>NC_082642.1:112653520-117653520 GCF_028023285.1 Balaenoptera ricei
TATATACCTCATCCCTCCTCTTCCATTAAGTTTTAATACCTCCCTTATTACAGATATAACATTTAGACAATTTTGTTAAGGTTTAATGATAATATTTTATGTCAGCACAGGTGGAACTAAATAGAATAAATAGGTATAGCTATTTATATTCAGTTGCTGAGACACTTTTGGAATCTGTAAAGCATTTTATGAATTGCTGCCTTTCTTTTATCCATTACTTTATTGTTTATAAATAGTGATCATATTTAAAAACAGCCAGGAGTTAATAAAATGAGATAATTTTCTAGTCTGTTAAATATTATGTACCTTGAAGAAGATGGTTAAGTAAACTAAAGCTAGCATTTTTCAGTGTATAAAAAAGACCCCTGAAATCCTTATCTTAAATTTTTAATTTTTTATCTATCAAATATGTCTATCTTTTTGTTCCCAGAATGGCTCAGAGAAGACATAAGAGAGTAAGAACATGGACTCGTCACATAAACATCTTTAATAAAGATTATATCTTTGTGCCTGTAAATGAGTCGTGAGTATTTCAGATTATTTAAAAAAAAAATCGGAGAGTGCAGAAAAATACTTTGTGCATTTTTAGATTAATAATCAGTAAAAAGTATGGGTAGATAAACCCAGGTATTATTTTTAATTTTTTTCTAAAGAAGTAGCTAAAATAATGAGTTTATCTTGGATTTTGGTTTGACAATACTTATGTTGTAAATAGTGGGGAAAAAAATGACAAATGCCCACAAGACTATAATGGCTTAGACATTCAGTTTATTTTGAGGTGGGACTCAAGAAAAGATTTTCTAAACAAAAAATGAAAAGCTTTTAGGATAAATTTTCAGATATTTAAGAGAACAAGCTCTTTAAGCACTAACAGAAAAAAGGTGATGCTATAAGTCTCTTTGTTTGTTTATTAAAGCAGATTCTCAACAGGAAACACTAATTATATAAAAGTAAATAAGTTTGACTTACTCAGATTTTACCCTAAGAAGTCTTAGTGCTTTTTAAATTAGTTTTGGAATGCGTGTTCAGATACTACAGTGGACTTCTTCAAAATTGATGTTTGTTATACCCACCTTCTCAGTTATAGTTCTAGAACATATTCTTCTACATTGTTTAGATTTTGTGTTATTAAGATTATATTTCTTTTTCAACAGGTCTCACTGGTATCTTGCAGTCATTTGTTTTCCATGGTTAGAAGAAGCTGTGTATGAAGATTTTCCACAAACTATATCCCAGCACTCCCAGGCTCAGCAATCCCAACATGACAACAAACCAATAGGTGATGAACTTAATGTGGATGGTGTTTTTAATAATGTTGGCAACAGTAAAATGATTATAGAGAACAATATGAAGTTAAAGGATAGTATAATTATTTCTTATCATTTAGTTTATTAGAAGAAATGTCTGAAATTTTCATGATAGATGCCCAGACTCATGTATAAACAAAATGTAATTGTCAGGTTTTACTGTTATATCAAGTTTTATCATAGCACTTTTTATAAAATAATCTTTCTAAGAATTCATGCCATGAATCTTCAGGCATAGCTTGAAATCTCCCCTTTTTTCTTTTTCTTAATATAAATTAACACAATTCCTGTTGACACTAGTAATTTGGCTAGGTAATATCAGGTCTCTTATAATTCTTCCATGATTTTTCTTATGTTACAACCCAAATCTTAAGTAAGCAAATAAGCCTACTTTCTTTGAGAAAAAAAAATCAAATTGTATTTTATAGCTGTAGCCTAAGCAGCAAGCAGAATTAATAATAGCCATTACCGTTAATACTGGCCAAAACCTATCTCTTGTGGGGGAGAAAGAAAAACTGATAAAGCAACTGATTACTTTCTATTTTGTCTAATCCTCCTATGCTGCAAAAGTGTATTTATGCAACACTCTATGATCATATGTTAGAAGAATTATTACTAGGCAAATTAACCATCCTCCACATTAAAACAGCAGAGATTTTGATAAGTTAGCAATCTATGAAGATTGTCTTTTTACAGGAAACTGGCCCCAGCTAACTGGTATTTCAAGTTTTGGCTCTGCGGTGTATGTATTGTGTGATGACAGCCAATTAAGCATTGTCAGTTTTATCCATCGATTGAATTTTTTTGTAACATTAACCATCCAAAAAAAATTAAATAGTTCCCAGGTATTTTTTCCCTTTAATTACTACTATGCATACAAATTACAATCTAAACTTATCTAAATACTTTGTATTAGACATAAAATAAACACACATAACTGTTTTGTTATTTCTAACTAGATAATGATCTGCATACTTCTTCAGCACTATCCTTGGGTACAGAAGATTCTCAAGTAAGTGTGTTTTTATAAATGTAAAGGTAGGAAAACTCATGAATATAACAATTTTATATGGAAAATAGGGCATAGCTAGGTGGGCTATGATGGATATTGGTGTACCATAATTAAATTATGCTGTTTTATGATTCTTTGGAGTATTTCGTTGGGGTAGGAAAGAGAACAAGAGAAATTATCATTCTTTTTGCATCTGTTTAGCTTACTTTAACTCCCTAGGTTTGTTTATAGTTTATCTGATCATCTTGGTCAACTACTTTTTCAATTTCTATGGGAAAATGTACTTTTATTCTTCATTATGTCATCAGTTTTTGCACTCAGAGTAATTAATTACCTATATTTTATATTCCACTTTCTATTATTATAAATTGTTGGTAAAAATCATTCAAAGTAGACTCATGGTCAATCCATATGACTCCTGAGGCTAAGATAGTTACTGTTAACTTTACTTTAAATGGACCTCTAAGCTGATATTCATGGTCTAGATTTGGTATCTTAATTGATTAAGGTAGCCACCTAATTATTTTTTAATACATACAGACAGCAGCAGCCTCCCTGGCATAGGCCTGTGTCTTTACTGTCACTGGTACAGGGTGGGCAGAAGGAAGGAGGTTTCCTTTTCTGATGTCACAGCGGCAGAATAGGGGAGTTCCTTCTTGCCTCTAGAGCCAGGTTTCCCAAATTGGGTTCCATGGAATACTTGTTCTAAGATGCGGTTTATGATAAAAAGGATTCTAAGGTCAGTTAAGTTGGGTAAACCCTGTGTCCTATTCCTCTCTTAGAGATTCACTGTTATATTAGAATAATAAAGGTACTGAGAAGTTCTGCATATTAAAGAAAGTTTGATCTATTGATTCTTAAATTTATCAACAAAAATAACAAAATACCCCATCTCTTGTCCCTTAGTATACATTAATAATCTGCTTCTTGTGCTTCACAGGGAAGAAGTCTGTCTCTATTGATATCATATACTGAGTTAAGAGAATGTGTATAAGGACAGGTTCAGTTAACTTCTTTATCTTTGCTTAAGATGGCAACTCTGAATAGAAGTAATTCAAGTTCCAGGTTGTTTTTTAGGCCATGTTAAAGCTCCATAACTTCTTGAGGTCACATGTAAAAGTGCATAAACTACTGTTTCACCAGTATAAGAAAAGAAATCTATAAATTAAAAAAAAAATGAAGTTGGCTTACTTTAGATGATGAAAAGAACTCTTATTTGAAATTTTAATTTTAAAGTTATTTGAAACATTTTCTATTTCTTTTTTTTTTAATTTACTTTATTTATTTGGTTGCGCTGGGTCTTAGTTGCGGATCATGGGCTCCTTAGTTGCGGCTTGTGGGCTCCTTAGTTGTGACTCATTGGCTCCTTAGTTGCGGCTTGTGGGCTCCTTAGTTGTGGTTCATTGGCTCCTTAGTTGTGGCAGGTGGGCTCCTTAGTTGTGGTTTGAGGGCTCCTTAGTTGCGCCTTGCTGGCTCCTAAGTTGCGGCACACGGGCTCCTTAGTTGTGGCATGCTAACTCTTAGTTGGGGCATGCATGTGGGACCTCGTTCCCTGACCAGGGATCGAACCCAGGCCCCCTGCATTGGGAACACAGAGTCTTAGCCACTGCGCCACCGGGGAAGTCCCTGTTTGAAACATTTTAAAGAGTAACTGAATATTAATTTATTCACACTAGCTTTAATTGCAAAGTCATAAAAATTCATGTTATTTCAGAGTCCTGAGATGAATGTGTCAGTACCAAAGAAAATGTGTAAAAGGTATGTACGTGCCGTAATAATAGAGTCTTTTCAGATACTTAGGTTTACTTCATATACAAATATATACATCTTGATTTCTTCCTGTGATTTTCATAGGCCATGCATTCTCATACTAGACTCCTTGAAAGCTGCTTCTATACAAAACACAGTTCAGAATTTACGAGAGTAAGTAATGACAATTTTACTAAAATCTCAATAATTTTTAAGTTGCCTTAAGAATTACTGAAAAGATTATATCAGGAATTATATTTTATTATTTATTTAGATGAGGCCTGTAAATCTAATTAATAACAAATATCCCCATTATGTGTAAAATATTTCTCAAGGATTATATCAAAAGTAAATTTGGAATTTGTATTCACAATTGAACAAAAGACATAATTTTACAAAGGAGCATTGCAAATATTAGTGGTTGTCAAAAGTAACACTTTAGAAAAAAATAAGAACTCTTTCACATTCTTATTTTGTGTGTGCATGTGGGTCTGTAATTTTTAAATTTCCTATAGGATCTGGAAAAAACTAGCAACTAAAGTTTAAAAATAATTTGTTTAGTTTACTTTGTAATATAAGTGACTTATGTATATGAGTTGTGAAAGTTGAGTTGTTGAAAAAAGTCTGGCTTTTAGTTTGAAACTCATGATTTTATTTAAAGTCGCACTTTTGAAGCCTCATATTATAATTTGTGCTGTTAAGGTTTAAGTCTTTTGAAATGTGGCTGGAGTCAATATATTTGGCAGCAAATGTTTTTCCATTTTTGTGAAAGTGTTGCATAATAGTAAAGAAATTTCTACTTGAGTCACTCTACTTTTTGATGATTTAAGGTATTTAGAGGTAGAGTGGGAAGTTAAACGAAAAACTCATCGTGAATTCAGCAAAACAAACATGGTGGACCTATGCCCTAAAGTTCCTAAACAAGATAATAGCAGTGATTGTGGAGTATATTTACTGCAATATGTGGAAAGCTTCTTTAAGGTATGTAAAGACATAAATATGTTTTTTATTCACAATTACCAGCATATAATCACAAATTACTGGGCAAGCAAAGAAGCAGGAAAATGTTAGAGGTAATCAAGAAATAAGAAAAAAAAAAGGCATAGAACCATATATAACCCAGATATTGGAGTTAGAAGATAAGAACTTTAAAATGATTTGATTAATATGTTGGAGAAAATAGTCAAAGATAAACAAAATGGATGAAAATGGAATCTGCTAAAAAAAAAAAGTCAAGTGGACATTCCAGAACTGAAAATGCATAATGATATATCTGAAATTAAGAATTTACTGTATGGGTTTGATAGCAGACTGAATAAAGCAGAAGACAGATGAGGGAACTTTAAAAAAGGACAGTAGAAAGTATCCCACTGTAGCTCAGAGAGGAAAAAGAATGTAAAGAAGAGAACAGAGCATAAGAGACAAGTGTGATACAGTCAAAAAGTCTAATTTACATGTAATTGGAGTTGCAGAAGGATTAGGGGTGGAGAGAGAGAATAAGGCAGACACAAATTTGAAGAAAAATTTTCAAAACTAAAAGACTTGTGTATTGAAGAAGCTCAGAAAACCATAAGCTACATAAGTACAATGACAAGCATGGGTATTATTTTCTAGCTCATCAGAGACTCTATAGGAACTGTAGCAACGTTAAAAAGAAATTTTAAATAGGAAGGGATCACTCTGCTTTTTGAACTGTTAGCTCATTACTTCAGTCATAACTAGTATTATTTATGAAGATGGGTATAGCAAAAGGTATTTTTGACCAGAAGCTTGTTTGGAGAATCCTTAAAGGTACTTTCAAAGCATGAGGGTTATAGTATGCAGTTATAACTTTTGGTATAATTGGGGAGGATTGATAATATACAGTAGAACATGGTACACATTATGGAAACCACTAAACATGTTATGCTGTTTTTTTTTCCTTTTTTATTCTAGACTGGAACTTCATTATAGGGTGACAGTTCTGGCCTTCTAATACTCTTTCCAAAGAGATTTGATTTTGTTTTTAGATATCCAAAGTACCTTATTACATAACATAGTCTGAGTGTGTTATATAATTCTACTTTACATAGCCTCAGTCAGTAGAACATACTTCTAATATAGGTGGTAGCACCACTTAAGATTGTTGGGGGGAAAACCTCAGAACACTAAATCTTGTGTTTCACAAATTTGTGCACTAATATAACAGAGTGTGGATTGAAGAAAATAGGTTTCAGGTTGACCATTCAAAACCTGTGGAGCTTTGTAACTAGGCCATAAGAAAAACAATTTTAATTCTAATAAAAATACTTACACAGTTAAATCTCCACTGAGATTTGCCCCTAGAATCACAGTCAGTCCTTCATTTCAGCTTTATACTCTGGGTCTCTTAATTTCTTCTTTAAGATGTAAGTCCTTCTTACATCTGGCTTCTAATAGTTTCATCAAATTTATAAACATGATCTAGGGGTAGTCTTATTCAGCAGTTACTCATTTATTTTTTTAAACACAGGCAAAATTGTCTTTGCAGTTGCAACTTGCAACTTCCTTATTAAGCTTAACATAATGGAAAATATATCAGTTCCTTAAGCCACTAAATTGGCTATTTCGTGGACTAAAAGAAGGTACTTCTACAGGATTTTCTATTTTTTATGTGAGATTCTTCATTTACTGCTAAGGCTTCCTCTTTGTTTTAATGGTTTCAAAATATTAACATGTTGGAAAAAATTGTGTTCAAACCAGCCTGACTTCTGTATTGTACTGAATCATTCTCTGTTTACTAATTCTCTTTGCACTAATTCACTTAAACATGCATTGTAGCAGAACATATGGTGTTTAATTTTGATGTTCAGAAGTTAGCAGTTTAATGAAAATGTTCTAAAATTGATTGCGGTGATGGTTGCACAACTCTGAATATACTGAAAATCATTCAGTTGAATACTTTAGGCAAATTGTATGTTATGTGAAATATATCTCAGTAAAGCTGTTATTTAAAAAAGTTAGCAATTTCTCATTTCTTATAAAAATGAGCTTAAAACAAATTTGAATTGTACTGCTAAAGTGATTGCACTCTGTCTTTTCTCTCATTAGGATCCTATTGTTAACTTTGAACTTCCAATTCATTTGGAGAAATGGTTTCCTCGTCATGTAATAAAGACCAAACGGGAAGATATTCGAGAGCTCATTTTGAAACTTCATTTACAGCAACAGAAGGGCAGCAGTAGCTAGTTAATCTGTACAAACATGACATAGAAGTTCTATACGATTACTGGAAAGCTGCTTATCAGCATTTGTGTTAGCCAGCTCACAGAGAAGAAAATAACTTGCAGTAGTTTTATAAGTCACTGTACATTATTTAAAATATATAAGATATAATATTAGAATTGTTAGGATCTCATAGATGGAGTGGAAATGGGGGTGATATAGATAAAGTCATTAGATAGAAATTAAAATTTCATAAATATTTGATATTTTTCTGATTAAATATGCTTGGATGATGCAATAGCATATGTAATGTGGGAATGTTTTTATAGATAATAAAACTATGTGATCTGTACTTCCACATAACTGGGAGTTGAAGGGAGTTAGGTCCTCCCTGGTGCCAGCCCCAGTGCTTGTCAAATTTGTGACAAGTCACATTATATTGTAATTCTATTCTTTGCAGCTCAAGCATGCAATATGAATACTGTGTATTTTTTTTTTAAAAAAAGAATTTAGTATCAAGGCTTCAGAAAATGCCATTTACGGCATCCCTTCTGTATAGTGTGAGAGAAGACATGTTAGGAAAGTGATATAAATTCACTCTTTCAAAGCGCAGCTTATTTTTCTCAATTGCTAAGTGGAACCATTACTCTATTCTAATTGTTGTTTGTTTTCCATTTCTTTTGATGTCATGTGTGGGGATCTGAGAATTTAGTTCATTCATTCAGAGTGAAATTTGGAAGAAAAATTTAGCTATCCAAAATAGGTTTTTAAAAATTGTATATGTAGCTCAACTTAGTTTATTTGAGGTATAGCTATATAAATATTGGCTTCTATCCTATTCTGACATCCCAGAATATATGTACACAGTTCCTGTAAGTATAGAAGATAAAATTGGTGACTTCATAACTTTAATTAAAAAAATATCCTCAAAGTTTTCTATATTAGTTGTTAGGACTAAATACATAATTTTATAGCTGTTTACCCAGTATTCATCTGCAAAAGCCAGATTGCTCTCATTGCTTTTGTATTTTTAAATTGTAATTTTTAAGGACCTGTGATCCCCATGGAGCTTAAGTTTTTATTAAATGTTCAGGTAACTGTGCTGAATTGATGTGATGATGGTGGTATTACATATGATTAAACACTTCATAACCTTCTAATGTTATCAGGAATATTTTGAGGGGATGATTATATTGTATTTTCTTAGATAAGAAAAATGTTTTTTTAATCTTCTGTTTTAAGCATCTCTTAGATTTACATTGTTAGTGTATATAAAGCAGTGAAGCAAAGGCAATTTAAGATGAAGCTAAAAGTCGGAACATTTTATTTCAAAATCCTGTGAATTGAGGTTGTCAGTTAAGCCTTAGTGTCCTTAAGTTTCTGTTAATCTTGTCAACATCTTTATATTGTTAAAGATATTTGTCCTTTGGAGATTTCCTATAAAGATGGTTATAATTACATGTTTCATTCCCAATTTCTGTGTGGGGGGAGGGGATTTTTTAGATGACTTAATTATTTTGTATATCTAATTTTGGGAAAGCAAGTATCTAATACATCTCCTTGTGACTTCTTAACTTTTTTGTTTGTATGTTTTTCAAAGACACCACTGTCCTTTGTCATGTTTTGAAGGTTGTTTAAAATTCATTTTCCTAAATTCATATGGAAATAATGCTTTGAGAATATCAACATTTTATATTAAACATGTTTCCAATTCATTAAATTGAGGTGTAATTTTTTTCCTTAAGAAACGTGAGCCATTCTTAGAAATAGATTTTAAATTGTATGTTACTCAGTGCATGTCATATAATTGATGCTTAGATTAATTTTTCTAACTGTTTTAACAGACGTGTGGTAATTTTGATAGTTCAGGGAACATTTTTTGAGCATCTACTACTAGCAGGCAATGTACAAGGTAGAAAAAAATGGAATGACAGCTCTTATTCCTAAGTCATTTATAGTCTAATGGGAGAAATGGACATATGAACAGTTTTAATATGCCTGTTAGAAACAATCATAGAGTTTTTTTGGAGCACAGGAGGGTGTTCAGCCTTCGGGGGTGTGTGGTGTGTGTGTGTGTGTGTGTGTGTGTGTGTGTGTGTGTGAGAGAGAGAGAGATAGTGAGAGGTGGTAGAGAGGTAGTAAGAGGGTTGTCACTAGACAGGGAAAGCCTTCTTAGAGAAGGTAACACTGTTTCTCACAACTCTTGGGATAAAAAAATGGTAGCTCTTTTTTTTAAGAAAAAGTTTAATACCTCTTAAAATCAGCTTTTGTGTGTGTGTGTGTGTTAGGGGGAAAATAGGTCTAGACTTATCATACAGAGCCCTTTCTAATTTGATTCCAATCTACATTCTATCCTCATCTTTCCACTGTCACCTACTTTTTAGTCATATAAAGTTATTCATTTATGCTTTAATTACTTTTGGCTTAACACCAAGCTTAAGCCCTTTCTTAATAGGAAATTATCTTGTGTTTTCTTTCTTTCAATACTATTTCTTTGGAAAAGTACTAAGCTAAAATAAATGTGAAATGTCAGTTGTATTCAACATATACATATATCTTTTATTGTGAAAATGACCTCCAGTTGTTGAACTGTCTGGACTGGGAGAACTGTGAGTAGACATGCGTACCCCGAAGCCCTCCTTACCGGAACTTTTTAACACTCTTCTGGAAAACCTGGGCCCCTTCTTCCCTCTGTAGAGTCTCTTGTAACTAACCTTGTCCTTATGGAAATTTGCAAACTTTGCCCAGGGGCTGTTAAAAGACTTGGTTCTATGTGTATGAGGCTTTCTTAGGCTGGTGTGGTTTGCACCCACCCAGGTGGCCTGTTCTCTTACAACTGAGTTGGTCCCTTTTGGGAACTGGAGAAATCAGGGTCAGGGCTAGTGTAGGATTCTGAAGAGAAATGTGCTTTAGATCTTTACAAAACATTTTTTTTTTCCAGAGAACTTCGCCAGAGGTACATAAGATATAAATTCATTGCTATTTGATAGTAAATCCTAGCTTCCACAGGGATTTTGACTAATTTAATTCCTTTCTACTAGGTTTATTTGATAAAACCAACTGCCCTAATACAAAATTTTTATCTGGTCCCCCATTGTGGTAAAGGATATCCTTTCTTGGTTAAGAATTACTCATGTAGATAAAGACACTGGGCCTCATGTTTAATAGCAAATTAAGCAACAAAGTTATTATTATGTAGCTACCATTTATATTGTGTGCTTAGTAGGTGCCAGGTACTTTTCTCAGCATTTTCTGTGTGTTAACTAATTTAATGCTCACAATATCTCTATCATGAGTTAGCTTTACTATTCCTATCCTATTTTATAGATAAGGAAGGAGACGTAAGTGGTTACAGTGAAAGATTTTCAAGTTTTTTTAATCGAGGGAAATTTATAAGAAACGACACCAAGAAAACTAACTTTATTTTTTATGTAGCTCTGTATTTCGGACATAGACAGGTATAGTCAGTCTGGGCATTTTATGCTTAAAAATCATAGGTTGTAGAAGAACCCAGAGAACATGTGAATCTATCAGGTTTGACTAATAGATTGAGAAAAGTTGTAAAATTCAGTGAATTATATGTGTAACATTATTATTTTTTTTGGAAACATTTTTAAGTGGAGTGCTTATTAAAGGCAAGGAGAGTGTTAATAAAGAGCTTAGCTGGCTAGATTAAAGAAATTGTCTCTCCCCATCTGTCCTAATTAGCTTATCTCTCCTGCTTTCATAGCATGCTGGTTATTTCAGAAAAGAAGTGAGAGGTACTTTGAAAGGACACCATTTTTATTTAGCCAATTTATAATGATTTTGGAATGGTTGTCAGTTTTTGAACGTAAACTGTTAAACATTAGACCTTTTCTGTAACAATTTGTTACTGGAAGTTTCAGGCCTTTGGGTGCTCAATTAAGGATTTTGGCCTCTTTTGGTTTTGGCTCAAATGATTATGTTTCCTCATTTTGGGAAGATTTCTCTGGGTATTCTGATATTTGTCCTGATAGAAGGAAACCTTCCGTCATTAACAGGTATTTAAAAATCTACATTATTTTTTTTCTTTAGATCTGCAGTATATTTTCTCTAAAAATAATATTATTTGATATGACTGCTGTAAGAAATTGAATCAAATATTACTCTAGTCTTTGATACTGCTTCATTTAAACTGTATGAAAATCTCTTCAGTAATATTGGTTTTCCTCTTCATTAGTAATTCTTGGTTCAGAGCTTACTTCCTCTTATTTCTTGTGTTGAAATTGGATGTATTTCAATAACTAACAATCTTGAAATAAAGGACTAGGAATTAAATGGAGGAAAAATTGAATGCTTTACTTCTCCCTTCCTTAAGCACACATGTCTAAAATTTGAGCATTGAGTTCAAAATCCAAATGTGGTGCAAATGTCAGTTTTTCTTCATTTGTTACCTTTCATTCTATGTCTCCATTCATCATCAGAAGCTTTGTTTATGCTTTCACTCTGTAGCACAAACCTACTTATCTTTAGAAGAGAGCCAAGAACCCAAGAGTACAGTTTCTTTTCTCCTGGCTGACTCAGAATCCACAGACTATTCTCTATCTATCGAAAAGAAACAACCTATGGACCACAGAGAAACTGAGAGACAGTGGTTGCTCAGAAGAAAGCGATCTACTCTGTTTCCTAATGGTGTGAAAACCTGCCCAGATGAAAATGTTACAGAGGCTATGGCAAACCATGTGAAATATTTTAAAGTCCGAGGTAAGCAAACATTCAAACCCTTGGGCAAGCAAACATTCAAACCCTTGGGCTCCATGATAAAATTCAAACATAGTTCTAAAACAGTTGTTGTATTTCAACATTATAGTTCAAAATTTTTGATGCTTTGGATAGAGACTGAGCCAAATATTGTCTTTCTACTAGCCATGGAAAAAAGACTTGCTAAGAGTATGGTATTTATACAGCTTCAGAGGAAAGTTTACATTATTTTAAGAGAGGACATGGTTTAAAATTTTTGAAGCACTTCAAAAATACCAGTTTATGTTGCTGGATAAATTAATTATAACTTTTACTTCTGCATTACAGTAATTTGTCTAAATACACCCACAAAAGATATTAACTAAGATATACTTACCTATTTGGCTAATTAGTTATTTTATATACATGGAAATATGATCAATTTCTATATTTCATAGTTTAGCCATTCTACAGATTGAAGCTGATTCTAGTTGGTATACACAAAACTTTTTACCTCTCAAATGGTGGCACTTCTCACAATGGACCCTAAAGCAACAAAACTAGGAGTTTATTTTATTTTTATTTTTATTTATTTTCATTTTTAAAAATTAATTTTTATTGGAGTATAGTTGCTTTACAATGTCGTGTTAGTTTTTTCTGTACAGCAAAGTGAATCAGCTATACGTATGCATATATCCCCTCTTTTTTGGATTTCCTTCCCATTTAGGTCACCACAGAGCATTGAGTAGAGTTTCCTGTGCTACACAGTAGGTTCTCATTAGTTATCTATTTTATACATAGTAATGTATATGTGTCAATCCCAATGTCCCAATTCATCCCACTCCCCCGTCCCCCTTGGTGTCCATACATTTGTTTTCTACCTCTGTGTCTCTATTTCTGCTTTGCAAATAAGTTCATCTGTATCATTTTTCTAGATTCCACATATAAGCAATATTATATGATATTTGTTTTTCTCTTTCTGACTTACTTCACTCTGTATGACAATCTCTAGGTCCATCCATGTCTCTGCAAATGGCACTATTTCATTCCTTTTTATGGCTGAGTAATATTCCATTGTATATATATATCTACCACATCTTCTTTATACATTCCTCTGTTGATGGACATTTAAGTTGCTTCCATGTCCTGGCTATTGTAAATAGTGCTGCAGCGAACATTGTGGTACATGTATCTTTTTGAATTATGGTTTTCTCCAGGTGTATGCTCAGGAGTGGGATTGCTGGGTCATATGGTAGTTCTATTTTTAGTTTTTTAAGGAACCTCCATACAATTCTCCATAGTGGCTGTATCAGTTTACATTCCCACCGACAGTATAAGAGGGTTCCCTTTTCTCCACACTCTCAGCAGCATTTATTGTTTGTAGATTTTTTGATGATGGCCATTCTGACTGGTGTGAGGTGATGCCTCATTGTAGTTTTGATTTGCATTTCTCTGATAATTAGTGATGTTGAGCATCTTTTCATGTGTTTGTTGGCCATCTGTATATCTTCTTTGGAGAAATGTCTATTTAGGTCTTCCGCCCATTTTTTGATTAGGTTGTTTGTTTTCTCGATATTGAGCTTCATGAGCTATTTGTATATTTTGGAGATTAATCCCTTGTCCATTGCTTTGTTTGCAATTTTTTTTTCTCATTCTGAGGGTTGTCTTTTCGTCTTGTTTATGGCTTCCTTTGCTGTGCAAAAGCTTTTAAGTTTCATTAGTTCCCTTTTGTTCATTTTTGTTTTTATTTTCATTACTCTAGGAGGTGGGTCAAAAAAGATCTTGCTGCGATTTATGTCAAAGAGTG
Source organism: Balaenoptera ricei (assembly GCF_028023285.1). Lineage (NCBI taxonomy): Eukaryota > Metazoa > Chordata > Mammalia > Artiodactyla > Balaenopteridae > Balaenoptera > Balaenoptera ricei. The sequence goes on from NC_082642.1 coordinate 112,667,280, forward strand.
TTTTGCCTATGTTTTCCTCTAAGAGTTTTATAGTGTCTGGCTTTACATTCAGGTCTTGAATCCATTTTGAGTTTATTTTTGTGTATGGTGTTAGGGAGTGTTCTATTTTCATTCTTTTACATGTAGCTGTCCAGTTTTCCCAGCACCACTTATTGAAGAGACTGTCTTTTCTCCACTGTATGTTCTTGCCTCCTTTGTCATATATTAGGTGACCATAGGTGTGTGGGTTTATATCTGGGCTTTCTGTCCTGTTCCATTGATCTGTATTTCTGTTTTTGTGCCTGTACCATACTGTCTTGATTACTATAGCTTTGTAGTATAGTCGGAAGTCCAGGAGCCTGATTCCTCCAGCTCCATTTTTCTTTTTCAGGATTGCTTTGGCTCTTTGGGGTCTTTTGTGTTTCCATACAAATTGTAAAAGTTTTTGTTCTAATTCTGTGAAAAATGCCATTGGTAATTTGATAGGGATTGCACTGAATCTGTAGATTGCTTTGGGCTATACAGTCATTTTCACAATATTGATTCTTCCAATCCAAGAACATGCTATATCTCTCCATCTGTTTGTGTCATCTTTGATTTTCTTCATCAATATCTTATAGTTTTCTGAGTACAGGTCTTTTGCCTCCTTAGATAGGTTTATTCCTAGGTATTTTATTCTTTTTGATGTGATGGTAAATGGGATTGTTTCCTTAATTTCTCTTTCTGATCTTTCATTGTTAGTGTTTAGGAATGCAAGAGATTTCTGTGCATTAATTTTGTAACCTGCAACTTTACCAAATTCACTGATTAGCTATAGTAGTTTCCTGGTGGCGTCTTCAGGGTTTTCTATATATAGTATCATGTCATCTGCAAACAGCAACAGTTTTACTTCTTTTCCAATTTTTATTCCTTTTATTTCTTTTTCTTCTCTGATTGCTGTGGCTAGGACTTCCAAAACTGTGTTGGATAATAGTGGTGAGAGTGGACATCCTTGTCCTGTTCCTGATCTTAGAGGAAATGCTTCAGTTTTTCACTATTGAGAATGATGTTTGCTGTGGGTTTGTTGTATATGGCCTTTATTATGTTGAAGTAGGTTCCCTCTATGCCCACTTTCTGGAGAGTTTTTATCATAAATCAGTGTTGAATTTTGTGAAAAGCTTTTTCTGCATCTATTGAGATGATCATATAGTTTTTATTTTTCAGTTTGTTAATATGGTGTATCACATTGTTTGATTTGCATATATTGAAGAATCCTTGCATCCCTGGGATAAATCCCACTTGATCATGGTGTATGATCCTTTTAATGTGTTGTTGGGTTCAGTTTGCTAGTATTTTGTTGAGGAGTTTTGTGTCCATGTTCATCAGTGCTTTGGCCTGTAATTTTCTTATTTTGTGATATCTTTGTCTGGTTTTGATATCAGGGTGATGGTGGCCTCGTAGAAAGCTTGGGACTGTTCCTCTGTAATATTTTGGAACAGTTTCAGAAGGACAGGTGTTAGCTCTTCTCTAAATGTTTGATAGAATTCGCTTGTGAATCCATCTGGTCCTGGACTTTTGTTGGAAGACTTTTTACTTTATATTGAAGTATAGTTGATTAATAATGTTGTGTTAGTTTCAGGTGTACAGCAGAGTGATTCAGTTATACATATACATGTATCTATTCTTTTTTCAAATTCTTTTCCCATTTAGGTTGTTACATAATTATTTTATTTTCAATTAAACAGTGTTATCCTTGATCTCATACCCTTTTATTATATTAATTCATTCTCTGTTCCTTACATTTACTAACCAGAATTGCTTAATTGACCATAATATGTCCCTTAGATATTTGAAGGATTCCCAGACTTTGCTTTTTGCTGCTCAAGAGCCAATAAAAAGCCATAATATGGATGTGATGCTAGTAATTAAAGTGGATATAGATAATGAAATGATAGTGAAATCAAGCTTGTTCATTCATGCTTGTATTCAACAAATGTTTATTGATCATTTACTATTTTCCATGGACTGGGCTATATAAACCTTCAGTCTGAGCTGCCACTTTGTCTTCTTCTTTATTTTCCTCTATCTTATCCTTTCTGTCCTCCTTCCTTATCAAAGCAAATGCTTTTAAAATAAAAAATTTAACATCAGATATTACATATATTTATATGTTTGATTTTTTAGTTTCTTAAAGTGGCACAGTATGTTAGAACTTTTTTTTTCAGAGTGTATTTATATCTCTTGGTTGTATTTTGGGACTATCAAACTTACTAAGCAATAAGCTTTTCTTTCACTTTTTAAATGGAAATCCATTGACCTGGCCTTCTGTGAGTAGGGCATATGCCAGAAGTGGGAAATTCCAAAGAAAGTGGGAAGAGAAAAAGGAACTGAAGATGAATGAGAATGAGTGTGTAATTTATCAAAATATGATTTCTACTACCTGGATTTTTATGTAATATTACTTTAAAATAGGTAAGAATACCTAGATAGCTTCTGGTTGAATAGTGAAGAGGAAATAACCAATCATTTAAGGAATATGATTATGCCTTTTAATTTCTTTGCCCTTGTGTTTATACATTCAAGAGACGCTATTGAAAAAGAAGCCAACCAAAAGAAAAATAAAGCATTCCTTGAATAATTGACTTTAAAATACAGATTCTGTGAATGAGATCATTGGAAAGGGACCTCAAAGCTAAAATGATTGACACAGCACATCAAGATTATAACAGTGTTGATATAGCTGTTACTGTCATGATAAAGAGTAAATATTTTATTTGTTATGTTTTGAAATTTAGGAAAAATGAATATTTCAACATAGGTCTTGATTTTGAAGAGATTTGGAAGAGATAATTGGATTATGCCCTTAGAACCAATTGTTTGGAGATTGGAGGAAAAGATCCACTCACTGTCCAACCAGAGATCTTTGGTCTTTCCACCAAGCTAATTCAGTGTAATGGTTTGCCCAGTTTTTCCTTTGTAGATAATTTGTTACCAGTTGCTAGTTGGTATAACACATTTGAAAAATATCTCCATTTAAGCAAGAAGCAACTGAGTTTAACCTAATCATTTGTGAAATTAAAGAGAGATTTAGGGTGCTTGGAGTAGGAAGTAACAGTATCCCCCTTTAAAAAATTATATTAGTAGTTGGACCTTTTAAAATATAGCTTTAAAAGGAAACCATAAACAAGACAAAAAGACAACCCTCAGAATGGGAGAAAATATTTGCAAATGAAGCAACTGACAAAGGATTAGTCTCCAAAATTTACAAGCAGCTCATGCAGCTCAATATCAAAAAAACAAACAACCCAATCCAAAAATGGGCAGAAGACCTAAATAGACATTACTCCAAAGAAGATATACAGAGAGCCAACAAACACATGAAAGGATGCTCAACATCACTAATTATCAGAGAAATGCAAATCAAAACTACAATGAGGTATCACCTCACACCAGTCAGAATGGCCATCATCAAAAAATCTACAAACAATAAATGCTGGAGAGGGTGTGGAGAAAAGGGAACCCTCTTGCACTGTTGGTGGGAATGTAGATTGGTACAGCCACTATGGAGAATAGTATGGAGGTTCCTTAAAAAACTAAAAATAGAACTAACATACAAGCCAACAATCCCACCACTGGGCTTATACGCTGAGAAAACCATAATTCAAAAAGTCATGTACCACAGTGTTCATTGCAGCTCTATTTACAATAGCCAGGACATGGAAGCAACCTAAGTGTCCATCGACAGATGAATGGATAAAGAAGATGTGGCACATATATACAATGGAATATTACTCAGCCATATAAAGAAACAAAATTGAGTTATTTGTAGTGAGGTGGATGGACCTAGAGTCTGTCATACAGAGTGAAGTAAGTCAGAAAGAGAAAAACGAATACCGTGTGCTAGCATGTATATATGGAATCTAAAAAAAAAAAAAAAAAAAAAAGTGGTTCTGAAGAACCTAGGGGCAGGACAGGAATAAAGACACAGATGTAGAGAATGGACTTGAGGACACAGGGAGGGGGAAGTGTAAGCTGGGATGAAGTGAGAGAGTGGCATTGACATACATACACTAACTACCAAGTGTAAAATAGATAGCTAGTGGGAAGCAGCTGCATAGCACAGGGAGATCAACTTGGTGCCCTGTGACCACCTAGAGGAGTGGGATAGGGAGGGTGGGAGGGAGACGCAAGAGGGAGGAGATATGGGGATATATGTATATGTATAGCTGATTCACTTTGTTACACAGCAGAAACTAACACACCATTGTAAAGCAATTATACTCCAATAAAGATGTTAAAAAGAAATATATGGCTTTATTAGGGTATACACTGGTGAATTATAAACTGCACATACTTAAAGCATAGCATTTGATTAGTTTTGACAAATGTATTTATCCTTGAAGTTATCACTACAATCAAGATAATGAATTTGTCAATTACCTCCAAACATTTTCTCATGTGCCTTTATAATCCCTTCCTCCCTCAGCACCTCCCTTGACCTCAGTGCTGAGGCAACCACTAACCTGTTTTCTATTACTATGTATCGTTTGCATTTTCTACACTTTTATATATGAATGTCTTCATACTGTGTACTCTTTTTTTTTTTTTTTTGTCTAGCTTCTTTTACTCAGTTTGTTTTGAGACTCATCCATGATTTTTTTTGTGTATCAGTAGTTTGTTACCATTTACTGTTGGGTATTATTCCATTTTATGGATATACTGCATCTTGGGATATTTGGGTGGTTTTCAGTTATTGGTGATTACGAAGAAAGCTGTCATGAACATTTTTGTACAATTTTTTGTGTGAACATATGCTTTTTATATCTGTTGGTTAATAGGAGTGTAGTGGGTGAGTCACATGATAGCTCTATGTTTAACTTTTTAAGAAATTGCCAAAACTGTTTTCCAGTGTAGTCGTACCAAGAGCTGTATATTGGGATTCCAATTTTTCCACATCTGTGCAATGCTTGGTATAGTCAGTCTTTTTAAACTGTAACCATTCTAGTAGATATGAAGTAACACCTTATTGTGGTTTTAACTTGCATTTTCTTGATGGCTAATGATGTTGAGCACTTTTTCATGTGCTGATTTGCCATTTGTATATCTTTTTTGGTGAAGAGTCTATTCGAATATTTTGCTCCTTTAAAAAAATAATAGGATTGTTTGTTCTATTATTGAGTTGTAAGTGTTCTTTATGTGTTCCAAATATCAGTTCTTTGTCAGATATATGTTTTACATAAATTTTCTTCCAGTGTTTGGTTTGTCTTTTTATTTTCTTAATGTCTTTTGAGGAACAGAAGTTTTAAATTTTGATAAAGTCCAATTTATCAGGTTTTTTTTGCATCATGCTTGCTTTTGGTGTTGGATCTAAATTTGCTTAGCTCAGAATCACAAAGACTTTCTTCTGTTTTTTTCTGATAGAAATTTTATAATTTTTAGGTTTTACATTCAGGTCTATGATCTACTTTGAGTTAATTTTTGTATTTGATGTATATGGATCAAAGTTAAATTTTTTTGCTTTTTCATAGCCAGTTGTTCCGGCATCATTTATTAAAAAGATTATCTTTTCTTGCTGCTGAACCTTTGTTGAAAGTCAGTCTTCTGTATATGATGGGTCTATTACTTCACTTTTCATTCTCTTACACAGATCTCTTTGTCTATTTTTATGCCAGTACCTAATTGTCTTGATTACTGTAAGCTTTATAATAAGTCTTTGAATAAGATAGTGCAAGTCCTTCAACTTTGTTCTTTTTTAAATTTGTTTGGTTGTGCTAGGTCCTTTGTCTTCCATATAAATATTATAAATTATAATCATCTTGCCAATTTGTACACAAGAGGCTACTGGGATTTTGATTGGGATTGTGTTGAATTTATTGATCAATTTGCGAAGAATTATAATCTTAGCAATGTTGACTCTTCTGATCTGTGGATATATCCCTCCATTTATTTAGATCTCTGTCAGTTTCTCTCAACAGTGTTTTGTAATTTTCAGTGTATAGATCTTTTTTTTTAATAAATTTATTTATTTATTTTTGGCTGTGTTGGGTCTTCGTTGTTGCGTGCGGCTTTCTCTAGTTGCGGCGAGTGGGGGCTACTCTTCGTAGCGGTGCGCAGGCTTGTCCTTGCAGTGGCTTCTCTTGTTGCGGAGCACGGGCTCTAGGCACGCAGGTTCAGTAGTTGTGGCTCGCAGGCTTAGTTGCTCTGTGGCATGTGGGATCTTCCCGGACCAGGGCTTGAACCCGTGTCCCCTGCATTGGCAGGCGGATTCTTAACCACTGCACCACCAGGGAAGTCCCAGTGTATAGACCTTACACATCTTTTTATCAGATTTATTTCACTTTTTTCATGCTATTGTTAACACTATTTTAAAAAAATTTGGTCTCTGATTGTTCTTTGCTAGCATATAGACATACAACTGATTTATGTGTATTGATCTTTTATTCTGTAACTTTGTTAAAATCACTTATTCTAGTAGCTTCTTAATATATTCCTTAAGGTTTTCTACATGGGTGATTATTTCATCTGCAAATAAAGATATAGTTTTACTTCTTATGTTCCAACTTGTATGCCTTTTATTTCTTTTTCTTGCCTTATTGCACCAAATTAACTGTTCCTCATGCTTTGGGCTCCACGATTCTGAAAGGAAATTATATTACCCTAAAAAAAAGCCTTTGCTCCATTCTAGATTTCTGTGTACTAGATAAGATGCACAGCCTGAGTCCTAGTAACAGGATTAAAGACAGATTAAGTGCCGCCGGCATTTCCTTCTTCAGAATATTGTCATTACATTTACCCTTCCTCCACCCGTTTCCAGGACAAGTTTCTCTGCCAGAAGAGAGGCTTTTGTAGATTAGTTATCTTCTCAAAAATAGAAAGTTATCTCCAGTGGTATCTAAAGGCTACATGAAAATCATTTGACAAGGATAGGACTTCTGAACAAATAGGCCAAATAGTGAAGTATGTGGCGTTTGTCTGTGGTGGAGTTTTGCCCTCCTTAGTACCTCTTTCCTTGAAATAGTGCTGATTTTGCTCTTCTCTGTACAGCCTGTACTGTCCTATCTAGGTTTCCCCTCTCTGAGCTGCATGAATACTCCAGACTACCCCCCAATTCTCCTCCTGTATCAGCATGTAAGTGTTTTGAATTCTATTATTCCCAACTGGAAAACCATTGGATAAATTAAGGATGTGCAGTTGATCCTTGAACAACATGGGTTTGAAATGTGAGGGTCCCCTTCTACTCACATTTTTTTTCAGTAAATACATACTGCAGTGTTATATGATCCAGGGTTGGTTAAATATGTGGATGTTCAACCATGGATAAGGAGGGCTAACTGTAAAGTTATATGTGAATCGACTGCAGAGGGTCTGTGCCCCTAACTGCCACATTATTCAAAGGTCAACTGTATTACCTTTTTGGAGGGAATTGCATTTTTTATAGTTTTATTGAGATATAATTAACATACCAATTAATTCATTTAATGTATAGAATTCAGTGGTTTTCCAGTATATTCACAGAAACGAGTAACTATCATCACACTCAGTTTAAGAACATTTCATCACCTCAAAAAAAACCCTCACCCTTTAGATATCACTTTCTTATCACTCTGTCTCCCCGTCCCCTCCCCCCAGGACTAAGCAACCACTAATCTACGTTCTGTCTCTATAGAATTGCCTATTCTGGATTTGTCATATAAATGAGAGAATATAATATATGGTCTTTTGTGACTGGCTTCTTTTACTTAGCATAATGTTTTCAAGGTTCATCCATCTTGTAGCATGTATGAGTAGTTTATTTTTTATGGCCAAATAATAACATTCTATTGTATGGATATACCACTTTTGGTTTATCCATTTGTCAGCTGATGGGTATTTGGGTTGTTTTCATTTCTCTTGGGTGTATATCTAAGAGTAGAATTTCTGAGTCATATATTTAACCACATGAGGAATTTCCTGATTGTTTTCCAAAGTAGATGTACCGTGCCCACCAGCAGTGTATGAAGGTTCTGATTTCTCCACATCTTTGCCAGCACTATAATTTCCTTAAAAAAAAAAAATTACAACCATCCTAATAGGTGTGAAGTGGCATCTTGTGGTTTTGATTTGCATTTGTTTAATGACTAATAATGTTGAGCATCCTTTTATATGCTTCTTGGATTTGAATATCTTCTTTCAAAGAATGTCTTTAAATCCTTTGCCTTTTAAAAATTTGGGTTATTTATCTTGTTTTCATTGAGTCGTAAGCATTCTTTATATATTCTCAATACAAGTCCCTTATCACACAAATGATTTGAAAGTATTTTCATTTTCTTGATGGTGTCTTTCACAAAAGACAAAAGGTCTTTTTTTCACCATGCACAAAAGGTTTTGATTTTGATGAAGTCCTTTTATCTATTTGTTATTCTTTTGCAAAACCGTTTATGCTATCCTGGGTCCCTTGCAATTTCATATGAATTTTAGAATTAGCTTGTTAATGTCTGTAAAGAAACCAGGGTTCTGATAGGATTGCATTGAGTCTGCAGATCATTTTGAACATACAGTTGGCCCTCTGTATCTGTGGGTTCTGCAACCACAGATTCAACCAACTGTGGATTTAGAATTGCCGTGTACACACTGCTATATTTAAAATGGATAACCAACAAAGACCCACTGTATAACACAGGGAACTGTGCTCAATATTATGTAACAACCTAAATGGGAAAAGAATTTGAAAAAGAATAGATACATGTATATGTATAACAGAATCACTTTGCGTTACACCTGAAACCAACACAACATTGTTAATCAATTATACTCCAGTATAAAATAAAAAGTTTAAAAACAAACAAAAAACAAACAAAAAAACACTTGAAAAAAAATTCCAGAAAGTTCCAAAAAGCAGAACTTGATTTTGCCGTGTGCTGGCAAATATTTACACAGCATTTACATTGTATTAGTTATTATAAGTAATCTAGAGGTGATTTAACATATACGGGGGGGTGTGCTTAGGTTACATGCAAATACTACACCATTTTATATAAGGGGATTGAGTATCTGAGGGTTTTGGTATCTGCAGGGGTTGGGGGTTTAACGATTAAATTAAATCTTCCAATTCATGAACATAGAAAGTTTTTCCATTTATTTATGTCGTCTTTAATTTTTTTTCAACAGTGTTTCTTGGTTTTCAGAGTATAAGTTTTGTACTTTGTTAAATTTATTCCTAAGTATTTTATTATTTTTGATGCTTTTGTAAATGGAATTGTTTTCTTAGGCTCATTTTTTGTTTGTTCATTGCTAGTGTATAGACATACAACTGATTTATATGTATTGATCTTGTATCCTGACACCTTGCTAAACTTGTTTATTAGTTCTGTAAGTTTTTAAGTGGATTTCTTAGGAGATTTTTTCAGGAAATGACATTCCCCAGAGCATAATTTGTAGGAGGCAGCTTATGCTATTCTTCTGTGAATTCATGAGAGATGCCAAGGGAAGGCCTGCTATGAAACCTGGTATGATTTCTGCACTTCTGGATGCTCCAGCTGCATTTTTTCCTCACATAATAATGTTTTTCTAAGATTTTATGAAAATATTTTAAACATATAAAGTAGTTGAAAGAATAGTTTAGTGAACACCGTAGTCTTACCACCTAGCTCTACAGTTAACATTTTATATTTGCTTTATCACATATCTATCTATCCAACCATCCTATTTCTTAGATGTATTTCATAAATTAAAGATATCATTTCATTTCCCTGTAGAACTTCAGCATGAATATCATTAACTAGAGCTTAATATTTGTTTACTTTTCTGAAGGTGGAATTTACATAGAGTGAAATGCGTAAATCTTAAGAATACCATTTGGTGAGTTTTGACTAATGCACACATTGGTGTAATCCAAACCTCTCTTAAATTTGGGGATAGTGCCACCACAGAAAGTTCCCTTATTCCCCTTCCAAGACAGTCCTCCCTTCTCAACCCCAACTACCAGGTGACCACTCTTCTAATTTTTTTAAACCATAGCTTAGTTTCACCTATCTACGACTTTATATAAGTAGAATAGTATGAACTCTTTTGTGTAAGGCTTCTTTGACTCAGCCTTTTGAGATTCATTCATACTTTTGCATGAATTAATAATTTGTTCCTTTTGATTCCATTATGTGACCGTATGTTTATTTTCCTGTTGATGGATGCCTGGGTTGTTTTCTTTTTTAAGTTATTATGAATAAAGCTGCTCTACCATTGAACATAAGTCTTTCTGTGGATATGTGCTTACGTCTCGCTTGAAGGAATACCTAGGAGGGGGGTTACTGGGTCATAGGTTTGGTGTATATTTAGTTATATAAGAAACTACCAGTACTTTTTCCAAAATGGTTGTACTATTTTTCATTCTTGCCAAAAATGAGGGTTGTGTGTGTTCCACATTCTCGCCAAAATTTGATATTGTCAATGTAAAAAATTTTAGCCTCTCTGGTTCATGTGTGGGTGGTTCAATTTCCATTTCTCTGAAGAATGAATGACATTGCACTTTTTCACATACTCGTTGACTCTTTGTATCTCGTCCTTTGTAAAGTGTCTGCTTCAGTCTCTTACATATTTTAAAAATTGGATTGTTTGCCTTTTTGTTAGGGAGTTGTAGAAATCCTTTAAATATCCTAAATACCAGTTCTTTGTCAGATATATGTATTTTGAATATTTTCTGCTAGCGGTATGGCTTACTTATTCATTTTTATTAATAGAATCTTTGTTGAGCAGAAGTTTTTAGTTTTGATGAATTCTAATATCAGTTTTTTGTTTTTTCTTTTATAGTTGTTGCTTTCTGAGTCCTGTCTATGAAATCTTTGCTTATCTTCAGGTCATGTATATATTCTTCTGTGTTTTCTTTTAGGACCTTCAAAGTGTTAGCTTTCATATTTCAAATTATTTTATTATGTATATTGTGAAGACGTTATTGAGATTTATTTTTTCTCATAGACATATAGTTATTTGGTCTCACAGTACTTTTAATATTTTCTTTGAATCACCTCATTTCATAACCAGATCTTGTAGATATTCACTCTTTGTTTTTACCAACCCAGACTTTCATCTTTGCATTGTCTTCTGGTGTGTACTAAGCTGTCATTTGGAAGTTTAAAGAGGAAGAAAGGGAAAACTTGAATCTACAAGTGGTCACCTCTGCCTCAGCCAGTCTCTGTTGGAGTCTTCTGTATGCTGTAGGGTCAAAAATTCTAAAGAACAGGATTAAGGATGTAGTTAGTTCACTGAAAAAGAAACTAAGTTTGCAACCAAAGGTTCATTCAATTTTACCCTGAAAAATCAGTTGATAGAGAAACTTTCAATATTCATATATTTTAATCTCTGTTAAAGCCTAAGAGCTTTTTTTAGTCTGAGACTCTTCTTCCATCAAATAAGTGTTAGATAACCAGAATCCAATATGATAATAACATTTAATATTCATGTAGCACTATGTAGTTTATAAAATACTCTCACAGATAAATTAAATAAAGCAGTTACTATTCATCTCATTACAAAAGAGAGATGAGTACATTGAAATGTTGACTGGCTAGGTCAGTTACTCTCGGTTATCAAGCTAGTACACAGTGAGGCTAGGGCTAGAATTGAGATCCTTCTCACTCAGTGAGTTCAGGGCCTCTATCTCGATACGCTGGTGGATTAGCATTCAGTCCTCTTGAGATGAAAAATAATTTCCTTGATCTCTGTCCACTTAAATCCGTCTTTCTCCCTTACCACCCTCTTCCTCTTCTCTCTCATCCCATCTGTTGTGCGCAGTGCCCTGCATCAGGACACTGAAATGGTTACAGGATAGCAATACACTTAGTGCTGTATAAAATGTGCAGACAGCCTGTTTAGTGTCCTTTCCGAGTTGATGCTTTGAAATAACTTAGCAGATACATTAAATTAGCTTTCATTTTAATACAGCAGTATGTTTCTTCTGAATATCATTTTTCTTTTTAGTTCTCACATCTTTTTTTTTTTTTTTTTTTAGAGTAGCAAGTATTAAATTTATTTATTTATTTATTTATGGCTGTGTTGGGTCTTCGTTTCTGTGTGAGGGCTTCCTCTAGCTGTGGCAAGCGGGGGCCACTCTTCATCGCGGTGCGCGGGCCTCTCACCATCGCGGCCTCCCTTGTTGCGGAGCACAGGCTCCAGACGCGCAGGCTCAGTAATTGTGGCTCACGGGCCCAGTTGCTCCACGGCATGTGGGATCTTCCCGGACCAGGGCTCGAACCCGTATCCCCTGCATTGGCAGGCAGACTCTCAACCACTGCGCCACCAGGGAAACCCCCATCTCACATCTTTTTAAAAATTAATAGATTTTATTTTTTGGAGAAGTTTTAGGTCTACAGAAAAATTGAGCAGAAAATCCAGAGTTACGTATACTGCCACCCTTACACACACACACACACACACACACACACACACACACTTTTCCCCTCTTATTGTGAGAACCCCAAAGTGCTTCCTGTAAAAATACCTCTCTGTTTGTTTTTCAGTATGCCAGGAAGCTGTCTGGGAAGCCTTCAGGACTTTTTGGGATCGACTTCCTGGGCGTGAAGAATATCATTACTGGATGAATTTGTGTGAGGATGGAATCACAACTATATTTGAAATGGGCACATATTTTAGTCAGTCTGTGGAACATAGAAGCTTAATTATGAAGGTAAATGTAGTAACAAGGGAAGAAATTACTGGACTGTTGTAGAAGCGCGTATACATAGCTCAGGCCTAAAGGAAGAAAGAGCAAATGCCAAATCCCTGCATTATTCTTTTTTGTTGAATTAGGTTGTTCACATGACCTACCACAGGGTGGCTTAGCCTTTGTATCCCTAGCTCTGGCCATTATAATAAGCATTGTTAACCCAGCAAGAGCCTCACGCTTGTTTATAAATGTAAATATTTGGAAATAATACTCAGCAAAGATTTAGGCTAAGAATATAAATCTGTGAGAGTCAAACATTCTTGCCAGGGTTTTTCATCTTATCAATTCAGAGTGGTGCAAGCGACTCTAATTAAGATAGAGGATATAGGTCATTGGATAAATGTTTAGTAAAGTATAAATGTGATTCTAATTAATGAATTTGCTTACTTGTTTTCCTTGTTTTAGATTTAGTTTGCTCTTAGCAAAGGATAAATAAGCATGCATATAGACACATTTTCTGCCCACCTTCCCCTTTTCATGTTGCATGCATGTATTCATGACAAGAGAATGAAACTGTTTAGATATATGTGGTAGATTGCTCATGCTGTGTGATAGGCCCTTTATATCCTTCTTCCTTTTGTTCAAGTCCTACATGTCCTCAGCTCAGATGTAAGCTCCGTTGTGAGGAATCAACCCCCAGCCTAGCAGATTTAGCTCCCATAATCCTTTGAACTCCATAATTCTTTATTCATTCTTTAATGTTGTACTTCTTACATTTTATTATTATTAGTTGTATATGTATATGTGGGCCAATATATCAGAAGAGTAGAATTGACAAGAGACCAGACTGGAGGGGTGGATAACTTAACAAGTTTATAGTTGATAGGAAACCATTGAAGGGTTGTAAGTAGGTAAGTCATGGGGGCTGATTGGACAGTTTTGAATTGTAAAACGGTTATTATGGTTTCTATACGCCCTGTGATAGATTAGAGGGGACAAGATGAGCAGAGATCAGTCACGACTCCAGGGCCGAGGGGATGAGAGTCCTAACTAGACCATGAGATAGAGAAAGGGAGCACAGGGGATATAAATAGGAAAAAGATTAGTAGGACTCTGTGATGGATTGGATGGGAGTGGGATAGGATGAAGGAATGGCCCGGGAAGCCTCCCAGCTTCTAGCTTGGATGACTACCACTGAGAACTCAGGCAGAGAAGCAGCTTGTAGATGCTGACAGGGAGAGTGAGTTTGCTTTTTAATGTGTTGTTTTGAGCCATTTGTGAAATGTGAATTGCTTGATATTTAGGTATGAAGCCAAGAAGAGTGGTCTGGGTTATAAATACAGCTCTAGGGATCACCAGCCTTGAGGTAGTAATTGAAATCATAAGAGTGGCTGAGAACGTTACTTAAGCAATCACTGGCTGTCCAAAATCTGAAGGAAGCTTGATTTTACCTTTTTTTTTTCTTAAATTGAAATATAGTTGATTTACAATGTTGTGTTGATTTCTGCTGTACAGCAAAGTGATTCAGTTTTACATATATATACATTCTGGGGTTTTTTTAGCTTGATTTTAAATGTAACAACAACTGTTTACACATAGGTGGTGAATTTATGTGGTTGACACCCTTTATCAGAACTCAGAATGCCAGCATTTGTACAAATAACCACCATGCTGGCCTATAAAATTTTAAAGCTAATAGTATAACCTGATAAAATGATGATTTTGCTATATGCTTATATGTATCTTGAGAGAGATTAATTAAAGGAAATAAAATCACAGTTGAAGCTGCTGGATGGTTGAAATTAAAAAAGGAAAAAAAAGAGTGGCTGAGATTATTCTAGGGGAGTCTGTATAGTAAGAGCCATGAGTTATTTATAAATATTTTGGGAATTATTTAGAGTAATAGTCTCTCCATTTTACCGATAGGAAATTGAGGCCCAGCACCAGAGAGATTTTGGGATTTACCTCCATAGCTAAGAAAGAGAAAATGGAATTCTTCTGATTCCAAATTAGTGTTCTTTTTATCGTATTGGTCTCAAAATAAAACCACTAATTTAGAGGAAACTTGGAGACAATTTGCTTTGGAATGCCCCAGAGGAATAATCCAACTATTTATCAGACAATTTATCTTTTTGTCTGAATTCTGGAGAATCAGATTTCATAGTTATTTTATCCACATGATTATATTGGTCTATGATGAGAGTTTCTATAAATGTATTAGATCACAAAACAGTTTGGTTCTAAGTCCATGGAAGGTTAATGTAAAACTCTACCAATCTCTTACCTGTAGATCTTTTTGGAATGATTAGCAGGTGAAGTCTGTTAATCTTTGCCCATTAAGACAGCACAGGGACTTGAGTGTCGGGACATTCTTGCAGTCACAAAACAAACTTGGCATCATTAGTACCTTGCTTTAACTAGTTCTCTAGCCATAGAGAATAATAACATAGATTCTGTGTTAAGGCATTAGTGTTCTAGATGCAATACGTTTTGTTTACTGCTTATTAACTATCATTAATTCACATGGTCATTTTTATATCTTTGTTTTCCTTAGAAACTGACACACACAAAGGAAACTGTAAGCAGGTGAGTGTCTTTTTTCCCTAAGTTCATGCTTGGCAACAGACATGTATCATACCTATTCCCAGACTCATCCCACATTTGATGATTCCTTCCTGTTTTCTTGCCAGTTCCTGCAATGACCAGGCCTGTGGGTAAGTCTCAAATGCTTTTCCTCATCTTGAGGCCACTCCCTTTCCCAGATGACCTCTGCAGCCACTGTGCTAGTTTACTGTCTGACCTTCCCAGGAGCCAGACTTGGTCCTCTCTCTTGGGTGAGAAAATAGATTTTTGGAAATGGAATACCAAATGATCTACTCTTGTTGAGGCTTACAGGCTAATGATAATATTTATCTAAAATGGTACACTTTAGTGGAGGGTAGTTTACTAAATGATGGGTTGTGGTGTGGGTCACTTTATTGTGTAATGACGATTATGATGTTGAAGCGTAGGAATAGCACAACCTTGATGAATCCTCCAGTGGTATGAGTCTTGGCTCTGTGGGCCTTTGGGCTTAGAATTAAGGTCATTTCTGGCTCCTGAACAGTAGCAGGACAAAGCAGATCATGGAAGGTGAGGGATTTTGAGCCTACAGGGACTAAAGATTTCCAATTCTATCCATACTCAAAATATCTAGATTATGCCGGCATGCAGGTGATGTTTTTTTGAAAAACATCACTAGGGCATGCAATTCAGGTCAGAGTCCAGAATTTTGCCTCAAATTAGATGGAAGGACAGATTGAAAAACCAACTAGGTGAGTCAGTGTCCAGAGGTCTAGCCTGGTCAGCAGAGTCCAGGCAAAAGCATAGCTGGAGTACACCTGTGGGTTGTAGTGGGGTATATGTAAATTTCAAATCAAACATGAGTAAACAGGAGGAAAGTGGGACTCCTTGTGGTCTCATTTCATACAGCTAACAGTACCACTGAGTCTATGCTGGGGCCTGGGATTGATCTTCTGCTTAGATGTGGGGCCATGTGGTGCTTTAAATGTGGGTTCTTCACCTCTGAGAGCCAGAGCTCAAAGGTTACTTGTGATTGCCATTGCAACATGCAATGCAGTAGACTAAATAACCTTGTGGGTCTTACCAGTGCCAGTAATCTTCATGGTTGTACGTAATAAAAATGATAGCACATCTTACATATCTTATATGGTTAAGAAGTATATAAAAACCGTAATAAATATGGCTCTTAACCTGGAAGAAGCCTTGGAGTTTACCTGTGAAAATAGACATTGGAAAGATTGTAGCTTGTGAGTTATTATAAAGTGGTGGAAGGAAGGTTATCTGAAATAGGATGGAAAGTTGTAACACCATATGTGGATTGGTGTCATAACACATAACACATAACACATGAGGTGAACAGAGGTTGGTGGAAGATGTTTGAGGTGTAGTTTGTGTATTCCTACGTAGCTCACTTCAACTGGGTGCAGTTTTCTTCATTCACCTACTATTTCTTGTAATGAAATTGTGTATGTGTAGAGGAGAAATTCTTATTATGCTTAGTTTTCCTGATGTGTTAATCATGTTGAAACATTCATAAATAAACATCATAGAGAACTGACTGTGTCACCTATTTTTATTGATAAGGCACTGTATGTCCTAGATATACGAGGAGACTCAAAATACTATGCACCATCCTTAGAAAATAGGGCATGAGTAAAAATAGCAATACAGATGAACAAAAATATAACTAAATTTTGAGAATTTAAAAGTTGGTATCCTTCCCGTGAAACTAGAGCAGACCAGGTCAGGGTGGGATGAAAAGTTGTGGTACTTGCTGAAATGGTACTTGCTGAAATGAGGTGACCTGGAGTTAGGTAACACTGGGAGTGAAACCATGGAAGTGGTGTAGGAATTCACTAAGCCCCTCTTTCTTTAAGCTGAATATTATAGTCATCCCTTAAAACCCTTAATTTGCCCATCACTTTTCTATATTTAAATTTATTTTTATGGTTTTCTTGAGATTACTCTCATTTTCTGTGTTGAGATTCTTGTACTAGTTTTCTATTTCTGCTGCAACAAATTACCACAAGCTTTGGTAGCTTAAAAAAACACAAATTTATCTTACAGTTGTGTAGTTCAGAAGTTTGACATGAGTCTCAAGGTGTTGGCAGGTCTGCGTTACCTTTCTGGAGGCTATAGGGGAGAATCTGTTTTCTTGCGGGTTTTAGCTTCTAGAGGCTGCCCACACTCGTTGACTTATGACCCCCTTCCATCTTCAAAGTTAGCAGTGGCTGGTCGAGACTTTCTCATATTCTATCACTCTGACACTCTTCTGCCTCCTTCCTCCACATTTACATTGGGCTTACCTGGATAAACCAGGATATGCCCTCTTCCTTAAGGCCAGCTGATTAGCAACCTTAATTCCATCTGCTACCTTAATTCCCCTTTGCATGTAACCTAACGTAGTCACAGGTTCTGCGGATTAGAATGTGGACATCTTTGGGAGACCATTATTCTGCTTACCACAATACTTGTCTGTAATTTAAATTGCTTCTTCTACATGAACTCTAACCTATCTGCTAACATATGGCTTGTACCAAATAGTCTGCTGTGTACCAATTTAACCTTCCCCCTACTATCATCTGGCAAGTCTATTAAAAAAAAAGCATTTTCCACCTTACTCAGGACCTCACATCCCATCTTACCTTTCAGACATCAACCTGTCATTGTTTTTCTCTCTCTCTCCTGAGTCTTCAACTTCTCCTGTTACTAACTGCTCATTAGCATTTAAACATGCTCAAGTGTTCCCAGGTTACCTGTTTTACAAAAAGCCCTCCTCCAGCGCTTGTCTCCAGCCAGACATCTTGAAAACATCTCCCCTTAGCTCCAGTCATAATTTATTGAAATACATTTTCTATCCCCTTTTCTCTTTCTTCTCCTTCTGGAATCCCTATTATGCATAGATTGGCATGCTTTGTATTATCCCATAGGTCTCTTATTTTGCTTTCATTTGTTTTTCTGTCTGCTGTTTTGATTGGGTAATTTCCATTATTCTGTCTTCCAGATCACTTCTTTCTTCTGCATTATTCATTCTGCTATTCATTGCCTTTAGCTCAGCTTTTGTCTCAATAAATGAATTTTCTCATTTTTCTTGGTTCCTCCTTATAGTTTCTAGTTCCTTTTTACAGTAATCTGAATTTCTGTCGATAACCTTTCTTAATTCCTTCAGCATTTTCATTACCTCCTTTTTGAACTCAGTGTCTATTAGACTGAAGAGGTCTGTTTCATTGTTTGTTCCTTCAGGGGAATTCTCTTGGTCTTTTAATTGGGAGTGGTTCCTCTGCTTCTTCATTTTACTTATATTTCTCTCATTCTGTGAGTTTAGGAAAAACAATTATCTACTGTAGTCTTGGAGGGCTATTTATATGCGGGATCATCCCTGCATAGCTTGTGTGGGTTTAATATTTTTTTGGTGTGAGGGCTGTTTTTGGTTTGAATGCTTGCCGTCTCTTTCCTCAGCATGTGCTGTCCTTTATCCCCTTGATAGAGGGTGTGCAGGTGCGTGGCCCTACCCACATGCTCTGAGGAAGGCGGGGGCAGCGGGTCCGAGCCACCTCTCGAGTCCAAGATGGCAGCAGCAGCTCGCACCTGGAGCTCGTGTAGGCGGTGCCCTGCTGCAGAGAAAGAAGCTTCTATGGCGGTCCCGCCCCTCTCCTTGTGCGCTTCCCAACAATGGCACCTTGCCTCTGTGGTGCACCCCCCAAAAATGGCACCTTGCCTCTTTTCCTAATGCCTCTGCGTATAATATTTTATTTAGTTTTCATCAGCACCCTTGTGCAGTAGGTAGGGCAGGAGGTGTTCCTATTTTAGAGATTAGTTCTTGAGGCCCAGAGCAACTGAGGTATTTTCCCAAGTTATACACAAAGTTGGTGATACATCTGGGACTAGAACCCAGGATTCCTAACTCCTTGCCTTATGTTCTTTTGTTGTCACATGCTCATTACAGTTAACAGATTCTAGAGCAAAGTATAGCAAATTGTAAAGGAGAGTAGTAATCTAGATATGAAAGTACTGTTGGCTTGTTTTACTGTATTTTTAAACATATATTCCATGTGGCTATGATATCTTTTGACACAATTCCATCTGAATTCCACTGACATGATTAGGTAGTAGTTGTGAGGAATAAATTATGAGCTGGATAAACTGAGAAAATGAGACAGTAGGGGATTGTTTGCTGCTGGTATTAAGCTAAAGGTCTTAGCTGACCAACTTCAAATTTGTGGGTTGGCCTAGAAATGAAGCATTTCTGTCTCCAAACCCAATACTACTCTGTGTTCTAGTTCTGTTGTGAGTCACATTTTAGGGTATCCCTGCAGGAGGCACACCTAATGAGAAAATGTGAAAGGATTCTTGTTACTGTCTTTTGAAGGAAGTGTGGGAGGATGAGGGATTAAGTGTTAGAGTGTTAGACAAATGATTTGAGTTACTGAGAGTTGCCTACTTACCATCATTAAAATAATGTTATTTTGAATTTAGTAAGTGAAATCTAGTTCTACTGAAGTGAGCAGATTTCTCCATTCTTAGTGTTTACTTAGAGAATTAGCTTAAATTTGATTTTAATTTGGGGGACAATTTGACCAACCCCAGATGAGGTCTGGTTTCTCTGCCATGCCATCCCAACTTCCTATTCTAGCTACTGTAGTATTGTGCTTTGTTTTACTTTGACCTGTTTGCTCTTCATACTTGATTGCTCTCCAGCTTTGACTGGGTTTCCCTTCCTCTTTCTTGGTCCTTACACATTTTGACTTTTAGGTCTTTTAGTTTATGTACACCACTATCATTAAGACCAAGTAAAACCATCTTGGTTGCTCTTCTAGGGAATATGGGTCACATAAAGTCCATGTGATGTGGAATTAATGTGGGTAGGAGTGAGGTTTCTGGAATCAAATGGGCCGATTTTACATCACAGCTCCTTCATTGGCTAGCTGTGTGACCCTGAGCAAATTCTTAATCTCTTCTATCATTAGTTTCCTCATATGCATAAATGGGGATTATAGTGTCTTCCTTTTAAGATTGATGCCAGAATTAAGTGAGTTAACCAAGATAAAGCACTTAACACAATGCTTGACACGATAAATTTAACTGTAGTCATTCTTGCTATTATTATCATTAAAAAGCGAACTGGGGCTTCCCTGGTGGCGCAGTGGTTGAGAATCTGCCTGCTAATGCAGGGGACACGGGTTCGAGCCCTGGTCTGGGAAGATCCCACATGCCGCGGAGCAACTAGGCCCGTGAGCCACAACTACTGAGCCTGTGCATCTGGAGCCTGTGCTCCGCAACAAGAGAGGCCACGATAGTGAGAGGCCTGCGCACCGCGATGAAGAGTGGCCCCTGCTTGCCACAACTAGAGAAAGCCCTAGCACAGAAACGAAGACCCAACATAGCAATCAATCAATCAATAAATCTTTAAAAAAAAAATAAATAAATCTTAAAAAAAAAAAAAAAAGCGAACTGGATATGGTTAGGAATTTTAGGTATGGCCTTGGGTCATCAAGTCTTTGTGTGACCCTGAGAAAATTGCTTTACCATTTGCACCTTGATTTTTCATCTATAAAGTGAAGGTATTGGGAGGGATTCTGCCTTGTGGACAGTTGATAAATCCTATTCAAGCCTGATGATGTTAATGTCTCTTCCAAATGCATCTGAATCCTAGTATTTTAAGCTCCATCTCCTGAAACCCAAGAAGCCTCTTGGTGCTTTCTCATCATCCAGGTCTTCCTCTACTCATCATTCATCAAAATGACTTATCCAGATGTCCTATTCCTTTAGGTTCTTTTGGATGACAGCTCACTTAGTAAGCAGTTTCCTGCAAGTGGATGAAAAATAACCAATAGTGATAGGTTTGGTGTACTGGTTTAATATGTTATTCTTTCTAGATAGTATTTCTAAAACCAGAAGAATCCTTATGGGGAGATTTTTTTTTAACCTATATTTCTCAAATTTTCTACCAAAGCCTGGGGCTTTAGGGAACATGGCCCTAGTTGACTCCCTCACTCCAATTCCAGTCATGAAATGGCTTTGAAACTATCATATTTTATCTTAATATTCATTTAAACTCTATATTCTACTCTATAGCCACCCTTGTTTTAATATTAAGATGTTTTAAATTCCATATCAGTTTTTACTTAGCTCCCTGCCTATGCTTCTACTTTGGAGTAAAAAATTGATGCTTCAAGATGTGTGCCATGTTTATCTGATGGCTGTGAGCAACCCGCCCCCCGCCCCACCATGATCTAGTTTAGAGCAGCGGGACAATTTAAAGGTGTGGTTCTGAAGTGAAGATGGGACTCACTGAGACATTATCAAGTCTGAGAGGGAGACATTTTGACCGTGATAAAGTCTCCTTCGAAAGCTGACTTGTGGAAAGTTGAAGAGAGTTTTCAATTACTATAATTTAAATTGTATATTTTGGGGGTATATGGAAATTTGGACTTGCAGAAACCCACCTTCTTTTCTTTAGAGCAAGGGCTTTCTCAGATTATCCTCTGATCTCTTCTGATCTTTGCTTGCAGTTGCAGGGCAACATGGTTAAAAGATAGTCGGGGGACCTGAAACCTGAGAGCAATGTGGCCTATAGCAAATCATTTCTCTAAGCTTGACTTGTTTTATATTAAAAAGTTTTATGACTCTGTGATCTCTCCAATGAGATGAGATTTGGGCTTATATGTTTGCCTTAGGAGCCAGTGCTTTCGTGTCTGTACTACTTGTTGAGTTTGTAATCATGTATTTGTTATCTGTTTTCTATTAGATGGTAACCTTCATAGACCATGGGTGTTTTGTTCAAAACTGTATGTCAAGGGCCTTCTACACTACACTGGTTGGCCAATAGTATTTATTTATTTATTCCCAAAATATCTATTCAGTACCTATTAAGTGGTAGGTTCTTTTTTAGGGTGGAGATACAGCATGAATATGGCAGGTAAGGTCCCTAATCTCATGGAGTTTAGATTCTTGAGGCAGTCTTATTCAATAGAAACTTCTGTGATGATGGACTTGTTCTGGGCTGTCCAATAAAGTAGCCATTAGCCACATGTGACTGTTGAACACTTGAAATGTGGCTAGTGTGGATAAAGTTCTGAATTTTAAACTTTAATTTTAAATTAATTTAAATTGCCACATACGTCCACTGGCTACCATATTAGACAATGCCATTCTAGAGGATTAGGGCGTGGACAGAGATCAAAAAGTAGATAAATAAATGAGCAGAATAATTTCCCATAGTGATAAGAACTGAGAAGAAATGAAACAGTGTTATGAAATAGTAAGTAAGGGAGTACTTTATGTAGGGTGATTCTAGTTGAGTAGCATCAAAAAATGTAAAATAAATCAATTGTAAAGACTATTTTTTTTTTTTTTTTAATTTGCTACTCAGTACTTTGGTTTGGGAATCGTTGTTTGGAGATCTGGTGAATCCTTTTTGGAAAACAAACCCCAAAATAACCCCTCACATTTCTATCATTTAATAACTCCAAACAATTTTTTTCCTAGCCCTGAATTGTCATCTCCAGTTCCTGTTGGTGATACGTCAACATTGGGAGGTATGCTTTTGTGCCTTTATTCACTTTTCTTCTAAAATTTATTATTTAATTGAAAGGAAGCAAATTTTTCAGCTCACATTTTAAAAATACCATGTGTTTCTCTCTCTGTGTTATTTAAGAATCTCAAGAAAAATTAATTCTTTTTTCACTTATTTTATGGCATTATGATGTGGGTACTTAAGAATCTTTAATTATTAAGTATAATACAAAATCAGAAAACTGCTTAAAACAAATGTACAACCTAAACAATTGTTTTATGGCAAACACCCTGTGATTACTGCTTATGTCAAAAGGTAGGACCTTTCTAGCTCTACCATTTGTCATTTGTCTTGTAGAGTAAGAATTTTTTCTGATTGCATTCTGTGGTGTACTTTAACATTTACTTTGACCTCTATATTTCCTATAAATTAGTAGTTGCTTTCTTTATTTTTAATTTTTTTTTAAAAAAGCTCTTCTATGTTGGAAATTTCAAACATATACAAAAATAGCACAATGAGGCCCAGCTTCAGTAATTATAATTTATGGGCAGGAGGTAGGATGAACTGGGAGATTGGGATTGACATATATACACTACCATGTATAAAATAGATAACTAAAGAGAACCTGCTGTATAGCACAAGGAACTCAATGCTCTGTGGTGACCTAAATGGGAAGGAAATCCAAAAAAGAGGGGATATATGTATACATGTAGCTGATTCACTTCGCTGTACATCAGAAACTAACACAACATTGTAAAGCAACTATACCCCAATTAAAAAAAGATTTTAACTTATGGCCAATTCCAACCTTCACCCACTTCCCCTATCTGAGAGTGTTAGTTTTATTAGATAGCTCCTTAAGGATAGGGACTTAGTATCCCTGGAGGCTTACATAGAGCCTGACATATAGTACTTATCAATAAATGCTTGTTGAATGAGTCATATTTATTTCTTGTGCTGAGGAGACTCTGGATAAATGTGTCTTGAGGTTAGAAAGCACAGAATTTCTAGGATGAAAAAGTAAATGACTTTTAGAAATGCCTTGGAAATCAGTTTCTTGTTTCCTGATAGGAATTCTGATTTAGTCATGGACTGAATTCATGCACATGTCTTTGTTTTTCTACTTAGGTGCCAGTCTCAGTGTTCCATATCCAGGGGTGACCTTCTATGAAGGTATCTCAGAGAGCAGCTTGGAGAGGCCAGAAGAGAGTGTGAGTGATGTTCTGTTTTGTTATTTAGTTTCTAACATGGAGAATAGGGATTAAGAGAGATTTATAGTCCATTGCCAGACTACACAAAACTTCAGGTGGTTCCTTTTATGGAAATGTAGATTCTAAAACCAGTACAAAAAATCTGCGATTCCTTAGAGAGCCAAGTAAATCTGCTTTTGGCAAGGAATGGCTTCAAATTGTAAATGAAATGACTAGGGGCCTGGGGAGCTGTCATCATGGTATGCCCACTGTCTTTTGTGGGCTGTGTACATAATTTACATGTACATGAGGGTTTTTGCTTATGTTCTTCTGTCTCTTAATAAATCAGGACTTAGTCTTCTTCAGAGGGAAAGTATATAGATTTTATGTAGTTTAAAGAAATACCATGCTTTTTAAATGCATCATTATTAATAGTAATCTGTCCACTAAACAACATTAAGTTGGCTTTCTATCACATTCAAAATTTTTAAAAAAGTATACACTTCCAGGAAGACAGAAACATTTTGTTAGAAATTTTGTTAAATATGCATAAATCCTAGATTACTTAATATAAGCAAACTCTGATTGAACATACTCACTAGAAAGATACAATTTTGTTACCTTACACCTTCTCTTACCAACTTAGACATTTTAACTTCTGAGAAGTCAGGTTAAGTCACCCTACTCTGCCCCACTAGTTTCCCTGTCACTGAACAAGGCTGGTGGTAGTTTGGGATCCTTGAATCAATATATTTACCCTTAGTACAACTGTGTCCAAATTAGATGGTACTAGAAAATATTGGCATTTGATAAATATTTGAATAAAAAGTGATACTGTAGTTCTGAACTTGAGGCAGAATAGTTATGATTTAGGTCTGGAAACATTTACAGAGTGAGATAGAATTCACTATAATAGAAATGAAGACATTGTGTGTAATCAGTTGGAACATTCTAAAACAGAGAGGGTGATTTGAAGGTGATTTATAGAATCAGTAGGAAAACAAAATAGTACAGGGATACATGACAGGAATTAGATTGCCTGTACCTCTAGTTCAAAGTGAAGCCTAATGTACAATTTTACAGTTCAGTTTTTTCCTAACACATTTTCCAGATACCATTTTAGAAATTATATACTTTATTTCTGTTTTGTTAGTATTTACCCTGTGTGTTATTATGTGTATTTAATCTAGCAATATTCAAGTTTTTCAGAATCTTTATCCTTATCCTGAGTAATATAGGAACATTAGAACATTAGAATGATTCAAATGATCACCCTACTATTATATATGCTATTTTTCAGTATTTTTGTTCTTTCCCTTTTAGTTCTCTCTCTTTTTAATCCCACAAATTTATTTTATTATATTTATTTTATACAGTTAAAGTTTGTTTTACATTTACCCAGATGTTTACCACTTTATTTTCTTAAAACTCTTTTTTGCATTTTAGACCTCTCTTCTGGACTAATTTTCCTTCTGAAATATATGCTTCTGGTATTACTTTAGTGAGAATATCTCACTGGTTCAATCTCAGTTTTTGGTCACCTGAAAATTTCTTTATTATCCTTTTATTCTAGAAAGATACTTAAAATCTGTATTAAATTCTAGATTGAGTTTTTTATTTTCAAGGTTTTATTTCACTATCTTCTAACTTTTATTGTTGCTACTAAGAGCTCAACTAACAATTCAGTTCTTATTCCCTTGTGGGTAATCTTACTATTTTTTTGTCCTACTTTTAAGATATTGCTCTCTCTCTGTCTATCTATATCTAATGATGAGAGATAATGACTGAGAATTTCTCAAAATTTATAATAGTCATAAAGCTTCATGTTAAGGAAGTACAACAAATCCAAAGCAAAATAAATAAACATAATCAACTCTTATCCCCATTGTTGTGAAACTGCAGAATCCCATATACTATATAGTATAGTACTGTAAGTATACTGTAGTATAGTGTACTGCTACAGGCATATCTCAGAGATACTGTGCGTTCAGTTCCAGACGACCATAATAAAGTGAATATTGCAATAAAGCAAGTCACACGAACTTTTTGGTTTCCTAGTGCATATAAAAGTTATGTTTAAACTCTACTATAGTCTGTTGAGTGAACAACAGCATTATGTCTAAAAAAAACAATGTACATACCTTAATTAAAAAATACTTTATTGCTCAAAACTGCTAACAATCGTCTGAGCCTTGAGGAAGTCTAGTAGTAACATCAAAGATCACTGATCACAGATCGCTATAACAAATATAATAATAATAAAAACATTTGAGATATTGTGAGAATTACCAAAATGTGACACAGGGACATGAAGTGAGCAAATGCTTTTGGAAAAAAGGCGCTGATGGACTTGCTTGACTCAGGATTGCCACAAACCTTCAATTTCTAAAAAATGTAGTATCTGCAAAATACAATAAAGGGAAGCCCAATAAAATGAGGTATGCTTGTGTATATAGTATCCCCAATACTATATCATTTAGTATTATATAGTATCCCAAATACTGTATCATATACTACTCTAACCATAACTATGATATAATAGTATATAATACAGTATTGAGGATACTGCAGTTTCACAAAAATGTGTATAGAAGAAATTTTCAGCTGTTACCTCGTATGATTAGATATATGTCTGACCTCCTCATTTTATACCTTCTGTCAGTTAACCACTGTTTCATAACTTTCTTTGTCTCTCTTTGTTGCATTCAGAAATGTCTTCCAGTTCACTTATTCTTCTTTCAACTTAGTCTAATTTGTTGCTCAAACTGTCTATTGCGTTTTTAAAATCCTTGCTTTATGTAGGAGTCTTTGATCTGACTTCAACACGTAGGGACCTGCTATTTATATTCTATCCCTTTGTGGTATTTAAAACTAAAGCCTAGGTCACAAGGGATCACTAGATATACTATGTACACATAGATTACTGAATCACCTCTCTGGATTTTTCTAACCTATCTTTTTTGATCCCTTGGGGCTTTCTTTGTTTTCTTACAAACCAGGTATGCATTAAAAACATTAAAAATATTTATTTAGCATTTTAGACATTCTGTAGCAGTAAGGTTACTAAGGATATTTCTTCTATAGTAATAATGGAAGTGGAAATTTCTGTTCAAATTTAGTGAGAGAAAATTTAATTTGGAAGAAGACAAAGTCTTGTACAAAATTCCTTAAGACTAAAGGTTTTTGTTAGTTTCAACATGACTCAGCAGTATGATGGGGAAGAAAGCTGAGTACTGAGGGGAAAAAAACTAGTAAAAGCAAGTGTACTTTCAGGCTGCATTAATAGAAATTAGAATCTACTATAAGGAAGGTGATGGTTGTACCATATTTTAATTGTACCATATTTTAATTGATCAGACCTCACTTATGTGTACCACACTCTAAGGAAGACATTAAGAGCTTGAGAAGTCTCTAGAGGAAAGGAACTAGTGAAAAATCAGGGAAGATGACAGCTGCCTATACTTATTTGAAGGGCTGTCTGGGGACTACACTTTTTATACGCATTCCAGGTTGCAGAACTGAGATCAGTGGGAATTTACAGGGAAATATATTTGGGTTTTATTAAGAACTTTACAACCATGAGAGAGCTTTTTTGGAAATGTAATGGCCTGCCTTTGAAAGTCTTTCCAAGACTTTCTCATCAAAGCCATTTAAACTGAGGATAAATAGATATTTTGGGGGGATACTGTAGAGAGAATTCAGGCATCAGAAAGGATGGTGAAATTTTCGAGGTTCTTTCCAGTTGTGAAGTTTTGAAGGTCTGTGGTTATATGATCCATCAGGGAAGAAAGATGATACAGTGAAAAAAGCCCGGCATTCTCTTCCTGACTCTGCCATTGGCTTGCTGTGAGCCCTTAGGCTAGCCATTCTTCCATCTCAATCCCTGTTTTTCTTGTGTATTAAAATGGAGGGACTTGGATTAGATGAGCACAAGTGTATCTTGCATGCAACAATTATCACTGTTGGGTTCTAGTAGTGATATTCTATTTTCCTCATTCCTTCTACATTTGTTAATTGGGATTCTTTGGTAAGGAACTATTGCCACTTCTCTCTCATTTATTTATTAAATTATTTGTTTATATCAGTACAGACTCATGGATATTTCTTTTATTCTTTGGATTATAATCCACTATTTATTTTGTTGCTCAAATTGTTCCAGCTTTGGCTTGTGGAAGACCTGGATTTAGATGTTACAGAGTACAAAAAGTTTGTTGGTGTGGTTTCAGATTCCACATAGAAACTAAGCTTTAAAAAACTTCCACTTATTGAGTTTGGCACAGTATCAGAAAAGATTATCCATGATTATCTGAAAAGGCTATTAATGTATTCCTTCCTTACCCAATACATATCTGTGTGGCTGGATTTTCTTCATGTACTTCAGCTAAAACAACATATTGAATGCAGAAGCAGGTATGAGAATCTAGCCATCTTCTATTAAGCCAGACTTTAAAGAATTTGTAAAAATATAAACATTACTCTTCTCACTAATTTTTTTATTTTGCAAAACATATGTTATTCATTTTTACAGGTAATGAGTTTCTTATTTTGAAATGAATTAATATATATATTTAAAATTTCTCTTTTAATTTTTTGTTTGGTGTGTATCTATAGATATAACCCACAAAAACCAAACTTCTTTGGGTTCGTCAATGAATTTTAAGAGTTTAAAGGGGTCCTAACACCAAAAAGTTTGAGAACCATCCTTCTAGACTATTTTTAGATGATAATTTCAACTCTTTTTCATCTTTAAAAATGTTTTCCTTTTATTTATTTACTAACAAAATTTTCTATCCTTCTCTGAACCAGTCATTGTGTATTCAAAGGAATGTACAAATACACAGTAATTTTAATATTAGCCTGTGTCTTAAAGTCCACCAGTTAGTTTCAAAGTCAAATATTATATAAACAGTCGTCATCAGAAGTTGCCTTTGGCAGTGTCTGGCATATCATGGGTGATCAATAAATATTTGTTGACTGAATGAGTGAACATTGACATTTATTGTTCTTTCTCTAAAAATCCAGATTAGCAATGAAATTGAGAATGTGATAGAAGAATCCACAAAACCAGCAGTGGAGCAGGTTGCAGAATTCAGTATCCACCTTTTGGGGGAACAATACAATGAAGAACTACAGGATCCCTCCAGCTTTCACCACCAGCGCCTTGTAGAAGAGTTTATTTCAGAGGTGGGTGATTTTTTTGTATGTTTTTATTCTTTTTTTTCTTTTTGTGTACAAGATAGTTTGCTGGGGTTGTAAATTTCCCATATTAACAGCACTGGTTAAAGGTAGATTTCGGATTTAAGCTTTCCATCTATTTGATTCAGGGAGTGGTGATTTAGCCATTTCTTTAGAAAGCTCTCTGAAAAGTTCACTGAAAGATGAACTATTTCACTGAAACAAAATTTTTTATGCATTTGCCATCTGCTAACAAATAAATGCTATTTCCAACTTTGGCTGCACAGCCAAGGAAGAATGTGTTCTATGGCATGGTTTTAACTTGACAATATTTGGAGAAATGAGCATCTTTGAGAAACTGTATTTAGTGTGTTGTTTTTCTTGAGGGAACATTAAATTTAATTTTTTAAATTTTATATTTGCTCTTTTTTTAAGTTGAAAAATTTTGAACAGTTAATAATAGGTAGTATGGGGCACCAAGTTCAAAGAACAAAAGGACATCCAGTGAAAAGTAAATTTTCCTGTTATCTCTGTTCCTTGGTTGGAAATATTTTAAAAAAGGGGTTTCTTTAAAGAATTGTGCATTAGACCATCCCACAACTTTACTTTCTGGAAGAATTCTATATAGGGACTTGAACTCAAGATTCTTTCAGTCAAAAATGACCCATTCTTGGCCCCCTTCTTGTGTGCCGTTGCTCTTGTATAGACTGTAAGGCACTGAGTGCCCATCTCCTCTCTCTGTCCAGTGAGAGGGCACATCATTCCTTCCTGTTTATTTCTTTTCCATCGCTCTTGATGGAGTTCTCTTTGGCTAAGTTTTTCAATTCCATTACCTTGGACTAATTTCCTTCTCTTTACACTGTTTAGATGAGAAACAAAAATGTGCATCTCTCAGCCAAGCAGCATTATTGCAGCCATCAGACACAGAGAATGTAGGCCAGACGATTAATTTCCTAGCTGTGTGGCCAAGTTGTGAGGCTGTATGGTGTGTGGAAGAAATGTCAGCCAGGCCAGTGGCCACCTGGCATCAGATAGTGTCTTGGATCAGCTGTTTGGTTCTCTCTGCCCTTGGATTAAGGAACCTTTAATAAGCCTCAGTGTTTGGGTAAACAATTGTGCTGAATGACTGCATATTTAGAGAAAGTCTAATAAACACTCTGAAAAAACATTTCCAGCAGGGACTTTATGAGGTATAGGTAGCTATTGGCTTGAGGTGATTTGAGAGTGATGAAGGATCCGTTCCTTCTCTGGCCTTTTTCTATATCCCTGTCCTTTTACCTGGAGTAAAATGTCTACGAATAGCCACTTCTTTGTGTGGAACTGCAGAGTCAGGGTCATGTCTCTGAAAGGTCCTGTCTCCACGTTTACTGCAAACTGAAGGAGGCCCTCAAGCTCTCTCCCTTCAGGACACAGTCACAGGAATTGTTCCTTCAATATTATTTCTTAGGTAATATTGCAAGACACAGGGAAAAAGAAAGCCTGCTTGGGAGGACTGAGGTTTGGGAGCTGTTAATATTTTTTTTTTTTTCATGAGGAGAAGAGTAAGATAAACTTGGGACATCACCAAGAATGACATCAGAGAGGGAAAGGCCATTGTGATAGGCTTGGGAGTGTGGATACGTGACAACAGACACGGAATCAACACAGTGTCCCCGCATAGTGCTTTGTGTTCTGCAGCCTGCTGTATGTCAGTTTGCTAACAGCTGCCGTGTGGGTAATCATCTCCATTTTATAGATGAAACCCAGGAGGGCAAGTAACTTGTTCATGGTCATTTCAGCTTCTAGGAGTAGAAGGGAAAATCAGGTCTCCTCCTTCCTTTGAAAGTGTTCCTTCCTTTATATCAATACAGAGTCCGCTTCATTTTAATTCAGGTGAGAAGTTGTGGTGAGCCTCACAGTTTTCCCAGTCCTGGTCCCAATTTTAAAACCACATTTATCAGGGGAAAGAGGATGAGGCATGTAATTCAGTAGAAAGATTGGGGATTGAGCAAATTTGGATTCAGTCACTTACCAAATGCATGATCTGGACAAATTAGTTGACATCTCAGAGTCTCAGTTTTCTCAACCATATAATGGGAAAGATATGTATCTCTTGGTATTGTTGAAAGGATTAGAAGTAATATTATATCAAAGCACCAGGTACATAGCAGTCACTCAGTAAATTGTACCTGTTACTAATCTTGATGTTAATAAAGTGGAATG
Source organism: Balaenoptera ricei (assembly GCF_028023285.1). NCBI lineage: Eukaryota > Metazoa > Chordata > Mammalia > Artiodactyla > Balaenopteridae > Balaenoptera > Balaenoptera ricei. The sequence continues at coordinate 112,698,517 of NC_082642.1, forward strand.
ACTTTATTACAACTGGGTACCTGTACATAGCTAACTGGGTATGATGAATTAGAATACATATATGTGTTTGAATCAAGAGATAGCAAAGCCCCAGATGAGATGGGTTTAGTATTAATAATAACATGCAGTTGTACAGCATTTTGCAATTAATGGACTACTTTCAGCTACATTCATTTTAATCTTACAAAAACTAATGTGGTTGGTGGGCAGGGCAGCATTAATCATATAAAAGAAGACTTGTGCCTGGCCACTCTGCCAGTAAAAACAGCTGGGACTAACCGTCAGTCTTTGGATTCCTAGTCCTGCAGATTCTATCCCCAGCCCCATCCTCCAAGAATTAATAGTACTTCTCAGTTTTCTTTCAGAGAATGAAACAAGGCAATTATTATAGCTAAAAAGTTTCACATGTTTGGATTCTTTATCTGCAAAGCATGAATATCTTCGGTGAACCAAGATTTTAAAAAAATCCCATTCTCCTGATTATATGTGGACTTGGTTTTAAAAGCAGATGCCCAGAGGTGTCCCCAAAGTCCACTAACAGCTTCTCTTGTTCTAGTGTCGGCCCCCTAGTGACTTATCTGGTGAGATCGTCACCTTCTGAAATGTTGTGGATAAAATGTTCGATTTTGTTAAATATGTATTTATGCATAACTGATTTTTTTAGGTATTTGGTCCAATCTAGCATTTCCCCCTGCTCTAGTCACTAAGCTTATATTGATTTATGTGGCTTGATTTTAAAAACTCACTGATAAAACTGGTTCCTGCAGTTGTGATGCTCATAAATTGATCTTTTGACCAGTCACTGCTTTATAACCTCCTTCGTGACAAGCAGTCAGCAAGGCCTAAGCCCAGGTCTGTATCTTTCTTTCTTATGTTAGCTGTGTTCACAGTCCCTTGTGTTGTAGGAGTAGGAAACAGATGCCACCAGACATTTTACACTTAGAGGAAATGAGCACCTGACTGTGTGTTAGTTAGCGTGTGTGCTGTGGCCAGATTTCTTTCTTTTTTTTCTTTTTTAACATCTTTATTAGAGTATAATTGCTTTACAATGGTGTGTTAGTTTCTGCTTTATAACAAAGTGAATCAGTTATACATATACATATGTCCCCATATCTCTTCCCTCTTGCGTCTCCCTCCTTCCCACCCTCCCTATCCCACCCCTCCAGGTGGTCACAAAGCACCGAGCTGATCTCCCTGTGCTATGCGGCTGCTTCCCACTAGCTATCGATTTTACGTTTGGTAGTGTATATATGTCCATGTGTGGCCAGATTTCTAATCCATATAATTACATTAAAAAATGTTATTACAGTTTCTTTGAAACCAGTCCTTTTTTCACATTTCATCACATAAGGGAAAAAACAGTGCTTTGCCAATAAAAGTGTGTTTTTTATAATTTGGAAAAAATTAATATTAAAGCACATCAAAACCTTAAAAAATCAAAATGAAAAAGGAAAATGTGGCAGTGATGTAAAAACTATTTTCTAACATTGTAACAATTATAATTTTCTTAACTTTCTGATCCACATATATCCATGTGTGTGTACAAGCTTCTAATGGTTGTAAACAGTGCACTTTATATTCGACTCTTAAAAGCATTTTTTTATGTACTTTTTTTACATTTCTACATAGTTATAAAGTTTATTTTTATTTTTAACAGGTGGAAAATGCATTTACTGGGTTACTGGGCTACAAGGACATTCATGTACTTGACTTTAGGTAAATAGACTTTAAAAATGCACATGTTTTGTAGAACTCTTTATTTCAAATGGAATATCCTTTTGTGTTTATTATGTATACTCTAACAATGATTCAAAATGATGTGAATGCTGTAATTCAATACTATTTTGTTAAATTCATATTCCTTTTTAAAAAATTTATTTATTTTTTAAATTTTTATTGGGGTATAGTTGATTTATAATGTGTTAGTTTCAGGTGTACCGCAAAGTGAATCAGTTATACATATACATATATCCACTCTTATTTAGATTCTTTTCCCATATAGGCCATTACAGAGTATTGAGTAGAGTTCCCTGTGCTATACAGTAGGTCCTTATTAGTCATCTGTTTTATATATAGTAGTGTGTATATGTCAATCCTATAAATTCGTATTCCTAATGCTGGTTTTTCAGGTGAAGAAACTGAGTCAGAAAAAGGCAAAATAATATATTCAAGGAGATATATTAAATTGTAGTTGGGCCAGGGTAAGAACTTAGGAATTCATGTCCCCAGCTTGCTGCTGACAAGTCACAGTGCTTTTATTTGGCACTGAAGGGAGCCTGGAGTCAGATTAGATGTGACCTCAGCGTGCTCCTAAAGCTCATCAGTGCTACACTAAGGTGACTTTGACATCTCAGTGTATGGCAGCTCTGGAAGGGATGTGTTCATCAACATAACAGTTCTGGGTAAATCAGACACCTCTTTTTTTTTTTTTTTTTAATTTAATTTTATTTATTTGGTTGCGCCCTGTCATTTGCGACAGACGGGCTCGTTAGTTGTGACGTGCATGTGAGATCTAGCTCCCTGACCAGGGATTGAACCCAGGCCCCCTGCGTTGGGAACATGGAGTCTTAACCACTGCGCCACCAGGGGAGTCCCAGACACCTCTTTTTAAGACATTTCTTCACTACTTAAGACCTGCAGCATAATACTTGTGAACATTTATTGAGTGAATACTTTTGGCCGCTTCACATTCCTGAGCTCACATAATCGTCAACTCTTTCAGCAAAAATATTATTATTAATACTTATCTTGCAGAGGAGCAAACAGGTTTAAAAGGATGAAGTATTAGCCCAAGGTCAGAGGGTTTTTAAGTTAGAGCATAGGAGGGATTTTGAAACAAAGTGGCTGACTTTATAGCTCTCGCTCTTAACCTCCGTGCTAGACTGAGTCCTCTGAAGGTTTGGAGCAGGTGGGTGGTAGCTGCGGCCCACCTATTGGATGCAGGGGAGCTTGAGCATAATTAACAGTGTATGCATCTTTGGCATAGTCTTGTCACAACTTCTGGGTTTTCCAGAAATAATAGCAAGCACTTACGAGCGCAGTGTGCCAGTATTTATAGTAATTCATTTAATCCCAACAGCCATGCTGTGAAATAGTTACTGTTATCCTCCTTTTTTTCTGATAAGGAAACCAGAGCACAGGGAATTTAAGTATTTTATCTAAGGACACTCGGCTAATTATTGGCGCAGGGGCCGGGGCAAGCATGGTAAATTGACCCTCCACCTACTCTCACACCATGACCTGTCTCCCAGTTCAGCCTTAGCCCTTTGCACAGGATACTTGCCTCCAGCTGTGACTAAAGCTCACATGAGAGCCTGAGAAGGCGAGGCTTTTGAAGTCCTCTCTCATTTGGCCGCACTTGAAAGGCAACTTGGCCTTTGGGATCAACTTGCCTAGGTTTAAATCCTGCCTTTGGCACTGCTGGCTGGCTGGTTTTGGATAAATTAACAAGCCTTAACTTCTCCTTTGTATAAAAAAGATAATTTATACAATTTATATTAATCCTGCTTTATTAAAAAATACTTTTAAAATGCTTTGGATAAATTATTTAGTTGTTTTGTTTCTCAGTTTCTTTACCTGTAATATGGGGATGTTCATGGTCCTTAATAAGTTTTCATGAGGATTAAATGAATTAATTTTTGTAAAATGCATAGCACATGGGAAGTTCTACATTAAATAAATATTAAATAAATAAATAAATATTAAAGGCTATGCAATATCCTATAAGTTAGTCAGTCCTGACCTTTCCCAACCCCTTAGAACCTTACTATATACCATCTGATTTTCTTTTATTCATTTTAATACCACATAACACATTGTATCCCCCCAAAAGTATTCCCAATTTTGTTAGTGCGAACAGCTGGAGTTCTCTGCTGATCTACTGAAAAAGAGTTTATTTATAAAGAGATAACCATATATTAATTGTTTAAAAGTATTTTTAACAAGTTTGAAGACAGTAAAGACTATCGATTTTAAAATAGGATACTTTCTCCACCTTTGCTATCTTCCTTCAATGTATAGGAATTTGTCGTTATCTAGTATATACAAGCATTTTCATTTAAAGAAACATTTCAGAGGAAATACATTAAGAACTTATACTTTGATGAATTATATGATAATTATAACGCTCTTAAACTCTGCTTAACACTTTCCATTTTTGTTTTCAGGTCCCCTAAGGAAAATGGCAGGTAGAGTAACTTTTGGCACTTTCTATACTGTCCACCTAATGAGGAGGTAGTTCAGAAAATATGGTAGCCCGAGGTCCAAGGGAGCGTGGCTTAATTCTTTTATTACTTCCAATATCACTGTTCATCTCCTTACAGATGAGTTGGCCAACATTTTTTTAAGAGTCAGATAGTAAATATTTCAAACTTTTTCGCACTATACAGCCTCTGTCGCATCTACTCACCTCTGTCATCACTATCAGATGAAAGTAGATGTAAGCAATATATTGAAAATGAATGAACGTGGCTGTGTTCCAATAAAACTTATTCATGGACCCTGAAATGTCAATTTCATGTGATCTTCACGTCACAACATATTGTTATTTTGATTTTTTTCAACCATTTAAAATATAAAATCCATTAACTCATGGACATGGGCTGGATTTAGCTCACAGGCTGTAGTTTACAGACTTCTGTCATAGGCTGCTGACGACAAGTACTTTTATTTTATTTATTTATTTATTTATTTTTAAATTTATTTTTATTTATTTATGGCTGTGTTGGGTCTTCGTTTCTGTGCGAGGGCTTTCTCTAGTTGTGGCAAGCGGGGGCCACTCTTCATCGCGGTGCGCGGGCCTCTCACTATCGCGGCCTCTCTTGTTGCGGAGCACAGGCTCCAGACGCGCAGGCTCAGTAGTTGTGGCTCACGGGCCCAGTTGCTCTGCGGCATGTGGGATCTTCCCAGACCAGGGCTCGAACCCGTGTCCCCTGCATTGGCAGGCGGATTCTCAACCACTGCGCCACCAGGGAAGCCCACAAGTACTTTTATTTTTCAATCTATTTTTATTTATTTATTTTTAGTTTTAAATTAAAAAAAATTTTTTGAGGTATAGTTGATTCACAATTTTATATAGGTTTCAGGTGTACAACATAGTGATTCACAATTTTTAAAGGTTATACTCCATTTATAGTTATTAGAAAATATTGGCTATATTCCCTGTGCTGTACAATATAGCCTGTGACAAATACTTTAAAATATTGAGTTATACTTAGTTTAAAATTGTAATTAAAAACTGACATTAATGAAAACACTTTCAAGTATACTATTGTCATTGAATAATACAATCAAGTGTCATTTTAAGTGGTAAATGAAAGGGAGAAAGCTGATCTCTATCATAGTTCATTTGCGAAAACAGCTGCTCTCTGGAACTTCTTAGAAGCATAATATAAAAGCATAGTCGATCCCCCTTGTGAAGGTTGCTTGCCATTTTATCTTTGAACTCAAGTTTATTTAAAATTTACTTTCTCTTGAAAGATTGATAACCATAATATAGAAAACATGAAGCAAATTCATAAGCTAAGTACAGAGATGTTTAGAGATACGGTAATATTTCTTCACTGTAATTTCTTTTTAGAATATTTTTATTTTTTTATTGAAGTATAGTTGATTTACAGTATTATATTAGTTTCAGGTGTAGAACATAGTGACTCAGTATTTTTATAGATTATATTCCATTTAAAGTTATTATGAAATATTAGCTATATTCCCTGTGCTGTATAATATATCCTTGTAGCTTATTTATTTTATACATAGTAGTTTGTATTTCTTAATCCTCTACCCCTATCTTGCCCCTCCTCCCTTTCCTCATCCCACTGGTAACTACTAGTTTGTTCTCTATATCTGTGAGTCTGTTTCTGTTTTGTTATATTCATTCGATTATTTTATTTTTTAGATTCCACATATAAATGATAACATAGAGTATTTATCTTTCTCTGTCTGACTTATTTCACTAAATGTAATACACTCCAGGTCAATCCATGTCATTATGCCTTCATTTATATAAGATATAAATATAATATCTTATATTTGAAAAGGGCTTTCTGACTTCCTCATTTTCATTTATATTATTTTAGCAAATATTCACTAAGTGTCTGCTAATTGGGCAAACCTTGTGTCTGCAAAAATGAATAACTGTTGGTCTCCATCATCTAGGAACACACAGTCTAATTAAAAGTGCTTTCAGAGATATGTCAAAGTACGGGTTCTTTTGTTTTTTCATTTTATTTTCTTATATCCCTGTAAGATAGTGAAAATGAGAATATTCATTCTCCTTTTGGAGGTGAGGAAATTTTGCCTTAGAGAGGCAAACTGATTTGCCATAACTTACGTGACTAGAAGGTATCAGATATTTTGCCCAGAGTAATCAGGATTTGGGTTTCTGTACTCTTAGTATATGCAGACTGCTCTGTGTGTTTATATTATAGGTATATGTGTTGATGGTCAATATTCAACCAAAAGACCTGATTGTTTAATTGGTGCCCTCTTGGGGAGATTAGAATGTTAAAACAACCCGAATTCTGATGTTAATCCTGTGATCAAAGAATGGTATTCAGTTGCTGAGTGCTAAGTTCTCTATAGGGACACAGACAACAATTCAATATGAAACCATTAGATTTTATGATAGAATTGTTAACCTAAGTATAGTTTCCAAAATTGTTCAGTATTGTCAGATATTAAGCAGTTGGTGGAGTTTATTCATAACTTTCTGGTATACTTTTATTTTGAGCTGTGTGTGAATGAATGTGTGGCACAGAAATAGTCTATTTATATAATATGTAACACCCCTCTCTCTCTCCATAAGCATTTATATACACATGAAATTTTCTATTTGCTTTGTACCTCTTTCAAGATGCACACATTATTTTAAGTTAGTAGGACCCATTTGAAGTGAATCAACAAAATATCTGCCTGGTATACACACTTACTCCAGGCCTTGTAAGTATGCACTTCTTCCTAAGAGAAGTGTGAGAGAAGAAGGGATGTCTGAGTTTCTCTGAAATATCTTTAGTTTGATCAGTTGTCACGAGATGTGATATCATTATTTTTTCTATTTACAACCTGCACACGTCAAACAGCCAATCAGGGCATTAGAGGTGAGGAATAAGGGTAAATTTCACCTCCACATGATTGATGTCTCTGGAAATAGCAGTCAGACAGAGAAACTTTCCTCTATATAGCAGTTGTTTTAGTTTAGAAGATGAAAGGTGATGCTATGGTGATGGTTGGTTAACTTGGAGTTGCTGAGTGCAGAGAGCCAGCACAGCTTTCTTCAGTCAGATAATGTTTTGTCACCAGTGTGCATTCTGCGTCTTATGTACTTCCTTTTTCTCTTGGCTTTCTTTTATTCTGTTCCTCATCCTGAGATGTCTCTGTACTCCATTTACCATGCCAGAACTAAGTCTGTTCTGGGTCATGCTGAAGTTCTCGGATCTGAGAATAGATGGTTTTCTGATACCTCAAGCATTACTTTGAGTTCACTTTCCAGGACAAAAACTTGGTAATAAGTTGCAGTATCTCTGTGAGGCATTTTATCTTCTTTAAAGAATTTATCCTTACTAGACAAGGTAGATGATATTAGAAGTGTTATTTTTAGAAGTCCAAGGGAAACATTGGGAGACAAATTATATTTTGCCAGTAAAGAGTAAGGCTAGTGATCTAACCCAGACAGCCTGATTTGCACAGATTTCTTGATCCTGGAACATTTCTCTTGGTCTTCTCCCTATGCTATTTAAAAGTCATGCAAAGCACATGGTAGGCTCTCAGTAAAGGCTTGACTCTCCTTGTCTGATTTTCTTTGTAGCCCGGGAAGCAACTCAAGTGCTAACTGGCACAGCCTTTTCTTCTTCTCCATTTTTTCCCTTATCACAGCTTCCTTAGAGCCTTAGAGTCTTAGAGCCATATTAACATGTTAATAGGTTGGGCACAGATCCCAAGGAGAAGCTCACCTTTCTGGAGATGTAGGCATGGTCCATCCCACAGAGCTTGGGAAGAGCCTGCACATCCTCACAGAGTTGGGTTCCGGCTGTGAAGCAGTGTCCCTAAAATCATTACCCAGAAGACACAAATGTATGAGGATAATATGAGTGCTCTTCAGGGTGAAAAATTACTCTTTCATATTTAGAGACTTAAAAACCCTTCAGATTAAGTCAGGAGTATCACATACTGTCATTCAAGTGGCACAAATTCAATGGTCTTATCTGCCTGCGTTACTGAATAAAATTGACCATTTGTTTTTTCATTATTTTCAAAAGTATTTAGTGAACTGCTATGAGCCAGGCATTGTGTCCTAAATGCTTGGGACACATGTGGTGTGGTAAGTTCTGACCAGTAAGTGTCCCTCATACTATTTTATTTCACATTGGGGCCATCATTTGGTTATTTTAGCATGTTTTACTGAATTTATTTCTTTACAAAAGGAGATCAGGAATTACTCATGAATCAACATATTCTGATATGAAAAATTAAGGGTTTGAGGGAATTTACAGATGACAAGCAGATGTCTCGCCACTTAGTAGGGCATCCGGGTGTCAAAATGCTCAATTACCACTCTAAAGCTCCCTAAACCACCCTGTTGGAAGTGGTAGCTTATCAGATCTGTGAGGAAAACCTTACTGACCTTAGAGTGGGACAGGAACATCATATCGTGCCTGGCTGCTTCTGTGGCAGGTGAGGGGTAACACCTTCATGGCTTCCCCTGTAGGCCCTGGACAAGACCAGAACTGCCAGTGTTCCCAGGAAGGAGAGGTCTCTTGAGACCAATTTATGCTTACCAAACCACAAAATACAATGCCGATTGATCTATTTAAAGCAAGAAATATATCTGCCAACTGACTAATTATTGCATTGGCTTAGCTCATGCATTCTTTCCCCATAGGACAATCTGTAGGGAATTATAATCAAAAGTTCCTTTTGCAAGCTTGAGATCAGAGAAAGGAAGTTGGCTGATCCTAATGGCCAGTATCAAAGTCATGCTAGCCTGTTGTAGCTGTCTCCAATCTAGGGATCTGTGTTACAAGGAAGCCACAATACACTGATCAGAAACTTTTCACTAATGGTAGCATAAATTAGTTGACTAACCCTTTTTCTAGACTCTGTGAGACACTTCTCATTATCCTGACACTTTTTTTTGAGATATATGAATACCTTAATTAGGCTGCAGTTTCCTCTTTATATTCAGGCAGGTATAGATTTCTGTTAATTTGATAGGCACTTAATGCCAGGTACCAAGCCAAACACTGGAGACAGAAACTCAAGGAGAGACTGCAAGGCAGTCTCTATAAATAGAATCTTTTTACAAAACAGCAAAGGCTATAATCAAGGAATATGTAAGTGAGCTCAGAGGAGGAAGTGCTTAATTTATTTGAGTGCTTTGCTTTGGGCATCATTTTGCTCCTATAGAATGTCTGAAGGTGGCAGATTATTCCCATTGCACATCTGCCTTCAGTGGTTTATCTTTGGGAGGGTGGTATTCTCCTTTCCTCTGGAGGGATCTTGGTGTGGCTTGCTGGGTACTGCCTCTGATGGCTGTGTCTCCTAGACTGGCTGGAAGCCAGAATGATGAGTAGAGCAAAGCCATTCTCATAATGACTTTTTTCTGGTAATAGTTTAATTAAAGTTACTGAGAGTGTGGCAAAGTAGTTCAGAATACAGGTGCTGGAGTCAGGTAGATCCGTGTTTGAATCTTGACTCTATCTATCCCTTATATATGGTGAAATTTTAGGCAAGTCTTTTAACTTCTTTAAAGCTCGGTTTCTGTCTTTTTTTTTTTTTAAAGAAAGAAGGTTGTTCTCTTCCACTTTATTTTTATTATTAGTATTTTTTAAATTAATTAATTAATTTTTGGCTGTGTTGGGTCTTTGTTTCTGTGCGAGGGCTTTCTCTAGTTGTGCCAAGCGGGGGCCACTCTTCATCGCGGTGCGCGGGCCTCTCACTATCGCGGCCTCTCGTTGTGGAGCACAGGCTCCAAACGCGCAGGCTCAGTAGTTGTGGCTCACGGGCCTAGTTGCTCCGCGGCATGTGGGATCCTCCCAGACCAGGGCTCGAACCTGTGTCCCCTGCATTGGCAGGCAGATTCTCAACCACTGCGCCACCAGGGAAGCCCAAAGCTCGGTTTCTTAATAATAATCTGAAGGTAATAAAACCTTCATAAGGTTATTGTGAATATTAAATGAGATAAAGCCTGTGAAATAGCTGTCACATTGTAAGCACTTACAAAAATGTTAGTTTTTAGCTGTTAGATAAATCTGAGTTAGTCTAGAAGGAGTAATTCTATTGGCTTAAAAATTTATATTCTGATGTTTCTTCAAAATGACTATTTAAGAAAATATCAAATGACATATCATCTCCTACTAATTATTTTCACTTTATCCTTTATTCCAAGAAATCTTCTCTTTGTTTGCTTGTGGAAAGATAGTGAAAAGGCCCCATTCCCAGACAAAGTTATTTCTTAGCACTTGTCAAACTTTTATTCAGCGCATTAAGGAGGGAACCAGCAGAAAAATGAGAGCTAGTTTCTAGAGCATTTGAAAGAAGTATATATAGTTAATTGGGAAAGGATTGTTAAGTTAGATACAACATTGCTAAATGCCCTACAGGTTAGTAAAATCATAAACTTTGGAGTTCTCGTTCCTATCAGGCCAAAAAACCCATCACATCTTAGTAGTTTATTTTTACAATTCACTATTAAACTTTATAGGACTGTAAATTGTCTGTGCTATAAAACAAAAGTATGTCTCCTGAGAGACTTAGATAACTGTCATATTAGAAAATATTCTAGCATGATATTTTAAAAAACTCACATCATCAATTTGCTTTATCTCCAAATATTTCGTATTTTCCTTTCACAATAGGCAACTATGTTTTAGTTCATAGTTATTAAGCTTCTTCATTGCTTCACTCTGCATTGTGGAGTACATAATTCATCCAGCAACAGTAATAAAGAGATATGAGAGGATTTCCCATTGTTGAGTAGAGTTAGAGGGTTTTGTTTTGTTTTATTTTTTTAAATCAGGTAGGAAAAAGGCTAATAGGGAAAGAAGGAAGCAGGCTGATAGGGAAAAGGAGCAGTTGGCTTTGAAGGGGTGAGAACATGGGGGAAGAATACGCTCAGGTATTGTGCAGGGTTGACTCTGCGGCCTCCTTAGACCCCTTTCCATGTTCTTAGATCTATTACCCTCTGTTCTCTGGGAAGAAGGGGATGGCTAAAGGTTGCCCAGAGTCTTCAGAGAATGGTGATGGAATCCATGCTTTTTGAGACTCTCCCTCTAGGTCTAATGTTTGTTCTTGGTGGGTTCAAAGCTCCTTTCTTTGTGTTTCCTTGGCAGGACCTAATCTGTTTCTCTTTTCATCCATAGTGGCATAGATGTTCACTACGCAGTTACCTTCAATGGTGAGGCCATCAGCAATACCACCTGGGACCTAATTAGCCTTCACTCCAACAAGGTGGAGAACCATGGTCTGGTGGAATTGGATGATAAGCCCACTGCTGTTTATACAATTAGTAACTTCAGAGATTATATTGCTGAGACACTGCACCAGAAGTTTTTGCTGGGGACCTCCTCTTTGAATCTGGATCCTGACTCCCTTCAGCTTATTGATGGTAAGTTGGATAACCATTAAGTCCTTGTAAAGTTTTAGTTTCTTTTCCAGTATATTCTGGGAAAACTAATTTCCAAAAATATATATGGTTCTGGCACTCTCTAGACTGCATGAGACAGAAGCCATCCTGATATGAATGGCTCTTTAGCCATGCAGATAATTTGGGTAGATCAGTCAGGGGTTCCTGGTGGAAGAATGGCATGAGGATTAAGATATGCCATAGGCAAAATGAGGTTGTTTAGGAAACTAAATCCATAAACAGCATAGTGAGGTCTTCCTTTTATGTGGAGCCTGGCGTGGAGCTACTTCCTAGAAGGTGTCCTAAAAAAGAGGTCAACAATTCTCTCAGAATTTCCAAGCAAGTTTAACAAAAGCTTTAGGATATCCAGTACAAACTAATTCAGGTGCTTTGACCTTTCAGTAGATGTATGTTTCAATTGCTCAGAATTTTATTCCTAAAATCCATTTCTGTTTGTTATGCCAGCTTCAGAGTTCTGAATGGCTGCAGCTTTCTAGGTGACTCAATCGTCTTAAAAGATATGTTCATCTTTGATCTCATGCTGCTTGTTTTCCATAGAAGACAAGATAACTGAATACACAGTTGAAAAAGAATTTTGGAAAATACTTATATTTTCCAAAAATAGGGTCTTTGACTTCTGTTTGATCCCTTTATGTCAGTGAACAGGTGAATAAAGAGAGATTCTGCTTCTATTTTTGGTGTAGGCACCAGATCACCTTTCTGACAATCCTTTCTTTTTAGCTTTTATTGATTCCTTCTCTCCTCCAGGCAAAATCATTTTCTTTTTTGTCTGTGTTCACATACATTATATAAATGTCCCTTGTATTGTTTTATAATATGTATTTATCTGTGACATAGGGAACACTTCCACAAAAGAAACTTGGCTTTATTAATGTTTATAGCCTCAATCTCATCAAAGTCCATGGTAACTAGCAAGGATTCAGTAAATCTTATTGAATTAAATTATACAATCTACTCTGTTAACTTTATGGCTTAGTATTGGTATAGTGATAAACTCTCTGGTGTCTTACCCCATTTTTCAAAGGCACTTTCTGCCGAAAAGGAAATAGTTTTGCACAGTTTTCTCTATTTTTAGCATCAACTAAATGAGTTGGAATTTCAGTTCAACTTTCTTATTAAAATGAAAAAAAAATCGGTTTTAGAGCAACTACTTCATAGGAATCTTGAAAAGAGTAAAAAATTGCTTGAGAAAGGAAAGAAAATAATATAGGAGTGTCCTAAATGTAATGATGGGGAGAATATTTATTTTATGTTGGAGTCTTATAGTTTAGATTGTGCTAATATAAGTAAAATATTTGAATAAAGTATCAAGCATTTTCTAAGTGACTCCCCATCTGTTCTACCCAAATGTAAGCTATAAAAAGGAAAAACTTGGTTTTTAGTTGTCCCTGAACCTCAAATACAATTGTGTCTCAACTAAAAATGTTCTTTAATGTTACTCTTTCTTCAGTGAGAGGAGTTTTACTTCCCCAAAGTGAAGACCATGTTTGGAACACCCAAAGTTCAAGTCTTCAGGAAACCTTACCATCTATTCTGGTAAGTATGTTTCTGTGTTTTACTCCAAGAACCAGGCCCTCAAGCTTTTCTTCTTTGTACACTTACCTGCTTACTTTGGCATCATGACTTTCCCAAGCTGTTCCTATTACACATATTCTCTTACATCATCCTTGGGACATTATTCATAGTTGTCAGCTCATGGGACCCAAGTATTGGTTCAGATAATTCAAGCCTTCCGCAGTGGTTAAATGAAGTCCACACATTTGACATTGCCAAAGTCCACACATGGTAGAAAGCTTATTTATGGTTCATACTTGCTTGGTGATAATTAAGCTATAAGTGCCCACTGAGTTGTTCTCTAAAAGTTACCCAGAAATAGTTTTTATAGCCAAGATTATAAATTTGATGTACATAGATACAGAGTATACATTTTTGTTCCAAGGATTGTATTAAAGAAAATGTTTAGACTCCAAAGCATATTGAACAGTGTGTGTATGGAAAGGAGAGAAGGCAGAGTAGAAATATTGGCTAGTTGACAGGGATGGTATATCAGGCCTGCACTTTTTTTTTTCATATTTAAGTGCATTTATTTCCAATGTTATTTATCCTTACATGTGTGTTTTTTTAAATTGCACTTTGAAGTTGTAGAATTTCTTTTTTTTTTTTTAACTGGCTTACAGTTGCTTTACAATGTTGTGTTAGTTTCTGCTGTACAGCAAAGTGAATCAGCCACACGTATACGTATATCCTCTCTTCCTTGGATTTCCTTCCCATTTAGTCACCACAGAGCAGTGAGTAGAGTTTCCTGTGCTATACAGTCTGTTCTCATTAGTTATCTATTTTATACATAGTAGTGTATATATGTCAACCCCAATCTATCCCACCCCCACCTTCCAATCAGGCCTCCTTTTAACCTGGGCAGAAAGCATTCCCATTTGCACAGAAACAGCATGGAATGAACTTTCCTATTTGTTCTTACCACTTAACTCCCCTGGACACTCTTCTGCCCCCTTCAAACCTCCACTTGCCACGTCATCTACAGGGAGGCATCCAGTAGAAAAGAAAGTGGCTTCCTCAAGTGCAGGTAAAACAACAACCACAACACCTGTAGAGACTAAGCTGTCTACAACACGACTACACGATCTTTTATTATCACATGGTCACAGAATGGAGATTCCCTTCTTCTTCATTCCCTGCTCCTTCCACCCTCTTGAGACTTCTTTTCTGTCTCATATGGCAAAGAAGAAATTAATGTTAATTAATTTCAAATACTTGTTTCCTGGCTTTAATCCAGCAATTGAAATTTAGAAAATCTGCCCCAAATTGGCTTAACCAATATATACAGCCATTACTTCTGCTCAGGTATAGAGCAACTCAGTTTTGAAATGTGGAGTCACTGGAAATACTCTTTTTCACCAAGTTCCATGTTGGAGAAAAAAGGTTAGAGGGGGATTGACATCAGAGATTACATTCATTTGGTGTTTGTTTATTCATTCACTTACTAATTCAAGTATATTTATTTTGTGCTTTTCATGTGCCAAGTGCTGGGGAAACTAAGATGAATAAGGTGTGGCCTTGCCTACAAGAAATTTCCAGTCTGGTGGTTGTAGACAGACTTCTACACAAATAAAGTAGTGCTGTCATAGGAGTTCATCCAAGGTGCGGTGGCAGGGAGTGGTGATCCACTGCGAACATGGCACATTCCGTTCCTTCTAATCCCATTCTACTCAGGGCTTCTGTAACCACAGATCTGTGATGATATCTTAGAACGATGTAAAGACAGGGATTTCTGCATAAGCCAGGGGTTGCAAACTGGAGACCAGCTGACTGGATCCAGCTATAGGCATGTGCTTTGGGGCCAATTTTTATTTATTTATTTTATTTTTATTTTTTTATATTTTTATATTTTTATAAATTTATTTATTTATTTTTGGCTGTGTTGGGTCTTTGTTGCTGTGCACAGGCTTTCTCTAGTTGCGGTGAGCGGGGGCTACTCTTTGTTGCAGTGCACAGGCTTCTCGTCGCGGTGGCTTCTCTTGTTGCGGAGCACGGGCTCTAGGCATGCGGACTTCAGTAGTTGTGGCTCGTGGGCTCAGTAGTTGTGGCTCACGGGCTTCAGTAGTTGTGGCGCATGGGCTCTAAAGCACAGGCTCAGTAGTTATGGCACATGGGCTTAGTTGCTCTGTGGCATGTGGGATCTTCCCGGACCAGGGCCCGAACCGGTGTCCCCTGCATTGGCAGGCAGATTCTTAACCACTGCGCCACCAGGGAAGCCCCCAAATTTTTTAAAAAGCCAATATTTAAAAGTAAGGAGATTTTTGCATAAAAATGCAGATTTCCAACTTCTTTTGAAAACCGGAAGATCTGATATCATTAGGTTTACATTTCCTGTTGCAGAAAGTGGCTAGAGCTTGGCTGAAAGAAGCCACCCCTTTAATTATGGCAAACACTGACTACCAGGACTCATTTGTTCATTTATGTTGCCTCTTCTGTGGTCCTATTTGCATTTAAGCCAACTCCTTAGTTTTTCAATTTGAGGAGACATTGCAATGTTAATGGGTGATAAAAAAACATGAAAGAAAAGAATGATTAATTAGAGGTGTCTGATTATTGCTTCTCCTCCTCCCCCTCCTCCCCCTTCTCTCCCTTCTCCCCCTTCTCCCACTCCTCCCTCTCTATTCTTTAATAGAAATGAGATTTTTTTTTAATCAGATTTTATTTTTAGAAATTATTTTAGAGGTAAGAATGTTGGGATATTGAATTTGACACCTTTTGGCCTCCTGGTTTGGAAAATCACTTGTTGCACAGTATGCTTCCTATACCACTTAGCAAGCTTTTCAATTGGCATTAGCAGAAGTGAAACTGGCCAATATAATATTGAACCTGTTAATATACTACATTGAACTAAAAGAAGAATTCATGAGTTGAATTTGTTACTATGGGAACATCTATTCATATAAAAATAAATAAAGTGCTATTCCTGGCATGTATGTGTTCATCTTTCAGAATATATGAGAGAGCTTCATTGCCCTGCCCTTTTTTTTTACTGGGTACTTGTTTGGAATAGATGGTCTTCCTTCTTTATTTAAAAAGTCAAGTTGTTTACTTTCACATTTTATGTTGTTTACTTGTGGCTTAATTTTAATTAAAGATATTGTGTATTGTTTTAACTTTTATGAACTGAAAAGGAGTTTAGTTTATAGGTATATGAAATCATGTATATTACTTGAGGATTTCCTTTTCATTGAGGATTCAGCTGCTTTCCTAATGTGTGTCAGATCATAGGCTCTGTCTGATAAAACTCAGTTTCTTAAGTATAGGTCGAAGAGCTTAGCTGTCTCTCTTAGAATTTCGAAAAAATGCACACTTAGAATTTACAAGGATGTAAATATGCCTGACTCAGCTGGAAGCACAGGTGGCTTTAACACATCTCTATAAGTGGTTTTAGGTAATTCAGAGGAAAACAAGTGAATTCCCTGGTATGGTATGACTCTCATCATCGTACCAACATTATTGAGGGACAGAACTTAGTATTGAGTATTGAGTAAATGGCCTTCTTACTTTTCACTGAATACATATATAGTTTTAGATAATAGAAAAAAAATGAGAAAGAAAGAAACTTTTCCTCATATACAAACAGCCTCCATATTCAACATAGCAGACGTTTAAATATTAGAAAATGGTTTTTCCTCCTTTCTCTCCTTTGTGTTCACCTGGGTCTTTTAGATTTGTGCATATATGCTAACCTGAATGAGTATAGACTGCCAAGTCTGCTAGCTCCGGTTTCTCCTCCGGAAATCCTTTTGCCCTCTGGGTTTACACACTTGTATGTATTCCACAATGAAGAGTCTGGTGTAGTGAGTGAAGCATGGGGACCGAACTCTAGAAACTCAGAATCTGGTTCTGACTTTTTTTTCTCTATTTTTTGTGACTGTGGACATTTCACTTCTATGAACCTCAGTTCCTTATTTTTAATAGGCAAGTTTGGACTAAATGATTCTTAAGAGTCTTTCTAGTTATAAAATTTGATAGTTTTGTTACATTCAAGCATATATGCATGCTCAACCCCACTTCCTAACATAAGATTTTTATAAACCAAAGGATGGCCTTATAAAGCACTGAGCCTTTGGCAAAACAAAAGCTTCTATTTGTTTTACTTCTACATTCTGGACTTCAGTTTGTTGTCTTTTCATTTATCTGGAATTGAGCTGTTGCTCTCTCCATCTGGTCAATTCTTTTTATTCCCCCTAGCTTTATTGAGATATAATTGACATCCAACACTGTATAAATTTAAGGTGTGTAGTATGATGATTTGATACACATATATTGTGAAGTACTTATCACAATAGAGTTAGTTAACACCTCCGTAACTTCACATAATTACCTTTTTTTTTTTTTTTTTGGTGGTAAGAACATTTAAGATTTACTCTTTAGACAAATTTCAAGTTTATAACACAGTACTGTTAACTATAGCCACCACATTGTACATTAGCTACCCAGAACTCATTCAGCTTATGACTGCAAGTTTGTACTCTTTAACTGACATCTCTCCATCTCCCCATCCCCAGACCCTGGAAAACACCGTTCTACAGTTGTTTTTATGAATTTGGCTTTCTCAGATTCTACATATAAGTGATATCATACAGTATTCTTCTGACTTATTTCACTTAGCATAATGCCCTCAAGGTCCATCCATGTTGTCACGAATGGCAGGATTTCTTTCTCTCTCATGGCTGAATAATATTCCATTGTATATATGTAACACATCTTTTTTATCCATTCATCCGTCGATGGACACTTAGGTTGTTTCCATATCTTGACTATTGTGACTAATGCTGCAGTGAACATGGGAATACTATAGATATCTCTTTGACACACTGATTTAATTTCCTTTAGCCATATACCCAGAAGTGGGATTGCTGGATCACATGGTAGTCCTATTTTTAATTTTATGAGGAAAAATTTTTTTTTCCACACACCGTTGCCAGCACTTTTGTCTTTTTGACAGTAGCCATTCTAACAGGTGTGAGGTGATATTTCATTGTGGTTTTGATTTGCATTTCCCTGATGATAGTGATGTTGAATATCTTTTCATGTAGCTATTGGCCATTTGAATATTTTCTTTGTTTTTCTCAGACCTCCTATGGATACACCTTCTCCACACTTCTTGCTGCCTGTTGTGGCAGAATTCTTAAGCTTGTATGCCTTCTCTTGATCCTGCAGTGCACCAGGCTAAGTACTGACAGCTTTCCTTTTGCTTTCCCAAAGGAAGTGCAAAAGCTTAACTTTGTCGTCTCTCCCTGGCCTATAGATAGATTCAGGCTGGCTTTTTGGGCCTGCTCGCTAGCTGTCTGCCAAAGTTAGCTCTCCCTGCCATGGGGAGTGCATACGAGGAGCTGGCCTTGGGGTGGAGGAGGTGCCTATGGGAGTGAGGTGCCCATGGGCCAGTTGAGGGGGATCCATGGGCAAGGTGTCTTGGCAACTCGTGGTCAAGCCTCCTGGTGGAGTCAGTCATGCAGTTAGTAGGATCTGCATCCCTGTGATATGTTCAGAGTCCTGGCTGCCGTTCTTTCAGCCACTTCCCATCTCCTGGTCGTGCAGCTTACAAGTCAGTTCTCTGGATAGAGTGAGAGAGAAACAGACCTCTTTAGCAAGGTCCTGCACAGCTGGGGAGGCCAGAGACTCACTCACATGCTCTCACTTTCCACTGTGCAGAAATCATGTACAGAGAGGGTTTCTCTTGGCCCTGAGCTGTGCTGCCTTGAGGGAGGGATGAGGTGGGTAAAGTGAAACTGTTCCTCTTACACTCGCCAGTGTGTCTAAAGTTGGACTTTTTTGCTCAAATGGTGTGTTTGGAGCTTCTCTGTTGCACTCCTGGACTTCCACAAAGGCTCTGTCATTCATGGGTGGTTGTCTAAGTCATTGTTCTCCAGGGGCTCCCAGACTGTGTCCAAGAGGGGCTGGAGCCAGTTCACAGGCCACCTCAGGGTCCACAGCCAGGACTGAGGTCTGTATGCTTCTTACCCAATGCATGGGTGGGCTAGACTCCTTCTGGGTCCCTTGGTGTATGATGCTGGATCCCACAGCTCCCACAAAGGCACTTTTGTCCATGGAGGATGCCAAATTGTTACTGTTGAAGGGGGAATACGAGCGGGAGATATCTTACTCAGCTGACATCACTCTGGCCCATTCTTGAGGACCCAGAAAGTTTTAGACCCTCTAGTCAGAAACGTAAGGCAACTTTGTGTGTCTGTTTGGTGCTAGGTTATATAGGAGCACTGTGTACACAGGTCAGTGATTGCAAGCTGCCTTCACTACATAGAGTTATATAAGGTTAACTTCGCTCCTTGTGATGATGTACTCTTAAAATATTAAAATTTACTAAAAAAATGCCAGAAATCTTTCCCCTGATTAGATCATCTTTTTGGCATTACTCATGAATCAAGTCTTGACATCCTCATGTTCACTTCTGACGAGAGAATTCCCAAGAGGTAATTTCTTATCCTGAAATGGTTCTTTTTTTTTTTTTTAATAGATCATTTGCAGTTACATCCAGTCTTTTGAGGATGGTCTTCCTCTTTCTTTGACATATATCTTGCTTTTCTCTATATATTTCATTTCATCAGACTCCGGTCACAGACTCCAGTCTAGTGCTCAGATGTGTCTTCTTCTATTCCATTTTTTGACCAAAGTCACACTGGCAAAAATATTCACTAGTACTGCACCATCCACTTTTCATTACTTCCCTCTTAACTGTCTAGATTCTTTATTTCTAATCAAATTTAGCAGAATGATACCATTTTTGGTCCATGTTGTTGTTATTTTAATTGATTCTCATTCTTCCTTTTCTGGCCATTTGTATTTCATTACAAATTAGGTAATCATCTTTTGACAGAAGTGATTCAAACTTTTATTGATTTTAAAAATACATTGCACTACAAAACATGGCACGGCCAGGGTTTCAATAGTAACAGAACCACCTGTTCTGTTAAGGGGTTAAGGGAGTGAAAAAGGGATCTTGAAGTATGCTGAGACTAATAACAGTGAGAAGCCATTCCCATCCATTGGATTATAGGGCAAGGGGAGGAAATGCAGTTACCAGAGCCCAGTGAGAGCTGAAGTTGCAATTGTAGAGGGACACAGCTACGTCTGCAGTATTGAGGCTTGGAGGGAACTGGGAAGAAATACCCGAACCTCTCACTCTTCCTGTCCTTTGATCTTCTGCTTCTAAAAGTGTACACTCAGACAGAAGACAGCTCATGAGGGAGCAGGGTGATGAAATTATCAGGGAAGAGAAGGAGATAGGGTGGTGGCAGATGAAAATAGCCAGCAGGATGGCCCACTTAAAATAGGACCTAATTAAAAGAGCATGAACAAGGTAGGAAGTGTTGGTGTCACTGAGTTCCACAAAAGAAAATTAGTTACTTAGTGCTTTTAGTTTAGAAATAGTAGATGAAACTGAGAGTATCTCCATATATATGCAGTGGTCTACTGTGCATTTGTCACTAGAAGAGGGGATAAATTGGGTCATGCTCAGTGACTTCTTGCCTCATGTTCCCTCCCTTGTGACTGGGGGAGTGTGCTGTCTAAGGCTTCCTCACATGGACCCTTGATGGAGAGACAAGGGGAAGTGTGTAGGCAAAGCATGAAAGACTAATTAGGTCATGACATTGGGTTGAGTCCCTCTGTAGGCTAGTAGGTTGTTTTATTTCCTGGCCGTGGACTGAAGTGTAGTTAGCCACCTTAAAATTGTGTGCTTTTGTTTAAAAATCACATTCGGCTTGAGAGTATATGCCAGTGAAAATTCACTACCCTTGGCAGGAATCTCCTGGAAGAGCAGGGAGAGGATTCTATTCAGTTTCTTAGTTTTCATGGGCTTCATTTTGTTTATAGCTATTCCATGAATTCTAGTCTTCAGGCAGGTTTATGCCTGTGGAAAATTTCTTAAAGGTTCCAGGTGATGAGAAATATAATGATTTAACAACTAAAGAAGTATTTTAGAAACCCAGGCTGGAATAATACAACCAGCACATGATCAAGCTGCATCCTCCACTGAGGAGCTTTTAAAAGTACCATGTCTAGGTCCTACCCTCAGACCAGTTAAGTTAGAATCTCTGGGGTGTGGGGTGTGGGCATTGGTGTCTTTAAAAAGCTTACATATGATTTTTTAAAAAATTTATTTATTTACTTTTTTTTTTTTTGGCTGCGTTGGGTCTTCATTGCTGTACGCAGGCTTTCTCTAGTTGCGGCGAGCGGGGGCTACTCTTCGTTGCGGTGCGCGGGCTTCTCATTGTGGTGGCTTCTCTTGTTGCAGAGCACAGGCTCTAGGCGTGTGGGCTTCAGTAGTTGCAGCACGTGGGCTCAGTAGTTGTGCCTCACGGGCTCTAGAGTGCAGGCTCAGTAGTTGTGGCCCACGGGCTTAGTTGCTCCGCGGCATGTGGGATCTTCCCGGACCAGGGCTCGAGCCTGTGTCCCCTGCATTGGCAGGTGGGTTCTTAACCACTGCACCACCAAGGAAGTCCTTGCATGTGATTTTGATGCTATTTAGAGTAGAGAATGATTGATCTTTTCTATTTTCCTTTTTCAGTTTTTATCTAGGAAATATTTTGTGAATTCCTTCTATGCATATGACACTTCTTATTTTTTGTTATTCAGCATAGATTGGAATATATAAACTCCTATCCAGTGTTATGGCTGTTTTACCA
Organism: Balaenoptera ricei; assembly: GCF_028023285.1. NCBI lineage: Eukaryota > Metazoa > Chordata > Mammalia > Artiodactyla > Balaenopteridae > Balaenoptera > Balaenoptera ricei. The sequence goes on from NC_082642.1 coordinate 112,720,360, forward strand.
ATTAACATCATTAAACTTTTTTACATGGACTAACTTTCACAGGATTAAGTAATTAGTATGTTCAATGGTTGTGTTTCTGTCTACTTTTCTATTCCTGAAGCTAAACTTTAAGATACTATTAGTACTACATTAGTAAAAAGTCACTGGAAAGAGAAAATTTTATTTTGTAAGTGTGATACCAATTCACAGATGTTCCTGTTTGCTCGAGGTAAGAGACCACATTTTGATGTGTTGCCATTTCTTATCAAAATAAAAGACCTTAATTTAATACCTTTCAGAGTGATGAATAAAATTACTGATTGTTCTTTCTGCTGTGGGCAACGTGCTTAGGTCTTTGACAACAAATTACAGATATTAGTAACATCTATGTATTTAAAGTATTTAAGCTAATAAGACAGAGGGAAAGGAACCATCTAAAGCAAGGCAAACAATATTTTCTCTCACAAACTCACTTTGTTTGGGATCTTTTAAATATATTATCTCATCTATTCCCACTTTCCAGGTGAGATTCAAGTGATACATGATTTTTCTCTAGATTTTCCAACTAGTAAGTGGTTGAATTAGGATTTAATTATGGATCTGTTTGATTCTAGAGCCCATACTCCCCTTCCCTCCCCCAATATTACATTGCCTTTTTGTCCCTAGAAAATCCAGGAATGTAGATAGATAGATGGTATTTAAAATTATTTTTATGTGTTTCTTTTATCTATGATATGATTTAGCCTCTTTTTGCCCCTCCAGGATAATACCCCTCAAGCTGAATGGCCCTCAGCAGATGAATTCACCACGAGCAGTATTTCACCACTTGATTTCAGCTCTGGTCCTCCTTCAACCACTGGCAGGGAACTCTGGTCAGAAGGCCCTTTGGGTGATTTAGTGTCTGCACCCAAATTAGCTTTTCCCTCGAAGATGAGCCTCAGTTCTTCCCCAGAGGTTTTAGAGGTTAGCAGCTTGACTCTTCATTCTGTCACCCCAGCAGTGCTTCAGACTGGCTTGCCTGTGGCTTCTGAAGAAAGGACTTCTGGGTCTCACTCATTAGAAGATGGTAAGGAATTCTAATGACTTTTTGTACTTCTTCATTGTATCAGATGACAAAGGTTTTGAAGAGAGCGAGAGACTAGGGTTAGGAGAAAAGCATGGCAGCATTCATTAGGAGGAAATGTCTTGGGAAAGTTGTGTGAGAAAGGGAACAATCAGCTTTAATTGGTTGGAAGGGAGAGTCCAAATAGGTAAATAATTAGAAATGAACTTGTGGGCTGGGATGGGATCACCTAATAGATATTTTGAAGGTCCTGTTAAAGAGTTTATAATTTAATTATATTACTATTTAAGAACTACTCTACTTACTTGAATATTTGAGTGATAAACTAACAGCCTCAAAGAAGATTATTCCAGTATCTTTTAATAGGATTAATTGGGGGCCAGTAGAGATTTTTAGCTTGCATTAGGCTTGAGAAGGGGAAAACCTGAACTAGGGCAGCTACAGCAGAGATTAAGAAATGAAAGTCAAGTAGCTGATTTAGCTGTTGTGGGATGTGACTCAGGGATGGAGTGTATGTGAAAGAGGAAGATGAACAAAGATATAAGTAATGAGTCTAGGATTTTGAACATTGGGTGAACCTGAAGGCTGATGGATAATAAACATAACAAGGGGGAGTTCCCTGGTGGTCTAGTGGTTACGATTCAGCACTTTCACTGCTGTGGCCTGGGTTCAATCCCTGGTCGGGGAACTGAGATCCCACAAGCTGCACGGCGCTGCCAAAAATAAAAAAAAATAAAATAAACATAACAAGAAGATGGGAATTCCTTGGGAATTTTCCTAGGGAATTCTCTTCTTAAGTTTTTACTAGATTCACTCTTTGTTGTCAGTGTGGCTACCAGCAGTTCTTTATTTTCAGGGAGTAAAAATGTGTTTTGAATTTTTGAATTTTTTCAGTACCTGATGTCTTGTTATCCTCAGTTAAGGCAGTTATAATCATGAGTGACTGTACCATATGACAAAAACATAGTCATACCTTCTTGTTGTTTGCTGGATTTGGCAAAGTAAAAGTCAGCAACTGTCTGTTGTAATCTAATGGGGAAAAATGGGTAGCTGGTTTTATTAGGAGGACTGGGAATATATTTTGGCATCTATGTAGATTAATTAATGGAAGACTCTATTTTTAGGATTAACTAAAGTTAAAGGGTCAGAAGATTTTCTTTCTATTGATCCACTGCCTTCAAGCCCATTTAGTCATCCTGTGCCAAAAGAAATAATACCATCCATGGAAGACTCTGGGGTGTCTTTGACATCCTCACCATATCCGGTCTCTGTCACATTCGATATTCTTGCTAAAGAAGTAACACCTTTTGGCATGGACTCTTTGGCCTCCAAAGTCAAAGGCCAATTAGAAGTGAGCACTTGGATGCCAGACACATCTATGGAGAAAGAGTTCATATTTGAGAGTGGTTTAGGTTCAGGGTCTGGGCAAAAGGTAGGTCTGATTACTTGGCCATGGAGCAAGACTTCATTAGAGAAGAGCACTGAACCATTTTCCAAGTCATGGCTTGAAGTTGAGGATTCAGAGGATTTACTTTTGCCAACTGAGGATATAGATGAGAAACTAGTTATAGATGACAGAATAGATTCCATAGATCAAAGTACTGAGCATTCAAAATATGGGCATTTTGATAGATCCAGAAGCTTTGCAGAGGATGAGACCCTTGGTGGACCTACTGTGTCCATCTTTGCAGAGACTACAACTCAATCTGCATCTCCAGTTCTATCCAAGCACACATCAGAAGTACCTGACATTGACTATTACTCAATTACCAAATCACCTCCTCTACTGACATCTGCAGCAATCTCTGCTTCTACTGATAAACCAGTTCAAGAAGAACCCTTTCTAAAGGAGGAGGAACAAACTACAGAGTCATCCAACCGTGAATGGTTTGACAGCAAGATTTCAGTAGTGAAGCCGGATGTGCAACCTTTGTGGACCATATTGCCAGAATCAGATGTAGTTTGGGCAAGAACTTCTTCCCTAGGGAAACTGTCCAGAGACACATTGGCAAGTACACCACAGAGTACTGACAAGCTCTGGTTGAAAGCTTCCATGACACAGTCTACCAAATTGCCTTCAACCACAAGTTCCACCCTGCTGGAAGATGAAGTCATTATGGGCGTACAGGATATTTCATTAGAATTGGACCAGATAGGCACAGATTACTATCATCCTGAGCTAATCCCAGAGGAAAATGGCAAGGTTGGTGGTTATGTGGAAATGTCTACAAGTATTCACTCCACAGAGATGGCTATTGTGGCTCAGCCAACAAAAAGCGATGACTTGAGTCATACCCAAGCCGCAGGAGCTTTGGTGGTTTTCTTCAGCCTCAGAGTGACTAACATGATGTTTTCAGAAGATCTGTTTAATAAAAACTCTTTGGAGTATAAAGCCCTGGAGCAAAGATTCTTAGAACTGGTAAGCATAAGAAGTGAAATACGGGCATTAGTGAATAATCGTGTATGAACCACCCCTCTTTCCCCCCAGAGCATAAGATCTGAGCCAAGGAAAGTGTGGTCTGCTATGGATTTTCATTTCCTATCATCTACAAATACTGTAATGGCCTAGGGTTCATAGGAAAATAATGAGACAGGTGGATACAACAAAACGGAAAACACAAAATGGTATGAGCCACACTTGGATATTGTATTCTTGGATATTGTAACTTAGATACTGGATATTGTATTCTATAATTTCTGGGACTGATACAAGTTTGAGATTTATATTCACATTTTATTGTGAGACCAGTGCTTTGTGGGTACCTGTAATGCCTTCACTGTCACGATCCTTTAGTGAAACAGAGAGAATAAACTCTCTGATGTCTAAAACTGTCTGTGAGTTCCATGGGGTTCTTAAATAACACTGAAACCTCATGACTCATAAATAATTCACAATTCATACTTTTGTTGATGAACAGTTTAAATAACATAAATAGAATACAATTTGGAAAAGTGGAGGGGTTCATCTTTGTTTTCAGTATGTATTGAACAAAATGCAAAACTTTGTCAATAAACTGACCAATTTTTGTGTATTGTAGCTGGTTCCCTATCTCCAGTCAAATCTCACTGGGTTCCAGAATTTAGAAATCCTGAACTTCAGAAATGGCAGTATTGTGGTGAACAGCCGAATGAAGTTCGCCAAGTCTGTCCCTCCTAATGTCACCAATGCTGTATACGTGATTCTGGAAGACTTTTGCACCACTGCTTACCAAACCATGAACTTGGCTATTGATAAATACTCCCTCGATGTGGAATCAGGTAATGATATTAAACACTATGGTGGTTTCTTAGTGGAACCTGGTTATTATTCTTGTGTATTTTCTTCTACACTGAGTCAAGATGAATTCGATACTTAATAGGTAAAAGAGTACTATGTCTGACAAATTTTCCACATCTTGATAATTAGTAAAATATCTCTTCCAAGGATGTCAATATCATTCTCTTCTCAAAAGGATTGTCCACACTTGCTGTCTTTACATGTTTACCTCCCATTTCCTTTTCCACCTGCTCTATCTGGCTCTCTATTTTACTTATCCATGGATCTGTTCTTATTACATCTCTACGTTGCCAAGCCCAATAGCTTTGGCCTTTCTTGCCTTCTATGTTATTTTCCTATGTTGTTTTATCAATTTCCATTATTGTAAGCCTAATATAAATGTCAATAACTCTCTACATTTTTATATGCAGATCAGACTTATCTTCTGAGCTCCAGAATCAATATGTAACTATGTACTTGATTATCTCAACTTGGATATATTCTATGTATATCAAGCTTATACTAAACCCTTAGGCTAAGACTGAGCCCTTGTTTTCCATATCTCTGTACCTTCCAACTAAATCTACCTCTCTCAGCTTTACTGTCTTGATAAATGGAAGCTGTATCCACTCAGCTACTGAAGCCAGAAACCTGGAAAGTCATTCTGATATCTCAGTTTCCATCACCCCTAACTTTCAGTCACTCACCAAACTTACATTGATTCTGAATTCTAAATATATCTCAAATCTATGTGTTTTTCTCTGTCTTCACTTCCCCTACTTTAGGCCAAGCCATCATCATCTCTCATTTGGACCAGTTTCTACACTACCTCTCTTTTTCCCTCACTCCCATACCCTCCCATTCATTCTCCAGACAGTAGCCAGGGTGCTCTTTCTAAATAATCAGATTATTTCACTTTTCTGCTTGAAATACTTTCAATGGCTGCCTGGTTCAGTAGCCCCAGGCCTGGTGCCTATCTTCTTCCCCAGTATCGTCCAATGAAACTAACTTCTTTCCTCACTATGTTCTAGTCAAACTAGCTCATTTTTGGTTCCTTAGATTTCCAAAACTTTTCTTGACTTGAAGCCTTTTGCACATACTGTCTTCTTTGCCTGAATCTCTTTCCCCTCTTGGCTGACTTCTGCTTACCCTTTATGCCTCAGTTCAAATGTCTCTTCCTCAGGACTTTCACTGATTCACCCATAATCTAGGTTGGTTCTTTTCCCTCTGTAGAGTTTATAACTATTGTAATCATGGTAACTTATGCACATACTTGCTAAATAGCTATTTTGCCCAGTTGAACTATCCACAAGGACTGAGACTTTGTCTGTTTTATTAACCACTTGGTAGCCAAAACCTCGCACTTTGTCTTGCATGTAGAATGTACTCAAAAATACTGTGAATGAATGAAATGAACCATTGTTTTTATTTGGAAGACTTGGATGCAGATGGTACTGCTGCATCCTCAAACCTTTGTTCTTTTTTACCTTCTATATACCGGAGGACAGTGGTTTTGAGTAGGAGTAAGGTGGAATGTCTGGGTTTGTATTTCTCCAGTGCTTTTCACTCTCACACTTGTTTGGAAGTCAGCCCTATTCTTTAACCGGGAAAGAAGCAAACATTCTTTCCTTTGAAATCCTTGAAGGACCGTTATTCACTGAAAGTGAGGAAGATGATTTAGCTAATCCCCCTATAGCCAAATCTCTTGCCACTTGAGTTCTTTAAGGACATTTGCACATTCTTTGCCATGTGGTGTAGTGGAAGAAGCAATTAATTATAATTTGGAAGGCCTGGTTTCTTGCCTCTGCTCTGCCATTTATCATTTGTGTGATGCTAGGTGAGCTGTTTTATCTCTGAGCCTTACGCCCTCATATAGCACATGGGGATAATGTTACCTGGCCTATGTATTTCATGGGGCTATTCTAAGGATTAAACAAATAGCATGTATAAAAACATTTGACTAGCCATACAAATGCAAGCAGTGATGATCATAAAACTTTTGCAAAAGTCTACCCACTTCTTTTTAAAGGGAAGTACATAAATAAGTGCATTTACCTCAGTTTTGTATGTAACTCACATGTCAGCTGTATGCCAAGTCATCCAGATTTATAGGGTCACCTTGTTCCTTAATATTCAAATGAATTTGCATTAGTCCCTCCCATGTACAGTGTGAAACCTGCATCCATGGCCCTCAACCCCTAATATCTCTAGGAATTATCAAGGAACTTAACTGTCTCTTAATCATCTCCAGCTCTGATTTCCTCCTGCTCAATTTCCAATCTCACATTTGTCTTGACCCTTGTGGTTGTTCTTTATGTTAATCCAGCACAGATCATGGTCCCATGTTTTTACTTTCCCAAAGTACCTCTAACACAAGGCAGTTGATTCCATCAGATATTTGTTGGTGATATGAGGACGATGGAGGGATTTTTATTGTAGCGCAGGAGATGGGTTAAAAATATTACTGTTAGGTGTAAATATCCAGAAATTTCTCAGCCACCCTTTCAAAGGTGTCTTGTAATGGCCAATTTTTTCTCCAGGACTAAGTCAGCTACCATGTTACTCTGGCCACTCTGGCTGTATTTCCAGACCTTCTTCACATTTCCTCTACTCTCATTCTCCGGGACCCATCAATCCTTCTGTTAGCCTGTCCCTGGAAAACCAGAGTGTAATTCATTCTACGGTTTAGATCCCTGACTCCCATCCCAAGATTAGCTCCAAGTCTACCTTTGTTTTCCCATAAAGTCATTAAAGTACTCTTCCAAACAAAGAGCTATCTATTCTGGGCCTCCACCTTTAACCTGCACAAAAGACTAGAAATCGACTTTAAAACTCCAGTCTTTTATTCACATGATTAAAATATTGGTCTTGGTCTCTCTCCTTGATCTGGAATCAAAAGGGTGCAACATGTATCTTTTTCCTCTTACAGATTCTGTTTTTCCTTTCCCTAGACACTCACCCACACCCATGGAATGGTCACAAAGTTTTAGAATTTTTAAATAGAATTTTCCTATTTCTTGTATATTTTTAGTTAAAAGCCTTCAGATTAAACTATTATTTTATCTGAAGGTTGGCTAAAGATAAGATTGACTTGTCTCTTGCTTAATTTGTTTTAACATGTAGTATCTCAGAAATTCTTGAATTTCCATCAACAAAGGGGGACTGTGCAATATCATCCTTCCCACCCCCTATATACACTTCTATACCTCACTGCTAGGCCAGGATTAGATTATTTTCTGATTAAAAAGTCACAGAATGAATGCCAGGGTAAGGATTTGAAGACTTAGGAAATACACAGTCGAATCCTGCTGTGTAGTTCCCTTGTAGAAACTGCCATCTGTCAGCACATTTGTGTGCTCTTCTTGTTATATGAGCATCTTATTATTGGTCTCCTGTATTAGTTTCCTAGGGCTGCTGTAACAAAGGACCACAAACTGGGTGGCTTCTAACAACAGAAATTTATTCTCTCATAGTTCTGGAGGCTAGAAATCCAAATCAAGGTGTTGGCAGAGCCATGTTCCCTCTGAAAGCTCTAGGAAAGAATCCTATCTTGCCTCTTCCTAGCTTCTGCTGTTCACCAGCAATCCTTGACACTCCTTGGCTTATAGATGCATCACTCCAATCTCTGCTTCTGTCTTCATATGGCCTTCTTCACTGTGTGTCTGTGTCTCTGTGTCCAAATTTCCCTTTTCTTATAAGGACACCAGGTATTGGACTAGCGGTAACCTAATCCAGTATGACCTCATCTTAACTTGATTACATTTACAAAGACCCTATTTCTGAATAAAGTCATATTCTGAGGTTCTGGGTGGACATGAATTTTGGGGGGATACTGTTCAACCCAATATCTCTCCCCATTCCTACATAGGGCTAAGAAAGATCAGCTGCAGAGATCCTACAAACTCCAAGGCCACAGATTCGTGCAAAATGTCTTTAATTTTCACAGTAGCAAGGAAATCATTGACTCTGAGAGCAATATTAATTTATCTGGAAACTGAGAGACTATGCTCTTTGTTTTTTAACCTCCCCTTTGTCTTCTGGCTAATTCTTCTGCTTTTTCATACAGATGAGTTTATGGGTCATTTACAGTTATTTCCTCTATTTGTTGTATCTTTGTCACCATTTGCAATTCAGAGATTGCCATTCACCAGTGAAGAACATACAGGGGAACCATGGTAGGATGGAAGGCCCATCCATGGTCAATGTCTTTTATCATTTTTGACTGGTTTGTGTCCTAATTAATTTTTTAAAATGTCACTTTCTCTCATCCCATCAATGAAAAATGAAATTACTGAAGCTAAAATACTGTTGGGAATGGCCTGAGGAGGTGCAGGGCTGATTTGTTTTTCTGACATTAGCTTTTGCTAATCTCCAATGCTCTTAGGCTGCTCTTATTGGGCTATACCCATCCCTGAGGCTTCCACCAGTTCTCCTCTGGATACTGTCTCTCCATCCATGTTCTCGGTGGGGTGGGGTGGGCTGGGGGTGGGGCATGTGGCATCATGTGCAGAGTGGAGGAGGATGACAGAAGGATAGGGTTGGTGGAAATGAACGGTACATGAAAACTGTTTAATTTAGATCTACAATTACATGGATTTTAAAGCTTCTACATGCTTCCTACGTAAAACAGGTAGAGGCTCACCCAGGTCATTGGGTTTTATGGTTTGGCTCTGAGTTTCAGAGAAATTTGACAAAAGCTCATCAATCAAGGATGAATCAGAAATTTTTTGTGGTGTGGATGGCGGTGTTGTATTTCATTGATTCAGGAAGGGGGTTGGATGTTCACAGTACTTTGGATGGGGGAGCCTTAGTGGAGGGGTTTCATGTACCCCAATTCCTGTGTTTTGCCTTTCCTTGTATCGTTTTCTGGTTTGCTTGATGTTTTAGGTGATCAAGCCAACCCTTGCAAGTTTCAAGCATGCAATGAATTTTCCGAGTGTTTGGTCAACCCCTGGAGTGGAGAAGCAGAGTGCAGATGCTACCCTGGGTACCTGAGTGTGGAAGAACTGCCCTGCCAGAGTCTCTGTGACCTACAGCCCGACTTCTGCTTGAATGATGGAAAGTGTGACATCATGCCTGGGCATGGGGCCATTTGTAGGTATGCTGTAGTTAGAGACTTTGGCTTCACAAGATTAGAGATACTTCCTCTGAAGAAAAGGGATCTGCGCCTATGATGTTAGGACGATCACGACAATATTTATTATAGAAGTTATATCTAGGAAATAGATGGGTGCCATCTAGTCCTCTTGTGAGGACTGAGTCAGTTCATAGGCCTGAATTATACCCAGTTCAATGGATTATTTTATCTTATGCACTTAGGGAGCTGTAAGAAAAACATTGCCTAGCGTCCTACGGAGAGTACTTAGAGTAGTTGGGGATTTTTGTGTTATGGTTCTTAGTGGTGATAACAAGGCAATTGTGATCAAATTAGGTTTATGCATATGATCAACACTTTACACTGTATCTGAAACAGAGGAGTTTTATTGTTCTATTTGAATTATGTTCTTTACAGCTTTGGGCTGCTCTTGGTCCTACTGAATATTCAAAAATAAAGAAAAGCAAGTATTTAAAATTGTGACAAATATATTTTAAGTATCTAAGATCTATTTTTTAAAGGTAGAACCAAAGAAAATGCAGCAGGCAAATGAGCAGATTCAGGTAGCCTTCCCTGGTCACTCCTTAAAAAGAGCAGAGCAAATCAACCTCCCAACCACATCCAACCAAAGTCACATGGTGTGAAAGGAGAGAATGCTGAGAATAAGCTGGGGAAACATCAATAAGAGGACAATTTGTGAATTTCAAAAAGGGCAAATGTTGGCATAGATGCCAAAAACAGAAGAACTAGGTGGAAATGATTCACACTTTTCTACGTGTAAAGTTTAGCTAGAAAACTAAGAGGAAAAATAGTCTCTTGATTTCCAGAGAAATGAATATGATTTTGAAAAGCAGTGATTGCTGCTCTGGGAATTGAAGATATTTTTGCACAAGTGGGTGGCCTTGGGGTTTGGAGGATCTCTGCAGTGTGATGGAAGGACGTGAGGAGTCTAGGGACCTGGGTTCTAGACCAGCTCTGTTGCTCACTAATTGTGTGATCCAACACCAGTTGTTTTCCTTCCCGGGCCTGTTTTTCATTATCCATAAATAAGGAAGTTGTCTTTCTTTAAGTCTAGTCAGTCTTTTATTCAGTCTTCACAAGTCGTCATTGAGGACCTCCTGGGTCTGTGCCAGGTCTCATAAATAGCCTTAAATCTTACCATTTAACCTGTTTATGTACCTCTTTACTGAAGCTTCACGTGGTCAGCATTTCTTTCTCTACCTGTTCTCAGTCCCACTGTAGGTTCTGCTGTTAATTGTTACTTTCAGCAGAGTGATTCCACTTGGGGGCTTGGTCGCCTCTCGTTCCAGGTGCCGGGTGGGTGGGAACTGGTGGCATCGAGGTGAGCGCTGTGAGGAGTTTGTGTCCGAGCCCTTGGTGATAGGCATCACCATCGCCTCCATGGTTGGACTCGTCCTCATTTCTTCTGCTTTCGTCTTCTTCATCATCAGGACTCTTCAAGCTCAGTATGTTAGGAGAGAAAGAGAGAGACCCTTCAGGTAAGTAAGGACAATTGCTCTCTGATGGACTAAAATATTCCTTTTATTCATTCATTTTGTACTTCCGGTGTGCCAAATACTGGAAAGGATCAGCGTGGAGGGGAGAGGGCTATGAAGTTGAATAAAGACACGGTCCCTGTCCTCAGAGTGTGTCAGATTGGAAACAAACATAAGCAACAGTTTGAACAAGCTGCTAAGGTGCCTAGATGAAGAATGAATTTGTTTTGCCTAGGGGAGGACATCTTAGAAGTTTTAATGACTGCTATGGTATTTAGCTGGACCAAAGAGTAGATGTTTGCTGCAGGAGGTGGGTGGGAAACTTTCTAGCTAGTTGAATGAACATTAGCACAGTCAGGGAGGCATGCATGAATCTCACTGCACACTGAAAGTCACGGTGGGGGGAGGGGTTGGAAGGGTGATAGAGATGAGGGGAGGCCCTATGTGAGGACCAGATCTGTTAGTTCATTCCCCTTTGGCTCATTCCAGTGGTAATTAGCCAGACTTTAAATCTAGATAAGAATCTGACAAGAAATGGAATCTGGTTCTCTTTTGAGTTAAGCATAGCTTCATTAACAAAGGAAATAAAACTGGTTCTACTTGCTAGACTAGCAATCGAAGGACCTTTTGGGTTGTTATATGATCACAATCCCCAGCTGTACTTTGCTTCTGTGCTTCCAGGTCTGCTTCAGGTCTAGGTTACCTCTCCTCATCCTCTGGCTTAGGCCCAGGAGGAACCTCTCCTAGGTTCCTAGAGCACCCAGGACATAATTCCGTTATTGTTCTTATACTTTTTATTGGGTTTGACTTTGCATTAGACCGCAGTCTCATTCTGGAGAGATTCCAACAATTCTTTGTATCATCAGCATCTAGAATGTTCCTAGGCATATAATCAATGCTCAGCACATATTTGTAGACCTGAATTGAATTTAATTGAAGCCCATTCTCCCCTGTATTTTTATTTCTAGTAGATTCTTTGTGTGGTTACACACTGATTTTGATTTGTCTACCCTGGGAATAATGGAGCTGTATTCATTTAATGAAATACTATTGGCAGACATATTTCCCCATCAACATTTATTGGGTGCCAGGCACTGTGGGGCAAATAAAGATGAAGGAGACATGGAACAGTTCCACAGGCACTTACCAGATAGTTGAGGAGATAATAATGATAACACGTGGTAAATAATTTTTGAGATTGATCTGGATATTTTTCACAGTCACCTCTCCTTGTCCCCCATTTGTATCCAGTTAGCCTCTTTTTCTTCCTCAACAGAAATCCTGCTCCAGGTAAATAGTCTTCCAAGTAGTTGAGCATCCAAAGAAGAACCTGATTCAATCATACTTTTCTTTCTGTGGCTCCAACAGGCAGCCTGACAGCCTCTCATCTGTGGAAAGAGCTGTAAAGCATAACCCCGTGTTTGAAAGTCACGGGGCTGATCTCGAGCAGTACGAAGGACCCTACCCTCAGCGGCCCTTCTACAGCTCCACAGGCAGAGAGGTGATTGCTGGTCTGAGCAGGGAAGAAATCAGACAAATGTATGAGAACAGTGAGCTTTCCAGAGAGGTAGGAAACTTGGTTTTTCTGTTGCTGCTCTGCTGGTGTGTGTGTGTGTGTGTGTGTGTGTGTGTGTGTGTGTGTGTGTGTGTGTGTTTTCATGTGTGTACAGTAGGTTGCAAGAAAGGTTGAAAATTATTTCATGATTAGTTTTTTACCTCATGCTATCTCCCAGTCGATGTGATATGTAGAGGGTATACAATTCTGCGCTGTACCTTATTTCCCACCCAGTGGGTCCTTTATCATTAATAGCAAATGCTCTCTCCCTCCACCCCCACTCCTTAGAAGTATATGTCTGGGTTATTCAGAGCAGTTCGTGTAGTAGCCACACCTTCCATTTTTCTGAAAAGGCCATTGTTTTCTATAGCTCTCCCCTGGATAGTTCAGAAAGCCACAATCTCTTATAAAAATTAGACCTCTTTTTTAAAAAGCTGTTAAAGTTTTTCTAATGCAATGTAGAAAAACTTTCTTTTCCTTTTCTTTCTTCTTTTTTTTTTTTTTAAAGGAAATTCAAGAAAGAATGAGAATTTTGGAACTGTATGCCAAGGATCCTGAGTTTGCAGCTTTTGTGAGAGAACATCAAATGTAAGCGTTTGAGAGAGCGCCCCTACCTAGATTCTTAAGTTTGCCTTAGAGTAGTGCCACAAGCATGAATACTTAATTCCTGTCCCTGTGACATGGGTTTTTTTGGTAACCAATGTTTGTTGAGTTCTTTTCAGTTAATACACATCCACACAGATTACCTCATTTATTCCTCCTAATGCCTTTATAAGTTGAATGTTTCTTATTTAAGTTTTATGAATGAGGAAAGGAAACCTCAAAAAGATGGAGGGACTTACTCAAGATCACGATGACAGCAAATGCTGGAGAAGATTGAAAACAAAGACACTCTGTTCTGGCCTAGAGCTTCCTGGCTCTGTCATATTTTCTTATTAATATAGATGTCACCTATTTGAGTAGCCATAAATCCTCACATATTTTAACATATACTTCCTTTTCCATCTCTGTAGATACTTTTAAGTATGCTTTGAATGAGACAAATCTCATTAAAGTGTGTCTCTTGCTTTTATTAAGTTCATCTTTTCTTTTTTTTTTAATTTTTTTTTTATTGGGCTATAGTTGTTTTACAATGTTGTGTTAGTTTCTACTGTACAGCGAAGTGAAGTAGAGTTCCCTGTGCTATACAGCAGGTTCATCTTACTTTTCAGTCTACCTTTTTCCATTACTTTTTTCAGCATGCATTTTGGGCAAGTGTCTGTAGTTTTTTTCCCCTCGTTCCTCAGGATCCATAACCAGACTTAGGTTACAAAAATACAAGAATCTTGTAAAGAGAACATTTATAGATGTTACTTGAATTTAGTGGGTGGGATTATAATTTGGCTTTGATGTTTGGTCCTACAGCTGCCCTCACAAAGGTGCTTCCTCATGGATGGGTCTCACCCAGGCCAGATGATGGCACCAGGTTTTTAGAAGAGAAAAACCAGAGCAATTCATGCCTGCTTATAGAAGAAATTGATCAAGGGTCAGGATAACACATGTGGTTCTGATTGGAGCCTCTGCCCCTTTGCTCCAAATCCCCTTTCTCTGATAGGCAGCCCCTCGCGCATGGTTCCTCTCATAGGAAGGGACGAATTGACATCAAAGGAAATTAAAGAAGACGCTTTTCTAATTCCATTTGCGTGGTAGAGACTCCTTTAAACATCTGACTTAGCCCATGGGAGTTGCTGCCAACCTTGCTTGAATGCTATCAGAGCAATATTACTGGGACTGTGCCTTTTAGACCAGGATACCTGCTAATCTCTGCATCTCTAGCCAGCAGATGGCCTAGGGCTCCACTTCCGTGGTATCCAATAGAAAGAACATGACTGATGTTTTTTATCTTTCCTAAGACCCTTTTTTAAGCCCCTCAGAGCCATCTGCGTTCCAGAAATTACAAATGCATCTCATCTAGGCTAAGAAATCCGAAGAGAGGATCCAGGAGAGCCTAATTAGGGACAGACAGATGGACTACATGTTTCACTTTCTTCTGGTAAACTGTTTGGCATTAAAATATATATTAAAAAATTCATGTAACAAAGAAGATTTAAACAAGAAGATCCAGTGAAACAAAAGAATGTTCACACAGACACTATAAGGGGGTTGTTCATAGTGGGAAGATGGCATTGAAAAAATGTTAGGTACATAATCCATACAACATTTTCAGTTTTCACATAGTCCGGAGTTTTCATCTACCAGTAGCTCAAGAAAATATTAATGGACTTGATTTAGGATTCAGTAAAAGTATTACATAGTCTCTGTAGATTGGATTCTTTTTTTTTTTTAACTTAGCAAAGCACAGGACAGCTTTCCTGCAAAGAAAGAAGGTATTGGTGATTTTAGGACTATAGCTTGATGATATATTACAACAAAAGTGCATTTCAGTACATTCTGGATTTTTTTCAATTAATTACTCTTTGTTTTTTTCATGGCAGGGAAGAGCTTTAACCAAAACTCCTATTTTACAACTGATTAGAAGCCTAGAGAAGATGGAGATCACTCATTACCTATGTCATATAATTAACTTGGATTTGGAACTCTGTTGGAAGAAGAGTTTTCTATCAAAAAAACTAAATTTGGGACACAAATATTTTTTTTCTAGTTTAAAATTTTAGAATATAGTAAGAGATGTGATGGTTTTTATACCCACAAAGACCAAAAGCTGTATTTAAAGGGAATCAAAACTGAATGGGGCTTCCCTGGTGGCACAGTGATTAAGAATCCACCTGTCAATTCAGGGGACATGGATTCGAGTCCTGGTCCGGGAAGATCCCACATGCCACGGAGCAACTAAGCCCGTGCACCACAACTACTGAGCCTGCTCTCTAGAGCCCACAAGCTACAACTACTGAGCCCATGTGCCACAACTACTGAAACCTGTGCGCTTAGAGCCCGTGCTCCGCAACAAGAGAAGCCACCGCAATGAGAAACCTGCGCACCACAACGAAGAGTAGCCCTCGCTTGCCGCAACTAGAGAAAGCCCGCGTGCAGCAATGAAGACCCAACACAGCCAAAAATAAATAAAAGAAATAAATTAAAAAGAAAAATTAAAAAAAAAACTGTATGAATTCTGGAAAGTATTCTATAAGGAAAAAGCCGGGCCTGGGAGTTGGGGCTGCATATGCTGTCTGCTTCTGAGTCTCTAAGGGTGTCTCTTAATAACTACGCCTCAGGTTTCCCAGCAAGAAGATAAGGTGAGACTCTTACAGGAGGAGGTAGGCTTAGTAGCTGAATATTTTGTAGCATGTTTGTTATTTTCAGGTGGAATGAGAAGACTTTGAAGTAGTTTTAACATAGTTTATGGTCAGACATTCACCTAACTAAAATATTAAGGCTTTTTTGGATCAAACTGCTGAAGAAAAAGCAACCTTTTTGCTGGAGGATAGATTTAGGCCTGCGCTTTGTGCTTCTACCAGAGTTTTAAAATTTCCTGAGCCTATTAATCAAAACCACATTATTATGTTAATCATGTTAATATCCTATTTTTTTAGCTGTGAAGGACAACACATATGTATAAAGTTTAGAGGGTTCTCCTTAGACTACAGACGAATTTAATCAAGTGGACAGGGAAGGAGTGGGTGTCGGGTCAAGAGCACAGTGCTAAGAATATACTTTGCTGATTGATGGGTGGGCTGAGTCAGAACTAATGGGTTCCCTGACTCTGCTGCTGATACCTGACCATGTCCTGGGCAAATCTTGGCTCTCCTCTAGTTCCTGGTGTATTAATTTTGAAAACAACACCGAATTTCCTCATGTAGTATAGGTTAGCTTCTCCTTTGTGAATACCTTGTATCTAAATTCACTCCTGCTTGTATGAAACATGGCAGGACTTTCATTGCAATTAAAAACTTTTTTTTTCCTTTTTTCCTTTATAGATTGGAAAAGGCCACATCTCATATAAATTTTAACTGAAAATGGAAGTTTTCCTCTCTCCTAGTACTTTTTGAATGGTAGCTTTGGAGGGGGCACAGAGAGGGTAAAATGACTATCACTCCTAATAATAAGTCGTGTATGCAAATACGTTATTATTGATACAGGTGTTTTATGTTAGATATCTTCATGTTAGTCAAAGACAATCTTAAACATTTTGATTTCTTTCTGACCAGATATAACTAACCAGGGATAGATTGACCATAAGCTAAAATACTTGGTTCACTTTTTTTTTTCCTCAACTTGATGACTGCCAATTTCACTCATTATGAAGACACCAGAAACTAAATCTCTGGGATGAGTACATGCCACAGTAAAGCTATTGAAAAGTATTGAAGGTATCCAGGTATTTTGCAAAGTATGTATGGGTCACAGGTTTTGTGAGTGTGTGTTTGTATAGGTAGGTAGGTCCCTTTTCCCAGGATTCTCTTTCATTCCCTACTCATATAATGGATTCTCTAAAAGTTCAGCATAGGTACAAGCCACTGCTGGGGCATTTTCTACTGGGCCCATTTGAAAGGGAATTGATAATTATCTTTAAAGCGTCGTAAATATTAATGACATTTGTCACTACTTAATGCTTAATTTTATTTGTAAAACTTCCTAAGATTTCTGTTGAAGTTTCTAAACTTTTTTCCCTAAACTTATTTGTGTTAGATGAAAAAGAAAATTTGTTTTTATCATAAATTAACCCTAGAAGGCAACCTTTTGAATGAATGCTTGCTGGCAGAGTTCTAGATTGACATAAAGTGGATATGGAGCAGGTCACCATGTGGAACACTTAGGAGAAGCACAAACTGGGCTGAAGGAGGATTGTTCTTTTCCAGAAGCCAAGCAGAGAAGTGGGAATTTGAGAATTCTGACACCTCTCTGTCTCTAATTTCCGTTTGTATGAACTTTTCATGCAAGAGCAAATCTCTTGGCTCTATATGAATGTCTGCTCCACGTCTATTAAATGGAAGGAACTCCTGAACTCTCAGGGAGAGACCTGAGGGCCTCAGTTCAGGAATAAAGACTTTGGCCCAACTTTGTTATAACTGAACAATAGTGAGAAACATCAGAGAATGACATTTCTATGGTGAAGATCCACGGATGAACACATTTAAAGGGCTAAAAGAGCTATCAGTCTGACAGGACAAACTACCCCAAAAGAGCTTCTTTTTATTTTATTTTATTTATTTATTTATTTTTGACTGCGTTGGGTCTTTGTTGCTGCGCGTGGGCTTCCTCCAGTTGCAGTGAATGGGGGCTACTCTTCGTTGCGGTGCACAGGCTTCTCATTGCGGTGGCTTCTCTTGTTGTGGAGCACGGGCTCTAGGCGCGCGGGCTTCAGTAGTTGTGGCACATGGGCTCTAGAGCGCAGGCTCAGTAGTTGTGGCGCACGGGCTTAGTTGCTCCGCGGCATGTGGGATCTTCCTGGACCAGAGCTCGAACCCGTGTCCCCTGCATTGGCAGGCGGATTCTTAACCACTGTGCCACCAGGGTTAAGAGCTTTTTAAAAAAGCTCTCCCCAAGGTAATTTAATGGCATGTAGTCATCTAAAAGTATTAGGATAAGCTCTTATTTAGGCTGTGTGATTGAGGAATGAAATGTTCTGATTATTAGGACATTCTTATTGATCTAGCAATATAATATTTAATACAACTGTCACCTTATTTAAAAATAATATAATGCAGTGCATGGTAAAGAACTCAAACTTTTTTTTTTTTTTGGATTCATAGATATCACCTTTATAGTTGAGTATACAACCTGATTCTTATTTTCATGGGTTGTGGATAATGGGGAATTTATTTGATAAATAGGTCTCCATTTCCACCATGGCAATGTTTTAAGGATATTTGTTCACATTTATGTGCCCTGAAGTCCCATTTACTTTACATAATAAAACAAGTGCAGGTTTTACATGATTTTATTCCCACCTCTTCTTTTTTTTCCCTGCAGTATCTGGTCATCATGGCTTGGCTGCTCCTCTCCCCCTGCTTTTTACCACATAGTAAATTTTAATATAGTTGAACAACCTTGACTTAATATTCCTTCTGACAAAAAGATGAAAATTGCATAAATATTCTTTGTAGGCTCTCAAACCATGTTGGCTCAAATACGATACCTGGTTTAGTTATTTACTTGCATGCTTGTTTTATAAGTTTGCCTTCTTCCATTTCATGAGTTTTAGGCAGCTGGTATCTTTGTGTCATTTCCATGTTTTCAATAATGGATACTTTGACATCTATCAGCCCGTGAATTGAATTTTCATTTTGAAATGGGAAAAGAAGGTAACATATTTACTCCATAAGAAAACTGCTGATTTAGGAGAATAACTTATCTTTATTAAATTGAGATATTTTAGCCAAGGAAAATATGGGTCTTTTTTTTTTTTTTCTCTCTTAAAATGTTTCTAACAATTCCCAGTAGGATGGGTGGGGCCAGCCTTTCAGATTTACAATCCAGCTGCAGTGAGTTATGCATCCAAGCTCATTCTATTCCCAAGTGTGCAATGAATGTAGAAAAATGGTGTGAAGGTCACAATCCTAAAATCAGTTGCATTGTGTTCCACAGAAGATCCTGGCTGGAGGTGGGAAGGTGAGAGGGTACTAGAAAGTAATTGAAGTAACGAATCTACCTAGAAATTTCCTTGAGTCGTGCATTTTGTAAAACCTTATACTATCCCTATGAGTTAACAAGATACAGGTTAAATCACTCCCCTCAGGGTAATAAGACACAAGTTAGAACACACAATTTGTAGCTACAGCCAGGTTTAAATGATTCCTTATCCTGACTTTTTTTCTTCACTTATATATAATTGGTTCTTTAGTGATTAAGGGAATAAATAGGAAAAATGTAACCATGATATCAGAGAATAAAGGTATAATTATTTATGTATTCAGACTGTGTGATGATTCTGAAGTGACCATAATATATGTTCAATGTGGAGTATGGATAATGAAGGATTTTTCTTTTTCATCTTGTTTATAATGACACTGTACATAAAGTATGGGTCAGATAAGCTCATGTTACTGTACTGTTTGCTTGAAATGCTCTAGTCTTAATACCAGCTAATTAGAAATAAAAATTTAACAGTCTTTATGTATATGAAAGGTCTTTTTTCTCATATATATAACCGTGCCATTTTCATTATTAATAAACTTCTCTTTCAAGAATTTCCCTACTTTTTTTGTCAATTAGAATAAAACATTGTAGATTGTAGCAGTAGTTCAGTTGTAATTACCACTCAAAGATACACCCACCCAATGTGAGCATGGTGTGGGAAAGATAATCATTCTTTGATTAACCTTTGTGTAGTGAGGATCCTGGAGAATTGGAGACAAACCCAGAGCCCGATTGTTGCCCCAAATTTTGTTGATAGTTAATAATGCTGAGTTATTATTTGGCCTCTCTTGAACTTTAGTCTTTTAAAGTCTTAGAAACTTTCATTTTTTCCTCATTTGCTTAAGGCAGGGGTGGAAGGAAAGCTGATGGAGTTGATTAAAGAAAGACTAGGGGTGAGTAGCTAGCACCAGCTGTCCTGTAACAAGAGATGGAATTGGTGACCTGTCTAAAAGAGAACAAGAAGACACAAACATGGTATAACAGCAGTATGATGCAAATTTGCATGGGAAGGTCAGCTACCACTTACTTAAGCATCAGCATCAGAAACCTCAACTTTATGGGTTTTTTTTCCCTACGTTTGCATGTTGTTTTGCTGGCAAGAGGCCATGAGGAAGTCCTAAATCAGTCTTAGGAAAGAGAAGGATGGTCTTGATTTGACTCTAAAGACTGTATTAAAAAAACACAAAGTTGGAGAAATGTGTCCAATAAATACCTATTGATAGATTAATTAGTGACCTAATTTTAGAAGAAACAGTGAGTAATAACCCTGTTTTTAATAAGTCTGGTCAGGACAAGCCCGAGTTACTCTTAGGTCATGTGTTCACCATGCTGGTCCACTTTCTAGGTTCTTCGGAATGTATGTCTCTTCTGAGCTAGTCCTTGATGGACTGTGTCCCATGACGTTTAAGTTATCCTCTCACCAAAACACACACATATCTTGTGTTCCACTGTTTTTTTTGTACGAATGAATCTATGCTAATATAATAATCAATATTAAGGAATCATGCTTTTCCAAGTAATATGAATGTTGTATGTAGGATTTCTGGGAGTAATTTATTATTCCAAATGAATAACTCTAATTGTCAGTATTGCACTCACCATGGCAGGTTTGGGGAAGAGTCTGCATATTTTAAGCAGGTGGGCCTTTGAAGAAGCCTACAAAAAAACCCCCTGTCTTTTATGCCTTTTTCTGTACCATTTATAGGCTTCCACTCCGCTATTCACCAAGGCTGTGTTGTAATTTTTTATTTATGTCATTGACTTCCCACTAAACTGAATTCTTTGATGTTGTGGCCATATCTTGCTCATTTACTATTCACGAAACCAAAGAGTGCTTGAAGCAGAGTTGTTCTACGATATTTATTCAATTAGCTTGAGATAATGGGTCATATGTGTTTAATGACTAGCAAGCAGATTAGGTGCACCTGTGAGTGGTTTACAAACCATTCTTAAAGAAATAGTTTATAGAGATTTAAAAAGAACCCTAAATGTTTCAAGAGATCAGATTCATACATTTATATCAATCTTATTCTCATTGAGTAATTCGCAGATCATAAAGTAGTAAGCGTTTTACAAAACCCTATCAGAATGTATGGACTACTACATTGAGATGTAATAAACTGTCTGCATTTCTTAACCACAGCCTCAAGGAGGAAAGCAGGATGAAGAGGTGGAATAGTGTGGGGAATGGTGCTGGATGGTAGAGAAAGCTTCAGGTGCTATGGCTGGCAGAGGAGCGAAGACTGGGGAGCTTGTGGAGACAGGTGGGTTTGTAGGAACAAATTCAACTCTACTTTCTTTTGGAGTGAGGAGTATGACACATAGAAGGCATCGTTTAATTTTAAAAAACAGTTTTTTAAAAAAAAAGTAATTCCTTTTTTATTTCTTTGTTGTGCAGGGCAGAATAAAATAAAGGCATGAGGGAGCAGGGCACGGATGAAGGTGTGACTCAGTTCTTCCCATTTTTTTAAAAAAAACACTACCATGAGGAAGGATGAGTAGTTGGTTAAACCTGTCAGTTTTATTTAAGTTCTAGTAATTATGTTTTGTGAAAGTTAGAGATGGTACACTTTCAAAATTGATCTTCTTCATCCTGTACATAGCAGCAACCAATGTTGGTATTACCTCTCAGTTTCCCAACATTTACCATGAGGGGAAGATTGCTTGTCTTCCTATTTAAGTAACTTAATCCCCAGAGTGGCTGGTATCCCTGTGCCCCAAAGGAAAGGCCCTGAAAAGAGAAGGCATCACGCCAGGTTCCTCCAGGATGAAGGTTCCATCCTTCCCCTTCTGTGATGTAGGTGCTTGGAAGCATCTATTTGGCTCCATGCTCCTAGGGGATGCGTATTAGTTTTGCTCAGTGTCACATAATTGTCAAATACTCAATGAGGGTGGTATTGCTGCTCCTATGAAACCGTCAAAAGTTTATGTGATAACAAAACAAATGTTAAATATTTTCTTTCCTATAATGAATGAGGGAAACTCATTTTTGATTCAGATTTTAAATTGCTATTGCTTGGAAGGTACAGAAAAATGAAATAGATTAGAAAGATTTCAAAGTTTGAGGAAAGACTAAATTGTATTGATCTAAAAACAGATACTGGTGTAATTTCTAATTGCTTTTTAGCGATAATTGGTCAAGGTGACCCTCTCCCTGCCTTTTTTATTTTGCTATGGACACGTTTTTAAAGTTTTTATACAGAAAGCTTTTGTGAAATATTTTTTTTTCTTAAAGAATCTGTGGTTTCTGGTGTCTTAGTACCTTATGAGAGAAGGTTGATGATCTAAATTAAAGAAAGAATAGTTCTTTACCTTTTCTTCTTTAATACTATTTGGATTTGGAATGCCACAGGTAAAATGAGTGTTCTACCATTCTACCATTTAGTAGACAATTCTACCATTTAGTGACAATTTCATTTTAGATGAATAATCAATCAATAGTTCATGTTGCAGTTACTACTGGGAAAATGGATTTAATGGCCTGTTTCCAGGGCACATGATACTCTTGAAAGTATCTAGATAAGGAGACTGTTGGGTTGGAATTGCCCCTTTAAAATGCTGCCTGTTTCTTTTAAAAATGTAAATGTAAATATAACTTATTTCTGGAGAAATTTATTTTCCTTATGAAGTGCTCTCCATGACAGTAGTGGAATGATCTCTCTTCCTCATAAAAGAAAGTTCAAAAACACATGTTGAGGATTGGAAATAACTTCCTGAGCCAGGGAAGATTTTTTTCCATTGCTCCACTTTTTCTTATTTTACTTTCATATTTGTCAGTGATGTTTCAAGATCAGAATTTAACTTGGAATTGCGAAGCTGCGAGCTTAAATGGACTTTCCATTAATGAACAGGTTTAGACATTATTCTATTTTGAGGACAGTCTTTAATTTTGGCTTAAAATATAAAATTGACAGTTTGGAAAGATCTATAAAGTCAGGTGATTCTTTTCAGTTTTATTAAACCAAGATGGAGAGAGCAGGTTTATAATAATGTTAGTGAACATGTTATAAAAACACTGGCTTTGCCAGTATTTCTTCAGTGCTGAGGTGGGAGCCACACTGATTGATGGCATTTCATCATTTCTTCTTGTCCCTGGCCTGTGATACACTGTGCTGCTCTCCACGTACACGTTTACATCAGGACCTCACACTGACCCCCACTTGGGAGGGCTCAGCTGTGCACCAAGTGAGGGCCAGGTCCTTGCTGTCTGTTCCAGAACTCACTGGGGAAAGATGAGAGTTACATGGCAACCTGCAGAGACAAACATGTTAACTTGCAATTTGGTTGCTCCAGGGTTTACATCTAATTGTCTTAGAAAGTTTTGTCCCCAGTACAGTTTGATTTGGAATGGAAGGTTGGGTTAAATTATTACCTAAAATGTTCATTGTTGAGACCACCTTTTATTACTGAATTATGTCACTCAAAAGATGATGTTTTTAACCTCTCAACTTTTATACGGATTTAAGGGGCAGATAATCTCAGTCCCAAATTATAAAACTATTCCTCAGAAGCAGAAACAGCAAGTAAAATATCTTGAGAACTTTCCTGCTTCAAGTTGCCTTTTTATTTTCTAGGAGACTGGAAAATACAGTAATTCTAGCCAACAAAGGTGTCATGAGACTTGATTTTCTAGTATTAGTCTACTTGCCAAAACTTAGACCGTGTCATACAGAACTCACAAGCCACCCAGGCCTGGAAACCTAACTCCTGTTTCAGCCATCAGTGGGGTGGGAGGTGCTTTTATGTTGATGGGTACATGGAATGTCTCTACCTTGCCCTTCCCCTTAATGTGCTTTCTTGTCCCTCCACATGTTTTGAGTTTCTGATGGCTTGTAGCTCTGGCATCCTCTTCTGCCCCAGCTGTAGTGACCTGTGTGTACTCACGGTTACTATGTGAGCTCAGCATCTGTGCTTCAAAGTCATCACCTTCACAGAAAGCTTGTGTCTGAGGCTGTGCAGCACAGTGTCGGGTAGACGGGAGAGTGTTTGGGCTAAATGACTGCAAACAGAGGCTAAAAGTACATTCTGTTGTTAAAGTGGTGAGTAAAGATATGGCAGATAAATAATGACATCTTTCCTCCTAGCCCCTAAACTAGACACTCCTCTTAAGATGAACACTAAAAAAAATCAGCTGGTCTACACGTGAATATTATCATCAAATTTACATTCCCAAAGGAATTAAGTTTTTTGTAACAATATTGTGGTTCTCTTTGATATGCCTGTCTTTGAAGGTCTACTGCTTGTTTGAGGGTCCTACGTGATTCTGGAATTATTGAAAAATATGACCACAGGCAACCCTCATTGACCCATGGTAAAATTTTATACCTTCCTGACATGGGTTTGGAAAATGCAAAATAACTTCTTTATTTGTCTAATCAAAACATAAAGGTAAATATAGGTGAATTTGCTTCATGAAAAGTCACCTGGTTATCTCAGGATTAATCCACTGTCTCATCTCATTTATTCCTGAGGATAAGAGAACATGCTCTTCTAAATCTCCAAATACCTTTTCTCCAAAGAGTTGCAGAATGGTGCAGAGTGGAAAATAAAGATTAGAATAAGTCATAAACATTAGCTAATTGGGGGCAAAAAGGGAAGAAGGGAAAGCAGGCTATGATAAACACACACTTTACAAACTTCCAGCCAATATTTGAACGAAGCTTCCCTGAAGATGTTAGATTCACATTTTTTTAACTGGATTATGATAACCAGGGGTTGGGGGCTTGGTCAAGGAGAACCTGGAAGGGATCAGGAACATGGTTTCCTGTCACACGTGATGATGAGAATCTGAAACACAGGTGGTGATGGGGGCAGAGGAAGGAGGTGGGGAGTAGGTTCAGAAAAGCTAGTAACTGAGCCGTAGATAATGGTTTCAGAATCAGGGTGAGCTGAGGTCAGCATACAAGCAAGACAAGGTATTTGGCAAATACCAAAGGCAGGTATTTCGGAATACCATTTACTGAGTGTGTTTGGGCTGAGTGCTTTATATGTATTATTTCTTTGCATTATTTTCATAACTGCCTTCAGCAGTATTTCCAACCCGTTAATGATATTAAATTATTCAGCATTATAGCAGTTCACAATTTTAGGGCGTCACAAACAGCCCTTTACATACAAAATTTAACATGATGGGTTGGGAAAAAGAAGAAATGTCAACCTTTCTGAGTTGCCCCCTTTTAGGGACATTGCCCAATTAGTGATGCAACGTTAATGTTGAAACAAAAGAAAGGCTGAGAAAATGCATGTTTTTGTTTTTTTAAGATAGTTTTAAAATTATAAAGTAATAAATACTTATTTGAAGAGAATTTTATTTATTTATTTATTTATTTATTTATTTATGGCTGTGTTGGGTCTTCGTTTCTGTGCGAGGGTTTTCCCCAGTTGCGGCAAGCGGGGGGCCACTCTTCATCGCGGTGCACGGGCCTCTCACCATCGCGGCCTCTCTTGTTGCGGAGCACAGGCTCCAGACACGCAGGCTCAGTAGTTATGGCTCACGGGCCTAGTTGCTCTGCGGCACGTGGGATCTTCCTAGACCAGAGCTCGAACCCGTGTCCCCTGCATTGGCAGGCAGACTCCCAACCACTGCGCCACCAGGGAAGCCCGAAGAGAATTTTTAAAATACAGAAAAGTGTAAAGAAAACAAATCATCCCACAGTCTCTCTCCAGATACAGCTATCGTGATTTTGATGTTTTCCCTGCTGGTGTTTTTTCCCACACATACGTCTCTTAAGTAATTAGGACTACACTCCCCTTCCTCCTTTTAACCTAATATTATACAAAGAGCATTTTTATTAAAAATTCTTTAATCACATAATTTTCAAAAACATTTCACCACAGAGATCAAACTGGTGGTGTGTGGCTAAGTCTGGCCCATAGACATATTTTGTTTGGCCTTTGTGATGTTCACAAATATTTGAATTACTTGCCAATATATTTTAAAGTCAGGAGATTTCACGTCACCTAGCCTACTTCACTTGTCTAGGTGACCTGTCTGGCCACTTTCAGCACGTGCTTTGAGAGTTCTGGGATGGCTTTACCAAAACTTACATTAGCCATTCATTCACGTATTGTGATTACTTTTAGATTATTTCTGATTTTTAAAATTGTCAGAATGAATAATGGAAGGAATACCATTGTATTTTCTGTATTTCTGAATGTTTCTTTAAGAAAGATTTTTAGAAGTAGATTTATTTCATTGAGGTTTCAAGGCTTTTCTTATCACATTTTCTTGGCAATCAAACCACAGAACCTTCTTTCCATTGACCAGTCTCCTCGTGTCTGTAAGCAGGGTCTTGGACTGACTGCATGGACGCTGGCCAGGCTGGGCCTGCTGCTGGCATGGAGGGGCTCTCCGTGCCCAGCATGAGAGCGTGTCCAGGCCTGACTTTCCATTCACCTCTTTGCTAGAAGCTTGGTGCAAGTTAATTTGGCCAGAGTGTCCTTTAATCTATTATTTTTTAAATCCGAGGTGAATTAGTACAAGTCAGTTTTGTGATATTGACTTACTTTTTACTTGAATATAAGATCTTTTTTTTTTTTAAGTTATCTTTTTTTAAAAAGTTAATTAATTAATTAATTAATTTTTGTCTGCATTGGGTCTTCCTTGCTGCGCAGGGGCCTTCTCTAGCTGCAGTGAGTGGGGGCTACCTTTTGCTGCGTTGCGCGAGCTTCTCATTGCGGTGGCCTCTCTTGTTGCGGAGCACGGGCTCTAGGCCCACAGGGTTCAGTCGCTGTGGTGCACGGGCCCAGCTGCTCCGCGGCATGTGGCATCCTCCTGAACCCGGACTCGAACCAGTGTCCCCTGCATCTGCAGGCAGACTCTTAACCACTGCACCACCAGGGAAGTCCCAAGATCATTGTTAAAAAATGAATTTTTACTTCAGTTATTTTAAAAATATTCATATATATATATTTTTAAAGGTATGTGTATTTTTTTTTAGATTTTTATTTATTTATGGCTGTGTTGGGTCTTCATTTCTGTGCGAGGGCTTTCTCTAGTTGCAGCAAGCGGGGGCCACTCTTCATCGCGGTGCGCGGGCCTCTCTCTATCGTGGCCTCTCTTGTTGCGGAGCACAGGCTCCAGACGCGCAGGCTCAGTAGTTGTGGCTCACGGGCTTAGTTGCTCCGTGGCATGTGGGATCTTCCCAGACCAGGGCTCGAACCCGTGTCCCCTGCATTGGCAGGCAGACTCTCAACCACTGCGCCACCAGGGAAGCCCTATTCATAATTTTTTATTCTGAGTTACAAACTTTTGGGTGTTGACTATATGGCCATACTTTAATGTTTAGAAAAATATATGTTTTATTTGATAAAAGTTGGTATTGAACTAGGATTTATAAACACTATACAAAATGAGAAACCCATAATAATTATATATAAAATATCAGTATAGAGCGATGAGTAATATTCATTTGATCTTGATACTTTTATTAAAGGAGAAACTATGTTTATCTCTTCCCCTCAGTTCATCCCCATTACTTTAGATTATATCTCAAGACTCACCTTTCTTCAGAGATTTTCCCAACTCATTGCTTGCAGAATATTTTTAAAAGCAACTATTTATTAAATACTTGCTACACACTTAGCATATTGATGTGGGAAAGGCAAAGATGTATGAAGCACAACCTTTGCTCTTAAGGAGTTGCAATCTAGTTGGGAAGACAGGGCACAAACACAGAATAAAATCAAGTACAAGATTGGGTGGAGCAGACTACCTCTAGTGCTCAGGAGAGTCAGAGGAAGAAAGAATTCATTGTGGGGTCAGTAGGCTGAACCAGGCAGGTTAGTCCTGAACATGGCCCTAGATTGAATTTAGGTTCTGGTGGACATTGTGGGTGAGTAGTACAAGAGTAGCTGTTTAGGGCAGGTGAGGAGACTGGCCTACTTGGGCAGAGCATTTAGGCTGGGAAGCTGGGGGCAATACATTCAGATGGGTAGGAGGGGCGGTGGCTATAAGATGTGGAGCACCAGACAGAGCGTTGTAAACTTACTCTGACAGACACTGGGAAGCCTTTGGAAGTAAGAAACATGCTGATGGCAGCACTTGGGGGACTCTTCTTTCCCTTTCCTGGGACTTTTCTTTCCCTTTCTCTCAGAATAGAAAAGGAATAGAGGCAAGGAGGACAGTTAAATGGCTGTTGCCATAGTCTAGGCATGATGTGAAGAGGGTAGGGATGTGGAATATTTTAGAAAAATGAATGCATTGAAGAAATTTTATATGGGCCAAGTTGCCAATATTTAAAGAATGGTTGGATATGGAGCAGAGGAAAAGGAAAAAAAAAATCAGATGACTAAAATTTCAAGTTCTAGGCACAAGGAGCATTATGGAGTCTTTAATAGAAACAGAAATGCTTACAGAAATGCTTAGACTGTGTACTACTTTATGGCAGAAAGGGTTATATGTCCAGCTTTAGAAATGGTTTCTGCTTGTCCATCAGCCCATTCTTCTTTTGAGGTTTTGTTTTGTTTTGTTTATATTAGAATGCTAGGTGGCAAATTTAAAGGTGAGAAGAGAATAAATAGTAGGTTAACAGTTTAGTCTTGAAGGATATAAGGCTTTATTCTAAGATTAATGAATTATTTATGTTCCAGCCTCATAATGTTACCAAGACAAATGTCATGAGTTTTGTTTTTATTGTTGTTCCCATGTGAACCGGTTAGCTTTGCTCTGCTCTTCGGCAACAGACTTTGCTTCTAATTGTGAACTCACCAATTTCAAATTTATGCTGTTGAAATGGGGGAAATTGGGAGTTTAAGAGAATGAATAAATGCAAATGAATTTGCTTCCAAAACATGTATGTGAGCATCCATGCACCCACATGTGCACACGCACTACATGCATGTACACATACACACATACATACACAAATCCAGGTCTATGCCTTACCTATAGTGGGTTAGTGTATTTTTTTAGAGCCTTGACCATATATTTCTTTATTGACTTATTTACTCTTCAACGATAGATGTCAAAGAAGGAATAAGAAACACTCCTTAGGATGTTCATTCCTTAGAAATGAAGAGAATAGTGTCTTAATGTTTAAAAGGTTGGGTTGGGTTGGGTTGTAGAGCATGGGATAGAGATAAACAGGTCTTCTTTTGCTGCAGACGTTACTCTGGGGAATTCTACCTCAAACATTATAACAAATGATTGCACACACTTAAAAGAAATTTTGAACTCCTTGGCAAAGAAATTAAGTAATAAGATTAATTCTTTTAATAAGCCTGTTGGAATCTATTTTTGAGGCTGTTCCTAGGTTATCAGATGAGTATAAAAGGGACATCAAGTATTTCTATTACCGTCACCAGTTGTAAAAGGCAGAAAACAATGATTTCTTTCTTCACATTTGTGGGTGAGATGACCTCTTGGTTGGTCTATGTGAAAAAGCATCAACAAATAGTAATGGTAGCCAAGTTTCCCTGGGAGGGAATAATGACTTCCCAGCCCATAAACATGGAATTACCACATACCTGTCAGCAGCCCATAAACATGGAATTACCACATACCTGTCAGCAGCCTTCATATGATATATTCCTAAATCCCTCTCTGTAGGGGTTTGGATTCCAAAGGAATGGCAAGAGAAAGGGTGAGTTAAGGCACTTAGGGCCAAGAGAAACCAAACAGTGAATTGATTCTTTAAAGTGCAACAAAGATACCAAATTGGTAAAGACAAAGTTAATCATAGAGTACAAATGGTAAGAGAAGGGTTGGAAACGCCCAAACTGGGATAGAGTGGTGCAAGAGCAAGATTAAGGAACAAAACAAGGGGATACCAGGTTTATAGAGTAGGATCACCTGTGACTTGTTTTTATAGACTGCCGGCTGAATGCTGCATGGGTAGTTTGGTTTGATTTAAAGGATAGAGTGGACAACACAGGATCTGGAAACTTAATTGTAATGATATAGCTTTACACTGATTTGATTTTGGTCTCTTGTGTTGAAAGTAAGCAAATAGTAGATGTAGCAAAAAACTAAGACAGTATATTATAGTTTGTGTGGAATGTTCTCAGCCAGATCTGGGAGAAGGTAGTTACCATAGCTGCTGAAAACTGTTCCATTGTAAGTCAGTGGAACTTCTTCCTGTTGCTGAACATGGAGAGGCTTTTTGGTTAACTTAGTTGGCCAGGGTGTTCTCACAGTCCAGACCAGGATGTCTTTAGTCTTCTACATCATTCATTCATACTGGTACTTTCCTTGTGTGTGTGGTGATAAAAATAGAAATGAAAGTATCTGACCAATCCATGTATTACAAATGGCAAGAGCTATGAAGAAAGAGTGGGAAAAGCACTAGTTGGGGAATGGGGCTGGTTAGGACTTAACTTTCCGCCATGGATCAGCCACAAAATAACTAAGTAACCTTGG
Organism: Balaenoptera ricei; assembly: GCF_028023285.1. NCBI lineage: Eukaryota > Metazoa > Chordata > Mammalia > Artiodactyla > Balaenopteridae > Balaenoptera > Balaenoptera ricei. The sequence continues at coordinate 112,750,739 of NC_082642.1, forward strand.
TCAAGTTACTTCTTTGGGTTTGAATTCCTCATGGAAAAAGGTAAGAAGGTTAAAAGATTGGCAACTCAATTAGATTGATTGGTACTCATACAACGGAGTTTATTGTCTCCCTACCTTTAAGTGTGTTTAAAAATGTAATAAAATGTAAAAAAAAGTTGGAACGCACATAAAAAAGACACAAATGTCATCCTGCCTCCTTCCCGTCCAAGTAAAATGTGGAGGTTGAACCCAGATGATAAGGTCTCTTGTATTCTAAAGTCTGTGACTCATTTTCTAGTACTGCAAGATGGAACCAGGATTGTTTCAAGCTGTTTTGAGTAGGAGTCTTATGCAATCAAAAATGTCTTCCATGGAATGATTTTTCCAAATCAATATTACATTCTTGATTATCCTTCCTTGGTCAATTTACATAGAAATGTATGTGTATTTCATGGGCTATACTGAGTGGCCTGGCATGTTTTACAGTGATTTATAGTCTTTTCATATCAAAATCAATGTCAGGTCTGCAGATGTAGTTTGAAGGTAATATATTCATGTGAACACTTTCAAAACGGGCTAGAAACAACAGCCTCTTGGATAACTGTGTAACTTCCCGTGAAAGACATCCTTAACGGAAAGGTGATTCTTGCTCACTCTTTGTCAAAATTTAAATTTCTCCACCAGTTTTTCTATCCACACCCAGCTTAAGATATGAGACAATTAACTAATGATTTGATCAGCTTGCAAAGGTGAGTTGGATAGTTTTTCTTACATAAAAATTTCCAGCAAAGGGCTGCACTTAATATGGTAATGTTAGTGGCATCAGCGAGCAATTCTGTCCTTTGAGGTTTATATGTAAGTAGGGGTCATGGGTACTGAGTTAAAGACTCACAGTAGCCTCCATAGTAATAGAAGCGACAGAAAAGGCTTATTTTTAGAGAAAAGACCTACCAACAGCTTGATGATAGAATAAACAGTCAAGGCATGATGTTAGGATTATTTTGGAAATTCTTGCCTTCTGTGATAACCACAAAAGCTCCTTTGTCAATTTGAGTGCAGTTCTTTTCAGTATGGGACATTATTTATGAGCAGGGCTCCATGACAGCCGGTATTTTGTGGCAAAGCTCAGTTCCAGCATTTTTAGATGGAATGTCAGTAGTAAGGAACAGAAATTTATATTCATACTAATATGCTAGCCCAGAAGTCTATTGACATTTTGGAAATTGTCCTCCAGCAAAGATCTCCCAAGGAGAGCCTTTCTTGTTAGGTAATGATGACTTGGCAGTACCTGACTTTTATGAAAGGAGAATACGGTAGAAATAAAGTAGCAGCAGGAAGCCTGAAAACTAGTTTTGTTTTGAGAGAATGAGTACAAGTTGCATAGTTATGGTTTTATATATCTCTTGCTTTCACTTGTATTTTGAAATATTGTATGGCTGCCTCTAAAATTTAAACTTTGATCTCCTCATCATTGGTCAGAGAACATGATGTAGAAAAAAGGTCAAAGAAGTCATACTCAGAAAATCCAAGTTCAAGTCTTGACTTCCTCATAGGCTACATGATATTGGGGAAGATAATTTACCCCTGTGAGCCTCAGTGTCCCCATCTGTTAGTTGGGAATCATGGTAAGACCAACCTCACAGGTATTAAATGAGATAATATGTATGAAAAATTATATCACAAAATGCAAAAACTGTATAATAGTAATTATTGATTATATCATTAGCAAATCTGGAATCTTAGCAAGGTTTCTACAAAGCAATAGAATATTTAAGGGGCAAAGGGAATTTCTAAGGGAAGAATTCCTTAACTGGGAATGCTCTTCACAGATTGAGAAATATTTGTGTGTTCATTATAGTGTCCTGTATTTGTTGTTCTACTTGGGCATGGTCACACTTTGCAAGGATCTTAAGAAGAACAAGACAGAGTTGATGCATTAGGAATATATACTACTTTAGGGCCTCATTCTCACGGCTCATTTCCCCTCAGTCTTGCTTACCATCATTATTCGTGATTCATAACATTATTCATTGTTCATGGTATAACCAGTGTGATCCTCTGGGTACATACAATTGATATCCAGGTTCTGTTTCAGCCAACCTCCCTCCCTCCCTCCCTCCTTCCCTTACTTTTTCATTTTGAGAAGATTAAGTGAATTGAAGAAAAGGCTTGATCCAGGTAGGCTGACACCATTTCCTTCTTTTGTACGTTTGGAATTCTTCTAGAATATGTTGGGGAATTTGTTAACAGCTTCTATAGCTAGACTATTTCACTATTATGCACAGAGCAGCACTAATTACTAGTACTGTGTAATTGTTTCTCTCAAGGAAATACCTCTTATAAGGGGTCTTTTCCATCTGGAGGAGCCATACTGTATAATCTCACCTCTGGTTTTAGCCATGTGAACAGGAAGAGCTTTGTAATCCCTTACAAAGAAAATGGCTGGTGATCTCAGCATCTTTGATATACAGGTTTATGAAAAAATGTTGTAAAAGTTATCTTTATTGAGTGTGGTTTTATCACTGCTGGAGTGACTTCCACTTTACTTATGGACATTTATAAGTACTGTTCCAAATTCAGCTTTATGTTAGGCAGTCTGCTTGGCTACATTCAGGACCCCTCACTGCCAGGTGAAGGGCTGTGAAAATTCTTGACATTATTCTGGTGACTGTTAAGAGCATACCTCTGTCAGGGTGGGCTTTCCTTCCTCTTTTAAGCTTCCTTGCATATGTAAGCAGAGCACTGTATGACCTTGCTCAGTGTGCCTGAGGGCTGGTGTTTCTTAAATGATATTCAGATGTGTTCTGCTCACCCTGCTGGCTTCTGCGGGCAGCATTTATGTTAGGTCTTTCCCCATTACTTTCTATGAGGTGTAATGATTGTGCAGCAGACCTTTCCTTTGGTCATTACAACTGTCAGATTGGTTTCGCCAAGTGGCCCTGACTAATGAACTCTGTGTACAAGATACTCTCTTAACCGTGTTGTCTAGGAAAGTCTTCTCATTTTGCAAAATGACTCTGAACCTATGCAACCCTAAACTCATGGCACAGAGGAACAGAAACACAAAACTATTGAGCCTACTAATGATTCACCACATATATCACAGTAATAATAAGTAATAAACATCAACAGAGTCAATAGGTACTAGGGTGGTTACCATTTTGTCTCACATTTCCTAACTTATTCTTTCAATAATTGTCAGAAAAGCATATAAAAGTTTTTTTGATTATCACTGGCCAAATGTAACAGACTGTATATAGATACGCATGTGGGTGTGGATGATTCCTCAGTAAGGACATAAATGACAAAGAATTACAACAAATGACACAAAGAATTAGAAAGTTATATGGAGATCTAGACAGACACTGTCTTAGGAAAAGTGTTTTTTTTTTTCTCATCTCCTCACCAAAAACCTCATACACAGTTTATAGAAAAAGAATGGGCTTCAAGAATATTATTAGGAAATAACAAATTATTGCTGAGGAAATTAATCCTGATGGAAAATATATGCTTTCTTGTTTTTGCAGTTTGGGTAGGTTCTGTGCTCTGGGTACTGCACGTACTGTTTGAAGCAGAAGGAAATTGTTGTTCTGAAGTTTAAAAGAGTCAGATTTAGTCATGTGCAGGGGTGGGGAGTTGAGTGCTCCCAGAGCCTCATGTCTCTGGAAGACGTGAAAGAACAAGAGATTTTGCCAAGATTGACTTTGCTTTTAGACTTTCCTTCACCACATTCCAGAGCAGAGAGCGTGTGGTGTTGGAACCGACCCGCTGGCAGGATGTTTAGGATCACAGGGCAATGTGTTGTGGGTTAACACGACGGGCAGTTCATGGACTGCTTTTATTTATATCCCATTGTGACTTTTTAGGTGGTTTGGAGAGTTTTGGTTCTTTCAGAACAGGTTTTATTCAGAGTATAAAGTATTAAAACTTTTCTCCTGCAACGAATGATAGTTGAAATACTTTCTCTAATTGCCTAAGCGACTCCATGGCTATAATTTAAGCCCATTTGGAAGCTGTCTTATTTCTGTCTTGCCATCAGGTTACTGTTTACTTGCTCATCAAGTTTTTATTGAGTTACTAAAGGAAAATTAATATTTTGGTAAGTACTTGGACAAATGTATTAAAGGTTAATAAGTCTGGGGTTCTGAAAGATACCTCAGTTTTATCCAGGGAAGAGCTTAGGCACTAGAAGAATCAGAGCTGGTAATCACGCAAACATGCTCTTCTGGTAAATGAGCAGGTGTTGTTAATTTTGACATACCACGGCTGGACTGCAGTATCATGCCTCGTCCATGGGTATGAATCGAACTACTGGAAAGTAGTTCATCTGGAAAATGTGGCTGTGGAGAATGTGCAGGAGAACTCACAGAGCCATGGCCTGGGAGCCTAGGAGGGGAGGTCACACGCTGGGAACCAGGAACTTATCCAAACTTGATACTGTGCGTTTAGAATACTGTATTCACCCAGAAACTTAAGGTCCACTGAGTGACGTTTCCAGTATAATCACAAGAATTCTAAAACTTCCAGGACTAAATATTAGCTAGGCCCTTTCCTGGAGGAATTGCCCCACAGGTAGAGAAGGAGCCACGAGCCCAGGTCAGGCCTAGCCCTGAGTACCTTCATTCAGCAGGTGTTTATGGAATGCCTGCTCTATGCCAGGTGCTGGGCGAGGTGCACGGGGAACAAAGACAGATGAGCCATAGTCTGAGCTTGGGGCACTGACACACTAGGTGGGTGACGGATATGTTTATAACTAATGATGAGAAACTGAGCAACCCTGCCATAAGGTTATGAATGAAGTGCTGCCGGGCACAGGAGAGAGAAAGTGAAGTGCTAGTTAACAAGGGTGAAGAATTGTTGCACGGGAACGGTCCTTCCGGGTTACCTAGTTCTACCCAATGAGGATTCTCACCGCTGCTTCCCTGGCAGATGGTCATTTAGCCTGCGCTCAAACCCCCCTCTAGAGGCAGCTCATTGCATTTTCAGGAGTCTCTGTTTAATTAATTGATTCAAACCAATATTATGTGAACACTTATCAGGCATTGTGCTGAGTCTGTCGTACCTGTTATCTCATTTAATCCTTACCCAGGAGTAGGTACTTCTAATATCCCTCTTTTCAGATGAACAACTGAGGCTCACAGAAGTTAACTAGTTTGTCCAAGTTTATATGTTCAGCAGTGGCTGGAACAAGGTCTTAATTCTATTGCCTGACTTCAAATCTGTGTTCTTGATCTACCTGATACTCTCATAGGTTCCTATTCTTTCACCTGCTGAGAAAAAGATCGAGTGTAATTTCTCTTCCTTGTGACAGCTCTTCAGATATTTCCAGGGAACGTGTATGTGTCCCTGTGTCCCTTCCCCCCGCATCCAACTCTTTTCCCATCATTCTAAGTTCTTTCAAATGTTCCCCCAAAGACATGCTTTTCAGACCTTCCACCATCCTGGTCCCCTCTGGGGGCTCTCCTGTGTGTTGATGACTTTCCTAAGATGGAGTTTGCAGCATTACCGCAGCATTCCTGCAGCAGTAGACGAAGTAGAAGTAGCAGAAGTAGCCTGTCTCCCATTGAGGAAGATAGGCATGACATCTTTTTACCTGAGACGTATTCATGTTAGCAGCAGCTGCATCACTTTTATGACTCAGGCTTCGTTTGTTGTCCATAAAATTCATAGGTCTATTTTTCTCCCTCCTTTTTGGCCTTAATTACATTTATTTATAACCATGCGTCATTTGCAGCTTATTTTTTTTGAATTGTGCTCAGGTCACATGATGACCTGAAAAGAGATACAGCCAGAAATATTTCGTCTTCACATAGGTAGAAGCTGGGTGGGTACACTCCAAAGAGGCAGTGGCCAAGCAGTTTGCAAGGGCTTTCCTTCACCCCCTCGACCCCCGTGAGTTTTTCTCACATGCAAGAGGGCATCCAGTCGACTCCTGATGAGAGCCTGGGTCATCGTGCTCTTCGGGGAGGAGAGGATATGTTCTCCGCAGGCACATGGCTCAGGCGCTTCATCTTGTCCCATGGGATCTTGTCTTCTTGAGCTCCTCGAGAATAGGGAAGCTGGAGGATGAGGGAGTGTGCTCTTCTGGCAGGAAGAACTTGGCTAAGTGTCCTAAAAGACCTGGTCCAAATACTATTTTAGAAAGATCGCTTAAACATTCATTAGAGGCTTAATTGGTGGCATCGGTCATCTTAATGTTCATTAGTGGCTTGTATAAATGTTTTAGTGGTAATTAATATTTGAAAACCTGGATATCTAGTCTTTTAAAAGTTGCGGGGCCTCTGGTAATCCTGAAGTACCACTGAAAGGTTTAGATAATTTAGAAAATTATTAGATTTTTCAAGGGGAACTAGATTTTAAATAAACTCTAGGTGCGTTTGATAATATTTCAAAAACTTTTTTACAGTTACTTGAAACTGAGTGGATTTAAGCATGAAAGTGTGTATTAGGAGCACAACAACAAAAAAGCCATGTAATAATGAAATGGCAATTTTTTTTACACTGATTAAAATTTAAGGAATATAGTTCATTTTTCCAGGGCTTTCCCTAGTAGAAATAATCACCATGGAAAATGACTATATTTCATATCAAATGTTATCCTCTGCATTCACAAGTTATTTAATCAAGCATAGAAAAACCATCTTTATGAAGCAGATTTTGATGCTTAGGTTTAATATTTTGAAAAATGACCTTAGTAAGTTGTTTGAAAGTATTTTAGAGGGGAGCTTTCAATCTGAATTCTGAAAGAACAGCTCTTGCTCATGTTTATCTTTGCATTTCTTTGTTGGAATAATCTGTTCTAGATCAGTGATTCTCAAAGTGTAGTCCCTGGACCAGCAGCATTAGTACCACCTACGAACATGTCAGAAGTGCAGATTCTCAGATCCCGCCATCCCCGACCTGCTGAATAGGAAGCTAGGAGAGTGGATCACACACTATGTGTTTTAACAAGCCCTCTAGCTAATTCTGGTGCTTGCTAAGTTTGAGAACCACTGATCTAGATTGTTTCAGGCTTTGTAGAATTATTCAATATTCCACGTGGTGGCCAAATTCTGTTAGAACGGAATGAGGAGAAGCCTCTACTTCTACTGCAGTTATTACAAGTGGTCAGAGAACTTGGTCCATATAAGAGATGTGTGCATGGCAAGGAGAAATCTCACTGCTGTTTTTTTCCCTCACTCATATAAAAGAATGAATTATTTTCTCTTTCTTTAGGAAATCAAACTAGATTTCCTGGAATGCCTAGAACTTATCCTGATAGAAAAATGCTTAACTCGGTAGTTCAGTCAAACTCTCTGCCCTAAAATAAAGAGAAATACCCCAAGAAAAGACCCCCGAAGATGAGGAAATTCTTACCCTTGAAGGGCTGCATGAAACAGCTTAGTGACCTAAGTCTGTGTAGCTGGATAGAGCTGGGAGAACTTTTATTTCATTGCCCTGAAAAGGAATATTCTGCTCAAATAGTTAAGGTTTTTCTCTGATCTTAAAGACCTCCAAAGACAAAGAGAGTCACAATTAATTATCGTTTTGTTATTAAATTTGAAGTTAATAGCCATAAATGTCAGAAGATGCATTTTTACATTTCCTATGTAAGTAATGTTAGGATCACATGGCAATTCAAATATTGTCTAAAATCATTTTTCACAGTTGGCAGTTCTGACACATCAGTTGCCAAATTCTGTTGTTCCAGGCTTGGGAGCAGATAACCCTCCAGGGCTTATGAAGAGGGAGAAGTGACCCTTCCCAAATCAGTATAGACCCCTCTCGTCCCAACGCAAATCTCTTTAATCTGAATGGTGGGAAAGAGGAAATCCTTGGAGTTGGGTCACTAGCCTGTGTATGTGTGTGTGTGTGTATGTGTATGTGTAAGGAGGTGGTGCTTCCTCTCTAAAGCTAGTGGGAGTCACTCATAAAGCCTGCACATATTCATGACGGAGTAAAATGAGTGAAGTGAAATGATTTCATATTTAACCCACTGTCTCCAGACTATTCAGCAAACCATTTTAAAAGGTTTAAACTTTTAAAAAATATGTAAGTTTTATTGTATTTTAAAATTTTATATAGTTGATTTACAATATTATATTAATTTCAGGTGTACAACGTAGTGATTCAATATTTTTACATGTTATATTCTGTTTAAAGTTATAAAATATTGGCTATCTTAACATGTGCTATACAATATATTCTTGTAGCTTATTTATTTTATACATAGTAGTTTGTACCTCTTAATCCCTCAGCCCTATCTTACCCCTCTCCCCTTCCCTCTCACCACTGGTAATAACTAGTTCTCTGTATCTGTGAGTTTGTTTCTGTTTTATTAAATTCATTTGTTTCAATTTTAGATTTCACATATAAGTGATAACATACAGTGTTTGTCTTTCTGTGACTTATTTCACTAAGCATAATACCCTCCTGGTCCATCCATGTTGTTGCAAATGGCAAAATTTCATTCTTTTTTATGGCTGAGTAGTATTCCATTGTATGTATATGTGTTACTTTTTCTTTATCCAATCATCTGTTGATGGACACTTAAGTTGCTTCCATATCTTGGCAATTGTAAATAATGCTACTATGAACATTGGGGTGCATGTATCTTTTCAAATTAGTGTTTTTATTTTCTTTGGATATATACCTGGAAGTGGTATAGTGGCTATACCAATTTACATTCCCACCAGTAGTGTACTAGGGTTCCCTTTTCTCCACATCTTTGCCAACATTTGCTATTTGTGTTCTTTTGATGATAGCCATTCTGACAGGTGTGAGGTAATATCTCATTGTGGTTTTAATTTGCATTTCCCTGATGATTAACAATGCTGAATATCTTTTCAGGTACCTGTTGGCCATCTATATGTCTTATTTGGAAGAATGTCTATTCAGGTCTTCTGCCCATTTTTGAATTTTTTTTTTTTTGATATTGAGTTGGATAAGCTGCTTATATATTTGGGGTATTAATCCCTAATTGGTCATATCATTTGCAAATATTTTCTCCCATTCAGTATGTTTTCTTTTCATTTTGTTGATGGTTTCCTTTGCTGTGCAAAAGTTTAAAGTTTAATTAGGTCCCATTTATTTATTTTTGCTTCTGTTTCCTTTGCCTGAGGAGACAGATTTTTAAAAATTGCTACAATTTATGTCAAAAAGTGTTCTGCCTGTGTTCTCTTCTAGGATATTTATGGTTTTAGGTCTTATTACATTTAGGTCTTTAATCCCTTTTGGGTTTACTTTTGTATATGGTATGAGAAAATGTTGTAATCTCATTCTTTTACATGTAGCTGCTCAGTTTCCCCAGTACCACTTACTGAAGAAGCTATCTTTTCTCCATTGTATATTCTTGCCTCCTTTGTCATAGATTAATTGACCATAAGTTTGTGGGTTTATTTCTGGGCTCTTTATTCTATTCCATTGATCTATATGTCTGTTTTTGTGCCAGTACCATACTGTTTTGATTACTGTAGCTTTGTAGTTAAGTTTGAAGTCAGGGAGCATGATACCTCCAGCTTTGTTCTTTCTTCTCAAGATTGCTTTGGAATACACTACCAGATATAAAATGGATGGCTAGTGGGAAGCAGCTGCATAGCACAGGGAGATCAGCTCAAAACTTTGTAATGACCTAGAGAGGTGGGATAGGGAAGGTGGGAAGGAGGCTCAAGAGGGAAGGGATATGGGGATATATGTATACATATAGCTGATTCACTTTGTTGTACAGCAGAAACTAACATAATATTATAAAGCAATTATACTCCAATAAAGATATTTTAAAAAAAAGATTGCTTTGGCTATTTGGGGTCTTTTTGGTTCCATATAAATTTTAGAATTATTTGTTCTAGTTCTGTAAAAAATGTCCTGGGTATTTTGATAGGGATTGCATTAAATCTTTAGATTGCTTTGGGTAGTATGGAAAGTTTAACAATATTAATTCTTCCAACCCATGAACATGGGATATCTTTCCATTTCTTTGTGCCGTCTTCAATTTACTTCATCATTGTTTTATAGTTTTCAGAGTACAGATCTTTCACCTCCTTGGTTGTTTATTCCTAGGTATTTTATTCTTTTTGATGCAATTTTAAATGGGTTTTTTTTCTCTTTGTGATAGTTCATTATTAGTGTATAGAAAAGTAACAGATTTCTGTATATTAATCTTGTATCCTGCAACTTTACCAGATTCACTTATTTCTAATAGTTTTTTTTTGGTAGAGACTTTAAGGTTTTTTATATATAGTATCATGTCATCTACAAATATTAACAGTTTTACTTCTCCCCCTCCAATTTGGATGCCTTTTATTTCTTTTTTCTTGTCTGATTGCTGTGACTGGGACTTCCAATAATATGTTAAATAGAAATAGCAAGTGTGGGTATCATTGTCTTGTTTTTGAATTTAAGGGAAAGGCTTTCAGCTTTTCACCATTGAGTATGATGCTAGCTGGGTTTGTCATAAATGGCCTTTATTATGTTGAGATACGTTCCCTCTGTACCCACTTTGATGAGGGTTTTTTTTTTTTTATCATGAATGGATGTTGAATTTTGTCAAATGTTTTTTCTGTGTCTATTGAGATGATCATATGATTTTTACCTTTCCTTTTGTTACTGTGGTCTATCGCATTGATTGATTTGAAGATATAGAACCATTCTTGCACCCCTGGAATAAATTAAAGGGCTTAAACTTTTAAAGTACAGGTACGCTGTCAAATGATACTCAAATGGATTTTTAAGAACTGAATTATCACTGTATTACCTAAGGATTATGCTTGTCCTAAATATCATATGCATTTTTAACTGAAGGGTTATTACTCATGATTACATGTATAAGCTATAGTCATATAGTAAAATAACAGTACATTTTATAATAACTGATTAAGATTTATTTTTTTTTTCTATCACGGAGCTTCTAAGAACTTTTTCTTTCCTTTCCTATTTTTAGCTGCTATGACATTTTAGATACTATAAAATGTAGGATTTGCCTGCTGTCTGGGATAGTGTCTAGCCAAGTTGACCATTCTTATTCTGTTAGAAGATTCTTCCTTTTACTGAGCTGAGGCAATTCTTCTTATACACCATCTCTAGGATAATGGGAGTCTATAATTATGAGAGGCTCATAATGAGTCTATGGCTCTCTGTGGAGGTAGAGAGAAGAAAATATTATTTCCATTTCAGAGGCAAGGGAACATACATAGACAAAAGCACCACAAAAGTGTGGACAGGATTTAAATTGTAAAGTAAAGATTTTGATTTCCATAGTAAAAGTGGACCAGGGTTTCCAAATCAGTGTCTCCTAAAACCATCACTTTTATTTGGCTAAACTGAGAAAAAAACAAAATGTGTTTTTTAGACCAGTGCTATCCAGTAGAAATATAATGTGGGCTATATATGTACTTTTAGGTGTTCTAGCAATCACATTAAAAACGTAAAAAGAAACAGGTGCCATTAATTTTAATAATGTATTTTACTTAACTGAAGGTACACAGGATAGTATGATTTCACCATGTAATCATTATAAAGAATGAATGGAATATTTTGCATCCTTTTTTTTTTTGTACTAAGTCTTCAAAATCATAGCATACCTCAGTTCGAACTTGTCACATTTTAGATGCTCAATAGCCACTTGTGGCTATTGGCTACCATATTAAACAGCACAACTCCGGAATCTTCTTTTTCTACCCTTGCTGGCTGCTCCAACTCCCTTTCCCACCCAAAATACAAAATGTATTTGCAGATGTTGAGTTCCCTGTCTCTGGAAGTGTTTGAGCAGAGGCTGGGTAACCAATGCTTGGTGGGAATATTGTGAATAAAGACCATCAGATGGATTTTTGGACAAGAAAAGCCTTAAAATCCCTTGCAACTCCAATGTTCTGTGATACTGTGATACTGAGAAGTGAGTCATGGAATTATGAGTTTGGAAAGAACTTCCTTCCATATTAGCCATGCCATTTTCTGTCATTATCTCCTGATTTGTTATTTACCTCTTCTCTACTTCTAATATGGATAAAATGATCATTTGTAAAGTACTATGTAGTTTATAAACCACTCTCATAAACACTAATGGTTAATTCATTTATTTCTCTACCGATTCAGTAATGGTGTATTGAGTCCCTACAATGTACTAGTCTCTGTGCCGGAGCTGGAATGCATTAACTGCAGTGTGTGGAAGAGCATGACCCTGGTGCTCAGAGTATTCAAGCTATCCTGTTCCTACTATTTCTTATCCATGGCTTCTGCAATCCCTTTCCTCCTTGTTCGGCTTGAGTCACTAGGAACCACAAATGTGCTGATAGGAATATAGTGGTCTGACTTTGTTTTCTGATATGAACTGTGAATCCCTCACCAAAGGGCAGTTTTCAGTGATGAGAAAACTGCAGGTGGGTTCTCTGCTCCTCTGGTGTGATTAAGCCATTAGAAATAAGGTATCTTTTTTTTTCAGCTTTAAAGAGAAGTAGAATCTGCTGTCGTTTAGCTACATGTCACCTGGAATTGTAATTTCCATTAAAAACTCCTTTGCTGTCAGCCAACTGCCAGGTAGACACTTAATCTCCTTTGACTCTATGCTGCACTTTTTTGTGCCCTATCCAAAAATTCTGAAAGAATTAAAGCTGCTTATGAGCCATGGTTTATCAATTATGATGCTCCTGCTTTAGAGAAAGAAAAAAATACAGAAACTTCTGGTGTCAGAAAAACTGGTTCTTGTCCTGATAGTAAAAAATCAGGATTTAAGACCAAGGAAAACTATTTATAGAAGTACTTTAGGGATTTGGTTATAATTCTGCCTAGTAAGTTTGAAAATTCTCCATCTCACTCTTACTTAGTTCTTTAATTGTCCTAGAGTATTTTATAAATTCAGTTTCTAAATTCTACTGTACTCAACTTTACTGGAATGTCTTCTAACAGTTTCATGTTACCACCAGAGAGCAGCAGAGATTTATAGGTAGTTAATGAGTACCCTAAATACCAAAAAACACAGAAGCTTGGCCACTTGATTTGATCTCATTAATTAAATGGCTAGGAGGAAAAAGAGGCAGCTGATTCATAACCAGAACTTTCACTCATTGGCTTGTCTCCCCACCCTTTCACACTTACTTTCTCTGAGGTATGTGTATAAGTATGTGATTTTAATAATTTATGACATTGGTTGGGGAAAGTTTTTTGACTTTTCTAGAGGCTTTGGGGATATGGGTCAAAATGCAACTCTTATTCCACACTCACACATGCATAGATGGAACAATGAATCTGAAGGCAGTGAATCCAAAATTGTAGGAAGTGCAGTGCTGTTCCTCTAGAGCAGGAGGGGTCATCAAACTACTGCCCACAGGCCAAATCCAGCCCAATGCCTGTTGTTGTAAATAAAGTTTTATTGGAACACAGGCACAACATTTGTTTATGTTTTGTCTTTGGTGGCTTTCATGTGACAGTGGTAGACTTGAGTGACCATAGTAGAACATATGGCCTACAAAGCCTAAATTATTCATTATCTTGCCCTTTACAGAAAAAGTTTCCTAACCTTACTCTACACCATATTTGCATTTTAAATTTAAATTATGGAAAATATGGAGAAGCTGAAGGAGTCCTGGAATGGGACTTTCAACAACTATTTTTCTATTCCTAATTCTGCTACCTGGGTGAGTCTTTCACCATTTCTAGCCCTAGAGTCCTCATCTGCAAGTAGGGGTGGGGGTGGGGGGAGGTTGAACTTGGTAGCATCTAAGATCCTTTCCAGATCCAGAGTTCTATGACTTTTTTGGTTGCCTTTGTTCTTACATGAATATGCTATATAGTGAACAAGTTGTTTTATTTTTAAAGTTTTTTTAATGAACAGTTATTTCTTTTTTTTAAAGAATCATTGTTATTTTATTTACTTTATTTACTTATTTATTTATTTTGGCTGCACCAGGTCTTAGTTGCAGCACCCAGGACCTTTTAGTTGCAGCATATGGGAATGTTTTAGTTGCAGCATGTGGGCTCTTAGTTGCGGCATGTGGACTTCTTAATTGCGGCATGCATGCGGGATCTAGTTCCCCAACCAGGGATTGAACCCAGGCCCCCTGCATTGGGAGCACGGAAGGGGAAGTCCCATGAGCAAGTTGTTTTATGGGGGCATCATTTTTCTTGGTCTATGTTCCCCAGGCTCCACTTTTAATCCCACAGGATTTGTCAGATGACTGGGCCACTTTGCACTATACATCAGGGAAGTCTGGTGCCACACCTACATATCCTTAGAAATTATGTTAATGTCACCTAAGAGAACAAGGGAAAGCATAAGGTCAGTGCTTAGTTTCCTAACTCTAACTAAGCAGGACTATATTTTTCTTGTTTTGAAGTCTCCATTTTGACTACTTTCCTATACCTGCCTTTTTTGACAAGCTCTTTTTTTTTTGCAGTAGAGTTATTAAATGTTGTACTAAATATTAACTCAGCAATGTCTAAAATTTTGCCTTTTAACATCTTGTTGGAATGTCTGGTAATCTGAAGCAGTATTGATTTCCAAAATGTAAACATGAAGAAAAGTATGTGAAGTAAAAATTTAATACTATAGACAGTTTGACTCCATATTTTAGTTTATTATTCTATTTTTGATTTATTTATTTATTCATTTATCTAACAAAGATCCACTTAGTACTCTATTTAGTGTTGGGAATATAGCAATGATAAAGCAGATGATTAAGTAGAAGATGCTCACTGTGAAAAATGTGGAAAACAGAGCAAAGTGTAAAATAGAACCTAATTTAGTTTAAGTATTTGTACCCGTGCATTCTTTTTTCAAAATGTAAATATTTATGTAGCTAACATGCTTCAATATCAAGCCTAGTGTTTGTGTTTCTTGATTTATTTACTGTTAATCTGTAGAATATTTATTAGCAAGATGCCTTTTTAGGCATTTGAAAATCACTGTTTAGTTTTTTATGCCTCACATTTCTGATATCTAAGAGGTTTTACAGTACAATTATTTATAAATGTGTTATTGCCTATATCATCTGAAGGGTCTTTATGTCTGTGTTGGTAAGATGCTACTCAAATTCTCTGTCAAAGAGAGAAGGAGCTTACTTTAAGAGGTAGACATTATCATCTAACCATGTGATCCTTCATATGTGGATTTGAAGCTGTTGACACCCTTAGCCACTCAAATCCTTTTTGGAACAATTGGCTGGACAAGTCACCTACAGGAACACTCCTTTCCTAGTTCTTTACATGCTCAGAGATGTGTGTGGAAGATTTGGAGTTGAAATAGTGAGTTTAAATCTCTGCTCTGCTACTTCCTAACTGGGTAATTTTGGCTGAATCACTTAACTCTCTCTCCTTTGTCCTCATCTATAGAGTAGAGGTAAAATACCCACCCTGCCTATCTCACAGGGTTGCTGTGTAGGCAAAAAGACAATGTGAGGGTTTAAATAAAAGCATGCTATTAAACCCAAATAACCAACACCTAGGCTGGGGTTAAAATGAAGCCCAACAGTCAGCATGTTACCACAGCTCATAAGGATGGATAATTGACTTTGGAGCCTTCAGACCAATTTAGTCAGTTGAACTGACTAGCTTTGCCAGTTGAAGTTTACAAATTCACTAAAATGGACTATCGAGTTCTTCCATTGGTCAAATCAACAAATACGTGTTTGGTATTAACTATGTGCATGCCACTGGGCTTGTGTCGTGGAAGATATAAAGAAGCTCTCTGCCTATAAGAGCTTATTATTTAGAAGGTAAGGATGTCAATCAAGTGTACAGAAAACAGAAATCACTTTAAGCTTTCAACAGAGGGGTTTATTTATCTCTTTTTACTTTGAAACAACCATAAACTTTCATGATCTTGTCACTTTTGAAGATTCTAGGCCATTTACTTTGTAGAATATCTCTCAATTTGGCTTTGATGTTTCCTCATGTTTAGATTCAGGTTACGTAGGAGTGATGCTGTGTTCTCAGTGCATCCCATCAGGTGGCACACATTTTTGGTTTGTCCTGTTATCGCTTATGTTTCCTTTGATCACTTTCTTGTAGTCTGTCAGACTTCTCTACCATAAAGCTAATCTTTCCCCCTTTATAGCTACTATTTGAAGAGATAGTTTACTTTGAGACCATGTGAATATCCTGTTCCTCATCAAACTTTAATTAATGAATCCATTCATATCAGTATAAAATCTTGTTTTCATGATTTGTTTAATGAATTATAATGTTACTATCATTATTTTGTTGTTCAAATTGTCCCTATTTTATCCAGAGGGAGCCACTTCATTCTGGCTTCTGTGTCCTTTTGACATGTCCCCTTTATTATTTGAGTACTTTCTTACATTCTGACCCCAAAAGATATTCCAGGCTCGTCTTAATCTTCCCCTACCACAGCACTGAAATCAGCCGTATCTCTAAATATCTCTGACTCCTTTTAGTGGAGAATGACTTACAGAGACCAAGACCTGGCTCTGAGTGTGCTCACTGCCTTTGGGGTGTTGCTGCTTTCAGATTCTAACAGAGGAGATTTAATTCAGGGAATTGATTAAACTGTTGATGGGGAAGCTGGAGGCAAATAGGGGTCAGTAAGGCAACCCAGAGAAACCACTAACACCCTTAGGCTAGAGGGCCAAAAGGGGGATGTAGTGTGCTCAGGAGGTCAGGTCATCTGGAAGAAGTTTGAGAAATACTGGACTGTCTAGAGGGAACCTGAGCCATGGAGGATGTGCATCTGCTACAAGAGAAGCCACGTGAGGAGGAGAGGTGTTTCACTTCCTCTTGCACTCCCATCTACTCTCAGTACCTCCCGTTGGCCTGACTTGGCCAGAATCCACCTGTCACAGGATCCTGGGAAACAAAGCCTGCAGAGTCAGCCTCCTGAGATGGAATGTAGAGGAGTGGAAGGGATAAAGATAGAACTGAGGGTAAAAGGTCCAAGACTCGCACAAAAATATATACATCCTTGCATTCCTGGTAATTGCCATTTGAAGAAAACAAATAACAAGTGTTTTTGTGACTTGAGATGGGTAACATCTTCTCTGATGTGGCCACTTAACTTTAACATGTTCCCAAGAATCCTCACCCTGCCTTTTAGAACCCAGGCATTGACCGGGTCACTTATTACTACTAGAGGGCAGATAATTGCACCTTAACTCGTGCTCTGACTCACTCTCCCCTTCCTGTTTCCAGGCAATCTCTATTTTGTGAGAAGGGAGCCCTTAGGCTCTAGGCTGAGTCATAGAGTCCAGTTCACCTCTTTACGAGATATTTTTATCTCGCATGTTTTTGATTGAATTATGTCCCCCAAAAGATGTTGAAGTCCTAACACACCCGAATATGTGACTTTATTTAGAAATAGGGTCTTTGCAGATGATCAAATTAAAATGAGATCATTAGGGTGGGCCCTAATCTAATACAACTTTATAAAAAGGGGTAATTTGGACACAGACACACCCAGACACACACACAGGGGAGATACCATGTGAACATCATGGCAGAGATCAGAATGATGCATCCATAAACAGAAATGCCAACCACCAGAGCAAACCACCAGAGTCCAGGGGAGAGGCGTGGAACAGAGTTTCCCTTACAGTCCTCAGACGGAACCAACCCTGTCAGCACCTTGGTCTCAGACTTCTAGCCTCCAGAACTGTGAGACAATAAATTTCTGTTGTTTAAGTCACTCAGTTTGTAATTCTTTGTTGTGACAGCCCTAGCAAACGAATACACTGTATTAGAGGTAGATGTCAGGTATTCAGTTATCTACTGATCAAGTGCTACTTGGTCTCCAACAGTGGAAAGTGGTGTAGTAAAGGGGCTGGAAGGAGTGCAGGTGTGACCTGAAGACCTGCATTTTCTTCTTTACTTCTGCCTGGGAACAACTTGGTTAGTATTGAGTTTGTCGCTCCCTGTTCCTCCTCTGCATTCCCTGGTGGCAGGCCTGCCTTTGCCCATTGCTGACAAGGCACCAGTGGCTGGTCAAAGCTGATAGCCAGCTCTCTTTGTGATGGTGTTCAGGCCTGGCCTCTGCAGCTGGTCAAAGGCTGGGAGCAGGGTTTCCACATGTCATTTTACTTTCCTCCTATGTGAGCAAGCTTGGGTTCCTGCTGTAGGCCTCAGGTTTATGTAGGTCTGGCATTGGCTCAGCACTTGGATGGAGGAGCAAAACCATATGTAAACAATATGTTGCTGGTACGACAGTCAAAATGCTACCGTCTGTTCATGGGACAACGTTCCTGCACTCTTGGATACAGAAACAGAAGAAAAAAATGTTGTTATTCTGGTTGGTTAGTTGGTTTATTTGATTATTTTGTCTATATATAGAATGTCACCTGCTAAAGCCAACTAAAGGTCAGCCTTTAGGTTTTCAGTTTATATTGGCCAAGTTTCTCACATAGGATTAATTATATACATTTCAGAAGGTTACTCATCAAATACTGGAGATTAAGATCACATACCTTAGGAGATGACACATAACTGAAAGTATGCAATGTTGTATCGTGTGGCAGACACAATACAGTTCTAGAGAGTTGACTCAGAAATCTCCAGGGAATTGATCTTTATGGAATTTGGCCTCAGTATTGAATATATTACTGACATATGCTATGTGTTATTTCATGCTTGTAATTATATGTAATTTGCTACACAATGCTTTGTTGCTATTAACCCTAAACATTTTGGCTTATGGGGATTTGAGATGATGTAGAACTTTTACCTCCAAGTACTTAGATGTGAAACATGTCACTGATGTTAGGAAAGGTGACAGGACAAAGGTTCGAGGATCTTGAACTGAGGAATAAGAAGTGAGGCCTAGAGCTCTAAAAAAACTATTTACTTTCATGACCATTTATATGACCCAACTTAATGGCTCCCTATAACTAATAATGACTATTTCTTTTATTTTCTCTGTGAAAGTAGGAAGTGATTTTCAAATGCTGTCAATCTGTATATTTATTATAAGTGAAAATATTTATTTCTCTTTTTCTTTTTGCCTAGCCCTTCTTTCTTTTTTGAACCCTCCACCCCGTTGTTCATAGAAACACATGTGGGATGGATGGATGGATGGATGGATGGATGGATGGATGGAGAACATCATCACGTCATCCGCTTTCTGAGTTCACAGATTTTATCATTTGGTATAGGTAGAGCAAAATCAAATGCCCTGTTGCTGTTTCTCTCACACTGTACCTGAACTCCTGGAGGAAGTTCCTCAGGGAACAGAGCCTCAGGATAAATATGTCACCTCTTGTTGGAGTATCAACTTTACTAAGATGTTTGGGAAATAATATAATTTTTATATTAAAACACTGAGATTTATTATAGAGTAGAATATGTAATCTGCATGACTTAAAACCATAGGACACAATTGTGCCTGACTGCTTTTTCCAAGATATAAGCAATAAAATGTAATATTTAGAGTAGAAATTCTGGACTCATGTGAACCACTTAAAACCTTGCTAGACCTTGGGCAAGTTACTTAACCTCTTTACCTCTCAGTTTCCTCCTCTATAAAATGGGGCTAATAGTCATATGCAATTTACAGAGTTGGTAGAACATTAAAGGTGCTTAGCTTAATGTCTGGCACATAGTAAATATACAAATTTTAGCTGTGCTGCTGCTGGTGACATGGTCAGAGCCTTGGAGCTAAAACTTGATGCTTCTCGGTCACTAGGGGTAGATATGCAGCACTACTCTGGAGAAATTAAGCCTACTTCTGCCGTCTCCTTTTTGGGTCTGGGCATTCAGAACATGCTGAGGAATTAGCCCTAAGCACAACTGTGAAGAGACAATTGTTGCTCTTGAATTCAGAGTCAGTGGTGCTTGCTGGATGGTACATAGTCTCTGGGCCACTAGGAGTTAAACATTATCACAAAGAGAGAAACTTGGACCAGATGGCTGGATTGGTCAGTGAGCGGGGAAAGGATGAAGCGTCGAAGTCTTTAGTTTGAGGGTCTACAAATGGTGCTGCTTCCCTCAAGAGCAGCATATGGGGCTGAAGTCAAAGGATTAGATCAGGATAAGAAATATGAGGCACAGATCCTGCTACTCTCCTCTCCTGTGGTCTTACAGACCTTACTAATGGATTACCACACTTTTTTTTAACAGAGCTCAGGTGTGGCTTCAGAATCCTTCTCAATATGATGCTCTGGGTAGACACTAGTAAATGATGATCACTTGAGAAGTTTCTTTCTGGGTAGCTCTTGAGAAATTCTAGGAGTTTTGGACACTATTAGCAAGAAAAGTTAGCAACAGAAGTGGCTTCAAAGACTCATCTGCTTGAACGAAAGGCCTTCCATGACTCACCATATTTTAATCTCTATTTCTCCCAAACAACTCTTTTAATTCAGCTTTCAGGATGAAAAGCAGTAGGATAAAACTAATGCATATGGAAGCTAGAATGATAGATACCGATGTCCTAACTTTCCCACTATATTTGCATTTTGAGAAGAGCTAATAAAAATGAGAGGATGTTTTGCTGGAATTCTATCCCATGTGTTTTTTTAATAAACTCCTGCCTGATTCTGTCTAGTTGGTATTTTCTGTTCTCAGATGGGGAGGGGTATATACAGGCTACACCAATGCACAGTCACTCATACCAGTGCCAAGAGAGGCTCAAGGGAGAAAAGCTCAGGTCATGGGTGAGAAGGGTAAGGCCACCTCCCTGTGGTCAGTGGGTGGAGCACAAACAAGAAATATTTTTACTTTTTGCCCATCATTTCCACCAGCTTCATTGAAGTGAATCTCCCTTCCCTGCTGTGTAGTAAAGAATTTAACTTTGCTCAGAGAGAGGTCTGGCCTTTGACCTTGACTCCTGGGAGGTAATCGCTAAGCCTTTGAAATATTCTGCCTGATAAAAGTTTCTTTGTTTATCTGGGGACCTTGGGCCACACCAGATAGTCTAACAATGTGGTTTGTGGTGGGGACTTTGGGTCGTGTGGTATCAGCTCACTCTCGAGAGGGGCTGGAGGTGGAGGTCAGCCATGTGAGCCTCAGTAAAGGCTCTGGATACCAAGGTTTGGGTGAGCTTCCCTGTTGGTAATACGCAGTGTGTACTGTCACACATTATTAATGGGAAAGTTAATGTTGTCCGTGAATGCACTGGAGGGGACAACTGGAAGCTCTGTGTGTGGAGCTTTCCTGGACTCTGTCCCATGCATCTATTCAATAGCTATTAAAATGCTATTTTAATCTGCATTAACACAGTAAGACTGTAACAAAACAAAACCATGTGTATAACAGCTTTCAGTGAGTTTTTTGAGTCCTTCTAGTCAATTATTGAATCTGAGGTAGTCTTGGGGATCCCTGAACTTGCAGTTGGTGCCTTAAGTGACAGTGGTTTTGGGGACTGTCCCCTAACTTTACACCCTCTGAGTAACAGATTCCTTCCTGATATATTGGCTAGATCATTAACTTTCCAGATCCTTTGGTTAGTGAGAATCTATCAGATTCAAAGTTCTAATTTTAAAGTTGCAGTCTCCTCCATTACTAGCCAGATTTGTGGCTGGAGGAACTTGAGGTGGGATGGGTCTTGGTCTTTCTTTCTAGTCCTGTACCCTTCTCATTTTGAGGGTGTGTGATCTTCTTCTGGATTTCCCCCTTCTCCTTCTGATTCCCTAGCTCCTCAGGTGGATTGGGACCCTGGTAAAAGAGAAGGAAAGGGACAAATATCACACTGTGTTGGTTGACTTTGCCTTTCCCTGGACCAGTGCTGATGCCTTCTATGTGGCAGGTGTCACAGGTGCTGGTGCCCTCGTGGGGGAACATGACTCTATTCTCCCGGGGTTTGGTAGGGGGATGCTTACTGTACTGTGTCCTGCCTACACCTCTTCAACCCCCTTCAACTGCCTTGTGCTTGTTCCCATCTCCCTGGGGACAGGGCATTGAGAAGATGGTGTAAGTTACATTACTCAGGGTCACTTGAAATCATTATTAGGGTTCACTGTGGCTCCGCTCTACCCTATCATCTCTTCACTTCTGTTTCTTGCTATGGTAGGTTTAGGGTAGATGAATGGTTCTTGGTGTCAGGACCACTTTATTCTCTTAAAATTATTGAGGACTCTGAATGTCTTTTGTTTATGTGAATTATAGCTCTCAATATTTACCATGCTAGAAA
This sequence comes from Balaenoptera ricei, assembly GCF_028023285.1. Lineage (NCBI taxonomy): Eukaryota > Metazoa > Chordata > Mammalia > Artiodactyla > Balaenopteridae > Balaenoptera > Balaenoptera ricei. The sequence continues at coordinate 112,772,757 of NC_082642.1, forward strand.
TTACAACTGAGAAATTGAAAAATATTTATTAATTCATTTAAAAATAACAATGATAAACCCATTACATATCAACTTAATTATTTTTAATGGAAAATAACTATATTTTCCCAAACAAGCGTCAATGAGAAGAGTAGCATTGTTTTTCATTTTTGCAAATATCTTTAGTGCCTGGCTTAATAGATTATAACTGGATTCTAATATTCTCCATTTAGTCTTTAAAGTTGTGATCTTTTTAAAACTGAGATATAAAAAAAAATCTGGCATGACACAGATACACAGTTGGAAAGGGAGGAATATTCTGATAGTGTCTTCAGGTAATTGTGAGTAGTCTTCTTTTTTTTTCTTTTTTATTTATCTTTTATATTGGAGTATATTTGATTTATAATGTCGTGTTAGTTTCAGGTGTACAACAAAGTGATTTAGTTATACATATACCTATTCTTTTTCAGATTCTTTTCCCATATAGGTTATTACAGACGTGAGTAATCTTCTTAAATACTATACCAAAATTTGAAAGTGGTAGTTTCTTAGAGGTTGGTTGCAATGTGGAATTTAAAACCATATCAACAAACTTTTCATACTATGTTGCATTAAAATCCATTGATCCCTCTTGCACATTGAATAATCATTAACCCATGCATGATTTCATAATATGCAGTGACTACTTGAAAAATATTGGTTCACCTAATCAGATCTTCCAACTGTGAACATATTTTATTATGCAATATCCAAAGTATCACATACCAATCTCATTAGAAAAGTCCTTAAGTATCAGGAAGTTGTCAAGTTCATTGTGGTAGACACAAATTTTCCAAGATTTTAATTTTCACTGGAGAACTTGAATTTTATTTTTGGTAACAAATACTATGAGCTGTTTTCCTAGAAGTGACAGGCTTACTTTACTGATTTTGAGAAAGTATCTGCCAAATACCCAAGTCTGAAAAATGATAGTTTGTCTATTATTCATTCTTTCAAGTAAAAATAATGTTTACGGAAAGCAGAATAATGGTCCACCAAAGATGTCTGTGTCCTAATCCCTGGAACCTGTGAATATGTTACTTTGCTAGTGAAAGAGACATTGAAGACGTGATTCAGGTAGGAATTTGAAGACAGGACGACTGTCCTGGATGACCAGGCTGGGCCCAGTGTAATCACAGGGGTCCTTATAGGTGAATGAGGGAGGCAGGGAATTTGGAGATGCTTTCCTGCTGGCTTTGAAATTAGAAGAAGAAGCCATGAGCTGAAGAAAGCAGATGAATTCTGCAAGCTGGAAAAGGCCTCCCAAAAAAACAAAAAAAGGAATTTTTTTCTTAGAACTTCCAGAAGGAATTTACTGCTGACACCTTGAGCCCAGTGAGATCTACATCAGACTACTGCCCTCCAGAAATGTAAGATAGTAAATTTGTGTTGTTCTAAGTTTGTGGCATTTTGTTATAGCAACAATAGGAAACTAATACAGTATTCCATGAAAAGAGCAGCTACCTCAGCTCACAACTCCATCTCATAATACTTTTCCTGAAGACAACAGGGTACTTCAGTATGCAGCTGAAGTGCTTTACGTGTACTTCCCTTCATTTTCTTGCAGGATATTAAGAAGACAGGTAATCAAGTGACAGGGTATAATAAAATTAATAACTTCTACTACTTCATCCTGGACATCCTTGTGGGTATCATTTTTCTCCTTCTAACTGTGAGTGGTGGAGGTTAAGAATACAATGATTAAGTTTGGTGCCACTGCCTTGATTCATGCTAAGGCACCCGTGGGTTTTACTCTCCACTGCTTTCGTACTATCTGTGCAAAAATCAAAACAGTGAGAAGGCAAGTAATATCTTAGGATTCTTATGAAACGAGTTTTGACCTTGTGAACCCCCTGAAAATGTTTAGGAGACAGTCAGGGGCCCACAGTGTGAAGACTGCTGAGGTTAATCCTCGTATTATAAGACATTCACTTCTAGCAATACTGCTCCTGCCTCTCAAGGAAGGGGAGGAAAAGCCAAAAAACCTCTCCATAGACTTCTAGAAAATTCCCACTCCTTCCCAACTGTCTTTTTATACCCACAGGAAGGGGGTGGTACTGGATTGATGGCTGAGGGTAACAGGATTGGCCATTGAGAGGGCATTTGTGCCTCAAGGGTACAGAATATCTTTTCTCTCAAATTTGAGGTCACTCAGTAGTCAGTTCTAAAGGCTCTGGATTTTGCATTGGGGCTTAAGTTACAAGTGGCAGTTCTATTTTCAAGAGAATTCCCAGTTCTGCTTTTAGTAAAAGTTAAATACTCCAAACCATGTTGTGCTTTAAAAACTGAATACAAATCAGGAAGCAATTTGGAAAAAAGTTTTATTATAACCCACTATTAGCTCTATCCAGAAGGCCAGATGTGCTCCTGCAGAAGTGAAAAAGTCAACTGGTACAAATGAAAAGTACTCTCAGGCCTTAGAGTGTCCTGAGCTCCTGTAAGAGCAATTGGGCGCCTTTGAGTTCCTGTATTTGGCCTTCTGAAGACAGCAGGTGCCAAATAAATGTCACTAACTGACTGATGGAAGGACTAGGAGAGAAATTGGAGCCCCTTGATGGTGGCAAACTTTTAAGTAGGAAAAGCTGATTCATCCCACTTGGACCCTTCAGGGAAGCAGTAGGATTGTGTGCCTACAGGCTAAATTTGTGTCTGGCTCTTCTACTTTCTTGCTCTGTGATTTTGGACAGTTAACTATTTTGAGCATCATTTCAATCTCCTGTGATATAAAGGTAATAAAATTACCTGATGTTTATTATGGGGGCATAATAATCTAGTGGTATACATTAAAGTATATATTGCACCATGTCGCTCAAATTTTAATTCCAATATAATCTTAACTTAGATAGCTTTCAGGGCAAGTGCAAGGGCAGCCTGACAGTGAGGAGCAGGGCAGAGGAGGGAGAGTCAGGCCCAAGAGCCCGGACACCTTCCTTATCCCTCATCTCAGTCCCCAAATTCTAAGCTGAGACTCTGCTGGTTTTGTTTTCATGACTCTGGGGGTGGTTTCAATATCTTTTCATAGTGCATTCTGGACACCACCTGCAACAGAATCACCTGGGGTGATTGTTAAATATGTAGGTTATACCCTCCTGCAGGCAGATTCCTGGTCCTCCCCTCCAGACCCACTGCAGCAATCTCTGATGCTGGAGTTGACACGTCCCAGGAGATTCTGATACACGTTCAGTTTGAGAGTTGCTGCCTTAAGCGCTTTGTGAGTCAAGGTCCTCATCTATAGAAGAGCGTGTTTTATTAGATGTCAGGTCTCCTGCATAGCGTCAGAAGAATCAATTTCACTTATTTTTTTTCATGATTTCAGAACTGTCATACTTTTACCCTCAACCAAGCTATCAGCTTATTTATTTTAAAGATTAAATGTATAGGTCCATGGTGGAGAATAAACAATGAATGGAAGTAATTTTTATTTTCTGTAATGATTTTTTAGAAATGGAAATATTCACTGCTTTTGCTCTGGCCAAAATATTCATCTGCTGATGAATTAATTTGAGATGCAAAGCGCGAGATGTAACTAACAGAATCGGCAAACATGCCGGAAAGTCCATCTCGTGGTTAGGTCTGTTGGAAAGAGACCTCAGACATCCATGGAGCAGCACAAGTATGCTTAGGTTGGAAAGGAGGACATAGGGGCCTGCTGACAGTAGACCAGAGACTGTCTGAATGCAGTCAAAGGAAATTGGATCCGAGCACATGCTTTACTTCAGCCTGTGGAATCATTCTTTTCTCATTATCATCACCAGATGATAGTTAGGTCTTCCTTGGCACATGAGGCCGAGCTGGACCTTGCACTCACAGAGTGATCAATTTTCTGGAGGTAAATTCCTCTGCTGCCAGAAACAAGGGACAGTTTCCAGATGATTGCTGCTCTCTCCTCTACAAAGCCCAGTTTTCCTCGTCTGATGACCATATGTCCTGGATTTTCTTGCCAAGACTCAGTTTCATGTAATTTTATTCTTTTCAGTAAGATGAATAAACCTCTAATTAAATCTGACATAATTGATCCTCATTTATAAGACTATAAATATATATACATTACACAAATAAATTCACAGATCAGAAAAAAAAGTCTCCCTTGTCAGATCAGACTTTCCAAATTTGGTTCAGAAATCACAGTCATCTAAGAGGTCAGGTGAAAGGCAGAAATACTCAGTGATGCTAAAATGGGTAGGTAGAACTATTTAACAATGAACATATCAAATGGAAACAGGCCAGTGTTGTCTGCAAAGACAGCATCAATTTGTGTATGTATAAATACATCTGCTTTTGGTTGATGTTCTTCTAAAAGTGGTTTTGTTAGCAGAGTACATTTTTTACAGCTGGGGAGCCGCTCATGGTTAGGATAATACTGGCAGATGGATTTAAGAGAAGCAGCAAGGCACGCCCAGCTACCTTTGGAATCCTTTTCACGGATCTCGCTTTGCTTCCCATCCATTGCTTTCTTCTGCCAGTTTCATATTTGTGGGCAAGACTGACCAGCTCTTGTTGGTCTGAGTTCCTTTTATGCTCTTATATCCTGGACAGCATGCCAGATACTTTTTGTTTCTTCTTCTTTAGATATGAACTGAACAGTTGATAAAAGTTGAATCATCGGTTCCAAGTTTCAGCTCTAATTCAATTTTAGTTCCTATCCTTCTTGGTGCTCTTAGAAACACTGAATAATTTTCCCTTTTGCTGGATTTTTTTGGTGACTATGATCTCTGAACCCGAAATTGAAATTTGTGATCTGACAAGGGATGTATTTTTCTGATTCGTGCATTTATTTATTTGAAATGTCTTATAAATGGGGACAAACTATGTCAGATTTAGTAATCAATTTAATGAATCACTTTTTTTGTTGCTGCGTGTTGGGCAAAAAGCCCCTTCAATTCTTGGCTTTTGTAGGTCTCTGTTGAGGTGACCCTTAGCTGTTCACATGGCCCTGGGCCCTCTGCTGATGCTGGGCCACACCTGGGACAGAAATACTTGTGAGGCTGTCCATGGTCTTTTCTGCTGCAGTTTTTCCCTCACTGGCATCTGATCCCCTCCCAACCTGAGTGGGTCTACCAGGAATCAGAAAGTAAGCCCCCTTTCTCTTTTTTCTTCCATCCCAATGCCAGAAGAATCCTTCTCACATCTAAGGGGCAGGGATGAGATTCTGCCTCCAAATGTTTGCCCAAGGTATTGCGGCTACACACCTAATCTTCTTCTCACTCTGGAATACAAAACCCAGAGAGGCTGACTCTCTACTGCTGTTTTCTGTGCTGCCAAAAAACTTTCCTTGAGGCAGCCAGCTGGCTGGATACTGGGACAACAAAGAACCATAACATATCTTAGTATTTCAGAAGTACTGCACTGAATTGCTATGCCTGTGAGCTCTTTCTTCATATCTTCAAATTCCCCTTGTGTAATTTTTCACAAGTGTCTTCCCTCCCTCTGATACATACTCTGGAAACTAAGAACAGATCTGCAGCCCTGACTGAGGATTTTCTGAGGAATCTCCTTGCAAATAGAGTTTATTTACTGCTGACTGATATAAAACCTTCCAGACACCATTTCCTTCATTTTGGTTCCTTTTGCAGAACTTAAATTTTTGGAAGAAAATGTAAAAGAAGAGTGTAAACTTTTATGGGTTGAATCATGTCCCTTCCAATTGTATGTTGAAGTCCCAACCTCCAGTACCTCAGAATGTGACCTTATTTGAAAATAGGGCTGTTGCAAATGTAATTAGTTGAGGTCAAATGGGAAGAGTGGGCCCCTAATTCAATATGATTGGTGTCCTTATAAGAATACGGCCATGTGAAGACAAGAGACACAGCGAGGACATCATATGAAGACAGAGAATTGGAATGATGCATCTGTAAGTCAAGGGATGCCAAAGATTGCTGGCAAACCACCAGAAGCTAGGAAGAGGCAAGGAAGGAGTTCCCCCTACAGGTTTTAGAGGGAGCATGGCCTTGCTGACATCTTGTTTTCAGCTCGTGGATTCCAGGACGGTGAGAGAAGAAAATTCTGTTGTTTCAAGATGACCGGTTGTGGTACTTTGTTATGACAGCCCTAGGAAATGAATACATAAACCACTGATTTAGAACTTGATTTTTTTGGAGTTTTTAAAAAAATCAAAGGACAACATACAACAGCAAAGTACATAAAGTAAAAGTACACAAATTTTAAATATATTGTTCAATTTTTTATATGTACATTTCAATAGTTTCTTCCATATACCTGTGCAGCTGTCATCCAGACCAATAGATTGAATATCTCCAGGACCCAAGAAGGCTCCCTTGGGCTGCTTCCCAGTCAGTCATCTTCCATGACCTCAAGAGGTCACCACTATTTTGACTTCTCTCCCTCTCTATTAGTTCTGCTTATTCTTGAACTTTACATAAACAGAATCATAAATATGCGCTCTTTTGTGTCTGGCTTCATCTGCTCAGCACAATGCCTATTGATTTATTCATGTTGTTGTGTGTGCCTGCACTGACTTCAGATTTAAGAGTAATACAGTTCTCTATACTACTTTGGGCAGAAATGAGCTCTTTCTTGCTTTTACAAGGTTTAGTTGCTTTCATGAATTGATTTAATTTTGCGATACAGTTTAATGAACTGGAAATGACTGGAGCTGTCAGCATAAGAAGGTTACGGTGACTGATTTTTTAAAAAATTTAATAGACATGTGTTTAACATCTGCCACTTGGTAGAATGAAATTAGAAATTGTAAATGAATTATGCAAGAAGAAATATGCTTGTAAACTGCATATATCACCAGAATGGCCCATGTGGAGATCTTGCTTAATTCTAGAAAAATTCAGGAGGAAAACAGAAACATTTGGTTCAGGAAGCATAGTAAATTCCCTTTGACCCAGCACTTACACTTCTAGGAATTTATCTCAAGGAAATAACTAGATGTGCAAAAAGGTTAGCTACAAGGATGTCATATTTATTATTGCTAATGGGGAGAGAAGAGAGAGCGAGAGCAAGGGAACTGGTGTGGGGAATAATCTAAATTCTTGGTAAATGAGGAGGATTGGTTAAATAAATTAAGGCACATCTGTAAGACAAAATCAATTTATTGTTTTGTTCTCATCTCTTCTCAAATTTAGTGCCTTTTCACTTACGTTCAGTGTGCAATATTTTACGGTGCTTGATTAAAAGATACACACTACTACATATAAAATAGATAAAAACAAGGACCTACCGTATAGCACAGGGAACTATACTCAATATCTTGTAATAACCTATAATGGAAAAGAATCTGAAGAAGTATGTATAACTGAATCACTTTGTTGTACACCTGAAACTAACACATTGTAAATCAACTATACTTCAATAAAAAAAATTACCTATGTGTTTTAGAAGAATATTTAATGATGTAAGCATGTTGCCTGTATATGTTTATTGGTAAAGTTGTTACTAAACAATAAGCACAGGAAGATTTCATTTTTATAATAACATTATGTAAATACAGAACAAAGACTAGGAGGCTAAATAACAACATGTAAATTAATAGTAGTTACTTCTAAGTGATAGGATTATGGGTGATTTAAATTTTCTCCTTTGTGCTTTTGGTTTCCCAAACTTTTGATATTGTTTTGTTTTCGTTTTTAAATTTTTATTTATTTATTTATTTATTTATTGGCTGCACCACAGGGCATGCGGGATCTTAGTTACCCAACCAGGGATTGAACCCGTGCCCCCTGCATTGGGAGTGTGGAGTCTTAACCACTGGGCCGCCAGGGAAGTCCCTTGATATTATTTTTGAAATAAGAAAACTATTTCTTAAAAAAAAAGAAAGAATAGGAACTAACCACCTGTTTTAAGGCTGTGTACACTTTGCAGCAGATGATTTGATCTGAAAGCATGGTTTCTAATGAAGCTTTGGTTCATAAGAACATCCAACTGAGATTATTTTTAACATGGCTCACCTCTATTGTACATTGTTTCATACAAGCAAAGCATAACTTTCCTTTTTTTTGGTTATATGTTTTGGAATATCTCCAAATAACCCTACTTTTTAATTGCAAAAAAAATGCAACATATATATTCAAGTCTAGTGTAACATATGAACCTCATGAGTGAAAACTACTTTTTATTTTAACTTGATGTGAAGAACTGGGTGGGAAGATCAACCTACATGACCCACCCCACTGCTGTGCCTGCTTCTGGAAAGAAGAGGCTGTCTCCATCTTGGAACCCGGAATGAGTATACTTAGTTTTATTGCAGGGGAGGATGGATTGAAAGGGTTAGGGAATAGGAAGAGGGGGTTTTAGGCATTTCAGCTTTGAATAGTTCAAAGCTGGTCTCTAGACTATAATTTCAGATTGGGATTGAATGTGAAGAACTGAGACTACCAGGTACTGTGGAAGCTCAGGAGTCTGGGGCAGAAGGCTGGGGGTAAGGAATATATGGACAAATGACCATGCGGGTACCTCTCGATTTGAAATCTGAGGCTGCGCCTTTGCACTCTGTCATCTCTAATGCCTCTTCTTTTGGTATCCTTTAAAAATATTTTGTACATCTCTCTTGTCTCTTAGAGATGAAAGCAGATGTCTGGTTTGGTAAGACTCTTTTTCACCATCTGGTGTTCACTACAGTCCTATGAAATTTATTGGTTTTGTTCTCATCTGCCCTCAAACTTAGTGTATTTCCACTTAAGGTCAACAATTTATTCAAGTTGCAGCAGAAGAAAAATATTCTATCTTCAGTCTTTCTCTTGTGTCCATTAAAAACTCAGGTTTGCTACAAGCCTATCTATGGAAAATGTATTTATGAATAAATAAATTTATTTATTCTTCCCATTTAATTTCTTCATCAAACACTACTGTTCTTCATATCAGGACTAAGAAAGCAGAAATCCTTTTTGCTCCCCATTCCCGGTCTATTTTGTTTGTTTTCTGCTGTTGTAAACTTTCCTCCTCCCAGTGGACATGCGGTTTCTCATCCATTTCCTTCAGAGTCAGAGGTGGGGCCTATGTATTGAGACTGGACCACAAGACATGGGCACAAAGCTCTATTATAATGAGCTGCCAGATGACAAACACACATGCATTTAGATGTGCTTTCATCCACCAGAATTCTCAAGAACCACGATGTGGTCACCACCTTGTCTGTGTGTGACCGGGAGTCCAAGGATGGCTGACCCTGCTGTTTGATGACTGCAGGTCTCTTTTCTGTTGGTATCAGTTTCATTGGCTGGACTGATAATTACTAGTGAGTTGGGGACTCAGTCTTAGGGGTCCTTCCTCTGCAATCCTGCTCTTACAAAGTGCTTGTGGCAAAGAACCCTCTATATGCTATTGTAAGACATTCTCCGTGGGTTTTAGTTATTTAGAATTCAGACAAGGAAATTTGCTTGACCTGCTGTAATCTTTTTTTCTGTGAGTTGCATTTTTTTTTTATGTTTTTACCATTGATGTCTGCTTTTGTAATCTTATCTCTTCTTTTTCCAATTGATTTTCCAGTGAATGTGACCAAGTTTTTGATCATTTTCATGGTCTATGGTTGCCAGATTTAGCAAATAAAAATATAGTACATCCAGTTAAATTAGAATTCCAGATAAACAACAAATAACTTTTAGTATATACCATGCAATATTTGAGATATTTGTACTAAAAATTATTTTTTATTTTTTGAATATATATGTGTATACATATACATATATATGTGTGTGTGTGTATATATATATATATATATATATATATATATATATATGTGTGTGTGTGTGTGTGTGTATATATATATATAAAATCTGAAATTCAAATTTACCTGGGCATTCTGTAGTTTATCTGGCAACTCTATTTCCATCTGACTTCAGAGCCTGTCCCTACTTAATTAACACCTCAAAAAAAACCACTCAGAAGAACAAGCCCAATCAGCTGTTTTTTCCCCTTTCTGTTTACAAGTTATTGGTGCAGAAAGGTAAAACTTCTGATGGAAGTGAGTCTTCTGGGATTATCTTTGGAATTTTCAATGTTCTACCTGACCTCTGAGACTTTGTACATGATGCTCTTTATGTCTGGAGTTGCCCCTTCCTTGTCCCACCTCCCAGGGCTCTCTCTCTGCACCCTGGCTCTTGCTCTGCCTTGCCTGCCCAGCTCCTACTCCTTCTTTTAGTTTCCGTTCTGGGGCCGTTTCTTTCCTCTGAGAACCATTCCTTGACTACACACATATGGGAGGAAGCGCCTGTCCTTTGCGTGCTCACAGCATCCTCAACTTCCCCACCAGAGAACCTGCTTATGGCACTTGGTCTATGAGGAGAAGACTGTACCTGTCCAGCCCATCGTTGTATCCTCAACAGTGCCTAACTGTTGAGTGAATGAATGACTGAATACATCTGGAGGACTAGGGGTGGGGAGGGGTGAATAGGTAAACTGAAGAGTCTCCAATAATAAATTTCATAGGAGAAAATGAAGACAAAAATGCTTGATTCTGGGAGAATGGTGCAAAACCAGAGAGGAGGGATGATCTTAAACAGAGCAAATGCCTTTCATCCATATAGTTCTCCAGCTCAGAGTCATGGAGTCACACTTAAGTCCTAAGATAAGGTGACTCCAAGAAAGAGTCAAAAGAGAAACCTCCACGGGTATAGACTGTGTCAGTCAGCATTGGCTGTGTAATAGCAGCCACTCCAGGCATTAAGGTGGTGATGGTGTAGCTCACAACTCTGGAGTCCTCCAAAGCAGACACTTTCACTTTATTTATTTATTTAGTTAATTTATTTTTTATTGGGTATAGTTGTTTTACAGTGTTGTGTTAGTTTCTACTGCGCAGCGAAGTGGAGTTCCCTGTGCTATACAGCAGGTTCTCATTAGTTATCTATTTCATATGTATTAGTGTATATATATCAATCCCAGTCTCCCAATTCATCCCATCCCTGCTTTCCCCCCTTGGTGTCCATACGTTTGTTCTCTACGTCTGAGACACTTTCACTTTAGTGAGCTTGAGCAGGACAGAGGAAAAGGGCAGACATCCATAACAAATACAAGCCTTAGTTCCTGTAGCCCCTTAAGACTCCCAGAATTCTTTGAGAGTTATTTTGAGGGAACCAGAGTTTTGGCAGAGTTGATGGAGAACAAAATCAACAACTCCTGTTTATAACATATGTGACCCTCTTTTTACCCCCGGTTGGTGTGGCCTGGGAGATATCGACTGTGTTCATATTTGCTAGCTTCTTTGTTTAGAAACTCATAAATAAAGATGATGGCTAATTCTTCCACATGCACTCTGCAGGGTCATTTATAGTTTCTCTCTGCAATTAAATTGCAGGCTCTGAAAGGAGTGGAGAATTAATGAGGCAGATGAAAATCTGATAAATTGGCCTTGTCCTCCCTTGGAGCAGGGTTATGACTATATGTCACATAAGGGTGTTATTTACTAGTATTTTTAGGAGAAGTGATTTGCTTCTTATAATAGAAGACCTTTCAGATAATTATCTATGCTTGCTTCTTATTAAAATAGCCTATAGTTGCACAAAATAGGAAAATTATGACCCCTTTTCCTGCTGTGAATTTAGGTAAAAATGAGTGAATAGAGGACAAGATTGCATAATCAACACATTCTAATGTCACTTGGAATGGTGTATTTTCTCTCTTTATTATAATAATGCAATGCCAACAGTTACATCTTCCTACTGAGGCAGTATATGGAAGGAGAAAATGTTGTTTACAACAAAATTCTTTATATTTGCTTTTGGCTATAATTGAAAGGGAAATAGTTGTAATAGGTGGGCAGAGAGGGTTAAAATCCCTATGGTGAGAGGAATTAGTCAGCATCTCACTTTCCTCCCAAATCTATTTGCAAATATGAATTTACATAGAGATTGTGGGCCTTTTGGAAAAAGAGACTGGAACACTGACCCCCTCCCCACCTCCCCAGGTTCTCTTGACCTGGGCCATACATCATAGCCTCCTGGTGTCTAATCCACTGATCCTAGACCATTCCCAGCCAATCAAACCAGAATCTCTAGGATGGGCAGGCATCACCTTTTAAATAAAAATTTCCAGGTGATTCTAACATGCACCCAGGTTGAGAACCACTATTCTAGAATGTACAGAATTATTTGTAGACCTGGAGTGTTGACAATAGAGATCAGACTTCAGGAAAGACTGTAGGTCCCTGAGAGACAATTCACTGTGAAGGCCTGAAGACCCAGCAAGGTGGTGGCTGGTGACATTAGTGCCTGTCAGCCATCTAGCCAGCTCTGTGCGTGTGTGTGCTATACCCACAGACAGAGCAAGAGAGCCCTGCATATCATAAACATTGGCACACCATGAGGCCAAAGCTTTTTTCCCAGTGTCTTAGAAGAGTTTTTTTTTTTTTTTTTTTGATACTTGGTAACCTATTGAATGAATAGAAATTATGGAAAAGGAAATAATGAGACAAACCAAGCCCTTCAAATGCATACATGCTTGCGTGTGTGTGTGTGTGTGTGTGTGTGTGTGTGACACAGAGAGAGAGAGAGAGAGAGTGAGAGTGAGAGAAGGAGAGGGAGGGAAAGAGGGAGAAATTGTGAGAGTCTTTTGAGACTCAGTTTTTCTGGGAATTCATGCTGACCATGTGTAAAATAGAAGAGAGGGAAAACTCTCACTGTGGCAGTTCTGTAGCTCCAGTGGCTGTGACCCATGGTGGGGAGGATAGCAGAAAAGGGTTAATGAACTGTGGAGTCCTCTCCATGGGACTCATGGTGGCTGGGTGTGAAATCTTTGCTCAGCTAGTCTTGGTGGTAGGTTAAAGAGTTGTTTCATCAGGATCTAGTGGCCATTCCCCTTTGGATTCTGGGATAATTTAGGGGAGGCAATGACTTCTTGGCTTGGAGAATCCCTAAGATTTTTTTGATCACGTGGATTCCACTATTCCATGGGAGGCAGGCAATGTCCTGGCCCAAGTCTGACTCAGAGAGGGGAACTTCCATGAAGACTTTGTCTTGATGATGTAACTTCCCAGTTCCACCCACTTAGTCCCATTATAACTCATATTGTATTAACAAGAGAGGCCAGAGGAGGAAGTGTCTTGTGTGTACCTTGTCCTAACAGCATCTTTGACAGTTGGTCCATAACGCATTCAAGGTTCTTCCCTGCAGCAAGTTAGCTTTCCTACATTTTGCAAGGAGTTGGGTCATGGGTTCTTACCTGAGACTCCTGAAAATAGGTACATAAGAAGATATGATGATAACAGAGTTTATCTAAAGCCATTGGCTGGGAACAAAGAAGGAAGAAAAGAAAGATAATTTGCAAATATTCATTCAAGGCCATTCCACTCTGAGAAAATGTTTCCTTCATGCTTGGATCACAAAGGAAGATTGGAAGATTTTTCTTGAGGTCTGTTTCATTCATTTTATTTTACTATTAGTCTTCTTTTTGATTAATATCAGGCTCAGCAACCTCAGACCTCTGCAACCTAAATGCATCAAAGATCTTCGATATCACTATTACTATAATGCTGTAGGAATTATAGCTTTGCTGTGGTAACCTTTCATAGATCCCCTTTTTATTTCACAAAACAACGACAAAGTGACAGTAATAGCTTTTCGGGTGGAATTTTAGCCCTGAGCAGCACAACAGGGGAATGACCTGGGCTCTCATTCATTCCATTCTAACTGGGTTATAACAGTTCAGCCTGTGAGGTGTAGAATCTGGGGAGGAGTCTGCAGCAAGGTCACTGAGATTTGGTTTTTAATATCGGTGGTGCTACAGCTGTGAGGCCCATTACCTTGGTTTATCCGATGCTATGCAGTAATTAAATATGTCTTCGTGCTTGCTAAGTTTAAGGTTACATAAGTGCAGCATAAGAATCTGCATTCATGGAACTTTCAATTTGTTTAGGGAAACAAGACATAGAACCTTAAGTAGTACGAGAAGAGTGTATATAATATATATTGCGATGAACAGTTAAGAGTATAAGTGGGTAGGAAGAGCTGGAGAAAATTGCTTGGAATAAGTAGGACTGAGAGAGGTCCCGAAGGCTAGGCAGGGTAAGTGGAAAGGTGAAAGGTATGACATTTGGGGTGATGGACTAGTTAAGCAAAGGTGTGGAGGTGGGAAACAGGTTGATGTATTTCATGAACAATGAGGAGACTATTAGCTAGAGTATTCTTCTCTAGGGCTGCTGTAACAAAGTACTACAAACTTGGTGGTTTAAAACTCAGAAATGTATTCTCTCACAGAGGCTAGAAGTTTAAAATCAAGGTGTTGCACAGTCTCACAAGAGCTGAGGCTTAGCATGCGGCTTCACATGGAGCCCTTAATATTTAGATTCATTTAATGTTTCAGCGTTTTTCCTGGGAATAACTAGAAATAACAAAAATTTTTGAGAACTAGTGTTTTCTTGGAAGTACCACCAAAACCTAAGTGCATCTTTCTCAAAATTAAATTTCATATTATTGCAACAATGGAGCAATACAAAGCATACTTTTTTTTAAAATTAATTTATTTGTTTTTTGGCTGTGTTGGGTCTTCGTTTCTGTGCTAGGGCTTTCTCTAGTTACGGCAAGCGGGGGCCACTCTTCATCGCGGTGCGCGGGCCTCTCACTGTCGCGGCCTCTCTTGTTGCGGAGCACAGGCTCCAGACGCGCAGGCTCAGTAGTTGTGGCTCACGGGCCCAGCCGCTCCGCGGCATGTGGGATCTTCCCAGACCAGGGCTCGAACCCGTGTCCCCTGCATTGGCAGGCAGATTCTCAACCACTGCGCCACCAGGGAAGCCCAAGGATACTTTTTATTATGAAAAATATTTGCCCATAAATTGTGCCATCTTGGTGTTTAATATCATCATTAAAGAGCAGAGAGGTTTTGCACAAAAAAGGAAACCATCAACAAAATGAAAAGGCAACTTACCAAATGAGAGAAGATATTTGAAAATCATACACCTGATAAGGGGTTAATATCCAAAATATATAAAGAACTCATACAACTCAATAGCAAAAAAACAATCTGATCAAAAAATGGGCAGAGGATGTGAATGCACATTTTTCCAAAGAAGACATACAAAGGGACAACAGGTACATGAAAAAGTGCTTGACATCACTCATCATCAGGGAAATGCAAATCAAAACCACAATGAGATATCACCTCACACCTGTCAGAATGGCTATTATCAAAAAGACAACAAATAACAAGTATTGGTGAGAACATGAATAAAAGGGAATCCTTGTGCACTGTTGGTAGGAATGTAAATTGGAGCGGACAATATGGAAAATAATACGGAGGTTCCTCAAAAAATTAAAAATGGAACTACAGTATGATCCAGCAATTTCACTTCTGGGTATTTATCTGATGAAAACGAAACACTAGCTTGAAAAGATATATGTGCACCCTTATGTTCATTGTAGCATTATTTATAATAGCCAAGACATGGAAACAACTGTGTCCATCAGTGGATGAATGGATAAAGAAAATGTGATTTATATATTATTCAGCCATAAATAGGAATGAAATCTTGCCATTTGTGACAACACAAATGAACCTTAAGGGCATTATGCTAAGTGAAATAAGTCAGACAGAGGAAAGCAAATACCATATAATTTCACTTATATGTAGAATCTAAAAAAAATTTATAACTGAACTCATAGATACAGAGAATGGATTGGTGGGTGGAAGAAGCAAGGTGGTGGAGGGTGGGTGAAATGAATGAAGATGGTCAAAAGGCACAAACTTACAGTTATAAAATAAATAAGTCCTGGCAATGTATAGCATGGTGATTATAGTTAATAATACTATACTGTACATTTGAAAATTGCTAAGAGAGTAGATTTTAAGTTCTCATCACAAGAAAACAACTTTTTGTAACTATGTGTGGTGATAGATATTAATTAGACATTGTGGTGATCATTTAGCAATATATACAAATACTGAATCATTATGTGTACACCTGAAACTAATATAATGTTATATGTCTGTTATAACTCGAAAAAAGAAGGAAATGAATAGCTAAAAGTACACTGGAGAAGTATTTTAGCAGGAGCGACTACAGTAGTGGTTCATGGTTACTTCTGCCCATTTCCTTTCTTGAGGTAAGGAGAATTTATAAGCTGTTAACTTTGTATGCTCTGCATAAACTGTTAAAATTTTCAGGTGTGAATTTAGCTTATTTTTTTACCTACCAAAGATTCCAAAGAGAGTGGAGAGATTAACCAGAAAAGTTTATTTCAAAAGCAACTTTTATTAAAATGTCATTAGCAGTAGTTCAGTATATAAAGTTAATAACTTCTTTAATAAAGCTATTCATCATTTATAGATCCCCTACATATTTACCTGAGTAAACAACTCTGTTTTCCCTTCAGTTTCACTTAGTGTTAGGGGCAAGCATAGATTTTTTTCCTCTGGCTTATGTTTATAAAATAACTCCTTTCAATCTGCTTTATGTGCATTTACACATATGAAAAGAAGTAAAAATATATTCCAGAGCCTTTATTCTTATATATTAACTATGTGAAATTTAATTTTCTACCCATCAAAATATTTTCCCCTTTAATTAATTATCAATTAAACTCTCTTGTTCTTCTTGTACTATACACCTGAATTACCTTCCTACCTGCTATAAAATTCTATGAAACTTTTCATTAGGTGTTAGGAAAACATTATTCTGGATCCAGACCTCCAAAAACTTTTTAAAAAAGCAATTTATCATCAAAATTAAAAAAAAAAAACTTTTGTGCTTCAAAGGACACTATCAAGAAGATAAAAAGACAATCCAAAAAGGGAAAAAATATTTGCAAATCATATATCTGATAAGAGACTTGTATCTAAAATATAAAGAGCTCTTATACTCAATATAAAAAGGCAAATAATCCAATTAAAAATGGATGAAGAGTTCAAATAGACGTTTCTCTGAAGAAGATATACAAATGACCAATAAGCACAAGAAAAGGTGATCAACATCATTAGACATTAGGGAAATACAAATCAAAAATCACAAGATACCACTTCCCACCCACTAGGATGGATGGTTATAATAAAAAAGACAGACAGTAAGTGTTGGTGAGGATTTGGAGAAATTGCACCCTTGTATATTGCTTATGGGATTGTAAAATGGTGCAGCCATTTGGGAAATCGGATTGGCAGTTCCTTGAGTGGTTAAACGTGGAGTTGCCATATGAACTAGCAATTCCTCTCCTAGGTATATACTCAAGAGAACTGAAACATGTGGCCACAAAAAACTTGTACACAAATGTTCATAACAGCATTATTCATAATAGTCAAAAAGTGGAAATAACCCAAATGCTTGTCAACTAATGAATGAATCAATGAAATGTAGTATTGTTTGTACAATGGTATATTATTGGGTCATGTTATGGACTGAATGTTTCTGTCTCCCCTACTCCCCCCACCACAACTCAAATATTGAAGCCATTACCCCCAATGTGATGATATGAAGAGAGGAGGTCTTTGGAAGGTAATTAGGTTTACATGGGCTCATGAGAGTGGAGCCCACATAATAGGATTGGTATCCTTATGAGGAAAGGAAAAGACATTAAAGCATCTTCTCTCTGCAATGTGAGGATCCAGTGAGAAGTTGGCCATCTGCAAGTCAGCAAGAGGGCCCTCACCAAGAACCAAATCTCCAATCTGCTAGCCCCTTTTTCGTGGACTTCACAGGCTTCAGAACGATGAGAAATAAATGTTGTTTAAGTCACCCAGTCTATGGTATTTTGTTATAGCTGCCTGAAATGACTAAGGTCATGAAAAGGGGTGAAGTTCTGATACGTGCTACACGTGGATAAACCTTGTTAAGTGAGAGAAGCCAGACACAAAGCCCACCAAAAAAATAAAATAAAGTAAAAAAGAGAGAGAAAAGAAAAAAAGAACAAAGAGGGCACAAAGGGAAAGAGGGAACAAAGAGGGAACAAAGAGGTGCATTAGAACCACCCCAAAATCAGCTGATAGAGATTTAATTGGCATTGCCAGTGATTTCTGTTGTAGGAGAGGAGTTAGAAGAGCAGTCAAAGTAGACAACTGTTTGCACCTGCAACACCACTTTGTGTCTGCCTCTCACAGGTTGGGTCAGTGGCATGTGCTTAGACACGTGAACCAGGAAGAAATTTCAATAAACAGAGGCTGAAACTGGTGTGGTAATACCTGAATGTTGTGAACATTGCTTTTTTTTTAGAAAAAAAAGATCCAACAGGCTGTTTTTATTTTGAAAAGAAAAAATTTTTTTTTTTATCAAGAAAAAGAGTCCAAGGAATTAAACTTAATCCAATAGACAGTTGGCCCTTGAACAATGTGGGGTTAGGGGCGTGGACCCTCCACTCAGTGAAAAATGCGTGTACAAGTTATAGTCAGTCCTTCATAGTTCCTCCGTATATGTGGTTCCTCCATATACGTGGTTGCACATCTATGGATTAAATCAACCACAGATTGTGTAGAACTGTAGTATTTACTATAGAAAAAAAATCCACATATAAGTGGACCGGCGCAGTTCAAACCCTTGTTGTTCAAGGGTCAACTGTACTAGCTTCTTAGTTCTAAAACACTTGCAACAAAAACCAATTTTCTTTTAGTGTGGAGGGTAGCATTTCCTAATTACTGGAATTCCTTGACCCATGAATGAGTAAGGGCAAGTGTCATGAGGCCTCTTAAAGTTAAAAAAAAAATTTTAAGTCTTTTATTGTGGTAACATATAGCATGAAATTTACCATTTTAGCCATTTTTAAGTGTACAGATCAGTGGCATTAAATACATTCACATTGTTGTGTATGAAGCTACTTTTTGAAATGTACTTTTTACTTGGTCATTTTTTTCTTTCAAAATATGAGTGACACTCAAAGTCTCTGCACATCCAGTTAAGTGAGGTCAGTATCCTTGTAGAGAGAACTCTGACACCAATAAGATAATGCTGAATTACTTCATTTACTACTTGTTAGGTAGGTAAATTCTAGATTAGCAAATTCTGGATGAAAAAAGATTTCAGGTTCCAAAGATCTGTCGTAACCAACGTCAATGGAAAATTCTTTCTTTGAGATTGCCTTGATTCTAGTATACTGTTTTATCTACTTGGCCCCTCTGTGTCATACTTGTTAAATTCTTTTAGTAAATCTGGGCAGACATAACTGTAGCACTCCTTTACTTCCATAGCTGTTTCCAGGGATTGCCCTAGAGGAATTCCTACTTCTTGGCCTCTCAGTAGTTGCTGAATGAAATACAGTACAGCTCACCTTGTGACTGGAATGTGCTTACCTCAGCTGCCAATCACATGTCCTGTAACCACAGAAAGGACAGGAGTGACAGCACCTTAATACCAGTCACTATCAGTTTTCCTACATGTCTTGTTGCTCAGGATGCTGTTAATGCAAGCACAGCCCGCATGGCTATGTACAAGCCTGGAATATTGAAGTACTCAAACCATATTTCAGTAGTATATTCTATTTTCAGGAGCATTTAGTGGAGATTTAATCAAAAGAAAGTAATGACATTCAGGTTGTGCTTTAAGTATTGAGAGAACATTTGCTCTATAAACCTTTCCATTAGGTGACAGCCTTAAACTATACCATGATGGACCGGCCACTTCATGGTACCTGTGGCTTTTTCTATTACTTCATTCTTTTTCACCTCTAATTTTGTTTATTTGGCCTCTCTTTTTTTCTTAGTGAGTCTGGCTGAAGGTTTATCAATTTTGTTTATATTTTCAAAAAAAACCAGCTCTTAGGTTCATTGATCTTTTCTATTGTGTTTTTTTTTTTTTTTTTTGGTCTCTATTTATTTCTGCTCTGATCTTTATTATTTCCTTCCTTCTGTAAACTTTGGGCTTTTTCTAAGTCTATTAGATGGAAAGTTAGGTTGTTTATTTGAGATTTATCCTGTTTCTTGTGGTAGGCCTGTATCACTATAAACTTTCCTCCTAGAACTGCTTTTGCTGTGTCCTATAGATTTTAGAACTTTGCATTTCTATTTTCATTCATCTCAAGGTATTTTTTGATTTCGTCTTTCATTTCTTTGTCAATTCACTCTTTTCTTAGTAAGATGTTAGTCTCTACATGTCTGTGTTTTTTCCATTTTTCTTCCTGTAATTGATTTCTAGTTTCATACTGTTGTGGTTGGAAAAGTTGTTTAATGTAAATAATTTAAATTTTCTAAATTTATTGAGACTTGTTTTGTGGCCTAACATGTTATTTATCCTGGAGAAAATTCCATGTGCACTTGAAAGGAATGTGTATTCTGCTGGGGTTTTTTGTTTGTTTATTTGATAGAATGTTCTACAGATATCTATTAAGACCATCTGGTGTAATGTGTCATTTAAGGCCACTGTTTCCTTATTAATATTCTGTTTGGTTGATCTGTCCACTGATGTAAGTGGTATATTCAAGTATCCTACTATTATTGTATTACTGTCAATTTCTCCCTTTATGTCTATTAATATTTGCTTTATATATTTAGTTGCTCCTATATTAAATGCACATATATTTATGAATGCTATATCATCTTCTTGGATTGACCCCTTTATCATTATATAATGGTCGTCTTTGTCTTTTGTTACAGACTTTATTTTAAAATCCGTTTTTTCTGATATGAGTATTGCTATCCCAGCTTTCTTTTCATTTTCATTTGCATGGGTTATTTTTTTCTATTCCTTTACTTTCAGTCTTCTGTTCTTCCTTGATGAGTTAGTGTCTTAATTCCTTCTGCTTCCCAGTAAAAGCCAATTCTCATAGCCTTCATTCATACTAAGTGTAAATAATGTCAAATACATTATGGTATTATTCTTCCAAGGGTATTTACATTTTCTAAATTGAAGGTATAATGGCTTAGTATAGCATTTGAATAATTATTTTCACAATGAGAAAAGATTTCTTTTTCAAAAATAGATTGTTTTGTTTTGAAATTCTTATTGACATTTAAAAATTTGAGAAATATTATGCAGTGGTTTGACATACATTAGAACTCTGGAGAGAGAATAAAACTGTTAGCAGAAAAGAGAAGCTATCTGTGGGCTTACACAGGATAGTATCTCACTTTCTTCTTTCCTCTTCTTTTTTGAAGAAGTGGCAAAGAATGCTTGCTTCCCTTTTCACCTTGGCTCTGAAGGACATGTTTTATCTGTTGGCAAGTCTTACCCTTGCACATAATGAATTATACTAATAGTAACCAGAATCTCATAGCATTATTAGTGTTTGATTTGATTCTGGGGAGAATTAACCAGGTACCACTCCACAATCAAACAGCAAGCAATGACATTTAAAGTAGTTGCCTGTCTGTAGGCAAGGTTGGCCATAAATTCCAAATATTTCATAGACCACCCACCCAGATAACTCTGGTGGGACACACACATACACAGGGAACCACCACTAAGAGACAAGCACTCAGGATTAGGCAGGTCATGGTCACCAGCCACTGGCAGGCTTTGGCAAAAGCATCAGTTGTCATTTTCTACTATGGGGGTTTGCTTTGTGTCCAGAGCCCATATCAAACACATTGCTGCAACTAAGCAGATTGTCAACCACAGTAAGTTTCATGGAAATGTTTTCCTGCACTTCTCTGATGCATATAAATAAAGTGAAAATCCTGCTTTTCTTTCTTCAGAAACTGAAATGTAAAGATTATAAGGGACAGGTATGATCACAACATAGCAGTTCTTGAAAACATATTCTATAGCTTAAACCATATCGTTTTCTTCCCATGAGTGAATTGTCTAGCAGTATAAGTTTCTGAAAAGCCTGTATAATCAGAATTCCAGAAATACCTGAACCCAGATGAATCCTACTACAAAGCATGTTGGGACTACATATCGTAGTCCCCTTGACAGGGGCACATATATAATTGATGTTGAAGTTTGGTCTTAGGTTGTTTGTCTTCTTATTTATTTCCCCTGTTATTTCTTGGTGAGAGGGAGGATCTTAACTCTTTCTTCTTCCCAGTTAAAGCCAATTCTCCTTCTGTTATTTTTAGTTTGAAGTTGTGATATTTACTCCCTATTTTCCTTTCAAATGGGAAAATTGGTGAAAATACTTTGTAAACTATGATGTGCCATTCATTTTTTAAACTATCATGATTTATAAGGTTTTTAAAATTGCATTTGGCACTATTTACAGAAAGGATTTTTTTAGTGGTTATGGATTATGTTTCTGGTAGTATCTCACCCAGAAGATGTCTCTTGTCCAGGGCATATGTCTATAAGAAGCAAATTATTCCTTCTGCTTGCATTGCTACATGCTTTGAAGAAAGGGCTCTATAGCTACCAGCAGAAGCCAGAGCTAAATCTGTGATTCAAATAATGCCAACAGCACTTCTGCTTAGATAATTATATGAAGCCAGATGGGATTAATTAGGAACACTATATAGTCACAACTGAGGCACCAGCTTTGGTTCCATTCCTGTGGCTCCCTGGTGCCACTATTAATCTCAGAATTTTAGGTAGTGATGGTAGAGTCCAGACTCACCACCACCATCAGGGAACTTTGAGGAGAGTTTTAAGGGCCTAGGCTTCTCCCTGCTACTGCTGTTTTGCCCACATTTGCAAAAGATTTGGTTCAGTAGGAGGAACAGAGCAGAGAGAAGCCCTGTACTGAGGGCAAGTGATGGTGAAAGGGCCAAGTTTTCTGCATGGTGGTCAGGTTGGGGTGGCAGCTGCTGCTGCCACCAGTTTTATCCAGGTTTTCCTCCCAGATCTGTGGGAGACCTAGTCCTCTGACCCAGCCTCATGTCTCGAGAGGTGGGACCTGGACGGAATGGGCTGAGGCCAAACCAAGAATTTTGGGCAAGGAGAAATTTATGTTCCTGTTAAAGGCAAGGTTGACCTGGGATGCAAAGAAATGTCTGAATCCTGCAGTCCAAGCAGCGAGGTGGAGAACAAAAACTCTGATGTGAAAGGTTAACAACAGAGAATGGGAAAGATGGAATAAACTATGCAGACCCTGGAAAACCCTTCTGAGGCAACAAAGCATCCATTCCTTCAATGCCTTTTGGCCTGAAATGTGATTGATGTGAAAGCAATGTTCCTTTTACTTTAGGTTTTCATTGCCTGTAGCTCCTTACCTCTGAATCGTTGGATCTGAGACCTTGTTGAGCTATGTAAGGACTTAGAAACCCAGTCTTTTCCTTCTCACCCTCACCAGGTGATATTTGATGCACTTGTCTGGCGAGTGTTCCTAATGTAGAGGTCTAGACATCAAGCTTTAGGAGTAGAAACTCCCATGAAAATATCATAGCAGGTTTGTACATTAAATGATTATTTCTAAAGACAAATATGTACATACTAGTTCATGTGTGCAATCAGAATAAATTTGTTAATGATGAGGAAGGACTTAATGTAACTGAACTGTGACCCAGTTTGCCCCTGACTACCAGGGGACGCTCCACCTAGGATGAGGGGGAAGAAGGCAGGTAACCCAATCCTAGGCAATGTGATTCTGGACCTTTAGGTAATTAGGCTAATGATCTATGCTAGCAGGAGTGCTCTTAGTAAGATGTCCTTGAAAACTGACATGAAAGCTAGGGTATAAAACAGAGATGTATCATAAATAAAATGTTCCCTTACTCTGTGAGATAACCCCATATATCCTCCGTTGGAGAGCTCATCTATCATTTTGGACCAGAGAGTGAGTGTTCATCATAAGAAGGGGAGCCACCTGAATATCCCCAAATCCTCTCTGCTTTGTCTGAGCCCATGGATTACCTGACTCTTTTACAGCATTATGAAAACTTGATACTGGGTAAGATCTTGATTTGTGTGAGTCTAATCCTTTGTATTAGCACAGGCACTAATCAAATAGAGCAAAGAAAACAAAGAAAATGGTACCAAGTACATGTGCCTGTCTTCTAAGATCCACTTTCTATACTTAGCTCTTGTTAAAAATTTTAATTTATGGGGAAGAATAAAAAATTAAATAAAAGAGAAAAAATTTAAATCAGGTTCTTTTAAGTATTCAATGGATTAATTTTTTTCTATTTTTTTTATTGTGGTAAAATACATATAACTTAAAACTTACCATTTTAAATTTTAAGTGTACAATCCAGTGGCATTAAAAACATTCACACTGTTGTGCAACCATCATCACTATCCATTTCCAGAACTTTTTTATCATCCCTGACAGAAACTCTATAGCCATTAAATAATAACTCCCCAGCCCTAGCACCTGGTATCTTCTATTCTTCTTACTGTCTTCATGAATTTACCTACTTCAGGCACCTCATGTAAGTGGAATCATATAATACTTGTCCTTTTGTGTCCAGCTTATTTCACTTAGCATAATGTTTGCAAGATTCATCCATATTGTAATATGTATCAAGATTTCATTCCTTTCTAAAGGTCAATAATATTCCATTTTACATGTATACCACACTTTGTTTATCCATTAATCTGTTGATGGACATTTGGGTTGTTTCCTCATTTTGGCTAGTGTGAATAATGCTGCTATAAACATTAGTGTATAAGTATCTGTTTGAGTCCTTGTTTTCAGTTCTTTTCGGTATATACCCAGAAGTGGAATTGATGGATCATATGGTAATTCTATATTTCACTTTTGAGGAACTGCCATACTGTTTTCCACAGTGGCTATGCCATTTTACATCCCCACCAACAATGCAACAAGGATTCCAATTTCCCCACACCCTTGCCAACACTTGTTATTTTCTAGTATTTTTTTATGATTTCTACCTAATGGATGTCTTACCTATCTTTTAGCCAAATCTCATTATTAAATAACAATAAATTTAATAATATTTTACTGCTTACTAGCTTGTTCCTACAAGTAGCTAGTTGCAACTTTCTGGCCAGTCTTGCCTCTGGAACAACCTTGCCCCTGAAACAAAACTGCCGAGACTGAACTGCTTAGCTGTCTCTTTGGGGGATCTTTGCTGATGTCATTTCCCTCTTGTCACCTCCAGCCAAACTCTTTGGGAAACTGATGGGTGAATAATAGAGAAGCTTGTTGGACAACTTGGAATAACTAGCATTACTTCATTCAACAAAAAGAGTTTAGGAATAATAAGTTTGCATCAACTTTCTTTACAGGATCTTTCTATAGTGTGTCATCTTACTCAGCTTTGACTATTCATGCAGGTGAAGAGGGCTTTGACATATCTGGCCTGATCCATTGCTCTGTTCATTATTCTCTTCTTCTTGGTATGGTTTACCTCCTAGAAACTTAAAAGGTATATTTGTGTAAGGAAGGTGATTTTTATTTCCTAACGTAATGATTATTGATATTTCAAATACAATATTCAGTAAATATCATTGAGGAATTTATATTACTGATTGCTTAAGCCATCATTGCCTTAAAAGTGCATGCACATTCTGAATGTCAGAGATTGGTTTTTTCATTATTGTTGTTAGTAAAAGCAGTATCTGTTCACTTTAGATCTTTAGGGCCTGTCTGCTTCTGTTACTGCTGAAGCCCAAACATTCAAACTGCAGTTGGCACTACAGAGATGGGAAGCCAGGCTGGGGCCTGTTCTGCCTCCTGGTTGTTGATAAAGCTGTCAGCCAGGTTGCGGGGGCAGAATTCTGGCAAGACTAGTGTTCAGAATATCTTAAACTTAGCCAACTGGCAATGGATGTCGTCCAGGAGATGAATATGACACCCTAATTCCCTGCTCCATAAAAATACACACATCCATCATAATATTTCATTTTGATTTTTCTGTGATACACTGTGGGCTGCAGAAATCTCTAAATAGGATCAATTAGGAGAAGCTGAATGCAATGTGACATTTTTAACATTTTTTTGTTTGTTTTATGTTTTTTGAATTATTGAATTTTGTTTCATTTATTTTTGTATACAGCAGGTTCTTATTAGTCATCCATTTTATACACACCAGTGTATATCTGTCAATCCCAATCTCCCAATTCATCACACCACCACCCCCACCCGCTTTTCCCCCTTGGTGTTCATACGTTTGTTCTCTACATCTATGTCTCAACTTCTGCCCTGCAAACCGGTTCATCTGTACCATTTTTCTAGGTTCCACATATATGCGTTAATATACAATATTTGTTTTTCTCTTTCTGACTTACTTCACTCTGTATGACAGACTCTAGGTCCACCCACGTCTTTACAAATGACCCAATTTCGTTTCTTTTTTGACTAATACTCCACTGTATATATGTACCACATCTTCTTTATCCATTCATCTGTCAGTGGGCATTTAGGTTGCTTCCATGTCCTGGCTATTGTAAATAGTGCTGCAATGAACATTGGGGTGCATGTATCTTTGTGAATTACAAACGTTTTCTCTGCATGGGATTGCTGGATCATATGGTAATTCTATTTTTAGTTTTTTAAGGAACCTCCATACTGTTCTCCATAGTGGCTGTATCAATTTACATTCCCACCAACAGTGCAAGAGGGTTCCCTTTTCTCCACACCCTCTCCAGCATTTATTGTTTGTAGATTTTCTGATGATGCCCATTCTGACAGGTGTAAGGCGATACCTCATTGTAGTTTTGATTTGCATTTCTCTAATAATTAGTGATGCTGAGCAGTTTTTCATGTGCTTCTTGGCCATCTGTATGTCTTCTTTGGAGAAATATCTATTTAGGTCTTCTGCCCATTTTTGGATTGGGTTGTTTGTTTTTTTGATATTGAGCTGCATGAGCTGTTTATATATTTTGGAGATTAATCCTTTGTCCATTGATTCGTTTGCAAATGTTTTCTCCCATTCTGAGGGTAGTCTTTTCATCTTGTTTGTAGTTTCCTTTGCTGTGCAAAACCTTTAAGTTTCATTAGGTCCATTTGTTTATTTTTGTTTTTATTTCCATTACTCTAGGAGGTGGATCAAAAAAGATCTTGCTGTGATTTATGTCAAAGAGTGTTCTTCCTATGTTTTCCTCTAAGAAGTGTCCAGTCTTACATTTAGGTCTGTAATTGATTTTGAGTCTATTTTTGTGTATGGTGTTAGGGATTGTTCTAATTTCATTCTTTTACATGTAGCTGTCCAGTTTTCCCAGCACCACTTATTGAAGAGACTGTTTTTTTCTCCACCGTATATCCTTACCCCCTTTGTCATAGATTAGTTGACCGTAGGTGCGTGGGTTTATCTCTGGGCTTTCTATCTTGTTCCACTGATCAATATTTCTGTTTTTGTGCCAGTACCATATTGTCTTGATTACTGTAGCTTTTTAGTATAGTCTGGAGTCAGAGAGTCTGATTCCTTCAGCTCCGTTTTTTTCCCTAAATACTGCTTTGGCTACTTGGGGTCTTTTGTGTTTCCATACAAATTGTGTAATTGTTTGTTCTAGTTCTGTGAAAAATGACAGTGGTAGTTTGATAGGGATTGCATTGAATCTGTAGATTGCTTTAGGTAGTATAGTCATTTTCACAAAATTGATTCTTCCAATCCAAGAACATGGTATATCTCTCCATCTGTTGGTATCATGTTTAATTTCTTTCATCAGTGTCTTATAGTTTTCTGCATACAGGTCTTTTTTCTCCCTAGGTAGGTTTATTCCTAGGTATTTTATTCTTTTTGCTGCAATGGTAAATGGGAGTGTTTCCTTAATTTCTCTTTCAGATTTTTCATCATTACTGTACAGGAATGCAAGAGATTTCTGCGCATTAATTTTGTATCCTGCAACTTTACCAAATTCATTGATTAGCTCTAGTAGTTTTCTGGTGGCATCTTTAGGATTCTCTGTGTGTAGTATCATGTTATCTGCAAACAGTGACAGATTTACTTCTTCTTTTCCAATTTGTATTCCTTTTATTTCTTTTTCTTCTCTGATTGCCATGGCTAGGACTTCCAAAACTATTTTGAATAATAGTGGTGAAGGTGGACATCCTTGTCTTGTTCCTGATCTTAGAGGAAATGCTTTCAGTTTTTCACCTTTGAGAATGATGTTTGCTGTGGGTTTGTCATATATGGCCTTTATTATGTTGAGGTAGGTTCCCTCTATGCCCATTTTTTAGAGAGTTTTTATCATAAATGGGTGTTGAATTTTGTCAAAAGCTTTTTCTGCATCTATTGAGATGATCATATGGTTTTTCTCCTTCAATTTGTTAATATGGTGTATCACATTGATTGATTTGCATATATTGAAGAATCCTTGCATCCCTGGGATAAATCCCACTTGATCATGGTGTATGATCCTTTTAATGTGTTGTTGGATTCTGTTTGCTAGTATTTTGTTGAGGATTTTTGCTTCTATATTCATGAGTGATATTGGTCTGTAATTTTCTTTTTTTGTAGTATCTTTGTCTGGTTTTGGTCTCAGGGTGATGGTGGCCTCATAGAATGAGTTTGGGAGTGTTCCTTCCTCTACAGTTTTTTGGAAGAGTTTGAGAAGGATGGGTGTTAGCTCTTCTCTAAATGTTTGATAGACTTCACCTGTGAAGCCATCTGGTCCTGGACTTTTGTTTGTTGTAAGATTTTAAATCACAGTTTCAATTTCATTACTTGTGATTGGTCTGTTCATATTTTCTATTTCTTCCTGTTTCACTCTTGGAAGGTTATACCTTTCTAAGAATTTGTCCATTTCTTCCAGGTTGTCCATTTTATTGGCATAGAGTTGCCTGTAGTAGTCTCTTAAGATGCTTTGTATTTCTGCGGTGTCTGTTGTAACTTCTCCTTTTTCATTTCTAATTTTATTGATTTGAGTCCTCTCCCTCTTTTTCTTGATGAGTCTGGCTAATGGTTTATCAATTTTGTTTATCTTCTCAAAGAAGCAGCTTTCAGTTTTATTGATCTTTGCTATTGTTTTCTTTGTTTCTATTTCATTTATTTCTGCTCTGATCTTTATGATTTCTTTCCTTCTACTAACTTTGGGTTTTGTTTGTTCTTCTTTCTCTAGTTCCTTTAGGTGTAAGGTTAGATTGTTTAATAAAGATTTTTCTTGTTTCTTGAGGTAGGCTTGTATAGCTATAAACTTCCCTCTTAGAACTGCTTTTGCTGCATCCCATAGGTTTTGGATCATCATGTTTTCGTTGTAATTTGTCTCTAGGTATTTTTTGATTTCCTCTTTGATTTCTTTAGTGATCTCTTGGTTATTTAGTAATGTATTGTTTAGCCTCCATGTGTTTGTGTATTTTACGTTTTTTCCCTGTAACTGATTTCTAATCTCATAGTGACCCAAGATATGTGACCTATCCTTGATTTGTGACCCAAGATATGACCTATCCTGAAGAATGTTCTGTGCGTACTTGAGAAGAAAGTGTAATCTGCTGTTTTTGGATAGAATGTCGTATAAATATCAGTTAAATCTATCTGGCCTATTGTGTCATTTAAAGCTTGTGTTTCCTTATTAATTTTCTGTTTGGATGATCTGTCCATTGGTGCAAGTGAGGTGGTAAAGTCCCCCACTGTTATTGTGTTACTGTCGATTTCCTCTTTTGTAGCTGTTAGCAGTTGCCTTATGTATTGAGGTGCTCCTATTTTGTGTGCATATATATTTATAATTGTTATATCTTCTTCTTGGATTGATCCCTTGATCATTATGTAGTGTCCTTCCTTGTCTCTTGTAACATTCTTTATTTTAAAGTCTATTTTATCTGATATGAGTCTTGCTACTCCAGCTTTCTTTTGATTTCCATTTGCATGGAATATCTTTTTCCATCCCCTCACTTTCAGTCTGTATGTGTCCCTAGGTCTGAAGTGGGTCTCTTGTAGACAGCATATATATGGGTCTTGTTTTTGTATCCATTCAGCGAGGCTGTGTCTTTTGGTTGGAGCATTTAATCCATTCATGTTTAAGGTAACTATCCATATGTATGTTCCTATGACCATTTTCTTAATTGTTTTGGGTTTGTTTTTGTAGGTCCTTTTCTTCTCTTGTGTTTCCCACTTAGAGAAGTTCCTTTAGCATTTGTTGTAGAGCTGGTTTGGTGGTGCTGAATTCTCTTAGCTTTTGCTTTTCTGTAAAGCTTTTGATTTCTCCATCAAATCTGAATGAGATCCTTGCTGGGTAGAGTAATCTTGGTTGTAGTTTCTTCCCTTTCATCACTTTAAATATGTCCTGCCACTCCCTTCTGGCTTGTAGAGTTTCTGCTGAGAAATCAGCTGTTAACCTTATGGGAGTTCCCTTGCATGTTATTTGTCATTTTTCCCTTGCTGCTTTCAATAATTTTTCTTTGTCTTTAATTTTGCCAATTTGATTACTATGTGTCTTGGCATTTTTCTCCTTGGGTTTATCCTGTATGAAACTCTCTGTGCTTCCTGGACTTGGGTGGCTATTTCCTTTCCCATGTTAGGGAAGCTTTCAACTATAATCTCTTCAAGTATTTTCTCGGGTCCTTTCTCTCTCTCTTCTCCTTCTGGGACCCCTATAATGTGAATGTTGTTGTGTTTAATGTTGTCCCAGAGGTCTCTTAGGCTGTCTTCATTTCTTTTTTTTTTTTTTTTTTTGGATGACCACAACAAAAGCAACAATGATTGCAATTACCAAACATGAAACACACTCATACTATGTCATAATATTGACATTCAGTCCAGTAATCCTCCACTGTAACAGCTCCTTTACTTTGCAGTGAAAATTGATTTGTATATTCTTTGCCTCTGAGTCCTTGTGGGATTTTTTTTTTTTCAATTCAGACAGAAAGTCACAAAAATTATACTCATCCTCATCAGTTCACTCAGTCCCATGTAATTCATTTTTTTTTTCATCTTGATCTTTTGTTAGCACTTTTATGAGTTCATCAGTTTTTCATTAGAGTTCTGAAAATGCTTATTCATTCAGTTCAGCAGTACAGTCAGTTACCAGAAACCTGTACTTGTCAGAGTCTTTTCCATGAATTTCTTGAAGATGAAACCCTTTTATAGGAACATATTTGCAAAATCATCAGAGTACACCCAGAACTGTCTGTAAATGACAAAAGACTTAAAAATGACCACGGTTAAAGATTTGATGAAAGTTCATAATAATGCAGTTGACAAGAAAATTAGTTATTTCTGAGATATACATTTTAAAGTAATAACTAGGATTATTACTTATAACATTATACCAGAACATATAAGATTTTTAGAAATTTCATGTAATGTCTGAAACATTTATATTAACATATTTCCATACATATTTCCATACAAATACAAATATAAGATTTTTAGAAATTTCATGTAATGTCTGAAACATTTATATTAACATATTTCCATACATATTTCCATACAAATACAAATATAAGATTTTTAGAAATTTCATGTAATGTCTGAAACATTTATATTAACATATTTCCATACAAATAACCCAATGAAAGTTTAGTATTAGTTGTTTTGTTTGTTTTTTTATACTGCAGGTTCTTATTAGGCATCAATTTTATACACATCAGTGTATACATGTCAATCCCAATCGCCCAATTCAGCACACCCCCATCCCAACCTCACCGCAGTTTTCCCCCCTTGGTGTCCATATGTCCATTCTCTACATCTGTGTCTCAACTTCTGCCCTGCAAACTGGCTCATCTGTACCATTTTTCTAGGTTCCACATACATGCATTAATATACGATATTTGTTTTTCTCTTTCTGACTTACTTCACTCTGTATGACACTCTCTAGGTCCATCCACGTCTCAACAAATGACTCAATTTCGTTCCTTTTTATGGCTGAGTAATATTCCATTGTATATATGTACCACATCTTCTTTATCCATTCGTCTGTTGATGGGCATTTAGGTTGCTTCCATGACCTGGCTATTGTAAATAGTGCTGCAATGAACATTCGGGTGCATGTGTCTTTTTGAATTACGGTTTTCTCTGGGTATATGCCCAGTAGTGGGATTGCTGGGTCATATGGTAATTCTATTTTTAGTTTTTTAAGGAACCTCCATATTGTTCTCCATAGTGGCTGTATCAATTTACATTCCCACCAACAGTGCAAGAGGGTTCCCTTTTCTCCACACCCTCTCCAGCATTTGTTGTTTGTAGATTTTCTGATGATGCCCATTCTAACAGGAGTGAGGTGATACCTCATTGTAGTTTTGATTTGCATTTCTCTAATAATTAGTGATGTTGAGCATCTTTTCATGTGCTTCGTGGCTGTCTGTATGTCTTCTTTGGAGAAATGTCTATTTAGGTCTTCTGCCCATTTTTGGATTGGGGTGTTTGTTTCTTTGATATTGAGCTGAATGAGCTGTTTATATATTTTGGAGATTAATCCTTTGTCCATTGATTCGTTTGCAAATATTTTCTCCCATTCTGAGGGTTGTCTTTTCGTCTTGTTTATGGTTCCCTTTGCTGTGCAAAAGCTTTGAAGTTTCATTAGGTCCCACTTGTTTATTTTTGTTTTTATTTCCATTACTCTAGGAGGTGGATCAAAAAAGATCTTGCTGTGATTTATGTCAAAGAGTGTTCTTCCTATGTTTTCCTCTAAGAGTTTTATAGTGTCCAGTCTTATATTTAGGTCTCTAATCCATTTTGAGTTTATTTTTGTGTATGGTGTTAGGGAGAATTCTAATTTCATTCTTTTACATGTAGCTGTCCAGTTTTCCCAGCACCACTTACTGAAGAGACTGTCTTTTCTCCATTGTATATCTTTGCCTCCTTTGTCATACATTAGTTGACCATAGGTGCATGGGTTAATCTCTGGGCTTTCTATCTTGTTCCATTGATCTATGTTTCTGTTTTTGTGCCAGTACCATATTGTCTTGATTACTGCAGCTTTGTAGTATAGTCTGAAGTCAGGGAGTCTGATTCCTCCAGCTCCATTTTTTTGCCTCAAGACTGCTTTGGCTATTCGGGGTCTTTTGTGTCTCCATACAAATTTTAAGATGATTTGTTCTAGCTCCGTAAAAAATGCCATTGGTAATTTGATAGGGATTGCATTGAATCTGTAGATTGCTTTGGGTAGTATACTCATTTTCACAACGTTGATTCTTCCAATCCAAGAACATGGTATATCTCTCCATCTGTTGGTATCATCTTTAATTTCTTTCATCAGTGTCTTATAGTTTTCTGCATACAGGTCTTTTGTCTCCCTAGGTAGGTTTATTCCTAGGTATTTTATTCTTTTTGTTGCAATGGTAAATGGGAGTGTTTCCATAATTTCTCTTTCAGATTTTTCATCATTAGTGTATAGGAATGCAAGAGATTTCTGTGCATTAATTTTGTATCCTGCAACTTTACCATATTCATTAATTAGCTCTAGCAGTTTTCTGGTGGCAGTTTTAGGATTCTCTATGTATAGTATCACGTCATCCGCAAACAGTGACAGTTTTACTTCTTCTTTTCCAGTTTGTATTCCTTTTATTTCTTTTCCTTCTCTGATTGCCGTGGCTAGGACTTCCAGAACTATGTTGAATAATAGTGGTGAGAGTGGACATCCTTGTCTTGTTCCTGATCTTAGAGGAAATGCTTTCAGTTTTTCACCATTGAGAATGATGTTTGCTGTGGGTTTGTCGTATATGGCCTTTATTATGTTGAGGTAGGTTCCCTCTATGCCCACTTTCTGGAGAGTTTTTATCATAAATGGGTGTTGAATTTTGTCAGAAGCTTTTTCTGCATCTATTGAGATGATCATATGGTTTTTCTCCTTCAATTTGTTAATATGGTGTATCACATTGATTGATTTGCGTATATTGAAGAATCCTTGCATCCCTGGGATAAATCCCACTTGATCGTGGTGTATGATCCTTTTAATGTATTGTTGGATTCTGTTTGCTAGTATTTTGTTGAGGATTTTTGCATCTATATTCATCAGTGATATTGGTCTGTAATTTTCTTTTTTTGTAGTGTCTTTGTCTGGTTTTGGTATCAGGGTGATGGTGGCCTCCTAGAATGAGTTTGGGAGTGTTCCTTCCTCTGCAATTTTTTGGAAGAGTTTGAGAAGGATGGGTGTTAGCTCTTCTCTAAATGTTTGATAGAATTCACCTGTGAAGCCATCTGGTCCTGGACTTTTGTTTGTTGGAAGATTGTTAATCACAGTTTCAATTTCATTACTTGTGATTGGTCTGTTCATATTTTCTGTTTCTTCCTGATTCAGTCTTGGAAGGTTATACCTTTCTAAGAATTTGTCCATTTCTTCCAAGTTGTCCATTTTATTGGCATAAAGTTGCTTGTAGTAGTCTCTTAGGATGCTTTGTATTTCTGCGGTGTCTGTTGTAACTTCTCCTTTTTCATTTCTGATTTTATTGATTTGAGTCCTCTCCCTCTTTTTCTTGATGAGTCTGGCTAATGGCT
Organism: Balaenoptera ricei; assembly: GCF_028023285.1. Lineage (NCBI taxonomy): Eukaryota > Metazoa > Chordata > Mammalia > Artiodactyla > Balaenopteridae > Balaenoptera > Balaenoptera ricei. The sequence continues at coordinate 112,806,792 of NC_082642.1, forward strand.
TATGAATTTTGTTTATCTTCTCAAAGAACCAACTTTTAGTTTTATTGATCTTTGCTATTGTTTTCTTTGTTTCTATTTCATTTATTTCTGCTCTGATCTTTATGATTTCTTTCCTTCTGCTAACTTTGGGTTTTGTTTGTTCTTCTTTCTCTAGTTTCTTTAGGTGTAAGGTTAGATTGTTTATTTGAGGTTTTTCTTGTTTCTTTAGGTAGGCTTGTATAGCTATAAACTTCCCTCTTAGAACTGCTTTTGCTGCATCCCATAGGTTTTGGGTCGTCGTGTTTTCATTGTCATTTGTCTCTAGGTATTTTTTGATTTCCTCTTTGATTTCTTCAGTGATCTCTTGGTTATTTAGTAACGTATTGTTTAGCCTCCATGTGTTTGTCTTTTTTACGTTTTTTTCCCTGTAATTCATTTCTAATCTCATAGCGTTGTGGTCAGAAAAGATGCTTGATATGATTTCAATTTTCTTAAATTTACTGAGGCTTGATTTGTGACCCAAGATGTGATCTATCCTGGAGAATGTTCCGTGCGCACTTGAGAAGAACATGTAATCTGCTGTTTTTGGATGGAATGTCCTATATATATCAATTAAATCTATCTGGTCTATTGTGTCATTTAAAGCTTCTGTTTCCTTATTTATTTTCATTTTGGATGATCTGTCCATTGGTGTAAGTGAAGTGTTAAAGTCCCCCACTATTATTGTGTTACTGTCGATTTCCTCTTTTATAGCTGTTAGCAGTTGCCTTATGTATTGAGGTGCTCCTATGTTGGGTGCATATATATTTATAATTGTTATATCTTCTTCTTGGATTGATCCCTGGATCATTATGTAGTGTCCTTCCTTGTCTCTTGTAACATTCTTTATTTTAAAGTCTATTTTATCTGATATGAGTATAGCTACTCCAGCTTTCTTTTGATTTCCATTTGCATGGAATATCTTTTTCCATCCCCTCACTTTCAGTCTGTATGTGTCCCTAGGTCTAAAGTGGGTCTCTTGTAGACAGCATATATATGGGTCTTGTTTTTGTATCCATTCAGCCAGTCTATGTCTTTTGGTTGGGGCATTTAATCCATTCACGTTTAAGGTAATTATCGATATGTATGTTCCTATGACCATTTTCTTAATTGTTTTGGGTTTGTTTTTGTAGGTCCTTTTCTTCTCTTGTGTTTCCCACTTAGAGAAGTTCCTTTAGCATTTGTTGTAGAGCTGGTTTGGTGGTGCTGAATTCTCTTAGCTTTTGCTTTTCTGTAAAGCTTTTGATTTCTCCATCAAATCTAAATGAGATCCTTGCCGGGTAGAGTAATCTTGGTTGTAGGTTCTTCCCTTTCATCACTTTAAGTATATCATGCCACTCCCTTCTGGCTTGCAGAGTTTCTGTGGAGAAATCAGCTGTTAACCTTATGGGAGTTCCCTTGTATGTTATTTGTCATTTTTCCCTTGCTGCTTTCAATAATTTTTCTTTGTCTTTAATTTTTGCCACTTTGATTACTATGTGTCTCGGCGTGTTTCTCCTTGGGTTTATTCTGTATGGGACTCTCTGCGCTTCCTGGACTTGGGTGGCTATTTCCTTTCCCATGTTAGGGAAGTTTTCGACTATAATCTCTTCAAATATTTTCTCTGGTCCTTTCTCTCTCTCTTCTCCTTCTGGGACCCCTATAATGCAAATGTTGTTGCGTTTAATGTTGTCCCAGAGGTCTCTTAGGCTGTCTTCATTTCTTTTCATTCTTTTTTCTTTAGTCTGTTCCGCAGCAGTGAATTCCACCATTCTGTCTTCCAGGTCACTTATCCGTTCTTCTGCCTCAGTTATTCTGCTATTGATTCCTTCTAGTGTAGTTTTCATTTCAGTTATTGTATTGGTCATCTCTGTTTGTTTGTTCTTTAATTCTTCCAGGTCTTTGTTAATCATTTCTTGCATCTTCTCAATCTTTGCCTCCATTCTTATTCCGAGGTCCTGGATCATCTTCACTATCATTATTCTGAATTCTTTTTCTGGAAGGTTGCCTATCTCCACTTCATTTAGTTGTTTTTCTGGGGTTTTTTCTTGTTCCTTCATCTGGTACATAGCCCTCTGCCTTTTCATCTTCTCTGTCTTTCTGTAACTGTGGTTTTTGGTCCACAGGCTGCAGGATTGTAGTTTTTCTTGCTTCTGTTGTCTGCCCTCTGGTGGTTGAGGCTATCTAAGAGGCTTGATGGGAGGCTCTGGTGGTGGGTAGAGCTGACTGTTGCTGTGGCGGTCAGAGCTCAGTAAAACCTTAATCCACTTGACTGTTGATGGGTGGGGCTGGGTTCCCTCCCTGTTGGTTGTTTTGCCTGAGGCAACCCAACACTGGAGCCTACCCGTGCTCTTTGGTGGGGTTAATGGCAGACTCTGGGAGGGTTCACGCCAAGGAGAACTTCCCAGAACCTCTGCTGCCAGTGTCCTTATCCCCACGGTGAAACAGAGCCACCACTCGCCTCTGCAGGGTACCCCCCAACACCAGCAGGTAGGTCTGGTTCAGTCTCCCCCAGGGTCACTGGTCCTTCCCCTGGGTCCCGATGCACACATTACTTTGTGTGTGCCCTCCAAGAGTGGGGTCTCTGTTTCCCCCAGTCCTGGCAAAGTCCTGCAATCAATTCCCACTAGGCTTCAAAGTCTGATTCTCTAGGAATTCCTCCTCCCGTAGCCGGAACCCCAGGTTGGGAAGCCTGACGTGGGGCTCAGAACCTTCACTCCAGTGGGTGGACTTCTGTGGTATAAGTGTTCGCCAGTCTGTGAGCCACCCACCCAGCAGTTATGGGATTTGATTTTACTCTGATTGTGCCCCTCCTACCGTCTCACTGTGGCTTCTCCTCTCTCCTTGGACGTGGGGTATCCTCCTTGGTGAAGTCCAGGTTCTTCCTGTCAATGATTGTCCAGCAGCCAGTTGTGATTCTGGTGCTCTCGCAAGAGGGAGTGAGAGCACGTCCTTCTACTCCGCCATCTTGGTTAATCCTTCCTGACTGTCTTCATTTCTTTTCATTCTTTTTTCTTTATTCTGTTCTGCAGCAGTGAATTCCACCATTCTGTCTTCCAGGTCACTTATCCGTTCTTCTGCCTCAGTTATTCTGCTATTGGTTCCTCCTAGTGTAGTTTTCATTTCAATTATTGTATTGGTCATCTCTGGTTGTTTGTTCCTTAATTTTTCTAGATCTTTGTTAAACATTTCTTGCATCTTCTCGATCTTCGCCTCCATTCTTTTTCCGAGGTCTTGGATCACCTTCACTATCGTTATTCTGAATTCTTTTTCTGGAAGGTTGCCTATCTCCAGTTCATTTAGTTGTTTTTCTGGGGTTTTATCTTGTTCCTTCATCTGGTACATAGCCCTCTGCCTTTTCATCTTGTCTATCTTCTGTGAATGTGGTTTTTGTTCCACAGGCTGCAGGATTGTAGTTCTTCTTGCTTCTGCTGTCTGCCCTCTGGTGGATGAGGCTTTCTAAGAGGCTTGAGCAAGTTTCCTGATGGGAGTGACTGGTAGTGGGTAGAGCTGGCTGTTGCTCTGGTGGGCAGAGCTCCCATTTTCTTTTTTTTTTAGTAGAAAAAGTGCTAAATGTCTTGGGCCTGTCTTTCTGGCACTTTACACGAGTAACTGGTTTTATAAAATAGATATGATGGAATCAAATAAAAATTTAGTTCCCTCACTTGAGAAACTAGGATGTTGAGTTGAAGTAAAAGTTTCTAGAGACATTGGTGATTTTAAGATACTCTAAAGTGGTTTGTCAGCTATTCAAAATGCTATTCAAAGTGTGGTCCAAGGGCCATCAGCATTACCATCACGAGGATCTTGTTCAAAAGAAAAACAAACAAACAAACTTAGGTCACTTCCCAGACCTGCAGGAAGAAGAATCTGCATTTGAACAAGATCCCTAAGTGATTTGTAAACACATTAAAATTTGAAAAGTGCTTGTTTAAAAGCGTACAGTTGACCCTTAAACAACGTGGGGAAATAGGGGTGCTGAACCTCCACACGGTTGAAAACCCCCCGTATACGCGGTTCCACTGTATCCATAGTTCCGTATTCGCTATTCAACCAACGTATCCATGGTTCCGTATTCGCTATTCAACCAATGGCAGATCGTGTGGTACTGCAGTCTTGCTATTAAAAAACATCCAAGTATAAGTGGACCTGCTCAGTTCAAACCCTGTTGTTCAAGGTCAGGAAACTGTATTTTTATTGAAATTTAGAGGAAGATTTCCTTTAAATCAAGTCAGAGACTCTTTAAAATGCACAAGATGCTCCTTCTCCTCTTACCATGTAATTGAGTAAAAGAATACCCTAAGATGAATTTTAAAATACTGTGTCTTCATTAAGTGGCTATTAATTAAATTTTGGTAGTATCTTTTTTTTAAACATCTTTATTGGAGTATAATTGCTTTACAATGGTGTGTTATTTTCTGCTTATAACAAAGTGAATCAGCTATACATATACATATGTCCCCATATCTCCTCCCTCTTGCGTCTCCCTCCCACCCTCCCTATCCCACCCCTCTAGGTGGTCACAAAGCACCGAGCTGATCTCCCTGTGCTATGCAGCTGCTTCCCACTAGCTATCTATTTTACATATATTTGGCAGTATCTTAATTGAAATACTATTTCCAAGGCCTTCAAAATTTCTCTATAATATACTCTACGTCAGTTGTAACAGTAAAGTGAGTTTTCAGGGATATGCTCCATTTCATGTAGGTTAGGGTGGATTATAAATTGATACACCTTTCTGGAGTATAGCCTAATTTCAGCTCCTTCACAGCCTCTGGAGAGAGACTGAGGAAGGTTATGAGACACATTAATAGGTTACTGTAACATCTTTATTCTTAACTAGTTTAACAAATATAAAGATTTAATTTCTTTTATTTAAAAATTTTAGGTTTATTATTTTTTAAGTTTCATTTTTAGATTTTGTTTATTCATTCATTTATTCACAAAATATTTATTAAGGGCTGGAGGATTTTTTCCCCTATTCTAGAAGTGTTTTAGAATTCAATACAAATACAATTTGAGTGAAATAAAAACTTAGCAAATTCATTAAGTATGGAAAAAATATATTTTACTTCTTGTCCTATTACTACTCAATACTGTGTTTTCTATAGAATTGTTGTATAAAACAATCATACATTAAAACATACATATCAAACAAGGTAGTATTTAATACACATCTTTTAAATTTGGAATGGGAATTTGCATTTCACAATATTTAGAATTTTCACCATTAGGTACATGTACATGATTCATTGCATTTAATATGAAAAGTGTTTCATTTTTATTCCACAGCTTCAATAAATAGCTCTGACATTAGAACAAATGTTTATGTCCACGTGTAAAGTCTGGCAATACTGTGGCTTGACTTTTCCAACTATTTTTCCCACTAAAAGTGTCTAAGGATGTTGAGTTATTGAAATATCTTTGCTACTTCGATTTGGTAAGTGTTTCATAGTATGCTTTGCAGAGCAATTTCCACGTCTTAGGAGGAGTTTATTAGCTCATGAGGGAAAGTAAAGTTCTAACAGGTACAGAGTTGCTTTGATGTTTAACTAGAAGATCAAAAGTAAAATTGAACACCATGTTCCCTTCCTCATCTTTTTTTTTGTAATTATCATCATGTTTTAGCAAAATTAAGAAATCTCAGGTTGTTTCATGTGCTGACAGTACTGTATTGTGGCCCTAAACATGTACACACACATATGTCCTGTTCTTAGAAATAGAGAAGAGGATATGAGGTCATTTGTGATGAACATTCTGGTCCCAGATTATTCTAGAGTGTTTGCTGACAAAATTCACACTAGAAAAGTCATTTGGCCACCATTACAGGTGTGTGTGAGCTGCTTGTTTTTAAGAAAATATTCGCAGACATTAAATTGATGCAAATTTCAAGATATTTTCATTGTTTTGTGCAATGGACAATTAAAGTCTGATGTGACTAGAATTTTTGTGTTTAGAGAAGGGATAATTCATAAACATTCCCAAGTAGAGTAGCATGGTTTTATTTGCTCTCACAACCTTTCCTAATATCTCTTTCCTGGAAAAAGTAAAGCAGCCAGACAAGCATAAGTTAATTGCTCAATTTCATATTGTTAGACATTACAAGTTAGAAAACAAATTAAGGAGTTTTCAGTTCTCACTATTTGTAAACTACTTAATGTTTACCATGTTGAAAAACCCTGGAATCTAGCTTTTTCTAACATAGTGGGGCTCAATGTTGAGAGTATGAGGAAGCCCCAAATATAAGGAGGCATGGAGAAAACCTGTGTCCTAGTGCACACCTCGACACTTCTTGTATCATCTCACCTGAGGAGGATGAAATATAATTCATAACCTCTTGGGTAATAATGAAGTTACTGAGCACAGATTCCTTGACTCTTCATATTCCTGTGGCTTGCTGGGGTGGAGGTCATAAAGGTGTGACAGTGCAACAAACATGAGCTACAAGCTTTCAAGTGTTGTTCATCTCTAACTCAAGGTTGTTCAGCTCTAACCCTCTGCACATAAATATTGCCAGCATGCCAAATTTTTGTATAAACCCAAACAAGAGAAAGACACAGTCAGTGTGAGACACCTAGAGAATCAACAGGCATTTTTTTGGTTGTGCTTAAAAAATAGTTTTCTTAAGAAGATCCACATTGCTGATATGAATTCCAGAAGTGGAAAAACAATAGTTCTGGAAATCAACCACGTAAAGACAGTCAATAAGATGTATTACTATATTTTGTCCCTTTAGGAACACTGCCACTTTCCCCTCAGGTCCAACTCTTTAAAGTTAATATAGTTTAAAAATTGAATTTTGGGAAGGACTAGGTGACATTTGATAATTAAATATATATATATATGATGAAGCAGGAAAAAACCCCAAGAAGGACAATCACATTGCTTTATTTCATGGAATAACAGCTGGGATGTTCATTTACTGTCTTTTCTAGGCTAATAAAATTTATTCTAAAACAGCCTTCCAAATACCACTATGAAAGCCAAGAATATATATATTTTTTGCTAGAAATCAAATGACTTCTTGCAATACTATTTTATGGAATCTGCTGATTATTTTACCATTTGGGCATAGAGATATAGTCTCAAGAGCTGTAGAAATTTAACTACACCAAATTCAAATCACCACTTCTTATGCTGTGTAGTTGAAAACATACAACTTTAAATACATCTTCATATTCTTGTTCACTAAAATCAACCCACAATTATTTAGAAAGTGATCAGGTGACAATTATCTGGTGTTTTGCCTGGTTTTGGGTGTTCATCGTTTGCCCATACTTACCACTGTTTGTTCTGAGCCCCAATATTCCCCTCTCACCTCTTCATTTTTCCCTAAAAGACTGTTGGTATAATGAGGAGAATATGCCAGACCAGCCACTGATATTATATTAATTAGCCTGTCCAGAGTATGATGGAGGATGAAAATACTAGATAAATTAAATGTTAAAGAGCTCTCTTTGGGGGTGACATGAAAAGTCATACATTAACTTTTTTGAATAAAGATATTTGGAACTTTTGCCAGATGAATCTGGTAAGTACAGATCTGGATTTTATTACTTTTATTTGAGTTTTCATGATTACGTGTGCAGATAGTCCCAAGGAGAGAATCTGTCTGTCTTCTTGGTGTTGTTGATTTCAGCATATGTCTCTTCATTAATTAAAACAGTAATAATGATAACAGTGAAAACTAACATTTATTTAGTGTGCTTACTACCATGGTGGCCAGTAACTATCATATTTTATGTAAATAGAGTAATATCCTTAAGATATTTACAATAGTGGGGAAAATCAAGGTGAGTACTATTATTATCCCCTTAGAAGAGGTGAGGAAACTGATGCACAGATAAGTTTAGTCATTTTCCCAAGGTTATACAGCTAGTAAGAGGTATAGTCAGGATTTAAATCCAGAGCATGTTCCCTTCACCGTTAGGCTGTATAGCCATTCACTTGTGGGCAAAGCACATGGTGTTTTTTACCCCTGGCTGGTATGGGTATTGTCTGCTGGCATACTGTGGAGATTCATAGTGGACATTGTCAAGGGGATGATAATAAATAGAATAAATTTCCTGCGTGATATTCTTGGAATGGAAGTCGTAGGATATCATCAACACGGTCACATGGTGACCTCAGCTCCTCTTGTCCCTCACTCAGACTGTCAGCTCATGGCAGGTGAGTCACAAGTAGGCTCTCTGTGGCTAATGGTGTGTGCATGGATATTTCTGGTTCATACTGCCTTGGACAGTGTGCTAAAGATTAAGCATGTGGACACCGTGACACGGTTTCAGCCAGTCTTCCAGCTTTTGCTTGGCAAAGTCTCAGGAGGTTAGACCAACGATTTTGAAATAAAAATTATGAAAAGAAAAGAATTGGTTTTGTCATTAACCTTTTCGGCTTAGAGATTCACTTTTCTTTTGCCTACTTAATAGCTATTGGGTAGACTGTGGTGTAAATGACTGTAGAATTTGTCAAATTAAGAATGTTAACCTTCTATTTTAATACAATATCACTCCCCTGCCCCAAACCCTTTTTTCTCTAGCTTGGCCTTTTTGGATTCAATTCAGCCAAAGTTATTCACCAAGATTCAATATAAGTGAAGCTCTGTGAAAAATGTCATGGGTATTTTGATAGGGATTGCATTAAATCTTTAGATTGCTTTGGGTAGTATGGCCATTTAAAAAATATTAATTCTTTCAATCCAAGAGCACAGGACATCTTTCTATTCTAGCTCCCGCTTAAGGAATATTCATTTTATATCTACCAAGTCATGTGTATACATTTCTTTCTTGCCCAAGGAACTTATTAGTTAAGGCAAAATTGACTGTTTCTAGGCTTAAATGATTTCATTGTTGAAGGAAATAGACTGATTATTTAAATAAATCAATAAAACCTATTTTGCACGACACAAGACATACAGAATGTTAAGGGTCTGAGATTTTTCACTTTTCAATTAGTGTTGATATCATCAATTCATTTTTTAAACTGTAAATGGTGTATTCTGATCACAGAGTGCATGTTAGAAAATGGACTACTACCAGCAATTTCTGGATTTAGGTATTTTTCATCTAAGAGGGTGAGTGGTCTTCTAGTTCTAATTCTACATTCCTAAGAAAGGACTCTTACAGATCAGGTGAGGGAGCTGGTGTCCAAAGATGATCTCCCAATGAGCTGTATTTCCTGGTATTCATGCTGTATTAGTTTCTTTTTTAAAAAAATAAATTTATTTATTTTATTTAGTTTACTTTTGGCTGCATTGGGTCTTTGTTGCTGTGCGTGGGTTTTCTCTAGTCGCGGCGAGTGGGGGCTACTCTTCCTTGTGGTGCGCGGGCTTCTCATCGTGGTGGCTTCTTTTGTTGTGGAGCACAGGCTCTAGGTGCGTGGGCTTCAGTAGTTGTGGCATGAAGACTTCACTAGTTGTGGCTCGCGGGCTGTAGAGCGCAGGCTTAGTAGTTGTGGCGCACAGGCTTAGTTGCTCCGCGGCATGTGGGATCTTCCCGGACCAGGGATCAAACCTGTGTTCCCTGCATTGGCAGGCGGATTCTTAACCACTGCACCACTAGGGAAGTCCCACGCTGTATTAGTTTCTTATTATTATACTTAAAAACAAATTGCCGCAGATTTTGTGGCTTAAACAACATAAATTTATTATCTTACAGTTCTGTAGTCGATAAGTCCAACATGGGTCTCACTAGGCTAAAATCAATATGTCAGCAGGACTGAGCTCCTTTCTGGAGGCTGTAAGGCAGAATCCATTTTCTTGCCTTTTCCAGGTTCTAGAGGTCACTCGCATGCCTTGGCTCATGGCTCCCTTTCTCCATCTTTAGGTGAGCAATGACAGGCCAAGTCCTTCTCATACTGCCATCTCTCTGGTTCTTTGGAGCTGAGAGAATTTCTCCAGTTTGAAGCACTCATATTTTAGATTAGGCACACCTGGATAATACAGGATAATCTCCTTACGTCAAGGTCCATATCCTTTTTTAAAAAAAATATTTATTTATTTATTTGGCTGCGCCGGGTCTTCGTTGTAGCATGAGAGATCTTTTTCTTTTTTCTTTTCTTTTTTTCTTTTTAGTTGCGGCATGCATGCGGGATCTAGTTCCCTGACCAGGGATCGAACATGGGCCCCCTACATTGGGAGCATGGAGTCTTAACTACTGGACCACCAGGGAAGTCCCTCAATGTCCATATCCTTAATCACATCTGCAAAGTCTCTTTTGCCATGTAAAGTAACATATTTACAGGTTCCAGGGATTAGAATACAGACATCAATGGAGGGCCATTTTGCTGCATATCCTAATGCCCTTATATAAGCCCCTTCTCTGAATCTGAGCTGTCCTTGTGACTCTATCTTAAATAGGAATGATTGTATGTGACTTTTGAAGCCTTGATAATTCTACCTGGGCCTCTTGCAATTCTAGTTTTTGGATACTCCCTGTTGGAACTCAGCCCCTATGCTGTGAGAGGTTCAAACTGCATGGAGATGCCAGGTACAGAGGCTCTGGCTGACAGCCTGAGCTGAGCTCCCCTTGATAGCCAGTAACAACTACCAGGTATATAAGTGAGACTTATTAGACGTCTAGTTCAGTCAAGCCTTCATATGACTGCAGGCCTGGCTGATATGTGACTGCAAGTGCGTGAGAGATGCCAAGTGACACTTCCAGCTGAGTCCAGCAACCACCTGAACATTGAGAGGGAATAAATTATTGTTTAAGAAGGCCACTAGGTTTTGTTTTCAAAACTGCATAACCAGAAAGTCAAGCTGGGATGAGATTTCTATCCTTTGACAAATCAACTTTGGTCAGGGGTTAAGATTGTATCTGTCATTTTTTTTTTTTTTTTCTGAGAGACACCCTTAAGTAATATTTTTCAGAAAGAATGAGTGAATAGTAAATTTTTTGAGTCCTTGCACATTCAAAAGTGTTTCTCCTTTGTCCTCACATTTAAATGACACTTTGGTTCTATATTGAATTCTAAAGTCACAATTCTTTGATGAATTCTTTAGAGATTATACCATTTCTGCCTAGTAGTAAGTTTTACGTAGCTGCTCATGGTTTATTTTTCCTGTCAGTAATATGTTTGTCTTTTCATTTGTTAGGTTTTTCTCTTTATTTTTGAAATTCAGAAATCACACTAGAACATATTCTAGGTATATTTTCTTTCACTATGTCTTCTGATTATCAAGGTGCTTTTTTGCTCTGAACACTGAAGTTTTTCTTCAGCTCAGAAAAATATTTTTTTTTCCTGTGATTTCATTTACAAACATTTCTCTTCCTTTACTCAATCCTCCCCAGAACCCCTAAGATGTGGGGCTCAAAGTGTGGTCCCCCCAAGCATCACTTAGGAATTTCTTAGAAATGGGAATTCTTGATCCAAGAATTCCCCAAGACCAACTGAACCAGAATTTTTAAGGATGGGGCTCAGAAATGTGTGTTTTAAGAAGCTCTCCAGGTGATTCTGATACATGCTAAACTTTGGCTCTAGCAATCCACTGAACATTGAGAGATAATAATAGATCATTGCCGTGAGGTTAAATAGCCAGACTGAGCTGTTAACAAACAATCTCCATTAGCTCTGTCTATTCTTGTATAAGTGTGATTGCAGAGTTCATTTTCTGTTCTAACTCTGATGTTTCAAGCTTAGCACCCTTTATCCTGATGACATCCCGTGTTAGAGCCCCTTCTTCTGTGGCTTTGAAAGCATTCTACGCATATCCCTATCACATTCTTGTCACATTGAATTTTAATTTGATTTGCCTGTCTTTCCCACTACATGATAAAGTCCTTAAGGCGGGGATGTCTTAGTGTCTAGTAACGCTTAATACACACTCAGTCAAGGTTGGTTCAATGACTGACTCATTGACCATGTCCAAGATCAGAGAATTTAAATCAGACAGGGTGGACTGATAAAGCAGGGGCCTAAATGATGACAGCTGGTGAAGGATCCAATAGCTAAGCCGCCCTCAGAAAAGTTTTGCTTGGCAGAAGGTGTAAGAGGCCCAGAGGAGACATATATCAGTCAGACCCCTAACAGGAAAGAGATGGAACACTCAAATTAGGACATTTCCACAAAGATTTATTTATAAAGGGACTATCTATAAAGGTGAATGTTCTGGAGTGTAGGGCACCACAGGAGATGGTGCAGCAACCTGGGATTAGTGGCAATTGGGCTATTACCACTGTTGGCCCAAATAGATAAGGGTGGGAACTGTTCCCAGAATTCAGAAAGAGTTACGTAGTGGAGGCCTTCCTGAGAGAAGTGACCCTTGGTCAAGGGACACAGCGAGGCAGGGATTCAGGGGAATAACTGCCCTGTCCTCACTCTCCTCCCTCCCAGCAACCTCTTTTGGTGGCGCTCCACTGGCTGATCACAACTGGAAGTCTGAGAGAAGGAAGCCTGTTGATAACAGTTCATCCAGGCCAGTGTCCCGGGTAGAAGGCAGGATGCAGAAGGACGGAGAGTGGATTTGGAGGAGAAATAAAAGATGGCCAGCACAAGACATCAGGTATGGGACTGAGTCTAAAAAGTGAGGATGAAGATGGCTGTTTGCCAGATTAGAGGGATATGGGGAAGGGAGTTATTAACTCCCTATATTATTGCTGCATCACAAACAACCACAAAATCTAAGTGGCTTACAGCAACAAGCATTTACTTAGCTTATGCGTCTGTGCGTTTTCTAGTTTGGGCCCAGTTGGGGTGGTCTGACTGGAGCAGCTTGTTCCATGTGTCTCTACTTCCTGGGACCATCAAGCTCCCCCATGGATGCTCTTCCCACAGAGATGGCAGAAATGCAAGGGACCAAGGCCAATTGTGCAAGTGCTTTACAAGCTTTTGGTCATGTCATGCCCCAAAATGTTCTATTGGCCTAAGCAAGTCACATGGCCAATCTGGGCTAGAAAAAGCATGTGATTATCCTCTTGTTAACCTTTTGAATATTGGTTAGGGGAAATATTCACAAATGATAGAAAATTCTCTGATGGATTTCGTGGAATTTTCTCTAGCACTGCCTCTCCTCAAAGCTATACAGTTATCTACCTAAAAAAATTAAATATATTAACAGTAGATTCTGCTGCTAATTCCTGCACATTCAGTATCTCCACAGAACCTAAATTAAAATATAATTCAGCACTCAGGAGAAGAGCAATTTTTTTTTCTGCATTCTTCTTGGAAATGTCCACAACACATGTATACATGTAATATTCTCTAGCTGGCAAATAAATCCACTAGTACTGCTGTTAAAAAATAAAAAGGACCTTTTAGGAAGGTACATGAAATTTTGGGATGCATATATGCCTGCCTGGATTTCAAATATAACTTGGCAAATACACTGGATTTTAAAAATGTGAAAATGAGTAACTTTGAGTTCCTGGTTGAGGATGAAACCCAGAGGTGAAAATATTTGTTTTGTTGCTTTTAAAGGCCAGAATGTAATGATACAGTAAATTGGCATGGTAAGATGAATTATTACAGGTGTTTATTTACTTATTTTTATCATTCATTTAATTGACTTTTATTGAGCTCCTGCTAACATCAGAACACTAATATTAGGTCAATCAATGGTGGTTAAAGAGATTAATGAGACATGATTTCTACCATTAAAAACTTTATGATTTTGCTGGGAAGATAAAATGTTAATAAATGTAAATAAATGTAAATAAAAGTATAGGCAAGAATAGCATAGAGACTAGAGTATATATTTTTATAGCTCACTGTAAGCTTTCTGGGAACAGGATCTGTGTCTTGATACCCAACGCATTGTATTAGGTATTTAATAACAGTTGAGTGTGAACAAGAAATGATTCATTCTAATGGAAAGACATATGGTAAGTTTTGTTTGTTTGTTTGTTTGTTTTCTTAATTAATTAATTAATTAATTAATTTATTTTTGGCTGTGTTGGGTCTTCGTTTCTGTGCGAGGGCTTTCTCTAGTTGTGGCAAGCGGGGGCCACTCTTCATCGCGCTGCGCGGGCCTTTCACTATCACGGCCTCTCTTGTTGCGGAGCACAGGCTCCAGACGCGCAGGCTCAGTAGTTGTGGCTCACGGGCCTAGTTGCTCCGCGGCATGTGGGATCTTCCCAGACCAGGGCTCGAACCCGTGTCCCCTGCATTGGCAGGCAGATTCTCAACCACTGCGCCACCAGGGAAGCCCCAACATATGGTAAGTTTTATGGAAGAAATGGTATTTGGGCTGAATTGCAAAAGATGGGTAAAATTTCAACAAGTGAAAAAGATGGGGAAGATAATAAGGGCTTTCTAGTTGAGGGAACAACTTAAAGTATGGACATGTAAAATGTCCTAACACGTTTGGGTAATCGTGACTAGCTGGATATGGCACAACATAGGTACCTAAAGAGACATGGTGAGTGATAGGGCTAAGGGGGGCGGTTTAGAAAGGTTGTGTGGGAGCCTGAAATTGAGGCTGAGGAGTTTTCACTTTGGTCTGTGAACACTCGGGGGCCACTGAAGGCGTTTAAAGAGGGAATATAAGCATGTAACCCAGGTGGCTATTTTAAAGTTGGAGTGGAAAGCAAGAGTCCAAGCTGGGACCAGTTAGGAAGCTTTAGCAACACACCAAGCAAAAGATTAATTTTAAGAGCCAGATTAGGGCAGTGGCGGAGGCAGGGGATAGGAGGAGATGGGGCGGGGAGCAAATCTCACTGAAGCACAGTTGAAAGGCTTTGGTAACCAAATTGGTGTGGGTTGAGGAGAATTCCTTTGACTCCAGTAGTTCACGCCTGGGTGACTCTGAGGATGCTGGTGCCATTACTGAGAAAGGGGACTCAAAGGAAAAGCATGTTTGGTCTGTCTTCAATTTTGCAAATTGAGCTTGAAGTTCAGAGGGCACAACTAAGTGTGAATCGCCCTCGGGCAGTTGGAAATTTGAATCTGGCCCTCTGGAATGTGATATTATGGGTTGCAGCCTGAAAATCTCATCTGGTCTAAATTTGGAGTGACCAGATTATTTTTGAGTGGCAAAATTGCGAACATTACAAAGACTTTCTAAACAGGTAGTAAAATTTTTATGGGACATTATAACCCTCAATATTTTTCTTTGATTCTTTTTGCCACGCCATCTGAATCCTTTCCTTCTCCTCTTGCTGCTTCCCGAAGGCCATTAACCAGGGAAGGAATGCTTTTCTTTCTGAGGCTTTTGCCCAATTTGGTGAGGTCCAAAGGGACAATATGTTAGGTACAATTTGAAAAGTTTTGCCCCATCCTTAAGCTGGATCTAAAGGTTCAGGACCCTGTATCTCTGAGGTATATGCCTCTGCTGTCTAGTTCCATCTGGGAGGTGTTTACTACTGTCTGATAGGCTCACCATGACTGGTGAGCCATGATTCACCTGCCTCTAAACCAGGACAACCAGATGGCATTGCATAGTCAGCTTCTAACAAAAGCAAATTTTGAATATAAAACTCTGATTTCAAAAACAGTCCTGGACACTGTCCCTTCCTTGCAGCCCCTGCTCTGAGCCAATGTCTGTCCTAATCCTGTCTGTTTTGGGGCGTTGCTATCCGTTTTTGTCTTTACTAAACATTTTTGCTCAGCAGACTTAGCTTTCCTGTTTTGTTTTGTTTTTCAATTGTAGTAAAACATATATAATGTAAAATTTACCATCTTAACTATTTTTAGGAGTACCGTTCATCCGTGATAAGTACGTTCACATTGTTGTGCAACCACTCTCCAGAACTCCTTTCATCTTGCAGAACAGAAACTCTACCCATTAAACAATAACTCCCCACTCCCCCACCCCCCTCAGCCCCTGGCAATCAGCTCTCTACTTTCTGTCTTTGTGAATTTGACACCACTAGGTACCTCATATAAATGGAATCATATAATATTTGTTTTTTTGTGATGCTTTCCTGGTTTTGATCCATCTCCTGGGATTTGAACTCACCTTAGGCTTTGTCACTTATTAACACGATAAAGGCCTGGACCCCAGAATCCCACTACCATTATGCTGGGCCTGTGCTACTCTCCCTGAGGGAAAATTATATGTCATGAGACAATGTTTCAGCTACATGTAACTCCCCATATCCAGTTTGCTCCTCATCCAATCATGCAACTGGAAGGAATGCAGCATTCAGACCCCTGCCTTATGGCAAAATGTGCCCCCCCTGCCCCAGCTCTGCAGACAGATTACATACCAATGGCAAGAATGCAGGATCCTGCAAATCAAAAGAGTCTAAGAATGGCAACTCAAAGAGTTAGAATATCGGCAATGAGAAAAAAACCACACCAGGAGTTTGGTATTTATATTTATGCTTTTCTTCTGAAGACAGTAACACACTTACCAGATATTATCTTAACAGGGAGGCAAGTCCTTCAGAAAATTGCAGTCTGACAAATTAAACTCCCCTAAAAATGTCCCACTGGATGGCCTTATCTGATTTGAAACTGAAGCTGTCACCCTTGAAAACTTGGAAAGGGACCTTGGTCATTGATGGCGATCTATGGTGCCAGAGGAGTTTCTTTAAGCCAGCGCTGTGGTGGATCTGGGCCTGGGGTGTGTGGGTACTTCAATGTCATGGCTCCAGCAAGAATCTGAAGGGTAAGTGTGTTTACCCAGCTCAAACCCATGCTGGGCATGGGAGAGTGTATCTTGTTTTCTGAGCTCTCCAGATAAAGCCTTTACTACCTGGACAACTCCTCATGCCTGACTGACTCCCTGTTGTATCACCAGCTCTTATCACAATGCCTTACACACAGCAGGAATTCGGTATATATTTGCCGAATGATAAAAAAGAATACACATGAGGTCATTCTTCTTTATTTTTATTTATTATTTTAATTAAAAAATTTAAAAAAAAATCTTTATTGCAGTATAATTGCTTTACATTGTTGTGTTAGTTTCTGCTGTATAACAAAGTGAATCAGCTATACATATACTTATATTCCCATATGCCCTCCCTCTTGCATCTCCCTCCCACCCTCCCTATCCTACTCCTCTAGGTGGTCACAAAGCACCGAGCTGGTCTCCCTGTGCTATGCAGTTGCTTCCCACTAGCTATCTATTTTACATTTAGTAGTGTATATACTTCGTCCCAGCTTACCCTTCCCCCTCCCCGTGTCCTCAAGTCCATTCTCTACGTCTGTGTCTTTATTCCTGTCCTGCCCCTAGGTTCATCAGAACGATTTTTTTTTTTTTTTAGATTCCATATATATGTGTTAGCATACGGTATTTGTTTTTCTCTTTCTGACTTATTTCACTCCGTATGACAGATTCTAGGTCCACCCACTTCACTACAAAGAGTTCAATTTCATTTCTTTTTATGGCTGGGTAATATTCCACTGTATATATGTGCCACATCTTCTTTATCCATTCATCTGTCACTGGACACTTAGGATGCTTCTGTGTCCTGGGTACTGTAAATAGTGCTGCAGTGAATATTGTGGTACATGTCTCTCTCTTTTTTAATTTAATTTAATTTATTTTTTATACAGCAAGTTCTTATTAGTTATCCATTTTATACACATCAGTGTATACATGTCAATCCCAATTTCCCAATTCATCACACCACCATCCCCCCCACACCACTTTCCCCCCTTGGTGTCAGTGCATTTGTTCTCTACATCTGTGTCTCAATTTCTGCCCTGCAAACCGGTTCATCTGTACCATTTTTCTAGGCTCCACATATATGCGTGAATATACGATATTTCTTTTTCTCTTTCTGACTTACTTCACTCTGTATGACAGTCTCTAGATCCATCCACATCTCTAAAAATGACCCAATTTCGTTCCTTTTTATGGCTGAGTAATATTCCATTGTATATATGTACCACAACTTCTTTATCCATTCGCCTGTCGATGGGCATTTAGGTTGCTTCCATGTCCTGGCTATTGTAAATAGTTCTGCAATGAACATTGGGGTGCATGTGTCTTTTTGCATTATGGTTTTCTCTGGATATATGCCCAGTAGTGGGATTACTGGGTCATATGGTAATTCTATTCTTAGTTTTTTAAGGAACCTCCATACTATTCTCCATAGGGGCTGTATCAATTTACATTCCCACCAACAGTGCAAGAGGGTTCCCTTTTCTCCACACCCTCTCCAGCATTTGTTGATTGTAGATTATCTGATGATGCCCATTCTAACTGGTGTGAGGTGATACCTCATTGTAGTTTTGATTTGCATTTCTCTAATAATTAGTGATGTTGACCAGCTTTTCATGTGCTTCTTGGCCATCTGTATGTCTTCTTTGGAGAAATGTCTATTTAGGTCTTCTGCCCATTTTTGGATTGGGTTGTTTGTTTTTTTAATATTGAGCTGCATGAGCTGTTTATATATTTTGGAGATTAATCCTTTGTCCATTGATTCGTTTGCAAATATTTTCTCCCATTCTGAGGGTTGTCTTTTCATCTTGTTTGTAGTTTCCTTTGCTGTGCAAAAGCTTTTAAGTTTCATTCGGTCCCACTTGTTTATTTTTGTTTTTATTGCCATTACTCTAGGAGGTGGATCAAAAAAGATCTTGCTGTGATTTATGTCAAAGAGTGTTCTTCCTATGTTTTCCTCTAAGAGTTTTATAGTGTCTGGTCTTACATTTAGCTCTTTAATACATTTTGAGTTTATTTTTGTGTATGGTGTTAGGGAGTGTTCTAATTTCATTCTTTTACATGTAGCTGTCCAGTTTTCCCATCACCACTTATTGAAGAGACTGTCTTTTCTCCACTGTATATGCTTGCCTTCTTTATCAAAGATAAGGTAACCATATGTGCGTGGGTTTATCTCTGGGCTTTCTATCCTGTTCCATTTATCTATATTTCTGGTTTTGTGCCAGTACCATATTGCCTTGATTACTGTAGCTTTGTAGTATAGTCTGAAGTCAGGGAGTCTGATTCCTCCAGCTCCATTTTTTTCCCTCAAGACAGCTTTGGCTATTTGGGGTCTTTTGTGTCTCAATACAAATTGTGAAATTTTTTGTTCTAGTTTTGTGAAAAATGCCAGTGGTAGTTTGATAGGGATTGCATTGAATCTGTAGATTGCTTTGGGTAGTATAGTCATTTTCACAATATTGATTCTTCCAATCCAAGAATATGGTATATCTCTCCATCTGTTTGTATCACCTTTAATTTCTTTCATCAGTATCTTATGGTTTTCTGCATACAGGTCTTTTGTCTCCCTAGGTAGGTTTATTCCTAGGTATTTTATTCTTTTTCTTGCAATGGTAAATGGGAGTGTTTCCTTAATTTCTCTTTCAGATTTTTCATCATTAGTGTATAGGAATGCAGGAGATTTCTGTGCATTAATTTTTTATCCTGCAACATTACCAAATTCATTGATTAGCTCTAGTAGTTTTCTGGTGGCATCTTTAGGATTCTCTATGTATAGTATCATGTTATCTGCAAACAGTGACAGTTTTACTTCTTTTTTTCCAATTTGTATTTTATTGTCCTTTTATTTCTTTTTCTTCTTTGATTGCCATGGCTAGGACTTCCAAAACTATTTTGAATAATAGTGGTGAGAGTGGACATCCTTGTCTTGTTCCTGATCTTAGAGGAAATGCTTTCAGTTTTTCACCATTGAGAATGATGTTTGCTGTGGGTTTGTCGTATATGGCCTTTATTATGTTGAGGTAGGTTCCCTCTATGCCCACTTTCTGGAGAGTTTTTATCATAAATGGGTGTTGAATTTTGTCAAAAGCTTTTTCTGCATCTATTGAGATGATCATATGGTTTTTATTCTTCAATTTGTTAATATGGTGTATCACATTGATTGATTTGCATATATTGAAGAATCCTTGCATCCCTGGGATAAATCCCACTTGATCATGGTGTATGATCCTTTTAATGTGTTGTTGCCTTCTGTTTCCTAGTATTTGTTGAGGATTTTTGCATCTATATTCATCAGTGATATTGCTCTGTAATTGTCTTTTTTGTAGTATCTTTGTCTGGTTTTGGTCTCAGGGTGATGGTGGCCTCATAGAATGATTTTTGGAGTGTTCCTCCCTCTACAGTTTTTTGGAAGAGTTTGAGAAGGATGGGTGTTAGCTCTCCTCTAAATGTTTGATAGAATTAACCTGTGAAGCCATCTGGTCCTGGACTTTTGTTTGTTGTAAGATTTTAAATCACAGTTTCAATTTCATTACTTGTGATTGGTCTGTTCATATTTTCTATTTCTTCCTGGTTCAGTCTCAGAAGGTTGTGCTTTTCTAAGAATTTGTCCATTTCTTCCAGGTTGTCCATTTTATTGCCATATAGTTGCTTGTAGTATTCTCTCATGATCCTTTGTATTTCTGCAGCGTCAGTTGTTACTTCTCCTTTTTCATTTCTAATTCTGTTGATTTGAGTCTTCTCCCTTTTTTTCTTGATGAGCCTGGCTAATGGTCTATCAATATTGTTTATCTTCTCAAAGAACCAGCTTTTAGTTTTATTGATCTTTGCTATCGTTTTCTTCATTTCTTTTTAAAATTTATTTCTGATCTGGTTTTTATGATTTCTTTCCTTCTGCTAAATTTGGGGGTTTTTTGTTCTTCTTTCTCTAATTGTTTTAGGTGTAAGGTTAGGTGTATTGTTTATTTGAGATGTTTTTTGTTTCTTGAGGTAGGTTTGTATTGCTATAAACTTCCCTCTCAGAACTGCTTTTGCTGCATCCCATAGGTTTTGGGTCATCGTGTTTTCACTGTCATTTGTTTCTAGGTATGTTTTGATTTCCTCTTTGATTTCTTCAGTGATCTCTTGGTTATTTAGTAGCATATTGTTTAGCCTCCATGTGTTTTTATTTTTTTTCAGTTTTTTTCCTGTAATTGATATCTAGTCTCATAGCGTTGTGGTCAGAAAAGATACTTAATACGATTTCAATTTTCTTACATTTACCAAGGCTTGATTTGTGACCCAAGATATGATCTATCCTGGAGAATGTTCTATGAGCATTTGAGAAGAAAATGTATTCTGTTGTTTTTGGATGGAATGTCCTAAAAATATCAGTTAAGTCCATCTTGTTTAATGTGTCATTTAAAGCTTGTGTTTATTACAGCTTATTTATTTTCATTTTTGATGATCTGTCCATTGGTGAAAGTGGGGTGTTTGTCCCCTACTATGATTGTGTTACTGTCGATTTCCCCTTTAATGGCTGTTAGCATTTGCCTTACATATTGAGGTGCTCCTATGTTGGGTGCATAAATATTTACAATTGTTATATCTTCTTCTTGTATTGATCCCTTGATCATTATGTACTGTCCTTCTTTGTCTCTTGTAATGGTCTTTATTTTAGTCTATTTAGTCTGATATGAGAATTGCTACTCCAGCTTTCTTTTGATTTCCATATGCATGGAATACCTATTTCCATCCCCTCAGTTTCAGTCTGTATGTGTCCCTAGGTCTGAAGTGGGTCTCTTGTAAATAGCATATATATAGGTATTGTTTTTGTATCCATTCAGCCACTCTATGTCTTTTGGTTGGAACATTTAGTCCATTTACATTTAAGGTAATTATCGATATGTATGTTCCTATTACCATTTTCTTAATTGTTTTGGGTTTGTTATTGTAGGTCTTTTCCTTCTCTTGTGTTTCCTGTGTAGAGAAGTTTCTCTATCATATGTTGTAAAGCTGGTTTGGTGGTGCTGAATTCTCTTAGCTTTTGCTTTCTGTAAAGGTTTTAATTTCTCCATTGAATCTGAATGAGATCCTTGCTGGGTAGATTAATCTTGGTTGTAGGTTTTTCCCTTTCATCACTTTAAAAATGTCGTGCCACTCCCTTCTGGCCTGCAGAGTTTCTGCTGAATGATCTGTTAACGTTATAGGAGTTCCCTTGTATGTCATTTGTTGCTTTTCCCTTGTTGCTTTCAATATTTTTTCTTTGTCTTTAATTTTTGCCAGTTTGATTACTATGTGTCTCGGCATGTTTCTCCTTGGGTTTATCCTGTGTGGTACTCTCTGCGCTTCCTGAACTTGATTGACTATTTCCTTTCCCATGTTAGGGAAGTTTTCAACTATAATCTCTTCAAATATTTTCTCAGTCCCTTTTTCTCGGACCCCTATAATTCGAATGTTGGTGCATTTAATGTGCCCCAGAGGTCTCTGAGATTGTCCTCAATTGTTTTCATTCTTTTTTCTTTATTCTGCTTTGTGGTCGTTATTTCCACTCTTTTATCTTCCAGGTCACTTATCCGTTCTTCTGCCTCAGTTATTCTGCTATTGATCCCTTCTAGAGAATTTTTAATTTCATTTATTGTTTTGTTCATCACTGTTTGTTTGCTCTTTAGTTCTTCTAGGTCCTTGTTAAACGTTTCTTGTATTTCATCCTTTCTATTTCCAAGATTTTGGATCACCTTTACTATCATTACTCTGAATTCTTTTTCAGGTAGACTGCCTATTTACTCTTCATTTGTTAGGTCTGGTGGGTTTTTGCCTTGCTTCTTCATCTGCTGCGTATTCTCTGTCTTCTCATTTTGCTTAACTCACTGTGTTTAGGGTCTCCTTTTCACAGGCTGCAGGTGCATACTTCCCGTTGTTTTTGGTTTCTGCCCCCAGTGGGTAAGGTTCGTTCATTGGGTTGTGTAGGCTTCCTGGTGGAGGGGACTGGTGCCTATGTTCTGGTGGATGAGAGTGGATCTTGTCTCTCTGATGGGCAGGATTGTGTCCAGTGGTGTTTCTGGGGGTGTCTGTGAACTTACTATGATTTTAGGCATACTCTCTGTTAATGGATGTGGTTGTGTTCCTGTTTTGCTGTTTGGTATGGGGTGTCCAGCACTGTAGCTTGCTGGTTGTTGAGTGGAGCTGGGTCTTAGCATTGAGACGGAGATCTCTGGGAGAGCTCTCACCGATTGATATTATGTGGCACTGGGAGGTCTCTGGTAGTCCCATGTCCTGAACTCCGCTCTTCCACCTCAGAAGCCCAGGCCTGACAGCTGGCTGGAGCACCAAGACCCTGTCAGCCACACAGCTCAGAAGAAAAGGGAGAAAAAAAAGGAAAGAAAGGAAAAATAAAATAAAATAAAGTTATTAAAATAAAAAATAAAAAAGTAATAAAGAAAAAGAAAAAAAAAAAGAAGAGAGCAACCAAAACAATAAATAAATCCACCAATGATAACAAGCGCTAAAAACTGAACTAAGATAAACATAAAAATCAGGAACTGGTCAGTCGCATGCAGGAAACCCCAAGTCTACAGTTGCTCCCAATTCCACCGCCTCAGTTTTGGGATGATTCTTTGTCTATTCAGGTATTCAGGTGCAGCGTACATTGAGTTGACTGTGGAGATTTAATCTGCTGCTCCTGAGGCTGCATGGAGAAATTTCCCTTTCTCTTCTTTGTTCGCACAGCTCCTGGGGTTCAGCTTTGGATTTGGCTCTGCCTCTGCATGTAGGTAGCCTGAGGGTGTCTGTTCCCCGCCCAGACGGGAGGGGGTTAAAGAAGCGGCTGATTAGGGGGCTCTGGCTCACTCAGGCCGGGGGGAAGGAGGGGTATGGAATGCGTGGCAAATCTGCAGTTTCAGAGTCCAGCATGACATTGCAACAGCCTGAGGCGTGCCTTGTGTTCTCCTGGGGAAGTTGTCCCTAGATCACGGGACCCTGGCAGTGGCAAGCTGCACAGGCTCCCAGGAGGGGAGGTGTGGATAGTGACGTGTGCTTGCACACAGGCTTCTTGCTGGCTGCAGCAACATCCTTAGCATTTCGTGCCTGTCTCTGGTGTCCAAGCTGATAGCTGTGGCTCGCGCCCATCTCTGGAGATCATTTAGGCAGTGCTCTGAATCCCCTCTCCTCACGCACCACTAAGCAATGGTCTCTTGCCTCTTAGGCAGTTCCACACTTTTTCCCGGACTCCCTCCCAGCTAGCTGTGGCACACTAACCCCGTTCAGGCAGTGTTCATGCAGCCGACCCCAGTCCTCTCCCTGGGATCTGACCTACGAAGCCCGAGCCTCAGCTCCCGGCCTCCACCTGCCCTGGCAGGTGAGCAGACAAGCCTCTCGGGCTGGTGAGTGCTGGTCGGCACCGATCCTCTGTGCGGGAATCTCTCCGCTTTGCCCTCCGCACCCCTGTTGCTGCGCTCTCCTCCGTGGCTCCGAAGCTTCCCCCCCGCTCACCCCTCGTCTCCACCAGTGAAGGGGCTTCCTAGTGTGTGGAAACTTTTCCTCCTTCACAGCTCCCTCCCAGAGGTGCAGGTCCTGTCCCTATTCTTTTGTCTCTGTTTTTTCCTTTTTCTTTTGCCCTACCGAGGTATGTGGGGATTTTCTTGTCTTTTGGGAAGTCTGAGGTCTTCTGCCAGCATTCAGTAGGTGTTCTGTAGGAGTTGTTCCACATGTAGATGTATTTTTGATGTATTTGTGGGGAAGAAGGTGATCTCCACGTCTTACTCCTCCACCATCTTGAAGTTCCTCCCTCTTCTTCATTTTTAAATCTCCAAATCTTTCATTACTCAATCTGCAATTTGATCCCCTATCATCATTAACACTTAGGAAAATAGCTTAATATGCTTAAATAGTATTTTCAAGTTCCAAAGAGATTCAAAAGGTACAAATAATGTCTGGGACCTGTATCTGCCATCCAAGTAACTTCGGCTACTAGGTCCCTGGGATTTCTTGTGATCTCCCACTGGTTTAACAGTTTGTTCCCATTGCTGAATAAAATGTACTATTGGAAAAGTTGGTGTAAGTATTTTAGTTGTAGGAGAAAGAGACAGAGAGAGAGAGAGACCTGGTGTCAATTGTCTGTTTTTTCTATTTAATGGAAATACCAGGAACGGGAAGTACACTGGGGCTGGGTGCACACTAGATTCAAAGAACTGGTTAAGATAGATAACAATGCCTTTGCAGAGAGTCAGGACCCAGTTTCACTTCCAACTATGATATTCGTAATACAGTCCGACCCCCCAAATGTGGGCAAAGCAGTTCTCAAGGAGGACTTGGAAGGTGGTTGGAAACTCTGAAGAGGGAAGCAGAAATGTGACCTGGAGATTGTGACATATTGTAACAATGCAATGAGGCTTTCATGCTTGGAGCAGAGGCCAATGCTAGGAAATAACCTTGGACATTGAAAGTAAGGTCAATTCATAAAAAGTCTGGAAGTCAGGCCTAGAAGTTTAGAGTCAGTGTAAAGATAGTGGGGGCCACAGTAAGTTCGGATACAGTGTTGTATAGCTCACTTCTGGTTGACATAATTTCTGTTTCATCACTCCTGGAAGTATCTGAAATATGGGATAGACACTTATCATAGATTTATACTGATCAATCTAAGTATGATAAAACTAAATTAATTAGTGTTTCAACTAATTAGACACTGAAACACACAAGGCCACTGCCTTCCTTGGACTCGTCTTGTATGGGTGATAGGCCTAGTTGATGATATATAAATTCATAAGTTAGCTTCGGTGGGGGTGTCTTAATACCAAAACATGTTTTCACTCTCACCATTTGAGCTTTCTTGTTCTTCAAATGCAAGGATCCAGGAGCTTTACTGGGTAATTACAGGGTAGTTTTGTTGAGGCCCTCTTTGCTTACACTGACTCCTGTGGATCACATGCTCCTAAAAATGTTTTCTGACCCTTCCATTGATCATATGTTCCCTCTGTCCTTCCTAGCTGTCTCCCAACCTGATGGCTTGCCTCTAATAGACAAGGACATCTCGCTTGTTGAGGTGACAGCCTCGTCACTGCCCACCCATGGTGAGTCAAGGCTTAGCCCTTTCCTGGGTATTTTCACCTTGGCCCAGCCTCAGCCTTGGTTAATATTTTGAGTTCCTGATCTCTTCATAAGAAGTCTTGGCTAGATCTCAGAAGCCTCAGATTTATTTTATAACAACTTGGTGCAGGTTTGGTCCCAGACCAGTCAGAGATTTATGCCAGTCCTGACAGCCAGTGTTGAAGAAAAATAGAGATTCAGCATTGGTGTCCCTCCAAGGGAATTCCTGGAAGGGTGACTGAAAGGGCGAAATGTTGGTCTTACCTCTTCCTTAAGATGCTTGTTAGAAGGCCAGTTTGGTGTTTGGATTAGATTCCCCAAAGTGAAGTTAATGCCTACGTCTACTTCAATACATTCGCAGTTTTATCGTCCAGCAAAGTAGAATGGGCTTATGCTAGGCCTTTCCAAGAAGGAGCTAATCAAGGGGAAGACAGCTGGGAAAGGTGAAGGGGGGTTACACAGTGAGCTCATGTCCCCTTGGTTTACAGAAGGGGTGTACTTGTGTGACCTCTTGCTGCACAGGGCTTTCCCCCATTAGGAGAAGGACTCAGCTGAGGTCCGAGATATGAAAGACACAGCTGGCATCGTACGTATCCGTGCCCTCGCCCCACCCATTTTGGAGAGAGTGCTGAGCCTTTGCTTTTAAGTGCTTCAGCTCCTGCTTCTGTGGAACACAAGTTCCTTTACTCTTCTCATAATCACGTTCTTAGTCCAGGCTCTTTTTGCACAAAGAGCTTAATACTGTAGGAATCACTCTTATGCTGGTGACATCTCTTTCCCTTTTCATCTCTTTGTGATTTATCTGAGTAGAATGGATGGTATCACTTTTGAAGAAACACTGATATAACCTGATCTAGATTTAAGTGAGATGTGATCTAGCTCTCAGCCTCAGCTAGACTTCAACTCTTTTTTTTTTTTTTTCCTGGTAGCTTTTTATTCCAGGAGGCATTAAACACCAATCTGAATTCTTTTCACTGTAAAGTAAAGCAGTCATTTCTTATACCTGTCCATTAGGGAGTGGATTTTTCTTTTTTCTTTTTTGTCCTAAACCAGTGTTCCTAAAATAATACCAACTCTTTCTGAAGTATCTGGGCAGCATATAAACAAACACGTTCCCAGTCCCCAGCCCCACAAAGATACTGATTCAGAAGAGCTAGGATGAGACCATCCAGGTAATTCTTAATACACTCCAGAGCTTTTGAAAACCTGTGCCTTCAAGGAATTTAGAACTTGCCTAGGCTCAGGTTTGTCTTCAAAAAGATGAATTCAGCTCACAAAAGGTTTCAAGGAGATGGCGAAGCAGCTCAGAAGTGCGAGCTGGCTTGACACGCTATTGTGGGGTGAGATGAGTGATATTCATTTGTCAGCTGAGCTCCTCTTTCCCCAGTCATTTCCCGTGGTTGAACAGCTTTCATGGCTTTCTGCAATGCTTCATGAAGAAGCGGGGAACCATTCAGAGCCCACATGATCCCGTCACCATCTGAGTCATCTCTAAGAGTCCTGACCTTTCCAACAACCT
Organism: Balaenoptera ricei; assembly: GCF_028023285.1. Taxonomy (NCBI): domain Eukaryota; kingdom Metazoa; phylum Chordata; class Mammalia; order Artiodactyla; family Balaenopteridae; genus Balaenoptera; species Balaenoptera ricei. The sequence continues at coordinate 112,833,917 of NC_082642.1, forward strand.
TGCTGGCAGAGCAAGTCAAAGTCAAGAAGCAGGTAAGCAACCTGCCTTCCTTTGCTGGTGAACATAGGTATTTTGATAAAGCTGTTGGCATGTTTAATAGAGTGTAATTAACTAGTCAAACTCTATTTCACTCATTGGAACTTTAAAGTTGCTTTTGGAATGGTAGAGAGATTTTTGGAGTTTTTTCTTGCCTTGAGCTTTGTTTCGGGTTAGTTTTAATAGAAGACTCCAGGAGACAGCTATTCCAGAGAAATCTGTCATAGGAATGAATTCATATTTGCTTAAAATGAATTCACTTCAGGGGATTAGGTTTAAAATGTGACCATAAACTTAAAGAATAACCTTTTAACATCACAAGGAGTTGCCTTTCACTTAAAACTGTCAGATGTGAAAGGTACATTTTGGGATATGAAAAACTAAAACTCACTAACTAATACAGATCATTTAGGAAGGATTAGTGCTAGACACATAGATGCTCATAAATGATTATCGGTGAAAGAGGAGTGGGATTTGAAGAACGAATTGAGTAACTATTGACTGAGAAGTAGCTTTGTGTTTAGTGAGAATAACAAAAATGTCCTCCGTATCAGTTGATGTTTATGATGTAAAATATTTCCTGAGGGTGCTTATGCAGTAAGTAATGAGTGTTTATTAGCTGGCCCATTTTAAACACTTTATATTTTGTTTTGTTTTAGTAATTGAATATAATAAACAGTATTGTTCCCTGGACAGCAGCTGTGGTTTTATTACCCAAAAGGATGCTTTTAGATTGCTGTCTTTTGTAGTGTCCACTGGTTCTGTTTGTAGATGACAGACACAAGCAATTCCTCTTTTAATGAGTTGGCAAATGTTATGAGTTTGAGGATGAAGGTTTCAAGTTCTTGATTAGGCAAATTAAGTGGTCTGACTTCTTTTTAACTGTTCTGTGCGGATGGCTGATTTTCCAAAGACTAATTTTCAACAGAGATTCTTGAAGCCAGGAAGCTCTTTTATTTAAAAACAACAACAATAACAAATCCCTGCAATTTAAATAAACTGATGCCCAGGGGAGTATACTATTTGTGGTTTTAGGAAGTTGAAATGACAGACTTATTATAAATTCATTGTAGCTGTCTTTCTATAAAACTTTAAATTATAGTTTCAACACAGGGAAGTCTTTGAATGAAACAATGTTTTCTACCCATTAAAAAAACAATGTGTTCATGAGAGGAAATAGAGCTTAACACACATTACTTAAGCTAAGCAAGAAGAGTGCATATTGTCATTGAGAGGTTCTGGGATCTCTGGGAGGACCTCAGAGGAGTCTCCAGGAACTGTGGGCAAAATGCCCCAGACTGGGGTATGAAGAAGGCAGTGTCAGATTTCACAGGGCTTCTGTCCTTCTAAACTCCTCTGGGGACAACTTGACCTCCAAATATCCATTCTCCTCCTTAGCTGATCTTATTCAGGCTGCATGAGCTGAGGTGCTGCCACACTCTTGTCATGCTGCAAACCAGTTGTGGACCAAGGGGAGAAAAATAGGAATTAGAAAGAGCCCATGTGAACAAGATGTTCTTCATTGTTCGCTGAGGAAGGAAAACTTCGATGTGAAGTGCCCAGGACCAGGACAGGCACATGCTCTTTTAGGCTAAGGTTATTTGTGCACAAGAAACAAGGTCTAGGTTATGTTAACAGGAGTGTACATTTATCATGTAAGTGAGACAGGGCCTTCATGGTAAAGAGTAAGATGCCTTCAGAGAAATATTTTAGAAAAAATAAACTTTAGTACAAAGAGGAATGCTACTGGTCCTACTTCATCCCTCCCTCTCTGCCCCCCCCCTTCCTCCATGCATTAAACCAGAGCAAATGTCCCTTCTCAGCCTCTTTTAGTACATAATAGAGTTTTCTGTAGGCTACCAACCACACAGAAGAGGTAGAAAGATGGCTGAAAACCTGGGACTATAGCATAACCCTCCCCTTGGTGGAAATTTGGTGGAGAAAAAAAAGGCTATACACTGAGGTTGTGAACATTTCCAAACACAAGATAGGTTTTAGGGGAATTAAGATTCTATAAAGACTTTAATATATAATTTAATCATCTCTCGTAGATTTTTAATTGAAGTTCCATTAGATTTATATGTTAATTTTGGAGGAATCTGTGTTTCCATAATACTGTTTTTCCTATCCAGGAACATAGTACACATCTTTCCATTTCTTCATATCTTACTTTGTGTCTTTCAATAGGATTTAAAATTTTTTTCATATAAAATTCTTGTTAAATCTACTCCTATGTATTTTTCCTTGTTATTGTCATAAAGAATGAAAATTCCTTCTCATTTCCCTTTCTCAGTGATTATTGCTAAACAGGGAAAATTATTGATTTAAACAAATTATCCTGTACTTAGCCACATCACCAATTCATGTAAATTCTTTCTTTCATTTTTCTTTCTTTCTTTTTTAAAAAACAGTCTTGTCTGCAAAGGGATTAGCCTTGTTTTCCAATGATTTTTACATGGTATTTGATTTTTCTAAAACTTGTGTGGCATTTGTTAACATTTTCAGAACAGTGAATAATAATGGTTGTAGCCATCAACTCTGTCTAGTACTGGTATTAAGAAAAATGGCTTTAGGGAATTCCCTGGAGGTCCAGTGATTAGGACCAGGCGCTTTCACTGCTGTGGGCCCTGGTTGGATCCCTGGTCAGGGAACTACAATACCACAAGCCTTGAGGCGTGGCCCCCCCCAAAAAAGAGAGAAAAATGGCTTTATTTTTCATTATTTATGATATCTGCCGTTGATTTTTGATAAATAACTTTTATTATATTTAAGTAGTTTCCATTTTACTTACTGTCTCTATTAGAAATGGTGATCTAATTTTGAGGTTTTTTCCCTGCATTTATTGACATCACATGGTGTTTCTCCTATAATTTCTTGATATACTTTATTATGTCGATGGATTTTCAGATATTGAACATCCCTTCTCTTCCTGGAATAAGTTTTATTTGGTCATAATGTATTATTTTCATTGATGGATTCTATTTGATAATATTTAATTTAGAAGATTACATAAAATGGGTCTAAAATAAGTATTTCTAAATGATCTATGTTAGAACCTCTTTGTCAGCTTTCCATGTAAACCTGTTAATATTTGAAGTTGTGCCTGCACTGGCTTTCCTTCCTACGGCCACTGGTGAAATCTTGTCCATGCCTCAAGGCTCACCTTAGTGCCATTTCATCTGTGAAGCCTTTCCTTTGTCTTGGCCGCTACTGCATATAAACACTTCTTATGCTAGATCTTCACAATGTGTTGTAGTGTCAAAGCAGGATTTTCAAAAACTTATCATGACACTTCTGTAAGTACACAGTGAGCACTTGTCAAAGATTTACTTAACTCATGAATGAGGTAACAAGCAGCATAAGCTGGTTCAAAAAATTCTCTGGTGAACAGAGAATTTTATGGTTTATTGGGGATGGTGTGCTAAAATAAATTGGCTAAGTTAGAGACAAATTGGTTAATATCCTAAAGGGCAATAAAATCATAATATTTGGGGTTATTTTTTTCTATTGAACAGAAACGATTTGCATGTCTTCTGGGCAAAAGTTGACAAGTTTTTACATAACCTTGTAGAATCATATTAAATAGCAAGTTAGAGACAGGTATATTCTCCCAGAGAAAGAAATAATCCTTGAGTGGGCCTCTTAGATGATGTTCAAGGATGACTTTGAAAAGATATGCAGGCTTCCTTTTGCCAAATTTCTTTGTTTTGGATACTTTTTTTCCTTAATGGTAGTAAATTCTGTAAAAGGTACCATCTACTTTATGTTTCCATTATTTGCATGTCTGACCCACACATGGCATGGTGTAGAGGAAAGCGCATGAGCTTTGAATATCTCACACAATCTAAGGTTTGAATCTTGACTCTCCAAGCCCAACCCTCATCCATATATGGTTTGTGCTGTTAGAGGAGGGGTCTGGGATAGCAGGGAGGCACAATAAAAATAGATGGAGGGCTTGGGAGCATCAGGAGAAAGCACACGTGGCACGTCTCTGGCATTCTCACATGGCAACAACTCAGCATGACCATATTTCACCAGCCTGAGGATACAGATGGGCACAAGGACACCAGTAAGCTCAAGTTTCTGTTTGTGCCTTCAAATGCCTATGTAGGACTTTTCCTACCCCTGCTAACAAGGGACCCTCTCCCCTAATATTTCTGGGTTTCCCCCAAAGGAGTGCCCATTTGACCACAGATTAATATGACAGCCACAGTTACCCTATCCTATTCTCCTTCTGGGCCTTGGGCTTCTCCCTTGGTGGTGTTTGCTGCTCCTGATGCTGTCTGAAACCCCCCCCCTCCCATGGCAGTGGAGAATGTTGGAGAATGGAGAAACTGAGGGAACTTTCCTCTGAGACCCCAAAGCCAAGAAGCTGTCTTTGCCACCACTTCCAGCTGCCTGTCCCCCTTTCCTCCCACATCTGAGTATCTTAACAGGACAGGTCCGTATGACAAATAGAATTTGGGGAGACTTCATTTACTCAAGGATTGCGTACTTGGATTCACATGCACGTGAGCTCCTGCTTTAGGGTAAAGAAGATTTTAAACAACTGTTATTCAGTTGTTATTTGACTGCTAATTGGTACCAGGTGCTGTAGGATAAAGATCTTTAAAAAGGAACATTCTTGGCCTTTAAAAAACTAGTTCAAACTATCTAGTGTAGGTAGGATAAATATACTAAAATGTCAAATAATTTTGCAAAACCTAAGAAATTGAGCAAAATGCTGTAGGATGTTAACCCAGCCCAAGGCATTTGTTGTGAGGATTTCAGTGACGATTAGGGATCACGTTCCTCAGTCATTAGAGACAACGCTGAAATCGAAGGGTGTTTTTCTCTCCAGAGAGAAATCAAGTAGGATTTATGTACTGCGTGTGAAGATGTTTGTTTTCTTATGTACAAAATATCTAGGAGTTCATGCTGAAGTCTTGCTGCCTTCCTGACAGGTTTCTGTTGTTGTTTTTGTTTTGCCTGGCAAATGTATTGACTTGGAAAAATAACTCAAGAGCTCTCATTGTGTCAACATGAATGTGTGCCATATGCCTTGTCTGATCTTGGAAGTCCTTTATGCCTGTCTTCAAAAATACAAATATGAAGCTTCTTTAGCTAATTAATCACTGCATTGTACTCTCTCACTACAGAGAACGGTAGATTTAAAATTATAACAATTAAATATGAAGTTACAAGGAGGAAAAGATGTTGAAGTGTAAGAGGTTTTTAGGGTGCAGCTGACTCTAAATTGTAGCTTCTTAAGTCATTTCTAACCAGAAACCAGATCTGTCATGAAGGAAGGTGTGTCTCTACTTTCAGAATCATTGAGTAGGGCTGTTCAGGTTAGAAGACTCTGTGTATCTCTGATTAGAGAATAAATCACCATTATTTTTTTTTAAAGGCTTCCTATGCCACAGATTTGCTGTTGAGGAATAAATACATCCCCTTTGTTTTATGATGAAAGATTATATAACTGGGAGACTTAAAAAAAAAAGGGCCTGTGTGTCACTTCAGGTGAATTGGATTAGAATGTCCGGGGTAGGTCCTGCTCTTCCTATATCACATGTCTTAAAAGCCTTCCAGGTGCTTTTAATGTGCAACCAGAGTAGAGAATTATTTCCCTACCCCAGCTACACCATGAAATGATACTATGTTTACTTAATTGTCTTAGAAGTAATTAGGATGTTGTGTTGCCAGCTGTTTACCACAGCATCTCATGATTGTGTAACCCAGACGCTAGTGTTTATCAGAGGTGGGTGGAAGCAAAACACCCGTCCAGGTCCACATGCAGAATCCGATGACTATTCACTCCTCTACTTTGAGTGATGGAGTCTGAAATGGTTGGATTCTACCTGGTGACAGAGAATAGACCTGCTGTGGTTTACTTGTCCCTAGGCCTCTTTCATAGGAATGCCCCCTAGTGGGCATTTGTTTACGGTAACTTTTGTTGTATAGAAAAAAATTTCTATAGTCAAATATATGCTTCTACGTGTATGTGACTTTTACCTTTTATTAACTGAGCTTTCTCTGCCCCAAGATAATATGGACTTATAGTTTCTAGTGGTACTTATGATCATTTTTTTCATCTATATCTTAAATCTGTGTGAAAAGTATTTGAAGTGGTCTTCTGTTTTCTTCCCTGAAAAGTTAGCCATTGTTCCAATGCCATTTATTAATGTCCCTATCAATTTCCCATTGATTTGAAATGATACTGGCCAGATTTCTTTGTTCATATTTGAATCTTTCTTTTAGGCTTTCTATTCTATATCCTTAATCTTTTATTGATTCCCAAACCATAAGTTGTTTCTGACTTTGAAGAAAATGACTTTAGTGTTCAATCATTGAATAAGTTGGTGACATGGAAAATTTGAGAAGATTTGTATCACAAGAAGGTATTACTCTTCTTCATTTTCCAAGATTTGCTAAAATCTATAATGATTTAAAGAATTTTATAATATTTTTTTCTCCTTTGACCACCTGATGTGATGAATTACATTAATAATGCCTTGATATGAAATCATTCTTGCTTTTTCTTTTTCGGATAAAACCAACTGTGTCACCGTATATCATTCTTCTAACATGGGGCTGGATTTGATTTTTCTGAAATAGTGTACATTATAATGGAATTTAAACATTATTTGACAGACCCCACCAATAACTGGTATTGGCAGTTTCTACAGAAAATGAGTTTCAAGATTATAAGGAGTAATGGGTAGTAAGGAGACAGAGGCAGTTGGTCTTACAAAACAAATTAGGAATAAAAATGAATTTCCAGTTTAATCCTTCTTAAGGGTTATAAGCTGAACTTGTACGTTGAAGGAGCAAAACAGTTAAGGTGTAATCAAAAGTACTTTTATTCATGTACTATCCATCCCTCATCCATTCTGTGAAGACAGTTTTCTCTTTATCTCTAGTTGAAATCTCATGCTCAGATATTAAGCCTTCTATTCCTATTCAAAGAATCTCATTTCAGTGAATAAAATACTGAGAGTCATGAAATAGTCAGAACTAAGTTAAAACTTCTACCTCCGCTCCAGACTTCAGTCAGAGGGGTAGGATCTGTTCATTTTTGTTTCTGTCTTCTGCATGCCAGCTTCTTTTTCCTTCCCCTCACTTTGTAGCCTAGGCTTCGAATCCCTCCAGGTTTGAAATACGAGGAGTGGAGAAAAGGGTAAGGAGCAAGGAAGGTTTTACTTGACTGGTCCCGATTTATGAAGACGTTGGCTTCCTCTAGCCATGGTGAATAAAGCTGCCCCTCACGGGGGCGGGGCGGGGGAGGCAGTTCTGTGGGTCTCAGGGACCCCCTCCCCACCAAACGCTAGCAACGCCTTATCTGTGGTTCAATAACTAACATCAATACATTTTCTCCAGCTGGTTACGTAAGATTCCTCCTCGTCTTTAAACTCCTGGCCATCTCTAGCCCAGGAGAAGTGCTAACACTGGGATTGCAGACTGCTAGGAACTGAATGCTTGTGTCCCCCAGCCCCCCAACCCCTAAGTGTGATGGTATTAGGAGGCGGGGCTTTTGGGAGCCAATTAGGTTTAGATGAGGTCGTGAGGGCGGAGCTGCCGTGATGGGATTATATGAGAAGAGGCACCAGGGAGCTTGCTTCCTCTTCCTCTCTGCCATGTCAGGACACAGTGAGAAGGCACCGTCTACAAGCCAGGAGGAGGGCCCTCACTAGAACTGGACCGGGCTGGCACTTGGATCTTGGACTTCCCAGCCTGCAGAACTATGAGAGGTCAGTGCCTGTTGTTTAGGGCACGCAGTTCATGGTATTTTGTTATAACAGCATGAGCTAAGACAGACTGTGCTAAGTGCAGCTCTCATGCCTGCTTTATCTTCAGAGCAGGGTCTCCAGCCACAGCCTCGCACTTTTAGCCTGGTGTCTGACACTTAGCTGGGGACGCTACTGTGTATCCCAAACTAAAGGCATCCATATCAAGCCCTTCAAATGGTCTTGAAGATCCTCTCATGTGGTTTGAGGAAAGTTAAGGACCCACTTCCCTAGGCTCATAACCCACCAACAGTTCTCTCTAAAGACATCTTCTTGCCATTTAGCTTCCTATTCTTTTCTAAACGGCTGGAAGTGTTTGGTAAGCCAAGGGTTACACAACTGGTTCTTTGTTAGCTCTTTTCAGGCTCCACACAACCTTGCTATTGTATTGCTTGGGTGTGGCAATAGTGGACACCTGTCACTCTGAGGTGTCAGCCAAAACAGACTTGGGAGTCCTATTTTCATATCCTGTTTACACAACAGGATATTTATCATATTACTTTGTATTTGGTATTTGAGTAAGGACAGCCTAGAGAGAAGAGAAGAAAAGGGTCAGTCCAGGTCAGTCAAGGACACAGGCTTTGAAGCTCTGAACCAACTCAGTAGAATCTTCTCTGAATCACATCAGAATCTGGTGGTTTTAACCTGCACTGGATCTTTCTCTTCTTTTTTAACAGTCACAGCCCCCTCACTTCTTCTTTTGGGTTTTGCCTGACACTTTTTGAAAACATCTCTATTAAACTTTATGAATCCATTTCACTTTCCTCTTGGTGAGTCTTCTGCTTACTGAAGCAGCTCCTTTTCCTGTTTCTTTTCTTTTTTTTTTTTTAAAGGTGTAGGCTTATTTATTTATTTATTTATTTATTTTTTTGGTTGTGTTGGGTCTTCGTTTCTGTGCGAGGGCTTTCTCTAGTTGCGGCAAGCGGGGGCCACTCTTCATCACGGTGCGCGGGCCTCTCACCATCGCGGCCTCTCTTGTTGCGGAGCACAGGCTCCAGACGTGCAGGCTCAGTAGTTGTGGCTCACGGGCCTAGCTGCTCTGTGGCATGTGGGATCTTCCCAGACCAGGGCTCGAACCCATGTCCCCTGCATTGGCAGGCGGATTCTCAAACACTGCGCCACCAGGGAAACCCCCTTTTCCTGTTTCTTAAATCTGGGTTTCCAAAGTGTTTTTGGGAATACTATTCTTGAGAAAGAAGCCACAAAAACAATGTTCTGTAATTCCATTTATTTGGTGAATGCTACATGCATGCTAGATCAGTCTTTTGGTGACTGACAATGCATAAAGCGTATCCAAGGGTTTGAGGAGTCCTGCAGTAAAGAAAGTGGTTTAACTTTTTAAAGCCAAGCACTTCACAAACTTATCTGACTATAGACTGTTATCACTCCCATTTGTCTGGTGGGACTTGTGTTCTTCTCAGAAACACTTCGGAAATACTGACTTATACCACTTTGCTGCTCAGGGATTGGTTAGGATGTTGTCTTGCGCTATACGTGAAGTCAAGGAAAGCTAGGGAAGGACTGCCACCTTCTTGTCAACTTATCCCACTTAGATGTCTGAGCTTTCTCTCAAATTGCACCCTATTGATCTTTCCTTGCTAATTCCCTTCCATAATTTCCATTTTAGAATTTTATCAGGACTTCCCTGGTAGTCCAGTGGTTAAGACTCCACGCTTCCAATGCAGGAGGCACTGGTTTGATCCCTGGTCAGGGAACTAAGATCCCACCTGCTGCAGAGCGTGCAGAACAATGTTACACAACATTGTAAATCAGCTATACTCCAATAAAATAAAAATTAAATTAAAAATTAAAAAATATCTTATGCATACACGTAGCTAACTTATGGAATGCCTTTGTATTATAATTGTATGCCATGTGTTCTCCCATTTAATGATCAAAACCCTAGAAAGAATCATTATCTCCATCTTACTCAGATATACAGAGGACAGGCACTCATTAAATGCTTTCACTGTCAGAGACAGGCAAAATCATGCTCACCAGGGAGAACTCCGGCATGAGAAGTATTGATTTAATCAGAGGAGTAAATGACAATAGTGCTGACATTTGGATTCCAGTTGCCTCTCGATATTATGATATAATAAGAAATATACATTTGGTCTTTGTTCCCAGTTCCTGGAGCAAATCTTCTGAAACCCTTACCTCTAGAGTGTTAGGGATGAGGAGAAGCAGCTTTTGTTATTTTCACCGCACCTAACTTTACGCTAATGAGGTTTCTCCCAGAGGAGGGTGCAGGTTGCCAGAGGGACCGACCAAGTGATTAGTGGGTTGGAACTTTCAGCCCCACCCCTGACCTCCTGGGAGGGTGGAGAGTCTGGGGATTGAGTTAATCACCAATGGCCAATGATTTAATCAATCATGCCTATGCATTGGAGCCTCCATAAACCCCTAAACAAAGGGAGAGCTTTCTGGATTGGTGAACACATTGAGGTGCTGGGAGGTGGCAGTCCTGGAGAGGGCGTAGAAGCTCTGTATTGCCCACCCCCTGTGGCTTGCCCTGTGCATCTCTTCCATCTGGCTGTCTTGTTCTACCCTTCACAATAAGCCTGTAATAGTAAGTAAAGGGTTTTCCCGAGTTCTGTGAACCATTCCAGCAAATTATTGACCTAAGGAAAGGGCTGTGGGAATCTCTGATTTATAGCCAGTCATCCAGAAGTAGGGGAGGCCCAGACTTGTGACTGGCATCTGAAGTGGGGGGCAGTCTTGTGGGGCTGAGCCTTAACCTGTAATTCTATGTTTAATTTTTTGAGGAACTGCCATACTGTTTTTCATAGTGACTGCACCATTTTATGTTCCCATGAGCAATGCACAAGGGTTCCAATTTCCTCACATTTTTGCCAACATCTTTTTTTTTAAATAATAACTAGTGGGTGTGAAGTAGTATTTTATTATGGTTTTGATTTGCATTTCCCTAATGGTCAGCACTGTCAAACATTTTTTTATGTGCTCATCGGCTATTAATATATCTTGGGAAAAATGTCTATCTAATTCCTTTGCCCATTTTTTAAATTGAGTTGTGTTTTTGTTGAGTTGCTATAAGTGATGATTTTTTTTTAAAGAGTACTATTGAATACAAAGTATCTTTTTTTATACAAAACTCTCAGTTTCCATACACTATTGATTTTCTGGAATTTCCTAGCTATGCTTAAATTTCATTTTTTCCTATTTTAGTATATGTGCTGCTGAAGCGAGCACTCATTTTTTCCTGTCAGAATTGTTTTCATTGATTTTTTTAAAAATGGTTCCTGGGAAAATGAGATTTTCATCTCAGCATCTGTGTTATGAAATACTGATGACTGTACTTTCTGGCATGTGTTCTGATTAAATTGCTAGTTGGACATCCCATTTTGGCTACCCTGTTTTTTTAAAAAGTTAACATTTTAGAGGATAAAATCCATATCTTCTAATTTTTCAAATTATTTAAATAGTGATAGCCTCCAAGTTCATGCAACAGAGCAAATCTATTTCTTACCAAATTGGGTGAGAGAAGAGGAATAAAATATCATGACCCTCCACTGAGAAATATCTCATAGTTTCTCAGAGTGGGTTTTTTTTTTTTTTTGGTCTGAGTAGGTGACTGAATGGACTAAATTTATTGCCAGATAATATTGAGTATTGACCTATATATTAGTTTCCTCTGGTTGCTGTGACAAGGTACCACAACCTTGGTAGCTTAAAGCAACACAATTTATTCCCTTACAATTCTGGAGGCTCAGACGCTGAAATCAAGGTGCTGACATCAAGGTGTCAGCAGGACCACTCTCCCTCTGTACGTTCCAGCTTCTGGAGCAACCTTCCTTGCATTCCTTGTTGCATGGCCTCTTCCTCCATCACCATAGCCTTTGTCAGCATAACATCTTGGCTTCACTTGTCGCATTACTTTCTTGTTCTGGTGTATGAAATGTCCTTCTGTCTCCCTCTTATAGCAATACCTGTGATTGCATGTAGGAGACAGCTGGATAATCCAGGCTACTCTCCCCAAGACCCTTAAATTAATCACATCTGTAAAGACCCTTTTCTGCCGTGGAAGGTAACATTCACAGGTTTCAGGGATTAGGATGTGGATCTCTTTCGAGGAAACATTTTCTAGCCTACCACAACCTATAAATGGCTCTTTGGAAATTTAAAATGAAAAAGAAAAAGGAAGTTGTAAACATCATAGATGTCACCGACTCCTAGTTCTGTAAACAAAGTTTAAGTTCAATACGATTCTCCCTTTTAATCGTGCTGACTGCCTTGCTTTTCCTTTTCCCATTTTGTTCTTAACCATCTGCAGTTTGGATTCTGCTCTGTGCAGCTGATACAATGCTTTCAGAAGTTTTTCAGTGACTATAAAGCCTAATCTTGGGGCGTCTCTCTTTGGTTTTCATCCTCCTCATTCTCTTTGAAACACTCAGCAGAGACCACTTATTAATAAACATAACTCCCTTCTTTAAATGCCTGCAGCACTCACTCATCTACTGGCTCCTCTTCTTCCATCATAATCCTTGTAACCAGCTCTTCTCTCTCCTGTGATGTCTTTTATTCTCCTAACCCATAATATTGAATTCTTTGAGGTTCTGTGCATAGCTCTCTGGTTTCTTCCCAGACCCCAGTCTTTATGGGCTCTTGGGTTTAGCTATGAGTTGATGAGACTCACAAATATTTATCTTTAAACCTGAATTCTAACTCTATGCCTGTGACAACCATCTGTTTCCTGCCCTCTGACAGGTCATGGACATATAGATATCCTCATGTCATCTCTACTCCAGCATTTATAAAAACAAAACTCATCTCTCACTCTTCTTACTGGCTTTCTTTTTAATTTCCAAGCAGGTCAATGACACCACCATTAAGCTAAAAATTTTGACATCTTATTCCTGACAACTAGGCATTGTTATATCCTTTTGATTCTTAGTGAAAATAGGTTTTGGTTTTGTCATTTTTAACTCTGTAGTCTAGAGCAGTGCTATGCAAAGCGTGGTCCGTGGATCAACATTAGCGCCACCTGAAAGCCTGTTAGAAATGCAAATTCTTGGTCCTTTCCCAGCCCTTCTGAATTACAATCTGTATTTTAACTGTGTTTTAGCGAGCTCTCCAGCTGAGTCTGATGCGTGGCGGCGTTCAGGCGTCCACTGGGCTAGAGTCGAGTGTTGGCGGGCATCGCTCCAGGCTGAGATCACGGCCGCAGCTTCTTAATAGGAGGTAAGTCTCCCTATTTCCAGTCAAATGTCTTATGGACAGTTATTTTCTTTTTCAATTCCTATTTTATCTGTCAATCTTATTTCATATCTTACAGTGTTATGTATTTCATGTGTATGAACTATGTGGAAACTGGCCAAGAGGACATGTTCAAGGGAAACAGACATCTAGAATTAATTAACGCACTTCCAGGTTTCATTCCTGTTTTGAGTGTCAGGCTGTGGCAGTTTTTTTCCCTTCTTCTTCTTTTTTTAATGCTCCCAGCTCAGTGGACTTAGCTCCTTCCGTAGTAGAAAACTTCAAAACAGAAGTCTTGTTCCATCTAGGAAAGTTGGTGACCGGAAGGAGACTAGGAGAGGGAGAGGACTGCTATCCAAAAACTAACTGTGGATTGCAAATATGAGTAGGAATTTTAGCATCAAATGCATTGCTGAGGTTTGTCACGTATTAGTAGTTTTTTTTTTTTTTTTTTGAGTAAAATAACTTAAAATTTCCAAGTCTTTTCAGCTCCTCCTAGCTTTCTTCATGCAGCTAGAATTCATGGCAATGGTTTATCTGAGATAATCTCCTTTTCTATTTTTCAACATTAGTTAAGGCCAAGAACACAAGGAGGAGATCCTTTTGTTAGATGACTAGCATTTGGAAAAAAATTTGGATAGAAGAGAGAAAGTCTTCAAATAACTTAATTACATGCTTGTTTCTGCCCCATGACTCCTGAATGTATTGATTTAACTAAAATTTAGTATTCCATGAACACCTTTCAAATAAAAAAAAGAAGGAATTAAACATTTGTCAGTGTTGAGATACATGCTGGAAATAGAACACAATGATGCTTACAAGGGACTCTGTCTTGTTGCTCCCAGTTTAATGTGGGAAACAGACTAGTAAACAGACACTTAAAATACAGCCCCCAACCATGTAATTGGCCCAAGCCCTCTCTGCTTTTAGGATGTCAGAGAAGCTCTTAATTCTGCCACACAGTTATGAGAGGTTCAGCAGTGTAAAGACTGTCCTGTGAGTGGCGCGTCATCTGTTCCGGAACAGCAGAGCCATAGTGCAGGAACATTTGTGCTGAGAAAATGGCAGAGTCAAAGGTCTGTGAGACTGGTTTCAGTTATAAACTTCATTGACTTGTTGTAGGAGAAAGAAAAAAATTGGAGCAGGGCTCTTACCAAATCATGCCTATTTAATTCCCCACGATTGGAAGTTAAATTTAATTGTTTCAGCAGTGTGTCCAAGATAAGGGAGTTGAAATGTTGGATCAACTCATTCATTCTTATAATAATTTGAGTCATTCTGAACCAAGATAAAATTATTAAAGGATGTGCTGAGGTGGCTTACATCTTTGGCCATTTTAGGTTCAAAAGCTATTTAAACTTGAACTTTCTTAGAGATTTCTTGATGAATTAAACTGATGATTCATTCTTTTTCAAGAGGCTAATAAGTTAATATGAGCCAAACAAAATCATTTATTCAGAGGTTCCATCCCTTAATGAATAAAACTATTGATTTCACGTTGTCTATTTAACAACGAATAAGAATTTTATAGTTTGCTCTCAGTGGTTTTATACTGTCTGGATGGCAATAAGGAGAACAAAGTTGAAGACCCATGATCTAAAGACAGTACCAAATGTTCTTTAAATAGTGCAAAACAGATGTTTTCTCCCTCCCTCCCTCCCTCCCTCCCTTCCTTCCTTCCTTCCTTCCTTCCTTCCTTCCTTCCTTCCTTCCTTCCTTCCCTCCCTCCCTCCCTCCCTCCTATTGTTAAAGTGGAAGAGCCAGGATCATCCTTTACAAATATCTGAAAAATATAACTTGGTTAAGCATTATTCTACCTTAAATCTTTCTTGGCTACTTATAGGAAAATATGATATGGGAACAACTTATCTCACATTTTGGCGCTAATGCACTTAATCCAAGTAATAGGAATGAGGCCACATTTTAAAAATTATTTCATGCACATATATTATCAGAATCATATTTCAAGTGTGTCTCCCATTGATTTTACTTACAATACTTATGCATCAATCTCCAACATTGATAGAAGACCGCCGAGTATACAGAGCACAATACTAGGCACAGGGTACTTGATTGGAAAACAGTCTTTCTAGTAAATTCACAATGTTCTTGAGAAATCTAAACTGATGTGTAAAACCACGGAGAACGTACATTGCTGCCTGAAAATAGAAACATTAAATGAGCACTCTACTAAATAAGTAGAAAAATGGACAAAGTTATGCTCAGTTGTGAAGGCTTGAGAGTAAAGTCCTTTGCTAGTTTGTTCTGCTGAATATCCACCAGTTCTGTACAGGTTGCTAGAGTTCCAGACTGATGTTTATATAAAGTTGTGTTTATGTGACACTTAAGAACCATTGGCATGAATCTCTTTGAGGTTTATTGTAAGCAACATAAATCAAATAAAATCTTGTAGCAAACTGTGGCAGCTCTCAGCTTCTGCTGGGACATTTTAAAAGCCCCACTTTTTTTCTTTTGTTTCCATATAGAACCTCTGGAAATCAGAGGATGGTAAGTAGGTCTTAGGGTGTCGTTTCATGCTTTTAACTCTATTTAATCTCACCCTCAACCCCACTTCATATCAATAATCTGTCTTGTCATATCCTCTTAGAATTTTTTCAAGTACATTCATCTTTAAAAAAATTACTTTTTGCTAATACACTGTTTTATAACCTCTCTTAAACTTTGTCCTATTGTGGTAAATCTTATGTCCTTTTTTAACGTTATTTGAAATTTTAAAATTAAATATTGTGACAGACACTGTTAATAATAACCAAATATTCTTGCACATTTCTACATTTCCCAGTCTCTGCAGTTAGGGTGGGGACAATGTGACTCCTTCAGGCAAAAAAGTATAGAAGTAAAGAGATGGTTTCTTGGCCAGGGCAGTTAAGGACCAATGTGGCACTACCATCTCTTTCTCTCTTTTATCTGCGTAATTGGAGAAATCCAAGATGCTGGAGTTGCAAGATTGAAGAGCCTGGGACCCCAAGTCACTGCTTGCCCAACCGATTTGCATATAAATAATAAAAAAAAAAAACCCTTGCAGTTAAACCACTGAGATTTCAGGATTTATTTGCTACTGAGGCATAACCAATAATTACTTAAGTAATACCAATATCTTGAATAAAATATGAATCAGAGAAATGGGATAAGAGTCCACTTTACATGCCTATTTCACAATCACTGGATGGGATTTGGATTCAGATAAGCTAGTTTCTAAGCGACACTTCAGGACTACTTCCAAACAATGAAGTATTTTCTGCCCGGTGATAAAGATTTAAACTGCCTAAGGAAGCTGGTCTCCACTTAGTTTTTCAAATATATTGGGGGACCAGGTTATTGATGACAAAAAACCCTTTGTTATTAAAAAAAAATTTTAGCTACTGGTTTAAATGACAAAGTTATTCTTTCAAAGCTTTGCTTTTTATATATTTTTTCTGATTATAAAAGCAACATATGCTTATTGAGGGAGAAAATTTTAAGAAATACAGAAAATAAATTTAAAAAATCCCTTCAGTCCCTCATAATCTTATACACCTGGAGACAAATGCTAGTATTGTTGGATAACATTTCCTTCCAATCTTTTTACTTTGTGTATGTAAGTAAATGGTCTTCTTTTGAAGACTTGAAGTATTGTATTAGCTCCTCTTGGTTTTTCATTTAATTATACCATAAACTCTTCTCCATGTTATTTAAATATTCTTTGTAAATATTATTTTAGTTATTTTGCATTTTTAACCAGGACTTCCTTGAAATAGATTTCCTTCCGATTAAGACTTTGTGGGAGTTTTCGATCTGTTTATTTGTAGGATTGGTCCTGATAGCCACACTGACCTTCTGAGAACAAATGTATAGAATTAAGACTCTGTGTGTGTGTGTGTGTGTGTGTGTGTGTGTGTACATACACACATTCATACACATTCATACACCAAATAGATTGACTTATCTGACAGTTCTAGTAACCACCAACTTTAAAAAAGTTGACTTTTATCTTAGGTATAGAGTAATTTGAAGAGCAGTCACCATTATTTCAACTCAAGAAACATTTATTGAACATCAACGTATGCATAGTACTGTAAATTAAAGTTAAGATGATGATCATTCCTGCCCTAAGAGAGCATATGCTCTAGATTAATTCTTAAATAAACAGGTTCTTGGCTGCATGTCTGCTAGATTTGAGGAAACACCAGACACTGACAATACTTGGATAAATTACACAAGATGCACTTATCTGAGTGATACACGACAAAGTTAGCAGAGTTAGGTTACTCAGCAGAGATCCACAACATTTTCCCCAAAAGGCACAAATCTTCTTGTCCTGTGGCAGGAAGCACCTGTGAGCACAGAGTTTCAGATGGTGATGTCGGAATGTCTGAGGGTATATTGTACTTTCTGGGAGCATCACTCCTCCCCTTCTGTTCCACCCTTCTTTGTAATGTTGAATTAGGCTAGATACCATCTCACCTGGGCAAGAGGCCAGCTTCATGGGTGTGTGACAAGTGCAATTAGCTGCATGGGACCCGCACTCAGAATGGGACTCTGCACTTGGGATTTAATGCTCTATAGGCACAATCTTAAAATTCTTAAGAATTTATCTTTGAATTTGTGTGTTACAAGTAAAGTTGGATAGGATGATGAGACGTGCACTGGGGACTTGGAGCTTTGGCTCATGTGAAGTCCATCTCCTGTCGCCTCCCTGCCTCCCCACATTGGGTTCTCTGCCACCTGCTCTCCTGTCCCTTCAGTGACTGATGTTGCCTTCCAACCCCGGTGGAGGCCTGGGAGTGGAGAAGGCCAGTTTGGGGCATTTGTGCCTCACCCAGTCACAGGGGAGGGACCTAGGCACCGGAGATACCCCTTTGTGTCCAAGGGAGAGTAACATTAAATAGCAAAGTAACAACAAAAGCCCACAATGACAGGTCAATTGAGAGACTGCAGAAGGAAAGAAAACATTTTTATCCTGATTTCTGGACAAGGGTCCCTGAATTTTCATTTTGCACTGGGCCCTACAAGTTATGGTGCTGGCTCTGCACCTCGGCTGGGGATAGGTCATCAGTTTTGGAGTTTTAGAACATTTGATTGCCAGACTAAAGTCTACTCAAGTCATAACAGACATTTCACCCTTTATTTTGAAGCCTTCTATTTTCCCTCCTCTAGCCCCAGGCAAAAGAGGACTGACCCCAAATATGTTCCTGAATTCTATGAAGTAGGACCAGAACAAGGATCAGTAATTTACCCAGGTGTCTCTGAAAGTCATGTAAGCAGGCCCTTAGTCTTGCTATAGGATCTATTTGGCATTATCTAAAGCATTTGTATGAAAAACCTTGTATTCATGTCATCACTATTCTCTGTTGGTCTGAAATTAAGATAATGTATTCATGGGCACTGTAACATTTCTGTTTGGTGAACAATCTTTATGGCTGTAGATGTATACGAAAAAAATAAACAGAACGTATTTTAAGCTAAAAGGTGGGGAAAATCAGGTCTGAATTGGTATGAGGGATTGACTTCTGAGCCATATACTTATTTTTAAGCCCAATCTATTTACTCATGCGTATAGTCATTCAACAAATATTTACTGAGCACCCTATACATCAGGAGCTTTGCCAGGAGCTGGAGATAAGATGGCAAGCAAAAAAAGAAGCTCCTGACTTCATGGAGCTTACAGACTAATGGGCAAGCAGGGCATTCATAAAATAACTGCATGATTGCATGTGAAATTACAGACTGAGATAAATGCTCTGAAAGAAAGGAACAGCCTACGGGAGCAGATAGCAAAGGAACCTAGCATAGGTCAGGAAAGGCTTCTCTGAAAGGTAGTGGTTGAACCAAAGCTGAAGACTCTGTAGGTAACTGGGTAAACAAGGCTGAGCAGGGGTAAGCATGTGCAAAGGCACTGTGGTGGAGTGGGGGCAAGTGTGACCCATTTGAAGAATTAGAATGTCAGCGTGGCAGAGCTCAGAGTGAGAGGAGAGTTTTGTGAAGTGAGACTGAGCAATAGACAGGGGCAGACCATGCAGGACTTTGGTGAACATGTTAAGAATTTTGGTCTGCAGCCTAGAAACACTGCAAAAACACTGAAGGAGTTTTAGCGAGGGCTTGATAGAACTAGGGTTGTGTGCAAGGTCAGATTTACACTTTGTAAAAGATGACTCTCCCTGCAAATGGGGAAAATATTGTAGGTTGGAAGGAATACTATGTGATTGTAGAAAGACCTGTTAGGAGGCTGGCATTGTAAACAATAGCGGGGGCAGGGGGTTGGGATTCAAAAATTAACTGTGTAATTACAAACTGAGATAAATGCTCTGAAAGAAAGAAAAAGCCTATAGGAAGAGATAACAAAGGAACCTACCCTAGCATGCTTCAGGTAAGAGACCGTGGCAGCCTGGATTTATGGGTGATGTTGGAAAAAGAGAGCTGTGTGGATTCAAGAGACATTTAGAAAGCAAAATCAATGACCCGTTGAATACAGCAGGGGGATGGAGAAGGTGTCAAAGACAGTTCTGAGTTTTTTGGCTTGAATACTTTAATGGATAGTGGATCCATTCATTGAGACAAGAAACGAAGAATCAGGTTCAAGGGTGAATAACATAAGATCAATTTTGAGATGCCCCAGTCATGCAAGTGTTAAATGTTGAGACATAGTTGTACATATGGGTGAGATTTTACAGTATTGGGCTTATGGCTGGGTAATTGAAACCTGGGAGATGACTATGTTCCTGCCAGGGAGACAGAGAAGTGCTGTGTCTTGAAAACAAAGGGAAGAAAGTATTTCAAGAATGAAGGACTGATTCAAGGTGCTGAATGTAGCATAATAGGTGAAATAGGAAGCGCGCTGAAACAACAGGGCCTTTAACTCATATTAGCAAGAGCTGCTTGGATGGAGTGATGGAAAAGAAGAAAACTGGAAGGGTTGGGGAGTCAGTTAGAAGTAGGAAAATGAGACCACTTTAGGCAGCTCTAAATATGTGTGGCCTTTACAGAGAGAAGACAATAGCTGGAGGAGGATGGGCATGGCAGAATTTTAAACTGGTGAAGCTTAGATTGATGAAGCAAAAAACAGCTTTTGATATGATCACTGAGAAACAAAAATACTTGTGTTTATAATTTATGCATAAGGCCCCCTGGTTTCATCTTCAAATGCACCTTTCCTTCAAGCTGTAGATTGTAATTTGAGACCTTTACCATAGTAAGCATTCTTTTCATACTAACTGCATGACACTCATGATTGCATGCCTTCTCTCTGGAGATCCTAGGTAAATGGTGCACAAAATTTCATATAAAAATAAGCAAAATGTGAATATTTCCAAGTTTTTTTTCATAGCAATGTTGTCTGATGTGATTCCCAAAGATTACCTCACTGGGTTTGAAGAAAAATTGGCTTTAAGCTTTTTGTGATTGCATGTATTTGTTCTCCCAAATGGTATGCTTTTGGAGCCAATCAAAATAGATGAGTATGATTTAGAATAGAGTTGGTAGAATGTTTTTGTTTTGTTTTGTTTTGTTTTTCTAATGTGTTATGCAGTTAAAATAATAAATAGCAGTTTTTTTTCAACTGTGTTGTGAGATAGCCAATTATAAATAGTGAGGAAAGCCATGGATCTGCTTTCAACTGCCATGAGCCTATTTTAAGTATTGTCTGTGAATGCCAGAGGCATCTTTGTATTTTCTGCTCTTTTGATTTTCATTGATGGAGTCAGTGTTTATAATTGTGGACATATTTTGGTGAACTTTCTCATTCCTTGGACCCCATTAACACTGTGGCATTTCTCTTTCTTCTTCCTCCTGCACTTTCACCAGGGTGCTCTAAATTTAACTGAGATGCTTCTAAAATTTTTCCTTTCTTTTTTTGTTTTCCTCTTCAAACTTTTGTTGTTATCAGTTTAACTCTTACATATATGTAAATGCCTCTCAAATTCATATTTCACTCCAGATTTTTTCCAGACACTTATTTAACCGCTTGTTGTATTCTTACTGCATCTCCCAGTGTCCTTATGTTCTTCCCTCAAATCAGTTACCAATTTCATATCTTGGTTTTCTGTGTCTTTGAGGTCCCTTTCCCAATCACTTGGGCTCAAACAAGGTCAGCCTTCATTCCTTTCTCCTTCATCACTGATCCAGTGAGTCGTGAAGCTCCCATTAACTCCTTTTAACTAAACTACTTCAAGTACATGGCGTCAGAGCAGTAGAGAACAACTTCTGAAAGCAGTAGTTTTCTGTTTATTTCTTCCCCACCTGCACGTCTGTTCTCAGAGGAAATATACTTTAACTGTGTTTTATTCTCCAAGTGGCCACTTAAGAAAAAAAACTATAGGTAATGTACTTATAACTGTATTTATTTATTGATCTACCAACTTCATGTCTATTGACTTCCCAACATAAAACATAATATGTCTTTGGATTCATTACCCCTCCTCTTCTTCTGATGTTTCAGTATTTATATTTGTAGTTGTAATTCTTTTATTTTTTTACTTTTGAAATTTTAATCTATGTAAGCATCTTTTTCTTGTCCTTCAACTTTTGGTATTATTTCTTGATCTTCTCTTGTAAAATGAGAATATCAGTGCCCTTACCCTTTCCTCTATCTTTATTGTAGTCCACAATTACCTTCTATCTGCAACCACTTCTAAGTTTTCTGTTTGGTTATCTCTAAAGGCTGAAAACCAATAAATACTGGCTACATTATTATAGCATTATTTTATATCTATCTATCTATCTATCTCCACAGCTGGATCCCCATTACATTTCTTTCCCTATAGATGCAATGTTGTGATCCCCAGGCCCTGAAGGAACATGTGCTTTGTTTCTAGGCCTATTGAGTTTTCTGGTTTTTTGTTTGTTTGTTAAGAAGAAATGATTATGAGGAAATAAAAATAATAGTATATATTATAGTGTTTTATATATATACTATTATATGCTTTATTTATATAATTTAATATAATTATGTATAATAGTTATGTATGTGTATTTGTATTTATGGGCTTTAGATTTTTAGACCAGTTTTAGGGCCACAGAAAAATTGAGAGGAAGGTACAAAGATTTCCCATGTATTTTCTGCCTCCACACATGTATAGCCTCCCCTGTTATCAACATCCTCCATCAGAGTGGTACATTTGTTATGATTCATGAACCTACATTGACACATCATTATCAGCCAAAGACCATAGTTTACATTAGGGTTCACTCTTGGTGTTGTACATTCTATGGATTTGAACAAATGTATAATGACATGTATACACCATTATGCTATACAGAGTAGTTTCACTGCCATAAAAATCCTCTGTGCTCTTCCTATTCATCTCACCCTCCTCCCTAACCCTTGGCAACCACTGATCGCTTTACTGTCTCCATAGTTTTGCCTTTTCCAGAATGTCCTCCAGTTGGAATCATACAGTATGTAGCCTTTTCAGATTGGCTTCTTTCATTTAGTAATATGCATTTAAGTTTCCTCCACATCTTTACATGGCTTGATAGCTCATTTCTTTTTAGTGCTGAATAATAATCCATTGTCTGACAGTTTATTTATCCATCCACCTACTGAAACACATCCTGGTTGCTTCCAAGTTTTGGCAATTAGGAATAAAGCAGCTGTAAACATTTGTGTGCAGGTTTCTGTGTGGATATAAGTTTTCAAATCATTTGGGTAAATACCAAGGGGCAAGATTGCTGAATCATGTGGTAGGAATATGTTAGTTTTGTAAGAAAGCACCAAACTGTCTTCCAAAGTGGCTGTACCATTCTGCATTCCCACCAGCAATGAATGAAGTTCCTGTTGCTCTACATCCTCCCAGCATCTGGTGACATAAAAATAGTGTCAGTCGGGAATTTGGGCCATTCTGATAGGTGTGTAGTGGTATCTTGTTGTTTTAATTTTCATTTCCCTGATGACATATGATATGGCCATCTTCTCATGTTTATTGCCATTTGTACATCTTCTTTTATCAGGTGTCTGTTAAGGTCTTTGGCCCATTTTTAAGTTGGGTTTTCTGCTTATTGTTGCGTTTTAAGAGTTCTTTGTATATCAGACATGTCTTTTGCAAATATTTCCTCCCATTCTGGCCCTGTCTTTTTACTCTTTTGACAGTGTCATTTGCAGAGCAGAAAAAGTTAATTTTAATAAAATCTAGCTTATCAGTTCTTTCTTTCATGTATTGTAACTTTGGTGTTGTTTTTAAAATGTCATCGCCATACCCAAAGTCATCTAGGTTTTCTCCTATTTTATCTTCTAGGAGTTTTATAGTTTTGCATTTTATTTTAAGTCTCTAATCCAACTTGAGACAATTTTTGTGAAGTGTATCAGGTCTGTGTCTAGATTCATTTTTTTGCATGTGAATGTCCAGTTGTTCCAGTACAATTTGTTGAAAAGACATTCTTTCTCCATTGTATTGCCTTTACTCCTTTGTCAAAGGTCAGTTAGCTATATTTAGGTGGTTCTATTTCTGGACTCTGTTCCATTGATCTATTTGCCTATTCTTGGCCAATACCACACAGGCATACTTACTGTAACTTTATAATTAATCTTGAAGTTGGATAATATCAGTAGTCCAATTTTGTTCTTAAGTATTTTTTTGGCTATTCTGGGTCTTTTACTTCTCCATATAAACTTTAGAATCAGTTTGTCAATATCCACAATATAACTTGTTGAGATTTTGATTGGGATTACATTGAATCTATAGATCAAGTTAGGAAGAACTGACATCTTACTAATATTGTCTTCCTATCCATGAACATGGAAAATCTCTTCATTTATTTAGTTCTTTGATTTTGTTCATCAGAGTTTTGTGGTTTTCCTTATAAGGTATTGTAATATTTTGTTAGATTTATACCTAAACATTTCATTTTAGGGGGGTGCTAATGTAAATGGTATTGTATTTTTAATTTCAAGTTCTATTTATTCATTGTGGGTATACAGAAAGTGATTGACTTTTGTGTATTGACCTTGTATCCTGCAACCTTGCTATAGTTGCTTATCAGTTCTAGGAGATTTTTGTCAATTCTTTCGGATTTTCTACATAGATTATTATGTCATCTGCCAACAAAGACAGCTTTATTTCTTCCTTCCCAATCTGTATACCTTTTATTTCCTTTTCTTATTACATTAGTTAGGCCTTCCAGTATAACTTTGAAAAAGAGTGGTAAGAAGGGACATCCTTGCCTTATTCCTGTACATAATAGGAAAGCTTTGAGTTTCTCATCATTAAGTATGATGTTAGCTGTAAGTTTTTTGTGGCTACTTTATCAAGTTGAGGAAGTTCCTCTCTATTCCTAGTTTACTAAGAGTTTTTATCATGAATAGACATTGAATTTGTTAAATATATGCATTCACTGCTTTAAATTTTCCTCTAAGCACTGCTTTGTCTGCATCCTAGAAATGTTGATAAGTTGTGTTTCACTTTCATTTAGTTCAAAATATTTTTAAAAAATTTTGAGATGTCTCTTTTGACCCATATGTTACTTAGAAGTGTGTTGTTTAATCTCCATGTTTTTTGGGGATTCCATTTATATTTCTATTATTGATTTCTAGTTTAATTCCATTGCTGTCTGAGAGCAGACATTGTGTGATTTCTAGTCTTCTAAATTTGTTATGATATGTTTTATGGCTATCTTTCTATTTTGTTGAATGTTCAATGTGAACTTGAGAAGAATGTGTATTCTGCTCTTTTTGGATGAAGTAGTCTATTGATGTTGATTATATCTAGATGATTGTTGGGATTTTGAGTTCACTTACTGATTTTCTGCCTGCTGTATCTATCCATTCCTGAGGGAGGGGTGTCAAAATCTCCAAGTAGAATAGTGGATTCATCTATTTCTCCTTGCAGTTCTATCAGTTTTTGCCTCATGTAGTTTGCCCCTCTTTTGTTAGGTTAGTACATGTTAAGGATTATGGAGAATTGGAGAACTTGGAGAATTAACCCCTTTATCATTATGTAATGCCCCTCCTTTTTCCTGATAAATTTCTTTGCTTTGAAGTCTGCTTTGTCTGAAATTAATATAGCTACTTCTACTTGCTTTCTTTTGATTCGTGTTAGCTTGGTATATCTTTCTCCATCCATTTACTTTTAACCAATATGTTCGTTATGTTCAAAGTGGGTTTCTTGTAGACAACATAGAGTGGGTCTTGTTTTTTGATACACTCTGACAATCTTTGTCTTTTAATTGGTTTATTTAGACCATTGATGTATAAAGTGATTATTGGTATATTTGGATTAATATTTACCATATTAGTTACTGCTTTGAGTTGTTGCCCTTCCTATTTTTGCCTTCTACTCTTTTTCTGCTTATTTTTTTAAATGAGCATTTTATATGATTCCAATTTTTCTCCTTTCTTAACATGTGTTATACTTTTTTTTCCTGTTTTAAGTGGTTGCCCTAGAGTTTGAAATATACAACTAATCCAAGTCCTCTCAAATAACACTGTATAATTTCATGGATAGTGTATTTTATAATAAGTAAATAATGCCAATTCCTTCATTCCATCCTTTGTATCATTGCTGTCTTTCATTTCACTTGTCTATAAGCATACATAAACATACATACAATATTGTTGTTATTGTTATTTTGAGAAAACTATTATCTGTTCAATCAATTATGAATAAGAAGAGTAAGAGTTTTTATATTACTTTCACTTATTCCTTCTCTGTTTTTCTTCCTTTCTTTATGTTGATCTGAATTACTGATGTATAATTTTTCTTCTCTCTGAAGAATTTTTTATTAAACATTTCTTGTAAGGAGGCAACAAATTCCCTCAATTTTGTTTGTGTTAGAAAGTCTTTATTTTCCTTCATTTTTGAAGGATAATTTCACAGAGTACAGAATTCTGGTTTTTTATTCTTTTCTCTCAACACTTTAAATATTTCACTCTGCTCTTTTCTTGCCAGCATGGATTCTGAGGAGAAGTCGGATGTAATTCTTATCTTTTTTCTGCTACAGGTAAGGTATATTTTCCTCTGACTTCTTTCGGGACTTTTTAGTTATCTTTGATTTTCTGCCATTTGAATATGATATGCCTGGGTATAGTTTTCTGGCCTTTATCCTGCTTGGAGTTCTCTGATCTTCCTGTATCTGTGATTTGATGTCTGACATTAATTTGGGGAAATTCTCACTTACTTCTGTTTCAAATATTTCTTCTATTCCTTTCTCTCTTTCTTCTCCTTCTGATATTCCCGTTATACATGTGTTATACTTTTTGTAGTTGTCCCACAGTCCTTGAGTATTATGGGCTTTTTTTTCAGTCTTTCTTTTTCATTTTGGAAGTTTCTATTGAGATATCCTCAGACTCAGAGATTCTTTCCTCAGCCATGTTCAGTACACTAATGAACCCGTCAAAGGCATTCTTCATTTCACTTACAGTGTTTTTTGTCTCTAGCATTTCCTTTTGTTTTTTTCTTAGAATTTTTATTTCTCTGCTTACATTGCCCATCTGTTCTTGCATGCTGTCTACTTTATTCATTAAAGCCTTGTATTGGTGGGCCTATAGCTGGTGTATTAAATTAAGAATATACAGATTATGACCTGCTGAATGAGGAGGCACAAGCCATCCACATGACAGGTAGCTCCCTCATCATCTGGGCTCCCACTCTGGGGAAGTGAAAACCATGGGGACATTTTGATTGAAGATGCAGTTTTAATACACTCACAAAGAGGAAGTAGAGACACAAGATTTATTACTTACAAATCCCAGAAACAAGGGAGGCAGTCTGTGCAGTGAGCTGGGAGAAGGGTGGTCCTCCATCCCAGGTTACAGGCAAGCAAGAGATAGAAGACGGCACCTATTATTTATAAGGGGGTTGGGGCTGAGGTCACTAACTTATTGTGGGCTCAACTCTAAGTAGTTATTTTAAAAGGTGCCCTGGGAAAAGCAAAGTAGGAACTTGTGGCAGGAATCCTAAGCTCAGATCCTTATCTAAATGTCCAGACTCTGGGTGTGGGCATGGTTGTTATATTGTAAAATGCCTACACAGCAACTCAAAATAGCCATTTTCTCATCACAAGCCTTTAGCATAGTAATCATAGTTGTTTTAAGTTTCTGGTCTGATAATTCCAACATCCCTGCCATGTCTGTTTCTAATGCTTGCTCTGTCCCTTCCACCTTTTTTTTTTTTGTATTTTAGTATGTCTTGTAATTTTTAAAAATAGCCAAACACAGATGTACTAGATGAAAGGAACTGATGTAAATAGGCCTTTAGTAACATGGGAATAATGTATGGGGAAAGGAGAAGTGTTCTAGAGCCCTATGATTACGTCTCAGTCTTTCAGTCAGTCTGTCCCTCTGGACTGTGAACTTCACAAATGCTTCTGTCTTCTTTTCCCCCACCTTAGGTGAAACAGTATGGCTTGAGTGGTCTGGAGATGGCTATTTCCCTTTTCCCACATGGAAGGCTAGAAAGGGCTGGAGTTGTGCATTTCCCTTCCTCCAGGTCAGCTGGACTCTGATAAAACTCTAGCAGATTAGGCTCTGGTCAAATAATTTCTCCGGAGGGCACACCTTGTTTAAGAAGAACAGTGTGTTCCAGTGTATTCAAATTAGTTCCTTTCCCTGTTCCTTGCTGGAAGCATTAGGGAATTTTTCTCTGATATTTACTGTAAGAACCTGTACGATATCCTAGAGATAAAAGCCATAAAAGAATGAGGCTCTCCTACAACTAAGTCTTCCTGAAGCTTTTTACTGTCAGATTTGTTCGCTCTGAGCTTCCAAAAATTCATCAATTATAGTTCTGATTTTTCTACCATAGCACTGGTTCCTGTAGAGATTTCAGCTTGTGAGTTTCTACCTTGTAAGTTGTGATTGTTTGAATTCACTTACCAGACTCTCCAATTTTGGGGGCAGCAGCTTGTCCCATGACTTTACTTCTCTTGTGCATCTAAGAAAAGTTGTGAATACTTCAATTTGTTCCGCTTTTTATTTGTTGTTAGGATGGAGTGGTCTGCTTTTTATTTGTTAGGATGGAGTGGTGACTTCTAAACTTCTATGTTGTACCAGAAGCCAGAAGTCTTGAATTCTGTTTTCTTATACTGTATAAATTGCTTAACATTATTTCCCATTTCAGTTTGCTGCATATTTAGAAAGTGACTTTTTGAAGAGATGGAGCTTTGGGATTCTTATCCTGCATTATTTTTTTAAATTAAGATTTAATTCACACATCATAAAACTTAACCTTTTAAACTATGCAATTCAGTGGCTTTTATTACATTCACAAAGTTGTACAACCATCACCACTATCTAATTTCAGAATAATTTCATCATTCCCCAAAAGCAACTTGTTTAGCAGTCATTCCACTTTCCTCTCTACCCCAGATGCTGGCAACAATTAATTTACTTTCTGTCTTTGGATTTGTCTATTTTGGACATTTCATATAGATAGAATCATACTATATGTAATCTTTTGTGTCTGGATTCTTTGACTTAGCATAATGTTTTCATCCATGTTTTGTCATGTTCATCCATATTGTAGCATGAATAAGTATTTCATTCCTTTTTGTGGCTAAATAATATTCCATTCTATGAATATACTATATTATATTTACCTATTCATCAGTTGATGGAAATTTGGATTGTTTCCACTTTTTGGCTATTATGAACATTGTTGCTATGAATATTTTTATAAGTTTTGGTGTGAACATAGGTTTTAATTTCTCTTGGGACTGGAATTGTTGACTCATATGATAACTCTGTGTTTAACCTTTGAGTAACTGTAACTGCTTCCAAAGGAGCTGCATCATTTTACATCCTCACCAGCAATGTATGAGGGTTCCAATTTCTCCACAGTCTCACCAACACTTGTTATTGTTTCTCTTTTTAATTATAACCATCCTAGTTGGTGTGAAGTGGTATCTCATCATGGTTTTGATTGGCATTTTGCTAATGACTAATGACATTGAACATCTTTTTATGCACTTCTTGGACATTTGTATATCTTCTTTGGAGACTTGTCTACTCAGATTCTTTGTGCCTTTTTTAATGGGTTGTCTTATTGATAAGTTGCTAAGAGTTTTTAAAAAAATATATTCTGAATACTATACTCTTACTGGATGTATGATTTCCTGTTCTATGGATTGTCTTCTCACCTTCTTGATAGTGTCTTCTGAAGTACAAAAGTTTCTAATTTTAATGAAGTCCAACTTATCTATTTTTCTTTTCTTTGCTTGTGCTTTTGGTGTCATATCTATGGAACCATTGTCTAATCCAAGGTCACAGAAATTATATCTGTTTTCATCCAATAATTTTACAGTTTTATCTCTTAGGTCTTTGATTCATTTTGAGTTAATTTTTGTATATTGTGTGAAATAGATGCCCAACTTCATTCTTTTGCATGTGAGGATCTAATTGTCACACTGGATGAGTTTTTTTATTATTATTATTTTTTAACATCTTTATTGGCATATAATTGCTTTACATCGTTGTGTTAGTTGCTGCTGTATAACAAAGTGAATCAGCTATACGTATACATATATCACCATATCCCCTCCCTCTTGCGTCTCCCTCCCACCCTCCCTATCCCACCCCTCTAGGTAGTCACAAAGCACTGAGCTGATCTCCCTGTGCTATGCGGCTGCTTCCCACTAGCTACCTATTTTACATTTGGTAGTGTATATATGTCAATGCCACTCTCTCACTTTGTCCCAGTTTACACTTCCCACTCCCCGTGTTCTTAAGTCCACTCTCTACGTCTGCATCTTTATTCCTGTTCTGCCCCTAGGTTCATCAGAACCTTTTTTTTGTTTTTTTTGATTCCATATATATGTGTTAGCATACGGTATTTGTTTTTCTCTTTCTGACTTATTTCACTCTGTATGACAGTCTCTAGGTCCATCCACCTCACTACAAATACTCAATTTCATTTCGTTTTATGGCTGAGTAATATTTCATTGTATATATGTGCCACATCTTCTTTATCCATTCATCTGTTGATGGACACTTAGGTTGCTTCCATGTCCTGGCTATTGTAAATAGTGCTGCAATGAACATTGTGGTACATGACTCTTTTTGAGTTATGGTTTTCTCAGGGTATATGCCCAGTAGTGGGATTGCTGGGTCATATGGTAGTTCTATTTTTGGTTTTTTAAGGA
This sequence comes from Balaenoptera ricei, assembly GCF_028023285.1. Lineage (NCBI taxonomy): Eukaryota > Metazoa > Chordata > Mammalia > Artiodactyla > Balaenopteridae > Balaenoptera > Balaenoptera ricei. Next base: position 112,864,003 of record NC_082642.1, read on the forward strand.
CCCTCCATACTGTTCTCCATAGTGGCTGTATCAATTTACATTCCCACCAACAGTGCAAGAGGGTTCCCTTTTCTCCACACCCTCTCCAGCATTTATTGTTCGTAGATTTTTGATGATGGCCATTCTGACTGGTGTGAGGTGATACCTCACTGTAGTTTTGATTTGCATTTCTCTAATGGTTGGTGATGTAGAGCATCCTTTCATGTGTTTGTTGGCAATCTGCATATCTTCTTTGGAGAAATGTCTATGTAGGTCTTCTGCCTATTTTTGGATTGGGTTGTTTGTTTTTTTTTTGATATTGAGCTGCATGAGCTGCTTGTATATTTTGGAGATTAATCCTTTTTCAGTTGCTTCATTTGCAAATATTTTCTCCTATTCTGTGGGTTGTCTTTGGATGAGATTTGAAGAGATCAAATAAAGATATCTTTGTGAGAGGGGTCTTCCAGGGGATGACCAGACAGGTCAAATAATGGCAGTGTTCTGGGGAAGAGAAGCCCCATAGAGTGGCTGCCAAGCTGCTGGTTTTCACCATGATCATGGGTTGTTGCTTTCCAAGGATACTGCAGAGCTGGAGAGTGGGGGATGAGAATAGGGCAAATTAAAATGCCACAGAACTCACTGTATTTACTGAGATTCAGTCACTTGTTTTGAACAAATGCTCCCTGGATTGCTACAAGCCTTTGGTTAATTTCCAGAGTTCTAAAAAAGTTGATTTTCACAAGTTTTACCAGTGTTCTCATTGCTTTTATGAAGGAGAGGTTTTTCAGATGTCTTTACTCTTCCATTTTCACTGATGTCACCCCTGCACTATTATTTCTGTGTTACATTCTCACCATTTTCTAATCTCTCAGTCATATTTACTGTTTCATTGAGTCCCTGCCCCTCACCCCTCTTGAAGATTGGAGCCTGTGTCCTCCTTATCCAATCTTTTGACATTCTCCCTGGGCCTACAGCATGGCTTTTATCCTGAACATTTTGGATTGGATTCACTGTTTTCTAGATACGGTGCCTTGTTCTGTCTTGCTTTGACCGTCATTTTCCTGGAAAACTTTTGTAAGTAATTTCTTAAGAAAGTGATATGTGGAAAGAAATAGGTATGTGTTCTTGCATTTTTGAAATGTCTTGTTCTTGCCTTCACTCTTGTTTGATAGTTTGGCTAGGTATTGAATTTTAGGTTTAAAACTTTTCCTCAAAAAATTTGAGGGCATTGGTCCTTTGTGTTTCTGTCTGTTATCTATTGCCACAATAATGATGAATAACAAAGTACCTTAAATGTAGTAGCTTAAATAAATCCAAGCATTTATCATTGCTCCCAATTCTATGAGTTGTCTGGGCAATTCTTTTAGTCTCAGTTGGGATACTTATGAGTGTGGTCTGTTAAGAGTAACTCTGTGACTGCTGATTTTAAATAGAATCACATATTTGGGAATTGGCTAGCTATAGGCTGGTCTAGGATGACTTCATCTGGAGTGACTCAGCTATTTTCCATATCACTCTCTTATTCTCCCTCCATGTTAGCCTGAATATGTTCTCATGACAGTGGCAGGGATCCAAGAGAAAGGCTGAACACGTACAAGCTCCTTTTCAAATCTCTTTTGCTAATAACTCATTGGTCAAAGCAAGTCATGTAGTTAAGCTAAGAGTCAGATGAGAGAAGACTACAAATTTACAAGGCAAAGGGTTTGATATGGTGAGATTATTATTTTGAGCCAGTAATGCGCTTAATTTATTACAGTGTTCTAGTATATAATGTGGCTGATGAGAAGTCTTGTGCCAGTCTAATTCTTGTTCTTTTGTTTTTGTTTAGGATTTACTCTTTATCCTTGACCTAAAATTTCACAATGGTGCATCTAGGTACATTTAAAAAATATTACTAAGAAATAATTTTAATGTGTACTTGGTGGATACTTTCAATCTGAAGATTTGTCCCTAAACCCTGAAATTATCCCCTTTGATAACTTTTTTTCTCATTATTTTCTTTTTACGCTTTGAAGTTCCCATTAATTGAATCTCCTGGATTTGTTCTGCATGTCTCCTGTCTTTCATAGAGTCCATGTTTTGGTCTTCTTATTCTGGGAGATTACCAAAATTTTGTTTTCCAGTCATTACACCAAATTTTTATTTTGGCTATTTAAAAAAATTTCTAAAAGCGCTTTCTTGTTCTCTTCCTTTTTCATTGCTTTCTGTTTTAGTGTTATGGATGTAATTTCTAACTCTGAGTAAATTATAAATTTTCTTTTGTCTTTAAAATTTTTTTCTTCTATACCTTGAATTATTTGTTTCTACCAAGATCTTAAAATTGTTATTTTTTTTCCCTTTTTTTTCGGGAGGCGGGGAGGTCTTTCTCTTTTATAATGTTGGTTCTTCTCATATATATACCTGGTAGTCCTTGGTTTTCCATTTACATTCATGATTAAAGTATAGGATAACTGGCATATGCCTCCTTTATTATTTTATTAATAGCTTTATTTTCTAGTTAAATGTCTTCTCTGAATGGCCATTTTTACCAAGAGTCTATGTGGAGTGAGTAGTTTTCATCACCTGTCTTGCTTTAAGATCAAGGGATGGAGTAAAGTTAGTGCTGAGGATGGAGTAGCCCCTACTCAAACATATGGGAGACGTTTTATCCTTTCTGTTGCACACTGGACACTTTATTGTTTTGTAGAGTTAAGTCTTCCTGTCTCTTAGCTCTCTAACTAGATTAAAGTGTGGGAACACTATTATATACATACTTTACCTCGCAAAATTCTGCTTTGCCCAAGACAGTTGTGTAATTAAATTGATTAATTAACCTGTTGCCAGAAGACTTTAATACTTGAGCAAGCTTCCCTTTCTTGCTAGAAAGTGTTAACTGCTCTTACTTGGTTAAGAATAAAAAAAACTCACTTTCAGTTTTACTCTAAGTTGTTTTTCTTACTAGAATCCCCTAATTAGTTTAGGTATTTCACATTCCAATAACTAAATTTATGTTGCAACTTCAGCGTTTCCTGGGATTTCCCATAGAGTCAGAGATATCTGCAGAATAATCTGGGAAAATTTTTGAAGTAGAAGAAGGAGTACGTGAACATCTACTGAAATTCTCATTAACTGTACTTAGAAATTGAACTTTATCAATTAAAAATTAGTTTCAGTCTCTATATGATATGTACCCCTGGAAATCTTCAAATCAGTATTTTCTAAGTTTTTGTTGTTGTTTCTCTTTTTTGTAAAGTTTATTTTGGAAAATTTCCGTAATACAAATGTAGAGAGTATTATCATTAACTTAAATATCCATCACCCTGAATTATCAACAGTTCCCAATTTTGTTGCTTCTACTCCCTGCTACTTTTTTTCTTCTGGAGTATTTTAAAGCAAATTTTAGTCATCATTTCATTTCACCTGTTTTTTTTTTCTTCATAATCACTATGCCATTTTCAAACCAAACAAAATTTAAATTTCTTAATGTCATCTAATAATACATAGTTCAATTTTCCTTGTATCTCAGAAATGTCTTTTTTACTTTTTAGAATTAGGATTCAAACAAGACACATTCACTACATTTGGTTATTATGTAAGTTCCTATCTTTTGGAGTTCTGACTCCTTGTTTTTTTTCCTTATCAGTGTTGTGTTAGGGCACTGGTTCTCAGTTTTTGTGGTGGGTTTTTTTTTGCCTCAGCACTCCTTTGCTCTCTTAAAAATTATAGGGGACTCCAAAGAGCTGTAATTTATGTGAATTATTTATTAATTTAATTTGTTTTTAATTTATTGAGTTAATATTTACCAATTAGAAAATAAAACAAATTTAAAACATATATTAATAAAAATATCTTAAATAATTTTTTTCATTAAAAATAATAATAGTAAACCCATTGCATGTTAATATAAATAAAACAGTTTTATGAGAAATAATTATGTTCCAAAACAAAACTTATTTAGTGAGAAGTACAATAACACTGTTTTACACTTCTACAAATCACTAATGTCTGGCTTACTAGAAGGCAGCTAGATTCCACATCTGCTTCTGCATTCAAACTACTGCATTATGTTGGTTTGATTGAAGAAATACATATGACTACATATATATGAAGAAATATATATATATGAAGAAAATCTAGCCTTCATACAGTTATGAAGTCTTGTAGCATTTTTTAAAAAATGGATGTTTATTTTTACTTTTATTTTTAGACTCATACTTCTATTTTATTATTTTTTTTGTTTAACTTTTTATTTTATATTAGAGTATAGCCGATTAACAATGTTGTAATAGTTTCATGTGCACAGCAAATCGACTGAGCCATACATAAACATGTATCCATTCTCCCCCGACTCCCCTCCCATCCAGGCTGCCACATAACCTTGAGCAGAGTTCCCTGTGCTATACAGTAGGTCATTGTTGGTTATCCTTTTTAAATATAGCAGTGTGTAAATGTCAATTCCAAACTCCCTAACTATCCCTTCCCTCCACCCTTTCCCCCCGGTAACCATAAGTTCATTCTCTAAGTCTGTGAGTCTGTTTCTGTTTTGTAAATATGTTCATTTGTATCATTTCTTTTTATTTTTAAAAATTTTTTATTAATTTTTTTCATTTCTTTTTAGATTCCACATATAAGTGATATCTTATGATATTTCTCTTTCTCTGTCTGTGAAGTCCTGTAGCTTTTGAAGAACTCCATAGTGTTCTTGTCAGACAATAAAAATGCAAAAGCAAATAATATCTTAGTGTTATTCTAAAGATAGTCTTGACCTTCCAGATCACATGAACAGGTCTCAGGGACCCTGGGCTTCTCCTCCTTACACTGAGCCACGATGGCTCCCCCATCATATAGAGGTGCTTGTCTTACTCTGCTCCATCTAATAGCTCTAGGACTGAGGTGTTTGGGAAGAAGCGAGAGCAGGACAGAACAAAAATCTTGAACTTTATGTATAAGTATTGAGGTTTATTATAGTACTGAAGAGTTAATTCTGAAACTTGTATGCATATCACGTTGAGAAAGTGAGTAAAAATATTGATGTTGGGAACAAGGGTTCTTGCTGTAAGAAAAAGGAGAGACAAATGTAGAATTGGGAAGGAGAGGAAGAATCTTGTGCTTTAATGAAGTTGAATTAGAGATATAAGTATGAACTAATCAATATGAATTTATAATGTTTAAAAAATGTATTTCTTAATTCTGTCCAGTAGAAGGGCATAGAAGCAATAGCACCATAGTAACAATGAGTTTACTTGTGCCCAGATCTTGTCTTCTGAATCCCTGCTTTTGAGAAATGCCTGATTATAGTCCTGGGAAAGAAGGGCACAGGTGAGCCTTAAACACCTTGTGGTGCCAGCAGGCTGAGGTGTGTGCAATGACAGGTGGGACCCCCAAAGGATATGGGAGCTACCTGGAGGGTCTCCCACTGGACTTAAACTATCTGTGTTTTACTATGACTTAGCTATTTTATATTTGTCCATATTTATCAAGTCCTTGTATCTGTGACTCTTTACACAAATGTGAAACAAATTTGCAAGTAAGCAAATAATATTATAAAATCAAATATAAGTCAATGACCTGTTTTAATATGCATATTTTGTTGAAACTAAATTACCTTTTGTTAGGTGTAATATATTTACTTTGTGTGTTTGAGCTTCAGTTCTACAGATGCAGAGGATGCCTGCTTACATAAGTATGTTGTACAGAATAGCGTTAATAATTTCAAAGCTTTTAAAATAGTTCATTATAATCAGTTCACCCTTCATCAAAACTCTACCAAGGAACAATCCTAGATGTCACTGTCAATAATATATCATTTTAACTCTAAAGCTTCCATGTTTATTCAAGACAAGATTAACATTGTGTTGTTGTTGAATTCTATATTACAATGGCATCTAATCAAATTACTGGAGAAGAAAAATATCTGAAGTTCTTGATTTTTGCAGATGTTGAAAATAGTAATAGTTCAAACACTGAGCCTGCTCTCAGACTGAGGCCTATCTGTAAATACTGGAAGTGATTTGTACACCCCTTTTCCCTATTCCTTTTCTTAATCCCTAACTAGAAATTTTAAACTGTTGAAAACTTCTATTTGTCCCTTGCTGGATGTGAGTACATTTAGATCTTAAGTCCATGTTTATGTTATTTCTCATAATTTGTGACAATTAAATTAGTACATTTCTTCATACCATGGTGTTCTTATATCAAATTGGCTTCAATGTTAGTACCTTAAACTGAAGTCTGTTTCTGTGAAAGACATGCCTTTCAACTATAGATTCTCTTGGTAAAAGGAAATTGTCTTTATAATTGGTAAAAATAATTCAATACAAAAACAGTGCAGAACAGTTAGCTTGACATTAGGTGTTACCAAACAATAGCAGTTAGCCATGCTTATTCCCACATACAAAGTTAAGTTCTGTGACTTTAGGTGGTTCTTGGTGCTCCCATGATCATTATTCTTGGGGAGGCAGGATTCAGCTTTGAGGTGGCTTTTTGGATGATGCAGGATATATTCACATAATTTTTAAAGTTGCCAAATAAAATAAGCTTTAAAAACATTCCTAGAGCACTTGTAGACAGTCCACAATATCCTCTTAACCCCACCAACCCACCCGCCCCCCCCCAACCCAGAGAAAAATAAGACTTTTGGAAACACCCAAATGATGGATTTGGAACAATGTTTGGGAAAGGTGTAAATTAGGACTGTTTTCTCTTGGTCATAATCCAGATTTCCAGTTAATTTGATAGAAGCACTTCCAATTGACATTCATTCACCAATTTTCTGTATTTGCTGCAGTTTTTTCCCCTCTTAAAGGCTGTTTCAATACTGATAGCATACTGAGCCTGTTCACATAAGCTGTAGGCAACTTTCTATCACAGCCGTATACTTCTGTTACCACCGATTAAATTGTTTGTTCTAAAATCTTTTTATTCCAGTTTTTTAATTTTATACAATCTATGTTTATTATATTATAATTATATAATCTAATTAGACACTGTATACATCAATGAAACAAATATTGGAAGGAGAATTATTTCTAGGAAAACTAAGATGAATGCTTTGGATGTTGATAAAAACATGGCACTGTGCTTGCTGCCTAATTAGGTGTGAATGAGAGAATTGAGATCAGAAGGAAGAATCATAATAATCTAGAAAACATTTTCACTTAAACTGCTTGACAAGGGACCCTGTGTTCTTTCCTGCCCTGAGACTAATTGGGAATTTGAATGTGATGTTGTGATAATTTTCCTTATATCTGAAGATTGGTTAAATAAATGTGTACTTTCATGTTTTAGATAAAATGCTTAAATTACTAATCAATTTGTGATTGTCCCCATCAACCAACTTTTCTTTAGCCAGCCATCTACTGGTTCTGAGTATATCATATCGTCCCATTACCTAAATCTTTAGTCCTAGCTGGAAAATAAACAGTGATGCTAGGATAGTTATTCCATTTTCTTAGATGAGCTTTTATAACACGTCCTAGTGTTTGCTTTTTTAAAAAAATTTTATTAAGAAGATGACATGTATCTATTTGGTTCCTGAGAAGGGAAAGGAAGAAATTAAAAAAGACTACTGCAGTTATCCAAAAATTTTGTAGATGTGTCATTGTTCTTTATTCACAGTAGATGCACAGGAAAGACTTGATTCATTCCAAAAGTAGAGTAGAGCCAAGATATATATTTTTAAAATTAATTTATTTTATTTATTTATTTTTGGCTCTGTTGGGTCTTTGTTGCTGCGCGCAGGCTTCTCTAGTTGCGGCGAGCAAGGGCTACTCTTCGTTGCGGTGCACAGGCTTCTCATTGCAGTGGCTTCTCTTGTTGTGAAGCACAGGTTCTAGGCGCGCGGTCTTCAGTAGTTGTGGCACATGGGCTTCAGTAGTTGTGGCGCACGGGCTCTAGAGAGCAGGCTCAGTAGTTGTGGCTCACGGACTTAGTTGCTCTGTGGCATTTGGGATCTTCCCGGACCAGGGCTCGAACCCGTGTCCCCTGCATTGGTAGGTGGATTCTTAACCACTGCGCCACCAGGGAAGTCCAAGATATTTGTTTTAAAATCTAAAAATGTTTAGGAATTCTTCCTATCTCTTTTTGAAGCTGGTCTTTGAATATTTGTATTCCTGTCTCCTCATGTTTTCTGACTTGTGCTGGAGTGACCTGTCTGAACAGGGGATAATCTTGTTATGTGCTTATGGCTGCGGAGAAATTAAAGCTTCTCTTGGCTAAGGACTTGGACTTGAAAGAAATGACTATGTGATGTATACAATTCCGTAAGCCCACTTGTCTCCTCTACAGGTCCATGCTGTTCTGACTAACACCCATGTAGGTATTTGAAGATGTGCTGACCTTGACCTCTTACGTAACAGAAAGGTTTGCAGACTTATAGTTGAGATCTTTTAATAATTTGAAACAATTCTGGGGAGATTTTATCTCTGAAAAATACTCATCATATGAAAATGCAAGGTACTTTTTCCTCAAGTTGGAAATCAGTGGAGTTTCTCAACTCTAATTTACTTTTCATAGGCTATAATATCACAGTTTTGAGAATTTCCAATAACCCAGATTACAGCACAGCTGCACAGTTTGGAAAGCGGCTGCCTAAATGGGGTGGATCTTGTCATGCTTATTTGAAAGGATGTTTGTGGTTGTTTGACAAAATGAAGAGCTTAATCAGGATAAAACTTTTTATTCTGTCTCTCCCTTCTCTATATGCTGCCTAATATTTTTTTATTAAATGACTTCTCTGATAATTACAAACACTTGGTTAATGTTAGAATATTTTAATTTTAATACGTAGTTGGACAAGTTGACTTTTTCCCCTTTCTCTCCACATTCATCCCACGAGAGTGGTGAAGCAACTACAAACATCTTTTTGCCATCAACACAATTATTTTGTTGAATGTATTTTTTGGTAAATCCATGTTCACCTTTGAAAAGAGCCTGAGTTAGAATTTCCTTAAAGCCCCCTTTGTGTAATGTAGTTTTTGAAGAAATAGACTTTATTTTTTAGAGCAGTTTTAGATTCACAGCAAAATTGAGTGGAAAGTACAGAGTTCCCATATACCTCCTGCCTCTACACATGCATAATCTCCCTCAATATCAACATCCTGCACCAGATGGTTACATTTGTTACAACTTATGAACCTATATTGACAAATAATTAACACTCAACATCTATAGTCTTGGTGCTGTACATTCTATGGGTTTGGAAAACGTATAATATCATGTATCCACCATTATAGTATCATACAGTGTAGTTTCACTCTACTAAAAATCCTCTGTGCTCCACCTCGTCATCCTTCCTTCCCCCCTCCTCCCAGCAACCACTGGTCTTTTTACTGTCTCCTCAGTCTGCCTTTTCCAGAATGGCACATAGTTGGAATCATACAGTATGTAGCTTTTTCAGATTGGCTTCTTTTACTTAGTAATATGCATTTAAGTTCCTCCAGGTCTTTATGTGGCTTGTTAGCTCTTTTCTTTTTAGTGCTGTATAATAGTCTGTTGTCTGGATGGGCCTCAGTTTATTTATCCATTCACCTACTGAATGCTTGGTTGCTTCCAAGTTTGGGCAATGATGAATAAAGTGGCTGTAAGTATCTGTGTGCAGGTTTTTGGCTGTATATAAGTTTTCAACTCCTACGGATAAATACTAAGGAGTGAGATTGCTGGATCATATGGTAAGAGTATGTTTAATTGATAAGAAACTGCTAACTGTCTTCCAAAGTGGCTGTAGCAGTTTACATTCCCACCAACAATGAATGAGAGTTACTAGTGAGATGTATTTTTAAGTACATTTATTTTAAATTTTATAACAACCTTATAAAATGGATATTAATGAGGTTAACATGCAAAAGTGATCAGACTCAAGGAGACTGACTATCCTGAGGCTAAGAAACTAGTCTGGGGGCTTCCCTGGTGGCACAGTGGTTAAGAATCTGCCTGCCAATGCAGAGGACACGGGTTCAAGCCCTGGTCTGGGAAGATCCCACATGCCGCGGAGCAACGAAGCCCGTGCGCCACAACTACTGAGTCTGCGCTCTGGAGCCCGCGAGCCACAACTACTGAGCCCACGTGCCACAACTGCTGAGTTCATGTGCCACAACTAATGAAGCCCGTGTGCCTAGAGCCCGTGCTCTGCAACAAGAGAAGCCACTGCAGTGAGAAGTCCGTGCACCGCAACAAAGAGTAGCCCCTGCTTGCTGTAACTAGAGAAAGCCCGTGTGCAGCAACGAAGACCCAATGCAGCCAAAAATGAATAAATAAATAAAAATTTAAAAAATGAATAAAATCTATCTAAAAAAAAAAGAAACTAGTCTGAAGTCTATTCTAGTTCAAAAGTTTGCATTATTTCTTCTGTGCCTTAATGACTCTGCTAAATATAAGCCATGAAGGACACATAAAACATTTATAAATCCATTAAGTTGAACTGTTTTTTCTAAATGATCTTGAAACGTTATAAGTAGACCTTCCATGCACTACTCTATATATGTTGAAACTGAGGTCTAGCTTGCTTAAGTGATATAGTCATGGTGACACAGCTAATTAGTAGTAGGGCCAATTTTGTCCCAGGGTCTCTTGACTTTGGATATTAGCACTGGTAAGACTGATTTTCAAATATTGCTTATGGGATTGTCTTGCTACATTATATTGACTTTTATTTTTAAAAAGTTTTTTTCTCTTTAAGGTTCAATCCTTTGTATTTAAATTAACTTTAACATCTGTTTTAATAAGGAAAAATTTCTAAAGTGAAAATATGCCTTTCACCTTTCTATTTTATATGAGTATTTTTTCCTACATTTCTTTTACTTTTAAAAAGCTTTGTTCAATTGGATTTTTTTAAACAAAGCTTTGCTCTATTTGGTCATATATATTATTAAATTTACAGATAAATTCAGATCTGAATAACTTGGAAAACTTGAGCATTTTAAAGTGAGAACTCACACAGAAAGGTGTATGTGTCATAAAAACAAAGAGAATTTATTCTAGTTGCCACAATAGATCGTTTCAGTTATTTATAGCTCCTCCAATGTAGTTAGTACTTAAATAACAACACAATGTTCATCTTCCTACTCCTGCTTTTCTACTGCTCTCTGCTCCTTGCATCCAGGTTCAACATACATTTATTGGTCATCTATTAATACTTTGTGCCATGTGTATGGCAGTGTGTATGTACTCAGCTCTTTATTGCAACCCTGCAGAATGGACATGAAACTCACAGGAAAAGAATATGACTTCCTTTCTGTTCTTTAACTATTCATTACTCCATGAATGTTTTCCTTCTTGCTAATGGTTCAATCGTTTCTTACTTTAATTTTCAATACTGTCTTACTTTAATTTTCATGCTTTACCTCCTCAACTATATATGGCATCATTTTCCTCCCATAAAATGTATCCTACCATGATTGATCCCTTGGTTTATTGAACCTTAAAAAGATACTACACCAATTTCTTTTACAGCTTCTGTGTTTCAGCTATATGTCGTCCAAGCCAGCACATTTCTACCGCATAGCATTTGATCAGCACGTTAGGATTACGAATACATTATGGAAAAGAACTTTAGTAATGATGATGGTAAGCATCACTTAAAAGTAAGTTTTAGATAAAAACTAAAAAATAATTAATTGAGGATTATTATGATATGTTAAAGAATCTTAAGTAAAAAAGATGAATTTTCTATTGGAAGAGTGAGCTAGAAAGGGAAGTTTAGTGCTGGTACCCACTCTACTCTCAAACCCAAATGAGTTTAGTTCCCCACTTGATTGAGTATTAGTTAGGAGGCAAGCAGTACTGCTTGAAGCTCTGTCTTTTCTAACCTCATCTCCTTCATTGATGGCTTGGAGACAAGTCCTTATGGCTCTGTGTCCTTCTCACCCCTCAAGCTAGGTGTTGCTTGGCTGTTATGCTGTCATAGTCCAGGGACTTTAATTCTCAATCTGACTATGAGTACAATTTAGTACATGTATAGTGTGTCTAAACTAGTTGGTAGCATTGGGGTGAGGGCGATCCATTTCTCGGACCAAAGGTAGGTCTCCCTAAAACTTAATTTTTACACTGTTGCAAGAGAAACAAGTGTGCCCATTGTTATACTAGGGAAGTAGATGATTTTGAAAACAGTATTATCTTTTTATGAGTTTTTTCCACTTAGAAAAATGGAAAAAATTGTGTGTATTTGTACACATGTAACTGTATCCTTCTCATCCCTTGTACCCTCTCCCAAATATGGTTATACCCTTTACTATTTTGCCCTGTAATCTTACTATTCCTCCAGTTAGATATCCTGTCATGTGCTTTATACATCTTGAATCTCTACTGCCTCGTACAAAAGCTTGTAAACATCCCCCATCCCACACTGTTCTCTCCCCCACTTCTCTTCTTCATGTCTTCTTCCAAGGACTAATCCCTCTTCCCACTACATATTCTATTAATTACATTATATTTTGGCTGTTGGTTTAGCTATCTAGCCTAAATGGGTCCCGGAAGAATAGACCCTCTATCTCCTTATTCCCTCTTTCTTCAATGCTTAGCACAGTATGTGGTGCAGACACAGAATAGGGACCAAAATGTTAGAATGGAGGATGTGTCTTGTGAGAGAAGATCCTCATTATCTTCCAGTGTGTGGGTGCACTCTGAGAGTGTGCTGATATGTGTGTGGACACATGGTTCTTGTATTAGCCTTCTGTGACCATAGGAAAAATGTTAAATTTCTTCCTAACCACTTGCAGTACATAAAACATCACAGCTTAACAAAATCTATGAAATCAGATCTCCAAGGTTTCTTTGTTATGTTCTTGTGGGATTAAAAAAAAAAAGAGTTAAATGGACTCCATTTATCATCATTGAATTAGTAGAATTGAACTAGAAAGTTGAAGCACTAAGTTACTTCAAATTTAGCAAGTATCTTAACATTTTGGAAATAGTATAGGATCCCAATAGTATAGCAGAAGTATTATTCTAGGTTAAGGGTGACATAGGTGATCCTATGGTGTGTGATTACCTAACTGAAGAAAATATACTAGGTTGATAGTGAACATTAAAGCAAAACCTCTCATGAAGCCCTTCATTAACCTGTAGATGGTTAACCCCCAGGTGGGCTCATGCCATTGTCTCTAGCAGCCTCCAGCTTCTCCTTGCGTGTCACAACACAGCCTGAGCCCATGAAGATGCTACACCTATTCTTGGCAGCATTTTACCTGGATTTCTAAGGCTATAAAATGATTTAAGGAAAAATTATGGCATGTGAGAAGGATTCTTAATATGTATAATCTTAGGCGTAATAAATAATTTTTCTATAAATTAGTCAAAGAATTTCCCAGTGTCTTCTCTATTTTCAAAGGCAAAGGAAGAAAGCTGGTGTCCTTTTTGAATTCTCACATCAACAGTCATGAGGCATTTTAATTTAAGGGGAAACAAAATCTGTGACCCACTTTTAAACAATTGAGACTGATAAACCTTTGTTTAAATTCATCTAATTTAAAATAAACAGCCTGGAAATAAGTTAGACATTTTTCGGTAGAAAGTAGAGAAAGGGATCATGTAAATACAGAAAGTGAGAAGAGATGTTAACTGCATAGATGCTGGTGTGAACTGGGAGAGAGTTTCATTTAAAAAAAGTTCTCTTGGCTCTCGTATATAGAGATCATATCCCCATCTCACCCGGTTTCAGCGATGGATTGTTTTTGCACATGAGGGAAATCAAACAGAATCTTGACAAGTGTCTGTATTTTACATGTGTATAACTTCACAGAGAATATACGTATTTGTTCTTTGTGGAAATTGGGGCTCTCTTTTACCTCCTCCTCCAAAGCATAGAGAATCAGTCACAGTGTTAAATACAGGATCCCTGGGCAGGACTAATCTGTGAGAAACTTCAACCTAAACCCACAAACACCTGAATTCTTACTGAGGATGGCATGATAGTGTGTGGCATTCTTCACAGTGGTCTAGTTTGCATAGTTTGGGGCCATGGTGGTATGTAGAGTGTCCTAGATCAGGAGTCAGGAGGCTTGACTTTGTTATTAACTAGTTGTATGACTTGAGCAAGCTATTTAACCTCTGTGAGCCTTAGTCTCTGTTGAAGAATAGAAAAAAGGAGAGGAACCTGTCTTTGTTGAGGTAAAAACTCAATATGAGCAAAATGTGTTTCATTCGTATACTTCTATAAAAACTCAAGTAAAATTAAGACATCAGTATTGAAGAGGTTGGCTTAGGTGATGTTGCTGTTATGAATTTCCATGGCAACACAACATACTAAGTTTTATCTTTAAAAATTATTGTGTCCATAAATCGAATGCCCTTACAGAATAAACAATGATGCATTTTGTTGATAGAATGTAGTGTGCTGCTAATTATTTGAGAAATCTTTTAACTTTTGTAGGCGTATATTTAGTGCTTACCAAATATCTGATTAATCTATCCAATAGTTAACATTTTATATCACTAATATGATTGCTTTTCAGTTAGCCAAGATTAGTTTCAGCTTGAAACCAAGAACTCAGACTATTGTATATTGACTTCTTCTTTTTTCTTTCTACTTTAACTTACTTATTCTAACTTTTGTTAGATGAATGTCATTTAACCAATCCTTTTTTAGGCTTTTCTTCACAAATATTTCAAGCTATAGCTTTTGTTTTAAATCTGTTTGAAACTTATCAAAGACTTTTGAAGTATAACTCAGCATATGATTAATTATTAGCACTCTGTTGATAAGGGAACCAATAGCAAATTGATTTAATCTATTAAAGGGAAAGATGGGATTTATATAAGAGAAAGTGGCAAAGAGGAAAAAATATGGATCTTTCAGAAACAACAAATTGTTTTCTTGGGCAAGATGTGCACGAGTTGATAGTGAGCAAAGAGATCTTTCTTTTCAATTGCTCATGGATTCTCCAGAAGACCTTAGATGTTTCCCTATAACAGGTTGCTCTGCATTCTATTAGTGTCCTTCATTAGCATCTCCATCTCGGTTTTGCTAGGCGTGCTCCATTTCTCTCATTACCATTTTTCATAGTCAATCACTTTTTTAATATATCCCCAGTACATAGCTGTTTTAGTTTTCTATTGTTGCTGAAACAAATTACCACAAAATCTGTTACTTAAAGCAGCAGTAATTAATTGAATTATAGCTGACATAAAACATCATATTAGTTTTGGGTGTACAGCATAATGATTCAATATATGTATATGTTGCAAAATGATCACCATGTCTGGTTACCATCCATAACCATATATAGTTCCAAAATTTTTTCAGTGTGATGAGAACTTTTTAAGATCTACTCTCTTAGCAACTTTCAAATATATAATTGGTAACTGTAGTCACCATGTTGTACATTACACCCCAGGACTTAATTATTTTTGTAAATGAAAGTATGTGTTTTTTGACCCTCTTCATACATTTCACATGCTCTCACCCACTGTCTCTGGCAACCACCAATCTGTTCTCTGTATCTATGAGTTCAGTATTTTTTTTTTTACTTTTTTAATTTTAATTTTGGCCATGCCCCACGACATGTCGAGCAGGGATGGAACCAGGGCCCTTGGCAGTGAGAGCACAGAGTACTAACCACTGGACTGCCAAGGAATTCCCAGTATTTTTTTTTTTTTTTTAGATTCCACTTAAAAGTGAGATCATATGGTATTTGTTCTTCTCTGTCTCTGACTTATTTCACTTAACATAAGGCCCTCAAGGTCTATCCATGTTATTGCAAATGGCAGGATTTCATTCTTTTTTAATGGCTGAATAATATTCTGTTGTGTATGTGTGTGTTTTACAAATATATGCATTTATATATACGTGTGTGTGTGTGTATATATATATATGCATTTTCTTTTCCATTCATTCTTTGATAGACACTAGGTTGTTTCCTTTTCTTGGCTATTGTAAATAATGTTGCAATGAACATGGGGGTGTGTATATCTTTTCGAGTTAGTGTTTTTATTTCCTTTGGATAAATACCCAGAAGTGGGATTTCTGAATTGTATGGTAGTTCTTTTTTAATTTTTTGAGAAACTTCCATATTGTTCTCCATAGTGGCTGTACCAATTTACATTCCCACTAACAGTGCACAAGGATTCCCTTTTCTCCTTACCAACTCTTGTTGTCTCTTGTCTTTTGGATAATCACCATTCTAATAGGTGTGAAGTAATATCTCATTATGGTTTTGATTTGCATTTCCCTGATAATGAGTGATGTTCAGCACATTTTCATGTACTTGTTGGCTATATGTATGACTTCTTTGGGAAAATGTCTATTCAGTTCTTCTGTCCATTTTTAATCAGATATTTTTTGGATGTAAAGTTGTATGAGTTCTTTACGTATTTTGTGTATTAAACCCTTATTAAATATACGATTTGCAAATACTTTTTCCTATTCCATAGGTTGCCTTTTCATTTTGTTTATGGTTTCCTTTACTGTGCAGAAGTTTTTTGTTTTGTATTTATTATTTTTAGGTTTAGAAACACAATTTATTTTGGGGTTGGATTTCCAGGGCTTTTACATAAAACAAACAAAGAAAATGACAACTATGTCAAGTGTGAATATGAGCTTGCTCTGGCTTTCACAAGACATAAGGAGTTCAGTCTGCTTCCCTTTGGTTACTAAGTTATAGGCAGGCACATGATGTACTGGAAAGAAAACTAATCTGGAAATCAGGAGGCTCCGATCTTGCATTTATCTTAGTGTGGGCTCTGTAATTTTGAATGAGTTGCTTCCTTTCTTTGGAACCTAGTTTCTTTTTTTTAATGGAAACAAAATTGTTAAAACTTTCTTTTTTTAAATTGAAGTATAGTTGATATACAGTATTATATAAGTTACAGGTGTAAAATATAGTGATTAACAATTTTTAAAGACTATACTCCATGTATAGTTATTATAAAATATTTGCTATAGTCCGTGTGTTGTACAATATATCTTTGTAGCTTATTTTATACCTAATAGTTTGTACCTCTTAGTTCCCTACCCCTATATTGTACCTCCCCCTTGCCTCTCCTCACTGGTAACCACTAGTTTGTTCTCTATATCTGTGAGTCTGCTTCTGTTTTTATTATATTCACTAGTTTGTTGTATTTTTTAGATTCCACATATAAGTGATATCATACTGTATTTTTCTTTGTCTGATTTATTTCACTTAGGCTAATGCCCTCCAGGTCCACCCATGTTGCTGCAAATGGCAAAATTTTATTTTTTTAATGACTAAGTAGTATTCCATTGTATATATGTATATATACCAGATCTTCTTTATCCAGTCATCTGTTGATGGTCACTTAGGTTGCTTCCATGTCTTGGCAATTATAAATAATGCTGCTATGAACATTGGGGTGCATGTATCCTTTCAAATTAGTGTTTTTGCTTTTGTTTTGTTTTGTTTTGGATATAAACCTGGGAGTGAAATTGCTAGGTCATATGATAGTTCTATTTTTAGTTTTTTGAGAAACCTCCGTACTGTTTTCCACAGTGGCTGTACCAATTTACATTCCCACCAATAGTGAATGAGAATTCCCTGCCAAAGCTTTTCAGTTTGATATAGTCCCACTTTACTTCTGCTTTTGTTGCTTGTGCTTTTGGTGTCAAATCCAAAAAATCATCACCAGGATTGATGTAAAGGAGCTTATTGCCTATGTTTTCTTCTAGAAGTTTTATGGTTTTAGGTCTTATGATCAATTCTTTAATCCATTTTGAGTTAATTTTTGTGTATGGTATAAGATAATGGTCCAATTTCACTCTTTTGCATGTGGCTGTCCAGTTTTCCCAACATCATTTTTGAGGAAACCCTTCCCCATTGTATATTCATGGTTTCTTTGTTAAAGATTAATTGACTATATTTGTGTGGGTTTATTTTGGGGCTTTCTATTCCTTTCAGTTGATCTATTTGTCTGTTTTTATGCCAGTACCATATTGCTTTGATTACTATAACTTTGTAATCGGGAAATGTGATGCCTCCAGCTTTGTTCTTCTTTCTCAAGATTGCTTTGGCTGTTAGGGTTCTTTTTCAGTTCCATACAAATTTTAGGCTTTTTTTCTATTTCTGTGAAAAATGCCATTGGAATGTTGATAGGGATTGCATTGAACCTGTAGATTGCTTTGGGTAGTATGGACATTTTAAAAATATTAATTCTTCTACTGTGTAAACATGGAATATTTTTCCATTTATTTGTATCTTCAGTTTCTTTCATCAGTGTTTTACAGTTTTCAGGGTACAGATCTTTCACCTCCTTGGCTAGATTTAGTCCTAAGTAATTTATTCTTTTTGACACTATTGTAAATCAGGTTGTTTTCTTAATTTCTCTTTCTCGTAGTTTGTTATTAGGATATAGAAATGACACAGATTTTTGTATATTGATTTTGTTTCCTGCAACTTTACCAGATTCATTTATTAGTTCTAACAGGTTTCTTTTTTGTAGAGCCTTTAGAGTTTCCTGTATATAAGATCATGTTGTCTGCATAAATGACATTTTTACTTCTTCCTTTCTGATTTCCATGCCTTTTATTATTTTTTTTCTTGCCTAATTGCTTTGGCTGGACTTCAAATACTATGTTGAATAAAAGTGGTGAGAGTAGGCATTCTTGTTTTGTTCCTGATCTTAGAAAAGCTGAAAGCTTTCACCACTGAGTATGATGTTGGCTGTAGTTTTGTCATATACAGCCTTTATCATGTTGAAGTATGTTTCCTCTGTACCTATTTTGTTGAGAGTTTTTACCATAAATGTGTGTTGAATTTTGTCAAATGCTTTTTCTGCACCTTATCTTGAGATGATCATATAATTTTTATCCTTCATTTTGTTAATGTGGTGTATAACATTGATTTATGGATATTGAACCATCCTTGCATCCCTGGAATAAATCACACTGGATCATGGTGTGTGATCCTTTTAATGTATTGTTGAATTTGGTTTGCTAATATTTTATTGAGTTTTTTTACATCTATGTTCATAAGGGATATTGGCCTGCGATTTTCTTTTCTTGTAGTGTCTTCACTGGTTTTGGTATCAGGGTAATGCAGGCCTTATATATTGAGTTCAGAATTGTAAAACACAAATATTTTATAGTTCTATAGGTCAGAGTTTGAAAGGAGTCTGCAAGGCTGTGTTCCTTTCTGGAGGCTCAGAGGGGGTTGATTAATTTCTGTTCCCTTCCCAGATTCTAGAGGTTGTCTGCATTCTTTGGCTCATGGCTACATCACTCTGACCTCTGCTTCTATCATCACATCTCTTTCTCTGACTCAGACACTCCTGCTTTCCTCTTATAAAGACACTTGTGATTACATTGGACTCACTCAGAAAATCCAAGGTAACTTTTCATCCAAAGATCCTTGACTTAATTACATCTGCAAAGTCTCTTTTGCCACATAAAGTGACATATTCACAGGTTTTGGGGATTACAATGAGGATAGCTTAGGAAGGATTCATTATTCTGCATGTGTTAACAACACATGACAAGATCCATGGTAGATACAAGGAGCTACAGTTATTATAATAATGTATATAATTACCCAGGAGTGTAAAACAAAAGCTAATGCTATCTTGACATATCAATAATTGATAATTATGCCTTTTATGATGAATAATTCTAAGGCCCATTGACAAAGTAGTTAAAAAGTATAAGTAGACTTTATAATACAGTTCCAGTGAGACCCATCAATGAAATCTTAATGTGCTTTTACTTTCTCCATGAAGATTCATTTATTCACGTGTATATATATTTATCGGTTAATAATTAGAATTAAAAAACTATGTGCCAGGTCCTGCTCTCATAGAGGCTTACAATAAAAGGTGGAAGATAAGTATTGATGAAGTTATTACCTTTGTTGATTGATGTGATTACAGATGGCAATGCTGGAAATGAGGGATGTAGAGGGCTTGATGAGAGTATAAATTGAGTTCCTCACCTGGTATGGGGCATCAGGGTAGTTTTCAGAAGTCACAGAGATAAATGGCCAAAATTTCTTGGAAAATAACAGGTTTACCTGTAGACATCAGTGTTCTAGGCGTTTATACCATGAGAAAGCCAACTATAAAAACTGTCAATAGCTTTCCCTCATTAATCTATCCATGCAGGGCATGTTCCATTGACAACTTTTGTTATGAGTAAATTCTTCTTGGTTTTCAAGAGTCCTGTGGTGCCATTTTTAGACAATGGTCTTATGACCACAAGAAAAGGAAGAACTGCTATCACTTCAATGAGCATCAGGTGGTCTGGTGATAGGATAGATATAAAGTTGAAACTGTCATCTTCTCAGGTTACTGCCTCAGTGATGTCAATCACTGCCTGAATACCTCATTTTAAAAAAAGACATTCAGTTTGTTTTATATATACTCGACAGTACAAGTAATTCTTGGCTTCTTGGGACATGGGTTTCCTATGGAGTTTTTGCTATGTTGAAGGCAAGAGCTGGCCAGCACAAGGGTACCTTCCCTAATGCCCAGGAGTTTTTGAAGCTGACCAGTGCTTCTGAGGAATGTAGACCACTCAGAACTGATGCTCTTTTACCTTATGATATTGAAACTGTCCTTGGGGCCAAAGAATGGTATTTAACTCTGATGCAACAATTAAAACAGAACATATTACTTGCAGATTTGTATATAAATTATTAAGTTCTGGTTGTTACCTGGAATCCTATCTCCATGGCCATGTCTTAATAAACTGTGCTGATGGCATACTTCTTTAAGGGTTGTTTTTTTCAAGATGCACCTATGACTTTATTCTTCTCATTGTACTACAGCTCTTGAAGCTTTTGTTCCGGACTTTTGTCCTAAGAAATCAGACACAGGATTATAGATTTGGTGAAACTCACCCAGGAAATTTGACCATTTTAGAACCTACCTTAAGCAGCTTTTCAGGCTGATTACATTTTATGGTTGATTACCTTCAGGCTACTGATTTGAAGAGATGGATGATAGATGACTAACCAGAAAGCTCCTGGAAGAATCTAAGCTTGTATAGACTATACTTCCTCATAAAGGTTACATTTTGTGGGGAAACAGACTTTATATTCCCAAAGGTGGCTGCTGCATTGACCTTAGATGTTATTTACTTCCATAGGTTTTGTTTTTAAATGTTTGTTTTTAACCTATCTTGACTGTCTGTGGTCACATAAAGGATTTTGGTTTAGATTATTCCAGGAACAGATTTTTTTTTTTTAATTGAGGAAGTACTGTTAAGGCGAATCTATGTTTTGTTTAAGCCTAAAAACCCATTTTTCTTATAGACGTTTTTACTTTGTGCGGGAAATATGCTTCCACACAAATATGTTCGTTATTTATATAGTGGTACTGTTAGATATATATCTCTATGAAGATAAAACAAATAGCTAATTTCAGAGAATCTAAAAGTTTCTAAAAAAGGGGTTATTTAAGGTTTTGTAAACTTTTATACAAGTTACTTGCTATTAGATAAACATTCTAAGGGAGTATTTTTCTTAGATCATTTTGAGCTCTAATATCCTGCTTTCTGGAAATTCCTGGAGCTTATGAATTTGACATATCAGACAAAGTTATTAAGGAATTTAAAATAGGTTTGTCAGCCTGAGTAAGTGGGAAAATTAAGGAATTTCTTATGTAAAATGCCACACAACTTGATTATTTTCTCTATAGTTTTGGCTTTCTTACAATGAAGTAACTCACAAATGCAACTATAACCACAAGCTTATTTAGGATAAATGCAAAGAGTTAGTTCCTAGCACCCTGTGCTCTTTTTCAGACTAATTATTTCCCCCCTCATTTTATTAAGATATAATTGATAAATAAAATTGTGTATATTTAAACTGTACAGTGTGACAATTTGAAATACATGTACATTGTGAAATAACTACCACAATCAAGTTAACAAATTTATCACCTCACAGTTACCATTTTTTCCTTTTTAATTTTAATTTTTAGAACTTATTTTATTGAGGCAATGTCAATTTATAACATTATCTAAGTTTCATGTATTCAACATTATATTTCTACTTCTGTACACCCTCCAATATGCTCACCACCAAAAATTTAGTTTCCATCCATCACCATATAGTTGAGCCCTATTACTCTGTTCTTTGTATCTGTGTGTTTGTTTTTGTTTTGTTTATTTATTTATTCATTTATTTTTAATAGTTTGTTTTTTATATTCCATATATGAGTGAAATCATACAGTATATGAACCATCTGAAAGAGAAATTAAGAAAACAATCCCATTTACATTAGCATCAAAAAGAATAAAACACATAGGAATAAATTTAACCAAGAAGGTGAAAGATCTGTACCTTGAAAACTATAAAACACTGATGAAAGAAATTGAAGAAGACACAAATAAGTGGAAAGATATCTCATTGTCATGAACTGGAAGTTTTATTATTGTTAAAATGTACCTACTACCTAAAACAATCTTCAGATTCAATGCAATCTCTATCAAAACTTCAAAGGCATTTCTCACAGAAATAGAAAAAAGAACCTTAAAATTCACATGGAACCACAGAAGACCCCCTAATAGCCAAATTAATCTTGATAAAGAAGAACAAAGCTGGAGGCATCATGCGTCCCGATTTAAAGCTCTATTACAAAGTTATAGTAATCAAAAAAAAATATGGTACTGGCATAAAACAGACACATAGACCAATGGAAAGGAATAGAGAGCCCAGAAAAAAATCCATGCATATATGATCAGTTAATCTTTGACAAGGGTGCCAAGAATACATGATGGGGAAAGGATAGTGTCTTCAATAAATGGCATCAGGAAAACTGGACCACTACCTCATACCATACACCAAAACCAACTCAAAATTAATTAAATACTTAAATGTAAGATCTGAAACCATATAACTCCTAGAAGAAAACATAGGGTAAAATCTTCTTGACATTGGTTTTGGCAATAATATTTCAGATATGACACCAAAAGCACAGGCAACAAAAGCAAAATAAACAAGCAAGACTACATCAAACTAAGAAGCTTCTGCACAGCAAAAGAAACAATCAGTAGTGAAGAGGCAATGTATGGAATGGGAGAAAATATTTGCAAATCAGATATCTCATAAGGGATTAAATATGTAAGGAACTCATACAACTCAATTACAAAAAAAAATCCAATTAAAAAATGGTCAAAGGACTTGAAAAGACATTTTTCCAAGGAAGACATGAATGGACAACAGGTACACGAAAAGGTATTCAATATCACTAATCATCAGGGAAATGAAAATCAAAACCACAATGAGGTATCACTTCACACCTGTTAGGATGGCTATAATAATAATAATAAAAGATAACAAAGGCAGACAAAGATGTGGAGAAAAAGGGACCCTTGTACACTTTTGGTGGAAATTTATATTGGTGCAGCCACTATGGAAAACATTATGGTGGTTCTTTAAAAAATTAAAAACAGAATTGCCATATCATCCAGAAATCTCATTTCTGTGTATATGTCTGAAGGAAACAAAATCAGTATCTCAAAGAAATATCTGAACCCCCATGTTCATTGTTGCATTATTCACAGTAGCCATGACATTCTAACAACCTAAGTGTCCTTTAATGAATGAATGGATAAAGAAAATGTGATATCTATATCTATGTCTATATATCTACATCTTTTGCTGTGATACAACATACAATAAACACATGCCACTTTAAAGATTATTTTTTTCTGTTTTTCAAATGAAAATTTAAGGGATATATCCAATTTAATTTTTTTTTATTGGAATATAATTGTTTTACAATGTTGTGTTAGTTTCTGCTGTACAATGAAGTGAATCAGCTATATGTATACCTATATCCCTTCCCTCTTGGACCTCCCTCCCACCCCCCCTCCATCCTACTCCCCCTCCATCCCACCCATCTAGGTCATCACAGAGCACCGAGCTGAGCTCCCTGTGCTATATAGCAGGTTCCCACTAGCTATCTATTTTACACATGGTAGTGTATTTATGTCAGACCTAATCTCCCAATTCATCCCACCCTCTCCTTCCCCCCTGTGTCCACATGTCTGTTCTCTATGTCTATACCTCTATTCCTGCCCTGCAAATAGGTTAATCTGTTCCATTTTTCTAGATTCCACATATATGTGTTAATATTATGTTATTTGTTTTTTTCTTTCTGGCTTACTTCACTCCGTATGACAGACTCTAGGTCCATGCACATCTCTACAAATGGCCCAATTTTGTTCCTTTTTATGGCTGAGTAATATTCCATTGTATGTATGTACCACATCTTCCTTATTCATTCATTTGTCATTGGACAATTAGGTTGTTTCCATGTCCTGGCTATTGTAAATAGTGCTGCAATGAACATTATTAGTACTGTCTCCTGCACTGCTTAGTTCATACTTTCTAATCATGCAATGTTAAATAAAAAGAGATTCTTGTCTTGAGCTTTAGAAGTAAAGTATTTATGTCCCAGTAAGATTGAGAAACAATACTCTGTTTTATCAACTAGGTTTCAGGCCCTAATGAAACTAAGAACAATGATTCCTTTTGATATTAGTTTGTTGGTTGGTTTTTAACACTTTATTTAGAATAGTTATCTGTACCAGGATGGAGGAGTGATAGTGGAGAGTCTGTCACTGTCAGTTAAACTCAAAATTAAAACCATGGGACTTACCTGGTGGTGCAGTTGTTAAGAATCCGCCTGTCAATGCAGGGGACATGGGTTCGAGCCCTGGTCTTGGACAATCCCACATGCCGTGGAGCAACTAAGCCCGTGTGCCACAACTACTGAGCCTATGCTCTAGAGCCCACGAGCCACAACTACTGAAGCCCATGCGCCTAGAGCACGTGCTCCGCGACAAGAGAAGCCACTGCAATGAGAAGCCCGTGCAACACAACGAAGAGTAGACCCCACTTGCCGCAATTAGAGAAGGCTGTGCGCAGCAACAAAGACCCGACTCAGCCAAAAATAAATAAATAAATAAATTTATTAAAAAAAAATTAAAACCATGCAGGTAATTTAAGTGAGTAACTTTTACATTTTGGAAGACACTTGCCCCATGTAAATGTGAGAAATTGCACTGGATAGTCTAAATCTTTAAGAAGAGGTAAAAGTCTGGATCTTTCATATGAAGCGTATTGTCATTTAATATTGGTAATAAACTAAATCAAACATTGCAGACCAAAGAAATCACTACTGCAAAACCACCTGTCAAGTTGAAACTTCTGGAGTAAATGATACCTAGGTTTCTTCCAGTTGTAAAAAAGGTCTAGTCAATAAATTATAGTCACCATTTAATTGCCCTGTACAGTTTTTTAATTGAATAAGATATCAATGCATGCTATCTAAATAACTTGGTTATGTTTTTCTACCACAGAGATCTAGTTTTAAATTTTAATTCAGTAGAATGATGCTGATAAATGGCTCTAGATTTTTGCCTCATTGATGCTAATGGGAGTAATGGGGTTCCTTTCGATAGGATACTTTAATATCATTGTCAGAATAGGTACTACCCTGAGTATGAACTTGTACTTTTAAATAAACTGTTGTATCAAGTCAGGGATCAGGTTGTCAGCCGTCACAGATCTAACTGATGAAATTAGCCAGAAAGCACAGTGACTTTTGTTCTAGGATTTTGGTTAAAGAAAACTTGATATATAACTCTTAATCATAGGAATTTTAACTCTTTGGGGAAAGTCTGTGATAAAATTATAACTGGGGGAAAAAGTAAATCAGAATTTCTGCATCCAAAAATAGAATGATAGATTTTTTTCAAAATATCTAGCATTAGTGTTTGACTCTTGTATTGGACTCTCTATTAGAAATAAGTTGTAGAAGCTGTATAGTATAGTAAAAGAATATAGTAAAAGAAATATCAGGGATTCTTGGTTAGTTTTAAGCCTTCACTCTTAGATGGAAGATGCTTTTCAGTGAATCCCTGAAACATCTGGACAGAGCTCAAGGGTGGCCCTGGGTTGGTGCATGATGCAAAGTTTTGAGCCTTGACAAATTTCTTTAAATATCAGTCATTCTAAATGACTAGTTAGTGATTGAGTTCCAGATTCTTTTTGGAGGATATTAAGCAAGAGGGGAAAAAAAAAAAAGGGTACTGGATATAGGAGGAATGCAGGTGGCATGGGAGACCAAGTGAGGACTCAGACATACTTCAACTTGCTTCTGCTTTCTTTATAAAGTGGTAGACTTTGTTTTAGGTGACCTTTCTCTGTCTGACAAATCTACTTACAGGTAACATTATAGCAGCTCAGGACTAGTACTCACAGAAGGAGAAACTGGTCAGAGGTCTGACTAGGGAAGGAGGACTCAAAGTATGCTAGACATGGGTCGTGGGCCAGCAAAGGAAGGAACGATGAAGATAATGCTATCTTAGGCAGCAGTGAAACCTAGTAAACTTTCTCCCTGAGCAAGAAGGCTATGAATTGTGAGCTAGATTTTCAAAATACAGTCTACCCTCAATATCTGTGATTCCACATTCGCGGATTCAACCAACTGCGGATTGATTTTCCAGCGGATTTTGCTTTTCCAGAACCCACAGCTAGTACCACACCATTTTATGTAAGGGACATGAGCATCCTCGGATTTTGGTATATGCAGGCGTCCTGGAACCAATCCCTCGTGGATACTGAGGGGTGACTGCAGTGCACAAAGTTGTGCATGAAGTGGAGGCCAGGTCTTAGTGGGTAAGACTGTATGGGCAAGATCACTCAGAAAAATATTTAATCGTTATAGCACTGGTAGAGGACTTCAGAGAGTGATGTTTGGGTAACAGAAGTTTGTACTTACATGTGAAAGTAGACATGCTATTTACTTATGAATGGCCATCAAAATCCAGTTTCCCTTAGAGTTTTGGAAAGGAGAATACACTGGACACATTTCCTGAAAGAATTACCTGAGACATTTGTGAAAGGGTGCCTGTTTGTCACCTTTTTTTATTTAAAGCTCTCCAGCATTTTACCTCTTTCCTATATTTTGAAAATTCCTTGCCACAGAGGTTCTGCTGGGAAGCAGCGTCCACCTCCCACTAGGGAAGGGGAAAATTTCGTAACATCATAGAAACAGAAAATTCTCAGAAATTGCTTCTCTAGCTCTTATGGGACTAAATAGATCAGATATAGTGGTCTGGGCTGTTCAACTTGGAGTTCCTGGAGCCAAGTTGGAGGCCTAGATAGGGAGGTGCTCTCTGAGGGCAGCAGCAGGAGTGTCCTGGGAGCGGTTCCAGCTCTGGGGGTGGGGAGGCAGGGTAGGGGCTGCATGTCCCCCCGGCTGGTCTGTGCTGGACTCTGGCTGTGATCATGCCTGCAGACCTTTCTTTTGTTTCTGCCTGTTCTGAGTCTGATTTTCCAGTCTCCCCAGGAATTATGAAATACCCATATACTTTAACATCATTTTTTCTTTGCAGCTTAAGTCAGGTAGATTTGGTTTCCATTCTTTGCAAGTGACTATATAATACATGAAGGAATCACAAAACCTTCTCCCTTTGAGTCCCTGAAGAAGAGAACTTGATGGCATTTAAAAAGCTGGAAATTAAATTGAGCTTTTTAACTACAGAACTTTTTAAGGCCAAGTACCACCCTTGGATGGGGAGGGGACAACATTGTTCTGCGTGAAAACTCATGAGCTCTGAGCAGGGCAAAAAACAAAGAATCTGACCATATAAGGTTGCTTGACTACTTCTCTATCCTCATCAAGCCATTTCTGTCTTCTTTTACTTATGAGGCTTCGGCTCTTGCTTCTCCTGTATGCTCTTCTAACCTTTGATCCTAACATGAAGCCTGGCAAAGAGCAGTTGCTGCAGGAATTGTTGAATCAATTTTCATGGTTCTGTAGTTTCTTGACTCTTGGAAATAAGTAGCCAAAATAGTTTAAAGAATGATGTAATTTTGGTTTATTTCTTTTTGAATGCTGTGAAATCACTCTCTAATTAGAAAATAGACTTATTTTTTCATGGGGTCTTATGGAATCCCTTCATATATTTTTTGCTTTGCAGAGAACTCTTTTCTACTGCAGACTTGTTCTTGTGGTTTTATTTTTGAGTGATTAACTTGGGATAAGGGAACCTTTTTGAAGGATTTACTCGTGAGTTCAGAATGTATATACATCATTGCAACGATTGCTGCTGTAGGGAGAGTCCTAAAACAAAACAAAACTTAGAAATTTGCATGCAAAATGGCAGGACTTTGTCTTATCCCCTACCCCCCACCGAGAGAGAGAGAAAGAGAGAAATCTCTATGGCATCATAATTGGAACCCAGTGCATTTAGAGCCAGACGGCTTGCCCTTGGCTTTGGAGACCAGCCGGCTGATCTCCAAACATCACAGCAAAAGACGGCTTTATAATCGAAGATGAAAATAGCTGAGGAAACATTTGCAAAGCCCCTAGTCTCTGTTTATGTTTGTTCCTTTGCCCACCTGGTAATAATAAGACTTTTTACATTCTTTCCACAGTATTTGGTGTGGTCTTCTGAACACTAACATTTGTCCTTTGTCCATACACATATTAGATAAATCTTGCAACATAAAGAGGTTTGTAGAGGATCGGTCTAATATTTTATATAGCCCGATTCTTTGCTTTTAGGGAGTGACATTAAACTATCACCCCAAGGGTGTGTGGCAGTTATTTCCCTGATGCTATGCTCCTCCAGAGCAAAAAGGGCATCAGAAACATGTGACTCTTGTTTAGCTTCACATGAATTACATTGAAGTTTGAAGCATGGAGTTAAATAATAGCTGAAATAAATATTAAGTAAACAGTTTGCTTCCTGTTTTCCTGAGATTATCTGAAATGGCCAGTTTTACAGTCCAGCTACTTAGCTCAGGATACGTGGCCATTCTGAAATTTTGCACTTGGTAATGAAATATAAATATTTTCTGCGCCTAAGCAGGCATATGAATTAGAAGGCCATGAAATATTAAATATGAGGGAAAATAGTTTATAGCTTAATATGAAAGAAATTTAAAACATATAGAGTAAACTTGTGCCAAAATCAGAGGTTCTCAACCTTGGCTGCACATTGGAACCACATGGGGAGCTTTAAGAATCACTGATGCTTGGGTCCCACCCCAGTCTGACTTACCTGGTCTTAGGTGTCTCCAAGCCATCAGGATTTTAAACGCTGTAAAACTGTTTGATAGACTGAAAAATACTAGAATTCATTGACTTTATCCAGGTGCTTTACAGAGTCAAGTTAAACAATAATAGATCAAATACAGTCATCAGGTGGTAAGAAGCAGTATAGTGTCTAACTCTACTTCTTTCCTTAAATTTAATTACAGATCGTGTACTTTGTTTAATGTCTATCTCGCCCTCTAGACTGTATGTTTTCTGAGTGCAGGGAACATCACTGTGTTATTTACTATTGTGTATTCCCAAGGCTCAATGGCTCTATACAGTGTAGAACATATGATTGGCCCTCAGATATTATAAAATAAATGAATACTTATAAAAGATTTGGCTTATAGAGACTCTGAAGAACATCAGATCAGGGTAATGTCATGCCCAAATTCCTTCTGTGGGAATGAATTACCTTTAATTCTTTCAGTTCAAAGCTCTAATTCTCTATCAACTAAACTTCCTCTTAAGAAAATATGTTAAGCTATTGATTTTTCACATTTCAGTGTCATGGTAGAATATAAGCTGCACGAGGGCAAGGACTTTGCCTTGTTTATTGCTCTATCTTCTGTGTCCCCAATAGTAAGATCTCAAATATTGGTGAAAAGAATGAATTATGTATCAGTGCTTTTTAAACTGCATTCCAAAGAGATCAGGGCTCTTAGATGTGCCCCAAGGTTTGGAGGTGGGAGTGGTGCATAACGGAGAGACACACTAAGCAACTGGAGCTAACCTCTATTCCATGTTCACTTCAACTAGAATAAGCCTTGTATTTCTTGGGGCTCCTTATTTTATTTTTAAAAGCTTGAGCCACTAACTTATACTATTTCAGAAGAACATTTCCATAAAAAATTAGTCTTTATAAGTTTATTTTAAAGAATGAAACAAACATTTTAACTATATAATATTATAGTTTAATACACATACATAAAATTGCACAAAACACATGTAATGTATTTATAACACAAAGAAAATACCCACATAAACACCAAGGTCAAGAAGTAGAAGGTTACTGACATCTCAGAGCCTCTTTCCTCTCCCCTCAAACATTGCCTCCTCCCCCAAAAAGAAACCACTCTCCTGACTTCTAACCCTCTGGTTTTGCCTGCTTTTTCAAGAATGTTTTGTGAAAAAAACCCATACTGTATATATCCTTTTGTGTATACTTCTTTTTTTCCTTGATATTATTTTGAAAATGACTCCATATGGTTTTATTTGATTCATTTTCAGTGCTATGTATTATTCTATTTTATGAATATAGCATAATCAATCCATTCTACTACTGATTGGTCATTTGGGTTTCTAATTTTGACAGTTATGAAAAA
Organism: Balaenoptera ricei; assembly: GCF_028023285.1. Lineage (NCBI taxonomy): Eukaryota > Metazoa > Chordata > Mammalia > Artiodactyla > Balaenopteridae > Balaenoptera > Balaenoptera ricei. The sequence goes on from NC_082642.1 coordinate 112,894,284, forward strand.
TGTTGCTACTGTGAATATTCTCATACATGTGTATGCATTTCTGTTGGGTTCCACTAGGAGTGAAATTGCTGATTATAGAATATGTATGGGTATTTGTGTAGCTTTATTTGGTACAATTTTTTTTTCTGAGGTGATTATTTCAATTTAAAATTTCACCAGCAGTATATGAATATTCCCTTCCTATTTTTCCTTTTTCACACCAATTCCTTGTATTTTCAGCCTCTTTACTTTTAGCCACCCTGTTTGGACATGTAGTGGGAGCTCATTATGGTTGGTTTTTTTTTTTTAACATTTTATTTTTGGCTATGATGGGTCTCCGTTGCTGTGCGCGGGCTTTCTCTAGTTGTGGCGAGCGGGGGCTACTCTTAGGTGTGGTGCATGGGCTTCTCCTTGTGGTGGCTTCTCTTGTTGCGGAGCATGGGCTCTGGGAGCATAGGCTTCAGTAGTTGTGGCACATAGGCTCTAGAGCACAGGCTCAGTAGTTGTGGTGCACAGGCTTAGTTGCTCCGCAGCATGTGGAATCTTCCCAGACCAGGGATCAAACTGGTGCGCCCTGCATTGGCAGGTGGATTCCTAACCACTGCGCCACTAGGAAAGTCCCTCATTATTGTTTTAATTTCCATTTTCACAGCTACTGAAAAGTAGGCTAGAGGGCAGACAGCAGAAGCAAGAAGAACTACAATCCTGGAGCCTGTGGTATGAAAACCAGATTCACAGAAAGGTAGACAAAATGAAAAGGCAGAGGACTATGTACCAGATGAAGGAACAGGATAAAACCCCAGAAAAACAATTAAATGAAGTGGAGATAGGCAACCTTCCAGAAAAAGAATTCAGAATAATGATAGTGAAGATGATCCAGGACCTTGGAAAAAGAATGGAGGCAAAGATCGAGAAGATGCAAGAAATGTTTAACAAAGAACTAGAAGAATAAAAGAACAAACACCTAGAAGAATTAAAGAACAAACAAACGGAGATGAACAATACAATAACTGAAATGAAGAATACACTAGAAGGAATCAATAGCAGAATAACTGAGGCAGAAAACTGATAAGTAACCTGGAAGACAGAATGGTGGAATTCACTGCTGCAGAACAGAATAAAGAAAAAGGATGAAAAGAAATAAAGACAGCCTAAGAAACCTCTGGGACAACATTAAATGCAACAACATTCGCATTATAGGGGTCCCAGAGGGAGGAGAAAGAGAGAAAGGACCCAGGAAAACGTTTGAAGAGATTATAGTTGAAAATTTCCCTAACATGGGAAAGGGAATAACCACCCAAGTCCAGGAAGCACAGAGAGTCCCAGGCAGGATAAACCCAAGGAGAAACACGATGAGACACATACTAATCAAATTGACAAAAATTAGAGATAAAGAAAAATTATTGAAAGCAACAAGGGAAAAATGACAAATAACATACAAAGGAACTCCCATAAGGTTAACAGCTGATTTCTCTGCAGAAGCTCTACAAGCCAGAAGGGAGTGGCATGATATACTTAAAGTGATGAAAGGGAAGAACCTACAACCAAGATTACTCTACCCAACAAGGATCTCATTCAGATTCAACGGAGAAATCAAAAGCTTTACAGACAAGCAAGGGCCAAGATAATTCAGCACCACCAAACCAGCTCTACAGCAAATGCTAAAGGAACTTCTCTAAGTGGAAATACAAGAGAAGAAAAGGACCTACAATAACAAACCCAAAACAATTAAGAAAATGGTAATAGGAACATACATATCGATAATTACCTTAAATGTAAATGGATTAAATGCTCCAACCAAAAGACAAAGTCTCTCTGAATGGATAAAAAAACAAGACCTGTATATATGCTGTTTACTAGAGACCCACTTCAGACCTAGGGACACATACAGACTGAAAGTGAGGGAATGGAAAAAGATTTTCCATGCAAATGGAAATTCAAAGAAAGCTGGAGTAGCAATACTCATATCAGATAAATAGACTTTAAAATAAAGAATGTTACAAGAGACAAGGAAGGACATTACATAATGATCAAGGGATCCATTCAAGAAGATATTACAATTATAAATATATATGCACCCAATTTTGGAGCACCTCAATACATAAGGCAAATGCTAACAGCTATAAAAGAGGAAATTGACAGTAACACAATAATAGTGGGGGACTTTAAGACCTCACTGACAACAATGGACATCATCCAGACAGAAAATTAAAAAGGAAACACAAGCTTTAAATGACACAATAGACCAGATAGATTTAACTGATATTTATAGGACATTCCATCCAAAAACAGGAGATTACACTTTTTTCTCAAGTGCACACAGAACATTCTCCAGGATACATCACATCTTGGGTCACAAATCAAGCCTTGGTAAATTTTAGAAAATTGAAATCATATCAAGCATCTTTTCCAACACAATGATATGAGATTAGAAATAAGTTACAGGGAAAAATACGTAAAACCACAAACACATGGAGGCTAAACAATACATTATTAAATAACCAAGAGATCACTGAAGAAATCAAAGAGGAAATCAAAAAATACCTAGAGACAAATGGCAATGAAAACATGACGATCCAAAACCTAAGGGATATGGCAAAAGCAGTTCTAAGAGGGAAGTTTATAGCAACGCAATCCTACCTGAAGAAACAAGAAAAATCTCAAATGAACCATCTAACCTTACACCTAAAGGGACTAGAGAAAGAAGAACAAACAAAACCCAAACTTAGTAGAAGGAAAGAAATCATAAGTATCAGAGCAGAAATAAATGAAATAGAAACAAAGAAAGCAATAGCAAAGATCAATAAAACTAAAAGCTGGTTCTTTGACAAGATAAACAAAATAGATAAACCTTTAGCCAGGCTCATCAAGAAAGGGAGGGAGAGGACTCAAATCAATAAAATTAGAAATGAAAAACGAGAAGTTACGGTGGACACCAAAGAAATACAAAGCATCCTAAGGGACTACTACAAGCAACTCTATGCCAATAAAATGGACAACCTGGAAGAAATGGACAAATTCTTAGAAAGGTATAACCTTCCAAGACTGAACCAGGAAGAAATAGAAAATATGAACAGACCAATCACAAGTAATGAAATTGAAACTGTGATTAAAAATCTTCCAGCAAACAAAAGTCCAGGACCAGATGGCTTCACAGGTGAATTCTATCAAACATTTAGAGAAGAGCTAACACCCATTCTTCTCAAACTCTTCCAAAAAATTGCAGAGGAAGGAACACACCCAAAATCATTCTACGAGGCCACCATCGCCCTGATACCAAAACTAGACAAAGATACTACAAAAAAAGAAAATTACAGACCAATATCACTGATGAATATAGATGCAAAAATTCTCAAGAAAACACTAGCAAACAGAATCCAACAACACATTAAAAGGATCATACACCATTATAAAGTGGGATTTATCCCAGGGATGCAAGGATCCTTCAATATATGCAAATCAGTCAATGTGATACACCATATTAACAAATTGAAGAATAAAAACCATATGATTGGGCTTCCCTGGTGGCGCAGTGGTTGAGAGTCTGCCTGCCAATGCAGGGGACACGGGTTCGAGCCCTGGTCTGGGAAGATCCCACATGCCGCGGAGCAACTGGGCCCGTGAGCCACAACTACTGAGCCTGTGCTCTAGAGCCCACGAGCCACAACTACTGAGCCTGCGCGTCTGGAGCCTGTGCTCCGCGACAAGAGAGGCCGCGATAGTGAGAGGCCCGCGCACCGCGATGAAGAGTGGCCCCCGCTCGCCGCAACTAGAGAAAGCCCTCGCACAGAAGCGAAGACCCAACACAGCCATAAATAAATAAATAAATAAAAATTAAAAAAAAAAAAAAACCATATGATTATCTCAGTAGATACAGAAAAAGCTTTTGACAAAATTCAACACCCGCTTATGATAAAAATCCTCCAGAAAGTGGGCATAGAGGGAACCTCTGCCCACTTTCAACCTAATAAAGGCCATATATGGCAAAACCACAGCAAACATCATTCTCAATGGTGAAAAACTGAAAACATTTCCTCTAAGATCAGGAACAAGACAAGGTTGTCCACTCTCGCCACTATTATTCAACATAGTTTTGGAAGTTCCAGCCACAGCAATCAGAGAAGAAAAAGAAATAAAAGGAATACAAATTGGAAAAGAAGAAGTAATACTGTCACTGTTTGCAGATGACATGATACTATATATAGATAATCCTAAAGATGCTGCCAGAAAATTACTAGAGCTAATCAATGAATATGGTAAAATTTCAGGATACAAAATTAATGCACAGAAATCTCTTGCATTCCTATACACTATCAACAAAAGATCAGAAAGAGAAATTAAGGATACAATCCCATTCACCACTGCAAGCAAAAGAATAAAATACCTAGGAATAAACCTTCCTAAGGAGACAAAAGACCTATATGCAGAAAACTATAAGACACTGAGGAAAGAAATCAAAGATGATACAAACAGATGGAGAAATATACTATGTTCTTGAATTGGAAGAATCAATATTGTGAAAATGAGTATACTACCCAAAGCAATCCAAAGATTTAATGCAATCCCTGTGGCATTTTTTACAGAAATAGAACAAAAACTCTTAAAATCTGTATGGAGATACAAAAGACCCCGAATAGCCAAAGCAATCTTGAGGAAAAGAAACTGAGCTGGAGGACTCACATGCCCTGACTTCAGACCATACTACAAAGCTACAGTAATCAAGACAGTATGGTCCTGGCACAAAAACATAAATATAGATCAATGGAACAGGATAGAAAACCCAGAGATAAACCCACACACCTATGGTCAACTAATCTATGACAAAGGTGGCAAAATGGATTAAAGACCTAAATGTAAGGCCAGACACTATAAAACTCTTAGAGGAAAACATAGGCAGAACACTCTATGACATAAATCACAGCAAGATCCTTTTTGACCCACCTCCTAGAGAAATGAAAATAAAAACAAAAACAAATGGGACCTCATGAAACTTAAAATCTTTTGCACAGCAAAGGAAACTATAAACAAGACGAAAAGACAACCCTCAGAATGGGAGCAAATATTTGCCAATGAATCAACGAACAAAGGATTAATCTCCAAAATATATAAACAGCTCATGCAGCTCAATATTAAAAAAACAAAAAACCCAATCAAAAAATTGTCAGAAGACCTAAATAGACATTTCTCCAAAGAAGACATACAGATGGCCAACAAACACATGAAAAGCTGCTCAACATCACTAATAATTAGAGAAATGCAAATCAAAACTACAATGAGGTATCACCTCACACTGGTTAGAATGGGCATTATCAGAAAATCTACAAACAATAAATGCTGGAGAAGGTGTGGAGAAAAGCGAACCCTCTTGTAGTTTTGGTGGGAATGTAAATTGATACAGCCACTATGGAGAACGGTATGGAGATTCCTTAAAAAACTAAAAATAGAACTACCATATGACCCAGCAATCCCACTACTGGACATATACCCTGAGAAAACCATAATTCAAAAACACATGCACCCCAACTTTCATTGCAGCACTATTTACAATAGCCAGGTCATGGAAGCAACCTAAATGCCCATCGATAGACCAATGGATAAAGAAGATGTGGTACATATATACAATGGAATATTACTCAGCCATAAAAAGGAAAGAAATTGGGTCATTTGTGGAGACGTGGATGGACCTAGAGACTGTCATACAGAGTGAAGTAAGTCAGAAAGAGAAAAACAAATATCGTATATTAACACATATATGTGGAATGTAGAAAAATGGTAGAGATGAACCAGTTTGCAAGGCAGAAATAGAGACACAGATGTAGAGAACAAACATATGGACACCAAGGGGGGAAAGTGGGGGGGTGGTGGTGGTTAGATGTATTGGGAGATTGGGATTGATATGTATACACTAATATGTATAAAATAAGTGACTAATACGAACCTGCTATATAAAAAATAAAATAAAATTAAATTAAAAAAAAAAAGAAAAGTAGGCGATTTGGATATCCTCTTTGTGACGTACCTTTGAATTTCTTTCCCATTACCATTGGGTTGTCTGTGTCCTGGTTTGTATGAGTTCATTGCATATTTTGGATATAAGCCCTTTGCTGATGTATTGCAAATATCTGCTCCCATCTGCAGCTTGCTTTTTCAATTCTCTTCGTGGTGTCTCTTGATGAATAGAACTTTTGAGGTTTAATGTTGTCTAGTTGATCAGTTTTTTCCTTTGTGGTTAGGTGTTGTTGTTGTTGTTGTTGTTGTGTGTGCTCTGTTTTAATCATCTTTCCAATGCTGAGGTCATAACGATATTCCTTATATTTTAGAGCAACACTATCCAATAGAACTTTCAAAAATGATGGAAATATTCCGTATCTGGGCTGTCACATACTATTTTCAGGTGCTATTGGGCACTTGAAATGTGGCTAGTAAGACTGAGGAACTGAATTTTAAATTTTATTTAATTTTAATTAATTTAGCTTCTCGTGCCTGGGAACTACCGTATCCGACAAAGCAACTCTAGAAGGCTTATAGCTTTGTCTTTTATGTTTAAATGTACAATCCAGCTGGAATTGATTTTGTGTGTTTGTATTATATGAGGTAAGGGTTAGGCTCAATATTTTTTCCCATATCTAATTGACCAGAATGATTTTGTTGAAAAGATTGCTTTCTCCATTGCTCTGTAGTACCACTTTTGTCATAAATTAGGTGTATATACACACTTGGATCTGTCTTTGAACTCTTTCTTCTTGTCTATTTGCATATCTTTGTGTTGATTCCATATGATCTTAATTATACAGATATATTAATATTTATTAAGTTCTACTTTGTTTTTTGAGAGCATCTTGGTTATAGTTAGCTATTTTTATTTCTATGTGAATTTTAGAATCAACTTGTTAAGCTACACAAACACACACACACGCACACTCCTATTGGGTTTGTTTATTAATTAATTAATTAATTATTTCACACACACTGTATTTTATTTTTACAAGAGATAAATAAACTGACACCAAGCATTGTAAATGGATGACCACAACAAAAGCAACAATGATTGCAATTACCAGACACGAAACACACTCATACCATGTCATAATATTGACATTCAGTCCAGTAGTCCTCCACTGTAACAGCTCCTTTACTTTGCAGTGAAAATTGATTTGTATACTTTTTGCCTCTGAGTCTTTGCGGGAATTCTTTTTTTATTCAAACAGAAAGTCACAAAAATTATAATCATCCTCATCAGTTCACTCAGTCTCATGTAATTAATTTTTTTTCATCTTGATCTTTTGTTAGCACTTTTATGAATTCATCAGTTTTCCATTAGAGTTCTGAAAATGCTTATTCATTCAGTTCAGCAGTATAGTCAGTTACCAGAAACCCGTACTTGTCAGAGTCTTTTCCATGAATTCCTTGAAGATGAAACCCTTTTACAGGAACATTATTGCAAAAGCATCAGAGTACACCCAGAACTGTCTGTAACTGACAAAAGACTTAAAAATGACCATGGTTAAAGATTTGATTAAAGTTCATAATAATGCAATTGACAAGGAAATTTAGTTATTTCTGAGATATACATTTTAAAGTAATAACTAGAATTATGACTTATAACATTATACCAGAACATGAAAGATTTTTTAAAATTTCATGTAATGTCTGAAACATTTATATTAACATATTTCATACAAATAACCCAAAGAAAGTTTAGTATTAGTTGTTTTTGTTTGTTTGTTTCATTTTTATACTGCAGGTTCTTATTAGTCATCAATTTTATACACATCAGTGTATACATGTCAATCCCAATCGCCCAATTCAGCACACCACCATCCCCACCCCACCGCGGTTTTCCCCCCTTGGTGTCCATATGTTTGTTCTCTACATCTGTGTCTCAACTTCTGCCCTGCAAACCGGTTCATCTGTAGCAATTTTCTAGGTTCCACATACATGCGTTAATATACGATATTTGTTTCTCTCTTTCTGACTTACTTCACTCTGTATGACAGTCTCTAGATCCATCCACGTCTCAACAAATGACTCAATTTTGTTCCTTTTTATAGCTGAGTAATATTCCATTGTATATATGTACCACAACTTCTTTATCCATTCGCCTGTCGATGGGCATTTAGGTTGTTTGCAAGACCTGGCTATTGTAAATAGTGCGCAATGAACATTGGGGTGCATGTGTCTTTTTGAATTATGGTTTTCTCTGGGTATATGCCCAGTAGTGGGATTCCTGGATCATATGGTAATTCTATTTTTAGTTTTTTAAGGAACCTCCATACTGTTCTCCATAGTGGCTATATCAATTTACATTCTCACCAAAGTGCAAGAGGGTTCCCTTTTCTCCACACCCTCTCCAGCATTTGTTGTTTGTAGATTTTCTGATGATGCCCATTCTAACTGGTGTGAGGTGATACCTCATTGTAGTTTTGATTTGCATTTCTCTAATAATTAGTGATGTTGAACAGCTTTTCATGTGTTTGTTGGCCATCTGTATGTCTTCTTTGGAGAAATGTGTATTTAGGTCTTCTGCCCATTTATGGATTGGGTTTTTTGTTTTTTTAACATTGAGCTGCATGAGCTGTTTATATATTTTGGAGATTGATCCTTTGTCCATTGATTCATTTGCAATTATTTTCTCCCATTCTGAGGGTTGTCTTTTCATCTTGTTTATGGTTTCCTTTGCTGTGCAAAAGCTTTTAAGTTTCATTAGGTCCCATTTGTTTACTTTTCTTTTTATTTCCCTTACTCTAGGAGGTGGATCAAAAAAGATCTTGCTGTGATTTATGTCAAAGTGTGTTCTTCCTATGTTTTCCTCTAAGAGTTTTATAGTGTCTGGCCTTCCATTTAGGTCTCTAATCCATTTTGAGTTTATTTTTGTGTATGGTGTTAGGGAGTGTTCTAATTTCATTCTTTTACATGTAGCTGTCCAGTTTTCTCAGCACCACTTATTGAAGAGACTGTCCTTTCTCCATTGTATATCTTTGCCTCCTTTGTCATAGATTAGTTGACCATAGGTGCATGGGTTTATCTCTGGGCTTTCTATCTTGTTCCATTGATCTATGTTTCTGTTTTTGTGCCAGTACCATATTGTATTGATTACTGTAGCTTTGTAGTATAGTCTGAAGTCAGGGAGTCTGATTCCTCCTGCTCCGTTTTTTTCCCTCAAGACTGCTTTGGCTGTTCGGGGTCTTTTGTGTCTCCATACGAATTTTTAGATGATTTGTTCTAGTTCCATAAAAAATGCCATTGGTAATTTGATAGGGATTGCATTGAATCTGTAGATTGCTTTGGGTAGCACAGTCATTTTCACAATATTGATTCTTCCAATGCAAGAACATGATATATCTCTCCATCTGTTGGTATCATCTTTAATTTCTTTCATCAGTGTCCTGTAGTTTTCTGCATACAGGTCTTTTGTCTCCCTAGGTAGGTTTATTCCTAGGTATTTTATTCTTTTTGTTGCAATGGTAAATGGGAGTGTTTCCATAATTTCTCTTTCAGATTTTTCATCATTAGTGTATAGGAATGCAAGAGATTTCTGTGCATTAATTTTGTATCCTGCAACTTTACCATATTCATTAATTAGCTCTAGCAGTTTTCTGGTGGCAGTTTTAGGATTCTCTATGTATAGTATCATGTCATCCGCAAACAGTGACAGTTTTACTTCTTCGTTTCCAATTTGTATTCCTTTTATTTCTTTTTCTTCTCTGATTGCCTTGGCTAGGACTTCCAGAACTATGTTGAATAATAGTGGTGAGAGTGGACATCCTTGTCTCGTTCCTGATCTTAGAGGAAATGCTTTCACTTTTTCACCATTGAGAATGATGTTTGCTGTAGGTTTGTCATATATGGCCTTTATTATGTTGAGGTAGGTTCCCTCTATGCCCACTTTCTAGAGAGTTTTTATCATAAATGGGTGTTGAAATTTGTCAGAAGCTTTTTCTGCATCTATTGAGATGATCATATGGTTTTCCTTCTTCAGTTTGTTAATATGGTGTATCACATTGATTGATTTGCGTATATTGAAGGATTCTTGCATCCCTGGGATAAATCCCACTTGATCATGGTGTATGATCCTTTTAATGTGTTGTTGGATTCTGTTTGCTAGTATTTTGTTGAGGATTTTTGCATCTATATTCATGAGTGATATTGGTTTGTAATTTTCTCTTTTTGTAGTATCTTTGTCTGGTTTTGGTATCAGGGTGATGGTGGCCTCATAGAATGAGTTTGGGAGTGTTCCTTCCTCTGCAATTTTTTAGAAGAGTTTGAGAAGGATGGGTGTTAGCTCTTCTCTAAATCTTTGATAGAATTCACCTGTGAGGCCATCTGGTCCTGGACTTTTGTTTGTTGGAAGATTTTTAATCACCGTTTCAATTTCATTACTTGTGATTGGTCTGTTCATATTTTCTATTTCTTCCTGGTTCAGTCTTGGAAGATTATACCTTTCTAAGAATTTGTCCATTTCTTCCAGGTTGTCCATTTTATTGGCATAGAGTTGCTTGTAGTAGTCTCTTAGGATGCTTTGTATTTCTGCGGTGTCCGTTGTAACTTCTCGTTTTTCATTTCTAATTTTATTGATTTGAGTCCTCCCCCTCTTTTTCTTGATGAGTCTGGCTAATGCTTTATCAATTCTGTTTATCTTCTCAAAGAAGCAGCTTTTAGTTTTATTGATCTTTCCTATTGTTTTGTTTGTTTCTATTTCATTTATTTCTGCTCTGATCTTTATGATTTCTTTCCTCCTGCTAACTTTGGGTTTTGTTTGTTCTTCTTTCTCTAGTTCCTTTAGGTGTAAGGTTAGATTGTGTACTTGAGAATTTTCTTGTTTCTTTAGGTAGGCTTGTATAGCTATAAACTTCCCTCTTAGAACTGCTTTTGCTGCATCCCATAGGTTTTGGATCACCGTGTTTTCATTGTCATTTGTCTCTAGGTATTTTTTGATTTCCCCTTTGATTTCTTCAGTGATCTCTTGGTTATTTAGTAACGTCGTGTTTAGCCTCCATGTGTTTGTGTTTTTTATGTTTTTTTCCCTGTAATTCATTTCTAATCTCATAGCGTTGTGGTCAGAAAAGATGCTTGATATGATTTCAGTTTTCTTAAATTTACTGAGGCTTGATTTGTGACCCAAGATATGATCTATCCTGGAGAATGTTCCATGCGCTCTTGTAAAGAAAGTGTAACGTGCTGTTTTTGGATGGAATGTCCTATAAATATCAATGAAATCTATCTGGTCTATTGTTTCATTTAAAGTTTCTGTTTCCTTATTTATTTTCATTTTGGATGATATGTCCATTGGTGTATGTGAGGTGTTAAAGTCCCCCATTATTATTGTGTTACTGTCGATTTCCTCTTTTTTTTTGCTGTTAGCAGTTGCCTTATGTATTGAGGTGCTCCTATGTTGGGTGCATATATATTGTTAATTGTTATATCTTCTTCGTGGATTGATCCCTTGATCATTATATAGTGTCCTTCCTTGTCTCTTGTAACATTCTTTATTTTAAAGTCTATTTTATCTGATATGAGTATAGCTACTCCAGCTTTCTTTTGATTTCCATTTGCATGGAATATCTTTTTCCATCCCCTCACTTTCAGTCTGTATGTGTCCCTAGGTCTGAAGTGGGTCTCTTATATACAGCATATATATGGGTCTTGTTTTTGTATCCATTCAGCAAGCCTGTGTCTTTTCGTTGGAGCATTTAATCCATTCACTTTTAGGTAATTATTGATATTTATGTTCCTATGACCATTTTCTTAATTGTTTTGGGTTTGTTTTTGTAGGTCCTTTTCTTCTCTTGTGTTTCCCACTTAGAGAAGTTCCTTTAGCAATTTTTGTAGAACTGGTTTGGTGGTGCTGAATTCTCTAAGCTTTTGCTTGTCTGTAAAGCTTTTGATTTCTCCATCGAATCTGAATGAGATCCTTGCTGGGTAGAGTAATCTTGGTTGTAGGTTCTTCCCTTTCATCACTTTAAGTATATCATGCCACTCCCTTCTGGCTTGTAGAGTTTCTGCAGAGAAATCAGCTGTTAACCTTATGGGAGTTCCCTTGTATATTATTTGTCATTTTTCCCTTGCTGCTTTCAGTAATTTTTCTTTGTCTTTAATTTTTGCCAATTTGATTACTATGTGTCTCGGCATGTTTCTCCTTGGGTTTATCCTGCCTGGGACTCTCTGTGCTTCCTGGACTTGGGTGGCTATTTCCTTTCCCATGTTAGGGAAGTTTTCGACTATAATGTCTTCAAATATTTTCTCTGGTCCTTTTTCTCTCTCTTCTCCTTCTGGGACCCCTATAATGCGAATGTTGTTGCATTTAATGTTGTCCCAGAGGTCTCTTAGGCTGTCTTCATTTCTTTTCATTCTTGTTTCTTTATTCTGTTCTGCAGCAGTGAATTCCACCATTCTGTCTTCCAGGTCACTTATCCGTTCTTCTGCCTCAGTTATTCTGCTACTGATTCCTTCTAGTGCAGTTTTCATTTCAGTTATTGTATTGTTCATCTCTGTTTGTTTGTTCTTTAATTCTTCTTGGTCTTTTTAAAACATTTATTGCATCTTCTCGATCTTTGCCTCCATTCTTTTTCCGAGGTCCTGTATCATCTTCACTATGATTATTCTGAATTTTTTTCTGGAATGTTGCCTATCTCCACTTCATTTAGTTGTTTTTCTGGGGTTTTATCTTGTTCCTTCATCTGGTACATAGCCCTCCGCCTTTTCATCTTGTCTGTCTTTCTGTGAATGTGGTTTTTGTTCCACAGGCTGCAGGATTGTAGTTCTTCTTGCTTCTGCTGTCTGCCCTCTGGTGGATGAGCCTATCTAAGAGGCTTGATGGGAGGGACTGGTGGTGGGTAGAGCTGACTGTTGCTCTGGTGGGCAGAGCTCATTAAAACTTTAATCCACTTGACTATTGATGGGTGGGGCTGAGTTCCCTCCCTGTTGGTTGTTTGGCCTGAGGCAACCCAACACTGGAGCCTACCTGGGCTCTTTGGTGAGGCTAATGACAGACTCTGGGAGGGCTCACACCAAGGAGTACTTCCCAGAACTTCTGCTGCCAGTGTCCTTGTCCCCACGGTTAGCCACAGCCCCCCCCCCCCCCCGCCCCCTGCCTCTGCAGGAGACCCTCCAACACTAGCAGGTAGGTCTGGTTCAGTTTCCCCTAGGGTCACTGCTCCTTCCCTTGGGTCCCGATGCACACAGTACTTTGTGTGTGCCCTCCAAGAGTGGAGTCTCTGTTTCCCCCAGTCCTGTCAAAGTCCTGCAATCAATTTCCACTCTGCTTCAAATTCTGATTCCCTAGGAATTCCTCCTCCCATTGCCGGACCCCCAGGTTGGGAAGCCTGATGTGGGGCTCAGAACCTTCACTCCCGTAGGTGGACTTCCGTGGTATAAATGTTCTCCAGTTTGTGAGTCACCCACCCAGCAGTTATGGGATTTGATTTTATTGTGATTGCGCCCCTCCTACCGTCTCATTGTGGCTTCTCCTTTGTCTTTGGATGTGGGGTATCTTTTTTGGTGAGTTCCAGTGTCTTCCTGTCGATGATTGTCCAGCAGCTAGTTGTGATTCTGGTGTTCCCGCAAGAGGGAGTGAGAGCACGTCCTTCTACTCCACCATCTTGGTTCCTCCTCAATGTAGTCCTCCTATTGTTTTTTAATTAGCATTTTATCAACTCTATAGGCCAATTCGGGGAGACTGACAACTTTACATGATTGCGTTTTCTATCTAAGAAATGCCATACCTCCTTTATGGTCTTTATTTTCTGTCAAACATGGTAGTGATTTTCCACATATTTTATTGGAATTATTCCTAGGGATTGGATATTTTTGACCCTATTATAAATGACACCTCTAAATATTTCATTTTCTGTTTGCTCTTGGTACAGAAATGCAATTAATTTTGTCATATTGATCTTGTATTTGGCAATTTTGCTAAACTTATTTTTTATTCTAATAATTTATTGTAGGTTATTTGTAGATTACTTTGTATGTTCTACAAGCAGATCATAAGCAAATAATTGTTGTTTTATTTCTTCACTGTCTGAACTTTGAATCTCTTACTTCTTTTTCTTGCTTTATTGCACTGGCTAGAACCTCCACTACAAAGTTGAATAGTAATGGATATTTTGTAAAATTATTACCATTGTAGTGTGAGCAGAGACCTCCATCATGTCACATAACTACCATTTCTTTTTCTGATGAGAACATTTGATCTATTCTCTTAGCAACTTTCAAGTATACAATACAATATTGTTAACTATAATCACCATGCTGTAAAATAGATCCCAAGAACTTATTTATCTTGTAAATGAAAGTTTGTACCCTTTGATCAACATTTCCCCCTTTCCCCCACTCTCTCAATCCTGGCAGCCACCATTCTACTCTCTGGTTCTATGACTTAAACTATTTTAGAAGCCACATATAAGTGAGATCATTTAGTAATTGTCTTTCTATGTCTGACTTATTTCACTTAGCATAATGTCTTCCAGGTTCATCCATGTTGTCACAAATAGCAGGATTTTCTTTTTTTTTTGTATGGTTTATACATACTACATTTTCTTTACCTATATCCGTCTATGGACCCTTTGTTGTTTCCATATGTTGGCTATTGTGAATAATGCTGCAATGAACATGGAAGTGCAGATATCTCTTTAATATACTGATTGTATTTCATTTGGACATATACCCAGGACATGGGATTTCTGGATCATACGGAAGTTCTCTTTTTATGTTTTGAGGAATGTCTACTGTTTTTCGTTATGGCTATACCAATTTACATTCTCACCGACAGTCTACAAGAGTTTCCTTTTCTCCTACCCGACCAGTGCTTGTTGTTTCTTGTCTTTTTTTAAATAGCCATTCTAACAGGTGTGAGGTGGTATCTCATTGTGGTTTTGATTTGCATTTCCCTGATGAAGAGTGATGTTGAGTACATTTTCATATAATTGTTGGCCACCTGAATGTCTTCTTTGGAGAATGTCTATTCAGTTCTTCTGCCCATTTTAAAATCAGATTATTATTATTATTATTTGCTATTAAGTTATATGAATTCTGTATATGTTTTTGATATTAGCCCCTTATCAGATATCTGATTTGCAAATATCTTCTTCCATTTAGTAGGTTGCCTTTTCATTTTGCTGATGGTTTCCTTTGATTACCAGAAGCTTTTATTTATTTATTTATGTATTTATTTATTATTTTTGGCTGTGTTGGGTCTTTGTTGCTGGGCATGGGCTTTCTCTAGTTGCGGCAAGCGGGGGCTACTCTTCAATGTGGTGTGCGGGCTTCTCACTGTGGTGACTTCTTTTGTTGTGGAGCTCGGGCTCTAGGGATGCAGGCTTCAGTAGTTGTGGCATGTGGGCTCAGTAGTTGTGGTTCGCGGGCTGTAGAACGCAGGCTCAGTAGTTGTGGTGCACGGGCTTAGTTGCTCCACGGCATGTGGGATCTTCCTGGACCAGGGATCGAACCTGTGTCCCCTGCATTGGCAGGAGGTCTTAACCACTGTGCCACCAGGGAAGTCCCCACCAGAAGCTTTTCAGTTTGATGTAGTCTTACTTGTTTATTTTGCTTTTGTTGCCTTGTGCTCTTAGTGTCATATAAAAAAAAATCACTGCCAAGATCAATGTCAAGGAGCTTTCCCCCTGTATTTTCTTCTAGGAGTTTTATGATTTCAGGTCTTACAATTAAGTCTTTAATCTGTTTTGAGTTAATATTTGTAAATGGTATAAGATAGGGGTTCAGTTTCATTCTTTTGTGTGTGGATATTCAGTTTTCCCAACACCATTTATTGAAGAGACTAGTCTTTCCCCATTGTGTATTTTTGGCACCCTTGTCAAAGACTAGTTGACTGTATATGTATGAGCTTATTCTGGTCTCTCTATTCTGTTCCACTGTTCTATGTGTCTGTTTTTAATGTCAGTATCATAACATTTTGATTACTATAGTTTTGTAGTGTAGTTTGAAATCAAGACGCATGATGTCTCCATTAATTTTTTTCCCTCAAGATTGCTTTGGCTACTTGGGGGTCTTTTGTTGTTCCACAGCAATTTTAGAATTTTTCTATTTCTGTGAAAAATGCCATTGGAATGTTGATAGAGATTGCGTCAAATCTGTAGATTGCTTTCCATAGTATGGACATTTTAAATAATATTATTTATTTTTGGCTGCTTTGGGTCTTTGTTGTTGTGCGTGGGCTTTCTCTAGTTGCGTTGAGCGGGGGCTACTCTTCATTGCGGTGCACGGGCTTCTCATTGTGGTGGCTTCTCTTGTTGTGGAGCATGGGCTCTAGGCACGTGGGCATCAGTAGTTGTGATACGCGGGCTCAGTAGTTATGGCTCATGGGCTCTAGAGTGCAGGCCCAGTAGTTGTGGTGCACGGGCTTAGTTGCTCCATGGCATGTGGGATCTTCCTGGACCAGGGCTCGAACCTCTGTCCCCTGCATTGGCAGGAGGATTCTTAACCACTGCGCCATCAGGGAAGTCCCAAAACAATATTAATTCTTCCAATACATAAAGTTAGGATATCCTTCCCTTTATTTTTGTCTTCTTTAATTTCTTTCATCAATCTTTTATAGTTTTCAGTGTACTGATTTTTCACCTCCTTGGTTAAATTTATTCGTAAGTATTTTATTCTTTTTGATACTATTGTAAATGGGATTGTTTTATTAAATTCTTTGTCAGACAGTTCTTTGTTATCATTTAGAGGTGCAACTAATTTTTATACTGATTTTGTGTCCTGCAATTTTATTTAATTAGTTTATTAGTTCTAACAGTGGTTTTTTGTTTTTGGGTTTTTTTGGCTGCATTGGATCTTCATTGCTGTGCGTGGGCTTTCTCTAGTTGCGTTGAGCAGGGGCTACTCTTCATTGCAGTGCATGGGCTTCTCATTGCAGTGGCTTCTGTTGTTGCGGAGCACGGAATCTAGGCATGTGGGCTTCAGTAGTTGTGGTACCCGGGCTCAGTAGTTGTGGCTCACGGGCTCTAAAGCACAGGGTCAGTAGTTGTGGCTCACGGGCTTAGTTGCTCCACGGCATGTGGGATCTTGCCGGACCAGGGATCGAACCTGTGTCCCCTGCATTGGCAGGTGGATTTTTAGCCACTGTGCCACCAGGGAAGTCCCCTCACAGTGTTTTGATGGAGTCTTTAGATTTTTCTCTATGTAAGATTATGTCATCTGCAGACAGAGACAATTTCACTTCTTCCTTTCCAATTTGGGTACTTTTAATTTCTTTTCCTTGCTTAATTTTTCAAGCTAGGACTTCCAGTACAATGCTAAATAGGACTGGTGAGTGTGGGCATGCTTGTTTTGTTTGTGATTTTAGGGAAAAAGCAAAACAAGCAAACAAACCCACGAAACACTACATACCAAAACTTATGGGATGATGCAGATGCAGCCAAAGTTGTTCTAAGAGGGAAACTTATAGCAATAAATCCCTACATTAAGAAAAAAGAAAGATCTCGGGCTTCCCTGGTGGCGCAGTGGTTGAGAATCTGCCTGCTAATGCAGGGGACACGGGTTCGAGCCCTGGTCTGGGAAGATCCCACATGCCGCGGAGCGGCTGGGCCCGTGAGCCACAACTGCTGAGCCTGCGCGTCTGGAGCCTGTGCCCCGCAACGGGAGCGGCCGCGATGGTGAAAGGCCCGCGCAACGCGATGAAGAGTGGTCCCCGCACCGCGATGAAGAGTGGCCCCCACTTGCCGTAACTGGAGAAAGCCCTCGCACGAACCGAAGACCCAACACAGCCAAAAATAAATAAATAAATAAATAAAATAAATAAATAAAGTAGCTATTAAAAAAAAAAAAAAAAAAAAAAAAAAAAAAAAAAAAAAAAGAAAAAAGAAAGATCTCAAATAAGCAACTTAACATTACACCTCAAGGAGCCAGAAAGTGAATAAACTAAGCCTAGAGTTAGCAGAAGGCAGGAAATAATAAAGATTAGAGCAGAAACAAAGGAAACACACACCAGAAAGACAATAGAAAAGATCAACATAACTTGGATTTGATTTTTTAAAACAAAAATTGGCCAAACTTTAGCTAGACTTACCAAGAAAAAAAGAGAGAGGAACTCAAATAAAATTATAAATGAAAGATGAGGCCTTATAACACACCACAAAAATACAAAGACTCATAAGAGACTACTATGAACAATTATATACCAACAAATTGAATTACCTAGAATAAATGAGTACATTCCTAGAAACATACATCCTACCAAGACTAAACCCTGAAGAAATAGAAAATCTGAACAAGCCAGTAATGGGTAAAGAGAATGTATCAATAATCAACAACCTCCCAGCAAAGAAAAGCCCAGGATGAGATGGCTTTGCAGCTGAAATTACCAGATATTTAAAGAAGAGTTAATGCCAGTCCTTCTCAAACTCTTACAAAAAATTTGAAAAGAGGAAACACTTCCAAACTCATTTTAAGAGAATAGCATTACCCTCATGTCAAAGCCAGACAAGAACACTACAAGGAAAAGAAATTACAGGTCAATATCCCTTTAAACATAGATGCAAAAATTACCTACAAAACACTAGCAATTTGTGACCACCTAGAGGGGTGGGATAGGGAGGGTGGGAGGGAGGGAGATGCAAGAGGGAAGAGATATGGGGATATATGTATATGTTTAACTGATTCACTTTGTTATAAAGCAGAAACTAACACACCATTGTAAAGCAATTATGCTCCAATAAAGATGTTAAAAAAAAAAACAAAAGCAAGCCAAATTCAACAGCACATTTAAAAGATCATACGTTATGATCAAGTGGGATTCATCCTTGGGATGCAAGGATGGTTCAAAATACATAAATCAATAAACATGATACACCACATTAACAGAATTAAAGATAAAAATCACATGATCAATCTTAATAGATGTAGAAAAAGCATTTGACAAAATTCAGCATCTTTCATGATAAAAATCTAATCAAGTTAGGTTTAGAAAAATGTACCTCATCCTAATGAAGGCCCCATATGACAAGGCCACAGCTGACATCATACTCAACTGTGAAAAGAACTAATTCTTTAATGTTGTGTCAGATACATTTGTCAGTTGCTTTTTTTTTTTTTTTTTGGTAGTTTCATTGCTTTCTCTATTTTTTATGTTATTTTTTTTATGTTTCTCTTTTTAATCTAGTTGTAATTTATAATTGAATGTTTTATTCATTTATTCTCTTTCGTCAAGGTTATTATTTTTACTAAAAGCAGCTTTATAAGCTATAACCCATAGTTTTGGCATATAGGGAATTGAATTTTATTTTGCCCAGCTAATCTTTTGCATATTTGATTTTTATTATTGATATTTTAAGTTAAGGGGGAATTTAAAAGTATAACTTTCTTCATTGTTATATCTCAACTGAAAAGCAAGGATGTTTAATAACTGTCCCCCCCCCCGGCCCCACCCCCTTGGTGGGTCATGAATTCCAACTTCTGTCTCTCTAGCACTGATGACTGCTAAATCTTGGCTTTAGGCTTTGGCAGCTCAGCTGGATTTTTTTGCTTGGGTTTTCAAGTCTCACTCTGCATGAGAGAGGCTTAGGAGTTGGCAAATGCCTCAAGGGCAAATTACTGCCTCATTTTGGGCGATCCTCTTTGTTTTTCCTTCCTCTCTGTCATGCTTTGGCCTCTTTGGTCTATCCTCCCCAACCTATCCTCCCTGGTGGAACTGCTCCAAGCCCCAGTCTACCACTTTGTGTTTAGAAATGATGGTCCAAATCACCAACACCTCTGAGGGAAAAACCAGTCATCACTGTGGGTTCACCTTGGTCTGCCCTTCTTTTCTCTGGGACCTTTGCCCCTCAACTGCTGATTGTCTTGGTTGATCTCTGATGCCTTCACTGATGCTTTCAAACATTTTTCAGGTCTTTTATTCAGCTTTCATAATTGTTTTTGGCAAGAGAATTGGTAATGAGAATGCAAGATTTTCCCCTTAATTCTTTTTTTATAATGGTCAATTCCTTTAAAATTTTAATCTTAGCTTTTTAGTTGATTCTATTTTATACTCATCTCTTGACTTACATTTCAAAAAGTCTGTTTTCTTTTAATTTATTAAAAACACAAAGCAGATAATTTCTAAAAATATCTTTAGTTTTTTTGTTTTTTTTTTTTAACTATAAATCAGTTTCTTACTCTAAATCATCTTATGTGTATACCCTGAATCCCTAAGGGACTTCCTTGCTTTATGTTATTTAATATTGCTTTACTCAGTCTTGAAAGAGAAGAAATCTTCCCAGGTTCTGTGTTTGGAAAAAGCAATCTAAAATTCCTGTAAGTCCCCTGTACTGTTCATTTGAGTGTGGAGTAAATCTCTCATATCTTAAACTGAAGGGGGTTATTTTTATTAGATATCTACTAGCCAGATTTCAAAGGTCAGTGAATCATTGGTTTAGAATGGCTCTTCTAGCTTTGCTCTTGTCTTTCAGCTGAATTCAGTGACTCAGAAGGGAGTTTATTCCTGAATCATTAGAGAACAACCAAGGTTCTGTCACCAGGGTAGCATTTGAGAAGTAACAATCCCAAATGCATTGGCTTCCTTGCCTCTTCCTTTACTTCACCCCTGCCTTTTAAATACTTCACATCAAAGATGCAGGATACCTCCACTTATGTGTTTTTATAGGGCCCAATTACCTTGGGTACCGAGAGAGACTGAGAAAGAGAATGCCTTAAAAGTCATCCTTGTGTTGCAGACAAGTGGCTGCCAAGTGTGGAATAAGGAAAAGAGCGGGGCTTTTATGTCAGTAGTCTTGGTTACCCCAACTCTCAAGCTTCTCAACAGTGAAAAGATCATTTAAATCATTCTTATGGTAAAATTGGTATGGTAATGTACCCTCCTCAAAGGATTATTGTAAAGACAAACAAACAACACCATCAGTACACTCTTGTTACAAAGAAAGTGCTCCAAATACTAGTTGTTATTATCACTTTTATTATTATTATTACTCTTCTAATAACAAACATTAGTAAATTCATATTGGGTACCAGACTCCTTTGTGAAATATATGTATTTTGTATATTAAGCAAGGTTTTGTAACATTTCTAATTTGGTGAGGTGGGTGGATGGAGTCAAGGTGGGGCAGTGAAAAAAGAAGGTTCATGGGAAGTTCCTTAGGCTAATCTTTTGTTTTACTGAAAGCTTGCTTTCGGTTTTAAGGTTCTTTGGATTTGCTGGCAAAATAACCACTCCTTTCAAACAAATAAACAGCTTTAATCAATTTTTTAATGAAAGGTGATTTAACATAATTTTAATATACAATCATTAGAAGGAAAGGAATAAGAATATTAGAGAAACGTAACAGGGTATATATCACTGAATTGGGCCGACACCTACTTCCAGATCCAAACAGCAGCTGGGAAGTCCCAAGTAACAGCAATCTGGAGCCCCAGTTGGAAAGGGTCCCAGGTGGTGCATCCAGCCCATGGGTGAGATTGGAGTTCTGGGGGCTTCCGTTTACAATTCCAGGCTGCAAACTGATACTATCAGTTTGCCCGCAGAAATGCAGCTCTGGTACTATTGTAACAATGTTGGTTTCACCATGTGAGTCACAAGATTTTCTATACCCCAGCGGGGGGAACTGGCCAGGTCCCCAGGGCTCAAGAAATTCCAAGACCCACTCCCTTTCTTATCGTAAACGCCGCCCGCTTGACTTGCTAGCAGCAGTTGTTAGGTGTGCCAGCAGGCAGGCTGTCCAGGAAGGCTCACAAGTCAGTCAGAGGCCTGCTTCTGCCTCTGAAGCCTGAACAAGACTATTTTACTAGTTTTCCCAACATCTCTGCAACATAAGTGATTTGGGGGGCAGGTCTTCTGCATCAGAGCCTCAGCAAAGACCTACTGTAATTATCTGTGCTATTTTCTCCAACATTTTGTTGTCGCTGCCATTTCTAGACCTCATTTTACTATGAAGGCCTTCACAAGCTGACTTCAATTTAACTTTCCAACCAGAAATCCTACCATTTACTCTCAGAGACTCAAAGTTACAACCACACGGAGCAACTGCGATATTCTCTGAATATGGTAACACTTTTCCTGTTGCATGCATTTTTGCAGACAGTTTACCAGCTTGACCAGCCTTGACTGCTCTGTCTCAGAATCTACCTGCCAATGCAGGGGACATGGGTTAGATCCCTGCTCTGGGAAGATCCCACATGCCGCGGAGCAACTAAGCCCGTGCGCCACAACTACCGAAGCCCGTGCACCTACAGCCCGTGCTCTGCAACAAGAGAAGCCACCACAATGAGAAGCCCACACACCGCAACGAAGAATAGCCCCTGCTCGCCGCAACTAGAGAAAGTCGGTTTGGAGCAACGAAGACCCAATGCAGTCAAAACTAAATAAATTAAAAAAAAAAAAAATCTCAAACTCTTCCTCCTACATGACTCAGCATAAGCATCTTCTTTTTATTTTTTAGCAGGCTGAACAGACTAAGACAGATGTATTATTTGATCTTATGGCCTGAGAATACACGAGAAGGCTTTCTCTTCTCTTTTTAGCTTTATGTAACATATCTGCTTTAATTTTTTTATATTAGTTTCAGGTGTACAACATAGTGACTCGATATTTTAATAGATTACTCCATTTAAAGTTATTATAAAATATCGACTATATTCCTTGTGCCATACAATATATACTTGTAGCTTATTTATTTTATGCATGGTAGTTTGTACCTCTTAATCCTCCATCCCTATCTTGCCCCTCTCCCCTTCCCTCTTCCCACTGGTAACCACTGGTTTGTTCTCTATATCTGTTAAGCCTGTACTGTTTTGTTATATTCATTTGTTTCATACTTTAGATTCCACATATAAGTAATAACACAGAGTACTTCTCATTCTCTATTTCACTAAGCATAATACTCTCCAGGTCCAAACATGTTGTTGCAAATGGCAAAATTTCATTCATTTTTATGGCTGAGTAATATTCCATTGTATATATATCACATCTTCTTTATCCATCCATCTTGATGGACACTTAGGTTGCTTCCATATGTTGGCTATTGTTAATAATGCTGCTATGAACATTAGGGTGCATGTATCATTAGTGTGTTTTTTTTAAACATCTTTATTGGAGTATAACTGCTTTATAATGTTGTGTTAGTTTCTGTGGTATAACAAAGTGAATCAGCTCTATGTACACATATATCCCCATATCCCCTCCCTCTTGCATCTCCCTTCCACCCTGGCTATCCCACCCCTCTAGGTGGTCACAGAGCACCGAGCTCATCTCCCTGTGCTATGGCTGCTTCCCACTAGCTATCTATTTTACATGTGGTAGTGTATATATGTCCATGCCACTCTCTCACTTCGTCCCAGCTTCCCCTTCCCCATGTCTTCAAGTCCATTCTCTACATCTGTGTCTTCATTCCTGTGTTGCCCTTAGGTTCATCAGAACCATTTTATTTTTTAATTTTTTTTTAGATTCCATAATATGTGTTAGCATACAGTATTTGTTTTTCTCTTTCTGACTTACTTCACTCTGTATGACAGACTCTAGGTCCATCCACCTCACTACAAATAACTCAATTTCATTTTTTCATGGCTGAGTAATATTTCATTGTATATATGTGCCACGTCTTCTTTATCCATTCATCTGTCAGTAGACACTTAGGTTGCTTCCATGTGCTGGCTATTGTAAATAGAGCTGCAGTGAACATTGTGGTACATGACTCTTTTTGAATTATAGTTTTCTCAGGGTACATGCCCAGTAGGTGGAATTGCTGGGGCACATGGTAGTTCTATTTTTGGTTTTCTAAGGCACCTCCATACTGTTCTCCATAGTGACTGTATCAATTTACATCTCCACCAACAGTGCAAGAGGGTTCCCTTTTCTCCACACCCTCTCCAGCATTAATTGTTTGTAGATTTTTTGATGATGGCTATTCTGACCAGTGTGAGGTGATACCTCATTGTAGTTTTGATTTGCATTTCTCTAATGACTAGTGATGTTGAGCATCTTGTCATGTGTTTGTTGGCAATCCGTATATCTCGTTTGGAGATATGTCTGTTTAGGTCTTCTGCCCATTTTTGGATTGGGTTATTGTGTTTTTGATATTGAGCTGCATGAGCTGCTTGTACATTTTGGAGATTAATTGTTTGTCAGTTGCTTCATTTGCAAATATTTTCTTCCGTTCTGAGGGTTGCCTTTTCGTCTTGTTTATGGTTTCCTTTGCTGTGCAAAAGCTTTAACATTTCGTTAGCTCCCATTTGTTTATTTTTGTTTTTATTTCCATTTCTGTAGGAGGTGGGTCAAAAAGGATTTTGCTGTGATTTATGTCATAGAGTGTTCTGCCTATGTTTTTCTCTAAGAGTTTGATAGTGTCTGGACTTACATTTAGGTCTTTAATCCATTTCGAGTCTATTTTTGTTTATGGTGTGAGGGAATGTTCTACTTTCATTCTTTTACATGTAGCTGTCCCGTTTTCCCAGCACCACTTATTGAAGAGGCTGTCTTTTCTCCACTGTATATTCTTGCCTCCTTTATCAAAGATAAAGTGACCATATGTGCGCGGGTATATCTCTGGGCTTTCTATCCTGTACCATTGATCTATATTTCTGTTTCTGTGCCAGTACCTTACTGTCTTGATTACTGTAGCTTTGTAGTATATTCTGAAGTACAGGAACCTGATTGCTCTAGTTCCGTTTTTCTTTCTCAAGATTGCTTTGGCTATTCGGGGTCTTTTGTGTTTCCATACAAATTGTGAAATTGTTTGTTCTAGTTCTGTGAAAAATGCCATTGGTAGCTTGATAGGGATTGCATTGAATCTGTAGATTGCTTTGGGTAGTATAGTCATTTTCACAGTGTTGATTCTTCCAATTCAAGAACATAGTATATCTCTCCACCTGTTTGTGTCATCTTTAATTTCTTTCATCAGTGTCTTATAGTTTTCTGCATACAGGTCTTTGTCTCCTTAGGTAGGTTTATTCCTAGGTATTTTATTCTTTTTGTTGCAGTGGTAAATGGAAGTATTTCCTTAATTTCTCTTTCGGATTTTTCATCATTAGTGTATAGGAATGCAAGAGACGTTTGTGCATTAATTTTGTATCCTGCTACTCTACCAAATTCATTGATTAGCTCTAGTAGTTTTCTGGTAGCATCTTTAGGATTCTTTATGTATAGTATCATGTCATCTGCAAACAGTGACAGTTTTACTTCTTCTTTTCTGATTTGGGTTCCTTTTAATTCTTTTTCTTCTCTGATTGCCGTGGCTAGGACTTCCAAAACTATGCTGAATAATAGTGGTGAGCGTGGGCAACCTTGTCTTATTCCTGATCTCAGAGGAAATGGTTTCAGTTTTTCACCATTGAGAAAGATGTTTGCTGTGGGTTTGTCATATATGGCCTTTATTATGTTGAGGTAGGTTCCCTCTATGCCTACTTTCTGGAGAGTTTTTATTATAAATGGGTGTTGAATTTTGTTGAAAGCTTCTGCATCTATTGAGATTATCATATGGTTTTTATCCATCAGTTTGTTACTATGGTGTATCCCATTGATTGATTTGCATATATTGAAGAATCCTTGCATTCCTGGGATAAACCCCACTTGATCATGGTGTATGATCCTTTTAATGTGCTGTTGGATTCTGTTTGCTGGTATTTTCTTGAGGATTTTTGCATCTATGTTCATCAGAGATATTGGCCTGTAGTTTTCTTTTTTAGTGACATCTTTGTCTGGTTTTGGTTTCAGGGTGATGGTGGCCTCGTAGAATGAGTTTGGGTGTGTTCCTCCCTCTGCTATATTTTGCAAGAGTTTGAGAACGATAGGTGTTAGCTCTTCTCTAAATGTTTGATAGAATTCGTCTGTGAAGCCATCTGGTCCTGGGCTTTTGTTTGTTGGAAGACTTTTAATCACAGTCTCAATTTCACTGCTTGTGATTGGTCTGTTTATACTTTCTATTTCTTCCTGGTTCAGTCTTGGAAGGTTGTGCTTTTCTAAGAATTTGTCCATTTCTTCCAGGTTGTCCATTTTATTGGCATAGAGTTGCTTGTAGTAATCTCTCATGATCCTTTGTATTTCTGCAGTGTCATTTGTTACTTTTTCATTTCTCATTCTGTTGGCTTGAGTCTTCTCCTTTTTTTTCTTGATGAGTCTGGCTAATGGTTTATCAATTTTGTTTATCTTCTCAAAGAACCAGCTTTTAGTTTTATTGATCTTTGCTATCATTTCCTTCATTTCTTTTTCATTTATTTCTGATCTGATCTTTATGATTTCTTTCCTTCTGCTAACTTTGGGGTTTTTTTGTTCTTCTTTCTCTAATTGCTTTTGGTGTAAGGTTAGGTTGTTTAGTTGAGATGTTTCTTGTTTCTTGAGGTAGGATTGTATTGATATAAACTTCCCTCTTAGAACTGCTGTTGCTGCATCCCGTAGGTTTTGGGTCGTCGTTTTTTCATTGTCATTTGTTTCTAGGTATGTTTTGATTTCCTCTTTGATTTCTTCAGTGATCTCTTCGTTATTTAGTAGTGTATTGTTTAGCCTCCATATGTTTGTTTTTTTTGGTTTTTTTTTACAGTTTTTTTCTTGTAATTGATATATATATAGTCTCATAGCGTTTTGGTTGGAAAAGATACTTGATACAATTTCAATTTTCTTAAATTTACCAAGGCTTGCTTTGTGACCCAAGATACGATCTATCCTGGAGAATGTTCCATGAGTACTTGAGAAGAAAGTGTATTCTGTCATTTTTGGATGGAATGTCCTATAAATATCATTGAAGTCCGTCTTGATTAATGTATCATTTAAAGCTTGTGTTTCCTTATTTATTTTCATTTTGTATGATCTGTCCATTGGTGAAAGTGGGGTGTTAAATTTCCGTAGTATTATTGTGTTAGTGTCGATTTCCCCTCTTATGACTGTTAGCATTTGCCTTATGTATTGAGGTCCTCCTGTGTTGGGTGCATAAATATTTACAATTGTTATATCTTCTTCTTGGATTGATCCCTTGATCATTATGTAGTGTCCTTCTTTGTCTCTTGTGATCATCTTTATTTTAAAGTCTATTTTGTCTGATATGAGAATTGCTACTCCAGCTTTCTTTTGGTTTCCATTTGCATGGAATATCTTTTCCCAACCCTTCACTTTCAGTCTATATGTGTACCTAGGTCTGAAGTGGGTTTCTTGTAGACAGTATGTATCGGTTTTGTTTTTGTATCCATTCAGCCAGTCTATGTCTTTTGGTTGGAGCATTTAATCCATTTACATTTAAGGTAATTATCAATATGTATGTTCCTATTACCATTTTCTTAATTGTTTTGGGTTTGTTTTTGTAGGTCCTTCTCTTGTGTTTCCTGCCTAGAGAAGTTCTTTTAGCATTTGTTGTAGAGCTGGTTTGGTGGTGCTGAATTCTCTTAGCTTTTGCTTGTCTGTAAAGGTTTTAATTTCCCCGTTGAATCTGAATGAGATCCTTGCTGGGTAGAGTAATCTTGGTTGTCTGTTTTTCCCTTTCATCACTTTAAATATTTCCTGCCACTCCCTTCTAGCTTGCAGAGTTTCTGCTGAAAGATCAGCTGTTAATCTTATGGGGATTCCTTTGTATGTTATTTGGTGATTTTCCCTTGCTTCTTTTAATATTTTTTCTTTGTATTTAATTTTTGATAGTTTGATTAATATGTGTCTCGGCATGTTTCTCTTTGGGTTTATCCTGTATGGTACTCTCTGTGGCTCCTGGACTTGATTGCCTATTTCCTTTCCCATATTAGGGAAGTTCTTGAGTAGAATCTCTTCAAATATTTTCTCAGACGCTTTCTTTTTCTCTTCTTCTTCTGGGAGCCATATAATTCAAATGTTGGTGCATTTAATGTTGTCCCAGAGGTCTCTGAGACTGTCTTCAATTGTTTTCATTCTTTTTCCTTTATTCTGCTCCCTGGCAGTTATTTCTACCATTTTATCTTACAGCTCACTTATCCGTTCTTCTGCCTCAGTTATTCTGTTATTGATTCCTTCTAGGGTATTTTTAACTTCAGGAATTGTGTTCATCACTGTTTGTTTGCTCTTTAGTTCTTCTAGATCCTTGTTAAATGTTTCTTGTATTTTCTCCTTTCTGTTTCTGAGATTTTGGATCATCTTTACTATCATTACTCTGAATTCTTTTTCAGGTAGGTTGCCTATTTCGTTTTATTTGGTCTTGTAGGTTTTTACCTCACTCCTTTGTCTGTAACATATTTTTTTTGTTATTTCACTTTTTTTTTTTTGGGTGGTGCTGTATTCCTGTCTTACTGGTTGTTTGGCCTGAGATATCCAGTAGTGAAGTTTGCAGGCAGTTGGATGGAGCTGGGTCTTCGTGCTGAGGTGAGGACCTCTGGGAGACCTCACTCCGAGTGATATTCCCTGGGGTCTGAGGTTCTCTGTTAGTACAGCAGTTTGGACTCAGAGCTCCCATCACAGGAGCTCAGGCCCGACCTCTGGCCTGGGAACCAAGATCCCGCAAGCTTCATGTCATGGAAAAGAAAAAAAAAAGGAAGAAAGAAAGAAAACAAGGACCAATACAATATCAAAGTATAAAAAACAAATAGAATTAGAAAGATAAAAATTATATTAGGAAAAATAAAACTAAATTGAAACAACAGTTGCTGGTCATTCCTCCCATCCCTTTAGGTGTCTGTGGTCCCCCTCCGGTGCCTGGTAGGTGCCCTAGTTGTGAGGAGATGCAAATTCCACGTCCTCCTAGTACGCCATATTGACTCCACCCTGAGATTGCATTTTGATGCAAGTCTGTCATTAGTGTTTTCATTTTCTTCAGACACATACAGGAGTGGAATTTCTGTATCACATGGTAGTTCTGTTTTTAGTTTTTTGAAGAACTTCCATACTGTTTTCCTTATTGGCTGTATCTTCTTTACCAAGAACTCTTTCCTTACTGCTCACAGCTCCTATAATATTTTATTCCATATAGTGGAAACTTATGCTCACTATTATTCAGCTTCCAGGCTATAAATTTCTTTGTTTTAATTTATTATGTTTTAAAATTTTTATTGGAGTATAGTTGATTTACAATGTTGTGTTACTTTCTGCTGTACAGCAACGTGAACTAACACACCATTGTAAAACAATTATAGTCCAATAAAGATGTTAAAAAAAAAGTGAATCAGTTCTACATATACATATATTCACTCTTTTGTAGATTCTTTTCCCACATAGGTCATTACAGAGTATTGAGTAGAGTTCTGGAACTGTTTCTTAATTTACTTTGCATTTTCTGGCAATGAGGTACAATTTTTTTACTTGGTAGGCATTCAGTAAAGGCCATTAAAAACAGAACTCAAGTATTTTTTTAATGGTAATGTTTTCTATTTAGATACCACTGGTGAAAGATAGTACTTAGGCAGACAGGAAATAACTATCTTCAAAATCTATTAGTTATGATTTTGTTTGCACATATGGTTAACTGTGAGTAGATGCTCATTTAAACTAATGTTGCCTTAATTTCTGTGGTCCCAACAGTAATCACTGAGTCAGAGAAGGACCCTGTTATTAATTATAAGACTGAGAAGTTCCCGCTGTACAGAATGCCTCCAAATTTCCTTTGTAGAGTCAGAAGCCTATTTCTAGATCTTTATGCCCTATTTCCAGAGTCCTTAAAGTTCTTATTCTCTTACTTTCAGAATTAACACCTCCTTTATTCATGATCTTGGTTAATGATTTTACTCAGTTTCCCAAGTCAGAAACCTGTGTTTCCTCCATTCTCTCTTTTCCTTTATTCTGCTTATAATCCCTGCCTAAGTCTATCAGTTTACTTGAAGTTTAAAAAGAAGATGCAGCAGCTCTTACTTCTTTTTTTAAATTACCATCTCTTCCTACTTGGAAAGAGTAGAAACTGGTTCCCTACTTATATCCCTCATCCTAATCTGTTTCCCATTCTCGTCTGTTTTTAAAATACTTGAGTATTTAAGGAATGCCAATTTCCCCCAAAAAATATTCAATAATACATCTCTGCTATTTGAAAATCTGTTAGATTCAAGTGGCTAAATTACGGAATTGAAACTCCTTAGCTTTGACCTAACCCATCTTGTCAACCTCACCTTCAACTCCTCTCTGTACAGCTCAGTTCCAGGAGCACACCTGATCCTTTAAGGCTCTGTTGGGCTCCTTTGCTTACTGTTCTCTGTCCTTCTTTGCTGTAAAGTTCCTACTCACCCTTCAAGATCCGACAAAATATTAATTCCCAGATAAGAAGTTGCTCTGTCTATGGGGTTTCTCAGTCCTTTGTTAACGTACCTTCAGTAGTTACTGCCAGGGTGGTTGTGTTACTGACCAGTGTTCTTGGACTTTTTAATCAATAGAAATTGATAAGAGGCCAGATGAGAAATTCAGGCAAGACTGCAGCACGAGGGAGCAAAAACAAGTGACAGATTCCCTTGCTCGCTCGCTGATGGGGGCGAGGCAAGCTGGTCTCTTAAATGGGGTGAGGGTCGGGGTGGGTCCAGGGGTTGGGCTGGAGGGATGGCTTAGGTGGTTGGCCCACCCACTTTGTGGTGCTTTGTACATGCGCAGTACCCTGCTTTTGATCCCGACACCTCAAAAGTGGCAGTTGTGTTTTGGGTCTTTTTGTATCTTGTTGTTCATAATTTGCCCCAACTGCACATTCATACAGTTATTTTTAGTCCCTTCTAATTTCTTTGTATTCTGTTACTTGAGGAAATGTTTATCCACATGCAAGCACTGCAGCAAATGGTTCCAGGTCCCAGGCCCCAGCCTGTCTCTGTTATTTATCAGTTTGTCTTTGTCTTCCCCCTATAAGCCCTATGAGAGCAGGAACCCTAAATTACTCATTTTTGTAATCCCAGGTATTGCACAGTATCTAGTAATGGTAGGGGTACAATTTGATTTTCTTAACTTTGGCTTTAAAATTTCAGCTGTATGTTTAAGGGTATAATAAGAACCCTAGGAGCAAGTTAAGAGACCTACCTGAGTTCTAGTCCTGAGTTGGTTATTAACAATATCATCCTGGGTGTTTTATAACTTTCCATTTTCTCCTCTTCCTTTCCCTCTAACCATCCACTCATCCTGATTTAATGAACTTAATCTCAGAGTGAGACATTAGAGGTTCACAGAGTCACAGTTTAGACATGTGATCTTGGAAACATAAGAGGTTCTTGCTATGCACAGTGCACACAAAAAGCCTTTAATTAAACACGTGAAATGTATTAGTCACATGCTCTTGAGAAAACTGAAAAAAAGGGACCCATCCCAGGCCCAGATGTGTCCTTGGAAAGAATTGGGCCAACAACAGACAAGGAGGGGTGAGGGTTTCAGCCATGATTACTCCCATCTGTTGTTCTTTAAAACAAAACCAAAAAAAGTTTCCCAAATGAACACTAGATGTGGGAAAAATTATAAAAAGCTGATATCAAAGCTGGACTAAATATGTAGAAATAGTAGCTTAATATTCCTGAATTTTGAGATGGAATTTTAGATTTTAAATTTTGTGAAAGCCTCAACTGCTTTTTGTTTCTTTTCTTCTTTGACTTCCTTCTTTTTAACTTTGACGCTTCTGTGATGAGTCTAGAACATACCAAATACTGTGGTGGATAAACCCACCCCATTGAGCTTAGCTGGATCAGAATTTTTCCACATAAACTGTTGGACATTTTATACACTGATCCAAACAGGTATGGAGAAGAGTGATATCAATTTTCCTTATGAATTTAAGGAGTAAAGAAAAACTGTAAGTGGGGAGGACACAGCTGCAGGTATATTGATTAAACTTTAATAATTTAATAAGCCACCATTTAATAAAGAGAGACATGCTACAACCCAGGATAGATTTTATATTATTAGCTACTCTTACCTTTTCTGGATGACAGAGTTTATGGCAGCATGGATCCTCCATGACTGTTGGTATTAATTAAATAATTGAATGAACCAACTGAAGTCTCGTAGATATGTTCATGTTATGTTGATGTCTGGAGATTATGAAGGACTGAGATACCAAGAATATCTTACACTCTTTGATTTAAAATTTTAATTTGTTGCTGTCCATTATAATATGAGATCCTCCTGCAAACTTATATGTCCTAAGAAGATAGTTCTATCTGTTCTTAACCTTGCTAATGTATTTTCTCTCAAGGCAGTTAATGAAGTGTTTTAGTTTATTTGTTCTACAAAAGTGAAAAAAAGAAAGCATTAAGCTTAAAAGCAAATAATTCTCTTGAGATGCTTTGAACTCTGATTAAATGTGGAATCTTTTGAATACTTGTTACGTGTGGAAATTTAAGGATGTAGTATTTTAAAAAATAGCAACTAAATATTGTTTTTTCTTCATGCAATCTCATTTAAAGAACACACCTAAGTACAATGTTTCCTTCACTGCTTTTTCCACCAAGCAGTCAAATTGAGAGCCTTCATTCGTTACAGCTGTAGATAATCACACTAAAGAGAAAAGCTGTTGCGTCAAGTTATGGGAAATGTGAACAACTTAGAGTGCTCTAAAGCCGGTTTATAGGAAGAATCAGGATCATAATTTAACTGTTGAAACAATTTTTTGTTCATGTGTGTTTTTCCTTCCTATTGTAAATCTGAGGAAAATGTGACACAGTTTGCTTTTAACATGTTCACGTATGTGCCTAGTGGATGTCAAATCAAGAGATAAACCTTTGTATTTCCAGGGATAAAAACTTAATACACCTGGCACTCACATAAATGTGCTGAGTGGATCAATAAATGAACCAATGATTCTAGTATTTTATACTCTGCTGGACCAATATACCTTTCCAAATGCCGTCTTAGAGATGTATTCTATAAAGTTTGACAAACTAACTAATAAGGAATGTGCCTCTTCCAGCACCCAACCATAGAATATTTGGGAAAACTTGAAGCAAAAGCAAGTTTTAAATGAATATTTAAAAAAAAAAGAAGGACATCCCCAGGGAACAAAATAAACAGAAAAACATGTTCAAATGACAGAGATAAGCAAGGCTAAACCAGAATGGTCCATGGGTGTATCCTGACTAGATGGACCTAAATGGCTGGGGTTTGACACTTAGAGGGAGACTTAGATCTGTAGGTACTATGTGTGGAAGGAGCTAGAATTGGGCTGGTCATATAAAGCAAGGAGTCTAAGATGGCTGTGTTGTTCCTAAAACTGGCTCTAGAAAAGCAGGCTGGGGGACTTAGAACAAGAATGAGTACTGTGGACACTGGACAGAAAGTGTCATCCTGGAGAATTCAATACCTCAAGCCCGTATTGGGAACCTACCATGGCATAAGAATGAAGAGACAATAAACAACAAGATCCTACTGTATAGCACAGGGAACTACATTCAATATCCTGTAATGGATAATGGAAAAGAATATGAAAAATAATCTATAACTGAATCACTTTTCTGTACAGCAGAAATTAACACAACATTGTAAATCAACTATACTTCAATAAAATAATTAAAAAAAAAAGAATGAAGAGACAGTCTTAACATCCATTTTCCTTTCTTCTCTGGAAAGAATCAGGAATTGGAATGGCATTGCATTTCTTACCAGTAGCCCTGGAATCTAGAAGACAGCAGAGGGATTGTTTTAAAGTTCAGGGGAAAAGATTTGCACCAGGAATCCTATGCCCAGACATGTGTCAAGTATCAGGATAGAATAAAAGACCTCTAAAAGGCAAGCTGTCAAATAACTTACCCTCAACACCCTTGCCCTCATGCTACTAGAAGTGGAGTACATACTCCACCAAAAGAAAGGAAAACTAAGAAATGAGAAGCCAAAACACTCAGGCAAAGGAGAATCTCACAGAGGAGAGAAATATCAATAAAAGGAATTCCCAAGACGATAACAAAGGGAAACTTCAGAGTGATAGCTCTTCCTAGAGAGCAAACAGTCTAGTTTTGGACTAAGAGAACACAGAGATCCTGGTGGAATATTTCCAGTGAAAACAAAAATCAATGGATAGGGCTTCCCTGGTGGCGTAGTGGTTGAGAATCTGCCTGCTAGTGCAGGGGACACGGGTTCGAGCCCTGGTCTGGGAGGATCCCACATGCCACGGAGCAACTAAGCCCGTGAGCCACAACTACTGAGCCTGTGCGTCTGGAGCCTATGCTCCGCAACAAGAGAGGCCACGATAGTGAGAGGCCCACGCACCGCGATGAAGAGTGGCCCCTGCTTGCTGCAACTGGAGAAAGCCCTCGCACAGAAACGAAGACCCAACACAGCCAAAAAAAAAAAAAAAAAAAAAAAAAAATCAATGGATAGATCGCCCAATGTGTTGAGGGGAGTTTTATGGCTCTGGTGGATTATTTGGGTCTAAATTGGTGATAGACACTAGAAAACTAAGGGAGAAAAAAGTCAAGTTATTAATTCAAGTATTAAACATCCCTGAAAAACAGAGTCACGCAAGAAAGGTGAGTTTCATTAAACCTTTAAGGAATGAATGACCTCTAACTTGTACTGTTTCAGAGAATAAAGAGAAAATATTCCAACTAATTTTAAGGCTATTAAATTTTTGATACCTGTAGTAGACAGAATGACCGTATCCCAAAGATATCCTAATCACAGAACCTGTGAATATGTTACATATTCACAGTATATAACAAAGAGAAATTAAAGTAGCAGATGAGATTAAGGTTGCAAATCAGCTGAATTTAAAATAAAGAGATTACTAGGATTGTCCAGGTGGACCTAATAGAATCACATGGGTCCTTAAAAGTGGAAGAAGTCAGAAAAAAAGGTCAGAGTGTTATGATACAAGAAAGGCTCAACCAGCCATTGCTGGCTTTGAAAATGGAAGGGGACCATGAGCCAAAGAATGTGGGTGGCCTCTAGAAGCTAGAAAAGGCAAGGAAAATGGGCTCTCCCTTAGAGCCTCCAGAAAAGAGTGCAGCCCTGCTGACACTTTGATTTTAGCCCATTGAGACCTGTTTTGGACTTCTGACCTTCAGAACTGTATAAGCTAATGAATTTGCATTGTTTTAAGCTAGTAAATTTGTGGTTATTTGTTACAGCAGCAATAGGAAACTAATACAATGCCCAAACTGAATAAGGACAGTGCAAAAAAATGTACAGACCAATTTCATTTATGAGCATGAATATAAACATACTAAATGAAATACTAGCCTAAAATCCATTCATCAGTATATGTTAGGATTTCTCCAAGAACATAGGGCTAGCTCTATTTCAGCATTTATTTATATAAGGTAATATATTAACAGATTAAAGAAAATGTGTAATATATATATACTGTAAAGATTAAATATATATAGTTTATATCTATAACATAAGACAACATAAACTATATTATCTCAAGTGATACATAAAAAGCATTGGTGATGAATCAATACCCATCCATGATATAGTCTTAGGAAACTAAAAATTATTGGGAACATCCTTATTATTTCTGTGATCTGAATCAAATGTCATTATGTGAACACCAGTGGAGAAATGTTAGAAGTGTTCTTTTTAACATGAAAAGGATAAGGACCCCTGTCATTTCTTCTTGTCAAAGAAATGAAATAGGGGATGTAATGATTGGAAAGAAATAGGCAAATTTTTTGTTATTTGTAATAATGTGAGTATATGCATAGAAAATCCAATAGAAATGAACTATGAAACTTTGAATATTTCAGCATAGTGGCTAAATAAAAAAAAAATAGGATTCCTGTATTGGTAACAACCAATTTGAAAATATAAAAACCTCCATTTTATTTATTTATTTATTCATCTAGTGAGAATTCATTTTTTTATTAATTGTTTAAATTGGAGTATAGTTGATTTACAATCTTGTATTACTTTCTGCT
Organism: Balaenoptera ricei; assembly: GCF_028023285.1. Classification (NCBI taxonomy): domain Eukaryota; kingdom Metazoa; phylum Chordata; class Mammalia; order Artiodactyla; family Balaenopteridae; genus Balaenoptera; species Balaenoptera ricei. The sequence continues at coordinate 112,929,948 of NC_082642.1, forward strand.
GTACAGCAAAGTGAATCAGTCATATATATACATATATCTACTCTCTTCTAGACTCCATTCCCATATAGGTCATTATGGAGCACCGAATAGAGTTCCCTGTGCTATATAGTAGGTTCTTATTAGTTATCTTTTTTTTTTTCAAAAATTTATTTTATTTATTTATTTTTGGCTGCGTTGGGTCTTCATTGCTGTGTGTGGGCTTTCTCTAGTTGTGGAGAGTGGGGGCTACTCTTTGTTGCGGTGCGCGGGCTTCTCTTGCTGTGGAGCATGGGGTCTAGGCATATGGGCTTCAGTAGCTGCAGCACGCAGGCTCAGTAGTTGTGGTGCACGGGCTTAGTTGCTCCGCGGCATGTGGGATCTTCCCAGACCAGGGCTCAAACCCGTGCCCCCTGCATTGGCAGGCGGATTCTCAACCACTGCACCACCAGGGAAGCCCTAGTTATCTTTTATATATAGTAGTGTGTATATGTCAATCCCAATTTCCCAATTTATCCCCGCCCCCTTTCCCCCTTGGTAACCATAAGTTTGTTTTCTACACCTGTGACTCAGTTTCTTAAAAACCTCCATTTTATAGAGTACCTAGCAATTAAGTGACCAAAAGATGTAAAAGAAATCTTTTGAAAGAAATCTTTAAATGTAAAAGCAAACCTGAATAAATTGGGAGCTGAACCATGTTGCTCTATGGAAGGACTCACTATGGTGAAAATGTTTCTTCTCTCCTAAATTAATTTATAAAGTCAGTGCAATCCCGCTCAAAATTCCAGCAGGATTTTTCATGTAATGAGACAATTAGATTCTAAAATTCAAATGGAAGAAGTGGTCAACTCCAAGGGGCACTGTTCACATTTTATTCTATGGAGAAGTTATCTATTTTAGCAGAACAGGTGACAAGAAAATCAAGAACTTTTGAAGAACAACGTGATGGGTACATCCACTAGATATCACCACTAGAGAGAACCGTGGTGTTGAGTTGGTGCAGGGATGTACTGTGGAGCAGAACTGAGAACCTAGAGAAGACCATGTATATACAGAAGCCTTGTGATAGAGGTGGCGTTCAAGTCATTTGGGAAAGAATAGACTATTCAGTAGATGGGGATGCCAACTGGTTCTCCATATGGCAAATTATAAACGTATATCTCTATCTCAAACTGCAAACCAGAATGTAAAAAAAGAAACTTTAAAACATTTAGAAGTAAACATGAAGAAGATCTTTGTGAACTTGGGGTAGCGAAGAATTTCTTAAGTAGATAAAAACCATAAGTCATAAAATAAAAGATAGATAAATTTGTCTAAATTGAAACTAATACCTTTTGACAAAACAAACAAATTGAAAAGTCAAGTGATAGATGGGAAGAAGAGATATACAACACAAATAGAATATTAAGGTTCAGAATACTGTATATGATGAAATATAAGGCAATGTTTATTTCCCCAAAATGACTGCTCAGAAAAAAGGACTTATCAGAGTCTTTCAAGTCTCTGAAATGTATTAGCAGCCTAAAACCACCCAGTCAGTGCTACTTGTGCATGTTTGTAGAGGACCCAGATTGGCGTTGATTAAAACAACAAAACAAACTAACAAAAGGCTATCAAGAAGGTTAATACAGATTGTTTATTCCTGGAATATGACTTCAAATTGCAAGAGTTCGATTTGTGGGAAACAACCCTTCTAAAGATTTTTGAAATTGAGTAATTTTAACTAAAAAAGAACCCCAAAGATTATTTTAAAAATATTAAGATCAGTCAGTTTCTCAATGGGAAATTGATGGCACATTCAAATTAGGACAATTCAAGAAGTGTTTATTAATCAAAAGGCTAATTATAAAGGTGTGGAGGGGTGTAGAGGAAGTGCAAGGAATAGCACAGGACCCCAGTGCTAGCAGGCTCAGAACTCTGACCACTCCTAGGTCTGCAAGGGTAAAGCGAGGGGAAGGAGGGGTCTCTGGACATGGAAGGAGAGTCATGAGGAGCAGGGTGCCTTGAGAGGAGCAATGACTTTCTGTCCAGTGATGTAGCCAGACGGAGGCAACCTCTAAGAGAGGGATCCAGAGTGGTAAATGCCCCAACCTCACTCTCCTTCCCCCTTCTCATCTCCTGCCAAGCCTGCCATTGGCTGTCCCCAGCAGGAAGCCTGAGAACAAGGGATCCAGGGTATGTGGCCCACACAGGTCAGCTTTCCAGAGCAGAAAGCAGGGTGGAAAAGGAAGGGGAGTGGATTGGAAGGGGCAAATGATGACAATTGGCACAAAAAGCAATACGGTACATGATCATATTGTGAAAATCATGAATAGCAAGCGGTATTTGGTAGTTTGGAGCACAGTCTTGAGGGTGTATTAAACACAGATTCAAAATTTATCTGAATAGAAGTGGAGGTGATCTGCTTTAGAAAACTGTAAATGATGCAAAAAGTGGCTCAATCATGAAAAACCCTGATGCTGGATATGCTCATTAGAAATTTGAATAAAATTGTTTCATGAAATGTGAGTAAAGGAGAAAGTAATAGTCTGAAACTAATTTATTATGATTAATGTGTGATTTAGAATATGCATTTGAAATGACATTAACATCAGTATGATACCTAGACATTTGATAATTTTATCTTTATACATAAATATTTTTATATTAAAGTTGTACAAAACTTTATGTATCTCCTCATTTGGAACACTGGGAGAGACAGCCTTATATCTGGGATCACCTTATATCCAGACACATTTTGGTATATAAAGAACTCTGGAGAAAATGACAGGTAAGTATAAAAATGGATAAAAGATAAGAACCAGCAGTTCAGAGAAAAGGTAAACCAAATAGAAAATAAACATAAAAAAGATGCTTAACTAGGAACATAGGAATTAGTGAAACTTGTAATCAGGGAAAAAAATAAAATGAGATACCATTTCACACCCATTTGACTGGCAAACATCAGAAAGTCGTGTGTAGAGAAGATCTTACCCACTGCTGCTAATATGTTAATAGTTCCCACCACTTTTTGAGACTTTTGCCAATATCTAGTGAAAGCATACCCTAAGACACTCTTGATCTAGATCTAGATTGGATCGAGGTTGATCTAGAACCTCTTGCTCATGTACATAGGAAGATATGTAAAATAACTTCATTGTTGTATTTTTGGAATAGTGAACTGGAAGTAATTTGATATCAATCAATAGGGGAATGAAGAAAATGTGGTTTATTTATATGTTGGAAAATTAACAGCAATTAAAACAAACCAACATGGAAAAATCTTAAAAGGTAGATGAAAAGGCAAGTTATAGAATGATTCATATTGTAGAATAGCATTTATGTAAATCGAACCCAAAGCAATGCTATATATGTTTTTTGTATTCATAAATGAAATAAAAGTATAAAAGCTTGGGCTGGAAGAGATATATGCCACATTCGTCTTAGTGGCTGCCTCAAGGTAAGAATGGAGGGAACGGTGGGCTTCCCTGGTGGCGCAGTGGTTGAGAATCCGCCTGCCAATGTGGGGGACAGGGGTTCGAGCCCTGGTCTGGGAGGATCCCACGTGCCGCGGAGCGACTGGGCCCGTGAGCCACAACTACTGAGCCTGCGCGTCTGGAGCCTGTGCTCCGCAACAAGAGAGGCCGCGATAGTGAGAGGCCCGCGCACCGCGATGAAGAGTGGCTCCCACTTGCCGCGGCTGGGGAAAGCCCTCGCACAGAGACGAAGACCCAACACAGCCAAAAATAAATAAATAAATAAATAAATAATTTAAAAAAAAAAAAAAAAGAATGGAGGGAACGGGACTGTGTAAATGTTGGTAGCATGAAAGAGTACAGTGTGTTGGCCTGAAATACCTGAATATTTGTTTGTTTGTATTCTGATTAGATTTAGACTCCGTTCCTTTTATGTCCTGAAACAATCTGAACACATTTCCAAGAATCTCAACTACAGTCAACAGAGTTTTAGTACTTGGAGGCCAACTGAAAATTTTTGTTCTTAGTGTTGTAATTTTCAGGGCAAGTTATAAAATTATTGATTGGAGCAATTGTAACCATTTTCTATAGTTTATTTCTCCACTAGTCTATAGTCCAGTAGGAGGACTTTTAAATGGAAGATATGGGTTTCCACTAATGGAGTAGTGGGAAGACAAATGCAGTCATGCACATGGCCAGCTGAGAGCAGATTTTTTTAAATTGATGAGCCATCTTTTCACCAGTTTAATAGGTGACATGCTTCTAAGATGGAAACAGTGTATGAGAAGGGGATGCAAGACCTGAACAGCTTTCCAATTCAATTGTATTGAATTGTGACAATTGTATTGTGACATTGTTTTTAAATTAAATATTTAACTTATCCATATTCAAATATTATCACCCATAAATAATTATCACCCATAAGCAGAAACTGAACAAATTAATTTTAAAATGTCCACCACTCTTAATGATCTGGGCCACTCACTCTTGTCCCAGCTCCCCATATACTTGTTTCTATCTGTTAACCTGAACTACAGTGTTCTCTTTTAGGTCAGGTGGTTCTCTGAGACCTCAGCTTGAATTGAATCTTTCCATCTCTCCTGTTCCTTTATAATTGCAAGGAGCATCCACTGTATGTGAATTCTTATGGCCTATTCCACATCTCTTTAGGTAGTTTTACTTTCTTATAAAGCTTTTACAAATGAACCCCACCATTATTTTTCCTCTATTTGAATCCTTCCTGATCTCCTCCCATTTAAACTACTGTTGTAATTATGGCATTGCATTGGATGTATTCCATTTGTACATACTGCCTTGTCTGCATTAATTAACAAAAATTATGGCAACTTGCCAGGAATACCTCACATTATCATGGGGACAGAAATAGTAATACACTATTCACTAACAACCCACCAATTTCTATCTTCATTTCTTACCTCTCCCCTGAGCTGCTGCCTATTCAACAGACCATACGGATGTCTCTGACCACCTCAAACTTAACATGTTGAAGACCAAACCAACAACACCCTCCCAGACCCTTTGTGTTTTCTGTTCAGTTAACGGCACCTCTTTCAACCAGGAGGCACAAGTTGTACTGTCATCCTTGAAATGAATCTTCTGTCCTTATTTCTCACATCCAGTTTTCTTCCAGGATATGTCAATTTTGCTTTCTACATATCCCACAGATCTGTCTGGATCCAAGCCACGTACCATCGTTGGTCATCTGGACCATTGCAATAGATAGTTTCCTGATCTCCCTGTGCTTTCTCTTTCCATCCTTCAGCATGTTCTATATACTTTTGATCCCTATTTTTTTTTTTTTTTCAGGTTTCTCCTCCTTTGCCACTTCCTTAGAGAGGTTTTTCCTGATCTTCCTGGGTTGGTCGAATCCTTCTATTATTAGTGATCAGAGCACTCAGTACCTAATGTCCTTAGCACATAGGACAGGTTTAATGTTACATTAATTTGATTCAAGTATTTTTCCCACTAAATCTGCACTGTCCATTACAGTAGCCACTAGCCACAGATGGCTCTTTAACTTTAAATTAAGTAAAATTGAATGAAACTTAAAATTCAGTTTCCTAGTCACACCAGCTACACTTCAAGTGCTCAAGAGCCATCAGGGCACTGGTAGCTACCATGTTGGGCAGTGCAGAGTAAAGAACATTTCCATCACCCTAGGAAGTTCTGTAGGACAACATGCACCAGACTGTAAGCTCTGCAGGGGCACACAATGGTTCTTTTCTTTTTTTCCTGTTGTTAAACTGTCTTTCCATGACATTCCTGGTGCCTAGCAACATGTCTGGCCCACAGAAGGCCTTCCAAAACATTTGTTAAGCAAATGAAAAAATGAGTTAATGAATGAGCACCTCAGAGCCTTGTGGGGATGAAGTGGAGCGGTCAAGAATGTCCCAAACTGGGAAAACTTTCTCCGAGGCTGGTATTTGTGAACCATGGATTCCAGAGGCCTCAGCACTTGACGCTCTTCACGTCCTCACTCAGTGACATGCCTGCACAAATCTTTGTTTTGCTGTTTCAAAGCTGTACTTGGCCAATCATGGCCTGGAGACCCTTCATGAACATTTTGTAAGCGAAACTTCCTCGTGGAAATTAAAAAGTACCCGACAGGGGCAGCATATGTGCTAGCAGATGTTTATCAGTTTTGGCAGTGAATAATTGTCATGTCTGGGATGCGTTCTTTTGCCTAAAGGAACATGGCAAATGATGTGACGGATCACGTTTCTTATTTTACGTTATTCTAGTTTAAGCTTACTTTTAGTGGAGAGTTAATGAAGTAAGTATAGTCTAAAAAACAGTAAGGAGGGACTCTGGTTTCAGAAACCCATGTGAAAGCTAGAAAACTTCACAAAGGGTTCTAGCATTTTAATTGAGAGAAGCAAATTATGGTCCACGGGCCAAATCCAGCCCAGTGCCTGTTTTTGTGAATAAAGATTTATTGGAACAAAGCCACACCCATTCATTTATTCATCTATTGCTGCTTTCACCCTACAATGGCAGAGTTGAGTAGTTGGGACAGAGACTGTGTAGCCTACGTCTAAAATTTTTCTTACCTGGCCTTTTACAAAAAGTTGCCTACCTCTGTTTTAACTCCTACAGGATCAAATGCTACTTGGATTGTTTGAGCTTTATGAGCAGTTAGTGGGTACAGCTGACAAAATGGTCACTCTGGTCAGTTGCTTTCTTTACCAGCCACCCTCCTACCCCCCTGCCCCCAATACTTACATTTTTTCCTTCAAAATCATAGAGAAAAATTATGGAGGTCGTCTAACATTTCTGAGGCAGCAAGGTGAGTTTCAGGCTGTGGGGATGAAATCATGGATAATAAGATGGAGGTAAAATGCCCTTTGCCATGCTGTGTGCCTTGAGAACCTTCAGATGTTGGTGCCAGAAAAGTGGAAGGTTGGCCTGAAAAAAGATGACAGATCAGGAAACATGTACTGACCAGAGATGAACCTCAGAGAACAAAGAGGGAGACGAGGGGCTTTGGAAGTGAGGCTATGTGAGGAGGCTGTGAAAGAATGTGGTACCTCGGGCTTCCCTGGTGGCGCAGTGGTTGGGAGTCTGCCTGCCAATGCAGGGGACACGTGTTCGAGCCCTGGTCTGGGAAGATCCCACATGCCGCGGAGCAACTAGGCCCGTGAGCCACAACTACTGAGCCTGCGCGTCTGGAGCCTGTGCTCCGCAACAAGAGAGGCCGCGATAGTGAGAGGCCCGCGCACCGCGATGAAGAGTGGCTCCCACTTGCCGCGGCTGGGGAAAGCCCTCGCACAGAGACGAAGACCCAACACAGCCAAAAATAAATAAATAAATAAATTAATAATTAAAAAAAAAAAGAATGTGGTACCTCAAAGACAAAGAGACACTGCACATAGATCAGGGGAATTGTTGGGAAACTGAGCCCAACAGCTGTGCCCAGAGAAGGAGAAATAAGTCAGGAAAACTCTGAAGTTTCCAGGGAAGCCCAGTCAGGAGGCAAGTGGTAATAAAGAGGTTGGGTTTGAACTAGAACTGAGGGTAGATCGGGGGTAGATGGAAGCAGAATCTAGTGAAGAGATGGTGGCAGAGGGAGCAGGAGAGCCCGCTGGCTGGAGGCTCACAGTTAGACTTTTGATTTTCTCCCCAAAAGGGGTTCTATATAAAGTCAGTGGATAACACTGGCAGGTTTGAAAGAAGGCAGTGAGGTTTAAGTTTTTAAAAAATTTCTGTGTGTGTGTGTGTGTGTGTGTGTGTGTGTGTGTGTGTGCATGGTTAATAACTAAGGGCCCACAAAAAATACAAGTGACAGGCCACTTAGCATAAACTCTGCAGCCAGGCTGCTTCTGTTCAGATTTTGGCTCTGCCACCTACTAGCTGTGTGACCTTGGGTGAGTTACTTAACCTCTCTGTGCCCTAATTTGCTCACATAAAATGAAGATACTACTGCTACTACTTCTTAGGGTTGTTTTGAGGGCTAAATAAGCTTACATTTGTGAAGTGCTTGCAACTGTGCCTGACACACAATGAGTGCTATAGACATTTATTAAATACTAGTGGTCTCTCTCTCATCCTTTGAGATGCCCTGGCTGGAAGATGAACTAGACACGAACATTGGATATGACCTTAAAATGTCAATTCACGTAGAAACCTGTCTCCAATGGACTACATAAATGCTTTAAAGAATTTGTGTCCTTTAACAGATGGCTATTTAGCGTACTGGAGGCATGTCTTCATTTAAAACTTGTTTTTGTCCTTCGAACAGATTGTAAAATAGAGTGTCTGTGTGGACGTTTTATCTCATTGACCCCGACTCCTGCCTGCAAAAATGCATAATACTGAGCAGAAAATGAAGTGAAAGGATTGGTGAAGGAGAGGGAAACACAACTTAGGCAGGGGTGTTTGTTTTTAAATCATAGTAAAATACATATAACATAAAAATTGTCATCTTCACGATTTTAATACTACAATCCTGTAGTATAAATACATTCACATTTGTTGTATCTATATGAGATGATGGCCGTTCACTAAACTTGTTGTGACAATCATTTCACGATGTATGCAAGTCAAACCATTATGCTGTACACCTGAAACTTATACAACGTGGTATGTCAGTTATACCTCAGTAAAACTGGAAGGAAAGAAAAGAAAAGATCTGTTCTAAACAAAAGAAATTGGTGAAAGCAATATTAATAATATATATGACTTAACTCAGTATATCCAAAATATTTCAACATGTATTAGATATAACAATGATTCCTGCAATAGTTCATATCCTTCTTTTTGTGGTAAGGCTTTGTAATCCAGTATGCATTTTTCACTTATTACACATCTCAATTTGAATGCTATATTTTCATCAGAAATCAATGATCTGAAATTGGATTTCATAAAATTTACAGTCAAAAAAGTAGATTCACATATCCAAGTTCTTCTAAACATGCTTAAAAGTTGTCTGGTAATTGAATCAAGTATCGACTTTAAATTTTAATGAAATGTAGATTGAAAAGCCAGTTCCTACTCATAATCCAAATCTAGTCATGAGCAAGTATCCAGTGGACATTTTACAAAACACTTGACCAGCATTCTTCAAAACTGCCAAGATCATCAAAAACAAGGAAAGTCTGAGAAACTGTTACAGATCAGAGGAGGCTGGGGAGACTTGACATCTAAGTGTAATATGGTGTCCTTTTTGGGGTCCTGGAACAGGAAAAGGACATTCAAGGAAAAACTGGAGAAATGTGGATAAAGTCTAAAGTCTGGAGTTTAGTTAATGGTATTGTACCAATGTCAATGTCTTAGTTTTGACAAATATAGTTATTATATAAGATGTTAATGGTAGGGGAAGCTGGGTGAGGGGCATATGGGAACTCTCTATACCATCACTGCAACTTTTCTGTAAATATAAAAAATTATTCCAAAATAGAAAAAGTTAAAGTAAAAATAAATGCATAAATACATTCACATTGTTGTGCAACCAATCTCCAGAACGCTCTATATCTTGCAAAGCTGAAACTCTACACTCGTTAAATAACAACTCACCTTTCTCTCTTTCCCCTCACCCTTGGCAACCACCGTTCTACCTTCTGTTGCTGAGTTTCACTCCTCTAGATACTTCATATAAGTGTAATCATACAGTCTTTGTGTTACTGTGACTGGCTTATCTCAGTATACTGTCCTCAAGTTTCACCCATGTTGTAGCATGTGTCGTGTCAGAATTTCCTTTTTTATAAGGCTGAAAAATATTCCATTGTATGTTTACACCCCATTTTATTTATCCATCCGTCTGTCGATGGACTCTGTGTTGCTTCTGCCTTTTAGCTATTGTGAATACGCTGCTATAAACATAAGTGTACAACAGGCAGGTGGCTTTATGAAATTCTGTGATTTGGCTCTCTAGTGTCCTTGCTCCCTGGAATATTAGGATAAACTTGGGGTCCAAACCAGGTAGAAGGGGGTTATAAGCCAGGTTTTACCACTTACCAGCTATGCATTTTGGGGCAAGTTATTTAAGTTCTCTGATCTTGCTTACTTCTTTGTAATAAAGGAATAGTGATATTTGTTTTAGGAGTTAAATAAGACCTTGCACAATGTTGGATACATTGTAAGAATTCAATAAATTTCCCCCTTTCCTTTCAAATGTACCATCTCTTCTTCTGTGATCACCTATGTATATCTCCTTTTATTCTTGCTTTATTACAAGGAGAGACACAAATATTATCCATGAGGCCTGAGGTTGGATTACACTAAGGTTAAACAAAAAATTTCCCCCAGGGTTCCAGTAGGGTCAGTCGAACCTTGTTTAACTGAACAAATATTGCTCAGCGTTTCAGGGTTCTTTCGAAAGAGTATTGCTGTATCCAAGAAGCCTTATGATCCAATCTTCAAATTGCCTTTCTTATTTAAAAGCAGGAAGTAATATTTTTTTTCAAAAGCAGTGTCAGATATTTGAATTCAGTTCAACACAAACTTTGAGGGAGTGCCAGATTTGACCTACATATGTTCCCTGAATGCCTAACTCAATTAGGCCCACTTGCTTGACCTTGATCTGGTAAAGAAAACAGGACCTTTACTTGTTTATGGTGGCTGCAAATGTTTGATTTCATTTCCCTTGTGGAGTGTCATCGAGATAAATGCATCTTTGTGGTACATTCAAAGAACATCATAGTATAGTGACTATACCAGTAATGGTCTGTTTACTTAAGCTCAATTCACTGGTATAAATATTACTTTAAAATGTCAGCAAAAATATATCTTTAAATATTTGGAAAAGTGTACAGAGAAAATTTGTGATTTTAGGTCTTGGCAAAAAACTATAAAGAAATAAGGTGCCAGATTTGCTTTGTTGGAAAAATTAAGTTTAACGATTATTTTGTTTTGAGAGAAAAAATTAAGAGAATGACTCGAACTTTGATGAAGAAAAATAATGTGAAATAAAAGAAATTTTGGTGGAGGTGACATAAAAATAGGACCGATAGAAATGATGCTTGTTCTTAAAATTCCACACATCAAAGAGTGCAAAACAGCATTTCAACATCATCATTCAGTCTGACATTAGCTGGTACTGAAATGAATAGACATAAATGAGCTTATTTATTTTCAAGCTCTTACTAAATCAGAAAATTGAATTAGATTTATAAAATGTTTTATTTTTGCAAAAACAACTCCCCCCACCCCCGCCAATACAGATCATGTTTATTGCTGGAAATCCTTTTTCAGTGTGTTTGAATGTTTAGTATAACATGCATGCAGAGCAAACTGGGGAACCTGCGAAGTGTTCTGAAGAGCCCTGGGAGTTTGAGTGTCATCTTCTCAAGGAGGAAGAGAATTTCAGTCTTACTCATAGGGTAGGAATGGAAACAGGGCAAAGGTGAGCAACAGATGGTCCCCAATTCAGTGAATCCTATGTAGTGTTGGGACAAGAGAATGTTGTAGAGTCACTGAGTGTATCACTACTGGAGTAGAGTCCATCACCTACCTTGACTTGGTGGACTCTGAAACCAGGCAGTAGCTGAGGGTGTTTAGTCCAGTCCTCTGATGCTGATTTTCAGGAGAAGCTGTGTTGCCAGGCATTGGAGGTGAGCCCACTAGCAGAGGACTGACAGCATTGTAATCCCTTTGTTGTAAGGAAGCTCCAAGTATAAGATCTATGCTTCCTGAGGTCCCAGGCAGGATTGCAGTCACAATTTCTTCATTTACTCAAAATAAATGTTTTGAATGATTATAGTTTGCTGGGTATTGTCTAAGACCTGGCTTCCAAAGATTAGTAACTGCACAATTCCTGTCCTCAAGAAGCTCACCTCAGGATGATTTGCCTATTCAATGGTGGGTACAATGTGTTCTCGTTATTTATAGGTAGGGGCTAAAGTCAAAAGGTGTGTGGGTACGTCTGACCCACAGTTTCCATACAGTGGAAATTGAGAGGAGGGAAAGAAGAAGTTCAAGTTAGTGTGGGCTGTTTCTGGGAAGAGTGAGTCAGGGTGAAGCACAAGATAGTGTGGAGTTAGGGAAAGTCCAAGGAGGGGACTTGGGAATGAAAGAGGAGGATGTCAGTGGAGCCAGAGGAGGTCCCCAAGATGTGGCTTATCATTAGTTTCAAGGATACAAGGTGAAACTGATTATATGGTATTGAGGCAATCATACTTGTGAGAGCTGAAGGGAACCTGGTATGTCATCTAGTTAACTCACTCTTCTTTCAGCTCAACAAAGTGGAGCCTAGAGGGATGGCCTGACTTGTTTTAGTTAAAAGGAACAATAAGCCTTTTTTTTTTGGTTGGTAGAAATATACTTAAAATATCCATATCGTATAGAATTAGAGATAGTCCATATGTTGGTGGCTTCAGAGATCTTTCCAAGATCACACTGTGTCTAAATCCAGCCCGCGCTTTTCAGAGATCTCGTCTAAATGCTCTCCTGACCATTTGACCCTGGTCATTCCTTCCTATTTGAAATTTCTGGCTTCTTTGGTGGCACTGCATCTCCCTGGTTTTTCTCCTATTCTTCTGGCCAGTCTTTCTCAGTCTCCTTTCTAGTTTCTCTTACTTTGCTAATCCTCTGCCTTCTGCTTCCTGGAGTTCTGTCCATCTTTTCTACTCTTACAATTCCTATACTCTTTCTGAGCAGCTGAATCTGAGCAGCTAAATCTTTCTGTTTGGAAGTTGATAATTTCTTTCTTTTTTTTTTTTTTTTAGATGGATCTCCCTGACTATACTTGTGGGTCGAAATTTCTTTTACCCATATCTGTATCGCCAGCACAGGGCCTGCCATCTAGTATGCATTCAGTAAATCCTTTTTTTTTTGTTTTGTTTTAAATTTATTTATTTATTTATTTATGGCTGTGTTGGGTCTTCGTTTCTGTGCGAGGGCTTTCTCTAGTTGTGGCAAGCGGGGGCCACTCTTCATCGCGGTGCGCGGGCCTCTCACTATCGCGGTCTCTCTTGTTGCGGAGCACAGGCTCCAGACGCGCAGGCTCAGTAATTGTGGCTCACGGGCCTAGTTGCTCCGCGGCATGTGGGATCTTCCCAGACCAGGGCTCGAACCCGTGTCTCCTGCATTGGAAGGCGGATTCTTAACCACTGCGCCACCAGGAAAGCCCACAGTTGATAATTTCTAAGCATAAATCTCAAGTCAAGATCTGCCTCCTGGATTCCAGGCCCTTATTCCAACAGTCAGCAGCACACCTCCATCTGGATGTTCTGTATGAGGCTTAAACTCAATCAATAAACGTAAAACTGAAGTTATCATCATTTCTCCCCACCCTCACCCTGGGCCCTCATCTCTTCCTATTCTATTCCCTGTTTTGTTTGGCACCATAATGCTTAGGGTCCTCAAACCACAAACCAAAAAGGTTCACCTATTATTTATCCTCATGTTCTGTTGAATATTTTTTTACCTCTGTAATTTCTTTCCTCACTATCCCCACTGCTATTAGTTTGAAGAACCATCCAGACTGGGAACCATCCAGTCCGGATCAGTAACCTAAAAAAAGCAAATTGGCCTCCTTGCCATCAGTATTGCCCACCCCTTGCTACTATCACAGAAGACTCAGGGGGATCTTACTGAGCGGAAAAAACCCTAATCCCATCATTTTCCTGCTAAATATTCTTGAAGGCTTCCCATCACATGCAGGGTCAAATCCAAAATCCTTAGCATGACACAAGGTCCTTTGTGATCCGCATTTAGACTTTTCTTTAGTCTTTTTCTTTCTTCCTTCCTTCCTCCTTCCTTTCCTTCTTTCCCTCTTTCTTTTTTTGCCATTCCCTCTTTACATTTTTCTCTTGGCATTTCAGAATACCTTCCAGTCTTTGAACTCGCCATACTCTCTATTTGCCTCTTTACAAAATCAAAGATGCTTTTCTCAACAATATAGTGCATTCTTACTCATCCTTCAAATCTTAGCTCACATATGATCTCATTCCAAAGTCGTCTTCTCTCCTTGGGCTGGTTGGTTTCTTCTGTGGTGCCCTCAGCATCCGGTGATCATCCCATCCCAGCATTTCCGTGCTATTGAAATTTTGTGGCTTATTTATTGGATCCTTTTCCATCACCTCTAGACAAGGTTCTCATTGAGAGCAGGGTCTGTGCCTTCTGTCTCTGTATATCTAATCCCAGCAAAGTCTATGGTAGGCACCAGGTGCTCACAATTAAACAAAAAGAGTAAAGATTTGTGCATTATTCTAAATCACAGTAGGGAGGAGAAGCATACTGGAGTCAGCTGGAGACCTGGATTAAAGTTCAAATACCCATATTCTCATGGAATGTGCTCTACCCCTCCTTATAGGGTATCAGAATCTTTAGGGTGGTATATGTAAGTGAATGAAAATAAGAGACACTACTAAGAGTATGAATATACATATTTTAAAAAATCTAGCAATGCAGGAAAAACTATGAAAAAATGCTTAACCTTACAATGAAACTATTTTATACCCATCAGAGGGACAAAAATGAAAAATGTGACACATCAAGTACTGGTGATAATATGGAGAAATAGTGATTCAAACATTGCTGGTGGCCCTTTAGAGGGTAACTTAGCAATAACTTGTAAACTCAAAGATGTATATATCCTTTGACCAGTAATTGACACTTCTAGGTCCATACTCCAGCAAAACTGTAGCACATGTGCACGTGAAAAAAATGTTTGGAAATAATTACTGCAGCTGTGTGCAGTGGCAAAAACATGGAAACATCCTGAATTTTCAGTAGGAGAAGGGACAGATGATGGCAAAGTCAGTTAGTGAATACCATACAGCAGTTAAAATGAATCAACTAGACTTGCCAGTATCACCATGGGTGTATAGAAAAAACATAGTGTTCAGCAAGAAAAACAAGTTGTAGGATAATACAGTGTGATACCATTTATAAAATTAAAAACACTCAAAAAATTAAATATTTTTGAACACATTTCATAAGTGTGTTAAGATATGTAGGGAATATACACTAAATTGTTGTACAATTATGAATAAATAGTGGGGACTGGAAAGAAATATGGAAACATGAAGGCAGCTCTGTTAGTTAGGAGGATGGGACAGTGCTTGTTTTCTTAGTTTCTATTTGTCTTAGGCTGTTTGGGCAATAGTTCATTGCAAATTTTGTATTCCCAAAATTGCTGTCATTGGATCCTCATGAGAATTCAACCAGTTGATATGAATGGGAAACTGTCTACAACCTTGCTATTCAGAGTGTGGTACTCTGACCAGCAAAATTCACATTGCCTGGGCACTTGTTAGAAATGCGGAATGCCAGGTCCCACCTTTGACCTACTGAATCAGCATCTGCCTTCTAAAAATATTCACAGGGAATTCCTATGCACATTTAAGTTTGTGAAGCCTTGGACTACAAGACTTACAGCAATGACTCTCAAGGGTGGGAGATGAGGGGAAGAGTTTTGTCTCCAAAGGCACATTTGACAATATCTGGTGAAATTTGGTGGCTGCTACTGGCATCTCGTGGATAGAGGCTAGGGCTGCTGCCAGACAACCTACAAGGCACAGGACAGTCTCCCAGAACAAAGACTTGTCTAGCCCCAAATGTCAGAGGTTGAGAGACCCTGACATGGAGAACAGAGTTTTGCCCAATTCCATATATACACTGTTGGTTATAAAATTAAAAATAAAATTTTAAAAACCCACTAAATTCTGAATAGGTATTCCCTCTAGGAAAAACAGGAGGAGAATGAGGTTAGGGAATGTATATGTAATGTTTTATTTAAAATAAACTACAATTAAGAGGCTAGATAACTTTGCCATATTATACCAATTAGCTAGACCTCTAGTAGTTTAAAGAAACATAAGAATAGATAGCAAAAATTGGGATCTAAAGATTAAAAAATAAAAATGTGTTTTTGGAGGGGATAAGGATCAAAACAAACTCAAGGCCTTATGTCACTGTGGGTAGGTACATAAAAATTTTTGTTTTTGGCCAATTCACAAAGACCTGCCTTGACTCTCTCTACTATCAGAAAAGTATTGAAAACATTGCCTACTCTAACTTCCTGGATATGCTTTACTTTAGTGGTGCCATGTAAACAACCAAACTGGCATTTTCAAGGGGAGCTACAATATGAAGGCACCTGTGATGGAAATTCTATGTTCCCTTGCTAGTCCATTCCTTTTCTACCTGACCTTTAAATGTTTTAGTTTGTCACGACTCCATCCTCTTAACACTTTATGTTCTTTCCCTAAGTGATTGCATCTATTTTCACATTTAAATCTCAAGTTCAGAAGAACTCATCTGAGTTCTAGACCTCAAGTAGCCAACTGCTGACTCAACATCCCACTGGAAGTCCCACGGACAATTCAGAGTCCAAGTCTAATGCTGAATTCATTCTCTTTCCACCCACCTCCCCCAAACATACCCCTACTGTGTTTCCTTCCCCAGGATACAGTAGCACCATCCAGCCAACAGCACCTACAGACACCAGGGAGTCATTTTTAACATCTCCCTCTCCCTTATCCTTTGCATCCAATCCATCCCTAAATTCTGTTGATTCTACCTTATAAATATATCTCAAATACATTGGCATTTCTACAAGTTCATTACTACTCTTGGTTTTTCCTGGCCTTTGCATCCTCACTGGTCTCCTTATATATTTCAGCACCTACTCCCTCTATACCCCATCCATATTTGATCAGCCTTCACCCATTAAACCATTCTCTATACTATATCCAGAGTGATCTCTTCAACATGCAAATCTGAATGTATCACCCCTGCTTAAAACATTTCCTTAGTTCCCCATTGTTGTTGGGGCCCATCCCAGAATCCTTCACAAGCTGTACAGGACCCGGTCTCTTCCCATCTTGGAAGCCTCATCTCGTTGCAGTCATCTTCTCTTCTCACTCTTCTCCAATCCAGCTTCCAGCCACACTGCCACCCCTGTAATTCCTCAAATGCATCAAGCTCTTTCCCAGTTCATACCTTTGTCACATTTTGTTCCCTTTGCCTGTAAAACTGACCCCAGCCACCACTTCCCAATTCCTCCATCTAAGAGATGCCACTTCATTCTTTAGCTCTCAGCTCAAATATTACTTTCTTAGGGAAGACTTCCATGACCACCTGAGAAGAGATTATCCACAATACCCAATTCTGTAGTTGTTGATAGCATCTAACCAAAAAGTAATTAACACTCAACCGCATAATTGTCTGCTTGACCCATTAGACAGGAAGTTTCACAAGTGCAGGACAGTGCTTGCTGTTCACTGCTGCATCCCCAGGACCAACCCAGTGCACCCCAAGTAGTGCCTGAGTGAAAGGCCGGGCTTCTGGAATCGCTACAGAGAAGGAGCTACAAGATACTACACAACAATTGGAACTCAGTTCTTTTTTATTATTTAAGAAAACTAGTCTGGGATATAGTTTTAAATGTCTTAGAAACTAATGTGGAATGAAATATGTAGATATGACTTCATTCTGTGTTTGAGTGTTTTCCTAAGCTTGAAAAGTGAGCAAATCCCCATGCATGTTAGATAAGCTTGGTTTTAGAGGCTGTAGCGTTTGTGCTTGGGAACAACTCATTAGAACATTTTCTAGGGTGACACCTCAAATAATCCTTAGTCAAATTGTATTAGCTATGGGCCGATGAGTGAGGAGAAGAGAAAGGACTAATTTTTCCCATGAATGGTGTGAATGTCTTGTCTTTTTTATCGAAAGAGATTAGATTTTGGATTCAGATCTGCATCAGAATCTCAATTCTTTCACTTAAATGTTGGTTAAATTTTTTAACTGCCCCAGCCTTTAGTTTCTTCATTTATGTAATGAATATATCACTTTCATGTGAACAGTTATGAGATACCATAGATTTATTGAGATAACATTTATCAAGCTCTCAGCACAGTGCTGGCTCCTGGTAGAGATTTAATGACTTCTGGTTCCTTTCACTTTTATTTCTATCTGTGTACATATAGTTCAGTTGTCCTTGAATTGGGATCCAGAGCCCTAGATAATTGAGATGAGAGTTTTGACACATGAAATCCTCCCCTTCCTAGAGCTTATTCTAAGAAACTATTTTGATAGAGTTAGACCAAATGAAAGATTATATGATCATAGTACACATCAATCAAAGTGCCTTCATGCACTTGGACAAAACTGAAGCAAGGCAAAAAGAGGAAATCTCATATGTAGAAGATTGCTAGCAATATACTACCGCATTGTAAGAAGGAAATGAAGCAAAGCCTGTCCTACCAGGGCTGGATGCCATTCAGTCATGACCTTCCTAGAATATGGTAGTAGATGTGTTCTGAAGAGCAGCTGGAAGAAGGAATGACATGTATCTTCCTGTGTTAGGGAGTGATTCATCCAGCCCTCGGCCCATTCATCTCATAAATGTTTGAGTACTTGGGATATGTCAGGCACTGTGCCAGCAGCACCAGTCCAACAGTAAACAAGACACGGTTCTTCTCTGGTGAAAGGCAGGGAGGAAGGGGAGTAAGAGATAATAAGCTAATCTATATGGCAATAAGGGGATAGAGAGGGGGTGTGTGTGTGTGTTTGTGTTGAGGGGTGTGTGGTAATTTATACAAGGTGGTCTGCAAAAGCCTCTAAAAGAGAGATTTGAATAGAGACTTGAATGTACCGAGAGAGTAAGTCTTGTGGGTCCCCAAGGGAATAGGTTTCCAAGTGGAGGTGACAGCAAGCATGAAGGTGCAAAGCAGCAGGCTTGTGAATCTGAAAAATGGCGAGGGTGCTGATGCAGTAGAAGCAGAGCAAGGGAGGGACAGAGAGATCAGAGAGGTGGTGGGGATGAGTACACCATTCTGAGGTTTTGCCTTTGAATCCTAAAGAGATGGGAAGCCATGGGGAGTTTGGAGCATGATCTTATTTGCCTTATAAGACAGGATCACTGTCCTAGGAGAATAGACTGTTGGGGGCTCTGGGCAGAAGCAGACTAATTAGGAGGCTGTTACCAAAGCCAGATGAGAAGTGTGTTCCCCTCAGTACTAGTTAAGTTATGTTAATAAAATATACCTCTGTATGGCAATCATTCAGGAAAAAAAAATTTTTTTCTACTATCTACTGACTACCACATTAAATCCAGCCTGTTTCTCTCTGTTTATTCTATTACTTCCCTCCATCTACTGCCTCTCAAATGTAAATGCTTAAACTAGAGTAATAATAATGAGGGTGGTGAAGAATAGTTGAATTTTGGGTATACTTCAAAGGTAGAGCTGACTGGATTTGCTCATGGACTAGTTGAAGGGTACAAAAGAAAGAGGGGTCAAGGATAACACGTAAGAATTGGGCCTGAGAAACTAAAAGGGTGGAAGAGATGGGAAAAACTAAGAGAGAGGCAGATGCCGGGAATGGTTCAAGGTCTTCTTCATTCTCTAGTCTATTCCAACACAGTTTCTGGAAGGAGTCCTATTTTAGGCATATCAGCCATCATCTTCCTGTGGTTTAGTTGACTGCTGAAGACTGGACTCCATGGGATACCAGAGAATTGCCTGGCATGAAGGACATTCTGTAAGGGAGTTGGGAAGGGTGTACAACAAAAATTGCACCTACTTAGCTGCTTAGCCAAGGGCTAGCCTTGTTTATTAAAACATTCCTGACTAACTGTCTCCCTAGAGGTCCAAAGCTGTAGTAACAGCCATAGGTGATTCCCAACTTGGCAGAGGTTGTAGTAGCCATTAAGGCTCCAAAAAAATGAATCTTGAACTTTTCCAAGTTTTAGTTAATAGAAGCATAGGGCTGGAAGAGGGAAGAACTCAAAGAAGGTCATAGCCGGAGGGAACCTTAGTTAGAGTCCAAATCAAGACTCAGAGAAACATGAGACTCAGAGAGGTTATACAGCTACTGCAGGGACGTGAAGAGTAGTTGAGATAGAACTAGAACCCTGGTCTCTGACTTCCATTGCACTGCTTTTCTGGCAGTACCAGACTGGAGGGAACATGACAGTACCAGGTATGCACTGATCGGAGCGAATTGTCTTTTACTCTTGGGAGACTAGAGCTTAAGAAGCCTTCACCACACACTACTTTTAATCCGTGTTCATGGATCCCATGGTTTTACCCTGAGAAGGAAACTGGAGGTTGGCTGAGTTTCTTGGTCTAAGAAGTAAAGAATAGCAATAATACTCCTTGCTTTCCTCTGGGTTAGAATAGTACTTTCACGTTCATGTAAAATTTCACATTCATGAAATGATGGATTGCAGATATAATGGTTGGAAAAAGACAGTGGTGTAGTGAGTGATGTTACTACCATGAGTGTGGGGAAAATTAAAATTTATCTAAGACAACTACAGTAAAAATAAGTTTGTGGTATTTCAATTTCCTTGCCTTGTGAAACTGGCAGTGAAAGGCAAAATGGGTTGATTTGAATTTCAGCCATCTTTTTCAGAACATTGAAGGAGGTGCCAAGGAGTAGTAAAATGTGCAAAGTAGACTACTGGGGAAGGAAAGAAAAGTGATATGCGTAGTCAGCCGCTGAAAGATTAAAATTTGATTGCTTGTTTCCATTGAAGTATTTTGAAAACCCCGTGGAAGTTTGTGACCAGGTCCACTCTGGGGCTGAGATGGTCTCTGATTACTAGAGTTATCACACCCACATGCCAACAATAGTCATTGCTCACACAAACTGCAGTCATGGCCTTAGCTTCTGTGTACGTATGTGTGTGTCTGTGAAATCAAGTAGAATGGTACAGCCCAGCCTTTTGGTGAAAGTTTGTCATTGTTTTAGTTGTTATGCTTGATATCCAAGCATAATATTTAACCTGATTTCCAAGGTCGTTGAATTTAGTCCTTACTAATATTTAGGTACCCACTCAGTTCTATACTAGTTGATTGGTATGATGCTTCTTTTTCTTCTTCTTCTTTTATTTTTAAGGGAAAAATATTTTCACACCTCAGTAGATTTCTTACACTGGTGTGTTCTAAAATGGAATATTTCTTTTATTTCATCCTGATTCATTGCCCTGAGGTCTTCTGTTTTGGTTTCTGAGATATTGATCCCCAAGGATTTAGGAAGAATATATCCTTCTTCTTTGGAAGCCAAATGCTCAGTCTCTGATAATTAAAGACACTGAGTTATTTTTCTAGGAAGTGATGTGACACTATTATTTCCCTCCTCGATCTGGCACCATCAATGGAGAGAGTTCAGTGAGTTGCATTAAACAACTTAGGAGTTAAATTTTCAGTGATTTTCTTCCTTGTTAAATCTATTTACACTTTATTCTTTCTCTTTCCATATTTTTTTTTTGTGCTAATTGATTTAGTTCCTACCCTCTGCCTGGGAGTATACCCCCCACCCCCATAAGCATGGCACATTTTTCCTAATGCTTCAGTTTTATTCTGAGATTTATAAGGGTGGTGGGGTGTTGAATTTTTACATTCCTAAAGATTTTGTAATCTACTGATGAAGGCAAAATCAGTGAATCCTGCCTTCCTGTATTCCTATGGATATATTATAGACCAAATAGGAAAAAAATCACTTAGATTTTTAAGAAAAAATGGAAGACTGGAAAATTCTTAGTATGTGGCAGGCTAAGGCCAGGCTTCCAGTTCATTATTCTGGGGTTTTGGGTTTCTTCAGTGGACAAGTGTGAGGAGGGCTTTACCATGTTCTCAACAAACTGTCTCCTGGATGAAGGATACTCTGTTCCCAAATTCTAGCTGAAGTATTTGTTGTTTATATTTGCTTCTGTTTGTTCATTTGATCTTGCTCCTTCTCTCCCTTTCTCTCCCCCTTTAAAAATAGTTATATGCATTTGGTTGGGAATGAACAAAATATGGATATCAATTTTTAAGGTATTATGAAAGTCATCCCCTCAATTATCCAAGTGGGTGAGCTGTACTATTTACTCCATTATAAAATAATTTCTTTTAATGCAGGTTTAAAACTCTCTGTGTTCTAAGATCAACTTAGTAACCATGATGTTCAACAATCAATAAAAGCAAATATCAGTATTTTAAATTGCACTGTTGTTTCTTTTCTTTTTTACAAAGTTCATTTCAGCAGTGTTTTCTGTTACTGATGAAGACTAACTTTCTGAAACAAAAAGGCCACACCAGGAGAGTATCTCTGAGAGCCATAGATTTGGTGATTCCATAAATGAAATTGATCCTGTGCCTCGCAACATGGCTACAGGGTGTAGAACTTGATAAGATTTAGGGAAAATCTGATAGCTGAAGCCACCCTGTCTCCAGATTATACCATATCAAATGTGCTTCCATGGGAAAGCAGAGGGGAGAAGTTGCCTAGTCCAATTATTCATTTGAAAGCAGCCTCCACGTCAGCTAGAGAGAGTGCTTATGTAGATGGCAGTTGCTTAGGACGGGTTCCCCTTGGTCAAGTAGGTATTTTGATGCCCAAACTGATTCCCTATCTGCATTCAATTGCAGGGAAGTGTTAGGCAGCCATTGTACTAGATTCCCTGCAGGTCCTTTAGTCATTATGTAGAACGTCTTCTTCCAGTGGTGTTTGAATGGTCTCCTCAGCTCAGCTCAGGGGTGTTGGTATCTAGAAACAACTGGCTTATGCTGCCCAGACTCACACAGGACTGGCTTTTGTTCCCACAAAGTGAGTGTGATTTTAACACACGTATACTATAAATAAAGAGATTGACTTTGCCTCTTAGTTCTTTCACTCACCTGAGGGAACATGGTAGGAAAAACTACTTGGAAGAAGAAAATCAAATTTGAATTAGAATGATTCTTGATGAACAGGGAATCTGAAGAAGAGATTTGAGAACCTTGTACTGAGGTGAATTGGTGACACATCTTTCCCTGACCTGGAGTCCCCCTCTTCCCAGCCTACAAGGGATTGAATCTGCATTTCATTGTCAGGACAGGCACATTGGCCCAAGGTAGTTCTCCAATTCTCCTATTTTAACTCTGAGAGTCTGAAAAAAATTTTTGCTCTTCATGACCTGCTTCTTTCTCATTTCCACACTATGTTGTAACAAGATCTCAAATTGTTTCAGACACAATATATAGTGATTGTATAAATATCTAAGGAAGCAACCTAATCTTCTTGGCCCTAAGACCAGGTAATAGCTCATGAGTATTTTAGGCAAGACTGTTTGCTATTATTGGTGGAAGCAATCTCATCTTTAATTGATTAACTTTGAGTCAACACAAGTGTTTTCTGCTAGTCTTAAGTTCTTTGACTTCTCTTTCTGAGCTTTCTCTACATCAATGGTTTTTGCGTTAGCATATTTATTGTGTAACATTCTATACATACAAAAGAATATGTAACATATATAAGTTCTGAAGCAAAATAATAATAAACATTTGTGAATCCAAATTTAGAACTAGAACATTAGTAATGCTGTTGCATATACATGTGTGTTCTTTCTCTTGCCTCCAATAAGTGGTAATCACTATCCTAAAATTTATGTTTATTTATTCCATAATTCTTTTCCCCCCACTTTTTGAGGCAGTTTTTGTATGTATGTAACCATAAAAAATATTTTGTTGAATTTTGTTGTTTGAGCTTGATTGAAGTGCTATCATTCTCAATACAGTCTTTTTCAACTTGCTTTTGTCCTTCAATTTTGTAATTCCTTGGGGTTGTTATATGTAATTATAGTTAACTAGTATTCACTGCTGTATAATATTCCTTTGTGAGACTATACAAAAATGTATTTCCTGTTGATGAATTTTTGGATTGTTCCCTTTTTTTAAAATTATGAGCTTAGCTACCACACACATTCTTATACATGCCTTTGGGGGTGAATGTGAAATTGCTAGGTCACAGTGTATGCTAATGTAACAGGGAAGAGCCAAATCGGACTACATGTTGGATCTGTTTCTTTTACTTTAATCTTTGTTTTCCGCTGTTTTTGTTCACTAAAATGATACTGTCTATACACATTGGCCTGCCTTGGGGAACCCTGTCCCTCTGCCTGAATGTTAAACCAAAGTGCCTTTGTTCAGGGAAACATCCTGACCCTGTCCACCTGTGGATGGCTTCAAGAAAGAAGAAATTAACACATCCCCTCCCTGAGGCTGGCCTTTCCAGGTGATATTTGCAAAACTTATGGCCTTTTTACTTTACTTCCTCGTCTCCATCCCCTCTCTTTTCTATAAAAGAAACTTGCATCCAAACCCTGATAAGATGGTTTTTTTTTTTGGAGACATTAGTCTGCCATCTTCTCAGTCTGCTGGCTTTCCAAATAAAGTCATATTCCTTGCCTCAGCACCTGGTCTCTGATTTATTGGCCTGTTGTGCAGCGAGCACAGTGAGCTTGGACTCAGTAACACTAATATTCAACATTAGAAGATAATTCCCATTTGTTTTTTAAAGTGATTGTGCAGTTTGCATATCAGCACATATGTAATGATTCCGTTTGATCCATATCCTTGCCAATAACTTGTATTGCCAGGCTTTGCAATTTTTGCTAATCTAATGGGTGTAAAATGCCATTTTATTAGTAACCAAGAAAATGCAAAAGAAGCAAAGAGGTTAGGCATTAGTCATATGTGTATTGATTATTTCTCCTTTCTCTTTGTGAATTAACTGTTCAAGTCTGTGGCCCATTTTTCTAATGGGTTGTTTGTCTTTCCCTTACTGATGTGTAAGAGTTTTCATATCATTTTGCTACTTAGCTTTGTCATTTGTATGCGTTGCAGTTAACGTCTTCTAGTTTGTGATTTGTCTTTTCATTTTATTTATTCACTTTTGATGAATAGAAGTTCTTAATTTTAACATGGGTGAATTTATTAATCTTTTTTTCATGGCTAGTGCTTTTTATGTCTTAATATGACTGCCCGTACCCTTCTAATATGGGAGGTTATAAAGATATTCTCCCATATTTTCTTCTAAAAGTCTTAAAATTTTGCCACATACTGTGATGTCCTTGATCCATAAGAAATTGATTTTTATATGTGGTATGAGGTGAGAGATCTGGATTCATTTTGTTTCCCTAGGGAGAAGCATTTCTCTCAGTGCTGTTTATTAAATAGTTCTTCCCTTTCCCAAATGATCTGCAAAGTAATGTACCATTCAAATTTCTATGTTTGTGTCTGTCTGCCTCAGGACTCTTCGTTCCATTTTGAAAAATGTTTAAAAACCAACAAACAAAATCTCTTGTTATGAATTTGTATTGAATTTTATCGTTTTTTTTCTGCAAAGTTGAGATCATGTGAGTTTTGTCCAGTAATCTGTTAATGTGATAAAGACATTTATAGACTCTATTAAACCACCCTTGAATTCCTAGGATAATCCCAACTTTGTCATGATGTTATTTATATACATTTTTTAAAAAAACTGCTGGGTTTAGCTTGCTAATATTTTGTTTATAATTTCTGCATCTGTGCTTCTGGGTAAAATTTGCCTGTATTTTTTTTTTTGAGCCATCCTTTTCTGGTTTTGGCATCGGTTATATTTGCCTCCGAATGCATTGGGGAATGTTTCTCTTTTTTTCTTATCTGGAAGAGCTTGAGATGATGTTCTTTGGAAGTTTCATAGAATTCACCTTAAAAAATCTTTTTTGTTTTGACTGGAAAAGATTTTAAGCTACTAATTGAATTTCTTTGATGGTTATAGTATATTTAGGCTTTCTACTCTAAATTAATGCAGTTTTGTTAATTTATTGTTTTTTCCTAGGAAAAGCTCCCCTTTAGGATCTCTGGCTTAATATAGGAATCACATTCAGTTTCCCAGCCTTGTTACTGCTGCAAGGTCTCATCTTGTGTTTTCATAGCTACATCCCCCATGGAAAGCACTTTGTAAAATAATTTTCACAAAGGCACTAGTTGAGTTAGCATTATCCTTGCAGATCACACTGCTGAAAAAGGCATTTGACCTCGGGACAATGTCTCTTAGATTTTACAACCCTTAACTCTCTTAGCTTCTTGCACACATTATTTTTTAGAGATATCTGGGAAGATCCTGATTTTGGTTTGCCTGATTTGTGGATGTCCCAGTTATGGGAGCAATATGCTCCCTAATACACCCACCCAGGGAAAATACATCCCACGTGGATAGCCATGGAAACTCATCGCCCTCTCCTATAGCTCCTGGGTTGCTGCCCTAACTATAAATACCTCATGATGTATGAAGCAGTGTGTGGCATGTATGTGCATATGGATACTCAATGGTATCCTCAATGAGGCGCTGGTTTCTATAAACACAATAAATTGATGTTTATTATATAAAAAAGAACTTATACACTGAATTAGCATTTTGTGCATGTAAAATATGTCTTTGTTGTTCAGCTGCTACATTTGTCAACAGTAGCCTTGTGGGGAGACACTAACAGACATCTCAAGTATCACATATCTATCACAGCTTCTGCATGATTCTCATTTTATTAGCAATCTGCTAAAGTTAAAGGAAGATTTAACAATAAAACAAGTTCATGTTTTTGAGGGGCTAGAGTGAGACTGCTATAGACTTGATTGATCAGTTTTTTTTCTCATGATAGTCATTTGCCTCACTGCTGCCAACCATCTCCCCTTATAAATTTTAGAAAGTGCCTGAAACTGAGGGTGATAGAATCTGCCTGCTTCAAAAGGCATGCTAGGCTATGTTCAGAATATGTTGAGTGTAGACATTTCTAGGGAGGAATTGGTGACATTTTCTTACCCCGCTCCACCTCCCCCATCATCACCTACTCCTTCCAAGCCCTGAATTCCTCTTTTTAATGATATCTCACCAGCAAAGCTCATTATTAGTTTTCCTAGAAGACTAGATGACCATTTAGTTATTGTATCTAAGTTTTCTGTTCTAAAACAGAAATGGTATGCCAGTTGGGAAAATATTTTCTTTCCCATGTACAAGTTATAATTGTATACTACATATTCTGCAATCTTAGGAGCAGGAGAACAGTAGGGGTGTTTTAGAGCAGGAGTCAGCAATTTTTTCTGTAGAAAGCCAGATAGAAAATATTTTAGAGTTTGTGGGCCAGATGGCCTTTGTTGCAACTATTCATCTCTGCTGCAAAAGCAGCCATAGATGAAATGACCATACATAAACAGGCATGGCCATGTGCCAATACAATCTTGTTTACAAAAACAGGTAGTGGGCCAAATTTGACCCATGGGCATAATTTGCCAACCCTATGTTAGAGGCACTGTCTTAAAGAAATTTTTCTCAGGGTTTTTTTTTTTGCATGGTTGCTCTCATTCACTTATCTAAAGCAGAGTTTCTCAACAAAGGCACTATTGACATTTTGGGCTGGTTAATTCTTTGATGTAAGGAGTTGTCTTATGCATTGTGGGATGTTTAGCAACATCCCTGGTCTCTACCCAGTAGATGCCAGGAGCATCCCATGAGTTAACCAATAATGTCTCCAGACATAGTTAAATGTCCCCAGGGGCAAAACTGCTCCTGGTAGGGAATCACTGATCTAAAGTGATAAGGATGATGTCACAATTGGGAGATGTAAATTGTTCAACTGTCTGAACATAGAACAAAGGAGGCAATATCAGGGATTGAGGCCAAGGGGTAGTCAAGGCAAAGATCATTCATGGCTATTTAGACTTCCTTTTGAAGGCAACTGGATACCATTGAAGGGTTTTATGAAGAAAGGTGTAGTAGTATGTTTAGTTTTATGTTTTAGAATGGTCATTCTTACATCAGAGAAGAAAATGGGTTAGGCAGAACAAAACTAGAGGCACAGAGGTCAATAAGAAGACTTAGCTCCTGACATTTTGACCGGTACCTCTTGGGAAATGTTGCTCTGGTTCCTGGGTATTATCAAATCCTCATAGAATTTCTGTAATGCTAATGAAATGTACAAAAGTGTCATAGAGTCAGACTGCAATTTACTAAAGATGTACCTGACCTTAAAATCAAGCTAAGTTGTTTTAGAACACTTGTTTCCTTCTTGCTGGGAAAATTATCTTAGAAAATAAAACCAATAAGGAAACTTCTCAGCTGTGACTATAGAGGCAGAGCAAGGATGCTTACTATCATTATGGGATGTGCTCAGCAAGTTATTGTAGCCAAATGATTAGGCCAATTCCAGTTTAGAGATCAAGAATCAACTCTCAATTTGGAAGGAACCTGAGGGTCCAAAGTTTACTGAATCCATTTACAACATCATCTGCAATTAGTTTTGTTACCTCTACTTAAACAACTCTGACTGTGACTTGGCTCCCAAGAAAACTCATGATATTTTACATTCTGTAATTGTTAGATAGCTCTTTCATTTCTTTTTTTAAAAAATAATTTAAATTCTTTTTTTTTAAAATAAATTTGTTTATTTATTTTTATTTTTGGCTGCGTTGGGTCTTTGTTGTGGTGCGCAGGCTTCTCATTGCGTTGACTTCTCTTGTTGCAGAGCACGGGCTCTAGGCATGCAGGCTTCAGTAGTTGTAGCACGTGGACTCAGTAGTCGTGGCACGTGGACTCAGAAGTCGTGGCACGTGGGCTTCGTTGCTCCATGGCATGTGGGATCCTCCCGGACCAGGGCTCGAACCTGCATCCCCCGCATTGGCAGGTGGACTGCCAACCACTGTGCCACCAGGGAAGCCCTTTCTTTTTTACTTCTACAAGAAACTGGATATTTGATGTTTGTTTCCAAAGACCTGGAATAGTTGTACTGAGAGAATGCCCTTTTCCTTGGGACAGTCTTGGGAATGCAGACAAATTCTCATCTTCCGACTTTTCTTTGTTACATTCTGCCCTTAATTCCAGTTATTCTCACGATTGTGATATCCAATTATATTTATCAAAGGGCTCCACTGTCCAGGCACCATAATAGACAGTGGGGATACAAGGATAAGACAGAGTTCCTGTCCACAAGGAGCTCACAGTTCCACTGGAGATGTGGGAGGGGATTCAGACATTAAAATAATAAGTGCAATTAATATAATTCATATAATATGATACATTCTTCATCAGTATTGAGGGAGGAACATGAACACCACTCACCCAGTCACTGTGTAAAATTGAACTTTACGTTGAAGCAAATTATCTAATGAGGCTTTTTAGCAACAGGAAGTATCTTTTGGGTCTTTTTATTCCTCCTCCTTTTGGCTGACAGTGGATTCCAACTCTACGTCCTTAATCAACTCCCTCTTGATTCCAACTCTACTTTTTTTTTTTTTTTTTAAGCATATTGTGCTCAGTCAATATTTTGAAACGGTGACACTAATAAAAGCATGAATTGTTAGTGTTTTTTGTTTGTTTGTTTGTTTGTTTTACTTATTTATTTATTTATTTATGGCTGTGTTGGGTCTTCGTTTCTTTGCGAGGGCTTTCTCTCTAGCTGTGGCAAGCAGGGGCCACTCTTCATCGCGGTGCGCGGGCCTCTCACTATCGCGGCCTCTCCCGTTGCGGAGCACAGGCTCCAGACACGCAGGCTCAGTAGTTGTGGCTCACGGACCCAGTTGCTCTGCGGCATGTGGGATCTTCCCAGACCAGGGCTCGAACCCGTGTCCCCTGCATTAGCAGGCAGATTCTCAACCACTGCACCACCAGGGAAGCCCCCAACTCTACTTCTTAATAGCTATTCTCTTTGGGTAAGTTTATCTCTTATTGGCCACAGTTCAAATCTGACAAAATGTACAAGTCACCGAGGTGCTCAAGGTGTTAATACAGGAGAGGTAACCATTCCAACCATTAGCCACCACCAGAGAGACATCATTTTCCTGATAACTTAAATCCATGAAAATCCCTAAATGGGAGGAACCTCAGGGATGAATAATTTCAGAATATATGGTTCCCACTCTAACAGACTAGAAGATGAACTTGAAGATTAAACAATAGCCTTGGCTGCGTATATAATAGTTTAATTCCTTCTGTATGTGCTTGACATCATACCTGCCAACGTCATCACCCATATATTTTTTTTTTCATCGCCCATATTTTGATAATTCAGTGAAGTAACAGAAACAGCCTCCTTTAGGTATGCATTCATGCACATTTGCTTAAGCACTGGTGTGTATCCTCCAGTAAAAACAGTAAGTGAAGTTTTATAAACTGGAAGACATAAGCATTTTTAGGTTTTTTTGGTTTCTTTTCTCTCACCATCTGCCACATGCTTTGCTGCTTGTGTAATTATTTGGATAAAATTCAGTAAATCTGGTAAACTTAAGGGAAATCAAGGTGAGAGCTTTTTCTTTTAAACTGCAGTATAGAACCATTGTAGCCAATGTTTAATAGAGGCATACCTTTGCCTCTAGCGGCACAGAAATATTATAACATTTAGTTTTGTAAACTTAGGTTCTTTAGATTTTTAGTCTGAAGGAGTAGCAGTTCATCTGATAGAAGGCATTTTGCTTGACCTTAAAGAAATAGAAGAGGTATAAATTGGAAAAATCACTTAGTTTTGTACATATAAATATACTTTTCACCTCTGAGCTGAAGAATAGTATTTGTTTCACTAAGAAAAAAGAGCTGATCTTTTTTCCTAGTAAAAATTCCAGGAAAGCAAAAAACTTGTTAAAACACTTAATCCGTCTTTCCTGTGTGACTCATGGTTTCCTTTTAGCTCCTGACAAACATAAGTATCTTTGTATCTGTGCATCAGCCTGCCTAAGGCTTCATCTCCTTCTGTCACCCCAAGATAGAGCCATGGGGACACTTCCAAGTGTCAGCTAAGGAGAATGCATACACTTAAAACCCACACCTGCTAATCCCCCATCATTTCCAAAAGAGTTTCGTATTCAGTTTTAGACTGAGAGCCTTTGTGAAGAAGTTCAGAATATTTTTACATTTCCTGCTTCATCTGCCAAAAGACCCAAAAGTATAACCCCAGTTTCTTCCAAGATCTTTTATAAGCAAAGAATCATGTGCTCTGCAATAATTCTTAGCTGAAGATGCCTCAGGTTTCACGCTTTGGGGATAAGGAAGGAAAGTACATATTCTCCTGAAACTTCAAGTCCACGTGATATATATTTTGGAATGCTCATTTTTTTTTTCACCTGGATTGTGATTTCCTGAACACCAAATTGGGATGCCACATTAAAATGCACAAATCTTGATTTGGTAAATGACATGCTACTGTGGTTGTAAGGCCGGCTACAAGCAAAATGATGCAGTCATTTATGTGCCCCTGCATTGCCCCTTGCTTCCATTTCCTATGCCATTTCTTATCTTGATGCAGCCCTCCCCTGGGCTTCCAAGATGTCATCCTGATACTTTTTGTCTTTCCCTCCTATCAAAATGTGTTATGAAGAAAGTATTAGTAGTCCACTCAAACTGACTAAAAATAGCTAAAAACTTCCCTTTCCCAAGTAAATTCACATTTAAACAAACCCTCAAACTAAATGCCTGTGTTTTCCAGTAGATTGAGGAGATGGAGGCCAGGGCTTTCCACTGAGACAATGGTCTACCTCTGATCATAATTATACTTTTTATGGTCATCACTGGGCTGATTCCACATTAAACATATATTCCTTTTTTTATCCCGTCCTTCCTTTTATTCATGAAGTAGAAGGGGACAAAAATAATCTAAGGAAAGTTATTCTTTATTACTCCCAAAACCATAAGTTACTTAAATATATCACATACCTATTATGTAAAATGAACATGCAAAAATGAATAATATTTACTTAAAAGATAAACTGAAAACAGGTAGCAGGTACTAAGTGCTAATAAGTGAAACAGACAGCAAGAGCCAGGTCAGGGGGAGGAAACAGCAGACAGGGCTATGGGATGTAGGGCATTTTCATTGGATTGGAGGTAGTAGAGGTCTGAAAATTGTTCACAATTTAGAAAACAGCTACAGTGGTCCAAGAGTGAGGGGAGGCTATACACACACCCTCCAGAAGTGCCTATACATGGAGGACAGTGCTTCTTCCCTCTCTTTGCCTTTTTTCCACATGACATTTGGAAGTTGGTAACCACTGACTCCTATTTCCCTGCAGTTGTATTGTGGGTGATGTAACATAACAAAGGGGAATCAATGTGAGCTCCTTGTTCAAGAGATAATTATTCAGTGTCTGCAATGGAATGGGTGCTGGGCTTTCCCAGAATGGCCTCCATCAGCCGCTCTGTTCTCAATGAGGTCTGCTTAGGTACCACCCCTCAGTGTAGTGTCTGAAGCCAGATCACTCTCACCTAAACATGGGGCAGTATTATCAACTGTGCCTCAGCCTATGTGATTGATGTAGACACCATTGCTGTTTGGTGCTTTTCTTTTATCTTGTGTTGAGTGTGTGAACTCCGCTACATTTTGTGATGTGGCTATATGTTGAGAATAACTCACCTGGGTGAACAGAGTGGGGAACCTGATTATCTTCTGGCTTCACATCTAATCCCTCCTGAATTCACCTACTACTACCAGCTATTTATAGGGATAGTTAGGAATAAGAAAAAATTATTTCTAGAACATTTTGTCATTTTCTTAGTCCATTTGGTCTGCTATAACAAAATACCAAAATAGCTTCTCAAAACAGGAATTTATTTCTCACAGTTCTGGAGGCTTGAAGTCTGAGAACAGGGTGCCAGCATGGTTGGATGAGAGCCTTCTTCCAGGTCACAGACTTCTTCTTGTTTCCTCATATGGAGGAAGGGGATAGGCATGTCTCTGGAACCTCTTTTATAGAGGACACAAAGCACCGAGCTGATCTCCCTGTGCTATGCGGCTGGTTCCCACTAGCTATCTATTTTACGTTTGGTAGTGTATATATGTCCATGCCACTCTCTCACTTTGTCCCAGCTTACCCTTCCCACTTCCCATGTCCTCAAGTCCATTCACTACATCTGCATCTTTATTCCTGTCCTACCCCTAGGTTCTTCAGAACCATTTTTTTTTTTTAAAGATTCCATATATATGTGTTAGCATACGGTATTTGTTTTTCTCTTTCTGACTTACTTCACTCTGTATGACAGAATCTAGGTCCAGCCACCTCACTACAAATAACTCAATTTCATTTCTTTATATGACTGAGTAATATTCCATTGTATATATGTGCCACAACTTCTTTATCCATTCATCTATCGATGGACACTTAGGTTGCTTCCATGTCCTGGCTATTGTAAATAGAGCTGCAATGAACATTTTGGTACATGACTCTTTTTGAATTATGGTTTTCTCAGGGTATATGCCCAGTAGTGGGATTGCTGGGTCGTATGGTATTTTGTGGAACCTCCATACTGTTCTCCATAGTGGCTGTAACAATTTGCATTCCCACCAACAGTACTGGAGGGTTCCCTTTTCTCCACACCCTCTCCAGCATTTATTGTTTGTAGATTTTTTTTTTTTTACTCTCTAACCAATGCTTTTATTTATTTATTTATTTATTTTTAAACATCTTTATTGGAGTATAATTGCTTTACAATGGTGTGTTAGTTTCTGCTTTATAACAAAGTGAATCAGTTATACATATACGTATGTCCCCATATCACCTCCCTGTTGCATCTCCCTCCCTCCCACCCTCCCTATTCCACCCCTCTAGGTGGTCACAAAGCACCGAACTTGATGATGGCCATTGTAACTGGTGTGAGGTGATACCTCATGGTAGTTTTGATTTGCATTTCTCTAATGATTAGTGATGTTGAGCATCCTTTCATGTGTTTGTTGGCAATCTGTATATTTTCTTTGGAGAAATGTCTATTTAGGTCTTCTGCCCATTTTTGGATTGAGTTGTTTGTTTTTTTGATATAGAGCTTCATGAGCTGCTTGTATATTTTGGAGATTAATCCTTTGTCAGTTCCTTTGTTTGCAAATATTTTCTCCCATTCTGAGGGTTGTCTTTTTGTCTTGTTTATGGTTTCCTTTGCTGTGCAAAAGATTTTTAGTTTCATTAGGTCCCATTTGTTTATTTTTTGTTTTTATTTCCATTTCTCTAGGAGATGGGTCAAAAAAGGATCTTACTGTGATTTATCTCATAGAGCGTTCTGCCTATGTTTTCCTCTAAGAGTTTTATAGTGTCTGGCTTTCCATTTAGGTCTTTAATCCATTTTGAGTTTATTTTTGTGTATGGTGTTAGGGAGTGTTCTAATTTCATTCTTTTACATGTAGCTGTCCAGTTTTCCCAGCACCACTTATTGAAGAGGCTTTCTTTCCTCCATTGTATATTCTTGCCTCTTTTATCAAAGATAAGGTGACCATATGTGTGTGGGTTTACCTCTGGGCTTTCTCTCCTGTTCCATTGATCTATGTTTCTGTTTTTGTGCCAGTACCATACTGTCTTGATTACTGTAGCTTTGTAGTATAGTCTGAAGTCAGGGAGCCTGATTCCTCCACCACCGTTTTTCTTTCTCAAGATTGCTTTGGCTATTCGGGGTCATTTGTGTTTCCATACAAATTGTGAATTTTTTAATTCTATTTCTGTGAAAAATGCCAGTGGTATTTTGATAGGGATTGCATTGAATCTGTAGATTGCTTTGGGTAGTATAGTCATTTTCACAATGTTGATTCTTCCAATCCAAGAATATGGTATATCTCTCCATCTGTTTGTGTCATCTTTAATTTCTTTCATCAGTGTCTTATAGTTTTCTGCATACAGGTCGTTTGTCTCCTTAGGTAGATTTATTCCTAGGTATTTCATTCTTTTTGTTACAATGGTAAATGCAGTGTTTCCTTAATTTCTCTTTCAGATTTTTCATCATTAGTGTATAAAAATGCAAGAGATTTCTATGCATTAATTTTGTATCCTGCTAGTTTACCAAATTCATTGATTAGCTCTAGTAGTTTTCTGGTAGCATCTTAGGATTCTCTATGTATAGTATTGTGTCATCTGCAGACAGTGACAGCTTTATTTCTTTTTTTCCAATTTTGATTCCTTTTATTTCTTTTTCTTCTCTGATTGCCATGGCTAAAACTTCCAAAACTATGTTGAATAATAGTGGTGAGAGTGGGCAACCTTGTCTTGTTACTGATCTTAGTGGAAATGGTTTCAGTTTTTCACCATTGAGAACGATGTTGGTTGTGGGTTTGTCATAAATGGCCTTTATTATGTTGAGGTAAGTTCCCTGTTTGCCTACTTTCTGAAGAGTTTTTATCATAAATAGGTGTTGAATGTTGTCAAAAGCTTTTTCTTCATCTATTGAGATGATCATATGGTTTTTATCCTTCAATTTGTTAATATGGTTTGTCACATTGATTGCTTTGCTTATATTGAAGAATCCTTGCATTCCTGGGATAAACCCCACTTCATCATGGTGTATGATCCTTTTGATGTGCTGTTGGACTCTGTTTGCTATATTTTGTTGAGGATTTTTGCATCTATGTTCATCTGTGATATTGGCCTGTAGTTTTCTTTTTTGTGTGACATCTTTGTCTGGTTTTGGTATCAGGGTGATGGTAGCCTTGTAGAATGAATTTGGGCGTGTTCCTCCCTCTGCTATATTTTGGAAGAGTTTGAGAAGGGTACGTGTTAGCTCTTCTGTAAATGTTTGATAGAATTCGCCTGTGAAGCCATCTGGTCTTGGACTTTTGTTTGTTGGAAGATTTTTTTTTTTTTTAATTTTTTTTTTTTTTTAATTTATTTTTGGCTGTGTTGGGTCTTCGTTTCTGTGCGAGGGCTTTCTCTAGTTGCAGAGAGTGGGAGCCACTCTTCATCGCGGTTGCGCGGGCCTCTCACTATTGCGGCCTCTCTTGTTGCGGAGCACAGGCTCCAGATGCGCAGGCTCAGTAGTTATGGCTCGCTCAGTAGTTGTGGCTCACGGGCCTAGTTGCTCCGCGGCATGTGGGATCTTCCCAGACCAGGGCTTGAACCCGTGTCCCCTGCATTGGCAGGCAGATTCTCAACCACTGTGCCACCAGGGAAGCCTGTTGGAAGATTTTTAATCACAGTTTCAATTTCAGTGTGTGTGATCAGTCTGTTCATATTTTCTATTTCTTCCTGGTTCAGTCTCGAAAGGTTGAGCTTTTCTAAGAATTTGTTCATTTCTTCCAGGTTGTCCATTTTATTGGCATAGAGTTGCTTGTAGTAATTTCTCATAATCCTTTGTATTTCTGCAGTGTCAGTTTTTTCTTCTCGTTTTTCATTTCTAATTCTGTTGATTTGAGTCTTCTCCCTTTTTTTCTTGATGAGTCTGGCTAATGGTTTATCAATTTTGTTTATCTTCTGAAAGAACCAGCTTTTAGATTTATTGATCTTTGCTATCATTTCCTTCATTTCTTTTTCATTTATTTCTGATCTGATCTTTATGATTTCTTTCCTTCTGCAAACTTTGGGGTTATTTTTCTTCTTCTTTCTCTAATTGCTTTAGGTGTAAGGTTAGGTATTTTATTTGAGATGTTTTTTGTTGCTTAAGGTAGGATTGTATTGCTATGAACTTCCCTCTTAGAACTACCTTTGCTGCATCCCATAGGTTTTGTGTCATCGTGTTTTCATTGTCATTTGTTTCTAGGTACTTTTTGATTTCTTCTTTGATTTCTTCAGTGATCTCTTGGTTATTTAGTAGTGTATTGTTTCGCCTCCATGTGTTTGTATTTTTTACAGATTTTTTCCTGTAATTGATATCTAGTCTCATGGCATTGTGGTTGGAAAGGATACTTGATACGATTTCAATTTTCTTAAATTTACCAAGGCTTGCTTTGTGACCCAAGATATGATCTATCCTGGAGAGTATTCCATGAGAACTTGAGAAGAAAGTGTATTCTGTTGTTTTTGGATGGAATGTCCTATAAATATCAGTTAAGTCCATCTTGTTTAATGTATCACTTAAAGCTTGTGTTTTCTTACTTATTTTCTGTTTGGATGATCTGTCCATTGGTGGAAGTGGGGTGTTAAAGTGCCCCACTATTATTGTGCTACTCTCAATTTCCCCGTTTATGGCTCTTAGCATTTGCCTTATATATTGAAGTGCTCCTATGTTGGGTGCATACATATTTACAATTGTTATATCTTCTTCTTGGATTGATTCCTTGATCATTATGTAGTGAACGCCTTTGTCTCTTGTGATAATCTTTATTTTAAAGTCTGTTTTGTGTGATATGAGAATTGCTACTCCAGCTTTCTTTTGATTTCCATTTGCATGGAATATCTTTTTCCATCCCCTCACTTTCAGTCTGTATGTGTCCCTAGGTCTGAAATGGGTCTCTTGTAGACAGCATTTATACAGGTCTTGTTTTTGTATCCATTCAGCCAGTCTGTGTCTTTTGCTTGGAACAATTAATCCATTTACATTTAAGGTAATTATTGATATGTATGTCCCTTTTGCCATTTTCTTAATTGTTTTGTGTTTGTTATTGGAGGTCTTTTCCTTCTCATGTGTTTCCTGCCTAGAGAAGTTCCTTTAGCATTTGTTGTAGAGCTGGTTTCGTGGTGCTGAATTCTGTTAGCTTTTGCTTGTCTCTAAAGGTTTTAATTTCTCCATTGAATCTGAATGAGATCCTTGCGGGGTAGTGTAATCTTGGTTGTAGCTTTTTCCCTTTCATCACTTTAAATATGTCCTGCCACTCCCTTCTGGCTTGCAGAGTTTCTGCTGAAAGATCAGCTGTTAACCTTATGGGGATTCCTTTGTATGTTATTTGTTGTTTTTCCCTTGCCGCTTTTATTTTTTTTTCTTTGTATTTAATTTTTGATTGTTTGATTAATACTTGTCTTGGCGCATTTCTCCTTGGATTTATCCTGTATGGTACTCTCTGCACTTCCTGGACTTGACTGACTAATTCCTTTCCCATATTAGGTAAGTTTTCAACTATGATCTTTCAAATATTTTCTCAGTCCCTTGCTTTTTCTCTTCTTCTTCTGGCACCCCTATAATTTGAATGTTGGTGCATTTAATGTTGTCCAAGAGGTCTCTGAGACTGTCCTCAAGTCTTTTCATTCTTTTTTCTTTATTCTTCTCTGAAATAGTTATTTCCACTATTTTATCTTCCAGGTCACTTATCCGTTTTTCTGCCTCAGTTATTCTGCTCTTGATTCCTTCTAGAGAATTTTAAATTTCATTTATTGTGTTGTTCAGCATTGTTTGTTTGCTCTTTAGTCCTTCTAAGTCCTTGTTAAAGATTTCTGGTATTTTCTCCATTTTATTTCCAAGATTTTGGATC
This sequence comes from Balaenoptera ricei, assembly GCF_028023285.1. Classification (NCBI taxonomy): domain Eukaryota; kingdom Metazoa; phylum Chordata; class Mammalia; order Artiodactyla; family Balaenopteridae; genus Balaenoptera; species Balaenoptera ricei. The sequence goes on from NC_082642.1 coordinate 112,967,700, forward strand.
ATCTTGACTATCATTACTCTGAATTCTTTTTCAGGTAGACTGCCTATTTCCTCTCCATTTTTTTGGTCTGGTGGGTTTTTACCTTGCTCCTTCATCTGCTGTGTGTTTCTCTGTCTTCTCATTTTGCTTAACTTATTGCATTTGAGGTCTCCTTTTCGCAGGCTGCAGGTTTGTAGTTTCTGTTGTTTGTGGCGTCTGCCCCCAGTGGCTAAGGTTGGTTCAGTTGGTTGTGTAGGCTTCCTGGTGGAGGGGACTGGTGCCTGTGTTCTGGTGGATGAGGCTGGATCTTATCTTTCTGGTGGGCAGGACTGCATCCAGTGGTGTGTTTTGGGGTGTTTGTGAACTTATTATGATTTTACGCATCCTCTCTGCTGATGAGTGGTGTTGTGTTCCTGTCTTGCTAATTGTTTGGCATGAGGTGTCCAGCCCTGGAGCTTGCTGCTCATTGAGTGGAGCTGGGTCATAACTGTTTGATATTACATGTGGCTGGGAGGTGTCTGGTTGTCCAATGTCCTGAGCTTGACTCTCCCACCTAAGACCCTCAGGCCTGGCACCCAGTCGGAGCACCAAGACCCTGTCAGCCACATGGCCAGGTATGTGGGGTGTTTCTTGCCTTTTGGGAAGTCTGAGTCTTCTGCCAGCCTTCAGTAGTTGTTCTGTAGGAGTTGTTCCACATGTAGATGTATTTTTGATGTATTTGTGGGGAGGAAGGTGATCTCCACGTTCTACTCCTCCACCACCTTGAAGGTCCCCCCACTCATTTCAGTTTTGAGGGCTCCACCCTCATTGCTTAACCACCTCCTAAAGGTCTCCACCTCTTTATACCATTATGTTTGGGGGTTAGGGTTTCAAAATATAAATTTTGGGGGGACACACTCAGACCATAACAGTCATTGCACAAGAAGTACTTCCTTATCACAGATTTGGAGAAATAGAAGAAAAAGTGTCACCATGCTTCTACCATGCAGAGACAACTGATTTGGGTCTATATCATTTCAGCCTTATTATTCTATACATATTTTTAAAATTATTGTATCTATATAGTACACAACATTTTTTTCTTTTTTGTATTTTAGGCACTAAAGTGATGCACTTTATTTTTTTTTTATTTTTTAAAACATCTTTATTGGAGTATAATTGCTTTACAATGGTGTGTTAGTTTCTGCTTTATAATAAAGTTAATCAGCTGTACATATACATATGTCCCCATATGTCTTCCCTCTTGTGTCTCCCTCCCTCCCACCCTCCCTATCCCACCTCTCTAGGTGGTCACAAAGCACTGAGCTAATCTCTCTCTGCTATGCGGCTGCTTCCCACTAGCTATCGGTTTTATATTTGGTAGTGTATATATGTCCATGCCACTCTCTCACTTTGTCCCAGCTTACCCTTCCCCCCCCGCCCCCCACCCCATGTCCTCAAGTCCATTCTCTAGTAGGTCTGTGTCTTTATTCCCGTCCTGCCCCTAGGTTCTTCATGACCTTTTTTTTTTTTTTTTAGATTCCATATATATGTGTTAGCATACGGTATTTGTTTTTCTCTTTCTGACTTACTTCACTCTGTATGACAGACTCTAGGTCCATCCACTTCACTACAAATAACTCAATTTCGTTTCTTTTTATGGCTGAGTAATATTCCATTGTATATATGTGCCACATCTTCCTTAAACATTCATCTGTCGATGGACACATAGGTTGCTTCCATGTCCTGGCTGTTGTAAATAGAGCTGCAATGAACATTGTGGTACATGACATTTTGAATTACGGTTTTCTCAGGGTCTATGCCCAGTAGTGGGATTTCTGGGGCGTATGGTAGTTCTATTTTTAGTTTTTTAAGGAACCTTCCTACTGTTCTCCATAGTGGCTGTATCAACTTACATTCCCACCAACAGTGCAAGAGGATTCCCTTTTCTCCACACCCTTTCGAGCATTTATTGTTTGTAGATTTTTTGATGATGGCCATTCTGACTGGTGTGAGATGATATCTCATTGCAGTTTTGATTTGCATTTCTCTAATGATTACTGATGTTGAGCATTCTTTCATGTGTTTGTTAGCAATCTGTATATCTTCTTTGGAGAAATGTCTATTTAGGTCTTCTGCCCATTTTCAGATTGGGTTATTTGTTTTTTGATATTGAGCTCCATGAGCTGCTCGTAAATTTTGGAGATTAACCCTTTGTCAGTTGCTTCATTTGCACATATTTTCTCTCATTCTTTCAGTTGTCTTTTTGTCTTGTTTATGGTTTCCTTTGCTGTGCAAAAGATTTGAAGTTTCATTAGGTCCCATTTGTTTATTTTTGTTTTTATTTCCATTTCTCTAGGAGGTGTATCAAAAAAGATCTTGCTGTGATTTATGTCAAAGTGTGTTCTTCCTATGTTTTCCTCTAAGAGTTTTATAGTGTCCAGTCTTACATTTAGGTCTCTAATCCATTTTGAGTTTATTTTTGTGTATCGTGTTAGGAACTGTTCTAATTTCATTCTTCTACATGTAGCCATCCAGTTTTCCCAGCACAACTTATTGAAGAGACTGTCTTTTCTCCATTGTATATCCTTGCCTCCTTTGTCATAGATTAGTTGACCATAGGTGCGTGGGTTTATCTCTGGGCTTTCTGTCCTGTTCCATTGATCTATATTTCTGTTTTTGTGCCAGTACCATATTGTCTTGATTACTGTAGCTTTGTAGTACAGTCTGAAGTCAGGGAGTCTGATTCCTCCAGCTCCGTTTTTTTCCCTCAAGACTGCTTTGGCTATTCGGAGTCTTTTGTGTCTCCATACAAATTTTAAGGGTTTTTGTTCTACTTCTGTAAAAAATGCCATTGGTAATTTGATAGGGATTGCATTGAATCTGTAGATTGCTTCAGGTAGTATAGTCATTTTCACAATATTGATTCTTCCAATCTAAGAACATGGTATATCTCTCCATCTGTTGGTATCATCTTTAATTTTTTCATCAGTGTCTTATGGTTTTCTGCATACAGGTCTTTTGTTTCCCTAAGTAGGTTTATTCCTGGGTATTTTGTTCTTTTTGTTGCAGTGGTAAATGGGAGTGTTTCCTTAATTTCTCTTTCAGATTTTTTATCATTAGTGTATAGAAATGCAAGAAATTTCTGTGCATTAATTTTGTATCCTGCAACATTACCAAATTCATTGATTAGCTCTAGTAGTTTTCTGGTGGCATCTTTAGGATTCTCTAAGTGTAGTATCATGTCATCTGCACAGAGTGACAGTTTTACTTCTTGTTTCCCAGTTTGTATTCCTTTTATTTCTTATTCTTCTCTGATTGCCGAGGCTAGGAATTCCAACACTATGTTGACTAATAGCATTGAGAGTAGACATCCTTGTCTTGTTCCTGATCTTAGAGGAAATGCTTTCAGTTTTTCACCGTTGAGAATGATGTTTGCTGTGGGTTTGTCGTATATGGCCTTTATTATGTTGAGGTAGGTTCCCTCTATGTCCACTTTCTGGAGAGTTTTTATCATAAATGGGTGTTGAATTTTGTCAAAAGCTTTTTCTGCAGCTTTTGAGCTGATCATATGGTTTTCCTTCTTCAATTTGTTAATATGGTGTATCACATTGATTGATTTGCATATACTGAAGAATCCTTGCATCCCTGGGATAAATCCCACTTGATCATGGTGTATGATCCTTTTAATGTGTTGTTGGATTCTGTTTGCTAGTATTTTGTTGAGGATTTTTGCATCTATATTCATCAGTGATATTGGTCTGTAATTTTCTTTTTTTGTAGTGTCTTTGTCTGGTTTTGGTATCAGGGTGATGGTGGCCTCATGGAATGAGTTTGGGAGTGTTCCTTCCTCCGCAATTTTTTGGAAGAATTTGAGTAGGATGGGTGTTAGCTCCTCTCTAAATGTTTGATAGAATTCACCTGTGAAGCCATCTGGTCCTGGACTTTTGTTTGCTGGAAGATTTTTAATCACAGTTTCAATTTTGTTACTTGTGATAGGTCTGTTCATATTTTCTATTTCTTCCTGGTTCAATCTTGGAAGGTTATACCTTTCTAAGAATTTGTCCACTTTTTCCAGGTTGTCCCTTTTATTGGCATAGAGTTGCTTGTAGTAGTCTCTTAGGATGCTTTGTATTTCTGCGGTGTCCGTTGTAACTTCTCCTTTTTCATTTCTGATTTTATTGATTTGAGTCCTCTCCCTCTTTTTCTTGATGAGTCTGGCTAGTGGTTTATCAATTTTGTTTATCTTCTCAAAGAACCAGCTTTTGGTTTTATTGATCTTTGCTATTGTTTTCTTTGTTTCTATTTCATTTATTTCTGCTCTGATCTTTATGATTTCTTTCCTTCTGCTAACTTTGGGTTTTGTTTGTTCTTCTTTCTCTAGTTCCTTTAGGTGTAAGGTTAGATTGTGTAGTTGAGAATTTTCTTGTTTCTTGAGGTAGGCTTGTATAGCTATAAACTTCCCTCTTAGAACTGCTTTTGCTGCATCCCATAGGTTTTGGATCATCGTTTTTTCATTGTCATTTGTCTCTAGGTATTTTTTGATTTCCTCTTTGATTTCTTCAGTGATCTCTTGGTCATTTTGTAATGTAGTGATTAGCCTCCATGTGTTTGTGTTTTTTACGTTTTTTCCCCTTTAATTCATTTCTAATCTCATAGTGTTGTGGTCAGAAAAGATGCTTGATATTATTTCAATTTTCTTAAATTTACTGAGGCTTGATTTGTTACCCAAGATGTGATCTATCCTGGAGAGTGTTCCGTGCACACTTGAGAAGAAAGTGTAATGTGCTGTTTTTGGATGGAATGTCCTATAAATATCAATGAAATCTGTCTGGTCTATTGTGTCATTTAAAGCTTCTGTTTCCTTATTTATTTTCATTTTGGATGATCTGTCCATTGGTGTAAGTGAGGTGTTAAATTATTGTGTTACTGTCAATTTCCTCTTTTACACCTGTTAACAGTTGCCTTATGTATTAATGTGCTCCTATATTGGGTGCATATATATTTATAATTGTTATATCTTCTTCTTGGATTGATCCCTTGATCATTATGTAGTGTCCTTCCTTGTCTCTTGTAACATTCTTTATTTTAATGTCTATTTTATCTGATATGAGTATTGCTACTCCAGCTTTCTTTTGATTTCCATTTGCATGGAATATCTTTTTCCATCCTCTCACCTTCAGTCTGTATGTGTCCCTAGGTCTGAAGTGGGTCTCTTGTAGACAGCATATATATGGGTCTTGTTTTTGTATCCATTCAGCAAGCCTGTGTCTTTTGGTTGGTGCATTTAATCCATTCACGTTTAAGGTAATTATCGATATGTATGTTCCTATGACCATTTTCTTAATTATTTTGGGTTTGTTTTTGTAGGTCCTTATCTTCTCTTGTGTTTCCTACTTAGAGAATTTCCTTTAGTATTTGTTGTAGAGCTGGTTTGGTGGTGCTGAATTCTCTTAGCTTTTGCTTGTCTGTAAAGCTTTTCATTTCTCCATCAAATCTGAATGAGATCTTGCCGGGTAGAGTAATATTGGTTGTAGGTTCTTCCCTTTCATCACTTTAAGTATATCATGCCACTCTCTTCTGGCTTGTAGAGTTTCTGCTGAGAAATCAGCTGTTAACCTTATGGGAGTTCCCTTGTATGTTATTTGTCGTTTTCCCTTGCTGCTTTCAAGAATTTTTCTTTGTCTTTAATTTTTGTCAATTTGATTACTATGTGTCTCGGCGTGTTTCTCCTTTATGGGAGTCACTGTGGTTCCTGGAATTGGGTGACTATTTCCTTCCCATGTTAGGGAAATTTTCGAGTATAATCTCTTCAAATATTTTCTCGGGTCCTTTCTCTCTTTTTTCTCCTGGGACCCCTATAATGCGAATGTTGTTGTGTTTAATGTTGTCCCAGAGGTCTCTTAGACTGTCTTCATTTCTTTTCAGTCTTTTTTATTTTCTTTTTTTGGCTATGGTAAATATTGCTGTAGTGCAGGATTGCCAGCCTGTGACTTTTTTTTTTAATTCCTTTATTTTTATTTATTTATTTATTTTTGGCTGTGTTGGGTCTTTGTTTCTGTGCAAGGGCTTTTTCCAGTTGTGGCAAGCAGGGGCCACTCTTCATCACGGTGCATGGGCCTCTCACTATCGCGACCTCTCCCATTGCGGACCACAAGCTCCAGACGCGCAGGCTCAGCAGTTGTGGCTCAAGGGCCCAGTTCCTCCACGGCATGTGGGATCCTCCCAGACCAGGGCTTGAACCCGTGTCCCCTACATTGGCAGGCAGACTCTCAACTACTGTGCCACCAGGGAAGCCCCATTCTTTTTTCTTTATTCTGTTCTGCAGCAGTGAATTCCACCATTGTTTGTTCCAAGACTTATGTGTTCTTCTGCCTCAGTTATTCTGCTATTGATTCCTTCTAGTGCAGTTTTCATTTCAGTTATTGTATTGTTCATCTCTGTTTGTTTGTTCTTTAATTCTTCTAGGTCTTTGTTAAACATTTCTTGCATCTTCTCGATCTTTGCCTCCATTGTTTTTCCGAGGTCCTGTATCATCTTCACTATGATTATTCTGAATTCTTTTTCTGGAAGGTTGCCTATCTCCACTTCATTTAGTTGTTTTTCTGGGGTTTTATCTTGTTCATTCATCTGGTACATAGCCCTATGCCTTTTCATGTTGTCTGTCTTTCTTTGAATGTGGTTTTTGTTCCACACGCTGCAGGATTATAGTTCTTCTTGCTTCTGCTGTCTGCCCTCTGGTGGATGAGGCTATCTAAGAAGCTTGTGCAGGTTTCCTGATGGGACGGACTGGTGGTGGGTAGAGCTGACTGTTGCTCAGGTGGGCAGAGCTCAGGAAAACTTTAATCCGCTTGACTGCTGATGGGTGGGGCTGTGTTCCCTCCCTGTTGGTTGTTTGGCCGGAGGCAACCCAACAATGGAGCCTACCTGGACTCTTTGGTGGGGTTAATGGCGGACTCTGGGTGGCCTGATGCCAAGGAGCAGTTCCCAGAACTTCCGCTGCCAGTGTTCTTGTTCCCACAGAGAGCCACAGCCAACCCCCGCCTCTGCAGGAGACCCTCCAACACTAGCAGGGAGATCTGGTTCAGTCTCCCATGGGGTCACTGCTCCTTCCCCTGGGTCCCAATATGCACACTATTTTGTGTGTGCCCTGAAAGAGTGGAGTCTCTGTTTTCCCCAGTCTTGTCAAAGTCCTGCATCAAATTCTACTAGGCTTCAAAGTCTGATTCTCTAGGAAGTCCTCCTTCCGTTGCTGTACCCCCAGGTTGGGAAGCCTGACATGGGGCTCAGAACCTTCAACCCAGTGGGTGGACTTCTGTGGTATAAGTGTTCTCCAGTCTGTGAGTCACACACCCAGCAGTTATGGGATTTGATTTTGCTGTGATTGCGCCCCTCCTACCATCTCATTGTGGCTTCTCCTTTGTCTTTGGATGTGGGGTATCTTTTTTGGTGAGTTCCAGTGTCTTCCTGTCAACGATTTTCCAGCAGCTAGTTGTGATTCTGGTGTTCTCACAAGAGGGAGTGAGAGCACGTCCTTCTACTCCGCCATCTTGGTTCCCCTCACTGCTTTGGGTTTTTAACCATTTTAACTTTTCCAGGCTAAAGTATTTATATTTAACATTCACATTTCCCTTTTGTCCTTTGAATCACTTTGTCATAGTGATTTTGGAGAAACTTCACTTCTTTGGGAAAATTTCACAAGGATGTTCACACACGACTCCCAGAACCTGTGAATATGTTGGGTTACATGGCAAAGAGGAATGAAGGTTGCAGATGGAATTAAGTTTGCTAGTCAATTGATCTCACAATAGGGATATTACAAAACTACAATGAGGTACTATCTCACACCAGTCAGAATGGCCATCACTAAAACGTCTATGGTTAATAAATGCTGGAGAGGCTATGGAGAAAAGGGAACCCTCTTACACTGTTGGTGGGAATTGATGCAGCCACTCTGGAAATCAGTATGGAGATTCCTCAAAAAATTAACAGTAGTGTTGCCATATGATCCAGCAATCCCACTCCTGAGCATATACCCAGATAAAACTGTAATTCGAAAAGATACATGCACCCCAATATTCATAGCAGCACTATTTACAATAGTCAAGACATGGAAAGAGCTTAAATGTCCACTGACAGATTAATGGATAAAGAAGATGTGGTATATAATACAATGTAATACTACTCAGCCATAAAAAAGAACAAAATAATGCCATTTGCAGCAACATGGGTGGACCTAGATGTTATCATACTAAGTGAAGTAAGTCAGACAGAGAAAGACAGATACCATGTGTTATCACTTATATGTGGAACCTAAAATACAACACAAATCAACATATCTACAAAACAGAAGCAGACACACAGACAGAGAGAACAGACTTGTGGTTGCCAAGGTGGTGGGGATGGAAGGATTGGGAGTTTGGAATTAGCAGATGCAAACTATTATATGTAGGATAGATAAACAACAAGGACCTACTGTGTACACAGGGAACTATAATCAATATCCTGTGATAAACTATAATGGAAAAGAATATGAAAAAGAATATATACATGTATAACTGAATCACTTTACTGTATAGCAGAAATTAACACAACATTGTAAAACAGCTATACGGATCAAAAAATTTTTTCAAAAATAGAGATATTATTCTTAATTATCCGGGTGGACCCAGTGTAATCACAAAGCTTCTTAAAAGTGGAAGAGGGAGTCTGAAGAAAAGTCAGAGAAGGAGATGAGGGAAGCAAGGTCAGAGGGATGCTATGTTGTTGACTTTGAAAATGGAAGAAGGGGGCTATGAGCCAAGGAATGCAGGCTTTGGAACCTGGAAAAGGCAAGGAAACAGATTCTGTCCTATAGCCTCCAGAAAGGGGTGCAGCCCTACCAACACCTTGATTTTAGCCCAGTGACACTTATGTCAGACTTCTGAACTCTGGAACTGTAAGATATTAAATTTGTGTTGTTTTTAGCCACTAAGTTTGTGACAAAGGAACATAGTTTAACTGTATTTAGAAATGAAAACTGCTTTCATTTTCTGTGGCTCTAAATAGAGTTAAACTATGTTACTTTATCACTGAGTTTTCCATTTTACATTATTTTCATTTTATCTTCCATTTGTTGATTAATTGAACTGCCATTATGAGGAAGTAAATGTTCTTATTTTGTTAGAGCCTGAGACCTTGCTTGCCTTGCTTGCCAGGATGTTTTTCAGTAGGTGAATGGATAAATAAACTGCTTTATCCAAGCAATGGAATATTATTCAGTGCTTAAAAAAAAAAAGAACTATCAAGCTACAAAAACTCATGGATGAATCTTAAATGCATATTACTAAGTAAAAAAACCTATCTGAAGAGGCTACCTACTATATGATTCCAACTATATGACATTATGGAAAAGGCAAAACTATAGAAACAGTAAAAAAAAGTCAGTGGTTTTTGTAACTTCCACTTGCCGTTTAAGACTGACCAGAATCAAGTACATATCTTTAGGAAGACTTTCTTGCATCCACCAGGATAGGTAGCAATAGAGGCTCTCACAGGGCTTCTGCATGTTCTTGTGTTCACCACTATCCATAAGACTAAGCATATTATTTAGTAACCGCTGGATTGCTTTTCTTCGTTCTCTAAAGGTTTTCCTCTAGGGCAAGGAGTGGTCTCTTCTCTGTGGTCCCAAAGAGTATCTGACATACATTGGGCTTTTCATAAATATTAATCAAATAAATGAAATATATCAGTCTACACAACTTATTGTTAGGGTGATTTCTCCTTTTAATTGCAAAGGATCTATTTTATTTGTAGTTATACTGTAGCTGAGGCTTTTTTTTAAGACTATTGTTTTTACTGTAGTCTTTTAAAAAATTATATATATATATTCTTTTTCAGATTATTACAAGATATTTTGTATAGTTCCCTGTGCTACATAGTAAGTCCTTGTTGTTTACATATTTTATATATATACATATAAGTGATATCATATATCTGTCTTTGTCTGACTTACTTCACTTATATGATAATCTCTAGGTCTATCCATGGTGCTGCAAATGGCATTATTTCATTCTTTTTTATGGCTGAGTAGTATTCCATTGTACATATGTACCACATCTTCTTCATCCATTAATCTGTCAGTGGACATTTAGGCTCTTTCCATGTCTTGTCTATTGTAAATAGTGCTGCTACAAGTATTGGGGTGCATGTATCTTTTTGAATTATAGTTTTGTCTGGGTATGTGCCCAGGAGTGGGATTGCAGAATCATATGGTAACTCTATTTTTAGAACAGTATGAAATGAACCTTCATACTGTTCTCCCTAGTGGCTGCACCAATTTACATTCCCATCAACAGTGTAGGAAGGTTTCTTTTACTCTGGGAGCAGTCTTAAATAGAGGGAAAAGTCAGAGATTTTCCATGTATCCCCTTCCCCTACACATGCACAGCCTTCCCCATTATCAGCATCTCCCACCAGTGTGGTACATCTGTTACAATTGATGAACATACATTGACACATCCTAATCACCGAAGTCTATAGTTTACATTAGGGTTCACTCTTGGTGTTGTACATTTTATGGGTTTAGCCATATGTATAATGACATATATCCATCATTATAGTATCAAACAAAGTGTTTTCACTGCCCTAAAAATCCTCTATGTTCTGCCTGTTCACACCTTCACCCCTACCCACAAAACCTGGCAAGCACTGATTATTTTTACTGTCTCCATAGTTTTCCCTTTTCCAGAATGTCATATAGTTGAAATTACACAGTAGGTAGCCTTTTCAGATTGGTTTCTTTCACTTAGTAATATGCATTTAAAGTTTGTCCATGTCTTTTTGTAGCTTGATAGCTCATTTCTTTCTTTAAGCACTAAATAATATTTCATTCTTTGGATGTATCACAGTTTATCCTTTCATCTACTTAAATCTTGGTTGCTTCCAAGTTTTGGCAATTTTGAATAAAGCTGTCATAAACATCCATGTACAGGTTTTTGTGTGGTTATAAGTTTTCAACTGCTTTGGGTAATTACCAAGGAGCTTGATTGCTGGATCATATGGTAAGAGTATAATTAGTTTTGTAAGAAATCACCAAAGTATTTTCCAAAGTGGCTGTACATTTTTCATTCCCACCAGCAATGAATGAGAGTTCCTTTTGCTCCAACTTCTTGTCAGCATTTTATAGTGTCAATGTTCTGGATTTTGGCCATTCTGATAGGTATATAGAGGTATCTTGTTGTTTCAGTTTGCATTTCCCTGATGACATGATATGGCCATCTTTTCACATGCTTATTTGCCATCTGTATATCTTGTTTGGTCAGTGTCTGTTAAGATCTTTGGCCTATTTTTTAAATCAGATTGTTTTCTTATTGTTGAGTTTTAAGATTTCTTTGTATATTTTGGATAATGTTCCTTTATCAGATGTGTCTTTTGTAAATATTTTTTCCCAGTCTATGACCTGTCTTTTCATTCTCTTGGCAATGTATTTCACAGAGCAGAAGATTTTTAACTTTAATGAAGTCCAGCTTATTAATTCTTCATTTTATGGATCATACCTTTAGTGTTATATCTAAAAAAGTCACCACTATACCCAAATCACCTAGGTTTTCTCCTGTGTTATCTTCTAGTTTTATAGTTTTGTGTTTTTCAGTTTGGTCTTTGATCAATTTTGCATTATTTTTGTGAAGGCTGTGTGTCTAGATTCATTTTTTCTTTTTTGCCAGTAGATGACTCTTGTTCCAGCATCATTTGTTGAACAAATTATTTTTTCTTCATTGTATTGCCTTTGCTTGTTAGTCAAAGATCAGCTACTATATTTGTGTGGGTCTATTTCTGGGCTATCCTATTTCATTGATCTATTTGTCTGCCCTGTTGCTAATTCCATACTGTCTCAATTACTGTAGCTTCATAGTAAGTCTTAAAGTCGAGTAGCACCACTCCTCCAACCTTGTTTTTGTCCTTCATTATTGTTTTGGCTATTCTGGGCCTTTTACTTCTCCAGTACTACTTAGAGCCAGTTTGTCAACATCCATAAAATAATTTGGTGGGATTTTGATGGGGGTTGCACTGAATCTATAGATCAAATTGGGAAGAACTGACATCTTGACAACATTGAGTCTTCCTATTATAAACAGGAATTTCTCTCCATTTATTTAGTTCTTTGATTTTGTTCATCACAGTTTTGTAGTTTTCCTCATACAGATCTTATACATATTTTGTTAGATTTATACCTAAGCATTTCTATTTTGGTGGAGGTGCTTATGTAAATGGTATTGTGTTTTTTATTTCAAATTCCACTTATTCATTGCTTATGTATAGGAAAGTGGTTGACTTTTATATATTAACTTTATATTCTGCAACCCTGAATTGCCTATTAGCCCCAGGAATATTTTTGTGATTTTTAAAGATTTTCTACATAGGTGACCATGGCATCTGTGAACAAAGACAGATGGGTCTGATGCTTCCTTCCCAATATGTATATCTTTTACTTCCCTTTCTTATCTTATTGTATTGATTAGAACTTCTAGTACTATGTTGAAAAGGAATAGTGAGAGGGGACAACTTTGTCTTGTACCTGATCTCAATGGGAAAGCTTAGAGTTTCTCACCATTAAGAATGATGTGAGGCTTCCCTGGTGGCACAGTGGTTAAGAATCTGCCGGCCAATGCAGGTGACATGGGTTTGAGCCCTGGTCCAGGAAGATCCCACATGCCGTGGAACAACTAAGCCTGTACACCACATCTACTGATCCTGTGCTCTGGAGCCCGCAAGCCACAACTACTGAGCCCACGTGCCACAACTACTGAAACCCGCATGCCTAGAGCCTGTGCTCTGCAACAAGAGAAGCCACTGCAATGAGAAACCCGCGCACTGCAACAAAGAATAGCCCCCACTCGCCGCAACTAGAGAAAGCCCGCACGCAGCGATGAAGACCCAACACAGCCAAAAATAAATAAATAAAAAATAAATTAATTTAAAAAAAAAAGAATGATGTGATCAGTGGGTACATTTGTAGTTATTCTTTATCAAGTTGAGGAATTTATCCTCTATTCATAATTTACTGTGAATTTTATAACATGATTGTTGTTGGATTTTTGTCAAATGCTTTTTCTGCATTTACTGATATACTCATGTGATTTTTAAAAGTCTATTGATGTGATGGATTACATTAATTGATTTTCAAATATTGAATCAGCCTTGCATGACTGAGATAAATCCTACTTGGTTATGGTATATAATTCTTTTTATACATTGTTGGATTTGATTTGCCAATATTGTGTTGAGGATTTTGCATCTATGTTCATGAGACAGATTGGCTTGTAGCTTTTTTCTTGTATGTATTTGTCTGGTTTTGGTATTAGGGTAACGCTGGCATCACAGAATGAGTTATAGAATGAGTTAGGAGGTATTCCTTCTGCTTCTATCCTCTGAAAGAGAATTGGTTTAATTTCTTTACAAAATATTTGTTAAAATTCACCAGCGAACTCATGTGGGTCTCATGCTTTCTATTTTGGAAGGCTATTTATGACTGATTCAATTTCATTAATAGATATAGGCCTATTCATATTGTTTATTTCTTCTTATGTGAATTTTGGCAAATCGTGTCTTTCAAGGAAATGATCCATTTTACCAAGGTTATCAAATTTATGGGCATAGAATTGTTTCATAATATTCCTTGATTATCCTTTTAATGTCCATAGGATTGAGTTATGCTCTTTACCTAAGAATGACAAATCTGGATGACAGAGAAAGACTCTGGATGCTTGGAGTCTGGCTTATGGTGTTCCAGGTCCTAGACTGGTGACCAGACTTGCCTGAGAGGGTTGGTTGATACAGCACATCCTGTGCTGGCAAATGAATTGTGTCATTTGGAATGAGAAATTCCAGTCTTCTGTGAATAATTCAGAGCCCTATCAGCATCATCTCATGTGACTGGCATTCTTTGACCCAGTTTAATATCTTCCCTGAGCAGTGGTGCTGGGAATGAGGCATTTCACAAGTCAAAGGCCACCAATCTTCTGTTCAGGCAGTGAGAGATAATGATACATAGAGTGAGAATTTGCTGCATCTCATCCCATGAATTCTCTACCAGACTCTCTCTGTTGCTTTCTCCATGTCTTTGTATTTTGAGTCTTTTTCCTGGAATTAATGTTAGATGTTTGCCATGAATCATATAATTTCAAGGAAGGCAACTCCCTTTCACTTTATTTAATTAATTTATTTTTTTCAGCTATATCACAGATTGTGTTTTTGTTTTCTTTTTTCTTTTTTTTGTGTGTTAGTTTCTGCTTTATAACAAAGTGAATTAGTTATACATATACATATATCCCCATATCTCTTCCCTCTTGCGTCTCCCTCCCTCCCACCCTCCCTATCCCACCCCTCTAGGTGGTCACAAAACACCGAGCTGATCTCCCTGTGCTATGCGGCTGCTTCCCACTAGCTATCAATTTTATATTTAGTAGTGTATATATGTCCTTGCCACTCTCTCACTTTGTCCCAGTTTACCCTTCCCCCTCCCCATGTCCTCAAGTCCATTCTCTAGTAGGTCTGCGTCTTTATTCCTGTCCTGCCCCTAGGTTCTTCATAACCTTTTTTTTTTTTCTTTTTAGATTCCATATATATGTTAGCATATGGTATTTGTTTTTCTCTTTCTGACTTACTTCACTCTGTATGACAGACTCTACATCCATCCACCTCACTACAAATAACTCAATTTCATTTCTTTTTATGGCTGAATAATATTCCCTAAAAATATGGAATGCTTCACGAATCTGCATGTCATCCTTCCACAGGGGCCATGCTAATCTTCTCTGTATCATTCCAATTTTAGTATACGTGCTGCTGAAGCAAGGACCCCTTTCACTTTAGCAAGAAGTGGAGGAGAATATTATGTTCTCAGCAATTGTCTGGGATAGTAATTGAGAAGAAATTCCCTGAAGGATTCTAGTCTCTTCTTCCACTAGGCCTGAGATCCTGCTTGGTGATGAGTGGGTAGCCTGTGGCCTCAGAGAAACTGATTTCACCATGTCAAATGGTATCATGAAAAGCTGAACCTTAGAAGGTTTGTCCTGGTCCACAGATGGCCTTGAATTGGAAATAACTCAGGGATGCATCGGTGATTCCTTGCTGTTCTTTTAAGTTCTGTGTTGAGGCTGGAGGAAGAATAAGAAACTAAAAACGGGCTACAAGGAATGGATAGTTAGATGAATGGATGGATTTAAAAGAGAAGGAGATGTGAACATAGGTTCTCTATAGATTATAATGTCCCTAAGGATTATTCTAGGCCTGGATTCCACTCAAGTCCTTAGGATGATCCCGGTTTCAACCTCCTGCATACCTTTCTATCTTCTTCCCACGTCTCTCAAAAACCCAGTCTTCTTGTTTTCCATCTTCCATGAAGTCCTGAATGTCTTCATGAACTCTAAGGTATAATAGCTCTTAATATACTATCTCACAGTGTTACTGTTCTAAGGGATCTTTGCATTATTTTTTATCAACCAAAAGAATTCTCTAAAATATAATTTAAGATATGAATCAGAGCAGAAATTTTGTGCTTTAAGCCCTCTGGAGATTATGATACACACTAAAGTTTGTAAACAACTGAGCTACACCATTGACTTGGGCAAGTCTCTTAAGTTGTTTGAGTTATGCCTTCTCTATTTCAAACTTTCACAGGGTTGTTAATGAGGATAAGACTATGAAAATGTATGGTTTGGGAAATAATTAAAAAGTTGAGTGTTCCCAGGGGAAGGCTAGAGGAATAACTCGATCATTTGGATTTTTTTTTTTTTTTTTCTGATTGGGTTTTGCAAGTGGTGATGAGAGGGAGAGCAGCTATTCTACAACAAACTAGGTGGGAAAGTTTTAGAAAAAATGTTGAACATTCAAAAAACAACTGCTATTTACCAAAATCAGCATCACTATCGTCACTATCAACATCACCTTCATCTGCATCTTCATCATTATCATCATTCTAATTAGACAGCTGCTAAGTTGTGCTTTCATGGTCCCATTCTGGCCAACATTTTCCTGTTAGTTTCTGACTTGAATTACAACAGAAATCCTATTTATATAGTATTCCATTCAACAATATCAGAATATTTTTTCAAGGGCACAAAGATAGACCATATTCTGGGCCATAAAATAGCTTTCAATACATATAAAAGCATTTAAGTCATTTAAAGTACTTTTCTCAACCACAATGGAATTAAATTATAATTAATGGCAGAAAGAACCCTGGAAAATCCCCCAGATATTGGAAACAGTCTTCTAAATAAACCATGAGCAAAGGAGAAACCAAAAAAGGAATTAGAAATATTTTTAATTGAATGAAAGTGGAAATACAACATGTCTAAATTTTGGTTGAGCAGAAGAAAGGGAAGACAAAAATTAATATCATGAATGAAAGAAGCAAAATTATTACAGATTCTACAGATTTTAACAGGATAATAAGAGAATATTATAAACAACTTTATGTTAGCACATTTGACTACTTAAATAAATGTCAAATTTCTCAAAAGACCAAACTAGCAAACTTATTCAAGAAGAAATAGATAATCTGAATATCCATGTATCTATCTGTTAAGGACATTGGATTTTTATTTTCATTTTATTTATTTATTTATTTTGTTTGGTAAGTTTATGAGTAATTTTGTTGTTGTACATATTTTTCTCAACTTTTCAGTTTTTTTACAAGGGCATGCACAAACTTAATAAACAATAAATTCTCAAAACAGAGGTTAATATTGCAAACATACACATATTTTAAATATCACGTATCCATCATCTAGCTTCATTACTAATATTTTGCCAATCTTCATTCAACTACAGATATTCCACTTTATTTTCTGAAGGTTTTTTTTTACATTTAAATTTAAAATTTTAAAAAAATTTTATTGAAATATGGTTGATTTATAATGTTGTTTTAGTTTCAGGTGTACAGCAAAGTGATTCAGTTTTATATATATATATATATATATATATATATATATATATAAAATGTATATTATATATATATATATACATGTATTCTTTTTTTACATTCTCTTCCATTATAGATAATTACAAGATTGAGTATAATTTCCTGTGCTATACAGTAGGTCCTTGTTTGTTGTTTATTTTATATATAGTAGTGTGTATATTTTAACACCAAACTCCTAATTTATCCCTCTCCCCACCTCTGCTTTGGTAACCATAAGTTTGTTTTCTATGTCTGTGAGTCTATTTCTGTTTTGTAAATAAGTTCATTTGTATCATTATTTTATATTCCACATATAAGTGATATCATATGGTATTTGTCTTTCTCCATCTGGCTTACTTCACTCAGTATGATAATCTCTAGGTCCATGCATGTTGCTGTAAATGGCATTATTTCATTCTTTTTATGGCTGAGTAATATTCCATCTCCACACACACACACACACACACACACACACACACACACACATATGCACATACCACATCTTCTTTATCCAGTCATCTGTCAATGGACACTTAGGCAGCTTCCATGTCTTGGCTATTATAAATAGTACTTCTATGAGCATCAGGGTTCATGTACCTTTCGAATTATATTTTTCTCCAGATATGTGCCCAGCAGTGGGATTGTAGCTCTATTTTTAGTTTTTTAAGGACCCCCATACTGTTCTCCATAGTGGCTGTACCAATTTACATTCCCACCAACAGTGTAGGAGAGTTCCCTTTTCTCCACACCCTCTCCAGCATTTATTATTTGTAGGCTTTTTGATGTTGGCCATTCTGATCAGTGTGAGGTGACACCTCATTATAGTTTTGATTTGCACTTTTCTAATAGTTAGTGATGTTGAGCTTCTTTTCATGTGCCTTTTGGCCATCTGTATATCTTCTTTGGAGAAACGTCTTTTTAGATCTCCTGCCCATTTTTGATTGGGTTGTTTGATTTTTGATATTGAACTGTATGAGCTACTTCTATATTTTAGGATATTAACCGCTTGTCAGTTGCATCATTTGCAAATATTTTCTCCCATTCTGTAGGTTGTCTTTTTTGTTTTGTTTATGGTTCCTTTTGCTGTGCAAAAGCTTTTAAGTTTAATTTGGTCGCATTTGTTTATTTTGTTTTTATTTCCATTGCTCTAGGAGACAGATCCAAAAAGATATTGCTGCAATCTATGTCAAAGAGTGTTCTGCCTATGTTCTCTGCTAGGAGTTTTATAGTATCTGGTCTTACATTTAGGTCTTTAAACCATTTTGAGTTTATTTTTGTTTATGGTGGTATAGAATGCTCTAATTTCATTCTTTTATATGTATCTGTCCAGTTTTCCCAGCACCACTTATTGAAGAGACTGTCTTTTCTCCATTTTATATCCTTGTCACCTTTGTCATAGATTAGTTGACCATAGGTGCATGGGTTTATCTCTGGGCTTTCTATCCTGTTCCATTGATCTATATGTCTGTTTTTGTGCCAGTACCATACTGTTTTGATTACTGTAGCTTTGTAGTATTGTCTGAAGTCAGGGAACCTGATTCTTCCAGCTGTTTTTCTTTCTCAAGATTGCTTTGTCTATGGGTGTTTCCATACAAATTTTAAAATTATTTGCTCTACATCTGTGAAAAATGCCATTAGTAATTTGATAGGAATTACATTGACTCTGTAGATTGCCTTGGGTAGTATAGTCATTTTGACAATATTGATTCTTCCAATCCAAGAACACCATATGTCTTTCCACCATTTGTTTGGTCAGCTTTGATTTTTTCATCAGTGTAAAGACATTGAATTTTTAGAAAAACAAACAAAACAAAACAAAAAAACCCCAAACCCAAAACCTTCCCACAGAGAAAACTCCAGACCCAGATGGCTTCACAGGCAAATTAATGCTACTCAATTTTAAGACAAGAATTTTAACACATTCAATAAAATGTGTTATTGGCATTAAGATAGGATGAATGGAGAAATGGAACAGAATAAACATTCCAGAATAAACCTGTATATATTTGAACAGTTTATTTTTGATGAAGGTGCAAGAGCAATTAATGAATGGCACCAGAACAATTGGATATCTTGATGCAAAAAATGATCCTGAATCCATACCATGCACCATATACAAAAATCAACTCAATATGGATCAAAGATTTAACTGTATAATCTAAAAGTATGAAATCTTCATAAGCTTGGATGGCAAAGGGTTTTTAGCTATGATACAAATAGCACAATCCATAAGACAAAAATTATACAAATCAGACTTCACCTAAATTAAGAACTTCTGCACTTCAAAAGACACTATTGAGAGAATGAAAAGACAAGCTACAGATAACAAGGAAATATTTGTAAAGTATATATCTTATAAGAGACTTATATCCAGAATTTATAAAGAACTCTTATAACCTATAATAAGAAAACAAACCATCTCCCCACCACCAAAAGAAGGCAAAGGTTTTTAAGAGATGCCACCAAAAAAGACAAACAAATGGCAAACAAGTACATAAAAATGTATTCAGCATCATTTGTCATTAGGGAAACGCAAGTTAAAATAAAAACGAGATGCTATTATATACCTATTAGAAAAGCCAAAATTAAAAATTCTGACATACAAGTGTTGGCAAGGATGTGGAAAAATTGGAACCCTCATACACTGTTGGTGTGATTGTAAAACTGTACATTTACTTTGGAAAAGAGTTTGGCAGTTTCTTAAAAATTTAAATGAACACCTACCATTTGATCTAGCTATTCTAATCCTAGGTGTTTATCTAAGAGAAGTGAAATCATGCAGCCCTACAAAGACATATATGCAAGTGTTCATAGCAGCATTATTTGTTATAGCCAAATTGGCAGTAGCCCAAATGCCCATCAGCAGGTGAATGGGTAAACAAAATGTAGTATTTCCATTCAATGGAATACTACTCAGCAATGAAAAGGGATGAACTATTGATGCATATTATAAAGTAGGTGAATTTCATTATAATTATGCTGAGTGAAAGAAGCCAGTCAAAACTAGAGTACATACTGTATGATTCCATTTGTGTAAAACTTTAGAAACTGCAATCTAAAGTATTAAAATAGAAAGCAGATCAGTGGTTATGAGGGATTGGATGAGAGGTATGGAGAGGAAGGAGGGTGGGATCGAAAAAGGCTACAAGTATTCTTTTAAAGGTGATTATCTTGACTGAGGTGAGGTTTTCCCAGGTGAAAACATATATTAAAATTCATCATATTGTATAATTTAAATACATGCAGTTAGTTTTATGTTAATTATGTTTCAATAAATCTGCTGAAAATAAAATAAATCTAATAAAATATACTAGAAAAAGCCTTTGCTTGAAGAATAATATACCCACATACATTTGACTCTTTTTAAGGATATGCTGATATACTACTTTGAACTATTTATACATTTCCAAGATACTAGATTTAGGGCAGTGAACCTAAGCTTTTGGGATGCCTAACACCTAAAATTTTGTTGAAATATGGCTTTTGAAAATATAACCATTTGAATAATAGTTTCATTCAATGCCTCAATTAGTCTTCAGTAGCAAACCAAATGCTTGGAAAAGGCACTCTCAGAGAAGTTAGTTAAGTCTTTTCTATATACTTCCCAGCTTCTGAATTGATGTCTTTGCTGAGAAGCAGGCCTACATGGAGTGTGCTCTTCATTAGGTTAAGTGCTCACATACTTTCAACTGCAATGATTATAAGCACCACCACCACCACCACCACCACCACCACCACCAAAATACCAGAAGCCAAAAGTGATTGAGTGCTTGCTATACATGAAGCACTGTTCTAAGTATTTTACATGTATTAAGCCATTTAATACTCCCAGTAACCCTATGAGGTAGAAACTACTATCCCCATTTACAGAAGAAATTGAGACACAAAGAGGTACAAATATCAAATTATCTGACTAGAATTGGCATGAACAAATACATTTTTGTTTATTTACACTATAACTTCTCTATAACAAGTCCATAGATAGTCCATTCCATGATTGATCCTAGGGTCAACAGCGTATGGGCCATAGATGAGCTTTTTTGCACTTTTATATGTCTTTGTATCATGACCACAAGATAGATGCTGTGCCTCTAAGCATCCCTTCCTCATTTAATAATATTCAAATCAGGAAAAAGGGGGTGGGAAGGAGCTATCTTTCTCATAAGTTTCTTTTCATCAGATAAATATATATTTGCTAGAAGCACATTGGCAACATCTCCTTAAAATTTATTAGCTAGAATTTTTTCACATAGCCCTTCCAAGCCATCTTCTACCATGAAAGGCAAGTTCTCTTAGAGAAGAAAAAGGATGACGAGAATGACTGTAGGGTTGCCAACCAACAGTGGCTGGACCACTTTGATATATCCTGTCAGCAACCCTAGATTACATTCGCAGTCCTGACTCCCTGACATTTCAAGAGCTGTAAATTTATAGGTGAATTCCTTTGTCCCCCTTAGTTACTTTCTCATTTTGAGAAAAACTTCCCATATCGGTTGAAGTTTACCAAAGACAAATAATAAAAGCATATTATATTTATGTTGAAAAGAGAGAGAAAGAGCCAAAAGAGAGTGATTTATTAATTCAGTCTTTCATTAATTAAATCAATTAATTTATTGATTTACTCATTCCAAATATGAATGTTTGTCATTCTCCACTAGTAGAGTTTGATGCTAGTTGATGATGTCAAGATCAATGCTATACTACAGAACTGCAGTGATGGAAATGGTTTGTCTTTGCTGTCCCATATGGTAACCACTAGCCACATATGACCTACTGAGCACTTGAAATATGGCTAGTGTGATTGAGGAACCGAACTTTTAGTTTTAATTCATTTAAATTTAAATAATCACATGTGGCTAGTGTTTACTGTACTGGAAAGCTCAAGTGTAGAACAAGGAAATATTTTCTTTTCATTTCCTTATTTCTGTTTATTCTCTCATTAGAGACATTACTGCCTGATGTAATTCTCAACCTTAGTTTTGCAAGTTTCTTTAAAGCATTTAGTTATCACATCAAATTATTATTTTTTCCTTAACTTCAAACACAAATGTTTTTAAGCTGGAGTAGAGATAGAGATTAGACAATAGAGTGTCACAAAGTCAAAACACAGAACATCACAAATTGAAATTTTGTGCACTTTTGTCCTTGTCAGTGATTGTTACTTTAAATACATGAGTTATTCATCTATTGTAAGCTATCACCTTCTAAATTTATTATTCTCAGTTTAGACCAATTTACTACATGTTTTCCTTTTGTACCAGGGTGTATTTTTTTTTCTTTTTCTTTTTCTGTTTTTTTACTTTTTTTCCCCCTGAATTATTCTTTTTTTTAAATTGAAGTATAGTTGATTTACCATATTTTATTAGTTTTAGGTGTAAAGTGATTCAGTTATTTTTTTCAGATTATAAGTTCGGTTATAGGTTATTATAAGATAATTGAATATAATTCCCAGTGTTATACAATAAATTCTGTTCCTTATCTATTTTATGTATAGTAGTTAGTATCTGTTAATCCCATAGCCCTGATTTGTCCCTCCCCCCTCCCTCTCCCCTTTGGTAACCATAAGTTTGTTTTCTATGTCTGTGAGTCTCTTTCTGTTTTGTATATAGATTCATTTGTATTATTTTTAGATTCCACATATAAGTGACATCATAGAGTATTGGTCTTTCTCTGACTACTTTGCTAAGTGTAATATTCTCTAGGTTCATCCATGTTGCTGCAAGTGGAAATATTTCATTCTTTTTTGTGGCTGACTAATATTCCATTATATATATCTTATATATATATATACCACATCTTCTTAAGCTAAACGTCTGTTAATGGACACTTGGGTTGTTTCCATGTCTTAGCTATTTTAAATAGTGCTACTATGAACATTGGGGTGCAGGTATCTTTTGCAATTAGAGTTTTCATTTTTTCTGGATATATACCCAGGAGTGGGGTTGCTGGATTATATGGTAACTCTATTTTTAATTTTTAATGGAAACTCCATACTGTTTTTCATAGTGGCTTCAGCAATTTACATTCCCACCAAAAGTGTAGGAGGATTCCCTGTTCTCCACACCCTCTCCAGCATTTATTATTTGTTGACTTTTTGATGATAGCCATTCTGACTGGTGTGAGGTGATAACCTCAGTGTAGTTTTGATTTGCATTTCTCTAATAATTAGTGATGTTGAGCATCTTTTAATGTGCCTGTTGACCATCTGTATGTTATTTGGGAAAATATCTATTTAGTTCTTCAGCCCATTTTTTCATTGGGTTGTCTGTTTTTTCGATATTATGTTGTATGAGCTGTTTGTATATTTTGGATACTAACCCTTTGTTGGTCGCATTGTTTGCAAATATTTTCTCCCATTCCGTAGGTTGTCTTTTCATTTTGTTTATGGTTTCCTTTGCTGTGCAAAAGCTTTTAAGTTTAATTAGGCCCCATTTGTTAATTTTTGCTTTTATTTCTTTTGCGTT
This sequence comes from Balaenoptera ricei, assembly GCF_028023285.1. Lineage (NCBI taxonomy): Eukaryota > Metazoa > Chordata > Mammalia > Artiodactyla > Balaenopteridae > Balaenoptera > Balaenoptera ricei. Next base: position 112,991,067 of record NC_082642.1, read on the forward strand.
GGGAGATGGATCTAAGAAAATATTGCTATGATTTATGTCCAAGAATGTTTTCCCTATGTTCTCTGCTGGGAGTTTTATGTTGTCATGTCTTATATTTAGGTCTTTAAACTATTTTGAGTTTATTTTTGCATACAGTGTGAGGGAGTGTTCTAATTTCATTGATTTACATGTAGCTGTCTTGCTTTCCCACCACCACTTGTTGAAGAGACTATCTTTTCTCCATTGTATATTCTTGCTTCCTTTGTTGAAGATTAATTGACCATAGGTGTGTGGAATTATTTCTGGGCTCTCTATTCTGTTCCATTGATTTATATGTATGTTTTTGTGCCAATATCATGCTGTTTTTATTACTGTAGGTTTGAAGTATAATCTGAAGTCTGGAAGGGTTATGCCTCCAGCTTTGTTCTTTTTCCTCAGGATTTCTTTGGCAATTCTGGGTCTTTTGTGGTTCCATATAAATTTTCAGATTATTTGTTCTCATTATGTGAAAAATGTCATTTGTATTTTGATAGGAATTGCATTAAATCTATAGATTGCTTTGTGTAGTATGGCCATTTTAACAGTATTAATTCTTCCAATATAAGAGCATGGGATATCTTTCCATTTGTTTGAATCATGTTCAGTTTCCTTCATCAATGTTTTATAGTTTTTAGCATATAGGTCTTTTACCTCCTTGGTTAAGTTTATTCATAGATATTTTTCTTGGGATGTGATTTTAAATGAGTTTTATTTAACTTTCTCTTTTTGACATTTCATTGAAAGTGTAAAAAATGCAACAGACTTCTGTATATTAATCTTGTATCCTGATTCCTTGCTGAATTCATTTATTAGTTCTTATAGTTTTTGTGTGGAGGCTTTAGGGTTCTATATACAGAGTATCATGTCATCTGCAAATAGTGACAGTTTTACCTCTTCCTTTCCAACTTGGATACCTTTAATTTCTTTTTCTTTTCTGACTACTGTGGCTAGGACTGCCAATACTATGTTGAATAGAAGTGGTGAGAGTGAGAATCCTTGTCTTGTTCCTGAATTTAGAGAAGGCTTTCAGGTTTTCACTGTTGAGTATTATGTTGGCTGTGGGTTTGTCATAAATGACTTTTATTATCTTGAGATATAGTCCCTCTATACCCACTTTGGTGAGAGTTTTTATCATGAATAGATGTTGAATTTTGTCAAATGCTTTTTCTGTATCTCTTGAGTTGATAATGTGGTTTTTGTCTTTTCTTTTGTTAATGTAGTGTATCACACTGATTGAGTTGTGTATGTTGAATTATCCTTGCAACCCAGGAATAAATCCAACTTGATTATGGTATTTGATCCTTTTTATGTATTGTTGGATTTGGTTTGTTAATTTTTGTTGAGGATTGTTACATCTATATTCATCAAAGATATTGGCCTGTAATTTTTTTTTTTGTAGTGCCTTTGTTTGGCTTTGGTGTCAGGATGATAGCAGCTTCATAGAATGAATTTGGGAATGTTCCCTCCTCTTCAATTTTTTGGAATATTTTGAGCAGGATAGATCTAAGTTCTTTGTATGTTTGGTAGAATTCCCCAGTGAAGTCATCTGGTCCTGGACTTTTGTTTGCAGGGAGTTTTGTTTGTTTTTGTTTGCTTTTTATTACAGACTATTTCACTTAGTGATTGGTCTGTTCAAATTATCTGTTTCTTCTTGACTCAGTTTTGGCAGGCTGTATGGTTCTAGAAATTTGTCCATTTCTTCTAGGTTGTCCAATTTATTGGCATATAACTATTCTTAGTATTCCCTTATGATTTTTTTTTGTATTTCTGTGATATTAGTTATTTCTCCTCTTTCATTTCTTATTTTGTTTATTTGAGTCCTCTCTTTTCTTTTTGGTGAGCCTGACTAGAGGTTTGTTGATTTTTTTATCTTTTCAAAAAAACCAGCTCTTGGTTTTATTGATCTTTCCTATTGTTTTTTAATCTCTATTTTATTTATTTCCTCTCTGGTAGTTATTATTCCCTTCCTTTTGCTGACTTTGTGTTTTGTTCATTCTTCCTTTTTGTAATTCTTTTAGGTAGTAGGTTAGGTTGTTTATTTGAGATTTTTCTTCTTTCTTGAGGAAGGTCTGAATTCCCCTCTTAGAACCACTTCTGCTGCATCTCATAGATTTTTTAAGGTTTTGTTTTCATTTTCATTTGTCTCAAGGTACTTTCTGATTTCTGTTTTTTCTTTTAATTTTAAAAATTTTTACTATTTTATTTATTTATTTATTTTTTGGCTGAGTTGTGTCTTCATTGCTGTGCCCGGGCTTTCTCTAGTTGCAGTGAGCGGGGCCTGCTCTTCATTGTGGTGCGCAGGCTTCTCATTGCAGTGGCTTCTCTTGTTGTGGAGCACGGGCTCTAGGTGCGTGGGCTTCAGTAGTTGCAGCACGTGGGTTCAGCAGTTGTGGCACACAGTCCCCAGAGTGTGCAGGCTTTAGTAGTTGTGGCTCGTGGGCTCTAGAGCTCAGGCTCAGTAGTTGTGGTGCACAGGCTTAGTTGCTCTGTGGCATGTGGGACCTTCCCAGATCAGGGATCAAACCCTTGTCCCCGGCATTGGCAGGTGGATTCTTAACCACTGTGCCACCAGGGAAATCCTTGATTTCTGTTTTTATTTCATTGTTGACCCATTGGTTTTTTAGTAGCATGTTGTTTAGTCTCCATGTGTTTGTTCTTTTCTCGTTTTTCTTTCTGTGTTTGATTTCCAGTTTTATATTGTTGTTGTCAGAAAAGATGCTTAAAATAATTTCTGTTCTCTTAAATTTGTTGATGGTTGTTTTGTGACCTAGTATGTGGTCTGTCCTAGAGAACCTTCCATGTGTGCTTTAATAGAATGTGTATTCTAGTTTTTTTGAATGTAGTGTCCTGCCAATATCAGTTAAGTCCAACTGGTCTGCTGTGTCATTTAGGAACTCTGTTGCCTTATTGATTTTCTGTCTGGAAAAATCTGTCCATTGACGTCAGTGGGTATTAAAGTCTCCTACTATTACTGTATTATTGTCATTTTCTCCCTTTAAGTCTGTTAGTATTTGCTTTATATATTTAGGTGCTCCTATATTGGGTGCATATATGTTAATGAGTGCAATATCCTCTTCTTGTATTGATCCCTTTATCATTATATAATGCCCTTCTTAGTTTTTATTTATGGGCTTTGCTTTAAAGTCTATTTTGTCTGATACGAGTATTGCTACCCCAGCTTTCTTGTCATTTCCATTTGTATGAAATCTTTCTTTCCATCCCCTCATTTTCTGTTTATGTGTGTCTTTTGCCCTGAAGTGAGTCTCTTGTAGGCAGCATCTTGTAAGTTCTTGATTATTTTATCCAAACTCCCACTCTATGTGTTTTGATCAGAGCATTTTTTCCACTGACACTTAATTATTGATAGGTATGTACTTATTGCCATTTTATTCTTTGTTTTCCAGTTGTTTTTGTCATTCTTCTTTGTTCATTTCTTCTTCTTTTTGTTTTTCCTGTTGTTGTTTGATGATTTTCTTTTGTAGTATATTTGTAGTATATTCCTTTCTTTTTGTTTTTTTGTGAACCTGTTGTATATTTTTGATTTGCGGTTACCACGGAGTTCAAGTGTGTTGATCCTTAACTGCATCTACGTGCTTTAAACTGGTAGTCATTCAAGTTCAAACACATTATAAAAGATCTAAATTTTTATACTCCACTCCCCCATATTTTGTGATTTTGATGTCCTATTTTACATCCTCATACTTATCCTTTTACTGTTAATTATAGTTATAATCACTTTTATAATTTTTGATTGTTTTTAAATCTATGTACACACTTATTTAAGTGATCTTCAATCCTTTTATGTATTTGCCTTTCCTATTGTGATTTTCCCTTTCCTATAGACTCTTTCTTCTCTTTTATTTAGAGAAGACCCTTCAGTAATTCTTTTAGGTTAGGTTTACTGTTGCTGAATTCTTTAGTTTTTGCTTGTCTGAGAAATTCTTTATCTCTCCTTCTATTCTAAATGATAATCTTGCTGGGTAGAATATCCTAGGTTGTAGGTTTTTCCCTTTTAGCACTTTGAATATATCATGCCATTCCCTTCTGGCTTGCAAAGTTTCTGCAGAGAAACCAGCTTATAGCTTTATGAGGGTTCCCTTGTAACTGACTCTTTGTGTTTCTCTTGCTGCCTTCAGAATCCTCTCTTTAACTTTTGCCATTTTTATTATATGTTTTAGTGTGGGTCTGTTTGGGATCATTCTGTTTGGGACCCACTGTGCTTCATGTACCTGGATATCTGTTTCCTTCTTTAAGTTTGGGAAGTTTTTAGCCATAATTTCTTCAAATACATTTTTGATCTCCTTCTCTCTCTCTTCTTCTGGAACCCGTATTATGCATAGGTTGGCACATTTTATATTATCCCATATGTCTTATATGTTGCTCACTTTTTTCATTTGTCTTTCTATTTGCTGTTCTAATTGTGTGATTTCCATTATTCTCTCTTCTAGATCACTTATTCATTCTTCCATGTCGTTTAGTCTGCTATTCATTGCTTCTAGATTGGTTTTTATCTCAGCAATTGAATTGTCTATTTTGATTGGTTTATTTTTATAGTTTATAGTTCCTTGTTACTGTGATCTGAATTTCTATCAATAATCTTTATTAATTTAGTTAGCATTTTCATTACCTCCTTTTTGAACTTGGGGTCTAGTAGGCTGGTGAGCTCTCTTTCATTATCTGTTCTTTCAGGGATTTCTCTTGTTCTTTTAATTGGGAGTGATTCCTCTGTCTTTTCATTTTACTTAACTTTCTCTGTCTCTCTGAATTTAGGAGAAACAGTTATGTACTGTGGTCTTGAAGTGGTATCTTTATGTGGGAGCATCCCTGTGTAGACTGTGTGTGTCCAATGTCTTTGGTGTGAGGGCTGGTTTCGGTATGGTCACCAGTCACATCTTTCCTCAGGGTGTGCTTGTCAGTGTCCCCCTGATAAGGGGTATGGTTGGTGTTGTAGTATCTGGAACCTGTGCTGGATGTGAGGTAGGGCTTCATGGCTGTCACCATACTGTCAGGGGTGGGGTCTGCTCCCCAGTTGTTGGAGGAGAAGCCCTGAGGGTTGGGCTTGATCAGGCTCTGTTGCCCTTGGGTGTGTGTCTTGCCTTGAAGGAGGTGATTGCTGAAACAAGTGAGGCTCTTGCAGTCACAGCAAACTATGTGCCACCTGTGCAGGTGTTCATGGTTCTGCTCATAAGCAGCCCACGTTCACTTCCCTTTCTCTGTTGTGTTCGTCCAAGATCTAGTTCAAGGCTATAGTGGGGAGTAGGCTCGGGCTGGGGGTCAGGGCATTGTGGCTGCAGGAAATGAGGTGGCTGCTCTCTTTCCTGAGATCTGGGCTGCCTCTGTGGCAGATTTATCCCAGGACCTGTCTGCCCCAGAACTAGCCCGAAGCTGCAGTGTAGAGTCGGTGGAGCTGGGGTGCTCTCACTGGGAGACGAACTGCTGCATACATGCTGACAATGGCTGTCACTCCTCCACCTAGACCACACTCCAGGCCCTCTGGGCTCTCTGTGTAGCTAGATGAGTCCTCTCCCAGGGTCTGTCTGCTCAGTAATCAGTGCTTAGCCACCGTATGCTCCTGTGACACTGCCACTATATGCACTGACAGTGTACTCACTGACACTGGCCTCTATGGCTCTGCCCAGATCACACCCCAGGCGCCCCTGTCTGTCTCTGTACAGTTACACTGAGTCTCTGCCCAGATCTCATGCCAGGCTGTGATGTGCAGTGATCGGGGCCAGTATATTTGTCCCTTTGGATTGGGAAGTGTGGCAAGGCCTCTGTCCTGATTGTCAGCAAAACAGTACACACACACTTCTTGAGAGTAGAGTCTAGGCTTCTCCAGTCCTTTTATCTGTCTCAGTGGATTTCCCACCAGGTAAGCGGGCCTGTTTCCTCCCTGCAGGACCCCAGGACTGGGATACCCAGATTCAGCCTCGGCCTACTTGCTCCCTAGGGAGAGGGTCCACCCTTGTGGCCCTTCCCAGGGATGCAGATCCCAACCCAATGCCTTTTTTTTCTGTCCTACCTGGTTACGTGAAGATCATTCTTGCGGCTTTGGTTGTATAGGAGTTTTTCTGCCATTTTCCAGTTAGTTTTCCATGAGAAATGATCCACATGTCGACGTATTTTTGATGCGCTGTGAGGGGAGTTGAGCTCCACGTCCTCACACTCCACCTCCTTGGTCCCCCTCTTCAGGGTGTATTTTTCTAATTGGATTTAGAATGTGTCCTTCCCTTTGGAATACTGTTCTATACTTTATTTCAGTGGTAGCTATGGCCAAAAGGACCCACAAATGCGTATCCTGGGGGGAGATATGGCCTCAGATTGTCTTCAAAGGGGTCCTTTTTTTCCATTTCCTTATTTCTGTTCATCATCTCATAGAGACATTATTCCACAAGGTAATTCTCAACCTCAATTTTGTAATGTCTTTAAAGAATTTAATTAACTCTGCTTGTAACCTGGTTGTCACACCTAAAAACAATGTAACGAAGTTGGGAAGTGTCCAGAGAAGTAGCACTTCCATTAAACAATAAATTAAAAAGATCCAGACTCTGTTGTTTAGGAGGCCATGATCATGGCTGTCTCATCCCAGGCTTTAGTACACATCAGGCCTCCCATATACCACATGCAATGAAGTATAAAAGTCAGCCTACTGGCAAAATCTCCTATCTAGGTTATGTTCCCAGGACCACCATGCTACTTGCCCTACCTTCTGCTGCCTCCTTACGTTTCCCATGCTCTTGAACTCCCTGATGCTCTACTTTAGGGACCCTCCTCTGGCACATCCTCCTATTCAGAGTCCCTTCTCTGGTTTACTAATTTGTATTCCCCACTCAGCAATTGACTCCCTCAATTTTTATATCATTTAAATCCTAGGTGGGAGATATTTCCTTCACCTGCACAAGCTCAGTTCAGTACTCAGCACTTCCACAAAGAAAGCAGAATTCAGACAAAATAAGGAAGGCAAACTTCAGAGCTCAGAGATGTACAACTTAGGTCTTAAAGAAGCCTGTTTCCAGCTTAATAAAAAGAAAGAATTCTTTACAGATTTTTATAAATACAACTTGCTAATTCCTTCAAAGCTATGAAGCCAAAAATCTAGTCAAGATTTAGACAGACTGAGGAATGATCTGCAAACATCACTTAGGCATTTAAAGGGCCGTACTTCCCTGTGCCAAAAAAGCATTGTGGAAAAGAACTTCGTGCTCTGGTCAGATGTACCCCCACTGGAGCAGGATACTCCTCCAATTGGATCATGAATCTCATTCAGTACGGTAATTACAGAAACAATGTTTGGGCTGAAAACATGGAACACTGGGTTTCCAGTTTCAAATATGAGTCATAATAAAAATTATTTTTATTAGCATCCCCTAGAAACCCACAGCATATCTTTGCATTTTATTAGTTGTAGGTCTATAAGCCTTTAAAAATCTCTTAGCATAGGGCATTACGTATGAGGGACTCAAAAGTGTGAGCAGATGGGTAAAATGACTGCACAGAGTTTACGTGCAAGATTTGAAAGACGGATGAGTTTTAGTGGAAGTCTCATTTCAAATAATGGAATTAATGTTCAACACTTAAAAAGCCAAACATAAAATGATGGAAAACTACAAGTAGTGTTCTGGGCATCCTCCTGCCTTTTGCCCACTTTCCCAAGGAGAAAATATAAATAAAGAAAGTATGCTCTACAATCATTGTACCAGAAATCCATCAGGGTTTACTGTTGTGTAGAAAAGGAAAGCAGAGAGCACATTCCCAGATTCCCACTTCACCTATTTTGACACATATTTTTGACATAACTCCAGTGTGGGGAGTTTGTTTATTACTTCACCTTGTTCCAGACAAAAAATGAAAGCAACTTACAAAACCACATAACGACTCTAAGTAAAATAAGCAAGAAAAAAGAGTGGGAATTAAAAAAAGCCAGGGATGATGTCAAAATATGTGCACTGCAAAGACCTATATGTACTTAATATGGGTGGGGGACACATTTGGCTCTGGTTTTCTAACGGTCTATGCAAAAAGAGAACAATGTCACAAAATAAATGCAGCTGATCAGAAAAAAAAATTACATTTTTTTGGACATAAAGAACAGAGGTTTTCCCCCAGAGCTTTTCTAAAGAGGGTACTATATGATTTAATAAACAATGTCGGGGCTTCCCTGGTGGCGCAGGGGTTTAGAATCTGCCTGCCAATGCAGGGGACACGGGTTCGAGCCCTGGTCTGGGAAGATCCCACATGCCGCGGAGCAACTGAGCCCGTGAGCCACAACTACTGAGCCTGAGCGTCTGGAGCCTCTGCTCCGCAACAAGAGAGGCCGTGACAGTGAGAGGCCCGCGCACCGCGATGAAGAGTGGCCCCCACTCGCCGCAACTAGAGAAAGCCCTCACAGAAACGAAGACCCAACACAGCCAAAAATAAAAATAATAAATAAATAATAAATAAAAAATTAAAAAAAAAATAAATAAAATAAACAATGTCGGCAGCACTCTTACTATGCACGATAGTTTCGTGGCTGATTCTTACTGTGAACTTGAATGTAGTTAATGGCACTATACCAAAGATTACCTAACAAAATATTATGGAGTGGGTCAATGCTAAAGTCAAGAATTGTGAAGGGTTGGGATTTTACCATATGTGCAAGCCAACCCACACACTTCACGGATGCTGGCAGGAGACACAAGGTGCTGGGTCAAAGACAAAGGACAGTTATTCACTCCCAGAAACAGTCATAGCTTGAATATCAGCATCTGTGCTCATTCGAGGAGCCCCAGTTTCCACAGGACCACACCAAGAGGTATAGGTGATACCTACAAACATGCCACAGGTTGTATTGCAAGAAAGGAAACCTAAGCTTAGGGAACTTGAATCTTTGATAATAGACAATGAGCATGTGTTCCCTTTGCCCAGAGGGAGACATTACCTTTATTATATGAGTCAGTAAACAAACTTCTCTCTTCCAAGGCTGTTTGCTGTAGCAACATCATTGAAAAGGTAGTCTGGAGCACAGGGAATCAGTGCCTCTTCTCATAGGACATCCAGAAATGTGAGAGACTCTTGGAGAATTACCTCCCTTCCCTAACAATAGTACATTCCAAGTCATAGTCTAGCTTTCTCTGGCTTGATACCTTTCGACAATATGGAGGAATTGACGGATGCTGCTTCATTTGACCCTTATTCATCTTAACATATGGGATTCCTATCAGATTCTAGTCACTGGGTACAGTGATAGACAAAAACAGGCATGGTCCCCTGGCTTCACAGAACAGAGGGAAAATACAAATATAGTTTATGTGATTTTCCAGAAGTTCTTCCTAAATGTTCTTTCAACAAAAATTTTTGGTAATAAACTTTATTTTTTTAGAGCATTATTAGGTTCACAGCAAAATTGTTCAGAAGGTACTTAGATTTCCCAAATACCTACCCCTGGCTCCCGGACATGGAGAGATATACCACATACCCCTGGCCCTCCCATTACCAACATCCCCCAGAGGTTTTACCTCCCACCAGAGGTTTTACCATGTGTTATAACTGATGAACCTCCAATGACACACTGTCCTCATCCAGAGTTCATATCTTACATTAGGGTTCATTCTTGGTGTTATACACTCTTATGGGCTTTGAATAAATGTGTAAAACAACGTTTTTCAATCTGAGATTCTACATCTCACAAACAGAGCTTCACATTTCTGTATTTCCAGGTAGATACAGACACAGGTGCCTGCAGAGGCATTTGAATCAGGACTTAGGTTTGGCATTCTCTTGTGACACCTGGGAGACGTACGGGGTGTGTGTGTGTGTGTGTGTGCGTGCAAATTCTTCGACAATCGTCATCTCCAATCTACCCACAGGCAGAAGGTAATACTTTCTTAAAAAATGGCCTTAAATCCTCCAGTGGTTACATGACCACAGCCCTGATGTTTTCCTCTATGAGCAAGGCCCTTAACAGTTCTTCTGGACTATTTGTCTACCTCCTGTTGGGGTTGAGACTCTGACATGACAGAAAACTTTTTGTTTGTTGAGAAGGTAAAATGCCTTCTCTGACGTGGTCCGTTTCTTTAGGACGTGCCTCCTTCCGGATCTGAGGAGACCTCTATACTTTCAGGGTCTTCAATGAATGTTCATTGTCCCACTAGCTATAGTAATGCAACCAACTTTTTCTGACAAAATACTAATCAGAGACTGACCTTTGTTTAATTAGCCCCCAGTCAGTTCCAATCTGCAAATAACAATTGCTAATGTAGAACTGATTTAGCCCGCAGGCCAAGCAGACACTGATTCCTGAATTCCATTACCTAACCTTCCGGCCGGCTTCTCACACTGTTTTGAAGAACCAGCCTTCCCCCCCCACCACCAATATTTCTGCTCTTTTTTACCCCCCCTCAAAAAAAAAAAAACCCTGTCATTTCCTGCTAGCATAGTGGCCTCACTGGCTTAACTTGATGGCAATGGATATAGAAGTAGAATCAGCAGTGCCAGCTGGATGAATGTCTAAACTGGGGGTTTGAGAGAGCTGCCTATTCAAGTAAAAAATTAGACACGAAAAAGACCTGTTAAATAACCCAATCCCCTCGTAGCCAGTGCCAGAGCATTCCTGTGCTGGAAGCTTAGCCGGGGCCAGCTCTAAATGACTTTAACAATGTGCCTTCTCACGCTTTATTTGGAAGACGGGGCCATCTCTTCAGTGTGTCTTTTTTTCTTTTAGTAAGTTTTTTGACTAGAATTTCATTGGACCACCATTATTCCATTTCCCTTTTACTGTTTTGGTTCAGCTACAGCAACCTCATGAAATAAGCTATTTTCAAAGAGTTGATTTAAATGTACTGACAACATTTAAAGTGCTTTATTAACCCAGTCATTCCAGCAATGCCTGTATTTGGGGTCATGTGATGTAGCGGGAGAGAGGATACACATGGCCTTTGGAGGTAGATGTACCTGGGTTAGAATCGTAGTTCTGCTTAATTGGGGGATTTATTATTGTCATTATTTTTGTTGTTTTCATTGACTATCATTGATGATATGCTTCCTGTGTGCCAGGCACCATGGTAAGTACTGTCCAAAAGTCCTGCTAGCAAGTTTGTGAAATTGGTACTGTCATCTCTATTTTTCAATTTAAAGTGTAGTAATGAAGAGTGGAAGCTCTGGGCTTAAACTGTCTGATTAAAATGCCAGGTCTGTTACTTACTAGCACCGTGACCTTGGGCCTTTCATTTAACCTCCCTATGCCCAGTTTCTCTGTATAGTGGGGGTGATGGCAATGTCTGTCTCCTAGGTTATTTTAAGGAATACATATGAATAGATGTGAATTGATCAGATCAGTGCCTGGCGTGGAGCAAGCCCTTAAATGTAACCAGTGTTGATGAGATATAGACGGAGAATTTTGTTCAAAGGCACATAGCATCCAAGTTTATACCCAGCCAATTCTACTCCAAAGCCCATCCAAATCATTAACCATTAGAATACACTGCCTTGGTCAGGACTCTTAACCTCTCTGAGGCTGTTTTTTCTCACTGGTGAAAGAGAGATAACACAAGATCTCCTGTGTGGTCACTGTGAGGATTAAAATGCAATAATGTAGGTAAAGACACTATTACAGAGCCTGTCCCAGAGCTGGGGATCAATTAGTGATAGTGATTTCTCTATATCTCCACATCTATAGAATATCCATATGTATTGGGTTGGCCAAAAGTTTGTGCGCGTTTTCCTGTAACATCAGTCGGGGAAAACCCAAACGAACGTTTTGGCCAACCCAATATATATCTGTGTGTGTATCTATGAAGGCATGCATGTGTATTATATATAATGAATAGCTGTGTAGCCAATGACTTACTCTTAAAAGTTTCTCATGATATTGGAACTTCAAAATGGTTCAAAGTGAATTTTTATGAGCTTACTCCCCTTTGAAAGAAGAATGGGATTGGTTTACCAGATAATTAAAAACAGTTTCCTTCCTAATAAAGTTTCATTTTATATTTTTAACGTTCCAATGGTTTTAAAGATGTCTTTTCTGGATTTTTAAAAAGAGTTCATCACATGCTTCAAAACTGCCCAAATACTTTTTCTTTCATAAATATTGTTTGACCATAATTTCAAGTTTTATATCATAGAGGGAAGAGAAGAGACAGACAGTTACAACCTAGCAGGAAATGTGATGATATGTTTTTGCTGCTGTGCGTTTTTTTTTTTTTTTTTGATGTGTGTGTGGGAAAGGGTGTGATGTCATTTTGTCTCCACCCCCTGTGAGTAAGCCCACAGCACAGCTAAGTGCAGCCGCCCTCCTCTGTCACCGAGAGACAGTCCACTTAAATGCAGCTCCAGGGTTGCGAGACTCCCACCAGCATCACTCCCCGTGTGAGGTGGCAAATGCAACATGCTCTCCAGCTTGGGGTGTCTACTTCTCTGTGGAAGTATTGCACTAGCCCTGGGAAATGCACAGAAATTGCCAAAAGGCAAGTAGCTCTGATGTTTTGTGTTTTCAAAATAATGTTTAAAAGATACTAGTTTTTAAATGTTGGTATTAAATGTGATCTGCTTTGCCAGATGGGGGGGGAATAGAGTTCTTCTCGGAGAGTCAAAATTCAAATGTGTGGAGAAGTAGCTTAAACTTTTGCTTCCCCACGCCCCCCTCTATTTACTTTTCAGTTGGATCTCTTTATTGCAAAAGATGAAAACCAACTTCTTATTAGATTTAGCAGATGTTCACAGTAGCTTGAATGGTATAGCTTCAACTACAGCATTTGTATATTGAATTGTTTTGTATAGATGGGTATTATATAGTCTGCTGAAAAGACTTGTTTGGTGTTTTTATCCCCCTCCTCAGAGACGAAATCAGTGCTAGCTGAAGGTTTAAAAGAAGCTAATTTGAAACCTAGAATCTTTTGTGTAAACCTCACACATACCTGTTAGCTTGGAGGCTGAAGGACTCTAGGCAGGGCACACCAACAAAGAACGGTCATGTGCTGATATATAGACACTTCGCTCTGGTGGAATTTGGAAGAGGGTTTGATCTGCTGGACATGACACTCCCCCTTTTCCTGGCTAAATTGCTCTCATTTTAGTGTTGGTATTTTGTTTACAAATGTCATCAGAAGAAAATGAAAATGTCTTAACTTAGACTCTAAAAACAATCTCTTGAGCCCATCAGCACCAAAACAAGAGCTCACCTCTCTCCTATCTTTGAACACAAATGTTGCATGTATTTTTTTGCTCCTTTGCAGAGGCACTTTTCTAAGCCAACTTCAGGTCTGTGAAGGCTTTTTATGGTTGCAGACTGCTGTAGTCAGCAGGATTAGGAAAAACAGGCTGGAATTTTCATACAGTTATGATGGAAAATATCAGAGGCAATGCAGAGCCATGGGCTTGTCAAAACCCTGCTGTGCATAGAGTCGGAAAGAAAGATTGTTCAGGTCAGAATATCCAAAGATCCTGCTAGGTCCTCCCTCTGGGTAGTTTGCTCCAAGATCATCTTGTCCCAAGTGAAAACCATTCTCTCTTCAGTGTGTTCAGTGAAACTTGAATCCAGAGTGTGAAGGCTGAAGGGTTTGGCTAGTTGATATTTCACATGATGATATAAAAAGCAATAAAAACGGCTGAGTAAACCTTTTCAACTCTAAGATAACTCTGCAAAATAAAATAAAATAAAATAAAAATATACACTATTAGATCTTTCTCTTCTATCAAGCATTCTATTTCTTGATCATAGTAAAAGTGTTTAAATAAATCAGTCATGAGCCACAAGCATTCAGAGTTAACTGTTCCTACTGCTACAATATTTAACAAGGACCCACCATCTGAGAAAAGCCTGGAGTTTTTCTCAGGCTTAATACCTACAAATGTTTTTATTTTACCTTGTATTTACTGTGTAGGGATGATAGCCATAATTTTGTGACTGCAGACTGATGCAAATTCCAAATGTTTTAATTATCATGTTGCAATCACTAGATGCAAATCTCATGACACAATTTTCCTTTATTTGTTATGGTAAAAAAAAAAATTGTCAAAAACAGCCACAAAACTTTTGTCTTGCTCATTGCACTTTAATCTGAAGTATTTTCATCCGGGTTTCTTTTGTAATTTAAAAAAATATCCATAGGTTCAGTAATTTGAAAAAAAAAAAACCTATCAAATTAATATAATTATAAAATAAATGACAAGTCTCCTTGTCTCTAATGCTATGTTTTTTCTTTATCATTGAAGCTACCGAGGGACTTTCTTTTAGCTGAAGTTGCCTTTTTTCAAACTGCATTCCAGGAATAGGTATACTGTCCTCAAAAGGGGTTTGGGGCAGACATCTTCTCCCCATCAATTACTTGGGGAGCATTCATGCTTTTTTCTGTTCTGGGGTGGGGTCACAACAGACTTCAGAACTTGACAGGTTCTGAAAATTTCTCAGTAAAGAAAACTGTCCCACCTTTTTAACCCATTGTTTCCCAAACTCGTTTGACTAAGAGTCCTTTTTCTAGTGGAATAGCTATTATATCTTGCCAGGGGCTTATTTTTCACATTTGGGAAAATACTGAGATAAATAAGAAAAAAAATAGATAAAAGGTTTTTTCTTTTCTTTTTCCTTCCTACTTTAGAGTTAGTTAAATATCATTTGTCATTTAAGAAGAGTATAGAATTTTGGAGCTAGGAAGGACGTTAGTGATCACCTAGGCTAGGGTTTCCCAGATCTTTGGATTTATGGACCCATAAAAATACATATTCTTTTTAATATCAGGGTCCCATTATAGAGGACATACTTGAATTACGCCATGTGAGAATGTTCAAAGGAGGGAAACCCCCATTGCTCATAAAAGCTAACCATTTTAACAGATTTATAAAACAAATGAATTGATACAAATAAGTCCATTGTTTTATTTTTCTCATTTTACCCCAGACTGATGAAAACTTCATCACAGGTCAATATTTGGGAACCATTGACCAGTATAACCATTTATTTTACAAATGGAGGCACCCAAATGCAGGGAGATTTAGTAACTTTCCCACATTGATGACAGAACCAGGACTTGATCCCAGGTTCCTGACTGGATATCTGTGTTCTGCCCTGTTCTGACCCAAATCTTAGGAGTTAAGTTCTGTAGTGTACATGTGAATGCTGTCCTTCCCTTGAATAAAAGGTTTCTTGTAAAGATTTTAAACATTATCCTAATCTTCACATTTTCCCTAGAACCTGTCTGCTGCGTGTGTGTGTGGGGGGGGGGGGGGCGCGTATAGTTGATAAATATAAATACAGCTGACTATTTATAGGGAAAAGAAATTATTTTTTAAATAAATCACTTCTTACGTGTCTTATGCATACTTGCATACATAACCACATACTTTGTTATAGAAAATAAGGTACTGCAAGAGTCTTTGTTACTTTTTAAAAGCTTAGAATAAAGTTTGAGAATATTATTAATGGACCTCTTCTCCTCCCTACCCCTTGATGACTATGTTCTTTGGCAAATCATTTACCTTTGCTAAGCCTCAGTTTTCTTATCTGTAAAATGGGAATAATGATAACTGTCTTACAGTATTTTAGGAGTAAATGAGGTAAGAGTCGCAAAACTTTTAGTAAAGGGTCTGACGTATAACAGGTATTCAAAAAAAATGTTTATTGGGTTGCAGAAAAGTAGATCAATACCGAAAAAAATATGCACACCAAATAATATGTGATCTTGTGTCCAGACTATCTGACAAACCTCTGGGAGGGTAGCAAATGAGGTGGCATGTTCTTGGTGAAAGGTGGGGCAAGGGAGTTGTGTTGCTCTGCAGGACAATGAGAGAAGGACTCTACTGTTTTCCAGCCCGAACTTCCTCAACCCAATGTTTGACTGTCAAGTTCAAACACTGCTTTTGTCTATGGAAAGCTGCACCTTTGCCCTAGGATCAGCTTTTCTGTGGGGACTGATAAAGCCTCACAGATCCTCCAGGAGAGATCCTCTTGAACTTGTTTTTCAGGAGGAGAATTAGACCATAATACACAGGCCCTGAAGAAGAATTCCCACATTGTTTTATACCCTTGAAAGCCCCTGTGCTCCAGATACCCCTAGGATTCTTTATTCTTGGCACCACAGAACTTTTTTTTTTTCCTGGCATACAGGCAGAAATAAAAACCACAGAGAACAATATGTATGTAGTGAAGGGAGCCAAAAAAAAAGCATATAATGGGACATGAGAGGCTTGACACACCTCTGCAGAAACCCCTGTGTTTGGAAAATTGCAGTCAGTTAGAAGGCAAAGGCTACTATTTCTAGCCAGCTCTATCAGTCTTCCTGATGTAGGTGTGAGGAAAACCAGAGAGGAGCATCTCCGATACAAGTGTGATCAGATGGCCCGAGGGAATGAGGCTCTTGGCTGTGACTCTTGGCTAGTGCAGAGGGAGGAGGCAGCTGGCTTTTGGCCTCAGGTTGTTACCTGACAGGGTAGAAATCTCTGACTCCAAGGAGAAAAAAAATCGCAGGGCAGATCATGTTAATAAAAGTAACTCTCATAGCTATCAATAACTCATCACTATTATTATAGATAACATTATTTGAGCTCATATTGTTTGTGGTAATTTAGGGTTAAATATTTTTAATGTGGAAAACTAACTAAATGCTCGAAATTCCCCTATAAAGCAGGTATTTTATTACTCTCAATTTACAGAGGATAAAATTGTACCTCAAAGTGTTTGCCCAAAGTCATCCAGCCAGCAAGTGGCAAAAGACCATACCTTTAATTTCTATGTAATATCAGTTCCTTGCTCTACATAAAGATATGTTAATTTGTTCAAGTAACAAACTGTATTCCATGTATATGCAGAGCACTGAGGCTGGGAAGACAAGGCTTGATACCTGTCTTCCTGACCAGTTGACAGAGAAGACAGGGTTGTAAAGGAATAATTACATTAGAGTAAGAACATCCTCTGATTTGGCTGAAGCACAAAGAACTTTGAGAACAATCAGAAAGCACCCAATCCAGACTAGAGGGGTCAAAAATTATGTGGGGATAAGGCACCCAAGTAGGAGCCTGGAAGACAAACATACACTGGGGCAAGGAGGAGAGTAGTGGAAGGGCCTTCCCGACAGGGGTAGCTGCATGGCCAGAGCCCAGGCCACTTCCAGGGGCTGGAGCTCAGCAGGTGTTAAAGTATCCAGAGGGAAAGCCAAGACTGAGTCCACACTGGATGTGACTGTGTCTTCCTTGTCTCTATCTGTCTTGACTCCCCAAGATTGATTACAAAGCAGAAGTAGCAGATTGTCTTTGGAGAAGAGGGCTCATGTCTTACTCTAAACTTTCCCAGCCACTCACCTGGAGTCGAGCTCTCACTCTCCTCGGAGCGCTACCAACCTCACTTTGACAAAACAAGAATGTGTCACTCCAGTGACCCAGTCCCTTTCTCCAGAGGGTGGTTAATACCTGTAAGGAGCCAGGGAGGGTCTTTTCCATCTTAGAACAAGGAGTTTGGGGGAAGAATAGTGGGGAGGGCAAAGAACCCTGATGGGTGGATTTCTGCTTTTATTTGAGTAGTATACATTTACATATTGGTGGGACTGTATTAAAGAGTACATTAGGAAAAAATGGTTCCACTGCTAAAAGAAAACAAACAAGTTTGAAAACCACAGGGGAATTATTTTAGCATTTTCTACAGCTCTAGTTTCTTGGCAGTTGTATAGATTTGTTTGTCTATTCAAGCACTGTCTACTAGGTAAAACTGAATGAGATCCAGCCCCTGTGATAAAAGAAACTTGTATTAGGAATGTAAAAATTGATCAAATATAGTTTTTGGATGCTAAGACTATCATGTTTAGAACCCAGTGCTTAAAAATAAGGTGTCTCTGTGCTAATTACACGTTCACTAGTTTAGTTTAGTCTTATAGACTGCTATATCAGGCTAAGATACTAAATATTAAGGAATTTTAGTTTCTATCTCTCGCTCTCAAAAGTTAATGAGGCAGGGGCTTCTCTGGTGGTGCAGTGGTTAAGAATCCGCCTGCCAGTGCAGGGGACATGGGTTCGAGTCCTGGTCCAGGAAGATGCCACATGCTGCGGAACAACTAAGCCCGTGCACCACAACTACTGAGCCTGCGTGCCACAACTACTGAAGCCCGTGTGCCTAGAGGCCGTGCTCCGCAACAAGAGAAGCCACCTCAATGAGAAGCCTGCGCACCTCAACAGAGTAGCTCCCGCTCACTGCAACTAGAGAAAGCCCGCGTGCAGCAACAAAGACCCAACGCAGCCAAAAATAAATAAATAAATAAATACATTTATTAAAAGAAAAAGTTAATGAGGCACAGGGTAGCACTTGAGAATAGACGAATTCATTGATACTGTATTATAGAAAAGACAGTTAAAATGTTTTTATAGGTTAATGTGTGTTGACAGA
Organism: Balaenoptera ricei; assembly: GCF_028023285.1. Classification (NCBI taxonomy): domain Eukaryota; kingdom Metazoa; phylum Chordata; class Mammalia; order Artiodactyla; family Balaenopteridae; genus Balaenoptera; species Balaenoptera ricei. The sequence goes on from NC_082642.1 coordinate 113,009,431, forward strand.
ATATTTCTTTAAGACAAAAGTGAGGTGTCTAATGAAGGGAGGGGCATTAAGCAAATGTGACCAACTATTCTATCTGGGTCACCATCCTCAGAATGATTTCCCTTTTACCTGATTCCTGATTGCCATTTATAAAAGCAGGTATAAAAGCAAGGGAGAATATGGAAAGTAAATAGATGAACTTAATAAAAGTGATCTAAAAATAAATGTAAAATTAAAAAATTAATAGGATAATCTAATGTGAGACATTACTAGAGTAGTAAAATAAAAATATAAAAATAAATAGTATCAGCCAAAGAATGAACACGCTAAAAAAAGAAAAACAATGGTTTAAATATGTACATTCTGTTAAAATAACATTTAAAGACTATGACAACAACCGTATTACTAAGTATCAGGCATGCTGTTTAATGCTAAGTGTTTATATACATTGTCTCATTTTATCCTTACACCTATGGAATATATATTATTATCCCCATTTCACAGATGAGGAACTAAGCCTAAAGAATATGTTATCGTCTACTGCATGATAAATTACTACAAAATTAGCAGCTTAAAACATCACACATTTTTTGTTTCACTGTTTCTGTGGGTTAGGAGTCTGCGTCTGGCTTAGTTGGGTCGTCCCCTTCATGGTCTTTCACAAGGCTGCAACAGAGGTGTTAGCCAGGTTCAGGTCTCATCTGAAGTCTCAACTGGGAAAGGATCACCTTTCAAGTTCTTGTGGCTATTGGTAGAGTTCAGTTCCCTGAGGATCATTGGTTTAAGGGCCTCATTTCTGTACTGGCTGTTGGCCAGAGGTCACCTCTTTTCTTTGCCACATGGGCTTCTCTATTATGGCCTCTTGCTTCATCAAGGTGTACAAGCCCAGATGCGTCTGCAGGCAAGACGGAAATTACAATACAGCCTAATCATGGAAGTGGCAACCCATCACCTTTGCCATATTCTATTGGATAGAAGCAACTTCCAGGTCCTGTCACACAAGAGGATTACCCAATAATGGGAGATGGGGATTATTGGGGGTTATCTTAGAGTCTACCCACCACAAAACGGCCAATGGCTGCTTGAAGTCACACAGCTAGTAAATGATATAGTGGAACTATGAATACAGGAAATCTAACTCCAGAAAAATATACTGGTTTGGGCATTAACACCCCATCTACTTCTCACAGAGTTCAGCCTTTAGTGGCAGATGCCCAGCAGGCAAACTAACCAATTTGTGTGCCTCCATGGTTGGAGTTGTTGTAGGAAATCCCTGAGAATTGAGATAAATATCTTACTACTACAAAGACTCAAGGTATATATTCAGCACTCAATGTGGACCCTATTTTCTGTATATAAAAGGCCAGTCAATGCCTAGATTCCTCAAGTGTGGTCAATCCCATGTAAAGCAGTATGCAAAGTAAATGCCCCCAAAATAGAAACTTTTCTTTCCTTGTAAGACTCAGCTGCCATCATCTCTTAAAAAGAGAAAACGTAAGACAAAATGAAAGTTCTCTTTGACAAAATGTACAAATATTAAGCAATTAACACCTATGAAGTTGATGATACAGTCCCCATAAAATATGTTTCTGAAACATCACTGAGTGGCTCTTCCAGTATATGGAGGAGTTGCTGTAAGATTGAATTAAATTTTTGTTTGGAGGATGAAAGTATACTTCTAGCAGTGGATGTGATGGAGACAACTGGTTAAACTAAAGGAGCTTCTTTCAGATCCTTTTTGGTATGAATACAACAACAATTCTTCCATATGCCCTAGGAATCAAAACACAAAATTTAGGTTGTACACAAAATATATTCTTAATGTGACACCCAGAACCTTGTAGAATGTTAATACTAGAATACCCTGTCGAGTATTTTCTGTAGAGAATAACCCACAGTCTCTTCTTGTGTTGGGATGTCCCAAAGGCCTTGGAGGTACATGGTGAGAAGGGTAAACTTCAAGGTCTCAGGCTACTTTGTAAAAGTTCTGTGGACAGCAAGACTGAATCAGGACTTACCCCACTGCTCATAATTTTCGCTTGGGTTCCCCACCAAGAACTTTCCACAGTGAGATTTTTATAGTGTGTTGTAGGTTTGCCTGATCTAACAAAACCCTGACTTATATTCCCAGTGATTTTTGTAGAAATTTGGGAGCCTTAAAGCTAGTCTGAGGTTTTTAGGCCTTCTCAGTGTAGCAGGCTGTGAAGTCAGCTAACATCCCTCCCTGTGGAATTCTGGAAAGGAGATAGGAGATGTGATGCTTTCATAGAAGTTTCATTATTGCTCTCCAGCCAAGGACTATACATCTAAAGCCATACACTAGAAAATCAGACCAAATCAACCCAGTCTAAGCACCTTCCGGTCAGATTAGAAATTAATTTTAGAGAAAATTGAGGTCTAATTTAAGCTTCACCTATGATATAGCAACTCAATGTTTACTTTAAAAATAAGTTTAGCTATGAGTATAAATACTATAACATCTATCCTCAGCAGTTGTAACCCGTGCATTAGAATAACAAAGTTTTCAAAAATATCAGTACTGTTCTGCTCCTCTACTCAGTTATGATTTAATTGGTCTGGGATGGGAACGTTTAAAAATTCCACAGGTGATTTTAATGTGGCCAGAGTTGAGGACCACTGATCTACAGGTTTTGAAAATTTGCATGTGTAAGTGCTTGATAAATCTTTCTGGATGAGTGCAGGGTAAAATTTAAAAGTTGCAAGTGAATTATTTTATTATTTAAGTTTTAAAACAAACTTAAAGGTGATTTTTCTTTTGTGCTACTTTGTTCCTGGATTTTGAAGCATTATTTGGAAAAAGTTTAAACTTCCTTCTCAGGCCAAATAAAATAAGAAAATGTTTAAAATTGAGATTAACATTTGTTTTTGGTGTTAGAACATAAGTTCAAATGTCTACTTTTACAAAATCTCAGAGGTTAGATCTGAGAAGCTATGGCTGATTGTGTTTTTCAGGACTGGACTTACATTTGCTTATTCTGTCATTCAATTAACTTTAAAAAAACCATCACATTAAGATTATTGGTACACACACACACACACACACACACACACACACACAGTAGAATACTACTCAGCCATAAAAAAAGAATGGCATTTTGCCATTTGCAGCAACATGGGTGGACCTGGAGGACATTATGCTAAGTGAAATAAGTCATACAGAGAAAAGCAAATACTATATGATATCACTTATATGTGGAATCTAAAAAATATAACAAACTAGTGGATATAACGAGAAAGAAGCAGACTCACAGATACGGAGAACAAACTAGTGGTTACCAGTGGCGGGGGAGTGACATACTTAAATATTTAAATATTTTTATTTAAAAAATGAAATTAACTTAAAAAAGAAATACAATTTAAAAAGAAAATAATTTTTAAAATCATCATATTAGGATTATAAGGATGATTTAGACATTTCATGCTTTCAGGAGTTTGAAATTAGTTCTATTTAAAACTAATACATGTTGGCCACACAAAGTTCATTTTCTTAAAATCTGCAGGAGTTAAGCTATTCCATTGTGTTGTCATGCACTAGCTTTAAGTGATACCTATGTACATAAAGAAGAAAAAATGAATTTATGTAATATGTTAAGAACAAGCACCCTATGATCCCAGTCAATGCAAAATACGAGTTGAGAAAACATTGAATAAATTTCCCCCATTCCAAAGGTCCGGGTTATGTGAATTGCCTTTGGAAATTGTTCCTTTAATTGTGCATGTTACCATATACATTCCAGCCCATCTTCTTTGTGCTTTACGTTAAGGGTAATTTATGAGCGCGTAGGATGATTTATAATCTGAAATATCTTTGAAGTGTATTCTGCTGTGTCTCCAATAAAATGAAAGATCTCTCTGAGTGGAGAATGAACCCCTGATAGGACGAAGCTGGGGGTACATTGCTTCCAAGATGCCAAAGTGGAGTTTCAGATTTCCTTCCTCCTTTAATGCCATCCTTTGATTTTTCCAATCTGTTAGCTGATAAGAAAACATTCTGGTTTTCCAAGGACCCTGCTGAGAGTCTGCTGTGCACACGTGTGTGGGCATGCGAGTCTTAACAGGCCTTCCTTCTCTGAGAGCAGCAGATTCTCTCATTGAAGGAGGGGATTGGGGTGACTGCCAAAGTCATGCTGGCAGAGAACTCTGGAATTCAGTGCTGTTACAGATATGCCGGTGAGGGATTCAGGACAGAGTTTCCTTCTCCTTTCACGTTCCCAGATGGAGTTAAAGCATCTCTATCCAGTAAGTTTGGGATCATGTATCAGATGATCTGAAGAAGGGCCCCTCCCTTCCTCTCTTGGCTCATCCTCTTTAAATACCCCAACGATCCTGCTGTCACAGAATAATTCTCTAATTACTCATGCTTTTACTAGAATTAGAAGGAAAGTGATGCTGGCCATGTTCTGCCATTGAGGTTTACCCTAAACTGTAGTTTTGTTATGAATTGGGAGGATAAATATTGGGAAATAGCAATAGGGGCTAGTGGGTAAAGTATTGGAGTCAGTGTGAGCCTGGCAAGTGACCTGATCTCTCTGAACATCAGATCTGCTTCCCTGAAAAAAGGGAATAATAAAAATACCAGTTCTCTTTTTAGCTTCCACTAATAAATAATAATACTAGGGTGACTTTAATGGTTTTTGGTAGTAATTTTCTTAACCTAAGTAAGAGGAGATGTGGAAGGCCAGACACAATTTTGAAAACTCTTCACCTGCCCTGGCAGCTAAAGAAGGATCTGGACACTCTTGTCTTCTGGACGTTTCCTGAGAAGAGGCGGAGCTAAAAGAATGCTCTGTTGCTGCAAGTCAGAGTCTCATGTGTCTGGGCCTGTGGGGTGTCAGCCTCACAGTGACCCAGGGCCTGAAGACGGGAGCCACGGCGCTGTGGGTTTTTAAACACAATTCTTGCCACCAGAAGCTCCTGTTCCCCTGGCCAAGTCTCCCGCAGGAGTTTGGAAGCTTTTGCTCAGAGAAGATTTACGTTTTATTGTGGAAGAACTAGGAGCACAAATCATGGTCCTTGGTCATTTTTTCCTCCACATACGCTTGGGATGTGGTTCTGTGTGATTTGACTTTCTCCTGGATGCCTGGTCTGTTGGTCAGCTCTCAGGTACTCGGTTGGTCTGATGAGATGACTGATCAGTCCCCTAATGAGACTCTTTTGTTTTTTCTCTGTCCTCCCTCTTTTTGTTCGTAATCCTTCTTTCCCTTCAGTCTCCTTCTCTCTCTCTTTCCTTTTGAATTCCCTCCTTTCCTCTTTCCCTCTTCTCTCAACACCATGAGTCCTCAGAACATTCTCCTGGCTTCCACCCCTAACCTCTGCCACTGGCCACTTTGGCCCTAGGCCTCACCTCACAGTTGACTCTTCATCTGTTTGGATTCAGCAGGAATCAGCCCTTTGGAAGACAATGCACACTTTGTATTTTTTTTCAAGGCAGGAATGGGTGTTTCTATGTCATGCTAAACGTTCCACTTGATTGAAAATATCATGGTTTCCTGATCATTTATCTTGGCATCAGCAAGCCTGCAAAAAGCACAAATTTACATTAATTTGATAAGCTCTGTGCATACCAGATGAGACAAACCATACTGTATATTAACACCATAGTTCATTCTTAAATGGTTTTGAATATGGCATAAGTTAGTATGTCCCATGAATTATGGCAATAACATATGCATGATAAACGCCAGATATCATAGTGTTATTTTGTAAGGTCACTTTTTTATTTGTTCCTGGATTTTTGTTCCAGGGTAGCTGTTGGTGTTTGATATTTTCAAGAACTTGCAGAGAACTTTGCCTTTTCCAGTGGCTCGAGTTGGCTCTTAAGTTCGAATGCCATGTTTCTCTTCATTTGATTTGTAGCCAACATTTCCATGAAACTGAGTTTCTGTGTCAACTGTCCCCATGAAATGTGATCCTCTAATTTGCAACTGGATCACAGTTGTGGCATTTCATATACATATACATATATATATAATTACATTTCCAGATACAGGTTTATGTGCTTACACATGTATGTGCCATGCTGCATTGTTGTATTTGTTCTCCTTGTAATACAAATCAAAAACATAAATATGAAATAGATGAAAGTCCTAGAATGGATTAAATTTGGTGTGACTCACCATTGATTTTTGATGGATTAACACACTGGTATTAGTGTGGTTTAGAGTTTTGTTCTTATGCAGAACAACCTAGTTGTAAAACTCTTTATAAACAGCCTTTCACTAGAGCAAGTGATTGTTTTTACTATCCTATTTGGGGAACAGTAACTCAAATTTAAAATATTGATATTACAACTGAATCACCAGAATAACTAATAAAAAATATCCTTGAATCACTTAAAGAAGTAACAGTACTTCATATCTAGGTTAGTCAAAATTCTTTCTCCACATACACTTGGCAAGAAGTCCCACTTTCACAATTTTTCACCAATGTGTCAGTGCTTTCTCAAATACTTTCAGGTGCCTTTCTCAGCTGTTTACAAAGAACACCATTCAGTTTTAGGAGACCCTAGATTTGTTAGCTGAATTGCATTATATAACACTTATTCTTCACCGGCCATTCAATCCAAGCATCTGTTTTCACTTATGTCAGAAAATTAAGACAACAAGTATTTACTGTAGTGTTTTCCAAAGTCATCATAACCCATGGCTCACATGTCATCTGTAAGGTTTTTCTGGTGTCCCAGAAACATCCATTTCAAACATTCCTTTTCATGGCCAGAGGTTCATAGGCCACAAAGGAACCACAGATGTTAACACTAAATAAACTTCCTGTAAGTTATGTTATCAAATAATTTAAATGACATTAAAAGATAAACATTAGCTGAGTCAAGATCCTTTTAAGGATGTCTCTTTCTAGGGACTTTCTTATTTTGTGAGACTGCTTGTTTGTTTCTTTAAACAAACAACATGGAGAAACATGTACCTCCATTTATCTGCTTTTTTTCTAAGGTCTCTCCCATCTACCCTTCTTCCTTTATGGTACTTGCAGCCTACATCCATCCACAAGGCCTGGTTGTAGAAGATATTTAGATGGGAATAGGAAAAGGAACCCATGAGTTTTGTTTCATTGAGATACAGCTGTTTAACAAACCTGGAGATGATCATTCTCAAACTATACTGAGGAGCAAGGAATCACTGAGTGCAGTGGTCCTTAAGCTTGAGCAAGCATCAGAATCATCTTGTTAACATTCAGCGTAACATCCATCCCTAGAGTTTCTGATTCAAGACCTGAGGTGGGGTGGTCCAGAGAATTTACATTTCTCACAAGTTCCCAGGTGATGCTGGTGCTGCTGGTCCTGGGGCCATGTTTTGCAAACCACCGACTTAGTGAATCTGTTAAGTATGCAGAGCTCTACCTCCCCCAACCCCGCCCTTCGCTCCCTCTAACCTTACTATAGTCACACCAGATTCCAATTTAGTAGGTCTGATCATCTGCATGTTAAACACTGTCACTGATGATTCTGATGAGATTAACTGTGTATGGAGAAATACACAGTTATAGAAACTGATCTGTTTATATAATCAGTACCAAGCACTGGGGCACTAATTCAAAGAAAGTGGCTGAGAGGAAATTAGCTAACTTACTATAATTCTATAAATTTGGAGAACCTGTGCTTTTCACTTGTTCATTATATGATACATGACTGTAGAAAATGTTTAGCTTCAGACAGCGAGAGCTCTAGTTCTTGTGATGAACTTCTGTCTGGCTTTATACTTAGAAACCATATTTTTGCATCGCTAGCTGAAGCATGAGCAGCATTCATCATTAACTAACCTTGTTTGGTGGTGAGTAATGTTTAACTCTGGAAGGTTTGGGTGACATTATGAGATATTAGTGAGTCATTCTGTTTGTGTATATGTATATTAAAGTTAATGCCTAATATTAGCCTGAAGCGTCTGTTAAGTGTAACCCAAACTCAAGATAGCCCACTGTAAAGTATGAATAGTTTACTTTACCAGGTCATTTAAGAAAAATACCACTGTGAAACAAAAGGTGAATTTGGTACTTCACATGAAAGTCCTCTGTTATTTTGACTTACATAGACTTGATAACTAGCCAGTCTTTCAGCTAATACTGGGCATCAGCCTTTTGTTGAACATTAGCTGTGACATTTATATTTGGCAGCCAGTTGAAAACATTGCGTATGTTGCTTGCAAGTTAGAGTTCTTTTTCTTAGCTCCAGGAGTCCATAAAAGTCTTCCAGTTGTATGTAAAATAGCACATTTGTGGTTATGTACATTTTGGGGGTGGGGCACAGCTGGTCTTTAGATATTAAGATTCTCAAAAAGTCTAAGAGCCAATGAAAGTTAAGAACCACATGTCTAGGCAGATGCCTTTCACTGAGTTAGAATTAGGATGCATCAAGTGAGTGGCTGGAAGGATTACCACCATATTCATAAAACATGCAAAAAGGTCTTTGAGATGGTTCATGAAAAAATCTCAAATTTCATAACTAAGCTGTGAATACACAGTTTATGTAATTGATTTTGATATGGTGCAAAAAAATTTAAATGTGGAAGTACAGAATTCAAAATGACCTTCACCTCCTGTACTTACCCTTTGTATAGTCCCCTCACACATGGAATTGTGGCTGGCCTGTGTATCCATTAGAGTACAGAAGAAGTGAAGTGAACATGTGTGACTTCGGAGGGTAGGTCATGAAAGACATTGTAGTTCACTTCACACCTTGCTCTTTCCCTGAAGCTCCACATCTGGAGAAAGCCAGGTGCCATGTCATGAGAATACTCAAGCAATCCTGTGAAGAGGTCCCCATGGTGAGGGACTGAGAAATCCTGCCCATAGCCAGCACAAATTTGCTAGCCATATGAGTGAGCCATCTTGGAAGTGCATCCTCCAACCTCAGTCAAGCCTTCCGCTGACTGCAGCCCTGGCCAATATCACGACTGCAACCTCATGAGAGATTCTGAGTAGTATCTACCTAACCCAGCTCTTCCCATGTTCCTTCCTGATCCACAATAGCATTCCTTCCAAATGCTATCATTGTTGAAGCCACAAAGCTTTGGGCTAATTTATTGTGCAACATTAGGTAATTAACAAGGGGAGTGTGTTTGCTGCCCTTTTTATTATAATTTAAAGGAATATTTAAGTGGAATTAAAAATAGAATAAGAAATGTAGTCTTTATTGGCATATGGCTCTGAAAATATAGTCTTGCCTACAGGCAAAGGATAAGTGGAAATAAATTCTGAAAGAGAGTTTTTGGATCAATTACCTTTTCAGGACCACAAAAAGCTCGGCATAAATGCTGATCAAAGAGTAATGGGAAAAATATGTGAACAAATAACCTTTTAAAGGAATCATGGAAAATGTTTGGTAGTTTAGAGTGGCTTAAGGACCACGTTTTCCAAGGCCTTGGTAAATGGCCTTGTCATTCATTCCGGAGGTGATTTCAGGGCTGGCCTTAGGCCAAGGGTGGGTCTGTATTGGTCCTGCTATCATTTAGGAGTCAACCTGTACCCAAGACAGCTTTAGGAGAACCAGAACCAAGATCCACTCTGTAGCTAACCTACATCCCTAAATTCCCCTGAGGAGCAAATGGGTCTCCTGGGACAAACCTGGATCAGGCCAGGCTCTAATTTCCCTAACTTTGACCTCATGCTGAAGTTTCTTCATGTAATTATATCTTCAGGTTAGGTCTTTGTGAAATTTCTTCTCTCTTACAGAAAAACAAACTAACAAATATTTTATAAACACCTAATGTTATAGTAGGAGGCATGAAGTTATAAAGAAGAAAAACGGTTACTGTCCCTGAGTTTATATCGTAGCAAAAGAAATAGATGAACTAAACAGGATAATACAGTGTAATAAAGGCTATACCTGCGGAATGAATAAAGCTGAAATGGGGCGTACAGAAAAAGGGGATTTATTTTGCTTGGAAGAATTGAAAAGACTTTGGACAGGCTCTTCTCTGCCATTATGAAAAATTTTTATGGCATTTCCACAAGTGTTAAGTTTTAAAAAAATACTTCGTGTGGGAAATTTCTTTATATGTGCTGTCTGTGGAGGGTGAGCAAATTTTTCTAACCCCAAACCAGAATGCATGGTAAATATAAAGATATTTTTGAAGAACTAGACAGCATATTCATAAACTAGGACTCTCCCAGAACATTCAGGATGTTCTAACTATATTTTACCTATAGTGTACTTCATTAATGGATGCTATTAGGGCTTTAAGCTGAACTCATTTGCTCCCTTGAAAAATACCATTGTTTATAAAACGATTACAAAGAAAAATCACAGGCACTTATTGTCAGTTACTAAGACCTTATTAACAAAGCATGTAACAAAAACATAAAATTAGGTAGGGAGTTTCCATCCAGTTGGCTATTTCCTTGGCCAGTCAATATCTGGGTTACTTGGGTTACTTGGATGATACAAGTCACAAGGGACCTGCTTAGCCCCTCATCCCAGACCAAACTCCAGTCTGGATCTAGAATCTTCTTCCAATATGTATCATCATTCGGGAAATCACAAGGTCCCATGTGATCCTTGCTTTCATGCAGATTCAAGGCACCATGGACTTGACCTTCCCAGAGCATTTATCATAGTTGCCAAGGAACAGCTGTTTTAGCAGTAAAAACAGCTCATTTCCTACCACTGCTTTATCCACTCTTGATGAACACGCCTAATTAAGCAAGCAAAACTTTCAGGCTTTTGAAGCAGGTTCTACTTGTGAAGGATCCTGTGGGCAAAGAAAAAGTCAGGGAAGGCAAAAAATTGAGTCAGATCTGAAACCGTCATCCAAACAGGCAGTGTACTACTAGAAAAGTCACGACTGTGACTTGCAATCAACCCCTTTAGAATTGTTTTCCCACTCTGTCCGTGAAGTGTAGGACCCCTTCATCCTCACCGGCCCCTCTCCTACAAGGCAGCTGTGGGGCTCACTTCTTAAATGACTTTGCTCTTCTAGACTCATTCATTAGAAGTGGGAGCGTAGTGCTTCTAGGTTCAATTTTGTTATCTTGTTTGCAAAAGTTTTGTTTTATTGCAGTTTAATAAAATAAGGAAGTAACTTCCAAAGACTAAAAGCTTTTATCTACATTCAAATGTAAACAGTTTTGACTTTCTCAATATCCTTATTTCTCTTTTTCCTTAGGCAACATAATTACACCAATGTTCTTTAAGAAATTTCCTATACTATTGTTAATATATCTATTATTAAATAATCTTCAGATAAATATATTATAAGTGACTAACTTATCAAACAGGAGAAGTTTTTTGTCCAGACTGTCTGCAAACACTCTTCCTGTTCTGTCTTACAGAGATTGGACCTCAAACCACATTTAGGGCAGGTTTGACGTTCCAGAGTGCCCCGTTCTTGGGATACCTGTTATTCCACTCTGCACCCTAAAGATAAATGTTACTTATTTTAACATTACATACTTTCAGCTAATTACTAAATAGTCCTCTGCAGTTATAGCTTAATCTAGAGGAATGTAACAAATGACTTTTTTTACCTTTCTAAATTTTAAACACACCCTAAAGATGTCATTTCTCTTTCCTATTTGTCTACCCCATTGTTTCATCCTATCCGAGAAATATTTTGTCAGTTTTAATCAAGATTTAAAACATTTCCATCACCCCAGAAAATTCCGTGCTCCTTTGTAGTTAATTCCTTCCCCCAACTCCCAGCTCCTGGTAACTGCTGATCTGATTTCTGTCCCTACAGTTTTGTCCTTTCCAAACTGTCCTATGATAGAAGCATGTATTATGTAGCCTTTTTTGTCTGGGTTTTTTCACTTAGCATAGTGCTTTTATGATATATCCATGTTGTTGCTGGTATTAGTCGTTTATTCTTTTTATTAGTAGAATAGTATTCCATTATATGGCTGGACCACAATTTGTTGACACACTCACCCATTGATGAACATTTGGGTTGTTTTAGTTTAGGGCAGTTATGAATAAAACTGCTATAAACATTTACTTACAGGTCTTTGTGTGAAATACATTTCTTTTGGAGTGGGATTGCTTTGTCATATATTAAGTGTATATTTAACTTTAAAAAATGCCAAACTGCTTTTTAAGTGGCTATAGTACTCTTTATAGAAAAGTATGAAGTTTTCAGTTGCTCCACATCCTTGCCGTTATGTGATATTGTCAGTTTTTTGTTTTTAATTTGAGCTATATAATAGGAATGAATCAGATAAGTTTTGAATCCACACCTTTACACCTTAGAGATTGGCCTACACTTGATAGGTATCTTTCTTTAAAAAAATATGAGATCAGTTTTCTTAGAAACCACAATCTTTCCTAAAAGGTAACAGGTAAATTAATTTGCTGAAATTCACAGTAATTTCTTATAAGATAAAATATGGAAATTGGCTACATTTGCCTGGTACACACAGAAAAAACATTCAATAAAGTTTACTCTTATCTCTCTCCTTTCCTATATCTTGTATTCATGAGTCATCATAACCCACCCGTTAAAATTATAAATCTAAATTGAACTGTCACATACTTTTTTGTTTGTTTTTGTTTGTTTGCCTCTTTCAGTTTTGACCCAATGTAAGCCTGATTTACACACTTGAAAAAAGATACCTTGGTGGGGTTTTTTTTTTTTTGGTTTTTAAAAAAATTTATTTTATATTGGAGTATAGTTGATTTACGATGTTGTGTTAGTTTCATGTGTACAGCAAAGTGATTCAGCTATACATATACCTATACCTATTCTTTTTGAAAAGACACTTTTTTTTTTTTAAATATTTATTTATTTATTTGGCTGCACCAGGTCTTAGTTGCGGCATGCAGGATCTTTGTTGCAGCATGCAGGATCTTTTTAGTTGTGGCATGTGGGATCTTTTAGTTGCGGCATGCGGGATCTTTGTTGCGGCATGTGGGATCTAGTTCCCAGACCAGGGATTGAACCCAGGCCCCCTGCATTGGGAGTGCAGAGTCTCAGCCACTGAACCACCAGGGTAGTCCCGAAAAGACACAGTTTGAATGACAGTGCTCTGGGTAGGAGAATGCCAAGTAAATCGGGGCATCCCATGTAATGAAGACACGAACGCCCTTCTCTTTATTCATAACCAAGGTATAATTGGAGAAAGGAGGCATAAGGCAGAAAAACAATCACTGGACTTGGAAACAAACCCCTCAATTTTAGTTTTTACTCTGCTTCCAACAGGATGGGTGACATGGGAGGAAATAATTTAGTCTCTTTGGGTCTTAGTTTCCTAACCTAAAAGCACAGAGCATAATACAGTCAATTTTCATCACTCGTAGTACTTAACGTTCTATAAAGTTGCTGCAAACATCAAATTAGCAAATACCAACCAAACCATTATTTCTAGGAGAAACACAGTGTTAGGTTCCTATGAGCCTCTGGTCACAACATTTTTGTCAACCAGTCAATACATAACTTTGCTTTTCATGTTTCTGTTTAAAGACACCTTATTTAACCTATGTTGTTGATTTATCGAACGCTGAACTCACAGCCAACAGCACTATAGCTCATGCTTGAACAGAGCTTATCTAGCCCAGATATTTCCTCTGCAAGGAACTACACAGCCTTCCTGGGCTTATACCGTCGACGACACCTCAGCACTACACTGGGGGCTGTATTAAACCATGAAATCACCCCCCAAAAAAGCACAGAAGTGGGAAAAATGCAGCACTAAATAGACTGTGCACAGTATGCTTGTTTACAGTCTGAGAACTGAAATAAGGAAGTGGATTGTCACCGTTTGACCACAGCTGGGAAGATGCACATTGAGGGACTCAAGTTTTTTGAGACTTTGTGCATGTCCATGAATGACTGCAAAAGTGCCGTGAATATTGATTTTGGAGTTACAGGTGAATTTTAGAGAGTAGGCAAATTCACAAATACAGATTCTGCTAATAATGAGGATTGATGGACTGTATTTGCTACCCCTCTTCCACAGGGTGAATCATATGTGTTGTTTGTGTGAATGGACATGGTGATGCTTTTATTATTGCTTAGCATGGGTGTTTTCTCCAGTCAGGGGCTGAGAAATCTAACATTTATTAGAAAAAAAAAGAAATCTCAATACTTAAATATCTCACTCAAACACCATAAGCAGATTAGGGAAACCAGATAGCCGAGTGGAACTGCTTGTTTACCTTAAAAAATATGCATTAACGTATGAAGATAACATCATGTTAAAGAGTCTTGACTGGCAAAAATAATAGCTCCATTGTTTGATTTCTTTAAGGTGGGTGAGGGCTTGCTGGAACCTGATTGTTTTTGTGAACATTTGCAGCTGTCTTCTAGGTTCCTTTATAAATGAAGCGATCATTCATCACTCCTATTCTTGGCTCAAGGAGTAGTTTTCACATCTCAAAGGTGCTTTATAAATATTTGCAATCATCAGTTTATTTGTAGATTCCTTTCAGTACAGGTAGATTTTTCTCCACATAAAAATTTGGTTTTGCTTACTTTAATTTCTATGGTATAAGTTTCATTTTCTAAAATACAATACAGAGGTTGTTTTAATGGCAATCTTAGCTTTATTAAAATCAAAGAAACTGTAAATACATCAATGCCTTGAGCTGGTGAGGTGAAATGACCAGGTTACAGAAATGTTTTTGTGGGTATCCAGTGCTTTTGGGAAGGATGAAATTCCATTCCTGGTTGCCTTTCTTCCTACCCCTTTTTCGGAAGGCACAGCCTTCTCAGCCCACATTTCTGTGATTCTTTCACTGACAAAGTGCAAGTTGATTTCACTGGCAAGAACCCTCACACCTCCTTTCTGTTTTAATTTCCATTTAAAAAAATCTATTTTTAATGACCTAATTCTTGATCCATTCATTAAAACAAACAAACAGACAAAAAAACCCTGTGGTTTTGCTGGGACCAAGAAAAATACCTCGATAAGTAGGTGAATGAAATTCAGCTTCCATCAACATCTGTTAAACATCTATCAGGCTCTTTACTTGCTGGTTATATTCATTTCTATTGTGTGATACAATCCTAGGTAAGGTATGTTTTATAATTCAGGGGGGGAAAATCCAAAATGTGTGGTAGGCATAAATGTGAAAGTGGAAGCACATTTTATCTATGGGGCCCACAAACATTCTCAATGTTGTCCTCTCTGGAGCCCAATATCTGAAGACTTCTATTGCCCCACTCCAGACTTTCCTTCTCCTTGTAATACTCCAGATTATCCCATAACTATTTCCTGTCAAAATATCCGTAGTCAGTGCCCCATTCCTGCTAACCTACTCTTTGAAAATAATCTGATATTCTCGTTCATAGTAAAGTGTTAATGGCTGGCTGGTAATAGCTAAATGTCTTATATCTCTGAGACATTTGCATTTTATCTGAAGATGCTTGTATAAATAAAGTCTTAATGCAAAACAATCAGATCTATCTTCTCTAACAGGAAGATTTCAGCCAAGTAGGTTTAGAGGGGAAGAATCTGTTCAAGCATGACAGTCTTCCTTATGTCTCTCAAATCATGTCCAAAGAAGTGACATTCTGTTTATATGTCCAGTGGGTCCTGGAAAAGGAACCAAATAATGTCTTCACTGCAGAAAGTCCTGACTATAATATACATGTTTGCAGGGGACTTGCAAGTCATGTTGGGAGAAGCCTGTAGTATATTTATCCAGAAAATGGTATCAGCAATCACCAAAATTTCTTGAAGCAGTTATAATGACCAAGAAAGCAGTTTTAAGATCTTTTTGTTCGATGAACTCCTTGGAGTAACTCAGTTTAAATTAAGATTTAAAGAAAAAACTCTTGGCATGGAGCATGGGACATGAACACCTGTGGTGGGCCACTCCCCAGTATTTCATTTGAATACCAAGATGGAGCCATACTAACAGGTGGACCCTCACAGCCCCCGTGGTCCCTCTTTGCCTACTTGTATTTCTTCCCTCATGCTCTACAGGGAGAGGAAAGCTTTCAGCACATACTGAAGAGCTGCCCTTCTCAGGGGATGGATACAGGAGGGGGAGGTAACAACCCGGAGCTCATGGGCCCTCAGCCCAGAGGAGAGGGAGACAAGAAAGGCAAGAGCATCACCTGGATGGCACACATGAGAGAGGTCTGGTCAGGAGAGAGTCTGGGGACTCTCTCTGGAGTGGGTGAGAACAAGTGCATTTAATACATGTTGCTGGGCTCCAAGTTCTTAGGTTCTTTGCAATATTTGAGGGGGGCAAGAGGAAGACCCCAAATCCCGGTTTGGGTCCATATGTCTCTAAATGTGACAATACTCTGCAACTGGATACCTGGGAGTCAGTCTTCATGGGCTTTGTCATCTTTTTTAGTGTGTTCGCTTTGGGGGGAACTATAACAACTTCTCAGATGTCCAACTGGACACTGTATTTTGACAGAAGCAAAAACAAACATTTCAAAGCTAAATTGATGCTTCTGATTTTGCCACTATTGTTATGGAATAAGAAGCCTAATTTCTGCTTCAAAGCAGTAGGAATTCATTTTAAAAATATGAATTAATTACCTTCTGTAGTACAGGCACCATAGCAGAATGGGTATGGATAAAAGTGCCCTTTGCCTTTTTTTATCACATAGACCTGAACAGCTATTGAGGCTGTTGGCCATCCAGTCATGTGGCTGTAAGGGAATTCTGGCTGCACCAAGGCTTTAGGGGGATGGCCGAGATCTGTATTTGTGGGAATCCATAGGGGTGCTCTGTTGAAAGAAATTCAGTAAATCCTTATGTAATATGAAGTTTGTAAGTAAAGATCATTTAATAATGATTTCCTTTAAAGAATATTTCTAACATAGCTTTTTGTTTGGGGTTAACCTTACATGCGGAGGAAAAAAAGCACAGAATGCATTTTTCTTTAAATCTTAAAAAAAACCCAACTTTCCTCTGCTGGTATCGTTGGAGATTTCCTCTGACTCTTGGCAGATGATTTACAAAAATGAGTTAACACCCTCAGATGTGGACTCTTTCTACTCCACCCTGACTCTATTCCAGCAAAATCCATTCTTCTCTTTCTAAAAAGCATATTTTAAAAAATCTTGATGACATAGATTTGCTTTTCTGTCTGTTCTGAGCTATGCCTGGAGATTTGAAGATAAGACAGTTTCTCTACCTTTCTTTTCAAATGCACGTTTTTGGAACAAGATGCTGTTCTGAGTACAACATTTATTATACATGTGATTGATAGAAAAATTTTTTAAGCTTATAATAAAATTCAGAGTCAAGGACCTGCTGCTGGCCATGTTTACTGGATGTACCCATCTCTTTAGTTCTTGGCTCTCACTCTGCATTGGGTAGCGTGGGGTCTGTGGTATGGGGCTGATTCGTGAACAGGAGGGTTCCAATGCTGGTAATGCCACTAGTTAGGGCTAGAACTCTACAGCAGTCACCTCACCTCACTTGGCCTCAGTTACCCCCGCTTTAAATTGAAGAGGGTGTTCTACGATCTCTAAACTCCTTTCTATCTCTCAAATTTAGGATGGTGCCCTCTGTAAGTAAGAAAACACTGGGAATTGTCTTTGTGACTCATTGCAGCTGCACGTGTGGATGGCTTGGCTCTTACTCGGGTCTGTGATTTTCTTGCTTCATAGCTTGCATCGCTTAGATCATGTCTGTGCCACCCTGCCCTTTGTGTCAAACACTGGATCCATGTAAGATGAGGCAGTGGTGACCCTGCCAGTGAACTGAGAATAAATAGATTACTCCCCCTGTGGGTTTGGAAAAGCTCAACAAATCCCAGGGAGAATTATGCACGAAGCCACGTCTGCAGGAAAACTCACATTCAAAGGATAACCTGTATTTATCTTAGGATAGCAAATTATATTTAAGATCTGTGAGATGTATCATTTCTTAACAGGATTCTGAGATTCAAAGCTGTATACTATTAGAATCATAAGCTGGAAGTAACTTCAATCATATCCAGAATCCGGGTCGGGTATAGCCAGATTGTTCTACTAGAACTCCCTCAGGTCACCATGACGGTCTTTGCCTCTGTCCTCCAAAACCACTGAGCCCTATTTTGATGCCAGCTTCAGCCATCCGGTAATTAGGCTCTTCCTAATCTCATTTATTTTAGTAGATTTCACAAAGCTATGTGGTTACTAACCTAGATAGCTACAGTTTTTTTCTTCATGTGTGTGAATGTGTTTTTTTATGAAGACCAGGCAAAACTGAAAACTATTGGTTAATTGCAGATTAAAATTTTACCTCTCATAAAATGTTTGTTGAGACATTTTTATTCTTAGACTAATATAATAAAATTTAAAAGTCAGGCTAGTTGTAATCATTCTACCTATTGAACTGATTTTGAATGGATTGAAATCAGAAAATTGCATAGAGACATGGGTACCTCGCCATAAAACTGGAATTGATTACATTTACTGCATATTTTCAGGATAAATTGTCCTTTGTTATATTGGTACTCCAAAAGGTTGAGAGGCCCAACATATGAAGCAGCATTAATTACAAATCATATTTGATTTACCAAAATTTTAGTACAGCAAAAACTTGATCTGTCCCTAGGAATTGATGGGAATCTAATGGGATTTACCTTTAGAGTTTAGAACCCAAAATCTGAGAGGGTATACAGTTCAAGGCTTTCCTTTCACAGATAAGAACATTGAGTTTTAGGAACATTAAGTCAATTGACCATGATAACACTGCTAGTCAAGGACAAGAATAAGTAACTTTCCCATACCTGAGTAATCTTCAGTATTGTTTAAAAAAAAAAAGAAAGAAAGAAGGAAGGAAGGAAGGAAGGAAGGAAAGAAAGAAAGAAAGAAAGAAAAGAAGGCTTACAAATTCTAGAGATTTAAATTTTATTGTGCATGCAACAACATTTGAGTTCCTTAGTGCAAGACCATGTGCTCATCATGGCAGCAGGCAGTCAGGGGCAGTGGGGAAGGCACAGAGACAGAGCAGAGTCTCCTAGGGAAGTAATCATAAATATAAAGCCACCAAGCCTGACATTAAAAATAACTGCTTATGTCTTTTTTAAAAAAATTATTTTATTTATTTATTTTTAGCTGTGTTGGGTCTTCGCTGCTGTGCGCGGGCTTTCTCTAGTTGCGGCAAGCAGGCGCTACTCTTCGTTGCAGTGCACGGGCTTCTCATCGCGGTGGCTTCTCTTGTTGTGGAGCACGGGCTCTAGGCACACGGGCTTCAGTAGTTGTGGCACGTGGGCTCAGTAGTTGTGGCTTGTGGGCTCCATAGCGCTGGCTCAGTAGTTGTAGTGCACGGGCTTAGTTGCTCCGCGGCATGTGGGATCTTCCCGGACCAGGGCTCGAACCCGTGTCCCCTGCATTGGCAGGCGGATTCTTAACCACTGTGCTACCAAGAAAGCCCCCTAACCAATTACGTCTTGAAAGAAAAAGAACAACATTCTCAGACCAGTCATTTCTATGTGTGATGGATCAAGGGAAGTGTATTTGAATCTTTATGTTCATAAAATTCCTATAGCTTAACCTGTACTATAGTTTCATAGGTTTACCTAAGTAAGAAACTATATTTAACAAACTGTCTCAACTTTTCATTTGCCATCCAACCTTGTGATAATGAAGAATATGCTTAAGTTTTTGTTATTGCTTAATTATTTTTACTATCTGGTCTTTTTTTTACTTTTTTACTTTACTTTTTTTTCTTTTACTATTATTTACTATCTAGTCTTTTACTTTTTCAGTAAAAGACCAGATAATAAATACTTTATACTTTGTGAACCATACAGTACTTGTTATATTCAACTCTGCTGTTTTTACAAAAGCAGATGGCAGATTGGATTTGGCCCATGAGCCACAGTTTGCCCTTTGGAGCATGAAATTAAGAGATAGCATTGCCTCACTTCCTTTACTTCACCAGAGAGAAGTTGGCAAAAGTTATGCTAATATATAAAGGTCTTACCCAGTTTCCTAGATGATCAAGTTAGAGAGACTGGGCTTATTGGTAGCAGATCTCTTGCCTGCATAGTCCACACATGAATTCATTGTTCTCTATTTGTGACATAACAGCTGGGCACAACGGAAACAGTTAATGTTGTGAGTCCAATGTGACCCCTTAAGGTTGGAGAACAGAAGCAGTCTCAGGATGATGAAGCTGATCTTGCTTTCATGTCACTTTTTTAGGATTAAATTAGGAGGAAAACTAAGCTAGTCAAAAAACTATATCTGGTACATGGCCTTCTTTTTGTCCATCTTTGGCCTTGGATGAAGTCTTTCCTTACCCCAGGGACACAGCAGATGCATGAATTTATGTGTTTCAGACACATCTACAATAATGGTAGCATTTATCATTTGTAAAGATGATTTAGAACACAAAATTGAGCATGTTGGGGACAAGGACTTTGTTTTATCCCCAGCTGTGATGTTTTGGCAAAATCACTAAACCAGTCTGGGTCTCTGTTGACCTCATTCATTAGATCTGCCACTAACATGCCATGATTTCATTCACCAGAGCACCCAGAACGCCTGGCACACAGAAGTTACTCAGTAAATAATGATGCATAAACTCAGTCCTTTCCTTACTAAAACCCATTCTTCTGATGGTGAATCAAATATTTTAATTTAATTCAAAGAGTAAAGACTTCCCATGTTTTCATGTCATTACTATAGCAATTCTCCTAGGATGTACTTTGACCCAGCAATAATTGGCCATTTTGAAAGACATTTGCTAAAACTATACAGTTGTATTTCTTTCATGAACCCTGCTATTAAAAGAAACTGGAGTGCTTAACTGTTTGAGCTGCCCAGAATTCTGTCACCATACCCAATTTTCTTAGGCCTTGAAGCAGGAGAGATTTGTAGAACTTGAGAACGATGGAACTTGAAATGAGTTAGGATCATGGACCCTTAAAGTTGATTTATCTTAGACCTATAATTTTGCCAATTCAGATGTCCAAAGGCTTTATATTCACACTGAAAAGGGTTGGCTTGTGTGTGGAAGAGGAGGTGAGCATGGGAAAAGAGCTACAAATGACCAATGAGAAGCCTTCACCCCCGGGTTATCTGTGATCACTGCACTCACACTACTAGAAGTTAGATAATGCAATTTGGTTTCCCATACTGATATGAACATTTACCATGAGATAAGAAACTCCGTTGTTCTTTATCAGTCTTTCCACCTTACTAGGAATTAGCTCTTCAGATCTTTTCCAGTTGACAGCCAACGAAAGCTTTAAGGAAGGGAGGCCTCTACCCATGGTGGTAGAGAGGCTGGCAGAAACCAGGAGTTGGGGTAAATGTACTAAAACTGGAGGCAGGAGGATGCTGAAATTTTTGTTTATAGAAGCCCTGCCACCCCCCAGTCTAGTACCAATAAAGCAGAAGCTTGCTACAAATGATTATTCTTTTAAAATGATTTAAATGTCTCAAGCTCTACACAGCCAAAAATAAATTAATTTTTAAAAGTCTCAAGTTCTTTCTAATTAAAGATAAAATAAATCAACAAGAAAAAAAGAAAGAAGGAAAGAGAGAAAGAGAGAGAGAAGGAGGAGGAGGAGTGAAGGAAGGAAGGAAGGAGGGAAGGAGGGAGGAAGGAAGGAAGGAAAAAAGGAAGAGGAGGGATGGAGGGAAGGAAAGGAAGGAAGGAAGGAAAGAAGGAAGGAAGGAGAAGGAAGGAAGGAAAGGAAGGAAGGAAAAAAGGAAGAAGAGAGAGGGAAAAAAGGGAGGAAGGGAGGGAGGAAGGAAGGAAGGAAAGAAGGAAAGAACGGAGGGAGGGAGCTTGAGGGGATGGGACCTAGTTAACTGACATTTCTGAGTTACTGAGTGCTTCTTGTGTGCCAGTTCTCAGGCATTGGGGATACTAAAGTGAAAAGAACAGTTGTGCTCTCATGTAGCTTACATTCTAGAGGGCAGGAAGGTGTTAATTATATAATAGAATGCTGAGATCAATGTTCTTCATGAATAAGAGCCCCCCAAAGAGAAACCAAGTCTAGGCTGGGGTGTCAGGGAAGGCTTCCATAGGAAGGAACTCTTAAGCCAAGTCTGAAGGATGGGTAAGAGTTTGCCAGGTGAGGAGAGGAGTGAGAGTAAGAGCCTCCTTGGGAGAGGCGCTAGCTCTGTGCAGACATCCTGCTGTGGATGGAGCAGATAAGGTAGAGGAAGTGAAAGTTGGTCAGTGTGATTGGAGTGCAGCAAGCAAGTGGAGAGTGCTGACAGATGAGACTTGAGAGAGAGATGGAGGAACATCTCACACACTGGGGTTCAACCACATTGAAATTGTTGGTCAACATCAATTAACTAATAAAATTGCCATGAACAGCCTCCATAATGAGGCTCAAGGCTGTCCAGTATTTAACTACCAGGTAGAGGAGTTTGAGATTACAAAGACACAAAACGGAGCAGTCATAGAACTAGGAGAATGTTTGAAGGGAGACAGTGGTCGACATTGTGTGATGCTGCCAAAGTTCTAGTAAGATGAGGCATGTCTATAGAATCTAGTGACCTAGAAAATACAGTTACTGTTGACCTTATGGGGAGCAGTTTCTTTTGTGTAATGGACACAGAAGCTATTCACAGTGGGCTAAGGGTGAGGGAAATAGAAAGAGTGAGTAAAATCAATGTTGGGAAGTTTGGCTATGAAGAGGAGGGGAGGGAGCAGGAAGTGGAAGATGATGAGAGGTCAGCTGAGGACAATGTTTTGCTGCCATTATTTGTTTTTTTCAGAGCAGTTGTAGATTCACAGCAAAATTGAGAAGAAAGTACAGGTATTTCCCATATGTCCCTTGCCTCTACATATGCATAGCCTCCCCATTATCAACATTCCCCACCAGAGTGGTACATTTGTTACAGCTGATGAATCTGCATTGACACATCATAATCACCCAAAGTGCATAATTTACATTATAGTTCACACTTGGTGTTGTACATTCTGTGGGTTTAGACAAATGTATAATGACACGTACCCATCATTATACTATCATACAGAGTATTTTCACTGTTTTAATATCCTCTGTGCTCCCACCTATTCATCTTTCCCCCTCCCCCTCCCCACCTCAGGCAAACACTGATTTTTTTTTTTTTTTCATCTTGTAAAATTGAAAAAAAATTTTTTTTTTAAACATCTTTATTGAAGTATAATTGCCTTACAATGGTGTGTTAGCTTCTGCTTTATAACAAAGTGAATCAGTTATACATATACAATATGTTCCCATTTCTCTTCCCTCTTGCATCTCCCTCCTTCCCACCCTCCCCATCCCACCCCTCTAGGTGGTCACAAAGCACCGAGCTGATCTCCCTGTGCTATGCGGCTGCTTCCCACTAGTTATCTGTTTTACATTTGGTAGTGTATATATGTCCATGACACTCTCTTACCCTGTCACATCTCACCGCACCCCCTCCCCATATCCTCAAGTCCATTCTCTAGTAGGTCTGTGTCTTTATTTCCGTCTTGCCACTAGGTTCTTCATGGCTTTTTTTTTTTTTTTTTCCCTTAGATTCCGTATATATGTGTTAGCATACTGTATTTGTTTTTCTCTTTCTGACTTACTTCACTCTGTATGACAGACTCTATTACTCAGCCATAAAAAGAAATGAAATGGAGGTATTTGTAATGAGGTGGATGGAGTTAGAGTCTGTCAAACACTGATGTTTTTATTGTCTTCATAGTTTCACCTTTTCCAAAATGTCATATAATTGGAATTGTACAGTATCTAGCCTTTTCAGGTTGGCTTCTTTCATTTATTAATATGCATTTAAGGTTTGTCCATGTCTTTTCATGGCTTGATAGCTCATTTCTTTTTAGCCCTGAATAATATTCCATTGTCTGGATATACCACAGTTTATCCATTCTGCTTAAGCTATCTACTTAAGCACATCTTGGTTGCTTCCAAGCTTTGGCAAATATGAATAAATACGTGATAAACATCCATGTACAGATTTTTATGTGGATATAAGTTTCCAATTTCTTCAAGTAAATACCTAGGAGCATGATTACTGGATCATAGATAAAGCTATATTTACTTTTGTAAGAAACCACCAAATTCTCTTCCAAAGTTGCCTTACCATTTTGCATTTCTAACACCAATGAATGAGAGTTCCTGTTGCTCCACTTTCTTCCCAGCATTTCATGGTATCAGTGTTCTAGTCACTGGCCATTCTGATAGATATGTAGTGGTATCTCATTGTTGTTTTAATTTGCATTTCCCTGACGATGTATGATATGGAGCATATGCTTATTTTCCATCTGCATATCTTCTTTGGCCAAGTGTCACTCTGTTAAGGTCTTTGGCCCATTTTTTTAATCAGGTTATTTTTTTTCTCATTGTTGAGTTTTAACAGTTCTTTGTATATTTTGGATAAGAGCCCTTTTTCAGATGTGTCTTTTGCAAATATTTTCTCCTGTTACTTGTCTTTTCATATCTTGACATTGTCTTTCTTAAAATAGAAAGTTTTCATTTTAATGATATCCAGCTTATCAATTCTTCCTTTGATGAATTATGCCTACAGTGCTGTGTCTAAAAAGTCATCACCATACCCAAGGTCATCTAGGTTTTCTCCTATGTCATCTTCTAGGAGTTTTACAGTTTTGTATTTTACATTTACATCTGTGATCCATTTTGAGTTATTTTGGGGGAAGGGTATAAAATGAATGTCTAGATTCATTTTTTTTGCACGTAGATGTCCAGTTGCTACAGCACCATTTGTTGAAAAGACTATTTTTTCTCCATTGTATTGCCTTTGCTTTTTTGTCAAAGATCAGTTGACTTTATTTATGTGGTTCTATTTCTAGGCTCTTTATTCTGTTAGATTGATCTATTTGTCTCTTCTTTTGCTAATGCCACATTGTCTTGATTACTGTAGCTTCATAATAAGTCTTAAAGTTGAGTAGCATTAATCCTCCAAACTTGTTCTTGTTCAATCTTTTGTTGACTATTCTGGGTCTTTTGTTTCTCCCTGTAAACTTTAGAATTAGTTTGTCAATATCCAAAAAATTAACTTGCTGGAATTCATATTGGGATCGCATTGAATCTATAAATCAAGTTGGGAAGAACTGACATATCGATAGTATTGAGTCTTCCTGTCCATGAACATGGCTATCTCTCCATTTATTTACTTAGTTCTTTGATTTTGTTCATCAGTGTTTTGTAGTTTTCCTCATATATATATTATACATATTGTGTTAGGTTTACACATAAGTATTTCATTTTGCAGGTGCTAATGTAAATGGTATTGTGTTTTTAATTTCATATATCACTTGTTCATTGCTGGTGTATAGGAAAGTGATTGACTTTTGTGTATTAACCTTGTGTACTGCAACCTTGCTCTAATTGCTTATTAGTTCTAGGAGTTTTTTTGTTGATTCTTTCAGATTTTCTACATTGACAATTATGTCATCTGCAAACAAAGACAATTTTATTTCTTCCTTCGCCGTATGTATGCTTTTTATTTTCTTGTCTTACTATATTAGGTAGGACTTCCAATACAATGTTGAGAGGGTGTGGTGAGGGGGCCATCTTTGCCTTGTTCCTGCCGTTAGTGGGAAAGCTTCAAGTTTCTCACCATTAAGTATGATGGGAGCTAGAGGTATTTTTATAGATATTCTTTACAAAAGTTGAGGAAGTTTATTGTCTTCTAGTTTACTGAGAGGTTCTTTAAAAAATCATAAACGAGTGTTGGATTTTGTCAAGTGCTTTTTCTGCATCTATTGATATGATCATGTGATTTTTCTTGTCTGTTGATGTGATCAATTACATAAATTGATTTTCAAATGTTGAGTTAGCCTTGCATACCTGGGAGTCATTTCATCTAGGTTATCAAATTTGTGAGAATAGAGTCGTTTCATAGTATTTCTTAATTATCCTTTTAATGTCCATAAGGTCTGTAGTGATGTCTCACCTTTCATTTCTGATGTTATTAATATGTGTCCTCTCTTTTGTCCTTAGTTAACCTGGCTATAGGTTTATCAATTTTATTTATCTTTTCAGAGAATCAGATTTTGGATTCATTGATTTTCTCTATGGATTTCTTGTTTTCAATTTCAGTGATTTTTGCTATAATTCTCATTATTTCCTTTCTTCTGCTTGCTTTGGATTTAATTTGCTCTTCTTTTTCCAATTTACTATGGTGAAAACTTAGATTATTGATTTTAGATCTTTCTTCTTTCTAATATATGCGGTTAATGCTAGAAGTTTTCCAATAGGCACTACTTCTGCGGCATTCCACAAACTGATAAGTTTTTATTTTCATTTAGTTCAAAATATTTTCAATTTTGCTTGAGATTTCTTCTTTGACCCATGTGTTTAGACATGTGTTGTCTAATTTTCACATACTTAGGGATTTTCCAGTTATCTTTCTGTTATTGATTTCTAGTTTCATCCCACTGTGGTATGAGAGCAGACATAGTGTATATTTCTTTTCCTTTTAATTTTTTACTCTGTGTATTATGATCCAAAATGTTCTTATCTTGTTGAACGTTCAATGTGAGCTTGAAAAGAATGTGTATTCTGCTCTTGTTGGATGAAGTAATCTATACATGCCAATTATACCCAGTTAATGGTATTGTTAAATTCAACTATGTCCTTACAGATATTTTGCCTGCCATATCTGTCCATTTCTGATAGAAGGGTGTCAAAGTCTCTAACTCTGGTGTGGATTCATTAATCTATTTTCTCCTTGACATTCTATCAGCTTTTGCTTCATACAGTTTGACCCTCTGCTATTAGGCACATATATGTTAAGGAATGCTTTGTCTTCTTGGATAATTGACTCCTTTATCGTTATGTAACACCCCTCTTTATCCCTTGCTTTGAAGTCTGCTCTGTCTGAATTTAATATAGCTACTTCTGCTTTCTTTCTTTTTTTTAATTTTAATAAGTTTTTTTAAAATGTATTTTTTAATTGGGGTATAGTTGCTTTACAGTGTTGTGCTAGCTCCTGCTGCACAGTGAAGTGAACCAGCCATATGTATACACATATCCCCTCATTTTCGGATTTCCTTCCCATTTAGGTCACCACAGAGCACTGAGTAGAGTTCCCCGTGTTATACAGCAGGTTCTCATTAGTTATCTATCTTATACCTAGTGGTGTATGTATGTCACTCCCAATCTCCCAATTCATACTGCTCCCCCTTTCCCCCAACGGTGTCCACACATTTGTTCTCTACATCTATGTCTCTATTTCTACTTTGCAAATAGGTTCATCTGTACTATTTTTCTAGATTCCACATATATGAATTAATATACGATATTTGTTTTTCTCTTTCTGACTTACTTCACTCTGTATGACAGTCTCTAGGTCCATCCACGTCTCTACAAGTGACCCAACTTCATTCCTCTTTATGGCTGAGTAATAGTCCATTTTATATATGTACCACATCTTCTTTATCCATTCCTCTGCTGATGGACATTTAGGTTGCTTCCATGTCCTCTCTATTGTAAATAGTGCTGCAGTGAACATTGGGGTGCATGTGTCTTTTTGAATTATGATTTTCTCAGAGTATATGCCCAGTAGTGGGATTGCTGGGTCATATGCTTTCTTTTGTTTAATGTTAACATGGTATATTTTTCTCCATCCATTTACTTTTGATCTATACATATCTTTATATTTAAACTGGGTTTCTTATAGATGACATATAAATGGATCTTGTTCGTTGAGTCACTGTGACAATGTTTGTCTTTTAATTGGTTCATTTAGACTTGATGTCCAAATATTTTTTTTATATAGTTGGATTTTTATCTATCATATCTGTTACTTTTTTTCTTCTTCTTGCCCTTTCTCTTTGTTCCAGTTTTGTCTTCTATTCTTTTGCTGCCTTTTGTAGTTTTAATTGAGCATTTTATATGACTCCATTTTCTCTCCTTTCTTAGCATATTATTTATACTTTTTTTATAAACTGGTTGCCCTAGAGTTTGCAATATACATTTACAACTAATATGAGCCCAGGGAGAGACCATGCCTTATTCATCTTCTATTTCTTATTAATACAGGTAACTTCTATCTCTAAGATTGACTCTGTGATTTAAAATTGGAGATTCAAATGTGATAGTGGGAAGCTGGAGTGAAGTATATTTTATTAGGTAGAGCCTTTTAATGCCTGAAATTGGGCCCCAGATGGTGCCTTCTTTGATTCCTTATTGTATGGAATAGTTGGTGCTAGAGCTGCCTTTGCTAAGCCTTGCTGTTTACGAAGACTGCTTTGAGTGGACTCATGTAAAGACTCTGTATTAGTTTTCCATTGCTGCCATAATAAGTTACCATAAATTTAGCAGTTTAAAATAACACAAAGTTATTATCTTATAGCTCTGTAGGTCAGAAGTCTGGCTGCGCATGGCTGGCTTCTCTGTTCTAGGTCTCAGGAGACATTAAGGTGTTGGCTTGTGTGGGCTTGTTACCTGAAGGATCTGGGGGAGAGTCCACTTCCAGGCTCACTCAGGTTCTTGGTGGAATTAAGTTCCATGTGGAAGTAGGACTGAGGCCCCTGTTTCCTTGCTGGATGTTGGCTGAGAGTCATTCTCAGCTTCTAGAAGCCATCCATACTTCTTATCATATGACCCCCTTTCTTGATCTTCAAAGTAAGCAACAATGGGTTGAGTCCTTTACATGCTTTGAATCTCTCTGACTTCTCCTTATGCCTCATCTATCCTGCTTCCAGCCAGAGAGAGTCCTCTGCTTTTAAGAGGTCATGTGATTAGATTGGGCCCACCAAGATAATCCATGACAATCTCTTTACTTTATGGTCCATAACCTTAATCACACCCACAAAGTTCCTTTTACCATTTAATATAACATATTTTTTTTTTCTTCTGTATGTAATATGTCTTTTTGCCTCCCAGTTTTTGTCTTTGTTTTTGTTTTCAGCAGTTTGAAGACAGTATATCTAGCTGTTGTTGTTTGTATTTATTCTCTTTGATGGTTTCTGAGTTTCTTGGGTTTGTGGTTTGGTGTCCATCATTGATTTAGAAAAATTTCAACTGTTTTTCTCTTCAAATATTTCTTCTGTTCAATTTTTTATCTCTTCTTTTGAGTTTCCAATTACATGTATATTGAACTGGTTCATATCATCCCTCTTAGATTCTCTACTTTTTAAAAACTTCACTTCTTTTTATTTTTCTATTACCATATTTTTCATTTCTGATATTTCAATTGATTCATTTTTACACATTTCCTCTCTCTTCTGAAATTATCATCTGATCATACAAACTGCCTGTCTTTTCCACTAGAGCCTTAAACATATTTATCATAGTTATATTATAAATCCCATCCAATAGTTCCAACAGCTGTGCCATATCAAAGTTCTGGTTCTGTGGATTGCTTTGTCTCTCGACAGTGTGTTGTTTTTTCTTGCTTCTTTATACCTCTCACATTATTTTTTTTGTTTTAAATCCCACATTTCTATAGGACAGTAGAGACAGAGGAAAATAGTTTTTATGCCTGAAAATTAGCATGTATTTTCTTTTGTTAGGCCTTTAGGTTGAGACAGTTGTGTCATGAGTTGAGGTAGGTTTGTATTTCATTTTTGCCATGGTTACTCCAATGCACCAGACTTCAAATTTCTCTGGCATTCCCTTGTTAAGTGAGAACTGGCTTTTCGGAGGATATTTCTTATTGTCTTCCCTTTGAGTCTACACCTCAGAGAAGGTTTCTGTCCATGCTCTTGATGTTCCATTAGCATTAAACTCGTGGGGTTGCTTGTAATTCAGTGCTTATTAGACAGTTGCTAGGGGGCTTGGGCAGGTTCCCTCTGTTGTTCTGATCAAGCCTTAGTCTTAGGAAGGCACTGTGCCCTGGGTCTTAGGAGTGGGGTCTGTCCTTCCTCCCAGGGATAAAGTATGTATTTGTGTTCCCTTCTCCCAGTTGCAGTGGCTCCTCACCTGTGCTCTTGGGCATCAAGCTTGTCTTTCCCCCCAGGATGTTAGGCTTGTGTTCCACAGGAAAGATAGAAAAGAAGGATCTGGATGGTACTTTATGACTTTCCCACAGTGACTTCTATAACCCCCCTCCCCACCTCTAACCCCCCATCCCAGGCTTACCCCGCACAGGAGGCTTTCTCAGGACTCTGCCACTACTTCCAATCTTTCCTGTAAGCAACCACGAGGGTCATGGAGAAGAGCCTACAAGTGGCTGCAAATTCTCCTTGTATCTGTGGCTCCCAAGGGTTCTATATTCTCTCTCTCTCTCTTTTTTTTTTTAATTGAAGGATTTTATATTCTCTTTATAGTCCACAGTAGGCCTTTAGGAATTCATTAAAATTTAACCAGGGACTTCCCTGGAAGTCCAGTGGTTAAGGCTCTGCACTTCCACTGCAGGGAGCAGGGGTTCAATTCCCAGTTAGGGAACTAAGATCCGCATGCCTGCGTGGCGCAGCCAAAAAAAGAAAACAAACAAACAAACAAAAAAACTTTTAACCAAATTCTTCTTACTAGCTTCTATGGCATCCAGTGACATCTCTCCTTGGATGTGCTTGTCTTTTCTTAGATTTCACATTTCCCTACCACCTCAGCTCTTTGCTTATTTTCTTAAAGCTTGCAAATTTAAAGTTTGTTTGGGGGTACTTTTTTGGTTCTTATAAGGATGGCAGTGATGTTTTATCCAGTTTCCTACATCCTAAGTGGAAGTCAGAAATTCAGTGTTTTAGAGAAGTTTTGGAACACTTTTATACTATGTTTCTGTTTTAAAACTACAGATATACATACTCCTTTCATTAGTTTTCCCCAAATAGTACATTAGAGGATATTTGTCATATGGCAGAATTATCCTGGATAAAAACACTGAATTGCTTGTCCCTCCAGTGAAGTACTATATATCCTCAAAGTACCTATCCTCACTCTAATGGAGTGAGGCTGCAAAGAAAATGCTTGTGCCAACTGTTGCTTCGTCTCTCTCTCATTCATATAATTTCTCCTTTGTTCTCTGTTTTATTTCTCAGTCAATTTACTGTTTGTAGCACCAGCCACATGTTTCTCAATTTGGACTACTTTTATGAGATAGTCCACAAAAAATAATATGCAGTTATGCTGAGTCCCAGCACAGTCTCCCTGTACCATGAGCTGAGCTGTGAGCAGTGAGGCCCAGGGTCACAGTTAAGGTTTGAATCTCCTCTGGCAAATAATTTACCATCTCTGGCTTCAGTTTCTTCATGTGTCTGGTCTTCCTTCTTTCTCCCCGGCTTCTCCGTCTCCTTTGCTGATTCATCCTCATCTCACCAATCTCTTAAATTGGAAAATCCCAGGACTGAGTTTTTGGATCTCTTTTCTCTCCTCTCACTCCCTTGGTGACCTCATCTAGTCTAGTGACTTTAAATACTATCAAAATACTAATAAGTGGAAAATTTATATCTCCAGTCCTGACCATGTGCTCAACTTCAGACCCATTTATCCAAGTCCCTACTCAATGTCTCCACTTGACTTTCTAATAGACACCAAGGTTTCAGCATGTCTAAAACGAAGCTCTTGAGTCCCTTCTTCCCCAACTCGCTTCCCTACAATCTTTCTTAACTCAGTTAAAGAAAGCTCCATCTTTCCCTTTACTCAGGTTGAAAAAAGTAGACATTTTTAACTCCTTTTTTTCTTATAAAAATCACATTTGATTCACCAGCAGATATTTTCAGCTGTACTTTCAAATTTTATCACAAATTTTTATTTCTCTATTTTTCTCACTCACATTCTCTCCCATCCTGATTAAAAGTACCATCATCACTCACTTGGATTATTGCTGTAGTGCCCTAACTGGTCTCCCTGCCTTTGCCTTTCAGAATATTCTCAATACAACACTCACAGTCAATCTGTTAAAACATAAATCAGATCTTATCCTTCTTCTGCTCAAAACCCTCCCATAACTTACCATCTCAGAGTAAAGGTCCAAATCCTCCCTAGAAGGCTCTATCAGTATGCCTGATTACCTTTTGCTTTACCTCTTACCATTTCACTCTTGCTCATCTTCCTTTAGCCATGGTAGCCACATGTTCCTTTCTCTGGGCTTTTGCACTTGGTACTCCTTCAGCTTGTAAAGTTCTTCCCCCAGATATCTGAATGACTCACCTTCTCTTTTTCTTCAGGTCTTTATCCTTAAACAAAGCCTTCTCTGTTCTCTCTACCTAAAAGTGTATTTCTTCCCCAGCCTGAGCCTTCCTAACGGCTTCCCTGATTTGCTTTTTTCCACAGCATCTGTCTCCCTCTACACTAGTCAGGTTAGGCTAGATTATGCCTGAGCAACAAACAACACCCAAATCTCAATGGCCTTAAAATGACAAAAATATAACGCTTGCTCAATTCCATGTCCACTGATAATGGCCATGGCCTCTGTTCTTTGTAGTCATGGGGGCTACATGGGCCCAGCCCCCATCTGGTTAATCGCTTCCCTGCAGCAGGGGAAGAACAGAGTTAGAGGGTCTGCCACTAACAATTCAATGTGTTGGCCTGGAAGTGGCAACCATCCCTTTTGCCTACAACCTACTGATGAGACTTAATTACATAATCATGACTAATTACAAGGATATGGAAACATATACTCCTTTCTTGTGCTCAGAATTAGAGGGGAATCAGATTATCAACAACAGCAGTGGTATCTGCCCCATCATCTGACATACCAGATGTCTTACTTAGTATTTGTCTAGCACTTCTCACTAGAATGTAAACTCAATGAAAACATGGCTTTTTGTTTGTTTTATTCACAGCCATATTCTCAGCTCATACAAGAGAGCTTGGTATATTCTAGGTGTTCAATAAACATTTGTTAAATGAATGAATGAATGAGTTTCTATAATGATTTTAAGAAAAAAAAACCCTACCTTCCCTACAGATTTGTCAATAGATGCAAAATCTTCTACATGTAAAGTATTGTCAGTAATGTTACTTATTATTGTTGTTATTGTATAATTCTAATTAGAAGATGTCTGTGAAATGAAAAACATTTCTAAAAGTTATCAAAATAATGGAGGATTCAAGCAGAGAACAATCTAATTTAAAATCTTATGAATAACAGAAATACATAGGTCAAATATCTATTCAGTAGTATGGTTTCCAATAAGTTGTTAAATGTAATAGAAATCTTCCAGTAGTATTTACGTGGGAGGGATAGGAGGAGGGCACACAGTGAACACCTTGCAAAGGGACACTAGATCAGCAGTGTCATTCGTGATGGCAAAGTTCGTTTTTGTTTTTCCAGAAGTCCACTCATCTTCAAGGAAGGAGAGCCTCTAGGGCCAATTCTATGCCCACCCCACTCAGAAGATGCTCCTGTGACACTCGTCTGACATGCACTGAATGCAGTGCTTGCACTTTTGTCAGGGACAGGAACTTGTTTCTTTCTTGGGCCCTATTTGTTGTTTTCCTGGGCAGACAGCAAGACCTTTGAGTTAGAAATATGCAACAGGGATGTTCAACATCAAAACCGCTACCTCTTTCTGCCTGGTGATAACGGGTGTTGATTGCTCTCTGTGTGGTTATGGAGGACCTTTGCTGAGTTTGTAAGGGGAGACAGGTCCTGGTTTCCCTGCCCAGTCCCTTGCCAGCCAAGCTGTATGATTCTGTGAAAAAAACAAAAACAAAAACAAAACCCCACCGGAGTTAAAAAAATGAAAGGAATTCCAAACACATTTTACTTTTGCTCCAGGCTTGGTAGAAACGTGCAGTTTTCTGATAACAATGAGAGCTGCTGATAGGTATTACTGCGTGCGCTTTTGTGTCTTGCGGATTTATATGACAATTTATCTGGCACTTTAATTGGGGCCCAGAATTGTGGAGGTAAAGGGTTCACCATTCCTTGAGTACTAGTGCAGATTAATATCTTGCCTCCTAAAAGGATAACATTTTCATGCTAAATTATGCAGATTATCTACTAAGACTGTCTACATGTAATATAAAGGCCTGTGGAACTGTTTAGAACTTGTTTTGTCTCATATCACATGTTAATGATGGGAGTGTCTGACAAAGTAACTGTGATTCCTTACCAGAGTCAGTTTACTGCTACTTCATTTGTTTCATTGCAAAATTTCATATTTCAATATAACAGTGAAGGACAAGGGAAAGGAATAAGAGAGAGAGACTACCAGGGAATGATCATTCTAAAGATAAATGTAGGACTTCCCTGGTGGCACAGTGGTTAGAAATCCACCTACCAATGCAGGGGACACGGGTTCGAGCCCTGGTCCGGGAAGATACCACATGCCGCAGAGCAACTAAGCCCGTGCACTACAACTACTGAAGCCCGCGTACCACAACTACTGAAGCCTGCGTGCCTAGAGCCTGTGCTCCGCAACAAGAGAAACCACCGCGATGAGAAGACCGCACACTGCAATGAAGGAGTAGCCCCCACTTGCTGCAACTAGAGAAAGCCCACGTGCAGCAACGAAGACCCAACATAGCCAAAAATAAATAAATAAATTTTAAAAAATAAGTAAATAAAGATAAATGTAATGAAGGGAATTTAGGGAGAGCATGCAATTGAAAATGATCCTTAAGTTGATTAGAAGTGATTCCGTGACTAATGTCTAGCCAGTGAAATTCTATCGGAAGGGTAATTCCAAGATTTCATGACTCCCAACCCTCTTCAGCCTTTTTATGATTTTGCCAAAAATCAGAGTTGTTGCCTTTATGGTCTGAAGTTAATGCTTCCTGTTTGTATTGCTGATTCCAAGTTTTGATTTATTATGCCACATTAGAAAATAAGTCTTTCAAATGACCACTGAATTATTTCTAAAACGGAAATATCTGTAAATGCCGTGTTTGAGAGGAAAATATTCTGATGAAAACCAGAAATGCAGTGCCTAGGGTTGCATGTCTGGCCCTTTGTTAGACAAATTAGTGTTTAGGAGGGAAGAAGTTTCTCAGTTCATCCTAAGAGCAAATCCACGGTCTGGCTCCAGTGTATCTGTCTAGTGTCACGCAAGAGAGAGAACCAATGCAGTTACTTTCAGATCCCTTCCAACTCTGAGATTCCAAGTAACTATGAATATGAACCTTCCATTTCAGCCAAACTGGCCTATTTGCTTTCTGTAACTGTGTGCAAGGTTTAGAGTTCGACATGACATTCTTCTTCTACCTTTTTCTGCCTGAAATGCTCTTCCAAGTCCTGCTTGTCATTTGACTCTTATTTTCAAGGCTCTGCTGAAGTACCACCTTCCCCACCAAACTTTCCCTGGAGAGGAATCTCTACACCCTCTAAATTCATATGGCAAACATTGTTTTGTATAACAATAGTCTCTCCAATAGTCTGGTAATCTCCTCAAGGGCAAAAATAGTATCATTTCCTCTGAGAAGTGTTCCTGAAAGTATCTTCCTCCCATGCCTCAGAAAACTCCTTTTCTTCCTTGCAGATGTAACTCTCTGGGTATAGCCCTTACCATGTGTTAGAGTTAACACCTAGAGATCAGTATCCCTCATTACTGAGGGGCGAGGGTGGGAAGTATATTACTCATTTTTGCATGTGCACTATTTCCCCCTGAGCTTGAAACATTATTTTGTAATTTTTTCCCCATTTATGAGGGTAGCCTTATTTTTACCTTTATGCTGTGAGCTTTCGGGAGTCATCTACTGTTTTGGTGCTAGAGGTGAAAGGGGGAAGAGGTAACATAACAAAACAGGATTGTATGATTATTAACCTGGAAATATCAAGAGGGATAGATTGGAGATGTGATGACTTTGGTGATTATAATAAAAATGGGTGAGATTGAATGGTCTTTTCAGGTTAAATATATGGGTATTATACAGGCCCAGAACATACAATGGCCCCATTTCCTAAAGAGGGATGAGGCCACCTTACATGGGAGTTTGGGAGAACTGTATTTGAAGAGTGAAAAAAAAATATGACATCAAGAGGATGCAGGATGAGGTTTTAGAAATGGAAATGAAAAGTGAGAAACAGAGAGAAAAAGAAGTTAGAGCAAGTAAGCAGCTCAGGGGAACTAAGTAAGATTTTACAGAAATAAAAAGACAGATAGTATGGAAAATTTATCTAGATTACATATATGAGAAACTGACAATTCAAGGTTGAGATGGTTTTGTCTTTATATCCTTAGTGTGTGGTATAGAGCCTTGTTCATGAGAAGCTCCCTAAAAATAATTTTTTTGAGATGAATTGAACTGGAAGAGGGGTAGTTTTGACCCAAATTTAAGGGATTTGTTTGTAGATAAAGATAAAAATGCCTTTTCCCCTCAGAGATTAGGATGCGAATAGGAAGAGCTGGGATTTTATTCGATAGCATACAAATGTGGTGAATGAGAAAAAATAAGCAATGATCTTATTGAAAAGGGTTAGGAAAGGGTGAAATGGAATTTCTGGGAAACACTGATTCATTTACAACTCATTTCAAGTGATTTAAATGATATCAAACCATAATCTATATGTGGTTTTTCCTTGAAAGTCTCTTCAGTTATAATAAAAGTACTGGGCGATGAAACGACCTATACTGAAGTGGGCAAGATTAAGTATGGAGTAAAGCAATTATACTCCAATAAAGATGTTAAAAAAAAAAAAAGAATAAGTAAGGATGCCGGGAGCCTGTAATATACCTGATATTTCACTCTAATCTTATCGTAGGATCAGGTATTGAAAATTAGCCAGGTCATTATTCTCTGATAAGTCTTCAAATCCTTCTACTAAATTATTTTAATCCCAGCAGCAGAGATAAAAATAATAGACAACAACAAAGTGAAAGGCACTATATTAAGGGCTTTCAAAAAAAAAAAAAAAAGAGATTAAGTATGGAGAAAAAAAGAGCAAAGGTCACTTTTTTCCTCAAGTTAAGCTTTTCAGAAGAGAAGCACTCCTCCAAAGCCCCAGGATGATAGTGAAGCCAAGTCATAGGCATCTTTGCACTTGGATTTCTCCATGTTTGATGCCAGTTTTATAGCAAGGGATGAAAGATGACTCTGCGAGGGTGACTCGGGTACCTAGGACTGTGGCCAAAGTAGGGAAGGCAGAGAAGTAAATTGGTTTTTGAGGACACTTGTGATGGTTGGTATTTGGTGTCATCAATGACAGCAACAGTAGTTCCAAAAGTTGGGAGGACTGAACCTGAGTATGCAGAACTAGAGGCGCAGAATTCAGAGTAAGCGAAGTATTTAGTAGTTATCAGCTAAGTTATTATTGAAGTCTGAGTGTTAAAGTTCTCTGAAGGAGCAAAAGACTGAATCTTAATGAATCGCCAAGCTATGAGGGCCAGAAGAGGAAGAAAAGTAAGGGAGAGAGGTGGAGAAGCGTTCTTAGAAAAATGAGATCTAGGATACCATTGTGTCACAGAGTAAAACCAAAGTGGGTATGGTTGTGGGTGGCTGGTTGCATGCATGTGTGGGTGCACATGTGAAACACATGCGTTATGGTGGTCAAAGGTTTTAAATGCTATAGAGAAATCATGAAGAATGGGAACTTAAAGCAAACACCTGAAGCATGGAATTCTCCAATCTGCACCAGACTTATCTCAGACATTTCTAGACTCATTAAAACCATTGAAGTTGTTCTAATGCTAGTGTGGGAAATAATAGATTTTCAGCTGCTCTCCCATGAACAGTCTTTATAGTAGGTAAATGTTAAGAATTAGCCCACCACTGCTCATTAGCGGGAACTGAGGTATATTTCTTCATCCTCATTGGATGGAATTGAGTATGCTGGGCTTAGCGTCATGGCCCCTGGCCATGCTGTTCCAGCTCCATGAAGCTGGACATCGTGTTTCTGTGAATGGCTAGTATGAGATGCCTGGAACGGGATGCACACCACAGAAATTAAGTACGTGCACTTTTTGATGTTTGGACCCCTTAGAAAACTCCCCACTCAGAAGAAAGGTTTCCATGTGGGAATATGAAATGGCACCAGACGTTTATAATCTTATACTAATTTTAAATTAAAGAATGGTTGGAAGGACTCTTTTGAACAAGAGATACTGATAGCACATGCCTTACACAGTGTCTTGTAAAATGGATTATCACAGACATCACACCCACTCATCCTTACTATTTTTCAGTTTGAAATTCCCTTCCTCCTGTTCTCTGGACAAGTCCTTCTTGACATTCAAGACCCAGCTCAGATGCTGCTTCTTCTATGACACCACTCCTGACCCACCCATTTCTAAGTAGTCAGTGTTCTTTTGAATTACTTCAGCTTGAGGCTTACTCTCCAATGTAGAATTTATTGTGTGTTTTGAGTAATAACTCTTACATGTCTGTTCCCTCTAAAATAATCAATTGTCTTTGAGGAGACTTATTTATCTGAGCATTAACTCCTATTTAATAAAAATGTTGTATGTGTTTGTTCATTTGAAAAATATTTGTTGAATATTCTCTCTGTGCCAGGGACAGTGTCCTTGTATAGCTTCCAATCACGTATAAGCTATACCTTTATTTATGGAATGTATGCCTGGTTGAAATGCAGGGAACTTTAAAAATTCAAAGTACACCCAAATTGAAAGAATCCATGAATAAGGTCTCATTGATAGCAACTATCACTGAGCTGTACAGTTTAAAAACTGCTTTTCAAAACCATTTCACTTAATCCTACCAGCAACTCTTGAGAGGGTAGCTATGTATGATTAATCCTAATTTAGATGGAAGAATGTGACAGTCAGACCTTAGGCTAATTATTCATATGACAAGGGCAATTGTGGATTTAACTTGAGACTTGAACACAGGTTTCTGGCTCCAAACCTCATATCTTCCCACCATGCAGCCCTCCAACCCTAAAGCACCACACCTTATAGGACCAGGCAGAGAATCTCAAGGACATGGAAATATTAGTGCTTACATGGCCAAAAAATGTTAGCAATAATCTCACAAACAATACAACAAGTTAATCCAATTGTCATATGGATTCAATATGACAGCTCTCAAATGTAATGAAAAATTAGGCTCAAACTAACTATACAAACTTTATAAGATCAAGTTCTTATCTCTAAAATTAATACCAAATTTTACCAAAATAAATTCAATTGCAAAATTATTGAGATGATTGTTAAACTCTGTTAACTCACTGAGGTGTTATGGGATCAGTTTATCTGCTGTCAAAGAAAGGTCCCTATGAATTAGCTAAAAGATAGTACAGTCATTAAAAATGAGTATATAGAGGTGTATTTATGTTAAAGAAAGTACAGGTTATAAAATAGCACAGAATAGAATCCTATTTTGGTATACTGTCATATATATCATACCAGGAAAAAGTATCTGGAAGGACATTTTCTTTACAGAATACCTCTCTGCATCTTAGATAATGAGTAATTTTTAAAACAAATTTTATCTCTTTTGCAACACTTTTGCAAAATTTTAACTTTTTAATTTGAATTTGTAAATTAAAATAAGTGTGCATTAGTTGTATTATTTTTAAGTTAATAAAAAGTTAATGCAGGGATTATTATTGGGATGGGGTGGAAAGGGAGATGAAAATGTGCAAGGAAGTGGAATAGGAAATATGTTAGCAGCCTGGGGTGGACAGTGCCATACAGGAATGGTTTGGGGAAGACAGAATTATAGTACATTGTCAACAGCGTAACTCTCCATCTGTCCCTGACAACAGAGGCAGTTGGTTTCTTTTCATTTAGCTTTTAGCTAAAGAATAGAATTAATAACGATTGATTTTTTGGTTTTTTAAATGGAGTAAGCCTTTATTTCCTTGTTTCACAATTAAAACTGGCTGAATTGGTTGCTGTAATACGTCTGATGTTCACAGGAGGGACCTGTATTAATTGAATTCCATTAATCTGTAATCTATTGGTAAAATATTTTTGGTGTTTTTTGATTAAAAAACAGCATATTTTTTTCCTGATCAAACCTTGTTGCTTTTTGGTAAGGGCATGTGAGGCACGGTTTCTACCATGCGGATATATTTTATAACTGTATAATATTTACATTTTGTATTATTCATTTCTCAGAAATGTGTGCATATGTGTAGCTTAGTGGAAGGAAATAATTTAGGTTTGCTTTTAATACACTGATAGATCTTTAAAGGTGGCCTACAGGGGCCGCACCTACCCTCCGAAGCTTCATTGCGACCCCTTGCCCCATCACATCCCAACCATGCTGACCTCCTTTAGGATCTCTAAATGTACCAATTACTTCTTCTTTCAGCACCTCTGCTCCTGCTCTTCTGGCTGCCTGAGAACGCTGTTCCCACACTCTGTCCTCACCCCATTTGCACACACACTTTGGCTGACTGATTCCTACCCATCCTTTGGACTTGTTGCCGCCTCAGGTCATAGCTGTTGTGGTGCTATGGAAGGTTTGGGCACCTCAGCAGTGAACTTTGGGCGTTTACTCTAGTATTCCATTGTGTCTATTTCTTGCTACCAATAAGCTGCCTTGCCCTGTATTTTTTTTTTAATGTAATATTTATTTTTTAAAATTTATTTATTTATTTATTTATTTTTGGCTGTGTTGGGTCTTTGTTACTGTGCGCGGACTTTCTCTAGTTGTGGCGAGCAGGGGCTACTCTTCGTTGCGGCAGGCAGGCTTCTCATTGCGGTGGCTTCTCTTGTTGCGGAGCACCGGCTCTAGGCTCATGAGCTTCAGTAGTCATGGCATACGGGCTCAGTAGTTGTGGCACGCGGGCTGTAGAGCGCAGGCTCAGTAGTTGTGGAACACTGCATGTTGCTCCGTGGCATGTGGGATCTTCCTGGACCAGGGCTGAAACCCGTGTCCCCTGCATTGGCAGGCAGATTCTTAACCACTGTGCCACCAGGGTAGTCCCGCCCAGTATTCTTTATCTTTTTTTCTCAGCCTCATAGCTCTTGTTACCTAACAGTTTACTATCTCAACTTCAACTTACTTTGGTCCCTTATGTCTCCTCACCTCTCTTCTTCTGCTTCCCTTACAATTTAAAGTGATTCATCCCACACCGGGGAATGGTATGACCAGTAGGAATTAAATTATTCACATCTTCAGTATTTAAGGAACAATCGCCCATGAATAGTACTTGGAATCCTCAAAGAACAATCTCATTTCTTCATTTCGTAGTTTAGAATTTGGAATAGAGAGGGGACAATTCATCATAGCTCCTGAGTTCTGAACACGAGGAAAAGAAAAAAAAAAACACCCTAATTTTGTTACATAAAAAAGAGTTATGAGGAAGGCTTCCTTCTTATTTCTGCAATTTTAAGTGAATAAGACTTTTATTCCCCCAAAATAGTTCATTCAGTTAGATGTTCCTAACATTTTACAAATATTATAAAATTCTATTTTAAGTACCTAGTCTTAAGCTTGAGTCACATTTGCTGTGCAGGCTGGGAAGATTTAATAATGTCAGACCAGTAGGCAATGATACCAAGCCATTTTGGCTTTCTTTTCCTCGTCTAGAAAAGTTCAAATGCTACATTAGTCATAAAACATCAGAGAAGTTAATAATGAGATATATATATACATGAGATAAGTACAATGATCAGAAATTTCAATATCTTATCAGTATTGAAAAACATAAATGTTTAATTCTGTTTGAATTTTAATTCATTGAAAAAGAAACAGTGACAAATAGTATTAAAATAGAAATAAGTCCCAAGCCACTATAGGTAACTATTTGTTTACATAGTGAGGAGAATACAACTATGTCATTTTCATTTAGTTCACAAGGCCAAAGTTTGTATCAAATTTCACTTTTTTTTTTTCCTCTAAGAGTTTTATATTATCCGGGCTTACATTTAATTTTTTATTTAATTTTAGTTCTACATATATATTTTTTTTATTGGAGTATAGTTGCTTTACAAGGTTGTGTTTGTTCCTGCTGTACAGCGAAGTGAATCAGCTACATGTATACATATATCCCCTCATTTTTGGATTTCCTTCCCATTTAGGTCACCACAGAGCACTGAGTAGAGTCCCCTGTGCTATACAGCAGGTTCTCATTAGTTATCTATTTTATACATAGTAGTGTATACAGAATTGGCTAATTCTCTGGTAAACATATATTCACGTAAGTAGTGTAGTCTGAAATATTCTTAAACCTGAAATGATTGGAGATTGAGCAGACAACTCAGTAATTTATCCTGTATAGTAATCATTGTTAAGAATGTCAATGATCATTGTACTGTTTTGCAGAAAGCTCATTTTTTGCATAATGGATAAATTGGAGTTACTACATTTAAAAATAATTATTGTAACAAGATGAGTGGTCTTATCTTCATTAATGACTAAAGAAGAATCTCAGGGCTTCCCTGGTGGCGCAGTGGTTGAGAGTCTGCCTGCTAGTGCAGGGGGCACGGGTTCGAGCCCTGGTGAAGATCCCACATGCCACGGAGCAGCTAGGCCCGTGAGCCACAACTACTGAGCTAATGCAGGGGACACGGGTTCGAGCCCTGGTCTGGGAAGATCCCACATGCCGCGGAGCAACTGGGCCCGTGAGCCACAACTACTGAACCTGCGCATCTGGAGCCTGTGCTCCGCAGCAAGAGAGGCCGCGATAGTGAAGAGGCCCGCGCACCGCGGTGAAGAGTGGCCCCCGCTTGCCGCAACTAGAGAAAGCCCTCGCACAGGAACGAAGACCCAACACAGCCAAAAATAAATATTTTTAAAAATAAATAAATAAATAAAAGATTACTATTAAAAAAAAAAAAAGAAGAATCTCAGAGTTTAAAATTATTAATTTTATTATGTAACATATTTAGTGGTAGTGATAGAACAATATAGCTCATTTTCTGGATGTTCACAATTTGGTGTTGTCCTCAAGCAAGAGTAATAGTCATAATCTTAAAATTAATATAATAATAAAAAAGAAGCAGACTCACAGATATAGAGAAAAAATTAGTGGTTACCAGTAGGGAGAGGGAAGGGGGGAAGGACAATATGGGGTAGGAGATTAAGAGCTACAAACTATTATGTATAAAATAAGCTACAAGGATGTATCGTACAGCACAGGGAATATAGCCAATGTTTTATAATAACTATAAATGGAGTATACCTTTTAAAAATTGTGAATCATTATATTGTATACATGTAACTTATATAATATTGTACATCAATATGAATGAAAGAAGCCAGATACCAAAGATCACATTTATATTAAATTACCAGAAAAGCAGAAAGCAGACCAGTGGTTGCCTGGGTGGGAGCAGGTATTTGCTACAAATGGATACAGGGAAATCTTTTAGAGTGACAAAAATGTTCTCAAACTGGATTGTGGTGGATTCAGTAAATTCTAGAAGTTTGCTAAATATAAATTTAAACCATACACTTATAATAGGTGAATTTTATGGTGTGTGATTATGCCTCACAAAAGCTGTTCAAAATTATATGTGATGCTCACACACATTCTTTGCATGTGCCTATGAAAATATTTATTCTCTATTTCAAATCTGAGGTACAATTTTGGAGTCATGTGAAAAATATCTTCTGAAAATTATTAGGATAGTGTTTTTATAAATAAGTTTCTCATTTATGTTCCTGCATTTTAATAGGAAGATAGTATTTTTTCTTGATGAGGTGTTAGAGATATCCTTGAATGTGTGATTGAGAATGGATTTGGAATTCTCCAATTCATTCTACAGAGGAGAAAAATGAGCCTTAGAGAGGAAGTTGACCTAGGTCAAACACGCTGAAAGGCAAAGTTGATGCCAGAACCCCTTCAGTTTCTTCCACAACATATTAAAATGGGATGCCCTACTACGGGGTTGTTAGCAAATGGCCCTTCCTAGAGCTTCCTGAGTCTCCTGGCCCACCCTGCCTTAGTACTTGGTACTTGGTACCACTGATCACACTCTCATGATGGTTTAGTCATTTTCTTCTAGCCCATGGAAGGCTTTTGATGCTGTGAGATCTCAAAATAAGCTGTATACCATCAGCACTGGGTATTTATTAACTGCACAAATTATAAACAATTCATGAAGATTCCAAATGTCTAAACAGTGATGGCAGGTGAAACCATTTGTTCCAGCTCCATCTTATGTTTTTATTTGTGAGACTTTGCAGAAATGAATGAATGCCAGAAATATGTAAGAAGTTTTGTTACTGTTTGATGGTGTTTTACAAGATGGCAAAATTTTCATTTTTATGAAAAGTATTTCTAATTTGCTCCCTCAAGCAATGTTTTAACAAGAGCTATATAATCTCATATATGAGGGATTTCTTATAGTGCTGGTAGAAGTTATGCATCTTCTGCTTTGTCCTATAAAGAAGCACTTTGATTAAATTCGACTTCTACTTGGTCAGTAGAATTTACTCTGTGCCATATTGGAGTTATTGAGAAACAAAAAGAATAAGAAATATTGGTCCTTTTGGAAAAATTGACCAAAGAGAGTGATATTAATCAGAATGACAGCTTTTCTGTTTTTTGATACATGATCATTTTGAGATTGTCAG
Organism: Balaenoptera ricei; assembly: GCF_028023285.1. Lineage (NCBI taxonomy): Eukaryota > Metazoa > Chordata > Mammalia > Artiodactyla > Balaenopteridae > Balaenoptera > Balaenoptera ricei. Next base: position 113,053,550 of record NC_082642.1, read on the forward strand.
GACAAGCAATTAGTTTTTCCTTATGACACATGTTTAAATTTAACTAGTTTCTTCTAGTGAAAATCACTCTTGGACATAAGAAAGTCAATATTTTCAAAAGTGGCTCACTTGGCCTGGTGTTCCATTAGCTGGGAGTGACAGGGAAAGATATCAGAGAACTTGAGTATCAGTGACCACTGCTTAGCCTTCCAGTGGAAATGAAATCATTATATAGTTTTGTCTGACTTTACCATTAAACCTTTATTTAAGTCTTATGATTAGGTGTCTATTGTAAATAGGAGAGTTTATAAATAGTTTTGTTTACCTGGTAAATAGCATAATGTAAATACCTAGAAAGAAAAAATATGTATATATATAAATTCACTTGTTCTCAGAGAAATTTGTATTACAATATAATCAATATTTTAAAAAATCAATCAATCAAGAGAGGTTCATACTTTGTGAAGACATCGGAAGATATAAAAATGTTAGTTTTAATAATTATCTGGATACTACTCAGTGAAAATAACAACAGCAAAAACTACTGATGCACAAAACAGAACTGATAAATCTCCAAAACATTATGTTGAGTGCAAGAAGCCTTACATGGAAGAGTACATATTGTAGGATTCTATTTAACTGAAGTCTAGAACAGGGAGAACAAATTTATGACAGTAAAATAGAATAATAGTTGTTTCTAGGCAGATGGGCTGGGAATGGGCTGACAAGAAATGTGAGGAAACCTTCTGGGTTGACGGTAATATTCTAAGTCTTGATACAGGTTTGGGTTACATATACATATGGCATTTGGAAAGAATCAGCAATGTATAGTTAAGATTTATGTATTTAATTTATATGTAAATTTTATCTCCAAAGAAAAATGTAAATATTGAACTCTAGTTAATGATACGCATACTGAAGTGTTTAGGAGGAAGAATAGTGAAGTGCAATTTACTTTGAAATTCATTGAAAACTTAGATGGATGGATGGATGAAAGGATGGAGAGATGGATAAATATGTGGTAAAACAAGTACAGTATGATGTTGATCATTGACTCTTGGTGGTGGCTCTAGGGATGTGCACTGCACAATTCTTACAACTTTTCTTATGTTTGAAATTTTTTATCATAGAAGCAAAGATGAGTTAACATTTTAAGTCTCTAAATATTGGTCAGATTTAAAGACATGTAATTGATGCTAGAAGTCAGAGAAATGTTCCTAACATTTAAAAACGATTTACCTTTTGTATCTCCAGAAATTATAATCCCAGAAAACTGTAATTCACAGAGTTTTTTCAAAGACCAAAATATATATAAAATTCTCATGACAGGACATTTAACATGGTGGGTGAGGTCCTTTTTCCTCCATACTGTATTGCATATCTGTAAATCTCTTTCAAAAGACATTGGGCCCATTAATTTTAATTTTGATGCACTGAGTTTGCAAAGAGTAATGGTTCCCAAACTTGAGTATGCATCTGAATTACCCAAACAGCTTGTTGAGATACAGGTTACTGCCCTACCCCCAAGTTTCTGATTCAAGAGGTCTGGAGTGGGGTCTGAGAGTCTGTACTCATAACAAGTTCCCAGGTGATCCTGATGCTCTAACTGGGGGACTCCTCTTTAAGAACCCTGGCATGGAACCTATCCCTTTTTCCATCAGGAGGACCTATTGTTATCATGCCTTACTTTAAATAGCAAGAACATGTAAGCAAATCACCTCCAGGATTTTCATGAAATCAAGCACAAAAAGAACGAAAAGAAAGGACTGAGTTTTGTTAAGTCCCTTAGCCTTTTCTTCTTTTTCTTTTACATGTATTAAAAACTAATAATTACTAAGAATCTACCAGTTGTCTAAAGCAGTACAGAAAAAGTATTACAAAACAGATTTTGATATCTACTTTCCTACCTGAATTTGGCAAATCCTCATGGCATAAAAACTATTTTGGTGACCAGTTTAATAAAACCAAAGGGACACATTTGTTATATATCCTCTTGTTCCACCCCTTCCATCAGATCTAGAGCCCCTCTACTGTAGCTGCATTGAACAAATTGTTCTAATCATGCTGCACTGAAATAGTTGACTTATTTATGTGCTTAATTTACTAGAATGCACAATCTTTGTGATCAGATAGGTCATATTTGAATTGGTATCACTAATGCCTAGTACCTTGTTGTAAGTGAATGGATACAATGAAAAGCAGATGAGTAAAAATACTAATTCCCCAAATTCCCCAAAGCAAATATAGATTTTATTTAGACTTTGTAGTTGTTTGAAGTGAACCACATTAGTGCCTCCCTTCCCTTATAGCAAATACATGGTCATTGATTGCATGTAGTTGCCCCTCCTACCTACCCCCGGTGGAAAAAAATCAAACAAAAAAACCCCAGCATGCTTCAGACTTTAAAGACTAATTTTGGGAGAATTAGATCAAGGAAGTGTGTGCAAGTGACAACTGTATATGTCTCAGGATAAGATTTCTCCTTAAGGATGAGAGGCTATTGATTTAGAAGGTAGTCTATGAAAAGTAATTTTCCTGCTGGGCTATTGGTTGGGTTATAAAGTAGTTAATGAAGTTTTTGCTCCTTTAGTAAAACTGTTAGCCCTGCCAAGTGGTGCTGAAATATCAACATTGGCAGGTTCAGTCTAATTCAGTCATCCAAAGTCACCAGACGGTGAAGTATTGGCCTGAGGAATCAGAGCATTGGGAATTCTTACCAAGGTGGAAACTGTGGTTGAAACCGTGGTTGTTTTAGCTGAAATGGAACTCACTTACACAAACAGCTGGGCAAATAGATATAAAGTGCCCCATTAGGAAGAAAACATTTTCCCCCTCAGATTTTTGGCAAAATGGCAGTTCTTTCTGAATTCAATAGCAAAACATCCTCTGTGTAGCTGATGACAATAATGTCCTAATAAAAAGTTAACTAGTTGACTGCTGGGGTGGGGGTGGGGGTGTTAGCTCTATGGGAATCGTTCGGGTGTGGCTTCTGAGAGGAGCTCTCCAGGTAAGCTGGACTTTTTATTTCCTGAACTCTGAGAGCACATGTTGCCTGTGGGCACATGTCCTCCAGCTGGCAGTCTCACCTCGGGGCACAGGAAAGGGAACAGCCTGCTCTGCTGGAGCTGGAGCAGAGATCACGGGGCGCTCTGCTGTGAGCTTCTTGCTGACATTGATCCTGTATGTGTGAAGTCAAATTGTGAGTTTATTTAAAGCCCCCCAGTCCCTGGCTTTGGCAGCTGTCCATGTGGCTTATGGCACTTTAACCACAACTTTTTTCCTATACTTTTTAAAAAATGCCATCTTTCCTTAGATTTATAAAAATCTTGCTTTATATATATCTAAATTATTTTAATCAGGATTTTTTCTTATATTTTCAGATATTTTCTTACATATTCTTAAAAGGTATTTCTTATATACTTTCTTTTTTATTGAAGTATAATTGATATATAACATGTAAGTTATAGGTGTACAATATAGTGATTCACAATTTTTAAATGTTATACTCCATTTATAGTTATTATAAAATATTTGCTATATTCCCCATGTTGCACAATATATCCTTGTAGATTATTTTATACCTAATAGTTTGTACCTCTCAATCCTCTGCCCCTATATTTCCCCTTCCTTCTTCCCTCTCCCCACTGGTAACTACTAATTTGTTCTCTATATCTGTGAGTCTGCTTCTTTTTTTGTCATATTCACTAGTTTGTTGTATTTTTTAGATTCCATGTGTAAGTGATATCTTACAGTATTTGTCTTTGTCTGACTTATTTCACTTAGCATAATGCCCTCCAAGTCCACCCATGTTGCTGCAAATGGCAAAATTTAATTCTTTTATTATGGCTGAGTAATATTCCATTGTATGTATATACCACATCTTTATCCATTCACCTGTTGCTGGACACTTAGATTGCTTCCATACATATATTCTTATATTGTAAAAAACACAAGAAGGGAGGCCTTCTGTTCACCTCTAAAGCTGTGTGCTATTAATTTATCATTTCCTGAATGCCCAGAATCTCTTTTCCTCTATTGTTCTTATTTAGATCCCTGATTCATCATCTGAGTTGTATATATTTGGTGAAGTAATTTCACTTGTAAGTTAGGGAGCACAATGTCGAAAGTGTTTGTAGGTCCCTATCTTCCTTATGCCAGGCAACCCACCACCCAAAGCCCCGCATTACCAGTGACAGCAGAATCAGAAGGCAGGGAAGATAGAAATCAAAGGCATGAAGTAAGAAAGCCGGGGTGGGTGGGTGGGAGCAGTTTGAGACCTATGGGAAGAGATTAGAGAATTTCAAGATGGCTACATTTACCAAATTGCCCATTTTTGTAAATAGCAATTATTTATGCATCATCTTTGTGAATGTGGCTGCTATATAGGGCCGTAAATAAAAGATGGTTTGAACGGTGCCATTCAGACTTTTGCAATGCACAACTTAAACAACTGTCATTGACATCCCTGTTTCTGGAAGACATGTTGTAGAGCTGCTCCGTGTTTACTGCACACTAGCTCTTTGCAAGTTCTCAAAAATTCTTTACTGGACCTTGGTGAAGAGTTGGGAAGAGAGTGATAGAGAATCTATGGGGTTTTGAGGAAGAATTCCAATCTGGAGATACAGAGAGCCAGGATACCATGAGATATATGGGGTTAATAGTAAGAATATAACAACTTGAAATTTTAAAAGGATTTGTCTAGTATAATTCTATGAGTGCTTTTAATTATAACTCTGAATACACGCACCCCCACCACCACCATCATCACCAAAGCAATTTAATTCCTTCCACCTATCTTGTCTGGCATGCCATCATGCGCTGCAGAATGGGCCCGGACTTCCCTTTTCTTTGAAACCATCTTGCACAGACTTTCCTTCTGATGGAAGGTTATTCAAGCATCTTGCCATTACAGCACTTGTAGAAGTAGTTTTTATAATACCCAATATTATTTGATTAATAGCGATATTTAATCTTCATTCTCCTTAAAATATTTAACTGAAGGTGCCATGCTTTTCTTGCTGTGGAAAATTTCTAGTCATGTCACTGGCTTTCAGGTGTTTGTTATTGGTAAGAAAAGCCATGTCATAAACTACAGACTATACATTTCTACTGAATGATCAGGAACAACTGAAGACACCTGTCTAATTGCCTTGGCCACTCCCTTTACCTTATGGCTGTCACAGAAAAATTAATGTAATTCCATATGGTTTTCTTTCTCCTTCTAACATCTTTCCTTGGATCATGGTACCAGGACAGGTAGAGTCATGTAAGCACACTGTTATATGATACCTTTTTCACTCCCTAAGAATTAAAACAAATGTTAAATTATTGCCAAGTCCCATGTTAAAATTATGGTTTGTATAACTTAGCATTATGGTTCAGTTAAACACAATCTATGCCATCAAGCTGTGATTTTGGGGGGAACCTTTTGAATGTGTTATCAGACAGTAACTGCCCTGTTTAATACATAAACTTGAGATGTGACGTCTTGACAGTTCCTTAATTAGCTGCTCTGATCATGAAGGCATTGGAATGTTTCCACTTGCAAGCTAGCTGTCTGAGAAGAACACAGAATACATCTGAAACTTAGAATGTTCAGTTCTTGGAGCATAGTAATGCCTGAAAAGGACTTGCTGCTTTTATATATGTACCACTTGTTTAATGGTGAATAATAATATTAGGCACTATTAAAACTACTTTCACCAGCACTGTAATGGCAAGATGCTTGAATGTCCTCCCATCAGGAGAGTCTGTATAAGGTGATTACAGAGGTGAGGAAGATTTGGCTCATTCTACAGTGGCATTATGGCAAACCAGAGAGATTCAACCACATTGAAATGCTGTTCTGTTTTATTGCTGGGTCATATCCCATTGTATGGATAAGCCATAATTTTTTATCCATTCAACTGGTGATGGACATTTAGGTTCTTTCCATTTTGGTGCTGCTTTGAATATCTGCACACAAGCCTTTGCATAAACTTATATTTTCATTTTTCCTGAGTAAATACCTAGGAATGAAATTGATGGGTTATTTGGTAACTGACCAACAGTTTTCACCAGTGGTGAAACTTCATGAAACATTTAACATTCACACTCAAAATGTATGAGAGCTCCAGTTGCTCCAAATTCTGCATAACACTTGTTATTGACAGTCTTTTCATTCTTGCCATTCTTAATGTGTATGGTATCTCTCACTGTGGTTTTAACTTGCATTTCCCTGAAGACTAAGGATGTTGACCAGGAGTTGGTAAACTATGACTGGGTGGCCAAATCTAGCCAACTGCCTATTTTTATAAATATAGTTTAATTGGAACACAAACATGTCCATTGGTTTACATAATGTCTAATGTCTATAGCTGCTCTTGTACTACAGTGGCAGAGTTGAGTAGTTGTAGTAGAGAACATATGGTCTGCAAAGTCTAAAATATTTACTATTTGACCCCTTACAGAAAACATCTGACAACCCTCATGTCATCTTTTCATGTGCTTCTTGGTTATCATATATTTCCTTTAGTGAGGGATCTATTCAAGCCTTTTGCCCTTTATTCTTAAATTTTTTTTCTGTCTTATTGAGTAGAAAATATTCTTCTAAATATTCTGGATGCAAGCCTCTAATTGGTAAATGTACTGCAAATGTTTTCTGCCAACCTGCAGTTAGCCTTTTCTTTTTCTTATTAGTCCTTTTAAAGTTCAAAACTAAAATTCGATCAAGTCCAATTTATCATTTTTTAAAGCCTATGCTTCACATATCATATCTGAACTGATGGGAATTGATTTAATTATTTTGATGTCTTAGAAAATTTGATTTTGTATAACAAAATAAGTGACTGAACAAGTATACAGGTTGGCAGTGTAAATAGAATGTGTGTAAAAAAAGAGGAACATACTATGGGTTTATAGAAAAGAATAGGGTTTATTCTTTTAATCCTGAAACAATTGAGTCATTATTTTATTGACATCACTATAATAGCTATTCTTTTACTTAATATCTTATGGAAATAATTGCTAATCTGATTATTCTCAAACTTGCTATTTACTGTTTTACAACACTGAGAGCTTATAGGCTAAGGCATTTACAGCTACTACACTAATAGATATTTTTTACTTTTAGAAGAGAACTTTCGTGTTTTGCAGTTTTTCTCTTGAAGTGGTTTTATCAACTTGACCAACTTCATATCAGCAATTTAGACCACATTCTGAAATATTTTGGAAAGTGTTAAGATAAGCTTAAGAGAAATTAGACATGAAAGAATTCCTCCTACTAAACGGGTTGTGATGGGAACTCCTTTCTCACAGATCAGTGACTGGATGTCCATGGTAGTTTAGCTGGCTTAACTAAGTGCCTTGTGTTTGGGCTATGTTTCTTTACAGAATTTTATTGACACTGACCACAGGCACTCAGAATTCTGCGGTCAGCATTAAATGTCTGCTCAGCACCTGTATCTATAGCAATAGCAATAGCAACCTGACTCCTCTGGTTGATCCAGAGGGTTCTATGAACTTGTAGCGATCTACCTTTTGTCTGATTTTTCTCATCTCACTACCTTCCTCACTGTTTTTAATGCCACAGGGCATTTATTTTCTTTTAAAAATTAAATGGGGATTATTTCTAATTTTGTTTTGAAAGGGATTTTTTTCTTTTAAAATTTCACAACACCCTTTGAAATATTTATAGAGATACCCTAGGGTGTTGCAAACAGAGGATTAGAAACAACTGTCATAGATCCAAAGTTCTACTTTGCCAACATGCAATCTTTTTTTTCAGCCGTTCTAGTATTGCTTTCCTGAAATGCTCACATTCTTCGTTTTCTCTCACTCTTGATTAGTATAGGCTTTGTTTCTCATATAGGATGCAATAAAATATTCTTCCAGTACTCTTATTTCTCTGTACTCCTGGGCTTTCCTGGGTGATATATATGCCACTTTACTTATCAATGTTTTCCTAGTTAAGCTTGTATCATGTTGTACTTTTTTTTATTATCTCTATCTTAAGTCATTCACCTGAGGTCTTCGTGCTAACTGTTGAAAGATAACTGTTATTACATGACTAGTGTTCCAGGCCTTTAAGACAGAATTACTTGGAGTGAAGATAAATTTATCAAAGATGAAAAATTACTATAGGATGCACTGAGATATACCTTAAAATACTGGGGAAATTGTTTAAGAATGTAAAATTGAATACTAGTCCAAACATTCATTTGAAGGGACACTTGAGGAACTTATTCAGATGAAAAGGATAAAAAAATTGCTTAACCATTTTGCTGAGCTCTGAAAGTGTCAATGGGGTCATAACTGAGTGAGCAAAGGGATATTGAGGGAATCCATGCTGGGTGACAATGTGAGCATAGGTGTAGGGCCAGGGCCTCGTATGCATTGCAGAATATGAGAAGATTTATACTGGCCAAAGAGGAATGAGAGATGTTGAGAAGTAACAAATAGGTAACTAATAAGGACTTACTATATAGCACAGGGAACTCTAACTCTACTCAATACTCTGTAATGGCCTACATGGGAAAAATAATCTAAAATAGAGTGGATATATGTATATGTATAGCTGATTCACTTTCCGGTATACTAACACAATGTTGTAAATCAACTATTCTCCAATAAATTAAAAAAAAAAAAAAAAGACAGAATTCATGTGTAGCAAGATAATAAAGGGATTTGAGTTCCTAGATCCAGTAAGGCACTGGGATGAGAGTCTCAAAATACTATTAAATTTGTGATGCTGTTTTGAGAAAAGATTTGTTTGTGTGCTTTTTGCTTTCTCAGGATTTTTAAAAGTTTAGCTCTAGAGAGTAGTATGAATTGGAATTTTGGAGAAAGTAGGTCAGATAAATGCTAATTTATTCAAAAAGTTACATGATGTTGATGTATTTATTGACATAAATTATTAGCAAAACGGAGAAAGGGGCTTCCCTGGTGGCGCAGTGGTTGAGAATCTGCCTGCCAATGCAGGGGACACGGGTTCGAGCCCTGGTCTGGGAAGATCCCACATGCCGCGGAGCAACTAGGCCCGTGAGCCACAATTACTGAGCCTGCACGTCTGGAGTCTGTGCTCCGAAACAAGAAAGGCCGCGATAGTGAGAGGCCCGCGCACCGCGATGAAGAGTGGCCCCCACTTGCCATAACTAGAGAAAGCCCTCGCGCAGAAACGAAGACCAACACAGCCAAAAATAAATAAATAAATAAATAAATAAATAAATAAATAAATAAATAAGACTTTCTCTCTATTAAAAAAAAAAGGGGAGAAAGACTGGAGTCATGAAAATTCTGGGCAGAGGAAGCAAGAACACTTCCACTTTTGTTAGTCAGTAGTTCTGTTTACAACCTTCCTTTTTCTCAGTTGGTACAGCCATCCTTCCCACTTTCCAAGGCAGGGAGTAACATGGTACATCAGGTCACAGTCTGTGAGCAAAGGTCTAATGTGATGATGCTGTGACTCTTGGCTCTTAACCCAAAAAGAGTGCAGCCTAAGTTCATGAAGATTCCTAATCTCTTCTTCCCAACCAGGTGTTGGAAACAGGCCAGCTGTTTTTTGATTTATTGTGAGACCCGATAACCTTATAAGGTAGCAGAATATTAACCCTAGATTAACTGTAGGGTTAATCTACACACATAACTAAGAAGGGGAAAATTGGCTTGACCAAAATCTGTGTTATATATGTGAGATTATCTATCTATCTATCTATCTATCTATCTATCTATCTATCTGTCTGTCTATCTATGATTTTGATAAGGTGATTTTATATATATATATATATATAAAAACACCTTATCAAAATCTTATGAAGTTAGGACAAAACATTATCAGTTAGCATCATTTTCAGCATTACGGTATGGGGGTTAGCTACTCCTTACTCAGTTGGGTCATGACAAAGTTCTCAATAAAAATGAGAGCAGGAAGTCCAGCCTAGCGAGAACCTAAGATGCGGTTTGGACCCTGCACTTAACCTGCAGAGTGATAGAGGTGTGGCTGCCCTCAATTTAGTCATTTGTCCTATAAGAGAATTGGACTAGGTGAGCTGGGGATGAGTTTCCCTCAGACTTTTGGATAAGCTGCTCAGTGTCTCTGGGTTTTTTGCCACAAGTGTAGCAATAGCAGTCAGAAAACCAAGAAGTTATAGAAATTTTATCAAATTCTTGGGAAGTACAAAGTACTATGCACATACCTGGAAATAGTAGTACTGACTGCTAAAGTAAGACAGTGGTTCCCACAGCCTGGTCTCCAAGACGTGTTGTTTTTATTGCTTCAAAGGCCTAATGGAATCCTTCTATATTGGCTATATTGAGGTCGCCCAGGATGACTTTTGACTGGAATAGTATAAATTTAGAGTGATAGCTTTGGGAAACCCATGCTATTTAGAGGTCCTGACTGGTATATATACAATATAAGTCTTCGATTAATGAGAAATAGACTGAATTATTAAGTTAGTAAATACAGTCTTCCCAATAGGTAAAATATTTTTAAAATATGAATTCCCAGTGAAATAAAGAAAGAAAATAATTGAGGTCCACAATCTCTTATCTAAAACTCTCAGAGCCAGACTTGTTTTAGAATTCAGAAAATCTTTGGATTTTAGAAATGTACTAGGATGCCTAGACCATGTATTAAGTAACCTCTTCAGTGGGGTCTTGATCAGCACCCTTTAATTAAGCACATTTAATTCTAGGAATTAAGATTCCTATAATTAGAATCTAGAAAAATGGTACAGATGAACTTATTTGCAAAGCAGAAATAGAGTCACAGATGTAGAAAACAAACTTATGGTTACCAAGGGGAGAAGGGGTGGTGGGATGAATTGGGAGATTGGGACTGACATATGTACACTACTATGTATAAAATAGATAACTAATGAGAACCTACTGTATAGCACTGGGAACTCTACTCAATGCTCTGTGGTGAGCTAAATGGGAAGGGAATCTAAAAAGAGTGGAGATAGATAGATAGATAGATAGATAGATAGATAGATAGATAGATAACTCATTCACTTTGTTGTACAGCAGAAACTAACACAACATTTTAAAGCAACTATACTCCAATAAAAATTAATTTTAAAAAAATTCCTATAATTAAACATGTGAATAAGTCACACTGACTATTCAGTGAGATTAAAGAAAGACTAAGTGGCCTCATAACAGTTCAGATTGAGTTTTGTTGCCAAATTAGTTTGACATGAACTTACAAAAACCTAACAAAGCTTTTTTGCATTTCTAAACTGTGACTAACGGGCTTTGGATGGACCTGATGAAGTAACCAATTATCGAGCAATTACTGTGTACCAGCTTTAAGATATTGCCATTTGCACTAACCTTTGTAAACAACCTGTCAAAGTAGACATCGTTATCCATAATTTACAGATCAAGAAAGAAGAGGCTCAAGCACAGGTTAGTGAGCAGCCAGGGCACACTTATAAGTATATGGCAGAGCTGCAGTTTGAACCCAGCTCCTTCTGGCCCCAAAGACAAAAGACAGTGTTGTTTCCTCATTGCTTGGTCAAGACATTTGGTTAGTGTGATTGTCCATCCCTGTTGCCTTCATAGTTAAATAATAATAATAATAATAATAATAATAATAATAATAATAATGCCTTGAAAATATAGAGTTTCTCTGCTTACTCTGCAGTCTCTCTGGGGAAGTTCACCCAATAATCATTTATAAACTAAAGACACCCAGATGGATCTGGACCCCATTTGCGAGCATCACACTTAGATAGTCAACTTACTGTTGGATATTTCCAACAGTAAGTTGACTATCAGTGAGACAACAGTCAGTTGTCTCACTGACCCAGCGAACTCCAGATAGAACTAATCATCTTTCTTCTCAGCCCTGCTCCTTTTAGAATCCCTTATTCTACTATCTCAGTTACCCCTAAGCCAAACCCCACCCACTTCCCTCCCTTTCCAACTCTGTTAATCACTAAGCCCTGCGAGGATACTGCTGGAGACCAGCACTGAGGAGGCTGGGGGTTTTAAAGTGCAGTAATTCAATTTACCAATAAGAAATTTCAGATCCTTTCACCATTCCCAGATAGGATGTATAAAATGAAGGTTCTGACCAACTGTGGATAGCCAAGATAGCCTTAAATCCCATTTACCTGCTCAATAATAAACTACAAAATATTAAACCCTAAGATTTTACTTTGTATTCTAGACTGCTTTTGCTTTATACGTTATTAAGTCTGTTTTCTTTGATCTCAAAATTAGCTGTATTTTAGCTATTTCGGTGGGTGTGCTGTGATCTTGAGTAGCTAGATATCACGATTTCCAATAACAATGCCTCTAGCCAGTAACTTGGGCTCCAAATTTGTCTTGGGATGCTAAAGAGGTGAAGTAACAGCCACCTATATTTCCGTTCCCATCTTTAGGTAAAAGGCCAAACCTGAAGGTCCACATCAATACCACAAGTGACTCCATCCTCTTGAAGTTCCTGCGTCCAAATCCTAATGTAAAACTGGAAGGTTTTCTCCTGGGATATGGCAGCAACTTATCACCAAACCAGTACTTCCCTCTTCCTGCGGAAGGGAAATACACTGAGGCCGTGGTCGGTAAGATCTTTGGGTTTCAGGCATAGGAAGAAGAGGTAAAAGGTAATGGGTGTTATATGATACATAAATCTTGAAGCATCATTCTTTCTATACCCTCAGCCGAACCAAATGCCATAATTACAAAACATCTTCGTAATTGTTGTAACCCATAGCACAGTTTTTTACATTAAAAAATATGTAATGCATACCCTGCTTATACTGCAGAAATAATCAACTTCATTGCCATTATACCTACAATCCCTGACCACATAACTAAACTTGCACAGGGAAAAAACTAGCTAAAATACCTTAAATCTCTGTAACATAGCTTGTTAATGTGGATTAATTTTCCTACCTGCTATGTCTTTACTTTCTTCTGGTGGAAAATACCATCTACAGCTTTCTGGGTGTCTATTCATGCCAAGCTACCTTTAAAAAGAAAAGACAGTGTATTACATTTAAAAAATTTTAGGGTATTTCAGACAAAAAGATTAAAGTTTGTATTTGTGTTATGAAATTTTACATTTCTTTGAAAATATTTTTAATCACATTAAAATGTAATTTGAGGATGTAGGCACCTTCAAGCCTTCTCCAGAAAAATTATTTGCAAATAAAAGGTTTTTAAAGGATAACATTTTTTAAAAAAGGGATCATCTATTTAAAATGCTGTCAAAGGCTTCCTGAATAGCCTAAGATGAGATTTATATTTTGCTCCACTGCTAGGATTATTGCTAAACAGTCTTTTCATGAACTTCCGAAGTTTAATCCTATAACTTGAACTACTGTAGACCAGATCTGACATTCATGCATATATGTAGCAATGTTGAAGATGAATCTGTTTTGTCCTGCAGCCCTTTGTTCTCATAGAGAAGTCTCTGTTGTACTTTAAAATTAGGCAAGAGAGTAACATTATTAATTATAAATGTCTGGACTGAATTTTACATAAGATAAGCACTTTAAAGCAGACACATTACAGTTTGTAACCCCTCAAAAGTTGAGAATTAGGCACTTTGACAAATGTAACAACACTAACCTTGACCACATAAACCATAAGGAATTTGAAAATTTGCAAATATTTCCCCACCATATTCACCTTTCACTATAAAAAGTGACTGGAAGCTGTATACATACACCCAAACAAGCAGAAACAGATCTACTGCTCCTTTACTTATTGAGCATTAGAAGTAATATTTTACTTATGATAATTTTTTATCCTTGGTAATATAGACTGCAAATTTGGTCAGTAGGAAACATCCTTTCCCTATGACGTGGAAGGCATTCAATCTTAAAGTGATAGAAGTCAGATTGCTAGTGAGAAATATATGTAGAAAACTATAAAGAAAATTTCTAGCACAGATATATCAAGCTTTCACTAATTCAGTGATGAGGGATGATCAAATAGACTAGGTACCTTTTTATTTCTTTACAATTATTTTCATTCCTTAAAACTTTTTATTATGAAAAAATTCAAACATATAAGGAGAGGGAAACCTGTAATGACCCTCATGTCTCATCATGCAACTTAAATACATAGCACTGTTTTGCTAATCTCTTTCCATGTATTCTTCACACACGCTATTTTTAGGGGTATTTAAAAGCATAACTAGATATCATATTTGTAAAATTTATGAACACCTCAGTATGCATCTCTAATAGATAAGAAATAATTTTAATAATGCCTTGCTTTTATCACATTATAACAATAATCCCATAATATCTTTTTTATACCTAGTCCATATTTAAATTTCTCTGGTGATCTTTAAAAATGCCTTCTTAGAGTTGCTTCTTTTTTGAATCAGGATCCTACATGTTCTACATGTTAGGTTGGTTGTTATGTCTCATTAGTCTCTTATTCTATAACAGTCCTCTCTCCCTTCCCTTTTGAAATGTCATTGATTTGTTGGAGAAAGTGGATTATGCATCCTGGTCCACATTCTGTATTTAACTGACTGCTTCCATGTCTTTTTGAACTGACTCCTCTATCCCTGACTTTCCTGTGAAAGATATTTAGATTTGGAGGCTGTATTAGATTTGGGTTAAGCATTTGGGGGGAAAGAATACTTTATAGATGGTATGGTTTATTTCCTAACAACTCCCAAAGAGGTACATAATGGCTCGTGTCTTACTTAGTGATGTTAAAGCAGTTTGGTGTGTTTAGGTGGCCTTAGCCTGATCCCTCCATTATAAAATTCATCATCAAATTTTCACTTAATGGTTTTAGCATCTATCAATGCTCATTGCCCAGATGCATTATTTTATACAGAGGTTGTAAAATGGTAGTTTTACATTCTAGATAGACTCTAATTCTATCATTCCTTCTGCACTTTTTAGCTGAAATTCTACATGAAAGAATTTTATTTACTCTTTCACCTTTCTCATCTAGTGTTTTAGGAAAGACAGGATAAATTCTCATCGTAATAAATTGATGCCTAGAAATCTGCAGTGGTGACCAATGATATTGTTGTTTGTTTTATAATCAGTAAGAATGCATTGGTTATTCTGCATTGATTTTTAGATATTTAATGATTTTTAATCAATATATCACTTATCCATCCCTTATGATTCTTTTCATTGTCTAGCTTAAATATGGTTGGTTGTTTAACTCTGGTTCACTATTAAACTGTGAACTTTTTAAAGTCAAAGTTTATGTCTTATTTGGTTATTCATAGCAGGATGACCTACATTGTGTAGATAGGTAATAAATATTGTGGCATTGAATTGAACAGAGTCAAGTCTGTGTAGAATATTTAGGCTGGAGGAGGCCATGAGAGATTGTCTAGTCTAGGCCCTTGTCATCAGGCTAATATATATCTAAACCATCCTAGAACAGATCACTGTGTACCTTAAAGATCTCTAAGCACAAAGATTCCCAAACTTCTGGAAGGCTATTGCAAGCAACATTTTTAAAACTCTTACCTTATCCTTTAGATCAATGTGCTCTTTTTATTTATCTCCTTTCTCTTCTAGTATTCTGGTGGAAAAGGAAAAAACATTCCTCTTAGATATTTCCTTTTCCATCTTTCTTTATGCCAAGGAATCTGTGTGCTTCTACTTTTATTACTTCAAAATGGACTTGCATTTCCAAATTAAATGTTATTCTCTGGTTGCTTAAATTGATTATTTACAGTCTTTTTTAATGATTATGATTGTAGTAATGGCTCTTAAATGATTAAACAGCTGTGTATTAGTTTTTAATTGCCACTATAACAAATTACCACAAACTTGGCGGCTTAAAACATCACAAATTTATTATCTTACAGTTCTGTATGTCAGAAGCCCAATGTGGGTCTCTCTAGGCTAAAGTCAAGGTTGTAGGCAGGGCCGCATTCCTTTCTGGAGGCTCTGAGGGGAGAAACTGTTTCCCTGTTTTTCTGCAACTTCTAGAGGGGCCCACATTCCTCTTCTACTTTCAAATCTAAAAAATAATACAAATGAATATATATATATATAGTATATATATATATGTACACACAAAACAGAAAAAGACTCACAGATATAGAAAACAAACTAGTGGTTAACAAAGAGGAAAGGGAAGGGGGCAGGGGCAAGGGATTAAGAGATATGAACTACTATGTATAAAATAGAAAAGCAACAAAGATATATTGTACAGCACAGGAAATTATAGCCATTATTTTATAATAACTTTTAATGGAGTATAATCTGTAAGAATACTGAATCACTATGCTGTACGCCTGAAACTAATATAATGTAAATCAACTATACTTCAATTAAAAAAAATCCAACAACATTGGGTCAAACATTGCTCACACCACATCACTCTGATCTCTTCTGCCTTCCCTCTTCCACTTTTAAGGATCCTCGTGATTATATTGAGCCCACCTGGATAATCCAGGCTACTCTCCATATTTTAAGGTCAGTGGATCAACAATCTTAATTGTATCTGCAACCTTAATTCTCCTGTGTCATGTAACCTAAGATATTCACAGGTCCTGAAGATGAGGATGTGGGCAATCTTTGAGGGCTATTATTCTGCCTGGCACAGACTGTATGTTTGAAGTTTGTGTCTCTATTCTATTCCCTTTCTGCTACCAATTTACAGTATGGTCATTCTCAATTCTGTTCATCTGTAAAACAGTAATAAAGTCTATTTTTCACAGATGTGCTGTGGGCATGTTAGTGAATTCATGATCATAAAGTGATGAGTTGAAATCCCTTGGGTCCAAGTTGCAGGAGCAAAGAATTTTTATTTCTTTATGGAAAAAAAGCATCACTTATAGCCCCTCTTCTTACTTTATTCTGTAAGAGGATAGTAGTATTTCTTCAGTTGCACCAAACTATACCCAAATATTGTAACTTACTTTCGTTTTCGAAACAAATATTAAGTGTCACTTTGTTTGACTCATTCCACTTCTTGATGTGTTTAAAAGATCCCACCACTGAAATGAGAAGCTGTTGATCATTCAGAAATATTGAAGTTAATATTTAGTGATATGTGGACTGATACTCCTACTAAATAATCATTTATAAGCATTTCTACATTTATTTTAATATCTACTATCTATCTATCTAGTATTGACAGAGGTATTTTCAAAAGTCACTTGCTGGTCTTACATGTAAAAATAAAAAACATAAAATACTCCCTTTTGCTATTTTGGAAATTAAGATTCATATGAAACGTCTGTAAAACTTTTACTTCTGTAGAATCTAAGATTTTTGTAGATTAATTGGAGCAGTAGAAAAAGTAGTATTTTCCCAGGTGACTATTAATAACCATTAATGGCCTTGAGTCCTGCAATGATGTGCTAAAACATGATTCTTGTAAAATAGATCTGCTAGTTTCGCATATCCTTTTTTCCCACATCGTGAATGTTCTCATTTCTGGCTTACACATTCAATTTTTGCTTTGTTACTTTTATGTTCAGCTGTTGGTAATTTTGCAAACATCCAAAAAAGGGAAAAAATGAGAATTTTTTGACATTGAATCTTTATAGACTCATACTTTTTCTCTTGACCTCTGAAAACACTTTAATCAACGTCACCTGGGAAGGAAAAAGTTACATTCCATCAGTTTTGTAGAGCAAGTTAAGGAGTTATTTTAGTATCCTTACTGCAAGAAAAGCTTAAATTGGAAAAAAGTCATATATATTTATCACTACCAGGAATTCTGACTTAAGGATTTGTCTTCCAACCAGGTGTTAGGACTCCAAAGGGCTATAAGAGGGCAAATTTCTTACTCCTTATGTTCTCACAGCTGCTAACCTTTACATTCACCGCCCTAAGAGAGCGAGTTTCTCACACTGAGCCTCTCAGTTACTCGTCCTGGTCGCCATCTTGCCGGTAACCCCTCAGAGTGATTCCTGCTAGGGAGGAGGAGGACGCGATACCAGTAGCCCTGAGGTGCTCTGCCCTGGAGAGATCCTAGACCAGAACGCTAACATCTACATTCTAGGAAAGATCCTCCTCTGCCTGGAGAGGCAGCACCATGTGGGGAAAGAATATGTATGTTTTCAGGGAGACGGACCTGGGTTCAAACTCAACACAACTACTTACTACGGAGTAGTTCTGGGTAAGTCATTGAACTTCTCTGAGTTTCATTTTTTTCATCTATAAAATAGATAATCATTCAGAAGTGTTGTGAAGACTATAAATAAATTATTATGATAACACTAACATAAACCCTAGCACAGAGTAGGTATGTTTTATCATTTTTGTTAGTTGCTATTATAACAAACTGAGTGGTCTTAGATAATATACCTAACTTTCTGAGCTTTGTTTCAGTTGCTAGTAATGAATGGACTAAATCACTGGGTAAAGTTTTGGTCAGCTCTAAGATTTTAGCGCTTAGATTGAAAAACCTTAGTCTAAGTAATAGTCCTGTGCTTTCGTTTTCTGTTTTGTTTGTTTTTTGGAGGATGCAGTGTCAGTAAAATTGCAGAGGTAGATTGTTTTAGCAGAGCTGTCAGTAACTGAAAAGAAGTAACCATATTTACCTGTCTACCGCAACTAAGAAGTGTTTTCTTGGAAAGGATAACTCCCCAAACTGATTAAGAAACAAAAGAAGCAAAAGCTAAGACTGTGACACAACACTCTTGGCGCACACACAAGTGTCTTCCATAGTCACCATCTTTTAGTCGTAAAGGGGGGATTCCCGTTCAGTGCAATCGGCTGAATAGCGTTGTCAGGTGACTCTTATTAGAATTTCACAGCTGTGGCCTTCAAAGAAGAAGGTGAATCCTCACAAGATACAGCTGAAAGGGTTTGGCATCCCTAGATTTCACTTTTCTTGTCTCTGTCTTACAAAGCAATTTTTAGCAAGAAAGTGGCAAGAATTTTGAACTGTCCTACTAAATATAGATCAAAATAAGACCTTGACACTGTTTAATTTATTTTAACTGATGGTAGTTTTATCTTAACAAGTTCAGGCCAAACTTTAATCATCAGTTTCTTATTCTGACATTTCTTGCTTGCTTTTATTTCACTGGGGAAAATTAATTTAAAAATTTTTTGAATAAAATTTATTTACAGTGATTCAGATATGAAAATTATATGCTTATAAATGCAATTTATATTCCTCTATATTATTAACACCCCTTACAAGTTTTAATTTTTACATTTGTATAGAAAGCAAGAGCAAATGCACAATTTTCTCTCATCATTGCACCCCTTAGAACTTCAGCTGTCCTTTTCTCGCCGTCATAAAAATATTTAAGCATTCTCTATTCATTTTTATGGAAGTGGGATGAAATACAAAATAATAGATATTCTACTATTTATTACAGGGAAGGATAAATATTACCTAATGACAAAAAACAAGTGAATATTTATTGTGCTAAGTGCCCCAAGGAAGGTGATGGTGGATTCACTGAAGAAAAATAGCTGGAGGTTGAAAATAACTGAAGAAACTATATAAGGAATTAATTAAGCTGAAAAATAACTAGTGAAAATGGGCAAGGTAAACTAACAGGAAGAAAAGATACAGTGTCAGCCATTGAAGCCAGCTCAGTTCTCCTCGTCTCTGGCAGAATTAGCAAGAGACTGAGTGGAAAGAGCAAAATAGCAGCCCGCGGTGAATACAAGGTAGTCCCAAAATGCAGATGAGGGATATGATAGTTATGCAGGGGTAGGTAGTATTATTAGTGCCCTTTTACACATAAGAAAACTGAACCTCTGAGAGTTTTAAGTAAACTTCCCAAAGTGCCTCAGATGGGAAATAGCACCAGGGTTTGAACCCAGGAAGTCTGGCTCAAGAACCTGAGCTCTGAAAAACACTGCACTCTACTGTCTCTCAAAACGTAGGGAATTTTAATCTGTTCTTCTACAGCGGAAAGTACACACAAGCCCCTGATTTGTTGCTTCTATAATGTCCTTTATTTTATTTACCTATTTATTTCTTTTTATAATGTCCTTTAAATAGTAAACAGACAAAAAGAAAGGCCATGTATCATGGAAGGAGCCATTGGCTACCTAACTCATTAAGGTTTAAATGAGCTAAAATATGTAAAGCAGTTACTATGTCCCCAAAACTTGGTCTCTTCTACCCATACCACCACCACCATCTTTCTTTATTGTGAGCTGCCCATCTGTCAAGCCCTACTGACCCTACTCTTCCTAAGGCCATATCTGGCCAAGGAAGGCAACATTTTTGTCTCTCTCCGTGAATATCCTAGAGGCTAAGCATTTTCTTTGACCATCATTCTTAATAAATTGCTATTTGTTTTTATTTTGGTGTGTCTAGTCTGTTCCCAGACTCTATACAAATAGAAAACTCCCAGGAGCTAGGGACCCTAGAAGCCTTAGATTTCTTTTTCACGTCCAATGTTGTCATAATTTAGAAGCATGATGAATGAATGAATGGGTGAGAGTCAAGGGAGAGACGCAGGAAGTCTGAAACAGCTGTGGGTCACATTTAAGATGCATTTTTCTCTTCTGTTTAAAACTATTTCTTAGCTCTTTCTCTGGAAATGGTTTTATCACTGGGAAGTATTTGGCTTTAAATAGTCAAGATTAATCCAGATTTTTCATTTAAAAAATAGGAATCTCAGAATCACTTGATTTTCCTCCATGGTGCAAAATTTAGCAGAACTTGAGTAAGCTTCAAAGGGGAATTTTTAAAGAAATTGGCCTAGTGGGTACCAATTTCTTAATAAATGTTATGCCACCACTGAAACAATTCACCATGAGTTTATACCAGAAAAGCCTTGTTTGATAACAGATGCCCATTTCACCTGTTTTGATAAAGATAACATCTTTTCAAAGTTCTATTTTTTCTATTGGATTCAACTATAATGTTTCCATGGTCTTCCTGATCTCACCAAACAACAGATAAACTGTCTCCAAATTTATCATTTCTTGGAAATACAATAAAAGAAACTCAATATTCTAATATAAAGTACAACAATTTTTCCAAAGGTATTGCACAGTGCACTGAGACCAAAATCTAACTTTTAAAAATTTATTCTTAATTATCTCTAGAAGGGTTCCCCAAAATAACGTATGGCCCTTTTGTCATGGGTCAAAAGTATACCCTGTCCCAGATTTATGGCAAGAGGCTTGTTGATGAGAAGTGGTCTTAGAAAGATAGCTGCCAATAGGAGGATAAATTAGAGGGTTATCTGGGACAGATACTAGATAATGTTTAGACTTTATAATTTCCTTTATTTTTAGGAATGCATCTCAAAACCAAGGATTACAATCAAATCCTAGTTTCCTAACTACCCATATATTATTTCCTTAAACATTTTACTTTCTCTGGACACAACACTCTGTCACATACTGATCCCGTCTGAAGTGCTATGCTGTGAGCACCAGCATTTAGTCACATTCTGGTTTGGATTGTTCCATTTTCATTATTTTGTTTTTGTTTTCACTAGTCATGTCTCACCAACCAAACAGCTGCTCAGAGTGAGAGCTGACTCTCACCATCCCTCGTGTACTCCATGATCAGGGTCAATAGATCCGTGGGTGTAGGAACTGACTCTCCAGAATCTGCTGGGAGTTTGCTGGGCAGGTCTCCCAGTCAACACAATAAAGTCCCTCTTTGCCTGGGGTAGAAATCTCTAGGAGAAAAAAAATTATGTAACTGGCTTACAGCGTTGACTCTACCCTACTTCTCAGGCCTGGTTATGGTTTACACCTGCTGTTCTGGCTTAATTATTAATGGTGCTCCCATTTCTCTCCAAAGTGTCCCAGTTTAGTTGAAAAATTGTGTCCGTAATACACACGTGGGAGAAAGCCTTGAATTCTTAGCATCGTCCCCCAGTCTTTCATCACCTGATTCCAAGCTAATAGCTCAGCCTTTTCTCTGCCACTGGGGCTACTCCTCAAGGAGAAGAGGTTTGCCACAGGTTGGCCTGATGCATTTCATGAACGAGGCTGAGCGCATGGTAGCCGCTCACCAAGTGCTGGAGTGGAGGTTCTCATCAACCCACGAACTGATGCTTTAATGTCATTGGGCACCTACAACATGCTGGGCCAAGGGCTTTACAGAGACAGGTCATTGATTCCTCACAGCAACCCCTTGATGCAGGTACTATTAGCATCCTCTTCTCCCCAGTGAAGACAGTAAATCCCTGAGAAGTGAAGGAGTCTGCAGGTGGCAGGCTGGCTCTAAAGCCCGTGCATTTGACGACCATGCCATAGTGCTTTCCCCATGGCGTCTAAGTGTTCTGTGACCTTTGAACCCTATGTACAAACTCGCTTCCTGGGAATTATACCTGACCCCTCAACCCCTGCATGGTAACGCTGACTGAGCATTTAAAAAGAAAGAAAACACCTTGCCGATGTGAAGGCTCTGGTTTACCACCTAATAGTTAACATGATCTAGCTTTATTATTTGAAAGGAAAATATCCAAAGTCCCAGCTTTTCAGTCATATTTCCTGTAGAGATAACATTAACAAAGTGATGCATTCACTGGAAAATGTGTGTGTGTGCAGGCTCTCCATCAAGAGCGAGCCCTTGCCAAACATTAAACAAGTTTACAGACAACACCCTACATTAAATTTCTCTGTGGGGTGCACATATAAAACACAGGCAAGGAAAAAACTACCGGCAATGAAGTCAACAGTTTTAATGTCTAACAGGTCTCTAAGCTAGGAAAGGATGGGTACTGGCTGTGGCAGCAAGTGGTAGGAGAAATAATTTGTTAAGTATTGGTTTCCAGGGTCAGGGAGAGAATTTGTCACCGCTTGCAAGTGAGGCAGGGTTAGCTTGGGACAGTGGCTGAGTGAGAAGCTCCAGACTGAAAGCCAGGATGACAGGAAATGAGGAATTACCTGGTCCATCTAGGTTGTGGTCAGGATGTGGGGAGGGATGGGGGATGGAGGGGCAGGTCGGGTGCGGCTTCCTGGGCACGTGACCAGCGCACTCAGAGGAGCCCTGCAGTGAAGTTTAATGCTTTGCTATCTTGGAAATTTTAGTAAGCTTACCTTTCAGTTTTATCTTGTCAGTGAGGTGGGATGGGACAACGGGTGTGCGCGCGGGTGTGCGCGCCGAGGGCTTGGCGCCTGGGCTCTTGTCTTTGTCTGCCGTTCCCTCCCCTAATTTGCTTCTCAACTGCCTGGTCCCTCACCCGCTGCTGTAGGCCTTCCTCTTCCCACCTCCACTTAGCAACTACTGCTGCCCTCCACCTTCGCAGGGACTTGGGTGTGGATGTAGGGAGGGTCTGGTGGGCACCTCCCCCCTTGGTGACATCTGGCAGGGCGTGGTGGCAGCAGTCCCCGCACTGGCTGGCAATGACACAGTGCATTAGCTTCTTTCCCACCCCCATTCAGGTAGCTCTGTCCCAGGACTGAGGTTACAATCCCTTGGGGCCTTTGGGAAAGTGAGACTGGCTTTTTTTTGCCCTGGGGGCTGAGGTGTGGGCTAAGGTGCTTTGATGCTGAGGCTGCTTCTGGGGGGAAAGGGTCCCACACAGTCAGGAGAGAGGGGATGGGGGGAGGTGAGGGTTTGCACGCCTCTGCAGGGCACAACACGAAATAGCCAGTAAATACCATGACAGGTCAAGACAGAGTCCATGAAAGAGAGAAAATGTTTTATATTTTGGTATCTTTAATGTTACTTTTACAATAGCAGGTCCGTCGTTTGATTTTTTGCGTTGACTGGGGTCATAAACTTACGTAGTAAAAGCACCGGGCGAAGTGTGTATTTTCAGTAGCTTTCCTCCCCAGCTCTCACCAAAATTATAGGAAAACTCTCAGAAAAAGTTTTCAGCAATGTCTTCCACATTGAAGTCTGTCTTTGAAATGCTCCTCTGTTTGGAAAAGGGTGCATCTTTCCTTCCAGACAGCAAACCAAAGAGTGAAGGAGTGTGGCAGAGCTTTTGGGGTCCACGTTACAGTGTTTAGGAAAAGCCCCTTTGAGCCTCTTCCTCCCACCTCCACCTTTTCCGCATCCTCTCTTCTCATCAAAGCTGAGTTCTCATCTCTTATTTAGAGGCTTCACTCTGCAGCACAGAGATGAGGGGCTGCTTCTTACTGCTGCCATCGGTTCTGAACAGTTCCTCTTGTAACATACATACCAACATGAGCTTCATGTCAGCTCCCTTCTGTGGTCTATGACTGAACATTCTAGAATCCCACCAAAGGCAGACGCTCCTAGTCATTTTTGCATTAGCAGTTGCTCTGTGGTCCAAGGTGGCTGCGCCTTTTATGGATCGTTTAACCTTCACCATTGTCCCACCCTGCTTGGGCGCCAGGGCCCTCAGGCTGCCTCTTAAGGGCTGAGAGAAGCCAGAACTGTCGTCTCGGAGCCCCAGGGCATAGCAGAATGTTTTGTCAAAATGGGCATTTGTTCATTTTCTACCTGATTTTGTAACGTTTAACAGAAATAAGGCCTGAACAGTGATGAGTAGGATTTGCTTTAAAATTTGGCTTAAATTATTTTTCAGGTGAAAGGTAAGGATTATCCTTACACACAAAACCACATACTATTTATAAGAACTTCAAAGGAAAAAAATATCAGTTCTACAGATAGGCTCCTCAAAGACGAATTCAGTGATTGAAGTTTACCTGCTTTTCAAAAGATTATTTGCTGTTGCTGACAGCTATTTCCCAGACCTATACTTATTTTTCTTTTCTTTCTGCAAAACATCAAACTTCCTCCATCTTTACTCCAGCCCCAGACAATAAAGGGATAGAGAAAAAGATTCATTCATTCGTTCAGAAAATGTTTGTTGTGCAATTACTATGTTTCTAGGCTTAAAGGTACAGAAATGAACAAAATATGAACTGAATCTGGGCCAGATCCCACGTGATCCTCAGCCCACATATTCCTACAGAGGCTTAGAAATACTCTAAAAGGTGGAAGACTCCTATCTGTGATGATTCATATTGCTATAGACGTTCATTTTTATGTACAGCTAAGGGCAAGGTACTAGTAATCTACTTAGTGATTTATTAAAAATTGCTAAACTTCTATATTCATAAACTCAGTAAGCATAGTAAATTTAGAGCAGAACTGACACTATTTACAACTACTATCTTCTATTTGGACTTCTGGCTTCCATGAGGCTTTGCAAAGCTATGACTTAGCAGGATTTTCCCAATTTTCCAGAACAATGCCCCATTAGTGTTTTTCCAAAAGGGACACTGAACGTCCTGAAAGGATGTCAGTGATATTCCTGAGTTGGTCAAGACTATCAATGGCCACTGCTAGAGCTTGTTAATATGTAATTAGTTTAGGGTTACTTAATTATCACAGATGTGTTTTGTGGTGAGCTTTGTTAATACTACCTTTTGACAGGATACATCTGTTGCCTCAATGATATTTGAGCTTCTCATTTTCTAGTAACCGGGCTTCAGAATGGACGTGGACTTTGCTTCAAATACAAATCATTTGTACCCCATTGCTGAAAGCAGTTTGCTGCTGTGGTGTCAATTTGTTATCTTTACTTTGTCACCGGAATGTGAGAATGGGGGTGGGCGCAGGGAGCAAGGTTGGTTACAGGACTGAAATTTACAACTGCTTAGAGTAGCCTTTCAAGCAATGAGTAGACAAGTAGCATTTTATGGTCTTTTTACCCTCCAACCCCCTCACCAGACTGCACCCCTCTCAGCGAGACTGCCCTCTTCCAGCCCTCCTTCATGGGCCAGCAGGTGAGGGAACAGTGTCTGCAGCACGGGCAAGGCAGCTGAGACAGAACTGCAGCACCAAGGGCCCCCCTGAAGCTCTGTTTGCTTACCCGCAGCATGGCAGCACTTAAGATTGTGCCTTTTAAGAACTGACTAGTCCCAGAGTGGAACTCTCTGCCTGGGCTTAAAACAGAAGGAGGCTTTTCAAGGGTAATTTTCAAACAGACATTACTCAGTGTTGATGAAATAAGGCACAGGACCTGTCTGCCAAATGTTAAAAGCTAAAGGGAATACTTAAATTTGGATTGTACCCCTCAGGTCAGATTACAGCTAACTGTGGCATGTGGACGCTTGCAGATACAGAGAAAAGCTAGTAATATTTCTATATGGAGATTTCCATGACCATAGATGTTTTTTTTTTCACGTTTTGTGGATGATGTTGTTCTTAATAGGAGTCTTATGATATGCCACATTGACTTCCAATGAAATAGTTACCTTAGCTCATCAAATCCTAAAGTACCTTTAACTATAAATCATACCACTATTTTATATAAATCTAAGAAGGAATAAAGCTGCTGATTAATGATACTGCTGTTGCATCCCTCGGGGCTTGTGAGGGAGCTTCCTTTGACGCACTGATACATAAATTTTTTTTTTAAACATCTTTATTGGGGTATAATTGCTTTACAATGGTGTGTTAGTTTCTGCTTTATAACAAAGTGAATCAGCTATACATATACATATATCCCCATATCTCCTCCCTCTTGCGTCTCCCTCCCAAATTCCCTATCCCACACCTCTAGGTGGTCACAAAGCACCGAGCTGATCTCCCTGTGCTATGCAGCTGCTTCCCACTAGCTATCTATTTTACATTTGGTAGTGTATATATGTCCATGCCGCTCTCTCACTTCGTCCCAGCTTACCCTTCCCCCTCCCCGTGTCCTCAAGTCCATTCTCTACGTCTGCATCTTTATTCCTGTGCTGCCCCTAGGTTCTTCAGAACCATTTTTTTTTTAGATTCCATATATATGGTTTAGGATACGGTATTTATTTTTCTCTTTCTGACTTACTTCACTCTGTATGACAGTCTCTAGATCCATCCACCTCACTACAAATAACTCAATTTCGTTTCTTTTTATGGCTAATATTCCATTGTATATATGTGCCACATCTTCTTTATCCATTCATCTGTCGATGGATACTTAGGTTGCTTCCATGTCCTGGCTATTGTAAATAGAGCTGCAATGAACATTGTGGTACATGACTCTTTTTGAATTATGGTTTTCTCAGGGTATATGCCCAGTAGTGGGATTGCTGGGTCGTATGGTAGTTCTATTTTTAGTTTTTTAAGGAACCTCCATACTGTTCTCCATAGTGGCTGTATCAATTTACATTCCCACCAGCAGTGCAAGAGGGTTCCTTTTTCTCCATACCCTCTCCAGCATTTATTGTTTGTAGATTTTTTGATGATGGCCATTCTGACTGATGTGAGGTGATACCTCACTGTAGTTTTGATTTACATTTCTCTAATGATTAATGATGTTGAGCATTCTTTCATGTGTTTGTTGGCAATCTGTATATCTTCTTTGGAGAAATGTCTGTTTAGGTCTTCTGCCCAAGGGTTGGGTTGGGTTGTTTGCTTTTTTTGATATTGAGCTGCATGAGCTGCTTGTGAATTTTGGAGATTAATCCTTTGTCAGCTGCTTCGTTTGCAAATACTTTCTCCCATTCTGAGGGTTGTCTTTTTGTCTTCTTTATGGTTTCCTTTGCTGTGCAAAAGCTTTTAAGTTTCATTAGGTCCCATTTATTTTTGTTTTTATTTCCATTTCTCTAGTAGCTGGGTCAAAAAGGATCTGGCTGTGATTTATGTCATAGAGTGTTCTGCCTATGTTTTCCTCTAAGAGTTTGATAGTGTCTGGCCTTCCATTTAGGTCTTTAATCCATTTTGAGTTTATTTTTGTGTATGGTTTTAGGGAATGTTCTAATTTCATACTTTTACATGTACCTGTCCAGTTTTCCCAGCACCACTTATTGAAGAGGCTGTCTTTTCTCCACTGTATATGTTTGCCTCCTTTATCAAAGATAAGGTGACCATATGTGCGTGGGTTTATCTCTGGGCTTTCTATCCTGTTCCATTGATCTATATTTCTTTTTTTGTGTCAGTACCATACTGTCTTGATTATTTTAGCTTTGTAGTATAGTCTGAAGTCCAGGAGCCTGATTCCTCCAGCTCTGTTTTTCTTTCTCAAGATTGCTTTGGCTATTTCGAGTCTTTTGTGTTTCCATATAAATTGTGAAATTGTTTGTTCTAGTTCTGTGAAAAATGCTGTTGGTAGTTTGATAGGGATTGCGTTGAATCTGTAGATTGCTTTGGGTAGTATAGTCGTTTTCACAATGTTGATGCTTCCAATTCAAGAACATAGTATATCGCTCCATCTGTTTGTATCATCTTTAATTTCTTTCATCAGTGTCTTATAGTTTTCTGTGTACAGGTCTTTTGTTTCCTTAGGTAGGTTTATTCCTAGGTATTTTATTCTTTTTGTTGCAGTGGTAAATGGGAGTGTTTCCTTAACTTCTCTTTCAGATTTTTCATCATTAGTGTATAGGAATGCAAGAGATTTCTGTGCATTAATTTTGTATCCTGCTACTCTACCAAATTCATTGATCAGCTCTAGTAATTTTCTGGTAGCATCTTTAGGATTCTCTATGTTTAGTATCATGTCATCTGCAAACAGTGACAGCTTTACTTCTTCATTTTCGATTTGGATTCCTGTTTATTTCTTTTTCTTCTCTGATTGCTGTGGCTAAAACTTCCAAAACTATGTTGAATAATAGTGGTGAGAGTGGACAGCCTTGTCTTGTTCCTGATCTTAGAGGAAATGGTTTCAGTTTTTCACCATTGAGAATGATGTTGGTTGTGGGTTTGTCATAAATGGTCTTTATTATGTTGAGGTCAGTTCCCTCTATGCCTACTTTCTGGAGGGCTTTTTATCATAAATGGGTGTCGAATTTTGTCGAAAGCTTTATCTGTATCTATTGAGATGATCATATGGTTTTTATCCTTCAATCTGTTAATATGGTTTATCACATTGATTGATTTGAGTATATTGAAGAATCTTTGCATTCCTGGGATAAATCCCACTTGATCATGGTGTGTGATCCTTTTAATGTGCTGTTGGATTCTGTTTGCTAGTATTTTGTTGAGGATTTTTGCATCTGTGTTCATCAGTGATATTGGCCTGTAGTTTTCTTTCTTTCTGACATCATTGTCTGGTTTTGGTATCAGGGTGATGGTGGCCTCGTAGAATGAGTTTGGGCATATTCCTCCCTCTACTATATTTTGGAAGAGTTTGAGAAGGATAGGTGTTAACTCTTCTGTAAATGTTTGATAGAATTCACCTGTGAAGCCATCAGGTCCTGGGCTTTTGTTTGTTGGAAGATTTTTAATCACAGTTTCAATTTCAGTGCTTGTGATTGGTCCGTTTATATTTTCTATTTCTTCTTGGGTCAGTCTTGGAAGGTTGTGGTTTTCTAAGAATTTGTCCATTTCTTCCAGGTTGTCCATTTTATTGGCATAGAGTTGCTTGTAGTAATCTCTCATGATCCTTTGTATTTCTGCAGTGTCAGTGGTTACTTCTCCTTTTTCATTTCTAATTCTATTGATTTGAGTCTTCTCCCTTTTTTTCTTGATGAGTCTGGCTAATGGTTTATCAATTTTGTTTATCTTCTCAAAGAACCAGCTTTTAGTTTTATTGATCTTTGCTATCGTTTCCTTTATTTCTTTTTCATTTATTTCTGATCTGATCCTTATGATTTCTTTCCTTCTGCTAACTTTGGGGTTATTTTGCTCTTCTTTCTCTGATTGCTTTAGGTGTAAGGTTAGGTTGTTTATCTGAGATGTTTCTTGTTTCTTGAGGTAGGATTGTATTGCTGTAAACTTCCCTCTTAGAAATGCTTTTGCTGCATCCCATAGGTTTTGGGTCGTCGTGTTTTCATTCTCATTTGTTTCTTGGTATCTTTTGCTTTCCTCTTTGATTTCTTCAATGATCTCTTGGTTATTTAATAGTGTATTTTTTAGCCTCCATGTGTTTGTATTTTTTTACAGATTTTTTCCTGTAATTGATACCTAGTCTCATAACATTGTGGTCAGAAAAGATACTTGATACGATTTCAATTTTCTTAAATTTACCAAGGCTTGATTTGTGACCCAAGATATGATCTATCCTGGAGAAGTTTCCGTGAGCATTTGAGAAGAAAGTGTATTCTGTGGTTTTGGGATGGAATGTCCTATAAATATCAATTAAGTCCATCTTGTTTAATGTGTCATTTACAGCTTGTGTTTCCTTATTTATTTTCATTTTGGATGACCTGTCCATTGGTGAAAGTGGGGTGTTAAAATCCCCTACTATTATTTTGTTACTGTCAATTTCCCCGTTTATGGCTGTTAGTATTTGCCTTATGTATTGAGGTGCTCCTATGTTGGGTGCATAAAGATTTACAATTGTTATATCTTCTTCTTGGATTGATTCCTTGATCATTATGTAGTGTCCTTCTTTGTGTCTTGTAGTAGTCTTTACTTTAAAGTCTATTTTGTCTGACTTGAGAATTGCTACTCAGCTTTCTTTTGATTTGCATTTGTATGGAATATCTTTTTCCATCCCCTCACTTTCAGTCTGTATGTGTCGCTAGGTCTGAAGTGGGTCTGTTGTAGACAGCACATACACAGGTCTAGTTTTTGTATTCATTCAGCCAGTCTATGTCTTTTGGTTGGAGCAGTTAATCCACTTACATTTAAGGTAGTTATCAATATGTATGTTCCTATTACCATTTTCTTAATTGTTTGGGGTTTGTTATTGTAGGTCTTTTCCTTCTCTTGTGTTTCCTGCCTAGAGAAGTTCCTTTAGCATTTGTTGTAAAGTTGGTTTTGTGGTGCTGATTTCTCTTAGCTTTTGCTTGTCTATGGAGGTTTTAATTTCCCCGTCGAATCTGAAGGAGATTCTTGCTGGGTAGAGCTATCTTGGCTGTAGGTTTCTCCCTTTCATCACTTTAAATATGTCTTGCCACTCCCTCTGGCTTGCAGAGTTTCTGCTGAGAGATCAGCTGTTAACCTTATGGGGATTCCGTTGTATGTTATTTGTTGTTTTTCCCTTGCTGCTTTTAATATTTTTTCTTTGTATTTAATTTTTGACTGTTTGATTAATATGTGTCTTGACATGTTTCTCCTTGGATTTTTCCTCTATGGCCCTGTCTGTGCTTCCTGGAGTTGACTGACTATTTCCTTTCCTATATTTGGGAAGCTTTAAACTCTGATCTCTTCAAATATTTTCTCAGTCTCTTTCTTTTTCTCCTCTTCTTCTGGAACCCCTACAATTCGAATGTTGGGGTGCTTAATGCTGTCCCAGAGGTCTCTGAGACTGTCCTCAATTCTTTTCATTCTTTTTTCTTTATTCTGCTCTGCAGTAGTTATTTCCACTATTTTATCTTCCAGGTCACTTATCCGTTCTTCTGCCTCAGTTATTCTGCTATTGGTTACTTCTAGAGAATTTTTAATTTCATTTACTGTGTTGTTTATCATTGTTTGTTTGCTCTTTAGTTCTTCTAGGTCCTTGTTAAACGTTTCTTGTATTTTCTGCATTCTATTTCCAAGATTTTTGATCATCTTTACTATCATTACTCTGACTTCTTTTTCTGGTAGACTGCCTATTTCCTCTTCACTTGTTTGGTCTAGGGGGTTTTTACCTTGCTCCTTCATCTGCTGTGTGTTTCTCTGTCTTCTCATTTTGCTTAACTTACTGTGTTTAGGGTCTCCTTTTCACAGGCTGCAGGTTCATAGTTCCCATTGTTTTTGGTGTCTGCCCTCATTGGGTACGGTTGGTTCAGTGGGTTGTGTAGGCTTCCTTGTGGAGGGGACTAGTACCTGTGTTCTGGTGGGTGAGGCTGGATCTTGTCTTTCTGATGGGCAGGACCATGTTTGGTGGTGTGTTTTGCAGTGTCTGTGACCTTATTATGATTTTAGGCAGCCTCTCTGCTAATGGGTGGGGTTGTGTTCCTGTCTTGCTAGTTGTTTGGCATAGCGTGTCCAGCCCTGTAGCTTGCTGTTTGTTGAGTGAGGCTGGGTCTTATCATTGAGATGGAGATCTCTGGGAGAGCTCTCACTGACTGTTATTATGTGGGGCCACGAGGTCTCTGGTGGACCAATGTCCTGAACTCAACTCTCCCACCTCAGAGGCACAGGCCTGACACCTGGCCAGAGCACCAAAACCCTGTCAGCCACATGGCTTTTGGAACATCTGAGGTCTTCTGCCAGCATTCAGTATGTGTTCTGTAGGAGTTGTTCCACATGCAGATGTATTTCTGATGTATTTGTGGGGAAGAAGGTGATCTCCACGTCTTACTCCTCTGCCATCTTGAAACCACGTCCTGATACATAAGTTTTATATTATCTATTTTTTGTAAAAAGAGATGATTTTATTTTTAATAAGTTCTTTGTTAGAATAGCTTTAGGTTTAAGAAAAGTTGCAATTATAAGACAGAGAATTTCTGTGTACTTGACATCCAATTTCTCCTATTCACATCTTATGTTAATATGGTACATTTGTCACAACTAAGGAACCAATATTGATACATTATTAGCTAAAGTCCACAATTGATTTGATTTTCTCCATTTTAACCTAAGATCTTGTTCCATTCCAAAGTCCCATGCAGGACACCACATCACACCTAGTCATGTCCCCTTAGGCTCCTGTAGACTCAATCTCCCAGACTTTCCTTGGTTTTGATGACCTTAATGGTTTGGAGAAGTTGTAGTTAGGTATTTTGTAGAATGTCTTTCAGTTTAGTTTTGTCTGATGTTTTTTCTCATGTTTAGACTGGGGTTTTGGGGAGGAAGAGATGTATTACTTTAAAAAAAATATTAAAAGGAAAGTAAGCAAAAGAAAAATTACTGCTAAATATTCTTCACCTTGAGAATCCAAATTTCGTGCCTCACCCTTCAACTCAGAGTTATTGGTAACCTTGTTTTTCTACCGCATCACTCTGTGCCAGCATGAACAGTGGTTAGGCCATGTTTTGGAAACACTGCTCCCCTGGGTTTCCTTCCAAATCACTGACCCTCTTCATCCAGTTTTGAAGCTGTTCCTTTCTTGACCTTACTGGAAGGTGTCAGGCAGTGGCAGCAAGAACCCAACTGCCCCTGGCCGGTGTACCATGCCACTGACTGTTAAATGTATTTGAGAGATTTTAAAAGCTGGGGAAAAAGTATGTCTTAGAACAAATGAAGTATGGTATTCTGAACTTTTAATATGCCATTTCCTATAAAACAGCTTTATATTGAATATTGTCAAATTACCATTTGGGGTTCAGACATAAATATGTTGATGTTATGTCTCCAAATCAAATTAAAACCAGTCAACTTCCACCTGCTAGATTCATGAAAAGTTGAATATATTTTCCTTAAGACTCTATCACTGCCCCCACAGTTTTCAAAATCCCAAGGAGCTGGTACAGTCCCGATGGAGGCCCATCCAACTTCTGCATGCTGTATGGCTTAATTGCATTCACGACCACCTCGCCTGCACTAAGCCCTGTTGTGGGCTGGTCCTCCACCACCGTATCAGGTGCCTGCTTGCCAAAATCCCTGCATGGGCGGACACAGCTGCTCAGAGGAGACCCGTTCTGTGAACAGGCCTCTGGCTCAGTGCCCAGTGTTCTCCTTGGCGGGTTTCCAGGGCGGCAGCTCAAGGGTCTTACTCTCCAGCCCAGAAGCATTCCTAAGACTCCATCTACCTCAAGAGAGCAAGAGGAGATTCCAGCCTCCACTGGGGACCTAGAGGGAGTTGTCTCTCCCCTCTTTGGGGATGAACCGTGGATTAAGCCTCACTGTTCTTTTTAAACCTCCAAATCACAATAGAAACAATCTGGCCTCTTTTTTGTTTTTAATCAAAAATAAACCTGACTACTGACAAAAGGTGTTTATGGACTGTCTTTAACAGGCTCAAAGTTACTTGGAAATTGATTTTGATCTTGAAACTTCTCTCTGGGCCTTGAAGAGTGTCTGGGATGATGTCCCAGACACTTCCTTCCCTGATTGGGTCCAAAGGGTTCCAGATCTTTAAAGCACAACGGTGAGAGCAGAGTGGTGCCTGGCCCTCTCCTGCTAGAGTAAAGCCTGCACACCCTCCACAGATCTGGTCTCTGACAGGATGTGTGCAAGCCAGCTGTCTTTAGCTTATGGAGAAGGTGGCTCTCTGTACATTGTGATTTCAGGGACAGAGGAAAGGAATTAGGAAGGGTGCTAGGCCAAAAGATTCTCCCCATTGGTTACTTGATGCCATGTATATATTTAGTAGAGGACATATGCTTGTCTTTTATGTAATTAAAATAGAACAGATCATGAGTAGGGGTACTGTATTAATATGCATTCACTCATGCTAAGTTGTAAATAGTTGCTTTTGTGATCCTCTCTAAGAACAAATGAAAATAAGATTGATGAGGACTAGCACATTTGGTAAAGAGGTACCTCAAAGAGGGAAATGGACATGGAAGCTTAAATCTGGGGCCTTCATGAGCCGGTTTGTTCTAACTCACAATTCTGGTAAGGCTGGCTTTAGGTGTAAATATTCCAGTAATGCTTCCAATCCAATGCCTCATTTTATATATTCCTACATCACTGGAGTAAAAGACTATGTAATATAATTGGTTACATCATTCTTTGTTTATTTTCCTAATCTATGTCTCAGGCACTCAGTAAAAGTGCTGAAGCAGGTTACAAAATAAAATCCTAGTGTAACATTTAAAAATATTTAGTAATAAAAGGGACAGAATAATGAGGGTTGAATATTCTGATAAAGCCAGGGAGTTACTCAACAGAAATGTATGTTTAGGGTCCTGCGTGTTTAAAAAATGTGGTTCAGATATTTTACAGTAGGTTTTATCATATTGAGGAAGTATTCCATTAAATCCGTATTAATTAAGAATTGATGTTGAATTTTGTCAAATGCCTTTTCAGCACTTGTGGAAGTCGGTGCTTTTTTTTTCTCTTTACGTTCCTGGAATAAACTACACTTAGCTGTAATGTACTATTGTATTATGTGCTGCCAGATTCAGCTTGTCGATACATTTTACAGGATTTTTTTGCATTGATATTTGTGAGCAAGTATTGTTAAAGAAAAATTATTCAGTGACACTTGTTAAAGATGGTAAGGAAGACTTTATTCAAGGGGGAGGGGGTTCTTGTGACAGGTATACGGAAAATTGCAGTGGGGTCTTGTAGTGAGGGAGAGAAATTGGGCTCAACTCCAAATATAACAAGGAAAAGTGGGAATTATAGCTAAGGAGCAGAGTAGGAGTGAATGGATGGAAAATTACTAAAAGGAAACATCAGGGGTCAGGGAGGATTCTGGCGAAACTGACCGAACAGGGTTCTTGATGAAGGCAGGCCAGGGTGATCAGATATCATCTGTGAGATGGAAGATGATGAGGAACTGATTGGATACCAAGTGTAATCAAGTATGGAAGATGGGGGATTCTGGCTAAACTGTCTCAGGATTCCTGCTCTAATTGGACAATGCAGAAATGAACACAGAAGCCCAAATGTCAGAGCCTAGTTGAGCAAGAGCTCAGAAGAGCCTGATAAGAGTTTGGTCAAGAGAGAGAATCTCTGTCAGGGTGGTGTGTAATTTTCTTTTTTAGTGAAATTTTTGCATTTTGAAATCTTTGATGCTTGCTTTAAAAAAAAAAAAAAAAAAAACGGTTTTGAACATTTTCCTTTTAAAATATGTCCTCAGGGCTCTTGGGACACAAAATTCTGCTTTTAAGAAATCATCATCGTGATAGCTAACATTAAATTAACACTTTCTGTGAATAATCATCACTAAAACCCCTATGAGCCCAGGTATTATGATTTTTCAATTTTGCACGTGAGGAACTAGGTGCGCTGATGTTAAGTATTTTCCCTTGTACTAGCAACTAGCTGATTGCAGGCTCCAGGGTCCATGCTCTTACCCAGAAATTTAGTTTGTGATTAAACCAAACTGTTAAAAAGATGGCAGGGGTAAAGTATATTATTTTGTTTGTTCAGGTCCCTTACCTGATTTCCTTTAGGATCATCCTGGCTTATTTTATGTTTCTTTTGTGGAAACTCGCACGGCAGGAAAAGGAAAAAAACCTCACCACGACACCATCCTGAAGTAGTGTGGCTTGCAATGCAAATGTCCCCTAACAAAAATGTGAGAATTAGGATTTTTTGAGCAGAGCGAGTATGGGAAGATTATTTGTGTTACCAAAAAATCTAGGACTTTATAAAGAATTTCAATAGTAGATTTCCTTAAACAGGAAGCTGTCCGTATCCTCCACCACAGGGCATTCAAAATATGAAGCAAATTAGATTTAATTAGTCTGCAACATTGTCAGGAATGGAAAAATTGTCAAGGTAACTACATTCTATACATTTTCTTAAAATTTCTTAATAATACACATTCTCTAAATAAAGAAGTAGTTGATTTTGGCATGTGTGGCCAAAATTTCTGATCAGGCTACAGTGTATATATTTCCAGACTGCTACAAATCCACAAAAAATTTCATAGTGCAGAACAGAAACAAAAATCTTGTTTTTCAGTTCTATTTTTCCACGTCTGTGTTCCCAACTGAACGCAAAGACTACTGAAATGCATGAATTTGGAAGTTTTTAATGAGCAGTGAGAGCGAGCATATGCACCCAAGTCCCGACATCTGTTCCAGTTTGTAATTGGCTGTAACAGCCTATGCTCTATGCAGAACGGCTGTGATCATAACAAAAATTACGTTTAAATTGCTCATGTAACCATACGTCTCGGATCATGGCACTATCTTTGGCTTCTATGAGTGTTATTTTTCTAGTATTTCAGGCCTTTTTTTTTTTTTTTTTTTAAACCACTGAGGTATAGTTGAATTAACGTGTATCAAGGAAGGAAATAAAAGGATAACTCTAAGAGACTCTGCCACAATGAGAACAGTTTAAGAAAAATGGGATTTAGCTTTGTTTTCAAGAAGTGAGTTCCAGAGACTTATTAAAAGGGCATTTGGGGGACAAGATTAAGAGAGCTACATAATTTGCAGGGCCAAGTGCAAAATAAAAACACAGGGTCCATGGTTCAAAAACCAGGAAAAAATGTCATTAAAGGTACTAAAATATAAAGTTTTTTCCTTTTTTCCCAGTTTCTCTCTCAACTTGTCATGGTGCTATTTTATTTGCTATTTAAGGTCATTTAAGTAAAGAAAAATTACGAGTAAATTATTAGCCTTGCACAATATAAAGAAATGCTAGTTTTAAATGCAAATGTAAGACCCTTTAACTCCTAAGCAGAATCACTAAAATGACACAATTTGTACTTTGTATTTCATACATGCATACGTACTTTATTCTTGCCTCACTAGTGGAAACGCACAGAACTCAACTTTTTGGTACTTGCTCATTCTACTAATACTCTCTGCCTTCCACTTACTCACGAGTGAGGGAGAACTGAAAACAAAAGGAAGCAGGGGTTTCTCTAGCTTTTCCTTTCCCTCTGTGTCCTAATTTTCAGCGTCCGTGGCTGGCTAACACAGGGAAAGAACATGAATAAAAAAGGACGTGATAGGATTCTTTGGTCATTTTTGTTTCTTAAAATGCTGTTGCCTTCTTTCTGCATTTGAAGCAAGTTCTGGTTCAAATGGAAGTGTGACCTCACAGGGCTGTCAGTGTCCCTTCCACAGCCCCTTACTCAGTGGTAGATGTAATACGCTTACCTTATTTGACCTTTGAGTCTTACTGGACTGCCACACGACATGGGCCCTTTGGAATGCTATGCTAATGGGTACCTAGAATGCTGTAATGGATGGAAGGAAGTACAGACATGCATTATTGTTCCCATCTCCTCTGCTCACACTTATGCTCCATTATCCCATTGGACAGCCCTTATAAAACATGAATTCAAAGATAAAAGTATTAAGAATTTCATGATAGTGGCAGCAGGATATTAAACCAAGTGTGAGGCCCTTCTGAACATGGGGCCCATGTAACTGTACATGTTGCCCATGAGGCTGACCCTGCCTCAGTGACCTCATCTACAAATTGGGATGAGAATAGTTCTTGTCGGGTAGGATTGCCATGAGGAATAATTAAATTATGAATATAATGTATCCAGCACATAGGAAGTACTCAATACACAGTAGTTTCTTAATACCTATATTGCTCTATATCCCAAATAAAATCAGGAAATGGTTATTATATTGTTACTAGAAAACTTGATTTAAGTTGAGCTTTTGCTTATATAAGCTCCACTAAGCAAGATATGCTTTCAAACACATGAGACTGAAACACAGCGAACGCTCCTTTATCTGTATTGTGGTCATTAGGCACCAATGCGATCAATGAGCAAAGCTCTGAGGTCAATTCAAGAGGTTACCTGGTTTATCTTTTGCAGTGGTAATTACTGCAGCAGGTTATAGCAAATAGGGCCATGTGAGGTGTCCAGGAAAAAGACAAAGGCTTGAGTCATTAAACATGGTTGAAGGCCATGTTGTCTCTGGCTGAGAATGAGGTCAGCCCCATAAAGCCTTGGGCTTCAAACACATGAAGGGGAGATATTTGAAAGAAAACAAAGACGTGAGCTCCGTCTGAGCAAGTAGGAGTGAACTGCAATTGACTACAGCATCCAGATGAAGTGTGGTGTAGAATGAGTTCTAGGATCCAGAGTTACTGAAGAAATATTGTAGATAATACCCATTAATCAATTGATTAATCCAATAGAGCTGCTTATAAAATGCTATTTTATATGCCCAGAGTGCATTTGGCTTATTTATACACTGTGTATAGACCAACCATTCCTCTTGAGAACATTAATTTTAAAAACTTTGATAAATTATCAGCCCCTGATTGAGTTAGCATATATTGTCTAAATATCATTTTATTTAAAACCTAAATATTTTAATTTTTATTTATTTTTTTTACTGTCCACATTTTAATTTTTATTATTTTAGGTTTCTAAAATTTAT
The DNA here is from genome assembly GCF_028023285.1 of Balaenoptera ricei. Lineage (NCBI taxonomy): Eukaryota > Metazoa > Chordata > Mammalia > Artiodactyla > Balaenopteridae > Balaenoptera > Balaenoptera ricei. Next base: position 113,092,096 of record NC_082642.1, read on the forward strand.
TGAAGTGTACTTGATTTAAAATGTTGTGTTTAATTTCTGCTGTACAGCAAAGTGACTCAGTTATACATACACATATTCTTGTTCATATTCTTTTCCATTATGTTTATCACAGGATATTGAATATAGTTCCTTGTACTATACAGTAGGACCTTGTCATTACTATTCAATAAGTTTTGATGAATACAGACACCTGTGTACCTTAAAATTGTTAAGATACCAGCCCACAGATTTCCCTCATAAAACCTAAATCTTTTTAAAAGAGATTCTTTATTTTCCATTGGTATATTTTAGGTGAAAATTATACCAACTTCAATTGTGATTTTGTTTAAAAATTGTTCATGAAAATGATTGGATGTGATAACAGACTGAAATTATGCAAACAGGATAAAAAAATAGGTAGGATGTTATGAATATTCAGAATACCAAGAAAGTGAGCAATTTCAGATCGTTCAACAGGTGAGACTCTTGTGTCCTGTGCAAGTATGATTTTCCTTCTCTGACTTTGAAGCACCAGACTGACCCTCTGTGAGGAGTAGGATAACAAAAGAAATATGATCTGATTTTTAAAACAATCTCTTTGCAGAGAAAAGGACTGATGAAAATGTGGCATGAAATCTGTGTCTAGTATGATTCTTTTAAGACCTCTCCCTGACTCCTGTCCATGGGGTTTTGAAAATCTGGATTTAATTTTCATTTTAAAAACTTAATGGCCTGAACTATCCCAAGAAATTTGAACTTTCTGAATTCCTGGGCCCTCTCAACCACTGGTGCTGTGGTTACGATGACTAAAGCTGACTAAAGCTGGGAACACTGAGTCAGGAATGGGTTTGCTGTCGTGAACTATGTTTGTTCTCAAAGAATCTTACTGATAAATAATGTTACTGTTTCCAGATGCTGAGCCTAAATATCTGATAGTCGTGCGGCCCGCTCCTCCTCCCAGTCAAAAGAAGTCATGCTCAGGTATTTTTGTTGATTTTTTTTTTTTTTTAAATTAACTTTAAACCATGCCTTTTCATCTCTTTTCTACCCACAAAGACCACGCGGCTTGGGGATGTCTCAGGAATGTAGGTTAGAAGATGTACAATGCCCAGCAGACCCCCGTCAACACAACCCTGCTTGGGGAGTAGCATAGCCTGGTGGGAGAGGCTCTTGGGGTCCTTTCCAGCCTCACCACATACAAACTGCAGGAATTGAGACAAATTATTGAACCTCTCTGTGCCTCCATTCTGCCGTATGGTAGGGTCTGCATGAGGATTAATGAGTCCACAAATACGCAACACGTAGGACAGGCCTGACCCAGAGCAAGTGCTCATTTAGATAACTCCTGTTGGCCTGTCTCTATTTTGCAATGTGTGAACTAAAGCCCACTCTTGTGCCTTTCAGATTTTTTAGGGCAAAATTTGATGTCTAACCTTTGCTGAAGGAAACTGTTGACATTTCAAAAGCATAACTCATTTACGTGTGTGTTAAATGGGTTGGAACTTGGATTTTATTTACGCCTCTTCCTTCTAAATCTCTTGTATTTAGTCAAACATAGAAAATAGGACTTCTTTCATAAAACAGCAGTGCAACACCCATCTTCCCAGGGTAGGGAGACTTAAAACAGGAAAGTAGATACCATATGTATAAAAAAGTAGAAACATTTCTGCATGACTAAGGAAGATTAAAATCCTATGTTGTCCCGGGACTTCCCTGATGGGGCAGTGGTTAAGAATCCACCTGCCAATGCAGGGGACATGGGTTTGATCCCTGGTCCGGGAAGATCCCACATGCTGCGGAGCAACTAAGCCCGTGCGCCACAACTACTGAGCCCACGCGACCTAGAGCCCATGGGCCACAACTACTGAGCCCACGTGCTGCAACTACTGAAGCCCACGTGCCTAGAGCCCGTGCTCTGCAACAAGAGAAGCCACCACAATGAGAACACTGCATACCACAGCAAAGAGTAGTCCCTGCTCGCCACAACTAGAGAAAGCCCGCGTGCAGCAACGAAGACCCAACGCAGCCAAAAAAAAAAAAAAAAATCCTATGTTGTCCCAATTTCACTGCTAAAATTTCTTCTCAGATCAAATAAGGAAGCCATTGCAATTACGAAGGACTGATAGAACTGTAAATATGCTTTTAACATCTGATGTCACATCTTCCTACTCTAGATAAAGTTGATCATAGTGCTCTTCTTTTTCATGTTCTAATGTGAACTGTTCTCAAAATAATTATTTCCTAATCATATTTGTCTTTTACAGTACTCTGGATGCCACACAGAAAAAAGGATCTTTCTTAAAGGGATGAGAAGGGTTGGGGGAGCGTACAGATATTCACATACACCGAGCAAAGGCGCCCTTTGCAGCTCTGTATTCTGTCTCCTAGGTATATTAGCCATGCCTGGTTACCAGAAATCAGTTGCCACTATCCCCTCCCCTCCTTCTGTTGGTTTCCTTTTCTTTTTAGAGAAGCGATAAATAGTCAAGTATTTTGAGAAATACAGATCCTTTTCCTTGGCCTCTTATATTATCCCAAAGTGCAAGGGAAATTTCAATCAGTACTTACAACTTACTAATGGTAGTTGTCCAGGCAGCTTTCCATACACTTGAAAAGAAATGTACTCTCAATGTTTCAAGACTCTATTTCAAAATATTTAACAATAAATTCAGGAAGCATGAGTATGGTTCTATGGGATTCTGGCTTCATAGTCACTGAACTTTTTCTTAATATTAATATGATTATAAAACAAATATACAAAAAGAAGTAAGGAAGGTCAAGAGAGTGATTACACCTTAATAGCATTTTATAACTTCGTTTCATTTGGGGGCTTCTGTGACACTGGCCTTAGAGATTATTTTTCACTATGATGACCAACACAGGAAATTGCTTCATCCCGCTCAGGATATAATACCCCACCTTTCCTTTCAGGCAACGGATATAATTTTTGTTTTTATAATCTGCATTTCAGAGTGATGTAATGAGTCATGGGTTAGTTTCCATTCATTTTATATTTGTATCTGCCACATAAATTTTAATTATTTAATCATTTTTAAAGTAAGATCCAAACTTAGAGGAAAAAGGTACATTTTTCTTTCCCCAAGGAACCTAAGGTTTACATGACTATCAAATAATTATTTCACTAAGTGGCATTATCTTCATACATTGTGAGCTAAGCCAGTGATATAGTAAAAAGAAAAGTAGGTTATAATTCAGGAGACCTGGATTTGAATCAACCTTGCTCTCGTTGTGACCTTGGACAACCTTGAAACTACTCTGGGCCTTGTTTTTCATCTATAAAATGAGACAGTTGTGTTATGTGAGTGAAAATCAACTCAGGGGTGGAAAAAGCCTTATCAGAATTACCTCAGGGCTTTTTCAAACTACCCATGCTCCCCACCCTTATCTTAGATTCTAATCTGCCCTCCTTGGGGGCCAAACTTGAACCCTTTGAATCATAGATAATGTACTGTTGCAGGTGGATCTGGACAAATTTTCAGAGAAGTATAGTTGCATGTTTGCAAGTAACTAAACAATAACCATCTTTGAAAATTATTTAAAATATCTTTTAAAAATTCCTCTATGTCACAGTGAAGTAACTTTCCACCACTAGGTTATGTATATTCTTGTTTCAGAGGGCTTTTCCGCTAGAAAGCAACTTATACAACTTAAACCTGACAGAAGCAACAGGCATGGCACAATTTTCAAGGGTATTTGGTTCAGATAACCTTAGCTAAGCTCATACAAGGGGTACCCTCCTACCCACCTTATAAAGGTCACAGGCCATTTTGCTGTTTGGCTCCCACCACAGTAGATGAAGATAACAAAATTTCTTTTTATAGCAAATATACATAGTATCATGAAATGAAAAAGGGAATTAATGGAAATACAAAGCATATATGTTTTACATTAGTGCTGCATAGTTTTATTAGGCCCCATTGGATTTTTAATTAATCCTATTAGATTTTACCCTGATTTTTTTTATGAGCCAGTGTTGGTTTCCATGGTTGAAAATCTTCCGTCCTCTTTTTCACTCTCCTCCCATTCCTGCAATTTCAAATATTTTTGAAAAAGCAAATGTCTGCGCCCCCCACCACATACTTGGAAAGAATCTAGAGTGGTTTATCAGCATCACTCTTGGCATTACCCCAATCCAGTTAGTCTTGTCAGAATAACTGTGCTTCCTGTATTATTCCTACTCTTCCAGCAGTATTAAAAATGTGTGCACCTTTTCCATTTAGATACTCACTGTAAAAAAAAAAAAAAAAAAAGACTATTGCAATGGTCTCACGAGGGATTTTACACTTCCAAATAGTTTTTTTTAAAAAAAGACTATAACCTGCAACCTACATGGTAAGCTTTCTTTTCTAAGGTGTTATTTCACACTAATTCACAGTCCCTGGGGGAAAAAAAGCATAATTTATTTTGTCTGTAAAAGAAAAGTGAGTATATATATATATATATATATATATATATATATATATATATATATGCCTATATGTGTATGTGTGTGTGTTTATTTCGTTGGTAATAGCCAAGACCTCCATATTCATCCCTGACTCGCAAGCAAATAAAAACTAGGAATGGATATAGTTTATATGTGTATACACACACACACACACACACGTAAATCTCAAAAGGGTATTTCATTTGATTCCTGCTTAAATTCATGGGCAAACCATTATTAATATTTGTGCACTATATAAAAAGAAAAGGAACTTAATGCTTTCACATTCTTCATCTCTTGCTAAATTGTCTTTGTCTATTTTACCCAAATCATAAAGGACTTCCCTGGTGGTCCAGTGGCTGAGACTCTGCACTCCAGGAGACCCCAGTTCGATCCCTGGTCAGGGAACTAGGTCCCACATGCCACAACTAAGAGTTCGCATGCCTCAACTAAAGATCCCGTGCGCCTCAACTAAGACCCAGCGTGGCCAAATAAATAAATATTTTAAAAATTATGAAAAAAAAAGAAAATACACTAAATGTTAACGAGAATTAACCTGTCCGTTACCTCCGCAGGTAAAGCACGATCTCGCAAACCTCTCCAGCTGGTGGTTGGCACTCTGACACCAAGCTCAGTCTTCCTGTCCTGGGGCTTCCTCATCAACCCTCACCACGACTGGACATTGCCAAGTCACTGTCCCAATGACAGGTAGTTCACCATTATGGAAAATTTTGTTTTTCATCTGAAAATTGGCACTTGCTTTCAGTAGTATCTGCACATGCTTTAGAAGAATGTGTAAATGTCAGGAGCATCGGTATTTACAAATCAGCTGTTAGCTGTAGAGCCTGTTCTAGGTGTGAGGGGAATGAAGATACATTAGTCAGGGCCCCTACCCTTCAGGGAGTTATCGTCTATCTCAATAGAAAACACATGCACGTATTTTTTCTTTCTGAGGAAAAAACTAGAAGGGAAAATAAGCCAAAAAGCAAGTGGGGTTATCAGTGATAAGTGTAAAAAAAATCAGAGGATGAGGTTGAAAGCACTTGGTAGAGACTGTTAAAAGTTGCAAAGCTTGATCTTTGGTTTGAAAAGGATGGATCTTTGATCTGTCAGTTGACAAAGTGCTAAAACAGTAGTTCTCTCAGTGTGGTCCCTAAACTAAGCAGCATCAGCCTCAATCAACATCACTTGGGAAATTATCAAAAATGGAAATTCTCAGGTCTCCAGACCTACTGAATCAGAAACTCCACCTAAGCTTAGGGATCACTGGCTTAGAAAACTGGAGGGAGGAACACATGGAGAAATGTAGGTCAAGGAAAAGCACAGCTGGAAGTGAAGCTACCATCTTTGGCAGAACAAAATAAGAAAAACCTAAGTTTATTTTAAAATTACTGCCATTCGTCCATCCAGCACATGTAGTTGGCATTGTCTATGTGCTGGGCGCTGTATAAATACTGAACCATGATTCTGAACTGGGTATAAGATGATATTTGCTTTTCATAAATATTTACTACAGTAGCTTCAAAATTCAAAACTTAGCATCTGACAATCAAAATTTTCAAGCTTCAACCAAGGAGTTTTTATTTTAAAAGATTTTTTTTTAAATTTTAAATACTCAAAGTGACTTAAATATTTAAGATTTTTTTCATTATTTTTTACATAAAAAACTTTGTTATTGAGGAATAATTTAAACCTAGTAAAATGCAGATCTTAGGTGTACAATTAATCAATTACAAAAAAAGGTGTGTAACCATGTACTGTACACCCCATCAAGACATAAAACATCGTCATTACTCCAGAAAGTACTAGAGAGTTGGCCTACTTTAGAATTCCATATAAACAGAATCATAAAGTATGTTCTCTTTTTGTGTCTATCTTATTTATTCAGCATGTTTTTTGAGATTCATTCATGACATTGCAAGTATAAATAGTTCATTCCTTTTTTATTCCTGAGTAGTATTCCATTATGTGAATATTTCAGAATTTATTGATCCATTTTCTTGATGGTGGACACCTGAATTGTGTCTTGTTTTTGGTTATTTTGAATATAAATTTTATAAACATTTTTGTATAAGACTCTTGTAGATATATCTTTTAATTTCTCTTAGATCAATACCTAAAAGTAGAATTGCTATGTCACAGGGAAGATGTATATTTGATTTTTTTTGACCTAATTTTTCCATTTAAATTCCCACAACAAGTACATGGGAGTTCTGGTTGCTCCACATCCGCACCAGCATTTCGTGTCATCAACATTTTTCATTTTAGCTATTCTAGTGTAGTCATATCTCATTAAAATTTTAATATGTATTTCCCTTGTGCTAAAGATATCGAAAACTTTTTCATGTACTTTTTGGCCATATATTTATTTTTTGTAGTGCTTTATTTCTTTTTATTTGTCTTAATTGGGCAGAAAGGAAAGAGCTTTAAAATGTTTGTAAGTTTCAGAAGTACCTTTCATATGACTTTGATTAAGAAGTCTAAACTAAGAAAGAAAAAAATTAAATTTTCTTTCACATGTCCATAGTTCTGAAGGAAGAAATTCTTGGAAAAAGTATGTAGAAGATATGCCAAAACTAAATTTTTTGAAAAGTAATTTTGAGCTGTTTCAAAGAATCTGAACTATTCCTTATTTCAACCACTACTAAACCCATAACTTACTTTGTTTGGAAATGGACTCTTGAAAGAACTTTCTTTCTTGTGATAACTTCAGTTTCTAATGGGTTCACAGGGTGCCAGTGCTGAGAAAACAAACACTTACGGGTTGCTTTCTTTTTCCTATTTTTAATCTCTTACTAAGAAAGAAAGAAGGAAAAAAAAGAAAGGAGGGGAGGGGATGGGCAGGAAGGGTAGAAGAAGGGAAGGAAGGAGACCTGATACTCTTGTAACAAAACGTAGCTGATTTTAATGGTTACTCAACTTGCTTGATAAATCCATGAGGTTCAGTAACTTGCAAATTCCTATAGCAGGATTTGGATACGATTTCCTCCCCTGTCCTCAAGCCTTTCCTTCAATTTCATTTGGTTCTGACCCCTCCATGAAACAACTTATCTGATGATTGATTCTAATTGATAGAGGTTGCCACTGTTTGACAGCACAAGGAGATAATGAATATGAAGAAGGTATAGGAACAGTGGCCCGGATAGAGCTAGAATTTTATCCAAGGCAATTGACTTGAAGGCCCCAAGCTACTCAGACCACGTGTACACCTCACCCTCTCATCCCCTTGCCCATACACCCTGGCTCTGCTCTTCTCATCAAATAGATGGAGTCATGCCCATCAAATCACAATATTTAAAATAAATAATTCTACCTAGAATGAAGTTTTTTAAAAGATTCAATAATAACATGTCAAGATGCTTGCCAAGTTTCAAACCTGAGTGAGTGGGAGGATCAAAGTATCCTTGACAGAAATAGGGAATTGTTAGGACATGACTAAAGGCGAAGAATTAAATGGTAATGACAAAAAGAAGCATTTGGAGTACTTGTGAATCTTATTTACCCATGCCTCCTTTCTCCCTAGTTAGAACAGTTAATAAAGAGCTGACATTTGAGAAAAAATAATAGTCCTTATTTAAAAGCTCTGGAAATACTGTACATATTATAAGCACCCAAATAAATCCACCAGAACAACTCAATTGGTGTACTTAGATGCAGAATTGGAGAAATCCACCCTCATATGATTATGTAGATGGTATTTTTCAGAATTTAGATTAATCCAGTAGGTTAGAGTAAGCAATAATAGTTATAGGGAATGATTCCTCCTTGAAAATTAGAAGATTAGTACAGCTCAAGTTTTCCTTCAGGAGCATATTCTGACAAAACCGTTGGAATCTGAATGCCCTTGGCTTGCCACAGGAACATCAACTGATGTCATTTTAATCCACTTAACTCTAATATTTGGCACTATGTGTAAAGTCTTTGATTTTTTTAAAAACAAAATCATTTCACATTGGTTTGTATAGCATCATTTAGTAATTTGCATATTACTATGCAAATGCAAGTAATTTATTGGAAAGGTTTCTTTACATTATACTTTGACTTTTGACTTTATATATCAAAGCTCTCGTGTAGTGAGTTTCTAGTGAGAAAACCTCTGTTTTCTGTTTTATTTGTTTTAAGCTTGGAAACATTAATGAGTCACTTTATCTTTGGTTGTGTGTTTCCATTCCTATTTGCATAGGGTCCATATGGTTCTCCCATGTTTTTAGAGCCTTTTCTGAGTTCACATTCTTTGGAGAGTAGATGTACCTAATTTACAGTTTTTATTCTTAATGGGTTTTGAAAGGAAGAATGTACATGTTTGCCCTCAATATATCTAAGGTCAAAAGAAAGCTTTCCAAATTGGCCCAGATGAAGTGTTAAAACCACAATTTATTTCACCATTAATAGCATATTTTTTCCTTCCCATGTTTCCAGCTTGTTAAAGTGTTCAAGATTGCCTTAGTTCTCACTCCTTTGCCAACTTATTAAAGCTTTATGATTCTTTTAGAATTTTCTTTTCACATTTTCTAACACTTTCACATTGTACTTACTTGCTCTTAATGTAGAATGAGGGCCCTCCTTTTTGGCTGGTCCCGGGTTGACGCTTGCCTTTTTCTTTTTTTCTTTATCCCAAGTTGTTAAGAAGTGAATATTTTTGATGTCTGGAAATTCTCACTTGATTGAGCCCAATGCCTTGTTACCCATTTGTCTTGCCATGTAAATTTTAAGCTCTGTGAGGACAGGGACCATGGGTATCTTAACCACCATTGTTTCCTCAGTCCCCGGGCCAGCATCTGGCACATAGTAGGCCTTCAGTAAATTTATACTGAATGAATAAACAGTAAAATGTTAGCATTTTCACTTTTATTCCTTACTGTTACTTCAAACTTAGGACAAAATTGAACTCATACTTTTCTCTTGAAACATCAGTTCCCGTATTACTTTCTGAAGTATCATAATTCTTTCACTCTCCATAATTTGAAACTTCATGAATTTTTAAATTCTTCATTTCCTATAGGTATTGAGGCTCTGAGTTACATTGGTTTTGCCTCTGAGAAGTACCCATATCAGTATCTTTATCTTCTGCTTCTCCATTTCCATGTCAATGATTCCAATCCAGACACTCCTTACCTTACCCTGCATCCTGGGAATAGCATCCTGGCTACTGACCCTGACTCTTTTCGTATCCCAATCCATCCTGGTTTCTGCAATACTGAAGAAAATTTAGGCTATTCGCCGTCAGCTCACTGCTTCTTCATCCCAGATTTAGTTTTAACTCTCTTCGGTTCTTACCAAGGAACATGTTTCTGACTTCAGCCAATGCTCATCATCTGGTCGCTTCCATATTCTATAAGCCTTTGCTCTTTTACATTTGCCTCTTCACTGATATTGGTGCCCTGCCTCTTGCTTACAAACATGCTCAAGATTTCCCTAGTCCCAAACAACATCTTCTGTTGACTGTGTTATATCTTCTAGGCTACTTTTCAGACTCTTCTCTTAATTCCAAAACTTCTCAGATTAATGTGCTCTCATATTCTTGACTTCTCTACCACACTCACAGTCTTCATTCCCTTTCGCTGGCTTCGGTCCTCTTTTTACCATTCCACTGAAACTTCTCTTGGTGATCATCAATGGTCAATTAATTGCTAGATCCAGTAGAGTTTTCTCAGTTCTTATCCTTTTAAACCTCTTTGTGGGAATTTTGGCCATCCTCCCATTCTTGAATTCTTTCTTCCTTTGAAATCTTTACTTCGATTTTCCTCTTACCCTCTTCCTCTTATATTTTGCTTACTTGTTATCCTGTCTCTCAAATGTGGAATACAGATATATCCTTGGATGTCTCACCTATGTATCCTCCTTATCTCAGCTATAAGCCATGTCTTTATCACCTCTATATAGAGAACAGTGATTCTCAAACTTTGACGTACTTGCAAATCATGTGGGAGATATTGTTAAAATGTGGGTTCTGATTCCACAGTCCTGAGGAAGAGCCTGAGATTGTGCATTTCTAAAACCTCCTAGGAATTTCTGACGTTGCTGTTCTACAAGGAACAGCAGGAGTGGTATAAGGATGTAAATGACTTCCAATGCTAAACCTCTGACCTTGACCCAATTCCAAAGATCTAAGAGTGTATTTTCAGTTGTCTGTGGAATATTTTCATTAGGATGACCAGGTAACAGCGTTCAGCACCTCAAACTCAAACTAAATCAATGTTGTCTATACTACTAAAAAAACCTCCTTTTCCATTTCTTTAACTTCCCTCTTCTCAAGCTTGAAAATTGAGCTTTGATTTTTATTTACACTTCCCTTGGCACCCACATCCCATAAGGAGTCTAGTCTCATCAATTTAACTTTGATCTGTTCCTTTTTTCCCCTTCATTCTATTCCTTCCATGATTCACTCCTTTGTTATCTCATATCTGGACTACAGCAAAGTAAGATTCCTCCCTCCAGTTTTTCTCTGATTATTCAACTGCTGATAAATCTAACTTCCTTCATTACTGCTCAACTTTATTTATATTTAAATAAATAACTTTATTATTATTTACCTGTTGATTCTGTTGAAGAATCTCCCCCAGGTTCCCACTGGCTGGTAAAAAACTAAAAAGGTCATAGATTCTCTCCAAGAATCTATCTCAAGGAATCTTCGAGTCATGCTCCTGACATGGGGTTTAAATCTGGCCTACTCTGCTTTCCCTGGATCTGGGTAGGATTTCCTGCTCTAAATCTACCACTGAGGTGGGATTTACAAGGTAGCCTTTTTACAAATTCAGGCTGCAGGGTGCCATGCCCAGCCACCCTCAGATGCTTTGCTTTTCATCCTGCCTTCTTTAGTCATATGCAAATGTACACCTGCCTCTTTCCCTATTCTGTGAACTCATTTTTTAATTTATGCCCAGCGTCTTACTTGTCTTCCGTCACACATACAACGTAGCATCACACTTTACAACAGTAGTTCTCAACAAATGCATGAATGAATAGGCAAGTGGAATGTCCAAAACTAGCTTTAAAAATCATCTAACTAGTCCATTCAGCCCTTGAACCTCCTCTGAAACATCTCTCAAACAGACGTCACAGTGAGTATCTCCAGGGATGGTACATAGCATGATTGCTGGGGGTATAAATTCTGGTCAGACTGACCTAAGTTCAGACTTCTGCTCTGTTAGCTGAGTGACCTTGGACAGGTTACTTAAATGCTTTAAGCCTTGATTTTCTCATCTGTAAAATGGGAGTAATAACAGTAATATCTCATAGTGTTGTCAGAATTAAATGAGATGACACATGTAAAATGTGGCTATGTTCACTGGCATGCAATGAATACTCAAGAAATGATACTGAGGCGTGATGAGTTTGGGGGCACACGAAAAAAGTCCAGGCAGCCTGTAGGAACAGAGAGCAGCTCCGAGCTCCCAGCCAGCCGGGAAACAGGACCTCGGAGCCATAGCCACAAGAAACTGGATTCTGCCAACAACCTGAATGAGTTTAGAAGCAGGTTCTTCCCAAAAGCCTCCAGTTCCCCGACCAGGGATCAAACCTGCACCCTCGGGACTGAAAGCTTAGAGTCTTAACCACAGGACCATCAGGGAATTCCCCAGAATCCCCCACTTCTTACCTCCTCTGCCACCCTCATCCAAGCCACCATCATCTCAGGTTTATCCACTGAGAGGGACTGCAACATCCCAAAGCAAGGAACCCACTTAGCAACTGGATCTTAGATTCTGAGTGCTAAGAAATCTGGCAGAGACCATCTTCATCAAATTAATCAAGTAAACAAAGTTAACATCACAAGGAATGCAACAAATTGAAATTGTGCACCCCCAATAGGATGCAGCAGGAAGAACACAGCATCATTTGCATGATATTCCTGCCAAAGTGCATCACTTGAGACCTGTGACTTGACGCGAGTGACACCTCCAGTCAAATCCTGTGGGACATAATTCATTTTCCATGTGGATAAGAACTATCAAAGCAAAAACTACACTGGACAGAGTTATAGCGCCGTGTGGCTGACAGGGTCTTGGTGCTCTGGCCGAGTGTCAGGCCTGAGCCTCTGAGGTGGGAGAGCTGAGTTCAGGAGATTGGTCCACCAGTGACCTCCTGGCCCCAGGTAATGTCAGTCGGTGAGAACTCTCCCAGAGATCTCCATCTCAACGCTAAGACCTAGCTCCATTCAACGACCAGCAAGCTCCAGTGCTGGACAACCCATGCCAAACAACTAGCAAGACAGAAACACAACTCCACCCATTAGCAGAGAGCCTGCCTAAAATCATAATAAGTTCACAGACACTGCAAAACACACAACCAGACATGGTCCTGCCCACCAGAAAGATAAGATCCAGCCTCATCCACCAGAACACAGGCACCAGTCCCCTCCACCAGGAAGCCTACACAACCCACTGAACCAACTGTACCGACTGAGAGCAGACACCAAAAACAATGGGAACTATGAACCTGCAGCCTGTGAAAAGGAGACCTCAAGTGCAATAAGTTAAGCAAAATGAGAAGACAGAGAAACACACAGCAGATGAAGGAGCAAGGTAAAAACCCCCCAGACCAAACAAATGAAGAGGAAATAGGCAGTCTACCTGAAAAAGAATTCAGAGTAATGATAGTAAAAATGATCCAAAATCTTGGAAATAGAATGCAGAAAATACAAGAAACGTTTAACAAGGACCTAGAAGAACTAAAGAGTAAACAAACAATGATGAACAACACAATAAATGAAATTAAAACTTCTCTAGGAGGAATCAATAGCAGAATAAGTGAGGCAGAAGAACGGATAAGTGATCTGGAAGATAAAATGGTGGAAATAACTACTGCAGAGCAGAATAAAGAAAAAAGAATGAAAAGACATGAGGACAGTCTCAGAGACCTCTGGGACAACATTAAACGCACCAACATTCGAATTGTAGGGGTCCCAGAAGAAAAAGAGAAAGAGAAAGGGACTAAGAAGATATTTGAAGAGATTATAGTTGAAAACTTCCCTAATATGGGAAAGGAAATAGTCAGGTCCAGGAAGCACAGAGAGTCCCATACAGGATAAATCCAAGGAGAAACACGCCAAGACACATATTAAACTATCAAAAATTAAATACAAAGAAAAAATATTGAAAGCAGCAAGGGAAAATCAACAATTAACATACAAGGGAATCTCCATAAGGTTAACAGCTGATCTTTCAGCAGAAACTCTGCAAGGAGAAGGGTGTGGCAGAACATATTTAAAGTGATGAAAGGAAAAAACCTACAAGCAAGATTACCCAGCAAGGATCTCATTCAGATTTGATGGAGAAATTAAAAACTTTAGAGACAAGCAAAAGTTAAGAGAACTCAGCACCACCAAACCAACTTTACAACAAACCCTAAAGGAACTTCTCTAGGGAGGAAACACAAGAGAAGGAAAAGACCAACAATAACAAACCCAAAACAATTAAGAAAATGCTAATAGGAACATACATATCGATAATTACCTTAAATGTAAACGGATTAAATGCTCCAACCAAAAGACATAGACTGGCTGAATGGATACAAAAACAAGACCTGTATATATGCTGTCTACAAGAGACCCACTTCAGACCTAGGGACACATAAGACTGAAAGTGAGGGGATGGAAAAAGATATTCCATACAAATGCAAATCAAAAGAAAGCTGAGTAACAATTTTCATGTCAGACAAAATAGACTTTAAAATAAAGACTACTACAAGAGACAAAGAAGGACACTACATAATGATCAAAGGATCAATCCAAGAAGAAGATATAACAATTTTAAATATGTATGCACCCAACATAGGAGCACCTCAATACATAAGGCAATTGCTAACAGACATAAAAGGGGAAATTGACAGTAACACAATCATAGTAGGGGACTTTAACACCCCACTTTCACCAATGGACAGATCACCCAAAATGAAAATAAATAAGGAAACACAAGCTGTAAATGACACATTAAACAAGATGGACTTAATTGATATTTATAGGACATTCCATCCAAAAACCACAGAATACACTTTCTTCTCAAGTGCTCATGGAACCTTCTCCAGGATAGATCATATCTTGGGTCACAAATCAAGCCTTGGTAAATATAAGAAAATTGAGATCATATCAAGTATCTTTTCTGACCACAATGCTATGAGACTAAATATCAATTACAGGAAAAAATCTGTAAAAAAGTACAAATACACGGAGGCTAAACAATACACTATTAAATAACCAAGAGATCATTGAAGAAATCAAAGAGGAAAGCAAAAGATACCTAGAAATAAATGAGAATGAAAACATGGCGACCCAAAACCTATGGGATGCAGCAAAAGCAGTTCTAAGAGGGAAGTTTATAACAATACAATCCTACCTCAAGAAACAAGAAACATCTCAAATAAACAACCTAACCCTACACCTAAAGCAATCAGAGAAAGAAGAAAAAAATAACCCCAAAGTTACAAGAAGGAAAGAAATCATAAAGATCAGATCAGAAATAAATGACAAAGAAATGAAGGAAACAATAGCAAAGATCAATAAAACTAAAAGCTGGTTCTTTCAGAAGATAAAATTGATAAACCATTAGCCAGACTCATCAAGAAAAAAAGGGAGAAGACTCAAATCAACAGAATTAGAAATGAAAAAGGAGAAGTACCAAGTGACACTGCAGAAATACAAAGGATCATGAGAGATTACTACAAGGAACTATATGCCAATAAAATGGACAACCTGGAAGAAATGGACAAATTCTTAAAAAAGCACACCCTTCCAAGACTGAACCAGGAAGAAATAGAAAATATAAACAGACCAATCACAAGCACTGAAATTAAAGCAGTGATTTAAAATCTTCCAACAAACAAAAGCCCCAGACCAGATGGCTTCACAGGTGAATTCTATCAAACATTTAGAGAAGACCTAACACCTATCCTTCTCAAACTCTCCCAAAATACAGCAGAGGGAGGAATATGTCCAAACTCTTTATACAAGACTACCATCAACCTGATACCAAAACCAGACGATGATGTCAGAAAGAAAGAAAACTACAGGCCAATATCACTGATGAACATAGATGCAAAAATCCTCAACAAAATACTAGCAAACAGAATCCAACAGCACATTAAAAGGATCATACAGCATGATCAAGTGGGATTTATCCCAGGAATGCAAGGATTCTTCAATATACGCAAATCAATCAATGTGATAAACCGTAGTAACAAATTGAACAATTAAAACCATATGATCATCTCAATAGATGCAGAAAAAGCTTTCAACAAAATTCAACAGCCATTTATGATAAAAAGCCCTCCAGAAAGTAGGCTTAGAGGGAACTCTCAACATAATAGAGGCCATATATGACAAACCCACAGCCAACATCATTCTCAGTGGTGAAAATCTGAAACCATTTCCACTCAGAGCAGAAGCAAGACAAGGTTGCCTACTCTCACCACTATTATTCAACATAGTTTTGGAAGTTTTAGCCACAGCAATCAGAGAAGAAAAAGAAACAAAAGGAATCCAAATCAGAAAAGAAGAGGCAAAACTGTCACTGTTTGCAGATGACATGATACTATACATAGAGAATCCTAAAGATGCTACCAGAAAACTACTAGAGCTAATCAATGAATTTGGTAGAGTAGCAGGATACAAAATTAATGCACAGAAATCTCTTGCATTCCTATACACTAATGATGAAAAATCTGAAAGAGAAGTTAAGGAAACACTCCCATTTACCATTGCAACAAAAAGAATAAAATACCTAGGAATAAGCCTACCTAAGGAGACAAAAGACCTGTATGCAGGAAACTATAAGACACTGATGAAAGAAATTAAAGATGATACAAACAGATGGAGAGATATACCAGATTCTTGCATTGGAAGAATCAACATTGTGAAAATGACTATACTACCCAAAGCAATCTACAGATTCAGTGCAATCCCTATCAAACTACCACTGGCATTTTTCACAGAACTAGAACAAACAATTTCACAATTTGTATGGAAACACAAAAGACCCCGAGTAGCCAAAGCAATCTTGAGAAAGAAAAATGGAGCTGGAGGAATCAGGCTCCCAGACTTCAGACTATACTACAAAGCTACAGTAATCAAGACAGGATGGAACTAGCACAAAAACAGAAGTATAGCTCAATGGAACAGGATAGAAAGCCCAGAAATAAACCCACACACATACAGTCACCTTATCTTTGATAAAGGAGGCAAGAATATACAATGGAGAAAAGACAGCCTCTTCAATAAGTGGTGCGGGAAAACTGGACAGCTACATGTAAAAGAATGAAATTAGAACACTACCTAACACCATACACAAAAATAAACTCAAAATGGATTAAAGACCTAAATGGAAGGCCCGACACTTTCAAACTCTTAGAGGAAAACATAGGCATAACACTCTATGACATACATCACAGCAAGATTCTTTTTGACCCACCTCCTAGAGAAATGGAAATAAAAACAAAAATAAACAAATGGGACCTAATGAAACTTAAAAACTTTTGCACAGCAAAGGAAACCATAAACGAGACAAAAAGACAACCCTCAGTATGGGAGAAAATATTTACAAATGAAACAACTGACAAGGGCTTAATCTCCAAAATATACAAGCAGCTCATGCAGCTCAATATCAAAAAAAAAACCCAATCCAAAAATGGGCAGAGGACCTAAATAGACCTAAATTCCTCCAAAGAAGATATACAGATTGCCAACAAACACATGAAAGGATGCTCAACATCACTAGTCATTAGAGAAATACAAATCAAAACTACAATGAGGTATCACCTCACACTGATCAGAATGGCCATCATCAAAAAGTCTACAAACAATAAATGCTCGAAAGGGTGTGGAGAAAAGGGAGCCCTCTTGCACTGTTGGTGGGAATGTAAATTGATACAGCCACTATGGAGAACAGTATGGAGGTTCCTCAAAAGTCTAAAAATAGAACTACCATACGACCCAGCAGTCCCACTACTGGACACATACCCTGAGAAAACCGTAATTCAAAAAGAGTGATGTATACCCTGAGAAAACCATAATTCAAAATGAGACATGTACCACAATGTTCACTGCAGGTCTCTTTACAATCGCCAGGACATGGAAGCACCCTAAATGTCCATCAACAGATGAATGGATAAAGAAGATGTGGCACATATATACAATGGGATATTACTCAGCCATAAAAGGAAATGAAATTGAGTTATTTGTAGTGAGGTATATGGACCTAGAGACTATCATACAGAGTGAAGTAAGTCAGAAAGAGAAAAACAAATACCGTATCCTAAACCATACATATGGAATCTAAAAAAAAAAAAAAAAAAAGGTTCTGAAGAACCTAGGTGCAGGACAGGAATAAAGATTCAGATGTAGCGTATGGACTTGAGGACACGGGGAAGGGGAAGGGGAAGCTGGGATGAAGTGAGAGAGTGGCATGGACATATATACACTGCCAAATGTAAAATCGATAGCTAGTGGGAAGAAGCCGCATAGCACAGGGAGATCTGCTCCCTGCTTTGTGACCACCTAGAGGGGTGGGATTGGGAGGGTGGGAGGGAGATGCAAGAGGGACGGGATATGGGGTACATGTATACGTATAGCTGATTTAATTTGTTATACAGCAGAAACTAATGTACCATTGTAAAGCAATTATACTCCCATAAAGATGTTTTTTAAAAAAAAAGAAATGATACTGAGTTTGCTGCTAGTCTTCTTGTTATTTTTGATATTAGTTACCTTATATTATGTGATAATTGCCACTTCAAGCAAGGTATTCCATTTTAGATAGCGCTAAAATCACTAGAAACTTCTTTCTCTTGTTGAGCTTAAACCAGCCAGCAGTGAGTGACAAAAAGATTTTGGAAATGGTTTACCAGTTTGAAAATTATTCTAAGAGTTCAGAGATAGTAAGGACCCAAACTGGTCCTTTAAGTGTTACTTAGTAGTAGAGGCAAGACAAGTGCAAGAGGTATCACTCAGGGAAACATAACTGGACTTGAAAACTGATTGAACACGGGGAGAAGGAATGTGAAGACAACAGGAATAGGAACAGATTTGGAAAAGATGAGTAGATTTTAAAGTAGTTATGAAGTTCACAGATGATCAAATCATTGGATTTGACCATGAGGTTTTACTGTACTAACAGGTCAGACACCAGACTGCAAAGAGATTTAGGCATTATGAGTGGTAAGAAAACAGAAGAAAGTAGATTAATTTTGAGAAATCTTGTATTAAAAGGTAATGGCAGGAATAAGAAGTGAGTATTAGTTTTAGTTTTGCTTTGATATGGTAGAAAATAGTTAAACAACTTTTTGACTCAGAGAAAGGTCCTTGAAGAATCAAGAGAAAGGATGCAGAGTAGGTGGAATAAGAAAATGGAATAAAATTACCAAGACACTTATTTTTCAGAAGAAAGGAGAATCCTGGAATCGGAGAGGGGCAAGGAGAGAGTGAAGGGGGAGAGAGAGACTTTGAGAGGAAGGGAGTGAGGGCAGATTTTATATCAGCAGTCACAGTCTCAGTAAGGCAAGAAGCAAGGATATTGACAATGGGGGGGGCGTCAGGAAGTGTCCTTTGATGTGAAGAGAGCAAAAAAAAATGTGTGATGTGTGGAATAGATGTTCTAGGAAATATAGTAATTAATCACATAGAAATAAAAGAATTGCTGAAAAAAGTATAGAAAGTCCCAAAGATGGCCAACCATGTGCATCAATCCAGGCTAGTTTGTGAAGGGACTAAATTTATTGACACTATTCAATTTCTCCACTTGGCAGAATTCAATGCCAGTTACATCATAAATTTTATTTATGGGATTTCTGCCTCTGGAGTTTCTAGCCTGTGTTATGCCTCTGTATTTTATTGGAATAGAATGTCTAATTTGTAGCTAGAATCAGATTTTAGAAACAGAAAGGATTCAAAGATTGTCTAATCCAACCCCTTTTTTTCAAAGTAGAAAGTTGATGTATAAGTGGGCAAAGAGACTCTCCTGAGGGCGTGCTACTAGTTTGCAGCTGGCAGATATCCAAGCCAAGCCACTATCTGCCTTCTCCATTACATTTGGAGGAGCTATGGTATTTTTTAAGTTATAATAACGATTATTGTCAGTTTTGAGACTCTTGGGGAGACCCAAGCACAGAATATTGCCAGTTGAACCAAACACTGCCCTCAACAGTTGCTTACCACTTAATTAGGATGTGAGATATCCTTGTTTCTAAAATCCAAATTGCTAGTCAGGCTTTGCAGAGGTCTGCTCTGATGACATTCACTGGCTGTTAACCTCTGTCTTTAATAGGCCTGTTGCCTCTCTATGCACTTGTGTCCAAATTTAATTAACCACAGAAAAAAAGTGCAATCAACATTTGATCCTGGATGTCCTCAGACAATATTGGGAAGTCTGTGATTATGTGAAAGCCTTAAGTAATGCTAAAAGAACTTCTGATTCTTTTTACTTCTCTTCCATTCTGGGTCATTTTACCTTGTTTTTGCATCTCCTTTTGCTGAGCCCTGCAGTAGATAGTCCAATGCAACACAGAAGGTATTAGCTTATCAGTCAGAAAACAGCCATTTGCCTGGCTCTGTCACTGATTCTCAGGCTTTAGACACTTCTTGGCCTCTCTCTTCTATAATAATTCTTGCTGTGCTCATTTCAGAATTTATTGTATGAATACATGGAAATAAATTTAAAAATCTTAAGCCCTCTGCAAATGTACCATGTAGACATTTATTGAACTTTCCTTCCATTTGCATTGATTCTGTAAGAATGCTGAGGTTTGGTAAATGAACTCTTATGCAACGACATATTGCAAAATATAATTGTAGACCTAATGGCTTAAATCAGTATATTTTGGTGATTGAGTCATTGGCCATTTAGAGCAACTATAATTTTAGAATGACCCTATGAGCACCTAAGTTTCCATTCTATTTGTTCCACGACATATATGGAGTGCCTACTCTGTGCTAGGTTGTACAGTATTATCATCATAAGGCCTATATTTTGCTTTAAAATCAAGAAAATAGACTTCACCACTTTATAGCTAAGTAGCCTTGTTTACTATCTCTTTTAAAATTTAGAACTTGCCTATATTATACAAGTATCAATTAAGCCAATGTTGGTGAGGGTAACCTAACTGAAGCCTAGGAGAAGGCCTAGCTGCCTGTACTTTTATTTTTCCTGACCAAGTTGGTACAAGAGAGGTTAGTTAGAAAGCTTCGTGATCAAAATAGAAAAAAATTTACAAGCTAGGTTTTTTTTTAACAAAGTCTTAGAACACGTCTGTCTCATTTTATTCCTAGGAAGAGGATATAAAATCAAACTTCCTGGGAATCCTGGAATCTGGCCTCTGGTAGTTCTGTTAGCCTTGCCCCACACCCCTACCAGATCATGCAAGCAGTTCAGGACTTCAGAAATGTATCCAAACTAGAGACGCATAACTCTGGAGGCCCATCTGGTCTGATTTTAGTTTCTCTGCACTTCCCTGAAGTCCTGTAATAGCCAGGGCAGGGGAAAAACAACAGAAATTCTGTTCGACGTACTTGTCAACAAATGTGTTTCATAAACTACTGTTGATGGTTCAACTCACGGGACACAGAGCATTCGTATTCTATAACATTTGTTCTCAGTAGCAGTTAGTGTTCTGGCTGGAACAGCCTCCTTCACTTGTTCTGTTTTTCGTGACTTTGGAATGGGGTATGAAGCCCAGAGAGCTGCTTTTACGAGGAAGAAGCAAGCTAATGAATGATTTCGAGCATTCCAGTAGTTTGTGACTAGTAAGAAAGTAGGCTGAATGTACGAATACATCCCTTTTCCGTACTTAAGAAACTGTAACCCCCTTGCTGACTTCATGGGCATGCAACCGGTACAGTCACACAGGTTCCCCACTTAGCAGGGCCCATGCTTGGTTTAATGCTCTGTTGTCACCGTCTTAAAAGTCTTAATCATTTTTGAATAAGGGGCTCCATGTTTTCATTTTGCTGTGAACTCCACAAATGATGTAGCCAGTCCTGGCCCTTGTTTCCAAAGATTCTGGGTGATGTTTTTTTTGTATCAAGAGCTTGTGCCTGGCACTTAGAGGGGACACAATAAACATTTTTAGCATGAGTAAATGAGGGATTTTAGGGCTTTAAATAAAAGCAATTGACCTGATTCTTAGTCAGGGTGAGGAGTTGGGGAGAAGTACTAAATTTTTGAGAGAAAATTTAGAATGTAAAAAAAGAGTCTAAAATAGTATAACAAGCATGTATGTTTCCATTGTTAATACATGACAATTATTATTTTATTCTATTTACTTAAGATGTTTATTTAAGAATAAAAAGCAAATGAAGTTTATTTGTTGGCCCCATCTCTAGTCTCATGTATTTCCCTACTTGCTCACTGGGAGCCAAAGCACTATCATAAATGTTGTATCGTTCCAGTATTTCTTGTCCCTTTACACTGCCAGGAATGATATATGGTAACATATTTTGTGTGAGTGTTTTGTTTTGTTTTGTTTTAATTTTTTTTTTTTTTAACTTTGGGTTTATTTATTTATTTATTTTTATGGCTGTGTTGGGTCTTCGTTTCTGTGCGAGGGCTTTCTCTAGTTGTGGCGAGCGGGGGCCACTCTTCATCGCGGTGCGCGGGCCTCTCACTATCGCGGCCTCTCTTGTTGCGGAGCACAGGCTCCAGACGCGCAGGCTCAGTAATTGTGGCTCACGGGCCCAGCTGCTCCGCGGCATGTGGGATCTTCCCAGACCAGGGCTCGAACCCGTATCCTCTGCATTGGCAGGCAGATTCTCAACCACTGCGCCACCAGGGAAGCCCTGTGTGAGTGTTTTAAGCTTTGTGCAAATGATGTGAAACTCCATGCGTCATTTTGCTATTTTCATTCAATATTTTGTTTGTAAAATTTAGCCATATTGATACATGTAGCCCTAGTTCATTCATTCTCATTGTTGTATCCAGTAGCAATGCAATTTCCTTTCCTGACCTGCTTCCCCACTTCATGAGACTATTTAGAGCAGAGCCAGAGGAGTTTTTCCTGCTTTTCTGTTTCTGCCACTAGTAAAAGTCGCTAGCTGGATGACATTGCGCAAGTTAAGCGATCTTTCAGACACATGGTTTTCACATTTGTAAAATAGGATTAATGATTTCTACCACTTAAGATGTTTTTGTGACAATTAAATGAGATAATATATATAAAACCTACCATGTGATAAAGGTGCAAAAAAAAATAGTAGTGAGGATTATTAGTACCTTGTGATATATATGTCTGAATATTATGAAGCCCTAAGCAAATAGGTAACAGTGATCTTGAATTTGCATTGTTTGATTTTTCTCATTGTACTCTCAGCTTGACTATTGGTGTTGATGCTTTTTTTAATAGTAAGAAAATTTCACCCTTGAAATAAAGTCCTGGATGCATTAGAGTGCATCAAGTTCCTCTTTTACAAAATTGAACGGTATTACCTCTAATGTACCTTCCATGGTGTTAAATGATATTACCTCTAATGTACCTTCCATGGGCTTAAACCCATACAGTTATGAAACTATATTATTAAATATTTATAAAAATATGCCTATGTTCTTCTCTATGCATAATTAGAAAAAAATGAATGCCTAGTGTTTTCCAACTTTCATTTTGGAAAGTATCAAATAATAGAATTGAGAAATCTGGAATTCTGTTAGACCATGACTGTGCTGTTACCTAGTCCCCTAACTTGCAATTAGAAATTAAAAACTTAAGCACACACCGAGAAACTTTTTCATGTTCTCTGAAAATTAAGAAAAAATCTAAACAGAAGCCAATGTTAAATCTTGAGAGTAGGTGGGAGTCTATGATGTATTAAGAAACTTGAAGTACATTCTGAATCTCCCTGTGGTTTTACAGCATATTTTGGTTATTCAACAGATTTTATACAATTCGCTATAGAGAAAAGGATAAGGAAAAGAAATGGATTTTTCAACTCTGTCCGGCCACTGAAACAATTGTGGAAAATCTAAAGCCTGACACAGTTTATGAATTCGGAGTGAAAGACAATGTAGAAGGTGGAATTTGGAGTAAGATTTTTAATCACAAGACTATTGTTGGAAGTAAGTACCTAGAACTATTTGAGTGAGCTTTCTGTAATATTTTTTCCTAATTATCAAATTTTAAATTATTTTATTAGTTGCATAATAGGAAATGAGTTAATTCTCATTATCCATATTTATGAAAATACAAAAGTAAACAGAATTTGAGCATTGATATTTCAGAATCTTTTTTATAATGAGTGTTTTTTTTTTAAAATGGTAAACTAATATTTGACAGTAGCAATCATTGATAACAATTTATTTGGCCATTGTCATATTTTCAATCAATCTCTGACCTATGAACACTAACTGAGCCAAAAATCAATAACGTGTACAAATGCTAAGTTAAAAAGCTGGGCCAGTGGAATTGAACGTGCAAAGACTTTGTGGGGCTGGGCTTGCTTCCTATCATCCCTTGTTTCGAACATCATTGGAATCAGTGTTTGAAATGAGAGCAAATAAAATAATATGCCCAAGTTAGAGCAGGAGTTGTAGTTGTCTTCATAATGACTAGTAAGAATTGATTTAGGGAAAAGAAGAATGAAAAGAATGTCATTTTCCTCTTGTTCTTGTCAGGTAAAAACAAAGTAAATGGGAAAATCCAAAGTACCTATGACCAAGTCCACACAGTGGTATGTACCAGCTTATTTTCAAGAATGTTCTTTTAAAAATGTGTCTGCATTATACTCTCATTTAAATAAGGAAGTAGTCCTATTATGAGATACTGAAACTGAATTAACTGCCTAGCTATAGGGTTTTGGGTCAAGTTTTGATCCATAATGTTTTAGGAATTAGTTTCTTTCTCAGAAAATGGAGGTGGAAGCATGAGATCAGATTATCTCTAATATGTTTAAAGCTCTAAAATTCTGATATTCTGTATAGTTATCTAGTATTTCAGTATTCCAGGTATTTTGAGATTATTCTTATTATCTTCTGTCCTGTGGGTTGTTTTTTACTGTAACATGTTTCAAGAGTGAATAAGTACATGCACTACTTAACCCTGCGATTGTTCAAATCTTTCCTCTATTTTCTATCATTTCCTACTTAAAAGAACCAACCCTTTTCAAAATGATGAAGCAACTGGTTTGGTTTTGTAACATGCCCAACTTCTATTCAGTGCAGTGAATGTTTGTATAATTTATGTGCCCAGCATTTTCCCCATCTAGAACTCTTTTCTCTCTCACCTTAGGAGCTCAGTCCCTTGTTCTCCTCTTTCCCTCCACTTTTCAAAATCTGTTCTCAGGAAGCATTATATCAGTTCCATACTACCTGTTATAAATGTAAGCCATTGTTAGAACCATCACAGAGACATTTGCCATTGAAATCACATGCCTAATTATAAAGTAAAGAACATTACATCATAGAGCAGGTAGAGAAGGCACTTTGGTGAGAAGAGGGGAGTTTGATGCTGGCTTTGGTCTCTATGTATTGGGAGTATGCAGCCAGGGAAATATTCTACAGTCAAGTGAACACGCAAAGACTCTATTCAGGGTTGCAAATTTGTTCTATTCAATGTGTGCATGATGTATGTGGATAGATGGTTTTTTATGTCTATTGAATAGTCCACAGAATAACCCACTGTTCATGTAGCCCAGTGGGGGAAAAAAGGTAGTACATACCTCAGTGAATAAAAATATGCAAGATTCTTTTCAGTGACAGAAAATGGGTTTGGATAAAATAGAACTGAGAATTACTGCTGATAAAGGAAATGTTTCTTTGGTTTGAACTGGCAGAAAAGTGTGTATATTGGGAAATTATTGTCATGATTATTAAATTATTGTGACTGCCCAGGACAGTATTTTGGTATATTTAAAATCAAAATATAAGAAAGGAGATTGTAGGTAAATTCTGAGGCCTAGATTGATTGATTCATTTATTTTCTTTCTCTCTTGCCTCCATCTCTTCTCTCTCTCTCTCTTTCTCTGTTTGGTTTTGACTATTTTCCTAATTATCTGACATTTAAAGATTTATAATGTATAAAAATGAGAAAAGAAAACTTAACAAAATTACCTATAACACTGCCAAATAAAGACCAGTAGAAAACCATTTATGGTCTACTGTTAAAACTTTTAGAACACTGTATTTTTTTTCAAGCATGTTTTCATTATAAAATTAAAATCATGCTATATGTGCAATTTTATATCTCATTCTTTTCACTTAGCCAAAATATGGCCTAGCATATTTCATGTCATTAAGTACTTTTCATATACATAGTTTCAATTGCTGTGTATTACATAATCTAAGTACACTATCAGCTACTCAATCTGTTTCCAATTTGTAGGCATTTAAGTTATTTCTAATAGTTTAATTATGTCATTATGGTGAACATTTATGATCATAAATCTTTGTTCCCATTTCTGATTGTTTCCTTAAAGTAAATACTTAGAAGAGGAATTAACAGTTTAGAGTTTTAACATTTTTTTAAACTTTCTAATATGTTTGGTCAACTTTCTTTCCAGAAAGGTTTTACCAATTTACAATCTTGCTGGCAATGGATCAGAGTTATCTTTCTGTAGTACCCTGATTTTCAACATTATGTATTTCCATCCCTAAAATTTTGGCTAGTATAATAGTATAAAATGGTTTTTAAATTTCTATTTCTGATTGCTGATAAAGCAGCACTTTCTTCACTTATTTATTAGCCATTTGTATTTTCCACTTAATGACCTTTAGTTTCAGTTCTTTGTTTATTGGGCATCTCATGGTTTTTTTTTATTGAATAGTTTAAAGACTTTAAAGAGCAAAGACTTTTTGTGATATCATCTAGAAACATTATTTGCACATTCGTTATCAATTTTGTTTATGGGAATTTGTGAAATAGGCAAGTCTTAATTTGCTTAATCAAGGTATTTGTCTTTTCCATTGTCATATCTCCAATTGCCTTATATTTTTGAAAGCCCTTCCCTATCCAGAGATCAGATAAATATTTCTCTATTTTTTTTGTCTTATAAGTGGTTTGATTTTGTAGTAATTAAACTCTAACCTATGTGGATTTTATTTTGCTATATTATATGTAGTAAGGTCCTATATTGATGAGGTTATATACTTTTCCCAAATAATTAACCAATTGGCTTAGCACCAAGTATTGAATTCTGCCATTCCCTAAGGTCCCTTTGTCTTTGTCTCTCTTAAATCCAATCACAGGGAATAGAGTTGCTTTCCATTCTCTTCTAGAACAATCCTCACTGTTGTGAGTGGTTTTCTAGGAAGCACATCTTATCTCCCATCCTCTTGGCTGTCCTGCTTTATCTTACATGTGACTCGATGTCGTTTCTTTCATTCCTTCTTCTCAGCAATCATATCTCAATAATTTGTATTTCTTTTGGCAGAATATTTCACTTAGGGTGAGTTACTCACCAAGATTGGGAAAGATGATTGGCATTTTATTTCCAAGAAATTTAATTTATTTTCCACATCATAAATAACCATGGCAAGAAGGTCCAGTTAGAAACTTCCTGCATCTATGACACAGAGCCAGATATTTTATCACTTCAAGCTGTGAGGCAGAGTACCCCAAACTGCAGCCAGCTCTAAAGAGCAGTGCTCTGAAACTCTTGGGTATTTCCAAAGGAAAAGTCGAATTAACTGAAAAGATATTTTAAGGCTTCTCTGTAAGCCTTTCTTCATTGTTACCTTCTAGATAGCAGAAAAAATGTTTCCCAAGCTGCCTTCTGTGCATTTGGGTAGCTCTGGAACATGGGAGAGTTGAAAAGTAACCAGCTGGGATAGCCTTTGACCATCTTATATGATCATTTAGAATTGATTCTGAAAGTTGATTTGATACTTTAGAGGTATATTTTAATAAGTCGATATCAATCCAATGTTTACCCATCTCTTCTCTGAGACTGATCTTAGAAGGCAGTATTTCAAGAGATATGAAATTAATTCCAGAGTTTTAGGTAAAAGATACATTGAAAAATGTTTTTATTCATATATGCATGCTTATACCTAAAACTTAAATGCAGCAGAAACTCCTTCACACCTTCTGAAAAGAGATTGGAAATGTGAAAAACAATTTGAACTTGAGGCGATCCATTTTTAACAGATAAATAATATTTAGATTAAAATTTTGAATGTTAAATACAGCCCCATCTTAAGCATCTTGTTACATTATATATTGTAATTCATGTATCTAAGCATGTGTTCTGCAGGCAAGTCCCAGTACACTTGTGCCAGGGGACACTTAGCAGGGGTCTCTTCTGATAGGTTAGTGCCTTCCTTCTACTGCTTGTTAAATACTTTCAATATCATCCCTGCCTACACCTCTAGAAAAATCAGAGAAAAGATGTATGCATAAACAATAACCCTGATTCTTCCCATGTAAGTTGTATCACTTGAGATCCATGTAACTGCGGAAGAAAAAACAGATGATAATTGTGCTATTTTCTTCACGTTGAGAAGCAAGAACACTCTTTTTATCAAGGTGAAACCTAGTGTTTACTATTAGGTTCTTTAAAAAATTTTTTATTGGATTATAGTTGATTTACAATGTTGTGTTAGTTTCAGGTGTACAGCAAAGTGATTCAGTTATACATATACATATATTCATTCTTTTTCAGATTCTTTTCTCATGTAGGTTATCACAGAATATTGAGTAGAGTTCTCTGTGCTATACAGTAGGTCCTTGTTGGTTATCTGTCTTATATATAGTAGTGTGTGTATGTTCATCCCAAGCTCCTGATTTATTCCTCCCCATCACATTTCCCCTTTGGTAACCATAAGTTTGTTTTCAATATCTGTAAGTCTTTCTGTTTTGTAAATAAGTTCATTAGGTTTTATTATATATTAAAAAAAAGGAACGATGGCTAAAAGGACCTAACTTTAATACATTCTCTCTATATTTTAAAAAAACTTAGTTATCTAACTAGTTCACTAACCAAACAATAAATTTTTGAAGTATGTAGCATTTATTAACAGGTATTTTAAAGTATAAGTTTAATTATTGAATTAATCCAAATCTCCTTAGAATAAGTGTTCCCCTAAAATATGACATCTATTTTCACCCTTCCATTTTTTTCCATCAGAGATCCACCTACCTTTTTAAAAAGCCATTTCAATCATTGGCAAAAAGAGAAGTGGTATCAATTTTTAAAGTGTAACAGTTAGCAGATGAGTGAATAGGGAAAAATACGGTGTGGTCCCCACCCGCACCCTAAGACTGTATGCAGTGAGTATATCAGGTGTCCTTCCATTCTTAGCAATCATTGTCCTGAGCAGAAACTTTAAAATTTTATATCTAGGCCACTGATATCACCAAAGGTGTATGTCTGATTCCTCCCTAGCTGACTGGAAATACGGAGACTTTCGCAAGAAGGATGTTAGATTCACTTTTAGTCAGATGTTAGATTGAATCAGTATATTTCATAACTTTCATCATGACATCCAAAAAATGAATTAAAACCAGAATGTAACATGCCCAAGTTTTTCTCATGTTGTTTAGCTGTTGAGTCACTGAAATTTGATTTTGAGCAACCCTTAGCCACTCCCCAAATGGACAGTTCCTCTTTATCTCAGGGCCTAAGAATAAAGTTAAATCTACAATGGATATGCTGCCGCCACAAAAATATCAAATGGACAAACCTGTAAAGAGTAACTTGCAAAGAACAGCACCCTGGTGTTACCACTACTTTTATTAAAGCTAATTTTCAAAATAATATCGGGAGGAAGGTAGTGTAATGCAGGGTGAATCCAAAATCTTTCATGTGGCTACTGCTGCTGTGGTTATTTCTAGATGAGTGTAGGTTTTCCCTAACCAGGACTGGAAAGCAAGCTGGGCTGGCCCTCAGGGGCATTGCCTTTGACCACTTCAGCATCCTCTCCCCGTTGAATCTCACCAACTGGATACTCAGCCACAGTGTCCCCAGAAAAATGGTAAAAATGAATTCCCTTAGCCAGTCACCCTGCTCAGGATATAGCACAACCTAGGTTCTTAAGGAATAGCATTTCTCAAAACTGAAAACAATAATTAATCCCTTAAAGGGTAGGAGAGAAATATGCTCACTTCCTGACATACAATAAACATTTTAAAAATAATTGCTGAAGGGAGGGATGAGAGCTGAGGAAGGAAGTGGTGATGGAGGTTTGCTGCAGGAATGGGGTCAGCAAGCAGCAGAGAAAAGAGAGCCAGGGAGGAAATGGCCTAAGAAAGGAAACTGGTACCAGGGTGGTGTCCGTGGGAAGCAGTAGTACTGTGCTGAGGCCACCCCAGCAAAACTGTCGCAGCATCTTGTGGGATGCGGGACTTTCACTACCTCGCTTCCCACCCCGACATCCGACACCAGCTGCACTGAGACTTCTATACACGTTGACAGATACTCATAACAGCAAACCTGTGACTGTAAGGAAAGGTTACTGGTAACTTTATAAACAACATCATACATGAAACAGTTCAATTGAAATTGAGTTGTAATTGGTTACATACTGTTAAACTTGGAAATTATCATAATATTTTATTTCTCAGTAAGTCCAGGTTACAGATGTTTCCCTACATTTTTATAAAAAGACACGGGGAAAGAATTCATAGTGTGGATTTCTTACTGGGAATTTTAGAGCCTTCAGCATTAAACACTTTGGGCAGAAGGATTTTCCTGATGCCCTTGACCTAGAGATTATCATACTAAGTGAAGTGAGCCAGACAAAGACAAATGTCATATGATATCACTTATGCGTGGAATCTTAAAAAAAAAAATGATGCAAATGAACTTCTATACAAAACAGAAATAGACCCACAGACATAGAACATAAATTTATGGTTACCAAAGGGGAAAGGGGAGGGGAGAGATAAATTAGGAGGTTGGAATTAACATATACATATTACTATGTATAAAATAGATAACCAACAAGGACCTGCAGAGCACAGGGAACTATACTCAATGTTATGTAATAACCTATAAGGGAAAATAATCTGAAAAAGAATATATATATATATACAGATATATATATATATATATATGCACACATATATGAACATTCTTATATATGTATAATCTGAATCACTTTGCTATACACCTGAAACTAACACAACATAAATCAACTATATTTCAACTAAAAAAAAACCCTACTTACAGAGAGGGAGCTAGTACTTGCTCATTAGTCTTGGCGCATCTTTGGATTGTACATTGGGCAAGAGAATAATTATAGGTCTAGAAAGAACTGGATTCTGCAGCTAAATGGTTTCCTTGCTTTTTTGGCAGCACACACTACCCATATAGTCGTGTCATCATCTTAACAGAACACTGGTCTGTACCCATATAAGAACTCGAACAGACACTGTGTTCCATTCAGGTGAAGAGTGGAATATTTTCCATTTGTTTTTGTCAAAAACTTGTTTAAAACAAATCATCCACAGGGAAGGAAATAAGAATTGGGATAATGCCGTTCAAAGGCAATCAGCACAGCAACCCACAGGCGTTTCTGCTATAATGTGATGTGTGTCTGAAAAACTTCACACTCTGCCAAGTATACACTACATGGCAGGACTCACTGGGCAAACAGAGGACCAGCCATTCAAGAGTCTTTGGAACGGTAGACACAGCTCTGTCGAACGTGATTATTAGCGCCGGGAAGGACAGTGCGGCTCCGCGGGCCAGCATCCCCCATGGAACCGGAGGCTGCCGCAGCAGGGGTTAAATGCTCAGGAATGATAGAGGCCACGTGTGGCAACCCTTTCGCTGAAGCAGCACAGGTGGACGTAAGGTGGACACACCAGTGCAGGGCCGTGGGCCTGCCTGTCCCTCTCTGGGGAAGGGTCCTGTGAGCAGGTACATTTATTTAATTTTCTTATGATAAATCCAGAGGTCTTCTGCCAGTGTGACCTCAAAGCTGACTTTTTTTTTTTTCCTACTGATGGTTATACTTGCATTCCTGCTATTCCCCTCCCCTTGCCTGGGAAAAGTTGTGTATAAATTATATTTACATCATTCCTCTATTGACCAAGAGTGTATGAGCTATGCAGTACAGAAGCATATATAGTAGCTAAAGAGACTGCTGGTTAAAATAGCTTTTCCTAGTTATAAATGTAATTCACCCTTGTAAGGAACTTGGAAAATATAGAAAGGTACACAAAATAAAATATGAGATTATAAGAAATAACTATGTTAAAAAAAAATGAGCTATTTCCTTCTGGTCTTTTGTCTATACATATTTGTTATACAGTTACGTTATACTATGAGTATAAATTTGTGTCCTTTGTATTTATACTGTATGTATTTCCCACTTTAGTAAATAGATGTCAGAAATTTGAACCATAATTTATTTAACAAAACCTCTGCTTTGGAATGAGGAGGTTGTTTCACATTGTGGTAATAAACACCCTTACACGTAAATGATGCCTGTATCTTTGATTACTTCCTTAGGCTAGACTGCTAAGTAGGAAATTACTGGGTGTCTTAGCCCATCAGGGCTGCTATAACAAAAATACCACAGACTGGGTGGCTTAAACAGTAAATTATTTCTCACAGTTTTGGAGCCTGGGAAGTCCAAGATCAAGGCACTGGCAGATTTGGTGTCTGGGGAGAACTCACTTCTGGCTCACAGACAACCATCTCACACGGTGGAAGGGTGGAGGGAGTTCTCTGTCATAAGAGCACTAATCCCATTCAAGAGGGTGGAACCCTCATGAGTTATTTACTTCCCAAAGGCCCCACCTCCAAATACCATCACATTGGGGATTAAGTTTCAACACGTGAATTTTGGGGGGATACAAGCATTCAGTCTACAGCGCTGGGCCAATATACAGTACAAGAAGTATAGATACTTCTTTTTAAAAATAATCTGATAAAAGTAAACTTTTATTGTTTGTGTTTTTCAAACATAAGGACTTTACTACAAGAAGAAAAATAGCTAACAGTTAATGTGGTGTCGTGGCACTTCTTTATTACGGGCATATGGTTTATTAGAATGGGAACCTGTTAGCAAATCTCTTCTGTTCACAGCTGTAAACACCTATGTGGTTAAGTAACTCATTGAGCATATCCTGGATTGTCAGCAGATCTAGTACATGGAGTATCTATACCATGCATACAGGTTAAATCAAGCATCAAAAAATGCACGTCATGCTTACGCCTTTACCTCAATCTAATTCTTCTCTGTATGTTTGCTGCCCTTCTCTTATCCTGTTCCGTGTCTCTCCCACGGCCGTCTTATCCTTGGCTCACAATCTCCAGTGATGGCTCCACTGTAAAGTTAACACTAAACGTGCCCCTAGCTCAAGCCACTCTATGGCGTCAAAACTTCCTGTGGGACGTCTGAGGCAACTTGGAAGAAGGGAGAATGCACAGTCCTCTGGGACCTGCCCTTCCAATTTTGAGGTCCTCTGGGCATGAATATGTACAGAATAGTTAAAAGTACAGGCTTTGGAAGTAGAAATGTCTGGATCTGAGTCCCAGCTCTGCCTTCATGGACAAGGAAATACTTGGCATCAGGAGTTCACAGCAGTTGTGTCTGAAGTAGCAGGGCAGCAGCGGGGCATCCTCAGACAATTGATGTTGATTGGTTTTAAAAGAATATGTAGCTTGAAATCTTTTTTTGAGAGGAAATGTAAAGACAGAATTTGGCTGGTTCGCATCTCAAATGAAGTGAAAATAAACTAGTATTCAATTCAGAGGATTTAATTTCTTTCCATTGC
Source organism: Balaenoptera ricei (assembly GCF_028023285.1). NCBI lineage: Eukaryota > Metazoa > Chordata > Mammalia > Artiodactyla > Balaenopteridae > Balaenoptera > Balaenoptera ricei. The sequence goes on from NC_082642.1 coordinate 113,125,154, forward strand.
AGTTTCTAAGTAAATTAAACTAAGGGGAGTTTTGAAGAAACTGCTTCTGTCAAATCTTTGGACACTTATGGGGAAAACCAAGTGAGTACGATAAAATAGAGGCAGATATATGTACTAAAGATCTTTTCAGCAGCTGTTAAACCCGTGTCATGGAGAACTTCACTAAAGACAAGGTCTACTTCCAGTTTTTTTACTTATTTATTTTTTTAAGTTAACAGTAACTCAGAAGCTGACTCTCTTCCTCTCTTTTCAGCCAGCATATGTCCCAAGAAAGCTAATCCCAGTAACAATCATCAAGCAAGGTAATTTGTATGCGTCTGCTCTGGATATGTGTTTAGAACTATTTTAATATACTTTTTAAACTGAGATAATTAAACATAGCACATATTTTTTCAATTTTTCTGATTATTTTTCAGAAAAAGTTTGAAGAAATCAGTCTAGTAAATTAGAAGTTGACAGATAATTTTGACTCTTGTACTGTTAGGCCAGGTCTTGGCAAAGCACATTGTCTGGACAACAAGGGACAGAACAAGCCTAACAAGCATTAAGTTTTAAAAAGCCAATTAAATATATGTGGCTTTCTTCAGGATTAAGATAGCTTACATGTAGAAAATCATTAATAGGATATTTGGATTAATGAAATGATAACCATGATATAGAGGTCACTTTAAGGAAAGTAAGGAAACCCAGGTTTTAAGAGTTATGTTTTATTTCAGCATCCACTCATTTTTGTTTTGACTTTCAGTTTTTCAAATTATTTAAATGACTCCATTAATTCCAGAAAGTTTCTTGGTGGAAGAGATTGAGCACTTAAAATAGTTATTCATTTTAAGGAAACACAGTGTCCCAAGTGTATTCTCAAAACAGTGTCAGTCAGTATTGGAATTATCCAGCTTCTTTGCTCTGAAAATATACATTTCCTAAATCTCTTCATTTACTGAGTCAGTCTTTGCCTCATTTTGTGCTAGTTCTTTAACTTGGGTAGGCTGCAGGGAGTAGAGCTGAGAAAGGAAATTCTTAGCTAATTAGAATGGAACACTTTCATTACTTAAAGGCACAGGAATTAAGATGTGCCTTCTAGCAGCCGCATAGCACAGGGAGATCAGCTTGGTGCTTTGTGACCACCTAGAGAGGTGGGATGGGGAGGGTGGGAGGGAGGGAGATGCAAGAGGGAAGAGATATGGGAACATATGTATATGTATAACTGATTCACTTTGTTATAAAGCAGAAACTAACACACCATTGTAAAGCAATTATACTTTTATACTTCAATAAAGATGTTTAAAAAAAAAAAAGAAAAAAAGATGTGCCTTCTAGACCTTTCGTTGCCTATGTAGCCAGCCCAATGAGTTCCTTTCTATTAATTAAAAAGTTAGATCAGGGTTTCTCCAGTGCAGATGGTGTCATGTTATTAGCTTCTTTCTGCTTCCTGACTATTTTTTTTCCATTCACACTGTTATCTTTTGGTATTTCAACAGTGATTCAGAATGTTACTCACAGGGCCTCAACTAAATCCCCAGAAAAGACTCCCTATGGAGGAACAATACTGGGTGAGTCTATCTTGAAATCTACACCTACATTAGTCAAGTCAGGCTCTTTTTTTGATAATAAGGCCTTATGGAATTTTGCACTGTGAGCAGGTCTGTTAAATTGATGTTGGTTCATTTACTTTCAGTATTTAGCATCCTGGCTTGTGTCCATTCCAGCCTAGGATCCACGAGATGCTACCTCTATCCTAGTGTGTTAGAGAAACAACTCTAGCTTGTGTCTGTTGGGCATGATGGCTCCCTCCTGCCTACCCCACAGGGCTGTTGCTGTTATGAGGGAGTCTTTGTCATACTGAATTACTCTTTTAAAAGTTATTATCAATAATGGTGTTTGTTCACACATTTTAAGCAACCATTTTACAATTCTTGAGTCTATGGATTAAAAGCCAGAATATTCTGGTTGTTCAGTTCTGAATATGAAAAAGATTCTGTATAAAAGTTACTGTCATATTTTTTCCAACATTTTAAAGTTTGGGTTAAAATTTTATTTTATTTTATTTTATTTTATTTTATTTTATTTTATTTTATTTTATTTTATTTTTTTGGGGGGGGTTAAAATTGACTCAGCAAAATAAGCACTAAACTTCATGGTTTCTAATGCTCTGAACTTTGTGATGGGATGCATTTTCTTTTCCTTCTGTTTTCTTTCAGTCCACCTTGTTATTCCAGGTCTTAATGAAACCACCCTAAAACTTCCTACCTCCATAATGTTTGAGATTTCGGATGCAATCAAGACACAGTTAGGTAAGCAGCAAAGATCTGTAGGTGAACTTTGCAGTGACAGTACTAACAGTGATATTCCTAGGATATCCAAGGGATCTAGCAAATGAGCTGTTTGGGGATCTCAAAGTAAAAACTAAGGGACAGGCACGTGCACTGTTGATGGGAATATAAAATGGTACAATTGCTGTGGAAAACAGTATGACGATTCCTCAAAAAATTAAAGATAGAATTACCATATGATCCATCAATTCCACTTCTGGGTATATAACCAAAAGAAGTGGGTGGGGAAAAGGTCTTAAAGAGATATTTGTACACTCATATTCATAGTAGCATTATTCACAATAAGTAAAATGTGGAAACAATCCAAGTGTCCATCAACAGATGAAATGATAAACAAAATGTGGTATATATATACAATGGAATATTATTCTGCCTTAAAAAGGAAGGAAATTCTCACATTTGCTATAGTATAAATGGACCTTGAGGACATAATGCTAAGTATAATAAGCCAGTCACAAAAGACAAAATGACTGTGTGATTCCACTTATATGATGCACCTAGAGTAGTCAGATTCATAGAGACAGAAAGTAGAATGGTGGCTGCCAGAGTCTGGAGGAGGAAAATGGGGAATTAGTGTTTAATGGTACGGAGTTTCAGTTTTACAAGATAAGGAGAGTTCTGGAGATGCATGGTGGTGATGGTTGCACAACATTATGAATGTATTTAATACTACTGAACTGTACACTTGAAAAATGATTAAGATTGTAAATTTTTTGTTATGTATCTTTTACCACGATTAAAAAAAAAATTGGAAAAAAAGTAAAGGGTAGATAGGATGGAGTGTTGGAGTTATTCATATAAATCACATTCTATAGGGAAATAGTTATTTTATATTTATGAAAGAAGAGTGAATGATCAAATTAACCAAAATATACACATTTATACAGGTATAATTTTCAAATGAAGTCATTGTTATAAATTATACTTATTATACTATACTGTCAAGGGGCCACTAGAGGTCTTCAGTGGTAACTGAGGTAAGGGTCAGGTCTGTTAGAATTATTATTTACTTTGAGATTGATACTGCTTCCTACTTCTAGAAAGCACCTGATATGATTTTAGTGCTTAAAAAACATAAAACATAACAATTTGGGGGAAAAAACAGCAAAATTCTGTAAAAGGAGTCCAGGAAACAATTGAGGTGGCCAGTGGGCTAAGCTAGTTGCTGCATTTGGGTATCACATTGGTCTGAATTCTCTCCATAGCAGAGGATCTCACCCTTGATGAAGCATCAGAAGCCCTGGCGGGCTTGTTACACCCAGGCTGCTGGGCTCACCCCCAGGATACTGATTCCGTAGGTCTAGGGTGGGGCCTGAGAATTTGTATTTCTACCCAGTACTCAGGTGATACTGGTCCTGCTGGTCTGGAAGCCACACTTTGAGAACCACCCCTCTAAAGTCTCTGGAGAATGTCTTGGGCCACTGATAAATATGGAAGAAGGTGGCATGATGTGGTGGAAATTGAACAAGACTTAAAAATGTGGAATATTTTCCTTGAACTAGGCAATGGCTAAGAACTTCAGTACTTATATACTTGAATCTTCACATTTTATGGGTGTGGAAACAGGCCCAAGCCCCTGTTTGGCAACATTTATTCAACAAATATTTATTAAGCATTACTCGGGGCCAGAACTGCAAGTGGCTCGGGACATAATTGTGATTTACACAGGCACGGGACCCACCCACACAGGAACCTCAGGCTTAATTTCTCCTCCCTCATTGGAGGTCTGACCTGTTTACTTGTTTGATGTTAAGCAATCAGATTGTAACAGTTCTAAAAGGTAAACCTTTATGTTCTCCTTAGCTGTTAATTTGAGAACTTCCTGGAAGAAGGAGGAGCAAAGCCTTAATAAGTGGGTAGAAAAGCATAATTAGTGGACTTAGAATTTTGGAAAATTTTTCAAAATCTATGCATCACCATTTTATTCAGATATGAACATATTTGCCCATAAATCTTTGTGGTTTTGTGCAGCTGTTACATTTTTACTGTAAAACATTCATACCTGTTAGTCCTATGGTGAGTTACTTCCAAGAATGTAGACAAGTGATTCTAGGCTTTATTTCTTTAATTTGTGCATCAGACTTGATCACCTCCTGTTTACCTGTAAACCCTGAGACTCAACTCTACATCATCTAAATGCTGTGCTAAAAGCCAGGAAGCTTCCATCTTAAATTCCCTGAGTGAACCTGTGTTTAGAACCAGAGCTCAGGACCCTTGCACTCACCTGTTCTCTGCCCAGAGCCTATATAATACTTAGCCCGGTGCCTGGGAAAGACTTGCTTGTTCTTCTTTCTCGAGATAGTTGCTTTAGGTGTAAGAATAGGTTGTTTATTTGAGATTTTTCTTGTCTCTTGAGGTAAGATTGTATTGCTATAAACTTCCCTCTTAGAACATCTTTTGTTGTGTCCCATAGGTTTTGGATCATCGTGCTTTCGTTTTCATTTGTCGATTGGTATTTTTTGATTTCCTCTTTATTTCTTCAGTGATCCACTGGTTATTTAGTAACATATTGTTTAGCCTCCATGTGTTTGTATTTTTTACAGTTTTTTTTCCTGTAATTGATTTTTAATCTCCTAGCGCTATGGTTGGAAAAGATGCTTGATATGATTTCAATTTTCTTAAATTTACCAAGGTTTGATTTGTGACCCAAGATTTGATCTATCCTGGAGAATGTTCTGTGTACGCTTGAGAAGAAAATGTGTTCTGCTGCTTTCAGATGGAATGTCCTATAAATATCAATTAAGTCTATCTTTTATAATGTGTCATTTAAGCCTTGTGTTTCCTTATTAATTTACTGTCTGGATGATCTTTCCATTGGTGTAATTGGGGTGTTAAATTCCCCACTATTACTGTGTTACTGTCAATTTCCCCTTTCATGGCTGTTAGCATTTGCCTTATATACTGAGGTGCTCCTATGTTGGGTGCATATATATTTACAATTGTTTTATCTTCTTGGATTGATCCCTTGATTGTTATGTAGTGTCGTTCCTTGTCTCTTGTAACAGCCTTTATTTTAAAGTCTATTTTGTCTGATATGAGTATTGCTACTCCAGCTTTCTGTTGATTTCCATTTGTGTGGAATATCTTTTTCCATCCCCTCACTTTCAGTCTGTATGTGTCCCTGGGTCTGAAGTGGGTCTCTTGTAGGCAGCATATATATGGTTCTTGTTTTTGTATCCATTCAGCCAGTCTGTGTCTTTTGGTTGAAGCATTTAATCCAATTACATTTACGGTAATTATCAATATGTGTATTCCTATTGCCATTTTCTTAATTGTTTTGGGTTTGTTTTTGTAGGTCTTTTTCCTTCCCTTCCTTTTTTCTTCTCTTGTGGTTTGATGACCATATTAGTGTTGTATTTGGGTAGGTTTTTCTTTTGTGTGTGTGTATCTATTGTAGTTTTTTGGTTTGCATTTCCCATGAGATTTTGATAAAGCAGTCTATATATATACAAGGTTGTTTTAAGTTACTGCTCTCTTAATTTCAAATGCAATTCTGATTTCCTGCGTTTGTACTCTCCTCTTCTCACAGTTGCTGGTTTTGATATCATGTTTGTTTATGAATGATTTCCTGCTTTTACTGTATGTTTGTCTTTACCAGTGAGCTTTCCTATTTGTGATTTTCTTGTTTCTAGTTGTGGCCTCTTGGGAAAGAGTTGTTCGGAAGGAGAAGAAAAGGAAGGAGCTGGCCAGTCTCTTACTGATTTGGTCCCTAATCTGTTCATCAAAATTCAAAAACCAGGATTTGTGAAGGAGACCGAAAATGAGCAGAATTTTTCCCACACCACTCCTGTCACTTTTTTTTTTTATTGGAGTATAGTTGATTTACAGTGTAAGTTTCAGGTATACAGCAAAGTGAATTAGTTATACATATATATATCCACTCATTTTTAGATTCTTTTTCCATATAGGCCATTACAGAGTATTGAGTAGAGTTCCCTGTGCTATACAGTAGGTTCTTTTTTTTTTTTTCTTTTTTTTTTTATTTTTGTCTGTGTTGGGTCTTCGTTTCTGTGTGAGGGCCTTCTCTAGTTGCGGCAAGCGGGGGCCACTCTTCATCACGGTGCGCGGGCCTCTCACCATCGCGGCCTCTCTTGTTGGGAGCACAGGCTCCAGACACGCAGGCTCAGTAGTTGTGGCTCACGGGCCTAGTTGCTCTGCGGCATGTGGGATCTTCCCAGACCAGGGCTCGAACCCGTGTCCCCTGCATTGGCAGGCAGACTCTCAACCACTGAGCCACCAGGGAAGCCCCCTACAGTAGGCTCTTATTAGTTATCTATTTTATATATAGTAGTGTGTATATGTCAATCCCAATCTCCCAGTTTATCCCTCCACCTCCCTTATCCCCTGGTAACCATAAGTTTGTTTTCTACATCTGTGACTCTACTAGTGTTTTGTAAATAAGTTCATTTGTACCCTTTTTTAGATCCACATGTAAGCAATATGATATGATATTTGTCTTTCTGTGTCTGACTTACTTCACTCAGTATGACAATCTCTAGGTCCATCCACGTTGCTGCACATGGCATTATTTTGTTCTTTTTTATGGCTGAGTAATATCCCACTGTATATATATACCACATTTTCTTTATCTATTCCTCTGTTGATGGACATTTAGGTTGCTTCCGTGTCCTGGCTATTGTAAATAGTGCTACAATGAACATTGGGGTGCCTGTATCTTTTTGAATTCTGGTTTTCTCCGTGTATATGCCTAGGAGTGGGATTGCTGGGTCATATGGTAGTTCTACTTTTAGTTTTTTAAGGGACCTCCATATTGTTCTCAATAGTGGCTGTACCAATTTACATTCCCACCATCAGTGTAGTAGGGTTCCCTTTTCTCCACACCCTCTCCAGCATTTATTGTTTGTAGATTTTTTGACTATGGCCATTCTGACAGGTGTGACTGATACCTCATTGTAGTTTTAATTTGCATTTCTCTAATAATTAGTGATGTCAAGCATCATTTCATGTGCTTTTTGGCCATCTGTATGTCGTCTTTGGAGAAATGTCACTGTTGAACTGAAATGTGTTTTGTTCCTTAGTTCATGGTTTTAAGGACTATTCCCTAAATTTTTTGTTTTGTTTTTGCAAAGTTCCACCTGCTACCTTAATATCAGTTCAAGCCTTTCATTTTCTTTAATTTAGAGAATTAAACAGTAGATTTTTTGGTTTGCTTTGCTTTTTGCTTTTGTTATTCTGATACGAATCACTAAAACTTCAGGATTAAGTGTGATTTTAATGAAGACAAATTAAAATGCAAATAGTAAATGTATTTTAAAACTTATTTCTAGGGAAGCACCTATCTTAAATTGAATACATGGTGAATTTCTTACACATTGAAGAGACTGATAGGCAGTATGTTTGAAGATGTCCAGTAAACCCATCAAATGTACCATTTTAGACTATGTTACAAATTCCATTTTAGATTTACTGGTTTTTATGAAGAGTGTGAGCATAAACAGTTCTTTATACCAATGAAGGAGAAATAAAGTTTCCTGAAGTTATTTATCACTGCAATTCAGAGAAGTCCTACTGTGTGAGGGGGTAAATCCTAAAAATAATATCCTCATTCCAGCAGGACCCAATGTGGGACATCAAGAAATTAATAGCTTTTGTTCTAAGAACACATGGTATGAATAATGAAAGAAATAAACAAGAAAGCTAGTAATACACACACCTCCCAGGGGCATAAAAAGGGTTTGCCAAAGCCAAGACTTAGCCTGCCAATAATGAAAGGAAACAACTGTGTTGAAAAACGGTACAGAAGAGTCAGAGAGGAAAAGGAATTTCCTGGGGTTTAGGCCGTCTTCTAATGGCATTTTACTCTGCTGTTGCCAAGACCAGTTGTACATAGATAATGTAGGTGAATGCTCATGGTTTGATAGGAGTCACAAAGAGTCCCCATTCAAGTTCTTTCCCTTCAATCAATTTCTCTCACGCCCGAAGGGCCATGTTTAGAAATACGGGTATGCCTCTATAAGGAATTAGTGATGGGTAGAGAATACAAACACCTCTTGGGAAGGTAGTTTACTGTTTTTCTTCATTAGCAGCCTAATTTTAGGTTAATGGTATTACCCCATAAGGGCATGCATAAGGAGCTAAAGCAAAGCAATTCAGAGCATTGCCTGAAAGTGTAGAATCTGGAGGTTAAAATAAATAAATAATTTTTTAAAATAAATAAATACACAGTCTGAGTCAGCCAGGGAAACACCAAGAGTGTAGGATATTACACAGGAAGGAAAGGATTAGCAAAAATAATCCTGAAGGAGAAGAGGACACTGCAAAAGAAGAGATCATTGAAAAAAATTATGTTTAAAAAAAAAAAACTTCCTGTGGTACATGCTGAAAATAACAGGATTAGAGCTCATCAAAATTTGTAATCTGAACGTTTTTTCCTGTGCTAACACTCACAGTGGTCCTAAACCAAAGCTGTGACTACAAAAGAAGAAGGAAAAAAATGTTGATGAGATTTAGAAATGTAAAAAATAGAATTTATCATAAAATTATACTGGATCTGTTTATTTTTTTAGTTATTCCAGAAAGAGTCCCTTCTCTTTATGCCCTGCTAAATTAATTTGAGCAACGGTATTAAACATTTCTGTTGTACAAACATGCTGTACAGCTTCATGAGCACAGCAATTCAGAACACACACTTGACTGATAGCTATGGCAAGTACACTAGCACTTGTGACGCCTATTTCTAGCATCTCAAATCACTCCCGAAAATCATAAGCTCTAGGAATCTATCATATACTTCCATAATACAGATTGAAAATTGATTTGCTTCCATGATCTTTGTGAAGGGGATGACTTTATAATTGTCTTTAAGTCCATCAGAAGTAAATGAATATTTTGTGCCCATGTTAACTGAAAAGAAGAAAATGGTCTTTACAACAGTGATGTGAACTATAGGAAGAAGTTACAAAATTTACATCCTCAAAGAACTTTGAGAGAACAGATTAGATCAGTAGTTCTCAACAGAGGGCAATTTTGTCCCCTCCCCAGGATATTTGGCAGTGTCTGGAGACATTTTTGGTTGTCACAGCTGTGGAAGGGTGGAATCCAGGGAGTAAAGGCCAGAGATGCTGCTAATTATCCTACCTTTCACAGGAAAGGCCCCCATAAAAAACATTGTCCAGCCCTAAGTGTCAGTAGTGCCAAAGCTGAGAAACCCAAGAAGTTCCTTACAGCCTTAGGACTCTTAAAAAATCCCATCTGATTATAATCAGTTCAAGGTGACACGATCAGGGTATCTCAAAGATGAATGAATTCTTTCATGCCACTAGACTGTTTCAAAATATTATAAATAGGTCATTGATTCAGTGTGCTAAATAGCTGAATCAAGTTAATCCTAAGTGCATTTTGAAGAATATGGAGAATATCTTAATCATTGGGCAACTCTGGTACAGAAATGTACTTCCTTTGAAAAGGAATACCTAAATTTTAGAAGAAAGTTTCCTGACTAATTGTCAGAAGAGAAAAGAAATAGAAAAAAAAAAAAAAATCAGACTTCATTGTTTTACACTGAATTCCCACACAGACCCAAAGAAAAGATCTATGTTAACATGAGGTTCAGATAAATAACTGTTGGTATTTTTTCCTAACCACAAATATCTTCAAATAACTTAGTTTCCTATGTGTGTTATTCATGTTTTTCTAAAACTTTAGAGCCAGAGCCTATTATATTTTTTACCATGCATAATAATGGATAATTTCTATTCATTGATTTTTTTTTTTTTTTTTAAATAGGAGTAATTGAATATAAAATTCCAGGGAGCATTTGCTATGCCTTACAGCCTGTGCCTTCAAGAAACTCTGTTTATGAGTCAGAATGACTTGAGAGCTATCCAAGTACTGGGTTGTGATTTTTTTCCTCATTCCAGTGCCAACTTAGATCTTAAAGAATTATCTAGGGTTAATGAGAAGGAATTCTGAAGACTGTCACTACTAATACTAATCCCTGGTAGAAATGCAAAATGAATTTACTGACTGCCTGGTGGGAAGGGATAAGAGCAGAATAGATTTCTTGAAATAGTCTGTTGCTTGATTGTTTTGAGGGAATTATATTTGGACACTCTATTATGAGGAAGTGAGATAAATTGTTTGTTTTCTGACTTTTTTAGCTAAGAATGAAACCTTGGCACTGCCTGCTGAATCTAAAACACCAAAGGTAGAAAAAATCCCAGCACAGCCCGTAACAGGTAATGAGAGCCCTATGTTATTAACTTTGAGAAAATAAATAATATGTTTTTTCAAATAGTAACTGATTGACAAGCCTGTATTTTTTTTGCAGTGAAGAGCCAGTAGGAAATTCATTTTGATCATAAGCACACAACAGTAGGAGATTCTGGGTCTTTAATGTTTGGAAAAACAGCAGATGCAAAATGAACCATTGAATTCTATAACTGATATGTAATATGGAAGCTGTATTTTTCACTTTAAGTGAAAGTTGTTACCGCAACATTCTGAAATATTTTTATACTAAGATGTAATACCATGGTTTTGGTGCTTTCCTTTTATAAGAAGACACGAGAGCATTTTTTCATTTCTTCACTTTCACAAGTGATTGGTTTAGCAAAATGCCATTACCCCTCATAAATCCATAGTTTAATATCTATGAAAATACCTTGGAATCATTTAGTAACAATGTCTCTTGAAGATTAACAATGCTCAGGTAGAAAATACCTAATAGTTCTGTAAAAATCCTTTAAAGAATAAACGCAGTATGCATTTTCCCCAGTTTATCAACCATTACTAACAAACATTCAGCATGTCTTCTATGAATGAACTGCCCAAGTCCAGCCCACTGGGGACACGTTATTCTCTGAACTACAGAGTTTTTGCCAGAGCAATACCGCTTCATCCAGAGCTCTGTGAAACAAATATCTGGCAAGAATTCCTCCAAATCTACATTTAGCAAAGTAACTCCAATCTAAAGTGAATTTTTTAACCCATAAAATTGCCATGAATTGAAATATCAGTGATATTTACCTTGTACTAAACTCTTGGACTCCTAACTAGTCCAGAGGAAATAAAGATTGGTGGGGAAATAAAATGGCTTGATTTCAAGAAACCTATTCAAGTAGAAATATTTCTGACAGAGTAAGAAGTACTTGGTCCTACCTAAAGGTGAGAAATGGACCTTCCATCCCCCACGTTCATGGGAGTTGGAGCAAGGGTAGACTCTGATGCTGGAATAAGCTATTTGAATGAAATTCCTAGGTAGTTTTCTGATTTCAATATAATTAGCCAATACCAAGAAAAGCATTCCCAACTACACTTCTTCTCTTGGCATAGTATCTGATGGGAGAGTCAACAGATTTCTTAGTTCTCTGCCAAACCTTCCTCAGGATTTTCCACTTCAGAAACACTTAGGCAAACACCATAATTCATTATTCAGTGTTACTGTGTTTATTTCATATCCTTACCCTACAAAATTCTGGAATTGTGTAGCTCACAATTCATTCCAGATCTCAGTGATCCTGGTTCTTATTCCTCAAAAACTATTTACCTGAAGGTCATCTTTACCTTTGATCTAGCACTTGAAACAACGCTGTGACTGAGCATTTGAATCCTCATAATTTCAACCCAGTTCCAAGCTTTGCATGTTGACTACAGTTTGGAAGAGAGAAGTCTTAAAAATGTAATAGTTCTAAATAAATCTTTTTGACCTGGGTCATTATGTTATCTGCCCATTTATTAACTTGCTTAATAAATATTTATCCTGTGCTTGCTTACTATACCCCAGACTTCTTGCTAAGAAAAAGGGGCAGACCCAACATTATGATTAATCTGATAAATGCTTCCATGGGGGTCAATTCCACGTGCTTTTTGGAACACATGGAAAGTGGACAAACCCAGAAAGGAAGGGTTGGGAGGAGGTGTCAGTTCAGACACAAACCAGGGAGCCCTTAACATAATTAACTTGAAAAGAATTAGTCCGTGTAAGTGTCAGTTCTAATTCTAAAGGGCAACAAAAGTGCCTTATGGTCTTGAGTTGTTTCATCATTTTATCTTAATTTGTAAAGTCGTCTTTTTTACCTTCCAGTGACTCCTGAATCAGTTCCAAGAACCACTAAACCCACTGTGTCTAGTGCATTAGACATTTCAGAAACAATACCGGGTAATTCTAAGAACTTTTTTTCTTAAAAAAAAAAGAACCTCCCAACCCTCATACAAAAGTAAACCCAATGCCTTGGCTTCCCATCCTCCCCACTTTCTTTCCTACCTTACTGGCAGTAGTTCATCTTCTGTTTCTTGGACCAATTCCATTAAAGAGTTAACGACATACCTTGATCCTGATGACTAATATTCTAGGCAGCTCTGGATGCTATATGCTAACTGTACACCCTTTTTACCAGTCTCTTGGGAGGTATAGAAAAACAGAATGCCAGCCTTTTAACCTACAAAGCTTGGAGGAGTGAGAGTCTTGACTATGTCTGTGCTTTCCATTTCAGTTGGCTTTTCCAAGTCTTGTGTGTACTAAACTTAAGGAGAATCCCCAAAAGTGTCATGCCTTTTACTAAGAATTTCATGTCATGCAAGTTAGCTGCTTCTTGGCCCAAGAGAATCTAACCTGCTTTATTCTCTTCTCCAAAAAAAAAAAAAAAAAAAAAAGGAGTAGCATGTACGTATTTTGTTCTGTACTTGTGATGTTGATCTTCCATGCCACACCATGGCCATTTGAACGTATACCTTCAAATTATAACTATGTAAAACTTTTCCAGGGAAAGCCAGCTATTTCCATGAAAGGCATCAGCTGCCCAAAGCACCCTCTGTTATGAGCATGCCTCACATGACATGGTTAAGCCACAATGTCAAATCCTGACTCAGGGAGTTTCTAACTGAATTCTTCTTTATTGCAGTTCTCAGGGGAAGGACCCCCGAAACACCGCAAACTATTTTAATACCTAGGTTTGAATTGCCACTGAGCACTCTAGGTAAAAATTATTAAACACTGCAGCTTATTATTACCTTGGAAATATTATGCATGCTTGAAAGAAGTCCTTAGGCTAATTCATTCAAATTTATCTCCTCACAGAAAAGAAGGGACACATGGCTTATAGAACAATAAACTCTCCAATACTAAGCCCTTAAATGTTATAAATTCTTTATTTTATAATTTAGGATCCTAAAGAGTCTTTCTCTATGACAAATCCTTTGGTAATTTTTCTTGGGGGTAGTCATATTTTGATATTATATTTGATTCTTTTAATTCAACATTATTGTGTCACTGAATAAACTATTTTCTATATTTTTCCTAAATATCTTTTTACTCAACTGTTTCTCTTGAAAGAGAAGATATATTTATGTATTTCTGCAGACTGCTTCTTAGAATTCTTAGAATTTACGTGCAATATCAAAAAAGTTGTTGGGGGAGCTTAAATATAAAGTCATGTAGTTACTGAAATTCTATTTTTAAAAACTATTGGACAGACATTTTCTACTTCATATGTGTTTGGTGCTTGACTTGAGTTTAAACTTAATATATCTGAGAACACACGTACGCATAGCTGAAGAAATTAGGACACTAGTTTAATAAGGGTGAAAAGAAGAACCCAAACTCCTCACATGCAGTGGCTTGATTATACAAAATAGAAAAAGAAGCTGTCTTATATTATCCATCATTGAAACACAAGAGTAAGAAATATATACTACTAACAGTCCCTTACCTTACCTGAGTAATTTGCATTTGTGTGTTTGTTTTTTGTTTTTGAAGCTTGAGATTTTAAAAACCTTTTCTCTCACACTTCAAGCCATAACATTTCTTGTGTGTTTCATTGCAGCTCCGAAAAGGCTTCCAGAATTTCCTCAGGCAAAAACACCCTTCCCTTTTGAGAAACCTGGGGGCACCTTGGGTAATAACAGCACCTTAAATCTGGTGTTACAACGTGGGTGGTGATTGCTTAATTCTGTAGAACACGTTTACTGGATCTTATCTATGCAAACCTCAATGAACTGCTGAATTCAGTCAGCTTAGCCAAACAAGTGGTTGATTTGGTTTAAACAAAAAAAAAAAAAGCCAAAAACAACTATTTCTCTGATTGGATTTTCTACAAATTCAGTAACAATTATCAATCTATTAATTCCATATATAGCCCATTTAGTTAGTTTTCCGTCCTCAAAAAGGTGAGAGTATGACACCAAACTCTAGTTTCCTTCTAGTCTCTACTCAAATGCTCTCTGAACGGGTGTATATTGATTTCTTCTTGATATGTGATGATGTTTAATTGGATCAGTATGTGTTTTTTATTTCAGGCTACTGGTAGCCACTTAACCACACCAGCAACCTATTTCTGTCTCTTTATCCTCTCAAAAAAATTCTCAGTGAATTCCATTTCTTTTTTGCTGTAGCTTCAAGTCAAAAGCCATGGATTGTGCCTACAAGTAAAATATCTGAAGATTCCAAAATTCTACTGCCTCAAACTGGTAATTGCATTCTATTTTTAAAAAATAGATTGGAGCAACAGTATGGAATAACTTCTCGTTTTTATTTTTATAGGTTGTTTAGCTGATTATCCATATACTTTGTAGTAAATGGTAAAGTTATAATCCATTCTTGATGCTTAGATGAATTTCATTTTTTTCAATACAAAAGCAAAATGCTTTTGCATTTGTTTTAAAGATCTGTGTTTTAATGTCTGGATATACAGTTAGAAGTCTGGCTAGAAGATGAACTGTGAATTGGCTCATTGAATTTCTAGAGATCTCTTTAGTGACATGAGAGCAGTAACAAAAATAAGAATCCCATCGTGATCTGATTTAAGAGTATGAATTTAATATTTCCCTTGCAGTTAGATATTTCTTTTTCAGTAAAATATCCAATGAACGTTTGAGAGTTTACTTTGTGCAAGATATTATTACTGAGTCCTAAAATATGTAAACATATTGTGATATAGAGGAAAGACCACAGGTCTTGGCACTAACACTGGACCTTGGTTCCAGTTCTGGCTTTACTACCAACCACCTATTTGAGCTATTTTTCTCTACTTTCCTGGATCCTGGTTTGCTCTTTTGTAAACTATAGCAATTGGCTTTTTCTCCCGAGAATTCTTGTATTCCAACACTAAAATTGATTGAGTGAAATAGCTTCCTTTCTAAAAAATAGATTTTTCTCAATTAAAGAGTTTTTGCATTTACGTCTTTTCTTTGATGTCTAGTGGTCAACTAAAGAAAATATTCAGCATGTGAGAATTATAAGAAAACCTCACAAACCATTTTGTGTGATTACTTCTATGATTTTTGTTTTACTTATTTGTATTTTAATTTTGTGAACCTTCTAGTGGTGCTGTTTTTGAGTACATATAATTAGTATATAATGTAGTTAGAAGTTCATGTAATGATGTTAAACACACCCCCATTCTGTGGTATTCTCCAGAAAGGAGTCCAGCACAGGACTGGTTTGAGAAAGGATGAGAATGAGCCCACAGACACATAGATCTTAGTCAAATGATCCTTTCTCTGGTGAGTGTAATTGATTCAGATCTTAGCAAAAGATACCAGGATGGCATCAAGTGAAGTAAGCATGTCTGTTGCAGTCCTCCCTAGTTTTCTCACGTGGGAAAACACTTCTAAGTTGGTTATAGTTGTCAGCCAACACAGAGGAGCCTTAAATTGGGTCTTTTCTAAGCCTTGATTCCCCATGTCACTGACCCTGAAATTCTACTGCCATTACTTCATGTGGGTGTAAGAACACCTTCAGAATTCAGGTCACCTGAGTCTAAAATCCAGGCTCTGGGTGGAGTTTCATACTGAGCCTCTAGTTCTGTTCGTTAACACAGAGGCCCAGATGCACTGCAGACCGTGGAACAATGCTGGTCTGCGGGCGTGTGTGATGGTTTATCTGCTGCACTGTGGCCCAGCTGGCCTGACCCCCACGTCCTTTCCAAGTATCACATCTTCCAAACCAAAGATTGTTGGGGCCCACTGAGTTAGTAGAACACTTAGGTCCCTTTTATCTCTCAACTTCCGGGCTATAAACACAGGGTATATAAGGTCTTCCTGGTTTCTCTTGAGCAGCCTCTAGATTTTTGGTGTTTATGATTATTTAAGAGCAAACTGACCAAAACCTCCAGGAAACCACTTATGAAATTTCAATGCCTAGGATATGAATTATATATAAGCCTGAATTGAAGCAAGCTTTGGGGAGTAGGGAAAATATGTTTGCAGGTGAATGTTGTAGAGTTACAAAGAGACAAAGATAGATGAGATTGGAAATCCCAGTAAAAGAAAGGTTCCTTTTGCCTTAGTTACAGAAAAGGAATATTCTGGTTTTGCCCTGGTGGAATATGAATAGTTGCTAACGCCGCAGGAAGCAGTTTCATTATTCAGCTGTTTCCCTCCTGCTAGGCCCACCTTAGGCTGCCAGAGAACTTCCAAAAACTGCCGACTGCCAGCCGTCTCTAGATGAAGTGTGTGGGCCTGTCATGGGCTGTAACAGTTCAGTAGGTATGATTGCAGGCATAAGCGTCAGCCACAGAAACTTCCTAGCCTGCCCTTGCAACATTGAATTGTTATGACTGGGCTACTTGGTATGATGTTTGGAGAGAGAGCATTGGCATCACCAGGGAGCTTGATAGAAAGGCAGAATCTTGGGCTCTACTTCAAATCTGTTGAATCAGGATCTGCTTTTTAACAAGATCTCTAGATGATTTGTATGAGCATTAAAGTTTAAGAAGCACTGCCTTATCGCCGTAGTCTGTAATACTTCACATGGTACAGATAAGAAGCATCGAATGTGGTCAGTTATAGGACAGGAGGCCTGAAATCAATGTAAAATTGGTTTCTTAAAGTGGGCGATTAAGTATTTCTTGTTTCTGCTAATACTTTTAACACTCCCATCTACCTCTTGTATAAATGTTCTGTGGCATCTTCCTAACGTGTTAAATTCCAAATTAAAATTTATCAAATGTGTTACTTGTGATTTAAAGAGTTGATACATTCATACAACCCTTTTATTCATTTCAGCCTTTGTTTCTCAATTGATTTTGTGTGAATTTACACAGGCACTAAGTTTCTATTTCCTGTTTAGTTTCAACATATATGATTATTGTATTTTCCAGTTACTCACATGGCTTCCTAATGCAATTATTTGAGAATTAAGAAGAGAGAGAGGCAGAGATAGTACTTGAATGCTGGTCCATAAAATCATTGGTCTTGTTTTTAGTTGTTACATCTTTTGAAGAAATGATATATTTCAGCTGGTATTAATGACATTATTATAGCAAAATGAACATATTTTGTTTTCTCTGTTGGCATGCAATGCATCTATATTTACTATGTCAATTGCCTTCAGCCGAAGACCACCAGGAACACACCTGTATTTGAACAAAGTTAGGTTTATTTACTTTTTGTAACAATGGAGAATGCAGACCATGAGGAACTGTGGATCTGTTAGTAAGAGGATGTTATGGGATTTAGTCTTGTGTTAGGTGATTCTGGGGAGTGTTCAAGGAAGCGAAGCTTTGCTCTGCATTGGATGCTGTCTGAAAATGGGAATAATCTGTGACAGAATATCTTAAGAATTCTTAACTAGAAGGCAAGAAAAGAGGAGTGAGACTAAAGCTGTGATTGGTAAAGATATTAACCAGAATATGAGGACAGTAATTTTTGTGTTCACACGTTTGTGTCCCACACAGTTACAGAATGGTCTTGTTTTTGTCTTGGTCCATCTTTGTCACCAAGTGAACTTGTCTGAGGTTGATGTTCTTTTCAACTGTCGATGTTCCGTAGGTGAACACAGCAGCCTAGCTGTGCGTGCCTGGCCGGCACCTGGATGCCAGGAGCTGCTTGTTTCTTTATCAACCATTAAACGTGGTTTATCAGTACGTTTTGTAAAACTCATTTTCCTTCAACGTTTACTAGATTTGTTTTCCACATTTACTTCATACTCTGTATCAGATAATCAGAATGCATGCTCTTAAAAAGATTTCTGTATTACTTTTGTCTATAAAAAGATATGTGGAAATTCTAACTTGCATGTCGAATATTGAAATCATTTCAGTAGTTGATGGCAAGAGTGGGACAGGGTATTTGGAATTTGGACTGTCCTAGGAAATCTGAGAAGTGCAGCCATCAAACAAATTCTTCCCTACTTTTAGTCTATTGGCCCCAATCCTTCATTAGAGCTGCATTTTGTGATCTCATTATTTGGAATTGTACTTTGTTTAAACCTTCTCTAAAGTATGTTCAAGTAGGATTGATTGATTTTGCTTTCCTTAGCAAATCCACCTTTTCTTAAAGTACAGAAAGGGAATTATAAAAATCTGCTCTTTAACTATATGCCAGAATGCAAACTTATTTATAAATTCTATATTAAAAGAAAGTTGGCCATATTTTAGAAATACTTAAGTGCTTGTAACAATCATTCAAAAAAGTCAATCTTTCTGATGGTGCAATAGAATTGGTCTTATGTTCTACTGGAAGGTAGCCAGTAGAACATGGTTGGAGAAGGAGGATAGAAATCAATGTTTTGTTTCTGGCTTCTAATGCTATCAGTGTTAAGCATCCTTAATTTACTTGGCCATCCCCTTAAAAGATCATCATTTAGTACCAGGAGGGATTTGAACCATAATCAAATAAAAAAATGGTTTCTTCATATAACCCAAGATGATCCAGTGTGTTTATTTGCATCCTTAGAAAACTCTCCAGCCTGTTCTTCCCCTAGCATGCCCAGACAAATTGACTTTTCCCTCTAATTGTACAGTAACTTATTACTAAGATGACAGCTCCTTCTGGCATAATTATTTCCCCTTGAGCAATAAACAATTATCTTTAGAGACTTACCTTGGCAGAACTGAGGATGGTCTGCCTCAGTCTTTTCATTAGAATCCACTTTGGGAGCTCGCTTTAGGAGTTCATTACTAATTATTTTCAGTGTCTCATTCTTTCAGTACTTTGTAGAACTTTAGTAAATTGCTATATGCACTTAAGCTCTATAAATTATTTAAAGCCTTGAAAGCTGAAGTGATCAGCATGCCTGAGGAGCGGTATACTGGTTGGAAAGTTTCAGCCACAGGTGGTTTGCTCACAGTGGTTGAAAAGAGGTTGAACTCTACATTTGGACCTTATTGTCGTCCTATGAGGTGTTGATTAGCATAGATCTGGCCCACTGGGCTGAATTAAGCCCTAGAGAGGAGAAAAAATAGGAAAAAATGGTGGTGTTGATGCTTTGAGATCAGGAAAATAGAATTTAAGTATAGCAGATGGCTTACAGATTTACAGTGGCCTCTTAGAGATTTACAACCGCAGCCTTTGGTTTTGCTTCATGAGCATTTTCTTGCAGGCAATATATTCACAAATTTCAAGGCCAACCGGAAAGGTATTTTATTTTTCCATGAAATGAAGAGAGCTTTATGCACTTATTTAAATGGTACTGAGAACTCTGTGTATGGTGTTTATAAATGCTTTTCTCATCCAGCTACTTATTGATGGTCCCATTGTATTTTCCCCTTGTGTCTTTATATGTGTGTTTAGGATTCTATTTCCATGGCAGGGTATGGCCACACAAGCATATCGCAGGTAATTGTGTAGTAGAGGGAGAGATTTGTGTGCACACATATGTGTGTTATAAAATAATTAAAGAATCTGTTCATTTATTCTCATCTATCCTTACTAAGAGCATAAACTACCCAACTGTCAAACTCATTGTTATTTGTTCATTGTAATGGAAATCTTGCCAATTAATTCCATTGAGTCTTCCCATGTACAAGGCTCTGGGGTAAACCTTGAAGTCCATAAAGAGCATGACAGGCACAGTTTCTATCCTAATGAGGTCACGAGGTCTTTCATCTAAGAATTTATGTTTAAAAAGGAGTCTTTATACATATGCAGTCAAATATTATTCAGCCATAAAAAAAAGATGGAATAATGCCATTTGTAGCAACATAGATGAACCTAGAGATTATCATACTAAGTGAGGTAAGTCAGACAGGGAAAGACAAATATCATATGATACCACTTATATATGTACTCTAAAAAATGATACAAGTGAACTTATTTACAGAACAGAAACGGACTCACAGGCATAGGAACAAATTTATGGTTAACAAAGGGGAAAGGAGATGAGGAGGTTAGGAGTTTGGGATTAGCAGATACAAACTACTAGATATAAAAGAGTTAAACAACAAGGTCCTACTGTATAGCACAGGGAACTATATTCAATATCTTGTAATAAACTATAAGGGAGGGTGGGAGGGAGATGCAAGAGGGAGGAGATATGGGAATATATGTATATGTATAGCTGATTCACTTTGTTATAAAGCAGAAACTAACACACCACTGTAAAGCAATTATACTCCAATAAAGATGTTTAAAAAAAAAACTATAAGGGAAAAGAATCTGAAAAAATACATATATATATATATATATATATATATATATATATATATATATATATGTATATATATATATCTGAATTACTTTGCTGTACACCAGAAGCTAACATATTTTAAATCAACTATACTTCAATAAAAAAATAATAAATTAGAAACAGTCCAACAAAAAAGTCTTTCACATAGTTATTAATATTCATGGAATTTGAATAAGATAAATTGATGAATTCTTGATCATTGTAAAGGCCTTGTCTGTGTGCCATCATGTTTCCAGAGCAATATCAAAGTATTTTTATTATGGAATTTGCATCTAATCAGTTTGTTTGTTTTTTTTAACAGATGATTTTTTTTTTTAAACATTTTATTTATTTATTTATTTATTTTTGGCTGTGTTGGGTCTTCATTTCTGTGCGAGGGCTTTCCCCAGTTGTGGCAAGCGGGGGCCACTCTTCATCCCGGTGCATGGGCCTCTCACTATTGTGGCCTCTCTTGTTGCAGAGCACAGGCTCCAGACGCGTAGGCTCAGTAGTTGTGGCTCACAGGCCTAGTTGCTCCGCGGCATGTGGGATCTTCCCAGACCAGGGCTCGAACCTGTGTCCCCTGCATTAGCAGGCAGATTCTCAACCACTGCGCCACCAGGGAAGCCCCTAATCAGTTTTTTAAAAGTAAAAATAAAATGTACAACCAACAAAACATAATTTAGCAATGTAGTTTTAGGAAGTTATAAGCAAATGAGAAAATTGTAGTGTGTCTTATTTCATATTATTTTTTTCTCTGAAAAATATAAAACTAAAATTTAGTTATCATGATTATAAGCCATTACTGTTTTTTGAAAGAAACTAAAATTGCTTTTTATAGCCTTTGAATTGAACTGCCTATTTTACTAACATTAGACTTCTCCTACAAATTTTGGTCCCATTTATATTCTGTGAATGCAAGATTAGAAATGGTGCTTAATGACAAATGGCTGGAGAATGGCACCCACTAAAGTAAACATTGGTGACAGAAGATGTTTGCCTCTAAACAATAATGCATGATGCCATGTAGAGTCTAAAAAATAAAAGGGTTTACCCCTCTTAGCTATTTATCAATTTTATAGCTGGAGAAGCCCTTTAAAATCCAGGGATACCTAAGCATTTCCTGTGTTTCATTCTGGTATAGAAAGAAGTATATTTACAAGAGTTTTGTGGGGTTTTTTGTTTTTTTGTTTGGGTTTTTTTTTTTAATTTTATTTTATTTATTTTTTTATACAGCAGGTTCTTATTAGTTATCCATTTTACACATATTGGTGTATATATGTCAATCCCAATCTCCCAATTCATCACACCACCACCCCTCCCCCTCCACTTTTCCCTCTTGGTGTCCATACATTTGTTCTCTGCATCTGTGTCTCAATTTCTGCCCTGCAAACTGGTTCATCTGTACCATTTTTCTAGGTTCCACATATATGTGTTAATATATGATATTTGTTTTTCTCTTTCTGACTTACTTCACTCTGTATGACAGTCTCTAGATCCATCCACGTCTCTACAAATGACCCAATTTCGTTCCTTTTTATGGCTGAGTAATATTCCATTGTATATATGTACCACAACTTCTTTATCCATTCATCTGTCAGTGGACATTTAGGTTGCTTCCATGTCCTGGCTATTGTAAATACAGCTGCAATGAACATTGGGGTGCATGTGTCTTTTTGAATTATGGTTTTCTCTGGGTATAAGCCCAGTAGTGGGATTGCTGGGTCATATGGTAATTCTATTTTTAGTTTTTTAAGGAACCTCCATACTGTTCTCCATAGTGGCTGTATCAGTTTACATTCCCACTAACAGTGCAAGAGGGTTCCCTTTTCTCCACACCCTCTCCAGCATTTGTTGTTTGTAGATTTTCTGATGATGCCCATTCTAGCTGGTGTGAGGCGATACCTCATTGTAGTTTTGATTTGTATTTCTCCAGCAATTAGTGACATTGAGCAGCTTTTCATGTGCTTCTTGGCCATCTGTATGTCTTCTTTGGAGAAATGTCTATTTACATCTTCTGCCCATTTTTGGATTGGGTTATTTGTTTTTTTAATATTGAGCTGCATGAGCTGTTTATGTATTTTGGAGATTAATCCTTTGTCTCTTGATTTGTTTGCAAATATTTTCTCCCATTCTGAGGGTTGTCTTTTTGTCTTGTTTGTAGTTCCCTTTGCTGTGCAAAAACTTTTAAGTTTCATTAGGTCCCATTTGTTTATTTTTGTTTTTATTTCCATTACTCTAGGAGGTGGATCAAAAAAGATCTTGCTGTGATTTATGTCAAAGAGTGTTCTTCCTATGTTTTCCTCTAAGAGTTTTATAGTGTCCGGTCTTACATTTAGGTCTCTAATCCATTTTGAGCTTACTTTTGTGTATGGTGTTAGGGAGTGTTCTAATTTCATTCTTTTACATGTAGCTGTCCAGTTCTCCCAGCACCACTTATTGAAGAGACTATCTTTTCTCCATTGTATATCCTTGCTTCCTTTGTCATAGATTAGTTGACCATAGGTGCGTGGGTTTATCTCTGGGCTTTCTATCCTGTTCCATTGATCTATATTTCTGTTTTTGTGCCAGTACCATATTGTCTTGATTACTGTTGCTTTGTAGTGTAGTCTGAAGTTCGGGAGCCTGATTCCTCCAGCTCCATTTTTTTCCCTCAAGACTGCTTTGGCTATTCGGGGTCTTTTGTGTTTCCATATAAACTGAAATTTTCTAATTCTGTGAAAAATGCCATTGGTAGTTTGATAGGGATTGCACTGAATCTGTAGATTGCTTTGGGTAGTATAGTCATTTTCACAATATTGATTCTTCCAATCCAAGAACATAGTATATCTCTCCATCTGTTTGTATCAAGAGTTTTGCAAAGAAGTCAAGAGTGGTTGATTTTTGGAGAACTCCAGTTTCCACCCTGTCCTGTCCTCTGACATCCATTACTTCAGAATCAAAAACTCTTGTTTAACCCATGAAATGAGGTAGTAGTGTGCTTCTCAGAGCTGCCCAAATAACATAAAACTTCCAGCGAGTGGTGTTTGTGTGTTTTAGCACTCAGCTATCAGAAACTCCAGAAATAGAAATAATCAGAGACCAAACCTGCTGGCAAATGTGTGATTTTAATCTTAAGTATATTTGAGAAAATGTTTGGAAGTAAGAGGTCCCTGACAGTTTGGAACTTTCAGACGTGAGTCACAATTGCCAGAGGATGATGGAAGGAGGGCTTCTTTCTCCAGGACAGTGTCTTCTGGGAATAACTTGAGGGAAGATGGAGGCCTGACTTGGAACCTCCAGAATGGAAGGGCCTTGTAAATATGGAAAAGAAGTAGAAAGAGGTTGAATAAATATCATCTCTTGGAATAGAGTACAAGAATATAAGAAAGTTGGTCCAGTGTCACTAGATGGAAGGGAAATGCGGGAGTTAGGATAACATAAAGGCAGTATGGTGTTTTTCAAAAGCAACAATATAAAATATAAATAAGTCAGCTATTAATTCACAATTTCTTAGCTAGTACAAGGGGTTTAAATACAAGTTGGTAAAGTTTTCCTGATTTGTCTAGTAGTTAGGGCGAGCTGACTTTGCTGGATCCATGATTTGAAATTGGCTTAAAGTGAACCTAAGATCAGCAGCTGCCAACATTTTTGTCCTTTAAAAATTGTCCTTATCTGATCCTTTGAAACTGTAGCTAGACTAAAGAAAACTTTACATTGCAAGGTAATAAATTTACTCTTGGGATATCTGCATATTTTAACTCATAATATTCTTTCTGTTTTTGAAGATTTTGCAAAGCAGTAGATTCACCTTCACAAACTGAAATATATTTCCTGCCTCTTTTGTATGGAGTGCAATATAATTACCCTCTGCATTATCAGACTGTGTCGCATGGTCTGATCTTAGCTTCCCTACAGCTTCAACTAGCAACGGTTCAGTATCATTACATTGTCACTAAATTACAAGTAACCCCAGTGTGTAAATTTTCCCATGAGCTCCTGCCTTTATAGTTTATTTCTGTACAGCCGTTTTCAGTGGGCAAGGGAAGTGACACCTGCCTCCTGACAGTTCATGCTTCCTCTATACCTCTCATTACCATGGTGACAGCTCTTTGTACAGAAATGGGAACTTTCTAATTTTGATGCTGTTTTTGCTTGCAAATTCAATTCTTAAGTGAACGTGAAAGTTATCCCTACATTAAAATCAACCTGTATTTTTAAGGTCACCCTACTTTTCTTTATGTAGAATATAAAATTTATCTTTAAACCCACCTAGATTATAGATGGGCTCTTGGCTCCATGGAGGAACGTAGAAAGCTGCCTCTAGGTAAAATGGCAAGAAGGATGGTACAAGAGGAAGGTGCTGGTCTTAACTCTGCCATTCCTGGCCCTGCTAATGGAATGGGAAATAGGTCGAATTTGACAGTCCCAGTGCGTGACCACTAGCAAATGTCCTCTCCCCAGTGAATCTCAATTTTATCATCTAGAAAATGGAGATACTACCCCATTGTCTATAACATGGGGCTAATGTCTACTTCGCCTATTTCTCAGGGATGTTAAGAGAGTTAAATAAGTTGATATATGAGAAAGCGCTGTGCAAACTATATAGTGCTGTGCAACCTGCAAAGTGCTGTGCAAACTGTAAAGTACTATCCAGACATCATGATGGTAACTTTTACTAAGTACAAAGACCAAGCTGTAGTCTTTGTGCAAATTACCTCAGTGTGACTGCTGTTTCCTTCTTTGGAAATCTCAAATTGCCATCTGATTTCATTTATGTTTGTACTCTTTGAAGCTATTTGATTTACAGCTGGCACTACTTCCTTGTAAATAGCACTATGCTCACATCACCCTAGGGGCCAGTGTCAGGGCTCACTGCATAAAGGCCTTTAGTTCAAGGCAAGAAGGACTAGAGGCAAGTCTTTTAGTGATTGCTTACACGTTGCTGACCTGACCAGTAGCCCACAGCCAAAGCTCACTAACACCTACGTGAAAATGTCCTCTTTCAGCCAGCATTAAAATACGTCATGAAATCTTTTAAAATTAAAATTAACATCTTCTTTTTTGTTTTACCTTTTGTTTTAAAAGCCACTTACGATGTTTTCTCAAGCCCTACAACATCAGATGAGCCTGAAATATCAGAGCCCCACACAGGTACACCAGCCTCTCAGTTCTTTTTGTGGATGCCAGGTATTCTGACAGTACTGCACCTAGTTCTCCCTTTCATTTTTGCAGAATGAAAAAGTGCGCTCTCTAGAGCTCCACAGGAGAGCCATGGCAATCTGTGTCAGGGAGGTGAATTCTACCCAACCTCTTCCATTGAATGATTATTTCTTCACATCCATCAGTAAATAAACTCTGCCACATGTGGGAGGTGCAGATGGATTAGGTTGCCACTGAGGCACAGTAAAATAATGGCCTATCTCTCTGTTGTTCAGAGTCATTCTAAAAAGCTTTTAGATCCTTAGTTTTCCCTGGTGTAGTGGTTCTCCAGTGGGGGTGCTTTTGCTCCCTTCCCCCTGAGGAAACATTCGGCCATGGCTGGATATACTTTTGGTATCTGGGGAAGGTATTACTGACATCTAGTGGGTAGAGACCAGGGATGCTGTTAAACCGCTGCAATGCACAGGACAGCTCCCACACCAGAGTCATCCAGCCCTAAAGGGCAATAGTGCCAAGGTGAGAAATCCATCTCTAGAGCAATCATGTCACTCATTTGTCTATAGAAGTTCAGTTGGGTCTAATCTTTGGCATTCACTTACTGATCTGTCTACAGTGAGTTTAATTCAGTCCAATAGTTCCTTCTAGCAAGTATTTATTGAGCACTTACTAAACTAGGTACTTCAGGAGATTCAAAGTAAATAATACTGGTCTCTGCCACACAAAGACGTATGTCTGGTATTTGTGTGTGTGTGTGTGTGTGTGTAGCCTTATCTTAGCTCTATTGGCACCATGATAAATAAAGGCAAATCATTTTAAACAGCAGCAGAAAATTTTAAGAAATGAAATAGAATGCTAAGAGTAGATTCAGCTAGCAGTTTAAGAAACAGAGGGAAGGAACCAGAAAAACCACTTGAAAACAGTTCAATATATGAAACATTGTTTTATCATGGTTTAACATTTGAAGTTTGCATGTTTTTAAAAATGAGCTCATCTTCAACTCCTAATGAATCACTAGTTTTAAAATGTTGGTCAGCAATCTCTCAAGTGCTGTTGATATTTTTCCCCATTTGAGGCATAATTTATTACTCTGGAATTTGTATTTTATTCCTGGGGCCTTCTACTGCTTTTAAAAATGTTGACATTTATTCCAACAGCAACAAGCGATCCATTTCTGGATTCTGTCCCATCTAAAACTTCTAGAACTCTTGAACAGCCAAGGGCAACACTGGGTAATGTTTTAAACAGAAAAATTGTGCCTTGTTTTCCATCGAAAGAAAATCCATGTAAATGCCTTTCTTCCAAATGACCATTTCATTCCATCACATCTAATCATTTATTTCTTTCCTATTTCTGGATATAATATATATATTTTTTCCTGTAATGCAGGCATCTTATGTTCCATTTTGGGCTTTCTCTCTCTCTTTTTTTTTAAAACTGTAATAGATGATATTTTTTCCATCCTTAAAGGAATGAAAAGCTTTGAAAACTGCATGGACACCTTCATCATCCATATCCTCCCATCTCGTGTGTTTGTGGCCTGTATCACCTCTCTTCCATGCATTGAGTCTGCCTGGAGTCAGCTACTGAACAATTTCATTCTGACCTTTTCTCCACTTTAAATTATCATTTCATCCACCAGCTTTCAAGACAACATTCATGCATTTTTCATCCTTAATCATGTCCTGGTAGCATGTGCTTTGTAACACCATCTAAAAGCATGCTGAAACTCTTAAAATACCTCATTTTAACCGGAATTACTTGGTGGGATGGGGTGTTTGTGTTTTCAGCTCCGAGTGAAACACCGTTCGTTCCTCAAAACCTGGAAATCTTTACCAGTCCTGAAATGCAACCTACAACACCTGGTAACTAACGACATCTGTATAGTTGTGTGCTTTGAAAGAATGGATAAAGTGACAAAAAGAATCGGTCGTGTGTTGGCCTTTTCAGAATATTTTCAGTAGTAAACATTTCCCTTCATTCTCTACTATGAAATTCTTCAAAGAACTGGGTTATCTGTCCTACTTAGCCTTGTGATAATCCTCGAAGAATTTTCATGATCTTGGTGTCTCTGTATTTTTTGAATTGAGGTAAAATTAATATATAACATTATATTAGTTTCAGGTGTATGACATAAAAATTCAATCTTTGCATACATTGTTTTGAAGTATTATTCCCTTTCTTCTTTTAGTATTATTAAGAAAGGGAAGTATTATTCCCTTTCTTCTTGTTATTCCCTATACTTCTTTCAAATTTGCCACTGGAAAATAGCAGCAAAATTATAGATAATAATTATTTTAAAATAAGTTCCCTTCAGTTAGCATATTTAGATACCACTTGGTCAGACTATTTTTCTCAAAGTAGCCTAAGGATAAAGAGCACCAAGTAGGCTCTGCAATCCTGGATATGATAAAGAAAGATGAATAAAAGAGTAAAACAACATATATTCTATAATAGAAAATTATTGGAATAATGAAGTTCATTAACTCCTGGTGAGGTTAGTAGTGAGATATAGAATTAAAGAAGTTCTGAACCTTCCATTCTCTAAATCTCAAATATTTGTGCTTCTCCCGTGCTGTTCGGTAAATCACCTTTTGAGTTCTTAACTGTACCTTGTGTTCTTAAATCCCGCAAGGGTCCTCCCTTTCCAGTACAGTTAAGTGAACAATGTACCTTCAATTCTCATATAGACATTTAATTCCTTTTGGCTCAATCCACACTTACTTATTGAGCGCCTACTGTGTATAAAACACAGTGCTGGGCATTTTAGGGATACAAAGAATAAAAAGCAGTTCTTGCCCTCAGAAAATTTACAAGTTTACAGTTACAACCTGATTGACCCCTGGGAAATACCATTTATCAAAGCTATATTAAATCTCCTTACAGCTCCCCTGCAAATTACATCTGTCCCTTCTACACCTAAACGACGCTTCAGGCCCAAAACACAAAGAACTAAACCTGGTAAATAACTGTCTCTTTAACTTTTCAGGATATTTAATTCCAAA
The DNA here is from genome assembly GCF_028023285.1 of Balaenoptera ricei. Classification (NCBI taxonomy): domain Eukaryota; kingdom Metazoa; phylum Chordata; class Mammalia; order Artiodactyla; family Balaenopteridae; genus Balaenoptera; species Balaenoptera ricei. The sequence goes on from NC_082642.1 coordinate 113,153,974, forward strand.
TAGATAATGTCCATCTACTTATAAAAAGAATGATTCTATAGATTAAACATTCTCTGTAAAATTTGGAATTGACTGAAGATGAATAATTAATGCAAAATAACAAGTATCAAACATTTTCAGTAAGATCTTATTGAAAATTATGTGAATGATGTTCTTTTTTTCTGGGAAATACTCTTCTTTAATCAAAGTAATACACAAAGTTTTTTTTTTTAAGTACTACAAGGCTTAGATTGAACAAGAGGAGTCCACTGCCCTACCCTATTCTACCCGAGACCCATTCTCCAATTCTTTAGCATGTTTCTTTTGTATTTACCTCCACATTTCTAAGTAATACGCTGCTGTTTCTTGTTAGATCAATTTTAGTGAATGATGTTCTTGCATGCAAATTTTGGTATAAACATAGAAGCAAGTCCTACTGTCACAGTGATATACTGTAATTTATTTTCCTGGCATGCATCTAAGTTTAAGTGTTATTAGGCAGACAGTTCCTGTTTTCGTTGCCTACTACTATGTTTTCAGTTTTGCACTAGGGCGATGGCTGAGATGCAGAGGACATGACTCTGGCTTTCCAATTGCTTGTATTGTTTTTTTTTTTAAGATTATATCATGAACAATGAGAGCAACGTAAGATTATACAACCTGCTTGTGAAACTATAATACTGTGTGGAAGCTCAGAAAAAGAAAGTAAGAGTTGAGGATGTAAGCCTCAGAATATGTGCAGGGTTTAGAGGAAAAGGAGAGGGGAACAACATATATTATGGCACAGAGTTTGAGGTAAAGGTAGTTTATCAACCTGGATGTGATATTCTTCATTGTCGAAGAGTACACTCAGAATCATGCTCAACAAACCAGGCTTTGATTATTCCATTGCTTATTACAATTTTTTTATAGCTATACTATTATGACTGAATTTTAAAATTCTTTCCCCAAACTTTTACTCACTGCATACTTTGTAAACACTGACTAAATATGACAGGATTTTAAAAGGGTCATTCAGTTCCTCTTTGGAGGATTGGGTTTTTTTTATTGTCTCTAGAATATTTTAATTTTTTTTTTTTCCTTTCCACCACCAGAAAGAACCACAAGTCTTGGAACAATTACATCTAAAATTTCTAAAAGCCCTGAACCTACACGGACAACACTGGGTAACAATATGTCCTTAGTAAATATGTTACTTCATTTCACCACGGAAAGTCCAGTATGCCAGCTTTTATGTAATGTCTCAATCACTGTTCTAATTGGATCATTTCAGCAGTACTAAATTATCTCATAGTGCACATCAACTCCAAAACTTTCATGGTTTTGGGTAGCTGGCCATGTGGTGGTTGATGTGAACTCAGCATTTAGACATCGTCCTGTACCTTGGAGAGCTGTTAAACCACTGATGATTTCTCATCTTCTATGCAACCATTGTTTTTAAAGCTGCGTCTTATACACAGTTCTCCATTTTTTTGAGTAAGGCCCTCCAGTTCAACTTCATTTGGAAAAACAGCTTTCTGTTATGGCGTTAGTAAAATTTCTTTATGCCGTAGATCATGACATTATACCTATCAGTAAATGTTAATTTTAAAACATTTCTCTTTTCTGGTGCTTAAAGATTTAGATGTGGCTGAGAAATGTGAAATAAGGTGCAAAATCATTACACTGATTTTGGTTTTCTAATCATGGGTTAAAATCACTGTCTTTGGGTAGTTGTGACTAGTGGCAATGTTATTTCTCTTGAAATGCTTTCTCAAAAAGATGAAAATTTATTACTGTATTTTCATTAAATGGTGCTCTGTGAAATATTATTTTAATGGAATCCAAAATCACCCAAGATGATGGGTTTATAGCACTTGAGGTATAGGTTTTCCTTTTGCGGTTTTAAACACTGAAATGCCTAATTATTGATTTGTTGATTATTTTGTTTCTTTATTTTTCCAGCTCCCAGTAAAACACAATTTATTTCTTTGAAACCTAAAATCCCTCTCAGTCCAGAAGTGACACACACCAAACCTGGTAATTACCCTGAGCTTTATTTTGATATTCCAAAAGTAGGGTTGAAAAATTGTTTTATGCCACTCTTTGGAGCAAGAACCTCTGATTTGCATCTTGGTATTTGATACAACTTTCCATGAAAAGAGTGAAAGTGCGATGAAATGATGTCATTTATAGCCAACTCCTCTGATATTATCATAGCATCTCTCTGAGCTGTGTGGTGTTCCATTATGTTCATGACGATCACAGAGAAAGCACAGAAATAGAGTGGTGGGAAGGATTGAGGACTCCCTTGTCTAGGACTGTGAAATAGTTTCCAGTGCCAAAGATGATTGGAATTCGGATCACACTAAACAGTAACCTTTCAGCTGAGAAGTGAAGAAGTCTTTCCATCCCCTAAGAACTCTGCCTTGTTTGGGGCCTTCTCGGTTCTCAGGCTGCATGACTAGCAATGGTTGTATTTTCCTAATGTTCTATGGCTTCTTTCTAAATTGGGTCTGATTTCCGAACACTGACTTCTTTTTACTTCTCAGGAGACATTAATGGTGTTTTGCTGAAGAAAAGAAGGCTTTTTTTTTTCTTCTTCTTTTTTGCAGGGAGGGGTTATTCTGTGTATGTAATTAAAAACAGACAATTCCCTGCACAAGGATTGCAGGACATGTTAAATGATCAAATTTTTTTTTCCATCTATCCAGAATGTATACAATAGTCTGAAATGTTGATTTATGAGATTGTATATGGGGAACTTCATCACAACTCATTATTTTCATCAAAACTTTAACCCCTTAGCTCTGGGAAGAATATATTTCTCACAATAATATGGATTTTTCGTTAATGTGTATTTACAAGGTAGGATTTTTAAAGCAAGAGGTTTTCTGCTTAAGTGGGCATGATTTGTATTTTGCAAAGACATGGGTAAGAAAGAAAAGTGTAACTGCTCAGAAAGAGAATTCTCACGACTCCTTTTAAAGAGGCAGTGGGATTTCCAGGTGTTGTAGGTGTCAGAGGGAAGGAAATTATGGATTAGGCAAAGGGAGTATAGTTGATGCTGTGACCAGGGGTGAGGTCTCCAAGTCAGAGAAATGGAATGAAGTACGCTAACTCAGAGAGGTTATTAGGAGAAAGAAGCATAGCTAATAAAACTCAAGAGCCCTAGCAGTTTAAATCATAGAACTCTGACAGTCAGCTATCTGAGAGAAGGATTTCATGTACATTTATTTTAAAATTATGCCCAGAGGACTTTAGAATAAGGTAGAAACTATTACATTTAAGCTGTATTTTGAATAGGGACCTATTACCAAACAGATCGAGAAATATTACTCTATGTTTGGGTCACCAACTTTATTTATTTATTTTTTTGGAATTTTATTTTATATTTTATACAGCAGGTTCTTATTAGTTATGCATTTTATACATATTAGTGTATATATGTCAATCCCAATCTCCCAATTCATCCCACCACCACCCCCTGCCATTTGAGGTCACCAACTTTAAGTAAATGCTTTTCCAATCTAATTATTTCTGTTGTTACAAGATAAACTTTGAAAACATCAAAAAATGTCTCCAAATGTTGATTACCATTTATTCATGATAAGCTATATTATTACTTTTAGTGGTTTCTGGGGGAATAAAAGGTTTCTGAGAGGAAATTCATTAATACAAATCAGGGTGGGAGAGTGTATTCTTATCACTCTAAGGTATTTGAGCAAAGAGATTTCTTACTTTGGCATTTCCCTTTAAAATGTGGGAAATTATTTGGAAGCTAATGGGTTTATATTCCTTTGATTTCTATCTTCTAATCACCTAAGAATAGCCACACTTTTCCCCTAACAGCAAGTATCACCACTTCAGAATCTGTGCCTAAACTTAAGCTAACTCAGGTTGACTTTGCGTGGTCTGAGGCAACACACAGTAATGACTGGTTCTCTATAAACCATTGCTTGGGTTTTAGCTTTTTAAAATGTATTTATTTTATGGCAACCACCACTATAGCTCTGCTAAATACTTCTTTTCTTGCCAAGGTTCAAGAGAGCAAATAAACCACCAAAAGCTTTTTGATTTGAGTCGTTCATTGCCTTTCTCAGCCCTCTCCTCACACTCTCCTGTTTTTCTGTTTCACTTTCCATACAGGCTGCTTTTCCTTTGGTTTTCCTTTGAGGTTAAGCTAACGAGTAAAAACCCACATTGGTTTTGGTTTGTTTTATAAGCAGAATCCAGCGCTTTCTTGAAAATCCCAGCCATCTACCATGTCCCAACTTGTCTGCCTCATCCAATGAGAATTGTTTCCTTCATAGTTAATTATTAAGATTGTAATGACATTCGGCTCTTCAAGCTTTTAACGATCTGAAAAAAAGGGAGAGACCTCCCATTACAGCTGTTTGTTGTACACATTTCTCTGACACGGTGGACAGAATAGTAAATTGTAGTCATTGCTAGTCACAAATCCATGAGAGAGTTTTAGTTTTCTTTGTTTTCTGCTGAGGTGAGTGGTGTAGTTATTTGCATGCCACTCAGCTTTTTTTATGGAATATTTTTGTACCTTTATCGATAATACCTTAAGGCTATGAAATAGAGGAAGTCTTATCAGAAGATGTATTTACTTTTAATAAACACTGACTTTTATTAATATTTTTATATTCAGGTGAATTGGAAGCTTAATTGATGGGGCTCCATACCTATTCGGCCTCAGTCTCAGGAACTGAAAAATGCTGATTTTTCTTTATAAAATTCAAAGACAGCATTCTTTGATTTTTGTGAAAGCCAAAAGATGCTACAAGTACCAAATCGTACTTTTTCACACTTTTAGAAGGCAACTTTGTAGAAATTAAAACCTGAATTACAACCTCAAAGTTTCAAGGGAATTTTTGTTTTTTGCTATTTTCAGATGTGAATGCTTTTTTGATATTTATTATATTTAATTACTGATATTTACTATTTCCCTTTCTCCTGTAGACTCTGACATTTAGCCACGCCCCCTCCCCCTCCCACACACACTTTTCTTTTTACTTTGCCTAGTGTACTTCTATCTGGTACATCACTGCAGCTCTGCCATTCATCTGTTATAATCTATTTCTGACAAGTTCTTGAGAAATCAGAATTCTTTTTTTTGGCCACAGACATTCTAATGAATGATGCTACGTTTCAGTAACACCTTGTGCTATTATGCCTTGCTTTCAGAATAAATGAAAATTCTCTATCCGAATTTTTTATTATTATATTTTCTTTTTTAGTTGCTAAAGAGTCACTACATGCTTCCCCCAAACTTTCCATACCCCCTAGTCCAGAAATGTCAGAGATAACTCCTGGTAAATGTAATATAAGGAATATATAAGTGCAAAATGATTTAAGTTCTGTTAAGCTGGTCAGTAGGTGCCATATTAATTGGTTTCTTTCTGTAAGAAAAAAAGAGTCAAAGAATCTTCACTTTGTTTTGTATTTCAACAGTTGATTTCCTTTTTTATTTTCTTCTTGAAAGAAAAGAATTCTTTTTGTTCTACAGAATAGGAAACCTCTATTGGATGATCTTCTTTTAAAAAACCCAAATAGACTTTGTAACCAAACTATATTCAGCATGAGGTATAATTTACTTACTGCCAATCTGAATGGCATTGGAGAATTTATCTGTCAGAATATTTATATAATATAGTTCAATTTATTCAGCATTTGATGAAATCTGAGACTACTTTCTGACTTCTATTGATTTGCCAATTTAAATGGAATAAATTTCATGTGTAAATCAATTTGTTCACCAGCAATAGATACTAGTAAATACGGGGAACACCGTATGAACACTTGTGGCCCTTTTTAGACTGTAAGTTCCATTCCTATATTTTTGTGAAAGAATATCAGATCAAGTCAGGCTGAAAATTATCCCAAACTAACAGAGCTCAGGCATGGTCACAGGTCTGATGGGTCTGTTGCCTCTTCCCATTTTCTTGGGTGAAACCGACTGTCCTGCATGAAAATAAAATGGCAGGTGAACAACCTCTGAGAGGCTACACTGACTTCCTTTAATGTAATATCTCCTCAGGCACGAGGAGCAGTAGTGGGGAAAATAGCTAAAAATCAACAACAAAAATTAGAGTTCTCTATTCTTTCTTCTGTTGTGGTTTGTGGAGAGGCTGCAGGGTGATTGAGCTTTATTTCATAAGCCAATAGAACCTGATGGTTCACCAATGAGAGGACACTTGTTATGGTAAAGGACCTTTAATTTCTAGCTTAAATGGTGCTAATCAGCATCCCCTTTGATAATACTTGCTTTTATTGCAGCCCTGGAACCTGAGACTCCACCACCATCACAGCCGCCAATAGGTAATGAAGTTTCCTTTAGTGAGTGAAAAAGAATTCTCTTTCTTTCACACCCTCTGTGTTCAACTTTGTGCTTAGCTTTGGCTTTTCAAAAAATTATTTCTTTGTTGTCCTTCAGATCTTTCTTTCAGCCATTTTCACCAGAAGATAAACTCCCTGCCTGTGCTTAAGTGGAAGCTCTGAGACAGCCATGAAAGCCATACTGATTTTGATTTGTCCCGTTCCTTGTTGTCCCTCCTTATATTTGAGTACCATGTCCTGAGCTTGTTTTCACCTGGTTATTTCCCATAGAGGACCATGGCTTCCCCAGGACATATTTATGCTTTCACTTTTAGAGGTGTTTTTCTTACTTTCAAAACTCTGACATTTGCAGATTTTCTTGAAAAGCATTATGGTCTTTCCAGATCTAAATATCCTGATGTGTCACTAGGAAATTCATTAAATGAGAGAAATATAAAAACTCACCCCAGTCTATGTAGCTTCTTTTTCTTCAAGAGAGCAAAAACTGTTCTGCTAGTGCCGTCTTAGCCAGTTATTCACATTTTCCTTCATAACATGAGCTGTTGGTTACTTTATTGCATTTACATCTTCCAAATGAGAGTCATGCCTTTTTTTTTTTCCGTTTCTCTTTCCAAACTTAACTGACCAGCTGCGTTTTTGTTCATTTTGTCTAAAAACACAGGAATCTATTTACATAAAAAAGGAATTTCTTATATGGATAAAAGTTTCACCATTTATGTTTGCTCAACTTAGTATTTAAAAATTAAGCATTTTTCATATTTTAATACAGTTCATCATTTTTCCGTTGATTTTGATTCCTTGATCATTTTTCATGCAGTCTTAGAACCTGGAACACTGGGAACTAAACCTTCAACAACAACATTAGGTAATGCAGTGAGTGACCTACCTTTTTTTCCTTTTCCTGCCTGCTGGCATCTTTATTAACAGGCTCACATTAATGGATTTGTTCATTAATGTCCATTTGTGTGTGTGTGTTCTCTATTCCTTTGGAGAAAAATTTTAAATCCTATAGTCTAAAAATTATATCTCATTCTTTAAAAGTTGCCTTCCCTGAAATAATTTGAGAATTCAAAGCCTTTTTGCACATGTTACTGATTTACAGATTTTTTTTTATTGGAGTATAATTGCTTTACAATGTTGTGTTGGTTTCTGCTGTACGCCGAAGTGAAACAGCTATATATGTATCAGTATACATATATCCCCTCCCCCTTGGACCTCCCTCCCACCCCACCCCCCTTCCCACCCATCTAGGTCATCACAGAGCACCGAGCTGAGCTCCCTGTGCTGTATAGCAGCTTCCCACTAGCTATCTACTTTACACATAGTAGTGTATTTATGTCAGACCTAATCTCCCAATTCATCCCACCCTCCCTTTCCCCCACCCCACCCCATGTTGATTTGCAGATTTTTAAATGCTAAGCGAAAAACATTTCCTTTTGAATCTTAGGCCAAATAAATTTTAGTTTTTATCCCTAGTGGCTTCTAAAAGTAGCTTTTCTCATGTTCCTGTTGAACATATACCTTCAAAAATTTAATGAGACTGTCTTCTCCAAGCTGTACAAAGTTCTGAGTTTTCCAACTCAGAATAGAGAGATCTTTTGAACAGTTATTTATAAATATTTGGCAAAAAATAAAAATCCATTATTCAAGACCTCATTTAAATGGGTAAATAATGATAGAAAGTTGCAAACAGAAGGATACATATCTGCAATAAATCAAAGGGCCTAAATGTGCTTCTAAGATACACGCAGTATTGATGGTCAGTTTGTAGGGCCACCGTTCGTGTATTAACTAGCTGATTTTCTTTCTTCAGCTCCACCAAAGACCAAACGACCAGGTCGTCGTCCCCGCCCTAAAACCACACCTAGTCCAGATGTGCCCAAGTCCAAACCTGGTAAATGTGATGTTCAGGGTTCCAATTAACATAGAAAGTGGAATATGGTAGTTTCTGATATAGTAGCTACCTACCACCTAAATAGCTGGGCTTTAGGAACCAGTGTAGTTGATTTTTATATTTAAGGATCTATACTTTCTAAATGCACGTTTTATGAATACGTTTATATTTTTATTTGTAGTTATTAAGTATACACAGCAGTAAGCTGGGCCACTAAGTGGATCATTAAAGTAGGGCACCGTAAAAATTTTATACAAGATGCGTATTCATGGCAGATGAGATGTGGGAAAGCAATAGGGAGAAGAGGGGCAAATGGGAAAAATAAAAAGGAAAATCACATTCAAAAAAAGTACACGGTTTAAGTAAAGATGGAAGAGTAATGTTTCCTTCCTCAAGATGCTGCTTCTTGACATAATTAGTATTTTTGGTTTTTTGCCTCTATAGCTCTGGAACCTGCTACGGTACAACCGGAGCCCTTGGTGCCCACAGTTGGTAATTCTGCTCTCCTCCAATTGCTTTCCCAGGTTGTCACTTTTGCTTTTCCTGCTCTCTGCCCAGGCATGACTGCAATTCTATACACAGTGTCACAGTTTTGTTCCGTGCTTTCCCTCACCTTTCCTATCTGGGTCTGAAGAGCCTGAAGATAGGAGACTTCTAGAAGAATTCTGTGTGCTAATTCAGGGAAAGTCTGTGGTTTTGAACACAACTTCCTGGTTTTCCACAGACCCTCTGTCCTTCCATCACATGTCCTTGTGTAGAGAAAACCATCTACTCTTTCTCAGGGACTTCCGTGCTCATCCTGGACTTGGCAAATGGCAATGTTTTATTCCAGTGTCATGATTACCATTTCATTGCTTTACTCATTCAACTTGTAAGACTTTCTCCCTTTTAAACAGCTGCATGAAATAATGGCTACTTCAGCTTTTCTGTTTCTCTAAGGAATTTTTTTGAGTATGTTTTGATAACCAAAGTCACACACACTGTTCTTTGTCTAGGGTCCAGGATAAAAATAGTATGGTCTTTGTAACTTGAGAATATTAAAAGTCTCAAGCTGGTTTTATTGTTTTCAGTCCTAATGCTGTTTTGATTATAATTATTTCATTATAATTTCTCAACATTCACAATAAATCTGTCACTGGTTTACTTTAGAAAATTCCAGAAATAAATAGCCATGTAACATGCTGTACAATTTCAAGTATCTATGGGTTATTTTCCTGATTTCCTACTAAGCAAGTTTCAAATTTCTACCTTACTGTTTTTATACTGGGGAAAAGAAAAAAAAAACCTATCCAGTAAGAAACAGAAATATTATACTTGTCATTTTAAAAATTACTTATACAGAAAAAAGTCTTCTTATAGTTCTCCTTACTTTTGTTGAGAGACACATTTTGAACATTTTCTGAAGATTTTTTTCTTTCAGAAAAAGCAGTAGGAATGGACACATTTCCCACCCTTCCCACCCCAGGAATTAATTTTGTTGTATATTCCCTGAATTTATATAGTATCTTTGCTTGAGCATATGTGTCCTTAATTATTGACAGTTACAGCTGTGACCTTAATACTTTTTTCTGTAGCGTCGAAACCATCCAAAAGACCTAAAACTACACGTAGACCAGATGCACCTCAAATCCAGCCTGGTAATCTCTACTTTCAATATCTTAATTTATAACTAGGAAAATGGTGTGTAAGTAGCGCTAATCTTGACATTCACAGCTCTGCCATGACACTAATTATAGCACCTTTTTTCTTCAGATTCAAAATCACCAAAGCAATTACTTCCTAAACCCAAAACCACAGCAAAACCGGATACGCCACCACCTAAATCCGGTAAACAATTTCCAGTGCTTCGGCTTAAGAAGCTTTTTCTTTGGGGATGTTGCTGAAGATGCTTACAGTTTGTCATATCATAAAAGCATAGAAACTCCAATACCATGTTTTTTTTGTTCGTTATCTTCTCAAAGTAGCCACACTTGTGTTTCATGTGTTAAATGAACAAATTAATGTTTGGGAAATTAATAAATTTTATATCTGATTGTCTGACAGATTCCACTCTTAAAGCATTTTTAGGTTGTGTCTTCTCAATTCGGGTTTGTAATGAATAGAAGCCTGGTTTTTCTGTATCTAGAACATTTTTGAAAGTGATTTTAACAGCTACCACTAGGGAGGCTGACCCTGTGTTCTTCCTTTATAGGCACATGGAGATTGGCTTTCTCTAAAATACCTTATTGGCTTTTCAAATGGTACCTGTTAACTAAGTGATTTTCTACTAAAAAGATATTATTATAATAGTTCTGAAAATTCAACTGTTTTCCAAGTGACATTTTCTCCTAAGATGCCGATTAGTATAAAATTCTAATTTACTGAGAGCATCTCTCATAATAAATAAGTCTCTCAAGAAGGCAATTTATATCAACTTAGAATAAACCAAGTTCTGTGTCCTGTGAATTAAGCATCAATGAGCACCCAAAAGTTTAGCTTTCCTTACTTTTGTTTCTTATATCTGTTTATTTTTTATGGTGCAGTCTTTGAGCCTGTTACATTTGAGACCAAAGCGCCCTCCACAACCATAGGTAACGATGGATGTCTTCCCTCTTGGTCAATGTTTCTCTGAACTTGCCCCTCTCATCTCTGTCACTGTCTGTAGTCTCTTGTGTAAACAATTGTCATTCATCCTCTTTTTCATTCATTCCCAAAAATTGTTTACTATTTTCAACAGGGACCTTTTTACTATAATTAGGCATTCTTACAGCTGCCGCTCAGCTTACAATCCCTGAATGTTTTTTGTTCTTTGATCATCTTCAGAGATAGTCAGATTGCTTGCAGCACTTGATGTTGGCAAGAGTCACAGGTGCTCTCTCCATCCATCATTCAAACCAGGACATTTTTGAAATCTCTGCTTTTATGTATGTATAATTTATGATGTGGGAGAGGAACAATGAAAAAGCTGGTTGGGGCTTGAGAAAATACAAATTGTCTCTTTCTCCCAAAAGTCCTTTCTTCCTTGATTCCATACTGTTTGAATGCAACTGGACTTTTCTGTTGATAAACTCGTCTTGTGGTGTTGAATTCCAAACAAAATAGGGATTTTCCTTTTTTGTTTGAAGGCAATCAGCTTTGAATATTGTTTTGTCCTGTGGTTCTCACTTTCCATCTCTTCTGGATGCCATGTTTTCCTTTAGTTCAGAAGATGTTCTCAGATGTGGCTTAAACCAACTCTGTGCTGTGTTATCTTGGACAGTCAGGAAAAGGCAACCTCCATATAAACGCTTACAGAGTTTTTGGTGATAAGATATTTTAATGTTACATTTAATCTTATGGACTTAATGAAAAATAGAGACACTAATTTAAAACCAAGGAGTCATAAGTCTTAATTTTATACCAATGCGTAATTCAATCATTGCAGAATATTAGAGAATTAGAGGAATCCTGTTTATTCAGACAAAAGTTGAATTATTACTTTTCAGACTTTTTTCTTAATCATCTCTGTTCCTCACTTGAATAGTTATCTCCCAAGTATCCATTTGAAATAAATGAATAAATAAGGACAAATTGTAACAAAGAGTATCACCTTTATTGTGGAGAAAGGGCACAAACTTATCTTTTGCATAACTGTCACAAATCTCCAATAATCAGACTGATTAAGAACATTTTTAAAAATTCTCACCACTATCACCATTTCTCAAAAAAAATATATTAATAATGGTGGTGAAAACCTTTCAAATACTAACAGAAGTTTTCATAATAATTTTTCAGAGTAATTTAAAATACATTATCAGACAGTTAAGAGATTTTTTTGGAGCCAAATTTCCAATACAGCTGCAATCATATAATTAAACACCAAAAAACCTACTTTTCATTGGCCTCACAGGGATACAAAGTGCAAGGGGTATGGCTATTTTGTGAGATAAATGGGTACCCGAGTACAGCCAGTTATTACAGAACAAATACTCTTTTTCCAGAGTTCATAAATGCTTTTTAAACATTACAGGATTAAAAGGATTCATTTTCAAGATAATTTTGTTTCTTTTCCTATGTTTCTTAAATCTCCATTGTTTATTGTATTGCTTTTGGTCAGTTCCTGCCACAGACATTGAACCTGTAACTCTGAGAACTGAGGCTCCTTGGACCACATTAGGTAATGACCTTTTATGTCTTCAGGCAAGAGCATTTTCTCTTCATTGTCCAGTCAATTCCATTACTATGTTGGTCAAAAGGTTTTCTCTTCTGTAAGATTTTTTCATCATCCCTTTTTGTCACTCAACTATATTCTTTCATTTTGAATGTATTGAAGATGTTTAAAATAAGTCACTTGGTTAGAATATAAGCATCTATGAAGCTAGGGCAGAGTATCTATCACCCACATTGTCCAGCTTTCTTAAAGCTTTACAGAGCCAGTGGTTCTGCTGAATTCCAAACGCAGTTAGGAGTCTCTGCCCTATAAACATCAGGTATAATTCTGTGGCCATCAAAAGAAAGTTGTTTTAAGATATTCCAGGCATTTTTATGGTCTACCAATGATTTTAAGAAATGAGATGTGTTTAGTCTAATAATGTTTAATGGGATGTATGCCTAACCCAAGTCATTTCTAAATATAATCTCCCCAAAGCAGGTGAGCCTGTGTCCCTCTCTCATGTGATGTAGACAAGCTGTGCTTCTGACATCCCTTGGATCAGGGTTCTCTTTGAAACTCTGATACCAGCAATAACAGTAAAGTTTTCAGATAATTAAAATAATGCTATATGTTATTTCTCAAAAGAACTGTCAGCAGACAAACCCCCACAACTTTTTTTTTTTTTTTTTGGCATATGGATGACAAAGAAAATTCCAAACCCCAGAGATGAATTTCTCAAGACTCCAGAAAATCTAGCCAAATTTTAGAAAACCTAGAGCCATGTATCATCCTTTTTTTCTGGAGTCATAAGACAACATTAACCAGTTTCCTTTCTTCAGCTCCAAAAACATCACAAAGAGCAAGAACACGTCGTCCACGTCCACGGCCACGGCCACGGCCACGTCCACGTCCCAAACATAAAACCACGCCAAGCCCAGAGACATCTCAGGCCAAGCTAGGTAAATATGTGGTTCCTGGTACCTGTGGAACCTTGTTGGATGTGATACTATGGTGGGAGTGTAACTCGCTGCCTAGTAACCCTGTGATCCTTCAGGATGGATGCCCAGGTTACAAGTGCTCTAGTCAATACGTGTGACTTCCTCACACTGCTTAGTATCTTCTTGGTACCTTGTATTTTATTTGCTTCTCTCACCATTTGATTACATTTTCTCTTTGATTGTGGCTCAGCAAAAAGGTATCTAGTTGAGTATCTAGCCTATTTAGTTCAGTTAGTCTCATATTTGATTAACTGCCACATTAGCATTTGTGAGGAATAGTTTAGAAATAACAAGGGACTTGGCTTCGTTGAGGGAGGAAGCTGCTCTTGTGTGAAACTGTTCATATATGGATAGAAAGGAAAATGGGCAAAAGCAACATATTTATTGAGTTTTACCAACTGTTAGACACATAGTTATTTCTTAGAGAAGTGAAAGATCCATGGGCTGATAAGTGTCATGTGGGCCTTGAAATGTGTATAGTTTGTAGATTTGTTGGCGGGATGAGCAGGAATAACATAAACAGAAGCTGGAAGGTGCCATATGTGTGGATGACAGCAGAAGGATAGGACTTAGAACTTGATTGTGAGAAAGGAGAAGGGCAATGTTTACTTGGCTGGTGCTCAGAAATTGTGGTCAGCAGTGCTACTTTTAGATGGGTCTGTGAAGAGGACCTTGAGTGCCTGACTTCAATGATTGGATTTGAGCCACTTGGCTGCAGCATACTCTCCGGTCAGCCCTTTTCTGTCCTGATAACAGAGAGATGAACTGGCAAGTTTTGTAGACTGAATGACCCTTTGTATCTTGCTCTTTTATATGGCTTTGTTTGGACAGAGGTCTTGGTCTTTTTCCAAAGTGGACTCTTAACAAAAAAGAGCATTGTCTATTTTGGTTATTCATTACCAATATCTGCTTAAATATATCAACAATTGCATCTATCATGACATAGATGTAATTGTTTGTTTTCCAATATGTTGTGTTATAAATTATACTTTCACATTCTTTTCTTACAGTTGTTAACCATAATGTTTTTAGACAGATGCCTAAAGATTTTTCTAAGCAGAGTTTTCCATTATATTATCAGATGATATAAAAAGCAATACTTGTAGGTAACCATGTGGAGATAATAAGGGTATAACCATTTCATAATATCATATATCTTTGTACCCTCACCTTAGAACTTTGAAATTTTGCTTTCTGGCAGTAGAACCACGCTACTCTAGTGAAGTTCATTTTCAAGAGAGTTTGGTGACTTTTCTTATGTGTTTAACAATTCTTTTTTTAAATTGCTTTTGATCATTTCTTGCTACAGACCTTGAACCTGTTACTACTGGGACATCTTTAGGTAATGATCCTGTACATCCTTCAGCAAGTACTTTCTTTACTTGTTGTCAGACTTATCTATGTTTTGTAGAGACAATGATGTCATAATTTGTTGTCATCCTATTGCTGTGTTCATTGTAAAATATAAAAGGCTTTCTTTCTAACATTAATGTGTATAAACTTTAATTCAAGACATCTATTTGCTGCATCTCCCAGCTTGTAATTGCATCATGTCAATCTGAGTCTCTGTTTAAATAGTACTGTTTGTTAGAGCTGGGGGCTAAATGTGATTCTCCATATATTCTTTATTTAGACCACCAATATAGTGTCAATTATGATACCATGAAGTTTCTTTAAGCATCTTACTTTCTATATTTCAAGTTCTACATAACTTTTTTTTTACTTTATTGATGTTGCACCTAATTTTGTGTAGTTATTTTAGTAAATTACCAAGTGGAAAATTTGCCCAAGACTAGTTGTTTTAAATTATAAGTGAATAGTATAGGATGGTTTGAACTTCTCTCATGCTGTCACAGTTTAGCGTGATTTCTCATTAGGGACACTTTCAAGAAAATGATAGTCCCTCATCTTCATTTCTTAAACATAATTATAATTTTTAATCTCTAGAGAATTCTCAATTATAAAAGAAAACCTGTTAATATATTAAAGGAGAAAATTTCAAACCAAAGTAACAAAGGTGTCTCCACTCAAAAGAACTCTGGCAAGTTTTAGAAAGCTTAGAACCCGGTTATATCATCCTATTCAGAGGTAATGGAGCCACCAGCACTGTATTAATCCTAACTTTTCTTCCTTCAGCTCTAACAACAACAAAGAGACCCCGTCGTCCACGTCCCAAACCTAAAACCACGCCCCATCCAGAAGTACCTCAGACCAAACTGGGTAAATATGCAGTTTCTGGTTTAAGGAATCCAAGCATTCTACCCTAGCTGGGACCCTGAATTCTGTGCACATAATCGGTACATGCCTTATATATCTCTTAAGAGTAAACACTATTCTTCTTATTAATCCCTTTTATATCCCCATAACCATATTAGCAACTGTGAGGCAAATCAGAAGTAGGAATTATGTTTTATTTCCCAAACATTTTGTACTATAGTTGTAAACAAAAGCTGTTCCTGCATAAACAGGTAGAAAATATCATAGGGCAGCATGTTTATACAAATGTAAAATAATTTCTGAAATAGTACAAATGATATATGCTAGAAATGTAGTAAATATTTGGAGCAGGAAAACGATCCAGGATAATTAGGGAAAAAAATCAGTGCAGAATTTAGATGAGTGAAAGGTTGAGGGAACAAAGGCTGATAAACAGGGAATGTGCTGAAGGAAGCTGGTGACCAGACAGAGGATGACTTGTTGATAACACTCCTGTTGAATGGGCCTCTATAGGATGAAATTAAAGGGACTGGGATGTCTACTCAAGAGCTTAAGTTTGATCCAGTGGGCTTCAGTGATCCTTACTTCTACACAGGACCATGCTTTTTCTATTCTTAGAACTGAAAATGCTTAGTTTAATATGATACCACAAACTGAGAGGTTGTTCCTCACCTTATTATATTAAATGCCACTCTCTTCACTAAGGACTTAGTCTCTTAGTGAGTATGGTCTCAGCTTCTTTTTGGCTCTCTGTTCTATGTGTGGTGGGCAGACCCTAGGGTGAACCTCTACTCCCCACCCCCTCTACCTCTCACCTCCCACCCCTATAGTTCCTGCCTCTTGGTTTTAAAGCTTTTGTGTAATCCATCCTTGCCCTTCCCTTTTCCCCTTCGAAGCATTATTTTTACTGTTAAGATGAATTTTCTGACATTTCATGCACTCACAAAAATCTCTTTGATTTCTTTTCTTACTTTTGATCAGTTCCTGCCACAATCCCTGAACCAGTTATTCTTAGGACCGAGGCTCCAGGGACAACAGTAGGTAATGACACATTATGTCCATAAGCATCTGCTCCTGCTCATTTCAGACCCATTTTGTCACTGTCACAACCACAAGACTCTGTGTCATCCTCTGTTGTCATTCAATTACTTCTTAATACATTGAAGAGTATTAAAACAACTCATTTGTTATTAAAAGAATCAAGTATGAACTTAGCTTAGTATACATATCTGTAAGGCAATGCGTTTGAATTTGTGGCATCTCATCCCTATGTAACCTTTTAATCACATTCTGTGTTACTGAGTTTCAGACACAATCAATGGGGGTTAGGGGTGGGAGTGTCTGTCCTTGATCCAAACTGAGTACAGTGTAACAGCCATTATGGTGTGACGTCATTCTTATGCAGATCTAAATTCCTATATTTTTTACTACGTGCATGATTTTGTTTTTATTTTGCCATTTTAGATAATGATACAGTCTTTTTTCAGTAAGGAGTGAAATAGAAAACATGTCCAAGGCTAGTAAATTGAAGTTACAAGCACCATCATTAGTGTAAAGTCACCGTACCCCTTCCCCACCATCACAATAATTCAGTAGGTTTTTGGAAATTTTTTTCATTCCGAAATCCCTTTTGAGAATCTCCTTGATATATCAACTCAGGTTTCTGTGGGATTTTTGTTTTTCACAGTAATATAAGTGATAAAAAGAGGCAATCATCAAATACGGACAAATGTTTCAAACTCAAAAGAAAAATTTCCTACAATTCAAGAAATTATAACAACTATAATCCTATCCACAGCATCTGGAGCTAAAAACACTCTATTAACCTGAAGTTTTCTTCCTTTAGCCCCCAAAGTGCCTCAACGAACTCGTCATCCACGTCCCAAATCTAAAACCACACGGAGTCCTGAAACACCTCAGACTGAACTGGGTAAATGTGTAGATCCCGGTTGAGGAATCCTGAAGCCCATCCCTGTGAGGTCTAGAGAAAGTGAAGGGGCAAGTCAGGGCCAGCGGCCACTTTCACTCCAGAGCAGGCAACCAGAACACAGTCGGACAGGTCTTAGGGGGTAGCCGAATTCCTTCCCCTTTGTGAATTAGCATCTTCTCTCTAAATGTCTATTTCATTGGCTTCTCATTCAATTCTATTCATCCTTTATATATTGAATGTGTGTAGTGGACTGAAACAGCTATAGGTCAAACATATATTTGGGCAAATAGGAGATTATTTCCTGGTAACTATTAAAGTTGTATAAGTCATAGTACAGATCTAGGGCAGGAGTTAACAAATATTTTCTATAAAGGGCAAGATAGTAAATATTTGGGGCTTTGTGGCCTCAGTAATCTCTGATGCATAGTTTTCTTTTTTCCCTTTTTTTTTTTTTTTTTTTTTTTTAACAACCACTTAAAAATGGAAATGGTCTGTATGAAAACAAGCCATGGGCAAGGTTTGGCCTATGGGCCATAGTTTGTCAACCCCTGGTTTAAAGAAACAATCAGGGTGGGCCAGAATAGTTAGGAAGGGCTTGAGCATTGAAATCACTATAGATTTGGATGGCTGGGGCGCGAGGGGGTGGGGTGAAGCAGTTCAGAAGACAGGACCTGTGTGGAGGCCAGTGAGAGGAGACAGAGGCTTCTCGGACCAGTAAAGGCTGTCAGCTTCTAAGTGCTGATCAGAGCATTTTGTTGAAGCTGCTGTAGCTAAATGGGCTCAAAGGACCAGCTGAAAAGGAATTTTTACTCTTGGACTTAGGAGTTTGGGTTTCATGTAAGAATCATCACTATCCATACATGGTAGGCTTTCCCGGGCATGAGACAGAAGGACACAGCTGAACCACAGGCTGAATGGCTGCCCTTTATCTTGCTCTCTTAAGTACCCCAGTTGGGCAAAGCTTGTTTTCTCTTTCCAAAGATGAGTTTTTAGCAAGATGGGTAAGGTCTACTTTGGCACATTACCTAGACTAGGATCGTCACAGAATGAGAAACTGCAGGGACACTTCTCAGGGACAGTTATCTGAGTTCAAAGACAATCCTTCCTGAGTGATAAACTGGTACCCGAGTGCAAACACACCATATCCCTCTGAGACTGTATAAATGTTTAACATTTTTTATTATTAATTATTTTTGGCCAGTTCCTGCTACAGTACTTGAAGCAGTTACTCCTATCAAAGAGGCTCCAGGGACAGCATTCGGTAATGCCACTTTCTGACCTTCGGCAAGCACTTTTTCTGCTCAGTGTCAAACTTCTGCCCATTCCCCTCCGTTGCCATTTAGTTACATTCTTTATCTTGTGAGTTAAATGTGCATAAAGCAAGTTACTTCTTGTTCTAAAGAGAGTCATCCCTGGATCTAGTTTGGTATATCTTCCTGCCCTGTAACTTAGTTAAAATTTTTTTCAAGCCAGTTTGTTTTTAGCTCAACCGGAGTTCTCTGTTAAGGTAAATTTCATGTATTTATAAGAGTGCCTGGTCCTGACCTATGCTAACCAAGCTGTGACAGGGAAGTTTCTCTATACATCCTTTATGCACCTGCCTTTTTTATCTGCCTGGTTTTTTTGTTGTTTTGTTAACATTTGGGTAATACGTTTTTAGTGAATTGTCTAACAGATAATGTGATCAAGGCTAATAAGTTTAAATAGTAAGCCCCATCCTTAAGGTGAATCTGACTCCCCTTTAATCTCTACCATAGTTTAGAAATGACTCTTAACCTTTTTAATGCAGTCAGGGGACTCTAGGAGAATGTGATTAAAAAATACCAATCTTGACTCTCTGAATTAATAACTTCATTTTATGTGTCAACTTTGTCCCCACAGTATCTTCAATAACAAAGGAAGGTACGGTAGCATAGTAGGGCCAAACTTTTCACACTAGAAAGAAACATTTCCTGAAACTGAAGAAAATCTATCAAGCTTTGGAAAATTTAAAGAAGACTTTTTTCAAAAACCTATAAGTTGCAGAAGCTTTAAAGTAACAGATATTTATCTTTTTCTACTTCCAAAAAAAACATCCCAAAGGACATGTCATTCACAACACAAACTTAAAACCACTCCAAGTTCAGATGCAGCGGAGATTACACCAGATAAAAGCAGGGCCCTTGGCTTAAGGAGCCTGGCAGCCTGTCACTGGTTGAAAATGTAAACCCATATACCCCCTAGTGAGGGAACCATGAAGAGTCCTTGCCCCTTCAGAACTGGCAAGGAGTTCATGTTTGGAAGAGACATAACCTTCTCTCCAATTCTGGATAGTAAGAGACATGTTATACTTCTCAGTCTGCAGGTTAGTTGAGCACAAACGCTTCTCTTGTGTGAAAATCCTAGAGGATGAAAACAGGTCAGGGTGTTTTTGCAAATTCAAGATTTTTCTTAGGTACACAAACATTAAGTGTAGACTCATTATAGTGGCTCTTTTTTTAAATGGAAATATATATATTTTATTTTTTAACTCACATATAATCCAAAATGGGTGCTTTTGATCTATAGTTCTTCCCTAACTGGTGATGGAGGGACCCCAAATTCTCTCACCTCATACATCTATAGCAAGTCTTAAAGAAGTGAAAAATCAACGTGGGCTTTAGTAGAGCAGAGAAGGAGTTTGGGCCTTGACGTCACATCAGAATTTGCACAAGTGGATAGGTGAGAGTGAACAAGATGAAAACATAGGACATATATAGAGGCAACCAGAGAGGGCAGAGTCCCTGCTTCTTCTAAGTGCCAGGCAAAACATTTTTGTTGGTGATGATGCATTTGAATGACACTAGTTGAATAAGACTAGTATTGTTCTTAATGAGCATCAGAAATCTCTTCTTCCCATACTTGGATAGTTTTCCCTGTACTGAGAGTGGACAGGTGCTTTACTGGATGCCACAGACTAAGAAGTTGCCTCTTACCTAGTCTTCTTGTTTGGACAGAAGTCACAAGATCTTTCCAAAGCTGAGTTCTCAGCAAGATTATCAGAACACTTTTTGGCTATTTGTGTAATGGCTGCTTGGTTATTTAGGAACTTTTTCTGCAACCATAATTTGATAAACATAGTAGATATTTTCTTTATTCAGCATCCACAGAAGTACAGGTTAGTTTTTCACGTGCTTCTTGAGGTTTGTTAGAAACATATTTAAGTAAAAGCCTAACAATATCCTAAAGTCTACCATAGCAGACTCAGATACTCAAGCACTAACTACAGGAACTGTTTCCCTTTTGTGGTGCTAAACAGAGACCAAAGGTAATGACTATCTCATGAGATGAAGAAGTCCCTAACTACAGTTTGGCCAAGTCTGAGCACAGCAATTGATTTCCCTTTCTATTAGTCTGCTAGAGCTGCTGTAACAAAATAACACAGACTGGGTGTCTTAAACAACAGAAATCTATTTCTCACAGCTATGGAGCCTGGAAGTCTAAGATCAAGGTATCAGCAGGTTTAATATGTCCTGACGTCGCTCTCCTTGGCTTGCAGATGGCTACCATCTTACTGTGTCCTCCCAGGGCCTTCTCTCTATGTGTGAGCATCCCTGTGTCTCTCCTCCTTTATAAGGACAGTAGTCCTATTGGCTTACGGCCCCACCCTTATGACCTCATTTAACCTTAACTTCATCTTTAAAGACCCTAACTCCCAACACAGTCACATTGGGAGTTAGGACTTCAACAAATGAATTTTGAGGAGATGCAATTCAGTCCATAACACCCTTCATTCAGAAATTTTAAAAAAATATTCTAGAGGCAATGTTACACTGACAAGATTCATTTTGATGTGAATGTTGTAGCTCTTCATACACATTTTTTTAAAAACCTCTTTTGTTTATTACTTTAGTTCCTGTTACAGACCTTGAACCTGTTACTTTTACAACTGAGACCTCTGGGACCACATTAGGTAATGACCCTGTGCCACTCGCCTAGATCTTCCACTGCTCCTTGTACAGTCTGTTCAGTCTCCATCCCCATCACATGGCTTTTCCTCTTTCACGAGGTGACCACTATCATCCTCCACTGCCATTTGGTCACTGTCTTCACCTGAAGAGCCCTGAAGCCTCTTAAAAACAAAGTTCCTGTTGTTTTTAGGAGAGCAGGCATGAGCTTAGTTCAAAACATTTACCTGCCACGTGGGGCATTTGAAATCATCACATTGCCTTGTCCTTCGTTGAACAGTGTTCTGTGTTAAAGCTGAGTTTAAAACAAATTGGGATCTATTTCCTCTCTAGGCTGATCAGCAATAACGGCTACTCTTAAGCTCCTTTGCCATCTAAGTTTCTAGATTTTAAAAAAAACTATTTGCATGGTATGTTTGTTTCTTTGTTGGTGTTTTAAGTAATGATGTGTTTTATTACTAATTTGACAAATAGGCAATTATCCAAATCTGAAGTTAGGGTCTTAGTGTGACCCTAACTTCCCCTCCCCTTGCACCAGAATTGGTCCTCCTTCTCATTTTTCCCCCAGTGAGGAAGTTCTATGAGTATCTGATTACAAGTGCTAATTTTCATGCCTTGAATGAGTAATTTGACTATAAACATGAGTTTGCCTCCAAAGTACCCTCAACCATAAAAAAAAAAAGATGCATTGGCATAAAAGGAGTAAAGATTTTAAACTACAAATTCATGGAACTTTAAAAACTCTAACAGGTTTTGGAAAAACCTCTCCTCAGTACCCAGAGCCATACGATGTAGAATAACATAAGGCTTTTCTTTCTTTAGCTACCAAAGCATCACAAAGACTTCGTCGTCCACGTCCCAGACCTAAAACCACACCAAGCCCTCAAGTACCTCAGACCAAACCGGGTAAATGTGTGATTCGTTGGTTTAAGGGTGAGCCCTAGTAACCTGTCCCACTGAGGACGCAAAGCAGTGCCAAGCTCATATTCTCTCTAAGCATGGAGTCATGAGGCATCATCAGTAATGTCTCCTCTACCAGGTGTTGAGGAGAACATGACTGGGTGAGATACAGTTGGTGCCAGAATACCATATTCTTTTTATGTGTGAGTCTTGACATACATTTAGTATATTTTTTACTATAAAATTCCAGTTTTACTTCTTTAACAAAGCCAATATATTACGTTCAAGTAAATAAACAAATTGTAAGTCCCTTGCAAATTCCTGGACCAATATTGGCAACTGTGGGTGATATGCCAGCTGTGGGAGACATTTCATTTCTAAAACAGTAAAGGTGAGAATACGTTTGCATGATACAAGGGAAAAGATCAAGGTGGACTGGACTTGGACCTTGGACCTTGGGCTTTAGGCCCACTACAGGATTTGAATGCATGGAGGGAAATGTGAACCAAGGCAGAAGAACCAGAAGTGTGGTGGTTGGGGGTACCTAGAACAGACTCTCCTACTTCTCATGGTCAAAACCTGGCTGTTGATGATGCTACATTTGGATGGATCCATCCAGTCAATTGAAAGAGGATTTTGAGGACCTGGTTCAAGAGCTTAGATTTGATAGAGAGACATCAACAGTCTTTGATTTCCACTTTTTCTGGGCTTAGGCCAGAGAGATGCTCTACTGAGTATTTCAGATTGAGTAACCATCTTTATCCTGCTCTTTTGTATGTCATGGTTTGGACAGAGGTCTCAGACTCTTTCCATAGATAAGCTCTTGGCAAGACCAACACCATCTACTTCAATGATTAATTTTTATATCTGTTTCAAACTTATAAACTGTCTATCGTATCCATGTTTACTTAAACACAGTAAGGGCTCATTTTCAGCCTCCATAGAAGTACAAGTTGATCAGATTATTTTAAAGACAATTTCTTTGTTCAGTGTATATTAGGTAAATGCCTAAAAATATTTTCCTGTGCAGAGTTTTCCGTATCAATTAGAATCCATTAGTTAAAACCTAGGAGAATTTCATGTTGACTCAAGATATTTCCAAGGATAAGCCTAAGACTGACCATGACTATCGTTTGGCCAAATGTTCAAAGAACAATCCTCTACTCTTTCTCTGTTTTTTTTTTTTCTTTGTTTCTGTAGAGGGAATGATATATAAGCAAGTTTTGTTGGGGTGTGAATGTTCTAACTTTTCATATATTTTTAAATCTCTTTGGTTTACTGTATTGTTTTTTGGTCAGTTCCTGCTGCAGTCCTTGAACCTGTCACTCTTAGACCGGAGGCCCCCAGAACAACATTAGGTAATGATAAACTGTGTTTTCAACAAGCCTTATCCTGCTTGTTGTCAGACCCAGAGTTTCATCTTGCTCCACGTGACAACAGTTTTATTCTTTGTGGCCATTCAATTACATTCTTCTTAAAATTATGAAAACCCTTAAATTACCTGTTGTTTTTAATAGAACTAGTCATGTGTGACCCTACTTTAGGATATTTATTTGCCACGTAACCTGTTTGAAATTGTGTCATTCTGTGTTTTATTCCAGCGGTGCTTGTGGTAAAAGCACATGCTGGTTTTCAAACACATCCAGACCTCCCTCTTATCTAGACAGATAAAGTCATCAATAGCTCTCATAGGGCCAAGAGGATCCATTCATTGCACATCTACATTTCTACCTTTTTTCTATTTGCATAGTATTTTGTTGTTTTGTTTCTATTTAGGTAATAATATGTTTTTATTTTAATAGTTATATAGAACATGTACCCAAGATTGGAAGATTAAATTATAAACCTCAGATTGAGTATGACTGTTCTTCATTATCCATTAAAATTTAGCAACAGTTCTTAACCTTTTTGTTGCCCAGTCAAGCTGCTCTATGAGACTTTGATTATAATTACTAATCTTTATTTCTTATATTAAAAAGTGATTTTTGTCTTCAAAGAATCTTCTATGATAAAAGAAGATATAAAAGGAGTTATGTATGTGACAAAAATCTCAAACTAAACAGGCAAAAATCTAACAAGGTGTAGAAGATCTAAAGTCATGTTTTTTGCCTCCCATAGCTTCCAGAACCATGGGTGATGTAGTTATATAATAACCCAAGAATTTCTTCCTTCAGCTTCCAAAACATCACAACAGACAATTCATCCACGTCCCAGACCAAAAACCACACCAAGTCCTGAAGCACCTGAGTCCAAACCAGGTAAACTTGTGTTCCTGGTTTAGAGTCCCAACAACCTAACCCAGCAGGGTGTTGAGTAATCCTAGTTTTGGGGAGTAACCAATACACCCCATGAGAGTAAAGATACAATTTGTATTAAGTTGCAGTTCCCACTGTGGAGCTGGCAAGAAGAGCACAGTAGGGGGAGATCTGTGGGACAGCTGAATGCCTTTTGCTTCCTCTGTAAAATCTTCGTCACTGTGCATTTTATTAACTTCCATTTATCTCTTGAAAATAAAGCTTCTTGTGAAAAATTAGGCATATTCAGTTCAAATTGACAAACACTAAGTGCCTTCAGTATCCTCCAAGTTGTATACCTCTAAAGATGATGTATCAGATGTGGGAGACATGTTTTAGTCCTCAAACCTTCAAGACAGTTAAGAACAAAAGCCTTTCCTTTGTAAATAAAATAGAAGATGGCATTAGACAGCATCTATGCAAATACAAGATTGATATTTGGGTGCTACCAACAAGATGTGCTAGGGACATAAATATTTGGAGCAGGGAAAGATAAATTTAAAAAGAGTGGAGCCTTGAAATCATCATAGTACATAGATGAGTAGAAAGATGGAAAGGAATAAAATCAGAAAGAATGGATATAAGTAGAGACCAACCACAGGAGAAAGTCTAACTGTAATACTAGTATAAAGGATGTCTGACTTCAAGGTGGTAGTCAAAGCTTTTCTAGATCTTGATTGGTCCATGGACTCCTATGGCGGAGATCTTTAGGCACTTGATGAAGCAGTTGAGATTTGATCAAGTATATATCAGCAAGCTGTTCTTTGCTCATGAAGGCATGCTCTTTCTTTGCTTAGTCTGGAGGGATACCCAATTTGATTCATCATGCTGAGGCCTCAGCCTCTTTCCAAAGATAAGTTCTTAGCAATACCCACACATCCCACTTAGGCTTATTAGTTAGAATCAGATCATCAAAGAAGGAGGAATAAGGAAATAGGTACCTGATTGAGGTATGGCCAATTTTTAGGAAATCAACTTTTACTCTTCTAGTTTAAGAGTTTTTAAAAGTTGCTATGTAGTTCTAGAACCTATATTATACTAGTAAGATTCTTTTTGAAGTAAATGTTTTGAGCTTATTTAAAACAATCACTTGGTTTATTTTTAATACTTTTGGTCAGTTCCTACTGCAGACTTTGAACCTGTTACATTCAGAACTGAGGCTTGGGTGACAACACAAGGTAATAACACATTGTGATCCTCAGTAAGTGCTTTTTCTTCTCATTGTCAAACTCATTCCATCAACATCGAAGCTACAGTTTCTTTTGCTTCATAAAGCTACATCGTCATCCTCTATTGTCACTCCATGATATTCTTCATCCTAAAAGAATTGAAGTCTCTGACTCTTAAAACAAATTATCCCTTGTTTTTAAGAGAGCCATGCATGAACCTAACTCAGGTCAACTGTTATACATGTAACCATCTGAAATTGTTTTTGTCATCTTGTATGTTTTTTAACCAATGTTTTGTAAAAGCTGGGTTTAAAAAGCAATTCTCTTGACTCTAACGACTATTACGGTGTCAGGGAGGGTTCTTTGTGGATCTAAAGGTCTACTGTTTTTTTAACTGTCTGTGATATTTGTTCTTTAACTGACATTTTAGTTAATGACATGGTCTTATTTTAGTAAACTGTCAAAGAGTTTGTACCTGGCTATCACCACTACCATAATAGTTTAGCAGTGATTCTTATCCTTTTTATTCAAACAAGAGTTCTATGAATGATTCTTCACTTCTTGAATGATGCTTCACTTTTATAACTGACTCATTGCCAATGAACTTTCACTTGTAAAAAAAAAAAAAACCATACTATTATAATAAGGGTGAAAGTTTCCAATTAAAAAGTTACAAAGACACATTTCCTAAAATATGAGGAAATCTAATAAGTTTTAGGAAACCTAGAGCCATGTGTCATGCTACCCATAGCTTCTGAACTACAGACTCTATAGTAACTGAAGGTTTTCTTTCTTCAGCTCCTAAAACATCAAAACGGACCCGTCGTCCACGTCCCAAACCTAAAACCACACCAACTCCTGAGGCACCTCAAACCAAACCGGGTAAATGTGGGTCTCTCGTTAAAGGACTGAGTCCTTGCAACTCTTGGGAGTCTGGGGTTCATGCTAGTAGTGGGAGTGATAGCCCCTGTGAGCCCCATGTGGGCAAAGGCACAAAATGACCTGCTGCTGTTTCCCCCTGTTGAATTAGCAAAGAAAAACATGATAGGGGAGACGCGTGTGGCAGCTGAATTCCCTGTGCTTTCTACACAAGGATCTACTCTTTTACTATGTATTTTATTTACTTTTTCTTATTCCATTCCATTCTTCTCTTAAAGAAAAAAATGTCTTAAGCAGAACCAAGCATTTTTATTTCAAGAAACAAACACGAAGTGCCTTCCATCTCCCCACAGCCCATCAAGATCTGTGAGGATATCGCAGAAGCTGGTGGCTGGTTTTTACTTCGCAGTCTGTAGTAGAGTCAAATTCAGAACCTGCCTCAATGTGAAACATTAAAAGATTGAACCAAGGCAGTGTGTCTGTGCAAACTGAGCTGTTTTTTGCAGGGGTTATAAACATCTCTGAGCTGAAAGAGAGAAAAGTCTGTGAAGGACAGGAATAAGGAGTTGGAAAGAGGTTGGGTCTTAAAATCATGGCGATAGACAGAAAGTAAGGTGTAGAGACCAACCAGAGGACACAGACTTCTGGAATAAGGGAGGTTCTGCTTGCAAGAGGTGATGAATAGTACTGAGTTTGGATGGGTCCATAGGAGCCGTTGAAGAAAATCCTTGAAGGTATGACCCAGAAGTTTGGGTCTGACCCTAGAAGCATCAGTGATCTCTCCTGCAACTGTCTCTCCCTCCTATCTAGGGTATGGAATTTTTGTGATTAGAGCAGAGAGCTGCTCTACTGGGCACCACACACTATATGTTCTTTATCCTGATTTGTTGAGTGCCTTTGCCTCAAACAAGGTCTCAGCCTGTTTCTAAATATGAGCTCTCAACAAGATCTACATGATTCACTTTGCTTAATTCTTTTCTAGGCCTCCTTTCAAACACAAAAGCTATTTATTGTATCCATGCTTATTTAGACATGCTATTTCCTTTCTTTTCTTCCAGTTTTATTGAGATATAATTGGCATACAGCACTGTATAAGTTTAAGGTGTACAGAATAATGATTTGACTTATGTACATCGTGAAATGATGACCACAATAACTTTACTTAGTTTAATCCATCATCTCATATAGCTACAAAATTAAAGAAATAGAAAAAAAGATATTTTTCTTCCTTGTGATGAACACTTGGACATGCTGTTTTCTTAAAGCTTCCACAGAAAAGCCAACAACTGCCATGGTAGTTACATAAGTATATATTTGGTAAAATGTTTAAAGTTTCCTAGGTCAGTCTTCTACAATGATTGGAATTAGGTACTTAGACACCTAGGAGAATATCATGTTGACTTTATTGAGATATTTATCAGATTGTGTAGGCTGTGACTGTCTCATAAAGAAAGTTTACCTGGCTTTAGGTGATGACCAAATCTTTAAATATCAAGTATGTAATTTCAGAAAAATAATTTTAAATTGTTATATACCTGTTGAAGCACTATTATACTGGTAAGATTTAATTTGCTGACTTTTCACATGTGTTTATTTCCTTGCTTTTGACTAGTTCCCACTGCAGATCTTGAACCTGGTACTTTTAGAACTGAAGCTCCAGAAATCGTGGGTAATGAGAATGCGTGTCCTTCAAATAGTGCTTTTCCTGCTCATTGTCATACCATTGTAGCCACAGGTTCTCCTGCATCTTAAAACCATGTCTATACCCTCTGTTGTCATTCCATTACAGTCTTTACCTTGCAATTTTGCTACGTTCTATGTCAAGTTATCTGTTGAATTTAAGAGAACTGTGTGTATACTAATTTCAGGATGTCAAACTGCCGTGTAACCACTCAACGCTGTGTCATGTGATCACGTGCATTTGCTTAAACAGCATTGGCTATTTTAAGTTTCCTTTCAAACATGAATTTCCATTTATCCCTTATTTTCATCACTCGCTTTTTCCTCATCAATTGTGGAAATACCATGTTTTTTTGATTGTGTTACTTTTTATTGAATTAGTATCTATATGATTATATTGGGAGATCTCTTGTTTCAAGGAATGATGTTTTTAGTTCATGGTCAAATTTTTGAATGTGCCTGAGTCTTGAAAGTTTAAATGATGGGCTTTTGTGTTAGAGTAGGCTGACTCTTTCTCCTTCTCTAACAGGGTTTGACAGAGTTTCTTAACTTTTATTGAATCAAGGACCACTTTGAAATTTTGATGAACACACTCCATTTGTTACATTGATCCTTATACTTTCAAACATACGAACTCGTTATTGTACCCATGATTATTGAAATAGTAGACATTTATGTCAACCTGTATAGAAGTACAAATAGACTGATAAATGCTTTTTCCAGTAGTTAGAAAAGTATATATTATATAAATGTGTAAAAAGCTTGTCCAGAAGAGTCTTCCATACCAGAATCAGATAATCAAACATGTAGAATTTCTTGTTGACCACAGTGATATTGAGCATAGTGCAATGGTGTACCTATTTTATGAGATGAATTGATATTCGCCACAATTTGGTCAAATTTGCAAAGAACAAGTGTGTGTCTCTTTCTCTCAGTCCTGAAGCTTAACAGTTGGCTTCTGAAATTAGTCTTCAAGTGAATTTTTTAAATCTCTTTGGTTTATTTTATTATTTTTGGCCAGTTCTTCCTACAGTGCTTGAACCTGTCACTCTTAGAACCAAGGCTCCAGAAACAACGTTAGGTAATGATATTCTGTGTTCCTCAAAAATTTTTTCCTGCTCATTGTCAATCCATTCTATCATCATCATCATTGTAATAACATTATCACCAGCTTCATAAGATGATCTTGTCATCCTCTGCTGTTCTTCAACATTATTTTTCTTCTTAATAAGAGTATTGAAGACTCTAAAAAGAAGTTATCTGTTGTTTTTAAAAGCTATGCATGGACTTAGATCAAAATGTCTGTCTACCATGTAATCTTAATTGAATTTGTGTCATGTACTTTTGTCTAAACAGTGCTCACATTTAAAGCTTAGTTTCAGACACGGTCGGGAATGTCTATGTCTTCTCTAGACCAATTAAATCATAACAATTTGTATGGTTCCATGGATAGGGGGGCATATTTAAATTTCTTAGTGTGAACTTAGTACGGTTTGATGATAGTCCTTACCTTTTTTAGACATTTACAAGACTCTTCATTTCTTGACTTAATTTTATGTGCGAGTTTTACCTCTGAAGAATCTTCAGTGATAAAAGAATTAACAAAATAGGCGAACATATTTGCATCTTTATTTTTTTTTTTAATGTATTTGCATCTTTAAAATACATGTCTTAAATTTCAAGGAAATATAACATATTTAGAAAATCTAGAACCTTATTCCAAAACCACCTTCACTAGAGTAATCCAACGTTTCTTCCTTCAGCTCCTAAAACATCACGTGTTCGTCGTCCACGTCCCAGACCTAAAACCACATCAAGCCCTGAAGCACCTCAGACCAAACTGGGTAAATGTGTTATTTCATGGTTTGAGGGGTAAGCCCTAGCAGTCTGTCCCAGTGGAGTCCCAAAGCAGTGTCTCCAATGGGAAGTAACAGCCTTTGTGTTCCCTAAGAGTCAAGGCATTGAGGTGTGGTTAACAGCTACTTCTTGGATGAAGTTCTTGGTCTCTCTTATTTATAGCAAGATTGGCATAGTCACTCGTGGTTATTTATTGCTATATCTACATTTAAACACGTGATCAATTTATTATAGCTGTGAGTACATAAATGCAGGTATTTTTTTTCAGCTTCCAAGAAATGTAACAAGTTACTTTCACATATTTTTTTGTGTATATTGCCTAAACAGATTTTCCAAAGCTAGCTTCCATATGAGAATCAGAAAATCAAACACCTAGGAAAGGCTCATGTTGACCATACTAAGATTCATAGCAGAGTTCAAAGGTTGTGCCTACCTTCTGCAATGAATTATTCCTAGCTACAGAGACTGTTTGCTTTCTATGAATGCAAAAGCTTAAAAAAATTGTCATTTGAAACTAATGTTTTGAAAGAAAAATTAAGACTTTCTATGTGTGTTTAAACTTTGTGTTCATGTTGTTGCTTTTGGTTAGTTCCTGCTACTAGCTTTGAACCTGTTATTCATAGTTCTGAAGATCCAGAAACAACATTAGGTAATGATTTTTGTGACCTCATTAAATGCTTTTACACTCATTAAAAACCCACTCCATCACTGTCATGGCCAGAGTTTCTCCCGCTTCCTTCAAGTGCTATTGTAATTCTATTTCATGCTTCATCTTTTACGTAGTCAGGATTCTTAATTAAAGTGCTACCTATTGCTTTTAACAGATGTCCCTGGATCCAGCTGAGGAAATCTATTTTCCATGAAAACCCCTTTAACATTTCATTATAAGATTCAGTGAAGAGTCTGAAGTCTAAATTGTTTGCCTTCTATTTGATATTTAGATCTATAAAATGATGATAATTAAGTACCATGAAATTTCTCCAAGCAACTTACTTTCTGTAAGATTTTTGTGATATCCTCATTAATCTCTTCCTATTTTAAGGAATCAGGTTTCCCTGTTATATTAAATTACCAAAAACAAGTTGCTTCCTGGAAGTGTCAATTCTAGTGAATCTAAGTTATGGGCTCCCCCATCATTGATGAACTTGACTATTCCTTATTCTCCACCACAGTTTAATATTGGTTCTTAATCTTTACTAAGTAGGAATCTCTGAGTATCTAATTATACACATTAATACCTATATCTTTAAATTAACAAATTTTGTTATTATTTTGGTCTCTAAAAGACCCTCAGTGATAAGGAACAAATTAGATTGGTAAAGTAAAAATTTTCAAACTCAGGCAATAAACTCAAGAAAATCTAATATTTTACAAAACATTGGTACAGGTACAATGCTGTTGATGGTTTCTAGACCTACAAATACAATAGCAACTCAAGATTTTCTTCCTTTAGTTTCAAATCATAGGGGAAAAAATCCTTCTCCCAAACACTAAATTTCCCAAAGCTTCACAGTTTAAAAATCAAGAAAATCTATGGTTTTCCGCTTAAGGAGTCCTTCTAGCCCATTGCAGTTGGGCCCCAAGAGTGACAGTGATGTGGCTTGCTAATTTGCATTTCCCACCTCTATGCCCTCTAAGAGAGACGGTAGAATCTCTACAATTTCACGTGGATGAGAAGGTTCATGGTTAGAGATTTATATGGTAGCCAAATGCATAAGGATTCTCTCTGACAAAAGATGCATCTTATTCAATTCTCTTAGCATTCTATTCCATTCATCTCTTTTTAAAATAGCACTGCTTCTTTGTCTTAAGTAAACAAACATTTCCTTGCTCTCTGTGGTCCCAGCACCACATTAGCAGTTGAGCAGGGTTGGGTGTGGAGCAGAGGAAGAGATCAAAAGTAAGGGCATGTTTTACCTCTTGAATAAAGTACAATATAATTGTGAAGAAAACCTGTTCTTGAGTTTTTCTTAGATAAAAGATAATTTGCTTATACAAAAGCAGCTTGTTTGGTAAAAAATTTAGAAAGAAAATATTTAAAGGAGTCAAGGATCTATGTGGGCTAATAGAGAATAGTTGAGCTTTGAAATTAAGTAGTATTTGAATTAGTGGTTGGAATGGTGGGAACAGCAAAATAAAAAAGTTTTGACACCTATTGAGGGTACCCAAGGGGGTGGTCAAACTGGAACATAGAATAAAACACTCCTAGATGATACTGAACATTTTGTTAATGATACTGTCATGAAACCAGCTGTAGGAAATACTTAGAAAACCCTTGTGGGAATATAGATTCAGATACAATAGTCATTGAGAACCTCAGTTTTTCAAATAAGCTCTGCCTTTTTCTAGAAGGATAGTTAAAATCAGGGATCAGCAAATCAGCAAATTTTTTTATGTGAAGAGTTAAATAGTGAATATTTTAGACTTCTTAGACCATTCAGTCTGTCACAGCTACTCAATTCTGCTGTTGTAGCTTGTAGGTAACCAAAGCCAAGATGTAAGTGATATGTAAATATGCCTTGAATCATCTTAGTTTGTAGGTGTGGCTGTGTTCCAATAAAACTTTATTTGAATTTCATACCATTTTTACATGTCATGGATTATTACTCTTCCTTTAATTTTTTTTCAATCATTTAAAAATGTAAAAATCACTCTTAGCTCACAGGTCGGGAAGAGGGCTGGATTTGGGAGGGCCATAATTTGCCAGTCTGCTTTAAATAATGCATACTCTGCATTGCCTCTCCATAACCCTGTGATTCTGAAGGTCTATGTGTTGCTACCTGTGAAATAAATTATCCATAATTAGTTTGACAACTTAGACCCTCTTCTTTCAGCTCCCACTGAACTGCATACTCTTATTTTGAAACCAGTGACATCACCAAGCCTAGAAATGACACAAAGTCAACCTGGTAAATAGATTATTTAATCTATCTGGGCACACCATGAGCTTCAGGGGGCATACCCCAAGTGTTGTATTTCCAAATATTAAAAACTACAAAAGAATACACATTTAACAACTCTGTATATTGTACATGCTTCTTCCATGATTGCATACTGGTGTAAATTAGTAATACATTATTTTCATATTAATTATATTATTCAACTGTATAGAAATACTTATCTTCATTTGGGTTTGCTCTGTATAATATTAGAGAATAATCACATATCTGATTAAGTAGTCAACAGGACCAGTTAGAAGAACTGATTTTATTCTTTACCTTTATTTTTCACTAAGTTACAGACTTGTGGTTCTCTTTAGTAATAAGCTAAACTTCTGCTCTGCTATGTGAAAAGAATGCTCATTCAATTGTGACCATTAAGGAACGAGAAAGTTCTCACTTCAGTAAAGATAACAAAATTTCACCTTACACAGTATGAGCCTAAACATTATTGCCCTTCAAAATTAAAAACAAATTTTAAAGATCATGCTGTTCAATGCTATTGCAACTCTCTGACGTTTATTTTGAAACACCAGATCTTATTTTTAACATAGGATTATAATTTCTTTCCATCCCTTTTGTGTATCTCTTAATTAGCTAAATGGCGTTTTGATGCTTATGTTGATGGAACAAGGTTCTATGGTTGTTAATGATAACTTATAATATAAAATTCTGAATTCGGTTATTAGGGTTTCCTTTAGGGTTAATAGTACTATTGTTATTATGGTAACGGCTGACATTGAGCACTTATGGGTACAAGGCACTTGTCTAAATACTTAGTTTGTATGAATTCATTCAATGCTCACAACAACCCATCCTTGATCAATTTTACCATTTTGTGTTTTTTTGCTAGTTTCTGAAGTCCTGGAATTGGTTACATTTAGCACTGAGTCATCAAAGGAAGCTATAGGTAACAATGTTCCCCAATGGGAAGTCAGATATATGTGCTTTTCCATCTCATTGTGGAAGTCATTTTGGGATGTCCTCATGCTTTGTGACATTTCATGGCTCCGCACATATTGCCTGTGCTCATCCAGTGAATCTTGACAGTCAAATGTTATATACAGCCCATTTTGCTAGTATCTGCTGTGTTGCTATGCAAGTTTCACAATTTCCTTGCTTAGTTTCCTCTCCTCTCACTGTGAATGCACAATTTCATTTTTTAATATTCTGATCACTTTTAATACAAATATACACATCTTATTTTTCATTTTCATATTGTTTTTAGGATTCATCCCCATGCTTTCAAAGGACTCACTCTATGTCTTTTTCTCACTAGAATCCTTAAACAAAAATAAGGAAGTGAAATTATCTGCTTTGCTCCAGGTAGAAATCGCTGTAGACCCTGCCAGTTATCGTGTGTGTGTGTATGTGTTCCACATTGCACACTGCCTTCATTTCCTGCCTTCATTGTAGTCATCTTCATATTCTACCTAAATGTTATTTAGTCTCACAAATCTATCTACTTAAGATAATTAACCTGTTTTCAAATTAAACAGTGTTCCATTACAGTGGGTGCTATGGTTCTGTCCACCACTAACCCGCCATTCCCTGTTTCTTCCCTAGCACCAACTGAAATAGATTATGTATATTCCACTGCCAAAGTACCACTCAGGCCAGAGGAGCCAAAGACTGAAGGTGGTAAAGGTTTTCATGCTTCTATTCTTTTATTCAAAAAATTTTTAATTAGTATCTATTACATTTCATGGAAGTTGAAAGTTCAAGCTGGGGTACTTGATCTACAGTGGAATAGCTTTGAAGAGCTATAGCTTCTAAAATTCTTGAATTCTTAAAATTAAAATGATAATTGACTCTCTGAATACAGAAATAAATTTCAGTTTCTCTGTGGTATCTAAATATTGAGGCATAATAAATTTGACAGTTAATGACAGTTAAAACATAAATATTAGTTGGAGGATTAGGGTTATAGAATAGGATTTCCCTCTTGATTCTTTTTTCTTATCCTAATCCATCGTCCTATCTGTAAAAATGTGATGCAGATTCTCAAGAGAATGAGGTGTGTTGATATTCAAGAAAGAGATACTTGACTGTGGCCTAACATCTTAAGCTTTTTAAAATTGTTCTCCTTTGTTTTGATACAGTTGTGGAATCTATTACAAATGTGTCTGAACCACCTGAGACCACGCTAGGTAATGACACACCCTGGCAGTTTTTGCCCTCATTGTCGCCATCACCTGAGAACCCAGGTTCTCCCTCATTGTGAATTAATGTTGCAACATCATTCTTTGTCATGGCAGTTAATTTTCTTTCTAGGTGCTTCTATTCATAACCATTGTCCAAAAAGTGTCTTCTTCCATTCAGCTTTGTATCTAGACCTTGGTCTCTCTCTACTTCAGTCACCAAAACTGTCAAATCTAAAGTGTCTTTTTTCCTAATGTTAAACATTCTGCCAGCTTGGTATTACGTTGAATACTTCAGATAATATTTTTTTGTATGATGATCCATTTATACCTTCTGCCCTAGCAATATACTTTCCATTAACACTCAGTTCATCACATTCATTTACATGTTTGATTTTTTTCTTCATTAGTTAAACAAAATTCAATGCTGCTGAATGGCTTATGCCTTAACATTTTTTATTTATTCTTCTCCTTATGGTTCCCCAACAACCTATCTTTCTGGCACTGTTGGGGATGTACTAGTGTGGAGTAAGGATTTAAAAAGTAAGGCTATTGCTTACCTTGAAAGTATTTTGTAACCTGGCATCTCTAAGCAGCTTTTAAACTAAATGCATTATGAAGAAGTAGGAGCGCTATTTTGCTGTAGACTTGCAATTTGCTTTCTTTTTTTCTTTAAAATCTACTTGTTACCATCTGTTCTGTCATCTGTACTCAAGGTGTGTGAAGTGCTATAGTAACCCTGGGTACTTTCCTTCAATTACCATAGAAACATCACCTCTGCCTTCCCAAACTGTAATCCTACCCAGCCCAGATGAGCCTCAGACCGAACCGGGTAAATATGTTATTTTGTGTTTCATGTAGAAGGTGAGTGTTTGCAGAACTTACAAGAATGGAAAGACAATATATATGGGCACTATTACTAGTTATCAGAAGCCCTAACTTAATCACTACTCACTGCTCACAGTCTTTGACCCTACCTTTCTGACGCCCCACTCCTCCTTCTATCCATAATCTATAGCCAGTCGTATGGCAGTGTTGTGAACATTATTTAGGATATAACTGAAAAATACCTCTCAGCTACTCTGCAAGTCTTTCATACAGAAAATAGTAATGTTTCTGGGGAAGAACATTTATATTCCTTTTAAAATATAAATATCCCAATTTTAAATACTTTATCATCTTGACTAGTTTTACAAGGTCTGTGGTCATATAAAAACTATTTTAAGATAGTTAATTTGTTTAAGATTAACCAAAACCTCCAGAAATACTGGAGCATTCCACAAAAAGGGGTACAATTGGTCGGTCATCCTGTCATTATTCAGGTCCCTTACTACTTTCTACTGCTCCTTCCTGTGGCAGTTTGGCCATTTCACTGCATACAAATAAGAGAAACTGAAGTCAAACTGGTTACTTGGCAAGTCATAAGGGTTTACTTGATGGTGGAATTTGAAATATGGGAAAACAAATCATCAATGCGGATAACTAAATATGCTTCTTACAAGGGAAAATTTTCTCAATATCTACAGGCTCTCTGATAAATGTCAGTTTACACGTCAGTTTATCATAAATAAGCCCAAACTTGTATTTTGATGGCCATTAAACTATTTTATATGGCTCTAATTCCAAAGGAGATATGGATATTAATCTTATTCATTGTCCTCTAAAATGTCCTGTTAAACCCTGTTAATATCCTTTGCCTATTAAACTCTACAGTTTAATTTTTACCAAAATTCCACACTGACTGCATTAACTGGATCTGTGTCAATTATCTCTAACTTTTCTAAAGTTTTTTTTTTAAATAGCTTTAATCATTAATATGATTGAAATATTTAGTCATAGATACTATCAGTGATACTAATCTTATTCTGAATCATTTTTTATAGAATTGCCTCATGACATGCCTTTACCTGCAAGATGGTCTCTTATACCCTGGGGAAGCAAATAGCCTATCAGTACGAACCTCGGCAAACAAAGCAGTTCAGAGTCAGACTTTCACAAGACTAAGGACACTGTAGAAGTATAGAATTTTAGGGTTGGAAGGGCTTTTAAAAATCCTGTTACTGTTGATGAAGAACCCAGTGTTGTAGACTGAGTGATCCGCAAAGCGAACTCTAAATCTCCCAGCTCCAGGCTCCTAAACCAATGTAATCTCCAACATATCTTGTTCATCTCTCCACAGGCGAGAGGATTCCACTGAAACCATTGCATGCCTTGTATATTTTGATTAAGAATCAGGAAGAAGTCCCTACAGACTCAGCTTCTTCTTTTATCTAATAACTCTTATTTTCAGCAAGCTTTTCTTAAGGTGCCTGAAACTCCGTGACCTTAAAAAACATTTTGTTTCTTCTTATCTCTCTTTATCCCAAACACACTGAACTCAACCAAATGAGGTATTTCCACAAGCTGCGATCTTTCATTTGATAATTCTTTTCCTCCGGCAGGATAAACTTTTAATTTTCTTGGTGAAGAAATAATTGATTTTTTACACTGAATGTCCTAGAACTTCTTTGGGAATTGCTCAGCAGAAGAATAACTTTCTTCAATAATGTATCCTTTCAATTTCTGTTCAATTTTTCTTCTCCAATATGACCAATAAAAATTGTGTTTTGTTTAACAAGATTAATTTTTTTCCATTAGCACTTACTATTAAGGTGCATTTATTTTTTAGGTATATTTGGAATGTAATGTGCTTTTTATTTAGAAGAAATTGTATCTCTTTGCACTTAAAATATTATACTGGGTTATTCTGCTAAAACGATGTGAACTTATAATGATGAATTATTTTATTATGAAATTTATTTTTAACCTATTTAATAGGTATTTGAAGTGGATATTTCTAAAATTCCAACAGTTTCATTTGCCAGCTGAATATCTTGGATATCTTTAATGTGCTGCCTTGGTTTTTTTGGTTTTTTTTTTTTCCCATTATAATAAGAAAATTACCGTCTTATACTTTGTGGCTTTTTGGGAACTTTAATTGCTGTGTATTTAGGTCTTCAATTACTCAACAAACATCTTTGAGATCCTAGAGGTTTAGGTACTGTGACTCTTGAAGACCTCAAGAGCTCCGAACCTATATCCTTTCTTTTAGTGCCCAAGCAGACACCGCGAGCTCCTCCCAAACCAAAAATATCTCCACGTCTAAGAATCCCACCGACACAGCCAGGTAAATACTTATTTTATATTCTGGCCTGAAAAGTTTGATGTTAGCGGAGTTACTCTGTTGAATTATAGCAAGTTAGGTTTTTAACCCTTATAAAATAAGACTTCCTTTGAAACCTAATAAATATTTACATTTATTTTTAGACTTTATCAAAAAGTATATTATTGGAGAGCTTATTCCAGAAGCTTCCCTTTTGTTATATTATTTGAGAGGGGGATGGAGGAGAATGGAATTTCTTAAAAGAGTAGCCTGCCTACTCCCTTCACTTCTCGGAGCTTGAGAAAACCTTCCATGGTCCTTGAATGTCCTCCCCCTGCCAATCACCTAATTTTTTTTGGCCTTTCAGTCAATTTTATTTAACATTAGGTCATGAAGATTTTTAATATATATCCTCTCCTGTAAAATAATAACATAATATTGCTTTGGTTGTTTTGCTAGGAATTTTGGGAAGGACCTAAACAAGAGTCATTATAAACTATTTTTTATTCTGTTCAAGAAGCTCTTTCTTGAATGATTGAATGATTAACTCTAACCCTAACTTCTCAACCAAGATCTTGTCCAATTCCTCTGACTGCCTTGGCAGATCTCCATTTCAGGGTACCATAAAATTGACATGCCTCAAAGAAAGCTCATCTTTCCCTACTTTCAGTTTCTCATTTATATCTGTTGCAGATTCTGAGCATTTTACATCGATTTTTATCCTCTTCCTCATCTGGCCTCTGCAGTCCATCAGTTTTTCCAGACATCTCTAACCTTGGTCCCTACTCCAAGCATATACCCAGTCATGCCTAGTCTATTGTTATGAATCAACTGATCTCCTGTCTCTCTTCTCTCCTAATTTAAAATTGTACCACCCTTGATGCTTAAGTGGCTGATTAACTAATGCATTTCATCAGTTAGTCACTTAACAACTATTCATTGCATGCTGACCTCGCGCCAGACAATGTGCTAGATACTGGGAATGTGAAACAAAATTTCATCCTTCTGTAGTCGAGGAAGTTATAGTTTAGGCCAATCCCCTAAATCTAAATTTATTTTTTAAACATGGCCCACTTCCAAAAAGCATATAAAGTGCACCTACCCAATTTACTAGGAAAGGAACCCTAACTATCACCAATGGTCTGGGGAAAGGAAAATGTTAGCAGCATCAAAATTATGCTTGATCTAGGTAGTAGTTCTGAATTACCAACACAAATTCTTTAATCATATCTCAGTATCCCTACTGAAAGAAAAAAACTGTAGATGTGGGGATGGTCTTTAATATCTGAGAGGTATTAACACTTTCTTTAATATTTCTGAGAGAAATTTTACCTATTACTTTTTCTTTGAAGGAAAACTCCTTAAAAAACAGTTCCATGTACTACATCTAGCTAATGATTTTAAATCTGCTTTAATGTATTTTAAAATGTGTTTTTATTTAATTACTAAAACTTTGCTAAAAAATAATATGGGTATGATATGTAAGTAGATGAAGGTACCAAAGCAACAATCATCTGAAAGAATAAGAAATTTAAAATAATAACAAGAAATAAATTTGAACTATTAATATATAAGAAATACTGGGAAAAATAATTGGTGATTAGTGAATAAGTAATGAATAATAGAATAAGAATAAAAAACGAAGCAAGTATATTAAATTTGTGGGTAGGAAACTAAAATCTAACTTTAAGAAATCAGCAGATAAAATCACAAGAAGAAGCTCTCAACCTTTTATGTGAATGTAAAGCATAGAACAAATGAGGCAGAAAAAGGAGAAATGGAAAGACATAAGAAAGCATAAAACAATGAATGATTGAAAATAAGAGAAAAGATGAGAAACAAGAAGTGCTAGAAGTTAAGACATTGAGGATATAAAGTCCTAGTTAGTAACATTTTAAAAAGTAAAGGAGATATGAACTAAGAAGGAAGACTTATTCATAATTTTATCTTTTTGAGCTGTACTCTGTACTTATAAAAATACAATATAGTAAGTCAGGAGCTTACTCTAATTTCCCATTATGACACTGTATTCTAAGTTTCAACTTTGTTTGATTTTGATTTAGACCTTTAGCTAACCTTCCTCGACAAGGTAAGCAACTTCAGAATGGATAGATGCATACGCTCAGTGGTTCCACTCTCACTCTGAAACCCTGGAGTGACTGCAGACTATAACAAGAGAGCATCCTGATTCTGTCCCAACTGAGCAAACTCCCAGCCCATCAGCATCTCCCCTGGAAAGTAGCTACAATCCAAACACTTCTAGCTTTGTCAGGGCAACCTAGTGTAAGGGGACTATTTGGAAAATTGATCATGAAAAAATGCACTCTAGTTACTCCTCTTAAAAGTGGGTGAAATTAGGATCTCTCTTACCCAGGAAAATATGAGCTTTACTTAATAGATCCCAGCAATACCCTAGGTTTTTATAGTCTTTCAAGGATATTTGTTTATGTATACATATGTATCACTCAGTAGTCCAAAAACAAATATTTAAACCCTAGTTGTACTCCCTCCTTACCCCTGGCTAGCTGTTGTGAATTTCAAAAGGCCATTTGAATGGGAGAATGTTCTGTTCGTACATGCAATATCAATATCAAACGCAAATTATTATTGTTGGACTCTAAGGGCATCATCTAACAATAGTGTGTACAACTTAAAGAGCAATGCAATGTATTAATCTACCACTATTTTCAGAATGAAATTCTGTAATTGGGCATGCCATCTCATTTATACTTAAACTATGTTGATAAATTAGATAGCAAAATTTAAATTTACTATATTTGGCATTTGAGGGGATACTGGGATCAAAAATTTGGAAGAAACCATCAAGAATATTTCATCATTAAAATACAGGTTTCATTTTTAGATTCCTATGTTCATAAGTAATAGTGAACAGTCCTGTTAATAATATTATATCTAGAAATCTTATAACCATCAAAATTGCTCCTAATTCTTGAGGGGGCAAACAATGTGAAAAGCAAAATATACTCAGATCCTTCAATGTCAAATATGTAAAGATTCTCCAGAAGTAGAAACATATTTATAGGGGTATAGCTTTCACATCATTTTGACATTTCACACTTAATTCTCACAATCACCCTTTCAGTTAGGACCGGTTTATTATTTCCACCTAAAAAAATGAGGAACAAGTTAAAACGTGACCCGCAGAGCTGGGATATAGCGAGCCCAAGTGTTGGGACCTATCAGTCATGTCTGGACCTCAGTGTTCAAGTCTT
The DNA here is from genome assembly GCF_028023285.1 of Balaenoptera ricei. NCBI lineage: Eukaryota > Metazoa > Chordata > Mammalia > Artiodactyla > Balaenopteridae > Balaenoptera > Balaenoptera ricei. The sequence continues at coordinate 113,195,590 of NC_082642.1, forward strand.
GTCTCTGGTGCTTAATGATCATGTGACTCCAGGCAAATAGCTTTAAAGTGAAGCTGATAATTCCTTCCTCTCAGCATTACGGTGAGAATCAAAGGGCATAATCCTTATGAAAGTACTTTTGAAATTGTAAAATGAGCTATAAATAAAGTAGACCTTTTTTTTTTCCTGGTATCTATTACATTAGCACCTTGTTACTCCAAAGGAACAGCTGTGGAAAGACAATTTTGGTTTGTGAACATGTCATTTAAAGGTTTATTTAGAGCCTAACAATTGCCGGGGATGTAGAATGCAAGCCCACCCATTGCATTCCATTGCCCACTTCTCTTTCTGCTGTTGCTGAGCTGACTTTAAGCTGCTCTTTTCCATACTTCATGGGCTCCCATTCTGACTTCACTGAATTCATCTTCACAGAAAGACATGGGGATGGGTTTAAGAAGTCAAGCAAACATCCAGAAAAGAAGAGCACTCTTACATTAATTAAATTGCTATCTCTTCTGAAATGATGTTTTAAAAAAATTATTCATCCTATCCTTATGCTTAGTCAAATTTTGCTGTTTCTCAGATTTCATTTTTCTTAAAGTATCTGGAATTCTAACTGATCTATTTTTAGAGCTTAAGGTTTATTTTTCCATCTAAATCCCATTTCAATGCTTTTTTAAAATCAGTAATCAGTCTTATACTTTGTCATATCTTATGTGTTAAGCAAGACTGGGAGATGCTAAAACCAAACGACTCATGATCCGAGCTCTCTCTTTCAGCTCCTAAGGTGTTCCAGCGTGTTACTCCGAAGCCAAAGACATCACCAAGTCCAGAAGTGTCCTATACTCCACCTGGTAAATGCTTTATTTCATGTTTAAGCCAAATGTATTCTACAGTCACACTCTGCTGAAATGAAACATGAGGACTGATGGATGTGAGGTCCATGTTTCACTTCTGTTCAGGTACCACGTTGTATCATGCATGATATAATCATTTCAAAGTGTTCATAAGAGTTATCTAAGTGCTCATATGGTAAGCCATTGATATAATCCAAAGGCAGAGAATTATGCCAAGGGTAGAATGCTTCTTCTAGAAATAAAATTCTCTTATTTTCTGATTTCCAAAAAATAACCTACCAACGTTAACTGTGCTGTGCTCACGTTTCACCAAGATAAAATAAAGAATTGGGGATTTTCCCACAAAAATGATAAAATGATGTTTTACAAATGGAGGAAATGATGTTTAACCATTTTCTTGGATTCAAACATTTTACACTATCCAGCATTGAGGGTTTTTTTTTTTTTTCCTTTTAAATTCTATTTTACCCATTCATGGAGCAGTTGCTTGAGTCAAGAAATTTGTTTCACACAGGAAAAAATGATTTCTTTAGCTACAGATCAATTTCTTGCCTATCATTTGAGAAGGCTTTTTGCCCATTTATGGGGGGAATAATCTCGTGTTTGTGGGAGTAGTCAAGGTAGGGACTGCAAGAACCCAGACATTTCTCTAGATCCTCAAGTGACCATACAAAGCTGCTATTAGCTTCACTAATTAGTTCACTGTTGGTTCACTAATAAGCCAAACCAAGTTTTTAACTAGAGTATCTGAGAAATACAATAAGTTCCCCCCCCCTTTTTTTAAGGTTCAATTATTATAAATTCTTAGATGGTCCTAGAAGCATATAGAACATTCCTAGAACCAAAGGATTTCTGAGCTGTAGCTTGAAATGATGGCATTTGGGAAGCAAGTGAATTCACTTGCTATCATGTTTTCCAGGTTGTATAAGCACAGGGTGTTACTGCCGCTGTGGGATGGCTAGGTTGTTGCAGGTGGTGATAGGCTGCAAAGAGCCTCTTTTGCCCTGAAGTCTAGACTTTAAATTAGTACTGCTAAATGCAACAGTCAATATTATAAATGCCAATAAGGAAAAAGCTGATCTTCCCACTTGCAAAAGGTCAGCTTCTTGTTTTCAACTGAGGAAAAAATATGTAATGGAAATGAAGTCATTACAGATAACAACAGTATATATGAGTGATTATATTCACTTTTCGTTAGAGAAAGCAATACTATTGGTCCTGATATGACATAATCTCATTAAACCAATATATCTAATAGTTCAACTTTTTCTTCTTTTTTAAATGTCTAATATTTGCCTTAATTCCATCAACACCTTCTTTTTCACAGGCACTCTGACCTGTACGTTTGAGCCCTGGAATAACAGCACAAACACTCTCTCTGGAGCCTTCATTGAGCTTATTCTATTGACTCTCCAGTTCCAAATGTTCAGATTGAATTCTGTCTCTAAACCTAGTGTTGGTCCTGCCATTGTGTCCATCACGGGTTCCCCTATTGCTCCAGGGGTGTGATGCTGTGGGAAGAATCATAGGCAATCTTTACTACTATTTAATGTTCTCCCAAGTGTTTTAACAGACTGGATTCAAACAGTTTTGGGGTTGTATCTAGGCTCCGGTTTGCATCCTAATGAGCCCACAACCTTGTTTACTGGCTCCTCAGAAAACAGGGTAAATTACATGTAAACTTAATGTGTACTTGTATCTCTATCCTTTTTATAGAGATAGACGCTCTATAAAAATGTAAAAAGTAGTACTGAAATCAGGACATAGTTATGTTTTAACACAATGTTTATCTCAAAATTTATACTGAGAGATATCAGAAGTGACAAAACTGAATTTTTAGACCTGTACCAAATAAGTCAGTCTCGGGTTATCTGTACAGCTCTTTCATTCTATAGATTCCTAGGTATAACACAGGTTTCATCCAGTTAGGCCTTTAGAAAATATCTTTCAGTCACTCAGTTGAATTATCTACAACACTTAATGAGGAATCCAGACAAACTGAGCCCACACATCGTGTCCAGAACCAAAACAGAACTGGCTTTTCTTTTGATCTGCCTTGGAAGAATGCTTTTGAATTCAGAGCAAAGGACTCGCCCTGATGCCTGGCTCAACAGAGCTGTGCCTTCTTTGTAGATTTGTTTCTGTACCAAGGGCTGTCTTGGCTTTGTGGTAACGTCTGTCACCACAGAAGTATTTGGATAGACTTCAGTCATCGGGAGGAAACCAGGGGCAAAAAAGTTTAGATTTCAGCAGACTATCCAATCCTACAAATGTTCTGTAACTGCTCTCTTGGACAGATTCTAATTTGCAGTCACACATCAGCATTTTTGCAGTTAGAAAAGAAGGGACTAATGCTAAAATGTCTTTTGGAGATGGAATTGCTAGGATGTAGACAATGACTGAATGGTGTTATGGAGAGAAGGATGACACTGTGATTTCTAGCTTGGGCAGGTGGTAGATGATAATACCATTAACTAAGGCAGGGAACACAGAGGGAGGAATGAAGGCTTGTGTTTGTACATGCTAGGTTTGGAGGGCCAGTAGGACTGGTGGTTGAAATGTATTCTTGGATATCTAAACAGAGGTCGATATTTAGGATGCAGATTTGGGAGTCATGTGTCTACATATAGAAGGTTCTTAAATCTTGTGAGTGAATGACATCATCCAGGAGAAAGTACAGACTGAGAAAATAAGAGATCAGAGATCAAAGTCGTAGGGGACACAGTTATATTTAAAGAGTGGACAGAGGAAGAGGTGCCAGCAGAATTTGCTGTCAAAAGATCCAAGAGTAGCAGGAAAGAGGGACTCGGGAGGCAAGACAGGGAAGGGCAGCCGTCAATGACAGTGAGGTGGACAGATGTCAGAAGAGCTGTTGGACTTGACAGTGTGGGTCCAGAAGCCTGCATCTGAAACCCGTGGGCCAGAGCTTCAGAATTCAGCAATTTTCAGGCTTTGAAAAGGTAAAACAGCACATATACCATAGATTACAAGCATATTCATAAGTCTTCAGTGAGAAGTATGAACAGTCACACTACTCAGGATGAATAAAAACTGTAAATAGCCTCAGGTCAGTTCTAGTCAGGTTTTACTGTCAAATAAGTTAAGAAAAAAAAAAAACACTTTCTGTCTTCAGAGCATTTTGAACTTCAGAACTATGGATGAGGCCTCATGGATCCATGGGTGCAGGAGATCAGGAAGCCAGTCCACAGTGAATGGAGAAGATGCAGTTAAGAGACCGGGAAGCAGAGGCAGATAGAGTTTTTAGATGAAAGGAATGAGAGCAAGAAAGGGATGGTTTGAAGGGGAAGCCATGTCAAGGAAATGGTTTTTAATTTTAGGATGTTGGAGCATTTGAGCTGTTTTATAGGTGGAGAGGGAGGAACTCATGGATAAATGGAAATATGGACTAATGGAGAAAAATAGAAGATACTAGAAGTAATGGAAAGTAAAAGGCCCCAGAGGAGTTGGAAGGGAAGGTGACCCAAGAGCACAGGTAAAGCTCTGAAAGTGGTCTCTGAAAGGGCAGGAAACCTGCTTCCTCTCAGACTGGACCTTAGGGTACAAGGTTAGAATAAAGGAAGAGGGAATCTGGAGGTGAAAAGGGTGTGTGGTCTATGTGTATTACTTTTCTAAGAGAATCTCTTTGTAGCCTATTACAGGGGTAAACCTTATTGAAAATTCCTTATTCCACCATCTGTATCAGAGAGCGACACCTTCATTCTCTCATCTACTCTGGCAAAACATTCATGCGTATTCATTTACATTTGTCCATATTGGACAATTCCACTCACAATTGTCTCATGTTAGTTGAACTGTTCTTTGGAAACGTGCCCTTTATTCAAAAAGACAGTTAATATAACTGGTAAGTTAATTGGTTATTTAATATAAATGGTAAATTGGCTAATAGAAATGGGTCTAAAATATAATAATGGTAAGTAATCTTATAAAGAAATCAAAACTGCCTTCTCAATAAATTGTCATGATTTACACTGATAAGTTTCCCCCAGCATGGAAGATTTTGGTTTTAAGAATCATGCTCTTCTTCAATTTAATGTACGGAGGAATGCCACATAGGGAAAAAGAAAAAAACAACTTTGCATTTGTTGGAGCTGCTGTTGACTAAGAAAGAGAATGATTCATATCCCTTTCCTGTGAATATTTCTAGTTCTTTCCTTTCCACTGATTTCACCTACTTTAGAACGTCTGGCATGGCAGTTATTAAATCATCCCTTCATGGTTAAAAAGTGCCAATTGCAGCAGCAGGAATCCACATTAGTCTAAATTCCTCAGGAAACTAGGCAGGCAGTGAATCATGTATTTACAGTATAAGGTGGATTTATTGGTAGCACATTTCTTTTTAGCTTCTCCTTTCCTTAATCTGGCTCCTCTCTGTATAGTCTAGCACTGCAACCAATTAGGATGTTTATAAACTCAGACTGCTCTGTATGGCCGTGACCTTCTCAGACGCACACCATGATGCCTTCTCCGTCACCCTCCAGATGACAGTTAGTTTGATTTACAACTGGAAATTCCTCGTATTTTACCACTTCAATCCTTAAAAATACTACATAGTAAAGGTGAAGTGTTCACTATGGTGATGGGTTTTCTCTAACTTTGCCCACCACTAATCTTTTTGAAGTTACCTTTTTTAAAAAAAGTCCAGACATCAAGTTCCCCTGGTGGTTACCCTTTAGCTCATAGAAGTTCTAATGGAGTCACATTTCTTTTCAGTGGACCAAATTCCACAACTGTGATTTCACTCGCACTTGCTTAGTGGCCTAGACTAAGAACAGATGGGATATGCACGTTAAATGTGATCCCAAAAGCCATAAAAGAGAATGAATGTCCATTTTATATAATCTATTTCTACACTAATGATAAAGTGGTGTTTGTCCACCTCATGGTAAAAAAGTTTTCTTCTTCTTTCTCAGAGGCAGAGTTGTAGCCTGAATCCTAATTTTTTTCCTCCAGCACCATATAAGATGCAAGAAAGTTACACTGCATACCCAAGGGTATTTATGAATTTGGTGTGGTAGGAAAACTTTTCAGTGAGTGAGTAGGGTTGACAAGGACCTCCTTTTGGGGAAACTGAGTTAAAGAAATACGTTACCCTGCTCCTGAAAGGAGGTTTGCCATAGAAATCTGGTATTAACAACAGGCAAATCACCCTGGTATTTTCCCCAATGAGAGATAAGGTATCAAATTCCCAGCCTACCATTTTATTTTGCCGAAGTAGAACTGGACACAGGCATTAAAAATATACTGGATATCAGGACTGAATATGATTATTGTTTAGCATTTATTTTTCTCCCTTGTTTTCATGTTCTCATATGTCAGGAGGCCCTAATACCTATACTTAGTACCTATTATACTGGAAGCCATGTCACTAAGAATGACAAAAATGGCAACATTTATCTAACATTTACTATGTAACGAGCACTCTCATAAACTTTACATTTGGTATCTTCTAATGAGTGACTGATTCTTTCTGCTTTATTTTCTCCCCATAATAACTGTTAGTGCCTTTTAGAATAAAACTTTGTTCTTCCCTTAGATATTCAAGAGTTTTGCCTTTCTTGCTGTTTTCCTCAATATGCAGGCCATTTCTTTAAGATAATGTATTTTCAATTGTTGTCAGTGGAATTTTAGCAGGAATATCAAATGGCAGCTAACCACTTCAGACAAAAACTGACCTATTACTTTGAAGACAACTTGAGGGAGACCTACCTCCTTGTGTTTAATTACATTAGTTTTTTCTTCCTTTTTTTTCCCTCAACAGAATCTTCAAAATGACCTGTGACCAACTTTGTTTTACTGCCATTAGAACTTTTCCTACACAGTGACATTTTTCCATTTCAGAAAGATGGTCCTCTTCTTGGCCTAGCCCTTTAGCCATTGTGAAAACATCTTTGCTTCATTCATGCTTCCCAGGGTTTCAGGTCTATGGGTTAAGTTTCACTCCAGGTATGACATTTAGAGTTCACAGTGTTTTATAATCTTTTTCTTTCAGTTCCAAGAGATGTGCTCCTTCCCCATAAACCAGACACCGAAGACTCTCAGAGCGAACCTGGTAAATGAATTGTTTTATTTTCCCAGTTAGGAAGTGTATTTTTTGAAAAATATTCTTGAGGTAAATATATTTTTGGAATGATTGTGATGTGGAAGAAGTTCAGAGAAAATTATGGATAGAAAATGTGTATTTCTTTTGGGGAGATTTAATCATACAATCTGCTTGACAATTTTTTCCCCATGAGAGAATAGTATATAATTAGTTTATTTTCCCTGAAAGTATTTTTGTTGAATAGAAAATCATGCTAAAGTTATAAGACATAATTATTACCTGAGCCAACCATTTTCACCTTCTTTCAGAATGTAAATATAGCTACATTCCAAATGTGGGTATACTTTTAAGTTAAAAATATGGGTGCCTAATCAAATTTTCCTTATAGTGGCAGTGAACGAAAACTTTAAAGTTTTAGTTGAACTAAGTTCCCTGGGTGTCACCTAAGGTATAGAATTTTTCTCGTATTTATTATGATTCTAAGAGAATGTTTAAATGTTCAAATGGGTGCATTGTAGAGACACAGAAACTGGGTTTACTTCACCAGGTAGTAATTCTCATAAATATATTTCTTTGGTTTGCTTTTGGCCTAGTTCTGCAACCTGTTACCTTTAGAATTGATCTGCCAGAGACAACACTAGGTAATGGTTTTCCCATTTGACCCACTCTAATTATTTTCCTGGCTGCCATCAAGATTGCAGGTCTTTCTCAAATGATCACATTGAAACATCATCTGTCCTCAGTCCTCTTCAATGTTTCATTCTCATTATTTTGACTCTTTCCAAAATAGAAAGGCAATGGTTTCACTGTTCTAAAGATTTGCTCTGAAGACCAACTTAAGACAGCTCACTACCGAGCCCATTCTCACCTAGCTCATTTGTCTCTGTGTTCATAATGATTCCATCTTACTCATGCCCACCTAGTTAACTTTTTCTGCTGGTTTAGTGGTTCTCAGCTGTGGTGTTATAACCCACTAGCATGCTGTGGAAGATGCTGGCAAGTAATTATTATTAATATTGGTCAAAATACTAAAGTTTGCCACCAGTGTATTTTTAAAAATAAACTTGAGCAGACTCCAGATGCTTGCTACTGTGATGATATTCTCTCTCCTGTTGTAATCCTGTGTGCTCTCTTGGATGGGAGAGCTGCAGCTGACAGACCAAGGACCATGTCTCACCCACACCCATCTTAACCAGATGTGGTCATAGAGCGTGTCAAGCACTGAAAGTCATTTATTATCTATCCTGGTGGAAAAAACTGTTGAGAACCATTATTCTAATGTTCCACAATCATCTTCCTGAATGTTCTATGCACACTTAACTTTCTTCTTCCTGACTCACTTAATGTTTTCCGTTTTTCTATTTCAAATAAAGGAATCTCATGTAATATTATTCTGGCCGGGTGCTGGCTTTTGAATCTAAATATTGACAACCTTGGTACTTGTCTTTTCAGCTCCTTTAGAGACACGAGGCAGCCATTTCATTCCTATGATTTCACCAAGTTCTAGTCAAGAGGAACTACAAACCATTCTGGGTAAATTTTGTTTTAATATTTCAGTCCAATGAGGACTTAACATTTTAGGAATTGCCCTTAAAGTACCCATATGTACATTTGTGTTCATGGATTTCCAAACAACAGAGGGTCTCTTTTTATCATTATAAAAAAATACCCATTTCGCTTGATTCTTTTACATTAACTGTATATTTGTCCTTCTAATATTTATGCTGATTTCTAATGTAAAATAAGAATATTTTGAAACATCTTGACAAAATTCCAATTATTTTTTTAAGAAAGAATCTTCCCAAAGTATATCAATGCTATACTCTTTTGTGGCTTTTTCCATGTTTGGAACTGCATTTGGGAAGAAAAATTTCATCTACTATTTGAATATCTTTTGGGGGCTAACTGCAATGCCAAGCAATAGGAATTCCAAAATAAAACTGTTTTAAAGGTTACCCTGGAGAGCTCGCCATCTAATATGAAGACAGGATTTAGCAGTAGCTGTGCTTCCTCTGTGCTACCCAGTGTTCCACACGTATTTTTAAATTTAAGGCACGTAACAACTTTGTAAGGTAGTTTCTATTACTTGCCCCATTTTACAGCTTAGAAAATTGAGGCACAGAAAGATTTAAAAATCTGGTTAAGCCATACAGCTAACGTCAGAGCCAAATTGGAACCCACATACTCAGTCACCAGAGCTCCTGGAATTCACCCCCATGTTATACAATACAATGAATTCATAGAGAAATGAGCAACATGCTGAACAAGGAAACTACCTGGGGGTATCAGGGAAGGCTTCACAGAGGAGGTGACATGTATGCCGGGTCTTCCAGTTGGAATGAGAGTTGAAGTTAAAGGTGTGAAAGGTTCTGTCAGGTTAAAGACAGATAAGGAAGAGACACAGGGTAGAGAATGGCAGCCAGACTAATCTGATGAGCACGCAGGCAGCCTGGAGGAACACAGATGCATGAATGAGTCAGTAAGGTTGGTTGGAATGAGCTGGCCAGGCTTTCGAAGAGTTCAGCGTCAATGTCTTCACTGTGTGGAAAAACCCATTTTGCCTGACACTTGGCTGAAGATGAACTGGAAAACAAGAGTTCCCAGCTTGTGTTTGTTGGCTCCTCTGCCCTGTCCATGCTATATCCCACGTGGCTGTTTAAATCAGTGGCTTTATTTTCCTCCCTTCATCCGTTTTCAGATAAACCCATCCTTTGTGTGTGTCTGCTGAAATGAAGTTACTGATCACATTTTAAAATGGAATCCTTTTCAAAGGAAAAAATTTTAAACTGAATGAGCAAATGTATACTAATTACCAAATACTCATCTATTGTAGCCTAGGCCCTCAAAGTCAACATTACCCATGATGGCAAAGTCAAAAGTACTTATCAAGAACCACTGCTGGATGTGCTAATTATCTAAATTCCACTCCCTGTTTTTTTTAATGTATCTCAGTTTACTGGGCCAACTATCACAAGAATCTCTCTTATGAGCAGAATTCAGATTATGAAACAGGCAGAAAATAAGATGACAACATATTATTTGCACCAAGTATTTCCTTGGATCCAGTATGTAACAAAGTGAACAGTGTAATTTGCTATGTCGGTATGATGTTGTAATGATTTCAAGATAATATGGGACTGGGAGTATTGCCATACTTATTTTTATTTTGTCAGGAATAATGCACCGGTATGTCAATAAACAAACTTTGATTTTCACATGAGATAAATAAGATATTTATTCTTCTATGGTGTGAACACGCATTATTTTCTATGATCTATTTTTTTTCCAGCTTACCTAAATAATTTGTGGAGCTCATGAAACAGGGAGGAAACATGAAGGCAATAATACATACAGTTAGGAGGCATATGCAAGAATATAGCCATGTCCAGTATCATGAAACAATGGTCCTGAACTAAAAGCTTTTGAAATCCTTATAATAATCATTAAAATAATAGTGTAAGAAGACAGTAAATATAATAAATGAGAGTTATTAAAATATACCATTATCTTTGACATATGATGGTTATTGGGCATAGTTATTAATGCAATTTACCCTTTTATCACTGTACGGGTTAGAAAAGAGTAGGGTTTTTCTTTTTTTTTTTTTTTTTGACCCATTCATAATGATAATCATTTAAAGCCATCCATCTTACTGTGTTTCCCCCAGCAGAAACAGACCAATCCACCCAAGAACTCTTCACAACTAAGTTTCCACGAACAACTGAATTGGCAAAGACAACTCAGGGTAATGCTATTTCCCCACCTCTGGATAGTAACTTTTCCTTCTTTTTTAAGCAGGAAGAAAATTTTCTTTTAAGAATGTAATTTTTCATCACAGTGAGTTAAGTTTTTTCATTTCATAAGTACAAGACATCAGCCAAATAGGAATATTTGTATGAATACCAGTTGAATGTAGGAAAGACAATTTCTTTAGTTAGAGCTGTGCTTTTGAATGTATGGCTGACTGCTTCATGCTGATGACTAAGAAAGAGAGCTCCCATTTTTTTTCCTTGCTTGACCTTCTTTTGCCTCATTTTCCACATCTGATAAATAAGAATCTTTATTACCTTCCTCCTTCTCCTTCCTCCTCCTCCTTTCTCTCTCTCTTTTTCTCCCTCTGTCCCATCTCCCAAACTTGATGAACGTGTTGGTATTGTGGCCTGAGAAAGGAAACTAGTAACAAGAACAATCAATTTTTAATGATGAATTAATATTAAAACATCCAAGAAGCTTTGTTCTTGGGTCTCCTTATATTATTTTTTCCTTCTACTTTCTGGGAAGTTAACTCACCTGCACAGAGCTGTCTCTCCCATCTTCATGCTCTCAGTAGTCTTTCCTTTTTATATCTTTCTGTCCTACTTGGATTGTAACCATTTGCAGATTTCTAGTATTTTCGTGTTTTTTTTTTTTCTTTTTTTCCCCTTAATCACCCTCTTTTGCCCATGTCTACCTCTAGCATATGGGAGAAAGCCCAAAAAGCAAGAGCAAATAATTTTTAAAGAGTTGTAAGACAAATTTATTGTACTCAGTTGTCAGTTATAATTGGGGAGGGAGATCTGTGGAAGAAACAAAGCAATAAGAGGAAATGATAATAAAATAAATCTAATTTTAAGGTATATTTTATAATAAGCGGATCAGTACTTGTTCTAAATAAACATGACTGACAATACTCTCTATGGTACAGGACAGTTCCTGTAAATTTTCTAAATCTTTTGAACTTGTTTCATTTAATTTTTATAATGGTTTAAATGTTTATTTTATTATTTACTTTATTACCTTTCTACTTATTAACTTTTATTTATTTAAAAAATATACACAGAAGTAAGGAGCCAGTATAATGACAGCCCTCCCATACCCTCATTAATAGCTTCAGCCATTAACAGCAGATGTTCAATCCTATTATGTCCATACCACATCCTGATTTTTATATGTTTATTTTTTAATGTTTTTGCAAACCTCTTTAATGTCTGGCTTGAAAGAAGATAGCTGGATTCTCATAATCAAACACATTGATGTTTTTACAGCAAAACATATAAATATTTACAATAAGCAGGGTAAATACTCTATTCAGCTCAGGTTGTATTGCCAAATGAGAAAAAGATTTCAGCTTTTTAAAGCTTTGTAGATTTCAGAATTGAGGCTAAAAATCATAGACCTGTTCTTTTCTTGTTTTTGCTTTTTCTTACTTTAATGGGAGTATCAATATTTTTATCAAATTGCTTCTAGAACATGGTTTTATTAGATGAGTTTCACAGTTGATTGGATGTATATCCAGGATTTGATATCATTCTATGAATTGTCTTAACATATTTATATAATGTACTGTATTTTAATTACTTTCTTATGTTCTGAGGATCCTTAGCTTGAGCCTAACTTGTGCAGCTCTGGGATTCACACTTTTCTAGACTCATGCCAAGACTCTTTAAAGTGGGCTCACCAGAAATGCATTTCCAACCTGGTCCAGGCCAGTAACCCTTCTTGGGAGTATAGGGTCAACTTTAGTAACAGCACACTGTGTGTCCTAGGGTCACCCTCTGACCCAACCCTCATAAACGCGTGCCTGATCTCTATGGACAAGGAGGTCAACCTACTGTATTATTTTTGTTGTGTTGTGTTTTGTTTCTAATAGTAGGCATCAGATGCGCAAGACAGCACACAACAATTTGAGAGATGCTGTAGGGGTGAAATTGTTTCTCTTGGTCTTCATACTCCACCCACGCATGTACCAGGACCTTGTGGCTTTTTGGTCTCCAAGCCCTCAGCAGTGGGGCCCAAGTGCTCCAAAGAAACTTAGTGCCTAAAGCCTACAGCATGAACCTACTAATAGGATCTCTGGCACATTTTCTCTGTGCCATTCTTGTTTCTTTGTCTGCTGAGATAATTCCCTGCAGCTATAACCTAAACCCTGACCTATTCAAGCTTCTCTCCTTTGCCCCTCTCATATCAACCCATGGTAGAAATCCACTTGGCCAGAGGCATTCTGAGGCCATTTTGATTATTTTACTTATTTCAGCCCCCTGATCCTTATGCCACCCAGGGAAGGTTGTACCCTTCTTCCCCTCTCCCTATACTGGGCAAAACAAAGGTCCTTCAAGGTATTTCTCCTATAATCCTTGTTTGTCTATTTTTGATGTTATCTTTGTCAAGTATTTTTAGTGTTCTTTTTAAATGATTTTTATAAAACTCTTTAGATATGAAGCCATCTTTTAAAATTATTTTTATTATTAGTCACCAAAAACTATGTGGAGATGTTATTTACAATGTTACATTCTCACAATGCACCATTGTCTTTTTTTTTTTTTAATTTAAAATTGAAACCCTCAAGCAGTTTTCTCAAGGCCATGTGTTACCTGGTGATGAGCTATGTGAATAACTCACAGCCCAAACATAATTTATATTTCAGCTCCTTTATAAAAAGTTCTTTCAAGATTTAAGTAAAGACTGTAGAAAAAATAAAACCAAAATTCTGATCCTGTGGCTTTGAAATAATGAATGTAGTGCTGATTATTTCTGTATTCTGCTCTGTTTCTTTTCTAAAGTTTTAAAATTCATATGTGTTCTAGAATGATACTAATAAGAGCCATGATTCTTATATTTCTTTAAGCAAAAGCAATCTAACATTGAAGAAATTAACAAGAAAGCTGAAATATGTTCAACTGACAGGGAATCCTACCACTCTCAAAGAAAATTGAAGAAAAACATTTGCAAATCATCATCACACATTTTAGGGCATGTGAGAATTGATTATTTTTAAATAAATCAGTACCTCTGTTCACTCTAGTTATCACACTTTGAAAGGCCCACATTAAACCTACAGAGAATTTCAGTATGTGTCTGCTGGTTTTGGCCTGAGTATGGCAAAATTCTACTCATCAGTCTTCGCGTTGGAAGTTTATAAATGAGCTACATTATAATCTGTTTTGCAGGTATATTTTTTTTAATGTGGTAGGCAAGGCATTTGCTGATTTATGGTTACATAAATACCCATTCAAGATGTGAACAAAATCACTGAAATGGTATAATCTACTCAACAAAGTTTGCAAGAAAATTTTTTCCAGTCTTAGCTAAAGCATTACCAAGAAAGTTGGTGGCAGGAGGCAACGTGGTGTGTCAAGGGTGGCAGAGGAGGGAAGGCAAGGATAGACACATCCCAGGATGGATGCACACTTTAAGAGCTTAGGGAGCAAAAATATTTCAGCTGAGTTTCTCCTGAATTTGCCTGCTTACAATAGTCACTAATTTTTTTTATGTATTTGACAACTCTTCATTAATGGTCCTCACTGTGCCAGGCCCTGGATAACAGGAGCAGGAAGTAACAAGGTGGCATGTTGGTCCCAGGGCTGTCTGAGTTCTTGATCTTTGCTCACCCTCTCTTGATGGGCAGGACACCAGAGGTCATTTTCTCTCATCCCTAAAGTTTTAATGGATGGCACTAAGTGAGTATTTATTCACTTCAGGGTTCATGAGCTAAGACATTTAGATACAGACCACATGTTTCTACTCTTTTCTTCTTACATACCTAAAAATATTTTTCTTTCTGCCTTTAATATTATTTGTCTTCTTTGGCAAAATAATGTTTCACAGTGACTTCCTAATTGAGAGATGTGAATGGATGGATGGATGGATGGGTTGATGGACAAATGGACAGACACATGGATAGATGGAGGGGTAGATGGTTGGCTTATATGTTTACCATATTAAGCAACCATGTGGTGAAATAAATGCCCCTGAAAAACATGGACTAAATGATGACTAATCCTTAACACACATTACCAATGACCTACCTCACTTTGACTATGTGCATCTTTAATTTCCAGTCATGAATATTTTCACTTGCTTTATTTTCCTTTAGCATCAATGCTGTAATGCATACCTGGAGATTTAAGAATATTCTTTATACTTCCATGCAAAGTATACAAGTTGTTGGTCTGTAGAGTACTAAATCTTCATTTATTGAGCTCAGGAGTGCTGGTTATTAAATGTGAAACGTTTCCTCTGTTTCAGCACCACACAGATTGTATACAACTCCTGTGAAGCCCAGAACACCCGACAAACCACACATCAGACCTGGTAAGTTGTTTCTCTTTCTGATGACCTAAATAATCAGCATATCTGAGAAGATATAAAATGTATTGAGGAATTCCCTGGCGGTCCAGTGGTTAAAACTCCACACTTCCACTGCAGGGGGCATGGGTTCAATCTCTGGTCAGGCAACTAGGATCCCACATGCTGCATGGCACTGCCAAAAAAAAAAAATATTGAAACAGCCAAATATACCAAATGAAGGCTATATATCCTTAAACTGAAATAAATTACATACAAAATTCTGATCCTTGTGGGTAAGTAGAGAGGAAATAATGAATCCATGGAAGTGGCAAGACTTGACTGAGATTTTTAAGGATAATCAGATTTAGAGACCACCACGGAAGCTTAAAAATATAAAAGCATTTTTTAAATAGTATTTTTGCATAAATCACACATACTTTTCCCTCCTTCTTCAGTTTTCCATGGCAGTTATAGAGATAGCATTAGCATTAGCTATGATATATGACATGTTTCAAATGTTATCTTTTAAGAAAAGACCTCTTCCATTATAAAAGGCTCTTGTTCTGGGAGAATATTTTTACTTGATTCTTTCAGATTAAGAAAAAACAAGACAAAACACATTTTACAGGTTGTAAACATCAAAGTAAAGTGATAATAAACTGGAAAATACTTTTTTATTTTTGACCACGACATGCGTCTTGCAGGAACTTAGTTCCCTTACCAGGGATCGAACTTGGGCCCCAGCAGTGAAAGTGCTGAGCCCTAACCACTGGACTGCTAGGGAATTCCCAGAAAATACTTTAAATCTACTAAACTCACCAAAGGATTTAGGATCTCCCTCACTGGAGCTTGTTAGTGAAAAGTTAACTTGGGGGTTGATTGGGTCCATATAAATCACTCCTATGCTAACGTACAAGTTGGACCAGAGACTCTGGTGTCTTCTGTCCCTTTTCTCCTCTGTGAGTCTAAGAAGTTTTAAAGTTCTAAATGACAAAAATGGCTTATAAGCTAACATTCCCAGTGAACATCTCTCCAGGCACATGGAAGAAAGAACAAATACATTTTTCTTTGATTTATGGAGGAACCCATATTTTTTGGAATAATCCTCCGACTCCATGTGATTTTTGTATCATGATAACTGTTGAGAATTGAACGTGTGGCTGGTTATATTAAACCTTTCTACAAAATAAGGAAACAGTAACAATAATGGCTAACAGTGACGGTGTGCTAACCATGCATCCTGTGAGGTAAGGCTGAGGAAGCTAAGGCTTAAGAAGGGCTAGGAAGTGGATTCGAAGGCAAGCAGTCTGGCTTCAGAACTCACTCTCTTAATCGCAATACACTTAGTGCTTTTCCTTGAAAACTCTGCTTAATGGAAGATAAAACAGCTGACTTCAATGTTTTTGTAATATTATGACTCTCAACAGAGTAGGAGAGAAATTTCAATGGTTTTATCATAGTTCTGTGTTTAACGGTGGACTTGGGCCAAGATTATGAGGGAGCATATGTACCTAGAGACTCCTCCAAAAGGACCACCAACTTATGTGTTAGGAGGCCTTGACAAATAAATACACATCAAGTTTTGGGTTTTCTTTCGGCATACGTAGTCCTGATCTTTCTTCAGTTCCATTTTGGAATGTATCTAGTGCTTATAAATGAAGCCAGCTAGTTCCCACTTAGAAATATAAATTCCCTCTATTTTTTCAAGTCTCAGAGTACATACTCAGGTCTCAAATTCAAGTCTATGATTTTTATACCAGACTTGTGATTTCTATATTCTGAACAATAGTTTTTGGTAAGTCATCATATTTTTATTGCCCAGTTAAATGACTTCCAATTCTCTGGAAACTTTTATTTTCCTTGGCTACAAATTTTCAATTAAAAAATGTCTAAACTATTTATTTCCCACTTTATTGTAGTTCTGAATAGGACAACTACAAGACCTAGTAGACCCAAACCCAGTACAATGCCCAAAGGGGATGGAATGGGAACAGGTAATGATCACAAATTTATTTCCTTTTGATCCTATTAAACTCTAAATGTTTTCATTCAATTTTTATGACTTTGTTGAATGCACATTTCAATTCCTTTTTTACCAGTTTTGTTAGTACAGCCAGTTTTGGAAGTTCATAGAATTGAAACTTGTGATTCATTCCGAAGTCAAAATTTCAACAACAACAAAAAAATTTCAAATGTCTCTGAAAAGATTAAAAGATAGTTTTTCACTTTTCTCAGCCTAGTCCACTAAATCAGCTACAGCTACAATATATAGTCTTGATTCTTAAAAATATCCTGAATATGAATTATTGAATTAAAATATCAAAATAGCTGTTTCCCTAATTTCAAAACACTTTCTATATACAGGTTTGGTCTTTGAGACTGTTATCAGTTCGTTTTCCAGTTTATAATTTCACAAGTACCTTTGAAATTTTTTTAAAACACTCAGATCTGTTAGCCACCTGGAATATGACATTTAAATGAGAAGAGCAGTTAGCAAATGATCACCCTGGTTACAAGCATATCAGTGTTTCCAGATCATTCAGTTTGATTCAATGACATTGCCCTAATCCAGTCTGGTCTATGGGACACCATACAGATAAATAGGACAATGATCTGATAAAAGTTCAAACACTCAACTCACCAAGTGGATAAATGGTGGTTATTAAATGCCTTAATATGGGATTGCATTGTTCCTTGAAATATTTTTTAAATAGTGCAAATCTTGTGCCTGCTTATGTAAAAAAGCATAAAAATTACAGTTTATTTAATATGTATATATAAAATCAACCCATAATTATTCCCTAATGAGAAAGAGATGTGAATACTACCTGAAGGCATGTATTCAGTCTAAAAACGATTTAGATTTTTTTTTAAGTATGTGTTCTTGTACTCGGTTATTACAATATCTGAAGTTCTAGGAATTCACTTCCCTTCAATTAATGAGGCAGATAGTATAAATTCCTGACTCATGAAAAGCAAGAAAGCATTCCAATATCTATTTATGCTCAGCTGCTCCTTTTATTTTTCCCAAGTGGGATTAGGCAGTTCATAGTGTCTCAGATTGACGTAAACAGTCTGGCTCTAAACAGAGCCACCTTCTTAATATTCAAAATAATTCCCTGGAGTTTGCCTAAGTAAAAATAGAAGAAAGTATTTATGTCAACAAAACAAAGAACAAGTAGCTATGATCAAACTTGAAAGCCATTAACCTTCAGTATAATCATGCATTGATTCTCACAAGGAAAATTCTGTCTTTTGGAGGGAAAACAGAGCATTATTATATTTTAGTTTATCAGCAATATAAATATTTTTTCCAGAGCCACTTGTAATACAAACTGACATCTGTTACCCTCTTGTGTAGATAAAGTCAACTTTGTAATAACTCACCTAACTTAGCTTTGAAAGGATGATCTCTTACCAGGACTTCTTCAGTTTAATTAGTTGGTTGCTGGTAGAAATAGATTGATGGACTGCTGAGCCTGCACGCCACAACTACTAAAGCCTGCACACCTAGAGCCCGTGCTCTGCAAAAAGAGAAGCCACCATCACAATGAGAAGCCCACGCACCACACTGCAGAGTAGCCCCTGCTTGCGGTGACTAGAGAAAGCCTACGCACAGCAATGAAGACCCAAGGCAGCCAAAAATTAATTAATTAATTAATTAATTAATTTTAAAAAAATGAGCAGACAGGATATTAGCAAGAATAGAGATCTAAACAGCACCATCAACCAAATAGACTCACACAATTATGGTGAAATGATGTGGGGCAAAGGTACAAAGGCAGTTCAACAGAGAAATGAAAGTGTTTTCAACAGATGGTGCTGGAAAAACTGGATATCTGTATGCAAAAACACTAAACAAAACAAAAACCAACCAAACAAACAAACAAAAAAACAACTCCTCTACCTAAACAAAAAGGAACTCAAGGTGGATCATAGATCTAAATGTAAAATGTGGGGCTTCCCTGGTGGTGCAGTGGTTAAGAATCCACCTGCCAACGCAGCAGACATGAGTTCAAGCCCTGGTCCAGGAAGATCCCACATGCCGCAGAGCAACTAAGCCCGTGCACCACAACTACTGAGCCTGCACTCTAGAGCACACGAGCCACAACTACTGAGCCCATGTGACACAACTACTGAAGCCCGCATGCGTAGAGCCTGTGCTCCACAACAAGAGAAGCCACCTCAATGAGAAGTCCACACATCACAATGAAGAGTAGCCCCCGCTCGCAGCAACTAGAGAAAGCACACGTGCAGCAATGAAGACCCAACACAGCCAAAAATAAATAAATAAATAAAATTTATTTTTAAAAAAGAAAAGAAATAGGTTGATAGGCACAGGTAAACAAAGCTGAGCTCATTGTTTCCCCTTTCCTTGCTCCACTACCATCCCCAATCAAAATGTGTTGCACATGTTCTATGTTCTGATGTCTGTCTATTGGGATCCCCCTTCAGGGAAGGACTTGCTGCCTACCTGAAGGGAATGAAGTCAACAGACAGTATCCCACTGTCATATCCTTCAGGGTCAGCCTCAGCTGAGAGAGCCTTGATTGGACATATGGGTGGTACATCTCCTTGTCTACCACAACATATAACAACCAAATGATATTTACCTCAGGAATGCAAGATTGGCTTAACATTCAAACAAATTAGTGTAATTTACCACATTAACAGAGCAAAGGAAAACATCATATGATCATCTCAATAAATAAAAAAAAATCAACCATTAGACAAAATTCAAAAACCATTCATGATGGAAACTCTGAAAACTAGGAATAGAAGGAATTTTCCTCACTCTGATAAAGGGCATCTGTGAAAAACCTACAGCTACCATCCTATTTCACAGTGAAAGTTTAAATATTTTTCTTCTAACATCAAGAACATAAGCAAGAATTCCTACTTTTACCCCTTCCGTTGAAAATAGGATTGGAGTGTTAAGCCAGTGCAATAAGGCAAGAAAAGAAGTAATGGTATAAAAATCGCAAATTACAGATGCCATTGTGTAGCATATTATGAAAGAAAAATTTAACAGCTCTTGAAGTATTTGCCTGGGAAATAGTGTCTTGAGAAATTGTTGAGAAAAAGAATGTTTTTAAATCTGTTCTCTTCAGGTTGTAGACTTACATGAGTCCACCTTACTTAGACTGTGCATAGTTTTGATCTAACTTGTTTATAGAAATGCAGATATTCACATCAAGTTTCTTTTCTTTCTTCTCTGACCCAGTCCTACTATCTCATTCATACTCACTTCTAACCTCTATTGAGTCTTAATGAGACACCATTTTTGTGTTAACTGATTCCTTATCCGACTTTGACATTTCACCCATAATATGTATGTTTCTTATCCATCTCACATATATTTTCCTATAGTCTTTCTTGCTGAAATTTTCAGCACAGATATTTTACATATAAAAAAATCAGTTGATAAAAGGATGTGTTTAGGATTTATAGGACATATTCTTCATGGTCTTAGGCCACTTAATGTTGTGGCTTTGGAACACTAAAAAAGAAAGATTCTGAGGCCTCAAAACTATGGCCCTTGATTCTTTGGGCCTCTATACAATTCTTGCAATGATTCCATAAACCCCAGGAATCTTTAAATTATCTTGAGCCAAGTTTCTTAATTTATAGCATCATTATAGATACTTACCCTGCTTTATGTTTATTTCACATGTATATGTATAAATATTTCTCCACCTTAAAGTTAGAAAGTAGCCTTCAGAGAATGAAATTTTAGGTAGGTCATTTTTCCAGCAGTCTGCTTTTTCAGGGTTTCCAGAGATGTGTCTCAGCTTAACTGATATGTTCTACATGTTATAACCAACTTGAGATCTGACTCCAGAGATGCAACAGCATGCCCTAGACCAAGGGGATTGCACAAAGTACAATCCCACAGACCAAACCCAGCTCACTGCCTTTTTTTTTGTAAATAAAGTTCTATAGAAACATGGCTTGCTTTCACAATGCAGTGGCAGAATTGAATAGTTGTGACAGAGAGAGTATGGCCCACAGAGCTGAAAATATTTACTGTCTAACCCTTGACAGAAAAAATTTGCCCATTCTGTGCTAGACAATCTCTCCAACTTTCTGCCTATGGAAGGAAGCTGCTGAGTTGTGCAACGATTCTTTCATTCCACTGACATTTATTGAAAGCCCATTATGTGCCAGGCAAAATGTAGTTTGCAAACCACCTTGGCACATGTGGTTTGGCAGATATGTTAGATACCTGAACCCCAAACTCCTTTCTCTACTCCGTCTTCTCCTAATGAGGAATCCACACTTCACTGACCCCACACGGAGTGTGCCTGACGACCAGAACCTAGACCCCTCCAAGGTGAGGAATGTGTCTGTCTGAGCTGTGGCGAAATCTTTCAGTCTGCTGGCTCCTCAGCCCTGACTTTTTAGCCAGGCGCTAAGATTTGGAGACAAGGGTGAGGAAACGAATCATCCATAAATACCACTCCTTTTGGTCACAGGGAATAGTCTCTGATACATTTGGAAATTGATTCCCAGTTTACTGTGTTTGTTTGCAAAGTTTCTGTTGCCATGGTGAAAAATACCCAAATCCTTACTTCATTTTTGACAATAAATTGCTAAAGAGTGAACTATGTAAATCCAGATATTTTTGGAGAAGTCCCATATGGCAATGGGTGTTCACACTGAAGCTGAAGTCTTGGTTCTTCCAGAGCCAACTCTGCCCTTTAGAAAATAGTAGATTAATCCTGCCTGAGGGAAAAAGAATTCAGGTCGCAGCCTGGGCCAGACTGGCTGATTGCCAATTCCTGAGGATTCTTTCTCTGCAGTAGCTCTTATTGGCTTCTCCTTTGCCCTCCCATTGCCTCTCTGCTACCTTTGGCATTTATTTGCTCTCCTCATTTCAGGGCCACAGAAGTTCACTGGTCTCCAGGTCCCGTGCTCATACTACTCCTGGCTGACATGCAAACCACAGCTAGGTGGAACCAAGGCCAGAACTGGAGTTCAGTCTCCTGTCCCCAGTTCAATGCTCTTTCCCTGCGTCCCACAGCTGCCTTCTGCTGGGTTCTTACCAACATTCTCATCCACTACTGACTTTTCTCTGTTTCTAAAGGCTGGACAAAGTCCAGTTTAGCAGCTGACATTCTATTGATTTGGGTACTTAACCTATAAGAATCGTAACAGTATGATGCTTCCATCTCTGCCTATACAGAAAGTGACAGAAAATGGCTCATTTCTGCTGATTTCTCCCATAACTGGAAAAGAGGCCAGGGATGTTTACATGTTTGATCTTATTCATAAAGTAATCCTGCAGACTTTTGTATTCTCTCCTAGATCTCCATTTCACCAGCCTGTGACTTGTTGGATTTGCATGTGCCTGGTTGGGAAACCATGTCATCCTTGTATTTCTGAGTCCCACACACCAGTGGCATGGCTGAATGACACATGCTTGCCAGCCATGGCTGTTTAGCCCTTACCCAGTGGTGGCACTTCAAACCACCCAAAAGAAAAAGTATAGGACTTGAGGGCTAAAGTCAGAGTCATTGTGAAGAGTAAGAGAAGCGTTAAAAAACAAAATTCAACCAAGTAAATTTGAAGATTTAATTGGCTTTATTCAACAATTTATGAATCAGGCAGCATCCCATCTAGCACCCAGAAGGGCACTCTGAAGGGTTGTACAAAATGGAAGGTTTTTTTTTATAGGAAGAAGGGTGGGGCAAGGGAACTATTAGCAATAGAAAAGAAAATACTATTTTTAGGCCAGGACAACTTCTTTTTGGGTAGGAGGGAATTGCATGGGTTTTATGTAGATTGCCTCTTCTTCCTCTGGGGGATGAAGGGTGTGGTGCTGACCAGAGAATTCCAGACTGATTGACTGAGATTACATTTCTGGGGAAGGTCAAAACTGCAGTTAAGTCAGGTTTTAAGTCTAGGCTTGGTATCATGGGCTTTAGCACAGGTGATGCCATTTTGGGCCTGTGGTTTTCTCTTTAACAGAGAGAAGAAGATGACAGGAAAAAGCACTCTGTACTATCCCAATTATAGCTTAAGAGATGGGCTTAAGCTGGGCACACATGGGTGTGAATGCCTCCACTTCAGCTGTGAGTCTTTGGGCAAGTGCTTACTCTCCCCTTGCCTTGGGTTTCCTCATCTGTGAGACCCGGGTGGTATCTCCCACCCAGAAGAGTTGTATGGATCAAATCACATCGTGAATGTGTAAGGTGCTTGTGCAGTACTGGATCAAAATACTTTGTTTTTTTTAAGGGTGGAAAGATTTGGAGAAAGGCTATGAAGAAGGATCTACTGAAGGCACACATAGCCTACTAAGCTTCTAGAGGATATAATACAGTTTTACCCTCGAAAAATAGTGGTAAATCAGATCTCAGCAAGCCAGGTTATCCCAGAGACACAAATGAAAGCACTTTGCATTCCCTTAAGCCATGGACAGAGTAACCACCCGAATGAGTCATTTCCCACCGCCGTTACCACTAAGAGGAGGGCACAGGAAGAAGACTAATGAGCTATTTGTTCTCACAATGCCTGTGGGATGAGCAACAAAATAGTCAGTGACCACAGAAACATTTTTTTCCTACCACAAATAAACAGCAGTTGATTCATGGCTACATACAAACATTCACCTTGATTTTATATGTTATCTCTTATTCAAATAGCAGAGGGTGTGGGATTGTAATATTAGGTTTCATAAATTAATGTTAATCATAATTATTATTATATCTGTTAATAATACTAATAAGTTAATATTATAATGCTGATTAATGCCCATTATAGTTATAATAATTTCATAAATTAATGTGAAAATATCAGCTTCTGTTGTATACTTAATATATCTGCTGACACATTAAATGAGACTGAGTGTATAATGTCCCTACAGAGTCCTGGAACTCAAAACAGGGTTGTTCTTGTGCTTGTCCTTGTTAATATACTAACTAGTATATTAATTCAATGTTTATTCTTATTTTTTAATCGGTGAATTATAGTCAGGTCCTCAGAGTATGGATTCTCTTTTTAGGATGAGCCATTATATCTAAGATAATATTTACTTTTGAGATTCGAAAAAACGTCTGTTCCTATTATTTCTTGATGAAGACTGCCGGCCACATCAGGGAAGATTATTTTATAATGTAAAAGAATAATAATTTTTAAAAAGCAGGACAAAAACTAAATTGGTTCCCTCTACCCTTAGGATTGCTACCCAAAACCCTAGCACCAGATTGTGTTTGAGGGACTTAAGAGATAAAATAGCGCGCAAAGTAATTTTCAGGTCAGTTTCTTCCAAACAGCAATTTGGAATTCTAGGCGTGCCCAGGCCTAATTTACAAATCTCAGAAGCACAGATCCAGTCTGTGGCCTAACCAGCCTTCTAGCCAAGAACTCTCAAAAAATATTTTTAAAGTCAATTCATTAAGTACAAACCCAAACACACTGGAATTTGAAGGGTTTTCATTGGGGTAGAGGAGTTGGAGAAAATTTTTTTAAAAACCACAAAATTTGCCCATGAATATTGGCAAAAAAACAAACAAAAAAAATAGCCAATCACTGTAGATGAACTACTCCTGGCAAAACAATATCACCCAGGCAGGCAGTGCGGGGTGGGCATCGTAGAAAATTAAGGCAAAACCACGTTCTGCAATCAAACACTAACTCTTCAGAGAAAAAATCACAACTAATGAATGCAGTAGGGCTTTAAGTGTTTTTTCCTATACGCAGATGGGAGAAGCCAAACTGTCTGAGCACAAAAAGTTTCTGTGAAGAATATTTACCACATTTTTGCTATCTATTTATTCTGTCATCCTCTCTGCTCACAGGGGTCAAGCAAGCACCACTGCCATCCGGTGCTGATAGAAATGTGTCAGTGGACTCTTCTCACTCCACAAAAAAACCAGGTAAGGAATAAAATGCTGACTCCCTCACTCAGCTCTGCTCCGAAACTTGTAACTGCAAGTGACATGTGCTGCAGCAAAAAAAAAGTAACATCCTCACCGTCCCCAAAGCACCAGAACCATGCTAACAGTACCTGGGTATTGCTAGATAAACATACCAAAATATTATCTTCGGGAAAATAAAAAGTGCTTTATGCACAAATTGAATATTAATAAGAACCTGTAACGAGGCACTGATTTAATAATTACTTTAGATAATGTTCTGAGGGGCCACAGTGGACAAATGCTGAGGCGTAACGGTAGATTCTAGCTTTCATCCTATACAAGTTTTGTTCTTGTGTAATTTATTATAATATCCTTTTGCCTGAAATGATTTATGTTTCTAATTTGAGGCTGTGCTCTATATAATAGGCCAAAATTATGAAGCGATAATATCTTTGCATTGAATAAGAACTCTGTGCTTTTAAAAGGATGCTGTGAAATCTACTCTGATGTATTAATGTCTGGGTTAGAGATCTATATTCTATCGTCACCACTCACTCTCCCTCCCACCCTGCAGTACGTGCACACACACATGCACGCACCTGCACAACTCCTAATATCCCAGGAAGTACTTAAAGCCACAGGGCATTTTCCTGGATTGTCAATTTTACTTGAAGATTTTTTTATATACTTTTTTTTTTGATTAATTTATTTATTTTTGGCTGTGTTGGGTCTTCGTTTCTGTGCGAGGGCTTTCTCCAGTTGCGGCTAGCGGGGACCACTCTTCATCGCGGTGCGCGGGCCTCTCACTATCACGGCCTCTCTTGTTGCGGAGCACAGGCTCCAGACGCGCAGGCTCAGTAGTTGTGGCTCACGGGCCTAGTTGCTCCGCGGCATGTGGGATCTTCCCAGACCAGGGCTCGAACCCGTGTCCCCTGCATTAGCAGGCAGGTTCTCAACCACTGCGCCACCCGGGAAGCCCCTACTTGAAGATTTTTAAACCAACATATTATGCAAAGAAAGAGATGAATTTTTAAGCTATAACACAAGACTTAAAAGAAAATTTGGGTTAAGGTGGGCTGCTCCAGGTACCTCAAGCCTCGTCCGCCTTTGTGCAGATTATAAAAAGGTGTCTCTTCCCTTTGCCCTTCAGGCAAACCATTTAGAAAAACGTTCCTTTCCTCTGGGCTGGCAGCCTTGCACCAGGGCTCATGGGTGGGTGAGAGAGCAGAGTGGATGTGAAACTTTGCCTCTCACTTACAGCTCCCTGGCCAGGTGCCCTTGTGTGGTGACTCTGCTCTCCATGGCCACAGGCTTATTGCTTCTGCCATCAGGGCTATTTTGTTGTAATCTTTTGAGAAGTTCTGAAAGTGCTTGTTTAATTATAATTAAATAATAGAGTTGGAGGATGGGGTGGAACACCTACTAAAGGAGAAATTATATGCTTTACCAACTCAAAGCTAAAATGGTGTAAGAACTGTAGCCTGCAAATCAAAGGTAATTGGAGATAATGAGACGCAGAAATGCTACTGTTGAGTCTATATAGGAAACTAAAGATGATAAGTTCTATACATCTATGTTCTACTTTTCCTTTCAAAGGGCAGATGCACTGCTATATTTTCATCTATAATTAGAGAATATTTTCCCCATACACAAATGTGCTTCATTATCCCTGGGTACGTTACAAGCACTAATTTAGAAGAATATCAGAAAGTATTGCAGGCACTTTTCTATAGAATCTATTCTCTCTCATCCAACTGCTACTTGTCAAACATTATATTTTTTTTAAATCCGTGATTTTTATGGAGTGAATCCTTATGACCACTTTATCTGTAATATAATCTCCTAGCTACAATCCCAGGCATTCTTCGCCCACCCTTGCCACCTAGACCCACGCCCCCACGAAGAAAGCCTTTACCACCAAATAATGTCACCGGAAAGCCAGGAAGCGCAGGTACGTCAATCACATACCTTCCTTCTCCCTCCTTGATTTCACTGGCCAAACGCAAGCCCTTCTTGGTGTGATAGCTCAAGCAATGGACGAGCCCTTGGTGTGTGTGACATGTGCCTGTTTTGGCCCCAAAGACCAGACTGTAAATTATAGTTTTGAGGACTCATATCCTGATTCTGGGTGGGTGGGGGTGAAAGCAACCATCCGTGTCCATCTAGGCCAGTTTGCTTCTTAGATGCTGTGTGCTTGGTGCTGAGACAGAAGCTATCACAGGTTCTTCAAAAAGTGGATTATTTTGGATGAGATGTTTTGTGCTGCCAACCCACCAGGTGTAATGGAAAATGTCATCCACTCATCATCCTGTCTCTTGAGATAGAATCCTTTACATCTAATTGATAGCTCCCCTGTCCCCCAGCCTTCATGCTGACCCCAGTATTACGGTGCAAGGGGAAAGATTGGGAACTGGAATACTCAGGGTGACTGAGCAGGTCTAGCCTGTGCAGCAAGGCAGGAATATAATTTAGAAGTCAAGCTGCCTCTCAGCTTGCTCACATGCCTCTATCCTAGGGTATGTGTTGTCTTCTTCCCATAGAATGACCACTCCGAGTCACCTGGGATACTTGTACTTCATCCTTGTCTTGAAGAAGCCTTCTCTAGCTGCCCAAAATAGACCTAGCATTGCCTCTCTGTTCTACTTTTCCTTGAAACATACCTCTGTTAGAGCAAACCACTGTTTTATACCTATTTGTTTGTGTACTTGTCTTCCCCTCCTATATCATGAGCTCTTTGATGACAGATGACATTTTCTCTGAATTCCCAGAACCAAATCCAGTGCTCATTGAGTGAATCCAGTAATCATTGAGTGAATATATGAGTGAAATTAAGAATCAGTGAATGCAGTTCAGAGGAAAGATTCACCTCACTTTTCTTAAAGTTTCTTCCAGTGGACCTGCCAGCAGATCAGATCATGTTCCCATTTTTCCTCCCTCTTCCTTCATCTCTACTTCCTAAATATTCTGTAGTCAGAATCAGGATAACAGTGTTAAGGACAGCTGTGAAAGATGAAACTGATAAGGATTTCTGAGAAAGAGAATGGCTGTCACTCTTTTCACAGGATGAAGGAGGGTGTGGTGATGGAGAAGCTTTCACGATGTAGCAAGGGGACAGTGGCCTCTAGATTGTTTTTCCCATCAGCTGAAGGAGGAATCAACCTCTCATCCATGATGATGGTGCCTTCCTGGGTCCAGGCCTAGGGACATGGCCCCAGTGAGGAGACCAGGTTTTCCTCATTAATTGTAACCTGGGGCAGCTGTGACTTGAGCTTCTGTAGCTTTTAGTTCAGACTGAAAGTGACGCCTCAGTTTCCCCCATGGAAGAGTCAGGGGAACCTCCCACCCCAGAGCTCCCCTACAAGGCTGTGTGTCTTCAGCTGCACCTCCACGGCCTTGGTTCCTGCCATATGAAACCTTGCTCACTGCCATCAATAAGTGTAGCTTTGGTATAACTCACCCAGCCTGTGGGATGGTATAAACACATCCCACTTCTGAGATTAACTCTGGTGCCCTCCCTGCCCTGTGCTTTCCACCTCTAACTCAAAAGAAATGACTACACTGAAGAACCAAACACAGATGAGGTCAGTTATACAGATTTGGCCTGATGACCATCACAGAAAGTGCGTACGGAATTCAGGAAATCAACTCAATGTCCTGGGAGTCCTCTGAACACAAGCCTTCTTGCACATGTGCCTCTGAGAACAGTCTTAGGCTACTACGAGGCATCTCCACCTGTCCCCTATCTCCAGATCTGCCGAGGCCTCTCAGTCCCGCTCTCCTTGCCGGGATAAATGCTGCTCTGCACCCTCTAAAAAGCTCCTTCGGGCTGCAGTGTAGTGTCTCATGGTTTTCACTCACCCTCTCATTGGGGCCTACTCCCACCAGGACCAGGAGCATAAATCTGCAGGGGCTGGCCCAGCAGCCCACCTGAATGGCTCATGTGTGATTCTGTGCTGGGCCACAGTCCTTGGGTCGGTCTTGTACCCCTTGACTCTCTATTGTCTGAGAATGATTCCTTTTCCCAGGAGGACTATAAAACCTAATCTAGCCTCCACTCTATTCTACCCATACTTGCCTAGACCTTGGGATGCATTCTGTTTGGGAGACCTATAGGTGTTTTTAGAGTGGAGGAGACATTGTTGAATATAGCATCTCAGAGTGACACTGTTCTAGCTACAGGCCAGAATCACAGACATTACCTTAGAAACTTCTTCTTCTTCCCCAGCCATCTCCCATGCCTGCCAATTAATCTGCAGTCAGGCCACTCCATCCCCTTGACATTTCTCATGTAAAACCCCTTCCATCCAGTCTCACTGCTTCTTACATTGTTCACCTCCTCTGCCCTTGCCTACGCAACTGCTTTAGTCTCTTGATTTCTCTGTCTGCCACCAGCCTTGCAACTTAACTGTTCACCCTGTCCTCATCTGATCATGTTACTTCCCTAGGGGAAATCTTTTAACGGGTCCTTATCACCTAAAAATAATACCTAAATCCATGGTATGCAAGGGCCTTCATGAACTGCCCTTCCCGGCCCCCCCCCGTACTCTGCTCTCACTGCTCCTGGCACTCTTGGCTCTCATTCCTTCAAATTCAACACGCCACCTGATTTCATGCTTCCCTGACCTGGTTCTTCCTGCAACCTCTGACTAGAATACAGCTCCCAGTCTTACCTACTGGTCACTTCTCCTCTTTATTGGTACATCTTCTGGGAAGGCATTCCTGCCCTCCTCCCACCCAGCACTCATCATCTTTCCCCATAGACTTGTCCTCTCTGAGACCTTATCCCATGCTTTCACAATATCTATAATGCTTCAGTATAATTTGGCTCACACATCCCTCCCGATCAAGGACACCAGGTCTTATTTTCTCTCTAATCCTGGCATATAGTGCCAAGCCACACGGTAAGCGCTGATAAATATTTATTGAGTAAATAAATGGGGAACTCAGCAGGGCTCCCTATAAAGTCTGAATCCTTTGGCTCTACATTACAGGAATCATTTCATCAGGTCGAGTAACGTCCCCACCCATGAGGGCAACACTCAGGCCTACTGAAGCCCCCGTGGAGAGAACAGAGACAGATAAAAAGCAACCAACAGCTCCTGCCTCAGGAGAAGATCTTGGTTAGTATATCAGTCACTTCCCACTGGATGCTTAGCTACAAAGTACTAAAGGATTTCAAACTAGGGAAAAAAGAGTCCCAGTTCTGGATCATCTATTTTACTCAATTTTATGATTGCTATGAATTTTTTAATTTAAAAGTTATACTTATTTCTAACGTTTTATTATAGAATGTGCTCCTTCCCTTTGCAGACATAGAAGGAAGTTCCCAAGATCTTTAGGAAAGTCTTCCTAAAAAGATCTAGATTACCCAATGCTTCTTACTAAATCACATGTCATTACTAATTATGTGTATCTTAATTTATTAATGAGTATTAGCTACTTGGTTGTAATCTTTGAACCATTATTTATTACACTGAAGGGCACCAGCAGGACACAATTAAAGGCCTTTTAGTGTGGATAATATGTATAGTAATAATAATAATAATTGAAATCAAATTGCAAGGAATTGACTAGGAGGCATATGTATTAAATATTTATAGTTTTACTATTTTTCATTGTATCTTCCATTCTCAGGTAATATGACTGACTTTAGCTCAAGTCCAACAAGAGAAACTGATCCTCTTGGGAAGCCCAGATTCAAAGGTATGTATGACTGGCTCCAAATCTTAATTTTAACAAAGCTATCTTTGGTGGGTGTATCAGTCAGCTGTTGCTGTGTAATAAACAACCACAAAATCTTAGTAACATACTCTAAAAAGGATTTCTTTCTCATGTGTCTACAAATAGCCTGGAGGTCAGCTGATCTCCCATGTGTTTGGCTGGGTGGTTCTACTTCTAGCAACAGGTACAGCTGGGCCTCTTATAGGTTGGGCTCAGGTCTGCTCCACATCTGTTCATTTTGGTGCCCAGGATGAAGGACTAACAGTGACCCAAGAGAAGCCATTCTCATGACAGTACAAAGTGAAGAGAGGGAGAGTCCAAAAACATGACCACATTTCAAGCTCCCTCTTATGTTATACCTGCCAATATTCAATGGCTAAAGAAAGTCACATAGCCAAGCTCATAACAAAGATTGGGGAAGTATACTCCTTCCATAGATAAAAAGAATGTTTTTGAAATATTTATTTATTTGTTTGGCTGCGCCGGGTCTTAGTTGCAGCACGCTGAATCTTTGTTGCCACTTGTGGGATCTTCGCTGTGGCATGCAGGATCTTTTAGTTGCAGCATGCAGGATCTTTTTAGTTGCAGCATGTGGGATCTAGTTCCCTGACCAGGAATCAAAACCAAGCCCCCTGCATTGGGAGTGCAGAGTTTCAGCCACTGGACCACCAGGGTAGCCCCTAGAGAATGTTTTTGAACAGTAATCTAATCTACCACAGTAAAAGAGAGATTATATGATATAGAACCCAGTATTTCCTTTTGTGATATGTTTTTCTGAAGTATAAAATTTGATAAATTTCAACATATGTACATACCCATGAACTATCATCACAATCAAGATAATGAATACATGCACCACCTCCAAAAGTCTCATCATGTACCATTATAATCCCTCCTCCTCACTCCTCCCACCCAACCTCTAGTCCCTAGGTAACTATATTATAGATTAGTATGCATTTTTGGGAATTTTACATAAATGAAAAAAATACAGTATGAACTTTTTGTATGTGATTTCTTTCACTCAACATAATTATTTGGAGATTCATCCATGTTGCTAAATGTATCAGTAGTTTATTCCTTTTTATTACTGACTAGTATTCTATTGTATGGATATATACTAATTTATTAAAACTGTTCATGACATTTGGGTTGTTCTAATAAAGCTGCTATGACCATTCATGTACAAGTCCTTGTTCCTTGTGTAGACATATGCTTTTGTTCCTTTTGGACAAATTCCAACAAGGAGAATGGCTAGATTGTATATAAATGGACATTTAACATTTTAAGGAACTGCCAAACTGTTTTCCACAGCAGTTGTACTGTTTTCCATAGCAGTTGTACTGTTTTGCCTTTCTGCCAACAGTATATGAGAGTTCCAGTTCCTCCACATTTTTGCCAACACTTGCTATGGTCAGTCTTTTTAATTTCAGCCATTTTAGTAAAGGTGTAGTGAAATCACAATCTGATTGTGATTTTATTTTGCATATCCCTAATGACTAAGGATGCTGAACATCCTTTCATGTCCTTATTTGCCATCTGTATATCTTTTTTGATGTGTCTGTTCAATTTTTTTTGTCTATTTTTTATGGAGGTGCTTATTTTTTTATTATTGAGTTTCAAGAGTGTTCATATTTTCTGGATTGAAGACCTTTTTCAGATATACACTTTGCAGGTATTTTCTCCCAGTGTTTGGCTTCTCTGTTTTAATTTTAATGAAGCTCAGTTTATCAATTTGGTTTTTTATATATAGATTGTATCTTTTATGTTATATTTAAGAAGTCATTGACTAATCAAAGGTCACAAAGACCTCCTCTGTTTCCTTCTAGAAATTTCTCCTGTTTCCCTCTAGAAGTCTTCTACTTTTACATTTAGGTCTATGATCCGTATTGAGTCAAATTTTCTATATGACACAAGGTATGAATGCATTTATTTTCTCGCTTATGGATATCCAATTGTTCCAGCATCATTTTTTGAAAACACTGTTGTTTCTCCACTGAATTTACTTTGTACCTTTGTCAAAAATCAATTGTCCATATATATGTGGAACTATTTTGGGGTTTTCTAGTCTGTTCCATTGATCTATTTA
Source organism: Balaenoptera ricei (assembly GCF_028023285.1). Classification (NCBI taxonomy): domain Eukaryota; kingdom Metazoa; phylum Chordata; class Mammalia; order Artiodactyla; family Balaenopteridae; genus Balaenoptera; species Balaenoptera ricei. Next base: position 113,228,200 of record NC_082642.1, read on the forward strand.
TCTACCTTTCCATCAATACCACAGTGTCTTGATCACTGGTTTTATAATAAGCTCTGTGATCAGGTTATGTTAGTCTTCCAACATTGTTCTTATTTTTTAAAAGTTGTTTTGGTGACTCTAGGTCCTTTTATATTTCCATCTGAATTTTAGAATGAGTTTCTCAATGTCTAAAAAAAATAGCCTGTTTATATTTTTATTAGAATTGCATTGAATCTGTAGGTCAACTGGGAAACATTGACAGCTGTACAGTATTAAGTCTTATTACCTATGAACATGGTATATCTCACCATTTATTTAGGTGTTCTTCATTTCTCTCACCAATGTTTTGTAGTTTTCTGTGTAAAGAAAACCATAAAAGTAGCATTTTTTATTTCAGTTTCTAATTGTTCATTGCTAGTATATAGGAAAACAATTGTTTTTCGTTCAATGAGCTTGTATTCTGCAACCTTGCAAACCTCTGTAGTCTTTTTGTAGATCCACTGGATTTTCTACCTACAGAATCATGTCATCTGAGGGGAAAGTTTTACTTCCTCCTTTCCAACTTAGGTATCTTTTTTTCTTGCCTTTCTGTGCTGGCTAGAACCTCTAGTGAAATATTGAATAGAAATAGTGAGGATAGGTATCTTTTTCTTGTTCCTTATATTATGGGAAAAGCATTCAGCCTTTCACCATTAAGTACGGTGCTTCCTGTAGGTTTTTCATAGATGCCCTTCACTGTGTTGAAAAAGTTTTCTTCTATTCCTGCTTTGGTGAGAGTCATTATCAGAAATGAATGCTAGATAATGTCTAATAATTTTTCTGACTTTATTGAGATGCTTATGTGGTTTTTCTTTTTTAGTGTGTTAATGTGATAAAGTAATTGTTCTTGAGTTGTAGGCTACCTTTGCATTCCAGTGACAAATTCCACTTGGTTATAGTGCATTCTCATTTTAATATATTGTTGGATTTAATTTGCTAAAATTTTGTTTAGAATTATATCCAGTGAGGGACATTGGTCTGTAGTTTTCTTTTCTTGTAATGTCTAAGTCAAGTTTTAGTATCAAAGTGATGCTGAATTTTTTTTCAATTTTCTGAAAGAGTTTAGAACTGGTGTTGCTTCTTCCCTAAATATTTGTTAATATTTACCAGTAAAGCCATCTGAGCCTGATATTCTCCTTGTGAGAAGGGTTTTACATGTAACTCACTTTCTTTAATAGGTATAGGACTATTTAGAATATTTTTTTCCATAGTGAACTTTGGTAATTTTTGTTTTTCAAGTTATTGGTCCATATCATCTAAATTGTCAAGTTTATTAGCATAATGTTATTCATATTCTCTTCTTCTTACTTTGATATCTGTATAATTTGTAGTGATGTCACCTCTCTCATTCCTTTTATTGACAATGTGTGTCTATTTTTTCTCTTTTGCCTAACCAGTCAGGCTGTAGGTTTATCAATTCTTTTGATCTTCTGAGAAGTTCAACCTTTTTTTCATTGATTTTGTCTATTATTTTTCTGTTTTCTATTTCATTTATTTTTTACTCTGATCTTTATTATTTCCTTTTTCTGCTTAATCTGAGTTTCATTTGCTCTTCTATTCTAATTTCTTAAGATAGAAGATGAGCTCATTGATTTTGAGCCCTCTCTTCTTTTCAGATATGGAATTTAGCGCTACAAATTTTCCCCTAGATATTATTTAAGCAGCATCCAAAAATTTTTGATATGTTGTGTTTTCATTTTTACTCTGTTCAAAATACTTCTTAATTTCCCGCTTGGTTTCTTCTTTGACTTATTAGAAGTATGTTATTTAATTTCCAAATATTTCAAGATTTTCTAGAAATTGTTTTGTTACTGATTTCTAATTTAACTCCATTGTTGTCAGATACTCTGTATTACTTGAACCCTTATACATTTATTGAGACATGTTTTAAGGCCCAGAATATAGTCTATCTTGGTATCTGTTCTCTGTGTACTTGAAAAGAATGTGTATTCTGCTGTTCTTAAGTGGAATGTTGTATTGGTTTGCTAGGGCTGCCATAACAAAATACTACAGACTCGGTGGCTTAAACAACAGAAATTTATTTTCTCACAGTTCTGGAGACCAGAAGTCTGAGATCAAGGTATCTTTGGTTTCTCACATTGGAAATTAGGGCTTCACCATAGGAATTTTAGGGAAACACAATTTAGTCCATAACAAGTGTTCTATAAAAATGTCAATTAGGTCAGTTGGCTTGGTTGTATTGTGCAATTCTTTTATATCCTTAGCGATTTTCTATCTACTGTTCTGTCAATTAATGAGAGAAGAGTACTGAAATCTCTAGCTCTAATTGTGGATTTATTTCTACTTAACAGTACTATCATTTTTTGCTACATGTATATTAAAGGTCTGTATTTAGATATAGACCTAAATTACTTAGGGTTGTAATAAACTCCTGAGGAATTGGTCCTTTATTATTATGAAGTGACCTTTTTTTGTTTATGGTAATATTCTTTGCTCTAAAATCTAATTTGTTGATATTTATATATCCACTCAAGCTTTCTTTTGATAAGTGTTATCATGGTATCTCTTCTTTTCATCCTTTTACTCTTAACCTGTTAGTCTGTTTAAAATGTTTTCCCTATAGGTATCATATAGTTGGATCTTGCTTTTTCACCCAATCTGACAATCTCTGCATTTTATTTTGGGTGTTTAGAACCTTACATTTAACATGACGAATGATATGGTTAGGTTTAAGTCTATCATCATCTTGCTATTTGTGTTTTATTTGTCCCATCTATTCTTTGTTCCCTCTTTCCTTTTTTTTCAGCCTTCTTTTGGACTGAGTATTTTTATGATTCCATTTTATCTTTTTTTGTTGTCCTACTCCTATAACTTTTTTGTTTTGTTATTTTAGTGATTGCTTTGGGGTTTATAGAATGTGTCTTTAACTTACCACAGTATCTTCCAGTGATATCCTACAACTTCACAAATAGTGTAAGAACTTTACATTAGTATAGCAGCTTTTCTCTCCTCCTGGCCTTTGGGCTATTGTCATTATAGTTTACTTTTACATGTTATATACATCACACTAAATTGTTAATATTTTTGTTTAGAAAACAAATTGTCTTTCAGAGAGAATTTAATAAAAAATACTGTGTATATTTACCTATGTAGTTACTGTTTCAAGTGCTATATTTCCATCCAGCATCATTTTCCTTCTGTCTGAAGGACTTTCTTGAATCTTTCTTGTAGAGTGGGTCTGCTGGTCATGAATTCTTTCAGATTTTGTATGTCTAAAAAGTATCTTGCTTTTTTTTTTGTCCTTTTGCTTTTGTTTTTTTTAAAAGATATTTTCACCAGTTATAACATTCTAGATGATAAGGTTTTTTGTTTTGGTTTTTGTTTTTTAGTAGAGAAATACATTGCTCCACTGCCTTCTCACTTGCACTCTTTCCGATGAGAAATCTGCCATAATCCTTCTGTTTTGTTCTATGTATAACATGTCTTTTCTTGTCTGCCTCCTTTAAAGATCTCTAGAAATTTAATTTGGGTCTTTTTTATAGCTTCCATTTCTTAACTCTCGACCATGTGGATTATAGTGATGATAACTGTTTTACTGTCCTTGTCTGATGATTGTTACAGCTATCCAAGTTTCAGGTTGGCTTCAAATGATTTATTTTTCTCCTCATTATGGGTAATATCTTCCTGTTTATTTTATCCAGTTGGGAATATTTTTATTCCTAAAATATTCTTGTATTTTATTCTGGGGTGCAGTTTAAATAACTTGAAACCACTTGATCCTTTTGAGTCAGGCTTTTAAGATTTATTAGGTGGGACCAGAACTGTGTTTAGTGTAAGGTTAATCATTCCCCACTACTGAGACAAGACCCCTTTGAGCACTGTTTCCAATGCTCCATAAATTATGCAGTTTAAACCACGCTCAGGGGGACCAAATTACTCTTGGATATTAGCATAAACTAAACCTATTTAGAAAAGTAAATCAACAATAACACCCATATCATGTATCCCAAAGATAGGGTTCTGGATTTTCACAAATTCAAACCATCCACATCATTGCTTTCATCCATCTGCTTATAGTATTATATCAAATGTCCTCAAACAGATAATTTTATTTGTGAGTTCATCTCCACCTTTTTTCCAAGCTCAAAAAAAAAAAAAAAAAAATGCTCAATGTCCTCTCTGTCTTAGGTCCTCACGTGCGGTATATCCAAAAGCCTGACAACAGGCCCTGCTCCATCACCGACTCTGTCAAGCGATTCCCCAAAGAGGAGGCCACAGAGGGGAATGCCACCAGCCCACCGCAGAACCCACCTACCAACCTCACTGTTGTCACTGTGGAAGGGTGTCCCTCCTTTGTCATCTTGGACTGGGATAAGCCACTCAATGACACTGTCACTGGTAAGATCATGGCACGTGGACCGTCACTACGGTGGGAAGCATTGATAGTGCAATGCATTGGGAATGTGGTACCTTGATTCATACTGTGGCCTGCGAGGCATATCTTAGGAACAGCAAGTCCCCACAGAGTTCTGCTGTCCCTGTGGTACATGATTGTTAAAAGTATCGTAAGATGCGAAAAGATCATCTTTGTCCTGGTTATGGTCTCCCTGTTAATTTAGCAGCTCTCTTTAAGTTGCATACCTTCCTTCTCCTCTCAAAACTGTTTTTCACAATGCGAAGGTATATCTAGTCTTTTCATTACCTGAAAATCACAGATAACATATGGGACGTTGCCACTGCTGATAAGATTTAAACCTGTTTTCCTTTCACCATCCCAATTTCTAGATTGACCTAGAATTTTCAAGCAGGCTAAAAGTTATTTCAATCATTTTAGGAAAATTGTTATAATTTGGTCAATTTTCTGCTTATCTCAGGAAATTTTGATTCTGCTGTCACTCATCCAATTTCTCTAAAAATGACTATGAAAAATAAGAAACCCTGAGTCATTCTTTAAATTTGTCATATGGGATTTAAATTCTCTGTAGTGAACAGGATAGTCAAAGTAGAGGGGAGGGGGTGGATGGGAAGACTAACAACCCAAATCAGCTAGAGGATGTAGCAAACAGCATGAGGACACAAGGTTCCTGCTGCCCATGTCCCCGCCACCGTGTGCCTGGGGTGGGTAGGCAGAATAGAGTTGCCCACCAAGAGGCTGTCAGGAAGAGTAGAGAGTGGTACACAGGGCGAGGTGAGGAGTGGGGAGATTCAGGGTCTGCCAAAAAAGTTTTCTATGAATAAAGGAGAAAACAGTAGCTGCTTCTCCTCAGACAAAACCGTTTGGTCTGGGCAACTTCCAGTGTAAGCAGCTTATCTTTGCTTAGCTGGCTTTTTAAATTTTTAACCATATTTTGTGAATTTCCTTTCTTATGCAAAGCTTGCCTTTGTTTTGAGAAAGAACCAGCCACTGCCCATGGTTCCTGGGGATTTGACTAGTCTTGCTTCTTTACTTGGAACTATGCCAGTAGGTATTATCATCCCAGTATCTAAAAATCAATCTCTAAGTATTGATTATCTACATGTATTAAAAAGTTTAAAACTCTCAATCCATGTGCAGTGCTAATAAAGAGTTCCTGTGATAGTCTGAGGCTTCATTCTCACAAGACCAAATGAACTATAAAATTTCACTTGCCTTAAAAATACAGGACATCAAGTTGGAATTGGTTAATCTAATATGTTTAACAATCTAATATATATTCACTTGGGTATGTCAATAATATCTGATTTAACTTTTTAAAGTAGGATTTTCCTTTCATCATGTAACTTTTTTAAATTATATAAACCTGTAATTTCAAAGAATCATGAATAGGATATACTTTATCTAACCAATTAGATTTATAACATTATTATTATTAAATGTTAACGGGCTGCTTGAGATCTTTCACTAGATACTGGACTTATGATAACAATTTTCATGGATAAGAACCACATCTATAACTATTATATTTTATAAATAGAAATAAGTCCATATTTAACCATTACTCACTTAGTCTATATTTCAATGTTGAACCATATGCCCTAATGATCTGTTCTATTTTTTTCCATTTTTGTTTATTTTTAGTGTTCCATTAAATACCACTTGATTTCAAATGTAATCTTTTATAAACCAGCAGCTCAGATAATATAGAGATTCATTCTCATGTCACTGGAAATGGTTTTTCAAGAAAGGATTAAGAAAGATAACAAAAAGAGAGTGAAACATATTCTTCATTCCCCAGGTTGACTTCTGTCAGTAATCTTTCTTTTAATTGATAGGCATGTATTCACCTCTAGTAAATGCATCCAACTTCAGATGCTTCTCCATATCCCTTCTACACTAAAGTAGAAATAGGTATACCATAGAGATTGGCCACAGCCTGGGTCCTTGGACAACTTAAAGTTAAATTACTTATAAGGTGTCATTTTGTGATACATCAAGAGCATGCTGACATAGATTTAAATCCCAGACCAACTGTGTTCTAGATAATGCAACTTGGGTCTATAATTAGCCTCTTTGAACTTCAGGGTTTTTTTATTTGTAATAATAATAATTCTTATTGCTATCAATTTATTGTGAGTATAAGACTTAACAGAGAGTAGTATCACCATTTGTTATTTTCATGCTGTATTGACCAGTGATGTTCCCAATATATATAATAAATAATTATGTTCTAAGTGAATTATCTCATAATAGGGCAATAAAGCCCTCTGAGGGGGAAAAAACAGACCAATTATTGTGTCAGTTCTTTGTAGATTTTCTTATATCTTTACTGTTAATGAAATTATTTTTTAAATCCCCTATTTAAAATAAGAAATATAGACACATACTTTTTTGTTGTTGGTGGTAGATTTTTATAATGTTCGTGGATTTATGAAAAGCTATTATCACTTTAAAGCATTAAAAAGGAAAGATATATACATTCTAAGACAAGAATTCTGAGAAAAATTCTAAATATCTTTTTAATCATGAAGGTAACTTCTAGATCCATTTTGAAAACTCCAGTCTTTCAGGACAAAAATAGTATTAAATTAACATTTAAAACTTGAGTCAAAAGAAAATTAGAAAAGATGTGCTATAAGTGTTGAAGTATACTAAAAGGCTAAGGTGATATTAAAAAGAATATCACACAGTCGATGAGGAATGACCCAAACAAAGATGTTTTTTGAAGGTGATTGCTTTCATGGATAACCAGCTGGAGTGTCATATAAATTGCTCTTTTGGTGACTAAGCAGCACTTGAATCTTTCCAATTGGAATCTCTCAAATTTTTGTGATCCTAGTTTCAAAACACAACTTGGGGATAATAAGGAATAATAAAAGATATAATAATAATAGGTACCACCTGTTGAGCAAAATACATGCAAAATACTATTAAGCACTTTCCATATGTTCCTTCTTTAATCCCTACAAGCAACACTATGAAGAGACACTATGGACATTTTACAGATGGTAAAACTGAGACTGAGATCCAGGCAAGTGGCTTGGTCTGTCTCTTTCCATTAAGTCATGCAGTTTCCATTTTTTAAAAATCAATTTTACTTCCATTCTAATTACTCTGATCTTTTTCTAGTAAATGTCCCTTCACAGCTGAGCAAAAGATATAAAACGAACATAATTGAATTTGGGATCCTACCTCTCCCTCTCTTTCCACATTCCTTTAGAATAGAAAGCCAACTGAGACATAGGTTGGGAGCAGAGAGTCTGAGGAAGGAATCTTAAATATAGGCCATTAGTCCTGTAATAGCTGCACTAATATGTCCAGATACAATGACCGTTGCCTTCCAGTTTAATTTCTAATTTTCAAAAGGATGGTCATAGGAAATTACTCAGAAAAAGTGATTCTTCTTTTTGGCTTTTTAAAATTCACCAGTAAAGATCCTTCCCAAATTAAAATTGGTGATTATAAGTCTCCATGAGTTACTCTATAATTTCAGTTTTATTTCCGATATCCATCTCCTACCTTTGGTCTCAGTGCTAACAGCAGAAATCCCCAGTAACTTGCTAGCTCCTTTGCAACCTTCCCACTTTCCCTGATGCCCACCACTTGTGTATTTCTTCATACTGATGGAGCTGTTTTTGAGTAGGGTTTTGTTGGTTGGTTGGTTGTTGTTTTTTGTTTGATTTTTTTAACCCTCTGTGTGATCTTGCCACATGCATTAAACTGAACCCCAACTGAGAGCAGGGAAAGTAAATTAGTAAATTATATTCTCTTATTCTGAAAGTCTCTTTCTTTTGATTAGCCTACAAATTCATAGAAACCTACCCTTAAGTTAAATTTATGCAGATCTCTATGCAGACTTTAAGGGCATAATTTTTTTAATTCAAGGATAATTATCAAGGGGGTATATGTTAGCAGTATGTACAAAATTTATGTAACTTACATAAGCAGTAGGTATCAAAATCCCATAATTCTGTAGTTCAAAATAATGAACTATAGAAAAGTATAGTTCATTGTTCATTATTTGATTAACTGTTATTTGCTGCTGTGGTTTTCAACTCAGTTTTTTGCAGCAGTACCATGTAGTCAGTGACATTTTTCCCAGCTATATTGTGAAGCCCCATGAGCAGGAAATGTGCTTCTACTGAAACACCGCTCCTCATACAATGTTTTTTACAAAGCCACACTGGGCTTTCCAGCAATGGCAGACAATCCGACTTACCTAACAAGATCATAGGTTACCCATAACCAACGCTACCATAGGAGCATCAACAGTCTTCACAGTTACCAGACCTTTCCTGCTCTAGTAAAGAGAAAACAGAAATGGTCAATGAGCCACTCCCCAAATGCTTTGGGATCTTCATCATCCTCTGACAATCCCCATTTGGAAGTTGCTAATGTGTACGATCAATACGTCTCTAGACCTGCAATCTTGTTGCTCACTTTTATGAGAGTTGACTCTGTTATGCGGTTAGCTTCGAGAGCATTCAGTCCACCAGAGCATAAAGACAAGTATCTGTTGGCTTTTTTTGCTTTTCAGAATATGAAGTTATATCCAGAGAAAATGGGTCATTCGGTGGGAAGAACAAGTCCATTCAAACTACAAATCAAACCTTCTCCACAGTAGAAAATCTAAAACCAGACACAAGGTGAGCCACCAGTGCTATTACAGGTGAATTCTGAGAGTGCAAAAATCATAACAAAGGAGTAAAATGACATCATCCTTCTCTATCTTAAGGGAGGGTCTAGTTTGCATTTCATTCTTTGGCTTTCCATACACAGCACTAGATACCCCTAGAGTCATGGTTTACAAATATGCAAGTTATTGGTGGGGATACAAGAGCTGACAAGATGGTCTTGTAAGTTAACAGTATAGCTGGGAACATTGAAAGATAGAAGGCCATTTATATCAAACATTGATATTAAATACCAAAATTTAGAGGAGGAAAAGTCTATAGACCAGAGACAACTGGAGTGTAGATGGTGTAAACTAGATTTGAAGCACAGAAGAAGTTGCCTGGCATGCTGGAAGGAGAGGGCAAGGAAACAAAAGCCATGTGACAAATGTAGGTGAAAGTTTGTAACAGTTAATGCTTAGTATAGCTACAGACTAGTCCCAGACACAGTAACCCTTTGCTTTTGGGTGTTTTTAATATAGACCAATGAGAATAGATTTTTGAAAATGGACATATATAATATTAACAATTGTTCAGTAATAAACAACTTTTCTTGGCAGTCCTTACTACACATTGATACCAGGTTGTTATCTTGCTGTACAGTTTTGTGATTCCTTTTTAAATCTAAAATACCTAATATTTTATCAGTTTATTTTATTATTTCAAGAAAAATAAGGGCCTTAGGCATTTCTAGAAATGTAGTAGGGAAGGGGTTTTTTTGTTTTTGTTTTGTTTTACATGGCTAAATTATCAAATGTTTTGCTCAAGGAGATTCTCAAATGGATACAGCCAAGCATTTCCATAATAAAGCCAATGTGCTAAATTCATTTCTGGACTAAATTTCACTCTCTGTGAAAAATCGATTTCTTTCTTCAAGCTCCAAAACATTGTCTGATAAACTGTCTATACTTTCGGTATAAAACAAAACAAAAACACCCCTGACATCTTAAGTATAGTACCCCAAGCAACACAGATCAATTTTCACACAATCAGGAGTTTTTCCAGATTGAGTATTTCATAACTTGATAAAGTTCCTCAGTGTTGAAAAAGATCAGTGGAGGTGAAGACTGGAACTTCAGCATCAGAGATTTTTTTTTTCATGTTTTATTTCTTGTATCTTTCATTGTCATGTGACTGAATTGAATTGGGTATTGATTGTGACACCCAGAAGAGCCTCTTTGGGCTCTGACGGCAGGGAGACTTTTCTAATCTTTTCAGGAGAAAAGGAAGTATCTAATTCATTATAGATGGTTTACTGTATATAAACTGTAGTCCTATACAGCAAAAACAACACTTTTCCACCAGTGTATTTTTTTTTCTTTTAAGTTCTCTATTTTGAGTTGTAATTAGGAGAATTTTGCAACTGCTAATTTTCTTGAAGGTATTAAGTTAGCCAAAATAAGCATATATTTCAGTAAAAGTCCATTTGATGATCTTGGTTCTGTTTCCTTAGCAAAATGAACAGGGAGAGAGCCTATAATTTATTTTAAGGAAAGAGTAAAAGAGAAAAAAAAGGTCATTTAATTTGGACTTTTTAATAGGTGGATTTGGGCTTACAAAACTTGGTTTTTCTCTTCAGTTTCCTGCTTTTTATTCCACTTAAGAAAAAGTGAGCTGTGGAGTACACAGAAAGCACATTGAAGGGCATCCAATTTCTAAATGTTCATTGTATTCCTTTTCTGAATCAGGCTGTTCTCAGATTTCACAGTGCACCTATTAGCTCATAATCAGAGGTAGAATAATGCCAGTGACATTTTATGTCAGTGATTATGTTTGTAAACATAATTGTGATTATTATGCCAGTGATTTGTTTGTAAAAGGTTTGGGTCTGCATTCAGCTAACATTTACTGAGTGCCAACAACGTGCTCAGCCCTGTGGTTGGTGTGCCTACAAACGGGAGTAAGCATGGTACCTGCCCTTGAGGAGCTCGAGGCTAGTGGGGTAGGTCGCTAATGACCGATTATTCTGCACAAAGTGGTGAGAGTTCTGGTAGAAGTCCGCACCAGGGGCGACAGAAGCCCAGAGTGGGCGGCACATCGCAAGGTCTGGGGAAATTAGGAAGAAATTCCTGGGGGAGGTGACCCCTAGGCTGAGGCGTGAAGGAGGAGTAGGCTGGAGCCAGCTAGGTGACTGTGGTAAGAGAAAGGAATGTCAGAGAGGATAGCACGTGTCAGAGCAGTGGCCCGAAATGGCACGGTTGTGTGTGGTGAATACAGGCTGTTTTCACCAGAGTGAGGGGCGAAAAGTGGACAGAAGCCGTAGAAGCCAAGAGAAGCAGAAGCCAAGTTAGGGAGGTCCTTCTGTGCCAGATCAAGAAACATGGTCAAGTGATGGGGAGACCCTAAAGGATGGTAACTGGGGAGTGCCTTGCTCTGACTTTCATTTTCATTCTGACTTTCATTTAGTTGGAATAATCACTTTTGATACTAGAGCTACTTATAACGAGTAGCAGTTGGTAGAACAAATCTAACTAAAAGAACTTTTTGTTAATTTCTTTCATGAGTATCATTCTGGCATCTGACCTAATTGGTCACATAGGTACATAAGAGAAACGTGCCTTTGGGCTGAGCTGGATTTCATTCTGGAATCACAGGACCGATCAGGTCATGGGGTTCACATCTAGCTTCTGGTTGTAATTGCTTCAGACTCAGCTACAACCTTGTCCTCTCTATCCCACCCTCCTCCTATGTGTCTTGCTTGTCTCTGCTGTCTGTCATCAGTGTACCTTCTAAGGAGGACCCCTGCAACCTATCCTTATCCCAAGACTAGCAAAGCCCAAAGGAAGCCCTTTCTGGATTTGTCTTTGGAAAAAGCAGTATTAAACTGAGATTAGGAATCCCTGTAATCAGAACTCCATGCCAAGTTTTACAACTTGGCATAAATTTGGGGCCACTATGCATGTCTGTATGTGGCTTATTTAATGTTATTTTTAGTTTGGTACAATTAAATGAAATCCATTCAGATATAAAGACTGTTAATGTTCATAAATGTGATTTGACCAGGATTATATTGATAGTCCCTAACGGGTCATGATTTAAAAGTTGTATATCAGTAGTTTGAAGTAGAGAACATTCTCACACTGGGGACAAATATAACACACATGGATGTAAATTTTCTAATGAAAATTATCTAGTCTATGCCATGGGAAACTTTGTGGTGGTCTAGTAGTTCAGTAGATCCCAGACCCCACTGAGCTTGTAAATATATTCTGCACTCTCAGAGGTATGATGGAGATAAATCTGTCTATCTAATGGGCAAAAATGTTTTGAGCTGAAATATTAAAATTATGTGTTGAAACCCCTATTAGTCAAATAACCAAGGAAGAATAAAGTGAAGTCAAATCATTTCATTTACTTTGAGATTTCTGAGCCTAAACGTACCTGAGGAAACAAAACTAACACCCATGAAACATCATAACACAGAATAAAAGGACATGCCGATGTAGGACTTACACCCAGGTTCTGCAATTTAGAAGAGGAGAGAAAGCCTCGTGGAATACTTGAGACAAGAACTTGACTTTAAAGGATAGGATGGCATGAAGCAGGCCGGCAAGAAAAGAAAGAACAAGAGTATTCCACGTGAAATCCATGTGCACAACTTAGGTGAAATACAAGTAGTCCTCAAAGTTACTACTGACAGCAAGGCTACAGCAAGTATAATAAAACTACGAGTTCCCCAATGTAGGTTTGTTGGCTCTTTTGATGCAGGCTTTTTTCATACTGTCTTACATTGTTAAGGCAACGTTCCTTTCCATTGTATCTTCTCTACCCCAACCATGATACAAGATTAATGTTACTAAAAGACTCCCTGTAAAATAAAGAGGAAGTATGTACAGGATGCAGTTAGCAGGTGGTTTTTATTAGCTATAAAGAATGACTTTAGTCACATTTCATTACTTGAGGAAAATTTTGAGTCAAAATACATAGTAAACTCCCTAAATAAGCAAACTTTGAATTATAGCTGTTAAAATTCCCCCATGAGGTTCTGGAGTTCCCTGTTTGAAAAGCTGGAAGATAATAACTTCTGAAAGAATATCTATAGCTTTTTTCCAATTCTAGGAGACACATATAAAGAATTTATTTTAGTCGCATTTTCCATCATTTGTCCTGACTAAAAAGCAGGAGCTCTAAAAACAGGTGATAATTACTGGCTAATCGTTACACCGTGACATAGGTGGAGTAGAGCTTGGTGTTAGAACACCCAGGAGAATCAAGGCAGAGAAAGTAGATCTACAGAGCTTTGGGGGATAAAAATTCTAAGTGTTTACACACTATTCTAGAATCAAAAAGACAGTCAACGATGCTACCGTCTCCCTGCCCATTTTTAACGACTTACCCGAGTTTTATTTACTCTGCGGAAGCTCGAAAAATAACCCACAGTACGGGCCCATCCAGCAGGTGTCTTGCTGCTGGGAGAGTTCAGCTGCACACCTGGCGTGAGACGTTTCCGTCTCTAGAAAACGGAGCCACTTTGCTGCCCTGAGGAGCCTGGGTGCAGCTCCCGGGGCGGCACAGCAGGGACAGGCCCGGCCTTGCTGACGGCTTCGTGCAGCTGGGGTGATAGATGCACGCAGGGGAGAGGGGCTGTTTGTGGGGAGCCAGAACTGCTTTAGTCAGGTGAAGCAGGAGATCTGTTAACAGAGGCAAAAAGCTGTGGCACAACTCTATCACCTTCTTCGGAGGATCCCTCTCTCACCCCCGCCCCTAAAATACAAAGAAAATGTAGAGATGTTAGCGTCCACTGAATCAGTACCCATCTAGGCCACTCTCCAACATTTAGTTTCCACTTATTTTTTTTTCCCCATGAAACCTCATTGTGTGGCTCTTGTTGAACTAAAAGAAAAATATTAAGAAGAGCCTCTCCTGTCCGGAGCCAACTACTTTGTTTGCAAAGACCACTATGATCATATTTAGTTCCGTGAATGGAAGAAATGATAAAGGATATGGCTTAAAAAAATAAGTGTTGCACCACTGCTTAAAAGGACACAACGTGTGGACTAATTGATCTTGAAATCTCTCCCAGCTCTAAAATGATGTAATCTTATGCTATCTGAAGCCATGCACAGAATCAGTGGGAAAACTGGAACTGAAAATAAAACCAAAACCTAGGTCCATCTTACAGCAAGTAGAATTGTCCTGATAAACCATTTTTGCTTTGAATCGATGTCTGTGGTCTGCGATTTGTTTTCAGACAAATTATTTTTAGCACACATTTTGGTAATACATTGATGGGCAGGATTCTTCCTGATGAACTAGTTGGGGAATATGGACTTAACACAATCACTGTCCACTTAAAAAGCCCTTGTAGGGCTTCCCTGGTGGCGCAGTGGTTGAGAATCCGCCTGCCAATGCAGGGGACACGGGTTCAAGCCCTGGCCCGGGAAGATCCCACATGCCGCGGAGCAACTGGGCCCTTGAGCCACAACTACTCAGCCTGCGCGTTTGGAGCCTGTGCTCCGCAACAAGAGAGGCCGCGATAGTGAGAGGCCCGCGCACCGCGATGAAGAGTGGCCCCCGCTCGCCGCAACTAGAGAAAGTTGGGCATTTTATTTAGTTTTATTGTAGGTCTGAGCAGCAGAAGAATAATTGCTTCCTCATTAAAGAAGGAAGAAATTGAGTTGATTGCTCAGGTTTGCAACTTTTCATCAGGCAAAAGAACAGCTAAGAGTGCAGAACTCCACTAGTCTCTAAAAAGAGCAATTCTTCTTTTCATGTCGCCATATTCTTTTTTTTAAAACATCTTTATTGGAGTATAATTGCTTTACATTGTTGTGTTAGCTTCTGCTGTATAACAAAGTGAATCAGCTCTATGTATACATATGTCCCCTTAACCCCTCCCTCTTGCGTCTCCCTCCCACCCTCCCTATCCCACCCCTCTAGGTGGTCACAGAGCACTGAGCTGATCTCCCTGTGCTATGCAGCTGCTTTTTATTACTTTTCACTTTGAACTCCTCAGTATCTAGGGAGGGGGTGCGAGATACTCATAGCAACACTACAGAATTAGAGTGCAGCCCAGACCTGGAATTTGTGTGTCCCCCCACAGAAATGGGAGAGAAAAGAAATGTCCCTAAGGACCTACTGGGCAGCTAATTAATGATCCCTGATGCCTGCTGATGCCCTGCTCCTCTCCCTTCTGTCCGATTTAGGCTTATTTTGTCCTCGAAGTATCTCCGCAGCTCTGCCCTTTGCTTCTCATCTGTATTCCCAGGCCAGCACAGTGCCTGCACATGGCGGGTACCCAGAAATGCTTTCCATAACCCTGCAGTGTCCTTGGAGAACTGACTAATTTGATTTCCCTTTTCCTATTCCACTGCTCCTTACTCTTTTTTTTTTTTTTTTTTCTTTTTCCCCTCTTCCCTTTCTTTCCCTCTGACTGAAACCCAACCTGAATGGGGCCCAAATATTTCAAGATGACACTAGGGGCCAATCAGCTAACAAAACAATTCAAACCAACAAAGAGCTATGGGGGGGCCTTTCTATATAAAAAGTGGTTGCTTGAGGTTTATGAGCTTTTGTTAAGTTTATCAAGTAATGAAAACTATACTTTAGCTGTATGTTATGGGTAAAAATAGAGCAAAATCGTTATAGAGAGGAACAAAGGAAGGGGAGGCGGAGAGAAGTGTCTGCCCTAACCAGACCTGGAGGTTTACCTCAGGCTAGAGCCCGCAGGTTGGAGCTTCCCTATCTCTGTCAGTTTTGCCCGTGAACCACAGATGCCCTTCTTATAACCTTTACAAACACAAAAGCAAGTATGTGGTTCTGCCTTGAGAGTTCTATGGCAGTGTGTGTCAAATTCCCCAAGAATAGAAGCACCTTTAAAAAAATTCTTTAGAGATATAATACTAGAGAATATTTATAATGACTTACTATGTGCCTGGTACGTTGCTTTTACATGTATCATCTCATTTAATCCTCATAAGAAACTCACAGATACTTTTATACCCTTATGAGGTTATAATTACTATAATTAATAGTATCCTCACAAATACCATTATTATCCTCATCTTTATACTCGAGGAAATCGAGGCTCAGAGAGGTTAATTTACTTACCTTAAAGTTACACATTAGTGCAGCTGTGAACCCAAGTCTTTCTGGCTCCAAAACCCATGGCCTTAACCACAGAGCCATGCTGCCTTCTGATAGGGCAGCCGGGAAGATTGTTTTTGTTTGGATCCATACCTCTCTGGGCAAAACCAGGCATGGCTTCTGCCAGGGGTGTTATTCCTTTGGCTTGTCCTCTATGAGGCCCAAAGGCTTGACTGCAGCTGTCACCTGGACTGTACTCCACTTAGATATTCATTGTGATGAAGTAGGTCTTAGAAATAGCTTTTTAAATTTAATTTTCATTTTTATCAGAAGAACATGTACATGGTTTTAAAACTCAAATACTACAAAGCAGTTCATTCCTATTCCTAAATTCCGTTTGCCAGAAGCAACAATTTTCAATAATTTTGTTCTTTTTTTCAGCTTTATTAAGGTATAATTGATGAAAAAAATTATAAGGTATTTAAAGTGTACAACATGATTTGATATACATATACATTATGAAAGGATTCCCCCTGAATTAATTAATATATCTATTACATCATATATTTACTATTTTTTAACTGGTGAGAACATTTAAATTATAATCTCTTGGCAAATTTCAATTATACAGTACAGTGTTTCAACTATAGTCACCATATTATTCTTTCGTTCCTCAGATCCTATTCATTTTACAACTGAAGTTTGTACCCTTTTACCAACATCTATTTACCCCAGCCCTTGCAGTCACTTTTCTACTCTCTCCGTTTCTATGAGTTTGACATTTTTTTTTAAAAGATCCACATGTAAGTGATACCAGGAACTATTTGTCTTTCTCTGCCTGGCTTATTTCACTTAGCATAATGCCCTCCAGTTTCATTCATGTTATCGCAAATGACAGGATTTACTTCATTTTTAAGGCTGAATAACACTCCATTGTGTGTGTGTGTATACACATACATACATACAGTTGACCCTTGAACAACATAGGTTTGAACTGCATGGGTTCACTTACATGTGGATTTTTTTCAATAAATACAGTACCTGTATTTTCATTTTACAGATCTTTAACTAAAGTTTGTATTTGATTAGAGATCATAATATGCAGAATCAAAAGAATTAGGGTTTGAGTCCTGATTCTATCCAAACTATTTCAGCTGCTTGCCCTTGGGTGAGTCAATTGTCAATTCCTCCATTTTTGAGGCAGAGATAGCAATACTCAGATTTTCACCTGCTTGGGGGGTTGGCACCTGTAACCCCCCACATTGTTCAAGGGTCAACTGTATGTATGGGTATGTGTGTGTGTGTGTATACACATCATAATTTCTTTATCGATTCTTCTGTCAATGGACACTTAAGTTGTTTCCATACCTTGCCTAGAGTGAATAATGCTGCTATGAACATAGGAGTACAGATATCTTTTCAAGATAATGATTTCATTTCCTTGGATATACACCCAGAGGTGGGATTACTGGATCATATGGTAGTTCTATTTTTAATTTCTTGAGGAACCTCCATACTGTTCCCCAGAGGGACTGTGCCAGTTTACATTGCTACCAGCAGTGCACAAGGGTTCCCTTTACTCCACACCCTCACCAGCATTTGCTATCTCTTGTCTTTTAAATAATAGACATCCTAACAGGTGTGAGGTAATATCTCATTGGGGTTTTGATTTCCATTTCTCTGATGATTAATGATGTTGAGCATTCTTTCATGTACCTATTGGCTATTTGTATGTCTTCTTTTGAAAAGTGTCTTTTCAGGTCCTTTGCCCATTTCTTAATTGGGTTATTTGCTTTTTTGCTATTGAGTTGTGTGAGTTCCTTATATATTTTGGATATTAACCACTTATCAGATATATGATTTGCAAATATTTTCTCCCATTCCATAGGTTACCTTTTCATTTTGTTGATGTTTCCCTTTGCTGTGCAGAAGATTTTCAGTTTGATGTAGTCCCACTTATTTATTTGTGCTTTTGTTGCCTTTGCTTTTGGAGTCAGATCCAAAAATTATTGCCAAGACTGATATCAAGGAGCTTACCACCTATTTTTTTCTTTGAGGAGTTTTATGATTTCAGCTTTCGTGTTCAAGTCTTTAAACCATGTTGAGTTGATTTTTATGTATGGTATCCAATAGGGGTCCAGTTTCATTCTTTTGCATGTGGCTATCCAGTTTTCCCAACACCATTTATTCAAGGGACTAGCCTTTCCCCATTGTGAATCCTTGGCTCCTTTGCCATAAATTAATTGACCATATATATGTAGGTTTATGTATGGGCTCTCTAATTCTGTTCCACTGATGTATGTGTCTTTTTTTATGCCCATACCATACTGTTTTGATTACTATAGCTTTGTAATATAGTTTGAAATCAGGACATGTGAGGCCTCCAGCTTTGCCTACTCAGGGTCTTTTGTGATTCCATGAGTTTTAGAAATGTTTTTTCTATTTCTGTGAAAAATGCCATTGGAATTTTGATATGGATTGCAATGAAACTGTAGATCACTTGGGGTAGTACTGACAGTTTAACAATATTAATCCTTTCAATCCATGAATGTGGACTATCTTTCATTTTATTTGTGTTTCTTCAATTTCTTTCATCAATGTCTTAAAGGTTTCAGTGTACAGATCTTTCATCTCCTTAAAATTATTCCTAAGTATTTTATTATTTTCGAGGCTATTGTAAATTTTGAGACTATTGTAAATGTAAATTGTTTGCTTAATTTCTCTTTCTGATAGTTTGTTTTCAGTATATAGAAAACCAACAGATTTCTATAAATATTTTATCCTGCAACTTTACCAAATGTATTCGTTCTAGCAGCTTTTTGGTGGAGTGTTTATGGTTTTCTATATATAATATCATGTCATCATCTGCAAATAGAAGTTTTACTTCTTCCTTTCCAATTTGGGTGTCTTTTAATTTCCTTCTCTTGACTAATTGCTCTGGCTAGGACTTCCAGTGCTATGTTGAATAAAAGTGGTGAGAGTGGGCATTCTTTTCTTGTTCCTGATCTTAGAGGAAAAGCTTCCAGCATTTCATCATTGAGTATGATGTTAGCTCAATGGGCTTTTCATGTAAGCCTTTATTATGTTGAGGTACGTTCCCTCTGTACCAAGTTTGTTGAGTTTTTATCGAGAAAGAAAGTTGAATTTTGTCAAATGCTTTCTCTGAATCTATTGAGTTTATATAGGTCATATAGATTTTTATTCCTCATTTTGTTAATATGGTATATCACATTGATTGATCTGTGGCTGTTGAACCATCTTTGCATTCTTGGAATGAATCCCACTTGATCATGGTTTATGATCCATCCTTCTAATGTATTGTTGAACTCAGTTTGCTAATATTTTGTTGAGGATTTTTGCATCTATGTTTCATCAGGAACATTGGATTATAATTTTCTTTTCTTGTAGTGTCCTTGTCTGGCTTTGGTATCAGGATAATGCTGGCCTCAGAAAATGAGTTTGGGAGTTCTCCCCTCCCCTTCAATTTATAGGAAGACTTTGAGAAGGATTGGTGTTAATTCTTCTTTAAATGTTTGCTAGAATTCACTGGTAAAACCATCTGGTCCTGGGCTATTATTTGTTGGGAAGTTTTTGATTACTGACTCAATCTCCTTTCTAGTAATTAGTCTATTCAAATTATCTATTTCTTCATGATTTAGTCTTGGTAGGTTGTATGTTTCTAAGAATTTATACATTTCTTCTAGGTTATCCAATCTGTTGGTGTATAATTGTTCATAGTAGTCTCTTAAGATCCCTTGTATTTCTGTAGCACCAGTTGTAATGTCTCCTTTTATTTCTGATTTTCTAATTTTATTTGAGTTCTTTTTCTTAGTTACTGTAGCTAAAGGTTTGTCAGTTTTGTTTATCTTTATGAAAAACCAGCTCTTAATTTTGTTGATCTTTTGTATTGTTTTTTGGTCCCTATTTCCTTTACTTCTGCTCTGATCTTTGTTATTTCCTTCCTTCTACTAACTTTGGGCTGTTTTCTCTTCTTTTTCTTATTCCTTGAGGTGTAAAATTAGGTTGTTTATTTGATATCTTTCCTTTTTTTTTTAATGTAGGCATTTATTTCTATAAATTTCCCTCTGGGAACTGCTTTTGAGGCATTCCAAAATTTTGGTATGTTGTCTTTCCATTTTCCTTTAGCTCAAGATATATTTTGATTGCTCTTGATTTTTTTTCTTTGACCCATTCGTTGTTCAGTGGCATGTTTGTTGTTTAATCTCCACATATTTGTGAAATTTCCAATTTCTTCTTTTAACTGATTTCTATTTTCTTACCATTGTGGTTAGAAAATACACTTTAAATGATTTCAATTTTCTTAAATTTATTAAGGCTTGTTTTGCAGCCTAACAGATGACCTATCCTGAAGAATGTTTCATGTGCTCTTCAGAAGAAAGTGTATTCTGTTGCTGTTGGATGGAATGTTCTTTATATGTCCATTAGGTCCATCTGCTTTAACATTATGTTAAGTCCAGTGTCTCCTTATTAATTTTCTGTATGGATGTTCTATATATACATTGTTGAAAGCATGGCATTGAAGTTCCCTGCTATTACTGTAGTGCTATTTCTTCCACAGATCTGTTAATATTTGCTTTATATACTAAGGTCCTCCTATGTTGTGTACATGTTTACAGATGTTATATCCTCTTGATGAGCTGACCCCTTTATCATTATATAATGACCTCCTTTGTGTCCTATCACAATCTTTGGCTTAAAGTCTATTTTGTCTTATATAAATATAGGTATCCCTGCTGTCTTTTGGTTTCCATTTGCATGGAATATCTTTTCCATCCCTTCTCTTTCAGTCTATGTGTGTCCTTAAAGCTGAAGTCAGTCTCTTTCAGGAGAATTAGATGGGTCTTGGTTTTTTAATCCATTCAGCCACTCTACGTCTTTTAATTAGAGTTTGGTCCATTTGTATTTAAAATAATTATTGATCGGTATGGACTTACTATTGTTATTTTGTTCATTATTTTCTGGTTGTTTTATAATTCCTTTGTTCCTTTCTTCCTCTCTTCCTCTCTTCCTTTGTGATTTGATGAATTTCTGTAGTGTTATGCTGTGATTCTGTTCTCTTTTTTGTGTGTGTATATCGATCATTGGTTATTACTTTGTAGTTACCATGAGGTTTACATAAAACGTCATATAAGTCTATTTTAAGTTGATGACAACTTCAAACACACAAAAGCTCTACTTTTTTACACTCTTCTCTCCACATTTTGTTTTTATGCCACAATTTACATTTATACACTGTATATCTGTTAACAAATTATTATAGTTACAGTTATTGTAATATTTTTGTCTTTTAACTCTCATATTAGAGTTAGAAGTGATTTACCCACCACAATTTCAACATTAGAGTATTCCGAATGTAACTGTGTATTTACTTTTACCATTGAGTTTTATACTTTCATGTTTTCCTGTTACTAATTAGCATCCTTTTGTTTCTGTTTGAAGAACTCTCTTTAACATTTCTTGTAAGGCTGATGTAGTGGTGATGAACTCTTTCAGCTTTTGTTTGTCTGGGAAACTCTTTATCTCTCCTTCAATTCTGAAGAGCAACTTTGCTGAGAATTTTTTCTTTTTTTTAATTTCAGCACTTTGAATATATCCTGCTGCTCCCTTCTGGCCTGAAAGTTTCTGCTGAAAAATCTGCTGATATTGCTATGAGAGCTCCCTTGTACATAACAAGTTGCTTTTCCCCTGCTGCTTTTAAGATTCTTTCCTTGTCTTTAACTTTTGACAATTAAATTATCATTAATGTGGATCTCTTAAAATTAATGTGGGTCTCATGGTGTGGACCTCTTTGGATTCCATTTGGAACTCTCTGGACTTCCTGTATCTGGATGTCTGTTTCTTTACCCTAGTTAGGAAAGTTTTCAGCTGTTATTTCTTTGAATAAGCTTTCTGCCCCCTTTCTTTCCCTCTCCCTGTTCTGGGACTCACATAATGCATATCTTGATCCATTTGATGGTGTCCCATACATCTCTTAAGCTGTCTTTTTTGTTGCTCCTCTGATTGGATGCATTTCACTGCCCCATCTTCACATCCACTGATCCTTGCTTCCACTCATCTAGTCTGCTGTTGAACTCCTCTAATGAAGTTTTCAGGTCAATTATTATATTCTTAACTCTGTGTTTTCTGGTTTGGCACTTTTTTATATTTTCTATCCCTTTGTACTTTGTTTACGCATTGTTCTCCTGACCTTGGTAAGCATCTTAATGACTTATTTTAAACTCTTTATCAGGTAAATCACTTGTCCATTTCATTAAGATCTGTTTCTAGAGATTTTTCTTGTTCTTTTGTTTGGAACATATTCTTGTTTCTTCATTTTCCTTGATTCTGTGTTTGGTTTCTGCACATTAGATAAAACAGCCACCTCTCCCAGTCTCAATAGAATGGTCTCAGGTAGGAAATGAACCTCTTGAATCAGCCCAACCTGAGCTCGTACTTGTTTCTCAAACCTCTAAGATTGCCCAAGCAACTTTCTTTGTTCTTAGTGGCTCCTAGTAGTTGGAGGTATGCCAAAACTCATGAGTGTACCAAAGGGGAGGATCACAGTCAGCATCTACATGCAGGCTGAGTATAAGCTGGGCCCTAGGCAGCAGGTGGGAAATTATGTAGTTAAGCCCCTTCCAGGGTGTTGACTTAAAAAATATTCACAACCTAAAAGTTGAGAGTTATATTTTATTTGGCGGGAATTTTTAGGACTTCAAGCCTGGGAGGCAGCATCTCAAGTAACCCTGGGAGAACTGCTCTGCAGAGGCAAGGGGGGAACCAGGACATATCGTTTTGCAACAAAGAGCAGGTAGTCAGAACATCAAAAGATTACTGTTAAAGAAAACCAGATATCCCAAGTTAAGGAATTTAGCGCTTTTCTATGTATGGGAAGATGCAAGAGTCTAGGCTTACTGAAGTCATTCCTTTGATATGCACCTCAGCTATCTGGGGCCAGTGTTTTTACATCCTGAGTTTCCTCAGGGCTCACTGCAGGGAGTGGCTGCAGTCTGATGGCTGCTAGATGGCAGGTATTCTTTCCTTCCTGAGTTCCCTCAGGGCTCACATTGGAGGGCTGCAATTGCTGCTGACTGTGACATCCTGTTTACTGATATGGCAGGAAATATTCCATTTCTCAAGGGAAACACTAGGAGATGGCTGTTTTTGCCTGCTGGACCCAGGATATAGTTGGGGCAGGGAGGTAGGGTAGGGAAGTGTGCTCCTGCGTCCATTAAAAACTGCTTTTTGTTTGCTAGTCCTGTGGAATTTGTGAACACAAGTCCACTGGCTCTCAGAGACAGGCAATATGGAGACCTATTCCTTGGGCAGCAGCTGCAAAAGCTGGGGTGTCAGCCATTTGTACAAGCCCCTTCCAGGGAAATACTAGTGGCTTGGTTTTATTGTTGTAGCAGGCTGAAGGAAGAGGGCAGGGAAGGTGTATGCCAACTTCCCTGTCGCTGGGGAGGATCACAGCCAGCCCTTAAACGTATGCTAAAACTAAAAGCTTCATCCTCAGGTGTCAGCTTTTAAAAGATGCAGATAAACCCCTTTCAGGGAAAGATAGGAAGATGGGCATTTTTGCCTGCTTCCTCTGTGCTGAGCCCTGGGGGGCAGCTAGTTAAAAACTGCTTCTTTGCCACAGTCCTGTGCGACTCATGAATGGCTAAGTAACCCATGGGCTATCAGAGCCAGGTGATCCAAGGACTCATCCCTTTGGATAGAAGCTGTAAAAACTAGGGCACAGGCATGTTTTACAACCTCCTTCCAGGCAGATACTAGCAAGTTTGAGCAGGCTGGAGAGAGAAGGTGGGAGAGCATCCAATGGCTTCCCTGGTCTCCAGGGAGGATCACAGCCCCCAGAGCTTGCTAAATTAAAATCCTGACCCTCAGGTTGCAGCTTTTAACACTGGCAGATAAACACCTTTCAGAGAAATAGTGAGATAGGTGATGGTGCCCTTTTGCTCTCTACTGAGCCCTGGGGGCATAGCCATGGTGAGTGCTCATGCACTTGTGAATAAGTGGATTTGCTATATCCTTATGGGTCTCATAAACACAAGCCCAATTGGCTTTCAGAGCTGGGTGTTTAGGGGGCCCATCCCTCAGGTAAGAGTCTTAAAAGCTGGGAGGCAGATGTGGGTTACAAACCCTTTGCTCCTCAGGAATAAGTTGGGAGTTGGGAGTTCCCTCCTGATTATATGGTGCTGTGTCAGGGATGGGATTTATGGCAAGTGTGTCTCAGCCTTTGCTACCCATTTTGATGGGGGTATTCTCTCATTTCCCCAGTGCATAGGAGTTGCTCAGCTAGTTTCTGGATCTCTTTCAGAGGGAATTGCTCTATGTGCAGCTGTGCATTCAATGTGTCTGTGGGGGCAGGAGCGCTCAGGAGCTTCCTATGTTACCATCTTAGTCCTGCCTCTCTCATTTTCAATTATTTTAGCTATTTCTTCTGTTAATTAAATCCATATGTCTAGACTGACTATTTCTCCAAATGGTCAAGTGCTCAAGTCATCTATTTGTTACATGTGTTTGTTTATGGCAACATCTCCTGGAAGCCCTCACCATCATCTTTTGCCTCTCTCCTATGTTGAATCCCCCTAATTCCTATATCCCATGTCTTCCTTGTTTACTTGCTTTCTGGAATTTCTTGAGAAACACATCTTGAAGAAAGGTTATGGAAGATAATATTTTTGAGTTCTTACGTGTCTGAAAATATCCGTGTTTTATTCTGATACTGTTGTTTAGCCAAACATAGACTGTAGGATAAAATAAACGCTTGAAAGCATTGTTCCATTATTTTCTAACTTCTAGAGCTGCTGAGATGTCACGTCATTCTGATTCTGCATCCTTTGAATAGGACGTATTTTCTTCTCAGAAACGTTTAAGATCTTGTCTTTATCCCAGTACTCTGAAATTTTGCAATTTGTTTGCTTCAGTCTTTTTTCTTTTTTCATCTTGCTGGGCAAATATTAGGCCTTTTAAATCTAGAAACCCATGTTTTTCAATTCTGGGAAATTACTTAAAAACTTTCTAGGATCATTTTCTACCCTCCTTTTCCACTCCTCTCTCTTCTAGAACCTCCTAGTTTTATATTCCCTGAAAAAATCTGCTCATTTCCGTATTTTCTCTCATTTTTCATCTTTTTCTTTTCTAGTATTTGTAAAATTTCCTTAACTTTATTTTCCAAACATTCTATTTGAAGTTTTACTTATTCTGTACTTTTTATTTTAAATAACTTTCTTCTCCTCTATGGGATTTTTGCACAGCTAAAATCCTATGCTTATTCCCTATGTATAATCAATATTTTCTCTGAGACATTACTCTCTTCTACCTACAGTGTCATAAATCTTGTGATAAAATGTGCTTCTTGGGAAAGATTTTTGCCTTTTAAAATATATTCTGTTTATATATTTTCTGTTTAATCAGCCAAAAATATGTGCCTTTCAGTTCTCATGCAGTTAATTAAGCTTAATTTAAAATGATTTCTTCAAAACTTGTCAAGTATCATAAAATGGTGGCAAAAAAACCCAAAAACAATCCCCAAAAGTAGCTTATCAATATTTGTGGCCATTCTACAAATATAGCTGAAGTGCAAATAACTGTGAAATAAAAAGACATGGAAATAATTTCAGCAATCAGACTTGGCCAAAGCACAGAGCTTTTTGGCAATGGCCTGGAATGTGGAATGCATTGCCCGCTTGAATCCAAGTCCAGGTGCCTGTGATTTCTTTTTCCACTTTCAGTTCACCATTTCTTTTTAATAAGTTCATCAGGCCTCTGAGCTAGAATTTAATCTGTGGAAAATATTCTATGCCAAAGCACCCCATGTATGTGCAATTTATTTAAATGAGTGAGATGGGTGGCTTTATATCAGCAGTCTTATTGCAAAGGATAACGGCACTTTCTACCAGTTGATTAGTTTACAAAATGCTTTCATGTGCAGTTTTTCACTCTAAAAACCCTGAATGTTTTAATTCTATGACATAAATCACAGCAAGATCCTTTTTGACCCACCTCCTAGAAAAGTGGAAACAAAAACAAAAATACACAAATGGGACCTAATGAAACTTAAAACTTTTGCACAGCAAAGGAAACCATAAACAAGATGAAAAGACAACCCTCAGAATGGGAGAAAATATTTGCAAATGAAGCAACTGACAAAGGATTAATCTCCAAAATTTACAAGCAGCTCACGCAGCTCAATATCAAAAAAAAAAAACCCAATCCAAAAATGGGCAGAAGACCTAAACAGACACTTCTCCAAAGAAGATATACAGATTGCCAATTAACACATGAAAGGATGCTCAACATCACTAATCATTAGAGAAATGCAAATCAAAACTACAATGAGGTATCACCTCACAGCAGTCAGAATGGCCATCATCAAAAAATCTACAAACAATAAATGCTGGAGAGGGTATGGAGAAAAAGGAACCCTCTTGCACTGTTGGTGGGAATGTAAACTGATACAGCCACTATGGAGAACAGTATGGAGGTTCCGTAAAAAACTAAAAATAGAACTACCATACGACCCAACAGTCCCACTACTGGGCATATACCCTGAGAAAACCATAATTCAAAAAGTCATGTACCACAATGTTCATTGCAGCACTATTTACAATAGCCAGGACATGGAAGCAACCTAAGTGTCCATCGACAGATGAATGGATAAAGAAGATATGGCACATATATACAATGGAATATTACTCAGCCATAAAAAGAAACAAAACTAAGTTATTTGTAGTGAGGTGGATGGACCTAGTGTGTCATACAGAGTGAAGTAAGTCAGAAAGAGAAAAGCAAATACCACATGCTAACACATATATATGGAATCTAAAAAAAAGAAGGTTCTGAAGAACTTCGGGGCAGGACAGGAATAAAGATGCAGATGGAGAGAATGGACTTGAGGACACTGGGAGGGGGAAGGGTAAGCTGGGACGAAGTGAGAGAGTGGCATGGACATATATACAGTACCAACTCTAAAACAGATAGCTAGTGGGAAGCAGCTGCATAGCACAGGGAGATCAGCTCGGTGCTTTGTGACCACCTAGAGGGGTGGGATAGGGAGGGTGGGAGGGAGACACAAGAGGGAGGGGTTAAGGGGATATATGTATACATATAGCTGATTCACCTTGTTATACAGCAGAAACTAACACATTGTAAAGCAATTATACTCCAATAAAGATGTTTAAAAAATTTTTTCAAATAGATAAATAAGTGAAAACCCTGCATGTTTTAATCCCCCTATCACAAAGTTTGGAAGTTTGGAAAAGCAAAGACAATAAGAGTACAAGGGTTAAAAGAGTCATTGCTCTTAACTGAAAAATAGGAAAATACTTATCTCTTGGGGTTTGTGTGTACTACTTTTCATATGTAGTGTCTGGTACATAGTAAGCGTTCAAAAAATGTTCACATTGTAATGCTAGAATCTGTCTTCCTTATAGATTCCAGCAGTGTCTCAACAGTCAAAAATCTGACTCCTTGAGCCCCAGAAAGTTCTGTTATTGCTCACTTGGTATCCTCTGTACCAAATTAAGAGCTGTCATCCTTCTGTTTTTCAAAGTATTTTTTGTGTTCTGGACTCTTAGTCAATTACAAACTTTTCAAAAAGAGGAATTATCTCCCAAAAGTCTTTCACAGTTTTGAAACTCAATCAGTTCTATCAGCTGACTCAAGCTGGTTTTACATTCGAAATTACTTTCCTGCTAAGTCTCAATCAGTTCTATCAGCTGACTCAAGCTGGTTTTACATTCAAAATTACTTTCCTGCTAAGTCTGCTACTGAAAGGAACTCTTAGTTTCAGGCAAACAGCAAATAGCTTTACTGTTTGAACTTAAAAGGGTTTGCTCTGCTTGAGTATTCTATGGATGAAATTTGTCAAATATTGCATAGTAATTTAGTGCATAATTCTTAAGGACAGAATCAAACATAACTACAAGGGATATGGGCTTATTTTGTCTTTTGTTTTTTTTAACATAAAGGGTTAAGGGCCTGACCCATATGAATCTAGTTTATAGAAGGAGAGAAAAGTGTCTTTGTGCCCATACTCTTCGTGAGCTGACACTACCATGCCCCTACTCGGAATATGTCGTGGCTTCCTATGATCCACAGAAGACCCAAGTTCCAGGAGATATAACCAGGAACTTCTTGCCACAAAATATTTTCGTGTACATCTGCTCCCATAGCTTATCTAGTAGTTCTCAAATGTCAGTGGGCACAGGATTCACCTCAGGAACTTATTATAAATACCTCTCTGGAACCCCTCAAAAAGGGATTCAGTAGCTAGAATGGAACAAGAAGTCTGCACTTTAAACAAACTTTCCCCACTGTAGCTCTATCATGTGATTCTGACATGGGTAGCTCAAACCCCACAATGAAGAACATTGCCTAAGTCTATGGCTATACCCAGGGTTGGGATAATAAGGAATTAAAAAGGAACTTATTCTGCGCTCCCGGGAAGTAGCTAAACATTTGAAGTTAACTGAGGCTCCTTGTTACTGGAATTAGCCTGGGTCCGCCACATACCTCTTTTCCTGTATGTCCATTAGCAACCTGCCCAGCTATTTCTATTAATTTGGAGCTTTTAAAGGACAACAATCTTTTTTATTAACTTAACCCTTTTCTTCTAGAAAACAATTAGACAAGCTGTTTGAACAGTAGAATTAAAGGGATTTTTCTTTCCTGAAGCTTCTTCTAGAACATATGTCCATTCACCGTCATGATTTCAAAACAGAATCAGGAAGAATGTCAGTATGACAAGAAAATTGTTTGCTTCCTACCACTTAAGAATATTATTTTTGTTTTGTTTGTTTGTTTGTTTCCCCCCTACACAGCTATGAGTTCCAGGTGAAACCCAAAAACCCACTTGGTGAAGGCCCACCCAGCAACACAGTGGCATTCAGTACTGAATCAGGTAATCACATCAGCAGTAATTCCTAACAAGGATATAAAGGGTCACAATGTTTTGCATAGCTTGTTTGAAACCTAGCTAAACACTGGGTAAAGCATTTGATTTAAAAAAAAACATCCATTTGAAAAAGCAAACTGATGAAGGTACCTTTAAGGAAACACCCTTTGGGTTTTTCCTCATTTACCTCGATGTCAGAAAAACATCAGGCATATCAGTTTAAAAGAAAAAAAGCGTGTAGTCAGTCTATACTCAATAGTGAATGAATGCTCCTCTCTATGCCTAGAATCAAAATATCAGACGCTCAGTCACAGTATCCAGAAAGGGAATTCATGTGATAGTTTTTCATGATGAACAGCTATGAAATTTTCTAATTTGGCCTAAGTTCCAATTCCTTAATGAGATACATCTGTACTCACAGCATTAGTGTATAATTTTTTACACCAAATGCAGTTCATGGCATCTTGGTGATTTTATCATCAATAGTTTTTTTTATGAAACTAAAGGAGGAAGATTTTAAAATGGAAGTAAAATCTAGAACAGCAATGAAGACTACTAACTACACAAATCATATATAAAAGATACAGCTGAGTACGTGGCAGAGGAGATTCTCCACTGGAGAACAATTCCCAAAACAAAATATACAATTTTCAAATTTGGACTTTAGTAAGAGTGTACTGTTTTGCATGATTCCTTAACAACTGTCAGCACCCATCTTCTTCACTATGTCACTGGAACACTGGGACTTACCTAATAACCTCTGACTCTGTCTTTGCTATTTCTCCTTAGCTGACCCAAGAGTGAGTGAGCCAGTTTCTGGTAAGTACCTACCTGGATGAGAACACAACTACACGCTTTCCTACAGTGATTCAACTGAATGGGCGTGGTAGAATTTTAGTCATGATATCACTTTAGTCCGTTTAGTCTTCTTAGAATATCAATCAGGTATGAATGCTTACCTAAAACATTCAGTAACATTGACAGCCTATGTTGTTTCAGGAACAAGTTGAATATTTTAAAACCTGCTTTCCATTCTTGTAACAGACCAGCTCAACTTTTCTGTTTAATAATTAAGTCAAGATACAGCACCCTCATTTCCACTTTTAATAACAAGTCACATTAAAGCAACTGTTTAAATTGTGTAATATGCTGCAAAAAAAGAAACCCAAATTTGCTCCTAAAGGGATGCTGTTCTACATTGAGTGCTGCAGAGGCTAGTCAACTCTGACACGTGCTGCTCCAAGATTTACCTCATCATTGACGGAAATTTAATTGGGGGCTTACTCCTATATTTTTGGCTCCAATATTTAGCACTGGAGAAAACCAGCTATCAGCAGGTTGACAATGAACTTGGCAAACTGCTTTTTTAAAAGCTTTTAAGACAGCTTTTCAGGACTGAAAGTCAAATACTAAACTCAAACCATGTGCTTTCCTTATGCAGCAGGAAGAGATGCCATCTGGACTGAAAGACCCTTTAATTCAGACTCTTACTCAGAATGTAAGGGCAAACAGTATGTCAAAAGGACGTGGTATAAAAAGTTTGTAGGGGTGCAGCTGTGCAACTCTCTCAGATACAAGATTTATCTGAGTGACTCCCTCACAGGTAAGCAGGGCCATCAGTTCTGTTTTGAGGATTATCCTTCAGGAAATGCTTTGCAGCGTTCTGTAGCTTAGCCTTTTCTATGGACAGTCCCAGACACGAAGGTGTGATGTAAATACAAGTTTCCTTTTTGAGCAAGATGTTATTGGAATCTTAGGATTTGAGATATGCTGTAAGAAGGTAAATAATGAAAATGCAATCTGAAACAGTGCCATCGTGGCAAACTTGAACGTAGAAAAACTAGTCACATCCAAGCTCAATTTTGTTACAGCCAACCCAGGATAAAAAGCCTACTGGTAGTAAAAAGAGTGTATCTAACAATAATCATGGAAGGAGTATGAGTATTTAAGATTTTAAGTCTGTCAGAGACAAGAGCAAGGTTAAAACACTGAGCCGGAAGGGCTATAACCCCTTGCTCCAGACTCAGTGGGTTATTTTCTCTTCTATATTCATACAGTAAAAATTTTAAATAAATAAGATCGGTCCCAACATAGAAAGGTAGACATTTGCTCAATCATTCAACAAAACTCTCTGCTTTGTTCAGACACGGTTCCAGGTGCTGGGGACAAAGCAGGAAATCAGACACGTTCCTGCTCTTTGTAGCTCACAGTCTAGTGGGGAGAGACAGAAAGCAAACACGTAAATAAGAATTTCATACAGTGCTCTGAAGAAAAAAAAAGGGTGAAAGAAAATGGTGAAATGGAATGAAAATGGAGAAAAAATGGCTAAATGAAAGCTCTTTTAGTTAGAATGGTTAGGAAAAGCCCCCCCTCAAAAGGTAGCACTTGTGCCGAGAAGAAAACTATGAGAAGGAACCAACCACGCAAAGATCGAGGGATAAAGAACCAGAGGTAAAAGGAAGAGAAACGCAAAGACCTGCAGCAGAAAATGCCTCGCCGGTTCCACTAGTGTGGCTGGGGCTTAGTAAGGGGAAGATCAGGCAGCATGAAGCTGTGCAGAGCTAGGAAACCAGGTTAAGGACACCCGGGTTTTATTCTGAGTATAACAGAAGACTGCTGGAGAGGTTGATGGAGGGGCGTAACACTATCTGAGTTGCGTTTTTGAAAGATGACTAAACTGTGAAAGGAGGAGGGGAGGAAAAATAGGGAAAAGCAAGAGTGAAAGCAGGGACGCCAGCTGGGAGACGATTCCATAGTTCAATCAAGGAACACTGGTGGCTCGAACTAGAAGGAAAGGGGGGAGAAGTACAAGAACAAGGAAGACGGATTATTTGAAACAATTTGATTATTTCAGAGTCCTCCCATATCAAAGGCAGTAATACTTCATGATCCTTTTAATTTGTTTTTTTCAGGAAAATTTTATAATATAGGTGATCAGAGAGGCCACGGAGAAGATCACTGCCAGTTCGTGGACTCATTTTTAGATGGACGCACAGGACAGCAACTCTCTTCTGACCAGTTACCCACCAAAGAAGGTATGTTTTCTGAGCCTCCTCGTAAGCAAGAGGCTTTTACAAATTAACCCAAAAAACATTCAAGCTGAGAAAATCAATCACTTTAAAAATAATTCTGTAGTACTACTCCTCCATCTGCCTAGGAAAAAGGACTTTCCACATAAGACCTTAACATGAAGACTTTAATAGAAGTTTCTTCACTTTCCTGCCATTCCTTAAGACTCTGTTCCTTAGAGCTGTAGGAAATTACAGAACATCTTATATAAATCCATTCTACTTTAAGAAAACCTGAATTTGCAAAAGCAGCTATAAAAGAGCAGGTTTAAAAAAAAGCAGCTATAAAAAAGAAGTTTAATTTCCCCAACTTAAATCATTCATGCACTACTTTTATGGTTTTTGTCATACTGAGCACACAGGCAGTTTTTATTTTTATTCCTTTTTAAAAAATTTAAAAGAAATTCAAAGCTTTACTACTACCGTAGAAGGAAAAAAGAATATTACTTGCCTTATAAATAATTCTATAAATACAATTAAAATAGAAGAATTCTGCTGAGAAATGACTAACCACTGTAACTTGCTACAGACACATTAGCACCAAGCTGTTTAATAAGAATTGAAAAGACTGAAAATTAATTTAATCCCTGTCCACGTAGGGTAGGAAAGGGTAAATTACACATCCATATTACCCAGGAGTTACCAAGAGGGGCTTGTTAAATACTTAAAATTATTTGACTAGTCTTTTCAGCATCACCTTTTGGTCACTGGCACTAAAAATACCAACCACAGTAAAAGATGACTTAATAAAATCTGTGAACTCATTAACAGAAAATTGAAACTGCTGCCTCATAGGAACCGGATATAAAATATACTGTAAATTGTGTATTTCTGTAACATTTTACATTCACAGCAAAATTTTTAATCACTTAGTGTAGGGTCCTTGAAGGAAGATTTCATCAAAGTTTAGTTCTTAGAAATTTAGCAATCTTAGACCAACTCTTCTTTTGTTTCCTAACATTTTAGTACAACACGCCTTTAACCAGGTAACTTCATAGACCACCACTAGGCTGTAAAGTACAGAAAGTACACTTTTACGTAGGTCAAAGTGTGTACTGAACTTGGTCAGTGATACTCAAACAAAACACGAAACCCCTCCAACTCCTGCCCCCTTTCAGCTTTATCTCTCAAATACTACCAACCATCCCATCCTAGGTTATTAAGGCAGATGTCAAGGAGTTTCAAGTGTCCCTGATGTTTAGCCAGCCATTACCACCTCAGGAAAGACACCAGGGCCTCTCTTACTATCCGTTTTCTAAAATATTCTGCTTCACCTAGAGTAAGCTTCAGGCATTCAAGGACACCCTTCAACCTATGAGCATTGAGGACAAAAATATAACATAGCAGCTATTAAAATTAATTATTTTCTCTCTTAGGCTATTTCAGAGCAGTTCGCCAGGAACCTGTCCAATTTGGAGAAATTGGTGGTCACACCCAAATCAATTATGTCCAGTGGTATGAATGTGGGACCACAATTCCTGGAAAATGGTAGATGCTGCAATCACGTTCAGAAGTGCCTTCTGTTTCATCATGGCAAAAAATAATTGGAAACAGTATGGTATTTGTCACATGCATTTAAAGCTCTTATGTTTACTATGTATAAAAGTTTAAAATCTAATTAATGGCAATATTAGATGTTTACTAGAAAGATTGCTAAGAATATTTATCAGGTTTTACAAAGTCATTTAAAGAAAGCAAAATATTGACATTAACAGAATAACATTTTTGGGGAAGCTGGCTCCCTGTTCATGGTATTTTAAGAGATCATTTGTATATTATTTATCACACTGTTGTAATGATGTTTTGAGATACTTTTATAACAAAATTAACATCAAAAAACTAATATACTTTTAAAAAAATACTTTTATTGTGTATTCTTCCTACTGGTGAGTTAATTCCATAAATCTCTACTTGGTTTAACTTATTAGATCAAATTATCTTCAGCATATATATCTGGGGGAAAAAGGTGCTAATATTCACATGTTTATTTAAACTTCAACTTTTTAGCAACAGCTGAATATCTTTTCTGAAGCATTTAAATAGTTAACCATTCGTGACAGTATACATTTCCTCAAATATCTGCAAATTACTGAAAAGATTTTGTTTGAATCAGTGAATTTCATTTCAGCTGTAAATGGAATTGAGAATTATATACAGCGTTTCAAAATACATATATTTTTCTTTCTCTACCCATAAACATGTTACAATGTCTGAATGTTCTTTGTCAAACTATCCCTTTAAGCAGTTGTGTTCCTACTGTTTTTAATATAATTCTAATCAATCAAGCTCTATACAGAGACTGACTGTAAAGTCTAAGCACAAAAGGACAATGCATGATGAGATCCCTGCCATTTTATAAGATATTTACTATATTTTTTACACAGAAGCTCTCTAGGGAATGAATGTATCGGGGCTATTTTCCTAATTCTGTCTAACCCAACCTGTAATGAAAATCTGACTCGTTTTTATGTAAAAAAAAAAAAAAAAAAAGTATTTTTCTCCTTCATCTGGGGAGGGAGATGGGACTGCTGCATTGTTGCCCTCATCCGTAAAGGACCTTTCTGTGCTTACCACCTTTCACCACGCTTCAGTTTTATCAATACTTACTTCATTTTATATTTTTCAAACAAGTATAAACTCTGCAATAAAGAGATGTAGTTTTTTTTAAGAAGACTGAGTTCTTCATTTCTGAATGGTTCATTTCTATAAGGAAAATCACAAGTTATTTAGGATCTACCAAACCCCCCTTGTATCTTTTAATACTATATCATCTATCATCATCTATCTAATCTATCTAATCTATTGTGTTTGTTTATATGTAATGCTAATCTATCTTCTTGTGAAATCTTTAGTTTCATTGTTTGTTTTAAGCCAAAATCAGGACAAAATTCAGCAGCACTGTGCTTCTCTGAATAGAAAGGCATAAGATAAAAGGTCTATACTTCATTTTAAGGCCAAAACATCAATAAGGATTTGTTTTTTCTCATTTATATATATATATATATACACACACACACACACACACACACACACACACACACACACACATACAGTGTCAATGACTAAATTAAATTACAAGACCACTAATGGAGTCAATCATCTTTCTTTATTAACCTATCAATGTTTGTTACATTTATACATAATATCTAGTCTTCGCAAAGGGATCTACTTTACTTTAGTACATCATGTTAATAGTAAAAAGCCAAGTAAGATGGCTGAACTTCAACCTAGCATTTTAATATCCTCTGGACAAGGCAAGCTAGAAAGTCAATCACTTTGCACACATGTAAGAGTAGTGTTCCAAAATAACTAGGGAGCTGCTACAATTTTAAGCAGGGGAGGAAAAAGACTTTCATTTTGGTCTTTTTTTTCTTCCAGCGAATTAACTTTCAATTAACAGCAACAATGATATCATAAAAAAATGCTCTGCTTTTTAAACTTCTGAACTTCAATACAAATTAAAATAGTAGTACTGGAGTCTTTTGGGAGGCAAACAGCTAGCAGCTACGTTCATCAGTGTAACTGAGCCTCCTTATCGATAACCTGGTCCAGGTTGGGTATAGCCCTGACCAAAGGGAGGACGGCTACGTGCGTAAGGGTTTGACCCGCTCGGAAGAGGGGTCATGGTACTCCCAGGAGGTGGAGTGAAACCTGGTCTTGGTTGATAGGCCCCGGGTTGGCTTGGAGCCATTCCAGGTTGTGAGGCAGGGGCCACAGTGTAATTAGTGGGCTGAGAAGTCTGGGTAGTGTAGGTCTGTGGAGGGTAACTGCTCGCCTGGTACTGCTGCGGCGGCTGAGCAGGAAGTTGCTGAGGCTGACCAGAGAAGGCAGGAGCCGGTGCCTGGGAAGCTGGCTGCTGGCCATATCCCTGGAACTGCTGAGGTTGCTGGGGTCCAGTCTGCTGACTGTAGCCTGCTGAAAAGGCAAAACGTACATATCTTATTTTTCCTTTTGGTGACCATTTTCCAGAGAATTAGTCTTACTGTTATGGACAAAAAAATGACGAGAAATTTAACAAACTTAATCCTAAGTATTTATGCAACAAGTAGAGTAGCAGAGTCTATATTTCAAGACCACATAGTATCCAAGAAGCACTTTCTAGACAATTCTGTAAACCCTCTAAAATTAAAACCACTATATATACTTCTTCTACTTCAACTCCTCCTACACTGTATAATCCCTGAGAGCAAATTCCTGTTCTAGCATAACTCCCAGTATAGAGTAGATGTTCAAATGATAAATGTAGGAATTAATGCAAAAGCTAGTCATTAACCTGGTTCTGAGGGGCCTGTTTAATAACAGTACCAAATAAAAACACACTTTATTTGTAGAGAATGAATATTTTTAAATGAAACAATGGTGCTACAGATACATCTAATTGTGCTAATGAGATGCTTTAAGGTTTATTCACTCTATAAAAACTAAGCCGTTTAAGAATAAATATTAAGTGCCAATTTTCACAATCCTTAAAGTCTTTCTTTTAGATTTGGTATCTGATGTTTTTGCCTTTACAATTCAAAATTCTGGCTTAGCAGTAACAATGTAACACACAGAAAGCATATCATATTGCCCCACAAAAATCAACATCTACATTCATTAGTTACTAGGATGTAAAAGCCTTTTAAAATAAAAGGTCTGCTTCACTAAAAACTTTTATCTCTACCATGAAACACACCTGCAGCTACTTGCAATGAAACCTCTCCATTGACTGGAATCCTGTCAGCATTAAATACCAGATACATAAGAAAATTATTAAAATATGTACAACCCTGCATTTAAAAAAATAAAAAGGATTGAATGAATTTGAGTATATTCTGAACTCACCTTGAACCTGGGTTCAAAATTTACTCATGAAAGAAACCTTTCTGACATAGTCCATGAATAAAACTGGAAAAGGTCACAGAGGGAAACTGCCAAACCAGCAGAGTGTCAAAGATGGTCCAATGTTAGCACCACCACTTAGAGTCTCCAAGCAGAGTGTTTAGTTGACTATTTCCATATCTCCCAGATTCAAGTTAATAGGACTAGCAGGATCAGAAATACAGAGATAATAATTCGAAAAGAACTAAACTTTACTCAGTGAAGACCCTGACTAAAATCATTAAGAGCAAGCTTAATTTTTAATAAGTAAATCAAATATCTAATGCATGTTACTCATGGCAGTACCTAAATACTGAACTAAAGTCAATTCATGATGAAACCTTGATGTCATACAATTTCTCCTATCCTCTACGTAAAATTTTTTTACTGTAAGTTTTTGGAGAAACAGAAGGACTCAGCTTTTCTACTGAAAATATCTATTCGACTTAAGATTGTGAGCAAAAAAAAAAAAAGCTGTCTTCTCATCCTGGCAAGTGAAATCTAAACTGGCTTTTTAACAGCATCTGGGGACAATCATATCTAATTTTCAAGCGAGGGAATAACCCCTAAGGGCCTAAGATGCTGTTTCATTAGCAACCTATTAGTCTTTGACCATAATATAGCAATACCTCTATATGTATATACTCTCCTCCTCCCACCACCATCCCCTCCCTTGAAAAACAAAATAAATGAGTAACTTTGGTGCAAATCGCCAGAAATGGCAAGAAATGGAAATCCTGTGGTTCTCTGAATAAATGAATTTTAAAGAACAAGGAGTCATATGGTCCACAAAGCCTAAAATATTTACTATCTAGCTTTTTATGGCAGAAAAGTCTGCCAACCCCTGGTGATGGTTGGAGAATGTAGAATGATATAGGGAAGTAATTAACTACAAAGTCAAAGGTACTGGGTTCTGGTCTGGTTCCCCCACTAAATGGCTGCATGTCCTTTGATGCATCACAACTCTCTGAACCCTAGTTGTCTCATTTATAAAATGAGTGGGTGGGACAAGATCAGTGGTCCCCAACCCTGGTTGCACTTTAGAATGACATGCAAAGCATTTAAAACAAAAAAGCCTGAGTCCCATCCTCGACCAAATAAAACAAGATCACTGTGAGTAGAGCCCAAGCACCTGTAACTTTCAAAAAACACCTCTCCAGGTGATTCTGAAGTATGGTGAAGACTGAAATCCCCTGGATTAGACAACTAGGTCTTTTCCACTCTAATATCTATTATTTCTACAAATTATATAATTTGTAACACAGATTTTCCTTAAAGGACTGCATCCTAAAAATAGCCTTCCCCCAGTATTACAGTCCAAGTTCAAATTCATTCCACCTATTTTATATAATTAAAAACTAGCAGCCACAGGTTAAATCACTCCACAGCAAATCCAATCCAAATAAAAATTGTTCTTTGTGTTAAAATATGTCAAACTCCAATGGTAGAATTTTATGGTCTAATTCAGGGGGTCAGCAAACGTTTTTCTGTAAAGGACCAGACAGTAAATATTCTAGGCTTTGGGGGCAACATGGTTTCTGAAACTTTTAACGGCAGGGGTGGCCTTTTCACCATAAGTTCCAAGCAGATTTAAGGGAAAAAAAAGGGCACACACTTGCTTTAAGAATAGTTGTACCCTGTCATCTTTATTGAGGAAAATGATTAGGCCTTTTTGAGTGGGAGATCCTTAGGCTCACTGGCAGCAGTCTACTACATGGAGCTTTAATCTCAGACTTTTCGATGATACCTAAGTTAATGTTTATATTAAGTGAGATAATGTGTACACAAGGGATTGCTAATGAGGTTGACTCTTTCCCCCCCTGTATTTATTGCATGTTCTTTGCTCATTTTTGTAGAGTTAATCTTACTACTTTTCTAAAATTACAGTTGAAATTTTGATACTTAAATCTTTGACTGTAAAACAAGAGTTGAACACAAAATTCTCAGATATAACAAACATAAAAATTACCTGAATTATAACCACAGTATTCAAAGCTACACTGAGAGATTTTTATGTTCTTAGTTGCCTGAATTACGTTTTACACAATTCTACTTTTATGGCCTGTTTTTGGTATTCCTACATACTTTTGGGAGATTTAAAAACCTATGTAGCTTAATTTGGTTCTCATTTAATAAGACCACCTCTTTCCATGTTCCATGGAAAGTTCCATGAGGGAACTGTTAATGCTTTTAGTTACTAAGAGTACACTGGTATAATGTGTTACATATAATGGAGGAAAAAATGTTGCATTTTTGTAGCTCTACATGACCCAGCAGGGAAGTCATCGCATCAGTAGGAGGTAACTTTGTATTAAAAACTTTTTTATACTACAGGTTATTACTGAATCACCTACTATGATTGTAAGTTCTACTTGCCCACTGGAAAACTGAAATGGTGATTTACAGTAAAAATTTTTATGCAAAATATTTAAAAATAAATAAAACAAGTGTTATTTCCCCCCCCCCAAAGAAATACTTAATGCCTACTGTAACAAATCAAGGAATTAGGAGGAAAGAATTAAAGTTTCTCAAGTACAGAGACAGCTCCCTCTGGACACCCGCTCACCTGCATACTGAATACCGTACTGCTGCGTCGGCTGGGGGGGCGCCTGTGGCTGAGTGCCATAGCCAGCCTGCTGCGGGTACTGCTGGTACATCTGACCTAAAGGAGACAAGACGAGGCAAAGAGGCAGGTTTAACGCAGCAGAAGAGAAACGCTTTCAAAGCACATTGAATTCTCTCCCCATTCATACACATAAACACACTGAGAACCAAGACACAAGAATGTGTTTGTTCCCCTTTAACTGTCTATGAAGGAGAGAAGAATGAACAATTTAACAAGTGTGGCCACTCTGCTGTGGAATAACTGCAGAGAACTTTTATCGGCAGCAAATAACACGAGTGGTTACTTCAGAAATTCCAGAAAAACTAATGTTTCCAAACCCAACTGCCCACAGATATGTACTACTAATGTTCCATAAAAATCAATAAATAAAAATTTGAGGAAAGGGGCAAATACCATTAACAGCTCCTGTGATTTCCAAACACATAAGAATTTACTGGTTCATGTCTTTATCATCTCTGCTACTTCACAGTTGTTCTAATGGTGGATTTAGCTAGATCTAATGCCTAGAGAGCAATAAAACTTGCACTGTAATATCTAGCTAGAATTGAAATTTTTAAAAAATCTAGCTAGTATTTAAATCTTTAAAACAACTTTATGTTGCTGAATCTTTAAAAAATACTCAAACTACCTGCTGTTAATCAAAAGACAACAGGTAAATAGCATACTTTTGGCGGAAAAAGACAATGACTAAAAAAAAAGTCAATGCATTATCTAGTGCCATTCAAACTGAGATGCAGGAGGCAGCTGGTGCTCACAGGCTGCGATCCCAGGACAGAACCCACGCTACTGGACTGGGTGCCCAGCCCTACGTACTGCAGCAGCACTAAATGAGCTATGCCCTTATTGATAGTTGGATTATTTCCTAGCAAGCAGTGGTATGCTTTTTATGATAGAAATAAAATTTGCTTAACTATTTTTAAGCTATTAATCCTCTTCACAAATACAACCAACAACTGACAAAAAGTTTCTTAAATGCTTTCTTAATGGTTCAAGATTTATCGATAGCACAAAAGGTAGTACAGAAGTTAACCACCTTTTAGAAGATGCTGCCTTAATCCTAGATCGTATTTCATAGCTAAATTTTAGAACGGAAGTGACCAGAATCCGGTACAGGAATATAATCAAAGGGGAGGACTATGCAGAGCATTTGACAGTGGGTTCTAATTCCTAGAAATCAGAAGAATTAACCCTATAGTACAAAAATGAGCAAAGAACACACAATGAATACATAGGGGAAAAAAAATCAACCTCATTAGCAATCCTTTTTTCAGTACAGAAAGATTAAGCAACTTACCTGGAGTCCATACATCACAGCTAGTAAGAACCACCACCAGAACCCAGGCATCACTCTAGAGCGTTAGCTTAAAAGGAGTTTTGTACATGTTACCTCATTTAATATAAACATTCACTTAGGTATCATCGAGAAGTCTGAGATTAAAGCTCCATGTAGTAGACTGCTGCCAGTGAGCCTAAGGAACTCCCACTCAAAAAAGCCTAATCATTTTCCTCAATAAAAAAATGACAGGGTACAACAATTCTTAAAGCAAGTGCACGCTCTATTTTTTTCTTAATCTGCTTCGAACTCATTGTGAAAATGCCGACCCTGTGGTTAAATACTACCTCTACAATGTATTTCTTTTACTTATTTTAAATACACTTCATTCAAGTCCAAAACAGGACTCACTCTCCGTCACAGTATTCTGAAAATTAAGAAGTCTGTGTTCAGTTGTAAACAAGGAAGAACAACTTGACATACTTGAAGAAGGAGAGAGCTACAGGATATATTAAGTGAAAAGGCAAGGTGCCAACAGAGTTTAGAGTAAGCTATGATCTGAGGGAAAAAAAAATATAAGCTACGTTTTGTGTACTGCATTTTCAGAAAGAATCAATGGTAGAAAAAAGTAAAAGCAATAAAACATATTACCTAGG
The DNA here is from genome assembly GCF_028023285.1 of Balaenoptera ricei. Classification (NCBI taxonomy): domain Eukaryota; kingdom Metazoa; phylum Chordata; class Mammalia; order Artiodactyla; family Balaenopteridae; genus Balaenoptera; species Balaenoptera ricei. The sequence continues at coordinate 113,269,682 of NC_082642.1, forward strand.
GAGAAAGAGAATAGGATGAAGCAAAGAGTAATGGTGAGGCTTCTAGGCCTACACTTTGTGACACAGATTGGTAGCCAGCCTCTATGATGACCCTCAATGACTCCTGCACATGTATAGCGTATGATAAGGGGTTGGTATTCTTTATATTTTTAGAAATTAGAAAGATTAACTCCACAATACAAAAATTAGCAGAGACCAAGCAATAAACACGTGAGTATTCACTCTCTTGTGTAGTCCCCTCACACTGAATAGAGCTGACCTCTATATCATTAGAATATTGCAGAAGTGACAATGACATTTCTGAGGACACGTCGTGAAAGACAGCCATCTCCTATTACTGTCTTGATCATTCACCCTGGTGGAAGCTGCCTGTCATGAGGTCACCCAAGCAGCCTATGAGATCCATGTGATGAGGAAATGAAGCCTCCTGCCAATGACCATGTGAGGGAGTCATCTTCGAAGTGAATCCTTCAGTGCAGGTTAAGCTTCAGATGACTGTAAGCTCATGAGGGACCTGAGCAAAAACCACCAAGCTAAGGGTCTCCCAGATCCCCGATTCTGAAACTGTGAGATAATAACTGTTTGTTGTTTTAAGCATCTATGTTTTGGCGTAAATTGTTAACATAGCAATAGTTAATTAACATACATAGTTTTGACTTTAGAAACATGTAGGGTTGACAGCTATTAAAAAAAAAAAAAAAGACTTAAGACACACAATCAAATGGAAAATGTGAACCTTGTTAGACTCCTAACTTGAACAAGCCCCCAACTGTAATAAAGTAACTATGAGACAACTACAGAAATTCAAATATACTGTGTTGACCTTAAGAATCACTTAATCACTTAAACCACATGGAAAAGAATATGAAAAAGAATATATATACACATAACTGAGTCACTCTGCTGTACAGCAGAAATAAACACAACATTGTAAATCAACCATATTCAGTAAAGTTTTAAAAAAAAGAATCACAATATTATGTATAATAATGATATGGTGATCACATTAAAAAGAAAAGAGTATCATTTAGACATGCATACTAAAATAAATGAGTGAAAAGAGGGGAGTGGAGGGGGCAAGACAGATGAAAAAAGAATGCTAAAATATTAGTAAGTGTTGTAGCCACATGACAGAACATGAAGAATTGATTATTCTATCTCTACTTTTGCCTGTTTCAAAATTTACATAATAAAAGCTACTTTAAAAGTCTACTCAGCTTATCCATTTTATTGGCATATGATTTTACAGGTTTCAATTATATCCTTGTCACCTTTTCAGCTTGTCAAACAGCAATACTTCCTAGCCTTTGATGACTTTTAGTGCTCTTTTCTGTATCCTTGCCACTTTTTTATTATGTTTTTGGCAACTACTCTAGTGCACATAGCTTTCCAGTAACAGAGGCAGCACCTGCCTTAGGTGAAAAAGGATAATATTGTCCATTCTGTTTCTTTTCATGAAGCTTAACATTTTGTTGATCCTTTTAACTGAACAACATATTAAGACTAAAATCCTTGGGAAGAAAATTTACAAATCCAAGGTCCCTTTTATGAAATTTAAATAATAACTCAGAATTATTTATTTTAGATTATTTCATATTCTATTCTAAGAAATTGCTATTATTAATTATTAGTAGTAGATTTTTATGTTGATTATTCTGCTGAAATTATAACCAGCAGTTGATCTAACTAACTGGTGACGCCAGGGACTCATTATATATCATTAAGTCAAAAAGTATTCATTAAAGTAGCCTGTAATTCATCTTGGGAATCTGTAAATGACTGATACATTAATCTAGAGCTGTGCTATCCAATACAATAGGCACTAGCCACATATGACCACTAATAAACACCTGAAATGTGGCCAGTCTTAACTGTGATATGCTGTACATGTTTTGAAGTGTTTCAAATGGATGTCACACCCCAGATTTCCAATATATAGTATGAAAACCAGAATGTAGAACATTAATAACTTTTTAATAATGATTACATGTTGATACACTGGATATACTGGATTAAATTAAATGTATAATGGAAATTAATTTTACCATTAAAAAACTTTAATGTGGCTAATAGAAAATTTTAAATTACATGTAGCTTCCATGGTATTTCTTTTAGACAGCACTGATCTAGAGATTCACCTCTACAATGCTAATCTGTTGACTGATGTCACATTAATAACTGTACACATTTTTCATTACAATGTACATTACAATGTTTTAATGTACACTAAAAAGTAACGGCTTTAGGAAGGAATACAATTAATGCCACCCTAAAGAAATTCAATTCACACCAAATGGTGTCAACCTGATGCCTCTAGAAAAGGGAACTTGGTTGCTGGGAGTCAGAAGTGGGAAACAGCATTTTCTAATTTCCACTGTATATCCTTTTTTATTATTAAAGTTTTAGCTATTTGAAAATAAATTTTCCATTAAAACAAACCCCTGATAGAATAATTTGAGATATTGTCAGCAGAGCCTTAAATCCCATTCCTTTATAAGTGAACAGCAAACATTATTTGGTACAATTACCCTTCCAACTGTCATCCTACAACAGTATACACGCCTTAAAATGGGATTTTTTTTTTTTTTAAAGAGATGTTAGTTCATCTGATATAGCCATTAAACTCCCATCATATCCAAACTCTGCTTCTTCCTCCCTGTTTCAGACACATCTGCCTCAATTCTAGCTTATTCCAGTTCTGGCAGTTGCATCTTGGTACAAAGGAAAGACTATGACTAAAGTTGGTTGAGAAGAGGCTTTAGCGGTAAGAAATTCCTCCCAAACCACTCATTTATCAGCAAAATGCCACCTGCTACTCTCTATCACTATCATTCATCCAATGGGACAAACCTAAAAAGTACCACCACAGAATAATTAGAAATTCATTACAAAAGTGCTCGGTTCATTTTAGACTGTTTTGGAGGGTTTATTTGTTTGTTTTAATGTGATTAATAAACTCAGTCACTTGCTTCTCGTGCTGAAAATACATCCTGTCACACCACCTGGCCCCTTTACGCAAATAGAGCACCACCTGGTGATTGTTTTAAAGTAAAACATAGGGCTTTAAAGGGCCTAACAAGCATGGGCAATTCAAAGAAATAACATTTTAACATCTAGAAGGAACCCTAGATGAGTAACCCCGAGGCCACGTTCTGCAGCGCTCCAAGGGTTTCAATGAGGCACCTCAGTGTCTGCTGTCCTGAGCTTGCGGCCCCTCAATCCCCTTCAACAATGGCAGTGATCCCTTACTTGTTTTAAATACTGAGCTTTTAAGTTCTATTTCATTCAGGACTAAAGACCCTCTTTTAAAACCACTGATTTAGTCCAATTTTCACAATTTACGGTGGGAGAATATAAAAACCCAGAGAGATTAAACTGCTCATCCGAGAACACATCATTTAGAGAAGAAAAGTTTGATTTAAAATACATTGCTTTTTCCACGAAAAACATATTGCTAACTGCACAAAAATATAAACGGCTATTTATCTCTCAAAAAAACTACTTAACTAATGTTATGCTTTACCTCTATTTTTTAAATTACAAAAATAATACACAGTTGCAAGAGGGGAAGGGAGAAGGGAATAAAATAGCACCTAAATATTATGCTTTAAACATTTTTAGGTTTTTTTCCTTTTCAATAATCAGAAGCATACCTGACATCGTTCTATTTGGTTTTTTTAACCCAAAAGTATACTATGTCAGTACATCAAAAATTTTTACAATCGTGTTCATAGCGCGAATGCACATGTAAGCTTTTCACCGTTACCAACAATGCCGTAATAAACGTTTCTGCACATGTACCTTTCCGCACGTGTGCTCTAAGCTCTATTTTACCTTCACTCTGACCTGCTTGGGTCTGAGCTCCTGTATATGGTGGCTGCTGTGGCTGAACTCCTGGCGGGTGAGCTGCAGAGGAGGAGGAAGCAATGCTGTCGGGAGTTCCTGAACGGTCCTCGGCAGGAGCACTGGGTGGCCCTGGGTGGTCATGAAAAGTCAGCTCAGTTTCTAATACAACACCTGTCCCCAACAAGCTCAATAATAAGTTTGGTTAAGAGACTAAAAATAAAAGCACTATAGAATAAGCACAACCCAAATGCAGCCTTATATACTGATGTATATACTTTTTTCCTTTGCTCCAAGCTCTCAAGAATCCAAAGCTACAACTGGAAATCCTTCCCTATAAAGTGTGGAGTGCTACATTCCTGAGTCCTAAACTCCCCCTGCAAAAACCAAAACTCACCTCTGCGATACCAATATCCACCACTTTATGTAATCTATTTTTGGATCAACCAAAAGTATCATTCTTTTTTTTAAAAAATAAATATATTTATTTATTTATCTATTTATTTTTGGCTGCGTCAGGTCTTTGTTGCTGCGTGCCGGCTTTCTCTAGTGGCGGCGAGAGGGGGCTACTCTTCATTGCGGTGCGCAGGCTTCTCATTGCGGTGGCTTCTCTTGTTGCGGAGTATGGGCTCTAGTAGTTGTGGTGAGCGGGCTTCAGTAGTTGTGGCTCACAGGCTCTAGAGTGCAGGCTCAGTAGTGGTGGTGCGCGGAGTTAGTTGCTCCGCGGCATGTGGGATCTTCCTGGACCAGGGCTCGAACCCGTGTCCCCTGCATTGGCAGGTGAATTCTTAACCACTGTGCCACCAGGGAAGCCCTCATTTCATTCTTCAATGGGCCTCCACTGCCCATAAATCAAGTTCAAGCCTCTAGCTTGGTATTCAAGGGTCCAAACATTTCTCACAATTCCTCTTCTCACATGCCCCCTTCAGTTAAACTAACCTATTCCCTATTCCCCCAATAGATCTAATACTTTTTCTGCCTCCATTTCATTAATCACTGTTCCCTTCACTGTCCCATTTTCACATATCTAAATAAACATTCCTTAAAACTCAGTTATAACTCTACACTTCTAGTAAGGCTTCTTCACCCATAAGTACTTTTCTCCACTTGCGAACTTCTATGGAGTATACTTTTATTAAGACCCTTCCCTTACCAACTTCTACTTTGTATTTCTGAAGAGGCCTCATCTTCCCTCTTAGACTTGGAGCTCTTTTGGCCAGGTCCCTTTCTGATTCCTTCCATCTGCCTCACAAGGCCTAGCTCTCTTACACATGGAACCACTCAAAATTCTTCTAAAATAATGAACAAAGGAGTAAATGGAGAGAATTTGCTACAGCTCCAATACTGTAATAGGCAAAAAAGACATTCTGAAGATAACTGTAGATTATAGATATGTTTACTTCTTTAAGTTCTTGTTGTTTGGGCAATATAGAAGAATGGTTAAAAGCACAATTTCTGGAGCCAGACTGCCTAGGTTCAAATCCTAATGCTGCCACTTAGTAGCTGTGTAACTTTGGGCATGTTGCTTGATCTCTTTCTGTGCCTCAGTTTCCTCATCTGTACAAAAGAAATACTAACTCCTACTTCATAAGGTTACTGTAAGGATTGAGTTAATAAGAGCTTATAGCAAATACTTATAAAAGTGGTTATGGGCGAGGGGCAAGAAGTGTAGGGGATTAAGAGGTACAAACTATCAATACTATATATAAAATAAGTAAACTACAAGGATATATTATACAACACAGAGAATACAGCCAATATTTTATAATAACTATAAATGGAGTATAACCTTTAAAAATTGTGAATCACTATGTTGTACACCTGAAACTTTATGTAATATTTTACCATCAACTATACCTCAATAAAAAGTATTAAAAAAAGAAATATATTAAAACATTATTTAAACATATTAATATATTTAATATAAAATATATTAAAAATGAAGATTAAAAAATGATTATACAGCAAGAGCTTACAAAAGTGAATACCACTTAGAAAGCTCCCCATAAGTACTCGCTATTACTAGCAGACTAATTTCCCTGAGGGCCAAACCTCTATCCTTTGCACTGGTATATCCCAGAACTTAGCACTGTATTAGAGGCACATAGTTGGAAGCTGATAGTCCAGATATTGATGAGAACCTAAACTAGGATAATGGTAGTGGTAATGCAAGAGAAACTGATGACTGCCAGAGTAAAACAGACAGTCGCTCCTGCGTACCACCATTTCACTGATATTTATCAACATGTAGACAAATAAATAATACACACGTCCCTCCTAAGAAGCATAACACACATAACACAAAGACACTATGTTATTATCCTAAAAAAATATTACTTCGACTCCTCTTTTCTTCCTTGTACATAAGCTATTAGTTAATGTTGCTCTTCCTAACATAATAGTTCATCCCTCCATGTACACATTCACTGCTGTAGCCAAGTTTTTCACATCATAACCTGAGTAACTTTACAAAGTATCCTGGCATTTTCTATGTGTACAGTTTTTCCTACTTCAATTCAACATACAAAGCTACCAGAAAAAATGGTCTTCAAATATAATATGAATCACAGTAATCATATTAGTCTGGTCTATACTATATTCTAATCAAAAATTTTAAGCCTGACTTCATATATAACTATTTACTCCCTCTATCTGGCATATCTTGAAGTCTTAAATATTAAGAAGCTGTAATATTAACTCATATTTCAGTTGCTCTAAAAATGTGTTTTTCAGATGGACCACTTATGTGATGTCTTCCTTTGCCAAGAACATACATCATATACAAGTATTTGCCTCTCTTTTTCAGAATGTCACACAGTTCTCTTTAATAAATAATCCCATAAAAGTCTCAAAGGATTTTTTTGTACTAATTTTCTTTTTCTATCTTTCCAGTTACTGATAATGGCAAAGTAAACTGATCAGGTAAAACCTCCCACAAATAACTTAAAAACCTGGACAAAATAGAAGAAAACAACTATTTGAAATGACTGGAGGTCAGCCAAATGTCAGCAGACACCAAGAAAGAGTTTACCCCCAATGGAATTAAAACAGGTGAGAACTGCAAACCCCAACCTCTGCAGCTCCAACCACAGAAAACCAGTGTTAACTTCATGGTTGGTCAAGCAGCCAGAAATTTGAGGGGAAAAGCCCTTGAGTAAGAGAGTCACTGAAGGAATGAGACCTAAAATATGAGTATAAGCTCAGTCCCAAACCCCCAGCTGACCATGGGGGTAGGAGGTGAAAGGACTTAGCAGAGCTGTCAGCTGCTATAATCCAGGAGGAAGAAGGAGGAGTAATTTGAGTAAATACTAGAGCAGCAGTAACAAAAAATCCTCACAAGAACCTAAAAGAATCCCAAGTCTTTGCTGAAGTAGCTCAGCTGGGAGAGCATTAGACTGAAGAATACCAAGTTATTAGAACATATTAACCACAATGTCCAGTTTTCAATCAAAAACTGTCAGATGTGCAAAGAAACAGGAATATGTGACCCATACTCAGTTTCCCCTGAGGGAACGAGCAGAAGAAACTGACTCCAAACAGGCCCAGATGCTGGATGTAGCGAACATTTCAAAGCAGCTTTATAAATAATTTTAAAGAATTAAATAAAAATACCTTCAATAAATTAAAGGGAAATACAATCTTAATGAATGAAAAGGTAAGGAATCTTAACAGAAAAAACTAACACTATAAAAAGAACCAAACGGAAATTCTAGAGCTGAAAGCACAGTAACTGAGAGGTAAAATTCACTAGAAAGGTTTAACAGCAGATTGGAAATGGTAGAAAAAAATCAGTGAACATGAAGAGTGATCAACAGGAATCATCCAATCCGAAGAACAGAGAGAAAAAAGAGTGAAGAAAAATGAACCTCAGACAGCCATGGGACAATCAAGCTCTCCAGTGTATGTGTAACTGGAATCCCAAAAGAGAGAAAGCAGAAAAAATGTTGACGAAATGATGCCCAAAATATAAAAAGAAAGCACAGTACAGATGCTGTTTTAAGGTTAAAAACATTCAAATAAATGCAGTTTCTACACTAAATTAAACCAGAAATCTTCATTTAAATTGCCTTAATTTAAGATCAAAAGAAAGAATAAGATATCAAATATAATTTAAAGCCAGCAACACATCTAAAATAAGATTATAAATGATTCAGATTTTTAAAAAAATAAACCTTCTGAATTCTACTTGTGATAAAATTTACCTGAACCAACAGAGGTTATTCTTTAAAGAGGACAGTTCTATTGCCTGGGAGAGGGCATGAGAAAGCTTTCCAGGGTGCTGGAAATCATCTACATCTTGATCTTGTTGGTATTTTACATAGGGTATATACATATGTAAACATTTATTGAACTGAACTCTTAAGATCTGAGCACTTCACCATATCCAAGTTATCTTCCATTAAAGAAGGAAAGAAGGAAAGGGAAGGAAGGAGAGGGGGAATAAAGGATGGGAGGAAGGCACTAACTTACCTGAAACCTGATCATCTGTTAAGCCAAATGCTGACATGACATTTTTATTGATTTCATCTTGGTTTTTTAAAGGATCAAAAGCTGACATACTTGCTGCCATAACCTGAGTAGACTGTTTCCCAGAAGAATCAGAAGCAGCAGGCTTTTCTTCCCTACTATCCACAGTATCTATAAAAGAAATAAGCAAAAACTTGTTTCTCTTTTATCTATACTCAGTAAGGCCTAAAAAATATATGACAGCAAAATATATAAGTGCACATACTCTGGAATGTTGAGGGTAACTCTGAAAATAGGATTATAGATAATTTTACTTTCTTCTTTGTACTTGTTTATATTTTTGTTTGTAAAATCAGGAAAAAAGGTCAAAAAGAAATGCAAAATAGATAAAAGTTTTTGAAAAAGCTATTATGTATGTCCTTCCCTAAGAATTATCAGATGAGAAAAAAAAATACAAGCACCTTTACAGACAGAAACATTTCTACCCTTCTTTTTGAAGACCTATGACCTTTATCCTAGTATCAGACTCATACTGTGCACTAATGCTTTATTTTCTAAAAGGATAAAAAAGCTTAACTAAAGTTATGATATCAACTTTTATGTTTTATTTTTACTTGTCTTCTGGTTCCTTACTAAAGTACATGGAAACCTCAAGCCAATACATACTTTTAATTTACTATGTCTTCCTTTAAAATACTTATTACTTATTACAGATAAAAAGATACGTGTCTGAGATTTGCTCAAAATAACATGGGAGGGGTAGAAATGTGTGCGAGTATAGATGGCATGATACTATGAATTGACAACTGTTGAAGCTGTGTGGGTTCATGAAATTCATTATAGTATTATGCCTCCGTTTGTATATGTTTCAATTTTTCCATAATAAAATATTTTGAAAAATAGAATTTTAAACATTATGAGCAGGAAAAGTTTTAAACCATGCTTTTCTTATAAGGATACTAAGGTACTATACAGGCATTTACACTACCTTGTGAAAGAAAAGGGGTTCAAGAATAACCTACATTTTATAAATAGAAACTTAAGGCGAACATATAAAAAAAACTGAAAACGAAACAAACAAGTTAAAAGAATACTGCTAACCACTTACTCAAATAACAGACAATTATCAATTCCTTTCTGTTACCAACCAAGTAAATGAACATCAGTTATTAGATCATCTCTGTGGTCAAGACCAAATTTATCTTGTGAAAAAATGTACGGACTAAGTGGAATATAAGCACACATGGGCTTCCAGCTCTCATTTATTCCTATCATCCCTCTAGTTACATTAATATTTCCTAAATTTCTGGAAGAAAGCTTCTGTAACTACTCCTTTAAAATAAGTCTGCCAGTCATCCATCTTCCTCACCAATTTCCCTCCTCTAATTCCAAGGCCACATCCCAAGAGCACATCACACCAATCTTATGATTATTTCCCCTCACACTGCTACCTTCCACTACCTATGCATACTTCCACTTAGGGCAAACTACATTCACCAGAAAACACAATATATGTCCACTAGTCCACTACTTGCTCCAGTAGCTACTGCAGAGCTACTGCTACAGGTCAATCCAGTATTTAAGGTGGCCTACACATCATCTGCCTCATAGAGGAAACCAAATGTCCAAGCAAGAGTCCAAGGAGTCCATTACAGAGGTAGAGTGCTGAAAAACATAGGCAGCTATATGTTTCTGGGTGAGGGCAAGGCACAGCATTCTAAAGAGCACTGACAGCTGAGTTGTAGTTTTGTTTGGTGAACCAAACTTTCAGTTTCTGATGTATCTTTTTGGCCTATTTCATGTTTTTTCTTTTTTTTTTCTTGAGATTATTAAATCAGAATATGTTCTAAGAGCTTAGAAGCTTAGGAAATTTCATAAAATAGGTAAGCTATCTAAGTACAGGAGAGGAAAAAAAAATAAGTTACAACCATCTATAAAAATAAACCATAGAATATATTTTATAGGACATTCCATCCAAAAACAGCAGATTACACTTTCGTCGCAAGTGCACACAGAACATCCTCCAGTACAGATCAAATCTTGGGTCACAAATGAAGCCTTGGTAAATTTAAGAAAATTGAAATCATACCAAGCATCTTCTCTGACCACAATGCTGTGAGATTAGAAATAAATTACAGGGAAAAAATCATAAAAAACACAAACAGGGGCTTCCCTGGTGGCGCAGTGGTTGAGAATCTGCCTGCCAATGCAGGTGACACGGGTTCGAGCCCTGGTCTGGGAAGATCCCACATATCGCAGAGCAACTGGGCCCGTGAGCCACAATTGCTGAGCCTGCGCATCTGGAGCCTGTGCTCCGCAACAAGAGAGGCCGCGATAATGAGAGGCCCACGCACCGCGATGAAGAGTGGCCCCCACTTGCTGCAACTAGAGAAAGCCCTCGCACAGAAATGAAGACCAACACAGACATAAATAAATAAATAATAAATAAATTTTAAAAAAAAACAAAAAAAAACACAAACACATGGAGGCTAAACAATACGTTACTAAATAACCAAGAGATCACTGAAGAAATCAAAGAGGAAATCAAAAAATACCTAGAGACAAATGACAACGAAAACACGACAATCCAAAACCTATGGGAAGCAGCAAAAGCAGTTCTAAGATGGAAGTTTATAGGAATACAATCCTACCTCAAGAAACAAGAAAAATCTCAAATAAACAATCTAACCTTACACCTAAAGGAACTAGAGAAAGAAGAACAAACAAAACCCAAAGATCGTAGAAGGAAAGAAAGCATAAAGATCAGAGCAGAAATAAATGAAACAGAAAACAATAGCAAAGAACAATAAAACTAAAAGCTGGTTCTTTGAGAAGATAAACAAAATTGATAAACCTTTAGACAGACTCATCAAGAAACAGAGGGAGAGGACTCAAATCAATAAAACTAGAAATGAAAAAGGAGAAGTTACAACAGACACTGCAGAAATACAAAGCATTATAAGAGACTATTGCAAGCTACTCTATGCCAATAAAATGGACAACCTGGAAGAAATGGACAAATTCTTAGAACACTACAACCTTCCAAGACTGAACCAGGAAGAAATAGAAAATATGAACAGACCAATCACAAGAAATGAAATTGAAACTGTAATTAAAAATCTTCCAAAAATCAAAAGTCCAGGATCAGATGGCTTCACAGGTGAATTCTACCACACATTTAGAGAAGAGCTAACACCCTTCCTTCTCAAACTCTTCCAAAAAATTGCAGAGGAAGGAACACTCCCAAACTCATTCTACAAAGCCACCATCACCCTGCTACCAAAACCAGACAAAGATACTACAAAAAAAGAAAATTACAGGCCAATATCACTGATGAATATAGATGCAAAAATCCCCAACAAAATACTAGCAAACAGAATCCAACAACACATTAAAAGGATCATACACCATGATGAAATGGGATTTATCCCACGGACACAAGGATTCTTCAATATACACAAATCAATCAATGTGATACACCATATTAACAAATTGAAGAAGAAAAACCATATGATCATCTCAGTAGATGCAGAAGAAGCTTTTGACAAAATTCAACACCCATTTATGATAAAAACTCTCCAGAGAGTGGGCACAGAGGGAACCTACCTCAACATAATAAAGGCCATATACGACAAACCCACAGCCAACGTCATTCTCAATGGTGGAAAACTGAAAGCATTTCCTTCTAAGATCAGGAACAAGACAAGGATGTCCACTCTCGCCACTATTATTCAACATAGCTTTGGAAGTCCTAGCCACAGCAATCAGAGAAGAAAAAGAAATAAAAGAAATACAAATTGGAAAAGAAGAAGTAAAACTGTCACTGTTGCAGATGACATGATACTATACACAAATAATCCTAAAGATGTCATCAGAAAACTACTAGAGCTAATCAATGAATTTGGTAAAATTGCAGGATACAAAATTAATGCACAAAAATCTCTTGCATTCCTGTACACTAACACCAAAAGGTCAGAAAAAGAAATTAAGGAAACAATCCCATTCACCATTGCAACAAAAAGAATAAAGTACCAAGGAATAAACCTATGTAAGGAGGTAAAAGACCTGTCCTCAGAAAACTGTAAGACATGGATGAAAGAAATCAAAGGGGACACAAACAGATGGAGAGGTACACCATGTTCCTGGATTGGAAGAATCAATATTGTGAAAATGACTATACTACCCAAAGCAATCTACAGTTTCAATGCAATCTCTATCAAATTACCAATGGCATTTTTTACAGAACTAGAACAAAAAATCTTAAAATCTGTATGGAGACACAAAAGACTCAAAACAGCCAGAGCAATCTTGAGGGAAAAAAATGGAGGCGGAGGAATCAGACTCCCTAACTTCAGACTATACTACAAAGCTACAGTAATCAAGACAATATGGTACTGGCACAAAAACAGAAATATAGATAAATGCAACAGGATAGAAAGCCCAAAGATAAACCCACACACCTATGGTCAACTTATCTATGACAAAGGAGGCAAGGATACACAACGGAGAAAAGACAGTCTCTTCAATAAGTGGTGCTGGGACAGACCTACTAGAGAATGGACTTGAGGATATGGGGAGGGGGAAGGGTAAGCTGTGACAAAGTGAGAGAGTGGCATGGACATATATACACTACCAAACGTAAAATAGATAGCTAGTGGGAAACAGCCACATAGCACAGGGAGATCAGCTCGGTGCTTTGTGACCACCTAGAGGGGTGGGATAGGGAGGGTGGGAGGGAGGGAGACACAAGAGGGAAGAGATATGGGAACATATGTATATGTATAACTGATTCACTTTCACTTTCTTATAAAGCAGAAATTAACACACCATTGTAAAGCAATTATACTCCAATAAAGATGTTAAAAAAAAAAAAAAGTGGTGCTGGGAAAACTGGATGGCTACATGTAAAAGAACGAAATTAGAACATTCCTTAACACCATATACAAAAATAAACTTAAAACGGATTGAAGACCTAAATGTAAGACCGGACACTATAAAACTCTTAGAGGAAAACATAGGAAGAACACTCTTTGACATAAATCACAGCAAGATGTTTTTTGACCCACCTCCTAGAGTAATGGAAATAAAAACAAAAATAAACAAATGGGACCTAATGAGACTTAAAAGCTTTTGCACAGCAAAGGAAACTACAAACAAGCAAAAAGACAACCCTCAGAATGGGAGAAAATATTTGCACATGAATCAATGGACAAAGGATTAATCTCCAAAATATATAAACAGCTCATGCAGCTCAATATTAAAAAAACAAACAACCCAATCCAAAAATGGGCAGAAGACCTAAATAGACATTTCTCCAAAGAAGACACACAGATGGCCAAGAGGTGCATGAAAGGCTGCTCAACATCACTTATTATTACAGAACTGCGAATCAAAACTACAATGAGGAGGCTTCCCTGGTGGTGCAGTGGTTGAGAATCTGCCTGCCAATGCAGGGGACATGGGTTCGAGCCCTGGTCTGGGAAGATCCCACATGCCGCGGAGCAACTAGGCCCGTGAGCCACAACTACTGAGCCTGCGCGTCTGGAGCTTGTGCTCTGCAACAAGAGAGGCCGCGACAGTGAGAGGCCCGCACACCGCGATGAAGAGTGGCCCCCGCTTGCCGCAACTAGAGAAAGCCCTCGCACAGAAACGAAGACCCAACACAGCCAAAAATAAATAAATAAATTAAAAAAAAAAAACAAAACACTACAATGAGGTATCACCTCACACCAGTCAGAATGGCCATCATCAGAAAATCTACAAACAACAAATGCTAGAGAGGGTGTGGAATAAAGGGAACGCTCTTGCAGTGTTGGTGGGAATGTAAATTGATACAGCTACTATGGAGAACAGTATGGAGGTTCCTTGAAAAAACTAAAAATAGAATTACCATATGACCCAGCAATTCCACTACTGGGCATATACCCAGAGAAAACCATAATTCAAAAAGACACATGCACCCCAATGTTCACTGCAGCACTATTTATAATAGCCAGGTCATGGAAGCAACCTAAATGCCCATCGACGGATGAATGGATAAAGAAGATGTGGTACATATACACAATGGAATATTACTCAGCCATAAAAAGGAATGAAATTGGGTCATTTGTAGCGACGTGGATGGACCTAGAGACTGTCATACAGAGTGAAGTAAGTCAGAAAGAGAAAAACAAATACCGTATATTAACGCATATATGTGGAATCTAGAAAAATGGTATACATGATCTTATTTGCAAAGCAGAAATAGAAGCACAGACATAGAGAACAAATGTATGTTTACCGGGGGGAAAGAGGTGGTGTGGGAGGAACCGGGAGAATGGGATTGACATATATACACTAATATGTATAAAACAGATAACTAGCAAGAACCTGCTGTATGAAAATTAATTAATTTAATTAAAGGAAAAAAGCATAGAATGTATTATTCAGTTCATTAAGTAACTCGGATAGGACACAATGACTAGAAGGATGGCCACATAAAGAAACAATACATGATATAATTTCCAAGATGCAGAGAAGAAACCAATTTTTAACATCTTTTCCATTAACATAGGTGAGATGTTAACAATAAAACATATGAACACCTGGAAATAAACTGATAAAGAAAAGCAGTATGTGGAGAGAAATAAGTGAATAGAAAGGTTGTTTCACCAAAACCAAAAAGCTTACAAATCTATTCCTTAGAGCAGAATATAGACTACTGTAGGTTTCTGCACAGTACTGGCTCTACTTGTTGAATTCTGATCTAAGTTTCATAATATTCTACAGATGCTTTAACTCCTTCAAGTTATATGCAAATGTAGTTGTTTCAGCATCTATGATTTCTTCTGGGAAAATGGTCAAAAGTTTTCTTCAGATCCTTGACCTAAAATTGGAGATTTTGGTTTGGAGAGATAGGATTCAGAAAAGGCCATTTGCTTTGACCTGAAATATAAAAGGTTTCACCATAAGGAGGCCAGAAGGATCTCACTGTAGTATTTCAGCACATCTCTTTAATATGTTCTGAAATCTGGAAGTGAAACTAGAAATTACTAATCAATCACCAAATATTTATCAAGCCATCTACCACTAACACAACTCCACATGGCTGGAGCAAGAGGGAAATGACGGATAATGCATCTTTAACTAAATCAAACAAAACTCCAAAATTTAAATGGGGCCAAAAAGAGAGTATCTCAGAATCTAAAGGTTGCAAGGGATTATACAATGCCACTTTTCCACAAAACTATCTTCTATTAAGCCCCTTACAGCCAGTCATCCAGAGTCTATAAAATACTACTATTTCACAATATGGACAGTTTTAAGCATGTGAAACTTATATGCAAACACAAAAATTATTTTTTAAAAAGTGTTTATTTTTAAAGTGCAACATCTAATATTAAAAGTTGAGGAAAGCAAGTCTTTTAAAATCTACTTTCAAGACATACTTAAATTTCAGTCTATATTTTATAATATATTTGGTCTCCAAACTATATTCAGTTCCAAATTTGTCAATAAACCTTGCTTTATCTTAATGTAAGTAGTACATGTCATATGTAAAATGGAAAAAAATACATTTTTCTTTGCATATTATGAACACTGTGCTTAAGATAAACTATACACCATTTGAGTATACTAATCTAAGATTACTTTTTTACTTGAAACTATTAATACTTCATATATCACATAAAATTCATGAAATGATTTCCATTACTATGGTTCATTAGTTAACTATTACATTGAAAAGGGTTCAAGAGTCAAAGAGGTTTGAAAACCAACTTATGTCATAAACCCAGGAGTCTAAGACTAGCTGTAAAACAATCATCCAGAGAGCACTTTAACAATGGGATCCCCGGGCCCTGCCCTCCAAGAGGTCTGGGATGAGATCCAGGAATTGGTATAATAAAATCTCCCAGTAATCTTAATGAACGGCCAGGTTTGGGAACACAGATATGAGTATTAGCACAGATGCAGGAATAAGAAAGGGTGACAATGCAGGTGCCATCCTACTCCTGCTGAAGAAGAGTTAGAAAAAAAATCTGCAAAAAGATATAAAAAGGATAAATCAGAATAAAATGACTTCATGGTATACCATTTTCAGGAATGTTGGTGGATGGTCCCGGTTCTCCAGGTGGTTCCAAGCTATCCAATAAGCGATTCACTTTATTTCGAAGTTCTATCAGTTCTCGACGAAGATATTTCACCTGACTTGATTCAAGGGGTCTTGGTTGGCCATTAACTGGAATAAAAGCATTAATTTTCTTAAAATTAGGAAATATTCTTCAACAAAGATATCAGTAGAATAATATGCAATAAGGAAAAACCAAAATAACTTCTTTAAAAAGTTAAACAAAATCAAACAAGATACCTATTGACATCATTCAAATAACTTTTTAAGGAAAGGATTCTTCATTGCTAGTTACTAATTTTTGGAAAAAATAAATATTCATCAGTCTTTGCTGATGCCAGATCTATGGCTTACGACCCATAATGGTAAAACAAAACAAAACAAGTTAATTAAAAGAATTCAACTACAGTGAAATAAATTAAAAATACAGAAAGCTTTAATATATTTTTAATAGAAATTATGTACCTTCAAAAGCTCATTTTATTTCACACAATTCTTGTATAGCCTTAAAATATTCAATAAACACCTTATTAAAGGTACAATATGACTGTAGGTTTGTTATCATTCTTGCCTACTTCTGACCTAAAAAAAAGAAAAATTAGCTACCTAAAATAACTGACCTAAAAAGTAACCTATTAAAAAAAAATGCAGAATTCATAAATTCCCATCACCGCTGTCCTTCAAAGTAGTTACTTCAAAAGCAGCACATTAGCCACAAAAAGTCAGATTATTCAATAATCATTGTTTTTTTTAAACAAAGGCAATATTACCTCATTTAATTACCCATTTTGTGCAAATGACTTTCAGCTGACTAAAAAATAAAGAATCCTTCATCCAGCAACAAAGACTGTCACCACTGAGATTGTTAATTTAAAAGTTTTTAATTTATTAATTCACAAGGCTCTGAATGCAAACCTCAAGATAGTTGAAAAATTAAACTAAACTCAAATGTTTTTTATGCATTGTCAGTATACATATATACAAATTCCTAAGGCACCAAATTAGAAATCTATTTGAAAATAAAGGTTCAGTGAGATTCTTTGTAAAATATGTTTCAAACATCAAACCACCAATATAAGCTTTTAAAAGACAATCCAACAGTATTTTACATACTCCCTATATAGTTATGAGGAAGTTTAAATATAATCTACCTGTATCAATGACTGGCTTTTACTGGGTATTACTGTTTTTCTCTAATAGCTGAAAAGGAGAAAAGCAGCTCCTGACAGCTAAGAACTGGCCCAGTACTGTAGGACAGGCTTGAGTGTTGCTAGAAGCTGGCGTGGCACTGACAGGTAGGTTGTGGTGTTCTCTTGTTGAACATAAACAATTTCAGAAAACGCTGACAGTACATCAAATATATCTCAATAAAATTTTTAAAAATTTAAAAAACAGACAAAGAACACGAACAATCAGAAAAGATCACTGTGGGACTGTGATAGCTCAAGACAAAAAAGAGAGCCAGTCCATTATCATGTGAGAACTAGACAAAAACAAGATCGTTGACCAAACCACAAAAATGACCAAACATCCCTGGCTAACTATGCGTGACTGTCGCAGTTTTACCAATCACAGCTTTAGCCTCAATTCACTACCCCCACCAAAGCCCCATTCCTTGAACCTTATCCAAAATCATCTAACACAAGCCCAAGCCCTATGAAAATTCCTTCCTAACACGTTTTTACTGACACCCTATTGTTCTCCATGGTGTTCATTCTCCCTCATTGCAATGTATTTGAAATTAAGCCCCGTTTCATTCCTAAAACCGCTTACTTGTGCCTTCTTTTTTCTTACGTAATCTCAATAGAGGTTTGCTAGTTGTATATTTTCAAAATTGCTGATCCTATCAATTCCCCAACTTCTAGTTCATTTCTGCTCTTTATTATTTTCTTCCTTCTAAGTTATCTAGACTTATTTTGTCCTTTTCCTTTTTAGCTTTAGCATGCTCTAAAAACTATGTCATATAAAAGTCATCACTAATTATTTCTAATTCGTATTATGATTTCTTCTTTGATATGTTACTTAAAAGCATATTTTTATCTTCAAAAGTATGGGAGTTTGGGTTCTTTTTTGTCAAATAGTTCCTAATGAGACCAGAGAATATGATCTCTAGGATATTCCTTCCCTGATATTTATTGAGACTCATTAGAAAACCTAGTACATGATCAGCTTTTATAAATATCCATACGCACTAAAGAAAAACTGAATCCTGTACTGATTGCTAGATGTATAAGATCAAACCTGTATTTGTTCTGTTTAAATTTTGAGGCTGCTTAACCTATCAGTTTCAAAGAGAAGCGTATTAAAAGCTCTCTTATGAATTTTTCCTTCTTCTGTCTATTTTTCCTTGAGGAAAAATCTAAGGCTATGATGTGTAAGTGTTCAGAATTATTATATCTTCCCAGAGAATTATTCTTTATCATGATGAAGTGACTATTACTAATAAAGTTTTCACTTAAGAGTCTACTCTGTTATACTACAAACTAGCCTTGCGTTTGTCTAGTATACAAACTTTTCTAGCCCTTTACTTTCCAACTCTGCATAATAATCTTTTGGTATGTCTCTTATAATCAGCATGTAACGAAACTGTTTAACCAATAAAAGCGTCTGTCTTTTAACTTGTATGTTTAGTCTGTTTATCTGTACTGTGGTTAGTATTTTGTGCTACTTTCTATTTTTCAAGTTTTCTCTGTGCTTCTTTTCCTCCTTCCTCACCATCTAGTTAACCAAGTAAGTACCCTTTGTTTCCTTCTTTTCCCTCTACTATTTCTAGTCTTTCAATAATCCCTCTTACATTTTAGAAAAGCATACTTCAATTTAAAAAACCTAAGTTAATTACTATCCTCCTCCCAAAGAATCCAAGTCTTTAAAGTATTTTAATTCCTATCATCCTCTCCTGTCTTACATATAATTATTGCTCAGTATTTTTGTCCCATCTTGTTTCTATATTCCTAAAACTATTATTTTTTAATAATCAGTGCTCATTTAAATTCACACATTAACCAGTTTATTTGCTCACAATTTCTTGCATCTTTTACCATTCTTCTGGACTCAATTTCCTTCTTGTTGACAAACCATTTTAAAAAATTCTTTTAACAAGCGTCCGTGACGCTTGTTAAATTCTCAGTTGAAAATGTTATTTCCCCTTATTCCTTAAGTTTAGCAGACTACAGAATGCTACTTCTCTACCCATCTTTTTCTGAACAGTGGAAGATGTTATTCTACTGTCTTCCAGTTTCTGTTATTGTTACTGTGAAGAAGTCTACTTACAGTCTAATTGCTTTGTAAGTGATCAGTCTACAGGCTGATTCACTCAGGCTACTTTTAAGATTATCTTTTTGTCTTATATATTCTCCAGCTTCATGACAATACATCCAATGGAGATTTATTTTTACTTACCCTGCTCAGGACTCACTGTGCCTCCTGAAACTGAGGGTTTATATCTTTTATATAATTCTGAAAAATTCTTTAGTCATTATTTCCTCATATATTTCCACTCCCCTATTCTCTCCTTCCTTAAAGTCTTAATGGAGGGGCTTCCCTGGTGGCGCAGTGGTTGAGAATCTGATTGCTAATGCAGGGGACACGGGTTCGAGCCCTGGTCTGGGAGGATCCTGCATGCCGCGGAGCAACTAGGCCCGTGAGCCACAACTACTGAGCCTGCGCGTCTGGAGCCTGTGCTCCGCAACAAGAGAGGCCGCGATAATGAGAGGCCCGCGCACCGCGATGAAGAGTGGCCCCCGCTTGCCGCAACTAGAGAAAGCCCTTGCACAGAAACGAAGACCCAACACAGCCATAAATAAGTTAATTAATTAATTAAAATTTTAAAAAAAGTCTTAATGGAAATAAGCTGGACTTTCTCAAATTCCCTCTCATTATTCTCCGTCTCTGTGTTTTTACACTCTATTCTGTCATTTCTTTAGACCACCTTCCAGTTTACTAATTCCCTCTTTGGCTGTGACTAATCTGCTGTTCTAACTCACCACTTAGTATTTAATTTCTATTTTAATTGACTAATATTTTTCATTTCCACAAGTTACCTTAAGTTCTTTTTTATTGTGTGGGGGGGGTTTATTGATGTATAGCTGATTTACAATGTTGTGTTAGTTTCAGGTGTACAGCACAGTGATTCAGTTATATATATTCTTTTTCAGATTCTTTTCCATTATAGGTTATTACAAGATGGTTGAATCTTGTAATACAGTTCCCTGTGCTATACTGTAGGTCCTTGTTGTTTATCTACCTTAAGTTTTTAATCGATTCCTTTTTTCATAGTGCCTAGTTCTTATATTCTTATTTCGTCTTTTATGTCCAATAACTTTTAATATATATTTTATTATCACTTCTACTAACTGAAGTTCTTGGAAATCTAATCCTACTATTAGTTGTATCCATTTTCTTGCTTACATGGATGTTTCACGTGTCTTACAGTTTTGACCTCTAAGTTCATCAACAGGATTTTATCTGTGAGAAGCCTATGTGATCTGAAGTGAGAACATACACCCCCAGAGAGATTTCTGCCTTTGTTTCTTGCAATTTTTCATGATAGTAGCTGGGCTTGGGAGTTCCCAAAGGACCACTGGTTATGAATCCTCAAGAGAGCCTTTGCAAACCCCTGACATCCCAGGGTATATGAGAGTTTCCCCTGTCAATTCCTTGACTCTACCAACGAAGAGCTATTTTTCTTCTACAATATTCTTTTTGAGAGTATAGCCACTGAGGGTCTAGGACCCAAGGCCTATACCACGTAGATACCAAATGACAAATCCTTAGATTATGCACACTAAAACCTTCACCATCACCACCAAAAGCATCCCAAGTCTCAGCTTTTGGTACTTCAGGTGCTGGTTTTTAACTCCAACTATATTTTGGTCCCTGACATTTTCCTCAAGTTCTTGAGCAAGCTCAGGTGTGTAATTCAAAAAGTATATTTGAAATAGTTTATTTAGCACATCCTCAGTGTTTCTGGGATGAAGATTTTCAGTTTACCTAATCTGCTTGATAGGTGGCCAATAGTGGTTAAGTATTTTAGATTCAATATTGTAAAAAGATACCTTTTATTTAAAAAAATTTTTAACAGTTTTTGTTATTAGCATTTTTAAATGATTCATGTTCACCCTTCCTAGATGGAGAGAAAATAAATACAAATTAAATCAATTGGCCATGATCATATTTCATGGAACTGTAATGGTCAGTGCCACATAATTTTTTTTTTTCCAGTAAGTTTATTACAATTTGTTTCCTCTGACAGGTTCTAAGACAAACACCCAGTTTGCCTGAGTTTTTAAAGGGTATTTCCTTTGCCCCACTTGAGCCACAAAATTTTTTAAAAATGCTAACCAAAACATCCAGAAAAAAAGTCCACATTTTATTTTTCACATAATCACACTACCACTTTAACTCTGCAATCACTTCTATCTTGTCCCTTAAGCATTCTGCCTTGCAAATCTGTCATGATCTATAAGAAAACAAAATCTAATAGATTAAAATTAGTCTTATATTTGTTTTTTATCAGAACTATCTCTAATCTTTAAGTACTCCTTGAAAAATAATTTCTAAAAAGTAGCAGGCCTATACGTTAAACCCTGAGAATAAGTAAAAACATACTACATTAGAAAAGATAATTATATATTCTTAGAGAACTAAACTTACTAAAGGTAGTTTTAACACTGCAATTATTTTCAATCCTGGAAACACTTATACAAGTGGCACACATTACTATTTAGGGTAACTGAGCAAATGGGTTATTTAATATATGTCTACTTTCTACTAATCTTCAAAGAAAAAGAATATAGTTAAGCCTTAATAATTTAAAAATTCTGATATAGCTGAAAAGTTACCACTGAATTCTGAGTCTTTAAAACGAAGAAAGCTAAACAGTTTTTCATAAAAATACAATGAATAAAATAGTAAATTTATTAGAAAGTTTACCACTTACCAAATAACGTCAGTTTCAGTATCCTACTACACTGAATTGCAAAGGAAAGGTCAGAACTATCAAAAATTGTTATAAGATCTCCATCTGAAACAAACAAAAAAAAGTTTCAGATTTGCACCAGTAGTAAACTAGGATATATGTTCAATTAAAATGCAAAATGTAGATCACAGAGCATAATTAGCATCTCCCATAAAAACCTTAAACAAATATAAAGGATCTAGGAAAGATGTATTTGTTCAAATGATACTAAATCAATTTCACTTATTACTTTTATGGCAAGATATTTATCAAATCCTCAGAAGAAGAGCCAACAAACACATAGCTAAGATTAATACATTAAGTAATCTTTTACTAGTCACCAGGAGGAGATTACAGTTTAGACTGAAATCTTTTCCATTCTAAAAAATTTAAATGTATTTATCAGAAATTAAAGTAATAAGGACTTACCTGGTGGCACAGTGGTTAAGAATCGCCTGCCAATTCAGGGGACATGGGTTTGAGCCCTGGTCCGGGAATATCCCACATGCTGCGGAGCAACTAAGCCTGTGCGCCACAACTACTGAGCCTGCACGCCACAACTACTGAGCCCACATGCCACAACTACTGAAACCCATGCACCTAGAGCCTGTGCTCCACAACAAGAGAAGCCACCACAATGAGAAGCCTGCGCACAGCAAGGAAGAGTAGCCCGCGCTCGCCCCAACTAGAGAAAGCCCACGCACAGCGACAAAGACCCAACACAGCCATAAATAAATAAGTTTATTTTAAAAAAAAGTAATTAAAGTAATAATGAATCTCAAGGTTCAAATTTTAATTCTAAGTACAGTAAAACGCCACTGACACAAATGGAGGGGAAGCCACATACAACAGTAACTAAAAAGGTTGTAAAAAAAAAATTTTTGCAGAATTGTCCTAATAAATGGATAGACAGTGGAGTCTTTCAGGTCCCTGACCGTCTCGATGCTGAGATGGAAACTATCAATTCTCCACAGGAAAAATATTCATACACACAAGATTCTGAAATACCCTAGATCCCAAGGATAAAGAATACTATAATTAGCATATCAACTGCCTGTTCAAAAGCTTTCAAAGGGCTAGGAAAAAAACTGCTAGAGAGAGAAAGAACAGAAAAGCAGCCACAGCAAGAAACTGATCAGGGGCCTCTGCAAGGTATCTTCGACACAGCTGGGGGGACGGAGGGTGCCTGGGGAGACTGAGAGGCTGCTCCAGCGATGCTCTGCTACACCAATTTTAACACTGATTAGGCAGGCTTATTTTGGACAAAGATGGCAATAAAAGCCATAACTGAGGATTTTATCATTGTTTTTTGCTCTTTACAGCCACATCCATTTTTTACAACAAAAACATCTAACGCTCAACTTCAGGGACTCTACTCATAAACATATTTTTAAGAAAATAAAGTATATATGTAAAAGAAGGAAACTTTCTATAACTGCCTTTTTCTTTTCTGATTCCCACAACAGAAACAGTATCTCTGACGGCAGGAACTCTTTACCTAAGTCAGTCTTCTATGCTCGTGCCCAACAGTCTATGGAACACAAATCTGTACAATTCAAAGCACTCAAAAACATGATGAAAAACAAATTCAATGTGATAACTAGATGTGGAAGTTTCAACAATGAGGATACCCAAAGCAACCAATGGACAAATCCTTGTTTACAGGACCTCAAACTAAGAATGGTTTTTATATTTTTAGAGGTTCTAGAAAAAAGATGAGACAGAGGCCTTATGTGACCCACAATGCTAAAGTATTTATTATCTGATCCTTTAAAGAAAAAGCTTGCTGACCCTTCCCTAAACAAAAATAAGAGAGTTAAGAGAAAGCCAGTAAAACAGTAAATTCAGTTTAAGATATGCCAAGTTTCAGGTAAGAGCAAATCATCTGAGGTAAAACCATTCAAAACGAGTTGTAAAGTCAAAAAAAAAAAAAAAAAGAACAAATTGATCAAATTTAGGCATACATTTGGAAGTCAAACAGTGGAAAGTCAATGTATTGTAAGTAGATGAGATTACTAGGGAAGAGAACAGGAAGAAAACTGCTCTCCTTTTTTGTTCCTTAACATGGGTGACCCTCAAAAATTAGTTCTGGGTACCATTAGATGATACATTGCAAAAAAAAGAAAGGAGAATTACACCCGTAGTGAAATAATCAGCTTAGCTGATCATCAATGATTTATACTTCCCTTCCTCAGTGTAAATTGTTGAAAAGTGCCTGTCCAACCAGGGACATTTCCCAACCTACTGACATCGGCACAGTCATGTGACTGGGGTCTGACCAATGTGAAGTGAACAGAAACTAGGCCTAGAGAGTACAATCTCCCATGTGATCCTCTACACTCTGTCTTCATGCAGCTGCTTGCTGGATGTCAGTGCTCAAGGTGAGCTTGTAAGCCATGTGTTGAATATATCAGAGCTGGGTCCCTGTCATCCTGGGTCCCTGAATGATTTCTTGAGTGTTAAACCATCAAGATTTTAAGATTTCTGCTGTAACAGCTGGCATTACTTCAAGCCAACACACAGAGAGAAACAGAGAAGAAGCTATTAGTGATAAGAAGAAAACTGAGACAGCACAATGTCAGAGATATTAAGGGGTAAGAGTAGTTTAACAAGGACGGTGTGGATAGCAGTGCCAAGTATTGAGATCAAGGTGAAATAGACTGGAAATAAATTCAGCGATAAGAAAGATACTGGTAACTACCTAAAGCACAATTATCAGTAGAGATGTTAACAAAGAAGACAGGTTTAAAGAAAAAGAAATAAAGACAGTCTACTACTATAATTCTACTATGTCTTTGATGAGACATTTGTCATGTAAAACCCATCTCCATAAAAAGTTTTGTGGTCCAATGAGTCTGAGAACACTGCATAAACTGACATCGTACATCAGTATATTACATGTTCTGAAAACTCCTGCAATAAAGAAATACATTTGTCTTTTTTTAAACCAGCTTTCCCATACTTAGTTGACCATGAAATCCTTTCTCATTCAATACCTACTAACATCCCTTTCACATTGGGAAACACAAGTAAAAGTTTGGTTTTAAAGCAAAAAGGAAGCCAGAATTTGCACAGGCATAAGAGAAAAAAAAAAATGGCTTGTAAAAATGTGTGAAAGTGTCCTATCACTTAAAACCCCCTTCTAATAATAAATCACTTAGCTATTTTTAACTTATAAAAGAATTATAACTACATGAACATTCCATTAAATAAAAGAAAGTGGTACTCAATTACCATGGAAGGACACAATTTTTATTCTGATTTCAATGAAAAATGGACAAAAGAACACATATAATATTTAGACTTTTAAAAACTAACTTGAGAAACACTCTTACCTTCATCTTTATATTTTATTGTAACTTCATCATTACTCAGAAGTTTTCCTCTGAAGACTCTCTGCATCATTAGCACTAATTCATCATAAGTAATATCTTCATTATGAATGGGAATTCGTCGAATATCCTCTCCCAGTTGAGCTTTGATGATTAGCTTCCCACTCAGATCCAACTGCCCATTCATGGTGGACTCCAGGATGTTCTATATAGACAACTCTAGAAAAAGACTGACAAAATGGTTTTGATGATTAAACAGCTATAAAACATATTTTAAAAGTTGAAAAGCAAAGCTACGATTAGAATCTAAGAAATTCTGGTCTTCAAAGGAGATCCACTGTTCCAGTGTTACGATATTCATGTTAAAATGGTCTGGAGAAAAAAAAAAAAAAAAAAAAAATGGTCTGGAGAGACTTCCCTGTTGGCACAGTGGTTAAGAATCCGCCTGCCAATGCAGGGGACACGGGTACAAGCCCTGGTCCTGGGAAGATCCCACATGCTGCGGAGCAATTAAGCCCATGCGCCACAACTACTGAGTCTGTGCTCTAGAGCCAGCGTGCCACAACTACTGAGCCCGCGCGCCCAGAGCCCGTGCTCCGCAACAAGAGAAGCCACGGCAATGAGAAGCCCGTGCGCAGCAAAGACCCAATGCAGCCTAAAATAAATAAATAAATTTATTTTAAAAAAATGGTCTGGAGGTGGCTTTATTATGTGCCTAAGAAAATAAGTTTTATTATTTTATATCTATTATTATTTTACCCATATATTTAACTGCTTATCTGATTTAGATTTCTTACTTAACATGTCTAGAACAAACTCCTCATCTTCTCCTCAAAATCTGCTTCTCCTGTAGTCTTCTCCATCTGTTAGTAACAATTCTCCTTCTAAGTTGTTCAAGATAAAAAAAAAATCTTAGTTTCTCTCTTTTCCTCACACCTTACATACACCAAATTGCCAACAAATCTAGTTGCCACAACCTTTAAGATATCTCTAGAATCCAGTCACTGTAGTACCTTCACCTCTATCAACTTAATCCAAGCCACCATCATCTCTTGCCTGGATTATTGCAAAAGACTCCTAACTGGTCTGCCTGCCCTTTACCTTTGTCTGCTTTTAATCTATTCTCAACACATCAGAGTTATCCTGTTAAATAAAATCTAGTATCACTACTTCAAAATCTTCCAATAGATTCCCATCTCACTCTTGGTAAAAGCCAGAACTACAAGGTCATGACCTGACCTCTGGTCCCTGGCCAAGTATTTAACCTCATTTCCCACCTCTCTCCCTGGCTACCCTGCTACACTCATACGTCACATTCTCCTTCTCAAGACTTGGCACTTGCTGCTTCCTTTATCTTGAGCCCTTTTCACACCCCTCACATGATTCAGATCCCTGATCAAATGTTAACTTCTCAGAGGTTTTCCCTGGCCATCTAACTTAAAATGGCTTCACTGTCACTTTCTTATCCTGCTTCATTTTTCTGCAAAGCACTTATCACTACCAAATATTTTAAATGTATTAATTTTTTACTGTCTTTTCCACTAGAAAGTAGGGAAATAAATGGTTTTGTTCACTGTATTTCCGGAGCCTAGAACAGTGCCTAGCACACGGTTAATCATTCAATAGCCGTTAAATGAAGGGAAAAATAAATCCTGGCTTCCAAACTCTATTAGCCTGTATATACTAACTGCTAGCCCTGAAGAGAAGAGCATGTGTGAACGCTAAAATAGTCTCAAATTTTTCTCACTAAAATAAGAAAGACCTCACGAGTATTTTCTCCAATTTTTCTATTTTGGAAACTTGAGGACAAAGAACAAATCAGTGATACCCTCCTGAGCTTTCTACCAAGACTGTCCACTACTGTTTCTGCATCTTCCATAACACACCCTTTCCCCAAACCTGAGTGTGTGTGATTAGACAGCACACTTGAAGAATAAGACAGTATCAGAGAACTAAATACTAACTTGCTATTGAATTTTCCCTTCTTGGGTTTTATTTTAATCTTATTTCAGGTTATTCAGTGTGCTTCTCCTGTAATGACTCTGTAATCCTAAATTCAAAATAATGTCTGAGGTCTCTAGTAATTTATACCATTACCATATAACAACAGAAAATACACTTATGCTTAATTAATGTGTTAATATCTCTTCTTCTCAAGGCCTATCTCTTCTTTCCAAGACCAAGATGTTCTTGAACACATTATCTGTAACCACGGAGCATTTCCCTAGTATCAACTCCTTCCTCCTCCTGCCCCAAGCAAATGATCTCTCAGACTATTTAAAGTACCTTATAATCTCCTACTGGACACATTCTGGTTTCAACACCATGCTTTTCTACTAGCAGCTTTCTGTTTTCTCTTCTTAAATGTGTTATTTCATTGACATCATATTTAGCGTTCATAATTCTCTACATTTACTCCTTCGTGTGTGTGTGTGAAAGCACTCCACCTGGCCCCCAACACACCAACGCTTCAAATACTTGAAGAAAGTTTTCATGAATCCTAATTCATTTCATGAATAGTACACATAAATGCCCTAATATTCTTCATATATATGCCCCATGTCCTTCTAATTAACTACTCCTTAAATGAATGTCTCTAGACCCCCTTGACACCCTCTGAACAAATTAATTTTATGAGTGAATCTTTAATGCCCCATCTTAAAATGGGGCAATAAATATTGAATCTAACACTCTGAGGTCAGTTCAGAACAGAGCGGACTGTGCTCTACGATCTGGATGCTATGCTTGTCCTGACGGAAAATAAGAATACAGTTAGCTTTTTATCTGCCCATTCTGACAAAAGACTTCTCATGAAGACTCTGATTAACTGAAACCTCCATACAACCCCTTCACCTGTTAGCCAAACCAGCCCTCTTCATTTGGGAAATACTTAAATACCTACTATATGCCAAGCTCTGAAGTATCATTACTTCAATAAGATGGTAAAGATTCCACCTTGTTTGCCCTGCAGCCTGAGAAGAATAAAGAACTTCAGCAAATCAATCTATGTAACCTTCTCTTACCTACAGGATGTGTAAACCGTCAATAGTGTAGTTAAGGACCAGGGCTTAGCTTCAGCAGGATGGTTCTACCTATTCTCAGCAGCATCTAAAATAGTGCCTGACATATAGTATTTAAAAACTTGTTTTCGTTCCCTAAACAAAAGATGAATGACAAATAATAAAGTTCTGATAGAGGGACTGAGAGAAGAAAGCTGTACGATCAGATGAGTTACTAAGTCAAACCTTCAAACTGTACCTTCTTTATGTAGCTAGAAGTGACTCCCTACAACAGACATATTCCTAATCAAGAGAAATCTCCAACATTAAATATAATTGATATAATCCTTTTGATCATGAAGGAATTGTTGCTCGGTTACAACGGATCTGAAAATATGAGTCTCTTTTACTTTGCATCTGCCATGTTTGCCTGCAAATTCATTTACTGGTTGGACTGGGCTGTAACCTACCTGTGGCCAGGAACCAGGCCTTCTTTCCTAAGGGTGTCCCCAGTTTGTGCAGTCATCTCCATAAAGCATGCACACAAGTTACCACAAAAAAGAAGAGTACCCTGGAAGGGAAAATCCCATCCCCACATTTGTTTACATAACTGTAGAATCCAGGTCCTCTTTTTTCTCTAACTTCAATCACAAGGTAGAGACTGCTGTGAACTACTAGTTCCTAGGGCTGCCGGTGAAATCCTTACAGCTTTTTCTTCTCCCCATTTCTCCTTCTTTCTTCTTGTCCTTGCCCCACTCCCTCTGAAGCCCAGAAATGACGCAGCCACTAACTTACGAAATCTTCCAACAGGAACACTGTTCTCAGAACTGGAGAATAAAGTGTCAGGCCCAAGGAGACACGTAAAAAGCCTGCCTCTTAAACCAGGATGTAGGTTCAGTGACCAAACCTCCAGCTCCACTAGCCCTGTAGTTAGGGCCCTGCTCAAATTCAGAGGGGCCTGCTTAGGCACCTCCAGAGGGTAGCAATTTCCTTTTAAGAAATCCTAAGCAAAACCAAACCCTTGAGTATTGCGAAGAATGCAAGGAGTCTCAAATCCTGCCTGACCAGAGGCAGCATAGCAAGATGGTAAAGATATCCCCTACTAGCTGTGTGACCTTAGGCAAATACTTCTCCAAATCTCACTTTCATCATATGCAAAATGGGAATATCTAAGTTTGGAAGAATCCTTGTGATGATTAAATGAGACCATGCATCGAAAATACTTAGCACAGCACCTAGCAAAGTAAACTCTTAAAAGTTAGTTGTCATCACCACTATCAAACTGGGTTGGACCTCCAGACGGCGCTTGATTAAGGACTGACATAGCCAAGGAACAAGGTTTCTCCTAAGTGACCCCAATTAACTTATTCCCACAGGCGCCATTCTCCACCCTTCTCACCCTTCCAAGCCCCTCTGAGGGTTAGGCACTTGGACCACCCCAGGCCTCCCAAAGTCCCTCTCCTCTCCCTCGGGCAGTCCAACCCCTAGGAGCCAGATGGAATCCGCGCAAGTGCCCGTGCTGACCCAAACACCCCTTAGAGCCCCCCAGAGGGCCTGCTTCGCTGCCACTGTGGCCAGCGGGGCCCCCCTCCCCTCCCCGGACGTGGTCTCCCCTCCCCCACGCGAGGCCCAGCCCGGCCTCCGTCCTCCCGACCTCCAGCCCTTCCCACGACCCCTCCGACCCCACCCGTCCCGCGCCTGCCGGTTCGAACGAGGCCCTCCCAGCGTTTTCCACGTCTCCCGGCCCGCCTTGCCCGAGAGATCGGCCGCGCCCCCGTCTCCAGCGGCCATACCGGCTTCCCGAGGCCGCCGCTGCCGCCCCTCCGCGGGTCTCTGCTGATCCAACCGGTGCGAGGCCGCCACCGCCGGGCTCTGGGGCGTTGGGGGAAGGCTACTGTCACGGCCCACTCGGTTGCCCTCCGGGGCCGCTGCACCTCGCTGGCAGGCTCGCGCGGGCCCCGGCCAATCGCACGGACCCACCAAGCCTAGCGAGAGCTCGGGCCCAGTACGTGGCAGGTGAGGAAAGAAGAGGGGCGGGAACAAGAAGAAAATCTGTCCTTTCGCTCCGCCTTACAACGAGCAAATCAACCCAGGAAGCATGCGCAGCGGCGAGGGGTGGGGAACTGACAACGCCGCAGCTTGCAGGAGCCTGAATCTCTGCTTTCTCACTGGAAGACCGAGGGTAGGAAATGCGAGCTGGATGGATGCACGCATGCGCGAGGCGTGACAAGGCACTTCCGGTTTTCCTGAACGCTAGTATTTCCTGTCTCTCGCCCGTGGGCGGGGCGTTATTTGCTGTTTTAGACTCTTTGAGAGCAGGTTTAAAGTGGGCGTTAGTCCAAGTTTGGGTGCTTCTTGTTTTGTGGCCATTGTAGTTCTCCTAGTCATATCTCCAGAAAACTAATCCTTTTCCCGCCTTCCTTCTACAAATTCATTCATTCATTATTGGGCGCCTACGCTTTGTAAAGCGCTGGGAATGGAAATGAATCAGTTTGTGAGCAAGGAGTTCCGAATAGCGTTTACGAGACGGGACAAACTTATGACTGTGTAAAAGATAAAGGCTGGGAAATTAAGGCCGATTAAGGATTCCAGAAGCCTTTTTGGAAATAAGGCTTTGAGCCTTATTTGAGCGTACCCTAAATACTGTTCCCTTCTCTCTTATCTAAAGCATTTGTTTTGAATATGCCTGTTTATGTAAGAAGTGCTCTGGCTTTAGACTGAAGCCTAAAATTTTGGGGGAGGGTGGGAATAGGTGATAAAATCTGGGCATGGGGGCAGTGCTGTTTTAAAAGTTGCAAGGAATTTTGCCTTCTAAGACGGAGACTAGGCAAAAAGCAATTTGAACTTACTTGGTCCCCAGTTGTTCACCAGGATAGGTAAAGTGAATTCGGGATGAGAAGTTATATTCTTTTAGTACTGTAAAGAGTATGACCTTTTTGCAGTTAAAAGTCTCTGAAAAATTCTGTTTGAGAGTGAAATATATGAGTTTAGAATGCTTTTGCCTCTGAAATGTATTTTTTGAGCAATTGCTTGCAGGGTTTGGGGAACTGAAGACGGTAGAAAGAATGAAAAAAAGTTCCAGATTTTCTCCAAAGACGGTTTTTCTTTGCTTTTTAGAACTGACTAATCCAGATTTGGGGAAATGAACTGCTGTCCAATAATCGTATTCTGATGTCTTTGAGATGGTTTGAGATTGGATTAAACCACACAAATATGGACAGAGGTAAAAATATTCCTAAAAGAAGTGAATAATACTACTCTCAATCTCCCTAAAGAGAGGTCAGAACCTGGGGCAGGGGATAAGGGGATGAACCTTAGCCTGGAATGAGGGGAAAACACTTCATCTCTCTAGGCTCCCAGGAAAGGGGCTTGCCATTGAGGAGAAATAAACTGATCCCTGCTACACTAGGGCCAGCTGGAAGCTGGCAAGAAAGGCACCCATAGGGTGGTCTTCCAGACGGAGTAGGGCTTGTGGACTCTGAGAGCAGCTTAAGGTTCTTTATGTTGTAATTGCCTCATGCTTCATCCTCAAGCAATTAGTGAAGTCTTGCTTAATGTTAAAACCTGTTCCTAGCTACAACTGGGAAAATTGAGAGATGGGGTAGTGATGATTCCTCAGGTCAAAGCAGAAGCAGGAGCTGCCTGGGGCAAGAAGTGAGACATGAGAGAGTAAAGCATCATTTGGAAGCCAGATCAGAGGCTCAAGTGACACGAGACAAGATGCAACATTGAAGAAATATACATTTTGAAATTTTCAATGAAGAACGTCGTAAAAGATTTTGCCTCGGACTTCCCTGGTGGCGCAGTGGTTAAGAATCCACCTGCCAGTGCAGGGGACACGGGTTCAAGCCCTGGTCCAGGAAGATCCCACATGCCGCAGAGCAACTAAGCCCATGCGCCACAACTACTGACCCTGCGTTCTAGAGCCTGTGAGCCACAACTACCGAAGCCCACGTGCTTAGAGCCCGTGATCTGCAACAAGAGAAGCCACAGCAATGAGAAGCCCGCGCACCGCAACGAAGAGTAGAAGAGTAGCCCCAGCTCGCCGCATCTAGAGAAAGCCCACAAAAAGCAACGAAGACCCAACGCAGCCAAAAAATAAATTAAAAAATTAATTTAAAAAGAAAAGATTTTGCCTCTTGCTGTCCAGCTGAATGTAGGCTTACAATATTGTGATTGGGCATGAAATCAAGGATATTTGAGTTTAGTAATATGTCATATGAGTGCAGGCCATTAGCATCTGAGTTTGTCAAATTGCCCCCTTTAGGTTATAAACACCTTTATAACCAAAACCTTATCCTATGCATTTTCTTGTTTCAGCTAAATACTAAATTGTCCACTGAAACTTCAGTGACCTTTCCTGTTCCTGATCCTATATAACAATTACATTTTAAAAATTAATTTCAGAGCATAATGAACAGCTGAAACTCAACACCCAACCCAAAGATTAGAACATTACCCATAGGGCTTCCCTGGTGGCGCAGTGGTTAAGAATCCACCTGCCAATGCAGGGGACACGGGTTCGAGCCCTGGTCTGGGAAGATCCCATATGCCGCGCAGCAACTAAGCCCATGCGCCACAACTACTGAGCCTGTGCTCTAGGGCCTGTGAGCCACAACTACTGAGCTCGTATGCTGCAACTACTGAAGCCCATGCACCTAAAGCCCGTGCACCACAACGAAGAGTAGCCCCCACTCACCGCAACTAGAGAAAGCCGCTGCACAGCAACAAAGACCCAATGCAGCCATAAATAAATAAATAAATAAATAAATAAATAAATAAATAACTACAAAGATTTAAAAAAAAAAAAAGAACATTACCCATAAATTATATCTCCCTTTGTACTCCTCTCCCATGTGGCATTCAATGACTATCTGTTGAGTCAGTGAAATAGTTACTGCTGTTTCTGTAATGTGCCACAGTCGCTGATGATACAGATCTCTGTACTTAGGCTCCCAATAAATGCAGATGATAACCAGCCAGAGAGCAATAGGCTGAGTTGAGCTACTTACCACCCTTACCAAGAACACCATTTCTCCCACTGTATGTGTAGACACTGATTTTAGTTACTGCTGCCTTTCGTTAGAGAAACCAGAAAGTCTAAGTTATATAACTGCCACTTCCTAACCACTTATGGTAACATTTATTGGGATAAGCATCAATCAAACCACTAAGAAGATTGTTCTAGGAATTCTATAAGTAAGCACACCTTTAAAGTGCTGCTGGTCAAAAAACACCTCACCCTCTTTCTTGTGTGTGTGGAGTTTAGAAAAGTACTGAACCAGAGTAAATTGAACTTCACGATCACCTGGCCCTCTGCCCTATGTCCAGGTGAACTTGTTTTGAAATGAACACCAAGAATCAGAAATGTGAAAGGTGGAAATATGTGAAGAAAGGAGAAGCAGTGTAAGGAAAGACCTTTGGCTTTGCCTGTAGCAAGGGGAGAAATGAGAACTCTACATTTGAAGGTTACTGCCCAAGTTTCACAGACATCTGAAGAAGGGTTACAGTTGTATTGTGTGTGTATTTTGAGAGATGCAGTCAACTCATTTACCTGCCACCTGCTCTTTCTCCCCGAAAGTCTGCGTGGCTAGCACTCTACAAATAGAAGCGGAAAAATCCTAAGAATGAAAAAGGGAGATTCTCCGACTGATGGGAAGTGGGACAAAGATTAGGAGCCTTGTAAACAAGTTGGATGAAACCTCTGTTTCATCATGTTCTCCTTTAGTAGTTAGTGTAAATCATTTTGAAAATTTCAATCATCTCAGCTGCTCTCAGGGGAACCAAAAAAATAATGTAAGTTCCTCTTAGGGTGAGAATTTCATGGGAGAAGTTATGTCCCTCCCTGAGAGTCAGCTCTGTTGTGGTAGCAGTCTGCTAAATAAGAGAACTCCAAACAGAAGGGGAAACTCATGAGGACCACATAGGGGCCAGCTGGTCAGGTGAGCCTCCCCACGACTGGCCATAAAGATCTGTTTGTGTAAACAAAGGGAGCTGCTACCCCATGCAGAAATAATAAAGGAGAACAGAATGATATTCTTACTGTGTACCTCTGAGTGAGTCATTCTTAGCACCAGCTAAGCAAAATGTTTAGTCTGTCCTACCAGCTGCACATCCACTGAGACCCAAAAATGCCTTTGCCTTACCATGGGGCTCTACATCCACCTCTCTTTAGAGAAATTGCTCCTTGAAGGCAGTTCTTTCTAGATTTTGTATCCCTAGAGTCTGGCTCCTCCTAGGTATTCAATATATATTTATTGAATGAAAGAATTAAAATTAAGTTCCACACCATTTTATAGAGCAAGCTTCCAGAAACAGAGAGCAGCCATCAGTGGTGAGTTCCTAGCTCCCTAGAAGTACAGGATTTCACCTCTGAGTAATCTTAAATTGTTCACTTTTCTTCCTTTATGTCTCCTGAAGACAGTGCTGAGTTACCTCTGTTCACTCTGTCAGAGTTTACATTGAAAGACTAATGCCACAAGATATACAAGGAGATCTCACAACTTCTGATTGAGTAGCTTTTTTTAGCTCTTTTAAGAAACCTAGATGTCAGATTCTAGAAATCATGCCTGTCAAATCGAACTCTGGGTACTTGTAGCCTCTCACGTCTCTAATCTAACATTTATGCCAATGATCCTGCTTTTGGTCCCTCCATATAAATACATAATTAAACAGGACATTCTCAAAAAGTGATTTCAATGAAGAAAAACTTACTCATAATAAAAATGCAAAATAAAACCACAATGAGATGATGTTTCACATATTGGATAAAATTTTATAAGACTTTATAGTTTGCTGTGGGGCATAAATTGAAACAAACTGTTTAAAAGGTGGTATGGTAATAGTCATCAACAACTAAAATACCCAACCCTATATGACACAGCAGTCCTACTTTTAGGGTACCAGTGAAATCCTTGCATGTGAGAACACAGATACCCATCAATGTGTTATTTTCAAGTAAAAGACTATAGAGCAGTTAAAAGAAATGTGCACACACGCACACATACAGTTCAATCTCAAAAACATTTTATCAAGTGATAAAAGCAAGTTTCAGAAAGTTATGTTACAATGCAGAAAAATGTTAATGTAGTAGCCTGAGACCGCTATTCTTAGAAAGACCTGCTTGCAAGGTGGGAATGTGGAGCATTCCCGCTATTCTTTGGCAAGAATGGTGCATTGTGCCTAAACTGTTTGTACGAACAACGTGGTTTATGCTGAACACCTGCTTGCTTTCTGGGAGTCTGGAATTTTTGTACATGCCAGGCAGAGCGTGCCTCTGTGACGTGCCCTGAGTAAAACCTGGGCACTGAGTCTCCAGTGAATTTCCCTGGTAGACAGCATTTCATTGCTGGAGGAATTAAGCACATGCTGCGTGCCTGAAAGAGCTGAAAGAGAACTTTCAGAAGCTCGTGCCTGGTTGCCTCTAGACTTCAACCCATGCAAATTCTTCCTTTGCTAATTTTGCTTTACATTGTTTTCCTGCTATATATCATAGCCATGAATATGACTTCATGCTGAACTTTATGAGTGCTCCTAGTGAATCATTGAACCTGGGGGTGTTCCTGGGGACCACCAAATCAGTTCCCTATACCAGTTATGTAAAAAAGAGAAAAAAAAGCACACACACAAGACTATGAATTTCTATGAATTTCTATACAATTTTTTGTAAATCTATTTCTTAAAATTTGGAAGGATACACAGCAAACTTATTACAGTGGTAACTGTGGGGAGAAGGGGAAGGAAAAGGAGATGAAGAGGCTGGGACTTTGACTCTATCTGGCATGCTCTAATTTATTTCCGTTTTTTTAAGGAATATACTCATGTAATATGTAGGTGAAAAAAATACTTTAAGTTGATTTAAAAGTAATTTCAGCCTGCATTTAGAGTCACAAAATTTTAGAGCTGGTACAGAATTTAGAATTTACCTAGTCCTGCCCATTACAAAGGTAGAGCCTAGGCTTATGCCCAGAGAGGCAAATGTCTTGCTTCAAGTCACATAACTTGTAGCTGGGACCACAACTCCCAGTCCAGAATGCTGCCCTAGTCTGCTATTACTTGGTAAGTACTATGGCAGAATAATCAATCTTCTTTTTTTGTTATTGCAAAGGTCCAGAAGGTCTCAATTGTTATATCATGATTTCATAATAGCTTATATCAAAGTTCAGCAAATTATCAGTGTCATACTTCCACGTGTAACAAAACTCTACTGGAAGAAGATAAGAATTGGACTATAGTTCCCTGGGAAATATAGTTTTTAAGAGATAACAGCATTAGATCATACCACTCTGCTTTGCTTTTATTTTTTTGTTCTTCCTCTTCTTCGTTAAAATAGAGGGCTAACATATCAAGCAATGGGATTTTTCAGAAACATGGTCAGTAGCTTGCAAAAAGGATTTATGACCTATTTCTACTTTTTGAAACAATTCAAAAATCAGGACTTTAAATACTAACTCCCATATATTGCTATTGAAAGTATAAAATGGCAAAACTACTTTGGAAAACTGTTTGGCAGTTTCCTATATAGTTAAATATACACTTACTCTATGACTCAGCAATTACACTATACTAGATATTCCATGAGAAAACATATCCACACAAAGACTTGTAGAAGAACGGTTATATCAGTTTTATTCATGGTTTTCAAAACGTGGAAATGACCAAATGTCCCTCAACTAGTGAATACATAAACAAAACATGATCTATCCAAACAACTGAATTCTACTGAGCAATGAAAAGCAAACCACTGATACAAACAACATAGATGAATCTCAAAAACAATATGCTGAATGAAGGAAGCCAGACTTGAAAGAGGATATGGTCCCATTTACATGGCAATCTAGAACAGGCAAAACTGATACATGGTGGTAGAAAGCAGATCAGTGGTTGCCTGGAGCTGGGGCAGGTGAAGGGTTTAACTGGGACGGGGTGCATTACAGGGGGAAGGATATGTTCTTAATCTTGTTTAGGATAGTTTCACAGGTGTACACATTTGTTAAAACTCATCTAATTATACACTTAAAATGGGTGCATTTTGTTGCATATAAATTATATGGCAATGAAGTTAATTTTAAAAGTAAAAAAAAAAGAAGCAAACAAAACAAAATTAACTCCAATAACCAAAATTAAGGAAAATCACTCCAACAACAACAAAAAAAAACAGTCTTCAGTGACCCACTTATGAGACTGAAGATTCCTATGCTGCAGTGAGTCTCTTTGTATATAAATAGCATTGTATAACTTTGAGGTAACATTGAGCATTACACATGACTGTCTACACTGAGCAAACCAGCAGGTATGGTTGTGAACATAAGCGTGTTTCTAAATGTGATTGCTTTTTTGTTCATTCAAAATAGTTTGCCCTCTCATTTGGTAATATACTCAGGTGGACATTTTCACAAAAACTTATCAATACCAATTTCAAGTAGTGTTGGAATAATTGTGTTTTTTCCAAGAAGTGTGTGTTTGTTTGCTGTTTAATTGTTAAGAGGTATGTGACTTGTGTGATCATATTTCCCTATTTATGTTGGGTGTTAGGAAGCTTATGGTCTAATCTGTGGGCCACTCCTAGCAAAAATACAAGCTCATATGACATGTTCCTTGCATACTAATCACATACCTCTCGTCTTACTTTTTGCTCCTATGATTATTTTCTCTTCCTCCTGATTTCCTTACTTAGTTTTTCAGCAACTTTTACATTTTTTTTCAAATACACATTTTAAGAGGTTACCTATATGTAAATGAAGTAATACAGATGATGCGTATGTAACATTTGAATCTCTCTGAGGTTTTTGTGTGTGTTAACAAATAATTGCTAATCTTCTCCAAGATTTAGTGTTTTATTTTTAAGAAAAGGTGGATGGACACAAAGAGACAGAAAGCATGTTTAAGAGGAAAAAATAACTTTGTCATGGAACCCCACCCAACTGCTGTACGATATAATATAGGGTGAGAGATGGCAAGTGTCTGTCATAGTGATTCCTTTGGCCTCGGTTGGCATATTTATGCCCCTGTTCTTCATTTTAGAAGATTTTACATAATCCCTAAGATATTCCTTAACACAAAACGAAAAACTACTCTGCCTGTATGAAGACATTTAAACTCAAGAAATGCTAAATGCTCCATAAATCTTTTGGATATTTTGAATCAAATGCAGAGTGAACATTTCATTATATTAAAAAGAAAGGAAAACAGGGACTCCCTGGTAGCGCAGTGGTTAAGAATCCGCCTGCCAATGCAGGGGACACAGGTTTGATCCCTGGTCCAGGAAAATCCCACATGCCGCGGAGCAACTAAGCCCATGCACCACAACTACTGAGCCTGCTCTCTAGAGCCCGCGTGCTGCAACTACTGAGCCCATGTGCCACAACTACTGAAGCCCACACGCCTAGAGCCAGTGCTCCGCAACAAAAGAAGCCACCTCAATGAGAAGCCCGCACACCGCAACTAGAGAAAGCTGGTGCGCAGCAACAAAGACCCGACGCAGCCAAAAATAAATAAATAAATAAATAAATATTTTTTTTTAAAAGGAAAACAATAAACTAAGGAAAAATATTGTCACTAAATGTAATAGTTAACAGGCTAATAACCATAATAGAAAAGAATTCATACAAATTTATGAGAAAAAAATAACAGTTCAATTGATAAATGGACAATGCATATAAATAATTTAAAAAATAAAATACCAAAGTACACAGTATACAAAAACCTGCTTATTGTAACTCCAAATGTTGGTAACACTATAAATTAGTGTAATGTTGTCAAGACAATATAGTAATATATACAAGGAACCTAAACAAATGTTCATACTTTTGACATGCTTAACATCATCCTGAGAATTTATCTGCAGGAAATAATTTAAAAGAAAGGAAAAAAACTATATGTACCAGTTTATTAATCATATGTCACTACAATATTAAAAATTGAAATGATCTAGACATCCAATAACAGAACAACTTAGTAACTTATGCTATATTATGCAATCAATTATTATAAGAACTGGGAAATTGTAAATAAAAATCAGAATAGAATTTCATTTACTATAATTAATTATTTAAATTCTTATGTGTTCAAACAAAGAGTATAAGGGAACATGGAAAAACAGACATTATTGATAGGTCAGGGAATTATGGATTTTTCTTTTTTGAAAAAGATAATTTATAAATATCTTCTAAAATTGCCCTAACACGGCTAGTACAATGTTTTAAAAATGTGACCAGGAAGCCTTTTCCTCTCTTAGTAACTGGCCCTCCCCCTATGGCCCCATGTTTCCCACCCCACCCCCGGGGATGGAACCAATCCTGGTGGCTCTGTCTTGGACCTCATCTGAGGAGCCAGGTACTGAAGATCCCAGGGTAACGTTAAGGAGGTTCCACAGGGCTAGAGAGCTCCAGTGGTTGACAGGCTGGCATGATCCAGTCAGCACTTTTAGCCCAGGTTTCCCAAGCATTGGCAAAGAATGCCAAGCTCTTCTGAATGAGGCAATGACAAACTGATAGCAATGAGCTTGAGAATGATCTCCCTTTGTTGGTATCATAAAAAAAGAGGCAACGTGAACTTCAATATGGAACGGGTAAGAGAAAAAGCAATCCAGACTCTGACAATTAAGCTCTGAACTGTTAAGACCCAGGAAAGGAAACCCAAAGGTTAGGATGGTTGTTCCCTGAAGAAACGACATGTTCTGCCACAACCGAAAAGGATATAGGGGTACTGTTATCACACACAATATATCAGAAACAGGCAACGCTGGCCCCATGTAATATCATGAAAACCAGTTCTGCAGTACTCTAGGTCTTCCTTTCCTGAAATTTTCTTTTTAAGTAAAATCACCCTTCAGCTCCTAGAGTCCCTGTCTTTGCTCCTCAACTTCAAAGGCACCAAAAAATTTCTTGCTTTCCTTACCCACCCCATTCAAACCCTGCTCAGACAAGGATCTAACAGGCTTATTCAGAGGCAGGGAACTGATTGATAAGCCTGCAAGCAGTTGTTTTCCCATGAGGCACTTGTATTTTGTCAGGAGATATAGTGGAAACGCCCCCACGTTTTGCTGCCAGCATCCCATCCTTGGTATAACTGTCCACTCTCCACTCCAGGATATCCTATCAAACAGGTCATCCCCTATCGCTCCACTTCACAGTGAGTATGTGACTCAGGATGGATCAATATTCCCTGGACACAGTGCCTGTGGGCGCATGACTCATCAAGGTGTACCAGTTCTTTGGTCCTTTCTTCTCGCTGCCCCTGCTTTCCTCTGTATCAGAAGGGACTGAGCCCCACGGGTTCCTGGCTCAACTGGCTTCTGGCTGGCTGCGGCCCATGGGAGACACTGATGGGAAGTTGCAGGGCAGGAGGAAGGGGATGCCAATGGCCAGTGTCCAACCATGAAAACCCAATATGAGGATGAAGCCAAACACAGAAGAACAAAGAGCCAGCAAACAGGGAGAGAAGAAGAGAATCCTGACACATTCTTTGAATTCATTTCATTTGAACTCTAGACCTAAAGTTAGTGTTATCATATATTTTGTGTCCCGAACCAGGACACTCAAGAGTAAAAGGGGCTGCTGGTAATACTTGAATCAGGACAACAGGCATAAACTGGGACCGGCTCAGGCAAACCAGAACGTAGTCACCCTACCTAAAACCGACTCAGCCCTTGCACTTCACAATGAATTGAACCATTAAACTCTCTTTGACTCTTAACCTAATCTGACTTGGATCTCTATCACTAAACTAAAAGATTCCAGACCAGTGCATGAGGTAAAGGCTTAAATCAAGAGAATTATTTCCAAGAGGTAGGATTTCAGGGTTGGCAGGGGAATAGCAATGTCCACCTGACTTAGCTTCCACAGTATGTGTGTGGAGCTTGTACATTTATGGTAGAGCCATTCCAGGAACAAACATTATGTGAAATTTTGGTTGCTATACCCCCCAAAGTGCTGAAAAAAGTACAAAGAAAACTAAAACCACGAAGGGAACACAAATATTTCACCCTCAGGCTAAATGTGTCTCTATGGTGATTTTTTTTTCCCATTTAAAGTGGCCTTTACTTAAGGTTTATTTTAATCTGAATATAAATTCCAGGACATAGAGTAAGTCAACCACATCTTGTAATTTTCCCAACGTCAAGCCCCTATCTAGGGATGGCACTATAACACCACTAAAAACACTAACCTCTGAGAATTGCTTTACTTCTATATTCTCTTCCTTTTGCTTTTTTCCATTATCCTGTAAGGTCTCAATTATACTGCATTTGAAATATGCTCTTGGCTCGCCTAGAAATCCAACAGTCATTTACAACCATTTCTATAAAAAAAAACACATGTTCTTCAGAGAGTGGTAAGAAGAGTATGACACAGCTCACATGACATTTGTTAGTCCCTTAGTTCAGTGCACACACAGCAGCTGCCTAGTTTATGACAAAACAGAACACAGCAATTCAAAGACTCGATCTCCTAAATCCAGTGGGAGTGCTCCCCAAACCAGTGGAGGTCATTTTTTATTTAGGAAGCCATTAATAATTTAAGTGTTTGAAACTCCATGAGCGGCTTGATCTTTTAAAAGCCATAAGGGGTGATTGTGACTAACTTTTCATATTTTGAGCCTCACTGTCATTTCATCAATAAAAGGGTAGATACATCAAGAACCAGAAGGAAATATTCAGAGGCTTTAGCAACGAGCTAATTTTCCTCTGTCTCACTTCCCATTTCTCATGGAGTCAATTCCTCTGGTCGTAAAATATGCTTTTTTAACAGAAAAAAAAAAACACTTTCCAGAGGTTAAGTTGGTGCAAAATTCTTAATTGGAAATAAGAGTATAAGCACATACAAATTTAAAATATTCACAGATCAAAAGTATGATACATACAAGCTACTCCCTTCAGTGTTCACCAAGAGTCATTTTGTTCTGGAGGGTAAATTTTTCTCCTCATGTCCTTTTTAGTAAACAGTAACAGAATTTTTTAGGTTCTATATTTTTATCAAACTTTGTCACATAGACTTTATGATGTATGGAGCAATGATAATCTTGAATTATCTTGAAAGCTGAGTGGCATTCTTCACTTCATTGGAGTAAGAATCTACTGAATAACAGAAAAACTACCAAATCCACTATCCCTGATGATAATAAACAACAGGTTTTACCTGATTCTTAACCTTAAGCAAAATACACTGAGGGAGACTTTGAGAAGACTGGGTAATAAAGGAAGGAAATAGAAAAAGTGAAACACATGAGTTGAATAAAAAGAGGACCACAAAAGGTAACAGTTTTACTGTCTAGATGCCTGGGTTTTCTTGGTCACTTTCAGACGATGCCATTTCCTTGGTAAGTATAGATGGCTCCAGCAGCCAAAAGCGTTCATTTAGGGCTGGTAATGACCTGAGCATGTTATACATCCTTACACAAAGCCTCAGTGAGGTCATTGATGGCAGCGCTTTCACTCTCCCGGCAGTCAATGACAATGACTTCAACACTTCGGAAGCTTTACTCTGAAAGATTTTTGTTCTGACAATGTGGAGGATAAAAATTTGCAATCCCAGGCAGACAGAATAAAAGTTTAATATTAGATAAGTCTTGAGATACAGAATGAGGGAAGAAATTGTATTTCACCCTCCCACCCACCCTTCTTCATGTACAGGAACCTGAGTTTACCAGTCAGCAGCTGCTGTGTACTTTTTTGTCTAAGAGGGTTAGGGCAATGTTCTTCTCATATCTGAAGTGCTATACGTAAGTAGTAGAGTTAAGAGACCTGAGTTCAGGTCCCCATTTGCCACATGTTGGCTGTGCAACTGAGAGGCTTTTTTTCCTCCTGACAGCAACCAATTCTGACACCAACTTGGTGTCCTACAATTTAATTCAATTCTGACACTAACTACTCAGAGTTCGTGTCAGACCCTACAGGTGAAGGGCTCAGTCCCACAAGACTGCCCTCACTAGTGGTGCCAGTAACAAGTATTAGGTCTCCGAGCTATCCACACTTCTGTCCAACGTGCCTATTGCCTCCCCACTTCAGGTTTGATAATTTGCTGGAAAGACTCCCAGAACTCACTCAGGAAAGAGTTTTAC
This sequence comes from Balaenoptera ricei, assembly GCF_028023285.1. Taxonomy (NCBI): domain Eukaryota; kingdom Metazoa; phylum Chordata; class Mammalia; order Artiodactyla; family Balaenopteridae; genus Balaenoptera; species Balaenoptera ricei. Next base: position 113,313,443 of record NC_082642.1, read on the forward strand.
TTACTATTACTTGTTTATTATAAAGGATACAACTCAGGAACGGCCAAACAGAAGAGATTACAGTGCAAGAGCATGGAGTTTCCATGCCCTCTCTGAGTGTGTTACCCTCCCAGCACTTTAATCTGTTCACCAACATGCAAGCTCTCCAAACCCCTTCTTTTAGGGGTTTTTATAAAGGTTTCATTACATAGTTGTGATTGATTAAATCATTAGCTGTTGGTAAATGACTCGATATCCAACCCCTCTCCCATTCCTGGAGATTGTGGAGTGGGCTAGAAGTTCCAAGCTTCTAATCAAGCCTTGGTCTTTCTGGTGACCGACCAGCCTCCATACTGAAGCAATCTGGGGGCCTCAGCGACTGGTCATCTTATTAGCACGCAAAAAACACTCATCGCTCCAGGGAGTCCAAGGATTAAAGGAACTGTGTGCCAGGAACTGAGGACAAAGACCAAATATTAATCTTTCAGTATACCACAGTAACTTTGCTCTTTTTCTGATGTCTATGATCTTCGATTTCCTAATAGGGAAGATTGACTATGGGTTACCTAATTCTTCTTACAGTTCTAACATTCTATGATTCTACATTTCTTGGAGTTTTGGTAAAATAACTAGAAGTTTGGTATATTTAAGGACAAAAAAAATTTTTAAGCACTTCTATTCATTGTTTTTCTGTACGTTACATATGAAGACCAGATGTGCACAAGTAATTAACCCACAAAAGACTGAACACTATTTTCTATACATTTTTTAAATGTATAGAACCACTATTGCAGTCCTATTAATACCAGACACTTGCTTTTCCTTCAGTCTTCATCATTTAATCCTTCTCATTTAGTCCTAATATCAACCCTATAAAATAAGCTTTATTACCCCATGTTACAGATAAGGAAACTATAGCTCAGATAAATTAAGTAACTTGCCTAAAATTACCCAACCAGTAATCAGTAGAGTCTGGAATTAAACTATATGTTTGGCTCCAAAACTCCTCTATCCAATACACTACTCTGTCTCTTGCTTGTAACTGTAATAGAAAGATCATGTAAAGTGTATTATAGCATCTAAAAGAACCCTGATAAGTCCTCATTAATATCCTTTGTGGAAGAACAGATTAAATAATATCTGCAGTTGAGAGTATTGTGCCAATCTTCATTTCTTGATTTTGACAATGTTATACAAATCTTATTGGGAAAAGCTGGGCAAAGAGTACATGGGAACTCTGTACTATCTTTGCAACTTCTTGTGTAAGACTATTTCAAAATGAAAAAGCTATTTTAAAAAAAATCCATGGATGTGTCCCAGATTGGCATCTATTAGGCCCCAAGCCTTAAAAGGATTATATCTAGAATCATATCCTATGAATACCATTACAGACTTCTGGTGCTATGGTTCGATAACTCTGAGAGTTTAACTAATAAAATCAATACATATTGGCAAGGGATAGACTAGTTCTTTGGTCAAAAGCAGGAAGATTAACTTGATTACGGTATCTACTCCCCTGAAGAAGGCCTTGACGACATAAGGAAGTTTTCAATGGGACATGGGTTTCAGGAGGACAAAAGTGGCTACTGGCCATCCTGATTGTTCAAGACAGAGAAATTTGTTTTGGAGACATGAAAAATCTGGTCCCTAGTGTGGAGTACACTATTTCACCTGGATTTTCCAAACTTTAAACTCTAAGGTAAAGATAAGACTGGATAGAATTTCTAGTTGTATGATAATTAGGAAAAAACCTAGACCATGGAGAATCCATAAAGCTACCATCCTGAGGGACTCTGTCTGAATGGACTCCCAATATTTCCGTGCTCCCTAAAATCCCAAAGATGTTATCTGAAAAGACAAACCCTATGGGTCAAACTAATTCTCACTAGCACAAAGATCAAACTATATCTTTTAAGTAGTATCTGTAGCACTTAGTAAATGTTTATTAGAATTATAGATTATTCTAAATCTAGAAGGGGCCTTCCAGGTGAACTAAGCTAGTTGTTCCTATTCTTTAGTATACATAACAATCACCTGAAGATTCCTAGCTCTTAGCCCACAGGTTCTGACTGAGTTGGTAAGGGGGGAGGCCCAGGAATCAGCATTTTAACACATTATGTAAATTCTGATGTAGGCAATATTCAAGCTCACTTTGTAAAGCACTGTGTTAATGTTAACAGCCCCCCTTCATTTTATATTTTACATGCCTCACTCAGAAAGGATGTGTGACTTTCCTAAAATCATATGAATAATTAATTGTAGAGCTGGAAGACAGCTTAAATCTCCTGCCTTTTAGTCCAGTACTCCTGCCACATGGCCACCTTCAATTTTGCCATAAAGTGTTAACATTTTGTAACAAGCCTCTATTTTGTAATATGCCTCTCCAGTGCATGGAGGAGAGAATATCCTTGCCTAGACCTTCTTTTAGATACTTTTCTAAATTACTGGTCATTCTAGGTGACAAATGAATGACTCAGCTGGCAATCTCAGACTAAGCTTACACTACTTATTGCCTTTCTGGGGAGTTTCCATTGGGTGTTGCAAACAGTAAAGGTCTGCCTTATATCCATTCAAATTTGGTGGCAGGCACACATCTATTGTTTAATGGAGTTATTCTCAAAAAGCACTGGAGAGGGCTGCCTGGGATAGAGGGTGAGATCCTACACACATTAAACCTGGTGGCAGCAATTCAGATAGTCACGCAGCTCCCCACACTGCACTCTGCAGGCTCTCCATCATTGTGGTCAAGCCAAAATGACTTAATGCCCTCCCCAATGATTTCCATTTTGTATCAGACTTCCCTCCTCAGTGTTACTTGACCAGAGCCAGAAACAACCAACACTGAGACAATCATCAAATGCTATAGTTTTTTCACAAAATATTAGAGAAGTGTAGCCCATCCCAGTATCAAACTAGATGTTACCTACTGTGAAAGATACACAAAAGTATGTTTCTTACACCAGAGAACTGATAATCTAGTTGAGGAGATGAGACTTGTACCCATAAAAAGTTAATTTTTGAGTACAAGGAAAAAAGGGACAAATGAACTTAGAAAACTACAATAATTCTATTGTATCTGATAAAAAATTTATTTATTTAATTCATAGTTGAATTAATAAATCTAGAATTAAAAACCATCATTTTAGGGACTTCCCTGGCAGTCCAGTGGTTAAGACTGTGGTTCCGATGCAGGGAGTGAGGGTTCAATCCCTGGTCGGGGAACAAGATCCCACATTCCGTGTAGTAAGCCCAATAAATAAATAAATAAATACCTTCATTTTAAGGGTTTAAAGCCTATAAGTGAATAATCTATGTGGATTGTACCAATGTCACTTTCCTGGGTTTTATTTATTTATTTTTTTGGAGGAAAATGTCTTTCTTTTATTTTTATTTATTTACTTTTTTTGGTGTTATAATTTTTTTAATAGATCTATTATAGTTATATAAGGTGTTATCACTGGAAGAGCTGGGTGAAGACTACATAGGAACTCTCTGTACTATTTTTATAACTTCTTATGAGTTCAAAATTATTTCAAAAAATATTCTTATGGGTGATATGAGTGGGAAGAACGAAAAAAAAAAAATTCTGACCTTTCTCAGCCTTTTTTCCACAACATAAAATCTCATTAAGTTTATAGAATTTCAGTGAAAGAAAGATTATTGCCAAGAATTAAATGTCAAGCTAATCTGGGGTTCATGTGCCATGGTACATAAAGAAAAATTATCAGCTAGGAAAGTCCTCATTAATATTTACTAACTATCTCTTAAACAATTACTACAACATATGCTATCATTAATAAGAAATTCATTAAAATTAAGAAGTCAAAATAACATGACAATCTAATAAAGAAGACTGGCAAAAGGCATTGAAACTATTTAAGTATAAGAAAATGCAGTTAGGGGGAGGAGAGAAGATGGCGGAAGAGCAAGACGCGGAGATCACCTTCCTTCCCACAGATACAGTAGAAATACATCTACACGTGGAACTGCTCCTACAGAACACCCACTGAATGCTGGCAGAAAACGTCAGACCTCCCAAAAGGCAAGAAACTCCCCCCGTACTTGGGTAGGGCAAAAGAAAAAAGAAATAACAGAGACAAAAGAATAGGGACGGCACCTGCACCAGTGGGAGGGAGCTGTGAAGGAGGAAAGATTTCCACGTACTAGGAGCCCCTTCGCGGGCAGAGACTGCGGGTGGCAGAGGGGGGAAGCTTCGGAGCCGCGGAGGAGAGCGCAGCCACAGGGGTGCGAAGGGCAAAGCGGAGAGACTCCCGCACGGAGGATCGGCGCTGACCAGCACTCACCAGCCCGAGAGGCTCGTCTGCTCACCCGCCGGGGCGGGCGGGGCTGGGAGCTGAGGCTCGGGCTTCGGTCGCAGGGAGAGGACTGGGGTTGGCGGCGTGAACACAGCCTGAAGGGGTTAGTGCACCACAGCTAGCCGGGAGGGAGTCCGGGAAAAAGTCTGCAGCTGCCGAAGAGGCAAGAGACTTTTTCTTCCCTGTTTCCTGGTGCGCGAGGAGAGGGGATTCAGAGCGCCGCCTAAACGAACTTCAGAGATGGGCGCGAGCCGCAGCTAACAGCGCGGATCCCGTAGCAACAGGGGCGCAGAGGGAAAAACGGAGAGACTCCCGCACAGAGGCTCGGCGCCGAGCAGCGCTCACCAGCCCGAGAGGCTTGTCTGCTCACCCGCCGGGGCGGGCGGGGCTGGGAGCGGAGGCTCAGGCTTCGGTCGGATCGCAGGGAGAGGACTGGGGTTGGCGGCGTGAACACAGCCTGAAGGGGTTAGCGCACCACAGCTGGCTGGGAGGGAGACCGGGAAAACGTCTGCAGCTGCCGAAGAGGCAAGAGACTTTTTCTTGCCTCTTTGTTTCGCGGCGCGCAAGGAGAGGGGATTCAGAGCGCCGCCTAAACGAACTCCAGAAACTGGCGCGAGCCGCGGCTATCAGCGCGGACCCCAGAGACGGGCGTGAGACGCTGGGGCTGCTGCTGCCGCCTCCAAGAAGCCTGTGTGCGAGCACAGGTCACTCTCCACACCGCCCCTCCCGGGAGCCCGTGCAGCCCGCCACTGCCAGGGTCCCGTGATCCAGGGACAACATCCCCCGGGAGAACGCACTGCGCGCCTCAGGCTGCTGCAACGTCACGCCAGCCTCTGACGCCGCAGGCTCGCCCCGCCTCCTCTGTACCCCTCCCTCCCCGCGGCCTGGGTGAGCCAGAGCCCCCGAAGCAGCTGCTCCTTTAACCCCGTCCTGTCTGGGCGGGGAACAGACGCCCTCAGGCGACCTACACGCAGAGGCGGGTCCAAATCCAAAGCTGATCCCCAGGAGCTGTGCGAACAGAGACGAGGAGGGGAAATCTGTCCCAGCAGCCTCAGAAGAAGCGGATTAAAACTCCACAAACAACTTGATGTGCCTGCATCTGTTGAATACCTGAATAGACAACGAATCATCCCAAATTCAGGAGGTGGACTTTGGGAGCAGGATATATTAATTTTTCCCCTTTTCCTTTTTTTTTTGTGAGTGTATATGTATATGCTTCTGGGGGAGATTTTGTCTGTATAGCTTTGCTTTACAATAGCTTTATTTTACTTCACTATATTATAGCTTCTTTCTTTCTTTTATTTCTTTCTTTCTTTCCTTCCTTCCTTCCTTCCTTCCTTTCTTTCTATTTTTTCTCCCTTTTACTCTGAGCCGTGTGGACGAAAGGCTCTTGGTGCTTCAGCCAGGCATCAGGGCCGTACCTCGGAGGTGGGAGAGCCAACTTCAGGACACTGGTCCACAAGAGACCTCCCAGCTCCACGTAATACCAAACGGCAAAAATCTCTCAGAGATCTCCATCTCAACATCAAGACCCAGCATTACTCAATGACCAGCAAGCTACAGTGCTGAACACCCTATGCCAAACAACTAGCAAGACAGGAACACAGCCTCATCCATTAGCAGAGAGGCTGCCTAAAATCATAATAAGGCCACAGACACCCCAAAATACACCACCAGACATGGACGTGCCCACCAGAAAGACAAGATCCAGCCTCATCCACCAGAGCTCAGGCACTAGTTCCCTCCACCAGGAAGCCTACACAACCCACTGAACCAACCTTAGCCACTGGGGACAGATACCAAAAACAACGGGAACTACAAACCTGCAACCTGTGATAAGGAGACCCCAAACACAGTAAGATAAGCAAAATGAGACGACAGAAAAACACACAGCAGATGAAGGAGCAGGGTCAAAACACACTAGACTTAACAAATGAAGAGGAAATAGGTAGTCTACCTGAAAAAGAATTCAGAATAATGATAGTAAGGATGATCCAAAATCTTGGAAATAGAATAGACAAAATGCAAGAAGCATTTAACAAGGACGTAGAAGAACTAAAGAGGAATCAAGCAATGATGAAAAACACAATAAATGAAATTAAAAATACTCTAGATGGGATCAATAGCAGAATAACTGAGGCAGAAGAAAGGATAAGTGACCTGGAAGATAAAATGGTGGAAATAACTACTGCAGAGCAGGATAAAGAAAAAAGAATGAAAAGAACTGAGGACAGTCTCAGAGACCTCTGGGACAACATTAAACGCACCAACATTCGAATTATAGGGGTCCCAGAAGAAGAAGAGAAAAAGAAAGGGACTGAGAAAGTATTTGAAGAGATTATAGTTGAAAACTTCCCTAATATGGGAAAGGAAATAGTTAATCAAGTCCTGGAAGCACAGAGAGTCCCATACAGGATAAACCCAAGGAGAAACACGCCAAGACACATATTAATCAAACTGTCAAAAATTAAATATAAGGAAAACATATTAAAGGCAGCACGGGAAAAAAAACAAATAACACACAAGGGAATCCCCATAAGGTTAACATCTGATCTTTCAGCAGAAACTCTGCAAGCCAGAAGGGAGTGGCAGGATATACTTAAAGTCATGAAGGAGAAGAACCTACAACCAAGATTACTCTACCCAGCAAGGATCTCATTCAAATGTGATGGAGAAATTAAAACCTTTACAGACGAGCAAAAGCTGAGAGAGTTCAGCACTACCAAACCAGCTTTACAACAAATGCTAAAGGAACTTCTCTAGGCAAGAAACACAAGAGAAGGAAAACACCTACAATAACAAACCCAAAACATTTAAGAAAATGGGAATAGGAACATACATATCGATAATTACCTTGAATGTAAATGGATTAAATGCTCCCACCAAAAGACACAGGCTGGCTGAATGGATACAAAAACAAGACCCATATATATGCTGTCTACAAGAGACCCACTTCAGACCTAGAGACACATACAGACTGAAAGTGAGGGGATGGAAAAAGATATTCCATGCAAATGGAAATCAAAAGAAAGCTGGAGTAGCAATTCTCATATCAGACAAAATAGACTTTAAAATAAAGACCATTACAAGAGACAAAGAAGGACACTATATAATGATCAAGGGATCGATCCAAGAGGAAGGTATAACAATTGTAAATATTTATGCACCCAACATAGGAGCACCTCAATACATAAGGCAAGTACTAACAGCCATAAAAGGGGAAATCGACAGCAACACAATCATAGTAGGGGACTTTAACACCCCACTTTCACCAATGGACAGATCATCCAAAATGAAAATAAATAAGGAAACACAAGCTTTAAATGATACATTAAACAAGATGGACTTAATTGATATTTATAGGACATTCCACCCAAAAACAACAGAATACACATTTTTCTCAAGTGCTCATGGAACATTCTCCAGGATAGATCATATCTTGGGTCACAAATCAAACCTTGGTAAATTTAAGAAAATTGAAATCGTATCAAGTATCTTTTCCGACCACAACGCTATGAGACTAGATATCAATTACAGGAAAAGATCTGTAAAAAATACAAACACATGGAGGCTACACAATACATTACTTAATAATGAAGTGATTACTGAAGAAATCAAAGGGGAAATCAAAAAATACCTAGAAATAAATGACAATGGAGATACGACGACCCAAAACCTATGGGACGCAGCAAAAGCAGTGCTAAGAGGGAAGTTGATAGCAATACAAGCCTACCTCAAGAAACAGGAAACATCTCGAATAAACAACCTAACCTTGCACCTAAAGCAATTAGAGAAAGAAGAACAAAAAAACCCCAAAGCCAGCAGAAGGAAAGAAATTATAAAGATCAGGTCAGAAATAAATGAAAAAGAAATGAAGGAAACAATAGCAAAGATCAATAAAACTAAAAGCTGGTTCTTTGAGAAGATAAACAAAATTGATAAACCATTAGCCAGACTCATCAAGAGAAAAAGGGAGAAGACTCAGATCAATAGAATTAGAAATGAAAAAGGAGAAATAACCACTGACACTGCAGAAATACAAAAGATCATGAGAGATTACTACAAGCAACTCTATGCCAATAAAATGGACAACCTGGAAGAAATGGACAGATTCTTAGAAATGCACAAACTGCCGAGACTGAACCAGGAAGAAATAGAAAATATGAACAGACCAATCACAAGCACTGAAATTGAAACTGTGATTAAAAACCTTCCAACAAACAAAAGCCCAGGACCAGATGGCTTCACAGGTGAATTCTATCAAACATTTAGAGAAGAGCTAACACCTATCCTTCTCAAACTCTTCCAAAATATTGCAGAGGGAGGAACACTCCCAAACTCATTCTACGAGGCCACCATCACCCTGATACCAAAACCAGACAAAGATGTCACAAAGAAAGAAAACTACAGGCCAATATCACTGATGAACATAGATGCAAAAATCCTCAACAAAATACTCGCAAACAGAATCCAACAGCACATTAAAAGGATCATACACCATGATCAAGTGGGGTTTATCCCAGGAATGCAAGGATTCTTCAATATACGCAAATCAATCAATGTGATACACCATATTAACAAATTGAAGGAGAAAAACCATATGATCATCTCAATAGATGCAGAGAAAGCTTTCGACAAAATTCAACACCCATTTATGATAAAAGCCCTGCAGAAAGTAGGCATAGAGGGAACTTTCCTCAACATAATAAAGGCCATATATGACAAACCCACAGCCAACATTGTCCTCAATGGTGAAAAACTGAAACCATTTCCACTAAGATCAGGAACAAGACAAGGTTGCCCACTCTCACCACTATTATTCAACATAGTTTTGGAAGTGTTAGCCACAGCAATCAGAGAAGACAAAGAAATAAAAGGAATCCAAATCGGAAAAGAAGAAGTAAAGCTGTCACTATTTGCAGATGACATGATACTATACATAGAGAATCCTAAAGAGGCTACCAGAAAACTCCTAGAGCTAATCAATGAATTTGGTAAAGTAGCAGGATACAAAATTAATGCACAGAAATCGCTTGCATTTCTATACACTAATGACGAAAAATCTGAAAGTGAAATTAAGAAAACACTCCCGTTTACCATTGCAACAAAAAGAATAAGATATCTAGGAATAAACCTACCTAAGGAGACAAAAGACCTGTATGCAGAAAATTATAAGACACTGATGAAAGAAATTAAAGATGATACAAATAGATGGAGAGATATACCATGTTCCTGGATTGGAAGAATCAACATTGTGAAAATGACTCTACTACCCAAAGCAATCTACAGATTCAATGCAATCCCTATCAAACTACCACTGGCATTTTTCACAGAACTAGAACAAAAAATTTCACAATTTGTATGGAAACACAAAAGACCCCGAATAGCCAAAGCAATCTTGAGAACGAAAAATGGAGCTGGGGGAATCAGGCTCCCTGACTTCAGACTATACTACAAAGCTTCAGTAATCAAGACAGTTTGGTACTGGCACAAAAACAGAAATATAGATCAATGGAACAGGATAGAAAGCCCAGAGATAAACCCACACACATATGGTCACCTTATCTTTGATAAAGGAGGCAAGCATATACAGTGGAGAAAAGACAGCCTCTTCAATAAGTGGTGCTGGGAAAATTGGACAGGTACATGTAAAAGTATGAAATTAGAACACTCCCTGACACCATGCACAAAAATAAACTCCAAATGGATTAAAGACCTAAGTGTAAGGCCAGACACTATCAAACTCTTAGAGGAAAACATAGGCAGAACACTCTATGACATACATCACAGCAAGATTCTTTTTGACCCAGCTCCCAGAGAAATGGAAATAAGAACACAAATAAACAAATGGGACTTAATGAAACTTAAAAGCTTTTGCACAGCAAAGGAAACCATAAACAAGACCAAAAGACAACCCTTAGAATGGGAGAAAATATTTGCAAATGAAGCAACTGACAAAGGATTAATCTCCAAGATTTACAAGCAGCTCATGCAGCTCGATAACAAAAAAACGAACAACCCAATCCAAAAATGGGCAGAAGACCTAAACAGACATTTCTCCAAAGAAGATATACAGATGGCCTACAGACACATGAAAGAATGCTCAACATCATTAATCATTAGAGAAATGCAAATCAAAACTACAATGAGATATCATCTCACACCAGTCAGAATGGCCATCATCAAAAAATCTAGAAACAATAAATGCTGGAGAGGGTGTGGAGGAAAGGGAACACTCTTGCACTGTTGGTGGGAATGTAAATTGATACAGCCACTATGGAGAACAGTATGGAGGTTCCTTAAAAAACTACAAATAGAACTACCATACGACCCAGCAATCCCACTACTGGGCATATACCCTGAGAAAACCATAGGTCAAAAAGTGTCATGTACCACAATGTTCATTGCAGCTCTATTTACAATAGCCAGGACCTGGAAGCAACCTAAATGTCCATCGACAGATGAATGGATAAAGAAGATGTGGCACATATATACAATGGAATATTACTCAGCCATAAAAAGAAATGAAATGGAGGTATTTGTAATGAGGTGGATGGAGTTAGAGTCTGTCATACAGAGTGAAGTAAGTCAGAAAGAGAAAAACAAATACAGTATGCTAACACATATATACGGAATCTAAGGAAACAAACAAACAAAAAAAGGCCATGAAGAACCTAGTGGCAAGACGGGAATAAAGACACAGACCTTCTAGAGAATGGACTTGAGGATATGGGGAGGGGGTGGGGTGAGATGTGACAGGGTAAGAGAGTGTCATGAACATATATACACTACCAAATGTAAAATAGATAGCTAGTGGGAAGCAGCCGCATAGCACAGGGAGATCAGCTCGGTGCTTTGTGACCACCTAGAGGGGTGGGATGGGGAGGGTGGGAGGGAGAGAGATGCAAGAGGGAAGAGAAATGGGAACATATTGTATATGTATAACTGATTCACTTTGTTATAAAGCAGAAGCTAACACACTATTGTAAGGCAATTATACTTCAATAAAGATGTTAAAAAAAAAAATGCAGTTAGTACAATTATCAAACAAAATCCAACTATTATAAATATTTCTTGAAAGAAAATAATGTAGACAGTATAATTTAACAACAATAATTGTATGATAAATTTTAAATTTTACCAATAAAACCAGGAGACAAAAAGCAGCTAAACTGTGTTCATTTTACTATCTTTAAAAGGGAGGAATCCTATATATAAAATAGATAACTAATAAGGACCTACTGTATAGCACAGGGAACTCTACTCAATATTCTGTAATAACCTATATGTAAAGAATCTAAAAAAGAATGAATATATGTATAACTGATTCACTTTGCTCTACACCTGAAACTAACACAACATTGTAAATCAACTATACTCCAATTTTTTTAAAAAAGGGGAGGAATCAATACATATTGTTTTACTTTGGAAGTTGAAAATTCTATCTTATAAATTGTATTAATGTTTAATAAACAAAAATAATAATTAATGGGATGAAAATGTTCTAATTGGAGAAGGTTAAATAAAAGAAAATATAATTTATATAGCACAACATATAAAACAAAGGAAGAAATCATGGATACATGTAAAAAAAGAAAATAAGATGACTGAATAAGATCAAACATACCAGTTTTGATAACCAATATTTAGCTATATAGATAAAAGTTTAACTTTTTAGATAAAATAGAAAAACAATGAGAAAATGATTTTAAAAGCACAATCTGGGGACTTCCCTGGTGGCTAAGTGGTTAAGAACCCACCTGCCAATGCAGGGGACACAGGTTCGAGCCCTGGTCCGGGAAGATCCCACGTGCTGCGAAGTAACTAAGCCCGTGTGCCACAGCTACTGAAGCCTGTGCACCTAGAGCCCATGCTCTGCAACAAGAGAAGCCACCACAATGAGAAGCCCACACACCGCAATGAAGAGTATCCCCCGCTCGCCACAACTAGAGAAAGCCCGTGCACAGCAACAAAGACCCAATGCAGAGAAAAATAAATAAATAAATAAATAAAATCTATTAAAAAAAAAATACAATCTAAATATATGGGATCTAAAAAAAGGTAAGTCAAAAACAAAGTGACACAGAAAGGTTAATGACGAAAGAACTAACACAGATTAGATAAGATCCATAAAAACAAATTAGAAGTTGCTACATTAATATATGGAAAATTAGATTTCAAGATAAAATAGGACTGAGAGTGACTTGTTATATTGATGAAAGTTATCATGTCCCAGAAATATACAACATCCATGAATTTTTAGAAACATGATAATACAGCATTAATTTGTATAAAGACAAACACTTAAACATAAGAAAAACTGGTAGAAAAGTGTAAAAGGGAATTTTACATGCCTTTCTCTGATTTTGATGAACAAGTTAAAGGTAAATAAGATTTTACAAAAGATAACTTGAAAACTATATCCCCTTGAAAAAGTACATATGTGACATATAAAAATATTGTCAGAAGGTAATCTCAGTAAATATTAAATTGGAAAATTTTTTATAGTAATAACAATCAACGTAGAATTTTAGGAATTATCCCTTTGCTTTCAGGGTTAGAGGTCTGGAGTTTAAGAAGCAAGCTCTCACTAAGGAGTGTCTTTTCTTGCCTCATGTAGGTGGTCCAGTGATCACATTTGTTCACACAAATGATCCTGGTGCAGGGTGCGTAGTTTAGAAGAAGGGTACTTTCCACTGTCGTTGGGAATGTAAATTGGTGCAGCCACTGTGGAACACAGTATGGAGCTTCCTCAAAAGAATTAAATATAGAACTACCATATGATCTAGCAATTCCACTCGTGGGCATACAACCAAAGAAAAGAAAAACATTAATTCAAAAAGATATGTGCACCCTAATGTTCATAACAGTATTATTTACAGTAGCCAATATATGGAAGCAACCTAAGTGTCCATCAACAGATGAATGGATAAAGCAAGCTAAGTGTCCATCAACAGATGAATGGATGAAAAGTGGAAGGATATCTCCCATAACTTTAAAAGAAAAAAAAAAATGAAGATGTGGTATGTATGTACAATAGTACTCAGCCATGAGAAGAATGAAATTTTGCCATTTGCAACAACGTGGATAGACTTGGAGGGCATTATGCTTAGTGAAATAAGTCAGACTGAGAAAGACAAACTGTATGATATCTCTTATGTGTGGAATCTAAAAAATAAAACAAACTAGTGAATGTAACAAAAAAGAAACAGACTCACAGATACAGAGAACAAACTACTGGTTACCAGTGAGGAGAGGGAAGAGGGGAGGGGCAAAACAGAGGTAGGGGATTAAGAGGTACAAGCTACAATGTATAAAATAAATAAGCTACAAGAATATATTGTACAACACAGGGAATATTTTATAAGAACTATAATCTTTAAAAATTGTGAATCACTATATCATATACCTGAAACTTATACAATATTGTAAATCAACTATACATGAATTAAAAAAAAATAAATTATAAAAGAAGGGTACTTTCATTATATTGAAGTATATTTCACTCTGCCAACTCAGAAAAAATGGAACTCTATATACAGAGAGAAAAGTCCTTGTAATATTTTTCATCAGAGTAAAAGGCAATGTTCACTATGGGAAGAAGGATAGAATAAGAAGCACAGAGAGAAATTCCTGATTTCAAGGTAAGTCTTTCAATAATGCCTCCTTGTTTTATCTTAAACTTTTGACATTCCCCATGTATAATACACAAATACAAAAGAATAAAAACAAAAATCTTGTGAGGTCAAACAGAATTTTTATTTTCATCTACCATTTTGGTTCATCTATATGATTATTTTTGCCATGATGAAAACCAGAAGGTGACCATAATCCTTAGCCTAAATGTTGAGCTTCTCTCACAGTAGATACTCCCAAGATGTTAACAGTATGGTTTCCAAAGAAAAAAAGAATATAAATCTTCAATTCAGATTTTTTTAAACAAAGTATGAATGGAATTTTTTTAAAGATTTATTATTAAATATATTCTTTAGATAAGTCTCAAGGAATAAAAGTATCTTCAGTCCTATGTATGACTTATATCACAAAAACAACTTTATATGGTTCTGTTCCTATCAAATCAACCCTCTTGCAGATAAAAACTATAAACTCTGGACAAAATATTTTTAAAAACCTATATGAAGACATTGGAGGACAAGCAAAAGCAGTCAGAAACCAGAAGGGGAATCTACACTTAGGAAAAAGGGACTTCCACTGGGTAGGTTTCCATATTTTGTTCTAATCAGCCCAGGCAGGATGAGTAAACCTGGAGTTGAAACAGGCAGTCTTATTAGGTTGAAAAAACAGAAGACAGGGTTTAGGGCAACCACAGCAGCTGGAAAGTAAGTAACAGTATGGATATGAATATCCAGGAAAAGACAGAGAGGAGGAGCTCCAGAGTCTGTTTATAAACTCTGCCTAAATCTCTGATTAACCTCTGAATTACAAATGGATGGGATGGACTCCAAGAAGCACAGATAAGGCTAAAAACACTAAACAGAGATTTCAGCTGCTGCCCACCCTAGGGAGAGATAGAGTTTTCAATTTTAGTCCACCTAAGTTAATCATATGGCAACTCCACTCTTGGTAGGAATATAGCAGAATGCAGAGTTGCTACAATGTAGGATCTATAATGCTCTGGAAATAATTGAAATTACCAAACATATGAAAAAACAGAAAAACATGGCCCATACTAAAGAAAAAAAGTAATCAATGGAGAATGACCAAAATGACCCAGATGTTAAATTTAGCAAACAAGAAATTTAAAGTACTATTACAACATGCTTACAGATGTATTCATAGAGTACAAAAGAAAATGTACTCATAATGAGCCAAAAATAAGGAAATGTAAGCAAAATGTACTACTATAAAATATAACAAAACAAAAATTTGTAAACTAAAAAAGTACAATATCTGAAATAAAAATCACTGGATAGGCTCAATAGCAAACTGAAGATGACTAAAGAAAAAAATCAGTGTCCTTGGAGACAGATCACCAGGATGATCCAGTCTGATGGATAGCAAGAAGAAAGACTGAGAAAGAATGAACACAGCTCAGGAACCTGCAGAACAATATTAAATTAACTAACATGTACTTAGAGTCCCAGAAAGAGAGAAGAGAGAGAATGGGACACAAAAACTATTTGAAAAATAATGGCTGAAAATTTCTCAAACTTGATGAAAGACATAAATTAATAGATTCAAGAAGCTCAGCAATCCCAAGCAGAATAAATGCAAAAAATAAAATAAAATAATATCTGGGCACATTATAGTCAAAATGATGAAAGTCAAAGATAAAGGGAAAACCCTGAAAACAACCAGAGGAAAGTAACGCATTATATAACAGGAGGAAAAATAATGCAAAACATTGAAGATGTCTCATTAGAAACTGGAGCCAGTTTGTGCAATTACTTCTTCATAGTGCTAAAGGGAAAAAAAAACTCTGTCAAGTCATAATTCTATATCCAGTGAAAATATCTCTCAACAATGAAAGCTAAATAAAGACATTTTTAGGTAAAAGAAAACTGAAAGAATTTTTCACCAGAAGATATATACTAAGAAATTCTAAAGGAAAGTTTTCAGCCTGAAGGGAAACAAAATCACATGGAAATTCAGATCTTCAAGAAGGGATTAAGAACAAGCAAAAACAATAACACTGCCTTGTGGGGTTTATAATGTATGCACATGTAGTACATCAGACAACTATAACATAAAGGAAGGAAGAATAACACGTAAGCTTATACTGTTACAAGAGTCTTAGATTTTAGTGGAACTGGTAAAATATTAACTCTGTTGAGTATGGAAAGTTAAGGATGTATAATGTATCCCTAAATCAACAAAAAATATGCTGAGATATTGCTTAATAACCAACATATAAATTACAATGGAATCCTAGTACTACTAAATTTACCCAAAAGTAGGCAGGAAAAGAGGAACAAAGGAATAAAAAATAGAGTGGCAACAGAAAGCAAATAGTAAAATGTTAGACATAAATTCACACATATTAATAATTACATTAGCTCAAACAGACTAAACACTCAAAAGACAGAGATTGCCAGAATTGATAAAAGACCCATCTACTTGCTGTCTGTAAGATACATACTTTAAATATAAAGGCACAGATAGGTTGAAAGTGAATGGATGAAAAAATATGTATCATGTAACCAATATGCATAAGAAGGCTGGATATCAGATAAAGTAGACTTCATGACAAAGAGCATTATCAGAGTTAAGGAGGGACATTTCCAAATGATAAAGGGTCCATTCATTCAAAGACATAATAATCATAAATGTCTATGCATCTAACAGCAGAACCTCTACACATGTGATGCAAAAATTGACAGAATTAAGGAGAGAATAAACAAATTCACAATCACAGTTGGAGATTTTAGCATTCCTTTTTCAGCAGTTGACAGAACCAAAAATGTTGGTAAGGACAGAAAATCTGTACAGTACTAACAATCACTTTGATCCTATTGACATTTTTAGAACACTATACCCGACAACTACAGAATACCATTCTTTTCCAAGTTAAATGTTTTGTTCACCAAGATAGACCAAATGCTTGTTCAACCATAAAATCAGTCTCATTAAATTTAAAAGAATTAAAAGAAAAAAATTCAGACATAACTTACCAAGACTGAATCAGGATGTAATAGAAAATCTAAATGGAGCAATAATGAACAAGGAGATTGAATCAGTAATTTAAAATCTCACAACACATAAAAGCCCAGGACAAGATGGCTTCACAGGTGAGCTATACCAAACATTTAAAGAATGAATACCAAACCTTCTCAAACTCTCCCAAAAAAAGTGAAGATGAAGGAACACTTGCAAACTCTTTACAGGGCCAGCATCACCCTAATAGTGAAGCCAGATATGGACACTACAAGAAAAGAAAATTACAAGCCATATTCCTGATGACCATAGATGCAAAATCCTCAACAAAATATTAGCAAACTGAATTCAAAAATACATTAAAAGGATCATACACCATGACCAAATGGGACTCAACCCTGGAAGCAAGAATGGTTCAACATATGCAAATCAATAAATGTGATACACCACATGAACAGAATGAAGGACAAAAATCGGGATCATTTCAATAGATGCAGAAAAAGTATTTAACAAAATTCAACATCCTTTCATGAGAAAAACTCTCAAAAAATAAGGTACAGAAGGATTGTTCATCAACATAATAAAGGCCACATCTGACAAGCCCACAGCTAACATCACACTCAATGGTGAAAATTAAAAGCCTTTCCTCTAAGATAGGAATAAGACAAGGATGCCGACTCTTGCCACTTCCATTCAACATAGTACTGGAAGTCCTAGTCAGAACAATAGGCAGAAAAAAGAAATAACAGGCATCCAAGTTAGAAAGGAAAAGATAAAACTGTCTCTGCTGGCAGACAAAATTATCTTAAATACAGAAAACCCAAAAGACTCCACCAGAAAACCAGAACTAATAAATAAATTTAGTAAACTTGCAGGATAAAAAATAAACATACAGAAATCAGTTGCAGGAGACCTTCAAGATGGTGAAGGAGTAAGGCATGGAGATCACCTTCCTCCCCACAAATACATCTACATGTGGAACAACTCCTACAGAACACCTACTGAACGCTGGCAGAAGACCTCAGACTTCCCCCAAAGCAAGAAACTCTCCACGTACCTGGGTAGGGCAAAAGAAAAAAGAAAAAACGAGACAAAAGAATAGGGAGGGGACCTGTACCAGTGGGAGGGAGCTGTGAAGGAGCCAACTTTTCCACACACTAGGAAGCCCCTTCACTGGCGGAGACGGTGGGTGGGAGTGGGGGAAGCTTCAGAGCCACGGAGGAGAGCACAGCAACAGGGGTGCAGAGGGCAAAGCGGACAGATTTCTGCACAGAGAATTGGTGCCGACCAGCACTCACCAGCCTGAGAGGCTTGTCTGCTCACCCGCTGGGGCGGGTGGAGGCTGGGAGCTGAGGCTCCAGCTTCAGAGGTCAGATCCCAGAAATAGAACTGCCGTTAGCTGCGGGAACACAGCCTGAAGGGGGCTAGTGCACCACGGCTAGCCGGGAGGGAGTCCGGGAAAAAGTCTGAAACTCCCTAAGAGGAAAGAGACCATTGTTTTAGGGGGCGCAAGGACAGGGGATTCAGAACACTGCCTAAACGAGCTCCAGAGACAGGCGCGAGCGCAGCTAACAGTGCGGACCCCAGCGACGGGCATGAGACACTAAGGCTGCTGCTGTAGCCACCAAGAAGCCTGTGTGCGAGCACAGGTCACTATCCACACCTCCCCTCCCAGGAGCCTGTGCAGCCCGCAACTGCCAGGGTCCCGTGATCCAGGGACAACTTCCCCGGGAGAACACATGGTGTGCCTCAGGTTGTCGCAACGTCACGCCGGCGTTTGCAGCCGCAAGCTTGCCCCACATTCCATACCCCTCCCTACCCCCAGCCTGAATGAATCAGAGCCCCCTAATCAGCTGCTACTTTAACCCCATCCTGTCTCAGCGAAGAACAGACACCCTCAGGCGACCTACGTGCACAGGCGGGGCCAAATACAAAGCTGAACCCCAGGATCTGTGGGAACAAAGAAGAGAAAGGGAAATCTCTCCATGCAGTCTCAGGAGCTGCGGATTAAATCTCCACAATCAACCTGATGTACCCTGCATCTCTGGAATACCTGAATAGACAACGAATCATCCCAAAATTGAGGCAGTGGACTTTGGGAGCAACTATAGACTTGGGATTTGCTGTCTGCATCTAATTTATTTCTGGTTTTAAGTTTATGTTACTTAAGTATTTAGAGTTTATTATCATTGGTAGATTTGCTTATTGATTTCGTTGCTCTCTTCCATTTATTCCTTTTATATATAGATTATTTTTCCTTTTTCTCTTTTTGTGAGTGTGTATGTGTATGCTTCTTTGTGTGAGTTTGTCTGTATAGTTTTGCTTTTACCATTTGTCCTAGGGTTCTATCTGTCTGGGATTTTTGTTTGTTTCCTTGTTTTTAGTATAGTTTTTAGTGCTTGTTATCATTGGTGGATTTGTTTTATGGTTTGGTTGCTCTCTTCTTTCTATCTTTCTTTTTTTATTACTTTTTGATTTTTTGATTTTTAATAATTTTTTATTTTTTATTTTAAAAACTTTTATTTTATTATGTTTATTTTTTCTTTCTTTCCTTCTTTTCTCCCTTTGCTTCTGAGCCATGTGACAGGTAGGGTCTTGGTGCTCTAGCCAGGTGTCAGGCCTGTGCCTCTGTGGTGGGAGAGCCGAGTTCAGGACATTGGTCTACAAGAGACCTCCCGGCTCCAGGTAATATCAAATGGTGAAAGCTCTCCCAGACATCTCCATCTCAACGTTCAGACCCAGCTCCACTCAATGACCAGCAAGATACAGTGCTGGAAACCCTATGACAAACAAATAGCAGGACAGAAACACAACCCCACCCATTAACAGAGAGGCTGCCTAAAATCATAATAAGGTCAGAGACACCCCAAAACACACCACTGAACACGGTCCTGCCCACTAGAAAGACAAGATCCAGCCTCATACACCAGAACACAGGCACCAGTCCCCTCGACCAGGAAGCCTACACAACCCACTGAACCAAACTTGGCCACTGGGGGCAGACACCAAAAACAACGGGAACTACGAACCTGCAGACTGCAAAAAGGAGACCCCAAACATAGTAAGTTAAGCAAAATGAGAAGACACAGAAACACACAGCAAATAAAGGAGCAAGGTAAAAACCCACGAGACGAAACAAATGAACAGGAAATAGGCAGTCTACCTGAAAAAGAAGTCAGAGTAATGATAGTAAAGATGATCCAAAATCTTGGAAATAGAATGGAGGAAATACAAGAAACGTTTAACAAGGACCTAGAAGAACTAAACAGCAAACAAACAATGCTGAACAACACAATAAATGAAATTTAAAATTCTCTAGAAGGAATCAACAGCAGAATAACTGAGGCAGAAGAACGGATAAGTGACCTGGAAGATAAAATAGTGGAAATAACTACTGCAGAGCAGAATAAAGAAAAAAGAATGAAAAGAATTGAGGACAGTCTCAGAGACCTCTGGGACAACATTAAATGCACCAACATTCGAATTACAGGAGTCCTAGAAGAAGAAGGGAAAAAGAAAGGGACTGAGAAAATATTTGAAGAGATTACAGTTGAAAAATTCCCTAATATGGGAAAGGAAATAGTCAATCAAGTCCAGGAAGCACAGAGAGTCCCATACAGGGTAAATGCAAGGAGAAACACGTCAAGACACATATTAATCAAACTATCAAAAATTAAATACAAAGAAAAAACATTAAAAGCAGCAAGGGAAAAGCAACAGATAACATACAAGGGAATCCCCATAAGGTTAATAGCTGATCTTTCAGCAGAAACTCTGTGAGCTAGAAGGGAGTGGCAGGAAATATTTAAAGTGATAAAAGGGAAAAACCTACAATGAAGATTACTCTGCCCAGCAAGGATCTCATTCAGGTAAGATGGAGAAATTAAAACCTTTACAGACGAGCAAAACCTAAGAGAATTCAGCACCACCAAGCCAGCTTTACAACAAATGCTAAAGGAACTTCTCTAGGTAGGAAACACAAGAGAAGGAAAAGACCTACAATAAAAAACCCAAAACAATTAAGAAAATGGTAATAGCAACATACATATCAATAACTACCTTAAATGTAAATGAATTAAATGGTCCAACCAAAAGAAACAGACTGGCTGAATGGATACAAACAGAAGACCGATATATATGCTGTCTATAAGAGACACACTTCAGACCAAGGGACACATACAGATTGAAAGTGAGGGGATGAAAGAAGGTATTCCATGCAAATGGAAATCAAAAGAAAGCTGGAGTAGCAATGTTCGTATCAGAAAACATAGACTTTAAAATAAAGACTATTACAAGAAACAAAGAAGGACACTACATAAGGATCAAGGGATGAATCCAAGAAGAAGATATAACACTTGTAAATATTTATGCACCCAACATAGGAGCACCACAATACATAAGGTAAATGTTAACAGCCATAAAACGGGAAATCGACAGTAACACAATCATAGTAGGGGACTTTAACACCCCACTTTCACCAAAGGACAGATCATCCAAAATGAAAATAAATAAGGAAACACAAGCTTTAAATGATACATTAAACAAGATGGACTTAATTGATACTTATAGGACATTCCATCCAAAAACAACAGAATACACTTTCTTCTCAAGTACTCATGGAACATTCTCCAGGATACATCATATCTTGGGTCACAAATCAAGCCTTGGTAGATTAAAGAAAATTGAAATCGTATCAAGTATCTTTTCCGACCAAAACGCTATGAAACTAGATATCAATTACAGGAAAAAGTCTGTAAAAACTACAAACACATGGAGGCTAAACAATACACTACTAAATAACCAAGAGATCAGTGAAGAAATCAAAGAAGAAATCAAAAAATATCTAGAAAAAAATGACAATGAAAACACAACGACCCAAAACCTATGGGATGCAGCAAAAGCAGTTCTAAGAGGCAAGTTTATAGCAATACAATCCTACCTCAAGAGACAAGAAACATCTCAAATAAAAAACCTAACCTTACACCAAAAGCAATTAGAGAAAGAAGAACAAAAAACCCCTAAAGTTAGCAGAAGGAAAGAAATCATAAAGATCAGATAAGAAATAAATGAAAAAGAAATGAAGGAAACAATAGCAAAGATCAATAAAACTAAAAGCTGGTTCTTTGAGAAGATAAACAAAATTGATAAACCATTAGGCAGACTCACCGTGAAAAAAAGGGAGAAGACTCAAATCAATAGAATTAGAAATGAAAAAGGAGAAGTAACCACTGACACTGCAGAAATACAAAGGATCATGAGAGATTACTACAAGCAACTATATGCTAATAAAATGGACAACCTGGAAAAAATGGACAAATTCTTAGAAAAGCACAACCTTCCGAGACTGAACCAGGAAGAAATATAAAATATAAACAGACCAATCACAAGCACTGAAATTGAGACTGTGATTAAAAATCTTCCAACAAACAAAAGCCCAGGACCAGATGGCTTCACAGGTGAATTCTATCAAACATTTAGAGAAGAGCTAGCACCTATCCTTCTCAAACTCTTCCAAAATATAGCAGAGGGAGGAACACCCCCAAACTTTTTCCATGAGGCCTCTATCACCCTGACACCAAAACCAGACAGAGATGCCACAAAAGTAGAAAACTACCGGCTAGTATCACTGATGAACATAGGTGCAAAAATCCTCAACAAAATACTAGCAAACAGAATCCAACAGCACATTCAAAGGATCATACACCATGATCAAGTGGGGTTTATCCCAGGAATGCAAGGATTCTTCAATATATGCAAATCAATCAACGTGATACACCATATCAACAAATTGAAGGAGAAAAACCAAATGATCATCTCAATACATGCAGAAAATGCTTTCAACAAAATTCAACACCCATTTATGATAAAAAACCTCCAGACAGTAGGCATAGAGGGAACTTACCTCAACATAATAAAGGCCATATATGACAAACCCACAGCCAACATCGTTCTCAATGGTGAAAAACTGAAACCATTTCCTCTAAGATCAGGAATAAGACAAGGATGTCCACTCTCACCACTATTACTCAACATAGTTTTGGAAGTTTTAGCCACAGCAATCAGAGAAGAAAAAGAAATAAAAGGAATCCAAATTGGAAAAGAAGAAGTAAAGCTGTCACTGTTTGCAGATTACATGATACTATACATAGAGAATCCTAAAGATGCTACCAGAAAATTACTAGAGCTGATCAATGAATTTGGTAAAGTAGCAGGATACAAAATTAATGCACAGAAATCTCTTGCATCTCTATACACTAATGATGAAAAATCTGAAAGAGAAATTAAGGAAACACTCTCATTTACCATTGCAAAAAAAGAATAAAATACATAGGAATAAACCTACCTAAGGAGACAAAAGACCCATATGCAGAAAACTATAAGACACTGATGAAAGAAATTAAAGATGATACAAACAGATGGAGAGATATACCAGATTCTTGGATTGGAAGAGTCAACACTGTGAAAATGACTATACTACCCAAAGCAATCTACAGATTCAATGCAATCCCTATCAAATTACCAATGGCATTTTTCACAGAATTAAAACAAAAAATTTCACAATTTGTATGGAAACACAAAAGACCCCGAATAGCCAAAGCAATCTTGAGAAAGAAAAATGGAGCTGGAGGAATCAGGCTCCCGGACTTCAGACTATACTACAAAGGTACAGTAATGAAGACAGTATGGTACTGGCAGAAAAACAGAAATATAGATTAATGGAATGGGATAGAAAGCCCAGAGATAAACCCACGCACATATGGTCACCTTATTTTTTAATAAGGAGGCAAGAATATACAGTGGAGAAAAGACAGACTCTTCAATAAGTGGTGCTGGGAAAACTGGACAGCTACATGTAAAAGAATGAATTTAGAACACTCCCTAACACCATACACAAAAATAAACTCAAAATGGATTAAAGACCTAAATGTAAGGCCAGACACTATAAAACTCTTAGAGGAAAACATAGGCAGAACGCTCTATGACATACATCACAGCAAAGATCCTTTTTGACCCACCTCCTAGAGTAATGGAAATAAAAACAAAAATAAACAAATGGGACCTAATGAAACTTAAAACCTTCTGCACAGCAAAGGAAACTATAAACAAGACAAAAAGACAACCCTCAGAATGGGAGAAAATATTTGCAAACAAAGCAATTGACAAAAGATTAATCCCCAAAATTTACAAGCAGCTCATGTAGCTCAATATCAAAAAAACAAACAACTCAATCCACAAATGGGCAGAAGATCTAAGTAGACATTTCTCCAAAGAAGATATACAGATTGCCAACAAACAGATGAAAGGATGCTCAACATCACTAATCATTAGAGAAATGCAAATCAAAACTACAATGAGGTATCACCTCACACAGGTCAGAATGGCCATCATCAAAAAATCTACAAACAATAAATGCTGGAGAGCGTGTGGAGAAAAGGGAACACTCTTGCACTGTTGGTGGGGATGTAAATTGATACAGCCACTATGGAGAACAGTATGGAGGTTCCTTAAAAAACTAAAAATAGAACTACCATACGACCCAGCAATCCCACCACTGGGCATATACCCTGAGAAAACCATAATTCAAAAAAAGTCATGTACTACAATGTTCATTGCAGCTCTATTTACAATAGCCAGGACATGGAAGCAACCTAAGTGTCCATCGACAGATGAATGGATAAAGAAGATGTGGCACATATATACAATGGAATATTACTCAGCCATAAAAATAAACAAAATCGAGTTATTTGTAGTGAGGTGGATGGACCTAGAGTCTGTCATACAGAGTGAAGTAAGTCAGAAAGAGAAAAACAAATACCATGTGCTAACACATATATATGGAATCTAAAAAAAAAAAAAAGGTTCTGAAGAACCTAGGGGCAGGACAGGAATAAAGACGCAGATGTAGAGAATAGACTTGAGGACACAGGGAGGGGGAAGGGTAAGCTGGGACGAAGTGAGAGTGTGGCATGGACATATATACACTACCAAATGTAAAATAAATACATTTTACATAGCACAGGGAGATCAGCTTGGTGCTTTGTGACCACCTAGAGGAATGGGATAGGGAGGGTGGGAGGGAGACGCGAGAGGGAGGAGATACGGGGATATATGAATATATATGTATGGCTGATGCACTGTGTTATAAAGCAGAAACTAACACACCACTGTAGAGCAATTATACTCCAACCAAGATTTTAAAAAAAAAGAAAAAGAAATCATTTGCATTTCTATACACTAACAACAAACTACCTGAAAAAGAAATTAAGAAATCAATCCCACTTACAATAGTATAAAAAACAATGAAATACTTAGAAATAAGTTTAACCAAGGAAAAATCTATACACTGAAAGCTATGACACTGATGAAAAAGACTGAAGAAGACAGAAATCAATGGAAAGGTATCTGTGTTCTTGGATTGGAAAAATTAATATTGTGAAAATTTCCATACTACCCAAAGTAATCTAAAGATTCAGTGCAATCCTACCAAAATTCCAATGGTATTTTTCACAGAAACATCTATCCTAAAATTTGAAAATACCATCCTAAAGGTTGAAATCATTATCTTGAGGGGAAAACTGCATACCCATGTTCACTGCAGCGTTATTCACAATAGCCAAGATATGGAAACAACCTAAATGTCCTTTGATGAATGAATGTGTAAAGAAAATGCATGGTAGATAATTGCAATGGAATATTATTCAGCCATAAAAAAGAAGGAAATCCTGCCATCTGTGACAACATAGATGAGCCTGGAGGGCATTACGCTAATTGATATAAGCCAGACAAGAATGACAAATACATATGGTATCAGTTACATGTGGAATTTTTTTAAGCCAATTTCATAGAAACAGAAAGTAGAATGGTAGTTGCCAGGGGCTGGGGGGAGAGGTAAATGGGGTAGTATAGGTCAAAGAGTACAAAGTTTTCAACTATAAGAAGAATAAGAACCCAATGTACAACATGGTGACTATAGTTGGTAATATGGTGTCATGTACTTAAATGTTACTGAGTAGTTAAGCATTCTCACCATACACACACAAAAAAATTTAACTATGTCTTTAAAAATAATACAAATGAACTTATTTACAAAACATAAATAGACCCACAGACATAGAAAACAAACCTATAGTTACCAAAGGGGATAACAGGATTGGGGGAGATAAATTAAGTGTTTGGGATTAACATGTACACACTACCATATAAAAAATAGGTAACCAGGGACTTCCCTGGTGGCACAGTGGTTAAGAATCCGCCTGCCAATGCAGGGGACACGGGTTCGATCCCTGGTCTAGGAAGACCGCACATGCCGTGGAGCAGCTAAGCCCAGGAGCCACAACTACTGAAGCCCGTGTGCCTAGAGCCCATGCTCTGCAACAAGAGAAGCCACCACAATGAGAAGCCCAAGCACCGCAACGAAGAGTAGCCCCTGCTCTCCTCAACTAGAGGAAGCCCGCATACAGCAACAAAGATGCAATGCAGCCAAAAAAAAAAAAAAAGGTAACCAGCAAGGACCTACTGTATAGCACAGGGAACTATGCTCAATATCTTGTAATAACCTATAATCGAAAAGCATGTGTAAAAGTATAGATATATATATATTTATATAAAAAACGGAATCACTTTGCTGTACACCGGAAACTAACACGGCATTGTAAATCAACTATACTTCCACTATACTTTAATAAAAAAATAAAAGGAAAAAAAATTAACTATGTAAAGTGATGGATGTGTTATTTTGATCATTCTATATGTATATGTGTATCAAATCATCAAGTTGTCCATTTTAAAATATACAGCTATAGTTGGCAATTATTCCCAATTATTCCTCAATAAAGTTTTTTTAAAAATAAGATAAATAATCATAACATTTCAAAAAAGAGAGAAAGAAAAAATTAAGCCAACCCCACAGGGGTCCAAGCTCCAGGGATCACTGTAACATTGACCATATAACCACGGTGAGGTGCTGTGAACCTGCTGTATGGCAGAAAGGCAAAGGAGGTGCCTCCCAAGCTAGCTGCTCAACAAAATCTCTTCTGCTCAGAGAAGAGGGACTAACATTGGCCAACCCCATTGCAATTATGTTCCATGAACTCCAGTCCAGGAAAGGATATAGTAGGTAAGTCATAAAAAAATTTTTCTTCCCCTTTCCTCAAAGTGTATTAAAAATAGAGTCACCCAAAAGTAACTAAGCAATGACCTTCAGGGTGTTTTAAGATAAGAAAACTTTGGTCCAGGTGATATCATCTCCGCCACTCCATAGTCTGCTACTTTCAGACTATTCCACACCATACCTGAGTAGTGTTGAAAAGGCAGAATAAGTAGCTGAAGGTGACCCTGATGCCATCAATATCAATTAGCATTAACTATGCCAGAATCCAGGTAACTCCAAAAATGACTGCAACAGATAACGTGCTAAGAAACTTCTTTAGGATTGAAACCTTTGTGCTAAGTAAGAGAAAACAAGAAAGGAAATATGGTTCATTCAGGTTTTTACTTATTAATATCATTGTTACCCTCCTACTGAAAATATGTATTCAGCTGTACATATACACTGTTCATTAAACAATATTATGCCTCAGGTGGAAAAACCTATGTCACTCTGAATAAAAGAGAGGAAGGAAGGAAGGGAGGAAGACAGTGATATCTGCTTAAAAGCTCAGGCATAAACAGTTCCTTAAATACTACTGCAGGTTAATTTCACATAGAATTAACTTTTTCTTTGGAACTGAATTTGATTTTAGCGATTATAACTACTGGATCAGTAATTCCTTTTTTGGGCATCTGGGACCGTCCCATGCCATAAGTTGATATCAGAATGAAAAGTTATTAAAGCACAGAGTGACCTACTTCCCTGTCATGCTAAGTCTATATCCCTGGAACCTGAGCTTGGCCATATGACTTACTTTGACCAGAGGGACATTAGCATTTGTTCCACAAACAAAGGCTTGAGAGCATTCCACTCATCAGAGCGTGTCTTTTCTTATTGCTCTTTGGAACCCTGAGAGTACTATGTTAAAAGAGAGACCACATGCAGCAGAGATGAGCTTTCCCAACTGAGCAGTTCCCATTCAATACCAACCAACCACCAACCATCAGACATGAAAGTGATTCATCCTAAATTATCTACCAGCATTCAAGCCAGCTAAAACCAAAACAACTACATGATCAACACTCAAACTTATGACAAGTAATAAATATTTATCATTCTAAGCCATTGAATTTGGGGGTAATTTGTTACACAGCAAAAGCTAACTGATACATAGAAGAAAATTTGTTAAACAATTAAATTGTAACCTGCTCTTCACTGTAACTAAGCTAATTTAAGAACCATGAGCTACCAGTCAAAATTTTGAAACATTACAAATTTTTTTGATGTCTGTGGCCAAAATGATATTGCTTTGTATAAAAGAAATATAACTTAACTTACAATTAGGCTAACAAGACTTCACCAAGGTTTTTCTGCATTGTTAAGAAAACATAGGTTTGAATGATTATCAGTGATAGTCTTTTCTCCACATTTCCCCTCAATATGGGTTATCATCCATATAGGAAAGATGATACTCTTGATTGGTAAAGTACACGTTTAAGATTACATTCCCACTAATGATGGCTGTTTTCACCCATCTGTTCATTCAAAATGGATCTATATGGCGACCAACAAAGTTCACAGATGTATTTACAGTAAGTCTACTTGGGTTAAGAAGAGTCTTGTAGAATTAAGCCTGAATTCACAGCCTCATTAACACTGTGTTCTAACCAATTCATGCTGTGGGATGTGGAGTTGGTGGGAGTGTATGTGTTTAATAGTTTCTGTTCTTTGTCTCTCCAACTGAAAGCTCTTTCTGTATATTAGTGATGACAATGAAAATGCTTATTGGGGTCAGAAAAGTTACGGAGAGGAAAGAAGCAGTTCACATGGGAACTGATAAACCAGAGAGCACACGCCCCATCTGCAGGGAATGTGGGCCCAACGTTGCCTGATGTTCCAATTTTTATATGTTTGCAACTAATTTTTAAAAATTTAAAGCTATTATGTGATTCAGGTAACACATGTAAAATATAACCTACAGTTACTAGTTTCTAAAATGAAAATACAGTTGCCAGCATCTACTCACAACCCTCTCATATTTTTAATTATTCAAATCTGATTTCATGAATATTTGGGATTGGGGGATAAATGTTTTTTCTTGATGTCTTTGGGTTGGGTTTTTAGTTGGGCTCATACAGCACAAAAGTATCTTAGGTAATGCAATAGACTCACATTGTAGTCTTGATGTTGGAAGATGAGAAGATCCACCTTCTGAGACAAAGTTTAAGAGAAAATCTGTCCTGCAAACCACATATCCTTGCCATTTCCCCCAAATCTGAAAACTTTTCTAGGAGCTGTGGATGTATTCCTGTGCTATATTTAGTGCTAGATGAGCCATGCCTTCCAGCTTCTGATTCATTGGGAACCTTACCTCTTCAGATTCTGATTATTCTTCCATAGCACTTTGACTACAATGACAATAAATATAACAACATTGCTGATGAGGATAATGATCATAGGTATGATGAATGACCACAACAATGGACTTGTTATCAAACCACTGCTTTCTTGAGTTGCCAGCCAGCAGCTGTGGAGAGAAAAGAAATGATTTCAGCAGACTAAGAAAGCAGAGAAAAGAAATGATTTCAGCAGACTAAGAAAGCAGAGAAAAGAAATGATTTCAGCAGAAAGAAAGGTATACAAACTCTTCTCTATGCTGTTCACACCATTGACATTCACTTGACTGAAAGACTTGCTAAAAGTCAATATCTCTTTGCCTTCTATATATTGGAGATGGTTTTCAAGAATTCAACCAAGTAGAAAAGTTAAATGCATTGATTCTGCCAAATTTCTCTGTGAGACAGTATGGGCTAGTGGAAAGAAAGTGGGCTTTTGAGTTAGGCAGTCCTGAATATAAATGTCACTGTCTGTCACTTACTAGGTTTCTGACTTTAGTTAAGTTACTGTTTAATTTTCTTTTTGACTATGTAGCACACTCAGATGGCTCAAAATTTTAAAGGTACAAATCATCATAGAGAGACAAGACCCCTCCTACAACTATCCCTAGTCACCTAGTTTTTATCTCCAGTGGTATTCAATGTTTCTTGTGTATTCTTCCAGATTCAGACTATGCATACACCAGCAAATGTATATTTTTTCCTGATTTTGAAGCAAAGGATAACATGATACTTCTATACCTTACTTAAAAACACATCTTGGAGATCATTCCATATCAGAATATAAAGATTATCCTTATGATTTTTTATGGCTGCATATTATTCCATTATTTCATTATACCATAAATTATTTAAACTGTCTCTTATTAATAGGCATTTTTTGAAGTTTAATGTTTAAAAAATATTTGAATAGTTCTTTAACCTCATTGCGTCTGTTTTTGTTTTTGTCTTTTTGTTATTGTTGGTGGTAGTTTTGGTGGTATTTTTTTTCTCATCTGTGAAGTGTAGTAATCATCTCCTGGCATTGTTGTAAGAATAAATTCATTCATTTAATAAGTATTTACTGAGTACATGCTATGTGCCAGACATTGTTCTAGATACCAAGATATTAGCAGTGAATGAAAAACCAAAATGCCTTTCTTTAGTGAATTTATTCTAATGCAGAAAATAAATAAAACTAATGAATTAATAAGATATATACCATAACAGAAGTTAACAAGTGCTGTGAAGAAAAATAAAGCAGGTAATGAGGGTAGGTATTACTATGTATATGTATATGTGTGTCTGTGTGTATGCCTGGGGGACCAGGGGAGGAAATGTTTCATTTTAAATAGAGTAGTCAGGAAAATCCTTATGGAAAAAAATATTTGATCTGAAGTAGATGAGGGGGAAGGGTGTTCTAGGCAGAGGGAACAGCAAGTGCAAAGGCTCTGAGTTGAGAGCTTAAGCAAAGAGGCCAGTGTGGCTAGAACAGAGTATGTAAGTAGATGGGATTAGTAAAAAGATGCAAATTATGTCAGGGCTTTATAGGTGACTGCATGTACTCTTGGCAAGAAGGAGAAACTTAACATGCTCTGTCTTTAGTTTTAAAAGTATTACTTTAGCTAGATGCAGGGATAAAAGAAGAGCACATGCCAAAGGAGGAGATCAGCTAGGGGTCTACTGCAACAATCAGGTGGCTTGGAACCAGGGAGAGGAGATGTTGAGAAATAGTCTGATTCTAGATATGTTTAAAAGTAAAACAAAAGGGGACTTCCCTGGTGGTCCAGTGGTTAAGACTCCACGCTCCCAATGTAGGGGGCCTGGGTTCGATCCCTCGTCAGAAAACTAGATTCCACATGCCATGACTAAAAGCCTGCATGTGGCAACTGAAGATTCAACTAAGATCACTCATGCCACAGTGAAGATCCCGCATGCTGCAACTAAGACCCAGCGCAGCCAAATAAATAAATATATATATTTTTTAAAAGTAAAGCAAAAGGATTTATTGATAGGTTAGATGGGAGATATAGGAGAGTTAAGAGTGACTCCAAATCTTTGGCTTGAGTATCTGGAAGGATGGAATTACTGTCAACTGAGTTGGGGAAGATGATGAGAAGAGCAGGTTTGGGAGGGAAGACCAGGAGACGTCCCATCACTTGTCCAGCCAAGTGAAGGTATCAGGTAGGCAGTAGGGTATTAACAAAATAATGTGAGAAGCCCTGGTATATATTTGGCAATCAATTAATGTCTGTTTTCTTTCCCTTGTAGGTAAACACCATTATTATACATGCCAAAGGATTTCTAAGCTGTTTTGCATTGGAATGTTGTTACAATTTAAGTTATTAGAAATCATATTTCTAATCTGAATGACCTAGAAGGAAATTGGGATGATTTCAGATCTCTGTAATGAATTTTAAAAATGAAAAGGAGGAGATTGGTTCAAGATGGTGGAGTAGAAGGAGGTGCACTCACTCCTTCTTGCAAGAGCACCAGAATCACAACGAACTGTTGAACAATCATCTACAGGAAAACACTGGAACTCACCAAAAAAGATACCCCACATCCAAAGACAAAGGAGAAGCCACAATAAGATGATAGGAGGGGCACAATCACAATAAAATCAAATACCATAACCATTGCGTGGGCTACTCACAAACTGGAGAACGATTATACCACAGAAGTCCACCCACTGGAGTGAAGGTTCTGAGCCCCACATCAGGCTTCCCAACCTGGGGGTCCAGCAATGGGAGGAGGAATCCCCAGAGAATTGGACTTTGCAGTCAGGCAGGATTTGACTGCAGGACTTCCACAGGACTGGGGGAAACAGAGACTTCACTCTTGGAGGGCACACACAAAATCTTGTACACACCAGGACCCAGGGGGAAGGAGCAGTGACTCCATAGGAGACTGAACCAACCTACCTGCTAGTGTTGGAGGGTCTCCTGCAAAGGCAGGGGGTGGCTGTGGCTCCCCATGGGGACAAGGACACTGGCAGTAGAAGTTCTGGGAAGTACTCCTTGGTGTGAGCCCTCCCAAAGTCCACCATTAGCCCCACCAAAGAGCCTGTAGGCTCCAGTGCTGGGTCGCCTCAGGCCAAATGACCAACAGGGAGAGAACACAGCCCCACCCTTCAGCAGACAAATGGATTAAAGTTTTACTGAGCTCTGCCCACCAGAGCAACACCCAGCTCTACCTACCACCAGTCCCTCCCATTACGAAGCTTGCACAAGCCTCTTAGATAGCCTCATCCACCAGAGGGCAGACAGCAGAAGCAAGAAGAACTACAATCCTGCAGCCTGCAGAACAAAAACCACAATCACAGAAAGACAGACAAAATGAAAAGGCAGAGGATTATGTCCTAGATGAAGGAACAAGATAAAACCCCAGAACAGCAACTAAATGAAGTGGAGATAGGCAACCTTCCAGAAAAAGAATTCAGAATAATGATAGTGAAGATGATCCAGGACCTCAGAAAAAGGATGGAGGAAAGAATCGAGGAAATGCAAGAAATGTTTAACAAAACCTAGAAGAACTGAAGAACAAACAAACAGAGATGAACAATACAATAACTGAATTGAAAAATACACTAGAAGGAATCAATAGCAGAATAACTGAGACAGAAGAACGGATTAGTGACCTGGAAGACAGAATGGTGGAAATCACTGCCGCAGAACAGAATAAAGAAAAAAGAATGAAAAGAAATGAAGACAGCCTAAGAGACCTCTGGGACAACAAACACGCCAACATTCATATTATAGGGGTCCCAGAAGGAGAAGAGAGAGAGAAGGACCAGAGAAAATATTTGAAAAGATTATAGTCGAAAACTTCCCCAACATGGGAAAGGAAATAGCCACCCGAGTCCAGGAAGTGCAGAGAGTCCCATACAGGATAAACCCAAGGATAAACATGCCGAGACACACATTAATCAAACTGGCAAAAATTAAAGACAAAGAAAAATTATTGAAAGCAGCAAGGGAAAAATGACAAACAACATACAAGGGAACCCCCATAAGGTTAAGAGCTGATTTCTCAGCAGTTTAAAAGGGGAGGACAGGATAGAGAAAGAAAATGCATATCTAACTCTATCGGATAAAGACAGACTTGCAAATTACGAAACAATTTAGACAAATATTTATCTTTATCTGTATGAGTTATTTAAACTTTAGACAACACAATTTCTAAGTATTACTATTTGTACTATAGATCTGTGTGTGTATGCATACAAATGTCTGTAAGGTTCCTCAGTTACCTCACACAGATGGGGAGACCTGGATGGGAAACAGGCTTGGATGCCTGTGGCCATGAGGAGGTGTGCACTAGGAAGGGACACCTCCTCACCTCCTCCGTCCTTTGTATTACTTGGAGAGATAGTCACGCTGGATTTGTTCTCATGAGCCTCTTCCTAGTTATTCTGAATATAATCACCCAGATTTTGAAAAATAGACTGCTGAGGAGACAGATGGATCCTCCATGCAGACTAACCCTTGTAGGAGTGGGATTTCTAGAATTGAGATCGGAGAGTCACAAGGTCAAGGCTGCATCTGACAAACAGATATGAACCTGAGGTCTGGAGAGCATCATAGGTGAGCCTCAGATGAAGCATTTAACTCCTTGGTGATTTTGTCATGAAACATGGGAAAAGACAGCTGTAGAAGATATAGCATATGCTTCCAGAAAATTCTTCCTCATGCATTATAATTTCCCAATGGTTACCTCAACCCTTCAGGGAAGTCTGAAACAGCCTATATGGTGGGACAGAGATTTGGGGGATAGAGCACTAAATAGGAGTGTGGCCTGCCCTGCAGTCGCCCCTTAATTGGGTCCTGGCAGAGATAGCAGTACATCAAGGGAACTGGGTTAGGGGTTTCGGGTGTGACCGGCAGAACTGGGAGCCATGGTGGGGGGACAGGGAGTATGATATATTGAGGAGCAACTTCTGGGAAGATAACTCAAGAAAACCCAAAAAAGTCCCTCCTCTTTCTAAATATATCCTGAAGAAATGTGAGCCTTGATGTGTGTGTATAGGGTGGAAAGTGGGGGATAAGGGTCCAAGATGAAGCTGATATTCATGTTACACATCCTTTCCCCCCTTCCCAACTCTTACTATCAGTTGCCTAGTGTCTTCCCTAACATCTAATACTGTACTCAGGAAAGAATCTGCTCTCAATTATTTACATCTTGGTGTGAATAAATTTAAGACAGCAGGCTTCTTTCTACTGAAGACTTCTGTAGGAGTAGGTCTAGCCCTGTGGCTGGGTTAGGATAGGAAATTAATAATAATGCAGTTTGAGGTGAATTACCTCTCCCATGAGATATTTGCATTTTACTCCTGATATCTAATTGTGCAATTAAAATTTTAAAATTCATTAAAAGATATTTAATCCCAATTAAACAGAGAAAATAGTGCCTAGAGTATATGGCTCCTAAAATCAAGCCAGGCAGGTAGCTCCCCATTCTACACTTGGTCACGGTCAGCCCTGGAAATAGGTAAGCACTCTGACACCACAGCCTTCCCTTGGGTATACTTGCACATTTCCAAGAGTTTTGTTTTGATTTGAGTTGGTTTGGGACTTAAGGCGGAATCCAGGGATCAGAATGGTTGAATTTATAAAATAAGAAGGGAAGATAAATTAAAGAGCAGTTGCCATTTGGTAGCAGAAATACACATAGAGTTCAGCCCCGCTTTCTTACTCTCCCCACATGGAAGGCAAATACCATGCATTCAGGTACTTCCATTATTGACAGTTAATTTTTCACGCTGGAGTCACAGGGAGAATTTATGGGTGATAAATCATCATGAAATACTCATTATAATCATATCAACATAGAATTGGTTCATAAGCATGGATAGTGCTCTTCAAGCACTTTCATGGATACTGCGCTTCAAACAGTTTCAAGTGTGAAAATGTTTTCACACTTGCTTGACCCTTCATAGTAACCCCAGAGCAGGTATTACTATTATTGTTATTCCCATTTTCTAGATGAGAAAACTAAGATAAGGGGTTACTAAGGATCACACTTCCTGTGTCCTGTGATTTTCAGACTTAATCAAAGAAGACAAATTTAATATTAAAAAAGTTCACATTTATAAATTTAGAAGACAATTACTTGCTTTACGAAAGGGTTTATCATAGGAAATTTTCATGTCACCATATTTAAAATATAATGTGTTCTTTGAGAATTTGAAATACCAGTTATAATATGACAATTATAAAGTGAGATGCATATTACAGTGACACTTGGACTCAATGTCACTGAATAGTTACACTCATATTAAAGAAATGGACATTTAAAAAAATATAAACTTACATTTCCTCTCGCCGGTAGTCTAACTCCCACTGTGAATTATTCCCATTCTGAGAATAAATAATTCCCACTGTCACAGCTACCACTATAGCCGGGACTCCTATGTGATAAAGAGTCACAGAATTAATAATTTACCCAAGACTGGGATTAATTATAAAGGAACATGAATGAATTATACACCTGACCTTTTTCAGGATGCATTGTTCTTTCCACTATAGACAGTGTACTAAATGATCCTACAGATGTAGGTCAACAGTGCACATAGTTTTTCTGTGTTTTCTTTTCCCTATCAGTGTTGGCTATACATATCAATCCTATACTATTTCTGATTTCTTTGTAACTCTTACCACAATTTCCACTCTTAAATGGTCTAATTCCTCTTTCACTTGAATAAATTTAAATTTAGGTAACGTGAAAACAACTCTCCTTTGCTGGAACTCATTAAATTTTTCAAGTTATTTTTCTTAAAAGAGTCACTCTGATTGTCTTGAAACATTTCTTTTAAAGTAGCTAGGAAAAGCAGGGTCAGCGGGGTGGTGGGATGAATTGGGAAATTGGGATTGACATATATACACTAATATGCATAACATAGATAACTAATAAGAAGCTGCTGTATTTTAAAAAATAAAATAAAATTCAAAAAAAAAGAAAGTTAATTTACAAAAAAAAAAAATAAAGTAGCTAGGAAGTTTATATGTGGTCTAAATCTCAAGTCAAATAAATAGAGATGTTAAAGGAAATGAACATCTTGAAGTTAGCTCATGATGTATATAGTATAGCTGCCTTGATCACATCTGCCTTCTTCACAGGAGAAGACACTCCTTCACTAGACAGAAGGCACTCCTAGTGATTGCTGGATTTTCCATCTCCCCTACCACAAGGCCTTGTACTATTAGGTCTTCAATCGGTGTTTGTTTAAATTAAATGATTTCAACAAAATTAAATTCCTGAGTAAGTGGAGAAGCAAACACTTACCCCATCCAATGAAAGAGATGAAAAGAATGAAATGCTGAGGAAGAGGCTTCATGGTCCTAATAAGAAGGAAATAGAGCTGGGCAGCACTGAGTCCCATCCAGGTAAATGTCACTAACACAAAATAGTGCAGCAAGATAGCAATCGCAGTGCATGTGGGATTCAAGATGACAACGGTGTCTTGTCTGGACATTTCATTATTACTCAAGTCAGTATTATCAGTGTCACTATGACTTGTCTTTAAGTTCTTATTGGAGTTTTCGATTCCAAACACAAAGAGGAGGTTGAAAATCAACATTGATGTGCACAGATTGACCAATACCCAGGTTACTGAGGTTTTCTGACTTTCCTGAAGATAAATAAATAAATATAATTAATAAACAAAACAACTACAAAAAATAAACTCCAGTGAAATCATGAGGGAACAAAAGAATATTATTACCCACTGTAAATCTAGCTCATAGCCCAGTGGGCCAGCTGGTAAACGGACCTTCCCAACTACACCAGACAAACATTCTCTCTTCTTACCTGATTCTCACAAAGTGAGTTTGAGAAAACATGTTGATACCCCCTTTCTTGAACCTGTCTTTTAATCCAAGGTGATAGATGTTTTCCAGAGATGCCCTCCTGTGAACTCTACTTCCTGGAGTTTATGCCCAGTGTAGCCCCCTCCAGGGCTGTCCAGTGACTTGATATAACCAACAGAATGCAGCAGAAGGCCTGGCAGCCAGGGCCAACTTATCCATCAGACAGTGGTGCTTAGCATCCACAATATGTTTATACTTCTATGGCCCACAACAAGGTCTTCTAATGTAAAACATGCCCAAGGACCGTTCCTTCATCTGAAGATATAATTTGTGGGTGTAGAACCAAGTTCTCTTTGAAACTCATGACATATCACAGGTCTCTGTATATTATGGTATACAGTCCTGTATTAAAGAAAGTTATAAAATTTCCATTCACTACCATCTAGATCCTTATGAATTTTTCAGATTATAAGGCCTCTTGAAATAAATATTTCACTATTAATGTGCTTAAAGTTCTAACATCTTCAAGAACTTCTCTATTTCTAATGTCTCAGAATTTGATGAACAAATCTGTTTGCTAATTATATATCCTTTATGGTCCTACCATAACATTCCACCATGGTCCTTCTTAGTCTTTGGAGTCCCACACTGAATAAAAAGTTTATATTAAAACAGAACTCTGTCCATCCTCGTGATATTTTAGTTGAGATTTTCCGGATAATTCAAAATTTTATTTTAAGTCTTCTGAAAGGTTTAAAGAGCAGAAATGTAAAAAGCATTCAAAAGAATCCATTTATATAAAAGTAAAGTTCATTTTTAATTTTTCTCCAATTTCAAACATAAATTATCTACAGAGAGAATAAGCTATTTTCAAATAGGCTATTTTCAAACGGGTCTTCTGTATATTACTATATTCTGTGCATTTTTATTATATGCACAGAAATATATAATATATATATTATCTATGACAGCAAAACTGCTAAAAACAAGTTGATAGAGGACACACACACACACAAAAATATGATGACAATTGGAAGGAGTGAGATTTTAGGCAAAGAAACTATCGGGTTGGCCAAAAAGTTCATTCTGGTTTTTCCGTGCCACCTTACAGAAAAACCCAGATGAACTTTTTGGCCAAACCAATAGTTACGCAGCTACCACAACTTATTCACATGGAACCAAATAACTGTCTGTTCAAGTGTCTTTACAAATGAAAAGACAGATATAAGAGTCATTTCACTTTACATGACAGACATAATTACATGGCATGTAATTTTCCTTCAAGGCACTTACCACAATTTGTAATTATATATTTATTTCTGTATATATTTGTACAACGTCTGTCTTCCCCCCGAGAATGTAAATTCCAATGAAGAGGGGAGTTTATATGTCTTGTTCATAGTTTTGTATTTACCTCCTCACATGTTGCTTGGCACATAGTAAACACTCAATGTAAAAATTTTAAACGAAGGGCAAGAGACTCATTAAGTGTGAAAGGTAAAGAAAAGAATCAAAAATAATTCTGGCTCTTTGGACAAATGGCTTATTCTAAGTATAGGGCAGAAAAAGTGAAAGATGTACCTGGACCATTTTGCTGTGCCTTAAATAAGGAAACGCTTATAGACTGACAGGGACATGAAAAAAACAACATGAAAGGACTCCCTGCAGCTGCACTGGAGAGTACACTTCTTTCCAAAGTAATATAGTGACTAAATATAGAAGGAATTATAGATTAGAGATCATCATTCACCCACCAATGTAATCATATATACCAGTTAGGATCATCAGTGAATACCAAAACCACTGAGTAAAAGTTGGGGAACAGAATATTCACACAGTCTCCAAGTTTCACTGCATGGATTGCCTATTATTTACAAAGGGGAAAATTGAGACTTTACAGTATAGAAATCTACCAGACACTACTTTAAACAAGGAAGCAAATGACACAGCAATAACAGGACAAACTGACATCATGCACTTCTTGCTGTGCCACAATGAAAAAGACTTAATGATTAGAATTCTCATCAAAAAAATGTAACCTGTATCTAATCATTGGAAAATTTCAGAGAAATTTTATATTGTAGAATATTCTACCTTCTATAAAATAACTAACCTGAACACTTCAAATGTTTTAATGTCATGAAAGACCAAAACAAACAAATTTAAAAAGCAGAGGAATTATTCTAAGCTAAAGACAACTATACAGACACAATTACTAAATAAATTGGGGGGGGGGGGGGAACAGCTAAAATGGACATAATTGGAACAGCTGGAGAAATTTGAATAAGGACATTAACATGATAACATATTAATGTTAAATTCTTGAGTTACATATTCTGAGTGAGGATAATAATATTATACTATGTAGGAGTGCCCTTGTTTTTAGGAGATGCATACATGCTTGAAGAATTTGGAGATGACAGTCATGATGTTTACAACTTACTTTCAAAATTTCAGGAAAAAATAGGAAAAGAGAGAAAGCAAAATATTAACAACTGGTGAATCCAGGTGAAGGGTATTTGGGTGTTCACTTAGTCTCTTTCAACACTTCTATAGACTTTTAATTTTTTTAAATAAAACTTCAGGAAAAAATGTTTAAATGGCAATACCTTTAGAAAAAAAATTCCTGAATCTACACATCTGAGAAAACAGTTGTGAAGGAATTTATTAGAGAGAAATAATTCTGAAGGAAAGAAGCATTGTGATACATCTTGAGTTTGTGAGGAAAAACCAGGTGAGAATACATTTTTTTCTTTAGTTTCCATATACATGTGTTAGCATACGGTATTTGTTTTTCTCTTTCTGACTTACTTCACTCTGTATGACAGATTCTAGGTCCATCCACCTCACTACAAATAAATCAATTTTGTTTCTTTTTATGGCTGAGTAATATTCCATTGTATATATGTGCCACATCTTCTTTATCCATTCATTTGTCGATGGACACTTAGGTGGCTTCCATGTCCTGGCTATTGTAAATAGAGCTGCAATGAACATTGTGGTACATGATTCTTTTTGAATTATGGTTTTCTCAGGGTATATGCCCAGTAGTGGGATTGCTGGGTCATATGGTAGTTCTATTTTTGTTTTTTAAGGAACCTCCATACTGTTCTCCATAGTGGCTATATCAATTTACATTCCCACCAACAGTGCAAGAGGGTTACCTTTTCTCCACACCCTCTCCAGCATTCATTGTTTGTAGATTTTCTG
This sequence comes from Balaenoptera ricei, assembly GCF_028023285.1. Classification (NCBI taxonomy): domain Eukaryota; kingdom Metazoa; phylum Chordata; class Mammalia; order Artiodactyla; family Balaenopteridae; genus Balaenoptera; species Balaenoptera ricei. The sequence continues at coordinate 113,353,836 of NC_082642.1, forward strand.
ATGATGCCCATTCTAAGCAGTGTGAGGTGATACCTCACTGTAGTTTTGATTTGCATTTCTCTAATGATTAGTGATGTTAAGCATCCTTTCATGTGTTTGTTGGCCATCTGTATATCTTCTTTGGAGAAATGTCTGTTTACGTTTTCTGCCCATTTTTGGATTGGGTTGTTTGTTTTTTTTATATTGAGCTGCATGAGCTGCTTGTAAATTTTGGAGATTAATCCTTTGTCAGTTGCTTCGTTTGCAAATATTTTCTCCCATTCTGAGGGTTGTCTTTTTGTCTTGTTTATGGTTTCCTTTGCTGTGCAGAAGGTTTTAAGTTTCATTAGGTCCCATTTGTTTATTTTTGTTTCTATTTCCATTTCTCTAAGAGGTGGGTCAAAAAGGATCTTGCTGTGATTTATGTCATAGAGCATTCAGCCTATGTTTTCCTCTAAGAGTTTTATAGTGTCTGGCCTTACATTTAGGTCTTTAATCCATTTCGAGTTTATTTTTGTGTATGGTGTTAGGGAGTGTTCTAAATTCATTCTTTTACATGTAGCTGTCCAGTTTTCCCAGCACCACTTATTGAAGAGGTTCTCTTTTCTCCATTGTATATTCTTGCCTCCTTTTTCAAAAATAAGGTGACCATATGTGCGTGGGTTTATCTCTGGGCTTTCTATCCCATTCCATTGATCTATATTTCTGTTTTTCTCCCAGTACCATACTGTCTTGACTACTGTAGCTTTGTAGTATAGTCTGAAGTCCAGGAGCCTGATTCCTCCAGCTCCATTTTTCATTCTCAAGATTCCTTTGGCTATTCAGGGTCTTTTGTGTTTCCATACAAATTGTGAAATCCTTTGTTCTAATTCTGTGAAAAATGCCATTGGTAATTTGATAGGGATTGCATTGAATCTGTAGATTGCTTTGGGTAGTATAGTCATTTTCACAGTGTTGATTCTTCCAATCCAAGAACATGGTATATCTCTCCATCTGTCTGTATCATCTTTAATTTCTTTCATCAGTGTCTTATAGTTTTCTGCATATGGGTCTTTTGTCTCCATAGGTAGGTTTATTCCTAGGTATTTTATTCTTTTTGTGGCAATGGTAAATGGTAGTGTTTCCTTAATTTCTCTTTCAGATTTTTCATCATTAGTGTATAGGGATGCAAGAGATTTCTGTGCATTAATTTTGTATCCTGCTACTTTACCAAACTCATTGACTAGCTCTAGTAGTTTTCTTTTTTTTTTTAAACATCTTTATTGGAGTATAATTGCTTTACAATGGTGTGTTAGTTTCTGCTTTATAACAAAGTAAATCAGTTATACATATACATATGTTCCCATATCTCTTCCCTCTTGCATCTCCCTCCCTCCCACCCTCCCTATCCCACCCCTCTAGGTTGTCACAAAGCACAGAGCTGATCTCCCTGTGCTATGCGGCTGCTTCCCACTAGCTATCTATTTTACATTTGGTAGTGTATATATGTCCATGACACTCTCACCCTCTCACATCTTACCCCTCCCCCTCCCCATATCCTCAAGTCCATTCTCTAGTAGGTCTGTGTCTTTATTCCCGTCTTGCCACTAGGTTCTTCATGACCTTTTTTTTTTTTTCCTTAGATTCCATATATATGTGTTAGCATACTGTATTTGTTTTTCTCTTTCTGACTTACTTCACTCTGTATGACAGACTCTAACTCCATCCACCTCATTACAAATACCTCCATTTCATTTCTTTTTATGGCTGAGTAATATTCCATTGTATATATGTGCCACATCTTCTTTATCCATTCATCCGATGATGGACACTTAGGTTGCTTCCATGTCCTGGCTATTGTAAATAGAGCTGCAGTGAACATTGTGGTACATGACTCTTTTTGAATTATGGTTTTCTCAGGGTATATGACCAGTAGTGGGATTGCTGGGTCATATGGTAGTTCTATTTTTAGTTTTTTAAGGAACCTCCACACTGTTCTCCATAGTGGCTGTATCAATTTACACTCCCACCAACAGTGCAAGAGTGTTCCCTTTTCTCCACACCCTCTCCAGCATTTATGGTTTCTAGATTTTTTGATGATGGCCATTCTGACCGGTGTGAGATGATACCTCATTGTAGTTTTGATTTGCATTTCTCTAATGATTAATGATGTTGAGCATTCTTTCATGTGTCTGTTGGCCATCTGTATATCTTCTTTGGAGAAATGTCTGTTTAGGTCTTCTGCCCATTTTTGGATTGGGTTGTTTGTTTTTTTGTTATTGAGCTGCATGAGCTGCTTGTAAATCTTGGAGATTAATCCTTTGTCAGTTGCTTCATTTGCAAATATTTTCTCCCATTCTGAGGGTTGTCTTTTGGTCTTGTTTATGGTTTCCTTTGCTGTGCAAAAGCTTTTAAGTTTATTAGGTCCCATTTGTTTATTTGTGTTTTTATTTCCATTTCTCTAGGGGCTGGGTCAAAAAGGATCTTGCTGTGATTTATGTCATAGAGTGTTCTGCCTACGTTTTCCTCTAAGAGTTTGATAGTGTCTGACCTTACACTTAGGTCTTTAATCCATTTTGAGTTTATTTTTGTGTATGGTGTCAGGGAGTGTTCTAATTTCATACTTTTACATGTAGCTGTCCAATTTTCCCAGCACCACTTACTGAAGAGGCTGTCTTTTCTCCACTGTATATGCTTGCCTCCTTTATCGAAGATAAGGTGACCATATGTGTGTGGGTTTATCTCTGGGCTTTCTATCCTGTTCCATTGATCTATATTTCTGTTTTTGTGCCAGTACCAAACTGTCTTGATTACTGTAGCTTTGTAATATAGTCTGAAGTCAAGGAGCCTGATTCCTCCAGCTCCATTTTTCGTTCTCAAGATTGCTTTGGCTATTCGGGGTCTTTTGTGTCTCCATACAGATTGTGAAATTTTTTGTTCTAGTTCTGTGAAAAATGCCAGTGGTAGTTTGATAGGGATTGCATTGAATCTGTAGATTGCTTTGGGTAGTAGAGTCATTTTCACAATGTTGATTCTTCCAATCCAAGAACATGGTATATCTCTCCATCTATTTGTATCATCTTTAATTTCTTTCATCAGTGTCCTATAATTTTCTGCATACAGGTCTTTTGTCTCCTTAGGTAGGTTTATTCCTAGATATTTTATTCTTTTTGTTGCAATGGTAAACGGGAGTGTTTTCTTAATTTCACTTTCAGATTTTTCATCATTAGTGTATAGGAGTGCAAGAGATTTCTGTGCATTAATTTTGTATCCTGCTACTTTACCAAATTCATTGATTAGTTCTAGTAGTTTTCTGGTAGCATCTTTAGGATTCTCTATGTATAGTATCATGTCATCTGCAAACAGTGACAGCTTTACTTCTTCTTTTCCGATTTGGATTCCTTTTATTTCTTTTTCTTCTCTGATTGCTGTGGCTAACACTTCCAAAACTATGTTGAATAAGAGTGGTGAGAGTGGGCAACCTTGTCTTGTTCCTGATCTTAGTGGAAATGGTTTCAGTTTTTCACCATTGAGGACAATGTTGGCTGTGGGTTTGTCATATATGGCCTTTATTATGTTGAGGAAAGTTCCCTCTATGCCTACTTTCTGCAGGGCTTTTATCATAAATGGGTGTTGAATTTTGTCAAAAGCTTTCTCTGCATCTATTGAGATGATCATATGGTTTTTCTCCTTCAATTTGTTAATATGGTGTATCACGTTGATTGATTTGCATATATTGAAGAATCCTTGCATTCCTGGAATAAACCCCACTTGATCATGGTGTATGATCCTTTTAATGTGCTGTTGGATTCTGTTTGCTAGTATTTTGTTGAGGATTTTTGCATCTATGTTCATCAGTGATATTGGCCTGTAGTTTTCTTTCTTTGTGACATCTTTGTCTGGTTTTGGTATCAGGGTGATGGTGGCCTTGTAGAATGAGTTGGGGAGTGTTCCTCCCTTTGCAATATTTTGGAAGAGTTTGAGAAGGATAGGTGTTAGCTCTTCCCTAAATGTTTGATAGAATTCGCCTGTGAAGCCATCTGGTCCTGGGCTTTTGTTTGTTGGAAGATTTGTAATCACAGTTTCAATTTCAGTGCTTGTGATTGGTCTGTTCATATTTTCTATTTCTTCCTGGTTCAGTCTCAGCAGGTTGTGCATTTCTAAGAATCTGTCCATTTCTTCCAGGTTGTCCATTTTATTGGCATAGAGTTGCTTGTAGTAATCTCTCATGATCGTTTGTATTTCTGCAGTGTCAGTGGTTACTTCTCCTTTTTCATTTCTAATTCTATTGATTTGAGTCTTCTCCCTTTTTCTCTTGATGAGTCTGGCTAATGGTTTATCAATTTTGTTTATCTTCTCGAAGAACCAGCTTTTAGTTTCATTGATTTTTGCTATTGTTTCCTTCATTTCTTTTTCATTTATTTCTGATCTGATCTTTATGATTTCTTTCCTTCTGCTAGCTTTGGGGTTTTTTTGCTCTTCTTTCTCTAATTGCTTTAGGTGCAAGTTTAGGTTGTTTATTCGAGATGTTTCCTGTTTCTTGATGTAGGCTTGTATTGCTATGAACTTCCTTCTTAGAACTGCTTTTGCTGCATCCCATAGGTTTTGGGTCGTCGTGTCTCCATTGTCATTTGTTTCTAGGTATTTTTTGATTTCTCCTTTGATTTCTTCAGTGATCACTTTGTTATTAAGTAGTGTATTGTGTAGCCTCCATGTGTTTGTATTTTTTACAGATCTTTTCCTGTAATTGATATGTAGTCTCATAGCATTGTTGTTGGAAAAGATACTTGATACAATTTCAATTTTCTTAAATTTACCAAGGCTTGATTTGTGACGCAAGATATGATCTATCCTGGAGAACGTTCCATGAGCACTTGAGAAAAATGTGTATTCTGTTGTTTTTGGGTGGAATGTCCTATAAATATCAATTAAGTCCATCTTGTTTAATATATCATTTAAAGCTTGTGTTTCCTTATTTATTTTCACTTTGGATGATCTGTCCATTGGTGAAAGTGGGGTGTTAAAGTCCCCTACTATGATTGTGTTGCTGTCGATTTCCCATTTTATGGCTGTTAGTATTTGTCTTATGTATTGAGGTGCTCCTATGTTGGGTGCATAAATGTTTACAATTGTTATACCTTCCTCTTGGATCGATCCCTTGATCATTATATAGTGTCCTTCTTTGTCTCTTGTAATAGTCTCTATTTTAAAGTCTATTTTGTCTGATATGAGAATTGCTACTCCAGCTTTCTTTTGATTTCCATTTGCATGGAATATCTTTTTCCATCCCCTCACTTTCAGTCTGTATGTGTCTCTAGGTCTGAAGTGGGTCTCTTGTAGACAGCATATATATGGGTCTTGTTTTTGTATCCATTCAGCCAGTCTCTGTCTTTTGGTGGGAGCATTTAATCCATTTACATTTAAGGTAATTATCGATATGTATGTTCCTATTCCCATTTTCTTAAATATTTTGGGTTTGTTATTGTAGGTGTTTTCCTTCTCTTGTGTTTCTTGCCTAGAGAAGTTCCTTTAGCATTTGTTGTAAAGCTGGTTTGGTGGTGCTGAACTCTCTCAGCTTTTACTTGTCTGTAAAGGTTTTAATTTCTCCATCAAATCTGAATTAGATCCTTGCTGGGTAGAGTAATCTTGGTTGTAGGTTTTTCTCCTTCATCACTTTAAGTATATCCTGCCACTCCCTTCTGGCTTGCAGAGTTTCTGCTGAAAGATCAGCTGTTAACCTTATGGGGATTCCCTTGTGTGTTATTTGTTTTTTTTCCCTTGCTGCTTTTAATATGTTTTCCTTATATTTAATTTTTGACAGTTTGATTAATATGTGTCTTGGCGTGTTTCTCCTTGGGTTTATCCTGTATGGGACTCTCTGTGCTTCCAGGACTTGATTAACTATTTCCTTTCCCATATTAGGGAAGTTTTCAACTATAATCTCTTCAAATATTTTCTCAGTCCCTTTCTTTTTCTCTTCTTCTTCTGGGACCCCTATAATTCGAATGTTGGTGCGTTTAATGTTGTCCCAGAGGTCTCTGAGACTGTCCTCAGTTCTTTTCATTCTTTTTTCTTTCTTCTGCTCTGCGGTAGTTATTTCCACTATTTTATCTTCCAGGTCAGTTATCCGTTCTTCTGCCTCAGTTATTCTGCTATTGATCCCATCTAGAGTATTTTTAATTTCATTTATTGTGTTTTTCATCGTTGCTTGGTTCCTCTTTAGTTCTTCTACATCCTTGTTAAATGTTTCTTGCATTTTGTCTATTCTATTTCCAAGATTTTGGATCATCTTTACTATCATTATTCTGAATTCTTTTTCAGGTAGACTTCCTATTTCCTCTTCATTTGTTAGGCCTGGTGTGTTTTGACACTGCTCCTTCACCTGCTCTGTGTTTTTTTGTCTTCTCATTTTGCTTATCTTACTGTGTTTGGGGTCTCCTTTTCACAGGCCGCAGGTTCGTAGTTCCCGTTGTTTTTGGTATCTGTCCCCAGTGGCTAAGGTTCATTCAGTGGGTTGTGTAGGCTTCCTGGTGGAGGGGACTAGTGCCTGTGTTCTGGTGGATGAGGTTGGATCTTGCCTTTCTGGTGGGCACGTCCAAGTCTGGTGGTGTGTTTTGGGGTGTCTGTGGCCTTATTATGATTTTAGGCAGCCTCTCTGCTAATGGATGGGGCTGTGTTCCTGTCTTGCTAGTTGTTTGGCATAGGGTGTCCAGCACTGTAGCTTGCTGGTCATTGAGTGAAGCTGGGTCTTGATGTTGAGATGGAGATCTCTGAGAGATTTTCGCCATTTGGTATTCCGTGGAGCTGGGAGGTCTCTTGTGGACCAGTGTCCTGAAGTTGGCTCTCCCACCTCAGAGGCACAGCCCTGATGCCTGGCTGGAGCACCAAGAGCCTTTCATCCACACGGCTCAGAATAAAAGTGAGAAAAAAATAGAAAGAAAGAAAGAAAGAGGATAAAATAAAATAAAATAAAGCTATTATAATAAAAAATAAGAAAAAAAATTAAGAATAGACTTATTAAGAAAAATTTTTTTTAATTTTTAAAAATAGATTTATTAATTTTTTATAATAAAAAATAAGAATAAAAGAAAAAATGTATTAAGAAAAAAATTTTTTAATTTTTTAAAATAAAAAATATGAAAAAACTTATTAAAAATTTTTTTTTAATTTCTAAAAATAGAAAATAAGGAAAAAATTATTAAGAAAACATTTATTAGGAAAAAAACTTTTTTAAGTAAAAAAAAGAAAAAGAAAAAAAAAAAAAAAACAGATGGACCTAACCCTAGGACTAATGGTGAAAGCAAAGCTATGCTAACAAAATCTCATCCAGAAGCATACACATATACACTCACAAAAAAAGGAAAAGGGGAGAAATTAATATATCCTGTTCCCAAAGTCCACCTCCTGAATTTGGGATGATTCGTTGTCTATTCAGGTATTCAACAGATGCAGGCACATCAAGTTGTTTGTGGAGCTTTAATCCGCTGCTTCTGAGGCTGCTAGGAGAGATTTCCCTTTCTCTTCTTTGTTCATACAGATCCCAGGGTTCAGCTTTGGATTTGGACCTGCCTCTGCATGTAGGTCGCCTGAGGGTGTCTGTTCCCCGCCCAGACAGAACAGGTTTAAAGGAGCAGCTGATTCGGGGGCTCTGGCTCACTCAGGCCAGGGGGAGGGAGGGGTACGGAGTGCCGGGCGAGCCTGCGGCGGCAGAGGCCGACGTGACATTGGAGCAGCCTGAGGCGCGCCGTGCGTTCTCCCGGGGAAGTTGTCCCTGGATCACAGGAGCCTGGCAGTGGCGGGCTGCACCGGCTCCCGGGAGGGGTGGTGTGGAGAGTGACCTGTGCTCGCACAGAGGCTTCTTGGTGGCAGCAGCAGCAGCCTTAGCGTCTCATGCCCGTCTCTGGGGTCCGCGCTGATAACCGCAGCTAGCGCCCACCTCTGAGGTCCGTGCTGATAGCCGCGGCTCGCGCCTGTCTCTGGAGTTCATTTAGGCGGCGCTCTGAATCCCCTCTCCTTGCGCGCCGCGAAACAAAGAGGCAAGAAAAAGTCTCTTGCCTCTTCGGCAGCTGCAGACTTTTTCCCGGACTCCCTCCAGGCTAGCACCGAAGCCGGAGCCTCAGCTCCCAGTCCCGCCCGCCCCAGCGGGTGAGCAGACAAGCCTCTCGGGCTGGTGAGTGCTACTCGGCACCAAGCCTCCGTGCGGGAATCTCTCCGTTTTTCCCTCTGCGCCCCTGTTGCTGTGGGATCCGCGCTGATAGCCGCGGCTCGCACCCGTCTCTGGAGCTTGTTTAGGCGGCGCTCTGAATCCCGTCTCCTTGAGCACCGTGAAACAAAGAGGCAAGAAAAAGTCTCTTGCCTCTTCGGCAGCTGCAGACTTTTTCCCGGACTCCCTCCTGGCTAGCACCGAAGCCCGAGCCTCAGCTCCCAGCCCCCGCCCGCCCCGGCGGCTGAGCAGACAAGCCTCTCGGGCTGGTGAGTGCTACTCGGCACCAAGCCTCCATGTGGGAATCTCTCCGCTTTGCCCTCCGCACCCCTGTGGCTGTGCTCTCCTCCGTGGCTCTGAAGCTTCCCCCCTCTGCCACCCACAGTCTCCGCCCACGAAGGGGCTTCCTAGTGTGTGGAAACCTTTCCTCCTTCACAGCTCCCTCCCACTGGTGCAGGTCCCGTCCCTATTCTTTTGTCTCTGTTATTTCTTTTTTCTTTTGCCCTACCCAAGTACGTGGGGATTTTCTTGCCTTTAGGGAGGTCTGACATCTTCTGCCAGCATTCAGTGGGTGTTCTGTAGGAGCAGTTCCACATGTAGATGTATTTCTAATGTATTTGTGGGGAGGAAGGTGATCTCCGTGTCTTACTCTTCCGCCATCTTGCCCCATTCATCGCTCTAGTAGTTTTCTGGTAGCATCTTTAGGATTCTCTATGTATAGTATCATCTCATCTGCAAACAGTGACAGCTTTACTTCTTCTTTTCCAGTTTGTATTTCTTTTTGTTCTCTGATTGCTGTGGCTAAAACTTCCAAAACTATGTTGAATAACAGTGGTGAGAGTGGGCAACCTTGTCTTGTTCCTGATCTTAGAGGAAATGGTTTCAGTTTTTCACCATTGAGAATGATGTTGGCTGTGGGTTTGTCATATATAGCCTTTATTATGTTGAGGTAAGCTCCCTCTATGCCTACTGTCTGGAGGGTTTTTATCATAAATGGGTGTTGAATTTTGTTGAAAGCATTTTCTGCATGTATTGAGATGATCATATGGTTTTTCTCCTTCAATTTGTTGATATGGTGTATCACGTTGATTGATTTGCATATATTGAAGAATCCTTGCATTCCTGGGATAAACCCCACTTGATCATGGTGTATGATCCTTTTAATGTGCTGCTGGATTCTGTCTGCTAGTATTTTGTTGAGGATTTTTGCACCTATGTTCATCAGTGATATTGGCCGGTAGTTTTCTTCTTTTGTGACATCTTTGTCTGGTTTTGGTATATGGGTGATGGTGGCCTTGTAGAATGAGTTTGGGAGTGTTCCTCCCTCTGCTATATTTTGGAAGAGTTTGAGAAGGATAGGTGTTAGCTCTTCTCTAAATGTTTGATAGAATTCACCTGTGAAGCCATCTGGTCCTGGGCTTTTGTTTGTTGGAAGATTTTTAATCACAATTTCAATTTCAGGGCTTCTGATTGGTCTGTTTATATTTTCTATTTCTTCCTGGTTCAGTCTCAGAAGGTTGTGCTTTTCTAAGAATTTGTCCATTTCTTCCAGGTTGTCCATTTTATTGGCATATAGTTGCTTATAGTAATCTCTCATGATTCTTTGTAATTCTGCAGTGTCAGTTGATACTTCTCCTTTTTCGTTTCTAATTCTATTGATTTGAGTCTTCTCCCTTTTTTTCTTGATGAGTTTGGCTAATGGTTTATCAATTTTGTTTATCTTCTCAAAGAACCAGCTTGTAGTTTTACAAATCTTTGCTATCATTTCATTCATTTCTTTTTCTTTTATTTCTGATCTGATCTTTATGATTTCTCTCCTCCTGCTAACTTTAGGGGTTTTTTGGTTTTCTTTCTCTATTTGCTTTAAGTGTAAGGTTAGGGTGTTTTCTGAGATGTTTCTTGTTTCTTCTTTTTTTTTTTTTTTTGGCTATGTTGTGTCTTCATTTCTGCACACGGGCTAGCTCTAGTTGCAGCAAGCAGGGGTTATTCTTTGTTGCGGTGCACAGGCTTCTCATTGCAGTGGCTTCTCTTGTTGCGGAGCACCAGCTCTAGGCATTCAAGCTTTGGCAGTTATGGCACGCAGGCTCAGTAGTTGTGGCTCGTGGGCTCTAGAGCGCAGGCTCAGTAGTTGTGGCACACAGGCTTAGCTGCTCCACGGTATGTGGGATCCTCCCAGACTAGGGCTCTATCCCACGTCCCCTGCACCAGCAGGCAGATTCTTAACCACTGTGCCACTAGGGAAGTCCGAGATGTTTCTTGTTTCTTGAGGTAGGATTGTATTGGTGTAAACATTCCTCTTAGAATGGCTTTTGCTGCATCCCATAGGTTTTGGGTAGTGGTGTTTTCATTGTCATTTGTTTCTAGGTATCTTTTGATTTCTTCTTTGATTTCTTCAGTGATCTCTTGGTTATTCAGTAGTGTATTGTTTGGCCTCCATGTGTTTGTATTTTACAGATTTTTTCCTGTAATTGATATCTAGTCTCATAGCGTTGTGGTCAGAAAAGATACTTGATACGATTTCAATTTTCTTAAATTTACAAAGGCGTGATTTGTGACCCAAGATATGATTCATCCTGGAGAATGTTCCATGACCACTTGAGAAGAAAGTGTATTCTGTTGTTTTTGGATAGAATGTCCTATAAATGTCAATTAAGTCCATCATATTTAATGTATCATTTAAAGCTAGTGTTTCCTTATTTATTTTCATTTTAGATGATCTGTCCATTGGTAAAAGTGGGGTGTTAAAGTACCCGAATATTACTGTGTTACTGTTGATTTCCCCGTTTATGGCTGTTAGCATTTGCCTTATGTATTGAGGTGCTCCTATGTTGGGTGCATATATATTTACAATTGTTATATCGTTTTCTTGGATTGATCCCTGATCATTTTGTAGTGTCCTTCTTTGTCTCTTGTAATAGTCTTTATTTTAAAGTCTATTTTGCCTGATATGAGAATTGCTACTCCAGCTTTCTTTTGATTTCCATTTGCAAGGAATAACTTTTTCCATCCCCTCACTTTCAATCTGTATGTGTCCCTAGGTCTGAAGTGGGTCTCTTGTAGACAGCATATATATGGGTCTTGTTTTTGTATCCATTCAGCCAGCCTATGTCTTTTGGTTGGAGCATTTAATCCACTTACATTTAAGGTAATTATCGATATGTATGTTCCTATTACCATTTTCTTGATTGTTTTGGGTTTGTTATTGTAGGTCTTTTCCTTCTCTTGTGTTTCCTGCTTAGAGAAGTTCCTTTAGCATTTGTTGTAAAGCTGGTTTTGTGGTGCTGAATTCTCTTAACTTTTGCTTGTCTCTAAAGGTTTTAATTTCTCCTTTGAATCTGAATGAGATTTTTGCTGGGTAGAGGAATCTTAGTTGTAGGTTTTTCCCTTTCATCACTTTAAATATGTCCTGTCACTCCCTTCTGGCTTGCAGAATTTCTGCTGAGAAATCAGCTGTTAACCTTATGGGGATTCCCTTGCATGTTATTTGGTGCTTTTCCCTTTCTGCTTTTAATATTTTTTCTTTGTATTTAATTTTTGATAGTTTGATTAATATGTGTCTTGGCGTGTTTCTCTTTGGATTTATCTTGTATGGGACTCTCTGTGCTTCCTGGACTTGATTGACTATTTCTTTTCCCATATTAGGGAAGTTTTCAACTATAATCTCTTCAAATATTTTCTCAGTCCCTTTCTTTTTCTCTTCTTCTGGGACCCCTATAATTCGAATGATGGTACATTTAATGTTGTCCCAGAGGTCTCTGCGACTGTGCTCAAGTCTTTTCATTCTTTTTTCTTTATTCTGCTCTGCAGTAGCAATTTCCACTATTTTGTCTTCCATGTCACTTACCCATTCTTCTGCCCCAGTTATTCTGCTATTGATTCCTTCTAGAGAATTTTTAGTTTCATTTATTGTGTCGTTCATCATTGTTTGTTTGCTCCTTAGTTCTTCTAGGTCCTTGTTAAACGTTTCTTGTATTTCCTCCATTCTATTTCCAAGATTTTGGATCATCTTTACTATCATTAATTTGACTTCTTTTTCAGGTAGACTGCCTATTTCCTCTTCATTTGTTTGGTCTGGTGGGTTTTTACCTTGCTCCTTCATCTGCTGTGTATTTCTCTGCCTTCTCATTTTGCTTAACTTACTGCGTTTTGGGGTCTCCTTTTTGCAGGGCGCAGGTTCATAGTTCCCGTTTTTTTTGGTGTGTGCCCCCAGTGGGTAAGTTTGGTTCAGTGGGTTTTATAGGCTTCCCGGTGGAGGGGACTGGTGCCTGTGTTCTGGTGGATGAGGCTGAATCTTGCCTTTCTGGTGGGCAGGACCGCGTCCAGTGGTGTGGTTTGGGGTGTCTGTGAACTTATTATGATTTTAGGCAGGCTCTTTGCTAATGGGTCGGGTTGTGTTCCTGTCTTGCTGTTTGGTATGGGGTGTCCGGCATTGTAGCTTGCTGGTCATTGAGTGGAGCTGGGTTTTAGCACTGAGATGGAGATCTCTGGGAGAGCTTTCCCCATTTGATATTAAGTGGGGCCAGGAGGTCTCTGGTGGTCCAATGTCCTGAACTCAGCTCTCTCACCTTAGAGGCACAGGCCTGACACCTGGGTGGAGCACCAAGACCCTGTCAGCCACACATCTCAGAAGAAAAGGGAGAAATAAAAAGAAAATAAATAAATAAATAAAATAAAGTTATTAAAATAAAAATTAAAAAATATTATTAAAAATAAAAAAGTAATTAAAAAAAGAAAGAAGAGGGCAACCAAGCCAATAAACAAATCCACCAATGATAACAAGTGCTAAAAAGTATAATAATAATAATAAAAAAAGGACAGACAGAACCCTAGGACAAATGGTAAAAGCAAAGCTATACAGACAAAATCACACAAAGAAGCATATGCATACACACACACAAAAAGAGAAAAAGGGAAAAATATATATATATTAAAAAAAAAGAGAGAGCAACCAAATCAATAAACAAATCTACCAAGATAATAAGCTCTAAATACTAAACTAAGATAAACATAAAACCAGAAACAAATTAGATGCAGAAAGCAAACCCCAAGTCTACAGTTACTCCCAAAGTCCACCGCCTCAATTTTGGGATGATTCGTTGTCTATTCAGGTATTCCACAGATGCAGGGTACATCAAGTTCACTGTGGAGATTTAATCCACTGTTCCTGAGGCTGCTGGGAGAACTTTCTCTTCTTTGTTTGCACAACTCCTGGGTTTCAGCTTTGGATTTGGCCCTGCCTGTGTGTGTAGGTCACCTGAGGGTGTCTGTTCTTTGTTGAGACAGGACGGGGTTAAAGTAGCAGCTGATTAGGGAGCTGTGGCTCACTCAGGCCAGGAGGAGGGAGGGGTACAGAATGTGGGGCGAGCCTGCAGCGGCAGAGGGCAACATGATGTTGCAACAGCCTGAGGTGCACCGTGCGCTCTCCCGGGGAAGTTGTCCCTGGATCACAGGACCCTGGCAGTAGCAGGCTGCACAGGCTCCTGGGAGGGGAGGTGTGGATAGTGACCTGTGCTTGCACACAGGCTTCTTGGTGGCTGCCACAGCAGCCTTGGTGCTTCATACTCGTCTCTGGTGCCCGCGCTGATAGCCACGGCACACGCCTGTCTCTGGAGCTCATTTAGGTGGTGTTCTGAATCCCCTCTCCTCGCTCACCCAGAAACAATGGTCTCTTGCCTCTTAAGCAGTTCCAGACTTTTTCCTGGACTCCCTCCTGGCTAGCTGTGGAGCACTAGCCCCCTTCATTCTGTGTTCACTCAGCCAACCCCAGTCCTCTCCCTGGGATCTGACCTCCGAAGCCGGAGCCTCAGCTCCCAGCCCCCATCTTCCCCAGACAAGCCTCTCGGGCTGGTGAGTGCTGGTCGGCACTGATCCTCTGTGCGGGAATCTCTCCGCTTTGCCCTCTGCATCCCCGTTGCTGCGCTCTCCCCTGTGGCTCCAAAGCTTCTCCCCCCGCACCCCCCATCTCTGCCAGTGAAGGGGTTTCCTAGTGTGTGGAAGCTTTTCCTCCTTCACAGCTCCCTCCCAGAGATGCAGGTCCCATCCCTATTCTTTTGTCTCTGTTTTTTCTTTTTTCTTTTGCCCTACCCAGGTACATGGGGGAGTTTCTTGCCTTTGGGAAGTCTGAGGTCTTCTGCCAGCATTCACTAGGTGTTCTGTAGGAGTTCTTCCACATGGAGATGTATTTTTGATGTATTTGTGGGGAGGGAGGTGATCTCCACATCTTACTCCTCTGCCATCTTGAAGGTCCTCTCTCAAAATCTTTTTTAAAAGTTTTACCATTTGAAACCTTAATACAGTTTAAAATTTACTTTTATCCTCAAAAACTTGCTGATTAGCAATGTTTCTCTCTTTGCCAATGCAGATTGGCAGTTATGCTTCTATTCAACACTAAGGAACTGTGGTGTTGATGAACTATGGGACCACATTAATTTTATGTGACAAACTTGTAATTACATGGTATGTAATTTTCCTCCAAGGCACTTACCACAGTTTGTAAGTATACATTTATTTGTGTGTATGTCTTAGTCTCTCCAGGACTGAGTATCTTGTAAAATGAGTATGTTGAACTAAATCTGATTTCCCTTCCATTTCCAAGAGACTGTATTCTAATTGGAATATGCTGAGAGGAAATAATATCAGGATAGCAATTTCTCTCATGAGAAGAGCCTGCTTCCCTTCAGGCTACCTGGTGCTGACCTGAAATATAATTGTGAGAACCAGACCAGCAATGGACAGTGTACATCCAAATGTGGAAAATACATCTAGTGATTCAGGATATTTATATTCCTTTTTGAAACTCTGGAAAATAAGTTGACTCATTATTTTAAAATAACCATTCTGAAATATCTATGAAAGTCAATATCATAAAGAGATACATTGATTAAAACAATCAGATATATTGGTCAAAATAGCCAGATATGTCTTTTTTTATATAAAGTTGTGATATTTTAAAAGGAAATAAATCAACCCCTTACCTCTAAGCAGCTTACATGAAATAGAGGCTTAAGAACAGTTACCTAACTAATTCAGTTAGGGAAGACATATTTACTATTCCTCAATGTCTAAAATCAAAGTTGTTTGTGTTAGATCTAAATTGGCTAGAGTTGCTTTATTTACCCATTAAATTATTTTTATGTGTAACTATAATCCAAGGGAAAATCTGCATATCTAAGCTGATGTACTAAAAATAAAGTTGCAGAAATATTTTTATGGACATGGAAAGATATTCACATAATGCTGTTCATTTTTCTTTGGAAAAGGGGGTATAATTTTTATGCAATATATCTATATCTACCCCAGCTTTTTAGTATGTAGTCATAGAAAAATATATTCCACATGAGTACGTACTCTTAGAAATATGGAGAGGTAATAATGGCGGTCACTGGGTGGATAGGATATATGTACATAATTATTTTTGCTTGTCTGTACTTTCTAATTTTTCAAATTGTTAAAATTAGAAAAGCTGAATATGCTTATTTATAAAACATGAAAATAATATAGAAACATAATTTTAAAAAGCACACGTTCCTCTTTACTGCCTCTACCCCACATCATACCCTACCTTTGAAATCCTACTCTTCTCCAGAGATGACCTTTTTATAGGTGCTTACAAATATTATCTATGTCTCTTTGCACAAATAAACAGGGGTTTGTTAACATAATAAAATTATTTTCAAACTGCTGTTTTAAGATATCATACACATTTTTCCATATCAGTATATTTCTGTTGAGTAAGTAGACTCACTCTGTATGCAATGAGTATGTATTGCTTTAGTAGGGAAAAAATAAAAATAAAATAAACTTTGTTTTAAAAAATAATAAAACAAAAATTTCACATTACTTACTATGTGCAGTATACTAAGTAGATGACAAAGAATCATGGAATACATATATCTTCAGATCTTAGAAATCATCTATACACTCAGAGCCTATCTGCTCTTAAACTTTACATACAATTCTAATCAGCGTTTTTTTTTTTAATTTTGCAACCCAAAACTAATTACAAACATGAGTAGGTGGGCACTGAGGCAGATTCAGATATTAGTAAGAATAGCTGAAAGCCTGACTTCAAAAAAGAAGAAAAATAAGTATGACAGCATAGTCTGTATCATTTAATATGTAAAGTAATCTGAGCTTCACACAGCTATTCAATAATACTAATGATCTTAAGATATCAAAAAAGGTAAAATTTTATCTTTACATTTCTGATTGAGAAAGCAGATCTCTCTATAATGCAAGTTATAAGATAAATAGTCAAAATCAATTTTTAAATATTTGGTAATTAAAATAAGAAAACGATAGTTATCGCAAAAATATTTTAAAAGCAAGGTTCTATAATTTGATATTCTATGTTGTACCAGTACGTTCTGGATCTCCATTGGCTTCTCAAATACGGGTACATCTTAGCTACTAGAAAATTAAAACATCTGCTTCTCTTTGGAAGAGTCATAGTGTTACTAGCCCCTTAGTAAGGGTAAGACACTCTACATCCCTCCCCATTCCACTGCATATAAAAACATTCCATCCAGTATATAAACAAACATTTTTGTTTTCACCAGAATAATAGGTTTCTGGAAATGAAACAAACAGAAGCCCGTCTTCCTAAAAAGGTCAGCCCAAGAAATCTCAGAGGTGTATAAACAGCTGCACACCAGAGCTGTTGCCAGTTACTTGTACAGGGTAGCACTGGAGTGAAACGGCACACACAGAGGTATTATGGGACAAGTTGAATTACAGAGCTTTTCCTCTTATATCTTCTGGCATAAACTTAGTAACTTAGATGATTACAATGGAAAAAGCTTTGGGTAACTGATTCAAACTGCCCACCCACAGCTATGTATGTACTGAACCTGTCTTCAGCACACAGCTACACAGCCTTACCTCTGGCTGTAGCAACTTCATGCTTCTGACATGTGAGTTAGTTGAGTGGAGTCCGTCAGCTCCTCTTTTGCACGTGGGCTCCCTTCTCATTATTAAATACACAGTACTGAACTCATCTATCCTGAGACTATATTGCAAAAACCTCTATTCTACTTGCCTTTACCAGCACTTCCCTTTTTAGTCCTCTAACTCCATTCCCTGTTTTTCCATTTAATCTGAGTTGAGTGTCTATGTAAACTAACCCCCCAAATTATCTCCAGTTAGCACATACCAAAATCCTATGTAAGGAAATTCTTGTCAGGAAAGAGATTACCATGTACACCCTTACCATCAATACCGCAAAGTTAGTAGTATGGTTGCAGCGGCAGTGCAAGAATCCATCAATAACTCCTTCTTTGTGACAGCCATGTGTGTCCCAATCCTTCAGGGAAAAATTCCAATAGACACAGGCATAAGAATGAAGCTGTAATTCTTTTTCATTGTACTGTGAATTGATAAGACAATGGCAACTGATTTTTCAAAATGCTTAATTGGGTAGAAAAAATCAAATAGGCCAAGATAAGCATATGAGAAATCAACTAGATATGCACAAAGCATAGCATCTTCATTACAGATTGAGGAGAGGAAAAAGGATATAAAATTCAAAGTAGTTAATTTTGGGTTTAGCTAGTCTACAAAAATATGGATGGGGGGAAGTTAAAGTGAATACTGTCAAAGAATCTTTCAAAGAGTTGTTCTGTGAATTTCTTTTGCCCAAACTGTCCCTGCTTTTGTAATCAAGAGTGGGCTGAATTATTTCTGTTAATAGGAAAACTCACCCTTGGACTAAAGACCATTTCAACAGAAGTGCTCTGATCTTCCACATTTTCATCAGTTTTGCTTGAGATAATTTTTTGACTAAAATGTGATTTAGCTATAAAAGTTTTTGATTGGAAAAGCTTGTTGTTTTGATACACTACAAAGCCACATGTCTTCGCATTAGTTGTGAGGGGGAAAAAAGGACACTAAAATTAATAAATGAACCCTAGGGTAAGCAAGAAACAAAGTCCCATGCCATCACTGAACTGTATGACTGCTTAATACTTGGGTAAAGTACAGAAAACGTGGTTTGCTGGCTGCCTTTATTTAATTGCAGTATGTAATTAACATATATGATATGTGGTTGGCTATTCCACCCTCATTAAGTTTTTTCCTGAGATAAGATTCCTTATGTTCTAAATGGAAACCATAATTCCTGCCTAATCCACCTCAAAAAAAAATTGGAAGGATATCATGTATAAAGTAAACATTCTTGCTTTCTATGCAGTGAGACAGAGTGAACACGATGTGAAGGTAGCTCAAGACCACGTTGCTTCCCCCACTGATAAGACATCAAACAAGAAACAGCAGAGGGTGAACATCAGGACAGCTGTACCTAGAGGATTGCTCTGTGAGGTCTGTCTCCCATTCAGAGGGACTGAGCAGGGACCACTGTATTAAGAGACTGGAGCTCAAGTTGTGCATATCAGGGAAACAGCAGAGGGTGAACTCTGCTGTCTTTCACAAGTGAAAAACTTGTGTGCGTGTATTTGCGTGTGTGTGTATATATATACGTGTGTGTGTGTATATATATATACACACACACACATATATATGTACACTATATATACAAGGAAAACTAAAGCGGTGGTGGTGAGACCATCCTAATCAGCCTTGTGCTTTGAGAGATAGGCAGGCAAGGCCCTGACAGCCCCCCAAATGTCCTCCACAACCAGCCACTTTGCTCTGTCCTCATCTGGGAAATAAAGACATTGGCCTCTGAGGTGTTTTCGTGGCACATTAAGCCCGCCAAATTGTTCCTCCTGGACACTAGGTGACAAAGTTAACCCTAAAAATGTAGTATGGCTTCTTTTTAATCTTATTTTTATAAGAGAATGACATGCTTGATGTAAAATCCAAATCCATACAAGTATACAGATTTAAAAAATGAAATTCCCTACTCACCCCTCTCCTCATTTCTACAGTATTCTGGTTATTTATTAGAAAATCATCTTTTCATCTAGATAATTAGATTCACTAGAATAAATTATATTTACCATTATCTTATAATGTTAAAAGGATCTCCATATCTCTAGACATAATCCTCCTTGATGTTTATTTATATTCCCTCTTTTCTTGATCAAATTTGTCAGAAGCTTGCATATTTTTCATTAGTCTTTCATGGAATCAAATTTTTATTTTGTTGATCAACTCTAGCATTTGTTAATTTCTATTTTTATTAAGTTCTGCCCTTTTTATTAATTCCTTCCTTCTAGATTTCTTTATATTTATTTTAATTTTTATGCCTCTTTAGCTGAATGATTATTTTTTAACAATTTCTTTTATTATCTAATAAATTTATTAAAGGATATACATTTTCCTTTAAATACATAAATTCTAGGTATACTGAATACCTAAATATAAACACAAACACTAAAAATATTCAGAAGAAAATATAGGAGACTAGCATGACTTTAGTAGAGCAATGAATTTTTTTAAGTACCAATTACAGAAAAAAGATTGATACATTGGACTGCATTATAAATTAAAATTTGAGTATGACAAAAGACATGAAAAACCAAGTAAAAGATAGCTATAGACTGGAGAGAAGATATTTTCAACTTCTACAATCAATAAAGAATTAGCCAATTAGAATTATATAACCAATGAGAATTATGAACTTAGTCTTTCTAAAATATGTACTTTCTGGCACTGGATTTTTTTATTTGGGGAGAGAATAAAAGTAAATGTGTGTGTTTGGTTTGCTTATTGTAGTTGAATTAACCAATTTTTTTTTTTTAGACTCTGAAAAGTACAATGTATGGATACCAAGGGGGAAAGAGTGGGGGGTAGGAGGAACTGGGAGATTGGGATTGACATATATAGACTATTGATACTATGTTTAAAATAGACAACTAATGAGAACTTACTGTATAGCACAGGGAACTCTACTTAATGCACTGTGGTGACCTAAGTGGGAAGGAAATCCAAAAAAGAGGGCATATATGTATATGTATAGCTGATTCATTTTGCTGTATAGCAGAAACTAACGCAACATTGTAAAGCAACTATACTCCAACAAAAATTAATTAAGAAAAAAAGAAAAGTACAAACATTTCAATATAGACATAAGAATTTCTAAAGGGCCACATGCAAGATGATAAGGAGCTCATGGTGGGCACGATACTAGTAGAGATAACTGAAAATTGGTACTGCTAGATGATGACTGCGTCAGTTACAAAAAATATCCCAAGGTCAGGTCTATAGGATGAATTTAAGCCTGTGAGTGCCATTCCACTAGTAAACATAGGCAAAGCTTATGATTGAGTATTTTTAAATGTATTTTTAAATGTAAAACTGAACCACTTTAGCTAGATTTTTGTTGGAAAACAGATTTGCATCCATGGTCAGAGCATTTCAATTCTGCTACCCTCCAAAGAGTTTTTGAAAAGAAAGAGAGGAAAAAATTAAAAAAGAAATTATCTCTATGGCCTAGAATAGTAGACTTGACATTACCATAATTTGTCAGAACTCAAACATACTCAAACACAAATTATTCAGTGTGAAACAGTAAACATTATTTCTCATTCAATGGATGTAAGTTATTAATTCCATGAATTGGAGTGCATTTTTTCATGTAACATAATTTGAGACCTACTTTTTGTGGTGTTGAGCAAGATCTGAAGTTCAGCCTGTTCATTCAGATTCAGTTTGTCCACATTTGCATTTACAACTGGAAACCAGAAACCAGAGAATCCCTAGTTCCTATGAGAAGGAAACAAAGCAGAATTTCAAAGAAGTCTACACTTTCACGAATAGAGCATTATCTGTAGCAGAACGCTCTCTGCTATTACAAGAACCTGAAACAGACAGCTCACCTTTCAGCACAGTGAAGAGAACACCTGTTGATCCCACAGTGCCTTCCGAAGAGAAATTAACAGACTGTATTGCTATATTAGGTTCTACCACTGACGCGTTGCCCAAAGACAAGGAATAAGTTTCAGTTTGCTCAATAAGCCTGCATAGAATAAAACGTAACAACATAATATTGTGGAGATTTGTCATAAAATCAGTTGTGTGTGTCCCGCATTCCAGTAGAAAGGAATGACCACAGAATTCATGCGATCACAATATTGGCACAATTCCCTAAAAATATCTGACTTTCTTTACGAGAGTCTTACTTTGTTACATATACCTTTTTTTAAAGTTCTGGTGGACTCTTCCCACTGACGGATACCTTGGACACAGATGCCAGAAAGCTGGAATTCAAGAATGACAGATTTCCCAGTAGAAACAGTCTTTGTTATGCTGCTCTTCTCATAAAAGGATGGCGCTACCATCCCCCAATGACCAGGCATTTGATTCTTGCTTCTCCAGTGTTGAGACTAAATTTCCACTTATTCAACTCTCTCCTCTCACACAAACCCCTCGGGTTCCAAAGCATCTCTTATAAGTGTCGACTCCTGAGGTGACAGTTCATATGGAATTATGGAAGAGCAGAGCTCTGAGCTCATTGCCTCGGCTATTAACTAAACTTTGCAGGTTTTCACAATGTTCTTTTCTACTTTGGATAAGTTAAAAGATAGATTAGGTGGAAGGTGGGAGGGAGTGGGGGGAATCGGTTAATTTGGTGTTCTCCAAAAGTAAGTCATAAGACTGTTTCTTTTCCTGTTTCCTATAAAAAATATTTCCACTCTTTCTGTACTTGACCAAACAAAATGTCTATAAGATAACTGAAATCTAAGATAATGAAAGAATTTCATTAATATGTAATTGTTCTTTATTCTAAATCTTTATTCCTGCCACTAATATATCTTTTCCCTTCCCCAAGTGAGATTTAAAAAAGAAATAAATTTTTAAATAATTAAAGAAACTTCACAAAGAGGATGT
Source organism: Balaenoptera ricei (assembly GCF_028023285.1). Classification (NCBI taxonomy): domain Eukaryota; kingdom Metazoa; phylum Chordata; class Mammalia; order Artiodactyla; family Balaenopteridae; genus Balaenoptera; species Balaenoptera ricei. The sequence continues at coordinate 113,375,785 of NC_082642.1, forward strand.
GATTGTCATTCATATGGAAACATTCAAGTCAACTTCTCTATTTCAAAAGTTTTCCTTTCATAACACCATTTTCTGTCATTTTCAGCAATTCACGCTATGCATTTCCCACTTAATGAATAGCAATCATACTCCAGAGCTGCTTTCGACAGGAGGAGTAACTAACAAAAGTGCAATCTGCTAAGAACATAATTCATGCATTCATTCAACCAACAGTGTCTGTTGAGCACCCACTAAAAGGTCAGTACCTGTGAAACACTGGGGATACTAAGGGGAGCTCCTTCAGGCATTTGAAGGCTAAAGGGAAAAATGGGCCAGGTACATGGGGGTGTTCGCTGCTTTTAAAGGGCTGCTCTAGCCACAACCACTTGTAAGGCCTTTATTCCTTCCATATTATTCTTTCCTCCTCTTGTCGTAACTGATTGGATGATAGGTGGGTGCATGTCTCAGAGATCCCAATCAGGAGGCTGGCCATCAACCTGGTACAAATGACTAGAAGCAATCAGATTCTCTCCCCTAGGAATCTTCCATTTAGTGCAGCAGTTATATCAGAAAAGCCTGGCTTTCAAGGGGACCAGAGAGGTCATTACAGTCGGCCCTCCGTATCCGCGGGTTTCGCTTCTGTGGTTGGTTGAATTTGCTAATGTGGAAACCCCCGCAGATACGGATAGCCAACTACACCATTTTATACAAGGGACTTGAGCATCCGGGAATTTTGGTTTCCGTGGGGAGCAGGGGAGGTAAGAGAGGGGGGTGGTCCTGGAACCAATCCCCCACGGATACTGAGGGAGAATTGCATATCATTGTAAGGACAAATACAAGTTAAAAATGAGAGGCTTAATTCTTCCTGTGGAAAATAAGGGAAGAAATTTCCATCCCCTCCTTTTTCTTTGAGCATTTACTTTAGAAAACTTGCAGGCACTTCTCTTCTCTTTGAAATGTAAATAAATCCTTTTGAAAACTAGATTGGCATTTTGTCAGGTTTCTGACCTAGGAATGTCTTTCTCAGGGACCTGGGAACCATCTCTTTGAAATGGAAACATCGAGGGAGCTAGCTAGTGCCCCTATCTCCCAGTTTCTGTGGGAGAGTAGTAGCTTAACTTCGGTGGGTGGGCACCTTGCTCCAAGTTGCAAAACTACCTCCTTTCATAAAGATATGAAAGGTTTGTTTTTCCTCTGGATAAAGTCAATTAGCTAACACAAAAGGTCACCTCAATTACCCAGTTAACTTAGGATAAACTGTGTGTGACGAATAGTGCTGTCGAGTTCTCTTAACTGAGGACTAGTTATTCTTTATCTGAAAACATGTGTGTAACAGGTTGTATCTGCTTGCCTACATAAAGAGGTCAGATTCCCCTCTTCTTCCCAGTCTCTTAGGGGTTTGTCTGTGATGTTCGTCACATTCTGGTTTAATGCCTATGCAATAATTAAAGTGTTTTCTTTCTCTACTACCTTTGTGGAGAGGATTTCCGGGTTGGGAGAAGATTTTGTTTTTAATTTTACTTCCCCAACATCATGAAAGGGTTAAATTATGAGAGGGCAGAAACTATAAATAAAGATGAGACATACATGTTTACTGAGTCATGTTAATGATAAACAGCTGCTAACCTATTTTTCCAAGATTTAATATGGATAAGTCAGGTATTATGCTAGTGATTTACATACATTATCTCATTTGAGCCTCACAAGAACCCTGCTGAAGCGAGTCCCAAAATCACTCCCATATTACACTGAAGAATCTGAGGCTCTTTGGAGAGATATGGAGTAACTTGGCCTAAATCATGTAGCTACTAAAAAGCAATGCGAAGATTTGAATCCAGAACCATCTGATTTCAACAGCCACTACTGTTACATTCTCCCACAGGGAAGACCCAAAACTGCTCTACTGAGAGCTTCAAAGCTGCCTTGGAAGCCCTGCCATCCCCCTGGTCCAGCATCCATAGGGCCCAGCTGTATTACGATCCTGTTCCTAGGTTCCCAGGAGATTCCATATGCCTCTTTTTTTTTCTTTAATTTATTTATTTATTTATTTTTGGCTGTGTTGGGTCTTCGTTTCTGTGCGAGGGCTTTCTCTGGTTGCGGCGAGTGGGTGTCACTCTTCATCGCGGTTGCGCATGCCTCTCACTGTCACGGCCTCTCTTGTTGCGGAGCACAGGCTCCAGACGCGCAGGCTCAGTAATTGTGGCTCACGGGCCCAGTTGCTCCGCGGCATGTGGGATCTTCCCAGACCAGGGCTCGAACCCGTGTCCTCTGCATTGGCAGGCGGATTCTCAACCACTGCGCCACCAGGGAAGCCCCCATATGCCTCTTTACAGTAACTCTCTTTTGGTTAAGATAACTTGATCAGCTGTCTTGTAAGCAAAGAAAGCTGGCTAGAACAGAAATGCAAACAGAAATGTGCAATGGAAATGTACAAGGTAGTCAGTATTAGCAGTTTTACATCCCCAAAGTTAGGTAAACAAGGACAATTAGGAGCTTGAACGTAACAGCAAAGTTTCAAGGTTATGGATCAGTCTTTACAGCAAGTGTTCAAAATGGAGAAATAAGGTCTTAGATTCACTGATTGAGTCAGATGCCAGAGACCCTGCCCTGGCTGGACCCACTTCAACACTCTGCCTCCTCCCAGTTTAGAACAAGAGAATGCATGAAAAGATGCTGGAGAACTGTGCCGTGACAACGTGCGATGACTGAAGCTGGAGTGAGTTCTTTCCTCCCTGTCACTCTCCTCTGTTTCACCCTCACCCTGCCCACTTCTCCCCATATGTGTAGAAGGGGAGTTCAGTACCTTAGAGACACAAAAAGGAAACTGTGGATGAAAGAACGGGAAAGTCAGAGTGAGATTCACCACTTAAGCTGGTGCCTATCAGGAGACCTTGCACGTTGGTCTCAGTTCAGCGGATGGAGTTTGGAAAGGAAGAGTTGCCCCGAGTAACAATTAATTTCCTTCCAGGGGAGAGAGGAGAGAGAGAGAGAGATTACCTCTGTTGGCAGCTCACCAAGAGTATTCTCCTGAGGAGAGCTAAGGCCTTGCTGACACGATCTTAGGGCTGGAGATTGAGGCGAAAGCCTTATTTACATGAATAAAGACCTGAGTCCACAAGGGTTTACGCAAAAGATCACCTGGGAGAAGGTAAACTGATAGCCCATCATTAGAAAAATAAGTAGACTAGAAATTCAGAGTGGGAGGAAGGAAGGATTGAGTGTGGTTATACCATTTCATATTTCAACGCATCCTATATTGAAAATTTTTATTTATCCTCTAAACATCTTCTTGATGCCATTTGGACTTTACACATAAACCACACAGAATTGTTTTCTTTTTTCTCCATGCCTTAAGCCAGTAAAATTCATAACTGCTTATTAATGGGACAGTGTTTTCATCTATCTCATGATCTGTGACTTTCTCAGCCAAATCCCACAATGGCTCTTTCCTCAGCCTTCTCACCAAAAGCATCCACTCCTTTCCCTTGCCTCCAGCAAGACTACAAACACAGAACCTCCAGCTCTGAAGGGAGTTCACTGAACATAGACTCTGGACCAACTTCAAGAAAAATGGGAGTGTTCACACTCCCAGTGAGAAGGACCCAGACTCCTAGAGAAATCTGAAGTCATAAAATACACCAGTTCAATTGTTTATAACACCTCTACCATCATCTCTCAGAATTATAATCTTGTGAACGTTCTGTTTCAGGCATTTGCACTTTTTCGACTTTGAGGACTCAACACTAAATAGGTACTGGTTATAATATTAGAGAACTGAGAACTACTAGGAATTTCTCCTAAGGAAATAATAGGTCATGCGAACAAAGATTATGTACAAGAATGAAATACCAAAAGACTTGAAGCTATCTAAATGTCCAGCAGCAGAGAACTGCTTAAATAATAGTTGACTCATATTATGCAGTTATCTAAAATTTATGATGTAGATGCATAGGTATTTATATTAAAAAGATGTTTACAAAGTATTAAAGTGACAAAAACAAGTTATAAATTAAAAGAGTATGTAGTATGATACATACACACAGAGAGAAAAAAAATCTGGAAGAATACATATCAACAGGTTAATAAAGGTGAGACAATTTTTAAATTTTTGCTCTTCTATATAGTTTCTTATTTTTCTACAATGAGCATGCATATTTAATTAAATTTTAAAAGAATTAAGAAAACTGTATATAAGATAAAAACACAATGAATCCTATGAGAGACCTCTATGAATAAAGCACATGAGTTTTAGTATAAATATACAACCTAAAGTAATCTATAACATAGCAATAGAAAAGAGAGAAAGCAGGCAAAGTTCGATCCTTTTTTTCTTTTTTTTTTTTTTTTCAGTGTAGCCTTGGGAAAGCTAAAGAAAGCTTAATCAAAATACACTAGGATCTTGGGGAGAGCTGAGCTAGGGTCGGCGGGGGCGGCAGGGGAACTAGAAATGTGTCTTGCAAAGTTATTCTGTTTTTTGCAGCTCTGTGCACTGAGAAAGGAGTTGGAAAAACTATGCATGCAGTGGTCCCTGGGGCATGCCAAACAAAGGCTGGGAAAACAAGTCGTAATCTAAATCATGCCAGTTACTCTTATCTCCCAGGCCATGGCCACCCCTGGAACCAGGAGTTAACATTTACCACTCCATTTAATAACTGAAGATCAGGTGGAAAGCTAAGGCTTTAGTCTGCATTCCAGAGGAGTCAGCCATTTAGTGCATCCATGAGAGAAATAAAGACACCTCTGCTAATGCCTTAACCTAGAAAAGTAAGCAGCACTTCGTTAGGTTCTCCTTCCAAACTGGAATTGTGCTTACATTGCAAAGGTAGCATCATTATCACCACCAGCAGCAGCCCTTTAAAAAACATCTTCACTGGCATCTAGAAGTTGTTACAGCAACTATTATCACCTGCCAGGAAGAAGGCACTGATCATCACAGAAGACGCATATCACACATCATCATCGCCATAGTTATCATGAATTATTATGGTATCAAGTGGCACCAATGGTATGGTAATCTAGAGGTGTTTTTCAAAATCAAAGGCTTGTTTTTAATCTACATAAGATGGCAGCAAGAATAAAAATAAGGCCCAGTGAAAATATAAATCTAGTCAATTAGGAAGCTTAGGTCTCTGAATTTGACCTCGTAGCAAGGTCTTTCACAGAACCTTCACCCTTACCCCCAAGAACACAAAAGCAGATGCCTGGATACAGAAGCAGAAAAAAAATAAGAAGAGTGCAGGGCTCTTCAAAACATTACAGCCCAAAATACTTAGTATAATGTATTAGTGACACTTACTATAACTATTAGACTTAGTAACTATTAGACTTAGTAAAATTATTTCCAGTTTTCTTACAATTAAAAACTCAGGAGTACATCAGAGTACATCTGCATTTGATTATAGTTTAACTGCCTTCTTTTGGGATAGTGTTACCCTTCTGTCTTTATCGGCTAATCCTTCCATAGATTCTACATTTGGTGGTCATTATTTTTCTTTCAACTTTATTAACTTGTGATTTGCATCCCAATTTCTTTCTAAAGAACCTAGGGTAACAAAAAACAATTTTTTTGAAGTAAGACATTTAAAGGGAATAGAAGAAAATAGATATTTTCAGGCCATGCTGATATCCCACTAGTAGACACTGGGTCATTCCATATTGGTGGTTTATAAGCCCTGCTAGACCAGTACCCAAGCTGTGCCAATTAGTAAATGTTGCCTGCAGTTCTCATTTTCAGGTGCCAGAGTTTAACAGGTCATGATATCAGAAATGTAAACTAAGCTTAATGTTTTTGGAAAGCCAAAACCAAAATGCAAATATAATCAGCAGAAAGGGATCACAGTTTAGCACGATCCAAAGCGAGTTTCTTGGAACTCTAGTTACTTGGAATTGAATAGAGGTGAGATGCCAAATATAGTTGATAAACATATTAATAAAGTTAAATAGACTTGTTCATTCCAGGACTTTCCAGAAGATTTAACACGATAATGATCATTGTGACTATCTCAAAAGAGAATATTTGAACAAGGAGCCCTTTTCTATTTCTTTGAGCATCTCTCAGCAAGAGTGCTCTGCAAAATGGTTCTGAGCAACCTAACCACGTTCAAGTCCATACCACGGAATAAGGAGAGTTTGGAATGTCTTTCTTTCTTCCTTCCTTCCCCTCCTCTTTTTAAAAACTGTGTGAGTTTTACCTCAGGTAAAGCATTTCTGGTTATGTTAAAAATCTGTCCAACCACCTTAGTAGCAGAGGTGATGTTCTCAGGAGTTAATTTACTGGCATCAGATGTTAAAATCCTGGTTTCATCAGAAATATTTTGAGACTGCATTAAGATGTTGACAATCTGTTTTAAAAAAAAGTCCTAACTTTATACAACTGTGTCTAAACACTGCAAGCAACTGCAGATGAATAAGCTGGAATTGAGCTGATCTTCAATTTCCTGAACGTCACATCCACTCCATTTTTCATGTTTGCTTCTTTCCTTGCACAAAGGACAAAGTACATGCAGGCCAGTGGCTTTCCCAGTCCTTACTACGTGCCAGGATTAATTAACTATGAGAGGCTGTCTTAGCTAGATCAGTGCTCCTCAAGGTGTAATCCATGGAACAATGTTGGTTCACTGATTGTTACAGGGTACATAGGGCGATAAGAACAGAAACTGAGAGAAAGTGGTCAGAAACTGATATAACAATTCTATACTGTTGAATCTAATAATTTTTAAAAATGGATTTGTATTTTATATATCTGTTTTCATTTCATTTTCCTAGTAATTCATTTTTACAGTATTTTACAAAATTACGGTCTGCAATGGGTTGGAAATTTTTAAAGCTGGCTTTTCAGCACAAAGAGTTTGGGAAGCACTGACCTAGGCAACTTCTCCAGGTACCAATGAGCCTCGGGGCTCTGGGTCATGAAGCTAAAGGATGTTAACCCACATTGTCTTTAGTCATGTGTCAATGTGTGTGTGTCTGTGTGGCTTATTTTTCATTAGATGACAGCATCATTTCAAAGATCAAACCAAGGTCATAGGCTATTCACCCCGGGGGGAAGAGTCAGAAACAATGTCCAATCAGTAGATAGAATCAATGGTCTCATTTGATAGCCAGGTCTCTGCTATGTGTTAGGCACTTTGATAGATGTATTATAGATGTTATCACATTTAATACACAAAACAACATTGCGAGTTGAGCACTCTCACCCCTATTTGAAGGCTTGGAGAGGTTATGGAGCTCACCAAAAGTTCAGACAGCTTACAAATGACAGAGCTGAGAGTCAAAAACTGGCTTGTCAGACTCCAGAATGTGAAGCCTTTCCCCCAGTCTGTGTAGCTGGTACAGCCTATATCTTTGGCAGCCACCTCCACACTCCACCCTCATCCCCACCCCCATACAACTGTGATCAGGGAGCCAGTGTGCTATAGTGTGGACTTTAAAATCAAGACCAGCTCCATCACTAGTTGGCTGTGGTTCACTGGGCAAAATACTACACTCTCAGAGACAGTTTCCTCATCTATAGAATGGGTACATCAATACCTACCTATATAGTCATTTTTAAAATTAAAATAACATACGTAAAATGTTCAGCACAGTATTTAGCATGCAGTAAGTGCTCAATAACTAGTAAGTGTGATTAGCTAGAATTATTTATAATATGAGAATAAAAATCTAACGCACTGAGGTTATATAAGGACTAAATGAGATAACATATGTAACATGCCTGGTGCCCAGAAGGAACACATAAAGATAAATTTCTTCTTCCTCCCCTTGCTTGGCCCCAGGAATTAACAATTCCATGCATTTGCATTTGAGTATATCCTTAGTCAAAATAATTTAATTGGCCTGAAAAAATATTAAGTCAGTTATATTTCCCACTTCACCTGCTCATGGATACAGCCCTGAGACCAGCATCAGGTTCTGAACTTTCCCGTTTCAAAAGGTCTTTGGTCATAGTTTGTTTCTCTTTAGTCTGATCCAGTAGACCATTGAAATACCTTCGTTTTGGTCTCCAATGTCAGGGATCTATTTTCAGTCAAAACTTCAGTGGTCAAAATATGAGGCCATTTAAAACATGTTATTGTTTATCATTTGCTGAACTCTGCCAAACCAACATATCCAACTGTCCCTTTTCCCAAACGGATATCAACTTTAAAAAATAAGAATGGTTTTAGTTACTAGTCTTTGTTATTTCTAATTTGAGAGTTTTAAAAGCATTGATTTGGCACCAAGTAGCTGAAGAACAGAGAATCTGCACAGAGTCTGAACTTTTTCCCGTTGCCCATCTCGTGGAACATATGGCATACCTGCTTTTCCAGGGTTTCCAGATTTTCATTACGATTTCCCATTGTCACATTTTGTAATTCTATCTCTCCATATTTATTAAGACTGCACAGCCGGGTTGCCACTGGATTGCCCACTTTAATAAAAAGAAGATGGGGGGGAGGGATAAATTATGAGTATGGGATTAACAGATACACAATACCATATATAAAATAGATAAACAACAAGGGTTTACTGTATAGCATAGGGAACTATATTCAATATCTTGTAATAATGAATAATGGAAAAGAATCAAAAAAAAGAATACATGTATATATATCTGAATCACTTTGCTGTACACCTGAAACTAACACAGTATTGTAAATCAACTATACTTCAATTTAAAAAAAAAAAAGAAGAAGAAATAAAGAGGAACAGAAAAAAAATTTGAAGTTTTCATACCTGAGAATATTCCAAAATAAATGACAGACACCAAATCACAGATTCAGGAATCTCAGAGTCAGAGAACACTAACCAGGATAAATATTTAACAACAAACAAACAAACAAACAAAAAAAACACCCTACACTTAGGCATATCCTATTCAAACTGCAGAAAATCAAAGACAAAAAGATCATTTCAAAAGAAGCCAAAAGGTGGGAAAAATACCTATGGAGAAACAAGTATAAGAATTATACTGGAATTCTCCTCAGAAATCATGCAAGAAAAAGAGAATAGAGTGAAATATTTAGTGTTGAATGAAAAACAACAAAGAATTCTGTATCCAAGGAATTATCCTTTAAAAGTGAAGGAGAAATAAAGACATTCTCAGACAAAGGAAAATTGAGGGAGTTTGTCACCAGTAGTTTGTCACCATTTCTGTCTTGCAAGAAATGTTAAAGGAAGTTAATCAGAAAGAAGGGAATGATATAGGTCAGAAACTTAGATCTACATGAGAAGAGCATTAGAGAAGGAATAAATGAAGGCAAAATAAAATCTTTTAGTTTTTTATTCTTAATTGATCTAACAGATAAGTTTGTTCAAAATAATAATAGTAATGATATATGAGGTGATTATAGCTTATGGATAAATGAAATGAATGCCAAAATTGTTATAAGGAAAGAGAAGGAGGAATTGGGAATACTCTGCTATAAGGTACTGGCATCAAACATGAGGCCATATATTGTTACTAGAAAGCAATCGTAAATGTATATTGCAAACTCTAGGATGCTCCTAGGCATTCACCCAAATAAGTGAAAATTTGTGCCCACACAAAAAGCTGCACCTGAACGTTTACAGCAGCTGCATATATAATCACCAAAAACTGGAAGCAAGATGACCTTTAATAGGTGAAAACTTGTATATTCAATATATCTATACAATGGGATATTATTCAGCCATAAAAAGAAATGAGCTATGAAGCCCCCAAAAGATATAGAGGAATCTTAAATATATTTAGCTAAGTGAAAGGAGCCAGTCTGAAAAGGCTACATACTGTATGATTCCAAATATGTCAGTCTGGAAAAGGCAAAACTATAGAGAGAGTAAAAAGATCAGGGGTTGGGGAAGGGAGGGATGAACAGGTGAAGTGTGGTGGATTTTTAGGGCAGTGAACTATTTTGTGTGGTCCTGTAACAGTGAATATACATCATTATGTATTTGTCAAAATCCACAGAACTGTACAACACAGTGAACCATAATATAAACTATGTATTTTAATTAATAATAATGTATCAATATTGGCTTGTCCATTGTAACAAAAGCAACATACAAGTGTAAGATATTGATGACAAGAGAAACTATACAGGGGGAAGAGTGATGAGAGAGAGTAAATGGGAACTCTCTGTACTTTCTGCTTAATTTTTCTGTAAACCTAAAACTGCTCCAAAAATAGTCAATTAGTTTAAAAAAAAAATAAGATATGGATCCTGATCTCAATGTGCTTACAATCTAGCAAGCGAGATTTAATTGTAACTGTTGTGTGACAAACTTCTCTATGTGACCAAGGAAATATGCAAATCTTCTTAAATTATAAAATACTTCAAATACACAAGGTATGGAAAATAATAAAACATGCCCAACTACCCACATCCAGTTTTAATAGATAGTAACTTTCTCTCAGATTTGCTTCAGAGTTTTTTTTCTTAATGAGCAATGAAACTAGAAAGAGCTGAAATCCTTTGAATTCCTTTCTATTAATATTCCTTTACCCTGCTACCTAGAGGTAACACTATTTTGAAATTATCTTTCCCATCACATTTTATACTACTGTTATATCTAAGATAATCAGTATGTAGCATTTTTTAAAAAATACTGATGACTATTTTAATGGTTACTGTTCTATCTAGGTTTTTTCCCCTCCTTTTGGAGTAAATTTTGGTCATTTACATTTTTTTAAGAAAATTGTCACTTGACCAAAGTTTTATACTAGCTAGGATAAGGTTTTCCATGGTATTTGCTTATGTTTGTCCTCATTAGTTACTGTTTTTTTGAAATCACTGTCTTATTTTTTTAATATATTTTAATAGGTAATATATTCAAAGTTGAAAATAACATTTGTTCCCATCCCCAAATATACACAAGTAATTTCTATTCATTTTTTCCAATCTTTCTTTTCACAAAATAAGCAAATATGAATCTATAGTCTTATTTTCTCCCTCTCTTTTCTGTAGCTTGCTCTTGCACTTAATGGATGTCAAAAAATCTTTTCACAGCAGTTCACAAGAGAACTTCCACACGTTCTTTTACAGCTGCATTATATTCCATTGTGTGATTGTGCCCTAATTTAACCACTTATTGATGACACTTGTATTGTTTTCAATTGTTGCTTCAAAATAGCATTCTACACGTTTTATTTTGCCATTGTACAAATTCATCTGTAGAATATATTTCCAGAAATGGAATTTCTGAGCCAAAGAATACACATTCGTCTTCTTGACAGTGATTACCATCTTGCCCCACACGGGTTGTACTAATTTGTATTGATATTTTCACCAGCAACGCAACCATATGCAGGGTCTGGGACAACGTACAATGAAGACCTATCTACCATTTATATAAAAGTAAACGCAAAACTCTAATGCCATGATAAACATACCTTCATAAGGACCTGAAAATCCAAGTCTGAATTTAGCAATCGTGGGTTCCTCGAAGCCCTATGGCAGAAGGCGAGAGGCCCGCAGCCGCCCCTTCTCTCTCCATCTCCGTCTTGTCCCACACTCAGGGGGCCTTGCGCTCACACACGCAGACACCCCAGCCCACACCGCAAGCTCTTTTCACAACACACTGTGAACAGCCACCCCTCGTGGTCAGGGAAGCACAGGCAGCGCGGCTGACCCTCGAGACGACGAGTGGGAAAGGCAGGCACAGTCCCGGGAGGCGGAGCAGGGCTTCTGAGGACCCATGCGTAGGAGGCGCGAGATGCTGGGTCGGGGTGGGCGTGTCCCCTTGGCCTCACAGAGAAGTAGGATTTTGCTTAAAGGGTCGTGACCTTTTTATTTTCGTATATGTTACTTAATTATGCCTTTTTTTTTCCCTTTGGTCTTAACGAATCTCGCTGGAAATGTATCTATTTAAATTCATCTTTTCAAAAAACTAGCTTTTGGTTTTGTTGATCTCCACTCTTGTTTCTTTGATTTCCATTCCATTAATTTGTTCTTATTTTTACGACTGCCAGACATACTTCCTTAGAATTTACTCTTTATTTTTTTAACTTCTAAAGTTAGAATGCTTAAATCACTAATTTTCACTCTGTCTGGCTTTTTAATATGTACGTAAAGCTGTAAATGTCATTCTAACTATATTTTTAGCTGTGCCACAAGTTGTGATATAGAGTGTTTCCCCTGAATTTTTAAATATTTTTAAATTTTCATTTGATGTCTTCTTTGAACTTTTTAAAACAATTTTTTTATACATTTATTGGAATTTTCTGCTATTTTCTGTTATTTTATGCACTGTTATTAATTTTCTGTTATTTTATGCACTGCCTTCTAATTGTATTGCATTGTATTCACATAACATAATCTATAGGATTGATTCTTTGGTACTCACTAAGACTTTCTTCTGAAAATAATATATACTCTCTATTTACTGTGGCAATTCGAATTTATAAATCCACTAACTCCAGTTTGTTAGTTATGTTTTTCAAATTTCTGAATCCTTACTGATTTTCTCTGCTTGACCTATCAGTTTCTTACAGGAAAGCGTTAGACTCAACCACCCCGATTGTAAAGTTGTATATTTATCTGTATAATTCTGCCCTGTTTTGCTTTATATATTCTGAGTCTGTGTTATTTGATGCATACAAGCACAGGATTATTGATTCTTCCTTGTTGAATTACTTCTATCTTTGAGTAATAAAACTCTTATTCTTCATAGTATTTTCTGCCTTAAGTTCTGGTTTTCTGATATTAATCTTGCTAACTCAGCTTTCTTTTGCTTTGGATAGTATTTGCCTGGAATTGGTTTTATCATCATTTGCTTTTCATCTTTTTGTGTCATTAAATGTTCTGTGTTCCTTATAAACAGCAGGAGTTACATTTTGTTTTGCTTTGATGATATCCAATATGACAATATCTTTCCTTAAACAGATGAGTTTAAAGTACTTAAACTTGTTGTGTTTCTTATTTCTACTATCTTATTTCATGTTTCCCCCCCTATTTTGATGCCTTCAATGGTATTATTTTCTTTCTTTATTTCATTGTTTTCTAGTACAGTTGTCCCTCAGCATCTGCAGGGAATTGGTTCCAGGACCTCCACAGACACCAAAATCCATGTACGCTCCAAGTTCCTTTTATAAAATGATATAGTATGTTCAGCCAGCCCTTCATATCTGCAGATGTGAACCCATGGATATAGAGGGCCAACTGTATTTTAGTGCCACCTTGTTTTTAAATCTCCTGTAACATTAGCCTTTTAAGATGTAGAAAGCAATCTATGACTATTTAAATCTACCAAAAACTTTGTCAGTTTGTTTGCCCTGATATATTGTATTTGTTCCTTGTAGGTTCAATTTATTGATTTCTGAAGCATACAATTTAATCTTTCTTTCAGTTAGGGTCTATGAGTGACAGATTCTTCAAGGCTGACCTGAAAATGCTTTTATTTTGCCCTTGCCCTTGTCAGTTTGATAAGGTATGCAATTCTGGGTTGACAGCACTTTGAGGATATTATCCCACTGTTTTCTAGAATTTGTTGCTGTTAATGAGGAGTTTTTCTTGATCTAATTGTTATTCCTTTTTAAGTTTTCTTTATCTGATGTTCTGCAATTTTACCATGATGTGGATTTATTTTTGTTTTCCCTGCTTGAGACTCAGTCATTCTTCAATACAAGTAAATTATTAGTCTTTATTTCTTCCAATGTTGCCTCTCCCGTATTCTCTCTATTCTTTTCTTCTGGAATTTCTGGTAGACCCTGTTGAAATTTAGCCTTATATATTTCAAGTTTCCTAATCATATTTCAAAGTTAACATCTCTTTATATTGTTATATTACATTATAGGTAATTTCTTCAAGACTTCCATTTCCCTACTTCTCTAATGATTTCTAATCTCCTTTTAAGTCTACCCATTAATTTTTTTTTATTACTATATTTTTCATTCAAGAAATACTATTTGGTTCTTTTTCAAATTATTTTATCCTTTTAAAAAAGTATAAACTTTTTCTTTTATTGTGATTTTTCCTCCTGTATTTTAAACTTTTAAATCATTTTTTAAATACTTTATATTCTCTTTCAGATTGTTCTGTTATATCCAGTTCAGGAAAAGTTAATCCTATTGGCTGCATTTAATGTCTCTCCAACATTGTGGTCCATTTGTAATTTTGGGCTGTAAACTCACCTTTATCTTACTTACTGCTCTTCCATGAGACTTTTATGGATCCTATTTGTGAAAATATTTCTACAGGGAAATTTTGCAGCACTTCTGTTATTATCTTAGGGTAACATCAGTAGTAGTCTTAAACTAGTTTCAGGATAATGTCTCACTGGGGGTTTCTGCACTGAAGGTAGGACAAATTCAGATTCTATAGCCTGGGGTTTCAATTACTTGTGGTGACTTTTCTTTTCCTACTCATGTCCCTGAACAGATGATACAGTTATTTAATGCTTCTCTGGGTTAGTGAGCAGAACTTTTCTAACCTTTTCATGGTTGAGGCAACTTTTAGAGGCTTTAGGGGTTGTCCCCGTGGCTCAGGTTCAGCTTTCCCACTTGACACAGGATGGAAGTCATGCTTCCTGTGTCCATGTGTGCATTGAAGCCACAACCCCCAGCCTCTAAGGCTTATGTCACTGCCTCACCATTATGGTATTGACTTTTCTCTTTGTCTCTGCCACCTGGAATTTCCCTTCAAGAAAGAAAGCCTGCTATATATTTGAATTATTTTTATATTTTATTCATAATTTCTATGTGTTTGTAAGTAGGAAGGGCACCTATCCACGTCTATTCAGCCTGCCTTTTTGCCACTAGTCAAGAGTCATTCCTTATACTTAATGAGTATTTTGACTCCCTTTAGAGAAGGGATATGGTTTCTATCTCCAGGTCCTAGCACAGTGCCAGATACATAGAAGGTACCCCCCAATTTTTGCTCATTGGCTTCTTTTCCATTTACATTTTGGTTGAGCTCTCCACTCTTGAATCATAATCACATTTTCACACCTTGTGCTCCCCAGTTCAAGACCCTATCATCTGAAATAACTAAATTACCCACAAAATATAGCAAAAGCAGTATTAGTATTTTTAAGCCTCTCTGTTTTAAGTAAAGCAAGTCAGATTCAGAAAGATTATGTGGCTTGTTTGTATCCTATAACTAGTCTTTTAGAGTTATGGTCTCATAAAAGTGACAGTAGCTCTTCATTAGCCCAACTTCCTCGTTCTATGCAAAGAGTACATTCTCCATTAATAGTAACTCTTTCCAGAGCAATAACTGGTTGGTAGCTGAGTGGGGACTAGAATTCAGATCTCTTGGCTAGTAATCCAGTGCTCCTGGTCCCTCCTCACAGTGCCTGCCTTTACCACAGGGATAACAGGAAGAGTGAGCACAGCTTCATTCTATTTGAGGATCCGTACACTGGAACATACTTAATAGTGGTATTTTTCTTTTATAACACCTGTGTGATAATAATAATAATAATTCCTTATATTCTTTTAAATTGTAATAAATAATACTTCGAGGAATACTATCCCTATTTTTAACACCTTTACTACACATCATGGAAAATTAAGTGCAGAACATATGTGACACTCACATTTCATGCTGCTTGAAAAAATAGCATAAAATATTTGAAATTCCAAATAGAAAACATGAATTAAATTTCTTCTCCTAAACTAGATAAAATTAGAATCTGTTTTGAAAAGTCTAATTTAAGTGGAGGAATAAAAAATATCTTTCCTTAGTCAAAGAAATTCCATCAGGAAACTCTAGTGTCTAGCTCGGAGTCCTTAGGGGTTTAAAAATCCAGGGATCGGGCTTCCCTGGTGGCGCAGTGGTTGAGAATCTGCGTGCCAATGCAGGGGACACGGGTTCGAGCGCTGGTCTGGGAAGATCCCACATGCCGCGGAGCAACTGGGCCCGTGAGCCACAGTTGCTGAGCCTGCGCGTCTGGAGTCTGTGCTCCGCAACAAGAGAGGCCGCGACAGTGAGAGACCCACGCACCGCGATGAAGAGTGGCCCCCACTTGCCGCAACTAGAGAAAGCCCTCGCACAGAAACGAAGACCCAACACAGCCATAAATAAATAAATAAATAAAATTTAAAAAAAAAAAAAAAATCCAGGGATCTGTCATTTTTCCCAGACCAGGAATTTGAAATATCTGGGCGAGGATAAAGTCTATTCTTAAATGAGAGGACAAGGTTTATGAAAGTTTATTCTATGGTGGGAAAAAGCTTAAAAACTTAAGTATAAAGTATAGACTTTACTTAAGGTAAAGGTTGTTCAATGTTAACAACCTGGTTACATATTCCAATAAACTGCTTAAATGTTTTAATAAAAATTTCCCCAATGGTCTAGTAATTATAAATATTGAAAAACAAATGCAGGGAGATATGGCAGTTCTTAGAACTGTTCCTGTTTCTATTTTGAGCTAATTAGTTGAAATTTATGATTAAACCTACTGTAGACTTTCAGTTTGATAAGTTGAGTTTCAATCCAAAGGTCCAAACTAGATCAACGGCATCTATTCAAGGTATATTTCAGGGAGTGGAGAAAACTATGCACTAAATTATCAAAAAATACATAAATGAAAAATAGTAGCTAACATTTACTGAGTGCTTACAGTGTACTAGGTATCATCTTAAACCTGTAAATGTATTAACTAATTCTCACAACAGCCCTATAAGATAGGATTTATTATTAATAATAGGAAAACCACAATACAGAAATGTTGAGTAACTTGCTCTAGTTCACTCAGTAAGAGCCAGGCAATCTGGCTGCACAGCTTTTTTTCCCCTACTCAAGTATTTTTCCCCAACTCTCATGTACACATTCTACACCAGATGTTCTTCAGTAACATGTGTTATCAAAAACCTGTGGGTGGGGTTGAATTCAGAATGTCAAGTGAAAATATCTAGTAAATGAAAATCAAGGAAAAATTCACTAAACCAAGGTCCTAGTCTCTTAATTTAAGAAAGTGACTTGTAGGACTTCCCTGGTGGCGCAGTGGTTAAGAATCCGCCTGCCAATGCAGGTGCCACGGGTTCGATCCCTGGTCTGGGAAGATCCCACATGCCATGGAGCAACTAAGGCCGTGCACCACAGCTACTGAAGCCCACGCGCCTAGAGCCCGTGCTCCGCAACAAGAGAAGCCACCACAATGAGAAGCCCACTCACCGCAACAACAACAACAAAAAAATCGTCATGAAGGACCTAGGGGCAAGATGGGAATAAAGACACAGACCTACTAGAGAATGGACTTGAGGATACGGAGAGGGGGAAGGGTAAGCTGGGACAAAGTGAGAGAGTGGCATGGACATATATACACTACCAAATGTAAAATAGATAGCTAGTGGGAAGCAGCTGCATAGCACAGGGAGATCAGCTCGGTGCTTTGTGACCACTTAGAGGGGTGGGAAAGGGAGGGTGGGAGGGAGGGAGACACAAGAGGGAAGAGATATGGGAACATATGTATATGTATAACTGATTCACTTTGCTATAAAGCAGAAACTAACACACCATTGTAAAGCAATTATACTCCAATAAAGATGCTAAAAAAAATCCAGGAAAAAAAAAACGCAGCTATTTTCCTGATTCATAAAACAATTGAAATATCAAAAAAAAAAAAAAAAAGAGTAGCCCCAGCTCGCCACAACTAGAGAAAGCCCGCACAGCAACGAAGACCCAACGCAACCAAAAATTAGTGAATTGTTTTAAAAAAGAGAATCTTTTAAGAAAGTGACTTGTAAAATGGGATCATCAACTTAAACATCACTGATTCTGATATTAAAATAATTCATGCCCCTCAGCCAATTACAAAACAAAATTTCTTCCTCAAAAAATCCCTTCCCTTTCATAGGAATTCTTTTCTTGATTTAAAGAGTGATTATATGAGGAAGCAAGAAGGGAGACGGGTAAGGTTACAGAACAGAGATTTACAACAACAGGATTAAAACTGAATAAAAGTACAACTGCCTAAAACCCAGCTTCCTCCATCTTGAAAACACTTCTCTGGACTTTTTTTAAACCCCAAAATGCAACCTGTCCTCCAGGAAGAGTCACATGAGTTTGATTTATTATCAAGTTTGCCTCTTGAGGGAGTATGTAATTGAGTAAAATGAAAGTCAAGCATCTGTAACATGGGTATAATAATAACTGCCTCAGAGACAATTGTCAGGATTAAATGGGAGAAGGTATGTGAAGTTTTTTAGCACAGTACCTGGAATACAGTAAAAAAAAATTAACAGTAAGTTTTATAAAAATGAAACATATAAATAGTATACCTATAGCCACATTAATGTTCATTCTATAGCCAAACAACAGCGACTTCTAATTGAAATTTACTTACAGCAGAATTTAAATTTTTTTGTACTTTT
Organism: Balaenoptera ricei; assembly: GCF_028023285.1. NCBI lineage: Eukaryota > Metazoa > Chordata > Mammalia > Artiodactyla > Balaenopteridae > Balaenoptera > Balaenoptera ricei. The sequence goes on from NC_082642.1 coordinate 113,394,038, forward strand.
TCTACACAGAGGCCATTACTCTTTCATAGAAATTAAAAGTGAGAGAGATATAACTTGTTTATATAAATATGTTAAACCTAAACCATAGATATATATTCTGTTTATATTGAAAATAAATTTTGAAGGCAGTAAAATTAATTTACCCCAAATTGTATGTGTATGTGTTTATGTATATTTTTCCTGAGTAAGACATTCATAGTTTTCATCGGTTTCTCAGAGATATCCATGACTCTCCCCTTAAAAAATAAGTTTAAAAACAATTCATCTCTATACGCAGGTAAAGGGACTAAAGTGAGAGCGCTCAAAACTTCCATGAGATGGGACGAGATGGGATGGAAAGGGGCGGAGGAGAATGGCGAGGAAGGGAGTGAAGTGGAGGAGCCAGAATTTACCAACTAAGACAAAGTCTGAATACAGTGCACAAAGCAAAGCAGCAACAGCAAACAATACTGGTCTTTCAATCTTTCTCTTTAGATGGTACCGATAACCCCCTCCTTTTCCACTGGGTTTACCCAAAAACTGAGGGATGTCCCTTACATAAAGAGCCACTTCAAAAAAAATCAGCTAGAGCAAGGAAACGTTTGTCTTTTCTGAGGAGCTGGTATGCTTTTATTGTTAAACATGGGTTCTTTATTATCTATTATCGTGCGTTTGGGGCCTTAGCCCTCAGGAAACACAGGGATATGTTTTGTATTTATTTTTAGCAACTCCTTCTAGCCTTTGATTTTCATTTACTTTCTATTCCCAACCTTGTCCTCTTCCTTGCAGTGTTTTTGTACTTCGGTCCTTGTTTTAATGGTTCTATTGTACCTGTGTTCTTTATAAGTCACCACAAATTTCCCTTTAAAAGTAGATGTAAAGGAAGAAAAGGAGGAAAGAAGGGAGGAAGGAAGGAGGGAGGGAGGGAGGAAAGGAAGGAAGGAAGGAAGGAAGGAAGGAAGGAAAGAAGGAAGGAAGGGAGTTAGTTCTTAAAAGTATACCCTTTAAATAAGGTCTTATACATTTAGCAGCCTTAATAGGGTAAAACCTATAGTTCATAATTTTTTTAAACCTCAAATTATTTTACAAACCTTAAATAAACAAAACCACATTTTCTCCAAGTTTAAATTTTACTGCTTTTATTCTGATAAATTTTTTCTTGCTTGTTCTCTAAATCCTATTAATACAGTATTCTCTAAATATGTTCTTTGGGGAAAAAAACAGATCTGTTCTCAGCTACCACTCCATCAGCAGCCAACGTATTTGACTCCTTTTGTCCTTGACAGTGGATCGTTGCAGGCATGGCTTGAGCTCCTGCTGGCTCCCCCAACCTTCTGTCCTCTGCAGTTACCTCCTCTGGGGGCAGACCACCTCTCCTGCCCTTTCTTGACTGGCGTTATTTACCCTTATTCACTCAGTTTCATTAGAAACTGTCTCTCTGTCTCTCTTTTTTTACAAAAGGGAATGCTCAGCCCATCCAGTTTTGGATCCCTTTATGGAAAACCCCATGGCACAAAGGAACCAGCATAAGTATTATGGAAAGTCTCTGTTCTGAGTTTCTGGGGCTTTCCTTTAACATCATTGTTTACACACCATTGCCCGCCTTCACCTCCCTTTCTCAGGCTCAGCTCTGCCACATAGCAGGTGACTAACAAGTAGTTGTTGACTAACCAGGAAAATTGTTTTCTAAATGATCTTAATTTTTAACTAGCTTTCTACACCTGAAAAGTGGGAACTTTGTGTGCAAAACATAAGATCATTTTTTTTACCATCCTAATGAAAACATTCCTAAACTTTCTTCTTGAAATGAAATTTCATTCTGCATATGTTTAATAATGTGTGTGTGTGTGTGTGTGTCCATAACTATTTTCCTTCCTTGGATTTAGCTAAACAAGCCCAAACATGTGCTATTAATGATTTAAATTATTACTCGGCTATTCATTCAGTCAGGTGTTAAAAGAGCATGAACAGGCCAATTCAACTGTTGTTCGTCACCCTGCACACTTACACACACACACACACACACGTACACGCATGTATTCATGTATATACAACCATATGCTAGCCATCAATTGACCCTTGTCTTTTATATTTCATAAATGGCGGGCAGTCTCAGCCTAGACATGGCACTTTCCAGTACTGGTATATCAGGTGGCAGGGACAGAGGCTCAATACCTTCTCTTGCTCTGAATTAAACACAGCAGGATGACATTACCTCTCTGGATCCTGATTACACTCTTCCAGATGCCCAGTCCCCAAATGACGGCCGTCATAATGGCCACCAGCACCTTGAGGTTACACGCACGGCAGGAAGCCATGGGGAATCCAAACTACAAATCCACTTGGCTTCTCTTCTTGAGCCAAGAACTTTAATCAAAAACTCTTCTAAAAAAAATAATTCCTTCTCTCAGGGTTCTATCAATCAGATGTCCTCATTTTTTAGGATTTTTGAGGTTAATCAGGCAGAAAGCAGTTCGAATCACCTAATAAAAGGTACACAGTCTGCTTGCAATTTCCTCATCCTTCACTGAATGAGAACATGAAAAAAGTGATTGGGGGGTTATGGGGAAGGAAGATGACGCAGGGCAATAAAGGAGAAAGGGAGGGAATAGCTAACAGGGTCAAAGTGTAATTGTCCTGACAAGCAAAGAAGTGGGGAAGGGAACAAAAAAGAAAAAAATAAAAGAAGTCCGGAAGGCAGTGGGCCTGGGGATCACCTATGGTCCAGCTTCCTGTGTTTTGTTAGGAGGCTCTAGCAGAGGTAGACCAGCAGGCACTCCAGGCTGTCCGCTGAGGTCGAACAGTGACGCCCACACATGATTCCAGTACTTGCACGTCTTTAAGAAGCCCATATTTGACAGGTACAGTTGGTGAGTGGGCATTACTGGCACACGAATTTTGAAAAGCACTGAAGCCAGCATTACGACCCATCTGTTATGGGCTGAACTGTGTTCCCCTAAAAATTCATATGGTGAAGTAGTACCTAGAATATGACCTTATTTGGAGATAGGGTCATTACAGGAGGTAATCAAGTCAAAGTGAGGTCATTAGAGTTGTCCCTAACCCAATATGACTGATGTCCTTATACAAAGAGGAAATTTGGACACAGACATACATAGAGAGAAGAGGATGTGAAGAGACATGGGGAGAAGACAGCCGTCTACAAGCCAAGGAAAGAGGATGCGAACAGATCCTTCCCTCCCAGGCCTCAGAAGGAACCAACGCTGCCAAATGCCTTGATTTTGGCCTTCTAATCTCCAGAACTGCTTAATAAGAGATTTCTGTTGTTTAAGCCACTCAGCTGTAGTACTTTGTTACAGCAGCTGTAGCAAACCAATCCACCATCTGAGTCACTGTCAGCTGGTGTCTCTGCAGCTGCAGCTCTGACCCTCTCCTGCCCAGAGACCCATGTTCTTCTTCCCTACCCCTTCTCCACTCTCAACTGAAAGAATGAATGAATGCATGCATATCCACCTCCGCAGTTAGAGTTCTGTTCCTGGTAGATTCAGATAGGTTTTACAAAAGAGGACACATTTAAGCTGAATTTTTTTCAACCCCCAAACAACTATGTATTTTTCCCTATTCTCTACAACACTCGCTTCATCAAAGCAGCTTGCGGGGGACACACACATAGGCTCTAAACTTTACCTCACCCAGGGGTTTCAGAAAAACATACCGGTGTGTCCCAAAATGGAAGAACTTAGAGGCAATGCTGCCAAAACACAAAATAAATGAAGGTGAATCCATTATCTCATTCACTGTGAATAGATTAAAAAATCCCTGTTTCTGATATGTCTACATGTACATGCACAGAAAATGTCTGGAAGCGTACATAAAAAAATTCCTCTTGGGAATCTGAGGGATATGATGAGAAATGTATTTTTCATTTTACACTCCTTTTATGATTTGAAGTTTTCACCTTATGCATTTATTATTTTTTCAATTATTATGATAATAAATAGATCTATTATTTCTTCAGTAATAAAGGGAATAATTTTCAATAAATAGCAAACGTAAGAAAAAGAATACCAAGCACTATGCTATGCACTTTGCATATCTGTATCTCATTTATAAATATGTACAATAACTCCATGGAACAGATACTGTTACCCACTGCATGAATGAAGAAATGAGACTTGGGTGGTATTACTCTCAACAGGAGCTCTGTGGTTAAGGAAATCTGGGTGACACTAGGTGACATAAAGGTAACAGCTTTCTTCAATTCTAGGATTTCTCAGAGCCTTTCGTATGTTCGTATACCTTGTGAATTATCAAGTTGCCAGCATTATTTGACCACAGAATCCTCTTCTCAAGAAGAATCTCTCAGAAATAGCATTCTTAGGAATATGCTTTGGAAACACTGTCTTGCATGAACATCTGCAGAATGGTCGTAATTGAACTGTATGACTGTAGGCACTGATCGTGGGCTCATGTCTGCCATGTGGTAATAGTATTCATCTCGTGTAGGGTTCCAGATATTTTGAAGGGGTTGTACACTGGTGACTGAAAACTGACTTTGGTGGTGCTCAGACATTTTTTCTTCCACACCTGACAGAAGTGCTGGAATTCTGGGACGTTACAATGGCCATAGATTTTTAGTGCTTTCATATCTTCATCTATAGGCCAACTATCCAGCTAGGAACTCTAGAAATTCATAAAACAGAAGAAATCCCTAGGCACAGAAATTTAGATGTTGACATTTATATAACAGCATGAATTTCAATTGGTTATAGACAAATATACAAAGTCATCAATTTATATACACACACATATTAAGATGACAAAGGAGGAAAGGAAAAGAACTAAACAGGGAATAATTCATTTATTCATTCATTCTACTCATGCAGACGTCACGCTACATGCTGGGGATAAAATAGTGAACAAGAGAGGCAAGGTCCCTGCTCTCACATAGCTTACATACAGGGAGGCCTGGATTTGTACTGACTTTGTCTCATTTGCTCTGTGACCCAGGACAAGCTACCTAAGCTCTTGAATCTCTGTTTCTTCATATTTTAAACAACCTATTTGAGGCCTTTTGTTCCTGAAAATTTCAGTCCTAAAGTCATAGTTGAGGGAGCCCAGAGCAGATTCAGAATCCAGCGGGGTAAGGAGGGGATCCACAATGGGGGAGGGCAAAAGGCGGGGGAGAGCCTGGCATGAGATGTCAGACCCCAAGCAGGGTGAATAAGGCATCCCTGTGATGGGGAGAGGCAGCCTGGCATGAGGTTTCAGAAGCAAGGGGTGAGGAACGTGTCCAGGTGAGAGATAGCCCCATGTGGGAACTCAAAGCTAGAGCAGAGAGAGGAGGGCAGTCCTTCAGAGACCGAGAGGGGTCAGGAAGACACCTTCATGGGTGGGCTGACTGGTTGGTGTGGGAAGTCAGAGCCATAGTTAGTGAGAAGGGAATCCACATGGGGTAGCAGCCTGGAATAGGGAGTCATACCCCAGGCAGGAAGAGAAGGGTGTCCACACGTGGGTGGAGGTGGGGGTGAAGATCCAAGATTGGTTACGTACTGGATGATCAAACAGCTAAACATTTAAGAATAATCAGAGCCAAGTTCCTTACTCTAAAAGGGAGTTACAACTGTGGAAAGGGAGAAAACCTGAATTCCATAAGAATTTCAAAACAAGTAATCAGAAATGTGGAGAAAGAAACAACATTACATGCAATCAATTCTGAAAGAAGCAATATCCTGCAGGGAAAGTGGCTGTCAGAAAAACACGTAAATGCAGTCCTGAACTTCTTATCCAAAAGAGGAAAACTTTTGACTACAACAAAGACAAGTGTTTCAAAGAAGGTGTATGATATTACTTTTTATTTCTAATACTTGAACTAAATAATTTCCATTGTGTCTTAAAAAAAACTATAGCATTGAATTGGAATTGGATGTATATATCAATACAAACTCATGTGTTTTAAATATATTTTTAATAATATATATTTCAATATATATTCAATAAATATATTTTATATATAAATAATATAGAAGTAAACATAGGTGCAAAGTGTGTTAATACACAAAAATGTATATGTTGCATATTTATGATATAAATAACACATTTATATACATATATTGTCTAGCTCCAGCCACTCATAGGGCCTGGAAGCATTCATACCCCATTAGCAATAAGCACACCTAAAGCTCAGATTCTGATCTAAAAACAATTTTCCACTAAAAGGAATATGGCTTCTTGGGAAAATGGCTAATTCCAAGACTGGGGCAGGGAAACTCCAAGATAAGCCTAGAATATCTTATACCAGAAAGCAAAAAAGTGTTCAAGGAATGATGGGTACATATTAAATGGACACAGACTCCAGCATGAAGTGATCCCCCATTACCAAATGGGGGACAATTTGAGCATCAAAATAAATGATGCTTATAAAATATTATAATCCATTAAATAAACAGGAAACCTACTGAATCTGAAACTCTGTGGGTGGGGCCCCACAATCTGTGTTTTAATTAGTCCCCCAACTTGATGCCCACAGACATTTGGTAACCACCCTTTAGGGTAATTCTCCCAAAGGGAGTGAATCGTTTGCAGTAAATTAGCAAATGGCAAGAGATTAAATGGCTTTTTCATGTAATAGGACATTCCTTTGTCAATGCTTATGGGAAATCTCATGGCTTTAAAGATTGCCAGATATTCAAATAAGTACGCTAAAATTCATAAGGAGCCTGTATTTTTGTCACATATGAAACTACCATTCTGTTTTATCTTATTCATTTATTTAAACAGATTTTAATGAGTTTATACCCAGAAGGGTCAAGAAGTTCTGAAATCCTTTTTATTTCCCTACCATCTGGACTGTGACCCCCATCGGAGAGTTAAGTACACAGACACCTGCTTACCTTACTTCCTATGGCATTGATGACCAAGTCCAGCCTCAACTCCCCCACCTGTTACACCTTAGAGATGAGCCTCTGAGTTTCTCCATTGGAAAACCTCCCAGTGGCATTAGCTACCCCTTAATTAGTGAAGAGTCTGAGCTACTGCTAACAGAGAAACCCTTGAACTCACCTGTTTGTATATCTACACAACCCTACCATCCTCTGTTTCTACCTGGCGGTCAATGGAGGACAGGAAGAAAGGTATCCAAAAAAGTTTTTCTGGGCCAAGAGGAAGTTACCAAGTCACTCACCTTTCTTCCTTGTGCCGTCCGGTTTTCCTCTGTTCTGTATGCCATTGTTCTTCAGGTGCCTCCTACACTGCCCAGAGCAAGATGTTCCAGATGGGATATCAAGGGCTGATGGATACATAGAAGGGAGTAACTGCTTAACACTAGTAGAAGTTTGTTGCCTACGAAATTCAGGTATATGTGGAAGATGCTGAACTCTGATTAATGTAACCCTGAGCTAATCTCTCCATGCCCCAGAAGATGAAAGAAAAGGAACCCTCAGATTCTTTCTTAGCTTTAAATTTACTTCTGCATCTTGTTCCAGAGAACCTCAATTTCTCTCTTCATCTATTCTGACTTGTTCCTTTTAAATTTCTTTTCCTGTTTTCTCCTCTTTTTCACCCCCCATATCTGAGCTAATGGGCACAGGTATGTGGTCAAGATTGAAAGAAGAGAGAAATGGTCCATTGTGGGTTAGGTTAAGAAGCATAGTGTGGGAAATAGTTTGATTTTATTCTTTCCCTTCTAGAAACCCTGATTCAGGTGAAAGGCAAATCCAGAATTTATAGCAACTAGACAAGAGCTTCAGCCAAGAAATACTAGTCCCATGTAACACTAGTCCTTCTGAAAATAGTAATATGAAATCTTAAGCTTAGCTGAGGCAAGATGAGTTGATATTTTCAATGTCTTGCATCAAAAAGCACTATGATTTATACCTTAACAAGAAAATATTCTAGATCCTAAATCTCTCCATTTAGTATAATTATTTTACAGAAATCATTGGCACAGACATCAGTTATCTATTTTTGTATAATAGGCCACTCCAAAACTTAGTGATTTAAAACACAACCACCATTTATTTGCTCATAACCAGGTAATTTGGGCAGGACTCAGCAGCGACGGCTTTGCTCCACATGAGCATTTAGCCAAGTCATCTGGAAGTTTGACAGGAGCTTCAAGGATCCAAGATGGCCTTTCTCACATGTCTGGGATCTCAGCTAAGGTGAGCAGAAAGGCCAAGTTGACTGGACCTCTCTCTACCTCATGGTCTGTTCTTCTCAATGGCCTCTTCCTCCTTGAAGATTTCCCAACAGAATAGCCTTGCCTCCTTCACATTCAGGCTGGGTTCTAAGATGGAAATGGTGTAAGCTGAAAGGCCTCTTAAAGTGTAAGACCATAATTTGCCACATTATGCCCTTAGCACATTCCACTGGTCAAAGAAAAGCATAAGGCCTGTCCAGATTCAATGTTGGAGGGAGCTACAAAAAGGCACGAATTCAAGGAGGCAGAATTCACTGGGGGCTATGAAGTTTAATGTTATGTGTCAGCTAAGCTAGACCCTGGCACCCTGTTATTGGTCAAACATTATTCTAGATGTTTCTGTGAAGGTATTTTTGAGATGAGATTAATGTTTTCATCTGTAGACTTTGAGTAAAGCGAATTACCCTCATCCAACCAGTTGAAGGCCTTAGTATAAAAACACTGACCTCCACTAAGAGGGAATTCTGCCAGCAGACGGCCTTTGGACTCAAACTGCAGCATCAACTCTTTCCAGCCTGCCTTCCCAGCCAGCCTTCTGAAAAGCTTCGGAGCACACCCTGCAGATTTTGGGCTTGACAACCTCCACAATGAGTCAGTTCTTTAAAATATATAAATTACATATATATATATGGGATAAATTAGGAGTTTGGGATTAAAATGTACGCATTACTACATATAAAATAGATAACCAACAAGGACCTACTGTATAGCACAGGGAACTGTACTCAATATCTTGTAATAACCTATAATGGAAGAGAATGTAAAGAAATAATATATGTATAACTGAATCGCTTTGCTGTATACCTGAAACTAACACAACATTGTAAATCAACTCTCTCTCTCTCTCTCTCTCTCTCTCTCTCTCTCTCACTCTATATATATATATATATATATATATATATATATATATATATATATATCTTATTGGTTTTATTTCTGGAGAACCTTGGCTAATACAGGGGGCATCTTGTAATAAACACCATACGTTTTCCAGATAAGGACCGTAATCCCCAGAAAGCTTAACAATATTATATGATACTCAAGGAGTTTGTTATCTAGTTAGAGAGCAAGCATATAAAAAGTTAGAGCACATCAAAAGTAACAATGCAGAAGTTTCTAGTTCATAAATGATTTACTGTATAAATGTAAACTCTACCTTCCTGAGGAATGTTGGACAAAAAAACAGTTAAGGAAACCTGCCAACCTGAGCGGGGCCATAAAACCTTTGAAGTGGAAAGAGCATAAATGTATAACCAAACCAAGTTGTCAGCAGTTTCTCAATAAGGACAACACATTTTATTGTTGGTAATAAAACTTAGGAGAGATAATATCTTCGTCACTGGCATTGCCATAAAACCTTCAGCATGCCATTTTACAGTTCAAATACATGCCTTATTTTGAAGTCTAAAACATTAAACTTAAAGTTATTGTTAGAGTAATGAATGTATTAGTTTTCTATGGCTGCTGTAACAAAGTACCAATAAACTGAGTGGCTTAACTGAGAAATGTATTGTCTCACAGTTCTGGAAGCTTAGAAGTCCAAGATCAAGTTAATGGTGGGGTCATGCTCGCTCCCTCTGAAGGTGCTGGAGAAGAATCTGTTCTAACCCTCTCTCCTAGCTTCTGGTGGTTTGCTGGCATCTCTGGCATTTCTTGACTTGTAGACATATCACCCTGGTCTGTGCCTTCCTATTCACATGGCATTCTCCCTATGTGTGTATCTTTGTCCAAATTTCCTCTTTTTATTAAGGACGCAAGCCCTACTGGATCGGGGCCCACCCTACTCCAGTATGACCTCATCTTAACTAATTATGTCTACAACAACCCTATTTCCAAATAAGGTCACATTCTGAGGTATTGGAGGTTAGGACTACAACATATGAACTTGGGGAGACACAATTCAACCCATCATAATGGGTTAGAGTACTAATAAATTAAAATCTAAGATATTTTTAAATAACCCAAACTCTTCCTCTAACAATGCTTGTGGTCTGACTTTGGGTTAAGGAAGCTTCTTTTGAGATGTGAACCTGGTACTTCGGTTTATGAATTGTGTTTCCATGCTTTGCCACTAGAGGGTAGCATCATTACTATTGTTTTTTCTGCTGTTAAGCCTATTACACAGTAACTTCAGTACTCCGCCATTCACCCATAATGTGGGCATATCAGATACGAAGTAAATGTAGACACATTTCTCAGGGGGGTGGGGAGTGGCAAAGGTATCAGCTGGGAAGAATAGAGTGTCCTGGTCATCTCTGTCCTGGCGATTCCTCTCCTGGATTTTTACTATGGGCCAAATGTTTGTGTACCTCCAAAATTCATGTGTTGAAACTCTAATCTCCAGCGTGATGGTATATTTGGAGGTGAGGTCTTTGGGAGGCAATTAGGTCATCAGGGTGGAGCCTTCATGATGGGATTAACGCCTTTATAAAAAAGAGACTGGAGAGAAATAATCTGTTTCTCCCACCAGGACGTGGGCCTTTACCAGACACCAGATCTGCTGGCACCATGATCTTGGACTTCCCAGACTCCAGAATTGTGAGAAATAAACATTTGTCGTTTAAGCTACCCAGCTTATGGTGTTCTATTACGGCAGCCCAAACTGACTAAGACAATTTCTGACCGGAATCAAATCACCAGAGATATTCAAACAGAAGCCAAAGTCTTTTCCTCTGAATGGGACATTTGTGTGGAAAGCAGGGCTTGGGGACCGCGCAGTCATGTGGCCTCTGAAGTGGAAAGAGCCATCTCTCTCCCTCACCCACCCCCCGCTCCAGGGTCAGGAGATTTATTGATCTATCCCATCTTGGGCTTCGCCACTAATTGACAGCATGATCTTAGACAAGTCACAAACTCTGGTCTCAGAGTCTTCACCCACAGACAACCTTTGTGGACCTATTTTCTCTAAATGATATCTTCCTTTGAATTTTCTCTCCTTTCCACTCCTCTAGCTCACCTTTCAATGCTACAAGTTGAGAAGGATTCCTTAGGCATTACAATAGAGACAAAAAAAGTGTGGTTGCCTTTAGGAGATTATAATATAGTAAGAAGGAAGCATTTATGTGCAGAGATAATTAGAGGACTGAATAGCATATGATCTGCTCTCTGGGCTCCATACTGTAGGAATTTCTAAACAGGAAAGTGTGGTATGAAGCAGTAGAAAAGAAAAGCTTTGAACTGGGCCTTAAAGAATCTCCAGAAGTTAGGCTGCGAGGAGGAGGAGGGAAGAGAGTGTGGTTAATACAACTTAGGCATGGAAATTAAAATAAACAAGTTTTAGGGAACAGGGAGCAAGTCAGCATGATTGGTACAGGGGTCGTGTTGGACACAATATGAGAGTATAACTCTATATTGAAATACACTCAAAGTGATTTTATTTTATTCAGGTGCTGTGCTAGTCAATTTAGAATTGATCTGAGAGGCCAAGGGAACCTGAGTCAGTTTCTGAGCAGATGAGAGAGTTGTTCCAACCTCAATTGCTAAACCCCTTGATTACTTGGCTGGGCTTCTTTCTGCATTTTAGAGCCTGTATGTATTTTGGCTTCAGACACCAGTTATCAAGTGGGGGATTATATTGGGCTCCACCGCCAGCTTCTTAGTAAAGATCTTTAACCCTCCCTTTAGGACACTTGAAAACAGGCAGAACAGCTCAAGATCATGAGAGGAAGCAGGTAAGAGGCACTTTCTTGCCTCCATTCTAACCTTTTGCATTAATCGTATCAATTCCTCCCAAAACTCACACAAGCACTAAACACAGCTGTTTTGTCCCTGCTTTAAAGAGTTAAAGGCTCAGAAATACTGACAGCCCAGCTCAGAGCGGTTGAATTATCTTTAAAAGAGAGTGACCTAGAATTCGTTAGGCTATCGTCTTAACATCTGTAAAGAGTGAGCAATCTCACCAGATAGGAAATATATGGGAAAAAATGGGCAGTATTACATCAAGTTCAGAAATTTTTACTCTTAGAAGGAAATATAGTTAATATCTTAAGAGCTAAAGAATAATGAAATCCCATCAAATGACATGACAGCCTGGGTGGGGATTGCAGGTTTTCATGAGTAGGCAGAAAAGACAGGCAATTTTAAGTATGACTCCAGCTGCGGAAGGCACCTTCCCTGTGCTGTGCAACACTGGGAGACCCGTGTGGAGGGTTTGATGTAGTGACTATAAGTAACTGCATTCAGCACATGCCATTAGGGTCACTGTCAAGAATCCTGTCCCATTCAATATCTGGGTCCAATATCTCAACAAGCAGACTAGGTGTTCCCTGACATTGTCTGTCATAAACAAATCATTTCCTTAACAATAAGCCTATTTTAACATGGAAAGACTCGAGCTAAGTGCAGAAATGTTTAAGAGCATCAAAATCATAATGTTGATACTTGTGCCTTAAGGAATTATGCATGTGTAGCATTTTAGGTATTTATAATTGTACAAATATTATAATTTCATCTATGCAGATTAGTCTTGTAAGTTCAATTTATAAGTGTGCAATTGACTAACAAATTTACGCTTGTGAGTTTCAGTTGAAATCTCACTAAGTTTATACAGTATTGGAATATTTAAGAAAACTTAAGTTTCACCACATTTATAAGTTTAATTAATTAGATTTGTAATAATAACACCCTGAGAAGATTTATTGGTTAATTGAAGTACTTCAGAATATAAAAAATATTTAATTCATAAATACAGTGAAGAAGTTTAAAGGGAAATCTAATTAAGTTTAAAACTGTGCCCCAAACATTAAAGTCTCCTTAAAATTGAGTGTTAAAATTTGCTAGACTTAAAAATAGAATAATAATATTCATCAAATGAACTTAAAGGTATAAGAATGGCTTATATTTTTTCATTTTTACCAGTTTGGTCCAGAAACCCAATCACTCTATTCACTGCACATCTCTTGAAGCACCTCTCCAAGCTTAAAGCGAAAATCTCCCTTCACTGCCATTTATTTAGGGGAAATTCTTTTCTATTATTTCATGCATGTCCTCTATTCTCTCAATCTTCCCATCTGGAATTCACATTAGAAAGAATATAGAATTTCTGGATCTATTCTCCATGTATACAGACTTTTCTTTCATGCTTTTTAATCTATTGACTCCATGTATTGGGGAGAACTTGTCACTTCTCAGCTTTTATTTTCACTGTTCCTGTAGCCCCGGTGACTCCTAAACCACATTATTAATCCACATCCAACATACAATCAATACAACCTTGATTAATGAGCCCTAAAGTGACAAGATGATGAGGAGGACACCAAGACGGTCATAACCTGATCTTCCACTTCAACAATGAGCTGGTAGTGCCATCAGAGGCTGCAGTTTCCCAAGCAAAGGCAGTTAGAGATCACAGAAATCACTGAAGAGCTATTATCACATCAACAGCCATGTTGATATTGCGTTGAGTCTCTTTAAAGAGTCTCTTTACCTTGGTTATGGCAAATCAAGCATGGGATACCCATGAAGGGGTTTGGCAAAAGCTCAGGAATTGAGACCCCAGGTTTTTGGAAGAGTTGAGATAAAATACAAGCAAAAGTAAGGGAGGGCACCCTTCCTCCATCCCTCCCTTGGTGAAGGCTTCCATAAAATTATAATAATGGTGCTCAATTTATTGCTCATTTCAGGGACTAGAGGCAGATAGCCCCAAACTATGGACTTAGACCTGAACCAGAAGCTCCTCCTCTGAGAACTCACTGTGTTGCATCTCACTTGTGTTCTCTCTGTGCAGAGACTGCAGGAATGGACATTTCTGCTCTCTCATAAAGACTGCTAGTATATTTATACTTACAGTTTTCAAAATTCCAGTCTTAATCTGGTTCATGCTAATTATTCCTAGAGTTCCTGCTCAGGCCTAGATATCAGCAATGCCATTTTCATGTAACCTGCAGTTGACAGCTCACTCTTCTGAAATACAAACTTGCCAAAATCATAGAAACTTGCTGGGCTAAGGAAAAAAACCCTAAAATACAGGACACACATGGGGCAGAATGCCATGATCACCTGGGGACCACGGCATGTGGGTATTTCATATGCCAGAAATGTATTAAGGTCTATTGCATTGTTCAAGATAAACATGTAGGCACCCACATCTGCTCTTTTCAACCCTTACATTAAAAAAAAGAAATGTATCCAGTTCATTGGCCTAAAGAATCCACTCACCTCCCTCTTCAGTGTCATGTGATAAGACCAGACTGGGGCAGCTTTCTGGATTTGTCAGTGCTTCTGGAAAGCCAGGGAGCTTCAGGTTTTAATTGCCCATGTGACACCTCCAGCTACCCACTACACTGCCTCTTTTCCTTCATATTCAAGTCAACCGTCACAGACTCCTGCAGTACTCCTTTTCTTTTCTGTCACAGCAGAGACTGGCCTTTCTGACTAATATGGTACTAAATTAACTTCGATTTTGTCTCAGAGACTCTAGATTCATAAAATGTGACAGCCGGAAATTGATTCATCCAATTCAATTCCCTAACATCAGAGAGAAGGACATGGTAAATGTTAAAACCCTAGAGGCTGGTGAATAGTAAAGCCAGAATGAGAAAAGATTTCCCGACTCTCCATTGGAGGCTACTTAGTCCACTGATGAGGGAAGGGCTCTGACTTTTTACCTAGGTATTCCATTAAAGGATTTTCCTTGTTTTAATTCTTCAATTATTTCAGCAGAGCGGATGGCATGGTGGCCATACTATGCTGTGTGATGAATTTTTTACTCTTTGGATAACATCATGACTCTCCTTTCCCAAATTTTCATGGCTTTACCAACCATGTGCCCTTCTGTAACCGTGGATCAGCCTTTTTATCTTCTCTGAGAGAGCGCATCATAGGATGACTTCCGGCTTGCTTTTCCCAGGGGAGAACGCAGGTGCTACAGAAAGAGATTTCTCACAGAAAGGAATTTCAGTGTCACACAGCTTCTTCTTCATGACATAAAGGTGGGGTGCAGTTGAATAACAAACACAAAAATCTGAGGTGTTTGAACGAAGGTCCATGCATTCATTTATTTCTCATTGCAGCAACAAGATAAACAAGTGAAATTCCATCTATAATGAGTTACAAATGGTAGTTAAGCCCAGGAACCCTGAGCATATATATCTATAAGGCAAATAAAACAATATTTTTCAGTGTGGGCATCACACTTTAGATGACCTGGGGAGAGCCACTCCAAGCCCCAAATACCATGACACCAAGAATCATTCTCAACCAGTTGTTCTCCAAACAAAAGGTGAAAAGGCAAAACTGTGATTAAAAATAATAAAAAAAAAAAAGAGAAATTTCAACTAGAAAGACTGGATGCCCAAAGTCACATCTCTTCTTCGGATTCTTGTTCTCGTTCAGCATTTTTCAGGAGTCCAACTTCTGAGGGGCAGAACCTCTTAAATCGAGATTTAACCAACCTGAGGAGAATGAAAGTCATCTCGTATTATGCTGTTTAAAATTAAAACCCAAAACTATATGTATCTATAATACAGCAAACTCCAAATTATCTGTGCAGATGGAAAAGGCACCCCCAAAGAGAAAATCACTTTTATTTGGCTTTGGAGCTGCCTGCAAATATTTTGTAGATTAAAGCAGCATATAAGCAAACAGATACAATAAAGCTCTTAAATGTGTAATATGATTGTTTGCATCATATTCAAAATTTATAACTTTAATCATTTCTAAAACAAACAAGAGAATCTCTGGGCTGTAGTAAGCCCAGATGAAACCGAGCTCAGCTGTGTGGTCCAAAAAGCAGCCCTCTCCTATGAAGGAAGTGCATGAAGGCATCTCCTGCCCCATGTTGGGCCCCACGTCAAGTCTGGGCTGTACTGCAGCCTCTATTCATGTCTTCAGAGGGGTGCTTTTGTGCTGGCCACAGGCTGCTCAACTGCATGTGATGGTCCATGATGAATTAAGAAGTTGAAAGAAGTGACCTCCATTCTTGTAACTGTTTTCATAGATTAAGAGAATCTGTAGGTCAGAAGGAATTACAATTTTTGACATGGGAAGATGTGAAGCTTCTTAGTGGCAGGAACTCAGCAGGCTCTCCATTTTCTCTGATGTAATAAGAACTAGGCAAAGCTTTTCCTGTGCATGATATTTGTGAAGACATTGTGCTGTGACCATGTCAATAAAACATAGTTAACTTCCAGAAATACACAGGGATATGCAAACAAACTGGTAAACCAAATCATCAAAATCATTCCCGTTTTATGAAAAACATCACCAGCCTATCTGTATCTTTATACTTGTTTTCTGCCTTTCTTCTTCCAGTGAAGGTCTGGCCCGCCCCTCTCAATATACAGTGCTTTTACTTGTGCTCTGGATCCCACTAGAGTATGAACTTCCTAAGAGCAGAGACTTCATCTTATTTACTGCCCTAACTCTGCCAGAGTCTAGAACAACGTCTGGTACACAATAGTGGCTCATGACACATTTGATGATTCAGTGGGCTGTGGAGCAATCTGCCAGGAGTTCATATCACTCACCTCCTCACAGGTAATTCTTCAGTCACTTCCAACTCAGCATTAATTCCTCCAACACACAACAACTGAGCAGTATCAGTAACAAGTATTGACTCGTCAAGAGTCAAGAAAAAGTACTCAAAATCATTTGCCTCGATAATTAGTTGACCATTGACATTGCTCCCAATGTCCTCAACTCTTCAAGACACTGTTCTCACAAAAGGCTAATAGTTTTAAGTAAGTTGATGACTGGGACAGTGTGTCATTTTTAAAAAATATTTATTTATTTGTTTGTTTGTTTATTTATTTATTTATTTGGCTGCGCTGGGTCTTAGTTGCGGCACATGGAATCTTCATTGCAGCATGCGGGATCTTTAGTTGCAGCATGTGGGATCTTTAGTTGCAGCATGCGGGATCTTTAGTTGCAGCATGCGGGATCTTTAGTTGCAGCATGCGGGATCTTTAGTTGCAGCATGTGGGATCTTTAGTTGCAGCATGCGGGATCTAGTTCCCTGACCTGAGATCCAGCCTGGGCCCCCTGAATTGGGAGCATGGAGTCTTAGCCACTGGACCACCAGGGAAGTCCCGGTGTGTCATTTTTTAAAGCCACACAGTTATCTCCACATTGCACAACCTGAATACGTGCTAACTGAAAGGGATTAATTAGTTAATTCATTCATTAGATTCATTCCTGATGACTCTTGTGGAAAATAAAGCAAAGAACTGGCTACTGATTACAAATTAACTGTTAACACAGACCCTAGTGATTCCTCCTGTTCCCCACTCCTCCTCTCTGGGTTTTATCTGCTGTTGTCACAAACCACCAAGTCCAGGCAAATTCAGGCTCTACCTGCACCCTGAAGCCCTTGGTATTGGCACATGCAGAAATGGCTACTGGGGACAGATTGAGGGATGGAGTAATAAAGAGGAAGTGCAAATAACTGCTAGTTCCTGGAATGATGCCAAGTCCAGAGAACTAAAGTCAGGGTGTGTCTGGGCTTTTGCTCTCATATGTTCTCTTCAATTAATACAAGAGCAGAGCTGAGACTCTGGGTATACTTCCAGAGTCAATCTGGAAATCAAACATCCAGAAGGCAAACTACCATATGCCTGGAATTTGGTCATTTCTATTTTGTTCTTCAAAATGGCTCACAAGAATCATTTGCTTGGAAAACCAACCTGAAAATGGGTAATATTTCTCTATCCATTCAGAGGGGCTTTTGAAATAGTTCTGTACCACAGTGGTGTTTAAATATGAAATACAGTAAAACACATAATAAGATTTCCCAACAGATAGGTCTCTCCTATGAGCTGTCATGATGAGAACTGCAGACATGGGACCAGGTGAAGCAATCTTTAAACCGTTATTCTGGAAAGCTGGGAAGTACAGCTTCATTTTTCAGAGATTTTGGGGGCAGTAGTTCCATAACCCAGTTTTGGTTCCTTGGTGATCTTTGCGCTTTGTCAAATAAATTCGGATAGAATGTCCTCAAAACCCATCACCTGTGACTGAATTACAATCCACTACAATCCACTTGAATTATCCTGCATATGACCTCACTGAAAGTCAGTATTCAATCTTGGTGACATTCTTTAAGCTACTGCTTAAGTTTATATCAAAATATATCAGAACACAAGTTCTTGTTTTTATATTTCAAAAGCAATATGAGAGCAAAACTTAAAAGCATATAAAACATGATTTCCAAACAATTGAACACTATTTCCAAGTATTTCTGAAACAGATCTGTTAAAACAGCGAATAAGTGTCTTGAGTGCCTACTATATGTTTGACAGTATGCCAAGAGCTGTGAGAAACATGAAAAAGGTCTTTGCCTCCAGGTGACACAATCAAGTTAGCAGGTAAGACTAACATGAGCTAATAGTGAATATCACAAGATAGATCACAATTGTTAAAATGTGTGGTAGAGACTAAAGTACCATAAACACTCATGAAGTGAGATAAGCAAAGGCTAGAACAATCACAGAAGTTTTCATAGAAGAGATGAGCATTTAATTTGGATATGCCAGGCAGAGGCAACTACATGGTCAAAAAGTTAAAGGTGCTGGGGAAGGAGAGGCAGTTGAAAAAGTAAACATGGAGTTTCTGGTTTCTAGAAAACTATAGGTGGATAAGAGATTCATTAGGGGGTCTGAAGGTTTTTGAAACAGGAAGAGACAATAGTCTTCTTTTGGCTCTGGAAGGGAGCTGACATGGGGTAGAGAGTCTCCTTGAATGCCAGCATTATTCTTGGAAGCTGTCCAGCCCCTAAGGAGATGAGGCCCAGAAGTCAGCCTAAAACAGCGGAGGAAGAAGCCAAGTTTCACTCAATGGCAGAGCAAGCCTAAACTACCAGCCCATGCATGTGCTTTGAGGAAAATGAATAGGACTAATAGAAATCAATCAATGAGAAAGTAGAACTTCCCAGCACTCATAGCACTTAGACCTCTAGAAGGAGGTAATTACAGATCAAAGTGGGCTGACCCAAAGCCTACCAGAGACATTTTGGAGCTAGACAAGGAAATGGTTTCCTTATGCAGAGACACAGCACCAAAGCTCCTATAGCAGTGAAGCTCAAAAAAGCACAGAGCAGGAGAGGTAACCTGGGGAAATGTCTACAGAGAGGACTAGAAAGCTAGCTGGGGCAGAAGCTGAGACCCCACTGGGCCTAGAACCAGCTACTGTACTTTAGGGATCTAGAGCACCTGCTAGATGTGTACTATCCAATATGGTAGTCACTATGCATATATGGAAATTTAAATTAATTAAAATTAGTGTGGCACTAGGCCCATGTCAAGCGCTCAATAATCACACATAGCTCATGGCTACATAATGAAGGCTGCATATATACAACATTTCAATCAGTGCTAAAGTCTGAAGGATTGGAGTCTGCATGATTAGTAGTTGGGATCAGCCAGGCCAACTGTGGTTTGGCATTAGCTATCATGCTAATGGAAATAATAAGGAACCATGTTCACTCCTTTCTACTCCTACTCATCCTTCAAGCTGCAGCTGAATTCTCAATTGTGAGGAGGCCTCCTCTGGGCTCCAATAGTGCTTTGTTCTTACACTATTTCCATTTATTGTACTGTATTTAAATTGTCTCTCTCTCCCCATAGGGTCTACACCTTATACATTTTTTGATACAGAAGAAGGAGGAGAACAAGAACGAGAAGAATAATAAAAAGAACAAGGGTGGGTGGGGGAGGTGGTTCAAGAGAGCAGCCTAGGAAGGTCCTGAATTCACCTCCTCCCATGGACACAGCAAATCTACAGGTACATAAGGAACAATTCCCTATAAAAAAAAAAAGACCTGAAAACTAGCCAAACACCTCCTCCACAACAAAGGACAAGAGGTCCACACTGAGATGGGTAAAAGAGGCAGAGACACAGTCTCACCGAAAACCCCACCCCTGGTGTGGAGACCCACAATCGGAAGGGATCTCAAAGATACAGAGCTTTTCCCTGAGAAGCAAGAATTTGTGCCCTACATCAGGCACCCCAACCCTTGGGACTTGCACTGGTGAGATGAGCCCCCAAAACATCTGGCTTTGAAAACCAACAGGGCTGACGTCCAGAAAAACCAAAGGGCTGTAAGGAATGGAGATTCCACTCTTAAAGGACTTGCATGCAGACTCACCCACCTGGCAATCCAGCACAAAAGCCACAGTTTGAAAAGTGTCTAGACCATATGTGAATGCATTTGTTAATTTTAAAGCATCTGCCAGCAAGGGAGAAATCTGTTAGGACTCTCTCCAGGAATGGAAGCACTGGCAGGTACCATTTTTGCTTTCCGTCCCATCTATTTTGTTAGCACCAGCACTAGCAGCCACCATTTTTGCACTCTCTTTCTAACCTGCTAGCACCAGTGTTAGAAATTAAAGGAGAAATTTAAAAATACCTGGAGAGAAGTGAAAATGGAAATACAACATACCAAAATCTATGCAATGCAGCAAAAGCAGTTCTAAGATGGAAGCTTATAGCAATACAGACCTACCTCAAGAAATAAGAAAAATCTCAAATAAACAACCTAACTTTTACACCTAAGGGAACTAAAAAAAGAAGAACAAACAAAGCCCAAAGTTACTATAAGGAAGGAAATAATAAAGAACAGAACAGAAATAAATGAAATGGAGACTAAAAGACAAATAGAAAAGATCGATGAAACAAGGAGCTGGTTCTTTGAAAAGATAAACAAAATTGACAAAACTTTAGCTAGACTCACTAAGAGAAACAGAGAGAAGGCTCAAATAAATAAAATCAGAAATAAAAGAGGAGAAATTACAATTATACCAACAGAGATTACTATGAACTATTATACACCAACAAATTGAATAACCTGGAAGTAATGGATAAATTCCTAGAAATATACAATCTTCCAAGACTGAATCATCAAGAAATAGAAAATCTGAATAGACTAATTACTAGTGAGGAGATTAAAACAGTAATCAAAAAACTCCCAACAAAGAAAAGTCCAGGACCAGATGGCTTCACTGGTAAATTGTACCAAATATTCAAAAAAGATTTAATACCTATCCTTCTCAAACTCTTCCAAAAAACTGAAGAGGAGGGAATGCTCCCAAACTCACTTCACAAGGCCAACATTACCCTGATACCAAAATCACACAAAGACATCACACACAAAAAAGAAAATTACAGGCCAATATCACTGATGAACATAGGTACAAAAATCTTCAACAAAATATTAGCAAACTGAACTCAAGAATACATTAAAAGGATCATACACCCAGATCAAGTGGGATTTATTCCAGGAATGCAAGGATGGTTCAACAACCACAAATCAATCAATGTGATATGTCACATTAACAAAAAGAAGGATTAAAATCATATGATTATCTCAATAGATGCATAAAAAGCATTTGACAAAATTCAACGTCATTTATGATAAAAACTCTCAACAAGTGGATATAAAGAGAATGTACCTTAACATAATAAAGGCCATATATTACATGCTTACAGGTAACATCATACTCAGTGATGAAATCATGAAAATTTTTTCCTTAAAATCAGGACCAAAACAATTATGTTCACTTTTGCCACTTTTAGTCAAAATAGTATTATAAGTTCTAGCCAGAGCATTTAGGCAAGAAAAAAAAAAAGGCATCCAAATTGAAAAGGAAGAAGTAAAACTGTCATTATTTGCAGATGACATGATACTATGTATAGAAAACCCTAAAGACTCCAACAAAAAACTGTTAGAACTAATAAATAAATTTAGTAAAGTTGCAGGGTACAAAATCAATATGCAAACATGTTGCACTTTTATACACTAACAATGAACTATCAGAAAGAGAAAGGAAAAAAATCCCACTTACAATTGCATCAAAAAGAATAAAATACCTATGAACAAATTTAACCAAGGAGATGAAAGACCTATACACTGACAACTGTAAGACATTGATGAAAGTAACTGAAGAAGACACAAATAAGTGGAAAGATATTCCATGCTTATGAATTGGAAGAATTAATATTGTTAAAATGTCTATATTACCCAAAACAATCTGCAGATTCAATGCAATCCCTACCAAATTCCAAAAGCATTTCTCACAGAAATAGAACAAACAATCCTAAAATTTGTATGGAATCACAAAAGATCCTGAATAGCCAAAGCATTCGTGAAAAAGTAGAACAAAGCTGGAGGCATCATACGCTCTGATTTCAGACTATACTACAGAGCTGTAAAATCAAAACAGTATGATATTGGCATAAAAACAGACCCATAGATCAATGGCACAGAGTAAAGAGCCTAAAAATAACACACATATATGGTCAATTAATTTATGATAAAGGAAGCAAGAACACAAAATGGGGAAAGGCCAGTCTCTTCAAAAATGGTGCTGGGAAAACTGGACATCCACACACAAAAGAATGAAACTGGACCACTATCTTACACCATACACAAAAATTAACTCAAAATGGATTAAAGTCTTGACTGTAAGATTTAAAATAAAATAAAATAAGAATAAAAATAAAAATCTGAGAAGAAAACACAGGTGGTAAGCTCCTTGACATCACTCTTGGTGATATTTTGGGGATCTGACTCCAAAGGCAGTAGAAGCAAAACTAAACAAATAGGATTACGTCAAACTAGAAAACTTCTGCACAGTGAAGGAAAACATCAACAAAATAAAAAGGAAACTTACTGAATGGGAGAAGATATTTCTAAATCATATCTGATAAAAGGTTAATATCCAAAATATATAAAGAACTCAGACAACCCAATAACCACAACAACAACAAAATTCCAATTTAAAAATAGGCAGAGAATTTGAATAGACATTTTTCCAAAGAAGACATACAGATAACTAAAAGGCACATGAAACGATGTTCAATATCACTAATCATTAGGGAAGTTCAAATCAAAACACCAGTGAGATATCACCTCACACCTGCAGAATGGTTATTATAGAAAGGATAAGAAATAACAAGTGTTGGCCAGGATATGAAGAAAAGAGAACCCTCATGCACTGTTGGTGGAAATGTAAATTGGTACAGCCACTGTGGAAAACAGCATGGCGCTTCCTCAAAAAATTAAAAATACAACTACCATATAAGCCAGCAATTCCACTTCTGGGTATTTATCTGAAGAAAATGAAAACACTTATTCAGAAAGATAAAGTCACCCCTAGGTTCACTGCAGCATATTTATAATAACCAGGATATGGAAACAACTTAAAGGTCTATCAATGGATGAATGGATAAAGGAGATGTTTTATATATATGTTTTTATATATATGTATACATATAATATAAATATTTTATATTTATATGTACATAATGGAATACTACTCAGCCATACAAAAGAATGAAATGGACATTGAGGGTATTACATTAAGTGAAATAAGGCAGATAGAGAAAGACAAATACCATGTGATTTCACTTACCTGTGAGATCTAACAAACAAATGAACAAATAAAACAAAACACATAGATACAGGGAACAGATTGATGGTTGCCAGAGTTGGGGGAGGTGGGCAAAAATGGGTGAAGGGGATCAAGAGGTACAAACCTCCAGTTACAAAATAAATAAGTCTTATAGTTTTCGGAGTACAGGTCTTTTGTCTCTTTAGGTATGGCTATTCCTAGGTATTTTATTCTTTTTGATGTGATGGTAAATGGGGTTGTTTCTTGAATTTCTCTTTCTGATGTTTCATTGTTAGTGTATAGAAATGCAACAGATTTCTGTGTATTAATTTTGTAACCTGCAACTTCACCAAATTCGTTGATGAGCTCTAGTAGTTTTCTGGTAGCATCTTTAGGATTTTCTATATATAGTATCATGTCATCTGCAAACAGTGACAGTTTAACTTCTTTTCCCATTTGGATTCCTTTTATTTCTTTTTCTTCTCTGATTGCTGTATCTAGGACTTCCAAAGCTATGTTGAATAAAAGTGACAAGAGTGAACATCCTTGTCTTGTTCCTGATCTTAGAGGAAATGTTTTTAGCTTTTCACCATTGAGTATGATGTTAGCTGTAGGTTTGTCATATATGGCCTTTATTATGTTGAGGTATGTTCCCTCTATGCCCACTTTCTGGAGAGTTTTTATCATAAATGGGTGTTGAATTTTGTCAAAAGCTTTTTCTGCAAATATTGAGATGATCATATCACCTCACACCAGTCAGAGTGGCTATCATCAAAAAATCCACAAACAATAAATGCTGGAGAAGGTGTGGAGAGAAGGGAACCCTCCTACACTGCTGGTGGGAATGTAAATTGGTGCAGCCACTATGGAGAACAGTATGGAGGTTCCTTAAAAAACTAAAAATAGAGCTACCATATGATCCTGCAATCCCACTCCTGGGCATATACCCAGAGAAAAACATGGTTTGAAAGAATACATGCACCCCAATGTTCATTGCAGCACTGTTTACAATAGCCAAGACATGGAAGCAACCTAAATGTCCATCGACAAAAGAATGGATAAAGAAGATGTGGTACATATATACAATGGAATATTACTCAGCCATTAAAAAGAATGAAATAATGCCATTTGCAGCAACATGGATGGACCTACAGATTGTCATACTGAGTGAAGTAAGTCAGACAGAGAAAGAGAAATATCATATGACTGCTTCTATGCAGAATCTAAAAAATGATACAAACGAACTTATATACAAAGTAGAAGCAGACTCACAGACTTAGAGAATGAACTTATGGTCACCAGGGGGGAAGGGTAGGAGGGAGGGATATTTAGGGAGTTTGGGATTGACACGTACACACTGCTATATTTAAAATGGATAACCAACAAGGACCTACTCTATAGCACAGGGAACTCTGCTCAATATTCTGTAACAAACTAAATGCAAAAAGAATTTGAAAAAGAATAGATACAGGTATATGTATAACTGAATCACTTTGTTGTACACCTGAAACTAATACAACATTGTTAATCAACTGTACTCCAATATAAAATTTAAAGTTTTTTTAAAAAATGAAAAAAATAAATAAAATTAAAAAGTCATGGGGATATTATATACAGCATGGTGACTATAATCAATAATATTGTATTGCAGATTTGAAAGTTGCTAAGAAAGTAAATCTTGAAAGTTCTCATCACAGAAAAAAATTTTTGTAACTTTGTATGGTAACAGATGGTATAACTAGACTTATTGTGGTGGTCATTTTGCAATGTATACAAAAGTTGAATCATTATGTTGTACACCTAAAACTAGTATAATGTATGTCAATTGCACTTCAATTTAAAAAGAAACCTATCACAGGAAACTGAAAAAACAAACAAACAAAAACACACAAGAAGAATCTTCCTTGAGCTCCTATTATGTTGTAGGCAGTTTAAATACATGATCTCATTTAGGTACTATTATTATCTCTATTTTGTAACTGACAAAACTGACATTTAATGTGGTTAAATAGTTTACCCAAAGTCATACGGCTGACAAGCAGCAGAGCTAGGAACATGGATTCTTAGCAATCCGTTATACTGCTCCTCACCCATCATGAAACATTGTATCAAAGTCCTTGTAAAAACATGTATAGTTCAACTGATTCTTACTGTTAGAAATATTACAGGAAATGTCAAATTAACCAGATACTCAAATTTAATGGGAGACATACATGTTGGTCAAAAATGACACCAAGCTTGGGAAGTGCTATAACTGATGTAAACATGGGCAAAGGGAGGGCTCACTGCAGGTGTGGGGAGGACCATTTGGATAAGAAAACAGCATATGCAAAGACATGGAAGCACAGAAGAGTGTGCTGAAGGGTAATGCATAGGTTAGGAGCACAGCAGAGACACTTTTTAGCTATTCCAACTTTAAGCCAGCATTTATTCTTTTTTTTTTTTTTTTTAGTTTTCTCATTCATTCCATTTTTTATTTTCTTTTTTTTTTAACATCTTTATTCGAGTATAATTGCTTTACAATGTTGTGTTAGTTTCTGCTGTATAACAAAGTGAATCAGCTATACATATACAGATATCCCCATATCCCCTCCCTCTTGCATCTTCCTCCCACCCTCCCTACCCCTAGGGGTGCCTCTAGGTAGTCACAAAGCACTGAGCTGATCTCCCTGTGCTATGCAGCTGCTTCCCACTAGCTGTCTGTTAGTTTGGTAACACTATACATTTGGTAGTGTATATATGTCAATGTTACTCTCTCACTTTGTCCCAGCTTACCCTTCCCCCTCTCCATGTCCTCAAGTCCATTCTCTGTGTCTGTGTCTTTATGCCTGTCCTGCCCCTAAAACCAGCATTTATTCTTTTTATTGGAAATGTTTGTGTTTGCAGATAATTTTCTGCTATATTACCCTGTTTTGTGGAATGCTAAGGAATGAAATACCTCTTTGAACTTAAAGTTCAGTAATATTGAGTCTTGATGATCATATACCAAAAAATAGAACTTGCATGAACAAAAATCACTAACTTACCAGGTGACAAAGGCATAAATTGCTCCAATGATGATAATGGCTATTGCATAATGCCAACAAAAGCATATGGTGAGAAACATAACGTTGTCATGATCCACTAAATCCCATGCAGGACCTCCACTGGGGGGATAAAGGACAAACCCAATCTGTAATTTAAAACAAAGAGCACACATTAAAAAATACCAGCCATATTCCCAAAGATGGTACATTTCAAAATGTTTCATTTCAAGATTAATGGTAACAGATAACTCCCATTACCTGAGATGCTACAGATAAGATATCTGCTGCATGTTTTAGTAATATAGACAGTATCTACTAGATCATATTTTTGGAAAAAATGTTAAGGATATTTACAGATCAATTTTCAAAATATGAATAGTAATCATCTCTGGGGATTGGTGGACTTTCAGATGATGTGTTAGGTTTCTAAGCTGTGCAGTTTCACTCAGTTATTTCAAAATCAGAGTTAAAAAAAAAAAGGTTTTAAAATAAAGCCCACGGGTAACATTATATTCAATGATAAAGACTGAAAGCTTGTCTCCTAAGATCAGGAACAAGACAAGGGTGTCTTATTTTACAAATTCTATTCAACATTGTACTAGAAATTCTAGCCAAAGCAATTAGTCAAGAAAAACAGACAAAGAGCATCCAGATTGCAAAGGAAGAAGTAAAACTATATTCACAAATGACATAATCTTATATATACAGAAAATTCTGAAGAATCCACAAAAAATCTATTAGAGCTAATAAATTAAGTTAGCACACTTGCAGGATACAAAAGCAACACACAAAACATGCAATGAGCAATCAAAAAAAATTAAGTTAGGAAAACAATTCCACTTACAATAGCATTGAAAAGAATGAAATACTTAGGAATAAATTTAGTCAAGGAGGTTCAAGACTTGTACCTTGCAAACTACAAAACATTGTTGAAAGTGATCAAAGAAGATCTAAATAAATGGAAGTATATCTCATGATCATGAACTGGAGCATTTAATATTGTTAAGATGGCAATAAAAAAACAGAACACAAATCTGATCAAACCTCTAGATCTAACAAGATCCGACATGTTGAAAAGTGTTAAATGTGATAGTTAATTTCACATGTCAACTTGACTGGGTCATAGGACGTACAGATACTTGGTTAAACATGATTTTGGGGTGTGTTTGTGAGGGTATTTCCGGATGAGATTAGCACTTGAATCAGTAAAAATCTAAGTAAAGCAGATCCTCCTCCACAGTGCGGGTGGGCATCATACAATCCATTGAGGGCTGACGAGAGCAAAAAGCAGAGGGAGGGAGAATTGGCTCTGCCCCACTGCTGAGCTGGAACTTTGGTCTTCTCCTGCCTCAAACTAGAACTTGTACCATCAGCTCTCTGCTTTCAGGACTGGACCTACAGCACCAGCTTTCCTGGGTCTGTAGCCTGCAGGTGGCAGATCATGGGACTTCTCAGGCTCCACAATTATGGGAACCAATTCCTTAAAATAAATCTCTCTCTCTCTTTCCTCTCTCTATAGATATAGATATATTATAGATATAGATACAATTATATATTATATATAAAATATATATATGTATATATTTGGTTCTGTTTCGCTGGAGAACCCTGACCAATACACTGGATGATAAATTGATAAATACCACTACTTTTGTATATATTTAAGATTTACCATAATAAAAGTTTTTTAAAATTCCTTTTTCATAGGCACATTAAAAAAAAAAAAAAGAGAGAGATGGCAATAACACCCAAAGCAATCTACAGATTCAGTATGGTCCCTATCAAAATCCCAGCAATCATTTTTGCAGAACTAGAAAGCTGATCCTAAAATTTATATGGAATTACAAGGGACCCAGAATAGCCAAAACAACCTTGAAAAAGAAAAGCAAAGTTGTAAGACTTACACTTACTGATTTCAAAACTTACTACAAAAACTACAGTAATCAAAACATTGTGGTACTAACATAATGGTAGACATACAGATCAATGAAATAGAATTGAGAGTCCAGAAATAAGCCCATACACCTGTAGTAAATTGGTTTTTGAAAAGAGTGCCAAGGCCATTCAATGGGGAAACTAAAGTCTCTTCAACAAATGGTGCTGGAAAAACTGGATATCCACATGCAAAAAAAAAAAAAAAAGAATTTGGACCCTTACATTACACCACATACAAAAATTAACACAAAATGGATCAAAAACCTAAATATGAGAACTAAAATCCTAACTCTTAGAAGAAAACTAAGGAAAAACCTTCATGACCTGGGATTTAGTGCTGATTTCTTATACATGACACCAAAAACACATCAAAATTAAAAGCTTTTGTGGGGGCTTCCCTGGTGGCGCAGTGGTTAAGAATCCGCCTGCCAATCGGGCTTCCCTGGTGGCGCAGTGGTTGAGAATCTGCCTGCTAATGCAGGGGACACGGGTTCAAGCCCTGGTCTGGGAAGATCCCACATGCCGCGGAGCAACTGGGCCCGTGAGCCACAACTACTGAGCCTGCACATCTGGAGCCTGTGCTCCACAACAAGAGAGGCCGCGATAGTGAGAGGCCCGCGCATCGTGATGAAGAGTGGCCCCCGCTTGCTGCAACTAGAGAAAGCCCTTGCACAGAAACGAAGACCCAACACAGCCAAAAATAAATAATAAATAAATAATAAAAATAAATTAAAAAAAAAAAAAAGAATCCGCCTGCCAATGCAGGGGACACGGGTTCGAGCCCTGGTCCCAGAAGATCCCACATGCCACGAAGCAACTAAGCCTGTGTGCCATAACTACTGAGCCTGCGCTCTAGAGCCTGCATGCCACAACTACTGAGCCCACGTGCCACAACTACTGAAGCCCTTGCGCCTAGAGCCCGTGCTCCACATCAAGAGAAGCCACTGCAATAAGAAGCCCACGCACCACAATGAAGAGTAGCCCCTGCTCACCGCAACTAGAGAAAGCCCATGTGCAGCAAAGAAGGCCTGACACAGCCAAAAATAAATAAATAAATAAAAACAAAGCTCAGCTATTAAAAAAAAAAAGCTTTTGTGCATCAACGGACACTATCAAGAAAATGAAAAGACAATCACAGCATAGGAGAAAATCCTTGCAAATCATATATCTGGTAAGGAATTGATATCAAGAATATATAAAGAACTCCTAAATCTCAACAAAAAGCCAAAAAAATTTTAATGGGCAAAGGAATAGAAGACTCCTGTCCCAAAAGAAGGTGTACAAATGGTCTATAAGCTCAAGAAAAAATTATGAACATCATTAGTTATTAGAGAAATGCAAATCAAAACCACTGTGAGATACCACTTCACACCTCCTAGGATGGTAATAATAATAATAAGTAACAAGTGTTGGTAAGGATATGGAGAAATTGGAATCGTTATACATTGCTGGTGAGAATGTAAAATGGTACAGCTATGTGGAAAACAATTTGACAGTGTCTCAAAAAGTTAAATATAGAATTATCACATGACTTGGCAATTTCATTCTAGGTACTATACACACCCAAAATAATTGAAAACAGGTATTCAAACAAAAACTTCTACACAAATGTTCATAGCAGCATTATTCACAAGAGCCAAAAGTTAAAAACAATCCAAATGTCCATCAGCTGTTGATGAATAAGCACAATGTGGTATTTCCATACAACCGAATATTATTCAGCCATAAAAAATGACATATTAATATATAATACAACATGGATGAACCTTGAAAACATTATGTTAGAGAAAGACACAAAAGGTAACATATTGCATGATTCTGTTTACATGAAATATCCAGAATAGGTAAATCCATAGCGACAGAAAGCAGAGTGGTAACCAGGGACTGGGAGGAGAGGAAAAGGAAATGACTGGTTAATGGATCCATGGTTTCCTTTTGGGGTGATGAAAATGTTTTAGAACTAAATAGAGGCGATAGTTGCACAACACTGTGAATGTACTAAACGCTGCCGAATTATACACTTTAAAATGCATAAAATGTTGCCAGAGAGGAGAGAGGTGGGGGGGATGAGAGAAATCGGTGAGGGAGATTAAGAGGTACAAACTTGCAGTCACAAAATAAATGAGTCACAGGTATGAAATGTACAGTGTTGGGAATAGTCAATAATTATGTAATATCTTTGTATGGTGACAGATGGCAACTAGAGTACTGTGGTGACCATTTTGAAAGGTATAGAAATATCAAATCACTATGTTGTGCATGAGGAACTAACAATTAAAAATTTTATTTTTATTTTTCAATTATACTTCAAAACCAAACAAACAAACAAACTCTTAGAAAAAGAGATCAGATTTGTGATTACCAGAAGTGGAAGGTGGGAGGAAGAGGAATTGGATAAAGGCACTCAAAAGGTACAAACTTCCAGTTATACAATAAATAAGTAATATAATGTACAATATGATCAATAGAATTAATACTGCTGTATGTTGTATATGAAAGTTAGAGTAAATTCTAAGATTTCTTATCACAGGAAAAAGAATTTTTTTCTTTGTCTTTAATTTTGTTTCTACATGATATGATGGATGCTCACTAACCTTATTTTGGTTATCATTTCATTAGGTAAGTGAAATCATTATGCTGTACACTGTAAATTTATACAGGGCTGTACATCAATTATTCCTTAATAAAACTGGAAACGGGAGGGAGGGAGGGAGGGAGGAAGGAAGGAAGGAAGGAAGGAAGGAAGGTTAATTCTATGTTATATGAATTTTACTCCAATAAAAAATTAAGATACATAGATGATAGGTAGCTAGATAGATAGAGGAACAGATGTCAGGTTTCAAGATCTAAATGAAATACAAATCCAAGATAATTACATGGATAATTGTACAAATGTCTATCATATATTAGCTAACTATGTGTCAGTTACAGTGCTTAGGAGGTTTCCTTACTATGGCCCTTCAATAATATGGTCTTTTTTTTTTTTTTTTTTTTATGCTGCGTTGGGTCTTCATTGCTGCGTGCAGGCTTTCTCTAGTTGCGGTGAGAGGGGGCTACTCTTTGTTGTGGTGTGCCGGCTTCTCATTGCGGTGGCTTCTCTCGCTGTGGAGCATGGGCTCTAGGCGCACGGGCTTCAGTAGTTGTGGCTCGCCGGCTCTAGAGCACAGACTCAGTAGGTGTGGCGCACGGGCTTAGTTGCTCTGCGGCATGTAGGATCTTCCCGGACCAGGGCTCGAACCCATGTGCCCTGCATTGGCAGGCGGATTCTTAACCACTGTGCCACCGGGGAAGTCCCCAATAATGTGCTATTATCCCAAGTTAATGTATTGTTATCCTCTTTAACCAGACGAGAAAATTGGGTGGTTTAGTGATTTGCTCCTGATCATACATCTAATAAATGAAATCTTACAGGGGAAAAAAAAAAGCATTTAGTTTATAATATTGAGTGAAACCATTTCTGTTTGAAATTTCAAGTAATGTGAATAAATCGGGGAAAGCTAAGATTTGTGCCTTAATCACTTGTTCCTGTCTCCCATTTTAAAGAATTCCCTTTAGTTGGGAGGAGAACTGCCATTTGTACCACTTGGTAGAGGTACTGCCATGTGTCAGGCACTTTAACGACACTCATGCACATAAACTTCACAGTAATTCTTGTTCTCACAACAACCCCAGGAAGAAGGTATCATTATCCCCATATTACAGAGGGTAAAACTGGAACTCAGAGACTTCAGCAACTTCCCCAACATTGCAAAATGGCCAAATGACTAAGACAGGGTTCCAAACCAGGAGCGCCTGGCTCCCAAACTCTGTGTGTTCTTTCTTCTACCCCACACTCTCTTTCATCATTTAGCCTTTCTCAGTGGAGCAGTATGAAGGACAGTGGCCTGGACAACAGGGTCCACGTGAGTCATCTCAGCAGTTCGGATACGGTTTGAACAATCAGTACTGAGATGGTAGTTGGTCCCATGAAGACACGGTACTGTCTTACCCTTAAAACACAGATTATAGACTGGCAGACCCTGGGCCACATCTGCATCACAGACATGCTTTGCCTGGCCTGCACACCTTTTAAAATAATTTGAATTAGTTTTCAACATTTAAAAAATTAGGGAACTTCACACAAAAGTCTGCAGTCTCAGCTTATTTCTAAAAATAGAAATATTTCTATTTTTTTTCCAAAGCATGAGCCACAACATGTGCTCTCCATCGATTCATCGTTCAGGTTGGTAGTTGCCTGACCAAGTGGAGCAATCCAGAGGTCTTTATTTTTACTCTGGTGCTATGCATTTTATTTATTAACCAATGTCACATTCATAAATTTTTCCAAAATATCACGAGTTGAAATTAGCAAGGTACTCTGTAATAACTCCTTCCTGCCCTTCTCTACATCCCAGGAGACAGAATCCCTTTGTTGTCTCTACTTTAGAGATAAGAGAACTAAGTAACGCCCGAGCCTGCCCTTCCATCTCCAAACAGTTACAAAAGTATTTGCGTCATTGCCGCTGTGCCTCACCCACCAAGGGCTGGGGATTCTGAATTAGGACATGGTAATGTTCTAAAGGGATGAGGAGTTAACACCACTGGCAAAAGATAGATCAGTCATCAGATTAGAGATCTGAACCTACAGTATCCAGAAACTCCAGGAGGAAAATGCCACCCAGCTAGTTTGCCTGCTGTTTGGACATATCCGTGTTTTGCAATACCCCTTTATATACTCTTAGGAAAGCTCACTGTGGAGACCACAGTGACCAGAGCCCAGGTCTCTGAAGGCCCTGGAAGAAAGCGAGACTTGCTCGTTCCTCTGTGCTCACTGTTTGGAAATGACAAGAAGGAAACTCAAGTCATGTAGTCAATTCTCAGTTCAAGGGGCCCAGCCATTTTAGCTAGGGTGTCAGGACCATGAGAATCTGCCTCTCATGTCCCCCTCTCTCATCAATTCAGGGAGCATGACAGAGAAATTCTGGGTCAAGAAACGGCCTTTTAGGGAGGTTGAGTTTAATGCACAATGGACTAGCTCTCCAGTTGCCACCTATCAGTGTCACCTATGTTCCTTCCATACCGTCCACACCACCCATCTACCCCTGCCTGGGGAGTGATTTGCTCCAGCTCCCAGAGGGAAGACTTAGCAGTTGTTGTGGGTTAAATGGTGCCCTCTAAAAGGGCATGTTGAAACCCTAACCCCTGATACCTGTGAATGTGACCTCATTTGGAAATAAGTTATTTGTAGATGTCATCCAGATGAGATGAGGTCATATTGGATCAGAACTGGCCCTGAATCTAATGATGGGTGTCCTTATAAGAAGTCCATATGAAGACTCAGGTGCACAGAAACACACAGGTGTGACTACGGAGGCAGAGATTGGAGTCATGCTGCCAAGTCAAGGATTGCTGGCAACTGACTAGGAGGGCAGCATGGGACAAATTCTCCCTTTGGGCCCCCAAGAAAGAATCAACCTGCTGACACCTTGATTCTTAGTTCCATCTCCCAGAACAGTGAAGCATAAATTTCCATTGTTTTAAGTCTTCTTGCTTGTGGGAATTTGTGACTGCAGCCCTAGGACACTAATACAGGAAGGAGCTAAGGCTGAAATAAGCAGAAGAGTATCAACTGTCCTAAAGCTCAAGCCTGGACACACTGGTGACTCTCATCCATCTTTCAAACCCCAACTCAAGTTTACCTTCTTCTGGAAGCTTCCTCAACCCTCTTCCTATGGAATCAGCAATATCTCCTCAAGGCATGAGGTATTTTCAGGTTGGAATATTTCGTTCGAGCAACAGTCTCATGAGACATCATTTCTATTTTTTATTTGAGGAATCTTAAGCACACAGAATAGCTAGTCTATGGTCATGTGATTAATATGGTAGATCCAGAATTCAGACCCAGGTCTGCCTGACCTGGAGGCTCACAGACGTCTCCCTCCATGCCATAGTCACAACTCTTTTTTGGAGCTTCCAAAATGAAATCTCTCAGTCTTCATCAATTTTACCGAAGTATTTACTGTTTTACACCAGGAAAAGAGAAACTTTGAGTACCCTTTACTGCTAATCTCACTGGGATCCTCAGAGCCTAATATATTGAAAGCTAAATATTTGACTGAAGGCCACTGTGAAGCCTGTGAACAGAGTTAACAGATGTGATTATACTGAAAGCCATAGAAACGTTTGGAAAGTCACTTCAGGCTAAACCCAAGTAAATTAGGAAAGCTGAAAATTAAGGCCAGATAATGCCACAACCCATTAAATCTTCCTTTAAATGTAAAAGTCAGTCACTATTCTTTCATCTGCTGTCGTAATTTCCTTCCTAATATAAAATTCCAAGAAAAAAAGGTCTGAAAAAGAATTTTTTTCTTGCTATATCTTGTATGTCACTCCTGAACATCTGTTTTTGACTAGTTTAAGCTTCATTAGTATCACATTTAAAATGTAAATAATTATCTTCTCTAATAGGCATCCAGCCAGGGCCCATTACCTATAGGTTAGTTGGACTTTCCTAGTGTTTTATTTCTTATTTTCCAGTCACTTATTTCAACACTATAAGCCTAAGCAAGTGTTTGATCTACCATATCAGACCTCAGACCACTGCTGCTTAGTTGGGTCTTTTTGTCATTTTCAAATGAACTTTTATCGTTCTTAAATGTAAGACAAGGTTGGGTTTTAGTTTGGGCTTAGAGATCTAGGGATCACGGGAGTTGCTGGTGCAATTAGTGGAGCTGGGAGGTACAGCTGAAGCAATTGTCCAAAGTCTTGAGAAGCA
The DNA here is from genome assembly GCF_028023285.1 of Balaenoptera ricei. Taxonomy (NCBI): domain Eukaryota; kingdom Metazoa; phylum Chordata; class Mammalia; order Artiodactyla; family Balaenopteridae; genus Balaenoptera; species Balaenoptera ricei. The sequence goes on from NC_082642.1 coordinate 113,429,216, forward strand.
AAGGCAACAGGTGTGTCTTCCTCATTTCCTGATTCTCCCCGCGCCATGGCTCTGACAACGAAGGGTGGGAATTTGGGAATGACAAAGCGCAAAAGTGAGCTTTAGAAATACTGTCCCACGCACAGACTCAGAAAACACGATTCATGGAATAAATGGACCCAAGGGATTTTTTTTTTCTTTTTTAAATTCCATCATGGTTACGTTTTTGAGAAAATATATTTGGCTGTAATGTGGTTTAGGAAAGAAACCATTTTTAATAGGTTGGGAGGGGAATTCCCTCCAGGTTTGTCTATTACCTAATTATTTATAGATGAGTTATTTTAAAAATGGCCACTGTGAGCATTTGCCTCATTCAGTTCACCTCTCCATACTTACGGTTCCAAGAATCTAGGTGTACCTTTTCTCTAATCTGTCTATATATTGTTAAAGCACTAGTATTGTGCTTAATATTAACCATGTATGGAGAAGTAGTGAGAGAAAAAAATATGGTGAAAAGGAAATCACAATGTAATAGTATTAGCTTGAGATAGAGTTTTGGGCACAAACATTCATAGAAACAAAACATGGAAGCATAATAAATTCACCTAAGTCCCTGATACATTTTTGTTTCAGAGGAATCTAACAGGGAGGGTGCGGGGGAGGAGATGTACTATGGCTAAAGCTTCATTTCCTGCCAGTGTGTGTGTTTGCATTGGTATGAAATGTTCATTTTCCTTTAAGTCCCAAATGTTACTTAGTCTGGCTGCCAGGTAAAGAAAGATACTAGTCTAGACATAATGATGGCTGGAAATTTTTTTAAATAATCTGATTTATGACCTAAGACTTTAACCTCATATCTCTTCCTTAGAAAAGCTCCTGGGGAAATGTGAAAAGATTATTTCTCTGCCAAAAGGGACAAAATTAAGCCAACCTATTCTCAGTTGTGACAGCCCACAGCTTCCTCCCTCAGATATTTAATTAATAATTAATTATTAATGGAACTCAAATTAGTTTCATTAATTCTGCTCTTAACTTTACTGTTCCTTTCTTCAACTCTCTTTGGGTTTCCCCTTTTTTCTTTTTTCTTTTTATAAATTTATTTATTAGTTATTCTTGGCTGCATTGGGTCTTTGTTGCTGCGCGTGGCTTTCTCTAGTTGCGGCACGCAGGCTTCTCATTGCAGTGGCTTCTCTTGTTGCGGAACTCGGGCTCTAGGTGCGTGGGCTTCAGTAGTTGTGGCTCGTGGACTCTAGAGCGCAGGCTCAGTAGTTGTGGCACACAGGCTTAGTTGCTCCACGGCATGTGGGATCCTCCCGGATCAGGGCTCGAATCCGTGTCCCCTGCATTGGCAGGCAGTTTCTTAACCACTGCACCACCGGGGAAGCCCTCCCCTTTTTTTCTTACTTTCTAACTTCTTTATTTGAATATTTAGCTCTTTAAGAAACTTGATTTAGTAAATATATGTAGAATCTTCAACACAGCAAAGACAGAATATACTTTCTTTTCAAATACATGGAACATTTACTACCACTGACATCGGGCTATGTCCCAAAGGAAGTCCCAACACATTTCAAAGAGAACACATACAAAGCAATTGAACTGAAAATAAATAAGAAAAAGAAAAAGAATATTTTTGGAAACTGAAAAGTGCACTCCTAAATAACTCATAAATTAAAAAGGAAAGCACATAGAAAATGCAACATTCAAAATTGCCCAAGAGTGAAAGCTACCACACACCAAATCTCACGGGAGGTAGCTACAGTAGTGTATAGAAGAAATTCTATAGCCTTAGGTGTATTTATTTAAAAACAAGAAAAACTGAAAATAAGTGAACATTCAACTCAAAAAACTAGAAGGGGAGAAGCAGAATACAGCCTCATGACATTAAAGAAAAAATTGAAAATAAGGAGAAATTGACAAATCCATAACTCTAAGATAAAATTTTAACAGACCTCTATCAGAAAGTGAAAGATCAAATGGATGGAAAGCAATTAGGAGTAGAGAATATGTAAACATATAACTAAAAAGAGTTCCAAGAACCTGGTTTTATCCCCACATCAAGAGGAGCCCTTCAATTTCCTTTTAGCTCCCCTGGAGCCAAAGAACCAACTGCCATGTCTACCCTAGACCTGGAGCCCGCAGGCCTGCAGCCCAGCTCTACTCTGGCTATGCATTTCTATTCTGTGTCTGGCCCACAGGCGGCTTGCCCTATTTTTGCTTGTGTTGTTTAATTGCAACTATGTATTTTTTACTCTCTTACTTTCATTTACTTTTCTCTTCTTTTGATTTCTTTCTTATTTTATAGGTATTTTTGATAGTTTATGTGTCATTGTTATATGTTTGAAGCAGAGGAGATACACTGAAGCATAAACTCACTGTGTCATCTTGACCGGAAGTTATCACTTTAAAATTTTTTTAAATTTATTTTTAGTTTTGAATCGGTAATACATGTACACAGCAAAACATTCCAATCAAGAGATATAGAATGCTTAATCATGTTTTACATGCCATTCTATTTCGCTTCCCAGCAGATGATAAATAATCTCACTGAACAACTTCTGTATACCAGCTGGTTAAATTCACCGATTATCAATTTTATCACATGACAAGGTATTTGTTATTTTTTCTATATCATTTTTCCTTCAAAATAAGCCCTGGGCTTCCCTGGTGGTGCAGTGCTTGAGAATCTGCCTGCCAATGCAGGGGACACGGGTTCGAGCACTGGTCTGGGAAGATCCCACATGCTGCGGAGCAGCTGGGCCCGTGAGCCACAACTACTGAGCCTGCACGTCTGGAGCCTGTGCTCCGCAACAAGAGAGGCCGCGACAGTGAGAGGCCCGCTCACCGCGATGAAGAGTGGCCCCCGCTCACCGCAACTAGAGAGAGCCCTAGCACAGAAACGAAGACCCAACACAGCCATAAATAAATAAATAAATAAATAAATAAATAAGTAAATAAATAAATAAAATTTAAAAAAAAATAAAACTAAAAATAAGCCCTGAATCTAGTCCCCTCTCTACTAGCCTCTGCTCCAACAGCCTTTCTAGTCCCCCATAAGCTTAAATATCACATGTTTCCTAGCCATGATGTTTCTCTTCCTCTTGCCCACCAGTGCTTTCTTACCACTCCTCGCTGAAATGCAAATCCTTGGAATAACCTCCTCATCCCAAATCCCTGCACTTTAGTGACTAAAAATCTCTAAGAAATCTTCCCTGATTAAACCACATTCGCCTTTCATCCCAGACTTTCTTTACATCTATATTTGTATGTTGGATTATGATTTATCAGTCTCTATAAAGTATATGTTCACTGATTGGAATACATGTTTTCATCACTCCAACATTAGGGAGTCAACAGTAAAATGGAAAGTGCCTCGGATTTGGAGTCAGACAGACCCACATTTAGGTGCTAGCTCCATTACTGTGTGATCTTGGGAAAGTAACTTGGTCTCTCTGAGTCTTCTTTGTCAGTAAATTGGGGATGATAATACCTAACGTCCAAGTCATCATGAGGACAAAATGAAACAATGTGCGTGTAAAAGTCCCGTACAGTGGCCGGCACATAGTTGTTTCTCAATACATAATAATTTCCTCCCTTTCCTGCCTTCCATATGTTTCTTGAGCTTATTACCCATTAGGTTTTAAGCTGCTTTAGCATCAGGAACTGCTTCCAGCTAAAAGCACTGGCTCAGAGTTCCTACAAAATGGATACTCAGGTGTGTGATGAAAATGTACACACCCAACCTCCTTCCCTGCTGCTCTATCACGGCTCCCACCAGGGCCGCCGGGCCACTCAAAGAAACATCACCTCTCAAAGGTCCACATTCTCGCTACCAGCAGCACATCAGAAGGAAGTCTCTGGGTTCTAGAGCAAAACACCCACCAGTCAAAGAGAGAGGGTTATCAGTGGAGACACCAGGTACATTCATTGGAGGCCCAACTCACCTGCCAGAACCAGCTTCCCTGAAGTAGGAAAAAGCTTATCCGCAGAAGCTCCACAGTTATATTGGTCAGTATGAAGAGCTCCAAGAAGGCAATCAGGCCTGTCAAAAAGATGACCAAGACCAGAAGCTTGTGGACAAAGATGTCCAGCATTTCCCGACCATGGGTGTGATTGTAGAAGACAAAACCTGATACAGGGAGAAAAAAATAGTTTGTCTTTTTCAATGAAACTACCTACTGTTTCTCTCTCCCTCTCTCCCTCTCTCTCTCTCTCTCTCTCTCTCTCTCTCTCTCTCTCTCTCGACACACAACTTTACAAACACACACATTTCTTTGTCCGAAATATCAGGTGCCCACTGCTTCCCACAATAATGGAAACCTCTACCATTTTTGGAGTCACCACTACCTCTTTAGGATGGAATCTCTGAAATCTCCTTTTCCCTTCCCCAACCTTTATTCTCTCCTCCAATATGTCATGACATTTTTAACCAACTATATTTCAAAGCATCTTTTATGCAAAAGGATGAATAATAAGCATGATGAGGGCAGGGCAGCAGGAGTTAGGGTGAAGAGGCAGAGGAATGAGACAAAGCCTCGCCTTAAGGAATTCAGTCCACTGGAGACAGCAGATATACACACAAATCATAAAAGTGCACTTTGATGGGTATGACAAGATTCTCTGGAAGCTCCCAAGAAGTAGTAGCTAGCTACATTTTTTAATCCCATGGACAGATTCCGGCTTCAGCTTCATTCTTTTCATTTGGATGAGGAGGAAAGAATGTTCATTCAAAATACGGTAACATCCTGAGATAATGAGAATCATGCTTAGTTGTTGGTGCCCAACTTTTATCTAGCTCTTGTTTTCAAAGAGCGTTTGGCAAAAGCTCTTACCTTTAGACGTAGGAGGCAAGGTGGACGTTAGGAAATGACTGCCTCCTGATAACTGGGGGCTTTTTTAGTTCTATGATCAATCTATTCCTTACATATGAAATAAATGAAAACAAGTCATTAAATACTTGTTTTCAGTGTTTCCTTATACAGTAACAGGGAGGCCAACCGAACATAAAATGTTAGGACCTCATTTTTCTGTGACTGAATTTTTTGGACACTGCTTATCATGTAATGGTGGAGTTTTACTATATCAATATTAAAAAGGCTAGTTTGTAGGTATGGAAGCTACTCTGTTGTGAGTGGTCTCCTCGTTTGAGGATATATATGCTTCACTACTCTGAGCTCAGTGTCACAGGTTAAAGATGGAAATAATGATAATCTCCAGGATGAACCAGAGATAAATAACCATGGTAGGTGGTTCTTTAAGACAGATGTGAAATGTGAATAAAACACATTGAATGACTGTGTTTGTCCAGCTGTACTAAATGAGTCAGTAGGGAAGGAAAAACTTGGGCATCCTGTCTAGGACATCTCAATAGCTCACCATGGCCCAAACAGATGGCCCTGTGGATCAAGGCTGCACCAGGATCCTAAAGGAGTATTATTGTAAAGGGCTAGACAAATGTCCAATAATAGTGAAAGGTATATGAAAATACTCATACTTACCCTCCACAAATAAGGCATTTGCTAACATTAACTTGGTAAAGGAGGCAGGAAGTGACCTGATGGTGGAACATAAGATGTTTGTCACACCCAGCAGCCCAAAGAAGAAGTACATGGTAAAATGATGCCAGCCCAGGAGTTGGACCCACTGGCCTTCTTTGTAGTCGTATAAGGTCAGGTGCGGTCCTCCAGGAATAAACTGTTCTCCAAGCATGCCTACAGAGGGACATACCACACTTTAAGCAATCTTTCCATAACTTTATTGAGAAAACAGGAAGATGCAAAAGGATCAGACTACTGCTTAGTCCAATATAGTGTCCTTTTATCACATTGATTCATCTTTCTGGGCTGTTCCCTAACAGCTGAGCACTGGTTCTTTAGGCTGGTTTTAGAGCTTCAAATACTGGTTTGGATAATCACTTTTAGTCAAAGATAGCCAATTCAGTCAAACAGCTATTTCAGATCTTCAAAGCTTATGATCTTAGTTCCACTGAGCTCCCTGATCAGTTCCACTGACGGTCTTAGTTCCTATTTTAATTTAATGACAAGATAAATCCTGAGTAATTTTGGATTTAGATTTGTGAGATTAGTTCTATGGCATCTGATTACTTCCTTCTTACACACTATGTCTTTGGGTAGGGAGTTGTGCTTGGTTCAGGATTAAAATGCTAGAGGTTCAGCTTCTCCCCAGTTAAGGATAACCGAGAAAGCACAGACAGATACAGCATATAGTCTAGTCAGTTACACAAACATTTAAGCTTTCTTGAAGATGCTGCTTTATTTATAAATCTATAGAATTTGGCAAGGAAATTCCTCTCTTTGTAAATGGTTGCTCTGTAATTGGATGGCCATGGCGAAGACCTATCACCATGAACAAAGCATGAAGAAATCCAAAGGAAAATTAGGAAGTTTTTCCTTTCATAACGGAAAGGCTGAAGTGGAACTTTAAAAACACAGAACATTTTTACAGAATCATAGAGCCAATGGAAAGGCCTTACAATCATCTGGCCCAACCTCCCTCTCTAATTTAGTAATCATACAAAAAGGATGAGCGCAGGAGATAAGGTTTTCTTCAGCCTGACCGTCTGGACAGCCTATCAGCAATGATTTATTATTGAAGCCTTCATAATCGTTTGATTGTTAATAATCATTTGATTATTTTGGTGTCATTTTGAAAAATGGTTTCCGATAGAGTTTACTCTTTCAGGCATCAGAATAATTGATATAAAATTATTTTAAAGGCTCCAACTAATTCTACAAAGGAAATTCACCTTGAATGGGCAGGCAAGTTAATTGCTATGACTAACTCATTAAGGAATAGCCCTTTGTATAAACATGAAGTATCACCTTCTAGTAAATTATATCAGATAGAAATTACAATTAGAATATGTATTTGGGTATTTTTGAATAAAAATTTTATTTTAGCAATTTCTTGTTTTGATATTGAATCTTCTCTTTTCATGTGAAAATACCCCAAAAAGCAAACAGAACACAGAAAAGCGTCACTCACCAGTTAAAGCCATTCCAGCTATTATGATTCCCTCCAAAATTTCTACTCGATGGAATAATACTTTGGAATCAAGGTAGGAAGTCCTCTTGTGCTTTTTGAAGGCATATTTCAGAATGCACTTTGTTGTCCACCAAATCCCCAAGATAAAGAAGAAGGTTCCAGGGAGAGCATGGCCTTTGAAATTCCCCATGACTACCAAAATAAGAACATATAGAAGATGAAGACATTTCATTTCCAGAATTTGGCCAAAGCATCGCTTATTCCTGTAAAGTACACTATCTTCTGATGATGATGGATACACCTCTGAGTCAGAGGATCCAGTATTACTGTCGACAGTGGTAGATCCATTACAATATCAACAATACGAAAAAGAGGAAAAATCTACTACATTTGTTGAACACTTACCTTGTTCCAGGCACTGTGTCAAGTGTTTTACATGTGATCTCTAATCTAATTTTCACAACATACCCATGAATGAGGGGTTAAGTCACATTTTCAACTGGGATACAGGTTTAGAGAAGTGAAATGACTTACCTAAATCTCACAACTATTTTTGAAAAGTTTCATTGTTTTTAACAGGGAGCTCAAAAGATCTATTAAAAATGATAGTGTGTACTCAACCAACACTTACACTTTAAGTATATTTGAAAGGAAGTAACAGGAAAGTTTTACTTTTATGTTTAAGACTTGAAATGATATGAGATTGCCTACAAAAAATTTTAAGTAGGTAATTTCAAAGTATCAAGCATCAAGTGTGTGGAAGAGACCATTAGTGCTCATCAAGTATCTGTGTACTCTTCTATGCACTTTTCCCAGCCTCTTCTCCATTTGAATCAGAACCACGTTTCTAGTTCTGGCCAATGGACTGTGGCATTTGTCACTTCCAGGCTGAGTCAGTTAAGAGACTATATGACTCCTTTAACTCTCTTTTCCCATGCTTTGGCGACCTTGGCATGGCATATCTGCAACACAGAAGACAGTCAACCAGCCTGCATCAGATTTTTGCAAGAAGCAACCCTTTATTGTGTTAAGTCATTAAAATGTTGAGGTTTAACAGCTTAACCCAGCCTATCCAGAGGGATACCAAGCCAAATCAATTTGTAAATTCTGTTTACACTATTGCTGCATGATCGAGCAATAAAAAACAAATATCCTCCTTCTTTTTTGGTGAGTGCTATAGAAAACCAGTCTTGAATTATATGAGTTTTGAATTATGTGAGCAGCCCTTTCTTCAAACATATTGCACCATATCCAGAATAATGAAAAGAGAGTTCAGAATCATCCCTGTGGATCTGACAGTAGGCCAGATGCAGGAGAACTCATGAAAGGGGATTTCAGGGTTCCCCCTGGCCCAGAAGAGTTCTTTATCTCCTTGGGTGGGTACTGGACCTCTCAGTTCGGGGCAGATCCCTCTGAGTTACTTCCACATTCCTCTGACACAACTGTGAAGTTTCAAGGGGGAACTATGAAGCTGACTCAAACACTAAAAGTCTCTTAAATCTCCAATTGAGACCCCAAATGGACATTTCAGCACACCCCTGAATCATCCATACCATCCAAGAGACTCTGACTCAATGTATCACACAGTGCTAAGAGCAGCTTCTTATCCTAACTCTGACTCTGTTAGAGGTATGGTTTGGACTATGTCCCTTAAGCTCTCTGAGCCTTGGTTCTTAACTAATAAAGAAGGAGGTGGCCTAGATGACACCTGGAGTTCCGTCCTACTCTAACAGATTCTGTGATTCATTATCCTAACCACCATCTTTATCATAGTGTTACTGAGTCCTCTTATTTGTCTTGGCTTAGACAACCATGTGAAATTGAAAAATGCTTCTACATGGGATTGAAAAGTACATCTCGACTGTAAATTTTTTGAACTTTCTGGAAAAGAATTTGATATGTTCTAAGGAAACTTAAAAACTTTACATTCCTTGGTACAGGAAATCCACTTCCAGGACTTTATCCTAAAGATCTAACCAGAAATACAGGCACCAAATTAGAAACAATATATATGTCTAAAATTAGGAGATAGGGGATATATTTAGTAAAAAAAAAAAAAAAAAATAGGATTTTTTAAAAACTGAGGAGAGGGGACTTTGGATTCAGGTTGACTAGATCTGAATCCCAACTTTACCATTTACCAGCTACATGACTTTGGGAAAGTTATTTAACCTCTCATGCCTTAGTTTCCTCTTCTGTAAAATGAGACAAATTTAAAATTAAAATGAGTTATTCCAAAGCAAATAACCCACAGTATTATTAAACAAGCTCATGCTATCTGCAACCGATCTCAAACTATGAAAGTAAAACAAGAGTAAAACCAGATGAGCAATTCTACTTGGATACCAATTGCAGAAAAGCAAGAAGCACCTATACAATTCACTTAGCAATCATTTGTGTACTGACTATAACATTTCTCCTGCTGTTGTCTTAGAGTGTTACTAGAATCTTCAGGGGTTATTTAACTCCTTGACTGCAATTAAAGAATAAGCTCCTTGAAAGCAGGGACCATAAATCTATTCTTCTATTCCCCACTGCACCTGTATAGTGCCTTATACACTGTGAAGTTCTAACTTAACAAGAGCAACTAAGCCCTTCTTATAATACAAGGTCACATATTTATACAACACCTCCATTGAACTAATCATCTTATCTACCCATCCATTACCAGAAAATAATTTTTCCTCCAGTTACCACCATTCACCCACTTGCCCAAACCCAAAATGTGAAAGTCATCCTAAAGTCCACCTATGTCCCTGAAAACTAATTAGTTATTGAGGCTTACTGCCTCTGCTTCCTTACGTCAATGCTCTCCTGCCCCAAACTTGGCTGACTTCCCCTAGCCTTTTCAGTTTTATCTGCTTAGGGAAATCCTCCCTGATGGCCCAGACAGGAGAGGACCGCTCTTGTACCTTCTCAAAGCACCCAGTTCTTACTTTAATGAATTCTTTGTGTGATTAGTTACTGGAAGTCTGCCTTCTCCATTAGCCTGTGAAATTTCACTATATTGTGAAAGCCTGTGAAGCAGGTAATTGAGGTTTCTCAGAAGTTAGGAGCCTGGTCCTTTTTTTTAAGGTTTCTGGTATATGAAAAAAAGGAAGAAAATTCCAAAACAGAGTTACCAAAACTGTGGTTGCTTTTAAATGTTTACTTTTACCTAATAAATACTTTGAACACACACGTGAAACATATTACCTATCTTGGAGAGAACATGAAAATTTCTGAATTGTGCAGCTCTAGGCCAAATCCACCTCTATGACCAGCTAACAGGTTCCTGCTGCCCCAAAGGCCGAATGGACCAATATATCTCAGCACAGCCCATTGGGATGTGATAGGGAGGCAATGGGGAATAGTTGAAAGATTTTGAGATGAGCAGAGTGGGATAAGAAACGACTCCTTGTTCTTATATCAGTTATAGAACTTCTGTATCTTTAGCCTTTGAATCTGAAACACTCTGATGCTTCCAATCTTTCTCTGTTTAAAAGACCCAAGCAAAATGAAGTCAAAGCAGCTTGTTATATTTGCCTGGCGAAGGGACCAAGCAGACCCAGTTGCTTCTGGCAACAAAATGGCGTTCACTTGATTTCACTTCCACTGTGGAGAGAAAAAAATCACTCAAATCCTCAAACATCACTTCATTCAACTTCTAGAACACCACTATCTGTGTATCTGTCTTTTGTTACCTGTTTTTCTATTGCCTACAGGTACAACTCACTGCTCATAAAAACATAGTAGTCCAGAGTTTAATTAGATCTCAAATTAGATCCAAAAAGCAGACACATTGCCCTTGGAAGGAGAACACAGGGCTTTCCTCTTCCACAAAGCAGAACATACCTGCCGGACAGCTAGCAGAAACCCCAGGGAAAATCACCAGGATAGCAAACCAAAAGGTCCTTCCTCAACATCCTCCCTGCTTAATCGCACCATTTGTAATCTCGTGGGGAAAGAGGTTCAGGCAGGCCTAAAATGATGGGCTTCAAGATTCAATCACTGGGTTCCAGCTGCCATTCATTCTAAAAATGTTTACTCCTCCCCATCTAAAAACACCCTCTGCTCCTAATGATACCAACAATCACCCTCTGGGCTAAGACAAGAAGCAACTCCTAAAACCCTCATTGCCTCCTTTTTTCTGACCACCCCCTGACATACACACACACTCACTCACCACCCAAAAGGGAAATATTTTTAAACTCTAGCACTTGGGGATAATATTGGGCAAATCTCAAGATCTAAATCAGGTGTTAGGTGTTAATTCCCATTAACCAAAGCCACTTAAACCAAAAACCAGACCTGTGTACAGAAAGAGGAGACAACTCAAAATAGCCCAGAGAAAGAAATCCTACAATTTACTTGTTGGAATCTCAACCAAATATCTAACTTCAATATAAAATGAATACCATGGAGAAAAACTTAAACTAAAAATTCGTCTTGAGCCAGCACCAAAATAAAGTATTCCTAAATCTTAATTAGTGACCCATAGTTCAAGACATTTATATATTCCAATACACTAAACCAATTTGAGCTATTTCTTGAGCTCACTTTACCATTTGCCTTAATTCTCAAAGCAAAGTGTATACAAGCATATATAGCTTTAAATTTTTTTGATTCTCCATCATTCCATACCAGTTCTTTCTCTCCCAAATTTCAACTGTTTTGAAAGACTTTTCTTAGTTAAATTATCCTTACCTTCACACTTTCCTCAGTGTCAAGTCCAATGCCGTTCTCTTCTCCCAGAAGAGAATCTACAATCGTTCCAGTCTCAAGAAGGAAAAGCAGATACCAACTGGTCTAAATCTAAAACTGCCCACTCTTCCTCCTTGGAGACTTAACCTATGTGCTCATATCTTTCCAGCTTGAACTTGAGCAAATAAGTCTTCAGAATGTCACAATGCCTGCATAAATGTGAATCTAAGGACCACACCCTTTTGAACATCCTAACTTCCAGTCCAAACGTTGTGCCGTAGAGTATTTCCCGAGACTCACGTTGACACCTCACCCACAGGACCACAGTCATGTCCCACCTGCTGTGAAAACCAAAGCCAATGGAGCATGTCTGATCTTTGCTATCTCTCTTCCAGGCCATCAAGATGGATAGACGACAAAGGGAATGGTTATGGCAGCAGTAACATAATAAAGCATCATTGATAAGACAAACCATTTTGTAACATACAGTGCCTCAAGCAAGGTGCTAAGGTTGGAGTCACTGCTAAGGTGCTAAGGTTGGAGTCATTGCCAAAATCAAAGTTATAGGAATAGGAAAAGATGATGGAAAAAAATGCTTTAGGTCAACAGTGAAGCTCACTTGCCCTCAAGGAATACACAATCTGATAGAGAGAAAAGTGAATAAATAAGTTAGAAAAAATTATTCTAAACCAACGTGAGGCTTGCACAAAGTGAAATGTGAGCAAGAAAGAAACAACAGTCTGACTCTAACGTGGAGAGCAAGCAGCTGTTACCCTATCTGCATTCAAGTCTTATTTCCTCCTTCAATGTAAACTCTTGGTGAACAAGGGCCATATCCCCTATAATACTTCACTAGTAAGCACTCAATAAATAGCTAATGAATGATGAGCTCCTGCCTGGGACCCCACCTCCCTGAAACCCTAGCCTAGGTGGCAACCAGGATCAGAAATAGCTGGAGAGGCTAATTAAATGCAGATTCCTGGGCTCACTTCATATCTACTGAATCAATCGGCAGGGGGAGGCCCAGTATTTATTTTTATTATTTACTATTTTATTTTTGGCTGCGTTGGGTCTTCGTTGCTGCACGTGGGCTTTCTCTAGTTGCGTTGAGCGGGGGCTACTCTTCGTTGAGGTGCACGGGTTTCTCATCGCGGTGGCTTCTCTTGTTGTGAAACACGGGCTCCAGGCGCACGGGTTTCAGTAGTTGTGGCTTGTGGGCTCTAGAGCGCAGGCTCAGTAGTTGTGGCGCATGGGCTTATTTGCTCTGCGGCATGTGGGATCTTCCCGGACCAGGGCTCGAACCCGTGTCCCCTGCATTGACAGGCAGATTCGTAATCACTGCACCACCAGGGAAGCCCCAGAAGTCTGCATTTTTAACAAGCACTCACCAGTTGATTTTTATGTATTCTTGAGTTTTGAGAACCAAAGGCTTAGAGTATGTGGAGACAAGCAAAGGGGCATTAAGACGCTCAGATTTAAATGTGGCCTCCTCATGGATAAGGGCAGAGACTAGAAAAGGTTTCTGAATAGTCCCATCAAATAGTCTTCATCAAGTACATTTGAGGAGGTTAAACACTACAGGGAAAGGGCTCCTCCTTCTGTGACTGTCTATCACTGAGCTGTTAGCACATGTAAAGGAGGTGAAGCTTTGCACGTAGCCAGAGTATTTATTTACTACTACTGTAGTCAAAGTCAGAATGCACAGGGCTGCCAATAAAGAAGAAAGCTGGCCTGAGTAGTCTGCAATGACTTCATCTGACAAAGGTCTAGTCATCTGTGAAAAATTACAACTTTTATATGCGATTGGCAAAGAAGCACAGGAAAAGATGTTCAATATCATTATTGATTGGGGAAATGCTAATTAAAATAACAAATACCAATACATACCCACTAGAACGGCCAAAGTTTAAAAGACAATACCACATGTTGGCAAGAATGTGGACAAGTGGACGTCATACACTGCAGGTGGGGACACAAAATGGTACACAAAATGGTTCATTTTTTTTTTTTTTGTACCTTTTTTTTTTGTCACTTTTTAACTTTTTATAAAGTTAAACATACACTTACTATTCAGCTTAGCAATTCCACTTCTAGGTATTTACCCAAGAGAAATTAAAATTATGTCCACACAAAGATTTTTACACGGATGCTTATAGTAGCTTTATGTATAATAACCAAAACCTGGGAACAACCCAAATGCTCACCAACCAGTGAATGTGTGAACAAACTGATACATCTCTAAATAAAAAGGAACAAACTACTGAAACTACTGGATAAATCTCAGAAGCATTGTGCTAAGTGAAAGAAACCAGACACAAAAGAGTACAATTCCATTTATATGAAATTCTAGAAGAGACAAAACTGTCATGATAGAAAGCAGTTCAGTGGTTCCCTGGGGAGAAGGGGAAGGGAATTGACTGCAAGGAGCATGAGGGAACTTTTCAAGATGAAAAGAACATATAGAAATATTCTTCATATTGAATGTGAAGATAATTACACAAGTGTATACATTTGTCAAAAAAATTATCAAATTACACACAAAATTTAGGGATAAACTTTATTGCATGTAAATTATACTTCAATGGAGCTAATTGAAAAGGGAGAATGAACACTTCTGCCCTTCCTTCTCTCCTGGCAACCTGGAACATGATTTTGATGGCTGGAGCCTTAGCAGCTAATAATTAATTAATTAATTAATATATTCTTCGTTTTATTTATTTATTTATTTTTTGGCCATGACACATGGCATGTGGGATCTTAGTTCCCCGACCAGAAACTGAACCCACGTCCCCTGCATTGGAAGCACAGAGTCTTAACCACTGGACCGCCAGGTCAGCAGCTGTTTAAATTATAAGGCCCATATTGAAGAGAAGGAACAGTGAACCTGAAAGAAGCTTATTCCTGACAACTTTGTGGATCCACTCCATTCCTGAATACTCTATTTTCATGGGTATTTTATGTAGTATGGAAATGAAATTCTATCATGTGTAAAAACAAAAAATATTTAAATCTATTTTGTTATAGCAACCAAAAAAACTTAAAAATCATATGTGTCAAAATAATAGCTAACATTTATTGATTGCTTTCTGTTTACCAGTCTCCATTCAAGTAAGTGCTTTGCATTTTAACTCATTTAATACCCCTTAAACCCTTCCACAGTATAAGAATCTAATTTTTATTTAAAGATGTCCAGCAAAGGGGACTCCTCCAGCTCCTTCAATACCTCATTCTGGTGACATTCAAATCTCACTCTCCGTTAGCCCTGCCTCATAGCCAACCTGAATCTCTTGGATGTCCCAGGGAAGATCCAGAACATTCATCAGTCTTGACAAACTGCTTCCACAAAAACGTGACTTCCAAACTCGGTATTCTGCTACCCACTCCCTGCCTAGAAGAGAAAGCTATGTCACTCTGCTTCAGGGCAGAGGTGCAGGCATCCTGCAGCCTAGACTCACTTACTAAGCAATGTACAGCCAAAATGCAGTAACCACACCTGAATCAATAGTGTTGACACGTTCATTTGCATCACACCTTCTAAAGAAGGAGTTGCTGTTATCAAGAGCTCTATCCATAATGATATCTGGATGCCATCTACAGAGAACACTCTGTAGCCCAGTTCTATCCTTTGGGGACATGAGGTCAAATCAGAATCATTTTAGCCAGATCCCCATGTAATTCATATGCACATT
Source organism: Balaenoptera ricei (assembly GCF_028023285.1). Classification (NCBI taxonomy): domain Eukaryota; kingdom Metazoa; phylum Chordata; class Mammalia; order Artiodactyla; family Balaenopteridae; genus Balaenoptera; species Balaenoptera ricei. The sequence goes on from NC_082642.1 coordinate 113,444,572, forward strand.
AAAAACTAGAAACACTAGTCTAGGGCAAAATTTCTCTACAGCAGCACTATTAACATTTCACGCCCATAATTCTTTGTTGTGTGAGGCTGGACTGTGCTTTCCAAAATGTTTAGCAACATCCCTGGCCTCTACATACTAGATTCTGGCAGCACTCTTCCGCCAGTTGTGACAGTCAAAGATATCTACATATATTGATAAATATCCCCTGAGGGGCTAAATCAGAGCCCCTTCCCAAATAAGAAGTACTGGTTTACAAGACCCTTGGTCAAAACCCCTTAACTTAAAAAGATTTTTTTTCTTTTCTCTTGGGAAAAAGAGAAATGTAACAAGTTTAGCTGTTAACTACTGTATCAAAACAAGTCCAAACAGATTATGTGCACCTACTCAAAATGGATTAAAGACCTAAATGCAAGGCCAGACACTATAAAACTCTTAGAGGAAAACAGAGGCAGAGCACTCTATGACATAAATCACAGCAAGATCCTTTCTGACCCACCTCCTAGAGATAATGGAAATAAAAACAAAAATAAACAAATGGGACCTAATGAAACTTAAAAGCTTTTGCACAGCAAAGGAAACCATAAACAAGACAAAAAGACAACCCTCAGAATGGGAGAAAATATTTGCAAACAAAGCAACTGACAAAGGATTAATCTCCAAAATATACAAGCAGCTTATGCAGCTCAATATCAAAAAAACAAACAACCCAATCCAGAAATGGGCAGAAGACCTAAATAGACACTTCTCCAAAGAAGATATACAGATTGCCAACAAACACATGAAAGGATGCTCAACATCACTAATGATTAGAGAAATGCAAATCAAAACTACAATGAGGTATCACCTCACACAGGTCAGAATGGCCATCATCAAAAAATCTACAAACAACGAATGCTGGAGAGGGTGTGGAGAAAAGGGAACCCTCTTGCACTGTTGGTGGGAATGTAAATTGATACAGCCACTACGGAGAACAGTATGGAGGTTCCTTAAAAAACTAAAAATAGAACTACCATATGACCCAACAGTCCCACTACTGGGCATATACCCTGAGAAAACCATAATTCAAAAAGAGTCATGTACCACAATGTTCATTGCAGCTCTATTTACAATAGCCAGGACATGGAAGCAACCTAAGTGTCCATCAACAGATGAATGGATAAAGAAGATGTGGCACATATATACAATGGAATATTACTCAGCCAAAAAAAGAAACGAAACTGAGTTATTTGTAGTGAGGTGAATGGACCTAGAGTCTTTCATACAGAGTGAAGTAAGTCAGAAATAGAAAAACAAATACCGTATGCTAACACATATATATGGAATCTAAAAAAAAAAAAAAAAAGTGGTCACAAAGAACCTAGGGGCAGGACGGGAATAAAGATGCAGACCTACTAGAGAATGGACTTGAGGACACGGGGAGGGGGAAGGGTCAGCTGGGACAAAGTGAGAGAGTGGCATGGACATATATACACTGCCAAATATAAAACCGATAGCTAGTGGGAAGCAGCAGCATAGCACAGGGAGATCAGCTCGGTGCTTTGTGATCACCTAGAGGAGTGGGATAGGGAGGGTGGGAGTGAGGGAGATGCAAGAGGGAAGAGATATGGGGATACATGTATATGTATAGTTGATTCACTTTGTTATAAAGCAGAAACAAACACACCATTGTAAAGCAATTATACTCCAATAAAGATGTTAAAAAATATATATTTTCTGTGCTTCATGTTGTCTTTATCAGATGTTCGATTACTGAAGAAAAACTGAGTCTTAATATTAAGAGAGCTAAGGTTTTTTTACAACATGTAACTTTCTGTATTTGCCTTTGAAATCTTTTTATTGTCACTGTGGTTAAATGGGTAACTATTATTTCACAATGACCTCTGATCCTATTAAATCAAGTGTTCTAAACCTCTTGACATTTTTTACAAACTTCTCAAAACCAAACTCTAAATGAAGTCTTTTTGATTTGGACCTAACTTTGGGATTTTCCAGAGGCCCCCTGTAAAATCTGGAAGGATTTGTCCTCTCAAAAGAGAAGGGTTAAACTAATTAAGCTTATTTAATATGTTAAATTACATGGAAATAAGAAGTGATACTAAACCTTCTTTAGATTATATTGTATAAAATATTATACAATATATACCTATAATATATTGTATGGGTGTATGTTACTATTATAAGTAGTCCAGAAATCATATAAAATCTGACATTCCTAGTATGCTATCAGTCATAATTCCAGCTATCATCTTAAAATGTTGTATGTCTCATAAATAACTAAATTTCCTTGTCAATTAAATTATAATGAATTCTTATCAGAACTTTAACCATGGCCATGTTTAAGTCTCCTGGCATTCACAGAAAGTTAGTGTATTATTCTGATGCTTTCCTGAAAGCTTTAACAAGCAGCTATGATCCAAAATTGCTGTGTCTTTAAAGAGATTTATGGAAAAGACCTTGACAAGTACTCTAGAATACAGGTTTCTGATAACTCTAAGATCATACCATTGAACTAAGTAAGAATTTCTAGAATTGTTATGGAGAAACTGATTCATAAAACTGCTAACTCAACGTCAAGCAGAACAAGAATTAATTACATAGGACTGACTGAACTGATGAGGATGATTATAATTTTCTATTACTTTTTTCTGTGAAACATTGCCAGTTCATTAATGTTTTGTTTTTCCAGATTTAAGAAAAACTTTTTCTCTTTTCTATCAAGCTATTTATAACTTAACAGCAACTTGGTAAATTATATCTTTGTAAACAGAATTTTCTCCCTACCTAATCCCTCAAGAATTCAGAAGTTCTTATTGAGTATTCTTATTTTCACAGCAATATAGTTATTTGCATAGACTCAGTGAGAATCTGTTTTCCTTAGAACAGAACACAATGGGAAATATTGGTTATATTACCAAGACTTTGACTGGAATGTTACATTTGAGAATGATGTTCATAGACTCGGACATAACCAGACAGTTTTAAGAAACTAAGGTTGACTTTATGGAGCCAATAAAACCTCCCTTCAGAAAACTACCTGGTAAATCTTGTTTATAGGGTTCCCAGCCTAACCAATGAGTATGGAAAGTCATTTCCTAGCAGATCCAGAACCTCATGACATTTTAGACCTCAGGAAGAGAGGAATTTACCTAAATCTATAGGCATTGCAAGTGAGTCCTTGGCTTGGCTTCCAGAATAATCTCATATTCTTTATCAAAAATTCTAGCAAAACAGACTGAAAAAAGCTTACATGATCAATCTCTATTCTTGCTGCATTTATGTAAATAATCAGACCAAGTTTAATGAAATTAGACTTATTTGGCAAGCCAATTAGTCTTATTATGACTATCTTTGGTAAAAATGGGGGTGATTGTAGAGAGAAAAATGGTGTTTCAATGGAAAACTATAACACCCCTTTGTGGACATTAGATTCTAGCCCTGTTCACTGTCACTGAGGTTTTGTTATTTACCTGTGAACTGGAGTGGATCCCAAATTCTTTTAGTTTCCTCCAATATCTGGCCACAACTCTCCAAACTAACACCTCCAAGTTTTCTCCCACCCTTCTGACTTGTAATCACTAAGAAATAAAACTGCCCTTTTCCCAAAACCGTATAAGCTGAAGCTGGACAACTTGATATAAACAGAAATATCACAACAGCTCATGTATGGACAACCTTCATGCCTGTTGCTGTGTGGGCCACTCAGAAAGTTTACTGGAACACACCTGATGACATCCCCAGAGACATTCAAACTGCAAAAGATGCTTTGAGCCCAATATCTAGAAAACTGCTCAGCTGACTGCCATCTGGACTCAACAAGCAGTTTTACAGTCTACTCCAACCATTAGACTTCATTTTTCTTTTGTTTTTAGAAAAATGCCTCTTACTAAATCCCTGGTTGCTTGGACCACATAGTGGCTTAACTTAGGTGGAAACTCACCCACAACACCACCTTCTGAAATGAGACACAGTTGCCGAACTGAACTGACCTATTCCCAAATTAAGAGACTGATTCAATAAAATAGGAAACAATGTACTTAAATTCATCCTTTTCTGCTTGTTCCTATCTATGTTTTTCTCCCCCTTTGCTGATCTCTTATCGCACAACTTCTAACCAAACTCAGCTGCTAATATGTGACACTTTCTAAAAATAAAATTTCAAATTGGGAACTAAAGGAAACCAGAATACATCACCCCAAAATATGCCTCTTTGACTTAAAAATAATTTTGAGCTGAAGGCAATTAAGAAGCAGCAAATGGAGGAGAAGCTCTCTGCCCTCCTCATTACTTCCTAGAGGCAGGATATACATTCTTCTTTCACTGGAGACATATTCTTATCAGCCCAGAGGTGGCAAGAGGAATCTGTCAAACAAATCTTTGTCATTAGTTCTCAGATGTTTATCTTCCCACAGTTTGCCGCCCTTGGAAACCTAAACTGCTTTCCTTTGTCCTATCATTTCTCTACAAATTTATTGTTCTTTGTTGACGATGCTCTATAAGCCAGAATTCTAAGCTGCTGCTTTGAGTTATTTTTCATTGAGGTTTCTCCCACATGATGGGTGTTGCACGTGCTTAAAAAAAAAAAAGACTGTTAGTTTTTCCTCCTGTTAATCTGTCTTTTTGTTTAAAAATCCCAGCTGAAAACCTAAAATGGGTAGAAGTCTAGTTTTGCCTTCCCTACACATGCAGGGCAACACATTCTCGGTTTCCGGAGATTAGAACCTGCACATCTTTGGCGGGGGTGGCGTTATTCAGCCTGCCGTACCGCCTTAGGAATGCCAGTCAGAAGGAGGGCCTCTAACAGTCATAAAAATAAAAACTTTAAAAATCAGCAACAGACGGTGGGGGGAGAAGGGAACGGGAGCGGATGGAGCCTCTTTAGACTCTCAGGTTCCGTCACTGAGGGAGACTCAAGGGCTTAGCGTTGTCTACTTCTCAATCCTGGCTGCACCAGAGGACCCCTGAAGAGCTCATAAAAGAGCTCACTCCTGGGGGGCTTCCCTTCCCTGGTGGCGCAGTGGTTGGGGGTCTGCCTGCCAATGCAGGGGACACGGGTTCAAGCCCTGGTCTGGGAGGATCCCACATGCCGCGGGGCAACTGGGCCCGTGAGCCACAACTACTGAGCCTGCGCGTCTGGAGCCTGTGCTCCGCAACAAGAGAGGCCGCGATAGTGAGAGGCCCGCGCACCGCGATGAAGAGTGGCCCCCACTCGCCGCAACTGGAGGGGGCCCTTGCACAGAAACGAACACCCAACACAGCCAAAAATAAATAAAATAAATTAAAAAAAAAAAAAGAGCTCACTCCTTAACAAGACAAATTACACTAGAGGTGGGATTAGCTAATAGCCCTAGGAAAGCCAGAATGGCATAAAGCACTGTTTCTCAAACTGTCTGTAAGGTACAGACATTTTAAAAGGAAAAAAATTCTTTTAGAGCCAGTATGTTGGCAAATTGCTTTTATTATGAACTTTCTTAAATAGTAAAAATATGTACTTGGACAACTACAAAAATAAAACCAATTTACAAGTTAAATAGAAGCAAAAACTACAAAACCAACACAAATCAAATAAATTAATGCAAATCAAATAGACAATTATTTCTTTTAAAATAAGTGGCCTTTCACACGTAACTCTGAAACTGACAGCTACAGCACATACGCTTTTTGGTCCAGAAGATGTATATTACCGTGTCCCCCCCCCAAACTGACTCAGCTCTCTATTCAAACTAAAATCCACCGGAACGTTGTCTAGCATATTAAGCCCGTCTTCTTTATTCATCAACCCTTGATAATTAAATCAGTGCTACATGCCCCTATCATGATCTTAAGTATTGTACAAAAATGTAAGCTTCAGCACTGAGATGTTTGGCTGAATTCTGATACCAGATGCTCACCCAGGTGATGTAGAATAGGCTTATAATATTTCTCAGTAATTGCTGAGATGAAAATGCAGTTAGATGATTATAATAGAAAGCTTGCAGACCTCCTTCCCCACCCCTCAAGAACATGTCAGCAGACGCCTAGAAATTTATTAACTCCACCTGGGGAAACACTGGGAAAAAGAATTAGGAAGAACTGTACCCAAATAGTTCATGAGGGGAAATTCCTCTTTATATAAATATTTTAGCTAATAAATACAGAAGAAATGATAGAATTTAGAATTTTACAAGCCCTGATGAACTAATAAATGCAGGCAATGATGAACAAAGACGACTGATAACAAAGAAAGACAATGCGACAAGATGCACCTGAAGTATTCTTGCAAAAAAAAGTGAACCTAGGTGTGATCCAACCTCTCTACGTAATTCTTAATTTACAGCAAACATAGGGGCAGAGGAGCATGTTAAATGACATCATAGGGACGCAACCAGTAAAACCAAATAATGCAAAATCCTACAGGACAAACTGGCTTCTTCAACAAATAAACTGTAAGAAAAACAAACAAATAAAGAGAGAACTTGTGTATTAACAAAGACTCTTGAGTCCTATCTATAATTGCAATGTATGAGCTTTATTTAGATCCTAATTCACACAAAAATAGTTCAAGACTTTTAATTTTATAGGGGTGAATCATATTGTATTTAAGGCTTTTTTCTTAATCTTTATTTTTAAAAGATATATACTAAAATATTCTGGACCAAATAATATGATGACTTGGATTAGTTTCCAAATCGTGATGGTCAATTTTGTGTGTCAAATTGGCTAAACTCATGCTACTCAGTTTTTGGTCAAACACCAGTCTAGATGTTGCTGTGAAGGTATTTTTTAGATGTGATCAACATTTAAATTAGTCGACATGGAGAAAAGCAGATTACCCTCCACAGGGCAGTGGGGGGAGCATGGGGCAGGGAGGTGGTGTGCTCAGTCAGTTGAGGGCCTCAAGAGAAAAGACTGAGTTTCTCCAAGGAAGAAGTAATTCTGCTTCCAGATTTTCTTCCCAATAGAAACTGCAACAAACACCATCTCTTCCCTCAGTCTTTAGCCTGCTGGCTTGCCCTACAGATTTCAGACTTGCCAGCCCCCATAATCTCAAGAATCAACTCCTTAAACTAAATCAATCTCTCTCTCTTTCTCCATATATTCATACACACACACACACACACACACACACACACACACACACACATCCTTTCGGTTCTTTTTCTCTGGAGAATTCTAATACCAAAATTATCTGGGAGAGAGGAGAAATGAGTAAGGAAACAGATAAAACAAAATTGGCCATGAGTTAGTAACTGTTGAAACTGGCTAATAGGTATATTATACTATTTTGTGTCTTGACATTTTCTACTTAAAAATTGGGAAAGATAAAAAGAAATGAAAGAGACCTGTTTTTGATTTTGTTTTTTTTGTCACAGGTCTTGATGACAGCACAGCATATGGAAAATCAAGGCTATCCTGAGAAATCTGAGGCTGTGACCAATAAGGGAGAAGTTAAAGCTCAAAGGAGCTGGCCTTGGAGGTGACTCTTCCCTTGACCTTGAACTTCCAGTCTGATCTAGACTGAAGCCTTTCTGGTCCCACTGCACCTGCACATCCCTTTACCACAGCACTTTTCTTATACTTTTACTCTCAATCTCTTCTCACTAGCCAGGAGCTCCATACTCATCCAAGCACCAAGACTGCACTCAGAAATGTTTGATTAATGAATTAAAGCAATGCCCAACTTTTAAGCCAACTCACATGCTACTGCCTTCTAGTCCTTGGTTTCTTCTGTCAATTGTTAGAGCCTACCACTAACTTCTCTGTTTTTTTATTTTTTCCTACCCTCTGATTCCAAATATTTACCTCCTACCAACCTAACATCTGAGGTCTCACTTTATGGGTGGGGCAGACACTGGCATTCACCATCATAGAACTTTGTAAAATTAACCTTCAAAAGCCCATTTCTGGGCAGAAAACAAAATCCCATCCAACAAGTGGCCTGATTTGCAGAGCTTTCTTTCCAACCTCCTAGAAAGGAAAACCTCTCTGACCCTTAGGGTCTGTTGTGAAAGTCATTCTTTCCACAGGTCTGCCCTTAGATGACAGGATTTCAATGTGAATAACCATCAAATGAACTGTTTCTTTGCCTTTATCATAGTATTCTGCATGTTTTTGGAATAAATTCACTGATTTTACAATTGGAGTGAAGAAAAACCGTAGGATATCCCATTTTATAAATTAAATTAATGAAAAGAAAAATGGTCCAATGCCAGTTTTTCTTTTCCATCTACTTTATAGAGGGAAAGAAAAATGGTGTGAGGGAAAAATGAGACCGAAATAGGCATCTAAACTCCAGCCTCCTGTAAATTCAAGTTCAGACAAGAAAAAGCAGAGTTTTGTAGCTCGCTATGCTCCATGGGAAATGCTGTGACTCTTGTACAGGAAAATGGGGGGGTCTGAGTGGCTGAAGTCGCCTGCCCTCCTGCCTCCTCCCCTGTCCCCTGATCCTACACTTAAAGCCATTATTTCAGGGGGAAAAAAAAATCTCCATCTTTGCTTCTGCCCCCCCCACCTCCCAAAAGGTCAGGTATGCAAGTTCATGACAAAATCTCAAGGTAAATGAGAATGAACAAAGGGAATAAAGAGGAATGAGCAACTGCTGCCTGGGCTGCCAGTGTCTGAGTTGGGTTGCGTGTCTCTGTAGTACAGTAAGCCTCCCTGAGAAAACCATACACGAGCCTTCCTTTGACAGAAATCTGAAAGGTCCCCAGAAAACATGTCAATAACCAGTGTTGACAGCTTTGCAAGACTGTCACCCAGGTTTTCATTTCCTGCCCTTCAGCACTTAGGTAGGTCTACTTGCCACAGTTATCAACAACAATAAAGTATAGGATACCAGTGAAATTTGAATTCCAGATGAACAATTTTTTTAGCCTAAGTATGTCCCATATATTGCATCTTTATTTGGAATTCAAATTTCACTGGTATCTTGTGTTTTATCTGGCAACACATGAAGGTATTTCCATGGGGTAAAGAATATTGCAACAGCTCAGTGTGGAGATTTCTCAAGGAATACCCATGAAGCTAATGAAGAAATGGTGAAGCACCACATGAAAATAAGAGGAAAAAACCCAAGAATGAAATTTCTGGGTTTTTGTCTCCCCAAGAATGAAATCCATTAGCATGTTTCTCTAAGTAAGAGATCCCAAGTTGACTCGGTTGTGACTTCTGAATATTACCAGAACTCTATTTAAACATCCTATGCTTTTCCGAATTACACCCTTTCTATTTCTTAATCAAAAATGCCCTGTGTCTCATTTATACAATGAGAAATTTGGTCTAAAATGTTGGTGGTCCCATCAAGTAAGCTGAGGATCTCTGGGCCAAGGTTCCATTATAAGAGGCCACCTGAATTGGTATGGCTATGTCTTTTTTTCTCAATCAACAGATTGTAGAAGTATAGCCACAATCAAATTGTGGGATGCAGTTGGGAGGAATGCTAGAAATCCATGATGTTAAAAATGGGTCGGTCTCATATGATAAGTTTGGAACCATTGGTCGAGGAGGATTTCCAGTGTTTCTTCCAACCACTTCATGATTCCCAGCATTCTGACATCAGAGCCACTGAATCACTATTTCTTCACTGGTTCTTCTGCAAATTGGTTCTGAGCAAGTAGAATAAGAGAGGAAAGTCTTGGAACCCAAAGTAAAAACTGTCGTAAAAGCGGTCATATGTGATGGGCACTATATTATTCTTGTTGTTCCTTTCAACAGATTTAGCAAATATAGATTAAGGACATAACATACAAGATATTTTCTGAATTTCTGTTGGTGTTTTGTTTCTTTTCCTGTAGTCAAATACTACAGTAATTTAGATGGGGTAATTTATAGACATTTTGATCTCCATAAAGGCGTTGTTGAAAACTTACTTTTTTATTAGCTTTCATGTATTCTCACTTTACAAATATTTATGGTGCACTAATTCTGGAATAGATATTATATTCCTTTCTTGTTGACAACCTGCTACCCACTACATACTACATCTTCCAAAGAGATAAATGAAAAGGAAGGTGAAGTCTCTGTTCAGTGATTCCTTGTGTGGATAATACCCCCAAAGGCATATATATATATATGCTTTTTGACTAACTCCTCTGGACCTACTTGGACACACTGGGGGGCCTCAGGGGTCCCACACTGGATGGTCTCTTGAGGTCCATCCATCTTCTTTTTTTTTTTTTTCACACACACACACTGTATTTTATTTTTACAAGAGATAAATAGACTGACACCAAGCATTGTACATGGATGACCACAACAAAAGCAACAATGATTGCAATTACCAAACATGAAACACACTCATACTATGTCATAATATTCCATCCATCTTCTTGACATCACTATTCACTGTCCCCATCCAGTGTTTCCAGCCCACATCACAGCTGCACAGAAGTAGGACCACAGCCCATCACCAGGTGAAAAGAGGCTGTTAACTGGCACTAGGGACACAGGATGAAAGGAGACATCACTGTTAATCAGCACATCCATGGCTTCAAATGGGGTACAAATTACTATTAGGTTCCTGGTATTAATAGGAGGAAAGTAAGGCTTAGAAAAGATTAATAGCTTATTGAAAGGGTTCTCACAGCAAGTTAAATGGCAGAGCTGGGATTTGAACCTGGTCTGGCTGACTCTGGAACCCATGCTCTTACTAATATGCTCCTGCCCTTCCACAGAGACAATGAAACTCAGTGTGTGAAGGACAAAGAGGACTCCAGCATGCCTGGCCCAGAGGGCGAGGTGGGGCAGGAGTGGAATTATGGAAGATGGCCAGAGGTGAGGCTTCAAAATTTACTCAAGACCATCTGAAGAGGCTGCCCTTCCTGCTGTGGGCCCTGCTTCTCTGGGAACTGTCATTACCCGAGGAAGGAAAGGTAAAGGGTGAAAAGTGAGAGAGAGGTGCCGCAGCTCTGGGCACGCTGCTCCTCTGCCAGTATCAGGAAGCTAGTAAAAGCTTTGAAGCAAGGAAGTTGCATAGTAAATAGTATTTCAGGAAGATTAATTTGGCACCAATGCACAGAAGATATTAAAGATATTAAAGCAAGAGGTCGGAGGCAAGGAAACTGGTTAAGAGGTTATTGCAGACACTCATTTCTGAGATGAGTCTGAGTCAGGACAGGGCAGTGGGAACAAAGAAAAAGAGCCGAATGTGAGTGTTCCCCACCAAGAAGGAAGAACTGACCAGCCCTACGGACTTGCATAGCCAAGACTGTGGTCCACGATGGTCTGAGGCTGGCAGAGAGAGGAGGAAAGACACTACCAGAGCTGGTAGTTGTCCCAGCCCTGTACACTGAGGTACCTGCCTTTTCTGTCTCCTTTCCAGACCACAAGCTCAAAGGAGTCACGGAGTCCCCCTGTGTCTGGCAGCCCCGCAGTTTTTCCCCATTGCCGACCACATGCTGGGGGGTTGGTAGACTCAGTAAATACTGACTGGCAGTCTGTTTCCTCTGGCTGGAATGCCGTGTTCCCACCTTTGCCTGGAAATGCCATGTAGGAAGGCTTCCCTGGAGGCCCAGCACAAACATCTCTCCCTCAGAGAGGCCTCCATGACCAGTCAATCTAAATTAGGTCCTTCAGTTTTCCTTGCATAGAAACTTTTCTTCACCATATTTACCACAAGGTGAAATTTTTTATTTGTTGTTTCTCCATTTAGCTTTTATTTCCTTTTATTGTTTTTGTTGTCAGTGGCAGTTTTCTACTTTCCCCCACTAGACTATAAGTACTGCAAAGTCAGTTTTTCTTTTCACCATTGAGTCCCCAAAAGCCCACACAGTGCTGCCCCATAGAAATAAAATGTAAGCCACGTATGTAATTTTAAATTTCCTGTAGCTACATTTTTAAAAGTAAGAAGAAACTGGTGAAATTTATTTTAATAACATATTTATGTACCCACATATATCCAAAATGTTATCATTTAAACATATGATCTATAGAAAAAATTATTAATGAGATAGCTTACATTCCCTTTTTTGTACTAAGTCTTCAACTTCTGTATTTCACACTCACAGCACATCTCAGTTGGGACCAGCCACATGCCAAGTGTTCTGTAACCCCGTGTGACTAGTGGCTGCTGTAATGGACAACATAGATCCTTGCAGGATGCTTGACATGTACTCCTTACTTAATAAAAAGTCAATTCATGAAAAAGGGAGGGTGGGAAGGGCAGAAAGATGGAGGAAAGGGAGAGAGGAAAAGAAAGGGAAGAGAAACGAACCTTTGTCCGGTATTTACTACGTTAAGTTCTTTCATGTATCAATAAATTACGTAATTTAATTCTCATATCAACCCTGGTGAGGTAGGTATTATGAGAACAGTCTTTATAAATGAGGACATTGGTTTGGCGATGTCTTATAACTGTCCCAACATCATCTTCTCTTTTGAGTGAAAGAAGCAAGATTCAGAACCAATCTCCCTTACCCAACTGTGCTGCCTCACTCACAGAAGCCATACCTAACAAGTCTAGTCAGGCCACACTGTTGTCTAACCTCTCTCTCCTCCAAGTGAGACATCCCAGGGTTCCTATAAGATATTATTTTGAATCTCACAGACACTCTCATTTCAAAAGTATAGTCTGACCATTGCAGGCTAATGTGGGAGTGTCCACTTCCTCCTCCAGATGTATTTTAGAGGGATTCTTATCCCATTGTTGCCTTCCATTAAACCCTATGACCAAGCAAAATGGTGGCATTTAAAGTTCCCCAGATATGCCAAGCTCTCTAACATGCCTCCTTAGCTCTGTACAGTTTTTCTGCTGCCTGGAACCCTTTTTTCCTTCAACCAATAACACACATCCTGCATGACTCAATTCAAGAAAAAAGGAGGAAGAAAGAGATAGAAAAAAACTCAACTCAGCCGTCATCTCACCTCGGCCAAGGAATCTCCCTGACCCACTTTCCAAGTGTGAGGGTCCCCTTTTCTGTGTTCCCAAGGCACTCCCACAGAGTTTTTCGTGTATACCATCATTACACATCTAGGGTCTCCCTCACTGGACTGTGAGCTTCTGGAAAGCAAGAACTATGTCTCTTATCTTTACATCCTCATTGCCCAGCATTTGTTGAATGGCTTGTTAAATAAGTAAATAAATGAATGGATGGCTTGATGAGCATGCTTATAGCCCTGTTTGAGCGTAAGAAGAAATACCTGGTACCACGTAGTCCAAAGAACTAAAAGAGGACTAGTGTGCTCTTGCAATATCCGCATCCCATCAGACCAGTTGTCAGGATATGGGTCACAGTGACAGGAGCAGACAGCATCAGCAGAGCACCCTGGGATGCCTTCAACCACTTCATAAGAAGCAATGTTCTAAGCTGTGCAGAAGATGTAGCAAAGCTGGGACTAGCCTCCATGTTAGCTCCCAGGGGGGCAGGAATACGTGGAAATTGTGAAATACTTAAGAATGTAGTGTAGGAGGAAGCATGTTAAGCATCAGAATGTGGCCACAGAGCCAAGGAGCCCAGGCTCGCTGACCTGGAAGGGACAGGCAGCGTTGGTATCCATCTACCTCCCAGAAGGGCAGATGGTGGCACACTGCACTGAGCAAAGGGCAGGACCACAGGAACTTAGTTCTCCCTAACTCACAACACCCTGGGCAAGAATGTTCACCCTCTGAGGATACCTTGAAAGATGTTTATAGATGTTGACTGCACTGAGACTGTGGTCTATACTAGGTCTTGCGCCAGAGCCTCTAACCTTTGATGCATCATGCTGGTGTGCCCCTGGTGGGTACAGCTGTGCCAGAGGAAAATATAAATGCACTCAGGCCCAGGAGCAGCCAAGTGAGTGTAAGAGGGGCCAAAGCCTATGGAAGCCAGACCTCCTCTGGCTTGTTGCCTAGGAATGAGCACTTTCACCTACACGGTGTCATGGTCTAGGTGTACTGCGGCATGATAAATGTTGAGAAGCATTGAGTTAGACTATGTGAGATGAATGAGCAACACCGGAGACTTAAGATGTTTAAAAACTATTTCATTTTGACAGGACCAAGTGGGTAGAGGGTTGAAGACATGACAGCAGCTAGGACAAGAATTGCAAGCTCTCAAATGTACAGACCAAGATCATCCTATTTGTGTGAGTGTTTCTGTGAGTTCAGATGGAAGAAGGAACACTAGGGTGTTGTACCATTAAAAATAAGTAAATAACAATAACCCGTAAGAGTAAGGCCCAGGTTCTCAGCAAAGGCACACTCCTGAAAAACAAACAAATCAAGGCAAGTGACACTTTATCCCCCAAATAGCCCATATTTCCTGATCCTGAGAGGCAGGTCAGGGGCCAGAGTCAGCCCTACAACCACTGCCTAGCACCCACCCCCTCCCCTCTTAGCACGGTATGGCCCAGGGAGAAATTAGTTCTTAGGAATCAAAAATCTCATAGAATTTCTCATGCATACCATCATTATAGCATCATGCACAAGCTGGAAAGTGAGGGGGAAGAGGGCATGATTGTCAGGGAGCTGGGCGCAATATCTCCATGCCCAACGTGTACTCACCTGCCACTGTTTGCCTTTTTTTTTTGGCTGAACCGCGCAGCCTGCAGGATCTCAGTTCTCCCACCAGGGGTTGAACCTGGGCCACAGCACTGAAAGCCCGGAATCCTAACCACTAGGCCACCAGGGAACTCCCTGCCTTTGTCTTTTCAGGGGTAGATCTGAACACAAGGTTGAACATTGCTAGGCAGGTATATAACCAGAGAACCACAATGCTACCTGAGACAGGACTAGAGGTGTTAGGAAAGCATGGCTTCTATTGAACTCCTACTCAACCAGAAACAATAAACAATCAACAACAAACACCTCTCCCCACATTACTAAGTTGGTCAGAAATACTCTTCATAGTCATGGTAAATGGGCTTAGGGGTATCCTGGAGCCAGGGTACAGGAGCAAGGCAGGAGCTAAATGTGGCAAGGAGGTTCTGGTCACTCCGAACAGGTCTGGACTCCAGACCAGTCCCACTTATCAGAGTGGCTCTGGCTGGCAGCACCTTGCTGTGGCCTGAGTGGGCAGGAGAAGGCCAGACCCAGCTGGCACAAAGTGATATGGAGTCAATAGCCCCAAGGGTCTGTGTGTACGTGCTGAAGTCAGCGTGGCATTCTAACAGCTCTAGCCAAGAAGTAGCTAACTCCAAAAAAATAAATAAATAAATAAATAAATAAATAAAATAGTGTGCCATTGAGAAGAAGAAGAAGGAGCAGCTAACATCTGAGATCCAAATAAATCATGCCAGGGTGGGGCTGATACCAAAAAGAGGAAACTAAAGCTAATCCCCCCCACACCCAATCTCAGCCAGAGATGCATATGTCACCTGTACTCCATCTGCCTAATATTGCCAGTAGAGAACTAAGCAACATGCCCGAGAAATTTAAGCTCTTCTAAATCCCAAGTTAAAAGACATCCAAGCCCTTCACAGAGTTCCACTCTCTAAACTTTGCCTCCAGCTTCTAAAAGTGTTCTTCAACATTTGGAAATGACTGGAAAACAAATATCTTCCATCCTGAAAGCTAATAAAATGTTCACCCACTCATCATCCACCATGGGCCAAAGAAGAATCAGGAAATCTCCTTGATGTGAATCCCACCCTGATACTGCAAAAGTTGTTTCACGTCCCAGCCTGGCAGTGCCACCATGAAGACCTTAATTTTTTTACTTCCACTTATCCCTCCACCTCTTAGAACAAGACAGGAAAAGTGAGAGATTTTTCTTAGTGATGATATACTCTGCTCCCACTCTCTTAGAGACAGGGAATGATGAAGGCAGAAGCTGCAGTTATCCAAAAGGATGAAGCCAGGTTGGCAGTCTGTGTCTGCTTGCTTCTCCAATGGATACAGGGGAAAAACTAGAACCAGAGGCCCCACAACAGCTCACATCAAGCTGCACAGAGTTGGAGGTTCCTTTGGAGTGTGTGTGCCACGGGGGCGGAGTTGGGGGAGGAATACAGGTGGTTATGTAAAAAGGCATTACAGGTAAAACCACAAAAGGGAGAGAAAGAGAGAAAGACAAAAATAGGAACAGAGAACAAGGGCAATGAATGGAAAACAGTAACAAATACGGTGGATATTAATCCGACTATATCAATAATCACTTTAAATGTCAATGATCAAAATGCATCAATTAAAAGATAAAATTGTCAGAGTACATCAGAAATTTTAAATAGATCCAACTATATGTTGTCTACAAGAAACTCACTTTAAATATAAAGGTACATACAGAGTAAAAGTAAAAGGATGGAGAAAGTCATATTATGTTAACACTAATCAAAAGAGACCAGGAGAGTTTGATCCCTGGTCAGGGAGCTAAGATTCCGCAAGCCACGTGGTGTGGCAAAAAAAAAAAGAGAGAGAGACAGAGAGAGAAGGAGTAGTTATATTAATTTCAAACATAGCAGACTTCAGAGCAAGGAAAATTATCAGGAATAAGAAGGGACATTGCATAATGATAAAGGGGTCAATTCTCCAAGAAGACATTAAAATATTTAATGAATATGCGCCTAACAACAGAGCATCAAAATACACGAGCAAAAACTGATAAAACTGCAAAAAGAAATAGATGAATCCATTTGGAGACTTTAATGCCCTCTACCAGAAATGGACAGATTCAGCATGCAAAAAATCAGTAAGGACATAGTTGAACTCAACAGCACCATCAACCAACTGAATATAATTGACATCAATAAACTACTTCCTCCAACAACATTCTTCTCAAACTCAAATGAAACAGTCACCAAGATAGATCACATTCTGGGCCATAAAACACATCTTAACAAATTTAAAAGAATAGAAATCATGCAATATATCCTCTCAGACTACAATGAAATTTAACTAGAAATCAGTAAGATAAAGATAACTGGAAAACCCCCAAATACATGAAGATTAAACAACATTCTTCTAAATAACACAAGGGACAAAGAAAAAAACTCAGAAGAATTTTTTAATATTAAATTAAAATGAGGGCTTCCCTGGTGGTGCAGTGGTTAAGAGTCCACCTGCCAATGCAGTGGACACAGGTTCAAGCCCTGGTCCGGGAAGATCCCACATGCCACGGAGCAACTAATCCCGGGCGCCACGGGTACTGAGCCTGCGCTCTGGAGCCCGTGAGCCATAACTACTGAAGCCCGCACGCCTAGAGCCCGTGCTCCGCAAGAAGAGAGGCCAGCACAATGAGAAGCCCGTGCACCGCAACGAAGAGTAGCCCCTGCTCGCTGCAACTAGAGAAAGCCCACGTGCAGCAACGAAGACACAACTCAGCCAAAAATGAAAAAACAAATAAATAAATTTTAAAAAAAAAGAAATGAAAGTGAAAATACAACTTATGAAAATTTGTGGGATGCAGCAAAAGTAGTGCTTAGTGGGAAATTTAAAACATTAAATGCTTATATTTAAAAAGAAGAAAGATCTAAAATGAATAACCCAAGCTTCCACCTTAGGAACCTAGAAAAAAAAAGAGCAAATTAAATCCAAAGTAAGCAGAAGAAAATAAATAATAAGAATTAGGACAGAAATTAATAAAATTGAAACAAAACCAATAAAGAAAATCAACAAAACCAAAAACCTGTTCTTTGAAAAGATCAATAAAATCGATAAGCCTCTAGCCAGGCTAACTAAGGAGAAAAGAGAGAAGACACAAATTACTAATATCAGATATGAAAGAGGGGACATCATTAAAGATCCCATGAACATTAAAAGGATAATAAAGGAACACTATGAACAACTCTATACCCACAAATTCTAGGATAACCTAGATGAAATGGACCAATTCCTTGAAAGACACAATCTACCAAACTCACATAAGAAGATATAGACAATCTGAATAGCCCTAAATCTATTAAAGAAATTGAATAGAAAATTAGTCACCTTTCAAAACAGAAAGCACCAGGCCCACATGGGTTCACTGATGAATTCTATGAAATATATAAGGAAGAAATCATACCAATTCTCTATAATCTCTGCCAGGAGATAGAAGCAAAGGGAGTACTCCTAACTTATTTTATGAGGCCAGCAGTATCCTAACATCAAAATGTGACAAAGACATTGCAGGGAAACAAAAATTACAGACCAATATATCTTATAAACATAGATGCAAAACTCCTCAGCAAAATATCAGCAAATCAAATCCAACAATGTATAAAAAATAATTATACATCACAAGCAAGTGGGATTTATCCCAGGTGTGAAAAGCTGTTTCAATATTTGAAAATCAATTAATGTGATCCATCACAACAATAGGCTAAAGAAGAAAATTCACATGATCATATCAATAGATACAGAAATAGCATTTGACAGAATCCAACACCGATTCATGTTAAAAAACAAAAAAATCTCTCAGCAAACTAGGAATAGAGGGGACTTCCTCAACTAGACGAAGACTATTTACCAAAATCTATAGCTAACATCATACTTGATGATGAGAAACTAGAAGCTCTCTTGCTAAGATCAGGAAAAGGCAAAGGTACTCCCTCTACTTTTCAACACTGTACTGGAAATCTTAACTAATACAGTAAGATAAGAAAGGGAAATAAAAGAATATACATTGCAAAGGAAGAAAAAAACTGTCTTTGTTCACAGGTGATATGATCATCTATATAGAAAATCTAAAAGGAATCAACAAAAACTGGAAGTAATAAGCATTTAGAGCAAGATTTTAAGATACAAGGTTAATATGCAAAAGTAACTGGAACTACATTAAAATAAAAAACTTCTGTACAACAAATAAAAACATCAACAGAAAAAAAAGGCAACCTATGGAATGGGAGAAAATATATGCAAATCATATATCTGAAAAGGAGTTAACATGAAAAACATATAAAGAACTTATACAATTCAATAACAAAAAAATAGCAATCCAATTTAAAAATGGGCAGAGGAACTGAAATAGGCATTTCTCCAAAGAAAACATACAAATGGCCAACAGGTACATGAAAAGGTACTCAACATCATTAGTCACTGGGAAAACGCAAATCAAAACTATAATGAGATAACACCTTACACCTGTTAGAATGGCTGTTATCAAAAAGACAAGAAATAAGAAGCGTTAGCAAGGATGTGAAGTACAGGAATTCTTGTGCACTGTTCTTGGGAATATAAATTGGTACAGCTACTATGGAAAACAGTATGGAGGTTCCTCAAAAACTTAGAAATAAAACTACCATATGATACAGCAATTCCACTTCTGGGTATTTATTCAAAGGAAACAAAATCACTATCTCAAAAGAATATATGCACTCCCACATTCACTGCAGTATTACTTACTGTAGCCAAGATGTGGAAACATCCTAAGTGTCAACAGACAGATGAATGGATAAAGAAAATGTGATACACACACACACACACACACACAATGGATTATTATTCAACCATAAAAAAGAAGGAAATCCTGCCATTTGAGACAATATAGATGGACCTTGAGGGCATTATACTAAGTGACGTAAGTCAGAGAGAGAAAGACAAATACTGTATGATTTCAATTACATGTGCAATCTAAAAAACCCCACATTCATAGATACAGAGAACAGATTGGTGGTTGCCACAGGCTGGTGGGAGAGGAAGGATAAAATAAGTAAAGGCAGTCAAAAGGTACAAATTTCCAGTTATAAGATAAATAAGACCTGGAGATGTAATATTCTGCATGGTGACTATAGTTAATAATACTATAGCATGTATTTGAAAGTTGCTAAGAGAGTGGATCTTAAAAGTTCTCATTACACACACACACACAAATTGTAACAGAGTGTGATGATTCATGTTAACAAACCTTATTGTGGTAATCATTTCTCAATATATACATATATCGAATCATTATCTTGTACAACTTAAACTAATACAATGTTATATGTCAATTTTATCTCAATAAAAAAGAAAGGAAAACAAAACAAACACCAAATTTAAACGTGGGTGGGCAAAAGACCTGAACAGACACCTCACCAAAGAAGATATACAGATGGCAAATAAGCATATGAAAAGAAGCTCAATATCATGTCGTTAGGGAATTGTAAGTTACAACAACAGTGAGGTACCACTACACACCTATTAGAATGGTTAATCTCTGGAACACTGACAATACCAAATGCTGGTGACAATGTGGAGCAACAGGAACTCCTATTCATTGCTGATGGGAAAGCACTATGGTACAGATACTTTGGAAGACCATCTGGCAGCTTCTTTAAAAATGAATCATACTCTTGAGACCTCCCTGGTTGTCCAGTGGTTAAGACTCCATGCTCCCAATGCAGGGGACACGGGTTTGATCCCTAGTCAGGGAACTAAGATCCCGCATGCCACACAGCACGGTCAAAAAAAAAAAAAATCCACAAAAATGAATTATACTTTCACCATATGATCCAGCAATCATGCTCCTTGGTATTTACCCAAAGGAGTTGAAAACATGTTCACACAAAAGCCTGCACATGAATGTTTAGAATAGCTTTACTCATAATTGTCAAAACTTGGAAACAACCAAGATGTCCTTCAGTAGATGAATGGATAATTAAGTGTAACACATCCATACAATGGAATATTATTCAGTGATAAAAAGAAATGAGCTATCAGGCCACAAAAAGACATGGAAGAAACTTAAATCCATATTACTAAATGAAAGAAGTCAATCTGAAGAGGATACTTACTATATGATTCCAATTATGTGATATTCTAGAAAAGACAAAACCATGGAGACAGTAACAGGATCAGTGGTTGCCGGGGGTTAAAAAGGTGGAAAGGTTGAACAGGCAGAGCACCAAGGATTTTTAGGGCAGTGAAACTATTACATATGATACTATAATGGTAGATACACGTCATTATACATTTGCCAAAACCCATAGAACGTACACCACCAAGAGTGAACTGCAACGTAAACTAGGAACCCTGAGCAATAATAATGTGTCAGTGTAGGTTTGTCAAACTGCACCTCTCTGCAGCGGAAAGGCTGTGCGTGTACGGAGGGCAGGAGTGTATGGGAACTCACTGGACTTCCTGCTCAATTTTGCTGTGAACCTAAAATTCCTCAAAAAAAAAAAAAAAATCTATCTTTAAAAAAGGCACTGCTGGTAGGTGCCCAATGTATAAGGTCACATAAACAGCAGAGCAGACAGTATCACTTTCCAGAACCCAGCAGGGGCAGCAAAGAGGGGGCCCCACCAATTTGTCCTGTGTCTGGTATCTACTAGCATCCTAACACAGTCCTAAAGGAAAACCCAAAAATCATATTCTGTGCTCCCAAAGCATTCTTGTTTTCATAAGCCAAAAATGGTGAAGCCTCAGCAAATCAACAGGGGGGAAGTGGAGGAGTCAACAGACACTCCTGTTTACTGGGAATTGTGTCCAGTACCCTGCAGGGGAGCTCTCCTGGTACCTCAACAAAAGCCAACTATGTCCAAGCCAGCTGAGTCATCCTCTGGCCCTGGGCCGGAAAAGGAGCCTCCCTGAAACACCTGCCAAATTCCACAGTCACTTCTGAAATGTAGGCCTACGGGAATCTTCATAGCCACAGCTGAGAAGCTTTCTCATGTATACCGATTTTCTTTCCTCCTTTCACCATCATGTTGCTCACTCTGTTGCTCTCCTCTGAAATCCCTCTAGTTTATCCCAAATTCAAGAGTTCTATTTGCCTTTCTCTGAGCCTGTAACAAGACAGGTGCAAAAACAGTTACTCCTGGGGCCTCACCAAGAGGCAATGAGAACAAGCTCCAACGTATCCCCCACCATCATGCCCCAGATGCACCTCCTAGAAGGGCCTGTGTAAGGCAGTGTGCACGCTGTGCCTGAGGGCACCCCCTCTCTCAGAACCAGGCAGGTGGCCACATTTCTACCATCAGACGTGAAGGGAAGTAATAACAAGCCCTGTACCCCAACAGAGGCGGGAGACAAACCTATTTGGGGGGAGCATGCCATCTTGCTTGCTTTCCAGCCCATTCCAAAAGAATTTAAGGTCGCTTACGAAGATTAATAGAGGTGACAAAATAAATAAATAAAGATGAATGAGAAAAATGGGAAGTTGAGGGGTTTGGTTCTTCTGGCTTGGGAGTGAGGAAGATTGGCAGCAATTTAATAGTCTCTAACTTCACCTTTCCCCACTTCAATCTGTCCCTTCTTTACTGGTCCTACCTGATTCTAGCTCTTTTGTCAAGGTCACAAAAGACCCCCAACAGCTTATTCTGCCCTCAACTTACTTGAGCCACTAGCAGAAATTCACAGAGGTATCAGTGCCTCTCTGCTGGAAAATATTCTTCCCTTGTTTTTCCTCTTCACTGGTCCCTCCTTTTCTACTTTCTCCTAATCTCACAGCTCCATAAAATTAGAATGTCCTAGGGCTCAGTTTTTAGAACTCTTTTCTTTTCTATATACCCTCAGTACTGGGGGATCACATTCTGCTTCATGGCGTTAAATATTATGTCACGTGTCCACCACTCCAAGATTTTTATCTTTAGCCCAGCCTTCCCACCTTCACTCTAGACTCCTATATCCAGTTTCCCACTCAGCATCTTCACTCAGATGTCTAATATACACCTCAAATCCAAACCCTTCCAAAACGGATCTCTTAACATCCCTGAACAGATCTGCTCTAGTTTTCCCCACTCAATGACCACTTCATCTTTCTGGTTACTCACCCCCCAAAATGTAGAGTCTTCCTTGATTCCACTCTTTCTCTCACTTCTCACAACTAATCCCTTTGAAAATCCTGTTGGCTCTACCTCTAAAATATGCCCAGGACCTGTCCACTCCTCACCCTCTCCTCTGTGACCACTCTGGTACAGGTCTGGGTTATTACAGTGGTCTAACTGGACTCTGCTTCCACCTTTGTCCTTTCAGATGGTTCTCAACATAGGAGCCAGTGTTATTCTATTGAAATATAGGTTGGGCCCAAGTCTTCACAAGAGCCTTCGTAGCCCTACGTGATTTAGCCCCTGTCATTCCTCCGGCCTCCTCTCCTCATCTTCTCCTAATCCTCTCCTCCACCAGCCACACTGGCCTCCCTGCTTCTCCTTGCACACCAGGCTTACCTCCACCTTCCAGCCTTTGCACTTGCTGCTTCTCCTGTTTGAAATGCTCTTCCCCCTTATCTCCTCTAAGCCTTTGCTCAAAAACTTTCTCAATGAGGCCTTCCCTGATCACCCTATTGAAAACCCCTAAGTGCCTCAACACCCCATCCCCTTTTCTTGCTTTACTTTCGCATAATAATTTGCCATCTAAAATACTAAAGAATTTACTGACTTATTCTGTTGATTGCATCGCCCCTCACTAGAATAAAAGCTCCATGAATGCAGGATTTTTTTGTTTTTATTTACTGTTTAATCTCTGGCTCTTAGAACTGTGCTTGGCATATAGTGGTTTGGTACCTAAGTGTTGGATAGATAAATGAATGAATGGATGGAAGGATGAATGGCTAGATGGATGGATAGATGGATGGATGGATGGATGGAAAGAGTGGATACCAGGACCTATGCTTTAGCTGCCAGATTCCTATAGATCCCAAAAGGGGGAAATGTCACAAATCAAGTAAAGTAGAATTCAGCATTTAAGACACATTCCTTCACACATCTACTCTGCCTATCTAACTACAATGCTAGATCCTAACATAAAATGAAATGAAATGTCCATAGAATCATCAGAATTAGGCTAGTCTTAGCTTTGTCTCAATCAGCCACAACCTACAATAAGCAGGCTGTGGAAACACTATGACTATGGGAGTTGAGAACAGCAGGCCATGACTCCAATGCTAGGGAAGGAGGGTTAGAGGAAGAGTTGATAAACTAAAGGTAACTATTACTGAGTTTCTACCGGGAGACAGATACTGCACTAGGCTCTTTGCTAACATTATTTCATTAAATCCTTACCACTCTGGGAAGCTGGTATTATTAACCCCATTTTACAAACAAGGAAGCCAAAGTTCAGAAAGACTAAGTTATTTGCACAATATCACACATACACAGTAGAATCAAACTAGGTCAATATGAAAGAAAAGTTCTTGCTCTTTCACACTAAAGGTTACTCTAGAAATGGTGAACTAACCTTTGACTGTTTCAAACCAATTCTCCTTTCCTAGTCACCCATCATCTTTGATCTGAGTAGATCGAGCACCGTAGATTTGAGGCAGAAGGTTTAAGAAATAAGAAGCTAAAACGAAGCCTTCATGTCTTAGTTAATGCTGAAAATTTGCCAACAGAATTAAAAAATCAATAGGCTGTAATCTGACACTTTTCAGTCAGTTTTACACACATCCATGTGCACACCAAAAGCAACTAGTAGGAAAACACAATATTAAAATTTACCACACTTTTACCTTTATCAGCATTCCCCATGGGTCATGAGTATCAGAGACGTGCTGCTCAGTAGCGGACAATACTGGCAGATGCTGCTTTAATGCTCAAGAAAGATAAGCATCTTTCACCAGCATCAGCCTTGCAACAGCCCCAGAGAAATTCCTTTTCTTCCTCCCACTCACATGTTTCTCTCTAGGCATTGTGTACATTGCCAGTGGCCTCCACCTCCACCCAACTTACAGAAACTTGGCCCATAACACCCTGTAATTAATGTCATCAGACATGTAAGGCTGTCAGCCCACTAAGCATGCTCTCTGCTCAGCAGAAGACACTGTCTTTTGCAATCATGGAGGCACTCCCCAGGCACTGTCTGCAGGTGTTTCTCCAGTACCTGAGAAGGAATCACATCCTTTTATTCCCATTTCACTGAGTCTGCCTCCTGACTAATCATTTCTATGAAACTGTTCAACCATCTAGCTTAGGTGGCCAGGGTGGAAGCACAGTAAAAGTCAAAGGCTTCCTTGGGGATTAGGTTCACCCATGACTCTGCTTCTCTCTCCTGGGTCAACCTACCAAGACAACCCACTCACACCCATTCCCACCCAAGGGGATTAGATAAATACTGCAGTGTGTACCCCTTACCTGTGCTTAGCTGCACCTATGAAGATTAAGAAAACTCAGGAATGAATATTTACAACCATTGCTGCTGGGTTCAGTATTTGGGCCCACCAGCCAATAAGAATGTTTCTTAGTTCTTACTTAAAAAAATAAGACATACTGGACTGTATGTAAAAAGCATCCATGAGGGGGCTTCCCTGGTGGCGCTGTGGTTGAGAATCTGCCTGCCAATGCAGGGGACACGGGTTCGAGCCCTGGTCTGGGAGGATCCCGCATGCTGCGGAGCAACTAGGCCCGTGAGCCACAACTACTGAGCCTGCGCGTCTGGAGCCTGTGCTCCGCAACAAGAGAGGCCGCGATAGTGAGAGGCCCGCGCACCGCAATGAAGAGTTCCCCCGCTTGCCGCAACTAGAGAAAGCCCTCTCACAGAAACGGGGACCCAACACAACCAAAAATAAATAAATTAATTAATTAATAGAATGTTTAAAAAAAAATAATCAATAGATGTTTAAAAAAAAAAGCACCCATGAAATTGAGGTTGTGCTATTTAAGTACCATAAAACAAAGTAAACCAAGGAGATATAGAAAATGCTTCTTTTCAAAGGACAAGAGTACCACATGTTGCAAAGACCTGAATCATTCTTTTAACTAGAGGTTCTAAATCAGTGTGGAAATGGTTCTAGAAGGTGAAAAGAGACCTCTGATAACCTCCTCTTAAAGGAGGTTAAATATGCAATCAATTAAGATCAAAGAATGGGCAGCAGTTTCATTAGGTGCTCGTCTGGATACATAAACTTGGAGGAAGGTGATGAAACAGGTCCTTGATTTTATTTTCTCACTCGTGTTACACTTGAGTGACCCTGGAGCATAGAGGCAGAACCAGCTGCACGATTTGTACGGCCAAGAGCAAAATGAAAATGTGGGGTCCATTGTTTACAAATTGCTGGGACTTCCACAACAGTGACAGTAGAGCATTAACCCAAGAATGAGGCCCTCCCATCTAAAACTGGGCCCTGGAGATTGGTTCAAGATGGCAGAGTAGAAGGACATGCGCTCACTCCCTCTTGTGAGGGCACCGGAATCACAACTAACTGCTGAACAATCATCAGTAGGAAGACACTGGAACTCACCAAAAAAGATACCCCACATCCAAAGACAAAGGAGAAGCCACAATGAGACGGTAGGAGGGGCGCAATCACAATAAAATCAAATCCCATAACTGCTGGGTTGGTGACTCACAAACTGGAGAACACTTATACCACAGAAGTCCACCTACGGGAGTGAAGGTTCTGAGCCCCACATCAGGCTTCCCAACCTGGGGGTCTGGCAACAGGAGGAGGAATTCCTAGAGAATCAGACTTTGAAGGCTAGCGGGATTTGATTGCAGGACTTCAACAGGACTGGGGGAAACAGAGACTCCACTCTTGGAGGGCACACACAAAGTACTGTGCACATCGGGACCCAGGGGGAGGATCACTGACCCCATAGGAATCTGAACCAGACCTACCTGCCAGTGTTGGAGGGTCTCCTGCAGAGGCGGGGGATGGCTGTGGCTCACTGTGGGGACAAGGACACTGGCAGCATAAGTTCTCCTTGGCATGGGCTCTCAGACAGTCCGCCATTAGCCCCACCAAAGAGCCAGCTAGGCTCTGGTGTTGGGTGGCCTCAGGCCAAACAACCAACAGGGACGGAACCCAGCCCCACCTATAAGCAGACAAGCAGATTAAAGTTTTGCTGAGCTCTGCTCCCAGAGCAACATCGAGCTCTACCCACCACCAGTAACTCCCATCAGGAAACTTGCACAAACCTCTTAGATAGCATCATCTACCAGAGGGCAGACAGCAGAAGCAAGAAGAACTACAATCCTGCAGCCTGTGGAACAAAAACCAAATTCAGAGAAAGATAGATAAGATGAAAAGGCAGAGGGCTATGTACCAGATGAAGGAACAAGACAAAACTCCAGAAAGACAACTAAATGAAGTGGTGATAGGCAACCGTCCAGAAAAAGAATTCAGAATAATGCTAGTGAAGATGATCCAGGGCCTCGGAAAAAGAATGGAGGCAAAGATCAAAAAGAGGCAAGAAATGTTTAACAAAGACCTACGAGAATTAAATAATAAACACCTAGAAGAATTAAAGGGCAAACAAACAGAAATGAGCAATACAATAGCTGAAACGAAAAATACACTACAAGAAATCAGTAGCAGAATAACTGACACAGAAGAACGGATAAGTGACCTGGAAAACAGAAAGGTGGAATTCACTGCCATGGAACAGAATAAAGAAAAAAGAATGAAAAGAAATGAAGACAGCCTAAGAGACCTCTGGGGCAACATTAAACACAACAACATTTGCATTATAAGGGTCTCAGAAGGTGAAGAGAGAGAGAGAAAGGACCAGAGAAAATATTTGAAGAGATTATAGTCAAAAACTTCACTAACATGGGAAAGGAAATAGCCACCCAAGTCCAGGAAGCACAGAGAGTCCCAGGCAGGATAAACCCAAGGAGAAACACACCAAGACACATAGTAATCAAATTGACACAAATTAAAGACAAAGAAAAATTACTGAAAGCAGCAAGGGAAAAATGACAAATAACATACAAGGGAACTCCCATAAGGTTAACAGCTGATTTCTCAGCAGAAACTCTACAAGACAGAAGGGAGTGGCATGATATATTTAAAGTGATGAAAGGGAAGAACTGACAACCAAGATTACTCTACCTGGCAAGGATCTCATTCAGATTCAACAGAGAAATCAAAAGCTTTACAGACAAGCAAAAGCTAAGAGAATACAGCAACACTAAACCAGCTCTACAACAAATGCCAAAGGAACTTCTCTAAGTGGGAAACACAAGAGAAGAAAAGGACCTACAAAAACAAACCCAAAACAATTAACAAAATGTTAATAGGAACATACATATCGATAATTACCTTAAACGTGAATGGATTAAATGCTCCAACCAAAAGACACAGGCTTGCTGAATGGATACAAAAACATGACCCATATATAAGTTGTCTACAAGAGACCCACTTTAGACCTAGGGACACTACAGACTGAGAGTGAGGGGACTGAAAAAGATATTCCATGCAAATGGAAATCAAAAGAAAGCTGGAGTAGCAATACTCATATCAGATAAAATAGAGTTTAAATTAAAGAATGTTACAAGAGACAGGAAGGACACTACATAATGATCAAGGGATCAATCCAAGAAGAAGATATAATAATTATAAATACATATGCACCCAAATAGGAGCACCTCAATACATAAGGCAACTGCTAACAGCTATAAAAGAGGAAATCAACACTAACACAAAAATAGTGGTGGACTTTAACACCACACTTACACCAATGGACAGGTCATCCAAACAGAAAATTAATAAGGAAACACAAGCTTTAAATAACACAATAGACCAGATAGATTTAATTGATATTTATAGGACATTCCATCCAAAAACAGCACATTACACTTTCTTCTCAAGTGTACACAGAACATTCTCCAGGGTACATCACATCTTGGGTCACAAATCAAGCCTCAGTAAGTTTAAGATAACTGAAATCATATCAAGCATCTTTTCTGACCACACGCTATGAGATTAGAAATCAATTACAGGGAAAAAACGTAAAATACACACACACATGGAGGCTAAACAATACTTTACTAAATAACAAAGAGATCACTAAAGAAATCAAATAGGAAATAAAAAAATTCCTAGAGACAAATTACAACGAAAACATGACAATCCAAAACCTATGGGATGCAGCAAAAGCAGTTCTAAGAGGGAAGTTTATAGCTATACAAGCCTACCTCAAGAAACAAGAAAAATCTCAAGTAAACAATCTAACCTTACACCTAAAGGAACTAGAGAAAGAAGAACAAACAAAACCAAAAGTTAATAGAAGGAAACAAATCATAAAGATCAGAGCAGAAATAAATGAAATAGAAACAAAGAAAACAATAGCAAAGATCAATACAACTAAAAGCTGGTTCTTTGAGAAGATAACCAAAATTGATAAACCATTAACCAGGCTCATCAAGAAAAAGAGGGAGACAGCTCAAATCAATAAAATTAGAATTGAAAAAAGAAGTTACAACAGACACCGCTGAAATACAAAGCATCCTAAGAGACTACTACAAGCAACTCTATGCCAATAAAATGGACAACCTGGAAGAAATGGACAAATTCTTAAAAAGGTATAGCCTTCCAAGAGTGAACCAGGAAGAAATAGAAAATATGAACAGACCAAGTAATGAAATTGAAACTGTGATTAAAAATCTTCCAACAAACAAAAGTCCAGGACCAGATGGCTTCACAAGCGAATTCTATCAAACATTTAGAGAAGAGCTAATACCTATCCTTCTCAAACTCTTCCAAAAAATTACAGAGGGAGGAACACTCCCAAACTCATTCTATGAGGTCACCGTCACCCTGATACCAAAACCAGACAAAGATACTACAAAAAAAGAAAATTACAGACCAATATCACTGATGAATATAGATGCAAAAATCCTTAACAGTATACTAGCAAACAGAATCCAACAACACATTAAAAGGATCATACACCATGATCCAGTGGGGTTTGTCCCAGGGATGCACGGATTCTTCAATATACACAAATCAATCAATGTGATACACCATATTAACAAATTTAAGACTAAAAACCATATGATCATCTCAATAGATGCAGAAAAAGCTTTTGAAAAAATTCAATGCCTATTTATTATAAAAACTCTCCAGAAAGTGAGCATAGAGGGAACCAACCTCAACATAATAAAGGCCATATATGACAAACCCACAGCAAACATCATTCTCAATGGTGAGAAACTGAAAACATTTCCTCTAAGATCAGGAACAAGACAAGGATGTCCACTCTCACCACTATTATTCAACATAGTTTTGGAAGTCCTAGCCACGGCAATCAGAGAAGAAAAAGAAATAAAAGGAATACAAATGGGAAAAGAAGAAGTAAAGCTGTCACTGTTTGCAGATGACATGATACTATACTTAGAGAATCCTAAAGATGCCACCAGAAAACTACAGGAGCTAATCAATGAATTTGGTAAAGTAGCAGGATACAAAATTAATGCACAGAACTCTCTTGCATTACTATACACTAATGATGAAAAATCTGAAACAGAAATTAAGGAAACACTCCCATTTACCATTCCAACAAAATGAATAAAATACCTAGGGAGACAAAAGACATGTATGCAGAAAACTATAAGACACTGATGAAAGAAATTAAAGATGATAACAGCAGATGGAGAGATATCCATGTTCTTGGATTGGAAGAATCAATATTGTGAAAATGACTATACTACCCAAAGCAATCTACACATTCAATGCAATCCCTATCAAATTACCAATGGCATTTTTTACGGAACTAGAACAAATCGTCTTAAAATTTGTATGGAGACACAAAAGACCCTGAATAGACAAAGCAGTCTTGAGGGAAAAAAAAGGAGCTGGAGGAATCAGACTCCCTGACTTCAGACAATACTACAAAGCTACAGTAATCAAGACAATATGGTACTGGCACAAAAACAGAAACATAGATCAATGGAACAAGATAGAAAGCCCAGAGATAAACCCATGCACCTATGGTCAACTAATCTATGACAAAGGAGGCAAAGATATACAATGGAGAAAAGACAGTCTCTTCAATAAGTGGTGCTGGGAAAACTGGACAGCTACATGTAAAAGAATGAAATTAGAATACTCCCTAACACCATACACAAAAATAAACTCAAAATGGATTTGAGACCTAAATGTAAGACCAGACATTATAAAACTCTTAGAGGAAAACATAGGAAGAACACTCTTTGACATAAATCACAGCAAGATCTTTTTTGATCCACCTCCTAGAGTAATGGAAATAAAAATAAAAATAAACAAATGGGACCTAATGAAACTTCAAAGCTTTTGCACAGCAAAGGAAACCATAAACAAGACGAAAAGACAACCCTCAGAATGGGAGAAAATATTTGCAAATGAATCAACGGACAAAGGATTAATCTCCAAAATATATAAACAGCTCATTCAGCTCAATATTAAAGAAACAAACACCCCAATCCAAAAATGGGCAGAAGACCTAAATAGACATTTCTCCAAAGAAGACATACAGATGGCCAAGAAGCACATGAAAAGATGCTCAACATCACTAATGATTAGAGAAATGCAAATCAAAACTACAGTGAGGTATCACCTCACACCAGTTAGAATGGGCATCATCAGAAAATCTACAAACAACAAATGCTGGAGAGGGTGTGGAGAAAAGGGAACCCTCTTGCACTGTTGGTGGGAATGTAAATTGATACAGCCACTATGGAGAACAATATGGAGGTTCTTTAAAAAACTAAAAATAGAATTACCATATGATCCAGCAATCCCACTACTGGGCATATACCCAGAGAAAACCGTAATTCAAAACGACACATGCACCCCAATGTTCATTCCAGCACTATTTACAATAGCCAGGTCATGGAAGCAACCTAAATGTCCATTGACAGACGAATGGATAAAGAAGTTGTGGTACATATATACAATGGAATATTACTCAGCCATAAAAAGGAACGAAATTGAGTCATTTGTTGAGACGTGGATGGATCTAGAGACTGTCATACAGAGTGAAGTAAGTCAGAAAGAGAAAAATAAATATCGTATATTAACGCATGTATGTGGAACCTAGAAAAATGGCACAGATGAACCGGTTTGCAAGGCACAAGTTGAGACACAAATGTAGAGAACAAACGTATGGACACCAAGGGGGGAAGTAGGGGGCGGGGGGTGGGGGTGGTGGTCGGATGAATTGGGAGATTGGGATTGACATATATACACTAATATGTATAAAATGGATAACGAATTAGAACCTGCTGCATAAAAAAATAAATTAAATAAAATTCAAAAAATAAAACTGGGCCCTGTGCAATTATACAAGGCACAACCATGAAGCTGGCCCTGAGATAAAGAATTTCTCTTCTGGTTGTTGAGAGACCTGGAGGGAAGCTACAGTGGAATTAGATGCTCTTGGGCATCATTCATCCTGGGCAGAATGCCCTGGAAAGCTCTATGACTCTATGAAGGGTCACTTTATGCTAGTATCACTTGGAGAGAAGAGTAATTCCTGCCATCTGATAAAATCCTGAACTGGACTCCCACAAAAGTGTCTGTTCCCCTGGGAGATTCAAAAGATTTCTGCCCCTGAGACTAAACAGACATTTCTCCAAAGAAGACATTCAGATGGCCAATAGGCACACGAAAAGATGCTCAACATCACTAATTATTAGAGAAATGCAAATCAAAACTACAATGAAGTACCACCTCATACTGGTCAGAATGGCTATCATTAAAAAGTCTACAAATAACTAATGCTGGAGAGGATATGAAGAAAAGGGAACCCTCCTACATTGTTGATGGGAATGTAAATTGGTGCAGCCACTATGGAGAATGGTATGAAGCTTCCGTAAAAAGCTAAAAACAGAGTTACCACATGATCCTGCAATCCCATCCTGAGCATATATCTGGAAAAACCTATAGTTCAACAGGATACATGTACCCCAATGTTCATAGCAGCACTATTTACAATAGCTAAGTCACGGAAGCAGCCTAAATGTCCATCAACAGATGAATGGATAAAGAAGATGTGGTATATATACACAATGGAATACTACTCAGCCATAAAAAAGAATGAAATAATGCCATTTGCAGCAACATGGGTGGACCTAGAAATTATCATACTAAAAGAAATGTCAGAAAAAGAAAGATAAGTACCATATGATATTACTTATATGTGGAATCTAAAATATGACACAAACAAACTTATTTACAAAACAGAAACAGACTCACAGACATAGAAAACAAACTTATGGTTACCAAAGGGGAAAGGGAGAGGAGGGATAAATTAGGAATTGGGGATTAGCAGATACAAACTACAAGCTACTATATATAAAATAGATAAACAGCAAGGTCCTACTGTATAGGTATATAGATAGAGATAGAGATAGAGATATACCTGTATAGGTGTGTGTATATATATATATATATATATATATATATATATATATATATATAACTGAATCACTTTGCTGTACACCAGAAACTAACACAACATTGTAAATCAACTTTACTTCAATTTAAAAAAAAAAGCTTTCTGCCCCTGTAATTGGTATTTCCTTATTTAAGATTGACTGGGCCCCAATTAACCTAACCAACTGGATTGATCTGGAAAAATTGATCTTGCAGGGGTGGACCCAGTAAGAAATCTGAGTGCTTGGTGGCAGAAGATTTTCTGTAATTTTGGTTAAAGAAGAGATCTCTCTACCCTAACAGGTTGGAAGAGAATTCTTTGGTCATCAGCTTGGAAATGGTTGGATTTTATAAGAACTAGTTACAAAAAATATGACTCAACCATATGACTGAGGGCAGTAAATTAGTCTTCAAGCAGATTTCCAACAAAGGTTTTTAGAAGATTGGCTCAGTTGCTTCTTTTTTCTCTTTCTGCTTCTTAACTGGCCTTCCCTCTTCATGTTGTTCAGGCCCTCAGTGGAATAATCATCAGGTCCTCCCCTTTCCATCTACCACCACCACCACCCCCAATCAAAATCCACTCGTCCTGTGAACCAAATGGTCCCTCTAATAAATTAATTTTAGAAATGTGGTTAATGATGAGATGGACTAGAGGTGGAAGTGAGCCCAAAGGAAGGCCAGTGGAGAAGCTCATTTAAACCAGAGTCTTTCTGCCAAGGCTGCCACTGCTTTCTGCAATCACTAGTCTAATGGTCCTTTCTACAAGAGTAAGATGCTCAATGATGTAAGCTAACTTGCTTATCATTTCTCCAATGACTTAGAACACCAGGAAAAAATAATCATTCACCTTTATTCTTGCTTTTTTATTCAACATAGACTCAGAATTGTCCCTGATGGATTGCTTCTCAAATCATACCCACAGGAAAAAGACAAAAGGATGGACTTTGGTTGGGAGATAGTGAAGGAGAAGATACTTCTCAATATCATTTGTTAACTAAAACATGGAAAAGTAAAGTGATGATGTGCCAAACAATGAAGGAGAGATGATACTCCTGCAGCTTTTCATGAAATTTTACTTTTTCAGGCCGAAGTTCCCTCATTAACAATACTCCATCCCCAAGTCTGGCCATGTGCTTCATGATTCAGCACCATCAGTGACTGCTACTGCACCAAAGGGAAAATCTAGAGGCTTCACTGTGCTCAGTGTAAGAGTCAACACTGTTTTCCATAAAACGTAGGACCACTGTACTGTCTGAGTATAGGAGCGGGTGTGTTTTCATGACAGCCCAAACCTTTTGTTTTCACAAGAACTGGTTTCATGACAGTGTCAGGATACTTCAAAATCCAAACATCCCCTCCGTTGACCTTTCTCCATTTCTAACTTTTTAAAAACTCCTTTCAAGACAGGAAAAAAAATGGGTTGTCTTCATTTCAAAACATAATCTTGAAGAAGGACCTCTAGAGTGGCATGTAAATTAGATTTCCAATCCAAAAACTAAGATCCACAGAAAAGAGGAGGGAAAATATCCCACCATAACCTCTTCTGAATCCTGTGCAATTTCTGGGAAAATGAGGTTCAGGAGAAAGTTGCCGACAGAAGGGCCATCGTGGGTTTGGGGGGAAGAGGAATGAGAGTAGAGGGCAGAGACAAAAGTGGGGAGACGGAAGCGGGACTGAGACTGAGGCAAAGTCAAAGGCTCCTGCCCCCTTCAAGGGTTTCCCATTGTCAAGCTGATTCTCTTCTCATGGAAAAATAAACTTCCATCTGAGAACCAATCAGAATGTAATTGCTTTTCAGGGCTCAGTTGTTTCATCCACTCATTCCACCCTCTCTTACTCATTAGCACACAAGCAGAAATAATTAAAAATAATGCCAAAACAAAACCAGCACCGCCTACCACAATTAACAATCGTTAAATTATATCTAGCTTTTCTGTGTACTTCTCTCCAGAAACCATAATCTTTGTCCTTGATTGCATCTTCCTGGTAGGCTGAAGGCCCCAGATACGTGCAGGAATACAGAATGTGGTCCTAAGCTCATCAGGTAAAGACAGAAAGCCTCAACCATACTCTCTTTTTTTTTTTTTTTTAAGATTTATTTACTTTATTTTTTTTTGGCTGCGTCAGGTCTTAGTTGCGGCGCATGGGATCTTCATTGAGGCATGCAGGATCTTTCGTTGTGGCGCGTGGGCTTCTCTCTAGTTGTGGTAGCGGGTTTTCTCTTCTCTAGCTGCGGTGCACAGGCTCCAGGGCGGGTGGGCTCTGTAGTTGTGGCACTCGGGTTCCAGAGCTCGTGGGCTCTGTAATTTGCAGTACGTGGGCTCAGCAGTTGTGGGGCGCAGGCTTAGCTGCCCCGCGGCATGTGGGATCTTAGTTCCCTGACCAGGGATCGAACCCGCATTCCCTGCATTGTAAGGCGGATTCTTTACCACTGGACCACCAGGGAAGTCCCATCACCCATGCTCTCTTAATCTCTTTCATAGCTATCTCTCTCACTGGAAAACACCAGAGAGGAACAGAAGCTCCTCCAATCAATGCTGATTTGAAGGAAATGAAAGTGATAAACTTATTCCATCTACCATCTAGCACTGCTGCTGCTGTTGTTATTATTATCATTATTGAATACTGCAAGTGAATCGTTTCTGCCACAAGAACCATCATAGTGACCATGAGAATACTGACCAGTATGAATCCCTGCACCCCAGCGGCAGTAACCCAATCCATAGTACAGTCGACATTAGGAATAAAAGTAAAGTTTTTGAAGACCTCTGATCAAAAGCCTCTTTTCTAGGTGAAAACGTGACTTTAAGACCCCTGCTTTAGGCTTCCCTGGTGGCGCAGTGGTTGAGAATCTGCCTGCCAATGCAGGGGACACGGGTTCGAGCCCTGGTCTGGGAAGATCCCACATGCCGCGGAGCAACTGGGCCCGTGAGCCACAATTACTGAGCCTGCACGTCTGGAGCCTGTGCTCCGCAGCAAGAGATGCCGTGACAGTGAGAGGCCCGCGCACCGCGATGAAGAGTGGCCCCCGCTTGCCGCAACTAGAGAAAGCCCTCGCACAGAAACGAAGACCCAAAACAGCCAAAAATTAATTAATTAATTAATTAATTTTAAAAAAAAAGACCCCTGCTTTAAAAGACAAACTGACTTGGGACTTCCCTGGCGGTCCAGTGGTTGGGACTTCGCCTTCCAATGCAGGGGGTGTGGGTTCAATCTTTGGTCGGGGAGCTAAGGTCCCACATGCCTTGCGGCCGAAAAACCAAAACAAAAAACAGAAGCAATACGGTAACAAATTCAATAAAGACTTTAAAAATGGTCCACATCAAAAAAAATCTAAAAAAAAAAAAAAAGACAAACTGACTTCCAATTTTTTCAAAGACTGACCCTTTAGTCCCAATCCTTCAAAGAAAGTAACATTTCCATCAAATGATAGTAATGGTATCTTGTTGTCATCTTCAAGTAGGAGCTTTCCTACAAATTGATCTGAGATACAACATTTTAAGAAACATATACTTTTCCAGTATCCAAGAGATTTATAAGTTGTATGAAGAAAAGCCATATATCAGGACTAGCAGAATGGGAGAGGATTGCAAGGTGCTTAGCACCAGCCAAACTGAAGAAAACTTGTTTTTTCAAGCAGCAAAGCATCTAAGAAGAGATATCCAGAAGATACGGGGTCAGACTGCACTTCAGGGCAGTGATGAATCAGAGAAACACACCTGGTGACCAAACGTAAAACTATCTAATTCTCAGAGGAGAATAGACAGCCCAGGCTCAAAGCTTGGAGCTCAGGTATGGGCCCCCAGAGCATTAAGCTCATGCATGACCCCAGAGTAACCTCTCTGACCCAACCTCAAACTGCTGGTGGTGAAGTAGAGGTCTGAATCTTCAGCCTTGGTCACAGTCCTAACACGACACTGGTAACTTCAATCCCTGTACACTCCTCTTGAATTTCAAAGGCTTCTGGTTCTAGACCCTGGCTTAACCCACCCCTTAGACCTGTCAGCAGATCTTGGCCTCCCTGGTTTGGCCCTTACTGCTCTCTAAGGCATTTGATTCTGAGTCATCCATTGGCCTCAGAGAATTAGCCCCACCTCACCCTCCATTCATTGCCCCCTACTCCCAGCTCCAACCCTTGGGATGGATACATGATACACTTGGCTGAGTTTACCTTACCATAATCCAATGCGGAAGCTGGAGTTATCAAACACAGGAAAAGTATTTCAAAAAACAATAATAGACATCAAAGAGGAACTGCTATCTCAGAAGCCAAGGTAAATATCAACACAGACCATGGTTTGGCAGACTCCGGCTTGTTATGTACAAAATGTTACTCTGAAGGCTTCAACTATTTGACTTTTTAATGGTACAAAAATGTGTATGGAAATACACCTCTAGGACAGTCAAGGACAGTGTATTTCCATTTTAAACACAACTGCTTTACTATTTTATGGTGCCAAACATTGTGAATTTTGCCTTGTTGGGTGCTGGATATTTTTTAATATCTGTAAGTATTCTTGAGCTCTGTTCCGGGATGAGTAAGTGACAGTTTGATCCTTTTAGGTATTGCTTTTTTATGATTTGTTAGGCACGTCTGGAGCAGTGCTCAGTGTAGGGTTAATTATTCCCCATTACTGAGGCCAGACCTTCCTGAATGTTCTGCCCAATACTTCGTGAACTATGAGTTTTCCAGTCTGGTTGGCGGGAATAAGCAATATTCCCGGACTTCTGACACTGCAGGGCACTGCTCTCCGCCCCCTCCCTGTCCCCTGCCCCATCTTTGCACCCCTTCCCCCTTCCCTCCAGCCTCCTGTAGTTGCCTCACTTGCTCTGATGAATCCTTGAGGGGCCTGTCTGCAGATCTCCAGTGCCCTCTCTCTGTGCAGCTCTCTTGGTTCTAGAGCTCTGTCCTGAGAACTCGAGCCACCTTGGTTTCCCTGGGCTCTTAGCACCACCTCCTCAACTCAAGGAGTACGAGTTCCACCTGCGGCTCAGCCTGGAGCCTCTCTCTCTGGCAGCCAGCTGGAGCAATCCGAGCACTCACCTCTTTTTTTTTTTTTTTTTTTTTAACATCTTTATTGGAGTATAATTGCTTTACAATGATGTGTTAGTTTCTGCTTTATAACAAAGTGAATCGGCTCTACATAAACATATATCCCCATATCTCTTCCCTCTTGCATCTCCCTCCCTCCCACCCTCCCTTATCCCACCCCTCTAGGTGGTCACAAAGCACTGAGCTGATCTCCCTGTGCTATGCAGCTGCTTCCCACTAGCTATCGGTTCATTCTCGAGCACTCACCTCTTTTGTTTGTGATTTCCTGCGGATCATTGCCTTCCCACTGCCAGATGGCCAGCGTTTCAAAAACCGTTTATTGTTTCATATATTTTATCTGATATTATTTCAGCTTATTTCAGGCAAAAGAATAAATCTGGCCCTGTTACTCTATCTTGGGCAAAAACAGAACTTCTTTAAAATTCAGTCAACTTAGCACTCAATACCAGTATTACACAGAAAAGATACTATCAATACTTTAACGTGTGTTTTTCAAAATAAGGTCCTTGAGCCGCCTACCTGAGAATCTCCCGGGATGCTTGATAAAATGAACATGCCTACTTCACATCCCCAGATCTACTGAATATAAATTTCTTGCCACTAAAATTTGACAGTTGTTTTCATTACCATGACAATTCATTAACAAAAGCCAATAAAATTCCTCTTCTGAAAGTTGGGAGATCATTAGAATTGGCAATGGGTTAAAAAGGCAAGAAGAATATTGGGAGTTCAGCTTGAAATGATGTTCACACCAGCTTTTATAGCTTTCAGCTACAAAAGCATGTTCTATATAAACCATGACTCTCCACGGCTACATGAGCAATTTTGGAGCTGCTTCCTTCTCATTCATTGCAACCGTAGTGCTCCATTTGGAGACTGGAAAGCAATGGTGAGATGGGGAGAGAATCTTGACTGCCTCCACACAGAGGCCTCTGGATGGCAAATGTTCAGGGCCAAAGTCAAACCAACCAGGAAACTGTTTTGCCAGGATATGTGCTTCCCCTCCGCTCACTGAATAAAGTCATGCTCCCCACCAATGAATTTTCATCAACAGTAACAACAATCACACTATCAGTCTTTTATTCTCCAATCTCAAGAGCAATTGGAATGACCCCTGTACCATCCTGACTCATATCAGTCCCATTTTCTGGGGAAGGAAACAAACAGCCTAACATGCTTGTATAAGGTGTGAACAGAATATGGATATCATGAGGCTGAGTCTATCAGGGGAGCAGTAGGTTACATTACTCGAGCAGAGTTCCTCACAAATCTTCTCTAGGACTTGGTATTGGCCATCTCACTCATTTTGAAGCTAGTGGCAAAGTTCTCGCTCCTGGAGGAAGTGAGGCAAGCACCAGTGCAAGCTTGAGCTTGTAGACGAAAGAACAAAACAAAGTGTATCTCACATCTCAAATCATTATGTGTTCTCTACCTGAACCTACTTTTTTATCCAAAATCTGACTACATTTCATTAGCATTGGGGGAAGAGTGGGCAAGGAGGAGATAGAGACGGGAGAATGTAGGCAGAGCCGGGCTACCTTTCAGCCCATGGTAAATATCTGGATTTTATGTTAAATGCAGTGGGAAGCCATTGGAGGGTTTAAGCAGGGGACTGATGGGACCTTATGTGTATTTTTAAAGAATCATCCTGGTTGCTTTGTGGCACATCCTGGTTGCTTTACAGGGGGCAAGAGTGAAAGCAAGGAGAACCCTAGGACAATGCTAGTGACGCCATAGTCTGTGGACCAACGCTAGTAAGCAAACTGTTTACCATCTGCAACAAGATCAGCACGGAAACTGACAGTAAACGTTTAGAAACTTTAAAACATTTTAGAGTAATATGACATTGCTGCAACATCCAAATAGGAGTTTTTATATTTTTACAAAAATGTCAACTTCACTGGCCGAGGGAAAAAAATAAAACCAAAACCAAACTGATCCTTTACCACAGATAGTTTAATACACTGTGGCAGTAATTCAGGCCAGGGGTGATGGATGCTAGAACTAGGGCGTATCAGGCACAGAGGATACAAAGTGTTCACCCTCCCAGGATTACAAAGGATGGTAAGAGGAATCTGGCAGATCAGGACAAGGAACTTGGTGCACACAGCAAGACCTCTACCTCTGCTGACCAGCACTGGACTCGACTACTCACCAACCCTCTGAAAGGTTGCCATCAACAGCAGTTGCTTCACTCCTGAGTGTATTACACATGGCATAAATGTTAAGCGTTCAGACACTGGAATGAGGTTATCCTATGTTTAAGTCCTGATTTCATCACTGTGTGATCTTGGAAGAGTTACTTAACCTCTCTGGGCCTCAGTTACCTCATCTATAAAATGGGAATAAAAAGAGCCTCTACCCCATAAGGTGTCCATGAAGATAAAATGAGAAGAACCCCGAGAAGAGGTTGACACCTCATAAATGGTCACTCAGCCATTAGTTGTTTGTGTATTTTTCTGGGAAGAAAGAGCTTTAAAGCATGATGACGGTTACATAATCTCTATCCTCCGTGGAGCACATTAAAGTTCACAAAACCCTATCACATACAGTACTTCATGACTCCTCTCTTAGAAGTAGGGAGAGACAGGTCTGATTTTCTGATGAGGAAAATGAGGCTTAGTGTCCGTACGGAGGTTCCCAACTTGCCCCAGGAGGATGAGGTATTGATTCATCCCTCTTCTCCCCACAGTGGAAACAACCTGTCCGAAAAGTCACACAAGCAGCAAGAAAAAAAACAAGATCACCGTGCTCTTCCACAGTCTGTCTTCATGCCCTTAGTGCATACAAATCGAAGGCAGAGCAGGAGGAGGAAAAGCAACACCAGAGATGGAGAAGCTGGGGTTCAGTTCTCCTTCCTACCAGCTTAAAGGTAAGGAGCATCTAGGTCTCTGACCCCAATTCCCCCATTCTTCCTCAACACAACCTTCTCTCTCCCCCTTATTACTCTCTCTTCCTCGGACCTTTAGCCCCAAGGTTCAGCTGTGACATGATTTTGGTGTATTTTTCATGATTTTTTCTTCTTCACTAACATTTTTAACGTTATTAAATTTTCATTATTTATTAAACATACAGTGTCCCTAAAACTGTCCTATGTGCTCCTTACTACCATACCTTTCTCTATTTTGGCTTTTCTTCTCTTCCTTTAAGAGTTTTTGACAATCATTAGTCTGAATTATTCCTGGCTTACAGAGAGAGGAAGCAAGAATCAAATAATTGGAGAAAAACTCTCTGAGCTAAAGAAAGACTTGGGTCTTCAAATGGAAAAGACACATCTAGAGAAAACAGGATGTTAAAAAAAAATTTTTTTTAAGATCCATACCTAGACATATCAAAGTGAAATCCAGAACTTTATACTTTTTTAAAGTGTAAGGATAGTAATTTAATATAGGGCTACTTGGATATGAAGGATGCCATTTGAATTTTATGAGAGTAGTTATTAATCCCAATATTTTGATATTTTAATCTATAATTTTGTCTGTAGAAGAATATTTTAGGAACTAATATATCTTTTTCTGAAGAAATACTTACCCAAACTTCAAAAATCTCTTATATTTCACTTTGGTTTCTTTTTCTTCTATTAAATTTATGACAAATGAAATATAATACTTTTTACTGAAAATGTATTTGGTGGTAGACTCTGGGCCAGAGATAAACACAGTGTCTCTACACAAGAAACTGGGTCTATTTGGCCACCTAGTTGTTGACTCAAGTCAGAAAACAGACTAAGTAGGATTTCAGGTCATTACGAGGGAATTCAAATGCCTCCTAAACACCTAAGTTCCTACCAGGAAATAACACAGCCATGAGGGAATTTTGGCTCTGAAAAAAGTGAAGTTAATGGGAGCTCTACATAATTTGGTGAGAAAGAGTTCACCTTTCAGCTTAAAGAAGTGAGTTTTCATGGGAATAAGGCCACAAGGAACAGTGCAAACAGTCTGATTTGACAAGCTTAGCCCAATGTCGCTCTTACTTTAAATGGCTTGCTCTTCTATAGAAAAAGAACATTCTTCCATTTGAGCTTCACCTACTGTTCTCCATGACAAAATATGCCACAAAAATCT
Organism: Balaenoptera ricei; assembly: GCF_028023285.1. Taxonomy (NCBI): domain Eukaryota; kingdom Metazoa; phylum Chordata; class Mammalia; order Artiodactyla; family Balaenopteridae; genus Balaenoptera; species Balaenoptera ricei. The sequence continues at coordinate 113,486,547 of NC_082642.1, forward strand.
ATACATCTCAACTGACAGGTTGAGATTTGTATATTATACATGTATATGCTTATGTATGTGTGGAGCTAAAAAAACAAACAAAGGCAGAACAATGAATATAATATGGTCTCATTTATATTTTAAAATTATATTTATGTTTAGATCTATACCTGTGAGTGGATTCTTGGAGAAGGTCTAGAAGGATACAGGCCAAACTACTAACAAAGGTACCTCGGGAACAGTAGCGGGATGGGAAGAAAGCAGGTAAGAAAAGGGGAAAACATTACTTTTGACTCTATACACTGTTTCAATTTTTTCAGCTCATATAGATTACTTTTTTAATTCTAAAGCCAAAAAAAATTAGAAGGGTTAGGAAAAAAGAAAGAAAGAAAGAAAGAAAGAAAGAGAAAAAGGAAGGAAGTAAGGAAGAAAGAAAGAGAGAGAGAAAGAGAGGGAGGGAGGAAGGAAGAAAGGGAGAAAGGTGGAAAGAGAGGAAGGAAAGCTATCAGCAATCAATGCCCTTTAACCATAGGAAAAATCTTTCTTTCTTGGAGAGAGTAAAAGTTATAAGGAGTAGAAATTTTGAGTAATTCTATGAGGAAAACATTAGCACTTTAGACATAATTTTAAAAATAAGTCAAGAATGAATCAATATTTTAATACTATGTCTATATGTATTCTAATGGTGTTTATATAGAGAAGAACATTATAATGATTAATAAGTGAATTGCTTAGATATCCACATGCAAAAGAATAAAGTCAGACCCTTACCTCCATCATATACAAAAATTAATTCAAAATGTATCAAAGACCCAAACATCAGAACTAAAACTATAAATCTCTTAGAAGACGACATAGAAGAAAATCTTCATGACATTTGATTTGTCAATGATTCTTGGATATGGCACCAAAAGCACAGGCAACAAAAGAAAAAATATATTAATTGGACTACATCAAAGGACAATACCAACAGAGTGAAAAGGCATCCCAGGGAATGGGAGAAAATATCTGCAAATCATATACCCAATAAATAGATAACATCAAGAATATATAAAGAACACCTACAACTCAGTAACAAAACAAAACCTGACTTAAAAATGAGCAAAGAACTTAAATAGATATTTCTCCAAAGAAGATATACAAATGGTCAATAAGCACATGAAAGGGTGTTCAACAGCACTAATCAGAAACACAAATCAAAAACACAATAAGATATCACTTCATATCCATGAGGATGGCTGTAGTTAAAAAACAAAAACAAACAAACAAAAAAACCCAGAACAACAAGTGTTAGCAAGGATGTAGAGAAATCGGAATCCTTGTGCATTGCTAATAAGAATATAAAATGGTGCAGGCAGGGATTCCCTGGTGGCGCAGTGGTTAAGAATCCGCCTGCCAATGCAGGGGACACAGATTCGAGCACTGGTCCAGGAAGATCCCACGTGCCGTGGAGCAACTAAGCCCGTGCACTACAACTACTGAGCCTGCGCTATAGAGCCTGCGAGCCACAACTACTGAAGCCCGCATACCTAGAGCCCGTGCTCCGCAACAAGAGAAGCCACGACAATGAGAAGCCCACACATCGCAACGAAGAGTAGCCCCCACTAGCCGTAACTAGAGAAAGCCCGCGCGCAGCAACAAAGACCCAACACAGCCAAAAATAAATAAATAAATAAATAAAATTTATTTTAAAAAATAAAATAAAATGGTGCAACTGCTGCGGAAAACAGTATGGCAGGTCCTCAAAAAATAAAAAATTGAATTACTTTATGATCCAGAAGTAATTCCACTTCTGGGTTTATACCCAAAAGAATTGAAAGCAGTAACCCCAATAGATATTTCTACACCAATGTTCATAGCAGCATTATTCACAACAGGCAAAAGATGTCATATTAGTCAGGGTTCTCCAGAGAAATATAACCAATAGGATATAGATATATAGGTAAATATATATGAAGAAAGAGAGAGAGAGATTTATTTCAGGAATTGGCTCACATGACTGTGGAGGCTGGTAAATCCAAAATCGTCAGGATAAGCTAACAAACTGGTAACCCAGGGAAGAGTTGATGCTGCAGTTCAAGTCTTAAGGCAGTCTACTGGCAGAATTCCCTCTTCAAGGGAGATCAGTCTCGTTCTATGAAGGACTTCAAATGACTGGATGAGACCCACCTACATTATGGAAGCTAATCTGCTTTACTCAAGGTCTACTAATCTAAATGTTAATTTCATCTAAAAATACCTTTACAAAAATATCTAGAATAATGTTTGACCAAATATCTGGATACTGTGGCCTAGACAAATTGACACGAAACGTTAACTTCACAGACGGAAATAACCCAAATGCCCATCAACATTTTGTTTGGGATAAACAAAATGTGGTATATACATACAATGGAAAATTATTCAGCCTTAAAAAGCAATTAAATTATGACACTTACTACAATATGGATGAACCTTGGAGACATTATGCTAAGTGAAATAAGCCAGTCATAAAAGGACAAATACTGTATAATTCCACTTATAAGAGGTAACTAGAGTAATCAAATTCATAAACACAGAATACAGAATGGTTGTTGCCAGAGGCTGGGGGGAGGGGAGAGGAAGGTAACAGAGAGTTATTGTTTAATGAATACAGAGTTTCAGTTTGATGAAAAAGTTCTGGAGGGACTTCCCTGGTGGCACAGTGCTTAAGAATCCGCCTGCCAATGCAGGGGACATGGGTTCGAGCCCTGGTCCGGGAAGATCCCACATGCCGTGGAGCAACTAAGCCCATGCGCCACAGCTACTGAGCCTGCGCTCTAGAGCCCACGAGCCACAACTACTGAAGCCCGCGCTCCTAGAGCCCGAGCTCCACAACAAGAGAAGCCACGGCAATGAGAAGCCCGCGCACCACAGCGAAGAGTAGCCCCCTTTCGCAGCAGCTAGAGAAAGCCCGCGCACAGCAACGAAGACCCAAGGCAGCCAAACTAATTAATAAATTAATTAATTTTTTAAAAGTTCTGGTTGCACCATAATGTGAATGTACTTGATGTCACTGAACTATACACTTAAAAATGGTTATAATGCCAAATTTTATGTTTATTTTACCACAGTAAAAAAAATGAATTGCTTACATGTATAGGCTTTACTATGATGCAGACACCATGCTAAATGCCTTATATTGATTTTCTCATTTAATGCCTTTGATATTCCCATTTTATAAATAATAAAGCCTCCTAGAGAAAGTGACTTGCTCAAGGTACACTAGTAAGAAGCAGATCTAGGGTTGAAGCCCTCCGTCTGACTCCAAAATCCAAGTGCTCAGTGTGCTATACTGAAAAGAGTGACTACATTAAGGTAGTGAGATAAAAAGCAAATTAAACTGTTTTTCAAGTAATATTTTAAAGTTGATTAAACATATTAAAATTTTTAAGAATGAATTCCCCCAAAAATATCGAATCCAGACTGGGTATGACTAATAATAAGACACCTAAAATAGTCCTACGTTGACCTTCACCATGAGACATTCTTATCCCAAAACCACAGCATCTCCAGAAATAAGACAAAAAACCAGGCTGCCCAAGAAATAGGAATAGAAAGTGTCCTGGCGTCTGCCCCATTCTTCCATAAGCCTTGGAACATTTCATAGTTTCTCTATTTTTTTAAAATAAAACTACTGTGGTTCCATTTATATTTTTAAATTATATTTATGTTTAGATCTACACCTGTGAGTAGACTCTTGGAGAAGGACTGGAAGGATACAGACCAAAGTATTAGCAAAGGTTACCTCTGGAGAAAGTAGTAAAATGGAAAGAAGGCAGGTAAATAAAGGCGAAACCATTACTTTTGACACTTATACACTCTGTTCCAGTTTTTCAAAGGATACAGTCATTCAACTGACATTACTGAATGTCTACCATAAGTCCAGGGTCTATGGTGGTTCTGTTCAATCAAGATGAAAAGACAGAATGATTATCTGTAATGAGCTCCATCTAATGAACAAGTAACACATCTCCTGTCTGCATGTGCAACGCATCCCATAGACAAGACTCATGTTGGTATTCTGGTCCCTACAGGGAATTTTTACCAACCCCACTCCTCCAAATGGTCCCTCCCCCTCCAGTGATCCTCCTTCCATGGACCTCTTGACTACCACCGCCACAAACAAGAAGAGCAGCCCTGCTGTATTACACCCAAGGCAGCATAGACTAGTGGTGAAGGCTTGGGCTCTGGAGTTACACTGTCTAGGTCTGCATCTGTCATTTGTACAGTGACCTTGGGCAAGTTTCTTAATCCGCCCGTGCCTCTGTCACCTCAACTAATAGGTACCAACCGTCACAGGATTACTGAGGGGCTTACATGAGTTAAGGCAGGTAAAGCACTCAGAACAATGTCTGTCATATATTAAGTGTTCAGAAAATGTTAGTCATAGATGGATCAAATAGCCTTCTAGAAGCAACAGACTGTCCCAGGGAAAAGAATAAAAGATCATCCAACGGAAGAGGGATCGTAGAGATCATTTTACAGATGATGGCACAGAGAGGGCCATAATGGCTCAATGTCTTGCCCAAGGACACGCAGGTGGTCCATGGCAACATCAGGGCCAGACTCGGGTTCTCTCTGACGCAGCACAGTGCCCTCGAGGAAGAGAAAGCAGAGCTCTCCAAACTGACTTGTCACTTAGGTGCATATTACAGGTCTCATCTACCTTAATACTTGTGCATCCTAAAGTTATAAGTATTAGCACATGAATGCTCAATTCTTTGAACAGAATGAAAAAGGGCTTTTTGGCACACACTGTCTGTGTGTAGGGGTTGGGGAGGGGTGCAGGTGCAACAATCACATCCATGTCAAAGACTTTAGGGCATGACCTGTTTCTGAAATGTAGCCTGGGTAATAGTCCAGGATGCCAGACCACTTCAGCAGAGCCCCAAGACAGCCACCACAGAGTGAGTCCAAAAAGTGGAGCTGAGACTCACTGGTCAGTCCTGCAAGGCCCTGAGGTGGGGTCACTGAAGCAGTGGAGCAGATCAGGAGGGGTATGCTGGGCAAGGGGGAGAAACTGAGAGATGGATCATTCCAGAAACACCTCCAACTATGTAACTGCTGCAAGTTCAGCTTGTGACCCCCTACCAATCTCACCTCCCAAGCCTCTCCTTCCCCACAGAGAGGCTCTCCATGACGCCCTCTCCTACCTCTCCCACTTTTCCAACCTTTCCACCTACTAAGCTCTCACAGATTACCCCGCATCACAATCCAACGTCCCCCAGGAGAAATTCACACTTTCCAGCCTCAGTGCTTTTCTGCCCACACTTTCCCTTCCTCCTGGAGTGCCTGCCACCTTCTCTTCTATGATCCCTTTCCCCTCAATCAAAGCCATTTGACAAAATCCTCTTCCAGAAATGCCAACCCTTCCTTGAAACCATCCTACAAGAAGAAGTCCTCTTTCCCAGAACCCTCTAGGTCTTTCTAAGGCACTTGATAAATTCTACCTCACTCCCCTCTCCAGACTCTCTCTCCTTTACAGCCGTATACAATGCCCCACTAACAAGGGGTCTGCACTCAGTAAACACTAGTTGCTAGTGTAGAAGTCAAAATGATAGCTGGGAAAACAGGTGCAGCAGAGGAAGCTGAAAAGGACGGCAATGAAGAGTGTGCACAACAGCAAAGATTAACTCTGTGCCAGAACCAAGGATTTAACACGTGTTAACTCACCTAGTTTTCAAGACAATCCCATGAGATAGGTGCTATTATCGCCACGTACAAAGGAGGGAACTGAGGTATGATGGGCTGAGTAACTTGCCCAAGGTCAAACGGCAGGGTTTTGAATTGAACCAGGCCAGCTGGCTCTTTATATTGATTCTCTGCAACATTGTTCCTTCTAACCCTACATCCCTGAAAACCACTTCAACTCTTCCACTCACAGTGTGCAATGCCTTTCTGAATCAAAAACACACTTTGCAACTTGCAATTACGGCACCTACTGCTTTCTAAGTCAAAAATTAAAGATCGATTCTGGCCACAACTGCCACAACTGTAAATAACATACGATAAAGTCTGAAATCTAAAACATTGCTTAAACAGAGACAATTATAGATGTTTGGGATGGAATGGGCCTCTGGCCATTCACCTAACTCAATATTTGCCATCATTTCCATTTTAAAGTCCTGAAATATATACCAGAATTATGTGCAAGCACAAACATCTAACAGCACTTTGAATATTACTCTGATAGAATTATGGGAGTAATAATATAATTGTAAGCTTATTGATGCACACAGTGATCTATCACGTTTAGTGTGTTTTTTAACAATCATCAAGGAATTTGGGCCTACCACAATGGATAGAAGAATATAGAAAAGACATTGAGCTACATTCACATGTAAGTGAAACAGTAATTACCTATATAATTCAGGATTTAAATAATTTAATATTAAATATCCCATTAAAGGAAGCAAAAGTTTTGTTAATTCTGAATAAGCCAGATAACTTTTCAATCTTCTGACGAAACAGCGAGGGACTTCCGTGGTGGTGCAGTGGTTAAGACCCCGCGCTCCCAATGCAGGGGGCCCGGGTTCGATCCCTGCTCAGGGAACTAGATCCCACATGCATGCCATAACTAAGAGTTCGCATGCTGCAACTAAGAGTCTGCATGCCGCAACTAAGGAGCCAGCCTCCCGAAACGAAGACCCAGCGCAACCAAATAAATAAATAAATACTTTAAAAAAAAAACAGGGAGGGGGGATGCATAAAAATTCCGGCTTTACAAATGTATACTCTGTTCTCACAGAAAGAAAATAGAAAAATAAATGTATCAATAGATTCAACTTTGAAGTTAGGAGAGGCTTTTTACAGGATAACAGTTAAATTTCTGTTCCCAGGAAATTTTTAAATAGCATACAGATGACCCCAAAATTAAATTAAATTAAATTAAAATGTTAACAAAGCAGAAGAAAAGGAAACGAGGTTCTGTGCAGTTTGTGGCAGCAAGCGATATTTTTCTCTCCCTGATGAAGAGAAGGCTTAGTGAGAACAGCAAAAAGACGCAGGGTAGAGATCACAGCAGGAGAAATAAGATATCCAGCACGTATTCAAAACTTACCCAACTCGGTCTTACTCAACACTATTTTTCCCACTTTGCCAGTTTTAAATCAGACAGCGGCTGGGCTTTTGCTGTTGCTGTTTCTGTCCTTTTGATCCCAGAGCCCCATGAAAGTTAAACTGTGTGTTGGATGGGATCTGGCCCCGTCTCGCATTAGGGCGAAAAAAGTTTTAAACTTGGATTCCTGGTTGCTTCTTTGGGAAAGTGAATAAATAAGTGGTTGAAAGGAGAGGACGTGGGGGACGTGCTCAGCTGACGTCGGGCCCGCGAAGGGGCCGCACAGTTCCTCAGCGCAGCTGTCCAGATGTGCCTCATCTGGTTCCCCGGCGGGGCACGAGCCTCGGCGGCCACGGCTAGCGAAGCTCCAGCTCATTGGTCTCCGGGGCTCCTCGCTTGCCGCCTATTGGCCGGCCGGCCCGCCACTCCCTCGGTCCTCAGGCCCGCCCCCCACCCGCCGGGCCAGCTCGCTCCATCCTCAAGAGGAACCTGGAAGTGCAGCCCGGGCGCTGATGTGGCACTCGGCGGCCGCTGCGGGCGTGGGAGGGGCCCGGCCGGAGAGAGGTCCTCTGCACCCAGGGCTTGCCCCTGTCCTGGCCCCTGTTATACCGATCCTTTCCGGCAGTTAGGCTGGTTTGTTTAAACAGGATGATTTCAATCTGTTCATGGGATGAAATTAATGCGCGCCCCGCTCTGGCTTAAATCCCCAGCATTTCCGAGTTAAAGGGACTGGGGCTCAGGGATGCCCACGCCCCCAAAGGGCCTTCAGGCCATGTCTCAGAACTTCAGTCTCCCCTCTTTATCCAGGGAGCGAATAATGAAATTCAAGAGCGTGTTTCATGGGGACAGTATTCTTTTGTTGGAAGAAAAAACTTAATGAACCCTTCACCGAAGTCCTCATTAACTAGAAAAGTCGTTCTTTCTGCAGAGAAGCCCAGGGCTGATTACAGGAGTGACTTGGAAGACTTGGTTTGTCTGGAATTTTTGTTGGGTGGTGGCTGTAGGAAAACGAGAAATGTTGCTTTGTTCTGTGAGAATGTAGACCAAACGATGCTTTGATCCTGGGGAAACCTTTGAAAGATTGATTAGGTGGGAGAGTGTCTGCAAATCAATCACCATTATAATTTGAGGGTGTTGACAGAAATGTGAGCTCATTGAAACATTAAGACGGCAAGAGCTACCTTCATTGAGCCACACACCATGAACTGGGCCAGCCCCTATACTTACAACCACCTTATGAAGTACATATTAAAATTATCTCCACTTTCAGATGAGGCTACCAAGACACAGAGCAGCCTATCCCAGCATGACACTGAGGTTTCCAATATTTGTTCACAACATGGGTACATAAACGTACCTGCCCTTTGCCAGGAATAGGTGAGTCAGAGTTTATTGTGAGTGCCTCTACCTTCTGATGTCCAAAGCTTTCACTTCATAGATAATGTCCCCTTGGTCGGTCTATTTGTTATCTATTGCTATGTAACAGATTACCACAAATGTAGTAGCTTGAAACACCACACATTTACTATTGCAGTTTCTAAGTGTCAGAAGTCCAGGCATGGCTTAACTGGATCCTCTGCTCAGGGTCTCACAAGGCTGCACTCACAATGTCTGTCAGGATGCATCCTCATCTGGAGGCTGGAAGGGGGAAGAATCTACTTCCAAGCTCCCTCAGGTTGTTGGCAGGATTCATTTCTTTGCAGCTGTAGGTCTGTGTCCCCAGTTTCTTTCTAGATGTCAGCTAGCAGCTGCCCTTGCCTCCTAGATTCTAGTCTCAGTCTCCTGCAGTTCCTGAAAACCAGGATGTGGAGGTCATGGGGGTCCGCCTTAGAGTCTGTCTGCCACAATGGGCTAGTCAGACACCTCACTCTCTATAGCCCTGAATGCCATGTCATCTCACCTCCACAATCCCTCCAAAAATTCAGAGCCCCACTCACCAAGTAAAAAGATACGTGAGTGGATTCACAACACTCAATCCCTCTGGCAGTCAAGGAAACCCACGAAGGAAGTTTGGCCCTTGAAATTAATCATGAGTTTGGCTTTCTGGAACATCCGTCATCTGATAATGGTACATTTTTAACCCAAAAGTTACACAACAATGGGCTGATAGTCAAGGTACATGACCAACCTTCTACACTCATTACCATTGACAAGTATCTGATATTGTTGACCATTGGAACTGCTTCCTCAAAAATCTACTAAAAAAAGATTTCTGGAGACTTCTGTTTTCAAGAATATGGAGCAGATATAATTTCCCCTGTTTCTCCTGCTAGTATAATACCACCAAAAATCCTGACTTTACATATAAACAAACATAAGAAGACTCTGAAAGGTTGAAAGAAGAGGCAGATTGGCTAGGAATCTAGGGACCCAAGGAATGCCATGATGGTGAGTTCCCCAGATTTTCTCTTTGTCTCATTGATCCAGACTTGGAGCCCAGCAAAAGCCTGTTGTCTTTTGTTGTTAGCCAAAAAACCAGGAAGCAGGAGCCTAGAAAGACAAAATAAGTTTAGACAGTAATGGCTATGCTCCAGCCAAACACCCCAGAAGAAACTGTGGCTTCCCCCACATCCACATCAGCAAAGGCCAGATGGGGTCCTAGACTTCCACCCTTGCTATAATAAGGTGAAAACAAAGGGCTAGTTCTTTGAAAAGATCAATATAATAGACAAACTGCTAGCATGACTGACAAAGAAAGTAAAGAGAGAAGACACCAATTACCAGTGTCAGGAACAAAACAAGGGATCTCATTATAGACCTTGCAGGCATCAAAAAGAAAGTAAGGGAATACTCCAAACAACTCTACACACATAAATTTGACTTAAATGAAAGGGACAAGTTCCTTGAAAACCACAAATTACCACAACTCACCCAATAGGAAATAAATAATTTGAATAGCCCTGTAACTATTAAGGAAATTGAATTCAAATTCAAATACTCCCAAAAAAGAAATCTCCAGGCCCAGATGGTTTCACTGGAGAGCTCTACCAAACGTTTAAGGAAGAATTAACACCAATTCTACATAATCTCTTCCAGAAAATAGGACAGAACACTTTCCAATTGACTTTGTGAAGACAGTATTGCTGTGATGCAAAACCAGAGAAACACAGAATAAAAAAGAAAACTACAAACCAATATCCCTCATGAATATAGGTGCAAAAATATCAGCAAATAGAATTCAGCAATATATAAAAATCATTATACACCATGAGCAAGTGGGGTTTTTTTCCCCAGAGATGCAGTCCTTGTTTAATATTTAAAAATCAATCAATATAATCCATGACATTAACAAACTAAAGAAAAAACACAAACATATCAATCAACATAGAATAAGCACACTCAACAATATTCAGCATCATAAAAATGCTCGGAAAAAGAAAAAAGAAAAGAGAATTTCCACAAGAGCAGGTACAAAAAACCCACAGCTAGCATTATACTTAATGTGAAAAACTAGATGCCTTTTGTACATACTTTGTGATTCTATTTATATAACATCCTTGAAATGACAAAATTATGGAAATGGAAAACAGATTAGTGATTGCCAGGGGTTAAGGAGATGGGGGGGTGGAAGGGAAACGAGTGTGACTATAAAAGGGCAAAACAGAGGACCCTTGTGGTGTTGGAATGGAAGAGTTCTGTAGTTTGACTGTATCCATGAGATAAAGTTGGGATATTGTACTATAATATATTTGCAAATAATAATGCAAAATGTTACCATTGGGGGAAACTGGTTAAAGAGTACAGGTCTCTCTGTATTATTTCTTACAGCTGTATATGTATCTATAACTATCTCAAAATAAAAATTTTCATTAAAAATGCAGACTCCCCTGAGCAGTCCCAACAGCTGTCAACAACCCTGATCTTTCCAAGGACACTATGTGCATCCCCAGGATTGTACTTCTTGAACAGGAAGCCAGGCATTAACTTGCCTCTGTCTTCAAAACACAGTGACTTGCATCTTAAGAATGCTCATAAGAGACGTACAAGTGTTTAACCAAACACCACCAAGCTGATCGTGTTACTTGTAGACCATGTACATCTCTCAAAAACAAGACTACCTATCCTACTTCGAGAAGCTTCCCCTAGGTATATATGACTCATTACTAACATTTTTCCCTAAAATAGGAGTTATCCAATTAGAAAAGATGGTGCAAATTTTACCCCTTACTTTAGAAGAAGTGATCAGTGACTCCACCTTGATCCTCAAAGGCATTCAAGTCAGCTTTAAATCAGTGGTCAGGAATAAAGATGGCCAATAGGCACATGAAAAGATGCTCATCATCGCTAATTATCAGAGAAATGCAAATCTAAACCACAGTGAGGTACCACCTCACACCAGTAAGAATGGCCATCACTAAAAAGTCTACAGATAATAAATGCTGGGGAGCGTGTGGAAAAAGGGAACTCTCTCACACTGTTGGTGGGAATGTAAATTGGTGCATTTAGCCACTATGGAAAACAGGGAAATTCACTGGTAGTTAGTGGTTAGGACTTGGTGCTTTCACTGCTAGGGCCTGGGTTCAATCCCTGGTCAGGGAACCAGAATCCCACAAGCTGCACGGCATGGCCAAAAAAATAAAAAAAGTAAAAAAACCAAAAACAAACAAACAAAAAAGAAACCAGTATGGAGATTCCTCAAAAAACTAAAGATAGAGTTGCCATATGATCCAGCAACCCCACTCCTGGTTATAATTATAATTAAATTAAATATAATTATAATTGTAATTATAATTATATAATATAATAATTAAATTATTATATTATATAAGTATATATTATATTATATAAGTATATATAAATATAATTATAATTATACACTTACATGATATGATAATTATATAATATAATTATAATTAAACTATAATCCGAGAAGATACATGCACTCCTATGTTCAGAGCAGCACTATTTACAATACCCAAGACATGGAACCAACCTAAATGTCCATTGACAGATGAATGGATAAAGAAGATGTGGTACATATATACAATGGAATATTACTCAGCCATTAAAAAGAATGAAATAATGCCATTTGCAGCTACATGAATGGACCAAGAGATTACATTACTAAGCGAAGTAAGTCCGGAAGAGAAAGACAAATACATATGATGTCACTTATATGTGGAATCTAAAATACAACACAAATAAACGTAGCTACAAAACAGAAATAGACTCACAGACATAGAAAACAGACTTGTGGTTACTGGGGGTGGGGTTGGAGAGGGAAGGATTGGGAGTTTGGGATTAGCAGATGCAAGCTATTATATACAGGATGGGTAAACAACAAGGTCCTACCGTACAACACAGGGAATTACATTTAATATCCTATGGAAATGGAATGGAAAAGAATATGAAAAAGAATATATATGTATAACTGAGTTACTTTGCTGTACAGCAAAAATTAACACAACATTGTAAATCAACTGTGCTTCAATAAAATTTTTAAAAACTGGAGAAATATGAATAAGAAAAAAAAAATCAGTAGTCAGGATTGTTAGGAATGAAAGACTATCTCCTTACAGGCCAAGGCAAAGCCTGTACTATCACACATACATCCTGCTGAATCTAGAGTGATGCCTTGGGCCAAGTGGAAAGGTCAACATAGAAACTTAAAGAGAAAGCCACTTGATTTTCTAAGGTAGACCCTGATGGTTTATGGGAGTTGTTCGGCTGATTGGATCCAGGATGCTGTGTGGAGAGGATGGGGAATTTGAGGTCAGTACTGCAGGTTGGCTCATCCTGCTGCATAGAGTCCTGTCGATGTTAGCCTTAGTTAGATGCTGAGAAAAATTAAATGGATTTGGTCCCAGCCCCTATTGGTCAGATTAATTAGATTGGTTGATGGAGTGCACATTCAAGGGAAAATATGCTCCAAGTGAAGGTGGCATTGAAACAAGGGACAGATACTATTGGGAGGCAATTCTCCATGGATGTCTCAGGTTTCTGCAAGTTTTATGAGCAGAAGCGCTGACAGCCATTGTCCCAGACTACCTGAATGTTTATAGAGTAAACAGCCTTGGAAAATATATATAATGTCACCTTCTAGAGCAGATGGCATTCTGTTCAATAATAAAGATAATGTCTTCTTCCAGGGCAGAGATGGGAAAAGTTTTCTTAAAACTCATGATAAAATATTGGGATTTTCTAAGCTCAGGAACCCACCGTATGTTCAGACATCAAATGGCTGTCATTCTGTAGAATTTGGGGTTCTGGGAACCAGCTCAAATGCTAATACCCTGGCTGCTGTTATTATTATGAGTAATAAACTGTCCTTTGTCTCTGACCCAGGAGTCCTATGTCCTTTGTCATCATCCATGACACTGCGGCAGACTAACTTGTTAGCTTACATGTGGGGTTACATCTCAGAACCTTCACAGTTCTTGACAGGAGCACCATGGTCTATGAGCCATCACCGCAGATCCCTGTCAGTCAAGATTGCTACTCTGACCTTATTTCCCATTACAGTCATTAAATCCACCTTGCTTCTGAAGTTAGTGTCCCACCTGCACTCTCATATTCTGAAATCTTATCATTGCTTTTAGGGAGCCCAGCATTAAGACAGTATCTCTTACCATCAACCCTAGCCTACAGTGTATGGTCACCACTTCTCAAAGACACCAAGCGCCCCGTCCCCTTACTAGTGCATTTCTTATTACCTCAATGAATAGAGTATCCTCTGAGCCCTCCTGGGTAACATGATCAAGGGACGTGTTCTCTGGTCTTATATAATAAATCCACTTTAATATTCTTAAGTTCCGGAGCCCTCTAATCCCTTCCGCAATGCTCTGCCAAGGCAGTTCTGGCATTTCCACCTCTTTTATTGTAAATCTTTATCATGCCCAGACTTTGAGGAGTCATCCCAGCAGGCTACTAAGATAGACTCCATGTATCCTTGCCAGGTCACTCAATTCTAGGTCACGGGAGAGTATTGTCATGTCAATAAACTTTCCCTATCTGGTCTTATACATCACCCCGTGTACTCCAAAGTTCACACATATTCTCCTGCTTCCTGCTGGTTAATATTAGCTGGGTCCTGAAATTCTTTGGGGAAGCAAGGTATTTCATCTTGGTGACAGAAATGTATTTCTCTCCTAGGCTATTGGTATACAGGCAGTGAGGTATAGTGGTGCAAATCTTGAGAAGGTTGAACATCGCTCTGTGAAGCAGCCCCCACAGGGAGTCTTTCATGGTTATCAGGCAAAGAGAGACGACTTTACTCAACAAAGAAAAGGCAACTGTTTCTGCCAACCCCAAGGGTTTAGGGAAATCTGGGAGCTCAAGATTCTCTGACATATCTACCCAAATACCTCCATTAGGTCTCAGAGTCCCACTTCTTGGTCAGGGCTCTGACTTTAGCATAGGAGAAACGTCAAGCCTACTTAGTTAGTCACCTCTGCAGCTCTGCTATTTTCAATCAAATGTTGGGCTTGATTCTCCTGATTCCTGCAACTGATGAAGGTCTCTATAAACACTGCCACTGAGGACCTCTGGTTTTCATAGCTTGGATTGAATTTATAGTTGGCTGAACTGAGCCTGTCATTCTCTTCGAGGTTTTTGAGGAGATTAAAAAAGCTCATCAGCTCTATAGTTCCTATCATCTCTTCTCCTAATACTGTTCAAGTGCTGGTCCTATTGTACAATCCAGTGTTTCCTCTTCCACTTATACCTCATCCCAGTGCATGAAAGAGGAGAATCTACGTATCATGATGTGGGAGATTATCCCTGCCCCTTTTCCACAGCAATGGAATCCTTGTTGTCATCTCAGCAGTAAGTGATCTGATTCTAGAAGTTCATCCTAACTATTGGTTTTCCACTAATGTTTCCAGTAACATGTCTTAGTTTGTGTCCCTCTCCACCACACCAAAAAAAAAAAATTAGAGCCTGGGTAAGAACTCAAATTCGGGTAGTTCACTCAGTGGACAGTGTGTGTATCTGTGTGTGTGTGTGTGTGTGTGTGTGTAAAATATCACCATTATACGTGGCAATGTTTTATATTATCATATATGGTAATATTTAATCAATGTTAATTTCCTAATGTTGATGGTTATACTATGGTTATGTAGAGAAATGTCCTAATTTTTATATACACACTCAATTACCCAGGGATAATAGGGCATCACGTCTGCAACTTACCCTCAAATGGATCAAAAAAAAGAAAATTACCAATATGTAAATTACCTATAGATTGAAAGAAATTTATGCATGTATGCACTTATGCATATATATACACATACATATCTATTTATATATATTTAAAACCTCTAGTTTCAACACAGCAGGGCTTATTCAATGCCCCCTCCTCCACCTTTCTATATTTATACCTCTTTTCTCATCAGTGAGAAATGACTCCCATTAACCTTAATATATTTACTGTTGAGTCAGTTCCCCTGAATGTATAACCTATCTTCCAGCTGCACCCAGCTGAATTCTTAACTCAAAGACATGCTTACCAGTACACACACACACACACACACACACACACACATCCCTACACATACCTATACATGCACACAAACCAACTACAATAGCCCCGAGAAATGGAAGAAGGAAGGAGAGGGAGGAAGAAGAATGAAAAGAAGGAAAGAGAAGGGAGAGAAAAGGAGGAATAAAGCCTAGCTAGTGGCTTTTTTTTGCTAAATTATTTACCCATTATGGAAGGAGGGAAAGAAGGAAGGGAGAAAGTGGGGGGAGGAAGGAGGGAGGGAGGGAAGGAAGGAAGGAAAGAAGGAAGGAATATGAGAGCGTATTATATACGTTCCTGAAGGATTTAAGGCATCTTCCAATAATAAATACATACACACACAAAAAAAATGCCCAGAAAAGAAAGATTGAAAAAAACATTGCCAAAATATTAATCACACTTACGTCTAGGTAGTTGGGTTTGGGGTGATCTTTATCTGCTTCTCGTCTGTCTTTCAATTTTTCAACAATGTGTTGTATATTACACTTAAAAATAATTGTTTTAAGATAAAATAGGGGACTTCCCTGGTGGTGCACTGGTTAAGAATACACCTGCCAATGCAGGGGACATGGGTTCAGCCCCTGGTCCGGGAAGATCCCACATGCCGCGGAGCAACTAAGCCCGTGCACCCCAACTACTGAGCCTGCGCTCTAGAGCCCGCGAGCCACAACTACTGAAGCCCGAGCACCTAGAGCCCGTTCTCCGCAACAGGTGAAGCCACCGCAGTGAGAAGCACGCACACCGCCACGAAGAGCAGCCCCCGCTCACCGCAACTAGAGAAAGCCTGCGCACAGCCAAAACTAAATAAATAAATAAAATAAATAAATTTATAAAATAAAATAGTAGAATAGGTCAATGGAACAGAATAGAAATTAGAGAAAATGATTCACACGTATGTTTAATTGATGTTTGGCAAAGATGTAAGAAATTCAATGGAAAAAAGAGTTTTCAACAAACCGTTGAAACAATTGAGGATTTATGTGCCAAAAAATGTTTTAATTCACCTCTTCATACTTCACAACATGTACAAATGTTAACTCAAAGTTGACCATAAATCTAAATGTAAAACCTAACATTATAAAATGTCTAGAATACACAGGAGAAAATCTTTTGTGACCTTGGGTTAGGTAAAAATTTCTTAAATACTCCAAAATCACAATCTATAAAATAAAAATTAATTTTAAAGTTGGACTTTTTGTAATTAAGAACTTCCGCTCTTTGAAAAACACTATTAACAGAATGAAAAGACAATCTACTGGGAAAGAATACTTGCAAATCACATATATGATAAGGATTTTATCTGGAATATATAAGGAAATCTTACATATAAAATTTTTTTTAACTACCTAGCTTTTTTTTTTAATTTTTTAATTTTTATTTTTCGGCTGTACCCCGCGGCATGCAGGATCTTAGTTCCCCGACCAGGGGTAGAACCCGCGCCCCCTGCAGTGGAAGCGTAGAGTATTAACCACTAGACCACCAGGAAATCCCCCCTAGCTTTTTTAAATGGGCAAAATACTTGAACAGAATTTATCAAAAAATGATATACTGATGGCATAAGCACCTGAAAAAGTGTTCAATATCATTAGTCATTTGGGAAATGGAAAATTTAAAACACAATGAGATACAACCACATACCTATTAGAATAGCTAAAATTAGAAAGATTGGCTGCACCATGTATTGTAAGGACGTGGAGCAACTAGAATTCTCATAAAATGCTGGTGGCTATGTAAAATAGTACAACCACTTTGGAAAAGAGTTTGACAGTTTCTTTAAAAGTTAAACATACACTTACCTGCGGGCCAGCCATTCCATCCATGAAAAAAAGAAAGACAAATATCATATGATATCATTTATATGTGGAATCTAAAAAAATGATACAAACTAACTTATTTACCGAACAGAAATAGACTTACAGACATAGAAAACTTATGGTTACCAAAAAGGAAAGGGTCAGGGAGATAAATTGGGAATTTGGGATTAACAGATACCCACTACTATATATAAAATAGATAAACAAGAACCTACTGTATAGCACAGGGAACTATATTCAATATCTTGTAATAACTTATAATGGAAAAGAATCTGAAAAATTATATATATATATATATATATATGTATAACTGAATCACTTTGCTATACACCTGAAACATTGTAAATCAACTATACTTCAATTAAAAAATTTTTTTAAAGCTTGGAAAAGACCCCCCCCAAAAAGAAAGCCTATATCCACATAAAGATTAATAATGTACATAGAAACTTTATTTGTAATAGCCAAAACCTGGTAACAACACAAATGTCCATCAAGATAAATGAATAAACAGATTGTGGTACCTCCATATAATGAAATACTGCTCAGCAATAATCAATACAGATGAATCCAAAATAATTGCACAGAGTGCAAGAAGTCAGACAAAAAAAATCATTCTGTATGATTCCATTAATATAAATGCTTAGAAAATGTGAATTAATCTATATAGTGACAGAAAGTAGAACAGAGGTTGTCTGGGACAGGGTGGGAAGGTTATGGGAAGGAGAAAGAAGGGGTTCTTACAAAGGGGCATGAGTGTATACATGTGTCAAAATTTATCTAACTGGTAAATTTTATGTTATGAATATTTAACTATAATAAAAAAGAAAAACTTATCAAACTGTACACTTTAAATATGGGCAGTTTATTAAACACCAATTATACCTTAATAAAGCTGTTTTACAATGGTGTTTTTAATAAAATAATGCTGTAAGAAAACCATCATGCAAAAATATTTTATCTCACAGTTATTATTTCTTAAGGATAGGTTCCTGTAAGTAAATTTACTGGGTCAAACAATAATAATAGTTTCATTGTTCTTGTGACACAAATGATTTCAAGAAAAATTGAACAATTTTTTACTTTTAATATGATATCTCACCCTCCCCAAGCTCTGAGAATTAACTTTTTTAAACATTTGCAAGTCTGAGTTTTAAATGACCTCTTATTTTCATTTACATTTTTATTACTATGGATACCATAATTTAAACAGAAAATTTACAACCTAGAGAGGTTCAAGTGAAGGCATTTAGGGTGAGGTGGCTGTGGAGCTCAGGTTCTGTGAGGAATAATGGATGACACAGAAAGTTCTCCTGAGGAACCCCATGGGATGGACCATGGGGCAGAGAAAGTCATGAGCATTCTCCTCTAGGAACTGTAGTGACATCCTTCAGGAGAGGGACTAGACCTATGCTACAGGGGACTAGAGTGAAAGAAAAAGACCAAGTTCCATGTGGAAGATTGCAGCTCAGTATGAGAAAGGACCTTTTTTGCAGGGGAGGGGTGGCAGGCTAACAACATCAATCACGAGAGCTTTAACACAATGAAATCGGCTGCCTTCCCAGCCCTGGCAGTCATCTAGAAAAGACTGGCTTAAGAAGATGTGGTATGTACATATACAATGGAATATTAGTCATAAAAAAATGAAATATTGTCATTTGCAGCAATGTGGATGGACCTAGAGAATATTATGCTTAGTGAAATGTCAGACAAAGAAAGATAAATACTATATGATATCACTTATATGTGGAATCAAAAAATAATACAAATGAAAATATATACAAAACAGAAACAGACTCATAGACACAGAAAGCAAACTTATGGTTACCAAGGCGGGGTGGTGTGGAGGGACAAATTAGGGGTATGGGATTAACAGATACAAACTACTACACATCAAATAGATAAGCAACAAGGATTTACTGTATAGCACATGGACCTATATTCAATATCTTGTAATAACATGTAATGGAAAAGAATCTGAAAAAAATTCTGAACACTATGCTGTATAACTGAAATGAACACAATATTATATATCAACTATACATAAAGAAAGAAAGAAAGAAAGAAAGAAAGAAAGAAAGAAAGAAAGAAAGAAAGAAAGAAGGGAGGGAGGGAGGGAGGAAGGAAGGAGGGAAGGAAGAAAAAGGAAAGGAAGGAGGGGGGAAGAAGGAGGGAAGGAAGGAAGGAGGGAAGGGAGGGGCAGGAGGAGGGAGGGAAGGAAGCCTGGAAGGCACCTGGCAGACCCATTGCAGAGGGAGTTCTTACATCAATTAGGAATTTGGATGAGACAGTCTTAAATCAGATGACCTTTCCCCGCCCCGTTTTATTGAGATATAAATGACATACATCATTGTTTGAGTTTCAGGTGTACAGCATAAAGTTTGACTTACGTATATTGTGAAATGATTACCACAATAAGTTTCATTAACATCCATCATCTCATATACATATACAATAAAAAGAAACGGAAAAAAAAAAAGGAACAGAAGTTCTCCTTGTAAATGAGAGCTCTTAGGATTTACTCTCTTAACAGCTATCATGTATAGCATACATCAGTGGTTCCTATAGTCATCATGTTGTACATTACATCCCTAGAACTTATTTATCAGACGATCTTTAAAAGTCCTCATATTTTGTTTTTCTCATTCCCCCTCCTTAACATTTTTTTCCTCTTGTTCCTACACTTCCTTGGAAATGGTGACACCATTATAATACTATGTTTGCAAATCGAGGGGTGAGGGAAAAAAGCCACTTGTTTATAAGAACGTAATGAACAACCTTTAAACATGCATTAGCTAGTCACAGGTGATAGACATATGTCAGAGATAAGAAAGGAGAGTCCTGGGAAAGTACTTGGTTGGCTCCTTGTTCAGGTTAAAATGGCTCCTGGCCAGTACATTATTATTACCCCTTAATGAACAGCTAACCAGTGCCCATCCCAAATGGAAAATCTAAACAAAGAGACACAGTAGTCACTATGAAGGTTTCATTTGTTTGCATTTATCCCTCCACCAAAACACTTGAAGGCGATTTACGCAATAGCAATGAAAACATCTGCTGTGAAGAAAGATGTATAGGACACAGAATACTGAGGAGGGAGGAGAAGAGAGGGAAGGAGGTAAGAAGAGTTTGAAATAATACCTTTGTCATTAAAGTTTGAAAACCAGCCACATGGGGTGTTTGATGCCATGCTGAAAGGTTTTGATTTAATTCTATAAATAATGAGGAGCTTGCCAAGGTCTTCAAGCTAGAGAGTGACACAATATTTTTTTTTAATTAGTTATCTCTGAGGAAGTGGTGAGTAGATTTTTGTTTACTATTTATCTTTCTCACTGGAATGTGAGCTCCTGGAAAACAGAGGTTTTTATCTCTTTTGCTCACTTTTGTATCCCTAGCACAGGACAAGAAGTCAAAAAATCTTTGTTGAATGAACAAGCAGATCCTGGCAATTAGTGAACAAGGTAGAGACTCAGAGATCATGAGCCAAGGCAAGGGGGGCTATGCTCTGGGGTGTAAGTCACTCAAGAGTTGCTAGGCACACATGCATGCACAAGTTGGGGAAAAGAAGCCGGCTTAAATCGAGGAGTTTCACAGTTCATTATTGTTTTTTGTTTGCTTGCTTTTTTTTTTTAATGGAGGTATAATTGACCTATAACATTACATACATTTCAGGGGACTTCCCTGGTGGCCCAGTGGATAAGACTCCATACTCCCAATGCAGGGAGCCAGGGTTCCAGCCCAGGTCAGGGAACTAGATCCCACAGGCATGCTGCAACTAAGAGTTCGCATGCCACAACTAAGGATCAAGCCTGCCGCAACGAAGACCCAGCACAACCAAATAAATAAATAAATAAATATTTTTTAAAAACACAGTATATTCTTTTCAGGTGTACAATATAATGATTCCATATTTGTATATATTGCGAAATGATGACTACAGTGTCTACAATATCCACTACCACACATAGTTCCAAAATTCTTTTCTTGTGATGAGAACTTTTAAGATCTACTCTCTTAGCAACTTTCAAATATGCAATATAGTATTGTTAACGATAGTCACCATGCTGTACATTACATCCCCAGGACTTATTTATTTTAAAACTGGAAGTTTGTACCTTTTGACCCCCTTCACCCATTTTGCACACAGCCTATCTACACCCCCTCCCCACCTCAGGCAACCACCAATCTGTTCTCTGTTCTTTTGTTTTTGTTTTTTGTTTTCTCTTTTTTTTTTTTTTGAAGTATAATTGACATATAACATTATATTAGTTTTAGGTGTACAACATAATGATCTGATATTTGTATTTATTGTGAAATGATCACCGCAACAAGTCTAGTTGACATCCATCTCCGCACATGGTTACAAAATTTGTTTTTCTTGTGATGAGAACTTTTAAGATCTACTGTCTTAGCAACTTTCAAACATGCAGTACAGTAGTGTTAACTATAGTCACCATACTGTACATTACATCCTCATGACTTACTTTTTTTTATAGCTGGGAGTTTGTACCTTTCGACTATCTTCATCCATTTCTCACCCCCCATCATCGCCATCCCTCCACCCCCCACCTCTGGCAATCACCAGTTTGTTCTCTGTTATCAATGAGCCTGTTTTTTTGTTTTGTTTTTTAAGATTCCACATATAAGTGACATCATACAGTGTTTGCCTTTCTCTGTTTGACTTATTTCACTTAGCATAATGCCCTCCAGGTCCATCCAAGTTGTCGTGAATGGCAAGATTTCATTCTTTTTATGGCTGAATAATATTCCATTTGTATATATATATATTATATATACACATACATACATATATATGTACCACATCTTCTTTATCCATTCACTCATCAATGGAGACTTAGATTGTTTCCACGTCTTGGCTGTTGTAAATAATGCTGCAGTGAACATGGGACTGCAGATATGTTTTTGAGCTACTGTTTTGTTTCCTTCACATCAATACTCAGAAGTGGAATTGCTGGATTATATGGTAGTTCTATTTTTAATTTTTTGAGAAACCTCCATACCCTTGTCCATAGCAGCTGCACCAGTTTACATTCCCATCAACAGTACACTAGGGTTCCCATTCACCGTTGTTTTTTCCCTCACATCTCCATACATGCAGATGGGGCAGAACTGTTCTCAGTCAACTACTATGATAACTGGCTCCGAAGTTGTAGCAGGAATTCAGCCAAAACAGAATTAGATAATCCAAGGTTACAGTAGGATGTTAAAAACTCCAAAGACTGAGATAATTAGAATTTATAATCCCTCCCTTTGCCAGTTTAAAATTTCCCATTGTGCGAATGTAAGTCATCTGCACAAGTATTTTATGCCTCTTTCTCTTTTCATGCCCCATGGAGATAACCAGTTTGTCATCCTCCCTCATGTGTACCTTTAAATACATTAATAAGTCATAAAACTTACTCAACATTTAATTAGTTTAAACCTACCTCCAAGAGTTTTGGTAGGAAATGCTGCAGTTCTCCTTTCTGTCTGAAAGTAATGGTAGTGATTTTGTCATTGACCCAACAGGGAGACTTCTCTGTGTCCAGCATTATCATCCAAACGTCGGCTCAAGTCTGCCCCCTAGAGTAATCAGTGTGCCTTGACAGTAGTGCTCAACTGTATTAATTTCATATTTCTGACATTGGTCTTTTCCAGAGGACAGTCACTTTCTATTTTATATGCGTCTGCGTTATTTGAAAGTATGTCAGATACTGTTTTTTGAACATGTAGATTTTATTTATTTATTTATTTTTGGCTGCGTTGGGTCTTCGTTGCTGCACGCGGGCTTTCTCTAGTTGCGGCGAGCGGGGGCTACTCTTCATTGCAGTGCACGGGCTTCTCATTGCCGTGGCTTCTCTTGTCACAGAGCACGGGCTCTAGGCACGCGGGCTTCCATAGTTGTGGCTCGAGGGCTTCAGTAGTTGTGGCTCCCGGGCTCTAGAGTGCAGGCTTAGTAGTTGTGGTGCACCGGCTTAGTTGCTCCACGGCATGTGGCATCTTCCTGGACCAGGGCTCGAACCTGCATCCCCTGCATTGGCAGGCGGATTCTTAACCACTGTGCCACCAGGGAAGTCCGATACTGTTGTTTTTATAAGTAAAAAATGTTTCCATTGGGGGGGAATACTATCTACAACACAATTTTTTATTTCAAGAGAGTATCATATGACAGTGTCTTGCCTAAAATAGGCAGGATTAATTCAAGTTCTAGAGCCTTGGCTGTTCAGAGTCACATTCTCAGACTATATCTATTACGTCACTACTATGTGATAGGCAAGGGTTCTGGGAATGCAAAGATGATTAAGATATGGTTCCTACTACTAAGAGTTCACAGTCTAGATGGGAAGACAGACGTAAGTAAATCATTACCTGATAAAACCGACATGAGTCATACTATAGTACAGAAGAGAATATGAATGGACAGAGATATTTTTTTTGGAGAGAATAGGAAGGAAGGAAGGAAGGAAGGAAGGAAGGAAGGAAGGAGGGAAGGAAGGAAGGAAGGGAGGAAAGAAAGAATCAGGTTAATAAACTTTAAAATGTTGTAACTAGTATTAGGCCAGTTAACCCAAAATAATACCATGGATTAATTAAATTCCAATTCTTCTTAAGTTTCCTAGAATTAAAAAAATAAAATTCAAGTAATATAAAAAGAGGCTTGAGAGTTCAAGTATAGATCATTGCTGCCCAATAGAAATATGAGACATAGAGGTAATTTTAGATTTTCTAATAGTAGCGACATTAAAATAGGGGAAAACAGGAGAAATTAATTTTAATAATATATTTTATTTAACCAAACATATCCAAAATATTATCATTTTTGTTGGAATCAAGGCAAGATATAAAGGGCCTGATGTGGGATGCTGGCAATGAGAATGGAATTTGGTAGGTCCAAGTGATAGAGGCAAAATAAGCAGAAGTTGATAATTATTTGAATGGAGAACAAGAAGAGTATGTGATGGTTTCAAACCCAACCAGGTTCTTGGTTGACAACTGGTAAATGATGCTAACCATTCACTGAGGCAGGGAACACAGATCGGGGGCAGGCAGGGCAAGAAATAATTATTTACTTTAAAAAAATGGGTTTGCGGGAACTCCCTGGCAGTCCAGCGGTTAGGACTTAGCGCTTACACTGCCGAGGGCCCAGGTTCAATCCCTGGTAGGGAAACTAAGAGCTCACAAGCCACGCGGTGTGGTCAAAAAAAAAAAAAAAAAAAAAGTGGTACCTATCGGTATATTATGAGGGAAGTTTTTGTTTTTGTTTTTTAATTTTTTAAATTCATTTATTTATTTATATTTTGGCTGCGTTGGGTCTTCGTTGCTGTGCGCGGGCTTTCTCTCGTTGCGGCGAGCGGGGGCTACTCCTCGCCACGGTGCGCGGGCTTCTCATCGCAGTTGCTTCTCCTGTTGCAGAGCACGGGCTCTAGGCGCGCGGGCCTCAGTAGTTGTGGCTCGCAGGCTCCAGAGCGCAGGCTCAGTAGTTGTGGCACACGGGCCTAGTTGCTCCGCAGCATGTGGGATCTTCCCGGGCCAGGGCTCGAACCCGTGTCCCCTGCATTGGTAGGGAGATTCTTAACCACTGAGCCACCAGGGAAGCCCCTATGAGGGAAGTTTTTAAGATGGAAGAGACTTGAGAATGTTTTAAGCAAGGAACCATTAAAATTATGCACTTGACTATTTTAAAAGATGTAAATGATATACTGTTAACTGAAATGAACTCATGTTTGGAAAAAAGTTTGTGTGTGTGTGTGTGTTTGTGTATACACATAGATAATATTCTGGAAGGACAGACAACAAAGTATTAACCACGTTTATCTCTGAGTAGGTACAGTAAGTTTTTAATTTTCATTCTTTTTCTTGATCTGTATTTTTATTATGACGACTATCATTTTGTGATATTTAAAAAAGGCAATAAGCTGTCAACTTCATATTCAGAGAGTCCCCCCTCTTCCATTTACTATGGTCCTGAAAGTGTGCTGAAAACAGACTTTCCTCCAATTTGATAGAATATAGTATAAAAGTCTTAATCCTGATTTTCCCAGGTACTGCTATCCTTGAAGGGGAAGAAACTTCACAGATATCCTGGCTGGAGTGGAAGTTGGCTACTGTCTCAGCCAGCCAGCCAATGGGCCCTGGGAACTCCAGGCATCTCTCCTTTCCATGGGTGGGCCACCTCTCCCCAGACCTTTCTTTTGGGGCCACAGCAGATGAGTAGACCATCCCCAAATCTGAAAGTTGGTTAGCAAGACTGAAAAGTACCCAAAGCAAGGGTGGGGAAACAACACATAGTATAACACAGATCTCAAAGGCAGGTCGGTCCCATCCTCTCCCTTGGCAGTGGCAAATAACCGGCAAACACACCATGTAATAGCTGAAGTCATCTTTTACCTGTGTGAAAAATCACCATTAAAAAGCTGCATGAAAGTGTCAATTCAAAATGGTGAAGGTACAAGTTGTATGAATTGAAAGAATGCACATTAGTGATCATCACTATTTTACTTTTCTTTCACTGTTTTCCTCTTCTCTTTTTCTCTCTCTTTTTCCTTCTTTTTATTGTCTATGCCAAAGTTAGTTTGTTCTTACATAAGCAGTAAGTTGCGGTATTAGTAATGAGTAGTAGTTTTGGGAGATCTTCTTCTTCACAAGATAGAGATTCTAGCTGCCCTTGGGCATTTGATGATCCAAGACAGAGACAAAGAATAAATAGGGAGAATTCTACTATCTTTTCTTCTAGGGAAAAAAACAGAATATGGCCTCAATATGTCAATTAACCTGATCGTGGTGATGATTTTACAAAGTATGTCAAATACTCATACACATATCAATCATCATGCTGTGCAATGTAAATATATACAATTTTATTTGTCAATTATACTTCAATAGAGCTGGGGGGAAAAAAAGAAGTGCCTGCTTCAGCAGCACATACACTAAAACTGGAACTTCTCTGGATACAGAGAGGATTAGCACAGCTCCTGTGCAAAGATGACACGCAAATTTGTGAGGTGGTCCATATGTTTTAAATAAATCATGCTAGGAGAGGGTATGGAGAAAAGGGAACGCTCTTGCACTGTTGGTGGGAATGCAAATTGATATAGCCACTATGGAGAACAGTATGGAGGTTCCTTAAAAAACTAAAAATAGAATTACCATATGATCCAGCAATCCCACTATTGGGCATATACCCTGAAAAAAACCATAATTCAAAAAGAGTCATGTACCAAAATGTTCATTGCAGCTCTATTTACAATAGCCAGGACATGGAAGCAACCTAAGTGTCCATCAACAGATGAATGGATAAAGAAGATGTGGCACATATATACAATGGAATATTACTCAGCCATAAAAAGAAACGAAACTGAGTTATTTGTAGTGAGGTGGATGGACCTAGAGACTGTCATACAGAGTGAAGTAAGTCAGAAAGAGAAAAACAAATACCGTATGCTAACACATATATATGGAATCTAAAAAAAAAAAAAAAGGTCATGAAGAACCTAGGGTCAAGGTGGGAATAAAGACACAGACCTACTAGAGAATGGACTTGAGGACACAGGGAGGGGGAAGGGTAAGCTGGGACAAAGTGAGAGAGTGGCATGGACATATATACACTATCAAACGTAAAATAGATCGCTAGTGGGAAGCAGCCACATAGCACAGGGAGATCAGCTCGGTGGTTTGTGACCACCTAGAGGGGTGGGATAGGGAGGGTGGGAGGGAGGGAGACGCAAGAGGGAAGAGATATGGGAACATATGTATATGTATAACTGATTCACTTTGTTATAAAGCAGAAACTAACACACCATTGTAAAGCAATTATACTCCAATAAAGATGTTAAAAAATAAATAAATAAATAAATAAATAAAGCGATGTAATGTACAGCATGGTGACTATAGTTGACAATATTGTATATTTGAAAGCTGCTAAGAGAGTAGATCTTAAAAGTTCTCATCACAAGAAAAAAATGTGTAACTATGTATGGTGATGGATGTTAACTAGATTTACTGTGGCAATCATTTCACAATACATACAAATACTGAATCATTACGTTGGACACCTGAAACTAATATAATGTTACATGTCAGTTATACCTCAATAAAAAATAAATAGTCTCATAAAGTTAAAACCCAGAGCATAAAGCTGATCTCAGAGATTCAGTCTCCACCCACGTAATCAAAATTGTAACTCACTCCCAAGTCCTGCTTTTCTCATTCACATCTGCCCGTTCACAAGCAAATCACACACCTACTAAGTCAGGACCCACTGCGAAAGGGAAATGAAGGTCCTGCCTCAAGTTAGGAACAAGAGTCAGCATGAACTGGGCTCCGGCCCTAACTCTGCCACCTCCCCAGTGAGTGACTGAACTTTCCTAAACTCCAGTTTCCTCAGCCAGCAAGTGAAAAGAAGACTAGGTCCCACCTCAGAGTGGTGAGGACTATTAGGTAACACATTCAAACTCTCAGCACAGTACTTGGCACCTTAACTACCAGCTCTCATTAAATGATGGCCTTTAGACATACTTATATAATTACTCCTAATAAGGAAGTAAACATTGAGTCACACCAATGACTTTTATTTAAGACTATTTGTGAGGTTGATGTGGAAGAAGGGTTGGTGAAGACGTGTGGGTAGCTCTTCAAATATCTCTCTTTACATTTTCAAGAATTACTTTATTCTATTAAAATACCTTTTATCCTTTTTTTTCCCATAAAAGGGCAACAGAGCAGATCACACTCTGAAAAGCAGCTGGAGTATGATGCAAGCTGTCTCGGGGAGCAGCTGAATCAACCACCCACTTGAGTCACTCAGCATCTGCAGACTCTTTACAGCTACCACTCCTGGGCCTGGTGAATTGGGGCTCAAAAAACACAGTAGCATCAGTAGTCATGGTGTGGAAACAAAGTACTATTTGGGCCCCTTTTCAGACAGGGCGGGCAGGTACGCTTCTCCACGCTCTTCCTTCCTAGAGCTCCTTCTTTCCTCCACTTTCTTGCAAGACCTCATTTCCAGTGCCCGGCATTCTCTCTCATTTCTCTCCTTTCTGCTCTCAGGTCCCTGAAAAAGAAGGGTCAGAAAAGGGTAGATATGCCGACAGCTGACAACATTCCACATTTTTCCAAATTATCAGAAGTGAAGAAAACCCTAATCATTTAGCAGACTTTCACATCTTAGTTTCTAGTAATAAATTAGCATAATAAGCCTAAGGGTGTTGCTAAAGGTTTACTTATAAATAAAGGAATAGGGGGCCTTGGGCATCAGCAGGTGGTCTATGGAGGAAACTCAACCTGCACACTACTCTGCCTCTAATGTACAGAGGGATGTGATTCCATGGCACAGTAAAATTAATAGTCTTCTGGTGCTTTTTGAAAAGGAATGTGGCAAGAGAATCATACACGGAATGATTCTAACCTCCTTATGTTCACTCCCTTAAATTACATTAATAGTAGGGTTTGCACTAAGTTTTCAGGTGAGGACTGGGTAAAGAAGAAAGTGTCAAGGAATGACATTCAACCACACAACATTCTCCAACAGGTTGCGCAGGGGTCTACATTCAGTGACTGAATGAACACACACTGTTGTTCTAGGATGGGGAGATTCGGCACTAACTAGAGAGACCCTACTTCCTAGATTCTACACCTAGGCAGAGGGAGACAATCAATCAATAAGCCTAAAAGGAAACAAGAAAATGAAAGGTAGTGATAAGTGCAATGATACCTATAAATAGGGTGATATGATAGGGAACGGGGATGCGGGGTGCTTCTTTGGTTTCCATGGTGAAAGTGACTTTCAAAGGAATTACTGACAAAAGAATGGTGTTGATAAATGTGGTGGTATCTATTTACACTTCAATTTTTTAAATAAACAAATAAGACCATTACTCCTCCCCTCCTCCATTCCAGTGAACTGGAGACACTGGAGAACCCCTGAGTATCTATGAGGTGAACATATGCAGTGGTGAGTAACAGTCAGATGGGCAAGGTCATGACTCGGCCCTCCAGGGTGAGTTATGGCGATGTCTGGTTACTGTGGTGGTGTTAGCTACTGTACATTGTTAAACTGTTTTCATACCTAGATTATTTCATTTCTGTCTATAATGGTCCGTTAGTCAAAATCAGAAAGCAAAACAAATGATGAAGCTGAGATGCAAGTTAAGAGGAGCTTAAAAATTGTACTAGCTCTGTAAATGTGCCTCCAGATTATTTTCATTAGCTCCAGTGCTTGTATTAAATCCATCAGTCTGATCATAATTCATATTTAGCAGCCATGAATGTCTCTAATCCTTATAAAAACAGTATGAAAAAGGAAATATAGTGATGATTATTTGCAGTTTGGCTTTTCCCTTATTGAGAACCAAGACTATCCAAAAATTGCTCATAAATAACGACCTGAAATATTTTTTCTTATCTCATCACTTAGAAACAAAATGTGAAAAATTATCAAAATAAGCCAGTTGAGTTTTTCAATGTCAAAATGAAAAAATTTAATGTTGTTTGTCATGAGCAGGTCACAAAAGCAGTTCCTGGCTCTTCTTGATGCTAAAGGATGTAAAATTTAAATCTATGTATTAGTATACATTTGGCCCCCAAATAAAAGGCAATATATATTATTTTTTAAATTGCTGAAAAATCACACTTTTTAATGTAGTTAGCTTTAGAAAAGTGTATCAATTGTTAAATAGAAAAAAGTTTTAAAGTATGCAATGTTCCAAATTTTTTATTTTGCATTAAGATAAACTTTATAATATACTGTTTAAAGACTGATATAAAATAAAATACTTAATTTAAAATTATTTATCATGTTTATTTATCATATAATATGAAAAAAATTTTAATGATTTTGTAAATTCCTAGCAGGTTTCTAGCTATAATACAGTTGTCCCTTGGTATCCGCAAAGGGATTGGTTCCAGGACCGCCCACAGGTACCAAAATCCATGGATGCTCAAGTTCATGGGTGCAGAACCCAAAGACACAAAGGGCCGACTGTACATAACTATGAAAAGAATTCTTGGGTCAAAAAAGTTGAAAATGCTGCCTTGGTTATTTTGGTACTCAAAAGGAAGAACTTGAGAAATGAATGAAACAAACATTTTTATATTTTAAGGATAATGTAATGAACACCTCTTTAAATAAGAAAACTGATTTCACATTTACACCCTTATGTAAATATGTAATATGAATGTTTTTCTGAAGCCATCAGAATCAACAAAGAATTGTTCAGATTAAAATTTTTTTCAAAATATATTTATACTCTCCCTTGTTCCAGAAAGAATTTAAAGCAGGTCAGTCCCCTAATGAATATAATTAATGATTTCAACACGTAGTTTTGAAACAGGAATTTTTTCACGCCAGTTTTATTCCTGCCAAAAGTTCATAATGTGAATCTAATCATGAAGAAATATCAGATGAACTCAAACTGAGCTTCATTCTAAAAAATAACTGACCTGTACTCTTCAGATGCCAGTCCCATGAAAAAGACCAAGGCATTGCTCCAGAAATAAAATACCTTAAAGGGAAATAAAAATCGGTTGCAATGCATGATCTGGAATCTCGTTCTAAAAAATATTATTGGAACAACTGACAAAATATGAATAAGGTCAATAGATTGGATATAAAAGTTTTGTATTGGTGTTAATTTCCTGAGTTTAATTATTGTACTGCATTTATGTCCTTGTGCCCTTGTTTGGGGGTGGAAAGGAGAGAGAGGGTATAGGAAAATGTGATAATATATTCACGTTTAGAGGAAGTCTAGACGAAGGGTGTAGTTTTGTACTATTCTTGCAACCTTGCTCTAAGTCTGAAACCATATCTTTAAAAAACAGTACAAAGAAGAGACAAAACAAAAACTCTTAATAAGGTTTAGATAGAGTAAGTGACAGCTGTTCACTACTCTTCCTTCCTTATTCCTTTTATGATCCAGTAGAGAGAGCAGCTTACTGAAGGGGAACCGTAGATACACAAGGTCACTGTGACAAAAGTGAGGTGCCACCTGTGAGGCAAAGATGCACAGGGACAATCCCAACAGCCATCACTGCTAGGCAGAAAGCACCGCACTCAGGTGGACAGTTAGGTAGGAAGCGCCTGAGTGTCTTCCCCTGGCCATTCACAAGGCACAGCTCAAGACCCAGGTGGCAATACGCCTAGGTTTACTTATTTGCTCTGCCTACGACATGGCAGAAACATATCATTATTCTTGTTTTGCAAAATAAAATCAAAACCAAAGACCCCCACACACACACAAAAAAGTATTTTGCTCAAGGCCACTCAGTGAGCACATTGCAGAGTTGAAAAACTACCCCCCAATTAATTGGGTCTCTAGTTTATTACTTTACGTATCAAGTTTGGCATCATCAGTGGCATTTCAATTCTTTCCCCCGTTTTGTGCCTTTGTCTCCCTTGGGCTTCACTTAGACTCTGACGAGGCCACTGTGAATGCCTGGACTGCTCCTCTGGTCCTGGATACTCACACCACCGTGTCCAGAGAGTTCCTTCTGTGTGCTTTTTAAAAGTACAGGGGAACACAACACCATCACAAACTATTTACTACCAGATTAAATATGAGAGAACAAGAGCAGTAGGGGCAGTTTTTTCTTCTTCAGATAGTAAAAGGAGAACGAATCACAATTATTTATAACAAGGGTGATGAAAACAGAGGACCTTGGTAACAAAAACATTCCACATGTGCTCCTTTAGGAATCCTTCCTACACCACATGTCTTCAATAATAATAATTTTAAAATTTTATGTACACCTGGGCTATCTAAAACTGAGTGCCATTTTTCAAAGATCTCAACACGAAGCTGTAAATGAAGAAGTTAGATTTGTTCTCCTCAAACTAGGGAGGGATGAATCCTTTGGGTTTCCTTTTCTAAAATGGTTTAAATATTCAATAATTCTGTTACGTACCGAAGAGACAGAGCGTTTGGTTCTAAAGCAGAGTTGCTGTTCAAAGGACTCTGAAAATGCCTGAATTTTGGAATGGGATCTTATTTTTGATTCCAGTGGCTCCTTGAATGACCCATCCCCTGAGCATTTTCTGTAATCCCGCATGTGAGTATGGCATTGAAATCCCTGGTCCTCATAAGAATGCCGTCTAGGATGGCTGTCAGATGACATCATGCTGGGAAGCATAGGAAACTGGGAATACAGAATTTAAAAATTTACAATATAAAGAGACTGCACAATATTAGCACAGAGACAGAATGTCCATAAATTACTAACCAAACAAATCTCACGTTGAACTGAAATTTTATCTTCTTGATCAGTAGGAGCTTTCTCCTGCAATGAGGCAGTGGGGTCAATTGGTCAAAACATTAAGTAGAACATCCCAAGATTAGCTATGTTGCTCCTCTATCATTAGGGTGGTATAATAAAGTGTTCCAGCCTTAAATTGACATGTAAAGATAAATTTCAAAATGATCAAAATAAATTTTTAATGAAGCCATAAACATTTAAGAAATAATACAAAGGCAAATATTTGTGTGATTTCTGTATGGAGAAGGAATTTCTAAGCAAAAGAGCAATGGAAGAAGTCATAGGGAAAAAATTAATTTAACTACATAAAAATAAAGCTAATGTGCATAAAAAACAACATATAATATGGTAGACAAGAAAAACTTAAAATATTTGCTGCATGTTTAATAAATATTCTGAAAATAAGGATATTTCACATAATACACACAAACATAGAGGTCATGTACTACAATGACATCAGTGTTAAAATCACAATTGGAAAATGATGAAAAAAAGATAGTTCAGATAAACCAAACTTCTTGAAAGAATTGTGACACTTGCTCCGTTAATTTGTCTCACTCCCCAACCCACTCCACTCCAGCTTTTTCACTCACACTTTTTCTTTTTTTTTTGGTTTTTGTTTTTGTTTTTTAAAAGGTATATTTAGTTCCTGTGCAAACTTTGCTGTAGCAGAGAATGCTGCAATGATACACATTTTGGATGTGTATGAATGTATCTGTAAAAGTGAAACAGGTAGGTTAATAAAGAATAAGTGCATTTTAAATTATGATATGTATTGTCAAATTATTCTCCAAAGAGGTGATACAAATTAATATTCCAAACCATGAGTGTGCCTGTTTCCCCACTTTCCAACAAATAGGAAGAGTGAGATAGTATTATTGTTTTAATATGTATTTTTCTTATAATGAATGATGCTGTATAAACTTCATATGATAGAAATTGATGGAGACTTTAGGATTTCTTGGCATCTCATGTGTTACAGAGGATTAGACCCATTTCACAAGCGTGTGGGCAAAGGGGCCCATACTCTGGGCTCCAAGATACCTGGGTTTGGAGTTTGAGATGAGGTCCCATTGATGGAGCACCTACTATGTGCAGACACACTTGCCCCTCACAGCAAGCAGAAACTTGCCCTTCCACAGTGCTATTATTTATCTGAGAAAAGTTGATTAAATGGCTTTTCTAAAGCTACATGACTGATAAAGGGAAGAGCTAGGATTGCAATCCAAGTCAGTTGTAACCACGCTCTGTGCTCTTTCTGCGTCCTGGCATTACTAACTGCTAACTTGGAGCAACAAGGCCAGCAGATCTGAAATCAGAAAACCCAGGTATGTCAATCTGCTACTCACTAGCTGTGCGACCTTGGGTAAATGATAACCTCTTTAGGGGTGAGGGAGGTCCTCAGGTTTCTCAAAGAATTTGTCAAAAAGCTGGAGTTGTTACCTTCAAGTCCTTCCAGGCCTCAGTCTGTAGTACCTTGTAATATGGCAAAAAATAGCTGTTAGCAGTTGCCTTATGTATTGAGGTGCTCCTATGTTGGGTGCATATATATTTATAATTGTTATATCTTCTTCTTGGATTGATCCCTTGATCATTATGTAATGTCCTTCCCTGTCTCTTGTAACATTCTTTATTTGAAAGGGTATTTTATCTGATATGAGTATAGCTACTCCAGCTTTCTTTTGGTTTCCATTTGCATGGAATATCTTTTTCCATCCCCTCTCTTTCAGTCTGTATGTGTCCCTAGGTCTAAGTGGGTCTCCTGTAGACAGCATATATATGGGTCTTGTTTTTGTATCCATTCAGCAAGCCTGTGTCTTTTGGTTGGAGCATTTAATCCACTCACGTTTAAGGTAATTATCGATATGTATGTTCCTATGACCATTTTCTTAATTGTTTTGGGTTTGTTTTTGTAGATCCTTTTCTTCTCTTGTGTTTCCCACTTAGAGAAGTTCCTTTAGCATTTGTTGTAGAGCTGGTTTAGTGGTGCTGAATTCTCTTAGCTTTTGATTGTCTGTAAAGCTTTTGATTTCTCCATCAAACCTGAATGAGATCCTTGCCGGGTAGAGTAATCTTGGTTGTAAGTTCTTCCCTTTCATCACTTTAAGTATATCATGCCACTCCCTTCTGGCTTGTAGAGTTTCTGCTGAGAAATCAGCTGTTAACCTTATGGGAGTTCCCTTGTATGTTATTTGTTGTTTTTCCCTTGCTGCTTTCAATAATTTTTCTTTGTCTTTAATTTTTGTCAATTTGATTACTATGTGTCTTGGCGTGTTTCTCCTTGGGTTTATCCTGTATGGGACTCGCTGTGCTTCCTGGACTTGGGTGGCTATTTCCTTTCCCATGTTAGGGAAGTTTTCGACTATAATCTCTTCAAATATTTTCTCTGGTCCTTTCTCTCTCTCTTCTCCTTCTGCGACCCCTATAATGCGAATGTTATTGTGTTTAATGTTGTCCCAGAGGTCTCTTAGGCTGTCTTCATTTCTTTTCACTCTTTTTTCTTTATTCTGTTCTGCAGCAGTGAATTCCACCAATCTGTCTTCCAGGTCACTTATCCGTTCTTCTGCCTCAGTTATTCTGCTATTGATTCCTTCTAGTGTAGTTTTCATTTCAGTTATTGTATTGTTCATCTCTGTTTGTTTGTTCTTTAATTCTTCTAGGTCTTTGTTAAATATTTCTTGCATCTTCTCGATCTTTGCCTCCATTCTTTTTCCGAGGTCCTGGATCATCTTCACTATCATTATTCTGAATTCTTTTTCTGGAAGGTTGCCTATCTCCACTTCATTTAGTTGTTTTCCTGGGGTTTTATCTTGTTCCTTCATCTAGTACATAGCCCTCTGCCTTTTCATCTTGTCTATCTTTCTGTGAATGTGGTTTTTGTTCCACAGGCTGCAGGATTGTAGTTCTTCTTGCTTCTGCTGTCTGCCCCCTGGTGGATGAGGCTATCTCACACTTTTTCATCTAACACTAATGTTAGTCAGGATATTGGTCTCCATGTTGCCAAATTCTGGGCACTTAATGGTCGTTAGTCACTCCGTAGCATTCAACTCAGTTGCCTATTGAACCCTTCTGGTAACAGTCTTTCCCTTGCCTTCTACCACTGCACCCTCTTGGTTTCCCTTTGATCTTTCTGCCACTGTGTTTTAGACATTTTTGCTCACTTCTCCCTTCTAACTACTCATAACTGTTGGAGTCCCCTGACACTCTAAACTAGTCCTCCTTCCCTTCCTTTGCTTTCTTACTTTACACTGTCTCCCTCAATGTCTCACCCCCAGGCTTCAATTTCCATCTATAACCTAGTTTGTGATTTATTTGTTAGCCCAGACCTCTCTTCTGAGCTTCTTCCCACTGAACTTCTCCTCTTGGTATCCCATAGGCACCCCACCTGACTTGTCCAAATTTGAACTCATCATCTCTCCTTCCCAAGCCTGCTTCTCAAGTGTCCCAGAACTCAGAAACCGGCACCACCATTTGCCCGGTTACTTGGACCAGTAACTCAGAAGCCCCCCTCCACATCCAATTGCCAAGTCAGCAGATTCCACCTCTTAAATGTCTCTCAAAACCATCTACTTTTTTCCGGCACCACTGTTACTACCCTAATCCAAGTCATCATTACCTTTCACCCAGATTCCAGCAGCAGGCTCGTAGTAGTGGATATCCTGCATTCACCCTTACTCACTTTATTTCACTCTTCCCACAGCAGCCAGCATAGTTAAAACAACATCAAACTCATACCTTATCACATTTCATTTTACGCCTCATCTTGCACCACCCTCACCTCTTCAGTGACATAGCCTCACTGGTCTTCTGTCAGTTCCTCCAGCTCACCTGCTCCTGCCCAGCACAGGCACTTTCACAAGTGGTCCTCTCTGGCTGTGACCCCGCCCACAACCCCATCGCTTCACCTCATCCCTGGCTAATCACCCTTCAGTCACCGTGGAAACTGCATTTCCCCAGAAAGCCTTTCCTACCACCCCAATTGGTTCAGGCCCCTGAACCACCATTAGATGCTCTCCTGAGATCTCACACTTCTTCATGACACTTATCACAACTGTCATCAATAATTTGGTTAATTTTGTTACACATCTCTCTTCTCCATTAGACTGTATGCTCCTTCATGTCAGGGGCTACATTTCATTCTCTGCTAGAATCTCAGTATGCAGCACTTTGCCTTCTTCATAGCATGAGTTCATTACATATATATTGAATGAATAAATGTATAAAGAATGTATAAGAATGTATAAATAAATGTATAAAGAAAAAGAAATACCAAACATAAAAATTGTTTATGCTTATTAGTAGTCAAAAATTATGTTAAATGATGTCACATACAATTTTGCCTTCCAAGTTAGCAAAAAAAATTTTTAATAATACTAACACTAGTAAGAGTGCTGGGGGATAGGCACTGTCATTCCTTGCTGGTAGGACTATAAATGGATACAGCTTTCCTAGAAAGCTGTTGGCAGTATGAGTGAGTCAAAAGGCTTAAAATAATTTCCCTCCTTGGGTCCATCCATCGCACATTATTATGGGCTGATTTGTGTCGTACCTCCCCCCAACACCCACCCCGCTAAATTCATATGTTGAAGCCCTACTCAGAATGTGGCTTGTAGCTCAGAATGTGACTGTATTTTGGATAGGGTCTTTAAAGATTAAGTTAAAATGAGGCCATTAGGGTGGCCCTAATCCAATCTGACTAATGTTCTTACAAGAAGAGGGAATTTAGAGACACTAGGGATATACTCACGCAGAGGAAAGACCATGTGAGGACACAGCGAGAAGGTGCCATCTATCAATACAAGCCAAGGAGAGAGGCCTCAGAAGAAACCAAACCTGCTGACACCTTGATCTTGGACTTCCAGCCTCCAGAGCTATGAGGAAATAAATGGCTGTTGTTTAAGCCACCCAGACTGTGGTATTTTGTTATGGCAGCCTGAGCAAACTAATACACATATATAGAAACTTACTCTCAAACAATAATCAGAAATATGGTTAAAGATTTATAAAGTTGGGGCTTCCCTGGTGGCGCAGTGGTTAAGAATCCGCCTGCCAATGCAGGAGACACAGGTTCGAGCCTTGGTCCGGGAGGATTCCCACATGCCGCAGAACAACTAAGTCCGTGCACCACAACTACTGAGCCTGTGCTCTACAGCCCGCATGCCACAACTACTGAAGCCCACGCGCCTAGAGCCCATGCTCTGCAACAAGAGAAGCCACCGCAATGAGAAGCCCGCACACCGCAACGAAGAGTAGCCCCTGCTCGCTGCAACTAGAGAAAGCCTGCGTGCAGCAACGAAGACCCAATGCAGCCAAAAATAAATTAATTAAATAAAATAAATTTTTAAAAAA
This sequence comes from Balaenoptera ricei, assembly GCF_028023285.1. Classification (NCBI taxonomy): domain Eukaryota; kingdom Metazoa; phylum Chordata; class Mammalia; order Artiodactyla; family Balaenopteridae; genus Balaenoptera; species Balaenoptera ricei. Next base: position 113,524,468 of record NC_082642.1, read on the forward strand.
AGATTTATAAAGTTGCTAAGATACATGAGGTAAGTATGTATAAATTAGTCCATTTACTGTAGGTCAGACATGGTACTTGGTGCTATGGATAAACTGGGGAGCAAAACAGAGTGTCCCCTTCTTAGAACTTATGTCTGCAATGGCGATAAATAAATGGGCATATGCTTACATCCTTGGCCAAATGCTATTAAGGGAATGTTCAAGGTGCAATAACAGGGTATAGCAGAGTAAAACCACATATATTTGGATGGGTGTTGAGGTGACTGGGAGGGTCAGGGGAGACTTCTGTGAAGGTGTGACAATTAAGCTACAATCTGAAGGATGAGCGGGGTTAATTAGGAAACAGAGAACGCTTGTCCACCTGAGGATGAGACCATACATGCAGAAGCCCTGCCACAGAAGGAGCTTGCTGGCGTAGAAGGAAGAGAAGTCTGGTAAGGCCAGGGAGTGCCTGAGAGGAGAGGGGAGGGCTGGGATGGGTAAGCTGTGGGGACATCATAAGATGGGCAATCTTAAAACATACCCAACTGTGATCAAAGCCTTTGTCTGCGATCTGGGGTTGTTTTCTTCCTACTCCATTTTAGTATTTTTCATGTTTTCTACAGTGATCATGTATTATATTATCAGGAAAGAAATAATACTTGAACATTTGAGACTGGGACACAGAAGGACAAATATTACATAAGGTATCTGAAATGGTCGAGCTGATAGAAGCAAGGAATAGAATGGTGGTTGCCAAGGGCTGGGAGGAGGGGGATATGGGGAGTTGCTAATCAATGGGTATAAAATTTCAGTTATGCAAAATAAGTTCTAGAGATTTGCTGCACAACATTGTGCCTAAAGATGACAATACTGCATTGTACACTTAAAGATCTGCCAAAGACGGTGGAGCTCATGTTACATGTTCTCACCACACTAAGATTTGAAAAATAAAACTTAAAAATGTGAGACTGGCATTTCCTGATAGAGGTCCAAACTCATTAAAGTTCACCTATCTCTCCAACTCCTACCTTTCCCTCAGTAGTGAAATCAGGCCGCAAGAAGACTTCCTGTGCCACAGGGTCAAACACTTTCCCCAGCGACGGGGTCTGTTTTGTGCAGGTTACCATTACACATTTATTTGCTGAGTCAGTAAACAGAGTTGAATCAATAAAAGCGTATTACCAATACAAGATCAGCTCAGACAAAATAAAATAGAAAATTAACTAAAATGTAGTTCAGCACATTTTAAAAAGTTTTGGCCTGCTTATTGTGAATAAAAATGCTAGTTTGTGAGCACGTTTAGGACAATATTGTTTCCAAGGGCATCCAAGGAAATGATGTGGTCTTAACTTCATAATTTTCACAATACTTAACAGAGTGCCTTGTGCTTAAAGGGACTTAGTAAATGCTTACTTAATGGAATATTTTATTTATGTTGCCTACATAATACTTAGCTCTATACCTTGATTATAGTGAATACTTGATAAATGCTGATGAACAATAAATAAATGAATGAAAAGATAAAAAAAAAAAAAAAAAATGTGAGACTGGGAGTGAAATGCAGATGTTTGTACAAATGTCCTCTTCCATTGAGAGACCTGAAAAAAATGCAAGGGTTTCCATCACAATATAAATAAACACTTAATATCTCCTTATAGCAGATGACATTTCCAGTTAGTCTCTTTTGGTGTGGGACCTTGTGAGAAACAAGCTTAAAAGAGCTCTCTAATTGGTTACAGGGAGAAAGCTCCCACTTTTAAAAATGTTTACTTACTAAGCAAGCTCTACTTTTGGAATTTTATATCCCCTTCTAATGTAATTTCACTCACAAAGACTTGAATCAACGCCCTAAATAGCTGACTTTTTCAAGGTCTGGACTTGTCACCTCCATGGTCATGGACCAATCTTATGGATCTATCTCACATGCTGTGAAGCAGGCTCTAGCACGTGGAATGGGATCCCCACGCTCCGAGCTCAGCACCTGGACTCCCCAGCTCTCAGGCTACATAGCCTGCAGCAGGCATGGATTTTCTGAGCAATAACTACCCAGTGCCCTGACTCTCACTAGAAAACAGTGTTCTGAAAAACAATGCTGTTTCCTACTGTGGTCTCAGAAAAGCATTTCTGTCAAAAAAAAATCCTATGCACTCTCTAACCCCAAGCCATAGGTCCTCACTTTAAAAAAAAAAAAAAGTTATGTAACATCTTCACTTCAAGAGCTTAACTACTTGATGTTTTTTATTCTGGGTTTAATTGCAATCACCCTTCAATTGTACACCTCCTGCCCTCTGAGTAAATGCAAGCACCTGAGCCACCCATCAACAGCAAGATGAGAAACAAGAGGGAGAAAGATCCAGGTGTTGAGACAGTAAGACCCATGTTGAATCTTAGTGCACCGTGTGTGTCAGGGACTCTGGGGACCATGCGCTTATCTCTAACCTCAGAACAAATCCTACAAGGGAGTCATTCTTCCCCTTTTACAGATGAAGCAAATGAATCTTAGTTTGGCTAAGTGACTTGCCTATGACATGTGACTAGTGACTTTACGGGAGAGGTAAAGTGCCATGCCTAAGCATAAGACATATCTTCCTTGGCTGAATAATCCCAAACTTCTGTCTTCAGCAGCAGCAACAACTTCATTCTATTTCTATGTGAAACTTCCTGTAAACGTGACTTCTAATAATGTACCAGTTGTAACAGAATTCGATTACGAAAGTAATAATAATTTGTAGGTCTTTAGGAATTAGTCTAAAAGAATTTTATGTGAGGAATATTTTATAATGTAGACTAATTGCCTATCAACAGAGCCAAGAGGGTTATAAATTAGTCAACTAGCTATATATGGTAACAGCATCAGGAAAAAAAAAGATTCAAGTGTTCAACTGGTGAAACGGTAGGTCAGTACCATCCACTGGGCATCCTTTAGGGAAACTAAAAGACATTTTAAACTCTGACACATAAGAAGGAGGAGGAGGAGGACGGAGAGGGGAAGGTGCGGGGGAGGAGAGGAGGAGGAGGAGAAGAAGTACTTATTAGGTACCAGGCACTGTCCTAAGCACGCTGTATACATTACTCACTGGATCTTAACAACACCCATATGACGTATGTACTATTATCATCAATTCCATTTACATAGAGGGAATCTCAGACAGAGAGAGGTTAGGTAACTTGCTCAGAGTTATGCTGCCAGTAGTAGGCGCTGGGAGGCTACCTCCAGAGCCCTCACTCTTACCCACTCCACTCTGCTGCCTTCCCAGCAACTCCTCTATGTCAGCATCTAGTAGAAGAGAGGAAACAAGTCCATGGAAGTTTATGATAAAAGCTCCTCTGTAGAAACATCCCTGATGCCTGAAATTCTATTCGTAGTTTCATTTCTTTGGATTAAGGCATTGTCTCCTCTTAAAATTAAATACAAATTTAATCTGAAAAACAAGGAACCACTGTTAGTCATGAAACTTTAGGGCATCCCCTCTCTCTTCGGGTTCGAGAAATCCTCTAAGGGGGCCATGCCCCACCCCATCCCTGTAGTGAGCAACTACAGGAGAACCACCGCTGCAGTGAGATACTACAAGGACGAGAGTGTGTAGCTACCCTTGGGCCAATCAGGGATAAAAATTAAAATTAGATATATCTTCTGCAGCTTTAAATTGAGAATATGATGACAGAATATAAAATTGGTTAAAGGTGATTATTTTTTAAAATTTTTTTAACATCTTTATTGGAGTATAATTGCTTTACAGTGTTGTGTTAGTTTCTGCTCTATAACAAAATGAATCAGCTATATCCATACATATATCCCCATATCCCCTCCCTCTTGCATCTCTTTTATATTTAAAAAAAAATCCCTTGTGTGCAGATAGGCAGAGGTTTATTTTGTACCCCTCAAATGATATGATGTAGACCAGCACATGTGCTTATGTGAGCATCAAAGAAGCACTGAGAAAGTCCATGTAGAGTTAGCAAAGCCCCAGGTCAGGGAACTCAGTTCCTCCTTGAAGAGATCTTTCATTCAGCATAATCCTCCCTTCCACCAGGCCCTAACTGTATAGAACAGTGTTAAGAAAACCATGTTAAGCTGAAGGAGAAGATGACTAAAAAGTCGAATAGACTATTTAAAATTCACTTTCAATGAGTAGAATAAATAAGGGATATGGAGATTGTTCTACTTCAAGTCTGTATTCATGTGACGATGCAGGGAGAAGGTAGATTAGTTCTGCCTTCATATGAGAGAGTGATAAGAGAGACTTCATATTACTTACCTTATTTTTTATCACCAAGCACCTCAGGAGAGTAAAGTTAGATATTTTAATTTGCTTTAAATCAGCAGTCACAGATTATAATGAGTCTTGTCAAAAAGTAGTGTTCTCTGAGAAGGACCAAGTTTTACCCCTTGTCTACCTCATTCTTCCTGCCAAATTTGTGTCTTCCTCTAGATTAGAAGTGCCACAAGAACAAACACCATATGTCTTCTTTTTCCCTGTAATCCTATTGTGCCTTGCACGACGCCTGGCACACAGTAGGTGTTCTATAAATATGTTTAATGATTTAATGCTCCATCACTATGGTTTTGCAAGAATCATGAGGCTGAAGAGCCATATTAGAAACCACATTCAAATAGGAAAGAAGGGGAAAATTCTTCTCTTCCTTTGCATGCAATACTGATGGATGTAGGTTACTAATAGGTTGCAAGAGGGAAGAGCCTTAGAGTGGAGCAGTGGGGAGAGAAGGAAAAAGATAAGGCTAAAAGTAAGCTCTTTTTTTTTTAAGGTCTTTTATTGAGCTCAAAGCAAAACAGAAAACTTCAAAACCTAATTTTTCTCATATCTCTAAAGTAAGAAAAATTTGAGCGCATCTTAGAGTTAGGAAAAGTTAAGTATCCAACTACAGATTCACTTCACAAATACATGGCATTGTGTGAATAGAGATGAAGAATCAGACCCCCCATTTTCTAGGTCTCTGCCCACATCACCCAAGGTTCCCTGATCTGTGATCTGTGATTTGTGTTTTCTCAACTCAGTCAGGTTGTCATGTTTATCCCATGCTTTGTCTCCTTAGATAAACACATGCTTTCTGCATGTTAGTCTGATAATTATGGAATTCATTGTCAACTCAGAGAATCTAAACAGGTTAATTCAGGCAAATGTCCAAAGCCAGTACGAGCAGGAAAAGATATATGGACCCCACTGAGAAACGTTATACAAAACAAATTTTGCTATTCCCGAAGAGTTTAAGGCAAACAATATTACAACCTATAAGTGCATTCTTGAAATAGGGTAGATTTTCCCAGTTTTTAAAGTCTAACAGATACTAAAATTCAAATGAGAGTGTGATAAGCAGGTGTTTACTTTACAACAGAATCATGGAAAGCTAGAGCTAGAAGGGTTCTTGGAGATCAACCAATGCAACCTCTCTCCTTTTTTACTTAAAGAACCTGAAGTTCAATGAGGTGTTGAAATGCGCCCTTTGTGCCTGATTACGCATTTGGTAAGAGATCTATTTTCAAATATTTGTGTCTCAAAGAGGTCTTATTCCTCAAACTTGCTGATCATTGGGAGTAAAAGATTGCCTTACAAGTTTTAATATACTTCACATGCGTTATGCTTCTGGGCACTCCGGAGCTAAAAATAAAATAACATTACCCCAAAACTTATTTGGTTCTGGAGTTAGCAGTAGCAGGGGGTTGGGGAAATATTCTCTGGTAGCTGGAATTCTAAGTGACATGTGTACCCGCTGCTGAGTCTACACCTGGTCAGGCCCACCCACTCCCCTCTTGGGAGCTTTCCTGCTCCCCTGACACGGGGTGCTCTGCCTAGCCATGGAAGAATAGTGCTGAGGGTGGTAGAATGTTGGCTTTGTCTCCCATCAGGAAACCAAATGAGAACCAGCAGAAAGAGTGTATCAAATTTATCAGAGGTAGTGATTTACTATGTGGAATCCCCAATTCCTTAGATGTCACCAAATAGTGGAGCTATTTTCAGTACTTCAAAAAGACTACTGGAAATCAAACAGTGATCCACAACAATGCTACACAGACTATAACATCAGGTTTCTTTCCTTTGGCTTGAATTATATTACCACCCAATAGGATTATGCCAGGCTTATCAGGAGCTCTGAATAGCGGTTAAATATATCTTAGGTTGCTAAAAACGAAGGAATCATTACTTAATAGATGGAAATCAGGTCCCTTGGAGGACAAGACAAAATGAGTATAAAAAAAGGTTTGGAAGTACTCATTTTCAACCAAAGAAAACTTTATACCAAAGGACTCTCAAAAAGATCTAAGAGAAATCCCCTTCCCCTAGTCTAGCTCTCCCCCGGTTCCGTCATAATAACTCACTGGACAGGGCAGGGAGGTTTTCCTGTAACTGGAGTCTTGTGATCCACGGCGGTCCCGGAGTCCTCTCTCATCCTCCTCTATCCAGCTGTGACCCCAGAAGCTGCTCATCCATTTGGCAAAAGACACATCATCATCATCATCATCTTTGTGCTCCATGTAAAGGTGATTCAAAATATCGAAGGCCTGCTCCTAAATCTGGCAGAGAGAAATATTACCCAACAGGGCTGACTTGATGAAACCCAGGATCTCCCTCAAAAGACAAAACGAAACTGATGTTTTCAAATGGCCTCTGATAATGGAATCCTTAAAGGAGAAAGATTTACTAAACAACCACTTCACCATCAGGCAGCCTCTGGTAATGTCTATTTATAAATTGTGCAGCCCACATTCCCCTCCCCTCCCCCTGTCTTTTTAAATTGAGATGCTTTTTAATCCTTCCATTGCTGGGGCTTGTGCCTGGCAGCCTAAGGGTGGGAAGCAGAGTCCACTGCCTGGTTTTCCCTGTGTTTTGTTGCTGATGGCATGTGATGGCATCTCCAGCTGTTAATGGTGTTGGAGCATGACCTTCATAATATGCCTGTCAGCTCCAGGCCAGCTCTGAAACGGGGCCACTTACAAGGGACAGACTCAGCCTGAAAGATAGCCAGCTATGGTGTGTCATATCTAGAGCCAGATATTCTCCTAATGAATAAATTTGATATTGTTATAAAATCTAGCTCCTGGGGCAAAAGAAACAGGAGGGATTTTTTTTGGGGGGGGGATATATTATTTTTATATGTACAAAGGTAAATAATGTACATGTACAATGTACAAATCTTAAGTGTATAGTTTGATGAAGTTTTACATACATATACCCTTCTAATGACCACAACTATGCAGGTGAAGACACAGACTCTTTCCAGTACCCCAGCAGTCTCCTTCTTTCCCCCTTCCAATCTAACCTCCCTCCAAAAGGTTAAGACTTCTGACCTCTGTCACTGTAGATTAATTTTGCCTGTTTTTGAACTTTCTTTCAATGGAATTATATAGTATGTATTATTTTGTGTCACTTAACATTATGTTAGTGAGATTTATCCATGCTTTTATAATAACAGTAGTTCATGCTGTATAGTATCGCATAGTATGATTATCTAACCTTTAAAAATTCAGTCTAATATTGATGGTCATTTCGGGCTATCATTTGGGTTGTTTACAGTTGGGACTATTATAAATAAAGATCCTATGAGCATTAGAGTCCCTGTCTTTTAGTGTTTTGTGTTTTTTTTCCAAGGTAAGGAGAATATTACATTTATTGAGCCCCTTACTTTGCACCAGGTATGGAGTCAAGTATTTTACGTATGCTACTTTCATTATTAACAACCCTGTGTCTGGGATATTTTCATCACATTTTATAGATGAGGAAGTTGAGATTCAAATAGATCATCACTTCCCGAAGGTGAAATTACTACTAAGCAGCACAGCCACATTTGAAGCAAGGAGTATAACAAAGTCCGGGTTCTCTCCACCATTCTGCCAGTATTCCAAGAAACTTTTGATAAATCTCGCTTTTTTTTTTTTTTTGAGTGGTTCAAACAAAATGAATTTTATTTATCTTCCATGAAACAATTCAGATATAAACGGCTAGTCCACAAAACCATCCAGGACCCAGACTCCTTATATCTTTTCATTTGGCATCCCCTGAAGTGTTGTCTGGACAGATGGTCAAAACTGAGTCACCGGCAATTGAGCGTTCCAGCCAGCAAGAATGGGGAAAGACAGAAAGTAGAGGGCAAGCAACTTCCTTTTAAAGGAGCAACACTCAGTTTTGCTCACATCAATTTTGCTCACATTCTACTGGCAAAAAAAATCATTCACACAGCTGCAACCGGTTATAAAGAAGCTGGAAAATGTAGTGTTTACCTGGAAAGCTATGTGCCTAGCTACAATGCAGAGATTCTCTTACTAAAAGGAAAAAGAGAATGGATACAGGGGATAAGTACAGCCTCTGCCAGAGGCAGTGTACCCTGAAGTGTGTTAAGGAAACACTAGTTCCATGAATTGTCAACGGACTTACCAAAAAACAAGTTCTTTATAGCTGGACTTATCAGAGCCTTTAATACACTAATGGTTAAACTCTGTGAGGGAGGAATAGCTTTGCTACATTACCTAGATTTATTTGACCATGGGATCCATTTTTCAAAGGTCAACTCTTAGAGCTAATATGTGGTGGAATACCTTTTGGGAAACACTACTCTGGAATACTGCTCTCTCTTTTTTTTAATAGATCTTTATTGGAGTATAATTGCTTCACAATACTGTGTTAGTTTCTGTTGTACAACAAAGTGAATCAGCCATATGCATACATATATCCCCATATCCCCTCCCTCTTGAGCCTCCCTCACCCTCCCTATCCCACCTCTAGGTCATCGTAAAGCACCGAGCTGATTTCCCTGTGCTATGCTGCTGCTTTCCACTAGCTAACTATTTAAAATTTGGTAGTGTATATATGTCGATGCTACTCTCACTTTGCCCCAGCTTCCCCCTGACCACCGTGTCTTCAAGTCCACTCTCTATGCCCGTGTCTTTATTCCTGCCCTGCAACTAGGTTCAGGGTTGAACCTAGTTCAACCTTTTTTTTTTTTTTAGATTCCATATATATGTGTAGCGTACGGCATTTGTTTTTCTCTTTCTGACTTACTTCACTCTGAATGATAGACTCTAGGTCCATCCACCTCATTACAGATAACTCAATTTCGTTTCTTTTTATGGCTGAGTACTTTCCATTGTATATATGTGCCACATCTTCTTTAGCCATTCATCTGTCGATGGACATTTAGGTTGGTTCCATGTCCTGGCTATTGTAAATAGTGCTGCAATGAACATCGTGGTGCATGTCTCTTTTTGAATTATGGTTTTCTCTCAGGGTATATGCCAAGTAGTGGGATTGCTGGGTCATATGGTAGTTCTATTTTTAGTCTTTTAAGGAACCTCCATACTGTTCTCCATAGTGGCTGTATCAATTTACATTCCCACCAAAAGTGCAGGAGGGTTCCCTTTTCACCACACCCTTTCCAGCATTTATTGTTTCTAGATTTTTTGATAATGGCCATTCTGACCAGTGTGAGGTGATACCTCATTGTAGTTTTGATTTGCGTTTCTCTAATAATTAGTGATGTTGAGCATCTTTTCATGTGCCTCTTGGCCATCTGTATGTCTTCTTGGTGAAATGTCTATTTAGGTCTTCTGCCCATTTTTTATTTCAATTGTTTGTTTTTTTGATATTGAGCTCCATTAGCTGTTTGTATATTTTGCAGATTAATCCTTTGTCCCTTGTTTCATTTGCAAATATTTTCTCCCATTCTGAGGGTTGTCTTTTTGTCTTGTTTATGGTTTCCTTTGCTGTGCAAAAGCTTTTAAGTTTAATTGGGTCCCATTTGTTTATTTTTGTTTTTATTTCCATTACTCTAGGAGGTGGGTCAAAAAAGATCTTGCTGTGGTTTATGTCAAAGAGTGTTCTTCCTATGTTTTCCTCTAAGGGTTTTATAGTGTCTGGTCTTATATTTAGGTCTTTAATCCATTTGGAGTTTATTTTTGTGTATGGTGTTAGGTAGTGTTCTAATTTCATTCTTTTACAGGTAGCTATCCAGTTAAATCTTGCATTTTTAAACAGAGGCATTCTTGCACATTTTCCATATAAAAATTCTCCCTTGAGCTGTAAAAATTGGCTTAACTGTAACCAATGTACCTAGAGCACTATTCTACAACTTATGTTACTAAGGGAAAGTAACCAAAGCACAAAATAGCTTGCAACATTTTTATTTCTTGCTTTAAATAACAGGGTGCATGCTTATTACTTTGTAATATTTTATTAAAGAATGGAAGAAGCCTGGCTTTTCAATGACCCAGATGAGAAAAGGAAATACATAATTCTATGTCATCACTGTTGGTTGTCTCTGATATTAAAGAAAGAAATCAGATAATTTTTCTTGGGGAAACACGACCAGGTCTATCCACAAAAGTTGACTATGGATGGACCTCTTCTTTTCTATTCCTCCTAAGACAGAAGTGTGTTTTCTTCCAATTTCTGAAACAAAAATAAATCTGAGGGCAGGGGATGGAGAAACCAGAGCAGATAATATCTAATTATTACTTCAAAGTATTTCAGGGAAAAGGAAATAGGACTTTATCTTAAAACCTCTTTGAGTAATATCTGTTTCTTGGACTTCTGTGCCCTCCCCTTAATGCCTTATACACAGAAACAATTTAGATAATGGAAAATGTGCAGAAAAAAAGGTATATATATATATAATTTATTACGAGGGATTGGCTCATACAGTTATGGAGACTGGGAAGCCCCACAGTCTGCCATCTGCTAGCTGGAGACCCAAGATAGCAAGTGGTGTAATTCAGTCTGAGTCCTAAGGCCTCCAGGGAAAGCAGTGATGTATTGATAAGTCCCAGTCCAAGAGCAGAAAAAGATGAGATGAGATCGCCCAGCTCAAGCAGTGAGGGAAGAAAAAAGGGTGAATTTCTCCTTCTTTTGCTTTCTGTTCTATTCCAGCCCTCAACTGATTGTATCATGACCACCCACATTGGCCAATTTACTTTACTGAGCCCACTGATTCAAATGTTAATCTTATCTAGAAACATCCTCACAGATACACCCAGAAATGTTTAATCTGGGCACCACATAGCTAGTCAAATAGACATTTAAACTAACCACACAGGCACTAATCCCATTCCTGACAGCTCCAGCCTCATGACCTATTTACCTTCCAAAGGTCCCATCTCCAAATACCACCACATTGGGGATTAGGCTTTAACATATGAACTTTGGAGGCCCACAGACATTCAGTTCACAGTAGGGTACCTACATGACCAGTACCCAGCCAAAACCCTGAGCACTAAGTCTTTAATGAACATGTAGACAACATTTCACACGTGTTGCCACAACTCATTGCTGGTGGAATTAAGCACATCCTATGGGATTTACCTGGAAAAAGGAATTTTGGAAATTTATTCCTGGTATCCTTCAGACTTCACCCAATATGCCTTTCCCTTTTTGATTTTGCTTTGTATCCTTTCAGTGTAATAAACCTTATCCACAAATACAACTATATGATGAGTCCTGTGGATTCTTCTAGCAAATCTCCAAACTGGGGGTGGCAGTTGGTATCAGAAATGGGATTCACTAAAACAAGCCCAACTCACTGAAATATGGCTAAAGCAGTATTTAGAAAAAGGATGAAGGGGACATAATGATAAACTTTCAATGCCAAGTGGTTACCTAGTCATCTGTGGTATGAAATGGCAGCAGAGATGATGTCTGCTATGAAAGGTGAAGATTACCTATGAAATTTTAAAATGATACATCCAACTCCAGAAGGATTGGCTCCTTGAATGTGCTGGCTGCTTTTGGCAATGGTAGCTGAAGTGAGGAGATTAAAAATTGCAAATGCAGCCTGGATGATGCCTTAGGGTTTTGTTCTCTCCTCCAGGTGGGAGGGGAAAAGATTATCAGTGCCAAGGCAAGCTTTAGATAAATCAGAAATAAAGGAGAAGGGAAAAACAACATTTTATCCACTGGTACGGCAGCCCCTTGCATTCCAGCTGGGACCTCTAAGCAGCTGTAATGTCAATCCTGAAAGCATTGAGTTTACTGCTAGGGGATTGTGTAAACTTGCAATGAAAAAGAGAGAGAGAGAGAGAAAGAGAGAGAGACTCAAAAAAATGGCTTTTTATTTTGTGGCTATTGCTTCTGGAGGTATGATAAAAATAAATGTAAAATACGATATGCTTGTAATTTCATACATGTTAGAGGAATTATTGCAGTCAGGGAAAGCTGCCCAATAAAAGGTGTTAGTAGAACATAAATTCCTTGCTTTTTGCTGCTGGTGGATGGGTTAAAATTTAAACTCTTTGGGTATCAAAATCTCACAACTGATTATTTTTGCTAAGATTTTTGCCTGTTGGAGTCTACGGGAAAAGGTAGACAACATAAAAGGAGAGAAAATCTCCACAGGAAAATCAACTTTTGCATTTTAAAAGGCAGGTTTTAGTTTGCTAATAAGTTCTTATAAAATCAGATGTCTACTAGAGTCTGTCATACAGAGTGAAGTAAGTCAGAAAGAGAAAAACAAATACCGTATGCTAACGCATATATATGGAATCAAAAAAAACGGTACTGATGAACCTAGTGGCAGGGCAGGAATAAAGACGCAGATGTAGAGAATGGACTTGAGGACACAGTGGGGGAAGGGGAAGCTGGGACGAAGTGAGAGAGTAGCACTGACATATATGCTCTACCAGATGTAGAATGGATGGCTAGGGGGAAGCTGCTGCCGAGCACAGGGAGATCACCTTGATGCTTTGTGATGACCTAGAGGGGTGGGATAAGGAGGGTAGGAGGGAGGCTCAAGAGGGAGGGGATGGGGATATATGTATGCATATAGCTGATTCACTTTGTTGTACAGCAGAAACTAACACAACAATGTAAAGCAATCATACTCCAATAAAGATATTTTTAAAAAATCAAATGTCTAACCCTTAGAGGCTGATGACTTTCCAGCCTAATGTGCATGTTTTTGAGTGGGTCAATTTGGACTTTAAGTTTGACAAGATAAAAGGGGCTTAGAAGGACTTGAAACCTCATTGTCTGGCCCAGTAGTCTCTTCGCTTTGCTGCTGCTAAAGAAGAAAAGTCCTTTTTGGAATCCTGAATTCAGAAATCCTGTTTGCCTGGACCTAACAGTGGGATGAAACCTCATGATTGTGCTGGTCCATAAGGATTGTGATGGACCTCTAAAAGCAGACATAGGCTCAATGAACAGAACTCAGACTCTGGGACTATTGCAGATTTAAGACCCTCCCCCCTTATGGGGCCATAAACTATAAAAAACATTATGGATGCTGACTGGACCACACAGGTCTCTTGCAGATGCCCATGGGAAAGTGCTTGTTCTCTGATGGGACCATATGAAACCAAGCTTCTAGTGGCTCCATCTGTATAGTGCAGAAACTAATTGCATCTGAGATGATTAATCACAAGAAACCTAACTTGTGATTCTTGTCGAAAGCTCCAAGTTGGGAGAGAGCACGTTATGGGGAGTGGGACCTCTGCACCCACTCCTAACGGATAGGGTTCTCATCCCCTTCCCAGGCATGTCTCACTGCTGCTGACTTGTGTCTGGATTTTAAGATTACTTGAAATTTACAATGGACTGATAACCTGATTCTACTTCACTCACATTTCTTCTTAGTTAGGAATTCTGATTATTAAACATAGCTGTCCCCAGACAGACACTGGTCTTTTCTGGGCTATTTACTGAATAAATGATCAGGATGACAGGCGTCAGAGTTATGTAAACACATTCTGAAAACTCTTGAAAATTCAGGATTTTGTCCTACCAGTTCCTGAACATGATGTGTCTTTCTGGCTAAGTTTATTAAAATTGTTTTTCTAGGGCTTCCCTGGTGGCGCAGTGGTTGAGAGTCTGCCTGCCGATGCAGGGGACACGGGTTCGGGCCCTGGTCTGGGAAGATCCCACATGCCGCGGAGCGACTAGACCCGTGAGCCACAACTGCTGAGCCTGCGCGTCTGGAGCCTGTGCTCCGCAACGGGAGAGGCCGCGATGGTGGGGGGCCCGCGCGCCGCGATGAAGAGTGGCCCCCGCTCGCCACAGCTGGAGAAAGCCCTCGCACAGAAACGAAGACCCAACACAGCCCAAAATAAATAAATAAATAAATAAATAAATAAAAAAAATTGTTTTTCTATGTTATAAATTTTTCTATGACTCTGTTTGGATTTGTTAAATTAATACTTATTAAGTGGAGTGCAGGGTAGCAGATGGTGAGCTGCAGTTCAACAGTAGATCACAAGAGGAATTAAAATAGAGAAGTTTATTACTCACAGGTCCTGGAGGAAGTACCTGACATACCTTGAGGGAGCACATGGGGAGGTCAGGGCAGAGTGCAGACAGAGAGAAGCAGGACCTGGGGAACATGTTTTTATTAGAGTCTAGGGGTAGAGTGCTTTGTGGTTCCCGGGCTAAGGCCTGATTGGTCAATTCAAACCAAAAGAGCCAGGGTTCTGATAAATCCCACAAAGGTCTTACTGGTCTTATCTAAGGAGCATATAAGGGGAAGGCACTGGGAAGCAGGGGAGATTGTTGATCACAAGGGCTGTTGGGGAAGTCATATCAGGAACTTACATTTCCTGGTGACTCTGTGAGCTGCCATCTAGGGCATGGGTTTGCCTGAGGGGACTAGTGTCAGTTTAAGGTCACTGCTGGCTGCTTGGCCAAACAAAATAGATGCTGAGGCAGCAACAGCATGGAGGAGCTTAGCTAAATTCTCAACACTCTCTTTATACCAAACACTTCCTGCTGAAAGGTCTAGATGAGAATAAAAAATGATTGGGGAAAAAAAATGTAAAGTTAAGATTACTGTATGAGACACACTGATTTTGTAATAACAGAAAAAACAAAAAGCCAGCACCTGGGAGATGCAGGGAAAGGTGGGCATTAATGATTTCTGTTTTTTATAACTGCTGTTTTTCAGAACTGATCCTGGGGGAATTCCCTGGCAGTCCAGTGGTTAGGACTTGGCGCTTCCATTTCCGGGGTCCCAGTTTCAATCCCTGGTCTGGAAGCTAAGATCCCGCAAGTTGCGCAGTACGGCCAAAAAAAAAAAAAAAAAGAACCACTCCTGAATGCCAATGTTGCCTTCCCAAGATGCTGTAAGGTCTTGAATTCAAACTGACTGCTGAGCCTGTGAGCACACCTGACAACACTGACTGTGACACAACAGGGAATGTCCCCAGCTCCTCAATTTCCATGAAGAACACCTGTAGATGTTGTCCCCACTCATGAGGCAAATGAACTGATGTCAAAGACAAGCAAAACTGATTGAAACTGACTGCCTTCTGGAAATCCTTCTAAAACTAGGGACTCAACTGAATTATTTGGACTGGACAGAGAGCCCTAATGCAGAAGGATCCACAGTGGGAAGCCACACTGGAAGCCTCGTTAACCTGTATTGCCTGACTAATGTGTGTCCTCATTGGGGTGACTTAACAGTTGCACACTTTTTGTTTCCAAGGGTACTCTCTGTGTGTACCTTGACTATCATGGACCGCTTCTGTCCTGGAAGGCACGCAGGTCAGCGTCAACTTACCAGTCAGAATTGTGTTGTGCTTGAATCGATGGCTCAGGCCAGGTTAAGAAAAGGTTAATACAAAAACTTAAGGAGAAAGCCACCTAGCTTTCTAAGAATGACCTTTATTTTTAATGGGATTTGTTTAAATTGGCTAAATCCAGGACCCCTAGAGGGCATAACAAAAGTCAATGTTACAGGATACTTTCACCCTGCTGCATGGGGTCCTACTGAAAATAATTTTGCTCTAAAAATGCCTTGGCCAAGAAGGTGGACTCTGCAGAAAAGAGGTAACACAGAAGCCTGAGACTGCCTATCCTTAGAAAGGCCTCCTTGCAAGGTTGGCCCTTAACTGGTATCTGGGAACTTGGCTGGTAACCAGTCCCCTGTAGTGATATAAAACTTTCCCTAACTGGAACCCTCCTACACTGTTGGTGGGAATGTAAATTGGTACAGTCACTATGGAAAACACTATGGAAGTTCCTCAAAAAACTAAAAATAGAGTTGCCATATGATCCAGCAATCCCACTTCTGGGCATATATCCAGACAAAACTATAATTCAAAACGATACATGCACCCCTATGTTCACAACAGCACTATTTACAACAGCCAAGACACGGAAACGACCTAAATGTCCATCGACAGTTGAATGGTTAAAGAAGATGTGGTTTATATATACAATGGAATATTACTCAGCCATAAAAAAGAACAAAATTATGCCATTTGCAGCTACACAGATGGATCTAGAGATTATCACACTAAGTGAAGTAAGTCAGAAAGAGAAAGACAAATACCATATGATATCACTTATGTGTGGAATCTAAAATATGACACAAATGAACCTATCTATAAAACAGAAACAGACTCACAGATATAGAGAACAGACTTGTGGTTGCCAAGGGGGAGAGGGGGCAGGGGAGAGTTGGACTGGGAGTTTGGGAGTAGCAGATGCAAACTATTACATATATATAGAACAGATAAACAACAAGGTCCTATTGTAAGCACAGGAAACTATAATCAATACCCTGTAATAAACCATAATGGAAAGAATTTATATATGTATATATATATATAAATATGTATATATAACTGAGTCACTTTGCTGTATGTACAGTAGTAAATAACCCAACATTGTAATTCAACTATACTTTAATAAATGTATATATATAAAAAACTGAATCACTTTGCTGTATACCAGAAACTAACACAACATTGAATATTAACTGTACTTCAATAAAAAAAGAAAGAAAGATAAAAAAACTCCCTAACTGATAAGAGTGGCCTATACTGCTTGTACAACCAAGGTGATTTATGCTGAACAACTGCTTTCCTTCTGAAAGTCTGGAGTTTTGGTACCTGCCAGGCGGAGCATGCCTACATGACCAGCATCAAATAAAAGCTTAGGGTTCTGAGGCTCCAATGAGCTTCCCTGGTAAACACTTGGCACGTGTTGTCACAAAACAACAATTGCTGGAGGAATTAAGCACATCATGTGTGACTCCACTAGGAAAGGACTCTTGGAAGCTTGAGACAGGTTCCCTCTGGACTTCACCTAAGGGCTTTTTCAGTTTGCTGATTTTGCTTTGTATCTTTTCACTGTTATAAATCTTAGCTATGAGTACATGTTGAGCCCTGTGAGTTCTTTTAGTGAGCCACCAAACCTGGGGGTGGTCTCTGGGACCCCAATGCAGGAAGGAAAGGGAACTCTTCAAACCTTGGGCCAAAAATTTTCCCAAAGTAACAAGATATAAACTTACCACCAAAAGAAAAAGAATTTGGTCTACATTATGTAAAATTAGTCCACCTCCATTTGTTTCCCTAGTTAAGCCCATCTCTTTTAAAGTGTGAGAGAAAGATGGCTCTCCACTTTGCCTGTCCTAGAGTTCTTATAACAAACCTAGCACAGCAAAGGAGCAGCAGCAGGTGTCAAGTCTTGGCAGCTGGGGAAGAACTGCTCTTCCGTCCTGTCTGGGAAGCCAGGGCGTGAGAGGAGGCCATGCCACACCCTGGGAGCCCAGCTGCCAGCTTTCCCTGGCAGGGGCTTGGACACCTGCCTTGAGGAGATGCTGCCAGGGGCATGGGACCAAAGGGAGCTGCCCTTTTGACCCTGCTCTAAGGCTCTGCCTTGCCAAGCCCAGTGTTTATGCAAAGTGTCAAGTGGCTGAGATAGCTACAGTTTTCTAGAGTTTGATTGTCCATTTTCTTATGGTACTTAATAGGAAAGGAATTACTTTCTCTTAGAGGGTAGGAAACTTGTGGTGTGTGTTCTCATAAGGTGATCAGACATCAAGGGTGCCCAGGTAATCAGTGACAATGATCCTTGGCCTGTGTAAAAATGAAGTGGCTTTGCAGGGCCCTCTTTCACATTTGCTGCTTCAGAAGACTGCAATAATGCATACACGATTTTGCCTTTATTTCACTCTCTTTCATTCATTTCCTTTTATTTCATTCCCTTTATTTATTTCATTCTCCACAGCCCCTATATGTTATAGTAATGTATTTTTTAGTTCATTTTTTTTCTTAACAGTTAAAGGGAAGAATTATTCCTCACACTGCTTTCAAGCTTGCCCAAGCCAGTCTCACTCTGGGAAAGAAATGCTATGTACAGAAGAACTACGCTGCTACATCTCTTTTTTTCCCTTTCTTTCTCTTTTTTTTTTTGTAGTCAAAATACATCAGTGGTTTTTAGACAGTTTTCACTTGCCAGAAAGCAGTGCCTGAAACCGTGTGCTATGTTCTACTTAATGTCTTGACTGTCAGAATGTTCTTTTGCAGGCAACATATCCTAATGTAATCAACCATCTCCATAATCGTTGTCCAGTTACATTGTGAAGTTTGCAAGCCTTCTGAGGTGATTATCAAGACACAGATTCCTTGTTGCTTAACCAAGTGTCCTAAAGCATGTACGTGAAGATACATAATTATCATTTTTTATTCGAAAAAGCTATGTAGCTTATATTATGAAAACTATTTTAAAAATATACCACTGTTGATGTAAAAAATATGTGAGGGAAATAAGGTATGTTTTTCGAGGTTTGCCTACTGGAATATTTGTTGTATAAATATCCAGTTACTTTGGCATTAAGCATCATTGAGTTCTGCAGGATTCTGGCTAATGGTAGCCTTCATCAGAGTCAAAGTTTTTAGATACTGTAATAGGTTTTTATAAAAACAATACCTCATCTCTTTCACAAGAGACCTTTAAACACAGCATTGATTCTCATCTGCCAGAGATGGACTCTGTGCAGCTCTGACTCCAGCAGTGTTATTAATTGTATGACCTCTCAAGGTCTTTTTGATCCCTGAGCACCTATTATTCTATAAGAGATTGAACACAGTTTGTTAAAATTTACCACTATGTAAAAAACTTTATCAGTTCAGCTCACCAGTGTGTTATACTTCAGAAAAGGCTTCCTCCCAGTTATTAATTTCACAGTGCAATTTCAGAGTCTAAGGGTAGTGCCTCAGTACTTTTTTTTAAATTTGTGAGTTGCAATTTTTTCCTGTATTCCCCCATTCAATCTGGGCTGCCACAGACAGACGGAAAGTGTGAGGGCACTTTTTTCTTGCATCTGTAGTGGAAACCTTAGCAAACAGGAACTGCTCCAGGCCCGTCAAATAGATGCACCTCAGCACTTTCTTTTAACTTGAGTCCATAAGCCTCCCCATGAGAAGTGCTCCAGAGAAGAACTGGGCTGGGGGAATTAGACTCTTGTGAGTCTCACTTCTAATAGGGGCAATACTTTGCGATGTACAATAAAGGAGTGGATCACCAAACATTTAAAGGGAATTGTGACAAAATACTTATGACATTTAGAAAAATAAATTGGAAAAATTAAATTTTGAGTCAATAAACAATGGGAAATCTTCAGAGTACTAAAAAGAAAAACTTTAATGAAGCATATATATATAAAACAGTGGGAGTTACACAAATGGGTAGCGATAGATCAAAATGCTATTGAACTACAGGTATTCCGGGAAGATAATAATGAAGATAGCATAGCTTTTCAATCTCTCTGAATCCCCACATAAAAACCAATAGCGCAACTGTAAATGAAAACACCCATGGGGCTTCCCTGGTGGCGCAGTGGTTGAGAATCTGCCTGCCAATGCAGGGGACACGGGTTTGAGCTCTGGTCTGGGAAGATCCCACATGCCACGGAGCAACTAGGCCCGTGAGCCACAACTACTGAGCCTGCGCGTCTGGAGCCTGTGCTCCGCAACAAGAGAGGCCGCGATAGTGAGAGGCCCGTGCACCGTGATGAAGAGTGGTCCCTGCTCGCCACAACTAGAGAAAGCCCTGGCACAGAAACGAAGACCCAATACAGCCAAAAATAAATAAATAAATAAATAAAAAACAAAACAAAACAAAAACCACCCATGGACAACTCTGCAACAAATATTGGCAACAGGATGTCCTCCACCCCCAAGTGGAAAGTGTGAGGTCACACAACCAACAGCTAAGACCTGATATAGTTGTCCATGCTGAAGGAAGAACGAAGCAAAAGGGCATCCGTCAGACCTAAGAACAAGAGGATCACAAAATAGCCAATAGTTTAGAAAGCCCAAGGGACCAATTTGAGAATCGCTTTATCCTTTTATCCACAATGTTGCTGAACTATTTTTTTAGACCTAGATTATAGATTTTCTTGGATTTTCTATGGAGACATATTGTCTATAAATATTAAAAAGTTACATGTTTCCACTATCCTTTAATTTCCCTTTTTGTCTTATTCACACTTCAGTAACATGCAATAAACCTGAAAAGCTTGACTGGTTCTTGACTTCAAAAAGAAAACTACTAATATTTCACTTTTAGATATGATGTTTATTTTATCAAGGTTCTATAATGAAAATGTTTTTCTAATTGCATCACAAGTAAATATGGCAAAATACAACTTTGGTTAAATCTTGGTAGAAGATCATGGTAGATTAAAAATAATTGCAACTTTTTGCTACTTCTTCCATTGAGAGTTGGAGTCTAATTCACTCCCCCATGAATCTGTCCTGTTCTTACTAACATGTTTGACCCACAGAACATGGTAGAAGTGAAGTTTTGGAAAGCTTTGCAGCTTCTGCCTGGGACTCTTAGGACACTCTAGCAGGGAACCCTGAGCTGTCACATAAGTCTGACTACCCTGACTGCTATGCTGGAAAGGCCACAAGAAGGTGCTCCACTTGATAGTCTCAAATGATTCCAGTCTCCAAGCTATCTTCACCAAGGTGTCAGACACTGAATGAAGCCATCTTGAACCCACCAGACCAGCCATCCACCAGGAGAGTAAACTCTGTTGACACCAGCAGAAGAAAAGAGTCAATCAAGCCTTGCCCAAATTCCTCAGCAACAAAATTGTGAGATGTAATAAAATAGTTGTTTTAAACCACTACCACTTGGGACAGTTTGTCAAGCAGCAATAGATAACTGGAAGATAGGTATAGAAACTACTTCTTACGGTTTTATATTTTTTCAAAATTTAACAAAATTTAGTCTCCTCCTCATTACTGGAGTTGAGGCAATTTTCCACTGGTTAGGAAAAACAACAAAAGGTAATAGGGAAGCATAGCATAGAGGATCTCAGGTTCAGTGCTAGACCAATGCAAAGATCAGGTCTGCATGACCAGGGTCACTTAGTGATGGGCCAGCATCTTCATGCAAATCAGAAAAAGGAATACCTTTCTCCTGGCAGGCACTGCCTAACACTAGACTGTGATGAACAAAGTGCAGGCTGAATCTCAGCCCCCACTTCTCCCAGCATCCTTGTGCAGGGCACAATTAGTATAATAACCTATATGCAATATCTTTATAAATTAAAGTGCAAAGCAATGTTTCTACATTTGCAAATGACAGATTCTTGTGGGTGGCAATGAACTAAGTTGATGAGGATGGAAAGATCTTATGAATCTGTGTGAGTGGGCAGAAAGGTGGCAAGTGAGTGCATAAAGTATACATATGAGCTAACAGTCACAGCTAAGGAGAGGGATCTAGGGTTATTGTAGATTGTTCCCTGAAGATAATACAGAGGCTTCTTCTGACAGCAAAAAGAGCAACTACTTGATTGAATCATTAAAGTGCCATTCCCCCTGAGAAGCAAAGCAGTACCACCCACTCAACTGATGCTCTGATGGAAGCTGAATAAGGCAGAAACCATTATGAGAAAGACTGGAGAAAAATTAACAGCATGAGGGCTCAGAAGAAACAAGTACTTCTATATATGAGTGGAATATGAAGGACAAACCAAGCAGGTCCTGGTGAAAGCAGCTGCAGTGGTGGAGATGGTAGCAGTGACTACCGCACGCTTAGGACTGGGAACAAGTAGCTATGATGATGGTGGTGATGCAAGCAGACTATTTCTGGTGATGGCAGCAGTAGCAGTGACTGAGTTGATTTCCCAGCTGATACCAGTGATATTGGACGGCAGTGGTGGCACCAGACCATTAATGCTGGCAACAGGAATGGAGATAAAGCAGTAGTCAGGAAACTGTCAAATACTTCATCAACTCTTTATTCAGCATTGACCACATTTCTGGTATCATGTTGGGTAGATAAATAAATGTTAACAAATACCCATTATATGCCCAGCCCCGTAATAGATGTGAGAGTACAAAGATGACTAGAACATGGTCCCTACCCTTCAGACGCTCAAAATTGAGTATGGGGAGCACACATGAGAACAAATAATTATGGCAATGTGGTAACTGTGAAAAAGAAATATAAACTTCTGTATAGTCCAATGAAAAGAGAGAAAACATATTCCCTTGTTTTGACATACAGCATTAGAGCAGGCACTGTGTTAGGCACTGTAGAAGACACAAGATAAATCAGACATAGATCCTGACCTGGGATGCTTATAGTCCAGTCGATGAGGTAGAACAAATGTAATTCTATAAAACAAGAAGAAAAGTGATATGTTTTAGAAAGTTCCAGAAAAAGTATTTTAGGTTTTTAAAGGAAAGCCTGCATATAGTAGACACTCAATATTGTTTTAAGGTGCATTCTACCTATTCAATCTTGAATGCCACTTTTTCCTTCTTTGATACCCTTTAATATAGTTTACTTTAAAAAATTTTTATTGAGTGCCTACTATATTGAGTGCCTGCTATACACTGAATATTTTTGATGAGGTCATGAGGGTAGGACCCTGGTCCACTGGGATTAGTGCCCTTATAAGAGGAGACCCTAAAGAGCTTGCAGCTCTCTCTCCCCTCTGGTGAGGGGAAAAAAAAGAAAGAAAATCACCTGAGGACACAGTGAGAAGGCAGCCATCTGCAAGCCAGGAATAGAGCCCTCACCAGAAAGCTAACTGTCCAGAACCTTGATCTTGGACTTCCCACCTTACAGAACTGTAAGAAATAAATTTCTGTTAGTTAAGCCAACCAGTCTATGGTATTTGATTATAGTAGTCCTAGTAGACTAACACAAGTTTTGGTACAGGGAATGAGGCCCCCCAGCCCCCCCAAATTGATGTCCTTCTCACCACAAATTCATGTACAACACAATTCAGTCAAGTTTTTTGACGCTCTATTACGAGGATTTCTTTCCTCCAATTTCCAATAACCTCTCCCTCATTTCCATCTGAGTTGTCACTGGAATGGCCTTTATCATCCATATTTCTACCAACATTCTGTTCATGACTATTCATGTATTTCTGTAAGATGGAAGCTTTGTCTCCTGCTTGCCTCTTTTCTTTCTGAGCCCTCACCAGAATCATCTTTAATGTCCTTATACCTATCAACAGTTTCTTCACAGCAATCTCGGCTTTTTCTAGCATGGGCTTCAAAACTCTTCCAGCCTCTACCCATCACACAATTCCAAAGCCACTTTCACATTTTTTGGTATTTGTTACAGCAGTACTCTATTCCTAGTACCAAAATGTATTGGTATTACTTAGGGTTCTCCAGAAAAACAGAACCAGAAATTTATATAGAAATTTATAAAAGGAACAGACTCATGCAATTATAGAGGCTGAGAAGTCCCAAGATCTGCAGTCTACAACCAGAGACCCAAGAGACCTGATGGTGTAAATACCTGTGTGAAAGCTGGCAAGCTCAAGACCCAAAAAGAGCCAATGCTTCAGTTCAGGTCTAAAGGCAGGAAAAGATCAATGTCCCAGCTCAAAGTAGTCAGACAGTTGATCAAAGTAGTCAGACAGTTGAAGTTCCCTCTTACACAAGGAAGGGTCAATCTTTTTGTTCTATGCAGGCCTTCAACTGATTATGGCCACTCACTTTAGGGAAGGCAATCTGCTTCACTCAGTAGAATTGATTCAAATGTTAATCTCATCAGAAAAACATACAAACAAAAAAACAAAACAAAAACAACAACCAACCCTCACAGACACACCCAGAATAATATTTGACCAAACACCTGGGTTCCTCGTGGCCAAGTTGACACATAAAATCAACCATTATACTGACTATCTTCTGGGCTCTGGGAGTACAAAGTGAACAAAGTTTCTATCCTCATGCAGCTTATGCCCTATTGCAGGGTCACATAAATAAATAATTTCAAACAATGCTAACTGCTAAGAATGTGGACCAAGGAAAAAGACAAAGTGTAAGAAAGGATGTGGGGGTGGGCAGGGACATTTATAGGAAGTAGAGTAAGTCTAAAAGTCTTTGAGCTCAAAAATGAAATTGGAGGGACTCTGGTGGCACAGTGGATAAGACTCCGTGCTCCCAATGCCAGGGGCCTGGGTTTGATCCCTGGTCCGCAAACTAGATCCCACATGCATGCCTCAACTAAGAGTTCGCATGCTACAACTAAGGAGCTGGTGAGCCACAACTAAGGAGCCCGCCTGCCGCAACTAAGACCTGGCGCAACCAAATAAAGAAAGAAAGAAAAAAGGAATGAAATTGGAGTTATGCTTTGGGAAGAGTAATCTAGTATCAAGGTGCAAAGTGACACATAGAAGAGAGGCACTACAGGTGGGGAAGCTAATACAGCATTCAGGAAAGATGAAGGAAATGGAAAAAAGAGAGAAAAGAAGGGAAGAAACTATTTATTGAGCACCTACTATGTGTCAGACACGCTTTTAAGTGTTTTCATATATTTGAACTGGGAAGTGGCAGGGGGCATGAAAAGGAAGAAAAATATTAAAAAGATATTACAAAGAATCATCAAGACTTCACAGCTGATTTTGTGTTTATGTATGTGTATACTGGTACATTTACTTGTACTTGGGTAGATACAGTTGGAAAAAAGAAAGGTTCAAAAAGGTCTAAGGTTTCAAGTATGGGTAACCAGCAAGGTAATACTGGTATCATGAGAAAAAAGGATTATACAAAGGAACAGAATGAGGAGGGAGGACAAGGTGTTATATTTTTTTAAAATGAGGCATCCAGGCAAAACTGCTCAATAAACAGTAGGAAATTACAGGGCTACAGGTGAAAAGATAAGTCATACCAGGAGATGTGAAGATAGAGATTATCTTCAGAGATATGGTACCTGAAACAATGAGATGTACTTTGGTTACAAATGAAGAGAATGAAGAGAAAGAAGAGGATATATTTTTATGGATTCTCATACTTGAGGAAGATCTAGAGGTGCGCTGTCCAGTATGGTAGCCATTAGCCCCATGAAGGGACTTAAATCAATCTAAATTAAAATGAAAAATTTAGTTAGTCGTACTAGCTATATTTCAAGTGGCTACTTGATATTGAATATCAGAGTTATAAAACATTTCCAACATCACAGAAAGTTCTATTGGACAGTATGTACCTAGAGATTCATCAGAGTAGCAAAAAGAGGAGAATTTAGTCTCCTGAAAGCCATTCAAGTACAGAATGACCCATGGTATTAAGTGCTCCAATAAAAGCATATGAAAGCTAAAAACAAACAATAACTTGTGACTCTTAAAGCAGTTTCAGACTAGTAAAAAAGTTAGAAACTAGATTATAAGAGATTTTGGATGAAATTGGTGATAAATAGGTAGAGGTAACAAGTATAAACAATTCTTTCAAGTAACTTTTCAGTGAAGAAAAACAGAAAGAATGTAAACCTAAGGAAGAACTGAAAGAGAATCAAGCTGTGTATGTATGTGCCTAAGATAAGCATGTTCGTGGGCTCATTGGAAGGCTTGGCTACCAATCAACCAACCAGCTATCCACTAACTCTATCAATCAAAAAAGGCTTTGATGTAGTGATGACAATTGAGGGGATAGAATCATACAATTTTAAAGCTATGAGAAGCTTTAGGAATCATCTAATCTACTGGTCACATTATATAGAAAGCAGGTGCCCAGTCACACCCACAGCTTAGTAGTATTAAAAGCTAGAATAAGAACTCAGGTGTTCTGCATCCTAGGCCATTAGATGTTCAGCCTCATTCAAATGCCTCCTAAGACACAGACCAGAGAAGTGAAGAAAGCTTCTTCTATTGAGTTCCATTAATCTAGCAAGAAAATATCTATGTTCACATATATAAAACTTCAATTTAAAAAAAAAAGAGACAATTTTTTAACTTCTCTCCTTTAAAATTTAGAAAAACAGAACTAAGCATTGAGTGCCTACTATTTTGTAACAAACATTACACTAAAAAGACCTTAAATATCACCTAATTAAATTTTTAATATAACCTGTTTTCAGTAATTCACAGCTTAGAAATTTATGCATCAGGTCAGTGAGGTCACAGAGGTAGTGACACTTTTACTCAGTTCTATACTATAATCAATTAGGAAATAGTGGAGAAAATGGGAGAAAAAAGATGAATAGGCTAGGGAATGGAAATTAGATGTTTAACACAGTATAAAAGTAACAAGGAAAAATTCATATACATGCCAATCTTAAAAATAAAACCAAAGAAAACCAACCCTTTAGATAAATAATTGCTAATTAAACAAAATGTTTCAAGGAACTCTAACATTGCCTTTGGAGGGAACTGGGTGGCTGGGAACAGGCTTTTAAGGAGACTTTTCACAGTAACTTTTGAATTTTAACAATAACAATCTATTACCTCTTCCAATAAATAAAGTTTCTTTTAAAAACTTTGTATGTTTCAGTTCCTACCGGTAGTTTGTAATTACTAGCATTCTACAATCCCCTGAGGCTGCAGAAAAATTGAAATTTCAAGAAAGAAAAATCCTAACTCTGTTCTGAAAAGGCAAGGGAAAAATTACTTTAAGAACAGAAGACTTGCCTTTGGGGGTTGGGAATCAGGAAGGGAGAGGTCATTGCCTGCAACAATCACTATTTGATCAAACCAATTCTATTGCTATTATTTTTAGCTCATCTTTTGAGCCTGTTGCTAAGGAACCCTACAGCCCGAAAGCAATGTACTCACAGGAACCCATATGAAGCAAGAGAAAAGCAATGATGCTGAAGCTTTCTAAGTAGGCCATTAAGTCTATTTTAGTGCCGTTTAAATTATCTCCTCTCGATTTTTATTCACCGCTATAGTGATGTTGAAAATCCTCTGTTGTACCCAAAAGCAAAATCATCATAAATTTTTAATATGAGGGTCTGCAAATCAGTATATCTGAAATGGGGAGCCATAGTTCTGGATTCTGATTTTCTATTAATACTTGTCTTTTATTCTTGATAATACTAAACAATTTCTTGTTTAGTATTTTCTATCAAGAATTCTAAACAATTTCTTGCAAGGGAAATTTTTGTATTTTAAGAGGTCTGGTGCAGAACATGAGGAAAGGATTTGACAAAGCTATTAGATACATAAAAGCTATGAATTGAAATTTCTACTTGGGATGTGGCAAGAGGGCTGAGACATCTAGTGCAAAACGACATGACAGTGGGCGGAACAGAGCACTGGCGAGGCCGCGGATATTCCAGGGAGCGAGGTGTCAAGCGAATCCGGTATGACACAAATACGTACAGGAAATGTGGGAACTCTAGGTCTTCGCATTTCTACCCACTCAGTTCGAGAACCTCATAACAACACACAGACGTCATCGCTTTCGTAATTGGTGCAGACGGTGAGTCGCAGGGACGCCGTTCAAGCCGTTTCAACTGGAGCCAACCTGTATTTGCCCGTTTCCACCGAGCCTGATTTGTGCCACCTGCTGTTGCCCCCAATAACCTCAAATTCGTCCAAACTAAAATCTGGCCATGGTAGAGCTAAGAAGATCGGTGATACAGCGCGCTATCTTCAGCTTTTGGCTCTTTCCTCCCATATTTTTAAAAGTCCTTCCAATCCGTTGGTTTCCGAGGACACAGGGACAGACAACGGAGCTAAACACCGCCGGGCTCTAAGTAGCGTCAACGTGGCAGTAACGAGAAAACGAGGGGTCCAAATTCCACCAATAAATGAGACAGCTCGGCCTATGCCCCGCCCACCACTCCTGCCAGCCAATAATCTTCACAACTCTTCTGCTACTCCCGCCCATTCTTAGCGCAGTTTCAGAGCTTGTTCCCGTCTTGCTCTGCTCCCCCGAGCACCAAAAACCCGCTGTATGTGCGTCCCTCTTCCACTTCGCTCTACCAGAGAGCCCTCTGCCCTTCTTTATTGAAGGCGTAGGGAACGGCATCGGCTACCACCCGAGGCCCAAGATCCCAGAAGCTAGTCTCACAAACAGCAGCGGAACGAAAAAAAACAAAAAAGGCTGCCTGGGACTTTCACCGCACGCCCAGTTTACCTTGACCCGGAAGTGATTCACCACTCCTCCTCCCTTCCCACTCCTCCCTCCCTGGTTGAGAAGGGAAGAGGACGGTCAGGTCTGGCCCGGCATGCCTTGGGCTTCCGGTGACCTCTGGCCTTTTTCTGTCGTCCGCTCTTGCTGCCTAGCGTGCTTGTTCGCTCACTGCTTTCCGTCCTTGCCTCCCTCCCGTTTTTCTTCGCACGCTGCCTGGTGACTGTGGCGCCCGTGAACAGCAAGGAGGAGGTGGCGGAGGACAGTCGTCATGGCCGCCTCTAAGCCTGTGGAGGCGGCGGCGGTCGCAGCCACTGTTCCCGGCTCCGGGAGTGGGGTGGGCGGCGGCAGTGCGACTGCGGGCCCGGGCACCGGGGGCCTGCCGCGATGGCAGCTGGCGCTGGCGGTCGGGGCGCCCCTGCTGCTGGGCGCGGGTGCCATGTACCTGTGGAGCCGGCAGCGGCGGCGCCGGGACACCGGGGGCCGAGGCGACGCCAGCGGCCTGAAGCGCAACAGTGAACGGAAGACCCCGGAGGGCAGGGCCAGTCCGGCCCCGGGCAGCGGACACCCCGAGGGCCCCGGTACTCACCTGGAAATGGTGAGAAGCAGCTCCGAGCCCTGGAGGTAGAACCCGGCGTGTGCAGCCTTTCCTTGACGGGTTGTGCCCTTCAGGGGGCTTCCCATCAGACGGAAGCTGCCAACAGGCAGCGCATGGGTTTAGGGAAACTCAGTTCTGGCTGCCTTTATAGGGAATGGAGTAGCCCGAGGGCACAGGTTAGCAACATTCGTTGAGAGCTTCCTTTTGGTTTCAGAAAAATACTTGCTTTTCTTCTCAGTGACACAGCATTTACCCTTAGCGTTGTGGGTACGGGGACATTTGCAAATGTGATGATTGTATTTAACTAACTAATGAAGGAGGCCAAATTCCCTTAACTATTGGTACGTTGTGATATGAATTGCCTTGGTCATGTCTAAGGCCTAGGATTTAATTAGTAATAATCTTTTAATAACAAGCGAATCCCCTTTTTTGAAGTATTTTAGGGTTGGGGATAGGTAAATACAGTGACTGTTGGTTGACAAGAGTAAAATGATGTTCAGTGGCATTTATTTCATCTGTGGGCATGAGTTCTTAAACTTTTGGGGTAGAAGCATCTTAAATTCATTTTTAAATTTTACCTGGAAATTTACATGACCAAGCCTGACATACGGTTAAGCCAGGCGTCGGAGTGTCTGGTGAATTAACTGCTTTGTATGGCTTTATTCAACTATTAAATCCTTCTGGTATCTGACAGCTGTGGGGGGAATTGGCCTGGCTGCATTTAACAATACTGGGGTGAGATAACGTGAGGTGGAGGATTGTATCTGAGTCTGAGATTGTACAATGGCGGTTACGGAGTAAATCAGAGTTCACAGTAACCTATGGTCAAAAAACTCCCAATTATATACATTTGCAAGTTATTTCCACGTTATACTATTCAGACTGAAGACATGTTTTTACTAAGTAGTCAAATTAATTTTAAAGGAAGTTCTGATGTGGAAGCAAACTACCTTTGTTTAGTGCATCCTATATATCTGGCGTTGTGCTAGGCCCTGAGAGAGCCAAATAGTCTTTCTAATAGGAGAGTAAGATACTGCTTTAAAAAAAAAATACAAAAGAGATGCAGTACAAGTATGCTGGAAGAACCCAAGGACTGTGAGAACCAGGAGAAGTGTGCTTTATATTGGGCTCTCCAGCATGGTTACCTTGAGAAAGTCATTTTATCTCTTCGACGTTAGTGTCATCCCTGTAGAATAAGAGAATTAAAGTATTGGATCTCTTATATTTCTTCCAGCCCTAAAAATTGGTGATTCTGAGTGCTGTTAATGAGAGTGGTAATCAAGGTGATTCTTTGAATTTGTCATCATTTGTCTTGTTTTCATATTTCTGAAATTCTCTGGTCATTTCCTATTTCATTAGCTTATTTTAATCACAGAAGAATAGTAGGTGAATGAAAAATACATAAAAGTTCTCTATTTTATAATAATCACCAAAAATAAAGATAACTTCTATAAAAGAAACAAGGCTTTGATATTTCATTGCAGTTTCAAATACTACCCCACCTCACCTCTTTGGTATTTGATAGAATTCAGCAAACTTTCAGATTTTAGATTTCCTTAAATCCCATTTTCACCTTTTCAGCATGATCTAGGTCAACACTGTGATAATTATTAAATTTCATGGTGTATTGTAGTTTTATCAGAACATTTTTTTTTTAATTTATTTATTTATGGTTGTGTTGGGTCTTCGTTTCTGTGCGAGGGCTTTCTCTAGTTGCGGCAAGCGGGGGCCACTCTTCATCGCGGTGCGCGGGCCTCTCACCATCGCGGCCTCTCTTGTTGCGGAGCACAGGCTCCAGACGCGCAGGCTCAGTAGTTGTGGCTCGCGGGCCCAGTTGCTCCGCGGCATGTGGGATCTTCCCAGACCAGGGCTCGAACCCGTGTCCCCTGCATTGGCAGGCAGACTCTCAACCACTGCGCCACCAGGGAAGCCCAGAACATTTTTTTTAATTCACCTGACTGCCGCTAAAAATTAGACTTTAACATTGACTTCTTTGTATAACTTGAACTGCTTTAAAATGGTTCCTTTTGCCCCAAAATAAAACTGAGCAGAACACTTGCATATACTGTTCTTGTGGAATTTGTGGGGTGGTACCTGTAGTCTTGCTTTGAGTTACTAGATGATACTTGAGTAAAGCAACAGTAAGAATGTCTTTGCCGTTTTTTTAATGGAAATTTGTATTTTAACTGATGGTGACCAAAAAATACTGAAAGACTGTTTTTTGTCTTTTTTATAGTCTAGCCCTCAGAGTTATTATTAGACTATCTAAATATAACTGACCACAAATTGTAATTTATTATTATCTGTGGTTGGAGAAATTGCTTTATATTTGAATAGCACCTTTAAATTGTCAACCTCAGTGGGTTTTGTAAACAAGAAAGCATTTGTTTGAACTGATGGAAAAACTGGCAGAATCCTGATGCTGTGACTGTTCTTTCTCCACCTGAGCAATAGCTGTAATTTTTAAGGCAATGAAGGAATGGACAAATATTGTCAGTTCAGGGTTCGATATCAGTGAATAAAGTGGAAAATCAGTGGTTATTGTCTGTTGGCTTATGTTTGCCTTAATGTAAAAATGAACTAATAAAATAACTGGGCTTCTGTCTGTTGGGTTTGAGATACTCACGTGCAAGCAGGCTATAGCAAATTTTTTTTTTTTTCTGGGATAGCATATACTTGTAAAGCAAAAGCAAAAATTCATATTTTTGTTTAATTAATGGGGATTTTAGGATTTCACCAGAGAAAGGCGTCTAATCACAGTTGATAGTGTGTGAGATAGAGGTAAAGTATTAAATCATATTCCACTTCGGGCCATTATAAAATCTACCATGATGTGCCATTTTGCTTCAGTAATTTATTTTGAAAACTTGAGAATTACAGATTTTACAAAGTTGGTAAGGTTCTTTGCCAATCATCTAATCCACAGGACTTCTCAGACTTTGGGCCAGAGTTATCACAGGGGAGCATCATGCCCACATATTCACCAAGCATGGTATCTGGTTGCACAAATGTCTTAGGTATTTCTTTTTTCAAGTAACCTGTGATTTTTTTATTCTAATACATTTATTTATTTTTGGCTGCATTGGGTCTTAGTTGCTGCGCGTGGGCTCTCTCCAGTTGCGGCGAGCGGGGGCTACTCTTCATTGCGGTGCGCGGGCTTCTCACTGCGCTGGCTTCTCTTGTTACGGAGCACAGGTTCTAGGCACCTGGGCTTCAGTAGTTGTGGCACACGGGCTCAGCTGTGGCTCATGGGCTCTAGAGTGCAAGCTCAGTAGTTGTGGCACACGGGCTTAGTTGCTCCACGACATGTGGGATCTTCCCGGACCAGGGCTCGAACCCATGTCCCCTGCATTGACAGGCACATTCTTAACCACTGCGCCACCAGGGAAGTCCCTGTGATTTTTTTTTCTAATGTGCATGTATTTATTATTGACTTTATAG
Source organism: Balaenoptera ricei (assembly GCF_028023285.1). Lineage (NCBI taxonomy): Eukaryota > Metazoa > Chordata > Mammalia > Artiodactyla > Balaenopteridae > Balaenoptera > Balaenoptera ricei. Next base: position 113,556,540 of record NC_082642.1, read on the forward strand.
TAGTGTTTTATCCAATTGTTTTTAATTTGATGATTTTAAAAAGCAGTTATTCTAGTGTTCAAGTTTTTTCAATGTTACGCAGGAGTTAACCCAACAGGAAATGTTTAGGAGCCACTAATCTAAGTCAGTCCTTTAGAATAGGAAGGGAGAGATGTACCTAAACATTTTAATAAAGGGGTCAAAAACTGAGTAACCTGCTGTTATCAGTCATGATTGAAATGAAATAATTCTTCCCCCTCAATGATCTGTTTCTAATCTTTTTTTTTTTTTTTAAGTCAGGGTCACTAGTGACATTCTTATATAATTAAGTCTAGAGAACACCTTTCAGTCTTTATCTTACTTGATGCTTTGCAATATTTCACATTGTCTTCTCTTAATTTCATAATTTTTCCTTTGGCTTCTGAGACACTATGTTCTCCTGATTTTCTTTGCTTTTCTTAAAACTTCCTGATACCTCTCTTTGCTGATTCCTCTCAGTCTCCTTTCCAGGCTCTTTTCTCTGCCTCTTTTGGTGACCTTCATGGTTCTGTCATAGGCATTCTTATATTCCATACCTTCACTGGATGCTTGCTTGCCCTCCAGAAGCTTCACTTAACACTTATATACTGATGGCCCCCTAATTTCTTGTTTATAGCCCAGACCTCTCAAAAGGCCCAGATTTAAGGGAAATCTTCACCTCATTACCTTACAAGTGTTTCACACCAGACTCCTGTTTCTCCTGAGACTATTCCTTATCATTTAATGCGTGTCATCTAACTAGTTTCCCAAGCCAGAAACTTGGATATCATCCCTAACTTTCTATTCTTTCCATGTTCTCCACATCCAATCTAGAAACATGTCCAGAAAATTCTGCTTCTTAAATATCTGACTACTCCTCCATTCCCACTGCTATTTCTTGACTGAATAACTGATATTCTCATTAGTGTCTTCCTCCAATCCATTTTGTCAGTACTAGAGTAAATCTTAACAGTCCCATGCTTAGAACTGTTAAGTGGTCTGTTCATTGCTCACCAAGATAAAGTTCAAATTCATCATGATTTAAGACCCTCTGTGATCTTGATCCTGCTTACGTGTTGTCTTCATCTCTTGCCACTTCTTGTTTCTTGCCTTTGGATGTTCTGTAACAATGCCCAGTACCCCTACCTTCTCATCCTTCAAGTCACAACATGTAGGTCATTTCACCTTTTCTGAAACTCTTCTACCTAAGCATACCGTTATGTGATTACATAACACTGAATTTTTCTCTTCCACAGCACTTACCATATGGTACTAGAGTCATTTATTCATGTCTTTTCCTACTAAACTCTTGACTCTGTGAAGGCTGGGACTGGCTCTGTCTTTCTCACCATTTTTCAGAACTTGGCACAGAGCAGGTGTTGAGTGAATGAACTGATGAAGCTTCATTATTTGACATTTTTAAAAAATTCCCACAAACTGAATATTTTTTCAAAATTTCCAGCTTTTCGTTTGTATTCTACCAGTTTATCCTAGAAATTGGTTTACCAGTCGTAAACCTCATTTAGGCATTCCTTTTATAAATCACGTGATTTTGTATGAACTACAACCATAATCCTGCAGAAGCAGCATTCTTTTTTTTTTTTTTATAAATTTATTTATTGTATTTATTTTTGGCTGCGTTGGGTCTTTGTTGTGGTGCGGTGGCTTCTCGTTGCGGAGCACGGGCTCTAGGCACACAAGCTTCAGTAGTTGTGGCGCACGGGCTCAGTAGTTGTGGCTCTCGGGCTCTAGAGCGCAGGCTCAACAGTTGTGGTGCACGGGCTTAGTTGCTCTGCGGCATGTGGGATCTTCCCGGACCAGGGCTTGAACCCGTGTCCCCTGCATTGGCAGGCGGATTCTAAACCACTGCGCCACCAGGGAAGCCCTGGAAGCAGCATTCTTACAAGTAGGTTCTTCTTAGGTAAAGAGTTCTCTGTGTTACAATTTAGTAGGTGGGGTTGTTGTAGATTTTTAAATTTCAGGATGTAATAGGGAAAGGACTTTCTTATTATCTTAGGTATGTTTTATCCTAGATTTGATTCTTATAAAAGTAACAATTGGTTAATTAAGTACTGAAAGATTGTTTCTCATGAGGTAAGTGTTCCAGAGTTGATTGCTACTTCTATAAAGTTGGGATCCAAATTTTAAAATATGCCTTTGGAATTTGATAAGTTTAAGGGAATAAAACCATTTAAGAGAAACATTATGGAACCACCTCATATATAGTTTAACTGGATGTAAATGTGTAATTATGGTGATAAGTAATATAGTAGTTCCCTCTTACCCACAGTTTCAGCTTTCTGTAGTTTCAGTTACCCACAGTAAACTGTGGTCTGAAAATATTAAATGGAAAATTCCAGAAATAAACAATTCATAAATTTTAAATTGTGCGCCGTCCTGAGTAGCATTATGAAAACTCACACAGTCCCACTCCATCCTACCCTGGATGTGAATCATCCCTTTGTCCAGCATATCCTGCCCGTTAGTCACTTTGTAGCTATCAGATTGACTCTTGCACTAGTAACCCTTATTTTACTTAATAGCCCAAAGCACAAGAGTAGTGATGCTGGCAATTCAGATATGCTAGAGAGAAGCCATTAAACTGCTTCTTTTCAGTGAAAAGGTGAATGTGCTTGACTTAAAGGGAAAGGAAAAATAATCATATGGTGAGGTTGCTGAGATCTATGGTAAGAATAGATCTGTTTCTGAACTGTGAAGAAAGAAAGAGAAATCTGTGCTAGTTTTGCTGTCACATGCAAACTAAAAGTTACAGCCACAGTGTGTGTTTAGTTAAGATGGAAAAGGCATTAAATTTGTACAATAAGATATTTTGAGAAAGAGACCACATTCACATAATTTTATTACAGTATATTGTTATAATTGTTCGATTTTATTGTTACTGTTACGGATCTCTTATAGTGCCTAATGTATAAATTAAACTTTATCCTTGATACTTATATATAGGAAAAAATGTATATATAGGTTTCAGTACTATTCACAATTTCAGGCATTCACTGGGGGTCTTCGAATGTATCCCCTATAGATAAAGGGGAGATTACTGTACCTATTTTATTTGCTTACACATGGATTAATGTACCTGATTCTAGCTCATTTCCTTTTAGTGACTATATGTGTGTGATCATCAGAATAATATTTTATAAATACTTGCTAAGAATTTACAGTGATTCCTTATTACCAATTCATGTCATTGAAAGCCGTCTGTAACATAGTCATGTTACCGTTGCAGGAATTGTTTTAGAGCTCCCTTTCTGGTCTCCTGAATTTCTTCTGTGTCTGTGTGCTGAATAACCCTTTTGGCGTTGTTTTTCCTCCTTGGAGTATTTTCCTGACTGTCCTTTGTTAGTCATTTTGGTTCCAGAGCAGATTGTTCTAAGTAACCTTCACTGAAGTAACCTTGACTGATGATTCAAACCCTGATTGTTTTCTTACTTTGTATTCTAATAAATTTCCGGGGATTGTATCAATACTTTGTTGCTTTGTGTTTAAATGTAACTTGTTTTCAATAGTAGATTTATTTACCTCTGCAGGAGGTGGGGGGCAGGTTCCTAGGTTTTGTCTCTTTGACGAGTTTCAGCAGTGTTTGTTGTAGAGAGAGAAGACATAGTATTTACTATGTTTCTCGTTGTTTCCTTTTAGATTTATTACTTGAGTTATTTGTTCCTAATCCTTATGGTTTACCCACGTAGTTTGTATGTAAGTGTGTGTATATATGCAGTTGCTACTCTTCGAACTAAAAATTTTCTAGTTATTAGCTACACAAGTTTCTAATCACCTAATGTACATTTTCTTAATGTGAATTGGGGTTTCAGTGTTTGATCAGCGGTAGTTCTTTTGAGAGGCTGCAGTTCACTTGTTTCTTGCACTGTCTCTGGAGTTCCTTCAGGATAAAGACTATCCTGTTGATCGTTGTACAGTGGAGTCACATCAAATGTGCTTTTAACTACGATGAAATCCATTACACTTGCTTGACAAAAAGCAAAAGACCTAATTATGCTGATGATTCTCTTTGTCCTTTTGCTCTGGGGTCAGTAGTGAGCAAGATATACCTGAACTATTTCCTTTGTTTCAGTTCCAGAGTGTGAGTCTGGATGTGATTCTGATGATACTCATTCTTCATAAAGTGTGGATGACAATCCGTGCAGTATAGAAGTAAAGTTTCGGCAATGTGGAGTCAGATTGCTTGTTTGAATCTTGCCCTGGGCAAGCTTCTTGATCTCTCTGGGCTTCAGTTGCTTTATGTGTAAGATGGGGATAATAATAGCACCTACCTTGCATTTCCTGTGTGTTACTCTTCTGAAGAATTTTCAGAAGTAATTTTGACAATTGATTTTTGCTTCATGCATTAATGTCAGGATTCTGTACAAGTTTCAGCTCCACATATTTTTTGAATTCACTTAGCAGAATCACATGGAGTCATGGAGTTGACTCTGCTGGACAGTTATTCATTATGAAGAGATGAAACTTAATTCAAATCCTGGATGGAAAAAAAGCTAAGTTATCTAATAGATTGTTTTAAATAATACTTTGATTGTGTGACATACTAGGCAGAAGTGAATGTCTTTCTTTTCTTTTTTATAATTTGTATTCTTACCAGTATTCACAAAGTTTAAATTTATGCCTGTGGAAATTGAATACATAGTACCTAATCTTTTCAAACTGTTTTCTTTTAGGAAGAGATTAGTACTTTTTTTTTTCCTTTTTAAAGAATGTTTTGCTTATTTCTTTTAAATTTTATTTATTTATTTATTTATGGCTGTGTTGGGTCTTCGTTTCTGTGCGAGGGCTTTCTCCAGTTGTGGCAAGTGGGGGCCACTCTTCATCGCGGTGCGCGGGCCTCTCACCATCGCGGCCTTTCTTGTTGCGGAGCACAGGCTCCAGACGCGCAGGCTCAGTAATTGTGGCTCACGGGCCCAGCTGCTCCTCGGCATGTGGGATCTTCCCGTACCAGGGCTCGAACCCGTGTCCCCTGCATTGGCAAGCGGATTCTTAACCACTGCGCCACCAGGGAAGCCCCGAGATTAGTACTTTTTGAATCCACCAAAGTTACATGCGGGAAGCGGGAGTGGCAGGAGTGGAGTAGCGGGAGTTTGGAGGCTTGTGTATAGGCAATAGCAGTGGGAAGTTACTGGAAGGTTTTAAGCAGGGAGTGATATGGTCCAGCTTACTTAAGAAGAGCTTTCAGATCAATCAGAAACTAATTTGTTGTAAGAAAAGTAAGAGAAAGATGCATTTTCACAGAATTTTACTGTAAAATATTATGGAACGTTCGAAACCTTAAAAAGGTTACCAAAACCAAGAGTGAGTTCCAGTAACATAATGTCTTGATAGTCTTTTAAATCTCCTTAGTAGCTTTTAGATATGAAAATAGACCACATGAAAAGATAATAGCATTTCAGGGTGTTCCCATTACATTCTAGAGCTGTGTCTTCATTTCTCAATTTATAAAATATGCTTTGAAAACTGTCTTTGGGCTTATTTTCCAACTTCAACCTTTAATTCCAAAAGTTCTTATTATAACTTGAGAAGGTAGACTGAGTGGGGGAGAAAGTGACTGAAAAGCAGTGCAAAGGATTCCTGAGTTGGAATTAAAATCCCTTATAGTATAAAGAATTGGTAGTTGTATATTTTCTAATTTAAACTTTTTTCTCCCGTGCATTTATTTTGATTTCTACCTCAAATTGGCCTCAAAGCTTGTGAAAAAAATGTCTAATTCCTGACACAGCAGAATGCTGGTGTTGATTGATAAGCGGGCATTGTGCTAAGTAGCTTTTTGTCCTAAATTTTACCGGTGGGCCAAAATAATTAGCTTTTCTGTACTGTCCCTGTTGTAATGCCATTCTTTCTCTGCATTTTTGTTAATGAAGGGAAGCAGTTGGACAGAAAGTAATGTGGTGGTGGTGGGGGGGTGCAATGAGCAGAAGGTGTTAGGGAGGTTAACTGAGATATTGTTCTCCCCAAACATGGTTTGGTAGCGCTCTGGAGTGACAGTGGGAGGAAATTTGCAGTTTGGTGATTTGCCTATGTAATTTGATCCTTTTTCACTCAATGTCATAGCACCTTTTTTTTTTTTTTCCAGTACAGTAAGGAAAGGAAATTAAGCAGGTTCTGATTTAGGCCTTAGGTGATAAGGAATTTATAATAATTTTTAAAAATTTATTTTATCTATTTATTTTTGGCTGTGTTGGGTCTTCGTTGCTGCACGCGGGCTTTCTCTAGTTGCGGCGAGCAGGGTCTATTCGTTGCAGTGCATGGGCTTCTCATTGCAGTGGCTTCTCTTGTTACAGAGCATGGGCTCTAAGAGGTGCGTGAGCTCAGTAGTTGTGGCTCGCGGGCTCAGTAGTTGTGGCTCACGGGCTCTAGAGCACAGGCTCAGTAGTTGTGGCCCATGGGCTTAGTTGCTCCGTGGCATGTGGGATCTTCCCGGACCAGGGCTCAAACCCGTGTCTCCTGCATTGGCAGGTGGATTCTTAACCACTGTGCCACCAGGGAAGCCCCTAGGAATTTATAATACTTTTTAAAGGGAATCTATTGTTAAACTTGACTGAATGGAGGGAAATGGGTAATTGAAAAATTCTCTTGGTTGGTTTTAGGTTGATTTAGACCTTGCTGAATAAAAATTGGAAGTATCCATCTTTCTAAGGAGAGGAAGCCTTGTTTACCTATCCAGTTTTCTCTCTACTCTTTTAACTTGTCTGCCTTCACCATGACTGCTTCTCCTTGAATTCTGTGTGACATCCTGTAGCTTTAAACTTCCAGTAGACAGGAAAGAGTGCATTGCCTGTTTGTGTTAATGAAACAAGGTCATTACTCTGTCCGAAGAACGTTCTTTTTATTTAATCTGCAAATCTTTAGTAAAAATACTAAATAGAATTTCAATATGTTTGTAGCCGAACATACTTCTCACAGGCATTTGACACATTATTTTCTCTATCAACAGCCCCTAGTGTTGTTAGAATGTGTATTAGCTATGTTCTCAATGACTTAGAAACATTGTAAACGTTTTACAAGAAATTGAAATAATGTTTTTCTTGCTTTTGTATTTAACAAAAGTAATTGTTTCACTATTTTGAAGTTTTATTAGGCACACAAAGGTTTGTGGTAATGATGTTTTCTTGGCAGATTGTATCTTTTATCAATAAAACTGCCCACAGAAGTGCTCCATCTGAGGCATGTGATGGTATTTTGTCTCATACTGCCTTTTTTTCTGACACTGCCTTCTCTTTTGCAAGTATTTGCATTCTGTAACGTTTTTTGTTTTGTTTTTTTTAAATTTTTTTTAAACTTTGGGTTTATTTATTTATTTATTTTTATGGCTGTGTTGGGTCTTCGTTTCTGTGTGAGGGCTTTCTCTAGTTGCGGCAAGTGGGGGCCATTCTTCATCGCGGTGCGCGGGCCTCTCATTATCGTGGCCTCTCTTGTTGCGGAGCACAGGCTCCAGACGCGCAGGCTCAGTAGTTGTGGCTCACGGGCCCAGTTGCTCCGCGGCATATGGGATCTTCCCAGACCAGGGCTCGAACCCATATCCTCTGCATTGGCAGGCAGATTCTCAACCACTGTGCCACCAGGGAAGCCCCTGTAACGTTTTTATATTGTTTTTTACATTCTGTAACTTTTACATTCTTTTTTTGACCTGTCATTTTGTTTTAGGTCATGCCTTATAGGTAGCATGTGGTTATTTTTTATTTTAAATAGTTTATTTGGGCTTCCCTGGTGGCTCAATGGTTGAGAATCTGCCTGCCAATGTAGGGGACGTGGGTTCGAGCCCTGGTCCAGGAAGATCCCATATGCCGTGGAGCAACTAAGCCCGCGAGCCACAACTACTGAGCCCGCGTGCCTAGAGCCCATGCTCTGCAACAAGAGAAGCCACTGCAGTGAGAGGCCCACTCACTGCAGCGAAGAGTAGCCCCCGCTCGCTGCAACCAGAGAAAAGCCTGTGCGCAGCAACAAAGACCCAATGCAGCCAAAAATAATAAATTGATAGATAGATAGATAGATAGATAGTTTATTTATAATAGGGAGACTTAACCTATTCACATTTATTGTTATTATTGACATGTTTAATGATTCCTGCCATATGTACTCCACTTTTTTGTTTCTTCCTTTACCCTCTTCTTCCTGCTTTTTGTTTTATTGATCATCTCCCCTGCTTTGGGGTTTATTTTTAGTGGTAAGGAAGTTGTACACCTCTGTTTCTGTTCTTGTGTTCAACCTTAAATGCTAATTTAGCTAGGCATAAGATTTTAAGTTCAAGATAATCTTTCTTCAGGACTTTAAAGTTGTTGCTTCATTGTTTTTAAATACCTAATGTTGGTGACAGTATGACCCCAGTTTGGTTCTTTTTTTCTTTGTAGGTAATCTGGTTTTTTTCTACCTAAAAACTTTAAGGATTTTTACTGTGAAATTTCACCATGATATGTCTAAAAATGTGTGTCATTTTTTTTCAACTCCAGGAATTTTTCTAATATTTTCTTAAAACACTCCTTTCTATGCCTTTCCTTCTAAAATTCAGATAGATAGATGTTGGAACTTTGGTATTTATACTCCATATCATCTAACTTTTCCTCCAGACTTCTCACCTCCCTGTCCTCTGTTCTTGTTGTATTCTGGCAGATTTCCTTGGCTCTGCCTTCTACTCGTTAATTTGCTCCTCTGTTATGTCCATTCTAATATACAATCTATCCATTGAGTTTATTGTAATAATCCTTTTTAATTTTCAAGATGTCTAATTGGTGCTCTTTAGAGGCAGCCTTTTTAAAAATGACTGTGGTAACCTCTTATTCCTCTGATGTTAAATTTTCTGTTTGCTTTGTTTATCCCGCTTTCTCAAATACTAGTTTTTTATTTGAATCAGGTGCCTCTCTTTTATGGTATTAATTTTCCTTTATGTTAGCAATTCTTGACAGTATGGTCTCTTGGAAGATAGGCAAGGTATGCTTGTCACTTGTCTCTTGGGTGGAGGGGATCCTCACTCCTTCTGAATGATACAACCCTACTCCAGTCTGACTTCTCTCTCTTAGTGGAGTGGGAGGACTGATGAGGTTGCTTCAAGTGCAGTTTTCCAGCAACTAGAATCCACAACTACATAAGAGAGTCCTAGTTGTCTTCTAGTATGAATGTTTGGTGCTGAGGATTTTTACTGTCAAAGTTTTTGGAAGGTGATTAGGCTATTTACAAGTGGAAGATTTCATATTTATCTGTTACTCTGTTTGTGTTCTAGTTGGCTCCTTTCATCCTCCCACATATTATTTTAAAATGAGCATGTTTCTTCTTGACACTAGCAAACTTAAACTAGCTGTTTTATATTCTGAACTTAAAGTTTCCTACACATCCTTCTTTGCACACTATAAAAAAAAAACAAAAAAACAAGAAAAACAAAAAATTATAGCTACATTCAGACTAAAGGAGAAGGGAAACAAAAGGTAAATGGAGGGGGACAGGTAGCAAAGAAGAATGAAGCAAGAGGAAGGGAGAAAAGAGCAGATACAGAAGTTTGCTATCCCATTGTCTCTTTGTGACTGAGATGCCCTGGGCCCCAAGCAACATAGCCTTCCCTGTAAGTTAGTTGTGGGGGTAGCTGCTTCTGCTTTTGCTTTGTCAATGCTTACCTGTTGGAGATATACGGGTTCTTTCGTAATCACGTATTTGTTAAAGTTGAATGATGTTGACAAAGTTTGGGGTGAAGATGTGCCATGAAGCTCTTGGACCTAGTAGCTGGAACCTAGATAACTGGATTTGTCTACAAAGATGCTTCCCAAACGTTGACTGAAGCTCTTGCAACTGTCCTCAGTGGGTATTAACTACCAACTCATGAAGTATGTGAGATGGCTCCTCTAGGAAGCAGATTCTGAGACAAATATAGGAGTCCCCCAAATGTATTTGATTAGCAAACAATAGATTTGGGATAACAATTGTAATGAAGATGGCAAAGTGTTTCTAGTATCTCTTCTACACTGTTGACAAACAGCCTAATAGAAAAACAGCAATACGTGTGAATAAGTGGTTTGCAGAATGAAAAAGTCCAGTGGCCAATAAAGAAACATGAACAGATTTTCAAATTCACTGATAGTGAGGAAAATGTGAATTACAATAATATGTGAACTAGAATTATGTTACACTGGGGTTTTTCAAACTAGGCACTGTTGACATTTTGGATCAAGGTGGTGGTGTGCGGGTTTTGTCCTGTGCATTGTAGAATGTTAGCAGCATTCCTGGTTTCTACCTACTAGATACCAGTCGCACCTCCTCCTGACCCTAGCTGTGATAATCAGAATGTCTCCAGACATTGTGAAAGGTACCCTAGAGGGAAAATCATCCCTGATTGAGAACCACTGTTTTATACTCATTAGACTGGTAAAAACTAAACACAGCTATCATATCTCTTGCTGACAGGAATGGCAGAAAAGTGGTACTTTCAAGCACTACAGCCTTTTCTTGGGAGAAGTCAGTGTTTTTCAAGTTAAAAATATATAAACCTTTTGGCTAAGCAATCCTGTTACTAAGACACTATCCCATGACGATATTTATATGAGTGACTTGAATTGTGAACAGCCATTCTGCCCTCCCATTTTTCCTTCAGTGTGTCATTTAATCACTGTGATCCGAATCTATTACTGAGTATTGATAAGTTTTTCATAATTGTTTCCTCATATTTCAGAACTCTCTTGATAGAGCCCAAGCAGCCAAGAACAAAGGCAACAAATATTTTAAAGCAGGAAAATATGAACAAGCTATTCAGTGCTATACCGAGGCTATCAGTTTGTGCCCTACAGAGAAGAATGTTGACCTTTCCACGTTTTATCAAAACAGAGCTGCTGCCTTTGAGCAGTTGGTATGTATCCTAGGTTGGTTTTTCTGTTTGTTTTGTTTCTCTTTATTTGCATAATATTTCAGTTAATGCCACTCAAATAAATCTAATAAACATTTTGAAGTTGTTTTGAAATTACAGGATTTTTGTTTGGTTTTTATATCCTTTAATTACATAGCTTTCTAAGAACAAATTTTAGTTTTGCTCATCACATACACAATCCAAAGTTGTATATATCAGATTTTATGAAATTAGATAATATAGAAAGTTAAAGTTTCTGGTGACCCCATCCTCCTCAACAGTTTGAGTTTATTTCTTCAACTTTTGTTCCCATATATGTAATAGTAGCATATGTGGGGGGGGGGAGACCAAAAGATGAATTCCTATTACATTGTTTGCAACATATTTTTTCAGTTGCCACTGTATCTTGTACAGCTTCTCATAGCACACACAGATCTATTTCATTCTTTTTAAAGGCTATAAGTAGCTGTTACATGTTTGTATAGTGGAAAACATCTCCCTGTTGATGAACATTTGAATCGCTTCCTATTTTCCCTATTGCATTCAGTGTTGCAGTAAATATTTTTGTAAGTATTTTTTTGCATACTTTCAGGAGAATAAAATTCTAGAAATGGAAACATAAAGAGATAGTATCAATACCTATTCTAATAATAATATATGAACATGTTTGTTTTCCAGTATCTCACTGACTGTGTATTATCAGTCTTAATAATATTTGCCACTCTGGTAGGAGAAAATTTCTCATTGTTTTAATTTGCAATTTTTGAGATGTTGGTGAAGTGGACAATCTTTTTCTATGTTTATTGGGCATTTATATTCTCTGCATTTTTTGTTCAACCAAATTTTATTGACTGTTTCATATATGAAAGGTTACTATAGTAGGAGCTGGGTCTATAAAAGCAAACAATTATGCATAGAACTCAAGGATCGCAAAACAACTATTAAATGACATTTTGATAAATGCTTTGATTCTATAATAGACGAATGAGTAGGGTTGGTGTAACACTCCATGAGTGTTACAAATGGAGGAACAGTGTATGTAATTGCTCTGAGGCAGGCAAGAGTTTGCCATGATTAAAGAAGTATGTATAAAGGATCCTGGGGTATAGAGAGATGAAACTGGAAAGGTAGCAGAGGCCAGATCAGGCAAAGCCTTGCAATGGTAAGAAGGTTGGATTTGATTCTGAGTGTAATGGGAAATATTTAAGGGTTTTAAATAGGGCAGGAACATCATCTAAAATTGTTCTCACTGTTCTGTCAAGAATATATTGGAGGGAGGCAAGAGTGGAGGCAGGGAGACTAAGGAAGGATGTTGTTGTAGTTGCCTAGGTGAGACCTGAAGGAAAGCTGAAGACCAACAGAATTTGCTGTTGTATTGGATGTGAAGCGTGAAGAGAAGCAGGAGTTTTAATAATAGTGGAGTGAAGAAGGAGTGAGTCAGCTGACAGTCGAATTGAGAAATGTCTCTATTTTAGGAGCGTGGTTTGGGTTAAAGAGAGAAAGTGTGGAGTCATCTAATTTTAGATGTTATATACTACCAGGACAATAGATGTGATCACCTAAGAGAGAGAAGGGATGAGTCCTTGAGCATTCCAGCATGTAGAAATCAGATAGAGGGGAAGAAGTCAGCTACAGAAATTGGGAAGGAGCAGCCGGTGAGGTAAATGGAAATCAAGTAGAGTGGCAACTCCTTGGAGGTTTGGCAATAAACAGGAGCTAAGAAATGGGATAATAACTGCAGGGAATTATGGAATCAAAGGAGTGTTTTTAAAAGATGGAAAATACTGAAGCAAGTGTTTTTATGCTAATAGGAATGATTCAGTAGAGAAGCAGGTTGATGCAGAGGCAGGATAGCTAACAGTGAAGTCCTTGACGTGGGGAGAATGTGGATCCATACCCCAAGTGGAAGGTTGGCCTTTGGTGAAGGGAGTGCTTCCTCAGGTTTAACAGGAGGGGAGGAGGAGATGATGTGATCACATAGGTGCAGGTAGGTTGTAGACTCGGTGGTAGAAAGATGGCTTAAGTATGTCTTTTACCTATTTTTAAAAATTAGGTTGCTAATCTTTATTACAGTTATTTATATGAGCTGTTATAATATATTGTGGATATTAACTCTTTGTATGAATTGGGAATATTTTTTCTGTGTGGGATTCTTAACACTTGGCCTCCTGAGTTTAGAAAACTGATTTCTGTCAAACAGTGCTTCCTTTAGTGTGACTTTTTTTTAATACTTTCATTACAGCAAAAATGGAAGGAGGTGGCACAAGATTGTACAAAGGCTGTTGAACTTAATCCCAAATATGTGAAAGCTCTCTTTAGGCGTGCAAAAGCCCACGAGAAGCTAGACAATAAGAAGGAATGTTTAGAAGGTGAGGGTATTTTTGTGTTTATGTATGAAAATTACTAAAGGCTTCGTAGTCATTGGTAAATTTATATGAAACTCTGCCTATGAGTAGAGAAATCAATTGTGTTTAAAAGTTTTACTCTTCCCCAATTGAGACTTTGTTTTCTAGTTTAAATTGAGATTGCAGATACTTGAGTACTGTCTCGGTTCCCGACTATGGAATTAAATGATTTAGAGTTTATATACCACACATTTTAAACTTGGCAATTAATGAGCATCAGTGTAATTTCATGAATAAGAAATCAGAAGAGAGGTTTTAGTGAGCGATAGTGTTTCTAAGATTCTACGTATTTTTCAGTTAATATCCTATATAAATATGAAATAATTTTGAGAGGAATCATTAAAGAAAACATTTGTTTTTTGCCCTTGCAATTTTCAAACATTATCTTATACTCAATTAGAAATTATGTAATTGATACAAAGTATCAAGTGAATTTGCCTATTCTCAGTAAATATTATAAATATTCTTTGGCCTGTAATTGGCCATATCTGCTGCCAAAACTTCAATTAGGGTATCCGCCACTGACCTATAAAGTACATTCTTCTGGGTGATGTAGAGCTAAACCAAAATGCAATTTCTGCAGTCAAAAAGTACTTTCTACTACATACTTAAATCTGCTTTAAAAGCATCAATAATCGTAAATTTAGCCATATTTTTTTAAAAATAACATTATTATTTAAAAGGGAAAAGCTGTTTTATTTATTTATTTATTTAAAATCTGGATTACCAATTGAGAGTGGTTTAGAGAACATTTTAGAAAAACTTGAGGTTTTGTGGTATCATGTACTTTGGTGGTGGGTGGAAGGAGTGTTGCTTTGGAAAAGAGACTTCTGAGTTTTGAACCAGACTTTGAAGTTATTAAGCGATAATTGTAGAGAGGAGTTTAAATGGATTTTAGATGGAGAAATGGGATGGGGAAAAGACATTGACATTGGCACTAGCCAGATTATCAGGGGAACATACAGCAGATTGACTTGTTTGGAGGAGCAAGGATTTGGAATTGTGAGACATTGAATTCAAAAAGAGAGAGACAGCCATTGTTCACTACTTCGAATGAAAAGTTGAGAGGTTAAGGAAACATTGATCTTTTAAATTTCAAACCACTGTGTGTTGAGCTGTAGCATAGCCAGGTTAAAATAGTATTTTGAAGCAGATTTAATTGAGAGCTGTGTGGCAAGATGGCTTTGGAGACGAGGAGTAACCCTGAGGCCTATAAAAAGACCAGACATGAGAGAGCCACATTATGTTGATTTGGCGTATACTTAACCGGCCAGAAAAGAATATTCCTGGATTACTTGTTTTATTTGCTATGTACAATGTTAGAGTGATGAGAAACATCACAAATGGTGTAGTATAGTCCCTTTCATTTCACAGGTGAGGAAAGTGAATTCTGGAGAAGTAGAGTGACTTTCTGAGATTTGAGTTTGGTCATGAAGTATGTAAAACTAAAGTGTTAATCAGTTTATTGGAAATGATAGGCACATAAAGCTATGCATTTAGTTTGGCTTTCTGTGGTAACATTGAGCCCATTTGATGCTGCTAATCATCTTTGCGATAATTTCATACTTACTCTTGTTTTTTGGATCATTTCTAGATGTCACTGCTGTGTGTATATTAGAAGGGTTCCAAAATCAGCAAAGCATGCTGTTAGCTGATAAAGTTCTTAAACTTCTTGGAAAAGAGAAAGCCAAAGAAAAATACAAGGTAAATTAATCTGAATTGGTTAATAGAGGAAGTATACATTGTGAAGGGTCATTTCTAATTTGTACTGCTTAAACTTGGGCATGATGGTTACAATTGAAATTAGATCTGGATTATATTTATTTTTCCTGTAATCTTGGGCTTTTGTGGCTTACCTTTTTAAAATAAGAATGTAAACTATGTCCAATATTGCACCTGGAGGATATTGAAAGAATTCATGTATATTAGAAGTTGTCAAACAATGGCCTACAGGCCAAATCCAGCCTGCCACCTGTTTTTATAAATAATGTGCCAGTAATGTTTTATTGGAACTCAGCCACTCACACATTGTTTTAGATGCTTTTAAGCTACAACAGCAGAGTTGAGTGGTTGTGACAGAGACTGTATGGCACATAAAGCCTAAAATATTTACTATCTGGCCTTTTACAGAAAAAAATTGCCAACTCCCATTCTTTAAAGTTTTTGAAGATATGCTGTATACATTGGCATTGGTTTTACACAGTTAGTAGATGGTTTAATTCAAGAAACATTTATTGAACAGAGGTCCATAATGGGCATTTTAGAAGGGTAGGTACAAAGACCTGGTCCTTGCCCTTACAAAGTCCTTAATGAGAGAGACCATAATAAGTATAAAAGGCATGATATTGGTAAAGTGTCATGGAGGGATATAAGTAGAGGGCTGTGGTAGTACCACAGGTATCACTAAACATTGGTAGAGGTTTTCTGCTAAATTTCATGATATTGAGGTAGTTGTTTCTTTCTTCTTTAATAGTAACTTGCTTTTCTGTTAAGTTGATTTTAATAATCTCTCTGTATTTTTAACTTTACATCTCTGAATATTAGCTGAGTTAAACAGAGTTAAAACAGGTTTCTTCACTGCAGGACTTTCATGTGCTAATATGTGTTGTGAATCTCCAAATACAGCTATACTGGTTCTCAGTCTCTTTAAACTCTGGAACTTATTTCCTTCCCTTCAGCATCTGGTAGAACATGCTGTTTTGAGGAACTAGAACTGGTGCTCCTCAAAATGTTTTGCAAAATACCACGTTAGAGTCTCACAAATTGAACTTTGAAGAAACCTCGTTTCCTTGAGTATAATGCTATTGTTGAGTAATTATACTGGTTGGACTGCAGAGTAGTAAGAAAATATGATAACCTACATTTAGATAGGTTCCAAATTAGTTTCCACATATATTTTCTAACCTGTTCATATTCCACTTTGTAAATTCCACTTTGCAAAATACTTTTCATTTTATTATTTTTATTTTTACAATAACCCTATAAGATAAATAAGGATAGTATTTTTATTGCTATTTTAGAGATGAGAAAACTGAGAATGACATGTGTAAGATCACATAGCTAATAAGTGGCAGAGCTAGAATTTATATCTTGTTCCTTTGATACTTAAGGCCAATCCTTTAAAATATTGTTCTCATTTTAAATTTGTAACTCTGTGAAAGACAGGGAAGTGGTAACTTCATTTCTAAGCTGAAATAGGAAACTACAAGACATTAATGATTTATTCAGCTTCAGTAAGGGCTATTTAAATTTCTATTTAAGCTTTTTCCCTGAAGTGGTAGATGATTGCCACTTATATATTCCAACACAGGGTCTTCGGTGAAATACTTAAGTTAGGTGTATTTAACACTTGGTGGGTGACCATTTGATTTAAAATGGTAATTAAGACACACTGAATCTCTCCCCAGAGAGAGCACCAAAAAAAGAGTGTTTTTCCTTAGATTTTTCTATTCAGTTTTCTTATTTACCCCACTCTCATCTATCCTAGATTAGATCATATACTTACAAAGCCAGATTCATTTTTTTTCCCCTCCTTCAAATACAAAGACATTAAATCTACCAAAATAATAGAAATGATATTTGTTATACATACAATTTAGAATAACATATTTCCACTCTAAAATCTTTGGGTTGAATTTTGCAAAGGATCCAAAATATGTTATGAGAGCCCTTTGGTGACATTAGTCCCTTTTCCTTCTTCCTTTAAAACTTTATCATCTTAAGTACAATAAGGAGAAACAAAATACTTCTATGATTATGAATCAGGTTGCCATGGGAAAAAGTAATAATTAAAAGAGGAAATGAGATTTCATTCTGACTTTCAGTGGCGCTTACTACAATGGAGATCTTCAGATGCAGAATAAGTAGGGGGCAAATGAAAGCCCATGGTAGATGGACTTAACATTTTAGCACCTGTGTAAGACATGGTCCTGAGTAGTAAATTGAGATGTTAATCTTCTAGGACAGGAAGATAATTTTAACTCAGAAGGAGATAATTTTAACTCAGCAATTATTTACCACCTTTGTTCCAGATTTCACCTTCTTTTAGTGAGTGGTTCTAAGAGTTCTTGACTTTTTACATCTTTGGAGAAGGGAAAGGCTCTCATTTAAAACCTACTTTGAACAGCTGGGACTGGCAGCATTACCATTTCCACTGTCTATTGCGCTACGGTTTGGAGCCTGATATTCTTCAGTTATCTGAAAATGAGATGCCAGTTTTTATGACAGTGGTTCTCAGTGTTCTACAAAGGCATCTGCTTCTTTGGTTAGTGTTTTCTATTTTGATGTGTATAAATATGATTAAATTTCAGAATCGTGAACCTCTGATGCCATCTCCACAGTTTATCAAATCTTACTTCAGTTCTTTCACGGATGATATAATTTCTCAGCCAATGCTTAAAGGGGAGAAGTCTGATGAAGATAAAGACAAGGAAGGGGAGGCTTTAGAAGTAAAAGAAAAGTAAGTGTCTTGAGTATAGTATCTGCTTAATGTTCTGTTTTGTTTTGTTTTTTTTGGCAGGGGCATGGTTGTGGGGTTTTTTGCTGCCATAGAGCCAAAGTGGAACTCTGAGTCATCTCCAAAAAATCTGTTTATAAATAGATATAAATATAATAAAATTATAATATATAATAATAATATAATAATAAAAATACTTCTCTTCTTACACCTGTCTATTACGCCCTAAGAGTTACCTCTCTGGTGACTCAAGGTTTTACTGCCAGGAGTCTGCCCTGCATTTAAGGTCCTACATGATATTCTCAAGAGATCTCCTAGTGGAGATCAAGTGGTTGATTATATTTGAACAGGGGCACTAACTTAAAAACTGATTGTATAGCTCAATATCCAGATGTTTTATCGCAAGGAAGTTTATAATATATAATTTAATTTTTAGGAGTGCCCAAAAGAGTGACTTTCTTCAAGGTTTTTTCTGCATGCCTAGGAAAATGCCATTTTTTGGGTTTGTGTTTGCTCCTGTAGACAGCTGAAACCAAAGTACAAGATACTGTGTTTACAACTGGAGGTCAAGTGATATAATGTAGTATATAAGCTATCTAGCCTGCTTATCCATTTATATTTATCAATACTTTTATCTTGCTGTGAGGCTAGCTCTCCTCTCTAAGAGAAGGTACAACATTATTACCAACATGACATTTTCTAATGAGTTTGGAAGAAAAGGGAATACTGTTCCCAAAGCAAAGCATAATTTTTCATCTATAGCATATTGGAAGGTTTAAAGGAAAAGATTGCTTTTAATTTGTATCTCCCAATTTTTCTACCATTATTGGCCACCTTTTAAGGGAGGATACTATGCATAATTGTGCCAAGATGTTCAAGTTTGAGTTAGTTGGTGAGCAATCTCTTTGAGAAAATTGTAGATGGGAAGTAAATGTTTAAGGTGATGCCAATAATTGCCTCTTCTGATTAGGAAATAGTCCTTATCCCAGAAAAACTACAATGAAGTTAATACCATTATTCTGAAAACTATATTGAGAGGTGGCAGGACATAGCTATGTCTCACCAGAACACTAATTGGAATTGGTCCTAAGTTTTTGAATTCTCTTTTACTCTGAGCCTTAGCTTCATCATTTTTTGAATGGGGAAGTAATAGTTACCTTTGAGGCTTACTATGAGGTTTAGAGGTCATGTTTGTAAGTATCTAGCACTTAGGTTCTCAATAAATAGGAACCGTTATTACTTCCAGTCTGATTTAATAATTATTTTGTCTTACCCTGGTGACCTGAGGAATAAAACTAGAGTGCAGGGAATATTAGAATGTAATTATAGGACAGGTTAGCACAGAGTTTGTAAGACTTTGACTGACATAACTTTTAAGTCACTTGCCAGTTTTCTCTATTCAGAATATGTAGCAAATGAAACAAGAAAATGTAATTTACAGTGCCCCTTAAAGGACATATAGTGTAAGTTCCTTTTCAGTTCAAAAAATTCCTTCTACAAGCCTTTTCAATAAAAGCCACCATCTTAGAAGAATGATGATATTGTGGTCACTGCTTTTTAAAAAGTAGGGAAAGGGTGTTTTCTTTAAGTCCTATTTGATGGAAGAGTCTGCTTCTTTGATATTTCCACCTATTCATTCTAGGTCTGTTCTTTTAGGTGAAACAGCACAACTTCTGGATGAGAGCCTTTTATCAATAGATATTTCCCTGCCTCCAGTTCTTGCTCCCTTACAGTCCATTTTCCACAACACAGCCAGAGTGATCTTTACAAAGTACAACTCAGGTCACACCTCTTCCCTTGGGTTCTGTGACCCTAAACTCACTTGATAATTTCTATTTCTCTGTTCTTTCTGTTAGTCATAAAATAACTGTTGAGTGCTATCAGTGTGCCACAGATAAGAAGGTGAATAAGACAGGATCCTTTCCTGTGTTGCAGATGAGTCTGTCATTAGCTCATCTTTTCGTGTGTCTAAATGTTGAAGCCTGGGCAATAACCCTAGGTTTCTGCCATTTTCTCTGTTGTTTCCTTTTTTAAAACTCTCTCCAAGGCAGCAAGGAAATCCCAGTCTGCCTCAAAAATCCTAATCTGTTACACACACTGCCCCGCATACCACCACCCACACTCCAGTCTCACATTGACTGGCTAACTTGTTAAGGGGAAGAGGACAATTGTTTAACTCAGGTATACTAAATGTGGCAAGTTTTAGCATTTGATGTTTTTTTAGTAATTTTTTATGCTCATTTTATTAGTAATAGTAATTTCTTATGCTCATTTTGTTTTCAGCTCTGGATACTTAAAGGCCAAACAGTATATGGAAGAAGAAAACTATGATAAAATCATAAGTGAATGCTCAAAAGAAATAGATGCCCAAGGCAAATACATGGCAGAAGCATTATTACTACGAGCTACTTTCTACTTGCTTATTGGCAATGCCAACGCAGCCAAACCAGATTTAGATAAGGTCATCAGCTTGAAAGAAGCTAATGTGAAGGTACATTTAAAACTCTGTGTGTGTGCATGTGAAAAAGTTAATAATAAATAAAAATAAGACTTTTAGGTATGTTTTGCCGAAGTTTTGGCCTTTCAATTGCCATTCTCCAAAAGATTATTTTTTGCTTTGGAAGGGACTACGCCAAATGATGATTGAGTTGGTGCAGTGAAACTGAATCATAAATATCAGTGATAGATATCTTTAACTAGGAAAGGATTTTTTTTTTTTTTTTCCCCTATAATATCTGGTAGCTTCAGCTTCCCCGTATAGCTTCTGCCTACTGCATTGGACTATATTTGGGTAGGGGTAAAGGTGATGTAGCAGTGCTATAGGTAGTATTGTAAATAACGTGCAATATGTAGTACAAGGCTATAAAATGCATTTAATAAAAAATAAACACATTTAATATATTCTGAAAGATTTTATTTACATGAGGAAAAAACAAGATCTAAAAATATAATATAGAAATATACTGAAATATACCAGAAGTTTTTGCAGTTGTGTGGTTGGAACAGCTTTTCATTTTCTGAGTGTTCTTGTGTGTATGTAGTTATTTTTATAATTTAAGATTTGGTGGGGGGTCTGTCGAATTACATGAGCCTTCTACTCAGTGTAACAGGAACAGCAGTTAGCTGCCAAAGTACTGTACTCCTTCTTAGATGGTTAACATCTCTTTTTCCTCGTTGAATTAAGTGAACTCTGGCTTTATTCACCTCCAAATGATTCATTCATGTATTTTATGGAAAATGAGAGTTGTTTTCAAGGCCTAAGTATTTGTTAGCAAATTATCTTAACTTCTTGTAAACAAAAGTAATTTAAACTAAGTATTTGTTAAAAGTCCTTTCAAAATAGATTTTCAAGTTGAAAATACCCTAGTAATAATTATCTTTAATTTTATTTCCTGTTGATTTTCCTGATGATTACAAATATGTTCTGTGTTTTTGTTATTGTTGTGAGGGCATTCTTATTTGTTTCATTGAGGAAGACATTTGTATGTATTGTTGCCTTGAAAAAATTTTTAGAGAAGAATCCTATTTCTTATTTCATGATCATGATTTTTTGTTTTAATGGCAAGTAATGATGCCTGTCATATGCCATGTACAAAAATGAGCTCAAAACGGATCAGAGACCTGAATGTTAAGAGCCAAAACTATAAAACTCTTAGAAGAAAACATAGGAGGAAATCTTCTAGATTAAGCTGTGGTTCCTTAGGCATGACACCAAAAGCACAAGTGACCAAAAAAGGGAAAACACAGTCTATAGGATGGGAGAAAATATTCACAAGTCATATGTCTGATAAGGGGCTTGTATCCAGAATATATTAAAGAAGTTTTCTTACAACTCAACAATAAAAAGATAGCCTAATTTAAAAACAGGAAAGGATCTGAATAAACATTTTCCCAAAGAATATGTACAAAAGGCCAATAAGAACAAGAAAAGCTGCTTAGCATCATTAGCCCTTAGGGAAATGCAAATCAAAATCACAGTGAGGAATCACTTTATACCCACTAGGATGGCTATAATCAGAAATTTGGACAATTAAAAGTATTGGTATAGATATGGAGAAGTTGGAACTCTCATACATTGCTGGTAGGAATGTAAAATGGTAAAATCCCTTTGGAAATTAGTTGGGGTTGGGAAGTTCCTCAAAATGTTAAACATAGAGTTACCATGTGACCCAGTAGTTCCTCTCCTAGGTATATATACCCACGAGAATTGAATTCATATATCAACACAAAAACTTGTACATGAATGTTCATAGCAGCATTATTCATAAGAGCCAAAAAGTGGAAGCAACTCAAATGTCCATCAGCTGGGGAATAGATAAATAAAATGTGATATATCTGTACAATGGAATATTATTCAACTATTAAAAAAGAATGAGCTGGGATGAAGTGAGAGAGTAGCACTGACATATATACACCACCAAATGTAAAATGGATGGCTAGTGGGAAGCTGCACAGGGAGATCAGCTCGGTGCTTTGTGATGACCTAGAGGGGTGGGGTGGGGAGGATGGGAGGGAGGCTCAAGAGGGAGGAGATACGGGGATATATGTATACATATAGCTGATTCACTTTGTTCTACAGCAGAAACTAACCATGTAAAGCAATTATACTCCAATAAAGATATTTTAAAAAAAAAGAATGAAGTGCTGATATATGTTACAACATAGACAAACCTTGAAAACATGCTACGTGAAAGAAGCCAGTCACAAAAAGACTGCATTACATACGATTCCAGTTTGTATGAAATGTCCGGAATATACAAATCCATAGAAATAGAAAAAAAGACTGATGGTTTCCAGGGACTGAGAATTAGGGAGGAAATAGGGAGTGCCTGCTAATGTGTATGAGATTTCCTTTGGGAGTGGTGAAAACGTTCTAGAATTAGTGGTGACAGTTGCACAACTCAATATACTAAAAACGACTGGCTTATATACTTCTAAAGGGTGAGCTTTATGGTATGTGAATTACATCTCAATAAAGCTGTTATTTAGAAAAAACTAAATTAGAATAAAAAGTAGTAATGATGAATCTTTCCTCATTTGGGGTATACAGCTTCGAGCAAATGCTCTCATCAAAAGAGGCAGCATGTATATGCAACAGCAGCAGCCTTTGCTGTCTACTCAGGATTTTAACATGGCTGCCGACATCGATCCTCAGAATGCAGATGTTTATCACCACCGAGGACAGGTAAATTAATTTTCTTAAAGAGTTCTGATCTTTGCATTGAGGAATTTGATACCATTTTGAGAATGTCTTTAAAGTTTTCTTACATCACTTGTGATGGCTGTGAACAAAGTATCAGAGTGGTTTACAGTTTGGGTTGGCATTTATTTAGTCCCATCTTAAACATTTGTCCTGATATTTACTTGTAAAAAAAAAAAAAGAAGAGGAAAGCTATAAATGTTGGCTTTTGCCAGTTCAGGTTTGTTTTTCAGGTGTTTCTGCTTCATAGGTTTTCAATGAGTAAAACATTAAAAACATGTAGTGACAAATTAAAAAAAGAAAATGTAGTGAGCATTTTGAGTTAATACTAGAATCAACAGAATGATTTTTGTGGGCTTTTTGCTGTAAGGAAATATTAGCCTGAACTGTCCAGACAGTATCAAAAAAATCTCTTCTGAATGGAGTTTTATAACATGCATATTTGCTTTTTAGTAAAAATATATAGTGAAGAAAACAGTTCCCAATTTCAGCCTCATCTGGAGAAAACGCGGCTTTATAAATCTGCTTGTGTGATGTGGCTTCTTGGAATACATTAGAGTAGAAAGTATGGGCTAATCTATATAATAACAGAAAAGTCAGGTTCTTTCTAATGGAGAATTTTATCTAATATTTCTGTCTGAAGGGTCTTAAGTGTTGAGATAACCTTAAAATTCTTGGTATTTTGATCCTTACTGGCAGTGTCCTTTAAGATTAATTTGAAATGTAATTATCTAACGTCTCATCTACTTTGACGTTTGAAAGTACAGAGATACTTCATTTTCTAGAAGAAAAATCACTTAAGAGTGATCAAAAATGGTAGGTTTATAGGGCTTTTTAAAAAAATTGGACACTGGTTTTAAGTTTTAGAATCTTTCCTTTAAAATTATAAGATTTTCTAGTTCACTATTTCTAGAAAGTAATTCTATATTGAATAATTTCATACGTAGCATTATGCTGAGCTGTACTAAGAGGCACGGTACATATTTAACTGGTGTAGTTGTTACTTTGAACTGCGTTTATCTATGTACTTTTTTTCCTTAGCTGAAAATACTGCTTGATCAAGTTGAAGAAGCAGTAGCAGATTTTGATGAATGTATTAGATTAAGACCTGAGTCTGCTCTGGCACAAGCTCAGAAATGTTTTGCATTGGTAGGTTCGACTTTCTTTTGTATTTTCCTGAACATCAGTATTTCCCATTGATAACAAAAATGAGTATCTCATTGTCTATGAAATCATCTACCGACAGGGAGAAAAACATGTCAGTTTAGGAAAATAGAAGTGTGTATTACTTGAGGTTCTGCTCCAGTATTTCCCTGGATGCTTTATTTGGTTCATCTTGATAGATGTTTGTCCCTGATTTTATGCCCCCTATACAGCACTTTTCTCTCTAATTCTCTACCATAAACCAGTATGAAGAATAAAAGCATTTAGAGGAAATACTCTGCAATCATGACACCATATAACTCATCTCTCATTTTGCCTTTGTAGAGCTATTAATATTCAGAAACAAAGTTGAAAATCAGGTAAAATAAGGCCATTTCTAATGAAATGAGATACTTCAGTTAACCCCATACCCTGAGTCCTAAAAGGATTTTCCTTTTAAAGAAAGAAATTGGGTCACAAACACATTTATGTTACAGATTAAAAATGTTATCAGATGAAGGAGCTTTATAATACTTTTATTATAAAGTAATAATAAATTTAAAATATTAAGTAAATAATAAATAAAGTGATAATAAATTATATTGAATTTAAAATTCCCCTACTTATATGCAAAGTTAACCTGTTACAAGTTAGTTTGTCTTCTTCTAGAATACTGAACATCTTGAAATTGTTTAGTGGCAATGAAGTCCTAATTGTACATAGCCTTTGGATCCCTTCTCTGGAAATATTTATGTAATTTTGTGTGACTTTTATAATATGTTAACATTTCCTGAGTTTTTGAGTTCTTGATTTGACAGGCCTGTTTTGATTTTTTTACACAGTATCGCCAAGCATATACAGGAAACAATTCTTCACAAATCCAAGCAGCTATGAAAGGTTTTGAAGACGTCATAAAGAAATTTCCAAGGTGTGCTGAAGGCTATGCATTATATGCACAGGTAAATGTCATTTTTCATATTTTTTCTCTTGCCAGTTTTTTTTTTTTTTTTTTTTTTTTTTAAGGAGGGATGGTGAGCATGTCCCATATATTTTTTTTTTTTTTAATTTTAGCAATTTCATGTATCTTTATTTATTTTATTTATTTATGGCTGTGTTGGGTCTTCGTTTCTGTGTGAGGGCTTTCTCTAGTTGTGGCAAGCGGGGGCCACTCTTCATCGCGGTGCGCGGGCCTCTCACTATCGCGGCCTCTCTTGTTGCGGAGCACAGGCTCCAGACGCGCAGGCTCAGTAATTGTGGCTCACGGGCCTAGTTGCTCCGCGGCATGTGGGATCCTCCCAGACCAGGACTCGAACCCGTGTCTCCTGCATTGGCAGGCAGATTCTTAACCACTGCGCCACCAGGGAAGCCCCCAGTTGTTTTTTAAAGAACTACATTCACATCTTGAATGCTAGCATGGAAATCAGAAAATAATGCTTCTCTTGTTGCAGCTTTTGTGGAAGCAGATGGCTTTGTTCCTACTTTGTTTCTCCTGGTCCCCAGGATGGTCCTGGATCACCTTAAGAGGGCTTCCTATGTTATACAATTTGAAAAACGTGGCGCTAAACTTGTAACACATGGGGAAGCTTAAATAGAGCATTTCCCTCATGTTTTCATTTGGATTGGATTTGCAAAATTTAATTAACCTTAGGAAAATCCATTGTATGCAATTGGTGAGAGAAATGTCCTTGGAAAGGGTTTTCTTTCTATTTGATCACTGTTCTTTTAAATGGTTAGATAGTCTGTAACAGCTCATTGTAATCTCTGGTTTGTTTAAAATTCTTGAAGGTTTCCTTGGTTTAGGATTAAAGCTATGGAAAGTAGGATTTAAATTTGGATTATTTCCACTTTTTTTTTTTTTTTTGGCTGCATTGGGTCTTCGTTGCTGCGCGTGGGCTTTCTCTAGTTGCGGCGAGCAGGGGCTACTCTTCGTTGCAGTGCGCAGGCTTCTCATTGCAGTGGATTCTCTTGTTGAGGAGCACGGGCTCTAAGCCTTCAGGAGTTGTGGTGTGTGGGCTCAGTAGTTGTGGCGCACGGGCTTAGTTGCTCCGTGGCATGTGGGATCTTGCCAGACTAGGGCTCGAACCTGTGTCTCCTGCATTGGCAGGCAGATTCTTAACCACTGCGCCACCAGGGAAGCCCCACTTTTTAAATTATAGTTTGAAGTCTTTGAAAACTTATTTATTAATTTTAAATCATCCATTTAAATGAAAATGATTAACTTCTTATAGCCACAGTTACGAGTTTTTCCTCTAACTAAATGATCTCTGAATAACTGTTTCTTTCTTAGTCTTAAAGTTGAAAGCTGCTTTTGGTATCTCAAAAACCAGCCATCTCAAAACTGTATATTTTCTCTTATTCTTCTTATTCCAAAGAAATGTTGTTCCTCTCCCTCCTTATCCCCCCAAACATCACAGAAATAGGAAGCATTTAAAAATGACCGTCTGTATTAGACTCCTAACTCGACATTCTTAGGGTTGATTGTTTTGTTTTTAATTTCCTTCATGTTATCTTTAGTCCAGTTATAAGAAAAGTTCCACAGGATAAAACTTTCATTTTGAGGGTTTATTGAGAGGGACTATAGAAGATTGATTGATTGTGTTGGATCTATTATGTAAAAGTCCTACCATCACTGCATTATTAGGGGTTGAAATTCTGCAGTATGAAGTACAACCCAGGAATTCTTTTTTTGTTTGTTTGTTTTTAATATATTCTTTTCCATTATAGTTTATCACAGGATATTGAGTATATATAGTTCCCGGTGCTATACAGTAGGACCTTGTTCTTTATCCATTCTAAATGTAATAGTTTGCATCTACCAACCCCAAACTCCCAGTCCGTCCCTCTCTCTCTCCCGCTTCTGCTTGGCAACCACAAGTCTGTTCTCTATGTCTCTGAGTCTGTTTCCTTTTTGTAGACAGGTTCATTTGTGCCATATTTTAGGTTCCACATATAAGTGATATCATGTGGTATTTGTCTTTCTCTTTCTGACTTACTTCACTTAGTATGATATTCTCTAGTTGCATCCATGTTGCTGCAAATGGCATTATTTTATTCTTTTTTATGGCTGAGTAGTATTCCATTGTATATATGTACCACATCTTCTTTATCCATTAATCTGTTGATGGACACTTAGGTTGTTTCCATGTTTCAGCATTTGTGAACAGTGCTGTTATGAACATAGGGGTACATGTATCTTTTTTTTTTTTTTAACATCTTTACTGCAGTATAATTGCTTTACAATGTTGTGTTAGTTTCTCCTGTACAACAAAGTGAATCAGCTATATGCATATGTATATCTCCATATCCCCTCCCTCTTGTGTCTCCCTCCCACCCTCCTTATCCCACCCCTCTAGGTGCTCACAAAGCACCAAGCTGATCTCCCTGGGCTACGCAGCTCCTTCCCACTAGCTATCTATTTTACATTTGGTAGTGTATATATGTCAGTGCTACTCTCTCACTTCGTCCCAGCTTACCCTTCCCCCTCCTCGTGTTCTGAAGTCCATTCTCTACGTCTGCGTCTTTATTCCTGTCCTGCCCCTAGGTTCATTAGAACCGTTTTTTTTTTTAGATTCCATATGTATGTGTTAGCATATGGTATTTGTTTTCCTGACTTACTTCACTCTGTATGACAGACTCAAGGTCCATCCACCTCACTACAAATAACTCAGTTTCGTTTCTTTTTATGGCTGAGTAATATTCCATCGTATATATGTGCCACAACTTCTTATCCATTCATCTGTTGATGGACATTTAGGTTGCTTCCATGTCCTGGCTATTGTAAATAGAGCTGCAGTGAACACTGTGGTACATAACTCTTTTTGAATTATGGTTTTCTAAGGGTATATGCTCAGTAGTGAGATTGCTAAGTCAGATGGTAGTGCTGTTTTTAGTTTTTTAAGGAACCTCCATACTGTTCTATAGTGGCTGTATCAATTTACATTCCCACCAACAGTGCAAGAGGGTTCCCTTTTCTCCACACCCTCTCCAGAATTTATTGTTTGTAGGTTTTTGGATGATGGCCATTCTGACCAGTGTGAGGTGATACCTCATTGTAGTTTTGATTTGCATTTCTCTAATGACTAGTGATGTTGAGCATCTTTTCATGTGTTTGTTGGCAATCTGTATATCTTTGGAGAAATGTCTATTTACGTCCTCTGCCCATTTTTGGATTGGGTTGTTTGTTTTTTTGATATTGAGCTGCATGAGCTGCTTGTAAATTTTGGAGATTAATCCTTTGTCAGTTGCTTCGTTTGCAAATATTTTATCCCATTCTGAGGGTTGTCTTTTTGTCTTGTTTGTGGTTTCCTTTGCTGTGCAAAAGCTTTTAAGTTTCATTAGGTCCCATTTGCTTATTTTTGTTTTTACTTCCATTTCTCTAGGAGGTGGGTCAAAAAGGATCTTGCTGTGATTTATGTCATAGAGTGTTCTGCCTATATTTTCCTCTAAGAGTTTTATAGTGTCTGGCCTTACATTTAGGGCTTTAATCCATTTTGAGTTTATTTTTGTGTATGGTGTTAGGAAGTGTTCTAATTTCATTCTTTTACATGTAGCTGTCCAGTTTTCCCAGCACCACTTATTGAAGAGGCTGTCTTTTCTCCACTGTATACTCTTGCCTCCTTTACCAAAGATAAGGTGACCATATGTACGTGGGTTTATCTCTGGGCTTTCTGTCCTGTTCCATTGATCTATATCTCTGTTTTTGTCCCAGTACCATACTGTCTTGATTACTGTAGCTTTGTAGTATAGTGTGAAGTCCAGGAGCCTGATTTCTCCAGCTTTGTTTTTCTTTCTCACTCTTGCTTTGGCTATTCGGGGTCTTTCGTGTTTCCATACAAATTGTAAAATTTTTTGTTCTAGTTCTGTGAGAAATGCCATGGGTAGTTTGATATGGATTGCACTGAATCTTTAGATTGCTTTTGGGTAGTATAGTCATTTTGACAATGTTGATTCTTCCAATCCAAGAACATAGTATATCTCTCCATCTGTTTGTATTTTCTTTAATTTCTTTCATCAGTGTCTTATAGTTTTTCGCCTACAGGTCTTTTTGTCTCCTTAGGTAGGTTTATTCCTGGGTATTTTATTCTTTTTGTTGCAGTGGTAAATGGGAGTGTTTCCTTAATTGCCCTTTCAGATTTTTCATCGTTAGTGTATAGAAATGCAAGAGATTTCTGTGCACTAACTTTGTATCCTGCTACTCTACCATATTGATTGATTAGCTCTAGTAGTTTTCTGGTAGCATCTTTAGGATTCTCTGTATAGTATCATGTCACCTGCAAACAGTGACAGTTTTACTCCTTCTTTTCCGATTTGGATTCCTTTTATTTATTTTTCTTCTCTGATTGCTGTGGCTAACACTTCCAAAACTATGTTGAATAATAGTGGTGAGAGTGGACAACCTTGTCTGGTTCCTGATCTTAGAGGAAATGGTTTCAGTTTTTCACCATTGAGATGATGTTGGCTGTGGGTTTGTCATATATGGCCTTTATTATGTTGAGGTTGGTTCCCTCTATGCCTACTTTCTGGAGGGTTTTTATCATAAATGGGTGTTGAATTTTCTCAAAAGCTTTTTCTGCATCTGTTGAGATGATCATATGGTTTTTCTTCTTCAATTTGTTAATATGGTGTATCACATTGATTGATTTGCATATATTGAAGAATCCTTGCATTCCTGGGATAAATCCCACTCGAGCATGGTGTATGATCCTTTTAATGTGCTGTTGGATTCTGTTTGCTAGTATTTTGTTGAGAATTTTTGCACCTATGTTCATCAGAGATATTGATCTGTAGTTTTCTTTTTTTTGTGACATCTTTGTCTGGTTTTGGTATCAGGGTAATGGTGGCCTCGTAGAATGAGTTTGGGAGTGTTCCTCCCTCTGCTATATTTTGGAAGAGTTTGAGAAGGATAGGTGTTAGCTCTTCTCTAAATGTTTGATAGCATTCGCCTGTGAAGCCATGTGGTCCTGGGCTTTTGTTTGTTGGAAGATTTTTAATCACAGTTTCAATTTCAGTGCTTGTGATTGGTCTGTTTATATGTTCTGTTTCTTCCTGGTTCAGTCTTGGAAGGTCGTGCTTTTCTAAGAATTTGTCCATTTCTTCCAGGTTGTCCATTTTATTGGCATAGAGTTGCTTGTAGTAATCTCTCATGATCCTTTGTATTTCTGCAGTGTCAGTTGTTACTTCTCCTTTTTCATTTCTAATTCTGTTGATTTGAGTCTTCTTCCTTTTTTTCTTGATGAGTCTGGCTAATGGTTTATCAATTTTGTTTATCTTCTCAAAGAACCAGCTTTTAGATTTATTGATCTTTGCTATCTTTTCCTTCATTTCTTTTTCATTTATTTCTGATCTGATCTTTATGATTTCTTTCCTTCTGCTAACTTCGGGGGGTTTTTGTTCTTCTTTCTCTAATTGCTTTAGGTGTAGGGTTAGGTTGTTTATTTGAGATGTTTCTTGCTTCTTGAGGTAGGATTGTATTGCTATAAACTTCCCTCTTAGAACTGCTTTTGCTGCATCCTGTAGGTTTTGGGTCGTTGTGTTTTCACTGTCATTTGTTTCTAGTTATTTTTTGATTTCCTCTTTGATTTTGTCAGTGATCTCTTGGTTATTTAGTAACGTATTGTTCAGCCTCCACGTGTTTGTATTTTTTACAGTTTTTTTCCTGTAATTGATATCTAGTCTTATAGCTTTGTGGTCAGAAATGATACTTGGTACGAATTCAATTTTCTTAAATTTACCAAGGCTTCATTTGTGACCCAAGATATGATCTATCCTGGAGGATGTTCCATGAGCACTTCAGAAGAAAGTGTATTCTGTTGTTTTTGGATGGAATGTCCTATAAATATCAATTAGGTCCATCTTGTTGAATGTGTCATTTAAAGCTTGTGTTCCCTTATTTATTTGCATTTTGGATGATCTGTCCATCGGTGAAAGTGGGGTGTTAAAGTCCCCTACTGTGATTGTGTTACTGTTGATTTCCCCTTTTATGGCTGTTAGCATTTGCCTTATGTATTGAGGTGCTCCTGTGTTGGGTGCATAAATCTTTACAATTGTTATATCTTCTTCTTGGATTGATCCCTTGATCATTATGTAGTCTCCTTCTTTGTCTCTTGTAATAGTCTTTATTTTAAAGTCTATTCTGTCTGATATAAGAATTGCTACTCCAGCTTTCTTTTGATTTCCATTTGCATGGAATATCTTTTTCCATCCACTCACTTTCAGTCTGTATGTGTCCCTAGGTCTGAAGTGGGTCTCTTGTAGACAGCATATATATGGGACTTGTTTTTGTATCCATTCAGCCAGCCTATGTCTTTTTGTTGGAGCATTTAATCCATTCACATTTAAGGTAATTATTGATATGTATGTTCCTATTACCATTTTTTTAATTGTTTTGGGTTTGTTATTGTAGGTCTTTTCCTTCTGTTGTGTTTCCTGCCTAGAGAAGTTCCTTTAGCATTTGTTGTAGAGCTGGTTTAGTGGTGCTGAATTCTCTTAACTTTTGCTTATCTGTAAAGGTTTTAATTTCTCCATCGAATCTGAATGAGATCCTTGCTGGGTAGAGTAATCTTGGTTGTAGGTTCTTCCCTTTCATCACTTTAAATATGTCCTGCCACTCCCTTCTGGCTTGCAGAGTTTCTGCTGAAAAATCAGCTGTTAACCTGATGGGGATTCCCTTGTATGTTATTTGTTGCTTTTTCCTTGTTGCTTCTAATATTTTTTCTTTGTATTTAATTTTTGATAGTTTGATTAATATGTGTCTTGGCATGTTTCTCTTTGGGTTTATCCTTTATGGTACTTACTGTCTGTGCTTCCTGGACTTGATTGTCTATTTCCTTTCCCATGTTAGGGAAGTTTTCGACTATAATCTTTTTAAATATTTTCTCAGACCCTTTCTTTTTCCCTTCTTCTTCTGGGACCCCTGTAATTCAAATGTTGGTGCATTTAATGTTGTCCCAGAGGTCTCTAAGACTGTCCTCAATTCTTTTTGTTCTTTTTTCTTTATTCTGCTCCTTGACAGTTATTTCCAGCATTTTATCTTCCAGGTCACTTATCCGTTCTTCTGCCTCAGTTATTCTGTTATTGATTCCTTCTAGAGTATTTTTAATTTCAGTAATTGTGTTGTTCATCACTGTTTGTTTGCTCTTTAGTTCTTCTAGATCCTTGTTAAATGTTTCTTGTATTTTCTCCATTCTGTTTCCAAGATTTTGGATCATCTTTACTATCATTACTCTGAATTCTTTTTCAGGTGGGTTGCCTATTTCGTCTTCATTTATTTGGTCTTGTAGGTTTTTACCTTGCTCCTTTGTTTGTAATGTATTTTTTTGTCATTTCATTTTTTTTTGATGGGTGGTGCTGTATTTGTGTCTTACTGGTTGTTTGGCCTGAGACGTCCAGCACTGGTGTTTGCAGGCAGTTGGATAGAGCTGGGTCTTGGTGCTGAGATGAGGACCTCTGGGAGGCCTCACTCGGAATGATATTCCCTGGGGTCTGAGGTTCTCTGTTAGTCCAGCGGTTTGGACTCGGAGTTCCCACCACAGGAGCTCGTTGCCCAACCTCTGGCCTGGGAACCAAGATTCCGCAAGCTTTGTGGTGCGGTAAGAAAAAAAAAAACAGAAAGAAAGAAAAAAATGTGCAGTACAGTATCAAAGAAAATAAAATTAGAAAGATAAAAAAAATATTAGGAAAAATAAAACTATAATTGAACCAACTGCAACAATGTAAAATAAAACCACACCAGAAGAAAGAAAACAAAAAGGGGAGGGGGGAACAAGCCAAAAGGAGAGATCACTAACAAAGTATAAAGAATAAAATAAAATTAGAAAAATAAAAGATTTATTAGGAAACATAATAATATAAAACAGTCAACAACAGTGAATCAACAAGGTAAAACAGAACCCCAATCTAAAAGAAGAAAAAAGAAAAATTGAAAAAAAAAGCCTTGGCTGTTGGGGCAGAGCTTAGGTGGGGTGGGACTTAGGCAGGGGCGGGGTTTAGGGTGGGGCAGGACCTAGGCAGGTTGGGGGGTTGTCATTTGAGCATGGGGCGGGGCCTCTGCTTAGGACCTGAGTGATCAAGGAAGGGGAGAGGCAGTATGTCCAAAGGAGGGCGTCCGGAGTGTGGAGTTCCAGAGTTTGGAGGTAGGGCCCTGAGTGAGGGTGTGTGGGTGGGGTTTAGGCCCAGCGTATTGAAGGGGGTCTCGGAGTGTAGAGGTAGGGCCGTGGGTGGGGTGTCGGGGCGGGGCTTGGGCTGTGCGGGGCAGGAGGGAGGCTTCGAGGGCAGAGTATTAGGCCTGGGAGCCCAACAGGCTCCCCGGTGCCTAAATGGACAGGAAAAGCACTGGCCGTGTTCCCTTCTGTTCCTTCGCACCCCTTTCCCACTGTCTCCCCCAGGGTCTCCCCCATCGCTGCTGGACTCCTAACCCTGGATAGGTCCTGCTGAGTGTAGGAACTCCTCCCCTCCACCAGCTACCCCTCAGAGGTGCCAGTTCCATAGGTCTGGCCTTTTTTTTTTTCCTTTTTATAAATTTATTTATTTATTTTTGGGTGTGTTGGGTCTTCATTTCTGTGCGAGGGCTTTCTCTAGTTGTGGCGAGTGGGGGCTCCTCTTCATCGCGGTGTGTGGGCCTCTTACTGTTGCGGCCTCTCTTGTTGCGGAGCACGGGCTCCAGATGCGCAGGCTCAGTAGTTGTGGCTCACGGGCCTAGTTGCTCCGCAGCATGTGAGATCTTCCCAGACCAGGGCTCAAACCCATGTCCC
Source organism: Balaenoptera ricei (assembly GCF_028023285.1). Taxonomy (NCBI): domain Eukaryota; kingdom Metazoa; phylum Chordata; class Mammalia; order Artiodactyla; family Balaenopteridae; genus Balaenoptera; species Balaenoptera ricei. Next base: position 113,590,336 of record NC_082642.1, read on the forward strand.
CTGCATTGGCAGGCAGATTCTCAACCACTGCGCCACCAGGGAAGCCCCCAGCCTTTACTTTTGCTCCCCCTTCCCTGCCTCCCATTCCCTCAGGACCCGCTGGAGGGGGCCTAGGTGGGCAGAGGATCAGGCCCATATCTCAGTAGGTTCCTGGGGGCCCAAGGGGGCAGGGGAAACCTGGCCACACTCCCTTTTGATCCTCTGCCCTCCCAGTGGTTCCCCAATTTCCCCTTCGGGTGTGGGATCCCTTCCACTCCCCCAGCCGCGCCTCAGGGGCACCAGTCCTGTCCCACCTCCACTTCTCCTCCCCCTTCACTCCCCCCATGCCCCACATCCTACCCGGTCGCTGGGGGTTCCTCCTGTCCCCTTAGGTGTCCATGGTCCCCCACTGGTGCCTGGTAGGTACCCTAGTTGTGAGGAGATGCAAATTCTGCATCCTCCTTGTATGCCATCTTGACTCCACCCCCACATGTATCTTTTTGAATTATAGTTTTGTCCAGGTACATTTCCAGGAGTGGCATTGCTGGATTATATGGTAATTCTATTTTTAGTTTTCTAAGAACCTCCATACTGTTTTCTATAGTGGCTGTACCAATTTACATTCCCACCAGCAGTGTAGGAGGGTTCCCTTTTCTCCACACCCTCTGCAGCATTAGTTATTTGTAGACTTTTTAATGATGGCCATTCTGACTGGTGTGAGGTGGTACCTTGTTGTAGGTTTGATTTTCATTTCTTTAATAATTAGTGATGTTGAGCGTATTTTCGTGTGCCTGCTGGCCATCTATATGTCTTCTTTGGAGAAATGTCTATTAAGGTCTTCTGCCCATTTTTCAGTTGGGTTGTTTGTTTTTTTTGTTGTTGAGTTGTATGAGCTGTTTGTATATTTTGGAGATTAAGCCCTTGTCTGTCTCATCATTTACAAATATTTTCTCCCATTCTATAGGCTGTCTTTTCTTTTTGGTTATGGTTTCCTTTGCTGTGCAAAAGCTTGTAAGTTTTTTCAGTCCCATTTGTTTAGTTTTGTTTTTATTTCTATTGCCTTGGGAGACTGATCTAAGAAAACATTGGTATAATTTATGTCGGAGAATGTTTTGCCTACGCTCTCCTCTAGGAGTTTTATGGTGTCATGTCTTATGTTTTAAGTCTTTAAGGCATTTTGACTATTTTTGTGCATGGTATGAGGGTGTGTTCTAACTTCATTGACTTATATGCAGCTCTCCAACTTTCCCAGCACGACTTGCTGAAGAGACTCTTTTTCCCATTTTATGTTCTTGCCTCCTTTGTCGAAGATTAATTGACCATAGGTGTGTGGGTTTACTTCTGCAACCCAGGAATTCATTAACCTCAGTTTGAAATCTTATCTGCTCAGTCTTTGTTCTTATAATTCCTAGATAGAAAAAAAAAAAATGATACATTGGTTGCTGACTACATGCTCTGTTCATTGTGAAAGCATGTACTATATAAAATTTTATAGAATATATAGAAGTTAAAATAGGACAAACACACATTATAATTGTATGATGTTTGTATTGAATAGGTACACTTGGATTTAGGGCTTATATTTAATTAGGAACAAGCCAGAAGGTGACAGGACCATCTTCATCACTGAAATGAAATTCAGAAGGGCTTTTTTGGTGCAGATTTCTATAAGCAGCTAAAAGAGCAAAGGCCACTGACTAGCTTTTAAAGAAACCAAATACTAGGAACAACTCTTTTGCAGAGGTTTCATGATTGTACATTTCTCTCTCATTATGTTACCTTCAAAACAGGTTTTGGCCTACTTGAGCATCATCTTTTTTTTTTTTTTAATAAGTTTATTTACTTATTTTATTTTTGGCTGTGTTGGGTCTGTTGCTGCGCGGGCTTTCTCTAGTTGCGGCGAGTGGGAGCTACTCTTCATTGTGGTGTGAGGGTTTCTCATTGCGGTGGCTTCTCTTGTTGCAGAGCACCAGCTCTAGGCACATGGGTTTCAGTAGTTGTGGCACATGGGCTTAGTTGCTCCACAGCATGTGGGATCTTCCTGGACCAGGGCTCGAACCTGTGTCCCCTGCATTGGCAGGCAATTCTCAACCCCTGTGCCACCAGGGAAGCCCTACTTGAGCATCATCTTATCAGCACTAGCATTATTACAAGTCTGTTTGCACCAAAGTTTCTATCTTTTGGTCCCTCTTCTGATGTTTGCTTCACTATATATAGCAAATTTTATTTATACATAGAGAGAGAGTTATATATAGTTATATATAGTTACATAGTATGACTTTTTTCTTTGAACCCTGAAGCTTGAGCTTAGATGCCAGCTAACTCTCAGAGTTACAGTTTGATCAGCATGATCTGGTATCCACATAACCAAGCCTTCCATTTCTGCCATGGGATTTGCCTTCAGTTGATTGTAGCTGCTTTCTTTCTTTGACCAATCATTTTTAAGGAATGACTCTGATAACAGTTAACATACCTATCTGAACTTACCCTTCCAAATAAGTATTGTTTTTAAAGTAATTCCCTTAGGATATATTATGATAAATTATGAATAAGTGACATGAATGTACCTGTGAGAATCTGATATTAGAATTTGCACCAAGAGTGGGATTTTCTGTATTCTAGAGTTTATTAGATCTTCTCCTTTGCAAATTACTAACAAACTTAATAAAGAGAGAGAACAGTTAAGATTTCATATTCATAATGCTGCTATGTAAAAACCCCAATAATTAAGATGTAACATTTTAAATAAGTTTAATCCCCAAAACAATAATTTGGTAATGAATGGTTACATGAAGTAAATTTTAATAATTAATAAGCAGTATACTTTTAATTGCTTAGGGTGACAGTTTAACTAAATTTAACCGAAGTATCTCTTCACATAGGCATTAACAGATCAACAACAGTTTGGTAAAGCTGATGAAATGTATGATAAATGTATTAATTTGGAACCAGATAATGCCACAACATACGTTCATAAAGGGTATGTATTTTTGTGGGTCTGTTTGTTCCAGTAAGAAACTAAATTTCTTGCATAGTAGTAAGATGGATTTCTTTTGGTCGCTGAGAAAAAGGGGACTGTGGTAGAGAGTGTCAGTGTTAACTGAAAAATTTCTTAATGCTGTGGATGCTTCACTGTTACTTTTTCTTTTACTTATGTTTCATTATTATACAATAATTAGTAAATATGCTATTTTCACCCTAGCTTAAGGATTTCATTTCTGAACATCCTGTCAGGTGTTACTTGTATCAAAATAGGAAGCACGCAAAATAAGTTTTTCCTGTCCTAGTATACTTGAATTGTCATTTTAAAACTTCAGTTAAATTTATACAGAGTAAAACATTAAGCTGTGCCAAGTAAGTTAATAATAGAGCCTAGACCGTTGGACACTCTTTTCATACTAAGGAATTTAGACTACAAAACCACTGTAAATTGAGGGAAAAAAACCAATTTGATGCTGATTCTATACTGTTTTAGATTTTGTTTTTCCTTGTAAATTAAATTATGAATTCATTGAGAGCCGAATTGATACTGGGCCATGGTCACATCTGACTGCTGTTTTGCATTTGCAGTTTACTTCAACTTCAGTGGAAGCAAGATCTGGATAGAGGTTTGGAGCTTATCAGCAAGGCTATTGAAATTGACAATAAATGTGATTTTGCATATGAAACCATGGGAACTATTGAAGTACAAAGGTAACTTCTAGAGTCTGTCCTTAGGAAAGTTAGGGCATCTCCGTATTTATCTTTTCATTCTTCTCATTATAGACAGGTTATTGACAATAATCATTAAATTTTTAAGTCTTAACGTGTTGTGCTTTTTGAGGCAATATTCCCTTGAAACTATACAGCTTTGATTTGCCTTGTTTAATTATTCTTCCAGTTTAAAAGTCACACTTAAAAGTTGTTTAAGTCAGGCATATACATTAGAAAGGGAAACTTGATCTTTCTCCAATACCTGATGTGTGTTTTTTCCTCCTTTCTCCTGTATTATTTCTGTTGGAGGGAAAAAAACATGTGCGGTGTACTTAGGCAGTGCAGTGCAGCATAAGGACTGGCGGCCACGTTGCCCGAAGACTTAGATCCTGCTACAGCCAAGCGGCTAGGCAAGTTGCACCATCACCTCTGAGCCCCTGAGTTTTCTTTAAAATCAGGGAGTTGGATAAGAATTTTTGCAATTCTGACTTTCTTGTAACTTCTTGTTTTCTGTAAATGTTTATCCCGAGTTGCACTTGAGATCCACCATTAATAGGTGATAACTGTTTATGCCATAGAATTTAGTGTAGTATACCATCTGGATACTGGCATTGCCATCCATTTGAGTAGCTACTCTAGGCCAGGTACTGAACTTTAGGTGCTTTCCAAATATTATTTCAATTGATTTTTACCCCAGTCTTTATAAAGGTTGAGGTTATATGATCCTCCATTTAATTGAAGAGTGTAGAAACTGATGCCCAGACTGGTTAAATTAAGGTTACATGGTGAGCAGGTAGTAGAAAGAGGACATGAGCCCATATTTCACTGATGCCAAAAGTAACCGATCTTGCTACCATCGCTTGTCAGGAACTAGTAGGAGTTGTCTTAATAACCTGTCATGCAGTCACTTCTGGGGTCCTCTGTCTTTCTGCTCCAGAGTAGGCAGAATATATGTAGGCTGATGGAAATTTTTGCGATCCTTTTGATCCATCTGTACTGACAGTTGCATATAAATATTATTTCTTAATTGCCAGTTTGTTAATGTGTATAAAATATTCTCATACTAGAATATGATGGGGTAATAGTTCTTAATCTTTTGAGCAAAGCTGTGGATTTTTCCTAAAATAATGCACATACAAAAACTCTTTGCATATAAGTTGTTCATAGAGCCTGGGTTAAGGACCCCTGATTTATGGGGTTTCATGAATTTTGTGTGTTAATTGTACTTTAAGAAATCCATTCTGAATCCTGCTTTACAAATAGATAAGTGAATGTGAATGAATGAAATTGCTGATTATCCTAGGATTTAGCAAATCTGCTGTCTACCTAATATCTGAACATGAACTCTCAAAGTTATTTTCTTTTTAATTAAGTCTATTATGTACCGTATCAATATATGTAGTAGGAGATTGAGTACAGTCACCCCAGAGGTACATTGTACTTCTTAGATTCTAACTGGCATATATATAGTGGGGACTTAATACAGTATTTATTGTAAGATTACATGCATGTATGCATATATACATAGCCAGTACTAGTTACTTGTAAAATAGCTCTTGGTTCTTGGCAAGTATATAAAGCCTAATCACAATTAGACTGTAAGAGGTAAATTGTATATTTTTTGACCAAGCATATTCATCCATTTATTCAAAAAATGGATACTAGCTACCAAGTATTGTACTAGGTTCTGGGAATTGAAAGGTGTCCCGTAAGGATCTGGTAAGACTGTGGTAACAAATATCAATATATATCCATCTGACTGTGCACAGAGTGACAATGGAATCATGGGGACAGTGGGGGGGAGCAGCCAATTCCTCTAGCGAGGGAGGGGGAGAGTAGTTTTCATGAGGATGTTGTATTTGAACTGTGCCTTAAAAAGGTGAGGATTTGGCTAGAATCAGGCAGAGAAGCAATAAATAATCTGAGCATTATGAGCATGAGTGAACTCAGGGAGACCTGTGTGTATGGAGTAGTGTTGGGTAGGGATATGCTGGTAGGGCTCACACAGATCTGTGAAGGTAAGGCCCCTGAACACCTGTAATGTTCTCTGAGGCTATGTCACTGCTTTCTAAAGGAGCCTCATGATGGAGTAGAAACAAGCAGAATTTAGGAACCAGATATGATTATGATTTTAAATAAGTCATTTAATCTCTCTAGTCTCACTGTTCTTATCTGTAAACAAAGACCACAAGTAGCATAATATAAGCATATAGTATTTGTAATAGTAGCTAACATTCATTGAGTATTTTCTGTGTGCTAGGCATTATTTTGTTATAAAGAAGCATTTTATTAGAGTCATAGTTGAAACTTAAAGGTCAGGCTCCATGTAGCTTCACTTATAAACTTCATTGCATTCTGTGAAGTGCTTGTTAAATCTGAAACATTTAAAGTTTTTGTTGTTTTAGAGGAAACATGGAGAAAGCCATTGACATGTTCAACAAAGCTATTAACCTGGCCAAATCAGAAATGGAGATGGCTCATCTATACTCACTCTGTGATGCTGCCCATGCCCAGACAGAAGTTGCAAAGAAATACGGATTAAAACCACCGACATTATAAAATACGGGGGAAGGAAAATGACCCTCTTTTAGGAGTTTACCCCCTCTTCAACTGAACCCTAAAGACACTGTTGTGAACTACGTTGAATGGTGGAACTTAGTATTTCCGTTTGTGCTGTTGTCATTCGTTACATGTTTCATGTTTAGGTGTTGTGGGAGTGCCTGTTGAAGAAAGTTTGCAGTGTTGCAGCTTTTATTCCCTGTGCAACAAAGCTTAGAAACCTGTTAAAGGGATATTAAAATAAAGTTGCAAAGAGTACAAATGATAATTGGCCATGCAAATAAAAATTTTGATTTGTTGATTTGACTTTTTTTTTCGAGGGGGGTGGGAGGGTGTGTTCTGGATGATTTTGTCTTTGTGTGCACGTGCGTGTGTGTGTGTGTGTGTGTGTGTGTATAATATATGAGTATTTTACAGTTTTACAGCATGTTGGTTTTTAAATTAACATAGTAAGTGCTGTAAAATAAGATTCTTTTAGATTTGATTAATCCCTTTTAGTTAACTTTTTTTTTTGAAGGAAACAGCTTAAGTGGGGATTTCGTTTTTACGACAGCAAAATTGAGACCCTTTTAACCACTGTCAGCATGCACAATGCCTCTGATTCTGCAGAACGTTAGATGCAGTGGCGACACTTAAACCTTTGACCCCCTTCAACTATAATGGATAATGTACATCGTTCTTAAAGTCTACAGCAGCTGGTTTTCATACAGTAAGTTATGCAGAAGCAAGATATTCTAATTGATGTATGTGCTAGAAGACTGAGAATTAATGGGAGAGCAGACCAGGCAAGAGGTAAGATGAAATGAAAATGTATTTATAATTGCCCATGGCTATTTTCTACAATAGGTATTACTATTTAACAGTGTACTTTTTAAAGAAAATGCAGGTTGGTTGTGTATGTAAAGACGAAGTAAGTGTGATAAGTAGTTAATAAGCTTAAAATTTCTAGTGAAGAAAATGTGGCCTAACAGTTCAAAAAGGATGAAAGTCTCAGATCCAGAACATAGTATTTCCTGAAGTGACAAGTTTAATGCTTCTTAACTATGGCTACATGTACTTAAGGGATTTTGAGCCAGTATTTTCAAAGATGCTGAGGACGCGTGGAGCGCATTTTAGTTTTGAACTAACCTTGGTCTCTAAGGCCTGGCTGACTGACCGTGTCCACACTACACTAAGGTTACTGACAGCAGATTTTTGTTTTGTTTTGTTCATTTTACCTTTACCTCACCCTCTTACTTAGAAATCACTTTGTATTTTTTCCAATTGTTACTTTATAGATCATCCTTTTGCTTATATGCTGGATTTTTCTGGTGGGGTGGAGAGGTGTTCTTAAAGAGTCCCTTGTTTTGAGATATTCAGGGTGGGGAGAGGTTTACTTAAGTCTGAGTATAATAAAAAGAGCAAGCCTTCAGTTGTACTTTTCTGGAAATGGTATCTAATTAGAGTTTACATTGTTGGGAGTAAATGAGCATTTTACCCCTCTTTAAAAGGGTGCTTTATCCTATTGAAACCAAAAGGTTTTGTCAAAATGCTGTCTTTTTAGAAGCTACTAGAAATGACTCCCTTCCAAAGTCAGAGTCTGGAAAATACTGAAGGGGCAATAATTGGTGGGGGACAGTTAACATAATTTAAGATGGTTTGGATAATGGAATGTTTGGTTTGAGAGCTCTGCATTTTAGTTTTTAAATTTTGCACCTACTATAATAAGCCCTGAATACAGAAATGTTCTGCATCTCTGAATAACCTCTGACTTTAAAAAGTTTTTATTTGCATGGCTGTATTTACATTAACACTGATATTTTCTTCTCTCTTCTCGCTTCCTACCCCTTGGGGTTCAGTAGAAAACACACAAAGGAAACTGAAGCATGTACCATTCAATACTAACATTCCAAATCCTCATGGACTATATTGCCTGTTCTGAAAAATATTTGAAACCGCACTGAAAGCTGCGTCTGTCTGTGTCTTTTCTATTGTAAATGACCTCACATGTAAATTCACCAAATAAATATTACATTCAAGCTTTTCAATCATCTATTCTTTAAATAGAAAGATAGGTAGCTTATTCATTTACCATAGTATTGGGTAAATTCATAATCATTCTTTGTGGGCTCAAACTAACTTTGAAAAAAGGGACATACTGGACACATTAGTATCTGAAGCACAATAAGTTTTGGGTATTAAAGATGGAGTTTCCCCATCCTTCCTCCTGGTGAAGCGAAGCTCTAAGAACTGCTAGTAGAGCCACTTACTTTATTCCTATGTATACCTTACCCATACTTGCACAACAGCCTGGAAGTTTACCAATCAGACCTGAGGCCTGTGACTAAGTTTATACTCAAACTGGTTTCACCAGTGAGTTTAGATCAGTTTTCAACCACTTGGAGCCTTTAAGAGAGGATACCTGAAAATATCTACCACCCTTGAGTATTTGTGGTATGAATAGGGAATAGATCTCAAAGCAATAGTAAGCAGCTTTGGCTTTAAAACACAATTCAGATAGAACTTTCTGCCCTGTGGAGACTCAAATGGTAGTTTAAGTAGTCCTTTTTCCCAGGAGAGCTCAACTAATGTCATCTTCTTAAGGCTGTTTATAAACAGGAAGACTATATAATTTACCCAAGAAATTTTTGAGCATAAAGTAATAACTACTCAAGACTGTCCTGGGTAAGTTGGGTTGTATGGTCTTTGTATTTATAAAGAAATAATATGGGAGTGGTGATGGGAGCAGTAATAATTAATCAAGCCTACCTTTAGTTCTCTGCAAAAGTGATCTGCAAACAAAGTGACAAGAATTTTAACTTGATCTATTTGTAAGCCTTAACACACTGTGATAGAATGAATAATGGTCCTCCAAAAGATATCCAGATCTTGATCCCTGGAACCTGTGGATGTTACCTATTTATGTGGCAAAAATGGACTTTGCAGGTGTTATTCAGTTAAGAATCTTGAGATGGGGAAAATATCCCGGGTTATCTAGGTGGACCCCAAATATAATTACAAATGTCCTTGTAAAAGGGAGATTTCAGGAGAAGAGAAGACAGTGCGACAACAGGCAGAGATCAGAGTGATGTGGCCACAAGCCAAGGAATGCTGGCAGCCACCAGAAGCTGGAAAGGCAAGAAATGGATTCTGCCCTAGAGCAGAACTTGGCCCTGCTGACATCTTGATTTCGGCCCAGTGAAACTGACTTCGGACTTCTGGCCTTCAGAACTATGAGAGAGTGAGTTCCTGTTGTTTTAGCCACTAGAAATACATGGCAGTTTGTTATGACAGCCACAGGAAACTAGTACTCCTTCGGTTATTGTATACAACACAGCTTACAGTTTAAAGCAATTATTTTGAGTATCGCAAAGTTCAGCATGATTTCACATGCACTTAAATTTTGGCCAAAGGTGTTTTAGGCCCAGAGTGGAGGTTTAGTCAAGAGCTAGAGCATTTGTGATGTACAATACATATGATCATGGTATAATCACCAGGCCAAAAGCCTGCTCTTCATGAGGGTAACAGTTGAGATGCCTCTGCCAATACCTAGAAGAAACATCAGAAGTAAGATGCTCTTTCCAGGTGTTTTGAAACTCTTAAAATTAGGCAGTATGAAAACTACAGTCTGGTTTATTTCAAGCAGACGGTGCACAAATTCTTTTGGGGGTTGAGAGCTAATATTAGACCCTTCTAGATGGCCTACATGCTAGAAGGGATTAAAGAGCCTGCTGATCACTGGGACAGGAATGGTGCTAACCAGAGGAGGGGAGGAAGTTCAACGTTGGAAGAGGCTGCAGGCCAACATGACAGCTACCGTTCAGAGCCCAGGGAAACGTGGTTCGATTTCTCCAGCAACTTTTCTAGTGCTGGAATATACCATGACTCTGCAAGTGCTGTCCTAGAGGCCATGAGAGGGTTTGGCGGATAGGGCTTCTAGAGCAAATAGAGGGGAGGAAGACCATGACTGAAACAGACTCCTGGACACCATTTTGGGGGCTGGAAAGTTTAAAGCAAGGGGGGACCAGATAGAACAGGTGGGATTCTCTGCACAGATGACCCATGGTCTAAATTTCAGTGAACTGCTATATTAAGCAAATTTTACTCAATTTTATTTCTCAGAATATCTACAAGAACTGTGAAGGGTCTAAGATTTTACCCTTCTTCCAAACAACAGTTTCATGAAGGCTAGCAGAAGACGTGAGATCCTGGGTCAGAGACGATGGATTTAATTACTTAGAGCACGGTAAGCAACATGAGCTTCATGTTTGCTTTGCACCCCACATCCCACAGAGGTGACCCAGAGTAATCTAGGTGGAGGCTGCACATGGAGTGGGTTTGTATCACAGCTGAGGAACTCCAAGTTTAGGAAACCCAAATCTTAATGAGCTGGCCACACGCAAACCTGCCTAACTTTTGCATCAGAGGGAAACATTATTCTTATTGTACTGGTTAGTAAAGAGACCGTCTCTGTCTTCTAAAGCTGTTCACTTTATTACAAACATCTTTGAAATAACAGTCTGGAATAAAAGCTATCAGTGCCTCTATTTGCGAGACATGCAGAAACTAAAGAGACCTATGGAGAATGAACTACCCATCTCTACGTGTTCTTAGCTCTTACTAATTCACCTCGAGCTTAATCTTTCATGAGTTTAGAAGATTACAGTGTCTATTTTGGACAACAGCATAGTGCAGGGAAAAGTCTTATTGGTCTGAGAATCAGTTGACCTTTGTTCTAACTAACACAGCTTTCCACTGGCTGTGTGATCTTAAGTAAATGAAGTTCCCATCCAGCTCTAAATTATATGAAGCTATTCCATGTCCTAGATCTTCCCAGATTAGAATCCCTTAGGGTAAGGGAACCATTCCAGGATATACAGAAGTTATTTAACCAGAAAACTGGCACATGTACAAGTACAAACTGTAGGAATGAATTCACTCCAACTCAGCACTTACTGAGCACCCATTGGGTGGCTCAAGGAGCTCCAAAACTAGGATGAGTTTCGGTGCCATAAAGTTATATACACTGTGGTATGGAAATACATGACAGTAATAAATTCTGCTAGGCCTTGAGTAATAATTAGGATTTAGGTAAGGAGCTTTCTAGAAGATGGGGACATCACAAAACACACACACACACACAAAAACTAAGTTAAGGGACATTATGAGTCTGAGCTGAAAACAAGCCATCCAAGTTAGATTCCAGCAAGATGAAGCTGTTAAACTGGTTAGGAGACACCAATAGTGGAACTACCTGTGTGAGGATTATCAGCATATACTTAAGACCATGCATGTAGATGAGATTACATCATCAGGACAAAAAGGACTAAAATAAAACTGGGAAACATCAACATCTAAGGGACAAAGTTGGCAATGAAAAAGTGGTCAGAGAGGTAGTAAGACCAAGGTCACGTTGATGGTCTTGCATTTCAAGAGGCCAAATGGACAGGTCTGCAAATAGATCATTAGTAGTCTTTGCCAGAGAAGTGTAACTAGAATGGTGAGGGGGAGAATCTGTCTAAAAGGGTCTGTAAAGTAACTGAAAAACAAGAATTAACTGGTGAGTAAAAAAGACTCCTTTAAGTAACTGGGTGAAAAAAAAAGTTTTTTACAGGATGGCATGGTTTTTGTTTTGTTTTGAGAGAGAAACTTTCAGAATGATCCTACAGACACAATAGTAGTTAGAATAGTTGCACACAAAGGAATACATTTGTAGGGTTTAAAATATTCCAAGAAACGCTAGGATCACAAACTGCACCTTGCCCACCATGCTCCAGTCTTCCAGATTCTTATTCATTTGGTGAATTATGAACCAGCTACCAAGTAATCATTGAACAAGAGGTAATGTCCTTGTATGTATGTGTTTTTAGTAATTTGTAGATCAGGGGCTTAATTTTTTACTTCCTGATTTTAACAAGACCATTTTTTTTTTCCTGAAGTGAAGTCTCTTCAACAGCTATTTTTTTTTACTTACCCTCCAATCTTCACTCAAGAAGAAGTAGACCTGAATGAAGATAATAATTTGACAAGAAACTCTGACACAAAGGTGTTCATAAGGCATAAAGGAGAAAAGCTCATATTAAGCCTGCCACCCTGGCAGTATGTTTGTTTGGTGAGTGCAAACATCACAGAACACGTCTTTTCCCTTTCCATCCCCTGGCTTTATTAAACCCATTCACCACCAAAACCTATACAGCAGTGCTTAAGGAGCAGCATAAAAGACTTAAAATTAGTGCCAGTGGAGCAGAACATTTGCCCAGAAACCTAAACTTTTAAGAAACAGTAGCTGATGATAATGTTCTAAATTTGATGAGAACGTAAACCCAAGGACACAAGAATCTCATAGAACCCCAAGCATAAGACACATGAAGAAAACTACACTAAAGCACATCCTGTAATCAAATTCTGTAAAAGCAGTAATGAGAAAATCTTAAGAGCAGAAAGAGAAAAAAAAGACATTACAAGAGGAACAACAGGTACAAATGACAGTACACTTCACCTCTGAGAAAGTAAGCCAGAAGACAGTAGAGCAAAATATTTTAATTATTCAAAGGAAAAAAAAAGGTGAACCTAGAATTCTATAATCAATAAAAATATATTTTTTAAAATGAAAGCAAAATACTTTTTTTCATACATACAAAAGCTGAAAGAATTAAGCACCAGCAGATCTACACTACCAGAAATGTTAAAGGATGTCCCTCAAGCAGAAGGAAAATGAATCTACTCTAATGAAGAGTACTAGAGATGATAATGTGTTGGTAAACATAAAAGACACCTACTTTTAAAATCTCTTTAGAAGATTACTGGCTGTTTGTTTGAAACAAAAACAGCAGTGTGTTGTGGGGTTTATATATATATGTTGAAGTACAAAATATGACAATAAAAAAGGAGTGAAATGAAGTATACTGCTGTAAGATCCTTACATATCAAGTGTTATACTACTTGAAGGTAGACTGACATGTTAAGGATGCATACTACAAACCCTAATGGAACAATTAAAATAACACCACAAAGAATTATCATTTATAATCCAACAGAGGAGACAAAGTGAATCAAAGAGTGATATTCAGTTAATCCAAGAAGGAGAAGGCAAGGAAAAAGGGAACAAAGAACAAATAAGATAAATACAAAATTTTTAAATGGTAGATTTAAATGCAACCATATCAATCACATTAAATATAAATGGTCAAAAAAAAACCCAATTAAGAAGCAGAGATTATCAAACTGGATTTAAAAAAATGTATGATCCACCTGTATGGTGCCTAAAAGAAACCCACTTTAAATATGAAGACACAAGTAAGTTAAAAGAATTGATGGAAAAAGATATATCGTGATTGATAATACTTATCAAAAGAAAGTTGGACTGGCATTATTACTATCAGACAAAGTCCCTTTAGAGCAAAAATAATAGAGAGATAAAGTGTTATTTCATAATGAAAAAAGGGCCAATTCATCAAGATGACGTAACAGCCCTAAATATGCACTAATAAGAGAGCTTTAACATACCTGAAGCAAAAAATGAGAGAACTGTAATGAGAAACAGACAAATCCACAATTATACTCAGATATCAACACCCCTCTGATAATAACTGATAGAAAAATTAGAAAATGACTACAGATATAGAAGACTTAAAACACTATCACCCAATACGACTTAATTGACATTTACAGAACACTCCATCCATAATAACAGCAGAATACACATTCTTTTCAACTGCACATAGAACATTTACTAAGAGCATATTCTGGGCCATAAAACAAATCTCATTAAATTTAAAAGTATTCAAATTATACAAGGTATGTTATCTGGCCACAATGGAATCAAATTATAAATCAACAGATTTGGAAAATCCCCAAATATTTTGAAATTAACATAAATAATAACCCTTGGATAAAGACGACATTAAAAGGAAAATAAGACAATTTTAAACTAAATGAAAATACATCAAAGATTGGGGATGCAATTAAAGCAATACTTAGAGGGAAATTTATAGCATTAAACAACTTTATTAGAAAGGAGGAAAGGTCTTCAATGACCCTAAGCACCCAGTTTAAGAAACTAGAAAAATAAGAGCAAATGAAACCCAAAGTAAACAGAAGAAAGAAAATAAGAGCAGAAATAAGCAAAATCAAATCCGAAAAACAGATAAAAGTCAATGGGACCAAAAGCTGGTTCTACTGAAAGATCAACAAAATTGATAAATGGCCAGAATAATCAAAATTAAGAGACGAGATACAAATTACCACATAATTCTCAGTCCATTGAAGAGAAGGAAATACATCCTAAGTCATTCTGAGGCCAGCAGACCCTAATTCCTAAACTAGACACAGGTATTACAAGGAAAGAAAATTCTTAAAATGTAAGCAAATCAAACCCAGCAATTTATTTTTTTAAATAAAGCAGAGGGTTTTTTGGTTTTTTTTTTTTTAATTTATTTATTTTTGGCTGCGTTGGGTCTTCATTGCTGCTCTAGTTGCAGTGAGTGGGGGCCACTCCTCGTTGCAGTGCACAGGCTTCTCATTCAGGTGGCTTCCCCTGTTGCGGAGCATGGGCTCTAGGCGCATGGGCTTCAGTAGTTGTGGCACGCGGGCTTCAGAGTGCAGGCTCAGTAGCTGTGGCGCATGGGCCCAGTTGCTCCGTGGCATGTGGGATCTTCCCAGATCAGGGCTCGAACCTGTGTCCCCTGCATCGGCAGGTGGATTCTTAACCACTGTGCTACCAGGGAAGCCCCAGCAATATATTTTAAAAGAAACAATATATTATGGTCAAGTAAAATTTATCCCAGGAATATAAGGTTGGTTTATCATTCCAAAGTCAATATAATTCACAATATATAAACATAGACTAAAGAAGAAAAAGGATAAGCTTGTCTCAATAAGGCAGATAAGACATCTGAAAAAAAATCCAACATCCTTTGCAGATAAAAACTCTCAGCACACTAGGAATAGAAGGGAATTTCCTCAACCTCACAGAGGGCATCTTTGAAAGACTAAGTGCTTTCTTGTAAGATCAGGACCAACACAAATATGTTCACTCACTAGTCTATTCAGAACTGTACTAGAGGTTCTAGCCAATGCCATAGGCCAGAATAAATAAATAAATAAAAGAACCAGATTGGAAGGAAGAAGCTTATTTATTTTGTAAACTGTATTTGCAGACATGATCATCTATGTGAAAAATCATATGGAATACACACATATAAAAAGCTGCTAGAGTGAGTTTAGCAAGGTTTCAGGATAAAAGACCATATACAGAAATAAATATTTTATACACTAGCAATGAAAAACTAGAAATGTTTCCAAAACAATACTGCAGCATCAAAACACTTGTAGTCTTCAGGGATAAAATGGACAAAAGATTTGCATTACTTTTATACTGGAACTAACAAATGCTGCTGAGAGAAATTAAGGAAGGCCTAAATAACTGAGGAGATATCTCATGTTCCTGAGTCAGTGATTCAGTATTGGTAAGACTTCAGCTTTACACCAAACTGTTCTATAGATTCAATGCAATCCCAGTGAAAACCCTGAAAGGCTTTTTTTCTGGGGAAATTTACAACCTGATTATGAAGTTTGTATGGAAATACAAAGGACTTAGTTTAAACCATTTTGAAAAATAAGTTGGAGGACTAATACTATCTGACTTAAAGACTTACTATAAATTTACAGGGCTTCCCTGGTGGCACAGTGGTTGGGAGTCCCCCTGCCAGTGCAGGGGACACGGGTTTCGGCCCTGGTCCAGGAAGATCCCACATACTGTGGAGCAGCTGGGCCCGTGAGCCACAACTACTGGGGCCCGTGCGCCTGGAGCTGGTGCTCTGCAGCGGGAGGGGCCGCCGCAGTGAGAAGCCCACGCACCGCAACTAGAGAAAGGCCCACGCGCAGCAGCGAAGACCCAGCACAGCCCAAAATAAATTAAAAAAATAAATTTAAAAAAGAGGCAAACCATTTAAAGAAAAAGAAAAAAGTTACAGTAATCAACATAGTAAGTTACTGGTGTAAAGATAGATAAGTAGATCAATGAAAAAGAAGAGACAAGTCCAGAAATAGATGAAGATATATATGGCCAATTCATTTTAATAAAGATGCCAAGGCAATTCAGTGGAACGACTGGATAGCTATAAGCAAAAAAAAAAAAAGCTTGACTCTTACCTCACACCATATACAAACAATTACCAATTCAAAATGGGTCATACCCTGAATAGCGAAAGCAATCTTGAGAAAGAAAAATGGAGCTGGAGGACTCAGGCTCCCTGACCTCAGGCTATCCTACAAAGCTACAGTAATCAAAACAGTATTTTACTGGCACAGAAACAGAAATACACAGATCAATGGAACAGGAGAGAAAGCCCAGAAATAAACCCATGCACCTATGGTCAATTAATCCATGACAAAGGAGGCAAGAATATACAATGGAGAAAAGACAGTCTTCAATAAGTGGTGCTGGGAAAACTGGACAGCCACATGTAAAAGGATGAAATTAGAACATTCTCCAACACCATAAACAAAAATAAACTCAAAATGGATTAAAGACCTAAATGTAAGACCAGATACTATAAAACTCTTATTAGAGGGAAATGTAGGCAGAACACTCTTTGACATAAATCACAGCAATATTTTTTTTGACTCTACCTCCTAGAGTAATGAAAATAAAAACAAAAATAAACAAATGGGACCTAATTAAACTTAAAACCTTTTGCACAGCAAAGGAAACCATAAACAAAATGAAAAGACAACTCACAGAATGGGAGAAAATATTTGCAAACAATGCAACCAACGAGGGATTAATCTCCAAAGTATATAAAGACCTCATATAACTCAATATCAAAAAACATACAAACAAAAACCAAACAACTCAATTAAAAAATGAGAAGACCTGAATAGACATTTTTCCAAAGAAGACATACAGATGGCCAAAAAGCACATGAGAAGATGCTCAACACTGCTAATTATTAGAGAAATGCAAATCAAACTACAATGAGTTGTCACCTCACATGGGTCAGAATGGCCACCATCAAAAAGTTTGTGAGAGAGTAGCACTGACATATATACACTACCAAATGTAAAACAGATAGCTAGTGGGAAGCAGCTGTATAGCACAGGGAGATCAGCTCGGTGCTTTGTGACCACCTAGGAGGGTGGGATAGGGAGGGTGGGAGGGAGACACAAGAGGGAGGGGATATGGGGATATATGTATACATATAGCTGATTCACTTTGTTATACAGCAGAAGCTAACACAACATTGTAAATCAATTATACTCCAATAAAGATGTTAAAAAAGATTAATAAAATAATATAGTTTAAAAAAAGTTTACAAATAGTAAATGCTGGAGAGGGTGTGGAGAAAAGGGAACCCTCTTGCACTGTTGGTGGGAATGTAAATTGGTACAGCCACTATGAGAAAAGTATGGAGTTTCCTTAAAAAACTAAAAATAGAGCTACCATATGATCGAGCAATCGCAATCCTTAGGCATATATCTGGAAGAAACCATACTCTGAGAAGATACATGTACCCCAATGTTCACTGCAGCACTACTTACAACAGCCAAGACATGGAAGCAACCTAAACGTCTATGGACAGATGAATGGATAAAGATGTAGTAAATATATACAATGCAATATTAGCCATAAAAAAGAATGAAGTAATGGCATTTGCAGCAACGTGGATGGACCTACAGATTATCATACTAAGTGAAGTCAGCCAAAGACAAATATCATATGATATCACTTATATGTGGAATCTAAAAAATATGATACAAATGAACTTACTACTTACAAAACAGAAACAGACTCACAGACTTAGAAAACAAACTTATGGTTACCAAAGGGGAAAGGTGCGGGGGGGAGGGATAAATTAGGAAGTTGGGATTAACATATACACACTGCCATATATAAAAGACAATCAACAAGGACCTACTATTTAGCACAAGGAACTCTACTCAGTACTCTGTAATAATCTATGTGGGAAAAGAATCTGAAAAAGAATAGATATATGTATATGTATAACTGAATCACTTTGCTGTACACCTGAAACACAACATTGTAAATCAACTATACTCCAATATAAAATAAAAACTAAGAAATAAATAAAATAAAATGGGTCATAGACCTAAATTCATGACAAACTATAAAAAACAAAGCAATTAATTGGCCTTCATGAAAATTTAAAACTTTTACTTTTTAAACAATACTTTTAAGAAAATGAAGACTTTTTTTCCTCAAACTTAGAGAATATATTTGTAAAAACTAAAACCTAACAAAGAACTTTTATCTAGAGTATATGAAGACCGCTTACTGGGCTTCCCTGGTGGCGCAGTGGTTGAGAGTCTGCCTGCCAATGCAGGGGACACGGGTTTGAGCCCTGGTCTGGGAAGATCCCACATGCCGCGGAGCAACTAAGCTCGTGAGCCACAATTACTGAGCCTGTGCGTCTGGAGCCTGTGCTCCGCAACAAGAGAGCCCGCGATAGTGAGAGGCCCGCGCACCGCAATGAGGAGTGGCCCCCGCTCGCCGCAACTAGAGAAAGCCCTCGCACAGAAACGAAGACCCAACACAGCCATAAAATAAATAAATAAATAAATAAATAATTAAAAAAAAGAAAAAAAGACCGCTTACTAATCAGTAAGAGGATAAATAACCCCATAAAAATAGGGGAAAAAGATACGAACAGACACTTCACCAAAGAGGATATACAGACAGCAAAAGAGCACATGAAAAGATGCTTCAGCATCCTTAGTCATTAGGAAAATATAAATTAAAGCTATAATGAAATAACATTACATGCATATTAAAATCGTTAAAATTTAAACAGCTCATCATACCAAGTGCTGATGAGGACGTGGAGCACCTAGGACTCTGACAGACTGCTAAGTAAAATGGCACTGGCAGTGAGATACACATAAGACCCCACCATTCCACTCCTAGACATTACTCAAGAGAAATGAACAACTTGTACAAAATGTAGCTAGCAGTTTTATTTGTAATAGCCCAAAACTGGAAACAATTCTAATGTCTATCAACAGGTGAATGGATAAATTACAGTACATCCATACAATAAAAAAGGAATGAATTACTGAAGCACACACATGGATGAATCTCCAAGTAATTATGGTGAGTGAAAGAAGACACAATAAACTATAGTATGATTCCACTTTTGGGTAATTTTGGAAAATTCAAACTAATCTATAGTGACAAAGCTGATCAGTGATTGACTGAGGATGTGAGCAGTAGCCAGAGAGATTATAAAAGAGCACAAAGAAGCTTTTAGGGGTGGTGGGTATATTCATTATCTTGATTGAAGTGGTTTCATGTATATACATGTCAAATTTTGCCAAATTGTACACTTATTTTTAAAAAGTCATTTGCCTTTTTCACTGTAGAACACTTTGGTGTATACAGTGCTGGTTAAACCGCACATGATAATGTCATCATTCTTATAGATAATGGGATGCATGTTTGTATATTCTTTTGTTTTAAAATTTTATTTTCCAGTATGGCAAATATCTATATATATGTAAACAGTGGTGTGCTAGAGTAGAATTGCACCAGCTCACAAGAGCCAATCGAGCACATCTATTCCCAGCTTTGTGTTTAGAGGTGTTACACTGATAGCTTGAATTTGGCAGTAAGTACACCATGGAAACTGGCAAATGCTACTGCAAAATCGACTTTTTCTCAGACTGCTGGTCATTAAACATTTACCAACCCACCAATAGCTATAACATACATAAAGCTCAATGGAATTCTTAATTTTTAATTACGTAAAAGGATTCTGAAAACCACTAGGCTAAAAACTTACCTTTATCAAGCTAAAAGTGTTACTAGGGAGAACAGCAAAAAGAAAAAGAGACACTCACCCCTATCAAGAAAATCTTTTGCAGAGACTCACACTTTAGTTGCCTTGACCAAATTATGCTACTGCCATTCTCCCAGGGGGCTCATTATTGAAACAATGTTTCCCCTAAAACTAAGGGGGTCTTAAATAGTTAGCTCCTTCCTGAATTTGAAGAGCCCAAAGGCTGCTAGGAAAGGTGCTGCCATCTCCTCTAGCAAACACCAAGGATCCATCACCTTGCTTTCCATAGCTACTCACAGACCAAAAATGTAACTTTAAGGTACTGCTCAAAGAACAAGTTTTCTACATAATGGATTCCAACTCCAACAATCAGATAAGAGGTTCATGACACAGATATATTCGTATCTGGTGAATCAACCATCAGGGATACCAAGATCTGATACTTTTACTAACTGCTTTGAGACAACTTGAACATGGAAAACTTACAGCCATCCCCTTGCCTTCTGCTCGTCTCCACCAGCCTGAGTCCTTTTTGACTATTTAATACGGTGTGGAGAATACCAGCATCAGTTGGTGCTCCACCATCTCAACAGAGAGCTTCCTATCCAGGAAGGGAAAAGGCTGAAGTTAAAAAAAAAAAAAAAAAAAGAATCTCCATTAAAGAATTCAGAAGGGAGTTGATTATGTTGTAGAAACATATCTTCCTGTTTCATGACACGTTGGAAACATAAACATTAGGGCTTTTTCGCCTCCACTGCATAGAGGTCTGATCGCTTCTGGCTAAAAATGGGGATTTGCTGGCGTATTTCAGCCAACTTCTTCAGGTCTGCAAAAACAGAAAAGTGCAGTATTAGTAAGATGTAATTCCTTACCGACCGACGGGAATTTCTTCCCCAAACACTATAAAAACAACCAGAGCCTCAACAAGTAATTTGCTCACAGGCCTCGTCTGGAGGCACAGACAGCCTGGCACTGCCCCTGTAGTCATTTCAGACCAAACCAAGAAAACTCAGGCTGAGATACAGCCCCGGGGCCTGGCCAGAGAACCAAGGATAAATGAGGAGGGTGGGGCAAAAAGGCGCCCCTCCAGGTGACAGGGTTTCACAGCTATGGAGTCTGGCCTCAGAGAATGGGGACACCAGAGACCTAAACTGTGCCAGAGCTAACCTTACCTATGTCTGAATACACGATCATTTCTTCAGTGCCAGCTTTGACGAGGACCTCCCCCCTGAAAAAGATTCAGGGGAAGAATGAGTGGATTCTCTGATGTTTGCTGATATTCAAGGTCTCTCTGTTTTTCCTCCCCATCTCACAGGCCAAAGGGGAAGGAATCTGAGATTTAAAACAAGAAGATAGGGGCATAAATTCCTGTTCTACCATTGAAGTAGCTGTGTGGCCTTGTGGCAAGTCATCTGGAATCTCCATTTCCTAACCTATAAAGTGGAAATATGAGCTCTGTGAGGGCTTGGTGAGAAAACTATGGAGTATATTTTGTAACCTGCAAACTGCTAGGGAATGGTAATTATTCTAAGATGTGATGGAAGAAATTTTCACATAATGAGGTATGGGGAAGTTATTCTGGCTTATACATCATTTAACTTAAACTTTATGCTAACTAGAACAGCCTGTCTCGTGGCCTATCACACACACATTGTACATCTGCTTTAACCATTAAAGAAAAGGGTCCAGAAGTGAAGAATGTTCATTCTGAAGATGGAAATAAATGCCTCCCTTCCTGAGACATCAATGCTAATACTCTTTCTATGTAAGGCTCCCTTCCCAAGCACCAAGGCCATACCACTTGCTGTATACATGCTGATCTTTTTTTTTTTTTTTGAAATCTTGAAGGAATGTACACCTGTTGTGTTTGACATTCCTTGTTCTGACAAGATATAAAACTGTGCAGCAAACCATGCTTCTTCAGAACAGTTTCTCAGAGCTATCTTAGAGGCTGTCTCAAAGGCTACATACAGCCCTCAGTTTGGCTTGAATAAAACTCTTTTCTATTCCTATTATAGATTATTTATTATTTCTGTCGACAGATGTAAACATCTGGGAATAGAGACACCTATAACCAACAGGAAGCTCCATCTGTCCCCTCGTGAGTACATTCAAGACCCCTTTACCAGGGTAGTCTCGCTCTGTTTCTTCACACCTCCCAAGGCTGCTACCCAACCATGCGGATGGTGAGGCTAGCCCTGGGCAGGGCCCAGATCTGCCTGGATCTCTGGGCTCATGCCTGTGATCCCTGGATCCCTATGTTAATGGCTTTCAGGTTTCGAGGGAAAGGTTTCAACCTATGGGGCCTGGGTAGAAGTGGTAGAACCATGCCCTGGCAGGAACTCCACACTGGAAACAGCAACACTCCATAAATCTGAGGAAAAGCTGATTTGGAAAACTCTTTCCAGTGCTGAGGCTCTTGGCCCAAAACAGAGCTTCAAAAACATATCTGTGAAATGAAATTTCTCCAAAGCACAAAACAAAGTAATCTGATACAACAAACAATCTGACATAATAATTGGTTCCATCTACCAGATGGCCACAAATTTTTGGCACAATGAGCTACAAACACCATCATTAATGCCATTTAACTGAATCCTTTTCTAGTCTCTTCTGTTTCTTCCCCATTTGCCCTGGCATTCAAAGATCTCTATGTTAACCCCAGGCACCTATCCCAACGCTGATATAAGCCAGAGGGCTCCCAAACCGAATGGGGGGAATTCTGAAAAGGAAGAAATAAAGGTAAATCTTATACAACTACTTTGTGTCACAGCAGCCAGCTTGATCAGTAAGAGTCCATTAGGAGAACCAGCTGGGGAGCAGAGCTGCCCGAAAGGTCAGGAAGCTGATCACTAACATCTGCAGAGGAACTTGAGTCAAGTTTAAGAAAATTCTGAAGCCAACTCAATCCTTCCAATCTTTCAATGCCTCCCAAATCCTAGTGTGCAAGAGGCTCACTGGGACTCTCTCGCTGGTCACATCTTCCAAGGCCTTCCCCACCACACACTTTAATCTGTGGGTCCTGTAAAGTCAGCAGAGAGAAACTTTAGGAACCCCACAGTGACATTTAAGCCTTTGCAGCCTTGTTACTGGTATATTTATCCTGAAATTGTAGAAAAACATATCTGTGTGTGTGTGCTTGTGTGTCTGTAATCATACAGACATATGAGAAGTAGTATGGAATAAATCTCAGTTCTGAATTCAAAAGTCTTGGATCCAAACACCAGTTCTAGCCACTTTATCCTGTAAACTTCAAGTCTACCATCTATAAACTGGGCTAAATAAAGATAAGTCCCTGAGAGTTCACGTTGAGATAATGTGTGTGAAACTACTATGTAAACTATACAAATGCCAGTAAGATATGTCTATTAACATAGGACTGTATATGTATCTGGGCAGACTTCCATGCTGGTTTCACTAAGTAATAAAATGCTTTTCCCTCTCACAGAGGACAAGTTCACAGCTCCCCTTAATTCATCCCATCCTCCACTCTCCTCTCATCATTATGCAGGGAGCAAAATCCTCAACCTGCAACTCATTCCTGCCCTAGGACCAGTAACCTAGTCTAAATTTTAACCAAAAGCCAAGAGTTTGGGAGCCTCTTTTACTAAAACCACCCACCCGTGACTGCTGCCTTGTTTCCAAGTTTGGTTGACATTAAAAGTCACTTAGAAACTCAGAAGAGGGCTGAGGCCAAGCACTCAGTCAGGAGAGCAGGACCGTTTCTCTCTCACATGGTTTTCAAGTGGAAGCTTCTCTCACTGAGAGACCTGGAGACCTGGCAGGCATGTGGGGAGATGGGGGTGCAGGGAGGGGCAGGACCAGTCAGGAATCAGCCCACCTGCCCAAGTGCCACCTCCCGAGCTCCTAGTGAGCCTGTCCCCGCATAGCCAACTCACCAAGGACTCACAACGGTGCTGTGTCCCCAGGCAACATAGGAGGCTTTGTCATCCCGGGCGGGAGATGCCGTGGCCACGTACACCTGATTATCAACAGCACTGTAGTTAATGGACAGAAAAGAGGTAAATTATACAGTGATTATATAGATCTGTGACTTTTTATCCTAAGTGTACAGATCCTTCTTTCAAAAACTAGGACAGGACAGGCTGGCTCAGATGTGGAAGCCACAGAACCCTCTCTTCCAAAAAGATCTTATTGCATAAGCCAGTTCTCAACTAGAGCAATTTTGCCCACCAGGGGACGTGTGCCAGTGTCTGGAGACATTTTTGACCGTCACGACTAAGGGACTGCTATTGGCATCTAGTGGGTAGAGGCCAGGGGTGCTGCTTAAGCACCCTGCAATGCACGGGGCAGCCCCTACGCCAAGGAGTCATCCAGCCCAGGATGTCAGTACTGCCGAAGCCGAGAAGCCCCGGCCTGAGCCAACCTGTAACATGTAAAGAGCAGAGCTTCTCTGGTTAATGCAGTCACGGTGGCCAGAGAGAGCGGACTGGCCTTGCTCTGGGACAACACACCTTGCAGGGCTGCAGGGCACTTCCATGCCAATGTGGCAGCCCCATCGTCTCAAATTAGGCAAGAATTTCGGGTGGCGGCCGGATGCACCAAAGCCACCTGACCCAGAGCCCTCTGGGCTCAATCAGCAGATTCAGGCCAGACCATCCCAGTCTCTCCCAAGCTTCTCTCGCTTTCAGCAAGGCAGCGCTTATTAATCCTCATGGGTATCACGTACCCCTACCCCGCCTTCCGTCATGCAACCAGCCAGACACTCCTACCTCCCCTTCCAATAAACATTACCACCATCTCCAGGCATGAGCATAGCGGCTACCCCTGGGCGGAGAGAAGGGAGTACTGACTGGCAAGGAGCAAAAGGGAGCATTGCAAGGCGCTAGAAATGTTCGAGACGTTGATCTTGGTCATAGGTGAATACATACGTAAAAACTCACTAACCTGTAAACTTAAAACTAGTACACTTTTCTGTAAGTATAGAACACCTCACTTTAAAAATCTTTTAATGGAAAAATACTGTCATCTCTGACCAGCATTTCTTGTTTTGCAGAGCACTTTACACAGTCACACTCCTGTTCCCTTCCATGTTACACGCACCTCTGCCATCTGCCCTTCACCACTCCTCAGCCTCAGGGGACTAGGGAAACAGCAACTGTGACGTGCACAACGTAGCTGTGCAATGCTCAGGACTTAGAGGTTAGAAGAACGAGAACTTATGACGAGTTTCCTGGCACAGTGCCAAGACTAGCAGGCCACCATGGAGGATGGAGTAGGATAGACACCCAATCTGAGCAGCACAGGGTCCGCGGGGTGCAGACCACAAGTCTCTCCCTAGGGCTGTCAGGCTAAAATAACCCCTGCCTTTTCCTTGGCTTCGGACACATACATTCCGTGGGTCTCCAATTCTCTGTAAAAGTTGCTGGCAACTGTATCAGAGACACCAATCCATGCCTGAACACAGAAAAATGAAATTGCTGCCCACCTGATGCAGTGAATGCTCTTGGAAATTCAAAAATCACAGTCCCCAGAATCCATGAGACTGGTGCTGTGGCTTCTGAGGAGACGGTGCCCTACACTAGAAGCCCTCCTTTGGGACTGGAAGATGAAAAGAGTCACCTTTTTGAACTGCATTTGGATGCCGGGGCATTCTGAGTCAGAGGCAGCATTCCATACGGGGAAGGTTGGTGCTTCCACCAAACTGGAAATGTTTCCACAAAGAAACACTGAGACGCCTGAAGGTATGCTTAAGATGCTTTCTTACCGGCCTCGCTGAAGCAACTCCCAGTGGGCTGGTCCGGTGGTCAAATTAAAAGCTGCAGGATATACCAACAGCTGGCAGCCTTGGGGAGAGAAAGGCCAAAGAAGAGCAGATGCAGGTAGACACCCAACCACACTAGCCCCTCCCTCTATTCCTTACCCAGCAGGGACCAAACTCAAACTTCCCCAGGCATAAAAAGATTCAGCCAAGTCAGACAGGGTCAGCAGCATTAAGTATGGCTCTAAATTCCTCTAGACACACAGACACAAAACACATACACGCAAGAAAAGTGGTATCGACAACCAAAACCACAACATGTGACTTTGCTTTAAAAAAGTGGAGAACCTGTCATTCGAATTCCTCTCAGCATCATGTGGTCAGCTCCCATGGCCAAGGACCATGTTTTGTGATGCTTGTCAAATGGAAACGAGGGGCAGAGTAGGGGCTCTACTGCTTACTGCTAAGACTCAGCTGAGACTGCCAACCCAGAGCCCTTGTGCCTCCACCTTCTGCTGAGCAGGGAGTCAAACTGTTTGCACCCACTTCACTTTCACCGACAGATAAACTGGAATCAGAGTATCTTTGGCAGTCTAGTAGGGATGCTAATATTTGCTGAGTACCATATGAGGAATTCTGTAAGTCCTCTCTCCTTAATCTTCACACTGTTCCTGTGGAGATGCACATTTCTCCAGAGATAAAGTAATTTACCCAAAGTATTGTGCCCATTAAGGGGAAGAGTTGGAACCAGAACCCAAATCTTCTGATCTGACTTGGTGCTTCTCCAGGATGGTAGGACGCTCCTCTGGACCAAAATGTCACTGACTACATTTCAACTACCCAACATCTAGGACTAGTAAGTGGTGAAAGCCATGTGCACGTAGACCATTTCTACTGGGCCCCGAGTGACTCTTTCCAAACACAGTAGCAAGAAGGGCTCAAAGGGTAGAGCAGAGGTTTAGTTTAGGAGTATGGTTCCTCCCTCAGCTATGTGGCATGTTAAATTACAACCCCCAAAAAACCATACTGTCCATACGCAGGAGAAGTCTGAGAATTCATATGCAGGTAGAGAAATTAAGACCTCTCCTCCAGGTTTTCTGACCAAGGGTTCCCTCTACCCACAAAGACCAGCCCAAATTAAACCTCCAAGCATTTACACAACATAACTGTAGTGCTGCCTTACCTCTCTGTGCATAGATTTGTGCCAGCTCTGCAAAGCGGATGTCGTAGCAGATGCCCAGGCCCACTCTGCAGTAAGCTGTTTTCCAAACAGAAAATGTACAAACAAAAAGTTAAGCTCCTGCCTCATGGTGCAGCAGGGGAAAGCCTCCAAGATCTAATGATCACAAAACCCTGACGGGAATACATTCACGCAGGGCCCATGGATGGAGAAAATATATAAGCTTATTCCTGCCTGGACTTCACCTCGTGAAAACATCACTTACAACAGCAAAGCAGAGATGAGAAATTCGTTCTAACTGAATGCTTCTTATCTAAGTGGGAGGTGTTCAATCGTGGCCTAATGGGTACAGGCTGGAAGCTATCATACTAATAAAAGGCTGTGACCAAATGGAAGAACAAAATCATGTCAAACCCTTCGTTCTCCATTCAGCCCCCCCTTTCTAGATCTCTGACCATTCTCTGCCCTTCTCACTTCTGGCCTTTCAGTCAGGTTTTGTAAAGAGGTTGGGAAGGGAGAGAAGTGAAAAACAGGACTACCTGATCCTCTTCTACAGGGACTGCTAAAAGAGGTGAACTTATCTGGTACGTACGAGTATCAAATGTGGAGAAACTATCACCAGGACTCAATGTTTTAGATTCTTGAAATGTGATTTTCCCAGGAACATCAATGTCAAACAGATGGAGCTGCATCACAAATAATGGATTCGGTTACCTCTTTTCTGCAGGGTTCATGGCAATAATAACAAACATCTTTCCATGGCCAGCAATGGGGGTGTTCTAAGATCAACTGTACAAACAGCACCCCCAATCTGCCCACAACCCACCCCACAAGCTGACTGACATCATATCAAAATAATTTCTAACACAGGGAACTGGAAAAATGATGCTGTAGGTTTTATGACCCTTGTTTCCTTAGTGGTGTGCAAATCAACATCTAGATTTCTTATGGAAAGCAATTAATGTGCAGCTTTTTTAACTCAATGTAAATGCTAAGTGAAGACTTCTCAGAATCAGAATCAAACTGATACATTGGCAGAAGAGGTGGAGAGTGGGTGAGCAATCAAAAATAGGTAAAATTTTGCAAACCCAATGCAGCAATATATTAAAAAGAAACACATCACTTCCAAATTGGATTTATTCAAGGAAAGCAAATGTGATTTAACATTAAAAAAATCAATCAATGTGATTTACCACATGAACAAAATAAAGGGGAAAAGTCATGATCATCCTAAGAGGTGCATAATGAGCATTTGGTAAACTTCTCCATCCATTCTTATTTAAAAAACAGAACAGGTTCCCTTCTAGGAAGGGAACCTCCTTAATCTGATAAAGAGTATCTGCAAAAAAAAATCTAAGGAAACATCATATTTAATGGTGAAACATTAAAACCCTTCTCCTATTGAGATCAGGAACAAGGTAAGTACACCTGCTATTCAACACTGTACCAGAGGTCCTAACCAAAGCAACAAGGCAAAAGAAAGGAATAAAAAGGATAAATATTAGAAGGAAAAAATTAAAAGCCATTATTCTCAGATGATATAATTGTATACCTAAGAAATGTCAAAGGAAATATACAGATGAATTATTAGAATGAATGAGTTTAAGCAAGGGTACTACATACAAGGTCAATATTTTAAAAATTAGTTCTACTTCTCTACACTAGCAAGAAACAGAAAATGAAAGGGCATCAAGAAATACCAATTAGGAATAAATCTAGTAAATGATATACAAGACTATACCCAAAAAACTATTTAAAAAATTTGAGAGAAATTAAAGAAAGCCTAAGTAAATGGAGAGAGAGATATATATCATATTCATGGACTGGAAAACTCAATTCTGAAAACAAGCACTTTAAAGAGTTGGGTTAATAGCTCAATGCTGGGACTTCCCTGGTGGCTCAGTGGTTAAGAAGCCACCTGCCAATGCAGGGGACACGGGTTTGAGCCCTGGTCCAGGAAGATCCCAGGTGCCGCAGAGCAACTAAGCCCATGCACCACAACTACTGAGCCCGCATGCCACAACTAATGAAACCCACACACCTAGAGCCCGTGCTCCGCAACAAGAGGAGCCACCGCAATGAGAAGCCTGCGCACCGCGACAAAGAGTAGGCCCCGCGCTCCACAACTAGAGAAAGACTGCACAGCAACGAAGACCCAACACAGCCAAAAAATTAATTAATTAATTAATTAAAAAGAAATACTTAACTTAAAAAAACAAAAACATAGCTCAATGCTGGGTCCTCTTCCACTAATGGCAGAGTGGCTCCTATCAGACCAGCTTTCTCACAGATAACTATGAACTCTGGACAAAATAAAAAACAACTACTTAAAAGCACTTGAGAATAATCAAAATCAGGCAGAAAGCGAAGAGAAGTCAACACTTGGAAGAAGGGACTAGTGTTGTGTGAGTTTCCCATTTGTTTACAGCTTTTAGTTGGAAGCAAGGCCCCAGCTGTTGCTAGGACTGGTGGTGACAACTACCCACAATCACACCAGCTGAGGAAGCAGAGAATAGAGTTTCATGGCAGGTGGAAAGTGAGGGGGTAATACTGAAAAGGAGAAAGCCAAAGAACAGCCCTAAATTTTACATATAAAATCTGTCCAAATCTCTGACTAGATTAACTAATGAACTAAAGATGTGTGGGGCAGACTCCAAGCAGCCCAGCTAAAGCTAAACAACTTTACAGTAGAACAGAGCAGCTGAAGTTGCTACCCACCTCACAAAGGAAAAAGAGTTTGGTGTTTGAGTATGCCCAAATTAACTACTTGCTAAAATAAAAAATTCAACACTTTTCAGGGGAATGTAATAGAAGTTAGAATCTCAACAACATACAATCCAATATACAATCCAAATTACTAGATACACAAAGATATGACCCAAAGTCTTAAAGAAAAAGCAGCAATGGAGCAGACCCCAGTAAGACCCAGATGTGATAATTATCAAAGACTTTAAAGCAGCCATTGAAACTAAGCTCAAGAGAGTAAAGAAAAACAAGCTCTTAATGCATAAACGAACAGGACATACAGTAGGGAATAAAAGCTATGAAAAAGAATGAAATGAAAATTTTAGAACTGAAAAATTCAACATCTGAAATTTTAAAAAATTTCACTGGATTGATTTACAGGAGAGTGGAGATTAAAGAAGAAAGACTCAGTGAATCTGAAGATGGGTCAATGGAAAATGCCCAATCTGAAGAAGACAGAGATAAAGCGTTGAAAAACAAAAATAAAAAACAGAGCCTTGGTGACCTGGTTTGGTGAACAGTATCAAAACTGGAGTCCCATTAAGAGGAGAATGGGGGCTTCCCTGGTGGCGCAGTGGTTGAGAATCTGCCTGCTAATGCAGGGGAACACGGGTTCGAGCCCTGGTCTGGGAAGATCCCACATGCCGTGGAGCAACGAAGCCCGTGCACCACAACTACTGAGCCTGTGCATCTGGAGCCTGTGCTCCACAGCAAAAGAAGCCGCGACAGTGAGAGGTCCGCGCACCACGATGAAGAGTGGCCCCCGCTTGCCACAACTAGAGAAAGCCCTCGCACAGAAACGAAGACCCAACACAGCCAAAAATAAATAAATAAATTAATTAAAAAAAAAAAAAAGAAGACAATGGGACAGAAAAATATTTAACAAAATAATGCCCCCAAGTTTCCCAAATACAGTGAAAGACTTAAATTTTACAGATTCAAGAAACACAAAGCAGGACAAATACAAAGAAAAGCATATCTAGGAATATAGGAGTCAAAATAGTGAGAACTAAAGATTATGAAAAGACCTTGAAGGCAGGTAGAGAAAAACATGAATTGCATGCAGAAGAACAATACAAATTACCACTAACTTCATATCGGGGGTAAAAAAAGAGGCTAGAAGATAACTGAATAATAACATCTCTCAAACTTCTGAGGAAAAAAAGAAAACTGTCAACCCAGAATTCTATTCCACCAAAAATCTTTTTTTAAGAATAAAGGCGGGGACTTCCCTGGTGGCGCAGTGGTTGGGAATCCACCTGCCAATGCAGGGGACATGGGTTCGAGCTCTGGTCCGGGAAGATCCCACATGCCGCAGAGCAACTAAGCCCATGAGCCACAACTACTGAGCCTGCACTCTGGAGCCCGTGAGCCACACTACTGAGCCCATGTGCCACGACTACTGAGCCCACGTGCCACAACTACTGAAGCCCGCGTGCCTAGAGCCCATGCTCCACAAGGGAGGCCACTGCAATGAGAGGCCTGCGCACCACAGTGAGGAGCAGCCCCCGCTCACTGCAACTGGAGAAAGCCTGCGCGCAGCAACGAAGACCCAACACAGCCAAAAATAAATAAATAAAAGTTTAAAAAAAAAAAAAAAAAAAAAGAACAAAGGCAGGACTTCCCTGGTGGTCCAGTTGTTAAGAATCCACCTTCCAATGCAGGGGACGCGGGGTTGACCCCTGGTCGGGGAAATAAAATCCCACATGCCGTGGGGCAATGAAGATCCCATGTGCCACAACTACGACCCGACGCAGCCAAATAAATAAATATTTAAAAAAAAAAGAATAAAGGCAAAGTAAAGGTATATTCATAAATAAAACCTAAGATAATTCATAGCTAGCAGATCCTCACTACAAAAATGCTAAAGGAGGTCTTTTTGTTTGAAAATACACATACCAGACAGAACTAAGATCTTCAGGAAGAAAATTAAAATACCAGAAATGGTAAGTATTTGGGTAAACACCAAATATTTCTCTCTTAATTTCTTTAAAATACACATGACTACTTAAATTAAAAATTAGTGTTTTGTGGGATTCATAATGTATATAGATGCAATATGTATGAAAACCATACCATAACGAAAGGACCTATATGACTGCAAGTTTCTTAAATTTCACATGAAGGAATATATTATTAACTAAGTAGACTGTGACAATATAAGTGTGTATATTGTCACAGGGCAACAACTTAGGGAAAAAAAGGAAACTACTACTCAACCCAAAAGAATGCAGGAAAGAGGAACAAAGGGAAAAAATAATTAAATGCCTATATGCTTAAAATCCAACCATATCAATAACTACATTAAATATAAATAGAGTAATCACTCCAGTTAAAAGGCAACGATTGTCAGAATGAAAAAAAAGCAAGACCCAACTACATGCTGTCTGCAAGAGAAGCATTTTAAATATAAAGAGACATACAGACCGAAAATAAAAGATTAGAAAAAGATGTACCATACAAGCAGTAAGTATAAGAAGGCTGGAGTGGCTACAGTAATATCAGAGCTAAACTTCAAGACAAAGAGTACTACGAGGAAAAAAAAAGAGACATATAATGATAAAAGAATCAACTTACCAAGAAGACTTAACAATCCTAAATGTATATGCATGCACTTCTACTGCAAAGATGTCAACTCTCCCCAGAGTGATCACTATATGTTCAATACCATCCTAATCAAAATTCCTGTAGGTTTTTCCTTGGCTGAAATTGATAGGCTTAGTCTACAATTTATATCAAAATGCCAACAGCCAAGAATAGCCACCTGTGCCAACTAATCAAATGCCTGATGTGTGTACCATATGATGAGAGTTACTGGGAACTTCAAAGCGAATTCTCAAGAGGCATTGAGACTTGCCACATTCTCTACTTACCTTTCTGTGCTTTACCAGTAAAGTTCCATCAGGCCCAAACACGGCACAGGTATTATATAATTTCCCAGCATCCTCTTCAGGAATGGAACCTTTCATTGAGAGGAGAAACACACAGACACAGAAAACACTCTGAATAAAGCATTCTTTTGTGATAACAGGACAAAGGCTTGATAAAGTTTACTATCTTCTTGGGTCCAACAATAACCTTTACTATCTTCTACGGGTTATTTAATCATGCTTTTTTCTTCTTGAATATGATTTTTCAGAGACCAACTTCGGAGTGTAGGTGAAATATAATTAGGTTAGATGCCAAAGAAAAGTTTCAAAATTAACCAAACTGTTTCTGAATTCGGCTTTGATCTTGAGCAACACTTAATCTGAAGCATTGGTGCAACACGGGGAATTCACTGTTGCTCAACTTAAATTCACCAGGTCTTGCAGCATAACTGTATCCAAAAAGGTCTTGAGGTGGGACTGTAAGCCAGTCTTACCATCACTGAATATGCTTCCTGCAGTTCTATCTCTTCTTGCTTTGCCTTTTCTCCACCTCTTATTCATTTCTAATTCTTACTATATGATAATACAGAAATAATTTTGTTTGCTATATTAAACAGAGTTTTATTGTATTTTTATTTAAACAAATAGAACACTTTATTTAAACAAAACCACATAAATAAAGCTACTTTTTTAAAATTGAAGTATAGTTGATTTACAATATTATACTAGTTTCAGGTGTACAACATTGTGATTCAATGTATTTTTTTAGATTTTACTCCATTTAAAGTTATTACAAAATAATGGCTCTATCTGTGCTGCACAATATATCCTTGTTGCTTATTTATTTTATACATAGTAGTTTGTATCTCATAATCCTCCATCCTTATATTCCCGCTCCCCTCCTTCCCTCTCCCCACTGGTAACCACTAGTTTGTTCTCTCTGTGAGTCTATTTCCATTTTGTTACATACATTCGTTTGTTTTCTTTTTTTAGATTCCACATGTAAATGATAGCATTCAGTATTTGTCTTTCTCTGTCTGACTTACTTCACTAAGCCTAATACTCTAAGCTAGCTTTGATGTATGCAGCCTCTTTATGGGGAAAAAAAAAAAAATCTTAACACTGTATTAATGAAAGACATTCAGATATGGTTTCTCTTTCCACCTTTCCACCTGCCCCTGTACTTCCAACTCCTTCTCCAGAGAAAATCATCATCAGTTTGGTGTGTGTCCTTCTACAGTATTTACTATGTCTTACATACATAAATACATATAAAAACATACAACCTTCTTTTGTGTGGGGCATTAATCTATATGGAAGTACCTGCTCATTTCATATTAAACTTGCTCTTTTTCCACTGAACAGTGTGTCTCGAAGATCCTTCCGCATTCCTAAATACAGATCTACCTCATTCTTTTTGATAGCTAATTTGTATTCCATGGTTTAAATGTAACAACAAAAGTTACTCAGATGTTTTTAATGTTTAGGCCATTATACCTTGAGCGTAGGAAGTTACCTCCAATGACATATATGCCACACTCCTTTGCTACTTCAGAAAGCTTCTGTGTGGAGTCACCAGGAATTTTCTCTGCATATTCAGGAAAATATTTCGTGCCATATGGAGAATTAAAGCATTCCTAGAATAATGTTGGAAGAGAAAAAGGGGAAAAAAACACCAAAACACCCAACTCACTTTAAAGTTCTACTGTAAAAAGACATAGCTCTCAAAGGGATAAAACACAGCCGAAAAGAAAAACATGGACACCTCAGGGCTAAAGAGCCTGTGGCCACAGACAGGACTCGGCCCCTGGCCCAGGTGGGGCTGGAGGAGACAAGTCAGCGTGCTCTCCCAGATCCTGGTCACCTTGGCAAAAGGCCGCACTTGCCTCTCCCTGAGTCCGCAGGAGAACTACGCCTTCCCAGCCTTGGGCACCCAGGCCCCACTACCACTGGGCTTACTCACAGGACTCTGGGTGTTAGGATGAATCCATAGTCTCAATACTATATTATTCACTATGTAAAGTAATAAAGCCTGTGTTTTTTAAAAATACAGAAGCTTTGAAAGCCACAGAGGTTAAGGTGTTTCCTCATGTATAAAATGATCTATTTCTAAGCTCCCTTCCAGCACTATCATTCCGATCCTGCAAAATCTCTCACTCCCCTGAATATGTCTCAACAGCTCTGTGATAAAAGAAAAGCAAAACCACTAGATTTCGACTCTAGTTCATTCATTTCGCATTTACTGAGATTGCCTGTGCACCAGGCACTGTGCTAGGAAACTCAAGGCCGAGGATCACCAACTTGTACAAAACACGTGTTAGGTAGAGGGGAATTCAAGTGCTTTCACTCCTGGCCTTTAGACTCTTAACCCTAGCAACTTAAACCAACAAGAGACCATTATCAGGTGCAAGTACAGGTGAGTCCCACGGTGCAAAATTAAGATCTCGAGCTCCCTTGTTGAAGATTCCTACTCACTGGCCACACTTGTAATGGCCTGGAGCCTAAAATAAAAAACAAGTTAGCCCTGAAAATTTTCCAGGGTTTGCTAACGGCTGCCTCCTCCCCATAGTGGGGTAGGGGGTGTTCGGGAATAGTTCTCCCACTGACCCCAGCAGGCCTCTGCGAGTAGATGCATGTCCTGACACGTGCAGGACCTTCTCTGGGGCTGACCCTGTACTTGCTGACAAACAAATGTGGCGCAATCTTCAGCTGATTCTGTTCTAAAAGAGATGACGTAGGAGACAGATGCAGAGTCCTACTGGCTTACCACACTTCAGAAGATACCACAGACTTCCTAAAATGTCTCTAACAATTTTCAGTTTTCAACAACTTTCAACAATTTTTTTAAATGTTGGAAGCTTAGTGCTAAAATCAGTATGTCCTGGTCCTGTAAAGACTTAAGTACACAAGGAAAGAAGGTAAATATCCGAGGCACTGAGTATTTCAGCTTTAGGTAAGTCCCTCAGCCTACTAGGCTTCTGAACCGAGTAAGTGACCTAAAGTTAAAAACCTGTAAGCATGCTGGCACATCCTATCACAAAGACTCTGGCTAGGGTCATCTTCCAGACAAACATGGAACAATCCTGGGGCCCCAAAGGACCTTGCTGGACCCCAGGACACGGAAGGACAACCAGAGCTAGCAGACGTTATTCTGCTGGGACAACAGTTCCCAGAAAGGGGTGGTTGCCTCCATACTTACTGGCAGAGAAACTATCTTGGCTCCCTGCTTTGCCGCCTCCCAGATAAGGCCACAGGCTCGAGCGAGGTTATCTGATTTGACGGAAGAAACGTGAAGCTGGATGAGGGCCAAGCGGAAAGCTGAGGATGAAGATAAAGAAAACAGCTGTCAGAAGATCTGACTGCTGAATCACATAGAGCAGCATTTCTCAGTGGAAGGTAATTTTGCCCCCCAAGGCATCTGGCAATGTCTGGAGACATTGTTGATGGTCACAACTAATGCGGTACTACTGGCATCTAGTGGGCAGAGGTCAGGGACACTGCCAAACATGCCATAATGCATAGGACAGTCCCTGACAACAAAGAATTATCCAGTCCTAAATGTCAATAACGCTGAGGTTGAGCAACCTTGAGACACAGCCACATCCGTGGGCAAAGTCCATTCCAGGCACAAGAATCTGAAGTGAAGCAGGCAGGGCCAGCTTCTGCCTTACAAGTGAGAACGTGGCTTGAAGAAAGAAGACTGGGTCTGAGTACGCAACTATCCCTTATTATATGACCTCGGGCCTCCAGTCTATCCCCAGTCCAGATGCTGAGCACCTCCCAGCGTAGCAGGTGAAACCCCTTTGGAAGTCTCTGCTCCACCGTGAGTTGGGGCAGCAGGCCCATGGAAAGCGGACATGCCCGTCTCGACGTCCCCGTCACCAGCTGGGACACACTGCACTGGTCCAGCTGCAGGTAGAGGGGGGGCCTGGCAACCAGTGGGCTGCACATGTGCCTAGTCACAGGGCAGGGCCCCTGGGCAGGTGTGCACTCACCCCATGAACATTCCCGTGCCCAAAGGAGCACAACATTAAGTAGCAAATGAAAACTACCATGAGAGGTTGAGAGAAACACTGTGGAAGGAAAACCGAACAGTGTTTTTTCCCGCTATCTGAACAAGGGGCTCCACATTTTCATTGGAGACTGAGTCCCACAAATTATGTGGCCAGCTCTGCCAACCAGACCTGCTGTCAGCCTTGGGGCAAGCAGGTCAGCGGCTCCTCCAGGCTTACTCCTTCCTTGAGGTAGTAGCCGCACCCTCCATTTGCTTTTCCTATACAGTTCTCTTTTAGCTCTTACAGTAATCACCTTTTACTGGTTACTAGTCCTCTATATGAATTCTTTTCCTGTTCAAGTGACTGGTGTGGTTTCTGAGTCCTGCCTGGACCCTGATTGACAGTTTTTTTGCTTATGGTCTGACGAAAGGCTACATTAAAGGTTCCAAGCCATGTCGTAACCCACAAAGCTTTGCAAAACTTCAGGAATTATCAGTAATGGCCTGGCCTCGCTTCCCTACCCGGCCTCTGCTGTGGAGTCTGAAATCCCACAATTAGTGACTTCTCTCTCTGGGTCTCTCCTGTAACTGTAAAAACATCCCCAGGGAGGCAACATCGACAAACCCTAGCCTTTGATGAAGGCCTGTTTGGCTCAGGGTTAACCCTAAAAGTAGGAAAACTCAGATGTTCCATTCCTTGGTTTCTCCTAAATATACTGAGAGGAACTAAATTTAACCCGGAATGCAGTCTGTCAAATAGTTTCAAAGACTGGATGAAAACCAAACAGGAAACAAAAGCTGGGATAACTACTTTGGGGCAAACAGCCTGAGCTGTCACTAAAACATCACAGACCAACTAAAGGTCTCCACGATAACTTAGAAGGTGGGTTTGTCTCTGCTTCTGAAGGAGGGTAAGATGAAGTCCACCATGGTTCTGTTGATGGCTTCCTTTCTCGCCCATCACACCCAGAAAGGCAGCTGTCCTGCACCAGGCTTGGGACTGCCCAACAGGCTGCAAAGCACCCGCTCCACAGGGGGGCTGAAGCAGGACAATTCCACCACTGGGGAGTTCCTTGAGGCTGAGGATGAGATACTAGTCACTTCATCTCCTCAGCAGTAAAATGAAAATACTTTTCATTTTCAGGTCCCTGGCTATACTAATATACATTGTAATCTAAAACTTAAGGACTTACCAAGGGAACAAAGGATAAAATATCTTAAGTGAAGGGACCAGCATGGAAACAGCAGAAGGAACATGCAAGTCCTTTACACAAGGAAGCATCTGTGAGGTATCATTAACAGTATTTTGTAGATGAGGAAACAAGAGGCTTGCAGAGGGAAAGCTGCATGAAGGCAGTCAACAAAGTGAGTGGCACAGCCAGAAGCCAAAATCTGGACTGTAGACAGAATGAGTACCTTGTTTGTTTTTGGGTGGGTGGGGCTGAGGTCATGTAACTTGAAAACATTCCTCAAGGGAGTCAGATCAACACCACCCTCAACCCCACCAAGAACCACAGCTCTCAAGTCGATCAGCCTCTTCTGAAAGATACAGTCACACTCAGAAGGAGCTGTGTAAAAGGACTTTTTTTGTTTGTTTGACTGCATTGGGTCTTCTTTGCTGCACGCAGGTTTTCTCTAGTTGCAGCGAGCGGGGTCTTCTCTGATTGCGGAGCACAGGCTCTAGGCGAGGGGGCTTCAGTAGTTGTGGTGCGCGGGCTTAGTTGCTCCGTGGCATGTGGGATCTTCCTGGACCAGGGATCGAATCTGTGTCCCCTGCATTGGCAGGTGGATTCTTAACCACTGCGCTACCTGGAAGGTCCCTAAAAGGACTTCTATACCTTGATCCTGAGGGTTCATTCAGCCACCAACTTGCACTGCGCTCCAGGAGGTTGAAATGCAAAACAGAGAGCACTTCCACAAACCTTACCATCTTGAGGGAGCCTCACTAGCCCTTGGTAGGAACAGTTTATGTCCATTTTAAAGGACAGGAAACTGAGGTCCAGAGAGATCAAATGACTTGTTGACATGCGCTGAGCCAAGGCTGTAATAATCCCGATCTCCAGACTTTGAGCCTAGAGCACTCCACTGCCTCATGTAAAAGAATCAGGCAAAGACCTGGGAACAAATACAGCTAGAAACTCATCCCTGGGGCTGATCCAGAATGGGGATGGGTAAGGAACATGTAATACCTAACCTGAAAGCTCAAGGTCCAGGTGCAGAAAAAACTTGCCCTGGTTTTTTTTTTTTTTTTTTTGTCAAGAGAAGAGGGCATTCTGCAGTGGGTGTGAGGGGGGCGCACTGTGGAGCAAATTAATCAGTCCTCTTACCACAAAAGCGCGAATCAAAGAAAACAGGTGCTTCATTTTCACCTGACAGGGCTCAAACTACAAATAATCAGGGTTGGTGCCTTTGCAAAACTCACGTTCAAAACTCAATCTAAAACCTAGCAACAGTCTCCAAGAATCCCACGGGACAAACTCTCACATTTGAAGAAGTATAATAATTACTTAAAGTGCACAGTCTTTGGGTCGCGGAGCGGGGGCAGCGGTGAGAAACAGGAAAGACCACAGGGAGGGTGCGGAAGTGGCATTTTAAATGAGCACCTGCCCCCGCCCCTTCCCGCGCAGGTGAATCTGGAGTAGGTGGGCCCGGAACGCACCTGGAATCTCTGCCTTCCGTTTCACACAAGCCCAGTGGGACGCAAGGCGCGGGCCCACCCGGCACGCAGGCCCGACGCTCCCGCGGCCCCGCCGGCCCTCCCGGAAGCCCGGAAGCCCCGACGTGCGCCGCGCTGTGCTCCGCGGCCTCCCCTCCCCGCCCCGCCCGCTCCCGCCGGCCCCGACGCTTGGGCCCCGAGCCCCGCGGCCACCGGAGCAAGGAATGCCATGGGCGCGGCGGGGACACGAGGCGGAGGCGAGGGGCTGAGCCGGCGAGACCGTCCGCCGGCGCCGCACCCGAAGCCTCCCTCCGGCCCAAGCTCGGGCCGCGGCGCTGCTTACCTGCCATGGCTCTGCCGGGAAGCACCACCGGCACCGGAGCCTGAGCGGAGGTTTGCGGGCCACCGCGCCGGCGCCGCGAGGGGCGGGGCCGCAGCGTCCGAGGATCCGCCCCCGCCCCGCCCCGCCTCCGGGCCCGCTGGCTCCGCGGAGAGGGTGTTTTCTTTCCAGCGCGCTTCAAACACCTATTAATCGCCCGCTGTTTATGTAACATCCTTGTAGTCAGATCCTCGGAAGGCAAGGGACGACCAAAATCCGGGTGGTGCGCTAGTCAGTGTTTAACAACTGGCCTCTTCGATTCTCAGAGAAAGAACTGAGCCTCTTGCTAGTTGCATCACCTCTGTGGCCAGGGGAAATACCAGAGGCTGATTACCTTGGGCTATTTGAACAAGTCGCTGTGACGAGGATAGAATTATCTAGGTTGATTTAGGCACTCAAGACGACAGTAGGATTGGACTACAAGGCTGCTACGTGATTGGGGAGGGGAAAAGAGAAACTGGGTTCAGACAGAATATCCTCAACAATTCAGTCCTCTAATATGCTGAAATCTGCCAATAATGTTTCAGGATATTTGCATTTATTAGTCAGGATTGCTTTTTGATTTTTGTGTTTTGTGTGTTTGTGCTTTTGTCAGGCTTGGGGATCAAAGATCAAAAAACGAATAAAGTTTGCTATTCTTTTTAATGCTCTGGAATAAACTATATTGAAATGTACCTTAGTTTTTAAAAGGCTACTATAGGGCTTCCCTGGTGGTGCAGTGGTTGAGAGTCTGCCTGCCGGTGCAGGGGACGTGGGTTCGAGCCCTGGTCTGGGAAGATCCTACGCGCCGCGGAGCGGCTGAGCCCGTGAGCCACAGCTACTGAGCCTGCGCGTCTGGAGCCTGTGCTCCGCAACAAGAGAGGCCGCGATGGTGAGAGGCCCGCGCACCGCAATGAGGAGTGGCCCCCACTTGCCGCAACTAGAGAAAGCCCTCGCACACAAACGAAGACCCAACACAGTCATAAATAAATAAATAAATAAAATAAACAAACCCAAAGTTAAAAAAAAAAAAAGTAAGCTGAAATATTTTTTTTAAAAAAGGATACTATAAAAACATTCTGGGGACAATTAGGGACATTTAAATATGAGCTGGATATTTGATGCTTTAATGAATTTTGTGTGATAACTGTGATTATGCCAGACACTGTCTTCACTCTGAGGAGATGCATGCTGAAGTATTTAGGGGTGAAGTGTCAGAATGTCTGACTTGAAAATACGTGCTTATATAGAGATAAACCAAATATGGCAAAATGTTAATTATTAAATCTAGGAGGAGGATATATATCTGTTCATGGTACTATTTTAAGACTTTTTAAAAGTTGAAATTTTAACACTTTCATAATAAACTCAAGGGGAAATGCATAGCAATTATGGGGTTTTTGAAGCTTTAACAGACTATGTGGACCTGGCTTTGCAGCAGGAAGATCTTTAGTAACCTTTTAAATTCTGCTATACTTATAGCCTTTTGAGGTTCCTTAGCCTCTTACAATCTGTAAAAAAAAAAAAAAAAAAAAAGTCACCCTTCATTTAGACTTGGAACTTTATTGGCATAAAGTTGTATCCAACAATGGTTCCAAACACGGCTGGACGTGCTATTGGAACATCCGGGTAGAGATGCCCAGTAGGCAGTTGGACATAAGCCTCAAGCTCAGATGCCCAGCCTGGAGACTGATTTAGGAGTCATCAGAAGTTTAGACCAAGATGGAGCTCTGAATGTGAATGACAACACTCAAGTGGACTGTGAAAGGCACAGGCAGAAGAGGGGCCTGTGAAGCCTGGGAAAGAGCCATCCAAGAGGCAGGAGAACCAGGAGAAGACCATCAAGCGCAAGAGCTGGTGGGTGCTGTGTTCCTTACATCCCATGCAGGGAAACTGCCAACCTGGATTCTAGAGAAGAGGAAAGTAATAAAAATGAAAACTGTTTTTGAGCTTTCCCTTAGAACGTTCTGGGCATAATAGAAAAGCTAGATGCAGGGTTCCAGTTTTGGCTCTGCCACTTATTTTAGGGCAAATCACCTCACTCTCAGGACCTTGTCATCATGTGTAATACAAAAGGATTTAGAGGCAGAAGGAGAGAGGCGGGTGAGCTGAGTTTGTGCAGCCCTTCCACCACTCCACTCCCTGCCCCTTCAACCGCAGCAGCTCTGCCTGCGTGTTTCCATATTCCCTTTCATCAGATATTTGAAAAGCAGCCAAAGAGTAAAATCACTACACTAGATGGATCTCTAAAACCTAGCTAAAATTCTGCTGTTGCCAACCATGTCTCACCGCTTTAATGACCATGTCCAGGCTGGTACTGATCAGATTTCCATTTTTACTCCAGAGGAGCTATTCCAGCATCTCCAGCCATCTCTATTTACATGTCTTGATACCAGTTCAAACGCAACTGTCTGAAACTAAATTTATCCCCTCTAAGAGCTTCTCCTCCCCGCTTTCCTCTTTCACTCACAGGCACCACCCTTTATACTGTTTTCCAGTTCTCTCTGCTCCCCATCCCCTCCTCCTAAAAATCTAAGTCCCTTCTGTGTCTTTCAAGTCTTTTACCCCCAACCTCTGGCTAGCGACAGGGCGCTTCTTACTCTCCTGAAGCACCCCTTGATTGCTGCCCCTTTTTCTGTCCCCACGACCACCATCCACAGCAAGGTCTTCCTCATTTTGGGGAGACTACTACAGGCAACTCATACTGGTCTCCTTTCCACCAGCATCTTAACCTCCAGTCAGTCCTTCGTAGTATTAGGGAAATTAGTCTGGGGGAACATGAGTTCAATTTTGGGGGTGAGGTAGGTATACAAATGACTAAGAGAGATGAAGGACTGAAAATCAGGAGGAGGAATTGCAATCATCTGCACCAGAAAAAGAGCAGAAATTTTAAGAGTGGATGAGATCCTAGAAGAATGTTTGATACTACAAAAAACAAAAGACTCAAACTTGGGAATTATCATATTGGGTTTAGAGCTTTGCACAGGGTGAGAGTTGAAGGAGAGGGGTGGTGTGTGTGTGTAAACGTATGTGTAACTGCTTCTAAATTTCTGATGCAATTGTCTACAAATCAGAAGACTAGAGTTCAAAACTTTGCTTCATCACCAGAAGGCCATGTAACTTTGGGCAAGTTATTAGCAGCACAGGGATAGCAACTTAAAATACCTACATGGGCTAGAAAGGTACCTATGGAGTGAAGCTGGTGACTTGAAGAGAGAAAAGTGAGCAGTGACCTGATAGACGCCCCTAGCTCTGGCCTACTGTTTCCAGACCCCAGCAAAGAAGTCAGGCATAGCCTATCAGTCATGAGCATGAACTTTGGAATTGGATGGTCTGGTTTTAAATCCTGGCTCTAACACTTATTTGCTATATATCTTAGAAATAGTTATCCTCTTTGTGCCTTTATTTCTTCATCCATAATATGGGGATAATATCACACACAGCCTAAGACTGTTGTGAGGATCACACTATGACCAACTGGGATTTACCCCAGGAATAGGAGGTTGGTTTAACATATGAAAACCAATTAATGGAATAAACCTTTAATAAAGAAGAAAAGCCACATGACTATCTCCACAAATGCAAACGACTTCTGACAAAAATCCAACACTGTTCATGATAAAAAATACTGTCAGAGGCAATGTTTGTGTACCCCTACAATTCATATGATGAAACCCTAATCACTAGTGTGATTTGGAGACAGGGCCTTGGGGAGGTAATTAAAGTTAGATGAAATCATGAGGATGGGGCCCTCATCATGGGATTAGTGTTCTTGTAGGAAGAAGAAAGAGCAAGAGAGCTCTCTTTGAGAGCATAGAGGAAAAGACATACAAAGACACAGTGAGAAGGTGCCCATCTCCAAGTCAGGAAGACAGCTCTCTAGAACCTAACCATGCTGGTACCCTCATCTCGGACTTCAGCTTCCAGAACTGTGAGAAAATAAATTTGTTGTTCAGGCCACCCAGTCTATGGTATTTTGTTATGGCAGCCTGAGCTGACTAATACAAACACTCAATAGACCAGGAAACAGAATTTCCTCAGCCTGATAAAGGCCATCTATGGGAGATTCACACTTAATGGTGAAATTCTAGATGCTTTCCCTCTAAGATCAGGACAAGACAAGAATGTCCGCTTTTATCACTTCTATTCAACATTGCACTGGAAGCTTTAGCGAGGGCCATTATGTAAAAGAGGAAATAAAAGGCAGCCAGATTGGAAAGAAAAAAGTAAAACTATCTCTGTTCATAGATGATAGAAATGGAGAAAATCCTAATGAATCCACAAAATACTGTTAGAACTAATACAAAATTGAGCAAAATTGGAAAATACAAGATCCATTAACAAAAATCAATTATATTTCTCCACATTAGCAATGAACAATCTGAAAATGAAATTAAGAAAACAATTCCATTTACAATAGCATCAAAAGGAATAAAATACTTAGGAATGTATTTAATAAAAGAAGTTTAAGACTTGTACACTGAAAAACTATAAAACATCATTGAAAGAAATTAAAGAAGACCTAAATAAATGTAAAGACATCCTATGTTCGTAGATTAGAAGGCAGTATTGTTAAGATGCCAATAATCCCCAAATTGATTTACAGATTCAATACAATACCTATCAAAATCCCAGCTACTTTTTT
Source organism: Balaenoptera ricei (assembly GCF_028023285.1). Lineage (NCBI taxonomy): Eukaryota > Metazoa > Chordata > Mammalia > Artiodactyla > Balaenopteridae > Balaenoptera > Balaenoptera ricei. The sequence goes on from NC_082642.1 coordinate 113,634,512, forward strand.
TTTTTCAGAAACTGATAAGCTAATCTAAAAATTCATATGGAAATGCAAAGGGCTAAGAATGAGAAACTAAGAAATAGTCTTGAAAAAGATCAAAGTTGGAGGACGCACACTTCCCAATTTCAAAAGTTACTACAAAGCTATAGTAATCAAGACAATGTGTTCCTGGCCTAAGAATATATTTACAGACCAATGGAATAGGAATGAGAGTACAGAAATAGAACCTCACAGTTATGGTCCACTGGTTTTCAACAAGGGTCCCAGACTGTTCAATGTGAAAAAAAAATAATTTTTTCAACAGATAATGCTGGGACAACAGGATATCCACATGCAAAAGAAAAAGTTGGACCCCTACCTCATATTCATATACAAAAATTACTCAGAATGGATCAGTGACCTAATTAAAAGAATTAAAACTATAAAGCTTATAGAAGAAAACATAGGAGTAAATCTTCATTACCTCTGATTAGACAACTGATTACTTAGATATGACACCCAAAGCACCAAGTGACAAAAAGAAAAACAAAGAAACTGGATGTCACCAAAACTAAAAACTTTTATGGTTCAAAGGACACCATCAAGAATATGAAAAGAGAACCCAAAGAACGGGAGAAAATGTATCTGACAAGAGATGTGTACCCAGAATATGTAAAGAACACTTACAACTCAACAATAAAAACAAATAACCCAATTTAAAAATAGGCAAGGAATCCAAATCAACAGTTCTCCCAAGAAGTTATACAAATAGCCAATAAGCACAGGAAACTCAACCACCATTAGTCATTAGGGAAATGTAAATGAAAACCACGAGATACCACTTCACGTCCTAGGATGGCTAAAACAAAAAAGACAGGAAGGCAAAAAAAGCAAGGAAGGAGAGAAACTGGAGCACTCATACACTGCCAGATGGAATGTAAAATGGTCAAGCTCCTCTGGGAAATAGTTTGGAAGTTCCTCAAAAGTTAAATGTAGAATTTAACATATGACAGAGTAACTCATAGATACCTAAGATAATTGAAAACATGTCAACACAAAAACTTGTATGTGAATATTCAAAGCAGTATTATTATTAATAGCCAAAAAGGAGAAGCAATTCAAATGTCCATCAATTAATAAATGAATATAAAAAGTGTGATATATCCATACAATGGAATATTATTCAGCCATAAAAAGAAATGAAATTCTGACAGATGCTACAACATGGATGAAGCTTGAAAACATCAGGCTAGGTGAAAGAAGCCAGACACAAAAGCCACTTATTGTATGATTTCTTTTATCATAAAATGTCCAGAATAGGCAAATCCATAGAGACAGAAAGTAAATTAGCGGTTACTAAAGGCAGGAGGGAGTGGGGAAGAGGGGAGTGACTGCTAATGTGTGTGGGGTTTCTTTTTGGGGTAATGAAATGTCCTGGAATTTAACAGTGGTGATGGTTGCGCAACTCTGAATATACTAAAAACCACTGAATTGTAGACTTTTTAAAAAGGTAAACTTTATAGTATGTGGATTATATTTCAGTGAAGTTTTTTAAGTTCAAGATGTTAATGGTAAAGTTGAGATATTACTTTCATCACACATTCAACCTATGGAGTTGGGTCTCCCCCAAGTCAAACTGTCAAATTTTAAGTAGAATAGAACTGTCAACCTATGGCAGTTAGTTTAGTATGTTAGAGTATCATGCTAAGGAGTTTTAATGGTCCTGTATGAAACATACCAGTGGCAAAATGGTTGAGTATATATCAGTAAAAATTTATCATCTCTACTAGAAAACATGTTTTATTAATGGTGGACAAGTGACATCAAATATTACATAGGGGATTAATTTTACACCTTAATAAGCAATAATAATTCCCAGGGATTGGGGAGAGATGAGGGGTACTTTTTCTTTTCACTCAATTTCTTCGAGCCTTGTTTTTCTCATCTTGAAAATACAGAAAATACCAACCTCATAATGCTGCAACCCCTGCAATCCTTAAGGGTCCACGAGAGGTAGATATCCCAGAGTGAATTCTAGTTCTCTGGTTATCGGGACAGTGAAGGGAGGATAAGCTACATAAGTATCTAATACAATCAACGAAATGTCTTTTCATTTGATATTCATGACTAATAACTGGGCTATTTCAGATGAGGAAACTGAAGTTCAGATGAGTAGTTCAAGGGAGGAATTTACTACATGTAGAAAGTAATGTAATTAGTTTTAAACTACCTCTTTCCTCCTCCCCATCTAGAAGAACAGAAATAGGAATCTAATACTTTAAAACCTAAAATCTGAACATTTAAATTCCACTGAAAGGATAGCCCTCAATTTCCTAATTTTGTTGTATCCATAGAGATTTACAAATGGGGGGAAAGGGAGAAAGAGAGAGGGAGAGACACACTGTCCTTAAGAACAAAGTTTTGAGCAAACTGTACTGATTTATTTACAATTGTAATTTATAAAGAGTAACACAAATATCTTTACACTAATATTATGAAAGAAGTCCCATGGCTGAAATGGGCAACAAATGAGACTTCAAGACATTTCTAAAAGGGGCACCAAAAGAAGGGAAAAAATGCAATACAACAGTTGTGGGGAGAGTTATAAATATCAAGTATTGCACCAGGTGCAATTTCATGCAAATGTCTTCAACCACTCAAACTTCATTATTTAGATATTAGAATAAAATATCTTGAACTATGTTGCCTTTTTTTCACTTGATTTCCATTAAGTAAATGAAAATAACTGGCTGTAAACAGAATACATCTAAATATTTCTCCTATCAACCCCTTAGAGACAATCCATTACATTTTAGGACACAGCAGGTTGTGAGGATTTGCTACTTCCCAAACAGATTTTATAAGCAGTCATTCCATGGCCCCAAACGTGTTCCTGGATTTCTTTCACCAAATGTGTCTAATATGAACCTCAATGAATTAAACTGAGAAAGCTGCAAAATAAACCAGACCACTTTTCAGTTTTGTCATATTAAGAGACTAAAAATCATTTCAAACCACTGGAACTTTAGTAAGAGAACAAAAACCAAAGAAGAGAAAGAAATTTCAGAAAGTGATGATAAAAACTAGTTTAGACAGCTCTCTGATTATCTGGCTTTTCTTTAGGTGGATAAAAGTGTGGTCACAGATATAATCTCACTGAGGATAAATCCATGTGTATTCAACACCTGTTTCGAAACATTCTAAACCAAATATTCCTCTTGTAATAAAGACCAATGACATTTTTAAAGATACAAGTCAGTCCCCCAAGTGTTAATTTTAATCTTAACATGCCTACCTACTTATTATAATGCTTTTAACTGCTCCTTAGAGACAATTAGGATGAAGTTTAGTATCTGAAGCACTAAGTGTTCAAACTATTAGCTAATGGTGCAAAGATGACTTAGAAACTGATGTTTCAACATTTCACTAGCTGGTCTGCATTTGAGTTGGCTGGAATCTTCATCCATTGCATTAAAAAAGATTTCACTCTTTTTAAGAACAGAAACAGCAAGCTAATTATTAATCTATGTAATACTTTTTAGTTTCTGATACTGCTCAGTGGATAAACCTAAATGTAGCAATTAAAGGGGTCTCTTCAACGAATTCTATCTCTAATTTTCAGTGAAGACACTGCAAATATATATGTGTATGGTTGTTTTTAAATCTAAACTGATGCATGTTCCCTTAAAGCAGCTCTTCAAAACAGAACTGCATTCTGCACCCTTAGTTCTAAGGGCACAGGGTCAGTTACTTCAAAGTCATTTAATAACTGACCTTTATAAGAAATCATTTTATAAAACCAAAACCAAAACCAAAAATGCAAAAGAAAATTTTAAAAAAATTTAACTTTCCAGAGATTGATTATAATAATTTACACCTTCTTAGACTTGCTATTCAAGCACCCCCATAAGCAAATGAAAGTCTCCGGTTAGTATTCAGTCAGGAAAATATGTCCATATTTCTCTTGGTTGCCTTAATTTCTTTTGAAATAATTTTCTTTTATATTAACTTTCCAAAGCATCCAAAACTTTCATGATCTGTTGTTTTATGGCTTTGGTAGCATCTCCTGCATTTGGAATCAAATACCTATGAGGGAAAAATATATATATTAATATAGAGCCTTCTGTTCAGGACTCAACTTAGATATCACTTCCAATGGGGAAGTAACCTACAAATCAAGCACAGATGCCCTCCTATGTACTCCCCATCACTTATTTCAACATATACTCAAAAGAGTTATTCTGAAAGAAAGAAAACCTAAATGCAAAAGCGAGGTGATCTTTCATATTGCACAGAGCACGGTGGAATGAGCTGGAGGTCATGAGTCAGGAGGGCTATATTTGGTTCTAACACAAGTGTGAAGATCTAGAAGTCATTCAACCCCTCTGGGCTTCACATTTTTACCTGTAAGATTAAAGATGGTTTAGCTTCGATAGCAGTGTGGTCTATGGCCCTTGTGCTGGTCCATGAACTATTTGTCACTGGTCCACAATGAGATAAGGAAGAACTTGTACCAGGCTTGTACAGGACTTGTAAATTAACTACATCATCCAGCACACTGCTTACTTCGTTGATACGTTTTTAAAACAAGAATTTTTTGATGAAGGAAAATAAAAGCTCCTTATTTAATTGCAAACCAGCATTTAGTGTAGCACTGGTGTAGATTATTCCTAAAGACCCTTCTGTCAAAAAGTTTGTGAAATTAGCTACTGCACTTAATGAAATCATGTGCTAATGGCTAAACCATATATTACTACAAATTTGCAAGAAAAAAGATAGCGAGAATACTAATAAAAATGGTTCAAGTATCCTGTTCCACCACCCATTCCCCAAAATAGAGAAACAAACCGTGTTTAATAATGAACTAATTCAGTAATTCAGATAACATCATCCTAAGAAAATCTTACCTTTCGATTGCCAAGATTTCTATTCCTGAAGTGCTGCTGTTTCCATACTTGAAGGTAATTAGCTCAGGATGTTTTTTTTTGGATGTTATTTTAACCACAGAATTTAGTGCTTGTCGAGACTGTATATAAGCCAATCCTTTCCGTGAAAGAATCTCCCTTAAACAGTACATATGTGTTGCAGTAACCAACAGATGACTTGAGAGGGACAAAAGCATTAAAAAAACAAAAAGAATTTAAAGAAATGTCATTTAAAACAGCTATTACTTCAACAGCTCCAATTATATAAAATGTTCAACTCCAGATGAAATTACTTTTGAGTTAAAAAGTGAAGGCAAAGGATCGTCTATAAACAAATAAGCTACCTAGTAACAGCTTTTAATTTTCCTTTAGTTGTATGCAAAATTAATGTTTTATTAACAGATAATCCTGTAACTGTTTAAGAGCAAAAATTATATTTAATATAATAAAAACTATAATACAATTAGAAATCATTAAAATAATAAATTTTTAGAATCTATTCTATATGGTATTTGGAATATACTACCTTTCAGACTTTTAACAGTAAACTATCCTCATTCAACATACCATAACATATACTTTATGTCAAAGACCACTAAGCAATACCTGGGCTGCCTTACATATTTAATAATATTCTGTAACTGGATCCTAAAGGCAAAATAGGGATAGAATTATTAATACACACACCCTGCTTTGTGTCTCAGCTCACTTTTAGTATAGTGATAATACTCGCACACTTTTATGAAATACAACAGGACAAACATCAGATATCCAGACTGTGGGACATTCTGCAGAACAGTTGGCCTAGACTCAAAAAGGATTCATTCATCATGAAGAAAAGGGGGACGTGTGGTGAGGGAAGCAGTATTGTTCTACACTGGGTGAGACTAAAGAGAGATAACAGGCAAATGCAATGTGTGAAACAGGACTGGATCCTGGACCAGGAAGAAAAAAACAAAGACTAGATACTTTAGAGACACTGAAAAAATTTGAGTGTGTTCTGTATGTTGAATGATGTTCATTAATTTTAAAGCTTTTAAAGATGTGATAGTGCTACTGGAGCTGTGGAGGAGACTGTTGATATTCTTTGGAGATTTACGCTGAAGCATTTGGGGTAAAGTGTCGTTTCTGTAAGCTTCTTCTGAATGGTCTGACAAAAAGAAAGTGTATGTGTATGTGTGTATGTATATACAAACATAAAAAGAGAGGTGGGGTAGTGTGAAAAAAAGTTAAAAGCTGGTGAGTCTGAGAGAGGCTTATAAAGCTATTCAATGTACTATTTCTTCAACTTTTCTGTTTAAATTTTTCAAAATAAAAAAATTACATAAGAAATATTTTTAAAAAATCAAGACATATAATACAAGTTGACAGAGGGAAATTAAATCTCATTGTGTGTTTTTTTTGTTGTTGTTGCACTGCACGGCATGCGGAATCTTAGTTCCCTGACCAGGGATTGAACCCGTGCCCCCCGCAGTGGGAGCTCAGAGTCTTATCCACTGGACCGCCAGGGAAATCCCCAGGAAATTATATCTTATTGTACTTGGATACATAAAATTTCTTCTGCAGCTACCTTTTATATCATTACTTCCCTAAATTCAATTTTACTTCTGAAGAAGGTATTTTAAAAAGTACCTAGGAAATATGTGTCCACTTTCTTTCACTTCTTTACAAGGAAAATGATGCTTGACGTCTGGCTTGTTTATCCAAGTCTGAATGTTTACAACCTCTTTTCTGTCATCATCTGACATTGAAGAACTGTCAATTTCATCTATAAAGAATCATAAGATGTTAAAAGTGGGTATCACCAACTTTAAAAATGATACATTTTTTAATAGCCTGAAAAAAATTTCAGTAGCATTTTAAACACACAGGTTGGAAGAAAAAAAATCAATTCTAACCCAGCTACTATATTTCCTTATGCCACTGGTACTACTATGAAAGCATTATTATGAAACATCACTCTATATGGTAAGAAAATCAAGTGAAAATATTGAGAATATACTTTTAAAATATTAAACTATGAGGAATTTCAACTTTTTTGATTTATATAACATAACTCTAATCTATGACTAGTCTGTAGAGAGATGGCAGAATTGTCCAATAATAATATTAGCATCTATCTTGAGGGCAAAGATGGCAGAGTTCTTTTTCTCTTGCTGGTTTTTTTTTTTTTTTTAAGTATAGTAGATTTACAAAATTATATTAGTTTCAGGTGTACAACATAGTGATTCAATATTTTTATAGATCGCACTCCATCTGCAGAGTTGCTGGTTTCTGATTTTAAGGAAAATAACAACAACAACAAAATCCATGCTGGGATAGATGAGTAAAAATCTATTTAGTGGGATTTTTTTGTGAGAGAAATAGAAGACATTCTAGTTATTTTGTTTTTCTAATTTAACAAAGGGGAATTACACCCCTAGAGTTAATAACTGTAGATATTCTTCTCTTTGCTTTTTAAGAAATCAAAATATAAAAAGACATAATAAAAAAATGAAATCTCACATATCTATTCACTTCTAGCTTAAATAAAAAAGTGAAGCGCTCATGGATTTCTGCCCAGTCACATCCCCCTTTCTTCCCCACTAAGAAACAGTGACTATGTGAATTTGGTATCTCATCTTTACTTTTAACCCAACATGAATATTCTTAAATAATATACAGTAGTGTTTTGCATTTTAAGTAAAATTTATATAAACAGTACACTGTTCAATTGTATTCTTCTGCAACTGTTACCCTACTCCCAACATTGTAAAATTTATCCATGTTGACACACATAGCTCTAGTTTTCTTATTTTTCATTACTGTGCAATTTTCCAGAGTGTAAATATATATGTGTATATATACAAGTATGATATGTGAAATATACCATCATTTATTCATCCATTTCCCTCTTCCCTTTGTTAATGGAATAACAAATATTTAGAGAGAGATAGAGACTGACAGGTAACAGGAAAATGGCAAAAGAGGGGAGGAAAAAGGAGAAAAGGAATAGCACTCAGAAGTGCATGAAACAGAAGATAAAGAATAGCTAGAGAAGGTGTTGGGGAAAAATCTATATAGAAATAAAATACAATATACTGATTATTTTACTACAATATAAAATAAAAGAAGAAGTGTATTTTTAGATTTTATATACAGGAATATAAAAATTTTGTGTAGGAGAAAATAAAAACTCTGTGTATTTGCTTCAAAAAAAAGAAATAACATATAGAAAATTACATTTACCTCAATGCAGTTTTCAGGAAGTTGACTCTGTAATAGCCATTAAAATGTCAAATGTGAGTCCCTCTAATCTGGCAATCTTACTGTTAAGAATTTACCCTCTGGATATACTCTTGCAAAAACTCTTGCAAAAGTTTACCTAGATATATGCATAAAGATAGCCATTGCTATTTGAAACAGAAATAAAACTGGAAAACTACCAGTGTCAATTGGGAGAAGAATGATTTAATTATGGTACGTTTGTATACTAGGAAGAGAATTGTGAAGGTATACAGGCTGAGGTGGAAAATGTGAAACATATATTACTAAGTGGAAAAAGCAAGATGAGATTTGGGAGTATTTTTTTCTTATTTGTACTTTTACATACAACATATACTTTACATACCATACATATTTTTATATATTTTTTCTAACTCAATACACATTAATATTAATTATGATTACTTAAGCAGGGTAATCTGGGCAGTGGGATTATGAACCAAAGTAATAAATTATTTTTTGAAATATAAAGAAAGACAATCACAGAGGATGACAAACTTCCCTGGCATAATATCCCCATCTTGTGGCCCTTTAGGCTACTGCCTCCAGTTTCAAAAGGCTCTTTTCAGATGTCTCAATTTTGGAATTTCCCAAACTTCAGCCTCACAGCCCTCAATCTCCTACCTGGGTGGATCAGGGGGATTTAAATCCAATCCCATGGATTTAAATACTATTTATATATTGATAATTCCCAGATTATCACCAGCTTAGACTTCTCTCCTCAGCTAAAGACTCCTATAATCAACCGCCTACTCAGCATTTCTATGGCATAATTTAAGATGTCTAAAACCAAACTCTTAATAGAAAAACCACAGACTCTCCAATCTCCTCTACAGAATCTCATTGTGTCTTTTTTTTTTTTTTTTTTTTTTAAGCAGTTGTTCAGCTACGCCCAGAATGATCTCTATCATCACTACTGGTGCCTGAAGAAAGCAGTCTATAAATAAGTGTATTGCTATACCTGTGTCGTATTCTTCTTCATCCCCAATGCTGAAAACAGGCTTTACACCACGGTAAGGCTTGCCCACTCTGTCACTGCTGCTCACATGCCTATATTCAAAGAAGTTTAGGAGGGAAATCATCACTTAAGTTACCAAAGATTTTCACCAAGTATCGTTTGAATATTAAAACAAAATACAAATGTTCTGTGTGCCCACCATGTACCACCCAGTTCCAGGAGAGCTATGTTAAGGAAATTGAAACAAGATAAGGAAATTGTTAGCAAAAGTGGCATAAGGTCTTGGTATGCGGAATGTTTTCAAATCTGTAAAAATTAAATTTTAAACAATTTTAATGTTCATTTAAAACCAATGTATTGTGAAGTTCCTTAACCTCTCTGTGCTTCTGTGTCCTTATCTGTAAAATGGTGGTAACAATATCTACCCTTCCTGGTTACTGTGAAAATTAGATCAGTTAGGACTTCCCTGGTGCCGCAGTGGTTAAGAATCTGCCTGCCAATGCAGGGGACACGGGTTCGAGCCCTGGTCTGGAAAGATCCCACATGCCGCGGAGCAGCTAAGCCCGTGCGCCACAACTACTGAGCCTGCGCTCTAGAGCCCGCGTGCCACAACTACTGAAGCCCGCGAGCCTAGAGCCCGCACTCCGCAACAAGAGAAGCCACTGCAATGAGAAGCCCGCGCACCGCAATGAAGAGTAGCCCCCGCTCAACACGACTAGAGAAAGCCCATGCGCAGCGACAAAAACCCAACACAGTCAAAAATAAATTAACAAAAAAATTAAATCAGTTAATATTTGGTAAAGCTCTTAGAACAATGCCTGGCATACAGCAAGTGCTACATACATGTTTGTTAGACAAAATAGTTTACGAAACCGAATATTCAAATTCCAGTAGGAGTGCCTAATTCTCATATGGGTACAAATGTCTTAAGGTTTTTCCTCCCATTTTTTTTTTCATTACTGTTACTTTTGTTTTAATAGAAACGAAGATGCTACTTCTTTTACATAAATAAACCATGAAAATGAATTTGCCTTTCACTTTCAAGTGGCAGAAACATAAACGTAAACTCAAACTTAGTAAGTTCTGCAGGAAGTATGACCTCTTTTTTAATATAAAAATCAATACCTCATTACTTTTCAGGTAACCTCAAATAAACCAAGAAGTAAACTTAAAATATTTTGACAAAATACCACGTTTCTGGAGAAAGAGTATTGTATTATTTGTAGAATAAGGTTCAGCTAAGATAATCTATGATGAAGGAAAACTGTGGCTTTTTTTTTCCTTGTCATATATCGAGAGTTCAATGTGGAAAAAAATCAAGTCATGTGTCTTTACTTAGTCTTAGAATTCAATTTTTCCAGAAGACAGAGATCAAATCTGTATTTTAAATAATTTCTTAATACATATCATCAATAAAAATCAAGACCTAATTTTGTTAAAATACGCTTAAATCTTTATTTCTCCCAAAACAACATTCCTCAACAGAAAACCAATGAGAGTTGAGTGTATAACAGAATTATAAGTTAGATTAATCAATACACTGCTTACATTTTAAGTTATAAAATCATTTGATTTTTATGTTAAAGCACATCTAATGTAAAATTATCCAATAAATTATCAAACTATGCTCATTAAAGAAAATGAAAGAAATAATTCAAATACCTATGAAACTCAGACTCAGCTTTCTTACAAAAGGCAAAGATAATACAGCTTTGTGTAACAATACTTTAGTGCCATCTAGATTATAAAATTGTATGAGATTAAGTTATTGGTTTTCTCCTGATGTTGAAGTATAAACTGCTATAACATAGAAAGTAACAAAGAAAATGTTTACAGTAAATGCTTGAACCAGAATATAAGTAACATCCAAAAAAAAAAGCTGGACTCTTTTTAAAAAGCAGTATATCTATGCTTTTTTAGCAGAAACAAAATCTACAAGAGTTTGACTAGATTTTAACCTGATTTACTGACCTCAAAATCCAACCCAATTTATTCTAACTTTTCACTAAACTCTATTTTCAAAATGGATATATCTGCCTGTGGACTAGAGAAGATAATCTGAATGTTTAAAAAATTATTTGCAATAAAACTTGGGAGTTAAAATTAGACTAATTCAATGGTCCTGTAACAAGAGAAAACAGAAAGATGATTCACAAATAGATTATAATTTTAAAAGAAGCAATCTCCTTTAAAATTATAAAATTATAATAGAAGCTCTGTAATTGGCATTGACATTCACAGTAAATAAAAACTCTTATCCGTAAGTTGAAAGTAAACTATTGTTAAAAATGCTACTTCTAATTCACTGAAAATATTGAAATATTCCAAAGCTTAACTTACATTCAAAGTATGATTAGAATTTCTTTTTAAATGTTCATAGGGATTGCTATCATTGATATTCAAATTCAAATTGCAGAAAAATCATGAGTATAAAAACTGTAAGGCCATACAGTATAATGTTCTTTTGTTTATCCTAATTGAAGATCCAGTAGATTTCTAAACTTTAAACCTATGGAATCTAATGACAAGTACCCCATTTTATTGGGGTCAGAGAAGAGATGGATTACATTTTAACATGTCCACCATGGCCTAATTTCTTTCAAGGAAAAGCAAGGTAGAACTCTAGAACTATAGTTCGTTGAAACCAATTTATATAATGTTAACTCACCAACTTAAATACATACATCATATTAAGAAAAACCTAGCAATATTATAAAACTACAGTGTACATGAAATAACAAAAAATTTGAACAACAAACTGTGCCTTTTTTCAGATGCTATAATTTTCCCTACTGTTAGAGCACAAGACAGAAGTAAATGATCTCCAAAGCTAATACCCTCCTAACTCTGAGACTACATATTTTCTTTGTTTCACCTTCCTCTGTCTCAGAATAAAAACTGCAGATTTTATAAAGTTGTTGGGTTTGAACGTACTTGATTTTCATCTGAGGAATGGGAGATATAAAGAAGGCAAGGAAAAAAATTAAAATGATCGAGCAAAAAACCAAAAGGAAAACATATCAGCATCACATACTCCTAAAAGCAGAATGAGAAAAGTTTAGCACTTGAAACAGCTGCATGAAATTTTAGCCAAGACAACATGAGGCTTATAGACAGCATGAGGCATGCTAAAGGAAAAGGATGGTCCAGTAAAGCTGCTCTACTCATTGGCTTACCGCTCGGTACATGTTCTGTCTGGCCAAGGAAGATTGAAAGACATTCTATAGCAAATTGAGGCAGAGGACAGAACAATATGATTATTAAAAATGCAAAAGGTTTAAAACAAAAATATAGTATAATCAGTTTTTCTAACCCAGAGGGTATATTAAAAAAGAATGTTTTGATCATCCCAAGTACAAAGAAAAATGAAGAAAAGCCAGTTTCAAGTGATTCTTTAACGAAGAGAATAAATAGTCTTTTCAACTCGGAATTAACACTAGTTCATTTTAAAATAAAATTTTAAGTGTTCATGCTACAAAATGTACCAATAATAGTACCCTAATTGAGAATGCACTAACTAAAAGTAATTTTAAAAATAAGGCTTTTGAAAGCAGACATAATTTTAATGAGCAAAAAAAACCTTTCAGCCTTGATAAAACACTTTAACATTATCAGGTGTCCATTGTAGACAAGGTACAATTTTTTGGATTAGTGAAAATAATCTACATCTTCTTTGCTATTTATTAATGATCTTTCCAAGATCAGGCTTGCTTAGAAACAAATTTCACGCTGGGATTATTAGGTTAGCTTTGAACTGTAAGAACAAGAAAGATCAATGAGACCAACATGTGGAGGGAAAAAAAACATACTGTGCCCTCACAGTTCCAGTAAGAAACAATATAACAGACATTCTTAAACTTATCATTTGTTAGCTGGTTACTTCATTTTTAATTGGGAAAATAGGGGTCACACATGCTGTGAACAAAATTCTATGAAGATCTGAATTCTTAAACTTTACAAAAACGGGTTTCTGCTTTATTTAGTATGACCAAATTTTCTAGGTTTTAAATTCCTGAAGCGGAGAAGAGATTCCTGCTATGAGATTACTGCACTTAGCAGATGATTCCCAACCATGTGACATGTGGGAAGCAGCTGCTATATGAAGTGTCATATACATAATAGCATTGGAGTATTTTTTTTCTAATGAATGGCGTGAAGGGGCAGAATTATTACTTGCCTCCTATTCTGAGCAGTGGGAGAAGAGAGAGTAATCTCTATAGTAAAATTTTATAGCAATAAAGAACATCTCTGTGATGATGACGAAAACTGGAATCATCTAATAAAAAAACGTAATTTACGATCCTTTTCTAGAACACATTCTATTCAACTAACATTTACTGTTAAGATACTTTTCTATAGTTTTAATTACTCATCACAAATTCATACTGTATAAGCAACTCACCGGTCCACAGGAGTTGATGTATTCTCAATAAAACTGATAACTTTTTCCCTGACATTAACGGATTTTGTCTTCAAAGCAACAGTCATTTTATTTACTAGTGATTTCATTCCTCTATCATTTGAGCCATTAGAAGATTCACCCTGAAAAAAAAAAAAAAAAAAAAACCAACTTACTGATGGATTAACTGCTCTCCAAATGATTAGCAAGATACACTACTGCTAAAGGTTATCTAGATGCTATGACCTGAACTGGGTGCACCCCCCGACCATAAATTCGTGTGTTAAAGTTCTAATCCCCATGATACCTCACAAAGTGACTGAATGTGGAGATAGGGCCTTTAAAGAGTAAACTAAGGTTAAATGAGGTGGGCCCTAGCCAATATGACTGATATTCTTACAGGAAGAAGGGGATACATCAGGGATTCACATGCACAGCAAAAAGGCCATGTGCCAACATCACAGGAAGGTGGTACTCTGCAAGCCAAAGACAGAGGCCTTAGGAGAAATTAAACCTGCTAGCCCTTTGATCCCAGACCTCTAGCCTCCGGAACTATGAGAAAATACATTAAGCCACCTAGTTGGTTGTATTTTGTTATGGCAGCCCCAGCAGGCTAATATACTGGGTGAAACCATTTTAGAAATGGAAGGTAGAAATGAAAAATGAGGATATGTATTACACACATAAATGTGTGGAGGCTGAAATTACCTTATTTATTCAATAAGAAATAAAGTTATTGACCTTTTCTTAACTCAGCTTACTCTATAAAGATTAGCAAAATTATAATCAGAATATCATTCATATAGCTAAATTTTTAAACATTTATTCCTTGTAAATTTTTGCTGTTTAAAACATTATTATTTAGGCCTTTAATTTCTCAAGAAAAGTCACTCTTATGTACCTCGTGTAATAGATGTGAGTATAATTCTTGAGTTGTATATAATTGCTCCTTTATACCCTACAGGGGAAGCTGGTAGTAGATGTCAAAAGTTTTAAAATGTGCCTGTCTTCTGCATATTAGTTCTTCTTCAGAATTTATGGGGAGGAAATAATCAGAAAATGCCCTAGGATTTAGGAACTATTTGATGGAAAACTATACTGATACTAAAAAAAAAAGCATTTAAAAATACTAGAGAGAATAGGGACGGCACCTGCACCAGTGGGAGGGAGCTGTGAAGGAGGAAAGATTTCCACGCACTAGGAGCCCCTTCGCGGGCAGAGACTGCGGGTGGCAGAGGGGGGAAGCTTCGGAGCCGCGGAGGAGAGCGCAGCCACAGAGGTGCGGAGGGCAAAGCGGAGAGGTTCCCGCACAGAGGCTCGGCGCTGACCAGCACTCACCAGCCCGAGAGGCTTGTCTGCTCAGCCGCCGGGGCGGGCGGGGCTGGGAGCGGAGGCTCGGGCTTCGGTCGCAGGGAGAGGACTGGGGTTGGCGGCGTGAACACAGCCTGAAGGGGTTAGTGCACCACAGCTAGCCGGGAAGGAGTCCGGGAAAAAGTCTGCAGCTGCCGAAGAGGCAAGAGACTTTTTCTTCCCTGTTTCCTGGTGCGCGAGGAGAGGGGATTCAGAGCGCCGCCTAAACGAACTCCAGAGACGGGCGCGAGCCGCAGCTAACAGCGCGGATCCCGTAGCAACAGGGGCGCAGAGGGAAAAACGGAGAGACTCCCGCACAGAGGCTCGGCGCCGAGCAGCGCTCACCAGCCCGAGAGGCTTGTCTGCTCACCCGCCGGGGCGGGCGGGGCTGGGAGCGGAGGCTCAGGCTTCGGTGGGATCGCAGGGAGAGGACTGGGGTTGGCGGCGTGAACACAGCCTGAAGGGGTTAGCGCACCACAGCTGGCTGGGAGGGAGACCGGGAAAAAGTCTGCAGCTGCCGAAGAGGCAAGAGACTTTTTCTTGCCTCTTTGTTTCGCGGCGCGCAAGGAGAGGGGATTCAGAGCGCCGCCTAAACGAACTCCAGAAACTGGCGCGAGCCGCGGCTATCAGCGCGGACCCCAGAGACGGGCGTGAGACGCTGGGGCTGCTGCTGCCGCCTCCAAGAAGCCTGTGTGCGAGCACAGGTCACTCTCCACACCGCCCCTCCCGGGAGCCCGTGCAGCCCGCCACTGCCAGGGTCCCGTGATCCAGGGACAACATCCCCCGGGAGAACGCACTGTGCGCCTCAGGCTGCTGCAAAGTCACGCCAGCCTCTGACGCCGCAGGCTCGCCCCGCCTCCTCTGTACCCCTCCCTCCCCGCGGCCTGGGTGAGCCAGAGTCCCCGAAGCAGCTGCTCCTTTAACCCCGTCCTGTCTGGGCGGGGAACAGACGCCCTCAGGCGACCTACACGCAGAGGCGGGTCCAAATCCAAAGCTGATCCCCAGGAGCTGTGCGAACAGAGAAGAGGAGGGGAAATCTGTCCCAGCAGCCTCAGAAGAAGCGGATTAAAACTCCACAAACAACTTGATGTGCCTGCATCTGTTGAATACCTGAATAGACAACGAATCATCCCAAATTCAGGAGGTGGACTTTGGGAGCAGGATATATTAATTTTTCCCCTTTTCCTTTTTTTTTTTGTGAGTGTATATGTATATGCTTCTGGGGGAGATTTTGTCTGTATAGCTTTGCTTTACAATAGCTTTATTTTACTTCACTATATTATAGCTTCTTTCTTTTCTTTCTTTCTTTCTTTCTTTCCTTCCTTCCTTCCTTCCTTCCTCCTTCCTTCCTTCCTTCCTTCCTTCCTTTCTTTCTTTCTATTTTTTCTCCCTTTTACTCTGAGCCGTGTGGACGAAAGGCTCTTGGTGCTTCAGCCAGGCATCAGGGCCGTACCTCGGAGGTGGGAGAGCCAACTTCAGGACACTGGTCCACAAGAGACCTCCCAGCTCCACGTAATACCAAACGGCAAAAATCTCTCAGAGATCTCCATCTCAACATCAAGACCCAGCATCACTCAATGACCAGCAAGCTACAGTGCTGAACACCCTATGCCAAACAACTAGCAAGACAGGAACACAGCCTCATCCATTAGCAGAGAGGCTGCCTAAAATCATAATAAGGCCACAGACACCCCAAAATACACCACCAGACGTGGACGTGCCCACCAGAAAGACAAGATCCAGCCTCATCCACCAGAGCTCAGGCACTAGTTCCCTCCACCAGGAAGCCTACACAACCCACTGAACCAACCTTAGCCACTGGGGACAGATACCAAAAACAACGGGAACTACAAACCTGCAACCTGTGATAAGGAGACCCCAAACACAGTAAGATAAGCAAAATGAGACGACAGAAAAACACACAGCAGATGAAGGAGCAGGGTCAAAACACACTAGACTTAACAAATGAAGAGGAAATAGGTAGTCTACCTGAAAAAGAATTCAGAATAATGATAGTAAGGATGATACAAAATCTTGGAAATAGAATAGACAAAATGCAAGAAGCATTTAACAAGGACGTAGAAGAACTAAAGAGGAATCAAGCAATGATGAAAAACACAATAAATGAAATTAAAAATACTCTAGATGGGATCAATAGCAGAATAACTGAGGCAGAAGAAAGGATAAGTGACCTGGAAGATAAAATGGTGGAAATAACTACTGCAGAGCAGGATAAAGAAAAAAGAATGAAAAGAACTGAGGACAGTCTCAGAGACCTCTGGGACAGCATTAAACGCACCAACATTCGAATTATAGGGGTCCCAGAAGAAGAAGAGAAAAAGAAAGGGACTGAGAAAATATTTGAAGAGATTATAGTTGAAAACTTCCCTAATATGGGAAAGGAAATAGTTAATCAAGTCCAGGAAGCACAGAGAGTCCCATACAGGATAAACCCAAGGAGAAACACGCCAAGACACATATTAATCAAACTGTCAAAAATTAAATATAAGGAAAACATATTAAAGGCAGCAAGGGAAAAAAAACAAATAACACACAAGGGAATCCCCATAAGGTTAACATCTGATCTTTCAGCAGAAACTCTGCAAGCCAGAAGGGAGTGGCAGGATATACTTAAAGTGATGAAGGAGAAGAACCTACAACCAAGATTACTCTACCCAGCAAGGATCTCATTCAAATGTGATGGAGAAATTAAAACCTTTACAGACAAGCAAAAGCTGAGAGAGTTCAGCACTACCAAACCAGCTTTACAACAAATGCTAAAGGAACTTCTCTAGGCAAGAAACACAAGAGAAGGAAAACACCTACAATAACACCCAAAACATTTAAGAAAATGGGAATAGGAACATACATATCGATAATTACCTTGAATGTAAATGGATTAAATGCTCCCACCAAAAGACACAGGCTGGCTGAATGGATACAAAAACAAGACCCATATATATGCTGTCTACAAGAGACCCACTTCAGACCTAGAGACACATACAGACTGAAAGTGAGGGGATGGAAAAAGATATTCCATGCAAATGGAAATCAAAAGAAAGCTGGAGTAGCAATTCTCATATCAGACAAAATAGACTTTAAAATAAAGACTATCACAAGAGACAAAGAAGGACACTATATAATGATCAAGGGATCGATCCAAGAGGAAGGTATAACAATTGTAAATATTTATGCACCCAACATAGGAGCACCTCAATACATAAGGCAAATACTAACAGCCATAAAAGGGGAAATCGACAGCAACACAATCATAGTAGGGGACTTTAACACCCCACTTTCACCAATGGACAGATCATCCAAAATGAAAATAAATAAGGAAACACAAGCTTTAAATGATACATTAAACAAGATGGACTTAATTGATATTTATAGGACATTCCACCCCAAAACAACAGAATACACATTTTTCTCAAGTGCTCATGGAACATTCTCCAGGATAGATCATATCTTGGGTCACAAATCAAACCTTGGTAAATTTAAGAAAATTGAAATCGTATCAAGTATCTTTTCCGACCACAACGCCATGAGACTAGATATCAATTACAGGAAAAGATCTGTAAAAAATACAGACACATGGAGGCTACACAATACATTACTTAATAATGAAGTGATTACTGAAGAAATCAAAGGGGAAGTCAAAAAATACCTAGAAATAAATGACAATGGAGATACGACGACCCAAAACCTATGGGACGCAGCAAAAGCAGTGCTAAGAGGGAAGTTTATAGCAATACAAGCCTACCTCAAGAAACAGGAAACATCTCGAATAAACAACCTAACCTTGCACCTAAAGCAATTAGAGAAAGAAGAACAAAAAAACCCCAAAGCCAGCAGAAGGAAAGAAATTATAAAGATCAGGTCAGAAATAAATGAAAAAGAAATGAAGGAAACAATAGCAAAAATCAATGAAACTAAAAGCTGGTTCTTTGAGAAGATAAACAAAATTGATAAACCATTAGCCAGACTCATCAAGAGAAAAAGGGAGAAGACTCAGATCAATAGAATTAGAAATGAAAAAGGAGAAATAACCACTGACACTGCAGAAATACAAAAGATCATGAGAGATTACTACAAGCAACTCTATGCCAATAAAATGGACAACCTGGAAGAAATGGACAGATTCTTAGAAATGCACAAACTGCCGAGACTGAACCAGGAAGAAATAGAAAATATGAACAGACCAATCACAAGCACTGAAATTGAAACTGTGATTAAAAACCTTCCAACAAACAAAAGCCCAGGACCAGATGGCTTCACAGGTGAATTCTGTCAAACATTTAGAGAAGAGCTAACACCTATCCTTCTCAAACTCTTCCAAAATATTGCAGAGGGAGGAACACTCCCAAACTCATTCTACGAGGCCACCATCACCCTGATACCAAAACCAGACAAAGATGTCACAAAGAAAGAAAACTACAGGCCAATATCACTGATGAACATAGATGCAAAAATCCTCAACAAAATACTCGCAAACAGAATCCAACAGCACATTAAAAGGATCATACACCATGATCAAGTGGGGTTTATCCCAGGAATGCAAGGATTCTTCAATATACGCAAATCAATCAATGTGATACACCATATTAACAAATTGAAGGAGAAAAACCATATGATCATCTCAATAGATGCAGAGAAAGCTTTCGACAAAATTCAACACCCATTTATGATAAAAGCCCTGCAGAAAGTAGGCATAGAGGGAACTTTCCTCAACATAATAAAGGCCATATATGACAAACCCACAGCCAACATTGTCCTCAATGGTGAAAAACTGAAACCATTTCCACTAAGATCAGGAACAAGACAAGGTTGCCCACTCTCACCACTATTATTCAACATAGTTTTGGAAGTGTTAGCCACAGCAATCAGAGAAGACAAAGAAATAAAAGGAATCCAAATCGGAAAAGAAGAAGTAAAGCTGTCACTATTTGCAGATGACATGATACTATACATAGAGAATCCTAAAGAGGCTACCAGAAAACTCCTAGAGCTAATCAATGAATTTGGTAAAGTAGCAGGATACAAAATTAATGCACAGAAATCTCTTGCATTTCTATACACTAATGACGAAAAATCTGAAAGTGAAATTAAGAAAACACTCCCGTTTACCATTGCAACAAAAAGAATAAGATATCTAGGAATAAACCTACCTAAGGAGACAAAAGACCTGTATGCAGAAAATTATAAGACACTGATGAAAGAAATTAAAGATGATACAAATAGATGGAGAGATATACCATGTTCCTGGATTGGAAGAATCAACATTGTGAAAATGACTCTACTACCCAAAGCAATCTACAGATTCAATGCAATCCCTATCAAACTACCACTGGCATTTTTCACAGAACTAGAACAAAAAATTTCACAATTTGTATGGAAACACAAAAGACCCCGAATAGCCAAAGCAATCTTGAGAACGAAAAATGGAGCTGGGGGAATCAGGCTCCCTGACTTCAGACTATATTACAAAGCTACAGTAATCAAGACAGTTTGGTACTGGCACAAAAACAGAAATATAGATCAATGGAACAGGATAGAAAGCCCAGAGATAAACCCACACACATATGGTCACCTTATCTTTGATAAAGGAGGCAAGCATATACAGTGGAGAAAAGACAGCCTCTTCAATAAGTGGTGCTGGGAAAATTGGACAGCTACATGTAAAAGTATGAAATTAGAACACTCCCTGACACCATGCACAAAAATAAACTCAAAATGGATTAAAGACCTAAGTGTAAGGCCAGACACTATCAAACTCTTAGAGGAAAACATAGGCAGAACACTCTATGACATACATCACAGCAAGATTCTTTTTGACCCAGCTCCCAGAGAAATGGAAATAAGAACACAAATAAACAAATGGGACCTAATGAAACTTAAAAGCTTTTGCACAGCAAAGGAAACCATAAACAAGACCAAAAGACAACCCTTAGAATGGGAGAAAATATTTGCAAATGAAGCAACTGACAAAGGATTAATCTCCAAGATTTACAAGCAGCTCATGCAGCTCAATAACAAAAAAACGAACAACCCAATCCAAAAATGGGCAGAAGACCTAAATAGACATTTCTCCAAAGAAGATATACAGATGGCCTACAGACACATGAAAGAATGCTCAACATCATTAATCATTAGAGAAATGCAAATCAAAACTACAATGAGATATCATCTCACACCGGTCAGAATGGCCATCATCAAAAAATCTAGAAACAATAAATGCTGGAGAGGGTGTGGAGGAAAGGGAACACTCTTGCACTGTTGGTGGGAATGTAAATTGATACAGCCACTATGGAGAACAGTATGGAGGTTCCTTAAAAAACTACAAATAGAACTACCATACGACCCAGCAATCCCACTACTGGGCATATACCCTGAGAAAACCATAGGTCAAAAAGTGTCATGTACCACAATGTTCATTGCAGCTCTATTTACAATAGCCAGGACACGGAAGCAACCTAAATGTCCATCGACAGATGAATGGATAAAGAAGATGTGGCACATATATACAATGGAATATTACTCAGCCGTAAAAAGAAATGAAATGGAGGTATTTGTAATGAGGTGGATGGAGTTAGAGTCTGTCATACAGAGTGAAGTAAGTCAGAAAGAGAAAAACAAATACAGTATGCTAACACATATATACGGAATCTAAGGAAAAAAAAAAAAAAAGGCCATGAAGAACCTAGTGGCAAGACGGGAATAAAGACACAGACCTACTAGAGAATGGACTTGAGGATATGGGGAGGGGGTGGGGTGAGATGTGACAGGGTGAGAGAGTGTCATGGACATATATACACTACCAAATGTAAAATAGATAGCTAGTGGGAAGCAGCCGCATAGCACAGGGAGATCAGCTCGGTGCTTTGTGACCACCTAGAGGGGTGGGATGGGGAGGGTGGGAGGGAGGGAGATGCAAGAGGGAAGAGAAATGGGAACATATTGTATATGTATAACTGATTCACTTTGTTATAAAGCAGAAGCTAACACACTATTGTAAGGCAATTATACTTCAATAAAGATGTTTAAAAAAAAAAAAAAATACTAGAAAATGCTCATAGGTTCAATGAGAAAGCAGAAAATAAAACTGTATGTACACTCTGATCACTACTTTTAAAATAAAATACTAAAAAAAATATGTATTATAAAAGATTCAAACTATGGATAGTTATTATCCATGGTTGGGTTATAAATAATTTTGATTTCTTTATATTTTTCATATTTATATATGATGCTACAATGAACATGTATTATTTTTATTTTTAAGAGAAGTCATTAACTAAATAACACAAAAATCATGTTCCCATTTCCATATCCAAATTCAAAACCAAATTAAACTGACTGTGGAAATTCTTTGGTACTTCTGAATGTAACACATCTTTAAGACAGTTATCTTTAATAGCCTCAATCATTGTTTTTCAAATCTGAAGATAAAAAGTTCAATACAAAGACTATCCAAAGCTGTGGACAGGAATATAAATTAGAATAATGTTTTTTGAAGGGCAATTTGACAATAATGCAGAATTCTAAGGATTTTGACATGTAATCTTCTGATCATGTTATTTCACTTCTAGGACGAAATAATGTCATATGCAAATATATTACTACAAAACTTAATTGTAGTAGTGTATATAATAGAAAAAGACTAGAAACAATGTAAATATTCAACAATAAGGGGACTAACTGAACACATTATAATACATACATACTATTTAGATATTCAAAATGAAAACAGCAAATATTTATTAAATAAATGGTGAGCTCCTAGATACCTAGATCAAGCTGAAAACCTAATTCTCAGAGAAGACTTATCTGTTGATAATTTGACAATAATTTGCTTTGACTTACATGGCTGAAGATAAGCCTCAATTAATCATCTAATGAGTTACAATTTTATAATAACTACTATAAGATATATAAGTGACAGGTACTACACTTTACATTCACTTGCACATTTAATCTTCATGTCATTATTGTGAAGAAAGCTGTGTTATTATCATCATCCCTATTTGCACAGATGGAGAAACCAGAGTGGAAAAGATCTTGCTAGAGATCATGAAGAAAGTAAACTGTGAAGACAAAACCTGAATACCCAGGTGAGTCAGACTGGTAAGCCCAAGCTTGTAACCATCACCCTGTACTGGAGTTTTCCCTCTATTTCTGATTTAAAGAATGACCTTTAGGTAGATGAGGACCATTACTTGTTAAGAAAATGATCTAATGACACCTAGTTCAAATGACATGAAATACTGAAAACACAAAAGACTTATTGCCCAAATATTTCCAAAGTAGAACAGAACGGATTTTCCCACTATTGCAAAACGCTGCAGTAATGTACATCTCAATAACTAAAAATCAAATATAATGGGATTGGCAACTGGTTCCTGTCTTCCTCTGCCTGGCCCATTCTCAAATATGGGTGGACTGAAGTTTTAATCATATAGGTATGTGGTGGGGAGGAGAGCTACAGAGACAGTATGCTGGAGATGCAAACATGAGCCTCAGTATTCTCCTGGCCCAAACTAATTGGGAGATTCCTAGAACCAGCTCACTTTAGAGTCCTAGCTAGTCACGGGACTCAGAATTATCTCCACTGACATTTAAGCTGGAGTAGAAAATTTTCACTAGGTGATACCAAGCTGCAGCTGGAGAGGGAGAAATCTGAATTCAGCAGGTAGACCACCAGAACTCCTGGCTAGTTTAGCTGTGCAGGCCTGCTCCCACCATTTCATTAACCTCACAATAATATGATTCCTCACTACATGTGTTTGAAATATTTTTACTCCATTTGTTATGGTAGCTGTTTAGTTGTTAATCACCTGGGCATTTATCCAAATCTGGTGACATATTCTACATATACACTTACATCAACAGAAGAATTGATACTGCTCCTTGAGCCTGAGGTACTAGCAATCCAATGGCCATATCCATTTTCTGGTCCATCCACATTAATGTCTGCTAGGTGCTGCTGCAGTGCTTAAAGATAAACAGGAAGAAGAAAAAAAAAATCCTGACATATCAAACCCTCTGGAAAGATTCAATACCAGAGAAGTACAATAAACATGTCATAGCTGAATGAAAAGGATCCAAGGGCATAATCACAGGTATTTCTTTCAGCGCCTCTGTAAAGGAATAAAAGACCCCAGGCTACAGAAAGCCTTCCTTTTCTTCTTCCTTCCAAAGCCCTCTCTCTATACATATATAACTTTTCTTAATTGACCCTAAGGGTAACAGTAACTATATATATAGGCTTGATGTTTTCCTCTTTGGAAGGTAATCCTTCAAGTATTAATAAATAATCTTAGCAATGGTTTTATGACATAAAAGATTAATAGAAAACCTATGGTGGCTTTTGTTTACCATAAGGAGACATCAGTTAATCCTTCCCATAATAAAGAAGCAGTCTTAGGCATTAACTGCCATGGAAAGAGAGATTATTCTTGGAAAAGAAATAATTCATAGTTTAGAAAAAAGTTCCTAAAATCTAGGATATCTGTGCTATAAAAGAATACTTTTCAGACTCTCAAAAGTGTCTTGTATCACGACAAGTTTTGTATCATGTTGTCAGAACTTCCAATAAATAACACTGGGCCTTAGGCCAATACTTGCTTAACATTAGTACTTATTTAAATAAGCCCTTTTGTAGATCACTTTGGGTATGAGCCTCAAGGGTAGTTAGTTATCAGGCCATGATATACAGGAGAAATAATTCTTGCTAATATCAACAAAGACCAAGAAGAAATAGACCCTAACCTATCAAAACGTCTAAGTCATAACATAAGAAAATCATATTAAGTCAGCACTTAATCCTTATAAGACTCTTATGATTCAACCTCAGGATTTCTATTGCCTCCAGCAAATATTAATTTGATTTTATCATTAATTTTCCTAGTAATTATAGTTCAATATTTTCATATCTCTTTTCCTAATGAAAGGCTCCTTATCTTTTAATTGAAATATATTTGACATATAACACTGTGTAAGTTTAAGGTATACAAAATGTTGATTTGATACATTTATATACTGTAATATGACTTCCACTGTAGCAACAGTTGCACCTCTATCATGTCACACAATTACCATTTCTTTTTTGTGGTGGGAATAATTAAGATCTAGTCTCTGCAAGTTTGGTGATTATAATACAATATTGTTGTCTATATTCACTATACTGTGCATTAGTATACTGTGCCTTAGTACTCCAGGACTTATTTATCTACTAGTTGTAAGTTTGTACCCTTAAATAACATAATTTGTAAAAAATTTTAAAAAAAGAAAAGAAAAAAAGATAGTCTTTTTTTAACCTTATTACCCTGACCTACTCCTTTATGTATTCTCAAATATTTGCTGGTAGGGATTCTGTCATTTTACTATCCTGAATTACCAGATATTATCTGCAGACTTGAAAATATCAACTTATTTGTTTTATTCTATTCAGTCAACATTTTTTCAGCAGCTAATACTCTCATGTAGTTCAAAAATAAAATGAAAACAGAGCAAACAAAAAAGCAAATAGCACAAAGAGTATACAGTGAAAATTATTCCTCCTACTCTTGTTTCCCAGTCCTATCTATCCTTCCTTCTCCATAGAAACAAATCATGTGGGGCAGTTTTTCACCCATCTTTACAAAAACATTTTCTACAAATACAAGCTAATTAATACACATCCACTTTAATAGTCTTCCACTATATATTCACTCATTGCAATTGTCTATTGTGTTTGTCTTTATCTATATGTCCTGCTGGCCTTGCCTTTTCTGAAAATAGTGAATGACTGAAGAGAAAGTGTACCCATTAACTAATTTGGTCATTCTAAATCAGCTCCAGTGATAGTATAATTTCCTCTGAAAAGTAGGGACAAAGGGATTAATAAATTAAAACCTTACCCATAAATCCTCCACTGGCAATGCTCACATATTCTTTGTTTTTCTGAAATGGAAAATAAAATTTAAAATTATTCCCAAATGCAATTTAATTAAAACTTCTGGGGGCTTCCCTGGTGGCTCAGTGGTTAAGAATCCGCCTGCCAATGCAGGGGGCATGGGTTCCAGCCCTGGTCCAGGAAGATCCCACATGCCACGGAGCAACGAAGTCCGTGTGCCACAACTACTGAGTCTGCGCTCTAGAGCCCGTGCTCTGCAACAAGAGGAGCCACCGCAATGAGAAGCCCGCGAACCGCAAGGAAGAGTAGCCCCCACTCGCCGCAACTAGAGAAAACCTGCGTGCAGCAATGAAGACCCAACGCAGTCAAAAATAAATTAATTAAATGAATAGATTTTTTAAAAATTCTATAAAACTTCTGTTAGTTCTATAAGCATTGACAAATGTAATATAAGGTTATATACTAAATTTCTGGATTTTTTCTTTGACATTTTGGACTTTGGCACAGAGAAGTACATACATTTATCTTGTGTACTGTAAGGTCTGGTGCTTGAGTGGGAAGAAGGGGACAACTTCATGGCTACTAACGAGACTGTGATTTTACTTGTATTATAGTCCCAACAGTGCAATACAGAGTCAAACCAAAATCAGTTACACTGTATTTTCGGATGTTACTAGAATGGTTTTTAAAAGCTTGCAAAAATATTTTGGGTCTTTTATAAAAAGGAAATACAAAAGCAAATACTACAGCTAATTATGAAGAAATGACAGAACATTGACATTTTACAAACTACTAAAAATTAATGAATCTAAGCAATGATAAACAAACAAGGACACAAAAAAGAAAGATATCTGGGCAGTATTTACCTCCTGAGGAAGTACACACTACCCAAGACTTCCTATCCCTCCCACCCCCAAAAGTAATCTAACAAGTCCCTAGGTCTAATTACCAGTTTACAGGAAATACCAGGGATAGAACCTGATAAACAACACAGTGTGAATGCAATCAGCAAAATCCAGATTGTGGGAAAATATAAGACAAAGTAACCAGTTTTTCCAAACAAATATATACAAGGAAAAAAATTAGGAAAGGGAACCTATAAATTAAAAGAGACTTAAAAGATACCAACCAGGGTGCAATGTCTTGTTTTAGATCCTGAGAAAACCATGGAAACTTGAACACTCGTTACTTTTTTTTATAATAAAGTGTAATAGTGATAATGTGGTTATGTCTTTACAAAGAATTTATAGAGTTCAATTCTCCCTACTTGTGCATTTGTTTGAAATTTTCCACGATAAAAACTGGGGGGGGGGGAATTTCTAAAACCACATTAAGAACTCGAATTATTAAAAGAAGTCCACAATATTCCAAATTCTTGCCATCTGACACCCTTCATAATATACACCCTATACCAGGCCATTTTTAGAATAGGTAAATTAAATTTATAAGTAAAATGAGTTTGAGAACCTATTTTTGTTATTCTGTATAAACTTCTAAAATCTTTCCCCCAGTAAAGCATAACTTTATCTTACAATCCCTCTCCCAAATACCTTGCTCCTTCTCTGATTTTGTCTTTCAAGGATTGTCCTTTAGACCAGCGGTCCCCAGTCTTTCTTGGGACCAGTTTTGTGGAAGACAATTTTTCCACGGATGGGGGGTGGGGTGGGGGATGATTTCAGAATGACTCAAGCACATTATATTCATTGTGCACTTTATTTCTATTATTATTACATTGTAATATATAATGAAATAATTATATAACTCACCATAATGCAGAATCAGTGGGAGCCCTGAGTTTGTTTTCCTGCAACTAAATGGACCCATCTGGGGATGGTGGGACCACCTCAGCTGCACCTCAGATCACCAGGCATTAGATTCTCATAAGGAGCACGCAACCTAGATCCCTTGCATGCGCAGTTCACAGTAGGGTTTGTGCTCCTATGAGAATCTAATGCTGCCGCTGATCTGACAGGAGGCGGAGCTCAGGCGGTAATGGGAGCGATGGGGAGTGGCTGTAAATACAGATGAAGCTTCACTGGCTCGCCCGCTGCTCACCTCCTGCTCTGCGGCCCAGTTCCTAACAGGCCACCGACTGGTATCCGTCCATTGCCCGGGAGTTGGGGACCCCTGCTTTAGACTAATTTTCTCAAACCAGATTCCCAGTAAAGTGGATGTAAATTGAGTGGCTTGTGTAACAGCATGCCTATTGTCTTCCTGATTCCATAGTTCAGGGCCACACAAAATGAGGACTTTAATGTATAAACTACCAAAGAATACCTAATAAACAACCATTTTTATAAAGAAAGAGCCATCACTGAGTGAGGCTTTGTAGAAAAGGTAGAGGGGACAGGTTGCATAAAATCGCTGATACAAATTAGTTGTGCTGAAGACAACATTTAAACACAAAAAGGAAAGGTGGCTAAGTGTCATGAATACATATACATGTACATTTATTCAATTTCAAAGTGAAGATATTAAAATGAATTATACAGCAACTGTAAAAAGTTCTGAGGCATGAATAGGCATACAGAACAATGCAAAAGAATAATCCAGAAATAGACCCTGATTCATTGAGGAATTCAGTATATTAAAAAGGTAGTATTTCAAATTGACAGCACAACTGGTTAGCTATTTGGGGAAAAAATTTTTTTTGATTCCTACCTCACCTCTTACACAAAAATAATTCCAGATGGGCCAAGATTTAAACATAAAAATATAACACATAAGCATGCAAGAAAAATCTGGGGGAGAAGACCTTTGTTGGCAAGACACAAAACCAATAATGTGTTAAAAAAAAAAAATACAGATAAATTTGACAAGGTAGACGACAGCACAAAATTACCTAGGAGAATTTCTTAAAGATGATAGCAGTAACCGAGGAAAACTGAAATAATCTGTTGGCATACCTGTAAAAAGTGTGCCAGGACCATGTTCATATACATGTCTTCTTCCTCTCTGCCACTGCCCATGAAACAGAGGTGCTCCCCACCAGCGATGGAGCCAGACTCAATGGACTGCTTCTGTGCTTCCAGCAGGGATTTTACTGACTGTGCAAACTCAGACGGATTCTGGAGCATCTAGACAATTAAAAATTTTTTTAATGTGGCAAGCCTGTGTTTCTTATACATTTGCAAACAAAATATTTTCCCAGGACGGGAAAAAAAAAACAATATTTAAATTGCCACCATGAAAATAAAGCCTTTTTTTGTTTTGGTCACGCCACGCAGTTTGTGGGATCTTACTCCCCCCGCCAGGGATCAAACCCAGGCTCTCAGCAATGGAAGTGCAGAGTCTTAACCACTGGACTACCAGGGAATTCCCCAAACAAAGGTTCTTATAAATAAAATCCCTGAGATAAAAGAAATGTGTATAAATGTACCTATAATACATCAGAAAACAAAAGTTGAAAATTCACAGAAAGATTAAATTATGCAAAGAAAACACTTTACTAGACAAAAAAAATTGTTTTTGTTGTTTGTTTTCTAAGCTACAGTGTCTTTAGGTATCATGACAAGAAAAGTTTAACAATGAGCGGAAGGGTCCATGACAAAAACAATATATCGAAACAAGCTATATTTTTGTTTCCACTTACATGGCAAACCATGAATTTCTTAGAGGACAGTTAGAAATAGTAGAAGCCATTTACTCATCAGCACTACTCTAGATACTAGAGATACGAGGATGAAAAAATTAATTTCCTACCCTCAAGAAAACAAGTATGCCAATAAATACAAAAATTTGTTCAAGAAACTGTTCATAAAAAGCACAGTGAAAATCCAATAGAAAAATGGACAAACCATAGAAAAGCAATTTGCATTGATAAAAAAAATACAAATTAACAGCACACTTGAAAAAATATGCACAACATCACTAGTAATGACCACAGGAATGACCATCATTCTTGTAAAATAAAAAATTGGTAATGTCCAATAATGCTGATGGTATGAAACAATCATTCTCACTTAGAGTTGTAAAGTATCAGTTGATTCAGCCTTTCTAAAGGGCAATACGGCAGATTCTAGTAATATTGTATATGCCCACAACTCTCAACCCAACAATTTTACTTTTAGGGGTCTATTTTACAGAAATATTTGCACAAGTCCACAAAATATATATAAGGATGTTAACTACAGCATTGTTTTATTACAAGAAAACTGAAAACATTGTAAATGTACATCAATCAGGCAATAAATTATGGTATATCTGTACTATGGACCACTATACAGCCATTAAAAACAATGTACTAAAATGAAAAGATCTCCAAAAAACTGTTAAGTGAAAATGTGAGTGAACTGTTAAGTGAAAAATCAAGTGGAAAAAAAAAAGTGAATAAGAAATATGTAAATACATATTAAAGGTCTGGATGATTAAACAAACTGAGAGTAACTGTCAACTCTGGAGACATTCTTTGAGTTTTTTAAGAATAATCAAGTTATTAATGATGAATAAATTTTAAAAATAAGCATAAAAGAAGGACCATTTAGGTCTTCCTAGATGAATCAAGGAAGAGAAAGGCACAGAGTTCACTTTTAGGATGCAAACAAGCTAGGATTGCCTTCTTCACCTATAGCACCCCAAACTCTCTGGGTTGTTTTACCTCCATTTTCCATGAGTTTCCTCTTGACACCACCTAGACCTTTCAACATGCCCTTTCAGCTTCAGCGTCAACTTTTTCAGACAAGTTGGGAAGAAGGGCAGATAGAATGGTCAGCAAAAGAAGTTATTCCTCTTTCTGCCTTCTCCATCCCTGAGGCTCTAATAACCCCAGAAAGGCTTAAATGATGTCAGTCCCAGTCCTACCAAATGCTCTAAGCATCTCTGACAATATTTAATTATCTACTTCATCTAGTCCTTCAATTCAAGTGACCCTAGGACAGCAATGTGAACAACTGAGCCCCTATACACCAGACACCACCCTTATTAAATATTACTTTATTATATGCATAAGTACTCATGATGGAAAAAAAGGCTTATAGACTAATTACCCAATCATAAGAAGAGCTAATATTCACAGAGTACTTACTAAGTGCAAGACACTACGCTGAGTGCTACATCAGGTAGCTCACAGTAAGAAGTATAGAATTTACTGACATAACAATGGTAAGCAACAGTAAGCCATAGTTAACAGTGCTTTCATCTACCCTTTATGATGCCAAAAGGGTGTCCTAGGTGAAAAGGAAACCTGAGGCAACACTTTTATAAGGGCAGAGACTCCCTCCTTAAGCAGAAAGAAAAACATCCCCAATCTGGTACATGTATATTTATTTATGGGCTAAAGAAAAGAAATCCATTTCTTCTCTTACTTCTTAAAAATTTTTAATCAGCATTTATACTAACCAGATCTGAATCTAAGTGGAAAGCAGTTGATAAATGCCCAGCATTATACTGTTCTGCAGGACGGCAATCCACCACAAAGAACCGGACTCCTTCCTAAAAGGGAAACATTTGACAAAATAAAATTTGCCATGAGGGTCACATTTTACACAATATAATATTAACAATTAACCAAAGAAGGGGAAACAGATTAGAAATGGATCTCACATAGGAGGACCCATACAGACTCAAGAAAATAACCTCAAGATCTTAAATAGTTTTATTCATTTTAAATAGTTAAAATACTCTGTATATACTGTTCTTGACTAGAAAGTCTTAAAATATGTAGCAAAAGAATGTTAGTTTGAGCTATAAAACTAATTATACTGGAATTTAATAATTTAATGTATATCATGTTAAACACTTTTAAAAACACTATATAGTTATAAACACAGATGTAGATACAATTCCTGTTTCTGAAAATAAACACAGATGTAGATACAATTCCTGTTTCTGAAAATAAGCCCACACACTTATCAACAATGCAATTCACATAAGGATTAAATAAATGTCTTTTGCGGGTGAGAGGAGGTTCTCCAGTGCCAGTCTGAACTGAAGAAGTCACATGGGTCTCTTTAAACTAGATTACATGTTTTGATTTGTTTTTAAGTAATAGTTCTAATAAGAAAAATATGTGAAATGCTTGTTTTAAAAAGATCTACTGTAAAAGGCCTGTCTTTCTACGTCCGTTCCTCTTCTCTCCATCTTCGAAATACATCCCACCTTCCAAACACAC
Organism: Balaenoptera ricei; assembly: GCF_028023285.1. Taxonomy (NCBI): domain Eukaryota; kingdom Metazoa; phylum Chordata; class Mammalia; order Artiodactyla; family Balaenopteridae; genus Balaenoptera; species Balaenoptera ricei. The sequence continues at coordinate 113,666,384 of NC_082642.1, forward strand.
ACACACGGTTAACTGTTGCACTATTAGTAAAAAGATTTTCATGAAGACAGCAATAGACAGAAAATCATGGTATACTCAGTTCTCCTTTGTAACATGCCTTTTGGCATTAAACCATGTAATTCAATTAGCTGTATAAGTATCCAGAATTTAACTGTTAAATGCTAAATCCACCCTTTTAAGTACTTTATATAACATTCAGTTGCTTTGCTAAAATATGAAAAAAGATTTGGCAACTTACAAAAATTGGTGTCAAAAATAATTAGTTGTTGACAAGTAAAATACCACGCAAGCTGGCAGTTTAAAAATGAGCATATGGACAGAAGATCTAACACATTAATCATTCAAAAAAAGCAAAACAACTACATTGTTATAGTAAATTAATTTTGTGAGAATCAACAAACAGGGAGGAAATGTTGATTCCTTGCATTTAAAGGGGATAGTCTTCTGATAAACAGTGGGGTTTTTTTTACTTACCCCTTGAAGCTGATTTGCTTGAAGGATCTCTGACACGGAGATGGCCAGACAAAGTGCCTGACTCAAATCTGCATCGTCATCCTTAATTCCCAACAAAGTACTACCAAAGAGATGGTGATTATCCTGTGTGAAGAGGAATGTTTGAAACATTATGCAGAAAAAATAAAATCAAACTTTCTTCCTAAAACTATTCTCAATAGACCAAGACAAAAGGTAAAATAATTACATAACATCTTTGAGTCATGTGATTTAACATATCCTCTCATATCTTACAGGCTAAAAGCTACAAAAAGTCTACATACAAAGTCCCCATTAGATTTCACACAAAATGAAAGACTAAGAAAAAATAACACATTCTACACAGCTATTTTCTACACTATCACCTATATTTAAATAGTAAATTTTTAAATGGTTACTCGCAACTTTTTATATTTTAATAAAATAAAAACAAAAACATGGCATAAATTGTGTAATATGCTGCTAAAACCTGCTCTAATTAGCAACTGCTAGTGCAGATTATTTATGTCTGAAGAATAAAAGCTATTCTCTTAAAAGACTGGAAAGAAAAGGATAAGACTTCTTTTTCATCCAGTATCATAACCACTACCCCACCATCTAACTTAGTCAACACTGTTGGGAAATGAGGTGATCTACATAAGGCAATTTTTAAAATAGCTGAAACTAGTCCCTAGAAATAGATCTCTTTTGTAATTAATTAGTTTTGAGGGAAATGTTCTTACAAGGTTTCCCTTATCTGCCTCCTGAACACACTATATTGAACATAATTTAATCTCATCTTAATGTTTCAGTGACACGATAACTTCCAACTAGCAATTATGATGGTAGAATGCCTTAAAAAAAAAAAAAAGACAATAATGCTCTCATGAGCACCTGAGGTCACAAATTGTTTATAAATGGTACTCCTGTGCCTCCCCGTTACTAGCTTTTGCTTCTTAGAGTTTTACTTTCTAGGAGCTCACAGCACTTGGGTTTCTAATCTGGTGTCCTTTCTCTTGAAAGCACTTGTCTGATCTGAGAAAGGTTCTAGGTCTCTATGGAGCTAAGTGACCCTTTTTTGTTTAAAAGACAGCTCAGCAACATTAAAGTTGTGCAAAGCTAAACTCCAGATAAAGAAGGCATAATTATATATCCTCCATCAGATTTTTGTAATATTTACATTTTTTAAAGTCAAGGAAGCATTAATTTAAGAAATACCTTATAGTCAATAGTCTCATGATCAGAAATAATAATCAGAGTACAGGTGAAATGGTTCCTAGCATATTTGTATAGTATCTTTTTTAATGTCTGTTCCTCCATTAGGGAGAGTATTTATAGTGAAAAAAATCACACAAAACTGTAACACATAAAAAGAAAAGAAGGACAACCTAGAGTATTTTAACTGAAGTGGATACAACATAAACATAAAACAATGCACAAAATGTGAAATACTGAAGTAGGTGATTTCTTGTCTGATACCTTCCTAAATGAAGCTGGTGTTTTACTGCAATAATACTGAGCCAGAGAGAAAAGGTCTTCTATATCTTCTAGATTCAAACTGGATGGAGTATTTTCCAAGAACTCTGAAATACGATTACAAATATAATATTAAAAAATTTTTTTGTTTGTGAAAAATACAGTAATGAACATTATTTACATATCAAAGTTGGTTTATCTTTAACATTTTAACTACATAAATGGAATCTCAACAGTGATGCACTGAAAACTGCTTGAGAAGTGGATTTTCCCCAAAGGAACTGAAACTGTTAATACAGTTCTGCTCTTAGTGAATGATGGTGTCTGGCAATCAAATCAAATTCATTAGCCTCGATTGGAATAGTGTGATTTATTCAATGAACACATAATAAATGTCAGGGCCCCTGGAAATAAAAAATGACCACGAAATGGTTCCTGACTTAAGGAACTTTGCCTGGTTTGAGAAATGTGACGATAAATCATTATAACATAGTGAGATAAACACTGTAACACAGACAGTACAAAGTGCCAGGCACTATAGAGAGGAAGTAACTAAATCTGTGTGGGAGCTAGAGTGGGGGAGAACCCAAACGAAGAACCAAGACTTCAACAATGGATATACTTGTAAGAGCTGAGTATTCAAAGGCAAACTAAGGAAGAAGGAAGGGAAGAGGAGAGTGAGAGGAGGGCAGTTTATCTGAACAATGAAACCAAAGAAAGAGTATATGGAAAAGAATTGAAAGAGTGAAAAATACATAGAAGGAATGAATGAGGGTGGCAAATCAGGGGCAAGAGTCTTTAAGGTCTGTACCTGGAGAGTGTGTAAGAGTTGAATGGAACCTCAGAGCTCTTCTAGAGTAATCTTCTAAATTTATAGATGAGGAAACTGAGTTTCAGAAAACTGACTTGAAATGCTTTCTCCACATTAAATAATACTTACGGATAACTTCTTCTTTGCTGTCAGACTCCTGTGCCAAAATGACTTCTCTGTAAAAAGAGAATCAAATGAATTTGAGTTAAATATTAACAGAGCACCCTGAGAACAGAGAGGAAAAAATCTAGCCAACTTGATACTTACTTTGCATTAACAAGGATTATTAACATTAAGAAATAAATAAAAAATGGATCTGCTTGTTGTAGATATCCATCCCATATTGCCTGAGTGACTTCAATGGAACAGTAACAGGAAAAAAGACTTCCAAGCTGTAATCAGGAAATGAAATGAGAGATATAAACCACTGGCAACGACCTGTTCTTTTAAAAGTATTCAGGCAAATGCGTAACATTATATGAAACTGTCTGTACCTGATATTTAACTTGTACCTTAACTTTACTGTATGTAATCCAAAGGCAGAACATGTGGATTCAAGGCACAATGAAGCCACTTACTAGCTGTATGACTTAGGGTATGTCACTTAACCTCTAGAGCTTCCACTTCTACTTCTGTTTTTAAAAAAAAAAAAAAAAAAAAGGAATACTACTACCCATCCTCTACCACTGTTGTGGTAAAGAGGAAGACAACTAACCTAGGATATATACAGTAACTAGCACATATCTGCCACAGCATAATAACTAGCATAATTACCCACGAGCTCTGTAAGGGTAACTATTATAGTACTTAACTTGCAAGGTAACTGTGAGGATCAAGCATGGTAATTTGAGTTACGAGCATCAAATGAAATTGTAAGGACAATTTAAAGGCAAATTGTTCCCCAATCTTAGTTGTACATCATTTGAAACAGATGAGACAACATTCATGTCCCTCAAAACGTTTCAGGAGCTCTATGGTTTTCTACTTCAAATAAAAGAATTGTTAATGTGTAAGTTCCTCTAGAGCCCAACTGTGTTTTAAATTGCATAACTTCAGTGATATTTTTAGATTATTCCATTTTTATTAGATACAGAAACAATTCCGTCTAGAAGTTAAATTTCAAACATTCTTAATGGCTAAAGGGAGCTAATGAGAACACATACATTTAGTGAATATTTTGTGCCAAGTACTAAATTACTGCCACATATCTTTTATTAAATATCTCTTATTCTAAATATTCTCACAACAGTCCTTCAAAATAGACATTTTCCTCCCCATATTATAGGTAAGAAAACAGACGTCTATTAAATAACCTTCCTAACGTCACAGAGCTAGTAAATGGTGATGTTTGGGCTAGAAAAAGCCTGACACTCCAAAGCTGATGTAACTGCTATTACAGTTGACCACAAAGCTTTTAAAGTACATAATGCTTCTAATGTTTTCTGTAACTGTTTAAAAATTACTATGACAAATACAGAAGATGCAAATACAAACAGAATAGCAAGATATGGTCATCATTAAATTCAGTTAGCTAAACTAAAGCTACCACTGCATCATTCATAGTTATGAGTTCTCAAAGTTTAGGAATTTGTTTTGTTTCATCTCATGATTGAAAAAAAAAAAAAGACTCCATTCCATAGACATGATACTAGTAGCAAGAATGAACTACTTGGGGCATTGACAAAGTGAAACTGGTAGTTTCAGTAATCAGTTAAAATCTGCTAGCAGCACTGAGTACTACTTCAGAGTTCTGGTCACAGAAATGGCATTTCCCAGGCATGATGTGACGAGAGAGATCTCTATTAACGTATCAGAATGCTTAAAGAAAGTTTCTTACTTCAACACAAATAAGTAGATTTAATAGCAACATATGAATCTCAGAGAAACTACAATTTTATTATTTTTACTCAAAGTGAGAAGACTGCAGCCGAGAGGGAATGAAAGAATAGGCTGCTGCAGTATGAGATTTAGTATGCCAGGGCTGAAACCAATTGCGATTCTCTAGTCACCATTTCCTGATTACTCATCTCATCACCTTCTGAGATAGGTACTATTATTAGTTCCATTTTACAGATGAAGAAATCGAAGCTCAGAGGCTAAGTGTATTAAATCACACGGTTAATAAGTGGCAGAAATGGAATCCTTCCTGAAGAAAAGTTAGGTAAGACGTGATCAAGGAATACATTACAATTTTTGAATATACGTATATTCTTCTAGAACCCAATCACTGTTTTAGATAGATCTTCAAGTAACCCTAGAAGAGCAGTTCTCAAAGTATGGTCTGAGGAGCCTTGGAAGTCCCCAAGAGTATTTACAGGGGATTTGTGATGTCAAAGCTATTTTCATAATAACACTTAGATTTTGCCTTTTTCACATTCATTCTCTCACAAATGAACAACAGAATTTTCCAAAGGCTACACGAAATATGGTATCATCACAGATTCAATAGAGAAGTAGATATGAGAATGTACCTGCCTGTGCTCTAACCAAATACTGAGATTTGCAAAAATATTAAAAAATGTCACTATTCTAAATTTCTTTTTGGAAAATAGTTAATTTTCATTTAAAAATAGGTTATTTATGTTAACATGTATTGGATTTATCACTACTTCTAAATGAAATAATAAATGGTTAAAACTTCTTAATTTCTAACCAACATAATCCACATAAATCGTGGCTCCTCAATAAATGTTGAGTGTAAGAGGTCCTGAGACCAAAAGGTTTGAGAACCACTAACCTAGAATAATAAAACTTCCCATTTAAAAATACAAATACAGGGCTTCCCTGGTGGTGCAGTGGTTAAGAATCCACCTGCCAATGCAGGGGACACGGGTTTGAGCCATGGTCCAGGAAGATCCCACATGCTGCGGAGCAACTAAGCCCGTGCACCACAACTACTGAAGCCCGTGTGCCCAGAGCCAGTTCTCTACAATAAGAGAAGCCACCAAAATGAGAAGCCCGCACACCGCAAGGAAGAGTAGCCCCTGCTCACCGCAACTAGAGAAAGCTCGCGCGCAGCAATTAAGACCCAATGCAGCCAAAAATAAATAAAATTTAAAAAAATAAAAATACAAATATAGAATGACAGAGTACTGAGATGTACTTTTTAAAAAATTTTTTAAATTTATTTATTTTTTTGGCTGTGTTGGGTCTTTATTGCTGCGTGCGGACTTTTCCTAGTTGCCGCGAGCGGGGGCTACTCTTTGTTGCGGTGTGCAGGTTTCTCATTGCGGTGGTTTCTTTTGTCGTGGAGCATGGGCTCTAGGGCACGCGGGCTTCAGTAGTTGTGGTGTGTGGGATCAGTAGTTGTGCCTCGCGGCCTGTAGGGCGCAGGCTCAGTAGTTGTGGCGCACGGGCTTAGTCGCTCCGCGGCATGTGGGATCTTCCCAGCCCAGGGCTCGAACCCGTGTCCCCTGCACTGGCAGGCGGATTCTTAACCACTGCGCCACCAGTAAAGTCCCTGAGATGTACTTTATATTCTTTTATATTAATCATTTGATAATCTTATTTTCCTTGTCATTGGATATCATTTCTTATACATACTATCAACAATTTAATCACACAGTTTTAAAGTGAACTGATACATATCATATATTTATATATATTACATATATATATTATACATAAGTAAACATATCACATATATTTACATATATTTGTAAAACAACAAAAGGCTAAACTTCATATTAAATAATTTAAACTAATGTAAGTGAAGAGCAAAAAAAATCATTTTTGAAGTGCCAATAATTTTACTCCTTTGGTTTAAATAGTAATAGTCTATAATTTAGTACTTTTCTTTCTCTTCCTTGGGGGGAAAAAGAAAACCTAACTATAGTTTTATAGAAAGCTATTTTTCATTAAGTGTTCCTACTTTCACTTTATTACCCAGTTGAGTGCATAGGAGTCTGGAGTAATTTTCTTTGTATCAAGAACAGAACAAAGCTCTGGCTCATGGTACTGGATGAGTAATCGGAAAAGATGAAATGGTCTCCCCTTCAGGGAACAATCCCTAAAAAACAAAAGAAGCAAAGTTTCTTGCATTAATAGGTCAGAAATGATCATGTCAGTAACCGATCCTCCTGCAATATCCACCTCCCCTCCCTACCCCAGAACATCTGAACACCACAGCACTGACAACAGCAAGCCTGCCTGATACAACCGGGCAGACCTCTCTTGCTAACACCTAATATACCTGACCTGAAAGAAAGTCTGTAGAAACATCAGGTCTACAGCCAACTCTAGGCAGAGTCTTTCCAGGTGAACCCAGGCAGCACTCAGGAGAAAGGACTACAAGGACCAATGAAAACAGTGGGACCACTTAGGTTATTCTGATAAGTTTTGGATCCCAAAAGGATATCTGGAGAGTCCTGAGGAAGTCCAGCTCCCTTCTTCCCTGCCAAATAAGAAGAAACTCCTAGAAAGGCTTCAGGTTAGCTCCACAGTTAATGTACTCAATTAGGAATCCTTCAGCAAAGGTACAAGTCTGAAATGGCCACAGATGAACATTCCAAAATAGTGGACCCAGAGCCTTAGAAGCTGTTGAAGTGGCCTGGGTATCAGGTGTTCAGAGTGAATCCTGGGAGGCGCCAAACACTGACCTTATTGGATAACTGTACTACTTCTTACCTTGTTCCCCTATGTCTCATAAATCATTAAAAATTTAAACAGCTCAAAGCACAGGCCATCATAATAAAAGTCAGTATTTATTGAGGAAATACCATGTGCCAGACACTATAATAGACACTTTACAAAGTTACCTCATTTTATCTTTACAGGCAACTCTATGAAAGATACTATTATCATCTTCACTTTACAGATGAGAAAAATGAGGCTTAGCTGCGGTCAAGCAGCCCATCCAAGGTCATGTAGCTAAGAAGTGATGGAGCTAAGACTTGTACACAGAAACTGGGCATTAAACCATTATGCATACTACCCTTCCACATATGTAATTTAATATTTCAACAAGTGGTATTCTGGTAGATGTACAGTCTAAAAAAAGCAAACTATAAAAAAACTGAAGGACTTCCCTGGCAGTCTAGTGGTTGAAACTCCACGCTTCCACTGCAGGGGGCGGGGGTTTGATCCCTGGCCGGGGAACTAGGATCCCGCATGCTGCAGGGCATGGCCAAAGGAAAAAAAAAACACTGAAACAAGGTAAAAGGCTTCATGTAAAAAAGTTAATGAAATGAATGTCAGTTTTAACATAAAAGCATTGATAAAGAATGTTTCAAAATGCTATTCCAATGGGAATAATGAAAAATAATTTCTACAAAACTAAGCTCTAAGGTCAATGCCAGGATTTGGTATGACCCTCTATCTACCATTTTCTAATACTGCAGATAACAGGGAAGTTTTGTAGAAAAAGCCCTAAATTGGTAATTCAGATGCCCAAAGACAGAAGTGGATTCATATTGGCAAGATTACCTCCTCCTTAGTCTGAATACTTTCCCCACTCTACATATGCAAGGCAATAGACTGCTGAAACAAAACACATAAACACAGGCTGTAAGCAGAGTAGGGACACACACTGTAAGGACAATTGCCTAGTTTGCCTCAGAAAAAGTGGAACATCTCAGACAGTCAGCCATTGCAAAAGCATCTATTCATTTAATAGCTGTGTATTACAAAGTTACTCTCCACTGCAAAGCACTGTGCTTGATAGAGTTCTACCCATGTTATATCTGAATCTGTAATAAGAAGATACATTATAGTGGAGCTGTTCTAGCAACATTTTGTGGGGCTGGGCCCTATGCAGGGGTATTAACACTGACCCTGGCTGGAGTATTGTGTTACATGTGGAACTCATGGAAACAGTAACCGGAGGAACCTGACCAGACGGTATGTTACACAGCTCAATGTAAACCCCAATCCCTCTACTAGTAACTACCACCGCCAACATTCTGTAGAGATAAAGCTGGAACATCATGTCCCTTGCTATTACTAGCTCTGTTACACTGAGAGGTGGTAAAATATAAGCAGTTGAGAGACTTAGTATAACAGAATGACTCCCAAATATGAATTCCAGTCTCAGCTTTACCATGACTTTAGCCCTGTATTCTGGCACCTCGGGGTCTGTTTCCCTAACACGAAGCACTATCGCTTCCAGGTAGCACAGAGGTTCTCCACTCTGGAGTACACTAGAATCACCTGGGAGTTAAAACAAAAACAAATACAAAAAAAACCCTACATGGCTCTACATGGTGTATTTATATTTGAAACTTCAAGGACCAGTATGTTTTAAAAGTTCTTTGGCTGAACAGACATTTCTCCAAAGAAGATATACAAATTGCCACTTAGCACATGAAAAAATGCAGAAAATCATTAGCTGTCAGGGAAATGCAAATCAAAACCATAATGAGATACCACTTCACACTCAGTCTGGCTATAATTTAAAAAAAAAATTGTTGACAAGGATGCGTAGAAACTGGGATCTTCATGCACTGCTGGTGGGAATAGTAAACGTTGCAGTTATTGTAGAAAAGTCTGGCAATTCCTCAAAAGGTTAAACACAGATTTACCATATGATTCAACATTTCCACTCCTAGGTATATACCCAAAAGAAATGAAATACATGTCCACATAAAAACCTGTACACAAAGGTTCACAAATGCATTATTCATAATAGCTAAAAAGTGAAAACAATCCAAATGTCCAGCAACTGTTGCATGAGTAAATAAAATGTGGTATTTTATTTATATTGTGCATACAATGAGATATTACTTGGCAATAAAAAGAAATAAGTAATGATATATGCCATAATATGGATGAATCCTTAAAAGACTATACTAAGTAAAAGAAGGTAGTCACAAAAGACCACATATTATATGATTCCATTTATATAAAATCTCCAGAATAGGCAAATCCATAGAGAAAGATTAGTGGTTGCCTAGGGCTGAGAGTGTTGGGGGAAAATGGAAAGTTGCCTGCTAATGAGTATTGGGGTTTCTTTTGGGGGTGACAGAAACATTCTAAAAATGATTGTGGCTATGGCTGCACAACTCTGTGAGCATACTAAAAACCACTGAATTGTACATACTAAAAGGATGAATTTTGTAATATGTGAATGATACTTTAAGCTATAAAAGAAAAAGAAAAAAAAAGTTCTTCAGTTGATTCTAATAAGCAACGAGGGTGGAGAACCTTATTAGTTACAGCACAGGTGTCCAATCAAACTTAGGTTCAAATCCTGACTCAGTCATACAGCAGAAGTGTAATCCTGAATAAATCATTTAATGTCTTTCTTTGCCTCAGTTCCTACAGCTGTAAATCAGAGATACATACCTTACAGTGGTCACTGTTTAAATGAGAAAATACACAAAGGACCTACACCTAACACAGCGTGTTATCGCACAGAAAAGCAGAAAATAATGGTAGCCATTTAACTATCAAGCTCCAGAATAGCTGCACACTGCAATCAACCGAGAAGCTCTAAACCTCAACAAACATCAGCGCACCGATGTCCTCCTCAGAGATGTGATTTAATTAGTCAGGTATGTAAACGGGCATCAGAATTTTTAAGAACTCTCCCCAATGATTCCAATGTGCATCAAAGGTTCACTGTGCAGCCAAACCACTGGTCTAGATTATGTCAAAAGTTCCTTTTGGCTCTAAAATCCTGACTACCTGATCCACAGCACTGAGAACTATAAGAACTCTTTCTGGCCTCGTAAGTGCCACATCTGCTACTACCCACCCCCCTCCCCCTGCCCCCCACAACGACCTACACATCTGTCTAGACTCAACTTAAGTGTCACGTTCCCAGAGGAGACCTCCCTGACCTCCAGGACAAGTTAGGTCACCCTCATTATACATTCCCATAGCACTCTATATTTCACCTTCCTCACACTCAGCACACTTCTAATTACTTGTTCAACGCCTGTATTTCTAGGACTATATTCCAAGCTGTAACCCCAGCACCTCATTTAAAATAGCAGCACTCCAAAAATTTTACTTTTTACTTAGAAACTATAATGTTACTTTTTTATAAGTAAAGAAATCAAAAAAGTATGAAGAGTTATACAGCATATATAAACCCTAGAAGCATAAATTACTTTTTTAAAAATTGGAGTATAATTGCTTTACAATGTTGTGTTAGCGTCTGCTGTATGACGAAGTGAATCAGCTATATGTATACATATACCCCCTCCCTCTTGGACCTCTCTTCCTCCCACCCCCACTCCACCCACCTAGGTCATCACAGAGCACCGAGTTGAGCTCCCTGCGCTATACAGCAGGTTCCCACTAGCTATCTATTTTACACGTTAATGTGTATATGTCAATCTAAAAGCACTGAGCTGAGCTCCCTGTGCTATATAGCAGGTTCCCACTAGCTACCTATTTTACACGTGTTAGTGTATATATGTCAATCTAAATCTCCCAATTCATCCCACTCCCCCTTACCCCCCATTCTCTACATCTGTGTCTCTATTCCTGCCCTGCAAATAGGTTCATCTGTACCATTTTTCTAGATTTCACATATATGCGTTAATATATGATATTTGTTTTTCTCTTTCTGACTTACTTCACTCTGTATGACAGACTCTAGGTCCATCCACATCTCTACAAATGACCCAATTTCGTTCCTTTTTATGGCTGAGTAATATTCCATTGCATAAATTCTTAACTAAAGAATCCTCTAAAAAATGTTTATAACCACAAAAATAAAGTCAAATAACAATTATGATTCAAACAACCTTAAAAATTATTTGAACCTTTTACTTTACCATAAAAATAAATCTAACAACTTTAGTTCAAAACAAACTAGACCTTTATTCATTTTTAAAAGTGTAATAACTAAATCATATTTTACCTGGGAATGTACTTATTCATGATAGCATAAAAGCAGTTGTATAAATCGCTGCGTGGCAGTTGAAGACGCACCAACGGTTTGAGTAGATGTATCCAGCTAAGGGACGTGCTATATTTAATGTTACGTGATTTACAATAAAAGGTAATTACAGATTCAATATCCAAAAGTAATTCTGCTGCCTTCTCTTCGGGCACTGAAAGCTGGTCTAGAAAATAAGTGTCAAAATAAAGTTACCAAGGGCCTGTTAGATGCTCAGTTATTGGACAAAATACTGGGTTACAAACATACAATACCATCTTACTGTATTTAGAGCATGTCAAGGGCAAAATAACTGCATAAAAGCACATTTTTCCTTATACTTATTTATATTCACTAGCTATTCAGTATTTACTAACTTAACAATACTTGATCTATATATATGTTATATAGATATATATATCTTATATATATCTATATAACATATAGATATATACAAGAATGGACAATCTGAAGCAGGAAAGGTAAGCATAACCCACATTCCTGGAAAGCAAAAAGTGTTTTCCAAATAACGGATTATCATCTACCCCATAATGGGCAGCTGCCACTATAGCTTTGTCAAGGGGAGGGAAAGTGATTCATTCTCCACCACCAAATTCCCTTTCCTTTGCCCACATCAGCAATAATGTTTCTGTTGAGGTTAGCACATAAAAGCCTATTTAGTCAATAATTTAACTAAAATATGACAGAGAGAGAAACAAAAAGACCAATGGACTACAGATGAATTAAAAAAGAAAAATATAAACCAAATTAATTTAATCTTCAAAAGACCTTGTGGGGTGATTGGAAACCTATTCACCCATGATTGACAATACTTTTTCTATAGCAGATCATGACTTACGACTTACAGATAAACTTTCGGAACACAGCCCCCTTAAATCTGAGGACTGTATACAATCATACCGATCTTCAATTATACAAAAAACAATTTTAAAACTGCCATAAAACTGTAAAGGTACTTGAAGAATTAAACATAATTATGTTAATGTTTAATCAAACATAATGCAAAAGAAACACTAAAAATCAGACTCTCTTAAAATATTAGACATTATTTCATAAGAATTTCAAAAGAGAAGTTCTAAAGCTATTTATTAGCCCTCTACAAATTCAACATATCCCAAATTATAACAAGTTAATTCTACTACAGAGCGACTCCTCCATCCAAAAATCATTATTTGAAAATTTTTTCACTGTTTGAAAACAATTATTAAACTTACCAATAAACTCCAGACAATCTTTGTGAATAGTGTTCTGTTCTGGCAGGTCTAAAATACCATCCCATGATGCCAAACTATCTCCTTTTCCTGCAACATTTAGAGCAATCTGGAAGAAAGATAAAAAAAGCAAATAGCTTCATATGTTATTTCTCATTCTTGGAAAATATGCTGTAATAATGGAGGCCTGAACTTAGGAATAATGCACACTTCAAAGATTACAAAGTAATGTATCTATATCAAATTTTACTACTTCATGTTAATCCAGTGAATAAAATGAATTACACAAAATATTTACATAATTATATATGTAAATTTATTTCAAGCAAACATCATTAATGCTATAGACTGAATGTTTGTGTCCCCTCACCCAAATTCATTTATGTTGAAACCTAACCCCGATGTTTTGGTATTTACAGGCAGGGCCTTTGAGAGGTGATTAGGACATGAGGGTGGAGCACTCATGAATGGGATTAGCCCCCTTATAAAAGAAACCCCAGTTAGCGCCCTTGTCCCTTCAGCCACGTGAGGACACATTAAGGAATTACTATTCTTTTCAATTTAGTAGTGTTATGGTTATTTTAAAAGTCTTTTATCTTTTAGACTTTCATACTAAAATATTTTAGTGTGCTACGAAGGATCTGCTTTAAAATAATCCAGTGGGCGGGGTGGGGCGGAAAGGACAGAATACTAATCAAATAAGACTGGCCAAATGTTGGTAACAGTTAAAGTTAAGTGATGGGTAAATGGGGGTTCACTAACAAGTCTCTCTACTTTTGTATGTGTTTTAAATTTCTATGACAAAACATTCAGAATGCTATATACAGTTGTAATTCCATTTCTGTTACATATATATGTGTAGAATGGAAAAAATAAGATGTGTCACCAAGGCATTATTATGTGTTTTACCTATAAGTGGTAGATAACAGATGGTTTTTTATCTTATCCTTTGCTTACACGTTTTAACAAAGGGAACTACTTCTTTTTTCATCATAAAAAAATCTTAATTTAAAATTTAAAAATGATAATACACATGTACTAGAGAACAGCTGAAGCGGAAAATAAAGCAAAGGAAAATCTCCTGTAATTCTAACACCCAGAGACCTGTTTCTTCTCCCTCCCTTTTTTTTTTAAAACATAGCTGAGATCATTCCATATCTGCAATTATATATCCTATTTTACTCATTGGTTGCATTTTCCCATTTCACTGAACAGTCTTCATAAACATCATTTCTAATGGCTACAAAAGAAAGCACTGCCTTTCAAAACCTGAATTATTAAATATACCAAACACTACAGAAACACACATTTTAGCAAGCTGCTCTGTTTGATAAATTTTCTAAGTGTGGCATGTGCTTCTGCAACTAAGACAACTGAAAATAAAAATTCTAAAATATTATTCTTAAGTCATTACATTTTATTTGTTTCAGTTTCTAGTTACCTTCCAAACTTTAGCCCTCAGATCAGCAGGCAGTGGTCTCCCTTGAATTATATTTCTCAAAGTTTCAAGATCACAACCTCCTGCTTCCAAAGCTTCTTCAAGATCTTTTTCCCTGAAAAACAAGTCCCATTTATTAAGATAAATTTTATTTCTTGTTTTTCCTTCCTCAGTACTCATTTATAAGTATGACCTATTAAAGGTTATGTCTAAGAAAGAAAGGTTCTTGGCAGCCAAAATGTAATGCCAAGGCATACACCACATTCTGTTTTCTTGAAAGGAAATCTCAGGTTTCATACAGTCAATTTACTCTTATTTTACACTTAGTTCTAGCAAGCTTAGTTATCTGTTTTCTAAGATTAAAGAAATTTAAAAACAGGAAACAGGGCAAACAGCATTGAGAAGTCATAGTAATAGTAATATTCATAGTAGTGATAATGACTAATAACTTTCTATAGCACTAACTTCGTGCCAAGCACCGTTCAAACATTTCACATGCCTTTAAATTCTTGCAATAACCCTATGAAATAGGTTATATCACTGGCCCTAGCTTACAGACGTAAAAACTGAGGCAAAGGGGGGTTGTATAGCTTATAGTCACACAACTAGTAAGCAGTAGAACTAGGATTCAAATTTTAACAGTCTGGTTTCAGAATTTATGCTCTTAACATTATGCCAGATAGTGGCAAGAAGGAGAAACCATAAAATTGGGCCAAGAATTCAAGGTATGGGAATACTAGTACAAAACTATACAGATCTCATGCCTAGAAAAATACCTGTCTTACAGTGAAGATTCAATAACTGTTAGAGGAACGAAAAAAACTCTAATGGCATCACTGTATTTATTATATATATATATTTTTTTTAAAGGAATGCAAGGCTTGTTTATTTATTTATTTATTTATTTATTTATTTATTTATTTATGGCTGTGTTGGGTCTTCATTTCTGTGCGAGGGCTTTCTCCAGTTGCGGCGAGCGGGGGCCACTCTTCATGGCGGTGCGCGGGCCCCTCACCATCGCGGCCTCTCCCGTTGCGGAGCACAGGCTCCAGACGCGCAGGCTCAGTAATTGTGGCTCACGGGCCCAGTTGCTCCGTGGCATGTGGGATCTTCCCAGACCAGGGCTCGAACCCGCGTCCCCTGCATTGGCAGGCAGACTCTCAACCACTGCGCCACCAGGGAAGCCCAGTATTTATTATATATTAAAGCAAAATAATACCACATCCTCAAGTAAATTATCAAGTAAATCATCAAGCAGTTATGTTTAGTCTACTATGTTTAAGGAGAAAACTAAGTATGAAATAAATTTTATTTTCATTTGTATATGGTTAAAATAATACTTAAAAAAAAAAACTTCCACAAAGGTATGAATTGTTTTTTTAGCCAGGAAATAACTACTTAAAATAGCTAATTCCCTCAGAATTCTCAAAAGCTAAGGGTCCAGTCATTGTTTACAATTTTAGTATACAATACATAAGAAATCTGTACAAATAAAAATCCCTAACTTAGCCAATTTCTAAAATTCTTTGGAGCAGGCTAAAAGGCAGAGCGTCCCACTAGGATCAGAAAACCAGGATTTTGTCATTTTTGTGGTTTTTGAGGAAAATAAATTACTCCATTACATTCTCTCAATAAGATAATGTAAATCCCTTCCTCTACTCATAGGATTCCAAGAATATTAGTTTAACTGTATAAATTTCCCAAAGTGTTGCCCCCTTAAGGGAAAGGAATTAAACGAAAATGTAATCACTTGGGTTCATATTCAACAGAAAAGCAGTGATCAAATTTGAGAGATTTCTTAACAAAGCTACTACAAACTCATATGTTTAAGAATCTAACTAGTAACCACACAAGAAACATTTCGTTCTTTTGCTATATGGTCACCAAAGTGTTGGACCAGAAAGTGAAAGAAACGTCATGTCTGCTGTTGAGACAGTTAATTAAGGTTTATAGTTGATAAAGACTGGGGTTTATCTATTCTATTTGGCCAAAATGTACACAACAGCCTGTTAGAATTCGAAGGATTGTTTGTAATCATTGCACAAAGAAAATATAATGGAATCTTTCTTAATAAATACCATACTTTTAAATGAGTAAATGTGTAAATGAACTGAAAACACCATTTAATGAGATAAAATTCTTTTTACCAAATTAATGAAGAACTAGAATTTTTCCATTTTTCTTTTTTTTTAGTATTTATTTATCTATTTGGCTGCGTCATATCTTACTTGCGGCACATGGGATCTTCGTTGCAGCATGCGGGATCTTTCAGTTGCTGCATGCAGAATCTTTAGTTGCGACAGGCGGGATCTTTAGTTGTGGCATGTGGGTTTTAGTTCCCTGACCAGGGATTGAACCCGGGCCCCCTGCATTGGAAGCACGGAGTCTTAGCCACTGGACCACCACGGAAGTCCCTAGAATTTTTGCATTTTTCAGTGTAAAATCCTTGGTTTCTTTTTGAACTTTGCCAAATCCCTTACTATTCCAGACAACAAAGTCAGTACTTTGGGGCAAAATGTCCAATCCTCAGTGTACTTGATAATAATGTACAAGCACACCTCTGTTGATACAGCTGCTATTGGATTATTTGATGCTGCCCCCAGGGAACCACAAATGTGGTTTCCAGGAACACAACCATGAGCAAGAGACCAGAAAATGCTCCACCTTAAGTCGTCAAAGGCACTTCTCACAAACTAAACAATTAAAAGTAATGTTATCTTCTGAACAAGGTGTTCAAAGGTTTAGTTATCAGACCTTCAACATTACAAATGTGCATGTAAAAGTAGTAAAAGAGCTGAAAACAGTGAAGCTAATTCATAAAAGAGTCAATTTCCTATCAAGAGATAGGAACTCTATGGCATTTAGCTCTCAGACAGAACTTTCCTTCCCGGAAAGCAAATTTCTTTTTACTTTTGAACAAGCAATACCTAATATCCAAAAGAAAAACGCATGTCTGGTGGAGTATGACTGGGCGGGTTGCGATTTTTTAAGTCTTCTTTGATTATGGTGGCTTCTTACTATCCTTACAAGATAAAGTTGATAGAAATGTACTGGATATTCAGACAGGTCTTAAAAATAGAAAGTACAGGCCTTGTCCATTTATCCTAGTAAATATGAAAAATAAGTAATTGTCTTCTTTGCGCAAAGATTTAAGGCAAAACAAATCCAAAGTTTTAGGGTTGGAAAGAAGCAGAAAGGCATCTCTTCCTGACTCTGTACCTTTAAACTATAACATTTGTTTGCATAACAGTATAGGGCTTCCCTGGTGGTGCAGTGGTTAAGAATCCACCTGCCAATGCAGGGGACACAGGTTAGATCCCTGGCCTGGGAGAATCCCACATGCCAAAGAGCAGCTGGGAGGGCCCGCGCACTGCAGCTGCTGAGCCTGTGCTCTAGAGCTCATGCTCTGCAACAAGAGAAGCCACGACAATGAGAAGCCCGCTCACCACAACGAGGAGTAGCTCCCGCTTGCCTCAACTAGAAAGCCCATGCACAGCAACGAAGACACAACACAGCCAAAAATAAAAACAAATTAATTAATTAATTTAAAAAATAGTATAGGTTTCTGTCAATGATCTATCAACGACATATTTTCAAAACTTAAATAACACTTAACAGAATTTCCCCATACCTGATGTTCTGTGGCAAAATCACCTAAGCACTGTAACCCGATCTGCTAATCACAGCAAGGCAAACAATGTGACTAAATTTATATGAAATTATTTTAATGATTATATTTAAGTTAGCAACTGAATTAGATTTTTCTTCCTCAACCAAATGGTGAGTAATTTCTAGCACACTGGAGCATTTGCACAACCCAAGTTAAGGGGGTGAAGGGACATGAATTTTCAAACACTACCAAATTAAGCATTCATTTCTAAATGCTTCTAGGATTAATAAATTCAATTTGAAATTTTGTAATTATTTTCCAAATAAGCTGTACATTGAATCATATTTAAAGTTTTAATTTTTAAAAGCAACTAGATTATACTATACGTTGTGTTCCTAAAACTTAAAAAGTTACAGAAAATCTGCCACTGGGAAAAACTAACTATATATTATGCTTTTTTCTAAATTCTGTTTTCTTCCCAATCATGTTCTAAACACTTCTCTTCCCTATAATTTCAAAATGTTTGCAAAGTTTAATTGTACACACTCCAAATAGGAGATGATAACAAGACAGTCCATTGCCTAAAATTTTTTTACATATCTTTCTGCACTTAAAATCCATATTCATTATCAGCCATTCTGAACTCCCCTATACCCACCTCTCAGAGCCTGGCAACCACTGATTTACTCTCTGTCTCTATACGTCTACCTATTCTGGACATTTTATATATAGAACCATATATACATGGTCTTTATGTCTGGTTTCTCTCACTTAGCATAACGTTTTCAATGTTGTAGCATGTATCAGCACATGCTATTTATTGCCAAAAAATATTTCACTGAATGTACTATATTTTATCCATTCATCACTTAATGGACATTTGATTTGTTTCAACTTTGTGGCTATTGTGACTTTTTTGTTTTTAATTTTATTTTTTTAAATTTATTTTTGGCTCCGTTGGGTCTTCATTGCTGTGTGTGGGCTTTCTCTAGTTGTGGTAAGCGGGGGCTGCTACTCTTTGTTGCGGTGCGCAACAGGCTTCTCATTGCGGGGGCTTCTTTTGTTGTCGAGCATGGGCCCTAGAGCACACGGCCTTCAGTAGCTGCGGCACAAAGGCTTAGTTGCTCCACGGCATGTGGGATCTTCCAGGACCAGAGATCGAACCCGTGTCCCCTGCATTAGCACTGGCAGGCAGATTCTTAACCAGTGCACCACCAGGGAAGTCCATGACTGTCTCATAATTTTGCACATTAATATCAATAATTCAATTGGTTAAGTGTATGATGCATACATAATACTTATTAATTATTCATTCTTCCCAAGAAAGTCTGGAAGAATTTAAAAATCAAGTCTATTAAAACTTCACACCCATTAGAATGGCTATTATTTTAAAAAAGAATGAAAAAAACCCCAGAAAATAAATGACGGTGAGGATGTGGAGAAACTGCAACTCCATGCACTGCTGGTGGGAATGTAAAATGGTGTAGCCACTTTGGAAAATAGTATGGCTATTCCTCAAAAAAATTTAAAAGTAGAACTACCATATGCTCCAACAATTCCACTTCTGGATATATACCCAAGAGGAGTGAAAGCAGAAACTTAAACAGATATCTGTACACTCATGTTCATAACAGCATTATTCATAATAGCCAAAGGTGGATGCAACTTATATACCCTTTGATGGATTAACAGATAAATAAAATAGGGTGTGTGTGTATACATATACATGTATGTATGCATGTATACATATACACACACACACACACACACACACACACACACACAATGGAATATTATACAGCCTTAGAAAAGGATATCCTGACACGTGCTACAACATGGATGAATCTTGAGGACATTATGCGAAATGAAATAAGCCAGTCACAAAAAGACAAATGATGTACAATTCCACTTATATGAGCACCTAGAATAGTCAAATTCATAGAGACAGAAAGCAGAATGGCGGCTGCCAGGGACTGGAGGCAGTGGGGGAATGAGGAGTTTGTGCTTGATGGGTACAGAGTTTCAGTTTTACAAGATGATAAGTGCTCTGGAGATCAGTTGCACAACAATGGGAATATAGTTAACATTACTGAACTGTATACTTAAACAGTTAAGATGAGAAGTTTTATGTATCTATTCTACCATAATTTTAAAAATTCAACTATATTCAATATATCATAAAAGTTCATCATGGGACTTCCCTGGCGGTCCAGTGGTAAAGAATCCACCTTGCAACGCAGGGGACACGGGTTCAATCCCTGGTCAGGGAACTAAGATCTCACATGACACAGGGCAGCTAACCCCGCGCACCACAACTACAGAGCCCAAGCACCCTGGAGCTTGCACGCCACAACTAGAGAAAACCTGCACGCCACAACTACAGAGAAGCCTGCGCACCACAACAAAGAGCCCACACGCCGCAACTAAGACCCAATGCATCCAAAAATAAGATAAATAAATCTTTTAAAAAAGTTCATGAATCCAGGCTTTAGAGTCAGATCTGAGATCCAGTATTGGCCCAACTCAATAGCCATGTAATCTTAAGCAAGTAACATATATAGAAACAGTGCCTATCTTAGATCAGTTAACACTTAAACAAATTTCTGAACACAAAGCATTCTGTGTAATACTTGGCACATAATAATTCTTCAATAAATAGAAGCCGCGAATACTATTACTGTTGTTATTATTACTGAACAATAGCTGACTTTTAAAAACTGACTTTTTGGGACTTCCCTGGTGGTGCAGTGGTTAAGAATCCGCCTGCCATTGCAGGGTACACAGGTTCAATCCCTGGTCCAGGAAGATCCTACATGCCGCGGAGCAACTAAGCCCGTGCGCCACAACTGCTGAGCCTGAACTGTAGAGCCCGCGTGTCACAACTACTGAGCCCACGTGCCTAGAGCCTGTGCTCCACTACAAGAGAAGCCACTGCAACGAGAAGCCCGTACACCGCAACTAGAGAAAGCCTGTGTGCAGCAACAAAGATCCAATGCAGCCAAAAACTTTAAAAAAATAATAAAAATTTTTTAAAAATGGTAGAACCAGCATTAGAAAACAAATAATTCATTTAAAAACATTGAAAAATAAAAATTGACTTTTTTTTTATCATAACAAAATCAAAGGGGATTTCCAATGTATTTTGACCTCCAGGAAGAAATGAGACAGGACTGGAACTCGGAGCCCTCAGAAAAGGCAATAGGAATATTCTGATCAGAAGGTGTGCAAAGCCAGAAACAGGCAGAAAAGGAAGTAAAGAACCAAATGGGAAGAGTGAGAAAGGATCTCAAATTAGCACAGACAAGAGGCAGGCACGGTGCAGGTCTTAGATCTGAAAGCAAGAACAACACTATAAAACTTTTAGAAAGAAAAACACAGGAGAAAATCTTTGTAACCTTAGTTACAAAGGAGTTCTTAGATGTGTACCAAAAGGATGATCCATAAAAGGAAAAACTGATGAATTAGATTTCATTAAAATTAGAAACTTCTGTTGAAAAGAAAAACAAGGAAAGGACATGCCACAGATTGAGAGGAAAAAATGTAAAATTTCTGATAAAGGACTGTGTCCAAAAAATACACCAAATGCTTACAACTTAATGAAACGGAGCAGGACCTTATGGTCCTTGCCCCCATGTCCTCAGCCAGCCTTTTGTGTGTGGAAAACCTTCAGCCAAAGAATAAGTTTAATCAGAGAAGTGAGAAAATGCAGAAACAAAGGAAAACAGTCCAACAAACTAAATAATAATAGTTTAGTCATTAAGCATAGTCAAGGACCTTTAGTTCTTCTTTAAGGGCTACAGTTAATACTCTGAGCCATATCCTGTGAGCTGTCTTATAGATACTAAAACCCTCACCAGGTGGGAGAAGTTAACTACTTGACAACCAGATTGCAGCCATGACATAAGCTGCCACAATTCTGAGAGCTGGCCTCAAAGAAATGGGAACAAACCAACCCTGGAACTGAAGATTAACTGTACTTAAAACAATCAAGATGACGCTGATCAGACCACCCCATGTCCAATTTCAAGGTGACTGTCAGAGCTGCCTATGCTCTTTCTGCATGTAGTCCCCTCTTTTCACCTATAAAAGCTCTTGCCCACTGACTGTCAGTGGGTGGGAGTTGGCCTATGGGCAGGAGTCCACCCCCCACCCCCCTTCTGCTGGCCCCCAAAATAAAACAAACCTTCCGTTCCACCATGCCTCTTTATTGGCTTCAGAGCAGGGGGCAGCCACACTCCCACTTTCAGTAACATTAATAGTAAGACAAAGCCTGATTAACAAAAAATGGGCAAGTAATTTGAACAGACACTTCACAAAAAAGACATATGAATGGCAAATAAGTACACGAAAAGAAGCTCAACATCATTAGTCATTAGGAAAGTAAAATAAAAATCAAACCCATAATGAGACAGCGCTACATTCCCACCAGAAAAACTAAAAGACTAACAGTAACAAATGTTATTTATTGTAGGGCGAAACTGCAACTCTCATACATAGTTGGTAGGCATGAAAAATGGAACTGAACTTGGTATCCAGTTCGGCAGTTTCTTATAAAGTTAAACATAATTTTTTCCATTCAACCCAGCCATTCAACTTCTAGACATTTACCTAAGAAAAACAAAAGCATATATTCACACAAAGACTTCTATATGAATATTCATAGCAACTTTGTTTACAACAGCCCCCAAATGGAAAAATACATATGTCCATCACACTGATCATTGGAAAAACAAACTGTAGCATAAAGTGGAATACTACTCAGAATTTCAAAGGCAAAAACTATATGTAACAACATGGATGAATCTCAAAAGCATTATGTTTTTAGTGAAAAAAGCTAGAACAAAAGACTAGTATATACTGAATGGTTCCATTTAACTGAAATTTTACAAAAGGCTGAACTATAGGGATAGAAACAGATTAGTGGTTTCCAAGGCCGGGGGTAGGAAAAGGGGACTGACTACGAAGCAGTACAGGGAACGTTTTGGGGTGATGGAAGTGCAGTGCTGGCTACGTGATTGTACACGCTGGGTAAAACTCATCAAACTGCACCCTTAAAATTGGTGCATTTTCTTGTATTTAAATTATATTATAAAAAAAGATAACTAAAAATATGTAAGGCACCTTAAGATTCTTACAAATATATTTCGTCATTATAAAGTTAATGGTGTTACTATTAATAAAGAACTTGGGATAGCATATTACTATGGGATTTCTTTATATGGAATTTCAAAATAATTTAGGGATCACATAGTCAAATAATTTTTTTTTCCGCCCCCTCCCCCAAATAATTTATTTTTAAGTTTAAGTTAAACCAAGTAAATAAATGCATTAAAATACTGCCTCTCTTTAATATGTGAAAGTGCTTCTGAGGATAAATTTTCTGCTTTCTTTACTATCTTGGCGAGATTTTTGTTCAGTCATTTTCATAGGAACGGCACTCCTTGTGACCAGTATTTATGAGTGAAGGAGTAAGGCTTGGAGGGAAGTATGTGGCTCTAAAATGGCTTTTTCTAATTCTGAACAGCTAACTGGTCTATATGGCACTTATATTTTCTGTTGTGGCCTTTTTCAGTAAAACAGTCAAACAAAAATTCAATACACTATCTTGATATTACTTTATTTTAATGATATTATCCCATTTTTAAAAGTCATTTTAGAGAATTTGGCCAATGTATAAAAAAATTTAAAAACCAACACAAGTCGGTGGGGGAGGGATAAATTGGGAGATTGGGATTAACATATACACACTACTATATATAAAATAGATAACTAAAACGGACCTACTGTATAGCACAGGGAACTCCACTCAATACTCTGTAATGGCCTATATGGGAAAAGAATCTAAAAATGAGTGGATATATGCATGTGCATAACTGATTCAGTTTGCTGTACACCTGAAACTAACAAAACATTGTAAATCAACCATACTCCAATTAAAAGTAAAAAAAAAAAACAAAAAAACAAGAAACAACCACAATTCTATTACCATAAGATAAACACTGTTAACATTCCATAAATAACTTTTCAGTTCTTCATATATATGTAAGTGTATGTGTGTGTGTACAGAAACATATATGCACATAACAACTGTATTATATTGAATATATGTATATTTTTAATAAGCGATTTTTAAAAATATTTATTTATTTATCTATTATGGCTGCGCCAGGTCTTAGTTGTGGCATGCAGGATCTTTAGTTGCAGCATGCGGACTTCTTAGTTGCAGCATGTGTGAGGGATCTAGTTCCCCGACCAGGGATCGAACCCGAGCCCCCTGCATTGGGAGTTTGGAGTCTTACCCGCTGGACTACCAGGTAAGTCCCTATATTGAATATATATAATTTTATGCTCTGCAGGATTCACTTATTTATATTTTTCAAAAATGTCATACACATTTCTCTGAGTCATTCAATACTCTTAAAAAATAAGATTTTTAATGGCTGAGTAATTGATTTGGCTGTCCCCCTACTGCTTGGTATTTATGTACTTTCTAAATTTTCCTTGCATTAATCTTTTCCCACTTATCCTTAGCACAAATTCCCTCAAGAATTATTCAATAATCAATATTCTTTAATGTTAAAAGTTAGGTAATGCAGGCATCAAATATTATTTAGAATTATGACAGTATCCATTTGAACAAAAAACAAAATCGTGAAAGATGGGTACTTCAGAGAAATGAAATAGGAAGGAAACTTTCACTTCTCACATAGCATCAGTCAGTACAGCTTGAGTATACTTATAATACATATTATATTCGTATGCACTGCTTGAATAATTTAAATAACATTTATGGATTCCTTTGTAACATATATACCTTTCACCAAGCAATAATTAATAATGAGTAAAGTGAGTCAGCTACAGGCATGTTCAAAGCAGTGCTTATTTTAACTATGAAAAACTACAAACAATGTAAATTGTCCTAAAATGAGGAATTGATTTAAATCAGCAGATGGAATACTAAGCAACAGTTTAAAATGCTAAAAAACAATTAATAACATGGAAAATGTTTATGATATTAAGGACATGTATTAAGTTTTTAAGAAAAAAAGAGTTTTAAAATTAACATCCAGGGAGGAACCAAGATGGCGGAGTAGAAGGTATAATGTTATGTCATAATTCTAGTTATTACTTTAAAATGTATATCTCAGAAATAACTAAAAAAATAAAATAAAATAAACATCCAAGCATACATGTTTAAAAGAAAAAGTACATTATCCCCACTCCCCAGCCAGTCTTTCCCATACACATGGGGAAGGATATAAAAAAAGTTTATTTCTAGTGGTTTACTTACAGGGGAATTTTAATTTGTTTTGTTTTGTTTTGTTTTAGGGGGATTATTATCTGAATCCTCAAAAATGAACAAATATTTGCAAGGAGAAAAAAGATGATAATTCTCACCTCAAACATACATGTCCTTGCTTAAAGTATTAAGTATCTACTACTTAAGAAAGACTATTTCACATAATCAGTAAGAAGAAAACAATCAGTAAGAAGAAAACAATGTGGCATGTGTAACATACATATATTAATTTATTTTAGTTCTCTCATACTGAATAGTGAAAGTGTAAAAAAAAATAAACAAGTGCAACCCATACTGACAACAAACTTTTCTAAAAGTTTAAATACATGATAAATTTGGAAGGAAGTTAAAAGATGTAAAAATATTTGTTTCTATTTTTGAGCATGGAAGAAAATTAATTTTGGAGAAGGGATGTCCTCCTCATGCTTCCTATGTAAGGAGTTAAAAGTAGAGGGTGGAAGGGTGGCATAGATTTGCTATAAGAACTTTCATGTGGCTTCACTTTATGTCCTCAGTATTAATTCCATGGCCTAAGACTTCAAGAACATTCTTAACGCCCTGAACTTCACTCCTTTGTCTTCCTGCCTCATTCAGAAAGCTGCAAACTCCTAACACCGGGATAATCTAACCAGTTCTGCCTTCTTTGTTCCTATACTCTGCTCACTGAGGACTCCATGGGAAAAGAAATTAAGACAACTTCATGATGCTATCATAGATTCACCACCATCTATTTCTTCTAGGCATCAATACTACCTGAAAATCTTCCCCTATTTACTACTTTCTTCAGACTCCCTACCCAGCCACTTTACCTCAAGTGACATTACTTCTGACTCCAAAGAGAAAATATAGGACAGCAGGCTTCTCTTCCCTTTGATCTCAGCCACTCTCCAAAACCAGACATAAGTAACTTATTATCCCAGACATCATTTCCTTCTTCCCTATATGCACAGATGTCTAGGCATTCTTTCTCTAGTCCAAGACTGATAACTTCACCTGGGTCTTATCTCCCTCACCCCTCCCTCCCCCCACCCCCTCCACCCCACCCCAACTCCTCTGGAGCCATGTGCCACCAATTATCCCCCTCTCTCCTATCTTCCACTTCTCTTTCTCCACTGGCTCTTTCCTCTGAGCCATATACTCAAGTATTGCTATTAGAAACAACATCAATAATGAAAACCACAAAAACTCCTCCAAACTTTCCTTTCATGTAGGTAACCAAACTCTTGGTTGTTCCTTTCCCAGCAAAGCTTTCTGAAAGTATTCTTGATAACATATGTCACCACTTCTCCCTCATCTTCCACTCAACTCCTCCTCTTACGCACCCAATCATTCCTCCTCCTTCTCTGACACCCACAACTCCAGAGGGACCACTCTCCCTATGCTCCTTCCTAATAATCAAATCTTTACCTTAAATTGACCTTTCCAAGGCACCTGACGACTCTCCTTTCTCCAAAAAAAAAAAAAACACACAGGGACTTCCCTGGTGGTGTAGTGGTTAAGAATCCGCCTGCCAATGCGGGGGACACGGGTTCAATCCCTGGTCCGGGAAGATCCCACATGCCACAGAGCAACTAAGCCCGTGCACCAAAACTACTAAGCCTGCGCTATGGAGCCCACAAGCCACAACTACTGAGCCCGACTGCCACAACTACTGAAGCCCTTGCACCTAGAGCCCGCGCTCCACAACAAGAGAAGCCACTGCAATGAGAAGCCCGGGCACCATAATGAAGAGTAGCCCCTGCTCGCTGCAACTAGAGAAAGCCCGCACGCAACAACAAAAACCCAACGCAGCCTAAGTGAATGAATGAATGAATAAATAAATAAAAACTACTCATGTTTCTTTAAAAAAAAAAAAAAGATACTCTAATAGCCAATAAGTACATAAAAAGACACACATCATCATTAGCCATTAGGGAAACTCAAATAAAACCACAATGAGAAAAAAGAAAACCCACAAGGAGATGCCACTTCACACTCACAAGGATGGCTAATACCAAAAAGTCATAATAGAAACTGGAACCTTCATACATTGCTGGTAGGAATGTAAAATGGTTCAGCTATTTTTGAAATTGGTTTGACAGATCCTCAAAATGTTAAAGTTGCAATATGACACAGCAATTCTACTCCTAGGTATACATACACAGGAGAGAATACAATACATACACCACACAAAAACTTGTACATAAACCACAGTGAGATACTATACAACACATCCATTAGGATAGCTAGTATCAAAAAAAAGAGGGGGGTGGACAGGGCAAAAATATGGAGAAATTAGAATTCTTGTGCATTGCTAGCTAGTGGAAATGAAAAACGGTACAGCCAACTGTGGAAAAGTTTGGCAGTTCTTTAAAAAGTTAAACACAGAATTACCATATCACCTAGCAATTCCACTTCAGGGTATATACCCAAAAGAACAGAAAGCAAGGATTCAAACAGGTATTTGTACATTCATGTTCACAGCAGTATTATTCACAACAGCCAAAAAAGTGGAAACAACCCAAATATTCACTGATGTATGAATGGATAAACAAAATGTGGTACATATATATATACAATGGAAGGTTAGCCTTAAAAAGGAAGGAAATTCTGACACATGCTACAACATGAATGAACTCTGAAGACAAATGTTAAGTGGGAAAAAAAAAGTCACAAAAGGGCAAACAGTGTATGATTCCACTTATATGAGGTACCTAAAATAGGCAAATTCATAGAGACAAAAAGTAGAATAGAGGTAACCAGAGGCTGGAGGTAGGGGGCAATGGGGAGCTATTGTTTATTAGGTAGAGAGTCTCTGTTTGGGATGATGAAAAATTCTGGACAGTGGTGATGGTTGCACAACATTGTGAATGTATTTAATGTCACTTAATTGTACATGTTAAAATGGCAAATTTTATGTTACGTATGTCTTATCACATTAAAAAAGGCAACAACAAAAAACTTCTAAAGAATATTTATAACAGTAGTATATTATTCATAATGGCCAAAAAAGAGGAAACAATCCAAATGTCCATCATCTGATGAATAAATAAAATGTGTATTCATACACTGGAATACTAAGCAATAGAAAGGAATGAAGTTTTGATAACATGCAACACATGTGTGAACCTTGAAAATTATGCTCAGTGAAAGAAACCAGACACAAAGGCCACATATTATATGATTTCATTCACATGAAATGTCCAAAATATGCAAATGTATAGAAAGTAGATCATTAGGACCTGGGGTGACAGGGGAATAAGACAGATGCTAATGGGTATGGGGTTTCTTTGGGGGTAATGAAAACACTCTAAACTTAGATCATGGTGACGACTGCTGGGAATATACTAAAACCCGTGAACTGTACAATTTAAATGGATGTATTTTTATGATTCATAAATTACATCTCAATAAAAATGTTACAAAAAAGTAACTTCATTAGAAAAAGTTTAGAGACTCTTTAATTTAGGGCTTTAAGAGGAAGCTTTTGTGTCAACCCTCATTTACTATTTCAATGAAGGGAGTGTATCACTATGAAGGGTCCAAGCCACACCTTAGCGTTGTTAAGGGGATAACAGCTTGCCTTGCCTCTTTAACTTCTCAAATTGATACTACTTGTTAACTACCAGTGTGGGAAAGGAACAGACTCCTAAACAGCTGCCATGGCAGCTCAATAGCAAAGGCATCAAGAATTAAGAATATAAAGGCTTAGAAACAATATGTTACAGAGAAAATAATATAAAATTTAAAATCAGAAAACATGACATCAGATTCTATACACTTTTAACAGCTGTGTGACCTAAGATACAAACTCAGTTTCTTCACCTGTAAAACAGGGATAGTATCAGATACCATCCAATCAAAAGAGGTGGAGAGTACTTATACAGCACATGAATTATCTTCTGTTCTACTAGACTATCACTCCCACTCCTCTTTCATTCCATCTTAATGACTACACCTTGTCTGAATTTGTCCTTTCCAACTTTCTTTTTCAGGACGGTCTCCACACAAGACCCCACAGGCATTGAAGATTCACTGTTTCCCCAAAAAGAAGTGTGTCAGACAGTGAGTTGCTGTTCACATGAACCACTGCTGGGTACACGTGACACAAATCCTGAGGCACAAATGAGACAATAGCAAAGTGTGGAAAAAACTAAAATTAGAAGACAAGCGAAAACACGAGTGTAGGAATACTAAGTAACTCTTCATTTAGTCAAGATTAAATCTTTAAAGACAAAGTAAGCACTCAATACGTTTTTTTTAATAGAAAGCATACATATGAAATAATGAAGTAGCCCTAGAATTAAGCAATTAGCAATCATTCCCAGCAACTTATTAGATGGCCTGTATGACTTCCCATAGCCTATTCAACTTCAGAATAGACTCTTGTCACCCAAAAGCATACTGAGATAAATTGCTAAAACACTTAAGACAGAATGTTTTCTGGGTTGGAAACAAATCGTTTTAATTCATCAAGCTTCTCAGTCTACCAAGTAAGCTAAGTCAACTTCACTACTTTTCAAAATTCTTTAAAATCCAATCCTTTTCTGTAATTATTTTAAAAAATCAAAGATTATAGTAGTTCAAAAAGACCACTTAGGACCTAGAATATACATAATCACCTAAGCTTAAATGCAGAGTACAGAGAAACTAGAGAAAATCCAAATTACCAATTTTTTAAAAAATTAATTTTGTGTCTTAAAGTGGTCAGGATCTAAGATGCATTATTATGTGATTAAAAGAAAAATACAAAATCCGCATTACAGGGGAAATCAATAAAAGCCCAACACCTGCTGTGTAAACATCTTAAATGTGTTATTTCTACTGCAAAGGATATTGTTCAAACCTCTGACTGCTAGCAGTAGTACAGTCATCCCTCTGTATCGGTTGGAGATTGATTCCAGGACCCGCTGCAGATACCAAAAACCCAAAGATGCTCAAATCCCTTATATAAAATGGCATAGTACAGCCGGCCCTCTGTATTCCCGAGTTCCAAAACTACAGGTTCTACACTCCTGTATATGGAACTCAAGGATACAGAGGGGCTACTGTATTAAACAGAGCCAAGAGGTAAAATGGACTCGGAACTCTTCACTGAAAGTATTCTTAGCATTCAAATATATAAAGAACAATATAGCCTATGATTATTCTCCTTTCCCCCAATATTTCCACATTTGCTTATTCAAAAGGTCCTACGTGTGACCTCCCTTTCAAAAAGTCATCTCTCTCTTTCCCTTTATGGTTCAACTCCCTGCAAACTGTAGTCTCCACTTGCCTCCACGTCATCTCTCCTCATTCACTCAAACCCTCCATTGCTCTAATAAAACTGCTCCAAAGAGTCATTAGTCATCTTTCCTGGTCCTCATCTTCTTCACATACTCTGCAAAGTTAGATTCTCTCATTAAAACACTCTGCCTTCAGTTTGCAGTACTTCTCCTGTAACTCTCTCTAACCCATGCTCTGAATTCTTTCCTCCCTAACAAAAGTATTCTTTTTTCAAATCTTCAATAAATATGTATTGAAGCACCTACTACATGCTAGCCACTGTGTTGAGGCACTGAAGATCTAGCAGTAAACAAAGCCGGTGCTCTCATGTAGCTTACAGTCTAGCTGGCTCCTCCAAGGTTTTAGCCCAGGTCCTATTATCCCCCAAGGTTTTAGCCCAGGTCCTATTATCTAATCCCACTGAACAGAGATGGGAGCGGCTCTTTTTGAGCTGTAGTTCATTCCAATTTGTTTAGAATGTAAACCGCTGATGAGCACAGATTAAACAATGACAGGCCAGCTTGCTCATGTATACACATTATACCCAGGCACAAGCTTCTGATCAATTATTTAAAACTCAAAAATAGCCAGCTAACTAGTCGTGAGCACCAGCAAATTGTGTAACAGTGACAAGTTGCACATGTTGAGCTGTGGTTTCATGACTTAATTTGTGCCATCAGACTTCTGGTTATTTCTTAACGCCCAGGTCATGAGACATCAGCACCAAAGCTTTGTCTGAACTTATTTTGCTACTATTGTTAGCACACTTGTTACAAATTACTACCAAACCAAAACTCCTTACTTTGTTCCTGAATATTTTGTGTGACATTTGTTCGAAATAGAAATAGCAGAACTTTGTTACAGATTCACTTGTAGATATGGATGGAGTTGACCATAATATGTATTATGCAACTTATTTTTAAATACCAATCTCAAATTATCAAAGCATTCTAACAGCAAATAGTATGGTGGCACATTTGGAAATGACCATGACACCTTACAGTCCATGAGAGCACAATCTGTTAATTGTGAAATCTTGAAGTTATCTGGATTCTTGTCAGTCAGACACACTTACAGTATTTTAACAAAATGTATATTTGAATGCCAAGGGGGAAAACGCCATACACCAGCTTGAAAAAACAAATAGTGAAACTATGTATCAGGATCAGATCCACAAAAGCAGCTTTGGGAGATTCCCCTATCAAATACTGTAATCCTCTGCAGAATTTGTGTTTAACTAGGATCTTGGCCAAGTAAAGAAGGTGCTAAATCTAGTCCTCTTGGCTTGAAGGGACAAACAAACATGATAGCTACAACATTTCAGCACTCTGCAATAGGCAAAGGAGACAGTGATCACAGATGCTGCTCTGTAAACTACTAAAATTAACTACAGTACAAATGGACCAGATGCTTTAAATTTTCATAAACTTATTTTTGATCCATAATCCACGTAGATCAAATTGCACCAATGGTATACCTTCCTCCGCTAAGAAAAAACTCAGGAATTTTTGTGTAAGCACTAAAAAAAAAAGCTGCTTATAACTTTACCATATGTGTAATATTGCAATGCATTCGCTGTAAGACTTGGCTTACAAAATGGAAGAATATCTCTCTACTAATGAGTAGCTAACTTTAGAGAGTGTTCTAAATCCTTTTCCTCTTCCACGCTTCCTCAAAATAAAAAGTCCCCAACACACTGTTCTTTTCTATACATATAAGGCGACTTCCTAGCACTTTTAAGGCACAAAGAAATGCATCAGGGTCTTTCCCCCCACCCCCCAACCAAAGCACTAGTTTATCTGGAAACTGAAAATAGTGTATACCTTTTGCCTCAAAGAAAGAATGGGATGAAAACAGCACAAGTCAACACAAAACAGCAAATTACCTGTTTCTATTACAAATTTCCACTTTACTCAAAATGTAATGAGAAAAGAAATACCCCCAATATTCCTTTTCTTGAAACCATCATTTTGGAAGATAAAGGAACAATTATTGCAAATGAGGTGACAATACTTTGCAACATTCGGGCAATTCTTTCCAAAGGTACTCTACCAATGGAGATCACAGTTTGGCAAAGAAATACATAACGGATTTATTTTTTAAACCTGAATTCCAACATTAGTGATAACTCATTCAATAAAATAGGGTCTCATTTATTTTCATGTCAGTGGTTAAATCTAAATGGAATCTACAAAATAAGCTCAAGAATGTTTGGTATTCAACTGCACACCGATGAGATGAATACATCCTTCTGTGTGTCACTTTTATACTTCAAAACAGAGACCAGAAGCTCTTTACAGAGGGACAATAACCACAAGGAAGCTACTTTAAAAGCAAGTTTCTTATTCCTCCAACATCACTGAATAAAAACAGTGAAAAAATTACTGAGGTGAGTTATTAAAACTGTGTAACTGTTTACATGTTGTAATTAAATACCACTACTGTGCTCTCACAAACTAAATAAGTAAATCAAAAATTATAATTTTACTTCCATAAATGATATGTATACATATAATTGTTACTTATATATTTACATATATTTATCTTATTACATAAATACACTTAAATATATAACATATTATATATATAATCTAGATAATACTTGTGACCATAATATCTTTTTAAAAAATTTTATTTATTTATTTATTTATTTTTTGGCTGGGTGGGGTCTTCGTTGCTGCGCGCGGGCTTTCTCTAGTTGCAGCGAGCGGGGGCTACTCTTCGTTGCAGTGCATGGGCTTCTCCTTGCAGTGGCTTCTCTTGTTGCAGAGCACAGGCTCTAGGGCATGCAGGCTCTAGAGCGCAGGCTCAGCAGTTGTGGCGCACGGGCTTAACTGCTCTGCGGCATGTGGGATCATCCCGGACCAGGGCTCGAACCCGTGTCCCCTGCATTGGCAGGCGGATTCTTAACCACTGCGCCACCAGGGAAGTCCCTGTAAGCATATTATCTTAAGATAAAAAACTAATCTATTTAAGTGATTTTTGGCAAGAGATATGAGGACACATTATGAAAACCATAGAGATATAAAGTTATAGTATATAATGCTCTGTATCATATCCCACCATATCAATCATGAATTGTCCCTTCCTGTGGATGCAAGAACAATAATGTGTTTCACAGCTTATGCATATCCTTAGAGCCTTGTAAAGTGCCACAGAAAATACACACCATATGTTCAACAAAGCACAACTTTGCATATTGTATGTTTCAAAACACATGGTTGACTGAGTATAGGATTAGCATATTTTTAACTGGGTTCTCTCTAGCTGTCTGTTAAAGTATTTGTGAACTATACACTGTACACGCAATCAACTTTAGAAAGAGCACAGGGCTTAAAGAGCCATGAGTTTAAGTCCCAGATTTTCCGCTCACTGGGTCTATTGTCTAACCTCCCTATGCCTGCCTGTTCTCTCATCTCTAACAAGGAAAGGACAATAATTCATAATTTCCCTTCTTCATAGAATTGTTCTAAGAGCCAAAATGAGATAGAATACAAAGGATAAAGCGCTACGTGAACATAGTATTTTCTTATATCTTCTTAGTGAAATTATTAAATACCACCATAGCAACTAGTTTTATGTAACAACTGCTTTAATGTAAGGAAAGCACACGCTACAGCATTCCCACCCAACTACGAAATGCTATGTCAGCTTAAGGATAAGAAAAAACTCCTTTAACCTTGGAGAAGGAGGAAGATGTGAAACAAATTATTTAATTAGTCATCATTTTCTCAACTTAGGTCAAAAGGTAAGACAGACCCTTAAAAACAAATATACATTAAATTTCAGGAAATAGGTTTGTTTTTTTCTTAATTGGCTCTTACTGCTCTTGCATTTCCACAAACAACAATTTGCTCTTATGAACCTAACATATGGGACTGATTTGTTTTCCATGTGTAATTCTCAATATCTAAATAAGTCACTTCAAGCACTGTCCCTTTTCAAGCTGTATAATCCTATTCTACTCTGCTAAAGCATGTAATTTCCAACAACACAAGTACTTAAGTATCTTCAGAAGATATCTTCATGTATCTATTCCTAGGGCTAAAATGATGAAAAACTGAAGTGCCCAAGAATGTCAGAACAATGCACAGTTCTGCTTTAAATGTTTCAAATTTTTTCTACAACACTACATAGCAGCTTGAATATAACCAGTATTTAGTTAATGTTTGCTGAATGAATTAGGAATGCTTTGCCTCTATTTTGCTTTTTGATACATGGGGCGGGGCGGGGGGGGCACTGTCTTTGGTTTATACCAAGTAGAATCCACATTTCACCATAAGCAGCAGAAAAGATTTGCCAGGCATACTTTATCAATTCTGTTCAGAAGACACCTACTCATGAGTTGGCCGTGTATCGCAGTACACTTAACTAGTGCTCCAGAATTACCTGAATTGCCTCACTATACTCAGATAGGGAATGCACCTGTATTCTCAGCAGTGAGTACAAATAAATAGAAATAAATTAATTGAATACATTTCTTTAGCGTGCAAAAACCAATTACTAACTCTTACCTGTGGATATTAAAACATCCACAGGAACAAAATCCTAAAAGTGAATTACTATTTAGGAATTACCTCTAAAAACAGTAAAATCTGAATTATAATAATAACATTAATGTAAATACTATAAACAAAGTAAGTCTTCCTAATTTCTAATTTTTGTCTACCCTCTACTTACAGTTTACAAAATCAAACAGTTGTCACTTAAAAACTCCTAATTCCAGCCAGTAAAGATCATTTTCTCTTCATTTTTTTTAAGGTAATATCTAGTCTTCCTAGAACTACAAGCTACCAAGATTCTTCTTAAGCAACGGGTTACGTTGTCTTTCATATTAAATGTATTTCTTTATTGATTTTATCATGTCTGAATTTGCCATCACCTGCTCCCTAAGTGACACTTTAAATCTCTATTTCAATGCTTATGAAATGGAAAGCACTGAGAGTACTACTCACAAAGTGCATAAAACTTTGAAAAAGACCCCATTATTCTCAAAACAATTCCTATTCACATTTCAAATTACAATAGAAGCTTCTTTATGGAATTGATATTTCTACAATTTTAATAGAAGTTTAGCAGCAATTTAAGAAAAGTTGTACAAAAAATTTTAACTAAGCAAACTCAGAATACCAACAGTTGTTGTACAATCAATGTGTACACCAAAAAAAAAAATTTTTTTTAATCTTGACTTTAGATCTTAAGGAGTTATTTCAGAAAGAAAGCCTCAGAAAATGAAAGCCTCAATTTCAAAGCTGGTTTCTTCAATACCAAGAAGAATAATGACCAATCTTTAGACTGTAATAATTTAACATTTCTTTTATTTTCAAACCTGTAGCTTATACTAAGTTTTTAATTAAACTTAAATCATTTCAAACTGTAAACATTTTTACAAGGATTTCTCCATGCCCTCTGAGCTTACATGGCTGCAATTTCAGAAAGTTTGAGAGCTGAGGCAGTTTCTGATAACCCTGGTTTTCCACAAAAAATGAGCATTACACCAGCAGACAATTACACAGCTCACAAAAACAATGGAGTCAGAAAATTTATATCAATTGACAGCTTGGTATATTACTGCACATGATTTTACAAAAGTCTGTATTCATTCATGCACACATTCAGACAATTAACATTTACTGAGCCACCTGCTATCAGCACTGCCCATGAGAAGTTCACTAGCTAAAGAGCAATGATAAATCATGTAGTCAGATAAATTATAGTATAATTAGGTAATATATATACTATAATGTATTAGGTGATACACTATAACATACAGAGAGATAAATTCCTCTGACCAACTCATTCGGAGATATACATCATCTAGAACCTTGATAACTAGAGTATGGTCCATGAACCAGAAATGCCATCACCCAGTAGCTGGTCAGTCAGAAATATGGAATCTCGGGTCCCAAGCAAACCTACTGAATCAGAATCTGCATTTTAACACGCTCTCCAGGTAACCCCAATGCACATTTAAGTTTTGAGAAACACTGATCTAGAACATAATTGAAAAACAGTAAATAAGTAAAAGTGACATCTTGTACTTTTAAGCTCTCCGGGCCCCATCCTGAGCCTTTTTACAAATGAATAGATAATTTAACAAGTTCAGCTACTTACCTTCACAGATCAGGAACAAACTGGGAGATACCACTGACAACAAAGAAAGAAAACAGGAAAAACTAATAAAAAGCAATCTCAAAAAGGGATGGCTATAGGGGACCATTTAAACAGCAACAATCTACCCTTTCTGCCTAAATAGGCCCAAAAGGTGTCAGTGTGTTACAGAAGTATAACAGTTATTGATGTTCTTAAATGTGTCTCCTCTAACTAGACCACAAATTCCTTGAGGACAAGGACCTAGTTTTATTCTTACACACTTACGTTTGTAAACTGAATGACCCTAAATCATTAAGATGAGTTTGGTTTAGGCAATGAGATGTATAGTACATTTCAGAAAAATTTCTATCTAAAAAAATTACAATAAAAATGTCACAGCATTTTTTTTTTTAAAAAGAATAAAGTCTCTCCATTCTATAACAACCCAATCAACAAGCACTCTAAGAACTGAGGCTTTACTGAACTTGTGGCTCCAAATCCGAATCTTTTCTGACTCCATTCAAACTCACTTCTAGGGGACCAGTGCGTGGCGGGAGTAGAGAGAAAGATTAGAAGAGAATGGAGGGAGAATAAAAATCAGAGAACAGTCAGGGTTCCTCCACTCGTGAAAATAAAAAGAGAAAAATGGGAAGCCTCACCAAAGATACAGAAACGCCAGAAGAGAACAAATACTACCTCTAGCAACCGTTGACTCCATGGTCCTTGTCCCTGTGAACCAGACACCTGCTCACAATCCCCCTAACCTAAGAACTTAAAGACACCTTATCTCTAGAAACACTTCCCCTTGTGGCCTTCAATCAGCTATTACAGCCGGTTCATAATACAACAAATTCACTCCTCCAAAACAGCAAATTTCATGATGTCCTAGTCATTACTCTCCAAACAAATCATTAGTTTTCTTGCCTATGTCCTTGCTCATGCTATTACTTCATACAGAGACCTTTCTGCTCTGTTAATCTGATCCTGCATGTTAGCCACCAGCCATGTGTGGCTATTCAACATTTGAAATGTGGCTAAACCAGACAGAGATGTATGGTAAACGTAAAATACACATCGAATTTTAAGACTTGGTACAAAAAAGATGTAACAGTATTGTTTTTTTAACAATGATTACATGTTGAAATAATATTTTGAATATATTCAATTAAATAAAATAATTAAAATTAAATAATTAAAATTAATTTCACCTGTTTCTTTTTTTTAAAGGTTGACTACTTTTTTTTTTTTAATTTTTATTTATTTATTTATTTATTCATTCATTTATGGCTGTGTTGGGTCTTCGTTTCTGTGCGAGGGCTTTCCCCAGTTGCGGCAAGTGGGGGCCACTCTTCATCGCGGTGCGCGGGCCTCTCACTGTAGCGGCCTCTCTTGTTGCGGAAGACAGGCTCCAGATGCGCAGGCTCAGCAATTGTGGCTCACGGGCCTAGTCGGTCCGCGGCATGTGGGATCTTCCCAGACCAGGGCTCGAACCCGTGTCCCCTGCATTGGCAGGCAGACTCTCAACCACTGCGCCACCAGGGAAGCCCCACCTGTTTCTTTTTAACGTGGCTACTAGAAAATTTAAATTACATATGTGGTACACATTACACTTCTATTGGACAGTGCTGGTCTAGACCCTACTCATTCTTTAAGGCCTAATTCAAACACCTCCAGCCCCGTAAAGCTTTCCCGAATGACTCCAAGTGGACATGGTTTCTGTCTCCCTGAACTTTCATATCACTTTTATTCACACTCCCAAAGAACCAGAGCAGTTTTACCTTCTGAGCGTTCCTATTACAGCTCCCCAACTCCAAGATATGCAAATCGAGAAAAGAAACTACATCTAGGTCACATAAATTTTCATCCTACACCTTGGAGAGTGCAGGTATTAAGGTGATGCTTGATGTCTGCTAATTGAGAGTTGAACTTCTCAATTACTATATTATCTATCCCTTTCACCGATTTCCATTTCTTTCTGAGGAATTAAACTCCATGTCTACAAATGTCCTGGATTGTAATTAGACAAATAGAGTGCCAGTGAGCTGTACATATATGATGAACAAGCAGATGTAAAACTATCTAATACCGGTGGTCAATACACTTACATCAATTGTAAAAATTCGACAAGCCTCTAAAGGTTCCACTTTTTTTTTTTATGATGCTGTCCCTAAAAGTGTATTGTGAAGATCAACTAATTCAAAAGTAGGAGACTTTCCCAGAGATTAACGACACTGGGTGACTAAAGTCTACCAAAAATTGTCCGAGATCCTCCCACAACCCTGAGTATAAATCACGTAAGCATACAAAGGCTTGAGTAAAGAAAGAGCAGTGTCTTATATCACACCCAAAGCTCTGAAATCGAGCTGTGAGGAAAGTGGTAGGAAGGGAAAAGACGACTTGTGTGCAAGAGACGAAGGGTGTTAACTATTGGAACGCGAAACGACAAATAAAACCTAGCACAAAAAATGTCTGAATTATGTGGGAGGGATCCTCCCTGGGTGTATCTCTCAACCTCTGAACCCTCAGGCAAAGGTCGCGGTGGTCATTTCAAGTGGTCTTTTCTTCAAATGGTATTCCAGTGCCTGAGATCTGCATCCGCGAATCTTCCTTCCTCACCAGCCTATTCTGACTCCCCGGGCCAAGAATTCCGGCCAAACCCAACCCTGAAGCCACCCTTCTCCAGCACAGTTTGGAAACCGGCGGATGAACGGGGAGGGCCGAACTGAGACCCAGCAGCTGGACGACACCCCTCTCCCTTCGAGTCCGGGCTTAGCCCCTTGGGCAGGACTGGGCTGGCAGAGGAGAGCCAGTAGGCAGAGGGGGCGGGGCAGGGCGCCGGACTTCGAGGACTGGGCTTCCCGTTCCATGCCGGCGCCTGCCGGTGCCGCGGGGACCCGCAGGGTGGTGACAAGGCAGAATAGAAAGGCAGTGCAAAGCAGCCCGGGGCTTTCACTTACCAGCCGTCGCAGCCCGGCGTTGGCAGTGGCAGGACCTCTTCGCCTTCCGCCATTGCTGTTGACGTCCACGTCACTTTGCCGAAAAGTGGACCCGGCGCCGAGACCGACTCAGACCCAACGTCGTAAAAGGTCCTCGGAAGTCTGGGACTGAGCTTCTGGAGAGGGAAAGGAAGAGGGAAGAGGCGACGACGCGAGGAACGCAACGTCACGACGTCCCGAGGGCGAAAGGTAACTTGGAGGAGGAAACGTGGAGAGCCGCTGCCCCTCCAAAGACTACATGTCCCAGGATGCCGCGGGGCCCGGGCCAGGCGCAGTGGGCGGGGCTTGGCGAGGGCGTGCGTCCCAGTAGGAGGCTCTTGAGAGCGTCGCTTCTTGGCGTCCAGTTAGCGTCTGCTTTGCGTCTTGGCGTCCTCCTTAAAGTCATATTTGATTGTCTTAAATAGTGGAGAGGCGAGGGGAGGTGGGAATTCCACAGGGAAGGTGGAGATAGGAGCATAGCCACATTTGGGCCATTTCCTAGTGCAACAGCTGTGTTTGAGAAAAGAGTGGGATGTAAGGAAAAGGCACGCTCACCCCTGTTTGTGGGGCGCGGTCAGAAGTACAAATGGAGGCCACGTACTTTATGTTTGAATACTTTAAACGTTTTTTTTTTTTTTTTAAAGCTAAACAGTAAAGGAAATATGTTCTAGCCTCCCACCTTTATAAACATATCTTTCTAACAACATAGAAGGTCAAGTCCAAATTTAGAATTCTAGAACTCTGGACTTCCAAGTAAGGAGAGCTGCCACGTTCCTTCTCTTCCCACCCTACTTCCCCTTCACTCCACGTGGGTGGACTCCTCGGCCTCCACATCCAAGCTCGGTGTCTACCATCACCAGCAAAGCACCGGCTTTTTGTTTCCCCTTGACCATCCCTGGGCCTAGGGCTGAGCACAGGTGCAGGAAGATGGACCTAGGGAAATGCTTTTGTAAGCCCTGGACCTAATGCTGATGAAGTAGAGCCACATGTAACAATATGGATAAATCTGGAAAATATGATGTTAAATGAACAAACATTGCAGAAGGGTAGGTAAAGTATGGTGCGATTTATATTTGGCTTTAAAAAGAGGCAGCACATGAGCTTCCCTGGTGGCGCAGTAGTTAAGAATCCGCCTGCCAACGCAGGGGACACGGGTTCGAGCCCTGGCCCGGGAAGATCCCACATGCTGCGGAGCAACTAAGCCCGTGTGCCACACAACTACTGAGCCTGCGCTCTAGAGCCCGCGAGCCACAACTACTGAAGCCCGCACGCCTAGAGCCCGTGCTCTGCAAGAAGAGAAGCCACCGCAGTGAGAGGCCCGCGCACCGCAACGAAGAGTAGCCCCCGATCTCCGCAACTAGAGAAAACCCGCGCACAGCAATGAAGAAACAATGCAGCCAAAAATAAATAAATTTTAAAAAATAATAATAATCCTAAAAATAGGCAGCACAATATACATTTTTATAGTATGTATGTGCTTTTTTTTTTTTTTTAATTTTTATTTATTTATTTTTGGCTGTGTTGGGTCCTCGTTTCTGTGCGAGGGCTTTCTCTAGTTGCGGCAAGTGGGGGCCACTCTTCATCGCGGTGCGCGGGCCTCTCACCGTCGCGGCCTCTCTCGTTGCGGAGCACAGGCTCCAGACGCGCAGGCTCAGTAGCTGTGGCTCACGGGCCCAGTCGCTCCACGGCATGTGGCATCTTCCCAGACCAGGGCTCGAACCCGTGTCCCCCGCATCGGCAGGCAGATTCTCAACCACTGCGCCACCAAGGAAGCCCTATGTATGTGCTTTTAAAAAATGCACAAGATGATATATAGAAAAATTGGAATGGCAGTTCTCAAAGATAAACAAAACCAGACATTAGTTAAGTAGTGAAAACAGATGTTATTCAGAAACTACAGACAGTAGGGGAATGGGCTGAGCTCCATTCTGATTTGTGCAGAGGTGATTAGGGGTTTTAAAGGGAGAAAGAGGGAGCAGGGAGAGCGGGACTCAGAGTCAGACAAGTGAAAAATTACAAAGCATTGGTCAGTGTAATTGTGATTAGACCAGCTGTGTCTGCTAGCTGGCAATTTTCGAGGTTAGGATTCTTCCCTCCCACACAGCCTGAGAGACAGAGACCCTGCCCTTCTTGATGATTACATTTCAAAGGAATGGCTCTCAGGTCCTTGAGAAGGACACGTCTAAGTTGTAAGAGATACATATTCACAGATGTAAGCCCTTTGTAGTAAATGCTCCAAGAGATGTCAGTAACCTATCATCAGGTGTTGGCTAGATCAAACAGTAAAC
Organism: Balaenoptera ricei; assembly: GCF_028023285.1. Taxonomy (NCBI): domain Eukaryota; kingdom Metazoa; phylum Chordata; class Mammalia; order Artiodactyla; family Balaenopteridae; genus Balaenoptera; species Balaenoptera ricei. The sequence goes on from NC_082642.1 coordinate 113,708,149, forward strand.
TCTCCTGGCAGCCATTGCACTTTCTCAATCAGGCATTTTAATGGGGTACATTGGAGGCCAGGGTCATCCTAGGGACACAGCCTTAAGTTGCTAAAAACCATGCTAGAGTTTGATCAAGTCTCTTAGTGCAAGGGTTTGGACAGAGCTGTTAGGTGCCAGGAGTTCTGCAGTTCTCACAGTTACATTTGTGGGAGGAGAGGAAATGGCTTCAATTATATTTTTAATATTTTGTTTCTAAAGAGCTGAGAAATGGCTACATAGGTGTTCAGTATTCTTTATAGAGTCTATACTTTGGTATCTAAAATATTTCATAATTTTTAAAACTATTTGATTAAATAAGCACAAAGCATAGTACAGCTCTTGCATTTACAACCAAAAACATGTTCATTCTCTTCCCAAAGGGGAGATAATACAGAGCCACATTATTGCACCTACTTCTAAGCCAAGGATCTCTGCATGATGTTCAGTCCTTCTATGGGGAAAATTTCTTTTAATATGGAGTGAGAGTTTAGATGACAGCTATCAAAAAGAATAAAAGACATGAATCTAGGTCAGATTACCATCCTGATATTCAGGACCTCTGCTGGGTCTCTTCAATTGCTGTCAGTGGATTTTCAGAAGTTTTCTAAAATGTTTTGTAAAACTGTTAATTCAGTGACATGACAAGCAGTTGTTCATTGATTAAGGCGATCATAACCCTCAATTGTAATTCATTCTCAGTGTAATTAAAACAGTGACTGCTTAATACTCCATGTGGTAAAAGTATTATTCCATTTAAAATATATCAAGTGTTTGCTTGTGTTTGATATCCAGGCTCCTGAGTTAGCGTAGATTCCGTGGTTGATGAGTTTTCTGATAAGTCCTTCCTCTTCATTGGATCCAGTTTGTCCACATTTTCCCCAACATGCCTCACTTCCTGAGGTGACAAGGATATCACTATGCCCAAAGAACATTTTATAGCTGGCTACAAGTTTTTATGGGTGTAAATTTCTGAGTATTTTTGTGCTTTAAAAAAAATCTCAAAGTCCTGCCTTTTACCTGGATTGTTACGAGCTTTAAAAAAATATAAGCATGGGATTACAAGTAGAATTTGTTAAATTCTAGTAGTAAATCTCTGCTTAAAAAAAACAAAAAATTTTCAAGAGCTAGAGAAGATTTTATTATGAAATTATCTCCCTGTATTTTCTTTCTTTACTCTTTTCTCCTAATTATGAGAAGATTCCATCAATGACACTAGAAGCTCCCCCTGCTTTTATATATCTTTATATCTTTCTGGAACAGAGGAAGTTGGAATTTCTTTTTTCATAGACCTGGTGATGCTAATAGTGGTGACCATCTGGATCTGTACACAATGCAGCCATTCCAAGATGTGTCTTCAAGAAAGGCACATCCGATCCTGGGAGAAGATGGCAGAAGAGTAAGACGCCGAGATCACCTTCCTTCCCACAGATACAGTAGAAATACATCTACACGTGGAACTGCTCCTACAGAATACCCACTGAACGCTGGCAGAAAACGTCAGACCTCCCAAAAGGCAAGAAACTCCCCCCGTACTTGGGTAGGGCAAAAGAAAAAAGAAATAACAGAGACAAAAGAATAGGGACGGCACCTGCACCAGTGGGAGGGAGCTGTGAAGGAGGAAAGATTTCCACGCACTAGGAAGCCCCTTCGCGGGCAGAGACTGCGGGTGGCAGAGGGGGGAAGCTTCGGAGGCACGGAGGAGAGCACAGCCACAGGGGTGCGGAGGGCAAAGCGGAGAGATTCCCGCACGGAGGCTCGGCGCCGAGCAGCACTCACCAGCCCGAGAGGCTCGTCTGCTCACCCGCCGGGGCGGGCGGGGCTGGGAGCTGAGGCTCGGGCTTCGGTCGGATCGCAGGGAGAGGGCTGGTGTTGGCAGCGTGAACACAGCCTGAAGGGGTTAGTGCACCACAGCTAGCCAGGAGGGAGTCCAGGAAAAAGTCTGCAGCTGCCAAAGAGGCAAGAGACTTTTTCTTCCCTCTTTGTTTCCTGGTGCGCGAGGAGAGGGGATTCAGAGCGCCGCCTAAACGAACTTCAGAGACGGGCGCGAGCCGCGGCTATCAGCGCGGACCCCACAGCAACAGGGGCGCAGAGGAAAAAGCGGAGAGATTCCCGCACAGAGGATCGGCGCCGAGCAGCACTCACCAGCCCGAGAGGCTTGTCTGCTCAGCCGCCGGGACAGGCGGGGCTGGGAGCCTGAGGCTCCGGCTTCGGTCGGATCGCAGGGAGAGGACTGGGGCTGGCGGCGTGAACACAGCCTGAAGGGGTTAGCGCACCACAGCTGGCTGGGAGGGAGACCGGGAAAAAGTCTGCAGCTGCCGAAGAGGCAAGAGTCTTTTTCTTGCTTCTTTGTTTCGCGGCGCGCAAGGAGAGGGGATTCAGAGCGCAGCCTAAACGAACTCCAGAGACTGGCACGAGCCGCAGCTATCAGCGCGGACCCCAAAGGCGGGCGTGAGCCGCGGCTAACAGCGCAGAATCCAGAGACAGGCGCGAGCCGCGGTTATCAGCGCGGACCACAGAGACGGGCGTGAGACGCTGGGGCTGCTGCTGCCGCCTCCAAAAATCCTGTGTGCGAGCACAGGTCACTCTCCACACCGCCCCTCCCGGGAGCCCGTGCAGCCCGCCACTGCCAGCGTCCTGTGATCCAGGGAGAACTTCCCCGGGAGAACGCACTGCGAGCCTCAGGCTGGTGCAACGTCACGCCGGCCTCTGACGCCGCAGGCTCGCCCCGCCTTCTCCGTACCCCTCCCTCCCCGCGGCCTGGGTGAGCCAGAGCCCCCGAAGCAGCTGCTCCTTTAACCCCGTCCTGTCTGGGTGGGGAACAGACACGCTCAGGCGACCTACATGCAGAGGCGGATCCAAATCCAAAGCTGAACCCCGGGACCTGTGTGAACAGAGAAGAGAAGGGGAAATCTCTCCCAGTAGCCTCAGAAGCAGTGGATTAAAACTCCACAAACAACTTGATGTGCCTGCATCTGTTGAATACCTGAATAGACAACGAATCATCCCAAATTCAGGAGGTGGACTTTGGGAGCAGGATATATTAATTTTTCCCCTTTTCCTTTTTTTGTGAGTGTATATGTATATGCTTCTGGGTGAGATTTTGTCTGTATAGCTTTGCTTTATAATAGCTTTATTTTACTTCACTATATTATAGCCTCTTTCTTTCTTTCTTTCTATTTTTTCTCCCTTTTACTCTGAGCCGTGTGGACAAAAGGCTCTTGGTGCTCCAGCCAGGCATCAGGGCCGTACCTCTGAGGTGGGAGAGCCAACTTCAGGACACTGGTCCACAAGAGACCTCCCAGCTCCACGTAATACCAAACGGCAAAAATCTCTCAGAGATCTCCATCTCAACATCAAGACCCAGCATCACTCAATGACCAGCAAGCTACAGTGCTGAACACCCTATGCCAAACAACTAGCAAGACAGGAACACAGCCCCATCCATTAGCAGAGAGGCTGCCTAAAATCATAATAAGGCCACAGACACCCCAAAATACACCACCAGACGTGGACACGCCCACCAGAAAGACAAGATCCAGCCTCATCCACCAGAACTCAGGCACTAGTTCCCTCCACCAGGAAGCCTACACAACCCACTGAACCAACCTTAGCCACTGGGGACAGATACCAAAAACAACGGGAACTACGAACCTGCAGCCTGTGAAAAGGAGACCCCAAACACAGTAAGATAAGCAAAATGAGATGACAGAAAAACACACAGCAGATGAAGGAACAGGGTCAAAACACACCAGACTTAACAAATGAAGAGGAAATAGGTAGTCTACCTGAAAGAGAATTCATAATAATGATAGTAAGGATGATCCAAAATCTGGGAAATAGAATAGACAAAATGCAAGAAACATTTAACAAGGACGTAGAAGAACTAAAGAGGAACCAAGCAACGATGAAAAACACAATAAATGAAATTAAAAATACTCTAGACGGGATCAATAGCAGAATAACTGAGGCAGAAGAACGGATAAGTGACCTGGAAGATAAAATAGTGGAAATAACGACTGCAGAGCAGAATAAAGAAAAAAGAATGAAAAGAACTGAGGACAGTCTCAGAGACCTCTGGGACAACATTAAACGCACCAATATTCGAATTATAGGGGTCCCAGAAGAAGAAGAGAAAAAGAAAGGGACTGAGAAAATATTTGAAGAGATTATAGTTGAAAACTTCCCTAATATGGGAAAGGAAATAGTTAATCAAGTCCTGGAAGCACAGAGAGTCCCATACAGGATAAACCGAAGGAGAAACACGCCAAGACACATATTAATCAAACTGTCAAAAATTAAATATAAGGAAAACATATTAAAAGCAGCAAGGGAAAAAAAACAAATAACACACAAGGGAATCCCCATAAGGTTAACATCTGATCTTTCAGCAGAAACTCTGCAAGCCAGAAGGGAGTGGCAGGATATACTTAAAGTGATGAAGGAGAAAAACCTACAACCAAGATTACTCTACCCAGCAAGGATCTCATTCAGATGTGATGGAGAAATTAAAACCTTTACAGACAAGCAAAAGCTGAGAGAGTTCAGCACCACCAAACCAGCTTTACAACAAATGCTAAAGGAACTTCTCTAGGCAAGAAACACAAGAGAAGGAAAACACCTACAATAACAAACCCAAAACATTTAAGAAAATGGGAATAGGAACATACATATCGATAATTACCTTGAATGTAAATGGATTAAATGCTCCAACCAAAAGACATAGACTGGCTGAATGGATACAAAAACAAGACCCATATATATGCTGTCTACAAGAGACCCACTTCAGACCTAGAGACACACACAGACTGAAAGTGAGGGGATGGAAAAAGATATTCCATGCAAATGGAAATCAAAAGAAAGCTGGAGTAGCAATTCTCATATCAGACAAAATAGACTTTAAAATAAAGACTATTACAAGAGACAAAGAAGGACACTATATAATGATCAAGGGATCGATCCAAGAGGAAGGTATAACAATTGTAAATATTTATGCACCCAACATAGGAGCACCTCAATACATAAGGCAAATACTAACAGCCATAAAAGGGGAAATCGACAGCAACACAATCATAGTAGGGGACTTTAACACCCCACTTTCACCAATGGACAGATCATCCAAAATGAAAATAAATAAGGAAACACAAGCTTTAAATGATACATTAAACAAGATGGACTTAATGGATATTTATAGGACATTCCACCCAAAAACAACAGAATACACATTTTTCTCAAGTGCTCATGGAACATTCTCCAGGATAGATCATATCTTGGGTCACAACTCAAGCCTTGGTAAATTTAAGAAAATTGAAATCGTATCAAGTATCTTTTCCGACCACAACGCTATGAGACTAGATATCAATTACAGGAAAAGATCTGTAAAAAATACAAACACATGGAGGCTACACAATACACTACTTAATAACGAAGTGATCACTGAAGAAATCAAAGGGGAAATCAAAAAATACCTAGAAACAAATGACAATGGAGATACGACGACCCAAAACCTATGGGACACAGCAAAAGCAGTGCTAAGAGGGAAGTTTATAGCAATACAAGCCTACCTCAAGAAACAGGAAACATCTCAAATAAACAACCTAACCTTGCACCTAAAGCAATTAGAGAAAGAAGAACAAAAAAACCCCAAAGCCAGCAGAAGGAAAGAAATCATAAAGCTTAGGTCAGAAATAAATGAAAAAGAAATGAAGGAAACAATAGCAAAAATCAATGAAACTAAAAGCTGGTTCTTTGAGAAGATAAACAAAATTGATAAACCATTAGCCAGACTCATCAAGAGAAAAAGGGAGAAGACTCAAATCAATAGAATTAGAAATGAAAAAGGAGAAGTAACCACTGACACTGCAGAAATACAAAAGATCATGAGAGATTACTACAAGCAACTCTATGCCAATAAAATGGACAACCTGGAAGAAATGGACAGATTCTTAGAAATGCACAAACTGCCGAGACTGAACCAGGAAGAAATAGAAAATATGAACAGACCAATCACAAGCACTGAAATTGAAACTGTGATTAAAAACCTTCCAACAAACAAAAGCCCAGGACCAGATGGCTTCACAGGCGAATTCTGTCAAACATTTAGAGAAGAGCTAACACCTATCCTTCTCAAACTCTTCCAAAATATTGCAGAGGGAGGAACACTCCCCAACTCATTCTACGAGGCCACCATCACCCTGATACCAAAACCAGACAAAGATGTCACAAAGAAAGAAAACTACAGGCCAATATCACTGATGAACATAGATGCAAAAATCCTCAACAAAATACTAGCAAACAGAATCCAACAGCACATTAAAAGGATCATACACCATGATCAAGTGGGGTTTATTCCAGGAATGCAAGGATTCTTCAATATACGCAAATCAATCAATGTGATACACCATATTAATAAATTGAAGGAAAAAAACCATATGATCATCTCAATAGATGCAGAGAAAGCTTTCGACAAAATTCAACACCCATTTATGATAAAAGCCCTGCAGAAAGTAGGCATAGAGGGAACTTTCCTCAACATAATAAAGGCCATATATGACAAACCCACAGCCAACATTGTCCTCAATGGTGAAACACTGAAACCATTTCCACTAAGATCAGGAACAAGACAAGGTTGCCCACTCTCACCACTATTATTCAACATAGTTTTGGAAGTCCTAGCCATAGCAATCAGAGAAGACAAAGAAATAAAAGGAATCCAAATTGGAAAAGAAGAAGTAAAGCTGTCACTATTTGCAGATGACATGATATTATACATAGAGAATCCTAAAGATGCTACCAGAAAACTCCTAGAGCTAATCAATGAATTTGGTAAAGTAGCAGGATACAAAATTAATGCACAGAAATCTCTTGCATTTCTATACACTAATGACGAAAAATCTGAAAGTGAAATTAAGAAAACACTCCCGTTTACCATTGCAACAAAAAGAATAAAATATCTAGGAATAAACCTACCTAAGGAGACAAAAGACCTGTATGCAGAAAATTATAAGACACTGATGAAAGAAATTAAAGATGATACAAATAGATGGAGAGATATACCATGTTCCTGGATTGGAAGAATCAACATTGTGAAAATGACTCTACTACCCAAAGCAATCTACAGATTCAATGCAATCCCTATCAAACTACCACTGGCATTTTTCACAGAACTAGAACAAAAAATTTCACAATTTGTATGGAAACACAAAAGACCCCGAATAGCCAAAGCAATCTTGAGAACGAAAAATGGAGCTGGGGGAATCAGGCTCCCTGACTTCAGACTATATTACAAAGCTTCAGTAATCAAGACAGTTTGGTACTGGCACAAAAACAGAAATATAGATCAATGGAACAGGATAGAAAGCCCAGAGATAAACCCACGCACATATGGTCACCTTATCTTTGATAAAGGAGGCAAGCATATACAGTGGAGAAAAGACAGCCTCTTCAATAAGTGGTGCTGGGAAAATTGGACAGCTACATGTAAAAGTATGAAATTAGAACACTCCCTGACACCATGCACAAAAATAAACTCAAAATGGATTAAAGACCTAAGTGTAAGGCCATACACTATCAAACTCTTAGAGGAAAACATAGGCAGAACACTCTATGACATACATCACAGCAAGATTCTTTTTGACCCAGCTCCCAGAGAAATGGAAATAAGAACACAAATAAACAAATGGGACCTAATGAAACTTAAAAGCTTTTGCACAGCAAAGGAAACCATAAACAAGACCAAAAGACAACCCTCAGAATGGGAGAAAATATTTGCAAATGAAGCAACTGACGAAGGATTAATCTCCAAGATTTACAAGCAGCTCATGCAGCTCAATAACAAAAAAACAAACAACCCAATCCAAAAATGGGCAGAAGACCTAAATAGACATTTCTCCAAAGAAGATATACAGATGGCCTACAGACACATGAAAGAATGCTCAACATCATTAATCATTAGAGAAATGCAAATCAAAACTACAATGAGATATCATCTCACACCGGTCAGAATGGCCATCATCAAAAAATCTAGAAACAATAAATGCTGGAGAGGGTGTAGAGGAAAGGGACCACTCTCGCACTGTTAGTGGGAATGTAAATTGATACAGCCACTATGGAGAACAGTATGGAGGTTCCTTAAAAAACTACAAATAGAACTACCATACGACCCAGCAATCCCACTACTGGGCATATACCCTGAGAAAACCATAGGTCAAAAAGAGTCATGTACCAAAATGTTCATTGCAGCTCTATTTACAATAGCCAGGACATGGAAGCAACCTAAGTGTCCATCATCGGATGAATGGATAAAGAAGATGTGGCACATATATACAATGGAATATAACTCAGCCATAAAAAGAAATGAAATGGAGGTATTTGTAATGAAGTGGATGGAGTTAGAGTCTGTCATACAGAGTGAAGTAAGTCAGAAAGAGAAAAACAAATACAGTATGCTAACACATATATACGGAATCTAAGGGAAAAAAAAAAAGGCCATGAAGAACCTAGTGGCAAGACGGGAATAAAGACACAGACCTACCAGAGAATGGACTTGAGGATATGGGGAGGGGGTGGGGTGAGATGTGACAGGGTAAGAGAGTGTCATGGACATATATACACTACCAAATGTAAAATAGATAGCTAGTGGGAAGCAGCCACATAGCACAGGGAGATCAGCTTGGTGCTTTGTGACCACCTAGAGGGGTGGGATGGGGAGGGTGGGAGGGAGGGAGTTGCAAGAGGGAAGAGAAATGGGAACATATTGTATATGTATAACTGATTCACTTTGTTATAAAGCAGAAGCTAACATACCATTGTAAGGCAATTATACTTCAATAAAGATGTTAAAAAAAAAAAAAAAAAAAAGAAAGGCACATCCTATCACCCACATAGGGTGTGTTATCTGCCTGCACTTCTGCAGCTATTTGTACTCCCATGCCCAAATAGAAAAGTATGGTATTATTCTATATTATCCTTGGATAAAATCAAATTGCATTTTTATAAAGGGAAAATTAAAGTTTCTTGGTTTTGAATGAAACTGTAAAAAAAAAGAATATTTTTCATCTATTATTTGGTGTTGTGTGCCATATAACTATGTAATTATGTAGTTCATATTGTATTATATGTACTTAAGTCATATTATGACACAGTCTATTCTCAATAAATATTTGTTAAATGAACTGAAGATTTTTTTTGAAGTATTTTGGAATAGGTGAAGTCATTCACCTATATAGAAACAGCTGGTTGGGATTGGGGGCAAGTGTTGAGCAAACAGTGATAAAAAGAGCTGGAAGCTATAATATTTCTCCCTTATCCTTCTAGTAGTTGTCTTTGCTAATTGAAGTTGACTCTTAATAGGTTATATAGATGGACCCAAAGTAAACATTTGGACAGGGATTGACTCATTCTTGGGTTTGGGATAGTTATGCTTTAACATGGGAGCCTGTTTCACTCTTTCCTCATTCCAGATTTGTTCCCAAATGTTCCAGACAAAAGGCTCTTATTAGGGTTGAGTCACTGCTGGTTAGAAACAGAGATCGTAAACAATATGTTAGCTGGAACTAGCCTTCATTTTAAAAACTTAACTTCTTGCTTTTTGTGGGTTCACACACTCACAATATGTAAACAGTATCTTTAGACAATGGCTGTGCTATTCTTTACGTATAATCTGTCTCCATTCACCTCATACACTTATACTCACCCTTCCTTTTAGGCATATGTCTTTCCAAATAAAAGAGTTAGCAAGTAACCATCTAAGGTAATTGGATGAAATTGCATGATATATGCTTTTAATGATATGTGTAAAAAATACAGGTATGTATTACAATTTCTATGAATATGTTATTTACAGACTGGTTTCTCTAATACCCATGCTAAATTGTACAGCTTATCCCACTCCTGGGCATATACCTGGAGAAAACTATAATTCGAAAAGATACATGCACCCCTATGTTCATAGCAACACTATTCACAATAGCTAAAACATGGAAACAACCTAAATGTCCATCAATAGGTGAATGGATAAAGAAGATGTGGTACATATATACAATGGAATACTACTCAGCCATAAAAAAGAATGAAATAATGCCATTTGCAGCAACATGGATGCAACTAGAGATTATCATACTGAAGTACGTCAGAAAGAGAAAGACAAATACATATGATATCACTTGTATGTGGGATCTAAAATATGGCACAAATGAACCTATCTACAAAACAGAGAGACTCACAGACATAGAGATCAGACTTGTTGTTGCCAAGGGGGAGGAGGGGAGGGAGAGAAATGGACTGGGAGTTCCGGGTTGGTAGATGCAAACCATTACATTTAGAATGGATAAAGAACAAGGTCCTACTGTACAGCACAGGGAACTATATCCAATCTCCTGGGATAAACCATAATGGAAAAGAATATAAAAAAACGAATGTCTATATGTGTATAACTGAGTCACTGCTGTACGGCAGAGATTGACACAACATTGTTAAGTCAACTACACTTCAATTAAAAAAAAAGGAAAAAAAAAAGAAATTGTACAGCTTATCACTGTCATTTCTACATTCCAAATTCACATAAGAAGAATTTAAAAATTAAGTAAAAAGAATTCTTAGGATATAATGAATATGAAAATGACCACAGAAACAAAAGCATTTAAAACATTTAGATGAAGAATTTCTTCTCTATAATTTTGCTCACACTTTTTTCTAGACAATATCAACTACTACTGTGTTGTTAATTTCCATCTGTAACCTAACTCCTAAATCTGTATTTCCAACCCTGGCCTTTTATAGTTTGCATCTATGACTCTAGCCATCTGCTGGGAGCTTGCACTTGGATGACCCACAAACACTCCAAACTCAGTATTTCTAAAACCAAACTCATTATGTCTACCTGCTCCCCAGTCCATTCCATTTCTATAGAGGTAAATGGTTTTATTATATATCTAGTCATCTAAGCCAGAAACTTGGGAATTATTCTAGCTTTCTTTCCTTCTGATTTCCCATGGGTCATCATGGACCTATGCATATTTTCCTCCCTAGGCATTTTTCAAGTCAGGTCGTTCTTCACCACCCCTGCAGTTTTTCTCTTGCTTTTGCTCCTCATTTTGTTTTGCATGAAGGGATTCCTTAATTAGTCTCCAACCTCCTTCCACTCTTCTTCCCCAAAGAGTCAACACAGGCTCTACACTAGGGGTTCAAACTGGCAGCCCTCAGGCTAGATTTACTTAGCAACTTTTATTCTCTTGTCATTTTTAATCACTTGAATATCTTTATACACTTTTCAGTTTGTCTCCTCCACCACTCCCCACCACTTTAGACCAGCCCCCAATTTACACATTTTTTATTTGCTTGATCCTCAGAGGTATTTGAATTTGTGCCTCTTGTTGCATATTTCTAAAATGGAAGTTTACCTAAAAATCCTTCAATTGCCCATTATCCCCTATAGAAAATGTCTAAATTCTTTATCATGGATACAATACTCTCAGAATCTTGAGTACTTTCCCATCTTCCCTTTTAACATATGCTTCAGCCATTCTACATTTTTGAAGTCAGTTGCTTGATTTTTTAAAAATATTTATTTGGCTGTGCCGGGTCTTAGTTGCGGCACACGGGATCCTTAGTTGTGGCATGCGAAATCTTTCTTCTTTTAGCTGCGGCATGCGGGATTAGTTCCCTCACCAGGGATCGAACCCAGGCCCCCTGCATTGGGAGTGTGGAGTCTTAACTGTTGGACCACCAGGGAAGTCCCTCAGCCATTCTATATTTACAGGCCCCAGATATGCCCTGCTGCTCCATGACTTTATGTTTTTGTTAAAATCTGCTTCCTCTGCTTTGTTACATTCTAACTTCCTTCAACTGGTTACGCTTAGCCATATGGCTTGAGCAACATTTTCTTTGTAACCCTCTCTCTCAAGCAGAATTATTCATTCCTGCCTTTTGCTATCACTTCCCCTTAAATATTCCTCAAAATTGTATGCTTATATATTTGTTTTCTCTGCTAGACCTGATATCCTTGGGACCAGCTTAATATGTCTTCACATTTCTAGTGCCTAGCATAGTACTTGATACATAGCTGTAATCTGCTGTATGAGTAAATGGACGAATGGACTGTGTGCATGCGCATGTGTGTGTGTATGTGTGTGTGTGTGTGTGTGCGTGTGTAACATTATTACTGCAAACACTTACAGACCATTTACCATGTCCTAGGCATTGTTCTAAGCACTTCTGTTAACTCATTTAATCCTCCCAACAACCCTATGAATTAGTAATGAATAAATATGAAATCTGAAATCAAGTTAGATCAAATAGGCAAGTAGTTTTCTATCATGATTTAAGAAGCATTTCTTTAGAAGTAGAAATGATTGTCATGTTTGTATTAAATTTAAAAAATAAGTTAATGAAGATACACAAAAGAAGAAGAAGAGAGACGGGGCTTCCCTGGTGGCGCAGTGGTTGAGAATCTGCCTGCCAATGCAGGGGACGCAGGTTCGAACCCTGGCCTGGGAAGATCCCACATGCCGCGGAGCAACTGGGCCTGTGAGCCACAACTACTGAGCCTGCGCTCCGCAACAAGAGAGGCCACGATAGTGAGAGGCCCGTGCACCGCGATGAAGAGTGGCCCCCGCTTGCCGCAACTAGAGAAAGCCCTCGCACAGAAACGAAGACCCAACACAGCCAAAAATAAGTAAATAAATAAATAATTAATTTAAAAAAAAAAAAAGAAGAAGAAGAAGAGGGAGGACATTACTTCAGGTAGGTGCAATTGCTCAATTGAGTGTTTCTGCTTCTGCTTAATGAAATCCTTCCTGGGAGAGGCAAAATCTTGTGTCATTCTTTCTAACCTGAAGCAAAATAATTTCTTCCTGCCATAAAAACATTATTATTTTTTAAATCTTTGATTTGTATAAAGCATTTGGTGATAATCTGTGAGCAGAGACAAAGCTTACATTCACAGATAATGATACTGCTTCAATTTCATCTAGCCACAGTTTTTACAATGTCCTAGGAGGCTCTACATAATCTGCAACCCCAGTGTTCCCTCCATCTGGAAATCTCTTTGCCCAGATATATTTAGGCTCAGTGGGTAGATAGTGTTCAGGTAGGCAGAGATAAGGAAAAGAACTTCAGGGAGGGACTGACAAGATCAAATGCAGAAAAGCACCAGGCATGTTGGAGGTTCAGAGAGTAGGCCAGTGATGGGAGAGACAGTTCAGCCAGGGTCTGGCAGGGAATGGAGAGCAACTGAAGGTTCTCAAATGTTAGAGGACTCTATGGCCCGAGGACAGTTTTACAAAGATGAATAGGCGATTGAGTTCAGTTGGATTGAAGGTAGAAGAGATCAGAGACAGGGAGGTCAGCCAGGGGCAAGATCCTAAACTGGAATATTAGCCACAGAGCTAGAAAAAAGTAATAAAAATGAGAAAGATTGTGGGAAGAGAAAGATTATGAGAGACTGAGTGCCTGATCAGATATGAGACAAAAGAAGGGGGTGTGAGGTCCTGATGATAGTGGCCACAGCAGGAGCAGAACCCTCGGGGGGGATCTGTTGCAGATAGAGGTTTGATGGAAATGGGATATATTAGGCAGTTGGAAATAGGGCCGTGGCCCAGAAAATGGACTAGGTCTAAGGATACAAATCCTGTAAAATTCGGATTCTTGTTCTTTCTGTAGGATGAGAGGTAACCAATCAGGAGACAGAGACTGGCAATGGGCACTCTCATATGCCACTATGGGAAGTGAATTTGTGCAAATGTTTTTGGATTAGAATTTGGAAATACTCATCAACATCTGAAGTATACGTACCTTTAGAAATATTCTCTGTAGAATTTATCTTACAGAGATATTTGCACAGTTGAGCAAGAGTATATACAAGGATGCTCATTGATGTACTGTTTGGCTTGTAATGGCGAAAAAAATTGGAGTCAACTTAATTGTCCATCATTGGATGGTACCTCTATATGATGAAATACTATGTTGCTGTTAAATATAACAGAATGAGGTAAAGCTATATATAATGACACAGAAAGGTGTCTACCATGTATTAAGCAAAAAAACAAGTTGTAGATGTGTTAATTAACTAGATGGGAGGAATCTTTTCACAATGAATAAGTATATCAAATCATCACCATGTACACTTTTTTCATGTACACTTTAAATATCTTTCCATTTTGTCAATTATACCTCAATAAAGCTGAAAATTTTTCAATTAAAAAAACCTCTTAAAATTCCCCTCCCACCCCATGACCACTAACAGAAGAGTTCAGTTGGTGCATGTTCTGGTTCTACCTAGCCTTGAAAAGCTGGGTCCAACAGCAAGTCACTTCTCCATCCCCCAGGAATTGTGTTAACCATTTTATTTATTTTTAAATAAAACAAAAGGGTGGGGAGAAAAGCAAGTTGCAAAATGGTGTGTCTAATATAATTCCACTTTTCAAAAAAGTGAGATATATATTTGGACATGCACACAGAAAGGTCTAAAAGAATATGTGGAATTGTTAACTGTGATAGTTTAGGTTGGGCATGACTTGAGGGGACATTGACCTTCTACAGCTATAAATTGTTAGACTTTTTTCCACTGAGCATGTAGTATTTGTAATAAGAATAAAAGTTTGGAATTTTATAAAAAAAACACTTTCAGACTTTCTTGAGGTCATTCAGTCACTGGTACTAAAGGTGAGATAAAAGTAGGTCAAAGCAAGGCAGGAAAACGTGCGGTGGACTGAGTATGTGAAAGCGGTACATGGTGTGTATGTATTGATATATGAAAATGAGCGGACGGGCCCTGCCTGGTTTGGCACCTCCTGAACATTCTAGCCCCCTTTCATAGCACCTTCCCCTCCCCCTTACACCGGCCTCCTGTCTGTTCCTTGAATAAGCCTTTCAACACATGGCCTCTGCGCATGCTGTCTCTGCCCTGAAAAAATCCCCACCCCAAACACACAGCCTCCGACATATACACACCTTGCTCTTACTTCACATCTCAGCTCTGTTGTCACTTCCTCAGAGAAGTGAGAGGGCAGCCTTTCAGAATACAGCAGGCCCCTTTGTTACATGTGTTTCTAAATACGCTACACGTGATTTGAATGGGAAAACAAATTTAAAACGGGAAGGTAGAAAGACGGCAGAGAGTGACTAATGCTTTAATGGTATTCATGTTTTGAAACCTTTCTTCTTGATCTATATTGTCTAGTCTACCTGCTTTACCTACTTTTAAGTTTACTTGTGGTTCTTCTTAGATGTTTCCTATGCAGGGCGGTTAAGAGAATCCTGAAATCATTAATAGACTGTGAATTCCTGCAGTATCATTGTACAAGTTCCCTTTGGACAAATTCCTTTCTACACTCGTTTATTGAGCACTAAGTTCTGTTCGAGACCCTGGGTGGAATAACCTTATCTACTGCCCACCTTTCCTACTTTTTCCTCTTCTACTCTCTTATTCAGTGCAAGCTCAGCCCATCACTGTGATTTGCAATCTCATGAGCATTGGAATAACCTGAGGAGCTTTAAAAAAAAATGGGGGAATTCACCCTCAGGGATTCTGACTCTGCTGGTCTAGGGTCAGACCCAAGCACAGGGGTGTTCTGAAAGTTCCTTGGGTGACGCTAACGTGCGGGCAGCATTAAGTACCACTGGCTGAGATTAATCTTGAAACAGAAACTACTTGGAGAACTGGAGAACACCTGACTTATGGAAATCAAAGCCTGGGTGGTTCCAATGGCATTAATCTCTTAGATGGAGTCAGACTTGCTTTGTTCACAAAGGTAGAGGCTGAAGGCAGAAAGCATAAAAGGTGACAGCTGAAGCATCACCCTGAATTAAGGCTGATGACTTTGGACCAGAGCACTTGCTTGTAGGAAATAGTTTGATCACTTGTACAGCTGGATGAGGGGCAGGCGTTCATGGAGGAGAAGAGCAGATTAAATGCCTGTGGGGACCCATACTAGCTTTCAGATTCTGTTCTCTGTTACTCATGCGTCTCAAAGACTTTCAGAACAAGCAAGCATTATTTTAGGAGTTTAATGCATGGGGCACCTGAGGCCCTGGAAGTTTTATGCCTCATTCTTCAGCACAGTCCATCTCCCAGGACTCCTGACTCCCAAACACCAGAGGTTATCACCAGGTGTCCTGTCTGAAGCAGGACATCTGATTCCTAATCTTGGCTGAGCCACTAATCACCACAGATGTGGCCTGCTTAAGTCACCTCTGCTCTCAGGGCCTCGGTTCCTTCAGATAAGTTGAACTATATGGCCTATCCAAACCCCCTTCAGCAGTAGAAAGTGACACTAGGTGGCACTCATGTAACTCCAGTGGGGAACGGTTGGAACATGTTGGCTGCCAGGCTCTTTCTGTCCCTTAAAAGACCCAAGGACATGATAAATGCAACTTGAGAAATAATGCAGTTTTAGGAAGACTGCTTGGGCCTCCTTTCACCAAGAAGAGTTTTTGAATCTGTGGATGCCTGTTGTGTTTTACCAGCTACTTTAACAATGTATTTTTGATTTCATATTCCTCTCCTTTTTATCATCTCAAATTTTAAAATATTGTAGAGAAAGCTATTTCCTATGGCTTAGCTATGTTTGTAATCTTGTCCAGACACACAGACTTGTGTGACATGAGAGCATGTGGTATTACCTTAGCAAGTGCCAAGTTCTCCCAATCACAAGCCACTACACGAGCAACTTCTAGGAGAGAGACCCACTGTCCCAGTACTGAACCTCAAGCAAATGGGATTCTTCCCTGCGATGAGTCGCCCCCGAACAGGGTGACCCAGACGTGGCTTTTGTTCAGTCTTTCTCCCCACAGCTGGTTTATCCTGATGTTTCCAAGAGGTTCCTTCCGGTCTAGGTTCATTTTAAGAATGCAGTCTGGATCAACCTGGCTTCAGAACTTGACTTTCATGATCAGGATATTATCTCAAAGGTGATACTTTCTTCATCGGCAAAAATCACCCAAGACACCTTTCAGATGCTTCTCCCTCAATCAAGGACCACAGTAGTAGTACCCAAGGATTTAGCAACGAAAATAAAAGACAGAGGAACTAAGTTTGGCATCTAAATCTGTGAGATCTGAGAAGAGATTTAAGAAGTTTCATGTTGTTAATTCATGTTGGGAGTAATAGGTGGATCGCAGTGACTTCATCACCTGTCAATATAAGGGACCCTGGACTTGCGTGAACTTCCTGGGTGGAAGTATAGTCATGACTTCCAGACCTAGGGGTGGTGTTAGAGTCAGGGTAAGGGATTGAAGGTACATATGTGTATGCACTGGTAGACTACAAAGACCTGAAGCCAAAATACTAATAGCAGTGGCGTTATGGGTGACATTTATTGTCATCTGTATACTTTTCTCTGTATTTCTCAAATTTTAATGATCATGAATTTGTTTTTGTGTTTTATTATTTCAAAATTCAAAATTCAAAAGAAGGAAAGAGAAAAGAATGATCAGCAGGTTTCAACAAAGAAACAGTTGTTTGTAAATTACCTTGTTTATGACTTGAAAGAAAGCTAGTATGATTTCAAAAGGGGATTGTACTATTTCCCTTGGATGTGGAAATTACTTGACTCTGGTCTGATCCACTGATGGTGAAGTAACACCTGAAAGACTCACATTAACATTACAATTGTCCTCAACATACACAAAAGGAACCTTTAAAATGAATACAAATAATTTTTTATAATTTATAATTCTCCTCTTGTTGAATCAAAATGTACTACTTTAAGTGTGAGATTGCTTTTTCGACTATGATGTTTTACTTTTCAACCTCATGTTAATTCTACAAAGCTTGGCAGATACCCAGTTGTGACTTCCTTTAGGACTTTTTGTTGCCACTCATTATTCTTCTTAACAATGCCCAAGGTAAAGAGCACCAAGCTTGGAAAAGGTTTGGAGAAAGTTTCTAATCCAGCTTTGGTACAACCTAGCAGTGTAAACATGGTCAGGTTACTTAAGTGTCCTGGGTTTCAGTTTTTCCATTTGTAAAGCAAAGCATGGCTGTTCTTACTATCTCTTACACCTCAGTTATTATAAGGATAAAATAAGATAATGTATGTGACAGGACTCAAAATTCTATAGGTGGGTTCTTTTGGAAACTGATGGTGAGATAAAGTATGGAGTAAAAAAGGTTTTCTGAGAGAGTGACACCTGTAAAAGAAAAGGGGAGTAAGCAGAATTGAGCAGGTCAGAGGGCGATGCTTTCTCTGCCAGCCCAACAGGGAGCACAGAGCTATGATGGCCAGTTCAAGAAGTCCATGTTGGATGGGAATGGCCAGTTCCTTATACCACTGCCTTGCTCAGTCATTGGCTGGGGGGCCACTCCATAAACAGAGTGACCTCAGCTCCAACACAGAGCAGGTCTTGAAGGAGCTAATAGCTGGAGGCTGTCAGCTTACCACACTTCTTGAAGCTGAATAGCAAGTCCTTTCTGGAAAGGAGGACATGAGTGGTATATCTCATGTCTGCCACACTGGCCCCTAATATGACTCTACTTGGGGCCACCACTTGAGATGGGTGTACACTATATCTCAAGATTATGAGTTCCCTTTCTCTGACCACAAACTTCTGTCCTTTGATATTGTCCACTCCCTCTCTGAGCACTGAGCAATGCTCTCCCCACCCTCCATGACCCCTATTCTTCTCTCCTTCCCTATCTTGACAGTCACCTCCTTCTGATTTCCCTGGCCTCTCTAGCAAGGTTCACTAGCTTGGACTCAAGCGTCTGGGATTTTATGTTGCCTTCTCTTGCTCCTCTCGACCCTTTGATTGTTTCTCATGCTTGTCAGACTGATTTCTGAGTCACCCCATGGTCTTCTTTCCTCTGAAACTTGAGTGATGAACCTTACTGGAAAAATTCATGTGGGGACTTCCCTGGCGGTCCAGTGGTTAGGACTCCGCGCTTCCACTCCCGGGGCCCCAGGTTCCATCCCTGGTTGGGGAACTAAGATCCCGCAAGCTGCACAGTGTGGCCAAAAAAAAAAAAAATTCATTCAGTACCATCTACTGAATGGTAAACTACACTTCAATGACAGCCAATTTCATCAACACATTTACTGCAGCAATCCTTTTACCCAGTTCTTATTGTCTCCCTGTTCCACTTACATTGTGTCTGACTTGTAAGAGATGATTGACATTTATCCAATTCTGCCTTATGCAGAAGGTATCTATGTACTTGATATATACTCCCTTCCACGCTTCTCCCTCCAGCTTTATTTTTTATTTTTTAAAATAAATTTATTTATTTTATTTATTTTTGTCTGTGTTGGGTCTTCGTTGCTGCACGTGGGCTTTCTCTAGTTGCAGTGAGCGGGGGCTACTCTTCATTGCGGTGTGCGGGCTTCTCAGTGCGGTGGCTTCTCTCGTTGCAAAGCACAGGCTCTAGGCACGTGGGCTTCAGTAGTTGTGGCACTCAGGCTCAGTAGTTGTGTCTCACAGGCTCTAGAGTGCAGGCTCAGTAGTTGTGATGCACAGGCTTAGTTGCTCCGCGGCATGAGGGGTCTTCCCGGACCAGGGATTGAACCTGTGTCCCCTGCATTGGCAGGCGGATTCTCAACCACTGCGCCACCAGGGAAGCCCCTCCCTCCAACTTTTATATGGTAACTCTCTAGGTTACCATAGGAGCTAGGACTTGCACTATCCTGACTCTTGTTCAATACCCAGAACAGTGCCATAAGCTTATCTGGCACTGAAAAAAATTGTTGAGTGAATGAAGAACAACTAAATTTGTTTTGTTATATGCCTATTACAGGCTAGAGACAATTTCAAGTATATTATATGTCATCTCAATACTCATAGGACTCCCATTTTGTAGGTTTTAATCTTCCTATTTTATAGATTTATTTGTTGCCTGTCTCTTGCCACTAAATATAAGTTCCTTGAGGGCAAATATCATGTCTGATTTGTTTCTGTAGCTTTGTAGCTCCACTTCCCAGGTGATGCCTGACACATAGATGATACTCAATGAAAGTTAGATGAAGGATCAGATAAGTGAGGGAACCACAAATGAAGGGTCAAGTTAAGACTGTGTCCAACACCAAAGCCTGTGCACTTTGTACCATGTCATGTGGCTCTGTCTGTATTGTGTTGTTAACTGCCCAAGGTTTCACAACAATTTAATGACCAAATTTGAATTAGAAGAAAATGATCCTCCATGCCATACTTCAATCAAAATGGTGACAGAAATTATAGTTGTCACTTGCTTTATTTACTTGTAAAGAATGTACCTAGGGCTCCCCTGGTGGCGCAGTGGTTGAGAATCTGCCTGCCAATGCAGGGGACACGGGTTCGAGCCCTGATCTGGGAAGATCCCACATGCCACGGAGCAACTGGGCCCGTGAGCCACAACTACTGAGCCTGGGCGACTGGAGCCTGTGCTCCACAACAAGAGAGGCTGCGATAGTGAGAGGCCCGCGCACCGCGATGAAGAGTGGTCCCCGCTCGCCGCAACTACAGAAAGCCCTCGCACAGAAACGAAGACCCAACACAGCCATAAATAAAAAATAAATAAATAAATAAAAATGTAAAATAATACAGACATACACTTTATAAAAAAAAAAAAGAATGTACCTAATATCATAGGAAGGATAATTGGCCAGTTCATGAATTTTCAGTTTCTGCTTCGAACATCTGACTGTAATCGTTTCTTTACCTTGTTCTGACGTCATCCATGACTCAGTATATGTTTGGGTATTATTTGGGACCCATCTGAATTCATAAGCCTTCTATTTCTTATCATGAAAATAAGATTAGCCAATATTTGCATATGCTAACACAAGTGACAAAATTATAAAGAATGAGTTAAACAAAATGTCACTTAGCAGAAAGTGATAATTAAGCTCTTAATTAATCTTTCTTTCTGCCAGAATTTGGCTTTTAGTCAACTGATACCATTTGATAATAGTGTACATAATGTGGCAAGCACCAGAAAGAAGCTTCTAGACAGCTCATGGATACTAAAAGTATGCAAATCTTTGAACCTATAGTTGGAAATTGAACAGCAATAGAGGTGGGATTCTAGAATTTCCATTCCCACCACTACTTATAATGGAACCAAACAACTGTGAATGCATTGCAGAGATTACTGAGGCCTTCATTCATAAAGCATTTTATGAACCTTTTAATGTAAATGCCAACTATTTTTAAATCTTATGATTCCATGATGAAAATATTTTCCTAAACAATTTGGACCACTCCATATAGTTCTAACGGTTTCCCTATTAAGTACCTTTCAAAAATAGCCACAACGTATCTTTTTGAAATAGACGGGTATTAACCAAATGGAAGTGTGCAATGAAAGTTTCTGCTAAAGCAATGAAACCAAAATAGTCTATAAAATGAGGGATTTGAACTAAATGATCTCTAAGTTTGCTTTCAGTCATGGGGAAAAAAAAATCTATGGCTGTAACCCTGAAAAAGTTTAGTCAATGCTAAAACCTGAATACAATTCACATGCCCTGTTATTCATGCCTTACATGATAAATTCTTGCCCATTAGTTTAACTCAAATCTGAAGGGAAATTAGCAATTCTATGTGAATTTATCCATTTGTTTTTATTAACTCATCATTCTATCTACATGTTTAATAAAATGTTCATAACGTAACAAGAGCTTCTAATTAAAGGAAGAGGCATTTCAGAAATTTTTTTTCCTTATTTTTCTGCAAAGGTGATGACAGAGTTTCAACACCCAGCTTTATGTTCCACGGTTATAATTTTGTGCCATATTTACATATAAAAAAGAGCTGCTATTGCAGCACCTCTCCCGATCATAATATCTTACATTCATACCACACTTTACAGTTTAACAAATTTATTTTTTTATTTTTTATTTATTTATTTTTTGGCCACGCTGCACGGCCTGCAGAATCTCAGTTCCCTGACCAGGGATTGAACCCGGGCCTCTGTAGTGAAAGCCCGGAATCCTAACCACTAGACCACCAGGGAACTCCCCAAATTTATTTTTTCAGTTTTTAAATTTCCTATCACATTCACCTCATTGGCTCCTCTAAACCTTCTCATCACGCCTTAAGCACCTAGTCTCCTTGACCCCTCATTCTCCACCTTTGATCCCCTCAGTGGCCCTGAGGAGAGAGCTTGGCAGATATTCCCAGTCAGCAATGAGCAAACCAAAGCTCAGGGAAATGAAGAAGCTAGCTGGTGGGTGATGATGCCTCAGATTACAATTTATATTGCATCCGTAAAGTTAATTTGAATAAAATTTTGAAAGAAAAGGAATCAATCATTTGGGTAATTCAAAATGGCTGAAACCATTTTAGGAAAGTTGATAACTGATAGATCCATTTCAAGACAATTGGCCCACCCACAAGGATCTACAGTGACTTCTAAACAGAACTTAATGTCTCCTGATGTGTATTCTTCCTGCTACAATGTAGACAGGTCACTCAGATGGGTTTGAATTTAGACACTGCTGACTCCCTAACTCTGTGACACGTTGGATGGATTTATTGCCTGGCATATAACTGAACAAATATTTGTTGAATTAATAAATGGCTTAAAAATTTTAATTGGTGCTCATTTTTTATTAGCTGTTTCTTTGACACAATTCTTTTGGAAAACAATAAAGCAACATATAGCAAGAACCATAGGAATGTCTGTGTGATACTCTTTGATTCAGAAGTTCTACTCCAAAGAATTTTTCATAAAGAAAAAATCTGGTAGGAGTAACAACCTTGAAGGTATTCTCAAGGTTATCAATCATAGGCAAAATACCAAAACAGTCTCAAAGCCCAGGATACAGTATCTACGAAGGGTATGATTTCTGGCTGCTAAGCATGTTTCTTCCCTATCACTTCCTTAAACATAAGGGTAGGCACATGACCTGAAGTGACCAATTAAATTGTCCCATCTCCACGGCCCACAGTGATTGGTTTAGGGATGAGCCAATAACAGTCCTTTCCTAGGAATTTTCCTTTCGAATTAGTTAGGAAGACATCCTCTTGCTTCTATGGTCAAGGACTGGAAAAATAGAGCTCTATGTTGCCAGCCACAGGGAGAAAGCCTGGCTGCAGCAAAATCAAGTAAGGCCAATACACAAACAGACACAAGAGGTGAAGAGAGACAGAGACTCAGCTGGCACATGCCTGAAAACATAATTTGAGCCCTGTATCCTAACATCTCTTCCACTCATGTCTATTCCAGTTACACAGGCCGTTAAGTCTCTATTTTCATTAAGCTAGTTTGTTGGGTTTCTGTCACTTACAATTAAGAGCCCTGATTACTACATCCACACAAAGGAATGCTATGTAGCCTTTAAAACAGCAATTTTGCAGAAACATGGGAAAATGTTTACAACAAAATGTTAAGTGGTAGTAACAAAAGACAAAATAGTAGGTGTGTATGTATGAGTACACAAGGGAAAAGGTGTTAACAGTGCTTACTCCTGAGTGAGAGTGAAAAGGAATAGAACTTTTCCCTTTCCTTTATCTACTACCTGAAAATATTTCAGTGTGCGTGTATAATATTGCTCTTGTCATTTAAAAAGAAAAAAAGTACATACCTTAAGATTACCATGATGTAAATATACTTAATCACCTGCAAGATAATATGAAAATAGTTATTGTGCTAAAAAGTGAGATTTTAGCTGTTTAAATTTTTTCAAAAACATCTTGAGATGACTTTACTTATTTATTGGCTTTTCAGTAAGAAAAGAAACATTTTAAAGAACAAAATGCATAAACTCTGTCATGTGATAACTTTAAAGATTAAAACTAACAAAGGAGAAGAGTAATCTCATCTATTGGGAGTTTGCTTATAAATTATAATTCCATTTTCAAATTAACATTTTACTTTAACATTATAGTGCTTGTGAGGACATTCAGTGCTAGATTGTTGGTTTTCCTGCCATTGCCTTACCACTCTCTCCCCTAGCTCCTTTTAACGATTGTATGATTGTAAAATTTGTCCAAGTTAATTTATACCAAGACTAGTTGTGAAGGAAATCATCGTTTCTTTTGCTTTATATTAGTATTAGCCTTGGTAGTTAATTCCATGTAAGATATTTCAGCTCTCTCCTACTCAGTTTTCCTCATATGGAAAATGAGAACTTTAGGTATACCATTTTGTATATAAAATATAGATTTTACCTGAAGATGTGATTGGTTGTTTGGTTTGGTTTACTTGGTTTGGTTTAGAATAAAATTTTACTAGTGAATGATTTTAGATGGTCACTTCTTTTGGTAAATTTAGAATAGTAAACTTCTATATACTCTATTTTTACTTTTACTAAGAGGAGTGAAATATACCTTTACTCCATTCTTTCTACCTGCATATTGGGACGTATAACATGTTGGTATATAATTAGTAACATATGATTCTAAAGCACTACTTCCTACAAAGAGGGAAAAAAACACAATTAAGACAAGGCACAACATTTCTTCACCTTCAATACAATAAAGCACTATTTTAGCCCTGATCCACAATGTGAAAAGTAACTTAAGTACTTTAAAAAGGTCATTTATCTTCTCTTTACCTCATTTTTTTTCAGTTATAAAAGAGACATAATAATAGTTTCCTTGACAACTTCCTAGGTTTTGTGTATCTATTGAGATTAAAAACAAATATTATTAGAGGATACCAAAGAGAAAAGTACACACTTTAGAATTGTATAGCTTGATAAAATTTTACCAACTGAGCATGCTCATGTAATAAACATGCCAAGACAAGAAACAGAATGTCACCATACCCCAGAAATATCACTCACACCCCTTCAAGTCAAAAGAGTGTTCAACTACCCTGATCTCTAATACTATAGATTTTGCTTGTGCTTGAACTTTATATAAAAGGACCCACATGGTATGTATTCTTTTACGCCTGACTTGTTTCACTCAGCACTATGTTTACGAGGTTCATCCATACTGTGCACAGTTTATGGATAACTCCTTTCCCTTGCTGTATATACTGTTTTATAAAAGTACCATGATTTATTTATACATTTCTCTGTTGATGGGCATTTGGATGGTGTTTGCTTCTGGCTTTATGAATGGGAGAACAAGTATGTTCATTTCTGTTGGGTATATACCTAGAATTGGGATTTCTTGGTCATAGCTTGTATGTATATTGGGCTTTAGTAGATACTGCTAAACAATTGTTCAAAATTGTTGATGCAGTTAACACTCCCACAGGTAATGTATGAGACATCTGCTTGCTACACATCTTTGCCAACGCTTAGGATTTTCTCTGTTGAGATTTTAATATACATAAAATAATTTCATAAACCATAAATCTCCTTCAAATGCAAGACGTTTCCTAATTTTATTTTACTAGCTTGTCTTGTTCCAGAGTAATTTAAGGTGAGTTGAAGGTAAGACTGTGTATGCCATTTCACTACTCACAGCTTCTCTTCAGACGGTTACTGCCCTCTGGGGCAGCCTTAATTAAGCTATGCCTTTGTTAATCCAAATAAAAGCAAGCCCATAAAAAACTAAAAATAGAACTACCATACGACCCAGCAATCCCACTGGTGGGCATATACCCTGAGAAAACCATAATTCAAGAAGAGTCATGTACCAAAATGTTCATTGCAGCTCCATTTACAATAGCCAGGACATGGAAGCAACCTAAGTGTCCATCAACAGATGAATGGATAAAGAAGATGTGGCACATATATACAATGGAATATTACTCAGCCATAAAAAGAAACGAAATTGAGTTATTTGTAGTGAGGTGGATGGACCTAGAGTCTGTCATACAGAGTGAAGTAAGTCAGAAAGAGAAAAACAAATACCGTATGCTAACACATATATATGGAATCTAAAAAAAAAAAAAAAAGGTCATGAAGAACCTAGGGGCAAGATGGGAATAAAGACACAGACCTACTAGAGAATGGACTTGAGGACATGGGGAGGGGGAAGGGTAAGCTGGGACAAAGTGAGAGAGTGGCATGGACATATATACACTACCAAACGTAAAACAGAGAGCTAGTGGGAAGCAGCCGCATAGCACAGGGAGATCAGCTCGGTGCTTTGTGACCACCTAGAGGGGTGGGATAGGGAGGGTGGGAGGGAGGGAGACGCAAGAGGGAAGAGATATAGGGACGTATGTATTTAGATAACTGATTCACTTTGTTATAAAGCAGAAACTAACACACCATTGTAAAGCAATTATACTCCAATAAAGATGTTAAAAAAAACAAAAAGCAAGCCCAATAACCAAACTGAATTAAATTTTCCTAATTTTGCTAGAGTGTCTCTCAGAAATGCTAATTACGCCCTTCAGTTCTACAGGCAAGAGACTAATTCCTTCCAATTTGTAAAAACAAGGAGGAGCTCAACTCTATATCACAGGCTAGGAAAATTTAGTACACAGCAAATATACTCATTTAAAATGTAAATCTAATTTCCTATGCAAAGTTAGTAACCCAAACACTAGAGCAGAATTCATCCCATTTCTTTAATGTCCACTACCTGACTTCACTACATCTGACTTTATGGGCTCTTTTAAGTAGTTCTACCAAAGTTTCTTTTTGAGAATAAGAGAATAAGATGTTGGATAGAGGAGAGGAAGGGAAAAGCCTGTACTTAACAATGGCTATGGTTACCAGCAGACCAAGCTCAGTTGTGGGTTTATTCTGTGATCTGACAAAAATGCTCAAGCTCTGGGAAATCTAATGACCAACTGTCATCTTCCTCCTCACTCTTTTCAGTTGTTGACCCTAACCTTCCTTACTGCCGGTCTTCCCCTCCACTTGCTTTAAATAGATGAGGTTTTGCTCAGTTACTCTCGTTTATACAACGTGACTTCCAGTGGAGAGTGTGACTCTATCCTGAGCTGCTGTTTTAATTAGTTAATTGACAAAATATATACTTACGGACTACATTCCATGTGCTTGACACTGAGAACCCAGAGGCAAATAAGAGCCTTTAAACAGTTCACAGCCTAGTGAAGGAGACAGATTGGTACACATCTGGCTACAAGTACTAAAATAGCAATAATAAACAAAGCAAATGTAAACATAAAAGGACCTTATTTTGTTACACAAGTGGATGTGGGACAAATGAGAAAGATATTTTATGATCCCTCCTACTGCACTTTCATTTACTTTGTTACCTCAGTCTCAGGTTACAATTACAGTAATTTATTCAAATAGAAAGAAAACCACAATCTGGCAAATATATGCATGTAACATCAATGATGGAAAATGCTCATCTTTCATATGCTTGTTTCTTTGTTTTGGTTTGGGGTTTTGTGTGTGTTTGTGTGTTTCCTTTTTTTTTTATAACAATCTTTTTTAAAAATAAATTTATTTATTTATTTATTTGTCTGTGTTGCGTCTTCGTTGCTGCGCACGGGCTTTCTCTAGTTGTGTCGAGCGGGGGCTACTCTTTGTTGCGGTGCGTGGGCTTCTCATTCCGGTGGCTTCTCTTGCTGTGGAGCATGGGCTCTAGGCATGCAGGCTTCAGTAGTTGTGGCATGTGGGCTCAGTAGTTGGGGCTCATGGGCTCTAGAGCACAGGCTCAGTAGTTGTGGCTCGTGGACTCTAGAGCACAGGCTCAGTAGTCGTGGCGCACAGGCTTTGTTGCTCCGCAATATGTGGGATCATCCCAGACCACGGCTCGAACCCATGTCCCCTGAATTGGTGGGCAGGTTCTTAACCACTGTGCCACCAGGGAAGTCCCAGTGTGTGTTTCTTTTTTGGCATGCTTTCACAGTTCTTCCTGCAAACCACTTATTACTCCTTGACTCGAAGCTCATGAGCTATATATTTCATTGGTCATTTCTGATTGATGCAGGCTCAGAAGCTTCTCCAAACAACTCGCTCATTGGCCTCAACTTTTATGTATGCATCCCACACTTTCTATCTCCATCCCCCGTGTTCACAGGCTTATTACATATATAAGAATTTAGTGGACAAAAATAAAATAAAATAGAAGACCAACAGATTGGTATAGTGTAGACTGGTACAGTGTACACTAACAGGTCACAAACCTTAAAGTGCATAGGAATCACTGGAGTGTTCTAAATGCAGATTTCCAGATCCCACTCCAAGAAACTTTTTTTTAAGATTTATTTATTTATTTATTTATTTTTGGCTGCATTGGGTCTTCATTGCTGCGTGCGGGCTCTCTCTAGTTGCGGCGAGCAGGGGCTACTCTTCGTTGTGGTGTGTGGGCTTCTCATTGCGGTGGCTTCTCTTGTTGCAGAGCATGGGCTCTAGGTGCACAGGCTTCAGTAGTTGTGGCTCGCGTAAGACACTTTGATTCAATAGTTTTGGCCCAGGAGTCTGCATTTAATAATCAACCCAGTTGATTCTTTTTTTTTTTTTTTTTTTTAACCCAGTTGATTCTTATGAAGGGGTTCTCAAACCTCATTTTGAGAAACCCCACTTTGGTTTCCTTTTAACAAACACACAAATACTCCACATGATTGAGAAGATGCAGATCTCTGCCTGGCCCTTTTTTTATGCATATAGGCATTACCAGCCCTCTAGTCAGCAGGTTTTTTTGGTTTTTGTTTTTGAATTAATACAATTTATTTTTTTAGAGAAGTTTCAGATTTACAGAAAAATTGAATAAAAAGTACATAGAATTCCCATAGATCCCCTAAAAATCTTGTGTGCTCCACCTATTCATCCTTCCTTCCCTTCTCCAGACACTTGGCAACCACCGATCTTTTCACTGTCAGCATTTGGTTTTGTCGATGCCTGGATTTTAGCCATTCTAAGAGGTACGTAGTGCCATCTCATTGTTGTTTTAATTTGCAGTTCCCTAATGACATATGATGTTGAGCATCCTTTCATATGCTTATTTGCCATCTGTATATGTAACTGCTAATACCATCTGACTCCCAGTCTGTTTAAATATCTCCACTGGGCTGATGTCTTTTAATTCTTTCTAATCCCAGGGTGTTGTCAGCTTCAGGCTGTCTGTCCCCGATAGACACCTTGTTCCTTACATCCCCTTTATTCCTACACTTCATTGAAACTGAGGGCCCTGGATTTTTCAAACAATATACCAGTTCCTCTAGAGGCTTTGACTTGGGTTGCTGACAGAGAAATCTTTATTGTCTTTTTTTTTTTTTTTTTCCCTTTTAAAAGTTGAGATTTAGTTCATTTAATACAAAGGGTAAGAAGCTACAATAAGAATTCAATATTGGTAAGCAAATCATATAGGTCAGGGAGAAGCTTATGGATCACATATTCTCATGTCAGGCAACCATCTTCCAGATTACAGGAAAAAAATAGAGATCATAATAAGATGCATTGGGGATAACTGTCATATGTTTGTACACTCTTGCAATGCATTTTTCCTATACTAAATTTTTCACAGAAATAAATATAAAGCTGCCACTCACATTTGTTCAACAATAATTAGTCATCAGTCATTTTGAATAGATGATAACATTGATTATTCAATAGGCAGTACGGAGAGATGCCTGCAAGAAATATGTCTCGTACAGGCTGTGAAATCTGGGTTGCTTCATAAGACAAGATGGATGTAACTGGGAATTAAGATTTTATTTATCTTGTTTCTTGAGGTAGGCTTGTATTGCTATAAACTTCCCTCTTAGAACTGCTTTTGCTGCATCCCATAGGTTTTGGATCATCGTGTTTTCATTATCATTTGTCTCTAGGTATTTTCTGATTTCCTCTTTGATTTCTTCAGTGATGTCTTGGTTATTTAGTAACGTATTGTTTAGCCTCCATGTGTTTGTGGTTTTAACAGTTTTTTCCCTGTAATTGATTTCTAACCTCATAGCGTTATGGTCAGAAAAGATGCTTGATATGATTTCAATTTTCTTAAATTTACTGAGGCTTGATTTGTGACCCAGGATGTGATCTATCCTGGAGAATGTTCCATGTGCACTTGAGAAGAAAGTGTAATCTGCTGTTTTTGGATGGAATGTCCTATAAATATCAATTAAATCTATCTGGTTTATTGTGTCATTTAAAGCTTGTGTTTCCTTATTAATTTTCAGTTTGGATGATCTGTCCATTGGTGTAAGTGAGGTGTTAAAGTCCCCCACTATTATTGTGTTACTGTCGATTTCCTCTTTTATAGCTGTTAGCAGCTGCCTTATGTATTGAGGTGCTCCTATGTTGGGGGCATATAT
Organism: Balaenoptera ricei; assembly: GCF_028023285.1. NCBI lineage: Eukaryota > Metazoa > Chordata > Mammalia > Artiodactyla > Balaenopteridae > Balaenoptera > Balaenoptera ricei. Next base: position 113,738,213 of record NC_082642.1, read on the forward strand.
ATATATATATAATTGTTATATCTTCTTCTTGGATTGATCCCTTGATCATTATGTAGTGTCCTTCTTTGTCTTTTGTAACATTCTTTAAAGTCTACTTTATCTGATATGAGCATTGCTACTCCAGCCTTCTTTTGATTTCCATTTGCACGGAATATCTTTTTCCATTCCCTCACTTTCAGTCTGTATGTGTCCCTAGGTCTGAAGTGGGTCTCTTGTAGACAGCATATATAAGGGTCTTGTTTTTGTATCCATTCAGCAAGCCTGTGTCTTTTGGTTGGAGCATTTAATCCATTCATGTTTAAGGTAATTATCGATATGTATGTTCCTATGACCATTTTCTTAATTGTTTTTTGTTTGTTTTTGTAGATGCTTTTCTTCTCTTGTGTTTCCCACTTAGAGAAGTTCCTTTAGCATTTGTTGTAGAGCTGGTTTGGTGGTGCTGAATTCTCTTAGCTTTTGATTGTCTGTAAAGCTTTTGATTTCTCCGTTGAATCTGAATGAGATCTTTGCCAGGTAGAGTAATCTTGGTTGTAGGTTCTTCCCTTTCATCACTTTAAATATATCATGCCACTCCCTTCTGGCTTGTAGAGTTTCTGCTGAGAAATCAGCTGTTAACCTTATGGGAGTTCCCTTGTATGTTATTTGTCATTTTTCCCTTGTTGCTTTCAGTAATTTTTCTTTGTCTTTAATTTTTGCCACTTTGATTACTATGTGTCTTGGTGTGTTTATCCTTGGGTTTATCCTGCCTGGGACTCTCTGTGCTTCCTGGACTTGGGTGGCTATTTCCTTTCCCATGTTAGGGAAGTTTTCGACTATAATCTCTTCAAATATTTTCTCCAGTCCTTTCTCTCTCTCTTCTCCTTCTGGGACCCCTATAATGCGAATGTTATTGTGTTTAGTGTTGTCCCAGAGGTCTCTTAGGCTGTCTTCATTTCTTTTCATTCTTTTTTCTTTATTCTGTTCCACAGCAGTGAATTCCACCATTCTGTCTTCCAGGTCACTTATCTGTTCTTCTGCCTCAGTTATTCTGCTATTGTGTCCTTCTAGTGTATTTTTCATTTCAGTTATTGTATTGTTCATCTCTGTTTGTTTGTTCTTTAATTCTTCTAGGTGTTTGCTCTTTAATTCTTTTAGGTCTTTGTTAAACATTTCTTGCATCTTCTCAATCTTTGCTTCCATTCTTTTTCCTATGTCCTGTATCATCTTTACTATCATTATTCTGAATTCTTTTTCTGGAAGGTTGCCTATCTCCACTTCATTTAGTTGTTTTTCTGGGGTTTTATTTTGTTCCTTCATCTGCTACATAGCCCTCTGCCTTTTCATCTTGTCTATCTTTCTGTGAATGTGGTTTTTTGTTCCACAGGCTGCAGGATTGTAGTTCTTCTTGCTTCTGCTCTTTATTAAGTCTTTAAAAATGATATTATCCAAGTGACACACAAGGGAAATGAGTGATGAGAAGAGGAGGTACTATTACAAAAGTGGTCCCAGGACATTAGATTTATCACAAAATCCTTTCCATGAGTCAGTTCATCTTTTCCATTTTAGTTTCAGGGAGGATATTTGACCCCTTGGAATTAGGAGTCTTCTTCTACTTTCACCAAATTACTAAAACCAATGAATATTCAAGTGAAACCTTATCCAAATTTGGGGTTTGCCTGACCGCAGAGGACCCTCTGCCTGAGTTATTGCTCCTGAAACTCACACAGCTATCTCTGGAGAGCACAGAATGGAGGCTAAGTTTCTTGGATGAGATGCAGTAAGTTTTCCAAGGATGTGGTTGATCCAAGAATATACACAGCTAATTTATAAAAAAGCAGCTACCTTGAGGATAACACATGAAGGATTCCAGAGGTCAAGAATTGACCTCAGTCCATATGGGGAAATCTCACTGGTGTGAACTGAAAAAGCTTACATGAAGCTATAGGCTATCTAAAACCCCTGACAATGGTATTTTATGTTTCAGACAGAAAGAGGTCAAAGATGAAGATCTTGAAATACAGACTCTGTCTCTGCATTAGCAGGGAGACTGATGGTATCTGAGCTGGCTGGAAGGAGGCTGGGGAGTCGGAAATGCCTTCCTTATGCCGGTGCTAGTCCTGATCCTAGGATTTAAATGTTATTTTCAGTTTAAAAGAGTCCAATAGGTCTATATATTTTAATATATTTTTATAGAAGAGGAGAATTTTTCCACCGTCTTAGAGTCTCTCTAGAAGCCAACAAACCATGTTAAAAGAGGCCCAGATTATCTGTCTTCCTTCATCTTAATGCCTCTGCAACATCGTGCATTACCTCATAGGCTTGGTATGTGACAGATTCTATTTTGAGTCTTCCGATGATTCCTTCATTTAGTCTTTCTTGAGAAGCAGAGTTCAGAAAAATCTGTGCAACTGGAAGTCGTCCCCCAGTCCCCTGGTTCTTGCAGTCCTAGTTTCAAAGAGGTCAGTGTCTTCTTAAGGGCCATGTGGAGGCTCCAGTGTGATCACAGGAAAATGCATTCCTTGTGCTAAGAAGTTATCTACAGAGCATCTTAGACGGAGTTCTGTTCAGTGCTGTAGTGACATAAGATGTCTGTGCCTGAAGAACTTTTTGAGTTGTTAAATAATGGGACTGTTTTAGTGAACCTAATAAACCCTAGTTAATAAAACTCTCCATTGATGTGGACAGTATTCATTTCCAATAAAACTAGCAAGACAGGAACCTCACACAACAAGCCATGCTGTTCTAACTTGTTGGAAGATACTGCAGCTGAAAGCTACAGCCATTTTCACTCCATCTTCCTTACTGATATTTGGCTTGATCAAATGCTTAACACCTGTGCAAAAGCCACTCAAAAAGACTTTTTGGTATCTGTCATTCTAAATTCCAAGCATGGCACACTGACCCAGAGATTTTTGTTTCGGTGGTAAAATACACATAACATAAAACTGACCCTTTTAACCATTTTTCAGTGTATAGTTCAGAGCCATTAAGTACATTCATATTGTTGTGCAACCATCACCACCATCCATCTCCAGAACTACTTCATCTTCCCAAAATGAAACTCTGTACTAATTAAACAATAACTTCCCACTCCCCCCTACCCCCAGCCCCTGGCAACCACCATTCTACTTTCTGCCTCTATGAATTTGACACAGGTATATCATATAAGTGGAAACATACAATATTTGTCTTTTTGTGTCTGGCTTATTTCACTTAGCATAATGTCCTCTAGGTTCATCCATGTTGTAGCATTTGTTAGAATTTTATTGCTTTTAAAGGCTCAAATATATACTGCTGTGTGTATATACATATAAATATATATATACACACACACATACATATACACACACAGTGGACCCTTGAACAACATGGGTTTGAACTGTGCAGGTCCACCCATATGCAGATTTTTTTCACTAAATATGTACTGCAATATTACATAATCCATGGTTGATTGTTCCTTGGATCCTGAACTGTGGATATGAGGGCAGGTGAAAAGTTATATGCAGGTTTTTGACTGTGCAGAGGGTCAGCGCCCATAACTCCTGAGACGTACAAGGATCAACTGTATGTATATATCTGTCTGTATATATGTATATATACATATATATATACACACACACCAATATCACATTTTGTTTATTCATTCATCTGTCAATGGACACTTGAGTTGCTGCCACCTTTCGGCTATTGTGAATAATGCTACTATGAACATGGGCATACAAATATCTGTTAAGAGTTCCTGCTTCTCTGGGTATATACCCAGAAGTGGAATAGCTGGATCGTATTGTAATTCTATTTTTTTTTGGAAAAAACACCATACCATGTTTTACAGCGGCTGCACCATTTTACATTCCTACCAGCAATGGGTTCCACTTTCTTCACATCCTTGTCCACGCTTGTAACTTTCTGGGTTTGTTTTTTGTTTGTTTGTTTTGTTTTTTTGATAATAGCTATCTTAGTGGGTGTGAAGTGATATCTCATTGTGGTTTTGACATGAATTTCCTAATGATTAGATACTGAGCGTCTTTTCATGTGCTTAGTAGCCACTTGTATACCTTTGGAGATGTGAAGTCTTTTGCCCATTTAAAATTGGATTTTTTGTTGTTGTTGTTGAGTTGTAGTTTAAAAATATATATTCTGGATATCAATCCCTTATAAGACATACAATTGGTGAATATTTTCTCCTATTCTGGGGGTTTCCTTTTCACTCTGTTGATAGTGCCTTTTGATGCACAAAAGTTCTTAATTTTTTTTTATTTTTTATTTTTTATTTTATTTTTTTTAAAAGTTCTTAATTTTGATGAAGTCCAATTTAACTATTTTTCTTTTCTTGACTGTGCTTTTGGTGTCAGAAAATCATTGCCAAATCCAACGTCCTAAAGCTTTCTTTTTTAAAGCTTTTTTACTATGTTTTCTTATAAGTTTTAGCTCTAACATTTACATCTTTGATCATTTTTTAATATTTATGTATTTATTTTAAAATATTTATTTATTTAATTAATTTATTTATTTGGCTGAGCCGGCTCTTAGTTGCAGCATGCAGGCTCTTAGCTGTGGCATGTGGGATCTAGTTCCCTGACCAGGGATCGAAACCTGGGCCCCCTGCATTGGGAGCGTGGAGTCTTATCCACTGGACCACCAGGGAAGTCCCAAATCTTTGGTTGTTTTGAGTTAATTTTTGTACATAGTGTAAGGTAAGGGTCTAACTTAATTTTTTTTGCATTTGCATTTTTTTGCATTTGGAGATCCAGTTTTCCCAAACCATTTCTTAAAAAGACTGCCTTTTCCCCATTGAACGATTTTGGCACCCTTACTGAAAATCATTTGACCTTATATGTGAGGGTTCACTTCTGGGTTCTCTATTGTATTGCACTGGTGTATATATCTGTCTTTATGGCAGTACTGTGCTGTTTTAATTGTCAAAGAATTATAGTAAGTTTTGAGATCAGGAATGTTAGACCTCCAACATTGTTCTTTATTTTCAAGATTGTTTTGACTATTTGGGGTTACTTGATAAAATTCCATAATAATTTTAGGATGAATTTTCTATTTCTGAAAAAAAGTGTTGAGATTTTGATGAAGATTGCATTGAATCTGTAGATCATGTTGGGTAGTATTGACATCTTAACAATATTAAACCTTCTAATCCGTGAACATGGGATGTGTTTCCATTTATTGATGTGTTTAATTTCTTTTAGGAATGTTTTGTAGTTTTCAAGTGTAATTAACCTCCTTGGTTAAGTTTATTGCCAAGTATTTCATTCTTTTTGATGCTACTGTAAATTGAATTGTTTTCTTAATCTCCTTTGGACTGTTCATTGTTAGGGTACAGAAGCACAAGTGATTTAAAAAAAACACACACACAACAGATTTTTGTGTGTTGATTTTGTATCCTGCAACTTTGCTGAATTTTCTTATTGGTTCTAACAGGGTGTGTGTGTGTGTGTGTGTGTGTGTGTGTGTGTGTGATCTTTAGGGTTTCCTACATATAGGATCTTGTTACTTGCAAGCAGAGATAATTTTACTTCTTCCTTTCCAATTTGGATGCCTTTTATTTCTTTTATCTTGCCTAATTGCTCTGAATAGAGCTTCTAGTACCACATTGAATAGAAGTGGTGAAAGTGAGCATTCTTACCTTATTCCTGGTCTTAGAGGAAAAGCTTTCAGTCTTTCACCATTGTATATGTTGGCTGTGGGTTTTTCATATATGGCCTTTATTATGTTGAAGTAACTTTTTTCTAATCCTAGCTTGTTGAGTTTTTTTATTATGAAAGGTGTTGAATTTTATCAAATGCTTGTTTCTATATCAATTGAGATCATGGACCCTGAGATTTTGTAATGAGAGAAATGGCTTTTATTCTTAGCCCCTAGCCCCTGCACACAAATTGGGGGAGGCCTCAGCAATTAAGAACTTACAGTTTTATTTCATGAAACTCTGTTCTCTTCCATACCTCTTAGTGAAGCCAACCACTGTTGTCAATTACAGCAATCAGATCTAGGTATTTCCTTTTCTTGACCTAGCTACTGTTTTTTTTTTAAACGCAGCTATAGCTAACTATTGCATCCCCTCTTTCTTGCTAATAATTAGACGAAACAGTAAATCAATTTGGACTTACTGATGAATGACTGGCTAGAAACAATATTTAATGGGATTAATTTAATTTTTAAATGGTCACATGGTAAAATGAACTTTTTTGGGCATGTATAGTTCTAGGAATAAATGCATGTACAGATTCATGTAACTACCACCACAATCAGGATACAGCTCAGTTCCATTACCCTAAAAAGACTCCTGCATTCTATCCTTTTATTATCCTCCCCCTACCTTGAATTCCTGGCAACTAATAATCACTATTTTGTCTTTTTGAGGATGTCATACAGTGTATAACATATATCTGTGAGGGGAAGCTTAAGTGTGACTGATGGCTTTGCTAGCAGTCATTCTGAATAACAGAACTATTCTAAACCATGAACCTGGTATCATCACCATCATGGTAGGAGAGAATAATCATAGATTCATATGTTGTATCAGCCTCAGAACTTCTATCAGTCTGCTAGGAAGAGTGTTAGCCCAATTATAAGACTAATGGTTGAAGACTGGTGCCAATCTTTTAGCAACTGGATCATAAGACATAAGAAGTAACAGAATGTAAGGTTAACCTATTCTATAGGTTACCTGTGGTACATGGCCATTTCATGGACTATTACATGTTATCATCCACACATGAAGGACAGTGAGGAGGAAATGTATTAAGCTGAAAACTACAGAACTGCACAAGAGATGATTTCCAACAGCTTATAAAGCAACTATGCTTTGGGACTTCCCTGGTGGCACAGTGGTTAAGAATCTGCCTGCCAATGCAGGGGACATGGGTTCGAGCCCTGGTCTGGGAAGATCCCACATGCTGCGGAGCAACTAAGCCCGTGCGCCACAACTACTGAGCCTGTGCTCTAGAACCAGCGAGCCACAACTACTAAAGCCCATGCGCCTAGAGCCAGTGCTCCGCAACAAGAAAAGACACTGCAATGAGAAGCCCGTGCACCGCAACGAAGAGTAACCCCTGCTTGCCGCAACTAGAGAAAGCCCACGCGCAGCAATAAAGACCCAACACAGCCAAAATTAACAAATTAATTAATTAATTAATTTTTTAGAAAGGTGAATTATTTTGTTTAAAAAAAAAAAAGCAACTATGCTTTGTTTCCAACGCAGTGATCAGCGATATAATTTTCTGGTCAGGTGAAACACATCTAGTGCAGTAAAATGAAAATAGTCATATTTCATCTATTAGGATGATTTTGGCTTCAAGTAACAGAATATCCAGCTGAAAGTAGATATCTCACATAAAAAATATCTCACATAAAAAAGTCTCTAGAGGTAGGTAGTTCCAGAACTGAATCAGTGGTCTCAACAATATCATGAAGAATCCAGCTCTTTCCAAAAACCACACGCTCATCTCAATAGACGCAAAAAAGCATTTGACAAAATTCAGCACCCATTCATGATAAAATCTCTCACCAAAGTGGGTATAAAGGGAACAAATCTCTACATAATAAAAGTCATTTATGCCTAACCCACAGACAACATAATACTCAATGGTGAAAAACTGAAAGCCTTCCCACTAAATTCAGGAATGAGACAAGGACGCCCACTCCCACCACTTCCATTCAACATAGTATTAGAAGTCCTAGCCACAGCAATTATACATGAAAAAGAAATAAAAGGTATCCAAATTGGAAGGGAAGAGGTAAAACTGTCAGTATTTGCAGGTGACGTGATACTCTATATAGAGAATCCTAAAGTCTCCACAAAAAAACTATTAGAACTAATAAATGAAGGTAGCAGGATACAAGATTAATATACAGAAATCTGTTACATTTCTTTACACTTACAATGAAATATCAAAAAAAGAAAGTAAAGAAAACACTTCCATTTAAAACTGTCAGGGAGTTCCCTGGTGGCCTAGTGGTTAGGATTCTGGGCTTTCACTACCATGGCCCCTTTTTTAATCCCTGGTTGGGGAACTGAGATCCTGCAAGTTGCATGGTGCAGCCAAAACCAAACCAAACCAAAACAAAAAACCAAAGAAACAAAAAGCACTGTGTCAAAAAAATACCTTGGAATAAACTTAACCAAGGAGGTGAAAGACCTATTCACTGAAAACTATAAAACATTGATAAAGGAAACTGAAAATGATTCAAGAAATGGAAAGATATCCCATGCTCTTGGACTGGAAGAATTAATATTGTTAAAATAGCCATACTACCCAAAGAAATCTACAGAATTAATGCAATCCCTATCAAAATACCTATGACATTTTTCAAAGAACTAGAACAGATAATCCTAAAATTTATATGGAACCACAAAAGCCAAAGCAATCCTGAGGAAAAAGAACAAAGCTGGAGGCATAAACCTTCCAGACTTCAGACAATACTACAAAGCTATAGTAATCAAAACAGCACAGTATTGGCACAAAAACAGACATATAGATCAATGGAACAGAATAGAGAGTCCAGAAATAAACCCACACAACTATGGTCATTAATCTACAACAAAGGAGGTAAGAATACACAGTGGAGAAAAGACAGCAGTTTCTTCAACAAGTGGTGTTGGGAAATCTGGACAGTTACATTTAAATCAATGAAATTAGAACACTCCCTCACACCATATACAAAAATAAACTCAAAATGGTTTAAAGGCCTAAATATAAGGCATGACACCATAAAACTCCTAGAAGAGAACATAGGCAAAACATTCTTGGACATAAAATCATAGCAATATTTTCTTAGATCAGTCTCCCAAGGCAAAAGAAATAAAAGCAAAAATAAACAAATGGAAATCTAATCAAACTTAAAAGTTTTTGCACAGCAAAGGAAAACACCAACAAAAACCAAAAAGACAACCTACAGAATGGGAGAAAATATTTGCAAATGATGCAACTAACAAGGAGTTAATATCCAAAATGTACAAACAACTCATATAGCTCAAAAAAAAACCCAAAAACAAAACAAAACAAACAATCCAATAAAAATCGGGCAGAAGAACTAAACAGATATTTCTTCAAAGAAAACATACAGATGGCCAACAGGCACACGAAAAGATGCTCAACATTGCTAATTATTAGAGAAATGCAAATCAAAACTATAATGAGGTATCACCTCACACCAGTCAGAATGGCTATTATCAACAAGTCTACAAATAATAAATGCTGGAGAGGGTATGGAGAAAAGGGAACCCTTCTACACTTTTGGTGGGAATGTAAATTGGTGCAGCCACTATGGAAAACAGTATGGAGGTTCCTTAAAAAACTAAAAACAGAGCTACCATATGATCCAGCAATCCCACTCCTGGACATATATTCAGAAAAGACAAAAACCCTGATTAGAAAAGATACATGCACCCCAATGTTCATCCAGCACTATTTACAATAGCCAAGACTTGGAAACAACCCAAGTGCCCATCAACAGATGACTGACTTAAGAAGATGTGGTATATATACAATGGAATATTAGTCAGCCATTAAAAAGAACGAAATATTGCCATTTGCAGCAACATGAATAGACTTAGAGAATACTACACTAAGCAAAGTAAGTCAGACAAAGACAAATATTATATGATATCACTTATACGTGGAATCTAAAAAACAATACAAATGAATCTATAAACAAAACAGAAACAGACTTACAGACTTAGAAGATTTACAGACATAGAAGATAACATATGGTTATCAAAGGGGGAGATAAATTAGGCATGTGAGATTAACACATACAGACTACTATACATAAAATAGATAAGCAACAAGGATTTACTGTAAAGCACAGGGAACTATATTCAATGTCTTGTAATAACCTATAATGGAAAATAATCAAAAAACAACAACAACCACAAAATATATATATATATAACAATCACTTTTCTGTACACCTGAAACTAGCACAATATTGTAAATCAACTATACTTCAATTAAAAATAATTAAACAAAAAGAATCCAGCTCTTTCCATCCTCCATTCCACCATCCTCCATATGAAAACTTTTAGCCCTCAGATTTTTTGCCTCTTGGTTGCAAGATGGCTGCTACAGCTCCAGACACCATGTCTTCATACAATTGCATTCATATGTAGGAAGCAGGGGGTAGGCAGATGACAAGAGAGCTCTTCTTTTCCCAATTCTGCCAACAGACTTTCTCTTATTAACCATAGTCAGAACCAGGTCCTTTGGCCGCTCCTACCCAAAGGCAAAGTATGTATCTAGCATTTTAACATTTATCATGTGAAGTGGGCTTTGACAGGAGAGAAGAAGCGTAAAGGAAGTGACTCCTGGGAGGGTAACAGACCTGCCTCACCCCATTGTTGTGAAAGATTAAACACAGTAATGTGGGTAGGGCATGTCTAACTGGGCTGGGCACATCCTCATTTCTTTGGTCCATTTCTCTCTTTCTCTCCTTCAGGTTTCCTTCCTTATTTTTCAGCCTTAGAAGAAAGATGGAAATCCAAAAGATTTGCTCAGCTTCCCTATACAAAGGCATTGCTTGTCTCTTCCACCCCAACTTACTTTTCGGATTTCTGCAGCTCTAGTTTCCACAAACCATTTTGGAATCTCCCTGACCTCTCAAGAAAGTTCCTGACCTCAAACTGAGGAATATATTTTTATGGCCAATTCATAGATGTTGATTATAAGAAACAGAGAAATCTTTATAAACAAAAAAGAAAAAAATCAACATTGTCAGTTATTTCTGCCATGTTAGCCTGCACTAAAAATCATCTGTTTCAGTGGAGTGCAGCTCTTTCCATACAGAAAAGGGGCGAAAGGCACCCCGACGCCTGTCTGCACCGACTGCTGGCTCTGTGGGCGCCACAAGATGTTTCTTGCCATCAGAGCAATGACTTCAGTTTTTCCATTCCAACTGCGGTGAAAATGAATAAGAAAACTGGATCCTGCCTCTGGAAGCAGGATACAGGCTCCACACTAATCAAAAAAGGAAGATTCAGTATAAGACAATATTTCACTCCCCAGACTTTGTCAGAAGTGGCTCTGAGTCATCTCACTGACCGCCACAGGATTAGAATGGGGATATTGTACAAGCCCAACCCTTTGCAGGAAAGGTTTTTTTTTCTTCCGCCTAAATGAGCTTCTCTTGCTACTGAGTCACTGCAATCCAAATCTCATAATTTTACATCCTCTCTTCTAATTGTTTACCAGATAGCTAGCTATTTTAAGGGGGCTGGCAGGGGGAGTGGAGACAAAAAGCGGCTCAGCCTAGAATTCATTTATTTAAGAAGTGTCAAAGAATACTGACACTGTAAACAGGTAAAAGGAGAAGGAAGGTTTTTGAAACCTGGTCAGTAGTGATAAAGACTTCAAAGGCCTGCGCTTATTTGCCAAACTAAGGCTGATTTAGCAACGGACTCATGAACCAGTCCTGAGGGGAGGGACCCTGGGCTGAGCGCCTGAGTGACTCCTGGCATCGAGAAAGGGGAATGGGCTTCCCTGTGTTGCACCCAGTGGAGAAGCCAGGAGAAATCTGCTCTGCAGTTCTATCACTTAGGAATATCCAGAACAAAAAAATGTTGACAACTGCAGGCTGTGGCGCTGTGGGATTCTGCTGGACGTCCTGTGAAGGAAAACCACCAGCAGCTGTCTGAAGCTGTTTTTCCTATATTAACATTTGGTTAATAAAGCCTCTGCTATGAAACAAACCAGATGAAAAACCAGGCTTCATGAGGAAGGCCTTAGGGCAGGCTGGGAAGGATTAGGGTTTTATCAACTTCAGAACACCTCTGTGTGCTCAGCGTGGACTTGGGTGCTCTGGGATCTTACTCGGAGGTGGGGAGATGGTGCTGTCCTGAGGGAGCATACTCTCTCTTCCATCCTGGAGGCCAGATTGACATTTAAAGAAGCTAAGTGAAACCATGTAAGGCGAGTGTGGGATCCATGCTAAGCTGTGCAAGTGGGATTGGAAGGACACAAAGACCTGTGTGCGATGAGTCCCTTGAGGGCAGGACCTCAGCTGGCTCATTTTGGTATCCTTGGCATTGTGAATTTGTCACATAAGGTAGGGGTTTAATTAGTTAAATGTCAAATAAAGGTTAACTCTACTTTTATTTACCCATAATTTCATCCTACCCAATTTTTTACCTGCTGCCTCTGCGCATGTACTTAGAATATACACCTGAATAAAAGCACCTAAAAACCCCAATAGTGGAACTTCCCTGGTGGTCCAGTGGTTAAGAATCCACCTTCCAATGCAGGGGACGTGGGTTCAATCCCTGGTGGGGGAACAAAGATCCCACATGCTGCAGGGCAATTAAGCCCGCGTGCCAGAACTACTGAGCCTGTGCACCACAACTAGAGAGAAGCCCCCGCGCCGCAAAGAAAGATCCTGCGTGCTGCAACTAAGACCCGACACAGCCAAAAATAAATAAATAAATATTTTTAAAAAACCCCGATAGTTTCCAGTCACACTCACAGTCACACACACTCACACAAATGCCTGAACACACTCACACCTACTCACACACTCACAAGCTCTTATTTATTCACATTTTTGTTCTTTGTCTCTCTTGATCTCATGCTCACTTTTTCTTGCGCCAGAACTGTTGCCAGGAGTTGGAGAAAGAAAGGCTAGTTTCACCAACCTATTCACAAAAGCACAAGGATGAAGAGTTAGAAAAGTGGAGGAAGAAGACAGGAGCAAGATGATGGGAGAAGGAAGAAAAAGAACAGGAGAGAAAGAAAGCCAGAAAAGTTCCCCATCGTGGGTGGGGAGTTAATTGTGAATGATGAGGCTCTTCCCCTAACAAGGATTAGAAGGATGGTGCCCATCTTTTATAGCAAGGTAAGAAGGAGTCTTACAAAGATAAACTGCTTTGGGCTTGATGACTTGTGGAGAAGCAGAAAAAAGGAAAGACACCTCCATTCTGTCATAAATTCCAGTCACTTAACTTTTCTTAAGTAGTTTATTTTCTGGTGTGGATAGACTTGTTTTGTATAGGAGCTTTCCACGGAACCAACTCCAGTGCAAAGTGAAATGAGGAGTACTTTTTTGGAAAAGTCTTGACTACTTGGTGAATACAGATGCCTTCTGTGATGGTTAATTTTACGGGTGAACTTGACTGGGCCATGGTGCCCAGATATTTGGTCAAACATTATTCTGGATGTTTCTGTAAGGCTGTTTTTGGATCAGATTTAAATCAGTAGACTGCGTAAAACAGACTGCCCTCCATATGTGAGTGGGTCTCATGCAATGAATGGAAAGCCTGAATAATACAAAATGCTAACTTCCCCTGAACAAGAGGGAATTCTCCAGCTGACAGCCTTCGGGCTCCATCTGCAACATCAATTCTTTCAGGTGTTCCAGCAGACTGTCTTTTGGCCAAATTTTTTTTTTTTTATTGGAGTATAGGTGATTTACAATGTTGTGTTAGCTTCAGGTGTACAGCAAAGTAAATTGGTTATACGTATGCATATATCCACTCTTTTTTTTAAGATTCTTTTTCCATATAGGTCATTACAGAGTATTGAGTAGCATTCCCTGTGCTATATAGTAGGTCCTTATTAATTATCTATTTTATATATAGCACTGTGTATATGTTAATCACAATCTCCCAATTTATCCCTCCCTCCCCTTCCCCCCTGGTAACCATAAGTTTGTTTTCTACATCTGTGACTCTGTTTCTGTTTTGTAAATAAGTTCATTTGTACCCTTTTTTTTTTTTTAGATTCCACATATAAGCCATATCATAGGATATTTGCAACACAGTATTATTATTATATATTTTTTAAATAAATTTATTTATTTGCGTTGCGGTGCATGGGCTTCTCATTGCAGTGGCTTCTCTTGTTGTGGAGCACGGGTTCTAGGAGCGCAGACTTCAGTAGTTGTGGCTCGCGGGCTCTAGAGTGCAGGCTCAGTAGTTGTGGCACACGGGCTTAGTTGCTCCGCGGCATGTGGAATCGTCCCAGACCAGGGCTTGAACCCGTGTGCCCTGCATTGGCAGGCGGATTCTTATCCACTGCGCCACCAGGGAAGTCTCTGCCTTTTGGCTTAAACTGCAACTCCTTCCTGAGCATCCAGTCTGCTAGCCTCCCCCGTCAGATTTTGCACTTGCCAAGCCTCCACAATCATGTGAGCCAATTACTGAAAATAAATCTCTTTACACACACTCACACACACACACACACACACACACACACACACACCTCCTATTGGTTCTGTTTCTCCGAGAGCCTTGACTAATATGGCATTTTATAAGCTGACAAACAGGATTGAAATGTAACAAATGTATTCTTGCCTTTTTCCAATCAGCACCATAACTGAGTGTGGACTGAAGGGGCAAGAGCCCAGCATCTGAAGTCACAGGGTTTGGTTCCTGTGTGAGCTCTGTTCCTTCCTACCTCTCTGCCCTAAGCTCAAGAAACCACAATTGTTCAGATGACTAGAGCATTGCCAAGTATATTAGTTTTTTATTGCTACTGTAACAAATTACCATACTCAGTGCTAAAAACAACATAAATTAATTTTCTTACTGTTCTAGAGGTCAGAATTCTCAAATCAAGGTGTCAGCAGGGCTTCTAGAGGCTTCAGGGGAGGATCTGTCTCTTGCTTTTTTCAGCCTATAGAGGAGGCTGCTTGCATTCTTTGGACCACGGCCTTCTTTGTATCATTCCAACCTCTTGCTTCCACTGCCACACCTCCCCCCATTCTTCTGATCTCCTGCCTCTCTTTTATAAGGACCCTTAGGATTACATTGGGCCCACACAGATAATCCATATCAGTATCCTTAATTTAATCACAGCTGCAAAGTCTCTTTTGGCATACTAGGTAACATTCACAGGTTCCAGGGATTAGGACGTGGGTATCTTTGGGTGGAGGTGGGCTGGGGCGTTATTCAGCCTACCACACCTGGTCACCTGAGGTCAGTGGTTCGTACTTGAAACCATTTTGGTTTTTTTGGAAAAGTACTTGACCATTTGGTGAATGCAGAAAGTTGCAACAGAGAAATGCTTTCTTGCCTGCTAAAGAGACAACTATGTATTAGTACTATGTTTCTCTTTAACAATCAAAATTCTGCTGTTAGAGTCATCACAGAGTAAAGCTTTCCCCACCTCAAAAAATAAAATAATATAAACATGTTTTTTAAAGTATAATATTCTGGTTATGTAGTTATACAGATCTATGGAGTCTCTTGCCCTGGCAGCTTTACCAAGTACAGTTGATCCTTGAACAACACGGGTTTGAACTGCATCTACTTATACACGGATTTTCTTCAATAAATACTTACTACAGTACTACATGATCCACAGTTGGTTGAATCCGTGGATGTAGAACCACAGATACTAAGGGCCAACTGTAAAGTTATAGGTGGATTCTCGACTGCATGGGGGTCAGCACCACTAACCACTGTGTTGTTCAAGGGTCAACTGTATGCCATTCAGTCTCCTGCAAAGTGACCTTCAGCAGGAATTAAAACATTTTTTTTTTTTTTAGAAATTCACGTTCTTTTATTTATTTATTTATGACTGTGTTGAGTCTTCGTTTTTGTGCGAGGGCTTTCTCTAGTTGCGGCAAGTGGGGACCACTCTTCATCGCGGTGCGCGGGCCTCTCACCATCGCGGCCTCTCTTGTTGCGGAGCACAGGCTCCAGACGCGCAGGCTCAGTAATTGTGGCTCACGGGCCCAGTTGCTCCGTGGCATGTGGGATCTTCCCAGACCAGGGCTCGAACCCGTGTCCCCTGCATTGGCAGGCAGATTCTCAACCACTGCGCCACCAGGGAAGCCCAGGAATTAAAACTTTTTAAGATGGACCCTAAGAAGCTTCCTCGACACGTATAATTCAAGTATCACAAATCCATGTCATCACCTGCATTCTAGAGTACATCATCCCAATGTAAGTTTTAGAATTGTGTTGTGCCCTCAAATGCTGAGTACACTTTTCAAGAGAATCAGTTACTTTCAGTACTTCCCTCTTGGCTACATGGGTAACTTTAGGGAAATTCCTGGACTTTCTTTTTGGTGTATTGATGTATTGTGGGTGCTCACGGCACTGCCATAACCTTTGCTTGGCTTATTCTTAGTAGAGAAAACTTCATTTTGACTCATATATAATTGAATAAATCAATTTTCAAAAATCATCCTGATTGCTCAATTCAGTGCTCAAAAATTGTTGGTGAGTCTGTAATTTCAACCAGCCAATGAGGACTCATGGTCTGAGCCTGATTGATGGTTAAAAGGATTCACCTAATCTTGGGGCCCCAGGTTTACTTACTCTTGTCTGGTGATGCCACCCTCCTAGGCATTCACCTACTTTCAGGCACAAGGGCTTCAAATAAATTCCCGAGACTTGGTTTAGAGCTCAAGGATGATTTATCTTCCCCATTCCAAGGACATTTTACTATACCTAATTATGCCTTCTCCTCCTCCTCCTCTTCTTCTTTTTTTCTTCACTCTGAAACTCTCATTATTTATCTATCTGGGATTGAACTTGGTCAGTCAATCCAGTTCCCCTTGATGAAATATCCCAGTCATTTTGAGATCTTTGGCTCCATTACTTCACCGTCCATTTCTGTGTTTTCTGCTCTTCCTTTTAAAGTCTGACTTTACTGCTGGAGGAAGAACGTTTTCCTTTCTTTCAGCCTCAAGTGAACTGCCAACATGGAAAAGAAAGCTAACCAGGTCACAGCTCCTGTCACCACGTAGGCGAGACCTAAGAAAAGGCTACTGCCTCCACTCCATGTCAGGGTGGAAAGAACAACTGCTTTTTCTCCTCGGAACCTGTTTACAGGAAAGTCTAAGAAAAGAAAACCTGTTAAGGATCTGTCTCAGCACTTCTCAGCTCTACCACTACATATCCTAAATACATTAGGTTGAACTATATATATATATATATATATATACACACACACACACACACACACACACACACACACTTATTTATTTATTTATTTTGGCTGTGCTTTTCATCACATGGGATCTTAGTTCCCTGATCAGGGATCGAACGTGCAGTGAGAGCACGGAGGTCTAACCACTGGACTGCCAGGGAAGTCCTGAACCATATAATACTGCTAGTTTTGTTGGTAAAAAATGGTTGACTATTCAATTTCATATAGTCTAATCTTTACCAAGCAGTATGTTGTATTTTGCTGGAATGAAATTAAGTAAAAACAAGTCTTCCCTCTATATAGTTGTAATCTATGAAAGAAATTCTGACACAGATAGATCTGAATGACTTACAGACAACTCATTAGTGAACAAATATAGTTAATTTCTTAACCCAAGGAAATGAAAAGACTACTGATAGGTTTTGCAGCAAACCTAAATTTGCGTTTAAGGATCAGGACACCCAGGGTAGGCTAAAGTCCTTCATAGGCTAAGTTCTGAATTCCTATCTCACGGAAAATTCTTCAAGAGGAGTGAAGAGCAAAAAGAGTAGTGAGATAGATGGCAAAACGTTTTTTGGTGGGAAAACTAAAGGTGGTGCATTCATTTGGGTTTTGAAATGGCCAGCATCCCTCACTGCTGGGGAGAAAGTGTTTGAAGTGGCTCTGCTATCGTTCGCGTTTGAATGATGTCATTTTGATCATGCATGTGGCCTGAGGTTTTTAAACATCTGGTGCCTTTTGTAAACCAAACTAATAAACAAATAAAGGCATCTCATAGCAACTGCATTTCCCAGCAAAGCTCTTAAAAGGCCTCAAATCACTTGGCAACATACTATTTAAAGGCACAAACTTGTTAGGAAAGCTAGTTCTCTTTCTTTTCCAACAGAATTCCTCATTGTCGCCAGGTCCTTGGGCGCCATCTCAACTCGGCTGCCTGACGGTTCCTTTAAGAGGGTCTTTTCCTCACACAGCGGGTCTTTTCTCCCTTAGAAGTGGTAGCATTTTCTGCAGCTCAGGCTTAGTTCTCTTGCATATTAGCCAGGCTGTGAGGCTGGACGGGTAATACTCACACTAGGGTTCAACACAGGTGGTGCAAGCACAGGACTCAAGCTCTGGACTGAGGTTTTTTGCTAAAGATTTAGATTTGAGAGTTATCAGTATTAAAATATGACTGTGAATGAAGATGCCCAAGGAAGGCATGTTTCAAGCAGAGAAATAGTGTCTCCTTTGTTCGGAGCATGGACTCTGTCTTCTCCTCAACCCTAAACTCACTGTAATGCATTATGAGGGCAGCAGTACACGATGGGCTTTTGTCCTGTGTCTTGATTGCTACCATAACTGCTTTACTTGTAAGGGCAATCACAGAAAAAGTTGATGGGAACAGAAGGTCCAACTTGAGAGACTATTGCCAAGCAACTTTCAAATTTTCTAGGAGGGAGAGAGAGGGGTTGAAATCCTATTCAGAAGGTAATATTCTATGGCTTACTCTTTGATCTGTACATACAATGCTGTACAAGACAGAGCAATTTCTGGTTTTCCTTTTCATAGACTAGAATTAGGGACCATGCTAAAGTAATGGCTGAAGGCATACCATACTCCTGGTCAGTAAACAAAAGGAGGCAGTAAGTTGAGAGGTAGAGATGGTGTCACATCAGTGGGGGTATCTCTGCCCAAGGAACGTCCCCACTCCCCTCTCAGAGTGGAGACATTTGCGCTTTGCTCCAGGACAGAAAAGAAGAAAAGATGGAGCGTTGAACTGAAACACACGTTGTTATTCACTGACCCAAGAATCTCTCAGTCAAGCTCCCTGAGAGGTAAAGAAACAAAGGAGGTAGACAGTTTGGTGTTCAGATCCTCTAGCCTGCTGGGGGTCCCGTGAAAAACTCCCAGCCGGTAGCCCTGAGATGCTACGGGGTTGCTGATGCCTAATCAGGCTGATGTCTCAAAGCTGTGCACAAGTCCTGGAAAGACCTGCCTCTGAGAGAATTCTGCCTCGGGGAGAATCAGAAAGGGACTTGAAAACTAAGTCTGAGGACCAGAGTTAGTATCAATTGTGTTTAGATATATAATTTTTAAAAGATAGTGTTTGGTGTCATTTTCAAGTTAAGTCCTTTTTGTTCTTAAGTCAAGAGTTACATTTATATTTTTAAATTAAGTGAAAACATTTCAGAATCTCATATTAAAGTATGTCTCCTGATGTGGACCGTATGTCCATAACCAAAGCACTGGCTCCTGCTAGCTGGCTTCGTACCTAATAGAGGAAGAACACAGCATCCTCACTGCAGAGCTTGTAGCATGGCTCATGTGGGTTGGATGAACGGAACCTGCCCTTGAATCCAGGGCTCCCTTGGTCTATGCTACTTTTGCCTAAAATAAAAGGTTCTACAATCTCTCTGTTTTCATTGTTTTTAGTCCATATTCCAAATTTACTTCTTAGTAAACCTCTCTCCCTTTATTTCCAGGGTCCTCCATGTCATCCCATCCTATATGGCAGGCTTCTCCTCATTGTTTTAGATCTCTAGGCCCAGTGTTACATAATCTTTCTTCAGGGGCAGAAATAGCCCTTCCCTCCTTATCCATACCTACTTACCTGATACTGCTACTGACTGTTGTTCCTTTAAAAAAAAACAACACACATTTAATTATATATAAAGTGGAGACAAACTATATGGTGATGGAGTGACAGTACTGCCTATAAGATAAATATGTATTGGGCTTCCCTGGTGGCGCACTGGTTGAGAATCTGTCTGCCAATGCAGGGGACACGGGTTCGAGCCCTGGTCTGGGAAGATTCCACATGCCGCGGAGCAACTGGGCCCGTGAGCCACAATTACTGAACCTGTGCATCTTGAGCCTGTGCTCCGCAACAAGAGAGGCCGCGATAGTGAGAGGCCCGTGCACCGCGATGAAGAGTGGCCCCCACTTGCCACACTAGAGAAAGCCCTCGCACAGAAATGAAGACTCAACACAGCCATAAATAAATAAATAAGTAAATAAAATTAAAAAAAAAATAATCTTTAAAAAAAGATAAATATGTATTTCTTTTACATATATATAGATTCGATTGGTGAATAGAAAGGTATAGAATGAAATAGTTCAACAACTAGTATCCAGATGGACACTGATTTTCCTTCATCCCCAGAAAGAAAACTGGAATAAAAGGATACTGTAGGTTATGTTGAAACTATAACTACCAGCAGGCAAGCCTTCAGTAAAATGCTCTATTCGATGGAGTCGGCGGTACAGTTTTTTGAAAGTGGGAAATGCGGCTGTCCTCATCCACACAATGAAGTCGTCATTGATGAAGCCATTGTTTCCTGGATCCTCTTCATCTAGTTCATAGACAGGCTTAGGCCAGTTCGGAGGCTTTGTGGTTCCTGTGGAAAGTTAACAATGGATGTGGTTGAGTAAAATCATTTACCACCTTTAGTTTTTCTTAAAATGTAGAGATTGAAACAACTTCTGTATTCTTGAGGAAAGAGGAATCGAAATTACAAATTTTTTTTAAAAAGTATGTGTGTGTAAGCTACCTGAGTATACAACCATTAAAAATAATGGTTATGCCGCATAGCGCAGGGAGATCAGCTCTGTGCTTTGTGACCGCCTGGGGGGGTGGGATGGGGAGGGTGGGAGGGAGGGAGATGCGGGAGGGAGGAGATGTGGGAACATATGTATATGTATGACTGATTCACTTTGTTATAGAGCAGAAACTAACACACCATTGTAAAGCAATTATACTCCAATAAAGATGTTTAAAAAAAATAAAATAAAATAATGGTTATGGGCTACCCTGGTGGCGCAGTGGTTAAGAATCCGCCTGCCAATGCAGGGGACACGGGTTCAAGCCCTGGTCCGGGAAGATCCCACATGCTGCAGAGCAACTAAGCCCGTGCATCACAACTACTGAGCCTGCGCTCTAGAGCCGTGAGCCACAACTACTGAGCCTGCGTGCTGCAACTACTGAAGCCCGCACACCTAGAGCCCATGCTCCACAAGAGAAGCCACTGCAACGAGAAGCCCACGCACCACAATGAAGAGTAGACCCTGCTTGCCACAGCTAGAGAAAGCCCATGTGCAGCAACGAAGACCCAAAGCAGCCAAAAATAAATAAATAAATAATAATAATAATAATAATAATAATAATAATAATGGTTATAAGGACTCTAAGGAAATGTAGGGGGAAATGCTGATGCTGATGATACTGTCATAGGGTTAAAAAAAGCAGAATATCATATGTATATTATGTATTCAAATATATAAAATATATAATAAAGCATTGAAAAAATAGGTACAGCAGAATGATAATAGTGGTAGTATTCAGTGATAGCATCATGGGGAATGTCAATTTTCTATAACATCATTAGTAATGTAAAGAAAGCAAATTAAAACAAGATACCATTTCACCTAAAACTGGGTTTATATTTAAAGAAAAAAAGAATGACAACCATTGATGAGGCAGTGGAAATGGGAACTCTTGTACAGAGCAGATAGATGTGTGGATTAACCACATTTTTGGCAATCTAGGAACATGCAGCAAAAGATTGAGGACTTCCCTAGTGGTCCAGTGGGTAAGACTCCACACTGCCAATGCAGGGGGCCTGGGTTCGATCCCTGGTCAGGGAACTAGATCTCTCATGCACGCCACAACTAAGAGTTCACATGCCACAACTAAGGAGTCCGCATGCTGCAATGAAGAGCCCGCATGCCACAGTGAAGATCCTGCGTGCCACAACTAAGATCCGGCGCAGCCAAAATAAATAAATAAATAAATATTAAAAGAAAAAAAGATTGAATATATTTTGCATCCATTTTGGCCCAGAAATTCTCCTTCTAGGACTATATTCTAAGGAAATGATTATGGAAGTGCATGAAGATCGTGTTGCATGGATATCCCCTGCAGACCTGTACCTAAAAGCTCAAAGTTGGAAGCAAGGAAGAAGAACTTGTAGAAGGGAGAAGGTGGAGAACAGAGGTGTTGCAAACCTGTTCTAAAGCCAGGAAGCCTGGTAGGTCTGGGTGCTGTGCTGTAGGAATGCTGGGAACACCAGGTAAAGTCTGTTGAGTTTACTCTCATCCTCATACTTCCCACTTTACCGCCCTGGGCATGCCTGTCTCTCCCACTCAACAGCAGACTCTTGAGTTCAGTGTCTTCCTCATCGTTTTTTCACTGGCATTTAGTCCAGTGCCTGGCACATGGTAGGTGTTCAATCAATGCTTGATAAAGGGATGAGCGATTCCAGTGAAAGCTGACAGAAGCTGATAATAAACAGCATTTTGAATTTTAAAATAGTCAACAAGAGGAAGTTGTCCAGTGAACTTTTTACTTCCATAAAACTGGTTCTACTATTTGTAGGAAACCATTCTTTCTCACCTCTGACCACTGACTATTTTCTCCTAAAAGAAACCCAGTCTTATTTTCTAAGCATGGGCTGTAGTGCTTATAAAAGCATGTGCTAAGTTTGGTTGGATTAATCTGAAGTATGTTGGTATACTTATACTTCCTCTGGAAATAATCCTTTGCTGGAGAAACTTTCTCTCCAAAAACTGTGGCGATGTTGGCCCTTCCCAAGGATTCGATCGCTATTGCTAGAAGAATATTGATCGAAATCAAAATTGCCTTTGGTACCTGCATGTGGACCTTACCCTCTCTCTACTTCAGCCAGAGCTCATGCCTCAAGTCAATGTGTCCTATAGGCCAGTGATATCCAAGCCACCCAGGGAGTGAAAAATGCAGGTTCAAGCATGCCTTTCCATATCAACCCCTAATCCTACCCCATCCCATGTCTCCAGAGAGTATGAGAAGCACGGTGTAAGAAGCATCAACTTCTCTCATTTTCCAAGTTCAGCTGGGTCCTTGGTATTCATCCATTCACTCAACAATAAGTATTTCTTGATTGCTCACTTATATCAAGCACCAGGGATATAGCATGAGATCTAATCCCTTTCCTCAAGGAGTTCACATACTAAAGTGGGGATGACAAGTATTCAAATAGATAATTAAAATAAAACATGGTAACTCTTACAATAGAAGTAAGAAAGAGTAGGAGTAGGAGATAAGAGAAAGCCAAGAATGCTTTGTGTTATATGCTTGTGGTTATGGTAAGACAAAACAATAGCATATTGCCAAGTTCCTTTCAAAAACTGGGAATTTAATTACAGATACAGTGACCATACATGCCAGTTTGCCTAAGACAGTCCCAGTTTATGTCTGTTGTCCATTATCTCATCTGATTTAGCACTTATCCCAAGCAAATAATGTACATATAATTTCATCCTTTCAGCCATGGTCTTAGCTAGTAGTGAGAGATACCCATGTACAGTGAACAAAGTGCTTACTTTAATTAATGAAAGATAACCAGTGGCCCTTCATAGCAAAACATAACATATCCCTGTGACTCCTGCCACAGTTTGACAGTACAGCCCGTTAGGCCACAGCCTCTGTTTTGGCCTGTGAGACATGTGGAGCTGCCAGGCTGCAAGTCAGTGGGGTTGGTGGGAAATGTGGGATATTACAGATTATGTTATAGGCACAAGACGTAGTGTGAAAAACAGATGCTGAGCAGTGTTGCTGAGAGTAGTTTGAACTCTCTTGCAACAGTGTTATTTATTATATGGTGTAAAAATATAACTACCTTATTGTTTGGTTTTTTATTTGCTAGTAAATCCTTTTGGCTGTGAAGAGCTAAAACAAGGAACATACATGTTTAATGAAAAATTAAGCACAGTTTTTTAAAGAAAGTTGATGAATGTGATACTTGCAATGTTGGTTGACATATACCCCCCACCACGGGAACCGTCATGAGTCAATGACCATGGGAAAAATCAAAAGACATAAATTGCTGAAGAACATCAGAATCTACTTCAAAAGTTTGCACTTATTTCTAAAAGCAATTACACTCCAATAAAGATGTGGAAAAAAAAAGAGTGTATTCAAAGACAGTGCTTTACCTCAAGGAGCTACAGAAAGTCCACTTCTATACCATTATGTGAGCATGACTTTTCATTTAGATCAAATGAGTTTCCTTCTAGTTTCACTTTTTTACTAATTTATTTTTTTTATAATCAAAGGAAAACTTTAATGTTTTGGCTCTATGAGCACAAAAAGAACCTTGTAAACAGTTAAATGAAAGCAGTTTTAAATCAATGTCTTCAGATATATTCATCCATCTGAATACATTGGTTTGATTTTTTTTTTATTTGATTCTTCATGGAATCAAGGCAAAGCTTTTCAATATTCAATATTGGAAGATAAAACTGACATGATTATAAATATTACTATAAATTCAGTTAAAAAATTCAACAATCAAGTGCAAATATTTTGGATTTATAGTGATAACATAAATGCAAATTTGGTGGAGCACAACATCAGAGTAAAGATAATTTTCTTAGTAAATTGAGAAATTTATGGAGAAATGGGCTTAAAATTCGTTGTGAAACATATATAATTAACAACTGTATCCAAACAAGCTACAATATTTTGTTAATCAAAAAAAGAGCTGTAGTTGTGCAAATTTAAATATTTTCATATATTCACAGAGGAAATGAACTGCAAAATTTTTACAATGACAAAGATGTTAAAGAAATGCTTCAGCATGAGACTACATGTGGTCTGTCTTTGCTACACATCATCAACCAAAATTTTAGAAATGTTTGAGCCTTCAAAGAACTGTTTTCTATATCAAATGATATGTCCTACAATGATCCTGAACTTTTTCTTGGTAAATAAGCCCTCTAAGTTTTTGTGGAATTTTATTCAAAATAGTTGTAAAGTTTTAGACAAAGTATTCTACACATGGAATGCCACAAACCTTAGTTTTTGAGGATATAGTTAATTGTAATTATTGAAAATCAAGTTTGCAAACAAGAAGATATTGAAATTTACCCCTATAAAAGCAAGGGAACAATTGAACATATTATATAATGAGAGTTCAAAACGTGTACAAGATTTAATTTTTAAATTCTATAATTGTGTTTTGAAATATCTCAATTTATGTGAAAACTATTTTGATGGAGTTCCTATTTTAATTGGATAAAATTTTCTTCTCGATGAGAATTAAATGATATCCAGGAAATCTAAGATTTCATAGCATCTAAATTTAGTAAAACATTCAAAAAAATCATAGATAGAAAAATTGTGAAGTCAAAAAAAGACCTTGCCTATAAAAATATTTGGGCTCCAGGCGTGTGGGCCTCAGCAGTTGCAGCACACGGGCTCAGTAGTTGTGGCTTGCGGGCTCTAGAGCACAGGCTCAGTAGTTGTGGCGCATGGGCCTAGCCGCTCCGCGGCAAGTGGGATCCTCCCAGACCAGGGATAGAACCTGTGTCCCTTGCACTGGCAGGTGGATTCTTAACCACTGCACCACCAGGGAAGTCGTAGATATTTTCTCAGTTAAAAAAAAGTTATGGTCAAAAGAGAAGAATCAATTAAAGGTGCAACAATCTGAAACTGATTAACCACAAAATGCACTTCAAAAAAAGAGTGCAGACAATTTTGTGAAAAAATTTAAAATATTTTAACAAAATATTTTTAAAAATACAAAAACCCAAATTTTTCATTAGAAAAATCCAGGTGCATGAAATGAAGACAGATATGGCCAAGAAACTGATTAAAGTGTGTGACTCTGTATCCAGAATAATTATTCTGTTTATATTATCTTTTAGCATTTAGATAATACTTAAAGTATTTTTTAAGTTGGTTTAATGTACACAGATATATTTTAATCTTTGAAATAATTGCATTTTTAAAATAGTTTGTAATAGAATTATTTTATATGCCCATCAATATGGTAATGCCAATTTATTGATCAATAAATAAAACTTCCAAATTAATATATAACTTTAGTTATTCTAGGGACCCCTTTCACTCTCAAAAGTACACCAGTTTGAACAGTAAATTAAAGATCACATAATTATAGATGAAGGAACAAGTTTCTTAAAACATTGCCTTTTCCTAATGGTAAACTAGAAAGAACTGGGGTACCAATCATTTCATGTTTCTGACAGGTATGTGATGGAGGTGCCCACAGGTAGGAAATATTATAACCAAAAGGTGGTCAGCAAAGAAGTAAACAAGGCGGAATCATAAACATGCCCCCACACATCAAAACCGAAGTTTCTATAAAGAGAGGAGAATATTGAGCTAATGTATGGATCTTACCTGCAAATGCACTAGAAAGATTTTGGAAACTTGGATTCTGAAACTTGACATACTTGTCTGTCCACCATGTAATTCCACTCCTTATCATTGGTACTTTGATATGGATAGATGAATTAAGGTTGTAAGAAAGAATAATGGTGTCTGTAGGCAAATTAAAAACTGTGTTAGATTCAAGTAAGCATTTTTTGCCACACTTGGAAGTGCACAACCAGACACAGCTGAAAAAGCAGGGTTTGAGTAGACTCTCCACATGCCTACATGGCATAGATGCTGGAATCAGAAGACTATTCTTTTTCTTGCTAAGGCCCCAATTATTGAAAAATACTCTTAGACTCCATTTGACTCATGTTTCCTAACTACAAATCTGTGGTAAGGGAGAACTTATTTGCAAATGAAATATCATAAATCAGTGGATAATGTATACAAACAGTACTTTAAAAACTGCCACTCATCCTACACCCAGCGGGACCCACCCACGGTTAGGGGTCCAGCAGCGATGGGGGAGACCCTGGGGGAGACAGCGGGGGAGGAGCGCGAAGGAACGGAAAGGAATGTGGCCAGCACTTTCCCTGTCCACTTAGGCACCGGGAGCCTACTGGGCTCCTGGGCCTAATCCTCTGCCCTCAGAGCCTCCCTCCTGCAGCGCAGAGCCAAAGCCTCACCTCTACACCCCCACCCAGGGCCCTACCTCCGAACTCCGGAATGCCACACTCCAGATGCCCTCCTTTCCACGTGCTGCAGCTGCCCTTTCCCGCAGGTCCTAAGCAGAGGCCCTGCCCCACGCTTGAACGTCACCCCCACTCCCGCCTAGGTTCCGCCCCACCCTAAACTCCGCCCCTGCCTAAGTTCCACCCCGCCTAAGCTCCGCCCCCATAGCCAAGGCTTTTTTTTTTTTCTTTTCTTTTCTTTTTTCCTCTTTCAGAATGGGGTTCTGTTTTACCTTGGTGATTCATTGTTGTTGATCCTTTTATATTTTTATTTTTCCTAATAAATGTTTTACTTTTCTAATTTTATTTTATTCTTTATACTTTGTTAGTGATCTCTCCTTTTGGCTTGTCCCCCCCTCGCCTTTTCTTCTTTTTTCTGGTGTGGTTTTATTTTACCTTGTTGCAATTGTTTCAATTATAGTTTTATTTTTCCTAATATATTTTTTATCTTTCTAATTTTATTTTGTTTTCTATTCTTTGATATTGTACTGCTCGTTTTTTTCTTTCTTTCTTCCTTTTTTTTTTTTTTTTTTTACTGCACCACGAAGCTTGCGGGATCTTGGTTCCCAGGCCAGAGGTCAGCCAACGAGCTCCTGTGGTGGGAGCTCCGAGTCCAAACCGCTGGACTAACAGAGAACCTCAGACCCCAGGGAATATCAATTGGAGTGAGACCTCCCAGAGGTCCTCATCTCAGCACCAAGACCCAGCTCTATCCAACTGCCTGCAGACTCCAGTGCTGGATGTCTCAGGCCAAACAACGAGTAAGACAGGAATACAGCACCACCCATCAAAAAAAAAAAAAAAAAAAAAGAAAAGACAAAAAAATACGTTACAGACAAAGGAGCAAGGTAAAAACCTACAAGACCAAATAAATGAAGATGAAATAGGCAACCTACCTGAAAAAGAATTCAGAGTAATGGTAGTAAGATGATCCAAAATCTTGGAAACAGAATGGAGAAAATACAAGAAACATTTAACAAGGATCTAGAGGAACTAAAGAGCAAACAGTGATGAACAACACAATTACTGAAATTAAAAATACTCTAGAAGGAATCAATAACAGAATAACTGAGGCAGAAGAACAGATAAGTGAGCTGGAAGATAAAATGGTGGAAAAGACTGCCCGGGAGCAGAATAAAGAAAAAAGAATGAAAAGAATTGAGGACAGTCTCAGAGACTTCTGGGACAACATTAAATGCACCAACATTCAAATTATAGGGGTCCCAGAAGAAGAGAAAAAGAAAGGGTCTGAGAAAATATTTGAAGAGATTATAGTCGAAAACTTCCCTAACCTGGGAAGGAAAATAGTCAAGTCCAGGAAGCACAGAGAGTACCATAAAGGATAACCCCAAAGAGAAACACACTGAGACACATACTAATCAAACTATCAAAAATTAAATACAGGGCTTCCCTGGTGGCGCAGTGGTTGGGAATCTGCCTGCTAATGCAGGGGACACGGGTTCGTGCCCTGGTCTGGGAAGATCCCACATGCCGTGGAGCAACTAGGCCCGTGAGCCACAACTGCTGAGCCTGCACGTTTGGAGCCTGTGCTCCACAACAAGAGAGGCCACGACAGTGAGAGGCCCGTGCACCGTGATGAAGAGTGGCCCCTGCTTGCCGCAACCAGAGAAGGCCCTAGCACAGAAACGAAGACCCAACATAGCAATCAATCAATCAATAAATAACTCTTTTAAAAAAAATTAAATACAAAGAAAAAATATTAAAAGCAACAAGGGAAAAGCAACAGATAACATACAAGGGAATCCCCATAAGGTTAACAGCTGATCTTTCAGCAGAAACTCTGCAAGCCAGAAGGGAGTGGCAGGACATATTTAAAGTGATGAAAGGGAAAAACCTAAAACCAAGATTACTCTACCCAGCAAGGATCTCATTCAGAGTCGATGGAGAAATTAAAACCTTTACAGATAAGCAAAAGTTAAAAGAATTCAGCACCACAAAACCAGCTTTACAACAAATGCTAAAGGAACTTCTCTAGGCAGGAAACACAAGAGAAGGAAAAGGGCTACAAATACAAACCCAAAACAATTAATAAATGGTAATAGGAACATACATATTGATAATTACCTTAAATGTAAATGGATTAAATGCTCCAGCCAAAAAGACATAGATTGGCTGAATCAATACAAAAACAAGACCTGTACATATGCTGTTGACAAGAGACCCACTTCAGACCTAGTGACACATACAGACTGAAAGTGAGAGGATGGAAAAAGATATTCTATGCAAATGGAAATCAAAAGAAAGCTGGAGTAGCAATTCTCATATCGGACGAAATAGACTTTAAAATAAAGACTATTACAAGAGAAAAGAAGGACACTACATACTGATCAAGGGATCAATCCAAGAATATATAACAATTGTAAATATTTATGCACCCAACATAGGAGCACCTCAATACATAAGGCAAATGCTAATAGCCATAAATGGGAAATTGACAGTAACACAATAATAGTGGGGGACTTTAACACCCCACTTTCACCAATGGACAGATCATCCAAAATGAAAATACATAAGGAAACACAAGCTTTAAATGACACATTCAACAAGATGGATTTAACTGATATTTATAGGACATTCCATCCAAAAACAACAGAATACACTGTCTTCTCAAGTGCTCATGGAACATTCTCCAGGATAGACCATATCTTGGGTCACAAATGAAGCCTTGGTAAATTTAAGAAAACTGAAATTGTGTCAAGTATCTTTTCTGACCACAATGTTATGAGACTATATATCAATTACAGGAAAAAATCTGTGAAAAATACAAACACATGGAGGCTGAACAATCCACTACTAAATAACCAAGAGATCACTGAAGAAATCAAAGAGGAAATCAAAAAATACCTAGAAACAAATGGCAATGAAAATACTACGACCCAAAACCTATGGGATGCAGCAAAAGCAGTTCTAAGAGGGAAGCTTAGAGCAATACAAGCCTACCTCAACAAACAAGAAACATCTCAAATAAACAACCTAACCTTATACCTAAAGCAATTAGAGAAAGAAGAAGAACAACAACAAAAAAACCCCAATGTTAGCATAAGGAAAGAAATCATAAAGATCAGATCAGAAATAAATGAAAAAGAAATGAAGGAAACAATAGCAAAGATCAATAAATCTAAAAGCTGGTTCTTTGAGAAGATAAACAAAATTGATAAACCATTAGCAAGACTCATCAAGAAAAAAAGGGAGAAGACTCACATCAACAGAATTAGAAATGAAAAAGGGGAAGTAACAAGTGACACTGCAGAAATACAAAGGATCATGAGAGATTACTACAAGCAACTGTATGCCAATTAAAATGGATAACCTGGAAGAAATGGACAAATTCTTTGAAAAGCACAACCTTCTTAGACTGAGCCAGGAAGAAATAGAAAATATAAACAGACCAATCACAAGCATTGAAATTGAAACTGTGATTAAAAATCTTCCAACAAACAAAAGCCCAGGACCAGATGGTTTCACAGGCGAATTCTATCAAACATTTAGAGAAGAGCTAACATCTATCATTCTCAAACTTTTCCAAAATATAGCAGAGGGAGGAACACACCTAAACTCATTCTACGTGGCCACCATCACCCTGATACCAAAACCAGACAAAGATGTCACAAAAAAAAGAAAACTACAGATCAATATCTCTGATGAACATAGATGCAAAAATCCTCAAAAAAATACTAGGAAACAGAATCCAACAGGACATTGAAAGGATCATACACCATGATCAAGTGGGGTTTATTCCAGGAATGCAAGGATTCTTCAGTATACGCAAATCAATCAATGTGATACACCATATTAACAAATTGAAGAAGGAAAACCATATGATTATCTCAATAGATGCAGGAAAAGCTTCTGACAAAATTCAACACCCATTTATGATAAAAACTCTCCAGAAAGTGGGCATAGAGGGAACCTACCTTAACATAATAAAGGCCATATATGACAAACCCACAGCCAACATCATTCTCAATGGTGAAAAACTGAAACGATTTCCACTAAGATCAGGAACAAGACAAGGTTGCCCACTCTCACCACTATTATTCAACATAGTTTTGGAAGTTTTAGCCACAGCAATCAGAGAAGAAAAAGAAATAAAAGGAATCCAAATCAGAAAAGAAGGAGTAAAACTGTCACTGTTTGCAGGTGACATGATACTATACATAGAGAATCCTAAAGAAGCTACCAGAAAACTACTAGAGCTAATCAATGAATTTGGTAGAGTAGCAGGATACAAAATTAATGCACAGAACTCTATTGCATTCCTATACACTAAGGATGGAAAATCTGTAAGGGAAATTAAGGAAACACTTCCATTTACCATTGCAACAAAATGAATAAAATACCTAGGAATAAACCTACCTAAGGAGACAAAAGACCTGTATGCAGAAAACTCTAAGACACTGATGAAAGAAATTAAAGATGATACAAATAGATGGAGAGATATACCATGTTCTTGGATTGGAAGAATGAACATTGTGAAAATGACTCTACTACCCAAAGCAATCTACAGATTCAATGCAATCCCTATCAAACTACCCATGGCATTTTCCACAGAACTAGAACAAAAAATTTCAAAATTTGTATGGAAACATAAAGGACCCCTAATAGCCAAAGCAATCTTGAGAAAAAAAAATGGACCTGGAGGAATCAGGCTCTCAGACTTCATTCTATACTACAAAGCTATAGTAATCAAGACAGTATGGTACTGGCACAAAAACAGAACTATAGATCAATGGAACAGGATAGAAAGCCCAGAGATAAACCCATGCACATAGGGTCACCTTATCTTTGATAAAGTAGGCAAGAATATACAGTGGAGAAAAGACAGCATCTTCAATAAGTGGTGCTGGGAAAACTGGACAGCTACATGTAAAAGAATGAAATTAGAACACTCCCTAACACCATACACAAAAATAAAGTCAAAATGGATTAAAGACCTAAATGTAAGGACAGGCACTATAAAACTCTTAGAGGAAAATATAGACAGAAGACTCTATGACATAAATCACAGCAAGATCCTTTTTGACCCACCTCCTAAAGAAATGGAAATTAAAACAAACAAATGCAACCTAACGAAACTTAAAAGCTCTTGCACAGCAAAGGAAACCATAAACAAGACCAAAAGACAACCCTCAGAATGGGAGAAAGTATTTGCAAACAAAGCAACTGACAAAGGATTAATCTCCAAAATATACAAGCAGCTCATGCAGCTTAATATCAAAAAAACCAAACAACCCAATCCAAAAATGGGCAGAAGACCTAAACAGACATTTCTCCAAAGAAGATATACAGATTGCCAACAAACACATGAAAGGATGCTCAACATCACTAATCATTAGAGAAATGCAAATCAAAACTACAATGAGGTATCACCTCACAACGGTCAGAATGGCCATCATCAAAAAATCTACAAACAATAAATGCTGGAGAGGGTGTGGAGAAAAGGGACCCTCTTGCACTGTTGGTGGGAATGTAAATCAGTACAGCCACTATGGAGAACAGTATGGAGGCTCCTTAAAAAACTAAAAATAGAAGTACCATATGACCCAGCAATCCCACTACTGGGCATATACCGTGAGAAAACCATAATTCAAAAAGAGTCACGTACCACAATGTTCATTGCAGCACTATTTATAATAGCCAGGACATGGAAGCAACCTAAGTGTCCATTGAGATGAATGGATAAAGAAGATGTGGCACATATATACAATGGAATATTACTCAGCCATAAATAGAAATGAAATTGAGTTATTTGTAGTGAGTTGGATGGACCTAGAGTCTCTCATACAGAGTGAAGTAAGTCAGAAAGAGAAAAACAAATAACGTATGCTAACACATATATATGGAATCTAAAAAAAAAAAAAAATGGTCACGAAGAACCTAGGGGCAAGAAGGGAATAAAAACGCAGACCTACTAGAGAATGGACTTGAGGATACAGGGAGGGGGAAGGGTAAGCTGGGACAAAGTGAGAGAGTAGCGTTGACATATATACACTACCAAATGTAAAATAGATAGCTAGTGGGAAGCAGCTGCGTGGCACAGGAGTTCAGCTCGGTGCTTTGCGACCACCTAGAGGGGTGGGATAAGGAGGTTGGGAGGGAGATGCAAGACGGAGGGGATGCATATAGCTGATTCACTTTGTTTTACAGCAGAAACTAACACAACAGTGTAAAGCAATTATACTCTAGTAAAGATGTTAAAAAAAAAAATAAACTGCCACTCAGCTGCAGGAGTAATCTTCTGGATATTTAGATTGTTACACACTCATGAAAGGGAAGATGATGGAGATAGGAAAAGACACCTACCATTGAACATGCTATTGGCAATAGCACCACAAGGAGCGATGGGGATCCCATTGTGGGAGGTTTTGAATGGAGCACAGTTTCTAACATCCTGGATGAGAAATGATACAGGAATAAGTGTTTTTGGTAAAATCTCTTAAAATGCTGGAAGTGAAAATACTGGCAGTGTAAATCAACCCATGATGATCCACTGGCACACATTGAGATTATGGGCTGCTACCTGCTGTTCCCAGGCTGCTGGCTCACCTAGACTAGAAAATTTTTGTGTTTTGGAGATATGTATGTGTGTACGTGCACGTGTGTGTAGTTTCTTTCCTCATTAACAGTACATAGCATACCAAATATGTCTGCAGGAAGAAATTTTACTTTGCTTGCTGTGCTAAATACCACACTAAGCCCACAGTGGAATATATTTTTAAAAGGTTTTTCTTATTGGAGTGTAACTTATATTCTAAAAAGTATATAAATTGTGAGTCTACAGTTGGATGACTTATCACAGGGAAATCCACCCACCTAAATACAAGAATACATTTTTAAAAGAGTGGCTGCTAAAAATCATTTGGTTAACCCTGTTATATAATGCCAGTATAGAAAAGGTTTCCTTCTAGCTTTTCTTGCCAGCATGCTGAATATCATTTACCAAGAGTTAAATTTTGTAATCTTAGGTCTGAAAGAATATTCATTAAACCAAAGGCTTTTATTCAATCAAGTAGAGCCCAGTTTCCTTAAACTAGGCTGATTGAAGCCCCCAGTTATAAAAAAGGACAATGGTGGATATAGAGTGAGCTAGGCTGAGACCAATCACTCAAGGTTACTATCAAAATAGTTGGTGCATCCATCAACTAAAATGGGCAACTTTAAAGATAACTACAGAAATTAAGTATGAGAAAATAATATTGAAATCTAATTGATGTGTCAGTCATTCAAAGAAGCAAAAAACTGTACTGTTTGAAGCAGCTCCAGTATGCCATCACTTTATTAAGAGAAACATAAATCCTGAATTGTGGTTGAAAGGTACTTGAAGATTTGCCCTTCTGACACATTCATTATTACCAAGACTTGGGCAGTCCAATATGTATCTGGTTTTAGTATAAAATGCTGTCAAATAAAAAAATGGTCGGTGCATGAAAGGATAAACATCTAATTGGACAAGATTCACATTCCTGCTCTGAAGAGGGCAAGTGCTTCTTCTCAATAGCAGTTATCCTGAATACTCAGCCCCTTCAGGTCACGCAAGAATGAAATGAGCATTTCTGTCTTGTAAATACTTAGCTTTTGAGTTTATTTTCCATACTGTCTTTTAGACTGAAAGATCCATCTGGCTTAAAAAAAAAAAAAAAAGAGTATTATACCAAGTTAAATAAAGCCTTACCTTTACATCTGTACCCACCAGTTGGCTATTACTTCTGGATAGAATATATCGATAGAGGTTCTGATAGAAGCCATACAATTTGTAGTACATATAAACATTACCCTGTAGAGGAGAACAGCAAGATGTAAGAAGAGAGAAAAATAAACTGAAATATTAATAAACATGGACAAGAGTTTTAAAATATAAGAAGTAGTACCGGGCTTCCCTGGTGGCGCAGTGGTTGAGAATCTGCCTGCCAATGCAGGGGACACGGGTTCGAGCCCTGGTCTGGGAAGATCCCACATGCCGCGGAGCAACTAGGCCCGTGAGCCACAACTACTGAGCCTGCGCGTCTGGAGCCTGTGCCCCGCAACAAGAGAGGCCACGACAGTGAAAGGCCCACGCACAGCGATGAAGAGTGGCCCCCACTTGCCGCAACTAGAGAAAGCCCTCGCACAGAAATGAAGACCCAACATAGCCAAAAATAAATAAATAAAAATAAAAAAAAAAAGTAGTACCAAAAAATATTGATGTGAACTGAAAGTTTCTTTATATCAGATAGAAACCCAAGAAATTATTTTTAAAAATCAGTATTGGAAAATCCTGGTCTATACAAAATTATTAAAATGACTACATAACTTATTTTTAATGTTTTTGTAAGGGTTACCACATTCTTGCCTTGAAAAAATTTTATAACTAGGCTTTGTATTCTCAATATATAAAATTTGATTTTACAAATATTTCCCAGCAATACTAGGAAAGATGCTTTGCCTAGGGGTTGTGGTAAGCATCAAATTCACATGGTCTCAAAGCAAATCCATGAAACATAATTTAAAGTTGGAGCCACTGAGCATGTTTAGGCGCATGTTCAC
Source organism: Balaenoptera ricei (assembly GCF_028023285.1). Lineage (NCBI taxonomy): Eukaryota > Metazoa > Chordata > Mammalia > Artiodactyla > Balaenopteridae > Balaenoptera > Balaenoptera ricei. The sequence continues at coordinate 113,773,477 of NC_082642.1, forward strand.
GATTGCCCATGTGAAAGACATAAGCCCAGCTCCTTGGTGTCCAGCTCCGGTGTTGTCTTTTTATCACCAGGATCTAGCACAGTACTGTGGCATATTATACTTGGTTAAGAAATGGTGAACCATTTGTTATGGACAAAAAGATGGAATATTCACTGATCTAGAAGAAAGGTGGTTTTCACCTTAGCAATAAGCAGCCTTGTGGCCATGAGAGATGGGCCTTTTCATGGATTTTGCCGAATGAGGCTGCCCATTCACAGGCTACCATTGTGCTTCTACATTCATGGTGAAATACCAAGGCCCTAGAACTTCTCCTTCTTTTTTTTTTTTTTTAAAGTTTTTATTTATTTATTTATTTTTGGCTGCATTGGGTCTTCATTACTGCACAAGGGCTTTTCTCTAGTTGCGGCGAGCGGGCACTGCTCTTCGTTGCGGTGCGCAGCCTTCTCATTGCGGTGGCTTGTCTTGTTGCAGAGCATAGGCTCTAGGAGCCTGGGCTTCAGTAGTTGTGGCATGTGGGCTCAGTAGTTGTGGCATGTGGGCTCTAGAGCGCAGGCTCAGTAGTTGTGGCGCACGGGCTTAGCTGCTCCGCGGCTTGTGGGATCTTCCCAGACCATGGCTCAAACCCGTGTCCCCTGCATTGGCAGGTGGATTCTTAACCACTGCGCCACCAGGGAAGCCCCCTAGAACTTCTCCAAGTGGGCTTGATACAGATTTTACTAACAGCACATACGATGCAAATGTAAATGTCGAAGGTAGCTATTTATAATTAATATTCTACCTACCTCCAAAATAATGAAGGTATGCATCTAAAAATATGAAGGCCTAAATTTTATTAAGTGCCTCCCATATGTCAGGTGCTATGTTCAGTGCTAGAAATACAAAAGTATTCCTTTACAGTTCCCTGAGTCAACTGATTCTTTTATGCTATGCAAATTTGGCCTCGCCCTAAGGACCTTTAAGAGGATGAGTATGGAAGATGGGAGCTGGTACCCAGGTTAGGCTGAAAATAAAGGTCATGGTAAGTGTGACCAGTTACAGAAAACAACAAAGGCTGAAGAGCTTAGTCCCTGGTAAGAGAAAAGCCTCTGGAACACTGAGAAAGGGAGATGCTGGGCCCTAAGAGGTGGGCTACAACATCGTAAACAGAGAGCGTGGATGTGAAGGTGAACAAGCCAGGCATAGCAGGAATGACAGATTATATTTCCTCACCAAAGGAGGGAACCTCTACTGATGACCCACAACTACAGAAAATATGAAATCCATGGAATGGAACTTACCATACATTTTCTTGGAAGCTAAAAAGAGCATTCTACTAACCCAAAGTTATATACTCATATAAACATGACAAAATAAATAGAGAACACTCACATGCTGGAGACAGAAGTGTTTTAATAAACTTTTTTCAATAATTCTTTGTCCAAGATTTTACAAGGCCTCCAAGATCATCATCTTTTTGATTAGTCCTGGAGGCACAATGCACTTTATAGTGTTTCTTTTCTTCCGTGGTACTTGGTGCAGGATTCCTAGTTTAAGGCAGAGAGCCGTGCGGGGATTTGTCATCTAGCGTGTGTAATGTGTGTGAACTTGTGGGCAGAAGGCTCTGTGCTTGCCCTGAGTAGTTTGGTTAGATTTTTATGAGAAAGCCTTTGCCTCAAAGGAATGGTTAGCAGCTGGTAACACTTATTTGCCTTTAGGATTTCAAAGGACACAGACAGATGGGAACTTGAAGCCCTTTAAGGTTTTATCTTTTGGATATTTTTTCTTCAAAATTTTAAGCACCCTGTGCCCCCCAAGAAGGAACCAATCCTGCTGACACCTTGATTTCAGACTTCTGATTTCTAGAATTGTGAGAAAATAAATATCCAATGTTTAAAGAAAAAAAAAAGCAACACTAACTTTTACTTTGTGGGGGCAGCATGGTGAGTTATGGAAGGCAAGAAAGTACACAATTGTAGAGAACTAGAATTTTGACCTTTAACAAAAGAGCACAGATATAAATCTTCCCTCCCGGGACTTTATATAGATATCACTTACAACTCAAGTACAACTCAGTAATTTTCTCATAATTTACATCAGACTTACTCACAAAAATGATTAGAGATACAGATGTATTCAGATTATTACTGATGCCAACATGCTTTCATCTGGGATCAAGGGGGAAATAGGAAAGGGACACATAAAACCAAAGCTTCCTAGAGCATAAAGCAATATAATTTATCACTTTATCTTTTTTTCCATTCATTTAAAATTTCAGCAAACTTTTTCTAAGCATCTACCACGTAAAACATACTGTGCTATGCCCCTGTGAAGGAAGCAAAGATTCTTATGTTCATTCAATAAACATTAATTGGGCAACTACAGGATGTCAGGCATAGTTATAGGTGCTTGGGATACAATAGTGAGAGACAGACAATAAACAATACATATAATAAACTGTTAATTTATATAGTAAGTTGGAAGGTGATAAGTACTATGGAAAAAATGGAAATTACAGTAAGGTAATAAGAATCAGGAGTGCAGGGCTGGGGTGAGCAGACAGGATGAAGTATGAAATAGGATGGCTAGTGTAGGCCTGATTAGGTGATGGCTGAGCCAAACAGGACCTGAAGGCAGCAGGGGAGTTAGCTGAGTGGATGTCAGGTACAGAGAAGAAGAGAATGCCTGACTTGTTTGAGGAATGAGGAGGCCGGTGTGGTCAGAGAGGGGGTGGGGAAGAGAATGGAGAGAGGAGGTTAGGAGGAGGTAAGAAGCCAGATCACATAGGCCTTGTAAGGACTTAGGCTTTTTCACTGAGTAGAAAGAGAAGCCATTGCAGGGATTTTTGAGCAAAGGAATAACATGATATGACTTATAATTTAAAACGTTCACTCTGGCTGCTCTATTGAGACATGGATACAACAGGGAGACCTGATAGGAGGCTACTGTAGAAATCCAGGTGAGATGTGAGGGTGGCATGGAGCTGGGTAGTAGCAGCAGAGGTGGGCAGAGGTGAGCAGACTCTGGATATATTTTGAAGGTAGAACCAATAGGATGGATTGGATGCAAGGTGTGAAAGAACGAAAGGAGTCAGGAATGACCCCTGGGCTTTTAGCCTGAGCACCAGAAGGACAGAGTTCTTTTCAACTGAGATTGTCTGTGGGTGGAATAGGGTTTTTTGGGGGATGGGCGTAGAGTAAGTAAGGGGAAGAAGTGGATATTAGTTCAGTTTTAGAAACATTGAGCTGAGATAGAAAACAGAGCATTGGTAATCGATAGCATTTAAACCTAGGAGGTAGATGATGTTTCCAAGGAGGTGAGTGCATACGGAGAGGAGATGAAGACTGAAGGCCATGACTAAAGCCCTGCAGATCTCCACATAAAGAGTTTGGGGAAAATAGGAGGAACAGCAAAGGAACCAAAGAAGGGCAGTCAGGGGACTTCCCTGGTGGCGCAGTGGTTAAGAATCCGCCTGCCAGTGCAGGGGACGTGGGTTCGAGCCCTGGTCCGGGAAGATCCCACATGCCACGGAGCAACTAAGCCCATGTACCACAACTACTGAGCCTGTGCGCTAGAGCCCACAAGCCACAACTACTGAGCCCACGTGCCACAACTACTGAAGCACACACGCCTAGAGCCCGTGCTCTGCAACAAGAGAAGCCCCCACTCGCCACAGCTAGAGAAAGCCCGTGAGCAGCAACGAAGACCCAACGCAGCCAAAAATAAATAAATTAAAAAAAAAAAAGAAGGGCAGCCAGAGAGCAAGGGGGAAAACCAAGAGAGTAAGGTCTCCTGGAAGCCAAGAGAAGAAAGCATGTCAAGGACGAGGGAGTGATTGCCTGTGTCCAGTGGGTGACAAAGCACTGAGGACGGAGCACTGGATTTATCCACAAGGAAGTCATTGGTAACCCCGCAATGTCACTGAGTGTTAGGGCCATGGGTGGGTCTTTGTGAGTGAGAAGAGAGGAACTGGAAATACCCAAGAGAGATGACTCCTCTGAGGAGTTTCCCTGCTAATGGGAGGAAAGAAATAGGCAGATAGCGGGCAGGGAAATTTGGGAGAATAGAAGAGTACTTCGTTTTTGTTTTCTAAAAGATAGGTCAAATAATATGTTTGTGTGCTGACGGGAATGATCCAGTAGAGAGAAAATTTGATGATATAGAGAGGTGACAACTGCTGAGTTAAGCCCTTATAAAGGCAAGAAAGGCTGGCATCTATCACACAAGAGGAGAGGTGAGCCTTCAGATGGGAGCATGGGTGGTTCACCTGTGGTAACAGGTGGGAAGGTTGAGTATGTAGTGCAGATACGTCTGGATGTGTAGTTGTGTGGTGTGGCATGTAAAGCATGGTCCCTTTCCTCAGGGAGGTTCCTGTGAATAGAGGAAATGAGTCTACAGGATATTATATGGGCGATTGTAAGTCCATAAGAAGAGTTGAAACAGCCTTCTCAGGATACAAATGTGGGCATATTCTTGCTGGAGACATGAGTGGAAAGGAGGCTCAAGGAAGTGTTTGGATATTAGTGGCTTAAAACAAGTGAGATCTTACAGGTGGGAGTGAGAGGGGAGACTTTCTAGGCAAAAGAACAGCAGGAACATAAAGAGTTGCATCATGGAAAAGCAAGTTGGTCAGTTTGGCAGGAGTACAAGGTCTCCTGCAAGGATAAAGATGAAAAAAGGTGGCTGGGCCTCAGGTATTGAAAAGTAATCTGAAAGAGGGCACATTTTGGGGGACAGGGTGTGGTCTACTGATTTGGCAAATAACAACTGGCTAAAAGTAGGAGAAGCCAAAGGCTAGATGTGCAGTTAAGGTGGCTGTGATACTAGATCAGGAGGGACTGAACTGGGGCAACGCCAAGAAAATGGAGTGAGAAAGTGGTTGGGAGAGACAGGGATTGCAGAACAGTAGCCACACATCAGAGGTCTGGATGAGAAAGGAGTGGGCGGGGTAAAGTCAAGGAGGAAAATTTTGAGTCTTGGTGATGGGATCTTTCCCAGAAAGGGAAGTAAGGAGGGTTTTTCAGGAGATGACGATGAGTCTGGTATGGGGAGGAAACAGGGCCTTGAGGATGGGATGTTCAGTGACAAGCTCAAGAGAAGGCCTGCCTGCACATGAAACATCCCATGCAGAGTCATCTATGCAGGGGAAGAAGGGGAGACGGGTCAGGTTAGGGAGGAGGTGCTACGGGAGGAGAGGTGCGGAGTCCAGAGGACAGGACAGGACCTTTGAAAAGTTTCAGGAAATACATTTTCTTTTTTTATAAATTTATTTATTTGGCAGCATTGTGACTTTGTTGCTGTGCGGGCTTTCTCTAGTTGCAGCGAGCGGGGGTTACTCTTTGTTGCGGTGCATGGGCTTCTCATTGCTGTGGCTTCTCTTGTTGCGGAGCATGGGCTCTAGGCTCGCGGGCTTCAGTAGTTGTGGCTCATGGGCTCTACAGCACAGGCTCAGTAGTTGTGGCACACGGGCTTAGTTGCTCCGCGGCATGTGGGATTTTCCCGGACCAGGGCTCAAACCCGTGTCCCCTGCATTGGCAGGAGGATTCTTAACCACTGCGCCACCAGGGAAGTCTCGAAATACATTTTCATTTCATTGAGTCTTTGCTACCTAGTAAGACTGTGGTGGCCCTGAAAAGGTGCCTCTTGATCTCCTACTGCAGGGAGCGTAATCGAGGGGTGGACGCGGCTGCTGTGCTCTGAGGTCATCCTATGTTTGCACCAAGGCCATGCTTCCCGTTGCTGCTCCCAGACAACGGCTCAGCAATAGGGATACTGAGGCAAGGACTCTCTGTTGGGCTTGCTGAAACTTTCTTAAGAATACTCTGGGGGCTTCCCTGGTGGCGCAGTGGTTGAGAATCTGCCTGCCAATGCAGGGGACACGGGTTCGAGCCCTGGTCTGGGAAGATCCCACATGCCACGGAGCAACTGGGCCCGTGAGCCACAATTACTGAGCCTGCGCGTCTGGAGCCTGTGCCCCGCAACAAGAGAGGCCGCGATGGTGAGAGGTCCGCGCACCGCGATGAAGAGTGGTCCCCACTTGCCGCAACTAGAGAAAGCCCTCGCACACAAACGAAGACTCAACACAGTCATAAATAAATAAAATAAATAAAAGAACGTGAATTTCTTAAAAAAAAAAAAAAAGCAGCTAGACAGGAGAAAAGCTTTAGAAAACAAATTGCTTCTTTTAAAAAAAAAAAAAAAAAAGAATACTCTGCAGTCTAAGACCTGTCTTCCCTCCTCCCTCCCCTCCTCCCCATCTCTCTACCCTCCTCTCCCTCTGTCCCTCCTTCCTTCCTACTCTGCTTCCCTCTCCTTCCCAGGGGTCAGAGCTGTGTTGTGGTCTGACAGCTCTCCCAGCCTCCTCCAGCTTCCTCCATATTTTCCCTCGCAGGCAGTTCCCCCAGTAAATCTCTGGCATGTCTAATCCTGTCTTGGCATCTGCTTCTCAGAGGACCTGGACTAACATGAGACTTTAATCAGCCCAAAAGCAGGGATGTCTCTTAATATTTCTGTGGCATTTCTCACAGTGCCTGACAGCCAGGCCAAGAGTCGCCTTAGGGATTAGGCAACTGCACGTGTAGAATGACTAGGAGGGGAGGACGCAAGGAGAGTCCCAGGTGTGTGACCTTTGACACTAACTCACTGTGTGACCTTGGCCAAGTCACTTAACCTCTCAACCCATTAACCTTCTCACTGTAAAATGAGTGGTTAGATTCAGTGATTTCTATGGTCCCCTCCTGTGTTGACATTTGGCATAGAACCTGTTTGATTGATGTTAAGAATTGTTACAAAGTTGGGTGGGTAAAGAATCTGGAAATTTAGACACAAGGAGAAGAATGAAATTCCAAAGAAAAAAAAGGGGGTGGCGGGGGGAGAGTCGCACATGAGCTCAATACTTTATAAGATCCCTGCCCCCCCCATTCCCACCCTGCGTTATTTCTTGTATTTTCAGTTTTGGAAAGCATTTGGTGGAGATCATGAATTTACTGCCACATGTTAAATAGGAGTAGAGCAGCGTATAGCCAATTGAAGGCTCTTGAATCTCACTTACCTTCATTGTCTCTGGAAGGAAAAAGGGAACAGAGCAGTTGCATTCTTTGTCAAAATTAGCAGCATTTTCCCGCAGTTTTGCACAATTTGCACATTTTTCTGTGTAATTAATCTGTCAGGCAGGGAAAATAATAATTATTAATTAAAAAGGGATGTGAGTACATATCTTAAAATTAAAGTCCTGAGTCCATCAAAGTCTCCAAGCTTTCTAGGTCAAGGGCGCGCTATCTGGGACATGAACCAAGGGCAGCTCTGCGGATGTGTGGGACGAGTGGGTCTCCTTACAGCCTTTCATTTGGGGACCCAGCTGCATTTTGCCACTTACCTGGAGTTCAGGGTTTCTACTACATATTTATGTAACCTGCTGTGATGAAGCCTTATGCCTCCATCATAAAAAGTTACCATTAGGAAAATATTAGTCAGTGACTCATGAGAACTGGGCCTGCAGCCTGAGTCTAATCAGCGTTATGGGAAAGTCACTTCACTGTTTTTCCATTTTATTGTATGGAAAATATTTATACTAGTGAATTATTCTACATGGTATCTAGAGGAAGTTATTAAAAATGACCAAACATAGAAAAAAGAAGTGTTTCCAAAATGTAGAGTTATCGATGTATGTGAAGCAATTGTTTTTAAAATGTTGTGATATTGTTTTTTAAAAGTTAAATTCTGTGCAAAATGGTATAAGTGGACTCTTTAAAAAAGGATAGTGTGTCCCGAATGGGCAAATCCTGTGAGCTCTGGCTCAAGGACTCAGTTATGTGAAGATGGAACTGGAAGGAGAGTGGGGAAGGGGGGCTCCGAGAGAGGCCACGAGGCTGTGCGTTTCCCTTCTGCTCCAGGAAACGCTCATCCCAGGCTCCCAGGGCTGGCTGTGAGGTGCTGCTGGTCGCTTCTGCTTTTTCCTCACTGTGTTGAGGAGTCATTAGAAACGTCTGGGAATGGGAAAGGAACAGGGAAGCAAGGGACTGGCTTTCTCTTCGGTAAATTGCCAATGGGATTTTAGATTCTTTGGGAGAGAAGAGTAACAAGAAAGAAAGAAGGAATTTTGAATGCTTGCAAAGTCACTGGGTGTTTGGAAGTCAAAGAGGTAAAGTGTGAATACTAAATTAAAGATTAGCCAAAAGGCTACTTAATTGTACTTAGATGCTTATATTTACTTAAATCATTCTTTAAGTATGCAGCAAGACTTGAACTATTATTTTTAAAAATACTGATGCCTTTTCTGTTAGTGACACTGCATTCTAATTTTTAAAAAGCATTAAAGAACAGGGCTGTATCTAACTGAGACCTATCAACAGTACACTGAACTGTGACTGAGGAAACGGGTGCTAGTTCAGCCAGTCTCTGATCCTGAGTTAAATACTTAACTTCCAGGGCCCACATTTTGTTCATCAGCATCATTTTGGCTAGCAATTAATTGATTTGTGAGGTCATTTTAGTAGTATACACACTACTCCATGGATTCTTGAGAGAGTTCTATCAACGCCGAATTAGGAAATAATGTCTTTCATGATCAAGTAATTTTTGAGTAGATGATATCCAAGGTGCTTTCTAGCTCTAAACATTTTACAAGGGAAACATGTCTTTGATCTACTGTCTACTTTTGCTGCTCAAACCTATAGCTCTAAAATGACAGCAAAGATCATAGTCTGGTCCTCACAGAATTTTGGAAAGGCAGGAATTATCATTCTTGCTTAAAGTAAATTGCAAAAAGGGCACTTTCTCGTTGTGCCCCAGGGCTAAGTGAGAAGAGGAAAGCCAGCTCAGACCTCTTCTACTAGGTGTGTGTTGACCACACTGGCCTGGGATACACACTTCATCTTACCACCCATTACAACAAAACACTTCCATGTGCAAAAGAGGATCACCCTCTATGGGTGGTTTCTGATTTTCCTGTATAAAAGCAAAGTGTTAGAAACAGTCCTATCTGAAGTGGCTTAAAAGAAAAGTCAATTGGAAAATCCCCTTAACATCATGATAAAATCATTCTGTTGAAAGTTGTTTGCAGAGTGGCCTTGGCCAACCATGGAGTGAGGTTCTCCTCACATCGCTAAGGTGACACCATTCAGCAACTGCTGTCTCTTAATGGAGGCTGCACTTCATAGAGGGTGGGGATGGGTGCCCAGAAGGGAGGAAGCTGGAAAGACATGGGAAGGGGAGGGGAAGAACCAGAAATGGGTTGGTGAAGGAGAAAATAGAACAGTAAACAGGATGAACTTTATGGCAATGAATATCAACCTTGTAAGCCAATTACTTTGCTATCGCCTTCAACAAGGCAAGTTTACTTCCCTCCTGCCATTTTGCCTTTGTCACTTGGTGGCGCCTGGTGGTTTACATTACCACACTGGAGGACTCAAGAGGACTTAGGGGCACCTGCCAGGAGCTGGGGGGTGGGGTACAGAAAATTTCAGTGGAAAGGCAAGAGAGCAGTATGTGTTGGTAGGAGGAGTGGGACCTGAAATGCAATTTTCTTCTTTGAAGTCATTGCTATTTGCCGTAATCCGTTCTTTCAGTAAGTGTGTGCCTAGTATGCACTGGTGACGTGCAAGGAAGGGGTTGTGGATGTGGCAAACAAGCCAGCCGTGGCTGAGCTCTCCATTCTTCGCACACACTACCTTACTTACTCTATCATTAGCTCATTGAGGATGGAGTTCAACTCTTACAAACCTTACTCATCTACACACCCAGAAGAACTCTGAGTACCTTCAGACACTCATGAACGTTAAATCAGGGTTGACAGACTTGGCCTTCATGGTAATTTTGCCACTAGCCTATGTGGGGAGAGGGAATAGATGAGCTTTCCATGGCTGCCTTCAGAGTGGAGGTCATACGGTCTGGGATGTCGCATAACCTGCTCAGAGCTGATTTGCATGAAACATTTACTTAATTTATTAGACCAAATGTGGGCATGGCCTCAGACCAGATCTGAGCTCCCCCTCCTCAGACCAGCTACTGGGCTTCTCATCCTCCAACAGCTTGCTGTCAAATCGGCAAAAGGCTTGTAACTGAGGGGTTCACTGCTCAACTTCCGCTTTTCTCACTCTGAGTAGAACTTGGTTTATTTTGCTAAGTATCCTTTAGAGGCCAGAAAGATTTGTGTTCTTGCCTTTCCTGGATTAAAGCGATGATCTCAGATGGAATTTATTTGCAAAGGGAAAGACACAATGCTTGAAAGTGGGGCAAAATTGAAGACCTATATCTTTGGCTCTTCGCTCTTTTTATCAATATGATTCACGGGTCCCTGGCAGTCATTTGGTCTTGCCTCTCCTCCTGCCTCCACCAGTCACTTGCTCAGTACTCTGACAGCATAAAAAGCTCCTGACTTTGCCAGGCCCCTGTAAACAAATGTGGCTGAACTGACCAGTGTGAGAGTGATTGTCCTCCAGAGGGAGAAGGGATGAACAAAGCCACCACATAGAGGCTCTTTCACCATCTGCACCTGCCAGCTGAAAAAGGGATGCTCCAGTCTCATCCACTTCCCTGTCGAGGGGCTGGGTTTTCAAACTGACCACTCTTTATAGTCCCAAAGCTGAAAATTCTTAGAAATTGCAGCAAAAAAGTCAGATGGGACACACCTCTACTTCCTTGATGGTCTTTGCAGACAACAGAAGGATGACACCCACTCCAAGGCAGAACACGCCTGTGGCAAAAAAGCCGGAGAGGATTTTGTTGGCTGAGAGCTGTAGCCGGTAGGCGGGCAACTGCTGCTGCTTCACGGCACTGTTGTCTGGCAATCCGGACTGGCAGTCCTGGGATATCCTCTTCATGGTGGTTCTGCGGGTGACCCAGATATACTTCTGAGACATTTATAACATTACTGCTCAGCGTAATACCACATAATGGTAATACTGAGAATTACGTGACTCTTCCTTTGTACTCGCGAAGTCTTTCTGTTCCTGGAATTATTTCTTAACCAGACCCGATATTCAGCAGCAGCACAGCTCCCTTCGATCAGCCATTGTTGGGTATATTTTACTTAGGCTCAAAAAGCTTGTTGTGCTAACTGCCATGCCTAGGAGGAACAGTCCCCAGCAGGTCTGTATAAACCAACATCTGGCAACACTGGGAAGCAGTTACAACAGGCTATTTCTGGGACATGGTGGCTAATTCGAGGCAACCCTTCCTGAAAGGGGGAAAACGGATTTATCCTTGAGAACTTGCCCAAATCCTTCAAGATTAATACAAATAATAGAAGTGAGTGCTGTCAGCTTTTCCCAAATGTGGCTGTCCCTTAACGTGAACATAAACTAAGTTGGGAAAATGCTCTCAGATTACAGCTAACTTTGCTCTTTGTGATAATGAGGAAGGGAGAAGCAAACAGGGATTGCAGAACACAGAAGACTAATCTCAGTAGTTTCCAATTTTTTCATCCATAAGAAAGGCTCTGGCAGAAAGTGTAGATGAAAAACATCTCCTAACCTTTCCTCAAGCACGCGCTTTGAAGTAGCCCAAATGATGCAAGAGAAAGGGAGAGCAAAATAGATAATCATTTAAATGTTCAATATTGCAATATGGTATTATTGTTTTTTTTTCACTTATTTGAAATCCACTAACATCATTTTCATTACGCTATTAATAATTACTTCCTCTTCAAGATGCATTTAAGATGTAGAATTAGGATTTAAAAAAAATTAGGTAGCATGTGAGCTTCTAATTTTCCTTTTTTAATTAACATTCGGCAGAGAAGCCATGTTGGACTATTTTTGTGTTAAAGAAGACAATGACTTTGGCAAATCTACCTAGTTTAAAAGAATACAAAACAAATGCAATTACTTACACTGGGAGGTTTCCAATTCAGAGTCAAAGCTTTCCCTTGCAAAACTGGAAAAAAAGCAGAACACCAATGGGGACTTTTCAGCGAGCCATTTGAATCTGGCTTGGAGGTGGTGACGAGTATGGCTGTTGGTATCAGACAGATCTGTGTGAGAAGACGGCAGTGAACACTCCTAGTTCACATCTACTATTTGTTTTACTAAATAAACATGGTCAAGAACTTGAGTTTAAAAGGCAGTAACAGCCTGTGAGATTAGATTATGTGTGCAGAGTTGGCCTACAAAATATCGGGTATGTTTGCAATCTAGGTTCTTGTTCCAACATTCGGCGTGATTATAGTACATATGTAACACCTACCAGAAGGGTCATGACAGTAACAAATCAAGAACAGTATTTCTTAGGCTTTTTATAAAACAACAAAACCAACCTAACCAAAATCCCAAACTAAAAGATGCTTCACAGGAGTATATTAGGGTTTTCCAGAGAAACAGAACCAATAGATCTAAATGTATATATAGATCTATCATAAAGAATTGGCTCACGTGATTACGGAGGAGGCTGGTAAGTCCAAAATCTGCAGAGCTGATGTTCCTCCAGTTTGAGTTTGAAGGCCAAAAGCTGCCATAGAACCAGGAAGAGCCGATGTCGCAGTTTGAAGGTCATCAGGCAGGAAGAGCCAATGTTTCAGTTGGAAGGCGGAATTCTCTCTTACTTGGGGGAGGGTCAGCCCCCAAAGGGCTAAGTTTAGCTATAGCTTGAATGAATTCTCATGCTGTGGTGGCTTTCTTTCTTTTTCCTTTAACTTGTTGAGCTTGAGCCAGAGTCCTGCAGGATGGAACGTGTTCCCCTATCCTTTGAATCCCCGTGTGTGGCTTCTAGCCCACAGAGGTGCACAAACAGCAAGTCGCTGGTGTGTGGAAGCATGTGATTTGCCGGAGTGTGATGTGCTACGCTGCTGGACTCCTTTAACATTTCTCAATATCTGAATGTGGAACTTCATATACCAGTAATGGCAACTGTTTGTTTTATTATCTCATTTGTTATATATGCCCGACTCCCCAGATAGATAACCATGGTGTCCTGAAGTGAATATAGGAGATCTGGGTTTGACTTCTGCTTCTGCTACTTAAAGTAGTGTGTGTCCTTTCTGAGATTCAGTTTAATCATCTATAAAATATAAATAATAAGACGTTTCCTCCAAAACTATTTTAATGATTAACTGTGACAGACTATATATATTCTTCTTAGGAAACTAAGGAGAATGACAACTATATGCAATGTGGGATCCTTCACTGGATTCTGGAATAGAAAAAGGACATCGGTGGAAAAACTGGTATAATCCAAATAAAGTCTGTAGTTTAGTTAACTGTATTGTACCCATGTTGATTTCTTAGTTTTGATAACTGTACTATAGTTATACAAGACCTTAACATTGGGGGATGCTAGGGGAAGGGAATATGGAAATTCTTTATACTATTTTTGCAACTTTTCTGTAAGTGTGAAATTATCTCAAAACAAAGAATTAAATAAATGAATAAGAGTTGTAGTTACATTGTTGTCTTTTATTTGTTTACAAAGTGCCGCATATCCTTGCAGCTCTTGCCACCAGTAGTACCACCGCCACCCTTCACACTGGGACTAGGCATCACAATTTCAAATCTGTTCCACACATTCCATCTCATGAAATCCTCAGCAATCCTGCAAGACAGTATTCCCATTTCACAGTTGATGAAACAGGCTCAGAGAGGGAAGGGGCTTGCCTGAGGCTGCCCAGATGCTCTTTCCCTCTCTTGTACAGTCACATCAGAAGCCAGTTGGTGAAAGAAAAACTCAGTCTGCTTAACAAAAATCACACACAAGCCAGTGATACTTTATTATACAAGGGAGTTGGCAAAGGACAGATTCATTTTTGTAAAAGAATCCCCACCTAAGATTCCCAGTGATCCATCTGGTGATACAATCAACTTAATAAAACAATAGCTGATATTTACCAACTGCTTGCAATGGGCCAGAGACATGCAAATCCCACCATGAAAACAGGAATTTTCATTAGGACCCAGACTTAGAAAAGGCCTAGCTTCAAAGATTCTGACTTGCATAGGCTGAGGACTCCCATTTCCAGAATTTCAAAAACCTCCTTTCTTATCTAAGTGAGAGAAAAGAAAAAAAAAAGGTTAAAATCAAGAAAAGATGGTCTTGGTGAATAAATTCAACCATCTGGAGTCCCTGGTATTTATGCAGCTGTTATGGCCAGAATCAGGAAGAGCAAAACCTGCATTTTATTCAGAGTTGAAATATTTACGTAAGTAAAGGAAGCGGTACTATGTAAGACATCAATTTCATTAAGATGTCCTTTTGTTTGTACAACATTCAACATAAAATCTCATAGAAAAATCTTTTTCAAGATATCCAAAGTGTGCCTATAGACTATATACAATATTTTAATGCAGGATAACTGTTAATAATGACATAATCACAATAAAAATAAGTATGGGTTAAAACGGTTTTTTTGAATACTATTTCTCCCTCATTATTATAATTAGAAAACTAGTGATGGTTTACTCAGGTTTAACATTATAACTGAAATAATCAAATATGACCTCACGTGCCTGACATCAAGTTGGTTAAACTAGTTTTAAAAAACCAGTCAGGGGACTTCCCTGGTGGCGCAGTGGTTAAGAATCCGCCTGCCAATGCCGGGGACATGGGTTTGAGCCCTGGTCCGGGAATATCCCACATGCCGCGGAGCCACTGGGCCCATGCGCCACAACTATTGAGCCTGCACTCTAGAACCCGCGAGCCACAGCTACTGAAGCCCGTGCACCTAGAGCCCATGCTCTACAACAAAAGAAGCCACCGCAATGAGAAGCTCATGCACCGCAACAAAGAGTAGTCCCTGCTCGCCGCAACTAGAGAAAGCCCGCGGGCAGCAACAAAGACCCAATGCAGCCAAAAATAAATAAATTTATTAAAAAACAAAAACAAAAACAGTCAGTTCAGAAGACTGTGTATGTGTATGTGTGTGTGTGTATGTGTGTGTGCAGGGAACTGAGAAAATGGTTTTTAGCTTAACTCGGCAGTCAATTATAATCAGGTTTGGTCATTCTGAGGATATAGTTTTATATAGTAAATTAATTCATTCAACATGTTTGGAGGAATGATTGCAAGCTTCTTTGATAGTTACTGCCGTGATTTATTTCTGGTTGGTGACTGGCAGCCGTGTTTATTACTGCACAACCCTATTCTCTCCAATAGCTACTTCTAAGCATCAGGCTAGATTGAAAGATTAGTCACATGATAACATGATGGGTGGCAAATCAATTTTTCTTTCTTTTTTTAAAAATTTTAATTATTTTTTAAAATCTATTTTTGGCTGCGTTGGGTCCTTGTTGCTGCATGTGGGCTTTCTCCAGTTGCGGTGAGCGGGGGCTACTCCTCGTTGTGGTGTGCAGCCTTCTCATTGCAGTGGCTTCTCTTGTTGTGGAGAACGGGCTCTAGGCGCGCAGGCTTCCATAGTTGCAGCATGCGGGCTCAGTAGTTGCAGCACGCGGGCCCTAGAGCGCACAGGCTTCAGTAGTTGTGGTGCACGGGCTTGAGAGCGCAGGCTCAGTAGTTGTGGCGCACGGGCTTAGTTGCTCCGCGGCATGTGGGATCTTCCCGGACCAGGACTCAAACCTGTGTCCCCTGCACTGGCAGGCAGATTCTCAACCACTGTGCCACCAGGGAAGTCCCTCAATTTTTCACATTATGATGATAATGGATTACTTTCATAAATATATAATGAGCTAATGCTGTTGCTATTCAGTATTCAGTCGGTTTTAATCCATTGAGACATCAAAAAAATTTCCCCACTCCCCAAAACCAAAATAGCCCTCTAATTTAAGTAAGTGGGTTTTTGGGTATGTGGAGACGTAGGTTATGAGGCAAGTTTGTGCTCCCCCACCTCCAAGTGCATTTATAAGGATGAAAAGGCAAAGATGATTGTGTCTCTAAAACAAGGCACAGGGAAATATGCCAAGTCCTCTAGATCTTCCTGTTTCTCAAAGATGCAGTATAGATGTGGTCCCCAGTGGGGCAGAGGACACTGGTCATTTAATGAAGAAAAAAAGCTGATTCCTATAAAACACATGGAAAGGATACAGTTATATGTAAGGGGTTAGATGGCTTCTATAATTGTAGTTACTTCAGAGTTAAAAGAAATCATTTCAAAGGCCAGAATGTGCTGGTTCCCCATGTCAAAGACTTTACTGCTGTGTTTGAACTCAAGTTCAGATTGAAAAAAAAAAAAAAAAAAAAGATTAAAGGCAATTGCTGGATTGCTAGTTACATGGTACCTCGGGAATGTCCATCATCCTTCTCAACTTCTGATCTCTCCAATTCCAGTCAAAAACCAGAAACTTTAAGGGGTTCAAATTAAGGCCACCTGAAAGAGACAGGGAGAGAGTTGCTACATTAAAGAACTTATGACATAAGCTTATTAAAATGATTTTTTATTCCTCTGGTTGCTTTTTTGCCTCATTTGCTCTTTTCTCCCCCAGCAACTAATCTCTGCACATTAAGTGCTGTCCCTGTCTGATGGAAAACAAATGCAGCACTCAGAGACTTACTCTCCTTACAATCTTATCGCTGATTCTCAGGGAAGAAGGGAAGCTGCTCTTGCTAAGCTCGTGAAATGCTCAAGTTCTGGCAAAGAATCAATCCCAAGCCTCCATTTCATGAAGCCCCAGAGGGTAAAGTGTCATTCCTGACAGGGATTTGATAAGACATATCCTGCAATTTGGGATAGTGACCCTTCAGAGGAGTTGAGTCCAACAGAGTCTGCATGACTCTGAAGAGGTGAGTTGGCAGAAGGATGAGGACAGGGTTGGGAGGTTAATTTCAGGCAAAAAAGAAAGTTAAGATGAATGGGCTCTATTCAAAGCCTGCTATCCTTTGAGGAGACTGGTAAACCACTTAAGGACTCATTCCTGCTGTCTTCCTGTCTATCTAGAGACAATTATGGAGGGTGGGGCTGGAGGGGACCTCAGGGATTGTCTGTTCCTCAGGGGTCTCAGAGTTGGGCAGTTAGTTTTTCCCACTCCACACGTTCTGCCCACTGCCCCAAGCTATCACACCTGGAAACATAATGAAGCCTTCCTTTATCCTGCAGCACTTCCCCTCAATACTGGTTATTTCAATAATTTCCCCTCTGCCCTAAAGACTTTTTCATGCTTCTTATAACTACGATGGCTCTTATTTAAAACTCTCTCTGTAAATTAAAAGTGACGGAAATTAAGAAAGACAATGGGTTGACAGTGTTCCCTTAAAAATAATTGACTGCTGATGGGACAGCAAACAGGTACAGCCTCTCTGGAAGGCAACTGGACATTATATAATAGGAGCTTTAAAATGCTTACTGTTTGATAAAATAATTCTCCTTCTCTGGCATATCCCAATAAAACACCAGAAACTTAAGCATAGTTACTTATAAAGATGATCACTGTGTATTACTTATAATAGCAAAACAAATTAGAAACAACCCAAATATCCTACCATAATAGAATTGCTAAACACCAATATAACTTGGGGTCAATATCCAAAATATATAAAGAACTCGTACAACTCAAGGGAAAAAAACCAAATGATTTGATTTAAAAATGGGTGGAGGAACTGAATATACAGTTTTTCCAAAGGAGACATCCAAATGGCCAATAAGTACATGAAAAGGAGCTCAACATCACTAATCATCAGGGAAACACAAATCAAAACCACAATGAGCTATCACCTCATACCTGTTAGAATGACTGTTACCAAAAAGACAGGAGATAACAAGTACAGGCAAGGATGTGGAGAAAAAGGAACTTGTGTACTGCTGGTGGGATTGTAAATTTGTGCAGTCATTATGGAAAACAGTATAGAGGTTTCTCTAAAAATTAAAAATACAACTACCCTATGACCCAGCAACTCCACTTCTGGGTATATATCCAAAGGAAATGAAATCACTGTCTTGAAAAGATATCTGCATCTCCCATGTTCACTGCTACACTAATTCCAAAAGCCAAGATTTGGAAACAACCTAAGTGTCCATTGACAAATGAATGGATAAAGAATATGTCACACACACACACACACACACACACACACACACACAGAGCAGTATTATTCAGCCATAAAAAAGAAGAAAATCCTGCCACTTGTGACAACATGGAGGGACCTTGACAGCATTATACTAAGTGAAATAAGTCAGATAAAGACAAATACTGTATGATCTTCCATATATGTGGAATCTAAAAAAAACCAAAAAACAAAAATGAACTCATAGGTACAGAGAATAGATTGGTGCTGGGTGCCAGAGGTAAGAGGTGGGAGAAATAGATGAAGGTGGTCAAAAGGTAAAAACTTTCAGTTATAAGATAAGTGCTGGGGATGTAAAGTACAGCATGGTGAGTATAGTTAACAATACTGTACTGTATATGTGAAAGCTGCTAAGACAGTAGATCCTAAAAGTTCTCATGACAAGAAAAAAAATTGTAACGATATGAAGTGACTGATGTTAACTAAACGTACTGTAGTAATCATTTTACACATCACATATACCAAATCATGTTGTACACCTTGGCCAATACAATGTTATATGTCAATTATATCTCAACAAAACTGGAAAAAGACTCAATAGAATATTATGCAGCCATTAAAAATGAAAGATTAAAACTATTTCATGACAAGCAAAGTTCTCATGAGATATATTAAGTAGAGAAGACAGGTTATAAAGTTATGATATGCAGTATGATCTCCATTTATAAAAAAATATAGATAAATGCATAGAAAAAAGACTGAAAGGAAATATATTTAATATTAACTAACAAGACATTACCTCTAAAGTGACTTATTTTCTTTTCTGTACCTTTTTGCATTTTACAAAGGCTCTTATAATTAGAAAATCCCTTTCCTTATTAAATAAAACAATACAATTCTGTCTGTAAGTGTACTGATCCCAATGTTATGGAATATCTTTTGATGTTTGGAAACCCTCCTTAATATATCATATATATAAACATCTTAAGTCATAAACAGCTACATAAAATGAGTTACGTGCCATTTGTCTTGCTTTGTTAGACTTTCAGTTTTTGGAGTGCTGGAATTGTTCTCTTTAAACACTTTGTATGTAGCCTAACATCTGTAGTCAATGAATATTAAGCCATTCATCCAATCAGAATCAGAAGAGTTATTTTCATTAGTATTATAAACAAATCAACAGCTCCTTAAATGATTTTTCCACTCCTTAGATGAAATAAGCTTTCATGGTGAGTTTTCACAACTCTGTAGACATATAATTTCAACAATCTGGACAACTTCGTTTTCTCACTCTCTCTCTCTTTTAAATATTAAATATGGAGAAGAGTGGCCCTGTTGCCTGGGGGACCTGGAGACACATACAAAACATGTGGAATCCAGGAAGGGGAGAGGTGAGTCTTTGGCTCAGAGCTGTGGGAGAGGGAGGGCGCATCCCTGGCCTCTCCAGCTGCCCAGCCGATCTCTCCCACCTCCGCGTCTCACAGATCAACTATGAGCACCTCTCATCTGCTCCTTCGCTTTCAACACCCTCCTAGGGCCACAGGACAAAAATCCAGCCAATCACCGTGCAAGGGCCTGCCTCCAAAATCGGACTTTCTTTCCAACTGAAGCACAGGCTACCACAGCCCACGAAGTCTCCAACCAAGAAAAGTGGTCTCTTTAGTAAAAGTAATAACTAGTATTTGTTGAGTTCTTAAGGTGTAACACTCACTGTGTTTAGCTTTTTATTGGCATAACAATCCTTTGAGGTAGGTGCTGTTACTATCTCTGTCATTCAGATAAAGAAACAGTTTTAGAAAGGTTAAGAAACTTGCCAAGTCACAGAGCTGGTAAGCTGCTGGACCTGGGATTTGCATCCATAGATTTGAGTCTGCAACAGGGGCTCTTAACCTCAACACGTATTGACTACTTATTGTCTCCTTTGGATATACCCCATGTATCTGCCTGCCTGCTGTTGATTCAGCTGTTGTCCCATTCCTGAGTGCTCTTCTCACATCTCCACACTTCGAAGATCCTATTTTAATCCTACCCATACTTCAAAGATCAGTTAAAGATCCTTTCCTCTGTAAAGCCTTCCCTGCAGATTCAGCCACCATAACAACCGCTCCCTCATTTCAACTCCTACAGGACTTAGAAGTGCTTGTTTGGACCTTGGCATTTACTGCCTCATGTTGTCAGCCTCATCCTATGCACATTTATCTCTTCAACTGGATCAGGAGCTCCTTGAGGGGGAAAGGCCCTGGAACCGGGAAGGCCTAGAATGAGAGATCTTGGGAGGGGCTACGTGACCCGCCAAGCTTCAGTTTTCTCTCATAAGAAATAAGAATGCCAGCCTGCAAGGATGCTATGAGTACTTCTACTCAGCACAGCACTGAGTACAAGTAGGAACTCAAAAAATATTTGTTTCCCTTCCTTGCCTGGGGCCACCAAGTTTGCTACTTCCTTGTAATTGCACAGACCTCTGCATATAGTGGGTTCACTTACCCAAGGTTTTCATCTGGAGAGAAACACTAGTATTTTTAGCTCTTGTTTGCTTCCTTGCAAATGACCATCTCTATACTGAGATACTATATTGATGAACACATTACTATTAGATATGTAAAAATCCAGGAGTAGCTCCAGGCAGTTATAAAATAAAGTTGTTAAACAAGTATTTTGGAAATGAGTATTTAAAAGAAATCTTTAATCTGTCTGGCAGGTAGAACATGTACTAAGATCATCAGCAGGTCAGCAGGTTTTTAGGCTACTGGCTTTGAGAAAATCAACAAACTATAAAAACCCACCTGTGGAGGCTGTCTGGAATACTTTCTGGGTAAAGCACTAAAAGAGAAACACGTTCGCGAGAACTGTTCTAGAATGCTTGTATTTCATCCATAGAAACTGCATTTTTGTTTCAACATATCTTCTAAACCAGCCCTCAATTGGAATGGGAGTCTTGGGGAGCCAAGACTCAATTAAGTGAGAGGGAAATATTCAACACATTCAGCTATACAAATTCCAGAGGCTGCAAACTGGTGGAATAGATTGTGGACCCACTAACCTGCTTAAAGCAACTGGAATTTGAATGTATTTAGATGGGCATAGGTACCACAGATTGCCACAGTCCTTATCATTCCCTATTGTACTACACCTGCTGGCTGGCTTTAGAGACTAAAGGCTAAGTTTCGAACTCCTGAATTAACACAGAGGTCTGGTTTCACTACATCACACATGTGGTTTCCCAATCTCACAAACACTCAGCTCTGAGTAGGAGTGTCACTACGTCTTTTCATACCTTGTTTAATGAGTTCTTTAATCCTCCCTGGAGTTCCCACACCCAGGTGTACCACACGCTTCTCCAGCAATTTTACCTGTTCCTGGACCTATTCCAAAATGGAAGAGAACAAAGAAAAGAAGAGTCATTGGAAAGTTCAATCATAGTCAAATTTAGAGCATTTAATCTAAAAGCTAAGAAAGTAAAAAAGCAAATGGGGCTACTCTTGTTTAGGGTCAACTTCCAGGGCAAAGAAGGTTAACATCAAGACAGAAGAGCATCTCCCTGGAAAACTGGTTAAGTCTCCAAAGAGTCCAGGGCTCAAACCTCAGCTTCTGTATGGAAACCTCAGAGCACAGAGGAGTAGTGACTATTGTGGGAGCAAAGGCGGGGAACGCAAAGAAAATCGGAACGGTCGTTCAGTATGTTATAAAAGGAAGGCACCGAAGAACACACTTGCTAAGGAGATACGGAAAAGAGGCTGAAGTGAAACAACTGAGGTCTGGAAGTGGCCCTTAAGGATCACTTCCACTCCCCACTAGGAACCACAGGCCCTTGCTTACCTTTATGTGTTTTGCGAATAATTTCATGACTTTGCTGTCTCCTCTGAATGCGGTCATTGACCTGATGAAAAGCAATAGATTTACGCAGAAGAAAAATCACTCATTCAGGGCCATGTGGACCACTTATTACATCTTAAGTATTACATCATATTTATTCAAAATAATATGCACATTTATGTGTGTCTATATGTACATATGTATGTGGATAGATACGCACACACAATATTCTGATTTTCAGGTTAGTCCATCTCTGGAATGAAAGTGGGGTGGCCTTTAATCAGGCATGCATCTGGGTTGGCTTCTAAGTCTCAGGCACACGGTTAACTTTACTTAGGTTTCCTTGATTATTGAAACATGTGGATTTGCCCTTCACTTGTGTTAAAATGAAAACCACAGTCCCAAAATGGTGTCACTCATGCTAAAGGCCCATGATACCGAAACCCAGATTTAATACTTCATCTAATTGCAGTTTCAACTTTTCTGAGAAACGTAATCTTAATCAACCAGTCTGCAATCTCTGGCCAAGCACCAGTAAGGTAATCTGTCCTGTGGGCTCTTTCCATACCAGAGAGGAAGATAAAACCCTTGCCATTTCTGCACCCCCCACCTAAAAAGTAGTCTTTCTTTTCTTTTGTTAATGGCTCCATTGCTCCACCCTTTTTCCTTTTTTTCTGGCTGTGCCGTGCAGCAAGTGGGATCTTAGTTCCCGACCAGGGATCAAACCCGTGCCCCCTGCATTGGGAGCACAGAGTCTTAACCACTGGACTGCCAGGGAAGTCCCTCCACCCTTTTTCCTATTAAAAACTTTCATTTTGCACAACCCCTCGAAGTGCCCTTCTAGTTGCTGGCTGGGTGCTGCCTGACTCACGAATCGTTGAGTTAAGCCAATGTGATCTTCAAATTTACTTGGTTGAATTTTGTTTTTTAACACCTGTAATACAAAAGTTCTGTATTTTAGGTCCCTGGCAGAGAATTTATCTTCAAACTCTGCAGTATAGTTCTCATAAAAAATTTGTTCGTGAGAGATATCTTAGCAGTGATGTCAGCCCGTGCTCTACAGAGCCCAAGGGCATGTATGGAGGTCTGTGTGTGGCAGCCCTGAGGGGACAGGGGTAAGCTAGCAGGGAGGAGCAGGAGGGCTTATGTCTTTCATTCAGAGCAGCCCCCCTACTTTTATGGACTTTGCAGAGTGAGCTGATCTGTAAAATTTTACATGTGGAAATGCTTTGGGTATAAATGGGTATAAAATGGGTATAAAAGAACAATCTTCTAGTTGATGTTTGGGAATAGAATATGGGAATACTGCTCAGAATATTACTTTCCTTTATATATCATTAATATACTTGAGAAATATTACTGACCAGTAGGAATAAATGAATTTACAAAATAGTGACTCATGCTACACACGTTCTGTTGCACTTGAGTCTGTACTTACACATGACCTTTCTCCATGGCGAGGTTAACTAAGAAGACAATTTAGGGGACATATTTAACATAACTCATGGTTCTCAAGAGAACAGATATTCTTACAAAAGTTACAATTATTCAGTATTAGCCTTTATGAATAGGGTTTGTTATGCCTGCTCAGAAATCACCTTCTGCAAATCACCTAACCTTGAAATGGATCATAATATTACTGAAGACATAAAGAAACACTGAGAATTGGCAAATGAAGTATGACAACTTAGTGCTTCTATGCCCATCAGAAAGGCATTTATGTATGGTAAAAACTCAAATCAATGTGACAACTTGTTTTTAAGAGGCCACCTCCAGGCCATCTTCTTTGCCATTAGTGTTTGAATCTGAAATGAGTTCTGTGGTGGTAGTCTTTAAAACACTGAAATGTCAATGTGAACTCTTATGATTTCAGAACCAGCAAGTATGGCTGTCCAGAAGCAGTTGGAGTCTTGAAGATCAATTATGTTTGGAGCAGAAATAGTTAAAAGAAACACTTTCCTTTTACTGAAAGGGTGTGTGATACAATTTAACGTGTGTGCCTAGCAGAAAGGATCTGAAGGACTATTAACAAAGCTTAAAAAACTACTTTTCTAAATTCATGGTCAGATTAGCTCATTTAGAAAAATAGATACTAAATAACTACTGAGAGTCTACTTTGCACATTGATCTATTTGATCAAGTTCCTTTTTCTTTAGGACTTGGATTTTCCTGTTTTGTCTCCGGTCAAAGCCTAGTGCAGAGCTTGGCCCTGGGAGAGGGTGGGTCCCAGGAAATCCCATTTTACTCTGACGTCTCTTCTCTGAAAGCTGAACGTTACTACAGATCCAGTGGAAGCCTTTTGGTTTATTCTACAAAAGCTACAGTAAATGAAAAGGTATGTGAAGGCACTTAGTAAAGCACCGACTGTCTTTAAAACATAGTTTTTACATATAAATTTTTGGTCCACTTGGCATTTATCTCAGTATAAGGAGTGAGATATGGAACCCAGCTTAATTTTTTTTAGATGGCTACCCAGTTGTTCCAATACCAAGTAATAAATAATCCATCTTTCCATACTGATTTTTCACTTTTACCATATCCTGTACTTTCATATGCATATGGGTCTATTTCTGAACTTTCAGTTCTGTTCCACTGTTCTGATCTGTCTGTCACACGTGTGCCAGTTCCACACTCTTTTAATTATTGAGACTTTGTAATATGTTTTCTTTAAAAAAACAATCTGATAGATACTTGAGAAACATGTGCCATTATAGGCATTATAGGCATAGAATCCTCACTAGCATTCTTTTTTAGAATTTCGCCAGCTATTTTTTCTTCTGTATTTTCTCATATGAACATAGAACTAGTTTACCTAGTTTAAAAAACAATTCTATAGGAGTTTCATTGGGAATCTGTGAAATTTGTAGATTATTCTAGGTAAAACAGACATCTTTACATTGAATCTTCCTATTCAACAATATGGTACTCCTTTCTGTTTAAGATCTTCTGCATCCCTTATGTAATATTTTCTTCATCTAAATTTTGGCTAGTTTTTTCCTTGGTGTTCTATTTTTTCTTGTTACTATTTTAAATTAGATCTTTTCTTTCATTTATTTCTCCAACTGGTTATTGCTTTTATGATCTCCCTGCTTTACCCTTGCGTGTTCTCCACACAGCAGCCAAAGTGATCCTTTAGAATGATTATTCAGATCATGTGACTACTCTGCTCAAAATCCTCCAATGGCACCCCATGTCAGGGCCTTTTGTACCTACTGTCCCCTCTGCCTGGAACACTTTTCTTCCAGATATCTGCTTGGCGTTCTCATTCACTTTGTTCAAGTCTCTGCTCATAGGTCTATCTCCTAAGAGGCTTTCTGTGACTACCCTTTTAAAAGTAGCCCCCATCTTTTTCTATCCATTTGCCATGCTTTATTTTTTTCCTACATAACTTATCACTACTTGACATTATAATGCATATTTATTTGTTTATTGTCTGCCTCCCTTACTGGAAAGTAGGTTCCATGAGAGAGGGGACTCTGTATATTTTGTTCACTGCTGCTCTCCAGCATATAGAACTTGTCAGCTCGGCACATATCAGTTACTCAGAAAACAGCTACGAAATGGAACAGGTGAAGCTTCCAACCTAATGAGCTCCAGGGCTCGGATGGCAGAGCCACAGATAATCAGCATCAGGACCGATTTGTTCTCACTGTGGTTTTTCCGAAGTTTCACCCACTTAGGGCAGACTGAAAAAAGACCATGAGAAAAATATTACCCTAAATATAGCAAAATAAGGCCTCCAAAGTTGAATATCCCCCAATTACTTCTTTGTTATTGCTTAAGTAAAATAAAATATGAGCACTGTTTAGATTCTATTCTCTGGTTATCCTAGATATTAAACTAAAATGAAATATCATTAACTTACACCACAAAACATATAATATGCCAAGTAGCTAAATGTGACCAGCTTTAGGACTAAGTTTGTACAAAAAAAAAAAAAAAGAAAAGGAAAATTTAAAATGGTTGTAATAATACATTTTCTATATTTTAATTTATGTTTGATGCTTAAAGACAGTGTTGACTAAACGGGAAAAGAACTGATTTAAAAATGCTACATTTTAGGGACCTCCCTGGTGGTACAGTGGTTAAGAATCCACCTGCCAATGCAGGGGACACAGGTTCAAGCCCTGGTCTGGGAAGATCCCACATGCCGTGGAGCAACTAAGCCTGTGAGCCACAACTACTGAGCCTGTGCTCTAGAGCCCGCGAGCCACAACTACTGAGCTCACGTGCCACAACTATGGAAGCCCACGTGTCTAGAGCCCGTGCTCCGCAACAAAGAGAAGCCATCACAATGAGAAGCCCGCGCACCGCAACGAAGAGTAGCCCCCGCTCGCCGCAGCTAGAGAAAGCCTGAGCGCAGCAGCAAAGACCCAACGCAGCCAAAAATAAATAAATAAATACATACATAAATAAATAATGCTACATTTTAAAGGGACACTCAGCATAAGATATAAAATGGAAATATTAAAATAGCAAACGTTTATTAAACACTGACACTGTGCTAAGCACTTTACATAACTTTTTTAGTTCTCATAATCCATTGAGATTGATTCCATTATTACCTACATTTACATTTGCTGAATTTGAGGCTAAGAAAGGTTTATGAACTCAAGCTGAGTGTCATCAGAATTGGTTAGAATTTTAAAAAAGAATGTTAAATCGCCATGTCTAAACTATTTCATTGTTGGTCACAATAAATGACTACCTAGCATGAATAATCTAGTTATTACTGCCTACATTCAATCAAAAAGATCAAATTAGATTGTCTGTGCAATAGCCATGGTCTGAATTCTGAACATGGGAACAGAATTTCAGAACCTCCGAGATGGGTTCAAGATCACATAGTCCAACTTCCTTGTCTTTCAGATAACAAAATAGAGTCCTGGAGGAGTCCTCAGTGACTTGTGCCAAGTCAAATAGCAAATTGATGGGGTACCTGCAACTAGAACACTGAGAATTCTCTGGATTCCAGGAGCAATACTTCTAATGTGTTGTAAAAGAAAAACAAGACCAAAACCCAAATCCCCAATACCAGAGAAAAACAAGAATAAATTTAAATAAATAAAAATTAATATCAAGATGGACCTAAAAAACCTTCATTTAAAATCCATTTAAGATGGAAACTTGATTTTAAATGAAGTTTTAAAAGTTTTTATTTTAAAGAGATAGGCCTAATGTTTTAATGGAAATAATGAAACTTGATGAATAATTTTTTAAAAAATGAGTTTACTTACTTTCTTTTAGATATGATGAAAGACTGTGAGTCAAATCATTGGCCTTGAGGAAGCAGAGGTCTAGAAATATGAGAAACATGCTTTGTAGAGGATTTTGCAAACACACACATACTCAAAATAGATTACATGTGAATAGTGTATTCTTGAACAGGTTGTACAACATTAATGAATTGGGGACTCATATATTTTAAAGTTGTCTAGCATTTAAAACAACAGCAGCAGCAACAATAAGTGAACTTTTAACTGTCCATCATTTCTTAGAGTAGTGAAATAGAAGCTTGTATCATTCAACGGACTAATGAAGCATCTTTATTTTCAAATCCACGGAATAGGCAATATACAAAGGCAAAGCTGAAATAGCTAACAAATCTATGTGGAGATGCTCAAACTCATCACCATAGAAATGCAAATTAATACAAAATGAGATAACACTTTGCACACACTTTAGAATGGCAACTGTTAGAAAGATGTATAATACCAAGTGTTGCTGAGAATGTAGGATGATGGAAACTCTTTGTGAACTGTAGGTGGAGGTGTAAAGTGGTATCGCTATCCTGGATGGTAGTAAAATTAAGGTGTATATACCCTATGACCCCAGGATTACATTCCTGAGTAAATAATGGAAAGAAATTCTTGTGCAGTCTGTAAAGAGACATACTGAAGTATATTCATACTAGCATTATTTGTAATACTGGGGAACTAGAAGCAACCTAAAGGTCCATATAGGAGAAAATGGATGAGCAATATGTGGTCGATGAAATCAGTGGAATACTATGTAGCATTTTAGAAGCAATGAAGTAGATGTACTTAAAGCTATACAGGTATCTTGAAAAAGTGTTAAGTGAGGAAAGAAACAGAATGAGAGGTTCAGCACATCATTTAAATAAATTGTAAAATGTATCCACATGCAACAATATGATATATTTTACAAGAACGTATACATATTTAAAAATGTATAGTAACACATCATGCCTATGGAGAAAGGAATTTGGAGTGTGGATGGGGAAAAGCGGGAATAATGCATCAAAATACAACATTAACATAACACAGCACAACAACACCATGAAAGAATGGAACGGGCTACAATAAAACATAGGAGCCTTGCTCAACCAACAATGATCATGGTCTAGCAATTATGTAGTATTATTAACTCTGTACCTAAGATGTATAAAAAAGCAACATCATGTTTAGCATCCTAATTCATTATAGCAGAAAAAGTCTGTCTATAAACATAGCAGAGTGTTAGGGAGTAAACTATTACTAAATTAAATGAAACTTACGCTGTGCCCCAGCATATATAACTCACAATATGTGAGTAACTAACTTCAAAGATGTTGCCCCCTATACCGTTGTAGAGCCTTTGATGGTCTTTAAAACTGTAATCTCCCAAGTCTGGATATGACCAGACTCACCTGGAGAATTTTACAAAAAATACAGATTCCTGGAATGGACTCCCCCTTGCTCAGTGAGTCAGAATTCCTTGGGGCTGGGCCTGGGAATTTGCTTTTTAAGTTCCTGGGTGATTCAGCTGCGGCTAGCTTACAGGCATTTAGCACTGATCTAAACCACACTGCAGCTCTCAGGAGGACAGCTGACTTAGCTCTAAGTGATTCCTGCCTCAAAACTCTAATTAAGTTCCCATGTGTATGACATTAACAATGTACATGCACAGTATTAATTGAAAAGACATGTTGCTGCCCTACAGACACAAACAACTTCAAACCACAACCAAGTTAGACACTCAGCAAACTAAATAGGAACAATATTTTATTACTTATATCCATCTTGTATTTATGCCCCTTCCTGAGACTGTTCCAGATAGCCCATGGCGTGTCCCGCCTCTCAAATACCAGAGACCTCCTCTGTGTCCTTGGTCCTGACAGTGTAGTGATGGGCGTTTTCTCTAAAACCTTCCTATGATGCCTTTGTTCACTGTGGCTCAGAATGGCCTAATTTCTTAACTGAAAATGAAAACCTGTTCCTTTTGGCTATAGCAGTATTTTTAACATATTTTAAACATTTTCCCCTCAGCCAACCATGACCACACATTCTTGCCCAACTATATTACTGCACTCTAATGATGATATAATATAATGTAAACTCACTATGGAACTCAAATGACTCCTTAAAGGTTTTTTCTTCTGACTTTTGACTCTCTACAATTCTAGCAAATTACAATGTTCCATGAGGTTACAGAGTAGCAGTGGCCCCATTATCTTACAAGTCCTTCTTCAGATGAAGGTAAACTCTAACAAAGAACTAGAAGGGAAAATTGACCACTGAGTCAGTAAAATCAAACTTCAGTTAAACATTGAAGAGGCTTTGTTATAATAGCTGGTTCCTGAGGATAGAAGAGCCAGGACCTAGCTCTCCTCCTGAGGAACTGCTGTGCTGAGAAGAGTGGTCTCTAACTGCTGCGCTGAGAAGAGTGGTCTCTAACTGCTGCTGGGCTTTCTGATCTCAGTAAGTAGAAAACCCCAGAACGCGCTCATGTGGAAATGAGTTCCTTCAATTCCCTAAAGAGTATTCCTTTTGGAAAAGGAACAGACAGGGGTACTGAGGTCTCCAACCCAATGTGCATTTAAAACACACACACACACACACACATCATTTTATAAAAGAATTATAAAAATTCAGGGTACGGGCTGTTTTTCAGCTTCTCAAGCCTCTAGAAAGCATAAAGTTGTAATGCAAAAAGGAAATCAAGCTACCCTTGACTTTTTCCAAAAGCAGTGTTAGATATCTCTAGTAGTCTATATATAGAGAGCTCATCTGAAGCAGTGGTGCCCAAACCTTCTGCGGTTTGATTTTACGACATCTTTTCTTCAATCTCTGTGCAAAAGAGTTACAGGTTATATCATTATATTGAAATTAATTAAAATCGGTTTTTAAAATAATTTTCCAGTATCTTTTAACTTAATTATAAATCCTCTAAGGCAGTAGATCTCAAATGATAGTAGGCTTAAGAATCACACAGGGTGAGGTGTCAGCCTTGCTAAAAATGCAGAATTTTGTCCCTATCTTTAGATGGTTTACTTGAAAAAAGTCTTGACTGGGACCCAAAATACTACCCTAAAAGCAAAACCATGACTAGATATCCATGATAAGGGCAACAAGAAAACTAAGATGCTATTAAAGCTAAAGTTCTTATCTATAAAGGATGAGTAAATTAATTATCTATCTATACTTTTGAATGTGTGCTTTATTGTTTTTTTATTTAACTTCTATCCTCATTAAAGATTCTTATTCATTGAAGAACCTGTCCAAAAAAATGCACACCCAATACCTTTTGAATAAAAATTACAAATCTTTCTATTAGGTTGAACAAATACCAGTTAGCATCTGAATGAAGAAATCATCCAACAGTTAAAACTATTAGGTTGAGGAAAGGAGTACTAGCACGTGGAAATATATTAATTAAAAGGAATAACAACAAGGAAGCCTGGCTGTACCTGGTAGGGTTAGTTCTTCTAATTCAATCACTGAGCGATTGCTGCTATAATAGTCCTTCATCAGCTTCTGTAGGTCTTCAGGTGTCCCTGGTTTTGGCTCTGATTTTGCAAGAATATCAGTGATTTTCTTCTGGTGAGAAAGAAGTAAAAATGGGAAGACAGATTTTAGGATGGCGTTTGGCTTAGGATAGGTTGATTCCTCTGGCATTTAAACTGTAAGTAGGTTCTGGTGATAGCCAAGTGTGAATGGGAGTTCTAATAAACACACTCGAGAAAACTTAAAAGATACTTCTTGGACATAACTACTGCTTTGAAAAATGAATGGATGATCTAAAAGACTCCTTGTAACTCTTGGTCTCTGCTAGGAGAACCAAAAATTTTGCAGGAGTCTATAATAGGGTACTATTTTCTGTTAAAAGTCAATAAATCTTGTTGCTTGTGGAAACTTCCTTTTTTAAGCCTCAGAAAATGTGTTTTCCTGGGAGAGTAGAATTTTGAGAATTTCTTGTGTAACCTGGTTCTTAAGGCACTGAGTTTCAGTTTGGATTTCTGGGGTTAAAGTAAGAGTTGCAGGACTAATCTCAGCAAAGGAGGACACTAAATAGGGGCACTTGAGACCCTCAATTCTCAAGTCTTGGGAGAGACATCTTGAATTGGCCCTATGGAAAGCAGAACAGGAAATACTTTACAACATCTATTTTGATTTGACTTATTTGTGTAGCATGTACTGAATACCTGCAATGTACTAGGAATGCACAATTGTTCATTTAACTTTCATCATAAACTTCCCTTCTTATTTCTTCCTAGTATTTCACCAAAAATCCAGAAAGAGCCCTTCCTTGCCTCCTACCCCTGCTTTCCCCCCCTCCTTCCATACTATCTTCCTTTTTATACCACTGCCAAGAACGGTCAAAGTTCTGTCAAATGAATTAACTTTAAAAGAACACGTCATCCGTGGGCACATTTTAGCATGACCTCAGCCAAGGCTAAACTAGCTAGCTGGAGTTCTGACCTTGAACCCCAAGACCTTAACACTCCTGAAGGCCATTAGTGTACAAACTATCAGAGAGAAGTTACAGTCGTTTCTTTAAGGACTTGCCAAAACTCAGCCAATTTGGCCTTTCCCATCTTCCTATTTGGCCATGTGCAGGCAAGGAAAACATATGCACACACACTCTCAGTTTTCTAAAAGCTTGCTGTTAAGTAATTGGTCTGAGTCCATCTTCTTTCCTCTAATCCCAATAGCATTTCCTCTGCTAACTACAGCAGTAGACCCTTCTTGGCAGGGAGAGAATTACACTGCTGTTTTCACAACTGTGGAGGAAGGTCAAAGCTAACCACACTTTCGGGTTTCCCTGGTGGTGCAGTGGTTAAGAATCCGCCTGCCAATGCAGGGGACACAGGTTCGAACCCTGGTCCGCGAAGATCCCACAGGCCGTGGAGCAACTAAGCCAGTGAGCCACAACTACTGAGCCTGCGCTCTAGAGCCCACGTGCCACAAATACTAAAGCCCACGTGCCTAGAGCTCGTGCTTGAAAGCCCGCGCACAGCAACGAACACCCAACGCAGCCAAAAATAAATAAATAAATAAAATAAATTTATTAAAAAAAAAGCTAACCACACTTTCTTCAAGGCTGAGCCATAAGAAAGTTTGTATAGGAGCAACAGAGTTTTCCATATGTTCATAGGCAAGTCTTAAAATGCAAGGGGGGCCTTTTGCTTTAAATTATGGTTCGAAATTAGAGTCAGAAATGCCTTATACTTACACGACTTTCATCTGCTTATTACTTTCTTTTTATTAATACTTTAAGACATAAGGTTTTTAAAAAATTAAATGGGTAAGAAAAGAAGGTTGGTGAATTTCTTTTCTTGGACAGTCAGAGGGGCCAGAGGGCAGGATAGCTCTGGGCCCCTTCTAGAATTAAAAACCCCTGTCCGACTTCTAACCACAGTGAAAACACAGGGTGGGTAACAAAGATGTTTGGTAATCCACAAGACTGAAATAGGAAATAGAAGAATTTATTTTTAGCTGCAACAGAAACACTTATTACTAGTGACCTTAGGAAAGTCACCAAACCTCAATGAATTTTACAATTTTTGCGTATCTAAAGTGGGGATTACAATAATTGCCTCATCAAAGTACACTATAAAACAATGCGATAGAAACCACGTGGGGCCGTACCATTGTAAAAAATTATTAATATTACCTTTTTCCTCTTCCTGGTCTTGGTGGCATCTTCATTTGTTTCCTTTGGTTGTATCAAGAAACATTCTTTAGGCTATAAAGAAATGTAAATGAGAAAACTTTCATCTTAGCATGATGAGGTGTCAACTAATGGTATGAATCCCAAAGTATCAATATCTACTGTCATGCATGTATTCCTCACAGTATCTTGGTAATATGGACAAAGAAATGTTGGAAAATCCACTGAAGGCTATTATGCAGGGGCTGAGCTGAGAGAATTTGTAAAAGTGAGAAAGTGCAGATGACTCAAAACTGGAAAATCTTTGAACAAAGGTCAAAATGTGTGAGTAAGTGTATATATGTGTTTGAGGTGGTGGTACAGGGTATTAAAGATGGAAGACAGTGGCTAGGTTTGGAAAATACAGGCAGAAAGAGATGTGATTAAAATTAAGATGTAGTAAAGAAGCCTTTGACTAGAATGACTGGTGTTTCCAGGAACTAGCAATGTGTGAGTCTGTATGTCCAAGTCACTGATTTATCATTTTGTTATCCATTCCTTTCCTCTTCTCAAGAGGCACAGAAAATATGAAGTAGGATATATTTACTTATATTTTTATAAAACCAGCTGCACCAAATGTCTTATCTATAGTGACTACAAAATGAATGTTTCTGCTTATGGTCTGACAAAAGCCTCAACACCATGGCATCCTGAGTAATTGATTTTGCCTGTTGCCTTGACCCCTGGAGTACCCTATATAGTTTAGTGCTATTTTTACCCTAAGGGTTTGTTTTGGGTTTTTTTAGTGTAGAAAAACAGGAAATTTGGACTAAGACCTTGATTTATAAAATAGAATGCTTCAGATTCCATATTTATTAATCATAAGCAGTTATATAAAATGTTTCCTGTATTAGATCTTTTATGCAACATTTTCAAACAAGTTGCCAAGTAAGACATAAAATATAAGTGAAAACTTATTCTGAGTTTTTTCTTGATTAAGTTTCCATTCCAACTAGAGAGTACTCAGTTTAAGCTGGTAAACTACTAACTAAAGCAATCTTGTCTCTACTGGCTCTGTTTAAAATGATTACAGATGAAGCTTTCTATTAAAGTTTCCAGATAGCCTGCAGATTAAGAATGCCTATGGCCTGAATCCAGAGAGATATAATGCTATGTAATTTCTTCAAGACATGGGGCCAGGACCAGCAGTTTCTAGACTCTGTTTCAGTTACAGAGAAGTAGATTCAAAAGGCTCAGGATTAAAGTAATATGGGAATCTTGAAATTTCAGCTGCTTCTCAGTTAAAAGAAAAAACCTGCAAAGTACTATTGCATCATAGCTAAAGAAAATAGATATTAGGATCTCTCTTATTTAGAAGTTAAGCTGTCTTGTGGATGCAGATACACGCTAATTTGATGCCAATTAGAAACTGGGCCAAGGCCACTAATATGTCACAGAAGCTGCCAGACAGTCATAAGAATCCAATTACAGATCAAGCCAACATCAGCTCATGCTGCTATGGCAAAGGCCTGGATACAATTAGTATCTCCCTAGATCTCTCAAGGCATACTTCAGTATCTTGTCCCCATTATGAAGGTTTTGGGGAAGCAGATGTAGAACCTGTTTCATTTTCTTATTTAGCAAATGGGGGTGCTCTCTAAGAGTATGTTCAATGTGCAGGGTTTGTATTTATGCCAGGTTTACAAAGCCAATTAAACATGACACAAATTAAATGTGGAAATGAGCTCAGTTATAAGGATATGGACTCTCCAATTCTGGAAGAAAAAATAAAAACACAATTCTGAATCATGCAAAGGAAAAAAGAAACATGCCTGACAACTGCTTTTGTCAAGATCCTGTAACAGGTTTACATGCTAGGTTCAAATTCTTACATCATCTTAAAGGGAATGCAGTATGATATTTGTTTTCTGGGAGCAGCCACTTTAGCTGGTTGCAGTAGGGTGCTAATGAAGACGCAAGTTTATGGGGTCAATTTCCATAGAAGTGAGACTACTTTATGAAGAAATACAAAGCCCATAGTATTGAAAATTCCTAAACTTTGCCAGCTGCCTTACAAATGCTGATGTTTACCCTCAGAGAGACTAGGTAAGATGAGGAAGACTCAGGGTAGGCCAACTAACCATTTCTAGAAACTGATTCCAACAGTATCTGACTTTGGCAGTTAATAAGTAATGTCATTTCTTTATGCAGTGATTTTTAAATATGTACCCTGAGTATGAAGTTAAAGATTTAGAAGAATCACACTTGCCCAAAAATATACCAAAAAAAACTTATTAAGCTTTCAGTGAAGCAATTAATTGGGGCATGTTTTCAATTCCTTAAAGTGTCAAAAATTATATCCTTTAAGAATGAGTCCCCTAACACCATACACAAAAATAAACTCAAAATGGATTCGAGACCTAAATGTAAGACCACACACTATAAAACTCAGAGGAAAACATAGGAAGAACACTCTTTGACATAAATCACAGCAAGATCTTTTTTGATCCACCTCCTAGAGTAATGGAAATAAAAACAAAAATAAACAAATGGGACCTAATAAAACTTCAAAGCTTTTGCACAGCAAAGGAAACCATAAACAAGACGAAAAGACAACCCTCAGAATGGGAGAAAATATTTGCAAACGAATCAACGGACAAAGGATTAATCTCCAAAATATATAAACAGCTCATTCAGCTCAATATTAAAGAAACAAACAACCCAATCCAAAAATGAGCAGAAGACGTAAATAGACATTTCTCCAAAGAAGACATACAGATGGCCAAGAAGCACATGAAAAGATGCTCAACATCACTAATTATTAGAGAAATGCAAATCAAAACTACAATGAGGTATCACCTCACACCAGTTAGAATGGGCATCATCAGAAAATCTACAAACAACAAATGCTGGAGAGGGTGTGGAGAAAAGGGAACCTTCTTGCACTGTTGGTGGGAATGTAAATTGATACAGCCACTATGGAGAACAATATGGAGGTTCCTTAAAAAACTAAAAATAGAATTACCATATGACCCAGCAATCCCACTACTGGGCATATACCCAGAGAAAACCGTAATTCAAAAAGACACATGCACCCCAATGTTCACTGCAGCACTATTTACAATAGCCAGGTCATGGAAGCAACCTAAATGCCCATCGACAGACGAATGGATAAAGAAGTTGTGGTACATATATACAATGGAATATTACTCAGCCATAAAAAGGAACGAAATTGAGTCATTTGTTGAGACATGGATGGATCTAGAAACTGTCATACAGAGTGAAGTAAGTCAGAAAGAGAAAAACAAATATCGTATATTAATGCATGTATGTGGAACCTAGAAAAATGGTACAGATGAACCGGTTCGCAGGGCAGAAGTTGAGACACAGATGTAGAGAACAAACGTATGGACACCAAGGGGGGAAAACCGCGGTGGGGTGGGGATGGTGGGGTGCTGAATTGGGCGATTGGGATTGACATGTATACACTGATGTGTATAAAATTGATGACTGATTAAAAAAAAAAAAAGAATGAGTCTTCTGGTTTTAACCATGGCAAATCATTTTCAAAATGCTACTAAAATGAAAATAAAGGAGGGACTTCCCTGGTGGTGCAGTGGTTAAGACTCCACGCTCCCAATGCAGGGGGCCCGGGTTCGATCCCTGGTTGGGGAACTAGATCTCACATGCATGCTGCAACTAACAGTTCGCATGTCTCTACTAAGGAGCCCACGAGCCGCAAATAAGGAGTCCACCTGCTGCAACTAAGACCCAGCACAAACAAATAAATAAATAAATACTTTTTTAAAAACCCCAAAAAAATTGAAAATAAAGGAAACTGAAAAAGATATAAGTCTATAAGGACCAAGAAACCAGGAGAAAGGACAACAGTAGTGGAGAGATTTCAACAACTTTTTGGAAAATGGAAAGGGTTGAAACTGGATGGAAGCTATTTAGCATAGGGAGAGAGACATCTAGCACCTGGGTTTCTAGAGAGGCAGAAGCTAACAATAAGTGTGTCTGTTTCACCTGTTGGACTCTGAAAAGGTTCAGCAGTGGGTGGCACAAGGTACTACAGAGGGGAAAGGGTTTGAAAGAAAGAGACTGGTTGAAACTTTACGTTTAAAATGATTAGCTTCCCTCCTACACCCACCTGGCTATATCTTCTGCCCAGGCAGCCAAGCAACTATCCCATTACTGCTTCCTCTCATCTTGTTCTTCCTAACAGAAGACTGGAGATTTATGCTCTGGAGAGAATAAGAAGACCAAGAAGTCTAGCATAAGGGAGGCAGGGTAGAGGTTGAGGCTCATTTCCTTTTCCTGTCCCTGTTTCAGGATATTTCAAGAGAGGCTTATATAGTGTAGGCAGAACACTACTGAATTCTTCTCTGGAAAAATAAAATGGCCTAAGAGAAATGCCACGAGAGTGTGACATTTGGGGGTTCCATAGTAAATGTCCAGCTTTGTTATCATATCACCCTACCAAGAGGTCCACTAATTAACAAGCCCCACTTATGCACAAAAGTTTTCCATTAACTTTTTAGTGTGTCTGTCTTTAATATGAATAGACAGCTAAGGTTCATGAGACATCTAAGGAAAGTCTCCAACATCATAGCAAATAAACAAAAAAAAAGAAAATAGAACCCTGAGGAAACAGAGACTGTACTTCAGAACAATTACAATTAATATTCTCAGAGAGATGAGGGAAGAATTTTCAGCCATGAAACAAGAGGCTATAAAACAAGGATGCTATAAAAAAGGGGAAAAAAATCAAAAAACATTTAAACCTTAAAACAAATAAGAAAGTTGGGGGACTTCCTTGGTGGCACAGTGGTTAAGAATCTGCCTGCCAATGCAGAGGACATGGGTTCGATCCCTGGTCAGGGAAAATCCCACATGCTGCAGAGCAACTAAGCCCATGAGCCACAACTACTGAGCCTGCACACTGCAACTACTGAAGCCTGCACACTCTAGGGCCCACGTGCCGCAACTACTGAGCCCACATGCTGCAACTACTGAAGCCTGCATGCCTAGATCCTGTGCTCCACAACAAGAGAAGCCACTGCAATGAGAAGCCTGTGCACTGCAATGAAGAGTAGCCCCCACTTGCCACAACTAGAGAAAGCCTGTGCGCACCAACGAAGACCCAATGCAGTAAAAAATTAAAAAAATTAAAATTAAAATTAAAAAAAGTTGGAATAAAAATGTAGGAGGAAGTCTTGAAGATAAAGTAGAAAAAATCTCCCAGAAAGATGAAAAAATGATAAGAAAAAAATGGTAAGAAAATTAGAGAATCAGCCCAAGAGAATCAATATGCCAATAAAAGGTATTATAGAAAGTAAGAGTCACATAAAATGGTGGGAAAGAAGTAATAAAAAAAAATAATGTATGAAAACCTTTCCAGAACTGAAGGAAAATTTCTAGAACATGAAACTCCAAATTGAAAGCCCATTAAGTATACAGTACAATGGATAAGAAAAATAACCACGCTAAGGAAAATCACTGTGAAATTGCAGAACATCCTGGATAAACAAAAGATTCTAAAAACTTATGAAAAGAAAAACAGTAACATACAAAATACAAAAGGTCAAAGAAAAGAATGGTGGCAGACCTTGCAACAGCAGTAATCAATGCTTGAACTCAGTAGAACAAAGCCTTCAAAATTATGGGGAAAATTTATTTGCAAATTAGATTTTTAAACCCAGCAAAATTATCAATCAACCTAAGAGGAATATTTTCAGATTTCAGTAAACATTCTCAGATATTTAAGATCTCAAAAAATTTACTTCCTACCCACAGATACTCAAGGCTCTATTCCAGCACAATCAAGGGCTAAATCAAGAAAGAGGATGACATAGGATTCAGTAAGTAGGGAGACCAATCTGGGAGACTACTGAAGGGGCAGTAAAGAGAAGTCTCAGTTGTTCAGCAGGCCTAGAGAATAACCAATTCAGAGTGGAATAAAAGTGTGGAGATCTGTAGGAAAGAACAATAACTGATCTATTTGAGCATATGGAAAATATTGTCCATGGGCATGTGGAAGAGATGTTGGAACATACAGGAGCAATTAACAGTAGGAACACAGCAAGCTAGGCAAGTGAAGAAATGAGGTAATTATTAATACCATAAAAATAAAGAGTTGTATAAGAAAGGAGGGATGATTATAGCTTCTCTTTTTCTCAGCACTGAACAGTGTTTCCATGGTCATAATAATGAAAGAGTGACAACTGTTTTAACCAAAATGTAACATTGTATTGGCAGAGGAAGTAGCAGTTGGAGAGGGAATAGGGCATAGGTGAGAGGACTATGTCCTCCTATGCTACCTCGGGAAGATAATGTCAGAAAGTGGTAAGTCAAGAAACTGCAGTATAAAATATAAGATAGCAAGTAAGAAAAACAGCTAAAGACTGATGGTGGTTGCCCCTGAGGAAAAACCTAGATAAGAGTAGGGAAGGGGACTGCTGCTTTTCCACTAAAAACGTTTAATAGTGTTTGATTATTACTTTGGTAAAAATAAAAAAATGTAAATTGTCATTTTATAACAAAAACAAGCATGTTCATTGTAAAAATAAAAACAACTTAGAACTGCCTTTTGGGTTTGGCCAAAAGTTATTCAATACACACTCACCGAAATGTCTAAAACTAAAAGACAGATTAACTCCAAAAGTTGACAAAAATACAAAGCAAGCAAAACTCTCATACACTGATATTGGGAGTGGAAAAAAGGCATAATCATTTTTGAAAAAAGTCTAGCAGTTTTTATAAAACTAAACATGATTCAGCAATTCTATTCCTATGTGTTTACTCAAGAGAAATAAAAATATACGCTAACAAAAAGGCTTGTATATGATTGTTGATTGTAGATTTATTCAGAATAGACCCTAACAGGAAATAGCCACAGGTATCCATCAACAGAAGAATGGATAAATAAACTATGATATATTCATCTAGTTGAATATCACTTAGTGTTATGGATTGAATTGTGTTCCCCATAATTCATATGCTGAAGCCCTAACCCCCAGTGTGACTATATTTGGAGATAGGGCCTTTGAAGAGGTAATTAAGGTTAAAT
Source organism: Balaenoptera ricei (assembly GCF_028023285.1). Classification (NCBI taxonomy): domain Eukaryota; kingdom Metazoa; phylum Chordata; class Mammalia; order Artiodactyla; family Balaenopteridae; genus Balaenoptera; species Balaenoptera ricei. The sequence goes on from NC_082642.1 coordinate 113,813,090, forward strand.
GAGGTCATAAGGATGGGGTCCTGATCCAATAGGACTGGTGTCCTTATATGAGGAGGAAGAGACACTAGGAATGTGCACGCACAGAGAAAGACCATACAAGGACACAGTGAGAAGGCAACCATCTACAAACCAAGGAGAAAAGCATCAGGAGAAACTAAACCTGACAACACCCTGATTTTAGACTTCCAGCCTCCAGAACCGTGAGAAATAAATTGCTGATGTTTATACCACCCAGTCTGTGCTACTTTGTTATGGCAGCCCTAGCAGACTAATATACTCAGCAAAACCAAACAAAAAACAAAGACAAACAAAAAGAACCACTGTCATCAACATGGATGAATCTAAATAATATTGTGCTGAATAAAAGAAGCCTCGAACAAAAGAGCATACCCTGTATGATTTCATTTACATGAAATCCTAGAAAAAGCAAAACAAATTTTGGGGGAAAAAACATCAGAACAATGGTTGCCTCAGGGGCAAGGAGTTTGGAATGGTGATTAACAGGGAGGTGGCATGAAAGCATTCTGGGGTGATGGTATGTTCTGTATCCTGTAGGGGTTTGTGTTACAGAGTTATATGAATTTGTCAAAACTCATTGAATGGTACGTTTGACATTTGTGTATTTTATTGTATGTTAACTTTACCTTACAAGGAAAAAAAAAAGAACTTTAAAGTAAATATTGAGCTTTTAAAAATAATATGCATGCTGAAGCATCTGAGGGGAGTGTACTGATTTTGCAAATTACTTTGAAATGTGTCAAAAATAAGATGATTGCTAGATGGATAGTGCCTGAACACACTGTTCAAAAATTTTGGACACAGTCACAGTTACATGAGAAATCCTTAAAGGGAATTCCCTGGCGGTCCAGTGGTTAGGACTCCATGCTTTCACTGCTGAGGGTCCGGGTTTGATACCTGGTTGGGGAACTAGGATCCCACAAGCCCCGCAGTGCAGCCAAATTAAAAAGAAAAAACAAAAGTCTTTAAAGAAATTAAAGGTGTGCTTCGCAGATTCTCTCAAACATGAGTCTAGTAAGCTTAAGGGGTCTTATCTTGTAATTGACTCAGCTGAAGCCCAAGGTACAGAAGGATTTATCTGGAAAACACGGTGGGTGTGACTTCTGCCTAATAGAGTAAATCCCCAGAAGAATCACAGGAGACCCACACAATTCTTTTTTTTTAAAATTAATTTATTTAATTACTAATTTATTATTTTTGGCTGTGTTGGGTCTTCATGGCTGCATGCAGGTTTTCTCTAGTTGCGGTGAGCGGGGGCTACTCTTTGTTGCAGTGCGCGAGCTTCTCATTGCAGTGGCTTCTCTTGTTGCACAGCACAGGCTCTAGGCACGCGGGCTTCAGTAGTTGTGGCATGCGGGCTCAGCAGTGGTGGCTCGCGGGCTCTAGAGCGCAGGCTCAGTAGTTGTGGCGCATGGGCTTAGCTGCTCTGCGGCATGTGGGATCATCATGGACCAGGGCCTGAACCTGTGTTCCCGGCATTGGCAGGAGGATTCTTAACCACTGCGCCACAAGGGAAGCCCCCACACAATTCTTAATGGAGTTATATATTTAGAAGCTGAGAGGGTCAGAGAGGAACCCTCAGAATTCTATCATCAAGAAGCAAGCTGAAAGAGCTGCTTAGCTGCAAACACATGTTACCTTTCATTTAAAAAAAAAGGGAGGATGACTCAGAGGACAGAACAAGAACCCAAACAGCAGTGCCAAGAACCATAAGACCCTGGGCCTTAAGACTTAATCAAGAAACTCCTAACACTTTCTGAATGTTGTGGACCAATGACTCTTTGTTACTCCTATTTGAATACAAATGCCTATAGAGGTTATCCAATGCTTGCCTCACTGCTTGGTGTTGGGTACGTAGTGGTGAGATAACTTGTCTCTTTAGTTTCATAGGTTGAGAAGAAATACACTCAAAGAGCTATACTTAAAGGTCTAAACCTGAGGAACCTCAACTGCACCTGGTCCTGATCTAGACAATGAAATTCTGGACACCAAGCTCATGCTGTAACGTCATGAGATTTTTGCAAGCCTTGGGAGGGGCAACTATATTCTGCATATGGGAGGGATGTAAATCACTGGGGGCCAGAGGGCAGACTGTGGTAGCCAGATTACAGGATAGCACCAGTGATCACTATCTCCTGGTATTCATCCCCTCCTCTTGAATGTGTACCAGATATACTGATCTGCTTCTAACAGAATACGGCAGAAGTGATGTGATGTCAGTTCTGAAATTAGGTTGTAAAAAGACTGTCGTTTCTCTCTTAGAGGCAAACATAAGAAGAACACTCTTTGACATAAATCACAGCAAGATCCTTTTTGACCCACCTCCTAGAGAAATGGAAATAAAAACAAAAATAAACAAAGGGGACCTAATGAAACTTAAAAGCTTTTGAACAGCAAAGGAAACCATAAACAAGATGAAAAGACAACCCTCAGAATGGGAGAAAATATTTGCAAACAAAGCAACTGACAAAGGATTAATCTCCAAAATATACAAACAGCTCATGCAGCTCAATATCAAAAAAACAAACAACCCAATCCAAAAATGGGCAGAAGATCTAAATAGACATTTCTCCAAAGAAGATATACAGATTGCCAAAAACACATGAAAGGATGCTCAACATTACTAATCATTAGAGAAATGCAAATCAAAACTACAGTGAGGTATCACCTCACATCGGTCAGAATGGCCATCATCAAAAAATCTACAAACAATATATGCTGGAGAGGGTGTGGAGAAAAGGGAACTCTCTTGCACTGTTGGTGGGAATGTAAATTGATACAGCCACTATGGAGAACAGTATGGAGGCTCCTTAAAAAACTAAAAATAGGGGCTTCCCTGGTGGCGCGGTGGTTGAGGGTCTGCCTGCTAATGCGGGGGACACAGGTTCGGGCCCTGGTCTGGGAGGATCCCGCATGCCGCGGAGCGGCTGGGCCCGTGAGCCACAGTTGCTGAGCCTGCGCGTCTGGAGCCTGTGCTCCGCAACGGGAGAGGCCGCGATAGTGGCCCCTGCTTGCCGCGGCTGGAGAAGGCCCTCGCGCAGAGATGAGGACCCAACACAGCGATAAATAAAAAAAAAAAAAAAAAAAAAAACTAAAAATAGAAGTACCATATGACCCAGCCATCCCACTACTGGGCATATACCCTGAGAAAACCATAATGCAAAAAGAGTCATGTACCACAATGTTCACTGCAGCACTATTTACAATAGCCAGGACATGGAAGCAACCTAAGTGTCCATCGACAGATGAATGGATAAAGAAGAAGTGGCACATATATACAATGGAATATTACTCAGCCAAAAAAAGAAATGAAATTGAACTATTTGTAGTGGGGTGGATAGACCTAGAGTCTGTCATACAGAGTGAAGTAAGTCAGAAAGAGAAAGACAAATACCATATGCTAACACATATATATGGAATCTAAAAGAAAAAAAAAGAAAGGGTTCTGATGAACCTAGCGGCAGGACAGGAATAAAGACGCAGACGTAGAGAATGGACTTGAGGACACGGGGAGGGGGAAGGGTAAGCTGGGACGAAGTGAGAGAGTAGCACTGACTTATATACACTACCAAATGTAAAATAGATAGCTAGTGGGAAGCAGCCGCATCGCACGGGGAGATCAGCTTGGTGCTTTGTGACCACCTAGAGGGGTGGGATAGGGAAGGTGGGAAGGAGATGCAAGAGGGAGGGGATATGGGGATATATGTATACATATAGCTGATTTACTTTGTTATACAGCAGAAACTAACACACCATTGTAAAGCAATTATACTCTAATAAAGATGTTTAAAAAAAAAAAAAAGACTGTGGTTTCGGTCTTGAGTGCTCTTGATAGTTCCCTCTTGGGTCACTCACATGGCCTGAAGGAAGCCATGGGCAATGTTGTGAGGCATCCCTGTGGAGAGGCTCACGTGATGAGGGACTGAGGCCTGCCAACAGCCACCTGAATGAGCTTCAAGAAGGGTTCCTCATGGTGGAGCCCCTAACATCCAGCTTACAACTTGACTGACAACTGATGAGAGATGTAGAGCCAGAGAGACTGAACTTAGCCATGTCTGTGAGGTAACAGAAAATGAGATAAGGAATCTTTTCTGTTTTAAGCTACTAACTTTGGGGGTAATTTGTTATACAACAATAGATTAATACAAAGAGAAACAGAATTGAGACACCAGCGTGGAAAGGAGGAAGGTAAATCAGAGAGTAGACAGGACACAGTCTTCTTTTCTCTTAATCAAGAATAATCTTGAAGATAAAGAGTAGGAGAGATATGAAATGATCAATGTGAAAATAAAGAATTAGTAAGAAAATACAGTAGTGAGAGAGGTAAGTAAGGAGGGAAAGGGATAAGTACTCTTGCTGAAGATTCTTTTATGATCCAAGGAGATAAACAAAAGGCTAGCTTAAGAAAAAAAGAAGTCTAGTGTTGTCTCTGACGGGGAGAGGATGGGTCATGGAACCATTAAAAGGCTACTGACATCATGGAGGCATCAATGAAAATTCACGAAATCCCTCATAAGGGATTATATTCTGGGAACCATAATTACAAAGTCACTAGGGCTGGCTCTGAAATGAGTGATGTTGAGGAGGGAAGAGGGTGATGCAATCTCTAGGAGTAGGGGAATTCATCATTTATTTTGGAAGCAGTATTTGGAAAAAAAAAAAAAAAAACTACTGGCAAATCTTTATACTCACATTATGAAGGAGGCCAAGGATGATTGTTTAGATGTGAAATGGTTGCTAGAGATGATGTAGTTGCAAGGGTAGAAAACTTGTATAAAGTTATAAACCTGCTGCTTGAAATACTGGACAGATGGGAGGTGTGGACTCAGTAATAAAAATGTGAGGCCCAGCTATGGCAAAGGAGGGAACACCATCTAACTGGACAGATACTCTCACCTGGTGATATGCATATTACAGCTAGCAGCATAATGCCAGGCAGTTCCTATGCAAGCATTAAAAAACAAAACAAACAAGCAAACAAAAAGCCCCTTTGAGAACAGCAAACAACTAAGCAAATTTGAAAAAAATTCAAAACTTAAATATAGTAAACAGTAATTTCTTTTCTTTTTTTTTTATCCAAGAAAAAAATATGATTACTATTAAAAAACAAATACTTGGTCACATGTGCCAAATGAATCATGTGCCTATGGCTGTGCTAGGTACCACAGTGAACACAAAAGAAACCCTGGCCCCTGAGGTGCTTATGGGCTAGTTGGAAATGTAACCTCTATGTGCATAAACAACTAGAGAAGGACTCAAGAAAGGACAGTCCACCTGACAAAAAGGCCATCCTTGGGGTGGTGAGATGAGTTCCAGAGGGAGAAGAGCAGCGGGAGACAGGACGAGGAGGCCACAGAAGAGCCCAAGGGACGGTGTGGTATTAGGGCTGGAGGAGAAGAGACTCCCAGGTCTAATGTCAAGGTGGGGGACCCTTCAAGGAGGGGATGAAGGAGGGACAATGGTCACGGGGCTCCAAAAGTCGACTGCGGGCAGCAGTGTCAGGGAGCCGATGGCTCACAGCTAGGACACAAAGGGTTGAGATGGAAAGAGGGGTAAGAAAGCTGGGATACCAGGCTAGTCATCCATTCTTCCTTTTCACAAATGAGTGCCAGTTCGGGGAAGGTTCTGTGTCAGATGCAGTGGAGATGCACAGATGTGTACAGCATGGGAGGGAGACCAGGGAGGTAGATGGATAACACTCAAATAAGGCAGAGGGGCACAAGGAGATTCCTGTGTGAATTCTCTGGCCAGGGCAATGAGGATAGGCTTGTAGAGAGTGATAAGGGCACTGTGTCTACCTAGGACTTTGATTCTTCTTTTTATTTATTTATTTATTTTTAACATCTTTATTGAAGTATAATTGCTTTACAATGGTGTGTTAGTTTCTGCTTTACAACAAAGTGAATCAGTTATACATATACCTATGTCCCCATATCTCTTCCCTCTTGCATCTCCCTCCCTCCCACCCTCCCTATCCCACCCCTCTAGGTGGTCACAAAGCACCAAGCTGATCTCCCTGTGCTATGCGGCTGCTTCCCACTAGTTATCTGTTTTACATTTGGTAGTGTATATATGTCCATGACACTCTCTCACCCTGTCACATCTCACCCTTCCCCCTCCCCATATCCTCAAGTCCATTCTTTAGTAGGTCTGTGTCTTTATTCCCATCTTGCCACTAGGTTCTTCATGACCTTTTTTTTCCCCCTTAGATTCCATATATATGTGTTAGCATACTGTATTTGTTTTTCTCTTTCTGACTTACTTCACTCTGTATGACAGACTCTAACTCCATCCACCTCATTACAAATACCTCCATTTCATTTCTTTTTATGGCTGAGTAATATTCCATTGTATATATGTGCCACATCTTCTTTATCCATTCATCCGATGATGGACACTTAGGTTGCTTCCATGTCCTGGCTATTGTAAATAGAGCTGCAATGAACATTTTGGTACATGACTCTTTTTGAATTATGGTTTTCTCAGGGTATATGCCCAGTAGTGGGATTGCTGGGTCGTATGGTAGTTCTATTTTTAGTTTTTTAAGGAACCTCCATACTGTTCTCCATAGTGGCTGTATCAATTTACATTCCCACCAACAGTGCGAGAGTGTTCCCTTTTCTCCACACCCTCTCCAGCATTTATTGTTTCTAGATTTTTTGATGATGGCCATTCTGACCGGTGTGAGATGATACCTCATTGTAGTTTTGATTTGCATTTCTCTAATGATTAAGGATGTTGAGCATTCTTTCATGTGTCTGTTGGCCATTTGTATATCTTCTTTCGAGAAATGTCTATTTAGGTCTTCTGCCCATTTTTGGATTGGGTTGTTTGTTTTTTTGTTATGGAGCTGCATGAGCTGCTTGTAAATCTTGGAGATTAATGCTTTGTCAGTTGCTTCATTTGCAAATATTTTCTCCCATTCTGAGGGTTGTCTTTTGGTCTTGTTTATGGTTTCTTTTGCTGTGCAAAAGCTTTTAAGTTTCATTAGGTCCCATTTGTTTATTTGTGTTTTTATTTCCATTTCTCTAGGGGCTGGGTTAAAGAGATTCCTGTGTGAATTCTCTGGCCAGGGCAATGAGGATAGGCTTGTAGAGAGTTATAAGGGCACTGTGTCTACCTAGGACTTTGATTCTTCTTTTTTTTTTTTAAATTTGTATTCATTTATTTATTTATTGGCCACTAGGCATGCAGGATCTTAGTTCCCGAACCAGTGTCCCCTGCAGTGGAAGCGTGGAGCCCTAACCACTGGACCGCCAGGGAATTCCCAGGACTTTGTTTCCTTAAAGCAATTTGTTAGTGAAAGAAATTAGAGCAAGGTGAAGGTGGTTAAAATAAGCAGTAAAATATCTGGTGATTTTTTTTTTCCTTGGCAGAAAATAGCAATGGCATGCGACCAAGAAATTACTTGATAGCATGGTAAATCCAGTTTTCCCAAGTTGAATGAGGAAGGACAGGTGGAAAGGGAAATGGAAGCAGTGTCATCCTCAGGGTGTGGCTTAAAGGCAGTCAAGTGGGTCACCACTCCCGGTACCCATCTCTCTGAGCTTCAGGTTCTTTGTAAAATGGGGTCCCCCCTACTTCACAGGGCAGCTGTGACGACTGTGAGGCATGGTACCTTACACAGTGCCTGTGGTGAGTGTTCAGTAAATCCTCTTATTGTTGAAACCAGGGCTGCTGAAAGATAGGTGAATGCTCATGGAAATTAAGAATGCATTTAACTTTCTCTTCCTTGATCTTTTTCCTTTCTTCCTGTGGTTCCCTGCCATTTATCTAACTTGATGGTTGTGGGAAAAGAAGACTCAAGTTGGAAGGAGGTAAAAAATAGGTGGAAATTCAGCAAAGCGAACGCTCTGCCAATAAAAAGACAGTAAAGATGCAGCCTTGGGTGAGTTTATTAATGCAAATTTATTCTTTCACCAAAGAGCCCAGAAAAAGTGAGGGACAATCAAAAATAAAATCTAGGGAGAAAGTAATAAAAAAGAAAGCCAATGGGCTACAAAGAATATTTGGAGCAAGCGCAGTAGCGCGCCTCGCCGCTATGGCGGCGGTGCCGTCCAGTCGGCCACTGGTGGTGGCGGCCACTTCCCCTCAGGAAGTCCGGTCTCCACCTCCCGCTCCCACCCCGCTTGCTCGGCGGCGGCAGCGGTTGTCCCTGCCTCTCCACCTCCTCCACCTCGGCCTGTCCACTGGCGGGCGGCGTTGGCGTGGAGGGGGGCCCCTGCCTCAGAGAAGATACCACGCTGAATGAGCAAAGACTGAACTTTTTACAGATACCTTTTGTAAAAGGCTTATAAGGAGTAGTGCCATAATTTGAATCACAATGGATTTCACTTTATGAGGTGAATGGGAGTGGAGTATTGGACAAAAATAGATTTTTTAATCTCTGCATCATGGTTTTCAGCTCCTCAGTTGTTGCACAGTCTCACTATTTGGGGAAAGTTCATGCTAAAAAACTGAAGCAATCAATGGGTGAATATGATCAAATTTCTCCACCAAGTTCTCAACCTGTTAAGGAGAACCCCTTGTCAACCTAATGAAGCATTCAAAGACATGTGACTCTTTTCAAGATGAACTTGAAGATTACATCAAAGTGTAGAAAGCCAGAGACTTAAAGCCAAAGACTTGTTTCAGAAAGATGAGAGAGGATTATTTGGAAACCTGTGGGTGCAAAGAAGAGGTTGGAGGTCTGGGCAAGATGGCGGAAGAGTAAGACGCGGAGATCACCTTCCTTCCCACAGATACAGTAGAAATACATCTACACGTGGAACTACTCCTACAGAACACCCACTGAACGCTGGCAGAAGACGTCAGACCTCCCAAAAGGCAAGAAAATCCCCACGTACTTGGGTAGGGCAAAAGAAAAAAGAAATAACAGAGACAAAAGAATAGGGACGGGACCTGCACCAGTGGGAGGGAGCTGTGAAGGAGGAAAGGTTTCCACACACTAGGAAGCCCCTTCGCGGGCAGAGACTGCGGGTGGCAGGGGGGGAAGCTTCGGAGCCGCGGAGGAGAGCGCAGCCACAGGGGTGCGGACGGCAAAGCGGAGAGACTCCCGCACAGAGGATCGGTGCCGAGTAGCACTCACCAGCCCGAGAGTCTTGTCTGCTCCCCCGCCGGGGCGGGCGGGGGCTGGGAGCTGAGGCTCGGGCTTCGGTCAGATCGCAGGGAGAAGACTGGGGCTGGCGGCGTGAAGACAGCCTGAAGGGGGCTAGTGCGCCACGGCTAGCCGGGAGGGAGTCCGGGAAAAAGTCTGCAGCTGCCGAAGAGGCAAGAGAGTTTTTCTTGCCTCTTTGTTTCGTGGCGCGCAAGGAGAGGGGATTCAGAGCACCGCCTAAACGAACTCCAGAGACAGGCGCGAGCCGCGGCTATCAGCACGGACCCCAGAGACGGGCACGAGCCGCGGCTATCAGCGCGGACCCCAGAGACGGGCGCGAGCCACAGTTATCAGCGCGGACCCCAGAGACGGGCAAGAGATGCTAAGGCTGCTGCTGCCGCCACCAAGAAGCCTGTGTGCGAGCACAGGTCACTCTCCACACCGCCCCTCCCGGGAGCCGGTGCAGCCCGCCACTGCCAGGCTCCCGTGATCCGGGGACAACTTCCCCGGGAGAACGCACGGCATGCCTCAGGCAGGTGCAACGACACGCCGGCCTCTGCCGCCGCAGGCTCGCCCCACATCCATACCCCTCCCTCCCCGCCTGAGTGAGCCAGAGCCCCCGAAGCAGCTGCTCCTTTAACCCCGTTCTGTCTGGGCGGGGAACAGATGCCCTCAGGTGACCTACATGCAGAGGCAGGTCCAAATCCAAAGCTGAACCCTGGGAGCTGTACGAACAAAGAAGAGAAAGGGAAATCTCTCCCAGCAGCCTCAGAAGCAGTGGATTAAAGCTCCACAAACAACTTGATGTGCCTGCATCTGTTGAATACCTGAATAGACAACGAATCATCCCAAATTTAGGAGGTGGACTTTCGGAGCAGGATATATTAATTTTTCCCCTTTTCCTTTTTTTGTCAGTGTATATGTGTATGCTTCTGGGTGAGATTTTGTCTGTATAGCTTTGCTTTCACCATTAGTCCTAGGGTTAGGTCCGTCCGTTTTTGTTTTTTTTTACTTTTACTTAAAAAAATTTTTTTCCTAATAAATGTTTTCTTAATAATTTTTTCCTTATTTTCTATTTTTAGAAATTAAAAAAAAATTTTAATAAGTTTTTCCATATTTTTTATTTAAAAAAATTATTTTCTTAATGAATTTTTTCTTAATTTTTTCTTATTTTTTATTATAAAAAATTAATAAATCTATTTTTAAAAATTAAAAAAAATTTTTTTCTTAATAAATTTATTCTTAATAATTTTTTTCTTATTTTTTATTATAATAGCTTTATTTTATTTTATTTTATCCTCTTTCTTTCTTTCTTTCTATTTTTTTCTCCCTTTTATTCTGAGCCGTGTGGATGAAAGGCTCTTGGTGCTCCAGCCAGGCATCAGGGCTGTGCCTCTGAGGTGGAAGGGCCAACTTCAGGACACTGGTCCACAAGAGACGTCCCAGCCCCACGTAATACCAAATGGCGAAAATCTCTCAGAGATCTCCGTCTCAACATCAAGACCCAGCTTCACTCAACGACCAGCAAGCTACAGTGCTGGACACCCTATGCCAAACAACTAGCAAGACAGGAACACAGCCCCATCCATTAGCAGAGAGGCTGCCTAAAATCATAATAAGGCCACAAACACCCCAAAACACACCACCAGATGTGGACGTGCCCACCAGAAAGACAAGATCCAACCTCATCCACCAGAACACAGGCACTAGTCCCCTCCACCAGGAAGCCTACACAACCCACTGAACCAACCTTAGCCACTGGGGACAGATACCAAAAACAACGGGAACTACGAACCTGCAGCCTGTGAAAAGGAGACCCCAAACATAGTAAGATAAGCAAAATGAGAAGACAAAAAAACACACAGCAGGTGAAGGAGCAGGGTCAAAACACACCAGACCTAACAAATGAAGAGGAAATAGGCAGTCTACCTGAAAAAGAATTCAGAATAATGATAGTAAAGATGATCCAACATCTTGGAAATAGAATAGACAAAATGCAAGAAACATTTAACAAGGACGTAGAAGAACTAAAGAGGAACCAAGCAACGATGAAAAACACAATAAATGAAATTAAAAATACTCTAGACGGGATCAATAGCAGAATAACTGAGGCAGAAGAACGGATAAGTGACCTGGAAGATAAAATAGTGGAAATAACGACTGCAGAGCAGAATAAAGAAAAAAGAATGAAAAGAACTGAGGACAGTCTCAGAGACCTCTGGGACAACATTAAACGCACCAACATTCGAATTATAGGGGTCCCAGAAGAAGAAGAGAAAAAGAAAGGGACTGAGAAAACATTTGAAGAGATTATAGTTGAAAACTTCCCTAATATGGGAAAGGAAATAGTTAATCAAGTCCTGGAAGCACAGAGAGTCCCATAAAAGATAAATCCAAGGAGAAACACGCCAAGACACATATTAATCAAACTATCAAAAATTAAATATAAAGAAAACATATTAAAAGCAGCAAGGGAAAAACAACAAATAACACACAAGGGAAACCCCATAAGGTTAACAGCTGATCTTTCAGGAGAAACTCTGCAAGCCAGAAGGGAGTGGCAGGATATACTTAAAGTGATGAAGGAGAAAAACCTACAACCAAGGTTACTCTATCCAGCAAGGATCTCATTCAGATTTGATGGAGAAATTAAAACCTTTACAGACAAGCAAAAGCTGAGAGAGTTCAGCACCACCAAACCAGCTTTACAACAAATGCTAAAGGAACTTCTCTAGGCAAGAAACACAAGGGAAGGAAAACACGTACAATAACAAACCCAAAATATTTAAGAAAATGGGAATGGGAACATACATATTGATAATTACCTTAAATGTAAATGGATTAAATGCTCCCACCAAAAGACACAGACTGGCTGAATGGATACAAAAACAAGACCCGTATATATGCTGTCTACAAGAGACCCACTTCAGACCTAGAGACACATACAGACTGAAAGTGAGGGGATGGAAAAAGATATTCCATGCAAATGGAAATCAAAAGAAAGCTGGAGTAGCAATTCTCATATCAGGCAAAATAGACTTTAAAATAAAGACTATTACAAGAGACAAAGAAGGACACTATATAATGATCAAGGGATCGATCCAAGAGGAAGGTATAACAATTGTAAATATTTATGCACCCAACATAGGAGCACCTCAATACATAAGGCAAATACTAACAGCCATAAAAGGGGAAATCGACAGTAACACAATCATAGTAGGGGACTTTAACACCCCACTTTCACCAATGGACAGATCATCCAAAATGAAAATAAATAAGGAAACACAAGCTTTAAATGATACATTAAACAAGATGGACTTAATTGATATTTATAGGACATTCCACCCCAAAACAACAGAATACACATTTTTCTCAAGTGCTCATGGAACATTCTCCAGGATAGATCATATCTTGGGTCACAAATCAAACCTTGGTAAATTTAAGAAAATTGAAATCATATCAAGTATCTTTTCCGACCACAACGCCATGAGACTAGATATCAATTACAGGAAAAGATCTGTAAAAAATACAAACACATGGAGGCTACACAATACACTACTTAATAACGAAGTGATCACTGAAGAAATCAAAGGGGAAATCAAAAAATACCTAGAAACAAATGACAATGGAGACACGACGACCCAAAACCTATGGGATGCAGCAAAAGCAGTTCTAAGAGGGAAGTTTATAGCAATACAAGCCTACATCAAGAAACAGGAAACATCTCGAATAAACAACCTAACCTTACACCTAAAGCAATTAGAGAAAGAAGAACAAAGAAACCCCAAAGCTAGCAGAAGGAAAGAAATCATAAAGATCAGATCAGAAATAAATGAAAAAGAAATGAAGGAAACAATAGCAAAAATCAATGAAACTAAAAGCTGGTTCTTCGAGAAGATAAACAAAATTGATAAACCATTAGCCAGACTCATCAAGAGAAAAAGGGAGAAGACTCAAATCAATAGAATTAGAAATGAAAAAGGAGAAGTAACCACTGACACTGCAGAAATACAAAGGATCATGAGAGATTACTACAAGCAACTCTATGCCAATAAAATTGACAACCTGGAGGAAATGGACAGATTCTTAGAAATGCACAACCTGCTGAGACTGAACCAGGAAGAAATAGAAAATATGAACAGAGCAATCACAAGCACTGAAATTGAAACTGTGATTACAAATCTTCCAACAAACAAAAGCCCAGGACCAGATGGCTTCACAGGCGAATTCTATCAAACATTTAGAGAAGAGCTAACACCTATCCTTCTCAAACTCTTCCAAAATATTGCAGAGGGAGGAACACTCCCCAACTCATTCTACAAGGCCACCATCACCCTGATACCAAAACCAGACAAAGATGTCACAAAGAAAGAAAACTACAGGCCAATATCACTGATGAACATAGATGCAAAAATCCTCAACAAAATACTAGCAAACAGAATCCAACAGCACATTAAAAGGATTATACACCATGATCAAGTGGGGTTTATTCCAGGAATGCAAGGATTCTTCAATATACGCAAATCAATCAACGTGATACATCATATTAACAAACTGAAGGAGAAAAACCATATGATCATCTCAATAGATGCAGAGAAAGCTTTCGACAAAATTCAACACCCATTTATGATAAAAGCCCTGCAGAAAGTAGGCATAGAGGGAACTTTCCTCAACATAATAAAGGCCATATATGACAAACCCACAGCCAACATTGTCCTCAATGGTGAAAAACTGAAACCATTTCCACTAAGATCAGGAACAAGACAAGGTTGCCCACTCTCACCACTATTATTCAACATAGTTTTGGAAGTGTTAGCCACAGCAATCAGAGAAGACAAAGAAATAAAAGGAATCCAAATCGGAAAAGAAGAAGTAAAGCTGTCACTGTTTGCAGATGACATGATACTATACATAGAGAATCCTAAAGATGCTACCAGAAAACTACTAGAGCTAATCAGTGAATTTGGTAAAGTAGCAGGATACAAAATTAATGCACAGAAATCTCTTGCATTCCTATATACTAATGATAAAAAATCTGAAAGTGAAATTAAGAAAACACTCCCGTTTACCACTGCAACAAAAAGAATAAAATATCTAGGAATAAACCTACCTAAGGAGACAAAAGACCTGTATGCAGAAAATTATAGGACACTGATGAAAGAAATTAAAGATGATACAAATAGATGGAGAGATATACCATGTTCTTGGATTGGAAGAATCAACATTGTGAAAATGACTCCACTACCCAAAGCAGTCTACAGATTCAATGCAATCCCTATCACACTACCACTGGCATTTTTTACAGAACTAGAACAAAAAATTTCACAATTTGTATGGAGACACAAAAGACCCTGAATAGCCAAAGCAATCTTGAGAACGAAAAATGGAGCTGGAGGAATCAGGCTCCCTGACTTCAGACTATATTACAAAGCTACAGTAATCAAGACAATTTGGTACTGGCACAAAAACGGAAATATAGATCAATGGAACAGGATAGAAAGCCCGGAGATAAACCCACACACATATGGTCACCTTATCTTTGATAAAGGAGGCAAGCATATACACAGTGGAGAAAAGACAGCCTCTTCAATAAGTGGTGCTGGGAAAATTGGACAGGTACATGTAAAAGTATGAAATTAGAACACTCCGTGACACCATACACAAAAATAAACTCAAAATGGATTAAAGACCTAAGTGTAAGGCCATACACTATCAAACTCTTAGAGGAAAACATAGGCAAAACACTCTATGACATAAATCACAGCAAGATACTTTTTGACCCAGCCCCTAGAGAAATGGAAATAAAAACACAAATAAACAAATGGGACCTAATGAAACTTAAAAGCTTTTGCACAGCAAAAGAAACCATAAACAAGACCAAAAGACAACCCTCAGAATGGGAGAAAATATTTGCAAATGAAGCAACTGACAAAGCATTAATCTCCAAGATTTACAAGCAGCTCGTGCAGCTCAATAACAAAAAAACAAACAACCCAATCCAAAAATGGGCAGAAGACCTAAATAGACATTTCTCCAAAGAAGATATACAGATGGCCAACAGACACATGAAAGAATGTTCAACATCATTAATCATTAGAGAAATGCAAATCAAAACTACAATGAGGTATCATCTCACACCGGTCAGAATGGCCATCATCAAAAAATCTAGAAACAATAAATGCTGGAGAGGGTGTGGAGAAAAGGGAACACTCTCGCACTGTTGGTGGGAATGTAAATTGATACAGCCACTATGGAGAACAGTATGGAGGTTCCTTAAAAAACTAAAAATAGAACTACCATACGACCCAGCAATCCCACTACTGGGTATATACCCTGAGAAAACCATAATTCAAAAAGAGTCATGTACCAAAATGTTCATTGCAGCTCTATTTACAATAGCCAGGACATGGAAGCAACCTAAGTGTCCATCATCAGATGAATGGATAAAGAAGATGTGGCACATATATACAATGGAATATTACTCAGCCATAAAAAGAAATGAAATGGAGGTATTTGTAATGAGGTGGATGGAGTTAGAGTCTGTCATACAGAGTGAAGTAAGTCAGAAAGAGAAAAACAAATACAGTATGCTAACACATATATATGGAATCTAAGGAAAAAAAAAAAAGGTCATGAAGAACCTAGCGGCAAGATGGGAATAAAGACACAGACCTACTAGAGAATGGACTTGAGGATATGGGGAGGGGGAAGGGTGAGATGTGACAGGGTGAGAGAGTGTCATGGACATATATACACTACCAAATGTAAAATAGATAGCTAGTGGGAAGCAGCCGCATAGCACAGGGAGATCAGCTTGGTGCTTTGTGACCGCCTAGAGGGGTGGGATAGGGAGGGTGGGAGGGAGGGAGATGCAAGAGGGAAGAGATATGGGAACATATGTATATGTATAACTGATTCACTTTGTTATAAAGCAGAAACTAACACACCATTGTAAAGCAATTATACTTTAATAAAGATGTTTAAAAAAAATAAAAAAGAAGAGGTTGATTCTAGACCCAGGTGTAGAATGTTTGATCAAAGACTCCTTTGTGAAACCGTCCAGATCTACCAAAGACCATGCAGTATTTCGCAAACAGTGGAAAAGCGGTTACCTCAGTGGCTAGCAGCTCATGACAGCAGGCTGAGACTGGACTCCCTGAGCGGCTGTCAATTCACCAGGGACTGTTTCTCAGGAAAACCAGTAGCTCTGAACTTTAGTCAGCAAGAGTATAACTGTAGCTCATACAGTGTAGAATCTGGAGTTTACAGGCACCTCTCCTCAGAAAACAGTACCGGTGCCCATCAAGCTAGTTATAAACAGATACATCAGAAGAGTAAAAGGCACCCAGAGGAAGGCCGGGAAAAATGAGAGGAGGAGCGGCCCAAGCATAAGAGGAAGAAAGCTTGTGAGGAAATAGATTTAGACAAATACAAGTGCATCCAAAGAAACAAAACAGAGGTGGAAACAGTCAGTACAGAAAAGCTTAAGAACCGAAAGGAGAAAAAAAGCCGAGATGTAGTCTCTAAGAAAGAGGAACATAAGCGTAGTAAAGAGAAAAAGGAACAAGGCAAAGAAAGGAAAAAGAGGAGATGCTTTGGGACCAGTGTATCCTTGGATTTTGAAGCTCTTGCATTGGTTCTCCTGAGGTTAAACTGAAAAAATAGTTGAGGAGCTTGGTTTTACGATGTTCCTATCACTCTTTTCATGTGAACAGGTACAAAGGCTAAGTGAACAGAAAACATTTAGTGTGCTTGTTCTCCAACATGGAAATTACTTTTCCTCTTTTCTAAAATCATTACTACATTTTTCTTATACATAATGTAATTTCCCTTAACGAGAGTGGCTCTGCTTTAATTCATCAAATTGTTATGATGGTGGAAGTATTTTTCCCTTGGGATGTCATTTATTTTAAATTGGAGGATTAATAGGCTTTACAGAATCTATTTCTTGACTGGGTTTTAGTTTGGGGTGGGTGTTTTTATATTCATTAGTTTTCTCTGTGAAGCAGTTTAGATTGATTTTTTTTCCTTTGTTAGATCTAACTTGCAGTATATTTTCTATATTGGAAAGTGGAAAATGACATACATTATAATATGCTTAAGTTACATACAGTTTTAAATGTTTCAAGGAGTCTTGATACAAAATCAGTTTATATTCTGGAAATGTTTATAATATAATAAAGTTCTAATTTCTACAAAAAAAAAAGAATATTTGGAAACAAGTTCTGCAAGTTGGCACTGATTAGAGGCAAAGGTCAAAGAAGGCATGACTATGGTATGGTCAGTGGAGTTAAGTGAGGTAAAATCAAACCTCATCTTGGTGAAATAAATTGAAAAGCCACAGATGTTAACCTGTAGGTCTTAGAAAGAATGGTTCAAACTACAATTGATACACGGCCTTGGAGTTAAATATTTGGTGACTATAGAGAAAACCAAGACTGATTATACATTAAATATGTATATCTTTCTGCATTCCCCACCTCACAGAGAAAAAATAATGAATAAAATAAAAGACTTGAAGTATATTTTACTATAATAATTATCACTTCAGTGCTTACTCTTTGCCAACCACAGTTCAAAGAGCTTAACAAGTGTTAATCATTTAATCCTCACCATAACCCTGTGAAGAAAATACACGTATTATCACCACTTTACCAATACGGAGACTGAGGCACAGAGAGTTTAACTTGCCCAAGGAGTCACAGCTTGTAGGTAACCAAAATGCTAAACTGCTTCCCACAATTATCCTGAGCCTGGTCACAAACTTTGGGTCACAAAACTCTAGTGGAATGTGTTTAGGGCCACCTACAATAAGAATACGGCCACATATAGTTACTATGAAGAAGATGGTAACTTTGGACTGACAGATAGTCCTTTAAAAAATCACACATGGTTACCAATTAGGTCTCAGGGACAATAATGTAAGAAAGGCGCAAATGGATGTGAGTGGCCAGCAAGAAGATTAAAAAGGCAATAAAAGGTCCTAAGTCCAGGGAGCAAAGTTTATCAAATGGCCACTTGTGGTAACACGAAGGTAGCAAATCCTCAATAAGAATTCACACAACAGACATGATGCTAGATAGACATGAGGCCCTGGGAGCCTGCTCACAGCATGTCTTGGTACTGTAATAATGCATTGGTGTGGGGGCAATCTTGCATATCTATGCTATGTGTCTTCTCCTGGGAACTATACCGAAAAGAATAAAACTGGGTCTTTGGTAAAAATGTAATACAAGAATCTAAGATATCATTATTGTAAAATACATTTATATTGTAAAAAAAATATTAGGGGGAAAAATAGACCTTGATGGTTTGTAATTAATGAAGCATGGCTCTTTCAAAGGCAGAGAAGGTAAAAGTTTCCCTCAAATCCCACCAATAACTGGTTTTGGAGCACACAGAATGCTGTAGAGGGGTAGAAGAGGCTGATTTCAGAGCCAACAGCTGTGACTCTCCCACAGTGATTGTCACCTGTTCGGTTTTCTTTGACAGGGCAGGAACTGGAACTGTCTCCTGCTGCGTCATTGCTGTGTCTCCTCCTCCTTCACCATCTGATGCTTCTAGGAAACATAAAGTTTAAAAATGAGAAAAGCACCTCTCTCTTTCTTTCTCCCATTGCTAGTGTAATCTTGGTACCACCTTTTTAGAAGGTTCTATCCCTTGACTCATTAATTTCACCTCTAAGAAGCTGAATTTAAGAAAATCATCCAAAATGAAGACAGAGATTTAAGAACCAAGGTGGCAGTGTTATTTATAAAACTGCAAAAATGAAGATTATTCAGATGTCTAAATTTGAGAATGTTTAATTATGGAACACTCACGCCGATTTTACAGATATTAAACTCCCCATTTTCAGATAAGAAAGTTGCTGCTTAGAGGGATGAAGTAATTTGCCCCAGGTCATAATACACCTGGGAACCCTACTTGAGTCCAGAGTCTTCCCCACAAGTGATACTGCCTGCACTGAGAACCAGCCAGCTCTTGACACCTGTGTGCTGGCTCCAGGGGTAATGTTAAGAGAGTGTGACGGAAGGATGATAGATCATGAGAAATTCTTATTTTGAATTTATAAAATCTTTCAACACTGGAAAAAGTAAATTCTTACTCTAAGAACCAGGAAAAATAAAAGCTTTAATAATTTTTCTGTTAAAAAGCTCTTTAAAAGAAGCATGGCAACCATAAGTTTCTTACTTCCCATAATGCCATACTGTCTTCCAGATTATAGTGGTTGTTCTCTTTGAACACATTTTTGAATCCTTGAAAGGCTTTACTCACTCCCTTTGAGTTTTTCGGTATATCTCAAAGCCCAAAATGTGAATTTGTGAGTAATATTGGTCAGAATTCATATTTGGGTACAAATTAACTAGTTTGGTAGTCCTGAGCTTTTAAATGTTTACATACTATGATGGTTAATTTTATGTGTCAACTTGATTGGGCCACAGGGTGCCCAGATATTTGGTCAAACATTATTCTGGATGTTTCTGTGTAGGTGTTTTTGGTTGAGATTAACATTTGAATGGTTAGACTGAATAAAGCAGATTTCCCTCCCTAATGTGGGTGGCACTCATGCAATCAGATATGGCTGGAATAGAACTAAAAGCATGAAAGAAGAAGAAACAACTGACACTGCAGGATCATGAGAGATTACTACAAGCAGCTACATGCCAATAAATTGGACAACCTGGAAGAAATGGACAAATTCTTAGAAAAGCACAGCATTCCAAGACTGAACCAGGAAGAAACAGAAACATGAACAGACCAATCACAAGCACTGAAATTGAAACTGTGATTAAAAATCTTCTGACAAACAAAAGCCCAGGGCCAGATGGCTTCACAGGCAAATTCTATGAAACATTTAGAGAAGAGCTAACACCTATCCTTCTAAAATTCTTCCAAAATATAGCAGAGGGAGGAACACTCCCAAACTCATTCTATGAGGCCACCATCACCCTGATACCAAAACAAGACAAAGATGTCACAAAAAAAGAAAACTACAGGCCAATATCACTAATGAACATAGACGCAAAAATCCTCAACAAAATACTAGCAATTCGAATCCAACAATACATTAAAAGGTTCATACACCATGATCAAGTGGGATTTATCCCAGGGATGCAAGGATTTTTCAATATCTGCAAATCAATCAGTGTGATTCACCACATCAAAAAATTGAAGGATAAAAACCATATGATCATCTCAATAGATGCAGAAAAAGCTTTTGACAAAATTCAACACCCATTTATGATAGAAACCCTCCAGAAAGTGGGCATAGAGGGAACCTACCTCAACATAATAAAGGCCATATATGACAAACCCACAGCAAACATCATTCTCAATGGTGAAAAACTGAAAGCATTTCCTCTAAGATCAGGAATAAGACAAGGATGTCCACTCTCACCACTATTATTCAACATAGTTTTGGAAGTTTTAACCACAGCAAGCAGAGAAGAAAAAGAAATAAAAGGAATCCAAATCAGAAAAGAAGAAGTAAAATTGTCATTGTTTGCAGATGACATGATAGTATACATAGAGAATCCTAAAGAAGCTACCAGAAAACTACTAGAGCTAATCAATGAATTTGGTAGAGTAGCAGGATACAAAATTAATGCACAGAAATCCCTTGCATTCGTATACACTAAAAACGAAAGATCAGAAAGAGAAATTAAGGAAACACTCTCATTTACTATTGTAACAAAAGAATAAAATACTTAGGGATAAACCTACCTAAGAGGCAAAAAACCTGTATGCGGAAAACTATAAGACACTGATTAAAGAAATCAAAGACGATACAAACAGATGGAAAGATATACCATGTTCTTGGATTGAAATAATCAACATCGTGAAAATGACTGTACTACCCAAAGCAATCTACAGAATCAATGCAATCCCTGTCAAATTACCAATGGCATTTTTCACAGAACTAGAACAAAAAATTTTACAATTTGTATGGAAACACAACAGACCACAAATAGCCAAAGCAATCTTGAGAAAGGAAAATGGAGTTGGAGGAATCAGGCTCCCAGACTTCAGACTATACTACAAAGCTACAGTAATCAAGACAGTATGGTACTGGCACAAAAACAGAAATATAGATCAATGGAAGAGGATAGAAAGCCCGGAGATAAACCCACGCACATATGGTCACCTTATCTTTGACAAAGGAGGCAAGAATATACAATGGAGAAAACAGTCTCTTCAATAAGTGGTGCTGGGAAAACTGGACAGCTACATGTAAAAGAATGAAATTAGAACACTCCCTAACACCATACACAAAAATAAAGTCAAAATGGGTCAAAGACCTAACTGTAAGGCCAGATACTATCAAACTCTTAGAGGAAAACATAGGCAGAACACTCTATGACATAAATCACAGCAAGATCCTTTTTGACCCACCTCCTAGAGTAATGGAAATAAAATCAAAAATAAACAAATGGGACCTAATGAAACTTAAAAGCTTTTGAACAGCAAAGGAAACCATAAATAAGATGAAAAGACAACCCTCAGAATGGGAGAAAGTATTTGTAAACAAAGCAACTGACAAAGGATTAATCTCCAAAATATACAAGCAGCTCATACAGCTTAATATCAAAAAAAAAAAACAAACAACCCAATCCAAAAATGGGCAGAAGACCTAAACAGACATTTCTCCAAAGAAGATATACAGATTGCCGTTCTTTAGCGCCATCTGCTCGCTGTGCCGCCTTCTGCTCCTCCTGCCGCCGCCCTGAGTCACTGCCTGCGCAGCTCTGGCCGCCTGGCTCCCTGTGCTAGCCACTGATATTTGGCGCTCATACAACATGGCAGACATCGACAACAGAGAACAGTCTGAACTTGATCAAGATTTGGATGATGTTGAAGAAGTAGAAGAAGAAGAAACTGGTGAAGAAACAAAAATCAAAGCACGTCAGCTGACTGTTCAGATGATGCAAAATCCTCAGATTCTTGCAGCCCTTCAAGAAAGACTTGATGGTCTGGTAGAAACACCAACAGGATACATTGAAAGCTTGCCTAGGGTAGTTAAAAGACACGTGAATGCTCTCAAAAACCTTCAAATTAAATGTGCACAGATAGAAGCCAAGTTCTATGAGGAAGTTCATGATCTTGAAAGAAAGTATGCTGTTCTCTATCAACCTCTATTTGATAAGCGATTTGAGATCATTAATGCCATTTATGAACCTACAGAAGAAGAATGTGAATGGAAACCAGATGAGGAAGATGAAATTTCGGAGGAGCTAAGAGAAAAGGCCAAGATTGAAGATGAGAAAAAGGATGAAGAAAAAGAAGACCCCAAAGGAATTCCTGAATTTTGGTTGACCGTTTTTAAGAATGTTGACTTGCTCAGTGATATGGTTCAGGAACATGATGAACCTATTCTGAAGCACTTGAAAGATATTAAAGTGAAATTCTCAGATGCTGGTCAGCCTATGAGTTTTGTCTTAGAATTTCACTTTGAACCCAATGAATATTTCACAAATGAAGTGTTGACAAAGACATATAGGATGAGGTCAGAACCAGATGATTCTGATCCTTTTTCTTTTGATGGACCAGAAATTATGGGTTGTACAGGGTGCCAGATAGATTGGAAAAAAGGGAAGAATGTCACTTTGAAAACCATTAAGAAGAAGCAGAAACACAAGAGACGTGGGACAGTTCATACTGTGACCAAAACAGTTTCAAATGACTCTTTCTTTAATTTTTTTGCCCCTCCTGAAGTTCCTGGGAGTGGAGATCTGGATGATGCTGCTGAAGCTATCCTTGCTGCGGACTTTGAAATTGGTCACTTTTTACGTGAGCGCATAATCCCAAGATCAGTGTTATACTTTACTGGAGAAGCTATTGAAGATGATGATGATGATTATGATGAAGAAGGTGAAGAAGCGGATGAGGTAATGTTTACCAAATGAGCAAATTCTGTTTAACACACTGAGAAGCAAATTGAGTGACTTATGTATTCCTTTGCTATAAATCATTACTCTGTGATATGGGATAAAAATGTTTTTGGGAAAAAATATGGTTTTAGAATTCTACAGCCAAACAATGTATGTATGAGGTTTCAATAAATAAATTGCAAAACTCAAAAAAAAAAAAAAAGATATACAGATTGCCAACAAACACATGAAAAGATGCTCAATATCACTAATCATTAGAGAAATGCAAATCAAAACTACAATGAGGTATCACCTCACACCAGTCAGAATGGCCATCACCAAAAAATCTACAAACAATAAATGCTGGAGAGGGTGTGGACAAAAGGGAACCCTCCTGCACTGTTGGTGGGAATCTAAATTGATACAGCCACTATGGAGAACAGTATAGAGGCTCGTTAAAAAACTAAAAATAGAACTACCATATGACCCAGCAATCCCACTGCTGGGCATATACCCTGAGAAAACCATAATTCAAAAAGAGTCATGTACCCCAATGTTCATTGCAGCACTATTTACAATAGCCAGGAGATGGAAGCAACCAAAGTGTCCATCGACAGATGAATGGATAAAGAAGATGTGGCACATATATACCATGGAATATTACTCAGCCACAGAAAGGAACGAAATTGAGTTATTTCTAATGAGGTGGATGGACCTAGAGTCTGTCATACAGAGTGAAGTCAGAAAGAGAAAAACAAACACCGGATGCCAACACACATATATGGAGCCTAAAAAACGGTAGTGATGAACCTAGTGGCAGGCCAGGAATAAAGACACAGATGTAGAGAATGGACTTGAGGACACAGGGGGGGAATGGGAAGCTGGGATGAAGTGAGAGAGTGGCATGGACATATATACACTACCAAATGTAAAATAGATAGCTAGTAGGAAGCAGCCGCATAGCACAGGGAGATCAGCTCGATACTTTGTGATGACCTAGAGGGCTGGGAAAGGGAGGGTGGGAGGGAGGCTCACGAGGGAGGGGATATGGGGATATATGTGTACATATAGCTGATTCACTTTGTTCTACAGCAGAAACTAACACAACATTGTAAAGCAATTATACTCCCATAAAGATATTAAAAAAAGAAGAGAAAAGAAGTAAAAGCATGACCTCCCCTGATTAAGATAATTTTTTCTGCCTTTGTACTTGAACTGAAACATTGGCTCTTCCTGGATCTGGAGCCTGCCAGCCTTCAAGCTGGAACTACACCACCAGCTCTCCTGGTTCTCAAGCCTTCTGACTAGGATTGGAACTAGACAACTGGCTCTTCTGGGTCTCCAGCTTGTCAGTCTATCCTGCAAATCTTGGGACTTGACAGTCTCCATAATTGCATGAGCCAATTCCTTTATATATACACACATAGATACACAGAGAGAGAGAGAGAGAGAGAGAGAGAGACAGAGAGAGAGAGAGAGTGATAAATATAGATAGATATATAGATATCTACTCTGTTGCTTCTGTTTTTCTGGAGAATCCTGATTAATACCCCTACTTTTAACTGTGTAGCATGAAAAAAAGCACTCTACCCAATGAAGTAGTAGCAGGTAGAAGATTAACAGGGCTTTTTACTTATTTTTTATTTTTAAAATTTATTTATTTATTTATTTATTTATTTTTGGCTGCGTTGGGTCTTCGTTGCTGCACATGGGCTTTCTCCAGTTGTGGCGAGCAGGCACTACTCTTCCTTGCGGTGTGCGGGCTTCTCGCTGCGGTGTCTTCTCTTGTTGCAGAGCATGGGTTCTAGGCACGCGGGCTTCAGTAGTTGTGGCTCACGGGCTCTAGAGCGTGGGCTCAGCAGTTGTGGTGCACAGGCTTAGTTGCTCCGCAGCATGTGGGATCTTCCCAGACCAGGGCTCGAACCCGTGTTCCCTGCATTGGCAGGCGGATTCTGAACCACTGCGCCACCAGCGAAGTCCCTAACAGGGATTTTTAAATGAAGGACTAAGTTGGCATTAAAAGTATTTATAGAGCTGCTTCTGGGAAGAGAGTAGTAGTAGTCATATTTTCCCTTATTCCTCCTGCTAAGTACAGCAAAAAATCCTGACCATTATATATAAAACAAACATAGGAGATCTCTGAAAGGTGGAGAGAAGAAGTCAGACATGCTAGGGACTTTGGGGCCCCAGGAACAACACAGCGGTGAGCTCCCTGGGTTTTCTTTTTGCCTTATTATCTCAGACTTGGAGCTAAAGAAGCTAGTAACTTGGAAATGCCAGTGACAGCAAACAAAAAAGCCCCAACAAATGTCTGCTCTGTTTAACAAAATGACCAGGAAAACGACAGCCTAGCAAGACTGAAAACCTTTGGATAATAACCACTTGACTTCAGCCAAACACAACAGAAAAACTGTTTTCTTTGCTGCCTACACCAGCAAAGGCTGAGTGGGGAACCTAGACTTCCACCTTTGTCAGGCTGTAATGAGGCACCCCAACTCCTCCTCCACCTTCCATCAGGGTGGTGTCAGAGGTGATCAAGTAGGGACTGAACGCCTGAAGAGATTTTCATCCCTGAAGGGTGGTAACAGACCCCTGTTCTCTACCACCACCACCAGTGCATTATCAATGGAGAATACACTGTGAGCCTGGACTTCCACCTCCTCCTGGTAGTAATGAAGGACACCTTTCCTTCCCCACTAGGGTCGGAGGAACCCTAGTAGAGAATCAGGACTTTACATACTGCCCAGTGGTAATGAGGCCAACACCCACACTAGTGCTTTAGCAAGCACTGAAAGAGCTATGCAAAGAGATGCACTCAAAAATACTACAATAAATCAAAACAGAATTCTAAAAATGTTCAAGTAACCCACAGGAAGGCAGGAAAGATAAACAAGAACTAGCAAATAAACAGAAAAGACAAAATAAAATGGCATATTTGAATCCCAACATATCAACAATTACATTAATGTAAATGATCTAAACATACCAATTTAAAGACAGAGATTGGGACTTCCCTGGTGGCACAGTGGTTAAGAATCTGCCTGCCAATGCAGGGGACATGAGTTCGATCCCTGGTCTGGGAAGATCCCACATGCCGTGGAGCAACTAAGCCCGTGCGCCACAACTACTGAAACTGCGCTCTAGAGCCCGTGAGCCACAACTTCTGAGCCCACGTGCCACAACTACTGAAGCCTGTGCACCTAAAGCCCATGCTCCGCAACAAGAGAAGCCACCACAATGAGAAGCCTGCGTATTGCGATGAAGAGTAGTCCCTGCTCGCCGCAACTAGAGAAAGCCCGTATGCAGCAACGAAGACCCAACGCAGCTAAACATAAATAAATAAACACATTTATAAAAAAAAAGACAGAGATTGACAAAGTGGATTAAAAAAATGAACTAACTATATGCTGTTTACAAGAAACTTACCTCAAATATGACGATACAGCTAAAAGCAAAATGATGGCTGAAATATAACATGTAAATATTGATAAAAAAGCAGGAGTTATATTAATATATTATACTCTATTAATTATATTAATATAAGATTAATTATATTGTATTATATTATATTATATTTGATATTAATATCAGATAGAGGTTGAATAAATTAGTTGTTTCTTTAGTCTGTGTGTGATGTTATTTGGTTCCAAAAAAGAAAACTGCTTTTCTGAAGTAAGGATGCTAGTACTGTGAGTTCCATTAAGACAGTATTAAAAGAACAGTATGGGGACCCAACCTAACCAGCTTGGCTCCAGCATCTAGATTTCTCTAGAACTGCTGGCATTTGAGGAAGTTAAGCTAGGCCTGTGCCATTCAGTCCCAGTGGCTGATTCAGCCCGTGGAGTGGAGTCACCAAGATGGTGCCACCTTATTTTCAACTCCTTGAGGGTCTACTTTAAAAAAAAAAAAAAAGGATACCACCAGATGGGATTGGTTGAATTCTTCCAGGAGTGGAGTCAAGTACACTGTTCTTTTTCAACCCCAGGCAAAGAGAGCAAAAAGCTAAAATTAAAAGTTGCACAAAAAAAAAAAAAAAGTTGCACATATCTTTCTCTTTCCTTCAATCCCTGACTTTGTCCTCTTTATGAAAAGTATCAGAAATCCAATTTCTCAGCAATTTCCTTAAGCTTCTAAGTATTTACTTGCATGAACTCCTTCTAGGCCCTAGGGAGAATACTGGCAATGGATCATACAGTTAATTTTTCTTAAAAAATCTGCAAAAGAAAGACATATGGTGATTAAAATAAATACAATAGACCACTGTCTATTTCTACCCAGAATTCACCTCTGTCCCTATCCCCTAGTGAGTAGTGTTGGAGCTGGAGTGAGCATTTTGGGGATCCAGTTAGAGGGAGCTGGTTGGACAGACATTGAGCTTGAGTTTAATGAGATATTATAAGGTTCATAATCATAAAGTCTATAGTTAAATTATTGCTAGCTCTCCTACTGTAGGAATACTTCCAGGAATATTCCTACCACCCCATGCCAACTCACCAGACATCTGACATAAAGTGTACAGGGCTAGAGGTTGTGGATTGTGACACAAACACACCTGTAGCCTCCTTCCTTAGAACTATGTGGGAAGTGGAGGAGAAAGCAGGTTTGGGATGAATGAAACCAGAAATTAGTCAGTGGAAAATTCTTCCAATCATCAAAAATGCAAAACTGTAAGCAGAAAATTAGGTTCCCATTTTGTCTATTCAAAATGGAAAGCCTCTCCTATAGGAATACAGTAGATGCTGTACTTTACAGTTAAGAAAAAAAATTTTTTTTTCTTATCTGATAGGGATGAGTAAAATAAAACTTTTCAGAATTCCTGTGTTTATAACAGTACTGTTGTGATTTCTTATTTAAAATAATTTCTTTCATACCTAATTTTGTATCAGTAATTTTGTATTCTTTTTCTAAGAGAGGGTCCCCCAAATTACATAAGATTTAGGCCTCACAAAAACCTAGATCTGCCCTGGCTATAGACCTGCTTAACTCTCCTATAGTTCTCACAGTTTCTCAACAGAATAAACTACTGAAACTCATAACCTGGTAACTTTCAAAAGCACGATGCTAAGCAAAAGAAGCCAGAATCAAGAGGCTGTATAATGTGTGATTCCACTTATTTAACACCCTGGAGAAGGCAAAACTATAGGGATAAAAAAACAGATCAGTAGTTACTGGGGACTGGAGATGGGAAACTTCTGGGGATTGTTGGAAATGTTCTGTAACTTTACTGTGGTGGTGGTTACACAACTGTATGCTTTAGTAAAACTTCATAGAACCATACTCAAAAAGGGGTTAATTTTACTATGTAATTTACTATATAAATTATTCCTCAGTAAGCCTAACTTAAAAAAAAACTGATAGAAGCTAACTTTCATCAAACACTTTGTAACACTTGCCCAATGTCACACAACTAATAGGCAGAGCTGGGATTTGAATCCCAAATATTTTAATGTTGGAGTCCACCATCTTAACCTCCACACTACCCTTGCATGAGAAGATGCTGCTTATAGCTAAAATGATGTTTCCTTCTATTCTGTTTGCTAAGAGGTTTGTTTATTGTTTTATTTTAAAATCACTAATAGGTGTTAAATTTAATGCAATGCCTTTTGTTTTTGCATTTACTGAGATGATTATATGGGTTTCTCCTATAATCTGTTAATGTGGCCAACCGTGAAAATAGGTTGTCTAATGTTAAACCATTCTTGCTATTCCTAGGATAAATCCCAATTAATTAGTCATGATGTATTTCTTTTTTAATAATGTTGGTTACCATTTTATTTAGATATTTATTTACATAATTTTCCTTTCTAGTATCCTCCTTGTCTGGTTTAGGTATTGAGGTTATATTAGCTTCATAAAAGAGTTGGGAAATGTCTCCTCATTTTCTATCCTCTGAAATAGTTGTATACGTATAGTTAAGATGATCTGTTTCTTGATATTTGGTAAAATCTGTTAGTAAAAGAAGCAGAGCGTAGTATTCTTTTTGTGGGTATGTTTTAACAAATGCTTCAATTTCTAACAGTTATATGATTATTCGGGTTTTTCTATTTTTAACTCAATTTTGGTAAGTATTATTTTTCTAGGTAATTGGCTGTTTTATTTAAAGTTTTCAAATTTATTGGAGAGGTGTGATCATTATATGTAGCTATGTCTTCTTTTTCTTGTCTCCCAGTTTTTATTTGAACCTTTTTTTTTCTTGTTCTGTCTTGGAGAGGTATTTCCTTAAAACAACAACAACAACAACTAGGTTCTGTATTATAGATGTTTTCTATTGCTTCTTTGATTTCTAGTACACTAATTAACATTCTTTACTTTCTTTAGGTATACTCTATTGAGTTCTTAATTTTTGTAGTTGGATATTTAGCCCATTAAGTTTTTCTCTTTCTCATGTAAGCATTAAGGATATATATTTTCTTAACACTTCATAACAACTGAATACCATACATTTTAATATTATAGCAGTTTCATTATCATTTAATTCTAAATATTTTTAAAGACTCTATAATGACTTTTCTTTGACTGATGAGTTATTTAGAAGTGTGCTGTTAAATTCTCAAACAGATTTTTTAAAGTTACCTTTTTTTATATTGTGGTTAGAAAAATGGCATGCAAATCAATTATTTGATATTTGTTAAGACTTGCTTTATTTTCTAGCACAGGGATCAGCACACTTTTTAGGTTTTTAGGGCCACACAATAAATAAGTATAGGGTTTGCAGAGCAATACGGTCTCTGTCAGTAATTACTGGATTCTGCTGTTGTGCAAAAGCAACCTTAGACAATATGTAAATGATTGGGTGTGGCTGCATTCTGATAAACTTTATCTACAGAAACACATCCTGGCTGGATTTGGTCCATGGGTCATAGTTTGCCAGCTCCTGACCTAGTACATAACTATTTATTGATTGACTGATTTTTATTGAAAATAGTTGACATAGAATATCATGTTAGTTTCAGGTGTACTACCTAGTAATTTGACATTTGGATACATTAGGAAATCATCACCACAGTTAGTCTAGTAACCACCTGTCCCCATACATAATCAATTTAAAAAAAAATTTTTTTTTTGGACTAGAATATGCAGTATCTAATTGTTAGGTGCATAGTTCTATACATGATTACAGATAAACTTAATTATGTTTTTCAAATCTGCTATGTTTATGAATTTTTATGTTTTATCTATCAATAATTGACATATATATTAACATCTTCCACTCTTAATTTGAATTTCTCCATGTTTTCCAGTAATTCTGTCAGTTTTTGTTTACACATCCCATAGGTATGTTAGGTGCATGCAAGTTTGGAACTGTTACAACTTCCTATTGGTTGATTGTTCCTTTTATCATTATGTGGTGACACAGTTTTAAAAATCCATCTTGTTGTAGAGAACAAACGTATGGACACCAAGGGGGGAAAGTGGTGGGGGGAGGGGTGGTGGTGGGATGAATTGGGAGATTGGGATTGACATGTATACACTAATATGTATAAAATAGATAACTAATAAGAACCTGCTGTATAAAAAAATAAATAAAATAAAATTCAAAAATTAAAAAAATATATCTATCTTGTTGGGACTTCCCTGGTGGTGCAGTGGTTGGGAATCCGTCTGCCAATGCAGGGGACACGGGTTCAATCCCTAGTCCGGGAAGATCCCACATGACGCGGAGCAACTAAGCCCGTGCGCCACAACTACTGAGCCTGCCCTCTAGAGCCCGCGAGCCACAACTACTGAAGCTTGCGCGCCTAGAGCCCTTGCTCCTCAACAAGAGAAGCCACCACAATGAACAGCCTGCGCACCGAAAGGAAGAGTAGCCCCCGCTCGCCGCAACTAGAGAAAGCCCACGCGCAGCAATGAAGACCCAACGCAGCCAAAAATAAATAAATAAAATAAATCTATAAAAAAAATTCATCTTGTTTAATTTAGTTCAATTTCACTTATTTGGGGAGGGGTATTCTATATTTCTAGAGGCGCTCAGCTGTTCTCTGGGAAATCTAACTATACACACTGAAAGCTAATGTTGGAGACACAGCTGTACTTCAACAGTCTAAAGTGTTTTGCTAAAATTACTCATCCCTAGAAACCAGAATGTTTTATTTGGCCAGGAGAAGCAGGGCTGGGAACTACTCTTCAAGAACCATGTTCCCAGCTCATTAAGGGACTCCTACCAGCATCACTGAGAAAGAACACAATTCCCACATCCACAGAACAGGACCCTGTGAAAAGTGAACTCAGTGAAGGCCCTAAGGCCATGCCAGCAAAACAACACAGGGCAGGGGGAGGGGAGAGCAGAGGAAGGGAGAGGAGGGGAGAAACAGTGAGAAGTATAGCCAGTGAAAGAAAAGGGCTCTCAATTCTGGCTCCACTTGTACTAACAGTGCGCACGCAGTGAAGGAAGCTCCATCCTTTACTGCTTCTGCACACTTTTCAAAATAATTACTACAGGTATGCCATGACCAAAAAATAAGGGCTTACAATCAATTAGACCACGCCAGAAAAGAATCATACATCTGTAAGTGTACCTCTCATTTATTCTTACTGTTCATAATGCCTGCTCTCCCTTTACCTTTGTCATCTCTCCTTTTCCATCAAAATCTTAGTCCCATCCTCCAAAATTCAGCACAAGTTTCCCCCTCTGTAAAGATCTTCCAAAAGTAGAAACAAGACTATCTTAGGGCTATAATCTAGCAAATAGTTGCAACTTTCACTGAGAAAAGAAAATGCTGAGAAAAGGGGAACAGGATCTAGTGTACAAATGAAGAATTATGTGATCGGCAGCAAGAGGAACAGTAAACCCAAGGCCATGTCTATTGTGCCCAATCCAGGGCACCTGGTTGTATTGAGGGGGCTGCTCGGAGAAGCCTTGGCAGGCTCAACCTTTAGTCTCCTAGCCTTTTCTGGCCACACAGTCCCTGCTCTGGGTACAGGGACACTGGACCACTCAAAGTCTTCTGTAGCCTTGCGGTGGGTCATCAGGCTTTACATTAGCATGGCATATGCCTCTCTGATTTTGTTTCATTTTTCCTAGGTACCGTCTTTTCCTTTTTGCTTTTTCACTCTCATAGGCAGCAAGAAACTGGGCATGATCTACCTTTTCCATCTCTCAGGCTCCTAAACATGTCCTCTCCCTCTCTCTCCAAAAGATTTGACAAAACAAATGTTTCTCAATGTAAGTCCCCTGTGAGTTAGTTCTTGCCATCAGAAGTCTTCCTGTCATTCTGAACTGGAATGGGGAATGGGGATGGGGTGGGGGTGGGGAACCCTTTTCCCATTGAGTTTTGCTGTTTCTAGTGGCAACTGCTACAGCCTGGTCTACATTCCAGTAATGCTCCTATTTTCATAGCTGAAGATGACCCTAGCAACAGATCCAGACTTTGTTTATAAAATATGTTTCCAGTTCCCACAGGAAACTTTAAAGTTAGAAAATTTGGAATAAGATGGCACAACTCTGAACTGTTGTCACTTTATGGGTCCTAAAACTCTGAAAGAAAGTAAAGCACTATGACCAATAACACTGTCTCAAAAATACATGACTAAAGAAAAATGTTTCACCTTCTATCTGTGGGGATCTTAAATGCTACACAATTTGTTGCCAGTAACATGTCAGCAGTTGTAATGTATAGAAATATCTAATCACTGTGTTGTATACCAGGAACTAACATAGTGTTGTAGGTTAATTATACTTCAAAAGCAAACAAACTCATAGAAAAAGAGATCAGATTTGTGGTGACCTGAAGCAGGGCGTGGGTGGAGAGAGAACTGGATGAAGGTCCTCAAAAGGTACAAACCTCCAGTTATAATAAGCAAGTATTAGGGATGCAATGTACAGCACGAGTAATATAATGAACACTGCTGTATGTTATCTAGGAAAGTTATTAAGTGAGTAAATCCTAAGAGCTCTCATCACACGGAAAAAATATTTTCTCCCTTTTTCTTTTAGTTTATATCTATATGAGATAATGGATGCTCACTAAACTTAATTGTGTTAATCATTTCATGATATATGTAAGTCAAATCAGTATGCTGTACACCTTAAACTTACACAGAGCTGTAATGGGGGTCCTCATTTCCTCCCCTCTGCCTAGAAGAGGTGTGGACGTGACCCATCTTTAGCCAAGAGGACCTGAGCTGTGTTCTGATAGCAGAAAAGGTTTACTATCTTCATGGACACTGTTGGTCTCACGTGATACTTGTGACAGATTTTTCCAGTCTCCAAGTCACCACCCTGGATAACTACTTGCCTCATGTTGCTCTGGTCTGCACGATAATAAAGACCTTATTACTAAAAAAAATTAGATCTCAATAAAACTGGAAGAAAGAAAAAACACAAATAGAGTAGCTAAATAGCAAAACAAACAAAAACATACACAGGACAGGCCCCTGAGGAACCACCACATTGGGTTAAAGCACCCAAAGCCACAGGAGTCTGACCTCTTCTGTGAATGCTCACACTTAAGCCTGGCTGCGGTGGCAGTAAAAAAAGGACTTTTAATGCCAAAACTGAGGGTGCCAGAGGACCTGTCTTATCTTTAAGGTACAAAAATGTAGTGGAGATCATGCAAATATCAGAGGACAGCTCTGCAGGCAGAATAGTTGCCTGCCGGCTATCTGTCCTGAATAAGGCATTTTTTCCTTTTATCCTATTTTATTTTTAGCTTAAGGCAAAAAAAAAAAAAAGGTAACTCAGCTTGGGCAACAGGACGTCAACTTTAGTCTTGAGTGTTAAGAGCTTCACCCTTCTTCCTTTCTAGTTTATTTTAAATGTTGGAACATTTACATATTTCGGGGCAGTTTTCAAACCATGAGTAATTTCAATTTAACCTTTTCTGGTCAATCTTTGTAGTTGGAGTTAGGTGAATAGAGCCATGGACACTGGCAGTGGCATTTTGGGTCTTATTAGAATTGTTATGTTTATTGGATGAGCGTACTTGTTACATTTGGAAGCACTGCTATATAAATTCTCCATTCCTGGAACAGAAACTAATAATAATGTTAATAACTCTTACATAGTCCTTACTTTGAGTAAGGCAGTGTTCTAAATGCTCTACACATATTAACTCATTTAATTCGCATGTCAGTCTTACGAAATGGGTACTGTTACTACAAGCTCTGTTTTACAGAGGTGGACATGGAAGCACTTGCCCAAGGTTAATGAGGGAGTGCATCAGGATTTGGATCTAGGCGATTTTGATTCAGTTTGCTCTTAACCATTATGCAATACTGCCCCTCTAACTTAGAAAACTAGGTGGCTCTCAGGTGGTACTAATCATTAAGCTAGGTACTGGAATCCAAAGGGCTTGATATGTAAAGCCCAGTTTAACAATAATGTATGTTCTTACATTTGAATAACACTCATCTAACTGGGGCAGAAGCTGCTGCATGTGGTGAATAGCTCCCCTCCTCCAAAACAAACAAACAAACAAACAAACATATCCAATTAGTCCAGATATCTGTTAGGAACTCTCCCCCACCACCCCTGTATCCATCCTATATTTTAGCTGGGGAGAAAATATATCCTGGTTTGCCTAGGCTAGTCCTGGTTTATGCTTGTCATTCCCACATCCCATCTGATTTAGTATCTGTCTTATTGCAGGGATCCTTTAATACATTAATATGCATTACTCCTGTCCAAGTGTGAGAATGGAAATGAGATCACCCTCAGGTTTATCTGACCCCTGAACTCTGCTCTTTGCAGCACAACTGTTAACAGCTCCCAGAACAGCACTCTGTGCACACCTTTTGGGAAGTGCCAGTATAGAGGAGTGACAAAGGAAGTCCTAGAAGTCTTAGATTCCAGTTCCAACTTTTGTGATCTTGGGCAGATCATTTACTTTATGCCACAGTCTTCCCATTTGTGGAATGATGAAGTCAGACTTCTATGATTTATGATTTTCTGGTTCAGGCCAATTTCTATTAAGAATGCTGTATACCCTGGACAAGTCAAAATTTCCAGAGTGAGGTGAAATGTTGAAGTACAGAGGTATAGAGTAACATTTAAAAAAAATATAGGTGAACATGGCCCGTTATATGAGTATGTGAGTTACGTCATGTCCCCTGAACAGAAATTTCATAAGGAAAAGGCCTAGGAGGCTGCAGTTAGACCTGCTCCCCACTCACTCTTGTTATAAAGTGTGAGCCCAAGGAAGAGAAATGTTACAATGGAAAAGCACACTGTTTCTGTTGTGACTGCCCTATAGCCTTCACAGAGACTTCAACTACCTATTACATTACTTAATGTATGCCTTTAATGTGCATCTTGTGAATTGTTAAAGGTGGGTGTAATGTTCACATGCCCTGCTTCAGAATGCTTAACTTTCTTGCCCAGCTTGTCAATGGAAAACCCAGATCTTAACTGCCTTTTTGTGTAGCTTAGGAAAAGGTACTTTATTGCTTTATCCTTAAAGTTTCCTGCTGTTAAACTAGGCTTAAGGATATTAACCAATCAACTAATTAACAGCTACATAGGAAATATACAGAGAGGGGTTTGTGTTTGGAATGATCTTCAAGAACTGTAACTCTGAGGTCTTACATGATAGAGTGGGATAAAGCTGAGATCTAACAGTCTAAAGGGGTAAATAAATAAGGGACTGAAACAAAAATTTGGCACTACCATAAAAAGATGGTCCCACTATAATAAGAGATATATTCTTATAATTTTGATACAGTTACTTCTACCTTTTGTTCTGACTCTCTGTGTATATGAGTATATGTATGTGTATATACGCATACATATCTGGAATTACATACAATATACAAATACTTTATCTTTTAATATTATACCATGAGTATTTTCCCATGTCAGTAGTCTTGAAAAACATTTTTAATGGCTATGTGACAAACTGGTGTTTGCCTACACTATATTTAATTTGTTCTGCTATCATTACTTAGATTACTTCTAAAAGTTGCTTTTGTAAATTTATTGTCATAGACAGCTTTATAAATTTCATGCATTTCTGATTAGAACAGAATTCTAGAAGAGAAATTACATTGTAAGAAGGTATGTGTGTTTTTTAAGGGTTTTAACAACTTCTAAACTGTTTTTCAGATGGTTTGGGGTCAATTTTAAAGTCATCAACATGTATAAAAACAACTGTTTCATCACACTACAGCAAATACTGAATTTTTAAACATTGATAAGAGGTAAAAATGATACTGCATTTTAATTTGCATTCATTTGATATGACCAAGAGTAAATATTTTGGTTTTTATTAGCTTGTGTATTTCTTATATGAATAGAATGTCTTAACCTTTGTTTATTTGTCAAGAAGGGTTTTAATGTTTTCTTACCAATTTGTATAAATCTTTTAATGTTAAGGTTAATTTAAGAAGTTTTATCTTTTAATTTTTAAAATTATTTTTGACCTAGAGATGTTTTAAATTGTAATGAGATCGAATATATTACCTTTTTTCATTGCAATTATGCTTTGCAAAGTTCACCCTACTCTTAAGTAGATACTTTTATCTAGTTTAAAAATTTTTTTGATCTTTTTTTTTTAAAAACATTTAACTTAAATCCTATAGAGTAGATTTTGTTGTATGGTATAAAGTAAAGCTCTAACTTTATTATCTTTTCAAATATTTAATCAGTTGTCCTAACATCTTGCTGAAGGATTCTTCTCTCCCACATTATCTTATTATAGCACTTTCATTTAATCAAAACACAAATCATACATATGCTCGGGTCTGGTTCCATTGATCTGCCTGTGAGTCTTCTACGGGTACCATACCATCATTTATTTTAAAAAACATACTGAACTTTCTTTTTTATTTTCTAAATGGCTATCACATTGGGGTGCAGGGAGTAACAAAAGAGGGAATGCCAGATTCAGGCCAACATCTCTGAGAGAGGTAGAAAGGGCCAGGGATGGATGGAGGTCAGTAAGGATGCAGGGATAGAAGTTAAGCTGTTTCTCTCCAGAATCTCACATCACACCTTTGTCACTCAATAACTGTTTGGCTTTGGGTAAGTTAATTCACCTTTCTGTGCCATGATTTCCTTATATGTAAAATGAGGTTGTTAAGAGGTTAAGTGAGTTAGTGTAAAACTCTTAGAACAATGCACAGCTCATGGCAAACATTATTATCAGTTAGTTATTTGAAGCTATCTTCCACTTCCATCATGTCTCTGAAATTACTCTTCTAAGGACATCAATGATTCCTTAATTGTCAATTGGGACAGAGATTAAAATTACAGGCTCTCTAGAATCAGGCTGCCTGGATTAGAATAATACCTCTGCCATTTAATGCTGTGTGACCTTGGCAAAGTTACTTGGTCTTTCTGTGCCTTAATTTCTTCATCTATAAAATGGGAATATTAATAGTGCCAGCCTTATAGGGGTATTACATGGAGTCTTGACATACTAAATGTAAATTGCTTAGCACACTGTCTACCACATAAGTAAATTCTCAGGAAATGTTCATTATAACCATCATCTTACCTGACTGCCTTGGGGCACTTGA
Organism: Balaenoptera ricei; assembly: GCF_028023285.1. Classification (NCBI taxonomy): domain Eukaryota; kingdom Metazoa; phylum Chordata; class Mammalia; order Artiodactyla; family Balaenopteridae; genus Balaenoptera; species Balaenoptera ricei. Next base: position 113,850,527 of record NC_082642.1, read on the forward strand.
CACTGATGTTGACCCTCAACTTTTTGATACGCTCTCCTCCTTTGTGTTCTGGCATACTATGGTTCTCAACCCATCACTTCATGCACTCTCTTCTTTTACCTATCCTGTAAAATGCTGGCATTCTCCGAGGTGTCCTCCACTTACCCTTTTCTTTGGTGACCATACACTTTCCTAGTGTTCCTTCTTCTAAGCCAGAAGTTGGCAAAATCTTTATTAGAGGACCAGATAAATAATACTTTAGGCTTGTGGACCCTACAATCTCTGTCACAACTACACATTGAATCATGAAAGCATTCACTGAAAATATGTAAATGAGCGGGCATGGTTATGTTACAACAAAACTTTGTACACAAAAATAGGCAGTCAGAAAATGTGCCATAGTTTTCCAACTCTTCCTCTAGGTAGTTGTTACAGCTCAGGTATCCCTGGATTAGACTACTCATCACACTGCATCTGTCCTCCCTTCTGGACTGTGGGCTACCTGACAGCCTGGTGTCCTTCCACCCTTGCATGTTCTGCATGTAGCATAGAATCTTGCAGATACATTAAATCAACATCTGCAGAAACACTGAATGAGTTGAGCATATAATATCAATCTTAACAGTTAAAAACTTTGTTGTGCTGTAAGGAAGAAGGCATTTCTTCCATATGATCCCTTCAGTAGCTCCCAAAACAAACTATAGAGAAGACCTCATGGCCTGTATAAAACACTGAAATGCCTAGTAGAATTAATCTTTCTTTCCCAAATGTGAAAAGGAAATTCAGGTCCAGGAAATTCACAATTTCAAGGACCAAGTAATATTGCAGACATCAAAATAGAGCTGTCCAGCATGATCTATAAAACAGGACGCATTTTATAGGAATTGAGAAACAGCTGTTTCCCCATTTCTGTTTTAAAAAGGGGAACAGGCTACAGGGCTCAGAGGTATATGCTAAGCATATGGAAAAAATTTATTTGCTTAAAGAAATGTGACATGGAGCTGGCAAAGGGCTCAGTTTGTAAGAGATAATGTCCTGGTGGGTGAAATTAATAGGCTAAGAAGGATATATACAGAGTCATTTCAGCATTGTGATTAATGAAAAAGGAAACACCAATAAACACTGAAGGGAAAGAAAGAAAAGTAAAGTTGAAGCTGGAAAGAACTGAATATGCTCTAGGGAAGACACTAGCTTCAAGAACCAAATATCACTTGCAATAATAATGACTTTAGTAAAATAAATTTTAGATAAAGATGACACTAGTTTAGGGGAAAATATGGAAACCAAAACTTGAGTCACAAGTAACAGTGTGAATATTGAGTTTCTCTAAAAACAGTTAGAGAATACTTATAGACCTAAGAATACCTGGAAAATATATTAAAGACTCTAGGGAAGAATTTTAGACTTCTGGAATATCTTTAGAATAGGTAATAGACAAAGAAGCATGTTTTAACTTTTTCCTTTTAATTTCCATGTTTAAACTTAACCAGTAATAATATTTTTAGTATAATTAAATATTTGCTGAACTCCTTTTATGGGAGATTACTCATTTTGCGTGACTCAACGTATTCTCTCAAGTGGCAATTACCAGGCAGCACTCTTTAGAATTTTGTAAAATTATAAAATCATTATTGCTGTGAAAAAAGGACCTAAGATTTTCTTAAAAAGAAACTCAGTCAATGTTGATTTTCTTCAGTTTTCTATATTCTCCTGCCTCTTAAGAATTATGAGAGGATTCATTATGTGGCTACATGGACATTAATTCATTCATCCTTCAAATATTTAATGAGCACCTACTATGTACCAGGTACTGTGGCAAGCACAGAGGAGGCAAGATGAATAAGATACGATCCTTACTCTGAAAAGCTGACAATATAGTGAGAACAACAGACATGTGTATAAGCAATTAAAATGCAATGTGATGCTATAGTGATAGAGAACAGACATAAAGTGGTCAGGGACTTGGGGTGGGGGGAGGGTGGGACTATAAAGGGCACACTAGGGAATTTTCTAAGGTGACAGGACTGTTTGCATATTGATTGTGGTAGTGGTCACACACATCTGTAAGTGTGTTAAAATTCATAGACCTGTATGTCAAAAGAAAAAAAAGGTAATTTTACTGTACAACAATTTAAAAAATAAAATGAAAAACAATGTAATGATGCCCAACAACAGGAGAACAGATAAATAAACTCTGGTATATTCATATGACAGAACACCACTGAACAATGAAAGGAATGGACCGCTGATAAATGCAACAATACGGATGAGTCTCAAAAGCACGACGGAAAGCTGAGTGAAAGCAGCAGGATACAACGAAACACAGCCTGTATGATTCCATTTATATGAAATCTAGAGTAGGCAACATTAACATAGGACGACAGAAATCAGATCAGTGGTGGCTTCTGTATGGGAGGGTGAGGGTGCGGTAGGGATTGACTGGGAAGGGAACTCAGGGAACTTTCAGGTGTGATTGAAATGCTCTAGGTCAAAACTGATCGAACTTAAGATTTGAGTACCTCAATACATGTAAATTATATACCTCAATAAATAATATGCATTTAAGCTATCTTGGCTTGTCTTTCACAACACAGAATTTCTAATTGTGTTTAAAGTTGTAAAAAAAAAACATTAACCTCTCTACCATATGCTACCATTTTCTTTTTAGGTCAAATTAGAATTTCTTTTGATTTCTTAATGAAATAAACATAATATCCAATAATAAATCTCATGACAAACATAATTAAAATGCAAGTGCAGAGTGTGCAGCAGTAGGGGGACAAGGAGGCCAGAACTCTGTATTCTGTTGGGGTGAGGGTCTGTTACCAGGGAAGGCATTCAGAAAGAAGTGAATCTCATTGGGATGCTGAAGAAAGAGTAGGCGTTCAGTGCAAAGACCAGGAAAGGAATGGCTTTCCAGAACAACATGTGCAAAGTCACAGATGTGAGAGCGCTGGGGCATGTCCTTCTGGGTGAGGTGCACACAGGGGAAATGAAGCTGTAAAGGAAGGCTGGGCCCAGACTGTAAACATCACCCCCTTCCCTCCCCCACCCTCCGGTGCACCAGTGCTAAGGACTTTATGTGGACAGTTGAATTTAATCACAACCATCTCCATTTTTCAGAACTGGGGCTTGCAAGGTGCAGGGCCTCACCCAGGTCCCTTGCCCATTAAGCATTCCCACACAGATAGCTCAGGCTTTCACTCTCATCCTCAACGGTGTGCTGCCTCCTATTTGCCATGCTGAGGAGTCTGGCCTTGATTATGATGCTGACGGGACCTAATGGAAGCTTTTGCCTGTCCAGAATCTGCTTTAAAGAGATAACTGGGCTCTGACAAGAATGGATCAGTTGAATTGTGGTTCTCAGTCTTTTTTTCCTGCCTCAATTCCCTTGAGAACTATTTTTAATATCATTTGTAATGATGGCTAAGCAGTGATCGTCAAAGGCTGTCTCCGTGCCCGCCCCATCCCCATTCTACAATTACTCCCCCTGCCAAGAGGTTCTAATTTTGGGATTGGGTCAGCAACCAGGTGATCGTTCTATAAGTCTCTAAGTGGGAGATGGTATACCCTTGGGATCCCCAAATCTAAATGTGAACATGTATGGAGTGGAGGGGCTGGTACTGGGGAATTTTGTACAGATGCCTGAGATCCTGAGGTAAGTGGATTTGCTGATCAGCTAGTTTCCAGGTCTTGGTGATGATCCAGATTTCCTGGCCCCTGGACCACCTGAGGTATGGAACTCTGTCAGGCCTGGAGGTTTTACAGACATCCTTGAAAAGAGGACATTGCCTCTGCGGTGCTCTAAGGATTATGCTTCTCTGCTAGAGGGGACCACAAGAAGGCTCTCAGAAGAACCCAGGCCCTGATCTCAGGACAGACACTTCCTAGGAAGTTCCATCCACTGAACAGAGATGAAGATTGAGCAAAGGGCTTGGCACTGGCATTGGAGAGTTGCCTTAACTGATAATGGATTTAAAATAATCACAACAAAGCGGCGCAGAGCTCTGTAACCTATCAAGTGTATTCACATTCATTATCTAAAAATGATTTTGAGCCCCCCTAAAATGCTGGAGGCCAGATGAGGAAACTGAGGCTCAGGGAGATTAAATAGTTGACACTTGCATAGTTTGCCCTCCTGCCTGTTTTTTTTCCTTATTTCTCTCCCTCCCTTTCTGCCCAACTTCCTTCCTTCAGTTTTAAAAAATATCCAGCTGTTAGAGTTAACTATGGGCCATCTTATTCTAGAAAGGATTTAAGGCAGCTTACAAGGTGACACACACACACAAAAGATAGTATAAATTAAAAGTGGGAGTGAATATGAAAGAAAAATAAGAATTAGAACTGAAATCAATCCAAGGGTTACGCTAAAGATGTTATAATGACCTATATATTTGCTATTGATGGGGCACAAATTGGACTCTAAGTTTCTAGTTGCCAATGTGAAAAAAGGAAACCTTATCACTATTCAGAGTGGCCACTGGCTAAAAACAATAATAGCAACAACAACAAAACAATCAATTCCTCAGGAGAAGTATGATTTTGGGTTCTTAATAATTACAACACAAGTCAAAATGCACAGCAACTTCCTTTGATAATTTAACAGCTTTGAACTAAGCCTAAAAGGTAATTCTGGTTTTCACACAAGAGAAACTACCATGTCATGTTTTAAAGAACATGAAAAATAGACCATCTCTCTGAACTCCTGTAGCAAATTCCATTTACAGAAACCAAAGCGGATGAGACCCAGTGAACTCATTAGTTGTTGAAACAGTTTCAGGACCAAGGGAGACAGGCACGGTAACTATTTCCGCATTTGCTACAGGGGAGACAAAAACCCACCTACCATCATGCTACAGGAATAAATAGGTCTTCATGGAGATATTTCATCTTATTTTGTAAATTGTTTTAACTTCATGATTAGGACTTGGTGGCAAATATTACACAACCTTTTTACATCTTATGTTTCTAATGATGACTATTCCGGAGTGCCACTTTCTATGTTGTACATCTTGCTGCCTTCAGGCCCCAGGGCCAGGGTTTATTTATGTTGGCTATTTTATACTTTCTTCACTCAACCCTCCAGTTTCCCTTACTTTTATGCCAAGGAATGAGCACAGAGTTTTTCCTTTTTATAATTTATATATGCAGAAAATACATCCAAGTCAGGAATGCCCCTTTCATCCACAGGAAGAATCTGGGGCTACCTGACTCATCGACACGACAAGCCCAGAAACAGAAAAAGCAATCTGGCTGAAAGGCAAAAATGAGTGGAAACTTCTAAGCCGGCCTACAGCTAAGGTGCTATGTCATATGAAATTAATTCTCTGAGGTCAACAATTAGAATCGGGTTACAGCCCATACATAATTCTGCCTGCTAATTACGTGACCCAGTATTTATTTCATTGAGCGAGATGCCCAGCCATGACTTCCAAGTGTGGGCTTGGGGGCAGAGGGAAGGGAGCAGCCAGCCAGAGAAATAGCCACCCCTTTCTTTTACAAGCAGACATGTATCCCAGGTCCCCAACTGAGACAATTTCCCTCCCTTTCTAAGTGAGAGGTCAGATGTGTCACGCTCCTCCCTTTCCAGCAAAATGAGGCATTTGAGATCACGGAGCTCTTTAGCAAAGTGCATAAGATGCCTGAAGAAGCTGAGTCTGCTCTGTCATGAGAACCTAGAGGTGAGATGGTAACAAAACCACCTTTTGTATGGGAAAGAGGAGGAAGCCAGGCAGGAATGGAGTGGCTGGAATGGTGTAGGTATGCATCTTTGGACTTCTGAAGACCTATATCCCCCCAATAAAGACATTCAGAGTGGCAATAAGAAGGAATGCCACTTGCCATATGGAAATGTTGGATGAATGAGAGTACCATGAACAGGAATCACTAAAATACAGGGAATAAATGAGGACAACAGCCCTCACTTAAATGAGGTGTCAAGCAGTGCCCGAGGGGTTGGTGGGGCTGCGGAACAGCAGACACTGGATCTGTAAGCTGGGACCTCCCATGTGAGACTCACCAGTAATAGAAATAACCGTGTCAGCAGATGCTATCACCCTACGGTGAGTGACTGCTCTGTGCCAGGCACCGCACCAAGAGCTTTATGTCTATGACTTCGCTGAGGAGTGCTGTCCCCTCCCTTCCCACACAGCTCCCAGGTGGTCCTTTGCCATTTGGGGACATTTTTCCCCTTATGGGATGTCCTTGATGTTCAAACAAGCTAATGGCACCTGAATAACAAAGCGGGGTGCTGAGGACTGTGAGGATGGGGAGGCATCTACCCCATGACTGGTTTGCTGCTGGCCCTGAATCACGAGGCTGCTGAGAGGGTCAGGGTCACCAGCTGTGTGACCTGGGGGCCGATGGGAAGGTGTGACCTCCCCAACCTCTTGCTTTCTCCCATCGTTCTTATTTCTGCCCCAAAATCGACACATGGTGAAAGAAAAGAAGGGAAAGACTGATGCCTATAGCTGAAGTGTGCAGTTTAATGGCCAGAAACCAGACTTGTCTCATGTAATCAAATCATCATAGTGTTGGTGACAGAGTAAAGACAGTTGAAAAAACAGTTACTATTCCAACTCCCAATTCTCAAGTTATTGTTGGGGCTGAAATTTCTCTCACCTCAAGAGTTTTTATTCTGGAAAATATCCAAAGCACACTTTTTAGCCATATTCGGGTAACTGAAACATGAAAAAAATAGCGATGTTTTTTAGCCATATTAAACTCTAACCAGATGCTCTTAAAAAACTTTTTGCATGTACACAGCATCTTTTATTCTAGAGGAGAGTCATTTTATGTGCCCTGAATTATATCCACCGCAGACTGAAAATACTAACTCTTTAAGAGCCACAGCAACCCACTGATGCATACCATCTCCAGAGAGGAAGCAAAGAGGACCCCGTCGGCCTTTCTAATTCTCCCTCTCTACTCACACCACTGGGAATCCAAGTCAGATCAATTTAACAAACATTTACTGAATACTTTCTGCATACCAGGAACAAAGCTGAAGAACGTGGAAAGTTGGCATGAATTTAACCAACTTGCAAAGTGAAAATGACATGTAGGATTCCTGTAAAAAGTATTAGGGCCAGGACCCTACATGAGTAGCTCACCTGACTGTTTGGCTCACCTAAAAGACAGTGCTTCTGGCAACTTTTCTTCTATTAACCAGTAGGCAAAGAGAGAAACGGCTTGGGAATTTGGAGGAAAAGCAGCGTGGAGAAAAGCTATGACAGACTGATCATGAATTCTCAGGTCATCACCCTCAGGAAAACCCCAGAGCATGACCCAGCAGTACCTTGCTTGGTCCCCCACTAAGCACTTTGACTCCTTCCATTCTCTACATGAATGCCAGAAAGATCTTTTAAAAATGTAAATAAACTATATAAACTATATAAACTTCCAGGTTAAAACTCTATAGCAGTTTGCTTTTATACTTAGAATTACACCCGTACTCCCTACCACAAACCAAAGGCCCTGCCATGACTGGGCCTCCACTTACCCCTTCAGCCTCCCCTGTTCTCCTCCTTGGCCCACTATACCCCAGCCACACTGACCTCCTGCAGTTCCTAGAATATGCCACCCCGCTTCTTGCCTCAGAGCATTTATGTTTATTGTTCTCATACCTGGACTGCTCCTCCTGGTCTAGCTCCTTCACAATACTCAGGTCCAGCTTAAATGTCACCTCTTCAGAGGTCTCCTCTGACATCCAAAGTGGGCCCTCCCCTCCCTTTCCATTCTCTGCCATGATTTTCTCTTACTTCCTACCATAGCTATATCACAAGTTATAATTAACTGATTTATTTGTTAACTTTTAATTTATTTGATCCCTCCCATAGATTTAAAATTCCAAGATGGCAGGAACCAACAACATCTGTCTTTTGGTCATATCTTCAGTGTTCACAATAGTCTCTGGACACAGCAGAAAGGCAATAAATAATTGTTGGATGGATGAATAAAGTGAATATAATTGCAAATAGTACAAAAAAAAAACAATAGAAGTGGGTCAGCTTTTTATTTTATGTTTTTGCTACCATAAATACTATTATACTACTGTAAATCTTGGATTTCTCTTTGAGGTTTTTCATGTATTCATTTTAACCAGGACCACCCTGACTGAACTTAAGAGGCTAAAAGAATGGAGACCTAACTTATGGCTACAATTAGAAAGTTTCAAAATGATTGCTTTATAACACCAGGTTTGGCATATAATACATTTTAAATAAGGGAGGATTAACCCTTTCTCATTTAAAGATATTTGTGGTTGAAAGCAGAGCTGCTATTATGTATGCAGCACAGTGTTTCTTAAGAAAAATTACAAAAGAACCTTAAAGTCAAGCACCAGAACACTAAGAATGGAGATTATACGATGTATTCCTGGAAAGCTATTGTGAAGCTGGTCCGAGTGGAACATCCTTGTCACCCTGCCATTTGGCTCTGGCTTAGGATGCCGAACAATGGAGTTGCATGGAAACTCAGAAGTACCCTGGGTACCAGGCCTTCCTCCCCAACCCTGCCCAGTGGCTACAAATTAAGATCTGGAGTCTTCAGACTGTGTTCTGTCTGGTTCTTTGGCCCATAAGAACCATGACTGGTCTGGCCACACCAGAAAGGGAGGCCTAGAGTCATCTTCCTGCCTAGGGATGCTCTCTGGAGGGCCCGGAGTGGGCCCTGGCTACTGGTTTACTGGATGCAGCCTTTCTCTGATCACCTCCTGACTTGCTCAGCCCTTAGGATCAATCTTTCTCCTTGGTTTCCTCAGTGTATTTAATTTTTCTGCTAGGACTACAGCTGCTCAGCACCTAGTTTATTTGGATGGGGTTCAGCTTCCTTGTATAATTCTTGTCTTTCCATGTCTCCTGCTCCACATTCCCTAACTGCTGCTTGGGTTCTGGCCCCAACTCAGGCAGCTCACTTGGAATCACGCTGTAGCCCCCTACCCAGATTCTCCCTGCAGGGTTGAAATACCCCCTTGCATTTGTAAGGTTGTAATGTATGCTGCTGGTCCCCATGCTGGGGCAGATTCACCCATTCCTCATCCCCACCCCACAGAGGTCCTAGCATCCTTCATCAGTAAAGTGCATAGAGGTGACACTAGTAGCCCCCTCAGGTCACAGGGATAGCCATGCTTAAACCCAGGGATGACTTTGGGGAATCTGGGATATAGTGGCTTCCTTAAGGCTTTATGTCAAGTAGAGGGCACCTGGTGGTGTGAAATTTAAACCTGAGTTACACAATTTTCATGAATAAAACATGAGGCTAAAGTTAGATGAGCACTGAGTTTCTTTTCAGGAGAAACATACCAGAGTCCCACAAAGAGGTCTTCTGGTTCCAAATCCTGAAGGTTTCCCACTATACCTCCCTGACTATAATTTTTCTGCTAAAATGCCTCTGCTGGCTCCCCACTGTCTATGGAATACAGTTATAACATCTGGCATCAAAGCATCAAGGCTCTTAACATTTTTGGACCCAAATAAAAATTCCACTTTACCTAAGACAAAGCTGGACACCATGCCCCTGTCCTTCGGGCATGGGAGCAGCTTGCCACTGCTGAGCCCATCATGTGCTCTCATGCCAGCGTGCCTGTGCTCACATGGTGCCCTCTGCTGAGAATGCCCTCCTTCTTACCCTTCCCCTGGCAGAAAACTACTCCTCCTCCCCCAAGGCATCCAGTTCAACTATTTCCACGCCCACCTCCACCCCATGCAACCTCTCTGCCCTGCAGTTCACTTAGACTCAGACAGCACTATGTTTAGCCCTATGTTATAATGCACAGAGCATTACAATTAGAATTTTGATGTGTGCCTCTCCTACTAGATTCTGAGTTTTGCATGATACGTTGTGGGCACTCAGTAAATATCTGTTGAAGTGAACTGAAAATTGTGTGCTTATACTTGTATACCTGTCCTTTAGGCTATTAAAGACAAAAGTTACTAAGGCAAGATTTGAGCTGAAAAATTAAACAAGCTTTCTGCTGATATAACATGTCTTTATAAGATGTGTCATTAGAAAGGAAAACAAGATTAGAATGAAACATTTTAAAGAGAAGAAGGGCTGATAGGGGAGAAATACTTCTAACTCATGTATTTTCCTGTTCACAAAGGAACTTTCTAGCCAAGAAGAAAACATTGGTCCAATTTGAGATGCTGGAATTATTCCTTCTCTCCTTTTTTCTCTAGTTTTGGGAGAACTAGTACCCATTTGGAAAAGTAATGGAGATGGGAAAGTGAAGAGAGCTATGCAGTGATATATACCAACACGGCTACAGAGTGATGATATAGCTATGCCAAGAGAAAAGCATTACATAATGACATCAAAACAGGACACTTGAGGAATGTCTTAGAGCTAAAACAGCTGTCACCTGGTATTTTGGCATTCTTGAAGTATATGAAGAAATAGCGCCTGGAAACCGAAAAGTACAAATTATTTCTAACAACAAGATTCCGAAGTCAAAAATATGTTTTCCTCATCTTTTTAAAAAAGTTAACCTGGCGACTTCCCTGGTGGTCCAGTGGTAAAGAATCTGCCTTCCAATGCAGGGGACATGGGTTCGATTCCTGCTCAGGGAATTAAGATCCCACATGCCACAGGGCAGCTAAGCCTGCGTGCCACAACTACTGAGCTTGCGTGCCTCAACCAGAGCCTGTGTGTCGCAAACTACAGAGCCCACGCACGCCACAACTACAGAGCCCATGTGCCCTAGAGCCTGTGCGCCACAACTAGAGAAGAGAAAACCCGTATGCCACAACTAGAGAGAAGGTTGCGTGCTGCAACAAAGAGCACGTGCACCACAACGAAAGATCCCGCATGCTGCAACTGAGACCCGATGCAGCCAAAAATAAATAAATAAAATCTTAAAAAATAAATAAATAAAAAGTCAACCTGTTAGCATCATTTTCACTTTAGAAAAATGTGAAACCCTAAAATATGTATAATTCCAAAACATTGCCCACAGGTGGGTTTCAAAAGAAGAGAGAGTCACCCCTCATTATACCAGGTTTTCCTAAACAGACCTGTTTTACTGGGAGATACTTTTCTATTTTGTGGCTTAACCAGACCTCTTTTTAAAAAAAATTTTTTTTTTAATTTATTTATTTGTTTTTATTTATGGCTGTGTTGGGTCTTCGTTTCTGTGCGAGGGCTTTCTCTAGTTGTGGCAAGAGGGGGCCACTCTTCATCGCGGTGCGCGGGCCTCTCACTATCACGGCCTCTCTTGTTGCGGAGCACAGGCTCCAGACGCGCAGGCTCAGTAATTGTGGCTCACGGGCCCAGTTGCTCCGTGGCATGTGGAATCTTCCCAGACCAGGGCTCGAACCCGTGTCCCCTGCATTGGCAGGCAGATTCTCAACCACTGCGCCACCAGGGAAGCCCCCCCCAAATTTTTTTATTGGAGTATAGTGATTTACAGTGTTGTGTTAGTTTCAGGTGTACAGCAAAGTGAATCAGTTATACATATTATCCAGACCTCTTATTTTTATATATAAGTCACTAATCCCACCCTTAGGGAAGATGAAGGAGAGGATAATATGTGAAATTTAAATCTGTCAATTTTGCTGCTGGTAAATGTCTGTTAGGAAAAAGTTTAAAAGCCTGGAATTTAAAAGTGATTGATAGGTTGAATATGTGTGCTTTCTTCTTTCTTGACCTTCCGGCTCACTGAGATGCTGTTTTAAAGTTGCTTTACTCTAGGGTTGCTTCTTTCCTTTGTCCACTTGGTCAAAGTGGTTGGTGACACTTCCTCCATACAATACACATTTATTGTGCTCTGACTGTGTGCTTGGGGCTGGGGCTACAGTGTTGGAAGGTGCACTCTGCTCTAGGAACTCCCAGTCTCCTGGGGGAGAGACAAGTATGTTGGCAGTTGCAATTAAAGTGGGATTGAGGGTAAGGTGCAGGTAAGCTCTGGGTGCCTTGGGAATACCAAGGAGGAACATAATCCACGTGGGGTGGGGAGAGGGCAGTGGGAAGGATGGGTCTGGAATCTGAGTCAGGAAAAAGTGAGGCATACCCAGGAACATTGTGTGTGATATCCTGTGATCCAGCTCTGCTACTGAGACCCCTGTATTTCTTTTCATAATTCACAGAAATAAACAAACAAAAAACGACAGTTTTAAATGAGTTTCAACCTCACTATATTTTTAAGAACTGATACTGATATATCTCTCAAAACCTTGCAGACATCTGCAATGATAACTATTAGTAAGAGCTGAGCAAAAGGCTTAGAGTTAGGTTTACCTGGATCATTTTCAAGTCATCAATTGACAGACGCACAGAATATTAGTGCTTAAATAGAACCAAGATATCTTTCAGTGCAAAACCTTCACAGAGGAGGAAATTGAAGCTCAGGGTCAGTGAAAAAATAACCACTAGAAGATTAGGAAAATTTTTTCCCTATTTTCCTTCTTTACTTGGTTGCTTGGTCACCTGTAAGTAGGTGGAAAATGACCCTTTAGAGAATCTGTTCTGCTTATGTACACGTACTCACAATTCCATCAGCTGTCTGTTCTACTACAGAACTACGATTCAGCCCAGCTTTCCTCTCTTTCCTCCCCTGCAGATATCCATTTGCAGTAGACACTGTGACAGGAAGGCTATAGGAAGGGGAGAGAATGCTTGTCCTTGGGGCTCAGTTTTTGAAATTTAATTGACAGACTAATATTAATCCCATGGATCCAAAGAAATTTTAATCATGATGAAATTTATGATAATTATATTTTAGGATATACACAAGCAGAGACAGTTACGTTAGTTCTGGAAAAGAGGCCCAGTGGATACTGTGCAAATGGAAAATTAAGAATTATTAAAACAACAAATGGTTATTATCTCATACAGTTGCTTATATTTCAAAAGTCTATATTATTAGTATAATTTTAAGCAAAAAGCTGTTCTTTAACCCATTCAAAGCTGACTGAACAAAAAGTGAGAAGTCTGATTTAGGCCCATTGTGGTATGTCAGAATCTCTTCAATATGTCATGTGAAAAGGGGAAGTTTGATAAGGAATTTACTTCTCTGTATTCATAAATACAATACTATAGCAATGCTGTCTAACAGAGATATAATACAAGGCACCTATGTAATGTTAAATTTTCTAGTAGTCTCATTAAAAAGTAAAAATAAATGGTAAAAATAATTTTTAAAAATTGTGGTAAAATACAAATAACATAAAACTTATCATCTTAGCCATTTTTGAGTGTATAATTCAGTAGAATTAAGTACATACACTCACACTGTTGTGCAACCATCATCACTATCCATCTCCAGAATTTTCGTATCACCTGAAACATAAATTCTATACCCATGAAACAATAACTTCCTATTCTCCCTCCCCCCAGCCCTTGGTAACTTTATTCTACTTTCTGTCTCTATGAATCTCACTATTCTAGGTACCTTATACAAGTGGAACCAGACATGATTTATTCTTTTGTGACTGGCTTATTTCACTTAGCATTTGTCTTCAAGGTTCATCCACATTGCAGCATATATCAGATTTCCATTCCTTTTTAAAGGTTGAATAATATTCCATTGTAGGTATATACTACATTTTGCTTATCTACTCATCTGTTGTTGGACATTTGAGTTGTTTCCACCTTTTGGCTACTGTGAAGGTAAAAATAATTTTAATGTATTTTATTTAACTCAGTATATCCAAAGTATTAATATTTCAATATGTAGTTAATATAAAAATAATTAATGAGATACCTTATTTTTTTTGTAAGTCCCTGAAATTCAATGTTTATTTCATAATTATAGCACATCTCAGCTTGGATTAGCCAAATTTCTTGTACTAACTAGCCACATTTAGCTAGCGGTTAATATAGGAGGGTTTGCAGTCAAGTTTCGGTAAATCATGACTCCTACTAGAATATATCATAGTGGATAATTCTACTTTATTGGTTCTCATACAGCCCAAGTGTTTAGAACTGGGGCTCTGGAGTCAGACCAATCTAAATTCAAATTTCAGATCTCTCACTAATTAGCTCAATGATGTTAGAAAGGTTGCTTAGTTCCAAGCATTTCCAAATGTCAGTTCCTTTATCTGTAAGGTGGAGAAAAATACAATTTCTCCCATAGGGTTGTTGTGTGAATTAACATTAGTAACACGGGGCTTCCCTGGTGGTCCAGTGGTTTCGAATCCGCCTTTCAACACAGGGGACGCGGGTTCGATCCCTGGTCAGGGACCTAAGATCCCACATGTGGCGGGGCAACTAAGCCCGTGAGCCGTAACTACTGAGCCCGCACGCTCTGGAGCCCGCTTGCCACAACTAGAGAAGCCCACGTGCCTGCAGCTAGAGAAGCCCGCACGCCGCAACAAAGAACAACCCATGTGCCACAACGAAGACCAAGCACAGCCAAAAAAAAAAGTAACACAAAGTGCTTAACATAGTGCTGCCACAAAGTGTTACTAACAAGTAGTAAGTTTAATAAAAATAATCCACTAGATAATATATTCACAAAGGCAAGTACCATGTCTGTCTTTTAATGTGCCTGACACATAGTGGGCACTCAATTAACTAAGTGAATAAATATATGAACTCTTCCTTCAGTCATTATAAACTTTAACTGGTTTCCATGACATCTTTGCAGAAGTAGCATAATGATTTGTCATGAAGATACAGATGGCTTGAGGTACAGAAAGAGTATGAGATTCTTATCTTCTTCTTTTTACCTTCCTTTTCATTAAAAAAACATTATTTCTTTTCCCTCTCCTTGAGGGAGTAGGGCTGATGAGGCTTAAAAGACTGTAAAGGTGGTGGAAGCAGCCGGCAAGGTGGGAAGACTGGTTACACACAGAGGCAATGAGCAAACTAGTAAATATCTTGAGGATAACAGAAACCAAGTTATCCTCACTGTTGGGGGAGGGAGTTACAAACATGGAAAGGGTAAAAGCTAGAATGCTCCATGGTGTTAGATCAGAACTGGAGCTATCAATGTGATCTCTCTGGTATTTGATAGAGATAGAGCAACAGATATGGCTGTGAGTGTGTGTCTAATTTCCTAGCTCTTTTGGCTGAGAGGGCCTAGAGGCAATGAACACACCCTTGTCCAGTGAGCACACCCAATGCCCAGATCTTGGTTTCCATATACTATTTTCCACCATGGACCCAGGTCTCCTTGAAGATGTGGATAATTCCAGGGCTGGGTAGAGAAAGTACAAGATGTACATGGAACATTTTCTTGTGCCAGAAAGTAAGAAAGTACTTAGAAAATGATGAGGACTTGTCAAAAGAACACAAGAGTCAGCTGGAGGAACTTCCACTTGCCAAATCTGGGATCATTTGGGCATCAAAATAAATAATGATATTAACGGAGTATAAGCCTCTGAATAAAATAGGAATCCATAACTGCATACTGATATAAATCAATACAAAAACAAATAAGGGAGAAGGGAAAGCTCTGCCCTACAGTAGAAAGTTTACTTAGGAACAATATATTTACATAGTCTCAAATTATCTTCCCAGAAAAATATTTATTAATTGCAAAGGGAAAAACTATAACTTTACAGTGGAAAAATCTGGCATATACCACCTTAACAAAGTGGGGCTGGTATGGACCAACTCCCTTTATGTGTCTCCTCATATGATTAACTAAGAATAATACAACATTGCTTCTGTGATATTCCTGCCAAAAAATGCACAAACTCAGTCTCATAATAAGGAAATACCACACCAACCTAAGGTGAGGAACATTTTACAAAATGTACCCTTCAAAAATGTCAAGTCACAAAAGACAAGGAAAGACTGAAGAACTGTTCGAGACTGAAGGAGAGCCATGACAACTAAATGCTCTACATATAATCCTGGACCAAGAGAAAAAACAAATTTTCCCCCGACAAATGATATTATTGAGACATTTGGTGAAAAGTTGAATGGGAACTATGGATTAGAAAGTAATACTGTGTCAATATTAATTTACTGAATTTGATAGTAATACTATAGTTATGTAGAAAAGTGTACTTGCTTTTAGGATAACAACACGGAAGCATATAAGTCAATTCAGAAAAATATATACACACACGCATATAAACAAAAGGCGGTGGCTGGGAAGAGGGAGGCTGGAGGAAAAAAGGTGGAGGGGAAAGAAAGGAGGGAGGGAGAAAGCAAATGTGGTAAAATGCTAAAAATTGGAGAACCTGGGTGAAGAGTATAAAGGAGTTCTTTATTATTCATGTATATTTTCTGTAAGTTTGAAATTATTTAATGATAATAGCTAAAAATAAAGAGCACAGGTTTCGGTGTGACTCAGATCCAAGTTTGAATTCCAAGTCTGATATTCATCATCCATGAGACTCTAGGGAAGTTATTTAATTATTCTGAGCTTTGGTTTTCTTATTTGATCACCAATACAGGACTAACTTAAAGGGATGCTGTGAGGATTAAATAAAATAATGCACAGATTGAGCACCTGGCTGGTGATGGGTTTGCCTGGTAGAGGACCTGATACCTAACTGGGGAGGCAGTACATAACTTGCTGAAGAAATGAACACGCTTCTTCCTCCTGCCCCTCCCTCTCCAATCAGAATAACTGATACCAGTTAGAGAAAATTAGATTCTTCAAATTTTAGTAAAGTATGAGATTTTTCTTAACACCTGAATAATATAAAACAAAAATGTTCAATAATCATAATAAATACCATCATACATTTGAATGTTGCTCTGAAGTTTCCTCAGCACTTTGCACTCATGTCTCATGTGACACTGAATGGAACAGGCAGGTATTCAAGTTAAAGTTCAACACAGCGTTAATAATAGCGAATTTCTGCAGTGCCTTGGGTTATGACTGTCAAAGAAGAGGGCATGCCCTTGTTACTTAAATCTTGAAGGAGGCTTGCATCAGTTCTTGGTTGCAGGGTACAAAATGAGGTGCAGTCTAATGTCCAGCTGGGCGTCTGTTCTTAAGATGCTGGCACTGCTGTTTGTTTGTGGTTCACCGTGTATCTGGGGCAGTGACAAGGCAGAGAAGGAGACCCAGGTTGTGCCTGGGAGGTTTCTTCTCTCAGCCAAGATGTGCACATGAATTTGAAATTATCCAAGAGGGTGGTTTCAGAGTTGCCTGCCAAAGAGTGCTGTCTCCTAATCTGGAGAGCAGCTGCTGGGCACAGGCATGCAAACATACACACAAACACATACACACAGACACACTCATGGAGCCTATACCTGCCTCTACTTGTCTGCTCTGGGCAGATGGCTTCTGGCTTTTGGGTCGCCTCATCCTGCAGCTCAGTACGGTTAGACCCTTTCTTCCGTGGAGACTGGCAAGCTGTGGGGTGAGGGATTCTGCAAGGTCGCCTGTCTTCAGAGTATGAAGGACACTGCCCGGAGAGGGAGGAGGGTTATATTTAGTGTTTGGGCCCAGTCAGTGTTGGGCTCCCCACTGCCTCTCCTCTGCGGAACTGTCAGTGGCCCCTGGTTGCAAGTTCCCCGTGGCTTTGAAGCCCGCAAAACAAAAACTGAGAGAGTGTCCAAAAAAAAAAGAAGAAAACGCTGTTGGTCCCTGGATGCCACTATTGGATTTTGGTGGGGATGAGAAGAGAGGACCACTGGGCGTGATCAAGCAAAGGCACCTGCACGGTAAGGTAAGTGTCCCCATTGCTACTGAGAAGAGGCTTTGGAGATGTTTCTGTGTTATCCAACATCCAGGAACTGCCAACACTGCTCTCCAGGAGCAGGAGCTTCTGGGCATTATGCAAAGGAATAGAGTAAATCTCAGGTGTGATTAAGGGCTTATGAAGGATGATGACTTTTAGACTAATATGAGTAACAGCTGCTTGCAAAATAGAGGAACTATCCTGACAGTAGGTATGTTTTGATAAACTGGTAGGTATGAAAGAAGACCAAAATAAAATCTTAAATTGTTATCCTCTTTAGAGTAAGACAACTGGTCAAAAATTTTTAAAAAATGGTTTGGGCAAATGACTTTTCTTGTTAATAGCTTGATTTTGTAAACTGATGTAAATGATTAATACATAATTTCAAAATCATCAAAAATGTGATAACAATGGAGAAGTATACTGGATAGGCTAGACGGGAAAGGAGAAATTCTCTTTTCATGGAAAGACAGAAGAAACCAGCATCTTAAAATGGCAACTAGAAGTATTCTTTTTTCTTTACTTTTGTTCATATTTCTTTGATGCTAAGATTTGATGAATGAGGGCCAGAAAACAGAAGCACATTTTTGAGGTAGGGTTTTGGAAGGTCTTGGAAGACACCTATAACCCCAAAGAACATGATTGGATATCTATGGCACAACAAATCTCAGTGTCAATGGGAAATAATGCCAGATTGCTGCCAAATGTGATACCAGAGAAAGTTCTGCTCGCTGTACTTGCTCAGTGGGAGTATTAGTCAATGTTTAGGGTGAATGCATAGTTTTGAATACAGATCCCCAATCAAGAGAGATACATGTTCAGCTAAATTTCTTGTGACGTATTCAATCACATATCAACTGATGATCACATATCTTCAATATCTATGCAAGTCTCAGGAAGAACTGCAAGAAAAGCAATACAAATACTGCTTAGTTACATTCACCATGTTTCATGTGTGTATTAGGTTTGTAATAAGGGAGAGCAGGGGGTAGCGTACTACTGGAGAGAACTCTTCCAAACTATGGCAATGTTCCTCTAGACGCAGCTAAAAATGCTTTTCCTATGATGACACGTTCCAATATATCAATCTTCTATCCCTCAAAACCAAATATTCCTGGTAAATATATCTCTACAGTTATCAGTTGATGCTATTATGAAACTCACATTTTACTTAATTAAAAATCAGCATAGGGCTTCCATGGTGGTGCAGTGGTTGAGAATTTGCCTGCCAATGCAGGGGACAGGGGTTCAAGCCCTGGTCTGGGAAGATCCCACATGCCGCGGAGCAACTACGCCCGTGAGCCACAACTACTGAGCCTGCGCGTCTGGAGCCTGTGCTCCGCAACAAGAGAGGCCACGATAGTGAGAGGCCCGCGCACCGCGATGAAGAGTGGCCCCCGCTTGCCGCAACTAGAGAAAGCCCTCGCACAGAAACGAAGACCCAGCACAGCCAAAAATAAAAATTAATTAATTAATTAATTTAAAAAAATCAGCATAAACACTTCAAGAACTCTTTGCTATTGAAAAATAGCAGCAATAATATTCATGGGCTATTTCTACTTCTTTAAGACAAATATGTAGGGCAATTAAGACAGGTCTACTCTTGGAAGAGTTTTTCAGGTAATTTCCCAAAGCAATGTAGAGTTTGGGTTCTTATGATAACCAATGCAAAAATACTCTGTAAAAGTTCTGCGATGAAGGAAAGTATTGATTATAAGCAAAGAAGTGCAAAAAATTTTTTAAAAAAGAGTTTAGCTTCTGTTAAAGTTCATATGTAGTTGTCTTTTTTGCTTAAACTTTTTTGTTATTGAAGTAAAAAATTTGTTAGCCAAGAATTGGTCTCAGGTAGTGGCATTGTCATTGGAGATGGAGATACTTTATTGTGGCTTCAAAATGATGATCCATTTGCCTATTGTATGAGACAGATGTTGTAATGTGCCAAGAGTTTGGCAGGTCCAGGAATAGGGAAAAACAAAAGTAAAGGGCCCTGTATTCTTCAGAATAGAGTCAATGTTATTCCTTGTCTTAACGTAAAGGAAAATTTTCATTACTACTGAAATACATGCCTCGCCTCTTCAGTATGTTACATTAAAAAATATTTAAAGAAAAAAATGTTAGTTGCTTTTATTTGCCTTAGGACAGAACTAGTGGCCACCAGCATTTAATAGCCATTCATACTGAGCACAGAATAACTTTTTTTTGTTTCATTATAATTAGGTAGAACACTTCTATAGTAAAAGGGCTTAATTAGTTTGCTCATTTATTCATTCATTCAACAAATGCTTAGAGTGCCTACTACGTGCTGGGTTACTGGGCATAGAGCAGTGAGTGGGGCAAACGTGGTTTCTACATGCTCTGAGTGTAGAAATCTTCACGGAGGGGCTGATTATTAGTGATTTGAACCTTTATATTGTTCATGTTGTTTACCATGGTATTTTCAACTTTATTTCTAATTAAAAGACCAGAAAAATTTTTTTCCTACTTAATAAAGTTTATTTAGTGTCTGCAAGATAGGGGGACAATTCCAGGGACCAAATAATCAAATAATCGGATTGTAATATACATTTTAGTGCAAATACTTGAGTCTTCTTTGAGGGACGTTGACATTTCTGTTCTAAATACAGATGTCAGACAATAGGCTCACATTCTGATAGTTTGCTCCTTCAGAATTGGGTCGGACAAGAAGTCCCTAAGGAGGACATTAGAGCAAAATTTGTATTATAGCCTCATAGCTATCTGGGGCTCAAATCTGACGAAAGTTCAAGATGTTTCTGTCTAATCTGTCTGACCGGAGGCTACAACCAAAAGAGCGGAACACTGTGTTTCTCATCTTGGTTGAGGAAACTTTGTATAATGGCATCAATCTTAACAACAGTGTCATTTTACACCTAGGAGGTGTCCTACATTGTTTACACAATTCGAATATCCGTCACTCACTTGATCCTAAGGTGACCCGGTGTGATAGGAAAGGCAGGTATTATTCCCTGTTTAGCAGATGGAAAAACTAAGTTTTAGACCTTTAAGGACCAGCCCAGCTAATGTCCTCTCTAATGCACAGTCTCATTAAGTAATTTCTCAAATGAAGGACTAGAAAAATTCTGAGTTTTCAACATAAGCACTCACAGTTCGGACTACTGTTTGAAGGTGGGGGCAGCCAACTGGAAACTGACGATAGGAGAGTTTCAGGCCTCCCCAAACCCTATCCTCTTTCTGCCTCCGTTCCCTTCTACATACTCACCCTACAGTTCTTTCCTATGGCCCTCAAAAATATCAGTTTAGTTTCTAAAAGAGATATAAGCTACTGCTTTTTTCTTCTTTTTAGGAAGGGAATGGGATAGTGTAATAGTATACTCACCTACATGTGAATGCCAATGGAATTTTAAACTGCTGGTTAGTACCAAAAGCCTGGTAACATAAAAAGCTGTCAAATCAGATTAGACCAATTGTCCACCCAGCCCAGATCCTGCTGGGCTGGTAGCATAAGTGGGCCCTTGAGAGAAGCAGTTTATCATGGGTAAGAGAAAATATCAGAGGAAGAAAATTTATATGGGGGAAAATGGTAACCTGAGAGCTCTATCAACTGAGATATATCAGTTAACTGAGAACTATGTCAAGATAGGCAGAGCTGAACAGACCAGTCTTGAGTGAGTGAAGAAGGTCTTCCTGGTGGATTTTAAGGGAGTAAACTGATCTGCTGGCAACTGAGATACTGAAGGTAACAGTGTGTAGGGCACCACTCATAGCTAGTACTGTCTGTTACTACTAGCTATGATCAATCAAATGCACTTTATTTCTTCCTTACATTTTTTTCCTGGAATTTGTTTTGTGCCTATTTAAGGTTTATGGTAATTGTTTGGAGGCTTTTAGCTACTCTTCTCTCAGGGCTTGGAAAGAATGTCTTAGATCTCCCTGACAGATCTAGGGACGATCCTTTGACTAGGAAAGTAGAATTCAGGGGAGGATAGGAGTGTGGATAAAGCAGAGGCTGCTTCTGCGCTTCTTCTAGGAGCTGCTGCTCCAGGCCCTGAAACAGAAAGAGATAGAGGCAGCTGCCTCTGAGCCATGGTATTAAACTGCCAGGTTGGGCCTAGGGACACCAGCTCCTTAGTTTTCAGCTGCTCCAAACATCTTCACACGTAGCTATTTTAAGAACCTTTGCATTTGATCAGGGAGCATGTGGGGTTAAGCCTTGTGTTTTCCATTTCAGTTTTAGATCCTAAGCAGATGCAGTTAGTAGTTCAGAATTTAAAAACTTATTAGTGTATTTCCCCCCAACCAGTGCAAAAATAACTTCATATTGGGGAGAAAAATCATGGAATCGAGATGGAGACTTATTTCTTAAATAAAATTAAAAGAATTTAGAACTTGGATTTTTAAAAAAATCACTAATATTTCCCATCATAATTCTTATTTGGCAAATTTCAGCTAAAAGTATGAAAGAATAAATAAAATCATTTGGCTAGAGTCAGGATAATACATAACTATTTGTGCTAGTGCCCATTAATCTAACCCTATATTCTACTTATTATGCTTGGAATATTGCTGACAAGGACACCTTTGTATATTAGGGACATTTAGGATTGTCTGATGATAGCAAATGGTGATTTACCACTTGAACTTTGACAATCAGAGAAAGGTATCCTCTAAGATACCTCACCACCCTCCCTGAAGAGACAGAGTTGAAACAAGAATGAAGGCAACATAAAACAAAAAATTCTTTCTTTTAAAAGTCTTTTAAGCTAAGTATCTGTAAATTCCTCTAAAATTTATACAGGTCTTCCTTGGTCTGTTGAAATTCTGTATCTCTAATGGTCCACCACACATCTATGAATCTGAACCAGAGCTGCCCAATCTCTTAGTTTAAAAGATACATTTGTACTCTTCAGGAGATTCAACAAAGCAGAAGGGCTGGAATCTGCTGCTTGGATCCAGTTCTGGAAAAATAAAGGAGGTATGGTAACCAATTGTCCAGGTGCACCTGGGACTGAGGGATTTCCCAGGCTTCAGGACTTTCAGTGCTAAAATCAGGACTGTTCTGGGAAAACCAGGGTAGAGGGTCACCCTAAATGGAGAACACATACCTGAAATGATCAAATTATAGAGGCTTATTGCTGTAGAGGACTGGGGTATAGAAACCAAGTACCCAATTCTCAGTCTGGCGCACTGTATACATGGCAGACTCCTTGTTTAGGGAGATGGGGGGAGAAGTTTGGTCACAAGATTCATCTGCTTATGGAGTTTCACCCTTCCTAACACAAGAGAAGACCTGAAGGCACAATAACAAAGTGTCATCTGGAAGCTTGGGAAGTTCAAGTTTCCCAATGAATTGGCCCAGTTTCCCAGGAAAACAACGAAAACGAAGACTCCAAGATTATTCAGGTATTCCATAGTTATATCTTTTGTTTAAGATTTTACAAGGGCAACATATATGTGTTCACACAAATTCAAGGGGAAATAGTGCACAAAGCATACAAGTCCGCTGAACCACTAGAACAGAGTAAGAACAGAATAAGGGCTGTCTGAACTGAATATACCAATATCAAACAAAATCCCAGTTAGAACTAAACCACTAAATGGATGTATTCATTATCATAGATTTTCAGTGAAAAAAAATAAAGAAATTTTAGGGTACTAAAATAAACAAAGGAAAAAGAATCCTTAGAAAATAACTGATACGGTCTGCTCTTCTCATTTCACAGATGAAGAATTGAAGCCTGAGGAAGTTTTCCCAAGGTCTTAGAACTAGTTAGTGGCAGAGAAATATGCCTGTTTTTCTGAGATAGTTAAAAATGATCAACCTACAGAAATTCAATGCTCTACTCTTGTGTAACAATGCCTATCAAAATTGCACTGTCTAATGTAAAAAGCCAACAGGCCAAAAAACCACGCAGAAAATTTCAAGTAGCTGCCTCCAAATATACATAGTTGCCTGATAAATATACAATTACAAGGGAATATCAGCTGATTTTAGTACCAGAGACATTATTGCATGTTCAATATCTGTCAAAACCAACAGGCACCACTGCCGCCCCACCACAGCCTATACTCAATATGGGAGGGTATCACAAAAGAACATGACTCAGGCCATATTTGGAAGGAGCATATACTTGTCCATTTGTTTACTTATTTTTGTAACAAGCAAATGCCAGGCAACCCAATTTTGATCTCAGAATTATATAGCAACATCTAGATAAGGAGTCACGCCGAACCACTAGGACAGAGTGAGGGCTCTCTGAACTGAATATATCAATATCAAACAAAATCCCAGTTAGTACTAAACCAGTAAACGGATGTACTCATTATCATAATGCATAATGCTTAAGAGCATGGATTTTTCCAGATGGCATCATGGGTTTTAATTCTAATTCTGTGTGGTCTTCAAAAAGTTACTTAACCTCTCAAAGTTTAAGTTTCCTCAATCATAAAATGGAGATAATAATTGTACTTGCGTTTTGGGGAACAATAAATGAGAAATATAAAGGGTTAAGTACAGTTAGTGGCAAATAATAAGTGCTCAGTAATCAGGAGATATTATTATCATTATTAATAATACAGAAAACTCCCACCATGGTGTTATCGATTGGGTCTAACAAAATTCAGTCTTGAGAGTGTGGTATGTCAGGCCTTTCTGAGAAGCTGATAAATGTTACAAGACCCAGGATACACACAGACACAAAATTTGGATCCCTTGGACCAAATTAAGAAGTCTTGGGCTAGAAATGTCACCTAGAAACCAAGGGAACTGGCATTTGAATGATGTGCTTTCTTTGGGACCCTAAGAACCACTGCTTTAGACACTATATGCCCCCAGACAGGTGTGAGTTTAAAATGCCAAATCTTGTGGTTTTGGCATAAAAAAAAATCCAGAAAGTTGATTATTAAAAGTAAACCACAAATTTCTTTGACCTATGTTAAATTAAGTAGGAATATCCTTTTCCCTTCCTTGAGATTCTCTAGCTATAAGCAAGTCACTATTATTTTTTTTTTTGCAATTCTTTTGCTCTCTCCTCCCATAAAATTTAGATCGTGTAATGGAAGTTCCATCAAAATGTGATAATTTATGGGCCCACAGCCCAGAGGATTTTGAGGAGACAATGAAATTCCTAATGTGTGCAAATTATTCCAGAATGGGAAATGACTCGTCCTGTGTACCAGTAATTATTTATGTAACAGTACCTTGGGAGAATGTTAATGGTAGAGCATTAAATTACTCCTTTTAAAACAAGGCATTTCCACAGGGTTTTATATCTTCTTTCCTAATTTGGAAAGACAGCATTTGTACACACAAAATAGCAAGTTTTACTATTTTACTGTTAAGTGGTTAGGTCAGGTTTCAGACAGACTGTCCTGATGCATTAATACCTGCCAATTGTGTGGAAGGAAAGCTCCAGTTCAAACCATGACAGAGTTGTGGATCCATCGCTCTTAAAGTCAGCAAAGTAACCAGCAAATTCCAATACCAAAAAAGTGCCAAAAGAGGCCATAATGCCTACTGAAGGGAGAAAAACTTTAGTTTACCTCAAATTCACATGCACTTAGTAATTTCCCCAGATGGCATCATAAAACTGCAATCATGACCAAAATAATCTAAGTTATTTCAGCACGTAATTCTATTATTATGTTCCCATCCACATCTGGATAGTTCATTTGTAAAAGGCAATTTCAGTTGAGAAAAGAACTCAAAAAGTTCAGCTAGGTCTAGTGGAACTAATCTGTATACAAACAAGGAATTTTTTTTAAGCAGTATGGAAGAACATAAAGATTTTCACCTGTACTTGCAGCACTAAAACAGTAGTTCAGCGTGAACTGGTAACTACAAATTTACTTCTCTTGGCTCTGTCACAAAATCCATAAGAACTTAATGCTTTCAGGGCTAGATCAGATACACGTTAGTGGCAAAATGCCCGTCACCATTATAGTGGGGCTTCTGCATTTCAATCCATTGCCCTAGTGACCAGAAAACATTTTCCTTAGTGTTTCCTTTAGCATATTTCTGCTATCTTACTAATTTTCAGCAGTTTTTTTTAAACAGCAAAATAACCTCTGGTATTTTAAAATTTCCAGAAATGTGAAAACATACTATAGGGATCAGAGCCTGGGATTAGTGGAACAGCCAGTGAAACACCACTTGAGCGAATCAGATGGCATTTAACTCATCTAAAGGATTCCAAAGGGAGTTCGCATTCCCAGCAGGAAGGTGAGCAACATGCCCTAGCACAGGCTACAGTACAAGCTTCTGAATCTAAAACTCTCACAAGGACACACGGTTACAGAAGATGATGCCCATGCATGAAGGCAGACCTTTTTTTTTTTTTTAACTAAGAGATCATTCTGTAGGTCTCAACTGCTCTTTGGGTAAAAAGCCAAAGTAGGGCTTCTTGCAACAATCCTCCACCAGGTAGCTCTAGATCCTCTGCCACTGTTTCTCACTATCTCCACTAGAGTCCTTGCCCCAGAGGTCCTACTGTACCTTGCTTAATCCTGAGATTAATAAATCTGTCCAGATGGGAGGACTGTTGAAACAGATCCAGATTAGCAGACTTGCAGAATGGGTGCAGCCTAGACTGGCCTGGAGGAGGAATGAGATTCCACAAAGTCAGACATCATCAACAAGTGTACATCTCTGGTGGTATTCTGCAGTCTGGAAGCATGCACTTCTGCTTGTAATGGTATCCTGACTGTCCCGACTTGTTTCTGTGTCCTTATGATGAATCAATCTCTTCTGATTTACTGAGGTGTCTAGGTCTGATTGTTCCATTAACCCCAGCCTATCACTGACAGTAATTTCATATTTCCTGCATATCTTATGCCTAGCACACATAGATGTGTTATTTAATTGAAACCATAGGAAGTATATTCTGACTGCCTTGGTTTCTAGACTCCCAAGCACAACTCTGTTCACACCAATAAATGAGTCTGATGGCGAGAAGCTACGTGAAAACAAATGACTTCCAAGATAAGTTTTATGTGAGAAAGAGCAAGAAGAGGAAGCTCATTGATTAAAAAGGGTTTTGTTTGTGGAGAAGGTGGGGGGGGGGTGAGAACAGTAGTTAAGTATGGGCTTCTGCAAAGGTAACTAATCTGAAACATCTCCTGGGATTGTATCATCTTGACCTAGCAGTTGTTTTTCTTTCCTACTTTCCAAACTACCTCTGTGTAAGGATTAATGACCTTCCCTCAGCCCATTAACTCAGACCATCATTAATCTCCAGGAAATACCTTGTCAGTATTGCTTAAAGGATACATGAGAAATGCTTTGTTTTACATTAAAAATGGTTAATCGTACAGCTCTTTAACTACCCTTTTCAACGATTACTGAGTCTTCTTGGAATTCCCTTTGCCCCAGAATTTGTTAATATTTTACTCACAGTCTTACTTGTAAGCTGTGAAGTTAAATAGAAATTGCAATTGATCCAAAAGAAATGCCTTCCTGGAGGGTAAACTGAGTTTTCAAAAACACATGTAAAAAAGGATGTTACTAAACTAAATTCCTGTAATTCATATGTGTTTTATGTACTTGGAAACTGAATGTTGCCAACCCCAAATCTACATTATTGGTCAGCTCCAATTATGGGCTATTTCAATTTTAATCTTTGGTTGGAGAATACATTATCTACTAAATCAGCTTTGTAAAAAGTCTAGAAAAATTGATACAGGCATAAATATTTGTGTACTTTTAGAGGAATGTTTATGAGACTTAAACAATACTTGTTAAATGTTCTTGTGGACATGCCAAGAAAAGGCTAAAAGAGTAATAGCTATAGCCAATTATAGCAGGAAAAAAACTCATAAATGAGGTTTCCTATAAACATAAATTATCTCATGAGGAAAAAGTTAGGTAAAGGCAGATATTTTAATAGAAATATTAAGAGTGAAAGCACAGGTGAGGTTTTGGCTGTGACAGAGAGAAGTGATGACAGAAGCAGAAAACATGGAAGGGAAGAAACAAGGATGCCAGTGGCTGGGCAGTGAGCTAGCTATGCTAAAAACGGTGGCTCAGTCTCGGAGGTAAGGGAAAAATAACAGAAGTGACTGTTTTCATCCTCAGTTTTCCTGAATTTCTCTTCCACTTGAGGAGAGTCAGCAAGCTGAGGGCATTGATGTAAATCACCAAAGCAACAGGGCCAAACTCACTGCCATTCCTGAAAAGTGGGAAGAGGCCCTCAACGCAGGCCTTGGTCAGCCAGCTCTGCACTAGATTCTCCTCTGCCTTGGTCACTGTCCTCTGGGTCTTGAGAAGACTGGCCTCTGCTCCAAGCCATTGTTCTTTAAACAAAGCTGTGAACCGCTAACAGTTTTGTTTAAAAGTTTATAAAATGGAAACTACATTGCTACATCTCTCTGGAATATCTCAAACAAAATGTGGTTCAAATTTCTTGTTAAAAAAAGAAGTTCAGAGTTCCTGAATAAACAAAGACAGCCGATGTAGTTAACGGGCTTTGTGTGACCACAGCTATGTCATCTTGGTCTTCTGTCTCTTGCTTCGGGCAGAGGTCAGGGTCCATTCAGCGAAGGGGCCTCCAACCAGTCCAGAAGGTCAGAAGCTGCCTGATCAAGCTTCTGTGCAGTACCCCCTGCAACTTGGCAGGACTGGCGGTGGGGTGGGTAGAGAGGCTACCTTCACTGGAGCCGGCCCTCTCCTACCCAGACACACACAGACAGCAGTGATCTTCATGGCAGGGAAGTGAGAAGCCAGCTCTTTGCAGAGGATGACTGGGAGCCCCAATTTGGTGACTTGGCCTCTGGGCCTATAAGCAAATAAGGGGTACAAATGGACATTTCTACTAATTGAAAACCTCTGCGTTAATGCACCTGATTAAACAAACTATGGGAATCTTGGCAGGGCCCTGCTCATGGCTTTTATTAACAGGGGTTGATCTTTATGTAAAGATCATTGATAATGCCTTGAACACACAGGGTACAAAGATGCTTTTCTTTAGGGTAGACGAGACAGATCCATTTTAGTGCAACAATTTGTTATCTGGACAAACATGCTTATTGCAAAGCCAGGCAGGCCAAACCCAAATGTTTTCCTGTTTAAATTTTCTAGGGGGCATTTTGTAATAGCCACTGGAAGTGACCATTCTAGAACTCCTAAGAACAGTCCATGCCGGCAGCCAACATGCATCTCCCCATCCCAACTTTGGTCCTTCACTGCTTATGCCTCCTTTTTGCTTGACACTCAGAATGATTGCTGTTACCTGCCCGATCAGTACTTCCAACTTTCCAAGGAAGGTCAGATTCAAGATTTGAGGAAAAAACCCCTAAAGACTCTAGATCTTCAGTTACACAGAGGGACTCATGCTTAGAGTAGATTTTGCAAACATTAAAATGGCTATCCTGTCACTGATTTGGTTCCCTGTCAATACCTGCGTAGCAGTTCCCAAAGGAGCGACAGCAGCCTTCAGAAAGGAGCTGCTCTGCTCAGGACTCAGGGTTCCACATGTGTCTTTCTGGCTGGCTCTCCCTGTTCCCTCTGCTCTTGCCATTCTGAGCTTCTGCCATCTCCATGGTCTAAGTGGGCCCCTCTTAAAGGGCCACTTACTCTGCTTATACAGTGAGATTTCTAATCACCAGTTGCTTTTTGAAGACTCCTAGCCTGGGATCACAGAGTGCACAGGAATATAGAAAGGAATCTACAAAGGTCGGGGAAGGTATTTCACAAAATATAGATCTATGCACCCTGGTCAGTTGGTTGGCTCCATTTTTATAGCACTTAGCATCCCGAACCTCAACCACACACATTTTCCTCCTCCACTGGCACCTGCACCACCGTGAGCAGGAGGCATTACATTGCTTTCTCCTTTGAACTACCCTTGCCAATCAGCTCTGCCCTGACAGAGCTTGGACGTAGATGCAAAGGCTATTTTTGATGAGAGGGCTTAGCAACATTCCCTAAAGAGAAAGTATCTCTCCTACACACTCAAAGCATTATAGAACACTTCTTATATAATTTAGTCCCTGATCCCAGAAAAAGGAGAAAGCTGGCTTTGCGAAGTGTCATCTTTGGTGGCCAAGTAAAGAGCTAACAAATTCAGAGGAATCACAGTGTCCTGGGGTTTGTTCTTTCAGTCGAACACTGAGTAGCTACTGAATGCAAAGCACTGTGGGGGGTAGAATTACCAGGTTGGTAGAAGTAGAAAAAAACCTAAAAACTATAAAACAGTGTAGAATATGAAAAATGTCACAACAGAGGTACAGATAAAGTGCTGGCATGATTCAAGGGAAAAAGAAAACCTTCCACCTGTGAAGAAGCAGAAAGATCCAATCTCTTCTGCAAACATTCTATGCAAAGCGCAGGCTTTTAAGGCTACTTCCACTTCTCTTTCCTTATTATCCCCTTTCTGCGGGCATTCCTTTATTCTCTCACTGTCCCAACCCCTCCTGTGATGAACTGGATCAGACGGCACATGTGTTACTTTGAAGGGCATATTTATTTTTACCGCAATCAAGAATTCCAGCGGAAGCACTTAACTGAAAGCAAGGTTGTGAGAGTCATAACTTTTCTTCAGTTACTTACTCATCCTCTGCCTTTTCTTTGCTTCTTCTAACCTGATCTCCCTCACCTGAGGCCACTCTTACCTGGCTGCAGAGCTGGACTGCTACTGTCCTCAAGTATCAAAGATTGCTTCCAGAAAAGTCTCTGGTCCTGGCCTGTGCCCACAGTCAATGTACTACCTTTCTTCAAGGGGCATGGGGAACTGCTGTTTCAGATGTAGCATTAACTGTCCCCTAGTAAAGGAAAGTAGGACATTTAGCTGTGCCAGGATGGTGAGGAAGGAAGAAATATTTTCTTCCCCAGACTCTGTTAAAAAGCTGTCTTGGACAGTAACTGGTAACTGCCGCCTGGGCGAGGCTGATACATGTGTTTGCCTTTCACCGTAGTCTAATGAGAATTCCAGCTTGCACCACACAGCTCCAGAGGTCCCCAAGTACAAAGCGGCCAAGGCACCCCAATATCTGATTGGCTCCCACCCTTCATGCAAGTGAGAGGTCATCCCACAGTTTCTTCTCTGCTCTTCATTATCTGGGCTAAAAGACTGACCACTGACACTCAGGAAGCTAAGCCTCTTCAGACTACCCCACCAGGAGCGGAAGAGTCAGGAAAGGCTGACCCTCTTCGCTAATAGCCTGGGAGAATTCTCCTCAAAGACATCAGAACAACTTCCAACAGCGCTCCCCGGGGACCTGCAGCAAGGCAACCACTAACCTCACTAGGCCTCAACTCTGCCAGAGGTCTCAGTGACTGCAGTCCTCAGAGCCCTGGTGTTTTCAGCCCCCAGCAAAAATGCAAGCATCTCTGGCCAATACTCCGCTCATCTGCTGTATTTTCATTCCCGTATGACTCTGGCCAATACTCCGCTCATCTGCTGTATTTTCATTCCCGTATGACTCTGATTCCTCCCTCGGATTCTTCCCTTATTCTCTGATTTCCCTCCAAATCCCTCCCATGGTGCTCTCTGAATCTTTCTGAAGACATGTGGAGTAGTACAAAAGCACAGCTTTGCAGTCAGGCAGATGTGGGTTCAGAGATTCTAATGTGGACTTGCTGTGTGACCCTAAATGATGCACGTGGCCTCTTTGTACCTTATGCCCTTACTTGTAAAATCCAGATGACAGTAATTAGATTGTAGCATCCTATGAGGACTAAATGTATAAAACAACCAAGTACAGTACCTGGCACATCCTAGGTGCTCAATAACTGACAGCTATTGCTATTATTGGAAGCCCCACATGCTTACCCTTCTCACATACTCTTCTTCCCTCCTCCTGTTCCACCTGTTGTCCAGCTCTTCCTGCAGGACTTACACCCTTTCAGCCCCTCAAGTGAAGTCTGTTCATACTCCCATAGCCCAAGCCCTAAGCCTGGCTTCACAGTGCTGCTTCCAGGCCATTCCTTGCCATTTTCATATCACCAGCCAGCCCCCTCCCTGGAGGCTCATGTCATCTGCCCATGCCACACTCGTCCAATCCCCAGTTCTGCCACCTACTGACTTTTCGTCATCATTCCACCTATTTAATAAGGACTTTGCCAACTGGGTTAAACTTTTTTCCTCTTAATTCCCTCCCCATTGTGGGTAGCCTCAACTTGAACATAGATGATCTTTACAACAGTGTGTCTTCAGAGTTTCTCAACTCCAAAAGCAGTTTGCACATTCCATCTCAGCAATCCAGTTCCACAGCTATACCTGGAATGTTCTACCTCTGCACACCTATGATGCTTTACTGTACTTAAGTGGTTCCCATGTCTGTCTCTCCTTGGTGAACTGTTAGTTCCTCACCAATAGAGATCACATCTTATTTGATTATTTTATCCTTATCCTTAGGACAGTGTCTGGTACAGAGTAGGTGTTTAATAAATATTTATGGAATGAATAACATGGTATATTTGTACAGTTTTTTAGAGCTTATGATATGCTTCTCTATCCATTATCTTATTTGATTATAGCTTTAGGAAGGCAGAAACATTATACAATTCTCCTGTATAAATATGGAAATGAGGCTCAGAAGAACAAATGACTTACTCAAGGTTACATGGTTAGACCACAACAAATACCTCTATATCACCTAGAGGCCAGCTGGGGCTTTTCCTACTATCTCAGCAATAAGAATAGCCCTGTTCTTCCTTGCCTTCCTTACCCTGTGTATTTGTTTCTTTTGAAAACTTCAGAGAAAATTTTGAAAGATGATAGCTTATTCATCTTGTGTACATATGAATAGTTCTGAGAGGAACATGCATCTCTGTGCTCCCGACCGTCTCCTGCCTTCAAACTGTACATTAAACTCTCGGGATCTTCTTAAAAGAATTATGTAATGTTATATTTCATTGCCCCAGTGTGAACAATAACATGATAAATGTTCAGTCTATTACCAACATTATGTAGATTTCAAAACTAGAAAATACAGAAACCCAATCTTGCATTCTCGGATTAATTCAATCCTGGATTTAAGCTTCCCGATAAAGCCCACAAAATGACAACTCAAAACTCCTCTGGGTTACCAATGAAAAATGATCATTGGCAGAAATTTGAAAACTCTCTTTTAATATATAAAGATGAGCTCTGCAGTTGGCAAAGCAAAAACGGCTTCCTGAACCACTCTACTACGCCACATCCCATACACAGCTGAATCCAATAAATTCTTAACTGAAATCTGATTTACAATCCCAAACCGTGAAGTATCTAGTTTCAGGTAGTGAATGAAAAGTCTTTCTTATCTGGGTCATTTGCTATCTTTAAAGTGTTTTCCTAGTTTAAGGAAGCCATTTTAAAAAAGGGATTATAGCTAACGGTTTCTTTTCACGGTAAGTTTCCACTCCTGTATACGGCAATGATTTTTACGAAATTCAACCTTCCTTAGGAAGGTACTGCTGTGCCAGACACTGAGAGGGATACAAAATATGTACAGTACTTGCACACTGAAAACTACAAAATGCTGATTAAAGACATCAAAGATCTAGATAAATAGAGATACATACTGTGTTCACAGATTGGGATGCTTAACACAGCAAACATGTCGATTTGCCCCCAGTTGATACACAGGTTTAATGCAATTCCGACCAAAATTTCTGCACATTTTTTTTTTTTGTAGATATAGACCAGATAATTCTAAAATTTACATGGGAAGGTAAAGAAAGTAGAAAGCTAAAACAATGTTGAATGAGAAGAAAAAGGGGGGAGGTATCAGTGTACCTAATTTCAAGATTTATATAGCTATAGTAATCAAGACTGTGTATTGGTGCAGGGATAGACACATAGATCAATGGAACAGAACAGGGAATCCAGAAATAGACTCATGTAAATATGCCTGACTGATTTTTGACAAAGGTGTAAAAGCAATTCAACAACAACAACAACAAAAAGATAAGCCTTTTCAACAAATGGTCTTGGAGCAATGGGACATCCAGAGGAAAAAAAATGAACCTCAACCTAAGTCTACCACCTTACACAAAAAATTAATCAAAATGGATCATGGACTTAAATATAAAACATACATCTGTAAAACTCTTAGGAAAAACAATAAGAGAAAATCTTTGGTATCTAGGACTAGACAAAGAGTTCCTACACTTGATACCAAAAGCACAGTCCATAAAAGCAAACACGGATACATCAGATTTAATCAAAATGAAAAACTTCTGCTCTGTGAAAAACCCCTTTCAGAGGATGAAAAGAATCTTGAGATTGAAAAAAAAAAAAATTGCAAACCACACATATAACAAAGGACCACTGTCTAGAATATATAAAGAATCCTCAAAATTTAACAGTAAAAAATCATACAATCCCATTAGAAAATGGGCAAAAGACATGAACAGACATTTCATCAAAGTGGATAGACAGATGGCAAATAGGCACATGAAAAGATATGCTACATCATTAATCATTAGGGAAATGCAAATTAAAACCAGAATGAGGTATCGCTACACACCAATCAGAATGGCTAAAATTACAAAATAGTGACAACAACAAATGCTGGTGAGGAGTCAGAGAAACTAGATCACTCCCATTGCTGGTGTGAATGTAAATTGGTATAGCCACTCTGGAAAACAGTTTGGCAGTTTCTTAAAACTAAAATATGGCCCAGCAATTGTACTTCTGGGCATTTATCCCAGAGAAATGAAAACTTAGGTTCACACTACAAGTTATACACAAACGTTTATGGCAGCTTCATTTGCAACAGCCAAAAACTGGAAACAATGCAAATGTCCTTCAAAGGTGAGTATACCCGTGCCATAGAATACTACTCAGCAAATAAAAGGAACAAACTATCTAGACACAAAACAACCTAGATAAATCTCCAGAAGATTATGCTGGGTGGAAAAAGGCAATCTCAAAAGGTTATATACTATATGATTACATTTATATAACATTCTTGAAATAATAAAATTATAGAAATGCACAAGAGAATACTGGTTGCTAGGATTTAAGGAGGTGGTGAAGGTGGGAGGGAAATGGTTGTAGCTATAAAAGGTCATCATCCTTGTAGTAAAAGAAATGTTCCGTATGTTGATTGCATCAGTGTTAACATCCTGGTTGTGATGCTGTACTACAGTTTTGCAAGATACTACCATTGAGGGAAACCGAGTAGAGGACACATGGGATTTCTCCATATCACTCTTACAATTGCATGTGAGTCTATAATTATCTCAGAGTCAGAAATTTAACTAAAAAAATCAAAAGTATACATTTTGTTTTTTACGTAAAAAAATGAGAAGATATGTATCAGAATCTTTACCCGTAGGTAGTAGTGAATCAGTGACTTTTATTTTCTTCTCTTGGATTATCTGACTTTTTCTACAATGAACATTCATTGTTTTGATAATTAAAAAATTAAGGAAGACACTGGCTACAAGCACAGAACTCAACTCTAATGACCTAAGCTGTCCAACTCGGAATACCTGGTAATATGTTAGGCCAGGGGTCCCTGTCTTGATTTTGAGATTTTAAAGGGTCTAAAATGAGCTATCTTTTCTTTTTTAAATTTCACATTTCAATTTTTTCAATTCAGTATTCTATTTCTTCAGTTATCCAGTCTAATCTATTAAGGTACTTATGAAATTGCACAGATTCACAATTTATGGTATCTTTAGCATTAGGCTGGATCCATACCTAGAGAAAATTATGTGTATCTAGGAGAATAAAACATTTATGGGTAGCCAAACTAAATGGAATTTGACCAGAAAGTTCCAGTAGTTATACTTGGAGTGAGTCTGTCTCAGGAGAGGAGTGACACTGTGATTCTAATACTGAGGTAACATTTTTCTAATACTTAGTAGATTAATTCTAAAAGATGCTGAATGCAGGCAGATAAGTCCTGGGGAGAAGGCAGGAACTCAAAGTAAGTAGGCATAATTCTTTCTGAAGGAGGAGCCTAAAAATAATAATAGTTATAATAACTTACTTTTGCTCAGGGCTTATTAGATACCAGGAAATGTTCTAAGAGCTTAACATTTTTTGACTCATTTAATCAACTAGTCATCTTCATACTGAGGTACTCGGCAAGCAAATATTTTACAAGATGTGCACATACAAGGGCATTTTAAGGAAATTAGTCTCCAGATCTTAACTTTCATTTGTACTTTATTTTTTAACTGCTTGAGAATCCACCTTGCATTCACATCAGTCCTTTCTCTTTACTAAAAGGCAAACTCCTCATCTAAGACAAATATTATCGTTCATTGCCTTGGACCCCACTGTCTTTGGAGTACACAAACTTCCTGGAATCTAAAACATGTTGTGATTAGCAAGAGTCCTGTCTTGCTCACACTCATTTTTATTAAGTGTAAAGCTTAGTCAATATTGAGATGTTCTGAATTCTTAACAACAGCCAGAGTAGAATAGGTGAAGGATGTGGATTCTTTCACATGTTATGTGTATGTTTTCTGAGAATGATAAATTACTCAAATACAGATCTAAAAACATATGAATACCTTTTTTCATTCCTTTCCATTTTTTTTTAGTTACTTGGCAAGGTAGGTCAAACTTATTTTTTCATATCGTGCTATTTCGGCCACACCAATTCTCATCTTATTTCATGTTATACTCCTTTCTACGTCTTACCAAAAACATGCTTTGAAACCTATGATGAAAAGTTTTAGATTTCAACTTGAAAATGTGCGGGGATGTATACAGTTTTTCTTAATTATTTTGGGAGTACATTTTTCAGAACCTCTATTCATAACAACCTTATGAGGTACCTATTAATATCTTCACCCCCTTTTTACAGATGTGGCCCAAATGAAGCCCAGAGACGTTGAGCAACTTGCCCTAGAATACACAGCTATTAAAGAGTTAAGATTCTAACTGGAGGAATCTGGCCCCAGAACCTGAGCTCTTAACCACCACACATACTATCTTCAGAGTTTCAATTAATATTTACTCAGGCCTGACATGGAACCAGAACTATGTACCTCTGATTCATGAGAGGAGATACTGAAAAAAGACTCTGTCTTAAGGAAATTTGGAAAATGTCCACAAGGAGAAGTTTAGCTTGTACCTAATGATACTGGTAGAAAATTGTTAGTTTTCCAATATTACTTTTATTCTCTTCCAGAGACAGTAGAAACAGGAATTTGGGATACTCAAGTGAGTTCAAATACAAGGATTATCTGGAAAATTGAGGAGCCAGTATGTTTTTCAAACATGTCAGGCTCTTAAATCAGAACATGTTTATACTTCTAGTGACAGAATAACTTATGATGCTTACTACTTGGGAATATGGAAGAAGTTATACACTGTTAAGTATCTTTTTTTAAAAAAATTATTTATTTTATTTATTTATGGCTGTGTTGGGTCTTCATTTCTGTGCGAGGGCTTTCTCTAGTTGCGGCAAGTGGGGGCCACTCTTCATTGCGGTGCGCGGGCCTCTCACTGTCGTGGCCTCTCTTGTTGCGGAGCACAGGCTCCAGATGCGCAGGCTCAGTAATTGTGGCTCACAGGCCCAGCTGCTCTGCGGCATGTGGGATCTTCCCAGACCAGGGCTCGAACCCGTGTCCCCTGCATTGGCAGGCAGATTCTCAACCACTGCACCACCAGGGAAGCCCAGCTAACTATCTTTAAAACTGGATGCTCTTTCCTTGCTACGTAATTTTCCACACTGTGTTTCTTCCCTTACAAAACATGAGATCTTTCCAATCAAATTCCACAGAGTTCATTTATTAAAGCATTTTGTTTTAAGGCAAGTGGACACACATGGACACACACACACACACACACCCCTCTTAAAGACAGGATTCTGAGAATGGCATTTTCTAAATGACCATGGGTTAAAATTACTTGTAAGCCCAAGTTGCTTTGCAAATGTTTAACCTCTACACTAAGTTCAAGTTTTCTTAAAATATACTTTAGACTACATGGGATGGAATGAAGCAGGCCAGTCTGGGGAGGGTTGGAGACACTACATTCCCAGGGTAAGGTTGACCTATCACACTGGCACACCTGCAAAGAGCCTCTCAGGGAGTGGCGGTGAGACAACTTGTGTGGTTCCTTTAGAGAAGTTTTTCTCAGCATTCAGATGGGCTAATGATGTAGATCTCATTCTTTGCTTTGACAAAACTCATGCTCCTATTTATAATAGCCAGGACGTGGAAGCAACCTAAGTGTCCATCGACAGATGAATGGTTAAAGATGTGGCACATATATACAATGGAATATTACTCAGCCATAAAAAGAAATGAAATTGAGTTATTTGTAGTGAGGTGGATGAACCTAGAGTCTGTCATACAGAGTGAAGTAAGTCAGAAAGAGAAAAACAAATACCGTATGCTAACACATATATATGGAATCTAAAAAAAAAATGGTTCTGATGAATCTAGGGGCAGGCCAGGAATAAAGACGCAGACGTAGAGAATGGACTTGAGGACGCGGGGAGGGGGAAGGGTAAGCTGGGACGAAGTGAGAGAGTAGCACTGACATATATACACTACCAAATGTAAAATAGATAGCTAGTGGGAAGCAGCTGCACAGCACAGGGAGATCAGCTCGGTGCTTTGCAACCACCTAGAGGGGTGGGATAGGGAGGGTGGGGGGGAGACACAAGAGGGAGGGGATATGGGGATATATGTATATTTATGTATATTTATAGCTGATTCACTTTGTTATACAGCAGAAACTAACACAACATTGTAAAGCAATTATACTCCAGTAAAGATATTAAAAAAAAAAGAATAGAAAAAAAACCCAAAACCCCATGCTCAGGGTGAGGCAGGGAAGGAAATGGGAAATGCTAGAGAGAATATGACTGCAACCCCCAAATGGTCTGCTGTGGCTTTGGAAAGGCTGAGATTGGTAACACAGGGAAATGGGATCCCGGAACAGCTTTACAACCTACCGTCCCAGAGGCCCTGGGCAAGTCGCCTATCTGTAGGGCCTGTCTTGCTCTCAAAGTCTATGACTCAGAAAATCTGAGGTGGAACTCCTTCCTCTAAATGTATTAGAAAACGTTACAAGGTAGAGAAATAATCTCTTCCCTCAAAAACCACTATCAGCATGACAGAGTCTCATGCTTGCATTCCCAGCAGCACTTTTCCAAAAGGTGTTTTCAGTTATTTTCAGGGAGCTGATGTTCCCCTGACTAGGTTAAAGTCTTAGAAGAGCAGGGCAATCATATTTGAATCTTGAAGAAAATGAGCGAACAGCTGCACAGTGGACCTAGGCGGACACAGACACCTGGGGCCGGACTGGAAGTGGCCCTCACGGACTGCTCCCCAGTCCTGGGAGCCAGCACTCTGGAGCAAGCCCTCCATGAAAGGAGCTCCAATGGGGCAACCGCAACGACAAACCGGAGCAGAAAGAGCTTTGAGAAAACGCGAAGGTCTTCTGTGGCCACGTGCACCTGTAGTTCTATTATGAGAAACACTGGCTGGCTTTGGGGTGGGTGTGGGGTCGGGAGGACGGTGCGCGACTTCCAGACTCCTTGAACTTTGTTTAGAACCAGGAGACCTTAGAGATCATCGAATCTAATTCCTACTTTTCACAGTTGAGGAAATATACAGTTAAGGACTAGCTGACTTGCTCTCGGTCAGCTAGCCAGTTAGTTTGTAGGTGGCAAAATGGAGGCTAGAATCCAGCTGTTTCTACTGCACGTGCCAGTTAAAAAGCTTGTCCAAATCTTCCTCAGTTACGCAGTGAGCACCTTCTCCAGATTACTAAGGAACAACGAAATCTTACTTTATACGAATGAAACTGATATTTATACTCTACATATTACTTCTGTAGGGAGGTATTTTTCCCATCAAAGGTAAGATATCAAGAATATGATTCAGTCATAGAAGACCATATAAAGAATCATAATGAAGAATGCTTAATTCCACTCTGTTAAACTAAAGCATGATTATTTTAGAAATGTTTCCTGCTTCATATGCTTTTTGGTTGACATAATGCTTTGGCCTACAGATGAATGCGGAAAAATCTTCATATCTCCATCTCCTCTTTAAGACTTTTAATTAGGTTATTTTGTTTTTGTATAAAGTTAGTAAAACTAAAAACATTTAATTTTTAAGAAATTAGCCATTATTAAGTAGGAAAGAATTGGAAAGTCATGTAAATTTCTTGGATGGTTTAGCTTGTGTACATGCATGCAGTAGTACAGGAAATGCAACTGAAGCCCAGTAAGTAAAATAATTCCTGTAGCGCAAGTGTAGTCAGAATATTGGAAAGCAAATCAATAAAATGACTAAGTTTCTTCAAGCCATTGTAAACAACGGCTAGATATTGGAATGTATTAACAAAGTAACTATGTCTAGAGACTGTTAAAAAAAAAAAAGGAACAAAGAGTGTCCCTCATCATCCAGATATTCAAAGGGTTAAATCACAACCCACTGCAGTTGCCCACCAACAGGGTAGTACACCCCAGAAGGGAATTTAGGATGGAAAAAACAGGATAAGGCATTCAGTGCTTTGAATAAATGGGCCACAGATAGTTAAGATGCATACCTCAGGAAGAACTTCAGTGACCCCAGATTTTTGCATCTTCCCATACAAAGAAAAGCACTAAAATCATCAACCTGAGATATCTCTTCTTTGTGAATAGCAGTAATCTTTTACCAAGATACGACTACATGTTTTTCCTAGCCAGAAAAATTCATATACATACTGGGGCTCCTCTCCTACTTCTTTGGAACAGTTTACTCTGAGCTACTGAGTGGCTATCTCTCCCAGGCTACAGTCCTCAGTAAGGCCCTGAATAAAACTTAAACTCACAACTAGGATGCTGTGTGTTCTTCTTTAAGTTGACAACACATAATGTTAATTATATCAGACAAATTTTTAATCTGGGATGCTTTACTGCCAGAAAATGGATAAAATGGTTCTTGCTGTGCTTTCTAATACTGATGCTTTGCAGAGCAGAATGGCTACAAAACAAAAACAAAACCCAAACAACTAATCAAGCAAAATAAGGCCCCCCAAACACTGACAATACCAAGTGCTGGTGAGGAGGTGGAGCAATTGGAATTCTCATACACTGTGGGAATACAAAATAGTACAGTCCCTTTGGAAAACTCTAGGAAGTTCCTTATAAAATGTTAAACGTACACTTACAATAAAATACAGTAATCTTACTCCTAGAGAAACAGCCCAGAGAAATAAAAGTTACATTTACTTAAAAACTTGTTCATGAACACTTACAGTGAGTTTGTTCATAATTACTCCAAACAGGAAACAACCCAAATGTCCTTCAGCTGGTGAGTGGGTAAGAAAACTGTGGTATGTCTATATAATGGAATATTACACAGTGGCAAAATGGAACAAACCATTGGTATACACAACAACCTGGGTGAATCTCAAATACGTTATGCTAGGTGAAAGAAATCAGATTAAAAACGTTATTATTCTATTCACATGACATCCAGGAAAAGGTGAAATTAGAGGAAAAAACAAACTGGTTGCCAAGGGTTGAGAGTAGGGGTAGGGGTTGATTTAAAAAGCCAGCAAGAGGGAATTTCTTGGGGTGATGAAAGTGTTCTGTATTTTGTTTGTGGTGGTGGTTACATCACTGTATGCATTCGTCTGTGTCACAGAACTATACACAAGAAAGTGAAAAAATGGGTTACCCATTGCTCTCAACTCTCCGGTGATTTTTATTAAATATTTTAAGAGGCTCTACACTAAATGGTTGTAATGATCCATAGGAATAGACATCATATTTTAGACTGTAGCCTGCTGGGTAACACATCAAAATTTTTTTTGAAAATTTTTTTAAATTGAAAAAAAAGTACTGAGTGTGTCAACTAGGGCT
Organism: Balaenoptera ricei; assembly: GCF_028023285.1. Lineage (NCBI taxonomy): Eukaryota > Metazoa > Chordata > Mammalia > Artiodactyla > Balaenopteridae > Balaenoptera > Balaenoptera ricei. The sequence goes on from NC_082642.1 coordinate 113,891,824, forward strand.
CGGGTACTGTTATTAAGTGGTAAAAATACAGACATGAATAGGATTTGTTTTGGGCCTTGTACAGTGTACAAATGGGGAAGCTGAGTCAATGGTATTTCTCTTGCAATGCTACAATGTTGGTGGTATCCAAACAAGCACAGGCAACTTTGTGGCTTTTCCGTTCCTTTCATCTGTGGTGCCTAGGATGACTCTGAATTGTTCTGCTAATCAGCTCAACAGGTTAGCTATGTGAGACTGAATAAAACAAAGCAGCCTGTGGCAGGTTAAAGATTTCCTATCACTGCCAGTAAAGAAATGCAACTATGCTAGGTGCTTTATGCAGGTTTGCTGCAGAAAGGTATACATGTTTATTTCATTAAGTTATTTTATTACCTGGGGGAACCAAACGTCAAGTTTAGCTCTCTAACACGAATCATATTTTATCCAAATGCAGATGTACTTTTGAACTATGGCAGCCATTTAATTAACTCGTCTAATGACTAAACTCATGACCTTCTATATTAAATGTAGTGATCTTTATGCCAAAGAATCTAACGCGGAGCTAAGTTATCCATTAAAATTCAACTTGGGAGTATGTTACTCTTCACGAAAAAGTAACCTCCTCTGTTCCTGCTAGTGGAGGTCTCCAGAGAAACACGGAATGAATAAAAGACATATGTAATGTCTTTTATTTGGCCGCTTAGGAAGGGCGTCATCAACACGCATAGCTCTGATTCTCAGGTGACAGACAAAAATGACAGAACACTGAGGTGGCTGAAGAATACTTCAGAAACATTTCAGTTGGAGGAAAGGTACTTAATTTCCTCATGAGAGCTGGAAAGCCTATGTATGAGGATGTTATTTGCTTGCATCTTAGGGCTGTGCTGACACGTAGGATGGAAGAGGACCATAGAGGGGCCTCGGTGATAAGAGAGGAAGGAATAGGAACATTTTTGCTTCTGAGACAAAAGGGGAAAGAAACTTTGGATTGACATACAGTTTTGAGAAATTATAAATGCCTAGAAAAAGTATAGCCCCTAATGGGCAACATATATATAAAAAAGACTGCAAAAATGACTGAGTAAAACTCAGTCATTTTTCCAAGTGAGGAAACGTAGTAAGAAATGAATTCTTAAAGAGAACTCACGACATCATCTGTCTTGGTGTGAAATACTCTCATTAATTTATAGTCACATCAAGTACTACAATAAGCTGTCCCCAGATATCAATGTTCTCTTCAGGCACACAGTTATCAACTCTGCCTGCACAGTACAATCATCCTAAACACTTAAAAAAATTCTGTGATTCTAATTCCATTGATCACGGCTGTGTCCAAGCAGCAACAGTTTTAAAAGTTCCTCTTGTGATTCAATTGAGTAGTCAGGACTATGAACCGCTTTAGGGGATACGACTTGGTTATTAGGAGGATCAGCTGAGACTTTCAACCATACATACATATTTAAAAGGGTGCGATAATTCAACAAGCTTGATAGAAAAATCTGAAGCTAAAGAAATGGGCAGGGAATAAACTTCTACATCATGAAATAATTCCTGGATTCATTCTTTAAAAGTGGTCCTTCATATAGTGGCTATTTTATAATTCACTAACTTGATGCTAAGCTGGGGTTAATTGATGGGGATAGGTGTTTTAGCAGCCATATTCCAGCTAGGCTAGCAAAAGGGAAGATATAGCACCTACAAAATGATAATATCAGCCAACTGAAAACTATTATTTGATTTATAAATATTCTGTTTTCATCTGACTTTTTAGGAATACAGCTAAGTGGAAAAAGTGAGGTCTACCTGTATATCCATATGCTTGTGCTTATATATAAGTGATGATTTCTCTGACTTGTGATTTTTATAATCAAATCCCTTGCAAATATAGAGTAAAACCACAGCAGTTCTTGTTTATAAAGCTTTCCTGAATAGACACAGCCGCCATAAGGTTTTTATTTCCCATAATACCATATTGTCTTCCAGTTTTTAGTGGATGCCCCCTTTAAACAAACCTTTGAATCTTTGAAAAATCTTTACTAATTCTCTGAGTTTTCTCAGAGAATCCTATGTATATATCTCAAAGTGAACGCAAAATGTGAATTTGCAAGCAACCTTGATAAGAATTCATATTTAGGACCAAATTAACCAGGTAGGTTGACCTGAGCTGATCAATGCCAGCACACTTTAAAGAGTAGCATGAAAAAAAAATCTCTACCCAATGGAATAGTGAGAAATAGTGGGTGGGAAAGTAACAGGGCCTTTTAAAAACGAGCCATTCAAAAGGTTGGCATTAAAAATATTTATGCAAGTGCCTAAGATAAAAATAAGGAGCTTTTGGTAGACATGCAGAATCTGGCAGCCCAGACATGAAGTGAATGAGGTGGATCTCACGGTCCAAAGTTTTCCTTTAAACCTGAGCACCTTTCTGTTGGCACGAGGTAACTATAATCTTCATGCAAGCATTATTATTATTACTTTATGAGAGGAAGGAGTAACACAAATTACCTATGACAGTGAAATGAACCTTGTAAACCAGCTGTCAACCTCACAATACATAATTTTTATAATTATGCTCATAACCTTAATACTTTTGTTCAAAAAGCTACTGTAGATCATCTATGGCAAGAGTCAAAGACATGGTGATTAAAAATTTTTTTGTAAAGTTGAAAACAGAACTTAGTTAAGGTCGATTATTCCAGTATCTTTTTAAAATGTGACAGTAAATGAAGACCTCATATTACAAAGGAGATAAAGAAGCATGCTTCTAAGCAAATAATATTTTCTTCTCGGTAAAAATCATCTCTTTTTTTATGGCATCAGAGACAACAACCATCAAAGCAGGCAGGAAAAAAAATGTCTCAATGATTATGACAGTCTAAAACAATGGTTAGCAAATTTTGGTGTGCACCAGAATCACCCAGAGCGCTTGCTAAAATACAGATTTCTGGGTCTCACCCAGAGTTTCTGGGGTTGGGCCCAGAAATTTTCATTTCTCAAGCTCCCAGGTGATGCTAATGTTGCTGCTGCAGGCAACATACTTCGAGAACTGCTCAGCTACAATAATCCTTCTGCAATTAACTAGTTGGTAAAGATTAAAAAAAAAAAGAAAAAAGTAGCTACAGGTTCAAGAACTCCTGAGATTCAGTAAAAATCCTTTCCTCGGATTATTTTCTAGACAACTTTGACCCTGTCAGGCACTGACTGCCAGCATGTCTGACCCTGAACAATAAAACCCACACATAATTTTATTTAGAGATTTAAGCTGCTGCTAAAGAATTGTGATTTCATAAATGTAGCCAGTCAAATGTATACATTCTAAATTACTAGATTAAACTTGAACTTTTCTAAACATTAAATAAAACCACAGGGCAAGAGTTCTCCATTTCTTCTTCTTTCAAAACCACAGGCAAGCCAATTCTATAGATTGTGGAATGTACGATAGGTCATTCTCACAAAATAAACCCCAAAGGGTGAATTATCTCTTCAAACTAGGTGGCGTCTTAAGTCAACAAGGGTTAAGTCTTTGAATATCATGCTGACAAGCAGATTTTGTGACATTTATGGACCTCACAGAAATAGAAACATGTAACAATAAATTTAAGCAAGGGTATAAAAAAATGGGTGTGTTTGTGTGGTGTCTATAAAGAAAATTTGTTGGAGTTTGACTATAACTGAAAAGTGGCTACCCTAGGGGACTGTTTCCCAGAGCTGCATTCTTCTGACCAGAAACATGGATGCCATGTTGCTATTAAGGGCTCTCATAGCTGGCTCATGTTTTACCCAGATTTTACAGGCCATCTTCTCCAAGACGTTTCTGGAAATGAATAATGTTTTACTGACATTAACTAATTACCAGCCTTAAGCAGTATTAATGAATGAGTTTCCTCATCTATAATGATATAATTTTTTTTCCCGCCCTAACAGTACGGCAGAGCTCCTTTAAGTGTCTGCTTTATTATATTTGTAAATTCTTGCCCATGAGTTATATAAGTACTAGGTAGTAGTAACTGTTTTACATGTGCAGTTTTGGTAGGTTAAACAGAATAAATACTAGTTTATGAACTTTATGTGGCATACTTTATTCTATGATATAGGGCTCCATAGTTTAACAATAATGTTCTTGGCTTGTTACAAACAACATAATGAAGGATCAAGAGGTTCTTGTATTTTGTAACCCCATTCTAAAGATTCAGTAGAACCAAAAAAGTCTAGAAGCATCCCATCTTTAGGTAATTATACTTTCAAAACATTATGTAGTACTTTTTTGAAGAAAGAGAGGGAATATCTTAAGTTCTTTCTCAGATAGCCTTAGGTCTAAATACGCCATGCCTCATACTCTTAAAAATTGTGGTTCTCAATTGGAGGTGATTTTGTCCCTGGCAGACATTTGGCAATATCTGGAGACATTTTTAATTGTCACAATGGGAGGGTACTACTTGCTTCTGGTGGGTAGAGGCCAGGGATGCAGCTAAACAGCCTCCAATGCACAGGACAGCCTCCCACAACTTAGATATATCCAGCACAAAATGTCAATAGTGCTGCTGCTGAGAAACCCTGCTCTAAAACAACTAAGAGAAGATATTAATAATAAAAATACATGATGTAACATAGTATCAGAACCAGCTCGACCATCCTGCTAAACATTCTATTATTTTCTTGCGTTAATGTATATGAAAAGTTCACTTCCTAGAGAACTTTTGGTGACAGTCACACTAATAAAATCAAACTACACTGGCATGTAAGCTTTAAGGATGCAACAGTTAGGGTGCAGAGGCCAAGCTACAGGAAGATCTCAGTCCCGAACCAAGGAATCGTCATGAGCTGTTACTCCCTAAGCTACCCACAGAGAGATCTCGCTACACAAATATATATGGAAGATAAGGGGTGCCAAGTACTCTTTCAAGCGGTTGACATTGAGAGATAAGATTAGTCTGAGCAAGAGTATGACATTGGGCTTTCAAAGAATACTGTTAGGTTTACAAGGACATAAATTAACTATCAGCGTATCTGCTGGATGATAATAACTGGATGACCTGCTGGTGGTATGTAACTTGCTTTATATGAAAGGTGATCCACTGTTCTCCATTGTTATTGCTGAGAAAAAAGAGCAAGTCTTCTTTAATTGCGCCAGCGTGGATTAAGATTGGTAGAAGACAGGCAGATTGTGAAAAATGTTAGACCGTAAATTATTCTAAAGAATCTTCATGTCTTGAAAATGTTAAGAGCAGAAGAAGGACTCTTGGGTGGTTTAGGTAAGATTCATCTTAAGAGCAGATTATGGACCATGGAAGTGGTTTGAAGTCCTGCAACTTTTTTCTAAAATTAAGGAGCATCAAATGAGGGGCTAGACTATCAGCAAGATTAATGAATAAAACACTGGCTGTTGACAGTGCCTAAACAATGCCTTCCACATGTAAGATGCTCAATAGACATTTCTTGAATAAATAAGTGAAGAATGACAGAAATATGTGAACCTGTATTCTAAACTCATATTTTAAGACAGCAATATGAGCCAGTTTCAAGCGGACTGGTTTGGTAACCATGGTAGGAATGCATACATATGTATCCCAAAATAGGACCAAGCAAGAAAATTCAGTCCGTGCTGTGTTCAGGTAATAAATAGTGAAAAATGATCGTGTTCCTTATCTATTCTCACAAGTCTTCCAGCTCCAATGTAAATAAATAATTAGCTGATTTTGCCTAAGAAATGACATAAATTGTAATTATTCATAAACCCATATACTGTCTTCCTGCCACCTTAACTGCTTCTTGCCAGTGGGGGAACAGCACAAGGCATCTACCTTTCAAACCTCACCAGTTTCAGCCTTTCTAGGATTGGTAAGAGGAAATTTAAGAGGGATTTCTCAAAATGTGGCCCAGATTACCCCAATCTGCCTTACCCTCAGTACTAAATTCATATTCCTGGGCGCCACTTCTCACTATAGAATTGGAATTGTCCAGCGGGTCCTTCCAGGAATTTGAATTTTAACGTGTTCCCTGGTGATTTTGATGAAACCCCCTGTAAAAAGAGAGTCTGCTCAGGGAGAGTTAGAACCCTAGAATTATAAAAATATTTTTTTCCCTCTAAGCTAGCTTATGAGAGCTTTAAGAATAGTGGCTAACTTATTTCAGCAGAAGGATGGAGTAAAGGTTAAAAGACTGTGGAAGACCCAAAGCTGAGACTATCAATTTTTTAACGCATTTAATTTCTCACATGGTTGCTTGATCCATCTGCTCCAAGCTTCTACTCTGTTTCTCAACATACCATGGGAATCTTTGATGGAGATTACATTACACCATATGGGAGTTTATTATACTTCAATAAAAGGAAAAAAAAAAAAAGAAAAAGAAAACCACATCTATGTCCATTTTATTCTGTGTAAGTTCTTTTTAAATAATGGGGATATTGAACCTTGATTTTTTTTTTTTAAGGTTAACATAAGGGTAATGAGCCATAGAAGTTGTAAAATGGCAGTAACCACCCCAATCCAGGCTTCATCAAGGAATTAAGTTTTGTTCTGAAATGTGAATATAAATATCTAATATTTTGGGAATTCACATAATCTCATTTAAAACAATTGAATGTACAAATGAAGAGAAAATCAGAAAAATTTGGAAGACTGTTCTCATTCCACACCCTTATAAAGAGTTTTAATAACTCAGAAGTGACATTGGCTGTATGTATCCAAAAATTTTAAAAATCTACTTTCTTGCTTATATGATAAAATATTTCTTCTGATTTTTCATGAACTACAAAATAAATGTTTCTACAAAGTGACAACATAAACATCACCTCAAATGCAACCAAGGACATAAAGAACTTCAAACACTATTATCATACAGTCAGTCAACAAATATTTACTAAGCAATCATATGGTAAATTAAAGATGGCCACAAATTCTTTGCCATTCATCCTGTCAAGAAGTGTAGGCTATTTCCTTTCCCCTTGGATCCAGGCTGGCCTTGTAACTGCTTTGACCAACTGAAAGCATAAAAAATGACCCTCAGCCATTTCTGGCTGTAAGTTAGCCTTAAAATGGCTTGGTGCTTTCACTCTCGCACTCTTGGAGGCCAGTCACCACACTGTGAAGAAGTCTGCTCCAGATTGCTGGATGCTGAGAAGACCGTGGAGAGAGACCTTGGAGGATGAGGGGCTATTTTGTATGTTTTCAGCCTCAGCTAAATTCTCAGCTGAATACTGCTTCAAGAGACCATGGCCACACCATGTGGAGAAGAGCCACTTAGTGAAGCCCAGTCAATAAATAAACTGTTGTTCTATACCACTTGGAGTGGTTTGCTATGCAGCAATAGAGAACTAGAATAACCACTATGTACTATATTAGCTGCTCTAAGTCTTAGGACTAAAACAGAGAAAAGAGTAGATAAAGTTTCCTTAGTTGCTCTGGATTAATCAACTGTTAGCTCAAATAAAAATACATTAATATGAAAGGCTGTATTTCTGGTGAGCATTTAATTTCAGTAAAAACTGTTATTTTCTCTCCAATATACTGAGACTTTGAAAAGTTCATTTACTTTGTTTCTTAGTTGTTCCGACTGAGAAGTGGGACTAAATATATTAACACCAATATTATGTTTATATCCTAAAATACTGAGATGAAATTGTTATCAAACCAGTATTTATTATTATCTTTAAAAAAAGCCCAATTCTGGGCTTCCCTGGTGGCGCAGTGGTTGAGAATCTGCCTGCCAATGCAGGGCACACGGGTTCGAGCCCTGGTCTGGGAAGATCCCGCGTGCCGCGGAGCGGCTGGGCCCGTGAGCCACAGTTGCTGAGCCTGCGCGTCTGGAGCCTGTGCTCTGCAACAAGAGAGGCCACGATAGTGAGAGGCCCGCGCACTGCGATGAAGAGTGGCCCCCACTTGCCGCAACTAGAGAAAGCCCTCGCACAGAAACGAAGACCCAACACAGCCATAAGTAAATAAATAAATACTTTAAAGAAAAAAAAAAAAAGCCCAATTCTAAGTTATAAGTAGAATAATACTGCTAGTATAATTAATAATCTTTTAGCTGGCCATTATACTATTGACATTCTCTTTTAGAGTCTGAATAAATGAAACCAGGTTTCCCCAATCTCTATTTTAATAATTCCTTATTATTAAAAAAATCCATATTCTTCTTAATACACTTATTTCATTCTGTGTTATTTACATATCAAGTTAACTCTTGGGGATAAAGGTTATCTTGTAATTCCTCTACCTGGAATGTTATTCTCCCCTCTTCATTTGCCTAAATCCTTCTTATCTTAAATACACACTGCCTTGCATTAACTTTTTGTACAATAAGTACCTTGAAGACAGAATCCAGCCATGGTCTAGTAGCTAAACACCTACATATTTAACCACTTTCATTTTTTGAGTCTGGTTGCTGCCCTGAAACACTCTAGTGATGTGCGAACATTTCTGCTTCTCAGATTGTAACAGAGAGACAATTTTGGTACTTTCCTAGGGGTCTGCTTCTTAAAAATACCGTGCATCACCGTGTGGAAGCTCACAGGATAATGGCAGAGTCTCTGCATGATGGCGTGTTGTCATTTGCTCCCATGAACCTATGAACAATGTGTGAATGTCTGGTTTTCCCAAGGTCTTTGCATGTCAAATAAGAGTTATTCCAGTATCCACTCTTCTTTCAAAGGGCCCAAATTTCAAAACACAGCTGTCTGTGATGTTGGGAGACCTAACCAGAATTTGCAAATAAGCTTATGTAAGCATACCCTGGCCAGCCTTGTACTGAAAGGCCTATGTGAATGAGAGTTTTGATTTCTCATGTGGACAGCGAAGGGTCTTCTGGGAAGAGGCATCTCCTGTCTGAATCATAATCTGAAGAGTACCCTCTGTATTTTATCCTTACCTGTACAGAACATAGTGCTGGGCAAGAAACAACAGCAGACTTGTAAAACACTCAGTCTGCTTAATGCCCAGGCTGCATAATGGTCTCATTAACAACATTATTAATGACCTGGAAGCTTGAGTGGACATTACATTAATAAGTTCCTCAGATGGCACTAAATGTGGAGATGGTAGGGGAGACAGAGGTGAGGCCAAATAATATTAATGGACCTGTGGAGATTATGGGCAGTAAAGTACAGCATGAGTTCAGTCTGGCAAAATACAATGAAGTACGAGCGTCCAGGAAAAAAATAACACAGAAGATTGACATTCATTGGGTAGCTGGAACCTCAGACACATGTCAAAAACAAATAGATAGATATTATTACCCAAAGAATAGATAGGATTTTGCTGTGTAACAGAAATAGCAAAGTATAAAGTTTATAACAAGCTGCCCGTCAGAGGGCTTCAGCAAATGCTGATGGTGGTTAAAAAAAAAAAAAGTCAGTGAAAGAACTGTTCTTGGCTACAAGAGTGTGAGCACCTGGACTTCTGCTTTGGATTTAAACGGTCTTTCAGGAAGATGAAAAGCATCTGAGAGATTTGAGGGCATTTTTTTTTTCTTTTTCTTTTTTTTTTTACAGAAATAAGCTTATGATGAGAGATTAAAGAAATCAAACAGACAAAACTCTGCTGAGCAATGACAAAAAGAGGTACTTAACTCTGATCAAAATTACTGTTTATATTTTAAGGGTTTTCCAGATAAGATAATTAACAAATATATTGTTTAGTTATACATATGGCAGATGAAAAAGTGAATTTACAGGAAGCATCGGCCCTGCACAAAGCCATGTAATTGAAAGAAGACCCAGGATCACAGAATTTTAGAGAAAAAGGGACGTAAGAGATGATCTAGTTTGGTGTCTTCAAAGTGAGGTCTGAAGGCTCCCTAATTCAGAACTGCCTGGAGAACTTGTTAAAAATGATTTCTCAGCTCCTACTCAGCCCTCCTGGATCCTAATACTGAAGGGGGATTGGCTTGAGAAGCTTGAAGAGTTTAAGGGCCTCTTCCTATAAATAAGGAAACTGAGGCCCAGAGAGGTAAGCTGCCCAAGGTCAGGCACCAGTTAGTCCTGGTTCCTGGTCCAAGGTTGTTTACCACCACTCTGGGATGAAACTTTCCCGAATCTATAAATTGCATTTATTATCATAGTATGTAATTTTCTGAGAATACAATTTGTAATTCACATTCTAGATGTTGCTTCAAATGATAAGGGAAGGGAGATGAGAGAAAATAGAGAACAAAGATTGGGGTAGGAGGTAGAAAGGAAAAACTCAGACAGCCAGGAGCAGGAGTCACAAATAACTAACTAGTCTCTGATTAAGATGGCATAATATCTACATGGGTGAAGATAAATCATAGTCTGAACAGAAAGGCCTTCCATCCACTCCATAGCTAACTCCCTCTCCCTGCTCCTTCCACAAAAATATACACTTAGAAGAAAAAAATCTGAGAGAAACTGGCCCTAAAAGGAAGCTGAGGTTAATAAGTGGGTTTGGCTTAATGCCCTGGGCCTTGTCCAAGTTCATCTTGAAAGAGATGGACATGAGAAGGGTAAATGGAAATGTTCCCTCTGGGCCACCACACAGGGATGGCACTGTGACGACCTACTCTCCAAATCCTAAATTATTTCTAGATACAGAGTGCCATGTGAAACACGCAAAGACAGAACCATATGGTGTGCTGTATTCAAAGGTTTTTCTTATACTTTCTCAACTCTCACAGACTTATTGTTTCCACAGCTAAAGAACTACTGGTCAAAGTTTTAATGAAATTAAACCAAATCTCTCATCCTCCTATTCCCATAATCACATGACAGTTTTAGAATTCCACCACCTTTTAGATTCCCTGATTTATACTGGCATTTAACTTCTGTCTTCTTTTACTTTGACTAACAACAAACAAAAATTATGTTAAAAAGTATAATAAAGCTTCCATGGAAAGAGAACTTAGAAAGGGAAGAAAACCTAAACAAAAGTGAAATCTCTGCCTCATTATCATAAACCTTTTGCTCCTATGGAGTGAAGGTCATAGGGATAAGAAGCAGATTGTGGCTTGCCCTTGTAACTATTTCTGTGGCAGCGACTGGCATGTTCTGGATAGTTCTCCCGTCTCATTAGGAGCCTGTTATTTGAAAAGCGATCATGTTGCATTGATATGGCATCTTTAAGCAAGAGTTGGCCAAGGAGTGTTTCCAGGCTGGCCATTTCCTGTTTGACAGCTTCTAATCCTATAAAGGTAATCTGGGTCTTCCCCCAAGGCAAACCAAAACAAAAGAGAACTAACACTGATCAATAAAATAAATCATGAAAAATATAATAGGTTAAAATGGCTTTAGGTAAATGTAGCTTTATAAAAAAAATCATTATAAAAGAGACCCTATGTTTGACATGCATAGAAAATGAGATGATTAAAAAAAAAAAAAAGATGGGCTTCCCTGGTGGCGCAGTGGTTGAGAATCTGCCTGCCAATGCAGGGGACATGGGTTCGAGCCCTGGTCTAGGAAGATCCCACATGCCGCGGAGCAACTGGGCCCGTGAGCCACAACTACTGAGCCTGCGTGTCTGGAGCCTGTGCTCCGCAACAAGAGAGGCCGCGATAGTGAGAGGCCCGCGCACCGCGATGAAGAGTGGCCCCTGCTCACCGCAACTAGAGAAAGCCCTTGCACAGAAACGAAGACCCAACACAGCTAAAAATAAATTAATTAATTAATTAAAAAAAAAAGAAATTGGAAACTGAACTTTAAAAGAAAGATGTATTACCAAAGCACAGTTTTTATTAGTTTTCAGAAAAAAGAAAGCTCATTTTATTACAATTTGCCAAACTTACTGGCTATAAAATGGACTTGCGAAAAGATTTCTGGAACATGATAAAAAGATCTATAGAGAAAATAGTGGAAGGAAGATTATGCATTCAAGTTATATTTTAGAGTGCAAAAGGACTCTGAAAAACAGATTTCAAAGAACATATTCATACAAAGGAAGAAGGCCCTTTGATTTCTCATGAAGGCTCAACTCTGACATCTTGTCTGTTCCCGGAGTGCAGGGAGCAGATTCAGTAGCAGAAATCTTTGCCTTACATTTTGGAGCAGCCTTGGGAGAGCAGCAGAGAGCTCTCACAGTCTGCCTGGAGGGCCCAGGGGGGCTTTCCAATTCAGAGCTCTGGTACTCTTCTGCAGGATAAACAGCTCCGGATTCTTCTTTAATGACAACAGCATATCAGCTCCTTTTGAGGTTACAGCATACATAAACAGGATCTGCCTCATATTTTCCAGTTGTGGAGGAGGGAAGGCCAAAAAAAAAAAAAAAAAAAAAAAAAAAGTACCCACAAACCTTTTCCTGCAGTTAACTGTGGAAGATGACTTGCTTTGACCCATATGCAAGACTGAAAAAAGGAAAGAAAGAACCACAGAATGGAAAATGTTCCCAGAAAGGAAACAGGAAAAGCATTACTTCCTCTGTGTGTGAGAACATCAGTGGGCAATCAGAGGGGAGAAAGGTAATGCTGAACTCTAGGGTTTTAAAAGAAAAGGGATGCAAGCTCAAGAAGAATGAGTAGAAAGGGTTCTTAATAAAGTCTTCCAGGTGCCAAAACCCAGAGACATCAATTGAGAGGTCTTGCCGGGCACACGCCCTGCTCTTCACTTTGAATGCTAGTTAACACTGGCTGTCAGGTTAGGTAGACAAGCAGGCTATTTCCCAGGATCCCCTGAAGGATCGGCTTGGCACTGAAAACTTCTTGGCCTTCAGGAAGCCCTAACAAAACGCTCCACGTGAAGATATTTGCTCACAGAACTCACTTTCTTGCACCCTGAGCCCAAATTCCTTACTTGGTTTTGGACTGAAGGTCTAAAGGAAAAACCTCAAGATTTCTGTTTTATTGACCTAGGCCTACCAGTCTCCCCCCTCACCTCCCCTACTCCAATATTTTCCAGAAAGCTGCAGAGAAAACTACTTCATCTGTATTTAAATGTGTATTTTAGTGGTGGGTCAGCAAACTTTTCTGCATCATTCAAAACACTGAGCTGACAAAATGAGAGCCACAGAAAAAAATGAGAAACCAGTTAGTTAGGTTCAGAGGTAGAGGAGAAGCCAGCCAGAGACAACTCTGTTATCAGAAACCCAAGCTTGAGTCAAGGGGAGCTCTCAGAGCCATGGTCAAGTTTGAATCTGGATTTGGAAAGGCAGGGAATCATCTAGGACAGGTGGCCATTGAGAAAACCGTCTCCCATTTCTAGGCACATTCCATTCCCGCTAGATAATCCATGGGTTTGGGGAAATAACAGTTGAAGAAACTTGGCACATGAGATCTGAAGTAGCTAAGATCAGTGGACCTTTAATTCACAGCTTACTGCCTAGTGCTTTTGTCCTAAAACATGGTTCATGCAACACTCAAGAGAGTGGTAAGTCCAACTTGCTCATCTAAAAGAATGGCAGTCCTAAAACCATCAGGGATGACAGTTTTATCCTGACACGTGCTGATTAGCTTGCCACAGGACAGACTAGTCCTATGAATCTCTGCAGGTAAGAGTTCTCTGTATTTCACTTTCAGTCTATGGATCAAGATATCAAATTATAAAAATGCAATTAATTAGCTGATATGGCAAACCTCTCCTGAAGGCACCTGACTGATAGATCACACCTGGAAAATTATGCAGTTGGGTGCCCAATGAGTATGAATCTTGAGAACCTTAATCACCTCTCCCGATCAAAAGCTGTAACAGAGACTCTCTTGTGGAGGAAACCAAGAGCCAATGGCAGCTAAGAGAAAAAGAGACCAGGGCAGGAAGAAGAGGACAAGAGTTGAAATCAGGAGGGAAAGCTAGACATAGATCATCTGGGGAGGAACAGTCTTGGCCAGGATAGGTGAAGCAGAGTGACAGAAAGGGCTGAGCATGGACCAAGAAAGATATGTTCAGGGTCAGCCTCCAGGGCCACCAGCCCCAGCACATCAAAGATGCGCTTGGCTCTGGCTGGAATCAGGAGTACGAAGACTCACACCCTTGGGCTTTTCTAAACTTCCTCTATCCCTACTTCCAGGTAAGTTTTAGTGAATGCTTTGAAACTGGGGAAGGTTTAGGAAGAGGCTGAAACAATATCCACTCTGACTGCTTTGCTCAGGTGGGGGCCCGGCTACAGCAAGATGGGAGAGGTTGATAGTCTTAGCAGGGACTGAACACCTACTGAGGCAGTTCTCCCCCAGAGAACAGGAGGTCATGATCCCTATCTCTGACTTTTTTCTGGGCCTGTAAGTTCCTCCATTATATCCAGCTAGTTGTGTAGCAAGTGCAGGCTTTTTAGCAAGTGCATCTTTAATTAAAAGATGGAGTGGGTGAGAGAAAATCAGGATAAAATCTATTTTTCCTCTACTTCCCCAACATAAATTGATAGTGATATGTCTGAAATAGGGGCAATTATAAGGACTTGACATAAAAAGGAAGCTTAGAAATGTTAGCCCAACTAGTCAAACCAATAGAACGAGTAGTTTCTCTTTAAAAACAAAAGTTTCTTAAGTCTAAAAAAGGGGCATTAGGGACTCTCCTGGTGGTCCAGTGGCTAAGACTCTGCACTCCCAATGCAGGATCTGGGGTTTGATCCCTGGTCAGGGAACTGGATCCCACATGCCGCAACTAAGAGTTCTCATGCCGCAACTAAAAAAAGATCCCTCATGCCGCAATTAAGACCCAGCACAGCCAAATAAATAATAAAGATAAATAAATAAATAAGTGGGCATTACACAGGAGAGAGTTAAATAAGCAAAATCACACAGAGAGAAAACCACAATATTACTGGTATAAAATCCTTTTTCATAGGCAACTTTCGATGGGTTTGGAGCATCATCTTATTACAACCCCATATATTCTCTTAAATCGGCACAGTTCATTTTTAGGTTATATACCTTGCAATGTAGTTAGGTTAAGCTTAAACAGATTAGGAGAGTAAAGCAACATTATTTAAAACTCTAGTCCTAAGAAAAAGCAGAGTATTCAAAACCAGTACTAGTGTTAGAAGAGAGCAGGCAATCTTTTCTGATGACTCTTATCGGTTTTACTCTTATCACATTCTTTTAGTATTATGGTGATCAACTTCCCTCAAAAACCTGCAAGGAAAAGCAGTGATGCCCCCCCCATCCCTACCCCAGCCAAAAACTAATTTCAATCAATGTCCTAGAGCAACATTCAATATTTCTTACATTAATGAGATTCAGATCTGTGCTCTGGCCATAACAGGAGTGAGCAAAGAGCATGTAGAGTTAGCCATTTGGTAATAATTATCCAAAGCTACGGCCTCTTTTATGCATACCTTATGGCAATGCCACGTGTGCATCCATAATCAAATGCTCTTAATTTTTAATGCGTGAGTTTTCCTTTTGAGGATCAAAAGGGTTCAGAATTGTGTTTGAAATGAGAAGGAAAAGAATGAGAAAAAAATCTCCCAAAGTACCATAGACCTGAATTGCCATCTCACATCAGATTTTTTTTTTTTTAAGTTTGCCAAAATGAGCTGGAATTTCTTTATAGCTTTAGAGCCCTCTGCAGCTCACATCCAGGGCAGACATCACCTCTCAGTCCTCCAGCAATGCACGGTTTCTCTGTGCGCACCCACAGGTAGACTGGTTTGCCACTCTCCCCCCGCTGCCACCAATTCGAAATTTCTAGCAAAAGAGAGATCTGTCAAAACAGGTTACTTGTATTTTTATTGGTTCCTCCAGACCATGACGACATTTCCTGAAAGGCAGTGCCAGGAAACTATTAATGTCTGTGAAGAAGAAATGAAAGTTCTTATGAGCATAAACTGTCTGGTGCCCCAGGAGACTACAGCCTGAAGGAACCCCTGGTCTTAGACTGCGACACTGATTCAATTGGCTGATACATTGGAACTCCAAATACCACCATCAGAGGAGAACAGGAAAGCGTCTTTCCAAAAAGAGAGGTCTGGGAGACAGAACAGGCTATTTCCTCCCTTTCTCTTAACCGCTTGCTTACCTAGAGTAGAGTATCTGAGCAGGCAGCTAATGACTGGCTCAGTCAAGGCTTTAACACCAATTAGTTAATCCATTCAAGTAGTTAATGGATCCTTTCCCAAGCAGGAGGGATAATAAGGCCTACACCTGGAAGAGGAGCGTGTGGCTTTCTCCACAAATGGGAAGAAAGAATCCATTCTAACATCCAGGTGCAGAAACAGAATTGCACCTTTTTACAGGACCTCAGCAATTTTGCTAAGGCTAGAGTCACACTGTGTGAGCACTTCACATGGCTGATCTTAAAAGAAGCAGGAGCTTTACAGAAGACTGGAAACTAAATTAAAAAAAACTTGTTTGAGGCACCGGACCTTTAGGAGACTTCCAAGTATTTCAACTGATATATTATTAAGTGCCAAAATCATGTGGGTACTTGCTAAGGTTATAACTGGGTTTGTGGAGCAGAAAGGCAGCTCACTGCACTGCCATATCCCTCTATTTCACAGCGCCACCTGCTGGGTGAGGGTGGAAAGAGCTGAACTTTGTTTCTTGGATTGATAGCCTATGAATTCAAAGAAAGAAGAAAAGTCCCCAAACACTGAGAAACAGTGCTCTTTATGCTGGCACGTTCATACAGAAGGGGACAGCTCTGCTCATCTTTGCTGCTGTCCTAGCCACCCACAGTCCAGGGATGAGTGTTTCCTTTGAAATGTCCGAACAGGAAATAGGAGCATTAAAACCAAGAACGTAAAATATGGGCCATGCATGTTGACTAGCTACATTCCCATCTTAATAGCCAGGTCATTTGAATCATGACCTTTAAAAGCTGGAGGGTTTTCTCATTATCTTTAATAGAGCACTGTAAGTGTGCTTTACAGATGAAGTTAACTCTATTCTCATAATTAACCCTCTTCAGGAGAACATTTAATATCCGGCCTCAACATAGTAAACACCTAAACTCAGCGCAGCTAAGAAAAAACTGTAGCTAGAGAAACATTCACTGTCACATAAAGCACTAGGTTCCATACCTGGAATGTTAAAAAGAAATTAATCCATATCTTAAGCACTGTTCATTCAACCTTGAACAGATACGTCGATTTCTCCTTGCTGAGGAAGAAGCTATAGGCCCAAAATGCCTCATCAGAAACTTCCAGGCCAAAAGTATTTCAGAATTTTTCAGATTTTATAAAGGTAAAATGGTACATTATGTATTATATAACACTTCCAGTGGGTTCTTGGGCTGCATCCACTAATCAAACAATATTCCTGCAGTAAGATATATGAATATTCACAGCCAATGATTAAAGACTCTAAATAGACTTGTGACAGTTCAGATCAGGTTTTCTTTTCAAATGAGTTTGTATAAAACTT
Organism: Balaenoptera ricei; assembly: GCF_028023285.1. Taxonomy (NCBI): domain Eukaryota; kingdom Metazoa; phylum Chordata; class Mammalia; order Artiodactyla; family Balaenopteridae; genus Balaenoptera; species Balaenoptera ricei. The sequence goes on from NC_082642.1 coordinate 113,909,041, forward strand.
AACAAGTTGCACTTTGGGGGGCTTTTTGAATTTCAGAATTGAGGATAAAGGATTATGGACTTGCACAAGTCAGTCTTGATTTTAATGAAAAAGAGGCAAAGCAGTGGAATAGGATTCTTTAGAAGGCTGAAACCCAGGTGTTTATCTTGGTTATTTGACTTTGTGGACATTACTTAATAATTTTAGCCTTGGTTTTCTTATTGATTGCATTGTGGTGGGGATGGTGGTGGGAGTGGCAGTGGATGGGTGTTCCAAGATAGGCAGGAGGGAATCAGTATTCATCCAATGCCTACAGAGTTCCAGTCCTATGCTAACTGCTTCTAGTTCCTCAATATTATAAACAATAGTGTGATAAACAGTAGCTAAATCTTTATACATGTCCCTTATGATTTCTTTGGGATAAATGCCTTAAAATGTAATTACTGGATCAAAAGACAATCTATAACTGTCTGTCTGTCATCTGTTCGTCCATCCATCCATCCATCCATCTGGGTTTATGTTAACATTGCAAAATTGCCTTAAAGGTAATTTACACTCCCAACAGCAGTGTGCAAGAGCACCTATTTCCTGTACCCTTGTCAATGCCAGGTGTGACCATTAACAAAATTATGCCAATTTGAAACGTGAAAAATGGTATTTCTTCGATTAAACATGCATTTCTCTGATTGCCTTGCATTTTTACATAGGCTCCATGTAATCTTCCAAAATTTTATGAAGCAGTTATTCCTAAGTTTCTGTCGTTAGTGGTAGAACCAGGTCTGTTTGACTTCAGAGCTTATCCTCCTTCCAGAAGCCCCTGTGAGCTCTGAATTGCATTGTGTGGAGGGGCTTGAAAGGGACCTTGGAGGTGGACTGAGTCTTTGGAACACAAGGGCACAAATGAGTTGTGGTGGCAGCTTTGATTGTATCTGTTGACTATGTTGTGCTTCTACACAGCGCTTCTCTACTGTACTAAGCCTAGAGGCTTCCTAGGTGGCCAATGAAACCTCTTTGAAATAGCAGCCCTCATGGCTTAAGGCTTGGGGAGAGAACACAGGGAATGTATTTTAAATTACTATTCATCACCACTCAGAGCACGGTACAGTTTTTAGACTAGCTAATCATTAATCAATTTATTAACCAAAACCAGTATACTATTGACTTGGATAGCCTAGATATTTTGTTAATTCTAGCTGTTCCTCCCTCCCCATATGGGCTTACATTGGTATTAAAATTTAAATAACACATCTGCAAAACTCAGATGATACGACAGCATTTTAGATAAAGTGACTTTAGGTCAGACTTTATCTGCTAATCACACACTGTTTTCAGTCATTTATACCCATGGAGGAATGGGATGAACCAGACCCAGGGATTCAACAGGCGTTCTAAAAGCCGTCATCTTTCTTACATATAAAACCCTCACCAGGGTCTTAGCTACCAGCTTTCCAAGGTATGAGTGTCACATTCTTTCTATACTCCTACCTGCCCCCACAGGAGAGGCGCAAATAGCTTGTGAAAATGCTGAGAAAGAGCAACAAGGTAAAGGGTCAGTATAAATCAGTCTGAATAGAAATCCCCCACCTTAGGTCAACCGTCAGCACTGGAGATTTCTCTATTTCACAGATGCGGGCAGGGCTACCGAGGTGCCATCTCCTGTACTTTATGGGACTGGGAATGCGCCTCTTGGTGACCCTGTGATGGCTAAGCCGGTCACAGTCCAGGCTTGCTCTTCTGTATACAAAGCACACTTGAGCAGCAAATCTGTGTGACATACACATTTTCAGGTGTCTCTCTGAAGGAGACGAACAGATTTCTCTCGAAACAGAATATCCTGAGAGAAAACAAAAAACGACTGGCCGTAAATATGTCAAACAAAAATCTTTAACTGTGACTCAGGATTTCAGGAGTTGGTCTGGTCTCAGGTTGTTTAAGGAGCACAGTCTTCTGTATTATCCTTGCTTTAATACCCACTGTCCATGACATCACCATCCAAACCATTTATTTAGTCTGTTTTCAAGCTCACCACATGGCAAATGACTGCCTGCATGAACAAAACAATTCAGTTCTACAAGAATTCTTTGCAATTGATACCCCTGGAGAGAAAAAAAAAAAGTGTAACTGCCATCTAAAAACATATTGAAATTTCTGTAAGTGGTTATATAAATAAGTGACTGACTGTCATTAAAAGAGGAAGAAAAAAACCCACAAAGAGCTGCAGAAGGCATTTCTGAATCTTGCAGACATAGTAAAGCAAAATCATAATACCCCCATGAGCTCTTAGTTATCAGAAATCCCAGTTCGAATTTAGCCATTGACAGGAGGGCAAGGTAAGACAGATATCTTTCTGAGTAAAGACTAAGTCTCTAACATCTCATACCCCTTACAGTAGTGGTTTCCAAACTTTAGTATGCATCAGAATCATCTGGAAGAATTTAAAAAACAGGCTACTGGGTCCCACCCCCAGAGTTGCTGACTTAGAAGGCCCAGGTAGGGCCCAATAAATTTGCATATGTAACAAGTTCCCAGGTGATCCTGCTGGTCCAGGGACCACATTTTGAGCACCACTGCTGTATAGCGCAGAGCCCACCATTAGGCAAATGGTAGCTGGAAAATAAATGTATATTGATTAAATCGAATTCATCTTCAAAAATAATGTTTTCTTCCCCGCCCCAAATCTAATACGCTGGTGGATTGCTTTTTACAGGGCATAGTAATTACCTGGAGAGTCTTGTTAAAACATCAAAGCTTCTTAAAACACAGATTACAGGGCCAAACCCCCGTCCCCCAGATTCAGAATCAGCAGATCTGGAGTCGGTCTGAGAACCTGCATTTCTGATGCTGATGCAGCCGGTTCTCAGATGACACTTTGAGTAGCACTGGGGCAGCAATCCACTTCCAGCTGCTACTAAACGTCACACCAAGCAGATTTCTCAACGTATATCTCAATTACATAACTTTCCATATTCTATTTTATCATTTGGGCTCATGGTTTTCAATCCTATCAGACTTACCCTAAAGCAAGAGCTGTGTCTTGTTTCTCCTTATATCGAACACAATGCCTATCACAGTGTTTTGCTATGAACACACAGGTGTGTGTGTGTGACATATGTTGGTAGATTGATATATACTACATACATGGGTAGCAACAGGAATACATATTTGTTTGTTAATTTAGGTTTCTTTTTGCTCAAATCTTCCCCCTACCAATCTATTTACTGCATGTAAATCTAATAACCGCTGAATTTCTTAAAAAATTAGTTGTTTGTTATAAAGCAGAAACTAACACACCATTGTAAAGCAATTATACTCCAATAAAAATGTTAAAAAAAACTCTAAATTTTCATGAAGTATTTTATTGATATGCTAACTTCCATTTATCATCATTGTGGAATCAATGAGAAATTATGTGCAACTGAAAAGAGAAAAAAAAATTAGTTGTTTGGCAAAATCAGTCTTATGTGGTAGATGGCAACACAGAACTTATTAAAAGCATTCTTATGTATGAGTATCATTCGCCAACATGCCCTCAATGAATCTGAGGCTAAAGAAAACCAGCAACTGGAAATCACAAGTTCCATTAGGACTGTAAGCATTTTCCAAGCCCTCTGCCAGAGTCTCCCTTCCTCCACTCCAGGGCCTTCTATCCCCTAGAGAACCAAGGGGTCTTTAAGTTCTCTGCATTTAATATTGGGCTGCATGTCAAAACATAAAGAATGAAAACTGGTTTATGCCATAAATTAAACCAATAACTTACAGCACACTTAATCCAGCATGGTGCTGGCAAACACATACACCAGTCCCACATCTGATGAGTGGCTTTAATGTTAAAAAGAAAAAAGTGTGTGTGTGTTTGTGTGTGTGTGTTGGGGGGGGTGGGTAGTTGAAAAGAGGCAGTGGGCTTGGGGAGCAGGTGACAGACTTGGCCCTTAGATATACAGGAGATAGTCTGAGGTTTTATCTACTTAGTAAGGTAAATTGCAAAGCAGAAGCTCATACAATGTTTACTTTGGTATGTCCTTCATCTTCCCAGTCCGCTACATCCCATACATTCTCAGAAGAAAATCCTGTAACTCTAGAAGAAAGGAGAGCCCTGGAAGGTTTAAAGCAGACTAAAACTCACTTTCAAAATCTCCATTCCAAGAAAAAAAAAATTCTATTCTTCTGGGATCTCTGAAATCAGAATAAAACAAAACCCAAACAAACAAAAAACAAGGGCTCTACCACCTGCTTCTAGAAGGTCCAAAAAGTTAAGGTGTGAGAAGAGGACTAGCAGCAACTTTTCCAGCCTTTGGTGGGAGCGGCCAGTACTGGCAATGGTTATGTTCGACAGAATTGATTTGTGATGGTCTTGGGGGAAACATGTGGAGAGATTTTAACATTTGATTAGGTTTCATCTCCATACTTCAAATAACAGGACAAATCAGTTTATCTCTTCAACTGGAACCCTCTTTACAGATAGAAGAAATGAGATGCTTTCAAAAATTAATTTTCCCACAGTTCCCTGAAGTCCAGAGTTTTGATGAGGTTTTATGCAGGTTTTGACTTCTTTTCTTATGACCTTGTAAACTAGAAAACAAAAAAACTAGCTAATTAAGTTTTTTAAAATGAAAAGTCAAGTCCCCAAATTAAAACGATCCTTAAAATAACTTCTAAAAGACTGTCAAACTCTGGACAAGAAAGTATTCATCTCTGCACATTACTTGTTAGTTGTTCAGGGTAGAGTAGAAGCTCAAGAGTCTTTAAAGTTGGTTTAGAAAGTTCCTTAAAAAAAAAAACTATATATATATGTCTGTACACATATATATATAAATTCACCTGGAGAAAACTAAAGCCATCATTCTTTGAATTACAGTAACCTATTTGGATAATACAATAATAATAATAATAATACTGTAATAATAATTATACTCATAGTAATAATACAACTATTTGGATATACAGCAATAAGCCATTCAGATCCTTATTGGTTGACTGAAATCATTATTAAGGATGAAGCCAATTTTAAAATTTTCTGTTAAAAAAATTTTTTTTTAAACTGGGAAGACAGGGAAAAAGGAGACGAAATACCAGGGGTTATTTGATAATAACCAGAACAGAGGTGGAATATTGGGGTAAAAAGGTTTTAGATGACCAACAAGCAGCAGGTGAGGGCGCTGGTATTTCGGCAGTAAAGAAAGCATGGTACTAAGTGGTAAAATAATGACAAAGAAACATTTAATATAGCTTGAAGTTCTTTTTGACTTTGGCAGCAATGCCCTCCAAATTCCATCTTGAAGATGGCTGAGAACTCCTAGAACCTTAGTCTCATGACTCAAAAGGAAACATCTATTTCTATGTTTCTCTCCTGTTGAACAAACTGCCTACTGGCTCAGAGAGATTAAACGAGGTGCTCAAGGTTATAGGACTAGAGCCAGGTTTTATGATGTCCAGTCTGTCCAAGCAACTGAGAATGGGGAGGCCAGTTATGACAGTAATCTAGGCTGGAGGGGATGAGGCTTGGATCAGAGTGGTGGTAGGGGGAATGCTTGAGGAACCAGGACAAAGCTACTTCAAGTGACATCTCAGCCTGGAAGAAGACTGGATTTCCTCAAGCCTAAGATACATGGCTTTTAAACTTCTTTCATAGTTTAAGAATTTTTGAGATCAAGATGCAGCTTACAGTCAATGTTAAAAGAGAGGTAGAAGAGGTGATGTAGCTGTCAATGCTCGTGCAGGTGCCAACAACACAAATGTCTAGGAAGAGATAGTAGCGTTTTGAAGCTTGGAGGGGCTGGGTGACTGTGTGAGGGGCCGACTGCAGCACATGCAGTGGCACAGAGGACAAGTGGGGAGCAATGGATGCTAAGACTGGAAAGGTATTAAATCTGTGTTAGAAGAAGACAGAATTACCACAGATAGCGGACAGTTCCAGACCTCTAAGTACTATTAGGGAGGCAACATAGATGGCTAAAGGGAAGTAAAGTAGAAAGAGTAAGAATAAGTAAAATAAGGGCCTCAGAAAATTAACACCATGCGTGATCAGGTCTGGAATAACCAAGAACTGCCTACATCAACCAAACATTTAGATTCTAATCTCTAAGCAAAATGGTGTAGGGTCCTGAACCAGCTAAGAAGATGTTCAAAAGTCCACAAGCTTGGTCCTACCTGAGACTAACCAACTCCGAGTGTCTGAGGTGAGGCCCGGGGAACTGTTCAATGATGTACAGGGAGAGCCTGTTATCTCACAAACACACTGTGTACTTAGGGACAACTAATTTTTGGTACTTTAGGTTTATCTGCAAGACTGCTATATATTTTAATATCTAAAAATGTGTGCCCCCCCGCTTTTATAACAGCACCTTTCTGCTTTCTATGTGCACATCTATTAGTCACTCAACCAAGAAAATTTTGCTAGTAAATGTTACGGCAAAGAGTGTAGTTTCCGACTGTGGCTATTACTGAGTTATTCCTGATCACCTCATGACTTCATGAGAATGTAGTTCTGCACCCTCCCATACCCATTTTAGAGCCACTTAGGCCTTGCTTTTTACATAGATCTGTATGGCTCAAAGAGATGCCCTATTTCTTTTTTAAACCGGGTTTTTTTTTTCCTCAGCGAGAGGTGGTGGCTAGAGGCTTTTTTTTTTTCTATTTTTCCTTGGTGGAGGTGCCATTCTAATTTGGTCTGATTTCATTTTCCTGTTCTGGTTTAGGGCATTGGCACAGTTTAAAGCTACCTTGCTAGAGGGAGGCTTCTTCTCTTAGAAGTGCATTAGGTGGAAGGTCCGGGGGTGTGTTGCAGAGAGGTGGAAGAGGAAGTGGAGTGGAAGATGGAAAAGCACTACAGCAGGAGTCTGCTGATTGTTTCTTCTTGTATGCTACTTTATCCCTTTACTCACCAACATCTTTCATTTTCTAGAACAGCAGATCAACAAATCCTCAGTGGCTCCCTATGACATAGAAAGTAAAGTCCAATCTCTTCAGCCTGGCATTGGAGGCCTTCCACCACACGGCCTCAGTGGGTCTCCCAAATTCCTCACACACATCCTCCAGTTACCTCACATCCCCTCACATGCCTGGCATAGCTGAGGCCACAGCACTTGGAGCCCATCTTCCTCCCATCTCCTCAGTCCTCTCCTTTCTCTGAACTCCTCTAGCAGGAACTGTCTGTGTCACTCATTAGGGCTCTTAGTCATACTGGCCGCATTTTAAATTAATGATTTCATACATGTATGATTTACCTCACTAACCAGACCAGAACTCCCCAAATTGGAGCCCCATGGGTTGAATTCAGCCCACATACATGTTTTGCTTGGCGCACACAATGTTTTTAAAGAATTTGAATTAGTTGCCAGCATTTTTAAAAAATCAGGAGATGGCACATAATAAAAATCTGGATTTCTGACTTCTCCTGACAAGCTGGAAGCTCTGACAATTCTGGGCCAGCATTCCAGGATGGTTCCAATCAGCTGGAGCTGTGTAATGATGATCCCTTCAGAGTGATGTATCCTTTCCACTTCGGCAGAGCCCCAGTCACCCCTCTGTCCTGCGCCTGGCCCCTTCCTGCTCTCACAGACCTTCCTGTCTCCTGCAGTCGCTTAAACTTGCAACCTCTGAACTTCACCCTATGCCCTTGGAGGGTATGGTCTTTGTCTTCATCTCCTCACCTCCTCAGTGCTTAGCACACTGCTATTTACATAACAGGTGCTGAAAAAATACTTCCTGAATGGAAGCAAGAAAGGCCAGAATCGAAGAAGCAGATGAAAGTGATGGATCAGGGAGATGAGGATTAAAGGAGGCCAAGGGTAAGGACAAATGATGAAGTGTTTTCCAGTGCCTCAAAAAGGATGTGAAATGAAAGACCGTGTTCCTTTACGGCTTCAAATGGCAGTGATTTATAAAGCTCTTTTAGAAAATTAAAAGAGGTATTTCGCTTTCAAAATGACAATTTCCCAGAAGCGGGACAAGAGAAACGACGTAGGTTATCTAATGATGCTCTTCAACTCTGAGTATACTTTACTGTTGTCAATAGTGAAGTGAGTCAGTCTGTCCTTTTTTAAAGAAAAACCACAAAACTTTAAGGCTTACTTTGTACTGCTGACTAGGTAAAAGAGAAATTACCCTAAAGGCTGCCTTCATTTCACGTCTACCTACAAAATCTCAAAAGAAATACACTGTAAGAGATGCATGCTACCAAGGATGTTTTCCTGAACTTGCACTAAATCCCTTCTGGGTGTCATCTAAGCTGCCCCTTTCCACTCAAATAAGAGTGAAGTTCAGAAGGTTAGGAAGAGCAGGGTTCCAGAATATTAAACACATGATTCAATGACTGAACTTGAAGTTAAACTTCACAGATGAAACTGTGGCTCCAGAGAAGTCAGGCCTTAACTCACAGTTCTAACACTGGAGGTTTTACAGAACCTCCCCCTTCTACCAAAAAGCCTCTGAATTTTACTGCTGAGGGAAAGGAGGGAAAAACTGGTCTTACTGATCTGTTGATACCTCTGGGTTTGAGGGTATGAAGTGAATTGAGTTGGCGCTAAGGTGCTGGGGAATTCAGAGAAGAGGTGGAGAGACTTCAACTTGTCCACTATGAAAGTTTGTGTTTGAACTAGAAGTTTGAGGAACTAAAGCTGAGCAAAGCTTTAGATTTGGGATGTGAGTATCTCAAGCTGCTGGGACAGAGAGGAGGTCACTAATGGGAAATTTGTAGAGGCATCCAAGAACAGACATCTGCCTCACTTAACTATTTTTCAAGTTTTTTCTGTCTGCCTGCAGAGTTGACCTCATTTTTCGTTTCAAGAAATTATAACTTAAAATCCATACCCACTCATAAGCACCAAATTATGGAATGTTTCATTCCGTAGGTAGTGGCTTATCACAGTTTCTAAAATCCCAAACTGCTCAGCGTCCTGTGCAGTATCCTGAGAGACAGTAGCATGTGGTAGGTAATAGCATGGGCTCTGGGGTCAGACAAGACTTAGGCTGGAGTCCTAACTCTGCCGGTCAGTGGATCTGGAGCCCTAGGAAAGTCAGAAAACTTGTTCCAGCCACAGTTTTCTCACCCTCGAAAGGAGAATAAAAATGGTACAATTGCATGGGATTATTTTGAGGTGTGAGTGAAAGAGTGCATGCAGACTACTTAGCACAGCACCCTGCAGGGAGTCAGCCCCCAATAACAAGTTATTTTCATCAGGGTCTCTCACAATGTAGGAAAATTTAGGTGGTCAGTTTGGTGATAGGTCATCAGGATCTTCGAGGAGTACATAAATTGGCTTGGCATTGTGCTCACAGTTCGTAATTCTAAACAAGGTTGAGGTCAGTAACTCCTGTCAGAAGAACTTGGGCTCTGAATGATTTTTCCAGCAGGAGGGATATTATGCTGAGCCAGCCCTGCTCACACCTCTGCCCTCTGTGATTAAATAAATGCATTTCTGAACCAGCCAGGCAAGCGAAGGCTGCTCTGCATGAAGCCTACTGTCCCATATGGGGCCTGATCCCATAGCCTTGAATTTTAACGAATTGAGCTAACTGGTAACAGATAACCAAAGGCATGCTCCCTACTTGCAGGAGGCCAGCAGACTTTTACGGGGACACATCACGAAAACTTTAATAAGATGCAGAACACAAAATGCATTTCAGTAATACCCAAGAACATGTAATGTTTCAGAGTTTGGAAAAACCACAGCCACTCTGTCCATTCCAATTTATAAGCAGATTCTATAGCCTGAGAGGTCTGGGCTTTTATTGGCCTTTTTCCCTGATGATGTAATGAGTATCTGAAACTGACAAACCTAAAGCTGGATGAGAAGCTCAGAACTAGAGATCACGTCATCTTTCCTTAAAGTAACATCTAACTCCCTGCTTGCTTTCCTGTAGAAAGACTGGATACTTGAGGAACATAGAATCACAGAACATTAGAACTAGAAGAGTCTTCAGTGTTTATCTAGTCCACTGGAGGAGCAAGGAAACCACGTGATACACAAAGATTATACAGCTAAACGCTGGCTCTGCCAGTACCAGAGTTTCCCTGACTCCAGGTCCAGAACTTTCCATTAAAGTTGCCACCCTGAGCCATCCAACCATCAGTTCCTCTCACAAAGTTATCCTGAAATTGGGGGACAAACCACTTGTTTATTTTTTTAATGGCCTAGTTGTATGGATGTCCAAAGCAAGGAGACAAAACAAATAGCTATAAGCAAAGCTATTTGTTTACAGCTGCCTATAAACTCAACATTAGCTGTGTTAATTATATTATGACACACTTGTTAATCTCTAGCATATAAACCAGCAAGTGCTAGAAGCACTTCTCACCTAGATGCTAAAATGTTAGAATGATATCTCTATTTAGCTCAAATAGAATATACTATGAACTTGCCTTATCTTTGTATCACCAGCTAGTAAGCATTCAATAACTGCAATTTATTTATTTTAATATTGAGTTACTTTTGTTTAAAAGGGACATTTCTAGGTTATTAAACAAAAGTTCATAAAAAGCCTTTCATAAAAATTTAAAGAGTAGATGTGAGGTCTAGAAAATTTATTAATATTTATGGAATAGTCAGTCGGTGATTCATCAGTTCATCAGCTAGAAATGTTGTGAGGAAATCCCAGAACTGAGATTCACCACAGTAACCGAGTCTTGCCACACTCTCAGCCAGTAATAATTCTTGGTACCCTAACATTTTTCTATTTAAAATGCACCTAAATAGATTTCCTCTCTATTCCCTGCCTTTTTCTCTTTAAGCCCCAGCTTAAGATCTTGGTCCACCATAGTTGACATTCATGGCCTGCCATTCACCTGGTACCTACATACTACCTTGGGCAAGTATGAATCTTCTTATATTTGTGCCTTATATCCACAACCAGATCAGTCAGGATCTCCTTCCTTGAATACTGTCTTAGTTCAGGCTGCTGTGACAGAATACCATAGACTGAGTGGCTTATAAACAACAGAAATTTATTTCTCACAGTTCTGAAGGCTGGAAGTCCAAGATCAGGGCGTCAGCATGGTCAAGTCCTGGTGAGGGTTCTCATCTGGATTGCACATTGCCAACTTCATATCCTCCCACAGTGAAGAGCAGAGAGAGGAAGCAATCTCTCTCATGATTCTTATAAGGGCACTAATTTCATTCATGAGGATGCTGCCCTCATAATCTCATCTAATCCTAATTACCTCCCAAAGGTCCTACCTCCTAATACCATCACATTGCAGGGAGGGAGCAGGGGTTCAACATACAAATTTGGGGTGGGGGAGCACACAATTCAGACTATAACAAAGGTCTAAGACCAAGCTAGGGCTCTGCACACATGGGTTGTCCATGATACAATCTATCCTATCAGAAAAATGAGGGAACTGTACAGATAATCTTTAGACTCCTTAGGGGTAGTCATGAAAAACCTAATATAATGTTGCAGAAGGGTAAAATAATTTAACATAAAACAAGTGAGAATGTATACAATATTGAGAACATTCTGAAATGTTAAGGCTAGAATTTTCTTGAGTTACATAATTCTTTTTTCTAAATTTTTGGGATAATCACAAAAATTATCCTTCTCTCAAGAGTGAGGACTAAAGAAGTGGGAAAGAAAGATATTACAGTATAAAATAGATTAAAATTAAAGTGAAAACAAACATATCAAAATGCTAGCAGTGGTTATTTCTAGGTGCTACAGTTATGGGTAATTTTGATTTTTTTCTTTGCATCTTTGTGTATTTTCCACATTCTCTACAATGAACATGTGACTCTGATAAGCAGAAAGAAACTCCAAGAAGCTTTAAAATAAAGGTAAAGATGAGGTCAAATATTTACAAATATTTGAGGAGAGACATATCAGGGTGTTTCTAGCATCAGTTGGTGATTGCCATAACATCATATTATATCCTGTGAATTCCCAAGAAGGGCATGTGGTCACACAAATCATATAATAAATACAATTTTCCATGGGCTGAATGGATTGATTATGCCAATGGTGCTGGGGATAATGAATAACTAGGAGAATGTTTTAGTGTTATTGATAATTTGGGGGAATGTGAGAGAGGCATTGTTCAGGATCCCAAGGTCGGTGCTTGAGGTAATATGCCTCTACTGAAAGGCTGTGAGTACAAGAAGAAACTGATGACAACAGGACAGGGAGAACCGGGAGACTCTAAACCCAGGATAGGGGCTGCCCAGACATGTTCTATAGGGCAAGACCAGTGTCTACAGGGAAGGCACTGGTAAGAGTCTGAGATAAAAGACTTCCAGAAAGAGAGTTCTAACCTAAACTCAAAATACTGTGGGACAAGGGGTAAAGGATGAAGCATGGAAGCAGCAAGGATGAGTAAGAAGGGCCAAAAGAGGCTCCACAGGCTAGGAAAGGGCATTCAGAAGTTTCTAGAAGGGCCTGGGCTGTGATTAATGAAGTCCAAGCTTAAGAGAGAAATATGAGGCTGAATTTGAAATTAACTCCCACTCGTGAAAATTTCAGTTCTTGCATATGAATTCAACTGTAACACCAGAGATGGTGAGAAAAAAAGGGTGGGAAGGCTATGGAGTCCAGAGGCACTGTGATTAAAGGTGTACATCTCACTCCCGAGCTTGAAGGATATTGGTGGAAATCTGCCAAAAGACAGTGCAAAACAGAGGGAAAGGAAACCAATGATCTGCCCTCCTTTGCCCCAGTGTGTTCAATGTAGTTTCTTTGAACCACATTAGGTAAAAAATTAAGGCTGAATTCCTAAGGCTTGGGCCAGGGCTGACAGGTCAAATGTCAACATGGGCCAGACAGGTAACATAAACAAATGAAGTGGTCCAGTCCAGAGAGGTCCACAGTGTAGGCAAGAGCCCGTCATGCTCTGTCTGAAGGGACAGCTGCAGAAATGTGGGCCTAGGGTTGCCAAATCTTCTGAGTTTTCAAGAAAAGCCAGATATCTGGATTTCTCTGTGAAATCTGCTATTGTTAGTAACTAATTAAATTTCTTTAAAAAAACATTAAGTAGATCAAAGAAAGCATATATGGGGAGGAATGTGGTGCCTGGGCTAGTTTGTGATCTTTTCTCTGCACGCTTCTTCAGTACAATTGCAACTTCAGTTAAGGAATGGATTTAAACATGACATGCTATCTTGAAGGCACGCAAATATCTGATCTTTGGCCAGTCCTGAGAATACTGGGGACACTCAAGTGGCAAAAGAAACGTGTATAATGGAACTCTTCACAGCTAATACCTTGGGGAGAATATTACACAAGTTTAAGTAAGCCTAATGTCCAGATGTACAAAGAACGACATATAGAATTTGGGAAGAAGTTAAGTGTGGGCTGGAGTCAATGCCTGAAAACACTTGTATGCAATTTACTTTGATTCTAGTAGGAAGTTGCATTTGAATACTGCAGAACAAAACCTGGTCCTGAGGGGCAACTTTATAAAATGATACAGACTCAGCATGAGCTACAGCAGTGACCAGAGAATTGATTAGTTAGGGTTTCTGTGACTTTGGATACATCTCCGGGTAAGAGAGATATTATAGTGAAAACAAATATCCACGTCCCAAGTGGATGGAAAGCTCAAGATTGCTTTGTTTCAGATTAGACAAATAAAAGTGCTTAAGTGTACACCCCTAAATGCTCAGGGGAGTGAGAGAATTTAACAGGATTCTTACTATCTGTACCAGGTTGATTACTGTGTCTCCCCTTCTTCCTCCATTCATGTTCACTGAGAACCTGTGAATACGACTTTATGTGGAAATATGGTTTTTGCAGATGTAAACAAGATGAGGTCATACTGGATGAGGGTGGGCCCTAATCCAATGATTGGCGTCCTTATAAGAAGAGGGAATTTGGACACAGACACACATTGAGGGAAGACCACCATGTGAAGACAGAAGCAGATTTTGGAGTTACCACTACCACCACCCAAAGAATGCTGAGGACTACTGGCATCCATCAGATGCTACAAGAGTCAAGGAAGGATTCTTCCCTAGAGCCTTTGGAGGAAGAGGCAAGGCCCTGCTGGCACTGTGATTTCAGCCTTCTAGCCTCCAGAACTGTGAGAGAATAAATTTCTGTTGTTATAAACCACCCAGTTTGTGATAATATGTTACCACAGCCCTAGAAAACTGGTTTTTTTTTCAAGCCACTTCTGGAATGGAAGGCTTGCTGTGGTGAATTATACAATGACTTACAATTATGCCCCAAATTGGAGCAATATGTAGGGTATAAGAGATAAAGGCACAGGAAGCATTCTGTCAACAGAGCATGAAAACCCTCGTTTTTGGAGAGAATGGAAATAAAAAATAATGACCACTAACCAAATGGAGAGCAAGAGAACTTCCAATTCCAGTGGTGTTATACAGAGCATTTATCCCAGAGTTGAACTAAATTTAATTTCATTTAGGTGAAATTATACATTACAGATTTAAAAAATTCCAGTCATCTTTTCCTTGCCCAACTTAGTTTCCTTTCTGTGAAAAAAGACCAAGCCCTAGAAAATAACTACAAGACACTTTAGGTTCTTCATATATCTAAAGAACAATATTAAAAATTAAGTTATTTATAACTTTGTCCCACTCCATATGCAGAAAGTTTTCCTAATATACACTTACATGATTGTTGCGGGGTGGTGCCTTTCATTTTTGCCTTTGTAAAAATTTAAAATATAGTTATTTTAAAATCTGGTTATAGAAATAAACATAGCATTGATTTATCCATGGGTTCTCAGTGTTAATACTTTTTCTTTGATTTTATGTCTTCATGTCTTAGACCTCTTTTTTCATACCGGCCTGTAATTGCTAGTCTAAGCCTAGAGAAAGGAAGGAGAGGCTTCATCTGTCTCACGTAGAGGTTCAATTAATAAAGCCACAATAACACAAACGATGCCGTAAGGCCTATCGTCCAGCTGGATGCACTCAGTTTTAGATGGATACATACACACATTCACATATCACCACCAACTATCATTACCACCACCACGCAGACCTTGGACCAAAAGCCTCCCCTACAATTCTGGTACATATAAATGAATTTCTTTTAAAAGTACTGTTCATTAGGAAGGGTACTGCTCTATATCATTTTTGGATGATTTCTAGACTACAGATGTCTGCTCATGCAAAACTCCAATGGAGTACATTACTACAGCACACGTGTGCCATATTCAGTTACATATCAAGAAAGTTTAAACACATCTGCTCAACACAAGTGTATATCATATGGTCCTGGTCAGCTCTGTGGGAGCTGAACTCTCAGACCACAAGTATGCCCATTGGTAGCCTAAATAACATGACAGATAACACATATATCATGATAGCATTATAGGTCATTTAAGGGTGTACACGTAAACTGCGTGTGCTTCCTGTGTGATATATTTTGTATTTATTATATATTTATAATATATATTTATGTATAAATACATAAAATATTTTATTTCACATTATGAAAATGTCATTAAACAAAATTTATATTTATAAATACATGATATATAAAATGTTAAATTATACATATTTAATATAGAAAATGTATAATAAAATTATTTTTATTAGTCAATTTTGAAATAAAATTATTTACTACTCTTGTTTTAAAAGATTCTGGATTAGTCTAATTGCATAGCATACACTGAGGTATAAAAATGAGCTTTAAAACAATTTTTTTAAAATTCATTATCTTTTTTTAAAATTAATTTTTATAGGAGTATAGTTGCTTTATAATGTTGCCTTAGTTTCTGCTATACAGCAAAATGAATCAGCTATACATATACATATATCCCCTCCCTTTTGGATCTCCTTCCTATTCAGGTTACTGCAGTGCATTAAGTAGAGTTCCCTGTGCTATACAGTACGTTCTCATTAGTTATGTATTTTATACATAGTATCAATAGTGTATATATGTCAATTCCAATCTCCCAATCCCTCCCACCCCATCTCTTCCCCCTTGGTATCCATATATTTGTTCTCTGTGTCTGTGTCTCTATTTCTGCTTTGCAAATAGGATCATGTATACCAAAAACGAGCTTTTAAAAAAGATTCTGGATTATTCTAATTGCATAGCATATACTGAGGTATAAAAATGAGCTTTAAAAAACTGCAACAAAACAGAAGGTGGGAAAAAAAATACGGGGGCTGACAGAGAACGATTATCCATTCACATTTCTGATTTGTGGAAAGGGTTTCATTGGTCTCAGCAACTATTTTGATAATATGTAGATACATGACAATTTAAAATTAAATTTACACTAATAAAGTATCACTTATGTGTGTTCTCTATATTGAGGGTAGGCATAAGATTGTTTTCAAGAAAGGATCTTGCTGCCTAAAACATCTGAAAACAGCGAGTTTTGTGGAGGGCATTCCAGAGCTGACTTTGGACCAAATTCTGACTTCTGAACACTTTCATCCACAAGGAACCACCTCTATGCTCCAAGAAACGAGTCTCACAGAGGCATCTTCCTGGGTCACAGGTGATAATTTAACAAGACCTGGGTGGGGATAGGTTTACAGAGACCTCTCTAAAAAAAAGAAAATCATGAAAATGTGCCTGATCTAATTTGGATTTATCCATAAACAAATAAACATTCCACTTTAGCATTAAAACATGGTTAAAATCAGTTTTAAGAGATTTTACATTTTCATACAGAGCATTTCACACAAATCTAATAAAGATATGACTTTCTCTGAAATTGCCCAAGCTCTCTGTCACTATAAGCTCTTAATACATTAGAAGGTGCTCAAGAAATGTTGGTAAATGAGTGAACAATTAAAAACCATTTGCTCCTGAACACTGCCCTATGATGCCTTTAATAAATTTATTCCACAGGATGAGTCTGGGTGATTAAAATAGCATGCTCTTTTTCACTTAGGCCAATAGGAAGCTTAGACCTAAATTTGTGATTTACTTCTAACAACCATAAAGGACCTGAAACTATATATTTCGGTTTCCCACTCTTATCTCTGGCTTTATATTCCAATTACTCCAATTCCCTCAACGAATTATTTTATTGTTCTGCATCTCGTGCGCTTTGGAAGTGAGCTAAAAATAGACTAATAAATAAAAAGAAGAATCTTTCTTAAAACCGTAACACCTTACTAACCTCTCCTATAACACTGGGTGATTTTTTAAAAAGCTCTCCCCAAATTAACCCTTCTATCTTTGGTAAATTCTGGAAAACCCTAGGGTTTCATGGGAAAGTTAGAAAAGCAACGGCCTAACCTCTGATCTTTGTTGGGTCTGCTTGTCCCTCAAAAGGGGGGCTATTCCTCTGAGGCAGTACTAAATGAAACAAGAGATTGGTCTGTTTGCTACTGTGGCTTATACTTGCCACTTTTCTATAGTGCAGAGAACCTACATGTTACCAAAGGCTTAACTTTAAATACTAGGGTGAGAAGGTAAAAGAAACAAAAGAGGAAAGAGAATTGTCTGTGCCAGAGGCAAATTTCAATTTTTCAGAGGCAAAGTTCTTTCCCACTGGATTTAGACATCAACTTTATTTTGGCCTAACGAATTTATGCCTAATTTTTTTTTTCCTATGCTCTTTTATTCTCTTCAAGATGTAATCCATTTAGGTTTGAAAATAGTCTATTGTGTGTGTGGTAACTTTCATTCCAAGACACAAACAAAAGTGCTTTTCAAAAACTGTCCATGTCTATATTTAAGCAATTAGTTTAGACCATCATGTCAAGCCTTATACAATTCTGCACAACAGATCTTCTTTAAAGAGTAAAATACAATTTAAGAAGCTGAAAGTAAGTTTAACTCTTTAGCAGAAAAACCTGGGGCTAGACAGGAAATTCTGGAATCCCAGTCTTTGCCCATGTACAGGAGTTAAGAAACATAAAACCCAACTGGACTTGAAGGCTTCCTTCAGCTGAGGTGTCAACAGAGTGAAATGGATTCCTGACTTGGGTTTTGTTTTCTCTCTCTAAATGGCAGTCCAAAAAAATAGTGTAAGAATCATCTGGCACCTCTTTTGCCATGCGTAGTTTCTCTCCTCACACCCCATGGTGGGATGTGTCACAATAACTTTGCGCCCACAGATATGGCTTCAGGGTGGCCCCTGAAATGGAGTGAGCTGGCTGTGTTGGCAGCTTGCTCTGGTTAGCTACGGCTGCGGGGAAGAGTCGGCTCCACTCTCCCTTCCTCCTCTTCTCCCCCTCATCCCCTCCTCCCAAACAAATGCCTCACCTGGCTGCCACACTGGAGTGGTGGCAATGCCGAGGGTTCTGAGGGTGAGGGAAGGGGAGGAATCACAGGGTCTATGTGACTAAAGCATAACCAAACAGGGATGCATAAGTGAGCTGACTTTAACTCTGCTGCTAGTTTTCCTGGTAAAATCGAGACCATGGAAGAAGGTCTTGTCTGTCCCCTTCCGTGAGGGCTGTTTAGCAGAGCTTGGGATCCTGTCGTTTGAGAGGAGGACAGGACAAGAATGGAGGAAGACAATGCAAACAAAAGTGGACTCGGACTGTGGCTAGGTGGTCCATACATCCCAGTTTGCCTGAGATAGTTCTGTATTAGCGTGTCCCCTTTTACTCTCAAAAGCTCTGACCCAGTGTCTCTTAAGAGGGCATACTTATGCTGTAGGGGGACAATTCTTCCTTTCAGGAGACTGCTTTGCTCACTGTAGGAAACTTAGCAGACCTACCTCTGTCCCCTAAATGGCAGCAGCATACCTCCCTCCACCCTATCATTTTTTGCCCACCCTGTCATTCTGACAAGCATAAACGTCCTCCCTCTTTTCAAGGGCCTTCTGGGGACAGTAGTAAAGCCTTGATGCAGAGCCACTGAATGTTCTCTCAGTGAAGACATGAGTAAGGTGAGGCTAAGAGACGTGAAATGATTTGATTAAGGCCATTGTTAGAAAATGGCCCGGGAATGAATTGTTTCTTGGTTTTATATACTGTGCTCTTTCCAGGACAAAACTCTATTGTCCCATGACACACCTATAGTTGAATCACTGTCTGCAGAGGCCCAAACTGCAGCGAAAGAATATACATGTGGTAATACCAGTGTTTTACTTGTGACCACTTACTCATATGTAGTCAGTAGCTTCATAACCCTTGCTAGTTACAGACGTGATCAATAATAATGGTATTTTTCAAGGAGGACTTGATACTTTAGATTTTTAAGCATATAATATTTGGAGCTAAGTCATAAAAGCTTTCCAGAAAAGGAGAGTAGTGTTGTCATTATTTTTTAAATAAATGAAGCTTAAAGAGGGATTAACAGCTAACAACAGTGGCACCAATAAATATGCTTTTGAAGAATCTTTTCTTCACGGAATTGAAAATCTTTTTTTTTCTTCTAAAAATGTTTAGGATATGGTATTCTCAAATGAAGCCAATAACAACACCTTGCCTCCTATAGTTCTTATTAGTTTCACTTCCTTAATAAGATTTAATCCTGAAAATAACCCTAGGAGGCAGGCAGAGAAAGTATTATTCCCATTCTACTGACTGAGAAATTTTAGTGTCTTGCTAGAGGGTTGGACCTCCAGCCCAGTATTCTTATGTTACGTCTTGGAAACTCAAGTCAGGAGCACTGTTGAGAGTCAACTATTACACGTACTTAAATAATTCTGCTTCTTTCTCCAGCATTTAGGAGAAAAATATTATTTTTTCCTCCACATAATTACTCATGGTCATTTGTAGTTGCTAACAGCAGGACTCCTGAACCATGGGGAACGGGCACACTGAGTCACTTGCACACTCACCACTCACTGAGCACTTACTTTGCGTCAGGCCCTGGCTGAGGCACTGAGGCTGCAAAGGCTCATCAGACCCGGCCTTGCCTTTGATGGGTTCAAAAATATCTTGAGAGCACCTTTAGTAATTTTGATCAGAGCTGACTCACTTCTATTACCTTGAGCAGATATGGCCAAACGGTTCACTGTGATTGACTGGCTCTGCCCAGGCCAGGATCCTTCCCTGGGATGCCAAAGTGACCCCTCTTTCACTAAGCCCTCCCCTTACAAAAACCCTCAACAACAACCAACTGTAACATCAACCCCAAACCCTGGGGACACAGCCTTTGCGTAGACAAGTTCTAGAAATAAACCGATGGCGCACCAGTTGGACTACTACTGCTACACTAAAAAAAAAGGCTGTTTACTTTGGTTTTTTTAGACACATTTGTGGCAGGAGGAGGAGTGGAGTGCCTAGAACTAGGCTTCTATACAACTCTAAAGTAGCTACTGGGATCTAAATTGCTGTAATATTCTCTTCAAGCAGTTTCAAATATTCTAGAGATTAGATTCATAGGCTTACCAGTACCCTGGAGATTTGATTAGCTTGTTACTGTGGATACAGATAGCTGTGCAGCTTTGGGGGGAAGCCCCCACGTCATAGCTCCTCACCATCCCCTAGCCTCTCCATTCCCTCTTCTTAATAAATAAACAAATAAAGCAAGCATGTGGCAAATATGTTTCTATTTTTCCACCAAGAACACAGATGTGACAGCTTCTTCCCCTTCTCTTCTCTCATCCTCCCCAGCTCCGTCTTCCCCCCTCCTTACCAAATGACCTCATCCCTGCGCAGAAAGGACACCAGCTGCAGGGAGGGTCTGCTCCACCAAGCGGGATCATTACCATCATTAGTAATGCCAAGAAGCCCAGACGGCCTTGTCCACATGTGCAGTGTGTTATAGCTCTGTGGTCTCCCCACATCCACAACCAGGCTGCTGTCTGGAAATGAAAAGGCTTTGCCTTCCTGAAAATAATGTTATCAAAAGACTGTTTAGATATTTCTTAACAAATCCATCAGTGACTGTAGCAACAATGAGAAGAATCTGCCAAGATGATGAATGTGGTGGCAGCCTCAAAAGTCATTTGAGTACAAAACTCCCATTTAAGAAAAATGAAGACACGTGATTTTTCAGGGTGAGAATTGTAAGAGCTAGTTTGCAAGAGGAGGGCTGCCTAGAAAATAAAAATTAGAAAAAAAAAATTCTAACATACTGGCAAAGTAAAAGCTAATGTTATGATCTCTATTTTTACAGGCGTATCCCTATAGATTCATGCTCATTTCTTCATGCACTCATTCACTCTTCTCCACTCTCCTGTCTGCCAGTTAGTGCCAACTCATTCCAGAGAACGAGGCTGTGAGGTTTTATCAGACATAGTAATAATAGCAATTACCATATACTGAGTGCCTACTATGAGCTGGACACAGGGCTATGTGCTAAATGCATGCCTCTCAACCACTTTGCACAGATAGATCATTACTTCCATGTTACAGATGAGACAACTGAGGCTCAGTCAGAGAGGCTTCCCGGGCCCTCTTCTAGAAGCATGCACTCTTCCTAGGTGGTCTCGTCCATACTAATAGCTTTAAATATCATCTATAAGCTGTTATCCAATTTATATCTCCAGCCTAGACATCTCTTCTGAGCTCTAAATATGTTCTTATAATTACCTGCATGACATCTTCATTTGGATGAATCACAAGCATCTTAGATCAAAAAAGCCCCAAACTGAACATGGGATCTACTCCTGCCCCCTACCCCCATCTCACCTCACCCGCAGGCTAGGCTCTTCTTCAAAAGTTTTCACGTCAGGAAGTAGCACCTCATGTCAGAAACTGGAAGTCATCAGTGACACCCTCTTCTTATGCAACGCCACCAATCCAGGGAGCCACCGAGTCTGGTAAACTCTACCTCCTAACTCTGTCTTGAATCCATCTATTTCTCCATTGACTGCTACCATCATCTCTCACCTGGAAAATGTCATTAGCCTCACTGGTTTCCTTCTTGCACTCCTCTAATCCACTGTGTGATGAGATAAAAAAATTAAAGTCAAACCTGAATATAATCATGTTTATACCCCACCGCCCCCCCTGCAAAAAATCTTTCAATGGTTACTCATTGCTATTAGAAAAGACCAAAACTCTCGTCAGTGCCTACAAGGCCCTGCTTAATCTTGCTGCCCGCCGCCCCCGCCTACTTCTGTAATTTTCCACTTTCCTCTCATTCTCTGGGCTCTAGTTTAGCTTGCCTTCTCTCATTCCTCTTTTGCACCAAGTTCCTTCTTGACTCTGGTCTTGGAGGCCTGGCCTTCAGCCTGTGATGCTCTTATACTTCCTCTTCGTCTGGCTAACTCCTACCTATTCTTTGAGCCTCAGGTTAAATATTATTTAACAAAATAGTCTTCCCTGCTCCTTTGATTCAATTAAATTCCACATGTGTTTCTTCTTCCTTATATTTACTATGGTTGAAATATTTATTTGAAGGCTTGTTTTTCTTTGGCTTCCCCAAGTGGAGTATAAACTCGATGAGGTAAAGAAAGGCCATGTCTGTCTTGTAAACAACTGTATTCATCATGCCTAGCATAATGCCTGGAACATAGAAGATGCTCAATCAATACCTGTTAAATGAATAAATGAGGCAAGTAACCTGCTCAAGGTCACAGGATTTGAACTCAAATCTGTCTGTCCTAAAGCACATTCTCTTTTAAAATCTTGCAAAGCAGAAAAGAGTACTTTATAAATTCAACATATCATAATCAGTTTTAGGGATGTAAATTTCCCCAGTCTCAAAGTTCTGATTGACTGAAATGGATGGATGGATGGATGGATGGTTAGATGGTTGAAAGGAATGGGGTCTGGGAGTATGGAGGGATTGGGAGGAATATATCTCCCATAGTACATGTGACATAAAAACATCTACTGGCCTGCATGAGTAGTCGTAATAGAGAAATGAGAGTATGGATGACAGAGAGTAGATATTAGAGATTGCTGAGCTGCTACAAGCCTGAACAAAATAAGATTTAAAAACCAAGGAAACAAATCTTTAATATGGCTGAAAAGAGTAAAGGCAAAGAGATTTTGAAAAGCCAAGATACCATCTTTTATGGGGGAAGAAAAATTACTGAAGGTGGTTTTTGCATATATCTTCTCTCCTTCCTCGTGTGTGTGTGTGTGTGTGTAGGGTGTGGTGTAGATAGTGAAGAATGGGGTGAAGGATGGACTACTGGGAATACCTGAAAAAAGCTTCTTTGAGCTTTGAGGACTGGGGAGTAATTTTTTTCCATCTGAGATCTAGGATATTTGCCTCCATCAGTACTACTCTAAAAACATTCTCTGCTGGGTAGTCTGTCATTGACCCTCAGATGGAGTGAGGAGAGATGAGTACAGAAGAGTCTGATCAGCACAGGCTAAGTTAGGCCCTTATTCCTTGATTCTGTTCATGCCGTCCAGTTTTCTTCTAAAAAAGTGCAGGACTTCACATTTTCCGACAATGAATGTGGACTCGTTACATTTGCCCTAGCTGTCAAGGTCTGGGAACTTTGGCTTTGTTCCTCTCCTTCAATCCATTTATTTTCTTGAACTGTCCCAGCTTCTCACAAGTTCTCAATTATTAAGAACTTTAAAAAGTTTATTTCTCATGTTTGTGTGAATGAAATGGTGATAACAATTAGGTGATCAGCTTTTCGGCAAAAGAAAAAAAAAAAAAAAAAAAAACCAAAAGCCACTTCTCCACTTCCCTCTCATGTTCTCTATAAAAGGCAACAAAACTCTTCAGTAAATTCAGTATCATGCAACATGGTTGGAATTGTTCTGATTAATTACATAATCTGGTTAATAGTGTCTGAACCACACACAGAGTACCAATTTTCAAAGAATTGAAATAAAATACACTTAGTAGTAAAATGATACAGGGCTCTAACATCTTTCTTTGATGAATCAGAAGATGCACAAGGATCTTGTAGTTTTGAACATTTTGATCATTTGATTGCATGATGGTGCTTAGGGGCTGGCTAATGAAACATTAGATAACAGAGTTCACAGTATCTATTATTGGCGGGTCACAGAGCCAACCGTATTTTTTTACTAGCTGGTTTTCTATTAGAATACAAAAAAATGAAGCTTCACATTGAGTTTGACATTTATGGTGCTAAGTTCTGCGATCAGATAATTCTGTTTGTTTCAAAGCTTTTGGGGTGTTTTCTGATTTCAGTTACTAATTTTTTTCCTCCAGTGTCATAAGTTTTGCCCTTTTCAGCTCCTTTAATATTTAATAGTAACTTTAAAGACAAAGGTCTAGCATTTCTATTGATCTCACAACATTATAGGAAAGGATCAAGATCCTGAGCTTATGGCAAAAGAAAAAGGGATGCAGAGGAGACCTATGTTAGAGGAAGAGGAGTGACAAAGACAATGTAACCGAGAACAGAGGAAGGAACAGCTCATGCCCTCACAGTTCATGAGCCCAGGCTGCGCCTTTCTATTCAATCTTTCCACGGCCATTATTTTAAAAATCAAATTGTAGTGGGGCCAGCATATGAGCGACTATCATTTTGAAAGTAGAAAAAGCTGAGAGAAACCAAGGCACAAAGTGAATTATTCTTTCCCTGAATTTTACAGTTTAGAAAGATCCCCAGTAGACCTAAAGCCATGTCATGTAGCCATAAAATACTCCATTTCATCCCATAGCTGGGCTGTCTGCACTCATTCCCCACTCCCCAAAACGAATGCATACAACAAATTCTATTATTTTTTTTTTTTGTAGGGCAATTGTTGATTAATGAATCATCTTTCCTGTAATTTTTATTTTTTGTAGACTTAGTTTGGCTAGGTTCCCTGGCATTCCTGTTGAGGTACGTAATGGAAAATTTGACCTCACACTCTTTCCTTTTGTAACATCACAAAACACTGATATAAGAGGGTTACAAAAAAGTAGCTTGGAAATGAAGGGATGCACAGAAAAAAAAAAAAAAAGCTCAGTGTGGAAAGGAACAAAGATACATTAAATCATCTGGAAAGTAAATATTTAGCTTCATAGACATGAAGTTACATTTATCTTCAAGAACAGCTCATTTGTTACAGCTTAGGATGTCACAGTGTTTCCATCATAATTCTGCTTTTCTAAAGAGATTATAAACCAGACATTAAAAAGCCATTCTCAAAATTAATTTGGAACACAGGCAGACCATTTTGTAGATCCTATAACTTTTTCCCAAAATGGTGATTTACAGAGAGGCACACAGAATAAAGGTGTCAGTAAGTGATTTCTTGCATTTAGTCGTATCTGAGTTGAAATAAAAGCTTGGCAATCACCCTTCTGTGATCACATCCAAGAGTCTATGGAAAATGTAACAGGTCATACAGAGTCAACTTTAGTACTGTGAAACTTGGGGTTTGGCAGTAGAGACATGTTTTAGGACAGGTCTGTCAGCAGAATTCATAGTGGAATGAACAAAATGGTTGTTAAAACTGTCTTTTTACATTTTAAAATAATAAGACTATACTTTTTAAGATGAGACTATACTCTCTTCCCGAAGGCAAAAGAATCATTTCTTTAAATGCATAATCCAGACTCAAGAGGACACTGACCCAGCCACTGACTATGACCTGAGAAAGTTATCGACTTGACCACAATGGGAAAAGAGTCCCATATAGCTCCAGCACCAACCTCTCAAAATGCCACAGTGCCCTGGTATAGGGTATCCAATGAGGTGTTTCATGATAACAACATAGGGTGATGTGTATATTGTCAACCCTCATAGTCCCATGGTTGTCAGAATGCATATACAGAGTGTTCAGCTTATTAATCATCTAGATGTGCTGAAAAAAGGAAGAGGGGAAAGAGCAGATGCAGGGAAGGCTGTACAAATCACTACTTCATTACTCAGGCTGCTGGAAAATGTGCAGATGTTTCTTGATGTTACCTAAGTTGTTTCCAAAACCACTGTCACATCTATGTACTCTTCCCTATAAAAATGCAGCATTATTAACTGGAACTATACAAATAATTCTCAGTGGAAAAAGCTTTAATATGCCACTTATGGGCTGGATGAGTAGTGTTTATTTGAATAATAATGTTTTGTTGTTGTTGTTGTTGTTTTTTTTTTTTTAGAAGAGGGAGTTAAACAGGAGAACCATGAAGTATGCAAATAAGCCACAAGAGAAGAGTTTCTCTTTGTTAAATTTTGTGTTGTAAGTGGTAACAGATGGCTACCTATTCCAGAGACTGTCTTAGGTTCCTACTTCTCACTGACTTTGGCAGATACAGGAAAAAAGAAGTATTCAGACAGCTTGGAGTAATTCTATTTATCCACTTATAAAATGCAGGTGGACTGATAAAGAAAGCTTTTAACTACAAAGAGAACCATTAGGGAAAAAATTATTATGTGCCATTTAATATCCTGTTTAAGGGAAGTATGAAATCTTGGTCGAAAAAAATAGGTGATATATAAAAATATCAACTCCAGGGAGTATGTTCTTCTAGATTCTTTTGGATTCCTAAAAATTTTCTAGGTCTTATTTGGTTTCTGGCTTCCCTGATTTACTTACACTAATCTTACATGAATTTGAAATAAATTTTACCCTTCTACTTCCCATAGGGTATTAAACCATATTGGTATTTTGGTAGAACTCCACTTAAATCAGCTTTATACTTTTCAGCTCTTTAATATTCCTGTAGCAGGCGAGTCTTGTGTTCATTCATAGGATGTACTCCTGTGACTAATAACACTTAAGAAAAAAACGTTGATCAATTTTTTTGAAATCAAGTTCATAAGTGAATCAGAATAATTGAATCAGATAAAATGCATAATGGTTTTCATCATTACAGTGAAAGATCTGGGAGTGTCTCTGTTTTTGATAAACTTATCTTTTTAGGACAGCAATTTCTATAGCAATAAAACAGGGGTGAAAAGTACCATTTCTTACTTTCTTCTATAAGCATTACATTTAGGAGTTTTTCAACATCTGTCAATGCTGAAATTAATGAACCTGTGTCCCAACACCAAATTCTCATCTCCTTAGGCAAAAAATTTTGTGTGCATGTGTACCTTTTCAGAGATATTTCATTCATATGCAGGCAAAAACATATACTGTATACATATATTCTTTACTCCTTTTATTATATGTGAATGGTAGCATTCAATATACACTGTTCTGTACTGTGCTTTTTGGACTTAACAGTATACCTTGGAGATCTTTCCATATCAATACATAGACTTTTCCAGTCTTTGTTTATGGAACCATTGTATTCCACCAGTATTAAATGTCCTTACGGAAGTATATTTAGGTTATTTCTGATCTTTTGCTGTTACAGACAATGTCTGTTAGTTTTTATTTTTTTGTTTTTTGAATTTTTCAATTTTTTTATACAGCAGGTTCTTATTAGTTATCTATTTTGTACATATTGGTGTATATATATCAATCCCAATCTCCCAATTCATCCCACCACTACCCCTCCCCCCACCACTTTCCCCCCTTGGTGTCCATATGTTTGTTCTCTACATCTGTGTCTCTATTTCTGCCCTGCAAACCGGTTTATCCGTACCATTTTTCTAGGTTCCACACATATGCATTAATATTCGATATTTGTTTTCTCTTTCTGACTTACTTCACTCTGTATGACAGTCTCTAGATCCATCCACATCTCTACAAATTACCCAATTTTGTTCCTTTTTATGGCTGAGTAATATTCCATTGTATATATGTAACACATCTTCTTTATCCATTAGTCTGTCGATGGGCATTTAGGTTGCTTCCATGACCTGGCTATTGTAAATAGTGGTGCAATGAACACTGGGGTGCATGTGTCTTTTTGAATTATGGCTTTCTCTGGGTATATGCCCAGTAGTGGGATTGCTGGGTCATATGGTAGTTCTATTTTTAGTTTTTTAAGGACCCTCCATACTGTTCTCCATAGTGGCGTATCAATTTACATTCCCACCAACAGTGCAAGAGGGTTCCCTTTTCTCCACACCCTCTCCAGCATTTGTTGTTTGCAGATTTTCTGATGACGCCCATTCTAACTGGTGTGAGATGATATTGCATTGTAGTTTTGATTTGTATTTCTCTAATAATTAGTGATGTTGAGCAGCTTTTCATGTGCTTCTCGGCCATCTTTATGTCTTCTTTGGAGAAACGTCTATTTAGGTCTTCTGCCCATTTTTGGATTGGGTTGTTTGTCTGTTAGTTTTTAAATTAAACCAAACCACTTATAAGAAAATACATTTGACTGACTAGTTTTGCTTGTTTCTACTTCTTACCCCCATTCCCTATAAAATGGTAAAAAAGAAAAAAAAAAAAAAAGAAAAGAAAGAAAAGAAGAATTAGAAGAGGCAAGATGGGGTCTTGGCTAATTGGCTTTTGGATAATTGAAAATCTTACTCTTTTTTAAATTTTAAATTTTAATTTATTTATTTTGGCTGTGCTGTGTCTTAGTTGCGGCACATGGGATCTTCGTTGCACCATGCGGGATCTTTCAATTGCAGCATGCAGACTTTTTGGTTGTGGCATGCATGCAGGATCTAGTTTCCCGACCAGGGATCAAACCTGGGCCCCCTGCATTGTGAGTGTGGAGTCTTACCCACTGGACCACCAGGGAAGTCCCCTTACTTTTTTTTGTGTGTGTGATTAGTAGAGCAGTATTTTTAGGATAGACTCAAAATAATAGACTCATTATCTCATTACTGTTCTTATTATTCCTGTAAAAGTTATATTTTAATGAGAAGAAGATAGAAAAACGGGAAAACTCAAGAAGTTCAGAGCCAGTTAGTGGAAAGAGCAGCTGTCCTAAAGCCTGACTTCACATGGCCTGAAAAGCTACTCAGGTAATTGGAAGGGAGAAATCTGAAGTAGAGCCTCAATTCTGCAAAGGCTTTAATCTGTATTATGGAGCAAGTTATCATCACCCTCATTTTCTTCAAAAACATTTAAGCACATACTCATAAACAGCTCTATGCGAGGAGCTTTGCAAAGCAAGCCAGCCAGGTATAGCAACTCTTGGCGGAACAGATAAAACAAATGCAGGTATGCCTCTCTTTACAGATGGGGGTTTGGGAAACTGTTTTTATAAATTTTATAATTTTAACAGAAAAATTCTTATGGGATTTCTATAGCAAATTTGTTGGGAGAAAAGTTTTATTTCTCAGTTCATCTTTGGGTATGACCTTCAGATTTCCATATTTTGAGTTGGCTTTATTTAAAGTGAAGACAACTAACTCTGTCTGTGTGTATGTGTATGCATTATGTGTGTAGTTGCTTTGTTTTAGCATTTAAAATTTTTAAAATTTGAAATAACTGTAAACTTAAGAGAAAATTTGCAAAAATAACATAAAAACTCTTCCATGTTCCACCCAGATTCACCAAGTGGTAAAAATCTGCTACTTTTGTAATTTATTCTCTCCATATATATGTTATTTGTTTTTCTAAGCCATCTGAGTTGCAGACATCATGTCCTTTTGCCCCTAAATATTTCAATGTATATATTCAATGTATATTTTAAGAACAAAGGTAATCACTGAGTTTAAGACAGTACAATAAAAATTAGGAGACTTACATAGTCACATTATTATTATTTACTCCACAGACCTTATTTGAATTTTACCAACTGTCCCAATAATGTTCTTTCTGCAACTTTTTTCCTAGTCCAGGATCCAAACTGGGATCACACATACACATAAATTTTCATATCTCTTTGGTTTTCTTTAATCTGAAATAGCTCCTCAGCTCTTCTTTGTGTTTCAGGGCACTGACATTTTTGAAGAGTATCTTTTAGTTTGGGTTTGTCTGATATTTCCTTAACGTTAATTATGCATTTCGGGGGGCAAGAATATCACGGATGTCTGGGCTTCCCTGGTGGCGCAGTGGTTGGGAGTCTGCCTGCCAATGCGGGGGACACGGGTTCGAGCCCTGGTCTGGGAAGATCCCACATGCCACGGAGCAACTGGGCCCGTGAGCCACGGTTACTGAGCCTGAGCGTCTGGAGCCTGTGCTCCGCGGCAGGAGAGGCCGCGATGGTGAGAGGCCCGCGCACCGCGATGAAGAGTGGTCCCCACTAGCCGCAGCTGGAGAAAGCCCTCGCACAGAAACGAGGACTCAACACAGTCATAAATAAATAAATAAATAAATAAAAGAACGTGAATTTCTAAAAAAAAAAAAAAAAAACCTCAAAAATGTTTAAAAAAAAAAAAAAGAATATCACGGATGTCTTTCTCAACGCATAACATCAAGAGGCACATGATGTGGGACTTTCCTGGTGGTCCAGTGGGTGAGACTCCATGCTCCCAGTGCAGGGGGCCTGGGTTTGATACCTGGTTGGGGAACTAGATTCTGCATGCATGCCGCAAATAGGAGTTTTTGCATGCCATAACTAAGACCTGGTGCAACCAAAAAAAAAAAAAAAAAAAAAAAAAGAGGCACATGATGTCAGTCTATTATTGGTGATTGTAATTTTGATCACTTGGTTAAGGTGTGACTACCAAGCCTCTCCACTCTAAAGCTAATATTCCCCTTGGCTATTAGTAAGTAATTTGTGGAGAGATTCTTTGAGATATGTAAGTATCCTGTTCCTCACTACCTTTTACTTTCTAGTTTTAGTATCCATTGACACTTCTTCTTGCCTGAATCAATGAAACTATTGGTTGCAAAATGGTAATTTTCTAATCTACCATTCATTCCACATTTATTAATTGGCATTCTACTGTAAAAAAAAAGCTTTTCCTTCTTATGTGTGTAGTATCTTTTAAATTTATTGTTGCTATGGACTCACAGATTCTTTTTTTTAAAAAGTGAAGTATACTTGATTTACAAGAGTGTGTTAGTTTCAGGTATACAGCAAAGTGATTCATACACACACACGCATACACGTGTATATAATATATACATATATCACATTATTTTCCATTATAAGTTATTACAAGATATTGAATATAGTTCCCTGTGCTATGCAGTAGGTCCTTGTTGGTTATCTATTTTATATACAGTAGTTTGTATCTGTTAATCCCAAATTCCCAATTTATCCTCCCCCACCATTTCCCCTTTGGTAACCATAAGTTTTCTATGTCTGCCACTCTATTTCTGTTTTGTAATTAAGTTCATTAGTATCATTTTTTTAGATTCCACATGTAAGTGATATCATATGATATTAGTTTTTGTCTGTCTGCCTTACTTCACTTAGCATGATAATCTCTAGGTCCATCCATGTTGCTGCAAATGGCATTATTTCATTCTTTTTTATGGCTGAGTAATATTCCAGTGTGTGTGTGTGTGTGTGTGTGTGTGTGTGTGTATACACTACATCTTCTTTATCCATTCATCTGTTGATGGACACTTAGATTGCTTCCACATCTTGGCTATTGTAAATAGTGCTGCTATGAACATTGGGGTGCATATATCCTTTGAATTAGAGTTTTTATCTTTTCTAGATATGTGCCCAGGAGTGGGATTGCTGGATCATATGGTAGCTCCAGGTTTAGTTTTTTTAAGGAACCTCCATATTGATTTCCATAGAGGCTGCACCAATTTACATTCCCACCAACAGTGTAGGAGGGTTCCCTTCTCTCCACACCTTCTCCACCATTTATTATTTGTAGATTTTTTTGATGATAGCCATTCTGACTGGTGTGAGGTGATACCTCATCATGGTTTTAATTTGCATTTCTCTAATAATTTGAGCTGCTGGCCATCTGTATGTTTTCTTTGGAGAAATGTCTTTTTAGGTCTTCTGCCCTTTTTTTTTTTTTAATTTGGTTGTTTGTTTGTTTTGATATTGAATTGTATGAGCTGTTCACTCATGGATTCTTATTTTATTCAATGGGTTGTATTCCATTATCAGTAGTAATTTTGTTGCTCAAGTTCTTCCAGATTTGGCTAGTAGGAGTTCTTTCAAGAGGTTCTTGTGTCCTTTTGACATGTCCCCATCATTTTTTGAGTACTCCCAAACTTCCTGGCATGAAAAGATGTTCCAAGGCTCATCCTGTTTTGTCTCCATCAACCATGCAGTCAGCCATTTATCCAAGGAGCACTGGTTCCTTTTAGTGGGAAAGGAGACTTAGAAGCCAAAAATCTAGGTTCTATGTATGCTCATCGCTACTGGGTTTCATTGCTTCAAGGCCCTTGTACTGTGAATGGAACTAAGAAAATTTTCATGCTTTAAAAAGGTCTTCATAAAATTAGTTCTAGGGGCTCATATTATAAAATTATATTAGGTTTTTGCTATGTTGAAAGCTGGTTCAGGAGTTTTATTTATGTTTGGGTCTATGTTACAATGGACATACATTATAATTACAATACATTGACTACTAAACATTATTACCCCAGATGGATTTGATGAGCTCTCTGAGACAAGGACATGTCTCACTCATTTTTCAAATCTCAAAGCCTAACAAAGTTCCAATCACATAATAGATAATCGATAGAAATTACATGATGTCTGGGATTTGCTTCCTAAGATTCCAGTGTGGAGGAAAAAGTATAGATATAGCAAAGGTGACCATAAGTTGATGACTGCTGCAGCTGTCTTGGGGTTTTTTTCCCACTTTTCTCTATATTTAAAATTTTGCATAATAATGAAACAATTTAAATGGCCATTTGTGACAACATGGATGGACTTCGAGGGCATTATGCTAAGTGAAATAAGTCAGACAGAAAAAGACAAATACCATATGATCTCTCTTATATGTGAAATCTAAAAACAAACAAACAAAAAAGCCCCAAAACCCCAAGCTCAAATATACAAAGAACAGATTGGTGGTTGCCAGAGCTGGGGAGAGGGGAGTGGAAGAAATGGGTGAAGGGGGCCAGTAGGTAATAAATGAATGAAGTTCAAATCTGTAACTTAAACATAATAAGCACATAGAAATTTTAGCTGATGTTTATATTTTTAAATTATTCCCACATACATGGCTTGAGAACACTGCCCTAGTTCTAGGTAGGGTTTTCCGAGATACCCTTGGCCTCGGGAAGAAAGGAGAACTAATGAACATAATGTCGTGCTGTTCTAAAATCTCTGCTCATAGAAATTCCAGAATCATCCAGGCATTTTTTTTTGGAATCCCAACAGAGTGACCTCATATATAAGCTGGAATTCCAACCCCTGGAATTCTAGGTACATATGACAGGAATAGGGCAGGTTGTCATTCCAATGTCAATCCCAGAAATACATACCATAATTCCTTTCCATCTTGTGTTAGCTAATGGAGTGGGTAAGATGTGTAACCAATTCACATATATTCAGCATGGTCTTTTAATTAAAAGGTTAATAGATTTTTAGCTTTCAAGTAAAAGGGAGCTGTGCTTTTTGCAGGAAAGTTTTAATGTTTCCCTAAAATTTGGGGGCAAGCACTAAAAATTATTCTGAAGAATATGGCCACGATCTTCCCTTGGCATTTTATTTCTCTGTTTTTGGTTACACAAAACTCAAGAAGTTCACTTTAATCCCATGAATATAATTGAGGCTTTACAAATGTTGATCACATCATAATACTGTAAGATTTATCCTCGATTTTATGGGTGTTAGAACAAATACTTTTCCAGTTTACTTAGATCTCTCTAAATTTATAAACATGTTTTTCTGAGAAAAGCTAGTAGCATTGAAGGTCCATTATCCTGCCACACAGCTCAGAATATAATGGTCTAGAGCTGCATCATCCATTAGAGTAGCCACTGGTCACATGTGGTACCAAGTACTGGAAATGTTGCTGGTTCACATTAAGATATCCTCTAGGTATAAAACACATAGCAGATTTCAAAGAATTAATAGAAAAAGATCATGTAAATACATCATTAATAGTTGTTTTGAACTGACTATATGTTGAAATTATATTTTGATATAACAGATTAAATAAATATAATATTAAAATGAAAAAAAGGGATGCTAAAAAAGTTTTCTCCAAAAGCATTACATGAGAGTGATAGGAAAAAAAATTAATGAAACAATTGAAATGCAATCAATAATACTCCCTTCTCTGAATGAAAAAAGTTTCTGCCTCTTCTACAGCTCAATTTCTTTATCACTTTGGTGTGGTTAAAAAAAAGTCAAGGCATTTGGATTACCAGGCACCAGAGGCAGTATAAGGTTCATGTGAATGCCTCTTCATTTAAAATTTAAGGAAAAAAATGTTTATGGAATGCTCATTCATTAAAGAATTTAATTTTTTCATTATATTTGGTCTAAAGGACTTGAAAATGCCCATGGTTTTTACTGTCAAATCACTAGTCTAATCATCTTGGAAAGCACTAACTTGAAACATAAATAATTTGGATAGGGCTTCCCTGGTGGTGCAGTGGTTGAGAATCTGCCTGCCAATGCAGATGACACGGGTTCGAGCCCTGGTCTGGGAAGATCCCACATGCCGCGGAGCAATTAGGCCCGTGAGCCGCAACTACTGAGCTTGCACGTCTGGAGCCTGTGCTCCACAACAAGAGAGGCCGCGATAGTGAGAGGCCCGCGCACCGCGATGAAGAGTGGCCCCCGCTTGCCGCAACTAGAGAAAGCCCTTGCACAGAAACGAAGACCCAACACAGCCAAAAATAAATAAATAAATTTTAAAAAAATTAATAATAATTTGGATAGTCATTCTGAATATGCATTTATGATATCAGACCAACCTCTAAAAAAATAAAATAAAATAAATAGGCCTTAGAACTTTCTAGAGAAAGACAAACCCAAGTATTTTGCTGAAGAAATATATGAAGATGGCTTTTTCTTGACATCCCAAGTTGTTTTCTGATCCTTAAATAACTGATAGTCAAAACATTAAAACGGGAAAGTAGAAAATGACAATCATTGAGATATCCTACTCTAGGGGGAAAAAAATAAAATGTGTTTATACGTTTATACGTATATACTGCTCGCTGATGAGAAGGCTGCTTATTTAACAGAAAGTCTTGCCTTGTAAAGCATTCTGCTCCTTCCCATTAGGAAAACTGACACTGATATTCTTTATCAACATTACTTCAAGAAAGTCTCTTTTGAATTATGAGGGTTTCCCCACCATAAATCTGAACTCACTGACTTATAGTCAATATTTTCTGTCAAATTAAAAAAAAATGTGTGTCTGCTTAGTTTTACTGACAAGGAAATATACTAAAGTGACCAAGAACAGTCAATTCAGATGGGATTTGAGGTCCCAAATAATTTTCTCCATTATTCAGGTAACAGAAAGAACCTTTTAGGGTTATTGAAACTAAATGACAACCTTTTAACCAATGGTGATTTAAAAGGTGCATTCCTTACAAAAGCTAGTGTGAAAATGCTAGTGAATTCTTTCCATTATGTCTGGGTACAATCAGAATGTTCACATTCTGTAGCCTGCACATTGCAAATAAATACAGACCAAATAACTTCGTATTGCTGCCATGAGCATAGATTTTCTCCAGACAGTTAAGTGGTACATTAGCACATATTTGTCTCCTGGCTGCAGCTTTTTTTCTCCCTGATTTCCTGGACATACTTGTGGGACAGTCTAGAAAAATCAATGTTGTGATACATACAGATCAGGAAATTATCTCTTGATGGAGTCTTGTGTCTGTAATCATCAGCATCCAGTCTTGCCAATGTCAGTGGATGATGATACAAAATTACTTTTTTTTCTTAAGTGTATTAATGGGTTATTAATGTAAGCAAAATAAAGCATGGCAGGGTGAATAATAGCAACCATATTTCTTCAATAAAATATCCATACTGTATGTCTGGTTGTGGTTTCAAAGAAATCTGGATTAAATAACATGATTCACATATGAAAAGGCTGCTAAAAACTGGATTTTGGTATCATTCAGGCATACATAAAACAGCCACTTTTGCAGTATATCTTCACATTTAGGAAAAATGAAATTGTTTCCTCTGAGACAGGTATACTGGATACTTGAATCATGAACACAATTCATGGAAAGAATAAAATTTAGAGGGACAAGAACAGGGCTAAGTCACCTCATATTCTCAATATACCAGGGGTTTTTATTTAATTCTGATCTGTCAAAGAGGCACTATCCGAAATTCATTAAACTTTCCAGTTTTCCTACTGAATATCTGAAACACTCTCATCATAATATGTGTTTTCCAAGTTCCTGGGTAAGAATTCCGGGTACTGCAGTAGAGGGGCAGTAAATGTCTTGGTGTAGATAAGTTAACACAGAGCTCAAGTTAAGGAATCCAGGCCTTGCAGACAGTGTTTGCAGTGGAAGTTTTACAATGTTACAAGCCTTAGTCATGACCTTCAAGAAGATAACAGCAAGCTCTAGGAACTGTGATTTTCAAAGGGGATGTGGGAATGAGGGTTTTGATGGAAGCTTTCCAGAGCTGCAGCTGCTGAGCTTGTGGGTTTTTCATTGGTTGCCACTTGACAGAGGTAGGGTGGGAGAAGAATTCTTTGAGGGCAAGTTCAGACAGTGAATAGTTCAAGGCAGCAGCCTGCCTAGGAACCATGAGCAATGAATGGACACACAAACCACAAATGTTAAAAGACACAATGGGTTTGATTTTTCAAGGTTTTAAGGGGCTGAAATCATTCTATTACTGTATAATAGCCATGCAGAGAAAAATTAACATGAAGTAATTAATAATAGTCAGCAACAGAGTTGAGGATGGTTTTTCCAAATTCTGCTCTTTTTTGCCACCATTTCTCATCATGGTAATAGTATAGTGGAAACAGCATGAACTTTTGTGTCAGGGAGACATAGATTTGGCCCTGCTACTTTGTGTGTGTGTGGCTGGGCCTCAATTTTATCTTCAACAGGAGACTAATACGTACCTTGCAGGGTTGTGTTTTTTTTTTTTTTTTTCAGGAATCTTTTTTTTTTTTTTAAATGTTTATTGGAGTATGGTTGCTTTACAATGTTGTGTTAGCCTCCAGTGCACAACAAAATGAATCAGCCATACACATACAGATATCCCCTCCCTTTTGGACTTCCCTCCCATTTAGGTTACCACAGTGCATTAGGTAGAGTTCCCTGTGCTATACAGTATGTTCCCATCAGTTGTCTATTTTATACATAGTATCAATAATGTATATGTGTCAATCCCAGTCTCCCAATTCCTCCCACCCCACCCCTTTCCCCCTTGGTATCCATACATTTGTTTTCTATGTCTGTGTCTCTATTTCTGCTTTGCAAATAAGATCATCTATGCCATTTTTCTAGATTCCACATGTATGCGTTATTATACGATATTTGCTTTTCTCTTTCTGACTTACTTCACTCTGTATGACACTCTCTAGGTCCATCCATGTCTCTACAAATGACCCAGCTTCATTCCTTTCTATGGCTGAGTAATATTCCATTGTATATATGTACCACATCTTCTTTATCCATTCATCTGTCGATGGACACTTAGGTTGCTTCCATGTCCTGGCTATTGTAAATAGAGCTGCAATGAACATTGTGGTACATGACTCTTTTTGAATTATGGTTTTCTCTGGGTATATGCCCAGTAGTGGGATTGCTGGGTCATATGGTAATTCTATTTTTAGTTTTTTAAGGAACCTCCATACTGTTTTCCATAGTGGCTGTATCAATTTACATTCCCACCAACAGTGTATGAGGGTTCCCTTTTCTCCACACCCTCTCCAGCATTTATTGTTTGTAGATTTTTTGATGATTGCCATTTTGACTGGTATGAGGTGATACCTCACTGTAGTTTTGATTTGCATTTCTCTAATAATTAGTGATGTTGAGCATCTTTTCATGTGTTTGTTGGCCACCTGTATGTCTTCTTTGGAGAAATCTCTATTTAGGTCTTCTGCCCATTTTTTGATTGGGTTGTTTGTTTGATATTGAGCTGTTTGCAGGGTTGTTGTGGGAATAAATGAGATAATGTATGTTAGGTGGCAGTAGATATAGCAGCAGCTCAAAAAATGGTAATTGCATTACTAGTATCATAAAAATTGATGCTCCTTTGTTATAAATAACTACACTACCATCTATGCAATTGTTATAGGTGAGTTGACCTACAGAGCAAGAAAAGTTGTATTCAACTGCACATAAATCATTCATACTATTTTAAAAAAAAAGGTCCTTTATGGTTTTGAGTTTATAGGATTTTTCAATTTAAATTTTATCAGTATAGCTTTTATGTCATTAAAATAGAGACTTTTATGGGTTCTTTCAGCAGAGTAGAAAACATACTCTATGAGAGCTTTACAATGTCATGAACTCGTTTTTGCTAAAGAGGAATACAGTTAGCTGTTTCCTCCCTGCCTCAGACAGATTTCACAATGATTTACCAATAATGAAAACCACCAGCTGCCATTCCTAATAAAATAGTCTACTGGAACTGCATACCTTATGGCAAACTCTAAGTCACATGCCCTCTTCGTATTTCTGCCTTTCTTCTCTAAGGCCAGTTAAAACCTGCCTTTCATAAATCTTAAGAAAGTAAATCAAAATAACCAATCCTGGAATCTGACCAAATACCAACCAAGATTACCTAGAATAGAATCAAGCAAGGGTCAGGGTATACGTATACCCATCAGTCATTTCCCCTTCGACATTTAAATCATCTGTCCTCCAGGTATCATATTTTGTCTCCTCATGTTTTAACACCTATGATCTTCCTTGTATTTCATATATTCCCGTAGGGCAGGGGTTAGCAAACTGCGGCCAGTGGTTCAAAATCTGGTTCACTATCTGTTTTTGTACAGCCCACAAGAATGATTTTACATTTTTAAATAGTCGAGGGAAAAAATCAAAATTAGAATAATTTTTCATGACATGTGAGAAATATATAAAACTGAAATTTCAGTGACCATAAATAGTTTTATTGGAACACATCCATGCTCATTTGTTCACATATTATCTGTGGCCACTTTTGTGTTATAATTATAGGGTTGAGTAGTTGCTATAGAGATCATCTGGCTGGCAAAGCCTAAAATATTTACTATCTGACCTTTTACAGCAGAAGTTTGTTGACACTGCTGTAGGGGGTCTTTCTCTTGGGAGGAAGTGAGGCAAATAGACTTAAGCTTGACCTCCCTGCCCAGTCAGCCTTGGAAAGGAAATAGAACCTAGTCTGACTTTTCAGTAAGGGTGGAATGGAATAGTAAAAAAACGAATTGGCATAGGAGACAGGAGACATGGGTCTCAGATTTTGTTTTTATGGTGGTTCTGAACAATTATGTACTCAACTTTCCTAGTCCTATAAAATGGCTTCACCCTGGTTGCGTTCAGTTTCTTTCTTCTTTCTTCTTTTTTTTTAAAAGAAGTTCTCTTTTCAAACAGGCTTTTATTTATTTATTTATTTAAATTAATTAATTACTTTTTTGGCTGCGTTGGGTCTTCCTTGCTGGGAGTGGGCTTTCTCTAGTTGCTGCGAGTGGGGGCTACTCTTCGTTGCAGTGCGTGGGCTTCTCATTGCGGTGGCTTCTCTTGTTGCAGAGCACGGGCTCTAGGTGCACGGGCTTCAGTAGTTGTGGCTCACAGGCTCTAGAGCGCAGGCTCAGTAGTTGTGGCGCACGGGCTTAGTTGCTCCGTGGCACGTGGGATCTTCCTGGACCAGGGCTCAAACCCGTGTTCCCTGCCCTGGCAGGCGGATTCTTAACCACTGTGCCACCAGGGAAGCCCTCTTTCTTCTTCTTCTTTTTTTTTTTTTATACAGCAGGTCAGTTTCTTTTGTTTGAAAAAAAAAGTCTGTCCTTCACTGCCTTATTGGATTACCATAATAATATGTGAAATACTACCTGCATCTCCTCCCTTATTCCATTTCCCAAATCAATCCAGGGTCAGTGGAAGCGAAGGGAATAAGGTATTCCCAGAGGACTACAGGATGGAAGTTTAAAACCCAGTTTTAAACCTATAGAGATGAGCCCCCAATGTGACCACATATCTACAACAATGAATAATTCACCCTGGTCTCTATAATGGCAATACTTAGGGCTTATGAAACTGAATCACTTGTTTTCTGGAAATTCCCTATTATAAATATGACTGTTAACTACATAGTCTGAGAATGTCAATATTTGGGGAAATACCTTCTAAATTATAGCAGAAAAAAATAAGATCTAAAGCTGGACAAAGAGATGGTGATGGGATGGACAGAGACACTTTTATATTCAGAATTGAGCAGTATGCAGAGATCTGTATATTCACACAGATATTATCAGATGGCAAATACATTTCTAATCAGAGTTCCTATCTCATGCATTTTCTACTGCAAAGGGAAAATCTATACATTCTCATTCCTAAGCCAAGACTAGGCTATATAGTTGCACAGTAAAGAATTTTATCATAATCTATTTTAAAAATAATTTTTACCTTATTGGATTATGAAATAACTAAAACTTTTTACCATTCCAAGTCCTTGCTGTAGGGTAGGAAAGGTGATTGATTTCATTGCCATAGATCTCCATTTTGCTAACTATACAGCTGATTTATATTTGTGTGGTAGAAAAAAATCAGCAGTTATTGGATACTGGCCTAATGTAGAAGGTTAAATTAGTTATGGGTACAATGATTACTCATCATTAAAAGTGGTGAACAGAGCTTGGAGTCTTGGCTAGCTTTTTGGTCACACTGCATTACTAAATCACTTTGGAACAGGTGCTCTCAAAGGGAAAGCAGGTTCTGAGAAAAGGCTAGAGTGAACGAGACATGCATGAATGAGAATGAACAATGATTTTTGTAAGTTGGGAGGACAAATAATTACTACAAATATGATTAAAATCACCTAAACTCATTAAAATAAGAGTTGGAAAAGCTCTTAGAGGACTTTGAGCCCAAGTTTCCTTCCTGGAAAGTCAACATACATGTCAGGTAGCCATTGTCCAGGTTCTGCCTCATCATTCATTTCTGGTGGTAGTCAACTTCCATTCCTCATCCATACCAACTCACTCCATTTTGGTACAACTCCAATGATTACACAGTCAAAAATGCACAAGAAAGTAGATAAAAGAATACTGAGATAGAAAACAGGAGTTCCAAATTCCAACTTCAGCCTACATTAACTCTAGTTGTGTGACACTGAGAAAGTCTTTGGTGCTCTCTGGGCCTCAGTTTCCTCACTGTAAAATAGGGTCTTTTCCAGTTCTGAATTTCTCTGTATCTATAATGTCCATCTCATGCTATGGAAATGAAAATCAGTTGTGAGAAAGCTACAAAGACCTGTACATTTTCTTCTTACATGTCTTATTTATGTCACACCTGGGCTGCCTCTGTATATTCCAACACTTTCTAAACTTCATCCTAGCACTTGGTCTTTACCTCAGCTTTCCAGATTACAGAGCTTGATTTTGCTTTGACTGTTGATATCTCAACGTGACCAAGACTCAGAATTTGTCCTTTTATAGTCACTCAATAACAAAGACTGAGCTACAAAACCCACCTTGTGGCTCAGTTTGGCTTGCAGAATTCTGAAGTTAAAAAACAAAACAAAACAAAACAAAACCCAAAACAAACAAACGAAGAAAAAAACCCTGAGAAATATTTTACTGTTCTTACACATAACTAAAAAAATTCTTCGATCTTCAATAGACTGTTAGTAAGCTGCTCAATATTTGATTTGACTCTTTTTTATGATGAGAGCATATAGGCTGGAATAAACTTTGAGCTCAAGGAAATGCTATACCTTTTATAAAAATGACAATGTACATTTGGTACAGTCTAAGTGTATATAGAATTTTTTAGATGCAAAAATGCTATATATTTTAATGTAATAGTAACTTGGCAAAGGTTGCAAATGCAACAGAAAAATGAATGACTATTTAGCATTTTTTTTTATGTAACTAAAGTGGATACAGCTAAAAAGACTGAATGTGCCTGGGGAACCTTCCTTTACTAAGCAATCATTATAACATAAATCTACAGTGTTACATAACTAAAACAAAGTTTATTTTTTGTACAAATAAATACGTTTAGTTATTTAAGTAAGATATTTAAAAATTAACTTTAATATTTTAGTTATAAATGTGAAAATAAACATTTTTTTAAGCTAATTAAGTCTAAAGCCAAATTTTTTTTTTTTAAAACGAAAGGAATGGAGTCTAGGTGATAAAATGGCTGCTAACAATTGACTGACTTGTTTGAAAAACATCATCAGGATATAAATATGTCACACTTCAGTAAAAAGTTGCATTAAAGAAATTACCTTTATGAATAGTTCACCGTAATGTAATGAGTTCTGAGTCGTCCCACTGGGCCGAACAATAACATTGAAACTCCTTACCATGGCCTGCAAGATGTGGTCCTGCCTGCTTCTCCAACATCTTTTCCTATCACTTTTCTCCTTTACTTTGTACTCTAGTTTCACTTGATCTCTTCCAAAGCATCAAACTTTTTTCTGCCTAAGTGCCTTTATATATGATTTTCCCTCTGTTCATAGTGCTCTTCCTCTTAATCATTGCTTGTCGAACTCTAAACTCTGTGTTGTGAAAAAGCAAGTAAAATTGTTCAAATGCTTCCTGCCTTCAGAGGTTTGGAAGCTCACACAGGAAGCTGAACTAATTCACTTAACATTCTCTAGATTCTAAACAGCAGTGCATCAGGAAAGACAGTGTTGAGGCATGAAATGTAAACATGCATTAAAGTTCAGCAGGGTGGAGTAGGGGGACACCATGTGCAGGGGTGGAGTGGAAGAGCTCTTCTGCTGTTTCCTGAGCAGGGCAGGTGTAATGATGCAGTCATGAAGTCTGTCCCCAGGCTAATAGGTGCAGCTGAAGAAGTGCTCACTGTTCTTCTTGACCCTGGGTCAAAGGGGGTGTAGGCTGGTTTGGCCCACTGAAGAGATTTGTTTGGCATGAAGTTGAAAAACATTTTTTGGTTTTTTTTAAGAGTCATTTATTCATCAAACATTTATTGAGTATCTACTATGTGTGAGGCACATTTCTTAAATGCTAAGTATATAGCAGGGAATGAACACACAAAAACATACAAAGTCCCTACCCTTTTGGAACCTATATTCTAATGTGGAAGACAGGTAATAAACAAGAAAAAAATGTAGTATATTAGATCATGATATGCGCTAAAAAACAAATCCAAGAGGGAAGGGGAAGGGTGTGTGTATGTGTGTGTGTGGCTACAAGTTTAGATAGTGTGGCCAAGGAAGGCCTCATGGAGAAGGTGACATTTGAGAAAAGGGTTAGAAGGGATGAATGGGTCATGGAAATACCCAGGAAAGAGCATTCCAGGCAAGGGAACAGCAAGGGTGAAGGTCATGACAAGGTAATGAGCTGGTGTATTTGAGGAACAGGAGGCCACTGTGGCTGCACAGATGTGGTCAGAGAGCCTCATGGGGGCGCTGGGAGGTGTCTGGCTTTCACTCTGAGTGGGGTGGGAAGCTGGAGGGTTGTGAGCAGAGGAGCAACATGATCTGACTTGTGTTTCAATAAATAGATCCCTCCAGCTGTAAGAGAGAAAGCATGGAAGGAAAACCAGTTGGGAGGCTTCTGCAGTAATCCTGGAGAAAGATATGGTGGTTTGGGCTACAGTAGTGCAACAGGAAATCACTAACAAGTGATCAGATTCTGAATATATTTTGAGGGTAGAGCCAACAGGATTTCCAGATGGATTAGATGTGGGGTTTGAAAGGAAGAGAGGAGTCAAGGACAACTCCAAAATTTCTGGCTTGAGCAAGTGTAAGAAAGGAGTTGCCAACATTTAAAAATCAGAAGATTTAATAATCCACACTTCCATCTTCTCTCAAAACACTAGAAGATGTGGTCAATTATATATCTGCATTTTTCACAAGACAAAAATCAGCTGGAGCTGGGAAGCAGCTGTCCCCTGGAGAGAGGACACTGGCCCTTTGGTGCACTATAGGTCTCACTCCCTGTTGTCTTAAACCTGGCCTTTTGTATAAACAGCTGTTCGGACCTGCCTGACTGCTGCAGGCAGCTTGGGTTTGGGACCCCTGCCCAAAGTTCTATCATAACTCCACTGTCATAAAAACACAATATAAACTTGCCTGTAATTTTGACTGAAGAAAGTGAAGTTTTGACAAAGTATTTATTTAAAGACAGGGTATAAACAGGACATCTCTTATTCTAGTTTCCCCCTCCATAGTAATTTGACGGCAAGCTGGGACAGAGGTCTACCCTCTGTCACTCTTCTCAGTGAAAAGAGAAGCTCCTTGAAGAAAACCCTCTTCCGCATATTCCAACTTCAAGTCTAAATCCCACTCGCTTGACAGTCTATGTCCCCAGTGCCCAGTAGTGAGGTGTAGTTCTGAACCATACCAGGTCGAGTACCATATCTCACTATACCTGTGATTTCTAAAT
Organism: Balaenoptera ricei; assembly: GCF_028023285.1. NCBI lineage: Eukaryota > Metazoa > Chordata > Mammalia > Artiodactyla > Balaenopteridae > Balaenoptera > Balaenoptera ricei. The sequence goes on from NC_082642.1 coordinate 113,952,902, forward strand.
AAGGGTGCTCTGAGCCTAGGTTGGGTCAGAGGGTATTGGCTCCAGGCTGGTGCTATCACCAACAAGCCTAGCCACCGGCAAATTACTTATCTTCTCTGAGCTTCTTTTGCTCATCAACAAAGAACAGAGGTGGACCACAGCAGGGCTTCTCCAACTCTAACATATGTATGAATCCCCTGCTGCAGATGGTTATTCAGCTTCACTTACATGAGGGTCACTGGCTTAGAATAAAGTGCCTGGTAACAAAGTCTCTGTGGAAGACCTGATATGTTTCCCTTTAGCAAATAAAAATAATGTGAACCCAAAAGTCTTGTTTTGGTTTGTTTATCAGGAAGCTCAGAGCTAAATGCAATGTTCAATAATAACAAAAACAATAAACCTAACTCAGGGATTTGAGCACAACATTTTCCCCCTTCCTTCATATTCATCCTAATGGTTTTGATTTTATTTTTATCTGCTCAGTTGTAAATACATTTTGACTCTAGGCAACATCAAATCTTTCCAGATAGGGAGTGGGGCAGGAGGGAAACACTGGAAGGAAGGGGCGGGGAAAAGGAAAGTGATTAAAAAAAATCTTTCCTACTTGATATTAGAAAAGTCAGCATATATGGTTTGTGAAAGAGATCAAATAATATAAACCTTATTGTCCTGCCTCAACCCCAAAGCAGTTTTGTCTCACAAAAGCAGCCATGAACAGTACAGGGCTGTAGACTGGTGAGGAGGATAAGTCCTACCACGAAAATTCTTCAGCGCAGCCTCTCTCTCTCTTACCTAATTATGGTCATTTAGACATAGAAATGATAAAACTCATGACCTGGATTAACTCCCTATAATAAAGAAGGATCATTTTTGATATCAAGGAGCATTTAAAGAAAAACATGTGCTAATCAATAACCCAAAAACCACGGGTAAAATAAGCATCAAGACAGATACTTTGTGGTAATAAATCAAAGCCCACTTTATAAACCTGCATTCAGCCAGCAGCCAGATAAGTACAATGAAAGGCTAGGATATCAGTCCTCCTCTGGTGTCACAGGAAAACCCTGGCTTGGGAGTCAGGACACCCAGCTTGGCTTCCACCTAGTTTCATGACCTTGGGTAAGTCCTGTAACCAGCCCTGGTCTCATCTGTAAAATGAAGAGAATATGGAGAGTACAGATTCAGAAGTTCTCACACCTTAGAGCTCCACTTACCCAATTTTGTCCCTTTGTTTAACTCAGGAGCAAGCCCACATATACTGAATGCTGGAGGCTAGAAGGCTATTCTCCAGTGAGCCCCCTGCAACTTCTTCCAACTGTTTAAGAGTTGTGTTTGCTCCCAAACCTGTTAATATCTTTTGGACTTGAAATTATAATTACATAAATTTAATCAAATATTATGTAAGTCAATGAAATATCGCAGTGACAGGCAGGAATTGTTTTCTACACAAAGTACACTGAATAGTTAGAGAAGACCTGATAAAGGCAAATCACTTAAAATGGCTATCAAGGCAGGTATAGGTCAGACAATTCTAAAAGAATGGAAAACAAATTGTAAAAATCTAGGATTCCCTCTAAAGTCTTTTTCTACTTTAACAAAATTGAAATAGGAAACCATAGAACATGCAATCATTAAGGTATAATTAATGCAAGAAAAATGTTAGGAAATTATAATCAGCAGATCTATTGATGTAATCAAAGAAAAGGCCTTGGCCCTACATCAAGGTTTCTATTACAATGGGAAAAGGAATAAGAGCCATAGTGAAATGTTACAGAGGCCCCATGCTCTTATTTAAAACCAGATGCGGTAGGCAACAATGACACTGAAACAGCTTTCCAGGAAGTGGCTAGGGAGGGAGAGGGAAAGTGGAGGATGGGGTTAGGGTTATGGGAGGGAGGGGCAGACAGACACACAGACACTACTTTTGACAGTCTGGCATGTCCTTGAATCCACTTCTGCAGAGAGTCATAGGTTCATGTCGACTAAGTTCCCAAGTAAGGATTTTTTTAACTACTAGAGTTAGTAGCTAAACTCTGCCCCTGCCTTCTCAGTTTTTAAAAAATATATATATTTGATAAATTAATGAGTAATAATGTTTGTTGAATTTACCTGGGCAATGGGCATTGAGAACAAGAACCCAGGATGCTTTGGTTTTATCAGAGTAAGGCATGCAGAGTGTGAGTAGTCCTAGGTAGAAATAATAGTCTTCAAAAGCAAGACCAGCCTATAATTTTCTGCAGCACACCATGACATCATGGTTTATATGAGGCCAACTCCATAAATCAAGCTTTACCTAATTAGAGAGTCTTCTGCAGATCTACATTATTAGAGCAAATAATTAAAACTGCCTAGGCAATAATACAAGCCAGATCTGTTTACAAAAATGTTCTTTTCCCCAAAAAAACTTAGTCTCACTACCACTTACAGATCTTTCACATTTAGTAAATTATAGACTTAGAGCATTTCTTTTAGTCTGACTTCACTTTCAAGGAATTCTTCATTAACTTTACGTTGCTTTAAGCTGTTCATCCAACGAGAAAACAATCTGTGGTTTCTGACTCCTTTGCATGCCAATGGCTGCCATCCATGTTTGACTTTCAGACACACTGTCTCTTGAGAACCAGGCTCTGTTTACATAAAACCAGCCAGTTGTCATAGCATTTTGACAAGCACTATAGAAAAACAAGGAACAATACTCCAGAGTGGCTAAACTGGGAGAATTACCACTGCAATGGTGACTGCACTGGGGGCACACATGATATCCACACCCAACCACCTGGCCTGAGCCAGAAGGTAACACATACTCCACTTTCAACTGTGAACTTTCCATTTTCAGGCTCCATCTCTTTACCATCAATTCCTTCTTGTCCCTTCTCCTCTTCTTCCAAAATGGCTAAAACACCAGCCACACCATGGAAAGGTGTGGTTTTTCTAACAACAGACAAAAATGCCAGTGGAAATCTAGGAAGCAAGAGATTGCACTGCCATTCCAATGGTCACAATGCATCTAGTGTCAGATCTTTAGCCAAATACAGTGTAATTAAAAAAACATGAGCTCAGAGGTGGGACCTTAGTCTCAAACTTTGAACTTTCTCAGACTCTGGTATAGCACCTCAATTTTCTTTGCTTCTTAAGGCTCACTCACTGATGTTTTTAAAGAAGGACAAATAATAATTGGGCAGTGGAAAATAACCATGGGGACAAATGATGAAAACAAATGATTATCACTGAAGAAAAATGATCCTTTGGTTTTCTACCTGTTAAGAGCTGAGTCAGGCAGAATGGAATCTCTCTCTTTCCTTTCCCCTGGGTTTGGCCAGTTTCTAGGTGTCCCTCACCTATGTCTGTCCTATGGAAACACCTGGGAAGCCAACAGAATAATAAACTGAGAGTGATGTTTTGAAGGACCCTTGAATATTCAGGCTCAATACAAGATGTACATGAGATTTTTTCCCCCAAAATCATGCTCAATGCTGTTCCAGTAACAGGATGTGCAATTGTTGAAACTGCAGGCCTTTCCAAAGCAATAGAATGAACACTCTGGCAAAGCCAGGCCATAACAAGCATGCAGGCAGAGGTGGAGGAACAAGAATGAATGCACAGCCCAGGTGAAGGCCAAGGGCTGAGAGTGGTCTTGGCACTAGTTCAACATGGGTTGGCAATGGATGGGAGGACCTATGGAAGGTCTACTCTTTTCTTCAGAATAGAACAGTACCTTGACCCCCTCTTAATGTTACTGCTTCTGCACCCGAATCAAAAGACCTGTAGGATTTCTGAGATACCCAAAGTTATTCTAATACCATTCTTTCCCCCTGGTTTTCCCTCACTATGTTTATTTAAAATTCCCATGTGAATTTTTAAGTGTTTTTTAAAATTAATTTTTATTGGAGTATAGTTGCTTTACAATGCTGTGTTAGTTCTTGCTGTACAGCAAAGTGAATCAGTCATACGTATACATATGTCCTCTCTTTTTTGGATTTCCTTCCCATTTAGGGCACCACGGAGCACTGAGTAGAGCTCCCTGTGCTATACAGTAGGTTCTTGTTAGTTATCTATTTTATACATAGCAGTGTATATATATCAGTCTCAATCTCCCAATTCATCCCACCCTCCCCTTCCCCCCCTTGGTAACCATAAGTTTGTTCTCTACATCTGTGTCTCTGTTTCTGCTTTGCAAATAAGTTGATCTCTACCATTTTTCTAGATTTGACATATAAGCAATATTATACGATACTGTTTTTCTCTTTCTGACTTACTTCACTCTGTATGACAATCTCTAGGTCCATCCATGTCTCTGCAAATGGCACTATTTCGTTCCTTTTAATGGCGAGTAATATTCCATTGTATATATGTACCACATCTTCTTTATCCATTCCTCTGTCAATGGACATTTAAGTAAAAATCCCCATGTGAATTTTATTATGTTTTGTTTCCAAGCTATTACAGCTTCTTTATAGAAAAAGAGGATGGGTATAACTATGTCTGTCTCAGGTCTGCTCTCTTTCTCTCTCTCTCCCTCTGAAAAACAGACAAACACAGATACACACACACACACACACACACACACACACACACACACACAGCTAGCATCCAAGCTATTCTTCCTTCTCCATTGAAAAGATAAGAGTTTTCTGGACAGCTACATGTAAAAGAATGAAATTAGAACACTCCCTAACACCATACACAAAAATAAACTCAAAATGGATTAAAGACCTAAATGTAAGGCCAGACACTATAAAACTCTTAGAGGAAAACATAGGCAGAACACTCTATGACATAAATCATGACAGCAAGATCCTTTTTGACCCACCTCCTAGAGAAATGGAAATAAAAACAAAAATAAACAAATGGGACCTAATGAAACTTAAAACCTTTTGCCCAACAAAGGAAACCATAAACAAGATGAAAAGACAACCCTCAGAATGGGAGAAAATATTTGCAAATGAAGCAGCTGATAAAAGATTAATCTCCAAAATTTACAAGCAGCTTATGCAGCTCAATAGCAAAAAAACAAACAACCCAATCCAAAAATGGGCAGGAGACCTAAATAGACATTTCTTCAAAGGAGATATACAGACTGCCAACAAACACATGAAAGAATGCTCAACATCATTAATCATTAGAGAAATGCAAATAAAAACTACAATGCGATATCAGCGCACACCGGTCAGAATGGTCATCATCAAAAAATCTACAAACAATAAATGCTGGAGAGGGTGTGGAGAAAAGGGAACCCTCATACACTGTTGGTGGGAATGTAAATTGATACAGCCACTATAGAGAACAGTATGGAGGTCCTTAAAAAGCTAAAAATAGAACTACCATATGACCCAGCAATCCCGCTACTGGGCATATACCCTGAGAAAACCATAATTCAAAGAGAGTCATGTACCACAATGTTCATTGCAGCTCTATTTACAGTAGCCAGGACATGGAAGCAACCTAAGTGTCCATCAACAGATGAATGGATAAAGAAGATGTGGCACATATATACAATGGAATATTACTCAGCCATAAAAAGAAATGAAATTGAGTTATTTGTAGTGAGGTGGAGGGACCTAGAGTCTGTCATACAGAGTGAAGTAAGTCACAAAGAGAAAAACAAATACCGTATGCTAACACATCTAAAAAAAAAAAAAAAAAAAAAAGGTCACGAAGAACCTAGGGGCAGGATGGGAATAAAGACGCAGACCTACTAGAGAATAGACTTGAGGACATGGGGAGGGGGAAGGGTAAGCTGGGACAAAGTGAGAGCGTGGTAGTGTATATATGAACATATATACACTACCATATGTAAAATAGATAGCTAATGGGAAGCAGTCGCATAGCACAGGGAGATCAGCTCAGTGCTTTGTGACCAGCTAGAAGGGTGGGATAGGGAGGGTGGGATGGAGGGAGATGCAAGAGGGAAGAGATATGGGGATATATATATATGTATAACTGATTCACTTTGTTATAAAGCAGAAACTAACACACCATTGTAAAGCAATTATACTCCAAAAAAAATGTAAAAAAAAACCCAAAAAAACCCCCTCAAAAAACCCAATGCAGCCAAAATAAATAAATAAATTTATTAAAAAAAAAAAGATAAGAGTTTTGGGCACTTCCTGGCGGTCCAGTGGTTAAGATTCCACGCTCCCAATGCAGGGGGCACGGGTTCGATCCCTGGTCAGGGAACTAAGATCCCACCTGCTGCATGAAAAGATAAGAGTTTTATAAAATATCAGAAATTTTTTCTTTAACTTGCAAATCATTGTTTCTATAGAATTATGTTTATGTCTGTTCTGAGATTTTAAAAACACAAACCAAAGATACCTGATATAAAATATACTAATTTGTCCAAAGCATTGCTTTATGGACTGCCAGCCCTTTTCTAAAATGGGGTCATAATGCAGATCTTGTTTCAAAGAGCTCAAGATAACTCCTCTCCTGCCTCTTTGTTCTAACACTTAGATTCTCCAAATAAAACAAAATGTTATAGAAATTTTCTCTGCAGTGAGGTAGTCCTGAAATTTGGAAAAGGGTTCCTTTTCTCTTGAAGCTTCTTGCCTAATCCTGTGCTCCATTAGCTTACTTCTTGAAGTAAAGGTGGTAAAGATGCCTAACTTGGAAGGAAAAAATGAACCAAGAGGGATACAGTTGAGGGTATAAAAACATTAAGTCTTACTTCTTAGAAACTCCAAAAGAAGAATGAACTTACTATGTATAAGGAGAACTCCAGGGTGTGTCACCAGAAACTCAAGTACTTTTAACAGTTTTGTTCAATTCCTAGAAAAGCCGTGGCAAAGGGATGACTGCGTTCTCAAGCTCTAGGTGAGAGAAGTGGGCTGGGGAATTCTGCATTGGGATCTGAGGTCTAGGTAATCAACAGGCCTTGAAAAGTAGAGCATACTGACACAAATAAAACCCTAAATTATTCACTACCTTCTAATAAAATATCTCTTAGAAAGTAAATAGCAACATGTTTAGTGGCTTGGTAAGTTTTAAATTAAATCATTAAAAGTAAACATGTTTAAAACACTTTAAAACTATGTGAAAAAAAATGTTATCAGTTACTATTCATTTTTAACCTGATGTTCCTTTTGGTGGGAGTCGGGTGAGAGGTTCCTTCCTTCTAAGTATATCTTTATGTGTTTTAGGCTTTGGCAAAAGATACCACCCCATCTGCAGCTCTCAAAAAAAGAATGGCCAAAATGTTGGGCCTCACGTACTCTATCTCAGGCCTTCAAAATACCCAGAACTTAATAAATCAATTCCGTTTCTCTGCTGACGGCATCTAACTTCCTTTGGAAATTCAGGGACTAAGGAGAAAATATTCTGGCTTTCTAGGGTAAACTTGTACAGATTTTGAACTTACAGCTTCTGGCTACAAACTTGTCTTCTACCAAGAAGCCACAGTACTAGACTGTAAGTGAGATAATCCAGCTTTTAGAAGATCTGCAAATGATTTACTTGAAGAATAGCAAAGTGAATTGCAAAGAGTTATCTGAAATAGAAAAGAAGGTCTAAGAGCAAATAAAATAAATGAAGATACACGGTTTTTAAAAGGTTGCATGGGGAAATGAAGACATCAAAGCCACATAATTTTAGAAAATAAAATTACAAGGTACATGATATGCTAGCAAAGTTCTCGATTATAGTAAGGCTTTCCAGGAAATAAGAAAACTTGTATGGCTATTACCCAGGGTGATTACTGAATTAAAGATATTACTCAGAAAGTAAAATTGCACATAATACATAGACATTTCAAGCCAGTTTCCTTGTGCCACATTCCCCCTGCCCTTAATCTCATACTAGCTGCTTCCTCTAACTGAAAAAAAAACCACTGTAGCTTTCTGGAATTCACCCATAAATTCCAAGTGAATAAAAAAATAAATAAATAAATGAAAATAAGCCATAAAGTCAGATGACAATATGATGAAAATTCTCTTACTCTTTAATGTTGCGATAACAGCTTGAAAGAAAGATTATACTCCTACAGAATGTAAATGACGCTCTTACACAAACACTCATCAGCTTACCTTTATATCATTTAAAAAGAGAAGACTTTTAAATAAAAAAGGGATGGAAAGATAGTCAAACGTTACACTTAAATCTAGAAATAATTTTAGAGAAAAAACTTTTCATCTTTAAGTAGACCAAAATACCACAAATTAACTTTAAATGGCAGATAATCCAATATTTCTCAGGTTTCTTTATTAACTAACTCTTCAGAAAAGATCTTAGTATACACGTTGCTGGTAACACAAAGTACATATGGAGGAATTTCATTCTTTGGTTACTATGGTGCTTCTTGCTCTCATATGGTAAGGTGGGTGCCAGGTAGATCTGAGCACATAAAGAGGACAGAGGGTTAAAGAGGATAAAAAGGTGCTGAAGGAATGAGATGAGCTAACAGTTACTAATAACGGGAGCGATAACTGCAGTACAGGTATGATTAACATATATTAAAACCTCATCTAGCTTTACTGCTCCTATCTATATCAGAGCCTCAGAAACCTTTTGCTGATCTAACACGTTAGTTGTTTCAGCTCTGTATAATGTAGAGACTTAGTTGTTCTTCTCTTCTTCTCTTAGTTGCACTTGCTTCATTTTCAGCTTAACTGGTAATCAGAGCCATAAAAATTTTTAAATATTTTGTAAATACTGCTTTTTAATGATAGACATTTTCAGGACACATCATTTTGACAAAGGAGAATATCAAAATGAACTTGCTATAGAAGCCTATTTTAAAAATTAAAGTATATTTGATTTATAATATTATGTTCATTTCAGGTGTACAGCATAGTAATTCAGTATTTTTGTATATTATACTCCATTATAAGTTATTATAAGATAATAGTTATAATTCCTTGTGCTATAAAGTATATCCTTGTTGCTTATCTATTTTATATACAGTAGTCTGTATCTGTTAATCCCCTGCCTCTAATTTGTCTCTCCTCCTATAAGTCTTTAAGAATACACACACACACACACACACACAAACATACACACTCACAAACTGTGAATTTGAAAAATGAATACAAATTCATTTAAAGGTCTCCACTGTAGCTTAAAATTAAACCAAATCTCAGGTAAATATGAAATGGTTCCTAAGGAAGCTGTGGACTATAATTAGATGAGGACACTCAGATTAATGTTTTAGACACAACTAATTCTCACTTGGTCATTGGATAACAAAGATCGAGGTGTTGTAAAACCTGAATCTGTTCCTAGAAGCACTGTTAAGAAAGGGAATAAAGGAAATGTGTGCTTCATAAATTTAGAACAACATTTCACGTAGAACAACACAAGAGATTCAAGAAATAAGTAAAAGGATAAAATGGAGCCTTGGGCAGCCACAGTCTACAAATTTCATGGACTTTATATATTAAAGAGCCTCTCAGTGTGCTCTTAATTTATATGCATATGTGCATGAATTATTTTAGCTTCACACTCACAGATTAGAAGTATCACATTAGGGAAGAAGGTTCAGAGAGGTACCCTCACAGGAGTCTGCCAGTCTTCACAGCCAGGAAATCAGAGAGCTACAAAAAGCTGGCCCCGTAGCCCCAAAACACAGCAATCAGAAGCCGTATAGTACAGTGGTAAAAAGACCTATGTATGCAAAAGAGCCTGAGAGGACCATCACACATAGGAGGTGTTAAATAAACACATGCTGAAAAGAAGTAAACTGAATGATGGCCTTGAGTCATCAAAAAAAGTTTAAATATGGTTAGCATATGTTCTTTTAAGGCAAATAAATGGAAATATTTTAGAAAACATTTTCATCTAAACCAGTTAAAATAATATATATATATTTAAAGGTCTTTCAATGTGGTTGAGATTATTTTACATTTATGGCACCTCCCCTCATTTATCAGATACTTCGTGAGTGACTACTGTGTACCTGGCAGTATGACAATGGTCATAGGTACAAAATGAGCAAAAGCAGACAGTCCCTAAATTCATGGGGCTTCAGCCCAGTCAAGGCAAATAGATGGGAACACTGAGGCACAGGGCATTTAAGACCCAATTTCTCTTCTGTAATGTCAGTCATAGCTGTAGCAATTTTTACTTCAATAATCTCAGCATTCATTTTCAAGGACCATGAGAATTCTAGAAGCAATGAACTTGACATTGAGAATATTTTAAAAATATTTTTTCAACTGTTTAGAAAGAGCTAATTTTAGAAAAGAAACAAAAAGAATATGGTCATTCCATTTTCTATTAAATTTAATTTTAAATATTTTCTATACTTTATCTAATAAAATGTATTGACCTTGAAATAGGACTGCTGTCAGAATATGCTTAGTGGATACAGAAATCAATTTACCACTGGTGTCTTAGTCTTGATAGCAACTCATTTTGTAAATATCAGCCACATGTGTCTGCCTTTTGTGATGGCAGTTTAGCTGAGCTGAAACTGAATTGAGTAAAGAGATTTGGCATTGGGTGGGGAATCTGAATTACTCCTTAAGCATCAGAACTTCTCCCAGTCTTCACAGAATTAGGAAGGATTCTTATCTCCAGATGCTCCTACCTATTACTGAGTGACATATTCGTTCAAAGCCTTCTGATTTTCTCTAAAGTTACAAGATACTATACTAGAATGCTGGAATTTTCTCTGGATGACCAGTTTCTTTGGAGATACAAAGAATATTTTGTTTAGTTTTGGGCTTTTGATGTCATTAATGAGAAACTAGAAATTCTCAGGAAACAAAAAGGGAAAACAGCATTGAAATTAATTTATTTTTATACAAATCATACCTAGCAGACCTTGTGTATGGTTGACAAGAGAGTAATTCTACCAATCTCCTTTCTAATAAAAGGACCAGAAATAATTTTTAGATATTTTATCCTTTTGGAATATGGAAAACAGATGAAGGTGTTAAAAATCCAACTCAGTATAGAATCAACCAATATTTTGGTTTTTTTAAATTGTTTTTTGAATACTTTGAGTTAAAGGATACTGTTCATTCCTGCTCCCCATCTACCATTCCCCTCACGAAGGTTTTCAAAAGAAATCTAGTTTAGGTGAATGATTATTGGTATGGGAATAATCAGAATCTCTGTATGAGAAAGCATCTACACAATATCATATGTTACCAAACATAAGGTAGCTGTGACTAAAATGGAAAGTTCTCTTCATTAAAAAAAAAAAACTCCAATATTAAAATATTCAAACTTGCATTTAAAAGTCTAATGTAAATATATATGTATCCATCCATTCATTCAACCAAAACATGGTGCTTTGCAGAGCATAAACGGTCATCACCCTATGTGTTCTGGGATCTGTGGGGTGAGACCTATCCCTGGGTAGAGATGGGGTAGCCTTCTGATCTAGAAGGAACTTTGCTTTGGCCACTAAACTTTTAAAATAGAATGTCAATGTCATCCTTTCGCTGTTTTATCCAATATCAAAGGATTGTGACTTCTCTCAATCAGCAACAATATATGCCAATGTTCCATGGTCTCAAAAGGATTTATAACTACTAATCACCAGATATTAAGGTTAAAAAATTAACACTGAGGAGAGGGAAGAAATAATAGACCAGTAGAGTAAAGGAATACGGCACCCAACTAGTTCTCCGGGTATTTAAAGTTCTATCTTTTTATCAAGTTAATCTTTACAAGAAAACATACAAAAAATTCTCCGTTGAGAAGCACTGGGAAAGCCATAATGCTGGGAATGGGGTTTTTAGGCTCTGGTTGTTTGTTATTCAATAGATCAACATGTACCTAGTTCTACAGAAAGAAAAACCTTCCCCCAAGGGAAAAAGAACTGCTAGGATTCATGACCCACCTACCTTTGCAGAAGGTGTACCAAATACAGACTTCCTTCTTATGAGTGAAAAGATCCAGAACATCAAGGAGAAGTCATTTGATATTATGACATGCCCCTTTGTCCCTATCATTATGCTCACTTTTGGAGGCTTCAATCTTCTATTATTATGGACTATAAGCTCTGGTACCATCTCTGTGCCACAGACTCCTGGTTTTATACTTCTAAATTTATATATTTTGTTTCTTCTATTTAAAAACTATCTCTTAAAATGAACAAATTCTGAAGACTTAAAACACTGATTCAAAAGAAAAGCTCTCTGATGATACAGAACTCTTTTCTCAAGATGTATTGTCGATCAACATTTTGAGGAATGTCAGATTTTCACCAAATACATCAGGAAGCCACTGCTCTAAACTTGGCTGGAGTTTCTGAAGTAAGCCCAATCCTTTCTAAAAACAACTAAATATAATAACTCTTCCCTACCAGAGGGCAGACAGCAGAAGCAAGAAGAACTACAATTCTGCAGCCTATGGAAGGAAAACCACATTCACAGAAAGACAGACAAAATGAAAAGGCAGAGGACTATGTACCAGATGAAGGAACAAGATAAAACCTCAGAAAAACAACTAAATGAAGCAGAGATAGGCAACCTTCCAGAAAAAGAATTCAGAATAATAATAGTGAAGATGATCTAGGACCTCGGAAAAAGAATGGAGGCAAAGATCGACAAGATGCAAGAAATGTTTAACAAAGACCTAGAAGAATTAAAGAACAAACACCTAGAAGAACTAAAGAAAAAACAAACAGATATGAACAATACAATAACTGAAATGAAAAATACACTAGAAGGAATCAGTAGCAGAATAACTGAGGCAGAAGAACGGATAAGTGACCTGGAAGACAGAATGGTGGAACTCACTGCCATGGAACAGAATAAAGAAAAAAGAATGAAAAGAAATTAAGACAGCCTAAGAGACCTCTGGGACAACATTAAATGCAACAACATTTGCATTATAGGGGTCCCTGAAGGAGAAGAGAGAGAGAAAGGAACCGAGAAAATATTTGAAGAGATTATCGTCAAAAACTTCTTAACATGGGAAAGGAAATAGTCACCCAAGTCCAGAAAGCGCAGAGAGTCCTAGGCAGGATAAACCCAAGGAGAAACATGCCGAGACACATAATAATCAAATTGACAAAAATTAAAGACAAAGAAAAATTACTGAAAGCAACAAGGGGAAAATGACAAATAACATACAAGGGAACTCCCATAAGGTTAACAGCTGATTTCTCAACAGAAACTCTACAAGCCAGAAGGGAGTGGCATGATTTATTTAAAGTGATGAAAGGGAAGAACCTACAACCAAGATTACTCTACCCAGCAAGCATCTCATTCAGATTCAATGGAGAAATCAAAAGCTTTACAGACAAGCAAAAGCTGAGAGAATTCAGTACCATCAAACCAGCTCTACAACAAATGCTAAAGGAACTTCTCTAAGACAGAAACACAAGAGAAGAAAAGGACCTACAAAAACAAACCCATCACAATTAAGAAAATGGTAATAGGAACATACATATCAATAATTACCATAAACGTGAAAGGATTAAATGCTCCAACCAAAAGACAACAGGCTTGCTGAATGGATGGAAAAACAAGACCCATATATATGCTGTCTAGAAGAGACGCACTTCAGACCTAAGGACACACACAGACTGAAAGTGAGGGGATGGAAAAAGATACTCCATGCAAATGGAAAACGAAAGAAAGCTGGAGTAGCAATACTCATATCAGCTAAAATAGACTTTAAAATAAAGAATGTTACAAGAGACAAAGAAGGACACTACATAATGATCAAGGGATCAATCCAAGAAGAAGATATAACAATTATAAATATATATGCACCCAACATAGGAGCACCTCAATACATAAGGCAACTGCTAACAGCTATAAAGGAGGAAACTGACAGTAACACAATCATAGTGGGGGACTTTAACACCTCACTTACACCAATGGACAGATGATTCAGACATAAAATTAATAAGGAAACACAAGCTTTAAATGATAAAATAGACCAGGTAGATTTAATTGATATTTATAGGACATTCCATCCAAAAACAGCAGATTACACTTTCTTCTCAAGTGCTCACAGAACATTCTCCAGGATAGATCACATCTTGGGTGACAAATGAAGCCTCGGTAAATTTAAGAAAACTGAAAGCATATCCAGCATCTTTTCCGACCGCAATGCTATGAGATTAGAAATCAATTACAAGGAAAAAACCGTAAAAATCACAAACACATGGAGGCTAAACAATACATTACTAAATAACCAAGAGATCACTGAAGAAACCAAAGAGGAAATAAAAAAATACCTAGAGACAAATGACAATGAAAACACGATGATCCAAAACCTATGGGATGCAGCAAAAGCAGTTCTAAGAGGGAAGTTTATAGCAATACAAGCCTACCTCAACAAACAAGAAAAATCTCAAACAACGTAAACTTACACCTAAAGCAATAAGAGAAAGAAGAAAAAACAAAACCCAAAGTTAGTAGAAGGAAAGAAATCATAAAGATCAGATCAGAAATAAAAACAAAGAAAACAATAGCAAAGGTCAATAAAACTAAAAGCTGGTTCTTTGAGATGATAAACAAGATTGATAAACCTTTAGCCAGACTCATCAAGAAAAAGAGGGAGAGGACTCAAATCAATAAAATTAGAAATGAAAAAGGAGAAGTTGCAATGGACACCACAGAAATACAAAGCATCCTAAGAGACTACTACAAGCAACTCTATGCCAATAAAATGGACAACCTGGAAGAAATAGACAAATTCTTAGAAAGGTATAACCTTCCAAGACTGAACCAGGAAGAAAGAGAAAATATGAATAGACCAATCACAAGTAATGAAACTGAAACTTATTAAAAATCTTCCAACAAACAAAAGTCCAGGACCAGATGGCTTCACAGGTGAATTCTATCAAACATTTAGAGAAGAGCTAACACCCATCCTTCTCAAACTCTTCCAAAAATTGCAAAGGAAGGAACACTCCCAAACTCATTCTATGAGGCCACCAACACCCTGATACCAAAACCAGACAGAGATACCACAAAAAACGAAAATTACCGACCAATATCAATGATGAATATGGATGCAAAAATCCTCAACAAAATACTAGCAAACAGAATCCAACAACACATTAAAAGGATTATATACCATGATCAAGTGGGATTTATCCAGGGATGCAAGGATTCTTCAATATATGCAAATCAATCAATCTGATACACCATATTAACAGATTGAACAATAAAAACCATACGATCATCTCAATAGATGCAGAAAAAGCTTTTGACAAAATTCAACACCCATTTATGATAAAATCTCTCCAGAAAGTGGGCATAGGGGGAACCTACCTCAACATAATAAAGGCCATATACGACAAACCCACAGCAAACATCATTCTCAATGGTGAAAAACTGAAAGCATTTCCTCTAAGATCAGGGACAAGACAAGGATGTTCACTCTCACCACTATTATTCAGCATAGTTTTGGAAGTCCTAGCCACGGCACTCAGAGAAGAAAAAGAAATAAAAGGAATACAAATTGGAAAAGAAGAAGTAAAACTGTCACTGTTTGCAGGTGACATGATACTATACATAGAGAATCCTAAAAACGCCACCAGAAAACTACTAGAGCTAATCAATGAATTTGGTAAAGTTGCAGGATACAAAATTAATGCACAGAAGTCTCCTGCATTCCTATACACTAATGACGAAAAATCTGAGAGAGAAATGAAGGAAACACTCCCATTTACCATTGCAACAAAAAGAATAAAATACCTAGGAATAAACCCACCTAGGGAGACAAAAGACCTGTATGCAGAAAAGCATAAGACACTGATGAAAAAGAAATCAAAGATGACACAAACAGATGGAGCGATATACCATGGTCTTGGATTGGAAGAATCAATATTGTGAAAATGACTATACTACCCAAAGCAATCTACAGATTCAATGCAATCCCTATCAAATTACCAGTGGCATTTTTTTACAGAACTAGAACAAAAAATCTTAAAATTTGTATGGAGACACAGAAGACCCTGAATAGCCAAAGCGGTCTTGAGGGAAAAAAAATGGAGATGGAGGAATCAGTCTCTGACTTCAGACTACACTACAAAGCTACAGTAATCAAGACAATATGGTACTGGCACAAAAAACAGAAATATAGATCAATGGAACAGTATATAAAGCCCAGAGATAAACCCATGCACCTATGGTCAACTAATCTATGAAAAAGGAGGCAAGGATATACAATGGAGAAAAGACAGTCTCTTCAATAAGTGGTGATGGGAAAACTGGACAGCTACATGTAAAAGAACGAAATTAGAATACTCCCTAACACCATACATAAAAATAAGCTCAAAATGGATTAGAGACCTAAATGTAAGGCCAGATACTATAAAACTCTTAGAGAAAAACATAGGCAGAATGCTCTGTGACATAAAGCACAGCAAGATCCTTTTTGACCCACCTCTTAGAGAAATGGAAATAAAAACATAAATAAACAAATGGGACCTAATGAAACGTAAAAACTTTTGCAAAGCAAAGGAAACTACAAACAAGATGAAAAGACAATCCTCAGAATGGGAGAAAATATTTGCAAATGAATTAACGGACAAAGGATTAATCTCCAAAATACATAAACAGCTCATGCAGCTCAATATTAAAGAAACAAACAACCCAATCAAAAAAAAAGGCAGAAGACCTAAACAGACATTTCTCCAAAGAAGACATGCAGATGGCCAAGAAGCACATGAAAAGTTGCTCAACATCACTAATTATTAGAGAAGTGCAAATCAAAACTACAATGAGGTATCACCTCACACCAGTTGGAATGGGCATCATCAGAAAATCTACAAACAGCAAATGCTGGAGAGGGTGTGGAGAAAAGGGAACCCTCTTGCACTGTTGGTGGGAATGTAAATTGATACAGCCACTATGGAGAATAGTATGGAGGTTCCTTAAAAAACGAAAAATAGAACTACCATATGACCCAGCAATCCCACTACTGGGCATATACTCAGAGAAAACCATAATATAAAAAGACACATGCACCCTAATGTTCATTGCAGCACTATTTACAATAGCCAGGGCATGGAAGCAACCTAAATGTCCACTGACAGATGAATGGATAAAGAAGATGTGGTACATATATACAATGGAATATTACTCAGCCATAAAAAGGAATGAAATTGCGTCATTTGTTGAGACAGGGATGGATCTAGAGACTGTCATATAGAGTGAAGTACATCAGAAAGAGAAAAACAAATATCGTATATTAACGCATATATGTGGAACCTAGAAAAATGGTACAGATGAACCGGTTTGCAGGGCAGAAATACAGACACAGATGCAGAGAACAAACGTATGGACACCAAGCGGGGGAAGTGGTGGGGTGGGTGGTGGTGTGATGAATTGGGAGATTGGGATTGACATATATACACTAATATGTATGAAACAGATAACTAATAAGAACCTGCTGTATAGAAAATAAATAAAATAAAATTCAAAACAAAACAAAACAAAAACCAAAAAAAACTCTTCCACTTCCTGAAGTTCTAATAAGCAAAACTGATGGAAATAGCTATAAAGAGGTAGGTTTCTTTCAATAGTTTTTTTTTTTTTGTACAGAGAAATATATTTAGTTATATGCCATTTCCCTTGTTTTCTAGACCTTCTCTCTCTCTCCCTCTCTCTCTCTGTCTCTCTTTGGCTCTGGCTCTCTCTCTCTCTCATATTTTTTGTCTTCAAGACAGAGCATACTCTGGAGGTCAATGTTGTGGGAAAATACAAACTGAGAAATCACAAAAACCAAAGTTTATATCATTGGATAAAAATAGTAATAATACTTTACCAAATGGAAAATTCCATCAAATGAAATGTCACTCCAATCAGATGACTTACCTAAAAACAAGAGTGTTAGAAGAAACTTAGAGAACTTAGTATTATATTCAACACTCAATAGACTAGATTTCAAAAGACATGGCAGGTATCTTAAACTGATGGACTATCCAAAACAAACAAACTATACCCAGGTCAGGAAACACCAATTTCTTCAGAAATGGTAATTAATGTTAGAAAGGAAATGGCAAACAGGGAGCAATGAAGAAAGGAAGTGGTATCTACTTTCAAATCACTTGACTCTCATATATATTTTAAGAGGCCAGTTTAGAAAATGTGGACACATATGCGTATAAAGGCCATGGCTAAACTGTGGCCATATATGCATGTTACTTTCTCTCCCAGACCTCTGGTTACTGTCTTAAAGAGAGACTGCCAAAGCTGCAAACTTTCAAATAATTTCACCTCATATGACTCAAGAAAAAGGTGCCACTGTATCAAGTGCTACTGTAATTTCCTCTGTTGATTTTCCTTCCCCCTTAACACTTAGATGTTTTGGCTGTTTGCTTTTTTTTTTCCCCAAAGTGAACACTGATGTTCATGAAAGGTGCCAGATTAACAACCAGGGGAAATTAAGAGCTTGCTCTATCAAGAGAAAAGACTCAGTGTAGTGGAGGTGATGAAAGTTTCCCCTATACTGTGCTTGCCTATGTATGTTAGCTCTAACCCATGGTCACCCCAGCTCTCCAGTTTTCACGGTCCATTAATGCCTTTGATTACTCACACTGCTAACAGGGGCAGGCAATCTTGTTCCTGCTTTTAATGCTATCATTATAATTACCACTACTGTGAGCTCTAACTTCCTCAGAGAAATTATGTCGGAATTTATATAAGCCATCATTTTGTTTCAGGACAACAGGAAAATAAAATGAACTGAAGATAAATCTTATATTATTAAGTAATATTGCAGGTTTGGTTCAAATCCATTAATTTCTTCAAACAGGAGGCAAAATCTTGAGGGGTCAAATTGAAACAGGCCTTGCTACATTCAGTCACCTGCATTCAATCTGAATTCCCATTCAGGGACATTCTAATATTTAATGGCCACACATCTTTTATTTTTCTTTTGAGTCTACCATAAACCAGTCAACTTTATTATTCATTGGCAACTATGGTAAAGGTTTGGTGGATGTTGAGGCTAAAACTATCATTATCTATGAGATCTGGAAATCACTGTCAGTCAAACAGAGAAAAAGATCTCTTTCTTGTATTTATAGGTAGGTGTGTTCCAGGTTTCTGAATTGTCTGAGTATTTCGTAAGTACTGATCATTAATTAATCTCTCTTATATCCAGGGATCTATGAAATCATTTTGCTTCATCTAGTCAGTTATCCAACAACTATTTCGTGTTGGCACTTTCCATGCTATGCTGGTTCTTCATGCAAAATATAAGGGCCAGAGCAAGACAATAATGCTTTTCCTATCTAGAGTTTATAACAATAAGGGAAGAAAAGCCAATAAACACATGCAAAATATTAACGTAACAATGAAGTAATACACTGAATGCTGCTGACTAATAGACCAATAATGACTTGGTAATTATTTGAAATGATCACAGTATTAATCCCACAGTTTTTCCCTGTTTTTGCCTTTTTGTTAAAGACCAAATTCTTTGTAGCTAGAGTATCCATTTTGATATGGCTAGCACTTCCTATAATTTATAATCTCTAGAAGAGCTGGAGAATGAGAATTGCAGGGTACTAATGACTACGGCAAACACACAGTAACAATTAGATGAAGGGTGCCCTAACTGCATCTCATACGGAAGTCTTGGAAAATTTTTAGTTTGGGAACTTTGACTGTTTTTTCCTTTGCCATGCACAGACTTTATCAAGTGAGTCCTTATGGTATTAAAACATTTGGCACTAGCTCAAGTCTATGCTATTGCTGGCAAGGGATCTAACTGGGAAGGAGGGGTGGAGTAGTTACCTTTATCAGGAAAGACCTTAACTTTATGGAAAAGCTCTTTCCTCCCCACTGCTTAAGTAGCTTTAACTGAAAGACTTAAACCCAGATGTGAGAAGAGAGATTATCTCCAAGAGCAGCAGCAATTTATTGTAATTATGTTAGTACAAAGATTAGGAAGGTGGAAAATATTATGCTAACTTAGCAGATGAGAAGGGCAATGCCCTGTATATAGGTCCCATGGCAAGGTTGTGCTAGGAAAATCAACTCTAACTCCTAAGTCCCAAGGAGGCCTCAGTTTCCCAAATTGCAAGAAAATCAGAACCTAATTACTTATAAAACCAATAAACCCATGGTATGTAATAACCAGTAGGTGGGAGGCCATGAGAATCTGCTCACCAACAGATATCAACCAATATCTGCCACTATTCCCCCAGTGGCCACCTCTTGCCAACTTCCTGTTGCCACCAGACAACTAATACATCCATCCCAATGATTCCTGTCAGCCCTATATTACAAGTCATAACAGTGGCAAAGCAACAAGGTCCGTTATGCCTGTACAACACTCTAGCTTCCCTCAGTGAAGCACTTGTCTGATTTAAAGCACTTTGGAGGTTGGCCTTGTAACTAGAGCAAAATCTGTATACATTCTGGGCCAATTCCAGGCCTCACTGTGCCTCAGCCACCCAACTGAGAATATATTTTGTCCCTAACTCCTTTCCGCATTGTATAATGGATCTCTTATCAGTTTCTCCTGACTGGACTTTTGCATCCTTCATAATTTGGTTTGTCTCATGGCACCATCTTTTTATGGTGGGAGATGTATAAGCATGAATTTTCAGAATTTGATATTTCATACAAAATGGATCAGTGAACACAGCAAAAACTTTTTTGTGGACACATCACTCTGCTCTACACGGTCTTCTAGTCAAACGAAAATTTCAGGCAATAAGACATTTTGATCTCCGTAAGCAAAAGATAAAAAGGCTAAATCTGAGAGACTCAACTTATTGACTCTCATGGTCATGAAGAGAAAAATAGGAAAAGTAATAAAGCCTTTAGAGCAGAAAACAATAGGTGATTTCTTCTTTTCTTTCCATTACAGAGAGCTGACAGTAGCCTAATGAATGTCAAGGACACAAGAAACATAGCGAGTCAGGGAAAATTATAGGTCATAGATGGTATAAACCTCATATGAAAAATACTAGCTAAGGCGCTAAGAAAGCCAGTAAATACTGAAAAAGTTATGAAGATGAATATGCTCAGGTTCTGGACAAAGGGTACATAAAACAAGACCAGACAAAAATACTTTAAAAACAAGTTTGTTTTTTGGTTTGTTTCTCGCAATGCACATTAGACATAGCTCAATTTTGGGACTTCCCTGGTGGTCCAGTGGTTAAGAATCCGTCTTGCAATGCAGGGGATGTTGGTTCGATCCCTGGTCAGGGAACTAAGATCCCACATGTCACGGGGCAACTAAGCTCATGCACCACAACTAATGAGCCTGCGTGCCACAACTAGAGAGAAGCCTGCGCACTGCAACAAAGAGCCCATGCACCACAACGAAAGATCCCACGTGCCACAACTAAGACCCGATGCAGCTAAAAAAAAAAATTAAAAAAAAAAGATAGCTCAATTTCAAGAGCTTGCAGTGGTTTAGTAATCAAATAGCTCAAGACAATGCATCATGGTTCTACCTATCAAGAATGCTTGCTTACTTTGGCTGACATGCTGCAATTATTAATTTGGTTATCTGATTCAAAACAGAGTCAGGAACATTTGCTCTTAGCTTTGATTTCTTCACTTAAGGAGCAAATTCTAGGAGTTACTATGCTAAGGGTTGAGTGAATCTCAAGTTGGAATTTTCTTAAGGGAAGAGAAGTTATAAGATAAACAAGTTGAATTCTCATCGTTCCAAAGCTAAGTTTTAATAATATAAAATTAAAAGGGTAAAACTAAAACGTCTGGAATTTGAATGATGGATTCCATGACTATGCAGAAGAAATATTTTTTTAAAGGAGGCTTTAGAGCAGAAAATTACAGATGATCACTTCCTGAAAAGGGGTGAAAGGAGGGACTCAAATTGATCAATCTGTGGGTAGTGGTGTTGATGATATGGGGAAGGAGGAAAGAAGTATGCCAATGAATGTTCTCAACGGAAGTACATAACTTGAAGAAATTTACAGATTATTTAGGGAAATGGGTTATACAAAGGTAACAATCAAAGACAACAAAAACAAAATTTAAATAAGAGTCAAAGAACAGATGAGGGCTGAGGAAGAGATTAGTTCCGGTTAGTTCCTGAGATTATCTCAATAGGGGCAGTGGAATTGGAGGCAGCCTCTTACTGCCCCTACCCCTAGCACTTCCTCAATACGCCTACATCCCACACAGTTTATAACCACACCAAATGGTTTTACCAAAAGAGCTATGGCTAAGGGCTTTCTGGTTTAAGATTTTAGGTCTTTTTAGAAACTAGGAAACTTGCTTCCCTCTTTTCTATACACTTCAATTCTATTTCCTATCAAATTGCTTTTTTCTTTTCTACTATTGTCCATTCTAGTTCTGGTGTATCAGGGTTGAAAAAGCAGTAGTGAAGGTGGGAATGAATGGAACACAGCTGGCCTGTGGAAAAAGGGCTGTGAGTAGGAAGCAGCTGCATTTTGGAGGCAAGAAGAACAAAGAATTAGGATCTTCAAAGCTAAGGAAAGCTTCTCCCTGTGTTCTTCCCTCCTTTCACCTCTTCTCCTTCCTGGGAAATGATAGAAATTTCACAAAACATACAGCCTTTCTGAATTCATAACAATCTCCTTTTCCTCATACCCAAGTGTGTTTAACTTATTACTACTGCTAACATTTTGCATGTACTTTGCATTAAAATTTTTCTCCTAGGAGTTTCAAAGAGGTTTATAAATTTTCATTAAAACAAATATGCCTGGGCATACTTTCATATTAATAAAATTTAACTTTAGAATAATGAGAATTCTGTTTGCTAAAATGTTACTTTTCTAGAATTTGGTTTATTATACCACACATACATTTCCTAGACCAGTGGTTCTTAAATTTTAGGCTTCATAAGAATCCTCAGGGGCACTTAATAATATGCATATTCTTGTGCCACATCTGATCATGGATTTATATTTGGTTGGTCTAGAGTGAGGCCCTGGAATCTACATTTTTAATAAGCACCCAAGGGGATTCTTATACACATACAGTGGGGATAGAGGGGCCCCACTGAGACCCTGTCCTAACTGAGGCATCCCAACCTCCCAGCTTCAACTTTCCCAAGGGAGCCTATTTCTTAGGGGCAGTAGTCAAGCATTCTCCTGTAGTCCACACTGAATAGTGAGTCAAAAATACAAAGTGAGCAATCTGAGAGAAAGAAAATGATCAACAAGATTTCACTTTTAACAATGCAAGGTGCTATTAGCTACACAAACACAGGAAAGAAAGGGAGGTACCCTGGTTTTAACTTCACTTCCTTGAATATGATGAGGTTTGGTATTATGAATGAGTTGGTTTTCTATTCATGAGAGTTGAACCCTTACTGGCTCTCCAGTTATGTATGCTGCATTCTGGCACCCTTTTCCCTAACTCAATGAGAGTCTTGGCAGAGCCAGCTTTGATTTCCCAAATTGCAAGCAATTTGGAACCTAACTACTTAGAAAAGCAATTGTGTGAAATCTATGTGCAATGGGTACGAGGCTATGAGAACCTGTTTGTCAATAGACACCAATGACTTCCTGCCTCTACTCCCTCAGATGCTGTCTCTTGCCCACCAGCACCACAGGGGGACTCTCAGATAAGCTCAGAAGCCAGAATTCTTCTTGAGGACACTATGTACTTCTGCTTTTAACCTCCAAATCCTACCTTTTAGGTACTACTGTCACCCAGCCCTGGTCCTCAGACCTCAATTCTGTGACCCCATGCCCTGTCTTCCTGTTGAGCCATTCTTGGAATCGTGATATCCTGCTGACTACTCTGACCTAATATTAGATGATGTTTAACTCCTTGTATCTTGCTTCTGACCTTATGGTTTTGATCACAAGAATTCTCTCAAAGGTCACCAGTGGCTAAATTCAGTAGTGTTTTCTTAGTCCTCTCTCTCTCTCCACCACTCTGTTGAGTGACCCCATCACACTTTTCCTTCCATTGATTCTCCTCCCTTGGTGTCAGCGACAACACAATTCTCTTATGGACATAGAGAGCATCTGATCTGCTTGGTATTAATCCTCCCAACCTAGCACAACACACAGAAAATGAAAGATATGCTTAGCCACCAATATGTACAATGTTGTTGAGCCCAAGACAGTTTCAGTTCAACCTAAACAAAAATTCTCTGCCTAATTATACACAAGCCAATGTCAACCTAGAGGAGTTGCATTTTACTTGGGATTTAGGTTTTTTAAAGAATATGTAAGAAAAAAAAAAAACAAGTTGTGTCAAAATTACCTTGAAAATCCCCTAGGAAGGCCCCATGCTGGAAGCCAACATACTGTCTCTCAGTAGGCCCAACCCAGGCAGGTTTTTCTTCCTGCATTGGTATACATTACTATGTCTTTGGAATAGCTGGCTTGTATTTGAGGTGCAGGTTATACAAAACAGGACACTGAGCATGGCAAGATACTCACCCTAAGGGACAACATGGGAACAGACGTGGACTGAGAAAAAACAATATACATTTCAGGTTCACTCCTGCACATAGACTCATTGACTATAACTTATAACCTGAGTAGACTTGTCTGCACAATGTAAATTATTATTTCTCCTCTTTTTAGATTCATTTGCTGAGCAGGTGTAGTTGAATTCATGCAAATCTAGTGTTTGTATGATACAACTCCACCAAAGAATTTGAGTGGTTGTTTCAATAAATATACATAGGCCTATTCTCTTGACTTCTAGTATCCCAAGGATAAAGAACAGAGGCAGATACTAAATCAAGTAAGAATATCAACTAGAGAGAACTGGATTTTTTTCTTGCAAAAACCTTTTTGATTACATAAATCAAAGACATTTGTGATGTAGTGGAAAATGTACTGTACTTGGTGCCAAGAAACCAGGATTCCAATCCCAATTCCACCACATATTAGTTAGGTGAACTGGGCCAGTGTCCTCACCTCTAAAATGGGTACAAGTAGTAACTGCTTTGAGGTCTACAAGAAAAAGTGTAAAGTATGCATGTGTCACTGACACAGGTAGGCACTTGCTATAGGTTTGTTTGCTGTGAATTTGTTGAACTGAAGCTGAGAGACAAAATAACCATGTAAGGAAGAAAACTATCAGAATCGACATTATGGTGCACATAGTAAGTACTATGTCAGTATTTAATGAACCAAGTTGAGAGAGATATCAAGCTGATTTGACCAAGTCAATATATAATTTTCGTATTCTAACATTCTTTTATTTTCTCCACATGGTAATCGGTACCAAAGTCCACTTATGGCTTCATAAACATGGGCTCAAAACAAAAGTGCTTCTAATCAGATCTGGCAAGAAAAGGAGAGAAACATAGGGTGAGATAAGTGTGAGGCTACAGTGCTGAGTAACAAGGATGGCGGTGCCTCAGTACATGAGTCACACAGACACGGAACAGTACACAGCTAGAGATAATTCACAGGTAAATGCTGCATGAGCCATTACGTCATCCCTCC
The DNA here is from genome assembly GCF_028023285.1 of Balaenoptera ricei. Classification (NCBI taxonomy): domain Eukaryota; kingdom Metazoa; phylum Chordata; class Mammalia; order Artiodactyla; family Balaenopteridae; genus Balaenoptera; species Balaenoptera ricei. The sequence continues at coordinate 113,978,163 of NC_082642.1, forward strand.
TTTGCCCTTTCTGCATCAATCATGCCGCCTGGACTCTGATGCAACCTAGCAAGAATGTCTGCTTTGCAGACAGCAGACAGAGCCTTAGAACACACACATACTCATCACAGAGAGCAATATGAACCCAAACTAAAGCTTCTGGCATTTCCTTTTGTTTAAATCATGCTTTAAAGGGGAAGTCTTTTTTTTTTTTTTAATATTTATTTTTTTGGCCGTGCTGGGTCTCAGTTGCGGCACACGGGATCTTCATTGCCTCATTCAGGATCTTCCTCACAGCATGCGGGAACTTTTTTTTTAGTTGTGGCATGTGAACTCTTAGTTGTGGCATGTGGGCTCTTACATGCGGCATGTGGGATCTAGTTCCCTGACCAGGGATCGAACTCGGGCCCCCTGCATTGGGAGCATGAAGCCTTAGCCACTGGACCACCAGGGAAGTCCCCAAGGGGAAGTCTTATGGGGGAGATGTATAACTATAGGTTAAGCCATCTGGTCTGAGGCCTCAAGGACTAGGCTTCATCATTTTGGACAAGTCACTCCAGGTCTATAGGCCACATCTGTACAAGTAGATGATCATCAAGGTCCCTCCCAGTTCTGTAATTTCATCATTAAAAATTCAGGCCAATCACACCCATACAATGGGCATATAAACATTTAGTTGTATAAGTCAGCTTTATTTATTCTCAGCTATACAGGTCATTCAAATATTTGGCTACCTCCATCCCCACACTGCATTACTGAAAGACTGTGTAGCTATGTACAAATCTTGTTAAAGCAGAAAAAAGTGGCAGGTAGGAACTGGTGGTTCTAGAAAATGTGAATGTTCATAACTGAGGTTATAGGGACACTCTAGTCTAAATCACAGAAGCGTAAAAGCAAATGCTCATTAGGGGATATAATGCATTAACACCTATTTTTCTGTAGAGGCAATGATTTGAACAATAAAGAAGAGTCACAAGGGATGCAAACAAGAAAAATGGGTACAAAAAGGGCACTCTAGCCTCCAAATAATTCAAATTAAAGACGGATGTTGTAACCCTAACTTGAAACCAAATGCAGGGCCAGTATGTACAAGATTTAGTCAAGAGCTATCAGTTTGTGAGTTCACATACCACCAGTCCAAAGGAGGCATTCATTAGAGACCAATCCAAGGCAAAGAGGAGGTGGCTGGCTCCTGGTAAGCCTGTCCTGCCATAATGCTTTCCACCTGCCATGGCACCATGTCCAAGCTGGCCAATGCAAACATTTAAAGACCTATCACTGCAAGATTTTTGATGGCATCTCCAAAGAGGGGCATTTCCAACAAAACTTGGGATTGGGGAAAACAGACAAGTCCAGTGAAGATGAAAACCAAAGGCCCTGTAGTGCTTCCCTCACAGCTGACACCGTGCGGGGTCCCTTACCTTGCATGCTGAGTGGCTGGGGCAGGGGGTCACCCCATTGGACCTCTAGCAGCATTCAACAAAGCGCCCAGCCCTTTAATTGTTCAGCCAAATGTTATGAAGCTTGGCTGCAAAGACAGGGCAGACTGGTTGAAATTCAAAGGATCCATCCTACAGGTATTCTGAAAATCCTGGCCACCTCTGTAACAAGTACTGTTCCCCTTGGTAAGGGAGAGAATAGAAAGGGAGAATATGCGACCTGCCTGACAGGAAGACGGGACCCAGCTAGATGGAACATGCCTCTCCACTCCTTTCCTATCCTATCGCTCACGAATGCTCTGGCAGACTTCCTTGCTAAAAAAGCAAACAGACATATACAGTCCACTCTTTCTTTAGCTAGAAATGTAAAACCCAGAACAATCAACACTTTTTTTTTTTTAAGATTTTTTTGATGTGGACCATTTTTAATGTCTTTATTGAATTTGTCACAACACTGCCTCCGTCCTATGTCTTTGTCCTCTGGCTCCAAGGTATGTGGCATCCCAGCTCCCCGACCAGGGATCGAACCTGCACCCCCTGCATTGGAAGGTGAAGTCTCAACAACTGGATGGCCAGGGAACTCCCATCATCAACACATTTTTATACACTGGGCTCATGTGGTTTATTCTGATTGCTTACTGATTGTATAATCTTTTTGATCAACTAGGGCAGAAGTCAGCCAACTTTTCCCTCCAAGAACCAGATAGTAAATATTTTAGATTTTGTGGGCTATATGTTTTCTGTTGCAACTGCTCGCCTCTACCGTTACAGCACAGAAGCAGCTATAGACAATAGGTAAATGAATGAGCATAGCTTGTTATTTATAAACACAGGTGAATGGTTAGATTTGGCCTGCATGGTTCACTGAGCCCTGAACTAGTATGTTTCCAAAGAGCTCAACTATGATAAAGTGAGAAGGTACTACCAAACGTATCACCCCTTAAAACAATTTAAATCTAAGCCTCAATTTTGGGAGAACTAACTTCTAAAATAATCTTCATTAATAGTAGGTACAATAAGAACCCATTTTCAGGAAGTGTGTGTGTGTATGTGTGCGTGTGTGTAAAATACAGGGTGATTCAAAAGCAACTGAACACTTTCAGAAATTTATCACTCAGTAACTAGGTTTTTTTACGAAAATGTAGTTTGCACTAAATCGTCAAGTTACCCTTACAGGTGTCTTGCCAAAGGGCAACTCCAAGCTTTAACTGCAAGTTTATATACATCATAGTTACTGAGTTCAATTTTTGAAAGTGTTCAATTCTGTTTTATTCAGCCTGTATATTATCTGTGTACATACTGTAAAATACTTTAAATGATAAACACTAAACTATAAACAATGGTTATTCCTGGAAAATGGGGGTTAAAAGTTTCTTTTATCAGTGTTGCTTGAATTTTTAACAAGGATACAGTTAAGTCCCCTACATAAGAACAAGTTCCATTCCAAGAGGCGTTCATAAGTCCAATTTGTTCATAAGTCCAACAAAGTTAGCCTAGGTACCCAACTAACACAGTCAGCTATATAGTACTGTACTGTAATAGGTTTATAATACTTTTCACACAAATAATACATAAAAAACAAACACAAGAAATAAAGAAAACATTTTTAATTTACAGTATAGTACCTTGAAAAGTACAGTAGTATAGTACAACAGCTGGCATACAGGGGCTGGCATCAAGTGAACAGGCAAGAAGAGTTACTGACTGGAGGAGGGAGAGGAGGTGGGAGATGGTAAAGTTGAAGGATTGTCAGCAATAGGAGACCAAGGGCAAGCTGCAATTTCACTCATGTCTGATAGTGATGGCACAGGTTCTGGTTCCTTGCTGGAACCAGATGCACGTTCACAACTTTGAAAGTTCGCAACTTGAAGGTTCGTATATAGGGGACTTACTGTATATTACTTAGTGAATAAAAAGGTGTTTCGTTTTTCTCTTGTAAAGAAGTGGTAAGGGTAGGCAATCTTTGGCACTGCAACTTAAAACATCTACTGAAGGCCAGCTGTGACTCTCTTCTAATAGTAGATGCCAATAAATATCTCATGAAGTTCCTAACCCAGTAAGAAGGACAGATAATAAACAAAAAAATCCATAAATACAGAAGTTATTTTCAGATTATGGTGTAAATGCTCTGAGCCACAGGGTAATGGGGAAGGCCCACTGAAAAGCTGACATTTAGGTAGAGACCTGAAGGATAAGAAGGAGGCAGTCATGGGAAGTAAATTCCAGGCTAAGGGTAAGGTTTTCTGGCCTGAACTGTAGGTCAAATCCTGGTTAAACATTAAAATCAACTTGGGCACTTTCAAAAAATACTGATGACTGGGCCCTGCTGCAGGTCAGTAACTCTCTGGAGGTGGAGCTGGGTATTGCTCTCCCTTTTTTTAAAGCCAGGACTGAAAAACACTGTTATAGAGTCTAGACATTTTTATGTCGGCATGAACAGAGGCCTTCAGAGATTAGAGGGAAGAAGACTATGGGTGAAACCGAACTATTAACTTTTAGAATGGTGTGGGACTTTTTTTTGTTTGACTCTAGTAAGATTAACTGGATGTATTGTTTAGTGATGCGATGAAGGCCTGGGGATTCTCCCCTCACCGTTGAGCAAGAGACCACAGAAACACACAGATCTTTTCATTGGGACCTTTTGCCTGAGCTTCTGGCAAGCTGTAAAGCAAATGAACCATCAAGTGACAGACTTCTTGGATGTATTTAGCAAAGGGCTGACTGAAACGGCTAGACCCTGAGCTCCTCCCTGAAGGCTAACAGATTCAAAACTGGCTGAACCACAAAAAGAAGTTCCCATGGCAAGGATTTATACTCTACAGTGTAAGGATATACACATTCTCATATTCATACACCCCCATTCACCCAACTCTAAATAAAGTTGGTAACAGATGACAAAGAGAGTAAGGATCACTGGAATTTGTTGATCATCTTCTAAATAATTTTAGGCAGTTGTTGCAATTTTCTTTCATTCACCTATCCATCCATCCATCCAACATACCCCTACCACTGCACACCTACTCTGTACTTCCCACTGTGGTGCATGGGATATACATGTCTCCCATTCCAGTGGGAAACACAAGTAATAATCACAAAAGATCGTAATATGTGCTATGAGACAGTGTTCCTGTTCTTCCTCCCTGTTACTTCTGTACCTTGCTTCTCTTCTACAGTGCAGAACTTACCACGCTTTCTATAATTTGCTTAAATATGCTTTCTCAACTAGAGGTCCTTAAAAAACAAGGGCTGTCTTACTCTGTATTCTCAATACTAAATATAATTCATGGCATAAAGTGGCATTCAACAACTGTAAATTGAATCAAATGTATATATATTTGATCAAGTCATATTATTATACAATATAGATATATATTATACATTATACAGTGGAAGAAGGGCCTATGGGAGCCAGGGAAGGCTTCACAGAGGAGTGATAACTGAGAAAAACCTTAAAGGATGAACCAAAAATCTTCTGGTGGAGGTTTCCTCTGGGTGTGTGTTTGGACTTTGTTCCAAGGGCAGTGGAGAACTACTGAAAGTTTCTAAGCTGACGGGAAAGGTTTTGTGATAGAATCAGATTTGATTTTAAGAATCATTTCTCTGAAAGCATTGTGGGAAGCGAATGGGAGGCTGGGAAAGCAGTAAGTCCGGGGGCAGGGAGGGTGAATAGGGAGGCTGTGATATTGCCTTGCTGGCAAAGAAGAATCCAGAGCAGTTCAGGATGTTGAACTAACTGGCAGGATGTAGCTGGCTGGACTTCATGGCATGTGTTTTGTGTACCTATCTCACTTCTGAGTTCATCTATTTTTCTTGTGCTTATTTCTCTTTTGCCCAGATCCCCTCCTTTACTAACACTGTGGGAGAAATTATTCTGTCCTGCCCTACTATGTATATTGTTGAGCTAACTTAAATCTTTTGTGAAATATGGTAGAGACATACACATACCAATCAATTAGATGCGGTGGTTTAGGGAGAGAGAAGTTTTGGCTTTCTGCAAGGATGATAGGAGAATGGTGGGGCTGTTAGCCAAAGCATGGACTAGTGCAGGAGAGCGCTGGTTTGGGAGATAATGAGTTCCATTTGGGCATTCAAGAGGAGCTGGCCAGAAATCAGCTGGAAATAATGGCTGGAGCTCAGAAAGTGTGAGACACAGGTTTGGGAATTGGCAGCATATACATCATTGCTGAAGCCAGTGGTGTGCTATTAAACTAGGTCTCAGAAAATAAAACAAAAAATCCGCCCCCTCCCCGATTTGTACCATTTGCCTATTTCTGTGGCATACATACTCCCACCTTGGCCAATTTCAAGCTACCAAGATGATGGTCACTGAACAAAAAGTTGAGAAGAGATGTGCACAACTGGTTCTTAGGAACTGGCTCTAACATACCACTGGCTGAAGCCAAAGATGAACAAAATTGTCCAGGGACAAAATGAAGAGTAAGAGGGCTGGGAATAAAACCCTGGGAAGTATGGACATTTATGAGATGGACAGAAGATGAGCTATCAAAGTGGCTTGAGAAAAAGCAGACATAGGAGTAGGGAGAAAACAGGAGCAAAAGAAATCACAGAAGGCAAGGGAAGAATTAATTCAAGATGGACAGAGTGGTCTATAGTGTTAAATGTTCTTAAAAGGTGAAGTAAGATAAACAAGGGTAGAAAGTATCCACTGGGTTTGCCTACAAGGATATTGGAGGTGACCTGTGTGGTGAGAGCCCAAGTGTTGAGATGAAAAAGTCTTAGCAATGTTTTTAGGTTGAGTGGATGTTGGAGAGAAAAGGGGAGGCTGAAGATACATAGATGAGAAGGCGAACTTGAAGCGTCTGTTCTAGAGTAAGTCAGCTGTTATGGAATTGAGAATACAGATTACAGATGAAATGAACTCACCTTCGGTAGGAGAGAGAACGCTTCTTTTTCTGGAAATGTGATACCAAGTGATTATTAGGAAGATTAACAACATTGAGTTTCATCTCTCTTTAATTAGCCCAAAGAGATCTCAATAAGTGATATGATCAAAAGGCATCATGGGGCTTCCCTGGTGGCGTGCTGGTTAAGAATCCACCTGTCAATGCAGGGGACATGGGTTTGAGCCCTGGTCCAGGAAGATCCCATGTGCCGTGGAGCAACTAAGCCTGTGCGCCACAACTACTGAGCCTGTGCTCTAGAGCCATGAGCCACAACTGTTGAGCCCGCGTGCCATAACTACTGAAGCCCACGTGCCTAGAGCCCATGCTCTGCAACAAGAGAAGCCACCGCAATGAGAAGCCCATGCACCGCAATGAAGAGTAGCCCCCGCTCACCACAACTAGAGAAAGCCTGTACACAGCAACGAAGACCCAACACAGCCAAAAATAAATAAATAAATTTATTTTAAAAAAATAAAAGAAATAAAAGAAAAAATTAAATATTAAAAAAAAAGGGATCATGAAAGGAATAAGAGGATAACAAAAGGTCTATACAAGCTACAAGAGAACTAAGCTCTACAAAACTGTAAATAGGCTGCACTTTTCCCCTAGAAAAGTAGTACCACCCACAAATCCTACTTCCCTTGGAAACTGTGGTTGGTAAATGCCTAATTAAAAAAAGAACATTCTTTGGATAAGTACATAAATATAGCTCCTCTCTTCCATTTTGAGAATATATTTAAAGACTGTGTTGGTACACATACATTTAAACACGTGCAAAATGGATTTGATTTAAATCAGATTTAAATCATCTGATTTAAAGATGTTTTCAATGGGTTACCATGATAGAAAACATTATTAAAAAAACCCTTTCAGATCTAAAATAGGACTACCTAGGATAGATTTAAACTTTACAAACAGTATTATTTTATGGAATTAAGTAATTTTTCAGACAGAAACAGATCTTGCTTAGATTAAAAACTCTCACTCTTTTTTTGGATTAAATACTCTTTCAGTAATGTAGTATGACTCTGAATTTCCATACAAGACTAACTGGTTTCAACTCTATGTTCTAGCAAGAGCCTGGAGTGACTGGTCTGAAAAGTTTTATTCAATTTGATCTTTACTCGTGATGTGGAAAGTCTGAGCCTACATTTTCAAAGCAATTTTCGTCAGGATACATTACATTTAATTTACATTTTAACAAGGTTTGTGTAATAAGAGTGATTTATGAGTTAGGTTACCAGATATTTGGTATTTATGAGATATCAAAACTCTGTTACCTCATGCTATTTTTAAAAATTAATTAATTAATTAATTAGTTTATTTATTTATTTATTTTGGCTGCGTTGGGTCTTCATTGCTGCTCACAGGCTTTCTCTAGTTGCGGTGAGCGGGGGCTACTCTTCATTGCGGTGCGCAGTCTTCTCATTGTGGTGGCTTCTCTTGTTGCGGAGTACGGGCTCTAGGTGCGCAGGCTTCAGGAGTTGTGGCACTCAGGCTTCAGTAGTTGTGGCACGCAGGCTCTAGAGCGCAGGCTCAGTAGTTGTGGTGCACAGGCTTAGTTGCTCCACGGCATGTAGGATCTTCCTGGCCCAGGGCTCAAACCCATGTCCCCTGCATTGGCAGGCGGATTCTTAACCACTGCGCCACCAGGGAAGCCCCCCTCATGCTATTCTTATTTTATCTTTTCATAAAAACTCTCTAGTGTCATAGCTATGTACAAAGTTTTTAACTATTAACAAATCTATTCTAATATTCACTGCAGAGGAGGTAACCATAAGGATCACTGAAATGATGTATATTTTTGAAGCACCTATGTTATTTCCCTGTCACCCTCCCCATCTTCATCTCCCACTGCTCCCTCCACCTACTGTAAGAACTACTGGTGAAATCTTACACAAATTATTCCAAAGCACAGTTATTCCATAATCTCAGACTAACACACTGTTGACACCAAGCCTGACAAGAACATCATAAGAAATGTAGAGGCCGGTATCATTCATAAACATAGATGCAAAACTCCTAAACAGTGGGGGAGGGAAGGACTGGGAGTTTGGGATTAGCAGAGGCAAACTATTATATATAAGATGGATAAACAACAAGGTCCTACTGTACAGCACGGGGAACTATATTCAATATCCTGTGATAAACCATAATGGAAAAGAAAATGAAAAAGAATATATATATGTGTAACTAATCACTTTGCTGTATAGCAGAAATTAACACAACATTGTAAACCAACTGTACTTCAATAAAATTAAAAAAAAAAAAAAAATGAACTACTGGTGAGCTGGTCCCTGGCAATTTTGAAAAAGTTCCCTGAATATTCTGATGTGCAACTAAGACTGAGAACCACTGGGTATTTGAAAGAACAATGGACTTGGAAGTCTTAAGCTCAAAACCTAAATTTGTTACTTAATAGTGACACGTGATTCATTTCCTCAGTAATGTATATTTGTTGAGGATTAAATAAGATAATATGTGAAATCACTTCATATATCTTCAATAATGGGAATATTTCTTGAAACAATTATTATTATATTCCTATTTATTATTATTATATTCTTCAATAATTCCTATTTACTCCTAAAAACCTCACTTGGGACATTCATTGACTGTTCTCAGCCTTTGGAGAGGCATGTGTCCCTGCAAGTAGATATCACAATTCACAAATTGATGGATCAGCCATTTGAAATGGTTACATTTATTTCTAATGAGAACATCCTCTCTTTAAATAAGACATGGGCTACTTATTTGTAAATAGGAGGAGTTTTCTGCTGTAAAACTAATGTTTTATTGAGCATTAATGTGGGGGTGAATGATTTTCTTGGTTTTGCCTCAGAAAAGCTCTGAACTCTGGAGTGTCCTTTGTCCTTATGGGAACTCATAGACCAGATTATGTGTGCCTTTTGCCATTTGGAGATATTTCTTGAGCACTCTTACACTTTCAATTATCCAGACTTTCTGCCTTTTATTTCTAATCATAATTTAAGCTCCTTGAGGGAAAGGGCATGCTTTATACTTTTTCCAACTCCCCTCCACTCATAGAAGGAGTCAAATATTTATTTATTGGATAAAAATATGAAGGAAAAATAAGTGTTTGCTCCCCCCACCTTTATTATGGGATTCCAGAAAGGTACTATCTTTTACAAACATGGGTGGATTTTTCTAATTTTTTTCTTTTATTCTCCCTTTGGGCACCTGATGGGAAATGGGTTCTCAACTCTGGCTGTATAACAGAATCACACCAGGAAGCTTTGGAGAAATACTGATGCCAGGATATCATCCCCAAGATTCTGATTTAATTGGTTTTAAGTGGAGTATAAGCATTGTTATTTTTAAAAGGTTCTGCTGTAATTCTAATTGTAGCTAGGAGTGAAAACCTACAGGAGCACATAATAGGTGTTCACTAAATATTTGTTGATTTCATTTGAAGTTGAGAGGTATGGTCGGCATTAGGGGGGTAGAATACTCAGTGTTCACCTTGTTATCTCCCCAGCCCTGATAGTAACAGCTCTCAGTGTAACTCTGGTGGGACAGTGAGCAGGTAGGTCAATGGATCAACGTTAAGTTCTCTGATATGCTATGGTTCAGCCGCGGTTGCGGTTTCAAGTCCTGATATGGAAACCCAGTGTCTATTTCTGTCTTTGCCTTTCTCTCTTCTTTGACCTCCTTCTCCCACCTCCCAGTGGAAATGTCATTAGGGCTGGAACTTTCTGTTTTGTTCATCACTGTATTTCTAGGGCTTAAAACAGTATCTGGCATATAACAGCTACTCAGAAAATATGAGTTCAATATATTTCTCTTTCTCACACAAAAACATACAAATGCAAATAAAGAATTGCAAAAATAATCATTTTATGAGATTTTAAGACCCAGCCTTCTTAATATTACATTCAGAAACAAAACACTGGCATTACTGCTCTTGTTGTGTATAATTCATTCTTCTACTAGCAAGAAGGTACCAGATGCTTGAGAACTAAGGGAAGAACTACTCCAGTTTCTTTATCTACCTGAAATCTTAACATTGACTATGAATAATGTGAGTTTTGCTAAAACCAATTTGAATAAGTAAAAGTTTATTTCCACTTTCCTTTCTATCACTTTAATGCCTAACTTTTAATATTAACATATCAATAACATATTGTTATATTAAAACATAATTACATTACTCTTTGCACCTTAGACGTTTTTCTGCAGGAAAAGTATTAAGGAGAATAAACTGATGAATATTTTTAAAAAACTGCTTTGAATGTAACAATTCCACAATTAAAAAATTGTTTCATTATAAAGGCAGAGTGCCTTGCAGGAACAGGGAAATGCAGGAACAGGTGGACTAAGAGAACAGGGTCATAGCCTGGACCAAGGAATAGAGGTGAAAGCTGGAGTCAACTGGAGAAACTGGCCAAAACAGAAGTGCTGCAGTACCGGGGCTCCAGAAGAAATAGGTTATTAGATAGGAAGAGATGCTCTTCGTGTGTAGGGAATTTCCCTGTTTCTCCCCTCTGGCCCCTCTCCTACCCCGGTTAATTGCCTACAGTCCTAGATACATGGCCAGGAGTCCCTGAGAAAGCAGAGCAGAACTCAGGACTGGAACCCATAAGGTAGGAACCAGAACACCTGGCTGTTAATTTCCAGAGGCTCACTTTGGACTTTGTGAGCTTCCGAGCCATAAGCCTCACTTAAATTGACAGTTCATTTATCTCCAAGAGTATAAATAATAATACTCACTTCATATAGTTGTTGCTAGATCCGAACAAGATAATGTATATGAAAATGCTCTGTAAACTGTGAATCATTAGGTAAATGTTATTCTCACTGTTAGACTGAAGAATTTGTTGAGAAAAAAAATCACTGCTAATTTTTCCTTCATAGCCATGAGAAAATGTACCTGTGCTAAAGGTATAATCACAGTTACACCACATTTCTAACAATCCATACAAAAATTTGGAAACACAGAAAGTTCCCAATTACTTGGTACTATGAGACAAGTTTTAATAGAAACCAAGATAGATGCTTTTAGCCAGGAAAATGAAGGCACCTGTCAGATTTAGGACCAAGGCACAAATTACTGAGTGGAAGAACTGGTCCCAAGAACGAACAACTGGCCATTAGTGGGAGTTAAAGTGTATATGTAACAGGTGTTTCTGTAAAAAGTACAGAGCTAATCTAGACAATTCCACTTTTCCATGTTTCAAGGAAGCAAACAGAAAGGATTATTTTGTTTGTTTGTACCATCTAGCTACCAGGCAGAATTGAACTAAAAAATAGGAATGGCTTTTAAAACAGTTTTTCTTACAAGAGAAACTTGGAAGATTGAAATTTCAGACTTTCTATAAAGAAAAAAAATTATGGTTTGGATTAAAATCAAAGACCTCATAACAATGCTTTTAGTTTTTATTCATTTATTATAGCTGTTGAAATAGAACAATAGTAAAAACAAGCTTATTATGAACATGTATTGACAAACAATGAAATTACCACTCATCTTTGTATTCTGGTGTACCAGCTCTTTTTTACTTTAATTTGATTAGCAAAATATAGATATTCCTCAGAAACAGAATAATGACCTGGAAGAATACGACCCTTAAAATCTTTTAAGAATCCAACAGGATGAGAGATTGGTGGCTATATTTTAAAACTATGTGCATTATTGTTTGCCAAATCAAGTTAATGAAATGTTTACTGCTAGAGTGTTATTTTTAAGTTGACAAAAGCATTTTTGCTGACTTGCTCACTGGTCATACGCATGCAATTTAAAATGGAATTTCAGGGGCTTCCCTGGTGGCGCAGTGGTTGAGAATCTGCCTGCCAATGCAGGGGACACGGGTTCGAGCCCTGGTCTGGGAAGATCCCACATGCCACGGAGCAACTGGGCCCGTGAGCCACAATTACTGAGCCTGCGCGTCTGGAACCTGTGCTCCGCATCAAGAGAGGCCGCGATGGTGAGAGGCCCGCGCACCGCGATGAAGAGTGGTCCCCACTTGCCGCAACTAGAGAAAGCCCTTGCACAGAAATGAAGACTCAACACAGTCATAAATAAATAAATAAATAAATAAATAAAAGAACGTGAATTTCTAAAAAAAAAAAAAAAAAAAATGGAATTTCAAAATACTTTTATCACACGTACCCATGAAGAGACTAACCGGGGTCTCAAGACTGTTAAATGAATTCTGACTTTCGGTTCACATTAATAACAGAATTGTTAGTCTTGTCAAACATGTGGCTTTCTGTTTTAATAAGATTAAGGCCATAGGGTTCAAGCTTCTTTAGTTTAAATCTCTGGCACCTAACATTTCTTTGCTCTCCCAGCCAGATCAGGGTTTTTCAACCTTGGCACTATAGACATCCTGGGCTGGATGACTCTTTGGCGTAGGGGCTGCCCTGTGCATTGTAGGATGCTTAGCAGCACCCCTGGCCTCTACCCACCACGTGCCACAGCACCACCCAATCCCAGCTGTGACTTGTCAGACACTGCCAAATGTCCTGTGTAGGGCACAAGCCGTCCTTCACTGAGAACCAGTGAAGTAGAGGAAGAACCATTCTCCTCCCTCTGCTTGAGTTCTCGGGTCCATACCCACCACTACTTCATTTTACTTTAGTCAGTCTCTCTCTCTCTGTGTCTCTCTCCCCATCTGCAATCTGTGATTTCTCTCTTTGACAAACTAACATCTCAATTCTCCCCATTAAAAAAAGGTAAACATACAAATCAGCCAACCTCAAGTAAATTCTACAACTCATGTATTTACTGTCCTCTTGTATTCTTTCACTAGGAATTTTTAGGAAGACTAACTTTCATTAGCACTTAAACTGAGTTGTTAAAAATAATCTATGCCAGTGATATACTTTTCCTTTATTTTTTTTTAAAGCTACAAACCCCACCAAGCACACATATATCTTTATTCTCTTTATTTTACAATGGTATATGTTTATGACCATGAAATGGAGGGCCATATATTTAGTGTACCAAGCTTCGTGAAAGACCACCTGATCCCAAGATATTTCACAATCAGTTTACATACTGATGCATGGGCACCATCCATCAAGCATCCTGTTGATGTAAGCTATCTTTATGTCTTATAATTTCAATATATTTGGCATATTTGGTTCTTATTAAAATAAAAATGATTAGCATTTTCTACCTTGTATCCTCTTATAAGACTAAAAAACAGCTATAAAAGAAAATGTAACACCTTATAGCAATTAATTCTTCTGTGACTTTTCTTGCTGTTGACTTTGGTCCACGTGCAATTGTATCTCATGAGGTCCTATCAGAATCAAAGCATTGTGATACAGTGTGTTCTGGGGTCACAATGGCCTTAGCCTTCAATGTGCTTCATGGATATATGCAACAGGAATTCAGAAATGGCCTTTGAAACAAGCTTTTCTTATGATTATAAGAGACGCTCAGAAGGTTGAAGGGAAATTTCAGACTTATTTTTAAAAGTACGGTTTGGCTAGCTTACTTTCCTGGGACTTATTATCTTACTGGACAACAAATTCCATTTTGGGAGCTCTTTGAATGTTCTGAAACAGTGTTTCTCAACCTTTTTTTTTTAAAATAAACTATGGCCTCCAGTAGGATTTTTCACTCAATTCGCTCACTACTCCAATTAACCCAAGTCTTACTGAGCTTTAATTCTGGTAGTCCATGTTTTATAAAGAAAAAGACAATGTATTCAATATGCTATTTCTAACTACCTATCCTACACTCCCACCGCCTACACCTTCCTTGTGGCAAACCTTTAAATATTTATATTTAACAAGATTTATCTTGTTCCCACTAAATTTTTTCTTCCAAGATCAAACTCCTCAGTTTATTTAGCTCTGGAATCCCTGTTGCACAAATTCCTTATCATTGTGGTCATTTGTTTGTTAATATACCTTTTAAAATATGGCACCCAGATCTAAATGCATTATTTCATATGCACATTGAATTAAGGGACTACTTCAGTTTTTATTCTGTACACTGGGCCTTGGTGTTTGGCAACACAGAATGTTCTCAATAAATATTAGCTGTATATATGATTTTAACTTAGCTTCTCAATCAGGCAGGATTCTGAGTAAAAAAAAAAAAAAGGTTTTTCTGTTACTACTACAGGAGTCTTTCCTTCCTACACACTGAGATCCCTCCTCCATAGTGGTTAAAGTGGTTGGCCAGAGACGAGGCTCATTCTTTCTAAAAGACACCCAAAGGGGGAAATTTTTGGCAAAGATCCTGAGAGTAGAAGCCCCTTGCAGTGACCAGGGATAGAGGACAACTGACCACATCAGAAATTTATAAGAAAGTTAATGCAAGTGATAGAATTTCACAAATCTTTAGAGTTCACAAAAAAGTTATCCAGGGCTTATGAGCTAATGCAGACTAACTGGTGCCTTCTGTTTCTGCTCTGCCATTATCTATCAGTAATAAATGGTTTAATCCTAAAAATATATTATGTGGTTTTCATTCTTGGCTCCAGATTACTCATGGAGAAGACAAAATATAACCTTTAATTTGGTTTGACAAGACATCCTACATAATAAATAAATGAATTGCTACTAGTAAAATTGCACTCAAAGAATGCGTTTTTGGCTCCCAAACAATCACATTCCAATTTCACTAAAAAAAAAAAAAAAAAAAAAAATCTGCTTAAGCCAATATATGATGTACTTCCAGAAATATGGATCAATCATACCATACCTGAACATTTGGTAGAACTCAGTTTTATGTTACCCTGTGCTTTATACCTGAACACACACACACGCGCACACACACACACACACACACACACATATCCCTTTTTCATTCTGATTAACATATCACAGAAAACAAAACAATAAAAGAAAATCTATTAGGTAACTGATGTATATCATGTAGTATAGGATTTTTCTCCTCTTGGCCTTCCTTCAGCCTCTTCAGGCAAAATCCATGTTCTTACTTCTTTTGGCAAGTTGTTCTACATTCTGAAATTATTCCATCAGATGGCCTATTCTCCTTTACTTTTACCCTCTGATTTTACTTTTCTCAGTAACTACTGTAGAGTCATATAGCATACTGGTTTGAACAGTTGGGAATGGAGATTCTAGGTGAACAATGGGATGCTTCAATTTCTCTTCATCAATACTTAGAGAAATCTTTCTTGGCTACTTCAATAATTCAGAGAAGTTAGAGAAAAATGTCCTTGAGAAATTATTTTCCAAAGGCTCTAAAGGCAAGTGAGATAATTGCTGTAAAAAGGTTTTGAACCATCTGAAAGGCATTTTTGATAAGTTCATTATTGTGTTTATCATTCCTCATGGACATAGAACAATGAATTCTCTCATATTTGTAGAGTGGATACAAAAGCTCAGCTAATATGGGGGTACTTCAAAGACGTCTGCCCTACACATTCTCATACAGCACTGTATGTATTACTTTGATGTAAGAGACTAAAAAACATGCTTAACACAGCTGCCTTCAGCTGCAAGCCAACATTACATGGATTTATTTATTTTTTATTGCTGCATAAATTACCATTTCATAGGGTTGGGCTGTTCAATTGTCATCACAAATTTTATAAGCACATTTTTGAAAAACGAGGAAGGAACTTTCTCTGAAATACTACATAAGGCATTAACAGAGTCATACAAATGAATGGTGGTCTGGATAGTTCCATGGTTAAACAATTTAATGCTTCAAAAATAGTTTTAAAAATCACCTGAACAAAAATGTGCACTCACTCATAAACACAAGGCATCAGATTAAATTGGTGGATGCAAAATGTATAATAAGCATGGCTGACATAAGAAAAAAGATGGTACAACAAAGAAAAGGTAGTATTTTTACTTATATATAATATCATTAAAGAACATATACTAGGGACTTCCCTGGTGGCGCAGTGGTTAAGAATCTGCCTGCTAGTGCAGGGGACATGGGTTCAATCCCTGGTCCGGGAGGATCCCACATGCCACGGAGCAACTAAGCCCGTGTGCCACAACTACTGAGCCTGCGCTCTACAGCCCGCGAGCCACAACTACTGAAGCCCGCATGCCTAGAGCCCGTGCTCCGCAACAAGAGAAGCCACTGCAATGAGAAGCCCACGCACCGCAACAAAGAGTAGCCCCCACTCACCGCAACTAGAGAAAGCCCACGTGCAGCAACGAAGACCCAATGCAGCCAATAAAAAAAAAAAAAAGAAGAACAAAGAACATATACTAAAGTACATATATCAAAATACTTCTATGGGGTACTACCCCAAATTTCTACATGTTTTCATAGGAACAGAAACTTTCCAACTTTCCAATTGACAAATATTATCAATTAGTACTAGAATAAAACATGGAGAATGAATTGCTCTTAAACACCACTGGCCTGAGCATTCATCTCTGAATTCTGATAAAGTGTTCTGGATTCTAGAAAGGATAAAATGTCCACAGAACAAAAGCCTCGATTATCTATGAGGCATTTTAGTGCAGGATATGTTCAGATATGAAATATATTTCATATATTCTCAGTCAAACTCTTCAGTTTCTATGTAGCAGTCTCCTAATAGTAGCAGATCCAGAAACATACAGGAATAGCCAGGGCTATTCAGTTGTCTTTTCAGTAAAAATTGAAGATATCTGCAGCTCTACTTACTGAGCTCTCTAAAGAATTTATTAGCTCACATAAATTTACTAAACAAGGAGATGAGAGAGCCTTGATTAACCAACTACAAAGCTGTATTCAGAACTCTTTGTTCTTGTAACATTTTCATTCTTTCAACAAGGATCTATTTGAATGCCTATGTATTGGGCACTACTCTAGGTGTTTCATGTACATCTTTGTACATCATGAACAACATGTACAAGAGACATAAGGGATAGGTCACTGAACAAAAGTGATAAAACCTCCACCTCTATGGAGCTGATATTCTAGTGGGAGAAACAGACAATAATATAATAGCAAGCAAATAATATTGTACGTAAGAAGGTAGTAAGTGTTGTGGGAAAAAAAGGAAGAGAAGAGCAGTCTAAGAAAGGACTGAAAGTGTATGGGTGGATTGATCAGGTAGACCTCACCAAAGAGCCCAGCTCTGAGCAAAGCTGGAAGGAGTCTAGAACATTAGTCGAGTGGTTCTGGGGGACAGCACTCTACAGAGTGGGGAGCAATTGGTCCAGAGGTGGGAATACACATGGCATGACTGAGGTTTGTTAAGAGAACAGGATTCCAATAAAAATGTATTGAAGGTAAAAATCTCCCTATTTTATTTCTAGAAATACCATAATATCCAACTTCTGTAAATTATGAACATAGGTCTTTATGCATGCAGAACCATCTAGAATGGAGCTCATTAACATCTTATAGGAGGTTATTTCTGGGTAGTGGATCTTGGGTGGTTTTTACCAACTTCTTTCCATTTCTTTATATTGTTTTAAACTAATGATCATATTAGATTTACAGAAACAGGATTATTTAACAACGAATGCAGGGACTTCCCTGGCGGTCCAGTGGTTAAGACTCTGGCTTCCACTGCAGGGGGCATGGGTTCAATCCCTGGTCGGGGAACTAAGATCCTGCAAGCCATGTGGAGAGGCCAAAAAAAAAAAAAAAGAAAGAAAAACAAAACAACTATTGCAAAGCATAAACTTCTATTTATGTATATTTACAAATGACTAAAAGGGCATATTGTATTTGTCCAGAAAGTACAATGCAAAAAACATTATACTTGGCTTTGTAATATCCTGTCATGTACCTTCACTAGTATTTACACCTGTACATGCATAAATAAACATCTGTACACATTTTTTCCTCCTTTAGGTGAAGATGAGAAAATAACTTGGACTTTAGAATCAGGCATATTTGGTCTAAACTCCAATTCCAACCAAACTGCACAATGTTGGACAAGTTATTGAAATATTCTGACTTTTCCACTTGGAAAGTAGGGATTCAAACATTCATTAAATCTGTTTTAAATGATAGTTATTTATTATTGAGGGTGCTGGGATTACTACTGGGAATGACTGGGGAGACAGAACACACAGACGAGGAGCTAAGGCAACGTGCCAAATGCTGTGACAGGTAAGGGTGCCACAGAAGTCTGGATGGAGGAAGGAGGGTTTGACTCTTCCTAAATCATTTAAGGAAGGCTTCACTGAAAAGGTAACATTCAAGCTTAGTCCTAAGGATTAAGTAGGAGTAGGCCAGGAGGGTAGGGGCAGAGTTAGTGTTGGGGCAGCAGAGGCAACACGGTTAAATGTAAGGAGGTGTGAAAGGACTAGGGTCAGGTGTCAGAAAACTACAAGCACCACACGCCAGCACAGGGTGCTTGTGAGGCTCACCAAAGCAATGCACGGGACAGCACTCCGACAGGGTATCCACGCAAACACGAGAGGTCAATTGTTTCCCAAACCTGGGGGTCCCTTTTGCCTCCTCCCTCACCCTTATATCTCCTTAGCAAGCCCACTATTTTTTGTTCTCACTATTCTCCAAAGTTCATGCCTTCACTATGCTTCATTTGGCTGGAAGGGTTGCAACTGTCCAGCAAACACAGTATGTACTTCACCAGTGTCAAATGCTTTCAACTGCCTGACTCTAGCCTAGCTAGAGACCTTGGAAATGTCACTTACTCTCCCATGTCACTTGTAACTAGTAATGCAGAAAGAGTAACAATGATCACTTACCAAGTACCAGGTAGGGTGCCAAGCCCTACAAATACATCGTCTTATTTGAGTCTTACAACAATCTTAAGAGAATGGTACTACTACAGGCCCCCAACCCCTTATCCATAATTTTGAGATCTAAAAAGCACTGAAAGCTAGTAGTTTTTCCTTAGTTTGTAAAAAATTCATTTGGATAAAACCTGAATTGAATGCATATAAGGCTATGTATCATTTTTATTCCACTTATAAATTCCTATATTGCCTGCTGTGAAAACACAAATGTGTTGGTTATGAGGCACTGCCTGAGACCTTGTTGGGGAAGTTATCTAACACATCTAATTACTATACAATATAATCTTTCTGAAAAATTCTGAATTTCAAAATATCTGATGTAAGAATTTCATCTCTTATCATGGATGAGCAAGCTGAGACACAGAGAGGTTAAGTAACTTGTCCAAAGTCACACAGCTAATATTTAGTAGACCCAGGTCTCAAACTCAGGCAATTTGTCTCTAGCTCCTAGACTCTTAACCTTTTAGTTAAACTTGCTCTGAGTGTCCAATAAATTCCAAAGGCTTCCAAAGACAGCTATAAGGTACTGTAAGTCTCACTTTATTATCCTTACTGCTTCATATGAAGTAGGCTTCTCATCGTTTCTAAGACATATTCTCTGCTTTCCAATTTCTAAGTGATCTTTGCTCAGAATTCCCTTTCCTCCAATGCTGCTTTAATACTTCCTTCCCATCCCTCCATCCCTTCAGTTTCAACTTCAATGCCAAGTTCTTCAAGATAATGTTCTGGTTTCCCTCAACCACAGATGAGTTTACTATTTCACCGTTTATAGTACTCTGTATTTCTTTTTTTTTCAGCCTCTAGACAAATTCAACCTTATATAATAGCTATCTGTGAGACTGTCTCCCAACTAAATTGTGCCCTCCTTCAGGGCTGGCAGGAACCATGTCCCATTCACCTTTATGTCCCCATAGCACTAGACCAGTGCTATGGATATCATCATTGTTCCATAAATGTTGGCTGCAAGAATAAAAAGCTAACAATATTTTAATTAATGAGTTTTGTATTGATGTATATAGGTGATGTTTTAACACTCACACAATGACAGACTTAATCTTTCCCTTTTTAAAACATTACCATCTTCAAGTGGAATTTTCTGAAGAATTTTCTCTTGTTTCTCATGAGATTGAACTAACAAACAAAACAAAACAAAAAACAGGGAGAGAAAAATAAACCATTTCTACTTATGAACATCTAGACTCTAATGCTGGCTCATCACCTTGAACTTTAGTTCCCACAAAGAAATTATCCTATTAGAAAAGTGAACATGATATAATATCTTTAGAATCTTTCCATTCTGATGAATTTGGTTGGTAGAGGGAATTACTGAAGAGAGCATTTCATATTTAGATTCTATTCTGAGTATGCAAATTCTAAATGCTTTACTATTAAGAATTTATTTCTAATATTTTCCAGAGGTAGGGCCTAAAAAAGTGTTTTCTTTTGAAATGTCTATTTCTTATTTTATGTAAAGGATGGCTGCAGGTGGAATTATGAGCAGCTTCAAAATGGAATATTAATTCTAAAGAGGACCAGCTGACATAATTTGCACATGGAAAATTTGGCCTATTTCCATTTTTCTTGCAGTTTTTTCTTTTAGGTTAATAATGTATATATGCATATTATGTGCTTTGAACTGGCTTTCTAGCAATGGTAATGGATTCCTCTTATTCCATCCACATTTGTAAATGACTGGCTAGGATTAGGCCATCAAACAAAGTAAGTTAACTGTTCCATAAAGAAACCCACCCATGAGTTCTGACCTCAGCAGTCTCATGCTCCATTCAAAAGATTTCATTCTATTATTTTTCTGATAAAATTTGGAAGTTAAATGAGCTTAGTTAAACTATACCATTTGTGACATACATTTTAGGGCCTCTATGCTAAAATCAACTATTTTTTGTTGTTGTTGAAATGTATTTCATGGAAACACCAAAAAAGAATTTTATTCCTTTTAAAGGCAAAATCCCATGAAAACAAATTATTTAGGTATATTTACTATCCTACTTAGCATCTCTCATATTTGATCCGTCCACCTCCTCTCTGACTCCACTTCTACTGCCTATAGGCTCTCATCATATCATGCTGAGCCACCGAATATACCTTTAATTTGCCTCCCCTGCCTTGGATCTCTCTACCCTCTAAGTTGCCCTCCACTTAGATGTTAGAATGACTTTTCTAAAATGTGAAGCCATTAATGTTATTTTCTGGTTTAAGTCTCTTCCCTGGCTTCCCATTGCCTCTGGGATGGTCAGCTGCATTGTGTGACATACCTTCTTTCCATGCTATGCTGCCTCCTGCTCATCTAGCCCTATGCTCCTTATAATGAAACCGTGTACACTTCATGCCAGGTTGCTTCATCCCTCCATGCCAGTGCCCATGCTGTTCTCTCTATCCAGAAAACAAGAAACAGCAGCAA
Source organism: Balaenoptera ricei (assembly GCF_028023285.1). Classification (NCBI taxonomy): domain Eukaryota; kingdom Metazoa; phylum Chordata; class Mammalia; order Artiodactyla; family Balaenopteridae; genus Balaenoptera; species Balaenoptera ricei. The sequence goes on from NC_082642.1 coordinate 113,999,579, forward strand.
ATCTCAACATTTAACTAGCTCTCTTGACATTTGTTGACTGGGGTTGGTTGGTGTGGAGCTTCTGGTAAACATTTAATCTCAACTCAAGAGGTCCAGTCTCTGGCTTCCCTGGATTCAGGTCGTCATCATCATGGCAACTTCTGTTGGTCCCTACCTCATATGAAACCTCATCAGGATAACTTTCATTAGTGCTCGTAAGCCAGACATTTAATTAGAAATGACTTTCAGGAAAAGCCCACTAGAAGTAACAGATGCTATATACACTGCTCTTATCTAAAACTAACTGAGGTTTTAGTATTTAGCACAAGTAATTCTGAACTGCTCTACAGTAACAAATCACACTATCATAAAAATACTCAATTTTTTCATTCATTTAACAAGGTTTCACAATGTAGCTAGGTTTCTTTATCATTATTTGGGAAAAAATTTCAGCAAAATTTTCCTATGGAAAATGTTAGCCAACAAAGAGGCATGTTTTACAGCAGAAAGAAATTGTCAAATTATGAATGAAGTTTCTTAAAAATGTGTAGAGTGTCTTTAATTTATGCTGTATATACCAAATAATAAAGGCTGGTCTTTTGAAAGAAATGATTTTTCTAAGTATATATTTATTTTTATTATTACCATCTAAACCTTATGAACTTTAAGCTTACAAGTCCAGTCTCCTAAGATGAGAAGATTTCAAATGTGCTTTATGCAAAATATAGCTTTCTATGAAAGTGTCCATTTTTGACTACTTTGTGATGTTTTATATCAAGGACAAACCACCAGTTGACATTCAGAATGAAGATGTCTAGAGCTACAAAGGAATACCTGACATCATGAGATGCAATGTGGCTTCCTCTCCTTTCCATTCTACCATGTTTAGCAAAAATAAAACCGATAGGCATATTTCAAAAGCAAAAAATTTTAAAGTCCTTTCAAGTCCCAGTCATCCACAGTTTGATTTAATATGATTCTCAATGATTTGGCTTTACTGAAATGCTAATTTACTTTAAAAAAAAGCACTTTCCTTAATTTCTTCATCTTGGAAATATTATTTTTCCATTTAAAAAAGCCCAACCCCAAAACTATAACCCTTCAAATTAAATACTATTCCTTAGGGACTTTTCTTCTACAGCAAAGATTTTGACTGTCACTTAATAAGCACACCCAATGCCTCAACCGTGAGCACCAAGACCTGTGACCTGGGCAGGGAATGCCTACTAGTAAGGGAACATGTCTTAAGCTACTTAATTTTCCAGGCCTTGCTGCTCAGTGCCTCTGGCAACTAGTGAGTGTTCAGTGAGAATATGTTCAATGAAGAATTAATGGAAATGTCCACAGTAGCAAGTGGAGGTAGTGAAATGAATCAGACTGTTGATACATACAGTATCTTAAATTTACTCAGAAAAGAAAATAGGAACAGACCAAAACAAACCTGCTTCCGACAATTATGTTACAGTCGTTTGGCCTTCACTTTCCAACCCCTAAAGCACTTTTAAAAATATTTAATGTATTAAGTCTCATAGCATCCTAAAGGGTAATAAACACAATTATCACTTAATCTACAAGTGGAAAAATGGAAGTATAGCTAGAAAAAAGAGAGAGATCGAGAGACACACACACAGAGACATACATCGCATAGGAAAAGAAATAAAATTTCACAATGAATTCAGACTTCCACTCTTAACATTCTAACTACCAGTACAGTTCATGGTTCAAGGTTTGAATCCCACACTGGAACGCTGGAACTAGTCTGCCTAGGTTTGAATCCTGGGTTTGCTTTTATTAACTGTGTTATCTCACATATACCATGTGTCTGTTTCCCTCATCTGATTAATAGGGGTGATAACAGTACCTACTTCATAGGATTAATATAAGGATTAAATTAAATAATATATATGTAAAATGCTAGAAAAGTATGTGACTCATTGTAAGTTCTATTTAAGTGTTTGCTAATAAATATTATTATTCTTTCCATTAAATCAGTGAAAATTAAATTTATTTTTGGGGGCAGGCATATTTTGGCAGTGGAATTATTTCTTGAAAACCAAATATTATGTAGAACTCCAATAAATAAACAGACAAAAGCAGTTTTGACTTAAAAAATTATCTCATACATTTAAATGTATGATGCAGTTTTAAGTTAATTGTGTTCATAATGAGGCTGTTTTGGTATAAAAATTTATAATTTGTAAGATGATAGTTACATACTTCAGTTATCCTAAACCTCCATCTTACTTATTTCTGTATTTCATTTTTGTTGCACAGTGTCAAGAAAAGTTTGATTTAAGTAGTTTCAAAGGTTTTTTTTTTTTTCTTTTAAGCCTTCAATGAAATTGATCCAAGGGCTTGAAACAGGAATAGCAAGAATTTTTTTCCAAGTAGAATTATTAGAAATATTTAAAAACTGCTTACACTCCTTATAATAAATCAAGAAAAGAACAATACAAGCTAATAACATAAAGTCACGACGCAGCGTGCTAGCCATTCACTTGTTCCGGCATAACTAACTGGTGTACAGTGAAGACAGGTGTCATTGACACTGCCTGGCATTTAACTGACTGCTGTGTATACGTGCCTGCAATAGTGAGCCTTGCCTTTGCAATTTTACATGTGTAGACAGGAACAGGGCTGAATTTGGATACGTAAAGCCACACCCTCCCTAATCAATGCCATGGGTACCAGACGTTCAAAGATAGTGTGAAGTGGTGGCAGGAGATTTCATGAGGTCTGAAAAAAAAAAAGTTAACAGAGCAACATAGTTACTTAAGTTGATAGTTCTCCAATGTGACTTTGGTATATAAGACATTTTAGTGTAATTTATTTTATTACAATTTTTAGACAGTTAAAATATTTATAAAATAAAATTTGAATCACATGTTTGTGGAACTCCAGAAGCGTATCTGTAGAATAATTTAAAAACCACTGGACTAAGATTCTAACTCCACCTAGCATACAGACAGCTGAAAAGAACGGCACACTCACCCTAAAAAGAAGAAAAAGTAGAATAAAACATAAAAACATTACTTGGGTCCAGAGAACTCAGGTAACAGGGTAAACAGCCAGCCTGAAATCCAGGAAGGGACAGGTTCCTCCAAGGCAATTTGGAACCTGTGAACTGGCTCACTTGTGGCAGAACACAGAGCAAGAGACACCCACCAGGCACTATAAGCAGTTAAGAAGTCGGCTAAATATTTAAGAAATTGCTAAAGGACAAGTATAGGCTAGAGTGAGAGTACAGGACTCTTGGGAGCTGCAATCACAAGGGCGTTCAAACCCACTCTCCGCCAGGTGCTCATGAGAAAGATGGGGGAAGGGTGGGAAACCGGAGAAAATTTCTGAACAGGAGAGAACAAGACAGAAGAAAATGGGCAGATTTTTCCTCCAAATAATTAAAGACATAAAACAACAGGTCCAAGAAACCCAGAGAACCCTGAGTAGGATAAACAACAACAATTACAAAATCATATATTCAAACTACTAAAAATTAAAAATAAAGAAGAGGGCTTCCCTGGTGGCGCAGTGGTTGAGAATCTGCCTCCAATGCAGGGGACACGGGTTCGAGCCCTGGTCTGGGAAGATCCCACATGCCGCGGGGCAACTGGGCCCATGAGCCACAACTACTGAGTCTGTGCGTCTGGTGCCTGTGCTCCGCAACAAGAGAGGCCGCGATAGTGAGAGGCCCGCGCAGCGCGATGAAGAGTGGCCCCCGCTCGCGCAACTAGAGAAAGCCCTTGCGCAGAAATGAAGACCCAACACAGCCAAAATTAAATAAATAAAAATAAATAAATTAATAAAATAAAATAAAATAAAAATAAAGAAGGGATCTTGAAGGCAGCCAGAAAAAGAAAAGACTATATATGGAGAGGAACAAACATAAGGATTGTACCAAACTTCTTGTCACAAACTATGCAAGCCAGAAGACAATCAAGTGACATCTTTAAAGTGCTGAAAGAAAATCACTGGGCAAAGACTGTTCTCGGAGGCAAGCTTAGGTCCAGCAAGGGTCCTACTAGTAATCTGGCTGCAGTTCCCTTGAGGAGTTACATTTCCTAAGTTCTTGGTGTCTATATATTTGTCTTGGACATGGCTTAATAATTTACCTAAAACATCCAATAAACAGAAAACACCACATTACCATCCAATTCTATTCTATATGTATGATTTCTGTATGACTGTTGTTTAGTTATAAGCAGAAATGAGTAGTGTATGTAGGTCACAGTATCTTTTTACTCTCCTCAAATAGACTAACAACAGCACAAACTTATATAGCCTCACTATGTTCTACTTTCTAAGTGCTTTATACTTATTAAAAGAGACACTGTATTACTGTTTGCATACTAGCCCAGAGTAAATATGCACTAACGTATGCTGTTGATTTTTCTAACCTTTCTTTCTACAACTCACTGCATATTTGACTTCCACATCTGAGCAAGAATGTTACTTTTGGAATGACTCTGATACTCATGATTGCTGAAATGTCTCTTTCCCTAGATTATACTATTCAAAATAGAACTTTCTTCCTCCTCCATGCCTCCTGGTATTGCAATCACTTTCTATCTGCTTACTCTATTTTTTTTTTCATAGCGCTTATTACTACATGACATATAATATTTTAAATATATTTGCCTGTTCATTGTCAGTCTCCTGTGCTAGAATGTACGACAGTAGGGACTTTTGTTTCTCTTGGTCACTCACTGCTGTATCTCCAGCACTTAGAATAGTTCCTGGAACTAGATGGATTCATTATGTATTTGTTGAATAGATGCACAAACGAAGGGAGAATATATGAACAAATAAGCAAAATCCCTTTTGCCTAAGGAATCTGGTCAACTTGGGGTGGGGAAGAGCAGAAGTAGGTAGAAGTTGAATCCCTGCTATGTGAAAGGGGCTTCACTGGCTTCATCTTAGATGTCCAGCACAGTCCTTGGAGTATTAGCAGACACTCAATAATATTAATTTTAATTACTGATTGTTGTTCTTATCTCATGAACTCATCTTAACAAAGCAGTGAGTGTGCTACCATTTTCTTGTTTTGCAAATTCAAAAACGTCCAACAACACGCCCATGTTACAGAGTTAGGAAGTGGCAGTGCCAAATCCACCCAGGTGTGGCAGGCACCAGAGCCCAAACCCAGAGGTGGGAAAGAGAACACTGAAATGTTCATTGTCCATCCTTGAAGCTCACTTCATGCACTCATTACTTCGTCTTGCTTCCTGAGGGGCTAAATTGTGATCTTTTGTTGAATAAAATTGAATGAATTTTTATTATATGTCATAAAATAATAGGCTCTTTCCTCCAAATTTGGGTTTTTATTCTTGTTTCTAACTTGTTTGACCTGACAGTGATAACTTTAAAGTCAACAAGGTAAAAAAATGGACTTTATTAAAGTTACCAAAAAAATTCAGTTTAATAAAGCCCTCTAAAAACTGCAGGTCCACACCATAATAAATCAACCTGCGCTTGAAAGTGCAAACTGTATATACTGGCACCTGATTCAGCTAAGATAAAAACAACAAGTCCTTCAGTGATAAATTGTCCTCTCCATATTATCCAATGGAAATATTCATATTGTCCAATACCTACAAGCAATTAGAAGGACTGAGTTTAACTTTCAAATTAAAAGGCCATTAAGATGGAGCACAGTCCCCCAATCTGTCTCTGAAAAATATTCACAGAACTTTCTTGGTCTTAAAGCTTGGGAGGAATATAGTACATTTTCAGATTCCTTTCATCACAGAGCAATTCAGCCAGCTATTGGAACTGTATGTAGACTACAAGAAACTGTGGGATAAAATAAAATGAGAAACTATGCAGGATCTCTTAAAAGTTATTTAACAATTATACATCATCAGTCAAGGAGAGCTAAACTTTGAGCTAATCTGCTCCCTACCTCCACCCCAGACCACAAAACCAGGCCTAAGAAAAGAGGTATTGAACATCGGACAGGATACCTGCATCCCAAATCTCTGTCTCCCTCACTGCTACCAAAACTGGGAAAGATGTGTATTTAAAAAGAGGTTTAAGTATAAGTCCATTCATCTCTCATCAAGTGTGTAGTGTGTTCATTATCTCCCTTACCATGGTGGGGTTTTGCTTTTCAGTCTATTAGTTACCTACAGGATGCAAGTATGAATTCTATAAGGCCTGAGGGGAGATTCTGATAAGTTCCATATAGTAAAGCAGATATTAGATGTCTACCAAGACCTGGCAATACAATTTAAAATGTCAAAATAAGCAAGACAAAAAAGAAGAATTTACATATGTATTTGTACTTATATATTTTAGATTTGTTTTTATGAATATATTATGGTTTAATATTTAGAAGGAGACTGAATTAGTAAGCATATTGAAATGGGATTTGCAGAATTAAGGCATTAAAGCAGACCAGTTTTTGAAATGTATAACTTTGCACACACATAAAAATAAGTGTCTACCCACTGACCTCTTATTAAAAAGGAATTCTCAAACGAGTATTTAAAATTTATTAACACACCCACTAATTCCTATAGAGATCACAGGAAGAGAGAGAGAGATAGAACATTTTTATTTCTTTCCTTTATGCTGTGTCTACATAATGCTCCTAAATTCTCATGAAATTCATTGAGTTCTAACACAGATCTCAAAATCCAAACTTCAGCTTTATCTTTCGGGTGGCCTCATTTTGCCCTTCAACTTTCTTAATAATTGTCATTCCATCCACTACTCCTATAGTTCTGCACCTAATTTTGTGAATAGATAAAAGGGAAGCGTTTAGTGGTCTCTGCCCCAAATTCTTTGGCCTGTTTCTGGCTCTCAGCTTTTATTGCCAAAGGCATGAAGATCAAAAGATGCTCTTTGCTGAAGTGTTTACTGCCTTGTAACATACCCTCTCACAACAAAGGAGTTCTTTATTTACATCTAACATGAAATAGTAAGTTTCAAAGTAAAAGGCCTGCATCAGACAGATGCAAGTGATAGAATTTTCTTGCCCCACACTCAAGAAAATTCACATAATTAACATTAACATCTAAATGTCCTCTAGAGCAAAAAATACCTCTTAGGGAGGGGGTGCAGCTCTGGCTTTCTTATGGATTTCCTTGGCTTCACCCATACCTTCAATCTTCCCCAACAGGGTGGTGACATGGGCTCATTTCACTAGCACAGAAACGACTCGCGACTGCCCTGGAAACATGAACCATTATTTACACTGGAAAGAATGACTGGGAGCAGCTGTGCCCAGCAGCAGACAGCACTAGAGGCAGAAAATGGGGTTGTGTCTCCAATCTGTTATTATTGTCATAACTAATGGAGAGGAATAAAATGGATTACCAGTGCTAAATCAAACTGAGAGGTTTCTGATGCTGCTGCAGGACATTGGCTTCTCACAGTTTATGATATCATCAGGCTTCTTGATGAATTTACAGTCTGGTAATCCTGCCTTGGCATTAGTTTTCCACATGCAAATCCCTGGAATATAAGTCAAATCAGCAAATGAACAGGACTAGGGAACTCCATTGGGTCAAGTTTATTTCAACCTCAGGGAAAGCTAAGACTGGTTGTCTTCCTATTCCTAACCACATTTTTAAAGCCAATTAAAAGACTTGTCTGAATGACATCTTTTCCCATGCTTGCATATTCATCGATGCTTATTATGTCTCTGCAATATTATTCTGTTCCTGTCAGAACCAGGTCCCTTCTCATTAATAACATTTGCACTGATTCACTTACTGCTTAGCTGGACTGTATTATCTATATTTTACCATTTTACCCATTTGTCCACTATAGTCCTTGTTGGTGTGCTAGTTATATGCCTAATTCACAGTTTCCATCTAGTCTACATACACCTAGGCCAGAACTAGGTCTACATAATTAAACTTGTACAAGACCTACCAAAAGATTATACAGGTGGCTTTTTAGGATGACCTAAATTCAGTGACCCAGTGTGATTATTCATCCATTCATTCGTGCTAGTGTAAAAAAGGCAACAGTGTTGCTCATCATCCAGATATGCAAAGGGTTGAATCTCAACCCACTGCGCCCTGAGGGAAATTCAGGCTGGAGAAAAACAGATTGAGGCATTCTGTGCTATGGTAAAAGGCCCTTAGATAGTTAAGATGCATATCTCAGGAGGAATTTCAATGACCCAAGATTCTTGCATCTTCCCATAGAAAAGTACACAGAAAAGTATTAAAATCATTAACTTCAGATATCTGTTCTTTGTGATTAGCAGTAATCTGTCTCCTCCCCTACTTTTTGGGAGGAGTTCCTTAGAGCTATCTGAGAGGCTGTTTCCCAGGCTACCGTCCTCAGGAAGAACCTGAATAAAACTTAAACTCACAACTTTCATGTTGTATGTTTTTCTTTCAGTGGACACTAGGAAGCTACTCTACCCTCTCGTACGGGAATGATGCTGCAGGGAGAGGGCTGCTCTCAGCAGCTGGAGAGTTACTGGGTGCCCTAGACCCTACCCCAGACCTTTCAATGATTCCACAGGTAAGGTCCTGATGAAGGCACCTAGCCCAAAGCTACAGCCTACTCAGGTTCCTGTCCCCACATGCTGGTACTAACTTAGATCAAGGAGTGGCCACAAGATAGATACTGATGGGGGAAGTGGCAATTTTGGAAGTGAGTCTCAGAGAGATCAGGGGATGATAACATATTTTCATCTGCATCTTCTGTGAGACCTGGTTCCTGACCCCCAGACCTGTATTTCTACCTGGATTCTAAAGACATCTCGTACTCAACATACAGAAAAAGAGGATTCCTTACAAAGTGACTTCTTTTCTTGCATGGTGATCTTAGTTGCTGATTTCAGCAACCCACACTCTCTTAGACACCAAAATCTGCCAATTCTTGCCATTAAATATCTTGTGAATACACCCTTCTTCTTCAGTCACATAGCTAGGACCATTGCCAAGCCCTATTCCTTCACATGGATAATTGCAGCCGCTTCCTAACTCATCTTCCTGCCTCTAGTCTTCCCCCCCTTTAATTGCATCCTTACATTTATCTACATTTGACCCTTGAACAACATGGGGGTTAGGGGAACCGACCCTCCCCATAGTCAAAAATTTGCATTTAACTGATAGTCGACCCTTCATATTTGCATTTCCTCCATGTCCACATTTCTACGACTGTGGATTCAACCAACTGCAGATCATGTAGTACTGTAGCATTTACTACCGGAAAAAAAAAATCCATGAATAAGTGGACTGGTGAAGTTCAAACCGTGTTGTTCAAGGGTCACCTGTATAATTTGTTCATGGCATTTTGCTGCTTAAAATCTTTCCAATGGTTGGCTACAACATGGAGGATAATGTTTTAAGTTCTTCAAAATGGTAAAAAGTCCTTCAAGACCCACCCCAGTTTCTGGCTTAATCTCTATCACTCTCTCTTACAAACTCTACCTCTCCCACTATCCTGATTGATGTCTCATATACAGAATGTCCTGTCATTTCCTGAATGAACTGTGTTCATTGCTCTTTCTCAAACTCTAGTGACCCTATATATAAAATGTCTAGAATTCCCTTCCTCGCTTGTCTACTAGTAAATTCCTGCAAGAAAACCAGGGACACATTAGGTTTCAGTTAGGCAAGGAGATAGAGAAAGTATTCTGCCATTAAGAAGCCTGAGAGTGAAGGAGAACACAATAGAAAGGGTGGGGAAGCACAGAGCATGCTGGTATGAGACCTTGTGAATGACCAGAAAACCATGTTTGTTTCCTTTACGGCAGGGCACTTATCTCAGTTTACTATACACCTGAGAGGACTTCAGTCTCATATATCTCACACACTGTTAAGGCTTAAAGGGCAGTGGGGGAACAGTGGGCATTCCCTACTCAGAGATAGACTGCAAGCTCTGGGGCTAGACTGCCAAGGTCTGAAACTGGACTCTACTACTTATTAGATGACCTTGGGCAAGTTACTTATTATTCCTGTGGTTCTGCTAAATGTGTTTAGCTGCTAAATGGTAATCTACTTCAGAAGGTGGCTGTGAGAATGAATGAATTAATACATATACAGTATGAGGTTGAACAGTATGAAATTACCATTTTTACAGGTCAAAATGCTCAAATATCAGCAAGTGCATATGGTTCAACCAAACATTTAAAACAATGCCTAATGAATAGTACATACCCAAAAAGTGTTATTGTTTCTTCTCATAGATGCTTCTAAACCATTCGTTGAGGTTTATATCACCCAATGGTCTTTTCTCATTGATGTCCTCTTACTAATCTCCAGGTTCCTTTAAAACAAGACTAGGCCACTTGGGTACAATTTTTAACACAACCCTTGTCCTATCACCATCCTGGATGACTTCAGTATCCATCTTGTCAACCTATCCAACTCTTCACCTTCTTCACCTCCAGGGTCACCCACATCAAGGTCATACCCTGGAATAAATCATCAAGTGGTGCTGCTTCCCATCCCATATCCAAAGATGATGACAATCTCCAATATTTCCAGTCCTCTCCTGCCTGTGCTTTAACTATCTCTCTTCTTTAGTCCCAGGAGAACCATAGTTTCTTGACCCCTCTCCTGGCCTCACTGCTCTACCCAGCTGGTATACCATGGCTCATATCACCCTAACACTCTCCCACCAATAGCTTCAACTACATTGGATCTCTGTCCTTTTGCTTCACTTGTTTAACAAAACCTCAATACAGGATCAATTCAAAAATATACTTTCTATATTTCATGACCCAGCTGTTTAAACACAGTTGGAGAAAAATCAGCTTTCAGACTGATGCCACTATAAATCTGCAGCCCTCAATCTCTGCTCAATCTCTCACTCATCCTTGCTTAGCTTGCCTTTATTTTACTCAGCAACATTTCAAAACTGTCATTATGCTCAAGACTCCAACCAAAGCCACATCTCTCTCAGCAGATGACCTCATCTTCTACTTCAATGAGACAATTACACATACATTATCTCAGCAGCCTCCCCTTCCTAGCTATCTCTGGACAAATTCTTGCACTCTTTCTTCCTGTTCAGAAGATGATGCATCCCTACTCCGGTTCAAGGCTCTGCTCTCCACATATGGCCCCAATCTTCTTTCATCTCTCTGAGGATCTTGTTCTATCAATTATCCCCCCTTTTCCCTAAATATTCAACCTCTCACTGCCTATTTGCTTTTTCCCCTAAGCCCAGAAGCCAACTTAACCTTGGGCTTAATACGTTAATATTTTCCTCTTCTTGAACCTGGGTTGTCCTCTAGGAACTGTCCCCTTCCTTCTCTTCTAATCCAAGGGATTTGAAAGAGAGGTCTGTGCTCAGTATCTCAACTTTCTGACCCTTCCTATTTACCTTACAGCAAACCACAATCTGACTTCTGCCCTGGCCATTGCACTGAAAACTTCTTTCATGAGCCCACCAATGAACTCCATAATGCCATCCCGATGGACAAGGATCAAACCTCTGTTTTCTCTGCTTTTTCTTTCCAGTCTCCCTCATGGGTTCCTCTTCTTTTGTTTGCCCTTGAATGTTTGTATTCCTCAAGGCTTCTCCAGTGGTACTCTGCTCATTCTACGTACTCTACTTGTACAATTTCATTAGCTCTTGATTTATATCACTGATAAGGGGTGACTTCAAATCTGTATTTCTAGTCCAGATTCTCTTCCAATGCCTGTCACATTTATTCACTTGGATAGCCCACAGGGGCTTAAACCTAATGTATCATTCATTCAGTTTTTTAAAAAATATTTATTGATGACCCACACTTCATACTAGTATTCAGTAGTAAATAAGACAGCAAGGTAGGCCCTTTATCTTTAGCCTTGTTTCTCATTACCACCTCCAATTAACCTTTAGACCATAATAATACCAAATTTTCTGCAGTAGTCTGCCATTGTCTACTGAAAGAAGACTAAACACTGGGGGCCTTTGGACATGCCCATCTTCCAGCCTAGAATTCCCTTTCCATGTTCTTTTCAATTTTAAGACTTTAAGAGAAGTCTTGCCCCCCAAGGAGCTTTCTCTAAATTCCCAAACTGGGCTAAGTGCCTTTGATCACTGCATTGGCTACGATGTGCTAAAACTATGTATTTGCACATGTCTTCCCCACTGGCTCTCCAGGGCAGGAATTATGTCTCTCCAATGAACATGACTGGCACATAGGTGATAAATGTTTGGGATTACTCAGCTAAATGTAATCTTTTCCCTCTTCAAACACCTGAAATACTGTGATGCTTTTCTAACTCCCCCCAGTATGGCTGCATATATCTACTTGTAAATCTCATTCCCCTCTCCTTGTTAATGCCCGTTTAACTTTCTCAAGCATGCTGTGCCTCTTTCATTCTCTACACTTCTCAAAATCATGAAATGGGCACTCAAGAAACAATGGTTGAATTGAGCTGAAATGAACAGAGAAAATACTCCCATATTATCATCTTCTATCTCTGGAACCCGTTAGTGGCATTGTGTAGTCCAGGGCTAAGATTTCCCAGGTGTCTTTCTGCCACAACCAAGGTCCAAGAGTGTTATCAAACATGTTTTGACTGCTCTTCAAGCTCTGGATAAGTTCCAAGAGACCACTCTGATCGCATATATGGAATCTCCCATCCATGTAAATGGACTCACCGTATTTTCTCAATTCACAAAAGAAGGAGGAAAGATGGAACTTTTAGTGGAATAGAAATTCATTTGACCACTGGATCACTATGTACCGTATGTCATCCTGCAATGCATTAAATTCATACTCTTATGACTTAAGTTCATTTCTAAAAAATGAATACCTACATTTATTTCTCACAAGAAGCTTCATTCTCAATATATAAAAAATGATTTGAGCTCTCTGTGAAAGGAATGATGTAAACACAAGATATTATTACCAACATTCTCCTTTAGATAACCTCATGAGGTAAGTATTAATGTCAGAGGGAATATTATTTTACAGGTGGATAAGTCAGCTGACTTGCTCAGAGTCAAAGGTAGTGGTAACAGCCAAGAACATACTCCAAGAGTCCTGTGCTTATTTTCATTGCCAGACCTAATCCAAGCTTTTCAGTAAGTGTTTCTAATGGTGTGAAGACAGTCTAAGAACTTTCTCCTTTCTTTTTTGGACTGTTTTTGCCCCATCCCTCTTTCTGTCTTATCAATGTTTCCTTCTCAAAAGGGAACCAAAAGAGAATGCAATGGTCACCTAGCAGCCATCCAATCCCCCACCTGTGCAGTATTTGGTGTAGTACAGAGGGTCTGTCAGGCATACTCCATTTAACTTCTTATCCAGGGCTCCCAATCAAGGCAGCTCTCAGAGCTCTGCCAGCTTCAGTTAGTTCAGTTCTAGTAAATCGTTTTGTTGTCCAAGTACGGCATGCTCCACTGAATTCACTCTTCAGTTACCTCTCATACAGGTGGCCTGTATAACTTAATAGAGATCCCACTCTCCAAATAGTTTTTCGAATCTGACACACTACATTTATTAGGACAATTCTGACTAAGTCTCCAAACTATTTTGATGGGCCCTGCAGAATAGCAATCATTTATGGAGAAGTAGAAATCTGCTACACTGAATTATATCTAGTTCCATGCTCTAAAACTTTACATAGCCAAAAAAGTCACTGTTATCTGGAAGGATGCAGGCCTTAGGCTGAGAAAGAGAAAGAATAAGCGAAAAAAATAAAGAAGATGAGGGGAACAAGACTTTTCTTGGTAATAAACAGCAACAAAAACAACAAAAACTGATAACTTGTTTCCAATATTTAAGGAGAGGGGCAGAAATTTGTTAAAGTGCTATAGCTGATCAATGATATGTTTAGATTCTGGGAGAAGGGCATATACATCATTTATTTATAAATTATTAAGGACTGATTGTATACTATGCACTGGGGATACACAGATAAATAGAAATGTAAACTATCACAATTCACTGAGACAATAGCTTTAATTGCCATCAGGCACATGTGTACGCAATAGAAACTGAGAGGAAGGAACCTGAAATGTCATTATGCCTTCGTTTTGTTTTTTTTAACCTCAGTCCAGGTAGGCAGCACAGTCTAAGATGAAGATATGTAACCTAGAGATGACAGACTTGATTTCACTTGGATAAATACCAACCACATCCCTCCTGCCCACTGGTTGGCACATAATCATAACATCCACTGATGTGCTGGTAAATGGTTAACAACTGGCTCTCTGGGGAGAAAAGTCCTGATCTGTTGCATTTGCTGATTTCCATGGTGCAAATATTCCCATGATGGCTGATTTCAAGCTACCAACATGGTATCACTGAATACGGAGATGGGAAGAGAACAGGCATAAATAACCTCGAGAGCACAATGTAGTAAAATAATTAGGAAATGATGAGTTTTGAGCACTTGTTATCCCTCTTTTCAAGAACTTGTCTATTTACTTGCAATTAAAATAATTTAATTTTTAATAATGACTGCATTTAACAAACAGCTCACGTAGTTCTTAAAAATTTAATAGTCATGAGCCAGTAAGGACCAGCTGCAACATACCACTGGACTCACACCCTTGGCATGGCAGGGGGCAGGGGTAATGATCCAGATCCATGTTTATTAAAAAGCTGTGCCTCGGGCTTCCCTGGTGGCGCAGTGGTTGAGAATCTGCCTGCCAGTGCAGGGGACACGGGTTCGAGCCCTGGTCTGGGAAGATCCCACATGCCGCGGAGCAACTGGGCCCGTGAGCCACAATTACTGAGCCTGCGCATCTGGAGCCTGTGCTCCGCAACAAGAGAGGCCGCGATAGTGAGAGGCCCGCGCACCGCGATGAAGAGTGGCCCCCGCTTGCCACAACTAGAGAAAGCCCTCGCACAGAAACGAAGACCCAGCACAGCCAAAAATAAATAAATAAATAAATAAATAAATAAAAATAAAATGACTAATACTCTTAAAAAAAAAAAAAAGCTGTGCCTCGCTTCACTCCCTGCTGTCCTCTCCCTGTCCTACCCCAGACGAAGATAAGAAACCACTATTCCAGGTTCACTGTGCCCCTCTCTTTGCCCTCTTCTCTGCCTCCAATAACCTTCAATAATTTACACCACTCTCCACCAGGAGGACAGACCTTGCATCCCAGTGCTGAAGTCTAACAGACTGGGTTTGCTGATCTCTATTAACTTTATAAACATTCGGCAAACGAGGCTGTTATTATTACTGCTATTCAATGCCCTTCCCTCTATATTTACATTTTGATTCAAGGTGCTACCATATTTAAGTGGCATTTTCAAGCTTTAAAGTATTCTTAGTATCAGCAGATTTTCAGTCGAGGTGGGATGGGAGGTGCAGAAAGGAAGGGCCACTGGTGGGGGAGCCTACTTCACTCCAAGAGATCTGCCCAGAGTTGACCACTTCAACTCCCAGCCCCTTTCAAGCTCCTAAGCCCAGCCTCTGCAGCCTGCTTACATGCCCTCTCAGTCTACTTCTGAGCTAAGCAATAATTTCTCTAAGGACATATTTACCGATAAATTGTGAAAATTTTATTCAGCTGTTTTAAGAGATATTGTGACGAGGTTAACTCTATAAATAGCCCATTTCTCTGTTAAAATACAAAGGTATCCAGAAAATACCTGAGAGAAACTCAGAGCTACAAATTTATTACTTATCTCAATTCTAAAGGTCTGGAAAATCAGTCATGACCTTCAAAGAACATGGTGTTACATCCACAGAACACACACGATGCTGGAAGGAACATGTGCCACGCACCTGCCTGAGCAATACATATAAATGCAACAGCCTGCACTGATAAAAACGTATTCCAACCTTGATAAAAAAAATTATAAAGTGCCCTCATATTTGAAGAACACAAGAAAGAAGGTCATGAACTACTTAGTCTCGAAAGAAAAATAACTGACTAATGCATTTGTTGTTTCACAATTTAAGCTTATATCCTGTATCTCACGGTGGGGACTAAGCAATGCATTTGGCTAGTAGGATTTAAATTTCTTCAGAAAACATATTCTCTGGGGCCAATGTAACCTTCTGAGGTATTTACCAGAAAAACTGGGCCCAAGTGATCTAATGTTAACTTAGGGAAGTGGTTTCCAACTGTTGCTAGAAACTCAGTGGATGAGAAGTGGATGATCCCCTGGGCAGCCTGGCAGTGCGGGGGCCAAGGGAGACTCCTCAGGGACTCCTCGCTTCAGCTGCCCTCCAAAAGCCTCCGTTGTTTACCCTAATGTCCTAAATAAACATCACCATTTTCTCTGTGAGCCATATTGGGAAATACAGGCTGGGAAGCACTAGCTTAGGGAACATCAACTTCCTACAGGTGCCTGACACAAACAAAGGTCACTGCAAGAACTTGACTCATTGAGCTGCGTCAGCCTGATAGGGTGCAAAGAGCAGAGGTGGGAATAAAACTGGGGTTGTGGTTCAGGCTTCCTCACTACCTCGTCGTGAACCCTCAGTAGATCACTTTACCTGTCAGGACCTTGACTGCTTCAGCTGTAACATAAGCTGCTTGGCCTAGATCCCTATGTGAGCACCATAAGCCTCATACTGGGCTAGGTGCTGTACATTGGCCCTAATCTCAAGGAAACTGTAATCCAGCTAGAGATAAGATCACTAATAAAGAAAAATAGTAATGAGTAAATACAAAATCTAACTGAATTGTAATGAGTTTGGAGGCCTAAGAATTATCATTGCGTATAATATCTCAATGGCATGTCCTACTGGGCATATAAATCTATAGAGTAAATTTGCATCACAGACTAGTCTATGACCTCTGATTTTATTTAGTCATGCAACAGTCATGTTCAAATATTCAAACATGTGCTCCAAGATTATAAAGTCATGTGAACTTAAAAGTTCAGCTTCACCTTGGCTGTACCTAGGAGCTCTGGTCTGGCGTATTTAACATTTTCATTATGACACACTATAAGTTATTAACAAACTGATATATGTTCAGATAAAACTGACCAAGGCAAGGATGAGTGCTAAGAGTCCTCTTGAAACAAAATTTAAACATCCTGCTCATTCATCATTCTTTACTATTTTTCCAGTCCTTTCATGTAGTCGCACCCGCCTCACTTCTTCTTGGACCCACAGAGACCCTAATCCCTTTACTCCTCCACTAGGTCCTTATGCATCAGCCCACTTCTACTTTCACTTCTTTTCCTATCCAACATAGGCTCAATGGATCATCACTTCAACCTCTCTCTTACTTATCTTCATCCCTCCTGTCCCCAGGAAGCACTTGTCTGCACATAGTCAACACCAGATCAATCAATTTAACAAAAAATCACATGTTTGAAAACTGGGGCAAGTGTACATTTATGGTTACCAGCGTTGCCTGGTCTGGCAGTTCTGTTTCCTTAGAATTAAGGGTATTTCAAACCTCCTTTGGTTTACTATTACCCTAATTATCCTACCCTCCCTAGGCAGGCTAAATCCTCTTTGAAAGTGGCAGGAGGCAGGAAGATCAATTGAGGTTGCAGGCAGCCGTAACTGCTAGTAAAACGCAGGCCAACCCCTGAAAGCCATCAGGAAAGCGGTCTCCTCCATATAATAATGCCTGTGGGTAAGGTATGAAATGTGGAGTTATGAATACTTGCTTTATTTATTCTGGTCATGATCTCACCAGTGAGTGTGTGGCTGTGACCATCAACAGCGGGCAGGAGCCATTCCTAAAGATGTTTTTAATTTTGCAGGCTCAGTGCACTTCCTTTATCTAGAACTTAAATCTTTCCCCAGATGTTCTTAGGGCCTGGGATCAAATCCTAGCTCTGCCACTTAGCTTCCTAACCTCTGGTTAAGTTACTTAAACTCTCTGTATCTAGGGATAATACCTACCTCATAGAGTTAATGTGGGCATTAAATTTGTTAGTATTAACAAGGCCAAGCCCACAGTGCTATAGAAGTGCTTGCTATTGTTGTTGTCCTATGTATAAAAGTCATCCAAATTTTCTCACAGTCATAAGAATGTTAAAACTGTATTATCAGACTTCCGTGGTGGCACAGTGGTTAAGAGTCCGCCTGCCAATGCAGCGGACATGGGTTCGATCCCTGGTCTGGGAAGATCCCACATGCCGTGGAGCAACTAAGCCCGTGCACCACAACTACTGAGCCTGTGTGCCACAACTACCGAAGCCCGCGCACTCTAGGGCCCGCATGCCACAACTACCGAGCCCGCGTGCTGTAATTGCTGAAGCCCACGTGCCTAGAGCCTGTGTTCCGCAACAGAGAAGACACGGCAATGAGAAGCCCATGCACCACAATGAAGAGCAGCCCCCGCTCGCCGCAACTAGAGAAAGCCCGCACAGCGAAGAAGACCCAACGCAGCCCAAAAAAACACAAAACTGTATTATCTCTTTCTTCTTCTTTTTTCTCCAAATATACTGATAGAGAAATGGTCTTGCTACTGAAGAGCCATATCTAATCCTAATGACTGACTACATTCTTTCCCTAACAACAAAACATAACATGCAAAATATTTCCAAACCTATATGACCTCATACAGAACCTGTTATGTTTCCCATAGTTATTGTGTAACCAAGAGAACAATAAATATTCTTCCTAATCAGGACTATCCATCATTCCCTTCTCTCCTATACTGTCTGACCCATCCCCCCACCCTACCAGCTGTCAGCCCTGCTTTCTGCTCCAGCACTTCTGCATCTTTATCCCTACTCACCACCTCCCCATTTAATGCCTTACCTGGACGGAACCACCCTCACTTCCCTGAACTCCCCATGTACTCTCTCACCTTCAGCCATTCCAACAAGCTGGTTCTTCTACCTGGAACACCCTCTTCATAGCATTCATCCTGCTCCCTTGAGTAACTCATAGTACTCTTTTGGACTTTAATTACATGGTGCTTCTCCAGAAAACTTTCCTTGACAACCTCAATATCCAATCACCAAGGCTGGATTTGGTGCCCCTCCTATAGCCCTATCACTTTATTATAAATTAGAACAGAAGTTCCCTGAGGGCAGGGATCACAGCCTACTTTATCCTCACTGCTTCCCTAGTTTCTAACTGTGTCTAACATATACATAGTTTGTACTCTACAAATGGACAAATGAACTGTAACGTAATAGTTTCACAGACCTAGGGATGCCTAAAAAGGGGATAGGGCAAGATCACTGTCACTGTCTTCAAACATCTACAAATATCACGGAAGGAGAAGAACGCTTCTTTTACGTAGCTTCAGAAAGAGATATCCAGGGACTTCCTTGGTAGTCCAGTGGTTAAGAATCTGCCTTCCAATGCAGGGGACTTGGGTTTGATTCCTGGTAGGGAAACTAAGACCCCACATACCATGGGGCAACTAAGCCTGCGCGCCACAGCTACTGAGCCCGCGTGCTCTGGAGCCTGCGTGCCACAACTAGAGAAAAGCCCGCACACTGCAACAAAGAGCCCATGCGTCGCAGCTAAGACCCGACACAGCCAAAAATAATATAAATAAATAAATAAATAAATATTTTTTTAAAAAAAGAAGAAGAAGAAAGCGACATCCAGACCAACAGTGTAGGCTCTGGGGAGCCACATTTCAAATCAATACAACAAAGAACTTTCTAAAATGTAGAGCATGAGATACTTTGGTCAGTATTCAGTTGCATATAGCTGGACAGGTTTATACAGGAGCTGGCAAATGAACTGGGTGATACCTAGTCTCCTTGCAAAGTTGAGAATCTGACTCATAAAATTCTACTTTGGGCACCTGGGCATGCATGTGTAGGATAAGAGTCATCCTGAATACATAAAAGAGGAGATCAAAGGTTATATATTAACGCCACCATTAGGCCTGCCACACCATGGAGTACTGGGCAAAGGAATAGTCAGAGAAGTTTAAATAAAACAAACAAAGTAATCCAACCCAAACCCAGCATTCCAACACAGGGGACAAGACTGGCAAGGGGCAAAGCCAGGTCCCCTGGGGCATTCTCCACACTACCTCTGTCATCCTGGAGGAGGCAACTTAACTTTACAACTTTCAAGAAACTTCCCATTAGAAGTGGTTTCAACTTTAGATTTATTGCATTTTCCAAGGTTACATCATTTGGGCTGTGCATAATCCAGAGGGACTCAAGGGGCTACACTGTAAACTGTTACAATAGATATTAACGAATATTGTGCCTGATAAAACCTGCAGTCTGCACGCACGCACACACGCACCCACACAAAAAGGGACTTTTCACCTTATATGGTTACTTCAAAAAATCAACTCCTTTTACGTTCCACTTTGTTGGTCGGCCAAACACGCAGAGTACATCTACTTTAAAAACACCAATTAAAAATATTAACAACACAAAAAAATATAAACCGTGGTTCAGAGCCAAGGGCACATAAATTGACATGGATTCAGACAGTAAGTAAATATAAAATGAGTAACAGAAACTACTACATCATCCAAAAGGAAGCAGGAACAATAGCCCTTAAATGCAGAAGTGATCCTCCCCACCCCCCATCCCAGGAATCCAACTCTCCCACTCCAGAGGGCAAGGTAATGATTAGGAGGCAGGCAAAATGATTGAAAGAGGAAGGGATAGAGGGAGGGGCCCACGAATGATTTGGGCAAGACCTGCAGGAGATGGGGAGAAAAGGGGAGGCAATCTCATTTCACACTGTAACCTCGGACAGCCCCACAGGCTTTTTTATTCCTTACCAGAAACGCTGCATCCCAAGGGCTCAAAACCTCAAACCAGGGTGGCGTAATTGAGAAGCAGGTGTGGAAAGAGGGTGGGCTGGGAGTTACAGTCTTTGGATTGACATTACTATTATTATTATCATCTAGTTCCTGTAATCACTTAACTTTCCTAATTCTTAGTTTCCTCATCTTTAAAATGGAGATCCTAAAACCTACTTCAATACATCCTTGATAGGAATAGCTAAAACCAGGTATGCAAAAGTGACGAATCTAGCTAGAAAAACACAGAATTCCTCAATGATTCTGTTTGTTCAAAGAGAAAAGAACTACCTTCCTCTCTGGTACCTGGCAGGTTGAGCCAGCACTATTTTTCCAAAAATGAACTCAGCCCAGGTCACGGTGAAGCTCATCAGTATAATACTGAGAGGCATGATGCTATACACACTGCAGACAATTAATGTATGAAGGAAGGAGGGAGTCAGGAAAAGATGAAAGGTGAAAGAAAGAACTAGGCATAATCCCAACATTTCTTTCTGCAAAAGGAATAGACATGCACCCTTAAGGCCATTCCCCTGTACTTCCTGGGGGTGGTCTGAGTCTTATTCCTACCACAACGAATGAGCTTGAGGTCTCAGCCAGAGAACCATGCTCATAATCCTACTGTTGGGTAATTCTAAAAGAAATTATATTAACACAATTCTTTCCTTTAATTGTTCTCTACACAATTATCCCATACCCTCTGGGAGCTAATTTGATAGCTCACTGGAGACTCACTATTACTCTATCTTCAGAGTCTGTTAGAAATAAAGTGTCTTTATTAAATCTAATTTTGTTTCTTCCATCTCTAAAGCCTCTTTATGGGCTGTAGCATTTTGATCTATGGATTACTAAATTCAATTTATCAGTCTGGAAAAGAAATTTTACATGTGGGAAACCAAGGCCCAGGAAAGTGCAGAGAATTGATACAACCCCTATAATGAATAGGACTGCCTGAACATTTATACAATATATTTTTTAAAAATTATGATCATATCCTAATATGCTTTCTAATTCTAAAAGATTTATGATATATCATTTTTTAAAAGCACTATTTCTCTCTCTTTTTTTATTGAAGTATAGCTGATTTACAATGTTGTGTTAGTTTCAGGTGTACAGCAGTGGTATACACACATACATACATACATATCTATATCTATATATCTATATTCTTTTTCAGAATCTTTTCCATTGTAGGTTTTTATGAGATATTGAGTATAGTTCCCTGTGAATAACATATTTCAGTAATTTATCTGATGGAAAAAAATGAAGGATCAAATGTTTATTAAGGCATGACAATTTGCTATACTATTACTCATAAGATCTCAGTAATGCAGACTTCATTATCCCCATCTTACAGATAAAAAAGACTTGCTTGGGTACATCTCATGACTTCCCACTGCCTAAGCATAAAGTAACAACTCCTTAAGATGCTAGGTGAGTCCCACCCAGTATGGCTCTCTCTCCAGTTCATTCTGACATCTTCCCCCGTCCCCTCCTCAGCCTCTTCTGCTTCCCTCCTCCGTATCACAAGCCTCTCCATAACCTCTAGCCCCTGATCTGCTCCCCAGTTCCCTGAACAAGCTCTGCTGGTTCCTGCCTCTATGCCTCACTCTGTCCCCAGCTATCTTCTTCCACTGTATAGACACTGAGATTCAAATGAAGCTTCACTTCAAGTATTTTCTGAAATGCTATCTCAGTCTACTAATTGTAGATGCCCCACGACAACTTCCCTTAGGGACCCCTCCTACCCTTCTGTGGCACATACAGCGTGGCACATTCTTACTGGAAAACGTCTCCATTCTCTGTTAACTTCTATGAAAGGTAGGATGGAGTCCTTCGGAGGCACTCTTCTGCTGGGTCTCAGTAACACGTGCTTCTTTATGTTCAGTGTGACAAGCCCTAATTCTATATATTCATGACTGCCCAAGTGGGGGCAGTGAAAACACACTCAAGATAGTGATTATTTTCCCCTTTTGTTATTATTCCCAAATTCAAATTAAATCTTCTTCATTCTATTTCAAACAAACAAACAAACAAAAAAACGCCAAACTCACAGAGTATAGAGGCAAATGAGAAAGAATGGGCAGATAACTCAGTTTTGTAAAAGGAAGAGGGAGAGTGACAGGCAGGCTGATTACTGTAGCTTCACTTTCAGGCCAAGGACTGAATAGGTTTGCAGAGGTTCAGGGATGGCCCCAGAGGCGGGTGTGTGTGTGTGTGTGTGTGTGTGTGTGTGTGTGTGTGTGTGTGTGTAATTCCAACTATATGGTATGAAAAAGTGATTAAGATTAAAAGCACTGCTTTGTTCCTTAAAAGACTTCTGATGATACTACAGCACAGAAACATAATGAGGATTTTGTATACATATGTAACTATATAAATTTTGTGTTGGTATTTCAAAAAAATGTCCTAACTATTTGTGAAAAACCAGTACAATCTCGCTCCAAGTCTCGGTTGGGTTGGCCTTTCTTCAACTAGACTCTTTTAGTTAGTGCTTACAATGTGTGGAAATCGGAACTTTTAAGAATAGGCTACCATGCATACAATGCATGTGGTTCATTCACTACTTTTACTACTTTCCATACTTTCTCACTGGCTTGGACTTTTCCTTGTATCAACATCTTACTGCCAAATAAGAATACTCTGATGAATATTTTCAAGTCACTCCTCTGCTTTATACATCTTTTACTGTATATCACCTAAAAAACAAACTTACATATATAAACACAAGTATTTTTATTCTTATAGAGGGGAGTATGTTAAGGGGAGAGGGGTTAGTGGAAAATGACACCAAGATTTCTAGCCTGGAAAGCTGGGAAAAAGGTAGCATAATTAAATGCAGCTAGAAGCTTGGGCTGGAACATGAAGACTAAGAGGAGGTTCCTGGATCTGGAAATTAGGAAGCCACTGGTGAGGACAGAAGCTGCATGACAAGTAGGGGGATGGGAAGTTAACAGACTAACAGAATGAGGTCACACAAGGCGAAGACGGGAGGTAAACTGGCAGTTAGCTGTGGGAGCAGTGAAAGCAAAGATATTAGAAAAAAGGACAATTGGATGTTATGAAGTTATAGAAAGATTATCAGCAGTGAGAAAAAATAATAGGTACACAAGGGAAAGGAGGTACCTGAGGGGGCAGGATTCCAGAGGTGATGCCTGTGATTCAAAGCTCAGATGAGGGAAAAGACTTGAAAACCAAGAGGCATATTCTTTTCAGACAGGAAGAGAAGAAAATGTGTAAAGAAGGGGAGAGGCTTTGGGAGCAGAGGAACAGGGCAAGAGCGGTGAGGGAATGAGCAGAAGGGAGCCAGTGAGAAGAGTGGAAAAGATGTGGATACATGGTTTAGGAATGAGACAGATTCTAGCAACAAGGAACGAATGGGCCTATTATTGATAGTTAGGGCCTATTGAAGCTGGAAGCTTAAAAACATGTTCTTTAAATCAGTCAGTCAGTCAGTCAGTCAGTCAATGAACATTTACTGAGCAATTCTGAAGGTCCAGGCACTGTGCAGCCCTAGCCAAGAAGAACTCCAGGGTCCAGTCAGGAAGTCAGGCAAGTAAACAAACCATAACACAATGTGGCAAGTTTTATGTTAGAGGTCTAGGTAGGATACATGGGAGAAGGGAGAAGGTGCATTTAATCCAGGGGTGTAGTTTCCTGGAGGGGGAGTTGCAAATTATTAAAATAGTCCTATCTGTAAACTGTGAGAATGAAGAATGGGCCATTGGTAACTCCATCTCATTACCCTCCTGGGTATACTAATGAGGAAGGTATATAACCATACCCCATGTGAAATCAAGTAATTCCACACATCAGCACTGAGGGATCTTGAACATCAATGCTTGAGGATGTAATTTTCATGATCACCAATAAGTTAGACAGGCAAGACTGACGGAGTTCCTCAGGATTATAATCAAAACAAAAACTTTCACAGACCTTCCCAAGCAACAGAGTGTCTGGCTATGGCTGAATATCTTGTTAGAGTTCTCAAGGTTTGCTGGGAAATATTCTAGGGAACTGGCTTCCTGAGTCAACTCGGGCTACTAAATTCCAGTTTAATAATTACTCGTATTCTATTATCCCCTGGAGCCAAGCACGAAACAAATATTTTCTTAAATGCCTTTGCTAAGAAAATCAATTATCTAGGTTTTGTTTCCATCTTAAAATGCTATAGGTATCTTATCTTTCCATGAGAAACAAATACTCCAAAGTCCTCACTGTTTATACTCCTTGTCATTTACAACTCTGAAAATCAGTCTTGCACTCAGCTTTGCTAATGGGCTCTGTTCCATCTTCTGTGGGAGCATACCACATCTTTACTGTGGAAAGGACTTGAGGTCTGACTTAAGATTTCTTAATAGAAAAAACAGCCCTCCATTGCTAGAATGGTACAGTTAGAGAACTGGAAGGCACCTCAAAGCCACTTGTGTAATCGCTTAGGTGATGAAGGACAAATTACCCAGCGCTTGATCTAACTTTTTGTTTTAAATGAGAGAAGACACCCTTTCATTTACCATTAATATAATACAATCTTTGTAATAGTGAAATAGATAGTGGAATAGTAGGCTTTTTCTACTCAAAGTGATTCTGCCTTTGCCGTGCTAAACTAATTATAGTTAACATTCATTGAGGGCTTATTATGTGCTAGGCACTATGCTAAGCACTTTACAAGAATTATCTCATTTTGTCCTTACAATAATCCTAAGAGATTGGTGCCATTATTTTTCTTATTTTACAATGAGGAAGTTAAGGCTTAGAGAAGCTGAGAGTTAGAGTTCGTGTTCTGATTTTGCCCTTTACTGATGTGTGACCATCACTAGGTCACCTAACCTCACGTCTGTGAGTAAACTGGGAATAATTACGATACCTACCTCACAGGGTAGATGGGAGGATTACGTGAGATACTGACCCAAAGCACATCTGCCATGAATCCATTTTTCCTTCTTGGAGGTACTCTGCGGGTACTAGAAAGAACCAGGGCTGTGGAATCAGAAGGTCTGGGCTCAAAGCCCAGTTCTGCTTCTTGTTAAGTTATGTGATATTGGGCATGCACTTCACTCCTCTGAGCCTTAGTTTCCTCACTTAAGAAATATGAAGACCAATACCTCATGAAGTTACTGAAGGATTAAGTGAGATGATCCCTCATAAAGAGCTTACTTAGCCTAAGGCTGCTACAAACTGAGATGCCATCTCCTTTTTCTCTTTGAGGGTCACATAGTAACTCTCTTAAGAGTATAACAAAACTAAGGAATGCGACTTCTAAGAAGACGGCAGGGGAGGTTTAAGAGACCTACTATGTGGGAAAGGATGCACTGGTCAACCAAAGAGCAGGTCATGGAAGGTGTGCCTTGTTGCCCTCTTATTCCAGCATGAGCAGATTATTTGGGCACCAAGGAGGAGACAGGAGTCCCCATAAAAGGGTATAACTGAACAAGCTGGCTAATTGCTTACGTGGACTGCTTAAGGCAGTTCTCTATCAACATCAATGGAATTCCTAGGAAGGCTCTCACTGTGATTTCACATCTACGAAAAACACATTCCAACAGAAATGATGAGTAAGAAGTGTTTCAAAGATATTTATAGCATCTTCCAATGAGCAGGACAATTGGGACAGTCCTTATAAAGACATGAATAAAGTCACCTTAGAAAAGACTGGTTGGATTTGATTTACTATTTTGAAATGTAGCAATTTTGGACCCTACTCAAAGGTAACATGGTCCACTGTGCCATGAAACAGACACAGATCAACTGCCACCTTTCTGGGACACAATTTTCTTTTCTTTTCTTTTTTAAAAAACTTTTAATTTTATTTTATGTTTTTGAATTTTATATTATTCATTTTTTTATACAGCAGGTTCTTATTAGTTTTCCATTTTATACATATTAGTGTATATATGTCAACCCCAATCTCCCAATTCATCCCACCACCACCCATCCCCCTGCCACTTTCCTGCCTTGGTGTCCATACGTTTGTTCTCTACATCTGTGTCTCTTTTTCTGCCCTGCAAACCGGTTCATCTGTACCATTTTTCTAGGTTCCACATATATGCGTTAATATACGATATTTGTTTTTCTCTTTCTGACTTACTTCACTCTGTATGACAGTCTCTAGATCCACCCACCTCACTACAAATAACTCAATTTCGTTTCTTTTTATGGTTGAGTAATATTCCATTGTATATATGTACCACATCTTCTTTATCCATTCGTCTGTCGATGGGCATTTAGGGTGCTTCCATGCCCTGGCTATTGTAAACTGTGCTGCAATGAACACTGGGGTGCAAGTGTCTTTTTGAATTATGGTTTTCTCTGGGTATATGCCCAGTAGTGGGACTGCTGGGTGACATGGTAGTTCTATTTTTAGTTTTTTAAGGAACCTCCATACTGTTCTCCATAGTGGCTGTATCAATTTACATTCCCACCAACAGTACAAGAGGGTTCCCTTTTCTCCACACCCTCCCCAGCATTTCTTGTTTGTAGATTTTCTGATGATGCCCATTCTAACTGGTGTGAGGTGATACCTCATTGTAGTTTTGATTTGCGTTTCTCTAATAATTAGTGATGTTGAGCATCTTTTCATGTGCTTCTTGGCCATCTGTATGTCTTCTTTGGAGAAATGTCTATTTAGGTCTTCTGCCCATTTTTAGATTGGGTTGTTTGTTTTTTTAATACTGAGCTGCATGAGCTGTTTATATATTTTGGAGATTAATCCTTTGTCTGTTGATTTGTTTGCAAATATTTTCTCCCATTCTGAGGGTTTTCTTTTCGTCTTGTTTGTAGTTCCCTTTGCTGTGCAAAAGCTTTTAAGTTTTATTAGGTCCCATTTGTTTATTTTTGCTTTTATTTCCATTACTCCAGGAGGTGGATCAAAAAAGATCTTGCTGTGATTTCTGTCAAAAAATGTTCTTCCTATGTTTTCCTCCAAGAGTTTTATAGTGTCTGGTCTTACATTTAGGTCTCTAATCCATTTTGAGTTTATTTTTGTGTATGGTGTTAGGGAATGTTCTAATTTCATTCTTTTACATGTAGCTGTCCAGTTTTCCCAGCACCACTTATTGAAGACACTGTCTCTTCTCCATTGTATATCCTTGCCACCTTTGTCATAGATTAGTTGACCATAGGTGCATGGGTTTATCTCTGGGCTTTCTATCCTGTTCCATTGATCTATATTTCTGTTTTTGTGCCAGTACCATACTGTCTTGATTACTGAAGCTTTGTAGTATAGTCTGAAGTCAGGGAGTCTGATTCCTTCAGCTCCATTTTTTTTCCCTCAAGACCGCTTTGGCTATTCGGGGTCTTCTGTGTCTCCATACAAATTTATACATTTTTTGTTCTAGTTCTGTAAAAAATGCCACTGGTAATTTGATAGGGATTGCATTGAATCTGTAGATTGTTTCGGGTAGTACAGTCATTTTCACAATATTGATTCTTCTAAGAACATGGTATATATTTCCATCTGTTTATATCATCTTTGACTTCTTTCATCAGTGTCTTATACTTTTCTGCATACAGGTCTTTCACATCCTTAGGTAGGTTTATTCCTAGGTATTTTGTTCTATTTGTTGCAATGGTAAATGGGAGTGTTTCCTTAATTTCTCTTTCAGATTTTTCATCATTAGTGTATAGGAATGCAAGAGATTTCTGTGCATTAATTTTGTATCCTGCAACTTTACCAAATTCATTGATTAGCTCTAGTAGTTTTCTGGTGGCATCTTTAGGATTCTCTATGTATAGTATCATGTCATCTGCAAACAGTGACAGTTTTACTTCTTTTCCAATTTGGATTCCTTTTATTTCTTTTTCTTCTCTGACTGCTGTGGCTAGGACTTCCAAAACTATGTTGAATAATAGTGGTGAGAGTGGACATCCTTGTCTCGTTCCTGATCTTAGAGGAAATGCTTTCAGTTTTTCACCATTGAGAATGATGTTTGCTGTGGGTTTGTCATATATGGCCTTTATTATGTTGAGGTAGGTTCCCTCTATGCCCACTTTCTGGAGAGATTTTATCATAAATGGGTGTTGAATTTTGTCAAAAGGTTTTTCTGCATCTATTGAGATGATCATATGGTTTTTATTCCTCAATTTATTAATATGGTGTATCAGACTGATTGATTTGCATGTATTGAAGAATCCTTGCATCCCTGGGATAAATCCCACTTGATCATGGTGTATGATTATTTTAATGTGTTGTTGGATTCTGTTTGCTAGTATTTTGTTGAGGATATTTGCATCTATATTCATGAGTGATATTGGTCTGTAATTTTCTTTTTTTGTAGTATCTTTGTCTGGTTTTGGTATCAGGGTGATGGTGGCCTCATAGAATGAGTTTGGGAGTGTTCCTTCCTCTGCAATTTTTTGGAAGAGTTTGAGAAGGATGGGTGTTAGCTCTTCTCTAAATGTTTGATAGAATTCACCTGTGAAGCCATCTGGTCCTGGACTTTTGTTTGTTGGAAGATTTTTAATCACAGTTTCAATTTCATTACTTGTGATTTGTCTGTTCATATTTTCTATTTCTTCCTGGTTCAGTCTTGGAAGGTTATACCTTTCTAAGAATTTGTCCATTTCTTCCAGGTTGTCCATTTTATTGGCATAGAGTTGCCTGTAGTAGTCTCTTAGGATGCTTTGTATTTCCGCATGTCTGTTGTAACTTCTCCTTTTTCATTTCTAATTTTATTGATTTGAGTCCTCTCCCTCTTTTTCTTGATGAGTCTGGCTAATGGCTTATCAATTTTGGTTATCTTCTCAAAGAACCAGCTTTTAGTTTTATTGATCTTTGCTATTGTTTTCTTTGTTTCATTTATTTCTGCTCTGATCTTTATGATTTCTTTCCTTCTGCTAACTTTGGGTTTTGTTTGTTCTTCTTTCTCTAGTTCCTTTAGGTTTAAGGTTAGATTGTTTATTTGAGATTTTTCTTGTTTCTTGAGGCAGGCTTGTATTGCTATAAACTTCCCTCTTAAAACTGCTTTTGCTGCATCCCATATGTTTTGGATCATCGTGTTTTCATTGTCATTTGTCTCGAGGTATTTTTTAATTTTCTCTTTGATTTCTTCAGTGATCTCTTGGTTATTTAGTAACGTACTGTTTAGCCTCCATGTGTTTGTGTTTTTATACGTTTTTTCCCCTGTAATTGATTTCTAATATCATAGTGTTGTGGTCAGAAAAGATGCTTGATATGATTTCAGTTTTCTTAAATTTACTGAGGCTTGATCTGTGACCCAAGATGTGATCTATCCTGGAGAATGTTCTGTGAGCACTTGAGAAGAAAGTGTAATCTGCTGTTTTTGGATGGAATATCCTATAAATATCAATTAAATCTATCTTGTCTATTGTGTCATTTAAAGCTTGTGTTTCCTTATTAATTTTCTGTGTGGATGATCTGTCCATTGGTGTTAAGTGAGGTGTTAAAGTCCCCCACTATTATTGTGTTACTGTCAATTTCCTCTTTTATAGCTGTTAGCAGTTGCCTTATGTATTGAGGTGCTCCTATGTTGGGTGCATATATATTTATAATTGTTATATCTTCTTCTTGGATTGATCCCTTGATCATTATGTAGTGTCCTTCTTTGTCTCTTTTAACATTCTTTATTTTAAGTGTATTTTATTTGATATGAGTATTGCTACTCCAGCTTTCTTTTGATTTCCATTTGCATGGAATATCTCTTTCCATCCCCTCACTTTCAGTCTGTATGTGGGACACAATTTTCATACAACTCCAATCTAGACAAAAGGATGTAAAGACATCTGTACCTCAAATGACTCTCAAAACCTCTACACCAAAAACACTACTCACACCTTAGAACCTTGCCAGTTACCTGATTTCTCAGTCCATGACAGATCTAAAAGCACAAACCAGATATAGGGTGCAAGGCAGAAGCAGGTGAGAGGAGCAAATAAATGACTAGTTATAATATGATACAGAGGAGGCAGAAAACAAAATTAAAAAAATATTATTTAATACTTCAAAGCTGTTCATATAACTAACATTGAATTTCAAGTGCTTTTTTTTGCAATGAAAAAAATCACATCTACAGGAGACCATGGTCTATGTAACATCATGGCTCTCAGCCCGTGGTGGTGGTGCCTGTGCCACATCTATGTCTTCTATTTAACAGCTTCAAAGTCGACCCTAGTCTTATGCACAGTCACACATATCTCACAGGAATAAATAATGACTTTGTGAATAAATTTCATCTCATGGGGTGGAGAATCATTCTTTCAGATTGACTTATTCAGAGGTTCCCTCATGATTGCTTCATAATATCATCTAAGGCAGGGGGCAGCAAAATATGGCTGTTTTGGTAAATAAAGTTTTACTGAAACACAGCCATGGCCACTCATTTGTACATTGTTCTATGGCTGTTTTCTGGCAAGACAGAACTGAGTAGTTGTGGCAGAAACTGTATGGTCTGCAAAGCCTAAAATATTTACTACTTGGTACTTTATAGAAAAAGTTTGCTGGCCGCTGGTCTAAGGGCACCTGTTGGACCAATTAGTGACTGAACGTCGTCAGGAAAGAGATGTCATGCAGCCAAGCTCAACATGGTGGGGTGTGTCTGTGGTGGGGGAAGTGGTCAGGAGGAAACAGTGCCACATAAGTACTGGCTTCATTGCTCTTTCCCATCTTTCTCCATTTTATATCCAACAGCTTTGTAAACACATGAACTCTGCTAGGTTAAGTCTATGTGAATTTTGCCAGAAGGACTCGCTCAAAATCTGGTCATTTGATGATGAAACAAACTCATTCACTCATTCATTCATTCAATAGACTGAGTACATACTATGTGCAAAGTACCAGGGACGTAATGGTGAGTAAACAGACTATGTCTGTACTCATGGAACTCACAGTCCAGTGGGGGAGGCTGAAATTCTCTAGAGAATATAAATGTATATAAAATTGCTACTGTAATTGGTGTAAGAAAGAGGTCATGGTGACACTAAAGTGTCTAACAGGGTCATGACCTAGTCAAAAAGGTCAGGGAGGGTTTCCTCAGGAAGCGCTGAAGGTTGAGGGCTGAATGGGAGGAGTTAACTGGGGGAAGAACAGAGGGAAGGTGGCTAAGCAGAGCACAATGCAGGCCTGGAGGTGGGAGAGAGAATGGTGAGTGTGAACTACTAAGAGGAGGCCAGCATATCCTATTCGGAGCAGAAAAAGTGAAGAAGGGAGGAGTATAAGGTGAAACTGTGGGCCAGATCAAGCTGGGCCTTGGAAGTCCTATTAACGAGTTTTGAGCTATTCCAAGGGCAGAGTTAAACCTAGCAATCCCTGGGTGACAGGGATTTCTTTCTCCCATGGGCCACTACTCTCTTCCTGACCAGTTAGTATTTTTCTCCTTTCCTTTCCCCTCTCCTTCTCTCACCTTTCTCCTTTCCTTTCTTTCTTTTTAAAATCCTGAGCCAAAAAACACTCTATTTTGAATATTCACTTAAGTCTTTATCATATTCAATGAGAAAAAAAAAAAGGCGGGGGAGGAACAAGATAATAAAGAATTTACTTGTACATCTTAAACTAATACAATACTATATATCAACTATACCTCAAAAAAACTGGGAAAAAAATAAGTTGAAAAGCAAAAACAAAAACAAGAATTTACTAAGCAGCTTTTTGTGAATATATTAAACATATAAAGGGAATTATGTGGGCTTACTCCATCCCTCTTTCTGTCTGGCGAGTGAGTGGGTATTCACACAGCCATGGACTGTTTCCTGCTGGGAACAGCAAAATTTTTAACTTCAATTATACTATTTGATGAATAGTACTTTGTAGCTGAAAGGCAAGGAAAGGCACCAGGGGAGACTCCTGAAAATAGGAGGTAATACAGAGAAGTAAAAAATATCCCAGAAACAAGACATGTGAACCATGGCTCAGCCACTTAATAATAACTGTGTGATCTTGGGCAAGTTACTTAACTTTTCTGACTTCTGGATTCCCCATGTGTAAATATGAGACAAATCAGGTGTCCATCACAGAGTTGTTACAAGGATTAAATAAGATAATGTAAAGGTTTCTAACACCTAGCAGGAGATCAGATATCATTTTCTTCCTTTCTTAATAGTAAAATCTATTTCTATTTCTGATATATATTATGGGAGAGAGAAAACAGGGTAAGTGGTAATAGAAGATATAAATAAGGAAGTAAAGGTGGAAAAAGCCTTATCTGTAGTTGTAGTACGTGGCTTCCTTGTTGGTTTATAGTGCTTTGTAAACTTTACCGACTTTTGTTCTTTAATGTAGTAACTCAAAATGACTAACACCTTAAAATGACCTTATCCCCAATCCTCCTAAGCAGGTAAAAAAAAAACAGAAAAAATACATGAAGTCAAAGGTAGAGAAGTACCTTTGACTATGGAATTAAAAGTTATTATGGATAATATATAATGACATATTTGAGAATATTTATAAATTAAAAAACAGCAACAACAAAACTCAGTCTGACACCTACTGCTCTTCTCAACATGTGTCCATATGCTGCACACCCGGCTGCTAAGAACATCATTGGTAATCACTGTGATTGGATTTAAGGTAGAGATTAGCAATATCAAAGGAAATAATTATTTCTACATATGAAATCAGTCTTACTCTGATTCTCAAAACTCAGAAGAACTAAAAAGCAAAAATTATGCTTTAGACATAGAATGGCTTAAAGAACCACTACAAATGTCTTATTGTGCAACTCTAACCATCTTTTAAGTGTTATACTTTTTGATTAGGAAATGCTAATGTAAGCACCATGCAGTTCTTTGTACCTTTTAGGGAAACATTAAGTACTGTGAAATGTAGCCAAGTTAGTGCTCTGAGAAGCAGCCCAATTGCTACTGGATTGTTTGTTTTTCATTCTTCCAACTAATTAAGGGCACAGAGAGTGCAGTGGCCTATTAAAGATGGTATTATAGGTGGAAGCATGGACAGTCATGGATTTCTGGCTTCCCCAAATGAAGACTTGAACCGTGCTGTACAGCTGAGCATTTAGATAAAGCTGAAGGGCAAAAACCTAAAGCATATTTAAATATTTAAGCAAGAAGCTAGTTGTCAATTATGGAAGGTTTTATTTAAAGTTATCTTATTAAAAACAAATGAACTGAATAGTACTTATATGTCAAAATAGAATTTGGGGAAACAGCCTAAGGTTTCTTTGTAGGCTTAGCCTCAGCATTTTTAGAACCAGAAGCTTACAAAGGCAAAATTTTCTTTAATTATACCCTTAATGATAAATCACTCTGGCCACTTGCTCAGTGCTGGGGAGACTTTTCCTTGCTTTCACGTTTAGGAAATCTTCCTTCCAACTCCTTGAAATTTACTCATAATTTATATTATCAGGTGGCGTTCAGCTAATAGCAGTGTCATGGGAAATAAAATGGCACAAGAATTCTGGACACATCTTGAAAGAATTGGCTACGTTTTTTAAGACCACAGAGTTACGAAAAATGAACGCTCATAGAGTGGATGAGTGCTTGTCAGAGAGGCTGTACAGCTAGGGTGCCCTCTCCCCAGTGCCTGTTGGGGAAGAGCTGGGCAAACCCATCTCCAAGCTCTTCCCACTCTAATGATGTTTTACGATTCTGAGACTCTTTTCTAGACCAATCTGGTCCTTCTCTGCACGTCCTAAGCCATGTAACAATTTAATTTTTGGTGCATTGCTTGGTAACCATGTTTTATGCACAAGTATCGTCTTTTGGTAACAAAGGAGTATTAAAATGAGGACACACTCACTCCAAAAATCAGAAAAAGAATGCTTCTGTTTTAAAAGGAAAAAATATTTCTTATCTTACCACCACCAGTGTCTAATTAGCTTTGCTTCTACTTTTGTGTGAAATATACGCCCCAAGTCTTACTCTCATCTTTTGAATTCAAGTCTACATAATGCAGTAAACTGTAAATAAAATAGCAGCCTTTTCCATGGAGCGAAAACATTTGCAAAAGTAAACATCCTTCCACTGTTAAAGATGAATTACTTGGATACATATTCCAATTCTTATTTCATTTCCAAACTCTCAACTTTCAGGGTCTGAAAAGGTGGTACAATGGTCTACTCTAACAGTATCTAATGACTTCTATATATTTTTTTACCTTCTTAAAAATATTCAAACATTTTTCATATTTTTAATTTGGTAAAGGGGAAAGAATTTAGAGGGGAGATAGAATAACAATTATGAGTTGTGATTAAATCCCACAGAGGCCAAAATCATGACTTTAAAACACAAACAGATATTTTTCTGAGCCAAAGACAGTTCTCATGGATTCCAGCCAGTTTCAAAAAGTCCAGACAGTGGTCAAGGATTCTTGTTAGCTCTGGATCCACAGGGTACATGCCTCTAAAGTGTAAGATGGGGAGGAGGAAAGGAAGGACTCAAACGAGGATGGTAAACTAAATATCCAGCAATAGGAGAATGGTTATTAATAATGGCGCCTTCATATAATGAAATTCTATGCAACCATTAACAACTGTGGTATGGAAAAATGACAACAAATAACATTCCCCAAACAACATGCACATTATAATAGAGAAGAGAAGAAAGTGTGGAAGACACTACACAAAAAGATGAAGAACATGGTTGGATTAAGGATGAATTTTTTTATTCTTTATGATTGTTCCCCATTTTCAGCGCTTAACATATGCTGCTTTTTAATTAGGACTTTTTTTTTTCTTATTAAGAAAAGGGAAATGTTGACAGAAAACGAGGAAGGAAGAAAAACAATACAACACTCACAGCAGAAGGCAGGCATTTGTTAGCGCCTGTGCAATGAACGTGCTACACAATTTGGTGTTTTATATTATACAGTCAGCAAACTTGTATTTTAAAAACTATAGCCAACATGCTGGAAGAAGCAGTCTGTAGTAAAGGCAAAAATAAGAGTACTCTGGATCCAGGCTTCAGCATGTAGCCACCACCAAGTTAAACTGCAATAATTTCTCACCTGAAAGTAATTACAGCGTATGGTAACTTGTACTGAAGAGAGTAGGGTGGATGCATGGAGTCTCTTATGACACTACTAACAACACCACCACCAAAAAGCATCCTTTATAGTTTTTAACATCAACAGTTTGAAAGACCAAATGTCTTCAGCCCACTCCTCAGCTGCAAACGCAAACAGGGAGTTCTGATCCAGACATGAAACCATGTAGATCAGGAAACAGCACTAAAAGGTTCAATAACAAGAAAACAGGAGCCTCCTGTTTAGTTACAAAAAAGAAGTTCAGACACTTTTTACTCATCCTTTCCAGGGTAACTCTTTTTCTGTAACAAAAAAGTTTCCTAATTCCCCACTGATAGTAGTTGTAGCTTTTCCTATCCATGGACTGAAAAAAGATATAGCCACAAAAGCCTACAACAAATTCAGAAAACATTTAAATGGCTTGCATGCTATCAATCACAACAGTCTCCATTCTGGAGACACATCACGCTCAGTTTCTCACAATGTTTTTGGAAGATGACTGGGAGGTCCCTAGGACAACTATGAAAGTTCCTAGGGGTTCCAGGTTCACAGGTTGAGAACCACTACCACAAAGTATATATTACATAAGGGACCAAGGCCATAATCTCAAGAACTTTATCTTTCTGATAGTTATCACTAGAAATACAGCTATTAACCATCTTCATGCACACATTCACAAAAGAAATACAGAATTTCACAGTGAGGTGCTAAGTACAGGAAATGAAAACAGCCGTGAATGAGTCACTCGCTGTGGGCCCCGAAGTGTGTATGGCACGTCTGAGCTCAAGGGGCTCTTCTGTTGGCTCTGTGACAGAGGTTTAGCAAAGGAGGTAGGGACTGAGAACCCTGACAGGGGGTTTCTTTTCTAAAAAGTAGAGGGTAAAGTTGCCTTCTTTTTCCTTATAAAGCCTTCCTATGTCAACAGGCTACCCGCCTCCAACCCCCCCAGCAAAAACAGGGGCGGCCCCTAAATGCCAAAAGAATAATTGTCTGGGCTTTGCATGCTGAAATTGACTTGGCAAGCTTTCCATCTTGCAAAGAACACAAAGAGCTTAGTTTAGTCTGTGTGTAAATGCTTTACAATCATTACCAAAATATCCAAAGCAACATGCTCAAGGGGGTGTAATGATTCTTTGTCTCTCCCCCAACCCCCCCCTTAATTGTAAGCTCTGACATCCATTTATTTACTTATAGCTCCTAGCAGAAGCCACCTTCCTTGGTCAACATGCACTCTTGGCTGCCATAGGTGCTTTCGAACAAACGGTATATATGGAACCACACACAGTGGGTAGAACCCCCAAGCTCAGTCTATCCCAGTCCCATGTACTCTGGAGTGTCCAGATCTATTCAATAGGACTGGGAAGGGGTCTCCCCTAATTAAAAAGCACTGGAAATGCACACCTTCGTAAAGATTAATGGGGCTAGGGGCTTGGGAAAGGGCATGGTGGACCCTTCTTAGGGGACACAAGTAGAGCCCTGATACCAGTTAGAAGAACCCTGGTAATTGGTTTGACCCAAACTCATAGGATCTAGCCCGGGCCACACTATCTAGGCCAAGTGTTCACCCTGCTGCATGTGGTTTTCTAGATGCTTTTGGATGCTCCTTGATGCTTTCTGACTTAAGCAGACCTCCTGCTGTATAACTCCCCTGCTACCACCCAGAATGAACTGAATAATGGAGAACAGTGAAGGAGCATGAACTTGATTCACACTGTGCCCTAATCTGAGATTTGACCAAGCCTAGGTATTTTTTCTTACTCCCTGGTGTTCTCTATGTTCTCTTCTCTCACTACTTCATGATGCAGGTCTTTGGTGAAAGGGCTCTGGCCTTCTTTGATTTTGCCAGTGTAGTCAAAGCTATACGATGATTGCTGCAGAGCATTCTCTCCCACCTTTAAACAGATCATTATTCCGAACGAGAAAGAACTCAGGCAGTAGAACATAAGCTTGCGAAGACTGGGTGGGTTCTAAAGGCAGCTGGAGTTCCCGCTCTGCCATAGTGTTCTGTGGCTTGGGGCAGACTGACTTTACCTCTTTCAATTTAACTTTCCAATAAAGCATAGGTTAGTAGTAGTATTTGCCTGATATATTGTTTTCAGTATCAAAGGGAACGGTATATTTAAAATGTTTTGGTAGAGTACCTGGCCAGGAAGACAGTAACTTTCATGTTGCTGTGGTATTAGAGAAGATTTTTAAAGTCCTGGTTGGTGAAAGAGGCACACCAGTAAGAGCTTGGGTGAGCCTAGCCCTTTGAATCAGAGCCTTCGTCCTCTTGTTTAGAACAGTTATGGCCCGTTTAGACCGAGAAGCCAGTCACTTCATGTTAAGTCCCTCCCTATCACCTCTCTGCTAAATAACAGGCACCAGGTTCCTGGCCAAATTCCAATTTCTTCAGCTTGCCAATCTCCATCTTGGCAAGGAACAAAATAACACACACTCTGAAAATACAAGTTTAGCACTGACTAAAAGAACTCCCCTTGCCTTCAGTGATGTAAGGCTGAGTAATATATTCTCCTCATGATGCTAATAGGCAAAAATCCATTATTTATTTTCCTATCTCACTTGATGTCCCAAGAGGGAAGGTATGTTTGATGAACGAAGAGATAAAATTGTATCATTATGTCTCCACCAAGATAAGTTACGTGTTCCTGTCATATGTCAGGCACTGGGCACAGCATTTTATACGTATGATCTCAAATCCTCCCAACAACCCTGCAAAGACACTGAGTCCCGAAGAAGTGAAGTAACTTGCCCCAAATTGGACAGCGTGTAGGGATGGAGATAGGACTGTAACTTGGCTGGCCAGCTCCAGAGCCTGCGCTCTTTCCCCTGCCATATACCATGCTCTCTCATACAAAAACCAATCTCATTATTTTAAGGTCACAATTGGTTCTTTGACCAAAAACAGTATTAGCTGACCCAAATCCTGACTTGATTCACTAGCTTTAGTTCCAAGGAACTTTTCCCTGTTGTCAGAAGTCAAATTCACCTTCAATGAACCAGACTTTGCCATGGCTGAGGGATATTCCAAAAACAAAAAATTCCAAAAGTAGAGTGCCAAAACTGTTCTGAGCAGCGGCAATGTTGTTAAAATGAAGTTACAGCAGCTCTCTGCCCCTTGAAATCATTTTCTCTCTTGGCTCTTTTTTTTTTTTAAATAAATTTATTTATTTAATTTATTTATTTTTGGCTGTGTTGGGTCTTCGTCGCTGTATGCGGGCTTTCTCTAGTTGCGGCGAGCAGGGGCTACTCTTCGTTGTGGTGCACGGGTCTCTCATTGTGCTGGCTTTTCTTGTTGCAGAGCATGGACTCTAGGCACACGGGTTCAGCAGTTGTGGCTTGCGGGCTCTAGAGTGCAGGCTCAGTAGTTTTGGTGCACAGGCTTAGTTGATCTGTGGCATGTGGAATCTTCCTGGACCAGGGCTCAAACCCGTGTCCCCTGCATCGGCAGGCGGATTCTTACCCACTGCGTCACCAGGGAAGCCCCTCTCTCGGCTCTTGAGACACAGCTCAGTTTTCTGCTTTTCTGTCTCTGCCGGACACCCAAAGGTTAGTGTCTTCTGTCTCTTTTCTCTACCTCACTCCTTTTGCACCTTTTGTCCCCCCTTTAAAGAAAACAACTTCTTAAAATGTTTATGTATCCAACACTATGTCTCTGGTGATTTCTATTTAAATCTTTTATCATGAATATTTCCAAATATATAGAAATTAAAAAGAATATAACAAAGACCATGTACTCACCCACCTTTCAACAACCCTTAATAATTTGCCGTACTTATTTCTCCTCTACCCTCTGCCTTCATTTTTTCGGAAATATTTAAAAGTAAAGCCCAGGACATCATGTCATTTCACACTAAGATACTCCATTATGTATCTAGAAAAATAAAAAGGAAAGGACATTCTCTCACGTAAATACGATGTCATTAACACAATGACAAAATTAACAATAACTTTTTACTATCATCTAATACATAGCATACACGTTCAAATTTTGCTGGTGGTCTTCTCCTTTACTTCAGCCATAAGGAACAACTCGATATTTGCCACATGCTGTTTTTCATCCACCTTCAACCTGTACATATGAGCCGGATACTCTTAACCTCCATGGCCCAACTTACATCTGAGGTGCTTTCACTAAGTCCCTTTGGCACAGTTAGACATTTCCTCTCAAACGCTCCCAAAACACTTTGTACATAGGACATTATTTATAGTATTTATTGGTATTTTGTATTTAGTCTTGAACCTATATTTCTACCACACTAAACTGTGAATTCCTCAATGTCTCAGTTTTTTTCATCTGTTAAATAAGGAGAATAATACCAACTCTATGTGTCTGAACTTTTTAGAAAAAGATATAAAGAATAGAAAGCATAAATCATATTATCAGGCAGATAACTGGAGCTTTCCTTCTTTTCCCCTAGTAAGTGTAAATGCATCAGACTAGACTCAAATAGCTGGGAGGCCAGGAAGGAATCGTTCCCCAGTACAGGAAGATAGATTGAATAAGGGAAGATGTGGGAAAGGAGAAGCAAAATGGCTGCAAGGTCAAGTACTGCCCTGGGACTTTACCAGTTGCAACATTTTTTCTGTAACACACAATCTCTCTATTCCAGTCACAGGTCCTTAGATAAAAGACGAGAAAGGAAAGCTGTCATTTGGAAGTTATAGATGGTAATTCTTGATCTCTGAATCTCCTGTTCACCTCTGAGCTCTTTATTATGCTAGGTTGGTCTAGCCAAGAGGAGGCCTGAAGGCACTCAGGGTGACTTATCAATTAATGGGTGAAGAAGTGGTTGAGAAAGCCAACAAAAATTTGTGGGAGACTTCAGGTTCTCGAAAGATGCATTTTTCAAAAAATTTATTTTTGGCTGCCTTGGGTCTTCGCTGCTGCATGCGGGCTTTCTCTAGTTGTGGCGAGCAGGGGCTACTCTTCGTTGGGGTGCGCGGGCTTCTCATTGCGGTGGCTTCTCTTGTTGTGGAGCACGGGTTTAGTTGCTCCATGGCATGTGGGATCTTCCCGGACCAGGGCTCAAACCCATGTCCCCTGCATTGGCAGGCGGATTCTTAACCACTCTAAAGATGCATTTTTATCTTTTAAGATTCACATCTTTCTAGGGCTGGAAGAAGTAGGGGTTGGCCTATGAACATGTAGTGTTGCTATGGAAACAGCAACAGAGCTGTAGGCAAGAGATGTGGGTTCTGGTGCTGGCTCTGGGCATGACCACGGGCACATCAGTTAACTTCAACAGGCCTCAGTTGCAGAATAAGGGGATTGGAGGAAACTGGTTCCAAGAGCCAAAGAGACAAAAATTCAAAGAGAATAGAAAGGTTAAGTGACTGGCTCAATATCACCGTGCTTGTAAGAAAAAACAGAGAGCAGAGTTGGAAGAAATATGAAAAGTGATGTAGTTCGAAAACTGTTAAAAGAATCATATGATTTTCAAGAGCTCTGTCCTAGTGCTAGGACTGTGGCATTTTAAAATGCATTTAAAGCTAACTTGGACTATATGAAAATAATTTTCTTCTTCGGTTTTATTC
This sequence comes from Balaenoptera ricei, assembly GCF_028023285.1. Taxonomy (NCBI): domain Eukaryota; kingdom Metazoa; phylum Chordata; class Mammalia; order Artiodactyla; family Balaenopteridae; genus Balaenoptera; species Balaenoptera ricei. Next base: position 114,040,602 of record NC_082642.1, read on the forward strand.
CACAAAGATCTGGAAAACATTCCCAGCCCTGTGTCAACCTTAAATGAGAAAAGAATCTTTAAAGAGCCACTGATTTGTAATGGAAAACTCAGATAAATCAACTATTTATACTCTGAGATTTTTATATTTCTTTTTGTCCTTTCTTCAGAACACACAGCTAAGAAAAGCCATGATGTAAGTCTGTACTATTAGACCCCATTGGCAGGCTGTTTATTCTGTATCTACAGCCTAGCAGCTTCTCTGACTATAGCACTTCATGGACAAGCAACCAAAGAACACATTCAAGCTTAAAAAAAGTGCAAGTGTTGATTAATCTAGCATGAGCCTGGAGAGAAAGGGGTGTCAGAACGCCTAAGTTTTCATTTCTGGTCCAAGGTTTATTAGTCAAAGTTATTTAAGCTTTCTGAAGCTCGAATTCCTCATCTTGAAAAACAGGGTGAATAATTACCTATTTACTGATATAACAATCAATGTACACATGAAAGGTATTACAAGCACTTACCTGATAAGCGAAACTGGAATAAGTCTTCATTAAATGCCTACTATCAAATGTCTTGATCTATACTTAACATTCCAACTGAGATCCCATATCAGAAGACTTACTGAGCTCTTCCTTAAGTATATACTCTTACCATTTCACTGCTTTAGTTGTGTTTAATATCTGGGAAATCACGCCCAACTCCATGCATTTCTTTAAGAAACACCTGGCCTAATGAAGAGTAGGTCTAAAGGGGTATAATCAAAATGTGTGCATGAGATGGGGTGTTGGGTGAGGGTGACTAGACCACATAGTATGAAGAGTGGTGGTTAAAGAAACTGAGTATTACATCTGGAAAAAAGAATAGAGCCCTTCCCACTGAAGGACCACAGTGTGACAAGAGAGGTAGTCTTGCTTGACTTAGCTCTGGAGGCAGAAGAAGGATAAATGAATAAAGATCCTGGGAGCTGGATTTCAGCTCATAAGGAAGCACTTTCAGACACTTAGAGCTGTATAACAATGGAGTAGATGGGCACAGAAAATACTTAGTGCCTGGTACTATGGGGGATAGATGAGATGACTACACTGCCTTCTGAACCTCATACTTGATTTGAAAGAAACCCTGACTTTCTATCAGGACTCAGAATTCTTTTTTTTTTTTTTTTTTTTTTTTAATTTATAGAGAGAATGTTTTGCTTATCTCTTTTAAATTTTTGTTTACTTATTTATTTATTTATGGCTGTGTTGGGTCTTCGTTTCTGTGCGAGGGCTTTCTCCAGGTGTGGCAAGTGGGGGCCACTCTTCATCGCAGTGCGCGGGCCTCTCACTATTGCGGCCTCTCTTGTTGCGGAAGACAGGCTCCAGACGCGCAGGCTCAGTAATTGTGGCTCACGGGCCCAGCTGCTCCGCGGCATGTGGGATCTTCCGGGACCAGGGCTCGAACCCGTGTCCCCTGCATTGGCAGGCGGATTCTTAACCACTGCGCCACCAGGGAAGCCCCCAGGACTCAGAATTCTTAAGAATACGGACCTGAATCACAGATCCCCAAGTTCTGTTCCCCTCTCTGAAGCCCTATCCATGCTCTCCCGACAAGTAAAAACACCAGTAAGGGTATGTTTCAATGATTTTTACTGAAAATGGAAGAAAAAGATAGAGGGTGCCATTGCTAAATTAGGTTATCTGGTTTTCAATGTGTCTTTTTTTAGCCATCAGATAGCTTTACTGCAGCTGGCTGAATTTAGTGTCTTCAAATGTGGGTGACTAGGGCAATAAAAGGAAACGAACTTTTTATTTTTTCATTTTAAGAGAAACCAAATAAAATATTCAACAGGATTTTTTTCCCTAATGTGGCCATGCAAGCACAACATGGCTGATTTGCAACTGAGCACTATTAACATCTATTTATAGCAAGTATTTTCATAGACGAATCACATTTACTATGAGACAGTTAATATTAAGGGCTCAACCAGCTCTGCTGAGCACCCTATAACCTTACTACATCTCTTTCCATTCCCCTTCCAGGGAACTAAGTTATAGCTTTATGGTTCCAAGTGGAAATGTAAAGCTAGCCGGCAGCCTGCTCTCTAAATTCAGCAAGTGCGGGATGTTAAGCACGTTCAAACTTAAGGCACTGAATCACTTCCAAGTTTGTCCCTTGGTGAAGAGCATCCTACAGTTAGCACAGACTCACTCTGCATTATGCAGCCATCTTGCCATCAAAACAATTCATCCCTCAAATTTCCTACCAAACCAGTTTAAATGAGACCACTTTATAAAATGTCACATTCATAAAAACAGAACTAATGACTGTTCAAGGTGCTGTCAAATAAAAAGGAGGAGTGCAGCGGATGTTCACCTCATTTTATGCATGTGAGAGTGTACTCAGGTAGGTGGGGGTAAGAGAGAGCGAAAAGTCAGGGTATATATAAAAGTTTTCAAAATTCAGTGACATTAACAAGAATTTTCTAGTTAATCTTGGGGATCCAGTGTCTCTTCTCCACACACGTGTGTGCATGCATGTGTGCACGCGCATGCGCGCACGCGCGCGCGCACACACACACACACACACACACTGAACTTTGTGTAGGTACCAGCACTACCCTGATTTTGATATTAATTTCCCTGTCTTTGATGTCTCCTACGAGAGTCTCCACGCTTAGCTTACCTTTACCAAGCCCTTTCCTACAATCTTTACTACAGGCTAAAAGTCTTTAAGATTAAATAATATACACAAAGCACTTAAAACAGTGTTGGGCATGTAGTAAGAGGTCCATACACATTAGCTACTTCTGTACACTCCAGCTACTTCTATTAGATTCTCAGTACCATTTTTCTGAATTTCTAGCCAGTGGTTCACAGATGAATCATTTTTACCATGAGGCAGCTCCTACTTACAGCCAGTCAGCTCTGTTGAGGATTGCATGATTCAGTCTTTCAAATGAATCCCTGATGAGGTACAACTCTGTTGAACACTGAGGAGACAGACATGAACAACAGGGGCCCTAAGCTCACAGAGCATGAACAATAAACCCATTACCAGGTACCATTATCTCCATTTTACATTTGAAGGCTCACAGAGGTGGAGTAGGTTGTCCAAGGCCACAGAGCTAACATATTGGAGCAGCAATTAAAGTCCAGATCCATCTGATCCCACAATCTCACGGTCTTTCTGTTATGCTATACCTCCTGCCTACCCCCAAGATGCCAGCAAAGTGGCTGAGAAAAGCCACTTTGTGGCTTTTGAAGTTTAAGAATAACAATGTATTCAGTTAAGTTTCTGCACATAAATAATGCGTGAAAACAAAACATCTTTACTGAATGGACCAATTGCTGAAAGGGCCAGGGAGCCGTGACTTAATATTATTCAGATTTTTGTGTAATTCTGGGTAGCCAGAATTAACTGTACCCATATCAACAAAAGGGACATTAGTCCAGATACAAAAATAAGCTTGCACAAATTGGCTAATATGATAACTGACATAGTAGGTACTTCATAAATGTTTGTTGAATAACTTAATGTTGAACCAGGATTTTTTCCTTTACTATGTATGCCTTCTTATAAAACCCTAGGTGGATACAGCATAGTGATTTGCTGGACTCTGGAACCAGACTGCCCAAGTTAGGACTTGGCTCTGCCACTTTCTAGCAGTACGACATTTGGCAAGTTACTTAACAGCTACAAGCCTCAGTTTCCTCTTTTGCAAAATGGAGATAAACAACAGTTTTTTTTTAAAAATTTTATTTATTTATGGCTGTGTTGGGTCTTCGTTTCTGTGTGAGGGCTTTCTCCAGTTGCGGCAAGCGGGGGCCACTCTTCATCGCAGTGCGCGGGCCTCTCACTATCGCGGCCTCTCTTGTTGCGGAGCACAGGCTCCAGACGCGCAGGCTCAGTAATTGTGGCTCATGGGCCCAGTTGCTCCGCGGCATGTGGGATCTTCCCAGACCAGGGATCGAACCCGTGTCCCCTGCATTGGCAGGCAGATTCTCAACCACTGTGCCACCAGGGAAGCCCCAACAACAGTTTTTAAGAAGACTAAATGAGTTAATTAAAAGAAAGCATTTAGAACAGACTTGTATTTGTAAGTACTGAACTTAATGTAAGCTACCATTATTATTACTTTCTTCTTTAAATTGGAGTAGTTTTGATTGGTTACCTCAACATCATAGTAAATGATCAAGACCAAAACCAGTTTCTTTCACTGAGCCTTTCTGAAGTTCTTTTATACAAGGAAAATATCCTCTTTCCACCATTCAAACATGAAAATAAACAGGTACACAGAGACTAAATTATGTTTACCACTCAATTATATAGAATAAACAGTTTTTGCTATCTAAAGATTAATAAAGAATGATTAAGAAAATTCAACTTTTATAGTAAAGAGCTGGCTAGGGGCATGTATATTGGGGGGAGGTGGTAGGTAGAATAGGCCTCAATTGACATTTGGTCATTTTCTGTAACTAAATTAAGTAAATAATTGCAAATTCTCTACTAGTCCTTCTTCTGTATGAACACATCCTTACCAAGATACACCACGATTTTAACCAGCTTGAGCCAAAGAAAAACTGACCAAGGCCACCACATAGGAAAATAAAGTAGAATCCGCTTCTCAGGGCCAACTACACTGTATTTGTATCCATAGAAACAAGACAACAGAGAAGCAGAGAATTCTAAAGCGGGAAGTCCCGGGACCTCAGAGATCATCTAGTCTCAGGCGTAAATCCTGCAGTCAGGGGGACCCACTGGGGAGTAAGGAACAAGGTAGAGGTCAAGGCAAAGAACCCCTGGTCCTTGTTTCATCCTGAATGACCTCATGGGGCCAACCTAGACTAATATCCTCATTTTACAAGTGACAACCAGAGCTTTGCTAATTAAAAGCAGAGTTGAGATCAGAAGCCATGTTTCCTGATTCCAAGTCTATCGCTCTCTTACAGTCCTCAAGGCTGCCATTCTATGGCTCTGAGAGTCACAGATAATCAACGCATTAGGCTGTGTTAAATTTGACAACTAAGCAGGTTTTCTCCCTGCAAAACCATCAGGCATTATGTCACTACCGACACTTTATGAAAAGAGTAAGGCATCATTATTTGGTATAAGCAAAAGCAACTTTCCATTCTGTTGGGTTTTTTTTTCTTTGTAACCTGAAAATCCCAAACCACTGTTGCCATTCCAAAATTTTTCTTTTCCTCAGTATGCAAGGCCAAGCACAGATGCATTAAAAATTTGCCAAGAGAAACAATGAAGTCACTGATAATACAAAGCATGAGAGTATCATGAAATTCATGTCTTTGTTTTCTTCCACTCGATACTTAATTACTTCTCATTACTGATCATTTTGTGGTTGTTGGCAGAAGGGCAAGGAAACTCCACCATTGTAAACATGACGAGACACACACTCCTCAGTAGACCAGAAGTCTGCACACGATGCGTCTGTTCACAAACCCAATGTGAGAGCCAGCAAGAATGTTGATGCTATTTTCCCTAGCCCTCAAAGAAGACTGGTGGTTTCAGAAAAACTCTAATCAATTTAAAAAGAATAAACATGGTATAAAAATGTTTCAGGTCATTCCTTTTTTATCACTTATAAATATCATCATTGGCAAATGATCTGTGCTCTCCTGGCAGATTTCACTCAACTCACTTTAAGAATGAGGTGAGAGGGAATATAGCCAATATTTTATAATAACTATAAATGGACTATAACCTTTAAAAATTATGAATCACTATATTGTACACCTGTAACATATAATATTGTACATCAACTTTAACTCAATTAAAAAAAAAAAAAGAATGAGGTGAGGGAAGATAGAACATATACAGAGATCCATTCAGTTTTCTGTAGCAGTTCAGAGCTGCCTTAAACTCAAAGAGCACTACTTATGAGCAATGCTTAGCAAGCTACCCTGCTGAATAGAAACTTACATTATCTTGGAATTCTGGAAGGCATACCTTGGATAAGATTAATGGTGGTAGAGGAATCTTTATTGATTAGTAGCAGAATACAAGTTGATTCTTATCAGTAGGCTATTGTTCCACATATGAATATGTGGGTAAGAGGAAAGCACAGGAATGCATCACAGAAATCATAAAAATAACCTTACGCTTCCAGGAAACTAAAAGAAGTAAAGAACCAAATATATTTTACCCCTCTTTTAAACTAGATTTTTATTTGATTTTCACAGAAGTCTGAATCTGTAAGTGTGACAGACCTAGAGTTTTTCAAAGATGGCTGCAGTTAACTCTTCCCCATCCTCTGCAATGTGACTCTGCAGCTCCTTCCATCAAGAGGCGAATCTATTTCCCCACTTTCTGAATTTGGGCTAGCCTTGTGTCGTTCTTTCACCAATAAAAATAAGGCCTTGGAGTCTCACACTCTTGAGATGCTGACCTGAGACCGCCATAAGGGGAAGCCTGGTCTAGCCTACCAGAGGTTGAAAGCCCATGGGGAGCAGAGAAGAGATGATCCAGCTGAGATCTAGCCCAACTAGCTGACAGTCAGATATGGGAGTGAGCCCATCTTAGACCATTCACACCCAGCTGAGCTGCAAGATGACTGAAAATGCAGAGTGACCCAAACAATTTTGAGCCACTGTTATTTAGCAATGTTATCTAAGTTGTGGGATAGGCCACAAAATAGAAAGAGCAAACCATTCACTCTGTTGAACAGCCATTAGGTATGAAGCATCAGGTCAGAAACCCCATGAGACATATGAATGGAGACTATTAATATTTGGTGGAAGACATGGATGGCCCTGCCCTTCATGTGAGAACATATCTGTAAATAAAGTGGTATTTAATATTTATCTGTTTTAAACATATCTGGTCTACATTAACAACCTTCCATTACTCCTATAGGCCAGAGCAATGATCTTCCTGAGGTGTTTAAGACAATCCAGTGGGGTGGGAGAAAAATAATTAGATATCTTATTTTTTTATTAATATTTTTCCTTTTTGAATATGTTTTCATAAGGTACATAGCATATATTAATATGCTAGTATAGGAATATTGTTTATAAATACATAAATACACACATAATGGGGTTTTCCACAGTCATAAATCTTATATATCCTCAACCTTCTATCCCTACATAAAAATATACTCCTTCTATGTCTTTGCTTTTCTCAAATAAATAAATCCTTCCTTGGCTACGTAGGGGAGAGTCAGTGACAACTACTGCCACAGACCACTGTTCATCTGTACTGTAATTATTGATAAGTAATCTCTTCAGCAAGGCTATAAGCATTTTTCACACATGGTGTCTGTATCCATTTCAGACAGGGTGTCTATAGCCATCTGTCTTTGGCAGTACAGTATGATAGCATGACACATGATTTTTAAGAGCACAGGTTCTGGAGCCAGGTTGCCTGGATTCACATCCCAGTTCTGCCTCTTATTAGCTGTGTAACCTTCATGTGTGCTTCCATTTCTTTGCTGTAGATGGAGATAATAATATTTCCTACCTCATAGGGTTGTTATAAGAATTGAATGAGTTAATAAATGTAAAATGCTTAGAAGAATGCCTGGCATGTAGTAACTGCTCAGTAAGTATTAGCTGTCATCATCATTACCACCACCATCACCACCATCACTGTCTATCTCCAGCGTCTAATAGAGTAAATAAATGTGTGATGGAGGGAAGTAAGAAAGAACATGAGTTGTAGAGAAAACACATTATGTGACTTGTTAAAATTTTGAAAGTGAAGTTTTAAATTTCTCCAGATGGACACTGTAACTTCAAGGCAGGGTGTCCCACTAGTATCACTTGATAGTTGGTTTGTTACTGACAAATAAAATATGTAAGTAATAAACACGTAAGGCAATAAACACCTTCAAGTTCTGCTTTTACATCCTGATTGTTATGATGAGGCTATTGAAAATTCTCAGTTGAAAATTATTGCTGGGATTATTTCCTTAAGCATTGTCTTTTAACTGTGATCTCTCCTCTGGTGAAAATCAAAAGTCACAGGTCCATATGTAGTCCATATGTAGCATTTAGATTTCTGTGGATTTCCTATAAGATGCAGACCCACAAACCCATGTCTTTTAAATATACTATTGATAATCTGTGCTAAAAGAAAGGCACAGTGGCAAGAATCGTTATACATCCTAGGAGAAAGGGGGCCACAGAGATCACCTCCTCACCCCCCTCACTTCACAATTCAGGGCACTGTCCTCAGAGAGGGTCAGTGTCTTAACTAATCCCATAGCTGATTTGTGACAGAATTCTTTTCACGTGACTTCTGTCTAGTTCAGTGCACTTTTCATGATCCCAGATTTACGAACTATTTCCATAAACCTTACATTTGAAAATGTATCACTTGTATTAAGGGAAGTAAGGAAGTCACACCATAAATAACCAATTTAGTGCACGACACACAGTGGGTCTTCAATAAATGCTTGTTGAAGGGTGGGTGGAGAGATGAATGGAGGCTTAGCTGGTTGGCTGTGAAGTCCTCAAGGTTCCTAAACTGTTCTACACTCAGGTTTCTCAAGTGGTGCCAGCAAGCTGGGAGTGATAAGAGTCACTTCTTAAACAGAGTACCCAAGAAAGACACAAAGCCATTCTTTCAATCTTCTTTTCTTTCCCCCTTTATTCACGGCTCACAACTCATTAGATGAAAGAGGTAATCAAATAAACTTGCTTCAATTCTTGAAATTTTTTTTTAACTATAAAGGTAATAGAGAAATGCTATAAAATTGGGGGGAATAAAAATAAAGTTAATAATAATGTTAATAATAAAAGCTAATGTTTGAGTGACAATTTTGTATGAGGTATGTTGCAAACATTTGACATGTGTTGACTCAGTTAATCCTCACACCAACTTTAGGTTATAAATATACTACTACTATCATCCTCATTTTACAGATGAGAAAGGCACAGAGGTATTAAGTAACTTGTCCAGAGTTTTATAGCCAATAAGTAATGGAGTAGAGATTTGAACTCAGGCAGAGTGGTTCCAGAGTCCATGGTCTTAGCCATTCTTTTATACTGCCACTGTTCAAATTCTGCTTTCCAATGCAAATTATAAAGAAAAGAACTGACTTAAAAATTGATAAACTTGACTAAATTAAAACATAAAACTTCTATACCACAAAAGACATAAAGTGAAAATGTAAGCTACAGACCAGAAAAGATAACATCAAAACATATAATCAACAAAACAGTAATTTATAGAGTATGTAACAAATTCCTACAAATTCATAAGAAAAAGACAAATAGTACAAAAGAAAAATGGGCAAAGACTATGAACAAGCAATTTATGAAGAAATTCAAAGGGCCTCTAAACACATAAAAGGATGCCTGCTCTCATTAATTATAGAATGCAAATTAAAAAGTCAGATACCATTTCACTTACCATATTGGTAAAAATTATAAATTCCCTAATAGCAAGCGTTGATGAAGATACAGAGCAATGAGAACTCTTACACTCTGCTATAAATTGGTACTCCATTTAGGAGAGCCAAAATCCCATTCCTATGCTGTAAAGAATACTACCTGAAGAAATGGATGTTCACAGGAAAAAAAAAATGTACAAGAATGTTCACAGCTGCATTTTTTCTAATACTAAAAAAAGTAAACTATTTAAACATCCATCAACAGTAAAATGGATAAGTAAATGGTGGCCTATTCATATAATGCAATACTATATAGCAGTTAAATATGTAAAATAAGTAAAATGGAGCAAGAAAGAAACTCCAAAATATAGGATGAAAAAACATTTTCAGAATGATACATTCAATATGCTGTATTTACATTAGATTTGAAAATCTGCAAAGCAATACTATATATTGCTCAGCAATATATACACATGCATTAAAAGTATAAAGTAAAGTATAAAACATGTGTGGGAATAATAAATACCAAATTCAAGATGGTTACTTCTGGGGTAGGGCGGGTATAGAGTGGGTTAAGGAAGAGGTACATAGGGGCTTCTACTATATCTATAATATCAATATATTACTTAAAAAACTGTTTTCTAATTTATATAGTACATTAGGATTTTACAAATCTGTGTGCTAGCATGTAGTGATTCATTATATTTCCATACTTTTCTGTATGCTTGACCTTTCCAGATTTTTTTTTTTTGGCCGCGCTGTGCGTGGCATGTGGGATCCTAGTTCCCAGACCAGGGATCGAATGCATGCCCCCTGCAGTAGAAGTGCAGGGTCCCAAGCGCTGGACCGTCAGGGAATTCCCTCCAGATTTTTAAAGAAATATTATTACAAATGAAAAGCAAGGTACCAATAATGATGAAAGGGACTTCCCTGGTGGTCCAGTGGTAAAGAATCCACCTTCCATTTCAGGGGACACGGGTTCCAACCCTGGTCGGGGAACTAAGATCCAACATACCACGGGGCAACTAAGCCCGAGTGCCGCCACTACAGAGCTCACGTGCCCTGGAGCCTGGATGCCACAACTAGAGAGAAGCCCGTGCCACAACGAAGAGCCCACACCACAACGAAGAGCCTGCACCGCAATGAAAGATCCCCACATGCCATAACTAAGACCTGACGCAGCCAAAAAAATATAGAAAATAAATAAATAAAATAAATAAATATTAAACAAAAATAATGATGAAAGTTTCATGATTTGTAGGAATGCGTAAAATTAACAATCTGCTTCAACATCACTGAAGCAGACTATAAGTTCACTTGATATTTTCTCTTTCCATTACAAACCTCAAAGGTGGAAAAAATTATCTTGCTATTGTAAATTAATTTGGATAATTATACAATCAGATGTGGAGCTAATATGTCCCTCAAATATTAATTTATTTTATATTGTTTTCATAATGGTTAACTACTATAGGCACTAGTGTTCTTATTTTGGAGATAAGGGTCCTAAATATAAATCCTTGACTTATCTGAGGTCAGCTCTGGAATTTTAGCAGAATGTCAAGGATACAGCCAGGGACCAAGCCTTCATTCCTTTAATATTAGACTTTACTGTCATAACAAAGTAACCCAAAGTATTTTGTAATTCTGATGCTTCTCTCTTAAAGCACCAAAGGCTAAGAAATTTAAAAACTCTTTTTAAACTTCCACAAGGAAACACTATAATGTGAATCTGAAGAAAGTTAGAACAATTAGCAAATTTACCATTTTACAATTATGTTAAGTACGTCTTATGTAAGCACTTAGGCCTAGGTTGGAGGTATGACCCAGGTCCCTGAGGTGGAATGCTTGGTGGATGAAGTTCAAATACACAGTCTGTTTACCCATGGACATAAGTGGCCTTAATCAAAGCAGAACACATTTTTTAAAATGTTGATTTTAAAAACAGAAGTGTAAATAAGACTGTGATTTATGAATCTGCTAATGCCCTTCTCTGCTGTAGACTTCAGAAAGATCGAGTCTTTGGCTGTGGTAAATATAACGAGAGTGCAGACTTGTCAAAGCAGTAATAGGAGCTCTTATTAAAACTCTACTTCCACTAAGAGTTACAAATTGTCTTCCTTCTTTCCAGCCCTTAAAGAATGCGTTCCAGAAGCAGTGACACGGAGGGCTCAGCCCAAAAGCAATTTCCAAGACATAGTGAAGACTACAGTTTCCAAGGTCCTGAGGACATGAAGCAGAGACAGCAAGACAAAGACCCCACCAGTGAGTCGGATGCAATCCTTCCATATCCTAAGTCACACAGTGGTAATGGCCACCAAGGAGAAGACCTCTCAAGAGACGACCTATTATTTCTTCTCAGCATTCTGGAGGGAGAACTGCAGGTCAGCTGGGTTAGAATTATCCCCCTCATGCTTCAAGGGGAAGGCTGCTTATGAATTTTGTGTGGTGGTTGCCACAGAAATAGATATTTGTGCTTCATACTTGTATATACATGAAAGCAAAGTGTAAGTACACATTCACAGAATTCTCTTCTGGCAGCACGAAGAGCAATTAATCACATCTAAAAGGGCTGTTGTTATGACATGCAATTGGCATGCACATTGTGAAAGGTCACATCCTCTGCCCATGCTGCTCACAAGCTTCAGTGCACAGGCACGTATGGGTAACAATAATAGCAGATGACTTCTGGACTGGTTTAAATAACAATAGGTGCTTTTGTACCTCACATGAACTGGCTCCTAGACTTGCCCTGGCATTATTAACCTACACAAAAAACTAAAAACAGCTGCTACATATATAGGAGAATCTTATTTCCTATCCCTGAAAATGAAAATGCCAGTCCATTGAGGCATATCATGTTATCTGCTTGTCAAACACAATAAAAAATGTAGAGTCTCCCCATGTTGTATAGTGATCACTTTTAAAAACATTATTAATGTGTAACTAGACTGTAAGAAGGATGAAGTAAAGGGACATAGTTTTGCTACCTTTTCTAAAAGGTGCTATAACCAAATATGATTTGTTTATATTTGAAGGAGAAGAGAAAAAATACTCAACTACACAAGAAATCACTTGCAGAGACTGCTGGTAGATAAAGTGGGCTTTCTGAAATGCTTTTTGTTCCTGCAGGCTCGAGATGAAGTCATAGGCATTTTAAAGGCTGACAAAATGGACTTGGCTTTGCTGGAAGCTCAGTATGGGTTTGTCACTCCAAAAAAGGTGCTAGAAGCTCTCCAGCGAGATGCTTTTCAAGCAAAATCTGCCCCTTGGCAGGAGGACATCTATGAGAAACCAATGAATGAGGTATGTATCACATCAGGGGTGTGCACCGAGTATGCTCACCAGCCAGTAAAGCACTAGGCCTGGCAGGTAAGCAGGACATGTAACTCCTTTTTCGATTATTTATAGTTGTATGTTTAAAATCTACCCCAGGTAGATAAATACTACATGTTCTACAGGAAAGAAAAGGAGAATAAATCATGGATGGGATGTTCCCACTGGGTTTGTTTCCTGACATCAGACTAAAACCTAACAAATGCAAGAGAATTCCTCTCTTTTTCTCTCTCCCCCTCTTCCCCTCTTGTATAAACACATAGACACACAGACACACACAGATACACACAGAGAGACACACACACTCAGACCCAGACATACACACACACACACACACACACACACACAGAGGAATCTGCACTTCTTTTGGAGATCTGAAGGCAATAATAAAAAACAGATAAAGTTTAACCATAGAAGTTAATTTCTTTGAAAACACTGAAGTATTATGTCATAGAAATTTTGAGCATGAATGGAAATGATCTGAAGAATTATCCAGGAAACAGAGTTTTAGGAAGCATACATTTTAGATGAACACATATCCTCTTTTTCCTCCAAAAGTTTAATGACAGTAAAGACTTCTCCCCACCAAGTATGCCCAACAGGGACAACAGCAAAGATGAACAGTCTCAACACGGCCACCACTGCACAGAGATACAGCACTGCTTGCTCTTTTACTTGTTGACATTTCTGAAACTCCCTGGCATCCTTATTTTATTCTTCTATTTTCTTCTGAGACCTCAATGGAAAATTTCGTAATTTTTCATTTTTATAAAAAGGAAACAACTAGGAGCATAAGTTAAGGCTAGAGAGAGTGAAAGCAAATTTTGGGTAAATTTCCCCCACATACGCTCTGGCAACCTACCTCAGGACTGACCTCTAATGTCCTTGCTATTCTTGTCTTGGGTGTCTCATGACAGAAGCCTACCATCTTGCCAAATTGTGAAGGAGTTTGGTCATATGGATTTGCTTCTCTGAGGGGTGAGGATGAGACCACCCAAAGTCTGTTGATTGCGCTTTAATCCAAATTTTAAACAAGAGGAGCCGAAGCCTCATTCAAGTCAATAGTGTTAAAACTGTATTCTGGCTCCCAACACAGTGACTGTGAAACAGCATTAAGCACAAATTCCCCAACCAGTATAAGTGCAAATGCAAGTTAATTATCACTGAACATATACTCACAAAACTCCACAAATGGTACAACCCCTCAACACTTCAGAGTAAAATGAAACAGAATAATTCCAAACTTATCCTGAAATCAGTAGGAAAAGTTTTAGTTACTTTTGTAACTAAATAATTCTATTGTACACACGCAAAACCGGAAACACCCTCTCTGCAAATGCTTGCAATCCTAACTCTGCAAAGTGTCCCTAAAAGTTATCCATAATTTGGCCCTGCTTTATAAATCCAACCTTCCTTGATTACTCAACCAACAGATACCCCTACACACACACACACACACACACACACACACACACACTTCTCACATTCCCATCTCCATGATTTGTCCGTTTTCTTCTCTTGCCTACTTCCCCCTGATAGATTTCTCTCCTCAGCTACCAGTCTCTCCCAGTTCCTTGAAGCCCCGATAATTCTATCTACCCAACAACCCAGTTGCCTACCTTTTTCCTCTATCTAGGAAGTAATGGGTGAGGGGGGATATCCAGAAAACAAACAACAAAGGGAAATTCTGACTAGGAGTCCGTAGATAGGGCTGAAGAAAAGAAAGAAAGTGGGGTGTTCCCACTAAGACCATACCGGGGGCACCCTAATTACATCAGGGTAAGGATGTGCATGCTAAAAATTTATTATTTTGTTTTCCTCCATCTTCCTCCTTTTATTTTCCTCATAACGTTCTTTTAAAAAAATGTGAAAAATCTCAACCATGTCTAGGGTAAACTAAAGGGGATTTATCTATTCCTAAGGCAAAATACCTTAGAAAAACAAACTGTTCTCAGCTATGTCATATGTTAGGAACACTGACTTAAGGTGGAGGCCTGCAAGCTAGAACAAAGGATGTGGATGGGGAGAGAGGGAGGGAAAAACTCAGAGTCCAGAACGGTTTTAACCTCCTATTCCTTTCCAACCTAGGCTTCTATACTAAAAGTTACCTTAAAAAAGATACTTGAGTTAATGGCCTAACATATTCTTAGTTCTTCCAAAAAAGATATCAAGAAAAATATAACAACAGTTTGGATTTATCAAGGTACTGTAACAAAAGAATCTGCATACCTTATTAGCATTACCTTAGGGCAATTCTTCAAGTATTGATACTTATTTTAAGCAACTGTGTAGTTCAGCTTTTAAATTTCATTTCATAATTTTCATTGTATAAAAATAGTTGTGCTTACTGTCTTCAGGGTGCTTAATGTCTCTTTTAAGAGTGACAGACAACAAGTGATCACACAATAAGTATATAATACACACTATGTTAATTTTTGTGGTGAAAACCACAAAGCACTATGAGGGAGTATAATGGGGGATTGAATTTAGAAGAATCAGGAAAGCCAAGTTCCAGAGAATGAGTAGGGGTTACTCAAGTAGAACATAAAGAAATTCCATTTCCAGAAACACTGTGGATGACATATCATGAAATCATATCACTAAAAAATACATAAAAACATTAGATAAAATATCTAGCATACGCTTAAGTGCATGGATGAGCTTTACATGGAGCTAGAGAAATCCTGGAGCCAGGAACTAAAAAGGGAAATTTCCACAGACTAGCTTCTGGCTGCACATATTTTCAATCTTTCTCTTCTATAATCCACAAACTTCCAGTGCTAGGAACCAAAAGACATATTCATTTTGCAATATAGCCTCTGGCTTTTCACTTTTGACAATGGCTGGGTGAGCTGGCACAACCAGAATGCTACCAAGATTGACAGTAGAAAGGTAGATTGTGAGAGTGACCTGAAGCTCAGTAGATGACCAAATAAGAATGACAGAAGACTATCACCATTCAGGGTGACAATAAAACAAGGAAGGGCTTTCAGAAGAGTCCGGCAGGGGTCATGCAGAGACAAGAATCATGCCCCCATTTCCAGTATCTGAGATACTGAGGCAGTGTGAGAATGAGCAGTCTCTATTTTAGGATTCTAGCATTATCCAGGAAAACCAGGTTTCAGTAAAGACAGGGAAGAAGATGGAACATTTTATGAATAGCATATTCGGTTACCTTTGATCTACTAAAACAGCCAAATAATTTCTCTACTGTCTGAACTAGCTTTATCTCTACTAGTATATTCAGGGTATCAAAGAAAAAGACAATCTTCAAAGAGCCAACGAAAAAGAACAAAGAGAACCAAAGTCATAGCTCAGAAAGAAGATAAAGCCCCAAATTAGGGTGGTCTGTGACTCAGGAGCTATTAAAACAAAGGTCATTATTCTTTCCTAAACATATATTAAGCAACCAAAAGCAAAAAGACTGACGATCTCTCTGTCCTTCATTCTCTTTGACCACGGGAGAATCCAACCTATTGGAACACATTGGACTTCCTTCATCCTAGGCAAGGAGTTGGATTGTATTAGCGGTTGTGGGTAGGATATGACATCAGGGAGGCTAAAATGATAAGCTTGTCATTGCACAGTAAACATTAACGAGTTATCTTTTTAATCTTTCTTCCTGACACTCCCTAAAGTGACTGAGTCTTCCTGTTTTCTTCCCCAGGCTTCATTCAATCCACAAGTGGGGCTAGATCAAAAAGGGGCAGTGGTTCTTTGATAGTCCCTTAGTGCTTAATGATACACCACCTTATACTGCTCCTAATTGTTTAGTGTGTATATCTTATCTGCCTAGTAAGAGTATAAGCATTGAGACTTTAAAATTCTCCCATGGCAACTATCATAGTACTAAATACATATAGCATAATAGACGCTTAATAAATAGTTGTTGCCTTGAGAAAACTGTGGCAATAAAATTGATCTTAGAAATCAAGCCCAACCACTACATTTATAATCGAAAAACCTGAAGTACACAACGGTTAAGTGGCTTGGCCAAGCACACACACAACTGGTGGAAAATGAAATGAGTTCAGACAAGCTCAGGTCCATCATTTGATCTGTAGGAATGAAGAAGAGACTGAATTGAGAACAACTGGCATATTTTCTAAGAGGTATTCTGGGTATGGAGAAACAAAGGCACAGAATAAAACTTCAAGCATAAGCTAAAACATATCTAGAATCACTTACACTTTCTTTGGGAACTTTCCCTCTGCAAGGTCACTATTTGACACCTTTCCAATTTCTGCTGTTGACAAACATGAGGTCCTTAGCACCAAACAGCATGCAGTAAATATAGGCCATTCTTCAAGAGTCATGGAAGGTGAGAGAAGGAAAACCCAGAGAATTAGACATTTCACTGATATGAAGGAACAAATAATTCTACCCAGGAGTGACCAGAGAAAGCCATAAAGGAAGAACAGGAAAAGTTTTGGGTGGAAGGGGAAAAAGGTTTCTATGTCCTGGCACTGAAAAAAGCAGTCTTGAAGCACCACGGTGTGTTCTAAGAACTACCTGAAGTCTGGTGTGGCTAAAGGCTGGGTGAGAAAGACGGGAGGGTACGGAATGAGAATGGGGTGGAAGTGTCAGGAGGCCAGATGGTGAGAAACCTTTCAGCTCTGAATAGGAGAGTAGAGTAATCCCACTGGTGGAAGACTGCGCTGTCACTGATGAGGACAGGCTGGATGGGGGTGAGGCTGAAGGAAGAGAGAGCCCTTAGGAGATTATGTAACAACGGGCAGTGATTCTTTCCAACCTTCCTTCCTTGTCCCTACAAACAAACAAATAAGCAAACAAACAAAATAAGGAGGAAAAACACAATGGAAAGCAATAGTAGATTAACTAAACCTTCTCTTTTCTCTTTTTGGGCTGAACTAAGTTTAATATTCATGTCCATACAACTACAAGAAGCTATCTGAGGAAGTTTCCTTTATGAAGCCTCCCTTAGTCATTCATTTATGCTTTACTAAATACCTATTATAATTATTCATTTATTAATTCTAGGGCCGATCTTGTGATAAATTGAATGTTTCTCTAAGTCAAACGGCAAGCTCCCTAAATTAAGGCTGATTCTATTACTATTTCACTCTCAAATTCTAAAAGCAGTTGATTTGAATTTCCCTTATAGTGCAGTCTAACGTTTGGGCAACTGGAAGGAGTTTTCAGAGAACTGTTATTGCTTGAGACCCAGGACAATAAACATTACAACCTCCCTCTCAGAGGATGGTCATTAGTTAAAAGTGACTCTAATACAACTTAGCAATTTCAGCTTCTACAAAAGGATTGGTCACATTAATTAAAAATCATCACCTATATGACATAATGAAGTATTTTGTGTGTGTTAAGTCACCATTATAAACCCATATTAGAAAACTAGACAACCAGCCTAAGCGTTTAGAGGTCAGTTGGGTTCTGTATGCTGGGACACCTTTATTCCCTTCTTTTTCTGAAATGATTTGGCCATTTTTGTGCTTTGGATTCCTAGTTAAGTATGTGCTTTTTAAGGATGTACGATTTAAACTGGCTTCAAATTCAGAGTCACAAATTTTCAGTCTTTTACAATAAAGGCAAAGGGCAAAACCAACCAATATTATCAGTTATAGTTTAGTATTTAACTAATCTAGACAGTCACATGCTTTCAAAACCATGTTCTTAAATGGATTTTAATTTATCACTGGTCAAAGATCCTGAAGCACATTTGTTTTAATCAGTCTACTTCCCTCTTTTCTTTCTTGATTCCTTGCTTGCTTATTTTGTTTTCAATCTGTAAGCATATACTATATGCACCTACTATAAGCAAAGCAGTCTATTAGATGTTAAGAATTTAAGAAAAATAGAATGTAGGCCCTGCTTTCAGGGAGTTCACAGTCTAGTAGAGGAGACAGAAGTAAATAAGACACAGGGTAATTGTTTATAACAGAGATATAAGTAGGCCACGGAAACCAGAAAGGACTTGGTGTTTACACCAGATCTATACCAACACAGAATTGATTAACAAGAATTTGAAAAAAATACACAAACACCTTTATGAATAATGCACTGAGAAACAGACCATGGATCCAAGAGACGTACGTGGGCAGAGTACTTTAGGGAGGGCTGCGCAGCCAGGGAAGTGGCAGAATCAAACATTGTACAAGGATTCCTTTACTTTTCCATCATTCCTCTGATATGGTTTCCCTGGAGAGAAAAGGAAGTGGCAAAAAGGGGGTATGGAGAAATTGTTCAGATATTTACAGAGGAACCAATTTTTCTTTCTGGTTAAAAAAAAAAAATGATGACATGGGAACTAAGATCCCACAAGCCACGTGGTGTGGCCAAAAAAAAAAAAAAAAAGATGACAGTAAGAAAGTTACATTTGTGTTGAAACATCAAAAAGTATCAATTAACAAGAGTAATGATAAAAAAACTAAACAGGAAATCATAAACCCACTGTTGAATTAATTTGTTAAAACTTGGATATTTCTAAAAGAGGGAGAGATGGCAGTATTATGAATGATTTGTACTTAGACTATTAATGCATTTTCTTTTGTAGTTGGACAAAGTTGTGGAAAAACATAAAGAATCTCACAGACGAATCCTGGAACAGCTTTTAATGGTAGAAAAATCTCACAGGCAAACCATATTAGAGTTGGAGGAAGAAAAGAGAAAACATAAAGAATACATGGAGAAGAGTGATGAATTCATAAGCTTGCTAGAACAGGAATGTGAAAGGTAAGGCTACTTTGGAAAAGGCAGTGACCTATCCTGCAAATTCTTACTAACCTTTCACTATGCGCTGGGCATTATACCAAGGGATACAGGGATACAAGGTAAATATGACAACCTTTGGTCTCAAAAATCTCATGGTCCAGAGTGAGGAAAAGGATATGTTTAAAAACAATATCAATACAATGCAAGAATAACCGGGTGTGATAGGACTGTGGAAACATAAATGTTGGGCACCTGATTCTTCAAGGGAGTGCCCTGTGAAAGCTGCAGAGAGGAGGTAACGGGTCTAGTCCCTATGCAACCAAGAATGGAGACCACATACAAGGCAGGGTCAGGAGTTAAGTACCACAGCATAGAGGTAGGACAAGAGTATGGGTACTGAGGGAACTCAAGCTTTCCACATGGCTACAGCACAGGGTGTGAGAAAAGGAAAGGCTAGACACAAGCAGCTGGATTTTATACTGTTGGCAAGAAGGAGCAAATGACAAATTATGAGAAGGAGAATGAGTTATCAGGGATGCTTTCTTAAGGAACCATTAAGGAAAGACAGAAGAAAGACAGGGGCAGGTATGTGTTCCAATGGCTATAGGGTTAGGGAGGATGGGGCATAACAAGAATTATTTATGACATATAGTCAATATGAATTAGTGACTAATGTGACTAGAGAGCAGAGCAAGGAAAACAGGAAGTTATACTCCTAGTTCTTCACCAAGGTACAGAAAGCAGGAATGGGGCACAGCTTTTTGTTGTTGCAGGATTTCTGGTTGGGGAGATTCAAAAGATGGAGGGGGTCCTGTTTTAGACAAGGGGGTCCTGTTTTAGACAAGTTGAGCATGAGGTACCTGGTGTCTTCCAGTGTTCAGTGGGGAGAAGGATGTGTCTAAACAGACAACCCACCGTTAGAAATATAGGTCTGGAAAAGGTTGGGCTGGTGATGTGTATTTGCAGCCAGTGATAGCTGAAGCTATGGGTATTAGTGTGGTGAGGGGAGAGAATTTTGAGACAGGAACTCTAGAAAACAACACAACAACCCATCAAGTTAGGGTATTCCTCCAGAAAAATGGGTCAAGAAAGGAAGCTGAGAAGGAATGAAGAATGGTGGAGGATTAGAAGAACTAGAAGAGAAAGCAAGGAACCAAGCAAGGAAAGACTTTCAAGAAAGAGTGAGCAAACAGCACCAGATAATACAGAAAAGGATGACCAAATGTCCCAAGGTGGCAACAAGGAAGACACTGAAGAACTTAATGAGCCCTTTCAATAAAACAGTGAAGGCAGAAGCCAAATCGCAATACTTTGAAGAATAAATAAGAAATGAGAACACAGAAGCTTAAAATGTGAACTAGTATTTAGCGAAGCTTGGCTACAAAAAAGGAGAAAATGGTTGGTAAACATTTTATAACCATATGGAAAGCAGGTTATTTTGCTCAACTTTGACCCTGAATCACCTTAGAAAGTATGAACATCCATATTAAATTGAAAGAACAATGACTCCTCTCTATTAATACTGCAAAGATAGAAAATAACCAATCTTAGCAATGTCAAATTTTTACTGGACCTTCATGTCACTTTTGTTATTCCATGTATACTTCTCTTATGAGTTACAGAGCTAACGATGCTACATTCTAACAATCACAGAAAAATACAGAAAAAAAAATTACTGTGAGCTCCCTTTTCTAAAATACTAGTAGTCTCAACTGTTTTATTTGACTACTTACAATTCATATTTTAACTAGGTAATCAAAGTTACATAATAGCTACGCTAATGGCAAACTTTCATTTCTTTTCAGTGCACTTCATGGTAGTCGTCAGAGCACTAGAGATTCAATGGCCCTCACATCCAGTTTCTTTTTCTACATTCATCAGGGGTTTGTTTTCTACTCACTACACAGAGAGGGGGTCTTGTTACCTTGCCTCTCATGAACCTGAAATATCTTCAGAGGCAGATTAAAGGAGCAAAAGAAGTCTGGCACCAAGGGAAGGTTTGGCTCAGACCTTACAGTATAAGATTTGTTATTCAATGAGACAATGTCATATTAAATATTATTTCGAACCCTTGTGATTTGGCACCTGTGGCCTCATTTGGCCTCCAAAACTTATTTGGCACTAACTTGTTGAACACAGACACTTCCTTTCATCTCTCATTATTATGAACATTTATTGACCATGGTCAGAGTGCTGCCTGCCATAGAACAAAGAGGTACTGGAGGTCCCTGCCCCGGGGGCTTAACCACATTAATGGAGAAGGCAAGAGGATACAGATTTAGGGTGGAAATGTGAAAGGCTGTTGGTGGTATAGTTCTAATGTTCACCATTGTCTCTCTACTATCTTCTGGAGGAAGGCTGAGGAGGGCTATCCAGAAGTAACACTGTAAAGCTGGTAGGCAGATGGTGAAGATTATTTAAAGCAAGAGAGCAGAGAGGAACAACACTGAGAAATGAGAACAAAAGAGCACTAGGAATAAAGGCCACGGGCTAGAGGAAAAGGAAAATAGTGGGATGAACGTAAATTGTACACCAAGGAATCAGTATATTAAGAACGGTATTTCTACATGTATCAAAGTAGTTTAAGAGGGAGAATTTAAAAGATCACATTTTTTAGCCATATAGGATGCAAAGGTTTTTTGTCTTGAAGAATAATGAAAGTAAACAAACCATTACCAAAAAATAGGAAAAAATGACTGGAGTGATTCTCATTCCCTGTTTAGCCACTCCAGAAGATATGGGAATATTCAGCTATTTCTGTTTGCCCAGGAACAGCTTCCAGATGGAACTCTTTGGGTGTGAGAATGCTAAGGCTATTCTTGACTCACATGATACACAGACAATTCTCCTGCTCCATCTGTACATCACAATTCCCATATCTTGGCACTGTTGGTGCACTGGCCCTTCCTGGCCCCCCGCTTGTAGCAGGGAGACTGTGGGCCTCATGAGGCATAATTGACTTCCACTTGCTTTAAGGCCATGTGCATAAAAATACTAAATGAACACCATCTAACAAAGAGGTGGGGAAACTAATAATTTCAGGTAAATATATACAGAGGAGGTGCTTACACAAGAGAGTAAAATACCATTCATGTGTCTCATTCTGACAACAAATGACAGAACACAAACCTAACTTTAGTGAGAGTACTTCCTCTCAAACATGCAGCCACCCTTCACAAAAGCAAGACTAATTTATTCTAAGGAGTCAAAGAATAATGTTTACTTCCTTCCTCAAACAAAGTGATGTAAGCCACTCCGGAATCAGTGACCCTCAGTACAAAGAAACAAAGAAAGAATATCATAACCCCCATAAACGTGGTTTGAGTGAATATAACTATAAAGAACTATCTGATTGAAACTCTGAAAAATACTGTGAAAGTTTAGTGGTCGTATTTTTAGTGTTAGATAATATCTACTTGGAAAGAAAATAAAAATTAAGAAATACATGATTGAGATAGTTAATGAGACCTGAGAGGGTGTAATAATGGATTTCAAATTAAGCCTCAATTTCTGTGTTTTCTTCGGAGAATTCATTTTATGTGGAAAACCCTAAAGGAGACTGATGTCACACATTGAGTTTAGGCCAAAATGTTTGCCAAGTGATGTCGCTGTCGTAATCAGTAAACAATTGGCTTTCCCACTGCCCGAGGGTGGGGGCAGGGAACAGCTCAGGAAACCCAGTTCCCAAGCGTGTTAATGCAAAGTTTCCTTCGCTGTAATCTGTGCAGTTTGGTCTGTCCATAAAATAATTATATCGACATTTCATGACAACCTTCTGTTCACTGACCAGCTCCAGTGTGTGGATGTGTGTGTCACTGATGACCTGAATTATGTATTTGGCTGAATTACAAGTGGCGTCTATGTGAAAGGTTTTATACAAAAGCAATGCCAGTAATTTTTGGCCTTTCTGGATGGCTTCACAGGAAAGCCAAAACAAAAATCACTTTTAGTCAGTGCAATTTTGCAAAATTTTCCCATAAGTGAAATGCCAATTTTGTCTGTACTTTCAAAAAAGCTTGCATAATTTTTTTCCTTTTTCAGTTTCAATGGGGGAAAAGGCTGTGAAGGGGAAAAAAAAAAAAAAAAGAGTTTCCTTTTTTTGAAACCATGCTTTCTTTTTTAGAACACTAAAACAAACCATGTATACGAACCATATATATTACTGCATTTCTGGCCTTGAAACCACTGAAGTGGGAAACAAATATTGTTATGGCGACTCTGTCTAAAAATGTGGCTTCAACTATGGATTTTTTTAAAGCCTTAAATTACTTTTCATAATATCTTGGCCAAGTAGGTTAGCACTGTTAATTCTGGTTTCATAAAGCAGGACTTCAAATGGTAGCTTCTCAAGAGCGACATAGGAAGGAAGGAGTCACAGGCAGAATTAATTTCTTGTTCCTGTACTGAGCAGGTGTGACTAGATAGAATAGTGGCTCAGGGGGCAGAAGGGTCTTTGCAGGAAAGTCAGCAGGGACCCAGCTTCAAGGGTTGTTGCCTTGACCATACCTTGGACTAAGTCCTTAGTAAAGAACAAAGCGTTTCCCCCGTCCCTTTGGCTGAAGCAACTTTATAAAGAAAGATTTCCATCATCAACTCTTTTCTACTATGACAGGCCTGTTTTCTAGATGGGCATCAGGAAAGGTGAGTGAAACACTGAGCTATATTTGACCCTCCTGTTAACTGAGTATATTGGATTACTTTCAAAGGCTTCTCTCAAAAAACATCAAATCTTCTTTCTAGAGGCTTTGGATACTCCCCTGAAATATAAATATATAAATTTAAATATATAAATGAATAAGTGTATTAATCTATCTAATTTTTTAGTTAGTTTAACTAACTAGTTAGCTATTTAGTGCTGCTTGCCACTCATTCATTCACCAAAACAAAAAACAAAAAAACCCCAAACTAAAAACAAACAAAAAACCCCCCAATTAATTAAATGCCTGCTACATGCCAGGTCCTGTGCTAGATCCTAGGTGAAGTGGGTAGATGTGTTCATCACTGACATAAAACCCCAACTTATTTGTGCATGTGTAAAACAGAGACACCACTGTAGACTTTATGATTTGATACTAATGCTTCCAGGGCACTATGAGATCATGATAGGTAGGAAAAAAAAGCACCAGTATGGTACAAAAACATAATACATGAAATACTTATGAAAATAAAACATTCAGGAGAACTCAATAAACACATTAAACTAGAGTACTTTACTAGAGAATTCAATATCTTGCAACTATTGCCATTAGGATTTTCAATGTCTTTGGTCTTAAACCTCAGCTTTTAAGAATATCCCATGAAGCATAACACAGTGGGCATAAGGTTTTTTAAAAATAAATAAACTAAGTCTACTTTTTAAAAATCATATTTGGAAAGCCAGCAGTTTTAAATTTCATGCACACTAAACTATTGTTGTAGAATGCATTGTACTCAAATGCAATCATTTCCTTTCAGTTTTCTGGCAAGGAGTTGTATGTATTACGTACTCTCAAGGCTATGTCTTGCAAGTTGTGAAATGGATGCCAGATCTCCATTTGACCTTTGTCATCGGTATCCAGTTCTTTGTTAGAACAAAATGGAGACCACCACAAACACATATTTTGATATTATAATTCTACAGAAAATCACAATGTGATCAGCCTAGTGTTCATATACCTCAGACCTAATAGGGTCTGGATAGGGATGCAGAGCGATTACCTCACAAGGATACCAAAAAACCCATTTAGGACTGTACATCATGACTTAACTTTCAACAGATGTCACAAAACCATACCCTTGTAACTGCACAATTCAGTGGTTTCTATACAAAACCATTTAATTATAGAGGTTAAAATTTGGATAGAGCGATGATGCTATTTTATTGCTATTCCTTCCCAGAAAGCTGAACTAAACTTTACAAATAATATTGGGTGTATATGTGTATATACAATGATTAGTGAATTTACTGCTCACAAAAGAATACTACAAATGTTAAAAAGCAGTCTAAAAGGAAACATAACGAGCACAGGGAAGGATGAACTGGGAACTTGGGAGATAGGGGACTCTGGTCTGCAGACTGGATCTGCAGCTCGTGTGTAACCCTGGGCAAATTCCATTTCTCCAATCTTGTATGTAAAAAAAATAGGACAGGCTTACATCATTTGTGTGTCTCTTTCGGATCTAAAAATCTGTGATTATGTGATTGTTACGAATAAGCAACTTTTACTTCAAGCCTATGATTCTAACCCACACTATCAAAAGAGGTCAGTGAGAATGATAGCACCTCAACCACCAACTTTAAATCCAAGTCTGTAGTATTTCCATTCTTAAAGGATATCTAGATTTAGGTACATCCTATTGCTTCTTGAATGTCACATATTCAAACCTGAACTTATCATCTTTGCAAATCCAGGTCAATTTACAACTTTTCTATTCCTGTTTATTCCACCACAGTGAATCAATCCATCAGATAATCATAAAGAGTTACGGACATCTCTGAATCCTAAATTTAAATCAGAAAAGACCTAGCAATCTAGACCAACCCTCTAATTTTTGAACTGTGAAAAGTGAGGCCCATCAAGACTCAGCTAGAAACCTCCAAATCTTGCTGCTAAACAGCAGCAGAGCCAGACTAGAAGCTAGCTCTCCTGATAACATACAATTGAAAAAATAAAACCCTCATAAAGTAATCTATAGATGATTCAGGTGTTCATTCTGTGGTACTGACACTGCCGTTGCAACATTATAAAAGGTCAGTCAAAAAGGATATTAAGGACTGTAATTATCCAACAACCCGCATAGCCCTAGGAGAATGCAGGACATACAGTAAGACCTGGATAAATACATCTAACTGGCTCATAGCTACTAGCTTAACAGCCCTATAAAACAGGAAGCCAAAGACTGAATGCGGAAAGGCAACCTCAAACTTCTGTTCCATCTGACTATAAAATATAAAGAGGAAGAAGAGTCATTAAACCATATCAAAATAGAAAATTTTGCCTCATAAATGGAAATCAAGGGAACATTAGAATTAAGCTGTATCCTGAATTTGCAACTTGTAGGTAAACTTTCCTGGCAAATGTTTATTATTCCTCATGAGAAGATGAAGCCAAACGGCTTTGGCCAGCCATGACAATGGGAGATGCCTGGCACAAATGATGAGTAAATATCACTGCACAGAAAGGCCTTTCCTTGGAAGGGTGTAGGGTATTGGAGTTAAAAGCATAGACCCTGGAGTCAGAACCAACAAGAGTTTGAAGCATGGTCCCATCCTCTCATCTGGTCCTACTAGCTATTTGACCTTGAACGAAGTACTTAGTTTCTGTAAGTCTCAGTTTCACTATCTGTTAAAAAAATGATATGGATCTCACAAGTTCTTACAATTACTAAATTATATAATGCATAAAAAAGTGCTAAGTATGGTGTCTGACACTCAGTAAACATTAGCATCTTTCTTCAAATCTGCCTTTCTTCAAATTAGTTCATTTGCATACTCTGTGCCACACCACTGGGCATTTTATGGATTGCCAGGAAGGCACCTAACTGGACCCTATGCTGGGTGCTAAGGATGTGATGATGAATCAAAGCTTTCAAGGGACATACCCTTCAGTATGGGGAACAAAGACACAAAAACAAGTGCAATGTTGTGTTACAGATGCAATGACAACTGAGAATACAGAGCAGGCACAAATGAAGGATCATTCTCTAGGCCTGGTTGTATCTTATTTGCTTCAGAGTAGGGGTATTGGCTGAATGTCGTAATGATCTAACACTGTAACACCGAGCTGGACACTATAGTACTCAAAAACTTTTTTTCCCCCCTAAACCATGGAGACCTATTTCCCCCTTTTGGAAATCATAAACAGAAAGGTTAATGCAATGATATTATGAAAAGCACAGCCTACCACATACTCAAAGTTAAGACTCACTCAAAATGATGGTTTTTAAGTGCACCAAAAGACTCCACTGTTCCTTGGGCCTGCCAGTGTCACAAGATCCCCACACTAATCACATCTTCTT
The DNA here is from genome assembly GCF_028023285.1 of Balaenoptera ricei. NCBI lineage: Eukaryota > Metazoa > Chordata > Mammalia > Artiodactyla > Balaenopteridae > Balaenoptera > Balaenoptera ricei. Next base: position 114,067,935 of record NC_082642.1, read on the forward strand.
GCTTAAAGGGATTAAGTGGGCTTTTGATTTGTTTTTTTCACAGTTCCTTCCATAGGGCCAAAACCATGGAAAAGTATAATAAATATTTGTTGAATAAGTGACTAAAATGTAGAAAAAGTTGTTACATTTTAATTTATTATTTTCCATTAATATCTTCTCATAAATTAGCTTCTGGATTAGTTCTTTTCACTTAGTCCAGCTTTGGAGAATAGTATATAAAAGAAGTCAATTTTGATAGGGGAAGCAAAATAAGCTTGAGAGCTTTGGGATTATCCTAGAGAGAAGAGATATAAAACAGGATGGGTCAAGGCACTGGAGGAGAGAATGATCCAAAAATGGGATTTTAAAGTTAAAAAACATAAGAAACATTAACTATTTAAAAAGCTAAAAATAACTCTCTCAATTCATACTTTGCATAGTTTTTGTACCCTACTTTTTCACTAATAAAAACATCATGAACATTTTCCTAAATCACCAACTACTCCTCAACACCGTAATTTTTAAGTACATGAATACTACTGTGTCATATAGATGTAATTTATTTAACAAGTTCCCTATTGTGGGCATTTAGATTCCTTCTACTTTTTCACTTTTATAAAGTACACTATGATGAATAGCCTCATACTCCAGTTAATTTTTACACCTTTGTGATTGTTGCCTTAGAATAAATTTTTAGGTGTGGAATTGCTGGGTCAAAAGTTATAAAACTTTTAAGGATTTTGAAAACTGTAGCTAAATTGCATTCTATAAATAGACTATTTATACTATGACTAGCAATGAAGGAGAGTACCAATTTCTTACTTCATAACTTTGCCTGGGACTAATCTTGAATCTGACCTCATTTAAAACACGACGTTAAAAAGTATGTAAAGTGAATGTTCATAACATGAATCAGACTTTCCCAGTGACTTAGGCTTTGGCTTTAGAGATGTGTTACTTCTGACAAAAAAAATTCTAACATATCACCAAAAACATACTCAAACATAACATTTTCTTGAAAGAATATTTTGCCATTGTCAATATAATTTCAGTATATTTCCTCTTCCCCAACAAATTCAGATTTTGATGGCCTATCATCACTGATGTTCCAAAACACTGCTTCTGTTGCTTTTCTCTGAAAGGTCTGAAACCTCCTCTCTCTGTATAATCCCACACAAGACTTAGAGTCCAAATTCAGAATCCTGGCTCACCTTTCCCACCACATGACGAATTTGGCAATAGTCATAATGCATATAGTATTGGCCTTACGTAGACAAGTTTGATTTGTTTAACACTGTGGAATCCAAAGTTCACTTTGTCAAATTCCCCTTTAATAATTTGGTTGGTTAGGAGTACGTGAGAATTCCATAACAATTTCTCCTATTCAACTCAATTTCTACTCGCCAATTCTCACTTCCTCATGTATCCTCCCTATTTATCATGCATAATACATTATGCCCATAGTATTTTCCCATTTATTTCCATGACTTTCCTGATGACAGCATGAAATATTTGAGATGCCTGGTGAACAGGTAATTTATATCTTCAGAAGATGTTTCAGAAGAAACATATTTGCAGGATTTATGAGGCTGAGTACGTGTTTTCTTCAAAATAATTAATTTCTACTTCACAGTTTGTCACTTTATATTATGCTTTTTTTTTTGTTCTGAGTACATATGACATTCAACGCATTTCATGCCATAACAAACACTGGAATATATATATATATATATATATATGTAAAGAAAAAAGTTGGGAAAAAAGAGAATCACGTGTGGCTGTCACAACACTGTTTAGTAAACATTTCCTTCAAAGATATCAGAGAGATCTCAAAATGCAATATTTATCAGTAATGCCGTTAGTGAGGACCAAATATAAGTGGCAATTAAAAAGACCATTTCCCTGTGGGGCACATCTGTCATTTGCTTTATGTCAAATTACTTCTTAGTCTAAACAGATTTGTTGATTAATCAAATTCCAGCTAATAATCTACTCAAGAACACTCCAGCTGTTTTATACACATACTTCCAAACATGATAGCATTAAGCCATTAGGACAACACTTAGATTAAATGAATGGTCTTTTTATGTGTTTATTTGCAAAGACAAACATGGAGAACCCCCGTGGCTTCTTCATGTGGAAGAATTCAGTGGCTTACTCTCACCATTCCTTTGAAAGATAAGATTTTTATCAATAAACAAAGAGGCACAAAATAACAAAAATGTTGGAAGGGGGAAAAAAATCACTCCTTAATTTTCACCTGTGTTGAAATCTAAGTGAGGCATGCCTCAATAACAAAGCAGAGCAAATCAGACAAAACTTCATCCTGAAAAAAACCTCTGGATGGCAAGAAATGAATTCTCTTCTAGACTGGAAGGGTTTAATCTTGAAACATACCTCCTTGTCTCCTCTGAATAAGCCTGTACTTTTCAAATTGATTTTATTTTGTTTGTTAGGGAACATGTGGGGCAGTCACTCAGTTTCCACTTCCAGTTCCAGAAAGAAGCCTCAGGAATCCAAAGAGGTTTGTAGCTTCGGAATGAACTTTTCTTGTACCATGACTGAACGCTCAGAACTCACCAAAGCATGCAAAGAACCCAAAGAAAGTTGGTTAGCTTCTTAGGACTTCAGATATACCATACAAGGGTGAGAGAGGGAAAAAAGGACAAACATACAATCATAGGCAATTCAGATGAACCCAAATTCCAAAATGTTTCAGAAACAATGTTCAAATTCTGCTTTTTTTAAATGATGATAGCTAATTCACACTTTCTTGTAGATGCTGTATTTATTAACAATTATTTTCATTTAAAATATATCCAAAACATAAAAGGGCATGTGGCGGGGAGGGTGTTGCAGCCTCAAATGCCTTCAGGGGCCAGCAGGGTAAGGTAAATGACAGGAGCAGGCTGGGTGTATACAATAGGGAACGGTGAAGACCTCGAAAACCTGCAAAGCTCAAGCCCATCTGGTTAGCTATCTAAATAATTACTTCAGTATTATCAGTAAATAAGAAATAGGCCCTATGACACAGTTGATCCAGAAATGAAGAAGCAAGACTTCAGGAGTCCAGCTCTGAGAACAGGATATGTATGGTGAGGAAAGAGAACCAATGTTCTCTGGAACCTTACAACAGAAGATGTGTACTGAATCAGAAGGATAAGCACTGGGCACCCACACTAGGAAGTACAGGTGAGGTGGACAAGCCTGTTTATCATGGCTTCTTTTCTGCCTTCTCTTTCCCACTCGTGTATAAGCTCCTCAAGAGCTCAGACATGTTGTTTTGTTTATCTCTGTATCCCTAGCCCCTTGAAGAGAGTGCCCAATAGATATTTATAGAATAAATAAATGTATTACTCTCTCCAAACACAGTCACTAACATGAGCACTGTAACTGGTAGCAGCAGCTATGGGGACGTCAAAGGAGCTGTTGGTTTTAGTGGAGACTGCTGCCCAAAGGTCCCCTGCTTTTTTTTTTTTTTTAACTTAAGTATAGTTGATTTATAATGTTGTGTTAGTTTTTGGTATACAACAAAGTGATTCAGATTTTATATATGTGTGTGTGTGTGTGTGTGTGTGTGTGTGTGTGTGTGTGTATATAAACACGTATGTATTTTTTTTCAGATTCTTTTCCATTGTAGTTTATTATAAGATACTGAAGACAGTTCCCTATGCTATACAGTAGGACCTTGTTGTTTATCTATTATATATATAGTAATATGTATCTGCTAATCCTAAACTCCTAATTTATCCCTCCCCCACTTCCCCTTTGGTAACTATAAGTGTGTTTTCTGTCTGTGAGTTTGTTTTGTAAATAAGGTCCCCTGCTTTTTGATGGCAAGAATAAAAATGTGTTATTCTTTGTTTGTACTTCTAAATGTTTTTATACTGACATACATATGTCACACTACTGAAATAATATAAAAACATTAAATTTCTTCAAGTTCTGTATATATATTTATATATCTCACACATTTGAAAACAAAACAAAATAATAAAATGACAACAGAGGTGCAACCAGCAAAATCAATATTGTGAGAATTCTGTATAACAAACAACTTGCTTTCATTAACGAACAATGTACAGGGGAAATATAGAGGGGAAATTTTAAGTTAAAGAAATTTTAACATTTCCATAAAGTGCAAAGCATGATCTTATTTGAATCTTGATTTGAAGACACTGTAAGAGACAAAAAGAGAGATAGACAGAAAATATGAAAATCAGGGAAATTTGAACACTGTGATATTTCACAATATGAAAAAATTATTCCTCATGTTTGGGTATGTTAACGGTATTGTGATGTATATTTAAAAACAAAACCTTATGTTTTAGAGATATATTCTGAAAATATTAAAAAATGAAATAATAGGATGTTTGGGATTTGCTTCAAAATAATCCAGATTGGGGAGCATAGTATAGGGAAGGAAAAATAATTCCCACTCTACCCTTTTGAGTTCTTAGCTAAGACCCACTGAAATGAAAGACAGGTTAGAGGCGCCTTCAAGATGGCGGAGGAGTAAGACGTGGAGATCACCTTCCTCCCCACAAATACATCAAAATTACATCCACATGTGGAACAACTCCAACAGAACACCTACTGAACGCTGGCAGAAGACCTCAGATTTCCGAAGGAGTTTCTTCCCAAGGCAAGAAACTCCCCCCATACCTGGCCATGTGGCTGACAGGGTCTTGGTGCTCTGGCCGGGTGTCAGGCCTGAGCCTCTGAGGTGGGAGAGCCCAGTTCAGGACATTGTTCCACCGGAGACCTCCCAGCCCCACGTAATATCAAACGGCGAAAGCTCTCCCACAGATCTCCATCTTAATGCTACCACCCAGCTCCACTCAACAACCAGCAAGCTACAGTGCTGGACACCCTATGCCAAAAAACTAGCAAGATAGGAACACAACCCCACCCATTAGCAGAGAGGCTGCCTAAAATCATAATAAGGTCACAGACACCCCAAAACACAGCACCGGATGCAGTGCTGCCCACCAGAAAGACAAGATCCAGCCTCATCCACCAGAGCACAGGCACCAGTCACCTCCACCAGGAGGCCTATACAACCCACTGAACCAATCTTACCCACTGGGAGCAGACACCAAAAACAACGGGAACTATGAACCCGCAGCCTGAGAAAAGGAGACCCCAAACACAGTAAGTTAAGCAAAATGAGAAGACAGAGAAACACACAGCAGATGAAGGAGCAAGCTAAAAACCCACCAGACCAAACAAACGAAGAGGAAATAGGCAGTCTAGCTGAAAAAGAATTCAGAGTAATGATAGTAAAGATGATCCAACATCTTGGAAATAGAATGGAGAAAATACAAGAAATGTTTAACAAGGACCGAGAAGAACTAAAGAGCAAACAAACAATAATGAACAACACAATGAATGAAATTAAAAATTCTCTAGAAGGAATCAATAGCAGAATAACTGAGGCAGAATAACGGATAAGTGAACTGGAAGATAAAATAGTGGAAATAACTACCACAGAGCAGGATAAAGAAAAAAGAATGAAAAGAATTGAGGACAGTCTCAGAGACCCCTGGGACAATATTAAATACACCAACATTGGAGTTATAGGGGTCCCAGAAGAAGAGGAGAAAAAGAAGGGACTAAGAAAATATCTGAAGAGATTATAGTTGAAAAATTCCCTAATATGGGTAAGGAAATAGTCAATCAAGTCCAGGAAGCCCAGAGAGTTCCATACAGGATAAATCCAAGGAGAAATACAACAAGACACATATTAATCAAACTATCAAAAATTAAATACAAAGAAAAAATTTAAAAGCAGAAAGGGAAAAGCAACAAATAACATACAAGGGAATCCCCATAAGGTTAACAGCTGATCTTTCAGCAGAAACTCTGCAAGCCAGAAGGGAATGGCAGGGAGTGGAAGGGAGTGACATATTTAAAGTGATGAAAGGGAAAAACCTACAACCAAGATTACTCTACTCAGCAAGGATCTCATTCAGATTTGATGGAGATATTAAAACCTTTACAGACGAGCAAAAGCTAAGAGAATTCAGCACCACCAAACCAGCTTTACAACAAATGCTAAAGGAACTTCTCTAAGCAGGAAACATAAGAGAAAAAAAAGACTTACAATAACAAACTCAAAACAATTAAGAAATTGGTAATAAGAACATACATATCGATAACTACCTTAAATGTAAATGGATTAAATGGTCCAACCAAAAGACATAGACTGGCTGAATGGATACAAAAATAAGACCCGTATATATGCTGTCTACAAGAGACCCACTTCAGACCTAGGGACACATATAGACTGAAACTGAGGGGATGGAAAAAAGATATTCCATGCAAATGGAAATCAAAAGAAAGCTGGAGCAGCAATTCTCATATCAGACAAAATAGACTTTAAAATAAAGACTATCACAAGAGACAAAGAAGGACACTATATAATGATCAAGGGATCGATCCAAGAGGAAGGTATAACAATTGTAAATATTTATGCACCCAACATAGGAGCACATCAATACATAAGGCAAATACTAACAGCCATAAAAGGGGAAATCTACAGTAACACAATCATAGTAGGGGACTTTAACACCCCACTTTCACCAATGGACAGATCATCCAAAATGAAAATATATAAGGAAACACAAGCTTTAAATGATACATTAAACAAGATGGACTTAATTGATATTTATAGGACATTCCATCCAAAAACCACAGAATACACTTTCTTCTCAAGTGCTCATGGAACATTCTCCAGGATAGATCATATCTTGGGTCACAAATCAAGCCTTGGCAAATTTAAGAAAATTGAAATCGTATCAAGTATCTTTTCTGACCACAATGCTATGAGACTAGATATCAATTACAGGAAAAAATCTGTAAAAAATACAAACACATGAAGGCTAAACATTACACTACTAAATAACCAAGAGATCACTGAAGAAATCAAAGAGAAAATCAAAAAATATCTAGAAACAAATGACAATGAAAACATGACGATCCAAAGCCTATGGAATGCAGCAAAAGCATTTCTAAGAGGGAAGTTTATAGCAATACAATCCTACCTCAAGAAACAACAACTCAAATAAACAACCTAACCTTACACCTAAAACAATTAGAGAAAGAAGAACAAAAAACTCCCAAAGTTAGCAGAAGGAAAGAAATCATAAAGATCAGATTAGAAATAAATGAAAAAGAAATGAAGGAAATGATAGCAATGATCAATAAAACTAAAAGCTGGTTCTTTGAGAAGATAAACAAAATTGATAAACGATTAGCCAGACTCATCAAGAAAAAAAGGGAGAAGACTCAAATCAATAGAATTAGAAATGAAAAAGGAGAAGTAACAACTGACACTGCAGAAATACAAAGGATCATGAGAGATTAATATAAGCAACTATATGCCAATAAAAAGGACAACCTGGAAGAAATGGACAAATTCTTAGAAAAGCACAACCCTCCAAGACTGAACCAGGAAGAAACAGAAAATATAAACAGACCAATCACAAGCACTGAAATTGAGACTGTGATTAAATACCTTCCAAAAAACAAAAGCCCAGGACCAGATGGCTTCCCAGGCAAATTCTATCAAACATTTAGAGAAGAGCTAACACTTATCATTCTGAAACTCTTCCAAAATATAGCAGAGGGAGGAATACTCCCAAACTCATTCTACGAGGCCACCATCACCCTGATACCAAAACCAGACAAAGATGTCACAAAGAAAGAATACTACAGGCCAATATCACTGATGAACATGGATGCAAAAATCCTTAACAAAATACTAGCAATTGGAATCCAACAGCACATTAAAAGGATCATACACTGTGACCAAGTGGGGTTTATCCCAGGAATGCAAGGATTCTTCAAAATACGCAAATCAATCAACGTGATACACCATATTAACAAATTGAAGGAGAAAAACCATATGATCATCTCAATAGATGCAGAAAAAGCTTTCAACAAAATTCAACACTGATTTATGATAAAAAAAACCCTCCAGAAAGAAGTAATAGAGGGAACTTACCTCAACATAATAAAGGCCATATATGACAAACCCACAGCCAACATCATTCTCAATGGTGAAAAACTGAATCCATTTCCACTAAGATCAGGAATGAGACAAAGCTGTCCACTCTCGCCACTATTATTCAACATAGTTTTGGAAGTTTTAGCCACAGCAATCAGAAAAGAAAAAGAAATAAATGGAATCCATATAGGAAAAGAAGAAGTAAAACTGTCACTGTTTGCAGATGATATGACACTATACTTACAGAATCCTAAAGATGCTACCAGAAAACTACTAGAGCTAATCAATGAATTTGTTAAAGTAGCTGGACACAAAATTAATGCACAGAAATCTCTTGCATTCCTATACACTAATGATGAAAAATTTGAAAGAGAAATTAAGGAAACACTCCCATTTACCATTGCAACAAAAAGAATAAAATACCTAGGAATAAACCTTCCTAAGGAGGCAAAAGACCTGTATGCAGAAAACTATAAGACACTGATGAAATAAAGATGATACAAACAAATGGAGAGATATACCAGTTCTTGGATTGGAAGAATAAATTGTGAAAATGACTATAAAACCCAAAGTAATCTACAGATTCAATGCAATCTCTATCAAACTACCAATGGCATTTTTCACAGAACTAGAACAAAAAATTTCACAATTTGTGTGGAAACACAAAAGACCCCGAATAACCAAAGCAATGTTGAGAAAGAAAAATGGAGCTGGAGGAATCAGGCTCCCGGACTTCAGACTATACTACAAAGCTACAGTAATCAAGACAGTATGGTACTGGCACAAAAACAGAAATACAGATCAATGGAATAGGATAGAAAGCCCAGAGATAAACACACGCACATATGGTCACCTTATTTTTGATAAAGGAGGCAAGAATATACAATGGAGAAAAGACAGCCTCTTCAATAAGTGGTACTGGGAAAACTGGACAGCTACATGTAGAAGAATGAAATTAGAACACTCCCTATCACCATACACAAAAATAAACTCAAAATGGATTAAAGACCTAAATGTAAGGCCTGATACTATAAAACTCTCAGAGGAAAACATAGGTATGACACTCTATGACATAAAGCACAGCAAAATCCTTTTTGACCCACCTCCTAGAGAAATGGAAATAAAAACAAAAATTAACAAATGGTACCTAATGAAACTTAAAAGCTTTTGCACAGCAAAGGAAACCATAAACAAAACAAAAACACAACCCTCTGAATGGCAGAAAGTATTTGCAAACGAAGCAAGTGAATAAGGATTAATCTCCAAAATATACAAGCAACAAAATATACAAACAACCCAATCCAAAAATGGGCAGAAGACCTACATAGACATTTCTCCAAAGAAGATATACAGATTGCCAACAAACACATGAAAGGATGCTCAACATCACTAATCATTAGAGAAATGCAAATCAAAACCACAATGAGGAGGTATCACCTCACACCAGTCACAATGGCCATCGTCAAAAAATCTACAAAATAAATGCTGGAGAGGGTGTGGCGAAAAGGGAACCCTCTTGCACTGTTGGTGGGAATGTAAATTGATACAGCCACTATGGAGAACAGTATGGGGGTTCCTTAAAAAACTAAAAATAGAACTACCATACGATCCAGCAATCCCACTACTGGGCATATACCCTGAGAAAACCATAATTCAAAAGGAGACATGTACCACAATGTTCACTGCAGCTCTATTTACAATAGCCAGGACGTGGAAGCAATCTAAGTGTCCATCGACAGATGAATGGATAAAGAAGATGTGGCACATATATACAATGGCATATTACTCAGCCATAAAAAGAAACGAAATTGAGTTATTTGTAGTGAGGTGGATGGACCTAGAGTCTGTCATACAGAGTGAAGTAAGTCAGAAAGAGAAAGACAAATACTGTATGCTGACACATATATATGGAATCTAAAAAAAAAAAAAAGGTCATGAAGAACCTAGGGGCAGGACAGGAATAAAGACGCAGACATAGAGAATGGACTTGAGGACACAGGGAGGGGGAAGGGTAAGCTGGGACGAAGTGAGAGAGTGGCATGGACATATGTACACTACCAAATATAAAACCGATATCTAGTGGGAAGCAGCCACATAGCACAGGGAGATCAGCACGGTGCTTTGTGTCCACCTCGAGAGGTGGGATAGGGAGGGTGGGAGGGAGATGCAAGAGGGAGGAGATATGGGGATATATGTATAGCTGATTCACTTTGTTATACAGTGGAAACTAACACACCATTGTAGACCAATTATACTCCAATAAAGATGTTAAAAAACAAACAAAAAAAAGACAGGTTAACAAGAGAAAACCAAACAGAAGTTTATTAACATGTACAACTCATGTATATATGGGAGATACTCAGGGAAAATGAGTAACTCTATGAGATGACTTAAACCACAACCTTAAATATTGATACCATCTTCAACTAAAGACAAAAGAATGAAGAGGGGTGGGGAGTGGGGAAGGGAGTAGCCAGTTATGGGAAGTTACCAGGAAAAGCAAGGGTAAGATTGGTAGGCAGATTTAAGTTGGTGCCTTCTCTGCTGATAAGATTCCCTTGTGATTTAGTCATCCTTCTCTTTCTGGTACTGAGAGGGAGACACCCTTACAAATAGAGATTTCCTCCATAAAAGTAAATTTCCCTTACAAAAGAGTAACTCGACTCTTGTTTTCAGAACTTCTCCAGTATCTGCTGTTTACCAAAATAATCAGCTCAAAATAATTCTTATGCTAAAGAGACATTTTGGGGTGGCATAGTCTACTACCCTTCAGTAGGGTGGTACAGAAGAAACAAGACTGGCCAAGAGTTGATAATTATTGAAGCTGTAAGAGGGACCCATAGGGGTTCATTATACTATCATCTCTACTTTTATATGTGTTTGAAATAACTAAAAAAACAAGTGAACAAATAATAACTCAATAGTTAGAAAATTTAAATGAACAGAAAAGTATAAAATGAAAATTAACACCTTCCTTTGCCTTTACCTCACTTCCTACTCCCCAAAAGTAAACTGTAGTTAATAGTTTTCTGTGTATATCTCTAAAAATTTACTGTAAGCATATACCAGCAATCCGTAAAGGAGATCTTCCTACCTTATAAAAAAAAAAAAGTGGCTGCATATTATTTCATTTTAGAGATGCAATTCATTTGGCCATGCTCCATGTATGGGTTTCAGATTGTATTCTTTTTTTATTGTATTTGCCACTAAACATTGTCCAGTGAATTGATGCTCAGTAACTTCAGATGCATGTTAATTCCAAATTTCTTTCAGAAACAAGTTACTCATTGGTAACTTTGTGTTTTTTGCATAATGAAGAACTAAAACCCACAAGAAAAGAAGCCTTTGTGTAGGAACCTAAAGACAACACAGAGACTGTAGTGGGGATGGAGGCAGGGGACAGCACTGAGATGACACTTCCAGAGTGAGGTCCACAGACCCCACTCATGTACTTGTTAGCACCTTCCCTGAGAGTTCTTCAGATCTCCTAGCAGGACAGAGCTGTAAAAGCTACAGAAGCAGGGATTTGATGCAATAGCAGCAGCTCTGGCAGTTCAAATGAAATTTGTACTTATCTGCAGTAGTCACCTGATGAAGTGAACAAAGTGACCACAGAAGAATCAAAGGTAACAGAATTCTAAAAGCAAAGCCCACATATGCTTTCTTTATGCTGCCCCAAATACAAGGGATGCTACTTATTTGGATAGTGCACTGCCATTAAGGGGAATAGGACATGATTCATGAACTCCAAATTGTCCCTAGAAATTTTCTGGGGAATCAGAAATAAAGCAAAATGAGAGATAAAACTATTATGAACCTGTGACCCATTGCCATCTATGGCCACTTTTTTCTTTCAGAGAAAATGATACAGATAATTTTTTTCTTTTCTACTCTAAATTTTACAGTAAGACTATAAATCTCATTTCTTTGTGATTTTAATTCACGTATCCTGGATGACAAAATATTGAGCACTTTCTTTGATGAGATTAATGGTGTTTATAGATCATCCTTTGTGAAATGTGAAGTCTTTAACACTTTTTTTTTTTTTTTGATAATTAGGTTGACTGTGTTTTTGGTATTGAATCATAGGAGTTATGTTTTCTTCTGGAAGTTTTACAGTTTTAACTTTTATGTTTTGGTCTCGAATAAATTTTTATTTCATGTGAGATAGGGTTTGAGGTTCACATCCTTTTCCTTATGGCCATCTAGTTACTGCAACATTTGTTGATATTTTCCCCACCGAATTGCTTTTAACTCTCCATTTAAAACCCATTAATTATATAAATGTTTGTCTATTTCTTTCCATTAAATGGATTTTTAAAAAAAGGGTATAAATCTTAACAGATAATAGTTTTAATATATGCTAATACAGCTTATAGGTCGAATAAAGTTTCTCTTCAAAATATAAAACTATGATAGATGATATATACATATAAAGCAGCACACAAGGTCATCATAAAAACTTAGATCTAGGCACAGATCAAATAAAATCAATGCTTTGCCTTTTAGGAAACATGAACAATCTCATAACATTTTTACTTTGTAAGTTAAGCTAATACAATGATAATAATAGCAGTAACAAATCTTGAGAAATCCACTGAGAAAACTATTAGAACTAATAAGCTCAGCAAGGCTGCAGGATACAAGATAGATCAATATACAAAAATCAATTGTATTTCTACACAGTAGCAGTGAGCAAACCAAAAATGAAATTAAGAAAACCATTCAATTTATGACAGCATCAAAAAGAAATAAGATATTTGGGAATAAGTTAAACAAGAGAAGCATAAGATATACTCTGAAAACTACAAAACAATGTTGACAGAAGTTAAAGAAGACCTAAATAAATGGCAAGACATCCCATGTTCATGGATCAAAAGACTTAATATTGTTAAGCTGGTAATACTCCCCAAATTGATCTAGAGATTCAACACAATCCTTATTAAAATCTCAGATGACTTCTTTGCAGAAATTGATATGCTAATCCTAATTCACATGGAAATTCACAGTGCCCAGAATAGCCAAAACAGTCTTGAAAATGTAGAACAAAGTTGAATGTTTGATACTTCCCAGTTTCAAAACTTGCTACAAAGCTACATTAATCAAGACAGTATGGTACTGGCAAAAGGATGTGGAAATAGATAAATGGGATAGAATTAAGAGTACAGAAATAAATTGTCATGTTGCTGGTCAACTGATTTTCACCAAGTGTGCCAAGACAATTCAATGGGGGAAAGAACAGTCTTTTCAAAAAGTAGTGCTAGGACGATGGAATATTCACAAGCAAAAAGAATAAAGTTGGATCCTACACCTTACACTACATCCAAAATTTAACTCAAAATGGATCAAAGACCTAACTAAATATAAGGCCTAAAATGATAAACCTGTTAGAAGAAAACAAAGGCATAAATCTTCATGACACTGATTAGGCAATGGTCTCTTAGATACGACAACAAAAGCACAAGCAACAAAAAGAAATAAACTTGACAAACATCATCAAAATTAAAAATGTTTCATCGTCAAAGGACACCATCAAGAAAGTGAAAAGTCAGCCCACAGAATGATTGAAAATATCTACAAATCCTACATCTGGTAAAGGGTTTGTATCCAGAATACATAAAAGTCACAAATCAACAATAAAAAAGATAAAAAATCCAATTAAAAATTGGCAAAGGATCTAAAATGACAGTTCTCCAAAGAACATATACAAATGGGTGATAAGCACAGGAAAAGATGCTCAATATCATTAGCCATCAGGGAAATGGAAATCAAAACTATGAGATATTACTTTACACCCACTAGAATGACTATAATAAAAAAGACAGATCACAACAAGTGTTAGTGAGGATGTAGGGAAATTGGAACTCTCACACACTGCTGAGTAGGAATGTAAAATGGTGAAGCTGCTCTGGAAAACAGTCTGTCAGTTCCTCAGTCAAATATAACATTAGCATAAGACCAGAAATTCCACTCCTAGGTATATATCCAAGAGAAAGGAAAACATATGTCCACACAATAACTTATACATGAATGTTCATAGCAGCATTATTCAAAATAGCCAAAAACAGAAACAACTCAAATGTCCATCAACTGATGAATGATCAACAAAACTGTGGTATATCCATGCAATGGACTACTATTTGGCAATAAAAAGAAACCCTATGTCCATTAGCGGTCATTCTCCATTTCCCCTCCCGGCCCCCTGGAAACCATTAATCTGCTTTCTGTCTCTATGGATTGCCTATTCTGGACATTTCATAAAAATGGAATCATACAATATGTAGCCTTTTGTATCTGACTTCTTTCACTTAGCATAATGTTTTCAAGGTTCACCCATGTTGTAACACCTATCAGCACTTCATTCCTTTTTATGGCTCAACAAAACTGAAAGGGTCCATATGGATAAAACTTGACTGACCTAAGTGATCAATATGATAGTTACAAAACTATTAATGATAATGGATATTTCTCATGAGATATAGGTTAGCTATTTTCTTAAAATTTTACAAGGAAGACCTTTTAATGCCAGATCACACTCATGAACCAAAGGGCAAAGACTTGAAAATAAGCTAATGGGGATATCCCAAAGGGAAGTGATCAATGGCAAATGATTATTTGCTGGGGAAAAAAAAAGGAGAAAGCACTTTTGTTTAATATGGAAGAAAAATAAAAGGGGGACAATGAGGATATTTATCATCCATCCATTCATTCATTTGACATTCATTTAACCTAACACTAAGCGTGGAACTAGGAACTAGGGAAAAAATAAAGAATAAGATATGGATGCTGTCTTTGAGGCCCCAGTAGAAAACATAAGTAGGATGAGGTAATTAATTGTGGGCTGCAATGAAAACATGTATAGAGTGCTCAGGGATCCCATTTGAGGGATGGATTACTTAGTTCTGCATGGAGGGAATGGGAAAGCATCCCAGCAGGGAGCAATTAGCTTAAAGGCTATGTGGACTCTTATCAGGCAGAGAAGAGGAGAAATGGTATTCCAGGCAGAAAACCACACCCACAGGTACAAAGGACTGAAGAAGAGGAGTTTGTGGAATTAAGTCTGTTGAAGATGAGTAGCTTAGGGCCAGGGTATACAGACCCTATGTGCCATTACCCTAGGATTCCCCTTTAACCTGAGCCCAAGAAAAATTAGTCATGCAGAAAAATCTCAACTTGCCATGGGTGATTCGTCAGAGACGCTATGACATACACAAAGCACTGTGTTAGGTGTGTTCAGAGTGAAATTTGGAAAGAACATATGTAATAACAATATTAACAACACCCAGAAAACTACTATAAACAAAACACCAAAGAGCACAAGGCTCTTCAGAAATGGATTCCATGTTACCCACTGCTGTACAACTTCCTGATAAAGACTTACAGCAAAATGGATTTGGAGAAGTACATGCTCATTTGGCTACATTAAATGGAAAAATAAATCTCATTCCCACCTAAATCCCAAAAAGGAGATGTGGGTGTGTAATATGCTACTTAATCCCTTTTGCCTGGCCTAAAATTGGCTAATTACAGCAACATGTGAATAAATGGCACAAAGATATAACTAATTGGAACAGAGAAAGGAACAAGGGTGTCTATTTATTTTGACTGTACCCTGAGCTCTGCTAAGAAGACATTCCAATCTCCATCTCTTCATCCTTGAAAAGAGTTACTTAGCTAACCTTTCTTAGAGAATATCACTGTCTTTGGCCATCTTTTGAGTTTGGTCCCAATTTTCTTGAGCAAATTTGATAAAAAAAAAAATTAACTTGAGTTCTGGGCTGATGTTTCCATCTGCAAAATGGGCAGAAATAGTCTTCCTACCTACTACTTTCCTTGCACAAGGGCTAATTAAGAAAAATATGGGCAACTATTTGGGCAAAGAATTTGAGATCTATGGATCAAAAGTGAAATATAAACCAAGTGAAGTATTTATTTACATATGGGGATATTTTGAATTATGGAGCATTACTCTTTATCAATCCAAGGGCTAACTACTACTATTTCCCAGATAACCTTTAAAAATTACTTCCTTTAGAAACCATAACCAAAATGAAAAGACAACCCACAGCATGGGAGAAAATATTTGCAAATGAAGCAACTGACAAGGGATTAATTCCCAAAATATACAAATAGCTCATGCAGCTCAATATCAAAAAAACAAATAACCCAATCAAAAAAATGGGTGGAAGATCTAAATAGACATTTCTCCAAAGAAGACATACAGATGGCCAAAAAGCACATGAAAAGATGCTCAACACTGCTAGTTATTAGAGAAATGCAAATCAAAACTACAATGAAGTATCACCTCACACTGGTCAGAATGGTCATCATCAAAAACTCTACAAACAATAAATGCTGGAGAGGGTGTGGAGAAAAGGGAAACTTCCTACACTGCTGGTGGAAATGTAAATTGGTACAGCCACTATGGAGAACAGTATGGAGGTTCCTTAAAAAACTAAAAATAGAATTACCATATGAATATGGCGATATACATATACATATAACTGATTCACTTTGTTGTACAGCAGAAGCTAACACAACATTGTAAAGCAGTTATACTCCAATAAAGACATAAAAAATAAAAGAACTTTTTTAAAATGAAAAAAAAAAAAAAGAATTACCATATGACCCAGCAATCCCACTACTGGGCATATACCCTGAGAAAACCATAATTCGAAAAGATACATACACCCCAATGTTCACTGCAGCACTATTTACAATAGCCAAGACATGGAAGCAACCTAAACGTCCATCAACAGAGGAATGCACAGAGAAGATGTGGTACATATATACAATGGAATATTACTCAGCCATAAAAAAGAACGAAATAATGCCATTTGCAGCGACGTGGATGGACCTAGAGATTATCATACTAAGTAAGTCAGACAGAGAAAGACAAGTATCATATGATACCACTTATATGTGGAATCTAAAAAGATGATACAAATGAATTTATTTACAAACAGACTCACAGACTTCAAAAACAAACTTACGGTTACCAAAGAGGAAAGGTGGGGGAGAGGGATAAATTAGGAGGTTGGGATTAACATATACACACTACTATATATAAAATGTATAATCAACAGGGACCTATTATATAGCACAGGGAACTCTACTCAGTATTCTGTAATAACCTATATGGGAAAGGAATCTGAAAAAGAATGGATGTTTGTATATGTATAGCTGAACCACTTTGCTGTACACCTGAAACTAACACACTGTAAATAAACTATACCCCAATATAAAATAGAAATTAAACTAAAAAAATTACTTCCTTTAAGAGTGGCAAAGAGGTACTGGATACGGTAGTATGCCTATGCCACCTCACCCAGCACCTAACACCTGTAAAGACGTATTTGTTTATTTTGAAAGCTCTTAGTGATAGGAAGATTTATTAGAGAAATGAAACACTTGACCTCTAAAAGCTCAAAGAACTCTGTTTTTATTGCATTAGTTTTGCCAGGAGAATTCTGAATGTGTTCGCATTCTATCAGTTGACAGTGTGCGTCAGCCTGTCCCAAACCGGTTTTCTAACCAGAAAATTGAGAAGTTTGATGACACATTTAGGTAAACACGCTCACTGGATGAAGTTATTTAAAATATTATAGCCTTTTTAATCCTCTCTAAGCCTCTGAAATCCATATAGGTTTTTAGACAAGATTTAAGTTCATATGAGTCAAAGAGTAGAAATTACATATAAACCAACTCTATTAAGAATTCCATGGATTCTGGATAACTAGGAATGTCTAATGCTTGAAAGAGCAATGAGGATAATCTGACCCCAAAATGAAGCCTTTACTAACTGTTAACTAATCAACCTTATTTCTAATTAAAATTTCAGCTCTAAATACAGGTTTTACCCCAAGAACTGAAATTTCTCATCTGTTCTGGTCAGATGACGACAGCTCTTTGTTGACAGTGATAAATGAACTCTGACTGTGAAAGGTTTACTAAAGTGAGAGTTGTAGACCATGACTCTCATCACCTACTCTCCATGCAATCTGAGAATTCAACAGGCAGTTGAATGCAAATGGAACCAAAATGTGGCAAAATATGTCAAAGTTATCTAAATTAACTAGAACTGATAGCAACAGTGTTATTATAAGAGTTAACTAAAATTTTCAGTGTGATGGACTTTTTAATCCAGAGATCAAAGGCATATAACACATGAGCCATGTGTAGAAAGTGCTGACCATAAAACTATACAGGGATTTTTTTTTTTTTTTTTTTTTACTGTGTGGAGGGTTGGTGCCCCTAATGCTGTATTATTCAAGGGTCAACAGTATATTCCTCTTTTGACACCCTATTTTTAGCCATAATATTACTTCTTTATGCAAAGAAGACTCTTCAGGTGAATCCACCCATTCTCTTGTTCTGGAGAGTTTCTGCTTTACCTAAAAAGAAATCTTGCTCCTGCCATGAAAGAGTGTTTCTGTTCCAACATTTAACTTCTCATTATTCACTGTTACCCTAGGGAGTAAATTCATAACAAATAACTAAGGTACAAGGGAGTGGCTCTACAACCTTTTGATGCTGTGACTCTCACTACTCCTAGTCCCTCCCTCCTGCTCCAAGGGTTCCACAACACTCCTCCATTGATATATGAAACACACACACACATACCCCAGAACTCACTTTATCTTGAAGGCAGCACCACCAAACCCTAGGTCAGATTACCTCTGCTCCATTCTCTGATGTTGGACCAAATAGAGAATTTTATAAACAGAGACCAGAATTTGAAACAGGTGGCTCTCTGCATTTCTTTTACTGACAGCATCAACTTTGAGCTCCTAAATTTTGACACAGTAACTATCTACTTGTGTAAGAAATGCTTCAACAGAACATTCAGTTCTTAAACATTCCAGGAAATCATTTCTTTGTAATACTCCCTTACACACACACACACACACGTGCGTGTGCACACACACACACATGCAGTAACAGTCCCTCAATAATTAAAAAAAAAGCACAGAATAGCTAATTGGTAAATTATTCATGAAGAGGAACTGAGGTCAGAGTGATCCACACAGACCTTTAATTAAATGCCTGAAACTAAGAACTCCATTAAGAGAGAACTCCATTAAGAGAAAGACCACACACATCCACATACAACATGAATCCTTTTTTTTTGTAGAGACAGTAGATTCTACTTTGTACATTCTATACAGAAACAATACAAAGAAAAATTCTTTATAAAGGACTTGATAATTAGTGATAATATTAATAGTAACAACAATACTTATATTTTACTGAATGTTTACCATCACTGTGCCAAGCATATGAGATGAATTATCTCATATAATCCTCATAACAATCTTTTAAAGGAGATACTGCTATTATCCACATAATATTCAGATAATCAAACTAAAGCTTAAGGACATTACATAACTTTCCAAAAGTTACAATTGCAAGTAATTGTAGAGAAGAATTAGAACTCAGGTCTCGCTGACTCCTGAATCTGAGCTCTTAACCTTTCTCTGTCAGTGGCTCCCAAAATTAAGTAAGTGATCATCAGAGTTACCAGGGGAACTATTTAAAAATACAGATTTCTGGGCCCAACCCAAAATATCCTGAATCAGAATCTCCCATTGGGGCATTTGGAAATAGGAATACAATGACATCTCAAACATGGTTTAAATGTTCTTTTAAGATGTCAAGAAAACCCGAGTGAAGCCAGTTGTCACATAGTTGTCTATGTCAATTCATC
Organism: Balaenoptera ricei; assembly: GCF_028023285.1. Taxonomy (NCBI): domain Eukaryota; kingdom Metazoa; phylum Chordata; class Mammalia; order Artiodactyla; family Balaenopteridae; genus Balaenoptera; species Balaenoptera ricei. Next base: position 114,087,632 of record NC_082642.1, read on the forward strand.
AGCTTTTAAAAGAAAATAGCATCTCTTTTACCATGTGAACCTCTTCTTACTATATAGCAGTCAGAAAGGTCTTGTTTGCTGAAAGGTCAAATGAGGTCATGGTCACACTATGTCAGCAATTAGTATCAGATAGCCAGCTGCACAGGCTGTGTTATGGAAGGTGAAAGTGAGACAGCACAGCAAATCTGCTGATTCAGAACTGCTGAGTGAGGGGATGAAAGGGAAAAACCTACAACCAAGATTACTCTACCCAGCAAGGATCTCATTCAGATTCCATGGAGAAATTAAAACCTTTACAGACGAGCAAAAGCTAAGAGAATTCAGCACCACCAAACCAGCTTTACAACAAATGCTAAAGGAACTTCTCTAGGCAAGAAACACAAGAGAAGGAAAAGACCTACAATAACAAACCCAAAACAATTAAGAAATTGGTAATAAGAACATACATATCGATAACTACCTTAAATGTAAATGGATTAAATGGTCCAACCAAAAGACATAGACTGGCTGAATGGATACAAAAACAAGACCCATATATATGCTGTCTACAAGAGACCCACTTCAGACCTAGGGACACATATAGACTGAAACTGAGGGGATGGAAAAAAGATATTCCATGCAAATGGAAATCAAAAGAAAGCTGGAGCAGCAATTCTCATATCAGACAAAATAGACTTTAAAATAAAGACTATTACAAGAGACAAAGAAGGACACTACATAATGATCAAGGGATCAATCCAAGAAGATATAACAATTGTAAATATTTATGCACCCAACATAGGAGCACCTCAATACATAAGGCAAATGCTAACAGCCATAAAAGGGGAAATCGACAGTAACACAATCATAGTAGGGGACTTTAACACCCCGCTTTCACCAATGGACAGATCATCCAAAATGAAAATATATAAGGAAACACAAGCTTTAAATGATACATTAAACAAGATGGACTTAATTGATATTTATAGGACATTCCATCCAAAAACCACAGAATACACTTTCTTCTCAAGTGCTCATGGAACATTCTCCAGGATAGATCATATCTTGGGTCACAAATCAAGCCTTGGCAAATTTAAGAAAATTGAAATCGTATCAAGTATCTTTTCTGACCACAATGCTATGAAACTAGATATCAATTACAGGAAAAAATCTGTAAAAAATATAAACACATGGAGGCTAAACAATACACTATTAAATAACCAAGAGATCACTGAAGAAATCAAAAAGGAAATCAAAAATTATCTAGAAACAAATGACAATGAAAACACGATGACCAAAAGCCTATGGGATGCAGCAAAAGCAGTTCTATGAGGGAAGTTTATACCAATACAATCCTACCTCAAGAAACAACAAACATCTCAAATAAACAACCTAACCTTACACCTAAAGCAATTAGAGGAAGAAGAACAAAAAACCCCCAAAGTTAGCAGAAGGAAAGAAATCATAAAGATCAGATTAGAAATAAATGAAAAAGAAATGAAGAAAACAATATCAAAGATCAATAAAACTAAAAGCTGGTTCTTTGAGAAGATAAACAAAATTGATAAGCCATTAGCCAGACTCATCAAGAAAAAAAGGGAGAAGACTCGAGTCAATAGAATTAGAAATGAAAAAGGAGAAGTAACAACTGACTCTGCAGAAATACAACGGATCATGAGAGATTACTACAAGCAACTCTATGCCAATAAAAAGGACAACCTGGAAGAAATGGACAAATTCTTAGAAAAGCACAACCTTCTGAGACTGAACCGGGAAGAAATAGAAAATATAAACAGACCAATCACAAGCAATGAAATTGAGACTGTGATTAAAAATCTTCCAACAAACAAAAGCCCAGGACTAGATGGCTTCACAGGTGAATTCTATCAAACATTTAGAGAGGTGTTTAGCTAACACCTATCCTTCTCAAAATCTTCCAAAATATAGCAGAGGGAGGAACACTCCAAAATCCATTCTACGAGGCCACCATCACCCTGATACCAAAACCAGACAAAGATGTCACAAAGAAAGAAAACTACAGGACAATATCACTGATGAACAGGGATGCAAAAATCCTCAACAAAATGCTAGCAAACAGAATCCAACAGCACATTAAAAGGATCATACACCATGATTAAGTGGGGTTTATCCCAGGAATGCAAGGATTCTTCAATATATGCAAATCAATCAATGTGATACACCATATTAACAAATTGAGGATAAAAACCATATGAATTTCTCAATGGATGCAGAAAAAGCTTTTGACAAAATTCAGCACCCCTTTATGATAAAAACCCTCCAGGAAAGTAGGCGTAGAGGGAACTTACCTCAACATAATAAAGGCCATATATGACAAACCCACAGCCAACATCGTTCTCAATGGTGAAAAACTGAAACCATTTCCTCTAAGATAAGGAACAAGACAAGGCTGTCCACTCTCACCACTATTATTCAACATAGTTTTGGAAGTTTTAGCCACAGCAATCAGAGAAGAAAAAGAAATAAAAGGAATCCAAATCGGAAAAGAAGAAGTAAAACTGTCACTGTTTGCAGATGATATGACACTATACTTACAGAATCCTAAAGATGCTACCAGAAAACTACTAGAGCTAATCAATGAATTTGGTAAAGTAGCAGGATACAAAATTAATGCACAGAAATCTCTTGCGTTCCTATACACTAAGAATGAAAAATCTGAGAGAGAAATTAAGGAAACATTCCCATTTACCATTGCAACAAAATGAATAAAATACCTAGGAATAAACCTTCCTAAGGAGTCAAAAGATCTGTACGCAGAAAACTATAAGACACTGACGAAAGAAGTTAAAGATGATACAAACAGATGGAGACATATACTATGTTCTTGGATTGGAAGAATCAACAGTGTGAAAATGACTATACTACCCAAAGCAATCTACAGATTCAACGCAATCCCTATCAAACTACCAATGGCATTTTTCAGAGAACTAGAACAGAAAAGTTCACAATTTGTATGGAAACACAAAAGACCTCCAATAGCCAAATCTATCTTGAGAAAGAGAAATGGAGCTGGAGGAATCAGGCTCCCGGACTTCAGACTATACTACAAAGCTACAGTAATCAAGACAATATCGTACTGGCACAAAAACAGAAATATAGATCAGTGGAACAGGATAGAAAGCCCAGAGATAAACCCACGCACATATGGTCACCTTATTTTTGATAAAGAAGGCAAGAATATATAATGGAGAAAATACAGCCTCTTCAATAAGTGGTGCTGGGAAAACTGGACAGCTACATGTAAAAGAATGAAATTAGAACACTCCATATCACCATACACAAAAATAAACTCAAAATGGATTAAAGACCTAAATGTAAGGCCTGATACTATAAAACTCTGAGAGGAAAACATAGGCAGGACACTCTATGACATTAAGCACAGCAAGATCCTTTTTGACCCACCTCCTAGAGATATGGAAATAAAAACAAAAATAAACAAATGGGACCTATGAAACTTAAAAGCTTTTGCACAGCAAAGGAAACCATAAACAAGACGAAAAGACAACCCTCAGAATGGGAGAAAGTATTTGCAAATGAAGCAACTGACAAAGGATTAATCTCCAAAATATACAAGCAGCTCATGCAGCTCAGTATCAAAAAAACAAACAACCCAATCCAAAAATGGGCAGAAGACCTACATAGAGATTTCTCCAAAGACATACAGATTGCCAACAAACACATGAAAGGATGCTCAACATCACTAATCATGAGAGAAATGCAAATCAAAACTACAATGAGGTATCACCTCACACCAGTCAGAATGGCCATCATCAAAAAAATCTACAAACAATAAATGCTGGAGAGGGTGTGGAGAAAAGGGAACCCTCTTGCATGTTGGTGGGAATGTAAATTGATACAGCCACTATGGAGAACAGTATGGAAGTTCCTCAAGGAACTAAAAATAGAACTACCATATGACCCAGCAATCTCACTACTGGGCATATACCCTGAGAAAACCATAATTCAAAAAGAGTCATGTACCACAATGTTCATTGCAGCTCTATTTACAATAGCCAGGACATGGAAGCAACCTAAGTGTCCATCGACAGATGAATGGATAAAGATGTGGCACATATATACAATGGAATATTACTCAGCCATAAAAAGAAATGAAATTGAGTTATTTGCAGTGAGGTGGATGGACCTAGAGTCTGTCATACAGAGTGAAGTAAGTCAGAAAGAGAAAAACAAACACCGTGTGCTAACACATATATATGGAATCTAAAAAAAAAAAAAAAAAGGTCATGAAGAACCTAGGGGCAGGACAGGAATAAAGACGCAGACATAGAGAATGGACTTGAGGACACAGGGAGGGGGAAGCGTAAGCTGGGACGAAGTGAGAGAGTGGCATGGACATATGTACACTACCAAATGTAAAACCGGTATCTAGTGGGAAGCAGCCGCATAGCACAGGGAGATCAGCTCGGTGCTCTGTGTCCACCTAGAGGCGTGGGAGAGGGAGGGTGGGAGGGAGACGCAAGAGGGAAGAGATATGTGGATATATGTATATGTATGGCTGATTCACTTTGTTATAAAGCAGAAAGGAACACACCATTGTAGAGCAATTATACTCCAATAAAGATGTTAAAAAAAAAAGAACTGCTGAGTCAGAACCTCACCAAAGAAAAGGCACAGAACCAATGTGGAGAGAAAGCTTAAATTTCCAGCAAGGCTACACTCGTTACAAGACCAGATCAACATTTCTTAATATTAAATATACAGTTTTAGCTCCTGAAAAATTCACTTATTGTCTAGTTTATTTATTCATTTATTTCAAAATACTTACTGAGTGCCTACCATGTGCAAGGCACCAGACCAAAAAAATGACCCTTGCCCTCAGGAGCAGAAAAGCATTCAGGTGGTAGAAAAAGAGGTGAGTACTAATTAGGGGACAGAATTAGGCTTCATGGAAAAAGTAACATTTGAGCTACCTTTATTATTTAAATAATTTAAAATATTATTTAAATAAACTTAAATGAGCTGTACTCCATGAGATCATTCAGAGTGTTGTGCATGATCAAAGCTGTAACCCTACTATGTCTCTCTTAGAGATGACCATCTCTTCTATTCACATTCCATCAATCCAATCCAAACTCACATAGCCTCTTCTCAACACAGGGAAAGCTAGAAATACCTGGCTGGGCAGCCATATATGCCCAGGAGGAAAAAAAACCAATTGATGTTTTAAAGATAACTAACAATTCTGCCACAACCTTAGCACAAACCACTTAACCTCTCTGTGCCTCAGTTTATCTTTATGTTCTTGAAGACGGTAACAATTTCTTGAAAAGGACACAAGAGCACCAATCATAAAGGATTAATAATTAGACATTATTAAAATTAATAACTTCTGTTAATCAAAATATAACAATAATCAGATGAAAAAGCAAGCCACAGATTGGGAGAAGATACCTGCATATTTATAACCAACAAAAGACTAACATCCAGAATATATAAAGAACTCCTAAAAATCAATTAAAAAGAAAAAACTGGCAAACGAATAAGAAAAAGGAAAAGACTTAAGGACACTTACTTGGATATCCAAATAAGCATGTGAAAAGGGAGTTCAGCATTATTAATCATCAGGGATATGCAAATTAAAACTATAATGATACCACTGCAGCCCTACCAGAGGCTAAAATTAAAAGGACAACATCAAGTACTGATGAAGAAGTGAAGCAACTGGAACTTGTATATATTTCTGGTGGCAATATAAATTCCATTTATATGAAGCTGAATTTCCATTAATATGAGCATTCACTTGCATGAAGATCAAAATAGCAAACTAAACTATGGTAATAGAGGTCAAAATTGTGGTTAGTTCCTGGGAAGAAAGTGGATATCAACTGGAAGGTGGCACAAAGGAGGCCTGCTGCAGACTTGGACATAGTCTACATTTTGATCTGGATAGTGTTTAAACAGGTATATACATACGTAAAAACTCATCAATCTGCACATTTAATATTTGTGCACATTAATAAAATTATACCTCAATAAAAGAGAAAATGGAAAAACAGTGTTTATAAGTTGTGAAATGAGGTATGCTACACACTCTGAAGATGCAAGAGGTAGAAATGACTAGACTCTACAACTCTTATCAGCCTTGGTGACAAGAAGATTGGTTCTAATAACAATTCTAATAACAGCAACAGCAGAAAGATTGGGAGAGGCGGATGAGTTTGATTTTGGAATGATGTGCTTGAGAAACTGAGGAGACATCTAGGAGTAACTGCACACATGAGATCAGATAGAACTCAGGCAAGCAGTGGCTAAATACAGAGATTTGGGAGTTCTGGCACAGAGAGGTAAGTTGAAACAGCAGGCATAGATTAGAATACCTAGGGGGAAGTAGTATAGAAAGCAAAGGGCTAAACTGTCCTAGCAAATGCCTACATTCAGAGGAAAAGAAAAGGCAAATAAGCTATCAAGGAAGGTAGAAAAGAAGCAGTCTATGATACAGAAAGAGAATTTAAAGAGCCCAGTGTCTTAGAAACCAAAGGGAGAATTTCAAGGAGTGGGTAGGTGGCTAAATGTATTAACTGGCCTAGAGAAGTAGCAGAGGATGAAGCTTGTTGGACCTGATGATGAAATCTCCAATGACCTCTGAGAGAATAATTTCATCAGAACAGCAGGTGCTGAAACCAGATCTGAAGGAAGCAAAGAGTGTGGTGAGGATGTAGACACATTGAGTGTAGTGATATTCTTTCAAGAAGTTCATCAGGGATGGGAACGGAAAAGAGAAACTGTTCACTTGTAGAAATAGTAAAATTGAAGGAAAAGGGCCAATTGAGACTGCAAGATGATGGAGCCAGAGAGGACGAATAGAGAGCCAAGTCCCAAAGAAGACAAGTGAGCATGGGAGGCAAGGAAGAGATAGTCACTACAGACACTGATGGGGAGTTAAAATAAGCATGAATCTTGGGTTGACTGAGAAGCCAGGAGCAGTCATAGAAGAATAGGAAAACAACTGCAAAAGAAACGTACGTAAACCTCTAAGCTTCCTAGGTTTGGAATAGAAGGATGTCAAACTAACAAAAATTAATGTTTGGAAGGTTCTTTGACCTCATTTTAATGGAACAGCCTATCTTAAAAGAGCATGTTAAAGATATTTTTAAAAGGTCCTATTTTAATTTGGTCATTGAAAAATACCAGTGCCAAAAAAACTGCCTTGACAGAAATGAAATAAATTTTTACGAGGCAGGTCCTACTATATACTTAAAGTGGTTATAAATACTTGATTGGAAAGCAATGTTTTTCTCTTCCTCCTGAAAGATCTATTCCAAGATTAGGAACAAAAATACCAGCAAATGATGGAAATAACAAAATAAGCATATTCTAATGGTTAAACAATCTGGTCTATGGTCCTTACAGACCTTTCTTTATAGTGAGAATAAAAACCACACACTTATCATGAAGAGCAACAATAACAAAAACTTTCATCACACTTACTGCTGCCAGAAATGCAAAGTGCTTCTCTGAAAACTGGGCAACTAAAGCCAGGTAAACAGATTAAAGCCCACTCAGACTCTGAAGTAGGAGCATTTGCTTGGAAAAACAAGATGCATATCTCAATAGTTACTTTTCCTGGCCAAAGATCTTGTTTAACTCAACTAGCTTGGGCTTGTTTCCATTAGTTGAAGCTATACTTTTTAAATGACAAATTAGTACAAGCAAATGAAGCAGCAGGAACAAGATTTCATTATTTCAGCCTGGGAAATAGCTGTGTAGTTCTCTGTGTGAAGCACCTTAGTAAGAACAGAAGCAAATACTTTTTTTGGTCAGGTCCAACCCGCCCAGGATCCCTGTCTCTTATGGTAGCTGTCAAGGAAGCCTTGTAGGGGCCTGTGAAGATGCAACCTTAAATGATGAATTACCCTTAATAGCTATTTGCCAATTTTGGATTTTATCTGTAACTCTTCTAAACCTACTTCTTTTTTAACCCACCCAACCAATATGGCAAATGCTTTAAAACAAGCACAGGTACACACACACACAGTGCTTACTATATGCCAGCTATTGTTTTAAGTGCTTTTCACTTAATCCTTAATCCTCATAACAGCTGTACAAGATAGGTATTATTATTAGAAGCATTTATAGATGAAGAAACTGAAGACTGGGAAGATAAGGTGCCTAAGGACACAGAGTTAGAAATGGGCAGAGAGCTGAACTGAACCCAGCAGTTTGACCATTTGTCTATATTCTTAACCATGAGGCCATATCGCCTCTAGTGCACTGCTCTTTGAGTAAACCCATTTCCTTCAAGACTCCAATTCTAACAATTCTAGGTATGGGTAAACAAGTGTGTCTGCCCTGCCACACTGCTTATGATTTTATACATTTTAGTCATACCCTTTTTTTCTTCCAGTGTTATTGAGATATAATTGACATACAGCACTGTGTAAATTTAAGGTGTACAGCATAATAATGTGACTTACATACATTATGAAATGATTATCACAGTAACTTCAGTGAACATCCATCATCTCATACAAATATGACATTAAATAAATAAAAAAAGTTTTTTCCTTGTAATGAGAACTCAGGATTTACTCTCAACAACTTTCATATATAACATACAGCAGTGTTAATTATACTTACAATGTTGTACATTACATCCTTAGTACTTATTTATCTTATAACTGAAAGTTTGTACCTTTTGACTACCTTCATCCAATTCCCCCTCTTCCTACCCCCACCTCTGGTAACCACAAATCTGCTCTCTTTTTCTGTAAGTGTGTTTGTTTGTTTCTGAAGTATGACTGACCTACAACTCTATGTTAGTTCCTGGTGCACAACATAGATCTGATATTTCTATATATTTTTAAATGATCACCATGATAAGTCTAGTTGTCATCTGTCACCTTACATAGATATTATGTAATTACTGACTATATTCCCACACTGTACATTTTATACCTGTGACTTTTATTTTGTAACTGACAGTTTGTATCTCTTAATCTCCCTCGCTTATCTCACCTATTTCTCTCCTCCCCCCACCTCCCTCCTCTCTGTTTGTTCTCTGTATCTGTAACTGTTTCTGTTTAGTTGTATTTGTTCATTTTTTTTTTTTTTTAGATTCCTCATATAAGTGAAATCATACAGTATTTATCTTCCTCTGTTTGACTTATTTTACTTAGCATAATACCCTCTAGGTCCATCCACGTTGTCGCAAATGGGAAGACTTCATTCTTTTTTATGGCTTAGTAATACTCCATTATGTATATATACCACATCTTCTTTATCCATTCATCTATTGATGGGCACTTAGGTTGCTTCCATATCTTGGCTATTGTAAATAATGCTGCAATGAACATATGTGACTGCATATATTTTCTTGAATTAGTGCTTTCTTTTCCTTTGGATAAATAACCAGGAGTGGAATTGCTAGATCGAATGGTAGTTTACCACTCTGTTTGCACTTATGTGAAACCTCCAACGCTGGTTAAACCTTTTTTCAGGACAGGTAACTAGTATGGCAGAAAACATAACATTTGGATATGCTACATTTTAAATAAAAAATAAGATCATGCTATTAATTTAGTGTGAATCCCTTCCCATTCTGTTGACTTGCTAGCCCTTTCTGGTTGTCCAGTTTCTTCCCTGGATCAAAACTAGTTTTCAGATGTAGCTTGAATTACCACTCTTCACACCATTTTCCATCTTAGAATGGGCTAATAGCTAGATACCCTTATGCATCAGGATAATTTCCTTAGGAATGATAGTCTATCACCCTGTTATAGAATCACTCTGAAGGTACTTAATTTTCACTACCTTTTCCATGTCCTCTCATGGAACTGCACCTGAAAAATTGGCTCTTATCATGTATGAGTTCAACAAATACCTATTGAGCACCCACACTTTCCTAGGTGCTGGGTGTGCCACAAACTGTCACGAGTAACCCCATACTTTTGGTTGTCAGGAGACCATGCCCCCAAATGCCTACTCAAAAAATGCCACATACTGAGTGAATTATACTGATGAAAGTGTTTCCTAAAAATGTCTAATCTAACATTGTAAATATCCTCATTACTTAGGAGGTCGGTGAAAGCAAGCCAATCATTTAAATATTTTGCCCCTAAAAAATAAAATGTAGTTAGCTTAACACTGATTCTTAAAAGACCTCATACAGTATTGAGAGACAGACCATAGGAAATTAATGAAAATGTTTTGTTTTGTTTATTGGTATCATATATTATCAGCAATACATGTATATATACTACACGCAAAACACTACGCTGAGCTCTACTGGGGACAAGATATTTGGGATTACTTACACAGAAACAAATACATAAATCTTTAAAAAAGTATATATATGTATATATGTATACACACACACACATAAAACTATTCTTAAGCTTGTTGGAATCTGTGCTACTTACCAACAAGATAATGTACAGAAAAACACCTTATCCATTAGGTATATCCTGTCCAGAGTTTAACAAAGGAAAAAAATCACTTGGCTGAGAGTGGAGTTACACAAATTGTTTAAGCAAAAAGACTGAGCTTTTCTTGACTGTTTAGCTTTAGAATACACACCGCTGATATTTAAGCAGCGTAAACTGTGTAGTATCATTGTCAGCGCAAATCATACATCTTTATGTGCAATAAGCTTTCCCAAAGAACATCTGGCTAATAGCCAAGCAAAAGTACATAATTTAAAACACTCAATCAGTTTCTTCTGGGGCATTTTTGTTTAGTGTTTAATAGCTTCTCCAGGGACAGGAAAATTACAAAAGTGAATTGTTTTGACATGAGCTAAAATGAGTCACCGTTCGTCACTACATTTTTGAGGATTTGGCATTAATCTTCTGAGACAATAAACCATAAACATTTGAAATAAATATCAATTTTCCTAAACAGTTTAGTAAAGTCAGCCTACTCTTCACATTGGAGCAATAAACTGGTAACCCTAAAGGAAGGCACAATCCTTTTCCCACTTGTAGCCATTTTGTTTTTTCCAAACGTTTCCTGAACATTTCAATGGCCATGTAAGGCCCCGTGACTAAAGCAATGGTAAGGTAAAGCTTAGTTGATTTTTTTTTTTTTAATAGCAAGTTAAAAGAATAGTATACAATGTAATTCCTGGGTAACCTCCTAATTCATTGTTACCTAGTATTTCCATGCTGTATCCCTTGCATGCAAAAGGAAGGAATTCTTAACAAGAAGCCACCCAAACTGGCTTGAGTTTAGACTTCTGGATGCTCCAAGGTCCAGATCCTACCTGCCCTGCCCCCTCAGACATGCTCTTGGGCCTAGACAAATTTCATTTTCCTTTAGATCAATGAACCTAAAATTTTCCTAGATATTAGAATCACCAGAGGAGCTTTAAAAAATTCCAGTGCCCAGGGCACACCAATTAAGTTAGAATCTCTAAGACCTAAGCATCTATAATGCTGAAAGCTCTCCAGGTAATTCCAACGTGCAGCCCAGTTTGAGTATCAGTGCTTTTAGACTTGTGTGGGAGAGCAGAAAGAGGCAGGGTTAGGCAATGATCAACACCTTTGGTACTTAATGTTTGTTTTGATGAACATTAAATATGGAAAAAAAGGTTGGACTAAATAACTGTTATGAAATTATAGCTTATTAACAACAGAGTTAAGAACACAAATTCTGGAGCCAAACTTCCTGGGTTGAATCCTGGTTATCTGTAACCTCTCAGACACAGTTTCTTCAACTATTCAATGGGAATAATAGTAGCACCCACCTTATAGGTTGCTATAACAATTAAACGAGTTAACCTATGTAAATGTAAAGTCTTTAGAACAGTATTTTACACAGAGTAAGCACCAGGTATGTATCATTTGTTATTAATATTCTCATTATCACTATCTTTGTTATCTACCTCATTAACATAGATGAGAGTTGAATGATCTCTACTAAATCTAAAAGAGTTGAATGGCCTTGATTTCCAGAATTTAATCATTATGAATTTCAAGAATGACATCACCCTATGGAAAACAGTATGGAGGTTCCTTAAAAAACTAAAAATAGAACTATCATATGACCCAACAATCCCACTACTGAGCATATACCCAGAGAAAACCATAATTCAAAAAAACACATGCACCCCAACGTTCATAGCAGCACTATTTACAATAGCCAGCACATGGAAGCAACCTACATGTCCATCGACAGAGGAATGGATAAAGAAGATGTGGTACATATATACAATGGAATATTACTCAGCCATAAAAAGGAATGAAATTGGGTCATTTGTAGAGACGTGGATGGACCTAGAGAGTGTCATACAGAGTGAAGTAAGTCAGAAAGAGAAAAGCAAACGTCGTATAATAATGCATATATGTGGAATCTAGAAAAATGGTATAGATGATCTTATTTGCAAAGCAGAAATAGAGACACAGACATAGAGAACAAATGTATGGATACCAAGGGGGAAAGGGGTGGGGTGGGAGGAATTGGGAGACTGGGATTGACACATATACATTATTGATACTATGTATAAAATAGACAACTGATGGGAACATACTGTATAGCATACGGAACTCTACCTAATGCACTGTGGTATGGCCGATTCATTTTGTTGTGCAGTGGAGGCTACACAACATTGTAAAGCAACCATACTCCAATAAAAATTAGTAAAAAAAAAAAAAAAAAAAGTGACATCACCATTATATGTGTATAATATTTTCAATTTTAATTAATTCTTTAATTTTAATACATATTTACTGAGCATCTACTATGTGCCAAACACTGTTCTGGATGTCCGTTACTTTATAACTTTTCAAAAAGCTTTCATGCGTATTTATTTATATTCATTTCATCTTAAAATACTGTCAAGTTGATTCTGACCTTAGAATTTAATAGGATTTCAAAGATACAAAACAACCAGAACACCACAGATGGCATCTTAGGAATGTATAGTAAGAGCTAACTAGTTGAATACTTACTATGTATACGTGCTACTCTAAGCACTCATAGTCTGTAACTCATTTAATACTCATAACAACCCTATAAGGAAGGTACTCTCACTATCCCCCATTTTATAGAAGAGGAAACAGAGACACAGAGAGGTTACAAAACCAATAAATGAAGAACTTAAGAACTTAATGCAGCGAGTCTGGCTTCAGAGTCTTGCTCATCATCCTTGGGATGTTAATGTACGTTGAGGAAAAATGCCCTGAAGGTGAACTATGGTGGAGTCGCAGTCAAGATGGAAATGGGAGTCCAAGATGTCCATCATAATAATCTTAGGAACAGTGCACCTTGTATGTTATTCTTCACACTTTATCTTGGAAATATTTTGTTGAAGAATGCAATAGAGGCTTAGAAAACGGCTAGAAAAAAAGCAACAACGGTAATCACAACAGCTACCACACAGATTTCACAAAAACCTAAAATCTTTATATACAATAACTTTTAATTATTTTAATTATATAGTCAATATAATTTACAGAGAACTTCTTTGTAGAAAGAATTACTTGGAATATTTCCTATATAACCTTAAAATATGTGATTTCCATTTTAAACTCTAGTGTGTTTGTAATGCTCATTAAGGCTAAAAGGATATAGCACAGTAAGAAATTACCAAAACACCTGCAAAGGGTAATAACTTGGTATTGGAAACCAGCAATCTGCTTTTGAAAACTATAACCAAATGTTCTGTTCAAAATAAAACTGAACAGACTTTTTATATGATACAAAATAAACATAAACATAAACATCAATGAACACCAGAAATTACTTCCTCTAAAAAAGATATTTTTAGATGAGAAGAAATTAGTTCCTAGTTTAGGCCTTTAAATAAATGCACACATAACATCTCCATTTAACATAAACAAAGCATATCTATTGCAGCTGCCTCTAAGGCCCTAAAGAAAAAGGAGTGTTTACATTTTTTCTTTACGTGTATTCAGCCTTTCTCAGGTGATTTGAAATACCAAGAGAAATCTGATTTGTATTAATGAAAATCATCTAATAACAGAATTGCTTGAAATGTACCTAAACTTCTATGAAAGCTTCACAGTGTTCATGGAATATACCTCATTTAATTGTACCTTATTCTGACATTCTTGTGTAATAGTCCAAGTCATATTAAAACAAAACTACTAGGATGATGTGAAAAATGCATACGTGTTTATGTGTGAGTGTATGTATGCATGTCAAAAGTCGATCTGTGAGAAATCTGTCACTACAGAAGAAAAATTTTGTTTAGCTCATCTTCCTAGGTTTCTATTTTTAAAGGAAAAAATTTTGAAAAGGGTGAGATTCGACGTAAAGAATCAGACAAACATAGCCCCTGGGCATTGTGTAATTCCATATAAAACAATTTATTTGAAATATCTTTCATTCCATATACCCACGACATACCTCTAAAAATAATGTGATATACAATATAGAAATGCAGTTTCTTTCTCTAACAACCTTTTTAAAATGTCAAAATATGCAACAAAAATAATGTATCACATCTAAACTCTCAAATAAGCAACCAAGAGTTCTTTTGAATGTTTCCTTCTTTTTTGAGAGTCTGATAAGTTAGATTAAGTCTATTTAGAAACACATTTTGATGGCTATTTCAAGGGATAAAAAACCCATGTTAGAATAATAAATATAACATTAGTATGAGGAATCCAAACTGGAGTTAGGATATCTTTTATTAATACCATCAGTCCTCAATTATTCATGGTGATTAGACAACAAGGAAAACTTCATTTAGTCATGAGCACTGGATACTTCCATGGTGGTTTGTTTTGCCACATACACTTAAGCAGAAAGCTTTGACACACAATAGGGGTGTCTCTTACAGAATTCCCCTATAATCTCCATCTCTCATTCTAGACATCCCCTTTCTGGAAAAGGTAAAATAAGAGAAAGTGATCTGACCAGAAAATAGGAAACTAAACATAACCAGTTCAGAACCTCACTGCTTTCCGTTAGTCTCAGAAACAAAACTTTGGTTTTCTACTTTCACTGTTCTAGATTTCTACTCAAATATACATCACCTCAGTACTCCACCAAAAGGCATCCATTATCTTGGCAATAATGGATTAATAAATCTTCAGTGAATATAAATGATCCAAGATCTAAAAAAGTACTAGTACAGAAAATTCAAAATTTGGTGTCAGGCAAATGAACACAAATTAGTTGAGATATAGAAAACAAAACTTTCAGTTGCCCCTCACCCCTTTTTTTATTTTGTCTTGAACTATACTTATTGCCAAGGCTATAGAACGGTGGTCAGCAAACTTTTTTTTGTAAAGGACCAGGTAGTAAATATTTTAAGCTTTGTAGGCCACAGTCTTGTTGCCACTATTCAATTCTGCTGTTATAGCAGGAAAGCAGCCAATAATATGTAAACAAATGGGTGTGGCTGTGTTCCAATCAAACTTTATGGACATTAAAATTTGAATTTCATGTAATGTTCACATATCATGGAATATTATTCTTATTTTGGAATGTTATTCCTATTTTCCAATTATTTAAAAGTACAAAAAACATTCTTAACTTGTAGACAGTACAAAAATTGACGGTGGGCAGGCTATAAAACTTAGTCATGTCTTCTCTCTGTCATGTCCTGCTTTATTATACATGTAAATGTATATAGAAATTTCTGAGTACAAACAAAACACTTTGTTTACATTACCTTCTTAGGTATCCATTTTTAAAGCATGAGATCAGACAAAAAAAAAAAAAATGTACCATTGATGCCAATCATAATAAAGCAGCATACTGGGAGAGAAGGTGCAGAATAATTGGGTTCTATATCACTGACACATGTTTAAATCATATTTACAGATACATACATATTAGTAAGTTCTTTGTTCATGCTAATATTATTCATTGTCAAGGCCCAAATAAATAATAACATCAATGGATTTTTTTCCCCACAACCTGAACAACTAAAATTAAGTCTTATTAAGAAGTTAATTAAACTTAGACACATAAAGCCTGGTAATATCCTTTGCCATAACCATTTCTGAGCAAACAAAGCGAAAAAAAAAAATTGTTCTGAGAAACAAATTATGTTTCTCTCTAGTACTTTTCTCTAATATAACAATGGACCATAATTAAATTTTAGAGACTTAAAACACAGTTCTTGTTTATTAGCCATGTATGATACACAATTGGAAATGGGCTTCAGTGCACTTCGTATATACTGATTTCTTTTTTGATTTAAGAAAATTATTTTTTCAAAGTAAATCATTGTGCTTTCAGTTTGTTAGAAGGTAAATATTGATTAATACATAGTTTGTGAAACCAAAACAACAAACACTTGCCCTTTAAGGTAATTTGTGAAATCTCAAACTACTGAGCAAAGGTTTAGTTGCTATGGCAACAAATACACCCTAAACATTGTCATTGCAGAATTATTTAAAAGAAGAGCATGCTTGAAGACAGTAATTTGGGTCCCATTCTTCTAGTCTCAGGCCTTCAAAGTGACTTTTTCTAAGTGCTTCCCTACGTTTTTTTGTTACTTTAATAAAAGGTCCTATTTCCTGACTAAATCCTGTCTTTCCCCTTTGGGAACCATTGTCTCAAGACCTCTGTATGGAGTGAGAACGGCTTAAGGTGACTGCCATTCCTGAAAAAACAAAACAAAACCAAAAACAAAACCCCTAGAAAACGTAAACATTCCACACACAGAAATGCTGTACTAATGGGGCATGCAGACTTTTTAAAGTAAAATAGCCCCTCTATGGAAGAGCACACCAATCTTGCAGCTAACATTAGTGCAACAAATTTTCCCTTGCCTTCCTATTGCCATATGCCTGCCATTTTCTCCCTATAGTTTCCATTCACTGTTTCAAACATATGTTGCCACTTATTTGCCAGGAAAGGAATCTCTGAACTAACCCCTTTATGTATGATGAAATGGCAGACGGAACGGAGCCAGAGACAGCACCATTAGTAGTTATTCACACTTCTGTTTTCTCTTAACTTCCTTTTCTCTAAAGTTTATTCCTCATGTTAGGAGGGATGTGTAATCATAAAGATATCCTTGACTCATACTTTAGAATATGGAAGCACAGCAATTCCCTGTAGCAGAAAATGGTTCTCTCTTCCACCGAGCTGCATACCTCCGCTACAGAAAGCCTATCTTTACAGCTTAGAGCCTGACAAACACAGGTAAGAGGCTCCTTTGTCAAACCCTCACCAACTATCAACATTCTTTTCTAGTAATCACTGCTAGAGTTTAACCAACATTTAACCGCAGTCTTTTAATAAGGCACCTGTTCCATGGGTTCAGGTTGCTAGGTGATTAATTGCCCTGAGTCAAGAGGAGAAAACACCATGAAGATTAGTTAAGAGGAAGGGGTTTTCCACTAAAGATGAAGGGAATTTATGCAGATAAAGCAGGGAAGTCTGGTGTTATAAGTACAGTAACAAGAAATGAATGGCATTTCAGTCTGTATTGATTATCCTCTTTTGGCTTACTGAAACCAATCTATAGGCCAAGAAACATCGCCATGGATTAATAGTTATGTCACTGTTGAACTAAGTTCCTTAAACTATATCTGGCAAACACTACCAGGAACTTGGCCTCTTCTGGAAAAGGAGGCAAAAAATAAGCTCTTGTCCATAGCAGAAAGGAAATACAGTACCGTGAAGAACCCACAAATACTACCATTCATGTGTTATGGGATATGGTAAAAAATAAAAAACAGTCCTGCTGAGCGACAGCCCACTAAATCTATGAAGCCAACTGCAAAGCTGGATGAAGTATGATTCATTCTTTAAAGGGGGATGTTTTCAGCTTTTCCAGTCATGAACATGGGTGACTGCAAGTTGCTTAAAAGAACATGTTGTCATGCTTAAACCTGGGAGAGCTAAGAATAAAATATACTAAGCTTAACCCTCCGGGCCACATAAAATACATACAAGCATTCTCTGGGTTATGAACACCTGACTCGTGAACGTTCCCTGTATATAAAAAGCCAATCTACATTCTGCTCAAAAGGATGACACCTGGAAGGCAAGAGTATTTCCAGAGCTATTTAATTTTCCTCAGGCTAGCTGGCCAGGGGCTGCCATGGATATGATAGGGAGGTATTCACCTGGAATCCAAAGTGGGAACCTGGAACACATTTACTAATAAATATCATGTGTTATGTAAAACATAGGCTCCCAGCTAGTCCACAAAAAGCTAGCTGACCCGAAATATAGTTTAAATTCTATACATTTGCAAGAATGTTGTTCTCCACTACAGGCTGTAATAATCACATTATGTATAAATCTTGTGAGCTATGATATGATTGTGCTACAATATCACCATACTATCACAATTACCTAAATACAGGCTTTCAGCATTATTATGGGTTTAGTAAGTCTCCTTGTGCTAATCTGGGAACCAACTCTCTACTTAATAACTTAATAACATTGTTTCTATTGGGAAATATCTTACAAATGAACCTTTCAAATAATCTTTTTGCGAGATGGGGAAATTCCTACATTTTGAAGATTATTCACTTTCCTTCTTGCTATAAGAATCCAAATTGCCCTAAAATCTATATAAATTCAGCATTATCCCATGTTTCTTCTATGAGCAAGAGAAACCATAAACAACACAGACTTTAAAAGCATAAAAAACAAAAAAACAAGAAATGGTTATTCATGGAAAGAAGAGACCAGCACACGAGTACACAAGAGTAATGTGGATAGTAAATCTGCCCTCCAGCCCCCTCTGGGGCCAGATCTGGCACCAGACCAGCTCCTCCTTAGTGACTGTACATTTTATGTTGCCCACAACAGAGGAGCAAATTGGGTGGAACTTTACCTGAACTCCTAAGTGCCACCTTGTCTCACACCTTTCTAGACGCATAACTTCTTCCTCTGCACGGAAAGGGCACTTCATTTATGCACATTGTGTAATTCACTTAGTTTTTAACCAGTATATCTTTTTCTCCATATTTTTTAAACTAAATTTATTTATTTATTTTTTATTTTTGGCTGCGTTGGGTCTTTGTTGCTGCGCACGGGCTTTCTCTAGTTGAGGTGAGCGGGGGCTACTCTGTTGCGGTGCGTGGGCTTCTCATTGTGGTGGCTTCTCTTGTTGCGGAACGTGGGCTCTAGGCGTGAGGGCTTCAGTAGTTGTGGTGAGCAGGCTTTAGAGCGCAGGCTTAGTAGTTGTGGCGCACAGGCTTAGTTGCTCCACGGCATGTGGGATCTTCCCAGGACCAGGGCTTGTACCCGTGTCCCTGCATTGGCAGGCAGATTCTTAACCAATGCACCACCAGGGAAGCCCTTTTCTTCCATATTAATACCTCCCTAACCAACTCTTAGCTGTAAATTCCCTGAAGCAAGGGATCTGTCTTATTTTTCACCATATAGCACTAAACTTTGGATATAATAGCACAGAGGACAGGAACTAAGTTTACTGGAGCCTAATATATGCTGGCACTATGTTAAATGGCTTTCTTCCCCTCAGATTTGTCTCACTTAACACAGTAGGTACTTAATAAATGAATGCTGAATGTTTAGTCACCCAGCTTCAATAAAAAGAAAACTGTAAAGAAATTGATAGAAACATTTGTGGATTCAGTAAAGAGGGAATCAGATTTTTTACCTTCAAAATGCCTTTGGGGTTGGTGGTAAAATCTAACTAAAATATCTATGTATTCTATGAGGGGTGTTGGTAAACAAAAACTGTTCTCAATTAGCATGGAACTCTATTTTACAGAGATAAGTATAAATCAATTATCTATAGAGCATAAAGACTCGTGGAGAGTCTCTACAAAATGGACAACAATATTTTGGGGCTTAGCATCCAAAAATACCTAGATTCTAAAAATATTGTTACTGGAGATGGAGACACTTGAAGGCAGAAGGATGTGTCTTGAGAGTCCTCAGATTTCCTCATAGGAACACCGTGAGAGGACAGACACAGAGCGTGCTGCATTCATCTAAACAAGGCATTGCCATTCCTAGTCACCACTGCACACCCCACCCACTTGGTCTTCTTTGGGAACGGCCCATAGGCTTTGTTGTATGAAGGCTGACCAAGGCCACGAAACATGAAGACCTGACTTGGGATGAGGGCTGCAAACCTATTCACCCAACTGTTATGGACTTTGAGTTGTTCCCTCCTGAAAATCATCTTCAGAATCTCATTCCCCCAATTCTTTGCTGAGGATAAAGCAAATGCAATAGAGTGATAAGGAAAACAGCACAGACACAAGCAGCTACTGAAACAAACACTTGCACACACATGCACGCACTCCCACTTATCTAACTAATGACATGCAAACAGAAATAATGGTTTCTATGATATTTAAAACAAATTTAGCCACTAAATATATCAAAAAAAGCAAGGATCTGG
The DNA here is from genome assembly GCF_028023285.1 of Balaenoptera ricei. Classification (NCBI taxonomy): domain Eukaryota; kingdom Metazoa; phylum Chordata; class Mammalia; order Artiodactyla; family Balaenopteridae; genus Balaenoptera; species Balaenoptera ricei. The sequence continues at coordinate 114,107,925 of NC_082642.1, forward strand.
CAATAAAATATGGTAACATTCCAACAAATAGCCTTAGGCAGGTGACTTGTTTCTCCCAACTAGAAAGTTTAGGCTTTATCAAAATCAGAAAACACTGTCAGCAGAACCCTCAATAACATTTCTATCCATTGAACCTCTTCAATTTTGTTACTACTTTGTTTCTATTCCAAAACTAGTTTCCATTTTTAAGGGTAAAACAATGATAGTGAATTAAGAGCAAGGGGAGATGGGAAATAAGTAAGCTTATTATGTGAACTTTTTCTAAATTAGAAGTATAGTATAGAAGGTACACAAAGAACCCAAGCCGGCTTTTGCTTTGAGAACATTTTTTTTTAAATTTATTTATTTATGGCTGTGTTGGGTCTTCGTTTCTGTGCGAGGGCTTTCCCTAGATGCGGCAAGTGGGGGCCACTCTTCATCGCCGTGCGCGGGCCTCTCATGATCGTGGCCTCTCTTGTTGCGGAGCACAGGCTCCAGACGCGCAGGCTCAGTAATTGTGGCTCACGGGCCCAGCCGCTCTGCGGCATGCGGGATCTTCCCAGACCAGGGCTCGAACCCCTGTCCCCTGCATTGGCAGGCAGATTCTCAAGCACTGTGCCACCAGGGAAGCCCTGAGAGCATTTTTTGAATGCTGTGAACTTAATTTTAGTTTTTATGGCACCATAGGGCACAGAGGACAAAGCCCAGGGTCTTCCCTGCCCCACATAAAGTTAGGATTACAAACAGCTAAGCCATCAGTGTAAAGGTGACTAAGAAACAAAACCAACCTCCAGGAACGATAAGGAAAACTACTTTCCTTGAACTATGGCATTGGGAGAAAGGGAAGAAATAAACTCCACTGAGAATTTATAATAACAAGCTACCCAACATGAGAATTTGCAGCCCAAATTCACACTACCTGGGTGGTCCAAAAACAAAACAAAAAAAGCCTAGAGATTCTGGGCTGACAATACTCCCTGGCACCTGGCAAAAACAAATGTAAATCCTCTCTAGAGGAAGCCACCTTCAACCCAGGGTTCAAAGAATTCCCACATATAAAGTCTAAGATGTATGAGTTCATATTTAAAAAAATCCAAAAACACACTAGAAAATAATGCATAATGATTGAAAGCCAGAGAAATCAGAATCAGAACTGTTGATAAAGACCTCAGATATTTAAATTATCAGACAGCGTGTAAAACATACTTAATATATTAAAAATAAAAAAGGGGATTGAAATTTCTAGTTAAAAGAGTAACAGGACTATAAAAGGCCAAACAAATTAGGAGAAAAAAAAATTGGAAATGAAAAACTATAACTGTAGATCAGCAATGAGAATTAGTGAACTGGAAGAAAAATCTGAAGAAATAATAAAATGCAGCCTAAAGAGCTCTTAGAGATGGAACAAGCGAAAGAATAGTTAAAGGATATGAAGAACAGAGTAAGAAGGTCTAACATGTGTCTAAGTTTTAAAAGGTAAGGAGACAAAAAATTATTCAGAAGCCATATTTGAGGAGTTAACATTGAGAATTTTCTAGAAGTGAGGAAAGAAACTGATTCACACATACAGGAATCTTAATGAAGCCCAGAAAATATAAAATAAAGAACTCTATACTTAAGAATATCATAATGAAATGGCAGAATATCAGAAGACAAAGGAAAAATCACAAAAGCAGCCAGAGAGAAAAGGAATGACAATTAGACTGATCATTGACTTTTCAACATTAACATAGGAAGCCAGAAGTCAGTGGAATATTACTTTCAATGTCCTGACAGAAATGGTGTCAACCTAGAAGTCTCTACACTGTAAAAATCTTCCTAAGAACAAGGGTAAATATAGACATGTTCAAATAAATAAAAAGAGAGAGTGTGCAAAAAACACACTTCCACTAAAGGAACTTCAAAAGTATGTATTTAGATTGAAGGAAAGTGATCCCAGATGGAAGTATGGAATAGAAGAAGGAATGATGAGCAAAGAAAGTGGTAAATATGTTGGTACATCTAAACCAACATTGACTAAAAGAACAATAATAGATAATGATAATATCTTGTGGAATTAAAACAAAGAACTAAAATATATTTCAACAGTAATATAAAAATTGGGAGGGTATGCTTAAACTGTTCTGAAGTCCTTAAATTTTTTGGAGGATTAAAATAGTGATTAGCTTTAGACTTTGAGAATTTAACTTGTGAGGTAGAATGTATAGGCTAATTAATTCCTAATAGAATAGAAATAGTATACAACTTCCAAAGTAGAGAGGGTGAAAATGAATAAAAATAAAATCCAAAAGAAGCCAAGAAACGAGATAAAACAACAGCAAAAAAGGTGGTAAAAAACACAACCATCAAATAAGATGACAAAAGTAAAACCAAATACATCAATAATCACTGTAACATAGACTAAATATTCATATTAAAAGACAAAGATTGTCAGACTGGATTAAAACAATTCTAACAATAATAATAATTCCCAACTGTATGCTGTTCATAAGTGACTCAAACATAAGAATATAGCAAAACTGAAAGTAAAAGTTTGGAAAAGAGACATCATCAAGCAACCACTAACCAAAAGAAAGGTTATACAGCTATGTTAATATGAGACAAAAGGGACCTTAAGGTGGAAAGCACCTCTAAAGAGTCACTATATAATGTGAAGAGATTCCATTTTGTAGGAATAGTTTGAACTTACATGCACATAAAAATATGGTCTCTAATAACTATAGCAAGAATTGACAGAAACACAAGGACAGACTAATCCACCACCACAGTGGAAGAGTCTAACACACCTCTTAAGACATTAATAAATCAAGCAGACAAAACTCAGCAAGGTTATAGAAGATTTTAACAACATAATAAGCAAGGTTTATTTGTAGTGAGGATGATGTTCTTAACTCCTACAGAATATACATTCTCTTTAAGCAGATAGGGAACTTGTACAAAAACTAAACACAGTGGGACCATAAAGCAAATCATAACAAACTTCGAAAGGCAGATAACAACTGACCATATTTTCTGACTGTAATGTCATCAGTGACAAAAAGATCTCTCCCTCCTGCCCCAAAATATATGCTTAAAAATTAAGAAGCACAACTTTAAATAACTCATGAGCCAAAGAGAGGGATCAAAACCCAATAAAATCACGGGGAAAAAAGAAACAAACTAAAGTTCTTAGCAAAGCTATTTTTTGTGCTGAAATTTATGAAATCTCAGAACTGACCCAATGAAGACAATCACAGAATTTCTTTTCCCTGGAAGATGAAAAGTGAAGATAAAAGTGTCTGTCTCAACAAAAAGCATTCTGAGAAGATTCTCTTCTCAACCTCACCTTCCACAATCAGTAAATAAAATTGCCAATAGCTAAGTAGTTAAGAAGGTGAACCTAATGGGCTTCCCTGGTGGCGCAGTGGTTGGGAGTCTGCCTGCCGGTGCAGGGGACACGGGTTCGAGCCCTGGTCTGGGAGGATCCCGCATGCCGTGGAGCGGCTGGGCCCGTGAGCCACAACTGCTGAGCCTGCGCGTCTGGAGCCTGTGCTCCGCAGCGGGAGAGGCTGCGACAGTGAGAGGCCCGCGCACCGCGATGAAGAGTGGCCCCACTCGCCGCAACTAGAGAAAGCCCTTGCACAGAAATGAAGACCCAACACAGCCAAAAATAAATAAATAAATAAATTTAAAAAAAGAAGGTGAACCTAAAACATAAAGAACCTCATTCCAGTGTCAGTAATGGATCAAACAGGTACCTCTGCAAAGGACATCATCAAAACGAACCAACAAGCAAACAAACCAATTCATTCATTCATTCGGCAAGTCATTCATTCATATTCAGAGTTTGTGTGTATGATATAAGCAGCCTTGGGAGATCTTTACCCAGCTACCAACTTTTTCTCTGGGGAGAAGCTTTGATAAATCATAATTACTTATCAAGTAAATGGCTCAAGAGAGCCATTCTTTGAGCATTCTTTTAATAAAACTAAAAGAAATTCTCCTACTTAAGTAAAACATTATACATCTATTTTATTTTGATTCTCAGAAAAGACCTTTAAAACTTTTCACTAGAGGCTACTCCACACCCTCACTTGTCCAAGGATTATACCTAAAAGAAGCATTAATATATGAATGTATAACAAGGCTGGAGGACTCCTAATTCTACTTCATGGATATTGCAGCTCAATATGCAATTGAAAAGAAACTTTCCAACAAAGCCACTTAAGACTGCTTTCAGTATATTACTCAACTGCTCAAAAGCCACCAATGGCATCCTACTGTCTACAACATTAAGTTAAAACCCAAACCCCACTGCTTGAATTTTACGACCCATTTATAGTCTGGCCCCACCCTTTGCGACCACTCTCTCCTCCGGGGCTGCAATGTATACCACTTGTACAACTGTCTGCAGGGGCCCCATACTGCTCAACAAGAGCCAGTCAGTGACTACAGTCAATCCAGGGTCCCTCTGCTCTGCCATTCTCCTTCCTGGAATTACATACTCACCTTTCAAGGTCCAGATGAACCTTATCTTCTGTTATGAAGACCGCCCAGATATTTCTAAGTCTAATTGATCCTTTTGTAAAAATTCTTACTTCACCAAACTCAGCATCCCAATTTAATACTAATTGGTTTTTGGCTTTTGTTTGTTTCTTCTATCTACCCATCAAAATCTGGGCAGGGTCATGCTTTATACTCTCTACCCCCGTCACCATGAACTCAGCACAGTGATAAATACTCACAGAAGGTGCTCAACAAATATAGGTTGAGTGCTTCTTAAAAGAACATGGCCGATGCAGACTAGGCCTAACTTCTGTATGCCTATAAGTCATCACAAGAGCCCTCCCACCAACAGTATTCCCTTTGATATCCCACCTCCTTCAGTTAAGAAGGGAAAATGTAATATCTTTTTCATTCGCTCAATTCCATTCCAGTGAGCAAGTATCATGAACAAAGGTTAATTTTTTTCAAGAGTTTTCATCATATTTTCTCACTGGCACTACCTAATTGGAGAACACAGGCCCTTTCATCCCATCAGGAGCATAAAAATTCTTCAATGTTGTACATGCGAAAGCCATGCATCAGCTGCCAATCCCCCTCCCATCCATCTTGCTACTAACATATTGGCATAAATGACTGATGATAATCCTCATTCACAAAAAGTGCTATTACTTGTTGAAGGTCACAATGACTGGACAAAAAGATAACACATATAGCCTTTGGGAAGTAGATTTCCATTCCTGATCTAAAAATTTGAATCTTATTATTCTTCATTTCCCCTTGTAGTTGTTAGTGAGCATACATAAAAGCCTGAATGTGTACTTGTATAGCGTGTAGTGTGTGTGTGTGTGTGTGTGTGTGTGTGTGTGTGTGTGTGTGTGTGTGGTATGAGAAAAGAGGAGGGAAGAAAGAGGAAGAGAGTTAGACATATGTTCCACAAGGTTTCAGCAAACAACAGCCATAGTTAGAGGATGGAGGGATGGATGGATGGATGGATGGATGGATAGATGGAAAGAGTCTGATTTTAACCAAAAGTCAGTCAGCACCTATCAGAGGTGAAGCAACACCTTAGCCATTTTCATATTTTGAGTCTACTGATATACTAAAAAAAGGAAATGAAATGCCAATGTAAGTTTATGAACTCATGCTAATTTTATTTATTTATTTTAAAAATCATTTATTTATTTTATTTTTGTCTGCATTGGGTCTTCGTTACTGCACTCAGGCTTTCTCTAGTTGCGGTAAGCAGGGGCTACTCTTCATTGCGGTGTGCGGGCTTCTCATTGCGGTGGCTTCTCTTGTTGCGGAGCATGGGCTCTAGGTGTGCGGGCTTTAGTAGTTGTGGTGCACAGGCTCAGTAGTTGTGGCGCACGGGCTTAGTTGCTCCGTGGCATGTGGGATCTTCCTGGACCAGGGATCGAACCCGTGTCCCCTGCATTGGCAGGCAGATTCTTAACAACTGCGCCACCAGGGAAGTCCCGTGCTAATTTTAAATACTTGCATTTAGCAAAGAACTTTGAATTTCTGTATTGAAAGGTAAGGTAATGAAATATAATTGAGCTATTCATAGGTTTTGAAAATTAATTTATAGCACACTCTAAGTGGCATAGACTAGTAATGAGACAAATAAGCAATCTTATTATAAACTTATCATTTCTGTCAATCTTATCAGAGTATATCAGCACTTGGAGATAAATCTCAGAGTCCAAATTTGAGGTCACTCAGAGTTGACACCAGTGACTCTCCAGATTCCCAGTGTGAATAAGTGAGCTGGAACATGGACATTCTGGCATCACTAGGGCAGGAGCTATTCATGGTAACTGAAAATTGATTCTACGTGTTTCAAAACTAAACTGGATCAGTCTTCATTAGAATTGATTATATTTAAAAAGAAACCAGCTCTATTTTAAGTTATGTTTTGCCAAGAGGCAAGTGTTAGGAGGAAACTCTGCCCCTGCAGTTTTTACTCCTCAAGTCCTCAGGCTGTCAGAGCACTATCATGACAGACTTTTCCCTACTTGCATGATTAAATACACCCCCGTGTGGAATATTTCCTAGCAAATAATATTTGTGATCAAGGAAATTAAAGGAACTTGATTAAATGGAAGAAAGAATAGTTTCCACATCAAGACTTAATCAGTATCATGTTGATTTAAAAGTACAAGGCCAAAATCTATCACTGCAAATATGATCCCATAGTATCCTGCACACACACTTGCCTCCATGGATATGAAATAAATGGCACATAAAATGGACCAAAAGCTAACAGTCAATGAGTGGGAGTAGTGTGTACATGATCATCATCTCTTTTTCTTGCTGGATCCAAAGCACTTCTTTGCAGTCATTTCCTCATTCAGCAGGTTTGTGGAATGCCCACTCTGCGCAGGGCATTGTGCTTGTCCTCATATAGAATCTCATAGAAAGGGAAGGAGGTTTGAAAGATCAAGGTAGAGGGCTGCGCAGAATAATCACCACATATTAGGCTCTCAATAAATGACAGCAATTCTTTTCCCTTCCCTTCCCACTCCTTAAATCTTCTTTGAACCATGAAACTTAAGTCAGAGGGATTTTAAGAATATACTTGATAGGATTCTTAAATCTATGTCATAATCTGAAAAGATAAAGTTGAAGAACATACAGATTCAGAAGTTGGCAATAAATGAAAACAGTTTAAGACACAGTATGGTAGGATTTTTAAGTGATCCTTTCAATGTGATTTCTATTACTGTTACTGTTGTTTTGATGCTTATAGTGCCGTAAATAATTAGAGAGGGAGAGAAGAAGACAAGAAGGAGGAAAGAGAAGAGGGAAGGGAGGGAGGAGAAGAGAAAAGAGAGAGAGAAGAAACTGTACAAAGCCGAAACACTTCAGAGTTCTGCAGCAGAAAAGGCACCACACACTGGCCTGAGCTCTGCCCCACCTGCGTGTCCCTGAACAGGCTACTGCACAGCTTGAGTTTCAGTTTCAGTTATTCAGTTATAAGATGAGGGAAGCTGACCAGGTGATCTCCAAGATCCATTCTCACTCTACTATCCCATGGTGCAAGCATAATGAACTAGGTGGCAGATAGGAGAGATACAAAGTTCTATGACTCCAGGCTTAGTACTGTTTACCCCCAAGACCAAATTTTACTACAAGACATTGAGTGTGATTTCTACCAGAGGTTGCTGAAGTCAGTCTGCAATTCAAACCCTGGTGCCACTCTTCACTTCCTCTGTGATCTTGTACAGGTTACTTCACCTCTCTGTTCCTCAGTTATCTATCCCACAGGGTCATTATGTGGATCAAAGTTGATATTATATGTAAAGCATACAGTTCATGGCATCCATTAAACAATAAATGTGTTATATATTATTGTTGTTATTATAACAAAGGTATAATATAAACAAAACCAACACAGGATAGAAGTGATTAACCCAGATTATCATGGGAGCAGTGCATGATGAAAATACTTAGGTGTGTGGTTGTTCATTAGGAGGCTGGTGATCAGTAAGCTCAATGACACAGTAGTTTGATGTGGTTGCCTAAAATGCTAAGAAAATTTAGGTTTACACACGCACACGCACACACACACATACAGAGAGAGTCTATAATTCTATAAAGGGGAAGTAACTATACTCAGAAGTAACTTGTTCATTCTGAGCACCAAACCATTAGACACAGGGTGTGAAAGGACTCAAATTATATCAAATAGGAACAGCTGATGATTGAGGACAAACTGTCTTCAAATAGTTAAAAAACTGTCATGTCAAAGCAATGTATTTGTTCAATATGGCTCCACAGAAAGATCAGGAATGTCAGTGGAAGTCAGAGGAAGCCAATTTTTAGTTCGGAATGGAATGGACTTGTTGAGGAAGTAACAAATCGCTGGAGCTCTTCGGCTCTGACTAATGACAACTTGACTGTGTATGCACCAACTCCCAGAAGGTTGAAATTCTCACTCGAGAGATTTCAATTTAAGGGTGAACACAAGACTTTTGACCTCCCTCCTGAACTTGTATTTTATGATGTAAATTGGATGCCTAGTGGCATAAATTATAAAAGGATTTCTCATATACAGAATAACCAATTGGCAAGCACGCAAGACAATGGTGTTAAATAACAGAATTAATATTAAAAGCTCAGATCTCCCCATTAAATTTTTGACCAGAGTTGTCAACCCATTACCAATCTTGGTGGCTTGAGTTGATTTCCAGCAATATACAGATCTTTAATTTAAAAGAAATGCAACAGGGCTTCCCTGGTGGTGCAGTGGTTAAGAATCCGCCTGCCAACGCAGGGGACATGGGTTCAAGCCCTGGTCCAGGAAGATCTCACATGCCGCGGAGCAACTAAGCCTGTGCGCCATAACTACTGAGCCTGCGCTCTAGAGCCCGCGAGCCACAACTACTGAGACCATGTGCCACAACTACTGAAGCCCGCGCACCTAGAGCCCGTACTCCGCAACAAGAGAAGCCACCTTAATGAGAGGCCTGCGCACCGCAACGAAGAGTAGCCCGAGCTCGCTGCAACTAAAAAGAAAGCCCACGCACAGCAACTAAGACCCAATGCAGCCAAAATAAATAAATAAATAAATCTTAAAAAATAAAAGAAATGCAACAAAAATATTGCATTTTTAATCCATAAAGTGGATAACTTGCTCATTAATGTTCCAAATTAGTTCCGTAGTTAGTATAAACCTAGGTACATTACACTAATATTAATTAGGATTTCAGACACATTCTTTTTGACAGTTCTAATCACATTGTTTAATTAGCCATTTTTGATATTTCATGTTTCCCAGCAGAGACATGCAGACCCATAAAACATAGTGGCTGGATCAGCAATTTACTGTTTGACCTTGGGGCAAGTCCTTTCAACCTCTCCGAGATCCAATTATCTCATCTACTTAAAAAGGGAGAACAAAGAGTGGTAATAAGCAGAGTAGATGTTTTTTAAGGCCTTTTACACCATAAAATGTGATTTTATGAAATGATTATCCTTCATAATAAAACTCAAAGCACATTTCTTATTTCTTAATTTGTTCGTCATTTTTCCCAGTGGAGACATCTTTAGCCCTAATGTAGGGAAGTGAAGCATTTAGTCTATAACACCACCACTGACTGCTCTGTGAGATAGTTTTATTCTATCCTTCTGGGGTTTGGAAGAAGTTGCCTGACTGAGGGAAAGGATTTTACAACTAGAAGCCACCTTCACATCAAGTAATAATCAACTATAAATAATGGACAAAGCAGAATCAGGGACAGGAGGGAAGAGCATAAAATGTCTCTTTCATAAAAATAACCTTAGAATGAACCATTTTACTCTTTTTTTTTTACTTCCTAAATGCTTTATTTCCTTAGGCCTTCTAGATCCATTTCAATGAGTTTATATGATTAAAAGTTTATCCTCATGCATTGTTATATTTGAGTTTCCAATGATAAAAGAAAACATAAATTCAACTCACCCATCTGTTTCACCCTTAGTTGGCCAACTATTCCAATAACATCCTAAACTGTTCCAATGACTTCCAACTAAAAAACCCGTTCAACTGTACTTTATTTATTTATTTATTTTATTTTTGGCTGAGTTGGGTCTTCGTCGCTGTGCGCGGGCTTTCTCTAGTGGCAGCAAGCAGGGGCTACTCTTCGTTGTGGTGCGCGGGCTTCTCATTGCTGTGGTTTCTCTTGTTGCAGAGCACGGGCTCTAGGCATGCGGGCTTCAGTAGTTGTGACATGTGGGCTCAGCAGTTGTGGCTCATGGGCTCTAGAGAGCAGGCTCAGTAGTTGTGGCACATGGGCTTAGTTGCTCCGCAGCTTGTGGGATCTTCCCAGACCAGGGATTGAACCCGTGTCGACTGCATTGGCAGGTGGATTCTTAACCACTGCGCCACCAGGGAAGTCCCCAATTGTACTTTGAAACCATAGGTCTTCCTCCAAAAATATTTAGCCTGAAATCAAGCTTCACAACTATACAGAAAAAGCTGTCAGAGTAGTTTCTTTTAAAACGCATTACTTAAAAAAGACATGGAGTACCAACTAGTTTACAAGGTCCCTTTAAAAAAATAGATTGAACAAAGTATTAAGAACAATCTGTACTGGCAAGGGACAAAGAAGATGACCTAATAGGTCTTTTCCATCTAATTTCTGTGATTCGAGGATTTTTTTTTACTCTTGCAGCAATACTTGTGAGTTCAACAATTTCACAAAACTATTATTAGTTACCAAGGAAACACAAAATGTTTGCAGGAATAAATAAGCAAATGGACTGGACCTAAATAGCAGGCTTTTCCTGCTTCCCATTTAATAATCTTATGGTGGCGTCATATTATCAATCCTTCATTCTCCCCAAGTCATTCTGCTCACCTACTGGCATGCTCACTAGAGTCCCATAGTCAACTCATAGCATCCCACGCAAACCAAGAATAGGAGGTCTCTGATCAACAGAAGAGTCTCCATTAAATATGGACTTCCTTGTTTCACTTGTTAAAGAAAAACCATGGTGATGTCAGTGGTTGGCTTTATGACCACCATTTCTAGGGAAAATATGCAAATATATGTCTTTAAATGACCCAATGTCTGTAGAAAAGCCAGGAACATAATTAAAATAATATAAAAAGGTAAAAAGTAAGAAACAATACACAATTATGGCCCAAAGTATGAAAACAATTATGCTTTACAAATGCTTAGAAAAAGACCAAAAGGAAACACAGTACATGGAATTGTTAATAGTTGGCAGTATTCATGTGGTAGAACTAGTTGTGAAATGTCTTTTTGACTTTTCTGCATTTTCCAAATTATGACATGGGCACTGAACTATTTTTAAGTTAATTTTTAAAGCCACAAAATAGCATTCATTTTAATGTTAATAAAGGGCTTCCCATTCCCTAACATTACCACTGACACTGCTGCTATCAGCCCAAGTTAACTCTCAAGGGGATTGGTACCTTTCTAAAATCAAAGTCAGCTAACATAAGAATAGGAATAGTTGAGGAGCCTCTGGAAACGTCAAGGACTATGGAGACCTGGGACAGGAGATCTGGGCTGCAGGTAAGAGTGAGACAGTCTGTATGTAAATTCAAATTCACTGCAGCCCATTAACTGCTGGTTAAGCTCTCGGTGCACAGTGTAAGTGCTGTGCTGCCTGGGGATGTGGTATATTTCATGCAGGCATTTATGTGTACAGAGCGAGGCAGATATCACCTGGGGAACAGAAAGAAGAGTGAAAGGAAGAGGTAGGTTAGAAAACTGATTGTCCCTGGCATGGAGAGAAGCTGCTTTCACCCTCAGACTTTCCTTTTGGTTCTACGTTCCACAGTTGCCCACCTGTGGTGCTCAGTCTCTTTAGCCTTCCTCCAAAATTGTGTAGAAGCAGAGAAGCGATCAGTACCACATCTACGGCAGGCTTGCCCAATGCTCAGAGGCAAAGCCGTTTTGCAAGAAGTCTGTGCGTGAGATGTTAGAATGTTCTGTCCGGAGGAATATCTTAGCACCAAAGGCTCACACTCTGGCCAATCCAACTGCAGGCTGATGCAATGCAGGACCACAGCATTCTGCCTCTCCCCATGCCATCCTGGATCTATATCCCCACTCTGTTCAGCTTCTCATAACAGCACCACGCCCATAATAAGAATTGCTGTTTTTCTTTGCATGTTATAGTGTTTCCACATATACTCTTTTAGAGGCGAAGGAGCAAAAATGTCACATGCAAAGTGAGTGTTACCATCCCAAAGCTTGCAGCAGAGCTTCCAGAGAGCAATGCACATTGCCACTTACCTGATGAAAGAACCAATAGTGAAAATTGTGGGCAGCTCTAGAAAAGGTTCAGCTAATTATGCATACTGCTTCTCTGGCACTTATTCAGATGACCAAAAGACTTTACCAGTCACAAGAAGAAACAAAGGCAGGGAGACAGGACAAGAAAGAAAGTAAGAGCAGTCACTTCACAAAGAGAAACTGGCTCTGACATGTTTAGTAACACATTAATGTTATTTTAAAACAGTTAAATAATTGTGGACACTACTACTAACATTGGTTGATGTGGTCATTGTAATAACCTCCTGGCAACAGCTTGAACCATGGGAAACTGCTGATATTCAACTGTTTTTGGCTATCTAACAAAAGAGACCTCATCCCGTTCGATCAAATGGATACATCCTAGTTTCCAGCCTTGTCGCCTACAAACCCTTCTTCTGCATTAGAAAGCAATTAGCTTGGTAGAAAAATTCCTTTGTGCCATTTCTAAATGATAAAGCTATTGCTGATTTAGATCATAAATTCAGCTTACTAATTGTAGAAAGGACTTTTATTTGCAGGTATACTTATTTGTAGGAAATTCCTGATTATAAAATGAGAAGAGTTATATAGCAACTGGATAGCAAAATTTTCAGTAAAAAGGGAAGTAAAACCTTCTCAGCCAAGACTGAGACACAATGGTCATAACTCTATTCTTTTCATAATAAATATATGTCAGAAGCTAAGAGAACAAAAATTGCATTGCAAAGAGAATGTTGATAGGAAAAGGAAAGGAGATAAAAATCTACTCGTGTGCCCAGTGGAGCACAATGCCAATGGCTGGCTGGAGTGTGCAATACAAGACCCAGGGTGCCCTTGTGTCAGTTAGATAAAGATTCCCCTTCTTCAAGACCTCTGACTTTCATCTGTTGGAAAATTTTTATAATATTCTAACTTTTTAGAACATGTTGCCAACATCCTCAAGAAAACTATCTTAGTAAATATACAAATCCACAATGTCTCCAATGTAAACAACACTCCCTAGGGTTATTCAGCACACAGTCAGGGTGGCTGTGGTGTGTGGCCTACAAAGAGTGTGTTTTAGTTTTCCTAGTTCAACATCAGTCTGGAAAATAAAGACACAAACTTCTCAGTTAAATCAGAATATTTCTTTACTAGCAACACCTCTGAGAGATTCTGAGCAAATCCTTAAGAGAAGACAAGACTAAGGCTGTATATATAATAACACTGGTTCAAATTTTTGCTTTCATTACTTTACCAGCAGTGTGACCTTGGTCAAGCAATTTTACCCTTCTAAATGTGTTTCATCATCTGAAAAGTATGGATAAAACCACCTCAAAATGTGTTACGCAGATTAAATGATGGAGTGCATGTAGAGCATTAAGCACAGTGACTGGTATGAACTAAAAGCTCAACAAATGAGAGTTATTATTGATTCCTGAAGAGAGTGGCCACATACCATGACCTCAGCTGGAACGCTGAGTCATAGCTGTTTCAGAGGCCAGTGCTTCAGCGAGTAACAGCACAGGCAAGGAACTCGGAAGTGGGAGTACTAATCTTCTTTTCTCTTGCTTCAAGAACCCTAGACAAGTCTTGTAGCCATTTAACTTCTCTAGTCTTCAGTTACCTCAGCTAAAGAAAAGGAGGAAATAAGACTGACGTATTTTACAGGGAAACTGGGAAGTCAAAAGCATGAACATAAATGCAAAGCATGAGTACAAAAGTATAAGAAAGAAATAAAACGTAGTGTCAAATGTTAGGAAGCCTCTGTATCCTTCAGAGGGGAAAGGAGGCAGAACAAGTTACAAAAATGCTAGCTTTGGGTAGAGGTACTTTATGTTACCAGTTTGGAGCTGAGATTCAGGTGTTTATGCTTCATGTAACTTTCATAACAGTCATTTTATCTCATTTGTAATAAATCAAAGCTAGTATAAAAATCTCAAAGGATATTTAATCAGTACAAGGCAAGCATAGGAGACTAAAAATACTTAAATGCACTTCATAAGTATATTTAACAAACCAACATCTAAAATGTTAATACGAAACTGCAAATCAAATATTAAAACTTAAGTTCAGCTGAAGAGTATAATCATTCACTTCTCTTAAAACAGTATATACAAAAAGCAGGGGTTAGTTTAATACGCTTCTCAGTAGACAGGTAGAGTGATCTAGAAGAACTGTTAAAGTGAGCCCACAGTTTATTAAAGATGATACATGCCTATTTTTGTGCCCTGCATCTTTTCTCCATGCCATTTTTGCTAACTATAAATTCTCTGCAACCAGTCTTTCTCCACTCCACACTAAAGAAAAGAAACAGGCAGACTATTTTCATTATTGCTGTTTGACAAAACATATGGAAACAATAATTCTACAGACATGTACATTATAATAGGAAGCAATCCTATTTTAATGTAATTTAAAAAATTAAATAGACTCAAGTTATTTAAACTACTCAGTTTATCTGAAACTCACAAATGAGGCAGCCACGTCTCTAATTTACTTAGCAGATTCATATAGTTGGCTAGGACTTTAGAGATTACTTCTCTTATTGATGTGCAAAGCAATTAGGAGGCTAATTCTCATTTACAAGAAAAAGTATTTACACAACTAAATCTGCCCCCCTAGTAAAGGGTAACAGGCTTAATTCAGTCATATTTGGTCAGTTTCTTTTTTCCTCTCAGGTCTTTTTTATTTTGTTTTATTTTGTGTGCTTGTAGAAAAGAACAGATGAATTAAACCTGGTTCTAAAGTTCTATTTTTATACTTTGTCTTGAAAGTACAGCACAGAACATTAAATTTCTTTAATAAATATTTTCCCTGCCATATAAACTGATTAGTTTTAACTACTTTCGTTAAAACACAGGCATGCAGAAATGAGGAACAAGGAGGTTCTCTCAGGAAAAACACTGAAAAAAATAAGATTTCATCTGGCCTTCCCATCACCACTTGAAGAATTGTTTGGTAGTTACATCATCAGGAAATAAAATACTATCCTCTGAGGACCCCTACTCTTTACAAAGAGGAAAGAGAAGGTTTGAAGTCTAAATCACTCCCGGAGATGTCTCCAAAAAAAAAAAGAGAGACTGAGACTTCTGGCTTCCCTCTGCCGCCTTCTTCCCCAGCAACCAAAAAACAAATGTAACAAAAACGTATTTACTAAAGTATAAATAAGAATAACATGATGTGTATTTAAGGATCCCAAGCAATAACAGAAGCTTTAGAGCCCCACAGGGAGAAAAGTTACAAGCGGATCAACCCTGACCCCCAATGACTCGATTAGGCCGGCAGGAGGGCGCCAGCGTCCCCGGCCCGCCGCCCATTCCCCTCCGCGGGGAGCCGGGACCGACGGTGCGTTCACACGGTCCGAGCGTCGGCGGAGCCGGGGCGCGATGCAGCGCCGCCGCCGCGGATCTGGCTGTCACCGGCGCCCCCGCCGCCCGCGCCGCACACGCGGAGCGCCTTATAAGGCAGCGCAGTGACGTAACGCCCATAGGCCGGGCGCGCTCGGCGCCCCG
This sequence comes from Balaenoptera ricei, assembly GCF_028023285.1. NCBI lineage: Eukaryota > Metazoa > Chordata > Mammalia > Artiodactyla > Balaenopteridae > Balaenoptera > Balaenoptera ricei. The sequence continues at coordinate 114,123,634 of NC_082642.1, forward strand.
CTCGCATTGTTCGGGCGACTCCCGGAGCGCGCACAGCCCACTCGCAGCGCCGCGCGACTGCGGCCCCCGCCCGGCCCCCGCCCGGCCCCGGCGCAGGCGACTCAGGTAAGCCCGGGAGAGCCGCTCAGCTCCAGCAAGGGGATTGCTGTCTGAGAGCTAGGCAGTCTGTAGGTGGCTTTTAAAGTTATCAGCATCACGAACTGGACAGGTTTCGAAAAGCGCGTCCAATGAACTCTAGGTTCAAAACCTTTCCCAACTCACACAAAACTTGAAAAGTTTTCTCCGACAGAGGAAACAGATTTGGGATTTAATTTTAAATGTAGAGAGGTGAGGGATGACTATATATTACAGACGCCTTCCAAGTAAGCTATACATGGTATCCTGCCTGTATTGAGAAATCTTTGGGGAAAGGGTGGGGAGAGTATATTGTACTACAACAACTCTATCTCCTGATCTTATCTCTCCTAGGACTCAAACTCCTTTAAGTCTTACAAGAGCACACTGCGAAACACTACCACAAGGTAGTGGATTTCTAAACCCCCCCCCAATGCCCTCCCTCTTTCGTAAATCTTCATATAAAAGACTAGAAAACCCCTGTTAGGAACACATCTTGTAATTAGGATGAATCTAACTTAAAAAGTAAAGCACTTTTTAAGCTTCAAAAAATCCTACAAACGCTATTCTGTCTTAAAAGCAAATGTTAATGAGTACAAGAAAGTAACTCACAGTTTTGAGTTCTTTTTACTTCAACTCCAGTCAGTGGGTAAATGACAAACTGCAATGCAAATTAAAGATAAAGCTAGTTCCTCTACAGTAACATGTTGGACAATAGTTTATTATGTAGAAATACTAATTTAAAAGGTAAAGCCTATACAAGAATTCTGTTAATCAGTGGCGTTTTGAACCATAATTCGTTACGTCTAAACCCTGAATAGACTATTGCTATAAACGAACCCTTACAGTATGATAATTGAACCACTGGCAGATGCCGAAAATCTACATATTTTACTTTACTTTTCAGAATAAAAATCAGCAGAGGAATTAAAAACAAAATATGCTATGTCAAATTTAAAACACTGGAATAGGAGATGAAAAAATGATTTATCACTCAAACTTTATTTGGTCTGAACATATGTTGTAAAACAAACTTAAGAAAAAAAATGTGTGAAAGAATTATTTCCCTTTTAAAATAGTCTCTATGTTTTACTTATCATTTGAAACATAGTTTTCTACTTGCTCAAAATTCGGGATATATCTGTATTTCTAGTAATTCCTGTGGTTGAGTTTTTTAAAGTATATGACATTAGTGCCTGTCATTTTTGCTTCACAGGAGTTTTGTTTTATTTGCTAATTTTGTTTGAAGCAATGCAAGGCTTTGGTTTTAGCATTCTAAAAGAAAAATTATATGTTACTTGGCCTGAAGATAGGCTTTATAAACTGCAGGTTAGTACTGAGAAGTAGCATTTCCTCAAAACTATTATTTCAAATCTAAGGAAGCCTACCATAATGAGAAGAGAGGGGGCAACACCCAGGTTACTGTGGAGAAGTACAGACTATGCAATAGAAAAGTTGTTTATTTGATATAGGCTGTAATTGGAAACTGAAAAAATTCCTGTCTTGGGAAAAAGGTATTCCACTCTTTTGAATCTAATAGAGGAGGAGGGAAACAGAAACCATCAATTATTGTCTCAGCTATACCCAAAGTACCATCTGTACCATAAACTACAGCTCAACTGTTGAAAATCATAACCTCTATCAAAGCCCTAACAGCTGTTTCCCAGAGTCTGCATTTTATTTTTGTAAAACAGGCAAGCATCAATTTTAAAACAAAATTGTAAGTGACACACTTCAACAGTCCACACTTTTTTCCATCTATTAACTTAAAGCATAGTTCAAAGAACAATCACCCATTAAAACCCCTTTTAAAACTGAAAGTTAAAAAAGATTTATTGTGGATACATTATCTCACAGTGGGCTTTCTTAGTGAGCATTTCTTAGTCCTTGGGATAATTTACATGATGGAAAAAATGTTTTGGATTGAATGAATGTGCATTTTTACATCTCCAGATAAAGCACATATTAATTTTATAATTAATAAATTCATTTACCTTTCTATGGTGATTAACCTTACCCGTTAAGCCCTGGTATTTCTGTGATATTTTCCTAATGTTGTGATGGAGTCTATAGTAACAGTCAATATGAAAATACAAATAAGCTTAGAGCTTCTCAATTTTCAAGTCCACTTGCAATTCCCATTAATCTGCTTTCTCAAAAGGCTGCTACCTCCAAAAAAGTGCCTCTGGCAATAAATGGATTTTGAGGTAAAAAAAGTGAAAATGGGGGAGAAGAACAAAATTCCATTAATTGTTCTTAGGTCATGTTCTGTCTATATCTAGTGCTTCAGGGCAAAGTGAATGCTTTTACAAGGTGAATAGAGAAAAAAAAAATACAGCCTCGTATTAAAGGGAAAAAGGAAGCGGGGCAGGAAGAGAACTGTTTATAAAAGACTGGATATTGTAAAGTAATAATCAAAGGATGTAAAGCAATATTGGTCTCAACCTGCTTCAAGAACTGAGATCTGTTACCCACACAGCCAGTCATACAGCCAGTCATTATCTTTGAAAAATCTAACACACCTTATCCTCTTGGGCATATCATCAATTTTAAATGATTTTTAGAGTTTAGTTAATTCGCATTTGACTGTGAATTTAGCTTCAATATAAACTGATTTAGTTTCGGTAAATTATGTTTAAATAAGGATTTAAAGATGAAGAGACTCTGCATATTCAGCAAGCATCACAAACTTTCAAAGAAATATCTCTATGGCTGCCTTTGCCATCACTAGGGCCACCAACTCAATCACTTATGTTTAATGTGTGCTGCAAAGACTTTTAGAAATTCCTCTGGCCAGTCAGTTTGTACTTCAAGTGTGAGGTACACTAATTCCTAGCAGATCATCACCAACACTGTTCTAAGCCCTCCTACATTCCTCTTCTTAAAAACAGAGTTGAGATTCTCTCTCCCTGGCCTTCTTCTGCACTAACATTACCTCTGACTGGGAAAGCTTTGGGCAAATAAAAGTGGGGAAGGCTCTCCAAGGAAAGTTGCTTGGTTCTTTTTCAGATATGGGAGAAGGACTCCCTTTTCATGCTTGTTCCATGAGATTCTAATTTAGCAGATTAGATAGGACAGCAGCAGTTTTCATTCTGAGCCCAAGAACAGAGGATAAAACATTAGCAGCATTTTTTCTCCAGTCTGACCATCCTCACATTCCTACGCCCTACTGGTTCCAAAATAAGATTAACTCTTAAAGATACAATTATAATTTTTTAATGACTAGCTTAGGAAATGATACATTTGTGTGTGGGGGGATGGGTAAGGAGGTACGTGCAGGAGTAAGTAGGTAAGTGTAGCCATCATTGGGACAGGTAGAGGTGCAAACACCTTGTTTCGGTTTATGGTAACTACTGATTCTAGCCTAGAGCACAGTCATCATCAGTAAAAGAGTGTATATTATGTCAGAATAGCAAACACTCAGTCCCACAGATGTGAGTTTGAGAAGTGCCTTGGTAAGTTCTTTATGGACAGTGGGATGCCCCAGGCCCCAGAGAGTGTACACACACACACGGACACAGACCTGACAGGGAATGTCCACAGAACTTTATAGCTGGAAGAGGCCCTGGAGGCCATCTGAGCCAAATGCCTCACCTTGCAGAAGAAACTGATGTCTACAGTGTGACTTACCTCAGTGACACAGAGCTACTCAAAGGCAGAGCCAGGGCCCCCTGCATTCTTAGGCTGTAGTCTTTGGTTTCTCCTTAAATTAATGGTAGGAAAAGATGAGAACAGAAGCCCCAGAAGAAGCCTTGGTACTGTAGGTGTTAATTTGGATATAAAACCCATTAAAAAAAAAGAAAGTAGAAAGGTTCAAAGTTCTTGTTAATAAGTACAAGCAGTAAGAAGACAAAGGGAAAGGAGGGAGGTGAAAATCAATACAGTTCAACCAGGCTACAATGGAAGGGAGGTGATAAAGGGAGGACAAAGAAAACAAATAATAAATGTACTTAAAGGTCCTCTGGGCGGCAAAGCTCACTCTGCCTAAAAGCTGAGAGGTGCCCTGCAAAGAGTGTATGCTCTATAGTTATAGTTAAAGCCATTTACGTCTGATCCACTAACTTGACAAGTGACCTCTTCGCAGCATCTTCCAACTATACGCATTCTGCATTCCCTAGACCTCCCCAGCTAGTAGGTTCCCTTTCAAAACTCAATGACTCAGTTCCTTTAAAACAACCCTCCCAAAAACTTTAGAGGAAGTCACTGTGGGCTATAAGCTCCTGGAGATACTTACCTGCTTTACTTTCCTTCATACCATGCATTGCTACATGACATTAAATTATACATTAACTGCTTGTTTATTGTCTGTCTCCTGGACTGTAAACTCCTTGAGGGTCAGTTTTGCTACCAACTTTATCCCTAGCACCTGGAAAAAGACCTAGCTATAGTTAGTAGGTATGTCACCAGGCCAGGAAGGGTACTGGATAAATATATGAACAAATTACACCCTGGAAGCTTCTTATTTGGTAAGAAAAGAGTATTTCTGGAAACAGTGGGTTAGGAAGGGCCCCTTCTTCTAGATTTTGTTCAGGAGCTCAAAACAAGTCTCTGCCACTATTTGAAGTAACCACATAGAATTGACATATAAAACACAAAAACCAGAAAACAAATTAGGCTCAGATGAAGTCGAGGCAGTGAAATCTGCTTTTACTATACAGTATGTGTTGTGTAGGCAGACTTCAAGTCAGATGCTTCTCTGTCTACCCACCTCCATCTACCTCACTTTAATGTCCTCCCAAAATAATGAGAATAAAGATGGTGAAAGAGTACCAGGTGAATTGCCCCGGGGCAAGGAATGGAGGGGAAGCAAAATATGAAAGAGCAGAGTGCAGTGTTTTTGTCCTGAATGAAGGGTATTCCCCTGTTTTTCCCTAATTTCTGTGCCTCAGCTGAACGCCTGGGAATTGCACTCATGGGGTCCAAACAGTTTGTCCTTGCAATAACTAGAAATTAGCAGATTGCCCTTTCCCAAGTATATACTTTGATTCCAAAGTTTCTGTGGGTAGTCAATTCATCTGCCAGGTTTTACAGAAAAGGAATAATTTTTCTATAGTTTCAAAGTTAGGTAACGCCAGTGTCAACCTGTGAAGCCAGCCTAGGGCTTGTAACTCCTTATCAGCACCAATGAGTGCTGATAAGGAGTTAACTGAGTGTCTACCAGACACTGTGCTATAAGTACAAGGCAGGACAACAAGCCCAGCAACTAAGTTCTCCACACACCACACCATGTCCCTAACACAGCTACACCTACTGTGTTGATGACAAGGGCTAAGATCATCAGCAGCTCTTGCACAGTGGTTTCAATCATTGATCACTGTCCTGTTCAGGCTCTTTTTTAATGAACTGATAAAGCAAGATAGATAATACAGGTCAGCTGTACATAAAAATAAAGATAAACAATGTGGGACTGTTTTTTTAAAAAAATACAACGCAAATGTAGTCAGTCTCCAAGCTTGTTTACTAGTGACACTAAATTGATATGGACAAATAGTGTTACCTCAATGCTAAGACTAAAGAGTAGGAATAATGGTTCATAAATCAAGTTCTACTCTTCTTGGCTCTGCCATCCATTCTCTGCGTAAGCCTCCTATAGCCTTGGCTTCCATTAACCTAAAAAACAGGAACACTGTCATCCACTGTAAGTATCTCTCAATGTTGGGTAAGGATAGAATAGTGCACAATAACCCCTGAGGGAACTCTGATCACGTAGAGTCAAAGACTATATAAAAATATAAGCTACTGATCCTATCATTAGAGAGACAAGTCAGCTAAAGAAAATGGGAAGAATGTGAGGAAAAAGTCCACTCTTAAGCCAGAGGCAAAATTCACATAACTATAGCCCTTGAGCCTGTGAGAGCTCCAAATCATCCTACCAAGAGCAGCCGCAAAGATGAGCTCAGAAAAAAAAAAAAAAAAAAAAAGATGAGCTCAGACCTTCAAGATGGGTGACTCTGACAGGAGTAAATCTGCCAGATTTATCGTATCTCATGGCCCACCAGTCTTGGAACAAAAGTTTAAAGGTGAACTAAATTTTCTCTCTCTTTTTAAAATTCTCTTTTAAGTGAATCAAAACAAAAACAAATCTCTGAGCAGAAATTATAAGAGGAATGTAAAATATTCATCACATTTGGTCTGACAAGACTTAAGTGACTGCTGTTGTTACATTTGAAGAAAAGGATGGAGCTGCTTAGCCTAAGAGCTTGGGGAGCGCATGGGAAAGTTCCTTCCTGCTGAAGACAAATGGCCTGCAGTGAGATACTGTGCAAGTCCCTTAGCCTTGGCTTGTTAGTCAGTTAATTAGGAATGGCAGAGGAGGTGAATCACTGTGGAGTTCTGTATAAAGTAATCCTTTGCTGCAAATGAGAAGATTATCTGTTCTTTAAAAATAATATCAATTCATTTATTATCAAGAGAATTAAACACTCTTTTTATTAAAAGAAACACATTATGTTTGAGGTTCAGTATTATCATACAACTGCCTATATGGGGCAGACTGAGGTCTTTTAGATAAAGATGAGAACAACTTTGTTAAATGACTGGGGTTCTACTCATCGCCCCTAAAATTATGCCTCACAAGAGTCTTCTCATAAAGTTCACTGGGCTGAGCAAAGATGCAAAGAATCACAGGGTAAGTTAAGATTCTCTGGCTAGTTTACCCCCATCTGGACTTATTTAAATTTGTCTCCAGGTGAATTCACTTCACTGAATGGTTCTCCCTCCTCAAAAGTGACAAGAACAGGAGGAACAAAACTCTACTTCTCCTTCTTCAGCTCTCATAATAATTAGAGTAAATTCTGAGAACTGTAGGCATCATTCAGCCTAAGAGGGAGTTATGTTCCCCTAAGAAATGGGTCTTCTCACCTCTCAAATCATTTGGTCATCAAGTATGTACCAAGTTCAGACCCATGTGGAGGATACAGAGGTATCAGATTCTTTAAGGAGGTTATAGTTAGTTCAAGAGCAAAACTGATATAACAAATTAGAAAGTGGTATAAAACAATAGAGAGTATTTGTGTCACAAAACTGTAAGGGCTGTGGGAACTCAAAAGGGGAACCAGCCAGGGTTAGACAAGTTAGGGAACAATCATGGAAAAGATGGAAAGTGAAATGTAAATGTAGCATTCCAAAAAATGATGGCAGATTTATCCCTTGGAAGTCTACTGTGAAAAGGGAATCTGAGGGAAAAAGAGAAAGAAGGCTTGATCCAGCATCAGAACACCCAAAGTCTGATTTTAAATTCCATTATTTGGCCTTTAGAACAACCTGGACTTCCACAGTTATTTCAGTCCTTAAAGTGAAGATTAAAAGTGATGATAAAGCAGTTGGCACAATGCAGGACCCACAGCAGACACTCAGTAAATGGGATCTACTGCTCTTCTAGATATTAAGCCAGTCTGCCCCTAAGAATGATGCTCCATCATCATCTGGTGCTATTGGGTTCCTCCAGGCTGAGGCACAAGGGGCTGTCTCAGGGCCAAAGAGGAGGTGCTTTGTAGGATGCAGTCCCAAAGAACTCATGTTTAAGCTTATTGGAGAGTTAAGAACTCAGGATTAAGCTTATTGGAGAAAATCCATGTCTCTAGTACTTAACTTCAGCCACTCTGAAAAGTGAGGTTATCCTTTATCCTGATTTCCCTGCTAGAAAGGAATCCCTCCTATGAGAAACCCACATGAGCTTTCCTAAAGAAGTCTTAGTCAACTGAAATAAAAAACAAGTTACTGAGCAAAGGACCAAGGAGAGCAAAAGGCTTAAAAGCTGGCCTGGAATCTCCCTGTTTTACCTGGGAAGTCCTACCATGCTGGAGAGGCACACATATAAAACAAATAGGTGAGACAAATCTTACAACATGGGCTAAATAGCTTATATTAGATCCTAGCCACAGACAATGAAGATTTCCTTTCAGAAACTACTAGTCAAATACTTCTTCCCAGGTGTTCATTTTTCAGTTTAATTATACTTTCAATTTAGCATAACATTTTAAGTGTCAGACACTCAAAAGATTTACTTCTGTACTTTTACAGCACACTTATAATCTTGAACTACAACAAATGCTTGACATATAAAGAACCAAAAATAAATCTGAATCCCATGAAATTCCAATGAAGGTTCCTGTATAGTTATGAACCACTGAGACTTGACGAGTCATAAAATCTCTTCTGATAGAATGGAATATACATTCTTGACATGTGAATTTGTATATAGTGCTATATAGGAAAGAAGGGAGGGAAAGGACTTTAAAGGTTGGTAGTGGTTTTTATCCTCTGGAACTGAGATTTGAGGATCATTAAAGGCTTTGTAAACCTTAGAGACAAAATTGTATTGCTTTCCCCATGTTGCAGCTGAGGTAACAGGTAGATGAGGCAAGGTCATAGAGTTAAGTCAACGACAGATTTTGGTCCAACATTCCCTGTCCATTGAATACATGGCTCTTCTGAAAGTGGCTTTCCTGTTGCTTGAGAATCGGGGTTTTGCTTTTTTTCTTTGTTTTTAGCTGTGAATGAGTAAACTTTAAAAGTGAGGGAGACTGAAGTCAGTGCTTTTTTCAACAACGCTTTTTTCAACTACTGCAAACGTGAAATAGTTTGCCCTCTCTCAAAATTCAAATCTTAAAATTAATTAAAATTCAAAAGTAAGATATGGTCAGGGCAAAAATGGATGGGTATTCATATAGCACATACACAAGGTATACTATATAGCCTTTTCATCAATTTTTTTCCAAACAGAATTTCTCATACTGATAAACATAACTAAATGGGTAAAACTTTTGCGCAGGGACAAAATCAGCTGCAGACAGGCCCAGGGCCAAGGGAAGTAAAGTATTAAGTCACTGCTCTCACCACTAGCAGGACTGTTTCAGACCACTGTAACATCTTAAGATGGAATTGCCCCTAACTACACAAGCTAAAAATTCTCTAGAACACATTCATCTTAGAAGAACCCAACTTAGAGAGAGAAAATAGGATCAAACTCTGTGTTCATGCTTTCTATCTTCTCAGTGCTCAGAAGTGGCAGAAAAGGAAAATGTAACCTAAATGCTCTGAACTGTTTGTTAGGGAAAATTAAACAAGGTTAGGTGACCAAAATAATTTTAATTTTTAAAATGTATGCAAGAGGACATGCAAAGACCACAAAAAAAATGGTCAGTTACATTCCAACAGATTTTAGAATAAAACTTTCCCGCCTATCTGTAATTAAATTTTACATATGGCCCAAACTCTAGTTCTCCAAAACATCATTTAGGAGACAGAAACCAATCACCCTCAGGAACTAGGAAAAGTGAGTACGGGTGGATGGAGGATGTTCACTGTGGTTCAGGATCTCACTGTTTGCTCAGCAGGCAGTCAGGCCAAACATCAACCTTCATCTTCCAACTGCCTCGACCTCCAAATACTGTTTAATGGTATTAAATGTTCTACTTCCTTTGCCCTCCTTATTTACTGATTTGCTATAGCTGAAATGGAAGGGGAAAAAGAAGGAAGTTCTCTAGGGATCAAAATGTTTCGCATTTTATGCTCTTTGGACTCCTATCTAGCCTGTTTCTCATGGCAAGTTGTGTGACTTCAGTAGTCACAATAAAACATAAAACATAAGCCTCTGTTGTTGTGGTTTCTAAGTTTCTGAAGTCTAAATTTCCCACTAACAAGTTAGGAAACGTTTGGTTTCCCAAGCATACCATGTTAGCCGCTGCCTCTGTGCAGGCAGCCAGACGACAGGGAGGTGAAAACCAGTGAACTCATCTACTCTGGCACATGATTGCTCCCTGCTTTGGCCTTTTATGTTAAATCTACAAACTGAACACCAGTGAATTAAAGTATGAAGGCCAAATAAAAGAGTTAAGCCTTTTTTAAAAAAAGACTTACAGGAACTAGGGGCTTAAAAAAATTTTTTTTTCTTTTGGCTCAGAGTAAGATTTGGAAAAGGATATATTCTTTGTAACTTTTTAAAAAAGAAAGAATAAAAGAAAGAAAAACAACCTACCAAAGAATAAGTGTTAAGAGAAAGGAATTATACTAATCCTCCAAAATATCTATTTGCAATATCTGAATGAAAATAACCTGTGATCTGGGAAGAGAAAAAAAAGGATGAAAGGAGATAAAAAACAAAATTGTGTAGCTACATCAGAATGCTTTTCTAAAGAATCTATTTCTGTTTTCCTCAATCCACTAAGATACAAAAGGAACATCTAAATATAAATGGATTTTGCAATAAGAAATACATACAAATATTCTTAATAAAACACATACAACACACACTTTTAAGGGTATACAGCATTATGCCCTTGAAGTCTGTCTGAGAAAAGGCTGCCTGCTAAAAATACTTTCCGAGAACTTTAAGTTCCTTGAAATGTTCTACGGAAATGGTATTTATGACAAACCCACCTCCTCTAGGGAACATGAGATGTTATTACTGGCAAAGTCACAATTTTTTAAACCATCCAAAAATAATCATGAATTTATGCCAAATGACTAAACTTGTTTTATTATTACAGTGATTAAGAGAATATTTGCTAATATCTCATGATCAAGCTTAAAGTAGCCATGAACCTACAGAAAATACAGTGTCAAAACAGCGGATTGCAAGTGGTAGTGATTTTCTGTGCCTTTCACAGGCAGAATATTACAACACACAAATTCACTGGAGAGGATGGTATATGAGATATATGAGGTAGAAGGTGTGGATGTATGTCATGGTGGTGAGAAACTGCTTTTCTGTAAAATGAGAATAATAATACAGTAAGTCCCCTACATACGAACGAGTTCTGTTCCGAGAGCTTGTTCATAAATCCAGTTGGTTCGTAAGTCCAACAAAGTTAGCCTAGGTAGCCAACTAACACAATCGGCTATATAGTACTGTACTGTAATAGATTGTAATACTTTTCACACAAATAATATGTACATAAAAAACATAAAAAATAAAGAAAACATTTTTAATCTTACAGTACAGTACCTTGAAAAGTACAGTAGTACAGCACAACAGCTGGCATGTAGGGGCTGGCATCGAGTGAACAGGCAAGAAGAGTTACTGACTGGAGGAGGGAGAGGAGGTGGGTGATGGTAGAGCTGAAGGATCATCAGCAATAGGAGAAGGAGGGCAAGCTGCAATTTCACTCATGCCTGACACTGATGGAATGCACATTCATGTCTTTGAAAGTTTGCAACTTGAAGGTTCATATGTCGGGGACTTGCTGTACTTGCTTCTTATGACTGTTTCCGGGACTAGCATGGTACATGGCATATAATAATTCCTCAATAAATGATAACTGTTATTCAATGACTATAGAGGAAAGGAACTATTGAATACTTACAGTCATCCTTCAGTATCCAAGGGGGATTGGTTCCAGGACTCCCACAGATACCAAAATCCACAGATGCTCAAGTCTCTCATGTAAAATGATATAGTACAGTCAGCCCTCCCTATCTATGGGTTCTGCATCTGAAGATACAGAGGGTGACTGTACTATGTGTCTTTTGCTTACAGTCACACACTTATACCCTAACATGGTACCTAGTTCAAAAGTAGAATAGGTATTTGTTCAAATATTTAACAAATACTTATTGACTACCAAGCAAATACTGGGCACTGTTCTTGAGCTAGAAATCTAGCACTGAATAAAACAGACAACTGCTTGACCCGTCACTGAATAAAACACACACACACACACACACACACACAACACACCCACCCCTACCTCCCTACTCACATGAAGTTTACATTCTAGTAGGAGAGACAGCCAATGATCAAGTAAGTAAAATATAGTATGCCAGGTGGTACTACATGAACTAGGGGAGAGAGTCCAGTGGCTCCCTGGGAAGGCAGCCAGTACAAAAGCCACAGGCCCTGCTGTTTTCAAGGAGCAACAGGGAAACTGGTATGACTGGAGCAGACTGAGCAAAGGTAGGAGGGGTCAGGGAGTCAATGGGATAGGGACCTAGAGTGCAGGAATGAATTAACAAATTGATACTAAAAGCATGAGGTGGGAGAAAGAGGAAACTCTTCTGAGGTCAGTACTCTGGGCTTTCTAGCATGTAGACTGGTTAAGCTAAAAGAACACATGCTTTGTAGACAGTGAATTTTTATTCTGGTTTGGTTATTTGTGCTATTTGGTAGTTATTTAACCTCTCTAAATTTTAGTTTTTTGGTCCTTACCCTCATCTGTAAAATAGGAATAATACTTACCTCGTCAGGTTGTTTTAAGGATTAAGTAAGATCAAGTGGCACAGAGTAGACCCTCAGTATGCTTGTTTCTTTTTCACTATAAACTAAATCCCACACTGATAGCAACTGGGAATTGGAGTCTGTGTTCTGGTACCAGGGCTACCATAACAATGGTATTATTTAGTCTTCCTGGGCTTCAGTTTCTTAACTAAGAAAATGCAGATGCTACACACACACATTATAAAAACAGATATACATCAGTTAAGGTGTTGTTATAAAATTATAATCAAATAACATTACTATTACAATTTATCTTAATATTAAAAATTCAAAACAGCAAAAGTATATGACTCCTGTTTCTCTATGTTACTTCATCTCAAAAATCCTGTAAATTTTAATTATTTAAGCATGAAGTTGTAAAGATTTATTTAGCAGCCATGTTAACTTTTATTCCCTTTTCCTGTCCCTGCTTAAGAACACTGATCTAATAGAAAGATCTCTGGGACTTCCTTGGCGGTCCAGCGGTTAAGACTTTGCCTTCCAATGCAGGGGGTGTGGGTTCGGTCCCTGGTCGGGGAGCTAAGATCCCACATGCCTTGGGGCCAAAAAACCAGAAAACATAAAACAGAACCAATATTGTAACAAATTCAATAAAGACTTTAAAAACGGTCCACATCAAAAAAATCTTAAAAAAAAAAAAATCTCCAAGAAAACGTTTCACTGCAAAAATCAAGGTGAAGGATAAAGAGAGTTTATAGTAAGCTATTTTTTGTATAAAAAAGGGAGAGACTAAGAATCTTTATTTGTATTTGCTTATTTACTCATAAAGACACTATAGAAGTACATGTAAGAAACTAGTATCAGTGGTTATAGGTTGGGGAAGAGGAACTGGCACATGAAGGATGAGGTAGGACCCTATACCTTTTAATATACATATTTGGAGACGTATATATTTAGGAATGCTAATCTGAAATCCAAGACTGAAATTCAGACTTTCTTGAAGAGTTAAAACTGAGCAAAGTAAACTTTGTATAATTAAAAAGTTAAGTATACAACAGTATGAAAACCTCAAATAACTTTTCTCAGATAATTTGGGTATCCCTCAACCTGTTATTTGTATTTTTTTCTGAAATGTTCAAAAAACATTATAAAATATCCTCAATAGTCTTCTCCACATTTTCCACTATGGAAACTAAGCCCAGCAGTAGCACATACAGAAAGAGACTGCATCCGTCAGCCCACCCCACCTCTGAGTCCCCAGGCAGACAAGTCTAGGAGCATATTATCTCAGCAGAGAACGTTACTGCACGTTTACACGCAAGGAACAAAGAACAGGAGAAAGAGGAGCAGAACATCAAAGAGGCTTTGGGAGAATCAGCTATTAGTATCCGTTGTGATATGCTGGCATTTCACTGGATAATACACATTCAAAGCACGTTCTCTTCCAGGAAGGGAGAAGAGCTGTGGTGTAGATCTGTGAACAAAAGAGGAATGGGAAGTACTGATCCCAAATATATTTGAGCAGCAAACAGTGAAGAGTTATGAATGTCAGAGACAACTAACACAAAGAGAGCTAACGGAAGTTTTCCAAAAAATCAACTATGCCCTAAAGTGGTGGTTACAACCAGAGGCGACATTTCCCCCCCAGGTTTTCCGCAATGTTGGGAGACATTGTTTGATTGTCACAACACAGCTGGGGGTACTGAGTTACTTCTGGCATCTAGTGGGTAGAGGCCAGGGGTGCTGCTAAGCACCCTGCAATGCACAGGGCAGTCCGCACACCAAGGAGTCATCCAGCCCAGGATGTCAGTACTGCCGAAGCCGAGAAACCCGGGCCTACCAATGATAATCAGTATAGCAAACCATGTGCATGGCTGAAAAGATCCATGAATGGCCTGAAGATAGATCACAGTAAATAGATTATGGAGTAATATCTTTCATTCTAGTGTGAATTCGGACTCTGTCTCTCCCAGGTGACCATTACATGAGGCATCCCATTGTGGCTGAGATGTTCTTCTATACTGTCATCATCGGTACAGTTTCCTACTTCTAGTGGTAACTGATATGTATTGTGCCAGGCAGTATGCTAGGAGCTTTTGTATAGATTATTTTACTTGATCCTTGGAACAGCACTATTATGAGGGAGGTTCCAGTATTATCCCCGTTCTACAGATGAAGAAAATGAGATTTGTAGAGGTTAAATTGCTTGCTCAGTCACACTAGGTAGAGTGGGGAAGCCAAGACTCAGGTCTGAAAATTGAACTCCAAAATCTGAATTTCTCCCCCAGCACTACCCTGCCCCCCACAGTATTCTATTGCCTCTTTCCCATTTGTGCCTCGGTGCTGGTGAGCGTACTTGCTCCCTGTCAGTCATCCTGCCTGGCCCTTGTCACCCAGTCACCTGCACTGTTTACTGCCATCTACTGCTGGGGCAGCAGGGAATAGGCAGTAGAGAGGACATCATTCCTATCCTAAAGAAGGCTACCATGGTGGAGCAAACAAATATGATACAGAAGAACACAGATCACAAAGAGTACCAAGTCAACCACAGAGAGGGGGAGGAAGGAATGGAAAGAATGATAAACAGTCAAAATGTTAGGAACCTGGGAACAAGCCCAATATCATCATTACCATCAACTTAAACTTAAAGGCGGCTCTGCATGCCATGTACAAGGCAAGGTGCTCTCAGGAATATAGGAGCACGCTCAATCTGTGACAATCCAAGGTACCACATGCTGGGTGGCTTTTTGAATACTTCTCCCAGGCAGCCGGGGAAGGCACCATGTCTGTGGGAGGCCTAGGTAGGCCTTGATGGATCAGGGAGATGAAACTTCCAGTCTGCCGAGGACCTGAAGTCTCAATCTGTTGAAAGACAGGCTAGTTTTTTTTCCTTTGTTTGTTTTTTTGGTGTAGTAGCAATCAAAATGGAAAGTCTGGAAAAGAAAAAAATGTTAAAACACTGATCTGAGGGGTCAGAGTGGGGAAGCGGGGAGAAGAACATGAAAAGAAAAGTGAGTAGGCTCTTTAGTGTAGTAGTATACTCACAGTAATTTTTTTTTTTTTAAGTTTCTTCATGATAGCTATAATATATTCAAAGCAAGGAATCTATTTCAGTAAATGGCAAAAAGACAAATCGATCTGAGTAGATACTTTTTAATACGAAAAATTAAAATGGGGGACAAGGAAGCATAAGCTTAGTGGTATTCAATGAACATCCATCATCAAATAGTTCTTTCTAGAAAGTTCCTTAACTGACAATACAGCACTGAAGAAGTAACAACATATAATTCAGGCTCTAAGTAATTATCGTGGTCCAAATTTACACATGCTGTCCTTATTGTCACTCCCTTGTTAGTTCTGATTTCCTCTCCTGGGCCTAGACTGAGCACCTTTTTAAGTCTCCACCTGGCCCTTTGATTGGAGTGTGCAGAGTCTCCTAGCCCAGATTCCATGGTCTCAAAATGAAAATATTCTCCTTGTAGCCTTACTCCCCAAGCTCGGTGCCTGTGAGCTCTTAGACTGACCTTTTTCTAGTTCTGAAACCTTGCCTTTCAGCAGTTTTTCTTTCTAGGAGACGCTTTATCTCAGTTTCTTTGCTCTTTTTCCTTCTTTTTTTTTTTTAATTAATTAATTAATTTATTTTTGGCTGTGTTGGATCTTTGTTTCTGTGCGAGGGCTTTCTCTAGTTGCGGCAAGCGGGGGCCACTCTTCATCGCGGTGCGCGGGCCTCTCACTATCGCGGCCTCTCTTGTTGCGGAGCACAGGCTCCAGACGCGCAGGCTCAGCAGTTGTGGCTCACGGGCCTAGTTGCTCCGCGGCATGTGGGATCTTCCCAGACCAGGGCTCGAACCCGTGTCCCCTGCATTGGCAGGCAGATTCTCAACCGCTGCGCCACCAGGGAAGCCCTTCCTTCTTTTTAAAAAAAGATTTGTACCAATCCTGGTCCCTCTGCTCAATCTGAGAATTTCATAAGCTCCTCTTAGGATCCTTAGGTTTCTCTGCTAAAAGCTCCCAACCTCCTTATAATTAGTAGGTCACTGATGATCTGCATCTTATTAATTCACTTCCTCTGACCCCTGGGGAGCCAAACAAGATTGTTCAGATGTTGAAGAGTTCTGATTCACCCCCATTTTTACTGTATATTCCTCTGACACCAGCTAAAGCCTTCTCCATCACTTCATGCCCTAATTCTTGTTTCAAACAGTGAAGGAAAACAGCAACCCAGTTTTCTGGACCTGGACCCATTTATGGTGTCTCTAAATGATCTCAATGATGATGACAGTATCTTCAGTAACAAGGACATAAAGCAGACACAGATTTATACTCATACTTGGCTAGCAGATGCCAAAAAAAGTGTTACTGTTCTTCTAGATCTTGCTGACCAAGTCAAATGAATCAAGCATTACATTATGACTATGGTATGCTGTAGCTGTAATTTTTAAAAAAAAACCTTTAACTTGTGAGAGAAATAAAAGGAAGCAGCATACATAGAATAAAAAAGACTAGTCATAGCTATTTTTATGAGTGCTCCTAAAAATTAGACTAAACAGTGAAAAGTCCCATTGAAAAAGCAGAGAGTAGAGCAAGGAAACATAAATTACAGGCTTGATTACCAAAAACCTATCTCAACCTAAGGAAGCTTTCTAACAAATTCCATGTAATTACTCTGCAAACTGCTTAGAATTCTGTGGTTATTTAACCATAAACATGGCTGCTATCAATGCAATGCAACAATTAAAATTACATATTAGATAAAAATTGCTTAAAGATATATAGTGGGATATCATTATAATCAGACTATCAAAGTCTAGCCATGAGAGCAGATATAAAAATGAATAAAGCATTGTATGTAGTTTTCTGCTTATTAATTAACATGTTAAATCAAGAAGAAAAAGTAATGTATTAAACTAGTGCTGGAAGAATGAAAGCAAATATAGGAATTGAGGCCCATCGAGGTGAAGTTACACAGTTAGGACTAGAATGAGAGATACACTATTTCATATATCTTAAGAAAAGACCAAACAGGACTTGGTATCATCACACTGTTTGGTTGTTGATGGGAAACTATTATAAGTTATGACCAGAGTAAGGTCTGCAAGTATACAGGCAGGTTTTAACAGAAAAAGGTAAACTGATAAATAACAGGCACAGTACTTTGCACATAGTAGGTGCTCACTGTAATTGCCTCATAAAAGTCTGAAATGAATTAAATGTCTGCCGACCTGCACAGCACTGTGAATGAACCCATTTAAGAACCAGGTCACTCAGTGGTTTCCATGCCCTTATTTCAAATTGTGGTTTCAAACAAAACACGATGTCTTATGGAGGCAGTTTTGTCACTTAGGATTTTTCTAAAAACTACGAAAGAGGCATTTGAAGGCAGGGAATCTTCCATCTATCTATGATGGGGAGCAACTAGTTTTATTAACAACGTAAACACTAAAGCAGTGAGTAGGCCAGTGAATCTGGGGACTTCATCAGTATGAAGTGAAGGGCTCACTCAGTAACAGCCTGAAGAAGGTGACAGCATAAATCAGAGACTTTTCCAGAGAAAGACATATTTGCCATTTATGCTTCAACTGTCTATCCTCAAGATGAACAGTGATTCTCAAACTATGGCCCCTTTCAAGAGGTCTATGAGGTCAAAGCTATTTTCATAATAACGCTATCTTTTTCATTCATTCCCTCACAAGCATAAAAGGAGTTTTCCAAAGGCTACATGACATGTGGTGACGTCATTGCTCTTACAGCTGATGGAATGTGTGAAACAGATTTGAGAATCCAGCTGCCTTCAATTAAGCCAGGCATTAGAGTTTGCAGAAATATAAAACAGCCCTTCCCACTAAGTTATTGGGTTAGAAAAAGTTATTTTTCATAAAAACATCTTATTTATGTTAACATATAGTGGGTTTATTATTTTTAATGAATAAACATATAAATACTTTAAAATATCTTGGTCTGAATCTCTAATACTATAAATACTGATAGACATAACCCACATCATCAAAAGCTCTTTAGAGTCCTCAATGATTTTTTTAAGAGCATAAAGGAATCATGAGACCAAAAAGTTTGAGAACCACTACTCTGGAGGCTTTACTGAGTTGCACTGAAATTATCTGCTCATTCTTTCCCAAAAGCCTACAAACTCTGGAGAACAGGAAACCTCCCTGTTCATCTCAGTATAGCCCCAGTATTATATTCTTTGTTGTTTGCAAATTAAATGAACAAAAGTGTTGCCATATTCATAACATCAGAAACTTTAAATTCAAGATCCACATAGTAAATACAGTGGGTATTTGTCCTCTAAAAGATGACAGGTGAGAAACTAAGCTGACTCTGAAGTTGTTCACTACTTATAGGTTGATTTCTATAGCTACCAGAAACAACACAATGCCATTAATGGCTTGTGGTTTTATTGCTTGATAATCATGCTAAGCTTATTTATATGGGCCGGTTGTATGAAAAACTGGGAACGGATCTGGAAAAGTAGAAACATAATTGATGTGTTAGGGTGGTCAGACCATAGGTGAATATTTCCTTTTCAGTTTCATTGTTGTTGATGTAATGTTGCTTGTGTAATAAACAAACATATTTGTCCAGTAGAGCTCTGGCTCTGAGGAAAAAATAAAAAGGACCACTCCTTTGTTTGCAGAGATGAAATAACCAAAGGAGAGTGGGGGGCTAGGATGTGGACATTTACCACCCATCTCCCTTCTCCTCAAACAAGCAAGCACATACAGTTCTAATGCAGGGATCCGAAGAAGGAAGAACAGTCTCAGTTCTTTCCAGAGGCCAGTGTACTTGGAGAACACCAACGGGAAAACCATTTACACCTAATTTTCTTAAATACCTAAAACCAGGCACATGGTAAACACCAGAGCACCTTCTTTTAAAAATGAATAAAATTAGTTAGGACAATACTACAGTATTTCCCACAGGAAAATGTTCATTCATTCATTCAAAAAGCCATTCATGTGGTACCTTCTACATGTAAGGGCTTTGTAGTAGACAATATAGAAGACACAAATGAATCAGACATGTGTCCTGTTCTTAAGAAGCTTATATTTTAGTAGTGTTGATTGTAATGTACATAAATAAAACACAAATCAAAAATGATGAGAATTATATATAAGTTATTATGGGTATGACTGGCATTATAGCATTTAGACACACCATCTGTTTCATTATGTGTGTTATATGGTGCATATTACTAACAGTGTCTTACTTAGAGGAGATAAAATACAGTCACACATGTGTGCTGACGTGTGTGTAAATAAAAACTGAAAAGATGCTCTGAATGTATACTTTGTAATAAGGAACCAGCATTATGATTAGTACCAAAGAATGCTCAAGATGACATACGTGATTATTTTTGAAAAAACAAGGAGCTGGCATTGCATAGAATAATAGTGATAAACTACAGTAAGTTATGACAGTTCCGAGCCATAATAGAAACTTTAAAGAAGAGCTGTTATAAGCCACTGCTGTAAGCCAGTTTGGATTTAACTACCTCACATTTGTGTACATAAAACCAGCTTCTACAACCTGTTTTTATTGGACAGGATTCAGTGAATGTTCCTATAATCCTCTCATGTCAGTACTTGAACATGAATATGAGTACTCCAAGACAGTATTCTTCAAACTGGAGTACACATACTCTTGTGGGTACACAAAGAATTTCCAGAGGTATAAGCATGGAGAGCTTTCAGGGAATCAATGTCTACATCCGCAATTCACACACATGCTTTCTGCCAGAAGAAAAGTGCTTGTGCTCTACAAGTTTCCTTTTCTAACAACCCTTTCAAAAGAGTCTTCTTCTTACTTAACAAAGTCTTACCAAATTAATGTAAGATCTTCTTACATTGTATCTTCCTGGGTTGGAAACCCCTCTGGGGCACAGACAAAGGGACAACTCTAGAAATACTCCTGATAGAGTCCCATGAGAGCAGAGCAGCAGCAGCTTCAGAACCAACCACTGGATGGATATAGGCAAATAACAGTGCCTGTTATTTCATCTGGGGACAACTCAGGGTAATAAGTTTTTTGTTTTTGTTTTTTTAAATTTTTATTTATTTGTTTTTTTGGCTGCCTTGGGTCTTCGTTGCTGCGCGTGGGCTTTCTCTATGTTCGGTGAGCAGGGGCTACTTTTCCTTGCGATACACAGGCTTCTCATTGCAGTGGCTCCTCTTGTTGCAGAGCACGGCACAGGCTCTAGGTGCAGGGGCTTCAGTAGCTGTGGCACGTGGGCCATAGAGTGCAGGCTCAGTAGTCGTGGCGCACGGGCTTAGCTGCTCCGTGGCATGTGGGATCTTCCTGGACCAGGGATCAAACCCATGTCCCCTGCATTGGCAGGCGGATTCTTAACCACTGTGCCACCAGGGAAGTCCCGGGTAATAAGCTCTTGTTCCTCATCTCTTCTAGAAGTGAAATGGTTACCAGAGGGATGTGTATTTACACTTTTACTTAAGTTGAAAAATGAAGCCAGACTTTTCCTGAATGTCTGATTTGGTTGACTGGTTTGCCAGTGATGACTTTTAGATTATATGGCAGACGTTAATATATATCTTTTGCAATTATTTAAACCTTGAATAAAAAATTCTAGATGCCAGCTTTAAAATGTGTGAAGGCGTACTTAGTTAAAAAAAATTCTTTTAGAACAAATTACCGAAAGAGAATTAAGAAAACAATTCCATTTACAATAACATCAAAATGAATAAAATACTTAGGAATAAATTTAACCAAGGAAGTAAAAGATCTGTATAGTAAAACTATAAGACATTGATGAAATAAAATGAAGAAGACACAGATAAATGGACTGATGTTCCATGTTCATGGATTGGAAGAATTAATATTGTTAAAATGTCCATACTATCCAAATGATCTACAGATTCAATGTAATTCCTATCAAAATTCCAATGTAATTTTTCACAGAAATAGAAAATACAATCCTAAAATGTACATGGAACCACAAAAGACCCTGAATAGCCAAAGCAATCTTGATAAAGAACAAAGCTGGAGGCATCACATGTCCTGATTTCAAACTATACTAGAAGCCTATAATAATCAAAACAGTTGGTATTGGCATAAAAAAAGACACAGAGACCAGTGAAACACAAAAGAGAGCCCAGACATAAACCCATCCATATATGGTCAATTAATTTTCAACAAAGGAGCCAAGAATATACAAGGGGGAAAGGATAGTCTCTTCAATAACTGGTGCTGGAAAAACAGGATATTCACATGCAAAAAAATGAAATTGGACTCCTGTCCTACATTATACACAAAAATCAACTCAAAATGGATTAAAGATTTGAACCTAAGACCTGAAACTAAAAGTCCTAGAAAAAAAATATAGGGGGAAGCTCCCTGACACTGGTCTTGGCAATGATGTTTTGAATTTGACACCAAAAGCAAAGGTAACAGAAGTAAAAATAAGCAGATAGGACTACATCAAACTAAAAAGAGCTTCTGCACAGCAGAGGAAACCACGAACAAAATGAAAAGGTATCCTATGGAATGGGAGACAATATTTGCAAACCACATATAACTGATAAGGGGTTATTATCCAAAATATACAAAGAACTCATACAACTCAAAGCAGAAAATTCAAATAACCGAATTAAAAAATGGGCAAAGGACCTAAACAGACATTTTTCCAAAGAAGACATACAAATGGCCAACAGGTATATGAAAAGGCACTCCACATCACTAATCATCAGGGAAATGCAGATCAAAACCACAATGAGATATCATCTCACATCTGTGAGGATGTCTATTATCAAAAAGACAATAGATAACAAATGCTAGGGAGGATGTGGAGAAAAGGGAACTGCTGCACACTGCAGATGGGAATGTAAACTGGTATAGCCACTACAGAAAACAGTGTAGAGGTTTCTCAAGAAATTAAAAATAGAACTACCATGTGATCCTTTGGTATATATCCCAAGGAAATGAAATCACTATCTTGAAGAGACATCTGTACTCCCATGTTCACTGCAGAATTATTCACAATAGCCAAGGTATGGAAACAGTCTGAGTGTCTGACAACGGATGAATGGGTAAAGAAAATGTGGCGTGTATGTGTGCATATATACAAATGTATTTTACATATATAAATATGTAAATGCATTACATATACAAATGCATATACGTAAATATATGTAAAGTATCTTTTATACAATGTATGTAAAAGTATATTTATATATAATGTATACATATAAGTGTTATATATAATACATTATACATCTACAGTACATATATACATTTACATGTGTGTACACACACATATATGTGTGGGAATACACACACACACACGTGTATATATATGGTGGAATATTATTCAGCCTTTAAAAAGAAGGAAATCCTGCCATTTGCAATAACATGGATGAACCTAGAGGGCATTATGCAAAGTGAAATAAGCCAGGCAGAGACAGACAAACAGTGCATGGTATTACTTAAATGTGGAATCTTAAAAAAAAAGTTGAACTCAGAAAGAGAGTAGAATGGTGGTTGCCGGGGACTGGGGGAATGGGGGAAATAGGGAGGGGCTGGTAAAACTATAGTTATAAGATGAATACAGTCTGAGGTTATCATGTATAACACGGTGATTACAGTTGATAATACTGTATTTTATAATTGAAATTTGCTGAGAGAATAGAACATAAGTGTTCTTACACACACAAAAAAGGTGAACATGTGAGGTAATGGAACTATTAACTTGGTGGGAATCCTTTCATATTCATATATATGTATATCAAATCATCACACTGCATACTTTAAATATCTTATAATTTTATTTTTCAATTATACCTCAATAAGTAAAAAAGACAGCATTTGCTAAAAGAAAGTGCTATAATTACTCTTTACAGGAACAAATTAATTGTACATAATAGAAAATTATTTTAGGAGATAGGAGCAAACATTTGAAAACCACTGCTCTGTGAGATATGAACTAAAAAGAATGCAAGCACAATGATAAATGAGAATTTTTCTTTAGGCTGATAAGTTTCTCTAACACACAGAGTGTTCCTTGAGAAAGACACTTCAGATGTGGACCAGGTCCATGAACTAGTTTGTGTTCTTTGTTGGAGAGGCAATGTAGTATGGGGAAAGAGAACAGGCTCTGTCTGCCCCTTCCTGATCTTTCTGACCCTCAATTTTCATGGCTGTAAAATAGAGAATAATCTCAAACCCTATAGCCTCACCTGGGAATTAGAAGCAATAGCTGTACTACTGACTTAGATCAGTGCTTGGCAGCACATCACTGGCATTAAAAGAATGGTAGCTATTATATAGTCTCAAATAATTTTAGTCTTTGGGCTAGAACTAAAGTTATTTACTGCCTTTTTTAAGGTGAAAATTTAGCTACTAATCGAACACCTATGATATGCATTTTAAGTCATTTTTTCCAGTAATGATGACAGATTTTAGATTAGTCCTACCTGATGTTCTCTGTGAGAAAAATGGATGGCCCTGTAGGTCAGGAATATATGCTATGCCGACAATTTGGGGTATTATCAATGATGAACAATTGGCTGAGTTAATATTGAGCCAGAATACCATTTCCAGAAAACATCTGACACATACATAGTAAAGCTTTAGTCAGTCCTGGCATCACCTGGGAACATGCTGTAATGCAAACTTTGAGGCCCATCCCCTGCGTACAAAATTGGAATCTGCCATTTAACAAGATTCCCAGGTGATTCAAATGAACCTTAAACTGTGAGAAGCACTGGTAGAGAACAGGCTCTGAGCAGAGACGATACAATCACCAGGTGTATATGTAACTCAGGTGGGAAAGATGAGTCAGGCAGGACCATAAAGAGTCTAACTTCTAATGACAGACTGGCATATACACGTGTATAAACACACACACAACACGAACACAGGCGTAGATCAGTGGTTCTCAACTGGGGGTGATGCTGCACCCCCAGAAGATACTGGCCAATGTCTGGAGATATTTTTGGTTGTCACAACTGGGGAGATGTTACGAGCATCTCCTGAGTAGAGACCAAGGATGCTGCTAAACATCTTACAAGGCCCTCCACCATAAAGAATCAGTTGGCCCAAAATGTCAATAGTGCTGATGTTGAAGAAACCCTAGCATAGATTATACAAACATATTAATTGGAAAAGTCACAAACGCATATTAATTGGAACTATTCATGGGAAAAGGAGCAATAATTTGACCTCACAGTTCTGAGGGGAAGAATTTCATATCTGGACATCCCAAGGTCTATGCTGCTTTCAAGATTATGAGTACCCTGGTTAAAAGCTCTCAAAATCACTTATCTGCTGTTACTAGCAAAACCAGAGTCAATGATAATCTGTATTAGCATATAAAGTCAGTCAGCATCAATGCCTAGAGCCTGTTAATATGCAAAGAAAAATAATGGAGACAGAAAATTGTTACTGTTTGGTTTAAAACCCAATCCTACTGAAGAAGGAAGCTGCCTTAGGACCCTCAAACTCCACACCCTTCTTACCAAAAGATACCAAGTCTATACCCTCATTGTACACGTCCACAATCCCTTGTCTGCAATTTCAAAGATCTAAAAACTACATAAAGTTTTTGCTAAATTGTGGCAGCAAAACTTCTTATCTGAACTCATTTGGCAGCAAAACCTGAATGGATGTGAGGTTATTTATTATCTTAATTATCCCACTTAGTGTAACTATTCACATGGTTCACTGTAGAAGTATTCAGAGGTTTACTTAGGAGGTGGTGCCACAGGCCTTACTGAAGCTGTTATGTAATATATGGTGAATGCTCCTTACTGCCCTTCTAAAATTTGAAAACTCTAGAATTTTGGAAACATTTGGCTTTGGAAATTCTAGATAAGTGATCGTGGACCTCAAATAACTAAAATGCAGTCAACACTCAGCAAATATTTGCTAAAAGCATTCAAATAAATATTTGAAAGAAAAAAAATAACATAGTCGACTATGTGTGTGTATATACACATAAACACACACACTTGTATTATATACTCACATAAATATATATATCCCTGCATTAGTAATTAGCATTGTGGCAATTAGCTTCCTTGTTTAGGGCACTGTGCACAACAGGCCAGGCTTGCAGCTTCAAATCTTGTAAGACCAGCTAACTTTACAAAGAAACACCTTTCTTCAAGACTATAAATTAACCTCAAACTTTATCCTTCAAAATGCTTCTGGATATAAGGCAAGAAATAGTGAATGATTTAGGATAAACCCAGTCACCATACCAGAAGAAGTGCTGATTCCAATTCAGTAGCATAACCAGTGTCTCTGTCTCTCTCTTTTTTTTTTCTCTCTCTCTCTCATACATACATCACAACCCTGCAATGTGTAATAGCATTACAAGCACCCTACGGGCTCTGGAAAGGTTCCATCAGGGCCTCCCTCCTATCCTGGATTCACACTGGTTGATGGTTGGGGGTATAACTCTTTCTGCATATAAATTCCTATTTTCCTCCCTGAAAGGCTTTACCTGACTAGCCTGTTGACTGTCCTAAGGTGTGCTCATGGGACTGGTCCAGGGCAACAGCAGGTTGTTAGGAAACAAGTAGTAAGGAAATGCTGAGAGCAAATGTATTCGAATTGTCAGTTTCACGTGTCTAACTGTGTAAGATGGGGCTTGGAAACAGATGGGGATACCAGCCAATTTTCAGAAACCATGAAAAAGATAAATGAACTTGCACCATGCTGAAAAAGATGCATCATGCTTGCTGCTGAAAACACTGAACACAACGGAAACCGAAGCATCTTCAAAATCTTTTTTGCCAGTTATGGCAATGCCAAGATTCACTGATGACCATTCAATTCTAATGTTCTTTTCATTATACTTCAAACAGTCTTCCCTCCTTCGTATCCTAAGAAAACATACCTTCTTCTCATGAAAATGAAATAGCACATGGTATTATTTAATAAGTTGAAAAATCCTGAAAAGTTTTTGTGAAACTGTTCTCTAATAAAATTCTAAGAACTGTGATGTAGAGAGGGGAAAATATTTCACTGCAGTACTGTTAAATACCATTCTAATGCTAAGGTGGGAGGAAGAAGCACTTTGCCAAAGTTTCTGTAACCACTTCACCACCAAAGCAGTTTACCCATGGATGCTGCCACTGGGTTGTGAAGTCCCACTACCTTTCAGGAGGGAGCCACCGTGCTTCTCTTCTCAGGTTCCCATGTGTCTCAAATAGGGAGTGGGACAGAGCCAGAAGCCATGGGCAAGCCTCTTGCCAAGACTGTGGATGAGATCATCAACCACCCCACCCCGGCATCCAGACCAGCTTCTTCAGAATTTCACAGGCCACAGCCCTTGGGCCAGCCTGTCAGGTTCTCAAAACAGGAAAAACTAAAAGTGGATCCTCCCCATAAAAAAGTTTGAAAGTTCTTACATTATACAATTATTTTAAACACGTTCCTCTTGTGTAGTGTAATTACAGAAGAGTGGATTAGAATCTCAAAAAGGACTCTATTTCCAAGAAGAATACCCCAACTTAACTTCCTAGTAAAATGTCCTCTCAAATCCTAAACAACTTTAAAAAGAAAGTTCTGTGGCAAGAATTAAAGACATGCATTGGATAGTTAACTCATTCCTAGTAGAAAAGATATATTAAAATATTATAAATTCTCTATGCTTGATCAGAAAACAAATATTTATAACTTTTCATCCATGACAAGTCCTTTAGTTCAATTCTTCAGGTATTCCATCCTATTTTAGCTTCTGTATAACAATACTGCAAAGCTGTAATTACATCCTCTATAATCAGCCCATTCCCAGTGTAATTAAGGAGTGCCACAAATTTAAAACTATGACTTCAATACTGAGGGAAAAAATGTGTGGAAGAGACAGTTTATATTGCAGGTAAAATGTCCTCCTGCTTTGTTGACAAACTTAAAACGTAAAGAAAAAAAATAACATGTTATCATAGAGTCATCATTCAAGAGGGACTCATTATGTTCCTGATAAGAGTTTTTCCTCCATCATTTCTAACATGTCACTCATCAAGCTCTTTTGTATCAAATCCCATGCTCTTCCCAAGTGTTATGAAAACTCTAAACCCCTTTAGGTGCCTGTCAATTACTCTCATTCAACTACCATCCACTGTGGGGATAGAGATATATGTGAATTGATTCCTGACACAGTGTCAGGCTAGTGTAAACCAAATTTAAACTGGCAAACAGGTCCATCAGTAAAGTGCCTAACTTCTAAGCAATGTGAATAAATTTTATCTTAACTAAGAATCAGGAAGCTGATCACCAAACATTAATGTATCACATAATGGTTCATGCCAACCATTTGATAAATATAATAATAACCACATTAATAAAATGGATCAACAGCAACAATTATCAAATGTTTATTATGTGCCAGCACTGTGAGAATCTTAGACAAATTATCTCATTTAATTTTCACAGATGGCCCCTGAGATAATACAATTATTGCCTCCATTTTTCATAGAAGAAACTGAAGCCCTGCGGATGTTAAATAACTGCCCAGGTTAATTAGTTGGTAAGAGTAGGGCCAGTCTGGAAGCTTCCTCCAACTGAATCTCAAGCTTGTGTCTGTTTTTACAGCCTTCAGGCTACAATGTCTACTGATTATATGTTATACAAGCAATTTAAACCAAATATTCTTGCCCTCCTGGTGAACTGCAACTGTTACCAATCAATGAGGGGTGGGAGGAAAGCAGGTAGTGAAAACAAAAAAAGCAAGACATCTGTTTAATCAAGATTCTCCTCCCCCATCAAATTCAGGAACTCCTTTCCATATACTGTATGAGTCGATACTGTCTTACTAAATTACATAAATGTTTACTCACAGCTGACAAGTTACTAAAGCACCAGTTACAAAATAGAATGCGCTCTTGTATTTTTCAGATTAAAAAGGTTAATTGACCAAGAAACGGAGTCCCAGAAGAAGAAGGAGCAAGAAAAAGAGAAGAGGGTCACTGCCCTGAAAGAGGAGCTGACCAAACTGAAGTCTTTTGCTTTGATGGTGGTGGACGAACAACAAAGGCTGACGGCACAGCTTGCCCTTCAAAGACAGAAAATCCAAGACCTAACCACGAGTGCAAAGGAAACACATGCTAAACTAGCCCTTGCTGAAGCCAGAGTTCAGGAAGAAGAGCAGAAGGCAACCAGACTAGAGAACGATCTGCAAACGCAGACCACAAAGTTTCACCAGAACCAAGAAACAATTATGGCGAAGCTCACCAATGAGGACAGCCAAAATCGCCAGCTTCGACAAAAGCTGGCAGCACTCAGCCGGCAAATTGATGAGTTAGAAGAGACAAACAGGTCTTTACGAAAAGCAGAAGAGGAGCTGCAAGATATAAAAGAAAAAATTAACAAGGGAGAATATGGAAACTCCAGCATCATGGCTGAAGTTGAAGAGCTCAGGAAACGTGTGCTAGAAATGGAAGGGAAGGATGAAGAGCTCATAAAAATGGAGGAGCAGTGCAGAGATCTCAATAAGAGGCTGGAAAAGGAAACATCACTGAGTAAAGACTTTAAACTCGAGGTTGAAAAACTCAGTAAAAGAATTATGGCTCTGGAAAAATTAGAAGATGCTTTCAACAAAAGCAAACAAGAATGTTACTCTCTGAAATGTAATTTAGAAAAAGAAAGGATGACCACAAAGCAGTTATCTCAGGAACTGGAGAGTTTAAAGATAAGGATCAAAGAGCTAGAAGCCACTGAAAGTCGGCTGGAGAAGACAGAATTCACCCTAAAAGAGGATTTAACTAAACTGAAAACATTAACTGTGATGCTGGTAGATGAACGGAAAACAATGAGTGAAAAATTAAAGCAAACTGAAGATAAGTTACAAGCTGCTGCTTCTCAGCTTCAAATGGAGCAAAATAAAGTGACAACGGTTACTGAGAAGTTAATTGAAGAAACTAAAAGGGCACTGAAGTCCAAAACTGATGTGGAAGAAAAAATGTACAGTGTAACAAAAGAGAGAGATGATCTAAAAAACAAACTGAAAGCAGAAGAAGAGAAAGGAAATGATCTCCTGTCCAAAGTTAACATGTTGAAAAACAGGCTTCAATCATTGGAAGCAATTGAGAAAGATTTCCTAAAAAACAAATTAAATCAAGATTCTGGTAAGTCCACAACAGCATTACACCAAGAGAACAATAGGATTAAAGAGCTCTCTCAAGAAGTGGAAAGACTGAAACTGAAGTTAAAGGATATGAAAGCCATTGAGGATGACCTCATGAAAACTGAAGATGAGTATGAGACTCTAGAACAAAGGTATGCTAATGAACGAGACAAAGCTCAATTTTTATCTGAAGAGCTGGAACATGTTAAAATGGAACTTGCCAAATACAAGTTAGCAGAAAAGACAGAGTCCAGCCATGAACAATGGCTTTTCAAAAGGCTTCAGGAAGAAGAAGCTAAATCAGGTCACCTCTCAAGAGAAGTGGATGCGCTGAAAGAGAAAATTCATGAATACATGGCAACTGAAGACCTGATATGTCACCTCCAGGGAGATCATTCAGTTCTGCAAAAGAAACTCAGTCAACAAGAAAACAGGAACAGAGATTTAGGAAGAGAGATTGAAAATCTCACTAAAGAGTTAGAGCGGTACCGTCATTTCAGTAAGAGCCTCCGGCCCAGTCTCAATGGAAGAAGAATCTCTGACCCTCAAGTATTTTCCAAAGAAGTTCAAACAGAAGCAGTGGACAATGAGCCACCTGATTACAAGAGTCTCATTCCTCTGGAACGAGCAGTCATCAACGGTCAGTTATATGAGGAGAGTGAGGACCAGAATGAGGACCCTCATGATGAGGAGTCCGTGCTGTCCTTCAAATGCAACTCATCTACTCCCTGTCCTGTTAACAGGAAGCTATGGATTCCTTGGATGAAGTCCAAGGAGGGCCATCCTCAGAATGGAAAAATACAAACTAAACCCAGTGGCAACTTCGTGCAACCTGGAGATCTAGTCCTAAGCCACACACCTGGGCAGCCACTTCATATAAAGGTTACTCCAGACCATGTCCAAAACACAGCCACTCTTGAAATCACAAGTCCGACCACAGAGAGTCCTCACTCTTACACAAGCACTGCAGTGATACCAAACTGTGGCACCCCAAAGCAAAGGATAACCATCCTCCAAAATGCTTCCATAACTCCAGTGAAATCAAAAACCTCTGCTGAAGGCCTTATGAATTTCGAGCAAGGCATGTCCCCAATTACCATGGCAACCTTTGCCAGGGCACAGACCCCAGAGTCTTGTGGTTCCATAACTCCAGAAAGGACAATGTCACCTATTCAGGTTTTGGCTGTTACTGGTTCAGCTAGCTCCCCTGAGCAGGGACGCTCTCCAGAGCCGATAGAAATCAGTGCCAAGCACACGATTTTCAGAGTCTCCCCTGATCGGCAGTCATCATGGCAGTTTCAGCGTTCAAACAGTAACAGTTCAAGTGTGATAACTACTGAGGATAATAAAATCCACATTCACTTAGGAAGTCCTTACATGCAAGCTGTAGCTAGCCCCGTGAGACCTGCCAGCCCTTCAGCATCACTGCAGGATAACCGAACTCAAAGCTTAACTAATGGGGCACTAAACAAAACAACCAATAAAGTCACCAGCAGTATTACTATCACACCAACAGCCACACCTCTTCCTCGACAATCACAAATTACAGTAAGTAATATATATAACTGACCACCCTCCCTTATTTGGTTTATACTGATATTATTGCAAGGAACTCAGTCCTTTTTAATTATCCCTCCACATCCCTCAAAAGACTGACTGAACTTGTACTTCGGGAAGGTTTATGCATGAACTATCCAAGAGTATCTGAAACTAACTAAGTGTTGCCTGCATAGTCATATCAAGCGTGCACTTACTGTATATTTTTTCATTTACATACCTGTATGGAAAATATTTAGTCTGCACTTGTATAAATACATCTTTATGTATTTCATTTTCCATAACTCACATTAATTTGACTGCAACTTGTCTTGGTGAAATACTTTAACATTATAAAGCAGTAAATAATTTGTTATTTTTACCATTGCTTGCTGAATTTTCTTTTGGTCATTTTGTGTTCTTTTTTTTGCATGTATAATAGAATTTTATTTCCTGTTCATAATGTCTATTAATTCTTCCTTAGAAACAAACAGGACCTACTTCCCATATACAGTCAACTTCTGATCACATATTAGAGGAGGAGGAGGAAGTAGTTGAAATAAATGAAATTTTATGGCTCTTTGATTTCAAAGTGAACTATAAGGTGTCTCAGGAGCAAACTTCATGCTTGAGATGTATCTCAATATCCCTGGTGCCCAGCACAGTGCTTGGCGCTGTGTTAGGAATTTAGTTACTTAATAAATGTTTACTGATAATCACTGAATAAAATAATATTAAATAATTTGCTTTTGTGAGCACATATGAGCTGATGGTGAAAGTAAAAAGCTTTGAAATGTGATAGTAAGCCAGAAAAAGCACATTTGGAAATAAAAGTTACCTTCACAATCAAGAGTTGACTGTATTTCTACCATAGATGAAAATCCCCTTAAAACATTTATGTCTACATCCAAACCTGGAATCAGCCACTAAGACATATGCTCTTGAACACTGCTTCAAAGCAAAAATGTCTTTCTTGTTCCTTTTTCCTATTAGGTTCCCAAAATAGTTTGAATTACTTAAGGTAGGTGCTTCCTACCTTGCTTGTTTGTTAGTGGGCTACATTCAGAAGTTTAAACTTAACTGTGTGTGTTCTGTTTTTTTTTTAACCTCCCAACAAGCAAATAAAAACCAAAGATAATTACAATGTAAGTTCTAGAAAAGGCATATTAAAAAAAAATATAGTATGTTAGTTGAGGGAAGTTTCTCCTGTGATTATTGTTACGCCATTTTCAAGATATGTGAGAAAAACTCAGTAATCCTTAAAAAAAAAAAAAAAAGCATCCTAGGAATTCTGATGCTCTGCTAATGGGACTCAGCATAATCTGTACTTCTGTAGCAGAGAACAACAGCTTTCAGAGGAACATTTTAAATCACAAATCTGGTCCCCAAGCCACATTCAAAAAAGATGATTTCAGACAAAGTAGCTCATTGTCATTTTCCCTTTTCCAACCTCATAACTGTTAATTTAGTGTGGTCAATTTTATTGCCAGTTATTGATTTTAAACACAATTCATTTAGACACCCAGGCAAACTGTGAAGATCTTTAGAAGTAAAAGGAATCTTTCACAATTATCCTCCTTTCCCTGCAAAATCAATTTCATGATAGCAAAGCAAGGATTTGTTGACAGAAACACTTCCATGGTGATGAACTGCAACACCAACGCTGTGGGCTTGCATCATCATTAAATAAATTTGGATGAAAGCTGAGGCTAGTGATGAATGAGAAAGCTTCTGTTTAAACACATTTATCTTGGGAATTGGCAGTGACCCAACTGTATTACAAAATACATGATGGTCTAAATGTTTTCCAAAACTGTTTTTATTTTTAAGTCGCCTTGGGTTAGAACTTTAGAAGAAACTACATACATCATTTTACATCTTTCAAAGTAGACATTGATAACATTGCTGCATGAGATGTCTTTCTAGATAATAAGAGAGTACATATAATGTTTTGGTGGGTAGCGATCAACTAATCATGAAATAATAAACAGAAACCAGAAAGAATTAAAGGACAAAGTCTTCCCAGCACTTCCCAACTTTTGTCACATAATGACACAAACAGAAAACACACTGGATACAATGGATAAAGAGGCAGAGATGATCAGGGACTCCTGTCATCCTCAGCTTCCTCCTGGCTGCCCCAAGTACTGAGGGAAAGATCCATTTTTGGCACCCCTGTAACTAATAGAGTTTGAGAGGCTCTGGGCTATTCATTAGTTGAACTGTTTTGTAAGGATTCAATTTCTTATCTTTTGTGAGCCAGAGCAATTTTATACAATAAAGTTAATACTACAAGTCCTGTGCTCCATGATTATGATGCACAAATTCTCATTTCATCATCTGCTCCAGATATTAACTATAAATAGGCTTCCCAAGTAATTAACGTTATTGGAAATTTACTGGACTTTCAAGGAACTGAACCTCTTTTAGAGGTTCCTCTACTAGGACTACTTCAGTGTAATGACTCATATCCACATCAAAATTTAGGAACACTGTCATATTAATAACATATATAGATTACTAAAAGTGCTACTAATTAAAGTTTATGGTAAAGAGAGCATCATCTCTGAAAAAAAGTATCTTCCCTTTTCCATAAAATCACACAAAGAATGACACATCCTAGATTTTTGGCCTTTAATTTCAAAAATAATTTTTTATAACTGCGTGTGTGCACGCGTGTGTGCGTGTGTGTTTGGGAGGTTACAGAATTTTCTTTTTCATTCACATAAAATCACAGAAGAACTTTGAAAACTAGGAAGGAGAGAGGAAGTGACACTGGAAAATCTTCATATGAGATATGTGAAAGTGGAGGGTTGTATTCTTGAAGAAAAGAAGGCCTTTGAGAGGCTCACAGAAGACAAGACTGTTTCTATAAACATCCGAAAAAATACCTTCCTTTCATTTCATTTCATCTGAAGTCCCAGCTTCAGAACCAAGATTCATTTTACTCAGTCCCCCTATCCCTTTAACTTTTTGAGCTGCAGCATTCTATCACAGATTTGAATGATTTTACCACATTCTTCTTCCCTTTTAAGAGCATTTGCAAAGCTTTCCCAAGGATGCCACTGCTCTCTGGGTCACCCCTTCCAGAAGGACAATGTGCATTACTATAGTTGGATCTTTACACACAAAGGAAAGTCTCTATAAGATGATGACAGGATTATATAAACTCGACCTAGAAGGTTTCTACAACTACATTTCACAATGCCAAGACATTAGGCATGGGGTCTTCATGACACCCAAAGTATAAATTAGGTTGCACTGTGAGATGGCCATAAAAGGGGTATTTAATTTAAAATTCTTAGACTTGTAGCCTAAGCATTCTGTGATCTTTATTGACTAAAATATAACTCCACACAAAAACATATTTTTAATAGCTTTTTTGATTCCGATTCTTTACAAAGTGAGTCTCCTTTGAAACTTGTTAGACAAAGGCAGGAAAAGAGATTTAATAACACTACAGTTTCCCTACATTTTGGTTTCTGTTGTTGTTTCCTCCTCCAAAATAATCATTTTACTTTGCAATCCTAAGAGAAAAGATAATCAGGCAATAATGCATGCCCGAAACATTAGGATCAATGTTTCTCAGAGTAAAATCCAAAACACATGTATGAGAATCCCCTGATGCCCCACCCAGAGCTATCAAGTCACAATCTCTGAGGGTAGGGCCCCGGAAGCTGCATTTTTTAACAAGTTCCTCTGCTGATTAGTACGTACCTAAAGAAGGAATTCCATTGTTTTAGAAATTTCTATACTGATAAACACTAGCAAATACGTTCTGACTCTAGTCTTGCTCTAGCAGAATGAATTACACCTGTCTCAGGAAGTGTGACTATTCTACCCTCTAGTGGCTAGCATGACAAACAGAAGGCTTAGTCTCCAGGGTTTTTTTTTAATTCAAGAGAAAAGCTCAATAAAAACTACCATTTTATAGGTGGGAAGGTTCCCAGTTTTATAACTGTAGCAAAGCATAGATGCCTGAATCTTTAACTGAGCAGTAGCAGGCTGTCTGACACCTACAAGCTCTGCTCAGATCCCAGGCCCTCAACATAACCCTACAGCATTTCTTGGGAATGGTCCAGAACACACATTAAAGAGAGCAGTTTGGATGAGCCAAAACAAAGGACTCCATTCACCTTGGGCCACAGTGAAGCAAATGCAAGAACAAGGAAGATAAGCGGTTCAATAAAATCCCCAAACCTTAAACCCCCTTAAAATTCATTTTCATTTAGATTAAACTCCTTTCCTTTCCAACAGATGGATTCTTCCACTGTGCAGTCAAATATGTCAGAGCAGGCAGCCCCCAAAGGCAATGCTGTAGGGTAAGGAATCCTTAGGGAGCCCAGCAAGTTAACTGGCCAACACACTCCTAAGTACTTTATAATTTGATAATGAATTAACACTGTTCATATGGCAACACATACAAATCTGTCAATATTCTATCAGGACACCAGGTTTTACAACACTTAGAATGGTGCCATAAAAATGTAATCTGGGCTAACCTTTAGCACTGCAGTCAGCAATCCTAGAGATAATCCTCTTGTGGCCTCATTTTAAAATTTCACTTATTTTTTCACAAAATTATTGGTCAAGAGAAATAAAAGTTATCTAATTATTTGAGATACTTTTTGGAAGCCTGAAATTAGTTTTCTTATTTTAGTGAGTTCCTTTTTCCTGCATAGCCAAATGGTTCTGTATGATATTTTTGGAAGGTTACCTATAAGAGACCTTTTTTTTTTTTTTTTTGCCTATTAGTTTAGTTTTGCTTTTTTAAAGGTTAGTCATCTTTGGATAACCAACAATAGGCCCTACAGACCTACAAAGGCTGTCTCACTCTCTGCCATTCTTTAGGTCCCTGGAAGGGTGGAGTGGGTTTACTAACTGACATAGCACTCCTGTCTCCGCGACATGCACAGTGTCTCAGCATGCAGTGTCTTCTCTTCAAAGCACATGGACACAACTGATCAATCCACTGATCATGACAAACTGAATTGGGCGGCTATTAAGGAGACAAAAGGTTCACTGTCCTTCAAGAGCTTCTGTCTGGTATGTAGAGATGAGAATCTTGAATCTGACTA
This sequence comes from Balaenoptera ricei, assembly GCF_028023285.1. Taxonomy (NCBI): domain Eukaryota; kingdom Metazoa; phylum Chordata; class Mammalia; order Artiodactyla; family Balaenopteridae; genus Balaenoptera; species Balaenoptera ricei. The sequence continues at coordinate 114,159,617 of NC_082642.1, forward strand.
AATATAAGCCTCAAAACAAATTTAAAAATCTGCACTGAAGAGTTTCATTGCATAAGGCTTGTTTCCACTAACTTGACAGATCAGCCCAGAGCACGTGCATATTTGAACATTTATATTTGTATTAATACCTTGTACCTTTGTCTCTTTCAAAGATACCGTACTATAAACCAGTATTTTCAGATGAGCTTTCCATTTCTCACATGCCTTTGGGAGAAATAAAGAGAAATCTAGACAACCAACCAACTTTGCCTTAATGGGGGAAAAATCGGTTTCACCAGGATTCCCAAGAACTTAAGAAATAACCCTTTACTGTTTCGACCTTTCAAAGAGTCCTCTCTGAGGAGTTTCAATCCCATTTGTATTAGCTTATAACCACCACAGGCACAAATGTCTATTAGGATACAAGCTCTATTCATTCCTTGACAAATCACCTACAAGAATGAATCCACAAATATTTATGAAGCACCTAATATTACTCATTGTTGTGCAGGACAGCTATGCAGGTGTTAAGATTTAGAATCTAAGGCGGGAGTTGAGGACTACCTTAAAAGGTAATTAAGAGCACAACACAGAAAAGGAATTCTATAGATAGCAAAGCACTTATAGGAGTTTGGAGGAGGAGCAGATTACTCTGGGCAGGGTTCAGGGGTCAGGTTTCAGAAACAGATAAGATTTGACTGGAGGAGGGGTGGTGGGCTGAGAGAGGAGGAAAACTTGGGATAGAGAGAAGACAAAAGGCTTTCCAGGAGGTGTTCAGTGCAGAGGTGTGGAGGCAGACAGGAAAGCAGAAAACCAGCATTCAGGGAACAGTGAGCAATGCAGTGTGGCTGATGTTGAGATGGCTGGGGCAGGGGAAAGGTGCAAAGGGCACGTACTGTCAGACCACGAAGGGCCTTTAATACCGTGCTAGGGGGCACTCTGTCCTCAAAGGTTTCTGGGCAGTGAGGTAAGAAAAAACTAATCCTTTATACACTGTTATTTTATTTCATAATAATCCTATAAAGTGGGTATCATCACAATTTTTAAAGATTAAAAAAAATTAAATTGAGAGGTAAAGAAAATTGTTCCAGGTGGCTCTGTTTGTATGACGAAAAAGAGACATGAACATAGGTCTAATTCCATTGTCCCATGGCAACATACTGAGAAGCTACCTCAGTGCAAGGGGGGGAGCAAAATAAATTGCACCTAATGCTCTCCACTGCCCAGGGACACAGACAGGGCGCCTAACATTACCTGCCTGCGCTCTGCCTCAGAAGCCTGCCACTTTGGCCAGAACACTCGGAACACCCCTATGTATGCCTCCTCCCCATTGCTCTACCTGGACAGAATTCTCTTCTCTCATCAAGTGATCTACACTGAAAGGTCTGGCTCAAGCCTTACTTCTTCCGAAGCCTACCATGATCACCACAGACGAGAGTGGCAATCTGCCTCCCCTTTCAACTCCTCCCGTCTCCAGGCCACTGTTAGGTTAACAAGAGATAATGAACATGAAAGGCCAAGCCCCACACAAATAAGCAGGCATGGGGAAGATTCACCTGGGGATGGTGCAGTGGATAAGAGACGGGAGAAAGCAAGACCAAGGAGAGGTACAAGTCCTCATTGTCAGGGAGCACTAAAGCTGCAGTCCAAGTCCACTCTATCCTAAAGCAGGAGTCTATAAGCAAAGGCACAAATTCTAGGCATGAAGAATGAGTTTGGACAGGCTATCAACATGTGAAGAACAGAGGTACCTGATCGGCCTCAGAGATGGCTGGAGTGAAAAGCATCAGAAGTAAGTGAAAATGACCCATAGAAACAGCATCACAAGCATGCACATCAAAGCTTATAAGTAGGTGGCCACCTTGACAGTCCTGACAGTGACCAAAAACCTCCAGAAAAGGCAGTTTAGGAATCAAGGTCTAGCCATCAAAAAGACAAACACCACCAGCTTAGCCCAGAGGTGGTGGAACTTTTGCCTTTGCAGAACCCTAGAAAATCTTCCTGGGATGGTATACCCTCATTCAGGGTTTCCATTTCTCAAGCAACATCATGACTTATAAGGAAAGACTTACGGTCCCAAAATCACTAAAAAAAAAAAAAAAAAAAAAAAGCATTGTGTATTTTTTGAGCTCAGAGGGAGAAGTGTTAGGGTTCATCCTTGTCAGTCTCTAAATTCTGCTTCCAATTTAGGATTAAATGACTGTAAACCAAGGGAGCATCACAAATAAAATTGCCATTTTAGAGGAAAATCTTCAAATTGGTCTCCAATTATCTCTCATAACAATGAAGTGTGTATAAAAACCGTCTTCAATGCGGCCACTCAAAGCAATTCCTCCAGAACAAACTACTATCCTTTACCATTAGTGAGTTGGCTCTTTTTTTCCCTTCTCTTTAAAAAAAAAGAGCTATTCCTTTTCTGTTCTTTGCCTTTTAATTGTGTTCTTGCCTGAATTCACTGATATCAGTCAGTTTTGAGGCATCAAAAATGTATCATTTTATAGAAAGAGGAGTTAAGTAAAAACTGCAGTAAGTCCCCAAAGAGTCCATAACATAAGAAACATTTAAACACCTGACAGTCCCTTCAGGGCAGCAGGGATTACTCTAAGAAGGATAATATCTCTCATAGTGACAGACATAAGCAACACAATTTTTTTATATAAAATTTTTTATTCTGATTATAACAATAGTACATATTTATTACAAAAATTTCAGAAAATATAAATGCTGCCAGAGCCGCTGATTTTAGCTTCTAAGAAGGATAATAAGAGGATTAGGGAGAACAATGGACAACTACTACTATTTTTTTAGGTCATCCTATCAACTATGGCCCTATTCCAGGCATTCTCAGACTACCAATGAGGCAGGAAATGTGCTATACGGGGACCATCCTGTAATTACTGATCACCCCTGTGCTAAGGAGTGCAAGATCCCCCCACAGAGTGTGAGTTTATGTAATCTGTCTGTTCAGCCCAGACACAATGGCCCAGGGGACAGCCTGGTCACTGCAGGAGAGGGGCAGGATTTCTCTCACCCCAGCTAGCCAATCAGTGCCTGGAAAATGGTTCAATCACTGTGCATTGTTCAAGTACTGGAAAGAAATGTCTCCTCAGAGGGCTGCTCTCAGAACTAGTTACACTCTTATCAGTTATTAAGATAGGCAGCCTTGTAGAGGGAATGGGCACAGGATAGGGCCCAACAAAACTCACCTCTCAGGCTCTGGGAAAAGGATATAGAAGTACCCATGGTGGGAGAAGAAAAAAGGGGTAGATGAGGAGGAATTACATTTTCTCCCTGGGCTGTCTCAGCTACTTGAATGGTATCAACAATTTTTCTTTGATGATTCTCAAAGCAACAACTCCAAGTTTTCAGTGCCTACCAAACAGTTCCACATGGAAGGTCCAACTACACTTCACACTTGGCATATGCCCCCACCCCAGTGCACTGTCACTCTTAGATTGCTCTTTGGATTGCTTTGTCTCACTTCTGGTGATGGTCCAGCACCTTCTCTGTCACCCAGGGTCAAAATCTGGGTCCCATTCTCCACTTCTCTGCTCATCCCCCAGATCCAGTCAGCCACTCTGCCCTGGTATTTCTTCCTCTGCCCTCCCCCTTTTATTTGTGCTAGTACTCCCCAAATCCACACCTCAGTACCGATGCTACTGTAAAATAGTAGCACCTCTAGTCCCTCACCTCTAATCCAACCTTCACTTGTATTGCTGGTGATCATTCTACAACACTGTCCTGATCATGGCAATTCTTCAGTCCCTCCCCTTAAAGCAGCACTTACTTAGCACTTACATTACCGAGTGCCCCAAATCCAAACCTTCTATCAGACCTCCACCTCCCACCTCACCTCCTTTTGAAACCCTGGACATAATCTGTACCCTCACCAGGACACAGTACTGACCATCCTCTCACACACTAGCAGGGCTTCTAACCCTATACCTTTACTCATGCTGTTCCTAGGCCAGTAACGCTCTTCTCTCTTTGTCCCTTGTATTGAAATCTTACTCCTACCTCAAGTGCCAATTCCTCTAGAAAACTCTTTATTTTTCTCAATCTTCCTCTGAGTTTCCAAAACACTTCTGTTTGTACTTTTATTATAGCACTTCATTTTGCCTCGTTATAATCGTTTGTCACCCCTCCTATACTATAATCTCTTGAGAGCAAGAATCAGCTGTCATTTAGTTTTGAAACTCTTATATCAATGATTCTCAAAATGCAGCCACTGATCACATTTATCAGAATTACCAAGGACTCCACAGATTTCTACATACCCACACCTATGAAATCCAGTTCAGGGAATCTGCATCTTAACAAGCTGCCTGGGTCATTCTTGGGCTTATAAAGTTTAAGAACTACTGTCCTACCTTATCCAGGACTTAAATACTGCTGGTAATAGGTGCTCAACAAAGGTGCGCAGGTCTAACAACACACCTGGTGGCCACAGTTGGCTCGCATTTGTTCTTTTCATAGAATCACTGAATGTCAAGATCAAAGGGCTTTATAGTTGGTATAACTGCCTCATTTTTTGAATAATTAAAAGATAGAAAAAGACAGGAAAGACTAGAAAAAAATATGTTTTCAAGTGAACTCTAAAAAAGAAAGACAATGAATAGACTAAGTAGGATAAGGAGGGAAAAGGATGTGAAGGTTCTTTTCTGGGCCAGAGGTGGTTAGAAACACAGCCCAGTAATTGACATTGCTTGGTCAGCTGCCGCAACTGCTATGCTTAGCAACATGTCTCCAATAATTAATTGGAGAGATGGGAGAACAAGGAATAAAGCAGAAAAACAAGAAAGGTAAAATAAACAAGAAGATAAGTTATGATTATGATCAAGAAATAGGCACCTTAAGAACAGATATAAGGAAAAAAACAAAGATAATAATGTTGACATTAGTAACAACTAACACAGACCTGACACTTCAGATGTGCCAGGGGCTTTCCTACACAATATCTCTACCCACTAAGGAACTTGCAAGTAGGCAGTCTAATCCCCAAATAAGGGTTACAGATGAGGAAACTAAGGTCTGGACAGGCTAACTGGCTTGCTCAAGGACACACAGCTGGGTGGTGCCAGAACCAGAATGGAGACCCACCCAGGCCTATCTGGCTCCATAGCCAGTGCTCTAGCCACTAATCCAAAGCTGTTGTAAAATATAAGCCGGCGAATGATTTTTTAAAATTACATGGGTGCAAATGAGGGAATGAGAAAGAGGGGAGTGGGTACCAAAACAGAAGAAGAAAAAAAGCTGAGGTGAAAAACCTGACAGATGAATAAAAAGAAAGGGAATAAACAAAACAGTTCAAGGTTAACATATTTTAACATTCTATTTCTACATGTGATGCTATGTGTCTGGGCACCAAATGGAAGCAACTAGGTTAGGAAGGATTTCTGAAAACTGTATTTCAATGCTTATTCTTGGATTGCCCTCACTGCCCATGGTGTTATTACTACAGAGAGATTGGGAGGTGACTAGGTACAACCACAAACCATGTTACATTATAAAATAAAGGCATCAATTTCCTCTCACCTTCACCTCAGAAATGGGACAACTCTTAAACATAAATCATAGCACTGTAGCTCTATTTAAAACCAAATGTTCTCTCACAAGAGGTTAGTGGGAATGAGCTAATGAAACTACAGAGTTTCCTTTTGAAGGACCCCCTGCCATATAAAACCGTAAAATCTTTAGTGATAAAGTTTTATTGTATAATGAGGAAGTTCTGAGAAGATCAAGAGAAAAAAGCCAAAGCAGCATATGAAACTGTAGGCTATCTGCCAGATTCATTACCTGTTGTTTCCTTTAAAAAAAAAAATAAATAAATTAGCAGTGATTTACCAAACAATACAAAAGACAAAGGAGACAATAATATTTCAAAGATTTTTTTTCTCAATTTAGCATTTCCTCCTTTTCATCACCATATCCATCATCATTACTTATGTACTTTCCCATTTAACAGAGAAAAACATAAATACAAAGCACTGCTATTCTGATAACACACGGCCTTGACCAAGCATTACACAGCTGGGTCCCTAAGGGAGTCAGGCAGCCCTGAATCCGCCCCCTCCCTGCACCACCCCAATGACCACAAATGAAAATGACCCACCGTCTTTGGGAGCCTTGAGCCTTTCCACCCCTAGAGCTAAAGGTGTAATGAGAGGCCCTGCAGTCCCTGGAGTCAGGAACATTCCTGAGGGAACACAGCTTTCTTACACAGTATGTTGCCAATACATCTCCAAAAAGTTCAAAGCACTTACAAAATCCATTTCATTTAGAGAAAAGGAAACATCCTGACTCCAACTGTATAACTAGGATCTGACAGCTTCCTCATAAATGCTGATTTTGTTCTGATGTTTGCCCTCCATGATAATGTGAAGGAGCACAAGGATCAAGTAGGAATTGGGTTATAGAATTAAGATTTTGAATAAAACATTTTCACCTCTCTATAATTCTTTTGGTCACTAAGGCTCACTGACATCTAATGCCTTGCTATAACCACAGAGTCTCATAGATAGCTCCGCTTCTTTTAAGAACCTATAGATCAAACAAGCCAACATTTAAAGAATTTAATGAATACTCCTTTTCTCTCTATTGTTCCCTAAATAAAAGCAAGGCCTCTGCCTCAATAAATTCAGCATCTTTCAGACCTGTAATCCATTCCAAATCCCAATCTCCATGTTGAACTGAGTTAAACATTAAAAAAAAAAACCAAAAAACTTTTCTTCTATGAATGAGCTTTCCAACATGCTTAATCTCCTCCAAGACATCTGCTTTCTGATGAAACCCAGGAGCCTCCAACTCTTGAGTAGAACATTCACTGTGTGGTCTTAAAAGAGGCATATGCACGGATTCCTCTTGCAATATGCACTCCAAATTTGGATAAAACTTTCTTGGAGCTATTTGACATAATGTTCTAAAAAATGATCCAAGAGATGACACATTTTAAAGCTCTATACCTCATTTACTGAAACATGTCCAAGTATAAAATTCATACAAGAAAAAAAAAATAGCATCATTTTTTTTCAAAGATTTGAGAATGACATTTAGAGTTGTCCTAATAATATAACAAGCCTTTGCTGCCATCTAGAGGTAAAAACTATGTAGTGACATCAAGAGTTATCAAGAAAACCAAAATTAACTTGCAGCCATCAATAGTGTAGAAACAATGGGAGCCCAATAACTTTCAGGCAGCTGACCCTACCAATGACCACCATTCCAAGCCATATTGTCTTCACCAACACATATCAGTATAGCTTATAAGAAACAAGCCCCATCAATATTGTGTTCCATATCAATTAGTTTACTGGACAGATTTCAGTTCTGAATAACCTGTGGTACTCATACCACATTCCTAGACAATCTGAGTCAGTAGATTTTGAGATGGGATCTGGGCATCGCAGTGTTTTCAGAGCCCCACAGGTGGTTCTGATGAGCATCTAGGACCACTGGGCCATGAAACCCTGGCCTTCCACAGTGTTGAACCTCCCACACCCAGGCAGGTCAGAGTTCCAGGTTAGAAAAGACCTTAAAGCTTACATCTAAATGAGCTTCAACTATGGCAGTGTTTATCAAAGTATGTCAGGCTGACCACCTGCATCAGATAAATCACCCTGAGAGTTTATTAAAGATGTGGATTCCTGGGTGCATTCATAGACAAATGAATTACAGTTTCTAGAGGTAAGGCCCAGGAATCTACAATTTAAGTAGGATCCCATCATAGGTTTTTGTACACTAAATAGGACAATCAGTCTAAATCCTGACAAAGTTAAAGGACATCACTGAAACCTATCTTGTAAAGGCTATTATTAATGCTGTGGTTACAAGATCAGCTGACTGGAATTATGATTTCAAGTGCAGCTGCTACTTATTCACGGTTTGCACAATACGCAGATGTTCATAGAAATGTCCTGATCTGTGAAGTATTTCCTTCCTTTTTTATGCCTTAATATAACTTAGTGTTGCTTTTTTAAATTGTATACTTATTTTAGAAAATGTGGAGAATATAGAAGATATAAGAAAAATAAAAAGCACTATTACTCCACTACCCAGAGTTAACCACTGATAGCACTGGTATATTTTCTCCTAGTATTTTCTCTTCAAATATACATAGTTAAAGTATGTATATAGTTTTAAATCCTGCTTTTAACATTTCTGAATAAATACTTTCCTATACCTTGAAAAGCATAATTGTTTAAAGATGGCATGATATTTTCATGTGATTACAGTGTAATTCATTTACTCTATCCTGTTAGAGCCTTAAACTGTGTCCATTTTTCATTGTTATAAATAATGCTAAAACAAAGAGCCTTGCCTACATCTCTGATTATTTCCTGGCAGGAGAATAATATCAAAGTATCAGTATCTCATTTGCCATGTTTAGGATCAAGTATAAAAAAAAAAATGTCAGTAAGAACACTAAAGCCTAAAACGCTCCTAGTGCCTAGGCATGGAGAAGACTGTACCAAAAGAAAGCATACTCCCCATATAGTTTTTTTTTTTTTTTTTAAGTTTTATTTTATTTATTTATTTATTTATTTTATTTTTGGCTGTGTTGGGTCCTCGCTTCTGTGCGAGGGCCTTCCCTAGTTGCGGCAAGCGGGGGCCACTCTTCATCGCGGTGCGCGGGCCTCTCACCATCGCGGCCTCTCTTGTTGCGGAGCACAAGCTCCAGACACGCAGGCTCAGTAGTTGTGGCGCACGGGCCTAGTTGCTCCGCGGCATGTGGGATCTTCCCAGACCAGGGCTCGAACCCGTGTCCCCTGCATTGGCAGGCAGACTCTCAACCACCGCGCCACCAGGGAAGCCCCCCCCCCATATAGTTTATCCTTTATTGAAGGATTCATATTTTTTTAGCCAATTCTCTGTAGTGTTTATTTGAAAATCTAAATATGATTGCTATAATAGTTTGGGGGGCATTTAAAATAAGTGAATGTTTACATAAAGAGACCAAGGGACTTTACTGTACTTTATCAGTACAATAAAAATGTGGAAACAAATTTCTATAGAATGAAAAACAATATAAGAAGGGTTTCCACAAGAACAGTATTAGAATCTATGATGAAAACTACAATGCATTTTTAAAAGATTTCTATTTTTGAGCTCACAGCAAGGAAAGGACGATCCAACAAAAGAGGGGGAAATCATCATCATCATCATCATCACTGTAGATTATAATGGGAGAACTACAGTTAGCTGAGACCTTTTCCCATCTCTTTACCAACAAGTATTCTTATCCAAGAATATTTTTCCTAAATAAATGAAAATAAGAGTATATTTCTAAGGAAATATGAACTAAATCAAGTCTTTACTCTTTCACACTCTACAACCCACTTTCCCACTCCAGATCATTCAACCTATCTGTGAGTCCTCTCTCAATGCTCATAGGCTAACTGTGTACAAATATTAATACAATTCTCCCTCTACAATGTGCCTCCCCCCAACCTAAGTCCTTACTATCCCCCTACTACACACACACTGTCTATAGAATCAGGTACAATTTTCCCTATCTAGCCCCAGTCTACATTCCCATTCTGCTTCTCAAATACAACCTAATCTAAAGTCATTCCATTTCTCAACTCTATCCAACTTCCTACCCCAGGGACATTGCCAAAAGTATTCCTTTACTCTGGAATGCTCTCCCATTCCTGCTGTTAAAACTCCTAATAGTCTTTGGAGGCCCAAGACAAATGTTACTTTCTCAGCGAAGCTCTCTTAGATCCCTCAGTTGAAATTAACCTTTCTCTGGCAATCTCATTACCCTTTGAGATGAATTTGGGACACTTCTGTTGTTTATCTCCCACTACGCTATGATTGCCAAAAAGCAAGAAACATAACCTATTTATCTTTGTATCTAACATTATCTACACTTGAGGGCCTTGCACACAGCACACACTTAACTCATGTTGGCAGAATTGTTTAACTGAATTTTCTTTCTTCAACCTGACAGTCTGATGTGTCCCTAGAACCCAGTGTTTTCAAAGAAGCCAAAATCTCCAAGCTGACTCTATGTCCTGAACATGTCTGTTTCTCCACCAACTGTACCATTAACCACCTTCTGTTTTTCTGTTTAATTCAAGATCAAGGAGGTATGCAAGCAGAGAATCCCAACACGGATCCCTAAACCAAAATCTACAGGCATTGCTAAGCTTTCCCCTAAAGCTCTCCCAGGGCCTATGGATAAGACTGGCTGTGGGAAGCTACACATCATAAGGACTGTCACCTCTAATACTTTCCTCCACATGGGAGGGAAAAGGTAAGTCATGCAAATGTACTGCCTGGATACATTCACCTACAGAAATATCTGGAAAGCTGGAGTTACTAGTATGGAAGGACAAAGATGAAGGGCCATCTCTCCAGGAAATGGTGAAACAGCAAACAGACAGATGGTTCATTCACAGGTTGCTGGACCTGGTGAATATCATCCTGAAAGAGCAGGACATATGCAATTACTTTAACTATATATGTATATGCATATACACACAATCACAGGCCCAGACACACACCCCAAATCCTCCCAACTCCTCATCCTACTTGTAATCCAACCCAAAGTTGGACTATCATTAGCCTGGAATAGGACTGAATTCATTAGAACAGATCAAAAGTTTTCTGGTGAACCCAGAAGCAATTCATTCCACAGAACTTTGCCAAGAAGATGTGGTATCAAGGATTCCTAATCTGCTTCAAGAAAGTCAGATTATTTCCATCAAAATGGCACGACAACTAAAATCATACTTTAAGTTCTAAAAATATGACTTCTTTATGACCAGGAGGAAAAAAACAAGTGGTACTTCTTAGTTACAAGGAAGAAAGGAACAACAAAAATGAGTAACAGCCGAACACGTCCTTTGTGTGGCCTACCTGATAACTGCTGGTGTAGTGTGCACACTTGGCTACTGGCACTTAGTCTTCTGTCCCACTTTCCCTAGTAAGTTGCCCCTCCTGTATATATAGGCCATGGAATCTCATTGCTAGGCTTGTAAAGCAAACCATTTTAGATTGGTATCGTTGCTTTGTATAGTAATCAGGACATCTGAGAGTCAAAGGTCACTAATACTAAGATCTTTTAGGGAGATATGAATCACTGTCTTGGATGTTTAAAAAAAAAGACAATTTATCATCTCAAAGGACATTCTTTAATCACATCTGAATCAACACTTGAAAACTCAGTTGGTTCAAAAAAAAAGCTTGGGATCAGGAGACTCAAATTCCAATTCCAGTTTTTCACTCATTTGACACTGAGCTTGGCATTCATTAGTCTAAGCCTTGAGTTTCTAGTATGTAAAACAGAAAAGCTGAATAATTCTTCAGGTCCCTTCCAGTTCTCGTCATCCGTGAGTATGTCAACTACGAAAACTGAATTCAACCAGTCATCTACAAGGCGGGGCTCAGTTCCCTGGCAGTAAACTACAGTGGTTCTTTTCTTCACACTAAAAACTCACTGAATCAAGGGAAACATGTGTCTGTAATTTAGTGTGGATAGAGTAACACAATGATATTTTAAGACAAATAAGGCATTTCTGACATGGGAGACAGTTATATCTCACAAAGCTTCAGTCAGAAAAAATAAATACATTCTACGGAGAGCATACCCAAGGTTTTCTGTGATTTGGCACTAAGAACTGGATGCATGATCCTGGAAGAAATCCTGCTGGTTAAGGACAGTGCTTTAGCTGGCTGTCCTGGGATGGAGTCAGCAGAGCAGGAGCAAAGGAACTGCCATTCTTCACATTCATCCAGCCAGTCCCAACTCAATGCACTGATGTCACTATACAAATGTCCCTGGGACCCACTTCAATTTCAAGGAGGAGGACAAGGCGCTGGAAGCCTGGGTAGCATTGAGCTGTACCAGCCAAAGAGAGGGATGATGTGCAGCAGTCAGCAGGCAAGCGGCATAGGGAGAAGGTGAGGAGGTTGGGTGAATTAAAAACCCGAAGTGGAAGAGTCTAAGTTAAATGAAAGCAGTAAGAGAATAATGGAAGGAGTGGACTACAAAAAAAGATGATGACCCTCTGACATGAAAATAATACAAGAGAGACAGTTCAGAAGTAAGTGCAGGGCAGTAACAGGTGGATGGTGCAGTGGGAAAATGTGTAGGGGGCTTAGGGCTGTGCCTGACATTAGCAGGTAATATTCAGCGAACTGAGAATGAGTGAATGAGGGAGAGAAGGGCCATTCAGTCAGGACATAAGTGAGAAAAGGTGCTAAGAGATCGCACTGGTATATGATAGGGTCAGGAAAAGCAGATATGCTGGGTACCATTCAACACTGATAATTATGCTAATGCAAAGAAAAAACACTGAACCTCCTAGGGTGGAACCCAAATAGACTGAAGAAAACCATGAAACAAAACAGGAAAAACAAGCACCAACAGTACTCCTAGAAAAACTCAATACCCTGGGAATGTTTTACCTTGAAGATGAACACAAAATATATTTTACGTTAGAGATTTCAAACTTGTTTTCTGCTATGTTAAGAGACTCCCTAAAGTACATTTTCATGCCAAGCTGGCATAAGTTCAAGAGCAAGCAAGATAAGAAAGACAAGATATTGTACAAATAACTAAAAAAAGGATAGGAAAATAGCTACACTTCTATGGCAAGCAGCAGAAACCTATCTTTAAATGGTAATACAGTTCTAATCCCATTAAGACAAAAGTCTTTAAAATAACACAATCTATCCTAACAAAAACTATGCTTATTTTAAAGCAATATGTAGTGCAATAAAAATGCATAAACAACTTAGACCTGGGATAAGTTCAACAAAATGGTGTTTGACCTATAACACAACCAAAATATAAAGAATTCTGCCTCCTGAGCATAATCCTGTTTCTGCAGAACTGTGATTCCTCCAAAGATAAAAATAAAAGAAGCTATCCTAATAATTCTATAGTGATTTTATTAAGTTAAATTTTTAAAAGGAAGCAGATAAAAATCCAAGTGAACAAAAACACGTTCAAATTGTAACAAAAATTTTAATTTTTGTATGATTTTGTATGCTGGAGTTTTCCCTCAGCTGTTCATTTATTTAGCTTCAATGATTTCGGAACTAATCTCCTTGCAACTTTTTAGAATAAAGTATCTGATTGTAACAGGAAAGTGACTGATCTCACACATAACTGATAATTCTGGACTGAGTAATGGAGTAACTGACGTAATGGAGTAATTCTCTCTGGGACGCATTTCAAATTCCTGCTTTTGAGGACATGTGACGTAACACTTGGGGTCTGACACTGAGTCTGGGGCAGGGGTCTATAAATGTAAAGACCCCACAGGCCAAATTCAGCCCACTGTCTTTTTGTATGTCCTGCAAGTTAAGAATAGTTTTTACTTTTAAATAGAAAAAAAAAATCAAAAGAAGAATATTTTGTGAGATGTGAAAATTACATGAAATTCAAATTTCATTGTCTATAGATAAAGTTCTATTGGAACACAGCCACATTCGTTTACATATTTATTATCTGATCATTTTTTATGCTACAATAGCAGAGTTGAGCAGCTGTGACACTGGCCAACAAAGCTTAAAATATTTACTACCTGGCCTTTTACAAAAAAAGTTTCCTGACCTCTGGTCTAGTGTAAACTAGACTAACAAGGAACTCAAGAGCTTAAGAAGAGCTGAATCAACTAATTTTTAAAAGCAATGCTAGCAATTTAAGAATGCAATTAAGAATTCTATGAAAGCTGATGAAAATGGGAAAACTATATTTCAAGCTGTTTGTGATATATTTAGTAAAATGTATACTTCTATGAATGCCCTAAAGTGTTCAACTAAAGAACATCAGATGAGAAAGGATTTGTGCCACAAAATAATGTAATGTGTTAATGTTGAATCTGAGGGGGAAATGGAACTATTTCTAGGCCTTCCAAATTCCCGGTATTTTCTAAGACAGCAGAGCTACTGTACATGTTATTTAGAGAAAGATGTGTAAATTTGTACCTTTAAACGTTCATAATTGTTGTCAAGAACCACTTGTTTAATCATTTGCAAGAATTATAGAAATTGTATACAGTAAAGTAAAACTTGGTCTTTGTTACACAGTCTTCAAGTACAGAACAAAAATGTTGCACCTATCCCTCTCCTCTTTCCTTCCTCTCACCTTTTAAAATTTATCCTACCCCTGTTTTTTGCCCTTAAGCATCTGTCTTAAAAGAATATCACTTGCATTTTGATTGAACCACATCAATGTATAAATCCCATAAACAGATTATGTTTTTCCCTCTAACTCCATTACAGTGTCTAAAAGAGAGCCAAGCATGAGAGTTCAATAAATGACTTTGAAAACAACATGCTCTGAAGTTGATCCTCTGTTGTATGTTATCAACATCTACTGTAAATATTCCAAGTCTGAATTTTATATGTAGAGGCAATGCTTTACAACATCTACTATGCATGGCTGCCTACAGATGTGAGAAAGGAAACTCTGGTGTGAGAAAAGGAAAAAAAAAACCCCAAAACTTAAGTTATTCAGGTTTAAAAAATCCAAGGTGTCCCCCAACTTCACCGTTTCCAGAAGGAGTTCAGCATAGATAAAGCGATGTGATTTTTAAGGATAAAATGATATTACAACAAAAATATTTACAATGCTTACGTCAGCAATCTCAAACAAAATGAACAATCACACTGATTCTAGGTGACAAAAGCTGTCACCAGTAGGAATTATCAGCTCATTTACAAAGCAAAAGTCTGCTGTCCTTTCAAATATGTAATTTCAAAACTAAACCCAAATATGGTTAGAATAAAATGATAGTAGACACAGTTATAAAACACAGACTTCTAATGTATTTTTAGAAAGAGAAAAGCAACATCTGCCAAGTCCGTTAAAAGCCTAAGTAGGATTTTGACAACTCTTCCAGTGGACCAAGTTTCTTTAGACGCAGAGGTCCTATGTTAAAGTCTCCAAGATGTGGCTGTGAAATATTAACAATTAATTACTTAATGAACAAATCCTTAATGAGTGCCTTCTAAGTACCCAGATACTACTATAGGCCCCGAGGATACGGCAAAGAACAAGATAAACAAATCTCTGCTCACATGGTGCTTACATAATAGTGTGCGAAGACTGTAATAATTTAATAAGGAAAATAATAGTTGGTGATAAGTGCTCTGATGAGAATTACTGTAACATGATAATGTAAGTAGATAGCTACTTCTACACTTGCTGAACAGGAACTCAGGTGTGTTTGAACTTAGGTCTTAATGTCAAGAAAAGGCCAACCATTCAAAATTCAGAAGGACAGCCCAGAAAGGAAAAGGAACAGCTATTGCAAAGGGCTAAGACAGAATGAGCTTGGCCTGTTGAGGCACCCAATGAAGGCTGGTGTGGCTGGGACAGCATAAACTAGAGGGGAGTCAGTACGTTCCAGCAGATACCAACCATGGTAAGCAATCTAGGTTTTATTCTGTGTGTTGGAGGGAAGCCAGTGACAGGTTTAAGCAGGAATGTGATCTGATTGATCAATTTGTCTGCTGACTGAAGAACAGAGGAACAAGATGGAAATTGGGAGCCCTGTTAGAAGTTTACCGCAGAGGTGTAGGCAAGTGAGGATGGCAGCATGTACTCCGATGGCGTAAACAAACAAACAAACAAGCAAAAAAAAAGGAAAAAAGATTCAGGATATGTTTTGAAGGCAGAGACAAGACTTGATAGATCAGATGTAAAGGGTGAAGGAAGTAAATAAATGAATAAATAAGAATATGCCTAGGCCTTTGTGAAATTGGGCAGTTGGTGATTTAATTTACTGAGATAGGGAAGTCTGGAGAAAAAGCAGATTTGGGGAAAAATTCAGGAGTTGGGCCTCATTTTACATTTGACATTCTCATCAAATAAGTATAGACGTCAAGAAGACAGCCAGGTATGTGAGCCTTGAGCTCTAGGACCAAGTGTGAGTTCCCGGGAAGAGACTGTTCTCAAAGTCCAATGGTACAACCTGCTTATTATATCTCAGAGTAATCAGCGTTCTTTAGAAGAGTACACTTTGGGAGACTAAGAGTTAATAGACAATTTGATAACAATGATGTATCTAAACAAAAGGTTTATAAACTATGAACCTCTTTAAACTGATAAAGGATTATTATTTTAGAGATGAGATTCTTATCATTGATAATTAAAATAATTAACTTTGAGAAATTTAAGTACACAGACTGGTTTCTGACTGCCTGTCTATGAATCTCAGCCTCTCTACCTACCAACTGAATAACACTGGGCAAATCACTTAACCACTTAGTGCCTCAATTTCCTCATCTAAAAAATGGAGATAACTGTACCTACATCATGGTATACTTATGAAGATTAAATGAACCAGTACATGTAAAGCAATCAAAAAAGTATCTGGCACAGAGTGACCACTTAATAAATGCAAATTAGTATTGTTACCTGCAACTTCCCTGCACTGCACACAGAAGTGTCTTCACACTTCAGTTTTCTAGTTAGATGCTTGGTAAGAGATGGCATCAAAGATTCAGAATAAGCTAGGGGAGCATATGAAAAACCTTCCTCAAAAGAAGTGGAGGCAAAGAGTTTTGAAGATTGCTAAAAACATCCTCTTTAAAAGTAAGCTATAGGGACTTCCCTGGTGGCACAGTGTTTAAGAATCCGCCTGCCAATGCAGGGGACACGGGAAGATCCCACATGCCGCGGAGCAACTAAGCCCGTGCGCTGCAACTACTGAGCCTGTGCTCTAGAGCCCATGAGCCACAACTACTGAAGCCCACGCGCCTAGAGCCCGTGCTCCGCAGCAAGAGAAGCCACCACAATGAGAAGCCTGCGCACCACAACGAAGATTAGCCCCTACTCACCGCATAGAGAAAGCCCATGTGCAGCAACGAAGACCCGACACAGCCAAAAATAAATAAATAAAATAAATAAATTTATATTTAAAAAAAGTAAGCTATATATGTGCTGGTAATTCCTAAATTCGTTATCTCCAGCTCCAACCCTGGAGCTCCAGATTCATATACTCAGCTGCCTGCTGGACGCTTGACTTGGTAATTTAATAGGCATATTATTGGAATAAAAAGGGAAAACAATCGGTGTTCTCTTTAGCAAGTGAATGACCAATTGACCACTTCCAAGAGCAGAAACTCTCGGCTCTGCTCCATAAGTCACGAAAACCATGACGTGAATAAACATTCAGCTTCACACTGAGAAAGTGCCCAGTTTGGTCAACTACATGAAATCTCAGCTATTGCACCTGGTGCATTAGCACTAATGTTTTGCAATTATGATTCTACTGCCTATATTGTTTACTACAATACATGCAGTATTATATATTATTATCAAACAATTTCTTAAGGTAGGCAGGGAATAAGGAAATAAGTGAAATGAAGTGAAACGAAATATTAGATATCATTAGATGATTCCTAGGCTCTGTTGCCGGAGGCAAACTGTGCTGTACACACCTCAGCAGAGGCAATTCTCAGTTGTCTTACCCTGGGCCATGACTCCAATCACCACCAATGATGATACCAATAGGGTGACCAGACACCTCAAGTGGACTGCCCCAGCAAAATTCTAAGAGCATGGCCTTCCGCTCTCAAAAGTGTCTAGATTGGATGAGAAATTATATGTCTACCTGTGTATACTATCACCAAAAGTCCTGTAAAATGCATTCACTCATTCAGTTAATATCTACCAAACACCAACTAAGTGCCAGGTACCATGTTGGGCTCCAGTACAATGCAGGATTCTAATACAGGCATACCTCGGAGATATTTAGGTTCGGTTCCAGACCACAATAAAGTGAGTATCACAATAAAGCAAGTCATGAATTTTTTGGTTTCCCAGTGCATATGAAAGTTATGTTTCACTATACTGTACTCTATTAATTGTACAATAGCATTACATATAAAAAGAGTACATACCTTACTTAAAAAATAATTTATTGCTAAAAAATGCTAACCAATGCAGGGTCACCACAAACCTTCAATTGTTTAAAAAAAAATGCAGTATTGGCAAAGCACAATAAAGTGAAGTGCAATAAAATAAGTAATGCCTGTAGGAAAAACGACAGGTTTTGAAAAGCCATAAGATGTATGCAAAAAGGGTCATATGTAGATCGAGAGCTTTAGTAAGGGTCTCTGAGTCACATACCTCATCTAAGAAGTCATGAAAACCGCAAAAACATAGTTCAATTCCTTGACAATACATAGATAGCTGGATAAATATCATACACAGTGTGTGTCGGTGTTTGGGCATCCGTGTGTTTGTACAGTTTGCTCTTAGAAAATGTGCACAAGAATTCATAACCACAGATGTTAAGCCTTTGTTGTAGATAGATATAGACTGTTGAATAAATGACTAAATGCTCCATCACCTCGCCACCGTAAGCACGAACTGGAAACAGGTGATAAGGAAAGATGTTTACTTTTATAGGCAAGTAGCGTAACACACAACAGGAGTAAAGGCATTACTACAACTATCTTTCCTTTCTCTGACTTAAGGCACTATTTCTCCTCTGACTTTCAAAACAATATATAATTCACATATTTTAGGCTGATCTTTCTCTATTAATATAGGTAGGATCAGAAAACCTGACTTGGTGCAGCTGTGATTTCTTCTGAATTAGAAACATTATTCAGATTATTTAAACAAATCACTGGTAAATAATCAATCAAGCAGATCTCAAGGAAGCTTATACACTCACCTATCTTCAAAGCAGTTAACAAAGCAAAGGCCCTTGATAAATTTAATGTTACCAATTTTCAAAGCTCAATCTTACAGCTAGAAGGAACCTAAGAAGTGGGGTGATCCTAGGGACTCCAACATATCTTGATGGGAATCCTGGCAACTTAGATGAAAGAGGCTGTAGCACCTTACAGTTCTAACTAGATTCAACGTTTAAAACGTCTTGGTTGGTAAAACCCTTAAAAAGATGATCTCTAAGGATCCCTCACTTCACAGACTATGACACTGAGGACCAGAGAAGCCACACAGTAATAGTGGGAAAAGTGTGACTTTGAAAGTCAAGTGCTCTTGACCTCTTCCCAGATGTCTCCCTTGCTGTGTGTTCCTAAGAACAATTAACTTTTCTGCTTCTCATTTAAATATGAAGGTAACACTTACCTTTTAGGCATGTTATGAAGATTAAATTAAAACGCTTACCCTTTAAGAATGTTATGAAGATTAAATGAATTCATATTTATGAAAACATCTGGCACATAGTAGATACTCAATACATGTTAATTTCTTTGTTTCCAAAGGGTGACTAACTTGAGAGACACATAGCTGGTGAGGGCAAGAAACAGGACTAGAACCAAGGATTAAGATCCCCTTCACCACTCCAAAAAATTCTGACTGTTTCTTAATTGGCGTTTATCCTTGAATCATACCATAAAATATAGTTTTCAACACCTCAGTTATGGGGGGCAGGGGTTATTAAAGGAAACGTGAAATACCACAGCCTGCAAAAAAAGGTGTTTGTGCCTTCAAGCACAAGCATACCTTTGCTAAAAACAAAGCCTCAAAAGAGTCAGGAAGTTTCATCAATGAAGTATTATACTGGCAACCTTTTAAAAAAATGCCATTTGCTCTGTTTGTATCTGAAGCCTGCCCTTCTGGAAACAATGCTGTAGTAGAGCATGGAAACAATGTTTGTTGTTTTCAATGGCTATTTCTCAACTCACATTTCAATATTAATGATTGTAGCAAATATGTATCAACTGTCAATCATGTGCAGGGTCCTGTGGACTCTACAGACATGAATCAGGCTTTGGTTTTACCCTAAAATAATCTTAGAAAATCTAGTAAAGAGAGGCAGACTCTGAAGAATGATTTTAAAAAAACAATTGTATATTAAGCCATGAGACTTGAAAAGTTCAAGGCCAGCCTGTGGTGAGGAGTTATTTAACGCTATCTACTCAAGGATAAAATATTCACTGCATTGGCAGCAGGTACACGTAGCATAATAAACATTGTCTGAACTGTGTTAACTGAATTCTACTCTCGTTTCTGAGTAGCTATGTGAACTAGTCATGTTATTTGATATCTTTAGGTTTCATGTTCCTCATCTGTCAAATGGGTGAGTCCAAGCAGATCTCCAAGTCTCCTTCAGGCTCTAAAAGTCCAAACGATATGATGATGATATGATGTTGCCGCTGCTGCTAACGATAGCAAGAACTAAAGCTTTTATTTACTGCTCACATACTATGTACCAAGCACTGTGCTAAAGTGCATCATTTGTATTACCTTCACGACAATCTTATGAAATTGGCATTATTACGCTTATTTTACAGATGAGGAAAAGGAGGCTAAACAGTATTAAAAGGCTGGAGTCGCGATTTGAACAGAAGCAGTCTGAACCTAACCCAGGAGTTAACCCTTAACCGCTACGCCCAAACTCCCTGTCTCCGCGAAAACTGTCTTATCCGTTAAGAAATAAGGACAAACAAAAAACAGCTTGGAAAAGGGTCCTTCCTGACTAGAGAGTAGGTATGAGTTACTGTCACACTCGTCTGTTTCACGTGTTAGTATATCTCTTGCTCCACTTGCTCCGCGACGCTCGCGTGCCCCCAAGGCGGTGTGCACCACCGCTGGGCAGAGCGCGGCGACCGCCAGAGGCAGCGCCGGCCCGGGCTGAGGCGCACGGAAGGCTGGGGGGTGGGGGAGGCCCCGCAAGAGCGCGGGCAGAGTGGGTACCTGGGCTGCTGGCTGCTCCTGCCGGCTGGTTCTCCCACCACTCGTCTCCAAGATCATCTGCCATCTCCACGCGGGACTCGACGTGGGCCGACCACCAGGGAGGAGCGGGCGCTGGCCGGAACTCGCGCTGCTTCAGAGCCGGGCTGCCGGCGTCGCAGCACGCTGAGCCTCTCCTCAGACACTGTCGCCTCCGCCCCGCGGCGATGACGTCATAACCTCCGCCCCGCCTCCCCGGCAGCCGCGTCCAACTGTTCGCAGTTTCTACACCAGTGCGGATGGGCAGGATCAGTCTGGAGACTTAAAGTAAACCCCCACAAAAGCCGAAAGAAAGGAAGACACGTAAGCAGAAAAAGCGTATCATTTTTTTAAGTGCTGCCTTTAAAACTTTTTGTTTAGGTTTTATTTTTGCCGAATAGATATTGTCGAAAGTGGGAGACGGAATGCTAAGACAATTTTCCTCTGTTCCATTTCAAAGGCCTTGAGTCGCGGGAGAAGACCATAGCACGTGGGTGTGTTTTCGTCTGTGTGTTAAGTGTTTGGGCGTCGGTGTGTTTTTACAATTTGCTCTTTAAAAAAACGTGCACAAGTCATGACCATGAATTTTGGACCTTTCTTGTAGTTGAGGGTACTGCTCTTTTTATACGATATGAGGAAAGCGAATGTTGACCTGTCCAGAAGGGCTTGCCAACGGACAGACCCGAGAAGTACGGAGAGTTTATAGTCAACTTCCCCGCACTCTGTTCGACTGCGCCCCCCGCCCCCAACCCGGTTTTGTGAAACAAGGGAAGAAGAAGGGAGCCCGTTGCTGCCCAAGTATAGGTAAGAGACCTACGGTGCTTGTCTCACTTCCTCAAGTGGCAGAGATGGGCAGGGAAAACCCGCTGGGCGCCGAGTGCTGGGGCCAGCTGTAAACTAAGTGTGGACGATACTTTGAGGAGAGTCATAAGGTGAAAATCATACGAAAATGCATTAAATACACGTGATGTGCCTGTCACTGTAATTGGAATACTGGTTTAAAGATGAGTAGGATACGATCCCGCCTTCCAGATTTCACCAACTCAAGCAGAGGAGCTACAACTTGTAATGATGAAGGTCTAAACTAATGATGAGGATACAGTCTCAGAAACAACCGGGACTCTTAATCTGGTGAGGATAGGATTAGCCAAATGTAAAAATTATCCAAAACCCACCCAACTAATAGGTGGCTTATAAATGAATTGCTGATTAGACTTTATCAGTATGTCCTAAACGCCCTAAAAGGGAAGATATTAGCTATATAAATATGCCAAATGTAAAATAATCTGTAATCATCGAAAGTAATGTGTCTTTCATGAGGAAATGGATATGGCAGAAATTATGATGGTTGATTGAAAAGTTAGATAAGAAATACCAATGTGGAGGAGGAAGTGCCATGACCAATAAGCATATGAAAAGATGTTCTGTCTCATTATTAATCTGAGAAATACAAAAAAGACTACAATGAGATACTGTTTTTCATTCAGTAAATTGACAAAATTAAGAACTCTGGCAGTACCAAATTCTGGAGAATATGTGTGTCAGTGGGAACTCTTAAACATTATTGCTGTGAGTGTAAATTGGTATAACCACTTAGAAAAGCAATATGGCAAAATCTTGTAAAAGTCAACATACAAACCTTATGATCCAGCTATTTCCACTCCTAACTATATACATTTGGGAAACTCTTGCATATGTGTACCAGGAAATTATAAAAGAATATTCACAGCAGCACTGTTAATAATAGCAAAATGTGGAAACAACCCAAATATTTTATATAGGAAAATGGATAACTAAATTACAATATCACCACACAATTAAACAGAGTAAATGAATGAACATACATAATAACATGGATATACTTTGGAAATATAATGGTTAATTTAAAAAAGCCAAGTCTCAGATACCATTTCGTAAAGTTCAGATACAAAGAAAACTAAAAAAATTTCAGGCAAAAAAATTCATATGTGATTTTAAGTTAACAGACTGGTAAGCACGAAATTCAGGATGGGGGAATTCCCTCGTGGTCCAGTGATTAGGTCTCCATGCTCTCACTGCCGAGGGCCCAGGTTCAACCCTGGTCGGGGAACTAGAGTCTCACAAGCCTCACAGCGTGGTGAGGCAAAAAAAAAAAAAAAAGGATGTGGATTGGTGGGGGAGGGGAGTGGTCAGGGAGATGGGATTAGGAAGAACAAAGGTAAATGTAAATTATTGGCAAAGTTCTAATTCAGGTAGAGTGGATGTGCATTTAAGTATTATGCTTTATAACTTATAGGTATGTTACATATATTTTTGTGGTATCAAATAACACGTTATTTGTATAATTTAAAATATAAGAGAAAAGATCCACTTACACAAAAGAGAAATTTTCATTAAAGTTAAATGCTATTCATTAAGAACTCATTAAGAATTCCAAATAATGACCCTTTCTCTCAAATGACATTCAAAGCTGCCAGACAGTCTTACTACTTTCCCATGTGAATTCACTTTCCCACTGTCCCTGATCTTATCCCAGGATCAGTCTTCCTATTGGCCCTGGATTCCAACCACCTCAGATGCCGGTCTCAAGTCCCCAGTTGTCACCTATGCTTCTGACCTACCAGCTATAAATCAGAGGTTCTCATGGACTCCCTCCTTGGGTTCAGTCATTTACTAGAATAGTTTATAGAACTCAGAGAAATACTTATATTTACCAGTTTATTATATAAAGAATACAGATGAACAGCACGATGAAGAGATGCATAAAGTAAGGTACAGAAGGGTCCCAATCACAGGAACTTCTGTTTCCATGGAGTTGGAGTGTGGCATTCCTGGCATATGGATCTGTTCACCAACCTGGAAGCTCTCTGAACCCTATACTTTTGGAATTTTTGTGGAGGCTTCATTATGTAGGCATGATTCATCATTATCTGTCTCCAGCCCCTCTGCCCTTCCTGGAGGATGGGGAGTGGAGCTGAAAGTTCCAAGCTTTTAATCATGGCTTGGTCTTTCTGGTGACTAGCCCCTATCCAGGAGCCCACCAAGTGACACCTTATTAGAAAAAAATACTCCTACCACTCAGGAAATTCCAAGGAATTTAGGAGTTCTGTGTCAGGAACCAGGGGGCAGAGAAAATGCCCTTTTAATCATACTGTCCTCTTCTTCCATTATGACTTTGAAGCAGTACTCTTGATGCCCTGCTCCATTTTCCGTTGGCCCATATGTGAGCTTCTTTGTAGCTGTGGTAGACTATTTCCATCATGCTGACAACTTCCCTCCCTGAGCATCCCTACCGTCTGCTTCTCTGGCACCATGGGAGCTTGCTCAGCCCAAGAATCAATGCAGTTAATGCTCCCAAGGGCAACCCTCAACCAAAAGGGAACAGGTGTTAGTAGATAATGCTCCAGATTCTCTGTCCTTTGGTGGCACAATTCTGAAATATGTTTCACACAGTTTTTTAAAGGGTCCCCAGATGGACACTTTATTGCCTTTTCTGTTTTTCATGTCTCCTTTCCCCAGTCTCTCACTTGTGCTTCCTGAGATCACCTTCCAAATAATATACCTGCACCCAAGTCCTAGTCTCAGGGTCTGCTTTAGAAGCAACCTAAATTAAGACAGTTGGTATTGGAAATACCCTAGAAAGCAGACCCTCAAGACAAAACTTGGGAATCAATTTACTCACTGATCAGATGGTAACAAGGACATAATTGGTAGTGGTAAGAAGAATGGTAAAAACTTCTGGTGTACTGTAGCATCACAATAACTAAAACACAATCACTCACCTGTGGTAGATTAGAATGACGTACAGGTGGAAGGGGAAATGCTGGCTTGTGCAATAGCTTTAACACTTGAAAGATATGGGGCAGTTGTAATTTTAAAGATTGTGGAGTTGGCTGGTTGTTATCAATTCCGAACATGCTGAGAAAACCAGAAGTCCTTCCTAGCAGTGCTTAAAAGAGGCCCTTCTGCAACCAGAGACCATACTGTGCTATAAATTCAGGTCAGAGTTTGATCAAAAGGGTAGCAGAGCTACAAAGAGATTGACTGCACAGACTGATATGTTACCTATGGTCAAGTCAAGTCCTCAAAGGGAAGGAGAGAGACTCTGAGACTGAGATGGAGACATTTGGTTAGATGTCCTTGAGGTTCCTGAACTCCCAGATTCTTGAGCCTTCTGGGCTGACAGAACTGGCCCTTTCTCCCTTGCTGGAGGAAAATAGCCTCTTATTACCTGGAGACCATTCAAGGCCTCACTGTAGTCAGTTGCCTCACTAGATGATGTTTGGGCCCTCACCTCCTCTCATTGCTTCTTCACCAATAACTAGAGTTAGTTCTCAGCATAGACAGAGTGGAAAGTACAGCCCCTACTATAGGAGAAAATTACTTATTTACAAGAAAGACTACAGGTATATATATATATGTATATATGTGTGTGTATGTATATATACACATATATATGTATGTGTGTGTATGTGTGTGTGTGTGTGTGTATATATATATGTGTGTGTGATATATATATATATATATATATATATATATATATATATATATATATATATATATCTCAACAGGAACCACGAATTTCTTCAGGTAATGGATCTTGAGAGTATTGGACCAGCAGTGTGTAAAGCTGGGTAGGAGAGAGGTTATTGATATGGAGACAGTCCCCAGTGGCTGATGATTTAATGTCCTGTGAAGTCCTAACATCCTGTGGGGATGGCATCTTAAAGCTTAGACACAATGGTAACCTATAGTAAATGAGATGGAGACATCGGGACTGCCTTGGCAGATTATTAAGGAAAGGGTCAGGAGACTCAGTGGTAGACTTTAGAATGGATTTATTATGTGAGACCAGAGAACCTACCAGCTGACTCTCTTCCCTGGGAGGGCCCAGAGGACAATTCTTTCACCATAAGATTGCAGTAGTGTGTGGGCACTGACTTAGCTGAGAGACTCAATGGTGACTGTCCTGTGTAGGCCAGAGGTGACAGTAGGAGATGCCCGAGTGTCCGTGAGTATGATAGAATTCCAGAATAGTGAAAGCAGTTGGCAGCACTGAACCATCAGAAGCAAAGTGAATTTAATCAGTGGTCAGGGATCCTTGAAATGTAGAGGATCTGTGGTGTTTCACAGACTATGAGTTCCTAGGGGCAAGATAGAAAGTTAATGAGGGTATTGATTGACTTATATAGCAACAACAACAAAATCAAGAGCTGGTAAGCAGAAGGCAGATTTTTAACTGCCAAAATGGAAAAGCATGATCTTTGGACATGTTTCCAGATATGAGCCAATTCTCAAACTCAAGAATCCATTGATTAAAGGGAATCTGGATCCCCCTGAGGAAGTTCTCTGCAACGCAACCAGTATATACAATATGTACTCATACCTTTTCCAAAGGAAACTATGGCCATTTTTCAGAGTAATTGTCCACTGGAGAAATGGGAAATACCAAGCTTTTTCAGGGGCTGTTGGATACAGGGTAACTACATTGACACAGGGAATCCAAACTGCCACCATAACCCCGTTAGAGTGGGGCATACAGGGGCCAGGTGACAGAGTCCTGGCCTAAATCTGTTTCATGGTGGCTTCAATGGGTTCATCAACTTATGGTCATATCTCCAGTTGCTGAGTGCATAGTTGAGATGGATGTACTTAGCAGCTGGTAGGACCATCACATTGATCCTCTGACCAATAAAGTAAGAAACTTTAGGGTAGGAAGGGTCATGTGGAAGCCCCTGAAAGTGCCTTCCCTTTCCCCAGTCCTTTCAAAGATAGTAAATTAGAAGCACTATCTCATTCTAGTGAAGTTGCAGAGATTAATGCCAACCTAAAACACTTAAAGGCTGCAGGGAGTTTGGTTTACTAGTATGGTCCTCCAAAGCCAGATGGACCATGGCAAATGATGGTGGACTGCTGTAAATTTAATCACATGGTATCTTCAAGCATAGGGGATGTACCAGGTGCCATATCTTTGATTGAACCAATCAACACAGCCTCTAGCACTTGTTTTGGCAAATGTGTTGTATTCGATTCCTATCAGGAAAAAATATCAAAAGCAGTTTGCATTCACTTGGGAAAAATTGAGTTCATATTCACTCAAAGTTGTGAATATTTTCCTATGAACACTCTCAAGACTGGTTAACTCTCCTTATCTTTGTCATAATATAGTTCATAAGGACTATGATTATTAGAACTCTTCCTCAGAACATCACTTTAATCCATTTTATTGGTGATATAGTATTAATTGGATCTGGGGAGCAGGAAATGGCCAGTACTGTGGATGCCCTAGGAAAATACATACATGCCAAAGTGTGAGAGATAAATCATAAATATTCAGGGCCCTGCAACATTGATCACATTTTTAGAAGTCTGGATATATGAGACATGCCTGGTATCCCCTTCAAGGGAAAGGAAAAGTTATTGCATCTTTCATCTCCTACCACCTACTACCTATGCAAGAAATAGAAAACAGTATTTGGTGCACCTGTTTATATTTTACAGCTAGCCTATGCCACACTTGGAAATACTGCTCTGACTCACTTATCAGTTGAGTCAAAAGGCTGCCAGTTTTGAGTAGGGTCAAAAGAAGAGAAGCCTTGGGGCTTCCCTGGTGGCGCAGTGGTTGAGAATCTGCCTGCCAATGCAGGGGACACGGTTTCGAGCCCTGGTCTGGGAAGATCCCACATGCCACGGAGCAACTAAGCCCATGCGCCACAACTACTGAGCCTGCGCGTCTGGAGCCTGCACGTCTGGAGCCTGTGCTCCGCAACAAGAGAGGCCGCGATAGTGAGAGGCCCACGCACCGCGATGAAGAGCGGCCCCCACTTGCCGCAACTAGAGAAAGCCCGCGCACAGAAACGAAGACCCAACACAGCCAAAAATAAATAAATAAGTGAAATTATTTAAAAAAAAAAAAAAAAAAAGAAGAGACGCCTTGGCAGTGGGTCCAGGCTGTGTGTGACACAAGCTGCTCTTCCCCTTAGTTCATAATGACGTGTTAGATTCCAAGGTGCTAGGTGAGAGTTGATGATGCTGTGTGGAGTCTGGCAGGACCTGAAAGGAGAATCACAGCACAAACTCCTAGGGTTTTTAAAATTTATTTATTTATTTATTTTGCTTTTTGAAATGGCTCTTTAATAAACCCAGGGCAAATGGTGTGGTGACGAGATTGCTTCTTGAAAAGTGTCAGGCCAGAAATTGTACTTTGAGAAGACTTCACAAATTTCCTCTGACCCAAGTCTTTTTGTTGCTTATTATTGTTCACCATGACCTTCAGAAATTCCTAGGGTTTTAGAGTAAGGCCATACCTTCAGTAGCCAAACCATTCAAAAAGCAGCTACTGGCATGATACTAAGTTCTAGCAGAAACTGAGCATTTGACGATGGAGCATCAAATGATTATATTATCAGAGCTGCCCTTTTAGACCTGGGTTTTGTAAGGTTGGGTGCCCACAGCAGCAACCCACTGAAAAATAGAAATGATATATATGGGATCACATCTAAGCAGGTCCAGAAGTCGTAAGTAATTTACATGAACAGGTGGTAAAGATCTCTGTGTCTTGTAATCCTCACTCACACCTATGGCTTCATGAGGTGTTCCCTGTGACCAGCTGATGATGTTGGAGGAAATATTCATGACTGGTTCAGGCTTGATATGTTAGTAGAGCTGAAAATGGACTGCTACTGCACTACAGTCCCACTCAGGGAGGGGCCCTAGAGGACAGTGTGAGGAGAATCCTTCTAGTGGGCAGAGCTTCAAGATGTACATTTAATTATCTCCTTTGAATGGAGAGAGAAATAGTCTGAGCTAAGGATAAATACAGAGTCTTGAGCAATAGTGAATTGTGTGGTTGAGTGGGTCAAGGGCCTGGAAGATATAATATTTGGAGTTCAATAGCGAAGAGATCTGGGAAGCAGCATTTGCAGGGAACTAGGGAGTGAGCAAAAGTGTGAGGATCTTCGTGTCCCATGTCCAGGTCCGCTAGTGAGTGTGCACTATGGATGAGACCCTGAATATCCAGGTAGACATATCGCAGGTTGTGTTTTTCAAAGATGGCCACAAGTGTCTCCCATCCCACATACTCTTCTTACAATGTGACCTTGACACTCCTTACATTGTGTGGTGGGGTCTGCTTCCCTCTCTGTGAATCTGGGCAAGCATTTTGTCACCTCCGCTGATAGAATATGGTAGGAAAGATATTCTGTGATCTCTGAGGTGCAATCTTAAAAATTCTATGCATTTCCACCTTGCTCCCTTGGGATGCTCACTTGGAATCCAGGTGTGATACAGTGAGAAAGCCCAAGGTAGGCCACACAGAGGAACCACATGAAAAGGACATATGTAGGTATACTGGCCCACAGCTCAGCTGAGGTCCCTGCTGACAGCCAGCATCAACAGGCAGACCCGTAAATGAAGATGCTTCCAGATGATTACAGGCCCCAGGTGTTGATTCCCCTCCAGTTGTAGCCCCAGACGTCATGGAGCAGAGACAAACCATCCACACTCTATCCTCAGAAGTGAATTCCTGACCCACTTTTCTCATGTAAGAAAAAAACCTGCTTGTGAAGCTGTTGTTTCTCCTCTGGCCACAAGAGGGAGAACTTGTTCCTTGGGAACCTGCAAGTCTTAGAAGCCATGCTTACTTCCCGTCTCCTGCCTAGAGTTGCGGTGAATTTTCCATCTTTCTCCCCACAGGGCTTGGTGAGGTCAGGTGGCTAAAGTAAAACTTACTATAAAAAAAGTTCAAATCTTGAATATGTATGAGCTCTAAAGATCATTTAGAAGAAGAAACACCTGATCTTTAACTTCACCTTTGGAACCAAAAAATTGATATGGAGATTCATGTTTAGGCTTGAAGAAGAAAGGAAACTCATTCTAGTTTGTCCTTTGGAGTCACTGGGTGAAGGTGGACTGTCTGCCTCAAGCAGCTGGGTCTTAAGCTCCGTAGAAGGTCATATCCACTGAAGTAGAGGAGGTGCAGTAGGTGGCAGCCCCACAGTGGTCTGCATGCAGAGCTTCCCTGGGAGAGGCTGGGACTTGCAGTTTCTGGACCACCGCAGTGGTACTGCTTAGACTCCTTACCCATTTGGTGAACACTGGTGAACGTGGAGGTAAGGGAGGCTGCCAGAGGTCATTTTCAGTTACCTCCTACATCATGGGTTAGTCCTGTTAACAGATGTTTTCCCTCTAGTTTTTTTATATTTTAGATTATTTTTATAAATTACAGTAAAATACACATAACATAAAGTTTACCATCTTAACCATTTTTGTTTTTAAACTTTTGAGTTTTACTTATTTTATTTATTTATTTATGGCTGTGTTGGGTCTTCGTTTCCGTGCGAGGGCTTTCTCTAGTTGCGGCAAGCGGGGGCCACTCTTCATCGCGGTGCGCGGGCCTCTCACTATCGCGGTCTCTCTTGTTGCGGAGCACAGGCTCCAGACGCGCAGGCTCAGTAATTGTGGCTCACGGGCCCAGTTGCTCCGCGGCATGTGGGATCTTCCCAGACCAGGGCTCGAACCCATATCCCCTGCATTGGCAGGCAGATTCTCAACCACTGCACCACCAGGGAAGCCCCATCTTAACCATTTTTAAGTGTACAGTTCAATGGCATTAAGTACATTCGCATTGCTTTGCAACCATCACCACCATCCATGTCCAGAACTCTTTTCATCTTGCAAATCAAACCCTATACCCATTAAGCAATAATTCCTCATTGCTTCCTTCCCCCATGCCCAGCACCTGGAAATCACCCTTCTGCTTTCTGTCTCTATGAATTAGACTTCTCTAGGTGTCTCATATAAGTGGAATCATGCAATATTTGTCCTTTTGTTATTGGCTTCTTTCTCTTAGCATAATGCCCTCCAGGATCATCCATGTTGTAGCATGTAGCAGAATTTCCTTCTTTTTTGAAGGTTGAATAATATTCCACTCTATGTATATACCACATTTTGTTTATCCATTCATCCATCAAAGGACATTTGGGTTGCTTCCACCTTTTAGATATTGTGAATAATGTTGCTGTGAACAGGAATGTACAAATAACTGTTTGCATCCCTGCTTTCAGTTTTTTTGGGTATATACTCAGAACTGGAGATGTTGGGTCACACAGTAATTTTATTTTTCATTTTTCTAGGAACCTCCATACTGTTTTCCATAGCTGCTGCCCAATTTTACTTTCCCACCAGCAGTGCACAATGGTTCCAATTTCTCCATATCCTCACCAACACTTGTTATTTTTTGTATTGTATTGTTTTGTATTGTTTCATAGTAGCCATCCTAATAGGTGTGAGGTGGTCCCTTCAGTTTTTAAAGCCAACTGCCTTCATATCTCCTAAGGGGTAAGGATGTCACCATGACATCTGTCAATATATAGTCTTTTGATAGCTGGCTGTTTCCTTGTCTCTGGTAAGGACAGTAAGAAATAACTGAGGTCATCTCTCTCTATTTTGAGGCAAGCTAATATTCTAAACCTTCACTGGCAGTTGTTTGCTTCTTAGGCAGCGGAGAACTTTTATCTCCTGCCTTTAGGCAGTATAGTGTAATAGCTCAGAGCATGGACTATGGAGCCAGATGTGTGGGTTAAAATCTTGGCATTGTCATTTATTAGATCTTGGACAAGTTACTTTGCCTCAGTTTCTTCAGCTGTAATATGGAGCTAACAATAAGAGTCATTATAAGGAGTAACTAAGTTAATACATAAAAACAGTTAAAGCATTTTGGTACATGGTTGTCACTCAGTAAATAGTAGCAGTTGTTGCCCCTCCATAACACACTCTACAACTTCATCCACCCTCCCAAATGTAGAAGATAGTTACTATTATCACCTACTGTTTCACAGGTGCAAAAGCTGAAGTTTAGAGACGTTAAATAATTGACTCAAGATATCACAGCTGTTAAATAGAGGAGCTGAGATTTGTTCTCTGAGCCTGGCCTCAGAGCCCTCTCCTAGCATGTTCTATATTGGTGACTCTGGTTTTAAGAACAAATGACAAGGACAGCATTGGCCTTGGTGAGGAAAGGCAGCTCTTACTAGCAGGCAGTTGGAACCTGGGAAGCGTTCCATCAGCTTTCCCCATTGTGTCTGTCACCCACAAATGAAGAGCAGATGTGAATGTTGCTGCCAGCCACTCACTTGTTAGATGAGAACTGACTTGGCCATGCTCATTATAAAATTAATTTGTAGGTCTTGGTGGTTTTAACAAAGCATGTGAATTGTAGGTCTCCACAGGAATCATAAACTTTAATTTAGAAGTGCTTTTGAATCTAATAAAAATCTATTTTTACTTGCATTAAGATAGCAAAGGAAAAAACCTCTGGAAAGGTTCTGGATGCCTCAAAGGAAAATTCAGTTAGATGGTTCTGTGTTTCAGTAACACACATGAGAAACTTCTGAATAATTTGTTAAAATGGGGTGATGTGCCCCACTTTTTAAATTGAAATTCCAATGCACTTATCTCCAGGAATTAGCAAAAAAATATTTTTCTAATAATAAAAATCATTAACAGCTATTTGACATCATAAAGAATAACTTATTTGAGCATTAAGTTGATCCTGATACAAACATTGGTTTTGAAAATGAAAGCATCAGAAATTCTGTGTAACTCTTTGCTAGAAGAAAGATAACCCTAAGGCTACTCTATAGGTATTTTTCTTTTTCATGATATGGAATGAGCATGATATTTTCATTTTAGAGTCACAAGGACCGTTAAGGAGAAAAACTTTTTTGAAATATAGGAGAACATGATTGATTTACACTTTTTATTAGCTCTGCGTATTTGGAGTTCATTGTAATTCCATGCAGATTGGGATGACATTTCCCTTTGCTATATCTGTGATGAAAGGATCTGTTAAATAAATTCCTGCAGCAAGTAAGGGAGGAGATTTTAAAGCAGTCTAATCATTTTTGTCTGCAAATGGTGCCACTGATTTTGAGTGAGTCTTTTCTCTCCTTATTACAATAGGCCACCAGGTCTCTCTCCAGGCTCATGGCTTTACCCTCATCTGCCTAGCAAATGCGCGTCTGGCGCACAGGCAGATCCCACAAGTCTATGTATAAACCAAGCGTCTCTTCTTTCCCTGCCTGGAGCAGGCTCCACTGGAGGACTGCCTGTTTCTATCAGTGGTACCGTCCCTGTTTTCCAAGCGTATCAGTGAGGAAACCACCTTTGAGTCAAGCTTCCTTCTCCCTCATAAGACCATCCTGGGATTGTCTCCAGGGTCAGTTCTGTCTTTCAACTGTCTCTTCAGTTTTCAATTATTCATTCCGTTTCCTAGCCCTTGAGATAGCTCCATTGTTATGCAGTCCTTAAACCCTAACACCTGACCTGACATGTGACTCTCACTCTTTAGACTTGGTTAGGCTCCCTGAACCATCAACCCATCACCCCATTCCTGGATTAAAGCTGTTCTGATCTCCTCATTGGTTTTGCTACTTGTATCAGACATTCTCCATATAATCATCAAAGTAACTTTTCTAAAATACTTATGTTCATACCATTTTCCTGCTTAAGGACCTACAATGTCTTCTTATTGCATATTAGATAAAATATAAATGTATCTTCCCTATATATAAAGCCCTACATCACTTGATCCTTCTTTGGTTATTAAATGTTTCCTTTACTAGTTTTTGAGTAGTTCTTCTGAACCAGTCAGGTCATTTCCCTTATCTCTGCCCACCCCACTCCACCCCCGCCTCCCCTTCTGACTCTCTCTCTCTCTGTCATACACACACACACACACACACACACACACACACACACACACACACACACTGCCCTATGCTCCATTCATCCAAATTCTGTCAAATTAAAGATGATTTCTTTAAAAGTCGTCTTCTCCAAAAAACTACCTGAGATTAGCTTTTATCCCACAGTAGACTTCTAAATAATCTTGGGACATATAATCTTCTGTATAATCTTGGAATCCCAGAGCTGGATTCAGTCACACCTCACATCGAGTTTAGCACTAGCTCCCACAGCAACCCTGCGAGATTCATTCTTCCCTCCACCCTGGAGCTGGACCAGCGCTCTGTGATAAGCTTTGGATGCAAAGATGAAGCAGTGAGGTACCTGCTCTCAAGAGGCTTACACTCTATCAGTAGGGGAGACAGACAAACAGTTCAGTTATAAAGCAGGAAAAGTAAAGGGACAGAAGATTGTACAAGGCAGGGTGGTGACTAGATCTGGCAGTAGGGAAGGAGAGGTGATGCTTGTACTGTGTCCTGAGGGGGTGAGGAGGGATTATCGAGCAGACAGGTCAGAGAAGGCATTCCCAGGACGGGAGCAGCATGGAATGGCCTTTCTCTTTCTGAACTTTGCTAGCATGTATGCATCCAGTTGGCTTCACACCACCCTTGTTTGTATATCACCTGGAAGTCAATTCGTTTAACAAACATCTTGATGTCCTCTAAACAAAAGATACTTTTTAAAAGAATGGTCATGTTTTCTGTTGCTTATGTGCCCCTCACATTGCCTAGTAATATCAGGTGCAAAGTAGGGGCTACTTTTTGTCTTGTTTTAATGTAAAGGGATACTATAGACCTATTGTAATGATGGATTTGCCCTGCTTGTCCGCATTCTAAATTCCAACCATTTATTCCTCCTTGCCTCTGTCTCTTGTATCTATCCTTCCATTTACTTTTGTGACCAACACTGTGTGCACATGAGATGACTGGTCGATGTTATGGAAGAGCCTTTGGCCGTGGAATGAAATAGAACTAGTTGGGCTATGTGGGAATGGAAGCTATGGTCTTGAATTTCCAGATTGATACATTTAAACAAGTGAGTTAACCAGCCACAGACTGGTGCTACATAGTTGCTTGTTGAATGATTTGAGTAATTCCCTTTATGATAGTCTAGACATGATAAGCTGTGATCATTCTGATCTTGATAAGTCATCACAAAAGAATTCTCTCCTTATCAGTGATGCTTATTAAGACCCTTAGGTTCTTGAAACAGGTCTGCTTCTGCTCTGAAGCTCCACTCATCACTATCTCCCCTCAAAAATTTTGGCTCTGGTGTGGCAAACTGTAACAGAATTGAGTACATGAAGATTAGTTTTTTTGTGGGAGAAAAGAGATTTGTGGCAGTTTATCCTTTTAGGTTGGATGTGACAGATGCAACAGCTAATTGTTCCCTAATATCTGTTCTCCTTTCTTCTGTATTAATAGAACCTCTGATTTTTAGCTGCACATATACTTGCCCACAGTAAATATTCCATTTCCCACACTCCCTTGCAGCTGGTTGTGCCAGTGTGACTAAATTCAGAGGATGGTATGTGGGAGGGTGATCTAAGCAACCACTAGGTTGAGTTCTTTAAGAAGGAAGCATGCTCTCCCCTTCCTGATTTTTCCTCCTTCCCACCGACTGGAATGTGCCTGTGGTGGTTAGCTCTCCTGGACCCTGGAGATGCGAGCCACGCCCTCACGGTGGAAGAGCAACAAGATAGAAGGAAGCTGGGGCCCTGACTGGGGCTGCCACATGAGCCCCAGCCTGTTTATGCTTGCAGCTGTTATGTCAAAGAGAAAGAATTGTCCCCGTTAAGCTAGGATTATGTTAGGTCTCTGTGTCAGCAGCTAATTAACACGTTGGGGGATAAACAGTTATGAAGTTCAAACAGTGTCAGCTGAGTGATATGAACAAGATGAGAAACATACTTTTAAAGGTATTTAATGAGACTTTTTTTTCAAATCAGTACAAAAATTTAAATACAAAAATGATTTGCTATTGACATGTCTCAAATCTATCATGGAAACTCAAAGTTACCAGTCTGTTCACCGTTCATGGTATTCTGGAAAATATTTGAGAACAGTCACCCACTACAGACATTCTTTTCCCCTGTGGGATGTCATCCTGCATTAAAACTCTGTATTTAAATAACAATATTGTCAGTTTGGTCCATTTCACATGGATAAGTTCTAGTTAATTTTGAATTAAATAGGGATTGTAGCACTATCCCTAGACTTTAGAACATGTGGTTGTTTCATCTGCTTTTACACTAAATGTGTTAACATGATGTGCAACATTCAAAAGGGAAACAGAGACACATAGATAATTATTTAAAACTCTTTTTAAATTAAATGGAGTAATTCATTTAGCTCTGAGATTAGCACCATTGTAGAATATACAGTATCTGGCATAGATTTTGCTCCTCCCCTGTCTAAAAGTTAGAAGCATATGCCTGATAATAAACACATGCGCGCATGCACGCACACACACACACGCACACACACACGCAATTGAGTAACAACCAATAAATAAGTTGGAAGGTATTTGAAAAGTGAAATTTGGTTTTGACTAAAGAGCTACTTTCTCTCTTGGTGGAAATAAAAAGCCCATACATGTACAGATAAATACAGTTTTATAAATCAGCTGATCTGACTTGCCTCCAAGCCATTTCAGTGCAGCTTTTCAGCAGACAGAGCCCAGTGGATCCATGTGGCTCTCATAGCCATCGGCCCAAAACCAGCATCCTCAAGACCAACCCAAAGAATATTTGGCCACATAAATGCTGTCTGCTTTGAAATTGAAGGTTGGGTGGGATATGTTTTTGATGGGAAAAGTTTGTCATGTAATTAGCCATGAGTAAGAAACCACGTGGTAATG
The DNA here is from genome assembly GCF_028023285.1 of Balaenoptera ricei. NCBI lineage: Eukaryota > Metazoa > Chordata > Mammalia > Artiodactyla > Balaenopteridae > Balaenoptera > Balaenoptera ricei. The sequence goes on from NC_082642.1 coordinate 114,195,831, forward strand.
AACTCATTTCTCTTTTTAAGAAATTGAGAAGAAATGGTGCTTGTATACCATATAGGGAAAAGACAGATATTAGGCTGAAGAGAATATTCTTGATGGTTAAAATGATTCAGATTTGACATAGACACAATTCCATGTGTGTTTATACCGTATTTATTTGTGTGTCTTCCCATCTGTACCTATCCCCTCATTTCATCACTCTTAACTTTGAGGTGTAGATACAAGACTCCACCACCATAGCCCCACATTATTACCCCCAGTGGCTTATAGTGTCGGCAGCAGACTCATAGCCAACTTGAAATGCTTTGTCTGTGTTTTGAGACCAGATCTGAATGTGCAAAGCAATTAGTATGTACCTAAATGAAAGCCTGGAAAAAAATTTACTTTTCTTTTTAAATTTGTATTGATTCCTGTACTTGTGGGGTGACATAAAAAGCATGGGCTGTCATTGCCCTCTGACATGTGGCTCTTCCACAGGTTGCTTCCTGCATTTTTAGTACCTACAGCAGGAAGTAATACATCTATTTTTTAATTTAAAACTTCAGAAATTATTTTTTCAAAAAAATTAATTTTCCTATGTAATTCTGAAACTGCCCCCTCTTTCCCCAAACAAAGGACAGCTTGGACTTAGGAAATTGACTTTGGAACTTCAGATGACACACCGATTTGTATGTATACTACACAGGGAAATTTCTTTGAAATTCAGTAGCTACTAAAAAGTACTGATATCCCCTTCGTGGGTGAAACCTCGTTGTAGTCATTTGTGTGTGTAGGCAAAGGAGGGGGATTATTATACGCATGTAAACACAATTAAGAACTGCTGTTTATAATGAACATTCCGCAAAACTGGAAAGTTATGAGGGGAGAGGGTTACTTTTTTTCTTATGACTTCCAGGTGTTTATATTAGTTGGGTCATAATGGAAATTACATGGAGACAACAAGAGAGAAAAAAAAAAAAATCACAGGAAAAAAAAAAACAAGCAAAAAGAACCCGTAAGGAATAAATGAGTTACTTCCTGCTCATGTCTCCCAGCTGGTTTGTTAGCTCCCTGTGGGGCACTGTCTTAGGCCCCACAGAAGTGTCTCATCCAGTGCTAGGCACACAGAAGGCACGAGTAAATACACTACAGTTGTTCTTCTAGGGACACTAGACACACAATTCTGAGTAGAACTCTTGTTTTAAAAGACAGCTTCCGACAGGGGAGAAACATCCCTTGGAGTAAAGCTCTACCCTGGTTCTCTGTCCACGCCTCACTGGGGAAGAGCACTGCAGAGCTCTTCCACATCCCATGGCAAAGTGTCTGCACAAATACAGAGGAAATTATGCAAGTAAATACGGTATGTAATTGTTATCATTGACATTTCTTTAAGCCATATTTATAAATATTTTAAAGTAAACAGTATGAGCGAGTGACTTTCATTAGCTATGCTCTTTCATACTGGAACACTTTGATCTGAATAAGCAGGTTATCATGGAAGCACATAACATAAACAGCTAATACGATTCCAGTGGGTACAACACAAGTGTCAGTACTTGATACATAAATCTATCCCATCATTTTCAATCACAAGCTGCTGTGCAGAGCACTAAACATGCATCTTAGTTTTTATTTGTACACGATGGTTCAGACTTTCACTTAAATATAACTTTCCAACTATATAAATGTTTTGAAGCAATTATGTTTCCCATTTGGATTTTTTGGTGCATCCTTTTCTTTTCTTCTATTAAATTTCTCTCTTTTTTTCTTTCTTACATGGGATACAATAAATACCCTGAAAAAGAGGAATGGACGTACTGCCCGGCGTACAGTCCCGCAGCCTGTTCAGAGGGCATCTGGAGGAACACCCGGTCTCCGGGCCGGAGCAGCAGCACCGCGCTCCCGGACGCCTGGTCCAGGAAGCCCTTCTTGTACTCGTCATACGTGTACATCATGGGCTCGTTGTTCTTGAACAGAGCAACCCACACGTTGCCCCCCTTGCAGTGAACGTGGTATGCAAAGTAGTAGACCCCAGGGACCTCGCAGGTGAAGATGCCCGTCTGCGGATTGTAGTTCTGTCTGCCGTTATAGAGCAGTTTGTCAAACTTCACTGGGGCCCCCACGGGTGGGAAAGGCGCAGTCAGCTCAGCGGTAAATGCAGGCATCTCGTAGGCTGGCCCTCCGTTCTTGCCTTTCTTAGCCCCATAGGCGTGGGGGGGTTTCACTCCATCAATTCCCAGCCCCATATCTGGTAGATACTCTGCATGGGGTGGTGGTGTCGGGGGCATCACAGCTGGGAGTCCCGGGGGCCCTGGAGGGCCTGGGGGCCCTGGAAGGCCAGGCTGGCCTTGGGGACCAAGGGCACCAGGCTTCCCTGGGGCGCCATGAAGTCCTGCTACTCCGGGCTTCCCTACTCCAGGGAACCCAGGGGGCCCTGGGAGACCCGGTTCCCCTTTGGGGCCAGGAATTCCAGGCGGTCCAATGGGGCCACTCGGGCCTGAAATCCCTGGGATACCTGGGGGCCCCTGTAAGCCCTGGTCTCCTGGGATTCCTGGCTGTCCCTTTGGTCCAAGCAGCCCTGGGGCACCAGGGAGCCCTGGCAAACCTTTATGCCCAGCTTCCCCCTTGGGCCCTATGGGACCTGGCAAACCCCTCATGCCGGGGGGCCCCGCTTCACCAAGGAAACCTGGCTTTCCTGGGAAGCCTTGAAGCCCTGGCTCACCCTTGGGACCTAGTGGCCCCTGTGGCCCCACAGCCCCACCTTCTCCTTTGGGTCCGGGGAAACCGATAGCCCCTGGAGGGCCCATGGGACCTGGGATTCCAGGCAGGCCTGGCTCTCCTGGGGGGCCCCCCAGTCCAGGGGCACCTGTTGGCCCTTTCTCCCCTCTTGGTCCCAGAGCCCCAGGAAGACCCCCTATGCCCCTGTCGCCTTTGGGGCCTGGGAAGCCGGGTTTCCCGATCCCTGGAGGGCCTGGGGGTCCTGGCAGTCCTGGCAGTCCTTGCTCCCCTTTGCCACCTGGAAATCCTGGCTGCCCAGGGATCCCATCCTGGCCTGGTTTTCCAATTCCGGGCATCCCAGGAGGTCCTTGAAACCCTGGGACCCCTATAGGGCCTTGTGGCCCAGGTTCGCCTGGAGGGCCTGGCTTTCCCAGGGGGCCCTGGGGCCCAGGGAAGCCTGTCACTCCTGGTTTGCCCACTCCTGGAAGTCCTACAGGGCCGGGAGGGCCATGCATCCCTGGAGGACCCTTCAGGCCTGGCAGACCTGGCATCCCGAAGCCCTTCTCTCCTTTAGGGCCCTGAAGGCCTGGAGGCCCTGGTGGTCCTCTGGGTCCTCGCTCACCTTTGGCACCTGGTTGCCCTGGTAACCCTGGCCCACCTGGCTTCCCAATGCCAGGAAGTCCGTGAGGCCCTGGAGGTCCTTGAGGTCCTGGGATCCCCATGCGTCCGATCTCCCCTTTGGGTCCAATTTCACCTTTGGCCCCGGGCATTCCCATGGCTCCTGGCTTTCCTGGCATTCCAGGCATGCCTGGCTTTCCAATTCCTGGATATCCCTGTGGCCCTGGTTTTCCTTTGATTCCAGGTATCCCTTGACCTGGTAAACCAGGGGGCCCAGGTGGTCCTCTTGGGCCAGGCTCTCCACGGGGACCTTGCTCCCCCCGTAAACTGGCTAATGGTATTTCTGCTGGGAGAGGGGGGAGAGAGAGAGAAGGAGGGAGGGAGGGAGGGAGGGAGTGAGAGAGAGAGAGAGAGAGAGAGAGAGATTAATATTGATCATCCTTCACTTCAATCATTATTTAGTTCTGACACATTTGCCTATTACTTATCAAGAGGAAAGACTAGGAATAATGTGCTCGTGTTCCAGGACTGTATTATCAGTACTTAATGGACAATCAGGCTGATAATTTCTTTGTCATATTTGAGATACTGTTTTGGGAACTGATATCTGTGGCTGCTTTTATCAGCATTAGTTAAGTAAAAAAGCTAAAAAGTAATGAAGAAATATTCTTCCTAGTACAAACTTGGAGATATTATGGTGTATTCACTATAAAGAGTTCAAAGAAGGACAAAGAAAAATCAAAGTTGCCTATAAGCCCACTACTCAGAGATAATCGCTTGACATTTATCTGTATTTCCATCTCATGTGTTCTATATATATGTACGCATGTATGTATATATATGTGTGTGTGTATATATATATGTGTGTGTGTGTGTGTATTTTAAACAATGTTGGAGTCATTTTTATTTTTTCTATTTTTTCCCTATTTAATGTTATACTCTATTTTTCTATGTCCTTGAATTTTAAATATAATATATGGAAAAATAATGTTTCCTCTTGTGCTGAAATATACTATGATGTACAGGATGACGGTCATTATCATGTAGACTCAGGGAAGAATAGAAGCATTTTATTTTTATTTTGTATGTGGTTTAATAACATCTTAAACATCTGTCCTCTAGAGTCAAATCGATGTGTTTAATTTCTTTAATATGCTGTAGGATTTCCTAAGCCTCAAATATTAATTCTTCAATTTAATAAGTTACTTCTCACTTGCAAATTTGGTTTTTAAACAGGAGTAGTTGAATAAGGTATTTTAGGATGATAAACAGTGCAGAAAAGGAGTTAAGCTGGGATTAGGAGCAGGAAGCTCAGCTTCTCTTTCTGGCCTTGAAATGAGATCTTGACTGGGTCACTTAAGCCATCAGCATCCCTGCTTGCCTGTCTGTACAGCAAGAATAATACACCCACACTACAAGATTAGAAAATAGATGTGAAAGGCGTTATGCTTTCTCGAATTGTTATCAAAATACAAAGCACATGTAATTATATTGATTATGCTATGCCTTTCAGAGAAACACAACTCTGGATCTCTCATGCTACTGGGAGTAAGGAATAACATAAAGAAAGGAAATTCATGGTCCCAACCATTAATTGCATCTTAATCCTGACCATTGTATTTTTCACTGAGCTACTGTCAGGGAACAAAATAGAACCACAGAACTCATATATTTTCCAAATTCCTCAGTTGCAATCTGGTACCCATCTGAATAAGTACAGGAGGTTTCAAAATCCAGGCAGGCCATTCAAGAAAGGAAGGAAAACAAATGACTGAGATAATCCCCTAAGTGGAATATCAGCTCCTAAAGGGAAGAAAACTGTAAATACTTCTTTTATGCTAATAGGATTACTACTGTACAATTAGGGTGTGCTCTTTCTAAGCAGGAACTGTGTAGCTCCTATATCAAGAGAGCGTCTGGGGCAGGGTCACATCACATTCATCAGGAATCCCTAATGTCTAGCACGTGCCTGGAGTATATTCTGTTCTTCCTTAGGTTTTGTTGAACTGTAGCAACTCAAAGTTTTTATGGTACTTTAGCATTTATTTAGTACTTACCTTACGTCATAGACTCTCTCAATAATCCTACTTTACAAACGAAGAAAAGTAGTTTCAAAGAGGTTAAACGACTAGGTTTCTCTCCTCTCTGGCCTCTAGGCACTCAGGCCTATTAGCACCAAATCCAGTAGTTCCCCAGAAGCAGAGCTTCCTGCTTTTGGAGGGACCATTGGGAATGGCCTCCACCGCCTCAAAGGGAATTGCTACTCTGATTGCAATTCCTTTCCTGCAAGTGCTAGGTTTCCTACGTTTCTTATAAACCAACTGAGTTTATAAGAAAATGTCTCTCGGGAATTCCCTGGTGGCCCAGTGGTTAAAACTCTGTGCTCTCATTGCCAAGGGCCTGGGTTCAATCCCTGGTCGGGGAACTAAGATTCCACAAGCCATGCGGTGTGGCCAAAAAAAAAAAAAGAAGACAAAACAATTTTAAAAAAAGAAAATGTCTCTCACAGTGATAGGCATTTTGCTGGTGTTGAATAACTAATGAATATGCCTAGAAAGTAATGGAGAGATTTTCAGGTATCATCATCTCTAGGTAGGTATATAGTCTGTACTCTTCAGGCTCCTTCTGTAGATTTATTGATTGACATGTGTAACAACTTAATTAGAGCAGTCTTAATAACACATTCATCTGGCACCTAGTTTACAAAGTGCTTTCATATGATTTTTTTTTTTTTTAACACAGCAGGTTCTTATAACATTGCTCTCCTAGTTCTGAAGACTGACATCACTTCTTTTTTTTTTTTCCACTGCTATATCCCTTAGCATTTTGGCTCAGAGCCTGACACAAAAAGAGATGCTCATTAGTTGCTGTATGTTTGAATAAAGAAATAATGAGTAAAGGACTAAACTTATTTGTTATTAAGTATGTTTTTTGTCGTTTGATGCTGTTGAAATAAGAAAGCACAACATACAATAATTTTGTCTTTCTTCAAGACCTGAACTTTTCAAGGATAGGGTTTAGAACACAGTAGGCAGTTAATGAATGTCAGTCACACATGCTAAAAGAAAAATGTCTAAAATTTAGCTCTCCCCACCCGCAGTGTATTGTTTAGGGTTTTGGAAAGCTGCTGTCTTACAGCAGAACCGAAGTATGTTACCTTTGCCTTTCTTGGGTGCTGCTTCCTTGCCCATTCTTGGTGCCGGCTGAATTTCCTTCATATATTGGGGTAGATGTGGATACTCTTTGCCATACTGCATGTGGGGCAGCTCCTTGCCCACGTTAAGGCCATCTTTACCCAAAGGCATGTGAGGTACTTGCTGGCCCAGGGGCTGGTATTGCGGAATTTGTGGTGGAATCTGAGGTGGCAGCGGCTTGATGCCATAGTAGGCACCAGCTTGGATGAGCCGGACGGAACCCAGGGAAATGGTAAGCAGTACTCCCAGCAGCTGCAGAAGGGCAGGTGGACCAGCCATCACCTGTGGAGGAAGGTACGCACCAACATGGTGAAAACCAGCAGGCCAGGTGACCGGAGTTTACTTAGAGAAAGAAGGGAGAAAAAAAGAAAAGGAATCATGGTCTTTATTAGCAGAACTTCATGAGTGGAAGACAAATGGAAGGGAAGATGTCACCTTTCAATAGAAAACAAACAGACAAAACCCAGGAAAGAGTAGGATCTATCAAATGAAGGCAGCTGGTGGGATTGTAAGCTATGGGGAGACTGCTGGTTGTCCCTGAACATGAACTCTGCCCTCTTCCATAGTATTGGCACCCCTGACTTTCAGCTGGAACAGAGCAAGCCTAGAATGAAGACATTTCATTTAGATGTGGCCATGTGACAAAGTTCTGGTCTGTTGGGTGTAGTTGTAATGGGTGCAACTTCCAAGAATGCTCCTTAAGGGGAGTGAGCATGTTCTTCCTCTTGCTTCTTCCCACTGGCTGGAACGTGGATATATATTACCCGGAAACGGGCCAGACACCATGAACCATGGAGTGAAAGCTGTGCATTGAGGATGGTAGAGCAACAAGCTAGAAGAAACCTGAGCCTTGGTTGAACTTGGAGGCGCCATATATTGATATTAATCCTTAAGTCTGGAATTTGTTTACACAAGAGAGAAATAAAGATTTACCTTCTTTAAGCCATTGTTATTTTGGGTGCCATACATTTGCACTGAACTTAATCCTAACAGATAGAATAGATTCTCCAAAATGAAGCAAACTTAGTGGCAAGTCATACTTTGTTAGTAAGTGCTGAAATTCTATATTCTTTTGTAAATGGAAACAGTTAATCATTTATAGGCTTTATGCCAGGAGCAGTAGTTTTTCATATGTCAGATGTCCTTTGGCTGCTTTGGTGTGGTCATAAACGTATAAAGGTTAAAGAACAAACAACAACAACAATAAAAACCGAAGATATCTTCTGAATTGGAAAGAAGGTACTTCATGTGACAGCCCCAAAATGTCATTTAAAAAAAAAATCACCATCATAATTATGTACATACAGGGATACCATTTCTTTCTTCTAATTATGTACTATGAAGTCATTTGTTCAGAATTAGGTTAATTGGACCTGGAGATCATTAAAGTTTATCTTTGTACTATTATGAAGAAAGGAGTTTACAAAGCAAATTTGTTGTATAAATAAGATAGAGATGTTTACTCACAAGAATACGCTGTTTTTAAGGCTTTTAATAGCACCCTTTGCAAGTTATTAATTAGTAGAATAAATATAAATGAGGTCTATCTGTTTATAAAAAACAGCTTGAGATCTGTTTATAAAAAATAGCTTGTTTATAAAAAACAGCAGGGTTGAAGACCCAACAGCCCAGGGAACTGCAGTTTTCACAAATTCCCGCTAGAGGGCAAGTGTGGTACACATCGACGTCTGCTCAATTACCCGGAGGTCCTAAAACTACACATAAGGCTTTGCTCCCACATCTTATAGAGGGACTTAACGAAAATCTGAATCCTAAATGGAGTGTCATCATAATGCTGCAGAGAGAGAGATGGGACGTGGCGGGGTGAGGGGAGGGAGGGAATTGGGGGTATGGAGAAAGAAGTGGCAAGTTTCTCACAACTTTTAATGTAAATGTCTTCTGGAAAACTTTGAGTAAACTTGAGTAAATAATTTAATTCAGTAACTAACTGAGTAAATAATTTAAGTTCCATTCTCATAAGAGTTTGTTTTCTTTGCTTCTGCCTTACTTAATTCTGGATCATAGTTTCCCACTTCTTAGAAAATGTGGGTTGACTTTGCAACATCGTATTCAAGAGTAATGCCAAGAGTATGAACAGGCTACAGAAGAATTGGTTAATAAAAAGCACCTAAGAAAATATTTAGTAAAAATCTCCACCATGAAATTCACTGCATTACAATTTTTCTAAATATACTAACTAATCATTTTTTCCCCTTTGGGGTGAAAATGAAGAAACATCTGTCAGCAAAATGATTTATAAAACTTTCTCTATTTCATAAATCAGAGTAGTCTTCGAGAACTATTTGTTTCAAGTGTACTGTAAATGGGAGAAGATAGAAAGCTGTTATTTTATGTCCTTATATGAATGATTAATTGTTATAAACCATTTGGAAAGAGCCACAAAATTAATATTGATTTATACTCAATAGTCAAATTTATTTTAGATGGAAAAAGAACATCTGTTGTAAGTACTCAACAGTAGTTTATTGAGTACTTACGAGACACAATGAGAGACCCACCCAGGGATTACAAAGATGACTATAATATGGTCAATAGGCCCTGCCCTCAAGGAGCTTACACTTCTTTAGTAGGAGTGACAGATGTGTAAACTATTAATGAGTAGCAAAGGATATCGGGGGGACAAAGTAAATTTTCCTCTCACTTCTGTTCTTTAGTATCTAAAATCCTTTCCCTTTGAAGTAACAACATTTCCCATTTTCCTTCATATTTTCCCAGAGATATTCTCTGAATATGCACACCCATTTAAGACAAATTACAGCCTGTTCTACATACCACTGTTCCTTACTTTTTTTACTCATAAGACCAGAACTTCATCTTAATTTTGTGTATCTGAACAGATCCCTTCAACTTCTTTATTTGTTAAAAATAAGACTCAGTTGTTCTCTAAGCCCCATCTGACTCTAACATTCAATGTCTAAGGCAGTCACGAGAGAGCTGACAGTGGTAATATCTGGTGATGTGTAGCCTTGGATTTAATTCTATCTTTGGGGGTTAATGAGTTTCACTATTAAACCCTGAACTTGGAGTGATAATAGACAGCATGCTTGGTCCTTCACCCTTCCTTCAATTCAGTGGCTGTGTTGGATTTACTTAATAATCTTCAAACCAGGACAGTCTAATGAAACACTGGAAAATTGGAAGGGGGCGAAATGCTTGGAAGAAGACCAGTTGAATACCAAAGGCTCACTGGGATTCTGCTCTACTACAATTATTTCCTCTCATAGGCTTGGCCTTTCTCTCCTGAAAACTACCTCTTTCAGTCTGCCATCTGCCGTTTCTCTGGATCTTTATTTAAATAAACTTCATTCAGTTTTAGCTTGAATATTTATGTAGGGGCCCTGGTTAGAATTTACCACTTGACTTATCCTTACTCATTTCCCTCTTGTCCCTGAGGACATTTTTGGTGATCAAAGTGGTGTGGAGATTCTCCCCAAATCACTCAAAAGAACATCAGATTTGTGTAACACTGTACAAACACCTGGTGGGAAGAAGGAGCCTCAGAATTCCTGCTGGGGAGAAATGGTGGTAGTGGGTTTTCTTGCCTCTTTTTTCTTTTTCTAAGGATGTAGAACACAATAATGCTGTGAGTTCTATTTGATGTGTTCTTGGATTTCTATTTGATAACCAGTATGTGGTGTGTGTGTGCTTGAGTACATGTGAACATAAACATACATACTGTGTGTGAACACTGTATCTTTGCCAGCCAGGCTAGCTTAGTGATGGGTGTCATGTCATACAGGAAGCGCACTGTAGAAGAAACCAAAAGGCAGGAGTTGCGTTGTAGCTCTGCCATTCACTATGTTTATGACTTTCTGCAAGTCCCTTATCTTCACTGAGCCTCAGTTTCCTTGCTTATAAAACAGAAATTTTAATCTCTGACTCTCCCACAGTGCTGTTCAAGGGCACAAATGATACTATGAATTCTTTGTAAGCTGAAAAGCCCTCCTCACATTTGTTATTATTAATGGAGTGTGACCAAAAAGACAAATCAAAACCAACTGAAATGTCAAAGACTTTTCAAAGAAGGATACTAGCCAAAGTAAATGTGAGGTTAACTGCAATAATGATAAACCTAACATGAATAAAACAATAATGGCCATTCAAATGTACTTGTTAAAAATGGCAAAAAAGAACAGCTGAACCAAGGCAGTTATTCATTCTGGGGTCAGAGTCACCAGTCCTAATCATTTTGAACAGCCCTAAATGGTTCCCTATATTTGGGCAGGGCTGCAGAGAGTTTGTTTCCTCATGTGATCTATAATGTATATAACAGAGTAATGTGATATATATTATTTTAGACGCTCCTCAGCATTTTATTTGTATGTTGATCCTCATGAGATTTTGGCTTACTGTCTGAAAGAATGTTTAAGTATTTAAACCTTCAATCCTTGCCCTAAATCCAACTTTCCCTTTCACATGGGACAGCTTTCCCTTTCCCTTTCCCTTTCCCAGCATGTCTGTATTTGTGTATGTGTGTGCATGTGTGTCCATGTTGTGTGTGGTGTGGACAAGCCTCTCTCATCTGCTGCCGGGTGGCCCTGCTCTGTGCCCCCTACTTGCCCCCTCACACAGAGTTTGTAGTTTCTCAAGGCTTCAGATTCACCACACATAAAACAAGGGAAAGTCACGCAGTATCCTACTCCTCCAATATTCACCAGAATTGTTTTCTTGGCTTTTCCATGCCTCTCAAAGAAAATTCTCTCCCGATTGATTGCTTTTCTCAGGGAAATTCATTCACTAGATACAGGTATTTATGGTATACCTGCTAACTGTTACAAACTGTTCTGGGGATTAGAGAAAGAGGTGAATTAGAGAGGTAAGTCCCTGATCTCATTGAACTCACATTCTAGTGTGGGAAGACATGTAATTAACAAGTTAAAAATAAATTTTGTAATCTCAGATTTAAGTGCTGTGAAGAAAATAAAGCAGGGGAAAGGGCTTGAAAATGGCTTGGGGTGGCAGATGCTGTTTTGGAAGGATGGTGGGGGAAGACCTCTCTGAGGAAGTAAATTTTGGATAGAGGTGCGGAGGTTGAAAGGTTTATTTATCTCTCTTAAGACACAATACTGGAAAAAAGAAAGAGTCTTATTAATGACAATGGTAGCTGTATGTACCATTCATTAATGTAAACCCCTGTTTCAAGACTCTATTCCTCATCTATGTCAGTCCTCATTTTGACCTCTTTTTTCATGGTATTCTTTTTTTTCTGGAGGATTCTTATTCTTTTTAAACCCCTCTCCATATTTCAACCCTACTGTATTGGTTTGCTGGGGCTGCAATAAAAAAGTACCCCCAAACTGAGTGGCTCAAACAACAGAAATTTATTTCCTCACAATTCTGGAGGCTAGAAGTCCAAGATAAATGTATTGGTAGGGTGGGTTCCTTCTGAGGCCTCTCTCCTTGGCTTGTAGATGGCCATCTACTCCCTGCATCTTCACATGGTCTTTCCTCTGCATGTCTGTGTCCTAATCTCCCCTTCTTATAAGGACACCATCATATTAGATTAGGGCCTACCATTAATTTCCTCCTTAAAGACCCTATCTCCAAATGCAGTCACATTCTGAAGTATGGGGAATTGGGACTTCAACATATGATTTGGGGGGACACAACTCAGCCCATAACACCTACCATTCCTCCAGACCAACTGAATTCCTACCTCTTCTGTAAAGTCTTCCCTACCTACCTCCTCAAACATCATTATTCTGCTAGTACTACTGAAAGTTTAACACAAAGTTAAATATAATTCTAATCAACCTTATGTTTTTCTCCTATTGTTTTTTGTCCATTAGACCTCAACATAATTGTAAGTTTCCTGAGAACCAGGAAAATGTGTGATATTCTTTTGACTTCCTCAGCATTTATTGATGAACCCTTACAGTCTAAACGTGCAGTGTTGATAGGGGCTTTAGAAAATATCAAATTCAGCCTCATTCCCCATTTGGAATCCTTCCTACAACAGTTGTTGACAGAAGGCCTTCATGTTTCCTACCTGAATATTAATAATGATGGAAACATTCATAAGGCAACTTACGACCTTCTTGTGCAACTTTTGTTGCTATTTTTATTATCTGAGCAGCTTGTAGGGGAGACCCACTTTTTTGATTCATAAATGGCAGTGCACATGTAGGTTACTTTTAGTGGGGGGTGGGGAAGGGGGTATTAAGAAATATATCCCCCAACTTGGCTAAGGCAAAAGATAGATGGTCACATGATCTTTTATTGCCATGCAAATAAGCCCACCTTAGGGTCATCGAACTAGGGATATGTAACTTTGTTGCATAATTTATTAGTATTACAGGACATTAACAACTCTATAAACTATGTTGATTAACCCCACTCAGGTTACGGTTTTATTGCCCTTTAGATTGTTAACCAGTTTTGTATCAAACTTAGCATTATCTCAGCATACTTTTTTATCTGCTCATTACAATGAAAAACCCAGATTTTTAATATTTTATTTCAAATTGGCTTTGTCATCATTTAAAACTTTGACATGTTCACTTACAAATGAGAATTGTGTTTTTAACATTTTGAGGATTATGCTTTGATGGGGACACAAACTAAATAAAATCATAAATGTACTGTGTGCTGGATGATATGGAGAAAAACAAAGGAGAGGGTGGGTAAGGATGTTGAGGTGGTGCTCTTTGAAACCCACTTTACTGTAGAAACTGAGCCTTCTGCGTTTGGATGGGCTGGCACCTGGGTTTTAAAGGAAGATAGAAACAACTCTAAATAATAGAGGGTATGGAAAGTTGGCCTTCTGGGGGATTCCGGAGGAGATTAAGTGTGATTGCCGCGTGGTAAAGAGTCAGAGAAAAGAGCTCCAATGGAGGAGCAGTCAAGAAAGGAAAAAGTCTTTTCAATTGAACTTTTTGTGTTTATAATAGGATACATATTGTAAGTTCCCTCCTTCATTTCCTCAGAGATGAAGAAACTCTAATTCTTCTGATGATACCTTCAGAAAACCTAATTCTTTGGGGGGAATGGATTTTTTGGGGGTAGGTAGAAGAATGGTTTAGTGCTGTTCCATATTAGCATTGGGCAAAATCAGTGACTGTATTTAGAAAACCAGAACCAGAGGATGGCTAGGGGAGGAAAGGCAATAAACATCAAAGTTATAATAATATTAGCTACATTTTTGAGCACTTACTTTCTGCCAGCACCATGAACATACTTCAAATACATATGATTAATCCTTTGTCCACTTACTAGATCTTTTTTTTTTTTTGACACTAAACTCTCAAATGATATCTCCCCATCCTGTATTTATACAGTTGATTATTTTACTGAAATTCAAGACTGTTACATTCCAAGTTAGAAAGTTTAAATTCTTATTTGAAAAGACAAAAATCATACGATATCACTTATTTGTGTAATCTAAAAACTGACACAAGTAAGCTTATTTACAAAACAGAAATGGACTCACAGACATAGAAATCAAACTTATGGTTACCAAAGGGGAAAGGGGGGGAGGGGATAAATTAGGAGTTTGGGATTAAAATATACATACTACTATACATAAAATAGATAACCAACAAGGACCTACTGTATAGCACAGGGAACTATACTAAATATCTTGTAATAACCTATAATGGAAAAGAATCTGAAAAAGAATATATATATAAATATATATAAGTTACATGTATAAATTTTATATATGTATATAAACTGAATCACTTTGCTCTATCCCTGAAACTAACACATTGTAAATCAACTATATTTCAATAAAAATTTTAAAAAAGTAATTCTCATTTGATTATTGTTAGGAGATATCATCAATACATTAGACAACAAGGTACAGATCTAATTATACATCCACTTTTCTCCATCTTGTCCTCCAAATTCCAAGGCTGCCTTTTTCATTGAAATAAAGAATTTCCCTGTATATAGGAGAAGATCCTGGACTGGATCCCTTACTTTGTGCTTTGTGGACTAGGGACACAAACTTGGAAGGTATTAAGGAAGTCAAGGTGAATATGCTAAGATGGATCCCAAAGAAATTAAACCATCAGATATTAGTCAATCAATCCAGTGAAGGCAGTGGGCAAAAATATCCAATAAGCATTCATTCATTTTAGTCAGTCTACCCAATTACACCTATTAGGACTGATACATGTATAAAACTGAACTTGACCATGTGCTTCACTGATGAATCCTGAATTTTGCTATAGTTAAGAGGAGCCAACAGCCCCACCACTTAGCTATGGGCAGAGCATGACCTCTTGGGACCTACAGAACTTGAGATGTCAATTAGGTTGTGTCCTCAGCTCTAGAAATGGGCCACCCACGTAACCCCTCTGAAGTGGATGGCCAACTGCCACATTCCAAAAGTTCTCCAGAAGAGGAGATTTCACAACATTCCCTGGTAACCAACTGCAGGATTCACAGACTACATTTCCTAATATCTAATCTGAATCTTTCTTGCTGAAATTTAAGCTCGTTTCCTCTTTTCTATTCTCATAGGAGGTGGGAAACATCTGGAGAATATTTTTCTTAAAATAATAGTTCACATACTTGAAGTCTGCAATTAACTCCTTTTGTTTCTCTAACTGGAATCATGTCAGCTGCCAAAGAGTTTATAAAACACTTGAGAGAACCCCTAAAAGGAAAGTTCTAAAGTGGAACCCTTTTTTCGTTTTTAGCTTTTCTTCCCATAATATGAAGGCATCATTGTTTGCAGAGCACAGAGCACCTAAGTGCTGGTTCTGACCTAAGCAAGTCACCTACTCTGAGTGGGCATCAGTTTCCTCATCTGCAGAACAGGGACATTGGCTAAATGACCTCAAGGTCCCCTCCAGTTCTAAAACTCTATGGTAGCTGTGAACATGAACAACAAATCCACACTTCATGGACAAATGATTTCATGAATGTACATGCTTAAGCCTTTTGGACGTCATCTCACACTTCCAGTTACTTTTCAGCATTTCACTCCCCCCACCTTCTACAGGTGGAGATGGAGGGAGAAGGGTCTGAACAGCCCCCCTGCAAGTATTCCTCTGATGAAAGAAGCTGTACCTGACAAGAAACCAAAGAAAGAACCTAAATAAGAAAAAATTTACAGACAAAAACGTGATTTATAACCTCTTTTATACCATATTCGAAGATTGACTAAAAATTGAAGCTTATTGAGAAATCTTTAAAAAGTGGCTACAAATGATAAAACCTCCCTACAATGTATAGGCTCAAAATGTCCCCCAGAGTCATTCAGCAAGTATCGATGCATGACTCCTGTCATAGGAATGACAAATGAATACAAAGTATGCACCTTGGGAAGGCTAAGTAGGAAGTGAATAGGATGATGTAGTCGTTTTTAGGAGCTATAATGTTCATTTTTTAAGAAAAATGGAAGATCCAAAATTTAGAGGCAGCTCTATAGTAAAGCAGGCAAAGATGAGGGCTTCCCAAGAATAAGGCCCTCCCCATTCCATGGGCCCAGCGATGTGCAGCAAGGCAGATTCCTTCCTGGTGTGACTGAGAAGGGCTGGAGAGAACTCTACCATTCACATGAGCATCTTTCTGCCTTCTTGGCACTACTACAGCTTGTAAATG
Organism: Balaenoptera ricei; assembly: GCF_028023285.1. Classification (NCBI taxonomy): domain Eukaryota; kingdom Metazoa; phylum Chordata; class Mammalia; order Artiodactyla; family Balaenopteridae; genus Balaenoptera; species Balaenoptera ricei. The sequence continues at coordinate 114,211,910 of NC_082642.1, forward strand.
ACACAGTGTAAAATAACGGTGTTTTCAGGCCTTTACAAGGGAGAGACGTGTGAGGAAGTCTCATCTAATGTAAATCACTGAACTGGACATCGTAAAAATATTTGTTTAGAGCAACTAACTATAATGTATTTTGTAAAATATAAATATCATGGACATGGAAATATAGACTTTCAGTTATAAGACAAATAAATGCTCGGGATGTAATGCACAACATGATAAATGCAATTAACACTGCTGTACAGTAACTATGAAAAGTCGTTAAGAGAGTAAATCCTAAGAGTTCTCATCACAAGGAAAACAATCTTTTCTCTTTCTTTTGTTTTGTGTCTGTAGGAGACGATGAATGTTCACTCAGCTTCTTGTGGTCATCATTTCATGATGCATGTAAGTCACATCATTACGCTGTACACCTTAAATTTATACAGTGCCATATGTCAGTTATATCTCGATAAAACTGGAAGGAAAAAGAAATATAAATTTCATGGAACATTTGTTCACTGCAAACACTTTTATTTAATCCTGAACTCTGTGCAGACCAATGGGATTACAAGTGAATTTCAACCAAACAAAATTCACCAATTTCCTTGTCATATGCATAGCTGAAATTTGGTAGTTGTGGTAGAAGTTGTTCTTAGTAAATAACATGAATGAATTGAATAAAGTAAAATGATGAAATCGCACTCATTCCCAAAATATCTAAGGTTGCAGAGACTAGAAAGTTTAAACCAAGTTAGGTAAAAAGACAAAAGCACATAACTTGTTTCCTGAATGACCTTTATCCAGGTCCTGAACTTGAAGAACTTGGGGTCCTAGGGTAGCCTCTAGATGTGGGAGGGAGTGATAAGGAGGAGGAGATGGCTTGCCTTTGGACTCCAACTTTTCCTGAGGAAGGCTGTCATATTAGAAGCTCTTGCCTTTTCTACTTTTCTGCAATTCTCTGTGTCTTCTAGATGCTTCACTATTGCTCAGCATCTTACGCAAGAAAAGTTGAGAGATTAGGTGACACTCAAATGAGTTAGTTCTGGTCAAAGTTTTGAAAATTGAGAAAGTTGAAATATAAAATACAGCAGGCGCAGTTCCCAGCCAGCCTGGGCACTTCCTGGAAGCAGGATGGAGAGCCCTTTGCCACCAGGGATGTTTCTCCCAATATTTTCCTAGGATGGTGGCAAGGAAGGACTGAAAAGCACAGGACGGTCTCTTTTCTCTGTCCCATTCTGATTGGCACTTAGTATTTACTCTATCAGTATATCCAGAAGAAGCAAGCCAACTTCCTGAGCTAGCATTTTCTTCTAATTAGCTGGCTATTATGGCGGTAGACTCTTCATTTTGGTATTTTTATAGGAAACTGTGAAACAAACCACAATTCCCTAAACCAAGCAAGAAATCCTAGCCTTTTCCATCTTCCATAATACTAAGATATTTATTAATGAAATTACTGTATGGATGCATATGTGTCTTTGTGGATTGAAAGGCGAGAGGTAGAGGACACGAGGCTGCCAACTGACTTTTTTTTCTCACTTTTGAACTGGTGACTTGGGGAATTCAGGTGTTGAAGTTTTATTTAGCTAAGATTACTTTGAGCCACATAACCTTGAATGACTTGATGTTAAAAGTCAAGCTCTAGAGTTACTATCACACATGGGCAAAATATTAAATCAACAGCACTTGGAAATAAAAATAATTAATAAATTTCCTCCATAATTGCTCTCCCCTCCCCCTGCCCACACACACTCATATGGCTCATCTCCAGTCAGAACAGCAATCCTACTAAAGTTACAATATGTACCCCTGAAAATTTCTGAATTATATAAGAACTAAAAAAAAAAATCTCAACAATTTCTTGGTCAGTAAAAATGTGTATTTGTTCTTTCTCTGTTGCACGGTTTAAGAGTAGCAGAGATCATTCCACAGGACTGTTCCCCAAAATGAATTTAAATACAAAAAAACTTTAGCTCTTAAGCTGGGGCTAAGCCTAAAATGCCAATTTGTGATAAACTGTCAGCCACAGAGAGGGCAGTCTCTAAATCCACCACTTTTCAACCACAGCTCCATATAGATAATTAGCCCGCGTGGTAACATCCTGCCCTTTGAACACAGGCAAAGCACTGAAAGCAACCAAACCACAGCTATCTTGGTATTGGAAGTTCTGCTTCTTTCAGGGGTGGAATTTATTTTGAGGGAGAAAGAGATGGATGTGCTGTCTGGGAGGAAAATCATAAGGCTTTCACAGTTAATCCACTGAACATTTTTTAGAGAAAATGGAAGTGGAGAAAGGAAAGGACAAAGAATTATGTAATAAATGCCAGTTCTTGGAGATGCCTAAGTGAAGGAGGCTGGGAGTGTGGAAGAGACTTTCCTTTTTTTCAGCAAACCTTGCTACAGGGTACAAAGAATTCACAAAAATGAGGAATTGCACTGATAAGCATGCTTTATAAATGCTATTTCTTAGGACTTAGTGGGGATAGGAAACTGAATTGGAGATGAGAGACCTGGGGTGTATGTAGCTGCCTCTCTGTCATGATACACTCCTGTACTTTTCAGGGCCTCCTCTTCCTAAACTATAAGACGAGGGGAATGAATTAGAGGGGGAAAGACCCTAAATACCTGGAGGAAGCAGGGAGACGGGGGAGTGAGTGGAGTTGGCTGGCCAGAGTTTGCAGTGAACTAGAGAGCGCTACCCTATCCAATGGGGCGGTAGTTGAACTACTCACTTGTTTGCCTGGTTTGGGCAGGTTTTCCAATTTTTCAAGAGAGGCCACACATTGGGACATTTTGTGAAACCTCTTCATCTTGACACTTGATGTTGATTTCTTTAAAAATAGTGTCTGGTAGAAAAAACAAACGCCTCCCTGCGGGCAGAATCCAACATTTAGGCTGCTGGGTGCCTTGGTATCAGATGGTTTCTAACATCTCTCTTGCGCTAAAACATTGTATGGGGGAATTCCCCTGCCTTTATTTGCTTAAATTTCTTGGGGGAATTCCCCTGCCTTTATTTGCTTAAATTTCTAACTCCTGGCATTGTTTCTCTCTACTGTGTCAGTTGATTCGTTTAATTATTAAATTCAACAATCTTATATGGAATTTTTAGGCACTACTATGTTAGTGGCTGGCTATATATAAAAATAAGTGAAAAACAAGGACCTACTCTCAAGAAGTTTCCAGTCAACTATTGAAAGTTAGATCTTAATCTGGTGTAAGTGCTTCAATAAAGACAAAACAGACTTTAACCTGGACGGGGTGTGTGGGTGGCAGGTTGGTGAGACACAAGGTCCTCGAAGGACAGTGTTAGAACTAAGGTTTGAAGAATAAATGGTAATTGTTCAGCAGAGTAAGGAGGGAAGTGGAAGGTGTTATCTAGAAGCAGACATTGGCAGCTACAACAGTTAAAGGGCAGCTGTAGGGGGTGATGGTTAAGATCAGCAACTCTGAGCTAACCTGCCTGCATTAAATCCTGATTCTATCAGGTACTAGGTCTGTGATCTCAGACCTAGTTAGGGTTAAGTCACTTAACCTCTCTGTGCTTCCATTTCCTCAAGATAAGTCGGGGATGATGGTAACACTGTCTGTCTTACGAGGTTATGGAGGATATGAAGGGAATTAATACAGGTAAAATGCTGAGAACAGTTTTTAGATATAGTAAGGGCTGTATAGGTAGGTGTTAGCTATTATTTAAAGAGGGAGAAGGAGGATGAGGAGAAGCAGTAGCAGTGGAGGCGATTATGGGCACCTATTCCACCACACTTAACTGCAGTCCTGTTTTTGAAGAATTTGAAAGATAATGATTTTTTGTCTTCACTTTGCTCCAGACCTATTATGAAAACTAGGCTGCCCAATTGTCCCCTTGCCTGAGATACCAAAGACAGGTCAGGTATAGATAGTTCCTACTAGGCAGATAACAAGTGTAGTGTCTGAGTTCCCACCCCTCAGCCCTTGCCCCACCTGCTTGTCACGCTCGAGCACTCGGTTCAAATGCTCTGTCTCTTCTCACTCCCCTTTCCGTAGAGAACTGGCCACTGCAGCCTGTCTTTGTATTGACTGCGAAGGGCTTTGGCTTTAACATTCAGAGAACCAAAGACATTTCTAGGCGTTGATGGCAGAAGGTTGGCCTTGTGGGAGCGGCTGCAGGACTTAGGCTATATTTTACTGTTGAAGGAAGTAAGATCCACGAGTAATAATAGCTATACGTTTAGGTCAGAAAAATAATCAGCTTAAGATCACATTTTTTAGAAGCTTGATCTTTTCGTACTATTTTCAGGAACTTGAGGAATAATGATAGTATTGGATAGTTCACATTTATTTAGTGTTTACCATATTCCAAGACTTGTGTCTGAAAGATTCATGTCCCCCTCCCCCCCACCATAGATCCTTGCTTAATTCAAAACTACATTGAGGGGCTTCCCTGGTGGTGCAGTGGTTGAAAATCTGCCTGCCAATGCAGGGGACACGGGTTCGAGCCCTGGTCTGGGAAGATCCCACATGCCGCGGAGCAACTGGGCCCGTGAGCCACAATTACTGAACCTGCGCGTCTGGAGCCTGTGCTCCGCAACAAGAGAGGCCGCGATAGTGAGAGGCCCGCGCACCGCGATGAAGAGTGGCCCCCACTTGCCGCAACTAGAGAAAGCCCTCGCACAGAAACGAAGACCCAACACAGCCATAAATAAATAAATAAATAAATTTAAAAACAAACAAACAAACAAAAACTACATTGAGTTTTGTATCTGAAAAAACACAGACTCAATTCAACATATGCTTCTTTTATAGTAAGTGCAAAGTAGTAACCTCAAATCCAAAATACCAAATAAATCCCAAATCTTTTTTAGCCACAAGCATTTATTTAAATAGAAAATATTAATTTTCCCCCAAGTGAAGCAAATTTGTAATGTATTTTATTTTGAACAATGGTCATAAAATCTACCAACTGGCTATGGGGGGGCAGGAAGCTCCATAGAAGAGCTCTCTCAAGTGTCTTGAGCCCTGAGGTCACACCTTTATCTTTGGGAATTCTCTGTACCTGGTTCATAACTGTGTACAAAATAGGCTTTATAATTGATTGTTGGACAAACATTGGGTTGGCCAAAAAGTTCGTTTGGGTTTTTCGTAACATCGCACAGAAAGACCCGAACGAACTTTTTGGCCAAGCCAATAAATGAATGGCACCGTATTTTTATCCCATCTTCTCCCGCCTTTTCTAAATGTGATCTTGGGTGGTGGGAAGGCTGAGAGAGCATTACGGTTTCTGAATACTGGATCAACGTGCCTCTTCTCTCTGTCCACTGTTTCCATTCTCACTTCTGATTTTGTGTTCTAGTGTCCCCTGCCAACTCACAAGAAGGAAAAATCCTACATATTAGCCTTGCTTCCTTAGAAATCGAGTGCTCTTTTTGCTTTAAAAATAACAAACTTTGTAAAGACAGGGAAGGCTTGATTGAAGGTAACATAATCTTGAGATTGGTGATAATTGTCATTCATCGCAGGATGCTTGTAGTAGTCTCTATGGCTGCTCTAAAGGTCTTAGACTTGGCCTGAGCTGAATGACAGTATCACGGAGGCATTTTTCTAAATCCCCAGTCTTAATATTCAATTTAGGACTCTAGACCTCAAGTGAAAAATCTCTGAAGTTCTCATCCTCCATAAAGGTAGCCTCTGAGACTCCATTTCCTTGTTTGTAAAACCGAGAGTGTCAGATTAAATGATCCTCAATGTTCCTTTCAAGTCTAAAAACTCACCGTCCTTGGCTCTACCTAGTCTAGTCCTTTTTTGTTCTGTCCTAATTATGCCAGACACTGGAAAGAGTCAGGCAATAGGCTGTGGAATCAAGTATTAACATGAAATTGGATGGAGGGTGAGAAGGAGGAGGAGAGATGAACATGTGATGATTTCATACTCATGTGAACTCTTCAACAACACTTTGCAGAGTCCCACAATTCTTTTCTCTGTGATTGACTGTTTTGTGGGCCACATCCTTGCCATGAATTTCTGTCTCCTCACTGTGGAAACCAGCCAAGGACACACTACGGACCACCTGCTCACTTTCTTACACAAGATGACTCCCCAGACTTATTTTCTTTGCTTTCTCCTCCTGCTGGTTTATGGCTTTCCCTTATGTAGCAATAAAACTCTTGGAGAGTCCTCTTAGGGATGAATTAATGCCACTTAAGTATAGTTCCATTAGCTGCCCTTTGAAGGTTCTGCTTAAAAATAAAGGGGGAGTTGGGGCAGCTTGGTTCTTATTGAAATTTTCCTTCCCTTTGCTTTAACATTACCACTGCTCTGAAACTCTTAGTTACACTCCAAGGGAGCTTTGCTAACAATAAAAAAGTGTCTGGGAGATACTGTCAGAAGACAAACTCACCATCTTTCAGTATTTTTTTTCCCCATTGGAAAGGTATTTACATTATAAAGAGGCCCAGCCTGGCTTGTGTGAGTTTTCCTTGTATTCCTTTAAATATTCAAATTTATAAATAATAAATAGAAAGTATGTCTGAATTCCAGAAAGCAAAGCACTATCTTGTTCTCCACCCTAAGTGCAAACAGATTAAGGATTGGGTGTCATGATCCCATTTCAGCTTTGTGTAGTCTACAATTTATTTTTACTTTCCCCACGTTTTGTTTTATATTTTATTAATTCACCTGAATCTTATACTTAATCTGTGTCTGCTCTGGAACAGAACATCCTATGGGATTCAGTTTCCCCTTCTCACCGTCCTAGCCCTGAGAGTTGGAAAACAGGAGTGTCTGTCCTGAGCTCGACACTTGCCTCTGTGTGGCCTTGGGTAAGCCATTCAGCTTTTCTAGGCTTCTAGCTTCTCTGCTGTAAGAGTAATAGAATCTGGATATTGAGGGGAAAAAAATCTCCAAAGAGAGGGGGTTTCAGCTACTGTCATGGAAATTACCATTAAAATAAAATATTTTCATTTTTTTCCTTCTTTTGTTTGCTTGAGAAGCAAAGCTGACCAGACAACATGCAGTGAGGATGTTGGGGTAGTGTCACCATGACCCATGACCCATTTCACTGAGCTTATTACCACATACCACTTTAATTTTCTTATTTATCCCATTCAACAAACATTTTGTGAACCACCATGCTAGGAACCATGAAGGATTCAAGCACAACTAAGATGTCACTTCCACCTCAATGGCACCCCAAGGCAAAGACAAAGTCTGAAAAAAATGCAAAGAAACCGGTCTTGCTTCCTGTCTTGATCCCGCTTCCTGTTTATCCGCTTTTCTCTTATACTTGCTTCTTCCCTTTCCCTTGTCCTTTCCCAACTCTGTCCCTAATTCCTTTTCTCTTTTCCAGGTTTCTGATTCCTACCTGGTATTTACAACCTCATCAGCCCATTTCGAACCTGAGTCTGAATAAAAGCCAATGTCTTCAAGGGCCAGAGTGGGACACATGAATCAAATCATTTTCCCTCTTCACTGGATTCAAGGGCAGGGTCTTTATAAGCAAGGAGGAAGTGCCATGTGGGATGACTAGGGCGGTGTTGAAAAGCACCCATCCCTACCTGGAACCAAAATACCTCCTCCATAGGTCTGCTAAGTGCCCACAATTTCTGTTAAAGTTGCAGAATCTGGGAAAGCTAATACATTCCAGAGGTTTTTATGACAAATGACTGATCTATAATGTAGAACAGGACCCAACGCACTGGGACTCAGGCAATTGAAAAGAATGGGGCCTGGGGCAGTTTAGGGGCTCTGGGTGGGTTGCCCTGGCTGGGAATCGGTAGATAGTAAGATGGAGGTACAAGGTAATAGGTATCTTAGGGAAGTTAGAGGCATGAGGTGGAGGCATGAAGCTTAGCCTTGCCACGAAGAATCTCTAGCAGCTCCTGGGAAGAAGGGCTGGTCATGATGGCATGATGAATTTTTGTCTACCACATCCCCACTGAGAGGCAAGAGCTCATGTATTCAAGAAGGGTCCCCTCCAGTAAAGCTCCATGGAAACTGACTATAGCCCAGCCCTAACGTGCTTGAGATGAACAATCTTGGTCATTTGCAAGACTCAGACCCCAGCCCTCCCTCGCCCCATCATGCCAGGGGAGGGACCGATGCTTCTCAAACATGCACATGGATGGGGCAAATCCTGCCACCAGCTCACTGCATTATTTATCTGGACGTGCAAGGCTAGCACCCCATCTCCCAGATAGGAGAGGTGCTAGTGCTCCCCTCAGTCACAACTGATGAGTATCCAGGAAGGGGATTGGAGCCAAAGTTCTGCCACGTTGTTGAGCTATTTGATCTCAGCCTCTGATCACACCAGAGGAAGGGCTGGTGCTTCCCTAGTCACACAGTTTAAAAGCCTCACAGGCAGCTTCCTCTCCTGGAGTCTGACTTCCAGGCCTGCTGGATCTTTGTGCATGACCCTTGCCTGGAACGTGCCAAGGACAAGGGGGAACCCTCACACCTGCTACTGCTCCTCCCTCTGTAAAATTTCCCTATAAACACTGCTTGGTCATTTGCCTTTGTTTGTACAACAACCTGCAGATCCTCCCCCAGTGCTCCACTTGGGAATTGGAATTCTAAGATATAAGGAAGGCAGAGAAATGCTTTCATCCATTAATTACTTAATTCATTGATCCATCCATTCAACATTGTTCAGTGCTTAGCAAGTGCCAGGTTCTGTAGACACAACACTGAGTGGAGAATGAGGTCCCTGTCCTGGAATGACTCATTGTCTAGAGGGGTTGGCCAGCTGAGCAGTTGACTACTCAGACTTCTTCCCTGGGTCGGTTTCCATCTCGGTGGAATTAGTCACAGGGAAATGTTCAACTCCTGTTCATGTGTGTTGGGCTGACCAACTCACTTGGAGGATAATTGCCAGCATTTTTACAATCTCATGCTGGCTTCCCTCCATCTTCCAGTGTGTGATTGGGCTTTTTCTGCACTCCAGTCCTTGATGTGTATCCACAAAAAACAAACTTATTTTAATATCAGTCTCAACAAGACTTGCAAAGAATGCAAGTGGAAGACATTGCATAGCGAACATAACTTTTGAATTATCTCTATGAGCATCTGGCCTTATACAGAAGCATATTTAAAAAATGAGTTATCCATGAGAAGTCTGAGTCAGGCGAAGAATTCCTAAACCTACATATTATTTAGCATATAATAATATATTCTGAATTTTTTTAGAGTAATCTGATTCTCACTGCTGAACTCTACTTGTTCCAGCTGCTACCAAAATCAAATGATAAAACATTTTCACAAACATGTGAAGAAAATTCCTTTTTATATATGTTTATCATCTACCCACCTACCTATTCATCTTCCAATCTATCATTTCTCTCTCCATCCACCTGTAGTTTTCGATGTGGACATAGTGGTACAGAGACACAAAGCCTGGCTATTTGCTTGGTTCTGAGTTCTGACTGGGTAGAGAAACGGGTATTTCCAGGACCTGTTAAAGGAACTTTTGGATTGAACATAAAAAATGTAATTATGTATTACAATTTACATGATAATTTTCCTTCAAAGAGCTCAAGTTACTATAAAGTTAATTTAAAATAAAGATCCTCAAAATAAAGATCTTTTGTGACTAGAAATTATAATAGGTAGCCTGAATTTTAATTTACTTTGTGTCCTGTCAGATTCATGAAACATACAGGTATAGACAACAATCAGAGCAGAAACAATATACTAAAGCTCAGCAGAATCCTGTTAGAGGAGGGTTTGACTCACTCCTGGCTACCAGTGACCTTAACATCTGGAATAGTCTCACTGTGAAATGGAAACCAGACATTATTCTTTGTTCCGACACTGGCACTACCAGGGGTTAATTGAAGTCTTGTCATTAATTCATTGAACACATATTTTGTAATGGCTGAGAATGTTTTAGGCACTGCCAATTCTATTATTAATAAAAATATTAAGAGTAAAAAAACTTGAATAAATGTTTACCAAGTGCCAGACACTGTGCTAGGTGCTTTACATAAATTATCCCATTTAATACAATCCCAACAACTATGGGAGGTAGGTGCTATTATATTTATTTTGCAGGCATGGAAATGAGTGCCCAAAGAGGCAGAGTGTGTGTGTGTGTGTGTGTGTGTGTGTGTGTGTGTGTGTGTGTAAGATATATATATATATATATACACACATATATATGTGTATATATATATACACACATATATATGTATATATATGTGTGTATATATGTATACACACATATATATGTGTGTGTATATATATATATATATATATACACACACATATATATGTTATATATAATCTTTTGTATCTTGGCTTTTGTAAATAAGACTGATAGTACATTTCTTTTTAACTGCTGAATACCACTGAATATACCAGTTTATTTATCAATGTTCTCCTTTTAGAAAAAAATTTTTATTTTATATTGGAATATACTTGATTTACAATGTTGTGCTAGTTTCAGATGTACAGCAATGTGATTTAATTATACATATACATATATCCGTTCTTTTTCAGATTCTTTTCCCACATAGGTTGTTACAGAGTTCAGTGTGCTCCTTTTAAAACCACATTTTTGACTTTCCAAACTTCTCCCCTGACTTAAACTGCAAATGGACTCTGCTAGCAGCAATCAGGTAATTTAAGAAACCAGTGTCGGAGGGTATTCATGACTGACAGTGGTGTCATTGGGTTACTCTTCCTGGATAAGACATTTGTCTTTTAATAAAGTTCCCATCACCTCAAGGAGGACTCTGTGACGAGGAAGTCCAGGAGCGTGAGAATCACTAGGGAGATCTTTGGGGCAAGGTGGCCTCTGGGTGCCTCTCGGATCACACCAGAAGGGCACCTCATCCCCAGAGAGGGGGCAAGCTAAGATTCCTTGAACACCAGCGTAATGCCACACTTTGGACCATTAGCACCTTCACAGTTAGCATGCTGGGATTCACGACTGGAAAACACAGAAGAGGACCTGGCTCACTCTCCGCTGTGCAGGATTAACATAAATCACAAACCCAGCTTGACGAGCTAGGAAGGTTACAGCTCAATTATGCCTGTTTTGTAGAATGCACCCTAGGCTGGAGGAGTGTTAATTTCAAATAGAGTTTACTTTGCCTGGTATCTATTTGTTCAGAATTTATTAAAGGATACTTTTTTTTTTTTTTGCCTCACCTGGGTAATGACGGTCATTATGGACTCCTGAGCTACTGAATGTTTCTGAACGGCTGAATCATTACATTTAGCCTGGTGATGCTGAAACTATACTTCTAGTTAGAATTAGTGTATTATGTTATAATTATTTTAAAGTTGATGATCATTGTATGTATAATGTGAGAAGGGAATTCTTCTTCTGACTCCATTTAACCTTATTAGAGTGTGATTCTATAAATATTATCATTGAAAAAGATGTAAATCAGAGCACAGTACTCTTCTGCTGAAATCCCTCCAATGTCTTCCTATTATTCTTTGCACAAAGTCCAAACTCCCTTCACTGCTTTCAGACCTTGATCTCATCTGGTCCCTGCCTGTCCCTCATTCCACCTCTACCTGTTGATTAAGGGCCAGACACGCTGACCTCCTCCATTCATTGAATTCACCAATTTGCTTCGGCCAGGGCCTATGCACAAGCTGTTCCTTCTGCCTGAATGGTCTTTTCCCAACTCTGGCATGGCTAGCTCCTTTTCGTGTCATGCAAGTCTCAGCTAAATGCCATCCCCCAGAAAAGCTTTCCTTGACCACTCTGGCCGAGGCAATGTTCAAATCTGGTCATTCTCTGTCACACTGCCACATTCATAACATTTCTCAATAGCTGAAATTATCTTGCTCATTTATTATATTCATTGTCTATTCCTCCTGCTATGTCTATAAAGTTTGTGAGAGAAGGAACCTGGCCTGTCTCATTCAACATGCTGTTTCCCAGCGGCTGGCACGTAGTTCGTGCTCAATAAAAATCTGGAGAATGACTGATTGAATGGATGATACCATGGATGGTAATCATTGTTCTCAGGGTATGGTTCTGTGTCTTGTGAGTGTGTGTTCCTGCATGTGTACACCTCTTGGGGGAAGCACTTTGCTGTTCTCTCTTTTGTTGTCACCTCTGCTACCAGGTAGCACGTGGCAGTACATTGGCTACTTTAATTTCTTTATTCCCTAGGGCTTAGCGCAACGTTTGGCACATAATAATTATTTCATGTTGTTGAGTGAATGGATAAGTTTGTAGGCAATGCTGATGAATCGCTTTAAAAAACAGCCTATGCCATGTTGGCATATAATCCAACCTCATGAGCATTGGTCTCTAGTGAAGCTGCAGTCTCACTAGCCTTCCAAAGTCCCTGCTGACTCATTCTGCTTCTCCAGTGAGCCTAGGAATGGAGGGCAGCCTGCCAAGGAGGCAGATAGCAGGATGGCTGCCCTTACTGAGAAGCCTTGTCGATCCAGCTTCCCTGGCAAAATGATGGCAGTCTACATCAGGGGTTCGCCCCATGGTTCTACGTTCTGGGAAGTTTTGGAAGAATAGGATAAAGACTGACAGTTATTGAATGCCCACCATGTGCTAGGCAGTATGTTAGGTGCTAGACATATATCATCTTAATCGTGACAACACTACTGTGAAGAGTTGCTTTTAGTTTTTAAAAATAGGTGAGGAGCCAGAGATTCAGAATATTGAGTTACTTGCCCAACTTTACATAGGCGATAGTGGCAGAACTAGGATTGCAGCTTCTTTCTGACTCCAAATGCTGCGCCCTTTGTACCACAGGCACCGTAAAAACAACCAAATAGCAACAGAGTCCCCTCCTGCATGATTCATTTGGATTAATAAAGCCCTCTTCTGAAATGCAAATGCTCTTGGATAGAGTTATCCGATTAAGTCATTCACATACTTGTGTTAATAATTTTGAGAAGATGAACTTCTACCTATCCTCTAACGGAAGTCATTATCCTATGAGAAGGTACAGGTTGGAATGGAGGGCTGGAGAATTTCTGAGAGGGTGACCCCTCAGGGAGGAGCAGACGTGGGTGGGGTGAGAGTCTCTGGGCGATGAGAAGGGAAAGGGTGGTGGTCTGAGGACTGTGTCACGCTGGGTCTACCTGACATTTTGTATCAGGTATTTGGAAGGCAGTTTACTGGGAGGTCTGACCGGAGGATGGTAAGTGTGAGACAAGGCATGGCAGGGTGGTTACATGTATGGGATCTAAACCAGATACTTAGGGTTAAATTCTCCCTCTGTCACTCACGGTCTGGGTGACCTTGGGCAAGTTACTTACCTCTCTGCACCCGCCACTCTTTACCTATAAAAAATGGTGATAACTAGTGTTATATATTACACTTGGGTGTTGTAAAGAGTAAGTGAAGTTTTCCCGTATACAGTGCTCTGAACAGTGCTTGGAGTTAGTGATTCATAAATGTCAGCCCTTGGTGTGCAACTGCCCATGCCACCTGAAGGCCTCACTCTGCCATCAGCTGATTATAAACTGTGAGTCTCATGTGGTCATTTTAGTACATGTAGAATTAGACCAGATGGTTTGGTGCTTGATGGTGGGGACAACTGGGGTAAAAAAAAAAAGTCTCTTTTCGAGCTGCTTAGCTCTCTAGAGTTTGGGTTTGTGGGGTTCCTTATATCCAGGAATGTAGTACATTTCTGGCTAATATTTGCCCTTGCAACTCTACTATTAATTTACCTTAATGTCACCAGTTACTTCTTCAGTTTGAGAAAAGGAAAAATTTCAACTATTTGAAATACTTAATAATAATAGTTAATCTCATTTGAGATGAAACTAGTTATGTGCCAATTTCAATCAAATTTTAGTTATGTGCAGACGAGTTTCCATTGTATTTTACAAATTATGACAATCTCCTTATATCACAATCAAGAGGAGAATGGGGCAACATTCCTTTCACAGATCCTGGAATTTGAAATTATTCTAGTGTTGGTTTCTCACGCTGATTCTGAGATATATGTCTTATTATTATCGTTAATATTATCTTGCTTCTAGCTCCTTTATTTTGGGACATCTGCTTTGTCTTTTGTAGTAACTTGCACTTCCATACTTTGCACGTTGTGATTCGAGATGCAGTGGCAGGATGCATTATACATTGATCTGCTTTTTGATAATCAACTTAAATGGTGATGATGGGCTGCAATGTATTTGGGTTGGAGCAAAATGTTCATCCTAATGAAATGTAACTTTATGAAAGAAATGCTCCTAATCCTCTCAAGGACTGAGCCAGATCATCAAAGGTAAATGGGAGGTATTTGAGGTTTCTTTTCTTCTTTCTTTCTCTTCCCCCCCCCCAAAAAAAACATGTTGGGTCCACCAACTGTTACCAAGAGCATTATTAAAAATCATGTCAGCTCAGAGTTATTGTTGTTTCTGAAGAAAATATAAATGTATTTATTTTTAAATCTGGACATATGAAGTTTTAAAAATATTGTTGTAAAGTTCTCCTGGCTACTTTTCCTTAGCTCTTTTCCAAGTTTTGGGCTGGAGAAACTTAAAAATGTCTCCGTGCCAAAGTTAAATATTAAATGAAAACCTTGTGTCTGAGGAGCTCCAGGATTTATAAACTGTGGCAAAATTGGTAAGATCTCAAATCACCAGAGAAAGAAATTTCTAAAGGGAATGGGGTTGCATTGTAAATGGTGTCAGTTCTGAGCTGTGGTATAAAACCCACAGGGAAAAGATGGACCATGGCTCATTTTAGGCTTGGAGGAGGCACCATCTCTTTGAAGTTATCAAGGTCCTTACTTATTGTTGAGCTAGTACACAAAAAATATTTGAAAGAGTTAAAGAAGTTAGTACTTTACACAAATGTGCAATGTGATATCACAAGAAAGTCTCCCTCCCTAAGAAGACATCATCTTTAACTATCAGTAGCACTGGCTTCCTAAAGTCAAATCCAGTTATTATGGTGAATATTAATTTTAGTAGTACCATATTTTTCCTCAAGATTTATTATCTTCTCTCTCAAGGAAAACACTAGGGGAAGTTGAATTATCCATGAAAGATTATACAATGAACCAGGAATATAAAAGTTTAGTTTTCATTTCTTAGTTAATTCTAGTGATAATTTGCTTCCCAGCGATTGGTCGAGATGTTTGAGTTTCAGTTCTTCCTTCCGAAGTGTATTGCAGTGACTGGGGGCCATGTACTGAGAGGGGCCTTCAAGGCAGAGAGGGCCTGTGGGCTGGGGATTCTGAACCACCTGGATTTGGATCCTGGCTCTGCCACTTACCAGCTGTGTAACCGAGGAACCTCCATTTCTTAGCCTGGAAAGTGGGAATAATAATTCTTATTGAGATCATAGTAGATAATAAATGTCTTATAGTGACTTGGTAAGTAGCAGAAACTCAAAAGAGGGTAGCTATCATGATAAGCATTTATATAGCTTTTCATTCTTGTTATTGCCATAGTTCATAATATCCAATAGGATATTAATATATCTTTTATCAACCAATTCGGGTATCTTAGGCACATCCATAAATAAAACCATCCTTAAAAGAAATAATCTGCCCTGGGTTTGTTGAGCTAGCATCTGATATTTACATATGCTTGCATTGAATTGTGTTTGAAACACCTTCCTGAAACAAAAATGTAATTTTGATGTTTCTGAGTAGGCATCAGAAGAGAAATCTGTTGTGTTGGATTGAGGATATTAAGGTATTGAGGATCTCTAGAAGAAATAAAATGAGATATTAATAAATTAAGGAAAAACTATAACAGGCCAATGAGACTGTGTGGAGAAATATACAAAAGAAATAAGAGGAAACTATGAAATGTTAACATTCTTAGACTGGAAGCCAAGAACATGGATACAACCAAAAGGAGTTAACGGAACAACTGAACATTACTCTGGTTACTTTGCCAGCAGGAACCCCTGCCTTATGCTAATGATATTACAATGAGAAGCCCACATGCCGATGGAGTAAACAGTAACTAGAAGTAGTACCATGAGTGCTCCAAGCTTCACTGTGAAGAATGGCCTGAGGAGGAGTCCGGGAAGGGTTCCTACAGCAAAGGTTAAGATCATGAAGGAAGGAATTTAGACTCCAAAAAGGATTTAAACTGGTGTGTGTGCTTTGGAACATTTTGGATACGCAGTCCTGCTGTAATTTCCTCTGGCTTCATTGCATAAACAAAAAAACACATGCTTGAGGGTTCCCATTGAACTATCTGTCCCACTAGATACCCTTTGCTGAATGGATGTGATGTTGGTCTGGGACTTGTGCAGTTTATTCCCTTGGTGTTTGTTGGTGTGACTTTGATCAATTGTGGCAGACTACAGCTAAGATTGTGGTCCCTGCTCCTTAAATTCTTAGAAGGGTGAAGCCTGCTAAGAGTAGGGAGGAAGATAGTGAGTCAGCTGATTCTGTGATAGCCAAGACCTTGTCTCTGAACCATATTTTCATGACATAACTTATTATGTTGCTTACACTTGGTGGCTAATGCAGCAGGTATAACATTCTATTATTTCTGGTTTTATTTTGTTAACTAATATTATCAATAACTATTCTCTTAACCGTAAAGAAAAAATATGGTTAACTACTTTATCAATCCCTAAAAATACAACTATTTTATGTGCTGAAAGAAACCATATTTGTTCTTAAATTATGGGATGGTTTGGCATGACAGCTAACATTCATGGAGAATTTACTATTTGCCAGGCAGTACTGAAAACATTTTATATTAATTCATTTAACCACCTTGTGTTGATTAACTTATTTAATCCTCAGAAAATTCCCCCTGATACAGAAACTATTATCAAAATCATTCCTATTTACCTGTGAGGAAACTGGGGCATAAAGAGTTTAACAAGTAAAAAGCCCCACAGACAGTAAGTAGCTGGATTGGGATTTGAACTCAGGGAGGCTGCCTCCAGGGTCTAGGCACTTAACTATTATACCACATCACCTCTTTGAATAGGAATTTTGAATATAGAATAGACTTTGGAACATACATAAACTTTCCATGTGAATGCCCGCCCACAATGGTTGAATTTGGAATTTTTATGCAAATGTTATTCTGCTCTTTATATTCATTGAGCTTCCAGATTAAAACTAAGGGTTATTGAAGAATATGGCAAAACTTTATTTATTTAAAAACTTCTGAACACCTCTTATATGTAAGGTACTCTAATAAGAACTGAAAATAAAGAAAAGTAAGACAAAACCCCTAATCTTTTGTGAACCTTAAAGACAAGAGAATAAATAAATTTTCAAAATACAAAGTTCCTCTTAAAAAAAAAAAAGTCCCAATAGCTGTTGAGAGAATTTGAGGCTGTTATGGTTTCCTTGAACTCCTTTTTTTTTTTTTTTTAATGATGCAGTATTCAACAATTTATCTTAAAAATGACTTTAATAATTTTAGCATCGGTAAAAAAACCACTGCTAATACACAAATTGAAAAGGACTTAAGACCAAGTCCTTGGTTCCACATTGCACTTCATGGTGACAACTATTGGAAGCTTTTCTCATCCCACAGCAAACAGAAAGTCCCAGGTCAGCCAAAGAGACACCCACTCTTCCAGGTCAAACCTCCAACTACTAGGGGCAAATGCATGGTTGCTGGGTGAAGCAGGGCCGAGCAGATGGTGAGTAATAGCTGAGCTGGCCAGTCTCTGGGTGGTAGACCATCCCAAGAAGTAGTAGAATGTGTTGCTAGTGCACAGACTCTAGTGCCAGTGTTCAAATCCCAGCTCTGAATCTTATTACCTACATGACCTTGGGCAAGGCTTATCTTTTTTCCAAAATCTTTTTATGCCTCACTTTCCTCCTCTATAAAATGAAGATAATAATAATAGCTACTTTGTAGGGCTTTTGTGCAGATTAAATAAGTAAATATAGGTAAAACTCTTAGAATAATGTCTAGCACAGAGTAAGTGCGATATAAGTATTAGCTGTTTTTATTGTTGTTATCATTACTGACAGAGGCAGAAGTGGATCCAGGGCACTAGACAGGAGGGAGAATCACAGTCTACCTCACTTGAAACAAATGTAAACCCAAGGAGCCCACTCTTCCCTCCCTCCCATCTCCCAGAGTACATTTCTCCAGCTCTTACTTGTTTCATCTTCTAAGGAAATTTATGACAACGAAATATGTACTTATACTCCCTCCTTTTAATTAAGTTATTTCCATGTTAGATAATAATCCATTGTTAATGATGTCTCCTTTTGAATATTTAACAGATTTTGTTTCTTCATTGGCTTTGGACCATGGAAACTGGAGCGGGAAATCAGATGACTGTACTTGCAATTCAAAGAGCAAACTGAATAATCCTCAGTGATACTGAGGTGGAGATGCCTTGCCTTATGAGAAACCATGGATCTTGAGCCTCTAGTTCTAAATATCCTTCTGAGATGTCTTTCCCTGTTACTTGGAAATGATGGATAAAACATGTCCAGTATAAGGTCAATTCTTACTTAGCCGTTACAATAAAGGGGACATTAAGTCCAAGTACTACCTGGATCAGGCCAAGAGGGGCCTCTGCTCTGACCTTCCTGAAGCTGTGCCTTCTCCACATGCCATGGGGTGAGGACCCCAGGGATTGTGCTGTCCAGAGCCTACTTTCTTCTAGACCATGCTCGGGTACACATACCCTAGAATTCTCTAACTGGATGATCTTGAGTTCTTTCTAGTGACTTCACAGGCTTCTTCTCAGGGCTCAGTCTCATGAGATGGACTGTCCCCCTGGGGTGTACACCTCTGGGTCCAACATGGGGCCAGGGAGCAGCTGTTTGTTAGTGGTTGTGAATGGGGTTGGCTGTGCAGGTGGCGTCTTCACATGCCTGTTGTGAATCCTCTTGTGGTCCATGGCTGAGCTGGAGGTGGGAACAAATGAGCCAGGGGTAGGCTGGCCTCCCTGCGCCTCTGCATTCCTGTGCAGCACTTCAAGGAGTCTGAGAATTCCAAATCTGAATGTGGCCTTTCAGATTGCTATGAATGTATATTTGCCAAGGCAGAGGATAAAACATAAGCTATTTAACAGTTTGTTAGCTTGACCCACAACTTTATATATATAGATATTTCTTTTTATGTGGACCATTTTATTTATTTATTTATTTATTTTTAAAATTTATTATTATTTATTTATTTATTTATTTATTTTTGGCTGTGTTGGGTCTTCGTTTCTGTGCGAGGGCTTTCTCTAGTTGCGGCAAGCGGGGGCCACTCTTCATCGCGACACGCGAGCCTCTCACTATCGCGGCCTCTCTTGTTGCGGAGCACAGGCTCCAGACGCGCAGGCTCAGTAGTTTGGCTCACGGGCTTAGTTGCTCTGCAGCATGTGGGATCCTCCCAGACCAGGGCTCGAACCCGTGTCCCCTGCACTGGCAGGCAGACTCTCAACCACTGCGCCACCAGGGAAGCCCCTTATTTATTTTTAAACATTATTTATTTGTTTTAGGCTGCGTTGGGTCTTCGTTGCTGCGCGCGGGCTTTCTCTAGTTGTGGTGAGCGGGGGCTACTCTTCGATGCGGTGCGCAGGCTTCTCATTGTGGTGGCTTCTCATGTTGCGGAGCACGGGCTCTAGGCGTGCGGGCTTCAGTAGTTGTGGCACACGGGCTCAGTAGTTGTGGCTCGCGGGCTCTAGAGCGCAGGCTTTGTTGCTCCGCGGCATGTGGGATCTTCCCGGACCAGAGCTTGAACCCGTGTCCCCTGCATTGGCAGGCGGATTCTTAACCACTGTGCCACCAGGGAAGCCTAATGTGGACCATTTTAAAAGTCTTTATTGAATTTGTTACAAAATTGCTTCTGTTTTATGTTTTGGTTTTTCCGCCATGAGGCTCTTAGCTCCCTGACGGGATCAAAAGCGCACTCCCTGCATTGGAAGGCGAAGTCTTAACCACTGGACCGCCAGGGAAGTCCCGATCCATAACTTTTAAATACTTAAATGTATGGTATGAGGGCCTCCACTTGTACTTTTGCCCAAAGCATCACAAATGTTAGGAGTGGGCCTGATTAACATGGATACACATAAAAAATTCCATGCTAAAATGTCCATGATTTTCTTTGCTGACACAGAAGCGCCCAAGAAACAGAGCAGGCTGTTCAAAAGCAGAAGCCGAGGAGGACTAACAAAATACCAGGGATGGCTATCCATTACCATTTTTCTTCTTTTTTTTTTTATCTTGCAAATGAGATCTCTGGAAAGGGAAATATGATTATAATTTATAAATCAAAACCAATAATGGGAAGTTTCACTGGAAGAAAAAGCAGAAGAAAGCAGAGGGAAAATCCCCAGACATCAGTTGCACCAAACATGGTATGTATCTGCTCTCTGTCAGCCAAAGCTTGGTGTCAGAAAATTATTGCTGGAATATCTGGAATTCTTAATTCCAGGAAACCTGGGGGCTTCTGGGCAGCATGTGCGAAGTTAAGAGGCAGGAAATAGTTCATCTTCTGTGAAAGTCACAAGAACAAAGAACAAGGTATTAGCAAGCTAGTGACTAGGCGTGGCCAAGTGAGTCTGTTTTCTTCTTTTCATGTTTCTTATGTTTTCTCTAAATGTCTGAAGCCAAAGCTTTTTGGAGAAGGAGAGTGCATCTTCCTTCTCCCCTCTGAGTTCCTGGGGGAAGGTTGCCTGTGCCTACTTGGCGTGGTGGTGTTTCTGGCGTGCACACAGCTGCCAACCACTCCTGACTCATCTTCAACACAGGCTGCTCATTTATTCCTGGGCCACATGGAGGACTAGCAAAAGCTAGTGTAGAAGAAACTTAGTCTTAGATTCTTTCCATTTAGATTTCAATCCTGAGGACCACCTGGGGACTCCTTTGATGAGCCTCTTCATTTACAGTCATTGTGGCCTCTGGCAAATCACTGAATCTCAAGAAGCCTCAGTTTCTTAGGTGTAT
This sequence comes from Balaenoptera ricei, assembly GCF_028023285.1. Taxonomy (NCBI): domain Eukaryota; kingdom Metazoa; phylum Chordata; class Mammalia; order Artiodactyla; family Balaenopteridae; genus Balaenoptera; species Balaenoptera ricei. The sequence goes on from NC_082642.1 coordinate 114,232,687, forward strand.
CATGAGAATAATGACAACCTACCTTAGAGGATCATTGTGAAAACTGCCAACAAAGTGCCTAGTTTACAATAGATGCTTCCCAAAATGTTTTGGAGCCTCTTCCAAATAATGTAGTATTTTAAAATTGGTCTACATTTATATCAGACACATATTGTTTCTTTTTATATTTAAATACAACTCTTACGTAAATAAATTTTAAATTATTATCTAAATAAATTCAAATTATTATTTAAATACACTTCTACCTGTACCCCTCCTGGAGTTTATTCCATCACTGTCTCTACATACATGTCTGGCGTATAGTTCTAGAGGGTAGGTCTAGGAGAAGGGCCAAAATGAAACTAGAGGATGTCGTTTGATTATTTTCTGCCTGTCTTCCAAGGAACTCCTGAGTTAAAAATGCATCTGGCTCCCATTTCCTGCAGAATTTTGCTTATTTGAAATGTTCAAGAAATCAACTGATCCGACTTCAAACAGACTAGGTTCTGCTGGCCTTGGAAAAGCCCAAACCCCTGTTTGTGTCACTCCCAAGTCTGGACTTCACAAGCAGCCAGTTCCTTTCATACCTTAGTAAAGGACTTCTTTTTGGCTGTGTACTCTCTGTGCTGAGCCAAGTGTCAGGCTGGGAATTGAGGCAATAAATCTCTGTGAGTCTTCATATTTGGAATTTCTCCTGTTGCTTCTGATAAGGAAATGACAGAGTCTCTCAGCTCTATGCATGAACCTCAGAGAAATTTGTAATCCAAATCATGTTTTGCTCACGAAATGGAAACAAAAAGTGCTAAACCTGGCTTTGAGTTAACCCAGATGGTTTTGAAGGCCTGGGTAGTGGACAAGGAAATTATCTTTGTTGACTGAACTTGCAAAATTTAAAAATGAAAACAAATTTCTCTCTATCTTTTTAAAAATTCTGATTAAATCTTTCTTAATGGGTGGGGTGGATGGCAGCAAAATTCTTCCGAGGTGAAGGTCTTTGCAAAGAATCTTCGCCTTCCTGTAGTAAGAAGAGACCTCACTGTTGGTTGCATGCCCTCCTCTGCCCCTTCCCACATTTACTTTGGTACTTCCAAGTTTCGTACTAAGCCTCAAAGACTGGCTGAAGTGAATATGATTGGTGACCAGCAATTTCTCAGAAATGGAAAGATTTTCCCATAATCTATCCACATTCTCTGAGATGACTAATGAAGCCAGCCCAGGTCTGGCTAACTCCCTGAGTGATCATAGCAAAAAGATATTCTCAAAATAAAACAAGAAAAACTTTTTCTTAAATGTTTCTAGTTGATTTTGAGTATGTTCTATCCAACAGCATCCCTGACAACATTCATTTCTGGCATTTCAGTGCAAGTGGTAAAAATGACTTGGAACAAAAAGCTTCATTCAGCAGCAGTCCCTTGGCCCTAGCTATTGTTTGCCTGAGACCCACTACCATAAATGAAGAGGGGGAGGTTGATTTGATCATCCACGGTCCGAATCCTGCCAGAGTTTGGTTGGCATTGATATGACATCAACTAGCTAGTGGCCTTTTTCAAAGGACCCGTGGTTTTGAGCTATACCATGTGAGAAACCCATTTAAAAATGAGTTTCTTTCTCTCTCCTGAGACTACATTCAGTTCCTGATTTTGATTTTGTTGGCATAGTGTAAAATGGTCAATGATCCTGACACATTCACCATTTGGAGTGAACTGGTCTACCCATTCTTCTTACTACTGATAGGGATAGAATAGCATAGTTACACAGGTAGTTGTAGAAGTCCCAGTAGGGGACTATAGATAGAGAGGGAAACCTAGGAAACTTTGGGAGACCACTGTAAGTTAATGATCGCTCAAGAAAGCTATTGGAATGTCGTGGAATGAAGCAGGCTTGCTTAACTATAAAGCCATAAATAAAAGCACGAGATATGCCCCAGACCATTAGGTGGAAGAAAAATGTCACCACCCTTCTACTGATTTGAATAAGAGCTATGATAATCCTAGTTTGACCTCATAGGGTCAGACACTCTCCTGCCTGATACGAAGGAAGAACTAGTGATGTAAGCCTCATGTCTACTCGAAGAAGGCAGTCTTTCTTTCCCTTCCCCCTTTCCTTTGACTATAAAATTGTAGCCCACTTAATCCTCAGGGCAGAGCTCCCTTGCCTGCCCGCTTGTGTCTCTTACAAGCATCCTATGTTAATGAATCTACTTCTTGCCTATCACTTTGCCTCTTGCTGAATTCCTTCTGTGCTGAGACAAAAAGAACCTGAGCCTCAGTAAGTCCAGACACCAGATGAGTGATTCTAATTAAAGGACCGTGGGTTCGAGCCCCAATCTGGGTTTAGGCTGGGTTCGAGTCCCGTTACGGGGGTTCAAGTCCAAATCTGAGGTGCACGGTATCACTATTGAAGCAATCAGCTTGAGTTTCATTGATTTAACTAGCTCTTTTGGTGTCATGTAGGTACAGCTTTTTAAACTAGTAAAGCAGGCATTATGTGGCTAACAAAAACACTGGTTAATCTAAAAATCATGTACATTTAATCTTGGAATATGTTTTTTACTTATGTTTGAACATGGGTGTGTCTGATGTCCTAAGAATTCATTTCAAAGGAAATATTGATGCCCTAGAGTGAAAAATCTTCCAGACTTTCCATTTTAACTCTTACTTGGTTCTCCCTTTTTCTCCTGTCCAGTCTCTGACTTGGGACAAGGTAGATCAGGAAAGCAGCTTCAGGACATTTCTGGGTTAGAAGTCTTTCTTTCACTTTTTTATACTTATCATAATAAATTTTGGAAGTTCTGAGAGAACGAAGAAATTATATAGCAAACACAACTTCTTTACTTTGCATTTACTATGCGTTTTTAACATACATTCAGTTAAATATTTAAATATTTCCTTGGTGTCTATTGTGAGTCAGGCATTAAAGATACAGTGACAAGTAAGACTTGCAAGATTTCTATTCTCATGGAGCTTAAATTTTAGTGAAGGGAGTCAGACAAAAAAACCAAACCAGATAACTTTAGAGGCAAATACTGTAAAGAAAAGGAACAGGATCTGGTGATGGGATGGGTGTGAAACTGATGCTACTTTACCTTTGAATGTAACAAAGGAACCAGTCAGGTGACACTTTGGACATTGTGGGAGCAGAGTGCCCAGCGGGTGCCAAGGCTAATAATAGTCCTTTATTATGAGGATTAAATGAGTTAATATGTGTAGAGTGCTTACAACAGTTCCTGGCATCCATCAATGCTCACTGCTTTTCATTCTTTAAATAGTCCTTGAGTATCTACCAGGTTCCAGCCCTAGTGCTAGGTGCAGGGAATTAGGGCTGGAGACAGTCCTGACTTTAGGGACCTTGCTCCAGACTCCAGTGCAGTGATTCCCAATGTGTGGTGTGCAGAACATCTGCATCTTACTCATTGGCCTTCCTTGTTCCCAATCTCCTTCCCCACGGAGTCTGACTAGATAGGCTTGGGAAGTGGACCAAAACACCAAATTTTCTATAAGCTTGCTCCAGTTGATGGTTAGGCCCTCTAAAGTTTGAGAAGTATGACCCTACTGCGTGGATTGTGACTAATTGGTTCTCTTCAATACGTTACATGTTATAGCATCAAATATGAGCAATTGCCCCAGTGTAAGGAGTACTTCACAGTGCTCGAGAGTAGCTCTGCCCAGTCTCCGGAGCCATAAATATCATGGGATTATGTTTCACAGTTAACATCCTGTAATCCCTAGACCTAATTTTTTTTGGTTGATCTTGAGCTGGCTGGGGATGTGTGTGTTTTGGATTAACCTGCTTTTGGCCATGGTTTGGAAGGTTTGCCTGACACTCTTAAGTGTCTTTTAAAACCTGCCAAAGGGAAAAAAAAAAAAGCCTTTTACCTTTTAGGAAGAATGTGCCAACCAATGTTTGCCAAAGGCTCTTGTATCCTGGAAGAAATTCTATTAGTAAGTAGATTAGCCTAACTGAAATTCCTCCCCTGGGCTCCTCCCCATACCTATTTTTAAAGTGTAATGTCACCAAAAAGGGAGATGGGAAAGATTTATTTTCTCTCCTCTTAGCTTTCTAATAGAATGTATCCTATTCATTTTCTCACTTTAGAATGACTTATACACATTTCTAAAAGGTCTTAGAGTCAAGGGTCTCAAAGAACACTGGATACAAGGACAGATTCATGCTGATCCACTTGAGGTTGAGTGATAACAGCCTCTAAAATCCAGAACAGATTCCAGGCAAGCCTATGCCTTAGATATGTGAGGCTTCTGTTTTCTCATCAAATACTTTCCTAAAAGGACGTTTCCTTTTTTGTTTCTTATTTTTCTCTTTACTAGCTTCAATCCATAGCAACTCAATAGCTACGGCCAGATAGAATGAGAGCAATGGAAAAAAGACTGCCCTTGAGCTTGAGGTCAGAACTGGTAAGGGTGAATGTATTAATGTAAAAAAAAAAAATTTTTTTTTAAGAAGACGGAACAGATGTAAATTTAAGGCAAATTAGAATCATAGAATCTTAGAACTGAGTGGGTGGTCAAAAGAAATCAAATTTTGTGGTTGCCAGCCTGTCAATTATTCAATTTTTTGTTTAACTCTTCAGTTTGATGATGCCCCCTCGACAAAGACTATGAAGACTGGGTGAAATATGTCGGCTACGTAAAAACTGGTGAAACTCAAGATAAAGATCTGTTAATGCTCAGTCAGTGCCAATGAATGTTATAAATATGCAGGGCAATGAGAACCCAGTGCTGACACCAGAGAAAAAGAGTGCATTATACAAGAGCTGCTCCCCCTGAAAGAAAATTTTCTCTTGTAATTTTTATTAGATTTCAGCTGACAATGTGGCTTTTTACATAAAAACAATTAGAAAGAGAAGATTCGTTTCTACTTTCTATTTTTTCCTTTGACTTAGCAATTTATTCCAGCTTTTCTCCATTCATTCAACAAAGATTTGCTGAGAGCTAACTGTGTGCCAGGTACAGTTCTAATTGCTGGGGACACAGCAATAAAGAAGATGGAAAGGTCCCTGTCTTTATATGCCATTAGAATTTCATGTCTTCATCTATAAAAAATCGTAGCTAATTAGTATCCATCATACAAACTAAAATGTTGAAAAGGAGGCATTCTCTGAAAAAGGGGGACCTGGCAAAGGAACCACATTTCCTTGGAATTTGGTGTCCCTTCAGTTTTCTCTACATATAAGTAAAATAATTCCTGTATCCATTTTTAAAATACTGTTTACTTAGTTTTGGTTCTATCCAGATTTACGGTGATTTTGGCTAAGTCTCTGTACCCCCAAAGGGTTTTCTTGCTCTTAGCAATCATATATGGGTGATGTGATGGCACTGTCCCCAGATCTTTGCGGCCACACTCAGTACAACACAGCTGCCTGGAAGTTCAAGACTCTGGTTCCCACAAAAGAGCCACTGGCTCACAAACCAAGGACATTTCTTCCCTGTTTCCACTGTAACATTCTTTCCCAAGAGTATAAATCTCAGGCCAGTATTTAACATTCCTTTGAACTGAACCATGGACTTTTACCTTACTTCTTGAAAGAGTGGAGAGCTAGGCTTCCATTATGCGTATTTATAAACATGTCCTAGACAGAAAGCATGATTTTATAATTCTCCAGTCATGGGTCTTTGAAACTATTTTACAAAAGAATATTTTGAAACATCACACTGGATCAGGCTGATTGTCTGGTTCAGAATTCTGTCTCAGAGTGGGGGTCCACATGGTGGTGGAATATCACTGTTGCTAAACATGGCTCAACCTTAAAAAGCTGGTGACATATCCCATATCCTCTTGAATTAAAAATTCCTTTCACTTTAAAAAATTAATTCTGAAATGATTAACTAACATGATTAGAGGATTATAAGTTTTAAAAAACTAATTCTACCCCAGGCTTCCCTATTTTGGAAAATGGTATTACCACTTATCTATCTGGTTGCTCAGGCTCAAAGTTTAGGATATGTTCCTTTTTTTTTTTTTTTTGCATCAAAAATTCTGAGACCTTATATAGTCCTTTTAAAATTTAATATTTATTTTGACAAATGCATAATATTTTGAATTTAAGTTTTGAGGAAAGTTATGGTTATATGACATTGCATGGATCACAAAGAATAATGTTGAAAACTAATCCTATTTCCCTAAAAAATCGTTTCTCAAAGTTACTGCGGTTTTTAAAGTCTGACCTTACTTGGACAGCAACAGTCTTTCCTTCTTCCTCCCTCCCTTCCTCCCTCCCTCCCTTCTTTCATGGTAGGAACAGATAACGTAAGACCTACCCTCTTAAGTTTTTAAAGGTATAGTACAGTATCATTAACCATAAACAAAATGTCCTTCAGCAGATCTCTAGAACTTATTCATCTCGCGTAGCTGACACTTTTATACCCACTGAACAGCACGTCCCCATTTCCCCTGCCCCCAGCCCCTGACAACCACCATTCTATTCCTGTTTGTATGAGTTTGACTATTCTAAATACTGAGGAAACATTTTTCATATCAGCAAGTTTTAGGATCTCTCTATAAAAACGTATCCTGAGTCACTATTATTTAGGTACCATCACCTTATTTTGAGGATCTTTATTTTAAAAATAACTTTATAGAAACTTGAGCTCTTTGAAGGAAAATTCTCATGTAAATTGTAATACATAATTACATTCTATGTGTTCAATCCAAAAGATCCTTTAATAGGTGCTGGAAATACCCATTTTTCTACTCAGTCAGAACTCCAACCAAATAACCAACCTTTGTGTTTCTGTACCACTAGTATTTTGGTTTGATAACCATCCTGTAGAGTTTGGTTTATTGAGGTTAGAAATGGTTTGGTAACTGAGAAGTCTTAGATTAAGGAGTTAAAAGGCTTAGCAGTGAGCAGGTTTTTAAATCCAAGGAAATCTCTGATAAAAGAAGTCTGGAGTGAGGGGGGTTGGACCTCAATCCACCAGCAAAGATTCGACTTTTCTGCAGGAGTGCTTTGGTGAGGACTCTTGGAAGGCAGGGATATACAAGGGTGCAGAGTACAGGTGCACAAGCCAAGTGCAGCACTCAGGAAGAGAAGTGAAACATAGATCTCCCTGATTGAGCTCTTTACTTCTCTGCATTCACCATGAGTCTTATTATTACTACAAGCACGTCTGCATAATAGACCAGGAGATCTAACCTGCTGTTCTGTCTCCTTTCCCATGTGCAGGACAATTTGAGAACAACAAGTATGGTTACTTTCCATTATCTCCCTATTTGCTCTTGTGACCACATTCACTAGGTAACTTGAGCAGGTCTCAAAAATTTAATCTGGCTTTAAAGAACTTCAAACCACGTGAACTACATTTTAATTTTTTTTACTTTATAGATGAAGAAAGTGGGGCCCAGAGAGGTTAAGCAACCTGTCCAAAGTTGCACAGCAAGTTGGAAGTTAATTCCAAGTGGTGCTGTTTTTGTTGCATTGTGGTGTCTTTGTGTAGGTAGATACATTTCTTTAGTTATTATACATGAGCTGATTTCATTTGGAAGAATCAGAAAAAATTAATTCTTCAGTATATATTTCATAAAAATTTTCAGACCCATATCTGGGAACTGGTAACTATTCACAGTAGTATCCCTTATCTGTGGGGGATATGGTCCAAGAACCCCAGTGGATGCCTGAAACCTTGGATAGTACCAAACCCTATGTATTATATTTTTTCCTATACTTACATACCTATGATAAAGTTTAATTTATAAATTAGTCACAGTAAGAGATTAACAACAATAACTAATAATAAAATAGAACAATTATATGGTTTAATGAAAGCTACGTGAATGTGGTTGCTCAAAATATCTTATTGTACAAAGTCAATGTCTTTTCCATCTTAATTAAGTACTTATCACACACTGTGGCCATAATTTTTGCAGTTTAAGGTGTGACAGCAAAACTAGCATGGATTTCTTTTTCCTTCTTCACAATTTCACAGATAGAAAATTTGTTCTTTCTGTAGATCTTAGCAACCTCAGCATATGATTTTTTTCTTTCCTTATTAAGTCAAGAACTTCCCCTTTTTCATTTAGAAGAAGCACTTCATGGCTTTTCTTTGGCATATCCGAGATGCCAGCATCACTACTCTGGGGCTTTGAGGTCATTATTAGGTAAAATAAGGGTGACTTGAACACAAGCACTGAGATACTGCCACGGTTGATCTGATAACTGAACCAGCTACTAAATGACTAACTGATGGGACAAAGGGATGATTAATATCCTGGGTGGGTCGGAGCGAGAGGGCATGAGATTTCATCATGCTACTCAGAACGGCATGCAATTTAAAACGTATGAATTGTTTATTTCTGGAATTTTCCATTTGATGTTTTCAGATGGTGGTTGACTGTAACAAACTGCAGAAAAGAAAACCATGGTAAAGGTGGGACTACTGCGCAGGTACCAATTGTTTCCATTACCTGTGTATTTAAATTGCTGATATAAGAGAATATCTCTCCAGGAGCTGTCTAGGTTCAATTCCAGCTCTACCACTCTACCTCAGGCAAGTTTCTTAATTTCTTTGTACATCTGTAGTTGTATTTCCTGTCTATGAAGTGGGCATAATAATTGTATCTGTCTTATTGGGTTGCTGCGAATAACTGAACATAGATAACAGTATTAGAACAGTGCCTAGCACATAGTAAGTGATATACGCCTGTTTATTTCTACAGTGCCTAGGTACAAGTGTAGATAAGACCAACATACTTTAGAGCTTGTTCTCAGAAGTTCTCATCTTGAACAGTTTGGTAAAAAGTAGTAGTTTCCAAATTAAAGCATCATTTCATTCCGCAGTCTCTAGATGCAGTAATTCAAAGCCATCACTAGATGGCAGTTGTGATCCATTGTGACTTCAGAAGCAGGAGGTTTTAACAGATGGTTCAAACCCTAGAATTTGTTTTCTGTGCCCTGCAGCGTTGTGAACTCAGGCTGTCCCTTGCCCACAACGTGGGCCTTTAACAGAACTGTTAGGGTGAGCAAACTCTGCCTTCTGTGGCCACTCTTGGGACTCACCCAAAGGCACACAGTCTTCCTGATGGCAGCTTCACAGAAGCCTGGGTTTATTTGCCTCCACCCTACTGTGAATTTACTGTCTGCCAGGTGGCAAGAGGACAGTGTCAGGATACCCTGTGTTAAGAAGATTAATCACTGGTTCTCAAAGTCTGGTGCACCCCCCCCCCCCTCCCGTAGCAGCCTCAGCATCACCTGGGAAATTATACAAAATACAAATTCTTGGGCCACATCTCAGACCCGCTGACCAGGAATCAGTTTTCAGAAGCCCACCTGATGGTTCTGATCCCTGCTGAAGTTTGAGAACCACTGAGATGAACCAATGTTTAGCATCATATAAATGTTAGCACTGAGTGGGTCCTCAGAGAATATTTTGCCCAACTCATTCATTTTGCTAAGAAGGAGAGTGAGTCCAGGCAGTTAAATGACTCACTGAAGACCATAGGGTTAGTCTTGTGGCAGAGCCAGGGCCCAGGGCTGCCAAGTTGTATCCCCCAGCTCTCCCACTATATCCTTCACCCCTTTTCCCCTTCAAAACTGAGGCCACTAGATACACATTCTAGACTGATAACTACTTATGAAGAAAAAAATCACTTATTTTTTTATATAGGAGTTCATTCATTTCAATAGGTGTTTCTATAGAGATACAAAAATATGTGTGTGAGATGCATTGAGTGTGATGCACTTTCAGTTCCATGTGTACATGCGTGCATGTGCATGCGTGCATGTGTGTGTTAGATGGGAGGGGGGGAAATCAAGTAAAAAAAAGTCATGTCTCAGTTGCTAGAAGAGGCATATTGCAGGGCACCCTGGGTAATGGGTGAATGCAACTAAGTCAGGAGCAGGGATGAGGGAAGACAAGTAAGAGGAGGGAATTTCATAGCTGAACCCTGGCTGATGGGTTCACCAGGGGAAGTAGGAAAAGAACATTTGGAAAGAGGGGTCAGCATGTGCCATGAAACAGTGAGGGGAATCTCAAGAGTTTGGTTTGACTGAGGGGAAGGGTGTGTTTGGAGGAGTCATCGTGTTTTAAATAATAATATCACTACCAGGACTATCTGACACTTAGTGAATGTTAACTATGTGCCAAGCACTGAACTAAGCACTTTACAACTGTTATTGATTTAATCCTTAAACAGCTTTGCGAGAATCTACTCTTCTTCCTATTTTATAGATGACAGTACAAGTACATGCATTGTCCTATTTTCCTTAAAATCAAGTGTTATTATTTCAGTTTCTTAGACAAACTTAGAAAAAGAGTCTTAATATTTACTTGTTCCAGGACAATCTCCATAATGTGTAGTATATATTTTGGGGGGATGAGGAATATGTTTTTAATACATATAATTTTATTATAAGCATATTTTTCATAAATGCATAAAATCAGGAAGATTTTGACACCCTTTCTTTTTTAACTCAAGGAATGAATGTCCCATTATTCTTTGGTCTATCAGCAACTGTGGAAGTAGCCAGGATAATAGATGTTTTGTGTCTGAAAAGTGGCAAAGAAAGCTCCTTTCAATTATTTGACTCACTGAAGAAAGGAAGCTGAGTAATGAGTGAGTGATCTAGTCTGAAATCATTGGCTTTGTTATGCTTTTGGTTTTTACTTTATAGGCATTCACTGTGAATGTGTTTTTCATATATTATATGAATATTAGCCAATATTAGTATATTTTCTTCCTTGCCGAGGAGTACCCACAACCAAACTATCAAGTTCTGGTAGGATTTGAAATACCTACTCCTTCCTGTGAAAGCTTACAGGAATTCCTGGATACTTTGGGATATTTTTCAGTGGTTTCACTTTTTCCTGAGAAAATAATTTATCCTTCTTAGTTTTCTCATCTGTAAAATACTGTTATTGGATGAGATAGTCTAGAAGGCCCCTTTCAGCTCTAATGGTCTGTGGATTTATGATTTAATGATTAAATGGCACAAGGAACTCATTTCTGAGTTTTCTTTGTAGTAAAATTTTAGTGTTGTTGTCATAAAAGAAGTTAGCAGACTATTTCTCCATGAATATTTGAAAGAGATGCCTAAAACAGCTCTATATTTCACTTTTTAGCATCACTAAGACCCTATCCTGCTCAAAGATATGATTGTATAATATATTCTCACATGACATTTTACACATCTTAAGGTCTAAGGCCAGTTTTAAGTAGATACCATTAGAAATGATTTATGGTCAGTTTGTTTTATGGTGAAGAGGTACACTTTACATGATGCTCTGCTTTTCTGATTGCTGTCATAACAACTTTGAGCTTTAAGAGCTCATATTACAACCTTGATCTATCTTTATACTCATGTTCACAGCTGAGGGTAAATTGCTTTCTCAAGAGAATCTAGAAAACCCAATCTAGCTTTCACCCTCACTGTCTAGAGAAACTGAGTAGTCCACAGGTTGCTTTATCTTGAATCAAAGGAAGGGCAATAATGACTGGAAAGAAGAACCTATAAAATATATTATTATTTTAAAATTTTGTGATTGAGAACAAAATTTGCATTTTATGCTCCCCCCAAGATAATTTTTGCCTTTCTCATTTGCAATCAATTTTGGAATTGATTACAATAAATTTTCTATTCACTTATTATAAAAGCAATACCTGTTTATTCTGGAATTATTACAAAAAAGTATAAATAAGTAAAGAAATATCTAAAATTCTGCCACCTAGAGTTGGCTATTGTTAATATTTTTTTAAATTTCTTTCCAGGTAAGCATGAACATTAAGAAACTGGCAATAAGTTATATATTTTGAAATCTTTAAAAATATTAATATGTAATTAGCTTACATACACAATTTTTAATGTCAACCTTCAAAGGTAATATATTATTTTTATTGTATAAAAAGTTATAAAACTCTTCAGTTTTCACTGTTTTGTGATTTTCAGTGCCATTTTGATTTAGATCCCCTTTTTGTTTATTTGGCTTCATTTCTTCTTTTTCCGGAAAATATTTAAGGTAATTTCAGCCTACTTTCCTCCAAGTGGGTATTATGCATAGAGGAAAACAAAGCTCTGAAACTCATATTATATAGTTTTGTTTTACATGAGACCTTTGCTTTATAAATAACGGGTAAGTTTTAACACACTGGAGAACATTGCTATAAAGATTTCTATCGTAACATAAAGAAACCTTTAGAAAGTGAAGAGTAACTCCTCCTTCATATAATCTTGTTTATAAGCATGTATTTTTCAAAAACATGCTCACAAGTCTACCAATTTGTGTCCTCTTGGAGGGCAGAGCTCTGCTCTTATTGCCCAATATTCCCTCATATTCTAATACTGTCTCCATAGCTCACATTGTGACTTCAAACAGCACTGACCTAAGAGGCAGTAATGGTTAAGAATTTTTAACCATTAAAAGTTGGTTCTGCTCCCTGTTGCTAATTTTCAAATCCCTAAATGAGATAATCTTGGTCTAACTCTCAGTATAGTGCCTGAGACCACATAATAAATGCCAAATAGATTTTACTTTTCAGTAGTCTGGGCTAATTTTTTTTTTTTTTTACATCTTTATTTGAGTATAATTGCTTTACAATTGTGTGTTAGTTTCTGCTTTATAACAAAGTGAGTCAGCTATATGTATATATATATACCCATATCTCCTCCCTCTTGCGTCTCCCTCCCACCCTCCCTATCCCACCCCTCTAGGTGGTCACAAAGCGCCAAGCTGATCTCCCTGTGCTATGCGGCTGCTTCCCACTAGCTATCTATTTTACATTTGATAGTTTATATATGTCCATGCCACTCTCTCACTTCGTCCCAGCTTACCCTTCCCTCTCCCCGTGTCCTCAATTCCATTCTCTAGATATGCGTCTTTATTCTTGTCCTGCCCCTAGGTTCTTCATAACGTTTTTTTTTTTTAGATTCCATATATATGTGTTAGCATATGGTATTTGTTTTTCTCTTTCTGACTTATTTCACTCTGTATGACAGTCTCTAGGTCCATCCACCTCACTACAAATAACTCAATTTCGTTTCTTTTTATGGCTGAGTAATATTCCATTGTATATATGTGCCACATCTTCTTTATCCATTCATTTGTCGATGGACACTTAGGTTGCTTCCATGTCCTGGCTATTGTAAATAGAGCTGCAATGAACATTGTGGTACATGACTCTTTTTGAAGTATGGTTTTCTCAGGGTATATGCCCAGTAGTGGGATTGCTGGGTCGTATGGTAGTTCTAGTTTTAGTTTTTTAAGGAACCTCCACACTGTTCTCCATAGTAGCTGTATCAATTTACATTCCCACCAACAGTGCAGGAGGGTTCCCTTTTCTCCACACCCTCTCCAGCATTTATTGTTTGTAGATTTTTTGATGATGGCCATTCTGACTGGTGTGAGGTGATACCTCATTGTAGTTTTGATTTACATTTCTTTAATCATTAGTGATGTTGAGCATCCTTTCATGTGTTTGTTGGCAATCTGTATATCTTCTTTGGAGAAATATCTATTTAGGTCTTCTGCCCATTTCTGGACTGGGTTGTTTGTTTTTTTGTTATTGAGCTGCATGAGCAGCTTGTATATTTTGGAGATTAATCCTTGGTCAGTTGCTTCATTTGCAAATATTTTCTCCCATTCTGAGGGTTGTCTTTTCGTCTTGTTTATGGTTTCTTTTGCTGTGCAAAAGGTTTTAAGTTTCATTAGGTCCCATTTGTTTATTTTTGTTTTTATTTCCATTTCTCTAGGAGGTGGGTCAAAAAGGATCTTGCTGTGATTTATGTCATAGAGTGTTCTTCCTATGTTTTCCTCTAAGAGTTTTATAGTGTCTGGCCTTATATGTAGGTCTTTGATCCATTTGGAGTTTATTTTTGTGTATGGTGTTAGGAAGTGTTCTAATTTCATTCTTTTTTTTTTTTTTAATTTTATAGCTACTTTATTTATTTATTTATTTGTTTTTGGCTGTGTTGGGTCTTTGGTTCGTGCGAGGGCTTTCTCTAGTTACGGCAAGTGGGGACCACTCTTCATCGCGGTGCGGGGACCGCTTTTCATCGCGGTGCGTGGGCCTTTCACTATCGCGGCCCCTCCCGTTGCGGGGCACAGGCTCCAGACGCGCAGGCTCAGCAGCCGTGGCTCACGGGCCCAGCCGCTCCGCGGCATGTGGGATCTTCCCAGACCAGGGCTCGAACCCGTGTCCCCCGCATTAGCAGGCAGACTCCCAACCACTGCGCCGCCAGGGAAACCCTAATTTCATTCTTTTATATGTAGCTGTCCAGTTTTCCCAGCACCACTTATTGAAGAGGCTGTCTTTTCTCCATTGTATATTCTTGCCTCCTTTATCAAAGATAAGGTGACCATATGTGCGTGGGTTTATCTCTGGGCTTTCTATCCCGTTCCATTGATCTGTATTTCTGTTTTTATGCCAGTACCATACTGTCTTGATTACTGTAGCTGTAGTATAGTCTGAAGTCAGGGAGCCTGATTATTGTTTTTTACTATATATATTTTTTCTCCTAAATATGAACCCATTTCTCCTGAGGACTTTCACTTAAATTTTTCAAAGCAGAGATAAGCTACTTCTTTAGGGATTACATATAAGATATCTTAAAGAGTTGGTAGGGGGAATAAAATATACTCTATTTTATAATAAATTTATATATAGTTATTATGTTACATTGCCTATATCACCTAATAGTCCAATGTCTCATTCACTCATACTGTTTAATAGGAACACATTTTAAAATAAGGTGTGCTACAGAGTCATAAATATAATTTATAGTTCTTTCCAAGGTACTTTTACTCTAAGCTTTTCAATCATTCTACAAGTATAAAATGAGACCTTTTAATGAATGAGCAATTTGAGGCATCATCTAACAAAGTCTCACTTTTCTCCTGCCTATAAAAGATGGGTAAGAATGACTGAATTATTGTTGCAAATCTACATTGCTCTATGTTTGACAGAGTCTTTGGAAATTGGTCTCAGCTACATCAGGACAGGTGTATAAAGAAGTCCAGGACTGTGAAATCTGTACTGTGGACTCTGAACAATGGAATTCTCTAGTCCAGCTCTGACCAATAGAAACAATGTGGGCCATGTATGTGACTTTACATTTTCTGGTAGTCACATTAAAAAAGTTAAAGAAACAGGTGAGATAAATTTTAATAACATAGTTTAACTCAAGATATCAAAAATATTATCATCTTGATGTGGAATCAATATACAAATATTAATGAGATAGCTTACATTATTTTTTTTGTTCAAGGTCTTAGAAATTCTGTGTGTAAATTTACAATCAAGTACATCTCAGTTGGGACTAGCCACATTTCAAGTGCTATATCACCCCATGTGGCTCATGGCTACCATATTGGACAGCCCAGCTTTGGAGGTACCATAGCATGGCACTGTGGCGTAGAGAAAAGGAGACAAAGACCAGCTTGGAATCCTCATATATGTCTGTTCCTGGCTCTGACATTTGATACTGAGATGACTGTGAACAAGTGATTTAGCGTCTCTGGGTCTTAGGAGGCTGTGAGGAAGGTTAAATAATATATCATATTTGAAAGTGCTGTGTAAGATCATAAAGCACCATGCATGTGTAAGGCATTATAACCCCCTTTTATTGTAGATTTACTCTCATGACTTGTACAAGGCCACATTCCCAGTTGGTAGGAGAATCAAGGATAGAATCTGGGGCTTCTGACTTCTAGCCATCTGCTTCAACTATCGGCTGTTCCTAAATTGCTGGCTTAAAAATAAAACCCAAACGTTTTTGTTTTTAAAAAATGAGGAAGGAAGAGAGTGGCAGCAAGAAGTAAATTCCATATTAAATGGTTAGGGTCTTCTCGGTCACTGTCATAATGTTCTGCAGTAAAATTATACATATAGGATATTTATATACTTATATATCAGCATTACAACCATCAAGGATTGGACTTTATTGCTGTCATATAATACAAAACCCTACGTTCTTCAATGTTTCGAACAACTTCTAAATTGAAGTGTGGTTTCCCCACTCTATTTATCTCCAAAATATAGTACAACCACAAGAAAGCCCTTCCACACTGGGCTTGATTAATAAAACAGATATGGATCAATTCAGCAGGTTTTCCATGGATATTTTTGGTTACAGATGTAGCTCATTAATCCACATGTGTGAGACACCATCTCTCTAGTGTGAATCCAAGAGACACATTAATCTCTGAACAGAAAGTGGAAATAATTCAGTTCAATTCACCATATTATTTAGTGCTTACTGTGCGTAAGACACATCAGGTATTTTAAGGAGCAAATGGAGCTTGTTTCTCTGATAAATGTCACTTAGAAATATGTTATTCAACTTGAGGAAAATATGGAGTCTAGCAAACTGTCTATGATATATGATTCAGGAATCTATATTTTCAGAAGGTATAAAGATGATCAGAAAGGAAATTCCAGATTTTCCAAAAAATAACTTAAAAACTTACATTCTTTACTTTTGGAGGGCATACAGAGGATTACTTATTATGGTCTATTTCTCTAAATGTAAGTCTATCATAGTTTTCATATTTAAATTTTTGGGTCATTTTCTACATTTGTTTCAAATGAATTTCTTCCTAGAACTTAAAAACCACATGAAATATTTAGTTTTATACTATGTGAAATTAAGCATAAGCCAAGTTCATTTTCACTGAGAAGACATGCATTCAAGTTCTTTGTTCCCTTTCAGTCAAAATTCCTCCTTAAAAATGACTTTCATCTGGTTATTTTTTACTAGAAAACTATCAGAATATAAGCTTCAGTTCTGCCTGAATTGACTATGTTGAATAAATATAATTTTTATTTTCACTTGCTGAATCATTGCTGTTGACCATTGAATGAAATCATTTATTGAACAACCTTTACATTTTCTTGCTTTTGCACCCTAGTTTAAAAACAAAGTTTAATTTTTTAAAAATTCAATAAAATGTATTTTTGATATTTCCATCATAACTTTAAAAGCAATTCCTTTCCTCTGCCCTATAATAACCACCTTCTGCATTTTTATGATTTAGTTTAACATTATTATTGTAATTTTTTACTGGGTGAGCCCATCAGTGCCCTTGGCAGCAAGATTTTGTTACAAGAAATCCAGAAGCAGCTGAGCTTTAGTTGGCTGCAACAGTCATACAGTTTCTCTGGATTGAGTTCAGAACCTTACCCTGACATTATGAATGTAACACACGTCATGCCTCCTCCTTCAGCTTCTCCAAAATATGTGATTGGCTTGAGTTCTATAACCTGTTGCTTAAATGAGCATATATTTTTTTAATTCAGTGGTTTTGCATTATAAATATTTCATTTGGTTAACATCTGGCCTTGATGGAATTAGTGGTACCCGTAGTAAAATGTGATACATTAGGAAAATGAATAATGTATTTGCATTTCTCCAGGAACTCTGAATGGATTCATTCTAGACAGGATGTGGTCATGTGCATTAACTATAGGGCTAGATGCTGTGTTTTTCTTTTTGTTCAACTGCACCTCCAGCAAGAACACAAAAATCTGAGGAATCTTAACTATTCATTCTTTCAATTACTAAATAAAATTAAATAGACTATAAAAAGCCATTGTACTATTAAATATTAGGAAACATTGAGTTGTGTGTCCAGAAGTCACACTTAAGACCAGGCAAGGGTAATATGCATAAGATGGCTGTGGATACTATGAGATAATGTCTACTCGTCAGAAATGGATGGTATTTTTTTCTGTCGAAGTTCAAAAGTTAATGATGTACTTTATATTTTAATTGCTTTTACTGAGAGATCTGTTAAGGATAAAAGAAATTCTGGCAATGCTGTTACTATTTTTCACTGTAGATATATTCAATATTGTACATGAATGAAACCATATACGTTATATCATGCTCTGTTTCATACATCCTAGATTGTCTTTAGGAAAATTTAGTACATGGCACTTCAGTCATCTGAAAGGAATCATTTCTTTTTTTTTTTTTTAACATCTTTTATTGGAGTATAATTGCTTTACAATGGTGTGTTAGTTTCTGCTTTATAACAAAGTGAATCAGCTATATGTATACATATATCCCCATATCTCCTCCCTCTTGGCGTCTCCCTGCCACCCTCCCTATCCCACCCCTCTAGGTGGTCACAAAGCACCGAGCTGATCTCCCTGTGCTATGTGGCTGCTTCCCACTAGCTATCTACTTTACATTTGGTAGTATAGGAATTATTTCTTCATTACAACTCATAAAACTGTAAAGTATCAGCCAGAAAAAAAAATTGGCCCAATTAAGAGAAATTTGATAATGGTAGAAAAGCACATACAGACATGACTGGGAGATGATAAGATTATTTTAATTTTCCCACTTGCACTGGAATTATTTATTTTACAAATCTCCAGATCTTTTATTACTTAAAACCCTCTGCTGAATCATGAAAAGAAGCTTAAGTTAGCAATTTTCCTCTGCAAAATCTAGCTTCTAGCATCTGGTGAACACTTGGATATCTAGTCAGGTCCTATGGCAATGATTATTTTAAGACTCTATTCAACGTGCCTGGGCTTAAAAATCAGCTCGAATCACACTCTGCACATGTATTTTACTCTCAGGGATTTAAAAACCTGGCATTAGTAGCGATGGTCTCAAGGCTTTTGCAGTGGAGATGAAGGTGGGAGATAGGACCTGCAGGCAGGCCGGGTACCCCAGGGTCTGCCAACAGCCCCTGTCTTCCGAACAGCGACAGTGAGTTCCGTCGCCGCAGCCGCCGCGCCTGTGGACCACCGGCCACCAGGCCACCGCGCCCTCCATGGCTTCTCACACTTACATATAGACTCGGCCTGCCTGCGGAATCGAGGACTACCGTCCTTGCTTGTGCTTTCCTGTGGCACGTCTGGGGCTGGTTTCTGTCTCTTCACCCGACGCTACTCCACTTCCGGAACAGCTTCTGAAGTAGAAAAAAAAGAGGATACTTTTACTCAATTGGAAAGACAACAAGAAGCTGGATTATTATCAAAGTGTATTGTTTTGGGATCATAGGAGAAATTACATTACAGCAATGTATAAAGACACACTTCAATAAAAGTTGCTGTTATTGGCCGAAATGTAAGTGCACATTTAGTTGATATTAGAGATCTTTGTATGCTGATTAGGAGAGAGAATAATTTTTTGTATTTCTATGTATGCAAATATGCACTTATTTATTTTTACACATATACTATATATAGCTTTTGTCCAAATAAACCTTTTTTTCAGTATACAGTTATTGCTTTTCATGGTTATATTATGTGCTAGGTTCCCATTAATTTAATTTCCATTAATACAGGTTACAGATAATTTAGAAAGGATGTGGGCAGTTGCTACAGAGGAAGTAAATTTATGAGGAAGTAATACCTCAGGGAGAAAAGTTAGGTTTATTTAAGAGAAGTGATCTCTGCCATCAACACATTTCCATCCAATTTGCATACAGCAGTATTCGAGTTAGAAATTATTCTCTATTATGTATCAAATCAGGTCTGGTAGAGCTTTAATTCAGCAATACTTTCAGGTTTTCATCTGAGCTTTTGATGTAATTTAGTTGAGTATGCTTTATAAACCATGTGTAATTTAGACTTTTTACGAGTCATATGGGACTTCTCCCCACTTAAACCGAATTTCAGAAATTTAACTCTGTGTTTTGCATAATAGATAGTCTCTATTTTGTTTTGATATATTTCACAGAGACTTGTTTAGGAAATATTATTTATATTTGTTGTTCAAAAAAGATTTAAACAGTGAAGCTTTAGAAACTTAGATAAATAAAAGGATTTGAAAGCCAGGATTGGTCGATTAGGAAATAAGTGCAGAATTGGGTATCTAATTTAGAATTTCTGCAATGTGATATAAGTGATGTATTCTAGAACAGTACTATTCAGTAAAACTTTCTGTGATAAAGGAAATGTTCTCGTTTTGCACTGTTCAATATGGTAGCCGCTAGCCACAAATGGCTATTTAAGCACTTCAAATGTGGCTAGTACATTTGAGGAATTGAATTTTTAGTTTTTAATTTTAATTAATTTGGATTTAAATATCCACTTGTGGGTAATGGCTACTATATTGGAGAGTATAGTTCTGGACTTTACCTGTATTGTGTGTTCAACACAAAATGAAGAACTACTTGAATGGTTCTAGCTGCTGAATGTCTATAAAACACGAGTGTACTCAAAACACAAGGCCCAACCTCTGACATGTGTACTCAAGCCTGAAGGGTGGACCCAGCAGCATTCTGAACTTTGGCTCAACTTGTGGATATTCAGACATAAATAAAGTTTGGGCTAACCATAAGTGAGTTGAGAACCTTTTGTCTCTGGAAAGCCATGGAATCTCAAATGATCTCTCGTAATAAAGTTCAGATGGTAAATGGACTCAAGGTCTTGACTTTTCCAGTCCATTGCTTGTGTAGTATGAATAGCAGGTAGTGGAAACAGATACGGAGGAGATGCTCCACTCACATAGCTGCCTCCATGAAAAAGAAACTCTCCAGATTCAGACTTGATCACAGGAACAGGCTGGTAAATACTTTTGTGCCTCTACCCAAATCATTCTTCACTAAATATTCATTGAGCAGTACTATGTGCAAGGCACAATGCTTAGTGCTGGAGATAAAATGCTGAAAAAAACCAAAAAAAGATACAACCCCCGCCCTCATGGTGATTAACTGCATTAGACAATAAGATTTTTTCCAATGTTTTCTTCCTCCAATTTTTTTTTTTTCTGGATATGGTGAAAATAAAATAGGAGAAAGATACACAGGATAAATAGAAACACTGAAGATCACAATTATGTGTGTGTCATACATCTTATTCAATTTAGTTCTTTCTGCACAGCTTTCACAGTTCCATAATCAGAAGACAAAACCAGTTTTTAAAATGCACTATTGGAAACAGAGAAAATAACTGAAAAGATCTCATCTTAAATTTTTAGAGCATTAGATGACCATCATCATTTAGCATTTATTGAGTTTTTACAATATATGTTTACAAGGAGTCCTTGCCTATTAGCCAGAAGAATGTCCTTTAAAATAATTACTAATTAAATGCTGTTATAGGAGGACACCTTTTTGCTTTGTCATTCAGAACACTGTAAGAAAGAGTGCTACAATCACATTTATGAAATGAATCAAATTTTTCAATATTTGAGCACCATCGCAACACCTGATGGGAACTACTAGCTACACAGACCAAATGTAGCTCATTGCCATTTCAGTTCATTTTGGAAGAATGAACCAGAAATGTGGCAAAGTACGAAGCAAGAACTATCTAGTCACACTTCTTTTTTTTCCCCTCCACACAGCAACTATATAATTAAATGTATGGTTAACCTGAATTTTTAGATGAGTTTTCCAATGTATCACTGATGGAAATTTAAGGATGAAAAGGATTAAGAATTATATTAAATGAATGCAGCCAGAATACATAGTACTTAAAGTATCTAAAGACCATAAAGTCATTTCTCCCAATATAGTAACTGATAATGTCCTTGATTTTGTAGACACACACTTTGAAAATAATTTAAAAAAATGAATTACAAAGCAATGGAAGAAATCACAAAGAAGAAGAAAGAGATTAACGTAAGTACTTAAAAACCAGTTGCTTACTAAAAACATTATAAACAACTTAAAAGGTGAAGTGGAATTTGTTTTATTCTTTAAAATGTTTTGTACCCTATGGAAGTTTGAAAACATAGCCACAAATTCGTTGACCCTCCTCTGTGTTCCCTCCCATTGAATCTGGAAGGGCTTGTGACTGCTTTAACCCATAGAGCACAGCGGAGGTGACACTGTAACTTCTGAGGCTGGGTCATAAAAGGCCAGGAAGTTGCTGCCTTGTTTCTGGAATATTGTCTTTTGGAATTCTGAGCCTCCAATTAAGAAGTCTGAGTACCCTGAGGCCACCGTGCAGAAGCAGCCACATTTAGGTGCCCCAGCTGGCAATTCCAGCCGAGCTCAGCCTTCCTTCTATCCCTGCCATGGCACTAAGCATGCGAGTAAAGCCATTTGAGGCCCTTCAGGTCAGCCAGTCTACCAGGTGAATAAGCCATGAGAGAGAAAAAGCTCCCAGCTGAGACCCATAAAATTGTGAAATACAATAAAATGTTGGTTGTTTTAAAGCCACTACGTTTTGATGGGGCTTGTTATGCAGCAATAGAAAACTGGAGCATACCTGCTCGTACGTGTGATATTTTTACAATAAAAATTTAAAAATTGAATGTAAAAGTCACTCTGGGAATTTGTCTGCAAAAATTGACAAAGACAGTCTTAATACCCTTCCTAGAGAAAGAGCTCTTACAGATCACCAAGAAAAAAATACTAACACCATATTAAAGAATGAACACTTAAATGAACATAAAATTCACAAAAGAAAAAAAGGCCAAAAACCATGTAAAAAATGTTCAACCTCATTAGTAAGTAAAGGAAATGTGAATTAAACAATTGAATTAAAATTTTGGTTATCAAATTGGCAAAGATAAAAAATAATATTAAATGTTGATTTGGGTAAAGTGGGAGTATACATTGCACAAACTTTCTGGAAAATAAATTAATATTACATGTCCAGAGTTTAATACAATACGGTTGGTCATTCACTTAGGACCTGTTTTCACCCAGGGATAAGAAAAAAACAGAAACTTCTATCTCACCCTATAAACTGGGACATTCCAACCTATACAATTAGCTGCAACATGTCTCAGCTCAAAACAGGCCTTAGCTTCTGCTAAGTTTGAAATACGGAAAACATATAATGCAGCTCTTCTCTTTTAGTCCAAGCTTTTGGCAAGACTGTTGCAGAAGATTTCTAATTGAGAGGCAGAAACATCTGCCGTGAGGAAGGCAGCTATTGAAGGAATTCCAGGAGCAGGAGACTGAGTTTGCAGAGCTCAGTGCCATCAGTTTCCTTTTCTACTGATATCTTCTTCCTTCAGAGTAAACTCAGAGATAAGGACGGCAGGGTCTTCCTCCTTCAATAAACTCGGGTTCAGATCTTGGCTCTGCTTCATCCGGTGAAAGTCCTTCAGGATACCCATCATGTCTGCAAAGCTGCTGGCCTGGGACAGAGAGACACAGTAGCTTTGTGTTCTGGTTTGCAAATATCAGGGCTGGCAGAACAAGTCAGGAGGACAGATGGAAGCTCAGGGAGTCTACCTGGGTCTCCTCGGCGATGTCACTAACGGCGAAGGAAGTTGTGGAGTGCAATGAAGATCCAAAACAAGGTAAGCGGGGAGAGACCTTTGAACTTTCTGGAGATAAGAAATCTGTTGTTAATGAAGCCGAAACCGCATCAGCTGCCACGATTTTAGCAATCTGGCTGCGCAGGTGGCGCCGCTCATCGTGCAGCTCCATAGGCGGCTTAGGGCCGGCAGGGCTTCTTCGAGGGCAGGAGTCTCTCCTCCATCTCCTGCAGGCTGGGCCCTGAGGCATTGCGCTGCCTGACAATCAGAGGGCTGGGCTTCCAGGGGTTCCTCAGGGGCCGTGTATGCTCCTGACCCGGGCAGAAGGCTCTGCTTCATCTGTAGCATCCAGGCGATGTGAGCCAGGGTAGGGACTCGGGGCACAGCCCTCAGACCCGGGTCAGAGATGTTGGGCAGCGCCTCCAAGGATTCCGGGGGACATGGCTTCAGCCACAGGTTAGTACCCATCCTTCTCACTACGCTTCGAACCGCCCCCTGCGGCTTGTTTTGCCAGACTGAGACGGTCACATTGGCTTCCATTCCCCACATTTCAGCTGGCTCCTGCACTTGAAGGACAAGGCGGCCACGGGGCAGCTCTGGGGGCTCGGGTAGGCTGGAGGCTGATGCTTTCACCTCAGGCCGTCTCAAGGAACACCAGGCTTCTCCTCCTCAGAGCCCGGCTCTGGCCTCCCTCCCCTCACGGCCCCTCCTACCGCAGCGGCGCCCAGACTCAACCGCCTTCACTTCCCCTCCACATTTCCTTATTAACAACTCTTCCATGGTTCCAGTTGCATTAAAAATGTATGTACTCCTGCTCCACTCTCCTCACAGCAGATGCGGTGAACTTTGAAAGAGTCAGTCAGATCATGCCATTTACCCACTTAACAGCCCCGCTCTCACGTCCAATAGTGCCCCATAGCACTTAGATCGGACCTAGATTGCTTTCCCAGCTTCCAGGCCCCATAGGATTCTCACTTTGCCTACCTCCCGATTTTGCCCCCTCTCCCCCTTGCCCTTTATTCTCCAGCCCCGCTGGCCTTCTCCTTATGGAAAACATCGTGCTGGTCCCCGCTTTCAGGCCTCTGCCCTTGCTGTGCCTGGAATGCTCTTCCTCCAGAGCCCTGCATGGCTGGGCTCTTCACTATTTAAATCTCAACTTACATGTCACTTCCTCAGAGAGGTTTTCCTTGACCATCTGATCTAAAGTCAGCCACTCATTTTCATGTATCTCTAATCTAATTCTCTTTCATCTCAGTAGCCCTTATACGTTCCCTACTTAATCATACATTTCATTCATTCGTACATTCATTCAACACCAACACTTCCTATCTCCCCACTCCTCCTCGAGAGCAGGGAACTTGTTTGTTTTGTTCACTGTAACATCCCTTGCAATTGGAACAAGGACGGGCACGTGGTAGTTGATCCATAAATATTTGCTGGATGCCCTGCAAATACTTTTTGTACTTTTGAAACAAAACCAGACATTGTAAGTTATGTGGACATTTTTCAAAGCTTTGATGGTTCTGATTAAAGTACATTGCTTCAATTTCGAAAAAAGAAAAACCCACAAACAATCACAACAACGTAAAATTATTTCAGTAGTGTGATGAGAGCTCCCCTGTCAAATCAGATGCTTTCAAAACTAGACCACCAGTCAACAGGCTCTTTGCTTTGAATTGAAGAATGTGCACCTCCCACCAATATTTTTCGTGCTGCTGAACATGTGATTTATTTACTGGGTAAGGAGCAAACCTTAGTGAAAGACTCCCCTTTCAGCTCTGAAAGTGCTGAAAACAGGGTTTCATCTTTTGAGGCTGGTTTAAAACAAACCTCTGGAATGGGGAGATGTCTTAACTGCCCCACTGAGTAGATGAGAGTTAAAGCTGTTCCTCTTGGTGTCATTCACTCTGGAACTGCAGGAACCTTAGTGGCTGGGTCTCAGTGGCCAACTATGACCGCAAGATTCTACAGTAATGAGATCTGTTTCTATAAAATTCATGAGAAAAATCTGAATTGCTATTTATAGATATGCCACACCATTTCAGAAATGATATAACATTCAGACACTCAGGCTCAAGTTTTGATATGTTCCAACATAGCGTATCCCCACCAATTGTGAACTTCCTCCGCAGCCAGGCGGGCCACATTCTTATGATTCTTGAAGGGATGGGAAATACACATTTATTAAACACATCCTTTGGGCCGGTCTCTTTGCTAATTGTGTTATCTGTACAGTCTCGTTTAATCCTTACAACTGTGCAACAAGTGAGTAAAGGTCATCAGAAGACAGATCCTATTCTCTCACACAATATTAAAGAAGATTGGTCAATTAGGAATCATCGGCAAAACAAAGGAACTGCTTATTCTTATCCCACTGACATTATCCCGGGGTTTAGTTTCAAGTTTTTCAAAGGACACTATATTTTACTGTACTGATTCATGGCAGTTGTCTGGAGCATGGAAAATGTTCATTGATTTAACAGTGTTGTTAAATTGGGCACAAGATTTCCACAGGAACTGTGCATTTGAGTTGTTTAGAAATGCCAGGGCTTTAGAAGGACAGTTAGGTGAGGTACCTTGAGGTTCCTGAAAGCTATTCTTACAGTCCCATGCAGTGGTGCATCTGGTTTGGTTTCATTAATAATGTTTGGAGAGCCGGAGCAAGGGGTGGGCGGGCCATTTCCCTTTCTCCACCCATCCGAAGGAACGCCTTCATCCTTCAGCTGATTTTTATAAAAACTTAAGGTTGTATGTCTCAGATAAAACTAGGATTGTGAAATTCCATATCTACTGAAACAGGGTTAATTCTGAATTAATGACTAAATCCTGATAAACTAGGAGAGAGGAAAAAAATCTCCTAAAGTTGTACTAAGCCACTACTGAGGGTCTGGATTGTGGATAACTGGCCTACTTTTAAGTACATTGCAGTTAGAGAGACACTCATTTTCCTTTATTTTTTAATTTATTTAAAAAAATTTTTGGCTGTGTTGGGTCTTTGTTGCTGTGTATGGGCTTTTCTCTAGTTGCGGTGAGCGGGGGCTACTCTTCGTTGTGGTGTGCAGGCTTCTCGTTGCGGTGGCTTCTCTTGTTGTGGAGCACTGGCTCTGATCATGCGGGCTTCAGTAGTTGTAGCACGCGGGCTCAGTAGTTGTGGCTCATGGGCTCTAGAGCGCAGGCTCAGTAGTTGTGGCACACAGGCTTAGTTGCTCTGCGGCATGTGGGATCTTCCTGGACCAAAGCTCGAACCCGTGTCCCCTGCATTGGCAGGCAGATTCTTAACCACTGCGCCATCAGGGAAGCCCTCATTTTTCTTTATTTTTAAGACCCATATTATGGTCACACAGTTCAAAGAAGCCAAGTATAAATGAACTGGTAGAAGAAAGGACTGAAAAGATCTAAAGATCTAAAGTATATCTGAAATTCCTGCCTGTTTGGAATAAGGAAGGATGAAGTGAGAAATTAATTAACACTTCAATATGTGAATAAATTTGAGAAATAGTGACTTTAGTTTAGAAAACTGGAGAGCAGAAGCTTCAATGGTTGGAATCTAAAATTAGGCCTTCATAATGCAAGTTAAGAAGAGAGAATTGAGAGGAAGTAGTCAATGAGATTTTCATTCTAGGTACATCCTCCTGACACTTTTCCAATTGCTAGAAATATATCAAATGTTTCCTAGAAGTTCCTCATCCTTGCTGAGAAATTGTAGCCCTTTTCAAATGAAACTGTTAGATAAACTTTCAGACAGGATAAAATAGTAAGAATATAATGGTGATTCAAGGTGTGGTCAGAGGTCTTCTAAACAACAGAGTTCAGGAAAAAGACTAAGGCTATGTTTTTATATCTATTCAAGGAGAATCTAGTATGGAGTCTCTTTTCAGTTATCCAGATATTTTGCATTATACAGCAATATTTAAATTGAACAAACAAGTGCAAAGTAAGTGATTTCCTCTGTTTGGGCTGACTATATTTTGACATCCTTGCATTCAATCACCTTAGCATTTGCATTATGATCCATTAGTATATTCATCCATATAATTAAATAATTGAGTAATTGATTAATTAAACACTATACCTCATCTAAGATGACCTGTGAAGCAATTTGTTCTGGGCAAGTTTAAGAAAAACGCTTTGGGTGAGTAAAATTTGATTTGGTTTCACCTCCAGTTAAAAGTGGATTTATTCTTATTGAAGACTAACTGATGATACTGATTCAGTAACAGCTAACTAATTAAAATGATGCCCCCAAATAATCATTTTATGTACCTTTGAAATAAGTGTGAAAAACTTCAAGTGTATCTTAGTAGTCACTTGTCTGTGGAATAACTTTGATGCAGAACATGGTAGAAAGAAGCAGGAAGGAGAAAAAGTGTGCTCTGTGTGTTTGAGATATGGTCAGTGTTCTGAAATACTCCAGAATCTTCGCAGAGAAGGACTGCAGTCAGACTCTCGGGACATCAGAACGTGGTTGAGCTCCATTTTTGATGGGAAAATATTGACTTCAATGTTTTTGATGATAGTTTTTTTTTTTTTTTTTTTTGCACTTGAATGTGATGGTTCCTCTTACCCCCATAACAATCAAACATATTGTCCATAATCCAAGGTCAAGTTGGATTTCCAGGGAGAGCCTTCACAAAAAAGTTGCCCTAAATTAAGCCATAACCCAGTAGCAATAGTAATAGTTACTACTTATTGAGGATGTCTTACTTGACAAGTTCTGTGTTAAGTATATTAACATATATATTATATTATTTAATCCTTACCATGATTCTACAATAAAGCAATCTTCTTATACTTAAGATCCTTTAATAAAATTTTAAATTAACTCATACACACACATATATACATTTTGAAGACAGAGTTTATGTTTTGCTCCCCTTTCTCTCCTCAGCACACAATGAGTGGCTCATAACTGGTACCTAGAAAATATTTGTTGAATTAAATGAAATGTCACTTCCTGTGCTTTTCCTGAGGGAAGGGTTTTTATCAATCATTTTGTCCTTTGATGTAACTCTGAAGACACTCAGGGATGAACAGGCACTGGAAATTTTTAACCCAGCTAAGAAACGTGGATCGACTTGTCTCTGTGCTCTTGGGTCACTGAGGAAAGGCTGGCATAAAGTAAGGTTGAAGGGGGATTGTGGAGGGATTGGTGGGAAGGGAAAAATATTAATTCTGGTGAAAATATCTGGGTTGTAAACATAAAGAAATAAGAAAGTCGAGAGACTGTGAACTTGATAGTTTTCTGTGGAGTGTCTGAAATCTGACAGATGATGCTTTGAACTGAGAACATCTGCAAGACTGGCCTTATACGCAAGAGAAAGGAGGGTCATGGTTGTGGGCAAACTCCCAGATGAATGCAGTCGTACTTTCTGTGCATTTCAGACCCTGGTTCATTAGATTTTCCAGTTGCTGATCAGACCCTTCTCCATACTGCTTGGTTCCTGATGGTCCCTGACGGTTCTTATGGCTTTGGTGTGCTGCATATAGGAGGATCATGGGATGACACAGAGTCTAAGAACTGAGTCTTAGTCTTCTGCCTCCAGCTTTGATTAATCCATGGAGTCTATTGATCGAGCATCCAGTCATCCCAGGAACCATCACTGTCAAGCACAGTGTGCACGCGTGGTGTCATGCAAAGCAAACTAAACAGGCTCCATGCCTCGCCTCCAGGAGCTCCCAATAAAAACCAGACAATAGATGGGGTGAACTCACTGGGGCAAACAGACACACAGCTGTATAAACAAAGAAGTACAACTAATTAGAGAATTTTGGTATGAACTGTGAGTGCAAGTGCTCTGTCTGTGCACTGGAAGTGAGGGGAAATTCTGCAAGTTGCAGAGAACTTGCTGGAGTCTGTGTGAGGGTAAGGAGCGAGCAGGTGATGGCAGTGCTGGAATCATCCTCCTTCTTTCAGTTAGGAGGGAAACACAGGTATTACTCTGAAGGGACATGTATTGCTACTTAAGTCTAGAGTCTTCTAAGAGATTTGGTTATAACCAGCCGAAAGAAGGAAAGTAAAAAGTATTAAGCAGGGCATAGCCTGCCAGACAGATTTCATAAGCCTTCCTTCCACTGGAAACCAGGCTAAAAAGAAAATAAAAACCAGAGTCTATTATAATTGTACAGTCCACTTATAACCAGCTAGCATATGCCAATTGATTTTCCAAGGAAATGATTACTTTGGGTTAGTTTTTTTTTTTTTTTTTTTTAATAAGGGGCAACACTCTTCGCCATTGTCTAGCACTTGCTGTCTTTGACATCGCGAACATTGTCAGGAATTAATCTAGATTTACAGAATTCAGCTGAAAGCGAATTCCAGGCAGGTCTCTACCTCAACCATCCTAGGCTGATAGGTATCTCTCTTCCATTAAATATATCCAGATAGGGAATTTTAAAACCTCCCCAGGAATCTTTTCCAGGGTTTATAAAACCTTCATTGCCAATAAGATCTTTCGATCTAACTTAAATTCCTTTGGTTGTAATTTAAATTCATTTCCTCTTCTTTCCTCATTAGAGAGGACGGCACTGCCCCCAACAGCCGTTCTTCTGAATACAGCTGTTAAACACACAGCTCAGGCTTATTTCTTTCCTGGACACAAAGGATTTCTATTTCAGATGTCATCTATTTATACTTTTTTTTTTTCCCTTTGACTTCTGACTTTTTCTCAAGGTAAGATAATCTTCTTAGATCCCTTAAAATTGTGAATTACCATAATTTATTTCATGACGTTTGTTCTACAAATATTGACATGTCAAGATGTCCCATTTCTCTAGTTCCAGTCAGGTCTTATTTATTAGGTCATAAAAATATAAAAGAAATTGGAATTTATATTTCATGTTTTCTTGGAATGGGTGAGATGATACTCTCAATCTATTAATGGCCACTTCCTAGCTCTTAATCCCTTGGGAAAGAATTTACCTCTAGATATCGCAATGGGTGAGGGGGAATGTCTTGTTTTTCACAACTATAAAGTGAGAAGATGGACAAAATATTTTTAAGGTTTTATGTACCTTTAATGTTCAGCAATTCCATGACTAAGTTCTAAGTATTCTTTGGCCCAAAAGAGCAGCTATTTTCCCTTAACTACCACTATTCTTACAATAGTGGCAATCCTGTGTGTGTCACTGTGTGTCATCCTGTGACTGATTTCTAAAGCAAGAATCTCTAAACTCTATTTAACATTTTTCTTTATTGAGGTATAACTTACATATTTTAATATAAGTCCTCTTGGGTACCTGCTTCTGCTTATATGATACCTTAATGCCAAAGGGTATGAGTTTTTGCATACACTAAATCATTTTTCAGTTTATTATTGCCTGAATGTTTTTTTTTTTTTTTTTTTTTTTTTTTTTTTAAACATCTTTATTGAAGTATAATTGCCTTACAATAGTGTGTTAGCTTCTGCTTTATAACAAAGTGAATCAGTTATACATATACAATATGTTCCCATTTCTCTTCCCTCTTGCATCTCCCTCCCTCCCACCCTCCCCATCCCACCCCTCTAGGTGGTCACAAAGCACCGAGCTGATCTCCCTGGGCTATGCGGCTGCTTCCCATTAGCTATCTATTTTACATTTGGTAGTGTATATATGTCCATGACACTCTCTTACCCTGTCACATCTCACCCCACCCCCTCCCCATATCCTCAAGTCCATTCTCTAGTAGGTCTGTGTCTTTATTCCCGTCTTGCCACTAGGTTCTTCATGGCCTTTTTTTTTTTTTTTCCTTAGATTCCGTATATATGTGTTAGCATACTGTATTTGTTTTTCTCTTTCTGACTTACTTCACTCTGTATGACAGACTCTAACTCCATCCACCTCATTACAAATACCTCCATTTCATTTCTTTTTATGGCTGAGTAATATTCCATTGTATATATGTACCACATCTTCTTTATCCATTCGTCTGTCGATGGACATTTAGGTTGCTTCCATGTCCTGGCTATTGTAAATAGAGCTGCAATGAACATTGTGGTACATGACACTTTTTGACCTATGGTTTTCTCAGGGTATATGCCCAGTAGTGGAATTGCTGGGTCGTATGGTAGTTCTATTTGTAGTTTTTTAAGGAACCTCCATACTGTTCTCCATAGTGGCTGTATCAATTTACATTCCCACCAACAGTGCAAGAGTGTTCCCTTTCCTCCACACCCTCTCCAGCATTTATTGTTTCTAGATTTTTTGATGATGGCCATGCCTGAATGTTTTTGCAAGGCCATTGATATCATATATGACTGTTTTCATTAAATTGCTTTTAGTCCACTGGAAAGGAGCCTGTAATTCTCCATCTTCTCTATCCACATGAATATGCTTCCCATCTTTCATGCCCTGGGGTCTTTTAAAGCACATACCAAAACAAGCATATTGAGAAAATGATGACACACAGGGTTCTCTGTAAAAGACAATTCTTTCATTTCAAACACTTAAGTAGCATGGAATTTTTTTTTTTTTAATTTACATTATTGAAAGAATTTTCAAAAGTAGGGCACTGAAAAAAGTCCATGGCAAAAATATTTTTGGGGTGGATCCCTTTCTCCAAGTGATTATATATTGAGTAATCAGTTTGCACTTCATTTCCTTTTAAACTTCTGCTGAACTTTGAATTAAGCATCAAAAGGCATATCAGGGTTAGCCAGAGCACCGCCCTAACTTAAGAAACCCAGCGCCTGCTGAAATATTCTAAGGGATTTTATAAGAAAGGTGGATACTTTCTTCTGCCCTTTTGTACTTTCATGCATTAGCCTGGTTTTTCCTTGCTTGACTTGAAAAATATTCTTCATCAAACCTCATGGCTAATTAAACAAGGGAAGTCTGATTCATATTCTAGATATCAAAATAGGATGAATATTTGTATAAACTTGAGCCACTTTTCTTCTATTACTAGGTTGTCAGCAATTTATTTTCTGCCTCAGACGGCAAATCTACGTAGATTTGCAACATTTCCTTTGGCCTCCTGTGGGCATCAGCAGGCCCCTTTCTTGTCCCTCTCAGCCCTCTCCATCTAGGCTGTGATGACAGCTTTTATACCAACTGAGCACAAAGCATGTGCCCTGGACTCACTGGCCGGCTGACTGGACAGCTTAGCAATCGGCTGACATTTTTAACAGTTCTTTTCATGTCTTTGTCCCATCTTGTACCACATAACTCACATTGCATGTCCCTGAGTAACATTTGCACTTTCCACCCAATAGGCGTACCTCCTGGCTTGGTGTTGGAGTTGGTGGTAAGCAAGGGGCATGGCGTGCCTGCACTCCCCTATCTTTAGTGCTACTCCCTAATTCTAAATGGCTCTGAGAATGCTCTCCACCACGCCTTTCATCTTTTCATCCCTTTCTTTTCGTCCATCACCCCACTCCTCCTCTCCTGCCTCTTTTTTACCTGTCTTCCCCTCCCTCATCCCTCTCACTACACTGAAATCACAAACAAAGCAGTGCCGGAAAAGTAGGGCTAAGAGAATAATGATGGGGTCTTTCCCCCCATTTGTTTTGGTTCTCTGAAGTTCCTCACCATCCTTCTAAGGTTTTGACTTAAATTATCTGCCTTCCTCACCGGTTTTAATTTCAAAAACAACGACTGCCTTTTCTTAGCTTATAGTCTAGTACTAGGTTCCAGTTTTTGAACACATAGCCTGTTTTTAAAATTTTCCTAATACCTTAACCACTAAGGAGTTCATTCTGCAATGATAAACCAATTCACACATGGCTCAGTGATGGAAAAGATTGTTTGAATTTAGGTTTTCTCAGGTAATTATGCCAACTGACATGACACATTTATATAAAAGGCTGCTTTTTGGTGAATATAAAATTCCCTTGGGATCCCCTGCTGAAGATATCATTATTATCCTTATGTAATGTTATCACCTTGAATTCTAGAAAGAAAAATTCAGGTTAACTGGGGGACCACCTAGGAAGTCCAGAGTAATATAGTATACATGCACAGTAAAAACTGGCGTTAAGAACATGTTAAATGGAAGGTCAGCAGGATTCTGAAACTTTTTTGTTCCACATCTTGCCACTTATCTCCTTCACTGAAAATTCTCCACCTGTCATAATATTTGAAAATAATATAAGATACACTCATTCTGAGGTTGGGTCAGCCATGCACAAAAAGTTAACCTGCCTCTTTTGCTATAAGCTTAGCAGAGAGAGATTGACCGGGTGAATCATAGTATGGTACTGGGGAGGTAGCCAAATGAGAAGTTCTGGGGCAAAAATAACAGATCCTATTGGATCCATTCCTGATAACAACTGTCCGCCCACAGGCTTTGGGTTCAGAAGATTCAAGATAGCTTTGGTCTTAGAAACCACTGTCACAAAGATGGTCAAAAACAGTCCTGGATCTGAAAACCATAAGTGATTATAACTCTAGCAACGTGGACTTGCAAATAGGCAAATGAATACCAAAGTTAATGTAGTTCAAAGCCAATGGTAGAACTCTGAGAACCCAGCGGGATGGAGGAAGCGTGGCCCCATTGCCATTAGGATGGCATCCACATCCCTGGTACTGCACTCAGAGCCCCGTTGACCTCTGTGGCTCCTCTCTCCCCATCTCATTTCATCTGTGCTGAATTATACACAGAAAAATGAACGACCACACTCTCTTGCCTGCTGGATTTGCCATATACTCTGACTTCTAATTTGCAGGTTAACAGCTCCTTCACGTCTCAGTCTGGATGCCATTTCTTCCGGAAAGCCTTGTTGTTTCCTTGAGTTTGGATTAGGTGTTCCTCATACCTTCTCGCAAATGCCCTGTACTATCTTATCAGAGCAATCAGCCTGTATCAGAATTGCCTGTTGACTTGTCTGTCTTCTCTGCATGGCCCCTCTTCCTCCGCACCCAACCTGAAGGTTAGGACATCGTCTTGCTCACTGTGATATTCTGGGTGCCTGCTTCATTGTAAGGCTGTGGCGAAGAGTAAATTATTTACTCAGTGCCTATGTGGGCTAAGAACTCCTCTTGGCGTTTGAAACATATCAGTGAACAAACTCACACATTTTTACAAAATTTATACCTGCTAGAATATATATAAACTGCTTGACACAGTGCCTGACATATTATAGGTATTTAATAATGACAGTAATAGTAATGGTAAATAGCTAATCTTCGCTGAGTGTTTACTATGTGTTTAAAAACACATTTAAAGTGTTATTTTCATGTATTATCTTGTTTTAATCCTTACAACAAATCTCCAAATTAATACTATTATTTTTCCTACTTAGTGGATGAGGAAAGTGAGGCATAGACATGTTAAGTGACTTGCCCACATGGTTACCAAGTTGTGAACCTAGAATTCAAACCCAGACTGTTTGACTCTTGAATCTGGTCTTTTAACTTTTTTATGTTTATTTAATATTTAATATTCTGTCAGTATTATCATCATCATTGTCATGATGCACTCAATAAATACATGCTAAAAGAAAATAAGCGAGGATAAGAAATCTTTTCCTAAGATGTGCCTGTGTCACTTCATGTTTATATAATGAAGCTGTGGCATTCTGGTACAATTAAGTATGCAATTGATATTTTAAATGATTTTGGCTCATGGAGGTTCATATTATTCATCTTTCATCACATGGATTCAATAAAACTTTTCTTATCCCCCCAAAATTTTCACTTCTAAGGAGTGGACTTATTGCCAGAAATTGATGCTGCAGAAGTGGAAACCTCATTTAAAAACAGCTGTCAGTCACCTGGAAAGTCTCAAGTGGATTTTCTCCACATTTTAAAGAAAGGATTGTAGGATGGGGTTAGGAGCAGCCTATCTGCTCCCTAATTAGTTCTAATTAGTTCAAGACCTCAATCAAACTTGCTGGTTTGAAGTTTTTGTATTAGCTTTTGTGGATTCACAGAAGTTAATCAAGAATGGTTAAAGAAACAAGAAAATGTTTGTTCTCCTCTCTGCCCCCTGCCCAATCAACTGAGTGTTAACTGAATACTTTCTATGAGTTCATCAATCATAGTGTTCTGCTCCACTGCAACTAGATAAGCCTAAGTCATGGTACTTGTCTTCAAGGGGCCATAAGTCTATTTGGGAAGATAATATGTACACAAGAAACAGTGGGGAGAACATCATACCAGTAATAATTGTGTTCTCCACTGTGGGCTAGCCTTGGGGACTGTAGGAGTTCCAAAGAAAGGGAGATTCATGACACCAGACAAGTGAGGGATTACATCACGGAAGAGATGGAAAACTAGGTCGCGCAGAGTGAATAGGAATTGGATAAATAGAGAGGAAAAGGGAGATCATTGTGCATATGGGGAAAGATTTGGCAATGGAATAAATGTTTGTGGGATTGTAAAGAGACTGGTCTGGCTAGAAGAGAAGAAACATTTTGGAGACTGATGAACAACATGTGTCCATGGAGTTAAGGGTCTCCTTGAATAATACGCAGAACAATGATAAAATATTGAGAGCTAGATGAGCTTTTAGAGAATATTTGAATTGGGCAATTCCATCCACAAAAAGTGATCTCTCTCAAATTTAGCACTGGTTTGTAATACTGGGCAAGTCAAGCTCTCTGAAAACCCACTGTTAGTTAAAAAGTATCAGAACCATCACTGGAGTAGGAGAGGTTTTAAGTTATAAACCTAACTGAGACTTTGTCCTCTTCTGATGTTAGCTCGTCACTAAGTTGCATGACCTTGTAAACGCTGCTTGTCTTAGTTGGGCCTCAGTTTTCACATCTGTAAAGAATGAGCTGAACCATTTCATTTCTAATGACACTTTGAGTGTCTAATGACACTTTATGATGCTTTTTGCATTTTTGCACCCATGTGATCTTTTATGATGGATAAACTCGGATGGATTTTTCAGACTAAACTCAAAACAGCCTGAATTTCTCTTAAATGGATTGTTCTAAGAGGTATCTTGGATGTGTCATACCTTTGTGTGGTCATGAACAGTCCAATCATAAGATCAAAGATTTTAAGCCTTGCCGGGCATAGGCTGAAATGGAAAATACTGTTCAGTCAGTTCCTACCTTTACATAAATGGAATGACGTTGTCGATGATAATAATATATGCTGCTTACTGAATGCTTATTTTGTGCCAGGAATTTTATATGATACATGTATCGTTTATATAATAGCCCTTCATGTATCTTCCATTTATTGTGAAAAACACAGAGGTTTGATGACTTTCCCAAAGTCACCTAACTCACCAGTAGCAATGCTGAGATTCAGTTCCAGGGCTGTCCATGTACAAATCTATGCCTTTTTTTTTTTTTTAACTAGTAATGTCTTCTTGCTCAGTGAAGGATTCAGGGGCATATATTGCTAAAACTTAACATGGGTGCTGGTTCCATATACAGCTGGGAAAATTTGGAGCTCATAGGAAAGATGAAAGAATTAGGCCCCTTAGAAATAATTAGGATTTTTGTATTCCCTATTATGTTTAGGCCAGAGAGTCAAATACCAAGGCTGGAATTTAAAAGGGACTGAACAATCTTATGACTAGTAATAGCATTTGTAGTCATGAGGATTGAGACAAAAAGGGAGCAAACGGTAAGCTTTAAGGTCAAACATTCAGCACCAAGGGGTTAGCAAAATACTTTTCTTCCTAAGTTCAAATGTCACGCAAAGAAACGCTGAGGGTTGACTGCACCTGTGGCTTGTGCCATTGAGAGGGCTTCTGAGGGGAGGATGTGTCATCTGGTATGACAGGAAGACCACCTACTTACTATACATTTTCTCTCTGGGTCTCTATTTTTTCCAGCATTGTTGACAAGGTGTGCTGACTGAAATTCTTATTATTTAATAAGCTTTCTTCTTGTGGCACCTTTTAGAGCATGCATAAAGAACTCCACTGTCATTATGATTAGAAGAATCTATGTGTTATTTTCACAGAGATAATGAATTTGGATTTTAGTCTAATCATTCTGACGGAATGTTTGTCTTAGGAGTAATTTTTTTCCAGCGCAGCTCCCTGGGTGCTTATTCAAGAGGCTGGTCTGATGGATAAACTTTCACAGGCTGAAGGAATTCAGATAAACAGGGTGCTTCCCAACCAACATGAGAATTAGAATTCTCAGGAAAGTCTTTTGCATATGTTCATGCACCAATCAGTTGTAGTTAATAAGTCTACTAAGAGAATTATTACCCTACTCTATACCAGGCTACTTCTGGCCCTATAATTCCCAACCTATGTATGCCGGGGTATGGTATACAGATGTGACACACCAGGTTTAATTTAGATTCTGAAGGGTATCACCTAATAAATAAGCAGTTTGCCGATTGCAAATTCTTCCACCTTTAGATGAAAGGGGTTATACTAGTATAAAGTGTTTTTATTTTAATAAAGGCAATTTGAGAAGTGCCCCAGAGTGAATGTATAAGACCTTTTAATTCTGTCTCATAGACTCCATGAAATATGGTAATACAATAGGCTGTTCAGAGAAGCAGTCTCTAGGAATCCACTAATCTTTGCAGGTTGTTCTGGGGAGTAGACAGTTTAGGTCCCCACCCTAACCCTACTTGTAGCATTCCCATTTGCTAATGACTTAATCAAGTTGCTCGTTTCAGGAGCAAAGGAGGACTGCAAAATCAGAATGTAAGCCTTTGTTTATTCTTTCATTTTCTCAGATACTGAGGAGAAATATTTTCTTTTTGCTGATAGTTTACGTTATCTCTGGCTCCAACAAATTTTTGCTTGTTTTGAGATACTTGCAGAAAAGATTTGCATTGAAAAGCTGTCATTACAGATGCCAAGGGCTGAAAGCATAAATAGCCTCTTGCATCTCAAGAAAACAAGGAATAAAATGAGTAACAGTTAACAGGACTCATTCTACCTACCTGAATTAGGATTATTCAGTCTCAGGAAATGGCTCTACCACCTACCTACCCAATGGTGTAAGCCCAGTACTTCAGAGTCATTCTTGATTCTCCTCTTTCCTTTATTTCCCGTATCTAAACCATCATAAGACCTGTCAGCTGTCTTTTTTTTTTTTAAAGGAATTCCTTTATTTTTATTATTTATTTATTTATTTATTTATTTTTGGCTGTGTTGGGTCCTCGTTTCTGCGCAAGGGCCCTCTCCAGTTGTGGCGAGCGGGGGCCACTCTTCATCGCGGCGCGCGGGCCTCTCATTATCGTGGCCTCTCTTGTTGCGGAGCACAGGCTCCAGACGCGCAGGCTCAGCAGCCGTGGCTCACGGGCCCAGTTGCTCCGCGGCATGTGGGATCTTCCCAGACCAGGGCTCGAACCCGCGTCCCCTGCATTGGCAGGCAGACTCCCAACCACTGCGCCACCAGGGAAGCCCTGTCAGCTGTCTTTTTAAAATGTATCACTGATATGTTCACTTCTCACTGTCTCCACTACTAGTCCAAGCCACCATCATTTCTCATTTGTTTACTGTAACGGTCTCTTAAATGTTCTCCATGACCACTCTTGAACTTTGTCTGTCTTGATCTGTGCTGTACTCCCGAGCCTAAAATCATGCTCAAATATTTGTTGACTGGATGGATGGAGGGAGAGATGAATACTGGATAGATGGATGGAAAGAGATCCCTGGGACTACTGCCAACAAACATAAAGGGAGCTGCTTAACAGGTGGCCAGTAGGATGCAGATGTGCCTTTACGTTGCAATAGCCGCAGAACAAAGGTCAGTTCCTCAGATAGATTCCATTTCCTCATTATGTCTATTGAAATTTTGGGAAGCACTGGACCCCTCCATCAAGAGCTCCATGAGTCATTTGTTTTCTTGAGAATCTGGAAAGTTTATGTGATTGGCTTTAGAAACTGCCTCCTTCTAGTCAGCTGGTCCTGATGCTTATGTTTTACTTTCATGGTGGAGGGTGCCCTTGGGGGAAAAAGAATGTCATTTTACTTTGAGGTGGGTCAGGTTTTAGGAAGTCCAGTAAAACACTAAGTCGAAAACAGATGGTCTGGATACAAAAAAAGACAGCGCCAGTTGCATTACAGCCATGACTGTGTAGTGACGGTCTCTGGCCCTCTAGTGGTAGATACATGTGTTTTCAGATGTGTCCAGGGAGAGAGATGTCAGGGACGCCCAGTTAAAATGTGAACGTCTGAATTTGTCATCCAAATGTATCAGTGGTTAGACTCCCAGTTGGATGTGTTTTCCATTTGCCTGATTTTAAGTGTTAACCTGGAGAGACATCCAGACTGCCTTTTTTCCCTCCCCTCTCAGAGCCACAAGCTCCAGCATTCTGTTTTTCTACAGGAAACCAGCTTACGTAAAACAACTTCTCTCCATAAGATAAATCCTCTAGTGACCAGTCTGGGGCAAGTTGTCTCCTCCTGTGCAACTGTACACTTTGTATTTCAATAGAACACTGTTAACATTTCTTTTAATTGTAATTTTTTCCCCACAAATCCACTCCCAGAGACTATAATACTCTTAAGTGGTAAGCCAAACAATTACAGTGGCAACTTTATTCAAACAACACCACTGCTCCTTGAGAGAAGGATTAAACAGGGCTCCTGGGCAGCTGTCTGGCAAGGTGCTTAGCTCACAAGAAGTTGCCCAGTGCCTAGGATCAATGACTGAAAGAATGCTTTACAGAGAAGGCACTGAAGGTCTTAACTCATGCAGGATGCAAGTAATTTTGCTGTAAGAGTTTATAGCTTTATTCCATAGAAGCTTATGGATTCTGTTTTAGGAGGTGCTAAACCAATTGCCATTTAACGAGCGTTAGCTTTACTGTTTTCTCTCTTCCTTAGTCCATTTCTTGAGGGAGCATCTGGCATCTAGCAAGTTCCTGGGATAACAAACAAAGAAAAGATATGTCCTGTTCTAATTCCATCTTAAAGCTTAAAGAGGCTGTGCATGGGGCCTGAGAAGATTTTGAATGGTGGAAAGTGGAAGGGATCACTCTTGGTTAAATTCAGCGTACTCTGTGATATTCATTCTGGCTCTATCCTTACTGTCTGTGTGAACTTGGGCAAGTTACTTGAATTTCTCTGTTCCTCAGTTTCTTTATCTGTAAAATGGGGACTATAAGAAGTAACTTTCAAGGCTGTAATTGGGATTAACTGAAATCATGTTTGCAAAACACATAGCAGAGGCCTGGTGCAAAACAAGGGCTCTGTGAAAGTCAGCTGCTATTATCAGGGGTTTTATTCCAATTTTCTCCCTTGCTCACGTTGAGCAAATTGTTCTCAGTATTGCTAGGATTTTTCTTTCTCAACATTTGTGCCACGAAGGCATCCAAAGTCTCCTACTGGGGTGACCAACTGTCCCAGTTTGCATGGAAGGATGGGCTTCCAGAGATGCTGGACCTTCAGGGCCAAAACCAGGAAAGACCTGGGCAAACCAGGCTGGGGAATCACTCTACCTTTGGAAAGACCCCATGTCTGATTCCCAGTTCCATGAGGTCTTCCTTAGGCTAGGTAGTCCTTCAAAAAACAGTCAGTCCAATGCTCTTTGAAATCCACCTTGTTTCTGGAAAATCTTTAGATCTTTTCCCTTATGTCATCTCTGCAGACATGGGGCAAAAGGCAGTGCCAAGGAGAATGGGGTTCTCTAGGCATCTTCAGCAGCTTGGTTTTCAAATCAAGACTTATAAATAATGGGCCTGGATGTCCAGCAGGCTGGGAGGTGGACCATGGAAAGGAATCAGGATAAACTGAAATGACTTTTGCCATTGACTTGGCCAGTACACCTTGCCAAGCGGTTTTTCCCTCAACTTCAAACAGATCAGTGTTATAAGGGGAAATGTACTACATATGTTACTCATGCCTTTACCCTCAGTTTGCAAAAATGCCATCTTCTCAGAGAAGTAGTTTCCAGGAATTGTTTGGGATCTTTTCCCTCCAAGAAAGTACCAATTGAATCGTCACAAATAACTCAGTTTTCCTTCATGGTTTGTGGTGGGGATAATAAGATCTGATTCTGTTTTCAGCCCCAAATGGTCCTAAGTGCATTCTCTCCTAACCTTTCAAAATTTTTCATTCCAAAGTATAACTTTGTCCCTTTCCAAAGAGTGTAGATTTTCTGTTTTGTCCACTTCCACATTTACATGAATTTAATAGAGGTTGACAAAAACCTGACAGGCTCAAGAATTTTTATTAGTGGAAAGAAAGTCACAAACTGAGAGCATTACTTCTATTTATTGATAGCATCAAAATGTTTTTTTTTTTTTTAAACCAGCCTCAGTTTGGAGACATAAATCGTCATTAAGAAGAAGGTAGATGGGTAGAAAATATTCTCCCCACGTTGCTGATTTTTTCCTAAAAAACATTCTGTTAAAAAAGAACCATACTACTTAGCTTATTCTTACAATTCTTTTTATCCCATAGTCTCTCCCTCTACTCAGAAGTAAAATTCACCTGTTTTTCCATGACCTGATCAATTGCCTCTAAGCTCTGACATGGTTTAGTTTGTCAGTGGTCTAAGACCAGACAGGCCTGAAATTCTCTGTCATTTATCAGTCAGGCCCCCCACCCCCACCCCAGGTATTAGGTCACCTCAATTTGTTTGTCTGGTGAGAACTAGCTTCCTTTTCTGAGACTGGAAGCCAGATTGGTTCAAGACCAGAATAGGAACCTGGAACTGACATTGGTTTTGCAGATGTGCAAAAAAATCCCAGGAGTTTTGAAAAAAAGAAAGAAAAGAGGGAAAGGGTTTTGCGAGGAGAAGAGAAAGCGTTTTCAGAAGGCTGAAAACAAAGCAATTAATCATATGGTGACTATTACACTTGTTGCTATTAAAGTGACTCACTTTCCCTGCATTTTCAGACTGTTAATTCAATTTCGTTTTTATGTAACTACTGAATAACTGTCACAATTTCTTTTCTTTGGTTTCTCTTTTTTGTTGTTGTAGTTTCTCAAAGTCAGAAGACTTTCAGATTGCTTCCTTGTCCTAAACCAGGAAAGGAAGTGATTTCATATGTGAGATAATGAAGTGAAAAATCAATGCTGGATCACTGTAAACATTTGAAATTGGAAAAAATAAGTCCAGAAGAGAGTCTTGTAATGGTCATAATAAATTGCCCAGGGCAGCCAAACTTTCTTGGGACCCTCCCCTTCATCATTTCTGGTTTGAGGACAGATTTGCCTTTTGGTACCCAGGTAGAGTTCCAAAATGGTGAATTTCATCTCTTAGAAGTAAGGCCCTGGATTGGGGCCATAAATTACATAAGAAAATATAGTATATTTTTTCTACCTCACATTCACTCAGTTTATTAAGAAATTATGACTTAATAGCATAAGTTTCCAGGTTTTTAACAGTATAGGCAGCTTTGGTCCTGAATGCATACAGCCCTGATGTTAACTTTACCACTTGCCATTTGTGATTTGTGTGACTGTGGGCTAGTTATTTAATGTCTCTAACTCTACCGTCTTACCTATAAAATAGGAATAATAATAATATCTGTGCTTGGTACAAATGTTATCATACCTGTGCCTGGCACAAACATTATTATTGAAAGTCAACAGACTGACCATTCCTTCTGACAGTAGCTGACCAAGTAGATTTAACTCTTGGAAAGTCAGTGAAATGCTTGCATTTCCTTGGCTTCAGTTCATTCAGTGCTTTTTGGAATTTTGTTTATGGGGCACTGAAAACTTAGTTTAACAATGTCCCTTTTATTTGAACATAACTGAATTCCTTACAAGAGTTATAATTTTATTATTTTTCTGTATTAAATCCTCCTACCGGTGCTTGGAGAACACACGGAGGTAACAGCTGTTTTATTTTATATGTACTGTGGCTTTCCCCTTCTCACAACCTGTTGCTCTCCCATGGATGCCACTGTTCTTTGGGTGGGGTAAGGAGAGAGAATATTTGGGGAGTAGCCCAGCTGAAGTCTGGGAAATATGCCAGTTTCATAGATAACAGTGTTTTACTCTGGGATTCCTAAGTCCTCTTTTTTTTTTAGTTTAACATATAACCCAGAATTTTCTTTCTGGATATAATGTTTTTAGTGAGTTAAATAACCAGGCTTTTCTCACACGAGAAGGGAGTTGAGTCTGTGATTAAAAGGGATTTCCTTATGTATCATTGTCTCTCTTTGACTGAATTTTGATATAAAAATTCTTTGTGTTTTAAGCTTTGTTCTTGAAAATCTTTCAAAAAACATTGCAGAAAAGGCTCATCTTCTGGGCAATAATTAATTATTCATCACCAACAATGCCTCTGTTTTTATTCAGTTACATTCATGGAAATCACACAGGTCAAACAGACCAATGTGAGGTCAGATTCAATATGGAAAGACATGTGAACATTCTGTGGGTTCTGGTTTTTGACTAAATTTTTCATATAAACTTGTTTTAATTGCTTTATCACTTTCTGCTAAAAGTAGGAACAGATTAATTCAAGAAATTGAGTATTCCTTACAAAAAAAAAGTTCTGAAAAATTGATTTGCTTCAATTCAGGTCAATAAATATTTAATGAGTGCCTACTATAAGCCAGAAAGTGCCAAGGTCTTAAAACTCAGTTATATCTCTGACCTGATGGAGCTTATGATCCGATGTAGAGGATAGATATTAAACAAGTCAGTCAGCACTACAATGAGGGGGTGGGCAGGGGCTGTGGGAGGATAGAGCATGGAATTAACTCAGTATAGATCAGAGGTTCTCAAACTTTCACATGCAGATGAATCTCCTGGGACTTTGTTACAATGCAGTTTTCTGGGCCCTGATCATTCCAGTGCAAGTGGTCCATAGGTCACACTTTGAGAACACTTGTATAGTGGATCAGGAAAGTCTGCCTTGAGAATCGAAGCTCAAACAAGGTCTAAAGGATGAAAGGGATTTGCCTTTCTGTCTGGTGGTTGGAAGAAGAGCTGTCCAGGCAGACAAGAGCAGAAAGAAATGTTTTAGAGATGGGACAAAAGGGACACAGAATGACGGGCCACGTTCCTCTGGGGGCCCTAAACCCGATGGGTGCAGGGAACGAGTCCTCTTTCTGTCACTTCCGGGTGTTGAGCGCAGAAAAATAGCA
Source organism: Balaenoptera ricei (assembly GCF_028023285.1). NCBI lineage: Eukaryota > Metazoa > Chordata > Mammalia > Artiodactyla > Balaenopteridae > Balaenoptera > Balaenoptera ricei. The sequence continues at coordinate 114,276,698 of NC_082642.1, forward strand.
TTTCTTTAGGGTTGCTTTCTCAGGTGAGCACGTAGAAAGCAAGGCACAGTTTTCTAGGCAACACTTCCTAATACCAAAAAGGAAAAAAAAATAGGGAGAAAGAAAAGGAAAGTATATACCCCATGTCTAATTTCACCCTCAGACTATTCTCACCACTGAAAATGGAGTGGTTGGAAAATGCCTTCCTAAGCAGAATTTGGTGGTATAATTTGAAAATTATCTCTTCCTAGAACATTTTGTGAAATTCTGCCGTGAGGTGTCAACAGGTCTTTGTGGCACTCTCTCCAGCAGAGATCAACTGACATGTAAAATACAGCAGAGTTCCAAAAAAGCCACTGTAAAATCTCAAGTATGTGGAAGGAGTTTTGTGTGCTTGCCAGTATGGTTTTTCCGAAAAAGAAAAATTCTGCAGAGATCAAAGATGGGCAGAGGAAGTAGGCTCTAGCTTCAGGAGGAAGGTTTTATCATCAGAATAATTCAAGCTGGTGATTTTCTGGCAAGGCGAGTCAATGGGCCAAGTGAGAGGAGTAAACATTTGAGCTTTGGATACGAGGCAGAGCAATGGAGACGCAGCGATGAAGGAGAAATGAGGAATTAGGGGCAAGCTGCTCCCCTGGAGTTAAGTTCCTGACCGCAGACTGTCTGTCGTTAAGGCATCTTTTTTAGTTTCCAGTCCTAGGACAGAACTTGCTCAGAACTTCCTCAGATGTCTGCTCACCACACATCACCAGCAACCATGTCTTTGAGAAAGAGGTTGGGGATGACGGACCGGCAGCACAAATAACACTCCAGGTTTTCCTTTAACATTTTTTTTTTTTTTTAATGGAAAGGAAGTCAGGATAACCCAAGAATAGAAGTTCAAAATGGTGCAGGATGAGGTGAGGTGGATGTTGGGGTTCATAGATGAGAGAATAGCTCTGGCGTGAGACCCTTAGGGTTCAAATCCTGACAGCACCACTTACTAGCTGTGTGGTTTGGGGAAATCACCTAACCTCTCTGTGCCTCAGTTTCTAGGTCTGCAAAAATGCAACAGTGTCTACCTCATAGGGTCTTGGGAGGATTAAATGAATGAAATTGTGAAGCTCTTGGAGCGGTATCTACACATAGGAAGTGCTTGATAAATGTTAACTATTATTTTATTAAACATGTATACATGAATGTAGACTATCAGGCTTTTAATTTAATTACTTGTGTGTTTTTATTTATTTTATATTTTTCTTACTTGATGACATTTTTCTCCAATTTTCTCTCTAGGAATAATGCCTCAAGTTAGGCAGGGCCTGGGCGGAATCACACAGATCCTTTGACTTTCCTACACCCCTGCCTAAGGCATCAGGACCAGAATAAAACAGAAGCAAGGGACAGCCCAGTGACCTCTTCCTGAACATGCTTACTAGGGTCATCAGGGAGGTAGTTATGCACTTGCCTTCCCTGAAAAATGATGGGTTGTTACAGGCAGAAGAAAGGAGGAGAATGTCTAGCTCGCTGAAGTTTTGAAGCTTTTTGGTTTCACCACTAATATAAAGTGAAAAGTGCTCTCCAGTTGGATGTAAAATTGAACTAACACCTGGTGCTGTCTTGGGGCTTGAGGGCCTGCTTATTCTGCCCAGATTGCTGCGTTGTAACCCTTCTCCTCAGGCCTGCCCAGCTCTACCCCTCAGTGTCAACAAGGGTGTGAGCAGTGGGTTCATTTTGTGTGTGTGTGTGTGTGTGTGTGACTGATCATGTTTTCCTTTCCCCGTGGCATGATAGAAAGATCTGGGCCCTATCTGTGACCTGCCCATAGCAACTATATAGCATGTCATGATGCATGTTTGGTGTACACCCTTTCTCCATATTCCATATCACCTTTTTACCCTTAGTTCCTCTTTGATTCATCTTTTTCACTTATTTTTAATCTATTTTTATCTTACTGCATTATCTGTGTCATTATAAGCTGACCCAAATCCTTTTGGAAAAAGGAAAGCTGAACATTTAAAAAACACATATTATATAAATCAGTCCAAGGCAGTGATCATTCAGCTAGATTGCTACAGATCCTGGCAGCTCTCTTACTTAAATTTAGCTCTCCTCCTTGATACTTTATATAAGAATATCCCTTTGGCAGTGATCCCAAGAAAACCCAATATTACTTGTGAACAGCAAAATCTATATACCTTCCTTAGGTAGTTTCTGAATCTACCATTGCAGAAGTATAAAGGTTGGGTCTGAATTAATTATTTAGAAATGACATGAAAATATGCACATTAAGGTATGTGAATTGAGATAACCTGTGTTCTGTAGAAAAGGCAGCTGGCAAACTCTAGATTTACCAAACCCAACCAGCCAAGGAGTCCGAACTGTTTATCATGGACAAATATAAATGTCATTTGGTAAGAATACAAGGCCATCCATCTGAAAATGTGTTTAGGGTTTTGGAGTTCTAACCCTGGAATTCTAACAGGGAATTCTATCCAGGGTTCAGCAATTTTTCTCCATTTTTCCTTGGTAAAATGACCATATCACATATGATTGAGCACGTTATGTTTTAGAAAATGACTCTCAACTTCAAAAAAAATAAAACCACTCTCGAAACAAAGCTGGTTTTCATTGAGACAATTTCCTCTGCTCTTTCACATAAGAGCATGTTAGGAAAATGCAAGACCTGAACTGGAGATTAACATCCTTTCTGACTGTCAAGAGTTCACATGGCCGCTATTTTCCAGTGCTGAGGAGGGCAAGTGCAAACACAAACCTGTGTGATTTTTGAGGCAGGCGGGGTGGGATTGTCAGGGGGATAAGGCTACGTTGCCCTTTGCTTTTCTGAAGCCAGTACATAATTTTCCTGACCTAACGCTGATTTTACTTGTCACTCAGTTCACTGTAGTTATGATTAAGGACCATACAATTTGGACTTTTTCCTAAAATGCCTAAGACAAAACGTGGAACAGAAAGAGATAAAAAATATAATGTGTGCTGACAAAAATATATTGACATTTAAAAACAGGTATTTATTTATCGCCATATTCTATGCTGGGAAGATGTTAAAATTGGGTGAATGGAATAAATACATATTCATTTTATTCATCTTTTACTTTGTTTATTATGCCCCCAAAAGGGTCATACCTGGGGGCAGGAGTTTATTCATCCCGCAAATCAAAACAAAGTTTCCCTGCTTCTTAAAAAAAAGTGAGTTTTTGGCTTCTTCCAATTTTTGAAACATAAACCATGTTCTTCATTTGCAGACTGTTATGTAAATCAAGTGATCTGCCTTGTATTACAGTTTTCTCAACCACTACAGTGATAGATATCTCTTGGGACTTTTATAAAAATGCCATCGCATGAGCTTTTCCCAGCATGCAAATAATTCAAGTGCAAATAAAGGGAGAGAAGTAAATAAAATCGAGCAGTGCAGACCTTTCTTCTGAACTTTCATACTGTCCTTAAATTAAGGAAAAGGCAGCATGCAAATGCAATACAGAAAGAATACAAGAAACCCTCTATTTACTACCGGGAAGAGTTCCCAATGGCGAAAATCAGTAGTCAGGAACTCAGAACATAGATTGCCTATAGGAACAATGGAGGTTGGGCTCTGGGCTGGTCCTCAGAGGCCCACTTAATTCATAACAGAGGCTCCATAAACTTGTTAAATGAATAAATAAGCTCTTGCAATGAGTCAGTACATCAGAACTACCTCGGGATTCTAATGGAAAACCAAGTTTTGGAATCAAATAACTTTACCATTAACTTGTCTTGTGGGGGAAAAGCAGAATAGCATGTAGATAAAGTTGTCCTCTATTGAGTCCTGCCTGTCAAATCTGAAAGATCGCATCCCTCCTACATGCCTTGCCGGGCAACTCTTCCACATTTTAATATCTTCTTTCCCAAACTCTTGGACATCTAGTACCTTGTTGCTGTCCTAAGCTGCCTCTTGGGTTCCTTGCCTTGGACTGTCGCCCTATTCATGGGATCCATGTTCAGAATTGCCTGGATCAACCTTTCTTCTCTCAAATCAATTGAAACTCCTGCTCTATTGGGTGTAGGGGCCTTCCACCTGGATGAGAGGAGGAAAGCCCCTTCACACTCTTAAAAGTGTGTGTATGCAGTTTACAAGATTCAAATAGGGAGCGCAGAAGTGTAATACTATGCAGTAAAATGACCCAGGTTGTTGACAGTCTGGAGGGCTCCCAGAGAGAATAGAAGAACTTTGACTGGCTGGAGGGAGTGAGAGCTGAGGCAGGCCAAGGCTGCTTGGGAGCTGAGCCCAAGACTGCTCTCAGCTGCCCTGTGTATTCAGCACTGTTATTAACTACTATCTGCACTTTTTCTCCTTCCTGATATAAGTTATATAAGCCTTGTCCTTCTGACAAGGTTGTAAATTCTTTGAGTGTAGGAATACCCTATATCTAGTTACTTCTTTACTTTTCCCTTCAAAATGTTGAGGCACTCAGCAGATTCTCTTTGAGCTAAATTGGGTTTTGGTTATTTGGTGGGATTCATTTAATTGATTTGACAATCTCTAAAAAAAATGAATGAGAAAAAACACCATGCCTGAAGTATAATTTTTATTACATAATTACTTATGTATATGCCACCACATTTTTACATAATTATTTATGTAAACATTTTACATAATTTTGTGAAAAGATGGCTTTTTACTAATATTACAAATTCTAATTGTGAAAGTTCTGAAACTCTGGCACATCACAGAAGAAGCTAATTTAGTTATGTTTCTTTGTGTTCAAAGATGGTGTTGAAAATATTTCATGGTGATAGCTTTCTCTTTGAAGGTTTGGCAACCAGGTGTTTAATTTTTAAAAGAATTGTAGAGGAGAATTGACATGATTATAATAACAATTTTGTGAAGGATTTCTTTACAAGTTTTAAATAATTGGAGAAACCCGAGTTGTCTGGGAATGAAGGTTGAGAATCACTGATGAGTAATATCAACAGAGTGGTTACAAAAGAGAATCTCAGTCCTTTTCATGTTTTCCTTGACTTTGCACTATTTGAGCAAATAAATGTGCAAGGCCCCCTTCCAGTATTGGAGTTGACAGTTTAGGCACCTGCTACAAATTTACTATTATGTTCTGCTAATAACTCCTATATTTCTGTAATATACTTTTCTTTTTTTTTTTTTAAACAATTGACATAGCTAGGTATTTCTGACTCATTGTCTACAAAGTGCAATCCAGTCCATGAAATAATAAAAATCGAATGAGGCAAAATGATGCTTCTTCCGCCAATTAGGACTACCCCTAGTGGTCTCCAGCCAATGATATTTGCATAACATTTTCTTGCCTCTGCCTTTGACATCTTTCTTGAGAAATGGGAGTGTAGACGTTAAAAGGATGACCTCTGGAGCCAGCTTGCCTGGGCTGTTATCCTGGTTCTGCTATTTACCCTCTGTATGACTTCTCTCAGTTTTGTCATGCAAAATGGAAAATTGTACAAATCTCATAACTCATGATGCATAACTGAATTAATACAAGCATCTGCTTTTGCCTCTTTAAAGTCTAATCTAAACAGAGCAGCCAGAATGATTTTTTTAAAAACATGAGTCAGGGGCTTCCCTGGTGGCGCAGTGGTTGGGAATCCGCCTGCCAATGCAGGGGACACGGGTTTGAGCCCTGGTCCGGGAAGATCCCACATGCCGTGGAGCAACTAAGCCCGTGCACCACAACTGCTGAGCTTGTGCTCTGGAGCCCGCGAGCCACAACGGCTGAAGCCTGCGCACCCTAGAGCCTGTGCTCCGCAACAAGAGGGGCCACTGCCATGAGAAGGCCGTGCACCGCAACTAAGAGTGGCCCCCACTCGCCACAGATAGAGAGGGCCCACGTGCAGCAACGAAGACCCAACACAGCCAAAAATAAATAAATTAATTAATTAAAAAAACAAAAACAAAAAAAACATGAGTCAGATCCTATCACTCTTCTACTGAACACTTCCATAGAATCCCAATCTCCATTAGGGTGAAAGCCAAGGTCCTGATGATGGTTTACAAGGGTCTGCATGGAGCTCTGTGGTTTCAGCTTCTACCGTTCTTCCTCTTGCTTACTAAACTCTAGTCCCACTGGCTTTCTCACCGTTCTTCAAACACACCGATCATACTCCCTGTTTAGGACATTTGCACCCACTGTTCCTTCTGCTTGAAACACTCTTCCCTAGAAATCTTAATAGCTCACTTATTTGTTTCCTTTAGGTCTTTGTTTGAATGTGACTTTCACACTGGGACCTTCCTTGACCATGTCTATAAAAAAGCAACTTCATGTCTGGTTCAAGATGGCGATATAAGAAGATCCTGAAATCACCTCCTCCCACAGACACACTGAGTCTACAGCTACAAATGGAACAATTTCCTCTTAAAAAAATCTAAATACTGGCTGAGTGACAACTACACATTGGGCAAACGAGAAGAAAACCACATCAAAGCAGATAGAAGAGGTTGGGACATATTTTGCCATAAACCCCACCCCTGGCATAGTGGCCCACAATTGGAAGGAAACTCAAAACCTGAAGCTTCTCCCTGAGGAGCAAAGTGTTCAGATCCCACATCAGGGACTCAACTTTTAAGACATGCACTTGCGAGATGATCCCCCCAAATACCTAATTTTAAAAACCAACAGGGCTTGTATCCCAAGACTCACAAGATGGTAGTGATCTGGGAGACAACTCTTAAAGGACGTGTGTACTTGGACTCACCTGTCCCAGGGCCCAGCTCAGAAGTAGCTGATCATACCCAGACTTAAAGTGAAGGAAGCTCATCTACTATATTAAAACCTCACATTTCTATGAGCCTGCTGGAACACTCTCTGTAGACAGAGTCTGGCAGATGCCATCTTCACACTCTCCCTTTGCCATGCTCTAGAGCACCACTATCTCCCAGAAGGGAGCCTTTACATATGTCTGGTGCCTCAGTTTCTGTGGCTGCTGCGCAGGGGATGTCTCTGGATCACTTGGCTCTGGAGGCCAGGGGAGCTTCCGTTCCTGGTCACATGGGACTGTAATAATCGGTGTCACCCAGCAAGGAGCTCATACCCCTGTCTGGCACCCTGAGTTTTGTGACTGCTGCCAGGGGACACCTTTATATCACCTGGCTCTGGTGGCTGCTGAGTCCCACAAGATTGTAACCTATGGTAGTTCTTAAATAGCTACCACCCACAGGGCACAGCAAGAGGCAACAGACCTAGGAGCTCAGTCTTTCTGTGAAGGAGGTCTATTAGCTAATCTTCATGACTGTGTTCAGAGGGGCAGGCTTCTAATAAAACATGTATCTAGGGGCTGACTGTAATCCTTTCTAGAGCTCTTGGAGGGTGGGTGCTATCTTCACTCTCACTCTCTGCTGTGCTCCAGAGGGCCAGTGTTTCCTGGAGGGGAGATTTACATGTGTCTGGTGCCTGGTTTTTGCAGCTGACACCCAGGGGACACCCGTTGATTGCCTGGTTCTGGTGGCTGGAGGAGCTTGTATTCTGGGGTCCCATGGGACTATGGCAATCAGAGGGATGGTTCCTGGCAGGCTTACGATCCCCGGGGCATAGCTCAGGCAGCAGACTAAGGCTTACCTTTCAGTCTTTCTGTGAAGGACACCACTTTTCTTATCCTGGGGCTTCAGCCTGAGGGGTAGGGTTTAGATTTGGCACATATTTAGTGGCCGATGGAGCTGCTTTCAAGGAACGTAGGCTGTGAATGCCATCTTGGCACTCTCCTTCTACCATGCTCCAGCTCACCAGTATCTCCCAGAAAGAAGCTTACACACTCATGTGGAGTGTGATTTTTGTGACTGCAGCCCAAGGAACACCTCCAGGTCACCTGACTCTGGTGGCCAGCAGGACTTACGCTTCTTGTCCCTCAGAACTGCATATATTTGCATATTCTTAAAAGCAGCTGCCTGAGGGTCTGACTTCCTCTCAGCCTGATCTAGATGTTGAGCTCTTTCCCTTTGGGACACCAAAAGGTCTTGGCATGTCTTCAACCACTGGGAGCTATTAAAAATATATTAGGCTGCTTGAGCATAGCACAGGGAGATCAGCTCAGTGCTTTGTGGCCACCTAGAGGGGTGGGATAGGGAGGGTGGGAGGGAGACGCAAGAGGAAAGAGATATGGGGATATGTGTATATGTATAGCTGATTCACTTTGTTATAAAGCAGAAACTAACACACCATTGTAAAGCAATTATACTCCAATAAAGATGTTAAGAAAAAAAAAAAAAAAATATATATATATATACATACTAGGCTGCTTGAGAAGCACAGATGTTTGAGAGATGACCAGGAGCTGGGGCAGGGCTGAATAAAAAAACTCATTTTCAACACGAGGCTACTCTTTCAAGACTGGGAAAGGTAGTTGTTTTATCTACTGTATAGAAACCAACACAGAGAGTCAAACAGAGGAGTATGTTCCAAATGAAAGAACAAGATAAAACCTCAGAAGAAAACTTAATGAAATGGAGGTAAGTACTTTACCTGATAAGGAGTTAAAAGTAACGGTCATAAATATTCTCACCAAACTGGGGAAAAGAATGGATGAACACAGTGAGAACTTCAAGAGAGAGATGGAAAACATAAGAAAGTACCAAATAGAAGTCACAGAGCTGAAGAATACAATAACTGAATTGAAAATACACTAGAGGGATTCAACATCAGACTAGATGAAGCAGAAGAAAGGATCAGTCAATTTGAACACAAGACAGTGGAACTCACCCAGAACAACAAAAAGAAAAAGAATGAAAAAAGGTGAAGATAGCTTAAGGGGCTCATGGGACAACATCAAATGAACTAACATTCGCATTACAGGGTTCCTAGAAAGAGAAGAGAGAGAGAAAGGAGCAGAAATCCTATTTGAAAACTTAATGGCTGAATTTTTCCTTCCTTGAATAATTTTATTCCCTAACTTGGAGAAGGAAACAGACATCCAGATCCAGGAAGCCCAGAAAGTGCTAAATAAAATGAACACAAAGAGACCCACAACAAGGCACATTGTAATTTTAATGTTAAAAGTTAAAGACAAGGAGAGAATATTAAAAGCAGCAAGAGAAAAACAATTTTTATGTACAAGGGAACCCTCATAAGACTACCAACAGATTTATCAGCACAAAATTTGCAGGCCAGAAGCTAATTGCATGATACATTCAAAGTGCTTTAAAAAAAACCCTTAAAATCAAGAATACTCTATGTGGAAAGGTTATCCTTCAGAATTGAAGGAGAGATAAAGAGTTTTCCAGATAAGCATAAGCTAAAGGAGTTCATCACCACTAAACTGTCCTTACAAAAACTATTAAAGGGACTTCTTCAAGCCCAAAGCAAACGGTGCCAGTTAGTAACAAGAGCACATATGAAAGAATAAATCTCACTGGAAAAGTAAATATATAACAAAGGCACTGAATTAGTTACTTATAAAAGCTAATATAATTATAGTAAAAAATGACTATGACTGTAATACAGGCATACCTCGTTTTATTGTGCCTCACTTTATTGTGCTCCTCAGATACTACATTTTTTTTTTTTTTTTTTTTTTACAAATTAAAGGTTTGTGGCCCTACATTGAACAAGTCTATTGGCACCATTCACTTCATGTCTGTGTGTCACATCTTGGTGATTCTTGTGATATTTCAAATGTTTTCATTTTTATAATACTTATTATGGCGATCTTCAATCAGTGATCTTTGATGTTACTATCGCAAAAAGATGACAACTTGCTAAGTCTTAGATGATGGTTAGCATTTTTTTTTTTTTAGCAATAAGATATTTTTAAAGTACGGTATGTACATTGGTTTTTAAAGACATAATGCTCTCGCACACTTTATAGACTGAGTATAGTGTAAGCATAACTTTTATATGCACTGGGAAGCCAAAAAATTAGTGTGACTCACTTTATTGTAATATTTGCTTTATTGTGGTAGTCTAGAACTGACCACGAAATCTTCAAAGTATGTCTGAATTAGTTAAGGGATACACAAGATACAAAGATGTAAAATGTGACTTCAAAAACATGAAACGTGGGGTGGGGGAGAGTAAAAATGTTGAACATTAGAATGGGATTAAACTTACGTTGTCATCAACTTAAAATAGATTGCTATTTTATATGTAAGGATAAAACTTGTTATATGTAAAAATACAACTTGTTATAACTTGTTATATGTAAGCCTCATGATAACCACAAAACAAAAACCTATAGTAAGTACATAAAGGATAAAGAGAAAGGAATATAAGCATACCACTAAAGAAAGTCATGAAACCACAAAGGAAGAGAGCAAGAGAAGAAGAAAGGAACAGAGAGGAACTACAAAAACAGCTAGAAAACAATTAGCAAAATGGCAATAAGCACATACCTATCAATAATTACTTTACATGTAAATGAACTAAATTCCCCAAAAGACATAGAGCAGCTGAATGGATAAAAAACAACACTCATCTACATGCTCCTACAAGAGACACAATTTAGATGTAAGGACACACATGACTGAAAGTGAAGGGATGGAAAAAGATATTCCATGCAAATGGAAACCAAAAGAAAGCTGGAGTAGCTATACTTATATCAGACAAAAAGACTTTAAAACAAAAATAGTAATAAGAGACAAAAGTGATGTTACATAATGATAACAGGGTCAATCTAAAAAGAAGATAAAGCACTTGTAAAAATTTACACACCCAACATAGGAGCACCTAAATATATAAAGCAAATATTAATAGACTTAAATGGAGAAATAGATACCAGTACAATAATAGTAGAGGACTTTAATATCCCACTTACATCAATGGATAGATCATCCAGACAGAAAATCAATAAGGAAACTCTGACCTAATAACATGTTAGACCAGATGGACTTAACAGATATTTACAGACCATTCCATCCAAAAGCACCAGAATATGTATACTTAAGGGCACATGGAACGTTTTCCAAGAAAGATCATGTGTTAGGCCACAAAACAGCTCTGAATAAATTTCAGAGGATTGAAATCATGTTAAGCATCTTTTCCAATAACAATGGTATGAAACTAGAAAATTTTTATTTATTTATTTATTTAAAAAATTTAATTATCCTTTAGTTGATTCTTTTTTTTACACAATTTTTAAAGGTTACACTCCCTTTACAATTATTACAAAATATTGGCTCTGTTGAAACTGGAAATTAATTATGTGAAGAAAACTGGAAAATTCATAAATATATGGAGATTAACCAACATGTTACTGAACAACAAATGGGTCAAAGAAGAATTCAGTGGGAAATCAAAAAATACCTTGAGACAAACAAAATTGGAAATGTAACATACCAAAAGTTATGGGATGCAGAAAAAGTAGTTCTAAGAGGGACATTCATAGCAATAAATGCCTGTTTCAAGAAACAAAAATAGTATTAAATAGATGACCTAACTTTATGCTGCAAGGAACTAGAAAAAGAAAAGCAAATGAAGCTCAAAGTTAGTATGTGGAAGGAGATAACAAACATTAGAGCAGAAATAAATGAAATAGAGACTAAAAAGACAATAGGAAAGATCAGTGAAACTAAGAGCTGGTTTTTCTAAAAAGATAAACACGATTGACAAACCTTTAGCTAGACTCACCAACAAAAAAAGTATCATCCCTTTTAGAATGTTTGAATTTTAAGCTAGGACACTGGGAATAGAGTGGTGCCTCGCGGGACGCTCAGAATCCCTCATGGTGGAAGCTGTTGGTGTATGGTAGGGCTGGGGAGGCAGACAGAGAAGGTCTTTCCATCACACTTGAAATGACACTGTGGGGAAGACTTCCATGCATAGTTAGTGGCTTAGATCACCTCATCCTTCACTTACAGGCGCACTCCTTCTGAACAACAAAAGTATGAGAGGGCAGAGGACAATAATGGACCCCAGTAATACCAAAGTGCTTTCCAATTAGTGCTTTCATTCTTTCATGTAAAACTGGTATAATGAAAAGAGCATGGGATTGAGAGTTAGAAGTCCTGGCCCTGCCTCTAATTAAGAAATATTAATATTTCACTGTGAAGGACCTCAGTCACGCATGCATGGGATATGATTTCTCACAGTCTTTCAGATCTGAAATGAATGATTTCTAGAGTTCTATAATTAAGTGGAAGTTGATAGCTGAGATTTTTTTTAAGGGAGGGAAGTTAGGGTGGGCATAAGTTTTTGTGAATGTTATTGGTTAATGGTGTGTGGGATTCAGATGTGGACTGTGAAAAGGATCTGGCAATTCAAGAATAATCATCAAACTTCTATTTAAAGAGGACAAAATTGAGAGGATAATGTGTATCACTTCTGCTTCCTCAATGTGTCCAATTTCCTTTTCTGTACTAGAGCAGGTGGGGTTCCCAAAAGTTAAGGAGAATGAAGATCCTTTGGGATATGTGTTGTATCCTACTGACAGCGAAATGCTCTACTGCCAGAGGATATGCTTCTCTTTTTCTGTTAAGAAGAAATCTCACCCATGAAGTCTACGGGTAAAACTTTCTAAGGGAAAGTTTGTACTGTGTCCACCCATATTATGCTTGGCTCTGGTTAGCACCATTATTTTTCTCCTTTTACGTTTTAAATGGGGTGAAATTTGCAAGCAGCAAGGAAAACACAAGCACAAGATCTTTCACTATATATGTGTTTTGTGAATGGTAAATTGAAACCAAATGAATTCAAGGCTGATATTTCGCTTAACAGACTAAACTAAAAATGAGTGCTGTCTCCCAGTTCCCTCAGCCAGGGCCTGGCTATGGTTTTAGATGCTTTCCAGTGAGCTTGTCCATTGGTCTTCACAGAGGAAAAGAAACTTACACTATTATCTGAATATTCCTCTTGTTTTGTCTTTCTTCTTATAAATGAGTTCCTTCTGAACTTCGGAACCCGATGCAAAATCATGAAGTTATGGGGAGAAGAGTGAGGAAGTCTCTACATGGGAAGCTACTAGAACTTTCTAAGTGGAAGACAACCCACATGTCTGTAGACATGGGATTTCCAGGTAAGCAGAATGTGGTCCAGATGCCCAGTCTGTTGAATGCTTACTGTAGATCCTCTTCTGTCATCAATTCTGGTATTTCCCTTAAATGAATGTTTGTATTCTGAACTGGCCAGGTAGCAGTAGTGCTATCAGTATCGGGGGGGACATACAGTTGGGTCTAAAGAGGGTTATGTGTTAGGAAGTAAAGAACAAAATGCATAGACGTGTATCCACAAATCCTCCCAAAGAAATTGGCCTCCCAAATGTAAGCAGCTGCAATGGCTCTTGAGTATCTCAAATCTCCTTTGACTCTCTGTTGTCAGTGAGAATTTATAACCCTCATTGTTAGAATTGTGTAGTTTTCAAGCTAGAGTCACTCCTAGGTGCTGAAAGATTCTCAAACCACCTCTCTCATGCCAAAGCCTTTTCAGTTAACTCCCTAAAACATGCTTTCATCTCAGCTTCCCCATCTCTTTAGGGAATGCCAGCATTTAAAACAATTTGCTTGTTTTCCTTTTAACTTCCTAATCTGGCTAATTTAATTGAGTCATAAACCTATAAAATTTATTATCAGATCTAATTATCCCAAAGGTTTTTTCTTCGCAGCTACTCCTTTAACATCTCCTGTAGTTAACAGGAAGCATTTCATACCTCAAAGAGGCACTCAGGCTTTTTGTGTGTGGTTTTAAAGTTTTGTCTATTTCAGGCAGAGATTATAGCAAACTGATTAAATTACTACACAGTACATTTTTTAAACGAAAAAAACTTTTAAAGAAGTGGGATTGAGAGGAGGATGGGTAAAATATGACACATAGATCTGAAGGAGTTATGCGTAAATCCGTGACATGAATTCCAAAATAAATACCCCTATTTCTACCTTGGTTACCACCTTAAGGTCTAGTAGTCATAATCTGGTGTGAGCATGGCTGGTTTTAGTTTCTGTTATGATGGTGGGGTAACCACGTGACCCTGGGCCGGACGAAAGGCTGCTCAGGGTCTGTGCAGGGCGGCCCTCCAGGTCTAGTCTGTGAGTTGCTGGCCGTGTGCAAACAGGCCTCCAGCCCTTCAGGGTACTGTGCCCCCTGTTTGTAGACCTCAGAAGGATTTTTGGATATTCACTCAGCCTTGCTGTGGACTCCATGTTTAGTTTCCCTCTTTGATCCTGTTTCAGAGGTCCTCTCTGACTGAGCTGCTGTTGGCTACTCTGGGTGAAAATACCCCAACTCTCAGAATCTTTCTCCTTGGTCCAGGCTTCTTTTTTTTTTTTTTTTTATTTTTTATTTATTTATTTATTTATTTATGGCTGTGTTGGGTCTTCGTTTCTGTGTGAGGGCTTTCTCTAGTTGCGGCAAGTGGGGACCACTCTTCATCGCGGTGCGCGGGCCTCTCACTATCGTGGCCTCTCTCGTTGCGGAGCACAGGCTCCAGACGCGCAGGCTCAGCAGTTGTGGCTCACGGGCTCAGTCGCTCCGCGGCATGTGGGACCCTCCCAGACCAGGGCTCGAACCCGGGTCCCCTGCATTGGCAGGCAGACTCTCAACCACTGCGCCACCAGGGAAGCCCCCAGGCTTCTTGTGGTAGGTGCCCCTACCTGGCACAGATCCTTCCTAACCTTGGGGTGGAACTCAGACAAGCTTTAAATCTTGTTAGTCTTGACATTTGGAGGAAGAAGTTATTCTTAAATGCCCAGGAATGTGCTACAGAAGTTGAAACTTTCGATATGTTTACTCTCTCTGCTTTGTTCAATTCAGATGTTAGGATAAACCATATTTAGAATTCTAGTGTATGTTATAAATGAAAAAAGACCCTTACTTTTATACTGACCTAGCCGATGTTCCTTAATTTGTTTTTTAATTCTTTTAACAAATATTGAGTGATTCTCATTGTTAGGCAGGAGGGCAGGTACTCTGGATATAAGAGTGAACATAACATGATCTATGGTTCCTACTCTAACAGAGCTTATATTCTGCTGAACACGTGTGAAAAGGAAGGAAACCAACAAATAAATGAAATGATTACAAATTGTGGTAGTGCTTTGATGGAAGCAAATACAAGTATAGGGGGAGGGGGGGAGAGAGGGAACAACCAGCTGGTCTTATGATTTTAAATTATCTTTATTTTTAATTTTTTTATGGAGAAACTTGACTACTAACTGCAAATCTCACTCATAAAATAAGTAGTGAAGTAGAGAAACCTTCAGTTTTCTTTTGAGATTTATTGATACAAAAAGTAGGAGGCTATTATAATTCAATTATCTTAGGGCTTATGCTAGTTCATTATTGAGAATACTTTTTCAATAATTTTTCAACGCTTTTGCTTACAAACCATCCTATTTTCTTCTCTTAATCTTTTTAGATTAACATGGAGACTACTACAATTAATGTAAAATACCTCTTTAGTAAATTTTTACTTTGGTTATATGTTGAAATGATAATATTTTAAACACATTGGGTTAAATAAAATATATGACTAAAATTCATTTTACCTATTTAATTCTTAAATATGGCTGCCAGAAAATTTATAGTTACTTATGTGGCTCTCATATTTATATTGAAAAGACTGCTACAGAATCTTGGTGTGAAAATTTGTTTATTATTTTGGATGGATTGTGGTTCATGATGTGTGCCCTTAACAATTATTACTAAAAGAAGAAAACATAGAATTTGGTTGGGGAGCTTGTTAATTATATCCCCTAACACCTGTCTTTTATAAAGATCCAGAACAGTTTTTACTTCTGCCAACAGTCAAAAATTTCTTGAAAAGAGGGAGTATGCATTTTGATCTATTCTTTGCTTCCCATCCACAAGCTAGATAGTTGTATTATTTGGCTAAACTTTGTAAATCACCTAATGTTGTCACACTGAATGCTGCTGATCTATCAAAAAAAGAAAAATCTTATAATTTTGTATAAGAAAAAGAAACTAAGAACAAGAATTCCCCCAATTTACAAAGATTTACAGACAGCAAGAAACTAAAGATTGAGGAAGATACTTGAGATTTATCAAGCATAAAAGAAATACTGAAATTAACTTTTGGTTTGATGCATTTGGATTGACAATTCTCAGATGATAATGCTATGAGGGAGAAGACAAAGAAAAGATCGTTTCCAAAGGGTAAACATGGCACCATGCAGTTATATTTTCCCCATTTTAAATATAATACCTGGGGCTTTGATTTGAGGCAAAACCCAGAGTAGTCTGGAGGCAAACCCGTTTGACAGTATTTCTACAGCCAAATACAGTGTGCTCGATTGTTCTGTCAGGTGGATTTGCTCTTCTTCTTGACTTTGGAGTCCTAATCTCCCTTGTTTCGAGGTCACCATTCAATGGGAATAGTGAAAAGAGGAGTGGGAACAAAATGGAAAGGAAAGATTGTCCCAAGGTGAAAAGAGACACTCATCACTGGGGAACATACAAATGTCCACTATACTCAATATTGAATTAGTGAAATTTGTTTAATGTGACCATATATTATTTATTCTCTCCACCTATATATCTACCCATTTCTTTGTGGTTACTTGAGATAGATTTGGTTTTCAAGTGGCAGAAGGTTTCAGTTGTTTTAGACAAGGCACAATGCTGGTTGCTAAAGGGGTTATTAATTAAAACTGGACTTGTGAGCATCCTGGATCGTGGACTCGTGGTTTCTGCTGTCATTCGTAATGGAATTACACATTGTCGGCATTGGGTGTGTGCATGTGTGTGTGTGTGTGCGTGCGTGCGTGTGCACTGGCGGGGGTGTCAGTGGTGAGAGAGGGAGGAAATGGGAGAGTAAGCATCTGGCCTAAGTCTAGAGGTCTTCCTACCACCTGGGAGAGGAATGAGACACCCTGTAACTCGATTCCTCTCTAAGAACCTCCAGAAATAACATAATTTCATTAAAAAGCAGTCATTTTTAAACTAAAAAAAAAGTCTTTTCCAAGAGAAGAAAAGCATCACTGTTCATTTGTTATAACATTAACACTTGGCAATTTAATCACATCATTTTGGTAACATTCTCGTGAAACAGTTCAATCAACTGCACTGGGAAAACTAATAACAAAAAATCTGTGTTCTGCTACTAATTAGCTGTGTGGTTCAGAAAATCTGCTTTACCTCCCTGGGCCTCAGTTTCCTTCCCTGTTGAAAGAGAGGGTTTGGAATACCAGAACTGAAAAAAAAAAAAAATTAGTCCTTACTGTTAATTCTGCCATGAGGGTGCTTGGGTGGTGGTGAGGATGGGTAGGATGGGCATGGTCTGAGGTGCTAGGAACTGAGTTAGAAAACCAGTGTATAACATGAGTTCATCTAGGAATCTTGTTAAAATGCAGATTCTGGCTCAGTAGGTCTGGCGCGAGGCGTAAGTTTCTACATTTCTAACAAGATCCAGGTGATACTGATGCCACTGATACCTACAAGGTGCTGGATGATAATTTTTCCCAACTTTCTCATTCTATAGATGAAAGTGGGTCATAAACAGGCAGAATGATTTGTCCAAGCTCACCCAACAATCGAGTAGCGCACCCCATCTGAGAATCCCGGGTGTCATGATTGTTGGTCTGATGACCATGTCACTTTCTACATCTCTTGTATCCCTTCCAAGGCTAAAACTCTGATAACATTTGGGCTTTACATTTCTTAAGCGTCACTCTGAGTTCAATGTTTTGGCTACACTATCTCATTACTTTCACAATTTCATGTCAAACCTTATGTAGCAGTTGCTAGGAAAATCAAATTTGACAGATTAACTAATTTCTAATTCGTGGCCTTAGTCTCCATTTAGAGTGGCCCTTGCGTGTTTATGTTCTGTGCATGGAGAGGAAGTAAGAATCCACTAAGGAAAATATCCTGTTTGCTGTGACAGCGGTCCATTAATGCTCTTCAGGTGATACCAGCTTGAGCAAAGATTGATTTTAGATTATCAGGGCCCACATTCTGTGGAGTTTCATGAGTTAAGATAAAAAGAAGTTATTTACTTCTCAAAGCAAAGAAGTAGCCAGTATAAACCATGCTATAGCCCCTAAAAGAATTTCCACGTTGTCTTTTATGTTTGTTTGTCATTCGCATCCAATAATGTTTTTTGAGTCTCTGGAAGTGCAAGGCCGGGATTAACTTTGTTAATCCCAGAAAAGACAGTCTTGCACCTCTAGATATTTTTTAAAAAATAAGATAGCATGCATTTAAAAATATCCATTATCCTAGAGTTTGTTCTTCATCTCAGGAAAATAAAATTTTCTCTAATCCAGAGGAAACAGCCTTTCCCAAAATATGTTCCTTCGAACATCAGTTCAATGAAATGCTCTTAGGGAAAAAAAGGATTTCTGTCATTAAATAAATTTAGGACTGTGTGCTTAATGTATATTTCTCTTAAGTTTCACAAAGCACAGTAGAATATGAAAGTTTCTAAGAAGTCTTACAATAAAAAATTATTTTAATTTTGTTTAACAGCATTTCCTCCAATTATTTGACTATAGATCTCTGCCAACCACCCCCCCCACCCCACTACATTTTTTCCATGTAATGTCTACTGAGATCCTATAGAATTAATGTTCTGTGAAATACACCTTGGGAAATCCTGGTCTGGATTATTTTCCCCAGAGTTTGCTTTTTCTGTGGTTATCTGGCTGATGTCATGTATTAAACATATCAGTACAAACTACCTGGTAATGCCGTTTTTTAAGGGCATATATCTTAACTATTATCTATTTTAAAGGAAAATGAAAAGGAAGATGTTTAGGAAAGAGTGTGTAAATAGTAGCCTGAGGTTTTCCCTCCAATTGTGAGAGCTTTCAGCATCTGTGAGCAGTTTGGTTTGCTGTACTTTGGAGATGGTCCCTCACCTGTGAGGAACTTGAGTAGATGGGAAAAACCTCTTTAGATCTAGAAATAAATGTTAGGCTTTTGCTGATGTTGGTTGCCTCCAGGACAATGTTTCTAAAAGTCTTGTGTGTGTATCTAATGGTGAGATACTTTTAAACGGCATGTGGATAAACATGAAACTCTTTATAGTTACTTATTTAATTTAGTGCATTTTAGAAAAATTACAGCATTATAGCATTATAAAACATGATTTCACATATATTATTGTTAAAGTAGTATTTATGTTTGAAAACCATAAGTTGATTTAAAGATAAATACTGAGTAATTAATGATAAAAAGAAATCGTGAAAGGGGTATACAAATGACTAAAGCTTGGGAATCAATGCCTGGGGGAATTAGCCAAGAAGTGAGTTCTGGGGCCTGGCCTATATCCCTTCAGAAACACCATCACCCCTGTGTTTTGAGAACCATCATAGTATAATGGAAAGGTTGCAGGTTGTAGGCTCAGATTATGCTCTGTGGAAAGAAAGATGATAAGATATGGGTCCCGCTGCTGAAGAGCTCACAGCTTTTGTAAGACACTGCGTACTAAGGCACCTCTCAGCCTGATAGCCAAAGCACTGAAAGCCTCATAACCCACCCTGGACTCATCCCATAGATGAGTTACTGCCATTGATTAAGACAGCTCTGAGTTCTGTGTCTTTTGGACAAACACACTTAGCAGTAAATTTAGCCTACAATGCTGAGATATATGACTCACGTTTGCCCCCTTAAAATTAGCCATCAGTCTATACCTCCAAATCTTTTGCCTTCTATGAATTACTGCCTATAAAGAGGCAACTACCATAATTTGGCTGCTTTCTGTTAGGTGAGTGGCTCTCCACTGAGGGTAATTTTTTTCCACCCAGGGGACATTTGGCTATGTGTGGGCACACTCTTTGTTGTCACAACTATGGGGACAGTGCTACCGGCATCTAGTGGGTAGAGGCCATGGATGTTTCTAAAATTCCCACAATGCTCAGGACAGCTCCCACAACAAAGAAATATCTGGCCCAAAATGTTAGAAGGGCTGAGGGTGAGAAACCTTGTGTTAGAATGATGTATGTAGGCAGGAAGAATTGGACATAATGACTGCAAAATTCAATCACAAAGGCTCAGTGGGCATAGTTAAATGCGTTTTTTTTTTTTTTTTTAATGTGCCCAATGCATTTTTTTTCCCAGAGAAAAAGTATTGATAAAACAGTAAACTATCTGTGGTATGCTGAATACTAGACCCCCCCCCAAAATGTCCAAGTCTTAATCTCTAGAACCTGTGAATATATTATTTTACATAACAAAAAGAATTTTCCGGGTGTGATTAAGTTAAGGATCTTGAGATGGGGAGATTATCTTGGATTGGCTGAGTGGGCCCGATCTAATCACAAGGGTTTTTATCTATAAAAAAGGAGGCAGGAGAGTCAGTGTCAGATAGGAGATATAATGATAAAAGCAGAGGTTGGAGTGATATGATTGAAAATTGAAGAAGGGGCCATGAGCCAAGGAATGCAGGCTGCCTCTGGAAGCTAAAAAAGGTAAGGATATGGATTTTCCCCTCCAGTTTCAGAAGGAATGTAATCCTGCTGACACCTTGATTTTAGCCCTGTAAGACTTTTTTGGACTTCTGACTGCCAGAACTGTAAGATATTAAACTTGTGTTGTTTTATACCACTAAATTTGTGGTGATTTGTTACAGCAGCAATAGGAAACTAATACACTATCATTTGGTGTGCTTTGAGAATGGATATGTATTTCCACATATAGTGTAAACAGATTTCAGATTTTTACTGTATTAGAACACAAAATATAGTTAAACCTATAGCTATTTGGAACTTGTTTTCTCTAAGAGTGTGGGAGGCCCTCTGGGGATTTGCGTGAGGGTAGATGATCATACTGGTGAAGAAGTGCTGGTGGTGTAACAGCTGGTTGATAAAATCTTAAATAAGCCGACTTTCTCTATGCTGCCTTCTTTCACAGGCAATTTATGGGTAAAATAATTCATCAGGTAGTTTGGAAGATGCAGAGTGTGAGGAACTATCATGATAGTGGCTGTACAATTATTCATGAACTCTCCAAAATTATAAACATTTGTTATGCTCTCATGCGAATGGTTTTATTAATTTTTACAACCACCATATTAAATTAGTTGTTATAATAAGATTATGTTTCTCACGGAAGCCTGTCTAAAATATTGCTTTACAGTTTGAGCCCTGAATAAGAATGGTATTGGGTTTTTTTCTGGCCCATATCCGGTATGTTTGTAAGCAATCAGGTGGCACCATCCAGGGTGCAGCGTGAAGTCCTGTAACTGTCAACACCTAGTGTGTGGTGTGTGTATTCATTGGTGCGCCTGTGTGCACAGCTGCTGCCTCCAGCTCAGGCACAGCTCCCCACATCCACCCTCATCACGCTGAGTGCAGTTCCCTCATCTACCCTCTCCATCTGTGAAATGTGAACATTTTAGAATTATTTAAGAGTACACACGTGCACACAGAGACACATGAACAGATACGGGTAACTAACATTTGCAGAGCGCCTAATAGCTCACCACGTGCTCTTCACCTCCGTTGTCTTACAGTCCTTAGCACAGTCATTGTTATTATCAACATTCTGCAGGTTAGGAAATGGGAACTGAAGGAGTTTTGGTGATTTGTCTAATGTCAGAAAGGCAGTAGAGGCAGGTGAGACTCAAATGGTCTTTCTCTGACTTGGCGACCACTGGTCCGCCTGCTGCTAGGTGGCTCCATGGTATCTGGACTTTCAGAGCTGGGCAGTTATAGAGCTTGGCCAAGGTCACTGTGGTGATCCTGCTGGGCACTTATATAGCAGGAGTGCCCTGTATGCGGCCCAGTCAGCTGGCACCCAACGTTCTCCTTTTAAGACTTTATTTGTCTGCCGCTGGGCCTTGGGAGACCTCCTCTTGAAACTTCACTCTTCTTATTAGTCTGGGGGAGGGAAGGTATTTCTCTGGCTCCTGGCTGTAGTATAACCCTCTCCCCAGGGTCCCCTGGTTCTTCTTAGACCCTTTTATGGATTTACACTCTCTGAAATCTACTTTTTTACATTGAAGTATAGTTGATTTACAAAGTTGTGTTAGTTTTAGGTGTATAGCAAAGTGATTCAGATATATATGTATTCTTCAGATTCTTTTCCTTTATAGGTTATTAGAAGATATTGAATATAATTCCCTGTGCTATACAGTAGGTTCTTGTTGGTTATCTATTTTATGTATAGTACTATGTACCTGTTAACCCCAAACTCCCAACTTATCCCTTTTGCCCCCCTTTCCTTTTTGGTAACCATAAGTTTGTTTTTGAAGTCTGTGAGTCTATTTCTGTTTTGTAAATAAGTTCATTTGTATCATTTTTTTTAGATTCCACATATAAGTGATATCACTGATATTTGTCTTTCTCTGTCTTACTTCACTTAAAATTATCATCTCTAGGTCCATCTGAAATCTATTGAATAAACTAACATGAAGAGAAATGAATGATTAACTACTTCATTGTTCCCTTTTCTTAATTTTCACATATTGTAAAAAGGTTAGTACTAAATTGAATAAGGTGCACCACTAATATTACATAATATTGTGGTAAATTCTATAAAAAGTTGAGTGCAGGTCTTTGGTCAAAAACGTTAACCCTTGATTCTACTATTGTTTTGAGGATGCATTTAAACTATTGTTTAAATTTATTTTGCTTGTTTGGGAAATTTTCGGCTCCATTTATGGCTACATGGTTGTGAAATTTTCAAAAGTAACTACCTTTGGGAGATTTCTGTTCCAGGGTTTGATAAAGAATAGCAATAATATTAAAATATTTATTAGAGGCAAAATTATTTTCTGTAATATTGAAAACAAAAAGACAAAAATAAAAATGCTTGGGATTTCCTGGTGGTGCAGTGGTTAAGAATCCGCCTGCCAATGCAGGGGACACAGGTTCGAGCCCTGGTCCAGGAAGATCCCATATGCCGCAGAGCAACTAAGCCCGTGTGCCACAACTACTGAGCCTGCACTCTAGAGCGCGTGAGCCACAACTACTGAGCCCGCACACCACAACTACTGAAATCTAAGGCCTGTGCTTCGCAACAAGAGAAGCCACTGCAATGAGAAGCACACGCACTGCAACAAAGAGTAGCCCACGCTCGCCACAACTAGAGAAAGCCCACGTGCAGCAATGAAGACCCAATGCAGCCAAAAATAAATAAATTAAATAAATAAATTTATATATAAAAAAAAATGCTTGTATGGTTGAAAAAGTTGCCATGTCCCCAGCTAAGTACCTCACGTGGGTCAGGTAGCCTGACTATTTTATCCATATTTTTTTAATCACAGAAAATTGCCTTGGTGGATGAATTAGCACTCTTATTACGAACTTATTTATTACCATATTACAGACTTAAATAAGCAAAATCAACATGACCTGGCCATAGGCTTTTAGTATCCAGAGATAAATTCTACATGTTTGGATTGAAAATAAAATTTTTTACTCTATGTGGAAAGCCATCAGAAGAATTATAGATGGAAAACCAAGACAGGAGAGTTTTTTAAGACTTGAAAATTCTACAACATAGAGAAAAGGGGAGAAAAATGTATAGTGACATAGGGTATGGTATAGATGGTACAGGGAAGGGTTGGTCTCATTTCTTTTCTTCATACTGATACAGTTTTATTTTGCAGATTTTTAAGTTCATGAGGAAGCGAGAAAGAAAAATTAGCAAAGATGGAAATAATGTACTAATTTCTTATTCAGTAGAATATGACTAAGTATTATTTCATGGTTATGCATATAAAATACAATTCAAAATGAAAGATTGAAATGTGTGGCATTTGAAAGATATTCATAGTTTGGACACATCATGGGTATAAAAAATTCTTATTCTTTCTTCTTACCACTTTTGATGATAGTAAGACGGTGTTAAGGTGCATCACTTTCCGTCAGCCTTTTATGCTGTATATTATATTATTTGCATTTGTCTTCTTACTGATTGAGCTTTCAGTGTAGTTGACTGACATCATTTTTTCCTTAGAGTTTTTATTACATTAAGAATAAATGTATATATTCCTTAGAGTGAGACATTAAACTAGTATATTAACGTTTTTTCAAAGATGGTAAAATTTGCAAAATACTCAGAAATATTTTCTTTATGAATAGCATAATTCAGCTGTAGGTATTACTGGAGAAACTGGAAAAACAAATTATTGCCTTTTAGTCTTCCCTTCCTTTTGTAGCTACACCAACAAATAGGATGACAATACAGTCCAAAAATATTTCCATTTCTTTTAAGAGTGAGACCTTGAGGTCCACTTGAATTCTTACACTGTCTCCCCTTCCCAGAACCTTTTTAAATTTTGGCAACTTTTTGCAGTTAGGTAATGGAAGCGCAATTCCTGTGCAGAAGCTTATTCTACAAGGTGCCAAGTTCAGATATTATAAAGAAAATACCCTACTCTACCTTAGGAAATGATTCTATCATTAAAATAATACTGACAATTCACAGATAGCAATGGGAAGTGGGTTGTTGAGATCTGAAAACTCTCCATTTCAGTAGGAGAAAGATGTACAACTGGTTTAAACCAAATGACAAACTCTCATTAACAAAAAAACCCCAAACAAACAACTACCCATTCAATAATACTTTATGTCTACTGGTCTATCTTTTCACAGCTTTTGGGCTCAGATGCTTATAAATGATCAACCGTGTGCCACCCCACTCCTTTAGGAAGGCAAGCAGAGAGAGGCACTTGAATCTGAATCCTGACTCTAACTTAGTAGCTGGACAGTACTGGGCAGTTTGTATAACCTCTCTGAAGCCCTATTTCTACAGATATGAAATGGGAATAATGACCTTTGCCTTCCAGGATTGTTTTTAGGATTACAGACAGTGTATATAAAATGTCTAGTGCAATCGTATTCACCCAGAAGGTGCTCAATGCACAGTGATTAAACTTGAGAAGACAGCACTTCCTGTAAACTCATACTCTAAGTGTGGTCCCCATGGCATGTTTGGCTAACATCACCTGATACTGAAAGCCTGAGTGAATGCAGGACACTCTGAGATTTCAGACCTGATGACATCGTGGTAGGGTCCCAGAACCTGAACCTGACTATTCTGAAGAGGTTACTTAGTGAATCCACTTAAAAAATTTAGCTCATTTCAGGTCTCGGCCCCCAAACCTGGTTTCATGAAATGTTTGACTTTTCAGCCTACTCTTCTGATCATATAGAGGCAAAGTCACGGACTCTCCTAGTCAACATTCACAGCACTTTGGCTTGGCTGAGAGAAGCCAATGATGTAAAAACAAAATGTTTGCAACATGACAATATTGGGTTAAATAGCTGGACTCTTCTTTTTATATGAGCTTATTTGAGGCACAGTCAGGGTAACTGGAATCATATGATTGGAAGGATTCCTGAGGGTTCGTTTGGAATCACTGCAACACTGAAGCTCAGGCTGGAAGAAATCATGTGGTCCTATCCACCTGCTTCCCAGCAGGACCACCCACACTCCCTTTCACAAACCAGAATTTGTCCTATCCCTTAAGAGCTGCTGAGAAGGGAGTTCTGGAGGTTTTAAACAATCACAAAAGACGCTTATGTATTGTGCCTAGTTATAGCTCTTCCCACATCTAAATAAAGCAAAAAAGAATTGCCATTTTCAATGAATGTCTATCAATCTTAGTATATGAAGTAAGGTTAAATTTATATTTTCTCTCCTATGATTTTATTCTCCTTTTTCCGACCAGGAATATTTATTTATTTAACAAATATTTTATGAGTGCCTACAATATGCTAGGCTCAGGGCTTGGTATGATTTTGGTAAATATGGAAAGGAGCAAAGGATAAACTTTGTCTTCTAGAATCCAGAGTCTCACTGGGGAGAAAGACACGTGAAAGAATAATTAAAATATGATAAGCACTATAATAGAGGTATGAAAAATTCTATGAAAGTACAAAGGAGAAAACAAATAATTTAAAAAGCTGGTGCTTTTTCTCTCTGGACTTTTTCTGGAAAACTCATCCTTCATTCAGAAGATAACAATTCTCTATTCTTTCTTTCTGCACTTAGAAGCATATTTCACAAAACGTAACGTCAGAAAGTTCTTCCTCTGTAGTCTGAGTCCCTGGTGCAGAAGGGAGAGTGGGAGGGGTACTGGTGCTGACTGAGTGGTAACTACAGCCAGCGGGAGGTAGTTAGTATTTTTCTCATTTTCGAGATTTTA
Source organism: Balaenoptera ricei (assembly GCF_028023285.1). Taxonomy (NCBI): domain Eukaryota; kingdom Metazoa; phylum Chordata; class Mammalia; order Artiodactyla; family Balaenopteridae; genus Balaenoptera; species Balaenoptera ricei. Next base: position 114,302,657 of record NC_082642.1, read on the forward strand.
TTCACCACTGAATTTCTGGTGTAATAGGTGCTCAATGAATAGCGTTAAATAAGTGAAAGAGGAAACAGCATCAGAGAGGTTAAGTGACATGCCTGAAATCACAAAGCTGGTAAGTTCTTATATGTTCTGTGGCCTTTACACAACTCTAAGCCACTTAAACCTTTTCCAATGATTTCAGAGTGGATGGAGATGGAGAATATCAGATTATATTTCTTTGTATTAAGGGTCTTCCTACACTTGAAGGTCAAATCCAATAGCTTCCCTTTCTTGTTGCATAGCCATTGCATCAATCCTAATGGTGAAAAGAGCTGGCTCTGGAGTCCAACTCTTTGGGTTCAAATCCCATCTCCTCTGCTTGCTAGCTACTTCACAAACGGTAGCCTTCCCATCGATGGAATGAGAACAATAACGTTTCTCTCATAGAGCTGCTGTACTGACGAAAGGAGATAACCAATATAACGTGCTTAGTGTGGAGCCTGAATATAGAAGCCCTTAATACACGTGGGCTAATATCTGTCTCAAGTGGCAAAATATCCTTGAGAGGCAGTGACAGTCTCCCTTAGTGACCTGTTTCAGAGACCCAACCAGGAAATTCTTCTTTGCATCTAACCCAAAGCGTCACTTTCTGCTGTAATTGAAGGCCATTTCCTCAGGTTCTAGTCTCTGAGGAAATGCAGAGCAGCTGGTCTTTCATATTCTTGATGACTTTTATTAAGCCAGCCACACTTTAGGGTTTTTGTTTCTAGACTAAACACACCCCCCAGTCAGAAAGTCTTTCTACATAAATCTTTTATTTTTTCTTCCGTCTAATATTTCAGTCTTCTTTGGACCCTTAAGGAACAAGGCCATTGGTGTAAAAGTTTTGCAGATGGAAAATATAAGAGCTTTTTCTTTGAAAATGGAGTCTACAATTGCTGACCTAGAGTTATTGGAAACTCTTAGCCAGGGATATGTGATGAAACAGTTGCTAATGAAATAACTCAGGGATGAAAATTTCCCTGGATATTAAAAATACACACCAATCCATGTTTATGTATATTTTATCTACAGTAATTCATCTTGTAAATGTGTAATGTGTTGGCCTATTTTTCTTACTGTGTCAAATAGAGATTCTGACTTGGCCATTGCCATGCCAGAAACAGACTGAACCTTTTCTACAAATATAAACCAATTTGCAAAAAGAATAGAATAATTCTGGAAAGACCTGTTGAGATAATTTATCTCACGTCTCATGACCATACACCAAGTTAGTGGGAGTGAAGTATTCTGACTTCAAGCCTCTTTATTTGATATCAAGAACTGCCTTTTATGATGATTTCAATAAACAAATAGGCTACTATTGATATATGAAATGAAATTGCCTAATAATGACCTGAAACTATGTCATAGAAAGACAGAGGAAGACTTTCCGTAATGTTTTGAACAAATATAATTTTCCCATTTTCTGGGGTTATAAAGAGCAGATAGTAATAAAATCCTACAAAGAATATAAGTGGGAAGGTTGCTCTCTCATTCTCCTTTTCTTTGTTATTATACAAATGTCACTTCCTATGTGTCCAGCTTCTATCTGGATTGAACACAGAAAAGGGCAGTTGGTAGTAATATTATTTCATATTCTTAAACTGATCTCCCTTGGCTTTTACAATTACCTAATGTCTGTTTTTAAGCACGTTTTAGACTTAGAAGATTGCAACCTTGGCTCAGAAAGGAGCAGTCTTATTCCTCAGGCTATTTTCTTAAGCTCTGAAAGCTTTAGTGAAATAATGCATTATTATGTCACATATGGTGCTCATCTCAGATGACTGCTAGAAGCTGCTGAGTTCTATATCCGTAAGAGATATCCATATGTGGTTAGAGTGAATTTGTGTGTCAACATTTATATGGAGATAGACTTCCTGTGCTTTTCATCCCTCAGTATTTGGAACACTTTATTTGTAGTGGGAGAAAGAAAAATCTAAACATATCTTTAAGTATAGGACACTCAAGTGAGTCCTAAGGAGCTGGTTTTTGAATAAATTATCCTGTGTTTCCTAATGTGAAAAACACTCTCCACTGGATTTTTGTTATTAAAATGTTCTCTTTCCCAATGAGCTCTCCTCAAAATTATAATTACTAGTAATTGTTTTGATGGAGAATTTGAACAGTTCTGCCACTTTTTTTTAATATATAGATTTAATTAATTAATTAATTAATTAATTTATTGGCTGCGTTGGGTTTTTGTAGCTGCGCGCGGGCTTTCTCTAGTGCGGAGAGCGGGGGCTACTCTTCGTTGCGGTGCACAGGCTTCTCATTGCAGTGGCTTCTCTTGCTGTGGAGCACAGGCTCTAGGCGCACAGGCTTCAGTAGTTGCGGCTCGCGGGCTCTAGAGCGCAGGCTCATTAGTTGTGGCGCACGGACTTATTTGCTCCGCGGCATGTGGGATCTTCCCGGACCAGGGCTCAAACCCGTGTCCCCTGCATTGGCAGGCGGATTCTTAGCCACTGCACCACCAGGGAAGCCCATGCTACATTATTTTTAAGCACACAAAGGGAGGAGTGAAAATAGTCTTGAGAGGCAATCTAGTTGCAAAAACAACAACAACAACAACAACAAAACACCCAGAACAATGGATAACTAGTTTACTATATGAGAGAACTTCTGGATACTCAATGTTCTGACTTTACCTGGTGTCAAATCTTATATTCTAGATGAGCGTAGTGCTGGTAACATATCCTTCTATTGCAAAAGTGTAAAATGACTCCTCTTCCATATTTACCATAGTCTTCCCTTTCTTAAAAGCCTCCTCTAGGCCAATGAGAAAAATTTCATCACAGGCACTTATGTTACATGATGTATCGAGTCCAAGTCATAATGGCAAAATAATGATTGAGAAACAACCCAGCAGTTGTTTGAGAATATCACTGGCCAGTGACTCAGTCCCCAACATTTCAGACAAATTGTTTTGGGAATTATATGGCCTCAAGGAGAGAAAGGCAAACTTGTTCACCCACATGTTGCGGGGAAGCCAGGAAGTTGGTAATTTGTTCCCCTGTATAAAGGTGTTCCACCCACACCTACCTACAAGTGGGAGTGAGCAATGGGGCTTTTGGCCTAAAGGGTGGAGTCACACTTGTCCCCCTCATTTCCTTGTAAGGATGTTGGGGAGACCAATGAGATCATGTCTGTGAAGTAGATTGACTGGAATGTGCTCATGTTGTCCAATGTAAATTATGCCAATAAGAATTTTATTTTTTAATTTCCCATTTCTTTTCTCACAACTCTGACAAACCATTGGCAACCTGTGCAGATTGTCCCCTGTCCTTAAGTTCAAGTCCCTCTGCTAGCACACCCTGGGTAATTCATTTTTGGTCTGTGTGTAAGTGGCCAAATCTTAGCTCTTTGTCCTGCAGAACCTTCCCATAGACAGCTAGATCTGTTCTGAGTGAGGAACTGTACAGAAAAGTACAAAGGAAGACTTGTAGTCGGCCATGCTCTCTAGAAAATTTATCATAAAATCACATAATATTGAGTTCTCTAGACCTTGCCTGAGATGGTATTCAGAAATCCTCTATTCAAAACTGCTTCTTTAGACACCTTGTATATTTTCATGTGATATAAGATGTTCTGCATGAGGAAGCTATCTGATTACATGCTTTTAAGAGAGCCGGAAAGACCTTTGACCATTATATATTAATTTATTTCCTTTTGGTACTCTCCCTCTAAAACATAAAACTAATTTAAAACCAATGATTTCAATGGAAATTTTCCTAAAGTCCATTTTTATTTTCTGATGTTATCAGGTAATCACTGGTGAATATTCAAATAGCTGTGATATCCTGCTTTTAAGAAATGTAGCAGCTAACAAAAGAGAGAAAGAGGAAGAAAGATTTGAGGATTGGTTTTAGAAAATTACTATCAATTTAGTTATATTTACATGGATTTTGGATCTATTTTTTTAGCACTTGTCCCATCATATTATTACTCTTAAAACAGTAATTTCTTGATGTCTATTCTCTAAATTCCTTTGCACATACCTGATAAGCTAATGTTTTAAATGCTATTGTAAATGATGTCTTTTTAAAAGTTTCATTTTCTATTTGTTTAATATTTGCATATAGAAGTTAATCGCTTTTTTGGATATTGGACCTTGTATCCAATGGGCTTGATATAGGCATTTATTAATTCTAATAATGAATAACAAAAATTATATTTTTCCCTTTCCTATTCTTATGCCTTTTATTTCTTTTCTTGTCTTGTGCATTCACTGGGACCTCCAGTATAATTAGAACAAAAATGGTGATAGTGGGCATCCTTGCCTTGTTCCAAAAGTAACGAGTAAGGAAAATGTTTGTTGTAGGACTTTTGTAAGTACACTATCAGATTTAAAAAGTCCCCTTGGTTTGCTAAGTACTTTTATTATCAATGGGTGTTGAATTTTATCAAATGCTTTTTGAAGCTATTACATTTATTATGTGATTTTCTCCTTTTTTCTGTAAATGTGGTGAATTCATTGATTGATTTTTGAATCATAAACCATCCTTGCATTCCTGAAAAAAGTCCATTTGGTCATGCTAAGGTTGTTTATGATTTTTGCATCTATGTGTCTGCTATTTTTCTTTCTTGTAATGTCCTTGTAAGGTTCTGCTGGGCTGTTAAATAATAGAAAAGTGTCTCTTGTCCCTTTTTTCTACTGTCTGGAAGTATTTGTTTTAGATTAATGTTATTTATTCTTTAAATTCTGAGATAATTCACTGGTGAAACTATCTGGAAAGTAGAGTTTTCTTTGTGGGAAGGTTTATAAAAATAGATTTGATTTCTTTCATAATATCAGACAATTCAGGTTTTCTATTTTTTTTTGTGTCAGCCTGGTAATAATTTCATATAAATAGTCATATTTACTGGCATAAAGTGTTTCATAATATCTTTTAATAATCTTTTAAATGTTAGCTGATAGTTTACAATGCTATTTCTACAACCAGTAATAATGCCAAATACAATGATCAATTCTTGAAGTTTGCCAAGCCATTTCCTATTATCACAAAAATTTACGCAATTAAATGAGGTGAAATAATACTGACATGAATCACACACTCTTTTTTATCTCTGTGACATCAAATGTTTACATTAATATGAAAGTACTTCTTCAGCCACAGGGGGAATCAAATGTTAGTTATACTTGTTTTTGGAGACTTGTGGCTTGTATAACCTGAGGCATACTGCCAATAGCTCATAAATATCACCTTTCAGTTGCCTTTTGTTCTTGAGATTATTCCAAGGATGTGTTGGTAAATGCATAGATTCCCTAAATGAAAGGTGTGATGTTCAGTGGGGATGATAAGGAAAGTTTTTAACTAAAATATTTCTGGTGTCAGTTATTTCAACTTCAAGCAGCATAGGCTAGTAATTCTGTCACAAAATTAAGCATGTTTAGCTTCATTAGTTACTGACTGGGTGACTTGGGTGAGTAACCTAAGTATCTTGTAGTACTCTTTTCCAGGATATGAAGTGGAGTTGACATGATTTTCCCTTTGTGTATCACTGATGCTCACAGCAAATAATGAAATATTGTATGTAGTGCCTTATGCTCCAGGGAACATCCAGAAAGAAGGTCTTAGCCTATGAAGTTGATGGGAGCAGTTCTGATCTTTGATAATTTTTCTCTGGGCCAAAACTAAAGCAGGAAAGGTAGCAATGGAAAGAGATCTCTGAGGAACTTCAAAATGTCAGTTGACCATGGCTATAGCTATTTATGCCATTGTGAAGCATCAAATGGAACTGTTCCAGAAACTGATGGTGGAAGCACACTCTTCCTTAGACCGTGAATGGAATGATAAAATCAGAAAGAATAACCAAACAAAAAGACTTTCTCAAATTATTCCTAGACTGCCTTTGTAAGAAAGTGAATTTTGAGCTGGGAGGGACTGTAGAGGTCATTGAGTCTGATGCCCTAACATTCCCCTAAAAAAAAAAACCTGAGCCCTCAAAGATTAAGTGACACCTATAGTAGAGAAACTAATGCTACAGATGCGTCTTGCTTTAAGGAAAACCAGATTCCAAAATTCCAAATGTGAAAACAGATAAACTAAAGGGTCATTATTACTTTACAAAGGACTTTTATTATTCAGTAAGTAACCCACTGAGCATTTATTAAGCAGCAAATTCCCGGTGAATTCAAGAAGTGATTTAACTTGCAAACACTTGATTTTCATGCAGTTTCAGCAACACATTTGTTGAGGGAAGCAAGGTACGCTAATATTCTTTCTGTGACTGGCCAGTGTGAGCTCAATCATTTACCTGGGTGTTTGCCAGGGCACACATGACTAGGGACAATTTATGGCATTTTCCCAGGTGGTGAGGTATGTGGATGTTGTTGCTTTTACTGAACAAAATGTGGAGCCTGTGCTGTACAAGCCAGAATAGAGAGGGTGGTCCATGGGCTAGGGATGGAGGGCCTTTCAAGTCTGAGGCATTGGCAGGATATTGCTTTCCTTCTTGTCAGCCACACCTTCAAGACTTTTTTAATGGATACAGCACATTTTATCACAAAGGTATATTAAAAATGGAACAGAAGTTGGGTGGAGTAGCAATACCACAGTTGAAAACCTTCACCTCCAAGTTGACAGGGTGGAGTGAGTAAGGCACCCCTTGCCAACCCTGTTTATCTTGGCTCACAGCACCAGCAGGGGAGTGTGAGGGCCCCCTCTGGCCACTAAACTGAAGTGTTCTTCTTTTGCCTCAACTCCCTCCATTCCCAAGGGGTTTCCTGTCAACAGTCTCAACAAAGGGTTCTGATAGAAAAAAGGAAGGGTTATGTGGGTTCATTACCTTTAAGACATCCATTCATGAAAAAAAGCAAGTGATCATGAAAAGAGATAGCATTAAGGATAGATTGTTTTAAATATGCTTCAAGATATTGTGCCTTGAGACTTTTCCATAAAACTATGAAATCATTAGGCTAGGTTATGGTTAGAAACACTCTCTTAGAGATGCCTGTGCAAAAAGCCTCATGGAAATTTGAAATATAACAATAATAATTAACATACGTCGAAGGCTGTTCTAAATGTTCTCTCTATATTAATTCATTTAATCTTTATAACACACTATGTAGTAGGCACTATTATCATCATCATCATCATCATCATCCCTATTGTCCAGACGTGGAAGGTGAGGTACACAGAGGTTAAAAAGCTTGCCTACAGTTGCACACTTAGTAGTAAGTGGTGGAGGCTGGATTCAAACTCAAACAGTCTGACTGGGAATCTTAACACCTATGCTCTGCTCTGCGACTTCTTTAAAACTGAACATAAGATAGATTTTAAAAGAAATACCTGAAAATCAACAGTTGTCTCAGAATCAGAATAAGAGTGAAACAAAGGCAGGGAAATAAAATTATAATGAAAAACAAAAAAATTTTCTTCTCCTCAGGTAGTGTTGTATAAAATTTACTTTCATGTAAATGTTAAGGACAAATAATAGAGAAACTTTAATTTAATGAATAATAAACTCAAGTTATTTATACCAAAGGCAAAAAATTGTTTTAAAAACTGTTATAAAGAAATATAAAATGATTTAGGCAAATTCATGGGTGGTGGTAGTCTCATAATAGATTTTGAAGGCAACGAGGGTGTCTCTAATAACTGAATCCGAAAATTCACTCAGCCTTTTTTTCACTAGAAAATTCAAGGAATTTTACTCTTTAATCAAGGAGGGCAACCAAGCCCTTCTCCCTCAATTTTTGGTGCCAAAGTATGTGATACTAAACTATGTGTTGCCCATTCAATAACCACATGTAGTAATTTTGATGGACTTATGACCTTGTACCATTTTTCACTATAAAGCGTTTCTTAAATGTTAAAAGAAAAAAAGTCCACCAGAAATGGAAGCGTCAACAGAAGTGAAAATTTGATCGTTCAAAGAAGTGAATCTGTTTCTTACTTGTAAAGCACTACCTTAATAAGATATCTAGCTACAAAAATCCTCTAATTTATTTATTTCTGCATCAAAATTGATTTCTGGGAAGGTTGGCTGACTAAGCAGATGTAGGAAGCATATCTTCTAACTCGAAATATGTAGTAATACCAGCTATAATATAAATTAAAAAATATTAGCTACAAAGCTAAGTTCAAAAGCCAGAAAGGGAAATCTTTTAAGTAGCAGGAAATAGAGGGAACTTAATTCATTGTAATGAGTGGTGGTTGATGCCATGTGGGCCAAGGGTATTAGCATGGTTATATGCTTTAGAAGCTAATGTCTAAAGCACTTTGTACAATGGGGAAATATATTTGGGAATAGCCTGTCTAATTCATACAAGGAGGTAGAAGTCCAGAGTCAGGCTTGGGATATAGCATGGGGATATGGCTTGGAAATAGATCATCCTCCCTGGCCATGGTGGAAATTGGAAGTCCAAATCTAGGCTTCTTGTGGGACCTGAGTTTGAATAACCCAAGTAGTGCAGAAACACAACTAGAGTCTAACCCAAGAGATGGGTTAAACAAAACCTAGATAAACTGAAGGCATAAGGAAAGCACTCAGAATGAAGACCAGAGAGATAAAGAGTTGGAAAATATCAGAGAAGTTAAGAAAATATGGAAGACAGGAAAGAGTAGTTCCAATATACATCTAATAGAAGTACAAAAATCTTCCCTATAAATCAAAGTAATAGTTATTTTTTATATAAAAGAAGAAGCAATGTCACCTACATATAAGAAATTTAGATATTGAACCTAATTATTAGAAAAATGCAAATCAAAACTACAATGAGGTACCACCTCACACTGGTCAGAATGGCCATCATTAAAAATCTACAAATAACATATGCTGGCGAGGGTGTGGAGAAAAGGGAACCCTCCTACACTGTTGGTGGGAATGTAAATTGGTACAGCCACTGAGGAAAACAGTATGGAGCTTCCTTAAGAATCTAAAAATACAGTTGCCATATGATCCAGCAATCCCACTCCTGGGCATATACCAAGAGAAAACTCTAATTTGAAAAGATACATGCACCCCTATGTTCATCGCAGCACTATTTACAATAGCCACGATGTGGAAGCAACCTAAATGTCCATTGACAGATGAATGGATAAAGAAGATGTGGTATGTATACACAATGGAATACTATTCAGCCATAAGAAAGAATGAAATAACGCCATTTGCAGTAACATGGATGGACCTAGAGATTATCATATGAAGTGAAGTAAGTCAGAAAGAGAAAGACAAATACCATATGATATTACTTATGTGTGGAATCTAAACTATGACACAAATGAACTTATTTACAGAACAGAAACAGACTCACAGATATAGAAAAAAAATTTAATATATAAATTAAATATATAAATTTAAATTTTATAATATATATAATAGTATATCTGTACTGTAGCAGATACAGTAGTATATAAAATAGATGAACAATAAGGTCCTACTGTATAGCACAGGAAACTATATTCAATATCCTGTAATAAGCCATAATGGAAAAGAATACGAAAAAGAATATGTATATGTATAACTTAGTCACTTTGCTGTACACCTGCAATGAACACAACATTGTAAATCAACTATGCTTCAATTAAAAAAAAAGAAATTTAGATATTGAAATAGAGAATAGGTTTTCTACCTCTCTTTTCAATAGCTCTTCTGGAAATGTGGAAGTTTAATTAATTTTTCCTGCTCTGAGCTGTGGAGACTCCCTATGGATTAGTTTTCTGACTGCCTCTGTGGAGCCCTTCAGGTATCAACAGTTCCAGATTACTTGTGTCTTTTCTCTTTAAGAGATCTCAGGCTCTAAAGTGGATAACTCCATATAATTCAATTAGGATGTTCTATAGAGAAGACCATCAAATGAATAGCCAAAGTTCCCAAAGTCCTGCTTTTTACTTTTGTAGCAGATTTGGGAGAGATGGTCTAGATAATTGAGTACTTACTCCTCTTAAAACTTGGTGTACTTAATCAAGAGTTTTAACTTTTCTACTTTAAAACATCCTCTCATCAAAGAAATTAAAAAATGTTTCTGAACTGTAAAGCATCTGAAGAATTGTCTTTTCTATAATACTCTCAAAGAAGGTTTTGATATCACATACATCTTAATTATTACCTTTACTTTTTCATATTTAAAAAATAATTTTACTCCTATTCCTTTTAAATCATCTTCCTTCCCCCTGATTCATGCTCCATATTCTTTTTTATTTTTTCGTTTTTTATTTTATATTGGAGTATAGTTGATTAACAATGTTCTGTTAGTTTTTAGGTGTTCAGCAAAGTGATTCAGTTATACATATACACGTATCTATTCTTTTCCAAATTCTTTTCCCATTTAGGTTATTACACAATATTGAGCAGAGTTCCCTGTGCTATGCAGTAGGTCCTTGTTGGTTATCTATTTTAAATATATTAATACATGCTCCATATTCTTTAAAATGTTTTTCCTCAAGGATTTTGGTTGCAGATTTGTAGAGAATTGATAAAAAGGAATTACACATTTTAAACACTCCCTCCCCACCAGTCACACAGACTCAGACACACAGACACAGACACACACACACACACACACACACACACACACCAGGAGAGACTGGGTGTGCCACACTGAGAAGTAAAGAAGGCAAACAATCCAGCATCTCCAGAGGCATTGAAAAGAGGGTATCTTCACTGACAGATTTAACAGTCCCCTGCTTTCTCTCCAAAAGCTGGTTCCAAGTGGGTTTACCCATAAGCATGGGACAACAGGATGACTAAATCTGGCTAACATTAGGCTAACTTTATATGAATGAAAGAATCGTAAATGTGTAGTTCCATTCAACGCATTTCAGGCAATCATACCTGACATGCAACAAGAGATATGACGATTATTACTCAAATTCCTCTTTGGTTCAAAAACTTCCTAAAATGGTTATGACTTAAAAATATATATATATTTTTAGGGAACTGCTGCTAATGTCAGAGTGATAGTACCTTGGCTTTTTTTTAACCTCATTTGGAAAATAACCTCTTCAGCTGAAATATAAAACGTGTATATTTCAGACCGAGGAAAAAAAATGCTAAGCCTGATATAAATATGTGAAATATAAGCCATCTCTTTTTTGGATCCTAGAGGTGATATATTGTTTTTGAGTCAGAAATTGTATAGCAGTTTGGTAAGCTCAAGAAAAAGACTCTGGAAAACTTTTTTTTGCTTTGGAATGAAGTGAAAGAATTAGTTGCAAAAATTCCATTATTACCTTATATGTCTGTAAAGCTTTTTTGTTTGTTTGTTTGTTTCCCCAAAGAGCTGGCTGGTATCACACCATAGAAATTCCCCTTTTATTTTCACTTCTATGAATAGAAATTAGAATTGAAATCTAACTTTCTGTTTCTTTTCCAGTAGGTTCTGGCTGTCTCTAGAATTCTCTTTACTGTAAAACATACTTTTCTTCTATCTCTCTCCCAGCACTTCTAATTTTATCTTTCCTATTTTTCTTAAAGATATGGAGGTTGACTTATGTGGTTACTGTTTGGGGTATGAGAGTGGAAGCTCATTTCGTGTGCTACAAAGACATTTCATTAATTTGTTCAATATTTATTGAATATCTACCATGTGCTAGGCTTAATGTCTCTGAGCCTTAGTTGTTCCATCTGGAGTCTCCAACTTTAAAATTTGCTGATCCTAAGCAAAAAGCATCCTTCCCAATTATTTAATATTGTGCCATTCCAACTTACCTACAAAGACATGAAAAATGTACTTTTTAATGCCTTTATGCATTTATAGGCCCTACTTCTGCCTGGAATGACCATCTTTCCTTCTTCATTGATCTGACGACCCCTCATCCTTTAAAGTTCAACTCAAATGATAGCCCAGCCTCCTTAGTCTGGTTTAGATCCTATCTCCTGTGCTCGCACTGTCCCTGGGCCTTTCTCTTTCACAACATTTGTCATGTTTTACTGTAAAATTCTGTGGTGGATAAACTTTAAGATGGCCCCCAATTATCCCTGCCTCCATCCTGTTAGCAGATTCTCACTGTTGCCTTTTTGACTTACACACTTTGATAAAAGAAGCAACCATGTTGGGGAGGTGCACGTGGCAAGGTATCGGGGATGACCTTCAGACAAAAGCCAGCAAGACACTGAGGACCTCAGTCTGACAGACCACAAGGAACTAAATCCTGCCAACAACCACATGGGCTTGAAAACATATCCTTCTCCAGTGGAGCTTTCAGATAAGACCTCAGCTCTGACTGATGCCTTGATTGAAACTTTGTAAGAGATCCTGAAGCAGAGGATCCAGCTAAAATACTCAATTTCTGACCCACTGAAGTTGTGAGATAATAAATGTAAATTTGTTAAGCTACTAAATGTGTAAGTTATTTTTTACACAAAAATTTACTTATCAATTTATTTACTTTACTCTCCCATTGGATTATAAGATTCTTCAGACTGAACACCCTGTCTTTTTCACTTTTGAATCATCAAAACCTAACACTACACCTGGCACAGAATAGCTAGTTAAATATTTTTTGAACAGTGTAGTAGTGAAGCAGGCTCATGTCAGCTTTCCACTACTAACTTTGCGATCCACATTTCATTCAAGTTCGAGACTCAGGTTTTCTATGTGAAAAATTAGAGGGTCAGACTTAATATAGCTCGGTTCAACTCAAGCAGTGTCCATATCTCAGTTTTTCTCTTTAAAAGTAAGTGTCAATGATATGTGTGAGACCATATTATATTTTAGTAGATGACTTGATCTTCAGTGGATTTTTATATTCTGGTATATTTTTAACTGTGATGTGCAAAAAGTAATTATAACAAGAATAGTGTATCTTTGACTTTTAGAAATGAAGACTCGCCTTAAAAAAAACCCTAAAGGATTTAATAGTGAGAACACAAAAACTGGATGAACCCATGAAAAATTGAAATCAGTTTTATAAAGGGCATTTGATGACATGTTGCATGACATTTAGCAGCTTTCTTAATTAAGTGGACTAAAAAACAGATAACACAATTTTAGACAGGAATTGCTTTTTCCATGCTGACAGGAAACCTTTGTTTTGTTTTAGCCAGATGTTTTGTTTTAGCTTTGCCAAAGTGAAAAAAAAGGTCTACAAATTCTCATTCATTTCTATCTTTTTTTTTAATTTGCTGTATTATCTTCTCAAATGTTTCTTTCTTTCACTGAGTGTTTAGCTGATAGGAAAATGATGATTCAATTCTTCAAAGACTGATGGACAAGACATTTTTCATTTTCTAGGCCAGCACATATGGAGAAGATAATTCTTATTAAGCACATTAGATAATTCTTGATGAAATCAGTTAACTGTCAGTTGGACCTACCTTTCCTTCCTCTCCACCCTCTTCCTTAAGTGTTATTTCTCCAAGTCCAGAAAACCTAGGCACAGATGATATTGAAATTTTGTTATTTAAAAGAAGAGTAGAAGATGAATACTTTCCTTTTACATAAGACTTGTACTCTTCATCTGTCCATCTATTTTTACTCTGTACAGACACCCCTTAAAACACTGATTGCAAGAAGGAATTAACATTCCTTGTGGTGTCTCAATACAATATTTTTATATCTCCCCTTAAGCACATCCTGTCCTATTATTTCCCACCAGAAGAAAGGGATAAGAAACAATGATCAAATTCACTTTGAAGTACGGACAATAAATTAGAATTGAAGGGAGCCACACCAGACAGAGAAAAACTCTTTTTCCCAATATTAAGCAATAGGTGGTCTTCTAAGGAAGGCTGTATCATGTCTATTTTAGGGAGTCTTTAAAAAAAGAAAAAAACGTTTGTTTAGGTAGAATATTTTTGGAAGAAAAAGAAGATGAAGCTACCTGATAGTTCTTTTTTCTCCACCATTCACAATACAAAAGTAGTTACAAAATATTGAGGTATACTATTTTTTATTCTATATAAAGCCAGGAATAATAATTTACCAATAATGCTTCTTGCAATGACATGAAATAGTTCCATGGCTCAGAACATAGAACCTGAAGGAATAGTTTAGGGCTCTCAGAACTCATTTAGTTGATAGCATATTACAGCAATTAGAATTAGGGCTTTAGAACTAAAGAAATGAGGGTTTGGATTCAGGTTCTATCTTTGACTGGCCAAGCCACATGTTATGCAAATTACTTAACCTTCTGAATCTGTTTCTTCATCTACAAAATGCAGATTATAATTCCTTTTATATAGAGTTATTTTGAATACAAAATAAAATAGTAACATGATAAATGCTCTCCATAGAACCGGGTACAGAATAGACAATAAATGGACAATACATTAGCCTGGCCTTAAACTGACAGATGAGGAAAATGAAGATTAGAGGTTAAGACCTCCCAAAGGATGTATGGTTAATTACATAACTTTTGCTGGAAGAAAGGAGATTTCTTCCATAAACTGCAAGTTTTGTTTTACATCTATTCTTCAATTAAATTGCCATAGTATTTGTTTGAGAAAAGTAGATGTCCCTTATTACTGAGAGAGCAAGGAAAGTACAGAGAGGGAAACTGGTTTATATAATGATGGGAAACAAGTTTCAATGGAAAGTTGAAACCAATAAAATTAGATTAATCCACCCTTCCCAATAACTTTCCACACTGATCTGAATTTTTGTTCCCTGAATGCATATATTACAGAGGGATGCAACTAATGTGTTAATTGAGGATCCAAGAAAGCTGGTGAAGCTGTGAATGTGAAAGCAAAACCATATAGACCACCCGACTTTCTCTGAGTTGTGGCAGAGAGAAAACTCAGTGTCAAGAGGCACAATATGAATCGAATCTCAAGGAGGAGGATTCCTAAGCATCTGCGATTTGTGGCAAAATATATCTGTTTTGGGACTCTGGTGACATTAGGTTTCAGTAGCCAATGAGACATTTTGAAGCCCAAGATGCTTGCAGCAAACAGAGATAAAAGACTGTCTCATTATCAAATGTTTCTGTTTTAAATTTCTCCCTAAGCATGTATTTAATTAAAAAAATATTGTCCCTGCTCTTTCTTCATATGGGAGATTTTCTGATGATTGGAGCATCCAGGGAACCCCAGCCCTGAATCCTGTAAACGTTTGGAGCGGGGTTTAGAAATTCCTGCATGGGTCTGAAGTCTCTGTGGTTTCAACAGGATTTGTAACGTTGATACCCACAAGTTTTTTTCAGCAGCTTTCAGGTTGAAGTTTAGAATTTCTGGTCAACATCTCAAGTACCTCATCCTGTATTAAGAATTTAATAAATATCTATTGAATGTCTCCGTAACTGCTTACAGAACAAGGCATATACCAGGCCTGGAGAGAGGTGTAAATGTAAAAGATAGACAGTCATTTTTGTAGCAGAAATAACAGGATGTTGATAGGACTTTTCTTGTTGCATTGAAGTCGATGTGTAGGGTCCCAGTTGGAAACAAAAAGGTGGTAAATCTAAAAAGACTCACCAGTTTCTCCTCACACCTCAATGTGGCTTTACTGAGAGAGACCCCTGAAGTGCCAGCCCCAAGGCAACCATACTTAACATTCCTTATTCCTCCCCCCCACACCCACCCAACTCTATCTGAGAAAGTATAAGAAGATGGGAAGTGTTGGGGACTGAGAACATCAGCCTGTGCGGGAGAGTGCGTTCATGGCGAGAAGCTCTTCCTGGGGGAGGGAGGGAAATGGTGGGTGCTTTCCACTCCTCAAAGCCAAGTGAGAGGCTGGGGCCAGAAAGGTGGGGGGCTTCAAGAACCTCTCTTATAAAAGTTGAGAATTCCTGCAGGAAGGGAAGCCTGGCACCCTGGATTTCTAATCTGAGAGATGGGAATACCGAGGAGGACGAAAGGACATGGAATGGCTCCCATTTCCATTTTCGGTGGTGAGGATGTGTTAGTTTCTTGGGATTCAGGTGGACTTCATAGAAGGTACCTGTTACCCAGCAAAGATGCTTTAATCAATAAAAAAAGCACTTCAACTATAGGAGGTTAAGTTAAAAAAAGTTGGTCCATTTCTTCTCCCTCCTCCTACCCCAAACACTTCAAAAGCTAGGCCTCCATAAAGGGGAGTGAGAAAAGGGTGTTAAAACCAGAGCTGGGTCATGCCAGCGTCCATAGCTGGGAAGAAGAGTGGAAGAGCAGAGACAGAGAAAGAAAGATTTGCACTGGATTTGAGGTTGAAGTTTTAAACTGGATTGAGCCTTTCATTGCTGAAAGTGACCAGGAAGTTACAGAATCTAGCCAAGATGTCATCAAAGGATAAAGATGATTCAGAAGAGCCAGTCTGAGAGCTGCCATTGGAGAAAAATAACCTTGTTACAGTCATTCATTCAATAATAGTAGTTGAGGGCCTATGTTGTGCCTGGCACTGCTCCAGGCCTTGGGGAGACACAAGGTAGGGAACAAAATAAAGACCCTGCTCTTTGGAGCTTACATTCAAGTGGGATAAAACAAATAATAAATAACAAACAGACAACAGTATAGTGGCACATTGGATTCTACATAACCACATCCTTTCTATGGTGGGAGGATGTACTTATTCATTCAGTGTGATAGAATTCTACATAGATCCCATGGATAGACTCAGGTCTGAGGTTACTGCTATATGCAGTGAATATTTGGTAATTAGAGGTAGGCTTTTTTATTTTGGAGCCTCCAAATCAATGAACTGTGATGAAATGTCCATTGTATGCAGAAAATTGCGGTACAGGAATTTATAGAATTGAGGCAGGATTAGGAAAAAACTTAACCAACTGTTTTTTCTTAGATGCATGAGGAAATTTTAAAAAATTGTCTGTATTTTAAAAAATTCCAAAGAAGGGGCTTCCCTGGTGGTGCAGTGGTTGAGAATCTGCCTGCCAGTGCAGGGGACACGGGTTCGAGGCCTGGTCTGGGAAGATCCCACATGCCGCGGAGCAATTAGGCCCGTGAGCCACAACTACTGAGCCTGCGCGTCTGGAGCCTGTGCTCCACAACTAGAGAGGCCACGATAGTGAGAGGCCCACGCACCGCGATGAAGAGTGGCCCCCGCTTGCCGCAACTAGAGAAAGCCCTCGCACAGAAACGAAGACCCAGCACAACCAAAAAAAAAAAAAAAAATCCAAAGAAACCTGGCTTCAATAAGGGATACAGGTATATCCTTGTCTGTGGGAAAAAAGCCTCATCATCTCCATCCCTTTTTTATCAAGCTTGTTTCCTCTAGTGTAGATTTTCCATGGAAAAAAATGACAGAGGGCATTTCTGGAAAATAAGATGTCAAAGAGTCAGACATCAGCTTACATTGGGATTTAGTAAATTTGTAGAGCTTATTGCAGTGACAAGACAAAACAAAATATTACCACTACCACTTTGATCAGAATTCCTTTTAAAAAATGTTACAAAACACAACCATATATTTGCTTGAGCTCTGCAGGTCAACGTAGAGAAGCCTTATGGGGACAGGAAACAAGAATTCTGAGGGGACTTAGAGAAACCAGAGCCCTATCACCTTGTCATGTGCTGTGCCTGAGGAAACTAGCAAATGCGCCCTCCAAAGACTTTCAGAATGTCATATAGACTTTCAAAGGGAAACTTTGTGTTTGATGTACTGGTTCGTAACAGTGAGGAGTGCTGTAATGGATGTTGACTCTGATGAGAAAGGAATAAGTATTTCTCATTATGTTCAGGCCTTGCGATCAAATATCTGACCCCTTTTACACCTGAACTTGGCAGAGCGGATTCTGCTACGTTGAGTGAAAACATGGCACCATCCAGGAAGTTGGAAGAATGCCTCCCAGTCAGAGATGCCATTGTTTCTCTTCATTGGGCAGCTGAACAACAGGGGCTTGGTTACTCGCTGCCTGAGCCTTGCCTCTCCCCAGCGACCACAGACCCAAATGAAAGACAGAATTCTTGGAAAGCCAGTAGTGGGCAAAATTACCTAACTCATGATTTCAAAGCTGAGCTGATGCAATTCTGTGAAAAGAAGTCTTTGGAAAACTTTAAGTCTGAGTTAGGGGCCCCTAACTCAGAGAACTGGAATCCCTTGAGCACACTGCAATTCCTTTACCAAAACACATTCCATATTGTCTTGCAATTACGTGTTTTCTTGACCTCATTCAGCTGAATAGGGACCTTGTTTATTCTGCTGATCAATGAGTCCCCAGGGCCTGCTATAGTCCTGACTCACAGTGGGTACTTAATAATTATTTCCTGATTGAATGGAGGAATGAAGAAAAGCTCTGAAAGACTGACGTAGGTTTGTGGGGTTCAACTCTGTTATATGGGTCTGCAGTGGAAGCTGTCCTTCCCACAGTAATAGCAAAGGGTGGCATAGACATTTTGCAGAGGCAGAGTGGAAGAATCAGGCCACCTGATTATATAACAGATCATCTACATGCTGTCCTTCAAGCACACAGTTCAGATCAATGGCCTCTGTGTTCAGATCTTTGTCTAGGAGAAGTGATGGTTGGCTATTTTTAGGCTCGGTCAAATTTTGTTGTGACATAAAACATGCATGTATAAGCCAGATAGGAATAAACATAGACCAAGGGACTGAATATCTGGAATTTACAGAAGCATTTAAAGATGAAAATGCAAATGCCAGTGCAGTTAAGAACCTAAGGACACATAGCCAGCTAGTGCCGGAAATGGAGCTCCTTCTGGCTCTCTGGACTCCAAGTACAGTGCTATTTCCACTCTGCCGCTGACTCATAAGCCCTTTTTGGGGGGAACATATGAAATATTACTGTTTCGCATTTTGATAGCTGAAAAGTATTCCAACAATTTTGGATCACCTAATTGTTGTAGTTCCCACTTCTCTTCAAGGCAACCTAACTATCTACCTTGATGAACACCTATAAGGTGCCTTAAAAGCTTATAAGTTGCTTGCTTAAATTTGCAGTAGTTACACATGCCTGTTGAACATTTTTCAATCAATTCAAAAGTGTGGAGATTAAAAGAATAAATACTGCCCACCCACCCTCCTCACTCCCCACCATTTTCCAGAGGGTAACCCCAGTTAGCAGTTTGATGTGTACCATTCACTCCTTTATATATTCATATATGCATCTACCCACTTACATACACATATGCATATGTACATGTGTATAGCTTTTCTAGTAAGAAAAAACAAGGTCCTTGTTATGGGTTGAATTGTGTCCCCCAAAATTCATATATTGAACTCCTAACCCCCAATACCTTAGAATGTGACCGTATTTAGAAATAAGTTTGCTGCAGATGTAATTAGTTAAGGTGAGGTCATACAGGAGTAGGGTGGGCCCCTAATCCAATATGACTGGTGTCCTTATGAAAAAGGGAAATTTGGACATAGAGATAAACCTGCACACAGGGAGAATACTATATGAAGATGAAGGGAGAGATTCAGGTAATGCATTGTCTAAAAGAGAAGGAACACTAAAAATTGCCAGTAAACCATCAGAAACTAGTAGAGAGGCATGAAACATATTCTTCCTCACAGTCCTCTGAAGGAGCTAACTTTTCTGACATCTTGGTGTTAGCCTTCTGGCCTCCAGAACTGTGAGACAATACATTTCTACTGTTCTAAGTCATCTAGTTTGTAGTACTTTGTTATGGCAACTCTAGCAAACTAATACAGTCAATATAAGCATGTGGCTCTGAAAATTGCTTTTTGACTCAAAACATAGATCCTGGACATCCTTCTAAGTTAATAACTTTATATAGACAACATTTTTCAGTGGTTGCATGGAATTCTATTCAATAGCTGTTTTCCATTTGAAGGATTTGCATGTTTTCTGTTTTTCATGATTACTGTAACACCATTATTCTTTTTAAAAAAAATTGTGGTAAAATACACATAACATAAAATTTACCATCTTAACCACTTTTAACTGTACAGGTCAGTAGTGTTAAGTACATTCATATTGTTGTGACAATCTCCAGAACTCTTTTCATCTTGCAAAACTCTCATTCTATACCCACTAAATAATAACTCACCATTCTGTCCTCCCCTCAGCCCCTGACAACCACCATTCTATTTTCTGTCTCTATGAATTTGACTACTTAGGTATCTATTTAGGTACATAAATGGAATCATACAATATTTGTCTTTTTGTGACTGACTTGTTTCACTTAGCATACTGTCCTCAAGTTTCATCTATGTTGTAGCATGTGTCAGAATTTCCTTCCTTTTTAAGACTGAATAATATTCCATTATATGTTTATACCACATTTTGTTTATCCATTCATCCTTCCATCAGTGGACATGGGTTGTTTTCACCTTTTGGCTATTGTGAATAAAGTGCTGCTATGTAACAAACATGAATGTAAACTTATATATATTTGAGACTGTGCTTTCAATTATTTTGGGTATATACTCAGAGGTGGAATTTTCTGGGTCATATGGTAATTCTATTTTAAATTTTTTGAGGAACTGCCATACTGTTTTCCATAGTAGCGACACCATTTTTCATTCTCACCAACGGTTCACAGGGTTCCAATTTCTCTACATCCTCACTAACATTTCTTATTTTCTGTTTTTTTTTTAATAGTTAGCCATGTTAATGAGTGTGAGATGGTATCTCACTGTGGTTTTGATTTGCATTTCCTTAATGATTAGTGGTGCTGAGCATCTTTGTCATGTATTTGTTGGCTATTTGGGCATCTTCTTTGGAGAAATGTCTATTCAATCCTATGCCCATTTTAAAATTGGGTTGTTTACTTTTTGTTGTTGAGTTGTAGGAGTTCTCTGGATATTAACCCCTTATCAACCATATGATTTGCAAATACTCTCTCCCATTCCAAATGTTGCCTGTTGATTTTTGTCCTTTGATGAATATCATCATTCTTATATCTTAAAACAAACATGTGAGTATATCTGTAGGATAGATTCTTGGGGTGGAGTTACTAGTTCAACTTTGAAAAGTTGTACCAATTTATACTCTTACCAATAGTGTATGATCATTTCCCCATTTCCATTCCCTTGTCAGAACTGCATAAGAGATCCATTTTTAAAAATTGACATAGACATAGACAGTGAAAAGGATATTTTTTTACATAGCTATTCTGTTCTTCATAAAGTAAAAGCCTGTTACATCATGCTTAGCTATTAAACAAATTTGGGTCAAATCATGTCCCCTGGAACTTTAACACATACACACAGTAAAAACCTATAATTCAGAAATTGGTTCTGCCCCCAGCCCTAAGGTAAAAAGCTTTTACTTATTTTTACTAAAAGCTCTATAATTAGTTCTTTTACATCAAGTGATTTACTTTAATGAATCGTGCCATTTTATAAATTGAGTAAATAAATCTGCTCCAATTCATAGCTAGAGAAATTATAGGAAAAGCCAATGTGCCAAAATGATTCAGTGTGTGCCAATGGTTCAGTCTCATCATTCAGAATCCTTCCCAGTGCCAGCCCCACTGCACCAGCATAGGATTCCAGTTTCAGGGGCTGGAAAGACCAAGCAGAATATTTGACCTTAGGAAGAAAGATGATGATATCACACAGATTTAGTGGGAGTTGCGTCACTGCCACTGAGAAAGGGACCTGGCCCAGGAGGATATTTCCTTTGTGGTTATATTTAAAAAAATAATTATAGGAAGATAATCATGGTTTTAGATCTTGGGGTCATAGGGGCACAAAGGCAATGAGGTTCTCCCCCTTAATCTTACCACCTGTATAAAGGCATATCAGGTCCGCACACTGACAGGAGGGAGGTTATACAAAGCCTTGGGGCCCTGACATATTTCCTCTTCTTTCCCTGTTAGACTTTCTACCTAGAGCACTTGTGAGAGGTGAACCATGCTTGTGGATGAGCATTTGTCCTCCTGTGTGATTCCCTGTAGGGACACAATGGCCTCACTGTTCCTAGGGTCCTCTACTGCAGTTTATTAAAAACCAGAGAAGAGGAGCCTGGTGTTTCCATAGAGCTTTTCTAGTTTATTGGCTCTATTTGCTTACAAAAATATGTTTTCAATTACACTTAAAACAGTTGATTCAAATGACTTTGGGAAAGTCAAAATGCATTGTTTTTTCTGCCCACATCAAATACATGTTGGTTTAATGGGGACTTAAGGTGCTTTGTACTGACGTCAAATGGCTGTGATAGAACAGAGTCTTGAGAGAAAGGTGAAGAGTAATATTAAGCTATAAATAATAGAATAGTAACAAAAATCAGTGTTTATCCTGAACTCATTGTGAGCATGACAGATTACAGGCATGACCATAAATGACAAAACTATATGTAAAACCCAAAGGAAAAAATGAGACTGCTTGGAGCACAAGATCAAAACAGGAAATTTTGGTTTGAGGTGAACCTCTTTTCCTCAGATAGAACTTTCTAGATGTTTTTTTCAGTCATCCATATCTAATTATTTTTCTTTGACAATAATGCAAAATTGGAAAGGGTTTTAAAACCACAGGCTTAATGGGGCTAAAGGGGACATTTTTGTTTTCCTCAGAGGAGTGATAACTTACAATGAATTCTTCATAGATATTATTATTATTAGCCCTTTGTCCAGGTCATGGACAAAGCAATATTGTTTTATTGAATGTTGGTTAAATATTCATCTGTCCAGACAGAATGCAGAGATGGATTATACTGGGCCATGTCCCAAATAGGAGAAGGGAGGCCACAGTGAGACGCTAAGTGGGAGTTATGACTAAAGTGCCGTGAAAGGACCACCCCCACCCAATGCACATGACCCTTGTTGGAACTTCAAGGGTCAACCATGGACCAGCTGTGCATTAGCTCATTATGGATGGACCAGGGCAAAGGTATCCTTATCCATGAGTCATATACCACATGGAGAGCAACTGGGGGCTCACGATGCTGAGCTAGACACCACCAGGGAAGGGCGTTTGCTTCTCACTCTTGTTCTGTCTACTCAATCAGCTATTGTGATTATCCCCACTTCCAGCCTAGGACCTTAAGATGCATAAGTATCCCTTGGGATGCTGGTTGAAAGTGCAGATTTATGGCCCCAGCCCACGAGATTCTGAGTCAGTAAGGCTAGCTGGGGATGTAGACTCATGATGCACATAGTTCTTGTACCACACTCTAATACTCTGGGGAACTTTGCCCAGGATGAGCATGAGAGGGACTGGCTGGGCTCTGTGACTATCAGATTTTGCTTGCTGCTATTGGTAAGGGCCTGTCTTAGACCTTTTCTTCCCCACTTGCACTGTTGGTTGTTAAAGACTTCTTGATTTCTGACTTCTTTGACCAGACTTTTGACCACTCACTTTTTCTAGAACCCTGGTTGATTCTTGATCTGCTGCTTTGTCTCTGATATCTGTGCTTCTCTGATTATCATTTGTGTATCTTTCACTCATTCTTTCATTCAACAAATACTGAATATCTGTGCTTGGTTTTAGGCTCAGTGCTGGGAACACACTGCTTAGTAAGACAGACTCAATTCAGACCAACATGGGATTTATAATGGGGCCAGCAGGAGAGATAGCCAGTTAATTAAAAAGTTATGGTGAGAGTGTTAGATGCCATAGAGGGATGTTGGGGCAATGTCTGAGCATAGAGCAGGGCCACCGAATCCAGTTCTGGGGTTCAAGGAAGGCTTCTGGGAATGCTTAGGGAGTTGGGAGGTGATGAGAAGGCAGAGTGTTCCAGACAAAAAGACAGAACAGTGTGAATGAGCGCCCTAAAAGACAAGAGCTATGGCACTCTCAGAGCAAACCATGGTTGTGTGTAGAGTAGGGTTGGTGACAGCAGGTGGTGTGGAAGGGAGTGGAGCTGGAAAGATGGGTAGGCCGAGACCATGGAAAATAATCCTTGTAAATCCTGTGATGGAGTTTGGACTCTAATTTGAGGGTCATGAAATATCTCTGACAGGTTTTAAACGGGGTGAGTCACAATCTAATCTGCGCTGAGAAAACACTACAGCTACAATGGGCAGGTGGTGCAAATGGCTCAGAGTGAAGTCCCCAGAAGCCAGGAGAGGTGGGATGAGGAGCACTAGAGACTATGTTAGGGGAGAGACTTAGGAAGACAAATGTCTGTAACAGAAGGGAAGGCACAAAGGACAGAATGGCCTGCAGGTACAGTGAGCTGAGAGTGTTTCTATAGAAACTTCCTCCCAGGGACATTTTTGAGATATCCTTAGAGCACTTTAGGCAATGAGATTTTAGTACTGAGATAAATTCTTCAACTGGGTGATACGGAAGAACAGCCAACTGCTCAATCTTATCAGCTAAAGAATGACACTAGCCATTTAAAAATGTACCAAAATGAATACGTATCTTTTTCAGATTGTGAGTGTCTTTAAGAATTAAAACAAGAAACGAAACACAGCTATAAAATACTGGGAAGTCAGAGGCATACCAAGTCTCACAAATGAATTAACATACATGAAAGCCCTTCATATACTATGAAGTTGTATGTTAGATTGTGACAGACTTTAAGAAAGCAGCCTCTAAGAAAACAAAAAGCATGACATCTGCTCAACGTTGGGATGTAATAACCAATTTCAATATCAGAAATCTCTAAGTGAAGACCCTCAGTGAATCTTCAGCTTTCTAAACCATCTAGAACTTTTTTTTTTTCCCTGAAGAAGGATGGAGCCAGCTTTTCTAGGCTGAAAGCTACACCATTTTCCCATTTGTCCTAAAGGCAAGTTCAAACTGAGAGACCATCTTAAGGCTTGAATGAGTAAGATATGAAAAAGAAACTCTCGACTCAAGATTTCATTGAAAGGCAAAGTTCAGCCCCTTCTTTTGTCAGAAAGTTCTAACAACAGAAAAGGGCTCCAATGGGGGCTGCATGCCCAAGTGGACTTTTCTCACAAACGCATAGCACTGGACAGATTTGGACAGATTTGGAATGTGCCCTTCTTTCTGCTAGACGTTTTCCCACTCTTGGCCTTCCAAAACCCAGAGTTCAAAGCTTCACGACTACTTTTTTATGGGGGAGCAAATTGCCCACAACATGATTAGAAAAAGGCGTGAGTCAGAGTGTTTGGCTCTTTGTTTCTTTGTTGTGTTCTTTGGAAAGATTGTGGGGAAAGAAAGACTGACTTCCTTTGCATCTTTTTTTTGAACGGTGTTTGCTTAAAAAATAATAACCCCAAACCAGGGTATTATTGGGATTTACATTAAACATT
This sequence comes from Balaenoptera ricei, assembly GCF_028023285.1. Classification (NCBI taxonomy): domain Eukaryota; kingdom Metazoa; phylum Chordata; class Mammalia; order Artiodactyla; family Balaenopteridae; genus Balaenoptera; species Balaenoptera ricei. Next base: position 114,327,647 of record NC_082642.1, read on the forward strand.
TCCAGGTTTTGAAATGGGAACAGTCCACCAGACCCTTGTGAGCTAAGCTTTTGTTTTTCTCATTATACAAATAGATAAATGGAGTCACTGAGCATGAGGTAATTTCCCTGATCTCAGTTGTATTACGTGAAAAGAAAGCATGAACCCAAGGTTTTGGATTCCAGGTAACCACTTTGATCATGCTTTTATAGGAAGCTGACAACCAAAAAGTTAATAATCCATTATACTGCATGTTAGGAATTCTATCGTAACAGGAATTCCACTTCATATAATTTATATACATGTGTGCATATGTGCGTGCATACACACTCATACGTAGTAGAATAACATCAACTTTCCTGAGTCTTTAGGGAATGAGACATTTTGGATAATTAAAATTTTCCTAATAGCTGATGTTTTCCACCCATCAGGACCAAAATATTCTTGTTTTGATATTATATATTTGACATATAGAATTTCCTTAATTCTTAAAAGATACTACTCAATATGTCAATATTTATATTCAGCTGTGATCCAGTGGTTCCCCCAGGAACTTCCTAAGGCTATACAGCAATTTATCTCCTCAATGAATGCTATACACCTTAGAAATTCTTATCATTTTATAGCTTCTTTTCCTCCTCCTGTATTGCTAGGCTTCTATGATTCTATTTCTTCCTGCTGTTAGTGTACTTACTTATTGCATCTCCTTTCCCTTTTCAACTTCGGTACTTCAAGTTTGCTATGTTCTCAGGACTCAGAGAACTAAGTTTGTTAGAATTATTTGCAAAGTAGAAGTAAATAGGCTTGAAGCGAGGACTCCTTGTAATTGCTTATGAATATGAACCTTAATGACCACCATCTTTTCACTTCTGAGCACTTTTGACTTACTTTTTTGTCCTCAGTTGCATTCTGTAGGGTTGAAGTTTTCAGAAATTGGAATGCTAGATAAATGAAAAGTTACCTTAAATATATTTTAATTCTGAAACTCAGCTTGGAATAACTTATTTTTTTCCCAGTGATTCAGATAGTATTCATCCAACCAGCATTTATTGGAAAGCAAAGTGCCTGACTCTGTTCCAGGGCCCTAGGATTTCTCAGTGTCTTGGGTTCATCCCTAGGACACTCACTATTCATTTTATCTTGTTGGCAACAAAATTAAGATTTCATAACAATTTTAGTTGAAAGAATACCATAAAAAAGATAGTTTACTGTTTTATACATTTTTATGTATGTGTGTTGAATGTCTGAAGTGTGTCTATTAAGGTACTGACTTGTTACATTTTTGGCACCTAGAAAGTGGGATGGGGCTTGAATCCTTGACAGCTGTTGAGTGAAAGCCTGTTGCTGAGTGAGGATGGGTGTGTTGTGAGAGGACACTGGCCCCTAGGAAGGCTCAGAACACATGACCAGCATGAAAAAGGCACAAAATGTGGCCTCTCCTTTGAAGAAAAAGAAAAAAGGAGTTCTCACATTCCCTGTGCATTTATGCTCCAAGTGGCTTTTTATTGGTTTCTATGCCTTTCAGCTGCTGACCATAAGTGCAGGTGAAACAGTCCTTGATGGTGTCTAGCATAGGACTCGGCACATAGTAGGTCCCCAAAAACTATATGTTGAGTGAATGAGTAAGTGAGGTTGAGATTGAAGTCCTAAACAAACAAAACTAGGGTAATTGAACTTGAGAGACAGTCTTTTAAAACTCTTATGGCCCCTTTTCCTTTGTCTTTATGAACTAAAATGCCTTCACTATAGCTTGCAGTTTTTCTTATTCTAACATTGGGCTTCTTAGAGCCATTTATTGAGGGGGACTGGATTGAAAGTTTTCTTGATAATTAAGGCACAGAGATAAAAAGGCTAGGGCTTTTTAAAATAGGAAAATGGGATTCACGTTAAGACAGGATTCTGATGTACTGACATTAAACATTGTAGGGAGAATGGGCATGGCTTAAGAAAGTATATTACTTCTGAAAAAGAATATTTACATTGAATATATATGTGAATCACTTTGCCATACACCAGAAACTAACACAACATTGTAAGTTAACTATACTTCAATAAAAAAAGGGTATATTACTGCATCAAAGTGAAGGGATCAAAATGCATTTGGGATGCCAGCAGCCTCAATGGGAGTGTACAGGGCATAGCAGCATAAAGCTCCAGAAGCCCATGGGATGAGCTAAGACCTTAGATGAGGCACCCAGGATGGCCATCTTTTTTCTGATGATACCACAACTGCCTATATGTGATATACATTGCCATGGTGAAGGGAGGGAGGTGGCCTTGAACTGGAACGGGATTATGCAATCACGGAAACCTCCATTGGGGAACTGGTGGGGACACTGATGTAGTGCCATTTATTGCAAACAAACAAATAACAACAATAGCAAAACAAAAACAACCCTCTTACCTTCCAAAACCAAAAAAACCTCAGAAGACCAGAATTACAGATGAGCCTATAAATAGCCCATGCTGCCACCATGATGAGCTCAAAGAAGCACCCTGGAGTAGGAGTCCAGAGTTCATCAAATGAATTACAAGGCAAAGAGATCCTTAGTACCCTTATTTGCATTACGTAGAAAGCAATATTTAAGTAAGCCCTCAATAATTTGTAGTCATTATTATCAAACAACTTTTACTCAGTACCTAATGAGTGCCAAACACTTCTCATATGTTATCTTATTGAACATCGTAACAATCCTGAGAGGTAGACTTATTTTAGAGCAAAGAAAACGAACTCTGGATGAGACCCACTGTCTCACCCAGGGTGTCTGTGTTGCTAGGTGGCAGAGGCAGTACATGACCCATGACTTCTTATGCAAAATTTAGTGCTTTTATTTATGACAGTGGCTTCTCATCGATGATTTAAGATGTTTCGTTTTTTTCTCCTGTAAATGGCATGCATTTTGGCATTAATTAAAAGGGGGATTTAAACATACCCTTTACAAATTACAGGCGGGTTTACAGTGAATTGGGTGTTCTTTAAAATCATAAGCTGTACAGAAAACAACCTACAAAACTATTCCTGCTGATTATTATTATTATTTTAAAAAATATTTATTTATTTATTTGGTTGTGCCGGCTCCTTAGTTGTGGCATGCATATGGGATCTAGTTCCCAGACCAGAGATCGAACCTGGGCCCCTGCATTGGGAGCACAGAGTCTTAACCACTGTGCCACCAAGGAAGTCCCCCGCTGATTATTAATGGCATTTCTTATGTTGCTGGTCCTTCTACCACTGCAAATCTGTTTGTCCCCAGATTAGTAATAGGGTGTTGTGAATGTCACTGATGTCACAAAATGTCAATGATGTAGCAGTTAAAGAGGAGAGCTCAGGAATCTGATCTACTGGTTACATATCCTGGTTAACTTTACTTCTAGCTATGTGACTTTGAGGAAGTTATTTCACCTCTCTCACATCATTTCCTGTCTCACAGGAAAGTGATCAGGATAAAATGCAATAATACATAAGAAAAAAAAGATTTCAGCATTCTGACTGGCACAGAGTAAACCTTCAATACACATTAACTGCTATCATTGTTGGGAGTTTGGGTTCTAACTTCTTGAAAAGCACATTCTCTATCACTGAATCTGGTAAGTAATCCTTAAAGATCACTTTGCTTTCCTTTGCTGCAGTTTCTCATTTATGCTGCCAGGACCATTCCTGGATGTGACACTGTTAAGTCTCAGCCTAGGTTAGTAGAAAGAAGAGGACTTCAGGCTAATATTCTAGCTCCAACACTTAGTATCTAAATGATGTGAAATTTACTTAATCTTTCTAAGTCTCCACAGACTCATGGGTAAAATATAGATAAAAATCTCTAATTCAAATAAAGGAAAGTATATAGGATATATGTCATAAACTGTAAATTTCTCTACAAAGGTTAATTATTATTATCATATCACTATCTTCATGTTTAAAAGGCCCCAAATTAAGATACTCACTAACACTCTCTTGCTCATGTGGTGATAAAGAATTCTAGTTTATAAAAATAAGATACTAAACCTCTCCAGAGTTCTTGCTCTGTTACAAAGGAGTCATGGATTCTTTCTTTAGCCACTGGCTTCTGTCTGCATATGAGAATTTTATTTATATGTATTCAAATGTGATTTAAACACATGGTGATTCTTTTATGGCTAAATATAAAAAAATTTACAATTGAAATGTTATTGCTATCTTTACCATACTCTAAGGCTTGCTTATCCTGCAATTTGTAAATATTTTACAAGGCAGAGGAAAATACACACCCATAATTATTTCCTGACGTTGTCTGGCTGATGATCACAGGGTAAATTATTTTATTTTATTATTTTAAAAAAAGGTTGGGGGGGCACCTTCAAGATGGCGGAGCAGTGAGACATGGAGATCACCTTCCTCCCCACAAATACATCAAAACTACATCAACATGTGGAACAACTCGTATAGAACACCTACTGAACGCTGGCAGAAGACTTCAGACCTCCCAAAAGGCAAGAAACTCCCCACGTACCTGGGTAAGGCAAAAGAAAAAAGGAAAAATAGAGACAAAAGAATAGGGATGGGACCTGCACCTCTGGGAGGGAGCTGTGAAGGAGGAAAGGTTTCCACACACTAGGAAGCCCCTTCACTGGCAGAGACGGGGGTGGCAGAGGGGGGCAGCTTCGGAGCCATGGAGGAGAGCGCAGCAATAGGGGTGCAGAGGGCAAAGCGGAGAGATTCCCGCACAGAGGATTGGTGCGGGCCAGCACTCACCAGCCTGAGAGGCTTGTCTGATCACCTGCCGGGGTGGGGAGGGGCTGGGAGCTGAGGCTCGGGCTTCGGAGGTCGGATCCCAGGGAGAGGACTAGGGTTGGCTCTATGAACACAGCCTGAAGGGGGCTAGTGCACCACGGTTAGCTGGGAGTGTGTCCCGGAAAAAGTCTGGACCTGCCTAAGAGGCAAGAGACCATGGTTTTGGGGTGCGTGAAGACAGCGGATTCAGAGCACCACCTAAACAACCTCCAGAGACGGGCGTGACCTGTGGCTATCAGCGCAGACCCCAGAGACGGGCATGAAACGCTAAGGCTGCTGCTGCAGCCACCAAGAAGCCTGTGTGCAAGCACAGGTCACTATCCACACCTCCCCTCCCGGGAATCTGTGCAGACTGCCACTGCCAGGGTCCCGTGATCCAGGGAAAACTTCGCTCGGAGAACACGTGGCACGCCTCAGGCTGGTGCAATGTCACGCTGGCCTCTGCCACCGCAGGCTCGCCCCGCATTCCATACCCCTCCCTCCCCCCAGCCTGAGTGAGCCAGAGCCCCCTAGTGAGCTGCTCCTTTAAGCCCGTCCTGTCTGAGCGAAGAACAGAGGCCCTCAGGCGACCTACATGCAGAGGCGGGGCCAATTCCAAAGCTGAACCCCAGGAGCTGTGGGAACAAAGAAGAGAAAGGGAAATCTCTCCATGCAGTCTCAGGAGCTGCAGATTAAATCTCCACAATCAACTTGATGTACCCTGTATCTGTGGAATACCTGAATAGACAATGAATCATCCCAAAATTGAGGCAGTAGACTTTGGGAACAACTATAGATTTGGCGTTTGCTTTCTTCATCTAATTTGTTTCTGGTTTTATGTTTATCTTAGTTTAGTATTTAGAGCTTATTATCACTGGTAGATTTGTTTATTGATTTGGTTGCCCTCTTCCCTTTTTATTTTATATATATATATATATATACACACACATATATATATATATATATACATTTTTTTCTTTTTTTCCTTTTTCTCTTTTGTGAGTGTGTATGTGTATGCTTCTTTGTGTGATTTTGTCTATATAGCTTTACTTTTGCCATTTGTCCTAGGGTTCTGACTGTCCGTTTTTTGGTTTTTTTTGTTTGTTATTTCTTAGTATAGTTTTTAGCACTTGTTATCATTAGAGGATTTATTTTTGGTTTGGCTGCTCTCTTTTTTCTTCCTCTTTCTTTTCTTTTATTACTTTTTCATTTTTTAATTTTTAATAATTCTTCTCTTTTTAATAACTTTAATTTTAAAATTTATTTATTTATTTTCTTTCTTTCTTTCTTTTTCTCCCTTTTCTTCTGAGCCATCTGGCTGAGAGGGTCTTGGTGCTCTGGCTGGGTGTCAGGCCTGAGCCTCTGAGGTGGGAGAGCTGAGTTCAGGACATTGGTCCACCAGAGAGCTCCCGGCCACACAAATATCAAATGGCAAAAGCTCTCCCAGAGATCTCCATCTCAATGCTAAGACCCAGCTCCACTCAATGACCAGCAAGCTACAGCGCTGGACACCCTTTGCCAAACGACTAGCAAGAAAGGAACACAACCTCACCCATTAGCAGAGAGGCTGCCTAAGATCATAAGAGGGTCACAGACATCCCAAAACACACCACTGGACGTGGTCCTGCCCACCAGAAAGACAAGATCCAGCCTCATCCACCAGAACACAGGTACCAGTCCCCTCCACCAGGAAGCCTACACAACCCACTGAACCAACCTTACCCACTGGGAGCAGACACCAAAAACAATGGGAACTGCAAACCTGCAGCCTGCGAAATAGAGACCCCAAACACAGTAAGTTAAGCAAAATGAGAAGACAGAGAAATACACAGCAGAGGAAGGAGCAAGGTAAAAACCCACCAGACCAAACAAGTGAAGAGGAAATAGGCAGTCTACCTGAAAAAGAATTCAGAGTAATGATAGTAAAGATGATCCAAAATCTTGGAAATAAAATGGAGAAAATACAAGAAACATTTAACAAGGACCTAGAAGAACTAAAGAGCAAACAAACAATGATGAACAGCACAATAAATGAAATTAAAAATTCTCTAGAAGAAATCAATAGCAGAATAACTGAGGCAGAAGAATGGATAAGTGACCTGGAAGATAAAATAGTGGAAATAACTACTGCAGAGCAGGATAAAGAAAAAAGAATGAAAAGAATTTAGGACAATCTCAGAGACCTCTGGGACAACATTAAATGCACCAACATTCGAATTACAGGGGTCCCAGAAGAAGAAGAGAAAAAAAAAGGGACTGAGAAAATATTTGAAGAGATTATAGTTGAAAACTTCCCTAATATAGGTAAGGAAATAGTCAATCAAGTCCAGGAAGCACAGAGAGTCCCATACAGTATAAATCCAAGGAGAAACACTCCAAGACACATATTAATCAAACTATCAAAAATTAAATACAAGGAAAAAATATTAAAAACAGCAAGGTAAAAGGAACAATTAACATACAAAGGAATCCCCATAAGGTTAACAGCTGATCTTTCAGCAGAATCTCTGCAAGCCAGAAGGGAGTGGCAGGACATATTTAAAGTGATGAAAGGGAAAAACCTACAACCAAGATTACTCTACCCAGCAAGGATCTCATTCAGATTTGATGGAGAAATTAAAACCTTTACAAATAAGCAAAAGCTAAGAGAATTCAGCACCATCAAACCGGCTCTACAACAAATGCTAAAGGAACTTCTCTAGGCAGGAAACACAAGAGAAGGAAAAGATTTACAAGAGCAAACCCAAAACAATTAAGAAAATGGTAATAGGAACATACATATAGATAATTACCTTAAATGTAAATGGATTAAATGCTCCAAACAAAAGACATAGACTGGCTGAATGGATACAAAAACAAGACCCATATATATGCTGTCTACAAGAGACCCACTTCAGACCTAAGGACACACACAGACTGAAAATGAGGGGATGCAAAAAGATATTCCATGCAAATAGAAATCAAAAGAAAGCTGGAGTAGCAATTCTCATATCAGACAAAATAGACTTTACGATAAAGACTATTACAAGAGACAAAGAAGGACACTACATAATGATCAAGGGATCAATCCAAGAGGAAGATATAACAATTGAAATATTTATGCACCCAACACAGGAGTACCTCAATACATAAGGCAAATGCTAACAGCTATAAAAGGGGAAATCGAGAGCAACACAGTCATAGTAGGGGACTTTAACACCCCACTTTCACCAATGGACAGATCATCCAAAATGAAAATAAATAAGGAAACACAAGCTTTAAATGATACATTAAACAAGATGGACTTAATTGATATTTATAGGACATTCCATCCAAAAACAGCAGATTACACTTTCTTCTCAAGTGCTCATGGAACATTCTCCAGGATAGATCATATCTTGGGTCACAAATCAAGCCTTGGTAAATTTAAGAAAATTGAAATTGTATCAAGTATATTTTCCTGACCACAACGCTATGAGACTAGATATCAATTACAGAAAAAAATCTGTAAAAAATACAAACACATGGAGGCTAAACAATCCACTACTAAATAACAAAGAGATCACTGAAGAAGTCAAAGAGGAAATCAAATAATACCTAGAAACAAATGATAATGAAAACACAACGACTAAAAACCTATGGGATGTAGCAAAAGCAGTTCTAAGAAGGAAGTTTATAGCAATGCAATCCTACCTCAAGAAACAGCAAACATCTCAAATAAACACCTAACCTTACACCTAAAGCAGTTAGAGAAAGAAGATCAGAAAAACCCCAAAGTTAGCAGAAGGAAAGAAATCATAAACATCAGATCAGAAATAAATGAAAAAGTAATGAAGGAAACAATAGCAAAGATCAATAAAACCGAAAGGTGATTCTTTCAGTTTATCAAAATTGATAAACCATTAGCCAGACTCATCAAGAGAAAAAGGGAGAAGACTCAAATCAATAGATACAAAAATGAAAAAGGGGAAGTAACAACTAACACTGCAGAAATACAAAGGTTCATGAGAGATTACTACAAGCAACTCTATGCCAATAAAATAGACAACCTGGAAGAAATGTACACGTTCTTAGAAAAGCACAACCTTCTATGCCTGAACCAGGAAGAAAGAGAAAATATAAATAGACCAATCACAAGCACTGAAGTTGAAACTGTGACTAAAAGTCTTCCAACAAACAAAAGCCCAGGATCAGATGGCTTCACAGGCGAATTCTATCAAACATTTAGAGAAGAGCTAACAACTATCCTTCTCAAACTCTTCCAATATATAGCAGAGGGAGGAACACTCCCATACTCATTCTACAAGGCCACCATCACCCTGATACCAAAAGCAAAGATGCCCCAAAAAAAGAAAACTACAGACCAATATCACTGATGAACATAGAAACAAAAATGCTCAACAAAATACTAGCAAACAGAATCCAACAGCACATTAAAAGGATCATACACCATGATCAAGTGGGGATTATCCCAGGAATGCAAGGATTCTTCAATATATGCAAATCAATCAATGTGATGAACCATATTAACAAATTGAAGGAGAAAAAGCATATGATCATCTCAATAGATGCAGAGAAAGCTTTTGACAAAATTCAACACCCATTTATGATAAAAACCCTCCAGAAAGTAGGCACAGAGGGAACTTACCTCCACATAATAATGGCCATATATGACAAACCCACAGCCAACATCGTTCTCAATGGTGAAAAACTGAAACCATTTCCATTAAGATCAGGAACAAGAAAAGGTTGCTGACTCTCACCACTATTATTCAACATAGTTTTGGAAGTGTTAGCCACAGCAATCAGAGAAGAAAAAGAAATAAAAGGAATCCAGATCGGAAAAGAAGAAGTAAAGCTGTCACTGTTTGCAGAGGACATGATACTATACATAGAGAACCCTAAAGATGCTACTAGAAAACTACTAGAGCTAATCAATGAATCTGGTAAAGTAGCAACATAAAAATTATTGCATAGAAGTCTCTTGCATTCCTATACACTAATGATGAAATATCTGAAAGAGAAATTAAGGAAACACTTCCATTTACCATTGCAACAAAAAGAATAAAATACCTAGGAATAAACCTACCTAAGGAGAGAAAAGACCTATATGCAGAAAACTATAAGACACTGATGAAAGAAATTAAAGATGACACAAACAGATGGAGAGATATACCATGTTCTTGGATTGGAAGAATCAACATTGTGAAAATGACTCTACTACGCAAAGCAATCTACAGATTCAATGCAATCCCTATCAAACTACCAATGGCATTTTTCACAGAACTAGAACAAAAATTTTCACAATTTGTATGGAAATACAAAAGACCCCGAATAGCCAAAGCAATCTTGAGAAAGAAAAACGGAGCTGGAGGAGTCAGTCTCCCGGACTTCAGACTATACTACAAAGCTACAGTAATCAAGAAAGTATGGTGCTGGCACAAAAACAGAAATATAGATCAATATGGAACAGGATAGAAAGCCCAGAGATAAACCCACTAACATATGGTCACCTTATCTTTGGTAAAGGAGGCAAGAACATACAGTGGAGAAAAGACAGTCTCTTCAATAAGTGATGCTGGGAAAACTGGACAGCTACATGTAAAGGAATGAAATTAGAACACTCCCTAACACCATACACAAAAATAAACTCAAAATGGATTAAAGACCTAAATAGAAGTCCAGACACTATTAAACTCTTAGAGGAGAACATAGGAAGAACACTCTATGACATAAATCACAGCAAGATCCTTTTTGACCCACCTCCTAGAGAACTGGAAATTAAAACAAAAATAAACAAATGGGACCTAATGAAACTTAAAATTTTTTGCACAGCAAAGGAAACCATAAATAAGACGAAAAGACCACCCTCAGAATGGGAGAAAATATTTGCAAATGAAGCAACTGACTAAGGATTAATCTCCAAAATATACAAGCAGCTCATGCAGCTCAATAACAAAAAAACAAACAACACAATCCAAAAATGGGCAGAAGACCTAAATAGACATTTCTCCAAAGAAGATATAGAGATTGCCAACAAAGACATGAAAGAATGCTCAACATCATTAATCATTAGAGAAATGCAAATCAAAACTATACTGAGATGTCATCTCACACCAGTCAGAATGGTCATCATCAAAAAATCTACAAACAATAAATGCTGGAGAGGGTGTAGAGAAAAGGGAACCCTCTTGCACTGTTGGTGGGAATGTAAATTGATACAGCCACTATGGAGAACAGTATGGAGGTTCCTTTAAAACTACAAATAGAACTACCATACGACCCAGCAACCCCACTACTGGGCATATACCCTGAGAAAACCATAATTCAAAAAGAGTCATGTACCACAATGTTCATTGCAGCTCTATTTACAATAGCCAGGACATGGAAGCAACCTAAGTGTCCATGGACAGATGAATGGATAAAGAAGATGTGGCACATATATACAATGGAATATTACTCAGCCATAAAAAGAAACAAAATTGAGTTATTTGTAGCGAGGTGAATGGACCTAGAGTCTGTCATACAGAGTGAAGTAAGTCAGAAAGAGAAAAACAAATACCGTATGCTAACACATATAGATGGAATCTAAAAAAAGAAAGAAAAAATGGATCTGTAGAACTCAGGGGCAGGACAGGAATAAAGACACAGATGTAGAGAATGGACTTGAGGATACCGGGAGGGGAAAGGCTAAGCTGGGACAAAGTGAGAGAGTGGCATGGACATATATACACTACCAAATGTAAAACAGCTAGCTAGTGGGAAGCAGCCGCGTAGCACAGGGAGATCAGCTCAGTGCTTTGTGTCCACCTAGAGGGGTGGGATATGGAGAGTGGGAGGGAGATGCAAGAGGGAGGAGATATGGGGATGTATGTATATGCATAGCTGATTCAGTTTGTTATACAGCAGAAACTAACACACCAGTGTAAAGCAATTATACTCCAATAAAGATGTTAAAGAAAAAGAAGTTTTCGTTGAAGGTTTTTCCAGTCAGTCCAAATAAACTTAGCTGTGAATGGAAAAGATATAGCGGATTGCCCTGGCTTCGTGCGTCTCTTCTGCCCTTGTCCTGCTCTTCACTGAGTCAGAAGGAAGGCATGTGGTGTGGCTGACCTCCAAAATCATTAAACATCTCCTGTAAACTGTTGCTGTTAGAGACACATTTTGGTTTATCTTCTGAAAGCTTATTAATAAGTCAGAATCTAATCTCAGCCAGACTGTTTGATCACTTTGCTCTTGGCTTTGCCAGGCATGGGATTTTATTGGGTGGTTGGTCTGTTGGCCTGATGATTCCTGAAGGGCCGTTGGTAAGCCAGCAAGTGCCAGGGGCACATCATTCAAATTCCAAAGACCTGTGACCTCCACTGACCTGCTGGTAGAGGTTTAGCCTTCTTCAAAGAGGCTCAGGTTGTTCACTAGACATAGAGACAAGAATACTCTGGGAAAATCTATGATGGAAAACCACCTTCCTTCAGAAAGTGATGGGGCTTCAGCGGGAGAGAAAAGCAAAAACATCTGGTGGCTGAACTTGTTTCAGGTCCCCAGGGACAGTCTTTTTCTGTAGAAAAGGTCATATTGAAAATTGAAGCAATTCTATGTCTCAGCAGGTCTGAAACATGTTTAGAAAACATTTAAAACATGTTTCCCCCCAAAGGGGAAAAAAATGAGATAGTAATGAATAATTGAACTTTCTCTTTAGAGACTCAGTTCAAATCATTCTTCATCTCATTTCGTTTATAGAGCGCTAAAGGATCCAGGTAGTGATATAGTGCCATTCTAAGTGAGTTTAAACCATTAAAAAAAAAGCAAATACAATCCGTGCTACTTTATTAAAATTATATATGTAGGGGAGAGGACTTCTTTAAGAAACTATAGCTATTAGAGATAGACCCAGTAGCCAGTAATGCATTGAACAGAACATTTAATGAATACTACTGTGGTCATGGCATTCCCTGGGGATACAAAAAAGCACCTTATTCAATTTTTTTCAATAGTTTATATGCTCATTGAGGATACAAGACATAGCACATGAAAAGTTAAATATGCTGTGTTTTCCAGTACAGTAGCCACTAGCCACATGTGGCTATTTAATTTTAAATTTAAAGAGGTTACAAAAACATAAAATAAAAAGTCAGTACCTCAGTTGCACTAGCCACATGTCAAGTGCTTGGTTGCCATATATGGCTGACGGCTACCTTAGATATAACACATTTCCATTATTGCAGAAAGTTCTAGTAGACAGCCCCGATTTCTTCAATACAGGGTATAGGCAACCCATAGGTGACATTTATAATAACTGCTTGTCAGTTGAGAATAGGGGAAGATCAATGCAGGTGGCAATGCTTAGGAGGACTTTAATAGGACCTTGAATTTATGGTTATTTTGACAAGCGTAAAGGACAGTAGGGGATATTCAGTAGAGAAACGAGAAAAGAATGTTTAGGGGAAGAATAGTCCATCTGGCTTAGGTCAAATTCCTGGTGTAGGCTGGGGAGGGATGCAGATGGAAAGCTGGATTGGGGTGAGAGAGACAGAGGGGCTGGCTGGCAAGCTAAGGTGTTCGTTCTGCTTCCTAATGCCGCTGGGTGCTTTTGAGTAGGGTACTGACAGTCCTGGGACAGTGGCACCACCCAGGAAATAATGCTTCCTCATGTAATTTGGTACACAGGTGGCTCATAGTTAATATTAGCCTACCAATGGGAGTTCATCCTGTGCTTCACGGTTAGCTACAGAGTTGAGCCTAGTAACACCATGTGTGCGTGCGTGCACAGCAGTGTGAAAGAGAATGGATCTCTTGGAAAAATTTATGGGGATAGAGAAAAGCATATTTAGAGCCTTCTCATCTACCATCACTGCATTTTGTTCCCGCATCCCTTTTTTTCTTTTTTCCTTTTAACATTTATTAAGCTCCTATCGTGTGCTAAGCATTGAAGGTGCCGAGATAAGACATGAATCCTGCAAGGAGCTCACTGTCTCATACAAAAAATTAGCCAATGCCATTACAGCGTGGACATGGCCATGACACGGCTGTGCACAGAGTACTAGGGTGCCTGGGGAGGTTCACGTGCAGACAAGACAGGCCCGGTATAGGCAGGTCTTTTCAGAGGGGGAGCTTCCTGATCTGAATCTTGGAGAAGGAGTACAAATAAATTCAGTAGATCAAATGGGGAATGCTCCAGGCAGAGAGGGAAGATCAGGTACAAAAGCAAAGAAGTACATCAGAATGTGACCACGTGGAAAGAGCTAGGCCTTGTTTCCTCTTTTGTCTTTGGCACAGCACAAAGGAGGGGCTCGAAGTATATTATTTTCTATATACAAGCTTCCCCTGTTCTCTGAAATCAGAGCATTCCTATGAAACCTTTCGTAAGGCAAAATGGCGTAAAGCGAAGAAGCAAGTACCTTGGGACACATCTTGTTAATGGATGCAAAATATAAATACAGATGAAGCACAGGTGCTCCCAGATACAGTTCAAAGCCATGGTGGCTTGATGCTGAGTTTAGTTCCTGAGGAAGGAGCTTGGCGGTGCTGCAAAAGGGATGCTGGATGCTATTTTTGCTTTTCGCTTTTTTCCATAAAAGTGAAAATCCTCCTTGGGTTTCATTAGCGAAAACAGGAACTAATGTAGGTCTTTCGTAGGAGTGAAGTGGAATAAAGTGAACTTTCAGAAAGTGGGGGACACCTGTACAAGCTCAGACAGGTTAAGCAGCCGGTGTAGACAGCACAGACTTTTGTCTAGGTGACTCACGTGGCTTGGGACCTCAGTTAAGTTGTCTTCACTCTCATCACCTGGGTATGGAATATAGTAAGAGTAACGCCAAAGAGAATGATATGGGGAGCTGGATTCAAGTTTGTTTAGCACGCCATAGTGCCTTTGTTCTAGTCTGTTTCTCATATAATCATGGGAATTTCTCCTGCCTGAGGAATGACATGCTAGCTTGTCACTCTTTTCCCCAGACTCATGCCAGGTAACTTGGGATCAGTTGGGGAGAATTTATGGAGAAACCTTAGCCCTTATAAATCACCCTAGGGAGAATTGATAGCTTTTTTTGTTTATTTTTCTAGTCACACAGCCCTTACTTCTTTGGCTCTGAAATGGCAGCATGCTTTTAGGAAAAAATACAAAAAAAAAGAAATTAAAATCACAGTATTAAACAAAAAGCAGAGCCAGTTGGCAGTGTCTAGGAACAGAGCCACTGGAATTCTCTCACTTTCTTTATGAGTCAGAGGTAGTGACAGAGGGAGTCAATATTTTTTCTTCCTTTTATGATATGACAAGACCTCATGAGAGGCACCATGAAGAAGCAGTAAAACTATGAGCTTTGGAGCATGACCTGGATGGAAGTCCTGGCTCTGCCACTTCCAGCTGTGTGACCCTGGGCAAGTTGCTTGACCAAATAGAGGCTCCATTTTTCTCATCTTTAAATTGGGAATGTAATTCCACCCTTGTAGGGTTGATGTAAGGAACAGAGATAATGAGAGCAGTACATTACTAGATAGTATCTATTATTACAACTAGTAATGATGAGTTTGAGTTTCTCCCGTGGATGACTGTGGGCTACTTATTTTCTTAAAGCAGAGGGTGCTATACCGCACTGCCTTTGGGATACTGGCCTCCAGGCATTATCTTTGTAAAGGGAAAAGAGAAGTCCCAGAGTAGGGCCCTAAGAGAAATAGTCAATTTGATGGGGGCAGGAGGTCTGAGTGTCATAGGTAAACCAATAATCTCCGATGTAGCAAGATATACTAGAATATCAGTGTGTTCCTATTCCAGGAATTAGCTCCCTATTGATGGTGAAAAAGTAAATGCTCAAGAAAGATGTTTGGTTAATGATCTTGGTTAATTAGTGGTGGTTATGATGAAACAGAATTATCAGCTCAGAGATTGTTGAGCTAATTCATGAAATTATCTGGGCTTCTTGTTTACTGACTTATTGCTCATTCTTGGCCATTTCTCTATTTGTAACAATATCCAGACATGGGGAAAGATGAGGGAAGGAAGAGATCATTTCAATCTATCCAATATTCTCCATCCCTCCTTTCCTCCCTCCCTTCCTTCCTTCCTTTATTTTTCTTTCTTCCTATCACTCCCCACCCCCCTTTTTCTCTCTCACCTATTGTATGTAACGAACAAATTATTCTGACATTTCTGCGGTTATTATTATAAAGAACTGAGCCATGGGACCAAGACATAGTCATCTGTTTCTTTTGTTCCCTTTTCAGTTGGGGTTGGAAATCACACTGGGATTGTTTCTTATTTTATGGTTTGACATAGCACATAATATATACTGACACTCCATGTGTATTACATATTAACTAGCAACACTGAAAATACCATGTCCCAGTAGATCTTGAAATAATGAAGTAGGACAGTGATTCCCAAGCTGTTCCCAAGCTGTACCATAGAATACCAGGAAGATGCTCTCAAGTTGGGAAGATTTGTCGTCAAACAAGTTGAGGGCACACTATTTACTGTAACTTTTTTGAAGAATGAAAATATACAGAGCATATTAAGCTCTTTGTGAAATCTTGCAGTGAATAAAATTGGTCATATTATTTCATTGAGTATTTCTAAAATTTATTTGACCATAGAACCTTTTTCTGCATAAACGCTTTAATATCCCAGGTATTACTGTTTTTGAAACACACTTTGGAGAATGTTGAAGAAGTGGCATTCAGAGATTTTATACAATGTAACAGTCATTATTAAAAATATCTTTCTCCAGTTAAAATAGAATTTTTAAATCACAAAACCTTTTTTTCTGTATGAGGAATTATCTGTTGACTGGTGTCAAATATGGATATGTGAACATATAGGCCTCTTGAGACTTTTTAACTCATAGTTTAATTATTGTTTCTTTTCCTTTTTCTACTTACCCTTGACCTTATCTGGCCCCTTGAGACATGCAGAATTGTTCTTGGTACTCTAAGAAATAAAAATGCCCTTGGTACATCTTGGCAAGTTACGTGCTTATTTGGAATTGTATTCCCTTTCGACTTGGTTCTAAATAAATACCAAGAGCCATCTCCAGGTATTGTGAGTACAATCCATTTACTATGTATGTATGCTTAAGCAGCACCATTCTGTAAAATAATTGGCAAGACCTCTAGTGTCTCTAAATGGTAAAGAGAGTGGTTATTTGAGAATTGTTCTTCTATTTAAGATAAATAAATTAAGGCACACAGATGATCAAGGCCCCAGAATGAGTCACGGTGTTCTGGGAATTAAAACACTGAAGATTTTCTGAAACAGGGGCTTCTCAGGTCACATGCATACGAACTTCACAGCTTCATTTCTATTGAGATCAGTAATAGTCTTAGAGAGAGGACTGCTCTGTTTTCCTGTGAATGTCATAATTTTTACAAAGCAAGCAGCCCTTCCCTGGTGTGCCAAGGTTTTTTTTAATGGTCCTAATTGATCTCTATCCTCCAGAGGGTTCTGAATTACGCAATTGTCTCAAGTCTTAACAAGCCGTCGCCACACCGCTGCGCAATGGAAACGTTCAACCTAAGGGTATTCACTTCGGTCTAGGCAACGCTCTGGCTGCTTCTGGAGAGACCAGGATCCTGGAGTGCAGGTTCTGGGCCATCTCGATTGGAGAAGCCTGTTTGGCCCATTTCCGCCTCCATCTTTCTTGCATTTCCCTTCCCCTGTCCTGGTGACCAGGGGCTGGTCCTGGCAGGACACTGGGGCTTCCCTTTGGAACCCATGAGATCTTCTCGGCTCTCTGCTCTCTCTGCACTTGTCTCTCACTGACTCCCAGCTGCTGTGGTTTATTTATTACTGAATTGAGCATTTAGTCTTGGCTGGTGGTGGCCTTGGAAGGAAGGTTTTCTAAGATTGCCTTGGTTTTCTTTCAACTAAACTTCTGCAAGCCTGGACATTTCTGGCATTGCTGAAATGCAGGTGATTTACCTGTAGAGGCTTAAATTGGGATTTTTGTTTTTAAAGAAAACCAACAATGTGATACACCCCTGTGGTACATTTTAGCCACTGGTTGAAAAGGACACCTTGTTCTGCCTTTTATCAGAAAAATGCAAATCTAAAGGCTCCCTCTGGGAACGAGTCAGTTTTCTATTCTGAGACACTCAACCCCCTGGCTCCCTCTACTGGTCACAACCTCCCTCCCCACTCATTTGAACAGCAGGGGACTGGAATCAACTGGGAGCTAGATGGGGAACTAGACAAGATGTGAGACTAAGGATCGTGAATCCAATAGCATATTTTTACTGCAGATCCCTTTTCTTCCCTCATTGTTCCAACCTCAACAGTCTTGGCCACCTCAGCCACAAATTCTTAGCTCCAACTAGCGTCTCCCTTCATGTAGTCCTTGGCATTATCTTGTGTCTGCCCTTTAACAAGAGGCCACTTGTTTGGATTTATAGCACTGATGAACACCATGACCTTTGGACTCTAAGACAGGACGATTGTTAAGTACAGATCTTTAAAGAAATATAATCACGTGCAGCCATCACTTTGAATTTACGAACCAAATTTAGATTTATCTTTAGCGTGCACGTGACATGATAGAGGAACATACTAAATGGGGTGAGAGCTGACAGAACATCTCCCAGCTGTCCTGGACAATGCCCTTCAACCACCTCTGAAGGTCTGCTGTCCTCCTGTTGAACTGAGGGCAGCTGTGGCTTAGCCACCCGCTGCTGGGTAGTGGAATATCTGCATAAACAAGCCATAGTTGCCCTAATACATGAAACCTTAACGATGGCCCAGAATTTCAGCAAAACAGCTGTTTTATCTAGCTAACAGAGAGGACTGGAGAAGCTCCCCAACAGGCTGAGACATTTTATTTCCTGGAGAAGCAAACAGCTGACACCCACACCCAGGCCTAGAGTTGGAAAAGTAGTACATGAAGTGACTAGTTGTCTTTAATCTCAGCACATCAAATGATGCCAACGGCTAAATATCCTGAGATGTAAACACATCAAGAGAGCTTAAGAAAGACAGTCTTCAAGAAAGACTTACTTAAAAGTATGTTTTCACAATGATGCTTAGTCATAGACCATGTAAATTTTAACACACAATAAATCAATTTCAGAAACACAATGACTGTTTCAAAGATACACAATTGTCAGGCATGCTTTACAGGAAAGTGAACAAGCATCTGGGGTAACATCTATCCACAGGGTAAATTCTTTCTAGAAAAGATACAAGAATATTCTTTTCTACCTTTATCATTTTCCACATTGGGGTAACTTTATGTATTACTAAAAATTGTATTGCTATCTTAGCAGAGAACATTTTGATGACATGACATCCATGGAGTTAGTACTCTGGGTCAGAGTCAGGTCTACAGTGAGGTCTCTTTTCTTTCTTAACTGGAAGTCCAGTTAAGGATTAAGAAGAGTTTTAATAGATGTAAAGCATATAAAGCTTTCACCCATGTGAGGCAGGTGTTACACTGAAAGAAGCCTGACCCAAATAGGATTTCACCTCCCAAACATTTGAGTAGGTCTTAGCTCAGATGATCGTATTAAAAATCTCTTTTCTAACACCTCAAAACTCTCCAGAGTTTCTCCCTCTTCTGTTTCAGAGGAATGGACCCTCTTAGCTGCACTATCCTCTCTCTATACTCTTGGCCCCTTGATGACCCCTCCCCTGTGTCATAACACTTCTTATGCCTACACCCCTCAACCAGTATGTCCCTCAAAGTTTCCTCTGATGGTCCATTATGAATATCTTGCCCTTTCTCTCATTAAAGACCTGGGGAGATGCTAGGTGGTTGTATTGGCAACACACTGTCAATGTGGTAGGAGAGGAGGAAGGTTATGCTGTAAATCATCACATAAAAATAATACATTTGTTCTGCCACGTAGAAATTGGAACTCGATCTTAAGCCTGCTGCAAAAAATAGTCCTATTTCTAGAACTCAGGCAAATGCAAGGACTAGTGAAAGCACTGCCGGCAGGGAAATGGCTTAGCCATTGATAAGGCTAAATGAACTCTCCTACATTTCCTAAAGCACAAGGGAATCTTAAATTTGATATACTTGAGATTTGAGTCTCTATAAGTCCCTATAGACTCATAAAGATTTTTATGGAAGGAGTTAAGAAATATGGATATTTTATACTTAGGCTTTTTTTTTTTCATTCATTCACCCACTCAACACAGATTTACCAAGCAGCTATTATGTATCAGACCCTGGAATGAAGAAAAACACACAAGGTCCCTGTGATGGTGACAGTGATTTCATTCTTCATAAGGGATTGTATCGACGCTTGCAAACATTCTGTAGTAGAGGTATAGTTGCAGCCCCAAACCTCTACCAGGTTATGGTTTCTGAGAACCCTATATTTTACGTTCCAACAGAATTCTCGGCATAGTTAGAAACATCTTAGATACACACTATGTGGGGAAGACACATTATAGTTATTCAAGATAGAGCGCTGATCAGAGAGTTTGGCTATATGAACTCCAGCCATGCTTCTCCTACACACACCTGGGTGATCTTAGGCAAGACGTCAGCCTCTCCGACATTTCTCATCTGTAAAATTAACTTTAGTTAAAATTAGCTCTGAGGATCCTTCCAGCATTTATACTGTGTGATTCCCTAAATAAAATGTTAAACCCCAAGAAGTTAGAATAGGACCTAGATAAATAAAGTGCTTAGAAACTTCATTTCAGTTTGGAGGCATGTAGCAAGTTTAAATTACCTCTCTTCTAGGTATATGAATTATGGTTTAGAAAAACGTAAAGCCTTTTTATTTGTTGGAGTGAAAATTTACATCCTGTTTAAGAGAAGTATGAGACTTTTGATAATGAGAAATGACACAACTATGAGTGGTACTCCAGAAACTTGATCTATAAGAATTCAAAAGAGATTTCTTCCACTGAAAGAAAAAAAGGAGGTAGCACAGAGGGGCATGACCACATCTGCAAACCCTGTGCTGAAGGAGAGAAGGACAGCTTTTGTTTTCCAGGAAGGGCAATAGAAGTGAGCCCAAAATTAATAGAGGAGATTGAAAGTGGACCATCAGTGTGTTTTAATATTTTACATAGTCAGCTATGGGTGTCCTGAGGTGCTTTTGCTTTTTGTTACATTGAGAAGTTAGAATTCATTATTATTTTAGTTGATTACTCTATGATCAGTTCTTGGGAACATTTTTGTTTCAGTCGCTTCAGTCTGATTCCATGCAGTTTCAACGGCTTTGTGGATTTGTGTTCACAGGGCCCCCAGATTATAGACATTCCGACCTTGTGTGTGACTCTCTTTAGCCCTCTTGCTGCAAATCTATTTTCTTGAGGATAGACTGTAAAGAACCTCCTTCCTTAAACAGCAAACGTAGTTACCAAAGCGATAGTGGAATGTCTAATTAGTGGCTTCTCTTGGTGCTGAAATGTGGTTAATATTCTTTCCCAGTTTTCACTCCTTGGGTCTCTGCAAAGGGGAAGTCTAGCAGAGCTCTAATTTAGTACTGTGGGGCATAAACTGATGTCAATGACTGCCAGGTCATTGGAAGATCTTTTTCATTATATCCTTAGCATTTTGTAACAACCTGTAAATTGGCCTTTTTTTTTTTCAATTTAAATTTCTAGATGCTTTGGGTAGTAAGGGGTTCTTTTTACACAATGTTAAAGTGAAAGATTCTCTAAATTCCATAGGGCGTTCATTCTTCTCTTAACTTCCCCTCTCTCTCTCTGTCTCTTTTTTTTTTTTTTTTCTTTTCACGCAACAGCTAGAACAATGAAACTCTCAGAAGAGTGCACTCTAGTCTGAAGATCTATACCTTCATTGAATTACGCATATGTACGTTTATGGGGGCCTGGTGGAAGAGAAGAAAGCCAAGGCCTGAAGAAAGACCTGATTTTCAGAGGGTTACTTGGAGGACCAGAGGTTGGGAAATAGGCTGCTTCTCAATAGCGCTGCAAGTTGCCATATCAAAGTGGAAGACCATGGATAGGAAGGAGTAAACTGCTGCCTGTAACTTCTAGCTTGTGAGTAGTTACTGAACATTGGGCCCTTTGGGAGAGTTAGGGGTGGATTTGTTGATGTGAACCACCCATTAGTTAAAAATATGTTCTGAGGTTTTTATATTCATAATGTAGCTTTTAAAATTATAACTGGCAAAGTTCTATGGGTTTTAATGTGGGGCAGACCTGAAACATTTTGGTCTTTAGAACTGAGCTGTTCTCTTCTGTTAGAGAAGGGCATAGTAGAGATGGATCTTAACTTATTACTGGAAATACTCTCACTGATTTAAGAAAAAAAACAAGAGCAGATATGGATTTTTGCTCTTCAGTGTCTCCCCATATTCCACATAAATAAGAGCAAAAAGCAGCTGCATTTGTAACAGAGATTCTGATCTTTCTCTTCTGGGGTACTTCCTAGGAGTGATTCTGCCCAGCTTCTCTCTCAATTCTCTGCTCGTCCCCATCCTCCCTTCCTTGATTTTTGTTTCACAAATGGAATTAAGGTGGGATATACTTTCTGATCATTGAAAGAATATTGTTTTATAATTTTGGGAATAGCAGAAGATCTAAAATGTGTGTCTCCCTAAGTGTAGCAGGCCCTCAAAATCAACAGAGCGCTCTCCCTGTGTCTCTAGTGAAACAGGCAGCTGCTTATCTTTTCTTTTATGAGAAACATTAAAAGAGTCATTCAAAGCCTGCTGGAATGGTACTGGGTAGGTATGGCCATGAACCCAATCCGGGGGCAGCTATATAGTGGCATAGATGAGACTCATGCCTCCACATCCTGTGCAAAGGGAGAGACATTGGGGTAACTCCATGAAACCCCACCACTGATTTTTCTAGAAACTTAAGAAGGAAAGTGTGGAGAAAGCATCACTTTGAGTGTCTGGTAAAGACCCCTGGGAAAGTTAGATCATAAGCAGGCTAGGATGATCTCACCCAGTTATTTAGGGTGTTGAACGTGATGGCACATGGGGGAGGCAGTTACGGTTAAATGGTTCATAGCCGGTAGAGTGGATTAACTGCCAGGAAAAGCAGAAGCAAACCGTGGGAGAACACTTTTCATCCCCAAATTTAGGAATAACAGGGAGCTCTTTTACA
Source organism: Balaenoptera ricei (assembly GCF_028023285.1). NCBI lineage: Eukaryota > Metazoa > Chordata > Mammalia > Artiodactyla > Balaenopteridae > Balaenoptera > Balaenoptera ricei. The sequence goes on from NC_082642.1 coordinate 114,350,377, forward strand.
CTAGCAGCACTTTGTTTTTCCTCCCAGAAAAGATAACTTTCCTCAAGGGGATCTGGTGAATGAAGCAGTGTATTTTCACCCTTGTGATGATGGGTGTGAGTCTGGCACTAACATAAAAGAGGAATTAGCTTGGACATACCACACACTTGGTTTGGCCTGGTCCCATACCTGTGCTCTTGTCATGGTTGATTACCCATTTACTGCAGATATGAAGCAAGCAGTCTGCACTGTGGCTCAAGATAAAAGGTATTTTAATATGCTCAGGTCACATATTATCATGGCCAATAGTAATTTTATATCATTTTCTTAACGGAAACCACACTCCTAGCAATAATTTTTTTCCAATGAAGCAAAATTTCACATGACAGAAAGTTTTACATATAATTCTTTCATTTGAATAATAGCATTGAATCCTCTCTGTGCCAAATAGGCATTTAAAATACCTTTATTATTTCTTTTGATATGCAAACAATAAGGAGGAAAGGTTTGGAAGACCCTCAGTTAGACTTCTAATGATTCTTTTTTCTTTAATAGTGAAGAATCTTTTACATCTTTGGAGTTTTCCCCTTTCAAGTGAAACAATATAAGCAAACCAAAAAAAAAAAAAGTAAAACTTTTCCTCTCTTACTTTAAGAACCTTGAGGGCTGAAATAGTGGTTTGGTTTCCTGACTGCCAGCTTTGGTTTGCTGTCTCTAAGAAGTCTTTTGCAATTCCCCAGAGGAAATATTTGAAGAGGGTTTTTCTCCCACATGAGAGAGGTTCATCCCACACAGCCCGCAGATTCTGATGGCAAACTTCATGGACCAAGTGTTTGATTTTCCAGAGGTAGCTGCGGAAGATGTTTTTCCTTTCACAGGTGCACAACACTCATTCTCAGACTTCAGAAATCAGAAGGTAGAGACTGAAGTCTTTAAAAATGAGAGTAGCTTAAAGACTTGATATCTCTGCAAGAATCGGGTGCCAATCAGGTCAATTTTTACTAGATGAGGGAAAAGAGGGTGACAAGCAAGGATCAAACTTCCAAAGGCGTCTTAGCTAATCATTCTTTACAACCCTCTGGTGTAAACAGAAGTATTGGATAATCTGGCCTGTATTCTTCTCTGACTGTGAAACACATTGAAACGCTTTATGTTCAGGTGTGTGTTTAGAAATTCATGAAGTTCTTTTATACACTTTCTTATTCCAAGACAATTCTCATTTTAGGACGTCTTGAAAATATAGCTATGTGCTCTCACATTGTGCCCCAGCTTGTCAATTTGGATTTGTTCTTTCCTATCTACCAGCCACCTGATTACCGTCTCTGTGCAAAGGGCACCCGTTCGCATCATTTTTTCCAAGCACTTAAACCTGGAAAGATATTTTTTTAAAGGACTCACAGAAGCTGTCTTGGGGGTTTGGAAAACATCGCAAAATTGTTAGCAGACCTTTGACTGTGCTATTTTTAGGAAACTCATTGTGTTCTTTTAAAGTACATTTTTGACAATGGGACAAAGTTTTCCTTGCCCCACTGATATGTGAAATATTTACAATGAAAATATTTACCGAAAAATGGGGTGCTTACAGGAAAGCACCTCAACAGATACACTTTAACCTCCGCAACAGCCGGCAAAAGGGGAAAAGTGATTTAGAAGGAGAAAAGGTTTTTGCAATATTTATGCTGCTGTTTCTGCCCCAGATGAACTTTTATTCTACCGTTCAAACAGAAGTTTGTTTTCAAACCAGTTGCTGGTTTAAAGGAGCAGCTGATCTGGAATCCGTAAGAGTCAGCTCTACCCAAACAGTAAGCATGTTGACCAGAGGAAACTTATTCCCCCCGAAGCAACCCCTAGTAGGTCAGATGCCTGCAGAAGTGTTATCTTACCTTGAGCGTGTAAGATCCAGAAGAGAGGCTGGGGGCTCCCACAGGAGAGGACCGGGGAAGTGCTCTGCTCCGCTGCTGGTGACATGCGCTTGGCTTTTATGGGCAGGTGGGAGGAGCTGCGCCCCATAGTAGGTGGGCAGAGAAGGAGCGTTGGGCGGCAGCCCCGGGAGGAGCTGGACGCTCTGCCCTGGGGAGGGGCGGGGAGGGCAGAGCAAGGAGCCCGAAGGAGGGAGGAGAGACGGGGAGGGAGGGAGGGAGGGAGGGGGGTGCAGGAGTGGAGGAAGCAGTGGAAACGGGAGAGGGAGGGAGAAAGAGAAAGAGAGAGAGGGAGGGAGATAGTGACACACAGAGAGAGACAGAGAGAGAGGACGAAGGGAAATAGACATAGACAAAGGGATGTAGCCCACAGACAGGGAGAGGGCTGGGGAGAAAATGAATAGGGGACAGAGACAGTCAAACAAGCAAGATACAGAAGGAAAGGGGAAATGGATTATTTTCCATTTTGTATGACATTTTTGATGATGGTGGGGGCGGGAGTCGTGGGTGATCGTGATAGCAAAAGGTGTTTTCTGTGAATTTGAAAAGCTAAATAACGGTTCAGGGCCACTGAAGAGTTCATAGGCGAGGGAAAGGCGGGGAAGCTGGCCGTCGGAGTAGCACATCCCAGGCGCTGGGGGACGCGGAGCAGGCGGGGCGCGGGGCAGAGGTCTCCCCAGCCGGCCGCGATCCCGCCGCCCGCTGCGCTCCCGAAGCCCCTGTCTCCCACCACCCGCTGGTAAAACCCGGCCCTTCACTCAACGCTCCTGGCTGTGCTTTTTTTTTTTTTAACATCTTTATTGGAGTATAATTGCTTTACAATGATGTGTTAGTTTCTGCTTTATAACAAAGTGAATCAGCTATACATATACACATATCCCCGTATCTCTTCCCTTTTGCATCTCCCTCCCTCCCACCCTCTAGGTGGTCACGAAGCACCGAGCTGATCTCCCTGTGCTATGCGGCTGCTTCCCACTAGCTATCTGTTTTACGTTTGGTAGCGTGTATATGTCCACGCCGCTCTCTCTGGCTGTGCTTTTTGACGAGCAAGTTCTCCTGGTGCTGCCGGTAGTGAGGAGCAACCAGAGGCCCCTCTTGAGACTTCTGTGCAGCATTAAGGTAAATCCAGCAAAGGTTGGAAAGGATCAGTGGAGACTGGCTTTTGGAGAAAGGAACCTCAAAACCAGTCCGGTCCTCCAACATCTGCTTATGTAACAGGATTTCAGGGCTCTCTGCCCTCTGGTTATTTTCGGTATTTTAAAAACTCTCATTCCTAGCCATTGGAAAACGTCTTGGTGCCATAGCTCTCTCTCTGTGTGTCTTAAACATTAAGAGAGGATTCAACCAACAGGAGGCTGAAGGATCAGGCTGAAATTCTTAAGAAATACATTCAGAGAAAGAAAAACAAACTCCTTTAGCTGCCGAGTGGTGACTCACTTCCTAGCCCAAGCTTGATTTTTGCCACCAAAGGACTTAAGGCATTTTAAAAGAGAGAACCTGAGGGCTGAGAACCCTCAGAGAACCTGAGAACCCTAGGGGATGAGGGACACTGACAGGGGGAAGGGAGGGACAGGGAGATGGATGGGTGGGGCTGAAAAGAATAAGGAAAATAACTTTTATTGAAAATATTGATATATAACTATATAATATGTATAGCTATATGTATACATATATAAAACTGAATTCAGTGTTCACCACAACCTTATGAGGTTAGGTATGATTCATACTGTGTAGATTTTTTATTTTTTCTCTTTTTTTAAGCAAGGAATTTCAAAGGGTTAAGCGACTAGCTCAGGCTAACAAGAGGGGGAGCCACAGCTGGTGAGCTTGCAAAGCACCTGCACTCTGCACCTCAGACCACCATATAGAACACCTAGCCTGGTCTCAGGTTAGGTCCTGATGTCTTTGTGTGTGTGGAGAGGGGGTTTGGGGGGAGGGGGTGTTGCCAGACTCCAAGAGAAGGAAAAATGATGGCCAAGAGTGGGATTTGTTGAACTGGGTACTGTTGACATCTTGGGCCAGATAATTCTTTCTTGTGGAAATCTTTCCTGTGCATTGGAGGATGTTGAGCAGCTCCTCTGGCCTCTGCCCACCAGATGCCAGTAGCACCCTCCTCCGTGAGTTATGAAAATTGAAAATGTCCCTACATGTAGCCAAACTGGGGGGGGGGCAGGAGGCAAAAGTCCCCTCCTCCCTTTAAGAACCATTGGTTTTAAAAGGTTCGCAACTATAAAAAAAGGATTTTAAAGAAATCCATTAAGAAAACACCCAATAGTGGCATTTGGATAATAGTAATATTAGCTGCCGTACGTGTTAAGGTTACACTGGACATAGTTTTTACATATTCATATTTCCATCTGTCTGCCTCTAGACTTCAAAGCCTCAATTGTTTTCTTTGTAACTAAGCTTATTCTCAATTGGATACACCTGGGAGTCGTAGAGTCCCATGTGCCCAGGGTCTGAAGGAGGATTAGTGATATATGAGATGAAAGTTTTAAGTTCTTTGTCATAAACACAAATTTGATGTTAGAACAGTTATTCGAATGTTACTCATGATGTTTCATGTCATTAATTATTTGCCTTAATAGGTATAATTTTTCATCTCTAGACCCTCTTCAGAAATAGTATGTTTGTGTTTTGAGAATGTGGCTAAATCCACTGAAGGAAGTCTATGAAATGAACAACCCTTGTAACTGGACCTAGAAGTAAAACTGCATTGACTATTCTGGGGCTGACCCCTGAAACCAAATGTGATTTTACAGAGAAGGTACCACTTCTGGGACTTTATAGTTTAGCAAAGAAATGTTTTCTGGGCAAACTAAATAGGACCCAATTAGAGGTACGTCTGGGTGATAAAAGTGTTAGTAGATAGCCTCATCAGGTTATAACAAATCATCTTTTCAGTTCTGATTTAATGCCTCCAAACATTCCAGTTCCATCACATAGTTGTGAAAAATAGAAACAGAGAAGGCAAGAAAAGCACATTCAAAGGGAAGGCAATTGACGGCTGTATTTTCTTTTCCTTTGTTCCTCCATCACTTCCTCCTTTCAAACCTGAATATCCAGCCACTATAACAAAAGAGCTCCTTTCATTTTGTTTGGATGGTGCTAATGATTAGTTCGTTTCTCCAGTTCACACTAGCCTGAATCTGATTCAGTAGCAGATCTGGACCACAAGTCAGGAATCCCGGAATGTGATCTCTTCGCTGAGTCTTAGAGTGCCCTTCTAGAATCTCTTGAAAGTGACTTAGGTTTGAAATGACCTAGTTTGGTCTTCTGTGGAAAGAAAGGAATCCAATGACAACATATTAGATGGCTCTGAAGTTTCCATTGTGTGAATATAATAACAACTACAGATGATTACCTTATTTTAAAGAGCTTTGAAAATGGAAGCTTTTTTTTTCTTATTTAGAATTATTCAATTAACAAATATTTATTAAGAATGGATACAGGCAGTGTGGGGTATTCAAAGCAGAGGAAAACAAGTATGTAGATTTACTCTCATGGAAGAAAAAAAGCATGAAATTCCTGAGAGTTGGGTAGCAAAGAGACTTCAGGGAGGAGCTGGCATTTGAGCTAACTGTGGAAAGTAACATTGGGATAGATGAGTGATGAATAGTACAACAAGGGAGGAAATGTATACAACTAGGGAAGGCACAGGAATATTTGGGCGATGGTGAATGGCCGGCATGACTTAAGTGAAGGGTCTGTGTAGCAGAACAATGAAGCTAAGCAGCAGGAAAAGAGAGGTGGAGTCAGCCTGTGGAAGGCATTAAATGTCACCTCGTAGTCTGAACTGTATACTGTAGGCAATGAGGAGTCATTGAAGACTTTTGAGCAGTAGAATGGCATGATGGAAATGGCATATTATTAAGAATTTACTTTTCTTTGAATAGGCTCTTTATAGTAGCTTTGCATATAAATGCTTGCCAGTATGTCCAGGGCCATTAGCATACTTAGAAACAGAGGAAACAGAGTGTCTGCGTCCTGCAGACTTGGAGGTCTGGGTGAGGTGGCAGAAACAATGGTGTCAGAAACAACAGAGTGTCCCTACAGTGTCCCGGGTGACTGTAAGAAGACTGGGAAGACAGAATTCTCCCAGGGTGTGGCCAGGATGATAGATGGGATTAATGTGAAGGGTGGTGCTGCTCTGTGTGTCAGAGGAGCCAGTCTCTTCTTCACCTGTTGTAGCTTTAATGTTGTCAAAAAGTATCAGTCCCGAGATAATAGGTCTGATGTAGAGATCCTTGCGTTTTCAGTGTTCCTGGATTAGGAAACAGTGGACCCTGGCATTAAAAACTATACCATCACATTTATGGGGTTTTTCTTTAATACTTTGAATTATTTCCTATGTGTTACCCTTGGCAAATTTCAACGTCCAATTTTTCCTGCCACTCCTGAGTGCATCAAAATGCAAATGAACATGGCTTTGGGGCTAAACAAAAATCACTGATGATTTGAAGTTCGATGTACAGAAATGTGCACACCATCTATCAAATGACCCATCAGTCAGCAGCCTAAGCTTCTGTTAAGTATCACCAAATATGATCTTGGACTGCAAGGCACTTACAACTGCCAGCTCTCCTAGGACATTTAAAGTAGGGTTTTATTTACAAAAATTGAAAAGGCTCACAGCACAGAAGAAAGGCACACCTCTCTTGCATTCCAAAGGAACTTTGGATTCTGTGAGTCACTGTTTCCCTGTTGGCCCAGATGGTGGAGAGCTGACTGACTCGGGTGATCCCACAGATGACTGCCTCACAGCTCCCGCTGGCTTTATAAAGAGCACTGGACACAGAGTCAGCAAATATGGGGTTTAGTCCCAGCTGGGCCACCAACTACCCATGAAAACTTGGGACAGATGTTTTATCCTTTTTGGATTCAGGGTCTGTATGTAAAATAAGGAGGCTTAACTAGACATTCTCTAAAGTTCTTTTCACCTTTTAGATGCCTGCTCTGTACTAGTTGGTAGATGCTTCTCTTACTCAACATCCCCATGAAGCCAACCTGGTGTTCAGTGATACACGTGCTCAATTTTAGGCACAGGAATAAGGACTCATAATACATTAGTCCAGTGTTTGCTACAAGGGGATCACACCCCAACATTAAACCTTGTCTGTATTCTAGATAGAGAATCCCCAAAGGTGGAATATACCGTTGTCACTTAACAGTAACCATTGTCTCTCTAGGTCTAGGACTTGGCAGAAGTCTCCCAGATTTAGCCATCAGCCTCTAAACCTTGAGGCCTTTTAACTTTCTTCTTCTGAATCAAGTAGTAATTCTCCTTTTGATTGATGTAAATGTAACCACACCACATAGAGCCCCAGATTCTGAAAATTCTATTCCTTGTGCCAGATTTGCTTGATGTCCAAATACATTGATTTGATTTCCTAAGAAGCCCTCTACTCTTCTCCCACTGTGAATTCTTCCCTCTCCCTAGCGCTTCACCTCTTTATTTTTTTAGTTAGGAAAAATCTGATTGCCCTTTTCAATATAGACTAAATTATTGTAGTTCTTTGTAGTTTCTCAAACGAATAGACTTTTACTAGGATCTCTGAACCTTTTTCCAGCTCTTACCCTCTCCATAACCAATGACACCTAAAGTCACTCCATTCTTTTTCTGTTTCTTGAAAAATTTCATTGTAGGAATTCTCTCACAGGGGCAGTGCAATGAAGAGGGAGAAATATAGTCCAGGGATTTTTTGTTTTCTTACTCAAGAGTGGAAAAGTAAAAGCTTTCCAATGTACTAGAGAAATGTAGTTCACTCTTACCATGTGCCATCTTTGATCCTATCTAAAAAATGGGAATGTCTTGATCCTAGACCTCCCTTGCTGAATAATTCTTAATCCTGCTTTATTTTTTATCCTCCACTCTTTCCAACTGTGGTTTACTCTCTTATGCTCTTATTAATATTTACCTCATGTTCAATTTTAATAAATCCCATGTTTCCTGCTCAGAGTTATATCTTATACAACCTAAGATTTTCATGAAAAACTCCAATTTGACAGGCAAAAATGTTTGTCTGAGATAAGAGGGCTAACAGTTTTCCTGACCTTAGACTGGCACATCCTATCCCCAAATCACCTGCCTGTTGCTTCCACAGCAGTCACCCTAAACCCAGCAATGATTATGTCATGTTTTCATTCAGATACCTTTAGTGACACCACACTATTTATAAAGAAATCCATATATTATACAGCACAGGGAATATAGCTAATATTTTATGATAACTATAAGTGAAGTGTAACTTTTAAAAATTGTGAATCACTATGTTGTACATCTGAAACTTACATAATATTGTAAATCACCTATACCTCAATAAAAAAATTCAAAGTCATCTTCTGGCATTTAAGACCCCACTCCAAGATTCAAGTCCAGTCTTCACTTCCAATTTCATTTATATACCCTGTGCTTCAGCTAGGGGAAAAAATTTGCTTTTCACAATATCCGTGCCCTCAGCTCTTCATCTTCTATGTTATGGTCGATGGAGCACTGGTTCCCAGATCAATATGGATAATTGCTCAAATCCTTTATTACTTCAAGACCACCTTCTTTAGGAAATGTTTTCTGATCTTTTTTCTGAACCTCCCAGGGAAATTGGTACTTATGACATTTTCCACTGTTTACTGTTTTATTACCTATACTCACTTATTTTCTCCTCAAATTCATTGCTCCCTCCTTGAAGGCTTAACCTTTTCTTCCCCTGAAAAGAAATATATATTGACTACCTATGCTAGGCCTAGCATAGCATAGGGAGTCAATATATATTTGTGAATTGTGGGACATTTTTTGAAAATAAATCATTAAATCCTTTCCTATCTTTCTCTATTCCTAGCCCCTTTTACTCCATTTGACTCAAAAAAAATTTTAGAGCTGCTAGTATGTTTCCGGCAGGGTCATAGAAACTGGGGTTCAAAAGACCATTATAGCTTGGTTCACATTTTTGAGGAATTTAAACAGTCTTGTTGGGGAGACAGAGATAACTAGGCAATTTCCATGCAATATGGTCAATACTATGGGTGAGCTAAGTTCTGGGCACTGCAGGAGCTCAGAGAAGGTCCTTGCTCATGAGGGGAAGCCTTGGTGGTTACTCTGAATGCTAGGATGGCATCAAGAAGCACACAAAAAAGGAAAGCTTGGTCCTTATCTGTGCCTGTTGGGGGGAAAATACAATGGTATGCTTTGTGTTTTTGGTGCGAGATCAGGAGGATTAGTCTGCACATTGACCTGAACATTGAGTCTTCCTGCCTGGTAATTCAGTCAAGGTGCAGTGCTTATTTGAGTAGATGTGTTTCAATATTGCTTTGAAATAAAAGAAAAAGGGAACCTGAATACACTCTCCTGGTATACACCATCACACACTAAGAGTTTTGACTGGCTAAATGAAGGAATAATAGGCTGCACCTCATGCTGAATGCACTTAAGAATTGGTGCCACTTGTCTTTGGATGCTCTGTGATGGCTGGACACCACCTCAGGGTGTCTGGTTCCCATCTATTTCCTTTAAAGGCAAACATCTTCCAAGATAGCCTTAGAGAGTCTCCATGACAACAAAGGCAACAATTTAGAGTTCTACCATGGCTTCTGTATTATTCATGAATTTATTTCCTAAATGTGGACATATAATGGTTGGCCACTGTAATTTGTGCTTAGGGCCACAACCTGGTTTTGTGAGCACACTCAGTGTGCCAATATGAGATCTCTTCGTCTGGTAGTCCACTCATTTTCCTAGAAGGAAAGTCACAATCTTGGAGTTTCACTCTATGTATAAGGAAATAGGCAAGTCTATTTGCAAGATAACATTAAAAACACCACAGCTATTGACATGTGGGTAAATGGGCTTTAGATCACTACGTAAGGGAATGGGAAGAGAAGTGGCCTGTTAAGAAGTGAGACTTAAATTCCTGTGCAAAAAGTGGCCAGGTCCCATGGAACTCTTGTAACTTGTTACTTATAGTTTTGGTCCTGTTGGATTTTGGAGAAGGTGTCTGTGTCATGCTATCTTGGTTTCATCTTATTTTTCATATCCTCATTTCTTCCATGTTCCAATTTCTTCATTTTCCTAGTTTTCAATTAAATTTAATTCTGTTGTATGTCTTTTGCATCCTTTCTGGAGCCTTCATTTTTTATTAGACTTTCTGTGCTGGATTTATTTCCAGAGAGTTTCAGGTAGGTACTCAGATCACATCTGGCCATCTGGCACAGGAAGAACACTGTTCAGGGTCAGATAGACTTCCCCGATCCCCACTTTCTCTACGACTAGACCAAGAGGGTTTCCTACTGGACATTTTTGAAGATAAGCCATGTTTATATCAGCAGACATGGATATTACTTGTTATTTTAATTTGTGTAATCTTTTCTTCACTTCTGCCTTCTAGATTATAAATTTCTCAAATTGAGAAGTCAAAAAGTCTACGAGCTCCTTGAAAGCAGAAATCTGTGTTGCTCAAAGTACCAGCATAGGGCTAATTGCACTAATAAACACTTGTTGATTTATTGCCCTTTTGAGACTTTGAAGATGGCACATCTTTAAAATCCATGAATATATTTGCATCTGACTATTTCTCTATGACAGAAATATTTATAGGCATATTATTAAAAAATAATGAATTGTAGGTATTGGGGAGCCTCTTCTTAGGTCCCAACCTGGGTCATAATTTTTGAAGGAGAAACGGTATCATTGACTTTACTCATAAATAAAAAATCCCGCAGAGACCTTCAAGATGGCAGAGGAGTAAGAAATGGAGATCTACTTCCTCCCCACAAATACATCAGAAATACATCTACATGTGGAACAAACCCTACAGAACACCTACTGAACGCTGGAAGAAGACCTCAGACTTCCCAAAAGGCAAGAAACTCCCCACGTACCTGGGTAGGGCAAAAGGAAAAAGGAAAAACAGAGACAAAAGAATAGGGACGGGACCTGCACCAGTGGGAGGGAGCTGTGAAGGAGGAAAGGTTTCCACGCACTAGGAAGCCCCTTCCCGGGCGGAGACTGCGGGTGGCAGAGGGCGGAAGCTTCGGAGCCGCGGAGGAGAGCGCAGCCACAGGGGTGCGGAGGGCAAAGCGGAGAGATTCCCGCACAGAGGCTCGGCGCTGACCAGCACTCACCAGCCCGAGAGGCTTGTCTGCTCACCCGCCGGGGCGGGCGGGGCTGGGAGCTGAGGCTCGGGCTTCCGTCGGATCCCAGGGAGAGGACTGGGGTTGGCGGCGTGAACACAGCCTGAAGGGGTTAGTGCGCCACGGCTAGCCGGGAGGGAGTCGGGGAAAAAGTCTGCAGCTGCCGAAGAGGCAAGAGACCATTGTTTTGGGGTGCACGAGGAGAGGGGATTCAGAGCACCGCCTAAACGAGATCCAGAGACGGGCGCGAGCCGCAGCTATCAGTACAGACACCAGAGACGGGCATGAGACGCTAAGGTTGCTGCTGCAGCCAACAAGAAGCCTGTTTGCAAGCACAGGTCACTCTCCACACCGCCCTTCCTGGGAGCCTGTGCAGCTCGCCACTGCCAGGGTCCCGTGATCCAGGGACAAATTCTCCGGGAGAACGCACGGCGCACCTCAGGCTGGTGCAACGTCACACTGGCCTCTGCCACCGCAGGCTCGCCCCGCATCCGTACCCCTCTCTCCCCCCAGCCTGAGTGACCCAGAGCCCCTGAAACAGCTGCTCCTGTAACCCCGTCCTGTGTGAGCGAAGAACAGACGCCCTCAGGCGACCTACATGCAGAGGCGGATCCAAATCCAAAGCTGAACCCCGGGAGCTGTGCCAACAAAGAAGAGAAAGGGAAATCTCTCCCAGCAGCCTCAGGAGCAGCAGATTAAATCTCCACAATCAACTTGATGTACCCTGCATCTGTGGAATACCTGAATAGACAACAAATCATCCCAAAATTGAGGCGGTGGACTTTGGGAGCAGCTGTAGACCTTGGCCGTGTCACTGACAGGGTCTTGGTGCTCCAGCTGAGTGTCACGCCTGTGCCTCTGAGGTGGGAGAGCAGAGTTCAGGACATTGGTCCACCAGAGACCTCGCAGCTCCATGTAATATCAAATGGTGAAAGCTCTCCCAGAGATCTCCATCTCAATGCTAGTACCCAGCTCCACTCAATGACCAGCAAGCTACAGTGCTGGACACCCTATGCCAAACAACTAGCAAGACAAGAACACAACCCCACCCATTAGCGGAGAGGCTGCCTAGAATCATAATAGGGTCACAGACACCCCAAAACACACAACAGGGCGAGGTCCTGCCCACCAGAAAGACAAGATCCAGCCTCATCCACCATAGCACAGGCACCAGTCCCCTCCACCAGGAAGCCTACAAAACCCACTGAACCAACCTTACCCACTGGGGACAGATACCAAAAACAACAGGAACTATAAACCTGGAGCCTGTGAAAAGGAGACCCCAAACACAGTAAGTTAAGCAAAATGAGAAGACAGAGAAACACACAACAGATAAAGGAGCAAGCTAAAAACCCACCAGACCAAACAAATGAAGAGGAAATAGGCAGTCTACGTGAAAAAGAATTCAGAGTAATGATAGTAAAGATGATCCAAAATCTTGGAAATAGAATGGAGAAAATACAAGAAACATTTAACAAGGACCTAGGAGAACTAAAGATCAAACAAACAATGATGAACAACAAAATAAATGAAATTAAAAATTCTCTAGAAGGAATCAATAGCAGAATAACTGAGGCAGAAAAATGGATAAGTGACCTGGAAGATAAAATAGTGGAAATAATTACCACAGAGCAGAATAAAGAAAAAAGAATGAAAAGACTTGAGGACAGTCTCAGAGACCTCTGCAACAACATTAAACACACCAACATTCGAATTATAGGGGTCCCAGAAGGAGAGAAAAAGAAAGGGAGTGAGAAAATATTTGCAGAGATTATAGCTGAAAACTTCCCCAATATGGGAAAGGAAATAGTCAATCAAGTCCAGGAAGTGCAGAGTCCATAAAGGATAAATCCAAGGAGAAACACGCCAAGACACATATTAATCAAACTATCAAAAATTAAATACAAAGAAAAAATGTTAAAAACAGCAAGGGAAAAACAACAAATTACATACAAGGGAATCCCCCTTAGGTTAACAGCTGATCTTTCAGCAGAAACTCTGCAAGCTAGAAGGGAACGGCAGGACATATTTAAAGTGATGAAAGGGAAAAACCTACAACCAATATTACTCTACCCAGCAAGGATCTCATTCAGATTCAACAGAGAAATTAAAATCTTTACAGACAAGCAAAAGCTAAGAGAATTCAGCACCACCAAACCAGCTTTAAAACAAATGCTAAAGGAACTTCTCTAGGCAGGAAACACAAGAGAAGGAAAAGACTTACAAGAACAAACCCAGAACAATTACGAAAATGAAACATACATATTGATAACTACCTTAAATGTAAATGGATTAAATGTTCCAACCAAGAGACATAGACTGGCTGAATGGATACAAAAACAAGACCTGTATATATGCTGTCTACAAGAGAGCCACTTCAGACCTAGGGACACATACAGACTGAAAGTGAGGGATGGGAAAAGATATTCCATGCAAATGGAAATCAAAAGAAAGCTAGAATAGCAATTCTCACATCAGACAAAATAGATTTTAAAATAAAGACTATTACAAGAGACAAAGAAGGACACTACATAATGATCAAGGGATCAATCCAAGAAGAAGATATAACAATTGTAAATATTTATGCACCTAACATAGCAGCACCTCAATACATAAGGCAAATGCAAACAGCCATAAAAGGGGAATTTGATAGTAACACAATCATAGTAGGGCACTTTAACACCCCACTTTCACCAATGGACAGATCATCCAAAATGAAAATAAATAAGGAAACACAAGCTTTAAATGATACATTAAACAAGATGGACTTAATTGATATTTATAGGACATTCCATCCAAAAACCACAGAATACACATTTTTCTCAAGTGCTCATGGAACATTCTCCAGGATAGATCATATCTTGGGTCACAAATCAAGCCTTGGTAAATTTAAGAAAATTGAAATCGTATCAAGTATCTTTTCCGACCACAACACTATGAGACTAGATATCAGTTACAGGAAAAAAATCTGTAAAAAATACAAACACATGGAGGCTAAACAATACACTACTAAATAACCAAGAGATCACTGAAGAAATCAAAGAGGAAATCAAAAAATACCTAGAAACAGTAAAGCAGAAACTAACACACCATTGTAAGGCAATTATACTCCAATAAAGATGTTTAAAAAAAAAAATGTAAGAAATGCTACCAAAAAAAAAAAAAAATCCTAGAAACAAATGACAGTGAAAACACGATGACCCAAAACCTAGGTGATGCAGCAAAAGGATTTCTGAGAGGGAAGTTTATAGCAATACAATCCTACCGCAAGAGACAAGAAACATCTCAAATAAACAAGCTAACCTTACACCTAAAGCAATTAGAGACAGAAGAACAAAAGAACCCCAAAGTTAGCAGAAGGAAAGGAATCATAAAGATCAGATCAGAAATAAATGAAAAAGAAATGAAGGAAACAATAGTAAAGATCAATAAAACTAAAAGCTGGTTCTTTGAGAAGATAAACAAAATTGATAAACCATTAGCCAGACTCATCAAGAAAAAAAGGGAGATGACTCAAATCAACAGAATTAGAAATGAAAAAAGAGAAGTAACAACTGACACTGCAGATACAAAGGATCACGAGAGATTACTACAAGCAAATCTATGCCAATAAAATGGACAACCTGGAAGAAATGGACAAATTCTTAGAAAAGCACAACCTTCCGAGATTGAACCAGTAGGCAATAGAAAATATAAACAGACCAATCACAAGCACTGAAATTGAAACTGTGATTAAAAACCTTTCAACAAACAAAAGCCCAGGACCAGATGGCTTCACAGGTGAATTCTATCAAGCATTTAGAGAAGCGCTAACACCTATCCTTCTCAAACTCTTCCAAAATATATCAGAGGGAGGAACACTCCCAAACTCATTCTACGAGGCCACCATCACCCTGATACCAAAACCAGACAAAGATGTCACAAAGAAAGAAAACTACAGGCCAATATCACTGATGAACATAGATGCAAAAATCCTCAACAAAATACTAGCAAACAGAATCCAACAGCACATTAAAAGGATCATACGCCATGATCAAGTGGGGTTTATCCCAGGAATGCAAGGATTCTTCAATATATGCAAATCAATCAGTGTGATAAACCATATTAACAAATTGAAGGAGAAAAACCATATGATCAACTCAATAGATGCAGAAAAAGCTTTCGACAAAATTCAACATCCATTTACGATAAAAACCCTCCAGAAAGTAGGCATAGAGGGACCTTACCTCAACATAATAAAGGCCATATATGACAAACCCACAGCCAACATCGTTCTCAATGGTGAAAAACTGAAACCATTTCCATTAAGATCAGGAACAAGAAAAGGTTGTCTGCTCTCACCACTATTATTCAACATAATTTTGGAAGTTTTAGCCACAGCAATCAGAGAAGAAAAAGAAATAAAAGGAATCCAAATCAGAAAAGAAGAAGTAAAGCTGTCACTGTTTGCAGATGACATGATACTATACATAGAGAATCCTAAAGATGCTACCAGAAAACTACTAGAGCTAATCAATGAATGTGGTAAAGTAGCAGGATACAAAATTAATGCACAGAAATCTCTTGCATTCCTATACACTAATGATGAAATATCTGAAAGAGAAATTAAGGAAACGCTCTCATTTACTATTGCAACAAAAAGAATAAAATACCTAGGAATAAATCTACCTAAGGAGACAAAATACCTGTATGCAGAAAGCTATAAGACACTGATGAAAGAAATTAAAGATGATACAAGCAGATGGAGAGGTATACCATGTTCTTGGATTGGAAGAATCAACATTGTGAAAATGACTCTACTACCCAAAGCAATCTACAGATTCAATGCAATCCCTATCACACTACCACACACTACCAATGGCATTTTTCAGAGAACTAGAACAAAAAATTTCACAATTTGAATGGAAACACAAAAGACCCCGAATAGCCAAAGCAATCTTGAGAAAGAAAAACGGAGCTGGAGGAATCAGGCTCCTGGACTTCAGACAATACTACAAAGCTACAGTAATCCAGACAGTATGGTACTGGCATAAAAACAGAAATATAGATCAATGGAACAGGATAGAAAGCCCAGAGATAAACCCACGCACATATGGTCACCTATTTTTGATAAAAGAGGCAAGAATATACAGTGGAGAAAAGACAGCCTCTTCAATAAGTGGTGCTGGGAAAACTGGACAGCTACATATAAAAGAATGTAGAACACTCCCTAACACCATACACAAAAATAAGCTCAAAATGGATTAAATTCCTAAATGTAAGGCCAGACACTATAAAACTCTTAGAGGAAAACATAGGCAGGACACTCTATGACATACATCACAGCAAGATCCTTTTTGACCCACCTCCTAGAGAAATGGAAATAAAAACAAAAATAAACAAATGGGACCTAATGAAACTTAAAAGCTTTTGCACAGCAAAGGAAACCATAAACAAGATGAAAAGACAACCCTCAGAATGGGAGAAAATATTTGTAAATGAAGCAACTGACCAAGGATTAATCTCCAAAATATACAAGCAGCTCATGCAGCTCAATAACAAAAAAACAAACAACCCAATCCAGAAATGGGCAGAAGACCTAAATAAATATTTCTCCAAAGAAGATATACAGATTGTCAACAAACACATGAAAGGATGCTCAACATCACTAATCATGAGAGAAATGCAAATCAAAACTACAATGAGGTATCACCTCACACCAGTCAGAATGGCCATCATCAAAAAATCTACAAACGATAAATGCTGGAGAGGGTGTGGAGAAAAGGGAACCCTCTTGCACTGTTGGTGGGAATGTAAATTGATACAGCTACTATGGAGAACAGTATGGAGGTTCCTTAAAAAACTACAAATAGAACTACCATACGACCCAGCAATCCCACTACTGGGCATATACCCTGAGAAAACAATAATTCAAAGAGTCATGTACCACAGTGTTCATTGCAGCTCTATTTACAATAGCCAGGACATGGAAGCAACCTAAGTGTCCATCGACAGATGAATGGATAAAGAAGACATGGCACATATATACAATGGAATATTACTCAGCCATAAAAAGAAATGAAATTGAGTTATTTGTAGTGAGGTGAATGGACCTAGAGTCTGTCATACAGAGTGAAGTAAGTCAGAAAGAGAAAAACAAATACTGTATGCTGATACATATATATGGAATCGAAAAGAAAAAAAAAATGTTCTTAAGAACCTAGGGGCAGGACAGGAATAAAGACAGACATAGAGAATGGACTTGAGGACACCGGGAGGGGGAAGGGTAAGCTGAGACGAAG
This sequence comes from Balaenoptera ricei, assembly GCF_028023285.1. Classification (NCBI taxonomy): domain Eukaryota; kingdom Metazoa; phylum Chordata; class Mammalia; order Artiodactyla; family Balaenopteridae; genus Balaenoptera; species Balaenoptera ricei. Next base: position 114,367,679 of record NC_082642.1, read on the forward strand.
TGAGAGAGTGGCATGGACATATATACACTGCCAAATGTAAAATAGATAGCTAGTGGGAAGCATCCACATAGCATAGGGAGATCAGCCCGGTGCTTTGTGACCGCCTAGAGGGGTGGGATAGAGAGGGTGGGAGGGAGATTCAAGAGGAAGGAGATATGGTGATATATGTATATGTATAGCTGATTCAGTTTGATATAAAGCAGACACTAACACACCATTGTAAAGCAATTATACTCCAATAAAGATGTTAAAATAAAAATATCCCTCCTTTCATGCTGTTAGCATACATTCTCATGAGGGGAAAGAGTTGGCCTGTTACTCATTACAACTTATTTTTGGACCCACAGTGATGACTGGATACCGTAAGCATTTGGTCCAGGTGAGAATCTAATTTTCTTTTCCCTCTGAATAATAATAATGCTCTGTGGGACTCTGGTGCCTTGGAATATTAATAGGTGTTATATGTATGAAAAAATACTTCCAATCCATTTATGTTTCAGAAATTCTGTATTATTAAAATTAGATAGAGTTCTTTACAGCAGGGCTATTCCAAGCTTCCATGGCTAATGTGCTTTTTCAAATTCTAAAATGTAGATATTATACATACTGTTTTCTAAGACTATTTGACTACAGGACCAACCCGCACTGAGCCACCCTTTCCCCACTCTTTCCAAGGGACTTCTCACAGAACTAGTGCTCTGTGGGCCCTAAATTGGGAAATCCTGTCAGAGAAATTGCCACACCTACACCACCAGGACCAACACTCATACCAACATCACCACTCCCTCTTAAGTACAGATAGCACTTGATGCCTTTTGGAGCATTTCCACATGTATTATCTCACGTCATTTTCATTAGCTGTGATTAGGGTAGGGCAAGTATGACTTTATCAACCTAGTTGATGAGAAAGGAGACACATTATCCCAATAGTTGCTGCCGTAGTGTGTCAGAGAATTCCTGAGTTGCTTAGGGGTAAGGAGAACACAGGTCCATGGCTAGAAAATCCTTGGAATTATAAAGAGTTGGATTTTTCTCTGTTTTTTTATTTTGCAAACATTTTGCTCCCTTTCAGCACCCTGCCCAGAGGAAACTCTTCTACTTCATGAGGTGATATCCACATGATTTCAGACACTGTCCCATGTGGAGGGTGATATACTTCAGATGGTTTGACTCACTGTCAGTGTGCCAAGTGCATTTGCCCATGTAAAACAGACTGTAATACAATTGGGAGAAAATTGGAGGAAAAGGCTGAAATTTGACCAAAGCATTTCATTCATAGCAGAGAATTTTATACAGATTTGTTAGAAATTCTGAACACAGACCACTCATTGGGATGCTCTAGAAACTTCCCTCTGTCCCCAATTTGTATTTGGAAATTCATATATTTTTGATGTGTGTAGTCTGCACTAAATTTCCATAACTGTTTATGATTTTCTCCATTTGACACTAACATGAAGCTACTTTCAGTGGGTGGGTATAAACAACATGTTGTGGGCAAGCAATAGTTAAAAAGCAATTACCTAAGTCTATAGACTTAGTTTAGTAACCAGAGTTTTTTGTTTCTTGTTTTCCTTTGAAAGGACATTTGGAGAGAGACAGAGAGAAAAGGGCTTGTGAGTAATGGGAGTGAGTCTTCCAGACAACATTTCTCTAAAAAGGCATTCCTCTCTATACCTAATCCAATTTTCCCATTTACATCCCTCTTCCTTTGAAGCAAAAGCCATTAGTATTGTATAAAGGCAGTGAGTGGTATCAAAGAGACTCATTTCCTGATGTCCCTGAATGGCACAGATTTAAGCAAAGTCATTAACAGCAGAAATAAAAAAAATAACCAAAGTGAAAAAATACATAAGAGCAATAGAGTTCTTCCACCATAGTTTAGGCAATGACCTTTGAACACTTGCAGGCTGAGTGCCTACAAATCTTTGTAGAATCTGCCCTGACACCAAAAAGAGACAGTGCAGTGTGGGATGCTGAAGGGCCAATCTAAGGCAGGGGCCCTGACATTCTATAGATCTCCTCTATGTCCCTGCTGGAGGATCAGGGTCAGCTTGGCTATGATGCTTGCATCATAATCAGTGGCAGGGTAGTGGGCCAAGGGGCCCTCTTGAACCTTTCAAGACTGAGGGGGCATAGCTGGAGGAACCAGGCTAAAGCTTGATCTGTTAGGGAAAGCTGCGGGTCAAACATTGGTGTCTTGCTCTCCAATATATTTTCAGTGCCTACCATGGTTCAATAAATACTTGTGGGAAAATATGGATTGATGAATGAACATGACAAGGGCACCAGGTAAGAATACCAAGTCTGATGGGGAAAGGCAAGTTGGAAATCAGGGTGTTGTGCTAAGAGTCTGAAAGGGCATTAAAGATGAAAAGACGAAACCTCATGGTGCCAGGTTTTGGATGGATTAAAAGTGACATAGTGTTAGAAACAGAAACAGGAGGAAACCAAGAGTGTGTTTAGAGTGTGGCTCTAGCCACCCTCATTAAAGGCTAAATGGATTGGTGGTAAACTCCAGATATACATTCTCATGGTTTTATGTTAGACGTATTGCGTGCCGGCATATACTTGTTAATTATTCCACAGTATGGGATCAGTTCTTCCTGACTGATGTTTATAAAATCCCCAATTATGCAAACCCCTTTAGATACTGATAAAAAAAGTAGCAAGATCCAATGGGAATTTCAAATCTTATTTCATTTCCTGTGTAGATAGTGTTCCTAGGTAAGCAGCACTCTCATACACAGATCTACTGTCAGCAAGAAGGTATTGCATGGCAGGGAAAACCAGCATAAATTTAAAATTTAACCAGAGACAATTTACATTAGTAGGATATTCATCGTGGATATCTGGAAGAACTCATAATTCAAGTGGCAGGCTGAATTGATTCTTTCTGGTCTTTGTTTATCGATGTTTGTCAAGTCCCTAGGGTAAGCTTCAAGAAACAGGAGGTTTAAGACTTGTGTCATTCTCATCAACTATCATATTGCATTAGTAGTGGTTATAGCTCTGGTTTCTATTTATACCATGGGACTGATTTTAGCAAATTCAACATGTGGCAGTTTGCCCATTATTTACATGTTGCTTTGAAGCACATTGGTAATGGAGAATGAATGGCTTGATTTTCTGGAGATGAGAATAGAAATGTCTGGGTTATCATGGGACTGACCATGTACACACTTCACTTGTCACCATCTTATTAAATCAATTTCCAAAACGGAATTGCCAAACTTTTTGGCGTGCACATCTATCGTCCTTATATGGGAATCATTAGACTATGTAAATTCTGCCTTTTTGTAGTCATCTGTGCTTTACGTTCATGCGTGGAGTTACTCAGTAATATAAATAAGTCACAGACAAAGTCTTAGACAAAAAGTTCTTTGGACTGGGGAATAATAAAAGTTTTTTTTTTTTTTTTAATGTGTTTGTTGCTTCCATATGGCTTTTTGTTTATGTTCTGGATTACAGCCATTGCCACCATTGTGCAAAAGCCAGAAAGAAATTTAATCGGGTGTTGCCCACAGGGGGTGTGATTTATTATAGTTTTCAGTTTCCACCACATCTTACTAAGTCAATGGACCCAGATGCAGCATACCTCACTGGAGAGATCTAGGGCACACATGTTCGAAAACATCATTTCATAATTAAAACATGGTTCTATCTCTTTAGATCTCTTTGAATATAAAATCTCCTTTAAAAATGATCCTACTCTCCTAATTAGATGTTTCCCCAATTCTTTTCCACAAATATTATGTCTAGTTTTTGGTTTCCTGAAAAATATCTGCCCAATAATCCTTTTCTAAACATATATTTAATATAGTTTCTTAAATTTCTCAAGCTTTACATCTATTTGCCAGTATGTTTATCCCTGCAGCTTTGTAATGGAAATTCTGAAAAACAATGAAATTTCAGAGCACAGTTGGGAAGAAATACCATGTAACGCTCTTCCATGTTTTCCTCAATGTCTAGTCTTGCCCCTCTCCTGGCCGCTTCCTTGGTTGTCAACTTTTTTCATTCTTCTCCCTCTTTATCACCTTTTGCATCCAGACTGTTGTCAAGTCTTGTTTATTTGGTCAACATTTCATTCACCTACCCATTCATTCAGCTTGTATTTATTGAGCCTCTACTTTGTGCATGCAAAGGGTTAATCTCAAGGCATCGTGGGCACTGCTGTCTACAACATCCCCTACCACAAGCAAAGTACAGGCCTAATCATTTCTCATTTAGACCACTGAACTTGCCCTTTAGGGGTCTCAGAACAAGAGCCACTGGACACAGGGCTGGCCTGCTATAGTTCAGAGCACATTAAAATGAAGTCATTGTCCTGCCCAGTCCCACACTCTTGTTTCTTGATACCTTGACTCTTCCTCATTCTTAATAGCTGGCTACTGTGGTAGGCAGAATAATGGCCTTCCAAATATGGCCATGCCTTAATCCCCAGATCCTGTGAACATGTTACCTTATGTGGCAAAAGAGATTTTACAGATGTGATGAAGTTACGAAAGCTGAGATGGGGAGATCATTTTGGACTATCTGAATGAGCCCAGTATAATCACCTGAGTCTCTAAAAGCAGAGAACATTTCCTAGCTTGTTCAGAGAAAGAGATGTCACAAAAGAAGGGTCAGAGGGCAGCGACCTTGCTGACTTTGAAGATGGAGGGAGGGGGTCATGTGCCAGGTAATGCAGGTGGCCTCTGGAAGCTGGGAAACGCAAGGAATTGGATCATCCCCTTGAGCCCCCAGAAAGGACCTGCTGATGCTTTGATTTTAGGCAGTGAGGTCCAGGTCAGACTTCTCATTTAAGGTCTGTAGGATAATAAATCTGGGTTGTTTCAAGCCACTAAATTTGGGGTAACTTGATACGGCAGCATTGAAAACTAATACAGCTCCCTTCACAGCCATGGGCTTTTGTACTTCTCAGATTGGCTTTTGGCATCTCCTGCCTACTGGCCCCTCTACACTGACCTCAGTTGACTGCCTTCAGCCCTTCTTGGATCTCAGAGTGAGGACGTCATCCATGCCGTGATATCTGCTACCAACTGTGCATTCCTCAGCTTTTAGTTTCCTTTCTGACAATAGCTTCTCTGGACTTAACTATTTTTCCCTCTTATATTACTTTCCACCTTCAGTAGACCTTCTACACTAGACTAGGTTTCAAAGCTTTGGATTATCTGACCCCAAACTATCTTTCTGGTCCTGTCTCCTCCGGTTCCTCATGGTCAAGCCTATTCCAGTTAAATTGTACTTCTCCCTATTTTTTGCATGTAATCTTGACTTTAGAGACTTGAACCAGTCAGGACAGGGTAGGTCATGCTATAGAAACAAAAAACCCTCAAAGTTTTAGTGACTTATAAAATACCCACGTGCGTGTGTTGAGAGCTCTGCTCCACAGTTCCTCATGTGCCTGATGGAGCATCTCAGCACTTGCCGACCACTATGCAGCGGTAAGGAGCTGCACAAGGGGTCAGCAATTACGCCTAGATCAGAAGTAACATCTGCCCCTATGGCTTTCAGCCTAGCCATGTGGCCTCACCCAAGAGGGTTATAGAGTATAAGCCTATCATTTATGTTGAAAATGCCCATTGCCATCAGTCTATAATCCTCTACCAGAAGGATTCGGGAATAACTTCACATCTGTTAAGTCTGTCCACAGCTGTGTTCTCCTGCAAAAGAGGTTTCTTGGGTGCACCTGGCCATGGAATGGAAAAGTGCTTATTTTACTGTGTCCTCAGCTTACACCCCCAATGATTATAAGAACTTTAAGGGGAAGAAAATGTTTGTTCACTCAATCACCACAATCATGCCTTGAACCCCACTGAATGCAAAGTACAGTTGAGTGCCTGGGAACTATAATGATGAACTAGACTTCCCGCAGGGAAATAGTATCCACTGGCTATAGGCAGAAGCTCTGGGGTAAACTGCTCTCCCCAACTTTGGCAGTCATGCAGGAGGTGGTCAGGAAATCAGGTGGGACAAATCAGGGAGTGCATTGGGCTTATTAATTTTGTCCAACATTTGCATAGGCTTTTGAAGATAAGTCTGTTCTAGTTTACTTCACAACTTCCGAAGGAACTTACAAGTATGAATTTTATGGAATTTGAAAACCATCTAAGGAAGTTTTGTGCTAGAGTGAAAAAAATATGCTTTGGAATTAGGCTTCTAAACAGGATTCCCAGGTCTGTTCTCTATTACTGTGTGATCTTGGGAAAATTACTTAACTTCTCTGAGACTTGGTTTCTTCATCTGTATAATGAGTAATAGATTCCTCAAAAGATTAATGAGAAAACAGGAAATGCACTTATGCTGGTATCTGGCCCACTGAGGTTCTTAAACACTGGTTTTCTTCAATCTCCCTCATGAGACTCAATGGGTACTAATATTTCATTTCACTTTGTATTAGGTTATATACAGCACCATTAAAATTTGTTTTTATAAAGATTACTTTGCATAACTTTGCCATTTTATGTGGTTTTACTTCCTTTTTGTATTTTTCATTGTGGTTTAATTCACATACCATAAAATTAATGGTTTTAAAGTGTACAGTTCAGTGATAGTTACTGTATTAACAAAGTTGTGCAACCAATACCACTATTTAATTCTATAACACTTTATCACCTCCAAAAGAAAACACATACACTTAGCAGTCACTACCCATTTTATCCTTCTCCAGGTCCCTGAAAACCACTAATTTACTTTCTATCTCTGTGGACTTGCTTGTTCTGGACATTTCATATAAATGTAATTGTACATATGTGACCTTTTGTTTCTGGATCCTTTCACTTATCATAATGTTTTCAAGATTCATCCATGTTTTAGCATATATCTATACGTCATACTACCTTTTTATTGCCAAATAATATTCCATTGCATAGATGTACCACTTTTTGTTTACCACTTATCAGTTGATGAACATTTGGGTTGTTTTCCCTATTTGGATGTTATGAATAATGCTGCTATGAACATTGATGTACAAGTTTTGTGTAGTAACATGTTTTCATTTCTCTTGGGTATATCCTAGGAGTGGAGTTTCTGGGTCACTTTGTAACTCTATGTTAACTGTATGAGGGACTGCCAGACTGTTTTCCAAAGTGGTGGCCCTATTTTACATTCCCACTAACAATGGATGAAAGTTCCAATTTCTCCAAATCCTAGTCAACACTTGTTATTGCCTTTTTTTATTATAACTTTATTGTCTGTCTTTCTGATTATAGCCATCCTAATGAGTATGAAGTGGTATCTCATTGTGGTTTTGATTTGAATTTCCATAATGACTAATAATGTAGAGCATCTTCTCACGTGCTTGTTAACTTTTGCATATCGTCTTTGGAGAAATGTCTAATTAAAGCAGTTTCCTTGCTTTTTACACCATTTCTTCTTGTTTTAAATTTTCTTTTTTTCTTTATACTGCTAGACTTTCTGATCCCAGTTGGACACAGAGGTGGTGTTTGAGTGAAGTACCAATTCCTTAGCTGCAAGCCATTGAAGGCAAGAACACAACTGTGAGCCTGACATCTGGGACCTAGCCCTGCTTTGCCGCACCTGTCTGTGAGGCCTGGGACAAGTAGCTATAACCTCAGCCTCCTCATCCTGTTCAACCAGGTTAATTCTTCTCTATCTGCAACACACAGTAATGAGCACCAGCTATACATCAGATATGGTGCAAGGTCCTGGGAAACATAGCTGAATAAGGCTTGGTTTCTCTGCATGGTACCCCTTGACATCTAGATATATTTAAATGGATATTACAATATAACAGGATGCAGTCACAGGGAAGATAATCAAATACTGTGGAAGCTCCAACAAGGGGACAGCTGACTGTCCCCGAAGCCATCTGAAGATGCTTCAGGGAAGAGGGTCTCTAAAGTGTCTTCCCACATTAAAATTCCCTGAATCTAGGACATCCTTCCCTTTCAGTGTACATGTTTTATTGTATTAAATGGAGGGGTTATATTGCTTATCAAAATTTACAGAACTGTAGTAATTAATGTTTACTGAGTTTATTAGGAAAACAAATAGAGTGCTTGCCAGTTCTTGGTACACTGGGGTGGAACCAGGCTTTATTTGTCTTTGCATCTCAGTTCCCAGTGTATGTTGGGTGAACAAATCATTTTAGAAAGAAGGGGAATTTACAAACTACATTTTAGATGCCTCAACTATAATTTTTCATTTTATACTTGGGCCCCCCAATAATAAAAAGATTTGTTTTTAAGATACTTTAATCCTTAGTGGGGAAAATTCAGCTTCCTAATGGAGAGTTCTGTAACGCTCTTTGTTAACAAGTAATTATCACTCCCTCTTACCTGGTTCCAAAGTTCTTTACACTTTTAGCCCAACTGACTACAGGTCTGTTCCTTTGCCCCCAGTGTTACAAGGTCCTTTTAGCTTTAAAGACTTAGAGAGTCTGTAGATGGAGGGAAGCTTTGGGATCTTTTAAAATTCCAACCCTTAATTTTATAGAAGAGGAACCGAGCATGGGTTATGTCAAACGATCTTGGCAAGTCCGAGTCCAGGATCCAGGCATTCAGTCTCTCCCTCAGTAGGTTTCCTTTCTCTTTCACATCTTCTTTCTCTCTTTCAAAAAAATCAACAAGTTAAAATTAAATAAGTGGTCTGAACAAAAATGAATCTGTAATATATTTTAAATTGATTGGAGGTGTGCAAGAAAGTATTCTGAATACTCCTGAATTCCTTGATAGACTTCAAAATAGTCTTTCTTAGACTAATTGTATTAGTCAGCTAGGGCTACTGCAACAAACTATCATAGAATTGGTGGCTTTAACAATAGAAACTTATTTTCTTGCATTTCTGGAGACTGGAAGTCTGAGATCAGGGTGCCAGCATGGTCAGGTTCTGGTGAGGGCTCTCTTTCTGGTTTGCAGATGGCTGCCTTCTTGCTGTGTCCGCACATGATGCAGCGAGAGATCTCTTTCTTCTTCCTCTCCTTGTAAGGCCACTAATCTTATTGGATTAGGACCCCTCCCTTATGATATCATTTAACCTTAGTTACCTCCCCAAAGCCCTATCTCCAGATACAGTCACCTGGGGGGGTTGGAGCTTCAATATATGAATGGGGGAGGCAGGGGTACACAATTCAGTCCATAGCACTAATGAATTCATTCTTTAAAATTTCCCTCCCTCTGAACCTCTCTCTCTCTCACCCTTTCTCCCTGACTCGTAGGGAATATTGGGGGTGAGGTAATTATAATATTTTTGGAAGAATTTTTTTGACTGAGAAATATTTTGTGTGTGTATGAGTAATAAGTAAAAAACATGTTACTATTCCCTAACCAAAGATTAAATATTGTTTCCAATCACCCTTTGAATTGCTAACATGGAAAAGAGTTAAAACAGGGACCATAAAATTTATTATTGGAATAACTGAACATTGGCTCTATTATTCAAATTATTGAAACAAGATCTGTCTTGGATGAATATCTGTCAGGGATAGGCCAGAGGAGATTCCAACACTGGGTGGGAATTGGGAAAGATAAATTTGGAGATTACTTCCAATTTTAAGATTTTATGATTCTCAGTAGAATATTGGTTTTACCTCCTCTTTCCTACTGAACACCCTTGATGCAGGTGCTAACAAATAGTGAAATGCCCCCACATGCAAGTAGCAGGAGGGTGCAAGGACCAAAGTGAGGCTTCTGGTAAATCCACTATCAAAATTGAGAGCTGGCTGTATCAATGTTGGTTGATGAGTAATGTTGATTATGGAATATTAATACACTAGCGTTGGAAAGGGAAGCTACTATTGCCACCCAAAGAGCAATGGTTAACAAAGTGAGAGTAGCAGAGAAACAGCTGCTGATGAAAGAGGGCTTTACGTCAAAGGGATTGCTAACATCTTTTATTGTATTTATTCAATATTTTGATATAAAGTAAATGTAAGGAACATTAAAGACCATCTTTGAAACAAATAGCAATGGCCATCTTCCACATAAATGATAGGCTTATACATTTCCAAAATGGTAGGTATATATTATTTCACAAATCTATGAAGTCCTTGGGAAGAGGTGTCATGTTCTAGGAATATTTCCACTCCCAGCATGTAGCACAATGCCTAGCACATAGGAGACATATGGTAACCACTGAATGAATTATTTAATGACTATACCTAAATAATATGGGTTACTTTATTTCCTATATTTATTTTAAAAATTTCCTTTTCTTGAGTGTATTTTTGAGAGCTTTACTTAGTTATAATTGACTACAATAGCCTGCACATATTTATAGTGTATAATTTGATAAGCTTAGACATGTACACCCTTGAAACCATCATCATGATCAAGAGAGTGAACATACACATCAACCCAAAACGTTTCCTCGTGCTCCTTTGTAATCCCTTTCTCCTGCCTCTGTCCACATACTGTCTCCCCAGACAACCACAAATCCTTCTGTTACTTTCAATTCAATTTCATTTTCTAGAGTTTCATATGAGAGGAATCATACAATATATACTCTTTTTGTATGGCTTTTTTCACTTGGCATAATTATTTTGAGATTCATCCATGTTGACGTGTTGTTGCATGTGTCAATAGTTCATTTCTTTTCTTTTTTAATTCACTAGTTTTTATTGCTGAGTAGTACTTGGTTATATGGATATACCAAAATTTGTGTGTTTATTCACCTATTGATGATTTGGGTTGCTCCTAGCTTTTGGCTATTACAAATAAAGATACTATGAACAATGTATCTTGTTCACAGTGTACATGGTTCAATGAGACTTGAACTACATACAAGTCTCTGTATGGGTCAGTATGCTTTCTTTTCTCTTGGGTAAATTCCTAGGGGTAGAATGGCTATATTTTATGGTATGATGTTTAAATATGGTATACTTTTGAATTTTTAAGAAATTTCCAAACTATTTTCTAAAGTGATTGCACCATTTTACATTCTCATCAGCAACAGTTTATGGGTGTTGCATTTTCTCAATATCTTTACCAACACTTGGTATGGGCAATCTTTCTAATTTTAACCATTGTAATAGGTGTGTAGTGGTATCTCATTGTGGTTATTTTTCACTTCCCTAATGTTTAATTATGGCAAACATCTTTTTATGTGCTTATCTGCCATCCATATATCTCCTTGGTGAAGTATCTGTTCAAATCTTTTGCCTATTTTAAAAAATTTGGTTGTTTTATAAATTGGATCAGAGATCTTTCTATATTCTGGATACAAGTTCTTTAACAGATATATGCTTTATCAATATGCTGTGCAATTTGATTTGTAAAGTTATGAATATAGTCCTAAGCACTTTATAAATACATAAAACAGTACTTAATTAATAATACTTCAAACTAAGCTTATAAAAATAATTCTGAAGACAAATGAAGATTAGTGCTATCTTAAGCAGATAGAGAATCAGTAGGGGGTCAAGTTAGGCTTTCAGGTTCTCATTTGATTACCTTTGGTTTTTCTACTTGCTAAACTTTGCTCATATGTTCCTTCTTAGCATGTTGAGAATTACCTGTATTACCTATACAGGGCAGTTATAAATGTAAAACATATTTTTTGTTATCACAGATTATCTCATTTTCTTAATATAATATTTAAATTTTTATCATGGTAACGCATACACATGGTTAGATAAGGCAATATTTATAGACAAGGCTTATAAAGATCATCAGCAATTCTCTGATCTATCCCTCAATCATCACCACTCTCTGAGACAACACTTTCAACTCTTAAAAAGATACTTCTTCTGGTAGTTGCGTCTGTATTCGTAAATAATAGTCCTTATATAGGGTTATCTATTTTAGCCTTTATCCATTGATTTTCTTTTATGATAAAGGAAGATTTAGATCTTTTACATGCCTGCAATTTTAGTTAAATCAGTAGACAGTGGTCATACCAATAATAACACAAAATAACAATAACAGAAAATAATGCAAATATTTCCACTGTACTTTTACAATGTATTGTAGGTTCATTTACTTTCTTGTGCATCTTTCTATTTTTCCTTAAGTTAATTATGTATCTTTATTTTATACTACACAGTCTTCTTGTACCTATTCTTTCTATTTCTCATTTGTTCTATCAGATTGTTCATATACCCATCAGTATATTTTCTCGAATGATGAAACATTTTGATTAACATGTAATTTTTTTTTCTCTTTTGGGAACTTTCTCCTTGAGGTCTCTGTACTTCTGTTCCATTCTAGACTGATTATTCTTCAAGCCTTCTGCATAGCTGTTATGCTGGGTTTTACCTCCATATTAGTTTTTCTATGTTCAATGTCCATGTCCTGCACCTTGCTTTTTCCTTGGCTGGAGCACGTCCTCTAGCAGCTTCCCAAAGAAGGATGCAGGGAAGGCAGAATTTATTTTTCCTCATCCTTAATTGACAGTTCAGCTAGATGTGGAATTCTGGGTTGAAAATAATCTTCCCTCAGGACTCTGAAGGCATTTTCTCACTGTCTTTCAGCATCTGATGTATAGCTTGAGAATTTGAATACAATTCTAATTCTTTTGCATGTACTGCACCTCCCCCACCCCCTTTTCTTCTCTGGAAGTTTCTGCACTCTTTATCCTGGATGCTTGTGGATATTTGTGATGATATGTGCCCTATACATCTTTTCAATGTGTGAGCATTTAGTGAATTTCCTTAATCTGTGGACACATGTCCTGCTGGGGAAGTTTTCTTGAATTATTTCAGTGATAAATTTTCCCCTAATCTGTTCTGTGTTTCTGGAACTCTCATTTATCAAGTATTAGAATATTCTGAACTTGTCATTCTATCTATTCTATTTTTCATTCTTCAATCATTTCATTCTTTTTTACTGAGATATAATTGACCTGCAACATTATTTTAGTTTCAGGTGTACAACACAATGATTCAATATTTGTGTATATTCCAAAATGATCACTACAATAAGTCTAGTTAACATCTGTCACCATACATAGTCACAAAAATTTTTTTCTTGTGATGAGAAAAAATATTTTAAGATTTACTCTTAGCAACTTTCAGCCCATTTAATGTTTTTCATTTTATTTTTGAGAGATATCCTTGATTTATCTTCTAATCCTTCCACCAAATTTAAAATTTTGTCTATCACATTTTTACTTTCTCAGAGTTCTTTATTATTTTTGGATTGTTTCTTTTTTAATGCTCCCTTTCTGGTTGAATTAATGCCATTTCTTTCTTACCTTTTTGAGAATTTAAACTTTGTGATGATTCTTTTTTTTGTTCCCTGTGTTACTTGTTTCCTTGGAGTCCTTAGCCTTTTGGGGTTTTTGAAACATGAATCCGCTCAATTTTCAATTCTTATTGACCTTCCCGTAGCAGATGCTGTAGGTGCCATGCCAGATTCCCTTTAATAGATTGGTGCTTGCATCCCCCAGCTTCAGGGGTTGTTATTTTGTTAATGGCTTACATCTGCAGTCTTCTTTAGATGCTGCTGGCCTGATAGAGCACTGGAATGACCTATTTTATTTTATTTTAATTTTTATTTTTTGGCTGCATCAGGTCTTAGTTGTGGCACGTGGGATCTTCGTTGTGGCATGTGGGATCTTCGTTTTGGCATGCAGGATCTTTTGTTGTGGTGCGTGGGTTCTTCGCCGTGGCGCTCAGTCTCTCTAGTTGAGGCACGTGGGCTCAGTAGTTGTGGCGCATGGGCTTAGTTGCCCCATGGCATGTGGGATCTTAGTTCCCTGACCAGGGATCAAACCCACATCCCCTGCATTGGGAGATGAATTCTTAACCACTGGACCGCCAGGGAAGTCCCTGGAATGACCTCTTGGTACAATTTAGGGACCTGTTGACAACTGCATATGGTGGACACTGTCCTTCAGGATCCAGTATTTGTCCTAAACCAGTGACCTTTATATGTTGCATTGTCCCTAGCAGGTAGCCTATAAGCATCTGGGACCTACAGGATGTATGGAAAATCCAGCTCACCGTCACTATGCAACTCTTGGTTCTGTGGGTCTAGGGATCCTGGTTCCTGGAAGGGGAATTCTTCCACCTGGGAATATAATAAGAATCTAACTTTAAAACTACAGAGGCCACATTATGGCATTCTGGGATCCCCATTCCAGTAGACCAGCAGGCAAAGGAAGGAACTGCCATGCTGGCAGTGGTAATACCTCTACTGATATTTTAGCACATTTTTGGAGAGAAGAGTTATATGCATGTGGCCAACCTTATAAGGAAATTTAAGCTCTTGGTATATAGAAATTCAGGTTTATTCTTTATTTTCTGTTTAGTGTGCTATTTCCACTAAAGATATTAAAGATTTCATTAAAAACTATTTAGATGAAAAAACAAAATTAGAAATTTTAATCCTCTAAGTTTTAAACAAGATTGTCAGAAATTCCAAGGAACAGTGTGTTGGGGTGGAGTCATCAATTTTGCTCTTAGTTTAGTGTTTCCAAGAAATATTTTATTTAATAGAAGGATACATATGAAATGATTTGAACAGGTTTACTAATATCTGCTAAAATAAGTGCCAACACTTTTATTAATGAGATAAAACAAAGTCATTAGGGTTATAATTATATGCCTCACTGAATTTTCACCAAGTTTATCCAGTTCATTATTGTTTTCTTAAAATGTTTAATTACCATGGTCATACTTCTTGACTTGTAACATGTGTGTGTGTGTGTGTATGCGTGTGTATACGTATCATTTATATCTATGTGGTATATGTATCTATTTGTGTATGTCTTATCTCCGCTACAGAGTTGAAGGCAAGAGCTGTTTTCTTTATCTTTCTTTCTCTGCAGAGCCTGGTACTTGGTAGATGCTCAAGTGGATATTGGTTTAAAACAAAATAAAACAAAACAGAAAAACCTAGCAAATATTTCTGTTTGAGAAATTTCCTATAGTCACCAATGACTTGCAAGTTAGTTGTGGTATCTCTCAATCTCTAATCTCCTGCAGGTAAATAAATTGCCTCCCTTGCATCTCCTAACACTTTCTTGTTGCAAATAAAATTGTATCTGAGATTGTGCATAGCTGGTTTGAGTACCAGGTACAAAAGCCCAACTCAAGTGAAGCCATTCTTGGTGCAGCTGTCTGGTTCACAGTCATTCAGTTTCACTTCACAGAGGCACAGTATTTATGTTCTTCCTTCCACATCTGCAGAACTCCTTTTAGAGTCAATGAGAATTACAGGCTTTTATTTAGCACACTGGAGACACCGTATGAGATTTTATTTTGTGCTTATGTTTTTTTTTCCCTTTTATTGCCAGAGGACAGGATTAATATTTTGGGGATATTTATGATATGACACAAACAGTGTTACAGAATTCACATAATCAAATAACTTTACAGTTGGAAGGAATTTAAAGTGTCATTTTGTTGAACACCTACCAGCCTATTTTACACATGAGAGAATTGAGGCTTAAAGACCTTAAATTACTTAATTAAGTATAGTTACTGGTCAATGCAAGATTAGTGATGTCATCCCAGTGCAGGTATATTTTAGGGAACTGACATTCAGCTTTCAGACACAAAAGTCATTTAACAAATTAGGTTATACTAGATTTCCACTGTATTCAATATCTTAAAATATTTAAAATATTTTAATATTTAATCAATGTTTATGTTAAATATTTAAATATTTTAAAATTTCAGTTAATTGAAATATTAGAAGTTAGTGTTGTCCATTTAATTAGTTTTTGCTGAAAAATTAAGGGGCCAAACTTTTTTTTTTTAAACTTTATAGGTTCGTTCCTATTGAGTCATAGTTTATTATTTATTTATTTGGCCGCGTTGGGTCTTCACTGCGGTGCGCAGGCTTCTCATTGTGGTGGCTTCTCTTGTTGTGGAGCACGGGCTTCAGTAGTTGCGGCACGTGGGCTCAGTAGTTGTGGTGCACGGGCTTAGTTGCTCCACAGCATATGGGATCTTCTTGGACCAGGCCTCGAACCCGTGTCCCTTGTATTGGCAGGCAGATTCCCCACCACTGTGCCACCAGGGAAGTCCAAGGGGCCAAACTTTTGATATTAAAAATTATTCCAACACTCATCAATGTCTGCTACTACTTTATGTCACAAGGTCATGTGGCCATTTTAATCTTAAATCAATGAATAAAAGACTATCGTTGCTCTAGGACCGTTGGTGTGAGACTCTGGAATTGAATATATAGAATGCAAGAGCTCATTCTGAATATATACTGAACCCAGGACATACATTTAGGGAGAAAATTTTTAGACCAATTCCTTATGTAAGTTTGTTAACTTTTCTAACAAAAAGCTGAACATGTTAAAAAAATGTTTGGATTATTTGAAAGTAAGAGTTAAGCAGGTTCTGCTAATTTACTAGCTGTTCTAAATCTTAATAAATGACTTTTAATCACGCTTGTGCCCCAGAGGGTTTTATCCACAGCCTGATATTCTTTAAGACCTCACTCACATCTTCTGTTTGTCAATATTAATCTCTTTCTCAAACATCAGAAATAGAAGATACTGGAAAGTCAGAAAGGCACTAGCAATTACTGTATCAAGAGCACACTATGTCAAATTCAAAGAGAGCAAGAAAGTGTCTCGTGTTAAAGTCAGTAAGAAACGGGGGCTACAGAGACAGGGAACCCAGGCCAGGAAAATGAGAGACCTTTAAGGGCTCAAGGGTCCAGGCAGTATCAGAATATACAGTATTAGTAATACAAGCCAAAGGTTTGTACAAGAGGTTAAGGATCTGACTCAATAGATCTGAAAAAGTGGGACCACACATACCAGAAGCAAGAATGAACTTCAGCATAGAATAAGTATTGAAAGGAGACATTTGAAGTAGAGGCTGCTCTTCATGTGTTTCCTTCTCAGCACCTGGGATATATCTAGTCCAAGTCAAATGATGAGACACCTGGATGAAGGCAGATGTGTTTGAGGGCTGAGCAAGATGGCTTCGAACACGGGGACTGTGCTCTCATTTCTTCTCTAAGTCTCTCTATTCTGCACATTGTAGTTGTTCTACAAATTCTCAGTAAGTGAAAGTTGTGTGGATGAAACACACACACACACACATATGTATGCACACACACATGTGCAGGCTTGCTTTGAAGGGACCTTGGACCAGACTTAAGGCACATGTGTTTAGCAGTGAATGGATTAGCTTGGATTTGACTGCATGCTTTATTTGCCTAATTTACCAGAACTGTTACTGATCAGAATAAGGGTTACCATCTTTCAGTTCTTGTAAACAATTCTGAGGCTTCCTCATCACAGACTTCCTGTACAATGCGGCTCTGCATTCACTGAGGTCCCTGCTGACTTGTGTGTTACTTTATGACTCTTTTGGGACTGTTGATAGGGAAGATTTCCCAGGACCTATGGGGTGAGTGAGAATTTGAACAATGAAAAGAATACATTAACTTTCTCTTTAGAGTTTGCTTTTGTGGAAAATATTAGGAAGATGAGGCATCAATAAGCATTTTCAAACAGCATAGAATTTTTTAACTAGAGGGGACTATGTAAGTTCACATGGAAATGTTTTGGGGCTATGATGTTATAGAATTTAAGTTGTCATTGCAACTTAGTTGGAAGCCCCATGAACATGTGAAAGCTCAGCAGTTGTGATAAGAACTGTTTTCATGTCCTAGTCCTACCACAATATTGTAGGATGACTTGAAAAAATTATTTTACCTCTCTAGATCTCCATTTCTTTGTATGAGACAGGACACTTTTAGACTAAACCTGTAGTGTCTTTTTTAGCTCTGTTCATGATATATGTTTTGTTTATCTAACAAAGTTTTGGCAAATAAAGGTAAATACTTACTGACTGATCCTGGCCCTCACAAAGCCATGTGTTTCTAAGAGACAGAAGTGGTCTCATGGGTTGGATAAACAAGAGGAGAAGGATATGGGTGAATAAATCTACAAGTTGAGCATCTTGCTGAAGTGTATCGTAAAGATGATCTGCTGGGCTCTGGACATCTGATTGCATACACAATTGCTTTTTACAAGTAGAATTGCAGGTGACAAAAAGTTATGTCAACATCTGAGTGAGGTGTAGATTTGCAGTACCTAATTTCTTAGGGAGAGCTGATAAATGATACACAATGGAAATAAGGCCAATAGGAAGGGCATCCAAGTAAATTGGAGTAAAGTCCAACCTACAGATTGTTCCCAGCAGAGGTGTAAGAGATTCAATTGTAATTGGCAGAGAAAGTATTTGCTCTCTACATGAGAAGAGCCGGCAAGAACAATGGAAGGAGGCTGACAAAAGAAATGAGACACTCCCAAAGGATGGAAATACTGCTATGGTCATGCAGCACAAACCTACCCCCTCCTATTATGTTTTATATTATCTCACCTCTTTTTTTCTCAGAAACAGTTTTCTTCTTTTTTTTTTCTCTCTTCCTTTTGTCTTCCTTTCACCTCTTGAAAGACTTGAGATTTAGTTTATAGCCTCTGTATACCAAAGAAAACTGGTACTTGAACACTTAAGTTGGAAGATTCTTACTCAGAGGCCCCTGAGAGATTCTCACAACAGAGCTGCTTCTGGGGACTTGGGAAATGACCAGTCTCTTTGATTTCCTGGGGAAAGCCACCACAACAAAGTCCTCAAGGTCAAAGCTCAGCTTTACACTGCACAAGAAATTGCAAATTTTGACTTTTAGGTGGGTTCACAGAGAGGTCACCAGGACTAGTTCCTGCACACATTGCCAGTAACAACAGACTTGTCCACAATGAAAAAAAAAGAAAAAAAGAAAAAAATTGGAATAATGTTGCAAAGTCTCTGTGGATGAATTTAAAAGCTTGATGAAATGATTGATCGAGTGGCTATACAGTTTGATCAAATGGATCAAAGAGTGGCTTGGAGTGTAACAGCAAACACATAAACTTAGGTGCAGCAAGGCAAGATTTCTCATTTCTGTGACTTTTGCAACGTTCAACTCATAGGCTTGTTGTTGTTTACCAAGGCGATGCACAGTTGTCTGAAGCCTCTCCCTGTGTCCCCTTTGCCCCCAAATGTGATTTGATGTTCTTCTGCTCTCTTGAATCTCTTTTCACTCTTCCCCTCTATTTCAGGCAATAGTCTCAGTGAACCTTAGAAACCAGGTCCAAGCCTGCAGAGACAGACTGTCTGCAAAGCTCATAACGTTGCAGCAGCCAGTGCAGGTCGTCACCGTGAAACAGGGGCTCTCTCTAGATCTGGCAAAGCATCACAGCTATCTCTGTGTTTGGAGAACCAAGGTTGTCTGAAAGGAAGCATTGTTCATCGACAGCACTCTGTCCAAAGCATCCTTACTTGGGAAGGCTGTACCAGGGGTCACTAGACCCTTTCCAACTACAACTCTTGGGCAGGAGGGTAGAAGTTTCCTAGGTAAGAAGGTTAACGTTTCACCCTAGCAGAAATTCTTTATCTTCTAAAAATAAGGGGACACGTTGGAAACAAAAGAGACTTTTAATTCAAATGCAGCTGGTAAATATAGTTTTATAGTAGTGAGGAGAACTTACCAACGCAAAACTAAGTCGAAAACTCTTCTTGGATCGGAAAGCGAGCTACCTATGAAAAAGAGCCTGTGTTCTTTCAGGTGGCCTGATCCCCATTGGATAAAAAACCCTTCTTGCCTCCCAGTCACTTTAATGTAAGTTATGGGGGGAAAAAAGTCTTTGCATTTGATCTCAGTTTTCAGCCTTGGTGTTTAACATGTCACTGTTCTTAATGCAAACATTTCAAAAAAGTTTGAACCCTGTTTGAGACCCTGGAACTGTAAGCTCATTTTGCAGGGATTAGGGCCTGAAGACTGTGAGTCCTTAAGGGGTTTTGTTTTTCCTTTAGGTGGAGTCGTGGTAAACTGTTCTCCATAGTTTGGACTTCGGGAGTTGGCGCACTGAGCTCATGGCAGATAGCGCTGCTGTGGAATGCACGGGACTGCTGAGGACCAGGCAGCCTGCAGAGAACGTCCTCCTAGGGTCAGTTTGGAAGGAGCCACAGGAAAAAAGGGTGAGGGTTAATGACTCCTTTCACAAGGCTTGCTGGCAGTGGTACTTCACCTCAGATGGAAATTTTCAGAAGTTTCTGTACTGCTCACAAGAGCCTTCCTGGAGTTGAGTAGCAGAAAGTTAGGCCAAGCATAATGTAGTGACTCTGCTGAACAGAGCTCTGTCTCTAGGAACTCATCATCATCAACAAACATCATTTATTAATAGCCCACACGCATATGGTGCAGAACAAACCACATTAAACAAGCAGGGTTGAGTTGCTGTTCCTCTGGAGGGCCACAATTCAGAACACGAAAAGATGAACTCTTGCTTCTGTTAAGCTGTGTTCTGACAACCCAAGAACACCGAGAAAGGAGATTGCTTACACAGTGACTAATAGTAACACAAATAATAGTAATTCGTACACTAAATATAATACCAATTAGTATAGGTATCATTAATGAAGGGCTTTCTTTGTGCCAGGTCCAACGCTATTTGCTTATGCTATTGCAAAATGATCTTTACTGCAACTCAATGAAGTGGGTATCATTAATATATCTAGTTTATGAAAGAGACTAATGAAGTGTAGACAAGTTAAATGATTTGCCCATAAAAACAAAGTTACAGGATAGCAGAGCCAGGACTGAGGTTTATTTAAATCCAAAGACCAGGCTAGGTCATACTGTTGCAGGAGAATGGGACGTGAGAGGATGGTCACAGCCCCGGTCTCCGTGAGTCCCTGGAATGGGCCGCCAAAGTGGGAGGACTTGGCTTCACTTAGGAAAGAATTCAAGAGCAAGCCATAATAAAGTGAAAGCAAGTTTATTTAGAGAGATACACACTCCATAGATACTGTGTGCCGTCTCAGAAGATGAGAGGTGGCCCCGGAATATGGGATGATTAGTTTTTATGAACTGGGTAATTTCATAGGCTAACTAGTGGGAGGAATATTTTAACTATTTTGGGGAAGGGGTGGAGATTTCCAGGAATTGGGCCACTGCCCACTGTTTGGCCTTTTATGGTCAGTGTTGGAACTGTCATGGCTCCTGTGGGTGTGTCATTGAGCACGCTTATGCATTACAACAAACGCATAATGAGGCTCAAGGTCTACTTGAATTTGAATCTTTCACCATCTGGAGCCTAGTAGATTCTAACCAGTTTTTGTTGTATCCTTTTCTTCTCAGTGGATGTGACATTCTTTTAATGGCTGTGCCCTGCCTCCTTCCCTCCTGTCTCAATATCGCCAGTTCTCATGAGAGTTGAAAGTTGGACTTGGGAGGATTAGTAGAATATTTATATTTACAATATAATAACTTCTATAATTTTTATAGCATGATAATTTATCTGTGACTTTAATAAAGTTCAGAAACCACCTCATTTGACTCTTTTTATATAAAATGGTGTTGCTCCTACCATTAACGGGGTTAAGGATTTTCTTGGTCAGGAGAAACAGAAGTGGGACTGGTGGGTCTTAAGAGTCTCTAACTAGAGTAGTTTACACGCCAAATTGGATGAAGAAGACTGATCCAGATAACTGGTAAGAATAACCCAGGCTGCAGAATTTTGAAAAGCATGCTTCTGAAATCAAGCAGGGCCTGTGGGTCCCTCCTGGGTACAAAAGCCTTTCTGTGTCCCCTGTTTCTTGTTTGTAGGGAAAAGGCTTCAGCCCTCCTAGACCTTCCCTGTGTTCCAAAGGGCAGATTCAAATAGTTACTAATCAGGCAAATGAGGGAATGCAGAAACGAAGGAAAAGCAGTCAAACCTAGTTCCTCCTCAAGGAATATACATAGCAATATATCTTTGAGTTCTTCTGCAGGAACTAAGGCTCCCACCCAGGTAGAGGATGGTAACTCCAGGCTAAGTGCAAGATTCCTGGAGCACCACCCTGTTACCTCACCACCAACCAATCAGAAGAAAGTCACACACCCTGCAGCTCTCACTCCATATTTTGCCTTTAAAAATTTTTCCCTGTTTGGGTCTTTTTGAGCATGAGCCACCCGTTCTCCTAGCTTGGCCCTTGCAATAAACTTTTCTCTGCTCTGAAGTCTGACTTTTCAGTTTGTTTGGCCTCACTGTGCATCAGGCACATGAACTTTGGTTCGACAACACTTCCTACAATAATCTATGCTGATTAATAACCCTCAGATGGTGGATGTATGTATATGTATAGCTGATTCACTTTGCTGTACATCTGAAACTAACACAACATTGTAAATCAACTATATTCCAATTAAAAAAAAAACCCTCAGATGGGAGGGAGGAGGACTCAAGTAATTTCAGTCTCTTTTCTTTGGTATTGATCCAGCTTGGTGTTCTCTGAGCTTCCTAGATCTGTGGTTTGGTATGTGACATTAATTTGGGGGAAATTCTCATCATTATTGTTTCAAACATTTTTTCTGTTCCTTTCTCTCTTTCTTCTCCTTCTGGTATTCCCATTACACGTATGTTACACCCTTTGTAATTGTCCTTGGATATTCTGTTCTTTTTTTTAAGTCTTTGTTCTCTTTGCTTTCAGTTTTGGAGGCTTCTATTCAGACATCCTCAAGCTCAGAGATTCTTTCCTTACCTGAATAAACCCATCAAAGGCACTCTTTATTTCTGTTACAGTGTTTTTTTTATCTCTAGCATTGCTTTTTGGTCCTTTTTTAGGATTTTTGCCTACATTGCCCATCTGTTCTTGCACGTTGTCTACTTTATTCTTAGAACCCTTAACATATTAATCATAGTTTTAAATTCCTGGTCTGATAATTCCAACAGCCCTGCCATGTCTGGTTTTGATGCTTGCTCTGTCTCTTCAAAGTGTGTTTCTTGCTGTTTGGTATGTCTTGTTATTTTTTCTTGGTAGCTGAACATGACTGTAACAGGTAAAAGGAACTGCTGTAAACAAGCCTATAGTAACGAGGTGGTGAGGCGTGGAGGAGGGGAAGCATTCTGTAGTCCAATCACTAGTCTTTTGGTGAGACTATGCTTCTGCACTGTGAACTTCACAAGCGTTTCTCAGTTTTTTTTCTCCTTTGGTGGGACAGGATGGCTAGAGTGGGCTGGAGTTGGGTATTTCCCTTCCCCCAAGTCAGTTAGGTTTTGTTAATACCCAGCAGGTGAGGCTCTGGTTAACTAGTTTCCCCTGAGGGCAAGCCCATCAAGAACAGAGCATTGTGGTATATTTCAAAATGGTTCCTTTTCTCCTTCCCTCTGCTGGAAGCGTGAGAGGATTTTTCTCTGATGTTTTATGAGGGAATCTGGTCGGGTTCCTGGAGGTAAATCCCCCTGTTACTGGATTTCCGTGGAGATTTTTAACTCTCAGACTTGTCCGTGCTGAACCGCCATCAGTTCGTCAATTACAGTTCCCGGCTTCCTGCCCTGCACTTGGTTCCCAAAGGTAATTCCTTATATTTGCCTGTCTCTCTAATTTTGGCGGCAGTGGTTTGCCCTGTGTCCTCTCCTCTGTTATGGATACAGGATGAGTTGTTGATTGTTGTCTTTTCAGCTTTTCACTTATTGTTAGAATGGGATTATGGCTTCCAAGCTCCTTACACGAGGAACCAAAAACCACACCCCATCCCCCAGGCCCTCATCATCCCACTTAAAGCAGAGAGCTGACTGAATAGTGCTGGTTGGTGTAATTGCACAAAACAATATCCATTTGGAAACCAAGACCTCCCACCATTACTGCTGTTCCTGCCTGTGGGGCTGAGCACAGCTTGTAGCAGCATGGAAGGAAGACAGATGAACATTTGTGTAGATGCAGCACAGCAACTTTAAGATGGAGATTGATTCAGGGGTGGGGCAGTTGCACAGCTTCAGAACACATCTTGTGCTTAGGAGAGTTTATCTCTTAGCCAGTGTTTGTTTGGTCCTATTTTTACTTACTGGTGGCTATCTAATATTAATTTCTCCATTTATAATACAATTAATTCTTCTACCTGTTCATTATGATGATTTTTATGAACATCTTTCCTGATAATTTTAATATTCAAACTCCCCTTTGGCTTGAACTTATAGACTTCCCCATTTGTAACATCATTTTTTCTCCTACCTGATCATTATACTGACCTCCATGAACATGTTTTCCAACTATCACTTTGTTGTTGTTGTGGAAGTATGTAGTGGGTCACCCAGATTCTCCCTGCAGGTCTGTAGCCCTTGTTCCCACACTTGCAGGGAGTAATGGCTGCAGATATCTCACAGCTGAGTATCTCTTTGGAAACTGCTCTAGAATAAAGATAGCTTCTTTGCTCAAGGTTACACCCACTCCCTGGAGACAGCTCACAATTAAGTAATTGGTCTATGTGGGTGTACCTTAAAGACTTGGCCTCCTTGCCTTAATTCTAGAAAATTCTGAAGGACCATTGTAGATCCAGGGCTTCCTGATTGGCTAAGGCCCCTGTTAGAACTGCACTGCAGAAGTTCAACTTCTCCCTTTGCTCAGTCCTCCTTCCTTACTCCTTTACAGGTGTTGTTCAGCCTTAGAATCTGTTTTCTGGGGAACCCAACTTAAATACTAGTTGGTATCAGGAGTGGTCTGAGGATCCAGACTGTACAATGGAATTTTGGACCTGGATTACCTGCTGTCTGGAGGGCAATGAGAACCCCATCCCTGGTGGAGGGATGCCGTAGCAGTGCATTTAGAACTTTTACAAGTGGTGAACCAGGGTAGGATCCAGTGGAAGGGAATGCCCTGCCAGGCACAATATCTTAGGCATTTGAGAGGTTCTGGTAAAGTAGTAATTATCAGACAAATGCAATCAGATGGCTTTTACTATGTGCAAGCAGTGCATTGGAGAAAGGCAAGGGCTAAGAGGTAATAACTCATTTAAGGTAAAGTATGCAAGCCAGAGGGTCTTCTTGACAGAATACAAATAAAATTTTCTCTCTTACAACTAGAGGAAGAAAAAGTTGAAGATCAAGCCCAGGGGTTGATTATGAGGGTAGTGGAACTTCAGAGAAGGTTGAATTTTCAACCCCAGCAAGTCTGGTATACTGAGATTAGGGCCCTGGTTAGAAAGTAGTAGGACCGGAGACTTGAAATGGGGACATCTGTGTTTGTCTTCCAAAACCTTGAGTCCTCAGATTTCCTAAAGCTCTGGGCCCACAGAAGTGGCCCACTCCACATTGTTAGATAGTAGTCCCTCTTGCTGCTTGAAGATGACACACAGGCTTTGAGAGGCAACACACACTCCCTTCAGTGCTATCCTTACCTTCATTTCTGGACACTGGCCCAAGACCTAAGGTTAATTCACAATATAAAGCGGTCAAGGAGTGCTGCGCCTGCTAAGGGAGCAAAGAGGCTTAAACCCAAGGAACTACTTGGCCAGGCTAATATGTATTGGCAGGAACCAGGAGTGTGTGTGTGTGTGTGTGTGTGCGTGTGTGTGTGTGTCCTTAGGGTGCTGGATCAAGGCAAAGAGGTAGACCATTAGGTTGGATAAGGGAAAATCTATCTCCATGAGAGCACTCTCCCAGGTTACAGGATTTAACACCCTATCAAGAACGCAGGAGATGGGGCGAATAGGCTCCTAAGATGGTTCTTGGAGGCTTGGGAGGAATGATGGCCCACGTGAAGTGAAGTAGAAAGGTCAGGACTTCTGTGGCTGATGGAGGAGGCGGGATCAAAAGGCTGGAGAGGACAGGGCCAGCAGGGTGGACCTCTAAGCTAGGCTAGAGCCCGAATGACATGTCATTTACCTAGGTGATGAAACACCTGCTTGTGAGAGGTGTATCTGCATGCTTGAGAAGCTAATGGGTAGCTGTCCTCTTTAAGCGGAGGCTGGTAAAAAGACCAGGTGGTAGCACTAACCATAATAAGCAAGGTGGGTGCAGTTACCATAATGAATACCACAGTCAGCATGGCAGCCAGGGACCCTTACCTGCAGAGGGCTCTGGCCCCGGTTGAAAAACACTCAGCGTTCCCAGGGGCAGAATAGATGGGTAGCCAATGGGGATATTATTTAATTTACACAAACAAATCAAGAATGAATGATCAAGATGCCAAAGCAGACACCCGAACAAAAGTTGTGCTTCCTGGACCCACTGACACAGGGAGAGGCCTGGTCTCTACAAGGAAGAATCCTGAAACACCATGGCAAGTGTATATAGCAGTAATTCCCTCAGTCCTTCCCCAAAGGAACTTGACTATTTACTCAGATAACTTCATTGGGAAAAGGATAATAACCAGACATTTTGAGGACTAGTGGACACAGGGCCCAAGCTGACACTGATACAAAAGTGTCTGGAGAATCACCATGGTACCTTGTTAGAATGGGATTAGATAGAGGCTGGTAAGAGCTGGAGCCCTGGCCCTAATCTTGCTCACATGGACTCACTAGAGCCATGGACTCACCCCATTGTTAGTTACCCCCGTCCCTGAATTAACTGCCATACATGGTAGATGGCAGAATACACATATTGGGTTCTGAGCCTGGGTTTAGAACAGTGAGACAAAACAATACACATCTTAGGTAGAGGGGTGGTGACAGATATGAATGCCACGATTAGAGATTTAAAGAATGCAGAAGAGGAGTTCCTTATCACATCTTCACTTAATTCACCTGTCTGGCCCCTAAAAGAAGGAACTGGATCCCAGAGGATGGCAGCAAATCAGTCAAGGGGTAGTTCCAATTATAGCTTCTGTATCTTTGCTAGAGCAGATTAACAAAGCACCTCAGGTACAAAGCATGTAACCACTGATCTAAGAAATGCATTATTTCACATACCTATTAAGGAGGATTAGAAGCAGGTCTCATTCACATGATAAAAAACAGCATACATTTGTGGCCTTACCCCAGGGCCCTGTTAGCTCTCCTACCTTCTGTCATGATGTGGACCAATAGGATCTGGGCCACCTGGATGTCCCATAAAACATCACATCGATCTATTGCTGATACCATGTTAATTGTACCAGACAAACAAGAATGTCGGAGGCCTTGGTAAGATACACAGTAGGAAATAAACTCTGAAGATTCAGTGACCCAGCACATTAATGAGGTGACTAGGACACTCTCAAATGTGAAGGAAACGCCTACTATTAGGAATGAAGCCTGATGCCTGGATGGGCTCCTTGGTTCTGGAGGCAGCATATTCATACTTGGGTATACTGTTCTGACCCATTTCCCAGCTCACACAAAAGACTGCCAGCTTTGAGTGAGGCCCAGAGCAGAAAAGTCCTCTGTAGAAGCTTAGGCTATAGTATAGCAGCCCTGCCAATCGGACTTGCAATCCAGCAGACCTTTTGGTAATAAAACTATCTGTGGTGAGAAAAGATGGCATGTGACAAGTATGAAAATCTTCAGTAAGGGAATCACAATGTAGACCTCTCTGATTTTGAAACAGGGCCATATCATCTGCAATTACTGTAATGCATCAGATATTGTAATGCATCTGTGCCAATGAGCTATAAACCGTTTGGAAAACAGCCCTTGGCTTGCTACTAGGGGTTAGTGGAAGTGAGGTGTATTACCTTGAGACACAGGGTGATATTGCGGCTAGAGCTGCTCATTGTGAGTAGAGTATTGTCTGACTTGCCAAGCTACAAGGTCAGACAGCTATCAGTAATCTGTTAAAAGAAGGGAGTGTCACACCTAAGGTCAGGCAAGAGCAGGTTTTTTTTTTTTTTTTTTAATTATTTATTTATTTGGCTGCATCAGCTTTTCATTGTGGCATGTGGGCTCTTTCATTGTGGCGCTTGTTTTGGCACTCGGGCTTCTCTCTAGCCGTGGCGTGCAGGTTTTCTCTTCTCTAGTTGTGACACAGGCTCCAGAGCGCGTGGGGTCTGTAGTTTGCCGTCACTCGGCTTCTCTAGTTGAGGCGCGTGAGCTCAGTATTGTGGTGCGCGGGCTTAGTTGCCCCTTGGCATGTGGGATCTTAGTTCCCCAACCAGGGATCAAATGCGTGTCCCCTGCATTGGAAGGTGGATTTTTTTTACCACTGGATCACCAAGGAAGTGCCAAGAGCAAGTGGTTTTGTACTCACTTGCCATCTAAAACTTTGCACCAGAGCCTCTCATTCAATTTCCAATCATGGGGGTTCCTTAAAATCAGCCAATAGAGGGAGGAAAAAAGAGTTTGTTTCATGTAAGTGTAGACTTGATATATAGGGGCAAGTTAGAAAAGGATTACTGCTGCCCTGAAGCCCCACTTGGGATAACCCTGAGAGACAGTAGTGAGGGAAAATTCAATGAGCAGAGCTTTAGTCATCTACTTTATGTGGAAAGAGAAGCAGCTTGAGGTAAGAATATACATGGACTCCTGAGTTGTTAATGGTTTTGTGGTTGAACTAGGGTGGAGTAGGTGTGGTGAAAGGAGAAACATTGGAATATTAGAAGGAAGTCTGGGGAAGAGGCACATGGAAAGATCTATGGGGTGGGGAAAAAAGTGCAAAGATCTCTTTATCAGATATTCATTCTTACCAGGGAGCATCAAACACGATGGTCTTCCTAGTGCTGGCCGTTATGTATGAGCCCGAGAACGTGGGCTCCCACTCACCAAGACTGATAGAGCTTCTATCACTGCTGAATGTCCAAAACCCCACCAGGACACTTCTTTCTTATATCCTCCAAAGGCTTAATTTATGTGGGGGGGTGGTGGCAGGGAGGAGGGCACTGGTAAAGAAGTGTTTGCATCTGGGGGAAGTGAATAGAAAAATATCCTCTATCCCTGAGGGAGGGGCAGGGACACTGAGAATAACACATGCTCCAGATCCAGGGTCAAAGTGCATGTCTAAAACTGATTCTTTATCAGAACAGAGGCTTCCACCCTTTTCCACCCCTTCACACACATACACACACACAGACACAAACACACCCACACACCCACCCTAGGCCAACAAATGTCAAGTAACAAATATTAGTGGAAAATTCCTGGGGGAGTTTCAAGAGTGTGGGACCATACTTTCTCTAAGGTTAATGCAAAGGGAAGACCTAAGACTGAGGGCGGATTAGATGTTGAGAAAACCCATCTGGGGAAACTATCCCCACCGTAAACACAAAGTAGTTCTTCAAACCTCAGTTTGAAGCCTGAGGTTCACTGAGGGTAACCATGGCAACAACAACCCTCTGAACACACTCTTCTCCAAAGAAGATTATGCAGATGGTAAATAAGCACAAGAAAGGATGCTCAACTTCATCAGTCATAGGGAGATGCAAATTAAAACCATAATGAGATACTACTTTATCTATTGGAATGACTAAAAAGAAAAGTAACAGTACGAGGTGCTCACCAGGACTGGAGCAACTGGAGCTCTCAGGCGCTGCTGATAGATATGCAAAAATCTACTGTTATCTGGAAAACAGTTTTATATTTTCTTATAAAGTCAAACATATACTTACCACATGATCCAGAATTTATTCTAGGTATTTATCCAAGAGAAATGAAAACTTATGTTTTCTGTATGGAAATGTTTACAGTAGCTTCATATTTGCCTCAAACTAGAATCAACTGAGAGGTCCTTCATCTAGTTAAGGGATAAACAAACTGTAGTACATTCATACCATGAACTACTACTCAACAATGAAAAGAATGAACTATGATTCACAATAACAAGGATGGATCTCAAATTTGCTTTGCTAAGTGAAAGTAGCCAGACCCCAACGGTTACAGCTTGTATGATTTCATCATATGACATCTGGGAAAGGCAACACTACATGGATGGAAAACAGAGCAGTGGTTTCTGGGAATTAGGGCATAGCGTTTGCTGGGAATTAAGGCTTAGTAGTTGCTGACAATAAGGGGGCGCAGAAGGGAACATTTGCTGTGATGGAACCGTTCTCTATCATGATTGTGATGGTAATCATAGGGCTTCATTTATTTTTTAATATCCATAGAACTGTACACCAAGAGTGAGTTTTACTGTATGTAAATTGAAAAATTAAAAAGAAATCCTCAAACTGTAAACAAATAGAAGTGACCAAAGGAAAACTGACAAATCTCATTAGATAACATTTTTAAACTTTAGTAAAATTCTCTATTATAAAATCTCATAAAACAAAAAGATGAACAATAAACTGTTAAAATATTTACAGTAAATACAATAGACAAAGGATTAGTACCATTATTTTAAAGTTGAATATATCAATAAAAGGCATGATACAGAGCCTGAAATTTTTCAGAAGAGGATAGTGAGTGGCTGTTAAACAGGATAAAATATTTTATTCTTACAAGTAATAGAAATGCAAATTATGAGAACATGTAATATTTCAAACATCAAATTAAGATAGGTTCACAAAAGATAATGTTAAAATCTGGTTAAGGCTGGACTTGTGGAACTGTAAATTGGTGTAAATTTTTTGAAAAGGAATTTTACAAATCATGTCATTAGCCTTAAACGTATTCTTTATGTTGTTTGAGAAATTCTTCTTCTTGGAAATTATTCTAAAAAGTAATTACATATAATTATTTACATATGACTATATTATATATATATAAAAGAAAGAATCACATATGTATTTGTATACCCAGAAAAATACCAGTGGAAGAGAGAGAATATGTTTGAAAACAATCTAATTTTTAACAATAGAAAAATGTCCAGGTAAATTATGGTACATTGTAAAATGGAGAATTATGCAGGTATATAGTGTTAATAAGCAGCACCTTAATGATAGTGGTGACATGAGGTAGTCAAGATAAACTAAATATTACATGATGTCATAACACACAGACATAGCCCACCAATATATTAAAAATGCTTATCTCCACTTGGTAGAGTCATAAGTGAATGTTATTTTCCTTCTCTCTTTTATGTAGTTCAACCTTTTTCAAAAGAGATTTAAAAATTTTTTTAAAAATGTACCTGTGGGTCTGAAGAATCCTTTATTTCTCTTTCTTAGCAGCATAGACAGAGGTGAAGGGCAGGTAAATAGGAGTAGCTTTCTTCCCTGATTTTCCCAGGAAATACCTGGTCCTTTAAATTAACCATTTGGCTGCTTTGGCTAGTACAAATCAGGGTCCATGGTCTCTTCTTGGAAGTTGGAGAGTTGTTATCTCAACTTGGGGAAGAAATGGGTGTAGAGTCTGGGACTGAATTGTTTTCTCTGAGGATATGAAAATAGAAAATATCTTAAAAATTTTCAAACTGATTAGGATGCAATCTGACAATATCTAAAAACCGACGTAGGGCACAAATCCTTCAACCCATCAATCTCTGTCTTGGAAATCTAACCCACAGGAATGAAAGCACTGGCATCTAAAGATACCTATGCAGTCACTTCTGCTATAACACTTTACTCTGAAAATGTGAATTTGTTCCAATGAAATTGATATATTAGGGAACACTTTGAGCATAACATGAGTTTCGCTTTGGCTTATGCACAATTTCCTTTGCAAAAAATACTAAGGGATGGCAGGAAACTGCACCCAGCTGAACCCAGCTGCCTGGGAAAACACAAAATACACCTCATACTTCTCCAGTTACCTTAGTTCACTGTGTGTGTTAGGAGCTACACCCGTCCACATCTGGCGTTATAGCTTTCCATCTGATTCCAGATAACCCTCCTTCCACCACTTCACGATAACACACAAGCAACAACCCTTCTGATGCCCATTTCCTAAAGCAGATTTCAGGTCTTTTTCAAGGTTGAGTGGCATATCTATTGCAGTATTTATGTATTTCTTAACCATTAATCATGTGTGAAATTGTGCTACCATTTTTTAGGGTCCTAGTTTTCAATATGTTGCTTTCTGGGGGAAGGTTTTTGTACATTGTGCTCCCTAACCCCATACTTTGCAGAAGCCCTGTGGTTTTTATTGCACAATTTTGCATAGCCAGGTGATTTTTAGCGATGCATATATCATGTTATAGCAGAACTTAGTGTGGAAGGCTGTTTATTGCAGCATTTTTTTTTTTTTTCTTTCTGTAGTGGCCAAAAACTGGAAACAAAGAACTCTCAATAGGGACATGACTGGATAAAGTGGATTTATTCATGCTATGGAATACTGCACAGCTTTTCAAAGAATGGATTAGTGTTATAATAGCACCTTAGAAAGATTTCCACAGTATTGTAGAGCTATATTTTTTGAGCACATGCTTTATGCCAGGCATGATGTTATTTTAGTACTTAATTTCCCTAAGTGTAGGATACAAAAATAAGTGCCATGGGAGCTTTTAAAAACAACAACAACAACAACAAAAAACACAAAATGGTGGAAAATCAGCAGACTTCCTAATTTGTTGCAGGATCCAGATCCATAAGTAATTCACTATGATACAAATCAGAAAATGACTTCCAAAGGGCTGATGGGCTTCCCCAAAAGACAAACGTATTTTAGGAGTATAACTGAGGGAGAGGCACTGTCCTGACCTAAACTCTAAGTGTTTTAGACACAACAAGGCAGATGAAATGCATATATGAATAACAGCAATACAAGGAAGTATGTAGCAAATGCTAAATAAGAGGTGTAAGTTAGGTATCCTAGGGCTTAGAAAGTTCCCTTTCCAGCTGAAGACTGCAGAAAATCATGGAGGAGATTGATTTAAGATACTCTTTAAATTATAGGTGAGACTTTAATTTTTTATTTTAATTTTTTAATTTATTTTTTAATTTTTTATTTTTTATTGAAGTATAGTTGATTTACAATGTTTCAGGTGTACAGCAAAGTGATTCAGTTATACATGTATTCTTTTTTAGATTCTTTTCCATTATAAGCAGTTACAAGATATAGTTCCCTGCTCTATACAGTAGGTCCTTGTTGTTTATCTATTTTATATACAGTAGTGTGTGGGACTTTTTTTTTTTTTGGTGATGGATGTTAATTTATTGTGGTAATCATTTTGAGATATATATGTCCCATCATTATGTGGTACACCTAAAACTAATAGTGTTATATGTCAATTTTATCTCAATAAAATATAAATTATATATATTTTTTTAAAAAGAAAGAAATCACTATCTGATCAGCTCTATGCTGGTTTTCTATTTCTTGATCCAAACTCATTTCTAGAATAGATACAGTGCCCTACCCAGCACTTAGCAAAATGCCTTACAATGAGCAACTTGGAGTCAAAACATAAGAAACCAACTTAATGGCAATCATTTTAAAACATGCTACTCCAACACCAGTTGGCTTCCTGAACTTTAGAACCATGTACCACACTACCTATGGGGTATCACTCAGCACCTCAAACTCTTTTTGTACCAAACAGAACCCTTTTTATCCTTAAATCTTCCCCTTTGAGTTTCTAATTTCAATTAATGGCACCATAGTCCCCCAGCTGTTGAAGTTAGGATGCAGGCACCATCCTAACTCTGTACTCTGTTGGGCTTAAACAGTTTTAATGTCTTCATCAGAGACTGATAACTCTTCCAGAGTATTTTCTTTTTAAATCTGGAGACTAGTCACATAATAAGCTGAGAAAAAATCCACAGTGACTTGTGGTTGCCTCATATCCCAGAACCAAAAAGAAGAAGAAAGGAGGAGGAAATGGTCCACACCATGCCCTCTGGCTCATCCTGGTGCCACCATGTCCTTGACTTTGGTGAGAGGAATCCCTGGAGAGGGCAGAGAGGGGTCAAACATGCAGAGTTGTCAAAAGGCAAGAAGATGGGAGAAAAACTTTCCTCAGGAAGAAGCTTTATGAGGACCCAAATATTAAATATGTGTCGTTATGGGTTTTTTTTCCCCAAATTATACAGCTTAATTCTACCCTCAAGGGCATTAACATAGGTCTCTCCCTTCATTATTCAACAGTAATTAGGACTCTTTAGTTGGAAGACCCAAACCAACCAGCTAAGGCTAATAAGGAGAATGCTTTGGTTCACCTAAACTGCTCATGATAAAGGTGGGAGCAGAACTGGCCCTAGGGCTGACTGGAACCCAGGATCAAAATACCCAGAACACACCCTCCACGTCCCCTTCATTCTCTCAAAGCAGTAAGCCTGCTTCACACCACGGCCCTGGGCCACCAGCTTCTCAGCTCAAGCCTGGTGGGGAAAGGGAGGCTCTCACCCTGCCTCAGTTCAAACAAATCCCAAGAAGAAGGCAGTAGGAGTTTTCTGGGTCCTTGAGGGCATCCTCTGTGCTCATGAAGGACTGATTGCAACGACTTGGTTTCTAAGATATTCAATATATTGAAGCAATGAAGTATTTTTTTTTCTTTAAACTTTTAAGTTCAGACTGAATCTTAAATTTAAATCTTAAATTTAGATCTCAAATCTTATTCTATCTATAACTCTAATAATTTTTTTTTTCACAACTCTTGTGTGGGGCTTTTATGTCAAAGTTTTAAGAGCAGGTTTACAGAGTTTGAGGGAACAAAATAAATATTTTTAATAGTAATAGTCTGGAGGAGTTGGAGTTTAGGCTTATTTTATAAACATGTGAGTATCAGCTCAACATGATAGGTGAGTCCCAACCAAGAATCACAGGTGAAAAAGTCAATTCAAGTAAACATATAGGTCACATTCTGATTTCAGGAAGGACAATTAATCACCTGACCTATGTCCTCTCACAGAACTAGTCAGAAGAATGACTAGAGAACTCCAGCAGCTTGGCCTTCAGAGTTCTAGTTAGGAAACACCCTTTATTGTCTGTGACTTTGAGCAGGGCTCTTCACCTCTCTAGGCTTCTCATCTTTGAAGTGAGGATTTTTAACAAGATGGTCTTGACCTTTCAGATTCTGCAGTTCCTTGACAGGTAAGCTTCTGTCTTGTTTCCAAGGATTTGCAGAAATCATGCTGTTTTGTATCTGCCCTTCAACTTTACTGAAAAGTATGCTTTTCAGATCTGGATTTATTTGGCGTAGAAGAATAGTTATCAAATGGAGTCTCTTCTTTGGGTGAAAGGAACTCCATGAGCTGGCACATTCTAATGTATTGGCTCTTGTTTACGAATTTAATACATTCTCTTTGCAGGAAGAGAACACAACCAGTTGGTGTAATTTATGATACATTCACTATAACTATTTAGGTATCCGGGGACTTTTTCTCCTTGAAATGTCACAATGATTTCAGCAGTGAAAATTCTTTACATGCAGCCATGAATACTAGTCATTACTTTCTTCCAATGGCCACAGAGGGACATCTACTCAGATTTCCTTTGTGCTCATGATATTTCTAACCCCTCCCCACACACACATTTCCCATATACAACTTTGAAATAGATCTTTTAAGGGATGAGAAAATAGAAATAAAAATGTATGAGAATCAGAATTACAAAGAACTTGCTGAGTGTACACATGGCTTCTTATATTAAGGGAGCAAGTTACAAGATGTCAAATCTGAATTCTTTTTTGGAGTTAGCGGGAGAGGAATGGAATGAGCCTTTAATGGAAAAGCAAGATCCTGCAACATGTTTTAAAAGGTCATAAGCAAGTTGCTAATAGATTTATTTTCTATTTGAGTGAGTCATGTTGAAGGTTAGGATTTGGCTTATTAACCCAGTTTCCTTTTTCTATTGGGGGGATTGTAGTCGGTGGTCTCCAAACCCTTTAGTTTATCAGCTTTATGATTCTATGCTCCTAATGGACCATTTCCTTTCAAAAAGTCATGAATTTGTAACAGATGGAATACTAGTATATATGTGAACAGATAATTTCTTCGAATAGCTTTCAATTTAGAAATCTAGGAGCTGTATAAAATTTGGTTTTACATACTTTAGTTTGCCTGGAATTCATATATATATATATATATATATATATATATATATATATATATATATATATAATTTATTTATTTATTTATTTATTTGGCTGCGTCAGGTCTTAGTTGTGGCGCGCGGGCTCAGTAGTTGCGGTATGTGGGCTTAGTTGCCCCATGGCATGTGGGATCTTAGTTTCCCGACCAGGGACCAAACCTACGTCCCCTGTATTGGAAGGCGTGTTCTTAACCACTGGACCACCAGGGAAGTCGCTGCCCTGAATTCTGCACTTTGCCATTCAAAATATTTTCAAAATGACCCCTCAACTGAGGAAGAATTTATCATGAAACACATTGCGAAGTAGACATAAAATTGCACCTATGCTGTAACAAACATTGTTGAAAGGAGGGAGCAGTGTGTCTGAGCTAGCAAGTTAGGATTTTTACTTTTATTACTATCATTTTTAGAGACTTAGAATTGATTGCTTTGACATTGTTATTTATGTCTTTTTCTAATTCTTAATTTATTAAGATACTTTTTGAGGCAGAAATAGTCTCTCAATTTTAGAATTAAAAGCCAATTTCTAATTATGCAATGTTGCTGTAAGAGTTAATAAAGTTTGAATCAAAACATAAGAGTATGTAGCAGTAGCTGCAAACCAAAGAATCCTCAGAATTCCGTCTCCTCTTGTCATTGTGCCAACTTCTCATCCCAGGGTAGGAGAATGCTGGGATAGCTTACTTTCCCCCTATGATTTCTCTGGTCCTTTTTGTTTTTCTTGGGCTTTTCCTCGATACAGAAAATATCTGATTTAACACTTCGTTGACTCTTGTTCTCATTTAAATGGAAGTTGAGGGTTGGCTGCTACTTCCCATGGGACCCAGTGCATGAGGCAGTAGCTCCATTTCAGACTGAGTCAGTTGACTACACTGGTGGGAAAACTAGAAGAGGGAAGGACACATTACCCTGGGGTCTGCTGCCTCATTCAAGGAAGAGGGCTTCTCCTCGATTATTTTATATTGCAGCTTAGTGATATGCTTTGTCCAGGCCAGTTTGGAAGCATCTCATGACTCCATGAATGTTTGTTTTGATTTATGTTGGATTGAAAAACATGTTGAAGCTTCTAATTTTTTTCTGCTAAATGGTTGCCTGTTTGCATTTCAGAGTTTTACTGTCAGAATTGTCATGTAGCCTCGGCCAAGGTTGTTCGGTTCTATTGGTTTTTGATCTCACTCGTGCCATTTAGAGGGAGTTCCAGCAGCCATTGTCTTGTTTTTAAAAGCAGTTAGTTGTGTGTCAGAGTTCTGATCATGCCTGGAAGAAGGTCTTCTAAGGCAGCTCCAGAAAACTCTTGTAAATTTGGAATTTGGAAACATCAGTTCTGTCTCTGGACTCAGTCACTGAATGTTCTGAATCAGAGTTTCCTTTTTCTGCCTCAATTTCTCCATCTGGAATATGGGAATGTCGTGCAATATAGGGATGGTGTTGTAGTAGACCATAAATTTAAAATAATTAAAAGGCCTTGGCAAATCCTTCATGTTCCTTTTCATAAGATGCACATTTGAAGCTATACTTAAGTAAGAAAAAATTATTTAAGAGATTCATCCTGAAAAAGCACCACGGGAATATACAAGCCAACAACCATGCCTGAAACATTATCCTAAAACAGCCAGCAGCAAACTGTATAGACAACATAGTCAAGTATCATGCACATGAAGAATTCTCATCAGACAAGTGAATTAAATGGCAGATGGATGTATAAAATCTTGATATATGGGGAAATTTAAAATCTAGTTGTTCACATTTATTAATTCTAAGGAAGGAATCTTGTGGCTAAATTTTTCATTGATTTGGATTAGTGCAAACATACAATACCTATGTTACTCTGCTTTTCCAATGTTTCTAATACAGATAGGATATTTTGTCTCTGATATGAACAGAAGTATATTAAGTTTGGGGCTAGAAATTTGGGCCTCATGTTATACTGAATTCTTTACAGGAGTTCTGATACTCTTTTGACTATTTCTTTTGCATGTGCTTCAGTTTCTTGAGCCTTCCTGCTTCTTGATCTGACCTTTTCAGTACCACATTAAACTGTCAGTTTCTAGTGCTTATTTGGAACATTTTCAGAGTGAGCATATGGATTTTATAGTAAGACTTTATAACAC
This sequence comes from Balaenoptera ricei, assembly GCF_028023285.1. NCBI lineage: Eukaryota > Metazoa > Chordata > Mammalia > Artiodactyla > Balaenopteridae > Balaenoptera > Balaenoptera ricei. The sequence goes on from NC_082642.1 coordinate 114,405,285, forward strand.
CATTTTGGCTCCTTGGTAACTTTTTCTCATCATCATATTATTTGCATTATATTGAATCATGTATATTTTGCTGGGAATGAGATTAGGATGTAATATAGAGAACGTGTTTTAAAACAACTTATGTACAAATGAGAATCTGGATGAATGCCATTGCAGTCTAGCTATTGACTGGCAGGATATGTAACATACACTGCTGGCGTGGAACATAATTCAAAATGGTTTAAAAGGAAGAATAAAACATCTTTACTGAAATCCAAGGGGCAAAGGAATACTTTTCACAAGAGTTTTCTAGAACTTGAGCAAAAAACATGAATATTTATGTACATTCTTATGAAATACGTAAACTTACATAATTTAATTTGGGCTCTCCAAAAATAATTTAATAAAATACATGAAACAGACAGTTCCCTACAGTTTAAGGACCTAAACTGATGCAATTATGACTTCTCTCCCAACACTTATCTTTGAAAACAACTCTAGAATTCTAATTACCAGGAGATCTGTCAGGAACAAGGAGAACACAGATTTTGGTCTCAATTCATTCATACCCTACTTGGTGCTGTATTTAGGCAATGGAAGATCGGCCCAAGGACTGGATGGTGGTCATGTCGGGAACGATCAACTGTTGAATAGTTGGTAGAACTCAAGTAAAGATCATCAGAGGGCCCCCACCAACAGATAATCCATTTAATACAATTTCTTGTGAAGTGCTTTATAATTGACAAAATGCTTTCGCATCCATTTCTCCTTTTGAGTCTCACAAAGCCTCTTTTGTCTAATTAAGGCAGATAAACATATTCCAGTTTTGTAGGTGGGGGAATTCAGACTCAGAGAGACTAAGTAACTTGCCCAAAGTGACAAGGTACTAAGTGGTACTGGAGCTCAGTTACAGTTCTTGGAACTCTAAGTCCAGGGCTTGACCTCTAGGGCAGCAGTCCCCAACCTTTTTGGCACCAGAGACCGGTTTCGTAGACAGTTTTTCCATGGATGGGGAGGATGGTTTTGGGATGATTCAAGCACATTACATTTATTGTACACTTTATTTCTATTATTACATTGTAATATATAATGAAATAATTATACAACTCACCATAATGCAGAATCAGTGGGAGCCCTGAGCTTGTTTTCCTGCAACTAGATGGTCTCATCTGGGGGTGATGGGAGACAGTGACCTCCAAGGTGTGTTGCTTATGTCCAGTCTACTCCGTAATCTCGTTTTGGTTGCTGTCACTGCAGAAAACCCTGCTTCACAAAGATAGAATGCTGGAAACGGAAGCAGGCTTTTCAGTGCTTTTGTGGCAATCTCAGGATATTCCGCTTTGACTTTAACCCAGAATGCATGGAGATTTGAAGTTGTCTCAAACATGCTTTTAAGGCCACCGTCATTTGTGATCTCAAGCAATTGATCCTTTTCTAGCACGGACAAGTTGATTCACCGGGCTTATTCACAAATGAGTCGTGGATCCATTCCTTCCCGGTTCGGGGGTCTTTTGTGGTTGGGAAGTAGTGCTCAAACTCTTTTGAAAGCTGAGATAAGTGATCATGCACCAGCTGGGAGAAAGAAGGCCCTGGCTCAGTCTTTTTCAAAAATCTCTGCTAATGTTTGATACATGTCAAAAATCCCAATGTTCACTCGCCGCCCCCATAATTCCAGTTTGGCTTTGAATGCAGCCACTTTATCTGCCGATTTGAACACAGTTGTCGTTCTCCCCTGAAGTGACAGATTGAGTTCATTGAGCAGGTTGATTATGTCACACAAGTAAGCAAGCTTTGCCACCCATTCTGTGTCACTGAAATGTGCTGCCAGTGGTGACTGTTGTTCTAAAAGAAATCTCTGGAGCGGCTCTCATAACTCAAAAACGCTGGCCAGTGATCTACCTTTAGAAAGCCATCTCACTTCTGTGTATAAGAGAAGACGTGTGCTTCTGCGTCCATCTCCTCACAGAGCTGCACAAACAGACGTGAGTTAAGGGCATGTACTTTAATGTGGTTGATAATTTTAATCACATCCTGAAAAACATTAAGTTCAGGTGACAGTTTTCTGCTAGCCAGCACTTCTCTATGGATGACACAGTGCATAGATTCACATTCAGAAGTGACCTCTTTGACCCTAGTAGTGAAACCACAAAGCCATCCAGTCATGGCTCCGTCCGCGCACTTACCTACACAAAATGACCAGTTCAGTTTTCCTGAGATGTAATCATTCAAGGACTTGAATAGTTCTGCAGCTGTGGTGTTGGTTGGAAACAAAATTGCACATAACATATCCTCGTGCACATCCTCCTGAAAAATATATCCCACAAAATCAAGCATTGTTGCTTTATTGTCAAAGTTGGTAGACTCGTCAACCTGGATTGCATACCACGGCGACTCATTAATCCTCTCTAACAATTGTGCTTCAGTATCCTCTGCTACTTCATCAGTTCGTCTAGTAATGGTGCTAGCCAAAAGAGGAACACGTGCCACCTTTTGAACTGCAGCCTCTCCTAAAAGTTCACAACAAATGTCCTTAGCAGCAGGCAGGATCAACTCTTCACCGATAGTAAAGGGCCTCTTAGCTTTAGCAATGCAGTTAGCCACTAAGAATTATGCTCTCAGTGCAGACACATTTGATGAAGTGGTGGCCTTCAATAATTGCTTCTGTTCACGTTTTTTTCTTTTGAAAAACTCCAAAGGCTTGTCTTTTAACGCAGAGTGCTAGGTCTCCAGGTGGCGAAGCAGTTTTGAAGGTTTCATGACTTCATTGTATAGCCAGTCGCCACATATTATACAAAGCAGGCTTGGAGAAGGTGAATCACCTGTTGCAATGAACTCGTAATTTAAGTAGGACTCTTGGTATTTTCTTAAATGCAGCTTTCTTTTTGTTGGCAGTCTTAGAGTCTTCTGCTGTCTCATCATTGGGTCTTTCCCCCTTTTCAAAGAAGCCCTACAGTGACATTTGTTTTTTACTCATTTTGGCTAGGGTTAGCTTGTGGGTTTACCAAAACTGTGACTGAGACAAGTGCACAGTGTGGGAAAGAGGCTCAGATGGAAGTGGTAAATAAAATAATGGGTGGGCTATGGGAGGACTAAAATAAGTGTCAGATTCTGACTTAAAGCCTGCCACCAGATGCAGCTGTACAATTGAAGTACATCAACTCCCTTGCCACTAGAAAGCCTGCCACTAGATGCAGCTTGGTTGTCACTTGCCACTCACTGATAGGGTTTTGATATGAGTCTGCAAGCAGTTGATTTGTTATGGCCTCTGTGCAGTCAAACCTCTCTGCTAATGATCATCTGTATTTTCAGCCGCTTCCCAGCATCACTGCCTCAGCTCCGTCTCGGATCATCAGGCATTAGATTCTCACAAGGATCACACAACCTAGATCTCTCTCATGCACAGTTCACAGTAGGGTTCTAACTCCTATGAGAATAATGCCGCTGCTGATCTGACAGGAGGTGGAGTTCAGGCAGTAATCTGAGCGATAGGGAGTGGCTGTAAATACAGATGAAGCTTTGCTCACTTGCCTGCCGCTCACCTCCTGCTGTGCAGCCCAGTTCCTAACGGGCCGAGAACCAGTACCAGTCCAAGGCCCAGGGGTTGGGGACCCCTGCTCTAGAGGATACAAGTAAGATAAGAAGGGGAATGCATCTTCAAATTGTGGAAACTACTTCATTTTTATCTGTGCTTAATAACAGACCGATATATTCTGGGCCATCTTAATTACTTAAATACTGAAGAAGCTCAAAATTCTCTTTAGTGCTGCCTACTGATGTGGCCACTTTTGCTTTTGTTTGAGGGATTGGAAAGATCTCTCCATATTCCAGGTCATTAGTAACACCATATGTGCTGGGAAAAACACATGGTAGCTTTCAGCTATAGAGTGCAACTCTTAGGTGAAAATGGCCACTGTTGTGTTTATTTTTCATATGAATTATGGGTTGTTGCTTAGTTAAGGGAACATATAAGGAAATTAAAAGCTTTTGGCATGGCAAGCTTTATTTAAGCACTTCCCCTCTTCCTGCCCTGCCTCTTCTCTTATCATCTCTCCAAAAATTCTGGGCATGAAACAAAATGGGTAGACTGGTAAATGCTGCTTGTGGAGTCAGAATTTCTTCCCAGATAGCTCCTTAAATCTTTTTTTTTTTTAAATAAATTTATTTATTTTTGTCTGCGTTGGGTCTTCGTTGCTGTGTGCAGGCTTTCTCTAGGTGCAGTGAGCGGGGGCTACTCTTCGTTGCGGTGTGTGGGCTTCTCATTGCGGTGGCTTCTCTTGTTGCAGAGCACGGGCTCTAGGTGCACGGGCTTCAGTAGTTGTAGCACGAGGGCTCAGCAGTTGTAGCTCACGGGCTCTAGAGAGCAGGCTCAGTAGTTGTGACGCACGGGCTTAGTTGCTCCGTGGCATGTGGGATCTTCCCGGACCAGGGCTCGAACCCGTGTCCCCTGCATTGGCAGACAAATTCTTAACCACTGTGCCACCAGGGAAGCCCAGCTCCTTAAATCTTGATCATTTCTGCTTCAGCTTTTGACTGCTTTAACTTTCCTACTGTAATCTTGATTCCCTCCAATGACCACAGTTCTGACTTAACCACCTCAAAATGCCATTCCATATAACATTGGAGAATAATTCTTAAAGTTCAACTATTCCTCAGAGGAATCTTATCTCTACCCCTCCTGGTCAGCTAGCATCTTCCTCTGGTGGGCTGACTCACAGAAAGTAGGAAAGCCACAGCCTTCTGACCCAGTCTGAAAGGGAAACTTCCCAGGAAGACTTAATGAAGGAAAGTGAGCCAGGAAAGAGAAAGAAAATAAAAAATGACTCTAAATGACAAAAATAACCAGTTAACAATTCTGTGGTCACACAGATAGTTTTGGTCACAGAAATTTAAAGATAAATATTGTTCAGTTTACAAATATTGGTGTGTATATATATATATATATTTTTTTTTTTACAGAAAAGATCTTTATGAATTTTTGAAACCCTTCTCTTTTAATTACTCATGAATCAATAGTGCAGAAAGTTAAAATATACGTGAAGGCAAAAGTAATTGATTTATTTTTCTTGGTCATCCAATTTTTATTACCTAATTATTGGTCTACTAAGTGCAAACCACTGTGTACTTTGCTGGGAGGGGTGGTTTAGGGGGAGGGAGGACACAGGCTGGTTCTAACCCTCAAGGAGCTACATTAAAGGAAGATAAGTATAAAACAGATTCATTTAAAACAGATTCAGACTAAATTCTGTGTTAAGGCTGTGAAATTTTACAGACCAGGAGAAGGGAGGCAAGTTTCTATAAAAAGAATAGGCTTTTATTGAACTCTAATGAAGTTTATGAAACTGACCAGAGATGGCCATTTTCCTCATTTCATTGAGTCTTAAACCCTCCCATATTTTCCTTCTGCTTCTGTCAAGAATTATTTTCAAATACGGGTAATTCTTTGGGGTGTCTGAAAGGGAAGGTAGAGAAGATTCTGCCCCTTCAGCTGAATAGGTGTCCTGAATGCCAGGCAGCTGAGGGGGGCTTCTGCTGTGATCTCTGGTCAAGCTGGATGAGATATCACTTGTGATCACAGTTGAGGAGATAACTCCTTAGGACCCATGTTTCATTGAGTTCTTGTCCACAGTCATGCTGGGATTCTCAGAATCAGCTGGATGCCCCAAGTATAATAACTGAAGACATCTGGCCACATAACTTAGACACCCTTAGGAAAGCAGAGACTTTTTCGTTAACTTCCTGCTTACATTTTGTAGGCTGTTTTCAGTACAAATGGGTATCCTGGAAGTTATGAAGGCATACGTCAAGCTTTGGAGGCTCCCTTTTCATTTCAGCCAGTAGTTTGACAAAGTTTTTGTTCGGTTTTTCAAAAACACATCAAAGGTGAGAAATCACTTGAATCACTAAGTAAATTAACTTTGCATAACTGGAAGTTACTAAAATGATCTATCTCTAGATACTTCACTCTGTCTCCAGAGTGATTTATTAGTTGTTATAGACTCCATGCATGTTAAAAAGGTGGTGGTTATTTTTAGGACTTCAGGATTCTTTTAAACAAAAAGACTGTGAATTCCCTCAAGTGAGAAAACAATAGAAAATTGGAATTGTCTTTCATTTCTTAATTCTTTGACTTGTGCAAGATATATTTTATACCCAACAACAAAGATAACCAGAATTGTCTTTCTGTGTGTATGTCCGTGTGTGTGTGTGTGTCTCTCTCTCTCTGTGTATATCACATACACCCCCAAAATTCATTATGAGGAAAGAAAAGAATGCTGGTCAAATATTTACATAAGAAAATATCAGGGAAAGTTTTTGTTTTCTTTGGTTGGGGGGATGCACATAGTAGCCTGTTATATAAATAAAAAGAATGCTTAGACCAATGACATTTTGCTAATCTTTATCTGCCTCAGAGGAGAGGAGGACTTTCTGAGTGCAAACATATTTTGTGGGGTCTTCGTTGAAAAAAAAAAAAAAAACAGTGGAAAGAATGGGATACTTGGAAAATACATATTTTTAAACAGTTGGACAAAGACAGCCGTTCATTTTTTTTTCTTCTTGCCAAGCCATTTCCACTTAGGATTCAAAAAACCACAGTTTAATATTAGATTTAGAACCAAATTTTCAAAGAAAAATTGCCAGGGAACATGCATGGAATTCCCACTGATAATAGCATAATACACAAAAGGATGGAATCTGACCATCCAGTGTGATCTCTTCTGTCATATCAGGTAACTAGCTGACAGCTATCTTTGTACATATTAAATGTGTTGCTAGATTGTAAGCTACTTGTGGATAGGTGCTTGATTGATTTCTCTTGTCCTTTCTAGCAACTCAGTAAAGGATACTCAACAGATACTCAATAATCATCTATAAAATACTATATTTAAGACAAATTTCAATGAGACTGTCATGGTCCATGTTAGTAGGGTCTTCCAAGAAGCAGGTCTGCCAAAATGTAGACACCAAGGCAGGATTAAACTTGCAAGAAAAATTTAGAGGAAATGCCTGTGAGCAAAAATGGGGAGGAAGCTGGGAAAGGCTGGGAGAGACATCAGAGTGTAATGCAAGTCTGACCCCAAACGAAAGAGAGAATGAGAAGGAAGGAAGGAAGAAATGGAGGGAGGGAGGGAGGAAGGAAGGAAAGAAGAAAGGGAGGGAGGTGGGTGGAAACATGTTAGACTGAATTGCAGTTCTAGGAAAAGTTTGGTGAGGCCACTGGGGAGTCCTGAAGCCAAAGTTGCTTATCAAAGGAATTCTTCATCTTCTAGGAAATGGTGTGACTTAGTATCCTACTTGTACTCAGTCGTTGAGAGTAGCTGGTGGGAAGTGTGATCTCGGAGCAAAGGCAGGGTTGACATTTTAGAGTGTGGCCCCTGGAGCTCTTAGTCAGTTACACTCCCTACACAGGGAAATCCGAGAGGCAGATTCTCACAGTCACCACGTAGTCCTTGGTCAAAATTTGTATATCTCTTCAGTGACAAGGGAAGTTTTTTTTCTTGGATAAGATCTATTGGTGGCTATGAAGATTAACTGAGATTATGTATGTAAAGGGCTTAGCATAGCACATAGTTTTGCATAATAAGAAGCAGCTCTTTTCTTACCATCATTAATAGTATTGGGTTGACCCAAAAGTTCGTTTGGGTTTTCCGTAACTTGGAAAACCTGAAGGAACTTTTGGGTCAACCCAGTATTACCTGCCTGAACTCATTGTGTACTAAGCACAATGATGGGCACTTTATATGTAGTGGGATATCCTAAAGAGAACAGAATGGAGTTCAAAATCAGGATGGGATACTTATTAGCTGTGTGGCCACATTGAGCAAGTTATTGAAAGTCTCTGAGCCTCAGTTTTCACATATGTGAGATAGAGATAAAATACGCACAGTAGAGGGTGGTAAAGGGATTAGAAGAAATAAAGTACTAGTGCCTGGTACATACCAGGAATACCATATATGGTTCTTGTTATAATTTCTAAGCTTCACTACCCAGCAAAATTATTGATCCTGAGAGGCTGACCTGTATGGATTCAATCAAGAGGGTTCTCCAAGCCCTCAGGCTTTCTTTTGCCTTTGGCCAAAGGAAAGCCCTTGCAGGAAGCTGTGTGAGGGAGTTGACAGTGAGCTCAAGGATGTATTCCCTTGGCCCCTTCCCTGTGAGACCAAACTGTGTGCTGCTACCAAAAGTCACTGTTCTTCACAAGGTAGACTCCAGCCAGCTCTCTCTCCTTCTGGATCCTGATATGGCTTCCTCCCTTTTATCCTCAGTCCCACTGGTGCTGAAATCTCAGCTGCCTCCAGGTCATTGCACTCGCCTTTGTAGCTCCCCTAAACCCACACATTTGTGAATCATGCCTCTGGAATACAGCCCTGCTCTGAATTATCCTATCTTGAGTATGTCTCCACTTTCTTGTTGGGACCTCCAATGGATTTTAGTTCCTCTTTCTTCAACCCTATACCTTTTCTCTGTGAAATATGAGCACTACATGTTATTTCAGTTAAAAAAAATAATAACCTTTTAAACAGGGAAGATGAAAAAGAAGAGGTGGTAAAGCAGTCCTTTATTTGGTATCTGGCACCAAGATAATTGGTTTGATTTAAGAAAAACTTACAAGCTCTTTCAAAGAAAATTGTGTTTGTAAACAACCAACCTGAACGTTAGGGAGAGAACTGTGGACAAGAAACCCTTGATTGCTGAATGCGTGGATGATTTAGGGCGTATCCCTTACCCTCTCTGACCCTTAAATCAGAATGTAGGCAAATGCGTGACTGGGACCATTTTGGCGGTAGCAATACTGGCCAAAAAAATATTGTCTATGGAGGGAGATTTCATCTTTTGATTCTTGGAAGAGTGCTTTAAAATTCTTGGTCAAAGGACAAATGTATAGGGGCAGATAATTTTGACTTCGATGTGTACTTGGATTTCACTGGTAAGGATCATCTGGCTGACATTGAGGACATTGCCGGACAAGATCATGATTCCTGTTGAGCCTGTAGGGGTGGTGGGCGGGCAGGGGAAGCATGGTGCCAGACAGAAGGGTTTTCCTGTTTTTCCAGCTGGTAGGAAGCCTAACAGCCCTAAAATAAAATGGTTTGAAATCAGCGGCCTCACGTAGAAAAACGTTATTAAAGGAAAGAATGGAAAATCAGACACTATCGGTGTGAGTGTGAGAACTCCAGCCAGCAGACAATTTCAAACAGATTTGCAGAGGATTTTTCAAGAGCTACTTAGATGAAATTCTGTGTTTTCTTGGACCTCAAAGACCAGACATGGGGTCCAGATGATACCTATGGATTCAAAACAGATGACCTGTTCTCACTCTCTGCTTTCTGGCATTGAGAACAAGCAAGGAGAGCTTTCTCCCTGGGTGGGAGATGTTTTCCTAATGGTTAAAGGGAAAGTTTTGGCTCCTGGTTGGGTGGGAGGTGGCCACACACCACCCTGATTAATTACATTTTAAAGGATGTGAGTGAAACTATGTAATTGAAGAGAACTTGGATTGGCCTTGCTTTTTTCCTTGGGGAAGAAACTCAAAAGTGCTCAGCAGCTGAAACAATAGATGCCAGGAATTAGAGGAGAGTAACACTATAACTTAACCCTGAGAGCTCTGAATGGCATGAGGTCTTCCTTACTTTATACACCCTTGGCCTGCTTCATCCCCTGCTGTCTTTCCTTCATGCTGCTATTAATCTCCTTTTCTAAAGACAAGACAGACTGCAGAGCACAACACACTTCCTCACCACCACAGTACAGTCTCTCTCTTTAATCCCGGGTTCCAAAACCACTGAGCACAATGCCCTTTCTAGATAAATAGGAGGCCAAGTGGGGAGGGGACCCCATTTTCCAGGGAGGTTGTGTTTAGTGTAAGAAGAAATAGAGAATTTAGATCAGATATTCTTGTTCAGTGCTTACTAGCTATACTATTTTGGGTAAGTCTCTACCTCTCTGAGGCTCATCTGTAAAGCAGGCCTGTTGCTAAGTCATCTTGCACGATCGCTGTAACGAGTAAATGAAATGATGAATGTGGACATACTTTGTAAACTGTAATTTACTATGTAAATATTAGTTGTAATTAATGTGATCCATGTAAGAAAAAACACTTCTCTTCATTTTCAGTTTGTCTGTTTCCACTTTGTCTTCTGGATAGTAATCACTTGGGGGGGCGGGATTTGCCTTTGTGAGACTGATCCATTCACGTTTATTACGCATCCGCTTTGTGCAAGGCTTTGTGCTACATGCTATGGAGGATATAAAGGTTACTAGAACATGGTTCTTGATTTCCTGGATCATGCAAATTAGTCAAGGATTTAAGACACTCAAGATAACCACTTTTCCCATCACAGCCTTGTTCTCTGCTCCAGGTGGCTTTCGTGCGGTTGTCATTATGGAGCGCCCTCACCTTTCCTCCCTTTATCTGTTCTTAGGATATTAGTTGGAGTTCCTTGATTTTCAGCAAAAGAAATGAATTCTCGCTGAGGTGAGCAAAAATTGGACTTTGGGTGGGGCATTAGGCAATCAGCAGAGTTAATAGGAAGTATCTTAGTATCTGCTTCCCTAAAAGCAGAGCCTGCGATAGAGATTGAGGTGCCCATGATTCATGGAGGGTTTGCTCTTCAGGAAAACTTGTAAAGAAGAAAGAAAACAGTATAGGTAAGGGTGAGGAGCTAAGCAAGGATGTGGTCTCAGGTAAAGGCTACTCTTACTTTGAAAGTGTGTATTTTAAGGCAAGGAGGCTGAACTTTTGTACCTCCCTACCAGTCCATTATTGGCTGCCTTGGGGTAGAGGATACTGAAACCTCCCAGATATCTGTGAGTGAGGTGTCCCAGTCAGCTAAGGGCGACACTGTGGAGAAAGTTGCAGGTAAAAGCTGCTAGATGCAGTACACATAGCAGGTGGGTAATGAATCCACTGACTGGTACAGGGGATCTGGTTAGGGTACCACAACATCTACTAAAGGAGGGCAAGGAGGTAAGACTCAGAAAAGATCAAAACCCAGAGTGCTCTGGAGGACATAGTGGATCTCAGTATCAAGAATGAATTATTATGGTGTTGGAATGAATGAGCACCAGCGATTTCGCCATTATTGGAACACTCTGCTTACATCCAAAATCCAAAAAGAGGGACTCTTGATTGGATATCGGAATAGAGTAGTTCCCTTTTTCTGTGGGTCAGTAATCTGAGAACATACAAAATTGGTACTGAAGGAGATCAACCTGCAGTAGGAGAGAATGAAGCAGTACTTAAGAGGGTACAGAGCTGAGAGATGGAGTCTGAGGTCTAATGTCTTCAGGCATGAATCCGTCTGTGATGAAGGCCGCATCACTCCTAACTTCCCAGTTAGCCAGTACATTTCCTTTTGGCTTAAACTACTTGGGGCAGATTTATATCACTTGCAATCAGATGAACTGTGGTAGGCAGAATTTTGGTCCCCCTGATGTTACTCCTGTGAATATGTTATGTTACATGGCATGATGGGTTTTGCAGATGTATTGAGCTTACTCATCAGCTGACCTTAAACTAAGGAGATTATCCTTGATTATGTGGTCAAGCCTGATCTAATTACATAACCCTTGAAAAGCAGAGATCTTTCTCTGGCTGGAGCAGAAGAGGAAGTCAGAGATTTGAGGTGTGTTGCTGGCTTGAAGATGAAGAGGCCATGTGTCAAGGAAATGGTGATCCCATTCCTACAACAGCAGTGAACTGAATTCTACCTCAAAGTGGGATCTTCCCCAGCGCTTCCAGATAAGATCCCAGCCCAGCTAACACCATGATTTCTGCTTTGTGATCCCTGAATAGAAATACCTTGAGACATGTTTTGCCCGAATTTCTGACCCACAGAACTGTGAGATAGTAAGTGGGTATTGTTATAAGCCACTAAGTTTGTGTTTATTTAGAAAACTGATACATGAGACAAATTAGTGGTACTTTTTAATTCAGTGACATTTATGGAGCTCTTGCCTTGTGTCCAAATGTCTAGAGCTACATGGACACAAACACTAAATAAATACTAAAAATAAGTAATTATACAAGGTTCCTCTCAGAGACTTAATGGCCTCTGTATAAAGAATGTTTGCTCCAATGGCTAAGACCATGTCTTATTCATCTCTCTGTCTCATGAAACCTTCCTGGCACACAGTTGGTACTAACTCCTATTTGTCCTACTAAACTGAATAGCTTTAAAATTCCCTTGGCTGAACAGTACACAGTGCTAGGGAGTAAAGAACTAAAGACTTAAGTGTGGGCTGGAAGTTATGCTTTAGAGAATACTTTCTGATTCGTGGTTTGGCCTTCAATTTATATTATAAGTGAAGATGAAAAAAATCCTTTAAATGCTTAGGTTTTTTTTTTTTTTCTCCCTTTAAAATATGTAACTCCTATTTTGGTTCTGGAACTAAGATTAATTATGAGTCTATGTGGCTCATGGTTCAAATGCCCCAACCATCAACATATGCTCCAGGTTGTAAGACTGGGAGCAGATACAAAAATCAGCAAACCCAGAAGTTATTTTATATCTGCTTCTCAAAAATTGAATGTAACTATTCTTAACTAGTGCTTTTCCCTTAGTGACTTGTATGAGTGTTCAACATACAGTTACCAAATATTTGTCCCCCTGTAACTGTTTGAGATTGTGCAGGGTGCCCTGGTCCTGCCCTTGCATTCTGATACTCTAGGGTGAAGTTCCCCCTTATGCCAGGCAGGTGTCTGAAGCCTGCCTCCTCATTCCTTTGATCTCCACTGGTCCTAGTTATCAGTTTCTCTCCCCGGGCTGGTTCTGGGAACCCACAAATGACTGGTCCTGTATAGTTTGCACTAACTCCAAACTGTCTCCTGACTGGCTTACTTCCCTTCCTTTTACTGCTTATCTCTAGGCTGGGAATGGGGATGCACCCTAAATGACCCCAAGCTTCACGTCCCTTATGATTCCTGTACTTGTGAGGAAATATCCAAGTACTCTTAAATTTTGATAGGATGGCTAATGACCATTTCACATTTCAGAACTGGGAGAGTTTAGGGTTTCAGTAACTTTGATCCATACATATCTGGTCAAAACCAAATAAACAAATAAAAGAACTATTCTATCATGATTGATTCTGTTTCTACAGATGTGCCATTCTTGAAGTACTGCTGTCCTTGGAACCATTGCTTCACATCTGAAAAGGGGCAACAGTATTAAGTAACAGCTTGGGTCTCTCTTTGACATCTTCCCTTGAGAAGTGTTAAATGTTGCCATCATCTTGACAGTTCAAAAGCTAATCATGTGGTTGATATTTTATGAATGAGATAAATGTAGAAAAATGTCACTTTTCCTCTAATTTGATTTGTCAGTACAAACTTGGCAAGAGATAATACTAAGAAGATATTGGCATTTAGGCATGTTCCTATTTACTTTTGTGATTTAGGATTATGATGACTTTCATGTATCCTTGCAGTGACCCTGTCTGGTTTAGAAATTCTGAAATTATAGTGTCAAACCTCTTTCCTATTCCTGCAGACAGAGGCAGCAACACTCACCAAACACTGGAGTTTTGATCAGATGCAGCCACAGAGCAATGAAAAACATTTTATTTTATATTAACCAATTGATGTTAGTGACTTATGTGGAAAAATGGGTCTTTCATTTTCTTTTTCTGGAAAAGATTTTGCTGCATAATTTGATCTGTTTTTTTTTTTTTTTTTTCCAGTTCTTAACTATGTTTTGCATGATCTAAAGTATTGTTTTCAAACCTAAATAAAGGGAGCTAGTTCTCTTCCTGTCTTATGAGTAGAGAACCTTGGAATATATGTATGGCCACGGCTTTTTACTTTTCTAGTTCAAATTACTCGAATTCAGGGCTTAGCCTTGGCATTCTGTTAATAGAAAAACCAATGAAGAATTAGTTCCTTACTGATTTAAAAACATCTAATTTCTTTTCATGTATGATGATTCCATGAGGGAAAGAAGGTAACAGATATGTTGGTTAGGCTCGGAGAATAAGCTGTAACAATAATAATAGCAACTGTTTACTGAATGCCTAGTCTATGCCTGATAATTACATGAACAATATCACCTTCTCTTTCTGATAATATGGTGGGCCAGGCATGCAGTCCAACCCTCCCATTGAAAACTACTAAAAATGCTATGTAACTGTACTTAAAATCATCAGTGAGTAAGCAACAAAGAAAGGAATTATCAGGCTAAAATCTTGGTAGGTGAAGACAGAGATCCAGAGTGCTAAGCTAGCTCTAAATTTCACTTTAATTCTGAGGACATTTGTGTTTTTGTTTTGTTTTGTATACTGCAGCTTCTTATTAGTCATCTATTTTATACACATCAGTGTATACATGTCAATCCCTATCGCCCAATTCAGCACACCACCATCCCCACCCCACCGCGGTTTTCCCCCCTTGGTGAAAATAAACTTTTTTTAACTTTTTATTATTATTTTTTGGCCATGCCATAGGGCACGTAGGATCTTAGTTCCCCAACCAGGGATCAAACCCGTGCCCCCTGCATTGGGAGCTCAGAGACTTAACCACTGGGCCACCAGGGAAGTCCCTCTGAGGACATTTGTTGCCCTAGTAATCTTCAGCTTCATTTCCTCATTGAGTTATGAGACAGGAAACAAAACTCAGGTGTGGAGTCTAATAAAGGAGCCTCCTCCCAAAAGCTGGGACAAGAGCACTCTACCCTCAGCATAAAGATGAACTGTAGATGCTGCCCCTCCACTCAGAGAGGCAAATACAGGGAACATATGAAAAAGATTAAGAGACACGAAGGAGAGAATGAGATATTGCACAGACATGTAATTTTAGTTTCATAAAGAAATAATAAAGAGAACGGGAAGCAATATCCAAAAAGATGATGGCTGAGAATTTTCCAGAATTATTGAAAGACATAAATCCTCAGGTGCATAAACCCCAAAGAATCCAAGGCAGATATTAAAAAGGAAATCCTAACCAAAATGCATTAGCTTGAAACTAGAGAACATGAAAAACGAAAAAAAACTTTAAAGTAGTCAGAAGGAATAAACTGGCCACCTACAAAGGAATGGTTGACAGCTGGTTTCTTACAGCAGTAATAGAAGCCAGAAGCCAGTATAGTGATATCTTCAGTATGCTAAGCAAAAATAATTGCCAGTTAGGAATTCTAAACCCAGTAAAACTATCCTGTAAAATCAAAGGCAAAATGACATTTTCAGGCAAGCCTGAACTGAGTTTACTTCCAAAATATTATCACTAAACTGATTTCTAAAGAATGTATTTCCAAAGAATGTATTTCAGAAATGATGAAAGTGATCCTAGATGAAAAAATCTGAGCTTCAGTAAGAAATGATGGGCAAAAATAATGGTAAATTTAAATAAAGATGGGAATGAGGAGTAGGTTAAAACTGAAATACTGAAATAAAGGGCAAACCTAAAATATTGGAAATCAATAGAACTACAGTTGGGAAGAAAGTAACTGAAGTTGAAATTGTGTTGTTTGAAGCAGGAGAAAACCAGCCTGGCACTCAACTTTTGGTGTGGATAAAAAATTTTTTTAATTCTATTAAAATATACATGCAACAAAGTAAAAAAAAAAGAAATTGTACTGTTTGAGAGGGAGGTAAAAATGTTGATTTTTATGGTATACATGCTACAATTTATAGGAAGACAATTATAAGGATAAAAATAGGGTATACAGCTTCAAAACTAGTAAAGGAAAATAAGAGTGAGGAAAATAATTTTAAAAGGGCAAGAAATGAGAAGAAATAGGAGTATGGAAAAGGCAGAATAAATAGAAAACACCAATTAAGATAGTAGATACAATTGTGAAAGTCAATAATTACAAAAAATGTAAATGAAATAAATGCTTCAGCTAAAATATAAAGATTGTTAGATTGGAAGAGGATTGAAAAATGTATCAGGCAAGTGTAGCCAAAAGAAAAATGCTGTAGCTATTTTAATATCAGCCAAAATATGCTTTAAAGCAAAAAGCATAGTTAGATAATCTCTTCTTAGTGATAGAATATTTAATTCATGAGGAAAATATAATAATTTAAAATTTGTGTGTACCTCATATATCTCAAAAGGAATAAAACAAAAACATAGAACTAAAAGAGAAATGAGTCCACAATTATAAAAGGTTTTAATGTACCTCTCAGAAACTTAGCAATGGGACAAAAAGAAATCAGTAAAGAAAGTGAAGATTTAAATAATGATTAATAATCATGTCCTAATGGGCATGGATAGTAACATGTCCCCACAACAGAATACGCATTCTGTATAAGAACACAAGGGACATTTGAAAAAATTGACCATAGAGCAGTCTCAATAATTTTTAAAGTCCTGTATTGTTCTTTGAACACAGTGCAGTTAAGCTAGAAATCAATAACCAAAGACACTCTACATATTGAGAAATGAAGAAGTATATTTCTAAGAAAATCATGAATCAAAGAAAATATCATAATAAAAGTAGAAAATATTTAGAATGGAATGGTTGTGAAATACTACTATCAAAACTTATGAGATGCAAATAGAACAGCAATTAGAAATTTTAGGTTTTAATGATTATATCAAAACAGAAACAAAGATTGGAAGTCAATGAGTGATACATTCATCTTCAGAGGATAGGAAAAGAACAGCAAAGTAAACCCTAAGAATATGGAAGGAAGGAAATAATGAAGACTTGGGCTAAAATTAACATAATAGAAAATGAACACTGAATAAAAAGGATGAACAAAAATAAAATTTGGTTGTTTGGAAAGACTAATAAAATTGACAAATCTTTGGCAAGATTAATCAAGAAAAAATGAGCTGTCCCAACTAAACAATGGGGAATGAAAAAGGGGATAAAACTGCAAGCATTAAGGAGATAATAAAAAGATAGTATGAACAGCTTCGTGCCAGTTAATTTGAAAATTTGTATGAAGTGAACAAATTCCTAGAAAAATATAGCTTACCAAAACTGATTCAAGAAGAAATAAAACACATGCAAAGTCACCTAAACATTAAGAAAATTGACAGATAAAGATCTTCCCACAGAGAAAACTCCAGGCCTTACATGGTTTCACCATGGAGTCCAACCAAACATTCAAGGAACAAATAATTTCAATTTTTACAGAAACTATTCTAAAGTAGAGTAAAAGAGGGAATATTTCTCAACTCATCTTATGAGGCCAGTGTAACCTTGATACCAAAAACCTGATGTGGACAAAACAAGAAAGGAAAATTGCAGGTGAATCTCATTCAGGAGCATATGTACAATAATCTTAAACAAAATATTAGCAGAGCCAATCCAGCAATGTCTAAAAAAAAAATACATCATACCCAAGTTGTGTTTATTTTAGAAATGCAAGATTTTAAAAAGCAGTAGAAAAATCAACTTTATTCTCTACATTAACAGATCAAAGAAAAAAAATATTGTTGTCAATAGATGCTGAAAAATGGTTTGATAGAACTCAACATCCATTCATGAAAAAAACCTAGCACACTAGAAATAAAAGGGAGTTTGTTAACTTGACAAAGAGCAACTATAATTTAAAAAAGCCTACATCAGGTATCAAAGTTAAAGGTGAAACAATGTTTTCTCTTCAATATTAGCAATAAGACAAGTGTGTCTATTTTTACAATTCTATTCAATGTTGTACTGAAGACTCTAGAAAGTAAAGCTGAAAAAAATTAAAAGGTATTAGGGGATTAAAAAGTAGTAAACAAAATTATCAATAGCAGATATGATTCTTTGCATAGAGAATTTTAAAAACTACAGGTAAAATATTAGCATTAATAAAAACTTAGCAAGTTTGCTATATATAAAGTTAATTGCATTAATTAACAAAAATAAAGTTTAAAGGTACCGTTTATAGTAGCATCAAAAATATAACTATCTAGGAATAAGTATAATAAAGATATGAAAGGCCTTTTTGGAGGAAATTATAAGGATATTATTATCATTGATCAAAAAAGTAACGCAACTTACAGAGATATCACATGCTGGAAAGTGGAGATGGATATGTATGAACCTAGGCCTGTCCAACTCGAAGATCCGTGTTTTCCCCAACACAGTGGCCCTGATTTGGGGGGCCTCCCACGTGTGCTCAGCTCTACATGACTCCTGGGCCTTGTCCCACTTCCTGGCTAAAGAACAGTGACAACTTGTGTCGTCTCCAGGGTCTTAAAGACTGGCTACCATGACCATCCCTTCATCTCAGGTTGTCTCAGCCTCCCTCAAGGATGAGATACGGGCATCGGCATCTGGTCCATGGGCAGGTACCTCACCCAGCTGCCTTAACACATGGTCTGACCTTACTGGAAGAGGTTCTGCCCAGATGAACTGGGCGACATGATCCAGAAATGTAAGGGAGTTGAAATGGGGTGAATTTTGACCAATGAGAGACTATATATGGGAAGGAGTTTACAGTTAATAGCTTGCCTTCCTCCTCCACCCTCTACAAAGGACTTTTCTATGCAGATATTCTGGAGATGTCCCTCCTTTGTGACCAAGCAACCAGCTGTGTTTTCTTATGAAGCTGTGGCCAAATCAGTAATGTACCACTTTATATGTGTTCCTCCTTTTCCCCTGACTCACTTCCTTTTCCTCTCACTCTTGCTTTCCTGAGATAAAAACTCTCAAAGTACTAAAGCTTTTCCTTGGGGTCTGATTTCCAGGGAACCTGGATTTTGATACCCACTAAGGCTCAACAACTTCTCCGAAATTCAAATAGGGATCACAGCCTATTTGTAGGCTATAAAATCATTTATAGTGCATTGCTATCAGCATTTGGAAACACAATGAAATAGAGGAGAAACAAATCATCAGCGTGTACCATATGTAATGAGAGTAAGTACCCATTTCCTGAATCTGTTATTTCAGTTTATGTGTGTGTTTTTGAGGATGTGAATATGTGTATTTGAATAGTGATGTTAAATTTGTGTTTTACTGTGTGTCATGGTCAAAAAAGTTTGAAAGCCAGTGGTCTAGGCAGTGGCTACATGGAGCAATGAGCTTATGTTATAACTGTGACTTCTGTTCGCACATTCGCAAATGTCCTATCTGTGGCAGTTTTTGGTCATCTAACTCCTTACTTCAACAAGTATTGAAATGTATAAAGAACCCTCATATGATTTCCTTATGTATGGTCAATTTACATTTGCAACTGCCATGTTGGAGAAAGAGTACTTTGAAATACTACTTCTTTCCTTGGAAGCTAGATGGCATGCCTTATTTAGAAAAATAAAGAGGATTATCTAGTGAATGAAATTTTATTTAATGTTGTTAGATGCCTTTGTGAGCCTGTGGTTATACAGGCAGATCCATTTTTCTAGTATTGATAATAGTCATTGATTATCCAGGTAACCAACATAATATACATTGTATTTTCCCTTAATGACGTTTTTTTCTTTGAAAACTATACCCACTCTTCCAAGTGCAGTGACCTATTTGATCTCTTTGGAACATCCTGATTTGGAGACTCCTGTGAGGAAAATGCAAGTCTCAAAGCTGTGTATGTACTTTCTGACTTTGAAAACAAACACCCAAAGCAGGTTTTAGTTTGCATTTTGTGTACTGACTTAACCTATTAACTGAGAACAGCTGCTGAGTTGTACTTGGTGAAGTATTCTGAGATAAAATTCTCTGATAAGACACACAAAAGAGAAAAAGAAGAAAGTTTGTGAAGACAGAGAACAATCTTTAAGGTATGATCCAAAAATCAAAGAAATGGCAAGTGGTGTCTTAATCCCTCTGTGATTCTATGAAATCTGCAGAAAGGCAATTTGAATAGATTCATACTCAGTTCAGAATGCAAGGATATGGTTAGTTGCCAAGACCCAATTGAGCTGCTTTTAATTTTATAATAATTCCTGGGTAGCCAACTGATAGACCCAGCTTTCTTATTTGGTAGTCATAACACAATTATTTTTACAATTACTGCCAAACCTACTGAGAATTTAACGCATTTGGAAGTCTCTGAAGAGAGATTTTGAAGTTCATTCTCTCCACACCCAGATGATCAGACCGTTAAAGCCTGGCAAAGGCAGAGAGGCTGTTTATTCCTTCTGCATGTAATTATTGTACAATAAGTAGTAAGCCCCCTCTACATCCAGATAATAACTGATTTGTTATTCAAAGTATTAGTGATATGCTAATTCACAAGTATTCGTGATATGCTAAGTGAATTTAAAGAATAACATTTAAGGGGAAGAATGAACACTAGTTTCATTCTTGTAGAGCTATTTCAGAAGGTATACATTGACCAGAGGAGATTTGATTCAATATTCATTGTTCTTGCTCTGGAGTCAGTAGTAACAAAGGTCAAGATGTGAGGGGAATGTATTTTGCAGAAGCAGCCCGACCTAGGACTACAGGTCTGTTGGTCATCTTCACATCTGTGCAGAAGTCCCATCATGGTCCCCTTTGCATCTGGCATGCTTCTTGATCACCTTTGTGGCAGATCACATTAACTTCCATGCATTCATCTAATTTGCTATATGACTGTTCAGTTTCTCCCATTAAAGGTCTACAGTTTATTTTCCCACCCCTAGAGTTTGGGATTGGCACTGAGACTTGTTTTGGCTGATAGCATCAGGTGCAAGTCCACTGTGCCATTTCTGAGCTTAGGCCTTAAGAGACTTGCCGTGTATCCACTTGTTCTCTTGTGCTTCTGCTATATTTGTGAGAAAAACATTCCCAGACTAATGTTAGTCTCAGGAGAGGATTGATAGACATGTGGAACAGAACCATCCAGCCAAGTTCAATCTGGATTAGCTAACCTCCAGTCAACCAACACTGCATGAGCTAAGTAAGTGCTTATTATTGTATTGCACTGATGTTTTGTAGATGTTTGTTATGCAGCATTATTTTAGTAATAGTTGACTGACAGACCTTCTAAATCCACTTGTGGTTTTTCAGTAAAACTCTTGGCCCTATCAGATTTTAGAAGTTTATCTTTGCCTTGTGGATTAAATAAGGAATTAAATTGAAGCTCTGGCTTTGTTCTTGAGCTCTAAATCCATGTATACACTCCTTCTGGAGCTTCTAGGGACTTCAACTAGAGGCCAATTTTAGCAGAGTATCACTTGACCTCTACACAGTAATAATTCAAAAGTATATGTGTTCAGCTGCTTTGGCCAAGACTTTGTCTGTAGTTAGTCAGTTTCCAAGGATCATACTTCCACTATTTCTTTTGCTCCCTCACCATGCCTGAGGTTACAGGAGGCTTCACTTTGGAATCCAGCTGAGCTATAAGAGCATTCAAAGACACCATTACCTCAAGCAACTTTGACATGTATAGGAGTTACTGTTGGGTATGTGGAAAATGTTAAAATTATTAATACAATTCTCGCAGGAGAAACTTTTTCCCTAAGTATTCTTTCTGGAATTATCTAGGAGTTTATTGAGTAAAATCTAGGATCACAATCACTGTGTTGTGCCCTTCCTTATAATAAGTTCATGACTTCTCACCAAAGGAACTCACATGTGAATGCATATCTTATCCAGCCACAGATATGATACTTCAGTAAAAGTGCCTGCAAAGGTCCTTCTCCATCTCCTGAGATCTCTGTAGCTGACAGGCTGCTCCTCACATTTTCTAGAACACAGTTCACCTCTGCTCTCCCATCAAACAGAGGTGAGTGAGTTTAGTGGTGGGATAGGATATGTCATGGAGTCACAATGGCCCCACTTGAATACTTGAGGAATATCTATATCTCAATTTGATTTGGTATATTGGAGCCCAGAACAAGCTCTCATCATCAAGACAATGTAAAGATATAAAACTAGGGTAATTTTATTATTATGGATGCCTGGAAATTATAGAGAAATTTGTTCCTTAGACTCAGGATGGAAAAGCCACTGTCATACTCATCATCCAAATGACGTGCCCATAAAAATTTATATTCCCTACCTGTACTTGAAGCAGTCCCTTGAACATAGGTTTTCAAAGGTCTTTGGTTGCATTCAGACAAGCTTCTGGGTGTTCTTGGGAGAAGAGTTTGTTTTAGAGATGACCTAAAGACACCTAAGCCAGTGCCCTGTACTCCTTTCCCATGGAGACCAATCTAATCATGCCCCTCACTCTAGGACTGGAGCCCAACTCAGTTACATCTCTGGAGGTTTTAGTGCAGTGGTTATCAAATGACAGACTACTTTAGATTCACCTCATAAGGTGCTTGATAAAAAGTTCTAATGCCCCACTCTAAGAGATGTATTGAATCAGAATTTGGGGATAGAGGCTCTAGAACATGCATTTTAACAGGCTACCAGAATGATCTTGATGCACAGAAAATACCCTGAGACACAGGCCTTATTTTTCTGGGTTACCTGAAGCCTTAAGCCTCCTTTGATCATATCGGTCAAAGCTTATGGGGCCTTTGAATTGTGTTCTGGATTGCCACATCAATCAGTCAACAAACATTTCTGGGCATTTACTATGTTCTGGCATGTTCTAGGATCCAGTGATTCAACAGTAAACAGCTGAAGCAAGGACCTTCCCTCAAGGAACTTAAAGATGAACATGTACTGTCCCTGCAAAATGCCTTGATCCACCAGTAGCAGTAATTTCTAAATACAGATCCAGAGATTTCTTGGAGTCCCTGAAATTAATAAAATGGACCTCCTCCCTCAACCTAGAGATGGCAAATAAGGCCCATTCTTTTAGCTGGACTCATATCACTGAGTCCTTGCAACTGTAACTACATACTCACTTATCACTCTTGCACAGATGGACCTAGATTCTCATGTTCTGAATTCCTCTAAACACTCTCACTTAACTGAATCTGCTGTTACACTTGAGGGCAAGTGTCAATCTGCTCACTTAGCATTGTCTTGCATAGTCTCAGCTGAACACATTGAATCTGGGAAAGCCATTTGTTGTAGAAAGTGTTTTTAGCCTAAGAAGTCCATACCAGCTGAGCTCTTGCTTACTTCCCCCTAAAAATATATACAAAGATGTGCTAGACCCAAACATGAGAGTCTGTGAAGAATCAAGTGTTTTATTATTATGTTAATAAAGGAGAAATATATGCTTAGAATTCCATTTTGACAGGTCCTGAATTTCTCTGTGAGCAAGGACAGGTAGTTTGAAAAAATCTAGTGACTGCCCTGCCACAATTCAATACTCTGTGTTATACCTGGAGAAACCAGTGTTCCCAAATAAGAATACTTTTCAGAGTACCTTCTAGTACCTATAGAGTCTTAACTGGCTCCTTAAGCTTCCCCACCACACATGGACTCTGCAAAATGTAACATTCCTTGTTTTTGAATGACATTCCAACTCAGTCCTCTGGATGCCCACAGAGGACTTTTGAACCTGAGATGGTAATCCCTGAGACAGTCTAAAATATCTCAGAGAACATGTCCTGAAATATGCTCAAATAACTCTAGAACTGCTAGCTCAAGCTTCTAAGGTTTGTCCACATTGTGCTGGAACAGTCAGTCTGTCCTCTTGGAAGTTTATGGAAGCATCAAGAGAAGTTGGTGAGGACCTAGAGGCAGTGAGGTATTCCAGGAGTCCAGCCTAGCAAGTTCAACTCAGATCAGGATGGACTCTGAAATGCTGATGTGGAGTTGTTATTCCTTTCCCACCCCTTCTGTGATTCTAAGTGTACCCAGCATCTGAGATTTATTAGATGAACAAATGTCAGTGAAGAGTCTTTGATTTGCAAATGCTAAGACTGGATGTTTCCTGTGAATCTCTATTGACTCCATTTATCTACCATTGGACCATGAGAGATCTGAAAATATTGCAGAAGACAAATTTAACGGTTCAGCCAGACTCTGATACTAAAAGCCATGAGGAGGGTGGGAGATCAGAGAACCTCCTAGCTACCAGCTACCGTCCTGCAGTAAGACCACAACTGGGAACCGCGCTGGGAAGCCCCAGGGAAAGGAGCTGTCCCTAGTTTTGGTGCTGACTGCCCACAGCTCCTTTGCCCTACAGGGAACAGGAAGAAATTGTGTGTTAATAGGCTGGTGGTCTTGGTGAGTCCCATCTAGAGACACCTGAGGAGAGAAGAGACCAGGTGGGGACGGGAATAGAGAAGAAAGGAGTGAAGAGGAACAGTATAAAGATATAAATCTGAACTGGGTAAAGATGTCCAGTTTGGCTGCTGTTTTTTATCCCCTTTGTAGGTAATCAAGAGAGAATCCCAATACTAATTTGACTGTATGAAGGAAACCAGATACAACCTGATCCTGGGATTTTTTGCCATGTATCCAGTAACCCATTGAAGAAAACAGCCTTTTAGAGAGGTCAGAACCATGGTAAAACTAGTTTAGTTACATCTCCACAACCTCAAGCTACTGCTTTGGTTTAAGAAGAGGGGTGAAGGTTGTACAAAAAGATGCAGACACTCAGAGGTTTAGAAAAGAAGCCCCAAACCAGCATAATCTTTTATGTCTTAATTGGAGCCATGAGTCATGCTTCTATTAAGCAAACTCAGCCAAGCACATGGAGACTAATATCTTACATCTGCAATCATCATAAAGTGCTAATCATTGGAAACAAAGTATAAAATCTTCTGCTGTTGATGGAGGGTGGTCTCAACAAATCCTATGGGTGGTGCCCTGGAATGCATGATACCAGTCCTTGCTTTGATTTGTCTTTCTTTAAGGTCTATAGCTGTCTTCTGTGTACAAAGTCACTTTCCCCACCAATCAGAGTTAGGATTCAGGGCAATATGGCGGCATCTCTTCCCACATATCTTGTAGCTGAAGCCTTACCTGCATGTCTATTCCCTGCTTTGAAGCTTCACCTTATGAGCACTGGACACCAGATAGACGTGGGTCCCCCCCAAAGATTCTTCCAGTCTTTCCTGCCTCTTAGCCTACTTTCTGGTGTCTGTCTTTGTACGGACATATCATCCATAACAGCAAGTACTGCCTCTCTGTGTCCTAATGTTGACTTCTGCCTGGCATCATTGTTGCTATATCCTCTTCTTTTCCACCCACTGACTAATTCCTGTCACAGATTTAACTCCCATTTCAAACAGACCCTTCGAAACAAAGAACTTTGCAAGGTAGTTTTTTGTAGTGGTTAGGAGGACAGACTCCAGAGCTAGACTGCTTGGGTTTAGATTTTTGTCTGTGACTTTGATCAGCTGTGTGTCCTTAAGCAAGTTACTCAAGCTCTCTGTGCTTCAATTTATTTGTCTGTAAAATAGAGATAGTAATAATGGAGCTTACCTCATAAGACTGTTTTGAGTATTAACGGACATCCATTTCCTCCTTTATTAACTAGGTTGACAAAAGCATAACACATGTTTGTATATGCTAATTGCTTTATGTATATCATCTCTTTTGATGCTCACAACTCTCTGAGGTATGGCCATTTTTATCCCCATTTTATAGTTAAGGTCAGAGGAATTGAATAACATTTTAAAGATTAAACACCCATCAAATTGTATAGCTAAGACTTGAACATAACCTCACTCCAAAGACTGAGCTTTTTACTTCATGTTACATGACTTTGTATTGGCTAATTGTCCCAATCCAGGCCCATTTTTGCATCTCAGTTGGACTCTCAAGCCTTTACATCACCTAGTCCTGGTTTGCTCAGATTCCTGATTAGCCCCCATATTGTGTGACTTACTTTGTTACAGTAGCTTAGATAGAGGGCATTGATCACAGCAGAGTGAACATTATAGAACAATATTCCTTTTGTCTTTCTTTCCTGCTGAATTCAGCTCATTCAAAAGAGTAGTCACCTAGATGTAGTCTTAACTATATGGGACAAGAGGGCTTCTACTTCACCCAAAGAAATCCAAGTGGGTGCATGAAGGTGCCATCTTGTGTGTGTAATGATGTTCCTCCAGAAATACAATGGGAGCGTGGATCAGCAAAAAAGGTAAAAGAAACAGGGGGAATTAAGGAGATTTTGAAAGTCAGAAAAGAGTTTAGTAGAAGGCATTGAACCACTTTGAAAACGTTCTATTAAGACCTGAATTAGCACAAGATGTTTTAAATATAAACTTCATTTTAAGGTCAGAATAAAAACAAAAATAATTATGAGGACACTTCCTTGCAATGAAATCTAGAGAGGCAAAGGCTTGTCCTAAATCTCTGTGAATTTTTTAAAAAAGCTGCAAGATGTGTGTGCGTGTGTATGTGTATGTGTTACATGCTGAATGTTTTTTTGTCCCCTGCTCCTCCAATTCGTGTGTTGAAACCCTACCCTCCAATATGATGATATTAAGAGGTAAGGTCTTTGGGAGGTAATTGGGATCAGTGATGAGGTCGTGAAGGTGGAACCCTCATGAATGCGATTATAAGAGACTCCAAAGAACTCCCTCACCCCTTCCACCATGTGAGGGCCCAGCAAGAAGTCAGCAGGTGTACTAGTCCCTGACAATACTGGCACCCTGATCTGAGACTTCTCAGTTTCCAGAACTTTGAGAAATAAATGTTTGCTGTTTAAGCCACCCAGTTTATGATATTTTTGTTAAAGCAGCCCAAAAAAACTACGACTGTGTGTGTGTGAGTGTGGTTTGTTTTTTAATCCCCTCCCTCACAAAGTGGTGTGAGAAGCCAGTTTGAAAATGACAATGTGGTGGTTCCTTTAACCCAAAGGAGGTCCAAAGTTGCTAAGCTGTTTATATTGCTTTTTTTGGACCTCACATTGGAACTTAAGTGCTTTAGAAGTGTTGAAGGAAAAAGAAAACCTTCAAACTACTCAAAGATTTGAACTGCTTTGCTATCTAAAACTGTACTTGAGAGACATTTATAAAACAGAAGGAGGAATTAATCAAAACTTTCCACTAAAAAAAGAAGCAGGAAGCTAAAAATAAAACTACCGTAGAGAATAAATAGAACTCTTCAGATTAAATGAGTCTTTCCGGTTCCTAGTCACTGAAGCACTCTGAGAGAATGTATAATTCTGTCATTATTACTGTTATTATTAGGTAATTGCTTCAACTTAACAAGTTATTAATCTTTTGTCCTGTACAAGATGTATTACTATATAATTAAATGGAGTAATACTATGGATACACGGTTGCTGGTTCACAGTGTGGCTTTATATTAATTATTTCATGATGAGTTATTCAAATGAAGGAACTAAAGCTTTTCAGTGAAAAATGTTTTCCTCCTGAATTCACAAAAATAAATTTGTTACTACTTTTTTTTTTTAAATTTATTTATTTTTATTTTTGGCTGTGTTGGGTCCTCGCTTCTGTGCAAGGGCTTTCTGTAGTTGCGGCGAGCAGGGGCCACTCTTCATCGCGGTGCGCGGGCCTCTCACTATCGCGGCCTCTCTTGTTGCGGAGCACAGGCTCCAGACGCGCAGGCTCAGTAGTTGTGGCTCACGGGCCCAGCCGCTCCGCGGCATGTGGGATCTTCCCAGACCAGGGCTCGAACCCGTGTCCCCTGCATTGGCAGGCAGATTCTCAACCACTGCGCCACCAGGGAAGCCCCTGTTACTACTTTTTGATATTTGCATCTCCATGAAGAGCAACGTTGATCTATTCCATCTTAGTGTTTTCTTCCAAATTTCTGAGTTAGGAGAACATTGTCTAAAATACTTCCTGCCTCCTCTTTCTGCACCTCTTTCTTATTTGGATCCACTCCCTTCCTCCTTAACTGCCCACACCTGGCTCCTAGAGTGTCCCTCAATTTCTGGCACCTCGGTGACTGTATTTGATTCATCTGAGGCTATTCTACTTTATGCTGGTGCTGCATAGAGCGCCTTGCTGGGAATCAATCTCCTACAGCTGTTTCCTCACCTTCTCTTTCTTTAAATTGCAGACACTCCTTCCTTCTCCATGTTCTCAACTGATGACCTTTCTTGTTATGTCACGGGTAATAAAGAAGCAATCAGAGCAGGACTTCCTCTCTTTTCTACCACCACATCATATCTGCCCCAGTGTTTTCTGCCTTTCCTCCCTTCCAGGTTAACCGTGCCAGCTCTGTTCTAAAGCTAAGTCCTCCACTTGCGCATTGGTCCCGTTTTCTTTTGTCTAACTCAGACTGTTCTCTTGCAAGTATCCCATTTCTCTCCTGCATGAATTCTTCCATTTCTACTGGATCTTCCTATCAGTATACAAACTTGTTGTCATGACTCTCATCTGAAAAACCAAAAAAACCCCTCCTTCAACCCCCTCATCCTCTTCCAATTTCTTCCCCATTTCTTTATTCCTTTTGTAGCAAATTTCCTAGAAAATTTGTCTATTTTTTGTCTCCCCTTTCTTTTCTCTCCGTTCCTTTGAACTCACTCCAGTGAGGGTTTGTCCCCATCATGCCAGTGAAACTGCACTTCTTAGTGTCACCAGTGACTTCAGTGTGGCCAGATCCCATAGGTAATTCTCAGTCCTCACCTTGACCTTTCAGGAACAACTGAAACAGTTCATCACACCTTCCTTTTGAAACATTTTTATCACTTGGTTTCTAGGACACCTCAGTTTCTGGTTATCCTCTTTCAGACTTCTTTGCCTGTATTACTTCTTTTTGGGAAAAAATTCTTTGCTGATTCTTCTTCCACTACCCACTTTGAAACACTGGAATGCCCAGGGCTCCCTGGACCCCTTCGGTTCCCCATGTATACTTATCTTTTGGGTGACCTTATGGTGTTCAATGGTTTTAAGCGCATCCACTTCTATGTCCAACCTTAATCTCTTCCCTGAGCTCCAGACACTTTTATTCAACTGCTTACCCAACATTTCCATTTGAAAGACCAATATACAGCTCAAATGTAACATGATGAAGACAGAATTTTTAATTTTCCCCACTGAATCTGTTCCTCCCTGGGAAGTCACCACTATCTACCCAGAGGGCTTAAAGCAAAAACCTAGGGGTCATTCTTGAGTTCTTTCTTACTAAGTATACTTATCCAATCTTGAACCTTTTCTTATCACTTCTACTTTCAAAACATCTCCTAAGTCCATCCATTTTTCACTGTTTCTATTGCTATTGTCTTAGTCCAAGCCACTGTCAACTTTCTCCTTGGTCTTACCTCTCAGGCATCCATTCATTTAGCAAATACCTCTAAACCCCCAATGTGTGCCAGGCACTATTCTTGGTATTGATTTTGCAGCAATGAACAAGCCAAATAAAAATCCCTGTTCTCAACGAATTTAATTTCTGTCTTAAGGAGATTCCTCCTTATTGGCTTCCCTGATCTTTTCTTTCTCTCTCCCCTCTCTTTAGTCTGTTCCTCACCTAACAGCCAGAATAATCTGTTTAAAAAAAATCTAAGTAAGATCAGCCCTCTAGTGGCTCCTCTGACCTCACCTCCACCGTTCCCCCTCACTTAGTTCATGCAACCTCCCCTTACCTCCGCCAAAGCACACTAAGTTCATTCCAGCTCCCTGGATTTTGTACTCATTCTTCTCTGCCTGGAAAGTTCTTCCCTCAGCTATTTGTGTGATTTGCAACCTCACTTTATTCAGGCTCTGATCAAATATCACCCCAGAGAGTTGCCCTGATCACCCTCTCTTAAAGAGCTGCCCTTTATCACTCTCTGTCCTTTGACCTTTGTCTATTTTCTTTGGAGCATTGACCATTACCTGACATACTATATATTTATTTCTTTTTCTGAATTTTATTTTCTCCCCCTAGAATGTAAGCTAATTAAGGTAAAGATTTTTGTCATTATTATTTCCTGTTTTTTCCAGTGCTCAGAATATTGCTTGCAATATGGTGGGCTTTGAAAAAAATATTTGATGTATAAATGAATTCATGAATGAAAAAATTATATGTTAAAGTGGAGAAAAAGCCCACTAAACTTGGAATCAGGAGAGCTGGATTAATAACCCTGGTTCTGTCATTGTCTAGTTATGAGACATTTGGCACGCCTTTTTGACCTCCTTGGGTCTTAGTCTCTGTATAATGAGAAGTCTGGGCTGTGAGCCTTAAGATCCCAATTCTAACATTCCAGGTTCTGTGTGCGTGGTGTCTTCACTCTAGAGACCAACTCCCACACCTCATTTGGCCCAAACAGGATTGATGGCATTTTTTCTAGAGCTGCTGGGAAGTAGACATGGGCTTTTTCTTTTCCTTGTATTCTGTCAGGGTTGAGATCCCTGCCAGGAGGGAAGTCACAACATTTGCATCTGCACAAACATTTCAGTCAAGAACATCCCCAAGCCTACTGAAGGGAAGGAGCCGGAGTGGGGAATATCACAAGGGAAGAGATTCAATGGAGATTTGATCAGAAAATGTATTACATTTGCTTTCGATCACAATGCATACTCAGGTCTGCAATCACTTACTCTGTTAGGCAAAAATCCCACTGGGAAAAAAAAGCATGTGTGCACGACTCCATCTGTGTGAGCCCCTGCCAGAAACATTTATGAATCACTTGTCTCCTGATAGACAACTTGCTTTCCTAGTTTGCAATCATATTTCCGACAGATGTTGCCTTTGAATTAACCATTGTCTCATTTTAAACGTTTTCTCCTATCTGAGACCATCATATGGGCAAATCTCCCCTACCATCAAAGCTGGAAGCACTTGCTCAGCATTAAAGGAGGGAGACATTTGGGGCAAGCCAGGGATCTGGAATCCAGAATCAGGGATAAACACTTCTCCACAAGTTTGGAGTTTGGTATTTCTCAAGTTCTGGCGTCAGGGATGTTTACTCTCAGGTTATGCAAAATCCCAGTTTGGGTTCTGGAAAAAATGAGCTGACTACTTTGCCTGAAAGGAGTTTCTTCCTAGTTCCTGGGGACATCTTGCTTTTATTAGGCCATATCTGTTGTTGTGTTGTCTCTGCTGAGCAATGAGGGTGTTACTCACTATATGGAACCTATTGCTATTGTGGCCTTTGTTGTATGGTGATTTGTATTCTGTTTTACATCAAATCTGCTTATAGCCATCTTGTCTGGATCTCAGATGTTACTGAGAAAATTTGGAAGGTAAATAGATTTTCTTTTGGGCATATTTAGAAGTTAGCACCCTATGTTTACAGAAATTATTATCTTCACTTTTGAGTCACTCTGCCATTCAACCTCTGTTGATTCTTCAGGAACTTCAGTTAGATTTCCCTTCTCTTTTTTTCTTTAGAGATAAAATATTAAACAAAACCGTATAAAGCAAATTTTATTCCTTTTTAAATACCATGTCTGAATGTGCCAATGGTGTGTCCAATTTTGGATACATGAGCTTGAAGTCAAATGCAAATTTTAATTTCCTTTAAAAGGAGCTGATGAAAATCCATTGTGAAAACGTTATGAGAAAAATCTTATCTTATAATTGCAGCCAAGATTCAAGCCATTATTTAAGACATGAAGCATTTGGCAACAAAAAGATTGTTGTCACTAAAAAGGAAGCCTAACACATTACTCCTGGGCCGAGAAAAAATAATTTAGCTGTCATTGTTACTGAAGGAGCAACACAGGAAGATGGCAGAAATTAAAATGAGCAGCTTTATCTGGAATAATGTAATATATTTTTTTTCACCTAAGAAGCAGAGAGAAACATTTGGTGATTGGTTTAAACCTCTCAGAGAGAGAGAGAGAGAGATATTCATTTATTGGTTAGTACCTGACATTTAGCTAAGTTTGTATTCCCCTAATGCATATAGCTAAGAGAAAGCCAGTAGAACTTTACCACAGTGGTAGTAAAGAGATAAGAAGTTCTTTTCTCCTTATATTATTAGCAGCCTGAGGTCTGTAACTTAATAAAATTGTTGCCAAATTGTTAGATATTCTTATACAATATTCATTTTTGGAAAGAAGGGTTAGAAAAAGGCCACTGAGGTCATCCTGGCTGGGCTTACCTTAGCCTGGATGAAGAGGGCAATGGGCACTGGAGATTTGCACAGGTAAGTGTTTGGAAGGCTCTACTATTTTTGGATGCTACAGAAAAGTCCAGTGTACCTCTCATCAACTCTTCCCAAATAGTTCCTCCAATTGTTCCATCCCTTGATGGTTATCCTGAATCACTGTGTAAAATGGTTCTAGCTGTCTCTTTTCTCATCTCCTCCCAATGCAGTGTTATTTCTCTCTCTCCTTGATATGAAAGAAAAATTGATGGACATAACCCCAAAGATGTTTTCAGCTGGGTTTCTTATTCTAACATATTATCTCATGAATATACCTTTTCCTTGTCAATTATGCTTGCCCTAAACTTGAATTGCACTTCTGGGTAACTAGATTGTCTTTTTCCATTTTGGGGGCGGGGGTGGTGGTGGCGGGCGGCGTGAAGAAAGGGATGGCACATTGAACTTAGGCCATAAAGGAGCGATTAACGGAGGGGCTATTTTCAACGTTGTGGGCAAAGTTAAGAAAAACCAACCAGGGATGGGGAAGCACCTCAGTCTCACTGGTCTCCTATCCTCTGATCTCCTACTGGTACCTCCTGTTGACCACAGTCAGTTGGAAGCCCAAGGGAATGCCTTGATGCAGGTCAACCTCTTAAGCACAGAGCAAGGTGGAAAAGATTGATGTGTGTATCTGGATGGACATATAGAGAATACTTAGCACATGAATTACCTCTGGAAAACTGTCATTTTCCTCCTTTCCTAGTACTCTTTGGGGTGCTTTCTTATCCTGTTAGCTGGTGTCCTTAACAATCCAAAACTAACACTTATGTGAGTGTTCAGATGAATCAGGGAGCTGACACATGAAGTAAAGGAAAAGAATCAAGGGTTCTAGTGTATTCACTTTCCATTCACAAACTTAACAAACCTAACCAGAACATAGGAAAGTAAACCTGCTGCACTGTACGGTCTTCTCTTGTGGTACTAAGTGTGGTATAAATTGGGAATAATGAATAATGAGTTGTCAATTCTTCAGGCCCGAGGCAGGTAACTGAGAGCTCATCATATTAAAATTTTTATTTTCATTACTGTGGTTCTATTTCATTTAGGGTATTCCTTCCTTTTCTATATTTACATCCTTACCCCAATCATCTTTCTTTTTCTATCGCCATTTTATCTTCTCACATCCATTTAAATGAATACCTTTTTTTTTTTTTTCTGACATTGATAAAATCACTGCTGTAATTAGCTGAAAAAACTATCAGTGTGTTTCCTTCAGCCTCCTTCCAGAGTAAGGGAGTTATAGGCTAGTTTCTTAAGCATGTGGGAATTCTTGGCTAAGTAAGGGAAATATTTTAAAGGTGGACTATATATATTCATATACATATATTCACATATGTGTGTGTGTGTGTGTCTGTGTGTGTAGGGTCCTATATAACCACTCCTCTGAACCTTCGCCCTGGAGTAGATTATGGAAACCTCGGAAACCCTCCTCATCTCATGGAGGATGTAAATATCCTTCCAAGTTTGTGAATGACCCCCATTTCTGCTCCCTGGATTCTCTCTTCCCTGAGTCCTCATGCCACTTCTTTATCAGATGATCTCTAACATTCTGTCGGGTTTCATCTAAATGTCATATTTTTTAGGGAAGCTTCCGCTGATTCCCAAGGCTAGGATGAATCCTTTGTTGTGGAACTTACTATACTATAAATAATCTCTCATATCTGTCTTTGCCTCTGGTTCATAATCTCCAGAAAGGCAGGAACAATAAATGTCCTGTTCACCACCATATCCCTCAACATCAAACATGCAGTAGGCACTCATTAAATACCTGCTGAGTAGAAATTGAATCTGATAGAGCCAAAGACCAACCAAGCTGCAACCAGGGTGGTTTGGAAACAAGAGCTTTGTCAGTCACATTCGGCCACCCCACACTGTCAGGCTTTTCAACAAGGTCTTCTATCTTTTCTTTTTTAATAGCTTTTTTGTTTGTTTTTTGGTCAGTAGCAGGTTTAAAAGTAGAATTTCGCATTTAGCTGCTAGTATAGTGGAATTGCAAACTTACTGCAATTTACAAAAGCTCCAGAGTCTGGCAAATATTTTTGCCTGCTGCATTTTTGTAAGTATTTATTTTGGGAAGAGGCTGCAAATTTAACTTTCTTTTCATGGTCCCTTTCTTGCCTTATTTTTGTCTGAAGGAAGCTGATATGAAATGAACTGGAAACTTTAGCATTCTCTTTGTTCTTCTTTAACTATATTATTAAAACAATGTGGAAAGAACACTGGACTTGGACTCAGAAGCCCCAGATTCTAGGCCCCAATCAACCATGTTTTCTCATCTGTAAAACTGAGATAATAATAATAGCAATTGCATAGAGTTGTTGTGAGGGTTAAATGAGATGATCCACATAAAACATTTAGTGTAGACCTTGGCAAATAGTAAGTGCTCACTCTACTGATAGTAGAGGTGATGGTGATGGTGATGATAATGATAATAGATGCTAAATTAACATATCTGAATACTTGTTATTGTATCTACATCAAAGGATTGGGGAGGTCACGTAAGAATGAGAAAAAATATGTGAGAGCACTTTGTAAACTACTTAACTCTAATGTACAACATTAATAATAGTAGGAATGGTAGTGGTAAATAATGGTAAAAATAAATGTTGTGTGTATTTAACCCCTATTCCAAATAACATTCAGCTCTGTTCTGAACATACTATTCTGTTTTTCTTTCCGTTTCTTTACTTGGGGAGTCAAGAGTAATGATTGGGAATGGAGTTTAAATGAGCTGGCAAAGCACTCATTAAATGCTTTATCTTTCTAAATGTTGATGTATCAGTTTCAAAACCTGAAAAGTTAATTTCACAGGCTCTTTTACCTACAGTGTCATGAATGCCAAGAAAATTGTTGATCTAACTTTACATTTGTGAAAAGTAACACTTAGTTGTCAAACAAATACTGAACTCTTTCTGAACTGAAGGAGATGAGCTTGCTATAAACTTGCAAGTCATTGCTTCTGGTTTTGTTTTGTTTTTCAAAGAAAAAACTGTTGGTTTCTTTCATTCTTATCACAAATAACACTAGTATCCAGATTGCCGGCTGCAGTGGGGTCCCTAACAAGAGAGGTTCATTGCATTCTAGGCCAGCATTTTCCTTCCCAGATGCTTTTGCAAGGAAGCTTTAAGCTTAATAGAGTTTTAACTATAGCTAACTCTTTTCTGTTGAAAGCCACTGAAGAAAGAGGTATTTTCAGAGAATTTAAGTATGTGGAAAATTCTGTGGATAATCTCAGAACTTCAACCTCTGATTTCATCAAATTTGACTTGAGAACTTCTCTTTCTTTCCTCTTTGATTAGTAGTATTAATGAGAAATGAGTACCTGATAAAAAGAAAAAAAGATAAAAACACAATATGGAGTACTGAGAATTTATAATCAGCCTTTGAAGGATTTTGAACTTCGTGTTATTTAGTAGATGCCTTCTGAAAAGTTGTTTGCTAATCAAAGTCATAAAATATTAAATCTAGAAGGCGCCTTGAATTCCATGAGTTAACTTCCTTCCTCTGCCAATGAGGAAACAGATACTTCAGTTACTGCCAGGTACCCCTTATGTATGAATGTTATATTTACTATGCTTTTCTGCATCTCTCTTGTTTGGTCTTGGTTATCACATAAACATTTACCAGCAATGAGTATAATTAGTGTTGGCAAAATATAAATGTTAATGCCTTTTAATCAGCTAGGCTTTTAGAAAACTTGGGCGAAAAGCTTGCAATAATCCTACTTAGCTCTAGAGATGAATGATGCAGCAAGTTTTAAGAATTTTTTATTCTAATTAATGATGGTGATAGAAATGGCAGTCATGTTCACAGCGATAGAAGAAACTGCAAAGGCATGTGTTGTGTGTGTGTGTGTGTGTGTGTGTGTGTCCTGACTTTACCACATTTCGCATTCCCAACTTTCTTGTTACATTTCCTTCTAGCTTCTGTATTATTTAGCAATAAACCTGGGTGAAAGGCAGTGTGTCGACTACCAAATGTTACTGGAGCAAATCAACCATATCACTGTAAAAACTGATCATATTTCCTTGGTACATGAGGAATTGGGCATCTGTGCAATTTGCCCTTCCTGGATGCCCTAGTATGGCTTGAAATTGACCAGTTCTCTCTCATAACTAAAGCTTTGGCCATGGGCCTAACTCCGTTCCTTCTATTTCCTTTTACTGCTTTCTGATAAGAACTGTGGGATTTGGTGCCCTGAGGACTGAGAGGGTTAGGATAATTCTACTGCTGCAGTTTAGATCAAAATAGTTGGAACCTAAACATTTAGTTGTTTTTTTTTTTAAGTTCATTTAGCCACTTAGCCATTGATTTTTTAAAAAATTATTTAATTTATTATTTATTTATTTATTTTGGTCTGTGTTGAGTCTTCATTGCTGCGCGCGGGCTTTCTCTAGTTGCGGCGAGCAGGGACTACTCTTTGTTGAGGTGTGCAGGCTTCTCATTGCAGTGACTCCTCTTGTTGCAGAGCAGGGGATCTAGGCACGCAGGCTTCAGTAGTTGTGGCACACGGGCTTAGTTGCTCCACGGCATGTAGGATCTTCCTGGACCAGGGCTCAAACCCGTGTCCCCTGCACTGGCAGGCGGATTCTTAACCACTGCGCCACCAGGGAAGCCCTAGCCATTTATTTTAGAACAAATTTGTCATGAGTAATCAAGGTGACTATTAAAATGGATTTTAATAAATATAAGAAAATACTTGCATTTCAAGAATTATGTTCACATAATATCTACTTTTTGGATTTTAGAGTCTTACACTGGAGCACATAACAGTGATTGCCCTAAAAACCTTTCCATGGACAGATGCACGTCTATGACACAATGAGCACTGTAGATACGCTGTCTAGTTTCACCCAAGCTCTTCTGCTGGGGCTTTCCCCTACACCTCCAGAGCCTTTCCGCATGACAAGAACCCTACCAGACTCTTTTTGAGGGGAGCTTACAGTATCCTAGGCTATAGAACATAAAGAAGAATCTGTGTGGTACCTTTGGATGGGGGGGGAGCAGTAAACTCCAGGCGTGGGTGGGCTTCATTTTGCTGGATATGCCCAGTGTGGCCTACAGCCAACTCTGGATGGATGGCGTTTTCTAAGAGAGAAGAGTGGCTAGTATGACTCCTCAGCTTAGGCAGCGTGGGGAACTCACTCAAATGACCTTGAGATGTGAGGGAAGGCGTGGTGGGTGGGCTGCTCTGGCTTCTAAGAGGGACGTCTGTACCAGACAAACAGGAAAGGTGTTTTCTAATATTTGTCTACTCTTTCTGGTCATGTGCCCCTTCTCCACTTCAAGTTTCTCCCCAAGCTTGCTTAATTGCTGTTCTTTGAGAAACATTTTTATTTTTCTGAGATTGTGACCCTTTCCCATTTTTAGTGTTAAAATGCCTTTCTTTAACAAAATGATGGTGATAATAGACAGTATTTCTAGTTTTTGACGGCCCACTTGGCAAAATCGGCACTTGGCGGCCTTCTGCCAGTTTCCCACATTGTTTTTGTGTTTGTTTAACTTACTGGTCACTGAACTCCCAGTCCGGAGTACAAGGGTGTGCAGGCTCTCAAGGGCAGGTGTGGCCAGGAAAGCTCGCGGAGAAGGAAGATCTTTCAGACACTGTAGATAGCATGGTCAAGGGTATTGAGGGCCAAAGGAAGGGAGGAGCAAGCAGGTACTTGACAAGAAGGAGGTTAAGTCAGAGGAAATGAGGTCAGGCAGCAAGGAGTGGGCCTTGCAAAGTTCAGAGCATAGCAGGTAGACGAGAAGCCAGCTTTGAGACAGGGTTACACAGCACAGGTACATGCCGATCTGGGGTCAGGGCTCTTTCCCTGAAGCACGTGGGTGGTCCCAGACCTTGAATGGATACCACATAGGTCAGAAGCCTGAAATTCCCCCCAGCCTTGTCACAGCAGCAGAGAAATGAGTATTGCTAGGGGCTCCTGCTGTGGATAAATCTATGTTTCAGTAGAAAAGGAACTCAGAATCAATGTTTTCCTTCAACTTAGAACACACATGGAGGGGCAGGCTGTGGGATTTTGTGGGTTGGCAGAGTGAAGGAGCTGTGATAACATCATCCCAGATTGCCAGGACAAGGGGAAGCTGGCACCTTCCCCAAATCTCCTGAGAGTTAAGAGAAAACAGGATGGTTAGAGAAGAATATGGTAAATAAGTAGTTACGATTTCAACTGACTGCACCCTCATGATCTAATTTTTAGTCTAAATGTTTTAAATTATACAAGGATAATCTGAGTATATTCTTATTAGAAAAGATTAAGATAACACAGAAATACATAGAGTAAAAGTGTGAGAGAAAATGCAGGGAAAATATGTAAACATTTAAAAATATTATCCTTCATACTCAAATTTTTTCTTGCTCTGCAAAATGTCAAATGTCCTTCTAAATGGAAAGTGTCAATTTCCTCTAAAAAGTCTTACCTGGTGTCAGTCACAATTAATAGCACCTGAGAGAAAAGCCCATTTACCAGCCTCTTCACCTAAACCAGGTATTGTTACTGTTTGTAACTCCTGCATCCAAAAGTGATGGATGAAAAAATAGATAACGCATTGCTGTTTAAATGTGCATTTTCCTGAT
The DNA here is from genome assembly GCF_028023285.1 of Balaenoptera ricei. Taxonomy (NCBI): domain Eukaryota; kingdom Metazoa; phylum Chordata; class Mammalia; order Artiodactyla; family Balaenopteridae; genus Balaenoptera; species Balaenoptera ricei. The sequence goes on from NC_082642.1 coordinate 114,443,551, forward strand.
ATTAGTAGGGAGAGATTCAACACATTTTCTCATGTTCAGAGTCATTTGTACTTCTTTTGACATTGCCTATATGAAATTGACCACTTAGTTTTCCGTTGTCTCATGTAGATGTTAGATCCAGGTAATTAAGTTTTATCAAAGAATAGAATATGCCCCCTTTTTTGCCTTTACCTATCTACCTACCTACTCTGAGACATTAAGATCTTGATCTTGGATTCAAAAGCCTAGGTTCAACTCTTGGCTCTGCTGCTTACTGTGTGACCTACCTCTTAGAGCTTCTTTAGAACTTATTCCATAGAGTTATTATGAAAATTTAGTGAGGAAATTCCATGTACAGGGCTCAGTACAAGATTTGGCACATTATATAAATAGTAGTGATGGTATTTCATAAGAGGGATTTCGGATAATTATAAAGACCAACTCCCCTCCTCCACTCCAATCACTACAATTCCTCCTCCTTAGCCTCAAACTCATATCAGGTAAAGATACTCTGGGGCTCTTCTTTTGAGTTGGCCTGAATTAGCTGCAATTCCTTTTGAGATATTTCTGCATATTAAGTGCTTATTTTGCATTTTTGTAAACAGTTTAGAAATTTGAAAATACACTACCAAGTTAAAATATTTGGCAATTTTTACTGTGTGTGATCTTGATAGGAAAAAAGTAGAGAATTAACCAGAATCACAATAATTATTCTGGGTTGTAAATTATGAGAGCAATAACTAAAGTGAATGAAGATTTGAGTATATAAAAAAGAGTGAAGTTCTACAGTTTTCTGCTAGAATATTCTGGAGAATTATTTGTCATTATTGTCAATAATTTTAATAATATGGAAATAATCATATAATTAAATATTACATTTATAGAATGGGTTATGGCTAAGATCATTTCATAAAAATAGAAATTGGTAATTTCTCCTAAGAATTCTATTTAGAAAATATGCTACTCTGCATATTATGAGAGAAAATATGCAGTGTTTCTTCTTTTTCCTCTTATTACTGAATTATAATGTGCAAAACTGTAAAACATTACATGAAGGACTTATAAATGTCACTCCAGTCTCTCTTACCAATAACTTGTATTTTATGAAACTTGAATTTCTATTAAAATGCAATAGGTAGAACTAGGAATTTACAATACTAATCTTGATAGCACCATGCTCCAGATACTTTTCTCCCATTGATCTCCAAAGCTTACATGGGATTTTTGAGAGAAAGCAGATGTTATGTCCTCTTGGCGGATATCCATTGCATGTGATCATGAAGGGACTTGCGTAAAAGCACACAGAAGCCAGGCTGGTATCATAATCTAAATCCCTCAGTTCCCAGAATTGGACTCCTGGAGCTCAAACAAAACCAAGGGTTGAAGCAGTTATGTTGATGATTACCTCAGCTGCCCAGGCTCTTACATCTCTAAGTGGTGCATCCATCAGCTCTAGGAAAATAAACAATTATAAAAGTGTTGGGATTCACTTCTACCTCTTGTGGGACTTTCCTCATTATAATCACATACATTATTGTGAATTGTTTAATACCTATTAATCTTCAAATTATTGTAGTATGAAAGGGATCAAGTGAATGGACACGTTTATTCTACAAGGAATTTATTTTCCAGATGGGAATGGGGTGTATCACCCCAATGGAATGATACACATGGACAGGAACATGCCTAGTATCAGGCCAGCACTAAGGGAAACCAGGCATCTGCAGGCTAGATGGACAGGAAATTAGTGGAGACAAAGCTTATCTTAGCGGTCTGACACGGTGAGGATCAACTCTCCTGGTTTGGGGATTGGTGGTTCAATTTGGATCACGGGATGAGGTACACCATGGAAATCAGTACAAGCCTTTGCAGCTCCATTGTCGCACCAGAGTTTTGACTTTGCCTCTCATATGTGCTGCTGTATCATAGATTTGACAAGCTCCATGAAAATTAGACGAAATATTATTTATAAATTTATTTATTTATTTATTTGGCCGTGTTGGGTCTTCGTTGCTGCGCGAGGGCTTTCTCTATTTGCAATGAGCTGGGGCTACTCTTCGTTGCGGTGCGCGGGCTTCTTGCAGTGGCTTCTCTTCTTGCAGAGCACGGGCTCTAGAGCACAGGCTTCAGTAGTTGTGGCACACGGGCTTACTTGCTCTGCGGCATGTGGGATCTTCCCGGACCAGGGCTCGAACCCGTGTCCCCTGAATTGGCAGGCGGATTCTTAACCACTGTGCCACGAGGGAAGTCCGAGATATTATTTAAAAAGAAAAAAAAAAAGGATGCAGAAAAAGTATACAGAGGGGAGTGTGTTAAGAGAGGTTTCCTGGATGAATATAGTGTACCTTGCTACTCAGGAAAAAAAAAACCACCACCAAAAGCTGAAATGATTTAAATTGAAAGATGCCTTTTAGGTAAGTGTCTTAGAAAACTCTTTGTATTATATAAGAGCACAAAATAAATATGGTCATGATGTGTGTTTGACCCAGAGTGTCACAAGTGAATGGCACAACTGTAAGAAAACCAAACTTCCACACATTCATCAAGGTCGCCAGGTGCTGGTGCTGGTAACAACTATAAAGAGACTCCAGGACACTTGGTGCCAGGCTTCCAGGGCACTGCATTGCATCTTCACTGCAGTCCCAGAACCCTCACCATGGGCTGGGTATAGCAAGCCACTGAAGGAGATCTACTGAGGGTGGGACAGTGCAGCATTGTAGCTAGACAGCATGGAACAATGGAAAATGGAGTATGCATAGAAGATCTGGGTCTCAGGCTCAGCTTTGTCCTTCAGTAGCTGTGAGATTATGAATCAATCGTACCTTTTAGTATCCTAGTTTCTTTGCTTGTGTGACCAGAAGATGAGACTAGATTATTTCCAAAGTCCCCTTTTAGCTCTAAAAAATTAATGATTTGCTAGTTTTGACAGGCAATAATTACCCTCTTTCTTTTTTCCGGAAAGACATCTATGCTGTTCATTTTAGAAGTGGAGGGTTTAAATATATCATGTTTTCTGTTGGTTTATTCATAGGTGCTTTTATTTCAGCAAATGAAGAAACACAGTTGGCATTTAAATGTAACATTATTGCAGGTATAGTGTTCATCTTTCTTGAGTCTACAGTTCTGTAAGAATAAAGAATTTTCTTACATATCTGGGATATGACCAAAATTCCTCAGAAATAGGACAGAACAGTGCTTAGCCTAGTTGCCAGAAGATTGGCTTTCATTAAATGCGTAATATTTCTGGTGTTTTTGATCTCAACTCCACCCTGCTGCAAAAATGCAATTTGGACCAAATACCACATCCAGGGATGAGGTAAATTTAATCTGTTTTTGTTCTGGATGAAATACAACTGATATATTTTTTACTATTTTGGTGCAGTCTTCAATGAGAATCATTATCCTATTTAATTGACTATATTTTTCAAAACTGTGTTGGCAGTAAAGATGGTATCATAAAAATGATATCTACCAAAGTAAATCTTTCTAATAAATAGTTGGCAGATATAAATTATAATGAGAGCCTCTAATTTATTTTGAGCCCCTAATTTATTAAAAATGCTTTAAAGAGATATCATCTATATTATATTTTACCATTTTCCCTTAAGTCTACAATCTGTGTCAGGCTTATTTCAGTTAGATTGAAGCAGAATTCCTTCTTCCCTTAAAAATGTAGTGTTCACAATCTTCTCTGCTCCCATTTAGGCACTTCACCAAGTGTAATATTTATGTTTTCTGTGAACCCACAATCACTGAAAATCCTCTCCATAATAAAATAAAGATACATGTGCATAATATGATCACAGATAATCATATATGGACATCACGTGATACATAAACACACATGACTGAATTTACTCACTTATCAAATAATGACTGAATGTCTGCTCCAGGTCAAGCACTGTACTAGCACTGGAGATATAGCAGTTGCGATGGTTAATTTTATGCGCCACCTTGGCTGTACGACAGGGTGCTCAGAGTCAACGCTACTTCTGAGGGTCTGTGAGGGTGTTTCTGGATGAATTAGTGTTTGAATCGGTGGGCTCAGTAAAGTAGCTTGCCCTCCCCAGTGTGGTGGGTGTCATCCAGTCTGTTGAGGACCTGAGTAGAACAAAAAGGTTGAGGAAGGAGGAATTCACCCCTTTTGCTTTCTGTCTGTCTGATTGGATGGGGATATCAGTCTTCTGCCCTTGGACTGGGATGTGTACCATTGGCTCCCCTGGTTTTCAGGCCTTTGGACTTGTACTAGAATTACATCGCCAACTTTCCTCCAGCTTGCTGAAGGCAGACTGTGGGACTTCTCAGCCTCCATAATTGCATAAGTCAATTCCTCATAATTAATCTCCATATATATGTATGTACATATTTCAATAGGATATATGTATGTGAACTATACATATGTATATATATACACATACACGTCTCCTATTGGTTTTGTTTCTCTGAAGAACCTTAATACAGCAGTGAACCAAAGAGACACAATTCCTAACTCCCTGAGCTTATTATCAACAGGAGATTTGTTGCTCCAGTGGCATAGTAACTCCTTTCTTCTGACTTTCACACACGCCTGAGAAGCACATTGAACATTCTTGCTGCCTGCTGTGGCACAGTGATGCAGAATCTGTGAAAGAGAAGGAGCCCAAAGATGCCTTCTGCACCTTTTAGTTGGCCTGTGTGCCCAGTTATGGAGTCCAGAAGAGAAACTGGATATTACAGATTTCTGTGGGAGTAATTACCAGTACACAAAAGTCAGGAGGTTTTTAAACCTCTGAATTTGATGTTTATTTCTTTGTTTGGCTTTAGTAAGCATGAAAGGCACTATGATCTAATGGCTAAGAACCTGAGTGCTGGAACCAGCCTAGATGGGTTCAAGTCGCAGCTCTGCTATTTTTAGTTCTGGGACCTCAGACATATGACATGCCGGTTCTCTCACCTGTAAAATAGAGATGCTACTGATATCTAACAACTGATTTATTGTGGCTTATTGTGGGGATGACATAAATTAATACATGTAAAATACTTAGAGTCATTTGGCACAGAGCAGGCACTCAACAAAAACTAGATATTATGTACAATAAAAAAATCTACCTCCCCTAAGAGAGATACATTTGGGAAGTGTTTTCTTTGTCCTTCTGTTATAGTACATTATTTTGGAGTCTTTTTTCCCTCCTTTTGGTATTTAGAGGAAATTTTGTCAAGAATGAAAAGCGTGACCTAATTTTGGTAAATAGCAAGATGGGGGCTGTATTTTGGGTGCTTCACTCCCTAAAGATTCTTCATGGCTTTGTTCCTGACCTGTCACTTTTGTTCTGAGGGCTTCAGTTTCTCTATGCAACAAAACCACAGAACAGATGTTAGGAGGCCGAGTTAATGGTGGCCCGTAACACCGAACACCTTGACTGATAGGTTCTAAAGCTTTCTCCTAGCAATTCAAGAGTGCCAGGAATGAGTGAGCCAAAAAGTAGAGTCATGGCCCTTTGCAAACGCGCAAGGAGTAGTGCTCAGTCTGCGCTTGACAATTCTGAGGGTTTAGAAGACCGTTTTGTGGTACAGCTGAATCCCAGTGTGCTGTGTTCCCAGGGAAGAAAACCAATAACAACAGATCCCACAACTCATACCATTTGCTAAATGGGCTTCCTCGCAAGTGGGGCTCTGGGAGGAATCTCACAATTTCCTGCCACTTTGTCTCTGAAGGGTAAGAAAGGAGAATTGTTCTCATTTCAGCTGCTTTCATTTCTTGAGACTGTGGAGAGTGTGGAAATGTCTTTCTTTTCATTTTTGCTTCCAATCCAATGCTCGCTTTTATTAGCTTTATCTTTTTTGTTGCCTAACAGTCTTCAAACTTGACATAAATTTCAAGTCAATTTCTACATTTCACCGGTTTGGGGTTTTGATATGGAAAAATTCTCATAGCTATCTTTCAGTCTCTAAGAATACAGAAAAGTGGAGGAGTCATGATGACAGTGACCAAAATAAGGCAGGACCTCTCCACAGCCAATGTGTTGCAGAAATACTGTAGATTCATATGGTTCACGCCAGTCTCCAAAGAACAATTTGTTATCTGATTTTTATTAACACTAATATTTTTTTCATGAAATGTGCTTTCATGTGACTCTAGAATAAACAGAGTTTAATAATTTTCTAGAGACCAGATTCTGGTTTTTGACAGGATTTTGCAATCAAGTCCTTGAAACAAATTCTGTCTGGCAAACACTGGCGTTCTAAAGACCTAACTCACCCCGTTTTTGAAGTTTGAGATGGCCCAGTTTCATCATCCAAAATGCAGGAGTTGATATTCAGTAAGCTCTTGACCATAACCAGCTGACCTTTGATGTTGATTTTAATATTTTGGAGTCCCATTCATAGTTTGAATGAATCCCTGTGGATTGTCAGTTTTCCCAGCAGGGAAAATACTTGGAGTCTGAAAGACCTGAACTAATGACTGTCTTGTCCTTGGGAGTGTAATATTAATATCATGATGTGAGTGTCCTCACTTCTTAGATAGCTAGTGTTCTCTTCCTTCTTTAAGAAGTGACTGAGTCACCATTTCTAAGAAATTGGGGTCATTACGTATTGATAACACTGAATTTTAGGGGAATTCTTTTTTCTTAATTGAAATACATTTGACATGTAACATTATGTACATTTAAGGTGTACAGCATGTTAATTTGATACATTTATGTACAGTAATATGATTGCCATTGTAGTGATAATTACTACCTCTAGCATGTTATATAATTATGCTTTCTTTTTAGCAGTTGGAATAATTAAGTTCTAGTCTCTTTGTAAGTTCGATGATTATAATATTGTTTATATTCACTGTACTGTGCATTAGCTTTCTAGGGCTTATTTACTACTCATTGTAAGTTTGTACCCTTAAACAACATCTCTCTTATCTCCCCATGCCACCATCCTTTGGTAACCACCATTTTATTCTAAGTTTTTATGAGTTTGGCTTTTTTAGATTCTACAGGTGATATCATACTGTATGTGACTTCCTCTACTGACTTATCTCACTTGGCATAATGTGTTTAAGGTCCATCCATGTTGTCGTAAATGGCAGGATGTTCTCCTCTCTCATGGCCGGATATCTCACATCTTTTTTTATCTATTCATCTGTTGATGAGCTTTTAGGTTGTTTCTATATCTAGGCTCTTGTGAACAAAGCTGCAATAAATGTGGGAGAGCATATATTTCCTCAAAATATCACTTTCATTTCCTTTGAGTATATACCCAGAAGTGGAATTGCTGGATCATATGGTAGATCTATTTTTAATTTTTTGAGAAATCTCCATACTGTTTTCCACAGTGTTGAACCAATTTACATTTCCACCAACAGTGTACAAGGGTTCCCTTTTATCCTTCTTTTCTTTTCTTCTTGATGATAGTCATTCTAACAGGGGTAAGGTGATATCTCACTGTGGTTTTGATTTGCATTTCCCTGATGATTAGTGATGTTGAGCATCTTTTCATGTACCTGCTGGCTATTTGCATATTGTCTTTGAAAAAACCATCTATTTCTTTTGCCCATTTTTTAATCTTTATGCTTTTGTTATTGAGTTGTATAAGTTCCTTACATATTTTGGATACTAACCCCTTATCTGATACATATATGGTTTGCAAAAAATTTCTCCCATTCTGTAGGTTGCCTTCATTTTGTTGTTTCTTTTGCTATGCAGAAGCTTTTAAGTTTCATAGTCCCATTTGTTGATTTTGCTTTTGTTGTTTGTGCTTTTGGTGTCATACTTAAAAAAAAAAATTGCCCAGACCAAAGTCAAGGAGCCTCTTTGCTATCTTTTCTTCTAGCAGTTTTATAGTATCAGGTCTTAGGTTTAAGTCTTTGAACCATTTTGAGTTTTTTGTGAATGGTGTAAGATAAGGGTCCAATTTCATTATTCTGCATGTATTTATACGGTTTTCCCACACTATTTGTTGAAGAGACCATCCTTTTCGCATTGGGTGTTCTTGGCTCCCTTGTTGAATATTATTTGGCTGCATATGTGGGAGTTTAATTCTGGGCTCTCTGTACTGTTCCATTGGTTTATATGTCTATTTTTATGCCAATACCATACTGTCTCTATTATTATAGCTTTGTAGGATAGTTTGAAATCAGGAGGTATAATACCTCTGGTTTTGTTCTTTTTCCTCAGGATTTCTTTGGCTATATGGGGTCTTTCATGGTTCCATACACATTTTAGGATTGTTTTTCCTATTTCTGTGAAGAATACCATTGGTATTTTGATGAAATTGCATTGAATCTATAGATGGCTTTGGGTAGTATGGTCATTTTAACAGTATTAATTCTCCTGATTCATGAACACAGGATGTCTTTTTATTTGTTTGTATCTTCTTCAATTTCTCCCAGCAAAGTTCTGTAGTTTTCATTGTATAGATCATTCACTTCCTTGGTTAAATTTATTCTTAGGTATTTTATTGTTTTTGATGCTACTGTGAATGGCTAGTTTTCTCTACTTCTTTTTCAGATGTTTCACTATTACTGTATAGAAATGCAATTGATTCCTGTATGTTGATTTTGTGTCCTGAAACTATACTGAACAGTCCCAACAGTTTTTTGGTTGAGTCTTTGGGGTTTTCTATATATGAAATCATATCATCTGCAAATAGTGATAATATTACTTCCTCTTTCCTGATTTGATGCCTTATATTTCTTTTTTGTGCCAAAAATTCTTATTATTTATTACCCAATATCTGAGAAGGACTAGATAAATGATCCTGAAAATTTCTTCTTTCGTTAGGTGAAAAAACCAAGTCAGAAGAGCCTTTCATAATGATGGCAATGATACTTTTTTTTTTTTTTTGTATTCCTTAATTATATATATTTAGAGCTTTGAGACTACCTGGGGGAAAGTTTGGTATCAGTAAGGGATAAGGAGTATTTGAAGAAAAAAATGTTATAGAGGAAATAAGGAAACATAAGGATATTAATAAATCCAGTGTAAACATAACATTAGGGCTAGGAGAGGAAGAAAACATGGTTGCATGAGACTGAAATCTCTAGAAAGGAAAGTGACAGGCATTTGGGTCTAGACTCTAAGCATTGATAGTTCTTGACACAGGATTACATAAAATTAATTATCTGAAACTCTGCCCAGTGATTGGTGTGTTCTAGGTGTTCAATATATATTTGATACATTCCTCTTGTTTTAACACCACCGTATACCATCAAACACATTTCTTGCTTTTTATACATGCTCAGAAATGCTTGAACTGGGGGAGAGGGAATGGGTAGAATTTGAATGGGCAGATTGGATGAAGAGGATGTTGAGAAAGGTATGAGCACAGAAATGGATATGTATGGGTAACAGGATATGTATGGGTAACCCAGGATATGTATGGGTAACAGTAAATATACCAGTAGGGTAGGGAAAGGGAGAAATATATTTGGAGAAACCACAGATTCTAAAAGAAGTCAAAACTGCTTTTTGGTTTCAGAAACTGAGGGGCCTTGGAACTCTGATAGCTCTGGGATTCTCTAATACTGTGTTATCTATGTATTTCATGGATGCACATTCATTAACTGTTGTAAATATGTGTAACTCTCCAAGACATGAATTTAGCAAAACCATTTTTATCCCATTAGTTTTCATCCAAGATCTAGTGTTTTTTAGATTCCAGAAGTGTGGAGGTTCTGCTGATTTTAACGTGATGTAAAGAAAGTATACTTCCTGAGGGATGGAGTCAAGGTAGCAGTGTGGGAAGATGTGGAATTCACGTCTCCCCACAACTCGGGCACATGCTGGATGCTGGTGGGGGACCTTGACTCCTGGGAGGAACCCCCAAGTGACCGGGTAGGACGTTGGGGGACTGAGACGGGGGAGAAGGGGAGACCAGACAGGACCAGCACCCCTGAGGGGTGGCTTGGAGGGGGGAGGGGTTCCCATGCCTGGAGGGACCCTCGAAGGCTTGGAGCAGGGGGGAGTGCGCCTAGCATTTCCCTTGCCCAATCGGCCCAGGAAGCCTGCCTGGCTCCTGGGCCAGGTCCTAAGTCCTTAGAGGCCCCCTCAGAGCTGCATTGGTCCTAGGGTTGTAGGAGGGATGGAGGAGGGGGAGAAGAGGAGGAGAGGCGGTCAGTGGGAGAGGAACCCTCCAGGACTGCACCATCGGGGAAGGTGCAGTGGGCATTTCCCCCACCCACTCAGCCCTGGGAAGCCTGCTGGGCTCCCAGGCCGGGTCCCCACCTTCCAAAGCCCCCTTTGGGCCATGTGGGTCCTGGGGTTGTAGGAGGGAGGTTGGGGGAGAACAGGAGAGGCAGGCGGAGGGACCCTCCAGTACCAGAGGAGCAGGAGAGGCACGGAGGGCATTTGCCCCCTCTACTGGAGCCCAGGAAGCCTGCTGGGCTCCCAGGCTGGGTACCCTGCCCTCCAAGGCCAGAGGCATGCCTAGGGCCCTTATGTTGTGTTGAGCCTAAGCCCCACCCCCACCCCATGCAGGGCCTTTTCCAGCCCTGTGGTCCTAAGCGTAGGTCCACCCACCGCCTAAACCCCACACCTGCCTAAGCCCCGCCCCCCACAGCCAAGACCTTTTCTGCCCTTTTTTCCTCCTCTTTTTTACTGTGGTGGTTCTGTTTTATCTTCCAGTTGTTTCATCTATATTTTCATTTTTATATTCTTTCTAACATATCTGTTACTTTTCTAGTCTAATTTTATTTTTTACTCTTTCTTATTGTTTTGCTCCTTTTTTTCTTTTTTTTTTGCCACCACACACGGCTTGCGGGATCTTGGCTCAGGAGCCGGGGGTTGGGCTGAAGCTCCTGCGGTTGGAGCTCTGAGTCCGAACCACTGGACTAACAGAGAACGTCAGACTCCAGGGAATATTCATTGCAGTGAGGTCTCCTGGAGGTCCTCATCTTGGTACCAAGACTCAACTCTACCCAACAGCCTACAAACTCCAGTGCTGGAAGCCTCAGGCCAAACAACCAGTAAGACAGGAACACAATCCCACCCATCAAAAAAAAAAAAAAAAATGAGACAGCAAAAAAACTATGTCACAGATAAAGGAGCAAGGTAAAAACCTACAAGACCAAATAAATGAAGAGGAAATAGGCGATCTACCTGAAAAAGAATTCAGAGTAATGATAGTAAAGATGATCCAGAATCTCGGAAATAGAATGGAGGGACAGACTGAGAAAATACAAGAAATGTTTAACAAAGATCTAGAAGAACTTAAGAACAAATAAACAGAGATGAACAACACAATAACTGAAATGAAAAATATACTAGAAGGAATCAATAACAGAATAACTGAGGCAGAAGAAGGAATAAGTGAGCTGGAAGACAGAATGGTGAAAATAACTGCCAAGGAGCAGAATAAAGAATGAAAAGAATTGAAGACAATCTCAGAGACCACTGGGACAACAGTAAATGCACCAGCATTCAGATTATACGGGTCCCAGATGAAGAAGAGTTAAAGAAAGGGTCTGAGAAAATATTTGAAGAGATTATAGTGGAAAACTTCCCTAACATGGGAAGGGAAATAGTCACCCAAGTCCAGAAAGAGCAAAGAGTCCCATATAGGAAAAACCCTAGGAGAAACACACCAAGACATGTATTAATCAAACTAACAAAAATTAAATTCAAAGGAAAAAATATTAAAAGCAGCAAGGGAAAAGCAAAAAATAGCATACAAAGTAATCCCCATAAGGTTATAAGCTGATTTCTCAGCAGCAGCTCTGCAGGCCAGAGGGGAGTGGCAGGATATATTTAAAGTGATGAAAGAGAAAAACCTACAACCAAGATTACTCTACCCAGCAAGGATCTCATTCAGATTTGACGGAGAAATCAAAAGCTTTTCAGACAAGCAAAAGCTAAGAGAATTCAGCACCACCAAACCAGCTTTACAACAAATGCTAAAGGAACTTCTCTAGGTGGGAAACACAAGAGAAGAAAAAGACACACAAAAACAAATGTAATTAAATGTAAATGGATTAAATGCCCCAACCAAAATACACAGACTATCTGAATGGATACAAAAACAAGACCCATATATATGCTGTCTACAAGAGACCCACTTCAGACCTAGGGACACATACAGGCTGAAAGTGAAGGGATGGAAAAAGATATTCCATGCAAATGGAAATCAAAAGAAATCTGGAGTAGCAATACTCATATCACATAAAATAGACTTTAAAATAAAGAATGTCACAAAAGATGATGAAGGACACTACATAATGACCAAGGAATCAGTCCAAGAAGAAGATATAACAATTATAAATATTTATGCACCTGACATAGGTTGGGTAAATGCTAACAACCATAAAAGGGGAAATCAACAGTAACACAATAATAGTAGGGGACATGAACACCCCACTTACACCAATGGACAGATTATCCAAACAGAAAATAAATAAGGAAATACAAGCTTTAAATGACACAATAGACCAGATAGATTTAATTGATATTTATAGAACATTCCACCCAAAAGTGGCAGAATACACTTTTTTCTCAAGTGCACGTGGAATATTCTCCAGGATAGATCACATCTTGGGTCACAAATCAAGCCTCAGAAAATTTAAGAAAATCGAAATCATATCAAGCATCTTTTCTGACCACAATGCTATGAGACTGAAAATCAGTTATAGGAAAAAGAGTGTAAAAACACAAATACATGGAGGCTAAACAGTGTGCTACTAAATAACCAAAAGATCACTGAAGAAATCGAAGAAGAAATAAAGAAATACATACAAACAAATGACAGTGAAAACACTACAACCCAAAACTTATGGGGCACAGCAAAAGAAGTTCTAAGAGGGGAGTTTATAGCAATACAATCCTACCTTAAGAAACAAGAAACCTCTCAAATAAACAACCTAACCTTACACCTAAAGCAACTAGAGAAAGAAGAACAAAGAAAACCCAAAGTTAGTAGAAGGAAAGAAATCATAGAGATCAGAGCAGAAATAAATGAAATAGAAATGAAGAAAACAATAGCAAAGATCAATAAAACTAAAAGTTGGTTCTTTGAGAAGATAAAAAAAATTGATAAACTCTTAGCCAGACTCATCAAGAAAAAAAGGGAGAGGATGCAAATCATTAAAATTAGAAATGAAAAAGGGGAAATCACAACAGACACCACAGAAATACAAGGGATTCTAAGAGACTACTACAAACAACTATATGCCAATAAAATGGACAACCATGAAGAAATGGACAAATTCTTGGAAAGATACCATTTTCCAAGACTGAACCAGGAAGAATGAGAAAATATAAACAGACCTATCACAAGTAATGAAATTGAAACTGTAATTAAAAATCTTCCAGCAAACAAAAGTCCAGGACCTGACGGATTCACAGGCAAATTCTTTCAAACATTTAGAGAAGAGCTAACACCAATCCTTCTCAAAAACTGCAGAGGGAGAAACACTCCTAAATTCGTTCTGTGAAGCCACCCTCACCCTGATACCAAAACCAGACAAAGATATCGCAAAAAAATTATAGACCAATATCACTGATGAACATAGATGCAAAAATCCTGAACAAAATACTAGCAAAGCGAATCCAACAACATATTAAAAGGATCATACACCATGATCAAGTGGGATTTATCCCAGGAATGCAAGGATTCTTCAATATATGCAAATCAGTCAATTTGATACACCATATTAACAAATTAAGGAATAAAAACCATATGATCATCTGAATAGACGCAGAAAAAGGTTTTGACAAAATTCAACACCCATTTATGATAAAAACTTCCAGGAAATGGGCATAGAGGAATCTATCTCAACATAATTAAGGCCATATATGACAAACCCACAGCAAATAGCATACTCAATGGTGAAAAACTGAAAGCATTTCCACAAAAATCAGGAACAAGACAAGGATGTCCACTCTCTCCACTCTTATTCAACATAGTTTTGGAAGTTCTAGCCATGGCAATCAGAGAAGAAAAAGAAATATAAATTGGAAAAGAAGAAGTAAAACTGTCACTGTTTGCAGATGACATGATACTATACATAGAGAATCCTAAAGATGCCACCAGAAAACTACTAGAACTAATCAATGAATTTGGTAAGGTTGCAGGATACAAAATTAATGCACAAAAATCTCTTGCATTCCTATACACTAACAATGAAAAATCAGAAAGAGAAATTGAGGAAATATTCCCATTTACCATCGCAACAAAGAGAATAAAATATCTAGGAATAAACCTACCTAAGCAGGTGAAAGACTTGTATTCAGAAAAGTATAAAACACTGATGAAAGAAATCAAAGATGACATAAACAGACGGAGAAATATACCATGTTCTTGGATTGGAAGAATCAATATTGTGAAAATGACTATACTACCCAAAGCAATCTACAGATTCAATGCAATCCCTATCAAACTACCAATGGCATTCTTCACAGAATTAGAACAACAAATTTTACAATTTGTATGGAAACACAAAAGACCCCAAATAACCAAAGCAATCTTGAGAAAGAAAAATGGAGCTGGAGGAAGCAGGCTCCCGGACTTCAGACTATAGTACAAAGCTACAGTAATCAAGACAGTATGGTGCTGGCACAGAAACAGAAATATAGATCAATATGGAACAGGATAGAAAGCCCAGAGATAAACCCACGCACATATGGTCACCTTATTTTTGATGAAAGAGGCAAGAATATACAATGGAGAAAAGACAGCCTCTTCAATAAGTGTTGTTAGGAAAACTGGACAGCTACATGTAAAAGAATGAAATTAGAACACTACCTAACATGCTACACGAAAATAAACTCTAAATGTATTAAAAACCTAAATGTAAGACCAGACGCTGTAAAACTCTTTGAGGAAAACATAGAAAACACACTCTTTGACGTAAACCACAGCAAGATCTTTTTTGACCCACCTCCTACAGTAATGAAAATAACAACAAAAATAAACAAATGGGACCTAATCAAACTTAAAAGCTTTTGCACAGCAAAGGAAACCATAAACAAGATGAAAAGACAACCCTCAGAATGGGAGAAAATATTTGCACATGAAACAACAGACAAAGGATTAATCGCCAAAATATACAAACAGCTCATGGAGCTCAATATCAAAAAAACAAACAACCCAAATAAAAACTGGGCAGAAGACCTAAATATACATTTCACCAAAGAAGACATACAGATGGCCAAGAGGCACATGAAAAGATGCTCAACTTCACTAATTATTAGAGAAATGCAAATCAAAAGTACAAGGAGGCAGCACCGGTCAGAATGGCCATCATCAAAAAATTTACAAACAATAAATGCTGGAGAGGGTATGGTGAAAAGGGAACCCTCCTGCACTGTTGGTGGGAATGTAAATTGATACAGCCACTATGGAGAACAGTATGGAGGTTCTTTAAAAAACTAAAAATAGAGTTGTCAAATGACCCAGCAATCCCACTACTGGGCATATACCCTGAGAAAACCATAATTTAAAAATAGTCATGCATACAGAGTGAAGTAAGTCAGAAAGAGAAAAATAAATACAGTATGCTAACACATATATACGGAATCTAAGGAAAAAAAAAAAAAAAGGCCATGAAGAACCTAGTGGCAAGACGGGAATAAAGACACAGACCTACTAGAGAATGGACTTGAGGATATGGGGAGGGGGTGGGGTGAGAGGTGACAGGGTGAGAGAGTGTCATGGACATATATACACTACCAAATGTAAAATAGATAGCTAGTGGGAAGCAGCCGCATAGCACAGGGAGATCAGCTCGGTGCTTTGTGACCACCTAGAGGGGTGGGATGGGGAGGGTGGGAGGGAGGGAGATGCAAGAGGGAAGAGATATGGGAACATATTGTATATGTATAACTGATTCACTTTGTTATAAAGCAGAAGGTAACACACCATTGTAAGGCAATTATACTTCAATAAAGATGTTTAAAAAAAAGAAAAAGACATGTACCACAATGTTCATTGCAACACTATTTACAATAGCCAGAACATGGAAGCAACCTAAATGTCCATTGACAGATGAATGGATAAAGGAGATGGCACATATGTACAATGGAATATTACTCAAAAACGAAATTGAGTTATTTGTAGTGAGGTGGATGGATCTAGAGTCTGTCATACAGAGTGAAGTAAGTCAGAAAGAGAAAAACAAATACCGTATGCTAACACACATATATGGAATCTGAAAAAAAAAATGGTACTGATGAACCTAGTAACAGGGCAGGAATAAAGACGTAGACGTAGAGAATGGACTTGAGGACATGGGGTTGAGGGAAGGGGAAGCTGCGACGAAGTGAGAGTAGCATGGACATATATACACTACCAATTGTAAAATAGATCCGTAGTGGGAAGCAGCTGCATCGCATGGGGAGATCAGCTCGGTGCTTTGTGACCACCTGGGGGGTGGGATAGGGAGGGTGGGAGGGAGGCTTAAGAGGGAAGGGATATGGGGATATACGTATACATATAGCTGATTCACTTTGTTGTACAACAGAAACTAACACAAGATTGTAAAGCAATTATACTCCAATAAAGATGTTTAAAAAAAAAAAAAAAGGATGTATACTTCCTGATGTCTCCTTGCATGCTGGTCTTCTGCAGACTGAAATTGAGAATGTTTGAGTCATTGCCATAGCTGATGGTTATTTTCCAGTTTCCTCTCTCACATGTGGTCATTAATGTGCTGTATGGGTCTATAGTTCAGCATGGTTGCTTTTTATTAAAGAATGCAGGGTGTATGAGCATACCTCAAACTTCACAGTACATTATGGTCCCACACTACGTTCCTGCCCGGTTTCCTTTTACTATCCATGTACGTTACATTCCAGAAATTATACTAATCTTTCCCTTTTTTTCTCCAAACATGCCTCAGTGCCTTTGCACCTGCCATTCTCTCTTCCTGAAATGCCCTTTCCCTCTTCTATGACGGGGTCCACATCTTATTCTTCAAAATTTATTTAAAATTTATCATATTATGTAGAAACTTTCCTGACTGTCTTGGGCTAAATTAATGAAATGTTCCTTTGGAATTGCCAACTCTATATCCTCACAGTATTTTTCTAGCTTTTCTAGCTCAATAATATGCCATTGGGATGTATCTAAGCTAACTGTCATCTTTCTTTAATGGAGATAATTATTTAATGTGTTATTTCCAGGGAAAACACTGTATTTCATGTAGACACAATTTTTAAACCAAGAATATTTTATTGTTAAAAGCAAATCTATATTACCACTTTTGTTCAACATGTCAAATTGAGTCTTTGCATTTTTCACATTCTTAGTCTAAAGATTCTTCAGGATTACCTTTGTCCTTTGGCAGTGGTGTTTAAGAGCATGATAACATTGTTTTTCATAATCCATGCTGGTAATTTAGGCAGTTTTACCTTTAGAATTGATAAAAATATTTTGAGATGTGTTGAAGAATACCAGAATTTCATCTTAATTTCATATTTGATTAAATTTTTGGTTTTATTGTTAATTGAATTACGTGTCACTGGAAATTAAACAACTTCCTTCAGAAGTTGTCTGAAAGCTTTAAAAGGCCAAATGTTCATAATTTTCCTGATAGTCTGTTGGGATCTATGTATTCTCAGTAAACTCTCTTAGCTTTGAAAGTTCTGTGATCTTTTCTGAAATTTGGCAATTTCTACTGCCTTAATCACATGGTCTGTTGACTACTGTTGACTGAATATAGAACTTTTATTTTAAGACTGTGTTATAATTTATTGTTTTTGAAGAAGCAACGGCAATCCAAATTTATGGTATGACAGTCTCTAGCTTACTTCACTCAGTGTGACGTAAGTCAGGCAGAGAAGGAGAAATATATGATATCGCTTATATGAGGAACCTTAAAAAAAATGATACAAATGAACTTATTTACAAGACAGAAACAGGCACACAGACTTAGAGAACGAACTTACAGTTACACGGAGGGAAGTGTAGGGGGGGATAGTTAGGGAGTTTGGGATTGACATGTACACACTGCTGTATTTAAAATGGATAACCAACAAGTACCTACTGTATAGCATGGGGAACTCTGCTCAATATTCTTAACAACCTAATTGCGAAAAGAATTTGAAAAAGAATAGATACACGTATGTGTATATCTGAATCACTTTGTTGTATACCTGAAACTAACATGACGTTGTTAATCAACTATACTCTAATACAGAAGAAAAAGTTTAAACTCCCCCCCGAAAATTTATGGTGTTGTTCAACAGATTCACCCTCGTGCTCTCTGTCCAATATTTTATTCTTTTAATTTCTTTGCTGGGAGGACATTTAAAGAACCTACAGTGCTTCACAAGGATCAAAGGGAAAATACAGGGATTACAACAGAAAGAGGCCAATGTAAAAATCCTAAAATATTAGGGAATGAGTTCCCAAGATTTCTTCCCCTTAACTCTGAAACTTATTTAAAGAAAAGAAAAAAGGAAAGGGGGTATTTTTTGTTGTTGTTCTTTGTTCTTGAAAATGTAACTGCAAGAGCTGAGAAGAGTAGAATTTTTAAATTTTTGAGAGTGGGATAGACACCTTCATTTTAATAAGGAGGAAACTGAGAGCCACAGAGATTGAGGCCTTGTCCAAGGTCACCTAGCCAAGCTATCCACAAAACCTGAAAATTTTCAGAGGCAAGTGCATTGGCTTGGCCAAAACAGAGAGGATCAGGTTTTATTTAGTTTTGGGAGCATAAGAACATTGGTATGTGCTCTTGCCTTGGGGGTAAAGATATGCGTATTGGTCACATCTTCATGTCCTTCTGAACCCTCCCATACATGTGTGTATGAATCACAAGTAACATCCATTGTGAGATATATATGAAATGAGCTCTGTGTTCCAGTGACTTAATTTTACATCCCATATCCTACCTAGGTTCTACTTTTAGCCGTATTGCCCCTGGCCCAACATGTGCTTACTGAATCAGATACCAGACATGTAAAGATGATAGCCAAGAAGTTTTATCAGCATTCCTTCACATTTATAATATATTGTCCATAACAACGAAAACCTGGAAACAGCTTATTTCTTCATCAAATGGAGACTTTAAAAAATGAATTATGACAGGCTTCCAATATACATTGTTAAGTAAAAATGAAACCAGAGGAAGAATAATATTTATACTACGCTTGTGGGTATTTAAAAATATT
Source organism: Balaenoptera ricei (assembly GCF_028023285.1). Classification (NCBI taxonomy): domain Eukaryota; kingdom Metazoa; phylum Chordata; class Mammalia; order Artiodactyla; family Balaenopteridae; genus Balaenoptera; species Balaenoptera ricei. The sequence continues at coordinate 114,462,609 of NC_082642.1, forward strand.
CATATATATGTATGAAAAATTTCCACAAGTATATACAAAATAATTAAAATGGCCTCTGGAGAGAAATTGCAGGTATAAAATGAAAGAGAAACTCACTTTTTATTATATATTATTTATACAATGATTTATGTAATATGCCTTTTTTTATATTTAAAAATAGTTAAATAAGCACATGCACTGCCTATAACATATTTCCTAGTAAGGGCCTTTAAGTGAAGTGCGGGAAATGGAGCTAATTTTTTTTCTCTTAATTTTTTTTTTTTTTTTTTTAATATTTTGGTTACTGTGCTTAGTCTTTTGTCTATTGGCTTTCAGGTCCATTTCTCCCTCTTCCCATGGATTTACCATGACCATGTAAATCTTGCCAGTTGGCTTCCATTTAAGTTTGTCCAGTGAGAGGCATAGGAAAGATAATGAAGGGAAGGAGCGGGTAAGAAGCTAGGGTGGTTCTCCCATCCTTGTGCTCCTCCTGGTGGCTTCAGCTACCTTTTTAGTCCTAGCTTCCAATAGGCAGTCCTGTCAGAGTTTCTGTGTCCTTGGGGGGCCCACATCCTGGACTCTAGGAACACCATTTCCTCCCTTTGTCCTTCCAGCCTGGGGTCATTAGCAGCTTTGTGCTATTACTAATTTTTAGGCAACACCATCCCCTGTTTGCTCTTTCAGCTATTCTAATACCTTCACAATTTGTTCTTTATTAAATTATCTGTATTTGATTATATGACAGAACTCAATTTTTGCTAGCTGGGCCCTGACAAAATTGCTAATGAAAATGAGATTTTCCGTCTCCTATAATTTCAAGTGAGTTGTTATCTGTACATAGGACAGGAATTAATTTCATATATAAATGTTATTATTTGTAACGTTATTTATTTCCTTATTTTATTTTTGAAGCGATTTCTAAAGGCTTTAACCTGGTGGCCTTGCCTTGCATATTGGAACCAAGAACCTTCAAGGTCTCAGTCTCCTGATCTGGCTATGTCAGTTTTGATTTCCTGTTTAAGTGTTTGAAAATATCCTTTCTGTTTGTGTCAACCTTAATTTATTATTATTTTTTTTAATTGAGATATAATTGACATCTAACATTATATAAGTTTAAGGTGTTCAACTTAGATTAATTTTTTTTTAAATTATTTATTTATTTATTTATGGCTGTGTTGGGTCTTCGTTTCTGTGCGAGGGCTTTCTCTAGTTGTGGCAAATGGGGGCCACTCTTCATCTTCATCGCGCTGCGTGGGCCTCTCACTATCGCGGACTCTCTTGTTGCGGAGCACAGGCTCCAGACGCGCAGGCTCAGTAGTTGTGGCTCACGGGCCTAGTTGCTCCGCGGCATGTGGGATCTTCCTAGACCGGGGCTCGAACCCGTGTCCCCTGCATTGGCAGGCGGATTCTCAACCACTGCGCCACCAAGGAAGCCCCTAGATTAATTTTTATTATAAATGTCTAATGTTGTGCATTGTGGTTATAAAACCTTGCCTATGCTATATCACATTGGGGAACTTATTGAGATTTTCTTTTGGGACTATTACACTGCCAAATTTAATACATTTTCCAAGCGCCTTTAAAATTTACTTCCTTCAATTTTATGTGTATATATATACAACATCCACATTATTATTATATTTTTGTTTTTTCTATATTGGTACTTATTTTAAATCATCTGTTAAGGACTGTGTATACATTTTTTTATTACTATTAATTTATGTCTATTTCTTTTATGTCTATTTCTTTTTTTTTACTTTTTCAGTTTTTGCCTTGTGCATTTTGATGCTATGTAATTTGATGCTTAAAGATTCAGGATTGTAGATCTTCACTGTAGACTGTATACTTCCTCATCATGAAATCCCTTTCTTAGACTAATTTAACACTTTTTACTCCAAATTCAAACTTTATTCTTTATGAACACAACCTAGGAATGTATTTTCCTCTAATACAACTTTAAATTTTTTCTAATTTGTTTTCTTTTCTTCATAGAGAATATCATTTATGTACATGTGGGATCTTATTTGTCTTCCATATCTATTTAATTTCTTTAAAATTCTTTTCTCTAATGAGTTCTAATTCTTTATTCTTGTTCATTTTACTTAATTTTCTTGAGTCTGACCTCCATTAGTCAGTCTGTATTTTTGGTGGCATCTATTATGAAAATTTCTGCTTCTGAAGTGGTCTTTATATCTGAATAAGTCATATTTATTTCTTCTAATTGCTAGCTGAATTTTGCCAGCTCACTTGTAATATCCTTCTATTTGCCTATCTTCTTTGAGCCATTCTCTCTTGTTCTAAATACTTTTTTTTAAAAAGACTCTATTTTCTTTAACTTTTCAGTGTCACTGAAAAGTATTATTTGAGGAAGTCATCTATTTCTTCTATAATTGTTGCATGTGATTTTTGTGTACCTCTTTTATTTTACTTAAAAATTTTTTTCTTAAGTTACCTATATATATTGGTTTTATGCCAGCTCCTTTCTGATATTTTTCTCACCTTTAAATGGGGCCATTCTTTCAGGACTAGCTGTGTGCTGAATGCCAGTCTGAGAAGGAGCTGGAGGAGTAAGCTGGGGCAGCAGATAGTTTCATGATGGTCATGTTGTCTCAATTCTCTTTCTAAAATATCTGCCAGGGAATAGAATTTTGCTTACTTCCCTCAGGGATGTTCAGTTTGCCTGTTGTGCAGTGAAGCAATGTTTTGGGAATTTGTGTTTATTAATTTTACTTTGCCAGTTTTGAACAGCATCCAGTTTTCACCCACCATTTCTCTTTGCTATATTGCCACCCTACTAGTTGCAAACATGGTGTGCTTGTCTTATTCCTCATTTGGTCCTGCGTTACTTGTCACTCTCCACAATTTGCTGTGTCAAATAAGAAATCACTGGTCAGGTGCCTTAGGGCTGTGTCTCCTTCCTTTGTAGAATTCCATGTCCTGCCTGAGGTCTGTTAAGGTATGCATCTATTATGTTCAGTTGAATCCAAATCTTACTGTATTCCTCATAGTTTTTGGTTTCATATTACAGTAACTATTATCATTTAAAATGGAATTTCCTTCTTTTTGTTCCTTACTGTTCTTTTCAGCCAGTTTCAGAGAAAAGAATAGAGGTAGAAGCACCCTTACTTTGCAATCTCTAAGTGTATGTGTGTAGGCCAGTGGTTGTCAGATATGTTGTATGCACAGATTTCTGGGCCTACCTCAGAGCTTCTGATTCAGTAGGTTCAGGGTGAGGCCCTAGGATTTGTATTTCTAACTAGTTCCCAGGCGCTGCTGATGCTGGTGGACCATGGCCTGTACTTCGTTAACCCTACCTCTAAGCCATTTATTTAGTAGTATGGTCATCCCTGGGCTTACCTAATAGCAGACATATTTAAGTCCCATTTCAGTTGGAATTTTGCTTAATTATTTATGTAAAAAGAGAATCAGTATATGTTTGGTGATATTGCTGTCTAAGGACTTTCTGAAAACGTTTAAGGCTATTGACTCAGTGGGAACACTGAGTTCATTCTTTTTCTAAAATATTTGTTCATTTTTTTTCTTCAGATAACTGGTCAGTTTTAGTCAAGATTGAGCTAGCTCATTTTCCAGTTGACCTCAAGTTATCTAAATGTAATTAATGTATGGTCTTATGGCTCACAGTCTACATGAACAGGCACTTCTTGGCTCTGAACATCTGTCCATAGTCTTTAGTCTTGAACTTTCCCATAGGTCTTTGACATATTGAAATGAGCTTTACCATGTAGCTAAATCTGTTCCACCTGAATGCTTTTCACTCTGGCCAATATATTTTCAAGTTTGACATTTTGATGGCTCTTTCATCTCTGTCTCAGTTTCCCTCCCTCCCCCAACATAGGACAGAGACTGGCCTAGTAAATGTCCTATTTCATGCAGCAGAAAGCCCAGACACATTTGAAACTGTGATTCAGATTCATCTGGAGGAAACTATAGGTTTGATAGGTAATGAGTTTTTTTGGTTACATGTTAGTAATGAAACCTCTGTAGCTGTAATAATCTTAATTGAGTGAATGACTCATTAAAATTTGAAAACTCAGAAATGGCCTCAGGGGACATAATTTAATGTTTTGTTTGTGGTCCATGGTCACTTCTTTCAATGGTGTCATTTCTGCTGCCAAACTGTAAGCTGCTGTACAGAGTTCAAACCTGAACCTGCGCTGGGAGCTGAAGGATAATTCCAGCGTTTGTTAATCTCCACCAGAAACGCCGGTCTGTAATAATGGGAAGCTTTCATCAAAGCTGGAAAATATTATAATCCCCTTTCAAAAAAATGTAATGATGGAGGAGGGCAGAGTGGGTCCTAATTTCATCAGAGGTTCCAGGAGCATTTTTTGAGTTTAAACTGAGTTCAGAGCCATGTGCCTGGGAAAGCTATTTGAAGGTGTGCACGGTTGTCAGAAAGGTCAAAAGAGCAAGGAGGTCATAGCACTTTCACACTTTTTTCCCTTTATAATCCTTGTCTAATATACACAGTCCACAACTATGTATATCAATGTAAATGATTTACAGAAATACCCATTAAGATCAAGAAGAAAAAGAATTAAGAATAAAGTAGGAAGGTGGCTTAAAAAATGAGCCAAAGCAAATTAAAAAAAAAGTTGATTAAATACCAAGATGACAACTGTCAGTCCTTCCAAAATATTGTTGTTCTTGTGGGGCCTGACCCCTGCTTTTTTTTTCTTTTTTGTTTTTTAATTAATTAATTAATTATTTATTCAGCATTAGAGCAGCGGCCTGCCCATTTTAATTTTATTTATTTATTTATTTTTAACATCTTTATTGGAGTATAATTGCTTTACAATGGTGTGTTAGTTTCTGCTTTATAACAAAGTGAATCAGCTATACATATACATATATCCCCATATATCCTCCCTCTTGCATCTCCCTCCCACCCTCCCTATCCCACCCCTCTAGGTGGTCACAAAGCACTGAGCTCATCTCCCTGTGCTATGCAGCTGCTTCCCACTAGCTATCTATTTTACACTTGGTAGTGTATATATGCCCATGCCACTCTCTCACTTTGTCCCAACTTACCCTTCCCCCTCCCCATGTCTTCAAGTCAATTCTGTACGTCTGCGTCTTTATTCCTGTCCTGCCCCTAGGTTCTTCAGAACAATTTTTTTTTTTTTTTAGATTCCATATATATGTGTTAGCATACGGTATTTGTTTTTCTCTTTCTGACTTACTTCACTCTGTATGACAGACTCTAGGTCCACTCACCTCACTACAAATAACTCAGTTTCGTTTCTTTTCATGGCTGAGTAATATTCCACTGTATATATGTGCCACATCTTCTTTATCCATTCATATGTTGATGGACACTTAGGTTGCTTCCATGTCCTGGCTATTGTAAATGGAGCTGCAAAGAACATTGTGGTACATGACTCTTTTTGAATTATGGTTTTCTCAGGGTATATGCCCAGTAGTGGGATTGCTGGGTCGTATGGTAGTTCTATTTTTAGTTTTTTAAGGAACCTCCATACTGTTCTCCATAGTGGCTGTATCAATTTACATTCCCACCAACAGTGCAAGAGGGTTCCCTTTTCTCCACACCCTCTCCAGCATTTATTGTTTGTAGATTTTTTGATGATGGCCATTCTGACTGGTGTGAGGTGATATATCCTTGTAGTTTTGATTTGCATTTCTCTAATGATTAGTGATGTTGAGCATCCTTTCATGTGTTTGTTGGCCATCTGTATATCTTCTCTGGAGAAATGTCTATTTAGGTCTTCTGCCCATTTTTGGATTGAGTTGTTTGTTTTTTTTGATATTGAGCTGCATGACTGACCCCTGGTTTTGACGTAGCTGGAGTGTAAGTGCTGCCTTGTGTTTCCTTCCACTCTTTGTCCACACCCTGGCCAGCCCTCACTTCCTCCATCAGTAACACGGGGGATTCTTTTTCCTCTTTTTTAGTGAAAAGCTGCTGTTGTACTTGATCAAATTGGAGGCTAAAGGTATACAGTTACATGATATTCATACCTTCTTCAACTGCAGAGCCTTTTTAAAAAAATTTTTACTGAATACAGTTGATTTACAATGTTGTGTTAGTTTCTGGTGTACAGCAAAGTGATTCAGTTGTACATATATATATATTCCTTTTTTTTAACCTTCTCTTCCATTATAGGTTATCACAAAGTATTGAGTATAGTTCCCTGGGCTATACATTAGGTCCTTGTTGGCTATCTATTTTATATATAGTAGTATGTATATTTTAATCCCAAACTCCTTTTTAATGTATCATTTCAATAGTGTGTCCTTTGCATTTCGTGGGAGGGCTAGAGACTTCCCAAAACGTGGCCATAAAATTTCTGCTGGTACCTGGGTGAAGCCTGAGCATCAAGATTGTCTGCTTTAAGTTCCCACCTGCATATTTTCTTTTCTCAGTTGTACCATTATCTAATAGAATTCTGTTTATTTTTCCCACTTGAAACATAATATATACTACTATTAATGATAATAGCAACTGTTTTACTTCTTATTTATTATGTTTAATTTTCATAACACTGTTAGTAGTACAGGTCTTAATATGAAGAATGGGCTTACTCACAGGCCCAGAGTAGACCCTGGTATGATTTTTCAAGCACCCCAATCCAAGCTGCATGATGGAGGTTGAGCCCACATAAACCCACTGAACGAAAGACTTCCAAGGTTTAGGCAGCTAATTTTGTAAAAGTGAGCCTACTTAAGGCTTAGGATAGGAACATCTGACTGCATACAGGGGCTGACCAGTTGAAAAAGTCCACTGTCCTTACAAATCTCAGAGATTTGACCAGGGAAGTAGAAAGCTGATTTAGCTTGGCATGTGAAGCTGCCAATTGAAAACATTTCAAGTATGCAACCTAGACTTGTTTTTCCCCCCAAACAAGGACTAATATGGAAATCTAGGCTCATAGAGACCCCTCCGGAAGTTCCTCACATTACTATGAGTATCATTCTTTCTCATAAGCTAAATGTACATGCAGCTAAGGAGTAAAACATTCTAGCTATGTGTTTGTTAACGATTATGCCTTCAGTGGAATTTTGCAGCATCAATGGGAATAATAATAACAAAAAAGAATTCACTGAATCAAAGTGCAGCTACTAGTCTATGAGTGCTAAATCTCACAATTAACTGATTAGTGAAAAACTAGGGCCAGTTGGCTTTATAAGGCCTGGGTGTTCATGCTACTGTATCTAATTAACACAGCCAGGAGTAAGTTATAAATATTAATGTCTTCATTTTAAAAAGTGGAAATGCCTACCAGTAAAAAGGAAATCAGAGGATCTTGTAAAAGATCAGTATGAAGATAATTATTAGGCCCATGAATCCAGAATTAGCTTCTCTTTTCCCAGATACTCTTTCTACTTTATAGTTCTTCTCACAGCAAGAAATTTTGGCAATAAGAACATTTGTTCACAGTAAATATACTTAGAATTTCTCCATAGAACTTGGGTTTTTATGAAAAATGAACACACGTAAAAACAATGACAACAAAAACCTGAAAGAGAACTGAGAAAAATGAAACAGTAATTGAATTCCTTTAATCCCTGTGGCTAAAGTAAATGTGATCTTTACGTGAATCTTAGACATGCTGATATTCTGTGAACCCTCAGTGTTCACTACAAGTCTGCTGGAGCAGGGGGTGAGGACAGAGATGTGGCCTCCCTGCCTCCCCGCCTCCGCACTGGCCTGGCTTTTCCCTGCCATGTGGGCCCACAGCTCTCTGTATGTAGAGCTGTATTAGCATTTACCACTTGTATTTACAAGTTCATCTCTCTCAGTATGCAGGATTATATGGAGGTCAGAGGCTGGATCGTATATAACGTCCCACAGCGTCCCCCTTCTCCATTACTCACTGCTGCGGAGGAACTTTTTACATTTCTTAATATCCCCTGTCACTGTTGTTTCATTTTGAAGTGGGAGGAAGATGAGGTAGGTCTGAGGAAGGGAAGAAGAAAGCAATATTGATGAGCATGACCTACTCCCCTTTGGTTCAGGGGACTGTTTGCAATTCCTATCCTTAGAGAAGTGAGCACCAAAGAACTGGCTGTTCAAGCTTTGGGGATTCTGGCTGGTGGAGCTTCCTTGGAGCTCAGGTGGAAAGTGACGTGCAGAGTTGGAGAGGAATTCTCTTGAGCCCTGCAGAGAGGAAGCTTGGGGGCTTCTGGAGGCAGCTGCCTTGACAGGCATGCTGGAGTTCTTAGGGTTAGCAGTGCCACAAGTGAGGCTTCTGAGGCCTGGGGATGTATCATGCTGTAACTTTAAGCAACTGAACTTCCCCTTGAAGTTTCGGGGAAGTTCTTAGCTACTCCAAGATCTTCTCCATCTTGGAGGAGAAGAAGGGACAGAGCGGGGATAGCTTTGGATACAGAACCTTGGATGGATCAGCCAGCCATGGATTATGCCTATCCTTGCTGTGTTCTGGGGGACCTGGATTGTTACAGGAAGAGTATAGAGAATCTGCCGTGGAAGTGGGGAATATCATGGCCAATATCAGCCAGACTTGCTTCCATTGTGGAGTAAATGATGAAGAAAGAAAAAGACCTAGATAGTAATCTCTACAGAGAACACCACTGAAGCCAGTAGAGGCACATGGGGAGAGACTTCTCTCCTTTCTCCTCCTCTCCTTTCTCCTCCTCACTCTCCCCTACCTCTCCTCTCTCCTCCTTTCCTCTCTTTTTCTGTCCCCTCTTCTCTTCTCTTCTCTTCTCTCTTTCTCTCAGGGTTTTGGTTTCTATGAAGCCTCTGTGAGGGGTTATAGAACATAGTGGGTTATAATTCTTTTCAGCTTTGATTTAAACTATTTATGTTAGTAAGTATCCAACCAGGGAAATAGAAAGCACTCAAAGTATTTTAAAAAATGGGCATTGAATAGGGCAAATTGATTAATATATGATGGAAGTTCGGAGAAACCAAATAGGAGATAGAGTAGCAACCCAGAGATTAGCAACGGAGGAAGCCATAACATGAGAGACAAAAGGAGAGTATTCTTTAAAACTTGAGATATAATTGATATATAACCTGTGTAAGTTTAATATGCGCAGCATGTTGATTTGCTACATTTATATAGTGCAGTAGGATTTTTATGGGATCCCAGAGGTTGGGGTCATGCAGTGGAACTTTGAACTGCAGCTGGCATTTCCTGCCATGAAGCTGTGCGGGAGATGTAGCCTGAAGAAATATCCAGGTTGTTCCTTTTCCCCTGCTTTCCAGTCTCCCTACTCTCCTTGACTGAAGCCAGAGCCAGAGGAGAACTCTGGGAGCAGCCTGCAGGGGGCAGCACCTCCTTGTTTCAGAGCAGCCTAGGGTAGGAGGAGAATTGATTTGAGAGCAAAAGAGACCAAGAGTCAGCTCACTCTTCTTATAGCAGCCTTCTGGGTAATATGATGGAGGAAAACACGTGTGTGTGCTTGGGGTGGGGTTTGGGGGGGATGGTGGTCTGAAACTGAGAGACGTTCTTTACTTTCCTGCCAGAAGACTTGAAGTTTATGCTGGCTTGATACTCAGCTTTCAGACCAAAAGATCATATTCAACGTGAATTCATTTCACAGACTTTAATAAATATTAGAAGTTGCCACCAGCTCGAATGAGTTTATCTAAGACTGTATTCCAAATGAGTAGGAGCAGATAAAATTTTATTCTGAAATGTATAAACAGCCAAACAGTTCAGTCAAGTGGTGCTCAGAATTCCCACTGAAATGGTAATAATTATTTCTCATTATAGTAATCATGGAAGAATTAAACTTAGACGAAGCAGACGTATTTATTTTAATTTTTTCATGATGTTGTCACCAGGGATGGGCAAACTTGTTTGGATAATACAAATTGGATTAGAGGCTTAACATAAAAACCAACTATTTAAAGGCTCAAAATGTTTAATTAACTTTTTTTTCCTCTTTCATTTTTATGTGTCTCTTGCTTTTTCTGTTTTCAGCCAAGAAAGACAGCACTGAAATGTCATTAAAAAAAAATGTTGGTTTTGCAGTATTTCTCTGCCCTTGGGAACAGGAAATACCTAGAATTCTGCTAGTAAGATGGTTCTTCTGAAATTTCTCATGTAATTTTTATAATGAAAGGGATTAAATATGTTTGAGTGAGTATCCAGCAATGGGAACTTTGTCACTCTGATGTTCCAGACCCACTGACATTTTCCCAAAATGTTCCCTCTTCCATATGTTAGGGAATTACTTTTAAGATCAAGTAATGAGTGTAATTTAGTCTGTACTGGTTTTGGATTTCATATTCCTTATGAATGTGAAATAGATCAAATAGAGGACACTTGAGAAGTAATGAATTCCAAACATAATATCAATGGTGCAGTGAAGAGGCTGCTCAAGTGACTTTTCACCAGCGTTAAAGTGCCATTGGCATTTTCTTCCCTTCAGGAAGAGGCGAGTGGGGGCCAAGTAGTGAGTGACAGTCAGCTCTCCTAAGACCTCCCAGGCTACCTAGACAGCTTCTTGGCTTGCGTGGTGAACTTCTGGTCACCTGAGCCATGGAGCCACTTAGCAATGAAGTTCATGAAATAATGTCACCTGAAGGCCAAAATTGAAAATTTATGCTGTTCTCTTACCTTCCTTGAATTGTGGGAAAGAATTATGTCTCTTCTTAATATTTAGTTACTTGAGATACTTGTCTTAGGTTTATTTTTACACTACCATAGATAATTTGATTGGCTTAGTCAAAATTTGAGAGAGAATGAAAGACCAATAGTCACTGAGTGCCCATTATGTTCCAGTCACTGTGTGAGGTGCTTGTCAATGCTTAGGAGGAAGAAAAGACAGTATTCAATCAATAAGTGGATGGCTTGTCTGTTACAGCCGCAGGCTGTACTCAGTGATCAATATTGGATGCAAATAAAGGCGGGCATCAGTCATGTCTTAGTGAAGTCAGCATGGACTTTGGAGTCAGGTAGACTGTTGCCTGATTACTATCAAAACCATTTCCTGTCTTGCCTCTACTCCCTTCTCTGTGTTGCAGAGATGCTATTCTTGTTATTTCCAAGACTTGTTCACCAGTCAGCTACTCCCTGGTAGTGGAACTGGGAGCCACTGGCAGGAGGCAGGGGGTATAGAGGAAGGAATAATCCAGGGTACTTATCTCGACCTCTCTGATTCGAGGATATCTTTAGTAGTGACTGTCCCTTGTGAAGCTCCAGCTCCTGATAGACAGCTTGTTCTTCCATGGCCCCAAATTCTGCTGTCTGAGCCAGCTGCCTTCAGCTTCTACTGTGTCTTCAGTTCCTGAACTCTGGTTACATCACTCCCTCCTTTTGTCCAGCCAATTCTGGGGATAATAGCAGACTCTTGTACCTGGAAATTCCTGGTTGCCTCCCTTCCAATGTTTACTCTTTTGGGCTCTTCTCACACCTTTGTGAATAATACCCCATGATAAGCTTCCTCTATTGAATTACCAGGTACAGGCATCGGTCTCCTGGCTGCAGCATGAACGATGCTGAAACATTGGTAAAGGCTACATTTGCCCCACCATGAGCAACCCATTTAGGCAAGTCACTTAACTGTCTGAGGATGTTTCCTCATCCATATTGTGAGACTGAGAAGGACCTCCACAAATTGTAATGGAGCTTAAACGAGAGTCCTATCATGACATCTAGCACAACGCAAGCATCCAATAAATCCTAGTTCTTAAGCCTATGATTTAAAAACCAGGGCACTGCTCTCCAAACTCTCCAATACAGAGAATCCGATGGAAACAAAAGCATCATGATTGTATGAGTAAAACATCCATTTAAGAGGGTGTGTGCATTGTTGGAAAAGTCACTGGAGTTGTTTGGACATACTGTCTATGGAGAAGAGCAGATTATCTAGGAGAAAAAGATGAGACTAGGGTGTATTCCAGGGAAAGAGTCAACTGGGAGGCAAAAGTTGGCTAAAAGACCTTAAGGCGTGACTGTGGAACAAGAAGAGTGGGCAGCAAGTAGTTATAAAAGCTGAGGGCACATAAGGATAGCTTCTGGCGGTGGGAACCATCTGCAGATTAATGCACATCCAAAGTATCAGGGGAGAAGACTCCCTTGTGTAAAAGAAAGCAGTGTTGCCTATCCCTTTTTACTATATAGTTTTGCTAATCTACATGGAACGTGACATCAGAGCTCTTCTAGAACATATTTGGTGATTGAAAATGGGCAGCTACTTCAAGGAGAAAACTTAAGCTTACCCCAGTTTATAGAACCATATCCAAAGAAAATCTTAGTTATCCAAAGCTTGCTTGATTTAGGTATGTTCTTAACCTCCTTTCTTTTACTGAAAATGTTATATAGGGAAGTATAGTTTATTAATGTGATAGACACGAGATTTGTGATATAATGGATCCATTTATCTAAGGTTGTGATGAAAAAACATTTTGGCTCATTTTAGTAAATGTGTTTAGAGTGTGACATGAATTTGGAAGATAATAGGTGTCCAATTAGTGCTTGTTGAATTAAATGTGTATTAAATATAAATATTGGCAACCTGGAGTGACACATTTTCCAAATATTTAACAAGACAATCACACAGAAATAATGCACTAGGAAATAATGAATGTGAAATATAAAATGTGATGCAAGTGTAAGATGTTATTCTAAAAGTAACTTGTGTATCATTACAAGAGTTGTTGGTATTTAAAAATGAGTCCTAGTTTTAGTCTTGTAAAGAAGAGAGTGTCAGGTATTTGTATCTCTGATTTTTTATCTTAGTAAACCATTTTACAATATAGGGGGCCTGGAAAATACAAATCCAAAGCAGACTTCAGTCTGCTCTTGATGATACTATCTTTGGGTGGAATACAAATAGCCCAGTTTAAAGGTTTTGTGACAGACTTTTTTATCTGCATAACAGAACGTGTAGATTGAGTCCTGCTCTCCAGAGGCCTTGCCCTTTTTCTGGCCACTGAGAGCAAGAAGATCACCCTGGCCCTCCTTCAAGCTGGTTCTCAATACCTTCAGGCTAAATTTATCCTCAAGTTCTGTCTGGTACCAAGGAGATGCACAAGCAGGTGCTTTGGGTCCAGTGCTTGACAGGAGAAACACTGTTCTTTGTGTGTAGAGACAGATAGTACTTTTCTCCGATACCGCGAGGTTCACTTGTTACCTTTGCTCTTGGGGAATACTGGAGGAAACACCGTTCAGTATAGTAATCACCATGAGGGTACACTCTTCAAAAATATTGGAATACTTATAAATACAGGTTTGGGCATAAAGATATGGAAACCTGAAGTCAGAAGAAAAATTTCAATGGTTCAGTATTATTTTACACCTTGGTTGAGGTTAATAACATTTAGTTAACCACCATATTATGTAATCTTCCTTTAAATGAACTGACACTTTTTCATAGGACTCTTTTGCTAATTCTCCCTACCTTACCTTTTTCAATATTCCAAATAAATTTTTCTTGAAAAGGAGGATAATTTAATATGCTGCCTAGATACAGCTTGGGGAAAACAACTCCCAAAGTCTTAAGTGGAAACAGAATGGCATTTCTTTTAAATATACCAATATGCTTGGATTTTCACTTTCAGTAAGATTGCCCTGAAAAATAAATACAGTTTCAAATAGCCCCTCTGAATATCCTAAAATGTTCTAAGACATTTTGGCAGCATTGAGAGAAAATTAATTTGTGGTGTGTTCAAATTACTCTACATGAGGAGAAAATAGCTCAGTAAATGAATGGAAACCAATTTTTAAAATGTTTCTTATTTGCCTAATTGCTTTCCCAAGGAATAAATAATAAAGAGAAAGTTCATGAAAAATACAAAACATGCTTATGGCCACAGGGTTTCCTTCCATGCTTTCAAAGCTTTGAAGTTTCTTTTTGAACCCATCACCTATACTACTCCATCATTATGGACATTGACAAAACACAATAATCCCCCATTCCCCATTCTTTTCACCTTCTCCTACTCTTTCTTCTTATATCTTCCTTTTCTTCCTCCTTCCTCTAAGAGCCTCCTCTGCCTTCTCTTTTTCAGCAAAATAATCTTTATTAAGCATTTTCTGGGCATTGAATACTGTGGATTCAAAGGTGGGCTGTAAACAGTGCACTGCAAGAATAGAGTGGGTTTTAAACAGAAATTAGGATTCATTGGAGAGAGTCTTTGGGGAGGAGGGATAATGGAGGCATGGTCAAGAAACAGTCCATCACTCTGGCTGGAATGAAAAGAAGTCGTGGAAATAATGAGGGGAAGGTAGGTGGGGGCCTGATTGTGAAACCCTTGACTGCCAGGCTCGGATATCACTCTGTAGGCAATGGAAAACTGTCAGTGATTTCTAAATATGAACATATGCTAAAGAGTGATTTGGGAAGATAAACACATTAGTTAAAGTACAAGTTCTGCTCATCTAAGAGAGACCAACAATAAAAGTGGCTTAAATAAGATTAAAGTTTATTTCTCAGTTTATTAACAGTCTAGGGTTAAGCAGTTCGGACTGGCAGGATGGTTCCACAGGATGACATTCCAGGACCCTCCTCTCCTGTCGGTCCACCATCCCTAGGCTTGTCCTGGTTCCCACGGTCCATGACAGATTGCCTTCACTTCATGTGTTGCTGCAGAAAAGGGCCTCAACTAAAATACAGTTTTATTAGTATAAAAAAGAAAACTAGGGAACAAGTGTCAAACTTGGTAGGCAGCAGTATACAGAATATACTAGAATAGGGTATCTAACTTTGTCCCTTTAGGCTTACATATCCAGAGTTCTGACCCACATGTTCCCTGGCGCATTGGGGGAAAATTAGACCATTTCTTGGAGAGATTCTGGTAATAAGGAGATGTAAAATGGTGCATGGAAGAAGTCGCCAACTCAGTGTCAAAGGACTTAGATTTAAGTCTCAGCTTGCTGGTTGAGTGACTTTGGGCAGGTTACCTAAACCTATTGAATCTCATTTTTATCATCTATATATGAGGTTACAAATGCTTTCTCTTCTTCTCACGTTTGTTAGAAGAATTAGAGGGACGGTTGTTAGAAGAATTAGAGGGACTTCCCTGGTGGTGCAGTGGTTGAGAGTCTGCCTGCCAATGCAGGGGACACGGGTTCGAGCCCTGGTCTGGGAGGATCCCACATGCTGCGGAGCAACTGAGCCCGTGAGCCACAGCTACTGAGCCTGCGCATCTGGAGCCCGTGCTCCGCAACGGGAGAGGCCGCAACAGTGAGGCCCGCGCACCGCGATGAAGAGTGGCCGCCGCTTCCCGCGACTGGAGAAAGCCCTCGCACAGAAACGAAGACCCAATGCAGCCATAAATAAATAAATAAATAAATAAATGAATGAATGAATGAATGAATGAATGAATTAGAAAACAGCCCTCTTCTGACTCAACGTATACAATGAAGTCTAATGTAAGATCAGTTGATAGAATAAATGATCTCTTATGATCTAAAAAAAAGAAAAAAAATTAGAAAACAGCAAAGTATTTTCATTGCTTTGCTGTTAGTATAGGATATAGATAAATCTTTGTATGGGTATATGTGTATGAGATAGATAGAAACACAGACAGACAGGTATTTTAAAAAGGAATAAGGGAATAGTATCATCAGGGAACAAGCAAGAAAATGAAAATGATTACGATTGTGATCTTTATTCATTCTCCACCATGTGGCACATGGCAGGCTGTACATACGTCAGTTCGGTTTGTTCGTTTTTTAAACTGTAAGTTTTGCTTTAAAACATCACGTCCAAATGCTTTTAGGGAAATTATTTATATTTATTTGGAGTTTGTCATGCCTTTCTTTGTCTCATTTCCATCGATCAACTCTCTAGAATAGACCACATTGTAGAGACGGTGTGATTTAGTATAACACGTCTGTTGTTTCTCATATTATCAGAAAAACATCTAAAGGTATATCAATATTTTGAATATATATAACAGTTGTAGTTTTCATTCTTTTTAAAATCATCTTTTCCTGAAGGCTATCTGTCATTAAGACTAGCTATAAAGTTGGTTTTTTTTTGCCCTGGGATGAGTCTCAAAAATGACTTTTTTAGTCCATAGTAATAGAATGGTTTTGAAATCTAGTTTTCTTGAGAAGCAAGAGAATTTATTAAATTTCTAATTCTCTCTCACTATAAATATCAAAAACCAAGCCTGGCACACTTGCTTCATAGAGTTTTATTATAAGTCATTGTATAGAAATGTTGAAGTCTGTTGCAAGGAACGTTCCCACCAGGGTACTTAGGTTTTTTGTTTCTGTGTTTTCTTTTGTTTTGTTTTCCCATGGAGACCGGAAGGTAGGAGGAAGAGAAACAAGAAGTCAGATATTATTGTGCTAGTTTTCCTTTCTTGGAGAAAACCCCAAGAAATGGAAGTGAGAAGCAGAAACACCCAGATAGTTTTGGGAAACTCCCGGTGTAGGGGGGCTTGCTCCTTACTTCCCAGACAAGAAACATTGAAGCCAATTCCTTAGAGAATTTGTTTCTTTCTCCATGTATTGGAGCATTATTGTGCCAACTAGGTAAGTACTGCCTATCAAGGCAGATAGGTTAGACTTGATGCGCTCGTAACCTATAGGCTAGGTGTGGCCTTTATGGGATCTAAATATTTCTGTATGCCTTGCGGAGGAGACACCTAAGCACTGAATCAGGACAAGGAATCAGCAGAAGTTAAAGTGGTGCCATGCCAGGGAGCAGTTTCATCTCAACAGATGTCGTAGGAGGATTCCTAGGGACAAGACGAGATCAAGCACAATGTGCTACAGAGGGAAGAAAACAGCAATGAAGGACATGTAAGACTCCCCTGCACCTAGATGCCACCTTTGGAAGGTGGAGCCAGGTGGGGGGAACTAAAAAAGTGAGAAACTTACAGTTGACTGAATTAACCCAAAGGAAATAATTTTAATTTGGAACAGAAAGTTTCCCCCCCCCCACACCTTAATCAGGTTTCTAGAGAAAGACGAGATGAGTTAGATATAATAGCAAAAGGTGTAGGGTATATCTGGGTTATTGCATATATGTTTCAGTCCTACTACATGTACTTAAAATATACAATACTATCTCAAAACGAACATTGACATTTATTGGCACTTAACATTTTTGCTGTTTTAATCAGTGATTGCATAAAAAAGAAGCCATTGATTCCAGAACTTTCATAACTTCTGAATTTCTTCTTGACTAGGTAGGGTGGAGAAATTTAAACTCTTCAAGAGAATCCAACTGGTCTCCATGAGCTCTTGTCGAAGAACTTGGAACTTCCATGGGAGGTCGATGAGCATAACGTGGAAGGTATCAGAAGGACCGGGAAGATGCCTGTTGCTAATCATCAAAGGTAGGGCCTGGAGGCTGAGCCGGGGCACCCGCTCTGTTTGCCTTTGTGACGTCTGTTTGGCTTGGCAAAGGCAGGCTCCTTTGCAGGAGGGAAATGGTCTCGACATTGGTCCACAGACTAAAAGGATGTGGACTCAAAAGAAAGGAGGATCGAGTTGTTCTGGCTAAACAGGTTTGATTCATTTCCCTGAGATCTCCCCAAACACACTGATATTTTCACAAGAATGAAATGAAGGCAGTGCTGACAAGACTAAAATTATAACTGTTGTCTGAATTGCCAGTTAATATAATATTTACTTGTTAATGCTTCTAAAATGGTTCTGTGAAGAAGGAAAATTCCAAATTAGTCATCTAATCTATCTTCCTGGTGGTACCGGATCATCACCTACTATTTATGAAGGGTTAGGTAACAGATTGAAAATTTTCTAAGTTATGAAGGAAAAATAAGTTCGGGTAATCCAAAAGGAGACACTTGGAAGAAAGCATCGCTGCTGGGCAGCTTTATCCTATAATTAAATGTATTTGCCAAGGAACTCATAGTCTAAAGAGATAGTCAAAGAACATACACTTAAAATGTAACAAGTCTTTTGGTATTTGAGCATTCGTGTGTGGGAGTCTTCTCAAATGCCATCATTGTGCCAAGTATTGGCCTAGATGCTGGGAATGTAAGAGTTGGCTCTCTAGCTGGGATGATGAATTTGAATGATTCATTTGAGAGAAGGAAGTGCTAAGAGAAGGGCTTACAGAGCCCTAGAAGAGCCTGAAGGTGTGATGATGAGGGAGCATTGTTGTGGAATCAGAGAAGGCTTCATGGAGGAGGTGGTATTTGTGAAACACTCATACAAAGCCACATGGAATCACATCTATGATATAGCAGATGCTTTAATGGAGAGGCAGTTTTCAGAATTTTCTTTAAAAACAAATGTATTGATCAACAGGAGAGAGTTTCTTTAGTATTCTCCTGAAGATGACCTGAAATGAGGAGATCAAGCCATTTTTTAATGTTTTTTTTTTAAAGATTTATTTGCTTATTACTTACTCATTTATTTATTTATTTGGCTGCGTTGGGTCTTTGTTGCTGCACGTGGGCTTTCTCTAGTTGCGGCGAGCAGGGGCTACTCTTTGTGGAGGTGTGCGGGCTTCTCATTGCAGTGGCTTCTTTTGTTGCAGAGCAAGGGCTGTAGGCGTGTGGGCTTCAGTAGTTGTGGCACATGGGCTCAGTAGTTGTGGCTCACGGGCTCTAGAGTGCAAGCTCAGTAGTTGTGGCACACAGGCTTAGTTGCTCTGCAGCATGTAGGATCTTCCCGGACCAGGGATTGAACCTGTGTCCCCTGCATTGGCAGGCGGATTCTTAACAACTGTGCCACCAGGGAAATCCCTTTTAATGGTTTTTAAAAGATTTATTTTGATCATCACTGAGGTAAAATCAGCTCTACCAAGTTGTGTTGTGCTGATCATTATGCGTTGGGAATGGTCATTATGAAAGCCAGGGTCTGCTGGAGCAAAGGTGGAAAGAAAAGTGGAATTTGTGAGAGATGTGGTCTATTGACTTCACTTTCTTGTCCCCTTCCTTTCCTGGCCCCCTCACCTCTTCCCCTTGACCACTGTGGTGTGTATTTGAGGTTCCTCCATTCTTCTTCTGTCCTCTTGCTGGGTAGGAAAGACACAGACAAACTCATTGTCATTCAGCTTTTAGAACTTAATGGCTTAGTTCTTCTCTGGGACCTCTGTTTGTTAAAGAAATTTATAGGCGGAATACTGTGCTTAACCAAAAAGAAAAATAACATGTCTAATAATGAAGACACTTAGATGTAATTGTCAAATAAATGAAGAAATGCGATTGTCACAACTGCCTCCTTTGCCTGGGTGTCAGACTAACTCTGATTACAACCAAAAAAATTTTCCCCAAAAGGAATTTTAGGATATTTAGTTGAACTGTACAGACAGAGCCCATATGACTACAAAATCCTAGTCATGGTATTATTTATACTTTAAAAACTCATGAATGAGATTTTCTCACTGCTTGAGACCTACATAGATATGTGAAAATTCTACATTTTTATTCCCAACGTAGACTTGAGTGATGAGGGTAAAGGAAAAAGGAATAACAGGAAAAAAGTTTTTGTATCTGTAAACATATACGTCTATAATATGTATGCATGTGTATGTATATGTGTGTGTTATATATTACACATGTTATGCTAAATGGTGATGATTGTGCTGCTAAGAAGCATAAAAGAGTCTAGAAAATTTTAATTCAGTTCATTATTATTTTTTCTTTGGGTCTGGCACTGCCATTTTCCACCCCCAGAACATGTGAACTTTTCAGCTTCTGAATTGATTGATTGTTTTTAGCCATTTAACCACTCTTGATTAAATGGGATGATTTCCTGAAAGAACTTAGTGCTGATCCTTTCTTAGAGAAGGTGTGTGATTAACTGTATTGACAAGATTTCAGTGGTTTTCAGTTTCCCTGCCATGCATGTGTATCCCTATGAAGTTTTCTTTGTTATTGCAGCTTATTATCTTGTCTTATATGCAGCCTATCACACCATTTATGACAATTCTTGTTCACCTTAATTCCCCACTGATTATTCTAGAGAATTATTACTATATTGATCAATATTGAGCCCAGCTATGAAGTACACTTTTTTCCCCTTTCACGTGTTTATTTTCTCTTTTTTAATTTTGCCAAAGCTCTACACGGCTCTCACTATATCTAATGAAAAATTCTTGCCTTATTTAATATTGTATTTGTTTATTACTTTCCTTTCAGTTGCTTATGATTTCTTATGAATGTCAAGTAGAAGCAATCATGTAAAAAATTTAATATCTCTGCAACTCATAAAATCTTAAAATCTAATTTTCAGTTTGACACAAAATTCAAAGCAACCAAAACTGTCCAAATGCAACTTCTTGGAAACATTTCCAAATTGATTCCAAATATTCTTTTGTAGCTATGAGTCCCAGTTCCCACTACATATTTGTTAATTTTCCCTTTTTCCCCAAGTTTCAGAAAAGTGAGAGTTCAAACAAGAATCATATGATCATTGACACACATACTCATTAGGTTGGATAAGACCTTCATAGTTATTTTATTCATCTACTTATTGCATTTTTCAATGTCTTTTATATACATTCTCTCCTGGGTATAATCTGGCTTATTCTTGAATGCCTCCTTTTAAAAAGAAGAATCACTAACTTTCAAAGCAAGTGTTCCATAGTTAAGCAGCTATTCAGAAGTTTTCTCTTCCCAGGACTTTTCTCCGCTTGGTCTTAGTTCTGGGGTTATAACCCCTCAGGAGTTATTTTGAGCAATTCTGGTTCCTCAGTTACTTGTAAAACTTTCCCTATTTTATGTCAGCAACTATAGGCTCCCAAAGTCTTTATTTCTTCCCTCACAGGTCCATTGTTTGCCATTTTCTTGGTCATTGCTTATATTATATGGATGACTACGGCTCTTAGAACATGTTCCAGTTTGTAATCTTGCCCCAAACTGGACACAAACTCCAGGTGTGCCCCAATAGAATTATCATCCTTCCTCATTCTAAAATAATAA
The DNA here is from genome assembly GCF_028023285.1 of Balaenoptera ricei. Classification (NCBI taxonomy): domain Eukaryota; kingdom Metazoa; phylum Chordata; class Mammalia; order Artiodactyla; family Balaenopteridae; genus Balaenoptera; species Balaenoptera ricei. The sequence continues at coordinate 114,483,397 of NC_082642.1, forward strand.
ACTTCCATCAATATATCTCAGGATTGCACATTAGGACTTTTGGACATCATACTTCCTTGGTGACTCATATGAGGCTTACTATTGACTTAAACCATAAGCCATGTTCTTTCCTCTTCATGCTAAGTCCTGTATCCTTCACTACCCAGAACTCAAACTGGTTTTTGGGCGTGCAGGACTTTAAATTTATCTCTTTTAAAACTCATCTTATTGTATTTAGCCTGGCTTGGAAATATGTGTTTAGTCTTTATTGGGTCCTAAATCATTCATAATCACTTACGAATTTATAATCATTTCCAGCTTTCTACAAATTTAGAATGCCTATCTCCCATATGTTTATATGAATCATTGATAAAATTATTTGGAATGGGAGAATTGCGGCAAACTCTCTAGCTTCCATTGACCCATTGCATGTATTTCTTCAAAAATTACAAATGTAACTAATTGAAGGATCATCTCATCCCCATTTTCCCATATTATCAACTAAGCTATTTAAAGAATACTTTGTAAAATGCAGACAAAACATGTTCTGTATCTACTACATTTTTTGGCCTGCCAGAGTAGGAAAAGTAGGTTAATCTAATGTGACCTCTTAGTGAACTCATGCTAACTCCCAGTAGAAACTGTTAACTGTCCACGTCCTCACCATATCTTCCTATTCTGGAGTCTTGTTGGCATTGATGTGTGTTCAGGGTCCTTTGATAGGTGCTATTTCCGTCTCTTTCTCTGTTTTGAACTGAGACAATTTGGTGGGTCTGCAGTCCTCCAGCTCCTCTACTAGTCTTCCCATTTCCTCACTGGCACACCTCACATTTGCATTATTCTTAGCTTCAGGGGATGACATTCCCTCTAACAGGTTCTTGTTTAGAGAACAAGATGTTATATTAAAATTTATTATAACACTGGATGTTTCAACCCCCTCCTGCTAGTGTTTGTAGCATAATATTCATTCTGGAGAACATTTGTAACAGAGAAGATGGAGATCAAATAAGAGGTATGAGCTTTTACCATCTCTCCATTATCTCTCAACCCTAAATTGTGGGCTTCAAAAGTAGGCCTATAGCTCTTCAAAATTCGCTCTTAGGAGAATGAAAAGACAAGCTAGGAGAAAATATTTTCAAATCACATATCTGATAAAGGACTTATATCCAGATTATAAAAGAACAAAACAATGAAAAGACAATGATAAGAAAATAACCCAGTTAAAAATGGGCAAAAGATCTGAACAGTCACTTCACCAAAGAAATATATGGATGGCAAATAAACGTATGAAATTATGGTCAACATCAGTAGTCATTAGGGAAATGCAAATTAAAACCACAAGAGATATCACTGCACATTTATTAGAAATTCTTAAAGAAAAACACTGATCATACCAAGTGTGGGCAAGATTGTAGAGAAACTTGAACTCTAGTACAAAGATGGTGGAAATGCCAAGTGGTTCAGCCACTTTGGAAAACATTTTGGCAATTTCTTATAAAGTTAAACATACACGTAGTGTGTACAGACCTAGCAATCTCATTCCCTAAGTACTTACTCTAGAGAAATTAAAACCTACATCACACAAAAACCTGTATGGGAATGTTAGTAGTGACTTTATTTGTAATTGTCAATAACTGAAAACAACCCAAATGGCTCTCAGCTGTGGTCTAACCATGCAATGGAATACCACACAGCAATAAAAAAGAACAGACTATTGATACATGTACAACATGGATGAATCTTATATGTATTGTGCTAGTGAAATAAACCAGGCTCATAAGGTTGACTCCTATATAATTCCATGTATATGACATTCTTTCAAAGGCAAGCCATAAGACCAGAATAGATAGGTGGTTGCCAGTAGCTGGACAGTGAGGGAGGAATTGACTACAAAGAGGCAAGGGAGAGTTCTTTTGGGTGATGAAACTATTCTGTAACTTGATTGTGGTGGTAGTTATACATGATCACGTGTGTTTGTCAATTCACAGAATTGTAACTACAAAGGGTGAATTTTCTGGATGTAAATTAAACCTTGATTTAAAAAAGTAGATGTATAACTTCTTTGTTCTTATTATTCGAATACATTTCATTTTTGAAAAACAAAGCCATTTTAAGTTTCCTAACATATGGAGAGCCAAAAATATCACAAATAATAGCTGGGCAAAACTTCTAGACTGACCATTCTGAACCCTTTCCACGCTCTTCCCTCAAGGACTTTTCTCTCCTCAGAGTTTTCCGGTATAGATCTGATGGTAGCCTTCAGGATTATAGTCACCCGTTAAGAATGGCTCAGAATCTTTACTATTTCTCCCTTAGGTTAATATAACACAAACTCAAGAGTGAGAACCTTTCTGTGATTTTTTTCAAATGTCCCTGAACCCTAGTCCCAGTTGAATGTTTGGGAAGGGCTCAGCCATGATGAAATACACACAAATTAAATATGTCTGGAATGACCACATTTTCCTGGTACTTTATGGAATCGTGAGGTTTCAAAAACCACCAGTCCAGATCAGATTTTCCTTGTTTGTCAATGAATATGGAATGTGGGGTGGAATCATAGAATCACAGAATGTTCAAGCTGGAAGACTCCTAAGAGTTCATCTAGTCCAATTCTTTATTTTACAGAATCAAAAGCTTCATTAGCTGTTGGCCATTATCTGGTAACTTCAGGCACTCTCTGATCTCACATTCCTTGGGTTCCATCCAGACCCCGGTCTGAGATACGCTGTGCTCCTAGAGAAATGCATTCCACTTGGATAAAGCAAAACAAAAGCCCAGCCACCTATTCTACCAGCAGACAGGGGTATAAATATGCAGTTCTGAGGGTGCATCAGCGATCAGCTATGCTACGGTTCATTAAAATGAGGCTTATTTAAGTAGCCCTTGGGTTTTCCCCTAAGGTCATGCATTTGGGTTCCTTTAAGGTTTTTGTTGGTCCCAGTAGATAAAGACTCTCGATTTATTTTATTTGTTTGTTGAAATGTAACCACAGTTCAGGCTGAATATCCTGGATGTAGGGAAGTCTGATCCTCTTAAACATTTATCTTCAAGTCTACTTTACCTCATTTGTCCTCAGAAAATTTCTGTAAAGGGAGTTCAACGCTCTCTCAAAAAAAAGAAAACGCACAGTTAGGTTTTCTGCTGCTCTTGGCTTCTCAAAAATAAAGTTTGTGGCAAAACTACAGAACCGCCAAGGTTTGGAGTTCTCACTACTGAGGATGATTGGGTGATATTTGAGAAGGTAGTCTCAGCTGGAGGAAAACAAGGCCACTCGGCTCAGTTGTTTATTTCCCTTCCTCTCCATGAGTTTATTAGGAGAAGCTTCTGGGTCCTCAGTATATTTATCTTTTTAATTTCCTTGCAATGACGTCTCCCCAGCATGAATTGTTGCTTTTAATTTTTCTCTTAACAGCCAAATGCAGGTGGTTAATCCTGTTCCTGCTGTCCTTCATCTCTCTTTTGGGGACCAGCGAAGTCACTATCTCTGGGCATAAGCTTCTCCTTGAACTGAAGTGGCTAAAGCTCCGGTGTATGGGACCTCTGGTTGCTGAGAAAAAATCATGTATTTTGTCACCAGGGTACATGGAAGAGCTAAATAGTTAAAGTGATTGAGGCTCACTGTTTTTACTGTTTTCTTTCTTTATCTTCCTATTGTGAGACTGTGGAGAGCTTCCTGTCTGAGTAGAAACACTCTCGGTAGAGCGTGCATGGGGGCCTGGGCAGGAATTGCCAGAAGAGAGCACCTGTATTTCTCTGGATGCTCTTATCAGCAGTTTGTGAAGCTCATAAGAGCTGACCATTTACTCTTCTGAGCTCCCTTTTGGAATTCTTCCCCGACACACTTCTCTAACGCCTCTATTGCGCTCTGGTCCATTGGTCAGAGCCGGGGGGGATGTGAATGTCCTACGGGCAGTCCTTGTGAGTAGTCCCAGCCATTCTCTGTCACCCAGGTTCAAGGCCCCACCTCACTCTCCACAGTCATGTTCCCAAGACATGGCCTCATTTTCTGAGTTCTTTTAAGGGGCTGGTTTAATCTGATAGGTAAATGGGAGGTGAGGAACACTTGGAGATTTCAACAGCAGCCGTCTAGAGACTGTCAATGTGCTATTGCTCTCGACTTCGAGGAAAGTCTCTCAGGGCAAAGCTGGGAGAGCCGAGGAGGGCATCCCACCTGGTGTGATGCTCCCTTGCCTGCCTGGCTTGGAGCCGCCTGTAGGTAGCCTTGTTCCGGCGCAGTGGGACTTAGACCCTGCTCTCGGACCCCACATGTGGCTTTCTCTGTTTATTTGGCCTTTCATGCCTACATGGACATCTCATTATCCCCAGGGGGCATCAGCAGTGGTGGGGCTCTTCTGGTTAATGTTGCTTGTGAATAAGCCTCCCAGATCACAGAAGGGGACAAACTCCCATTAAGAGAACAAGCTTTTGCAACATGCATCCAATTCCCAAAGCCACTTGGACTATACTTGACTCAACCTTAGGGAAAATGAAAGTAGAACAAGAAGTTGTTTATTAAACATTAAGAAAGTTAAAAAGTAGCTGTTTATTAGCATGTTTGTCTCCCTTTCCACCTCCTCATGAAGAAAGGAGCAACATTTATATGACAGCAGCATGCGCTTAGATGCAAGGAACTCTAATGAAAATCCCGGGCTCCAGGCTGAGCTGCTGGGAGCATCTTGAGAGGCTCAGACTCAGGCCTTCAAGGCAGGCGACGGACACCGTGGTACTTATTTGCGGTGGAAGATCTGGAAAAAAGCATTGGTTGCATATTTGTAACCCTTGGCTAATAAGTCCCAGTCAGCAGAGGCTGAGCTGAACACCACACAGGCAGCAGACCATCAGCTTGCCTCTAATGAATGCAAAGATGTCAGTGGAATCAGGCCTCCTCTTTTCATGTAAACTGGCAGCTAATTTCCCCCCTTAATTAGTTACAACATAGCTGACGCAAAACAAAGGATTTTGTTATTTTCTTACACAAACTGGTGTTGGAATCCTAGAATTTCTTAGTGTGTCATTAAGCATTTTCTAAAAAAACAAGCTCGAAGGTCAGAACATTCAGAGATTTTCTAGTGGAGACTGTCGGTTACCCGTGCTTGCAGTGTTTCTTGAAAGAAGGCGTGATAACAGAAAGATCACAAAAGTGTGACACACTTTTGCATCTGTTCCATCTCCCCCAAGTCCGTCCCTATGTTGTAATAACTACAATTACATTATAGTTGTTAGTTATTGTTATATTGCTATAATTACTACCAATGCAAAAAGTTGGTATTTTGGAGTTGGCAGAATTTGGATATATAGAATCTTCAATGGAGGTACTTACTAGGATTATAGGAAAGAAAAAAGAGATTCATAGGGTAAAATTTCAGAATATTACCACTTGGAAGGGCTTTCGGGGTCTTTTAGTCTAGCAGTTCCTAAACTGTGTTCAGTAGAATACTAGTTCTGAGAAATGATATCAGAAAATAGGGTTCCAGGATCATATATGTTTGGGAAACATGGAACTCTTATTTCTTCTCCTCACAGTGGAACTTAAAATATTTATAGTCCCTGAGGAGTCCTAAAATGAAAAAAAAAAACAAAAAAACACTTTATTTTAATGCAGAATTTCCCACTTTTGTTTGATCATGCAGTATCTCAATATCTCTTGCCTCTTTTTTTTTTTTTTAAACACTTATGGAGACCAAAGCCGTAAAGTTGCACAGCTAATTGGTGGCAAACCCCGCTCTCAGGATTCTCAGGCTCCAGATCATTACATAACTTGCTAAGGTTTGTGACTTACTCCCTCCGTGACTCACAGCTGAGGACTTGTGACCGGGCTATGTGTCTGTGGTCTGTGCTAAGATTCTGGTTTGCTAAGTTATTCTTCTGAATCTAATGATGTTTGGGTGATTCCCCAGGACATCCTGAGGAGGAGGCGAAAGCAGCCTATGCATGGGGCTCATTGATGAGTGGTTGAAGGTTGCAGTATGTCTGAGCTCCTGCATCTGAGAGGGCTTTGGTCCTGCTGCCCACAGGTGAATGCAGGGAAAGATCACCGGGCTGTAGTCAAGGCCAGGCCAAGGCAAGTCAGTGAAGAGGGGACATGTACCTTCAGAGAAGTGCTTTTTTCATTTTATTTATTGATCCCTTCACTTCCCCAGTGCCTTTTAATAAAAATTCTGCTCTGGGAGCTTTTATTCATACTAAAGTGTAAATGATTGATAACTATAATTAAAGTGTTACCTATTTCATAGGGACTTACATTTTAACCTAAACCCCATGCTAAAGAAATAAAATTCTGAGAGTGCATCTTGAGACAAGTAAGTGGGTTGGGGAGAATTTATAGGAGGGTACATGGAATCTGAAAACCATGTAAGGTAGATAAATGTCTATTCTATGTTTGCATTTGAATAAGGATAGCCTGGGCTCCAAAAATATACATTTCTAGTCTTATTCAATATAATGCACATGCCTTGACGTTTTATTTTAAGATTTCTGATAAGGTACCTCTTTTCACAGGCTAGATTAGCCTTGGTGGGTCCTTAGGCAGCTGTGTGACTTGATTGTTCTACTACTCAAGGAGGTGGGTGACCATGCTCAGTGCTGCTCAGTCCTACACACCCATCCATTCATTCTGTAATAGTGAGTAGCTGTCATGTATCAGGCCTGGGATGAGGACCCAGGGACACAGAGAGACCTAAGTCATGGCTTTTGCCCTCAAGGAGATTTACTTTCAAGACGGATCATTAATGTGTTATGTAAACAGATAATGATAACCTAATAATTTCTATCATGGAGGTATGTACCAGCAATGGTGAAAGTGGGTCTTTTTGTCAAGGTGTTTTGAGCTCCCTTGATAAAGTTAATTCTATCTGATACGCACTTCTGTAGAGCTCCAAATTCATGCCATTCTTCACACCCTTAATTTAGGCCAAAGTCATGGGTAGTGCTTAAAACATAAATCCTTTGCCTGCATGATGTGTGTGTGTGCAGTAAAAAAGCAAACCCCCATCGTAAATGGCACAAGCTTTTAAGGTGTTGTGTATGTTTAGGTTGGTCTGAAGTTTTTTGTTATTGGAGAGAACTAACACATGAACTTAGGGAAAATCGTGATTTTGAAACATAGTAAGAATTTCTTAGCCAGCAACTTCTGAGTAACATGCAATAGGAAAGAAAGCCATTATTATTATTATTATTATTATTATTATTATTATTATTATTATTATTATTATTAGCAGAAGGGTAGCATTTAGTGAAGTCATTAGGCCCTGACATTTCAGTTATCTTCTTTGAAGCTAATCCATGCAACGAAGATACCAGCATATTAGTCAAGCACATCAGGAAGTATTGACACAGGAGGAGTCGTCTTAACTTTCTTCACTGGGGCTTTGTGGAGCATCTCAATTATGTAAAATCCTGGATGGGGGATGCTGGTGGTGACCAGTGCCCCCAGGAGTTATGCAATGTGGGGACAGTACCCTGTCTGTGAGTGTCTTGGTTTATTCCATGTCCTTCTTTCCATACAGCACTTTGTGAATTCATAGAGCATTGGGTTAAACAATAGAACTGCAGAGCTATAAATGACATGGACTCTCTCCGAGACGCAGTAGTGGGACAGCTGAATGCTCAGTCTTAGAAGCAGACACATTTGGTTTTGAACTTTGGCTAGCTGTGTGACCTGTGAAATGCAGAAAGTAACACCCAATGCATTGTGAGATCATGCAGGCAAATTCTATGAATTTTAGAACCTGGCACAGTATAAATGTACAAATAAATGTAAATTATCGCTGTAACCTTATCTCCGATCCCTCCATTTTAAAAAACGTTTATGAGTCAGCAATGTGAAATGACTTGTCCAAAGTCTCATGGCTGGCCAGTAACAGTCAGAAGTAATTTAATGCTGACCTTATCGGAGCCCTGGGATTTGCTCAATAGAGTTTTATGTTTTAAGCCACCTTTCAACACATCCATAGAGTAAGGCTTCATTTGGGGTTCTGGTTCTTCTCCTCCTGCTGCCTTTCACTCTTACACTGTGACACACTTTTTGCAAACATTTCAGTAGTTTTGATGTGGAATTTTTTGAACTCTTAGCCTTAATATTCTGTTTTTCACAGCCTGTTGTCCACAGAGCGAAACCCACAGTGCATCGTGTTATTACTCAACCCAGATCCTCTGGAATCCCGTTTTCTATTTATGTCTGTGAGCTTCCTTCTTCTGTGTGTTGGGTTTTCTTCTAACACTCCTCACTTGCGACTGCCTTCTGGAGTCTTATGTGTGCAGACAGCCGGCAGCACCCGGGATTGACGTTCCCTGTCACCGCCATTCCCCCGAACCTTCAGCCAGTGAGTGTATCTGCGGGAACAGGAAAGCCCAGCCCTTGTGCCTCTGGTTGGCACAAACTCTGAAGTGTAATTTACATTCCAGAGGTCCTTTTAGGGGTCAGGCTGGAGATTGGCTTTGCCTGAGATCCCACCTTTGCTTGGTTGCTCCCTTTTCCCTGTGCAGCTCCCTCAGGGTCTGCTTCTGGAACCCCAGGCTTGCTTTTACTGACCTCCTGTCGATAAAGAAGAGCCTTACTTGAGAGCAAGCCATCTTCTGTTTTACATATACATTTTCTCATTCTAGAAACTGTTTATAGTGAATGGAGTGACTTGCTGTCTCAATGAGATCACATATGTAAAAGCTCTTTGTACACTGTAGGAGCTATAGAAATGTGGGTTATTATTACTGAAATATGTAATTGCCGTAATTTTGAGTTAGGGAAGAGAAATCTGACCTGCAAAGTCTATATCACAGTTTGCTTTTCTCAGCTTTCGACTGCATAGGAAGTTTCTATTTCCATTTCGAACGCTGTGGTTCCTCTGATGCCCTGCCTTGCTGCTTATTGTATCGGGCTAGGGTGTAGTTTTCTCAGAGTAAGGGCTGCAGGACCGGATGTCTAGTGCATCTAGGGCTAGGTGTAGAGCGTGTCATGTGAAGGTTGTAGATTATCCTTTTTTTCATGATACTTAATATACCTTTATTCTTTAATTTATGCTAGGTCTTAGTATATGAAAGTATGTAACAGTATATAGTACTTCATTATAATTGTCAATTGTTTTTCTTATCTATCTCCCTTCATGTTCAGGAGAAAGGATAATTTAGTCCTTAATTTGAAAACAACAAATGAACAAGGGAAAACAAGCTTACTACAACAAGACTATTTCTCTGCTACATGTATCGATATAAAACTTTGTCCAGTTTTTCTGCTTCATGCCCTCATTTAATGACTGCAATAGCAAATATTTTTCTGTTCAAAGGTTCAAAAGAAATTAAGAAGTTTGTTTTTGCTGCAATTCTCTGTGGTTTCTGAAGCCCCCCAACACCTCTTCCCATTGTATTTGTAGTGGTTTCATTGGGATGGGGGGAGGGCTGGAAGTTGTCCGCTTGCAGGCATTACTGGGCCAGACTCTGTCCTGTATTGCCATAACACGCCATGTGTTTTGAATAATAAATGTGCTCTTTAGTAGCGCTTGCAGGAGTAGATGCTGAAACCTCAAGCCAGTCATTTTTCTTCTATATAATAATGGTTTTAATATGCGCAACCAGTGACAGAGTTCGAGGTAGGGCCTCCTACTCCCAGCCTACCACCCTGCTCTTCCCTGGCCATAACCAAGAGCTCCAGATTGCGGAGATTCTGATAAGTGAATTTGAGGGTAACCACTTCTTTTCCCAGATGGCCCACTTCAAAATTTACCTCTGGTTTAGAGTTGGTTGGGAGAGATTTGCAGACCACGACAAGCTGGGGAACCACGACAAGACACCATTGCCTTGGAGGTCCCAGGCACAAGCCCCAGGAGTGCCTGGCCATGTGGACTTGGGCAGAGGGCCTGTTAAGGCTACAAGTGACACTTAGCACATGAGCGACTCCCAGCCCAGTGCAGTAGGTTTTTCTTTCTTTCTCAGTGTTTATCCGATTGCAAACTCTGTACTCTTATTTGAACAATTGCTATACTTACTCTCAGTACACCAAAATACGAGGTTCCTGAGTAATCCATTTGGCACCAATTTAAAAAAAAATCATTGTTGAAATGTATAATTGTTATATTGGTGAAAATATGAAGAATAAAATGATTCTGACAACCCCAGTTCATCTTTTCTCTCATTTTGAGCTTATAATTCTGGCTTTAAATCCCAGATCAGTGTTCCCTACCAAAATGTACTATCTCTGTTTGTGCCTGAATAGCTCAGAATAGTTTTTTCAGTATAGTGGAGAATTCCCTTATTTCATCCAAAGGATTATAAGACCTTAGTGTGTATCTTGTTGCTGAACTATAGATCCTTAAAAGCCAGTTTTGGTTTGCTGTGACTTATCTGAGGTTTTCCACTGCTGCCAACTCCACCCTTATTTTGTGCATATTCTCAGAAGTGAATGTTTTAGAGAGTGCACATGCCATGAACACTCCTTGGATGGGCTTGTCTCACAGCCCCTGGGCATCCTGAAATCCTCACAGAAAACTGTTTTTGAACTGCGTGAGTAGATTTTATTGAATTAGGTTCTGATTTCTTGATGAAGAACCTCATCTGTATTGTATTTGCCATAAGCAATGCAACTGATACGATTTGGACACACGCCCAGACTGCAGGCTATGTGATATTGGCTTTTAGGTAAGTCAGGATTGAAATATCACATTTGCCCACAGAGGCATACCTGACTCCAAGCTCTTGGCACAAAGCTTGATTAATCAATTAGAGAGAGAGATGGTGGCCAGGGGACTGCAGTCACTTGTGGACCATTGTGGGCAACCTGAAGCCATAAGCCAAAATGTAACCATTTCATCCTGGTTTGCACTTTCTCATATGAGTTGATAGAAATTCATCACGTGTTTCATCTAGTAGTCCAAAGCCGTATGCACATGCCTCAACTATTCCTCATGGTCAGCCTAATGGCCCCAGCTTGCTGCTTGAAAGAAGAGTCAATAGAAGTTTCTGCTCCTACATGTAGGTCTAGGTTTACAGGCTGTAAGGGGTTGGCTTCAGAGGGGCCTGCCCCATTCTGGCTCCCTCGCTTTCTCTATAGGTTTATCATGGATTCTGGGAAAAAAATAAGCCTTTCCTCATACACAGCAACACCACTGGGTCTTCAACAGCATAGCACCGCTCTCTCTGCTTAGTGAAGTGTTGAGGGAGGCTGAGAGGAAAGATGCAGGGGTGTCCTTGGAGACAGTAGTAAGCCCCATATCTAGCTGGAGTCCTTAGGTGATCTTCCAGTACCGGTGTTTCCCTTGAGAAAAGTGAGTGTGCTGGACACCCTCGTGCATGAGGCAAGATGGACAGTGGAGAAAGATAGATATACTCGGTTCACACTCTGGTTCTACCATTTGCAGCTCTTAGACCTTGTGCCACTTTCCCAGCATCTCTAAAATGAGGCAAGTGATATTTACCTTGTAAAGATATTAGGATTAAAGATAGCATATATAGAGCATGAAATTTTCCGTTGTGATGGCTATTATTATTATTATTACCTAACCCACTGTATTTGTGTTAGAAACTGTGTACATCTAAGTAGCATCATATACTGATTTCTTGGAGTGTCTGTCTTTTGGGTAACTGATGTTTCTCTTACATCAATATCTCCTGTTATCTTTAAAGAGAGAAGTGCATGCAAAAATGAATTTAAATGCAATTCTTTTGCCTATTATTTGGAGTTTGGTTCAGCCAATATTTTTCTGAGCTTGAGTTATGTTTGTTAAGTCTATTTTGTGCCAGGCAATGTGCCATGTGCTGGGAATACAAGAATGACTGGGTGCTTCTCTCTGCCAAGTGCCATTAATTCTGGTGGGAGGGGAGACAGAGACAGACACAGAACATTTCAAAGCAATTTGATCAGTGCTATGCACAGGGTGTGGCAGATACTGCTCGGCGCCTCCCCAGTAACTTCTTCCTCTTTGTAGTTGACAGAAGCCTAATTTTGTTCAGGCTGGTATGGTTTCCAGCTAAATTCTCACCTCCCTAGGTTCCCTTCATGCCAGGTATGGTTGGGTGATGGAGATCTGATGGGTGGGACACACACAGAGGTGTGATGGGGATTCCGATGGAGCTGTTGTCCGGACAAATGGGGATTATCACAGAGGGCACCGGCCTGCCCCCCTTTTCCTACTTTGAACATAAGCATAATGTCCAATGATGCAGCAGCCATCTTAAAAAAATAAAACTGTGTATATTGAAGGGATACATCACGATGTTTTGATATACATATACATAGTGAAGTGATTATTACAGTCAAGTTGATTATCATATGGGTCACCTTACACAGTTAGCATAATAGTTTTTGCTGTCAGAGCACCTGAAATCTACTCTCTTAGCAAATTTCCAGTGTACAGTGCAGTGTTATTAACTATAGTTATCATGCTGGACATTATATCTGTAGACCAGTTCATCCTACATAACTGCAACTTTGTACCCTTTGACCACTGTCTCCTCATCCACCCTTGCTCTCCTGCCCTTGGTAGCCAACATTATACTCTCTGCTTCTATGTGGATGCCACATATAAGTGAGATCATGCAGTATTTTTCTTTCTGTGTCTGCCTTACTTCACTAAGCATAATGTCCTCCAGGTTCATCTATATTGTTGCAAATGAAAGGATTTCCTTCCTCTTTAAGGCTGAATAATATTCTATTGTATATACAGGTATACACCACAACTTCTTTATCCATTCTTCCATCGATCAGCAACCATCTTTTGACCATGAAAGAGAAAAGCATGAGGGAAAAGGTAAGAGAATTCCAGAGATGGTAGCCCTGATGTCACTGAGCTTCTGAATCAATGACAGCTGCCATCTAGATCCAAAATCTTATTAGGTGAAAGAAATACATCTGTATCTGTTGGAGCTGCTATAAAGTAGGTTTTCTGTTACTTGCCACCAAAGACATTCCTAAACAAGACAGCTCCCATTGGTGTGAAGATAAGAGGTGATACTTCTTGCAGAATACTAAGTAGCTGAGAGGAAGTGCTATGGCTCCAGACAGAAAACCTGCCCTCTGTTGCCTGGGAAGAGTGCTTGGCAAAAACCTCTCAACGTGGAGATTCTCATCTGCCACCTACACTTCAGAACTGTACTCAGGCTGTAATCGAGAGAGACAAAAAACTTGGACAGACCTTCTTCCTGTGAGATTCCATTCCAATTTGAGGCATGTTCCCCCAGAGTCTTCCATGAACTAAAGACAGTCTGTAAGCAAGGGCCAAACTAGTCAGTATGTCACCTGAGTGACCTTGCGTGCTGAGGGACCTAGGTCAGGAACTCACAGTTTCCTCTGATTTAGATCACACCAGAGCCCTCCACGGTCTACATTTCAGGTTAAACCCTTGCCACATTTTTCAGAAACAGGGGCTTAGAAACCCTGACTGTGGCCAGATTCACAGATATGCAGCTGCCAAGACTAACAGACTAGTAGACAGTCTTTGTGCTGCCCTCTCAACTCCCAAAGAGATACCTGCTTTTTCCAGTATTCACTTTTCTCTCTCTGTCTCGCCCTTTTCTTTCTCAGACACAATTTGAGAGTCTCACAGATGGCTTTGGGGAAGATAACTGCTTGTTCTCAAACATGCTGCTGGGAAACACATTCCTGCCCCCTCCCTTCCTCTCTTAGAGTCCTTGGCCGGCCTTGGCCCTGTCTCCTGGAGATCATGACACTGCAGCCTCGCTCTGCAAGTTCCCATACCTTCCAGCAGTCCTACTGACAGCCTGAGCTGCTGGCATTTACATTCTTCTTCTAAGTAGCTTGGCAAATAGGAGCCTTTGCCTCTCTGTTTTAAAAGCCTGACTTTTAGTTTCTGGGCTGAAGGGAGCATTCACTGTTGTGCCCATGAACCCACAGACCTCACGGAATGTTTCCACTCCTTCCTCCCATGCCTACCTGTATCACCAAGGTGTGGCTCAAGGTGAAAAACCAACCACCATGGAGTGAGCTGGTTTGAACTGGAGTCCCATTTGTGGGGTGTTGAGGCAGGACAAGTTGGGTGCCCATAAGGCATGAGCTGGTATGGAAGGGCTAGAAGAAAAGGCTTGGGGACCCATGAAGGTGCTGTGTCTATGATCCAAAATAAGGTCAGGCACAGTTTGAGTTCCCAGGTTTAGTTTTGATGGATTGGAGGCAGGTGAGGAGACCAGGGACCTTAAAGAAATCCATTTAAAGTTAATCTAGATGTTGTCAAAAATTAAAATGAGCATTGGGATAAAAGGCAGGTGACATCTGACATTCAGAAGAGACCAGGGATGTATTAAAACATGGTTTTGTCTTTGGGTTTCCAAAGGCCCCAATATAAGTGGAAACTGCCCCTGATTAAGATTTATTTCTGCTTCTGCCCTAAATTTTATTTTATGTATCCTTCTGAGTTTTAGTTTCTTCACTGATAACTTGGGGATATATATATATATATATATATATATATATATATATATATATATATATATATATATATATGTTCTTCTAAGGGTTATTTTGAAGCTCATATGAATTGATGGTTTTGAAGGAACTTTACAATCTCACAAGTTAATTTCTATTTTTCTTCTTCCCTCCCTCCCTCCCTTCCTCCCTTCTCTCCTTCCTTCCTTCCATCTCTCTTTATCTTTCTCTCTCTTTGTCTCCTCCTCTTCTTCCCTTCCACTAGAATCAATACCCAGGAACCAGAACCAAATAAGAAAAGTCAGTCATAAAACAAGAGGCAGAAAGGCAAAGCCCAGGGAGACACAAGTCAATACCCGCTTCCAAACATTACATTATTGGGGTGGAGAGGGAGCAGAGCTGCTTAAAGCCTTAGACTGTGATGTATTTTTGGTTACTTTTGCCTTTGCAGACTTTTAGGGAACCAACTCTCTGCTTTCAGACTCCACAGAGTAGACACACTCCATTTATTTCCCTCCTATCTCTTCTTTGGGAGGGAGACTAGAATCCAAATGTGAGAACAAAGACACCTGGACATCAGAGAATGGACAGGTGCATTCTCTGGGAAGGTGAGGTTACATATACCTAGAACTTAATTTTAGGGCTTTAGAGGATAAGGGCACATGGCTCTAATGTTCATCAATATCCACTTCTGGATACACAAGGACTACAGTCCCATGCCCTTGGAAGTCGGGCGTTGCCTAGAAGTGACTAGAGGAGGCCAATGAAACATGAGCAGGAGTGCCATGTGTCACTCATAGTGCCTATGACTGGGGTGGGACTCTCCTGCTCTCTCCCCCACTGTGCAAGCCTGGATTGCAGTGTCACCACACGAGGGACAGTTGCCCTGGAGAGTATCCAGACTGCAGAGGATTTTTGGGTAGGCAAGAGGTCAACCTTTGTGATATTGGCTGGAGTAGCAGAGCCTACACTGGACAGTACGGGCATGTGCAGAGAAGACTTTTGCTCTTCCCTTGGTGGCTTTCCTTACACTCAAAGCAGCCAAACTACTGCAGAGTGTCCCACTTCTCTTTTGTTTTTCTTCTGTCCTAAACCCAGAGTAGTGGCTCTGTGGAGGGTTGCAGCTGTTGGAACTGAAGGGGGGAAAATGGCTGCTCCTCTTCCCTTCGGAATTAGTCTTGTCACATAAGTGGTTTACACGCTGGCGGTCTCCACAGACGCCAGGCATGTGTTCTCAGGTGCTTCCCCCATTCTGCATGCACCCCACCTCGTCTCCATCCCAACACGTAGACAGGAGCCATGGACACCCCGACAGAGCCGGGAGGTACTGTAATACTTCAGGAGACCCAGGTTCAGTTTGGAAACCGGCAGACCTGATGTGCACCACCCACACACCCAGCTGTTGCAGGACTGATGTAGCCACAAGCAAAGAGAATCTGCAGAGCTGTTTCCTGAAAGGGATGATGAATGTGGTTTTCTTTTTATTTCTCCCAGAGTATGAAAACAGTATATTTCAAATGACTTAGAAAGGGATAATATGCCTGAAAGGTAGTTTAAGTTATTCCTGTGAGTTTGCTTACCATTATGTCTTCCTTCTGCCTTTTTATCAATTATACACCACCTCTGAGGCTTTTAGAATTTGTATCACTGTCTCAAATGTGGATGTTATTTTGATTTTTATTTAATTGTGTATAGTCATATTTTAATGTAATTTTCCATAGAATTCTTTTAAAAACCTATTGCCATATTTTAAAAACATGTAAAATGTAATAAATGTGTAGACTGATTGAAAGATGTTAGTATTTAAAACTTTCCAAGTCTAAAAATGGAGCTTTTAAATATATATTACCAAATCATACCTTTCCAGGAAAATTTTGGCCCTTTATTACTTTTTTCTGTCTTTACCTGTACAACAGGGTAATGATAAGAAAAAGTGTTAGAGTATGCCAACACACCTAAGCCATTGGCTGTTAAGAAGTATTGATGGTCATTAAATTATCTAAAAATATAGACCGAACTTACTGAAATCATTTTTAATTTTGTATTCATATTTATCCAAGAGATGGGAAAATTTTGTCAAGTTTGTTTTGTTTGAACTTACTCCATTTAATATGTTTTAAAGATTTTTATTTCTTCTCACTAACTAAATTGCATTTCTTTCTTTCTGGAACAAACTCTTAGCTCCACATTTCTGATCTGGAGAAAAAACTCTAAGTGGAAATCAAAGGACAGGGACCATTCTGAACTTGAGTATAACAAATGACAATTTATACTAGGTGTGATAACCCAGTATTGATTGTGGTGTATAAGCACACCCACTGTGGTAGGGTTTGGCTTAATCCTTGTTTATGTAGAATTGAGAGAAGTAAATGCACATCTCTGTGTCCAGTCCTCATTTACTCAAATTTCAACTTCGGAAATTCAATCCTGATTATTTAGGGTAAATTCCAGATGAAAATTTAACACAGAGATTAAGTTAAAATACAGATTTTGGCCAAACTCTACCTTAGCTGTGCTCAAACAGTGTTTGAGGCTTTGTTAGGAAACCTTGCCAGCACATGTGTGCACAAGATTTGGCTTGGATCTAAGTGGTTGTCATGTACAGAACTGGAAATTGCTTAGTCTATTAATGAATCCTCAAATTATTCACTGCAGGCATCTTTTGACTGGGGTTGCCAGTCGAGACTAAGAAAGCCCAAAGGGACCCTGAAATCTGTGAAATGAAGCACCCAACCACTTAGGCTGGAGGAGAGTCAAAGTGCAATAATAGCGTATGTCTCCACCTCTGTTTACCTTTGGAGAGTTTGCCAAGATTAGTACTTGTCTGAAGACTCTAAAGGAAGGATTGTCTAGCTTGTCTCAATAGGAAGACTTGGTCTTGAAACTGTGATCTTTGGAGGCAGCTGAGATTGGGGGAGGAGGAAAATTAAAGGTTCTCATAAATGCAGCCATTCCTATCCCTCCTCTTAGGTCTCCTTATGCAGATGACTATCCATGGAATTATTTCTTCCACTGGTTTATTTTTCAGTGTCATAGACTGCAATACTTATTGAAAAGCTTATTAGCAATAAGCTGACAATGAGCCTTTGAATGTTTCAGTAATAGTCTTAATTAAGAGCAGTCCACACCAAAATTTCATAGATTCAAAAAGACTCCATTGACCTATGGCATTTAGCATTACTGCTGAATTGGAATAACGTATTTAAAGTAAGTGTACCAGTTAAGATAGGCTAAGTTATCTAAGTTATGCTTGGTAAGAACTCTAAAATTTTAGAAGTTTTAAATATTTGCTCACATTACACGTCCATTGTAGGTTGGTTTTTGTGGGGAGGTGGGGCAGGGGATGATCTGTTCCTTGTCTTCCATCAGGAAACAGGATAGGAAAGGCCACATGTCTACACTGCCAGATTGTCAAGTCAACCCCCCCACCCCGCAATTGAGGTGGGGCACAGATCATACACTGATTCTTAAAGCTTCCTCTTGGAAATAACACATCACTTCTGCTCACATTTCTTTGGCCAAAGTTATTTACATAGCTACACCTAAATTCAAGGGTACAGTATAACCCTACAAAAAATTCCCAGGAGAACTAAAAATATTTGGTGAACACTGTTAATGACCACCAAACTGAACTTTACTTCACGCTAATCCACCTAAACCCAGCAAATGCTGAAGTGCATTTTACTCAGGAGTTCATCCAAGTCCTTGTGTCTCACAGAGACATCTAGAGGACATCTAGACTTCAGCCTGTACTTCTGGAAAGTTGGCTTCTTCATAGGCATGAAAATGAGCTTAGATGTAGCGGCAAAGTATAAAGGGGCAGATGATCAGCCAGCACTCAGAGTATCACTCTTTTGGGGGTGGGCATGTTGAAAGGGGGCCAGGGAATAAGCATGAACAAGACGATAACTATGGTATAGTAAAAAAGAAGACAAACACTTGAAGTCAAACCAGTTTTAAGCCCTAACTTGGCAGTTTACTGTCTAATTAATTATGTGTCCATTATTTATTCTCTAGGAGTCTGAGTTTCCCTGCCCTGAAAGATAAAGAATCAAATGGATATTACATGTAATGTACTTTATGACTCATAAGTACTATATAACTGTCATAGAATAAGTTATTTGAGCCCTAGGCATGTCTGAACTATGTCCAGATTTTAATGAATCCTCGACTCTGTCTCAGAAAATAGAAATGGTATCTGGCATGGCATCAACCCATTTTTATATGTCAGCAACTCTAATTCACAATCTACAAAATTTAATGGTAATAAAGACAATACTTTATAAAGCTTTACAGAATTATTTCACACCATGACATCCAAAGCCCATATCAGTTGCCGTCACTGATCAGAGAAAAAGACTCTAAGAAATGATGTGAGTAACGAATAAATTAAGAGAGCAGGTAACAAATCCTGCACAGGAAATGAACAGAACAGAAAATGAAGCCTCATTGGAGGAAGGCAAAGTAAAAAATAGAGAGACCAAAATGTAAGTTACTATATCTTTACATTGGTTATATATAAGCCTGTACATTATGTACAAACTCCCTTGTTTATTATATCACTATATTTTGAATATTTAAGGACTCTTTGCTCTTCCAAAAAATAGTATTATGGGCTTACTAATTGAAAATTAAGGTTCTAGATATTTTTGGGATCATATTTAAAGCTTAAAGTCTTTCTTTGCTTCCTTCCTCCCTCCATCCCCTCCCTCCCTCCCTCCCCTCCTTCCTTCCTTCCTTCCTTCCCTCTCTCCCTCTTTCCCTCTCTCCCTCTGTCTCTTTGTTTCTTCTACATTAATTAACTATAGCTTTTATGTTTCAGATAAAGTACTGGTATTAGGGAAGTCAATGTTCTTATAAAATTTTCCCTTCCCTAGAAGGACAAAAGCTAGAGAGAGTAATGAGGTGGAGGCTATAATACATGTATGAATAGAATGCTACAAGAACAAGAAAATAAAAAGTGTCTGTGTTCAGGAGTTCAGGAAAGAATTCACACTGAATTTGACATTTCTCACTGAAAGAAAACAAGGCAGGGAAAGAAATTCTAGGTAGAAGAAACAATTAGTGCCAAATGAGAATTATCATTATGCACCTTTAATGTCAAGTGATTTAAAGTAGCCGAAATGCAGGATGTTTGGGGAGAGGTGAAATTACAAAGTAGGCAGGAGCCTGACCCTGGTGGTCTTCATAGGCCATGGCCAAGGAGTTTGTGGTGCATCCTAAGTGGACTTTAAATAGGGTGATGGAAAGAAACTAACATTTTTATTTATGGAATATCCACATTATCTACAATTAGAAAAAATATTGTTTATTCTCAAGTTTATGAATTTGTGAATTACCGTGATAATCTATTTATTGGTACCTAAAATTAACTCCCTACTTCGGCTCATGTACGTGATCAAGATTATACCTACATCAAGTAACAAATCTCCTGTCCTGATCTTAAAGTCACTTCATGAAAGTACCAGTCCCTATTAGGGAACCTCTTCCACATACCCAGTATTTTAACTCCTAAGCATTTGAGTATGATTCATTTCTTAGAGTAGTGATTTTCATGTAATCATTACAAACACACAGACATAGGAATGTCCTTGAGATTTCTCCAATGTGTAACCCAGTGCTGAAAGCTTTCAAAATAAATAGAGCTGGCTGCAATTTCTTTCCCTTTCTTATGCCATCTCAGTATGGCTAACAGTCTTAACAAGTTAATTTTTGATAGTCAAAGAGCCGAAAGCTCTATGGTCTTAACTTTTGTTAAATGAGTTCAATTTGTCCCACGTTATGATGATAAATACCTTTGGAAAAAAACAAACAAAAACTAATGACCATGATCCAGAATGTATTAGCAAGCTGGAAACATTTCGGTCATTGTAGCTGTATGCTTTAAACAACAACAAAAACAAACAAACAAAAAACCCAACAAACCCTCAGTTAATATATGCTCTCTTTTTTGTAACTGTAACATTTATGCAGGCTTTATAGGCTAGAATATGTTTATGGTATATTTAAATTTAATGTAAGCTACAGTAATGGGGCATTTTATTTGGGGATGCAACCATAATCTTAATTATATGACTAAGACTCTAATACGTAATCTATATTTCACTGAAGATGAATAAGACCAATAAGATAGGTAGTGCCTTCTAAGTGAAATAACTAATGATTGTCCTTGGGTTCTGATGTCTCTGAGACACTATATGAGGTTCTGTAGAAGGGTAAATAAAAAGCAAAACTTGAAAAAAGGTCATTAGGTTAAATGAGTAGAAAGGGAGCACTTCAGCGTGAAGTTTTAGTTGAATATAGGCAGGAGTCAGATAATAATGCTATAGGATGATGAAGAAAGGATTAATATAATTTATTCTTATCTCTGTACACTCTTTGTTTACTGTACCTTTATCCTGTTCATGTTAAATCTTGGTTTCTTCTGGTCACAGCTGAAAGGCAAAATGGTTAATTCTTAGCATTTGAAATTCTAAGGTCTTGGAACCTGGTTTACCATAATAGATGTGGAAAAATACTTGGCTAGTCAATTCACTCACTCCCCAACCCTCCTCACTACCCTCTCCTCCCCCCCCCACCCCCCACTGCCACGCCGCTGCCACCTAGCCATGGGGAAAGAAGATAAAGACTCTAGATTGAAGGGGAATTTTCTGAGGTGAGCTGATTTTTTTCCCCCTTAGGGACATTTGCTGGATCCTGGGAATTTTTCCCTTTGGGGAATTTAACTGATTAATGGCATGGTTGCAGATTGGGCTTAATTTAGACATTAACCCACTCTAAGCAAAAAAATAAATAAACTAGCAAAGTGTTGTTGTTCTTGTTGTTTTAGCAGTTGTAGGAGGTTAGAGAGGCAAATTTGAAACTTTAGGGACTTCTTCAAATGCCTGGCTAATTTACCCCATGTGACATTGCCTCAATTCTAGAGATCTGCAGCAGCATTGGAGATAGTGAAGGAAATCCAAAAGCTTCAAAAAGGCAAAATGAAATCTAAGCCATACCAGGGAGAGTGGGCCTGCCTTAGTCACTTCATTAAGTCTCTCAATCAAGACATTTGCTAGATCATTAAAAGGCCTAAAGTGGAGGCTGAAGAGCTGGGCTGGAAACTTATGAATGACAGGCTGGAAATCCTAAAGTATTTCATGATCAAGGATAAAGAGAACAATTTGACTGTCAGTAAGCTGCAGATGGCCGTTCCCAAGGAAGTGGGCTGAAACAGATGTAAACTGATGCTTATTCTGCAATCCAGCTCTGACCCAAGTTAATTACTGATTAGATAGAATGATCAGCATCTTATCTGAGCTGCATAACAGAGGAAAGGGGGGGACCCTTTCTGGTTAAAGATAATATCATTCAGATTCTCTTCATTTCTTTTATACTCAATGTCTGACACACAATAAAATATTACTGTACATGCAAAAAGACATGAAAATATGATTGATGGTCAAGAAAAAAAAAGATGGAATCTAGTGGGAGATCAATAGATGATCTAGCTATCAGAGTTACCAACCAAGATCTTTGAAATAACTATGATTGATGTGTTAAATAAATTAGAGACAAATATGGGAAGAATATATGAAAGTATGGAGAATTTCTTCAGCGAATTATACTCTGTAAAAAAAAAAAACATAAACAATCTAAAATAGAAAAATATAATATCTAAAGTTAAGAACTCAGTGGGTATTCTTAAGAGTAGATTAGTGAGAGAAGTATACAGAACATGTAGATTGAAAGACAAGTCACTAAAAGTATACAAAATTAAGCATGTAGAAAACATTAAAAAAAAAGGTGAATGAAGATATGTAGGATGATCTAAGGTCTAATGTACATATTATAGGAGTCACAGGAGGAAAAAGAGAAAATATGGGAAATCAGTATTTAAATTTTCTAAAACTGATGAAAGATGTCAACTGAAAGATTTAGAAAAGTCTGGGGATCTCAAGTTGAAGATAAACAAAACTATACCTAAGTATATTATAAAATCTGAAAATCAAGTACAAAGAGAAAAAACCTAAAATCAGTGCCTTAAAAAAATTACTGAGAATGACATCTAACTTCTCAACAGAAATTATGGAAGCTAGAAGACAATAAAATGACATCTTTAAAATATTGAAAGAAAATAACTGCCAACTTATCATTTTATACCAAAAAATTATCCTTCAAAAATGAAGATAAAGATAGTTTTAGTCAAATAAAAAGTGAGGGAATTTGTCACCAGCAAGTCCACTTTTGTAAAACTAAATTGACTTTTTTCAGGTAGAAAAATAATTCCAGATTCAGCATGGAAATATAGGAGGAAATTATGAACTCCAGAGGTGCAAAATATGTGGGCAAATAAAAGTGACTACTGACCTTATATATAAAACAAGAATTGTAATGTCATATATATGTCATATATATATAAATAGACATGTATATAATATATATCTCAACTGAAGTACAATGGAAATATGTCAAAAATTGTATTGCTGCAGTTAATGGCATGCTTAGAGAGAAATTGCAGCAATAAAATTTTTGATATATTTCCAGTATAATTCAGTTCAGAATGGTTTCTAATTTCTAGCTTAATCCCACTGTGGTCAGAATATATTCTCTATATAGTTGACCCTTGAACAACATGGGTTTGAACTGTGTGAGTCCACTTATATGTGGATTGTTTTCAATAAATACATATTGCAGTACTACATGATCCGTGGTTGGTTGAATCTGTAGATGCAGAACTCCAGATATAGAAAAATTACTGTAAAGTTATACATGGATTTTTGACTGTGTCGGTTGGCACCCCTAGCTTGCACATTGTTTGAGGGTCAACTGCATATTGGAAAAGAAGACTAAAAATCAATTTATTTAAACTTAAACTCAAGAAGCAAGAGAACAAAAGCAAATAAAAACTAAGAATTACATAAGGACAGAAATAATAAAGAGCAGAAATAAAATTAAAAATGAAAAATCAACAAAGTTAAGGGTTGGTATTTTGATAAAATTCATAAAATTGATAAACATCACAAGATTAATGAAGAAAAAAAGAAGGCACAAATTTTCAGAAATGAAAATGTACTGATCATAATACATCAAATGAGATGATATGAACATTTTCTCCAATAAATTTGATAATTTGGATGATATGAGTTAACAATTCAAAAACCCAATAACATTAAATTTTTCATAAGATGAAATAGAAAAATTTTAAAATCAGGTATGTATTTTAAAACTTTGATTCTTAATTAGAACATTCTCATAATCAAATTCTTAGGCAAAGATAGATTCACTGGTGAATTCTTCCAAACATTTGAGAAAGACATAACAACCCTGTACAAATTCTTCCAGAGAACAGGAAAAGAGGGAACAGTTTCTAATGCTTTTTAAGAGGGACATTTAAGAGTTCTTTAATTGAGAAAGACATAATAATAAAGAAAAATTATAAATCAAAATTTTTCATTAACACTGATGCAAAATTAAGAAAATGTTAACAAAGTCAACCCAGCAATACATAAAAAGGATGTTATATTTGCCACCAAGAAGAGTTTAGTTCAGATATTCAAGGGTGGTTTAATATCACATCAACAGACTACAGAAAAACAATAAGAATTTACAAGAAGATTTAGCAATGCCCCTAAATACAAGGTTAGTATGCATAATTTTATAAATATTTCTATGTACCAGAAGGAAATGGAAAATTAAAACATTACCATTTGTAACAACATAAAAAACCATATAACTAGCAACTAATGTAATAAATTGTGCACACTTCTACAATCAAACTACAAAACATTACTGAGAGAAATTACAGAGAATCTAAACAAATGGAGAGCTATTCCATGTTCACAGATGGAAAACTCAATATTGTTAAGATATTAATTTTGCTCAAATGAGTCTACAGATTGTGTAATCCTAATTAAAAACAACATGTTTTTTGTTCAGTGAAAATTAGAAATGCAAGGGCCAAGGATACTCAAAGCATTCTTGGAGAAGAACTTAATTGAAGGACTTACCTTGCCAGATATTGAAATTTGTTATGGAATTATAGTAACTAAGATAGTTTGGCTTTGGTAAATGGACAGAAAACTGATGACTGGAATAGAATAGAGGGTCCAGAATTATACTCACTATACTCATGTATAGTAACTTATGATTAAAAAAAAAGTATGAAAAAAGTGCAGCAAAGGAAAATAGTCTCTTCAATAAATGATGCTGTGGGTCAATTGGATATCCATATGAAAAAATAATCAAATTCAGATGGATTATACATCTAAATGTAAAAGGAAAATAATAAAGCTTTTCGAGGAAAAGTCAGGTGATGATCTTGATGATCTTGAAGCAGGCAAAGACTTTTAAACAGGACACATAAAGAACTATTTCTAAAACATTTTATCCTTATTTTTAATGATAATTCAGTTTATATCAAAATTAAGAGCCTCTGTAAGAGCCTCAAAGTACTCGTATCCAGAATAAAAAAGAACTCTCAAGTCAATCAGAAAAAGGCAGATAAACCAATAGAAAGATAAACAAAGCTTAAGCAGAATCTTTAAAATAGAAGATATCCAAATAGACAATAAACTTAGAAAAAGTATCAACCTCATTAGTTGTCAGGGAGGTGCAAACTAGAAGCCACCGTATGACAATACTGCACATCTATTAGAATGTTTAAGGTAGAAGGATGGAGAATACTGAGTGCTGGTGAGGACGTGATGCAGCAGGCATCGTTGCTGTGAGGCACTGCTGGTGGGGGTCCAAATTTATATTGATAACACGTGCATTGGAAAAGAGCTTGACAATACATTATATCCCACCTACATATATAGCCAACAGAAACGTGTACATAGCTTCATCGAAAGCCATGAACTTGATGATCTTAGTAACCCTAAGCAGTAGTTCATAGTAGTAAAGAACGGAAAACTCGTTGAGTGCCTGCGAGAGTACAATGGACTAATAAATTGCGGTATCATCACAAAACGGAATACAGCATGGTACCATGCTACTGACAAGTCTTCACCTGTGAACTCCCTTCGGAAATATATGTAGTTGCTTCCAGAGTGTGTCTAATGCTGTCAGAACATGCATTTCAGAAAGAAATGGGAGGCCCAGTCTAACTCCATGGAAGGCTTGGTACACCTCTCTGGTGAGGGGCTCGGCCTGTGAGAGGTGGTGTTCCTGTCATTTGCCAATTCAGCCTTCGTTATTCCCATGTGGTTCACCGGTATCTGAGCGGAGTTTGGCTTCATGTCAGCTGGGGACATAGGTGGTGCATCCCTTTAGTGACAAAGGCCCAAAAGTGATCAGTCAGTCCCTCCAGCCACTTGAATGGTGTTTACTCAATGATTTTATTCAATGAGATAGAATTAAAGTATGTTTAGATCCTGAAACTTTTTTTTTTTTTTTTTTTTTTTTGGGATGGGGAGATAGGGCTGGAAAACATACTCTATCAGATGTTTGAAGAAAGCAATCTGGTGTGAGGATTCTTGCATTAAAAATCTGTCTCTGAGGCTGAAACTGCTATTTTGGTGTGCTTTACTGTGGCATCTAACAGGCAGCGAGGGAAAACAAAAAAGAAAAAGAAAAATATAAGGGAGGGTTGTTTGTCTTCTGTGACAAAGATTTAGACCCAAAACCTCGATCGTTAACTTCATCTGCAGTCAAACGAAATTTTGTAGTGTCTTTTTAAGGGCCAGGCAATTTTACCACCAAATAAAATATTTGTCTCTTATCCACATTACCATACTACTGACAAGTCTTTGCCTCAGAACTCATCATTTAGCAATGTGTAGTTGTTTCCAGAGTGTGTCTAATACTGTTGGAACACGCGTTTCAGAAAGAAACGAGAGGCCGAGTCTGGGTGACTCTGAGGGGGGTTCAATACACCTCTCTGGTGCGGGTTTGGCCTGTGAGAGGTGGTGTTTCTGTCATTTGTCAATTCAGCCTTCGTTATTGCCACGTGGTTCACTGGTATCTGAACAGAGTTTGGCCTCATGTCACCTGGGGACATGGGTGGTGCATCCCTTTAGTCACAGAACGCCCAAAGCTCATCAGTCCATCAGTCCCTCCAGTCACTTTAATGATGTTTGACACTAAAAAATATTCCGTTTTTAAGAACATTAATCATACTGACTCTTTTTAAGTGTATTTGTCACAGCCCCTGGCCTAGAATGGAAATGTCACTACCGGGCATCAGCAATCACAGACTTGGCTATTTTAGCAAAGTTGGGAGAAAACAGTGCTGGTGGCCAAGTGAGTTGCCCGAGTTATTAAGAGTTGTAGCAGGTCGTGATACAGTCAGGGTTAGGTTCCTGTTACTTACCACTGTTTCTGGCACCATGGCTTGTTGTGGCTGTACAGGGGGCCTCTGGGACTCGGGAATCTGAGACTATAATGGGAGAGGGGAAGTCCAGGTCCTCCCAGAAAGGAGATGTCTCAGAGTAACCTCATGCGGCCTACATGTGCCTGGCCCCTGTGCCGGTTTGCACTCAGCTGGAGTACCAGTTAATCCTTCCCAGGTCTGTATGGAGTTCTTGGCTTCCAACAGGGAAGGCGCAATCAGGACATTGGGGCTATTTATTATGGTTTCAGAGCAGGCTCAGCTGTCTTCACTTCACATTTATTATATAACTCCCACAGAAGAAAGCAGAAGAAAGTGTCTCCAAATGGAGATGCGGTGGGCAGGAAACACAGAGGAGGAGAATCAGTACTATTTCCAGGTAGAATATTATTGGCTGAGAATCATAGGCAGTCAAAGAATTTTAGAGATGGAAAGATCACAAATATAAAGTCACCTAAATCTTTTAGCTTATATTTGTAGAAACAAAGGCTCAAATAAGTTAGGTGACTTATCTTAAGTTCATAGCAATAGTTAGCTATGTCAGGATTAAGGTTTTTTCCAAAGGTTGAGTTTTCTGTTTTTCTCTCACTCTCTACCTACCTGTAATTACAACAAACACCTACCTTTGGATTTCAGCTAAGAAAATTATATTATTCTCAAACTCCCTATAATATACGGATTACTAAAATTATGTAATATTAAGTAACTTTTTTTTTCATGCTTATTTGTTAGGTCCAAGGATTGTTTCCTTTTGGCTACAGCAAATCCATCACTAGTGAGTTTCCACACCTTAAAAACTAAAGAATTTTCTTCTCCTTCCCTCTGTATGCCTGGCAGCATACTCAATCAAAAACAAACACGCTTTTAATCGGTGAGAAAAAAGGAGAGAGAAAAATCTTCAAAAATTGTGTTTAGCCCCATCTGGCCTTAGAAAAACATGGGAATTGGTGATCAAGTAAATTCAGCAGGATGGCTGCCTTTCAAGGGAAACAATATCTGGATATTTCTATGTCTAGACCACAGAGGAAAAATGCTTCTTTGGT
The DNA here is from genome assembly GCF_028023285.1 of Balaenoptera ricei. NCBI lineage: Eukaryota > Metazoa > Chordata > Mammalia > Artiodactyla > Balaenopteridae > Balaenoptera > Balaenoptera ricei. The sequence goes on from NC_082642.1 coordinate 114,511,094, forward strand.
AATTAACCCATTGAAAGCAGAACAGGCCCACGTGGCTCTGAGAAACAAATATAGAGAAGAGTTAGAAAGATGCAGTCACTGAAGGTTCAGCCTACACTTGGCATTGTTGGTGACATGCTTAGAAAAGCTTGTTCACTAGTTTGTATTTGAGAGTTTTCAATCCAGGATCTAGGTAGTGTGAAGAATGAATAGGGGATGGTAAGAAGTTATTTCTTTTTTTAAGCAGCCAATGGCAATTTTCATTTTACTGTCCCCATTTCACTCCCCGTTTGCATGCCACTGCTAAGAGTCTTGTAGAAACCTCCTTCCTCCTGGAGTAAGAAGCAGGGACTCTGTAGTTCAAGCCTTAAGGACATTTTCACTGAATTAAAAGATGAGAAGGTTACTTAGACAAGTGGTTTGTCTGGGTGCTGGAAGGGAGATTTATGTGAATCCTGGTAGAATTATGAATCACAGTTCAATTAGATAATCTCAGTCTTTGAGTTCTGCATCATTTGTGAAAGCTGGATGTGCGTTGATGTATCAATACATCATTACCCACCTAGATAATTTATATTAAAAAATATTTTGCAGGCAAAGGCCAGATTGCAATCAAATATTTTGAACTTCTTATGTACATATTACACATTAACATTCATAGAAAAGGAAAGGGTTCCTTTTACATTCAAGTTTCCTAAGTATAATTTGCATATCCCTTCCATAAGCATTTATTAAATGCTGATGCATACTCACAGAGGTGTTTAAAATCACGGGAATCCAAAGAGATAAACACACAGTGTTTACTCCTGAAATGTAGTCTGTATTTAGAAACAAAATACATACAAAAACCAAATGTACACCTTATCATTAACATTATATAAATGATATAACAGTGCTGAGAAATACGCAGTAGAAGCATAGCTAGAATGTGTTGAAGATAGTTGGAAAAGGATTTTTATAAACTTCAGTTAATTGACAAAATAATGGTATAAGGAATGTTGAAAGAAAAAAAGATCGCTCAAACTAATCTCCTAGTTTCATTCCCTTGCAAGCCTTTTCTATATTCAGGCATAATTTTAGAAATCTCCAGTGGAGCACAAGTCCATCCCTGATGTAGCTTTGCCTTCCTTTCCAGTCTCTTCCACACCTTGTACCTTCTTTCCTGCCTCCCTCTTGTGAAAGCCCCCTCCCGCCCCTTTCTCTACCATGTTGCTCTTCATTGTGGGACCTTTAGCTTTTGCCTAGGATCCTCTTTTTCACCACCATATTCCATCTCCCCTCCCTTCACCCCTCAAACTCTTGCTCACACTTTGAAGCTTTGGCACTGCATCTTCCAAGAATTCTTCCTGAAACTTTTACTCCTCCTCCTCTCTCCTGTTTCGTTGTCTTTTCCTAATCTGACTTCCTCCCTCCTCCCACAGTTTGTATTAAATGAACCTCTTTGGTAAACCTATAAAAATCCTTGACAATTTTAATCAGTGTATTGGCCATATTAGATTTTAGTGATCGATTTCTGTGTTTGTCTTTCCAGCTATGATGTGAGCACTTTGAAAGGAGGAATCGTATCTTATTAATGTTATATTCTTTAGTGTCTGTGTCCATAGAAAGAGTTCCATAAAGTTTGTTGAATGAACCAACAAAGGAACCTCATACATAGTACTGAATTAAAAAATACAGAGACTCTGCCCTCAGGGATTTTATAACCTAGTAGAGAAGATAGACAACACACAAACATGACTACAAGTCTGCTAATGCAGTGAAGCAAATAAAATGAGTTTTGAGATAGAGAATAATGGAGCAGATTGCTTTAGTTGAGAGATTATAAATGTTAGGTTGGAATGGAATCCACTGTGGTTGGTTCTAGAAGAAAGGGAATTTATCAACATATAAAACATGGCTCACAGAGTCTTTGGGAAACTTAGGGAGCCAGGAACAATATCCAGTCACACTACACGGGGCTGCTCCAGCAAGAGCAGCTAGCCACCATTACTTGGCTCCCAAAATACAGCTTTAACAACCCCCCACTTCCTCAGTGATGCTCAGGGTGGGCTCTCAGGATATCCACAATTACTGTCCTGAAGAGCTTATCACTTCTGTCACCTGCTTTCAGAAAGGCAAGTTGTAATGAGACCAGTTCCTCATGTTGGTCCCTTCCCAGTGGAAGGCTAACTCTGGTGCAAGTGACTGGCAGATTCTGGGTCACAGATCTGCATTCCAGCTGCCATTACAGCTGGGAGGTTGAATTTTGATATCTGCCTTGAAGAGGCAGGACTTATAATATAGGGATCTCCTACTTTATGAGAATTTCCATTAATATAAAAGAATAGTCAAGAGATGCTAAATAGCAACAAATATATCTATTGTCACTGCAGGTCAATAAAGAGCTATCTGAGAAGGTAGCATGAAGGTTACCTGAAGGATGACAAAGAACTCACCAGGCAAAATAACCAGAGGTTAGAAGAAAATGTAAAATGTTTTATTTATGGCAGGGAAATTCTCATTAGCTTCCAGAAACTGAAAGAATTCTGTATGGCTGAAGAGTGATGAGTAATGGAGAGGGGGGCCTGTGATGAGATTAGAGAGGGGACCAATGAGTAAAAGCATAGTGGTAAGATGTGAAAGAGTTTGTATTCAATTCTAAGTTCTATAGGAAGCCCTTAACAGTCTGAAGCCAGGGGCATGAGATGATCCAATGTATACTTCGCAAAGTTTAGACTGACTTGTATGTGGAGATTAGGTTGAAAAAGGGCAAGAGAGGGAACAGGAGGAGTCTAGCAAGGATTCTAGGGATTCTCCAGGTGAGAGATGAATGTGGCTTACACTGGGGTGGTGGCAGTGGTTAAAAGACAAGTGGGGAGAATTTGAGATATAACTTGGAGGTTAAAATGTTTGCACTTAATGCTAATCCATATTGTGGGTGGCTGGTAATAAAGAGGATATTAGGAAGGACTCCTAGGTTTCTAATTTTAGAACTGCTGGATGGATTCCTGAAAAGGGGAAGACTGGAGAAGGATCATATTTGGGGGAGGAGGATGTTGGTTGAGTTTTAAGGGTTTGATTTGGAACATTGTAGTGGATACTGAGATTGACCACCCAGATCCCCCTTTAATGAAGAACTTGTTGCTCCAGCTGTGAGAGTGCTGACAGAAGACGACCTTCACCTGTCTGTCCCTTTAGATATCCTTTCAGAAAGCCACATCACACAGTGTCACACTGCTTCTGGGGATGTGGGAGTGTGCACATCAATGACTGATAAAAGGCTGGCCATCTTGATCCAAAAGGGGACAATCTTTAAGGTGCATCTAGATCCACAGCTCCCCATGGGCTTAGCCAACACTGTTGTTGGCCCTGCTTCTCCCTCTTTTCATGCCGGCTTTCTACAAGTATTGATTCCAGAAACTTCTGGTAAGCATCCTGCATACTAAACACTGTCTTAGACTCTGACAGTAATGATCCCATCACTGGTGTTAGGTAGATCACAGAGGTCCCTGGCACAACCATCTAGGTGTTGAAAGTTTTACTGGTGGTGCATCGAGATGACATAGCAGTATAAGGGAATCCATTAGTTGGTTCCATATAACAGACATTTGAAAAACATCTGGGAAATGGAAACTAAAATAACCTCAAAATTGGGTGGCTATTGCTAAGCTCAATTGATGCAGATAACAACAAAAAAGAGCATTTTAGAGGGCTTCCTTGGAGTCATACAAAGAAGTTCTAACCGCTTGTGAGAGGAGAGTTGAGAAAACAGAACCTAGCTGAGGGTTTAATTGGCTGAACCCCAAAGAAGGGAAGATTAAACTCCCAATCAAGGCAGTTCTGCTCTGCAGTCAGTGCCCTGGTGAGGAAATAATAGGATCTTGATTCATTGTATGGGAACATCTGGATTTATAGCATGGGGATATAAATTTGTTACTTATGAGCATATAAATAACATTTAAAATCATGGGGGTAAATATTCTCACCCTAGTGAGAGAGGGTAGATATAGACAAAATGAGCTCAGGACCGACCTCCAGTCTTAAAGTCCAACTGCAAAAGTTCAATATTGAAAGAGGATCTTACAAAGGAGATTGAAACAAGTACTAAGAGATCAAAGGAAAACTGGGGAATGTGTATCATGGAAACCAAGAGAAGAGAGAGTTCCTAAAATATATGAAAAGAAAGGAAGTATATGTAATGTTGCTAAAAGGTGAATGAATTTCAAATACACTTCACTAAGTGAAAGAAATCAAAAGGCTATATACTGTTTGATTTCATTATGACATTCTTGCAAAGACAAAACTACAGGGATAGAAAACAGATTAGTGTACTACGGGTTGAACATGAGGGTGAGTTTACTACAAAGTAGTACAGGGGATTTTGGAGAATGATAGAATTATTCTATATATTAACAGTTGTTTGTGTATGTGTTCCTTAAGACTTGCAGAACTCTGCTACAACTGTACATATTGTGTGTATCAGTAATTTGACCTTTTTTAGTGCTGTATTGAAGTCTATTGTGTGGACCCTACTTGGCAAATTATGGGTTATTTCAAATTGTTGGTGATTATAAATAAAATTATTTGTGTATACTTTTTAGTGTGAACATAAGGAGGTTACTTTGTCATATGGTAATTGTACATTTAACTTTATAATAAACTCCCGAACTGTTTTTCATCCTGAACTACTTTGCATTCCCACCAACAAGATATGAGATTTCCAGTTGCCTTAAATCATTGTCATCACTTTATATCATCAGGTTGAAAGACTATTTTAGTTGTTGTAAGAAATGTTTAATGGTATCTCATTGTAGTTTGCATTTCCAAAATGACTGTGGGCATAGTTTCATGTGCTTATTTGCCATAAGTTTGCCTTACTTGGTTATGTCTGTTTTGCCCATTTTTTATTGGATTGTTCATTTTCTTAATATTGAGTTTTGAGAGTTCTTTACATAATCTAGATCTAAGTCCTTTATCAAATATGTGATTTGCAATGTTTTCTCCCATTAGCTGTTTCTTTCTCTTAACTGTGTCCTTTGAGGAGAAGTTGTAATTTTGATAATATTTACCCTGTGTATAAAATTCTTTGTAGATAGTATTTGTCTTTTGCATTCTAAAGATGTCACTCCATTGTTTCTAGCTTTCATAGTTTTTAATGAGAAGTCTGCTGTAATTTTGGCTAAAGTTCTTCTGTATATCTTTTTCTCTGACTTCCTTCAGGGTTTTCTCTGTATTTGGTTTTCAGCCAAAATCATTCTGTGTAAATTTCTTTTAAAAAAGCCTATTTGGTGTTTTTGAGCTTCTTGGAATTATAGTTTGGTAGCTATCAATAATTTTGGAAAAATTTCAGCATAAGCTCTTTAAATATTTCCTTTTCTGTTCTGTCTTTTCTTTCTGACATTTCTTTTTAAAAAATTTTTATTGAAGTATAGTTGATTTACAATGTTGTGTTTAATTTCTGCTGTACAGCAAGGTGACTCAGTTATATATATATATATATTCTTTTCCATATTCTTTTCCATTATGGTTTATCACAGGGTATTGAATATAGTTCCCTGTGCTATACAATAGGACTCTTTCTGACATTTCAGTTTCACTTGTTTAGAATTTTTGGTTTGTACCACAGCTCTGGGGTGTTCTGTCTTTTTCTTTTTTCTTTTAAAATTCACTCTCTTTAACAAACTTATGGTTACCAAGGGGGAAGAGGGTGAGATGAACTGGGAGATTGGGATTGACATACCTACACTACTATGTAAAAAATAGATAACTAATGAGAACCTACTGTATAGCACAGGGAATTCTACTCAATGCTCTGTGGTAACCTAAATGGGAAGGAAATCTAAAAAAGAGCTGGATATATGTAAACATATAACTGATTCACTTTGCAGTGCAGCAGAAACTAACACAACATTGTAAAGCAACTATACTCCAATAAAAATTAATTAGAAATTCAGTTTCTTTACTTTTTGTGCTTTAGTTTGGGTAATATTTATTGACTCCTCTTCATGATCATTGATTCTTTCCTGAGTTATGTCAGGTTGACTGATGAGCCTTTTGAAGAAGTCTTATAGTTCTGATGCAGATTTTTAATTAGTTGGTATACTGAATCTAGTAGTCTTTTCTCTATTAATATATATATTTAAAATGGGATTGTTCTAATAGTTTCTTATCTTGTACTGCCCCATTTGGGGTTTGTTATTAAGCTTTTCCTAGCCTCATAAAATAAATTGGCAGTTTCCTCTCCTTAATCAATGAAGCAGTTTATATTTTATAGGTATTACTTGTTCCATGGAAGTTTATTTTTCTTACATCTTTTTTGTAAAATTATTGTATTCTGATGTTATTGTGGGGAAGAGTTTCTTTAGGTGAAATTTACATAATATAGAGTTAACTGTTTTAAAGTGTAATATTCAGTGGAAATTAGGGTACAATTCAGTAGTGTTTAGTATACTGATAATGTTGTACAACCACCAGCTCTTTTTAGTTTCAAAATTTTTACCTCATTCCATAAAAACACCTCATATACCTTAAGTAATTACTCTCCAATCCCCTCTTTCCATATCTCCTGGGAAACTTTAATATGCCTTATATCTTGATAGATTTGCCTATTCTGTATGTGTCATATAAAAGAAATCATATAATATGTGACCTTTATAATACCTGGCTTCTTTTACTTAGCATAATGTTTCTGAGGTTGATCCAACTTATAGCATATATCAGTACTTTGTTTCTTCTTATAGCTGAATAATATTCCATTGTTTGAGTATACCAGTGTACAACAATTTGTTTAGTCATTTGTCCACTGATGAACATTTGGGTTATTTCTACCTTTCAGCTATTATGAATTATGCTGCTATGAAAATTTGGGCCCAGTTATTGTGTGGACATATGTTTTCATTTCTCTTGAAATGAAATATATCTAGAGGTGGGATTATTGGGTCGTGTGGTAATTCTGTTTAACTTTTTGGGGAACAGCCAACTGCTTTTCATAGCAGCTGTATCATTATATATTCTCATCAGCAATCTAGGAGGGTTCCAATTCTTGACATCCTTGCCAATACTTGTTATTTTACATTTTCTTTATTAAAGTCATCCTAATGGGTGTGAAATGGTATCTCATTGTGTTTTTTTTTAAATAAATTTATTTATTTATTTATTTATGGCTGCGTTGGGTCTTCGTTGCTGCACGCAGGTTTTCTCTAGTTGCGGTGAGCAGGGGTTACTCTTCATTGTGGTGCGCGGGCTTCTCATTGTGGTGGCTTCTCTTGTTGCGGAGCACAGGCTCTAGGCACATGGGCTTCAGTAGTTGCGGCACGCAGGATCAGTAGTTGTGGCTTGAGGGCTCTAGAGTGCAGGCTCAGCAATTGTGGCACACGGGCTTAGTTGCTCCGCGGCATGTGGGATCTTCCTGGACCAGGAATCGAACCTGTGTCCCCCGCATTGACAGGGGGATTCTTAACCCCTGCACCACCAGGGAAGTCCCCTCATTGTGGTTTTGATTTGCATTTACTTAATGATAGATAATGATGGATACCTTTTCATGTGCCAGTTGGGAATTTATAGATCTTTGGAGAAATATCTGTTTAAGTTCTTGCTCATGTTTTTTGGTTTTTAATAATTTATTTTTTCTAATTTAAAAAAATTTTTAAAATTGAAGTATACTTGATTTACAATATTATATTAGTTCCAGGTGTACAACATAGACATTCAATATTTTTATAGATTATCCTCCATTTAAAGTTAGTACAAAATAATGGCTATATTTCCCTGTGCTTCACAATATATCCCTGTTACTTATTAATTTTCTACATGGTGATTTTTACCTCAACCCCCTGCACATATCTTGTCCCTACCCCCTTTCCTTTCCCCACTGGTAACCACTAGTTTGTTCTATATATCTGTGAATGTGTTTCTGTTTTGTTATATTCATTCATTTGTTTTATTTTTTATATTCCACATATTAGTGATAACATACAGTATTTGTCTTTCTCTGACTTATTTCACTAAGCATAAATACCCTCCAGGTCCATTCATGTTGCAACTGGCAAAATTTCAGTGTTTTATATGGCTGACTAGTATTCCATTATAGGTGTGTGTGTGTGTGTATACACATGCATAACATCTTCATGTGTAATGGACACTTAGGTTTCTTCCATATCTTGTGTGTTGTAAATAATGCTGCTAAAAACATAGGGGTACATGAATATGAATTAGAGTTTTTGTTTTCTTTGAATATATGCCAGGAGTGCAACTGCTGGATCATATAGTTTTTTGAGTTTTAGTTTTTTGAAGAACCTCCAGGCTGTTTTCCATAGTGGCTGCACTAATTTACATTCCCACCAACAGTGTACTAGGGTTCCCTTTTTCCACATCCTTGCCAACATTTCTTACTTCTGGTCTTTTTGACAATAGCCATTCTGACAGGTGTGAGGTGCTATCTCATGGTGGTTTTGATTTGCATTTCTCTAATGAGTAGTGATGTTAAGCATTTTTCATGTGCCTATTGGCCATGTGTATATTCTCTTTGGAAAAATGTCTATTCAGGTCTTCTGCCCATTTTATAATCAGGTGGTTTGGGTTGTTTTTTTTTTTTTGAATATTGAGTTGTATGAACTGTTTATATATTTTGGATATTAACTTATCAGTCATATCACTCACAAATATTTTCTCACATTCAGCAAGTTGTCTTTTCATTTTGTTGATGGGTTCCTTTGTGGTGTAAAAGATTTTAAGTTTAATTAGGTCCCATTTGTTTATTTTTGCTTATGTTTCTTTTGCCTTAGGAGAGAGCTCCAAAAACTATTGCTGTGACTTATGTCAAAGAGTGTTCTGCTTATGTTCTTGTCTATAAGTTATTTCCAGTCTTACATTTAGGTCTTTAATTCATTTTGAATTTATTTTCACATATGGTATGAGAAAATGTTCTAATTTCATTCTTTACACGTAGCTGTCCAGTTTTCACAGCACCACTTATTGAAGGGACTGTATTTTCTTCTTGTACATTTTTGCTTCCTTTGTCATAGGTTAATTGACCATAAATTCGTGGGTATATTTTTTGGCTCTCTATTCTGTTCCATTGATCTATGTGTCTGTTTTTGTGTCAGTACCATTCTGTTTTGATTACTGTAACTTTGTAGTATAGTCTGAAGTGAGGAAGCATGATAACTCCAACTCTGTTCTTTCTGAAGATTGTTTTGCCTATTTGGGATCTTTTGTGTTTCCAAAGAAAGTTTAAAATTCTTTGTTCTAGATCTGTGAAAAAAGCCATTGATATTTTGATAGGGATTTCACTGAATCTATAGATTGCCTTGGGTAGTATGGTCATTTTAACAGTATTCTTCCAGTCCATGAATACGGTATATCTTTCCATCTGTTTGTGTCATCTTCAGTTGCCTTCATCAGTGTCTTATAGTTTTCCAAGTACAGGTCTTTTATCTCCTTATATTGATTCACAGGAATTTTATTCGTTTTGTAAATAAAGAATCCCATATATGATTGTAAATGGGATTGTTTCCTTAATTTCTCCTTCTGATATTTCATTGTCAGTGTATAGGAATACAACAGATTTTTGTATATTAATTATTAATTATGTAACCTGTAATTTTACCAAATACATTGATCAGCTCTAGTATTTTTTTGGTGGCATCTTTAGGATTTTCTAAGTATAGTATCATGTCATCTGCAAACAGTGACAGTTTAAATTCTTTCATTCCATTTTGGATTCCTTTTATTTCTTTTCCTTGTCTGATTGCTGCAGCTAAGACTTTCAGTACTGTGAAGAATAAAAGTGGTGAGAGTGAGCATCCTTGTCTCGTTCCTGATCTTAGAGGAAATACTTTCAGATTTTTCCTGTTGAGTATGATGTTAGCTGTGGGCTTAACATATATAGTCTGTATTATGATGAGGTATGTTCCCTCTATATCCACTTTGTGGAGCATTTTTATCATGAGTGGATGGTGAATTTTTTAAAAAAATGTTCTACCTCTATTGAGATGACCCTATGATTTTTGTTCCTCAATTTGTTAATGTGGTGTGTCACATTGGTTCATTTGCAGGTATTGAATCATCCTTGCATCCTTGGGATAAATCCCACTTGATCGTAGTGTATGAACCTTTTAATGTATTGTTGGATTTGGTTTGCTAATATTTTCTTGAGGATTTTTGCCTTTGTGTTTATCAGTGATATTGACTTATAATTTCCTTTTTTTATATCTTTGCCTAGTTTTGATATCAGGGTGATGCTGACCTTATAAAATGAGCAGAAGCATTCCTTCTCTATTTTTTGGAAAAGTTTGAGAAGAATAGGTGTTAACTCTTATCTAAATGTTTGGTAGAATTCACCTATGAAGCTATCTGGTCCTGGATATTCATTTGTTGGGTTTTTTTTTTTTTTTTTTTTCTCCTACTGATTGAATTTTATTACTGGTAATTGGTCTGATCATATTTTCGGTTTTTTCCTGGTTCAAGCTTGGAAGATTGTACATTTCTAGGATTTTTGTTCATTTCTTTTCAGTTATTCATTTTATTAGCATATTATTTTTTGTAGTAATCTCTTATGATCCTTTGTATTTCTGTGTTGTTTGTTGTAACTTCTTTTTCACTTCTGATTTTATTGATTTGCACTCTCTATTTTTCTTGATGACTGTCTTAAATGTTTATTGATTTTATCTTTTTGAAGAACAAGCTCTTAATTCCATCGATCTTTTTGATTATTTTTTTGACTCTATTTCGTTTATTTCTGTTCTATGTTATGATTTCTTTCCTTCTACTAACTTTGGGTTTGTTAGTGTGGAACTAAATCACTAAGCAAGCAGGGCCTGAGTGGGTGCTCAGCTTAGGCTGGGGCATGTGCTGGGGCTGTCACGGGAAACTGACCATAGGCCTGTACAGTTTCAATCTGCTTTCTCTGCCTTGTTTTGGGAGTAAGCAAATGTGTGTGAGCTCTTCACAAGCGGAGTCTAAATTTCTTACTGCCCTCCTGTTAGTCCCACTGGTTTTCTAACCAGCTAAGGAGACTCGTCTTCCCAGTGTTGGACCCCAGAGCTGGGCTGCCCCATATGTGGCTCTAACTTCTCACTCCCTGGGGAGGATCTCTGCCTGTGTAATGTCCCCACCACTATCTTTTTTGTCCCCTCCCGGGGCACAAGTCCTGACCTGATCTCTTCTTTTCCCTTCCTCCCTGGTTCACATGGATTTTTCTTACAGCCTTGGTTGTACAGGAATCTTTCTTCAGTTCTCTAGTTTGTTTTCAGTGAGAATTGTTCCACATGTAGATGTATTTTTGATGTGTTCATGGGAGGAAGTGAGCTCGCATCCTCCTACTCCACCATCTTGGTCTCTCCTTCCTTTGCTCATTTAAAAATTGTGTTGCTTGACTTTCTGTTGTTCAGCTGTAAGTCAAGCTCATAAAAAAACAGAACAAAATGGTGGTTATGAGAGTATGGGAAGTGGGGGGATAAAATTGATGTTGTTTAAGGGTACAAACTTGCAGTGAGTAGTAAATAAGCCATTGGAATCTAATGCACAATATAGTAAATTTGGACAATAGTATGTAATGGGATAAATATTGATACAGTGGCAATCATATTACATATCACAATATATAAATGTATCAAAATAACACATTATACACCTTAAATTTACACATGATGTGTCAAATACATTCAATTAAAAATTATTGCATTTTTATTTAAATAAACATTACCACCATGAACAATAAAGACTACACTGAGAACCAAGAGATTTAGATTTTTGGTCTTGAGTTTGTCACAGATTCCACTCTGGAACAAATGATTTTGCCTGTCATGTGTTAGAGTTCCCATTTATGAAATAAGGAATGTTGAATATAGAACTTTGAAGATTCCTTACTGCTACAAAATGATATGGCTCTATATGCATATGTGAACAGCTTTGAAAGGTTTTTTTGTTGTTATTCTTTTTGTTTTAGTAATATATCTAAATAGCAAAGTCAGTGTCATCCTGTGATAAGGGCTTTTCCATCATTCTTTTTTTTGGGGGTGGGGGACGACACTGAAACTGTGCCCCTTATTTGTTCAGTTGTTTTCTTCTGTTTCCCTCACTAGATACTTCCTTTATTTCCCCCCTTTGCAGCAAAACTTCTTGAAATTTCCTTTATTTTAAGTGTCTCTAGTTCTCCACCTCTCCTTCTCTCTTAAACTCATTCCAGTCAAGCTGTCACTGCCCCCAATCCTCTGAAATTGCTCTTACCAGTGTCACCAATGAAGTCCGCACTGCTAAAAGCAGTGGTCTACTTGCAGTCCTCATTTTATATGACCTATCGCAGTGATCATACTGTTTTTCTTAATACATTTCGTCTCTCATGTTCCGTTCCCAGTATATTTTTGGAGTTTTTCCACCTTATTGGTTGTTCTTTCTCAGATTTCATCACCAGTTTCTTCTCATCTCCCAGTCTCTTAGTGCTGGAGTACTTCAGTGTGTGTCCCTGGGTCTCTTCTCTTCTTCATTTACATTGACTCTCTATGTAATCTCATCCAATCTCATGTCTTTAAATACTGTCCATATGCTGAAGGCTTCCAAATGTATATCTCTGGACCAAACCCCACTCTAGAATACTAGACTCATATACACAACTGCCTACCTGCCCTCTTTACTTGGGTGGCTAATAGATGTCTCATACTCAACATGTCTAAAACTGAACTCTTGTTTGTTCATCTCATATCTGCTCTATTTGCAGCCTTCCCCATTTTGGTTGATAGCGTCTTTCAAATTGCTTAGACTAGAAATGTAGAGGAATCCTTGAGCCTCTCCTTCTCTCATACACAATAGCCATCAGGATATCCTATTGGGATAAGCCTCAAAATACATGTAGTGTAACTAATTATCACTTTCTTTTCTACTTTTAGGGTCTGAACTCTCTCTCACCTGGATTGTTACAGTGGCTTCCTAACTGGTTTCCCTATTTCTGTCTTTGTTCCTCTGCAGTCTGTTACCAACACTGAATTCAAGGATATCGATTCACAGTGTAATGGATCCCCACTTCCCTCAGACAAAGCCGAAGTCCTTAAAAGTCCTACAAAGCAGCTACATGATCTGGCCTCCCATTACTTCTCTGACCTCATCTTCTGCTACTTTTGCTACTGGTCACTTTGTGATAGTCATACTGACCCTCTTGATTTCCTTCCAACATACCAGCATGCTCTCATCTTTGCAACTTTGCCTTAGCCATTTCTTCCCCTAGAATACTTTCTTACCAGTAGTTACATCACTAACATTCACCACTTTTCATGTCACCTGTACATTGAGGCCTGCCATAACTATCCTATTTAAAATTGTAGCCCACCTTTTCGTCCTAGCACTCTTGAGATCCCTTAACCTGGTTTACTTTTTCTTTTCTGCGTAGCTCTTACTGCCTTCTAACATACTGTCTGTCATTTACTTACTTGTTATGTTTATGGTCTGTTTTCTGCCTATAGTCTGTAAGAGCCTGATATATTATAAGCAATGAATAAGTATTTGTTGAATGAATGAATGAATGAATGAATCAATAAATAAATGATGTTTAAAACAGATATTATGATATCTAACTAATGTCTAAACCAAGGTTTTGAGAGACAAGAACTTTCATAAAGAACTTCAGATATTAGAATATTCTTATCAAAGATTATTTGAAATCAGTCATGGGACCACACAATTTTTCATTTAGAACAATCATTTCTGTTTGTCATATAAATATACTGTTTACTCTAACGTTCCAGTACCTGAATTGTCCATAATATCATTGAATTTTACTTAACGTTATTTGGTAGATTGCTTTTTATTGTATCTTTTATTTTCTTCTGGCTCATTGGCACATGAAAATCTGTGTCCCTGCTAAAATGTCTTTTTTTTTTTAATGTAACACTTTGGATCATAGGATCCAAATGAATGGACCCAATGATCATTGGGTTCACTCAGTGAACACTGAGTGAACTCAGTGTTCACTCAGACCTGTATCCAGCATCTTTCAGAAACTTCTATGTATTCCCTTTCCTCAGTTACAGTTTCCTAAGGAAAGCCTTTTTAGGGAAGGACTGGGGAAATTACTAAAGTATACACTTGCTATTGTTTTGCAGTGTCCTTCCTCAAGGGACCTGGCTTCTTCCCCCCAACCCCCTTTTGAAAACTAGCATGCATCTTCCCTAGCCCAATACTGTAAGATGCAGCCTTGCTCATTCTCCTTCAATATGGTATAGTGCTTAGCTCACTTGGAGCTTTTTATTCAAGTTTAATATATAAAAAATGAAAACATTAACATTAAAAGCTTGTCTTAAAGGCCTTGCCCATAAAGCATAAGTTACTCTTGTAAAGAGAAATTAAATTAATGCATAAATACAAATTACCTAATTTTCATTTTATGATGAATTTGTGAGTTGATATCTTACATTAAGTTTTAGGTCTTTCTAATGACAATTGAGAAAATGTGATTTGCATTTGTTCTTCTGTTTCCTGTGACCGCATTCATGCTCTTCACTTCTTTCTCATTTTTTATTTTATAAGTATATTAGCACCAAACATGCACTGACTATGGGCTTAGCACAGTGCTAGCTAGCCTCAAGGAACACTGCTAGGCCCTGGAATGTTGATACACATCTGGACAAAAACATTCCTTTCCATAAATTCAGCAGGTTGTCAATTAATTCCTGCAGCAGACACTTGTACAAACAGAATTCCTGAAGGAGTGGGTACCACATGTCTGGGAGACTCGTGATATTTTAGATGATGTGCATAAGGTTTAGCTATTTCTTTTTGTATTATTGCCTAATGCATGACGATATAACAACCAACCAACTAAGAGAAATACACAGACAGTAAACTGTGAAAGGATATTTTTTAAACAGCCTTCATACCTTTGTATATATGCTTGAGTGGGCAAACATACACAGAGAATTCCATAATTACCAATGAACAATGATTAAATCTGAATCTGTGAATAAGCCAGCTAGAATTGCAGAAGAAAAACAAAAAGAACAACAATATAAGAAATATTTTGTTTGTTTCCACCCCTGTTTGGGGCAGAGGAAAAAAATTGATAAATCCAAAATGTACACTTTTAATTAATATAAAATTAGATTTTTCTTTGCCCCTATAAATAAATGAACAATAAATATTTTAAAACTATAATTTTGAATTGGCACTGTGTTAGACAGAATGGTGGTTCCCCCATATGTCCGTGTCCTAATCCGTAGAACCTGTAAACATGTTTCTTGTATTACATGGCAAATGGGACTTTACCAATGCGATGGAGGTTACATACCGTAAAATAAAGAGATATCCTGGATTATCCAAGTCTTCCCAGTCTACTTAGATGAGTCCTTAAAACAGATAACTTTCTCTATTTGGAAGCGGAAGAGACATGCAGCCCTAGTCGGAAAAGAGAGGTGGCAGAAGGAGTAATCAGAAAAGAATCCAAATGTGGGAAGGATTCAACGTGCTTTTGCTGGTTTTAAACGGCAGGAGCCACTTGCAAGACCTACAGAGGAGCTTCTAAAAGCTAAGGGCAGGACTTGGCTGACAGCCAGCAAAGACGTGAGGACCTCAGTCCTAATCTGCAAGAAGCTGAATTCTGCCTACAACCTGAATGAGCTTGGAAGGGGTTTGTTCCAGAGCCTTCTTATAACAACCCAGTTGGCTAACATCTTGATTTTGACCTTGTGAGACATGGAACAGAGAAACTAGTGAGATAATAAATTTGTATTGTTTTAAGTTGCTACTATAGACACCAATTCATTAGTATTTCCAAGGCCCCTAGCTTAGTTGAGGTCCAAAAATTCAATTGTATGTCACTGTTTTGGGGCTCATATCCATTTACCATAAAGATAAAGGCTTTTTGAATGTCAGTCTCTAGACAAGCTCATAAAGCCTCAGTGTAATGTAAATCATGCCTTGAGTGTGGCACTGTTATTTTGACCATGTCTATCCATTCTATAGACCATCATTTTCTGTCAATAAA
The DNA here is from genome assembly GCF_028023285.1 of Balaenoptera ricei. NCBI lineage: Eukaryota > Metazoa > Chordata > Mammalia > Artiodactyla > Balaenopteridae > Balaenoptera > Balaenoptera ricei. Next base: position 114,527,022 of record NC_082642.1, read on the forward strand.
TTCATACCAAGTCTCACTACGTCTTTTTCTCTCAAGAGCAACAGTTTTTCTGGAAGAGGCATTGGAGAGCACAGTCTCTGTTAGGAGTCTGCTTGGGTAGTAACTCATAGATACAGAAAGAATTTCACAAGAGGATATAATCTTTCAGTGTTCTGAGTTGAACAGTAATTACTTTTGTATGAAAAGTTTATTCCCTTGATAGTTTGTTAATCAGGTATTTATTGACTACCTATTGTGTGCTAGGAATTACCTTAGGGATTGAGGAAACAAAGACATAATAAGATCCTGTTCATGGTCACTGCCTTCATGGAGGTTGCAGTCTGGATGAGATAGACATGCAAAGAATAAAAACTTAAGAGAAAGAATATATGAATCCCTTGGGATTGCTTATGGAAGGCTTCTCAGAGGACGTGGCTATCACACTCAGACTGAAGGCCGATAGAGGAATAACCCATGAATAAAGAGGATTTGGATTTGTTACAGTTAAGTTATACATCATGTACAAAGACAAGCAGAGGAGAGGTGCTACAATCAGTTCAAAATTTCTGGAGTGTAAAGTATGAGAGAAGGAAGTGGAAGAGAAAAGAATAGATTAGTAGGAAGACACCAAATCATGAAGAGTCCTGTGTCTTATGCAAAAGACTTGATAGGAGCTTGGAAATTTATAAGCTGAGTTCTCATAAGTCTAAGAGTCTTTATGTTCTTGTGTATGCACACATACACATGTGTGTCTATTGTCATATGCATGTGTTATTGTGCAGAGCAGATCCTCATTACATTTTTGTTTTTTTCTTCTTTTAACATTTTTACTGGAGTATAATTGCTTTACAATGGTGTGTCAGTTTCTGCTTTATAACAAAGTGAATCAGTTTTACATATGCATATATCCGCATATCGCTTCCCTCTTGTGTCTCCCTCCCTCCCACCCTCCCTATCCCACCCCCTAGGTGGTCACAAAGCACCAAGCTGATCTCCCTGTGCTATGCGGCTGCTTCCCACTAGCTATCTATTTTACATTTGGTAGTGTACATATGTCCATGCCACTCTCTCACTTTGTCCCAGCTTACCCTTCCCCCTCCCCATATCCTTAAGTCCATTGTCTAGTAGGTCTGCGTCTTTATTCCTGTCTTGCCCCTAGGTTCTTCATGACCATTTTTTGTTTGTTTGTTTTTTAGATTCCATATATATGTGTTAGAATATGGTATTTGTTTTTCTCTTTCTGACTTACTTCACTCTGTATGACAGACTCTAGATCCATCCACCTCACTACAAATAACTCAATTTTGTTTCTTTTTATGGCTGAGTAATATTCCATTGTATACATGTGCCACATCTTCTTTATCCATTCATCTGTCGATGGACACTTAGGTTGCTTCCATGTCCTGGCTATTGTAAATAGAGCTGCAATGAACATTGTGATACATGACTCTTTTTGAATTATGGTTCTCTCAGGGTATATGCCCGGTAGTGGGATTGCTGGGTCGTATGGTAGTTCTATTTTTAGAGTATTAAGAAACCTCCATGCTATTCTCCATAGTGGCTGTATCAATTTACATTCCCACCAACAGGGCAAGAGGGTTCCCTTTTCTCCACAGCCTCTCCAGCATTTATTGTTTGTAGATTTTTTGATGATGGCCATTCTGACTGGTGTGAGATGATATCTCATTGTAGTTTTGATTTGCATTTCTCTAATGATTAATGACGTTGAGCATTCTTTCATGTGTCTGTTGGCAAACTGTATATCTTCTTTGGAGAAATGTCTATTTAGGTTTTCTGCCCATTTTTGGATTGGGTTGTTTGTTTTTTTGATATTGAGGTGCATGAGCTGCTTGTAAATCTTGGAGATTAATCCTTTGTCAGTTGCTTCATTTGCAAATATTTTCTCCCATTCTGAGGGTTGTCTTTTTGTCTTGTTTACGTTTTCCTTTGCTGTGCAAAAGCTTTTAAGTTTCATTAGGTCCCATTTGTTTATTTTGGTTTTTATTTCCATTTCTCTAGGAGGTGGGTCAAAAAGGATCTTGCTGTGATTTATGTCATAGAGTGTTCTGCCTATGTTTTCCTCTAAGAGTTTTATTGTGTCTGGCCTTACATTTAGGTCTTTAATCCATTTTGAGTTTATTTTTGTGTATGGTGTTAGAGAGTGTTCTAATTTCATTCTTTTTCATGTTTCCAGTTTTCCCAGCACCACTTATTGAAGAGGCTGTGTTTTCTCCACTGTATATTCTTGCCTCCTTTACCAAAGATAAGGTGACCATATGTGCTTGGGTTTATCTCTGGGCTTTCTATCCTGTTCCATTGATCTATATTTCTGTTTTTGTGCCAGCACCATACTGTCTTGATTACTATAGCTTTGTACTATAGTCTGAAGTCAGGGAGCCTGATTCCTCCAGCTCCGTTTTTCTTTCCCAAGATTGCTTTGGCTATTCAGGGTCTTTTGTGTTTCCATACAAGTTTTGAAATTTTTTGTTCTAGTTCTGTGAAAAATGCCAGTGGTCGTTTGATAGGGATTGCTTTGAATCTGTAGATTGCTTTCGACAGTATAGTCATTTTCACAATGTTGATTCTTCCAATCCAAGAACATGGCATATCTCTCCATCTGTTTGTATCATATTTAATTTCTTTCATCAGTGTCTTATAATTTTCTGCATACAGGTCTTTTGTCTCCTTAGGTAGGTTTATTCCTAGATATTTTATTCTTTTTGTTGTAATGGTAAATGGGAGTGTTTTCTTAATTTCACTTTCAGATTTTTCATCATTAGTGTATAGGAATGCAGGAGATTTCTGTGCATTAATTTTGTATCCTGCTACTTTACCAAATTCATTGATTAGCTCTTGTAGTTTTCTGGTAGCATCTCATTACATTTTTGAATGAATGATTGGGAACAAAAATAACACGAAGTCTGAAAACAGGAAGGGGAAAGGAAGAGGACAAAGTTATGAACTGAAATCTGGATTTGAAAGGAAGATATATTTTCTGAATCAGAAAAGCAAGTCAAGGGAAAATGGGATCAGAAGCAGACTTTGATTAGACTCAGTACAAACCAGAAGAGAGAAAAGATCCAAACTCAGTAATGAGAACTGGCTCTATGTTTATCATTTCCTGACATGGGTACAATAATGTATGTGGTATGTATGTAACCTCAGGGAGTGACAGCTGCTTGTGACCATACTCAGTAAATTTATATAGTACTATATATTCGTGTGTTCATATTAGACTCATTTAATTTCTGTTTTGGGAATTTGGCATTAATATAAATGCTACTCTACAGGAAACAGTAGTCAATGACGTCAATACTCAACCTTTTCAAGCTGGTAAGCAACCTCCTTATTTTCAAATATGGTAGAGTTTTATGACTTTGTTTGAATGTAAAGCTTGGCTCCAGTTTATTTTAACACTTAGGTTAGATTTAGTATGCCAGAAAATCAAACTATAGCTGAACACAGTTAAACTGTCTGAATATAATGATTTATACCATCTGACCTAAAACAGAAAACTAAAAACAAAAATTATAGCCATTCAGGACAGACATGCTTGTGCAAGAGTAACTTCCCTTCTTATTATTCCAAAAGCAATTATTTCTTAGTGGGCAACCTGCCATTTCCCCCCACCCCCCTTGGAGAGGGTTCTGTGAATGTGATGTATTACCTCAGTCTAACATTCCTGGAAAACAAAGGAGCTTTTTGTTTTCCGAACCCAGATTTGACTACCTCCTTTTTGAATCAAGCCCCAAAGCAGCTAGAATTGAGACAATGCCAGAGCAGACACCAGTGGCCTTGATTCAGTGACTTATATATTTAACCTTAAAAAGAGAGTCCATCTAAAGGTTTTTAGGTGTTAAAATTGATTTTCCTTCCCAATATGTCCCTCTGTATAGAAGTATAGAGGAGAATCTTCATCCACTCTTGCTCTAACGCTTCCTAAAGACAGCCCCTGCCAATTCATCTTCTTATTGTGATCTCTGCCAACAAGGATGGATCACCGATCAGAATGGCTCACTTGGTTCCCTCAGGTTTGGCAACCCAAAGCCATCCCATGTTACTCTTCTTTTTCTGGAGATGTATCATTTGTAAAAGTATATCTCTTTTTAAGTTTGGAACGAAGGGAAAGTGAGTGGAGGGAAGGACTAGTAAGAGGAAGAATTAGAAGGGTTTGGTTGGCTGGCAAAATTGTAGCTTTCAAAGAATTGGGACTACGAACCATCATCTTGTGAGGCTATTTTGCTGATATCATGATGCCAACATGTTTTTAGGTATTCTCCCTTTCTAATTGTCATGCTTCTGGAAATGGTATGGCATTTCTTTCTGAGTTTTTAACCATGTTCCATTTCTAGAGTTGGGAACTTGGCTTCCTTTTACACTGAATGAACTTGGAGCTTTACCTTTCTGAGCCTCCATTTCATTAATTGAAAAAAACAAATTGGAAAAAAAACCTGTCATATTTTTCCAGCTCTGTGAGTTTTTGTCTAACTGTAACCCTTAAAACTGAGACCTTCAGGTACTGAACAATATTTCTTAAGAAAGGGATAAGAGTTTATGCTAGCCTTCTTCCCTCCCTCCCTCCCTCCCTCTCCCCTCCTTCCTTCCTACATATATCTACCAGGTGTCAAATATTTTATCATTTCTTTCCTTCTTCTGCTTTAAAGTTTATGCCACATGGATTAGTTTGCTTAGGGCTGCCATAACAAAGTACCATAGACTGGGTGGATTAAACAACCAAAATTTATTTTCTCACTGTTGTGGAGGCTAGAAGTCTGAGATCAAGGTGTTGGCAGAGTTGGTTTCTTCTGAGGCCTCTCTCCTTGGCTTGTAGATGACCATCTTTTCCTAGTGTCTTCACGTGGTCTTTCCTCTGAACATCTTTGTGCCCTAATTTTCTCTTCTTATAAATACATGAGTCATATTGGATTAGAGCCCATCCTAATAACCTCTTTTAACCTAATTACCTCTTTAAAGACCTTATTTCCAAATATAGGCATATTGTAAGGTACTAGGGGTTAGAACTTCAACATATAAATTTTGCAGTGATACAATTCAGCCCATAATACCACATTATGGATTCTACACCTTGTCTCCTATGTAGACAAGGTGTCTTAACTGAGTCCAAACTGAATACTGTTTGTAAAAATAGTTGAGCTGTCAACTCCCAAGAAAATTTGCTTGAGTATGATATGCACAGGGACTTTTGTAAATGGCGCTGGCATAGAAAGTGTGTGTGTACAGGAGTGTCTAAGAAGGAGAAAAGGTGTGTCAATTGAAAAAAAAATGCACAACGTGAGAGTTGTGAGTTTTTTTATTTGGGGCAAAATGAGGACTATAGCCCGGGAGACAGCATTTCAGATAGCTCTGAGAAACTGCTCTGAAGTGGTAGGGGAGAAGGTCAGTATATATATGATTCTGGTGAATGGAGAGTACATGTAATAGAGCACGCATTTTTGCAAAAGGTTGCTGCTAGTCACAAGGAACAGACGTCACCATGAAAGATTTTAGTGCTTTTCTAGATATAAGGAGATGCAAGAACTGGGCTTATAAAATCTTCTCCTGAAAATATCTTAACTATCTGAAGACCTGTTCTGCCATTTTTTCCCCAGGGCACAGAGTGCCTCATTCCTGATCTCCTGAACTTCTTTCAGGGTGTGTAGAAGGTGAGTGGTCGCAGCAGCTTGTGATTTAATCCTCATAGAGGTAGATGGCAAGTGCCAACCTTTAGTTGGCAGGTGGATATAAAAGGAAGGCAGGGGGAAAAGATGAACTTTGTCCTTAACCTATCCTCAGTCCTGACCTAGTATTGTTGAGCCCAGGAATAAGAGTTTCAGGCTAAAACTATGTTAGGCTTAGATAAGCTCATCTTCTTTTGAAGCCACAGAGACAAAAATTGCTACATATTCTTAGAGAAATAGTTTCTTCTTCACAACATCCCCCCATATCTAACCTGATCACTTTGTTACAGACCACAGGACAGCTTTGGTAAACTTGGGGTTTAGTATAGCCACAGGAGCAAATTGCTATGCATCATTGTGATGGAGAGAGGAAACTGAAAGAAGAAACAGCATTGAGGCTGCTGGATGAGGAGACCCCAGTGGAAGAGAATGGAAACAGTCTGAAATCTCAGGAAGCCTATATGGGGATGAGGTTGAAGTCATGCTTTCAAAATATGGGGTCTGCTAAGAAGTATAAAGTGCTGGGCATTTATGTAAAAGAAACATCATTTATACCCAACAACTGATGAAGCTGTGGCCATTTGGGTCACATTTGTTAATAGTCTCCTGCTCCAACCACTTTTACTCCCTTTTTAAAATATTGAATATGAAGTGAGTATAACTGAATCACTTTGCTGTACAGCAGAAATGAAAAGAGCATTGTAAATCAACTATACTTCAATAAAAAATCTTAAAAATATAAGAAAAGAATATTAAGTGAAAGATATATCACCTCCACATTCCGTGGAGCTACCAACAAATAGACAATGCCTCTGTATAATTTAACTTATCCACTCATTCGCATTTTCTTTTAGTTATTCATTACACAAGAATAAATTGAAATCCTGTCTCATGGTAGGCTCTCTGCTTGCTAGTTTTCAAAACTATACTTTTAATGTTAGTAGTTTCCTTTTAGAAAGGGGACAGGTATTTAGATATTTGAGAATTTCTAGAACCTGTCCTTAAATTGTTGTTATCAAAGAAAAGTCTAAGTTATTTCATTTCTAGATGCTGAAAAGCAGGAGGTAATATACATAAACCACAGAATTTGTCCCAACATCGTATCCGTCAACTAAATAACAGCAGATCAAGCCTCAGACAGAATTCCAGGCTGAGTTTCATGGCAGGCAATTAATTACCTTATGATGTAACAGATGGTACATAGGTATTAAAACTCAGAGTTGGACAGTTCAATAACAGATGACTTGAGGGGGAAGAAATTTTACTAAATCTCTTTTAAATATCCTAGAATGCCTTCAAGTGAATACTGGATGAATAATATCTTTTCTCCCATGTTCTTAGGTGAGTAGGGTTTTGTGGTCACCTGACACTAATAGAAAGTAAATGAAAGTAGCTGGTTTGAAACGGACAAGCCTTGATATAAAATTTTGCATGTTGCAAATGCATTATTGAGTAGCATAATTTTAGAAATATGAGGGAAAGTATTTTCTATAAATGATAATTGGTCTCTGTTATTGGAGATGTCAGTGGAAGTTCCATATTTTCCAAATAAGAAGAAAAAATGGGGAATAAGTTCCTTTCACATCTTGTTTTGAATCAGATGCCAAAAGAATTGACTGAATATACATAATATAAATATACAGTCCATCTAAAAAAATGGTTCAGATACTTCTCAAGAAATGAGAGCTTTTAAGAAAAGAAGCGATTTCAGAAGTCAAAATTCAGTGAGTTTGGAAATTGTAGGAACTTCACTAAATTGAATATCTGACCACAGAATTAAGATGTTTTAAAATTTGACAACTAATTTGTGTTAGGGTGAGTTATGGATGCCGGACCTAAGTAAGTGGATTAGATTTGAGTTTGTTTTGAGTGAGATTCAGCACATTGGACAGGGTGGCCAGTATTGTCTGGAAAGGTTCTAAACAACCAACTCCTTTTTATGGAATAAGAACTAGAGGTATGGAACCATTAGGGTAGATAAAGGAATTGTAATCAGTGAAGAAAATTATTTCAGATAAAAGAGGCTTCATTGGGAACAACAGAGTTTTGACTAGTGTATACTCAAGTAACTGACATTTTCATTAGCTAGACTATAATAAAGAACTACATACATACACTAGCATTTTCCCAGATTTTTAATTTTTGTGTGTAGTTCTTTCCATATTCATTGTTTTGAGCATACTTGAATTCTTTAATCTGTAGTTTTATGTCCTTCAATTCTGGATATTTTCTTCTTTTTGAAATAATTTACTCTTCATCATTTTCTCTTTCTCTCAATTACTATTTGTTGATTGCAGATCCTCTAATTTTCATCTTTTTTATTCCAATATTCCTCTTCATTACATTTTAATCCTACTTTCTTGGTGATCCTCTTACCTTATTTTCTACATATTTTACTTTTTTTAAAAAAAAAGTTCAGCTGTTTGACTTTAATTTCTGAGAGTTTTCTTGTTTCACTTTTCCTCTTTTTGTAACGTATGTCTTTATTTCAAGGTTACAACATCATCTTAACTATCTGTAGGTATTAAATGTTAATTTATTTAAATATTTTCTCTCTGCATTGTCTCTATTTCTTTTGAGTTCCTTTTGTTAGATTTGTTTGGTTTGCTTTGGCCTTTCTCTTCCATGTTGGAGGCTTTCCTTGAATGTGTGTTGATCTTTGTCTTCTGCACAAGTAAGGAGCTAAAAAGCTGATTGGAGTTCTGTATGCATGGATGGGACATGCCAACTGGTGAGCTTCTTTTAAAACAACTGGATGAAAAACTGGTGTTTCCATTTCAGATGCTGCAAATTTCCATGTCTGTATATCAATTTTCTGGCTCCTCTAACCTCTCCTGGGGGCTGTGAGCCCTACTGCTGATGCTCAGGAGGCAGATGTGACAAAGGGGCTGGAGTCTCAGTAGTTACTGTGAAGACTTAATCTCCTCATCTTCAGTCCAGGACCTCATGCTTGCCCTCTTTTGTGCTTAGAATTTCAGTCTCTGGGGCCTTGCTGACTCAGTTTCTCTGTGATAAATTCCTTCTGGCTCTGGAGTTGTAGAAGGGAGGCAGTCATCTGATGCTGCAGGTTGGAGTGGACACCTGGGGCCTAAATACTCCATATACAACTTTTCAGACCCCTATTATCAGGTTCCTGCTAGCCTTCCATTTTTTCTCTTCCCCATGCTCCTAATTGCTGAGCCTTTCCTGAAATCCTCTGAGGTGAATTGGTTAACTTTTTTTCAGTTATCTCCACCTCCTCCACTACACACAGGTACTTAAATTTGACTTTTCCTCTCTCTGCTAAGATTTTCATAATTCCTCTATTTTTTTCTTTCTTTAGATAATCATAACTTAGGATTGTAGATATCTTTGAATTTGATTAAACATGGGATTTATATCTGTTTCTTTACTCTTGTTGTTTTGGTATGACTTTCAGCAGAAGAAGAAAATAGAAAGCTCTCTACTTCACCTTCTTGAAACTGGAAACCTAATGCAATACTTTATAACTCTGAAGATAAAATAATAGAAAAATTGGGGGGAAAGAGTATATGAATTTAAGAGTAGGGTAGTTTAATGTTGCCGGCTCATTTTATTGACAATAAGACCATAAGTTAATGTGTTTAAATTGTCCTGAAAATCCAAACATGAGTCTTGATTTTTGACCTGACATCACACTTCTCATTATTCTTTATGTTAAAAATGGTAACATACTGGGTCTTAATAACAGAACTTCCATATTTCACTAGTCATATCACAAATGTGCCCTGTTCTTCACAAACTACTAGTCTCCTTAAACTTTTGGATTTGCCATGTCCTCACTTTTCCTCAGTAGACGATGTCACTTTGGACTTCCCAAATCATCAAAAGTATTCACTTGTTCCAACTTCGTGCCACCAAACCTTTGCTCCTCCTTTCTCACTATGGTGAAAGAAGGGTCCTTTCTCCTAACTGGGACTAAGGCCTCTGCCTGTATTTCATCCTTTTCTGCTTCCTTAGGACCCTGCTCCTTTTATTATTGCTCCTTTTCTTCATTTCACTCTCTATTGCCTACATCTTATCAACATTTTAACATGCTTTCAGTCTCCAACTTAAAGGAAAACCACCTTTCTGAATTTCAGATTTCCCTCCAATTACTAACTCATGTTTCCCCTCACTTTCACAGAAAAACTTCTCGAGTTTTCTACAGTCACTCTTTCCACTTCCTCACTTCTCACTCCTGAACCTATTGCAGTCTGGTTTCATACTTATCACTCTATAGAGACTATTCTCATTGAAATAAAAAATTTTTAAATGGCTTCCCTGTAGCCAAATACACTGGACATTCTTTAGCCCTTACAGTAGTTAACTACTCTTCAATATTTAGCACTGTCGATCAGTCCTTTATTCCAGAAACACACTTCCTTTGGTTTTCATGATAACATAATATCAGTCAGGTTGGGTTAGTTTATGCTACAATAAAGAACATCCTCTATATCCATAGCAGATTGACTTGGGGCTGGGATCTGCCTTGTCCTCCTCATTCTTGGACACAGGCTGATGGAGCAGACATTATTTGGAACATGGCCAATTGTTACAGCAAAGGAAAAGAGAGAGTGTAGTAAGTCAGATACGAACCCTTATATCCTCAATCAGGAATTAACATATGCCATTTCTGTTGACATTCCATTGGCCAAACAAGTTATATGACCCTACCTATCTCCAAGAGAAGTGTAAACTTACTAAGCGCTTACCGGGAATAATTTGAGAAAAGCACTAAAAAGAGAACCATTACTACCTTCTACCACAAAACTGCCTAAAATAATCAAATCTAGGCAAGCAACATAAACCAATATACACAATATCTGTAAATGTCATTTCAGCCATTTTGCCAACTGAATGAATTGATCATGATTGAATGATAGCCACACATATCAGGAAAAAATATGGTTCAAATAACTACATAGATTGTACTGAAATACAAATATATAAATCCATCCATTTATTTGATAAAAACTCACTAAATATTTTATTTTCACTAAGTACTTACTATCTACTTGGCACAGTGCTAAACGATGGAGATTAAAACAAAGCATGATAAAAATGGAAAATACTGTATAAATCTTGTAATTATTAATTCTGCTCCATCAATGATTTCCTTTACACTTGTAAAAAGCAAATCTAAAAATACAGTTATTGTTGCCTACAAGATAGAAATTTGAATATCTGCAGGCCTAAAACAGCTATTAAGAAAAGAAAGTCGAGCTCTTTTAGTTCAACTGCTTCTTGACTACACTAGTTAGTTAAATACATTCTGGTTCTCAGAGATAGGTGAATAGGATGTCTCTCCCAGTTATCACCTAGATCAAAATCTTGCTTCAAATTGGCAAACTTGTATTCTTCAAAAAAATGTTTACAATTTTCAGGGGGAGTACAATTTTCACTTGAAAAGAAGTTTCTGGTGAAGTTATTAACATTTTAAAATCATTCAATTTAATCATTTAATCATTTTAAATTAACTTTCTTTAATATCTTTATTGGAGTATAATTGCTTTACAATGTTGTGTTAGTTTCTGCTGTACAACAAAGTGAATCAGCTATATGTATACATATATCCCCATAACCCCTCCCTCTTGAGCCTCTCTCCCACCCTCCCTATCCCACCCCTCTAGGAACATTTTTAATCATTAAAAAAAATGTCACCAAGTAAACATTCACAAAAGTGGGGCTTCAGAATGACCAGGATTGCATCCAGCTAATCCATATTTGGAGCAGCTATCAGAAGTTCTAGACCAATTCCACATAATAAGTAGGGTCTGAAACCATAAACATAAATGCTGAGACACCACTTCACTTCCACTTCTTTTACGTGCTTGCGCTTTTTTCTAACAGGAAACGGCATGTGGACAAATGAGATAATAGCTGGAAACGTGGAGACCTACCCACTAAAGCAGAGAGCACTTCAATTGTAAAAATTCTTCAAAGTTTCTATTAAAAAAAAAAAAAAATCACAGGGGTTTTCAAGTGCTTCTTGAGAACATGCTGAGATGGAAAGTTAGATGAAAGATAGTGCCTGGGAGCAGACAGTAACTCAGAATTCTAGTTATAAAATTATTAAGGTGGAAAAACCGTGCTAGCACTTCCCAAATCAGGCCAAATTTGTTTTAGATTATGCAGTTGTTTCCTACTGAGTCAGTGCACTATAGAAGGCAGAGACATCCAACACTTCTGTAATAGGTCAAAGACAAAAATGTTGTGGCTGGAGGAGAGAACTGAGGCTCACTCTAGCAAGGCAGTGCTGCTCCAAGGATCGTTGCACATGGAGCCCTTAAAGAGTGACTGGTTTTTATCTCAAATGTAGGAAAAATATGTATGACTCAATTTACATGGATATGAATTCATTTAAACAAGTCTGTGTTCGGTTACTTTCTGAAGGTTCATGATTGTCTTGGTTGGATCTTTAGGACTACAGGTGCCCTTCAACTGTAAGACTTTTAAAAAGTGAAACATTGACATTTATTAAATAAAAAGGGTAAATTGAGTTACAGGATGCACATATATCATGAGGAAATGCAATTGTCATCAAGATACGGTGTGATTGTAATGTTAAATTATGCCCATCAGCGTACCCTCCAATTTGCTTTGTCTGAAAGTTTCTTGAAGGCTCACACAGGCATTCTAGGCAAAAAAAGGCTCATCTGCTAGAATAAAGAGAGCTCTGGCTGACTTCCCTACCAAGGCAAGTCTGTGGTCTCACATCTATCCTTTTTTCAGAAATATCCCTGGCTCTGTTTTTATACAGCTCTTCAGTAGATCATCACAGCTAGCTCAAGAGAACCAGAGGAAAGTGGCAAGTGTCCCACCTAGACCTACTTCTTTGGTTATTCCATCTGGGGGTGGGGGGGGGGAACGTGCAAAGGCATGGTCTCCTGTTGAGACTTGGCCCATGATAAGTAGAAGAAAATATCCATATTAGGAAAGGGAAAGTTGTTGCAAAGCCCAAGCTAAATATGACACCCTCCCCTCAGGTTCCCATGTGTGGATATGCACGCTTGACAGAGGAATTAAAACATCCCTGGTTTCATCTGGCTTAATTTGGCACATGTGAACACAATTTCTCTTCTCCATGTGATTGCTTCTCTGGCCTGTTTCCAATGATCTCACAGTGGAAATTTTCAACATTAGAATTTTTGTGTGTGAAATTTTTTAGAGATTTAAAAACTTTGTTTGTTTTAAGAAAAAAGGTCACCATGAAATAAAACACTTACTAGCATTTCTATTAACAAGTGGAACAGATATGTACGCGTAATATAAATGATACCGAATATCAGCCTACAGAGCCCCAGCACAAAGTTTACACTCAAAACCTCTTTGTATATGCAAGATGGCTTTTCTGTAGAACGGACATTGAAAATGTGACCGGCCATGCATGCTGTCTACAAACTGAACATTCAAATGAAGTGAATAATATCAAAATGTATTTCCAACAGTTCAAGACAAAAAATGTTCCCAAGAATTCAGTTCAGCAAACCATTGCACAATGGTTAAGACAGATTACTACTTATTATTTTTGTGACCGTAGGCAAGTTATTTTACCTTCTATGCCTCATTGTCCTCTTCTGTAAATAGGGATAATGGAACTACCCAGAGTTATTGTGAGGATTGACTGAGTTAACATATGTAAAAAGTGCTTACAGAAAAGGCCTGGCACATGGTTAAGGTTAAGGTTCTATCAGTTTTGGTTGTTGCTGTTATTGGCCTATTGCAAGCACTGCCCCAGGTGCTGTAGGGCAAACAACAGTGAATGAGTGATAGTCCTTACCTTCAACGTACAGAAACCTGAGAGGCATGCAGTGTTATAATTCAACACAGGCTGCAATAAGAGCTCCAACAGAGATGCAGTGTGCAATTGGCAGTACCCAGGAAGGGCAGGTTTATGACAAAGTTTATGCAATTTTTTTGGGTCTTAAATAATGAGTAAGATTTTGACAGGTAGAAGGAGAAAAAGAGAAAACCATTGAACATTGTAGCAGAGGAAACAAAGAGGCCAAACTTATGAAGACAGGAGATAAAGGGACAACACCCATTCCAAATTGGCTAGAATGTAGCATGTAACATCAATGCAACTGACACTCTTTCCTGTGCCCAGTGCCCACCATGGCTAATCTATTTCAATATTCTTTCCTGCTGAGCCTGATTTGCCACAGAATCCTTAAAATAGGGCTCAAGAAACAACTACCTCTTCACCAGTTGGCTTGGGTAAGGCAATCTGTCTGCCACCTGAGCTACATGTGGTGGAGGGTGGGTATATTAATAGATGAAGTCAGAAAAGTAAAAAGCAGTGATGAGTACCGTATATTGAGTATTCACTATGTACTTTCATATATGTCATCTAATTTAATTCTCAGGACAAATAAGGTATTTTTCTTTCCATTTTGTATGAGACTGAGAAAGGTTAAGAACTATTTCCAAGATCACTTAGTGAGAAAATGTTGAAGTCAGAATTTAAAACCAGGATTTTTAAAATTGAAAAGCTGTGTTCTTAATCACATTATGATATTGGATATCATTTAAAATAACAAGGAGATAAACTGCAGTTAATCATGAGCCAGCCCTTAATTTTATGTTAAAAAATTTAAAATCCTGGGCTTCCCTGGTGGTGCAGTGGTTGAGAGTCTGCCTGCCAATGCAGGGACACGGGTTCGAGCCCTGGTCTGGGAAGATTCCACATGCCGTGGAGCGGCTGTGTCCGTGAGCCACAATTACTGAGCTTGCGCGTCTGGAGCCTGTGCTCCGCAACAAGAGAGGCCGTGATAGTGAGAGGCCTGCGCACCGCGATGAAGAGTGGCCCCCGCTTGCCACAACTAGAGAGGGCCCTCGCACAGAAACGGGGACCCAACACAGCCATAAATAAATAAATCAATCAATAAATAAATAAAATTTTAAAAAACAGAATAGAAGGGAACACTTCCTAACTCATTGGATAAGACCAATATTAAAAAAAAAAAATGAAAAAAAAAATTTAAAAATCTATTCCTCATGTATAGGGAAGCTATTAAAGGCTTTTGAACAGAGGAATAGCTTGATTAGGTTTGTGCTTTACAAACAAAACTCTGATGGCAGGATGACAAATGTGTTGGCAGTAAGGAGATTAGAGATGGGACCATCAGTTTGTTGGGAGAGGAATGGGGATATGAGTGGAAGAGGGGTAAGGAATCAAATTAATAGCTTCAAAGTGAAATTCACAGGACTTGACTGTATGGAAAGAGGTGACATTTCTGAAATTTTTAGTGTGGCAATTTGACAACTGTTATGGGCAGGAAGACAGTGAATTAAGTTTGAGATATTGGAATATACAAATGGGGATTTTTTTATCAGATTGATTCTTTCAATACTGTCTTTGTATAGATAAGGTTTAACATGTTAAGTTTTGTTCTTCTAGTCAAAAAGTAATGGACACTGTATTAATGAAACTCTGAACATTTTTAGGCCATATCAAGAATGGAACATTTCTCAATTATTGTGTGTGTGTATGTGTGTGTATGTGTGTGAGAGAGAGAATAGTGTTATAGGACCTAAGTTAAAACAACTGTTTGATATTATGAGACATTCTCCAAATTTCTCATTAAATCACTTCTTTATAAGCAACAAGGTAGATTTATTATGTCGTTGTCATTCTTCCGTGGTACAGAATCCTTGCCCAGTCAGAAATAAACTCAGTGCCAGGGCTGTCAGCCGTCTGACCTACTTAGCTAGGTTTTTTATTGGGTTTGTAGTTGAATTCTGCTGAGAAGATATCAGAATGTCAGCTCCTGAGGCTGGTAGACCATAGAATACTCAGTGTTATTGGAAAGCATGCAGGTTAGTAAAGCTCAATTCCTGCTTTCCCTTAACCATATGGGAATTCCATTAACTCAGTAGAGCATGGCAAAGTGTGAAAGGTGTTTGTGTTTTTATTCCACTTTTAAACATCAGTTAGAGTTTATGTTATAGTGGTACCCAGGAACTTTATCATTCTAAATAATATTTCCATGTAGCAGGTAGGTTATGCATGGATTGCCTTGTGAAACTTACTTTAGTAGTCAACACAGATGAGGAAACATTAAAATGAGAGCACTCATACGCTAAAACAAAGCGGCAATAGACATGAAAATATCAGATGGTAGGAAAACAACACCCACCAGTTTTTATACTGAAATTAAAGTGTGGTCACTAATAAACTTTATTTTTATGTGACAAATACTAGTATTTTCAATAACTAAAGATAACATTTTTCATTAAAATAATTACAATCTTTCATAATTCAGTGAGAATAAAAAGTGATTTGTTTTTCTCATAGGTAGCTGTTAAACAGCCAGTGGTAAATGACTTACAAAAAGTAAGTCACTATTCTTAAGGAATTACTCACTATTCTTAAGGAGTTTAGAAGGTAATAAAGTCATGGGAGATATAAATAAGCATGAAGGCGTTCTTATAGAATAGTAATTAAAGGGAGTTGGAGACAGAGGAGGCAAATGCTTATTTATAGGTGATGCAAATATTCATTAGAAAGAAAAAGCTCATCTAAAAACAGCAGGTCCTGACGTACAAGCTAAAAGAAGTGTTAAAATAGATAGCTAGTGGGAAGCAGCCACATAGCACAGGGAGATCAGCTCGGTGGTTTGTGACCAGCTAGAGGGGTGGGATAGGGAGGGTGGGAGAGAGGGAGACGCAAGAGGGAAGAGATATGGGAATATATATATAACTGATTCACTTTGTTATAAAGCGGAAACTAACACGCCATTGTAAAGCAGTTATACTCCAATAAAGATGTTAAAAAAAAAAAAGGGGGTAGTCATTCACCTCCTAAAGGACCAAGGTTTGGAAATTGATCAGTGCTTGCTCTTAGTGCTGTTGAATTTCTGTGGAGTATCAGCATAACTTTGACTGAAATATCCTTAGTTTAGAAAATTTAAGCAAATTAATGACTAAAGCTTGGGTAAAATGTGGCTGGCAATCATTTTATGAACATCTGTCTTCAGAGGAATATGATTACTGATTCAAAATTGCATGGAAATAGTGACAAATAATCAGGGTCTTGGCCCTAATTTTCATATTTGGGTTGGAAACCAGCTTCCTCAGAAATCAGCTTGGTAGTTCCCTCTCCCTCCTCCCTCCGTGTCCTTGGCGCACAGAGCAGCTGCTTTTCCCCAGAGTCCAGCTGTGAAGAATTTAAGGGAGCCCTCTTCAGGGGTACCAGCCTCAGGAAGGTTCTCCATGCAGATTTCTCCCAGAATCTCAACTCAATGTGGCAAAGCTCACTATGGGACCATCTTTTTATTTAGACTTTCCAACAAATGTAAAAATATTTGACATGCTCTTTCCACCTTTGCTACTATTCATTTAGTCTTTGCCTCTGAAAAGTATTGCTAAGAGGAAAGTTTCCTGTGTTTATTTTATTTCTAGAATGACATCTTGCTTTGAAAACTTTGTGTGTATAAGCAGGGAATGAAAAACAATAGGCTCCATTTTTTCCTTCTTTGCATTCATACACAGTCTTAAGAGGAAATTCAGGGTAAATGATGAAAATCATGAGCTTATAAGATCTTGTGGAGAGAGTTTATACGCTGTCCCAGCGATAGACGTTTTACTGCACTTTCAAAGACACCTGAATAGCAAACAACCTTTGCAAGAGCCTTAGTAAATCATTAAAACAACAACTAAAACTGAGGTGTGAGTTTTTTCTTTATTCAGAAATTAGAGAGGAGATTAGTATGCATTTTTTTTTTAAAAATAAATTTATTTATTTATTTATTTATTTTTGTCTGTGTTGGGTCTTCGTTTCTGTGCGAGGGCTTTCTCCAGTTGCGGCAAGAGGGGGCCACTCTTCATCGCGGTGCGCGGGCCTCTCACTGTCACGGCCTCTCTTGTTGCGGAGCACAGGCTCCAGACGCGCAGGCTCAGTAGCTGTGGCTCACGGGCTTAGTTGCTCCGCGAGTGTGCATTTTTTTTCATTGTTGTTGTTGGAAGTAGTAAGAGGTGTCAGAGACTTTTTGTTTGTTGGTTTTAAATTTTGGTGCCCAAGCGGTTATATTCAATTACAGGTAACAAAAGAAAAGCATCAGATTTAAAGTTGAAAATTTTATGGGGATGAAGGACATGGATATCTTGGTGTGGGGTAAAGGGAGGATATTATCATGAGCTGACTTATCCCTAGCGATTTGACAGAGTAAGTATATCAGAAAAAGGCACTGAATGGATATAAATTTAAACCTGGTGAGAGAAAGGCAATAACAAGCCTTCCAACTTCACTCAAAATTGCCCCACTGTGACCAAGGAGCTCTACATTAAAACAGAAATGTTATGATCTCACAAACTGTAAAATCTATACTTGTAGAAAGCTAATGAATTTTAGTGACGAGAAACTCATAGCTTAAGAATGTGGTAACCATGATAAGGTACTGAAAAGTCAGTTTCCCTAAGGCAGTAAGCATGGACTCTATAATGAACTAAATTCCGGGAAATTTAATTTGAATTTTCCAAACTGTGTGCCCAGATATGTATAACTGAAGCATATTTTCAGAAAGCTATAAAGCAACCATGTTTCTTGACAAGGACTGATAGTCTGCTTACACATAAAACTTTAAAAAAAAAAAGATCTGACTTCACAGAATAAGAATAGTGTTAACTTTCATATCACCATTCATAATTAGGGAGAATGAATTGGTGGTAGGGAAATCACTAATCTGGAAGTTACATTGGGTCAAGGTTCATATTTTTTTTCTATTTTTATTCTAGGATTACTGTATTTTCTTTGTTTAAGATATAATTTCAATTATATCTATCAAAGAATATGCCAATATTTAAAGTCTTTGATATATTATTTCAAATAATGAAAATTTATCAAATTGTACTTATTTTGGAAAATTATTGAAATAATAAAATTCTAAGATGGCAAAATAACTCTGCTCACTTTGTAGACATCAAGTCTGTGCCCCCTTGTTACTGAAAGATCTTGTCAGTAGAGTAAGGAAAGAGAGCAGGACTTAGCCTCAGAGCACTGAATGATTTATAGGAGCAGTAGGTGATATCTCCTCAGAGAACCTGGGGAAAGTAGAAGACAGGTTTGCCAAAGGAGTGAAGATGAAGAGAGGGTTGTATGGGGCATGCCACGTGAAGCCCCCATACCAGAAAGAAGGTGTGGAAAAAGGGTTCTGGATATGAAAGCTAATTTTAGAAGGAGCAGGACAAGAACATTAAAGACAAGCATTGTCTCCTTTGGAACTTTGTCCAGTCCTGGTGTTAGTGGCGTGCCTAGGTTAACATTAAAGGTAGTCAGAATAGACTGATGTCACAGCCTCCATTACCCACACTGTGGTTCCATGTAGAATTGGAAAAGGAAGACACTAATCCCTGCCCTTCCTTCGTGGCTGAAGAGCCTGGACAGCCATCATTCTCTGAGCCCTTAAAACTGTCAGACATGGTGATGAACCCTCAATCTTATTTGATCCTCATACCAACTTAAGAGCAGTGAATAGTACCTCTCCCCCAACTGCCCCCACGCCCCCCCACCAAACTCCCCACTGCTCCCTGCTCACCAGTTGCTTTTAACAGATGATACCAAGACTCTGATTTGTTAAATGACTTCAAGGCAAGCAAACAAAAAACCAATGAAACTGGGGTTTAACCCTCAAGCTGTTGGACTCTGAAGCTCTTGGTTTATCCTGGGGTCTTGAGACACAGGAACTCCTATCAGAGAAATGTCTGGAGAACTTGATGCTGTTTGGTCTTCAGGCTCTGTGCTCAGTCCAGAGCAGCAGCCATCTCTAGTGGGGGCAGGAATTGAAGAAAAACTGCTGGGATTTTAGGACTTCCTGCAGCCAGTCTCAGGTCCTTCCCTTCTGTTTTCCCTCATCTGATTCTGAGATGCAAATATCCAACGTATGCTCCAATAGAAGAAAATGAGAGTTGGAAGGAGAATGAAAGTCTTAAAGAGGCAAGGGAATGAATCCCAGGCTAGTTTCTCCATTTCTCCAGCTTCTCACTCACTTCCTAGCTCCCAGCATCAAAGAGCATGTAAAAAAGGGCAAGGTTTGGAGGGACAGGGGCTCTTCAACTGTCTGCTTTGTTTCTGTTGCCCTTGAAATTCACTGTATCTTTCTCTAGCTGTGACATAGCCTTTTAAAAACAGACTGCTTGTTCTTGGAGTTTGGGAGGGAAGGGGGCCAGACTTCACTGTCAGGTGTGTTAATTATTGTATCCTATAAGGATGCCTACACTGCAGTCCTGATTGTGACATTGCCTGCTTATTAAGTAAGGCTTTTTCTTTTCTTTTCTTTTTTTAAATCAAGCCCCTGAAATTCTTCAGGGCAAAGATAGTTTAGAAATGGTACTAATTGGCATGAAGTTACCTCTAAAACATGCCTTAACACAGAAGTATTTTTCTTTTTCTAGAGCATCCAGTGCTTTACCCCAGATATATAGGGTAGTCAATCCTCCTCCCCCCTTATTACTCTCCTGCCCTATGAGCGCTCTGACTAACCTTTCCCTGGGGCCTTGGCACATTCCTCAAGTAGAGAAGGTGATGTGGAAGGATAAAATCATCACTCAGACACACTTTACGAAAGTTTCTAGTAGTTGGCAATACTCAGTCTGACCTTCTTGTTGGATTTTGCCATCATTTTAATCACTTTACCATCACCTGCAGGAGAGAAGGTATCTTTGAAAGTGCCCTATTTAGGGAAAGCTTCAGAGCCAAGACTAAGTATACGTTTTCATTATTTCACATGTTGTCAAAGTAACCAGTATAGTGAAATGGCAGCATTTTGAAGAAAATAGGTTTGTGCAAAGCTTTTAATTAAAGTAGGAGGGCATGTTATTGCAATTATTTATATTAGATGTTACCATTTTTTATTGACTTTTTGTGTTGACACAGCAATAAATAGAATATATGTGAGTTTATTGCATCCAAAATTTTACTTTTAATTTCCTAAGACTGTTTACCAAAGCCCTTGTAAATTTCTGTCTTTTGCAAGAGTTTTTCACCCAAGAATTTTTGGACCATCTACTGTATTCTTTATGTTTCTGTGTATTTGGCTGATTATTTTACTATAACTTGGGTCTCATTTGCAAAAAGTTAATTCACACATAGTATGCTGAAATAATTTTCAGTGTATTTATTGATCCAAGGTAAGCTTAACTTTTCTCTGTATGATGCCTAACACCCACAAGGATACAGCATTTGATTTTATACTGATTATTACTACTGTCATTCCTTTTATTTACTTTTTCATTTTTTATTTTGAAAGATATCAAGCCTGTGGAAAAGTTGCAAAAGAAGGAGCCTTCAATCAGACTCATTAATTGTTAACATACAGCCATTTGAGAGTTAGTTAATTGTAGACATCATAACACTCAGCCCGATACTTCAACACTTCTCTCCTAAAACAAGAATGTTCTTTCACAAACCACAGTATAATTATCATAAGAAAATTTAACGTTGATATAATGCTTTTATCTAAATACAGTTCATATTTATATTTCTAAAGTTGCCCCAATAAAATCCTTTGTAGCTGTTCATACCCACCTTCCAGGATTTAATAAAGAGTCATTAGCCCACTTATTTGCAGCAGGACTTCAACTCCCTTATCATATTAATTTTTACCTGTGAAAAACATATAATGGCTCATCTTCAACATGTAAAGAGCTTGGAAGCAGTTACTCCCATCTTCACAAGAAAAAAACTGAACATACTGAAAACCAATGCCCCCTCTTGGTCACAGTAGAACAGTACACGAAGGTTGCAGCAGCCGTTCAGGATGCAATCCAGTGCTACTGAGTCATCTATGATGAGAAAAAAAGAGCTACTACCCAGACATCACTGGATCGTTTTTATCAAGAGGGTAGATAGAATTGAATCCAGTAAGGAACCAGAACCTGTGCCATTAGTGTCAGGTATGAGTGAAGTTGCAGCTTGCCCTCTGTCTCCTATTGCTGATGATAGTTCAGCTCTACCATCTCCCACCTCCTCTCCCTCCTCCAGTCAGTAATTTTTCTTGCCTGTTCACTCGATACCAGCCCCTGTATGCCAGCTGTTGTACTGTACTACTGTACTTTTCAAGTTACTGCACTGTAAGATTAAAAATGTTTTATTTTTTGTGTTTGTTTTTATGTATTTGTGTGAAAATATTATAAACCTATTACAGTACAGTACTAAATAGCCGATTGTGTTAGTTGGGTACCTAGGCTAACTTTGTTGGACTTAACAAATTGGACTTAACGAATGTGGTCTTGGAATGGAACTCGTTCGTATGTAGGGGACTTATTGTATAAGACTACCAGAGCCTTATCCCATATGGGGAAGGGCATGTACCCAACTCTGGCTCTTTCTAACCATCTTGTTTCACCTAAGGTGGGAATAAAGCTAAGAAATATTGGTGAAGTTGACATAGGCTGATTAAAAGACTGAGATTTCTATTTAAGATTATTGAATGCTCTTCCTCCTCCACACGTTACACCCCTCCCACTGCCACCCACACCAGTAGGGCTCCAGTATAATAACAGTGGGTTACAGCTGAAAGGACTGAAAGACACAGACTGTCTCTGAGGAGATCTTAGGGAAGCTCAAAGACAACAGGGGAGACAAAAGTAAGGGCAATAGACATATTTGAAGCCTCTAGTATGTATAGTTACATAAAACATTGAACACAGTTCAACTTCTAGACAGATTAAACATAAAACCTCACACTAAAGGGCTGTATATCCCAATTCCTGTTACCCAATACATCATATCTAACTTTCAACAAAAAAATTACAAGACATGCTAAATGGCAAGAAAAAAATAATATAATGAAAATATCCTCTCTTTAGGAAAACATTTTCACCTTCAGTAGAATTAAGATGGAATTGCCCAGAAAATTCCTTTGTTGTGTTTGTGTTGTGAAATCCCATAAGTAATATCTGATTTCCACCTATAAAAATCAGTATGGGGACTCATATAACATGAAGAGAAACTTAATAATTAATCCAGCACTAGAGCAAATAAGAAGTACAATTAAAGAAGCACGATTAAGAAGACATCAATAGACCAGAAAGCTGACTATTTTCCTTAGGAACAGAGAAAATAAAGTGAAATATTGCATTAAAGGGACCTGCTGGTTTTATGGTCACATCTGCTAACCAGTCTGCATCCTTGGCTCACAGAGATCCCCATGACTGCTGAAAAAAAAAGAAAAAAAGTGACTCTTTCAGAAACATTTCCCCTTCATGTAGCCTAGCATATTTCAGCAGTCTGCGTTCCCAAAACTTGTGGTTGAAAAACATTCAACCTCATGCCTACATTTCCTGAAAAGAAGATCAGTCCAGAGGTGATTCAGTAACACATGAAGCTTGCTCTCCAGACACGAATATGAAATACAAATCAGAAAGAACACTGGCATAAAAATGACAGAAACCTCATCACATTGAGTTGGGAAGTCAATCTTATTATTCGTTAACAGAGGTTGAGTGTTCTTTGGCATTTGGTGGTGCCAACAGTGGGCTAGGTGCTGTAGAGAACATAGAATTAGGCAAAATTCTTGCCCAAGGGGCTCGTAATCAAATCAGACAAACCAGACACTAACACAGTCCAGCAGTCTGGAGTGGAGAATGTTGGGTTTATATGGGGAATCTAAGGTCACTTTGTCCATGAGGATACTCGATTTCCCTCCAACGAGCTTGGTCTCTTGTGTTATGTAAGTTTGGGAGAAAATCTTAACATACTTTCTTATTACTTCCTTTACAACATCACCCAGGAAGTCTGTTTTGCAGGAGAGTACAATTGGGTTTTCATTGTCATGTGACAGGGTTCAGAATAAATTGTGCAAAACACATGGCCTGGTTTACTGGAGAAGGAAGGAAAAACTCAAAGGCCAGAGTCACTAGAAGGAGAAACGCAGTTATGTAGGAGAACATCCCACAGAGAGGCCTGTGGGACCAGATTTTGCTGAGCCTGTGAAACATATCAGTCGTTTTGTGATGAGTCCATTATCACCTATACTCTGTCACGAGCAAGCTTGACAAGTGAGCAAAGTTGCTTGGCACCAGGCAGTCTGGATTTAAATTATTAGTTGTTTACAGATTTCTGGGTATACCAGTAGGCCAGCAGTTGAAACCCTTTAGGCCCATGTGATATTCCTAGTGTGGGGCAATGGATGTCTTTGTTCACATGGGGTTCTGAATTTAAAAAGCAATCGTGTGCGTATAAAAATCAACTCAAGTGGGGGTTAGAATTTCCTATATCCTCCACTAGCACTTAATACTTACCTCTATCGTAGCACTTATGATCCTTGCCTATTTTTCTATAAACCATCCTCCATCACCTAGATAGTACTTAGCACATAGTAGGGTTCCAATAAATATTTGTGTATTAATAAATTCCCAAAAGTATGTAAACCAGCTCTAACTCTGCATTTTCTTTGAACTTCCAAGGAGAGCTCAAGCATGATACCTTTCAAAGATCTTCACAGAATCCTCAAACCCATTAAGTTTATGTATTTACAGCCTAGGGACCCCAGCTTTATATTTAAGTATACAGAACGATTTCCATAGTTAATTACTTAGAATCATGAGTGGCCACTCCCAAACCTTCATCTATTCCATAGTTTTGTGTATCTATTACAAGGTGTGCATTATATACACAGAATTATGTCACTCTATTATTTTGTGTATATGTTAGTACCAATGCAATTTGAACTCGGAATAAGCATTCCTAGTATTTAAGAAAAACCTTTGTGAATTTAAAAGTCATGTGGTTTTTAAATAACATTTTTTCTTTAAATTTCCTTGAAGACCTTGTAGATTTTAAGAGAGGAAATAACTTAAAAAAAGAAAACACAGTGTGAATATATAATATATTACAGACTAGCTTCTAGCAAGAACAATGGATTCATACCCACACTGTCTTGGAGTCAATAAACTGGTGACAGAAGACCAGAAGAAGCATGCCCCAAATGTCATGTAAACATGTTAGTCCTAATAACTAAGCCAAACCCAACACTGCTGAAGCTAGAGTGAATTAAAGGACCTGCCACACATATGTGGGTTATCTCCCCTCCCTGTGAAACAGGGTCTGGGAAAAGTTTGGCTTTCGGAAAAAATAAAAAAATTCTGTAATGGAAATATTTCTTTGGCCCTCTGATAGGCTGAGAAGGTAGAGTTTCTAATTTAACTTTAAACTAGTTTCTCATCTCTAACTTCATGGGGAAATGCTATCTTGGGCTGGGTTGAGAACACTTTAGAAATTGCCTGTTAATGAGCAAGCACTCCATTTTAGTTGTGTAGAGAAGGGTATATTTTATGCCGATACTATTTTCTAGGAAATAAAAACGTATCAAAGATTTATGTAACTGTAACTTGATTTCAGAGGTCAAATGATCTAATCTACACATTGTACAAATTAGAAAACTATGGTTCTGAAAGTTGAAATGACTTACTCAAGGTCATGGCTCCTGAGTAGTGATACTGAACAAAAACCTAGATCTTATGAATCCAATACTGTGCTCCTTCCTTTAAAGCATTAATGATGTTTTCTAAACTTTTTATTTTTGTGATAATTGTAGATTCACATGTGGTTATAAGATTATATAGGGAGATCTTATGTACCCTTTATTCTCTTTTCCACAATGTAACACCTTGCAAAACTGTAGTGTGATATTACAACCAGGATATTAAAATTGATATGATCAAGATATAGAACATGTACATCATAACACAGATTCCTCATGTTGCCCTTTTATAGCCACAGCCACTTCTCTCTCATCCCCATCCCTTCCTTAATCCCTGACAAACAATTAATTTGTTCTTAATTTCTATAGTTTCATTATTTCAAGAATACTATATGAATGGAATCATACAGTATGTAACCTATTGGGGCAGATTCTTTTAACTTAGTGTAATTTTCTGGAGATTCTTGAAGTTGTTGTGTGTATCAATATTGTGTTCCTTCCCCGAACCCCCACCCCCACCCCACGTATTCCATGGTATGATTGCACCATGGTTTGTGTAACCATTCATCTATTGAAGGACATCTATGCTGTTTACAGTTTTTGGTTAATACAAATAAATCTGCTATAAAAATTCAGGTAGAGATTTTGTGTGAACGTAAGTGTTCATTTCTCTGGAATAAATACCCAAGAGTGCAACTGCTGAGTTGTATGGTAAACGTGTTTTTAGTTTTAGAGGAAACTGCCAAACTGTTTGTCACAGTGGCTGTTCCATTTTCTATTTCTACCAACAATATATGAGTGATCCAATTTCTCTGTATCCTTGGCAGCATTTGGTGTTGTCACTGTTCTTTTATTTTAGCTATTCTTATAGGTGTATAGTGATATCACATCGTGGCTTTTTTTCATGTGCTTATTTGCCATCTGTACATTTTCATTGAATGTGTCTTTACCTCTTTTGCCCATGTTCTAACTAGATTATGTATTAGTTTGTTGAACTGCTGAGTTTTGAGGTTCTTTCTCTATCATAGTTACTAAGCCTCTGTCATACACGTGGTTTGCAAATATTTTCTCCTAGTCTTTAGCTTGTTTTTTCATCCTCACAAGATCTTTCACAGAAAAAAAGTTAATTTTAATGAGGTGCAATTTCTTAGTTTTTCCTTTTATAAATTGTGCTTTTGTTGTGAAATCTAAGAACATATCCATAACCTCAGCATTAGCACTTTTGTGTGTATGATGAGAACACTTAAGCTCTACTCTGTTGGCACATTTCAAGTCTGCAATAGAGTATTATTAACTATAGTTACCATGCTACAGTGGTTGCCAGAACTTAATCATCTTCTTTTAAAATTTTTATTTATTTATTTATTTATTTATTTATTTATTTATTTATTTATTTATTTACAGCTGTGCTGGGTCCTCATTGCTGTGCGCAGGCTTTCTCTAGTTGCAGCGAGCGGGGGCTACTCTTCTTTGAGGTGTGTGGGCTTCTCATTGTGGTGGCTTCTCTTGTTGTGGATCACGGACTCTAGGCGCATGGGCTTCAGTAGTTGCAGCATGTGGTCTCAGTAGTTGTGGCTCACGGGCTCTAGAACGTGGGCTCAGTAGTTGTAGCTCACGGGCTTAGCTGCTCTGCGGCATGTGGGATCTTCCCAGACCAGGGATTGAACCCGTCCTCTGCATTGGCAGGTGGATTTTTAACCACTGGACTACCAGGGAAGTCCTTAATCATCTTTCATACTGAAGCTTTGTACCCTTTGACCAACATCTCCCTATTTCCCCCATTTTCCCAACCCTTGGCAACCATCATTCTATCCTCTTCTTTTAAGAGTTTGAATTTTTTTTTCCACATGTGAGACCATGCGGTACTTGTCTTTGTGTGTTTAGCTTATTTCATTTAACATAATGTCCTCCCATTTCATCCCTGTTGATGCAAATAGTGGGATTTCTTTCTCTTTTAAAGCTGAATAATATTCTATTATATACATGTACCTGGGCCTGCAGCACACTCAGGAAAGACCACCAGCCACTCCAGAGCCTCCAGCTCTGCTCAGGCTCCCTTGAGGAGGCACCATCCCACATCCTGCCCCATCATAAATATACCACATTTTCTTTATTCATTCATCCACTGACAAACGCTTAGGTTGTTTCAGTATCTCAGCTATTGTGAATAGTGCTGCAATGAACATGGGAATGCAGATATCTCTTTGAGATACTGATTTCATTTCTTTTAGATATATACTCAGAGTAGGATTGTTATATAATAAAATAGTTTTTAATTTTGTGAAGAACCTCCATACTGTCTTCCATAATGGCTGTACCGATTTACATTCCCTCTATCACAGTACCAGAGTTCCCTTTTTCTCCACGTCCTCACCAGCGCTTGTTTTTTTTTTTAAATAGTTGCCATCTTGACAGGTGTGAAGTGATATCTTGGTGTGGTTTCTACTTGCATTTCCCTGATGATTAGTGATACTGAACACCTTTTTGTATACCTGATGGCCATTTGTGTGTCTTCTTTTGGGAAATGTCTATTCAGGTCTTTTGCCCATATTTTAATCAGGTTATCTTTTATTTTACATTTTGCTATTGAGTTGTAAGAGTTGCTTATATATTTTGAATATTAATTCCTTATCAGATATATAATTTGCAAATATTTTTTTCCATTCTGTAGGTTGCCTTTTCACTCTGTTGATTGCTTTGCTATGCAGAAGGGTTTTTTTTAGTTAGATGTAATCCCACTCATCTACTTTTGCTTTTGTTGCTTGTGCTTTTGGGAGCATATCTAAAAAAAAATCATTGCACAAGGGGGCTTCCCTGGTGGCGCAGTGGTTGGGAGTCCGCCTGCCAATGCAGGGGACACGGGTTCGGGCCCTGGTTTGGGAAGATCCCACATGCCGCGGAGCAACTGGGCCCGTGAGCCACAACTACTGAGCCTGCGCGTCTGGAGCCTGTGCTCCGCAACAAGAGAGGCCGCGATAGTGAGAGGCCCGCGCACCGCGATGAAGAGTGGCCCCCGCTTGCCACAATGGGAGAGGGCCCTCGCACAGAAGCGAAGACCCAACACAGCCAAAAATAAATAAATAAATTAATTAATTAAAAAAAAAAATCATGCACAGACCAATGTCAAGGGGTTTTCCCTATGTTTACTTCTAGAGTCTTACAGTATAAGGTCTTAAATTTAAGTCTTGAATCGATTTTGAATTGATTTTTGTATATGGTGTGAGATATGGGTCAATTTCACTCCTCTGGATGTGGATATCCAGTTTTCCCAACAGTATTTATTGAAGTGTGTTATTCTTGGAACCATGTTGAAGATCAGTTAGCCATAAATGTATGGATTTATTTCTAGGCTGTCTTTCCTCTTCCATTGGTCTATTTATCTGTTTTTATGCCAGTACTGTACTGTTTAGATTGCTAGAGCTTTGTAGTATATTTTGAAATCAGGAACTGTGATGCTTCCAGCATTGATCTTCTTGTTCAAAATTCTTGTTCAAGACTTTAGCTATTTGGGATCATTTGCAGTTCCATGTGGATTTTATTTTCTGTTTCTGTGAAAAATACCATTAGAATTTTGATAGGGATTGTATTAAATCTGTAGATGACTTTGGGTACTATGTATACTTTAATAGTATTAGTTCTTCCAATCCATGAACATGGGATATTTTCCCATTTACTTTTGTCTTCTTCAGTTTCTTTTATAAATATCTTATAGTTTTCAATGCACACATCTTTCACCTTCTTGGTTAAATTTAATCCTAAGTATTTTATTCTTTGTGGTGCTATTGTAAATGTAACTGTTTCCTTCTTTTTTGGATAGTTCATTGTTAGTGTATAGAAATGCAACTGATTTTTGTAGGTTGATTATGTATCCTGCAACTTTACTTAATTCATTAGTTCTAAGAGCTTTTTGGTGAAATCTTTAGCATTTTCTATATATAAGATTCTGTCATCTGCAAATAGAGACAGTTCTACTTCTTCCTTTCCAATTCTGATGACTTTTCTTTCTTTCTTTTTTTTTTTTTTTTTTGTCTAATTACTCAGGCTAAGACTTCTAGTTCCAAGTTGAACAGAGGTGGTAAGAGTGAGCACCCTTGTTTTGTTCCTGATCTTAGAGGGCAAGCTTTCAACTTTTCGTCATTGTCAGATGTTAGCTGTAGGCTTGTCATATAGGCATTTTTGGGTTTTCTAGGTTTCTGGCTTCTTTAGTTCCAAGTATAGGATATATGCGATAAAAAGAAAATTCAAGAAATTCTCTACTGTGTTATTCCTTTTGTTCTGAAGTCCCTAGTCATCTTTTTTCTTTTCTTCACCTTTCAGAGTCTTTTAGTATTATTTCACATATACTGTATAGGAATTTCAGTTGTACTTAGTGGGAGGAATGAGAAAAAGTATATCTACCTGGAATTAGAAGTCCTGCTCCTTCCTTTCAAAATGAGGCATGGAGTGGCAGTCACCAGGAGTTGTTGGATGAAACGGTAATTGTATGACACCTCTATTATTAGCAAACTGACCTTAGGAATATGGGAAATGTGGGTCCATCCTAAAAGGGACCAGCCCTTCTCAGTCTATTCTCGCTAGCAAAATGCTTTGCTTTTTTCCAAAAAGCAAATTCCATGGGGGTGGGACCATGTCTTTTACTTCTTTGTGGTTCACTCATTGCCTACCACTGCTATAAACATTGTAGTTGTAATGGTGAAAAATGAGGCTCTGAAATCAGTCTGCAAGGGTTCCAATTTGGGGTTAATTATGTACTAGACAGTATGAACTTGTGTGAGTCTCCTAACTTCTCTAAGTTTTCTCAACTCTAAATAGAGATAATAATGATATCTCTCTCACCAGACTGTGTAGAAGTAAATGGGATAAAGCACTTAGCACAAAGCCTGCCATATCATAAGTGTGCAAGAAACATTAGCTTGTTATTAATATAATATACTAATATATTATGTATAATTAATATGGAAACATTAATAAACACTTATTGAATAGATCTTATATATTTTCCATTATGCCTTGATTTTAAGCATTGCCTTGAAATGTATTTAAACCTTGTTTGGTATATCCTCCACAGATAGAGAACTCACATAATCTTGGGTAGTGAAGACTCTTCTGTGATATGTCACCATATTCTCTACTGTGTCATTTTGGTCAACCCATTCCAACTGGATGGTTGGTAGTGAAAACGGATTCAGTTTGTTTCCTGAAAAACAAAGACTTTGTCAGAAAGGAAACCATTTTTATATACAAATGAACACATTCTGATAATTCAGGTAATTATTCCAGACAGACAAGGCAGATTTTTATACTTAGAAGTTTCCAGAGGAGCTATCTGTACTACTCAGATTTATCCAACTTTCTCCCTCACTTTGGCAGCATAGACCTAATTCTAAACATACCATAAAATAAGCTGTACATTTGGCTCAAAGTTTATTCTATTTGGTCCAAAATGGCATCAAAATCATTAACTAAGTACACATTGACTTGGAAGGAAGGAGGAAAAGAACCCAAGTAAAAAGTGATTTTTATTGCCAAAATCTGAGTTTCCTTCCAGTGGCTGCCACAACCTTGCTAACACCCAAGGTAAGCAAGAGGCAGGTGTCTTTTATGCTCTAGGTGTTAGTGATGATATGAATTATAGTGGGAGACAATACAGCACTTTTTAAAGTTCTGGATGGTTTAAAAAAAGGAGAAATGGATTTTCAATATCAAGTCTTAAAATTTTTCATTTGCTAGTCGTCCTATTGTTTCTTGCTCCTCTGGTTTTAAATTAAATTCTGTAGTTAAAATGGTAGATTTTCAAAATACTCTTACTACCATCATGTTTCTACTTGTATGCTTCCAGTATATTGGTATCTCACTTTATCATTTACAGGGAAGAAATGGTCCCAGAAGACTAGGTGACTTTCCTTCACAAGCACACTGAAAACAAGACAAGGAGAATCAGTTCCAGTCAGTGCTGTAACACCATATTCTCTAATGTGTTCTTTTGGTCAAGCCAATATTTTTTGGTCAAGTAATAATGGATAAGAAAAAAATTTATAGTATACTATTATTGTGCTGATAAGACAGAGGAAATTGGATGTGGTATAGGTCAAGCAAGCAAACATTGATAGTACTGTAAATAGATATCCAAAAACCATTGATATTTTTAGGATGTTAATTTTTTTAATTTTTATTTTTTATTGACGTATAGTTGATGTACAATGTTGTGTTATTTTCTGGTGTATAGCAAAGTGATTCATATATATATATTTATATATATACATGAATATATATATATATATATATTCTTTTTCAGATTCTTTTCCATTATAGGTTATTACAAGATATTGAATATAGTTCCCTGTGCTATACAGTTGGACCTTATTGTTTATCTATTTTATATATAGTAGTATCTGTTAATCCCAAACTCCTAATTTATCACTCCCCCCCTCATTCCCCCTTGGTAACCATAAGTTTGCTTTCTATGTCTGTGAGTCTGTTTCTGTTTTGTAAATAAGTTCATTCATATCATTTTTTTAGATTCCACATGTTAGTGATATCATGATATTTGTCTTTCTCTGTCTGACTTACTTCACTTAGTATGGTAATGTCTAAGTCCATCCATGTTGCTGAAAATGGCATTATTTCATTCTTTTTATGGCTAATATTCCATTATATGTATATACCACATCTTCTTTATCCATTCGTCTGTTGATGGACACTTCGATTGCTTCCATGTCTTGGCTATTGTAAATAGTGCTGCTATGAACATTGGCATGCATGTATCTTTTTGAATTAGAGTTTTCTCTGGATACGCCCAGGAGTGGGATTGCTGGATCATATGCAACTCTATTTTCAGTCTTTTAAGGAACCTCCATACTGTTCTCCATAGTGGCTGCACCAATTTATATTCCCACCAGCAGTGGAGGAGGATTCCCTTCTCTCCGCACCCTCTCCAGCATTTATTATTTGTAGACTTTTTGATGATGGCCGTTCTGACTGGTGTGAGGTGATACCTCATTGTAGTTTTGATTTGCATTTCTCTAATAATTAGCAATGTTGAGCATATTTTCATGTGCCTGTTGGCCATCTATATGTCCTCTTTGGAGAAATGTCTGTTTAGGTCTTCTGCCCACTTTTTGATTGGATTGTTTGTTTTGATATTGAGCTGTATGAGCTGTTTGTATATTTTGGAAATTAAGCCCTTGTTGGTCACATCATTTGCAAATATTTTCTCCCATTCTGTAGGTTACCTTTTCATTTGTTTATGGTTTCCTTTGCTGTGCAAAAGCTTGTAAATTTGATTATGTCCCATTTGTTTATTTTTGTTTTTATTTCCATTGCCTTGGGAGGCTGACCAAAGAAAACATTGGTACGATTTATGTCAGAGAATGTTTTGCCTATGTTCTCTTCTAGGAGTTCTACGGTGTCATGTCTTATATTTATGTCTTTAAGCCATTTTGAATTTATTTTTTTGTGTGGTGTGAGGGAGTGTTCTAACTTCGTTGATTTACATGTGGCTGTCCAGCTTCCCCAAAACCACTTGCTGAAGAGACTCTCTTCTCCATTGTATATTCTTGCCTCCTTTGCTGTAGATTAATTGACGGTGGGTGTGTGGGTTTATTTTTGGGCTCTCTATTCTGTCCCATTGATAGGATGTTAATTTTTAAATGTCATTACAATGCCTTTTAGGTCTTCTTTATTTCTTATTTATTTCTTTTTCCATTTTTACTGAGATATAATTGGCATATAGTACTATAAAGGCCTAGGGTGTACAGCATAATGATTTGGCTTAGATACATTATGAAATGATTACAGAAAAAGTTTAGTAAACATCCATCATCTCATATAGATACAAAATTAAAGAAATAGAAAAAAAATTTTCCCTGTGAGGAGAACTCTTAGGATTTATTCTCTTAACAACTTTCATATATAATGTAAACAGTGTAAATTATATTTATCATGTAGTACATTACATCCCAAGTACTTATTAATCTTATAAGTGGAAGTTTGTCTCTTTTGACTACCTTCATCCAGTTACCCCTCCCCCCATTCCCCACCTCTGGAAAGCACAAATCTGATCTCTCTTTCTATGAGTTAGTTTGTTTTTGAAGTATAATTGGCTTATAACACTGTGTTAGTTCCTGTTTTACAACATAGTGATTTGATATTTCTATACATTTCAAAATGATCATGACAATAAGTTTAGTTACCATGTCACCATACAAAGCTATTATGTAATTATTGACTATATTCCCCATACTGTACATTTCATACCTGTGACTCATTTATTTTGTTACTAAGAGTCTGTACTTTTTAATCTGCCTCCCTTTTTTCTCTCCTCCCCCCAAACCCCTTATTCTCTGGCAACCACCTCTTTGTTCTGTGTTTCTGTGACTCTGTTCCTGTTTAGTTATGTTTGTTCATTTGTTTTGTTTTTTTAGATTCTACAAATAAGTGAAATCATACAGTTTTTGTCTTTCTCTGACTTATTTCACATAGTGTAGTATTCTCTAGGTCCATTTGTTTTGTTGTAAATGGCAAGATTTCATTTATATTTTGTGGCTAATTAATATTCCATTGTACATGTATATACCACATTTTCTTTATCCATTCATCTATGGATAGGCACTGAGGTTGCTTCCATATTTTGGCTGTTATAAATAATGCTGCAATGAACATAGGGATGCATATATCTTTTTGAATTAGTGTTCTTGTTTTCTTCGAATAAATACCCAGAAATGGAATTGCTGGATCATGTGGTAGTTCTGTTTTTAATTTTTTTGAGGAATCTTCATAATGTTTTCCAAAGTGGTCGCACCAACTTACATTCCTACCAACAGGGCCTGAGGGTTCCCTTTTCTCTACACCCTCATAAACACTTGTTGTTTGTTGTATTTTCAATAATAGCCATTCTGAAAGGCATGAGGTAATATCTCGTGGTTTTGATTTGCATTTCCCTGATGATTAGTGATGTTAAGCATCTTTTCATGTCCCTGTTGGCCATCAGTATGTCTTATTTGGAAAAATGTCTATTCAGATCCTGTGCCACTTTTTAATTAGGTTGTTTGGGTTTTTGATGTTGAGTTGTTTGTATATTTTGGATTTTAACCCCTCATTGGATACATCATTTGCAATATCTCCTTCAATTCAGTAGATAGCCTTTTCATTTTGTTGATGATTTCCTATGCTGTGCAAAAGCTTTTTAGTTTGATGTAGTCCCATTTGTTTATTTTTGTTTTTGTTTCCCTTGCCTGAAGAGGCATATCCAAAAAAAAATATTACAAAGACAGATGTCAAAGCGTATACTGCCTATATTTTCTTCTAGAAATTTTATGGTTTCAGGTCTTCCAGTTGAGTCTTACTCAATTCATTTTGAATTTATTTTTGTATATGGTGTGAGAAAGTAGACTGATTCTTTTGCATGTAGCTGTCTAGTTTTCCCAACACCATTTATTGAAGAGGCTATCTTTACTGTATTGTATGTTTTTTCTTCCTTTGTCATAGCTTAACTGACTGTAGAAACGTAGGTTATTGCTGAGAACTGTATTCTGTTCCATTGAGCTCTGTGTCTGTTTTTGTGCCAGTACCAAATTGTTTTGATTACTGTAGCTTTGTAGTATAGCTTCAAATCAGGGAGTTTTGTTTTTCTTCATTAAGACTGTTTTGGCTATTTGAGGTCTTTTGGGTTTCCATACAAATTTTAGAATTATTTGGTCTTGTTCTGTGAAAAAAAATGCCATTGATATTTTGATAGGGATTGCATTGAATTTGTAGATTGCTTTGTGTAGTATGTTCATCTGAACAATATTAATTCTTCCAATCTATGAACATGGTAAATATTTCCATCTGTTTGTGTAGTCTTTGATTTCTTTCATCTTGTTATAGTTTTCCAAATGCAGGTCTTTAACCTCCTTAGT
The DNA here is from genome assembly GCF_028023285.1 of Balaenoptera ricei. Classification (NCBI taxonomy): domain Eukaryota; kingdom Metazoa; phylum Chordata; class Mammalia; order Artiodactyla; family Balaenopteridae; genus Balaenoptera; species Balaenoptera ricei. The sequence continues at coordinate 114,561,999 of NC_082642.1, forward strand.
TAGATTGCTTCCTAGATATTTTATTCTTTTTGATGTCAATGTAAATGGGATTGTTTTCCTAATTTCTCTTTCTGATAGTTCAATTATACTATATGGAAATGCAACAGATTTATATATATATTAATTTTCTATCCTGCTACTTTACCAAATTCATTCATGAGTTCTAGCACTTTTTGGTGGTGTCTTGAGGATTTTTTATGTATAGTATCATGTCATCTGCAAACAGTGACAGGTTTTCTTCTACCTTTCCAATGTGGATTCCTTTTATTTCTCTTTCTTGTCTGATTGCTATGACTAGGACTTCCAATACTATGTTGAATAAAAGTGACAAGAGTGGGTATCCTTGTCTTCTTCCTGATCTTAGAGGAAATGCTTTTAGGTATTCGCCATTGAATATGATGTTAGCTGTGGGCTTGTCATATACGGCCTTTATTATGTTGAGGTATGTTCCCTCTATACCCCCTTTGTGGAGAGATTTTGTCATAAATAGATGTTGAATTTTGTCAAAAGCTTTTTCTTCATCTACTGAGGTGATCATATTATTTTTGTTTTTTCAGTCTGTTAATGTGGTGTTTCACAGTGTTTGACTTGTGGATATTGAGCCATCCTTCCATCCCTGGGGTAAATCCCACTTGATCATGATATATGATCCTTTTAATATATTGTTGAATTTGGTTTGCTGATATTTTGTTCCAGATTTTTTCATCTATGTTTATCAGTGATATTAACCTGTAATTTTCTTTTTTGTTTCCTTTTTTGTTTTTTAACTATATCTTTGATTTTGTTATCAGGATGATGCTGGTCATGTAGAATGAGTTTGGAAGTGTGCTTCCTCTGAATTTTTTTTTGAAATATTTTGAGAAGGATAGGTATTAACTCTTCTCTAAATGTTTGGTAGAATTCACCTGTGAAGCCGTCTGGTCCTGGACTTTTGTTTGCTTGGAGGTTTTAAATTATTGATTTAATTTATTTACTGGTAATTTGTCCATATTTTCTATTTCTTCCTAATTCACTATGGGAGATTGTACATCTCTAAGAATTTATTCATCTAGGTTGTTCATGTTATTGATGTATAGTTGTTCATAGTAATCTCATGATCCTTTGTATTTCTGTGTGTTGGTTTATCTTCTACTTTTTTCACTTCTGATTTTATTTATTTGGGCTGTCTCTTATTTCTTGATGAGTCTGTCTGCTAAATGTTTCTTTCTTATCAAATAAATAGCTCTTAGTTTCATTGAGCTTTTATGTTATTTTTAATATCTATTTCATTTATCTGCTCTGATCTTTATTATTTCTTTCCCTATACTAAATTCTGGTTTTGTTTGTCTTGTTTATCTAGCTCCTTTAGATGTAATGTTAGGTTGTTTATTTGAGATTTTTCTTGTTTTCTGAGGTAGTCTTTTATCACTATAAATTTCCCTCTTAGAACTGCTTTTGCTGAGTCCCATTGATCTTGCTTTTGTTTTCATTTGACTCCAGGTATTTTTTGATTTCCTCTCTGATTTCTTCAGTGACCTATTGGTTGTTTAGTAACGTATTGTTTAACCAACATATATTTTTGTGTTTTGAAATTTTTTTTGAAAAAATTATGAGACTAGATTTCTAGATCTGTCCTGGAAAATGTTCCATATGCACTTGAAAAGAATATGTATTCTGTTACTTGGGATGGAATATTCTGTATGTATCTGTTAAGTTCATCTGAACTACATGTGTCATTTAAGTGTTTCCTTATTGACTTTCTGTCCTGATGATGTCATGGGGTGTTAAATTCCCATGCTATTATTGTATTACTGTCCAGTTATCTTTTTATGGCTGTTAATATTTGCTTTATGTATTTAGGTACTCCTATGTCAGGGGCATATATCTTACAATTATTATATCTTCCTGGATTGATTACATAATTTATCAGTATATAATATCCTTCTTTGTTTCTTGTTACAGTCTTTGTTTTAAAGTCTATTTTGTCTCATGTAAGTATTGCTACCCTGGCTTTCTTTATGTTTCCATTTGTATGAAATACCTTTTCCATCCCTTCACTTTCAGTCTGTGTGTTTCTTTAGAGCTGAAGTGAGTCTCTTGTAGGCAGCATATATGGATCTTGTTTTTGCATCCATTCAGCTACTCTATGTCTTTTGATTGGAGCATTTAGTCTGCTTACATTTGAAGTAATTATTGATAGCCATGTACTTATTACCATTTTGTTAATTTCTTGGGGGGTTGTTTTTGTAGTTCTTTTTTGTTTCTTCTTTTCTCTCTTCCCTTGTGATTTTGATGACTATCTTTAGTGTCACATTTGAATTCCTTTTTGTGTGTATATGTATTATAGATTTGGGGTTTGTGATTTACGTGAGGTTTATAGATAACAATCTATATATATATGTGATTATTTTAAGTTGCTGATCTCTTAAGAGCAAATGCATTTAACCACTCTGCATTTTTACTGCACCCACCCACATTCTGTTTTTAACGTCATATTTTATATCTTTTTGTTTTGTGTAATCCCTTAACTGTTTATTGTGGACTTAGATGATTTTACTACTTTAGTCCTTTAATCTTCCTGCTAGATTTATAAGTGGTTGATCTACTACCTTTACTATATATTTGCCTTTACCAATGAGATTTTTCATTTTGTAATTTTTGTATTTCTAGTTGTGGCCTTTCCTTTTCCTCTTAGAGAAGTCCCTTTAACATTTTTAGTAAAGCTGTTTTGTGATGCTGAACATCTTTTGCTCTTGCTTGTCTGTAAAACTTTAGATCCTTCAAATCTTAATGATATCCTTGCCAGATGGAGTATTCTTGTTTGTAGGTTTTTCCCTTTCATCACTTTAAATATATTGCGCCATTTCTTTCTTGCCTGCACACTTTCTGCTAAAAATTCAGCCGAGTCTTATGGGAAGGAGTTCCCTTGTACATAATTTGTTGCTTTTTCCTTACTGCTTCTAATATTCTCTGTCTTTACTTTTTGCCATTTTAATTACAATGTATCTTGGTGTGGTCTTCTTTGGGTTGATCCTGTTTGGGACTTTCTGTGCTTCCTGGACCTGGATGTCTGTTTCCTTTCCCAGGTTAGGGAAGTATTCAGCTATTTTGTCTTCAAGTATATTCTCTGCCCCTTTTACTTCTCTCTTCTCCTTTTGGGACCTCTTTTTTTTAGCTTTTTATAGTTGATTAACTATAAAAGTTGATTATAGTTGATTTTTCTATAGTTGATTAACAATGTTGTGTTAGTTTCAGGTGTACAGCAGAGTGATTCAGTTACACATATACATGTATCTATTCTTTTTCAAATTCTTTTCCCATTTATGTTGTTATATAATATTGAGCAGAGTTCCCTGTGCTATACAGTAAGTCTTTTGGGACCTCTTTTTTTTTTTTTAATTTTATGTATGTATGTATGTATGTATGCATTTATTTATTTATTTATGGCTGTGTTGGGTCTTCATTTCTGTGTGAGGGCTTTCTCCAATTGTGGCAAGTGGGGGCCACTCTTCATTGCGGTGCGTGGGCCTCTCACTATCGTGGCCTCTCTTGTTGCGGAGCACAGGCTCCAGACGTGCAGGCTCAGTAATTGTGGCTCACGGGCCTAGTTGCTCCACGGCATGTGGGATCTTCCCAGACCAGGGCTCGAACCTGTGTCCCCTGCATTGGCAGGCGGATTCTCAACCACGGTGCCACCAGGGAAGCCCTGGGACCTCTTAATGTGAATGTTGGTACACTTGATATTGTCCCAGAAGTCTCTTAATGCTCCTCAGTTTAAAAAATTCTTTTTTCCTTTCTCTGTTCAGCTTGGGTGAACTACTCTGTCTTCCAGTTTGCTGATCAGTTTTTTGTTTGGGGTTTTTTTTTGGTATCATCTAATATATGGTTGATTCCTTCTAGTATATTTTTTATTTCAGTTATTGTATTCTTCAGTTCTCTTTGATTCTTCTTTATATTTTCTAACTCTCTGTGAAACTTCTCAGTATATTCATCCATTCTACCCCTGAGTTCTTTGAGCATCTTTATGATCATTACCTTGAACTCTTTATAAGGTAGATTTCTTATCTCCACTTCACTTAGTTCTTATTCTGAGGTTTTATCTTGTTCCTTTGTTTGGGACATATTCCCCTGTTGCCTCATTTTTCCCAATTCACTTTTATTTCTATGCATATGGTAGGCTGGTTACATTTCCTGATCTTGGAGATACAGCCTTATGTAGGAGACATCCTACGGGGCCCAACAGCACAGTTTGCTCTGGTCACCAGAGCTATATGTTCTAGGGGTGCCCTCTATATGGGCTGCATGTGTTCTTCTGTTAAGATGGGCTGACTACTGTGAGCACTCTAATAGGCATGGCCAATCCCTGCTCCAGTTGGTGGGTGGGGCCAGGTCCTAGCATGGTTGCCTGCATGACCAGAGGAATTCTGGTCCTGGTGCAGACCCACTGGTAGGCAGGGCCATGTCCTGAGTTGGCTGGCTGCAGAACCCTGGGTGGTTTGGAGGCTAGTGCAGGCCCTCTGGTGGGCAAAGCAGGGTCCCATGGTGCTGGCTCTGGGACATGGAGTCCCAGAATTAGTGTCAGCCTACTGATTGGTGGGGTCATGACCTAGGAGGGTCCTGGGGCTGCTGTTGACCTGCTGGCTGGTGAGGCTGGTTCCTGACATGGCTAGCTGCAGGGTGAGGTGTGTCCCAGAGCTGATGCCAGCCCACTGGTGTGTGGAGCTAGGTCCTGGGCCCTCTGGTGGGTATGGTCAGATCCTGGGGTGACTGGGGGCTGAGAAGGTCTTATGGTAGGCAGCCTGCAGGTGGGTATGACTGTATCCCCACCCAGATAACTGCTTGGCCTGGGGCCTCCCCAAGGTGCTGACTGGCTGGTGGGTGGGGCTGGGTCCTAGTGCCTATATGATAGAGGTTGTATTCTAAAATGGCACTTGCCAGCGCCCGTGTCCTTGTGGTTGAAGAGTTCCCCAAAATGGCTGCTGCCAGCATCTTTTTTCCCAGGGTAAGTCCCAATTTCCTGCTGCCTCTAAGGGAGGCTCTCCAAGATCAGCAAGTGGGTCTGCCCCAGGCTCCTTTCAAAATGCTGCTTCTGCCCTGGGTCTCAGAGTGTGTGAGAGTTTGTGTGAGTCCTTTAAGAAAGGAGTCTGTGTTTTCCACAGTCCTCTGGCTCTCCTGAAAGCAAGACCCACTGGCCTTCAAATACAAACGTTCTGAGGCCTCACCATCTTGGTGCAGGACCATTAGACTGCGCAGCCTGATGTGGGGCTCAGAGCCCTCGCTCCCTGGGGAATACCTCTGTAATTGTGATTATTCTCCCGTTTCTTGCTTACCTGAGGGCATAGGTCTTGACTCTACCATGTCTCAGCCCCTCCTCCCTTTCTTGTTGTGGTTCCCTCCCTTTTTCTTTTAACATCGTTATTGGAGTATAATTACCTTGCAATGTTGTGTTCGTTTCTACTATGTAACAAAGTGAATCACCTATATGCATATATCCCCATATTCCCTCCCTCTTGTGTCTCCCTTGACCCTCCCTATCCCAGCACTCTAGGTGGTCACAAAGCACTGAGCTAATCTCGCTGTGCTATGCAGCTGCTTCCCACTAGCTATCTGTTTTATCTTTGGTAGTGTATATATATCCATGCCGCTCTCTCACTTCGTCCCAGCTTACCCTTCCCCCTCCCTGTGTTCTCAAGTCCATTCTCTATGTCTGCGTCTTTATTCCTGTCCTGCCCCTAAGTTCATCAGAACCGTTTTTTTTTTTTTTTTTAAGATTCCATATATATGTCTTAACATACGGTATTTGTTTTTCTCTTTCTGACTTACTTCACTCTGTATGACAAACTATAGGTCCATCCACCTCACTACAAATAGTTCAATTTCATTTCTTTTTATGGCTGAGTAATATTCCATTGTATATATGTGCCACATCTTCTTTATCCATTCATCTGTCAATGGACATTTAGGTGCTTCCATGTCCTGGCTATTGTAAATAGTGCTGCAATGAACATTTTGGTACATGTCTCTATTTGAATTATGGTTTTCTCAGGGTATATGCACAGTAGCGGAATTTGTGGATCATATGGTAGTTCTAGTTTTAGTTTTTTAAGGAACCTCCATACTGTTCTCCATAGTGGCTGTATCAATTTACATTCCCACCAACAGGGAAAGAGGGTTCTCTTTTCTCCACACCCTCTCCAGCATTTATTGTTTGTAGATTTTTTGATGATGGCCATCCTGACCAGTGTGAGATGATATCTCATTGTAGTTTTGACTTGCATTTCTCTAATGATTAATGATCTTGAGCATTCTTTCATGTGTTTGTTGGCAATCTGTATATCTTCTTTGGAGAAATGTCTATTTAGGTCTTCTGCCCATTTTTGGATTGGGCTGTTGTTTTTTTGATATTGAGGTGCATGAGCTGCTTGTATATTTTGGAGATTAAGTCTTAGTCAGTTGCTTCGTTTACAAATATTTTCTCCTATTCTGAGGGTCGTCTTTTCATCTTCTTTATGGTTTCCTTTGCTGTGCAAAAGCTTTGAAGTTTCATTAGGTCCCATTTGTTTATTTTTGTTTTTATTTCCATTTCTCTAGGAGGTGGGTCAAAAAGGATCTTGCTGTGATTTCTGTCATAGAGTGTTCTGCCTATGTTTTCCTCTAAGAGTTTTATAGTGTCTGGCCTTACATTTAGGTCTTTAATCCATTTTGAGTTTATTTTTGTATACGGTGTTAGGGAGTGTTCTAATTTCATTCTTTTATATGTAGCTGTCCAGTTTTCCCAGCACCATTTATTGAAGAGGCTGTGTTTTCTCCATTGTATATGCTTGCCTCCTTTATCAAAGGTAAGGTGACCATATGTGCGTGGGTTTACCTCTGGGCTTTTTTCCTGTTCCATTGATCTATATTTCTGTTTTTGTGCCAGTACCATACTGTTTTGATTACTATAGCTTTGTAGTATATTCTGAAGTCCGGGAGCCTGATTCCTCCAGCTCTGTTTTTCTTTCTCAAGATTGCTTTGGCTATTTGGGGTCTTTTGTGTTTCCATACAAATTGTGAATTTTTTTTGTTCTGGTTCTGTGAAAAATGCCATTGATAGTTTGATAGGGATTGCATTGAATCTGGAGATGGCATTGGGTAGTTTAGTGATTTTCACAATGTTGATTCTTCCACTCCAAGAACATGGTGTATCTCTCCATCTGTTTGTATTGTCTTTAATTTCTTTCATCAGTTTCTTATAGTTTTCTGCATACAGGTCTTTTGTCCCCTTAGATAGGTTTATTCCTAGGTATTTTATTCTTTTTGTTGCAGTGGTAAATGAGAGTGTTTCCTTAAATTCTCTTTCCGATTTTTCATCATTAGTGTATAGGAATGCAAGAGATTTCTGTGCATTAATTTTGTATCCTGTTACTTTACCAAATTCATTGATTAGCTCTGTAGTTTTCTGGTGGCATATTTAGGATTCTCTATGTATAGTATCATGTCATCTGCAAACAGTGACAGCTTTACTTTTTCTTTTCCAATTTGGATTCCTTTTATTTCTTTTTCTTCTCTGATTGCTGTGGCTAAAACTTCCAAAACTATGTTGAATAATAGTGGAGAGAGTGGACAACCTTGTGTTTTTCCTGATCTTAGAAGAAATGGTTTCAGTTTTTCACCATTGAGAACAATGTTGACTGTGGGTTTGTCATATATGGCCTTTATTATGTTGAAGTATGTTCCCTCTATGCCTACTTTCTGGAGAGTTTTTATGATAAATGGCTGTTGAATTTTGTTGAAAGTGCATTTATTGAGATTATCATATGGTTTTTATCCTTCAGTTTGTTAATATGGTGTATCACATTGATTGATTTGCGTATGTTGAAGAATCCTTGCATTCCTGGGAAAAACCACACTTAATCATGATGTATGATACTTTTAATGTGCTGCTAGATTCTGTTTGCTAGTATTTTGTTGAGGATTTTTGTATCTATGTTCATCAGTGATATTGGCCTGTAGTTTTCTGTTTTTTGTGACATCTTTGTCTTGTTTTGGTATCAGGGTGATGGTGGCCTCGTAGAATGAGTTTGGGAGTGTTCCTCCCTCTGCTATATTTTGGAAGAGTTTGAGAAGGATAGGTGTTAGCTCTTCTTTAAATGTTTGATAGAATTCGCCTGTGAAGCCATCTGGTCCTGGGCTTTTGTTTGTTGAAAGATTTTTAATCACAGTTTCAATTTCAGTGCTTGTGATTGGTCTGTTTACAGTTTCTATTTCTTCCTGGTTCAGTCTTAGAAGGTTGTGCTGTTCTAAGAACGTGTACATTTCTTCCAGGTTGTCTATTTTATTGGCATAGAGTTGCTTGTAGTAATCGCTCATGATCCTTTGTATTTCTGCAGTGTTAGTTGTTACTTCCCCTTTTTCATTTCTATATCTATTGATTTTAGTGTTCTCCCTTTTTTTCTTGATGAGTCTGGCTAATGGTTTATCAATTTTGTTTATCATCTCAAAGAACGAGCTTTTAGTTTTATTGATCTTTGCTATCATTTCCTTTATTTTTTTTCCCATTTATTTCTGATCTGATCTTTACGATTTCTTTTCTTCTGCTAACTTTGGAGTTTTTTTGTTCTTCTTTTCTAACTGCTTTAGGTGTAAGGTTAGGTTCTTTTTTTGAGATGTTTCTTGTTTCTTGAAGTAGGATTGTATTGCTATAAACTTCCCTCTTAGAACTGCTTTTGCTGCATCCCATAGGTTTTTGGTCGTTGTGTTTTCATTGTCATTTGTTTCTAGGTATTTTCTGATGTCTTCTTTGATTTCTTCAGTAATCTCTTTGTTATTTAGTAGCATATTGTATAACCTCCATGTGTTTGTATTATTTACAGTTTTTTTCCTGTAATTGATATTTAGTCTAATAACATTGTGGTTGGAAAACATACTTGATACGATTTCAAGTTTCTTAAATTTACCAAGGCTTGATTTGTGACCCAAGATATGATCTGTCCTGGAGAATATTCCATGAGCATTTGTGAAGAAAGTGTATTCTGTTGTTTTTGGATAAAATGTCCTATAAATATCAATTAAGTCCATCTTGTTTAATCTGTCATTTAAACCTTGTGTTTCCTTATTTATTTTCATTTTGGATGACCTGTCCATTGGTGAAAGTGGGGTGTTAAAGTCCCTACTATGATTGTGTTCCTGTTGATTTCCCCTTTTATGGCTGTTAGGATTTGCCTTTTGTATTGAGGTGCTCCTATGTTGGGTGCATAAGTATTTATAATTGTTATATCTTCTTCTTAGATTGATCCCTTGATCATTATGTAGTGTCCCTCTTTGTCTCTTGTAATAGTCTTTATTGTAAAGTCTAGTTTTTCTGATATGAGAATTGCCACTCCAGCTTTCTTCTGATTTCCATTTGCATGGAATATCTTTTTCCACCCCCTCACTTTCAGTCTGTATGTGTCCCTAGGTGTGAAGTGAGTCTCTTTTAGACAGCATATATAGGGGTCTTGTTTTTGTATGCATTCAGCCAGTCTGTGTCCTTTGGTTGGAGCATTTAAACCATTTACATTTAAGGTAATTATAGATATGTGTGTTCCTATTACCATTTTCTTAATTGTTTTGCATTTGTTTTTGTAGGTCTTTTCCTTCTCTTGTGTTTCCTGCCTTTAGCACTTGTTGTAAAGCTGGTTTGGTGGTGCTGAATTCTTTTAGGTTTTGCATGTCTGTAAAGGTTTTAATTTCTCCATCGAATCTGAATGAGATCCCTGCTGGGTAGAGTTATCTTGGTCATAGGTTTTTCCCTTTCATCACTTTAAATATGTCCTGCCACTCCCTTCTGACTTGCAGAGTTTCTATTGAAAGATCACCCTTTACCCTTATGGGGATTCCCTTGTATGTTATTTTTTGCTTTTTCCTTGCTGCTTTTAATATTTTTTCTTTGTATTTAATGTTTGATAGTTTGATTAATATGTGTCTTGGCGTGTTTCTCCTTGGATTTATCCTGTATGGGACTCTCTGTGCTTCCTGGACTTGATTGACTATTTCCTTTCCCATGTTAGGGAAGTTTTCCACTATAATCTCTTCAAATATTTTCTCAGACTCTTTCTTTTTCTCTTCTTCTTCCAGGACCCATATAATTTGAATGTTGGTGTGTTTAATGTTGTCCCAGAGTTCTCTGAGACTGTCCTCAATTCTTTTCATTCTTTTTTCTTTATTCTGCTCTGCATTAGTTATTTCCACTATTTTATCTTCCAGGTCACTTATCCATTCTTCTGCCTCAGTTATTCTGCTATTGATTCCTTCTAGAGAATTTTTAATTTCATTTACTGTGTTGTTCATCATTGTTTGTTTGCTCTTTAGTTCTGTTAGATCCTTGTTAAATGTTTCTTGTATTTTCTCCATTCTATTTCCAAGATTTTGGATCATTATTACTGTCATTATTCTGAATTCTTTTTCAGGTAGGCTGCCTATTTCCTCTTCATTTGTTTGGTCTGGGGGGTTTTTATCTTGCTCCTTCATCTGTTGTGTTTTTCTCTGTCTTCTCATTTTGTTTAACTTACTGTGTTTGCGGTCTCCTTTTCGCAGGCTGCAGATTCGTAGTTCCCATTATTTTTGATGTCTGCCCCCAGTGGGTGAGGTTGGTTCAGTGGCTTGTGTAGGCTTCCTGGTGGAGGGGACTGGTGCCTGTGTCCTAGTGGGTGGGGCTGGATCTTGTCTTTCTGATGGGCAGGGCTGCATCCGGTGATGTGTTTTGGTGAGTCTGTGAACTTATTATGATTTTAGGCAGCCTCTCTGCTGTGAGTGGGGTGGTGTTCCTGTCTTGCTAGTTGATAGGCATGGGGCATCCAGCACTGGAGCTTGCTGGCCGTTAGGTGGAGCTGGGTCTTAGAGTTGAGGTGGAGATCTCTGGGAGAGCTCTCTCCGATTGATATTACGGGGGCCTGGGAGGTCTCTGGTTGTGCAGTATCATGTACTTTCCCACCTTGGAGACTCAGGCCTGACACCAGACCAGAGCACCAAGACCCTATCAGCCACACGGCTAGGTACGTGGGGATTTTCTTGCCTTTTGTGAAGTCTGAGGTCTTCTGTCAGCATTCATTAGGTGTTCTGTAGGAGGTGTTCCACATGTAGATGTATTTTTAAAAATTTATTTATTGAGTTATTTTTGGCTGCATTGGGTCTTCATTGCTGCGCAGGGGCTTTCTCTAGTTGTGGCAAGTGGGGGCTACTCTTCATTGTGGTGCACAGGCTTCTCATTGTGGTGGCATCTCTTGTTGTGGAGCATGGGCTCTAGGCATGAGGGCTTCAGTAACTGTGGCACGTGGGCTCAGTAATTGTGGCTCGTGGGCTCTAGAGCACAGGCTCAGTAGTTGTGGCATATGGACTTAGTTGCTCCATGGCTTGTGGGATCTTCCTGGACCAGAGCTCGAACCCATTTCCCCTGCTTTGGCAGGTGGATTCTTAACCACTGCACCACCAGGGAAGTCCTGTAGATGTATTTTTGATGTATTTGTGTGGAGGAAGTTGATCTCCACGTCTTACTCCTCCGTAATCTTAAAGGTCCCCCCTTTGGTTCCTTCTTTATATGTTTAGTTGTAGATGATCTCTTCTGCTAGTCTTCAGGTTGTTCTCATTGATAATTGCTCTGTAAATAGTTGTAATTTTTATGTGCCCATGGGAGGAGTTGAGCTCAGGGTCTTCCTACTCTGCCATATTTGCCACTCCCTCCCTTTCTTTTTTAAATTCAATGATATACAATGCAAAGAACTGATACCATATTTCTAAGTACAGGAAAATATTAACTTAAACTTTTTAATGAATAGCAACATATCGTGACTATTTTAATGCCAGTCAGTGTATATCTACATTATCATTTTTTAGTCGCTATAAAATATTTACCATAATTTATTTAGCAAAATCTCAAATAATGGACAGGCAAGTTTTCTGGGGGGTCAAGGACTGTTAGAAAAAAATTCTGAAACGAGATACTTATGCATGTATCTTTTTGGAACGCCTTTGTTATTTTCTTAGGATAAGTTCCTAGAAATGGAATTACTGGATCAAAGAGGAAGCATTTTTAAAGTGTTTGGCACATGTTGTAAAATTGTCCTCCAGAGAGTTTGTATTTATTTATGCTTCCAACAGCAGTGTACAAGGGTACCTATTTCCTTATATACTATTATTATTAAATGTCATCCTTCAAATTTTTATTCCTTGCCAAACCAGTGAGTGGAAAATAATAGTATATTGCATTAATATAAACATTTCTATTTTAATTCTAAAATTATTTTATTCTTTATTTGATAACTGGTTATTGCTGTTAATAATTAAAGCCTGCAGCTCATGTTTGACTTTGAGTGGGGGTATTTCTAGACCTACACATACTTTAAATATAGAACAATTACCTTCTTTGCTCCTTAGTTTCTTTCAAATTCACAGTATCTGGTAGATTCATTTTGTGGAGAAAACGTAGAGTTACTTAGAACACTTGCTTTGTCCATTGGGAGAAAAAAGATTAGATAGTAAAATAGTAATTTCACATCTTGTTTATATTTTATTATTTATTGATAGCTCTATGTTTCAGTTGGTGAATTCATCTTTTCACATGAGCCATCCATAGTCCTTACACAATCTCATGTAGTGTTAATAAAGTATCCCCATTGTAAAAAGTGTCATGGCTCTAAGAGATAACACCATAATTTGAGTCCAGGTTTGCATGGGGTCCAGAGTTTGAATTACTAATTTTTACAGTGTACTACTGTTTTCTAAAGTGGTCTCATGCTAATGATGATATGAATAGATTCTCTCTTGATGATAGAGGAATGAGATAATTAATGCCATCACATGGTACATCTGGTAGCAGCATTTTATTTCCTCAACAGAAAGTTAAAGAATGAGAGAGGAGGGGATTGTCTGCTATTTTTTGCTTCCTTCAGTTCCCTTTCTTGCTGCCAGCTTTCTGTTTAACCCAGTCATGCAGGGCGCAATGGTTTGTGTGAGAGCTGATACTCTTCTTTTCCCATGGGCACTCATCCATGCCTGCTCTATTTTTCTTCATCTCATCTTGGTGTTACATGTAGTCTGCCAGACCTAACTCATTACTCACTCTGGGGCCTGTTTATTCTCCAGAAGTCAGAGCACTGGCCTTGGTGGTTATGTGGTCCTTGGTCTCTACCCTCTGGGAGCTGAGGGTAAGAGGCTCTGTCATACTGGGAAACATTAATCGTGCTGCCTCCCAAGCCACCAGTCCTGTTGTATTAGACCACTAGCCCAGTTATCTCCACATTTTGCAGAAAGCAGTAGCACACCAGCCAGGCTGTGGCATGGGCTTCTTCTGGTTGTATATAGACTCAGAGCCCATGAAATGGGTATATAACTGTTCACAAATATCTCCAGATATAATATTTCTTACAATTTATTCTTTGTTTTCCTTTACAGTAATAAGTTTTCCATTATACGAGTCTGGATTTCTAGCATCCCTTGCAGAAAAATGTACATTTCCCCTCATATTTTCGCATCTTCAGGCCTAAAACAGAATGGGGATTCTTTTTTTTTAAATTTATTTATTTATTTATTTATGGCTGTGTTGGGTCTTCGTTTCTGTGCGAGGACTTTCTCTAGTTGTGGCAAGCGGGGGCCACTCTTCATCGCGGCGCGCGGGCCTCTCACCATAGCGGCCTCTCTTGTTGCGGAGCACAGGCTCCAAACGCGCAGGCTCAGTAATTGTGGCTCACGGGCCCAGTTGCTCCGCGGCATGTGGGATCCTCCCAGACCAGGGCTCGAACCCGTGTCCCCTGCATTGGCAGGCAGATTCTCAACCACTGCGCCACCAGGGAAGCCCAGAATGGGGATTCTTTCTAGCCAGAATTATATTGATTTATACAAACAAGAGGGACTTTGTTCTTTTGCTCATTTCACAAATATTCAGTGAGAACTGAGTGTATGCCAGGCACAACTCAAGGCATAGATGGGTGAACCAGACAGACTAGATCCCCCTTTCATGGGATGGCATTGGGGTAAGGAGGCGGAAATAAACAATAACAAAATTAATGAAATTAGTCGTGCATGCTATGAAATAAATGGAAATAGAATGTTGCAAGTGATGGGTTAGGGTGGTGGGAAAGGGCTACTTACAAGTGAATGTCAGTGAGCATGTGACATTTGAACTGTGACTGAGTGACTAGGAGGGGCCAGATATGCAGAGATCTGGAGGCCAAGGCCCCAAGAGGGAAGGATTTTGGCCCATTCTAGAAGGATAATGTGGCAAGAGCATAAAGAGTGGGGGGAAAAGAAGGAGAAGTCAAAGATAAGGGAAGGATCACATCATGTAGGACCTAATGGGCCATTTAGATTTTATTCAAAATTCAGTAGGAGGCTACTGAAGAGTTTGACGTGGGAGTTTGAAAAAAATCCGTTTCACGTTTTAAAGCATTAGTCTGGCTTTTGTGTGGATTATAGAGGAGCACAAGTAGCAGAGAAACAACCAGCTGGGTGGCTTTTGCAGTCATCAAAGCTGGAAATAACAGTGACTTAGACCAGGGTGAACACAGTATAATGAAAGAGAATTAAATGGCTATGGAATATATTTTTCAGGTGGATCCAAAAGCATTTGTTGATGGATTGGATGGTAGCAGTGATGATGGGGTGAAGGAAATAGAAGAATCAAGGAAGACTCTAGATTTTTCACCTGAGCATTTGGGTACAGTGATGACAGTTACTGAGGTGAAGATTCAGGAAAGAATAATTCTCATGTGGCAGAAGTTAAGGCCTCTGTTAGGCAGAATTACAATTGATAAGCCTTTTAGATGTCCAAGTAAGAATGTCAGTCATGTAGTTGGGGTAAGTGAGACTTAGAGTAAGGGAATCATATTTTAATTAATTGAATCTTAAAAGAAGAGAGCTTCAAATGAAAATATATATAGTTTTGTATGAGGAAAAAAACCCAGCCTAACATCTCTATTTCTGTCAATGATGATATTTTTCTCATTATCCAATGTCTTAATCTGTTCAGGCTACTGTAGCAAAATGTCACAGACTGGGTAGATTACAAACAAAAGAAATTTATTTCTCTTAGTTTTGGAGGCTGGGAAATCCAAGACCAAGGAGGTCATATATTTAAAATTAAAGAACATTAAAGAACAACAACAACAAAAAAACCTAGGTGGGGATTGAATGAAAGAAAGAATGAGTTTGGAGACAAAGTTCGTGTGGATTTTGTGAGTTTTCACAAAGAAAATGTGCATAAAAATCCTTTATACCCTATAAAGTGCCACCCTAAATCATTCTTAGCATCAGAAATTTATGAAATGAAACACTTGGGTGTCCATATAGCAAATGTTAATGGCTTAGATGTCTTGGCCATATAGGACATTTTCTTTGTAGTCTGAAATCCTTTCATTTCTAATCAAAATATTTAGAACTAAAGAACTGAAGTTTATTGTTTTTGAATTAATGTTTCATTCTATTCCTTTGGATTGTTTTGTTCACCTTTTTTGAACTGGAAAATAAAAAGATTCACAAATGTGAATTAGTGACAAGCATGTTCAGTCTACTCTGAAGTATGCATCCTTAGACTCTTTTCTGAATCAATCCACCAAATACTCTCAACCAGCATTTGAATAAGCCTATTGAAAATACTGACATGCTGCACCCCTTGAATCATGGCAATTCACACATCAGCTCAACCTCTTTGAAGTTTTTAGCAGAAACCAGAGAAAGCAAAAATATCATGTTTCATACCTTGTTGTTTAGTCCCAAGAAATGAAACACTTCAGAATTTAGATAACATGCTGCCTTGAGTTTATGCTGACAATTTATGTGAGGTGAAAGAAAAATATACATCATCTGTGTGAAGAATGTATACTGGTACTTGGGCAATGTGCAGCCAGATAGAGCTTGACAACATGGTCCAGATGAGCCAGTGTCTTGCAGGAAACCCTAATAACATCTACTGTTCTGAGGATATTTCATTCTCACTCTGCTGCTGTTGGGCTCAACAATCTCTTAAAAGTTAATGGCCTTCTTCAGAGCTGGCAGAGAAATTGCTGGTATTATAAACAGTAATTTTAAAAAAATTCATTATAATACACACCAATAGAGTCGATTTCAGGTTTTCAGTCCTGTGCCTAAGGGACAAAGAGAGCTTTCAACAAAATGAAATCGTAAGTACAAATAAACTATGATCTTTAATTTATAGATTTTCGGAGAGTGTGTGAAGTGTGAAAAACTTCACATATATTTTGGTGAGAAGGTGTTTCTTTCCATGGTCTCCCTCCCACCAGAGAGGCACAAGTCAACTTTCCTGTCATCAGACTGAAGAGGAGAGTTAAGTTCATCACTATTGGTTTAACTGGCTCTAGGAGGGAAGATTATCTTCTAATTCTATCACAAATGTTCTCTCTTAGCCATAGGTGGAAGAGGGCTTACGAAGAGACCAAATAGAATTAGCAAGTTTTCTGCAATTATTCTGGATTCCAAAAGGAAATAAAGTGGAAAATTTTATTTTTATGGAAGTATTCCATTTGCTAATCAAAGAAGGAATAACAGAGTTATTATATCACTATTTTGCTACCTCTAGCAAATTAACAGATCTAGGTAAAGATCATCAATGACTAGTAACATCATTAAAAGAGAAAAAAAAAAAACTCTTCACCTTGCAATACCTCTGAGGTATTTTGCCAAAAAATTAAACTTGAATCTGCTTATACCTCTACATCTAAATAATATTAGACAAAGCATATATGGAGCAGAGGAACATGTTAAATGACACCATAGAGATACAATTAACAGACTCTAAACTGCAAAAACAATACAGAAAAAACCTCTACTCTCTTCAACAAAAAAACTGAAAGGAAAATATTGGGAAATTTATAGATCTAAAGGAACTTACATTGGGACATATAGACCTAATTTGAATTATGATTTAAGCAGACAAATTGTAAACAAAAACAAAAACAAAAACAAAATTGCAAATGAGGAAAATTTGAATACTGTCTAGAGTATTTTTTTCTTTGTTTTAAAATGAAGTATAGTTGATTTACAAAACATTAGTTTCAGATGTACAACATAGTAAATATTTTTATAGATAATGCTCCATTCAAAGTTATTATAAAATATTTGGTATATCCCCTGTGCTGTACAATATATCTTTGTAGCTTATTTATTTTGTACATAGTAGTTTGTACCTCTTAATCTCCTACCCCTATTCTGCCCCTTCCCCCTTCCTGCTCCCCATTGGTAACTAATAGTTTGTTCTCTATATCTGTGAGTCTGTTTCTATTTTGTTATATTCATTCGTTTTATTTTTAAGTATCATATATAAGTGATAACATACAGTATTTGTCTTTCTCTGTCTGACTTATTTCACTAACCATAATTCCCTACAGGTTCATCCATGGTGTTGCAAATGACAAAAGTTCATTCTTTTTTATGGCTGAATAATATTTCATTATATATATATACCACTTCTTCTTTATCCATTGGTCTGTTGATGGATACTTGGGTTGCTTCCATGTCTTGGCTAATGTATAGTGCTGCTGCAATGTATATGAACATTGTGGTGTATGTATCTTTTCGAATTAACACTTTCCTTTTTTCCACATATATACCCAGGAGTGAAATTGCTGGACCATACGGTAGTTCCATTTTTAGTTTTTTGAGGAACCTCCATTACGTTTTCCACAGTGGCTGCAACAAGTTACATTCCCACCAACAGTGTAGGAGGGTTCCCTTTGCTCCACATCCTCGCCAACATTTATTATTTGTAGACTTTTTCATGATACCCATTCTGACAGGTGTGAGGTGATATCTCATTGTGGTTTTGATTTGCATATCTCTAATAATTAGTGATGTTGAGCATCTTTTCATGTGCCTATTGGCCATCTGTGTATCTTCTTTGGAAAACTGTCTATTCAGGTCTTCTGCCCTTTTTTTAGTGAGGTTGTTTGTGTTTTTGATATTGAGTTGTATGAGCTATTTTTATATTTTTCATATTTACCCCTTATCAGTCATATTGTTCGCAAATATTTTCTCCCATTCGGTAGGTTTTCTTTTGTTTTCTTGATGGTTTCCTTTGCTGTGCAAGCTCTTAAGTTTAATTAGGTTGCATTTGTTTATTTTTGCTTTTGTTTCCTTTTCCTTAGAATACAGATCCAAAAACATATTGCTGCGATTTATGTCGAAGCGTGTTCTGCCTATGTTTTCTTCTAGGGGTTTGATGGTTTCTGGTCTTACATTTAATTCTTTAATCCATTTTGAGTTATTTTTGTATATGGTGTGAGAAAGTGTTCTAATCTTATTCTTTTACATATAGCTGTCCAGGTTTCCCAGCACCACTTATTGAAGAGGCTGCCTTTTCCATTGTATATTCATGCCTCCTTTGTCATAGATTAGTTGACCAGAGGTGTGTGGGTTTATTTGTGGGCTTTCTATTCTGTTCCATGGGTCTATGTATCTGTTTTTGTACCAGTACCATGCTGTTTTGTTTACTGAGGCTTTACTGGTAGTACAGTCTGAAGTCAGGGAGTGTGATACCTCTAGCTTTGTTCTTTTTTCTCAAAGTTGTTTTGGCAATCTGGGTCCTTCTGTGATTCCATATGAATTTTAGGATTATTTACTCTAGTTCTGTAAAAAATGTCATGAGTATTTTGACAAGGATTGCGTTAAATCTGTAGATCCCTTTGGGTAGTATGATAATTTAGAAATATTAATTCTTGAAATCCAAGAGCACAGTATATTTAACTATTTCTTTGTATCACCTTCAATTTCCTTCATCAATGTTTGGTAGATTTCATAGTATAGATATTTTACCTCCTTGATTAAGTTTATTCCTAGCTATTTTGTTCTTTATGCTGCAGTTATTACTTTTGGCTTTCTCTTTCTGATAGTTCATTATTAATGTATAAAAAAGCAACAGATTTCTGTATATTAATCTTGTATCCTGCAACATTGTTGAGTTCATTTATTAGTTTTAACAGTTTTTTAAAAAATATTTATTTATTTATTTGGCTACATTGGATGTTAGTTGTGGTATGCAGGATCTCCATTGCCATGTGCGAGCTCTAACAGGTTTTGTGTGGAGACTTAAGTTTTTCTAGAGATAGTATCACGTCATCTGCAAGTAGTGACAGTTTTGCTTCTTGCCTTCAACTTTTCTTTTTCTTGTCTGATTGCTGTGGCTACGACTTCCAATACTATGTTAAATAGAAGCAGTGAGAATTGGCAACTTTGTCTTATTCCTGAATTTAGAGGAAAGATTTTCAGCTTTTCACTATTGAGTATGATGTTAGCTGTTGGTATGCTATAAATATTACTTCTTGTGTTGAGATATATTCCCTCTATACCCACCTTAATGAGAGGTTTTATCATGAATGGATGTTGAATTTTGTCGAATGATTTTTCTGCATCTATTGAAATGATCATGTGACTTTTATCTTTCCTTTTGTCGGTGTGGTGTATCACATTGATGGATTTGTGAAAGTTGAACCATCCTTGTGTCCCTGGCATAAATCCAACTTGATGATGGTGTATGATTCTTATTATATATTGTTGGATTCAGTTTGCTAATAGACAACGAATCATCCCAAATTGAGGAGGTGGACTTTGGGAGCAATGATATATATATATTTTCCTCCTTTTTCTCTTTTTGTGAGTGTGTATGTGTATGCTTCTGTGTGTGATTTTGTCTGTATAGCTTTGCTTTTACCCTTTGTCCTAGGGTTCTGTCTGTCCTTTTATTTTTAATAACTTAAAAAATTTTTTTTCTTAATAATTAGTTTTTATTTTTTATTTTAATTATTTTATTTTATTTTATCTTCTTTCTTTCTTTCTTCCTTTTTTTCCTCCCTTTTATTCTGAGCTGTGTGGAGGACAGGCTCTTGGTGCTCCAGCCAGGCATCAGGGCTGTGCCACTGTGATGGGAGAACCAAGTTCAGGACACTGGTCCACAAGAGACCTCCCAGCTACATGTAATATCAAATGGTGAAAATCTCCCAGAGATCTCCATCTCAACACCAAGACACAGCTCCACTCAATGACCAGCAAGCTACAGTGCAGGACACCCTATGCCAAACAACTAGCAAGACAGGAACACAACCCCATCCATTAGCACAGAGGCTGCCTAAAATCATAATAAGGCCACAGACACCCCAAAACACACCACCAGACATGGACCTGCCCACCAAAAAGAAAAAGACCTGCCCACCACTATCAAAAAGTAAATACGAAGAATAAATATTAAAAGCAGCAAGGGAAAAACAACAAGTAACACATAAGGGAATCCCCATAAGGTTAACAGCTGATCTTTCAGCAGAAACTCTGCAAGCCAGAAGGGAGTGGGAGGATATATTTAAAGTGATGAAAGAGAAAAACCTACAACCAAGATTACTCTACCCAGCAAGGATCTCATTCAGATTTGACGGAGAAATTAAAAGCTGTACAGACAAGCAAAAGCTAAGAGAGTTCACCACCACCAAACAAGCTTTACAACAAATGTTGAAGGAACTTCTCTAGGCAGGAAACACAAGAGAAGGAAAAGACCTACAATAAGAAACCCAAAACAATTAAGAAAATGATAATAGGAACATACATATCGATAATTACCTTAAATGTAAATGGATTAAATGGTCCAATGCTACAAAATACATAGATTGGCTGAATGGATACAAAAACAAGACCCCTATATATGCTGTCTACAAGAGACCCACTTCAGACCTAGGGAAACATACAGACTGAAAGTGAGGGGATGGAAAAACATATTCCATGCAAATAGAAATCAAAAGAAAGCTGGAGTAGCAATTCTCCTCTCAGACAAAATAGACTTTAAAACAATGACTATTACAGGAGACAAAGAACGACACTGCATAATGATCAAGGGATCAATCCAAGAAGAAGATATAACAATTGTAAATACTTATGCACCCAACATAGGAGCACCTCAATACATAAGGCAAATCCTAACATCCATAAAAGGGGAAATTGACAGTTACACAATCATAGTAGGGGACTTTAACACCCCACTTTCAACAATGGACAGATCATCCTAAATGAAAATAAATAAGGAAACACAAGCTTTAAATGATACATTAAATAAGATGGACTTAATTGATATGTGTAGGACATTCCATCCAAAAACAACAGAACGCACATTCTTCTGAAGTGCTCATGGAACATTCTCCAGGATAGATCATATCTTGGGTCACAAATCAAGCCTTGGTAAATTTAAGAAACTTCAAATCATATCAAGTATCTTTTTCAACCACAACGCTATGAGACGAGATATCAATTACAGGAAAAAATCTGTAAGATACAACCACATGGGGGCTAAACAGCACACTGCTTAATAACCAAGAGATCACTGAAGAAATCAAAGAGGAAATCAGAAATACCTAGAAACAAATGACAATGAAAACACAGTGACCCAAAACCTATGGGATGCAGCCAAAGCCATTCTAAGAGGGAAGTTTATAGCTATACAAGCCTACCTTAAGAAACAAGAAACATCTCAAATAAACAACCAACCTTACACCTAAAGTAATTAGAGAAATAAGAACAAAAAAACCCCAAAGTTAGCAGAAGGAAAGAAATCATAAAGATCAGATCAGAAATAAATGAAAAAGAAATGAAGGAAACGATAGCAAAGATCAGTAAAACTGAAAGCTGGTTCTTTGAGAAGATAAACAAAATTGATAAACCATTAACCAGACTTATCAAGAAAAAAAGGTAGAAGACTCAAATCAACAGAATTAGAAATGAAAAAGAAGTAACAACTGACACTGCAGTAATACAAAGGATCATGAGAGATTACTAAAAGCAACTATATGCCAATAAAATGGACAACTTGGAAGAAATGGACAAATTCTTAGAAATGCACAACCTTCCCAGACTGAACCAGGAAGAAATAGAAAATATGAACACACCAATCACAAACACTGAAATTGAAACTGTGATTAAAATCTTCCAACAAACAAAAGCCCAGGACCAGATGGCTTCAGAGGCGAATTCTATCAAACATTTAGAGAAGAGCTAACACCTATCCTTCTCAAACTCTTCCAAAATATAGCAGAGGGTGAAACACTCCCAAACTCATTCTACGAGGCCACCATCACTCTGATACCAAAACCAGACAAAGATGTCACAAAGAAAGAAAACTACAGGCCAATATCAATGATGAACATAGATGCAAAAATCCTCAACAAAATACTAGCAAAAAGAATCCAACAGCACATTAAAGGGATCATATATTATGATCAAGTGGGGTTTCTCCCAGGAATGCAAGGATTCTTCAATATACGCAAATCAATCAACGTGATACACCACATTAAGAAATTGAAGGAGAAAAACCATATGATCATCTCAATCAATGCAGAGAAAGCTTTAGACAAAATTCAACACCCATTTATGATAACAACCCTACAGAAAGTAGGCATAGAGGGAACTTTCCTCAATATAATAAAGGCCATATATGACAAACCCACAGCCAACATCGTCCTCAGTGGTGAAAAACTGAAACCATTTCCACTAAGATCAGGAACAAGACAAGGTTGCTCACTCTCACCACTGTTATTCAACATAGTTTTGGAAGTTTTAGCCACAGCAATCAGAGAAGAAAGAGAAATAAAAGGAATCCAAATTGGAAAAGAAGAAGTAAAGCTGTCACTATTGGCAGATGACATGATACTATACATAGAGAATCCTAAATATGCCACCAGAAAACTACTAGAGCTAATCAATGAATTTGGTAAAGTAACAGGATACAAAATTAATGCACAGAAATCTCTTGCATTCCTATACACTAATGACAAAAAATCTTAAAGAGAAATTAAGGAAACTCTGCCATTTACCATTGCAACAAAAAGAAAAAAATATCTAGGAATAAACTTACCTGAGGAGACAAAAGACCTGTATGCATTAAATTATAAGACACTGATGAAAGAAATTAAAGATGATACAAATAGATGGAAAGATATACCATGTTCTTGGATTGGAGGAATCAACATTGTGAAAATGACTGTACTACCCAAAGCAACCTACAGATTCAATGCAATCCCTATCAAACTACCACTGGCATTTTTCACAGAACTAGAACAAGAAATTTCACAATTTGTATGTAAACACAAAAGACCCCGAATTGCCAAAGCAATCTTGAGAAAGAAAAACGGAGCTAGAGGAATCAGGCTCCCTGACTTCAGACTGTACTACAAAGCTACAGTAATCAAGACAGTATGGTACTGGCACAAAAACAGAAATAGAGATCAATGGTATAGGATAGAATGCACTGAGATAACCCCACACACATATGGGCACCTAATTTATGACAAAGGAGGCAAGAACATACAGTGGAGAAAAGACAGCCTCTTCAATAAGTGGTGCTGGGAAAACTGGACAGCTACATGTAAAAGAATGAAATTAGAATACTCCCTGACACCATACACAAAAATAAACTCAAAATGGATTAAAGACCTAAATGTAAGGCCAGGCACCATCAAACTCTTAGAGGAAAACATAGGCAGAACACTCTATGACATAAATCACAGCAAGATCCTTTTTAACCTACCTCATAGAGAAATGGAAATAAAAATAAACAAATGGGACCTAATGAAACTTCAAAGCTTTTGCATAGCAAAGGAAACCATAAACAAGACGAAAAGACAATGCTCAGTATGGGAGAAAATATTTGCAAATGAAGCAACTGACAAAGGATTAATCTCCAAGATTTACCAGCAGCACATGCAGCTCAATATCAAAAAAACAAACAACCCAATCCAAAAATGGGCAGAAGACCTAAATAGACATTTCTCCATAGAACATACACAGATTGCCAACAAATACATGAAAGAATGCTCAACATCATTAATCAATAGAGAAATGAAAATCAAAACTAGAATTAGATATCATCTCACAGCGGTCAGAATGGCCATCATCAAAAAATCTGCAAACAATAAGTGCTGGAGAGGGTGTGGAGAAAAGGGAACCCTCTTGCACTGTTAGTGGGAATGTAAATTGATACAGCCACTATGGAGAACAGTATGGAGGTTCTTTAAAACTCTAAAAATAGAACTACCATACGACCCAGCAATCCCACTACTGGGCATATACCCTGAGAAAACCATAATTCAAAAAGAGTCATGTACCACAGTGTTCATTGCAGCTCTATTTACAATAGCCAGGACATGGAAGCAACCAAAGTGTCCATCATCAGATGAATGGATAAAGAAGATGTGGCACATATATACAATGGAATATTGCTCAGCCATAAAAAGGAATGAAACTGAGTTATTTGTAGTGAGGTGGAAGGATCTAGAGACTGTCATACAGAGTGAAGTAAGAAAGAGAAAAACAAGTACTGTATGCTAACACATATATATATGGAATCTAAAAAAAAAAAAAAAGAAAATGGTCAGAAGAACCTAGGGGCAAGACAGGAATAAAGATGCAGACCTTCTAGAGAATGGACTTGAGGATACGGGGAGGGGGAAGGGTAAGCTGGGACAAAGTGAGAGAGTGGCATGGACATATGTACACTACCAAACGTAAAATAGAGAGCTAGTGGGAAGCAACCGCAAAGCACAGGGATATCAGTTCAGTGGTTTGTGACCACCTAGAGGAGTGGGATAGGGAGGGTGGGAGGGAGGGAGATGCAAGAGCAAAGAGATATGGGGACATATGTATATGTATAACTGATTCACTTTGTTATAAAGAAGAAACTGACACACCACTGTAAAGCAATTATACTCTAATGAAGATGTTAAAAAAAAATTAGGGGGATCCACCCATGTTTTCAAACAATAAAAAAGAAAAAAAAAAGAAATATTCACAAAAATACAGTTTTGAATTGTATATTTATAATGTCTTGCTTTCTGAAAAGAATTTTAAATATGCATATATAAATATATGTGTATCAGTATATAAAATCAATATATATGTATATGCATGAATATATATGTAAAATTATATTTATATAAATGTATGTGTATGTAAGTATATACAAATATATGTATCTATAAATATATGTGAATGTGTATATAAATATATCTATATGAATATAAATGTATGATACATATATATATTGCTTGAGTTGAACTTTATAGAAAAGGAAGTATGCTTTTGTAGTGTTCTGTCACTTGTTTTATTTACTCAGCATTTTATCAAGATTTATCCATGCTATTGCATATAGCTTCAATTCATTCATTTTTACTGTTTCACAATATATCATTAGAGGAATATGCCATAATTTATTAATCCATTCTCTTGTCAATGAGCATATTTCAAATTTTCTTTTGTTACCTTTTTCTATAAAATTTCTTGTGTATGTATGCCTGCTGCATATTTTTAAGAATTTCTCTTAAGTATATATAGAAATAATTTAGTTTGAATTTCTGGGATATACAGTATGTTCATTGAACTTTACAGGAAATGTCACACATCTAGCCAAAGTCATTGTAACAATTTACAGTCATTACCAACGTAGAAGAGTTTCCACTGATCCACATTCTATCCAACCCTTGGTCCTGTCAGATTTTCTTAGACTACGCCAAGTATGTGAGTAGAAAATGGTACTTTATTTGGATATCACTTTATCTCATTTTCTTGGTTTGCTTTCCTTGGGTAAGTTCGAACATCTCTTCATGTGTGTTTCCTTTGCTACAATATGTCTATTCACATCTTTTACCTGTTTTTCTATTGGGATTTGTCTTTTCCTTATTGATTTGTAAACATTTTGATACGTTTTTGAGGGTAATTATTTGTCCTTTATACGTGTTGCAAATATTAACTACAAGTTTGTATCCTGTGTTTTCATTTTAAGAAAACTTTTAATAAATATAATTTAAAATTTAATCAAATGTATTAGTCTTTTCTTTTACAGTTAACATATTTGTCTTCTATAGAAAAATTTTCACCTATATTTTAATTTAAATGTCTTGAAGTTTTCCTTTTCATATTTAATTCCTTACTCTACTTGGACTTGACTTGTTTGTGTGTGTGTGTGTACATGTGCATGTGTGTAATGGTTGGAGTCAGAAATCTAATTTCCTTTTTTGCCATGTAGATAAATGATTCTTCATTCTCCACTTACTAGATAGTCTCTACTTCTGCCAGTGACTTGCCATTCTACTTCTGTGCTGCATGAATGTCCATATATGTGTGCTTATGGGTTCTGTGTAATATTTTATTGGTTAATTTTTCTGTTTCTGCACTAATATTCACTGCCTAAATTACTATGGTTCTGTAATAAGTATTAATATCTGGCTATTCCCCATTCTTTACTTTTCTTATTTAAATGTATAAAGTTACTCACCACTCCTTATGTTTCTTACTTAGATATGTATAGGCCATTTGTTATTCCATATAAATTTTAGAATAGGCTTGTCATATTCCATAACAACTTTCTTGGAACTGTGATTGGAGTTATCTTAAATTAATAGATAATTTGGAGGAATTAATAGATAATAGACAATTTGGAGGAAAATTAGCATTCCAACAACAGTGAATATTTCTATCTATTATATAGGATATATCTCAATTTATTTTTATCTTCCCTCGTATTATTCAGTAAAATTTTATCAAATTCCACCTATAAATCTTATAAATTTGGGGGGGGGGTGTTATCCCTAAGTTCTTTATGGTTCTTATTTATATTGTAAATACTGTCTCTTGAACTTTCATTTCCTAGTATTACTCCTAGGATACAGAAATGCAATTGACTTTTGAATAGTGAATTTACATCCAGTTACCTAATTAAACTCACATGATTTTTAATAACTTATTTGTGATTCTATCAGATTTTTATATAGACACTCATTTGCAAATGACAATTTTATTTCCTCCTTCCAATCCTTATGCTTTATTTGCTTATTGCACTACCTAGGATCTCAAGTACAATTTCTCATAGAAGTGGTGTAGTATCTTTATGTGGTGGTTGGTTCCTAGGGAATGCTTCTAATACTTTCCAATTTTGTATTATGTTAATTTAGGTTTTTTATGGATATGTTTATTATATTTAGGTAATACTCTTACAATCTTAGTTTTGTTTTTGTTTTTGTTTAGCTGATTCCATTTTCACTTTACGTATTCATCAAGTTCAGATTACTTTTTTTAGACCAAGGAATTATTAAAATAGGAATGCACCCTAGATATAATCTTAATCTAAAAACTTTCATTATGGATTGAATTTTAGTCTTTTCTTTACATATGGAATGTTATAATGTATGTGTTTCACTAAATATATATATATATGTAAATGATTCATAAGCATCATCATAAACTTAAAATGTCTTTTCAGGTCCTCTGGCCATATTTTAATCAAGGTTGTTTGTTTTTTCGAAGTTGAGTTGTATGAGCTCTTTGTATATTTTGGATATTAACCACTTATAAGATGTATCATTTGCACATATCTTCTCCCATTCAGTAGGCAGTCTTTTCATTTTGTTGATAGTTCCCTTCACTGTGCAAAAGTTTGATGTAGTTCCATTTGGTTATTTTTGCTTTTGTTTCCCTTGCGTGAGGAGACATATCCAAAAAATACTGCAATGATCAATGTCAGAAAGTATATTGCCTATATTTTCTTCTAGAAGTTTTACAGTTTTAGCTCTTATATTTAAGACTTTACTCCATTTTGAGTTTATTTTTGTATATGGTGTGAGAACATTGTCAAGTTTGATTCTTTTGCATGTAGCTGTCCAATTTTCTCTACACCATTTATTGAAGAGGCTCTTTTTTCCCCATTGTACTTTTTTCCTTTGTCATAGGTTTAGTGACCATATAAGTGTGGGTTCATTTCTGGGCTTTCCTGTCCCATTGCTCTATGTGTCAATTTTTTATCAGTACCATACTGTTTCTTATTACTGTAGCTTTGTAATATAATTTGTGTCTTCAGTTTTTTCCATCAATGTCTTATAGTTTTGTGAATACAGGTAATTTACCTCCTTACTTACATTTATTCCTAGATATTTTATTCTTCCTGATGCAATTATAAATGGAATTGTTTTCTTAATTTGTCTTTCTGATAATTCATTGTTAGTGTATAGAAACACAATAGATTTCTGTACATTAATATTGTATCCTGCAACTTTCCTGAATTCATTGATGAGTTATGATAGATTTTGGTGGCATCTTTAGGATTTTCTATGTAGAGTATCATGTATCTGCAAACAGTGATTTCACTTCTTCCTTTCCAACTTGGATTCGTTTATTTCTTTTTTGTGTCTGAATGCTGTGGCAAAATTTAAGTATACAATACAGTATTGTTAGCTATAGGCACTATGCTCTAGAGGGGATCTCCAGAACTTATTTATCTTGCATACCTGAACTTTATACACTTGAACATCTCCTCCCCAGTTCCTACTCTCCCCAGCCCTTGGCAACTATTATTCTACTCTCTTCTTTTATGAGTTTTGCTCTGTTAGGTTCTATATATGAGATCATATTGTATTTGTCTTTTTGTGTCTGGCTTATTTCACTTAGCATAATGTCCTCCAGGTTTATCATGGTGTTGGCAAATGGCAGGATTTCCTTCTTTTCAAGGCTGAATAACGTTCCATTGTATGTATATACCACATTTTCTTTATCTATTTATCCATCAGTGGGCATTTAGCTTGTTTTGATGTCTTTGCTATTGTGAATAATACTGCAATGAACATGAGAGTGCAAGTATCTCTTTGAGATTCTGATTTCAATTCTTTTGGATAAATACACAGCAGAGGACCTGCTGGATCATAGGTAGCTCTATTTTTAACTTTTTGAGGGATTGTCATGTTATTTTCCATAATGGCTTTATAGCAACAATGTACAAGAATTCTCTTTTCTCCATATCTTTGCCAACAATTACCATCTTTTTTTCTTTTAGTAATTGCCATCCTACTAGGTGTGAGGTGATATTTTGTTATGATTTTGATTTGCATTTCCTTAATAATTACTGATTTTAAGCACTTTTCATACACCTGTTGACCATTTATATATCTTCTTTCAAGAAATATCTGTACATGTCCTTTGCCCATATTTTAATGAGATTGTTTTGTTTTGCTATTGAGTTATAGATTTGGTTATATATTTTGGATATTAATCCCTTATCATATGCATGACTTGCAAATATTTTCTCCCATTTCATAGGTTGCCTTTTCACTCTGTTGAATGCTTCCTTTGCTGTCCAAAACTTTTCAGTTAGATGCAATCCAGCTTGAATATTTTTGCTTTTGTCTCCTGTGTTTTCAGGGTCATACCTGAAAAAAAAATTGCTAAAACCTATTTAAATAAATTTTTCTCTATGTTTTGTCTTCAGAGTTTTATAGTTTTGGGTATTACATTGAAGTCTTTGATCCATTTTGAATTGATTTTTGTATATGGTGTGAGATATGAATCCAATTTCATTCTTTTGCATGTGGATACCCAGATTTCTCAAAACCATTTACAAAGGAAGAGACTGTCCTTTCTCCACTTTGTATTCTTGGTTCTGTTGTCAAAGATTAGATGACTATACAAGAGTGAGTTTATTTCTGAGCTCTCTATTCTGTTCCATTGGCCTACATGTCTCTTTTTATGATGGTACCATACTGTTTTGATTATTAGAGCTTTGTAATATAATTTGAAGTCAGGAAATATGATGACTCCAGCCTTTTCATTTTTGGAAAGATTGCTTGGACTATTAAGAATCTTTGGTGGTTCCATATAAATTTTAGGGGTTTTTTTTCTATTTGGGGAGAAAATGCCTTTTCAATTTTGATAGGGATTGCATTGACTGCTTAGATCTTTTAGGATAGTATGGACATTTTAATGTTAATTCTTCTAATCCATAAACATGAGTTATCTTTAATTTGTGTTTTCTTCAATTTCTTTCATCAATGTTTTATAATTTTCACTGTACAGATCTTTCACCTCCTTGGTTAAATTTCTCCCTAAGGATTTTATTCTTGGTTCTACAGTAAATGAGATTTTTTTAAAAATTTCTTTTTCAAATAGTTTGTTGTCTGTACATAGAAACAGAACTGATTTTTGTATGCTGATTATATATATATATATATATATATATATATATATATATAATCATATATACTGCAAATTTCTTGAATTTTAAAATTAATTCTAAGAGGTTTTTTTGGTGGAGTCTTTAGGGTTTTCTATATATAGGATTATGTCATCTGCAAACAGAGACAATTTTCCTTCTTCCTTTCTAATTTGGACACATTTTCTTTCTTTTCCTTGTCTACTTGCTCTGGCTAAAACTTTCATTACAATATTGAATAGAGGTAGTGACAGTGCACATCCATATCTTGTTGCTGATCTTAGAAAAAAAGCTTTCAGCTTTTAACCACTGAGTAGGATGTTAGCTGTGGGCTTGTCATTTATGGCCTTTATTAAGTTTAAGTACAGTTCTTCTATACCAAATTTGTTGAAAGTTTACCATGAAAAGCTGTTGAATTTTGTCAAATTTTTTTTTCTATCTACTGAGATGATTGTATGATTTTTATCCTTCATTCTTTTATGTAGTGTATCACATTGATTAGTTTGTGTATCTTGAACAATCCTTGCATCCCAGGGATGAATCCCGCTTAATCACATGTACCATCCTTTTAATGTGCTGTTCAATTTGGTTTGCTAGTATTTTGTTAAGAATATTTGCATCTGTGTTTATCAGAGAAGACTGACCTGTAGTTTTTATTTCTTGGTGTATATTTGTTGAGCTTTGGTATATCAGGGTAATGCTGGCCTCATAAAATGAGTTTGGAAGCACTCCCACCTCTTCAATTTTTTGGAAGAGCTTGAGAAGTATGGCATTAATTCTTCCTCAAATATGTTGTGGAATTCACCTGTGAAGCCATCTAATCCTGGACTTTTCCTTATTGGGTGGTTTTTGATTACTGACTCAATCAGCTTATTCTTTATAGGTCTGTTCAATTTTACTATTTCTTCATGATTCAACCCTGATAGTTTACATACTTCTTCATGTCCTTAAAGCCTTGTATTGCTGTCTTCATATCTGAAGAAGCAGTTACCTTCTCCAGTCTTTCCAGACCAGCTTCAGGAGAGAAAGACCTTCACCACTCAGCCTGGATAGAGGTTCAGATGGTCTCTAAAACTTTTTTTAAAATTTTTATTGGAGTATAGTTGATTTGCAATGTTGTGTTAGTTTCAGGTATACAGCACAGTGAATCAGTTATACGTATACATATATCCACTGTTTTTTTTAAAGATTCTTTTCCCATGTAGGCCATTACAGAATATTGAGTAGAGTTCTCTGTGCTATACACCAAGTTCTTATTAGTTATCTATTTTATCTTATTAGTGATCTATTTTATCTTATTAGTGGTTTGTATATGTCAATCCCACTCTCCCAATTTATCCCTCCCCCCTCATCCTCTGGTAACCGTAAGTTTATTTTCTACATCCATGACTCTACTTCTGTTTTATAAATAAGTTCATTTGTACACTTTTTTTTAGATTCCACATATAAGCTATATCATATGATATTTGTCTTTCTGTGTCTGACTTACTTCACTCAGTATGACAATTTATAGGTCCATCCATGTTGCTGCAAACGGCATTATCTAAAATTTTATAATTGTACAACTGCTCTACTCCTCTTATTCCTCTTGGGAGGGAAGATTTAGGATTATGTGCCTTCTCTCAATTCTGTAAAGCTAGACTGGGTACTAAGAGACTCTTGTTTATTTTCTTCAGGGCAGTGCCCATAGCAAATTGTGTGCCAGTCCCACAGAGATGAGCCCGTTGCTGATGTTTGTGTGTTGTGTGTTGAAGCTCCCAGAAGGTCTGTGGAGGTCCCCATGTGCCATCTGATGAGGCTTAGTATGTAGGGGAGTGCAGGTTGCTGGCTACAGGGTGTACATACAGAGTGCTAGGGATGCATAACAGCTCCCTGCGGCAGGCACAAATGAGGGGGTCCTACAGGGTTGTGGGTGGGGCTCTTGATGGAGACCCTGAACAGGTTATAGGATCTGTGACCTGTAGTTAAGACCCACTAGGTACTGTGAGGCCTACTTTTTTCTTTGTTCATAGCTATCCTTAAGTTTCTTATCCATGCCAATGCCTTCAGTGTTCTGGGTGGGGCAAGACATAAGTGGGTTTCTTGGGCAACATCCTATAAGGCTGGAGAAGCTGGGTACACACTTTGTTCTCAGTATTCCCCATGGGAGAAATAAAGGACTAAAGGGTACTTGCTTGGCCCTGAGGTGTGCTGCTTGGGAAGAAAATTATAGATGAGACAAAGAAATAGTTAGATACATAGTGATCTTGGATTTCAAGAATTAAGATTGTTAAATTATCATACTACCCAAAGGAATTTACAGATTTAATGCAATCCCTGTCAAAATACCCATGACGTTTTTCACAGAACTAGGATAAATAATCCTAAAATTCATATGGAATCACAGAAGGACCCAGATTGCCAAAACAACTTTGAGAAAAAAGAACAAAGCTGGGGGTATTACACTCCCTGACTTCAGACTATACTACCAAGCCTCAGTAAACAAAACAGCATGGTACTAGTACAAAAACAGATACATAGACCCATGGAACAGAATAGAAAGCCCACAGATAAACCCACACACCTCTGGTCAACTAATCTATGACAAAGGAGGCATGAATATACAATGGAAAAGGCAGCCTCTTCAATAAGTGGTGCTGGGAAAACTGGACAGCTATATGTAAAAGAATAAGATTAGAACACTTTCTCACACCATATACAAAAATAACTCAAAATGGATTAAAGAATTAAATGTAAGACCAGAAACCATCAAACCCCTAGAAGAAAACATAGGCAGAACACGCTTCGACATAAATCGCAGCAATATGTTTTTGGATCTGTATTCTAAGGAAAAGGAAACAAAAGCAAAAATAAACAAATGGAACCTAATTAAACTTAAGAGCTTGCACAGCAAAGGAAACCATCAAGAAAACAAAAGAAAACCTACTGAATGGGAGAAAATATTTGCAAACGATATGACTGATAAGAGGTAAATATCAAAAATATATAAACATATAAACAGCTCATACAACTCAATATCAAAAACACAAACAACCTCACTAACAAAAAGGCAGAAGACCTGATTAGACAGTTTTCCAAGAAGATACACAGATGGCCAATAGGCACATGAAAAGATGCTCAACATCACTAATTATTAGAGATATGCAAATCAGAACCACAATGAGATATCACCTCACACCTGTCAGAATGGATATCATGAAAGAGTCTACAAATAATAAATGTTGGCGAGGATGTGGAGCAAAGGGAACCCTCCTACACTGTTGGTGGGAATGTAACTTGTTGCAACCACTGTGGAAAATGTAATGGAGGTTCCTCAGAAAACTAAAAATGGAACTACCGTATGGTCCAGCAATTTCACTCCTGGGTATACACCTGGAAAAAAGGAAAATGCTAATTCGAAAAGATACATACACCACAATGTTCATATACATTGCAGCAGCACTATACATCAGCCAAGACATGGAATCAACCCAAGTATCCATCAACAGACCAATGGATAAAGAGGAAGTGGTATCTATATGTACAATGGAATATTATTCAGCCATAAAAAATAATGAGATTCTACCTTTTGTAGCAAGGTGGATGGACCTAGAGAATATTATACTTAGTGAAATAAGTCTGAGAGAGGAAGACAAATACTGTATGATATCACTCATATGTGGAATCTAAAAAATAGTATAAATGAATGTGTATTGCAAAACAGAAACAGACTCAGAGAAATGGAAAACAAACTAGTTGTTACCAGTGGGCAGAAGGAAGTGGGGAGAGACAAAATAGGGTTATGGGATTAAGAGACACAAAGTACTATGTATAAAACTGGTAAGCAACAAGGGTATACAGTAGAGCACTAAGGCTATAGCCATTATTTTTAATTACTTTTAATGGCGTATAATCTGTAAGAGTACTGAATCACTGTGCTGTATACCTGAAACTATTATAGTATTGTAAATCAACAGTACTTTAAGAAAAAAAGAATAAAACCTTACAAAACTAGAAAAAATGTTGCTATTTAACTGATATTGGGATAAGAAATAGCCTTTCTTTTCAAACATGAGTATTAAGAAATCATTAAGAAATTATTGGTAAAATTTATTACACGTTTTTTATTATTTACAAATACTAAAATTACTGTACACACAGCTTAAGAGCAAATCTTGACCTGGTCATAAATATTTGCAAATGATAAGCATAGGATTAATTCTCTTAATATATTAAGAATGCTCGTGAATCAATAAGACATTACATTAACATTGTAATATAAATGTGAACGATGATTATACAGAAGATTCAGAGGAAAGCTACAAATGACCAACATGAATTTGAAAATATGTTTTCTTTAAATGAATGTAATTAAAATGACAGTAATATAATATTTCATGTCTATCAAATAATTTGAGATTTCTTATAAAAGGTAATATTTAATTTTATAAAGAGCACAGTGACATATCTACTAACTGACCATATTGTATAAGGAAGAAAATACATATAATCAAATAATTACACAAAAGTATATAATTTCAAAGTATATTCATTTCTATGAATGAAATGTACACAGTTCTATGAGAGCATATAATAAGGAATCTGAATTCTGGACAGTTAGGGGAGGTTTCCCTTGAAAAGTGATGATTGACCTGAAACTTGAGGAATGATTAAGGGTTAAACAGATGAAGAACGTGAATTCTAGGAAGAGGAAAGAACCATAGCAAAGATCCTGTGGTGAAAGCCCA
The DNA here is from genome assembly GCF_028023285.1 of Balaenoptera ricei. Classification (NCBI taxonomy): domain Eukaryota; kingdom Metazoa; phylum Chordata; class Mammalia; order Artiodactyla; family Balaenopteridae; genus Balaenoptera; species Balaenoptera ricei. The sequence continues at coordinate 114,596,667 of NC_082642.1, forward strand.
GGGAATAAAATGGGCATTACATTAAGATGAGTCTGGTGGTGGAGACAGAAACCAAAACATACAGGGATTTGTAATGGTAGTGAAGTCTGGTGTTTATTCTAAGAGCAATCATTTAGTTTTGACAGTGGTATTTACTGCGCTGTGGAGACTAGATTGGAGGAGATTAGGAGAAGTTGCAGGAGCTCATTTAAGAGCCTGGTGCAGATATCCAGGAAACTGGTGATGGTAATTTAACAAAGGAAATGAATAGAAAATTCTGTAACAGTTTTATTTTTCAGATAAGAAAATGTCAAAATGTTCTTTAAGCTGCATTCATCTAATATGGTTTATTCAATCAGTCACTGAAATTGCTTTTCCTTTGAAGAAATAGGCAAATAGGCAATGATATAAAACAGAGTGAAAGCCATACTTATAGAATGCACCCTAACACTGTAGGCATAGAAAAACTAAACGAAGGAGGAAGAGGAAAAAGAGGAAGGAAAATGAGGAGGAGAAAAGTCTATGAAAATATTACTGGTGTCTTTGTCAGGTAGGAGTATAAATGAATTTTATTTTCAATTGTACAGCTTTCACTATTCATTAGATTTCATGCATTAAGTTCATATTGCTTTTAAAATCAGAAAAAAAGATGAGGTATGATAATATAATTTAGTTCACACTTCCATTAGAAACATAAAGCCAAGAAAAATGACTTAAAGAAGACCAAGAATCACAGCTGATAGAATTGCATGAGTAGTGCATTTAGTAGATTAATTAGGTGGCAAAGCAAATATGCCACCTAGATAATTGAGAGCTTTGAAAGGAATGGTCTTGGTAACAGTATTTTCTAGAACATCACTAGCAAATTTATCCATTCAGTTCCTTTTAAGTGTCTGAAACATTTATGGTCCTTTGAGGCTCATGATTCTTGTGAAGATTTTCAAATCAAATGCAGATGCCTGACTGGGCCAAAAAAAAAAACAAGTCAAATAAGGGTAATAAGCTTCATTTGTATGATTTATATATTTTTAATTCCTGATTATTCTCATTTACTCCAGGTTTTATTAATATTGTTAGTAAATAATGTGAGCAGAAGTCAGCACTGCCAGTTAATTAAAGCCACAAATTCTCCATGCAGACTGCTGAGGATTGAATGATGTCTCCTTTCTTACTAGATTTTGTGACTTGGGACAAGACATTTAACATCTTTGTGTCTCAGATTCTTCATCTCTGAAGTGGCAATAATAGTATCACCCTTATAGAATCTTTACAAGTGGTGGTATGACTTGCATAGTGATGAGGAACATGATTCTAGAGCCTGAAATATTCTCAGTGCCTCTTCTATACAGAAGGCAGCCAAGCAGTCCCATCCCCAGGTTGCTTTGTCCAGGAAAGGTTGAAGCTTCTGCATAGTCTCAAGTGTTTCCTTGAATGTGAGATCCAGAAGAAAAGTCTGGAGCATTGGCACAAAGCAGTTCACTGACTTTCCAGATGTAATACATTTTCATTTTCCTAAACACACGGCAAGCCCCAAAGGAAGAATGCACTGTGTATAAAACCAGTCTCCCTGAGCTGTTCATTATTTATAAACAACTTAACATGAACTCACATACTTATACTTATTTCCTTATATGTGTTTTATACTTATTGGTTTATTTAGATAGTGTTTGGATTAAGTCTTCAAATTTAGCATTCTGAAAATATTTAAATATTTCTGACAACTAAAAAGTTTAGTTATCTGCTCAATCCTTGACCAGTTCTCATGGTTTACGGATTAACAGCAAAGCATGATTGCTTTCGTCTTCATAGGTAAAGCTGTCCTACCCGTATCTGAAATGGGGAAGGGAAGAATGTGGTGGGTGCTTCTAGGTATCAAGGACTCACTGGTATCTTTGAAGACTTCAGGGACTGGTATCTAAGTTGAACTGAATTCAGATGTTGAAGTTAGAACAAGGAATTCGTTTCTGAACTTTGTTAATTCTTTAGTTCTAGGAAGTTGATGTGTCAATGAGTTCTTATTGACTAAAAAGTGCATAGTGAAAAATCAGATAAGTCACATCTATCACATTAAATGTTGATGGAAGAAATCACATACTTTGCTTTTGGAAGTCACTGATATTGCAACAGTCCAATATGTTATAGTTCTTGTCATAGGTACACAGGAGTTTAACAAACATTTTGGGTGACTGGATGATGTCTTTGTTACAGAGGGTTAACAGAAATCCTTCTCCTGAAAAGTTATATTGTGAAGACTCAGTAGATCAGACTCAGAAGATGGTGAGAGGGCTTTGGCTCTGCTGGTTATTCAGCAACCAGAGGATCAGTTTAAAAAGAAGTTCAATTGTAGGGTTGGCTTTACTGGAAGCTTACCAACTCATTCTATTATTCTAAATATTATGACATTTCTTTCTCACTTGTAAAATTGGAAGAGATTTTGTTGGGAAGAAATAAGTGAGTAATTGTCTTGGATCTTTAGAAACAATTGTGAATTACACTGAAGGCAGCTACAGTAATGTAAAACTCTTGGACACTTGAGATAAGCCATTTCTTGTGCAGATCCCGTTTTCTCAAAGTGTCTGCTTGATCACACATCCAAGAACTCTCAGCTCTAAATTTCTTTGCCACTTGAGTAATTTCGAAAGATGGATAGAGGTCGTTATTCACTCAAAAGTAGATTCAATAGTGATGGTATAGAAAATACTGTAGTGAACAATCTAGGGCTTCTAGAACCACAGCACTAATTGCCCTGGGTTACAAAAGTATTGGTTACTAATAGCTCTTAGCTGAGTCTTTCTCTGGGCATTGGTCTTGGCTGAAGGATCCACCTCACCCAAGGTTGTATTCCCTTCCCTGGGCAGCCTGCATCCAATATAACTGATTATTGAGGAGTTACAAAGACCCAACCTCATTGCTTCCACTTGGGACTACTCTGAAGGGCCATTCCCAGCTCCAGAACTTCCTGGAGGACTGGCTGAATCCTCTGGTAGAGGACTGCATTGTAGTTCAACTAGTCCCAACTTTGCCTCCCACAAAATATTGTCATTTGGTGGGTTTTCCAGACATACAGGGCATATCTCCTCTAGCCTGTTCTTTTCTCTCTGCCTGTTGATCACTGTCTCAGCTGTTTGTCACAGTGGTTCTAGAATTACCACTTCATTTAAAAGTCTTTTGTTTTTTCCAAGCTGCCAAGGATCATCCTAGCAGTATCTTAACACTTTTTTCCTAAAGTCTTGCCAGGGAGTTAAAGCCTATGTCCCAGAAGAGTGGCAAATAAACTCTCATTTATCCAGCTTTGTGTTCTGCCACCTGATCCAGCACCTTGGGAAAAAATCTCTTGACCCCTGCTATTATATGTTAATGAGATCTTACTGATCCTTTGGCATATACTCCTTTTCCTTCTTGAGCAGACCTAACCCTTCCCTAGTTGGGTCATATTGTAAATTGACCCTAGATATTGGTCTGGTGGTCAGGAGAGGAAGTGAAGACAGATCCTGAGAGGAATGCATATTGTCTTGCAAAGCAGAAAGGGAAGCACCAGTCTTTAACTGGGATACATAGGCCACTTCTGTGAGCTCAGAGGGATCAGGAGGATCTAGGAATTCAAGGTTTTTGATAAATTGACCCAAATGGCCCCATCCCTAGATTCAGGATTCCATGCTTTACCAGTAGACTTCTAATCTTGGCGTATCAGATTTGCCACCGTTAAGAAGTCAACTTCCTCTGGAGCTCTACTACTCTTTTAAAGTTCTTTTCTTCCCTTCAAGCTGCAGAGTCTCTTTTTGTGCTACCAAGAAGGCCCTTCAACCTTCAGAGCTCATATTTAATTAATTATTAATTACTGTCCACACTTGCCATTAATCTGGCAAATGTGTTATTTTCCACCTCTGCCCATATATGAGCTCCTTGATAAGACAAGTATGCTCCAGAGGGTAGGAGATATACATTCAGAAGATTCACAGACTGGCACATCAATGAATTTCACAGTGGTCAGGAGTATATCTATGTATCACCTCTAAAATAAGAAAATTTTTACAACTCATACTTCTCACCACTAGGAAGGTAGCACAATGCCTTGTAGGCCTCTTTAGGTACTGGGAGGCAAAACATTATACACTTGGGAATATTTCTTGGATCCATTTACCAAGTGACGTAAATGCTACCTGCTTTTAGTGAGGCTCAAAGAAGATAAGAGGTCTGTAGCAAGTTCAGGCTGTAATATAAACAGCTCTTAATATGTGGGCCATAAGGTCCAGCAGATCTTAAGTTACTAGAGATTTTTATGATGAGGAAAAATACCATGTTGAACTTATGAGCCAGCTGGTATCAGATAGCATCTGTCATCCACTGCTTCAGTGCTGGGACAATAGGCTCATGAATGGAGTAGCCAGGATGGCAAGATGGCCATGCAAGGGCCCAAGCCATCTGTTCTCACTTATCAAAACTTATCTAGCTACTGCCCCTTCTAAATATCCAACCTGCCAGCAAGAGAAACTAATACTGAGCCCCCATCACTTGAAAGGGTACCCAGGCAACTGATAGTAAACTGATTATATTGGGTCCCTTTTACCCTGAAGAAGGCAGCCTTCATTTTATCATTCCCCCTGACATAGGCTTGGTCATCACCACTATTGAAGGCTACAGAATATTTAATCTGATGACCAGATAATCAAATATCCCATATAACATCAAATCAGACCCCAAATCCCACCTACAACAAAGGGAGTGTGGTAGTAGGTCTTGACACATGGGAGCCCCCTGCCCAGAAGCTGCCAGCCTGATAGGGGGATGCAGTGGCCTTTTGACTATGCAGCCCTGGCATCTGCTAGGATATGTTACTCTACAAGACTGGAATGTCACTGTCCAGGATGCACTATACCCTCCAGGTCAGGGGCCAACAAACTGCAGTCCAAGCACCATATCTGACCTGCCACCTTCATTGTAAATAAAGTTTTATTAGAACACAATCATTCTCTTTCATCTACATTTGCCTATGGTTGCTTTCACACTGTAGCAGCAGAGTCGAGTAGTTGTGACAAAAAAAAATGTATGGTCTGCAACACCTAAAATATTTACTGCTTAGCCTTTTACAAAAAAACTGTACTGACACCTGCTCTAGATCAGTTATTTCATATAGTGCTATGTTCCCAATAGGTTGAATAAATTGGTTCATGAACCAAGGTATGGAAATCAGTATAGCCCCACATATCATCACTTCCAGTGACCCACTTGGGGGAAATGTATATTTTCCAATCCAACAGCTTTATGCTCTGAGGCTAGAGGGGGTAATGCTTTTATTAGGGAATATAGTAAAAGTCCCATGTAATTTTAAGGTATGGCTGTCATCCAGTTACTATGGGCTCCCCATACAAAGAGATCAGCAGGAAAGCGTAAATGACCCTGAATACTAGGGGAAAGCAAAGTGGCTATTATACAGTGGGAACAGGAAAGAATATCCTTGGCAGCCAGTGATCCAGTGGGGCATCTTTTGGCACGGCCCTGCAGCCCTGCTTAATGTTGATGGTAATAGTAAAGTCTAGTAGTCATGGCCTGAGCATGTCATGGTGACCAGGGACTTGGATTCCTCATGAAAAGGGGTCTGGGTCACCCACCAAGTAAGCCACCTAGACCAGCAGAAGTGCTAACTGAGGTTGAAGGGAATCTAGAATAGTTGGTAGAGGAGAGAGATGCTGAGCCTCAGTTGCTGTCTAGAGACAGCAATATGCGGCCCGTAGTTTATCCCATTAAGCAACCCTTGTATAGTTCCCCAGAAAAAGAGACCAGCTTTAATTCTGGAAAAGAAGCTCCCAGATGGGAGGAATTTACAGTAGGAAGAAAATGGATCCGAGTGGCATAACGAGGGATAATTTCTTTCTTCTCTAACTTCGCCAGTATCATTTCGTACCATTCTCCTCTCTCACTACATTCCAATTACATTGGTCTCCTTTATCAACACGCCAAGACCTCAGACTTCTAGGCCATTGGATTTTCTTATTCTTCCTGCCTGGAATGCTTTTCCCCTAGCTTTTTCCATAGTGGTCTCAATTTCCTCCTTCAAGTCTCAGTTCAGATGTCATCTCCTCTGACCAGGTTTTGCCAGACCACCTTATCTAAAGCAACCTTCCCAGATTATGTTCTATATTACCAGCCTGTTTAATTTATAACACTTACCACAGTCTATTGATTATGTTGCTTATTTAGTTATTTGTGTCTTCCCCACTAGAATGTAAGTTCTATAGTGGCAGGGAAGTTGTCTGTCTTATCATTGTTTTCCCAAGGCAGACAGTGACAGGCATATACTAAGGGTGCAGAAATACTTGTCAATTCACTCAATAGATAAATGGATTAAGAAAATTAAGGAGATCTGTGTGGGAGGCAGAATGAGCATTATTAAGCATTCCACACTGTGATGTTGATGCAAATTTCTTATGCTACATTTTGAGAAAGAGTTGTTTAGTGGTTAGGAGGTTTAAAAATGTCTTTGAATTATTTCTTACAAAATTTTCTTTTTTTTTTTGGCTGCTTTGGGTCATCATTGCTGCACGCGGGCTTTCTCTAGTTGCAATGAGTGGGGGCTACTTTGTTGCGGTGCATGGGCTTCTCATTGCAGTGGCTTCTCTTGTTGCAGAGCATGGGCTCTAGGTGCACAGGCTTCAGTAGTTGTGGTGCATAGGCTCAATAGTTGTGGCGCACGGGCTTAGATGCTCCACGGCATGTGGGATCTTCCCGGGCCAGGGCTCGAACCTGTGTCCCCTGCATTGGCAGGCGGATTCTTAACCACTGCGCCACCAAGGAAGTCCCCCAAATATTTTGATGATAATAATAATCTATAATTTTATTGAGTTGTCTGCCATATGTCAGCTCTGTGCTTACTTACCACTATATGTATGTTACCACATTTAATCTTATGACAACCCTATTATCGTTTCCATTTTACTGATGAGGAAGCTGAAGCTCAGAGTAGTTATGTACTCAGTCAAAGTTTATACAGTGGTAAGGAGATTCAGAACCAGAACTGAGAACTGTCTGATGCCAAAACCAACGCTTTCTTGTACACAGGTACATGAGTGGGTCCCCAAATCTGTTGCTCAGAGTTGATTCAATAATACTGTTCTCTGGTCCTCTCCACTTTTTTTCTTTTGCCTTGTCACTAAAGAGGAAGGAACTCATTACTCCAGCCAGATGGCAGCCAAATCACACCTCTCTGACGACAAACTGACTGCCTTTACTCCAAATGCCACATGAATCTGAATGTTCAAATCACCCTTTCAACATACTGCCAGGAAAAAATACAGGGGACATGATTGAATATATCAGACATAGTCTTAAATCCCTTAGTGTGGAGAGGTTTGAAGCTTTCAAAAATGGAAAGGATATTTCAGGCTGTTAGATGTCTTGCTTCAGACTGCTGGTTGAAAGACGTTACCTTCCCAGAAAAGGTAGGCTTGAGGAGTCTTAGGTGATATTTCAAGAACTCATGATACTAAATTGAACTGGAAACCTTGCCAAAGCAGAATTTTCCTAGGACATTGCTTTTCATTCTGCTATTTGTCATCATGAATATATATTTGTTCCATAAATGTACACGTATTAGATGCTTTCTAGTAATGATGACTGACTACTCCCAAAAAACATTCTATTTTGTTCTTGAGGCTGTTTCCTCTCTACCTGTTGGACTCATCTTTATCCTGAATAACTGTCCCACTGGAGAACATAGAGCATGACTTTGTAGCTGTATTTTCATCAAAGGAGTCAACCAGAATAAAATGTTGTAGAATTAATGTCTTGAGTTTAAGTTCTAAATTCAATTATCTTTTTGTTGGCTGTTATCATTATGGTAGTGACAGAAACCAGAAGAGGAGACAAGGAGATTGACTGTTAACTCTGCTGCTTAGAAATAGAAGTAGAGGCAACATACTAAAGAAACTTTCATTTATTATCTAAGAAGTAAATGGAGAACAATAAATGAAATAACTTTTGTTAGTTTTATAAACTTTATAACTTAGTTCTGTTTAAAGGCTACTTAAAGTGAATTTACTTCATTAGGGACCAAAATTTCACATTTAACAAGGAATGAAAGACTTGTTGAAATTTATATTGAACAATAAAACTAAAAATTATAAAAGTATATTTATTAAACCAAGTAATATAATTAAGTTATTAAATTAAATATACTTCAACCGATGCTAATATTAGGAAGAAATAAAGTGTAAATCAAGTTCTCCCTTTTGTGGTGGGGAAATCAGGCAAAACCATTTGATATAATGTTATGGCATCCGTCATTCCACCTTTGACATTTACCGCCATGAAGTGTCATTTTTGCAAAGAAATATGGAAGCTTCATTAATTTTTCCCAGTGGTCTTTTACAATTTGTTATTCAAAACCATTTTCTTTTAGAGTATTCTGGCATCATTCTTGCCTTTATTTTTATCAACTTTAAACTGGACTAACTCTTCCAAGTCATTATTTGTCAATAGCATTACTTGTGATTCCTCAGCACCTTTTTCTTGTAAGATTGGATAATCATCCATAAACTGATAAGATAGTTTCTTAGAATGGGCAAAGGATTAATGTAATTACTAAATAGAAAAAGATGTTTGAGTGGAAACTAATCTTTAAATTAATATTCTTATCCTTTGACTTTCGCTTTCCTAAAGAACAACATGTCTGCAGAGACTTAGTGAATAAAAATTCATAGAATAGAGGAGTAGTTTAAAGAAAAGGCTGTGGAGTGAGAAAGCATCTATTAGTCAGCTCAGGCTGCCATAACAAAATACTGCAGGCTGGGTGGCTTAGACACAGAAATTTACTTTTTTTTTTAGTTTTGGAGGCTGGAAGTCCAAGATCAAGATGCCATCAGGGTTGGTTTCTGGTGAGGCTTGTGTTCCTGGCTTGTAGATGGCCCCCTCCTCATTTGTCCTCACCTGGCCTTTCCTCTCTGCCTGCAGGAAGAGAGACATCTCTGGTGTCTTTTTCTTTTTTATAAGGACACAAATCCTATCAGATTAGCCCCCAACCTTATGACCTCATTTAACCTTAATTATCTCCCTAAAGGCCCTATCTCCAAACAGAGTCACATTGGAGATTAAGGCTTTCAGCATATGGATTTGGAGGCACACAACTCAGTCCCTAGCAACATGTGCTCATATCATAGCTCTATTGCTTCCTCCCTGTTTCATCTTGGACAAATTATAAACATCCTTTAGCCTTAATTTAATAATCTATGTGATATGGATAATTACTCAACTCATAGGATTTTGACATAAGTTAAAATAAGTAGTGTATTTTAAGGACTCAACACAGTTCCTGCCATAGAATAAGTGCACAATAAATACTGGTTGTTTTTATGGGTTCCTGTTGATACCCTAGTACTGATTAACTATGAACAGTAAGAAGGGATTGACTCCTTTTCTTCATGGCAGTGAGAAATGGGGAAGCTGGGTTTGTGGAGAAGGGATAGAGTGGGTGGAAAAAGCTACTAGGAGGAGGGAAAAGCAGACTGAGTCCCTGAGGCATCTAGCAGGAGTAAGAAAAGGAACCTGCCCAAGGAGTCTTGGTGCTCAGTGACCCAAAGACATATGAAGTTTCCCAATCTGTCTGTCTTTCCCAATAGGCTCAAAGCTCAAGGAGAAAAATGGCCATGTTTTATGTACCTTTGTATTCCTGAAATTATCTGACATATTACTTTACCTATACTCAATGATCAGTATGTGTTTATAGAATTTGTATGGTATTTATTGATTTAGTTATTTATTATTTAATTATGATCAGCCTGGCTCTTTGCCTAACCAGTATTTTGGGGGTCCACCCACCATAGATGATTAATTGGATCACCCAGATTATTCTGAAGTATCTAAGTTTGCTGGAGTTTTAGAGAAACACAACTGTGTTAGTCTAACTCAGGGATAATCATGACAGTCCTTCAGTTGCTTAAGAGGAATATTGAGACGAACCTGGTATTCTATTGTGCATAGAAAACAAAAGTCATTAAATAAATACCCAACCTCTCTTTGAAGTCATTCCCTCTTCAGCCTTGCTTTAAATTTTTTCCTGTTTATTGATACTGGTGCATTTTAGTGGGTTTTCTCGCTCATGTGTTCTTTTGCTCATCATTGCTGTTCTGTGGTTTCTAGATTAAAAAAATTTTTTTCTCCAGGATATTCTACCAGGTTGCTCCCTTTTTTTAGTTTTCCTCTTCTTTCTTTCTTTTCCAAAACTATAGAAATTAAAGATGGAAAAGACACATTGCTCATCAAATCCCTCCTCTTCCAGGGTTGGATAGTCCTCTTTAATAGAGCAGTTTTTCCACTGAGCTGAAAATGATTCAAGTGATGGGGTTTCCACCACTTCCTGTGAATGACTCTTCCACAGACTGACAGATCCCATTACGTGGTCATTTTCTCCCTTATGCTCTGCCTACATTTTTCTTTGCTCAATTTAATTCTGTTTCTCTTAGTTATAACCCTTTGCATAGCTCAAAGAAATTCCTCTCCCCTTTTTGTTCCATAATTCTCTCAAATATTTGCAGATGGTTATTATTTCTCCTTAGTCATTATTTGGGCCAGCCATTTGAATTGGGTCTTTCATCTTTTCCTGTTATCCAGTGCCTATAGTTTTTTCAATCTTTTGGTATTTGTGCTCAAAACTTATCATTTAAAAAAATGTCCTGACTGCTTTGAAATGGAAAGGTCCAAATCTCAGCGCGAGACATTTCTTTCAGAAACTTCAAGGTGAAAGCCACACACCTTGTGGTCTCATATACCTATAGTTTCTGTTGTAATATCAAGCAATTGTGCTTCTTGATTCAAATGTTCCAGGTTCAAATTCTGTCTCTTTCATGAAACCTCATTCACAGCATTTGGCATTGTTAGGGGAAAGGACAAATACTGCACTGTCTGAGGGAAAAGGATACTGCTGTCAAGGAACATTTAGAAATATCCTAAAACAGGTACTATTCCTCTGAAAGAGGGATACAATTTTTCCTAAAATGAAGTTTTAATTAAAGAAGATAATTTTCCCTTAAAATTTTTTAAAAATCTAATTTACTCATCCAATGTGCTCTCAGATTTCTAGGTTCATTTGTGGCAGAGTTCCTTACTAACCACTGCGAGAAATACCATTTGAATATTGTGTTCTGAGAAATAGATCGTTTCTTTAGACCTGCCATATTATTTTATTTGCAACATAAATAAAGATGGTGTGAAGTATATGTACAGCAAATATCAAAGGGCCCAAGGTCTGGAGAATTCCTGAACATCGCAAGTTCCCTGAGTCTCCTCCTTCTTGGTCTCCTGGGTGGTCATTGAATAAGTCAGATGTCCTTTTCTCATATCTAATGGATTTTTCTGTTTGTCAGTGACTATTGCCATGAAACATAATTACCATTTCTTTCTTTTTCCTTTATTCTTGTTGCTGCACACTCCTAATATTTTGCAGTGCCAATTGAAGCTACAAGGCTAAGTTGTTAACAACATTTGCTTTGTTTTCTGATCTTGGAAATGATGAAACTGTAAGATAGTTGCTTGTTAACGTGGGATGTCTTCAGTATAGACCTGTTAGGACCATCGATAGAGGCCAAATAATAGTGTAAAAATACATGGGTTTTGGAGCCAGATGGACCTATTATAGAGACTTATCTGTGCCTTGCTGTGAAATCTAAAGCAAATACCTTCTTGTTTTCTTTTTCTCTCTCTCTGAATTGGGAAATATGGCTAGTGGTTTACTAGTGATTGCTTTTTTATCTTTAATAGCTTATTTACAATAGTTATCTCTACAGAGTGTACCAAAATTAGGTAATGTTATGATCCCCACTCACTGTATTTGTTTGGCCAATCCTGCTCATCATCCTCATAGAAATCAGACCCTTAGGATGGTTATACTTTCCAAATAAATTCTTCACCTGTCTTCCGAGTCCTGAGTTTGCTGAAGAAGTATTTTGCTTCCTTGCTAATGTATTTTTCCCTGCACAGAATGTCTGTTTTATGGCATCAATTCATGCTTACTACCTATATTATAATTTTCGACTACATTAAAACCATTTACTCAGATTTCACTATGACTACCATGATTCGTTGCTCACGATTGTCTTCTATAAACACTTGTTATGTCTAGAGAGTTAGCACATAATGTTCTTAGTGAGGGTGCTTTCTCAGGTAATTGCTTCAGCCAGAATACGTGGAAAGAAAGGGCATGTAATTTCTGAATTCTTGTGAAGTCTGATAATGAAGGATATCTTGGGGAAGGATATGAATCTTTATAATTGTACTTTTTTCTTGTGAACGCATCTATAGCTCTCTCTCTTTTATTATTTTCCATTGTAGTAGATGGAAAAATCTGATGCTCAGTGGGTGGCCTCCCGGAAGTGAGAGAGAAAAGTAAGGTAGAAGCCATAGTGTTTTTTATGACCTCCACAGTGGGTGAATACCAGGGGCAGACTCAACAGGAGCCACCTTGGAGGATGGCTACTGCAGTAGTTTACCATTTTGTTTAATTGAGATTTTAATTGATGTAATTGTAGATTTATATGCAGTTGTAAATGACTATATGGAGAGATGCAGCACACACTTTGCCAAGTTTTCCCCAATTTTGCATTTTGCAAAACTGTAGTATAATGTTATGACATTGACATTGATATAATGCACCAATTTTATTCAGCTTTCTCAGTTTTTCTCCTACTCATGAGTGTGTGTATATGTGTTTGTGTGTATTAAGTTCTATTCAGTTAAATTAGATGTTGGTTCACGTATCCAACACCTCAGTCAAGATACTGAACAGTTCCAACACCACAAGAATTCTTCCTCTTGTCTTTTTATAACCACACCTTCCTCCCTCTTGTACCAACTCCCCTCCCCAACCCTGACTCCTGGTAATCACTAATCTGTCCTCATTTCACAGGCAAATTATTAAACAAACTATAGTATATACATACCACAAAATACTACTCAGCAATTAAAAAGAAATGGACAATTAATGTAAACAGCAACTTAGATGATTCTTCAAGGAATTATGCTGACTGAAAAGTTCCTTCTTATTCTCTCTCTCTTTTTTCTTTTTTTCTCTTTTTTCTTTCTATTGATCATTTCTCTTCTGTTTGAAGAACATCTTATAGCTAATTTTTAACAGGAGGTTTGCTAGTAACAAATTCTTTTACTTTTCTTTCCCTTGAGAATGTTTTTCCCTTAATTCCTGAATAATGATTTCTAAAGATATAGAATTCACAACTGATCCTTTGTTTTTTTCTTTTAGCACATGAAAAATATTGTGTCACACCCTAATGGCCTCCTGATTTCCAATGAGAAACCCACTGTTATTTGAATTGAGGTTCCCCTACAGATAATGTGTAGTTTCTGTCTGGTTGCTTCTAAGATTTTTTTCTTTATCATTAGTTTTCAAAAGTTTATGAAATGTCTTGGTGTGGATCATAGTTTATACTTTTAGGGGATTTGCTCAGCTTCTTGGAACTGTAGGTCTGAGTCTTTCATCAAATTTGGAAAATTTTCAGGCATTATTTACTCAAATACCTTTTCAGTCCCACTTTCGTTTTCCTCTTCTTCTGGAATACCAGTGATATGAATGTTGATTTTTCTTATTGTCTCTCAGGTCCCCGAGATTCTGTTAGTTTCTTTTGGTCTGTTTTCTCTGTGTTGTTCAGCTTAGGTAAATAACCAGCCTACTGTTTTTGTCCTCAGGTTCATCTAGTCTATCTTCTGCCATCTCCACTCTACTATTGAGCTCATTCAGTAAGTTTCTATTTTTGTTATGGCATTTTTCAGCTCTATAATTTCCATTTTGTTTATTTTTTATAACTTCTATTTCTTTGCTAATATTTACTATTTTTAAATTTTATTTTAAGAGAATTTGTAATAGATTGTTAGAGTATTTTTATGAAATTTCTTTATAGTTGTCAGATAATTCCAACATCAGATTCATCTTTTTTTAAATTTCAGTTGATTGTCTTTTCTCATTCAAGTTGCAATTGTCTTTGTTCTTGGTATGGTGGATGGTTTTCTATTATATTCTTGATGTTTCTTGTCTATTATATTAGAGGACACTGCATTTTAATTAAATCTTTTATTTCTGGGAGCAGTACCCTGTTTAGATTTATTGCATGAGGTTTGGTGTACTTTGTAGACTGTGATTCCCATGGTAGTTTTATATTTAGAGCCTATGTGGTATTATTTTGGTCTAGTTGGTTGACCTGGTGATGCTGGGGCACGTGTTGTTCCTCCCAGTGTTGCCTGAAGGTGGAGAAGGGTTACCCCAAGATGAGTGTGCTGAGTTTTTCTCAGTGGATGAGGGCTGATACCTCCTGGTTGTTCCAGTATCTCTGGGCGGGGATGGGAGATTCTCAGGCCTCTGGGAAGTGAGCTTCCCAGACAAGGCTGAGTCTCCTTTGCTGGTTCCACTTCATGTCTACTGCAAGACAGGAGTATCAGCCTCTGCAGGGAAGGAGAATGCTTCCCCAGGCTCCCTGTTTTTGGTATGGCTCCCAATCCATTCCCCTTACCTAAGGAGTCTGGCTCACTTGATGTTGTCAGAGGGACTCCTGTTCAGTCCAGGGAAGTGATGAGCCTACCTCAGCTGCCTTCTTTTGTTAGGTTGGGGATCAGGAAACATCGGGCCTCTGTTGGGTAGGGCTATCACTGTGTCATTCCTCCAGTCCTGGGCTCTCAAACTAGCTCTTCTTCTTCTCCCCATTTTTCAGAGTTCTTCTTTTGTACCTTATACCATTTCCAGGATTTATAGCTGTACTTGCCAGAGAGGAGCAGAGAAAAACAGGTCTACCTCATCTAGTAGTGTATCTTTTAAATCTTCAACTTAGGTAAATTTTCTTTAATTCATTTATTCCTTCATTCATTCACTGAGCACCAACTGTGGGTTTGGCACCATTTTAAGTATTGGCAGTGCTAAAGAAGTACAAGATTCCTGTCCTCATGGAGTTTACATTCTAATATTTCTTTGATTATCACTTTTACCACATCTATTTATTTTTCTTCTTATGTTTTTGCCTATGATTTTCCTTTCTTAGTATTTTGTAATATATGTTTAAAACTATACAAGCTATTTCTTAGTGATAGCCAACTTATTTTCAATTTATCTAATTAATTTTAAAGTTCTTCTGGTCCAAAAACTGTTATGTGCATGTACTCTAATTTATCTCCTTAATAAAATTTTGATTAGAGTTTCCTTCTGTTTCTGCCATTAGTTATGCTTCCACTATTCTGTTTATTTGATGCTGCCATTTTCCCACAAGCAGTCACATCCCCTTAAATGACTATTATTACTCTTATCAGTAGGCGTAGATGGGACAGTAAATAATGGCATAAGGGATTTTTCTCTGGGAAATTGGTGGAGATATGTTTGGCAAAGTGAAGCTTCTCTGCTGAGGCATCTCAGAGGAAGCCTTTTTCTAATTTATTGAAAGTAAGAATGGTTTGCAATTTCTCTCTGGGGCAGTGGCACTAGGGAAATGGCTTGTTTTTCCCAGAGCTGCATATAGCAAGCTATATTTTACCCACTCCAATAGGTTTAACTTAATGGCTGGCCATATCCCCAGTATGAGTCCCACCCCAGGATACATAGAGAATTGGTGCTTTGTTTTTGCAGAGAAGCAGCCCTTTTTCCAGGACACTGGGCTCTCAATTACACCCTGTGCATATACCTGATTCATGAGGCTATAAGGTTTAAAATATATCTGCATTCTTCCCAGCCAAGATTATTTTAGTGGTTATGTCCTCCAACAACGAATGGTCATGGAAAGTACCATCTAATTTAATTGCCTCTGCCAGTTGGAGGAAAGAGAGAGGAAAGAACTGGAGTATCTGTAAATCATGGCTGAATTCACATTGGAATGGACAGAGAGTTACTAGCAGAAAAAAAAAAGATGAAGGTTACAGTAAGGGTGAGGACATGAAGAAGTGTGAGTGCTTCTATGGACAAATCTTATAGCATTTGTATTTAGAACGTGAGAAGAGGAGACACTTAGGGGAAAACGTAAAAGCATGGGGGTTACTGAGACCAAAAGACGTAGAAAAAGGGATATAAATCTTTACCTTGATGTATGATTAGAAACTCCTCCCACCTGGAGTTTTCTTGAGTGACAGTAATGTATACTTAATCTTTAAAAAATAATGTCTGAGTATTGGATCAAAGTTTCTCTGAATATAACACTTGGTCAGGAAAAGGCAACCAGTGGCTAAGTTTTATGCAGATTAGAAAAGAGTCCCTAGGGACTTCCCTGGTGGTCCAGTGGGTAAGACTCCGCACTCCCAATACAGGGGGCCTGGGTTTGTTACCTGGTCGGGGAACTAGATCCCGTATGCATGCCACAACTAAGAGTCCACATGCCACGACAAGGATCCTGTGTGCCGCAGCTAAGACCCCAAGCAAACTAAATAAATAATAAATAAATAAATAAATAAATATTTTTTTTAAAAAAGAAGAGAGGACCTAAATTAACAGGTAAAAGTCATAGATTTTGCAGGTAGGCAGTACTTGTTTAAAAACCTGGCTTGACCAATTACTTGCTGGAGTTTTAGGAACATAGTTAACCTCTCCAATCCAATTTTCATACCTGTTAAATGAGGATATAACTTCCTATGTGGCTTGGGATAAATTCTAAAGTCCCCAAATGTACTTTTAAAAGACCATTATAATATGTCCATGGCCTCCAACCTCCTCTCATTGTGCACACCAGCTCAAGGAAACCAGGACTCATTTTAATTCCTTGAATATACTATAATCTTTCACATGGCTGTAATCTTCCCAAAGGTTGTTCCCATTGCCTATAAATCACTCCTCTTCTCTCTCTTTTCCTGCATAACTCCCATTCATCCTTCAGGTCTCAGTTTAAACATACATTTCCTCTGTCTACATGTCCCTTAGTCTAATTCTCCTTCTGTTCTCTCATAGTGCCCTGTTTCTTTATTATAAAATTCAAAACATTTTCCTATGATTATCTGATTCTTTTCTGTTTGGGTTCTGTCTTCCCCATTGGTTAGGGACTGTCTCAGTCTTGCCATTATAGCTTCTGTATTTAGCAGAGCTCCCGTCATATATTAAGTACTCAGTAAATATTTGTTAAATGTAAAAACAAATGAGCAAATGATGCAGTGCCTAAAATGAAGTAAGTGTCCAGTTAATGGTGTCATTACCAGATCCTCTCAACTTCATTATTGGCATGATTATATTAGCCATTAAAATGGCTGTAAGAAGAGAATGCTAGAGTTCCCTTAATCTCAATACATCCTTTGTTATAAACTTTCAATTCCACAAAGTAAAATAAAAAGCACTGTATTTTTTTATTCAACACAGATAATAACCCACATATCATGTAGGGAGTCAGCAGCCCTTTTGCTAAAATTTATTCCATATGTCATATCAACAATAAGTCACACACCAATATTTTCTAATAGACTTAAAAGAAAACCTAGCAGTTACTTCTAAACACCATGAAATTGCTAATGTGGAGAGAAAAGCACTGCTTGTCATACTTAAAATCCCAGGAGTCAATCAGATTTGTTGTTACCATATAATTTTTCCTTCACAATCCTTCCTGTCTGCAGAGCCCACACATAGGAAAGAAAAGATTTCTCTTTTGTAACAGTGTACAAAATAACCATAGAAAATTCTGCTGTTTCCCACAAACCAGAACTAAGGTAGCTCCTTCACATTTATCAGACTACTGGGTAAGTTGCCAGGAGCCAAAGTACTTTCCAACTATTTAGCTCAAGGGGAAAGTTCAAGACCCCACCAAATCCTCTTGAGATATAGGAAAAGTAACAGATGAGGACAACTCCTGTCAAGGTTACTTTTGTTTCAGCTCATCATTCTCACTGCCGAATTAAGAAAGATTGAACAGCTCCTGCGAAATCTAGCGTGAAGAATATTATTTCTCTCAGGACCATTAATCTTTGAATAATTTCCTGGCCAAAAAGATGGATCTGGACATGCCAGACAAATTCAAATTAAGAGACTGTTGCTTAAATTAAAAGAGAGAGAACCTGGATATACTGTGAGTTGGAAAGTAGCTGACACAAGCAAGGGACTTCATCTTTCTTGCAGTTGGGGGAGTTGGGAAAGACTTCTAAATTGGCTGATAAGAACCCATGACTACAGATCCCATGGAACCAGGCTTTGACATCCAAGATGATTCAAAGGTCCACTTCAGTGAGAGTACCTAAATCTCAGACTCACAAGTATCTCTTGTCATTATTGTTTGCTTCTCTCTTCCCCACTGTCCTGTAAGTTCCGTGAGGTCATGGATTGTCTGTGTCTTCGTTGCCACCACAGGCTTGCAGTCTTGTCAGGTCCACGAGGTGAAACTCTGGTGTCCTCATTTTGTCCTTGGCAGGCTGACTAGGGGCCCAAGGCACTAGTGCTCATCTCATCCCCTCACGTAAAAAAATATTTTTGCAGTCCACAATGGTTACGAAAGAAAGCTTCAAGTCTTCCCATTAAATTAAAGCACTGACTGTCCTTCCAAATGGAGGGCATGCAATGTCCTCTCTAGTGGAGACATAAACCACGTCTCTGTACTGTTTTCAATCTCTCATAGTGAAGGGATCAAACCAGGCTGTTTTAAGAACTGGATTTTATTTATAAAATGTCCTTCTTTGGACCATCTCTCTCTTTATTTTAGGGCTTAATGTTAATAGAGGCGAATGCTATTTTAAAATAACATGTTCTTCAGATAGTACCAAGCATTGGAGGCTGTGTGGGATTATAATAGGAACCTTCCCGTACCAGTAGATTGCCTATAGCCCATTCTAGTAAGCAGAACTCAGTTTTAAAAAGTATAGCTTTACCATATGGCCCAGAAATTGAACATCGAGGTATATACCCCAGAAAAGGTCTCACACAAGTCTACAGAGGAATGGTGTTGTTTGTGGCATTGAGGTATTGCAGCCAAACTTGGTGTCTGCCTCTAGAGGTTGTGATTTAGAGCACATTGTGGAATATTTACAACAAGAGAAGAAATACTTAAGTACACATGAGTAGATTTTTTAAAAAATTAATATTGAGTATTGAGTGAAAAAAGTTGGAAACATAAGATATTCACCATACCACGCATCAATGCATTTCCCTTTCTATCTCTCTCTCTCTTTCACACACACACACACACACACACACACACACACACACACACACACACACACCAGTCAAAATAGCTATTCTAAGAATACAAGTAGAATTAACTAAAAACACATTAGGATGGGAGCCCATGGAAGGGCAAGAGTAATAGAAGTGGGAAATTGTGATAAAGGGGGATTTAAAAAATAAAGTGAGAAATGAGATGGGTCTTGCATGAACCAATGGGGACAATATACTATGAAAGAATAGGGTGAACTCAATCTGAATTCCTCTTTCCACCTGAACAATACATATATACATACATATACACACATACACACACACAAACATACGTGCATACAGACAGGTATTATGATAATCTCTCAAGGCCCTCAGCCTCCTAAAGTCACCTGCAAGAGTCAGAAACCTTTGTGGACACCATAGGCATCTAATGGGGGTGGGGGGGAGGAGGTAGCCCAAGAGCAGTTCACAAATAAATGTTGCCTAAAATCTGTCTTCTAATCCTGGCTTAGTCACTTCCTCTCTCTGTTAAACTCCCTAGGTCTCAATTTTCTTATCTACAAAAATGAGCATATCAATACCTGTTACATGGGTAGATAGTAATGAGGTAATCTTTACAAAGAGCTTAACATAGGGTTTGGCACATAGTGAGCATTCAAATAATACAAATTTTATTTCTCCCCTCTTTTAATCCCTCCTTCTTCCTTTTTTTCCCTACTTTTTTCCCCCTGCTTAAAAAGAGAAGATGACCTATTTTCTCAAATTGGATTAATAATGATCAACTTTCAAACACTCCCATATTGAACCCTCTGTGCTTCATATATGGTATTTCAAAAGTGAAGTATAGTATCCTAACGATCCTGCCATTTGATGCTAATATTATCTTTTTCTAGATGAGAATACTGAAGCTCAGAAAGACTAAGAAATTCAGTCAAAGCTTATTCAGATATTATCTAGAAGAATTTAACCATACTTTCTCAACCCTCACAGAAAAACAAAAATGTTTGAGCACATAATTCTTTTGAGGTATAATTCTCACACTTAGCTACTCTATGTATGGCTAACAGAGTACCATTAAATGGATACAGTGCAACACTGAGTTTTTTCCTTTTCTCTGAGTGGGCCAAAAATGTCCACAAATTGAAAAAGGCATGGGTCAAGAGAGATATAAGGAAGGGAAGAAACGAACACACCTTTGAATAATTGTGTAAAATGTTGACTCATTTGTGAGAAGTTTATGAGTTAATTATGAATATATTTCTACTCCTTTCATCAGCTTAGACGGTACAATCTCTGAAAATAATTTATTTAGGGGCGCCACGCTAACATGGCTCAACAGTTACTCACTGGCCCAATCAGAGGAGGAAACAGGTTCGTCTGAAACCCATGCTGATGGACAGTACCTAAAGAGAAGTTGCTCGAAGGGCCCATGCCTCACCTGAACTGGGTTGTGGAATGTCTAGCAGCAAGTCTTTCTCCCTCCAGGTCATTTTGTGGAACCTGAAGTGTGACAGTCAATCCTGTTTAGCAGAATCTCCCAGATGATTGCTTTAGAGCTGTAGTTCTCATCGCTGGCTGCACGTTGGAATCACCTGGGAGCTTTAAAAAATGCTAAGGTTTGGGTTCCACCTTGCAGAGGTTTGGATTCAGCGGTCTGAATATCAGTATTTTAGAAGCTCCACATTAGAATTATCTGTCTGAGGATCACTGCCTTAAGCCTGTTGTGTTGGTACAGCCTTGTCTGATGGCACCGTGGGAAAAAGAAAGGGTCAGGGCAGTACTGCATCTCATTCAACGTGACCCTGTCCAGGTGAGAAGTAGTAACATCCTTTCTAGTGGAGGGCATTCTACAGTTCTGCAGACTGCAGTGTGTCTGTAGTCCCTAATACCAATGACCTGCATTAGGGACATGGAAAATGGTCCTAGACCAGACGTAGAAGCAGTTTAGAGAAGCACAGAGGCTGGGAAGCAATATTCAAGGAGAGATAAGTCAGGAGCCATTTTCAAATAAGTAAATCTAAACTTGCTGCTTTTTTCAGCACATTTTAGAAGGAAGCTGAGGTTATAGTGGCAAAATCAGAATTCAGTCTCAAGACCTGGGTTCTTTCCACTGTACCACAGCCTTTTTCCATGACTCATAGCCCAGTCTTAAATATATATGCTTCAAGCCCAATGACCAAGCAGATATACTCATTTCCTTGTACCCTCTGAGCTTTTTACTGCCTGTGAGCTCATTTCACACTCTCTTACTTAATGCCTCCCGCCTCCATTCCATTCATTAAGGTGTAGATCAAGTTCAACCTCCCTCTGAGGTGTACCCCCAAATACCCCAGCCCTCATTGCTCCCTCCCATCTAGATATCAAATTTTGTTTTCAGCTGGCATCAGATGGACAGTTGTTACATAATGTCTGCGTGTACTTAAGTTCTATTTCTGCAATTAGATTTTAAGTTTCACTTGAGTAGACATACTGTTTTACTTCTTTTGTGGTTCTCATATTCCTTGGCAGAGTGCCAACCACATAGTGGGTACTTCTGAGATATATGACTAAGTGATGGATTATAGGGATTAATAATCCTCAATCTTTTCAAGGAAAGTACATAAAAATAGG
The DNA here is from genome assembly GCF_028023285.1 of Balaenoptera ricei. Lineage (NCBI taxonomy): Eukaryota > Metazoa > Chordata > Mammalia > Artiodactyla > Balaenopteridae > Balaenoptera > Balaenoptera ricei. The sequence goes on from NC_082642.1 coordinate 114,618,346, forward strand.
TAAGACAGAGTCCCAAGAGGTAATATAATAAAGAATTATCATGTTAAACTTAATAAATGAAACTTTTTAATGAGAGTGGCATCTTTGCTGTGCACCTGTGTTCAACAAATGTGTAATCACATCATAAGCACAAGATACCCACCCCCAACCTAACATTTAGACATGACGTCATTCTTTCCTATGATTCAGTTAGATTATTTCACAATTCAGCTATCTATGACCATTTGTTCCAGAGTTTTCCTTTCTTTTTTTTTTTTAACCATCTCCTTGATCTTCCTCCTTGTTTGAAATCTGTGGCTTCAATATATTTTGTTCTTTACTAGAAATTCTAACTCTCAATGTCCCACTGCAAATCTGGAGTTTGAAAGAGAGCTTCTGGGGCATTGAGATAATTTTTCCCTCTTTTCCAAGAGCCAAGTTTCTTCCCCCAAATTTTCCCAAATGCCACAGCCAATTATGACCTGAATATCTCAATGAATTCCAAGGAAAAATACCACTTTGCTCGACTGACCTCACTGTTGGGACTGTCTTGCAAAAGGCTACTTGAACATTTGTTTTTCTCCTTTTGAGAAAATACTACCACTAGATTGTTTAAAATAATTTGCTATTACTCCAGTTCTTTTTAGCTACAATTTCAAAAGTTTCTTTTTTGTTTTTTGTTTTTGTTTATATAATATTACCCTTGCTAGATCTCACTAGTCCCTCTCTTTTTATTTAGGAGAACTGAGAAGAATGGCTTTATTAAGCCAATGAAGGGTGTTGTGCATTCAAGACTCACACCCATTCTATGATAGATCAACGAAAGGTTGGCCACGGTTCAACCTACATGGGAATTTTGATTACAGAACATTGGTTATCCATTCTAGTGTGCATCCAAATAACCTATGGACCTCTGTGTGTCTGGTCCATCCCCCTGAGATGGACTTAGAGAACCCTGCACGCCATCAGTTAACAATTTTGCCTTTTAAGAAAACAGATGGGTTTAGTAAACTGTGACCATCGTTCTTTTTTTTTTAATTAATTTATTTTTATTTATATATATATATATATATATTTTTTTTTTTGGCTGTGTTGGGTCTTCGTTTCTGTGCGAGGGCTCTCTCTAGTTGTGGCAAGCGGGGGCCACTCTTCATCGTGGTGAGCGGGCCTCTCACTATCGCGGCCTCTCTTGTTGCGGAGCACAGGCTCCAGACGCGCAGGCTCAGTAGTTGTGGCTCACGGGCCCAGTTGCTCCGCGGCATATGGGATCTTCCCAGACCAGGGCTCGAACCCGTGTCCCCTGCATTGGCAGGCAGACTCTCAACCACTGCGCCACCAGGGAAGCTCCATCATTCTTAACTAACCCAGATCTCTCGGCCCCTTCTGCTGAAAATAAACTACGTGTTATGGTGAGGGAGAGCATGTAACATTTGCAGAGTTCCCATTCAAACTCCAGCTCTATTTAGATATGAGTTCTCATTATGTTAGGTTTCCATTAGATAATAAAGAGCAAGGCCCTTAGAGTAAGGAAAGAGGTAAGAAGGTTATGGTACAATATTCTCATGAACCTTCAATTTCTGGCTCTACGTACAAGCGTATAGACCTCTTCAACACAAGAACAGTTGTTCAGTTGCCTGCTGTTTTCTCCACCAACAGTTTGATCGTCAGCTCTGTGCAGAACTCCTCTGGGAATACCCTGTTACTAGGAAAACCAGCTCTGCTTACAGTACGGGACTGTATTCCCTCATGTCAAGAGGCTGGATAGTTTGGGATATCATTTGTTTATTACTTAATATCTTGTTTAATAGGAAAAAAGAAGAAAGAGCAAACCATTTGGTTTCTGCTCTGTGATGTCTTGAAACCTGTGTTTCAATGGGATTCATAGTAAGACCTAGCCCAAAGAGGGTCTTATTTAGGTCCGACAACAGCAAGACGAGGTGCCAAGATATCTGAATTTTTAAAAGCTCCACAGGTGATTTCAATTTGTCCCAAAGGTTTAAAACCTCTACCTAGAATCACTTGAGGAGTTTGTGAGAATGTGTGCTGTCTTGTGTTTTAGTTGAGAGCTGCCTAGTAATGGAACACAGAGAGAGGACTGCCATTCGCCAGACTCACTCCTTTATTTCACAGTCACTGTGGGGGCCCTCCTGAGTGCTGGCATTCTATTAAGTGCTGTTACATCCACAGTCCCTGCCCTCCAGGGGCCTACAGGCTAGTATCTTTCCCTTAGATGGTACTAGCGAAAAAGAGGTAGAGTTTTCTAGTTACTCCTTGGTTTAGGTCTGGGCACTGTTACTTAGTAACAAGTCACTGAACCTCTAGGACTTCGGTTTCCTCACTGGTAAAGCAACGATAATAAGGCCTTCACAGCATTATTGTAACTATTAAGTGTGATCATATATAAATATGCATGAAAAAAATTTAAGGTATTATTTCTATTGACTCTCACTCAGATTCTTTTTTTTTTAACCTCTTTTTTTGTTTTGTTTATCTTTTCCATTTAGTCAGAGACATTTCAGCAATTCCAACTCCATTCATGACTCACTATGCAGACTACAGGAAAGGAGTTAATATTTAGTCCTAGTTTTTTTATCTTGCTAAAGTGGGTGTCAGACTCCAGGAATGCTATAAAAATAATTTTTAAAATAAAAACAAGGTTTTACATAGTATGATGTTTGCCATCACTAAGATTCTATCGTGAATATATCTTTGTGATCCCAGAAACTTGCTTTTAGCTACATTAGTCACGGCTTTGGAAACTGCCTCTTGGGTGTGGACTGTGTTTAATTCAGGGTTAGCCACTTTCGCCAGCTTCCCATCTTGTACAAATCACTTGCCCTGTTTGCATGGTCTCCTTACCTTTGTGCTGTAGAGCCCCCCTTGAAGATGGGGGGGGATACTATGATGCTATTTTGATATGGATATTATTTATTACAAATCCAAAAGGAATACAAATCTGGAGTCAAGAAAAACAAGGGTGAAAGAGAAGTTAAAGAGTCAGTTTTGCCGTGCTGGCCTTCATCTAAGATCCCACTCACTTTATACCTCTTCTATAGCAATTGACACTTTTTAACTTGTATTAAAAGTATGTATTTATCAGCTTCCATTTGCTACTAGAATAAATAACTATGAATTCAGTGACTTACAAAATTTTTTAGCTTACAAGTCTGGAGGTCAGAAATCTTCCATGGTTCTCACTTGGCTAAAATCAAGGTGTGAGCAGGACTGTATTCCTTACTGCAGACTCTAGGGCAGAATTCATTTCCCTGCCTCTTCCAGCTTCTAGAGGCCACCCACATTCCTTGGCTCATGACCCCTTCCATCTTCAAAGCCAGCAATAGTGATCTGTCTGATCATTTATATCCCCCTCTCTGATTTTAAGGAATCATGTGATTAGGTTGAACCCACCCAAATAATCCAGCTTAATCTTCCCCATCACAATGTCTGTAACCTTTGTCACATCTGCAAAGCCCCTTTTCCCATGTAGGGTAACATATTCACAGGTTCCAGAGATTAGGGAGTAGACAACTTTGAGTGGCTATTAATCTGCCTACCACGTGTATGCATGTTATTTCTTCTCCTAGATTGTAAGCTTCTTGGGGCCCCAAATGTGTATCTGACCTGTTGTTGTACTCACCACAGAATCAGTCCAAGTGTACTGCATACATCAAAGAGTTTATCTGGCTTTGGTGAATGATCCAGCAGAACTCAAAAAATTTTAGATTCACTGGAGCAAATGGCAAACTCATGGGGTTTCAAGAATTCCGGAAAGAATGACTATTTAGGTATTTCCAAATCCACTGGAAAATTCACGAACACTTAAATAATTTTGTAAGTATAGGATTACAAAAGTTATTTTTTATCTTCAGTGCTTATCCATGATTACAGTTATGTGACCATCTTACATATTCCAGGATGCTGTGATGGTGTTACTTTCCAGCTGGATTTCTGTCTGTCAGTAGAACTTATGCCTGAGTGTTTTCCAGTGAGGATAAGCAAAAGTCAACAATTAGAAATAAGGTGCCACAGGAAAGACTCAGTATTGCCTATCAGATGTCAGCCATAACAGGGTCAAGGGGAAATTAAATATTATAGGGCGGGCTTGGGTTCTTGCCCTGGGTAATTAACTTGTTGATAATTTGCAATGTTCACTTCTTGTAGAATTGAATGTGATGTGTTGCTAGACTCCCCAAAGGAGTAGCTTTTAAGAAATGTGTCTTATATGGTTTGCATCACACAGAGTTCTGCAAGTTGTGTAAGGCAGTTACAGACTCGGAAATCTATAGCTGGCAAGAAAAATAAATATTTCCGTATTGCATTTAGCAATTGCTATGTATTAAGGTAATTTTGTTTAAAAATTATTAAGGGCTTTGTAGCACAAAGACCCTGCTAAATTACACAAAAAGGATTAATTTAGGGGGTGGGGTAGACTGGGGGATATTGGATAAGCAAGCACAGATGGTCTTGATCAACTCAGAACACTCCAGAGCTGAGAGGGAATTGTATGTTTTGTGTGGTTACATATGTTGTAAAGAAAATTGCCCCTGGTTCTTTCCTGTAAGAAAGTACAAGGAGGGAAGGGAGGGGGGAGGACAAGATCATGCAGGGAAAGGTGAAGCAGACACAAGAGCTGCATATGTAGCAGATGTCTGGCAAAGGGAGGAGCAAAGAGAGGGTAGGGAGACAGGGGAGCCAAATTCCTTCCCTGGCACATCAGTGACCAATGAAAGGAGGGATCTTCTGTGCCAAGGATCAAGGGTGCTGAGTGAGTATCTGTCCTAGGGACATGTACCTTGGAATCTAGGTGTAACTCCTCAACTAAATTGACTGGTACGGCAAACATCTCATCTTCCCATGAGGAATAAGTTTATACAGAGATGCCTCTAATCTACCCAAATCCTTCCTTTTCCCCAAGGACCTCAGATTATTGGGAAGGGCATGGGCAACCTTAGTGATTCTGAACTCTTTCTAGGCATTACCTCACATAATCCTAACAAGTATACTATGAGGTAGGTTTTACAGTGTTGCCCCATTTTACAGATGAGGAAATCTAGGCACAAGAGGTTAAGTAACTGGCCCAGGATCATACAGCTAGTTGCAAGCAGATAGTCTGGTCCCGGATGCCCACTTTTAGCCCTTCCCTGCCTCCATCAACACTCTATGGTCTTACTTCTTTAAACCAGTGAGCCCCTTGAGAACAGTAACTGTGGATTTTCATCTTTGTAGTCCCCATAGAACCTGTCAGAACATCTATCCACAAAATAGATGTTTCATTTTATAGCAAATAAATCATTTACTTAAGGTTCTATATCATTTGTCAGAAACTGGAAAAAACCCAACTCTTATATCTCTGTTAACAGAGATGTGTTATAAGAAAGACAGGAACCAGTCTCAGCAACTCCACAGCCAAACTGATAGAAAACTGGGGAACCAGTCAGAATGCAGCAGTGTCTTTAATAATCCACAGCTCTGGTGAAGCATGACAACTCCAGTGATATTCTGCCATGTTCATGTTCAGTTTCCCCTCTGCCTTGTTCTCTACTTATTCTTGCTGCCTTCAGGCTTTTACCCTTTGGTTGTGCCATCTATCTTCTTTTTTTTTTTTTTTTTCTCCTAAATTCTTTTCCCACTACTGACTCCAACTTTGTACATCTCTCCATCAGATTCCAAGTGACAAATATGATGGGATCAGTCATTGGACCATTTTGTTGAGTAGAGTTCTCCAGCTGGACCCCTTCCTGGACCTTGCCCAGTCTATAGATGACTGCCTTTGGGTTGGGCCACATTCTTTGGGGGTGGGTGGGGAATTATAAGATATAAAGTACAGCAATCTATGGATGGAGAACCACCCTGAAGGGAGCCATGGGCTTGGAAGGGACTCCAATGCCTCTCAGAAGGGTATATCATTTGGTTTGTCTTATAGAGTCACATTGAAAATGGGCAAAGTTATATCCCCAAGGGTTTTAAAATCTAAGAAAATGCAGTGTCCCCAGCATACATAACAAGACAATGGGATAGACTAAGAACAACTTTGCAAACAGTACTTGGAGACCTAGACTTTAAAGTTGCACTAAACATGCTTTGAATGTGTTGAGATGAAACTTGGATGTTTTATCCTTCTTCAGAATTCATTTATGGAGTCAGTTAATCAAACTTCAAAACATGGTAAAAATAAAAACAAAAAGCCTGCAACATACTGTATGTACAGTTATTCTAATTGCCAAGGGACTATATGGCTTTTAAAAAATCACAATCCTAATGATAAACATAGTATTCAGTCTTGGCACAATATAAATCAAACTCATTTAAGAAACTTAGAAAGTACGGAAATAGTTACACAGAGCATTCTTTTTTGTCACAGTCTTAAATTTGCAATTCCCTGTTCCCTTTCAGAATGCCATATGGAAAAGAAACAACATTTTAAATGGGTTTCTAAAGAACTGCATTTGACATGAATACCAAAAAACTTCACAAAACCACGAAATATTTGGCTAGCATACAGCCTATTGGAGGTTTTAAAAAGTCTGAAGACAAATTGTTATGTTAAGAGAAAAAGTCTTCAGACCATGGCTGACCTATCAACTGACCAATAACTTTCTCCACCGAATATTTAAATCACCCAACCTTCAGAACTAGAGACTTCTCTAATTAAACAGCTTTCCGCCCAATGGTTTGGAATGGGTCAGCAAATTGCTTTGGTTCCCCTGGCATGAGCATGCAAAATGTCTGGTCTGGCCAGCCATCCAGACTGCTTTCCCATACATCAGGGATCCAAAGTAATTTCACCAGACACTCTAAAGTGCAATTGCAATTTGCCAATTTCCATCTCACGTATCTTCCTAGAAAACAGAGATCTACACATGGTCCATAATATGTTTGCCCATGGACTGAGACATAGATAGATCTTGGAGGATGTCTCAGAAACCCAGGAATGGTTATACTGCTAGCGACAGTGCTAAATGAAGCATCTTTCATATTGGGCATTGGTGAACAATTGCAAAGTTTAAATAATAAAGAAAAAACGGATTCATATTTGGGATTACAGTTTGAGCCTTTTTGAAAGGGCATCTAGTTGTAAGAACACAGTGAATTCAGAACCAGTAGGTGACAAGGTGTTACAGCAATAGGGGTATAATGGACTTTCCTGAAGCCATAAGTCCTTGTAGAATTTTCATATAAAACATCCTTACATTTCAAATTTCAAGTCAGCAGTTTCAGTAAAATTGTGTATGTCAAGGGAAAATGTATCAACGGTGGGTTCATATTCTGATTTCCTTGGACTTTGCAGTGATGCGAATTCTGCTGTTCTCCTTAGAATGCCGGCCAAGACTGAAACATACTTGTTACAGAATTTCAGATGGTAACAAAACCAGTCTGGGTTATTCATAACAAATGCTGTGAGAGTTGAAGACATGCCACTTTAACTGAATGGAGAAAAACGGGGCATCTTTCTGAATATCAGTGGAGAAATCTGTAAATACTTAGCCATTCTTCAATCTGAGGTCTCATGTGTGCCTTAGACTTCATTCTACTTTTTTTTTTTTTAAAGATTAGTTTGTTTTTTTTTAATAGCTACTTTATTTATTTATTTATTTATTTATTTATTTATTTATTCATTTATTTATTTTTGGCTGTGTTGGGTCTCTTAGTTTTCGTGGGCGGGCTTTCTCTAGTTGCGGCAAGTGGGGGCCACTCCTCATCGCGGTGCGCGGGCCTCTCACTATCACGGCCTCTCTTGTTGCGGAGCACAGGCTCCAGACGTGCAGGCTCAGTAATTGTGGCTCACGGGCCCAGCTGCTCCACGGCACGTGGGATCCTCCCAGACCAGGGCTCGAACCCGCGTCCCCTGCATCAGCAGGCAGACTCTCAACCACTGCGCCACCAGGGAAGCCCCCATTCTACTTTTTATGAAAAGAACTGTTTGTCTTTTGGGCATAGAGAGAACAAGGTTTCCTACACCCCCACAGATCCTTGCTTTTTCAAAGCCTGGTCAATATTTGTTGGCAACTCTTATTCTCTGACTTAATGGTGGCTGCCCGGAGTTGAGCTTCCTTTATGCTCACGTGGCCATTGATGAAAGCTCTGGCTCAGCGGGGGACAAGAGAGCAGGAAGTTCAAGGCCACTGTCAGAGCCTGCCTCTGTTTAGCTACTTAAGCAAACACCAGCCTTGTTCCACATGGATCACTGCCCTCTGTCTTTGGGGGTTGTAAGTACCCACCTTTATTGGCCTGCTGTGTAGCTGACATTTCTAGCACTATCATCTTTCGGAACCTAGCTGTATTTCATCTGGTTAAGAATGTCCATGGTATGATATTGCAGCATTTTGTACAGATCTGATTTGTCTTAAAAAATTGTTAAAAGTATATTCTAGAACTGTCCTGCCCAGTATGGTAGCCACTAACTACATGTGGCTATTGAGCACTTGAAATAGTGCTAGTCCAAATCCAGATGTCTTGTGAGTAGAAAACACACATTGAATATAAAAAACTTACTATAAAAAATTAATGTAAAAATCCCAATAATGTTTACATTGTTACATGGTGAAATGATAATATATTGACTATATTGGGTTAAATAAAAATAAAATGAAAACTGTAAAAAAAAAAAAAATGTCCATGGTATGAGAAGGCTATAAGCTGAAGCTAGCACCTAGTAAATGACAGAGCCCCACAAATGTTGTGGAAGATTGCATGAAGTTTATATGATGGCTATTACTTTTGTAACCCTAGAGGGGAATGGAACTTGTTCCTTAGGGGAGGACATGCTTGTCATTTAAGGCAGTAGTGTGTAACCTTGGATAATCACACACAGCATAAAGACACTTAATGAATCTGGTAAAAGATAGTGGGGAGGACAGCTGAACAGTGGGATGGGGATGGTGGGAAGGATGGGAATGGATGGAAAGTTTCCAGAAATAAATTTTACACTAGTTCATGTCTACTTCTGCTCTCCCAATCAACCTCTCATCTTGGACTGAGCAAAGAACCCCAGAGTGGAGGGGAACAGTGGAAGCAGATCAATGAATTCTCCATTCTGCATTCTTTCCAACCCTTTGACAAAGTGTTCTAGAGATATAAATACACGTAGGTGTATGCAAGTCTCTAAAGCTGCCAAGGTAGATGTGTATAATACACCTTATTCTATATTTCAAAGCTAGATTACCTGTCAAGGCCTCTTTTTGGCTCTCTCGATCCATGATTTTATAGTTCTTCATGTCTTCAGTGCCCTTTTTATTTCATTCATTTGTATTCCTCATAGCATCCTGGTGATCAGTACTGTTAATTCTGTCTGACAAATGAAAATTGGACTTGGGGAAACTATGACTTGGGCAATTCATCCCAATAAACAGAGATAAGACCAGGAAGCAAGCTTAGAAGTTTCCAGAACACATCCTGTTGTGTAAGCTACTAAACCCCAGAATAGCTGCTTTTTACCATCCCTACTTTTTGTTTCATTTGTGTTCATTCAGGATCTTTTTGTTGTGTGACCCCACTGGCCTGTGGCTATTCTGAAATAGGAACTCTTAAGCGTTGTTGATCTTTCTGAGCTTGGCAAAGTGTCTCTGGGGAGTCTTCTAAGAGAATAAAGTATGTCCTGTCATGTAACTGTTGCTGAAGAAGAGACAGAGGACTCAAAGCCAGGAGTTCCTTGCTATACATAAGCCCCGTGACCTGGGTGAATCCTCTTGGTGCCATAGATTCTCCATCCATATTCTCTGCCTCTCCTAATCTCACAGGGATATTATGCAGCTAAATGAAATGAAATTATCTTGACCTACTTGGATTTGATGAGCTCTTAGTTCTCTTCCAGTTCCAAAATTCTATAGCTCTTTACGGTGGGTAGAGAAGTTGAAAAAAGAGAGCCAAGGAGAGATTTTTTTAGAAGATCTATGGTTTTTATTCCTACTGGTAAACAGGTGATGACAGTTCTTCAGCTCCTATCTCATCCTTGTCAACAACAGTCATTCAGGTGTAGGAATTTTATCCCCAGAGGTATTAATTGGGGAAAAAATCATTGGTCTTTTTATTCCAGCTACCAATGCTGCAGTTTCCATGAATGGTGTATGCTTTGGTTGAGGATTTGAAGCAGTATCTCTGGCAATTCTATACCTTCTACAGGGAAAATACAGTTGACTGTTTCTCAGTGTTAATTTACTCCATTTTTTTCTTCCCTCCTTCTTATATTTCCTCTCTCCCACTGAACTTCCTTTCTTCCTCTCTCCTTGTGCAAATAGCTCTTTCCACTTGAGTTTGGCTCACCTATAAGATCCATCATCTACAGATCATTGACCTCTTAGTTCAAATTCTTACCAAATGGGAACTGGATAGCTTAATCAGGTCTTTGGATACTCTTCCCTCTTGGGTTATGGGTCTATTTGGGTTACAGTCAGCTGTAGGAGGAAGAAGGCATGGGGGCCTTCCACTCAGGGACCATAAACAGTGCAGACCATAATAGATCTACTTTGGTTTTCAGTCTATAATAAAAGAGCTCTTCCACAAAGCTCAATCCCTAGCTTCAGTTATAGATGATAAACATTGTACTTTGAACACACACTGTATGTAGGGTCAGGAAGTCTTTGTTCATGATCCTGGCTCTGCCTCTCCCAAACTATGTGAATTTCTTATTACCTAACAGTTTTACTATCTGTAAAAGGGGGACAGGATGATAATAATAACTTCTATCCACCTCACAGAATTGTTATGAAGAAAATATGCCAAAAATGTTTATAAGTTTGTGAATATAGATGCCATGCATTTATATATATTTTTTATGTATTTTTCCAGTTTTATTGAGATATAATTGGTGTATAACACTGATTAGTTTTAAGCCTACAACATAATGGTTTGATATACATATATACTGAAAAATGATTACCATAATAAGTTTTGTTAACCTTCATCACTTCAAATTGTTACATTTTTTTCTTGTGATGAGAACTTTTAAGACCTACTCTCTTAGCAACATTCAAATATACAATACAGTATTGTTGACTATACTCACCATACTGTACTTTTTAGCCCCATAACTTATTTATCCTATAATTGGAAGTTTGTACCTTTTGACCACCTTTACTCATCGATATTTTTTAAGTTTTTATATCTTTAAAACTTGTTCTATCTTCTATAAATCATACTGTATATAAAATATAAATCATATTCTATGCCCTTAACCTTTATTTGATCATTTGATTGTTCAGTTTACTTCTTCCACACACCTAGACCAAGGGGGCTTTCTCTAACAGCATCTAAAGAATACTTGCATTGTAGCTTCTTCTTCTGCTTTTCAGCACTTACATTACATGCCATTATATCATATATTTAATTGTTTACTGATTTATTTTCTATTCCTGTTTTTAGATTTGAGCTTGTTTAGGGCAGGGTCTTTAGCTGCCTTCTTCATTTCTGTATCCTTGGTGCATAGTATTTTCTTGGTGTATAACAGATGCTTAATAAATATTTGTTAGTAAATATTTACGAATATGAATGAATGTCCAATAAATAATAATTAACTGCTAACTTCTCTCCCTGCTTCTGGTTCTATTCTTGGGCTCAAGTGAAGTATTTTTATAGAAATATCAGCATGGACTGAAGCAGCAAACCATTCTACAGTCAATCTATATACATTTAGAGAAAAAAGGAACCAAATCTCTGTGGAGGTGGAATGTCATTTAAAAATTTGCTTTGGCTTAGATTTTGAGAAATTGACCCTATGGTTCTAGGTGTTACTACCAGGGTCAAATCCTATCCATAGTAAAACTTCACCCATTCACCTGCACTTGCAAAGTATATAGTTATTATTCACTCTTCATGTTAGCACATAAGTCTCATGGTCTGGGGGCAAGCAATCAAAATTCATTCACGATGCATGTAGTGTGTGATATGATTTCCCTTTCCACCAAAGCAAATGCTCAGAGGGTAAATAGCAGACACAGGTTTTTGATCTGGGCATGGCATTTTCTTTTCAAGTTATTTACATGGGTAGATAAAAGAACGTGAAGGAAAATCAAAGCCATGTTGTCACATGCAAGCTGCTCTAGAGGTGAAGCAAAGCAGATACCTGTCCTGCCTTGAGAACTTGTTACTGTCTCAGCTTGTTTTCTGTCATCTAGGACCAGGTATCTGAAAAGGTTGATGCTATGAAAGTTATTCCTAAATAAAAAACAAACAGAAAAAAATCAAAACTCCATATGGTGAGATGTGTCCAAGGAACACCTGAATGTCAGACTTATAATCCATGATAGTTTTTCCTTCTGAATCAGAATAGATGCCTTTCATACTGTACGTGGTTCAGTGACATGTCTCAACACAAAGGAAATACTAAAACATGTTCCCAAAAAACTATATAAGAAACTTGCCCTCTTGTGAAAAGAAAAAAAAAAACAAAAAACCCTTCACTGAATATAGAAGCATAGGCTATTCTATCTTCCTGTCCTCAGCGTCCTCCTATAATTCCATTTGCTCTGCCTGCTGAGAGCTGGATTCCTGAAACTCATATAAATTTCAGCAAGCTGCTGCCTGGAGCCATCAGTCTCTGCTCTGGATGGAGAATGTCCTCCAGAGCACATCTACTGTTTTTAGCTTGTCCTTGCTGCTCAGCTCCCAAGCAGAATGACTGTCACCTTGTGTGTTTAATACTAAATTTATCTGGCTGTCATTCCTTGCACTTTACACAAGAGGTCATGAAAGTTAAAGTGTTCCAAAGTTTGCAGGGCATGAGGCAAGGGGTCTCTGCACTACAATGGCGGGGCTGAAAGCTGACTGCACTGTTACCTGGGTACTGGCAAGAGCAGAAAAGGCTGGAAAGAGTACAATAGTAAATGGAGATTTTTTTTCTTGGTTGAATTATAGATATCTTCAGCATTATTGAACTTGGAAATGTTCCAGGAGACCAGGTCTTCCCCATATCTCCTCCCCAGGTGTAAGACAGGAATGCTCATGTGAGTGGGTCAGGAAGGCTAGGTTTCTCAAGGGATTCTTAACTGCCAATGGACAGTCCTGGTTTCCTCAAGGCCAGTCTCCTTGATAGTTACCGTACAATATATTGTCTTCATGTAGTTATTCATTTTAGTATATAAGCAGTTCCTCAAGGATCCTACTTGCTGATAAGTCCCACTGATTGGGAAGAGAATACTGTAACAGCAGGATTTCTCTTTGCAATATTCAGCTGGGACCAAACAGTACTGCTTGACCAGGGCTCTTTTCTTGTCATTGGGTCACATTGCTGGTATGGAGATGATTCTGGGAATGTTATTCGAAATATTTAACAATCTGAATGGCAGAGACACATCAATCAAAATGAAAGTCTGACCAGAGTTGACAGCCGTTCACCCCTAAGAAAAGCCCAGTGGGTTGTAACCAGGATGGGAAGATGGATGTGCTCACCACCAGCAGCCCAGGCTCTTATCCTAAGCTTCTAAACCCCATCTTAGCATAATAATCTTATGCTAGAGGCCTCTGATTAGTAATTACAGTTTGTCATGCTAAAAAATATCTAATTACCTTTACCCTTAAAATTACTCTATATTAAAAATTCAACTCACATAGATAACTGAGTGCTTTCACCTCCAATTCTCACCTTATTCCCCAGATATTCTAATTAAAGATGGACTATTTCTTGGAAAGGTATACGATTCGCACAACTCTCATACTGACTTCCCTTTTTCAGTATGTAGATATGGCCTTAGCCTAGGACATGACCTCAGTTGGCTGATCCCCTAGGCTTGTGAACAGCCCCCGCCCCCAACTCTGTGATTGAGATATACTTAGAATTTCTCTTTTACCTAAACTTTAGCACTAACAGACTCATTCCTTTACCATTTTTTATCCTTCCTCTCTTCCATCCTGTCAACTGTCTACTCCAGATCACAGTCTAGTCACAGTGTCCTGTTTATAATTTTAAAACCCCAAAGCCATTGATTTATTCATTTATTTGCTTATTTATTTATTTATTGTCAGTGGGTATATCAGAACTGAATTGCACTGGTAGATTAAGAGATATTTATTTGATTTTTTTTCCTTTGGTATCTCTGCTAAAGGTCCTCTTATGTGAGGATGTCAGAATGCTCCAAGTATAAACAATAAAAGTAAAAAAGAAAGAAGAAGTGAAAGAGCAAAGAAAGACAAAATCCTATCGATAGTGGAGGCAGAGTCAAGACGGTGGGGTGGGAAGACACGGAGTTAGCGTCTTCCCACAACTAAGGCACCTGCCAGCCGCTGGTGGCGGACTCTAATGCCCAAGGAGATGGGTGGAACCCCAGAGTGAACTGGCTTGTGGGATCTTGGTTCACAAGCCTGGGGTTGGGCAGAAGCTCCTGCGGTGGGAGCTCTGAGTCCAAACCACTGGACTAACAGAGAACCTCAGGCCCAAAGGAATATTCATAGGAGTGAAGTCTCACAGAGGTCCTCATCTCAGCACCAAGACCCAGCTCTACCCAATAGCCTACAGACTCCATTCTTGGAAGCCTCAGGCCAAACAACCAGTAAAACAGGAGCACAATCTCACTCAATTAAAAAAACAAAAACAAAAACAGACAGCAAAAAAATGTGTCACAGATGAAGGAGCAAGGTAAAAATCTACAAGACCAAATAAATGAAGAGGAAATAGGCAATCTACCTGAAAAAGAATTCAGAGTAATGACAGTAAAGATGATCCAGAATCTCAGAAATAGAATGCAAGCACGGATTGAGAAAATACAAGAAATGTTTAACAAAGATATAGAAGAACTAAAGAACAAACAAGCAGAGATGAACAACACAATAACTGAAATGAAAAATGCGCTAGAAGGAATCAATAACAGAATAACTGAGGCAGAAGAACGAATAAGTGAGCTGGAAGACAAAATGGTGGAAATAAGTGCCCAGGAGCAGAATAAAGAAAAAAGAATGAAAAGAATTGAAGACAATCTCAGAGACCTCTGTGACAACACTAAATGCCCCAACATTCGAATTATAGGGGTCCTACAATAAGAAGAGAAAGGGTCTGCGAAAATATTTGAAGAGATTATAGTGGAAAACTTCCCAAACATGGGAAAGGAAATAGTCACCCAAGTCCATGAAGCACAGAGAGTCCCATACAGGATAAACCCTAGGAAAAACACACCAAGACACATATTAATCAAACTAACAAAACTTAAATTCAAAGAAAAAATATTAAAAGCAGCAAGAGAAAAACAAAAAATAACATGCAAAGGAATCCCCATAAGGTTATCAGCTAATTTTTCAGTGGAAACTCTGCAGGCCAGAAGGGAGTGGCAGGATATACTTAAAGTGATGAAAGAGAAAAACCTACAACCAGGATTATTCTACCCAGCAAGGATCTAATTAAGATTTGATGGAGAAGTCAAAAGCTTTTCAGACCAGCAAAAGCTAAGAGAATTTAGCACCACCAAACCAACTTTACAACAAATGCTAAAGAACCTTCTCTAAGCGGGAAACACAAGAGGAGAAAAAGACCCACAAAAATAAACCCAAAACAATTAAGAAAATGGTAATAGGAACATACATATTGATAATAACCTTGAATGTAAATGGATTAAATGCCCCTACCAAAAGACACAAACTGGCTGAATGGATACAAAAACAAGACCCATATATATGCTGTCTACAAGATACCCACTTCAGACCTAGGTACATATATAGATTGAAAGTGAAGGGATGGAAAAAGATATTCCATGCAAATGGAAATCAAAAGAAAGCTGGAGTAGCAATACTCATATCAGATAAAATAGACTTTAAAATAAACAGTGATACAAGAGATAAGGAGGGACACTACATAATGATTAAAAGATCAATGAAAGAAGAAGATATAACAATTATAAATGTTTATGCACCCAGCATAGGAGCACCTCAATACATAAGGCAAATGCTAACAACCATGAAAGGAGAAGCACCTCAGTACATAAGGCAAATGCTAATAACCATGAAAGGAGAAATCGACAGTAACACAATAATGGTACGCAACTTAACACCCCACTTACACCAATGGACAAATCATCCAAACAGAAGGAAACTCAAGCTTTAAATGACACAATAGACAAGATAGATCTAATTTATATTTATAGAACATTCTACCCAAAAGTGGCAGAATACACTTTCTTCTCAAGTGCACACGGAACATTCTCCAGGATAGATCACATCTTGGGTCACAAATCAATGCTCGGAAAATTTAAGAAAATTGAAATCTTATCAAGCATCCTTTCTGACCACAACGTTATGAGATTGGAAATCAATTACAGGAAAAAAACTGTAAAAAAGACAAATACATGGAAGCTAAACTGTACGCTACTAAATAACCAAGAGGTCACTGAAGAAATCAAAGAAGAAATTAAAAAATACATAGAAACAAATGACAATGAAAACACGACAACCCAAAACCTATGGGACACAGCAAAAGCTGCAGGAAGTTTATAGCATTCAAACTCACTTCAAGAAACAAGAAAAATCTCAAATAAACAATCTAACCCTACACTTAAAACAACTAGAGAAAGAAGAACAAAGAAAACCCAAAGGCAGGAGAAGGAAAGCAATCATAAAGATCAGAGCAGAAATAAATGAAATAGAAATGAAGAAAAAAATGGCAAAGATCAATAAAACTAAAACCTGGTTCTTTAAGAAGATAAACAAAATTGATAAACCATTAGCCAGACTCATCAAGAAAAAAAGGGAGAGGATGCAAATCAATAAAATTAGAAATGAAAAAGGAGAAATCACAACTGACACTGCAGAAATGCAAAGGATTGTAAGAGACTACTACAAGCAATTATATTACTGGACAACTATGAAGAAATGGACAAATTCTTGGAAAGGTACAATTTTCCAAGACTGAAGCTGGAAGAATTAGAAAATATAAACAGACCTATCACAAGTAATGAAATTGAAACCATAATTAAAAATCTTCCAACAAACAAAAGTCCAGGACCAGATGGCTTCACAGGTGAATTCTATCAAACATTTAGAGAAAAACTAACACAGATCCTTCTCAAACTCTTCCAAAAAATTGCAGAGTGAGAAACACTCCCAAATTCATTCTACGAAGCCACCATCACCCTGATACCAAAAACAGTAAAAGGTATCACAAAAAAAGAAAATTATAGACCAATATCACTGATGAACGTAGATTCAAAAATCCTGAACAAAATACTAGCAAACAGAATCCAACAGCACATTAAAAGTATCATACACCATGATCAAGTGGGATTTATCCCAGGGATGCAAGGATTCTTCAATATACGCAAATCAATCAATGTGATACACCACAATAACAAATTAAGGAATAAAAACCATCTGATCATCTCAATAGATGCAGAAAAACCTTTTGACAAAATTCAACACCATTTATGTTAAAAACTCTCCAGAAAATGGGCATAGAGGGAAGCTACCTCAACATAATAAAGGCCATATATGACAAACCCACAGTAAGCATCATATTGAATGGTGAAAAACTGAAAGCATTTCCACTAAGGTCAGGAACAAGACAAGGATGTCCACTCTCACCACTCTTATTCAACATAGTTTTGGAAGTCCTAGCCACAGCAATCAGAGAAGAAAAATAAATAAAAGGAATCCAAATTGGAAAAGAAGAAGTAAAGCTGTGACATGATACTATACATAGAAAATCCTAAAGATGCCACCAGAAATCTACTAGAACTAATCAACGAATTTGGGAAGGTTGCAGGATACAAAATTAATGCACAGAAATCTCTGGCATTCCTATACACCAACAACGAAAAATCAGAAAGAGAAATTAAGGAAACACTCACATTTACCATTGCAACAAAAAGAATAAAATACCTAGGAATAAACCTGCCTAAGGAGGCGAAAGACTTGTACTCAGAAAACTACAAAACACTGATGCAAGAAATCAGAGATGACATAAACAGATGGAGAAATATACTGTGTTCTTGGATTAGAAAAATCAATATTATGAAAATGACCATACTACCCAAAGCAATCTACAGATTCAATGCAATCCCTATCAAACTACCAATGGCATTCTTCACAGAACCAGAACAAAAAATCTTACAATTTGTATGGAAACACAAAAAGACCCCGAATATCCAAAGCAATCTTGAGAAAGAAAAACAGAGCTGGAGGAAGGTTCCCAGACTTCAGACTATACTACAAAGCTACAGTAATCAAGACAGTATGGTACTGGCACAAAAACAGAAATAGAGATCAATGGTACAGGATAGAATGCCCTGAGATAACCACACGCACATATGGTCACCTAATTTATGACAAAGGAGGCAAGAACATACAATGGAGAAAAGACAGCCTCTTCAATATGTGGTGCTGGGAAAACTGGACAGCTACATGTAAAAGAATGAAATTAGAACACTACCTAACACCATACACAAAAATGAACTCCAGATGGATTGAAGACTTATATGTAAGACTGGACACCGTAAAACTCTTTGAGGAAAACATAGGAAAAACACTCTGACATAAACCACAGCAAGATCTTTTTTGACCCACCTCCTAGAGTAACAGAAATAAAAGTAAACAAATGGGAGTTAATTAAACTTAAAAGCTTTTGCACAGCAAATAAAACCATAAACAAGACAAAAAGACAACCCTCAGAATGGGAGAAAATATTTGCAAATGAAACAACAGACAAAGGATTACTCTCCAAAATATACAAACGGCTCATGGAGCTCAATATCAAAAAAATAAACAATCCAGTTAAAAAATGGGCAGAAGACCTAAATAGATATTTCACCAAGGAAGACATACAGATGGCCAAGAGGCACATGAAAAGATGCTCAACATCGCTAATTATTAGAGAAATGCAAATCAAAACTACAATGAGATATCACCTCACGCCAGTCAGAATGGCCATTATCAAAAAAGCTAGAAACAATAAATGCTGGAGAGGGTGTGGAGAAAAGGGAACCCTCCTACACTGTTGGTGGGAATGTTAATTGATACAGCCACTATGGAGAACAGTATGGAGGTTTCTTAAAAAACTAAAAATAGAATTACCATAGGACCCAGCAATCCCACTGCTGGGACAATAACCAGGACATGGAAGCAACCAAAATGTCCATTGACAAGTGAATGGATAAAGAAGATGTGGCACATATATACAATGGAATATTACTCCGAAACGAAATTGAGTTATTTATAGTGAGGTGGATGGACCTAGAGTCTGTCATACAAAGTGAATTAAGGCAGAAAAAGAAAAACAAATACTGTATGCTAACGCATATATATGGAATCAAAAAAAAAAAAAGGAAAAAATGGTACTGATGAACCTAGTTGCAGGGCAGGAATAAAGAGGTAGACATAGAGAATGGACTTGATGACATGGGGTGGGAGGGCGAAGCTGGGGCGAAGTGAGAGTAGCATCGACGTATACACACTACCGAATGTAAAATAGTTGGCTGGTGGGAAGCAGAAGCATAGCACAAGGAGATAGGCTCGGTGCTTTGCGGTGACCTAGAGGGGTGGGTTAAGGAGGATGGGAGGGAGGCTCAGGAGGGAGGGGATATGGGGACATGTGTATGCATATGGCTGATTTGCTTTGTTGTACAACAGAAACTAACACAGTCTTTTGAAGCAATTATACTCCAATAAAGGTTATTAAAAAAAAATCCTAGCGATAGTTAACAAGTAAATCTAGTTTACCTGTACTCAGTTTCTAAAATTCATTCTTGCTTCCTAAATGGCTTAAAATTTCTGCTCAGGGAAGAACAACAGGCAAAAATGACACACTGCCCCTCTACCTTTCTGTAACTCTCTTCCTCTCTGCTGCCCTTGACCAGGGCCTTGTCTCTCTTGTGTTTTATTTGTGTACTTTTTCTTATCCCTCAGGGTGACCAATTGCTGCCTAATCTCTGGAAACATTTGTGGGGCAGAAGGAAGTAGTCAAGTGAGTCTAGATTTGCCTCAGGCCCTCCTTCCCAGAACACCAAGGCGGGAGATGGCTGGAACCCCTCGCGCCCATCCATTTACCTCCAAGTTCCTGTTGTATACTTCTTTCTCTTCAAAGCTGTCCCGATGCTAACTTCATCTCTATGAAAACATCTTTGGATGGGGGAAGGGGAGCACCAACACTTCCCAGCCCCCATTTTCCACCTTGTCCCTGGACAACTTGCAGTGGTCCTGGTGGCATTTTAGTGGAAACAGATGTTTCCTCTTTCTCAAAAGTTTAGTGTTGCTGTAGGATCTGGGCTTTGTATGTTATGTCACTCCCCAGGAAGCCTTCCTTGGACATTTCAGAGCAGTCAACTTAAAGCATTATATTATAATACAGCATTACAATTGAGATCTCCCATTGGACACAAGCTCTTTGAGATCAGGTTTGTTTTATTTTTATTTTATTTTACTTCACTTTATTTTATTATCATCTTTAAAATCTATTTTCCTAGCACCTATTCTAGAGCTTAGCTCATCATAACTTCTTAGTAAATATTTTGTTGAATGTATGAACGAATGAATTACCCAGTGTATTTGAGAATGAGCATTTTCTACCAGTTTAGAAAAACGCTTAATACTTGCTCGTCTTTGTACCTTGATTATGGGGATTGTTTTCCTTGTCTGGAAGGTGATGGGGATAAAGGGTGGGGCAGGGACTAGACACCTTTTGTTTACCAGCCATGTAGGACTAACTAGGATCCAAGAAGTTATGAAAAGGAAGTTCATGGGGACAGATAATATAATTTGAAGTTGTGTGTTCATTGATCAAACCCTAGGACTTTCCCTTATGTGGCAGGGCCAAAAGGACGTAGGAGAAAGAGTAAGTACTTCTTTTTTTTTCCCTTTTGCTACAAATGAAGCTGTGTAAAATATAAATAAATGAGAGGTTAAGACATTCTCTCTAAACAATTTAAACCCTATTCTTTGCAGTTTAACCAGCAGTTGTGGAAATTCAAGTTTTTAGTCACGAAGATTAGAAAGAGAATGAGATTGAGAGTCAGGTGAATTGGAATTAATATCATTTGGGGTGTGAAAAGGTGACTGAATAAAGCATTTTCAGTCTTCAAGCCACAGTTTCCTCATCAAAAGTAACAATGACAACTGCGTTTTCTACTTTATAAACCTATTGTAAAGATATATGCAAGTAATCTACATTAAAATGACTTGAAAAAAAAAACTTTGCAGAACATTATAGAAATGTAAAGTATGGTATGGTATGGCTATGATCTTCTATTCCAAGTCTAACTGGGTACTCCTCTTTCAGCTGAATATGTAGGTGTGAACTTTCTGACTTTTCTTTAGGAGAAAAGAGATTACAAAATTACCCTGTGAATAAAAATGAAACTAGTAGCTGAGTGATTTAAGGAAACGTGGTTATCATGTCTAATTTTCTACTGCTTTCCAGCAATGCTGCACTGACAGTTATCTCTGAAACTCTCAGGATATTGAGCAAATGTATCCTCCTGAACCTTCAGGGAGAAAGAAGCAGCGACACACACAGGCCTCCCCTGGCTAGTGGAGGCTTCAGATAGAAACGCAGCCAGATGTAAAAATAGGACACAGACAGAGCTGCAATATTTTGACCTAAGTTGTCAGCCTGGATGTGAGGTCTTCTGAACTCTCTGAGAGTTCACCTCACTCAAAGAAATGGGAGGATCAGGTCAATGTTATCACATCATATATTCTACTGCGTCCTGGGCATACTCAATCTATCTGTACCCTATGTGCCTTGGATTTTTTCATCCAGCAATTGTGGATTTCCAATTGTGAGGTACTGTGCTGGTCTATTATTCCCAAATTATACTGATGTCTTGGGAAAGGTCAGCCACGTGGTGGTAGAAACCAGAAATGATAGCGAATACTTTATAATGCTTACCACCAGCCACTGTACTAGAAATAACAGTGAATACTTATATATGGTACTTACCAGCAGGCCCTATACTAAAAATATGACTTTAATTCTCTAATCCTATGAGGAACATTCTAGAAATATCTCACTTTGCAAATATGGAACCTGAGGCACAGAGAGGTCAAGTAACTTGCCCAAGGCCACATATCTAACAAAGGCAAAACATGATCCCAAGCAGCCCAGCTCCAGAGATTGGGTGATGACTTAAGCTCTATTGAGAAGGGTTCAGCTCTGGCAGTTTGAATAAATAAGATGATTTCTCAGTAATTGCTTAGGTTGTCAACAAAGATTGCTTGTGAATGTCACTGATAGGAAAACCAAAGATGACTCTGTATAACAATATAACACACTCTATGCCTTTTTTTTGAACACCTATTACACTTAATATGAGTATCAGAGTTAATTATAATTTTGCTATTTCATGTGAGTAAATTTTGCCTCTCCACTAGATTGCATGCAAGTGGAGAATAGTGACTGTTCTAAACTTCCATTACATACACATATTTTTAATAATTTGTCTATTTACAGTTCCTGTGTGCATAGTGCAGGGCACATGGTGGGCACCCATAAACAACATTAATTAGTTCAGTCACATTTTTTTTTCCTTCTTTTTGATATATTTACTTTTTGTCTCTTTGTTCTGAGAGTATTTACAGGATATAAAGTTGTAAAGAATTGTCTCCACTGGACTCTGTATTCACCCCTTTGATCAGTGTTCTTTTCCAACTAAAGTGAGAAATCATCAGCTGCCTTTAGGAACTGCACTAAAGAAGAGAAGGAACTAAAAGCCAACCTTGGCATGGTGCGGGTAGAGTGGTCTGGACAAGCCATGATGGCATATGTTTCTCACATATAAGGAAATCAAATACTGAAAGATCAATACCTCACCCCCCGCCCCAATAGTACTCCACCAGACTATTGTTTGATAGTTATCAGGACTAGTGCCTGAGTTACACAGGTCTCCTTCTACTGAATCATTAGTGCAGTTGGCATATGGCTTGGGGAAGCCTAACTACTCCAGATACTAATTTTAAATATGAAAAAAGAGTAAGTCATATGGGATCTGGGATTAAAATGATTCCTTAAACTATGTTTTTCCTCCAGGCACACTACGTCTATGCTCAAACTTAGGTGGACTGGCAAAGAAAAATATACTCAAACATAATGCAGGCAAGTCTAAAGGTATTCTGTTTAATAAGCTAGGAGAAATTCCCCTTGATTTCTTAGGTTTTGAAAAGAAAAAAGAAGGGGTTTTTCACTAATGAAAAAAATGAATTATAAGAGGTTGAAGATTAAAATGGAACATTGATTCTCCCCTTGGGACCTTTCTTTTCCTTATTAGTGGAGGATAAAAAAAGTCATTTTTTATCTCTTGTATTAATAATTTTACCCTAGCCATACTTGGTCAATAAAAAAAAAAAAGGAAGTATGGAAAATTTAGCTTCAATTCTCAAATTAATCTTGTTGTAATAGATGGTAAAATAGAGTACAATTAGGAGATGAAATGCAAAATCTTGTAAAGAACTTCTAATTTATCATTTTAAGAGTACTGATTCACTTATTAAATAGACATATTTGTGCTAGACACTGAGAATACAGCAAAGAACGCCACTTATTTTAAGCATATATCTCAAAGTACCAATTAAATGTTAACCAAAGGAGAATTAGGTTGAGAGGTAGAGGCACTAAAAAAATACAGGTTTCTGCCTGCCTGGGTTGATACTTTATATTCCTTATATCTTCCATTTTTGGAAGTCATTTGATTTAGCTGAGAATACCCTAAACTTGACAATGTCATATAGGAGGGAGAAACAACAGGCTGTTTTTTGAGGGCTCACTTACCATCTCAACACAAACACTGTCAAAGGGATGGTAATTACCAACACTGCATAGACGAATGGAAATGGAGGAGTAGGGCTCAATCCTTATGACTTCAAAATAAGCCAGACTGAGCCAGAAATCTCTTAGGCATATCCAACAAAGCATATGCGAGCCAGTGCTCTCCCACAGGGCAGAGATGTGTGATTTTATGTACACTAAATGTAGCGTCCAGGGAACTATAATCATGTGATTACTTTGGTAATTGGAGCGAGCTTTTTTTCACTGCTGAAGATACACTGGCCCTAGATCAAGAGAGCTTGTCAATGGATTTTGAGGGAGAATGGATTGCTGTAGAAGTATTTAGCTAACATTTTAAAACTAACTCTTAATTAAAAGCACTTGTGATATGCCTTAATACAGGTATTTGTTCTTGGATTAATTCTTTACTGCAGTCCTAACCAAGTAGCCCAAGTAAGTGTTGTAAATACATATCTGTACAAAACAGGGCCCCATGCATATTCTGTATGTTAGATTTTATTTATTATTTTTCATTGTGTCCATTCATTCAGTCTTAGGAACCAAAGAAAGAGGATTAACACTACATGGACGTCTACTCTTCCTTTGACTATGCTGCAAACTACCTGATCATTCCAGAAACAGATCAAGCAAAGGTTTAAGTGCATGCCCTTCTCTTTGCTGAGATTTTTTTCATAGGCACTAATTGGATACTTCTTAAGAAGTTAAAATTAATATCATCTTGATTACCATGATTATGATCAATTTTTCTTCATCTTTTGTGTGCATAGAAATGGGAGATTTGTGTGCATAGAAATGGGAGGTTCTAGTCCTGAGCAGTTTAATAGTAGAAAGAAGGCAAATATACAGATAACGTTCCTTGGTAACTCCCCCAAATGCTTTCATTTAAATTTCTTATTTATTTATTTATCTAGAGTAACTGCAATTATTAGAGAAAGTAAACAAGGTGGTTTGGTTCTTCCACTCCTAATTGTAAAATATGCTTTAAGCAATCTTTTGAATGAAAGAAATGATGTTAGAGTGCAAGGTCAGTTAACTATGGCCCTCTGGCCAAATCCAGGCCACAGCTTGTTTTTGTCAATAAAATTTAATTTGCACATGGCAGATACCCATTTTCTCATGTATTGTATGTGACTGCTTTCAAAGCAAAACAGCAGGGTTGAATGTTTGCAATAGAAACCTCAGGTTGCAAAACCTAAAATATTTACTATCTGTACTTTTACAGAAAAAGTTTGTGAACTCTCATATGTAGAAAAAGGAAGAGAGCATACCAGTCAAGAGCATAATTCTGTATATATCAAACATGACAGCATTCAGATAATCAAGGAACAAATTGTAGATGGCTTTGAGGTTAATTCCTAGGACTATTGATTTGAGTAATAGTTGGTATCTGGAGTAAACTTCTGAGGAGGAAAACAAAGCCCAAATAATTCTTGAATTCTGGATAGAACCGGTTAGAGAATCTAGAGGTTGAGAGGTAATAAGGAATTTCAGATGGAACTTGCTGAATACAAATAATAATTATAATCTAGTATTTATTCATTTTTACTGTTACCACCTGTAGATAATAGATGAATCTGGAAATGATACTTTATTTTTGGTACTTTCAATTTCAGGTGTCACTAGTATTATCAGATGGAAGGGAAATCTAGACCTGGAAAGTAGCATTCCATGTGTATATACAAGGGACTCTAGTCTTAGTATAGCTTATTATCAAAAGAAGAGGAAGTATTATTCTCTTATTTCTTGCTTGCTGAATTTTTACCAAGAATGGATATTGAACTTATCAAATGTTTTTCCTATGTCTATTGAAATGATTGTATGATTTCCTCCTTACCTGTTAATGTGGTAAGTTATATTGATTAATTTCCTTATGTAAAATCAATAAGCCCTACTTTTCCTGCTATATTATGCTTTTTAATACATTGCTGTATATGATATTCTAACATGATAAAAATTTTGAAGCTATGTTCACAAGAGATATTGCTCTGTAATTTTTATTTTCATATAATGTCTTTGTTTGGCTAATGAGTTGGTAAGCATTCGCTTCACCTCTACTTTCAGAAGGAGTTTGTGTGGGATTGGTTGTATTTCTTCCTTAAATAATTGGCAGAATTTACCAGTGTAACAATCTTCCTACCAGTTTTCTCCATGGGAAGATTTTGAATTACAAATTTAATTTCTTTAACTTGGTTATTTTGTCTTAGTTTTGTTAATATGTATCTACCAAGAAATTTTTCCATTTCATCCAAGTGGTTGAATTTTTTGGCATTGAATTATATATAATATTGTTTTATTATCTTAACATCTGTAGTATCTGTAGTGGTGTCCTTTCTCTCAATCCTAATATTGGTAATTTGTATCTTCTCTCTTTCTCTTGAAACTAGAATTTGTGAATTTCAATGATTTTTTTTCAGAAGCTCACTTTTTAGTTTTATTAGTTTAAAAAAAGTTCCATTTCATTCATTTTTGTGTTTATCTTTATCCTCTCTTTCTTCTACTTACTTTGAGTTTAATTTGCTCTTTATATTTTTATTTATTTTTTTATTTTTTAAACTTTTATTGGCGTATAGTAGATTTACAATGTTGTGTTAGTTTCAGGTGTACAGCAAAGTGAATCAATTATACATATACATATATCCACCCTTTTTTAGATTCTTTCCCCATATAGGTCATTACAGAGTATTGAGTAGGGTTCCCTGTGCTATACAGTAGGTCCTTATTAGTTACCTATTTTATATATATTGTAATGTGTATATGTTAATCCCAATCTCCCAATTTATCCCCCCTCCCTTTTTCCCCATAGTAACCAAAAGCTTGTTTTCTTCATCTGTGTTTCTATTTCTGTTTTGTAAATAAGTTCATTTGTACCATTTTTTTAGATTCCACATATAAGCGATATCATATGATATTTGTCTTTCTGTGTCTGACTTACTTCACTCAGTATGGCAATCTCTAGGTCCATCCATGTTGCTGCAAATGACATTATTTTGTTCTTTTTTATGGCTGAGTAAAATTCCATTGTATATATGTACCACATCTTCTTTATCCATTCCTCTGTCAATGGACATTTAGGTTGCTTCCAAGGCCTGGCTATTGTAAATAGTGCTGCTATGAACATTGGGGTACATGTATCTTTTCAAATTATGGTTTTCTCCAGGTATATGCCCAGGAGTGGGATTGCTGGGTCATACAGTAGCTCTATTTTTAGTTTTTTAAGGACCCTCCATACTGTTCTCAATAGTGGCTGTACCAATTTGCAGTCCAACCAACAGTGTAGGAGGGTTCCCTTTTCTCCACACCCTCTCCAGCATTTATTGTTGGTAGATTTTTTGATGATGGACATTGTGACCTTGCTCTTTTAAAAAATAAGTTTTATAAAGTCTTAAGGCAGATTATTGATTTTAGACCTTTTAATTTATAATATAAACATCTAAAGCAATAAATTAACCTAAAAAAACTAATTGTAACTCACTGATTTTGATATATTGATTTCATTTACACTGAGTTTAAAATATTTTCTAATTTCCTTTGTGATTTCTTCTTTAATTAATGGCATGCTCAGAAGTATAATATTTAATTTCCAAATATTTGAAGATTTTCCTGATAGTTTTCTGTTATTAATTTCTAATTCAATTCTTTTTTGGTCAGAAAATATAATATGTATTTTTTCAATTCTCTCCAATTTATTAAGACTTATTTCATGTACCAGCATATAGTCTATCTTGGACAATATTTAGTTTTCAATTAAAAGGAATGTATATTCTACAATTATTGGATGGAATGTTCTATAAATGTCAGTTAGATCAAGCCATTTGATAATGTTCAAGTCATCAATATTATTTACTGATTTTCCATCTACTTCTATTAATTACTGAGAAAAAAAGTGTTAAAACCTCCAACTGTAATTGGGATCTTATCTATTTCTCCTCTGTTCATTACATTTTTGCTTCATGCATTTTGACACTTTGCTATTAGGTGCATACACATTTAGAATTGTTATTTTTTTTTTGATGAATGGACTCCTTTATTTTTATGAAACATTCCTCTTTATCCCTAGTAATACTCCTTATTCTAAAGTCTACTTTGTTTTCCTTCAATTAGTTTTCTTTCGATTAGTGCTTCATGGTGTATTTTTTCCATCTTTTTACTATTAATCTATTTTTAAAATATTTAGTATAGTTTATTGTGGACAGAATATCATTAGATCTTGCTTTTCTTACTATCTGATAATCTGTGCCTTTTAATTAGTGTTTAGACTATTTGCATTTAATGTAATTATTTATACATTTGGTTTAAATCTACCATATTTGTTTTCTAATTGTTTTATTTGTTCTTTGTTTATTTTTCTCTTTTTACATAGTGATGAAATATTTGAAACTGAATATGCCATTTTATTTCCACTATTGGCTTATTAGCTATACCACTCTGTTCAATACATTATATTTTCTTTAGTTAATTATCTTTGTAAAAAAATTATAAATTAGAGAAAAATCTTTTATTTATTTATTTGAAATTTCTGGCACTCTTCCTTTGTGTTTTTTACTTGCAATATTCTATTATTTTCCTCATGCCTGATGGAATTCCTTTAACATTTCTTATAATACAAGTCTGCTGATGATGACTTTTCTCTGTTTTTTTGTCTAAAAATGTTTTAAATAATTTATCTACTAGATGTAGAATTCTAGATTAATTCTTTTTCTTTCAGCCTTTTGAAAGATGTTGGTCCACTGTTTTCTCACCTCTACTTTTCTGATTAGAAGCTAATTGTCATTTGAATCATTTGTTCCATCATCCCAATACTCTGGGTGCTTTCAAGATTTTACCTTTGTCTTCAATTTTCAGCAGTTTGATTATGATGTACCTAGGTGTGGTTTTCTTTATATTTATTCATTTGGATTTTACTGATTTTTTTAATATGTAAATTTATGTCTTTACCAAATTTGGGAACATTTGCCCATTATTTTTTCAATATTGCTTCTGCTCCATTCTTTCTCTCCTATTTCCTGGGACTACCATAACATGGAAGTTAGACCTCTTAATATTGTCAAACAGGTCCCAGACACACACACACACACACACACACACACACACACACATTTTCTCTCTCTGTTCTTCAGATAGCAATTACTCAATTCATTTTAATGTTAACCTGTGTTTTTTCTTTTTCATCTCCATTCTGCTGTTAAATCAACCAATACAATGAACTTTTAAATTTCAGATATTTTATATTTTATTTCTAGAATTTTCTTTTGATTCTTTTTCATAGCTTCCATTGCTTTCCTAGATTTCTTTTTTCATTCATTATAGCATTTTTTTTTCTTTTACTTGGCATAGTTATAATAGCTGCTCTACAGAGCCTGATAATTCTACCTTGGGGGCTGTCTCTTTTGATTTTTTTTTCCCTTGAGAATAAGTCATATTTTCCTATTATTCCATATGTTGAGTAATTTTCGATTGGATCCTTGGGATTGTTGATATTATGTTGTGGATACTCTGGATTCTACTATATTAGTTCAAAAACAGTTTATTTTGTTTGTTTTTGCAGGCAATTACCTTGGTTGGACTCAGACTGCAAATTATGCCTTTTGGGTAACAGCTTAACCTTCAGTTCAATTCTGTTAATCTTAGCTAAGTGGCTTAAAGTAGGCTCCATGCAGTCACAGTTCATGGGTCATCCAGAGATTTTGGCAAAGTGTATGCACAGAGTCTGTGGCTCTCCCTCTCTATGTTCTCTTTTTCTGGGTGCCCCCTCACTTTCTAGCAGCTGTACTCTGACTATCCAGGCCTGAAAGATGGTATGTTTTCCATGAGTTTTAGCCACTTCACATGGTACCAAGTATAGCTTGCTTTCAAGCTAAATGCTGTATAAAAATTTTCTTTTTGTCCAGGTTCCAGAATCTGCCTGCTGTTTTGCACTATCCAATTCTTTCAAGTAATTTCTTTTGCATTTTGTCCAGAGTATACGGTTATTATCTGCAGGAAAGTCAACCTAGTAAGAATGTATTTGTCTATGCCAGAAGCAGAACTACTTCTATGCATGTCAGGGCTGGTACTCAGTAAGACACAATGCGACTCCTATGCAGACCACTTTTTCTTCATACTATCTACTTTTAGAAACTTTGTCCCGAAATTTCCAGCTGCCTCAGCTTTCCCAGTTTTAATCTTCACCTCCTCAACTCAGGGAGGCCAACTGAATTCTCTCTGCATTCTCCCACCCTGTATTTATGTTTTGTTAATTGACTCCAGGCAGAAAGGCAATATAAATGTAGAGCTCACCTTAATTTTTCTTATTCTCAGGAATACCAATCCTGCATTTCCTGTTTTCCCATGTCTGAAACAGTTGTTTCATATATTTTGCCCAGTTATTTACAGCAGGAGGTTAAACTCAATTTTTGTTATTTCACCATGGCTAGCAGAAGAAGTTCTAAGTTCTGTGGATTTAGAATATTTGGAAAATATATAGAAGAGAAAATAAAATCATTCTAAAACCTAACCATCAACAGACAATTGCTGTTAACATATAGACATTTCCTTGGAATTTGTGCAGTTTATTTCTAGACTTTTTAAACATTATAACATTATAAATATATGTGTGTACATATATGTGTATATATAATAATGTAAATATAAATATGTATAATTATTGTTTATAATAATTTAAATATGTATAATTTATATAATATATATAAAATTTTAAACAGTTAATAAAAGATCATTTACAGATCCTATTTAGAAGACAATAGATTTAGGGTATGGTGACAACTAATATTTGTTCCTAGGTGGTTTATTGGTCCCTTTTAATTAAGCAAAATTACTCAGGCCATTTAGTGTGACTTTTGACCATGCAAAAAAATATTTATTCAAGACACTTAGCAAGGTTTTGCTCTGTGTAGCTCTGTTTTATGGAGATAGTTGAGGAAAGTTTCTCTTGGCAAAATGTCTCATGCAAATAGTTTAGATACTTTTTGTAAGTGCTAAATAAAAATAGCAGAAATATTGTATTTTATTATTATAAAAAGTAACAGGAGATTCCAGCCCAACTCTGGGATAAACTATTTGGTAGTAGACACAGGACCTGGACTTGACAAAGGAGTGGAATCCAAAGGGAAAGTTAGGAGAGAGCACTTCAGGGTGAACTTCCCTCCAGGGCTGCAGAATTTAGCCAGCAACACACAGGCCAACTAAAGCAGATTGGAGTTCAAAATATATTGCAGGAGAGTTTGTTATGTTTGTCCTTCAATTGCTGATTTATCTTCTGCCTTTTTGTATTTCATTCCTTACTACTTTTGATAATGTGTTTTAATTTTCTGTCTCCTGTCCTTTTATTTCCTTTTTCTCCCTCTCTTTCTTCTGTCTTTTTCATCTCATCTTGTTTAGCCAAGGCGTTGCAGATTTTTTCTCTTATGCCTTTCTGAATCTACTTAAAGGAAAACGTCTTCTTATATTTTAAAGAGGAGATCAAGAAATGTAATAAAAGTTTTGTTCTGTTTCTGTAGTATGTTGTTTTCAGAGGTTTAATCTTCTCTTCAGAATCTTAGGAAATTTATCCTTTCACTTGTGTTATTTTCCCACAAATCACATGTTATTATCTTTCTGTTTACCTACCTCTCCTTAAACAAGGAAAACTGTATCAAGATCTAGTGTTTGTGAACAGACCAACAGGTAATTGAATTGCCTTTGTCTCTACGTTTTCTCTACTTAGATGTTACCCTCTTCTCAGATATACAGCCAAAGGCAGGTGATGAGTATGAATCAGTCCAATTTGCACTGTCTTTCAGTTTTGCTGGACTGATTTGGGACCTTTTTTTCAATGTGTGATATATGGCTAAGTGGATAGAGTATATAAAGAGAAAAAAATACAACTCCATGTTTGCATCATTACAATGGGGCTTAGATGACAAATGTGGTTTTCAAACGGTAGTCATGAACTAATCAACATCAGAATGCAGAGCCTTAGGCCTAATCCCAGGCCACCTGCATCATAGTCTTTAGTGTGGGGAGGAGGAAGGCCTGCAAACCTACATTTTGAACAAGTTCTCCAGGTAAGTCCTACATACACTAAGAACATCTTCCATGAAGCTTTACTTGTAGGGACTCCACTACTCAGAATGTAACTCAGTACTGCTTGTCCATCCCTGCTTCTCAACTCAGTGTGGCCTCTCGATAGGTGAGATGTAGACCAAGAGATACTTACGGCTGCAGCTATAAAAAGGGCCTGCTTTTGGCCATCCCCCCCAAAAAACAATATCACAGAGGCGAAGAGTCTGCTAAGTACTTGTAAGGTTTTTATGCCCTCCCTACATCAATGAACAGACAACAGGGAGGACTAAAGAAATTATTTAATTACTTTTTTGGTGAATAGATTTGCTTTATTTCAGTTCCACTACATAAACAGTCCACAGATTGTAATTTTCTCTTCAATTCCTTTGGTCTGAAAATTAGAGGAAATTCTGCCCAGGTTGTGACTGTGTTGCTGGAAGATTTTTCCCTTTTTTGTTGTCTGCATTCTCAATTTTCATAGGGGGTTAGAAGTGGCTATGTTAGAGCTTATTGGCTAGATGCCATTTTAAATCAGAAATTCTGATAGATATATAAAAACATTCGCTTATCATGGAGTAGAGTTGTAAAAAATTCACCAATATTTCTTACAATTTTGCTTATATTCAAAAGTCTTTTTAAAAATACAGAAAATATTAAAAATAATATAACAAAGTTATACCCATTAATTGAAACTGATACTTATTAACATTCTGCCATATTTATTTAATCAATTTTTACAAAGTAAATAAAATAAAGATGAAGATGATGTTACTTTTGCTCCCCATACCTGTTTCCACTCCCTTCCAATCTCACCATATACAGCCAGTGTTATACTTTAAATGAAGATTGTCGTAATCTATTTATTTAAAAAATATTTTATACATCCATAAACACATATATGTATATACACACATTTATATACAAGAACAATATATAATATTATTTTATGTAAATTTTTATTAACATGATTTATTACATGCTCTATATTCTACCAGTTGCATTTCTTCCCCTCAATCTATGGCTGAGATCTAGCCATTTTGATATATTAATATCTGTTTAATTTCTTTTACTTCATAATATTCCTTTCTTTGTATATACTCATATTTATCAACTCCCTGATTGCTTCCAATACATAAGATATTACAACAATGCTATAATAAACATTATTGTTTATGTTTCCTTGTGTGCTGTGCAAGAATATTTTTAGGCTATAATCTTAGAAGTGGAATTTTGGGGGTAATAGGGTATGCACATTTAATACTGCAAGATATTATCAGGTTTTTTTTCTTTCACACTTTTTGAACCACTTTTTACACCTATCATTAAGGCATGAAATTTTCTGTTTTTCTAAATCTTTGCCAAGAGTTGATAGGATCAGACATTTAATTTTTGTCAATATGATGGGTGCAAAAAAAAGCCTTACTTGCAATAATTTTACCTCCACATGTGCAGACTTCCATATTTAGTAAACTCATGTATCCCAAGTACCTAAAACAGTACCTGAGCTCAGTAGAGGCTCAGTAAATATTTTGTTGAATATATTTACTAATGAGCTTGAGCATCTCCTCATAATTATTTGCCATTCAAATTTCATTTTTGTATATTGCCTGGTTTATTTCCTTTGCCTGTTTTTGTATTGAATTGTGTGTCTTTTTCTTATTGAGTTGTGGAGGCTCTTCATATATTCCAGCTACTAATTTCTAGCTTTATATCTTGTAAACATCTTTATCCTTTTGACCCTTATGTGTTTTTTTTTTTAATTTAACAGATTTTATTTTTAGAACAATTTTAAGTTTAAGGAAAAATAAGTGGAAAGTAGAGAGTTTTCATATACCCTCTTAATCCCCCCAACAGTTGCCCTTATTGTTGACATCTTGCATTAATGTGGTACATTTATTATATTTGATGAGCCAATATAAATACATTCTTATTAACTGAAGTCCATAGTTACATTAGAGTTCACTCTTTGTGTTGTACATTCTATGGGTTTTGACAAATGTATAATGATATGAATTCACCATTACAGTATAATACACAATAGTTTCACTACCCTAACAATCTGTGTGCTCCACTGATTCATCCCTCCCTACCTCCTCCCAAACTCCTGGCAACCACTAATCTCTTTGCTCTCTTCATAGTTTTGCTTTTTCCAGGATGTCACATAGTTGGAATCAAACAGTATGTAGCCTTTTCAAATTGGCTTCTTTCACTTAGCAATATACATTTAAGTTTCCTGCATGTCTTTTTGTGGTTTGATAGCTCATTTCTTTTATTAATGAATAATATTCCATTATATACATATATTACAGTTTATTTATACATTCGTTTATTGAAGGACATCCTGGTTGCTTTCAAATTTTGGCAATTATGAATAAAGCATTAATTTGGCAATTGTGAGTAAAACATATGTGTGCAAGTTTTTGTGAACATAATTTTTCATTTCATTTGGGTAAATACCAAGGAGCACAATTACTGGGTCATTAGGTAAGAATGTGTTTAGTTTTGTAAGAAGCTGCAACTGTCTTCTGAAATTGCTGTATTATTCCTTATCTTTCAGTTTTTATCATGTAGAAGTTTTAAATTTTGATTTAGTCAAATGTAACATTTTTATGGTTTATAATTTTTGCTTTTTTAAAAAAAATCCTACTATATAATCATCAAAATATTCTATGAAATCTCTGTGGCTAATGATGTTAATTTTTATTTTTATATTAATTTCTTGAGCCTGGCATTCTCAGCCTTCTACATTCTGTCCCCAATCTAATATTTGCTCTTATCTTCAAAATAACCCACCTACTCAGGCCAAACAGGTCTGCCTATTGACTCCAAAATGAGTCATGAGCAGCCCCACCTATAGTCTTTTGATAATGCTGCCTGAAGAATTCATCTTTCTCTGTATCTAAGTTTAAGTTCAAGTTCTTTTCCTCCTTCAGACCTGAAGTTCAACTTCCCATTTTGGCCTCTTTTGACTTCCCTTCATTTGCTCTTAAGACGCTATTCATATTTTTCAGATCCAAGATACGATATTCACATTTTGGCAAATAATTTGTAAGTATTTTATTTACTAGTCTAAATATCAGAAATGACCAGTCGTGGAGGAAAATACAGCATCCTAGGGATTTTCTAGATGTATTTTATCTATTTATATATTGTAGGAACTCTTGACTTCTGATACTTACCCTAATTTATTCCTCCATTATAAATCATGTGGTGTTCTATCTATCTTGGAAAAGCGAAGTCCATATTTTATTTCTTATTAAAAATTATGCTTGGTTCAGACATTCATAATGAAATAACAATGCTTTGTGGTTGCAAAACATCTTCCATCTACTATCTATCACCACACAGTGCTCAGTGGATACAAGATTCTCTCTCTCTCTCTCAATCTATATATATATAGGTTTGGCCAGAGAGTTCATTCGGGTTTTTGTAAGATGTTATGGAAAAACCCGAATTAAATTTTTTGCCAACCCAATATATATATATTTTGTGTGTGTGTGTGTGTGTGTGTGTGTGTATTTCTTTATTCTTTCCCACATCAGTGATGTTTCACACATACTTTGAGAAGTTACAGCCAGGTGAGCCACAATAGAGAAATATCCAGCATTCCTATTCTAGAGAAGCTTGTATTCTTGGTCTGGGTGTGATATATTACTTTCAGTTTAGATCTGATCTGTTCACATATTCCAACAAATTTGCTAATGAAGTTCCAGTCTTCAGACTGTTCCCACCACAATCTCCCCACACCCAGACTCTGCCTTCTACCAGAAAGATTGAAGAGATGTAGAGCCATGCTATCCATTAAGTGTATATTTGGGTGGAGAAAAAAATGATTCAGTAATATCAGTATGCTTGATATTCAACTGATTTTTCCAGCTATGATAGGCATTTCTAAAGGAATGTATCATTGTAAAATTTTTACAAATATTTATCAAAACCATTCTGCTATCTCTAAAACAAAAAGGATAGTGATCTACCCCCACCTACCTCCCCCCACCAACAGAATGTCATGGCCCTGGGTAAACTATGAAGTTTAAAAGATCATGTCCCTTAAAAGATTGGACACATTTTCTGAGATAATAAGAAATTTTGATGAAAGCATAGAGTAGGGCACAGTCAGGATGACATGAATGACATCATTCACCAAGGTCAAAGAACTTGAAATATCACAGAGCAGACTCTCTACCTTCTCCAAGTTTTGCTATTATTCTATTGTTTTCCTCTTGAAAAATGCATGCCTGATGATGATGATGATGATGATGATGATGCTTTTTAGAGAGGGAGATCACAAGGATAAGTATTTATTAATATTAAATAATGCTTTATATTGATAGAATTACTGCATCATTGGCTCTTTTGCTTATTTTCTCACAGTTTTAATTTTAGTTATTAAAATTTTAAAAAACCTACATAAACAGAATATCATGGAGTTACATCTTTCACCTGAGTTAGGATCCAAAGTGGAGAATGTAGAGGATGAAATTTTTATGGAGTCAAAATTATCCTAAGTCTCTTAGGAAGGTGCACATTGAGGATCAATATAGCATCTCTTGAGTAGTCCAATGCAGTTTATTTTTCCTCCAGCATTGGAACAGGTCATTTATATGCCGGTCAAGCACCAGGTAAGGCAGTTAGCTTGTATTTAGGTTGTGTAAAAAATTGTGTTTTAAAACTATGTGTTTATTACACAATCTAAATCTACTAAGGATATATGCTAAATCTAGTAAGGATTGCATTTTTTTCCCACAATCTTAACCTAGTAAGCAGAGATACACTGTGAGTGTCTGGAACTGAAACCAGCAGAGGAAATGGCAGAGTTCAGACTCTCATATCATGCTCATGCTATGTAACATGTTATTACTGAGTGGAAGAATAGATGGACTTGATGAGTTTGGGTTTTGTTGTATTTGTTTTGTTTTGGCTTCTTGTAGAGTCTGTATAATAGTACCTGTATAGTAAATTTGTATAAGTTAAATACTAAAATTTGTAACTTCATAAGAGTGATAAAATTGTCACCAAAAATTTAGGAGACTAAAAATGTCTTTATTTGATATTCAGTATCTGCTGTTGACATCCAACAACTGAATTATATGTCTCTCTCATAAATTGGCTTGAAATATCTTACCTATAGCCTACCTCTCCAGCTTACCCTGACAACTTCCTCTCATACCATAAGCTCCAAAAATACCAAACTACTTTCTGCAGTTGCCTAAAAGACCGTGGCTTTCTAGTCCTACGTGCCTTTGTATGTGCTGTTTCCACTTCTCAGAGTCCTGATTCTTTCTTATTTCCTCAACCCAAGCCCACCTGGAGAAATACTACTCATTCTTTCAGAACCAGATCAAGCCTTGCTGCCTCAGTGAAATCTTCCTTGATTCTGTATTATCATTGCACTCAATATTTTCAGTGGGGCATTTGTTGTGCTGTATTTACTTTTATGTCTATCTCTTCAATTAGATCATCTCTTTAAGGGCAATGTTTGAAATATCCATTTTGTATCCTCTGCATTAACATGGACTCAGTATCCACTCCAAAATATGGTTATTCAATGAATAAATAATTCATAGATATTTATTCTCAGGATATGAGGAGCCAAAAAAATGATGGAGGCTGATTCAGTATGGGTAAGCCAAGCTCAAATACCTTTTTCTCTCAGTTTATATTGACTCTCTCCATGCTTTTACATGTTCACACCTCAGATAAAGCCTGGCTATAGAATCCCCATAGGAGTTGATATCTATAAAAGAAGAGAAACTACCATGTGTTTTCCAAGAGCATTCCCTGGAGAGATCTTAGGAACTTTTGCTGCAAATCCTCCACACTGTTATGTGCCAGTGACCTGGCAGTCATCTTCGCTATCAGTTAAAACTGCACAGTTTAACTCAAAATTCAATAAAAAGCTAATTTCCCACTCATACTGGTATGTAAGCCCAGTACCAGTAGGGAATCTGGAGTAGGGAGGGAAGCTCTGCTCCCTCTTAAGATCTCAGGAAGGTGAAGTAGACTCAATGAGCTTACTGGATTTTAAAGATAAAACATTGCATGATGAAGGGAAGATGTCTTCCCTACCCTACATCTTCTGACATTTCCCATCACTTTATAAGCTAGGATTGTAAAGTGATAATGCTAGAGGTGGCTTAATTTCTTCCTAGCCATTCCTATAAGTATTTGAAATTCATGTACTTTTTTATTCACTTGAATTTAAAAAAAATAAATATTGCTAAAACAAGAGCATACACATAACTAGTATTAAAGTAACCCATTCTAATTGTAGAATATCCTAATTGATGGTCGTTTCAGAAATCATGTTCTTTAAAGCCTCTATTGGCATATAAGAAAAAGGAACAGGCCTAAAGAGATGTTATGACTTTGCTTAAGATCACCCAGCCATATTTTAATTACTGGAATTCAACCAGTTCTTTTGCGCTTCAGACTAGTGCTCTCTGTTTTAAAATGTGATGAAATTTAGGGTGGGATTGAAATAAACACCAATAATTTGGTACAATAGAAGAGTATTAAAAATAATTTTGGGCCATAAATTAGAAATGATACACATTCTTATCAGAGAGTATGTGTATAAATAAAGTAGATTGAAGTTAGAAATGCTATTGGTGTGTAGCCAAAGGAAAATAACTATCAAGTGTAGAGCAGTGTAAGTTAAATAAATAAATCCTGTTAAGATGTCTAGATCCTCAAGTGGCTCAGTGCCAGCTATCATGTTTAAAATCCTTTTTATTGACTCATTAATTGTTGAGTAACACATAAAGAGAAATGGCCAAGATTAAAAATAGGTAAAAGTAATATTCTCACGAAGATAGTAATTTTTTCCCAGGTAATAACTGTTCTTGCTAACACACAAAAATTCTTTGCATGTTTAAGTTATGTGGAATCTCTCTACCCTAGGGCCTTAAAATCCTAGACTACTACATAGATGATTGTAATTTAGGGCCATGAGGTTTTAGTTGCTTACACTTGCCTTACACACTTAGAGAATTTTGTCCTAAAGTTGCCAACCAAGTCAGATATTAATATATTGTCTTAGCAATTGTCTTACAGCCAAGAAGTACTCTGCTGATTCTGTTCCTAACAGCTGGATTCACCACATGAAAAGTGACCAAAGGAAATAGTTCATGTCTAAAAAATGTATACAAAAATATTACCACATGAAAAGTGACCAAAGGAAATAGTTCATGCCTAAAAAATGTATACAAAAATATTACATTTATTAATTTCTTTTAGAAGTATGTATAAACTAGACATCAGTTAAAATCATCAGTGGAAATTTCTTTTTATGCTGGGCCAGTCTAAGGAAAAATTGATGACCAGCAGTCTTTTGTCTGCCTTCTTGTACCCTTCCACATCTCAAACATCTCATGCCACCCCAGAATTTCTAAAAGCCTGAATTATGGAGACTTACCAGAGCCTAATTTCCTGCCTTGATCCTTTTATCAGAATTTCTACATCCCACATCAAAACATACTTCCTTGCATCTCACCTACTCAAAGTTCTGGTAGTACAATAAAAATTGTTCTTGAATTCATGTATTATTTTCTCATGTATTTCTCACGTAAGTTTACATTTAACCAAAGTTTTATGCGGGTACGATCCCTTTTGCCAAAGTGGTATAGTCAATACCAGTGATTTCTGGCAGGCCAGAGGGGATAAGGTATATACGGGATATCAGTTGCTCTTATATCAGACTACATAGGGAAATCCCTACCTGAGGGATGATGCCTTGTACTAGTCAGGGTTCTCCGGAGAAACAGGACCAATGGAATAAATATTTATAAAAAGATTTATTATAAGGAATTGACTCATGTGATTATGGAGGCTGAGAAGTCCCCAGATCTGCAGATAGCAAGCTGGAGACCTTGGAGAGTTGATGGTATAGTTCCAGTCTGAAAGCCTGCAGGCTCATGACCCAAGAAGAGCTGGTTTTTCATTTTATGTCTGAAGGCAGAAAAAGACCAATGTCCTAGCTCAAGTAGTCAGACAGGAGGAATTCCCTCTTACTCAGCCTTTTTGTTCAATTCCCATCTTCAGTTGATTGGATTAGGCCTACCCACATTAGGGAGGATAATCTGCTTTACTCAGTCTACTGAGTCAGATATTAATCTCTTGTAGAAACAGCCTCACAGACACACCTGGAATAGTGTTTGATCAAAATGTCTGGGCACCCTGTGGGCCCAGTCAAGTTGATACATAAAATTAACCACATGTGTTCAAAGGATTAGTTTTTTTGTTTGTCTGTTTGTTGGTTTGTTTTCCCCCCACTTTTATTAAGATATAATTGACATATAATACTATTAGTTTAAGGTATATAATATGATGATCTGATATATATATATATATATATAGCAAAATTATTACTACAACAAGGTTAATTAATATCCATCACATCACATAGTTACAATTTTTTTTCTCAAAGGATTAGTTTTAATCTGTGAGATTCTAGAGAGCAGAACAGGGAATAATGGACAAATTTCATAGGAGGCCCATTTGGACTCATTATAGGAAGAATTTATAACTGCTGCAACCCTATGAAAAAGACTGTTTTGTAAGAGATTAACCTTCTAGATCTTCAAGCTAAAGCTGATCTGTAATGAATGCTTAGAAGGGGTTCCTGCTTTGAGTGAAGTTTGGACTGCATACCCACCTGAGATCCAGAGAGCTATGATACGCTCAATATTTAGGAGGCCAGTCTTATTTTTATTTGATCTCAGCCAACCCTCTTTTCTCCATATCACAGGCAGAGGAATCTCTTTTAAATGCTTATCTGATTGTGTAGGTGATTTGTTAAGGAAGTTCTTCCAGGAGAAGTTGACGAGGGAATAGCAAGGAGGGAAGTCAATGCAACCTCAACCTGTCTCCAGGGTGGGCTAAAACAGAAATTACATCCCTGAGCTGATCCCATAAGCTGTGAGATACGCTGAAACCCAATACCTCCTAGGCATCCCCAGCTCTCTGAACTTGTGGGCAGAGCAGCTCAAGTCACCCAAGAACAGTCCCCTAAAGCAAGGTGCAGGAGTAAGCATTTGGGAGCACAATACAGAGGAGCTGGGGAATGGATGCACAAAAAGAAAACATAAAAGGACTCTGAAGGGACCTAGATAGATAATCAACAGTGTTCTCATCATGTTTCATTTTACTCTGGAATGGTCTATGGCCTCAAATGTCAATTGTGCTGAGGTTGAGAAACCCTGCAGATCACGTGAATGGATCAATCAATGAAACAATCAACCGCTCAAAATCTTACTATTTTTTTTTAAATTAATTAATTAATTTATTTATGGCTGTGTTGGGTCTTCGTTTCTGTGCAAGGGCTTTCTCTAGTTGCGGCAAGCGGGGGCCACTCTTCATCGCGGTGCGCGGGCCTCTCACTATCGCGGCCTCTCTTGTTGCGGAGCACAGTCTCCAGACGCGCAGGCTCAGCAATTGTGGCTCACGGGCCTAGTCGCTCCACGGCATGTGGGATCTTCCCAGACCAGGGCTCGAACCCGTGTCCCCTGCATTGGCAGGCAGATTCTCAACCACTGCGCCACCAGGGAAGCCCTCAAAATCTTACTATTAAGGGCAATTCCCATATTTCATTTTACAGGAAAAAATTATTCCATGATATATAATATTAGACTGGTTCTTTATGTGAAGATTTCACTTGTTTATTCTAGAAATATATATCAATTAGCGTCCCTGAGCTATAAGGAACTTCTGTGTTGCTAAGTTTTTTGGCTTTTGCTTTGTTTTGTTTTTTTCAAACAATCTGATAGTTGAAAAAACTTGGGACGTGGGGAAATGGGATTCCATTCAGTTTTATGTTTTTCGGGAACAGAGCAATAAGAGTAAGATTAACGTCTTGCTGACTGTTTAACTGCCAACATTGCCACCTGCTATCATGAGGCAATAAGCAGCCTTGTTGGCACCCTTGTGCTTGGTGAGAAAACAAAGGGATGATGAATAGCCAGTACCCAAAACCAAACACGGTGCACAGCAGTGGCTGGCACAAGATAAAGTGCTTGCTAAGGAAATAGAATGGCAAGTTGAAGCTCCCAGACCATTGATCAAATTTGTTTGTAGCCAACAATCAGTGTTTTGCTTTTGACTGCTAGAATCTCACTACCCTTCCTGATTCAAAAAGAAACCAAGGACCCTTCATCTGTTTATACAGACCATGTGTAACTACAAACAGAACTGTACAGTCATTCCTTTGGAGCCTAGGCATTCGTGTACTTCCCCTGTCTATAAGCCAAGAAATGAATGTGTTCACTGTTTTTTATTGCCCTGTGGGATCCTGTTACAGATTTACTAGTGGTATGACTTAACCTATATTTCCAACCTGCAGATGGAAGAAAGTTTAAAACCAGTAGTTCCTGTTATTGTTAATAGAAACTGGGGCTTTTCTGACCCCATTCATGAATGTAGAAAGACCTCTCCATAGACTCATCAATTTCACTTTACAGACTTAACTGAAAAATTGATTAGCCCACAGAGTGAGTAGTCATACTTTGTAAAGCACATCTTAGTAGATGGGAAAACTCAGCATTCGTAGTTGTTAAATAGAAAAAAGCTAGTATCAGTAAGGGAGAATATGTCTCCATTGTAACTCCTTCCATAAGTCTCAAAATAAAGACTATTTATTCAGAAGTGTTTGAGTCCACCAATTAACGTAATAGGTATTGTATCATTTTCACAACACTATCTGGCCTTTCTAGATGAAGTTCTTCTGTGACAAATCTGCACATTCTTTTATTGCAGTTATCATACCATTTTATTATTGCTATCATTTATGGAAATGTCTTTTTCTTGGATTTTTAGACCCTTGAAGGCTGTGACTTCTGTCTTATTCATTTACTTAGCTGTAGCCCATAGCATAGTATACATA
Organism: Balaenoptera ricei; assembly: GCF_028023285.1. Classification (NCBI taxonomy): domain Eukaryota; kingdom Metazoa; phylum Chordata; class Mammalia; order Artiodactyla; family Balaenopteridae; genus Balaenoptera; species Balaenoptera ricei. The sequence goes on from NC_082642.1 coordinate 114,660,930, forward strand.
TAATAAATGTTCAGTAAGCATATATTAATGATGAGTGAATTAATAAATGAAAAATACAAAGCAAAAGATTGAAATTAATCCTCAAGCTCCTTTACTGCCTGTGGTAGACAGAATTCTAAGATGAACCCAATGTGTCACCCTTATTTAATCTATTTCCCTTGAGTGTGGATGGGACTTATGTATAGGATGAGATATCACTCTTGTGATTATGTTATATTATATAGCAAAAGAGATGACTGAAGATGTAATTAAGATGAGTAATTTTCATTACAGATTTAACTACTGCAGATTTTTATTTTAATTACTGAACATTTTACAGATGTACTTATGTTACTGAGCAGTTGACTGAGTTAATCAAAATAGAGATGATCTGAGTGGGCCTGAGCCCACTCAGGTAATCGCATGAGCCCTATGAATTTTAATTTAGAGGTCAGAGACAGAAGTCAGAAACTGGAAGCAGCAGAGATCTTCTTTTGCTGGGCTTGAATGAGCAACTGCCCTGTCATAGAGAGGGCCATGTATCAGGCATGGTGAACATCTTCCAGAAGCTGAGATCAGCCTTCCTTGACATCAATCAAGAACACAAGGACCTTAGTCTTACAGTAGCAAGAAACTGAATTCTGTATGAGGGCTGAGAATTTGCATGTTTTGTTCACTGATGTATCCTCAGAACCAAGAACAGTGCCTGGCACATAGTAGACTTTTCATAAATACTTGCTGAATGAATCAATAGTTTTTCAACTGGATTAAATTGCTTGTTATATGCTATTGCTGTACCGATTGCAGTTGTAAGGAGTAGGGAAAGTGTAAAGTAGAATCATTTTCCTTGAGGAATTTACATTCTGTTATTTTTCTTATAAAATAGAGATTAACACATAGAAAAGGACAACCTGAACAACACTGCCGTCCTTCCCCCGGTAGACTATTGAGTGCTATAGAGGGAATATCATGAACATTATTGTCAGACAAACTTGAGTTTGTACCCAGGTTCAGTGACTTACTGGCTGGCCTTACATAGACAACCCTAGTTCCTCATCTGTTGATGGGGATTAATAATACTTACCTTGTAGGTTTGTTGCAAGGTTTAGAAGCAATACACACACACACACGTGGGGTGTTCAATGTTACTTTTGGACTGATTTAATGAATTCCTGTGCTTTATTCTTCATATTTTCTTATCCCCTTAAATGAAATAAGTTTTTAATGTGAATAGGCATTGGTTGATTCCTTTTGGAAATGTTTATATGTGTTGTTTTAGATCCATACCTAAAAGGTTTTCTTTATAATAGGTGCCCATAAAGGTTAAGTTAGAGTTCAATCAATGTGGAACACAGACCTTAATAGGTAATAATAGGTGCGGTGTGGAGTAATGGGGGATATATTGGACTAGGGATGTGGAAATGTGGATTCCAGGCTCATCAGCATGACCTTAGCAAATGATACCACTTCCCTCTGCAGAAAACTTGAATGGCTCCAAAATAAAATCAAAATTCCTACCCTATAACAAAAGGGGTTTCTGCCTTTGGCCCTGAGGTTTAGAAGACCTCACTCTAACCCTAACTTGTCTATGCCTCTCCCCATGAGGCAAAGAGTTTGTGGGCTTTAAGGGATGGGCCTACCCGGAACCTGCATCTGTCTACCTTTGAGATCACATTCAAGGTAGCTGGAATCCAGGTCTCAGTATTTCTGGTCCAAATGGGCCTGAGTCCACTTCCAAGGCCTACGTGGCCCTTTACCCGGGGTTGGTCCTACATGAGATGGCTTCCAACTCCATGGAAACCACTTCCCAAACACTTTTCTCCCTCAGAGTTTGCTAATGTTTTCTCTGCTAGAACACTCCCAACTTTCACATTTCCTGATCTGCCAATCAGAATGAGTTGCTTATTCCTCAACTACACATGTTTTGTATGTCTGTGTTGTGTTTTGGCTACTTAGATTATAAGCTTATGGCAAGCAAGTTTTCCTTGTTCATGTTGGTGTTCTCTACAGTTACATATTTCAGGGCTTTGCACCCAGGAAACATCTGGCAAATTAAAGAATGGAAATTTTCTGAGCCTTAATTTCTCACCTCTAAAAAGCAGAGTCTTACATAGATTATTTCTAAGGTTATTTCCAGGTCTAGCATTTTCAGTGCTGTATATGAAAACCTTATAAGATTCTAGTGACCAGAAAAATAATATTTAAATACATAGTATCATAGACTTCTAGAAACTATTTAGACTCAGAAAGTGGAAGTCAGTGTAAGAATTCCACCTTCAACATCCTGGAAAGACAATCATCAGCCTGACTTGGAGATATCCAGGAATAAGGAGTTCACCATCTTGTAAGTCAGAATTTTAATTTGTTTCTCCTTGAAATGAGATCAGAAAGTCTTTCCTTATATGGAGTCTAATGCAAATATTCTTCTATCTAGACCAAACATTACCAGTTTGGTGTTGTTATTGTAACACGCATCCAGACATCTTCCCTTTCTTGTGGTCCTCAAACTGAGCATATTCCAATCCCTAACTCCACTTCCAAATGTTGTACGACCGGTACTGAAGACAATGAAATTAGGAATGCCCCTGCCAAGTGCTTTGTCACCTGTGAAAACATCCCACTGTAACAGTTTCACTACGTTGTTTTTGCTCGCAGGGGCAACACACTGTTGGCTCATACTAAGTTTATAGTCAAGTAAACCCTCTAGATTTTGTTCATAGAAATTGCTGTTAAGCCAGGTGTCTCTTATCCTGTGAGATGATCTTGGAGTCCAATAATTCAACCTGTCATAATAGTTTTAAAACTTGATTCAGTCATGCATCATATTAACTGTCTCTCCCAGCTATGTGTTGGCTGCCGATGCTATAAGCAGGCCCTCTTGTCTTCATTTAAAGTATTAGGAAAAGTGTTGATTGAACACAAGGGACCTAAGTATAAAACCCTGCAGCATGCCACCAGAACACTGTTTCCCAAATTATATTCAACAAGATTCTAGTTCTATGAGATGCTACAAGATAAAAAGGAAAAAATTTCCATGATCAGATAAGTTTGAGAAACACCACATACTATATGCTTTTTCTTGGGAAGTCACAGTGCATATTGCACGTTGTAAAGTGCAGTAATGAGAAGTCCTGTTTAACTTCAATTAACCCAACATTTCCCAAGCTTATTTGTGTGTAGAAACCTGGTTGGTAGTGGTTGTTTTTGTTGGTTGTTTTTAACATCCTGCCGTATTCCTGGAAAATACTTTAAGATACACTCCCTTACAACCTCAATAACATGATTTAGAATTTTACCATGAAGGATGCAAATTAGTAGGTGTGTAGTTTCAAAAATTTATTTTACCCTTTGTGAGCTTTAGGATGAGGCTTTTTCCCCTCTGTACTAGTCAACATGATTCCTTAAAGCTTGTATGATTGCAAGCTGTTTTAACACTCTGAGCTACATAGATCGCCCCATTAATGTATTTTCCTTAGTCTATCTTGTGCCTCATTTTTCTTCTTCATGTTTCTTCTTTTTTCAGCTTGAAAGAAATTTCTCTTGATATAAAAGTTGGAAGCAAACATTAAGAGGTTAGTCTTTTACTAACATCGCTCAGTCTCACCCAAATGAATTTGACTCTTCATGTTCTTCTCAATTTGGGAAGAGCAAATCGTAATTTTTAAAAAGTCATTTAAACTCTATATTCTATTTTTTGTACTCCACAGCCAATTTTGGACTTTGACTGACAGTTTTAATGGGTTTATGGTACTTTTGTTTTTGGTTATACACTGTTTATTCTGTCTTTTGTACATGTCTTATTAAAATATGATCTCATCCTGGACAGTACCTAAGGCTCCATTTTTTGTTTGTAAAAATATAATCAAAGACTGTATTATCAGAGTGTCATTGTTATTCTTCCATCTCTCTGAATCAATCTTCCCTTTTAGAATCTCTGTCCATGTGGTCATACCTAATTTGTCTTAAACTTTTTGAGAGGTGCTTTCCTGAAGTCCTGGGTAGATGTCTGGCTGTCTCCCAGCATTCCTTTCCACAGCTTTATTATTAATTCCAAGAACATTGTTCACATTCTCCAAAGTTGTTATTACTCTCATTGGCTCAATCAGTTTTTGTCTTTGTTGTAAGGAATTAAGTTTAAAGTAGTATTTCCTCTTGCCTACTTCTGGACTGATTGAGAGCTGAAATTATTGTCATAGCATATCAGGTTAATCAGGTAATACTGAGCTCCTCATTAAATATATAATAAGTGCCTACTATGTGCCAGGCAAAGTTCTTGCTGGAGGGAAGATGGCAGAGAAGAGTACAGAAAGAGCAGACACAGTAAACGAACAAAAGCTATATATCAAAATAATCTCAGCTAATGATAGAGTATGTGAATAAAATAAAATATCATAATACAATACAAAGTTATGAGTCAGGAGTATACCAATTTAAATTAGATGCTCGGGGGGACCTTCAACATGGCAGAGGAGTAAGATGTGGAGATCAGCTTCCTCCCCACAAATACATCAGAAATACGTCTACATGTGGAACAGCTCCTACAGAACACCTACTGAACGCTGGCAGAAGACCTGACTTCCCAAAAGGCAAGAAACTCCCCATGTACCTGGGTAGGGCAGAAGAAAAAAGAAAAAACAGAGACAAAAGAATAGGGACAGGACCTGCACGCCTGGGAGGGAGCTGTGAAGGAGGAAAACTTTCCACACGCTAGGAAGTCCCTTCACTGGTGGAATTGGGGGTGGCAGGGGGGGAGGAAGCTTCAGAGCCACGGAGGAGAACACAGGAACAGGGGTGCAGAGGGCAAAGCGGAGAGATTCCCGCACAGAGGATCGGTGCCGAGTAGCACTCACCAGCCTGAGAGGCTTGTCTGCTCACCCGCCGGGGTGGGTGGGGGCTGGGAGCTGAGGCTCGGGCTTCGGAGGTCGGATCCCAGCGAGAGGACTGGGGTTGGCAGCGTGAACACAGCCTTGAGGGGCTAGTGCGCCACAGCTAGCTGGAAGGGAGTCCGGGAAAAAGTCTGGACGTGCCTAAAAGGCAAGAGACCATTCTTTCGGGATGCTCAAGAAGAGGGAATTCAGAGCACCGCCTAAACAAGCTTCAGAGACAGGCGCGAGCGGCGACTATCAGCTCAGACCACAGAGATGGGGATGAAATGCTAATGCTGCTTCTACAGCCACCAAGAATCCTGTGTGAAAGCACACGTCACTATCCACACCCTCCCGGGAGCCTGTGCAGCCCTCCACTGCCAGGGTCCTGTGATCCAGGGACAACTTCCCTGGGAGAACACACGGTGCGCCTCAGGCTGGTGCAACACCATGCTGGCCTCTGTAGCCTCAGGCTTGCCCTGCATCCATACCCCTCCCTCTCCCTGGCCTGAGTGAGCCAGAGCCCCCAATCAGCTGCTCCTTTAACCCCGTCCTGTCTGAGCAAAGAACAGACGGCCTCAGGTGACCTACACACAGAGGCGGGGCCAAATCCAAAGCTGAACCCTGGGAGCTGTGCGAACAAAGAAGAGAAAGGGAAATTTCTCCCAGTAGCCTAGGTAGCAGCGTATTAAATCTCCACAGTCAACTTGATGTACCCTGCGTCTGTGGAATACCTGAATAGACAATGAATCATCCCAACTTGAGGAGGTGGACTATGGGAGCAATGATATACATATATTTTTTCCCTTTTTCTCTTTTTGTGAGTGTGTATGCATATGCTTCTGTGCCTGATTTTGTCTGTAGAGCTTTGTTTTACCATTTGTCCTAGGGTTCTGTCTGTCCATTTGTTTGTTTGTTTTAGTAGAGTTTTCAGTGCTTGTTACAGTTGGTGAATTTGTTTTTTGGTTTGGTTTTTCTCTTCTTTCTTTCTTTTTAAATTACTTTAAAAAATCTTTTTAATAATTATTTTTTGTTTTTTATTTTAATAACCTTTTTTTGTTTATTTTATTTTATTTTATCTTTTTCTTTCTTTCTTTCCTTTTCCTCTCCCTTTTATTCTGGGCTGTATGGATGACAGGCTCTTGGTGCTCCAGCCAGGCATCAGGGCTGTGCCTCTGAGGTGGGAGAGCCAAGTTCAGGACATTGGTCCACCAGAGACCTTCCAGGTCTGAGTAATATCAAATGGCAGAAATCTCCCAGAGATCTCCATCTCAACACCAAGACCCAGCTCCATTCAACGACCAGCAAACTACACTGCTGGACACCCTATGCCAAACAACTAGCAAGACAGGAACACAACCCCACCCATTAGCAGAGAGGCTGCCTAAAATCATAATAAGGTCACAGACACCCCAAAAAACACCACCACATGTGGACCTGCCCACCGGAGAGACAAGATCCAGCCTCATCCACCGGAACACAGGCACTACTCCCCTCCACCAGGAAGCCTACACAACAAACTGAACCAACCTTAGCCACTGGGGACAGACACCAAAAACAACGGGAACTACGAACCTGCAGCCTGCGAAAAGGACACCCCAAACACAGTAAGATAAGCAAAATGAGAAGACAGAAAAACACACAGCAGATGAAGCAGCAAGGTAAAAACCCACCAGACCTAACAAGTGAAGAGGAAATAGGCAGTCTACCTGAAAAAGAATTCAGAATAATGATGGTAAAGGTGATCCAAAATCTTGGAAATAGAATGGAGAAAATACAAGAAACGTTAACAAGGACCTAGGAGAACTAAAGAGCAAACAATCATGAACAGCACAATAAATGAAATTAAAAATTCTCTAGAAGGGATCAATAGCAGAATAACTGAGGCAGAAGAGCAGATAAGTGACCTGGAAGATGAAATAGTGGAAATAACTACTGCAGAGCAGAATAAAGAAAAAATAATGAAAAGAATTGAGGACAGTCTTAGAGGCCTCTGGGACAATATTAAATGCAACAACATTCGAATTATAGTGGTCCCAGAAGAAGAAGAGAAAAAGAAAGGGACTGAGATAATATTTGAAGAGATTATAGTTGAAAACTTCCCTAATGTGGGAAAGGAAATAGTTAATCAAGTCCAAGAAACACAGAGAGTCCCATACAGGATAAATCCAAGGAGAAACACTGCAAGACACATATTAATCAAACTATCAAAAATTAAATACAAAGACAGAAAATTAAAAGCAGCAAGGGAAAAACAAGAAATAACATACAAGGGAATCCCCATAAAGTTAACAGCTGATCTTTCAGCAGAAACTCTGCAAGCCAGAAGGGAGTGGCAGAACATAGTTAAAGTGTTGAAATGGAAAAACATACAACCAAGATTACTCTATCCAGCAAGGATCTCATTCAGATTTGACGGAGAAATTAAAACCTTTACAGACAAGCAAAAGCTAAGAGAATTCAGCACAACCAAACCAGCTTTACAACAAATGCTAAAGGAACTTCTCTAGGCAGGAACCACAAGAGAAGGAAAAGACCTACAATAACAAACCCAAAACAATTAAGAAAATGGTAATAGGAACATACATGTTGATAATTACCTTAAATGTAAATGGATTAAATGCTCCAACCAAAAGACATAGACTGGCTGAATGGATACAAAAACAAGACCCATATATATGCTGTCTACAAGAGAGACCTGCTTCAGACCTAGGAACACATACAGACTGAAAATGAGGGGATGGAAAAAGATACTCCATGCAAATGGAAATCAAAAGAAAGCTAGAGTAGCAATTCTCATATCAAACAAAATAGATTTTAAAACAAAGACTATTACAAGAGACAAAGAAGGACACTACATAATGATCAAGGGATCAATCCAAGAAGAAGGTATAACAATTGTAAATATTTATGCAGCCAGCACAGGAGCACCCCAATACATAAGGCAAATGCTAACAGCCATAAAAGGGGAATTCGACAGTAAGACAATCATAGTAGGGCACTTTAACACCCCACTTTCACCAATGGACAGATCATCCAAAATGAAAATAAATAAGGAAACACAAGCTGTAAATGATACATTAAACAAGATAGACTTAATTGATATTTATAGGACATTCCATCCAAAAACAACAGAATATACTTTCTTCTCAAATGCTCATGGAACATTCTCCAGGGTAGATCATATCTTGGGTCACAAATCAGGCCTTGGTAAATTTAAGAAAACTGAAATCGTATCACATATCTTTTCCGACCACAGTGCTATAAGACTAGATACCAATTACAGGAAAAATCTGTAAAAACTACGATCACATGGAGGCTAAACAATACACTACTAAGTAACCAAGAGATTACAGAAGAAATCAGAGAGGAAATCAGAAAATACTTAGAAACAAATGACAATGAAAACACGATGAACCATAACCTATGGGAAGCAGCAAAAGCAGTTCTAAGAGGGAAGTTTATAGCAATAGAATCCTACCTCAAGAAACAAGAAAAATCTCAAATAAACCTCCCAACCTTACACCTAAAGCAGCTAGAGAAAGAAGAACAAAAAATCTCCAAAGTTAGCAGAATGAAAGAAATCATAAATTTCAGATCAGAATAAATGAAAAAGAAATAAAAGAAACAATACCAAAGATCAATAAAACTAAAAGCTGGTTCTTTGAGAAGATAAAATTGATAAACCATTAGCCGAATTCATCAAGAAACATAGGAGAAGACCCAAATCAATAAAATTAGAAATGAAAAAGGAGAAGTAACAACTGACAGTGCAGAAATACAAAGGATCATGAGAGATTACTACAAGCAACTATATGCCAATAAAATGGACAACCTGGAAGAAATGGACAAATTCTTAGAAAAGAACAACCTTCCGAGACTGAAGCAGGAAGAAATAGAAATATTTAGAGAAGAGCTAACACCTATCCTTCTCAAACTCTTCCAAAATATAGCAGAGGGAGGAACACTCCCAAACTCATTCTATGAGGCCACCATCACCCTGATACCAAAACCAGACAAAGATGTCACAAAAAAAGAAAACTACATAACAATATCACTGATGAACATAGATGCAAAAATCCTCAACTAAATCCTAGCAAACAGAATCGAACAGCACATTCAAAGGATCATACACCATGATCAAGTGGGGATTATCCTAGGAATGCAAGGATTCTTCAGTATATGCAAATCAATCAATGTGATACACCATATTAACAAACTGAAAGACAAAAACCATATGATCATCTCAATAGATGCAGAAACAGCTTTCAACAAAATTCAACACCCATTTATGATAAAAACTCTCAAGAAAATGGGCATAGAGTGAACCTACTTCAACACAATAAAGGCCATATATGAAAAACCCACAGCCAACATCGTTCTCAATGGTGAAAAACTGAAACCATTTCCTCTAAGATCAGGAACAAGACCAGGATGCCCACTCTCACCACTGTTATTCAACATAGTTTTGGAAGTTTTAGTCACGGCGCTCAGAGAAGAAAAAGAAATAAAAGGAATCCCAATCAGAAAAGAAGAACTAAAGCTGTCACTGTTTACACATGACATGATACTATGCATAGAGAATCCTAAAGATGCTACCAGAAAACTACTAGAGCTAATCAACTAATTTGGTAAATAGCAGGATACAAAATTAATGCACAGAAATCTCTTGCATTCCTATACACTAATGATGAAAAATCTAAATGAGAAATTAAGGAAACACTCCCATTTACCACTGCAACAAAAAGAATAAAATGCCTAGGAATAAACCTACCTAAGGAGACAAAAGACATGTATGCAGAAAACTATAAGACACAGATGAAAGAAATTAAAGATGATAGAAACAGATGGAGAGATATACCATGTTCTTGGTTTGGAAGAACCAACATTGTGAAAATGACTATGCTACCCAAAGCAATCTACAGATTCAATGCAATCCCTATCAAACTACCAATGGCATTTTTCACAGAACTAGAACAAAAAATTTCACAATTTGTAGGGAAACACAAAAGACCCCAAATAGCCAAAGCAATCTTGAGAAAGAAAAACGGAGCTGGAGGAATCAGGCTCCCGGACTTCAGACTATACTACAAAGCTACAGTAATCAAGACAGTATGGTACTGGCACAAAAACAGAAATATAGATCAATGGAACAGGATAGAAAGCCCAGAGATAAACCCACGCACATATGGTCACCTTATCTTTGAAAAAGGAGGCAAGAATATACGACGGAGAAAAGACAGCCTCTTCAATAAGTGGTGCTGGGAAAACTGGACAGCTACATGTAAAAGAATAAAATTAGAACACTTCCTGACACCATACACAAAAATAAACTCAAAATGGATTAAAGACCTAAATGTAAGGCCAGACACTATAAAACTCTTAGAGGAAAACAAAGGAAGAACACTCGTTGACATAAATTACAGCAAGATCCTTTTTAACGTACCTCGTAGAGAAATGGAAATAAAAACAAAAATAAACAAATGGGACCTAATGAAACTTAAAAGCTTTTGCACAGCATAAACAAGACGAAAAGACAACCCTCAGAATGGGAGAAAATATTTGCAAATGAAGAAACTGACAAAGGATTAATTTCCAATATATATACAAGCAGTCCATGGAGCTCCCTATCAAAAAAACAAAGAACCCAATCCAAATATGGGCAGAAGATCTAAACAGATATTTCTTCAAAGAAGATATACAGATTGCCAACAAACACATGAAAGATGCTCAACATCACTAATGATTAGAGAAATGCAAGTCAAAACTACAATAAGGTATCACCTCACATTGGTCGGAATGGCCATTATTAAAAAATCTACAAACAGTAAATGCTGGAGAAGGTGTGGTGAAAAGGGAACCCTCCTGCACTGTTGGTGGGAATGTAAATGGATACAGCCACTATTGAGGTTTCTTAAAAAACTAAAAATTTAAATATCATATGACACAGCAATCCCACTACTGGGCATACACCCTGAGAAAACCATGATTCAAAGAGTCATGTACCACAATGTTCATTGCAGCTCTATTTACAATAGCCAGGACATGGAAGCAACCTAAGTGTCCATCAACAGATGAATGGATAAAGAAGATGTGGCACATATATACAATGGAATATTACTCAGCCATAAAAAGAAACGAAATTGAGTTATTTGCAGTGAGGAAGATGGATCTAGAGAATGTCATACAGAGTGAAGTAAGTCAGAAAGAGAAAAACAGTTACTGTATGCTAACACATATATATGGAATCTAAAAAAAAAAAAAAAAAATGTTTCTGATGAACCTAGGGGCAGGACAAGGAATAAAGATGCAGACATAGAGAATGGACTTGAGGACATGTGGATGGGAAAGGGTAAGCTGGGATGAAGTGAGAGAGTAACATTGACATATATACACTAACTAATGTAAAATAGATAGCTAGTGGGAAGCTCTACCTAGCACAGGGAGATCAGTTTGGTGCTTTGTGACCACCTAGAGGGGTGGGATAGGGAGGGTAGGAGGGAGATTCAAGAGGGAGGTGATATGGGGATATATGTATACATATAGCTGATTCACTTTGTTATACAGCAGAAACTAACACAACATTGTAAAGCAATTATACTCCAATAAAGATGTTAAAAAAATAAAAATAAAAAATAAAAATTGTGTTGGTATGAAAAAAATAAAATCTTTTTATTGAAAAAATAAATAAATAAATTAGATGCTCGTGAAAGGCCTCACTAAGGATGTAACATATGAGCTGAGATCTGAATGCCAAGAGGTATCCAGACATAAAATATCTTTGATTGAATATTCTACACAGAGGAACAGCAAGTGCAATAGTTCTAGAGTGTGGATGTCCTAGGAAGAGGAAGAAGGCCAAAGGACTGAGCATAAGGAATAGGGGATGGAGTGGGAGGAAACAAGGTGCAAGAAGTCAGCAGGAGATGGAGAGGCAAGTAGAGATCAGATCATGTCCCCTTGAGGACAAGGTAAGTCATGTAGGAATGACCCTGTGAAGTTTCAGTCATAGTGGCAACATGATCTAGTTTACATTAAAAAAAAATAACTGAGTCCAGGGTGAAGAGAAGATTTGGGTGTGACTGAGTAAAATGGAAAAAAGAGCCCACAAGGGAACAACTGGAGACTTCAAGAAGAGGAAACAGGGTCTCCTAACTGCCGTAGCTCAACTGTCATTTTTGTGATTTTAGGCATGAATATGATATATGTCTCCCCTGACTGACTGAACAATGTCTGGCATGTTCCCCAAACTAGTTTAATTTTTCATATCATTTTTTTCTCATTAACATTCTGTTCTTCATGTCTCTCTCATCTGGGTCAAGGCTTTTCACTTAGTCCATGCTATCTTGACCTCTGTTACTATCCCATCTCTCCGAATTATTTTTTTCTTTGAACCAGATGCTAATAGTTTGGATGCTCTATTTGTGTTAAGAAAATGTTATAAACCCTGGAGTTATGCCATGCAGAGGCCCTGAACATTAGCTAAAACATATTTCACCCATAAGTCATATGCAATGTTCTACTCACATTTTATACTTCAAAGGGGCTCTCTTGAGTTTCTAAAATTTATTAAGATGTTTCCATTTTAATAGTTGTGTTTTGGATATGAGGAAGGAAAGAAACTGTTATTTAGAGAAGTCTGGGGAAGAAATAATATATCTGGGTTCCTTATTCAAATTAGCTAACCAATTTGGTATGGCAAAACACTTCAAGTGAATCATACAACTTCAGTAAAGGAAACTCTGGTCACTAGGCAATAAACACGTGTTTCAGATCAGACACTGCTTTGAAGCAGCCAGAGCTAATCAGGTTTTCTATGAACACATTAGTTAAGCACCAGACTTTCAGGCTTATTGTCTTTCTTCATTGCTCCACGGTCCATAGGATAATACTGAACCTGCATAAGAATCACAGTCCCATTATGCTTATTTGACTCCAGAAACCAGCTGAAACACAATTGGGGGTGAAGTTCCATTTGCTTTTCTCTACTGTGTCTGGCTCCAGGATCATAGTAACAGTGAGTCTTGCCTGCTGTTTGCTTTAATTTCTCACCAGAAATCACCATTTCTATTGCTAGATGAAGGTAATGGTAATTCTCCAAACTGCCTGGGACAGTATTTCTGAATGGAATTTCACAGCTATAATGGGGAAGAGAAGAAAGTGTTCTCTGCTGTTGCCAATAACATTTTAAAAAAGGAATTTACATGTCTGTAAAACAAGCAGTCCTAAGACAGTCATCTCTATGGTGTATCAATAAGAGAATTAATAGCCCTGTATCACCACACACATTTTTAATGTAAAAAACTGAGAGATTATGAACCCTTAGGGTATAGCCGAAAAGTTTTCTGTGATTTACGTCAATCCACTAACATTATAGCTCAAGAAAAAAGAATGTCGATATACTGTTAAACTTTCTTTCTGGGTATTCTCTGATCCTGACTCAACTATAATACAAAAATAATAGCATTGAGACTTGGGTTCCATTTCCAGTTTTGCCACCAGAAAGCTGTAAGAGTTTGGACAGGTGACATTATCTTTTTGGTCCACAGTTTTCTCACTTAGAAGGAAATCCTGCCATTTGTGATCACATGGATGGACCTTGAGGGCATTATGCTAAGTAAAATGTCAGAGAAAGACAAATGGTGTGTGATCTCACTTATATGTGTTTGCCAGGGGATGGGGGGAAAGGGGAGATGTTGGTCAAAGGGTACAGTCTTTCAGTTATAAGATGAATAAGTTCTGGAGATCTAATGTACAGCAGGGTGACTATATATTTAATACTGTGTTGTATACTTGAAAGCTGCTAAAAGAGCAGATCTTGTGTTCTCATCACACACACAAAATAATAACCACGTGAGGTGATGAATGTGTTAACTAACCTTATTGTGATAATCATTTTATAATATACACATATCAAATCATCAGGTCGTACACCTTAAATTTATACATTATTTGTCATATTTCAATAAAGCTAGAGGAAAGTAAGAGTAAACAAAATAGAGGTGTTGCACTAGAAAATAAGCCCAAATATCACTTCCTTTCTAAAGTTACATTTTCTTTTATCAAGATTTTTCATTGAAACAAAAATATAATAAAAGTCATTTTGTGTATATTTTCCTTTTTTTTTTTTCCTGGCACAATGGAGGTCCCACAGTGTGAAAAGAAAACCTTGGATTCTACTGAGCTTCTTTCTTTAAAATTAGAATTTTGTCCCTGTTCCATGTTTAGCTCTATTTCCTTGTCTGACCAAAAAGTACTTTTCTCGCTCCAGCATTCCAGCATGTCATACATCAAAAGATTTGAGGGGGGATGTATGTGTATATGTGGAGGGGGGGATGGGAGATTAGGAACATCTGGAAGAGGGAGCAAAGGATAGATGATTACTTGTAACTCATGCAGGAAAATCTAGATTTAGGTATTCCTTTGTATCCAAATTTCAGCTGTCATGAACCAACTCTAAACTAGGAAAAGAAAGGATGCTACTTTTGAGTTTAGATTTAAAGAATGAAATACAAGCTAACACTTGGGGCTCCATCGTATAATCATCACATATTCAGAAGGAGGTCAGTTTCTGAGAGTGGACCTATGAAGTTTATCAGTGAGAAGATGCAGAGGAAATGAGTGGTAGACAAAAGCTTTGTTCACACCTGAGTCTGGGGAATTAACCAGTCTATTTACAATATCCAACTTTAATCAACCACAGTCATCTTTGCCATGTACTTATCTGATCATACACATTTCAATGTGACATAGCTTTCATTAAATTCATATTATATGTAGGACATCATGATTTCTCCTCACTTAGCTAGAAAACAATGCCTCTTTTAAAAGGTGAAGTGTGGATAAAATAATTTGTGACTGATGTGCATGGTTGAGAAACAGATTACTGGATATGAAATTAGTAGAACTGTCCATAAAATGGCATTCATAGTTTTTCACATATTTTAATGAATTTTATACTATAATGAGACAAATAGAAGCAGAACTGATGTTTCATAGTTTATGCGGGTGATTTCCTATACTATCATGCTGTTTTTTACATGTGAGTGTGTGTGTGTGTGCACATGTGTACACATGTATATCTGGAAGTTAGGCAGAATCATTGAGATATTAGTTTGGGATATACACAGCTGATTCTCATTATTCATGAGAGTTATGTTCCATAAAGTAGCCACAAATCCTGAGTTTGTGATTGCTGAGCCATTGTTCTTAGGAGAAATACCAGATGAGGTTCCTGTGATCATCTGGTCACAACATTTTTGTCAACCAATCAATACATGAACTCATTTAATATGTGTTTCTGTTTAAAGACATCTTATTTAACATGTATTGTTGTTTCATTAACATTGAATTCAAGCCAATAGCACTATCAGTCATGCCTGGGCGGAGCTTATCTAACACACATGTTTTCTCTACAATGCACATCACAGCCTTCTTGCACTTGGGGACACTTCAACATGATGCTCAGGGGTTATTTTAAACAGCAAAATCACCAAAACAAAAGCACAAAATAATGAAAAATGTGACACTAAATAGACTGCCAAAAGGACCCAAGAGGGCAGTGTTGCTTTGTTCAATCTCAGATGGGAATGTGTATGCTGAGTGACTCAAATTTTTAATCACTATGCCTGTCCATGACTGACAGTTAAAGTGCTTCCAGTGTTGGCTTACGGTTGACAAGTAGATTTTAGTGAGTGGACAAGTTTGCAAATGAAGAATCTGTGAATAATGAGGATCGATTGTGTCCGTATGCATATATATATGTGTATATATATACATATATATAGATAGATAGATACATAGATACATAGATACATAGATACATAGATAGATATACATATATAGATAGATAGACATAGATGTTTGAATGTAGGGAGCATAGAGGGCACAGACCCCAAGATGTGACATTCACTCCCTCAACCTTAGTCAAGCAACTGATGCCCTTTTGAATGTGTGTCTACTCCAGTTACCTATTGATACCTAAAAAATCACCCAAACCTTAATAGCTCAAGTAACATCAATAATTTATTTTGTTCACAAATCTAGAATTTTATGGGGTTTCTTGGGAACAACTCATCTTTACTCCACAAGGCATCTGTTGGAGTCTGGAGGACCCACTGTTAAGATGACTCACTCTTATGACTGGCAAGTGGGTTCTGACTTTCAGCTTGGAAGCCCATAGAACCGTGAGCCAGAGCCTTTGGTTTATCTCCCTTTGGCCTCTTCATGAACTGACAGGACTTCCTCACTGCGCAGTGGCTGGGTTCCCAGGGTAAGTGATCTAAGAAACAGGAAATGGAAGTTACCATTTTTGTGTGGCCTGGGCCTAGAAAATTGTACAATATGACTTCTGACATATACTATTGCTCAAGTAGTCACAGAGACCCCTTGATGCAAGAATATCAAAAGAATATGGGGTTTTAAAGCTACCACAGTGTCATTGATATTACAATTTAGCCTAAACAACAAGCCATACTACTTTACTCACTATGATAATATTTATTCCTTATGACCATTTCTGAGTATTACCTTTCCCTTAATTATTTTCCTAGATCTGCTTGTTATTACAATTTACATAGCATATACCCATATATCAAGAAGACTGGAAGTGAGCCTTTAACAAGCCACCCCATCTCTCAATAGTCATGGTGGATTGGGGAATATCTTCAGCTTGGCTAGAGACAGGAACATTGCCCTCTAATTCAATCCAGATATGCTACTTTTCTATAGGAATGTTGAAAGGGAAATATCTATGTTCAACCATCTCACTGCAGGACGTATGAGTTTGACAAAGGTTTTTGACATGCTAAAGTTCCACATGAGTTACATAACCACAGCCTACCCATTTTAAAACTTTAGTCTTTGATATAAAGTTCCAGGCTACTCTAGAGTAAGGGGGAGAAATAGAGGTTGATAGGAACTCCAGGTAAGAAAGGCCTTGAGATTTGAGAGATGTTAATTCAGAGTAAGCAAATTAAGAATGTAAGGTGTTAGTGAAGAAATGAATTACAGAAGGAAAGAGAATCAGGGAAACAGAGCAAGAGCCTCTGAGAATTTAGAATACAATAAGAGAAGAGAAGAAAAAGAAATACTGAGAACTTTCTCTAAACCATGTCTGCTTTAAAAATATTATGTAATCATTGACAATATTTCATTATGTATTACTACAACATTTTTTAATGGATGAACACACTAAAGTGAAGTTAAATAATTTACTGAAAACCATTTAGATTAAATTAGTGAGTGTTAGAATCCCAAGCTTAAGAAGGTGCAGATGAGAAAAGTCCATGAATATGAGGGGCTCGGTCTTTGGAAGGGAAATCTTTTCTTCAGTATTTTTTTTAAAGATTTGTTTATTTATTTATTATTTATTTATTTTTACTTTTGGCTGCATCGGGTCTTAGTTGCAGCAC
The DNA here is from genome assembly GCF_028023285.1 of Balaenoptera ricei. NCBI lineage: Eukaryota > Metazoa > Chordata > Mammalia > Artiodactyla > Balaenopteridae > Balaenoptera > Balaenoptera ricei. Next base: position 114,678,187 of record NC_082642.1, read on the forward strand.
ACAGGGTCTTCATTGTGGCATGCAGGATCTTTCATTGCGGCCTGCAGGGTTCTCTTTAGTTGTGGCGTGTGGGTTTTCTCTTCTCTAATTGTGGCCCATGGGCTCCAGGGCACGTGGGCTCTGTAGTTTGCAGCACGCAGGCTCTAGTTGAGGCGCACAAGCTCAGTGGTTGTGGCGCGTGGGCTTAATGGCCCCGCGGCATGTGGAATCTTAGTTCCCTGACTAGTTCCCCGCATCCCCTGTACTGTAAGGTGGATTCTTTACCACTGGATCATCAGGGAAGTCCCTCTTCTTCAGTTTTATTTAGTATGGAAATAATACTCACAGGTATCAAGTAGGAGAGATCTATTTTGGAATAGCTTGGAGATTTTTCCCTTTATTGTGGTCCGTAATGAGGCAAACTCCAGATGAGAGGAACATTTTGTTGGCTTAATTTCATTTAGAAAACATTAAAGTCAAGTTGACCTAAAAAAAAGATTCTTAAATAAGCTAGTGTATGCACCAGAAATTTAGAAATGATAGAATGTAATTTATTATACTATTCTTTCAACTCTTCGCAGGTTAAATTTTAGTACTCATAGTAAATGTTTGTCCAAGACATTCTGTGACCAACAGGAGAAAAAGAGAAAGAGATCAAGATGTGAAATAGAAATCAGTCTCAAGTTACCCTCTAGTTAGGTGTGCAGTGGGTCCACAAGTTTGTAATGTCTATCATACTAACCACAGTGAAAGTGTTCAAAGATGACAGGCAAATTGGTGGGAGAAAGAAAATTTTGAGAAGAGCTCAAGAGATACAGTAATAGACAGAGTAAGACTGGGATTTAAAGAAGAGAGGAGGAATCCTTTACAGCAGGCCTGAGTGGAAAACGTGAATATTTTGGAGTTATATTCGGGTTCAAGCCCTACCCCACTGTTATCTGTGTCTACTCTGGTTAACTGTTTAACTGCATCTCAGTTTCTCCTGCTGTAAATGTTGACATTTATATATACCTTACAGGACTTGAGAGGAGGATTAAGTGATATAAAATTTATAAAACACCTGGCACATAAGCCCTGATCAGATTTTATCTTTCTCTGAAAACATATCTAGGCTAATTGGCACTGGCTTCTGAATAACAAAGATCCTGTTTCTGAGGCTTCCCATCTATGGCTAGACTCGTTTCAATGAGAAACATTGATTTTCCTCCCAATTTTACAACTTCCATGTGTTCTAGTTATTATTAAGTATGTGTGCATGGGGTATACCATTTATAGTTTTCTTCCTGAGGTTTTCCTTAGGCCAGTTGGAATGCCACAGAATTAAAAAACAGATGTATACTTGAAAAATGTAGCAACACACTCATTCTTCTCTTATGTCGGACTGTCTTCACTTTTGTTTACATAAGGAAATGCATTAGCAAATTTTGGAATTAGTTTGGAATTAGTTTCTGCACAATGAATCTTTAGGTAGTTGGACACCTATGATGTAAAACCTCCTGGCTTTGTTTCAGAAAAAATCATTATTGTTTAAAGCCTGTCAATTGGAATGCAATTTAAAAACTTTTACTCAGCAGCTACAGAATTATACACAGATTCTGAACAGAGAAATATAAAATAGACGTGTGATGCTCATCTTTTTCACACATTTATAATAATCATTTAATAGTTAAATCTAGAAGTGAAGTGTTGTCAGTGTTTCCTGATTTCATTTCATGTTTTTTCCCTTTTGAACATCATTTCTTTCTCTGACTAACAGTCTGTTTATTATTACTCTTATTCTAAACATCCTTCTATAAATCTCTCATTTTTAAATTATGAAGGCAGGAGTCCAATATTTTTCTTAAAGCAGGAATTCTTACATTTAATCATTTGTTTAACATGTAATTACTGGGCCAATTATAAGGGTCTGGCACCCTGTCAAGTTCTTTGAATACAATGGTGAGCAAAACCAGTAGGGTCCTTACCTTTAAGGAGCTTAAAAATATTGGTAGAAATAGAAATTACTGAGATAATTGCCAAAGGTAATTACATCTGTAATAGGTGACATAAATAATAATCTCAGGATGCTCTTGAGAGCACAGCAAAGGGAAACGATCTAGTCAGATGTTGAGAGATGGATCTGAAAGATGAATACAAGTTAGGTGAAGAGAGGACAGAAGAACATTCTAGACAAAGACATTGACATCAAGGAACAGAATGCTCAACACAGGGACGGATAGGGTTGTGTTATGGATTTGTTTTTTATCCAGAAAGCTAAAGAAAACTTTGGAAGAATTTTAAAAAGGGAGTACAATGAAGAAATTTAGATTTTTAAAGGTCACTGTGTCCAAGGTGACAAAAACAGAGAGGAGGAAAGTAAAAGGTGATTGAGGGAAATCATAATGTTCCTGAAGTGAAGGAGGTTTAGATTCCTGTTGAAGGAGAGAAGTAGACAGATTGAAGTGGTGAAGGGGAGGGAAGAGAGTTTCCTTTATTTATTTTTCCCTGTTGTTTCTCTTTATCCACATGGTCCTCTGCCTTTCTCCTTCCTATAGGCACTCATCCAAACTGTTTAATGTTTATCTTTTTGCTTCTTTATGGTCTAGCAAAATATGAAACATTGCTTTGTAAGCATTATTCTTCATTTATGTAAATATTGTAATTTGGATATTGTTTAAGATTCAATTCTAGTGCCATATACATCTAACCCATTATTTTATATACTGTATAGTTCTAAATGCTGTGCTTCCACTCTCCCATTGAAGATCACGTAGAATGCCTCCAGCTATCCATCACCCCCAATAATGTTGCAAAGAATATACAAGTATACCTTCACTTGGGGACCTATCTGGGAATTTTAGAAGGCTTACAATTCTACTACTAAAGAACTGGAGTATTTCTTTATAGGGTTGCTAGCTTTCTGCATTGTCTCTTTCAAAAATTGTTGTTCATATCCTTTTTCATTTTTCCTGTGGAATCAATGTCTTTTTTTCATTGATTTACAAGTATTTCTTGTATAGCTTAGATGTTAATCCCTTTTTGGTCTCATTTAATCACCGTCTCATCACTGTATTAACAGTCTTATCATTAAACAAATATCTCTTTTGTATATAATTAAATTCATCACTGTTTTGGAGAGAGTTTGGGGAAATAGGGCATAGTTAACAATGACCACACTGCCAAGAGATTACGTAAGGAGAGGGCTAAAGTGATCATGTAAGGTGAGATGGAGTGGTACAGGCAAAAGGTATGGGATTTTGAATCTCAGTTTTCTAACCTGTAAAATAAGAATATTAATACCAGATCTATTTACCTATGTTTGTGAGGAACAAATAAAATAATTTTGTAAACTAGAAAGGTTTTCATAAATGTTTGTAGGTTTTATGAAAACTACTATTAATGCATGGTCTGGATCTACTATTAGATTTCAGATAATATAAAGATTTGGTTAAAATTTAAATGGCACAAATACAAGGTTTATGTGTGCTTTTAACTCTGCATGAAGTAGCACCTCAAAATTATATTTAAAATATATTCTCAATAACAGTATTAACTAGATAATTTTGGAGAATATATGTGGTCTTAAGTTATGGAACATAGAATCTGGGTGTTCTTGCTCAGGAATTGGTAATTTACAGAATAACAACACTTCACAGCACTAGATGTATCTCTGAAATATATATTACTGAAAGTAAATGCTTTTGTAAATTAAATTATTTTAAAATGCAATTGGTAACTTGTTAATTTAAAGGAATGAAATTTATAAATTCTTCTTAATTTGAATAACTAACAATTATCTACTTAGTAAACCTGAAATTTTCTAAGCCAAACCAATATTGCATAGAGTATATTCCTGAAAAAAAGCCATATATTCTTTCTTAAAAATTTTATTGGGGGCTTCCCTGGTGGCGCAGTGGTTGAGAGTCTGCCTGCCAATGCAGGGGACGTGGGTTCGAGCCCTGGTCTGGGAAGATCCTACATGCCGCGGAGCAACTAGGCCCGTGAGCCACAATTACTGAGCCTGCACGTCTGGAGCCTGTGCTCCACAACAAGAGAGGCTGCGATAATGAGAGTCCCGTGCACCGCGATGAAGAGTGGCCCCCACTTGCCGCAACTAGAGAAAGCCCTCGCACCGAAACGAAGACCCAACACAGCCATAAATAAACAAATAAACCCAAAGTTTAAAAAAAAAAAAATTTTATTGATGTACAATATTATATAATTTTCAGGTGTACAACATAGTGATTCACATTTTTTAAAGGTTATACTCCATTTATAATTATTATAAAATATTAGCTATATTCCCTGTGCTATACAATGTATCCTTGTAGCATATTTATTTTATACATAGTGGTTTGTAGCTCTTAATCCCATACCCTTATCTTATCCTCCTCCCCTTCCTTCTCCCCACTGGTAACCACTAGTTCGTTCTCTATATCTGTAAGTCTTTCTTTTTGTTATATTCACTATTCTGTTTTATTTTTTAGATTCCAAATATAAGTGATATTATACAGTATTTGTCTTTCTCTGACTTATTTCACTAAGCATAATACCATCCAAGTCCATCCACATTGTTGCAAATGGCAACATTTTATTCTTTTTTAGGGTTGAGTAGTATTCCAGTGTGTGTGTGTGTGTGTGTGTGTGTGTGTATGTGTGTGTATGCCACCTCTTTATCCAGTCATCTGTTGATGGACACTTAGGTTGCTTCCATATCTTGACCATTGTAAGTAATGCTTCTATGAACATTGGGGTGCATGTATCTTTTCAAATTAGTGTTTTTATTTTCTGTGGATGTAAACCTAGGAGTGAAATTGCTGTGACATAAGGTGATTCTATTTTTAGTTTTTTGAGAAACCTCCATACTATTTTCCACCAATTTGCATTTCTACCAACAGTGTATGAGGGTTCCCTATTCTCTGCATCTTTGCAAACACTTGTTCTTTGTGTCCTTTTTGATGATAGCCATTTTGACAGCTGTGAGGGGATAGCTCATTGAGACTTTAATTTGAATTTCTAGGATGATTAACACCTTGAGCATCTTTTTATGTGTCTATTGCCATCTTACGTATTCTTTGAAAAAAATTCTACTCAGGTCTTCTGCCCATTTTTTAGTTGGGTTGCTTGTTTCTTTGATGTTGAGTAATATGAGATGTGTATACATTTTTGATATTAACCCCTTACTGGTTATATTATTTGCAAATATTTTCACCTCTTCACTAGGTTGTCTTTTCATTTTTTGATGGTTTCCTCTGCTGTGCAAAAGATTTTAAGTTTAATTAGGCCCTATTTCTTTACTTTTCCTTTTGTTTCCTTTGCTTTAGAAGACAGCTGCAAAAATAAATTGCTACTTTGACAATTTATGTCAAAGAGAGTTCCATCTATGTTTTCTTCTGAGAGTTTTATGGTTTGGGGGCATACATTAAGGTATTTAATACATTTTGAGTTTATTTTTGTATATGGTGTTAGAAAATGTGCTAATCTCATTCTTATATATTTAACTGTCCACTTTTTCCAGCACCATTTAATGAAGAGACTGTCTTTCCTCAGTGGTATATTTTTGCCTACTTTGTTATAGATTAATTGACCACAGGTGTCTGGGTTTATTTCAGGGCTCTCTATTTTTTCCCATTAATCTATGCTTCTGCTTTGGTGCCAGTACTATGCTGTTTTGATTACTGTAGCTTTGTAGTATAGTCTGAAGTCTGGGAAGATTATACCTTCAGCTTTGTTCTTTTCTTCTCAAGATGGCTTTGGCAATTCAGGGTTTTTGGTTGTTCTCTATAAATTTTAGAATTATTTGTTCTAGTTCAGTGAAAAATGCCCTTGATATTTTGATAGGGATTGCATTGTATCTGTAGATTGCCTTGGGGAGTATGGTCATTTTAACAATGTTAATTCTTCCAATCCATGAACATGGTGTATCTTTCCATCTGTCTGTGTCAGCTTCAATTTCTTTTATCAGAGTCTTATAGTTTTCCAAGTATAGGTCTTTTACCACCTTAGGTAGGTTTAGTCCCAGGTACTTTATTCTTTTTGATGCTAAGGTAAATGGGATTGTTTCCTTAGTTTCTCTTGTATATCAATTTTATATCCTGCAACTTTACCAAATGCATTGATGAGCTCTAGTGTTTTGGTGGCATTTTTAGGATTTTCTATGTATGGTATCATGTCATCTGCAAACAGTGACAGGTTTACTTCTTCCTTTCCAATTTGTATCCCTTTTATTTCTTTTTCTTGATTGAGTGCCATGGCTAGGACTTCTAATACTATGTTGAATAAAAGTGGTAAGAGTGGGCATCCTTGTCTTATTCCTGATCTTAGAGGAAATGCTCTCAGCTTTTCACCATTGAGTATGTTACCTGTGGATTTTTCATATATAGCCTTTATTATGTTGAGCTATGTTCCCTCTATACCACTTTCTGGAGAGTTTTTATCATAAAAGAATGTTGAATTTTGGCCAAAAAATTTTTCTGCATCTATTGAGATAACCATATGTTTTTTTCCCTCAGTTTGTTAATGTGGTGTGTCACATTGATTGATCTGTAGATATCGAACCATCCTTACATCCCTGGGATAAATCCTGCTTGATCATGGTGTATGATCCTTTTAATGTACTGCTGAATTTGGTTTGCTAACATTTTGTTCCATATTTTTGCATCTATGTTCATCAGTGATACTGGCCTGTAATTTCCTTTTTTTGTGAGATATCTGTATGATTTTGGTAACAGGGTGATGCTGGCCACATAGAATGAGTTCAGTGTTCCTTCCTCTGCAATTTTTTTGTAATAATTTGAGAAGAATAGATGTTTGGTAAAATTCACCTGCAAAGCCATCTAGTCCTAGACATTTTTTTGTTGGAAGTTTTTCATTACTATTTCTATTTCAGTACTGGTACAGTTCAGTACAGTTCAGTACAGTTCAGCCTTGGGAGATTGTACAGTTCTAGGAATTTGCCCATTTCTTCTAGGCTGTCCATTTTATTGGCATATAATTGTTCATAGTACTCTCTTATGACCCTTTGTATATCTGTGATGTCAGGTGTAATGTTTCCTTTTTAATTTGTAATTTTATTGATTTATGTCCTCTCCCTTTCTTTCTTGATGAGCCTGGCTAAAGGTTTAACAGTTTTGTTTATCTTTCAAAGAACCAGCTCTTAATTTCATTGATCTTTTCTATTGTTTTCTTTTTCAGTCTCTATTTCATTTAATTCTTCTCTGATCATTATGATTTCTTTCCTTCTACTAACTTTGGATTTTGTTTATTCTTTTTTAGTTCCTTTAGGTGTAAGGTTAGGTTATTTATTTGAGATTTTTCTTGTTTCTTGAGGTAAGCTTGTTCTGCTGAAAACTACTTTCTTAGAACTGTTTTTGTTGCATCCATAAATTTTGGATTATTGTGTTTTTGTTTTCATTTGTCTTCAGGTATTTTTTTTATTTCCCCTTTGGTTTATTCAATGATCCATTGATTGTTTAGTAGCATATCGTTTGGACTCCACATGTTTTTGTTTTTCAGTTTTTTCTTGTAGTTGATTTCTAGTCTCATAGTATTGTATCCAGAAAAGATGCTTGATATGATTTCAGTTTTCTTAAATTTACTGAGGTTTGTTTTGTGGCCTAGCATGTGATCAATCCTGGAGAATGTTTCGTGTGCACTTGAAAAGAATGTGTATTCTGCTGCTTTCAGATGGAATGCTCTATAAATATCCATTAAGTCTGTCTGCTCTAATGTGTCATTTAAGTCCACTGTTTTCTTATTGATTTTCTGTCTGGATGACCTGGCCATTGATGTGATTGAGGTGTTAAAGTCCCCTACTATTATTGTGTTACTGTCAATTTCTCCCTTTAGTTCTGTTAATATTCACTTTATGTATTTAGGTACACTTATGTTGATGCATTTATATTTACAATTGTTATATACTTTTCTTGGATTGATTCCCTTGATCATTATGTAATGTCCTTCTTTGTCTTTGTTTTACTGTCTATTTAGTCTAATGTAAGTATTGCTAGCATGGACTTTTTTAAATTTCCTATTTCATGGAATACATTTTCCGTACACTCACTTTCAGTCTTTGTGTATCTTTCGATGTGAAGTGAGTACAAGAGCAGGCAGCATATAGAAGGGTATTGTTTTTGTATTCATTCAGCCACTCTATGTCTACATAGACATATGTTAATTTACATTTAAAATAATTATTAACATGTATGTTCTTGTTGCCATTTTATTATTTGTTTTGGGGTTGTTTCTGTAGGTCTTTTTTTTTTCTTATTCTTCTTTATTCTCTTCTTTTGTGATTTGATGATTATCTTTAGTGTTATACTTAGATTCCTTTTTCTTTTTTGCATGTGCATCTATTATAGATTTTTGGTTTGTGGTTACTGTGTGGTATATATATATATATATACCACATCATATATATATATATATATCTATATCTATATATCATATATATAGATATATATATATATATACATGATTGTTTTATGTTGCTGATCTCTTAATTTCAAATGCGTTTTAACTGTCCTGCATTTGTTCTCTCTTCCCCTTAAGATTTCTCTTTTTGACATCATATTTTACATCTAATTGTTTTATCTGTACCTTAACTGTTTACTGGGGATATAGATGATTTTACTACTTCTGTCTTTTGACCTTCCTACTAGCTTTTTGCATGGATTAATTTCTACCTTTACTGTATGTTTGACTTTACCAATGAGTTTTTTCCTTTTGTAATTTTCATGTTTCTAGTTGTGGCCTTTTCTTTTTCGCTTAGAAAAGTCCCTTTAACATTTCTTGTAAAGCTGGTTTTGTGGTGCTGACCTCTTTTAGCTTTTGCTCATTTGTAAAACTTTTGATCTCTTCATCAAATCTGAATGAGAGCCTTGCCTGGTAGAATATTCTTGTTTGGAAGCTTCTCCTTTTCCTCACTTCCTTCCAGCCTGCAGAGTTTCTGTTGAAAAGTCAGTTGATAAGCCTTATGGGAGTTCGCTTGTACATAACTTGTTTCTTTTCCCTTGCTGCTTTTAATATTCTCTCTTTGTCTTTAATTTTTGCCATCTTAATTACAATGTGTCTTGTGTGTTCCTCTTTGAATTAATCCTGTATGGGACTCTCTGTGCTTCCTGGACTTATATGTCTGTTTCCTTTCCTAGATTAGGAAAGTTTTCAGCTATTATGTCTTCAAATAAGTTCTCAGACCCTTTCTCTCTCTCTTCTCCTTCTGGTACCCCTGTAATGCATATATTAGTGCACTTGCTGTTGTCCAGGAGGTCTCTTAAACTGTCCTCATTTGTTTTCATTCTTTTTAATTTTTTTCCTTCAGCATCAGTGATTTCCATTACTCTGTCTTCCAGCACTGATCTGTTCCTCTGTATTATTTAGTCTACTGTTGATTTCTTCTAGTTTATTTTTCTAGTTTATTATCTCAGTTGTTGTATTCTTCATCTCTTTTTGGTTGTTCTTTATATTTTCTAACTCTTTTTTAAAAATCTCTAACTTCTGACTCTGTGCATCCAATCTTCTCCTAAGTTCTTTGATCATTTTACAATCACTACTTTGAACTCGTTCTCTGATGGATTGCCTATCTCCCCCTAACTTAGTACTTCTTTTGTTATTTTATCTTGTTCCTTTGTTTGGAATATATTCCTCTGTTGCCTCATTTTGCCTAATTTGCTGTTTTTATTTTTATGTATTTTGTATGTTGCTTATGTATCCCAATTTGGAGAAGTGGCCTTTTTTAGGAGTCATCCTTTGTGTCCCAGCAATGCACTTCCCTCTGGTCATCAGAGCTATAAGCTCTAAGGGTGCCCCTTATTTGAGCCGTGTGGCTCCTTCTGTTGTGGCTGGCTGACTACTGTGGGCCATCTTGTAGGCTTGGTTGGCCCTGGTTTGGTTGATTGCCTGGCCCTGCTTTGTGCAGAGACTGCCAGCTGCTGGTTGGCTGGGCCAGTTCATGAGGCAGCTGACTACATGTCACGAGGGGGCCCCAGAGCTAGTGCTCACTCACCAGTGACCCTATTCAAGGTCCAGGAAACCCCAGGGAGTGTTTCCTGCCCAGTGATGGGTGAAGCCAGGTCCTGGGGCTCATGCCAGGCTACTGGCAGGCAGAGACATGTTCTGGGGTTCGGTTGTAGAACCCAGGAGTCCTGAGTTGGTGTCAGATTGCTAGTGGGTGGGGCCGGTTCTTAACATAGCTGTTTGTCAGGTCTGGGATATCTCAAAGCTTCTGTTGGCCTGGTAGTGGGCAGGGCCAAGGCATATCTGGTCCCAGGGCAGCATCTGGCCTGCTAATGTGTGGGTTGGGTCTGCAGTCTGCAGTGTGCAGTTGCCTTGTGGCTGGTGTCCATACTCTGTTGGGTGAGGCTGGTCCTGTGGTTAGAGAAGGTCCTCTGGCGGGCACGGCTGAGACCCAGCCAGTCCCAGACAGAGTCTAGCCTGCTGGTGGGTGGGTCAGGTTCACAGGCTGTGGGACTGCAGTTGTCTTGTGGCTAGGGTCTGCCCCCTGATGGGTGAGTCTGATATCAAGGATAGAGTAGCCTCCCTGGAGGGTGGGGCCAGGTCCCAGGGAGTTCTGAGGCTGGTACCTGCTCACTGGTGGGTGGATCTGTGTCCTGGTGTCTCTAGCTGGAGGCCCTGGAGGTCCCAGGTCTAGTGCCTGCACACTGGTGTGTGGGACTGTGTCCTGGGCCCTCTGGTGGGCAGGAACAGGTCCCGAGGCAGCTATGGGTTCAGAGGGTCTTAAGGCAGTCCATCTGCTGGTGGGTGGGGCTGTGCCTGCTCCCAGTTAGTTGCTTGGCCTGAGGTATCGCAGCACTGGTGCCTACAGGCTGTTGAGCTAGGGCAGGGCTGGATCCTGAATCTAATAAGATAGTTGGAGGATTTCAACGTTGCATCTGCCAGCACCAGTTCCCATGTGGTAGAAGGAGCTCCCCAAAATGGCTGCCTCTAGTGTCTATGTCCCCAGGGTGAGCTGAAGTTACCTCCTGCCTCTCCAGGAGACTCTGTGTAGGTCTGACCTAGGCTCCTTTAACATTACTGCTTCTGCCCTGGGTCCTGGAACACGTGAGATTTTGCATGTGTCCTTTAAGAGTGAAGCATCTAATTCCCCTCGCCTTCTGGGACTTCCAAAGTAAGCTCCACTGGCTTTCAAAGCCAAATGCTCTGGGGGCTCATTTTCCCACCCTGGGCTGGGGAATCTGATGTAGGTCTTGGACCCCTCACTCCTTTGGGAGAACCTCTGCAGTTGTAATTATTTTCCTATTTGTGGGTCTCCCACCCAAGGGTATGGGAATTGACTATGTCACAACTCCACCCCTCCTACTCATCTCATTGTGGTTCCTTCTTTATATCTTTTGTTGTAGAAGATCTCTTCTGGACAGTTCTGGTCTTTTTCACTGATGGTTGTTCTGTAAAAGTTGTCATTTTAGTATTCCCATGAGAGGAGGTGAGCTCAGAGTCTTTCTACTCCACCATCTTTCCAGTCACCCATATATTTTTAAACTGCAGAACCAGAGCAATATTTCACAAAGTGTATTCTACAAAATATATTTTCCAAGTTACTTTAGTAAAAGCTATTTTGAAAAAGTTTCCATGATCAAACAAATCTAGAAAATACACATATATTTTGATAATGCAGAATTTAATTGTAGTTTTTATTATGCTATTATTCATTGTGAAAGCATAATATAAAATGAGATAAATTATATAAAATTTTCCCATCTTATTGTACTTTATTTCTGGATTCATCTAGTGAGAGCTGCATAGCCTGGAACATAAATTATTCTTACTTTTTGTTTGCTAATTCTGTTAGTTAATGAGGAGGCATGTTAAAATTTCCCACTATCATTTTTTTTTTTTTTTTTTCACACACACACACACTGTATTTTATTTTTACAAGAGATAAATCGACTGACACCAAGCATTGTACATGGATGACCACAACAAAAGCAACAATGATTGCAATTACCAAACATGAAACACACTCATACTATGTCATAGTATTGACATTCAGTCCAGTAATCCTCCACTGTAACAGCTCCTTTACTTTGCAGTGAAAATTGATTTGTATATTCTTTGCCTCTGAGTCCTTGTGGAATTTTTTTTTTTTTTTTTTAAATTCAGACAGAAAGTCACAAAAATTATACTCATCCTCATCAGTTCACTCAGTCCCATGTAATTAATTTTTTTTTTTTCATCTTGATCTTTTGTTAGCACTTTTATGAGTTCATCAGTTTTTCATTAGAGTTCTGAAAATGCTTATTCATTCAGTTCAGCAGTACAGTCCGTTACCAGAAACCTGTACTTGTCAGAGTCTTTTCCATGTATTTCTTGAAGATGAAACCCTTTTATAGGAACATATTTGCAAAATCATCAGAGTACACCCAGAACTGTCTGTAAATGACAAAAGACTTAAAAATGACCACGGTTAAAGATTTGATGACAGTTCATAATAATGCAGTTGACAAGAAAATTAGTTATTTCTGAGATATACATTTTAAAGTAATAAATAGGATTATTACTTATAACATTATACCAGAACATATAAGATTTTTAGAAATTTCATGTAATGTCTGAAACATTTATATTAACATATTTCCATACATATTTCCATACAAGTACAAATATAAGATTTTTAGAAATTTCATGTAATGTCTGAAACATTTATATTAACATATTTCCATACAAATACAAATATGATTTTTAGAAATTTCATGTAATGTCTGAAACATTTATATCAACATATTTCCATACATATTTCCATACAAATACAAATATAAGATTTTTAGAAATTTCATGTAATGTCTGAAACATTTATATTAACATGTTTCCATACAAATAACCCAATGAAAGTTTAGTATTAGTTGTTTTGTTTGTTTTTTTATACTGCAGGTTCTTATTAGGCATCAGTTTTATACACATCAGTGTATACATGTCAATCCCAATCGCCCAATTCAGCACACCACCATCCCCACCCCACCGCAGTTTTCCCCCCTTGGTGTCCATATGTCCATTCTCTACATCTGTGTCTCAACTTCTGCCCTGCAAACTGGCTCATCTGTACCATTTTTCTAGGTTCCGCATACATGCATTAATATACGATATTTGTTTTTCTCTTTCTGACTTACTTCACTCTGTATGACAGTCTCTAGATCCTCCCACTATCATTTTGAAATTGTCTTTTTTTTTCTTTTTTATTATATCAATTGTGCTTTTTGTATTTTGAATCCATATTATTAAGTGCACTTAAATGTAAAATTATTTTATCTTTTTATTGGACTGACAATTTTATGACTATAAAACATCCCTCTTTATCTCTAACTGTGCTTCTTGCCTTAAAATCTACTTTGCTTTTTTCCTGGTTCATGTTTTCATTGTAATTTTTTCTGTTTATTTATTTATTTAATTTTTCCTCATAAGCAGTAAAATTGCATTTGTATCTTTATCCAGTCAAGTGTTTTAACCATTTAATTAAACTTTTAATTTAATTTATATTTACTTTATTAACACATTTGATTTTACATTTGCAATCTTCAAGATCTTTTTTGTCTCACATATTTAGGATTCTTTTTCCTTCTTTCTTGCATTATTCTAGATAATGAATACTTTCATTATTTTATTTTCCCTCTATTTACTTGTAAGGTCGATCAATCAATCTTTCCATCTATCTGTCTTTGGTTGCTCTAGAGATCACAACATGCAGCCCTGAATTAATCATCTAATACAAAATGATGATTTTATCTAAAAAGAAGGATACAAATGAACTTATCTACAAAACAGAAACAGAGTTACATTTGTAGAAAACAAACCAGGGGGCGGGGTGGGGGATAAACTGGAAGATTGGGATTGACATATACACACTACTATATATAAAACAGATAACTACTAAGGACTTACTGTATAGCACAGGGAACTCTACTCAATACTCTGTAATGGCCTATATGGGAAAAAATTCTAAGAAAAGAGTGGATATATGTATATGTATGACAGATTGCTACACACCTGAAACTAACACAACATTGTAAATCAACTATACTCCAATAAAAAAAATTTTTAAATGTTGATTTTATCACTTCCCCAATAATGCTAGAAACTCTTTGGTGAAGTTCTTGTATAAATATTTTATCCATTTAGTTGGATTTTTTTATTTTCTCATTATTGAGTTCTATGGATCTTCTTTTTTTTAAATTTACTCTGGATACAAGTCTTTTATCAAATATGTGTTTTGAAAATATGAGGCTTGCCTTTTCATTTTCTTAACAGTGCCTTTCAAAGAGCAGACATTTTTACTTTGAATGATATTAAGTATGTCTTTTTTTTTTCTTTATGGTTCATATTTTCTGTGTACTAAGAAATGAAATTGCCTAACATAAGGTCACAAAATTTTCTTATATATGTTCTTCTAAAATTTGACGACTTTACCATATGATATCACTTATATGTGGAATCTAAAATATGACACAAATGAACCTATCTATGAAATAGAAACAGACTCACAGACATAGAAAACAGACTTATGGTTGCCAAGGGGAAGGGGGGGTGGGGGAAAGACGTATTGGGAGTTTGGGGTTAGCAGATGAAAACCACTATATATAGAATGGATAAACAATAAGGTCCTACTGTATAGCACAGGGAACTATATTCAGTATCCTGTGATAAACCATAATGGAAAAGAATATAAAGGAGAATACATATATATATATTAAAAAAACTGAATCACTTTGCTGTACAGCAGAAATTAACACAACATTGTAAATCAACTATACTTCAATTTTTAAAAGTTTGACAATTTTACCTATTTTATTTAGATCCATTTTATGTAAATTCTTGTGTTTGTTTTGTTTAAGGGTCAAGGTTCACATTTTTCATGTAGATATCCCATTGTTCCAGAACCATTTCTTTAAAAGAGTATCCTTTCACCATTGAGTTACCTTGGAATCCCTGTCAAAAGTTATGTGTGAATCCATTTGTGGACTCCTGTTTTCTATTCCATTGATCTCATTATGCCAATATCACATTGTTTTCATTGATGAAAATTATTGTAAGTATTGAAGTCAGATAATATGTCTTTTTCAAAATTATTTTGGCTTAAGCCCTTTGCATTTATGTAATTTTTGAGAATCTGCTTCTCTGTTTCCAAAAAACCTGCTTTTTGAATCTATAGATTAATTTGGGGAGAAGTGATATATTAAACAATTTAAATCTTCTGATGTATGGTCATCGAATGCCTCCCCATTTGTTTAATTTCTCTGCAGCAATATTTTGTAATTTTTCGTCCACAGCTTTTGCACC
This sequence comes from Balaenoptera ricei, assembly GCF_028023285.1. Lineage (NCBI taxonomy): Eukaryota > Metazoa > Chordata > Mammalia > Artiodactyla > Balaenopteridae > Balaenoptera > Balaenoptera ricei. The sequence continues at coordinate 114,693,430 of NC_082642.1, forward strand.
AGTTTAACAAAGATATGCCTAGGTTGTTTTCCTTTGTATTTATCATACTTGAGGATCTCTGAGCTTGTTGAATTTGTGGTTTGTTGTTTTTTGTTACTTTTGGAATATTGTTAACTATTATATCTTTGAATATTCTTTTCTGCTCTGTCCTTGCTCTCTCTTTTTCTGAGATTCTAGCTATAAATGTTTGAAAATTTCATATTGCCCATACTGCTTTTTTATATTCTATTCTACTTTGTCACTCTTTTTCCCTTTTGCCATCCACTTTGGATAACTTCTATTTATCTGTCTTCAAATTCATTGATTCTTTCTTCCTATTTGTTGAGTCTACTGATTACATCATCAAAAATTATTTATACTGTGCTTTTCATTTCTACTATTTCCATTTGTCATTTTTGTTAGTTTCTATCTCTCTGCTGGTATTCTCCACCTGTCTAGGCATATTATCTACCTTTGCCACTGTATCCTTTAACACATTAAAGGATTATCTTAAAAGCCCTTGTCTGACAGTTCCAACATCCAGGCCATCTCTGTGTCTAATTCTGTTCTTCATTTTGTTGCTTAAAAATGGAATATAGTTTTCATGCTAATTTCTGTATCTCATGATTTTTAATTGCATGCTGAACATTGTAAAAATAACAATAGAAGTGGTGGTAAATAATATTTATGCCAGGAAAGAGAAAAGCACTTTCTCTGTCAGGCCCTGGGGTTGGGATTGAATAAAGCTAAGAAGTAGTTCTGCTTGGTCTGGGTTTTATCATTGTTATAGGCACATTTATTGCACCACAGGCTTCAAATTCCTCTGGTAATGGACCTACTACCTTGTGCTCAGTGTGAGGCTGGAGCACTGAAGGATCTTTCTCACTGTTCTTGTTCCAACCTCAGCTTTCAGTAAGCCTTATAGGCCTGTGCAATAGAGCATTGCTCTCCATGCTCTTGTTGCTTTTTACTTTGCGCTAAGCTCATGGTGTGTTTTCCTGATTCTTCTGCTCTAGTTTTAGACTTAGACAGGCACCTTGTTCCTGAGCTCCAGTGGTGAGATTCATCAGCCTTTCTGCCTCTCCCTCAGTGGCAGACAACCTCTGCCTCTTACTCTTTGTAGGGGTTAGAGCACAGGTAAGGTTTTCTTCCCATCCTCCGATTGGCATTCAAACCCTACCATTTTCATGAGGGATCTGGTGTGCAAATGAGTTCCCTGCTTTTTCCTGGATGGCAGCAGACCTGTGCTTTATATCAGTACAGGATTCCGGCCAGGACTGGGTATACTTTTCTCCACCAAAAGCAGATCTCTTTTGTTTATTATCAGTGCAAGTTTTTGTGGGCAAATTTTCTACCCTTGCCCCAGTGGCAGCTGACCTTTCCTGGGATGGGGTGAATGAGAGGGTTATTTATCCCTTGTACAGAGGCCAGTAGCTTTTCCATCATTTTAAAGCAACATCAAGTTGGGGGATTAACTGAGGGTTTTGTTCCTTCCCGTTTTGCAAATGACTTTTGCTTTAATGAGTGAAATGTCAAGGGTGTGGGTTGGATTGTGTGCCTACCTCCTTGTGGAAGTGATCACCGCTTGGTACTTGTACAGGGCCTGGAGTGTAGATGGGCTTCTCCAAGGGCTCCTGTTCCACCCTCAAACTTTGGCAGGTCCTGAATGCTTGCATTCTGAGAGGCAGCTCTCTTCAATTTCTTGCCCTGCCTTAATTATTTTTCTTTTCTTGGAGCACCTAGAAGAAACCTGTGTATAAAACCATCACTTGTTTGCAAAATCCTCTTGTTTCTAGGATCCCAGAAATTCCAAACTGTCACACCAGCCCACCAATGGATTTAAAAAATTTGTTAAAATTTTAGTTGTTTTTTTCCTTACCCACCTTTATGAGTATAACCTCTTTATCTTGTTCTCTGCCAGAAGTGAAACAGTTTGCATGTCCTATTTCTAGGGGCCATTCATCCATGATAATCTAGTTCCCCTGTTGTCTGATGACCTTACCCCATGGGCAAAAACAAATGTATGATTCTGTAGATTACTTAGCTTTTTCTTCATGTCAAGTGAAAGAGAATATCACCTTATATTCAACACTTTCTAAGCTGAAATGGATCTCCCTATTTGCCTCCATTTAAAAAAAACTTTTCAATTAATTAATTAATTTTTTATTAAAGTATAGTTGATTTACAATATTATGTTAGCTTCAGGTTTATAGCATAGTGATTCAGTATTTCTACAGATAATACTCAATTGAGAGTTATACAAGATAATGGCTATAATTCCCTGTGCTATATAATATATCCTTGTTACTTACATATTTTATATATAGTAGTTTGTTTCTCTTAATCCCTTGCCCCTATCTTGCCCCTCCCCCTTTCCCTCTCCCCAATGGTAACAACTACTTTGTTTTCCATATCTGTGAGTCTGTTTCTGTTTTGCTGTATACATTCATATGTTTTGTTTTTTTAGATTCCACACATAAGTGATATCATGTAGTATTTGTCTTTATCTGTCTGACTTATTTCACTAAGCATAATATTCTCTAGGTCCACCCATGTTGCTACAAATGGCAGAATTTCATTCTTTTTTATGGCTGAATAATATTCCATTGTATATATATACCATATCTTCTTTATCCATTTGTCTATTGTTGGATACTTGGGTTACTTCCATATCTTGGCTATTATAAATAGTACTGCTATGAACATTGTGGTGCATGTACCTTTTCAAATTAGTGCTTTTCATTTTTTCCAGATATATACCCAGGAGTGGGATTGCTGGATCATACAGTAGTTCTATTTTTAGTTTTTTGAAAAACCTCTATACTGTTTGCTATAGTGGCTGTACCAATTTACATTCCCACAAAAATGTATGAGGGTTCGCTTTTCTCCACATCCTCGCCAAGATTTGTTATTTGTAGACTTTTTGATGATAGTCGTTTAGACATTCTTTTGGATGTGAGGGGATGTCTCATTGTGGTTTTGATTTGCATTTCTCAAATAATTAGCAGTGTTGAGCATCTTTTCATATGCCTGTTAGCCATCAGTATGCCTTCTTCAGAAAAATTTTTATTTAGGTCTTCTGCCCATTTTTTGAGTGGGTTTTTTTTTATATGGAGTTGTAGGAACTATTTATATATTTTGAATATTATGCATTATTGGTCATATCATTTGCAAATATTTTCTCCCATTTTTAAGGTTGTCTTTTCATTTTGTCAATGATTTCCATTTCTGTGCAAAACTTTTAAGTTTAATTAGGTCCTATATGTTTATTTTTGTTCTTTTGTTTCTTTTGCATTGGAAGACAGATCTAAAAAGGATTTCTGTGACTTAAGTCAAAGAGTGTTTTGCCTATGTTTTCTTCTAGGAGTTTTATGGTTTCTGGTCTTACATTAAGGTCTTCAGTCCATTTTGAGGTTATTTTTGTATATGGTGTGAGGAAATGTTCTAATTTCCTTCTTTTACCTGTAGCTGTCCAGTTTTCCCAGCACCACTTAGTGGAGAGACTGTCTTTTCACCATTGTATATTCTTGCCTCCTTTGTTGTAAATTAATTCACCACAGGGGCATGGGTTTATCTCTGGACTCTCTTTTCTGTTCCATTCATTTTTATGTCTGTTTTTGTGCCAGTACCATGATGTTTTGATTATTGTGGCTTTTAGAATATTTTGAAGTCTGGGAGGGTTATACCTCCAGCTTTGTTCTTTTTTCTCAAGATTGCTTTGGCAATTCAGGGTCTTTTGAGGTTGTAGACAATTTTAGAATTATTGTTCTAGTTCTGTGAAGAATATCATGGGTATTTTGATAGAGATTGCATAAAATCTGTAGATTGCTTTGGGCAGTATGGTCATTTTAATAATATTAATTCTTCCAATCCAAAAACATTGGATATCTTTCAATTTCTTTCTATCATCTTCAGTTTCCTTCATCAATGTTTTATAGTTTTCAGAGTATAAGTCTTTCACATCCTTGGTTACGTTTATTCCTGGATTTTTTATTCTTTTTGATGCAATTATTATTTTTTGCTTTCTTTTTCTGATAGTTCATTATTAGTGTATAGAGAAGCAACAGATTCCTGTATATTAATCTTGTATTCTGCAACTTTGTTGAATTCATTTATTAGTTCTAACAGTTTTGGAGTGGAGACCTAAGTTTTTCTATAGATAGTATCATGTCATCTGCAAATAGTGCCAGTTTTGTTCTTCCCTTTGAATTTGGATGCCTTTTCTTTTTCTTGTCTGAATGCTGTGTCTAGGACTCCCAAGACTATGTTAAATAGAAGTGGCAAGAGTGGACATCCTTGTCTTGTTCCTGAATTTAGAGGAAAGGCTTTCAGCTTTTCAATATTCAGTATGATATTGGCTGTGGTTTGTCATAAATGGCCTTTCTTATGTTGAAATATGTTCCCTCTATACTTACTTTCTGGAGAGTTTTAATCATGAAAGGATGCTGAATTTTGTCAAATGCTTTTTCTGCATCCATTGAGATGACCATGTGATATTTATCTCGCCTTTTGTTAATGTGGTTTATCACATTGATTGCTTTGCAAATATTGAACCATCCTTGTGTCCCTGGAATAAATTCAAATTGACCATGGTGTATGATTCTTTTTATATATTGTTGGATTCAGTTTGCTAATATTTTATTGAGGATGTTTGTATCTATATTCATCAAAGATATTGCTTGTGATTTTCATGTATTGTAGTATCTTTGTTTTGGTGACAGAGTAAAGGTAGCCTCATAGAATGAATTTGGGAATGTTCTATCCTCTTCAGTTTTTTGGAATAGTTTGAGAAGGATAGTATTAGCTCTTTATATGTTTTGTAGAATTCCCCTGTGAAGCTATCCAGTCCTTGACTTTGCTTGCTTGGAGTATTTTTTTTTAATTTAATAAATTTATTCTATTTATTTATTATTTTTGGCTGCATTGGGTCTTCGTTGCTGTGTGCAGGCTTTCTCTAGATGCGGCGAGCAGGGGCTACTCTTCGTTGCGGTGCACGGGCTTCTCATTACAGTTGCTTCTCTTGTTGTGGAGAACGGGCTCTAGGTGCACGGGCTTCAGTAGTTGTGGCTCGTGGGCTTCAGTAGTTGTGGTTCGTGGGCTCTAGAGTGCAGGCTCAGTAGTTGTGGTGCATGGGCTTAGTTGCTCTGTGGCATGTGGGGTCTTCCCAGACCAGGGCTTGAACCCGTGTCCCCTGCATTGGCAGGCAGATTCTTAACCACTGCACCACCAGGGAAGCCCTGCTTGGAGTTTTTAAGTTACAGATTCACTTTCACTACTAGTGATCAGTCTGTTCAAATTGTCTGTTTATTCTTGACTCAGTCTTGGCAGGTTCTAGAAAATTGTCCATTTCTTCTAGGTTGTCCAATTTGTTGGCTTATAACTCTTTGTAGTGTGATTTTTTTGTATCTCTGTGGTATCAGTTTTTATTTCTCCAATTTTATTTCTTATTTTTTTATTTAGGTCCTCTCTCTTTTTTTCTTATTGTGCCTGGCTGAAGGTTTATCAATTTTGTTTATCTTTAAAAAAAAAAAAAAAAAAGCTCTTGATTTCATTGATCTTTTCTATTGTTTTTATCTCTATTTTATTTATTTCCTCTCTAATCTTTATTATTTCCTTCCTTCTACTGACTGTGGGCTTTGTTTGTTCTTCTTTTTCTAAATTCCTTTATGTGGTAGGTTAGGTAGTTCATTTGAGATTTTTTTTGTTTCTTGAGGAAGGCCTGTATCACTATAAAGTTCTTAGAACTGCTTTGGCTGCATCCCATAATTCTGGAGTGTTGTGCTTCCATTTACATTTATCTCAAGATATTTCCTGATTCCCTCTTTGACTTCTTCATTGACCCATTGGTTTTTCAGTAGCATGTTATATAGTATCCACATATTTGGTCTTTCCCATTTTTTATCTCTGTAGTCAATTTCTAGTTTCATAATGTTGTGATCAGAAACAATTCTCAATATAATTTCTCTCCTCTTAACTTTGTTGCAGCTTATTGTGAGGCCTAGCATGTGGACTATCCTGAAGAATGTTGCATGTGCACTTGAAAGCATGTGTATTTTGCCTTTTTTGGATGTAATGTCCTATAGTTATCAATTAAGTCCAATTGGTCTATTGTGTCATTTAAGACCACTGTTGCTTTATTGATTTTCTGACTGGATGATCTGTCCATTGATGTCATTGGGTGTTAAAGTGCCCTACCATTATTGTATTATTGTCAATTTCTTCCTTTATGTCTGTTAGTATTTGCTTCATATATTTAGGTTCTCCTGTATTGGGTATCTTTCATCTTACTAATTTTGCTTTTTGCCTTGCCTATTCTGATGTTAATGTATTGAATGTATTGAATTCTTAACTTTAAATATTGTAAACATTTTATTTCTAGAATTTCCCTTTTTCCTTTCTCTGTTGAAATTTTCTATATTTTTATTTATTTCTTCATCTTTTATTCTCTATTCTTGAACATATTACTCATAGTTGTGTTGAAGTCCTTGTCACTGAACTTTGCTATCTGGATCACCTGTGACTGTTTCTATCATCTATTTATTCTCTTGGTTTTTGGTCATTTGTCCCTGTGTCTTTACATACCATCTTTTTTTTTTAAACTGAATTCCAAACATCATATAGATCAAATTATAGAGGTTTCAGATGATGCTCTTTTCCTTCAGACAAAACTCACCATTTCCTCTGCTAGATAGAGTGGGGACTAATCACTTTAGTCCAATAAGGATTGAATTTCATAGATACTGGATACAATTTTGGTCAAACTAAGTCTGCCTCTGATAATTGGACATAGCCTAATTAAGAGTGCCCTAGTAGGGACTTCCCTGGTGGCACAGTGGTTAAGAATCCGCCTGCCAATGCAGGGGACATGGGTTTGAGCCCTGGTCTGGGAAGATCCCACATGCTGCAGAGCAACTAAGCCCAGGCACCACAACTACTGAAGCCCACGTGCCTAGAGCCCATGCTCCACAAGAAGAGAAGCCACTGCAATGAGAAGCACGCACACCACAACGAAGAGTAGCCCCTGCTCTCTGCAACTAGAGAAAGCCCACGTGCGGCAACAAAGACCCAATGCAGCCAAAAATAAATAAATAAATTTATTTTTTTAAAAAAGAGTGCCCTATTCATCAGGCACAGCTCTCCTGTGTTTTCAACTGAAAACCGGTTCAACTGAGTATGTTCACTAAATCTCCTTCTACACTGTGTCCTTTAATGCAAATTGTTGTCTCTTTGGAAACATGAGTTTACCAAAATCTCTGCTCTACTTTTCAAAGGGTTTTTTTGTTTGTTTGTTTTAGCATCTTTGCCTCCTACCCTATGAAGCTTCAGAAATCAGCAAATGTCTTGAGGGGAAAACTGACTGCAAGATATCACTGAAGTGTTTAACATTGTCTTTCTAGTATGTAAGACTCTAAAAGCTCTGCAACAGCTGTTCTCCATTCTCCTGTTCTCTAACAGCACATTTCTGCCAGGGTAAAGCTCAGATTCTTAATCTCTCACCCACACACAGATTGACATGTACTCCCATGAAAATAGGCTGCTGAAGACTGTCAATTAATCTCTCTATAGTTCTCTCCTTTCTTGAATTTTAGTCACTCTTGTCTTCAATGATTCAGCCTCTTTCTCGATGCTTTAAAATAGTTATTTTAAATTTCATCTAACTTTTCTGTTTGTCCTCAGTGGAAACACTTAGAAGTTCTAAGATCCTCCATTACATGTTATATATTATAATTAAATTATATGTTAGATTGTGCTTTAGTATCTCGTAAAATATTTTCAATAACATTTAAGAAGCCAAACTAGGGTGAAGATTTAACTTTGCAGAATGTTAAATACAAATACAAAAGACTTAAATTATCTAATGAAGTATTACATTCTACATATGACTAAATTCACACAAGCACAAGTAATCACAATTCATTAAAGTCTACTTTTATAAATGTTAGCAAGCAAATTTCTTTTGAAATACATCATTACATAAATAACATAACAATTTATTATAACAGAATATAATAATATAATTCTAATAACAGATGTAATATAATATTAAAAATGTGTTTTATTTTTCAGTGGGGGAAATATGGTTTTATTGGTACCGAGACACACCATTTTCTAGTCTCGTTTTAATGTTTTTGAAAGATCAATAAATCACAGTGTTCTCCCTTAGAGCAACAAGTTTCAGTAGAATTTGTCCTTTATGGCATTCTTTCTGGCCTTGATTCCCTTCTCCTCTACAACGCATCCCTAAACTTTTAATTTTCAGTTTATATTGTCTCTCTATTTTTCCAGTTACTTCTTCAAATGTCTTGAAATGAGTTAGAATATGATCCAGTATTTACCCAAGCCCTATTCAACATTCTTATTTGTGACAATGTGATTACTACATATCTTTAATTTAAGCCAGGAATGGCAAATGAATTTCATCTTGTATGGCAGTTCTAATCAAATGGAATAAATGTCTTAAACTGTTTGAAAAGATTCTAAAGGCACATCCAAACCCAATCTGAAAATATATCAATATAATTTAATGAGGTCTGTCATGCATTGGAAGGAGGAATAGTAACAGACAATTTCACTGGATCTTGAGTACTTAAAGTTGGTCACAAAGTTATAAATTCAAAAAGATTTGTTAATTGACTAATTAACTTTACTGAAAATTCATGAACACAATAACAAAAAAAGACTTCTGGTTTTATTAATATCTATTCTATTTAAAAAGGGATTATTCTTTATGAGTAGTTCACTGAATTCCTCTCTTGACCTCTTGTCTTATTCATCTTGATATCCTGCTCTAAGACTTGTTAATGTCTGATGGCAAATGCTCACTGAATAATTTTTACTGAATTTTATTTTAAAGTATAAATAACCCAAATCTTCTGAAATGTTTATTACTAGTGTTTTACAACAATTTTATATTTAACAAAGAATATAAGTAAAGACCTAGCTATAGAGAAAACATTTTCATTGATGTAATGTAGATGAAAGTGTTGCAGGTGGAAATAGATATAAAACATCTACTGTTTAAAATGTATTTGGAGTGATTATTAGGTTCTTCCCACCTACTGGGGAAAATAAATTGCTAATAGAAATTCTTAAAAAAGGGTTTTGAACTATAAAATGAGCTACCAGTGGCACTCTTAGAGGATCCTCTTATTGAGAAATATCTTTGAACCAGATATGTGAAAGATACCAGCTTTGGAGAATTGTAATTACTGGGTGCTTGTTTGTTTTTTACCTTGATCTCTATCTTGGTCCCCACAGCAATCATCCAAATATTATATCTTGTAACTGAGTAAGAGAGTAAATTGTGTTATCCTGTATAATTCAGTTTCATTCAAGTAGTTTACAAAAACTTAAGTCCCAAAGGGAGTACACAGTGGAATACAGGGGTCCTGCAATTTGAATACTCCCAAACTAGAAAACAGATGTACACAACAAGTTAGTTAATTATAGGAAAATGTGTTATGAGAAGAGCTGCAAAACGCGGAGTTCTGTGTTTTCAACATTTCCTCTTATATTTGACAATCAATTCTTAACTGAAAAAAGTATCAGAACTACCTACTATTTCTCCAAACAGAAGTCTCTCTGGGAGGATTTTATGCCTCTCTTTGGCCTTCTTTGGCTTTAAAATAAGCGTTTTACATGATTCCGTTTTACCACCTTTCTTAGCATATCAATTACACTTACTTTTAAAAAGTTGTTAGTAGTTGCCCTAGAGTTTACAACATATTTTTAATTAAGCCCACCTTCAAATAACACTGTACTGCTCACTTGTAATGCAGAAGCCTTATAACAGAGTATGCCCAATTCCTCCCTCTCATCCTTTATTACATTGCTGTCATTCATTTCACTTGTCCAAATTCTATAATCACCCAATACAATGTGACTATTATTACTTTAAACAGCTATCTTTTAGATCATTAAGAGTAAGAAAAATAGAAGATTTTATTTTACTTTATTTCTTCTCTAATGCTCTTCCTTTCTTTATATAGATCTGAGTTTCTGACCTATTATCATTTTCCTTCTCCCTGAAGAATTTCTTTTAACATTTCTTACAGAGTAAATACGATGGTGGTAAACTCCTTCAGATTTAGTTTGTCTGAGGAAGTCTATTTCTCTTTCATTTTTGAAAGATAATTTCACTGGCTATAGGATTCAAGGTTGGTGGTTTTTCCCTTAAATACTTTAGATATTTCATTCCACTTTTGCCTTGTTTGCATGATTTCTGAAGAGCTCACTGTAATTCTTATCTCTGTATTATTTTTCCTCTATAGGTAAGATTGTTCTTCTTTCCTCTAACTTCTTTCAAGATTTCCTTTGTCTTTTGCTTTCTGCAGTTTAAATATAATGACAAAGTGCAGTTATTTTATCTTTTTTTTCTTGGACATTCTGTTCTATTTTTGTCATTATCTTTTCTATTTGCATTTCACTTTGAGAAGTTTCTACTGACCTATATTTAAGCTCACTGATTATTTTAGACTGTGTTCAGTCTACAGACAAGCCCAAAGGCATTCTTCAGTTCTGTCACAGTATTTTTGACTCTTTGATTCTTTCTTAGATTTCCATCTCTCTGCTTGCATTACTTGCTTGTTGCTGCCCATTGTCTACTTTTTCCATTAGAGTCCCTAACATATTCATTATTATCATTTTAAAGTTTATTTCTGATAATTCCAACACCTGTGTCATATATGAGTCTAGTTCTGATGCTTGCTTTGTCTCTGGAGACTGTGGTCTTTCTTCCCTCTTAGCATGCCTTGTAATATTTTTTTTGAAAGCTGAATATTATGGGAACTGAGGCAAAGAAGCCTTTAGTGTGAACTTTTATGTTCATGTGGCTAAGAGTTGGGATCTATCAAATATTTGCTATAGGTGTACATGCTAGAATGTTCAGATTTCTCTGATGTCCCTTTTTTCCCACTCCCTGCTGACTTTGAGCCTCTTTAAGTACTCTTCCTTAGAGAGTCTGTGTCTTGCAGCTCTCTTATTTGTGTTTCCCAGTTATTATACCAAGCCCTGTTTGTAGGGTAATAATGTGCGAGAGTAGAAGTATTCTTTAATCTTATGATTAAATCTCACATTTTCAGTGTGTCTTTGTCCTTCACTGTGGTGACTCTGACCTTCACCGTGTTTCTTTACTTTCTTTCTCCCTAAGTGAGACAATAAGGCTAGAAGGGGCTGGAGTGGGAGCAGTGCTCTTACTTCAGGTGGGATAAAATTCTGGTAAAATCTTTTCCCCTGAAAATAGGCCTTTGTTATAGAAACCCTTTGGATATATTTCACAATGATCACTCTTCACCTATTTCTGCCAAATCTATGAGGATATTTTTCTTGGCTCTTCATCAGCAGAAACCTAGTGGGGTTTCTGGAGGTAAAGCCCCTCAAATTGTGCCTCCACCCTCACCCAAGGCTGCACCCTCAGGGGTTTCTTGCTCTCATGTTGACGCACACTCAGCCTCTAACAGTTCATCAAAATTACTGTATAAGTGTTCCTACCAGTTTATGGCTTCAGTGCTTTCTGCTCCAGGCAAGGAGGTCTTGGCTGTGACTCTCTGTATTCACTTGTCTTTCCAGATTTTAGGGTGGAGGTTTTCTTTGTGTCACAGTTCTCTGATGGGTCCAAGAAAAGCCATTGATTTTCAGTTTGTTCAATTTTTTTCTTGTTGTAAATACAGGAGTGACAACTTTCAAGTTCTTTTCATCTATTCACATAGGAGCCAAAACCAAAAGTCTTGAGAAGAAATTTTTTTAACACAAGCATTCCTTAAAATTAAGTTAAGTGAAGATCTTCTTGACCTGGAGATAATAGGAATAGAAAAAAAATGAATTCAGAATGATTTCCATTTTTTCATTTTATGTATCTTTGATTGTAATATGCATTATAACTGTTAAAATATTAGTATGTATCATACGTTATCTCAAGCAGATGTGAAATTGGCTGGTCCAAGAAAACTTATCTGACATCCTTGGCATTATTAGGAAAAGAAGAAAATAAACCAGGGAAAGAAAATTTTTTTTTTTTTAAATCAACTCAGACTCTGGATATAAATTCAAAGAAAGGTCCCTACACTTATAAGTATTTGGCATATAACACAGGATTTTGCTTTAAGTTTGAATAGTATAAAGTGTGATTTTCTCAAAAGACATGCATACCAAGTCATGTTGGGCTATTTTATGTACAAAGACTTAGCCATTCATCTATATGCATTTTTCATATGACCTTTAAATACAAACACCAAAAAAAACCCCACTGTGTTCTTTTAGCAGTTATCTCTACTTAGATCTTACAGAGTTATACCCGGCACATAGTAGGTAGTCAATATATGTCTGATGAATTGATTATTTTGATATTCTATCCAGTGTTCCAATTTTAGATTCAACTTTCTTCCTAAAAAATGAAGAACAAGTTCACATTTTACCTGAAAATGTAAGAGTCTCTTCTGACCCCAAATTCTCTCCATCACTAAAAAACGGATGTCCTCTGCTTGTCCTCTTCTGAATGCATATTTTCCTCACAGTCTGATTTTACAAAGAACCAACTTTAGGTGCAGGAAAGGATTTGCTTTCTTTATTCTAAATGATAGGTTGAAAAATTATTCAACAGAGATTGATCTAGTCAGAATTGTTAAGCTGATTAAATTCATCTTTGGCAACATTTCAGCACTCTCTCTGCACTATTTCTTACTGGCTACATCTTTTCTTATAAGCATCTCAAGACCATGGACCTTTACTTGGCCCAATAATTTAGATCTGATCTGAAATTATTAGTCATACCTTCTTTTTCTCTCCAACAGAGGAATTTATTTTGTTTTGTTTATTTGTGTGACTCTTCTCAATTAGGTGTTGGGTGGAAAGGAAACAGCTGAATTTGACTCTGACGTATAAAGGACTGACAGCTTTCCAAGGTCCATTTTCTCTAGAGGAGTAGGTGATTAAAACTAAATGATTGAGTTTTAAGGGGCCATTTGTCTCGTGAAAATGGGGTCATTAAAATTCCATCCAGAGCTGAGGCCAAGGTTGGGACAGAGATCAAAACTGGGATTGGAATTAGGATTAGTCCTCGTTCTGGTCTCTGCTCTCCACTAGAATGGGACAGCACTGACGTACGTAGAGAAAAAGATGCTATACCCATGAATTGAGCAGATGAGGTTATAGGCCAGACAAGGTTTGGGGCAGAAAGTAACAATGGCTAGAGCACTAGATATACTACCAGTATCATGTGTTAAATGTAAGTAACAGATTAAAAGAAGCTCTTGAAGAAACCAACACTCTTTTAAGTGATCTAGATGCCAATTTCTTGTCTTCAGATTTGGCAAAAGAGAAAGCAAATCAATACTAACTGAGAATTATTTTGATTTATTAAGATTTGATGAAACTCTACCAACTATATGGGTGTAAATCTGCTAGTAATTGAAGAATTCTTCCTGGTGAAGATAGTTGTGAATTCAAATTCATAGTCTGTGACTCCACTGCCATAGAAGAACACGCCTTTAGTAAACTCCACATATTACATGTCCTGTTGGATTCAATACACTTAGAATTCCTTGTGTCAATGCCATGAATCAATCATTCAAGAAAGGTGCATGTTATGGAAGAGGAGAGGGGCAATGCCTGCATGGTTAAAAAGAATGGAATAATATTATAAAGAAGTAGAAATAACCTTGAGATTGTTGGAAACATATTTTTGAGAAGACCCCAGAACTCCCTTGTCCTTTTATGACTTGGTGGCGGGTCCATATTTTTTTCCATGCACTTTGAGAACCAAATTCATTATATTCTTTTATTATAAAAAATGGTTTTGCAAGGATAAGACTTGACCAAATCAAACTGCTAATAAAAGACCTGTTAATATCAACTAACAAAGCAAGGAAGTTGACATAACCATCAAAATTAGGAACCAAAAAATTATAGCTTTGAGTTATTGGGACTGGGAGGAAATTGTAAACACTTTTGAAATTTTGGTACCTATGATCACTTCAAATCAGAGTCAGCAAAGACTAACTGCTAAAGGAAAGTTGAATCTAATATTTTCTAAGGTTTAAAATAGATAGGTAAGCCAAAAAGAAACAATAATATACTGTTTATATTGTATAATAAAACTTTCCCTCCAAATAAATTGCTTTCTTTATATAATGCACATTATGGTTGAGAATGAATTTGTCCTTTTTGAATCCTTTTTGAATAAAGGAAATTCTCTGTCGTATTTATTTAAAACCAAAAAATTCGACTCAACTAATAATGAAGCAAACTGATTAAGCTACAAAATCATAGTTTTTCAAAGCCCATCAGAGGGTTGAAAAGCAAATAAATATAAAATGTAGGTATGTATATGTATATCTGTATAGATATAAATGTTATTTCATATTTACTCCCACTAATTTCTTCTTCAGTGCTTTTTGGTGTTTCTTGTAAATTTGGGCTCCCTTATGGTATCACTTTCTTTAGCCTAAATAATCTATTTTATTCTATAGTGCAGATCTGTTGGAGAAAATATTTCAGCTTTTAACTTTTGTCTCACTAAAAGTTTCTTTAACTTGCCTTCATTTATGAGGCATATTTTCATTGAAGATAGAATTCTAGTTTGACAGGTTTTTTTGTTTTCTTTCAGTACTTTCAGAACACATATTTTCCAACAATTAGCCATCAATCTTCTTCTTTCCCTGTAAGTGAATTGTCAGAGTTTTTTTCTGACTGCTTTTATGAATTTCACTTAATCCTTGGTGTTCCGAATTTTAACTATGATTTCCTTAAGTACGGTTTACTTTGTATTTATCCTGTGTGGTTTGCTGAGCTTCTAGGATATATAGGTTACTATCTTTTATCAATTTTGGAAAATCATAGCCATAGTCTCTTCAAATATTTCTTCTATACCATTTACTTTCTCTCTTTCTTCTGAGATCTGTTACATGTATTTTAAACTTCTTGATTTTATTCCCAAAGATTTTAAATGTTCTGTTCCAGTTTTCTCTCTCTTTTATTCTCTTTGTGTTTTGATTTGAATAATTTATATTTTTATTCACTTTGGTGATAAAAGTATAATATTTATTCTTGAAATACATAGAGGACCAAAATAAATGAAAACTGTACACCATGTTTATGGCTGGGAACCAGTAATATCAAAAAAGTGTCAATTCACCCAAAATCAATCTATAAATTCAGAACAATTCTATTAAAAAATCAAATAAAATTTCTTGTAATTTGACAAATTGATAACTAAAATTCAAATAAAAATGCAATCAGCCAACAAAGTCAAAAGAGGTTTGAGAAGGATATGGTGGAAGAACTCACCCTATCAGATATCAAGGTATGTAAAGAAAGCTATAGCAATTTAATAATAAAAGCATTGTGATATTGATGCATGAATGGAAAATCAGTCAATGGGACAAAAAATAAAGTACAGAAGTAGACACAAATATTTAGATTTGGTAGGTGACTAAGTTTCTTTTTCAAATCATTGGATGGAAGTTAGGCAGATGAATAAATGTTGCTTGGATAATTATCTATAAGAAGAAAATAAAATTAGGTTCTTAGTTTATACTATTCTTTTTAAAAAATCTATGTGAACTAAAGATGTAATGTAAAAAGTAACACTTTGAATTTTCTAGAACAAAATTTTGAAATATATCTTTATTATATTAGAAAACAGAGTTTTTAAAAAAGCTACAAAATGCATAAACCATAAAAGAAAATCCTGTTAAATTTAATTACAGTAAAATGAAAATGCCTATATGACAAAAGACCCAATAAACAAATCTAAAAGGCAAACTACAAACAAAGAACACATTGCAGTGTTTAGCTGACAAAGTATTTATATATGGAATCTACAAATGAATCCTACAAATCAATAAGGAAAAGATGATTCCCTAGAAAGTAGGTACAGTATATGAATATAATGTTCACAGAAAAGGAAACTCAAATTAAGAAACAGATTTTTCAAACCTACTGAAATAAAGAATGGTTGGAATCGTTGGAAGACTACATATGGTGATGGGAAAGATCTTACGTAAAGTAGAAGATTGATGATTCAGGGCAAAGTAGAGGAAGTAAATGTTCCAGAGTAAAGGAGGGCATGAGATCCCAGAGCCCAGATGGAAGGAATGCTTCAGGTTGGAGGGCTACCACCTCTTCTAGAAGCAGGCACAGAAGGAAAAGATGCAAGCAGATTCAGGTGTGTTTGTGGGTTGGGTGGTCAGAAAGTTAGTTGATTCTTTTCAGGTGGATTTTCTCTCTCTGTGTGAAGTAAATGGTAATATCATCAGCTAAAAGTCAAAAGTTAAGGTGTGAGGTTGAAGTAGAAGTTTGAGGATAGAAAGGAAAGTTTGAAATAATTTTTGGAAAAAGTCAGTGGGCAAGTTGACCAGAGAAAAAGATAAGATTCCAAGCTTATAGTGAGACCTAGCTTCCAAAGCAGAAGATTGAGTTTATAATATGGTTAGTGTTTTCTGAGAAAAGAAAGATAAAAGGTGATAAGAAGATAAAAATGGAAGAGTCAATGAACTGGTGAGCCCAAAAAGGGTAGAATAATGTCCACATATGAGTAAACTAAAAAGATTAGAAGTTGTGATGGAAGTGAGCAATTTGTGTGGTGGCTTGTTCTAGAATGTAACAGATGGAGAAAGTTATTGATTAGAGGTATCTGGGGTTTGGTAACTTGTCACATGAAAATTCAGTGGATTGGAGAAGAAAACCATGAGCCTGAGGTCAAATTCTTAAAGTATGTGGGGGAATGACTAGGAGATAGGTAGAATGCAGTGACAAGAAAGTGGAGAGGGTCATACAACATCTGGAATACTGTCTTCTAAAATAGGAATTGTGATATAAACATGAAGCAGTCACTTCTATGGGTCTTCAGGAATACATATATGATTGAAAACTATATTCTGAAATATCATCATATGTACAGAAGCAACAGAGAATTTAAATTAAAATATAAAAATTCCAAATAGGGATGAATGGGCCTCAGCACTGTAGAGAATGAGAGCAAGAATCTAATCTATTCTTCTTTTAGTTATTAAAACTACTTGACAGATCCAATATCCGGCTGGAGTCTTCTATTGGCTTGAAGCAAGCAAGAGTTTTGAGTGTTTTTTGTCCAGAAGAACTTGAGATAGTTTTTGGCTGTGCTCAAAGTTGAGTAACTAGGACATGAAAGCAGGCTGCTCAAAAGACAGCCAATGAGCCCAGCCTCCTGCTTTAGGCAATGTATGTCCCAGTCAGAGTCCTACTCAAGAATTCATGTCATCAGAAGTGGTTTGTTCTTATTGAAGTGGACATTGCTTGCAAGGATATGCCAAATACTGTCCAAAGAAATGAATCAAGGTATAAAATCTGGGTGGTCTTCAGCGTTGATTTTGTACATAGGACAAAAGAAGCATTTGTGAGGTGGCGGAGCATCTGTGTAGGGAATTCTTTCTGCAGTCCAGGGGCCATTCTGGCATAGGCAAGGAGATCACTCAGCAACACTGGGATTTGAATGACCATATAGTTTTTGCCAGGAAATATTTACCCCATTGTCTAACACTGTTCCAAAATTAGGACAGGCAGTTACCATAATTCTACGACATTAATAGGTTTCTTTTGGGGAAAAATGTTCTAGAGATATACTGTTTAACAGCTTGCCACTGAACATGTTCCCCAAGGAGATAATATGAATGAAACACTGAGCTTGGTTCTATGAGGGCCACAAAGAACAGGGCTCCAAATTCAAGCCCATCTCAACACTTTATCCCACATTGGGCTTAATAGCTATTCCCCCTGATCCCAGCTCTGCAGCCATCCTTTAGCCCCAAAAGACTGGCAGGGAATGGTTTTAAGCCAAAAGCAGGGATTAGGAAGTGTGCGTGTGTGCATGCATGTGTGTACACGATCTGTAAACATGATCGCCAATTTCAAGAAGATGTACTTTGTCAAACCACCCATATTTTAGTGTCCAAAATATCTTACTGTACATAAAAGCCATCAGATAGACTATCTTATGGTTACAACAGACTTAGAGTGTTTTGATTCAATGTCCTCACTTTTGAGATGGGGGAATAAAATCTGGCTATGTTTAGTAATTTGCTCAAAATCACAGAGCTAAATAGTGATAGAGCCAAGACTAAAACTCCAGGCTCTTGATTTTCAATCTAGAGTTTTTTTAGCAATACCAACTAATCTAGGCTTAACTCTGTGTTTTCCTCTTCTTAGCCTTTGCTTCTTCCATGGGATGCCTTCATTCAATTCAGTGCCCTTAGACCAATGCCTACAAAATCTTATTCTTTTAAAGCATAAAAAAATCTAGAGAATATTTTAAGGAAAACACAGGTACCCACGTAGCTATAACAAATATAAACATTATGATTTGCTTGTATGTCTTTTCCTTCCCCTCACTTCCTAGATAACCATTATACCAAATCTTGAGTTCACTATGTCAATTCAAAATGATATAATCTCTATCATCTATCTGTCTATCAATCTATCAATCATCTCTTTATCCATGCATATCCATACATACGCATACTCATACAAATATAATTCTGCATCTTTATTTTGTTCAATATTATGTTTTTTACTATTTATCTTAACCCTATGCAGTATTCCATTGTAGGGATGCACTGATATCATTTATTCATTCTCCTGTTAATAAACACAATTTTAAAAATCTTCCATAATATACGCAATGTTCCAATGAACATATCTCTGAATATCTCTTTGAGCTCATTTGCAGCAGTTTTTTAAGGCCTCTGAAGTAAAATTGCTAGTTCAAAGAGTGCATGTACATGTGATAGGTAGAACAATGGCTCCCCAAAAGAAGTTCTGGGAACCTGTTTATATGTTAGACCTTACATGGCAAGAGGATCTTCACTAATGTGATTAAGGTTAAGGATCTTCAGAAGGGGAGATTATCTTGGCTTACTCAGGAGGGCCTAATCTAATCACATGAGTCCTTGAAATCAGAAGAGGAGGCAGAATAGAGGGTCATAGGCTACCACCTGAAAATAATTCAACCAACTGTTGCTGGTTTTGCAGATGGTAAAAGCAGGCCATTCGCCAGGGAGTAGACGGCCCTGAGACACTGGAAAAAAGGCAGGGAAAATGGATTCTCTCCTAGAGCCTCCAGAAAGGAATGCAGCCCAGCAGAGACACACCTTGATTTTAGCCCAGTGAGACCCAGGACAGACTTCTGACCTCCAGAACTGTAAGTTAACAGATTTTCATTGTTTTAAGCCATGAAGTCTGTAGTAACTTGTTATGCTGCAATAGAAAACTAATAAGGCATATTAAACTTTACTAATGCTAAATTTCCCTCCAAAATAGCTATACCAATTTCTGTGCTCACTATAAATGTATGAGAAACCCTGTGATCCCTTAACCTTTATAAGCCTAGAGTAATGCCAGACTTGAAAATTTTTGTCTGCTGAGTTTGAAAAGGTAGGTAGTTTTAATTTGCACGTGGTTTTAACTTTCATTTTCCTAATTATTTGTGGGGTTGAGCATTTTAACTTCTATGTTATTGGTCATTTGAACATTCCTTTGCCTGAGTATCTGGTGCACATATATTGGTCTTTATTCATATTGGGTTGTTATTGTTTTCTTATTTGTAAACATTCATATATTCTGAATATAAAATCTTCATTGGTGAAACCCCATGCAAATATAATTTCCTGTTCTGTGGCTTCCTTTAACTTTGTTTGTGGTATTTTATTAAATAGAAAGTTTTCATTGTAATGTAGGCAAATATATCATAGTTTTTACTTAATGAGTTTTGCATTTTAGGTATCATACCTCCTTCCAACCTCAAGATCATAAACATATTCTATATTTTCTGTTAAAAGTTTTAAAGTTTTGTTTTTCATATTTAGGGCTTTCAAATATTTGGAATTAATTGTTTTTTGTTTGGATACACAGGTGTTCTAAAAC
This sequence comes from Balaenoptera ricei, assembly GCF_028023285.1. Classification (NCBI taxonomy): domain Eukaryota; kingdom Metazoa; phylum Chordata; class Mammalia; order Artiodactyla; family Balaenopteridae; genus Balaenoptera; species Balaenoptera ricei. The sequence continues at coordinate 114,713,302 of NC_082642.1, forward strand.
TATTTATGAAAAATTCACTCTTTTCTTACTGATTTTAGTATCACTTCTCTCCCACTTCTCTCTCATACGTCAATATATCTATGAATTTCTGGGCTCTCTTTTCTGACCCTTTGTTTATTTCGGTTCCTGCTCTACAGTATTTTATTTACTCCAGCATCAAGATATCTTGATATTCTCTTTTTTTTTTTTTTCTTATTTTTCTTCTAAATTTCTTACTTGATCGTGAACTTTTGTTCATTTATATGAATTTCAGGAGAAGCTTGGCAAGTTCCACTAAACACACACATACATTCTTTCTGGGTTTATAGCTGCAGTTGGATAAAAAATGTAGAATGAATTAGAGTGAGTGGATGTCTTTTGGATATTAGGTCTTTTATCTGTTATCATAGCATAATTTTATATTTACTCCGTGCTTTAAAGTATCATTCAAATTTATAGTTTTCTCTGTCAAAAGCTTACTATACTGCTTTTGCTAGGTTTATTAAAAGGTGCTTTACTGTTTTTTATTATTTTATTAATAAGTACTTTACTGCCGTTGTTTTACTCATTAATGATTGTTCATATGTAGGGATGCTATTGATTTTTATATACTGATCTCATACCTAGCAAACTTGCTGAATATTCTCTCCTTAGTCCCAATTGTTTGTAAACTTTCTTGGATTTTATAACCAGTATTTTCTCAATAAAGATAATTTTGCTAGCTTTTGTACTTGTTATACATCTTACTTTCTTTACTTACCTTATTTTTTGCCTTGGATTTCCAGTGCAGTGTTTGTTAGATGCAGTCACATGTATCCTCCTATTGTTCCTGAGTTTAATTAGAACACTTCTGAAGTTTCTCAGTGTGGTGTTTACTGTAGATAAGGTTCAGAGATATCTTTCTATTCCTGATTCGCTAAAAATTGTCATAAATGACTCTTGAAATTATTGAATTTTTTGCATCTATCTACAAGATTTTGTTTCTTTTGTTATTCATGTCTGCTTTGGGTATAAAGATACGGTTGTGTCATAAAACTGGCTGGGTAGCTTCCTTCCCCTCATTAGCTATTCTCTGGGACATGTTTATACGGTTTGAATTATTTGTTCCTAGAAGCTTTGGATTTTTAAGGTAAGATAAGATTGTATAACTTATTAAATTTATTTTAATGATTATTAATTCTTGCTCAGGCAATTTTCCTAACTTATATTTGTCTAGAAAGTTGTCAATTTCATCTAAATCTACAAGTTTATTGGCATAAATTTCTTCATAATGTTTTTATGATATTGTAAAAAAACTCCATGGATATGTAGTCATTTCCCTTTTTACCATTTTCGTTTCTTTTTCCATTATTATTTTTGATCCTTGTCTCTTTTATTGATGGAGTCAGTGTACTTTCTTTCTTTAAAAGAAATAGTCTTTTTCTTGTTGATTTTATTATTTTCTATTCCTACCTTTAGTTTTTCTTTGCCTCTCCTTTCATTTGGTTGATTCTATTATTTTTCTAGTTTTCTGAGTTAACCTATTGTGTTAGTTGTTTTCAATCACTATTTTTAGTAAATGCATTTATGTCTATAAATTTCCCTCTGATTACTGCTGTACCAGCTTCTCACAGGTTTTTATATGTAATGCTTGTATTTTCATTAAGTTATAAATATTCTCTAATTTCTATTGTGATCTTTTCTTTTACTCATACTTTGCATATGAGAACATATCAACTTTCCTAAAATAACTATATTTTATTTTTATTAAATATTTAATGCTTGTGGTAAGATGATATTGTTTCCTAATATAAATCATTGAAAATAGTTGAGACATTACATGTGATCTAGTATGTGAGTAATTTTATAATGTTCCAATAACTTGAAAAATATATATTCTTTAGTTTTTGGAGGTAAAGTTCAATATGCATTCTCTTTTAGAGAAAAATTATTCATTGAAATACCTTAGCATTATTATATTTTGCTTGATTATCAATTTTCACATTACTATTAGGAATCAATCCTTATAATTCTCTCAATTACTAAAAAGTTAGGCATCTATTTTACTATGGGTTGGGCACTATTATGTGTCCTCTAAACATCGTAATTTATTTAATCCTTAAAACAACTGTGTGAGGTGAGGGCATCATTTCCCTGGGAAACTGAGGGACAAAGAAGTTTCCCTGGGAAACTGAGGGACAAAGAAGTTGCAAGAAGTTAAGTTCACAAAGCTAGTAACTGGTAGAGCCGAGATTAAAATCCAGTCAGTCCGACCCCATTGTTCACATTGGTCTGACACTATACTGCTACTGCCAGTTTTTGCTTTCTGTATTTTAAGACTATATTATTAGATATACAGAAGCTTATGCATGTTGTAATTTGTTATAGAGTTATTCCTTCTATTGTGCATTTTCTCCTGTCATTTCCACCTATGCTTTTTTGCCTTTAATTCTATTTTGTATGATATTATTATTTCTATACCAGTTTCCTGTTGGTTAGCATTTGACTGGTTTTGGTTTTCTTTCTTTTTTTTTTCTCAATTGCTCCATTTGTATTTTTTGAGGTCAAAATGGCTTTCCTTTGTCATAAACAAATTCTACTTTGCAAACCCCAATTTAAATCTCTAAGTGCTCTAAAATGCCTCACACTGTAGATTAAGAAAGTACCCAGATGGCCCAGAGGGGCCATAAAAGGATTTAAGTTTAGGAGTCAAAATATTATCTTTTTGGGGGCCCTGCATGTCACCTGGAAAAAAACAACGTCTGGTTTGGCTCAACCCCTACAGAGAGGCTTAGGCCTTAGAGAAATCCTCATGTATTATCTTAGAATGCAGCTTCAGGCATGAATGTAATAATGTAGCTATAACGGGTCTATGGAGCCTTATGCCTCTGCATCCATAGTTGAAAACAAACATCTACTCTAATTTTTGCTTTATTTTGTTATTTCTGGAATAACAGATTTTAAGGGCTTTTTTCTTATTTATTTATCTAATATATAGTCACTGAATGCCTACACCGGTCAGCACCTCTGTTAGATTGTATGCCAGGCACTGGGAAGATACACAACATCCCTGCCTTCATGAGGCTTCAGTGAGCTTATTATGTGATCATCATGTGATTTAGAGACTCAAAAATATGAGGTTGAATGGGATTCCCAAATGCCACCCAGGCCATCCCGTTACCTCAAGAAAGAATTTAATGAAATATTGTCTGACAGATTTGGTATTTGTCATGCCTGAGGATCTTCAGAGAGGGGATTTCTCCAACTTTCAAATAAGAGTCAATGTTCTTTTTTTTTTTTTTTTTTACATTTTTTTAAATTGGAGTATAATTGCTTCACAATGTTGTGTTAGTTGCTGCTGTACAATGAAGTGAATCAGCTATATGTATACATATATCCCCTCCCTCCCACCCCCCCACCCCTCCCATCTAGGTCATCACAGAGCACTGAGCTGGGCTTCCTGTGCTTTATAGCAGGTTCCCACTACCTATCTATTTTACACATGGTAGTGTATATATGTCAATGTTCTTGTATGTAATAAAATACATATGTAGAAAGTTACTCATGCAAGCCATGATAGAGAGGCAGCTTGTGGTAGTAGTATTGCTAGACAAAATACAGCATGCACAGTTCAATTTGAATTTTAATATAAGTATGACCCAGATATTGCATGGGACATACTTATCCTAAAAACATATTTGTTGTTTACCTGAAATTCAAGTTGAATTGGGCATCCTTTAATTTTATTTGCTCCATCTGCTAACTCTATGTCATAGAGAAAGAAGGAAGGTCAGGCAAAAACTATTTAAAGTATTTAATTAATTAATTATATAACAAAGTAATTCAGTAGAGGTCAAACACTAATGACTTGAATTACGGCACCATCAGCGACGTACTTACTTTGGAACTCCTTCCTGGCCAATTCTATTTGCATAGAGATGATATTGGGATAGGCTATGCACTATTGGTCCTCACAGTTTCATTAAAATGATAGATGATTCAGGCTATTTACTTGTAGAAGAGCCGTATGTTTTAATGGGGGCCACTTTGGGACTCATACATCTCTGTGTATCTCCACTAAACTCCCCCTGTGAGACGAGGTGACAGCACAATGGAATCCACATGGTATACCACTGGACTTGAATTTTTATCATGCTGTTTCATAAGCTTACTTTGGAGCATGCAGAAACTTTCTTAATATCTCTGTGGTTTACGTTCTGTGTCTTTGAGTTATACCAAAAAGGTGGTGGATGTGCAGAGAATAGAAATAACTGCCCTGTAAGCTCTGTGGCAGCAGGGACCAGGCTTGCTCTCCACCATCAACTACCAAGCACAGTATTCTCTGAGCATTGCTGGATATATTTTAAAAAGAATTCTATCTCCCAAATACCTTATTCCCTTTACTTCAACTAGAAAAGCACAAATTCTATGATGTTAACAAAGGACCTCCGCTTATTTTTATAGATAAGTCTGGCAAAAATATATATATAATATGATTTCACCATCTCGAGATCTTTCATTTTTCAAAGTCAATAATTATTTTTTATTAATTTCCCCAAGAAATGCATATCAAAAGTTTAATTTGTATTGTCTCTCTAGCTAAAAATGTAAAATTTCATTGAAGTATAATTTACATGTTTGGTTACAATACTTCTCAAGATAACACGAAATCCAAATTGGGCCTTGAATACTGTTAAAAGATAAATTGAAATATATTAAAAATGTCAAGAGTTTGAGCAAAAATCAATTCTAATCAGGAAGCACCAAACCAGAAGTGATCAGGAGAACTCTGCTGACAGGAGCCAGGGAAAGACTTATATAGAGAACATACAGAAGCAAAGAAATATGATTGGATCGGCTATAGCTTAAAGCCTAGTTGGCTGTTTGTGATTGGTTGTAACCTTTAAGCCCTTACAGGCTTAGATTTTGGTTTGCTTACATAGGCCTCCATGGCATTAGAACCACCTCAGTCTGGCTTCCTTGTTTAATTAATTTAACAATATCTTGATTCTCCATTAAAAAATGCTAAATACCAGATCTAGTATATAAAAAGGGTAACTCTGCAATGTCAGTCCTAAATGGAACCAATGAGTATCCTAGTTAGAATATTCTTCTTGGTCATTCAAACAACATTGTGACTTTTATGATGAAGGAATGGACACCCAGAGAGATTAAGTAGCTAGTCCCAGATCACATAGGTAGAATTAAAACTCCATCCTGTTTATCTTCATTCTGAGTCCTCTGTTTTTTCACCACATCTCCATGTTTTTCTTTGGAATTCAAGACCTTTTTGGCTTAAATATAAAAATATGTTAATATGTTCAGAAATGACAAAGAGCAAAGGTGAAAATTCTGACATTCCCTGTTTTTATATGAGCCTTTAGACAAGCCATTTAAAAGTTTGCATTTGCAGTTTTATTTTAGCAACCTACATAATGGACTTTAAGGAAGCATTTACTTTCTTACAAAGTGGAAATCGTTCCTTATTCCTTTGAATTGTCTTGGGCATTGCCTAAATGTCATCAGGTGAGAACAATGCAGGTTCTCAATTTGGCATGCTGGTAGTGTTACCATCTGAGTTTCCTCTGGAAATTCTGAGAATAAAATGTCTAGACTGATTTTCAGTCCAGAAGCTCAAACTTCAAGAAACTTGGGGCAGCCTGAGGAGATAGAATGAAACCAGCTGGGACATGCATAGTCACACTGTGTCCATCAGATTATACAGTACTTCCAGCTTTTTCTCTCTCCTGCCAGAATAAGAATCAACTCATTTTTCCCATGCTACCATCTCACCAAAACTTCTTTCTTTTTTCAATTTATTTCTGGTCCTCTCTTGGTTCTATTTTCAACCAAATTTCTTTCCTTTTCCTCTGTTGCTGAATTTTTGGTTAGATTTTGTAATATAATTATTCTTTATAACTATTCTCTTTTTAACTCTGAATGGGCAAATCAGACTAGACACTTATCTTTGATTGATTCATTCATGCCATAGACAAGTACTAAGCACTCATTGAACAAAATATACAAAACAAATGGGAGATAAAGTTTGCACTCTATTGCACAACCTCAGCCAGCATCACATAGTGGCCCTGCTAGAAGTCTGAGGTAAGAACTTAGGCATCCGTTCTGCTGAAGTTGGTTTTGATCTTCCTGCTGTCCAAATTCTAAATCAAAGACCCTTGATATTATTAAACAGAAAATTATTAAGTAACCCTGCTGGTCAAGTGGCCAAAGTGGAGCCTTTATGTTTTATAACGGCTGCCCTGTCTAGGGACCAGCCTAGCATGGAAGTAGATACTACCTTTGGCATTAGAGCCATACTCATCACGCCCAGGGTGACAGTTTGTGGGCTATGCCTAGAAAGCAGTAGCCCAGACCAACTTAACAACAAAGCAAGTATCCCATATCAGGGACCATGAAGCGCAAACCACAGAGAAAGGCAGATATACCTAGTGAAGATAGGATCCAACAATGAGGCTGAAGGGTTCCTTTGGTGGAGAATGGGAAACCAAGAAAAATCTCCTGGGAGACATGCAAAGACATACAAACACAAGGACATCTAGGGCTACCAAAGAGTTTGATTCCTAAATCTCTTGATTTCTTCTACTATTTTTTTTTTTACCAACTCGGAAGGAGTCCCAGCCACCTTGATCTCTGAACTATAAACAATAGAATCCTAGTTGGTCTCTCTTCTCCACTGTTCTCTCTTTCTCCCTCTGGTAGCCAAAGTGATTTCTTAAAAAAAAAAAACCCAACAGCACACAAGTTTGATCATGTAACACATACTGTTCTCTCCAGTCTTACCACCAAACTGGCCTCCTTTCAGCCCTACTACTTATATCACTTCCTCCTGACAGAGTATTTACATAAATGACTACTTTGGCTAGAATGCATCTTCCCCACATCTTGACTAGTTAACTACTCAACTACCAGTTTCAGTTCAAGTTTATCTTCCTTGGGGAAGCTTTTCACAAGCCCCCTGGCTAGGTCAAATCCCCCAGTCAAGGTTTCCATGCACCTCTCCTTGATAACATTTACCATGACTGTAATTTTACTTCTCTTTATGTGATCATTTGATGAATGTCTGTCACCCCTACCAGACTGCAATGTCTACAACAGTAAGAATGGTCTTTTGGGGAACTTTTATATTCCAAATGCCCAGCACAGAGCCTGGGGCATGGTGGTCACTATATACCTATTGAATAAGTGTGACTCTAAGAAGTGGAAACAGCCTGCTTTTAATTGTTTCTTTTAATGAACTTTTGTTGGGCTCTTAGTACTTAGCACACAGAAGCTCTTAGATCTGCAGATTTCAGGGATCGAGCCAAATGAGGTAGGAATTCTGTGAAGTGGAGGGCTCTTCTACTGAGTGACTATGACTCCAAACTGAAGACAGGAGTAGCCAACCTTCCCACCACCATAATTTCCTCCACAGACTTCAAGTTGAAAAGATTTCTGTGTTCCACCAAACTCACCACATGTATTAAGTAATAATTTATTTGTTTCCTTTTTTTTTTTCTTAAAAGACCCCAAAACTAGCCAGCTGGAGCTGTTAGCATAAGATCACAGTGTTACTATACTATGTTGATATTCTTGCAAACCAAGACAATGATGTGAAAATATCCAATTCATGTGAGACTTCAAATTTTATTAGAAATAACTGGGCTTTTATTTTTGTGTTTTGAGGACTTCTAGCAATCTAGGGGCCTCAGGCTGGAAACCACTGCACTAAATCCCATAAAGACAGAACAATAGAAGTGGGGTGGGGACACCTTCCTGTCTGTTCTGCTACTGCTGTGTAATCCTCAGACAGGATTGTGACCTGGGATATTTGTTAATAAAGACTACAATTAGCCAAGACATCAGTGTAAGGCTATAGACTGACATGCTGTTTTAGGCAGAAGCACCCAGATGAGAACGAAGCAGACAGTGGTCCATGCCTTCACTAAGAAGACATTTTTCAAAACCTCAGCATGGCCACGCTTACCCTTTCCTTAGTTATAAACTGGTATTGCAATCTGAGGGTTACATTTAGTAATAATTCCAGACATGACATGCTGGTTTCTTAAAGCCAAATAAGTATTTAGATAATAGAAGGAACAAAAGGTCAGGCTCAGGCCTGCCAAAGCTTCATGGTGATACATGTTTTCAGGAAAAGAAAGTGATTTCCTTTCTTCTGCTTTGAGATGGTATCTTTGAAGTCTTCACTTACTATAAAATAATAGCATATCATCTGCATGGAACACGAGGAAATAATTAAAACCTGACCCCCAACTTATATTACAGCAGATGGGTAAACACAAATGAAATTTTATATATAAAGTGCTTTGAGCTTCCAGGAGGAAGGTTCTACTACAAAACCTAAAGAATACTCACTCTAGGCGTTTCTATAAGTGAAAATTACATTGAAATCACATATACTCCCTTTTTGTAAAATGTGAAGAAAATTCTAGTTGGAAATTGAGCAGATTCAAAGTGATCAGGGAAACGCTGTTACAGTCACTCCCTAAAGAGCTGGTGTGACAAGTAGGCATAAAAATCCTGTGCTGACTATAGTGAAAACTGAGACTGTGGCTAAGAGGTTCACTTAAGGTGAGGCAACAGTAGAATTCCTCTGCTCAGATCCTTTTTGAATTAAGTGAAAAATAGCGCTATTATACTTGTCTCCAAAATAACCTTTAATACTATTCTCCTGCACCATTCAAGCTACACCCACTACTAAATTGCTCCTTCAAACCACTAAACTGTAGTTCTGTCTAAAGGTTAATGATGCAAACCCGTAACATAACATTCATAAACAAACAGTTTCAGAGAAAGATAAGTCTTCATCAGCAAGCAGAAAAAATATTTATGATAGTATTGTAAGTGCGTGGAGCACAGGTAACAAAAGATACCCCTTCGTTTTATAGTAAGACCAATTGAGAAAGAACCATGTTATGACTCAGGACTGACTATTCCTTTAATCTGATATTTAGACATTGGAGATGGTGCCAGCACTTGTGCTGATAGTTTTAGAGTGTTTTGAAATAGCCCTTCCTTATTCTTTGGGAAATAAAAATGGAGACAGTGAGAGGGGGTGGGAACGCCACCCCCAAATTCAGATCACACCAAACCTGGACTTCCAGCACAGGATCCAATGCACGATCTACTTCTGGCCAATAGATTGATGAGCCAGTAGTGAAATGAGAAACGCAGAGGAGGCTGCGGCTTCTGGGATCTGTGCCAACTCTCTCCGACCGCAGTGTTTCCAATGGTTAAGGGACACTTGGGCACCATTGCTCTGGAATGTAAAATGAAGAGTTACCAGCCTAGTTGCAGATGTTCGGAAATATTTTTGGTTGGACTTTCTGAGTATCAATGACAGAATATAATCAGCCAGAAGGCCCTTATTAAAGCATGTGCCACTTTCCAAACATTGTGAGGCTTTAATGGACAAAATAAGGTATTTTTCTTCTTGGTCCATACTAATCCCCCAGAAAGAAGGACCACTCAGGTTCATGGGTAAGGGTCTACATGAACCCTCATTCTTCCTAATTTGTATAGAAGCTCCTTATACTGTAGGAGTGAGGACGGAAGGGAACTAAGAAATGGCAAAGTGACCTCCCTGACAGTTTTTCATGGGAAGTCAAAATGTATGTGAATGCAAATGACTAGAGAAAAAAGGAAAGGAAAAACAGGGACTATGTTTATGATCAGCTGGAATATATTTCCCAGGGCTTAAGCAGGAGTTCTGCCCACATACCACCTTTCAGGGTGTGGACAGAAGCAGGGGGTAGTTTAGGAAAGAAATAGAAGCTTACCTGTTCCCCAGTGATTTTTACATGAATGAATAACCCAAAACAAACTAGCAATAAAAAAATAGCCAAAAGCCACATTCACATTTGTCTGGGAATTCATGTTGGAGAATGGCCTTTTGGAATTGTAACAATGAAATGCTAACATTTTGATCATTTTAATCATCATTCATAAATCTTGCCCAGTTTTGCCAAAGTAAATATATTTGCTTCGGGTTAAAATGTACCAATTTTGTACTTTGAAATACTGTTTTCCTTTTTTTTTTCAAAAAGCCAGATAATCAACACACAGGAATTTGAACACAACAAAGAGTACCCTGGGCTTTGGGTCCAAAACTATTTGATATTTAAAATGGTGGATTTCATTTTACCTCCCAGATTTAACAAATGTTAACATATTGCTATATTTGTTTCTTTATTAATAGAAAGGAAATGTGTAGCTGAGGCTGATAGCTACCTCCCATGTCATCCCCCTCCCTCTTTTCCTAAAGAAAACCATGAGGCCATGGAATCTAGCACACGTCTAAGGGATGCAAGCTGTACACTGAAGAACTCCAGTTGTGCAATGGGACAGCCCAGTAACCACCCTATAGAGCATCCACCTTTGTTTTTGACTGTTCACTATAGGTGTTTGTATCTTTACCCAATATTTAGTATGCTTTCAGAGCTTTAAAAATATTTATGAAGAGACAAAACTGTGCATCTCCTTCTACATTTTGCATTTTAAAACATTATTGTAGAGTTGGTGATTGCCTGCCCATTACCTATTTCCTACCTATTCCTTGCTAACAGAGCCCCAATTTTGTTGAGGTTTCCACTCCTTAGGAAAAGAGAGCCTTTCCCCATGTCAAGAGTAGATACCGATTAGTATAAGCACTCATGGTAGTCTTATCCTTCCCAGTTAATGGGCTATGAAGGGCAATGTGACATAATTCTAGTGAATGAAATAAGCAGAATATGGCTAGGAGGTGTCTAGGAAAGATCTTTTGTTCTTTAAAGCACAGAAATCAATGGCTTCATCTTGTGCTGTATGCTGCCATACCTGAGTGCGACCTGGGCAGCCATCTTGCTACTTTGAGGAAGCTGGCTTGACGATATGTCCATACAGAGAAGCTGTATGAACCAGTCTTCAGGCTATTCTTTTTTTTAATATGAGCTTCTTTTTACATAAGCAAATGCATTTCTCTTTAATAAGCCATATAGATGATATTTTTATCGCTCGCAGGAAAAAGCATATGCTTTTTTCAATGTTGGGAAATACAGATTTTCTTTAATATTTTGAATCCCTGAGTAGTTCCAATGTCTGAATATTTATCCATTCCCCTATTAATTTTTGCTATTACTAACAATATTGCAGCAAACATCCTAGATCAGGTCTCTCTATGAGTATTGTATAAGTGGAATTGTTGGGTCATGTCCATAGGCTATGTACATCTTCACCTGTATTATATATCTCCAAATTGTTCTCCAGAGAACTTGAAACAATTCATGCCTCTGCAGCAGTATATAGGAGCAATCTCTTTCCCAACATCATTGCCCTTTCCAACTTTTAAGTTTTGGCACTTTCAGACTTTCAGATTTTGCCTTCATGATGCAGGGTATCTTCCTGTTGCTTTTATTTGTATTTCCATGTTTACAAATGAGCTTGAGGAACTTTCAATGTATTTGTTAGCCATTCAGGCTTCCTATTTATTTATTTATTTATTCATTCATTCATTCATTCATTTATTTATTTATTTATTTATTTATGACTGTGTTGAGTCTTCGTCTCTGTGTGAGGGCTTTCTCTAGTTGCGGCAAGCGGGGACCACTCTTCATCGCGGTGCGCGGGCCTCTCACCATCGCGGCCTCTCTTGTTGCGGAGCACAGGCTCCAGACGCGCAGGCTCAGTAATTGTGGCTCACGGGCCCAGTTGCTCCGTGGCATGTGGGATCTTCCCAGACCAGGGCTCGAACCCGTGTCCCCTGCATTGGCAAGCAGATTCTCAACCACTGCGCCACCAGGGAACAGGCTTCTCTTTTTAAAATTAATTCTTTAAGTCTTTTTTATATCTTTCCATTGGATTGTTTGTTTTTTCTTGGTTTTTAGAATTTTTTTTAATAGTCTGGACTTCAGTGCTTTAGCAGTTATATGCAGTATAACTATCTTCTCCCAGACTAGTACTTGCCTCTTATTTATGGTATCTTTTGTAACACAGGCATTTTATACCTGAATGTAGTCAAATGTATCAATTTTTTCATTTACAGCTTTTAAATTTTATGTTGTCTTTAAAAATTCCTAACTGAGGTCATAATGATATAACCCTACATTTTCTTAAAAATTGTTAAGTTTTGCTTTTCACATTTAGATTTTTAATATATCTGGCCATCTTTGTTTTGTTCCTGTTTTTAATGAAGTGGAGACTTCTAAGGTTTCTTCTGGTCTAAATCAATTGTATCACTTAAGGTACAATCAGAAAACAGAAACCATGCTGTGATGAACTGCTGTCACCTGGGTGAATTGCTACTGCTAGGGCAATGTTAATAGAAAAACAAGAAAAAAGAACAAAGTTATCTCCTCTTCCTGAATTCCAACTTGCCTCTATTATCTCCCATTGGCAGAACCTAAGAGGAAGCCAGGTAGCAAAGTTATCTGGAAAATGTCGATTACATTTTCCTAGTTACAACTTTAGTATAGAAGAATGGATTTGAATCCAAGAGACAGCATAGGTAAATAAATAGCCCATTAGTGGTGTCCATAGTGGCTTTATGCACCCGAGGGAACATGCAACCTGATTCATTGGCATGGGGGAGGAAAAAGCAATTCAATTTTGCTGATACTTAACAATGCTATGCAATTTAGAGTTTTCATGCTGGTGTCCCCATTCAACCTACAAAAGCATTGTTGAATTCAAAGATAAGCTAAACACTTTTACCAAAGGACCTGTATTCCAAAGTTGACCTTTGATAACAAGTTATTGTTGACAATATGCTACCTAGCAGATACTAGCGGATATTTCTTAAAAATAAATACAATTATTTTGACCCTTCAAGATAAAGGTGACATTTTAGCAACAAGTGAGAAATAGCTTTTCAAAAAAGCCTCTTCTATAAAGAGAATTTGTGGGGGGAAGAATATTCCTATTATTACGTTACTTTGTTGACAAAATTAATATTTATCAAAAGTGTCATCTACACAAATAATAATCTTGAAATTAGAATACTTTAGTCAAAACATTTCCAAATGAAAGATTCCAGTGTATTTTGAACCAGTGTTTTAAAAATATAAAAATAGACTTTCTCATATTTTTTAGGAACAATGGATTGACATTAGAGAATATAAGACTCTATAGCTGAAGTTTGTCAAAGAGCATTCAGAATTGGTGGATGAAACTGAAAAATGAATCTCAAGATTTAAATACAACCAATGAAACACTTTTCATTTGGACCTATGGGTTATTTTTAGCAATCTTTTTAAAACTAAAGCAGCTATTAGCACCAAATGTAAAGTAAGCTGAACCTAAAACCAGATTTTTGAATCACTATAGCATAACATATTAAACTAAGATTTTAACATAAGAAAGAGTATTTGCTTTCAACAAAAAACATTAAGTGAAAGCAAAACACCTTTATATTGTTAGTAAATAAAATAATACAAAATATTCATTTCACTTTTGTTTTCTTTTTATCTTGGTAATAATTTAAATTGAAACCTATTAGTTCAATAATATGTAGATAAAATTTACGAGCAGATAAATATATTACAGTGGGTCTGTATGAGCAAATCTGGTTATTTTCAATCTAACGAGGTATGTGGTAGGATGTAGAACCAAAACTGTTTGGACAGAACTGTTAAAAGATAAACTGAGGCCTATTAAACATGTTGATTTAATTTGTGCACAAACATCTATTTGAACTGGGGAGCATTCAGTCTAGAAGATAGACAGGAGCTCCCAGGAGCTGTACAAACTGGAAGGCTTTTTTAGCCCAAAGGGAACAGGAACAAAGAAGTTAAAACTTGGCAAAAAAGCGGGTTGTTTACTGCAAGGTCACTTTCCTTTAGGGCATGGCAGGGGTCTATCAGGCAGATGACCTAACTAGTGCTAACCAGGCAACTCCTGCTTGACTGCTTTAAGATTTCATTTCTGGAAGAGCCAAAACTGTAAACAAGTCTCGGTTTGGTAACATGGGGCTAAGAATAAGCAACTCCATTTTAGGTCTATTGTCTTGTTTTTAACACTACTCAGTTAAGCAGTTGTGATCTTATACTTGTTTTAACTCCTAAATTTAAATTATGTAATCTCCTAAGGGGTATCCCAAAATATGTAGACTAAGAGTTTGAAAGCTTTTATTTCCTAAAAAGTTGCAGCATGTAACGTATGTTTCAATTATTGTACGACTAAATACTCCAGAAGTTTTTATAGCATGAAGTGCTTTGATGAATGATTGACTGACATCCAACCAACCACTAGTTTGTCATCCTTTATAAAATTTGTCATAGTCTGTATGGTTTTCTAGATTTCTCTTTTATATCTCTATATAGACATATACATATCTATATCTATTTATATACAATTTAGTTCACGGAGATTATGTAACTTTCTAAAAGTCAAACTCCAGTCTATTAATAGAGTGTGAATTTGACTTTATATTATATTCATGTTCCCTACCTAATTGCATATTTGTTCTTAAGTAGCTATCTGCATGAGCCAGTCACTCTACCTATTTAGGTTCAATCTCTGCATTTTTGCAACAAAGGGGTTGGCAGAGATATCAAGGGATCCTTTCAAGCTTCAAATTTTTGATACTACATAGAACACTAACCTAGAATAGGGCTTTTCAAACTATTTCATTAAACTGCAGAATTCTAGTGAGCTACCTTTCAGAGCTTTAGTGGCTGGCAGTGTTCCCAGAACCTGCAGTAGATGCACAGACTTTCTCCTGGTCCAGTTGAAAAGATACTCCAAAGCAAGACTCCATCACTGTTGTGTGTTCCTGGGGTCCAGGAGAGGAACTTGCAGGACTGATCTCTGAGTCTTGAGGAGTTGTTTCACAGTGCCCTAAGATGCCGTCTGGGGCAGGTAGCATGTAGACTTACCCTGTGCATTGCAAACTGCGCTTGCTTCCATCCACTTCATCTGTAGATCATGTTGCTAGTCAGCTTGCCTCTTTGCTCCACCATCCTGGGATTGTCTCTGGTTTTGAGGCTTGTACACTTGAAGGGTATAGATCTTGTCTTCCTTCCTGTCTTTCTCCTCAGACTAACAATACC
Source organism: Balaenoptera ricei (assembly GCF_028023285.1). Lineage (NCBI taxonomy): Eukaryota > Metazoa > Chordata > Mammalia > Artiodactyla > Balaenopteridae > Balaenoptera > Balaenoptera ricei. The sequence goes on from NC_082642.1 coordinate 114,728,304, forward strand.
CCTAAGTGTTCTCTGAAAGAAAAATAACATGACCGTTCGGGATATGTTTGTTTTGTGTCTGCTCCACCAGCAGCCGGCACTGCCCCAATCCTGCAATGAGGGTTTGGAGTCTAAGGCATGAAAAACAGCCCGTAAGAATTTCAGAGACTCATAAAGTTTGTACACTTATGATCTAGGCCTTTCATTTTCTTTGGAAAGGTGGCAACTCGAAGTTGCATGGAGCCAAAAGGAATTTTTAAGACAAAAAAATGTCTTTATGTAGGCTTCATTCCTTGAAATGTTAGACAACTTGTCACTCTCCAGTAAAAGAATCAAAAATCAAAAAGACCTCTGTGTACTGGATGAAATGGCCTTCACAGAGGTAAAAATAAGACAATCTGATCCATGATGGGGTAGAATGACATGGCTGGAAAGCAATGGCAGACAACAGCTGCTGTGAGGGGAGACAGGACTGAATGTAGGTAGGGCCAAAAAAGACAAAACAGAAACAACTGACTGGGGAGTGGTTAACAGCCCTTTGCTTTCCTGTGCAATACAGTGGAAAAACCCAGAAGCACTAAGAGCTTGGGAGACAGATTTAGATTGAGAAATCTATAAAAGAAATAAAGAAGAAGAGCCAAGCAGAACCAAACTCTGGGACAGCCTAGGTGATAAACCAATGTCTCTTCCCAAATATCTCACCCCATTGCTTTGGAACTTGAAATGTCTGCTATGAGTCATATATTTGGGCGGTGGCATTATCTCTAGAATGCAAACATTAGAAATGACACTAATTAAGAGGGAAAAGAAAGGAAGTTTTAAACAGAAAAACATAGATTAATTTTTCAAATTATTTGCTACTTTGGAGATCTAAGAGTGAAGTCCTGAGAGAATCTAGTACCGGAAGTGTATTTTAATTGAGCCACCCAGGCGATTACTAAAAATATAACCTTACTTAATTCTCTTCATATCACTTATCACACTCCGATAGTTTTCCTTTTTTCCTTTTTACTCTTGTCTTTTATTCTTGACTCCTCCCATTAGTATCCACAAACACAGAAGCATGTATCGTTTCCTACTTTATACCCGGCGCCTGGTGCATTGCTGAGCCCATGGTAAGCTCTGAAGAGATATTTGTTAAATGACTGATGAGTGAATAAATAAATGAATGAATGATGCAAGGAAAGAATAATGTAGGAGAAGATCTAGAAATGTGTGTTTGTGTATGCTTAAAAAGGTAAGCTGAGGTAAGTTGCTGGGAACATGGCCAAGGAGAGAAAAGTGAGGAGTTTGAATAAATGGGGACCTAAAGTTAGACGAGAAGGAGGGTTAGCAAAAACAAATTTCCCACTTTCCCCAGGAAATAAACATGCTTACTATGCCCTAATCTGGGCGGGGAGGGACTTCTGTGTTTCAGAACTATTGAAAAACCCTTAGAATGAGACATGAGCAGAACTGCTTCCGTTTTTGGCCTGGACCTCTGCCAAAAACATCCTGGTTGCTTTGTAAGAAATGTTACAGGACTGGGTGCTCTGAAATGCCTGTTTTTAATTTACAGAAATAACAAGGATTTTGCTTAACTCCATGGTGGTCCTTATTAAGCAAGTGCAAGCATTGAAAGCTAGTAAAGCCCTGTCTATGAGCCGCGGTGGTGGTATTCATGGCTGACTCCAAAGATCCTGTATAGAAAATAGGCAAAAAGGACCCATGAGAATTTAAAAATTTAGTAACAATTTCATCATGTATGTCCTTCTTTCAAATAAGAAAGAAAAAAGAGACTGGTTTGGGAATAATTTGATTTACCTATCTTACCTCCCAAGAGTTTAAGTCTAATGAAGGGGTAGAGATAATGTAAATAGCTCTAAATGTTTGCAATCTTCTACACCTGTAAATTTGCTTGGTTTGTTGCTGCATTCTCTTTTTCTTTCTCCCTCCCCGTTCCCCTTTTGCTGTTGTTGTTTTGCTTTGTTTTATATACCAGAAGGAAGAAATCTGGGATTACTCAAAAGCAAAATGAAGGCCCAATGCACCGTCCTCATTTTAAGGGAAATTCTGTGTGTTTCTATCCATACTGTTTTCTCTTCAGATTTTAATCTTTGCTGTTTCTGTGTTTCAAGGCTAATCAGTCTCCACCTAGTTTTAAGTGGCATAATCATCCAGGAATATTACCTAATATTTTGTGGAGAAAAAATTTACGAAAGGAGGATATATTATTGATAGGGCTGGGACCCACTTAAGGGTCAAAATCTTTTTTTGTGTATTGTCATCACATTTTCCAGGGTTATCAGAAAGGTATTGTGATTGCTACAGTTTGGAAAATCAAGGGTCTCCAGCTATGTGGTGTATCATACACTCTGTGAGATAGATGTTCATTCTTCAGGACAAAAAGAAGTCTTTCTTCTTTAAAGGCTCATGACTGGTTCCAGTATTTCAAAAGGCACTTCACCAGAAAGTCTTCACTAGAATGGGGACAATTTCTAGAAGGTAAAATAGGAAGAACTATGTTTATTTTTGTTTGTACTTCTGACTATATATTTATGTGTAATTAGAAGGAATATAAATTTTAGGGTATAATTGTCAAATGAGTAATTTTCTGGAATGGATTTCTATTCCAAATGTTTTGTTCATGCATGACAGTACCACCAGACATTGTATCTAGTAATGTCCCAGATATTCAATGTAATGGAAATATGTCACTCCCTACCATATTTGGCCTAATGAATAACCTCTGTTGAAACAGTTGTTTATTGCCTAAGTCCTGATGTACTCCCTTTCCTGAGCTTCAGAACCACCATTTTTTTATTCTTCCTCTTTTTCCTTTACTGGCTGCTCTTTTGCTGGAGATTAGTCTCCTTTGCTGGGTCTTCCCCATCTTGCTAGGGCTTGAATGCCTCAGGGCTCAGTCTTTAAACGTTGTCTCTTTATTTCACTCACTTTATTTTCACCTAAATGTCATCTATCAGTCTCATGATTTCAAATGCATCAATGACTCCTAAATTTGTATCTACCTTCCTGATCTCTCTTCTGAGCTCCAGACTCTAATATCCAGCTGACTCTTTGAAAGATCCCCTTAAGTGGCTAATATATTTACGTCTCACACTTACCAAGTCTAAAATGTAACTTGTGATCTTCCGGAATACACTTCCCCAAATCCGTCCCTTCCCACATCTTCCTCATCTCAATAATAAACACTACTCCATCCTTGCTCTTATGAAAGGCAAAAACCCTAGAGTTATCCTTGACTCCCCTCTTTCTCTCATGCCCCACATTCAGTCCATCAGGAAATTCTGCCAATGCTGCCCTTTGAATCATCCCACCCTGGCTTAAGCCTTCGTCATGCCTCACTTGTTTTCTATCAGTAACATTCATATGGGTTCCCTTGTCCCCATACTTGTTTTGATACTGGATTTGACACAGAGTGCCTGAGTGATACTTTTTAAAAACTAGGCCAGATCATATTTTCCTCTGTTTAGATTTTAATAGTGGCTTCTAATCTCTGCATGAAATCTAAATCCCTTGTTTTGACCATGACCATCCAAGCCCAACATGATCTGGCTCTCTGCTATCTCTCCAACCCATCTCCAGTCACATCTTCTTCCCATCTCTCCTCTCCCTCCCAGCTGCTGAGCCCCTCTCTCTCTGCCCCAGGTGGACTTGCCTCCTTGCAATTTTTGAGACACATCAAGCTGATTCCACATTAACAGCTTTGCACCTGGGGCTCCCTGCAATGCAGCGTTCTTCTACCGGATATCCACGTGGCTTACTCTATCATTTCCTTCCAGTCTTTTTCCAAATGTTATCTTATCAAAAGGCAGTCCTTTCTGTCCTATTTGAACGTAGCACAAGCCCCCTCACCATCCCTCTCATTATCTATCCCCCTTAGTTTGCTTCATTATTTTCATTGAATTTATCCTCACCTGTGCACTGATTTTTTTTAGTTTATTTCCTGTCTCCCCTCACTAGGAGACAAAAATAAACAATATAACACCATGAGATCAGAAACTGAATTTGTTTGGCTCATTGCTCTAACCCCAATGTTAAAACATAACCTGGCACATCCCTGGCACTCAAAAAGTATTCGATGAGTTGAGTTGTAATGGACCATATATAACATGTATATTTATTTAAGAAATTTCAAGTTATAAAAAAGATAAAATTTTATAAAATGATAAAAGTGAGTTTATAATTAAGCAAAGTCTGTTGGTAGTTAATAATTCATTTATCAAATAATTTATGACTTTAGAGTAAAAAAAATACTGACATCGATTTTTAGCATGAAAAGATCAGGGTTCAATTTTGACTCTACCTCTTACCAGCTAGTTAACACCTTTGGCAAGTTACTTATTTTCTTAGAGCCTCAGTTTTCTAATGTGTTAAAACAGATGAGAACATTGATCTTGGTTGTGAAAATTATTCATATTTATTAAAAGTTGGCATGGAATAGATGGTATTAGCAAGCAGCAGTAGTAGTGATAATAATAGTTTCTCCCTAAGTCACAGAGTAAGCAAGTGCTTCTCCTCTAGAAATTAAGCATTGCAAGAGTTTCAGCAAGACAGTTAAGTGGGCTTCCCTAGAATCTCTGCCTGGACTGAGACCTAAAATAAAGAGAAATGGTGAGGAGAGCAGCATGGCGCCAGGACCACTGAGGCCACTGCAATTCTGGAACCCTCTGTAGACATGAGCTTCATTCCAGGGTAGCCTTGGAGTCCCACTCTAGACCCCCCCCCCAATTTGGAGAATTCTCAGGGGACCAGCTCACTCCCACAGTAATGCCAGAGTTGACTGAGATGGATTTGGAAATCTTCTACCACAGAGAGGATCTAAACCTCAGGGAGAGCAAGAACTGACTCAGTCCTCCAGAGCCTCTCTGGATTATACTTAGTGAACAATACTGACTAAGTGAAATAGAGCATCTACACATGTGAAATAGTGCCTCTGCCATACATACCCAGAGTCATCAGGAAATGCTCCTTTCCCATAAATATCTAAGAACAAAATACGCACAATTCTTCTTAAAGTTAGTGCTTACCATTCCTTTATTTCATTTATCATCATTGTTTCCCATCTTGGTCCCTCTTTCTCTTCTTTTAAATTCTCACTCTACCAATAAAGACCAGAAGGCTTCAGCCCGGTACATCACCAATGTATACCTTGTAGAAAGTGTCTTTTTCCTTTGTTAGACAGGTAGATGTATTGAAAGGTAATATGTAAAGTGAAGAAAAATAGAGATCCTTAGCTGATAGTCAGAAAGAAAATGCTCCTCGTTCTCCTGACCTTTTCTTTTCCCTGGAACAAAGTACCAGCCTTAGTCAATAAGTGTTGATCTGTTCTAAGGGAAAGGCCAGAGAAGTTCCAAGGTAACTATATAAAACTCTAACTGTTCAGGGAAAGAAGGCAGAGACATAGGTGATGTGGTTTGATTTGATTTTAGGGGTTTGGGTGTATTGGTGGGGAACCATTCATTTAGCAGAGCTCAAGGAACCATTTCATTGAGTACAAATAACCCTGGCAAGGGTCACAAAAACTCCCTGGAAGGGTTTACCACTGCCGCCTGCCACCCCAAAGCCAAATACTTTTTAAAAAACACAGACACACAACTGTGATTCTAGAGTTATGACTTACACATCGATGCTTCATCCAGTCATTTTACCTTCCTAAGCCAGTCACCAGAGGGCCAAAAATGTTCCAGCTCCAAGGCGATGTGTAATACGGCTTTAGGCTTCACAGGACTGCCCAGGATCACCCTTGTCCAGGAGCCAGACCAAACTTTACCTGGCCAGAATCTCACAAGAATGAATGGTTTTTAAGAGAAGGTCACTGGCAGGACCTCAGGAAATGAGATCCCAAGACATGGAACTAATTGTCCAACAGAAGAGATTTCACACAGGGAAAGCGGTACTTCCTTGTCTGGCTAGTAGGATATGTGGAGGGAACAGAGCCCAGGAATGCTCAAATGTTTCTGAAAGTCCTTTATGTGGTTTGAGTTAGGTGAAAGAAGTTTTTGTCTCCGATCACTTAGGATTAAATAAATTTCTACATAAATTTCATTTCTTTTTTTTTTTTCTTCAAAGAGGTTTTGTATGTTTACTGGAACTTTGTTCCAAGAGAAAATAAAAGAAGCACATATGGAAAATTCACTGCAATTTTTTGGTGAAAAAGGGTAGCAGGAGCCTCTTTCATTAATGGATAGCATAAGTATTTATATGTTTGGTCATACCATATCCTATTAGGTACCTAAATGACAAATAGAAACCTAGTGTTTCATTGAGAATATCAAAGTTACTAATTAGATGGCAAGCTCCTTGAAAATAGGACACTCATCTTCTGGCTTTGTATAACTCTTCCATTGGTTACCACAATGCACGGGCATACTAGATACCCAGTATATCTTCCAGAAATAGACTGCCTAGTAGGTACATTAAATCAATGTATACAAAATCTTAAGTTCTCTTGACATGCTGATACCCAAAAGGAAAAACTCCTGTTCATTCTTTTTTTTTTTTTTTTTTTATTCTACAAAGGTGTCTAGAGTACCCACTCCATGCCAGGCATTGTGGTTGAGGTAGGAGCTGAGATAAAAGCAGGGATGACAGAATTTTTGCCTTGAAGAGTATAGAGTCTGATGTGGGCAGGGGAGGGGGGTGCATAGTGAAGTGGGGAAGTAATATATATTCACCTAAAATTATAATTCAATATAAGAAAGACTAGCTTAGAGATATCAAGAAAATGCTGAGGACTTCATAAAGCTTTTGCCTGAAGAAAATGGGAAAATCTTCATAAAGAAGTTAACTTAGCTCTTGAAAGAGTATTGAAAGCGTGTACATATTTAGCAAAAACTCTTTTATCTACTCTGTTTCCTTTCCACCAGTTTTATCCCCTATTTTCTTTTTTCAAATTGGCAAAGAAGAGCAAGGAAAGGCAGCATGCTGCATTGCACTTAAGAATTTGTCATGATCTGTTTGTAGGCTACCAGACACCAGATAGCTCAGGATGCTACCATTTTCTGAGACTTCTAATATATTAAAAATTTTGATAGACCAAAACAAAGTTCTCAAAACTGTGGACTATTTTCAAATATTTAACAAACTAATCTTTTAATGTAAAAATGCTATGCAATATAATTGCAATACTCATCACAAAATTATAAAACGTTGTTATAAGTACTTACCCATAGTATTCTCCAGATAATGAGGCCCAATAATCAGCACAAGTTCAACATTCAATGGATGAGTGTATTTATAACCTCATTAGAAGATTACCTAAAAGTTTAAATTTCACATACCTTTATGAATGTTGAGGTATCTAATCCATCACTGTGATAATTACAAGATTCACAGAAGAGACCTAGTGTGCAGTTTGAAGAAAATTACCTTAAAGCAGGGATTCAAGTATAAATATGATGCCAAATAATTCCAATAGAAAACTGAACTGAAATTTACAAAGCTTTGGGTATTCAATGTTATCAACAAATGACTTAGGCCAGGAATATGGTATCAACGGAGAGGAGGCATGCTGAGTAGAACATACTAGATTAGTATATAGTATGCTTGATTGGTAGTACAACAGCTTCTTAACATTAGCAAAGAGAGTTTAGGTGCATACAAGTAATACAGTATCAGCAATTTGTATACAATATCATACTTGTATACTCTGTTAAAACAATAGGAAAGAAATGGAGAATAAATGGTACAGTATGTACTATTCCCAAAGATCTTACAAGACTCCTAATGATTATATCTCTCCAGGAGATAGAATAGACCTCATCAAATCTGAGTACTGCAAGGAGTAATGTCTACTCTATAAAGGAAAAGATTCGTATCACTAAACTTATTTCTCATTTAAGATAGAGTCTTTACAAAGCCTTGCTCTTCTGGGGATAAACAATACGGTCTTCCAGAAGCATATTTGACTTAAAAAAAAATCTCTTTCTAACTTGCTATTGGTCAATTCACCAGTCTTTTGCAATGAGAAAATGTATTAGTTTTTATTTCTGTGTAAAAAATTATCCCAAAGCAGTGGTTTAAAATAATACACATTTACTATATCACAGTTTCTTTGGACCAGGACTCCAGGCATGGTTAAACTGAGTGCCTTCTGGTTTAAGGTCTTTCACGAGGTTGCAGTCAAGGTGTCAGCAGTGGCTGCCATCATTTCAGGGCTCCACTGGGGAGGGATCGACTTCCAATCTCACTCACATGGCTGTGTTGGCAGGCATCAGGTTCTCGTTGGCTGTTGGCTAGAGACATTGCCACACAGACCTCTCCTTTGCCCAGCTCACATTATGGCAGCTGGCATCTTTGAGAGAGGGCTGGAAGGGGTGAGTGTAGGCCTGAGACTGAAGTCACAGTCTTTCACAGTCACCTAATCATTCATCACTTTTGCAGTATTCTATTTGTTAGACATGGTAGCCAGCCTGCCCTCAAGGAGAGGGGATTATACAAGGTCATGAATACCAGGAGGTGAGGGTCACTGGGGGCCCTCTTAGAGGCTGCCTATCTACTACAAAGAAGTAGAAGTAAAATATGAATGCTATTCTGACTTATTAGATTAACACATAAACAGACCTTCTGAATTTCTCCATAACTCTCCATCTGGATAGACTGTTCCCCTCTCCCTCCAAGTTATATGAACTGTTGACATACACAGTAGTTTGAAGAGGAGGCTGCTCTCTCCATCATGTCATCTGAAAGATGGGACCTTTCAAATTAAATCCATGTATTAACACACTTACCTAAAGGCACGTGTACAAACAAATTATACTTCTAAATGCAATTACAAAAAAGTAAAAACAAAATGCTAGACTTGTGCTTCTCATGCTTACACCATTCTCTAAAGACTATTAAATGAACTGCTGAAGAATGTGCACCATGGTGAAAAGAAAACTTCATTTTTCACAGTTCTTGGCCTCCCTGTGTTTATGTCTGCAACCTAAACACTGAGCAATGTCAAGTTGTTCCTTCTTGCTTCCTCTTTAATAAACATAGAAGGGTGTAAAAATGAATATATTTTTCTCAGTTTTATCATGTTTCCCTATTCATGTCCCTTCTATTACTCCTCCCTGTCTGCTGATGCATTCACCTCAGTAAAGTTCAAAGAAATTGAGCTTCTATTGTTCCACTTGAGGCAGTTTTAGAAAAATGACCTTGCTTTCTGTGCAAGATTGTTTTCAATGGTAACAATGATTTTATTAGTAAGTACTAAATTCCTCAGTGATAACTTGACACCTGGAAAGTTTCAACTTTCAAACTCTCACTATAAGCCAATGCATCAAAAGGAATTTTAGATCCTTTAACAATAGTAAAAGATACTTTTTCACCTGCTTCTAACTCAAACATAGTTTAACATATTTGCATCATTTTTTTCCCAAAAGAAATACACTTTTGGATACAACTCAGATGTACACAATTTCTGCCAAAAGGATAGTTTTCCACACTATTTCACACAGATTAAAATAGGGTCTGAATGGTCTTGAACACATTTTAAGTACTCTATACTCCCATATTTTCTAATTCTAAATTCTGAGTTTTATTTGCCTGCTAGACATACCTGATGGATGCCCCACGAGTATCTCAAACCCAAGATATTTCAAAATGAACTCATCCTCCTTCCCCAAAATATCACCTCATAGAGCTATATATGGATAATTAGCAATTCTTTCATAATCCCAACTCCCTTAATTTACAGGGGAAGTTCAGAGAGACCCAGAGAATTTAGATGACTTGTTCAGTGTATCTGGGATTAGAGACCAGCTAGTGTCTCTTACTTCTTCATCCTTCATTCTTTTAATTCTTCTGTTTTTATTAATGGCACCATTAAAGGCTCCTACTTGTCTCAAGCCATCAAAGTCAAATTTAGCTCCTCCCCATTCCCATAACCACTCACTTGCCAAGTCTTGCTACTCACATCTGGATGCTGCTTTTATTCCTCTGCCACCATATCATTTAAGTCTTTATCTTATCTGACACTATTGAAACTGTCTTCTGATTAGTTACCTTGACCTCCATCCAGTCTTTACCCACTATAGTCTACTCCAGATGACAATTAGAGTGATATCGTCCTTAAACACAGTTTTGATCATGTCATGGAAGAGTTCTAAAACCTTGACTGTCTCTCCATTGTCAACAAAATAAAACACATTCTCTACCTCCTAGCATTCTGGGCTCTCCATAGTCTAACTCCTAAGAACATTCTCAACCATACCTTCTATATTTCAGTAGCACATTCTTCTCTGGCCAAACTGGTACATTCTATTTACAGAAAATACCTCATACTCCTTCATTTGTGTTCAAATCATTTCTTCTGCCTTAAATATGACCTCTTTTTAATGTGGTGATATCTTGTCCATCAACCCAAATAATGTGAGAATTGCTTTATCTGAAACTTCTGGCATTGTTTCTCCCTTACTTGTGGCTCTTATGTTCCTTCTAACTTTAGAGGTCTGTAACTGTAACATCTATTTATTTATCTATTGAAGTATTACTGATTTACAAAATTATGTTAGTTTCAGGTGTACAGCATAATGATTCAATATTTCTATAGATTATACTCCATTTAAAGTTATTACAAAATAATGACTATATTTCCCTGTGCTGTACAATATGTCCTTGTTGCTTATTAATTTGATACACAGTGGTTTGTATCTCTTAATCCCCTACCCTTATCTTGCCCCCCCACACTGGTAAGCACTAGTTTGTTCTCTATATCTGTGATTCTGTTTTGTTATATTCATTCATTTTATTTTTTAGATTCCACATATAAGTGATAACATGAGTATTTATCTTTCTTTGTCTGACTTAATTCACTAAGCATAATACCATCTAAGTCCATCCATGTTGCTGCAAATAGCAGAATTTTGTTCTTTTTCATGGCTGAGTAATATTCCATTGTGTGTGTGTGTGTGTGTGTGTGTGTGTGTGTGTGTATACTGCATCTTCTTCACCATTCATCATTGGTAAATACCTAGATTGCTTCCATATCTTGGCAGTTGTAAACATTGCTGCTATGAACATTGGGGTGCGTGTATCTTTTCAAATTCATGTGTTCAATTTTCTAGGTATATTCACAAGAGTGGAATTGCAGAATCATATGGTAATTCTATTTTTAGTTTTTTGAGAAACCTCCATACTGTTTTCCATAGTGGCTCCATCAATTTACCTTCCCAAAAACAGTGTATAAGAATCTGCTTTTCTCCACATCTTTGCCAATATTTGCTATTTGTAGACTTTTTGATGATAACCATTTTGACAGGTGTGAGGTGATATCTCTTTACGGGTTTGATTTGCATTTTTCTGATGTTGTGCAATGTTGAGCATCTTTACGTGTGCCTGTTGGGTCATCTGTATACCTTCTTTGGAAAAATGTCTATTCACTTCTCCTGCTCATTTTTTAACTGGGTTTTGTGATTTTTGGATGTTGAGTTGTATGAGCTGTTTATATATTTTGGATATGAACCCCTTATTAGTCATATCATTTGCAAATGTTTTCTCCCATTCAGTAGGCTGTCTTTTCGTTTTGTCAATAATCACCTTTGCTGTGCAATTTTAAGTTTAACTAGGTACCATTTGTTTATTTTTGCTTTTGTTTCTTTTGCATTAGAAGACAGCTACAAAAAATATTGCTATTATTTATGTCAAAGAGTGTACTGCCTATATTCTCTTCCAGGAGTTTTATGGTTTCAGGCCTAATCCATTTTGAGTTTATTTTTGTATACAGTGTTAGAAAATGTTTTAATTTCATTCTTTGACATGTAGCTGTCCAGTTTTCCCAGCACTACTTATTGAAGAGACTGTCTTTTCTCCATTGTATATTATTGCCTCCTTTATCATAGATTAGTTAACCACAGGTGAGTGGGTTTATCTCTGGGCTGTCTTTTCTGTTCCAATGATCTATGTGTCTATTTTTGTGCCAGTACCATGCTGTTTTGATTACTGTAGTATCAAATACTACAATACTGTAGTATTATTTTGTAGTATAATCTGCAGTCAGGGAGCATGATACCTCCAACTTTATTATTTTTTTCTCAAGATTGCTTTGGCAATTCAGGGTCTTTTGTGGTTCCATATGAATTTTAGGATTATTTTTTCTAGTTCTGTGAAGAATGTCATGGGTATTTTGATAGGGATTGCATTAAATCTATAGATTGCTTTGGGTACTATGGATATTTTAGCAATATTATTTCTTCCAATCAATGAACATGGCATATATTTCCATTTCCTTGTATTATCTTCACTTTCCTTCATCAGTGTTTTACAGTTTTCAGAATATAGGTCTTCCACCTCCTTCATTAAGTTTATTCCTAGGTATTTTATTCTTTTTGATGTGATTTTTTAACAGGTTTTTTTTTTTTTTTTTTGCTTTCTCCATCTGCTAGTTCATTATTAGTACATAGAAAAGCAACAGATTTCTGTATATTAATCTTGTATCCTGAAACATTTCTAAATTCATTTATTCTAATTATTTTAGTGGAGATTTTTGGGTTTTCTATATATAGTATCATGCCATCTGCAAATAGTGACAGTTTTACTTCTTCCCTTCTAATTTGGATGCTTTTTATTTCCTGTTCTTATCTGATTGCTCTAAGACTTTGAACACTATGTTAAATAGAAGTGGTAAGAGTGGACATCCTTGTCTTGTTGCTGAATTTAGAGGAAAGGCTTTCAGTTTTTCACTATTGAATATTATGTTGGCTGTGTATTTGTCATAAGTGTCCTTTTCTTTGTTGAGGTATGTTCCCTCTATTCCCACTTTGATGAGAGTTTTTATCATGAATGGATGTTGAATTTTGTCAAATTCTTTTTCTGTTCTATTGAGATGACCATGTGATTTTTATCCTCCTTTTGTTGATGTGATGTTATCATATCGATTCATGATCAGATATTGAACCATCCTTGCATCCCTGGACTATCCCTCCTGCTCATGATATATTATTCTTTTTATATATTGTTAGATCTGATTTGCTAATATTTTGTTGAGGAGTTTTGCATCTATATTCATCAGAGATATTGGCCTGTAATTTTTTTTTTTTGTAGTGTCTTTCTGGTTTTGGTATCTGGGTAATGGTGGCCTGTTAGAATAAATTTTGGAGTGTTCCCTCCCGTTCAATTTTTGAAATAGTTTGAGAAGGATAGGTATTAACCCTTTGTTATATGTTTGGTAGAATTCCCCTGTGAAGACATCAGTCCTGGAATTTTGTTTGATGGAAATTTTTGATTACAAATTCAGTTTCGCTACTAGTGATTGGTATGTTCAGATTGTCTATTTCTTCCTGATTCAGGCTTCAGAGGTTGCATGTTTCTAGAAATTTGTCTATTTCTTCTAGATTGTCCAATTTGTTGGCATATACCTGTTTGTAGTATTTTGATGTGATTTATCTTTTCAGAAAAACGGCTGAGTTTCATTGATCTTTTCTATTCTTTTTTTAAATCTCTATTTCTTCTCTGATTTTTATTATTTCCTTTCTTCTGCTGACTTTGGTATTTGTTTGTTGTTATTTTTTGTAATTCCTTTAGATGGTAGGTTAGGTTGTTTATGTGAGATTTTTCTTGTTTCTTGAGGTATGCCTGTATCACTCTAAACTTTCCTCTTAGAACTGCTTTTGCTGCATCTATAAATTTTGGAGTGTTTTGTTTCCATTTTCATTTGTCTCCAGGTATTTTCTGATTTCCTCATTCTTTAATTTCCTCATTGACCCATCTTTTTTTAAGTAGCATTTTGTTTATTTTCCATGTATTTGGTTTTTTCCCATTTTTTTCCTGTAATTTATTTCTAGTTTCATGCTGTTGTGATCAGAAAAAATGCTTGATATAATTTCTGTCCTCTTAAATTTGTTGAGAATTTTTTGTGCTCTAGCATATGATCTGTCCTGGAGAACATTCCATGTGTACTTGAAAAGAATATGTATTCTGCAGTTTTTGTATGGAATGTTCAATAAATATCTATTAAGTCCACTTGGTCTAATGTGTCATATAAGACCACTGTTTCCTTGTAGATTTTGTCAGGATGATCTGTCCACTGATGTCAGTGGGGTGTTAAAATCCCCTACTATTATTGTCTTATTGTCACTTTCTCCCTTTGTGTCTGTTAATGTTTGCTTTATATATTGAGGTGCTCCTGTATTAGGTGCATATATGTTAGTGGGTGTAATAATTCTCTTCTTGTATTGATCCATTTATCATGATATAATTTCTTTCTTTGTCTTTCATTATAGCCTTTGTTTTAAAGTCTATTTTGTCTGATATGAGTATTACTACCACCACTTTTTTATCCTTTCTGTTTGCATGTAATATATTTTTTCATCCTCTTACTTTCAGTCTGCGTGTATCTTTAGCTCTGAGGTGAGTCTCTTGTAAGCGGCATATAGATGGGTTTTGTTTCTTTATCCGATCAACCACCCTATGTCTTTTGATTGGAGCATTTAGTCTATTCACATTTAAAGATATTATTGATAGATATGTACTTACTGTAATTTTGTTACTTGTTTTCTCATTGTTTTTGTAGCTCTTCTCTGGTCTTTTTCTCTTTTAGTTTCTTCCCTTGTGCTTTATGATTTTCTTTAGTGGTATGCTTGTGTTCCTTTCTCTCTGGTTTTAGTGAATCTATTTTTTGTTCTTGATTTGTGGTTACCGTGGGGCTCCTATATGTTGACCAGTGATGATATCTACTTATTTTAAACGGGTAGTCATTTATAAGTTCAAACACATTCTTTTAAAAAAATCTACAATTTTTTACTACCCTCCCCCACATTTTTTTAAAAATTATTATATCACGTGTGCTCCCCTCCTACCATCTTGTGGTTTCTTCTTTGTGTCTTTGATGTAGAATATCTTTTTTGGTAGATTCCAGTCTTTTTTTATCAATAGTTGTTCAGCAGTTCGTTGTGATTTTGGTGTGCTCATGACAGAAGGCAAGATCAAGGTCTTCCTACTCTGTCATCTTGTCTCCCTTCTCCACATTTTGCGTTTTTTTTTTTTTTTAATTGGGATACGGTTGGTTTACAATGTTGTGTTAGTTTCTGCTGAAGCAGTGAAGTGAATCAGCTACATTTATACATATATCCCCTCTTTTTTGGATTTCCTTCCCATTTGGGTCACCACAGAGCATTGAGTAGAGTTCCCTGTGCTATACAGCATGTTCTTATTAATTATCTACTTTATACATAGTAGTGTACATATGTCAATCCCAGTGTCCCAATTCATCCCATCCCCCTTCCCCCCTTGGTGTCCATACATTTGTTCTCTACATCTGTGTCTCTATTTCTGCTTTGCAAATAGATTCATCTGTACCATTTTTCTAGATTTCACATATATGCGTTAATATAGCATATTTGTTTTCTCTTTCTGACATACTTCACTCTGTATTACAGTCTCTAGGTCCATCCACATCTCTGCAAATGACACAATTTTGTTCCTTTTTTATGGCTGAGTAATAGTCCATTGTATATATGTACCACATCTTCTTTATCCATTCCTCTGTTGATGGACATTTAGATTGCTTCCATGTCCTGGCTATTGTAAATAGTGCTGCAGTGAACATTGGAGTGCATGTGTCTTTTTGAATTATAGAATGGGATAAAATCTTTGCAAACAAAGCAACTGACATGGGATTAATCTCCAAAATATACAAACAGCTCATGCAGCTCAATATCAAAAAAACAAACAACCCAGTCAAAAAATGGACAGAAGACCTAAATAGACATTTCTCCAAAGAAGACATACAGATGGCCAACAAATACATGAAAAGATGCTCAACATCACTAATTATTAGAGAAATGCAAATCAGAACTACAATGAGGTATCACCTCACACTGTCAAAATGGCCATCATCAAAAAAATCTACAAACAATAATTGCTGGAGAGGGTGTGGAGAAAAGGAAACCCTCTTGCACTGTTGGGAATGTAAATTGATACAGCCACTATGGAGAACAGTATGGAGGTTCCTTAAAAACTAAAAATAGAACTACCATATGACCCAGCAATCCCACTACTGGGCATATACCCTGAGAAAAGTACATTTTGTGTTTTTGATGTCATATTTTACACCTTCATGTTTATCCCTTCACTGTTTATTGTAGTTATAGTTGATTTTACAATTGTTTGTCTTTTAATCTTCATACTTGCTTACTTAAGTGGTTGATCCTCAGCCTTTACTATATATTTGGCCTTACTAGTGGGATTTTTCCTTTCCTATGGCTATTTACCTCTTGCTGTAACCTTTTCTTTACCACTTATTTAAGACCCTTCAACATTTCTTTTAGGGTAGACTTAGTATTGATGAACTCTTAATTTTTACTTGTCTGATAAGGTTTTTTATTTCTCCTTCAATTCTTAATTATAATCTTGCTAGGTAGAGTATCCTAGGTTGCAGATTTTTCCCTTTCAGTGTTTTAAATATATCATGCCTCTCCCTCTGGCCTACAAAGTTTCTGCAGAAAAATCAGCAGATAGCCTGATAGGGATTCCTTTGTATGTGACTCTGTTTTTCTCTTGCTGCATTTAGGATTCTCTCTTTAACTTGTCATTTTAATTATGATAACTCTTTCTGTGGGGCTGTTTGGATTCATCTTGTTTGGGACCCTCTGTGTTTCCTGTACCTGGATATCTGTTTCCTTCTTCATGTTTGGGAAGCTTTCAGCCATAATTTCATCAAATGCATTTTCAACTTTTTTCTCTCTCTCTTCTCCTTCTGGGACCCCCTAAAGCGTAGATACTTGGTGTTGTCCCACAGCTTCCTTAAACTGTTCCCATTCTTTAAAACTTGTTTTTCTTTTTGCTGTTCTGATTGGGTGAGTTCCATTATTCTATCTTCCGATCACTTATGCATTCTTCTGTATCACCTAGTTTGTTGCTAATTCCTCCTTGTGTGTTTTTCATTTCAATTATGAAATTGTTCAGTTCTGATTGGTTCCGTTGTATATTTTCTAGTTCCTTGTTAAAATTCTCACTGTGTTCATCTATTCTTTTTCCTCATTCAGTTAGAATTTTTATTGCTAATGCTTTTAACTCTTTATCTGGTGAATTGTTTATTTCTGTTTCATTAGTTGTTTTTTCAGGGGTTTTCTCTTGTTCTTTCAATTGAAACAAATGCCTCTGCCTTCTCATTTTGCTTAACTTTCTCTATGTCTGTGTAATTAGGTGAAACAGTTACCTATTCTGATATTAAAGGGATACTCTTATGTGGGAGCTTCCCTATACTGTCTGCATGTGCCCAGTGGCTTTGGCAGGAGTGCAGGATCTGATGTGAGCTCAAGTCACATTTTTCCCCAGGGTGTGCTGGCAGCCGTCATCTTGGTAGGAGGTAGGGCTGAAGATGGAGGGGCTAGAGCAGGAGCCAGGCATGAACTGAGGCTTCTCCTCTACTCAGTGGCCAACACTACTTTGTTGGGGGTGGGGGTGGGTCTTCAGTTGCTGGAGCAGAAGCCTTGAGGGTCATGTCTGAGGTGGATCCATCCCCTCTAAGTGTGTGCTCTCCCCCTCCCAACAAGAGCTCCCTCACCCCAGAGGAGGGCAGTGCTGGAGCAAGAGGCACTGTGGCGGGTGCTTGACATGGGTCTGGGCATGAGCTGAGGTGGCCCAGGACTCAGTCAGGGTCCCAGATCACTTCTGATGTGCTGCCTCCATAAGCACCAGTAATGACTGTCCCCGCCCCATTCAGAAGTTGTTCCAGGTCTGAGCTGGCACAGTCCTTCACAGCTGAGCCCTACCCTCAGCCACAGCAGCCCTCACCCTAATATGGAGCTGCACCTCAGATCAAGTGGGGCCTGAGTGGGCACTCAGTATGCGTCTGGGTGGGGGGGGTCCTGGTGACAGTCAGGGTCCAGGACTGCTCTCGATGTGCTGCCTCCATAAGTGCCAGTAATGGCTGCCCTCACCCCATTCAGGTGTTGTTCTGGGTTCGGGCTGGCATGGTCCCTCACAACTGAGCACTCCCCTCAGCTGTGACAGCACTCACCCTCGTGTGGATACATGGCGAAGCAAGCAGGGAGGACCAGGCACTCACCTCAGGTTGGGGTGCACTAGAGCGGTTGCAGGTAACCGGCCAGAGCCCTGTGCAGTTTCAGTCTGTTTTTTCTGCCTTGTTTTTTTTAAAATTAATTTTTATTAGAGAATAGTTGACTTACACTGTTAGTTTCTACTGTACAGCAACGTGAATCAGTTAAACATATACATATATCCACTCTTTTTTAGATTCTTTCCCCACATAGGTCATTACAGAGTCTTGAGTAGAGTCCCCTGTGCTACACAGTAGGTTCTTAGTAGTTATCTGTTTTACATATATTAGTGTGTATATGTCAATCCCAGTCTCTCAATTTATCCCTCCCCCCCTTACCCCCTGGTAACCATAAATTTGTTTTCTACATCTGTAACTCTATTTCTGTTTTGTATATAAGTTCATTTGTACCCTTTTTTTAGATTCCACATATAAGCGATATCATATGATATTTGCCTTTCTCTGTCTGACTTACTTCACTCAGTATGACAATCTCTAGAGTAAGTGTGTGCACACTTCATGAACAGAGTCTGGGTTTCTTACAGGCCTCCTCTTAGTCCCACTGATTTTCTAACCAGCTAAGGGGACTCGTCTTCCCAGTGTCAGATCCCAGTGATGTGGCTCAAACTGCTCACTCCCCAAGGAGGATCTCTGCCTGTGTAATCTCTCCCCTCTCTTCTGTGTCCCCACCCAGGGGCACAGGTCTCAACCTGGTCACTTCTCTTCCCTATCTACCCAGTTCTGTATGGATCTTTCTTACAGCTTTGGTTGTACAAGAGTGTTTTTGCCAGTCTTCAGTTAGTTTTCAGTGATAATTGTTCCACATGTAGATGTATTTTTGATGTGTTCATGGGGGTAAGTGAGTTAGTTCTTCATCCTCCTACTCTGCCCTCTTGGTCTCTTCCCCGCTACAACTACTCCTTTAAACTTTGCTATATTATAAGCTTCATAAGAACAGTGACTTGTTATTTATCTGTGTGCTCCCTCTGTGTGACTAAGGTGGTTCCTATCGCTAACAGGACTCCGTAAAGTTTTATTGGATTTATAAACTCAGCCTACCTATGGAATGAAATCTTTCAAGACAGATGGCTATCAATTACTTTTTCAATCTCCTCCATTAGAAGTGCTATAAACTTCTTATACAGCCTACTTAAAAGCCTTTTATGAAGGCAGTTACTCTTTCAGTTGCCTCTATCTTATTCGTGGCTTTACCCAGGAGAAGGGGATGAGGCTGAGGTTTGCAGATGGGTAGACAAGGCTGTTGGTGTTACAGGACTAGGACACTTAAGTACTTTCCCCCACTCAATCTTGTCATGTTAACTCACATCAAGGGTAGCACTTAAGGTGAAGTGCTAAGCAGCTGTTTATTTTCTGTAGGTTTGGGGCTGAGTTTTACCATCAGCTGGCTGGTATGCTTCTCCTACATTTAACAATCAACCTCTCAGCATTTAACCAGAGCTTTCAATCATTAGAACAGCCCTTCTTGGGTCTGTATTCAGCTTTGACCCCACCACCTAATCCACCGTTCCAAAGGAGTAGTTTTGTTCCATAAAATCTAATTGTCTCTTCTCATCCTCAGTGCACGTAGAGAGTACTCAATCACCAATTTTTAAATCTTTTATGTTTTGCTCTTCAATCCACAAATAATCATTTCTTTTATCATTCCTTTTATTTCCCAAACCTTTCATAAACTTCTGAAGATGAAACAGTAGAAACTGTCACATATGCATTTCTTATGATAAAAAATATTTTAGATATTCTTCTTGGAGGCCAAGAATTATATCTTGTCAATAGCATTTCATGGGCAGGTCATCCAGCCAAGCCACAAGCAAGTCTTTCCTCATAGGTTTCACCCCATTACATTTGGATTTATTCAAAGTAGAATAAATGAGGTTGAACTGTCCAAAATGTCATATGAGCCAGTGGGAAGAAAAGAAATGCATCTCAAATTAGCACAATTATCCAAATTCAAGCATGGCTTTAACTTCTATTTTAGTAGTGTGTTATATTGTTGGTCACCCTATACTGCTAAATATATTTTGTTTGTCTTGATCTTTGAAGCATTACTGGAAACTATCCCACAATGATTAGATGCATTATGAATACATAGCTAACTTCAGCTGGGCTCCAGCACTGCTCAACAACTCCTTTTATTTTTAAATTACCACTGTATTGAATTACCTACATATAACACCTGTTCCAAATGTTTTACATACTCTCAGGGCCTCCATGTAGTCTTCACCTCCTATATTTATAAATCAAGTTACTTCACTGTTTACTTAACTGTGAGGCTCCAAACTTTAATATAAATGCTCTTAAACTATAACTTTAATAGGAACCTCCTCAAATTTTCTTTGCATGATTAATGCTGTTCACAAATATTCAGTTCCCTCTCCTTCACGTCACCTGCTAGGAGTGTACTTTCCCGCCCTCTTTGAAGTTAAGCATGGTCGTGTGAATGACTTTCACCAGTGAAATATGAATGGGTCACTTCCAGATGAAAGCTTTAAGAGTGAGTAGATGATTTGACACGTTCCCTTTTCCTCAGCCAGAGCTCTTGGCACAGCTCCAGATTCTGGCTCTTCTGTTATGCTGAGTCTTAAGGTAGAGGTAGGTGTGGAACAGAGCCACAGCCTATGCACGTGAACATGAATCATGAGCAAGAAATAAGCATTCATGGTATTGATCTACCGAAATTTGGGGGTTGTTTGTTACCTTAACAAAAACTTAGTCTCAGAGTGATACCAGGGATAATAGAGCAGGGAACTCCAAAAATTTATCCCTCCTCAAAAGCAGTGAATAAATTGGCAAGGACTGTCAGAATCAACATTATCAGAACTCTGGAAACTATAGCAACCAGATGAGTGTTTAATCAAGAGAAAATTATCTGAGTGTCAATAAGAGAGCTTTGTGGCATTTTAATTTACCCTGTCCCCATTCCCCACTCCCCAGCTCAGAGGCAGCCTTGGAGACAATAAGCTACATTCTTCACACAGGTTCCTGGTACCAGGGGGAGCAGAACAGAACTTATTCTCAAACAATTTTGGCTGTTTGTCTTGACCTATCTGGTGGCTCTCTGAAGGACCAGCTCAAAGGGCTTGCTTTTATTTTGCCTAACTCAGAAAAATCCGCAAGCTGAGGTGGCTGCTCAGGGGGCATTTGTCAAAACCTTTTATTTATTTTTTATTTATTTTTATTTATTTTATTTATTTTTGGCTGTGTCGGGTCTTAGTTGCAGCACACGGGATCTTCGTTGAGGCATGTGAGATCTTTCGTTGTGGCATGCGGGCTCTTCGTTGTGGTGTGCAGGCTTCTCTCTAGCTGTGGCGTGCTGGTTTTCTCTTCTCTAGTTGCAGTGCACGGGCTCCAGGGCACGTGGGCTCTGTAGTTGTAGCGCACGGGTTCCAGAGCACGTGGGCTCTGTAGTTTGCAGCACACGAGCTCTAGTTGAGGCGCGTGAGCTCAGCAGTTGCCGTGCACGGGCTTAGTTGCCCTGTGGCACGTGGGATCTTAGTTCCCTGACCAGGGATCGAACCCACATCCCCTGCATTGTAAGACAGATTCTTTACCACTGGACCACCAGGGAAGTCCCTCAAAACCCTTTAAAGGCAAATGAATTAGCAGCTGCCATGTGGGGCAAGAAGTAACAGGGCAAATAATAGACAAACCGAAAAGCATGGCAGAAAACGCTGGGTAATAAGACAATTGGTAGAAGAAAGACATTTTAAAAATTCTAAGTAAATGAAATGATACCCTGTGTTTACGGAGTGGAAGACTTAATGTCGTTAAGGTGACAATTCTCCCCAAATTGATCTACAGATTCTATGCAATCCCTATCAAAATTCAAATTCCCGGGACTTCCTGGTGGCACAGTGGTTAAGAATCCGCCTGCCAATGCAGGGGACACGGGTTTGAGCCCTGGTCTGGGAAGATCCCACATGCCGCGGAGCAGCTAAGCCCGTGCACCACAACTACTAAGCCTGCACTGTAGAGCCTGCGAGCCACAACTATTGAGCCCACGCACCACAACTACTGAAGCCCGCATGCCTAGAGCCCGTGCTTCACATCAAGAGAAGCCACCACAATGAGAAGCCCACGAATCGCAACAGAGTAGCCTCCGCTTGCCGCAACTAGAGAAAGCCCGTGCACAGCCAAAGACACAACGCAGCCTTTACTCTATCCTGGGAAATTGTCAGTTTTTGATAATTTTTATTGGGCAAATAATATATCAATAAATAATACAACAGTAAATGAATGAGTGCATGAAATAAAAGTGGAGAAAGTGTATTAAATAAAATCACAGTTTTCTTCTTCGATTGGTTATTTATATAGCTATTCCAAAGGTCAGTCTAACAATTTTTACCTCCCAAATAAACACACCATGCTCATCATTATTTATGCACTAATATGGAGGAATCCCTCTAGATACAACCAGTTTCTCCTCCCTTCTTATAACTTCCTCAGAGAAAAGTTGGAAATCCATAAAATTATGCTGTCGCATTCCTCTAGGTATCTCACTTTTGTAAAAGTATAGGTCTCTGAATTCCAGAAAGCCTGTACTCACAGCTCTTCATAGCAAATGAATTGCTTGCAGAAATAAAAGCAGAGTGATTTTTTCAATAGCATAAATTTGGAAACATAACAACCAGTTGTCGAAGTATCTATTGAAAGGAGGTCTGTTATTTCTTCAGCAGTTTTAATGCAGGTGGTATCATTTGAAGTTAATAAAATTGTTGGAGCTGGTACACTTATTATTGGTTGGTAATTTGTTCATGATCATAAATCAATGACAACCAATCAAACTTATGAGATCTGAAAGATCTTTTATACTAGAATGTTGTTTTTAATGATCCATTAAAAAATTACATTGTTTATTTGCCTAAAGGGAGTGTTTATTAAAATCCAAAACCTACTGAATTTGTAAGACTTGGCAAGACACTGTCTTACCCTAGCACCCTAAAGAGGGGCATCTTGTCAACATAGTTCTGGATGCAGTGTTACTCAAAACACAAATAACCCATTATTCTAGTTCATTTGTCATTATATTTGTTAAAATATGTTTGTACGTTTAAATATGTACCATTGGCAATGTATTCAAGTAAAAGGAAGTGTAAATGAAAATGCATTGTTTGGAATACTAAGGCAAGCAGCAGTGTGGAGTTCAGACTTGGATAGAACTGGGTTCATATTTCTAGTTCAACCACTGACTGAAGTGAAATTTACTTAACTTCTCTGAGCATCAGCTTCTCATATGTAAACTAGAGATAACAATGCTTGCTCCCTAGAGTGGTAGAAGAATAAATGAAATTATGTTTATAAATGTTTGGCACATACTAGACACTCCAAGCATGGTAGTAATTATTATTTTGTCTCTCGCCAACTTTGCCTTTCTTTATGCCTTGCCAACATGTACAGAGACTTTGCTAGATTTTCCCATACACCCTTTTCTTTAAACCAACCTTCACTCTCCTAAGAGAGACACAGGATGCAAAGTGAGTGAATTCAACAACTTGTTTGACATTTATTGGGATTTGACACCGGCAACCGCTTGTGACAGCAGTCCTAATGCTCAGAGAATACTGACTGCTGGACTGAGAATGAGCCACGTCCAACATGGCATCAAGAAAAGGGAAGTGAGTTTCAGGAGAGGCTGTCTTGCTTTTCCAGCTGGCTGGTCATCAGCAATTCTTACCTGCTGGAGTGGTAAATAGGGGAAAAGGTAAAATCATTATGGTCAATATGGCTCAATTCCAAGGAAAAACAGAAAAGCTAGTTTCTTTTTTTAATTTATTTATTCTAGAAGGAAACATAAAATAAGGCTTTGTTTTTGCTTTACTGAATGCAGCCTAGTGTACTGCCTGACTCTGGCTCTGGGATGTTACATTTTGTTCACAGGGGCCCTGAAGGAAAGCAGAACTCATTCCTTTCCATGGGTACACCTTCCTGTTTAAGGCAAAAACAATTAATAATTGTCAAATACCTCAACTGTAAGATTAACTTAGGAAACCAAACTGTTTCTATACTTAAATTTAGTCACTGCTTGTTTGAATGTGTGCATGTGTGTTTGTGTGTGTGTGTGTTTGTCCACATTGTTTCAAATAAGTTAAAAAAGAAAATGTGATTTTTCCATATTAATTTTCCATATTAATTTTTCCATATTTTTCCATATTAATTTTTTATATTAATTTTTAAATTAATTTTTCCATATTAATTCTTTCTGGTATTTTCTAAAGAAAGACCCAATTAACTATTGCATTTCATGGGAAGTGTACCATGAAAGGCTTATTATTAAGAGCTCTTTCTGCCTGAGAGAAATATTTTTACCACATACACAGTAGAAAAAATTTAACTCTAGAAAATAATGATTACAATAAATGCATATCCTGACTTATCAAGACTTGCTATCTACAAAGGGATTTGCTAGAGACAAAACGATGAACAATTAATATATATAATAGATAATCAACAAAGA
Organism: Balaenoptera ricei; assembly: GCF_028023285.1. Classification (NCBI taxonomy): domain Eukaryota; kingdom Metazoa; phylum Chordata; class Mammalia; order Artiodactyla; family Balaenopteridae; genus Balaenoptera; species Balaenoptera ricei. The sequence continues at coordinate 114,752,741 of NC_082642.1, forward strand.
ACTACTGTATAGCACAGGGAACTCTACTCAATGTTCTATAATAACCTATATGGGAAAAGAATCTGAAAAAGAATGGATACATGTATATGTATAACAGAATCACTTTGCTGTACAACCTGAAACTAACACAACATTGTAAATCAACTCTACTCCAATATAAAATAAAATGTTTAAAAAATAAAATAAAAAATAAAAATGAATAAATAAAAAAGAATTTTTTAAAAAAGTAACCAAAGTTCTACTTTGAGACTTGACTTGACCCTGAATCCTGGTCTACTTCACTCAGAAATCTCAGGATATGACCCTACTTAGCTCTGAGATGATCCGATGAAGAAAGGAAAAAGTGAAGATATAATTTACCACATTTACATTCTAAGAGAAGAAAATCAGCAGTTTCAGGAAAAACAATTAAAATTCAATATCCAGTCATGATAAAAAATAAATTCTTAACAAGCTAGGTCCAGAAGGAAACGTTCTTAAATGACAAGGAATATCTGCAAAAAGCCTTCTGCCAACATCACAGATGAAATGTTGAAAGTATGTCCTTGAGTATCAGTGACAAACCAAGAATACCTATTGTCCCACTCCCTTCAGCATGGTACAGGAGGTACTAATCAGTACAGCAAAACAAGAGAAAGAAATAGAATATGTAAGGATTTGATACCAAGAAACAAAATATTCTTCATTTGCAGATATCGTGGTTGAATTCATAGAAAGTCCAAAAAATTCCCTGAACAAATTGTTTGAATTAATGACAGTTTTTCAAAATACTAGATAAAATATAAACATACAAAAGTCAAACATATGTCTATACACTAACAACCAAGAAGCTGATAATTTTTATAGCGATATTAACAATATCATACACATATACATTACTTATTTTATGTCAAGGATTGTTCTATAAAGGTATGTCATAGTTTTAAAATATGTGTAAATTCATTGGCACTCCTCCTTTGTATCTCCTTCCCTCAAATGTGGGCTGGATGAAATGATTCATTCTACTGAGTAGAATGGGCCAGAAGTGAGGCTATGTGACTCTGAGACTAAGTCATAAAAAGGATAGCTTCTGCCAAGCTCTTCCACTGTATCATAGGATACTTCAGCATCCCTGGGAGAGGCCCACAGGAAAAGGAACCGAGGCCACCTGTCAACAGCCAGCACCAACTTGCCAGCCAGTGAGTGAGACAGTGTAGCTCTGAAATCTTATTTTATATATATTTTATTGAAGTATAGTTGATTTGCAATGTTAATTTCTGCTGTACAGCAAAGTGATTCAGTTATACATCTATATATTCTTTTCCATTATGGTTTATAACATGATATTGAATATACTTCCCTGTGCTATACAGTAGGACCTTGCTGTTTATCCATTCTATGTATACTAGTTTGTATCTGCTAATCCCAAACTCCCAATCCAACTCTCTCCTACCCCGCTCCTTGGAAACCACAGGTCTGTTCTCTCTGTCTGCTTCTGTTTCATAGATACATTCATTTGTGTCATATTTTAGATTCTACACATAAGTGATATCATATGGTATTTGTCTTTCTCTTTCTCACTTACTTCACTTAGTATGATAATCTCTAGGTCCATCTGTATTGCTACAAATGGCACTATTTCATTCTTTTTATGGCTGAGTAGTATTCCATTGTATATATCAATATATACCACATCTTTTTTTTTCTTTTAATTTTTTTTAACATTTTTATTGGAGTATAATTGCTTTACAATGGTGTGTTAGTTTCTGCTTTATAACAAAGTGAATCAGTTATACATATACATATATCCCCGTATCTCTTCCCTCTTGCGTCTCCCTCCCTCCCACCCTCCTTATCCCACCCTTCTAGCTGGTCACAAAGCACCGAGCTGAGCTCTCTGTGCTATGAGACTGCTTCCCACTAGCTTTCTATTTTACATTTGGTAGTGTATATATGTCCATATATAAACTACCACTCTCTCACTTTGTCCCAGTCACTTTTTACCCTTCCCCCTCCCCGTGTCCTCAAGTCCATTCTCTAGTAGGTCTGCATCTTTATTCCTGTCTTGCCCCTAGGTTCTTCTGACCATTTTCATTTTTTTTTTTTTTAGATTCCATATATATGTGTTAGCATACAGTATTTGTTTTTCTCTTTCTGACTTACTTCACTCTGTATGACAGTCTCTAGGTCCATACACCTCACTACAAATAACTCAGTTTCGTTCCTTTTTATGGCTGAGCAATATTCCATTGTATATATATGCCACATCTTCTTTATCCATTCATCTGTTGATGGAAACTTAGGTTGCTTCCATGTCCTGGCTATTGTAAATAGAGCTGCAATGAACATTTTGGTACCTGACTCTTTTTGAATTATGGTTTTCTCAGGGTATATGCCCAGTAGTGGGATTGCTGGGTTGTATGGTAGTTCTATTTTTAGAGTTTTAAGGAACCTCCATACTCTTCTCCATATTGGCTGTATCAATTTACATTCCCACCAACAATGCAAGAGGGTTCCCTTTTCTCCACACCCTCTCCAGCACTTATTATTTGTAGATTTTTTGATGATGGCCATTCTGACCGGTGTGAGATGATATCACATTGTAGTTTTGATTTGCATTTCTCTAATGATTAATGATGTTGAGCATTCTTTCATGCATTTGTTGGCAATCTGTATATCTTCTTTGGAGAAATGTCTATTTAGGTCTTCTGTCCATATTTGGATTGGGTTGCTTGTTTTTTTGATACTGAGCTGCATGAGTTGCTTGTATGTTCTGGAGATTAATCCTTTGTCAGTTGCTTCATTTGCAAATATTTTCTCCCATTCTGAGGGTTGTCTTCTTGTCTTGTTTATGGTTTCCTTTGCTGTGCAAAAGCTTTTAAGTTTCATTAGGTCCCATTTGTTTATTTTTGTTTTTATTTCCATTTCTCTAGGAGATGGGTCAAAAAGGATCTTGCTGTGATTTATGTCATAGGGTGTTATGCCTATGTTTTCCTCTAAGAGTTTGATAGTGTCTGGCCTTACATTTAGGTCTTTAATCCATTTTGAGTTTATTTTTGTGTTTGGTGTTAGGGAGTGTTCTAATTTCATACTTTTACATGTACCTGTCCAGTTTTCCCAGCACCACTTATTGAAGAGGCTGTCTTTTCTCCACTGTATATGCTTGCTTCCTTTATCAAAGATAAGGTGACCATATATGCGTTGGTTTATCTCTGTGCTTTCTATCCTGTTCCATTGGTCTATGTTTCTGTTTCTGTGCCAGTAACATACTCTTTTGATTACTGTAGCTTTGTACTATAGTCTGAAGTCCAGGAGCCTGATTCCTCCAGCTCCATTTTTCTTTCTCAAGATTGCTTTGGCTATTCGGGGTCTTTTGTGTTTCCATACAAATTGGGAAATTTTTTGTTCTAGTTCTGAGAAAAATGCCAGTGGTAGTTTGATAGGGATTGCATTGAATCTGTAGATTGCTTTGGGTAGTAGAGTCATTTTCACAATGTTGATTCTTCCAATCCAAGAACATGGTATATCTCTCCATCTATTTGTATCATCTTTAATTTCTTTCATCAGTGTCTTATAGTTTTCTGCATATAGATCTTTTGTCTCCTTAGGTAGGTTTATTCCTAGGTATTTTATTCTTTTTGTTGCAGTGGTAAATGGGAGTGTTTTCTTAATTTCACTTTCACATTTTTCATCATTAGTGTATAGGAATGCAAGAGATTTCTGTGCATTAATTTTGTATCCTGCTACTTTGCCAAATTCATTGATTAGCTCTAGTAGTTTTCTGGTAGCATCTTTAGGATTCTCTATGTATAGTGTCATGTCATCTGCAAACAGTGACAATTTTACTTCTTCTTTTCTGATTTGGATTCCTTTTATTTCTTTTTCTTCTCTGATTGCTGTGGCTAAAACTTCCAAAACTATGTTGAATAATAGTGGTGAGAGTGAGCAACCTTCTCTTGTTCCTGATCTTAGTGGAAATGGTTTCAGTTTTTCACCATTGAGGACAATGTTGGCTGTGGGTTTGTCATATATGGCCTTTATTATGTTGAGGAAAGTTCCCTCTATGCCTACTTTGCAGGGCTTTTATCATAAATGGGTGTTGAATTTTGTCGAAAGCTTTCTCTGCATCTATTGAGATGATCATATGGTTTTACTCCTTCAATTTGTTAATATGGTGTATCATGTTGATTGATTTGCGTATATTGAAGAATCCTTGTATTCTTGGAATAAACCCCACTTGATAATGGTGTATGATCCTTTTAATGTGCTGTTGGATTCTGTTTGCTAGTATTTTGTTGAGGATTTTTGCATCTATGTTCATCAGTGATATTGGCCTGTAGTTTTCTTTCTTTGTGACATCTTTATCTGGTTTTGGTATCAGGGTGATGGTGGCCTCGTAGAAGGAGTTGGGGAGTGTTCCTCCCTCTGCAATATTTTGGAAGAGTTTGAGAAGGAGAGATGTTAGCTCTTCTCTAAATGTTTGATAGAATTCGCCTGTGAAGCCATCTGGTCCTGAGCTTTTGTTTGTTGGAACATTTTTAATCACAGTTTCAATTTCAGTGCTTGTGACTGGTCTGTTCATATTTTCTATTTCTTCCTGGTTCAGTCTCAGCAGGGTGTGCATTTCTAAGAATTTGTCCATTTCTTCCAGGTTGTCCATTTTATTGGCATAGAGTTGCTTGTAGTAATCTCTCATGATCGTTTGTATTTCTGCAGTGTCAGTTGTTACTTCTCCTTTTTCATTTCTAATTCTATTGATTTGAGTCTTCTCACTATTTTTCTTGATGAGTCTGGCTAATGGTTTATCAATTTTGTTTATCTTCTCAAGGAACCAGCTTTTAGTTTTATTGTTCTTTGCTATCGTTTCCTTCATTTCTTTTTCATTTATTTCTGATCTGATCTTTATGATATCTTTCCTTCTGCTAACTTTTGGGTTTTTTTTTGTTCTTCTTTCTCTAATTGCTTTAGGTGTAAGGTTAGGTTGTTTATTTGAGATGTTTCCTGTTTCTTAAGGTAGGACTGTATTGCTGTAAACTTCCCTCTTAGAACCACTTTTGCTGCATCCCATAGGTTTTGAGTCATCGTGTCTCCATTGTCATTTGTTTCTAGGTATTTTTTGATTTCCCCTTTGATTTCTTCAGTGATCACTTGGTTATTAAGTAGTGTATTGTTTAGCCTCCATGTGTTTGTATTTTTTACAGATCTTTTCCTGTAATTGATATCTAGTCTCATAGCGTTGTGGTTGGAAAAGATACTTGATACGATTTCAGTTTTCTTAAATTTACCAAGGCTTGAGTTGTGACCCAAGATATGATCTATCCTGGAGAATGTTCCATGAGCACTTGAGAAAAATGTGTATTCTGTTGTTTTGGGGTGGAATGTCCTATAAATATCAATTAAGTTCATCTTGTTTAATGTATCATTTAAAGCTTGTTTCTCCTTATTTATTTTCATTTTGGATGATCTGTCCATTGGTGAAAGTGGGGTGTTAAAGTCCCCTACTATGATTGTGTTACTGTCGATTTCAATCCCTTTTATGGCTGTTAGCATTTGCCTTATGTATTGAGGTGCTCCTATGTTGGGTGCATAAATATTTACAATTGTTATATCTTCTTCTTGGACTGATTCCTTGATCATTATGTAGTGTCCTTCTTTGTCTCTTGTAATAGTCTTTGTTTTAATGTCCATTTTGTCTGATATGAGAATTGCTACTCCAGCTTTCTTTTGATTTCCATTTGCATGGAATATCATTTTCCATCCCCTCACTTTCAGTCTCTATGTGTCCCTAGGTCTGAAGTGGATCTCTTGTAGACAGCATATATACGGGTCTTGTTTTTGTATCCATTCAGCCAGTCTATGTCTTTTGGTTGGAGCATTTAATCCATTTACATTTAAGGTATTTATCGATATGTATGCTCCTATTACCATTTTCTGAATTGTTTTCGGGATTTTTTGTAGGTCTTTTCCTTCTCTTGTGTTTCCTGCCTAGAGAAGTTCCTTTAGCATTTGTTGTAAAGCTGGTTTGGTGGTGCTGAATTCTCTTAGCTTTTGCTTATCTGTAAATGTTTCAATTTCTCTGTCAAATCTTTATGAGATCCTTTCTGGATAGAGTAATCTTGGTTGTAGGTCTTTCCCTTTCATGACTTTAAATATGTCCTGCCACTCCTTTCTGGCTTGCAGAGTTTCTGCTGAAAGATCAAGTGTTAACCTTATGGGAATTCCCTTGTATGTTATTTCTTGTTTTTCCCTTGGTGTTTTTAATATTTGTTCTTTGCATTTAATTTTTGATAGTTTGATTAATACGTGTCTTGGCATGTTTCTCCTTGGATTTACCCTGTATGGGACTCTCTGTGCTTCCTGGACTTGATTAACTATTTCCTTTCCCATATTAGGGAAGTTTTCAACTATAATCTCTTCAAATATTTTCTCAGTCCCTTTCTTTTTCTCTTCTTCTTCTGGGACCCATATACTTCGAATGTTGGTGCATTTAATATTGTCCCAGAGGTCTCTGAGACTGTCCTCAATTCTTTTCATTCTTTTTTCTTTATTCCTCTCTGCAGTAGTTATTTCCACTATTTTTTCTTCCAGGTCACCTATCCGTTCTTCTGCCTCAGTTATTCTGCTATTCTAGATCAATTCTGCTATTGACCCCATCTAGAGATTTTTTAATTTATTGTGTTGTTCATGATTGTTTGTTTGTTCTTTAGTTCTTCTAGGTCCTTGTTAAACGTTTCTTGTATTTTCTCTATTCTATTTCCAAGATTTTGGATCATCTTTACTATCATTATTCTGAATTCTTTTTCAGGTAGACTGCCTATTTCCTCTTCATTTGTTAGGTCTGGTGGGTTTTTGTCTTGCTCCTTCATCTGCTGTGTGTTTCTCTGTCTTCTCATTTTGCTTAACTTACTGTGTGGGGGTTTCCTTTTTGCAGGCTGCAGGTTCGTAGTTCCCATTGTTTTTGGTGTCTGCCCCCAGTGGCTAAGGTTTGTTCAGTCGGTTGTGTAGGCTTCCTGGTGGAGGGAACTAGTGCCTGTGTTCTGGTGGATGAGGGTGGATCTTGTCTTTCTGGTGGGCAGGTCCACGTCTGGTGGTGTTTTTTGGCGTGTCTGTGACCTTATTATAATTTTTGGCAGCCTCTCTGCTAATGGGTGAGGTTGTTTTCCTGTCTTGCTAGTTGTTTGGCATAGCGTGTCCAGCACTGTAGCTTGCTAGTCATTGAGTGGAGCTGGGTCTTGGTGTTGAGATGGAGATCTCAGGGAGATTTTCACCGTTTGATATTATGTGGAGCTGGGAGGTCTCTTGTGGACCAGTGTCCTGAACTTGGCTCTCCCACCTCAGAGGCACAGGTCTGACACCTGGCTGGAGAACCAATAACCTGTTATCCACATGGCTCAGAATAAAAGGGAGAGGAAGATGAAAGAAAGAAAGAAAGAAAAGAAAAGAAAATTAACAAAAAAAGTTATTAAAATAAAAAACAAAGAATAATTATTTTAAAAAATTTGTTTCAGTAATTAAAAAAAAAAAAGAAAGAAAGAAGAGAATAACCAAACCAAAAAACAAATTCACCAATGATAACAAGGGCTGAAAACTCTAGTAAAAAAAAAAAAAAAAAAAAAGGACAGACAGAACCCTAGGACAAATGGTAAAAGCAAAAGCAAAGCTATACAGACAAAATCACACACAGAAGCATATGCATACACATTCACAAAAGGAGAAAATGGGAAATATGTATGTGTGTGTATATATATATATATATATATATATCGTTGCTTCCAAAGTCCACCTCCTCAATTTGGGATGATTCGTTGTCTATTCAGGTATTCCACAGATGCAGGGTACATCAAGTTGATTGTGGAGCTTTAATCCGCTGCTTCTGAGGCTGCTGGGAGAGATTTCCCTTTCTCTTCTTTGTTCGCACAGCTCCTGGGGTTCAGCTTTGGATTTGGACCTGCCTCTGCGTGTAGGTCGCCTGAGGGCGTCTGTTCTTCGCTCAGACAGGACGGGGTCACAGGAGCAGCTGATTCCGGGGCTCTGGCTCACTCAGGCGGGGGGGAGGGAGAGGCCGGCATGTGTTCTCCTGGGGAAGTTGTCGGTGGATCACAGGACTCTAGCTGTGGCGGGCTGCACAGGCTCCTGGGAGGGGCGGTGTGGATAGTGACCTGTGCTCGCACACAGGCTTCTTGGTGGCGGCAGCAGCAGCCTTAGCGTCTCATGCCCGTCTCTGGGGTCCGCGCTGATAGCCGCAGCTCACACCGGTCTCTGGAGCTCCTTTAAGCAGCGCTCTTGATCTCCTCTCCTCGCACACCAGGAAACAAAGAGGCAAGAAAAAGTCTCTTGCCTCTTAGGCAGTTCTAGAGTTTTTCCCGGACTCCCTCCCGGCTAGCTGTGGTGCACTAGCCCCTTCAGGCTGTGTTCACGCCGCCAACCCCAGTCCTCTCCCTGCGATCCGACCAAAGCCCGAGCCTCAGCTCCCAGCCCCCGCCCGCCCCGGCGTGTGAGCAGACAAGCCTCTCGGGCTGGTGAGTGCTGCTCGGCCCTGATCCTCTGTGCGGGAATCTCTCCGCTTTGCCCTCCGCACCCCTGTTGCTGCGCTCTCCTCTGTGGCTCCAAAGCTCCCCCCTCCACCACCCACAGTCTCCGCCCATGAAGGGGCTTCCTAGTGTGTGGAAACCTTTCCTCCTTCACGGCTCCCTCCCACTGGTGCAGGTCCCGTCCCTATTCTTTTGTCTCTGTTTTTTCTTTTTTCTTTTGCCCTACCCAGGTACGTGGGGAGTTTCTTGCCTTTTGGGAGATCTGAGGTCTTCTGCCAGGGTTCAGTAGGTGTTCTGTAGGAGTTGTTCCACATGTAGATGTATTTCTGATGTATTTGTGGGAAGGAAGGTAATCGCCACATCTTACTCTTCTGCCATCTTGAAGCTCCTCCCACATCTTCTTTATCCATTCATCTGTCAGTGGACATTTAGGATGTTTCCATGTCTTGGCTAATGTAAATAGTGCTGCTATGAACATAGGAGTGCATGTATCTTTCTGAATTATAGTTTTGTCTGGGTATATGGTCAGGAGTGGGATTGCTGGATCATTTTAGTTTCTTGAGGAACCTCCATACTGTTTTCCATAGTTAGCCCCAAAATCTTGATTGCCACATCATCAGAGACCTTGAGTAAGGTCTCCCAACCAAGCCTCTCCCATTTTCTTGACCCACAGAAACTGAAAGATAATAAAACTTATCATTGTTGTAAGCCATGAAATCTTGCAATAATCTGTAGCAAAGCAATAGATAACAATACACATGTGATCCTCACAACATCTCTATAGGATAGAGACTATTACTATGGTCTATTTACAGATGAAGCAAGAGTGGCAGAGAGAGCTTATGTAGCATGCTCAAAGTTACACAGTGGAGATGTGTAACAAGTAGAGATGGGACTCCAGCACAGCCAGTCAGCTCCCAATTTTGTGCTTGTAAGTGTGATACTACACTACATCACACTTCTCCCCAAACTCTCAAACATACTTTATATTTTATTCAATCCTCCTTTGCACTGTATACCTCACTCCTGCAGATTTCCAGCCTCCTGATCCAACAGAGCTAGGTGGTTCTCTAGATCTACGGAGCCACTGCCAGTAGGAACTTCTCATTTCTCTTGCTTGGATCTACCTTTCCTGGACCCCATACCATTCTCTTTGTTCTGAAAATAAAATTTCCTCTTCTCCAAGATGAAGAAAATACAATACTGATAGTTATTTAGCCCAAAACCCAAGCCATAACTAGGATACCTCAGAACAGGTTTTAAACCTATCCCAGTCAATCAATGGTAGCTTCATTTAAGTACTCAGGCCTTTCATGGTTGGCCAGTCGGCAGGCACTTCACTTCAGCATGCTTCTGGAAGTCACCCAGTCCCTAAGCTGCACCTTCCTCAGAGTCTGTATAAAGTCTGCTCTTTGCTGTGTTCAGAGACTGCATTCCACATCCACAATTCTTACCTGCTTAGCAAGTAATAAATTCAGCTTCCTTGCTTCAGAGTATCCTTTGATACTTTTTCACCCTCTTGAATTGCCAGAGTAAATCCTGAAATAACTCTCTTAGCAAGAGTATGTGGAGAAAACCTTTCTGAGTCATCACATGTCTGAATACCCCTTCTTCCTGCCTTCTTATTTGATTGATAATTTGCCTGGGAATAGAATTTGAAGTCAAGTATCTCATTTTTCCTCAAATTTGGAAGCAATTACATCCAGTGGTTGCTGGCGACAACACTGATGCCAATGTAATTCATATTCCTTTGGAAGTGATTTTTCCCTCTGACAATTTTTACAATCTTCTCTCAGTTCTGATGTTCTGAAATTTCAGAAGAATTTTTTAGATACCAGGCTTCTTTCATTTTTTATTAACTATGCTACCTATGTTATGATCCCTTGCAATCTGATGACTTACAACCTTCTTTTGTCTTCATATATCCCATCGTTTTTCTCTTCTGTTTACATTCCAGCAAATTTTCTCAACTTTATTCACCAGTCCTTCTGCTGAAAGTATTAATGTTTATAATGATTAATTGCATGTGTCAACTTGGCTAGGCCCCAGTACCCAGATATTTGATCAAACCCTAGTCTAGGTGTTGCTGTTAAGCTATTGTTTTTAAATGAGATTAACATTTAAGCCAGTAGACTTGAGTAAAGCAGATTGCCCTCTATACTCTCAGTTGGTCTCATTCAATCAGTTGGAAGCCTTAAGAAAAAAAAAGCTTGAGGTCCCCCAGGGAAAAGGAATTTTTGTCTCCAGACTGTCTTTGAACTCAAGCTGTAACATTAACTCTTCCCTGGGCCTTTAGCCTGCTGGCCTAGGCTGAAGATTTTGGATGAGCCAGCTTCCACAACTGTGTAGTCAGTTCCTCAAAATAAATCTCCCTCTCTCTCTCTCTCCCCACTCCATCTCTCCCCCACCCTTTTTGTCATTTTTGCTATTTTTCTCTATTTTATGCTACATTCTTCTAATATAACTGTGGTTCTTAGTTGCCCGTTTGTATTTGTGAAGGAAAAATGAAATAAATTGAGTTTCTAATGAGTATAATATTTCTTTTTTGCTATCCAAGGGGGCTTAGCTCAAGGGTATGGGCAGTGGCTGTTTCTCAGAGGCATACAGGTATTTAATACTATGTTTCCCCCTCCATCTCTCACTCTTCTCCCATGGGGCAACACAGTATAGTTCCTTAGAGTGAGGATGACGGGGGGCCCTCTGAGTGACCATGATTATGTATCCTCAAAGTCTTTCATCCTCTTTCTTATGGACATTGACTTTGGTAATTATAAAGCTGAGAGTATGAATTTTAAATTATCTAATTGTGTTGTAACAACATTTCTTTGAGCCAGTGAATATCTCTTGGCCTATTTTTTTAATTTAATTTTTATTTTATATTGGAGTATAGCTGATTTACAATGTCGTGTTAGTTTTCAGGTGTACAGCAAAGTGATTCAGTTATACATGTACATATATCCATTCTTTTACACATTCGTTCTCCATATAGGTTATTACAGAATATTGAGTAGAGTTCCCTATGCTATGCAGTAGGTCCTTGTTGATTATTTTATATAGAGCAGTGTGTATATGTTAATCCCAAACTCCTAATTTATCCCTCCCCCACTGCTCCCTTTTGGTAACCATAAATTTGTTTTCAAAGTCTGTGAGTCTGTTTCTGTTTTGTAAATAAGTTCATTTGTATCAACTTTTTTTTAGATTCCACATATATTTGTCTTTCTCTGTCTGACTTACTTCACTTAGTATGATAATCTCTAGGTCTGTCCATGTTGCTGCAAGTGGTATTACTTCATTCTTTTTTTATGGCTGAGTAAAATTCCATTGTATATATGTACCACATCTTCTTTATCCATTCCTCTGTTGATGGACATTTAGGTTGCTTCCATGTCTTGGCTATTGTAAATAGTGCTGCAATGAACATTGGGGTGCATGTATCTTTTCGAATTATGGTTTTCTCCAGACATATGCCCAGGAGTAGGTCTCATGGACTATTTTGCATGTTAAGAGCCAAGAGCCATAAATAAAGTGTTAATTGGGAGCAGTGGCAACAAAACCTACTAATATTTTATTAGATCAAAATATCATCCCAACCACAGCACTTACACACCAGAATAAAATAGAGATGGTCCAGTCTTCTCCACTTCACATTTCTGGCATCTAGTTCTTCCAATGCTGCTTCTTAAAAAAAAAAAAAAAGCCTATTTGCAAAATTTTCAGTTGTAATGCTATTGTTGGTGACTCTCTGGCCAGGCTTATGGTAACAATAAACTATAATTCAAGCTTGATTTTGCCTTACCAAAAATGCAAAGCATCATCCAGTGGCAAAACTGTAACTGTGAAATTTTCAATTTACATAGACTGGATACTATTTCAACCTAGAGGAAAATATATATTTTCCTGTTCTATTTCCCTAATGAAATTTCCAGACAAAACAGTAAGGAATTTGATTACCGCTTATTTCTCAGCCTCCTTTGATATTTCCAGGCCCAGTAGTTCCTTAGTGTCCTGAATCTGCCTCCTGAAGACTGATGCCTTCAGAAATTAAGAGCATAAGAATGAGCTGGTATTTCTTAGTTATGTTGGTCATAACTACATTCTGAGAGCCAGGGCTATAAGGAAAGAAGGCCACAAAGACACTAACTCCTCTAAAGGATTGTTATTCTTTCTCCTAAAAACAACTTCTTATCATGTTCCTCAGGACACTCAAAGTCAAGCACAAAGCCACTTTTAAGCAATATGATTAGTTTTAAACAAAGTTAATAGTTCCTTAGCCCCTAGAGTGGTTATGTCTGTAAGTCTCCTATTAAAGAGTATAGTTTTGAAGGTGTGTATGTGTGTGTGTGTTTGTGTGTGTGTGTGTGTGTGTGTGTGTGTGTGTGTGTGTGTGCAGGCACACATTTAAAACTTCTCTATTATTGTTGGGGTAATTATTGGTATTTTAAAGTTTTATTTTGGTATGTTTAATGTAATTATAAGCAATGTTTTATAAAATGTTTTACAGTAGATTCTGCTGGAAAACACCATTGGGCTCAAAAATCACCAGGCCTTGAAAAGAAAAGATATAGAGTTCCTCCCCAAATTTTCACTAACCTCGCTGTAATCTAACAGTAGTTTCACCTAAACTGCCTAACCGAAAAGGAAAAAACATGTACCGAACCATTTGAAACTCATACAGTTTTCCATCAAATTCCAACATGCTGGGAATGTTTACAGTTACTGTGTACTGGGTCACCACTATGGTAGAAGTTTTAGGACTGAGGGCAAGATATTTTTGGCAAAGACAGTCTGTTTCTCTGAGACTTGTTCTCTGGTTTTCCTTAGTAACTTGGGTGTAGCAGGAAAGAAATCTTAGAACTGCTAGGGTTGCAGAGTAAGAATGAAAGCATAGGAACTACTACAGATATCTATTCTAGCCAGCTAATTATCATAAATATTTTTAAAAACAAAAATAATCCACTGTCTATAATTTCATGTTTTAAAACTTAATGTAATTATCTAGAAGACTCTGAAATAATCGATTCTTGAGAAGATTCAGCTTAGGTTTGACCCCTAATCTACTCCTTCAGTTAACCTGATGCTCATGTCTTAGGACAAGAATGAACAATGCCCACGTTTCAGTAAAAGCTTATTTGGAAACCTGCCTGTGAACTTTGCACTCTCCCTTTTATACTGGCCCATGATATTGGGAAAATTCTGGGTAGATGAATTCATGAATGACATAGGAATCCCATCATCTTCATCTGGATCTTATGTAATTCTGGTCTTTGCTTGCCTTTTCATCTTCATTCTTTTGGAAAATACTTGAGACATTTTTTTGCACACAAAAAATGAGACGTCAACTATGAAGTTGGTGTTCACATTTGTGGCAGCCAATCTTCCACATGATTCCTATTACGAATGAAACCCTCATATCTCCTAAAGTTGCTGGCATGTCAATTTTTCTATTGGAGACTCTCAGAGGTTCAGGCCAGAATGCATAACAGTGTGAACTGTGGGGAAAACAATACATTCCTCTTCTTGCTAGTTTCCAAGTAGGAAAGAAAAAGAACATTAAATACTTCTGACTTTCAGTTAATTACAAAATCATTGGAAATAGAATAGGATGAAAATAACCCCTATGTTCTCTCCCATTGCTATAATGTCAAACTGGTATACATGCTCTGTGGGATGAAGAAGAGGTAGGGGGCTCATGGAATTTCACATGACTGTGCTCCACATCGTCATCTCCAGCCTCCCTTCCTCTAATGACATTACTTTTGTAGTTAGCTTGACATTTTCCCATTTTCACAGGTAATCTCCCGACTCAATCCTTTTGTTACTTCCTCCTTTGTAAATCCTTTTGAAAGGATATATACTTATTTACCACACTGTGAACCTTTCACTGGGTTCTTTTCTAGAAAATTTTGTTCCTCACTTCACTACCAAAAATGGGACTATTTGCTGAACTAGTGGACTCTTTGGTGCAGTAAAGAACAGCTAGCATATTAGTAAGTCTGTTAAATGCCATTATAAAGATTCATGGGTAATTTATTTCATAAGAACAACTGCAACACGTAGCATTTAATATTTTGATTCTTTTGTTCTCCATTATGTAAATTATTTTATTAGCATTTGTTTACTTAAAGTCAGGAACCTGTAGAGATTAATTTAGGAAATGACTCTCCTTGGAAGAAAGTAATAAAACATGCATTAAGATGGCATTATTTTATCTCTTTACACCTTTTCCTCAAGCATTTGTGGATTTATCCCTACTGGTCACTTCATTGATGTCCATAAACTTTTTAGTTCTCAGTTATTTACCGAGTAGCTACTATGTGCTATGCATTGTCTTAAGTACTCTGTAAAATGTAAAGCAAATATTTTTCCTCTAAATCATGGAGTAATTAGTTGAGAAGTTGAAAATTGTACAATCAGTCCTATACAAAATAACAAAGATGCACAGAATCAGTCGTATACAAGACAAAAGAGGTACGTAAAGAAGTTCTGGATAAAAAACTATATGGTGAATGCCAAAATAGCTGATGGATAGAGCTTATTGGGATGAATTTTTATATTGAAAGCATTTTAATAAGGATATTGGTCTAAAAGAAAAAATTTTTTTCTAAAATTCTTCCAAGCCTGAAATTACTGGGACCACCTAAGAAAAATCAGAATTCTCCCCCGCCTTTCTTGGAAATCTGATGAAGTGCAGACTTTGATGAAATATCTTTGGCAATGTCAATGACGTAGGCAATTTTTCAAGTTGAACTAGAGATGAGTCAGATTAAAAATAAATATAGCATGTGTGCCAAAATACCCAAGCCAAGCTACCCATTTCCATGTGCAAACAATAGGATAGGCACAGTAGATTTTATTTTTTAAATTGTTAATTGAACTGACATTATAGAAGACCTCATTAGCTATGTCTTGTTATAAAAAATATTTGAGGGCACCAAAAAATATGACAGTTGAGCAAGAGGAAAATGCCTAAGTAAATGCCCACATGCTTCTTTTACACTATTACATTCAGATTCAAGGATGTATATATAATTGTTTGCAATTGAATGATACATAATTTTAGTGAATCTTAGTTAAGGTTTCACAGTTTTTGGTCAAATGTGCCAGCCATCTGCAACAGAACTTGGACTAAAAATTTTGGCCAATGAGGGGTTTTATTAGTACTTCTCATTATATTTTATACATTCTTTTCCAGTTACTTCCCTGATTATATACATTAGAGTCTCTTACAGATTCATTGGAGGAAGTAAAATTTGAACTGAAATCTGACAAATGAGTGAAAGATGGAAAATAGCCAAGCAAAAGAAAAAATGATATCTAGACAAAGAGAATGGCATATACAAAAAACAGATGACATAGGACATATTATATCAGGAAATTGAGATTAGTTAAATATTGCTGGACTATAGAGTTCAAAAATAAGAAAGAATTATTCTGGATCCAGCTGAGCATCAAGGAAGAGAATGCTGAGGGATTTATAAGACAAGTTAGGCAGCTGGGACTTAATCTTTTTCACCATTGCTTTTCTTTTAAGTGACATGAGCAGATGTGTATTTTTAAAAGATCATCCTATATGATGTGTGGAAAATGCACCAGAGGTGAAAATGGTAGACGTAGGAATGGTAGTTACAAATATGATGATGGTAGTTCCCTGAACTGGGGCAGCTAGAATGTCTTCTCTATATTTTTTCTTATTTCCAATGAGTGAACAACTGGAGCCTGGAACAACCAAGCCTTGACCATGGAGACCACAGCAATGCCCTATGGAATGGTGAAGCAGTGACTGGGAAGAAACCTGGGTCCCTGGAGCAAAGCTTCCCACCACCAAAGTATTTACCTTAGACTGTTATGTGACACTGAGAACAATTTCTTTGTTTTTTAAGTGATTGGACTTTGTAGGGTCTCTTTGTTGCATTAGCTTAATTTTCACCCTTACAAATACTAGAGTGGAAGTGATTGCTCAAAGGGAGTGTATGGAAAGAAGTGAGAGAACCCAGAAACATCAACATTCAAGGAATGAGTAGAGGAAAAAGAACATCAAAGGACAGTGAGCTGTTAGTAAGGGAAGAAGGAAAATTAAAAGCTAAAGGAAGAGTATGTTTCAAGAAGAGTGTCGAGTGGTAAATGGTAAGGCAAAATAGGAGATGAAAAGTGTCCACTGGATTTGGAAATTAAAAAGGTAATTGATGACTCTGTTTATGGGATGTAAGAGATGTGACAGAGGAGTTCAGTATATTACCAACAGAGGGGTAGTGAGAGACCACAGAAACTAAGCAGAATGAAAAGGACATATGACATGGAGATAGTTTGTGGATACAGAAAAAATGCAACGTCCAGTGACACAGAGAAGCTCTAAGGGTGATTGATTTAACCAAAAGAAAGGAAACTTGGGATGAGAGAGTGGTATATATGAATTTTATTTTCAGCAGTTAAGTTTTAGATTAAGAGAAGCTCTAAGAATGTGATATAGTATTACATAATAGAATCAGTTATGTCACTTTTTAAGTATATTTGGAAACTTCTGCTCCTATAATCATGCAAACCATAATTTGGTTTCAGACTTACCCTCCTACTATAAGCAACTACCAAGCTGGACAAAGCAGCATTTCAGTTTTTTTCTGGTATGACCAAAATGCAGTGTAACCGTGATCCTTGAGGAAAAAGGGAATACGAGATTTGAGCTTTTCATCTGCCCACCTTTCTTACTAGGGAAGCTTTCATGACTGCAGCAGAAGTTGGTGATGCCTAAGTGGAGACAGCACTCAATGAGCTGAAGAGGAAGACATAGACATGGCTCTGCTAATGTGGCAGAAATTTGTGAGATTAATGTGCCAAAGAGGTAAAGATGCTACAGGGAAGAGGCAGTTGTCTATATTGGCATTACTCTCAGGTCGTTGGCCTGAAGAATGGGCTCTACATGGGCAGAAAAGACTCTGAAACGTTTAGTAGAGAGAAGCTGCTGTTGAGATGAAATGTGAATAAAATCGTATTACATACTGTTTGTGGACAAATTTATAATGAAAGCATTAAAATATGATTGGGAAATATATACACCAATATTTGCCTCTAATATAGGAGAAAAGAAATAGACTTGAGGTAAATGAAAACTTTACATCTACAACGTTTTTTTTTCTTTCAAATTAAGTGATCTGTGTCACTATAGCAAAATAGTTTTTAATCTGGTTAAAATGTACATATCTTCCTATAATTTTTGTGTACTTGAAATATTCCCTAATTTAAAAATGTAAAAATCAGTTGTGAATTTCCTTTATGGATCATGACAGAGTGACAAATACTGGACATAGCTTCATTCTGTAAACAATTGGAAACTGACAAAATATATGAAGCAATTGCTTTCAAACTTTGGGCAATAGGCAGCACAGAATGTGACGACTGAGAGGAGGAAAGCAAGCAAAGTGTGCCCTACATGTAGTTGCTCCCGTTTTCTACCTAGAGGCAATTTCCCAACCACACGTACAGGGAAGGGGAGCACAGGAAGAACGCAGTGGCCTCACTGAACCGAGGAGATGTAAATCACAGTGTAGGAAGACTGAGATGGTTGAAAACTGTGGAGCAGAGTTTCATAAAGGAGAGAGATATGCATAAAAGGAGCTCCAGAAATGTGCATATAGTTCCTTTGAGTCTTTTCTGAGTTTCAAGCTGGATGTGATTCTAGTGAAACTCCACAAAGTCAAGCAAAGAATAATTGGGAATTATAAGCTAAACAATTCCCAGAGCTTATGCAAAAGGAGATTGAGCTCTGACGTCAAAATGAAGAGCCCTTGGAAATAAGCCAGGTCGTCATTGAAGACCCCAGAGGGATGATACCTTGAAATTAGAGCTGAACTAGCCATGGAGACCGGAGTACAACTCTGGACCTGCCCCTTAGAAAACCTTAAAAATAGACCTACAAATGGTCCAACTTATCAACAAGTAATTTAACCTCCTGTCAGAACAAAGTGCAACACTCTTCAAGGAGGACATCAAAATCTACACACTTGGACACAAAATAGCCATGCAGTCCAACATTCAATAAAAAATTACTAGATATACCAAGAACCAGGTAATTGTGACCCATGAGCCAGGGAGAAAAAATTTTAAAAAAATTTTAAATCGCCAGGGCCAAGAAGACTAAAAGAAGTAGTTAAGAAAAGCTACTATGTGATATTCAAATATTTAAATGACAATGTGAACATAATGAGGAGAAAAACAGATTGTGGGGGAAAAAAAAACACTGGAACATCTAGAGATGAAAAATAAATGAAATAATACAATGTTAGAAATGAAATTTTCACTGACTGGTATCAGAAGGTTTGACACTGAAGAAGAAATGATCAATAAACCTAAAGCCAATAAAATATAATCTCTCCAAAATGAAGCAAGAAAAGAAATGTGCCTGGGGGAAAAAGGAGCAGAGCATTAGTTACACATGGGACAATATCAAGCAGTGTTACACACACACACACACACACAGACAAAATTGCACGGAGTCAAATCATAGTCAAATTGCTGAAAACCAGTGAGAAGGCAGACTTGAGTAGACATTTCTCCAAGGAGGATATACAAATGGCTAATAAATATATGAAAAGATGCTCAACATCACTAATAATCAGAGAAATACAAATCAAAACCACAGTGAACTATTACCTTACACCCATTAGGGTTGTATATTAAAAAAATAGAAAATAACAAGTGTTAGCAGGGATGTGGATAAGTTGGAACCTTTCGGCACAGTAGATAGGATTGTAAACTGGTGCAAATGCTAAGGGAATAGTATGGAGGTTCCTCAACAAATTAAAAATAGAACCACCATATGATCCAGAAATCTTACTTCTGGGTAGGTATCCAAAAGAACCAAAAGCAGTGTTTTCAAAAGATACTTGCATACCCATGTTCATAACAGTATTATTCACAATAGTCAGGAGGTGGAAGCAACCCAAATGTCCACTGAGAGATGAATGAATACACAAAATATGGTGTAGACATATAATGGAGTACTATGCAGCTGTTAAATACTGTGTAGCCTGATACATGATACAACTTGGATGTACCTTAAGAATATTATGCTAAGTGAAATAAGCCAGTCACAAAATGACAAATACTGTATGATTCCACTTATATGAAGATTCCAGAGTAGTTATATTCATAGAAATAGAAAGTAGAATGGTGGTTACCAGGCCTGGGAGGAGAAGGAAAAGGGCAGTTACTGCTTAATGGGTATAGAGTTTGAGTTCCACAGGATGAAAAGTTTCTGGACATCTCTTTTACAACAATATAAATATACTTAACACTACTGAACTGTACACTTTAAAAGGTTAAGATGATATATTTTATATGTGCTTCTTACCACAAAAAATATTGAAAAATTTAACATCCATTATGAAAATTCAACAAATTAGGAATAAAAAGGATTTTTTCTACAGATAAAGAGCGTTTATTTTTAAAAAAACCCAAAAACCTAGAGGTAACATCACACTTACATACTTAATGGTGAAAGACTGAATACTTTCTCCCTAAGATTAGGAAAAAGGCAAAAATACATCCTTATACCAACACTCTTCAAATTTGTACTGGAGGTCCTACTAGTGTAATAAAGCAAGAAAAATGAAGAAAGGCTGGAACAATTCTGTTGGAACAATTGGATACCAAAATGGAAAACAGTGAACTTTAATCCTTATCTCACACTATCTGCAAAAATTAACTCAAATTGAAATACAGATGTAATTGTAGAAGCTAAATCTATAAAACTTCTCAAAGAAACCAGAAGACAATCTTCATGACACTGGGATAGGCAAAGGTATTTTAGTTAGTAGCAGAAATACTCTGTTCTTATGCCTGTGTGTTGAGGTTTAGAAAGGTGACACAACTGATTTGTTTAATCCACTTTATTTCGTCCTTATGCTAGAATGTTGTTGTTGTGCTAGCAGCACTGTCTTCTAGTTTGCTTTGTCTATGACTCAGATTAGCCCAGTCTGTTTCTGCTAATGGAGCAAAGCAGTCTCACCCACACAGACTTCATTAACTCATAGCTATTTCAGCTTGTAACTGTCACTAAGAAAAATGTAAAAATGTGGAAACTTCGGGAAATGAGATTTTCCTTCTCGCTGTTGAATGCCTTTCTATTATGACCATGGAATCAAAGAATCACAGTGAGCGTGGCAAAGATTCGATCTTAGCTTAATTTGGGGAAGACATCAGTGATTTAAAAGAAAAATAGGTACTTCGACAACCATTTATTTTTTTTTTTGCTTTACAGTGATATAAAAAAATCATTACCTTGTAATTTATGTAGTCATGTCAACAGTTACCTTAATCCAAATGAATGCCATGAATATGTTACCAAAAATGTTTGTGCAATCCGTATATTATGGGATTCATATGGCTGGAGCCATATGAATGAGCTCCCTTAAGGAGTATTAAATATTTCTAATAGCCACATATACAGTCTCTTCTAGCCCTTAATATCTTTATTCTAGAGTTTGTGATCTAGTCTGTATTTCTTGTGTTGCTATTTTAAATATTTTCTTACATGCAGGACATACTGGGGCTGGAAAACAGCTGGTCAATGTCTTTTAAATAATAATGTCATATTTAAAGACTCATGGTCAGGCACTTTTCTATCATGCTTTTTCCAAACTTAATAATCTTAATTCCTTTAATCTTTAATCATGCATCCAATTGCCTAGGCCTTTTCTTAATCCCCAGTACTAGATATGAGATAGTTCCAACCATGTGTTTAGAACAGAGAGAGATTGCAATTCCCCGTTAACTTTGATTAGAACCAGTTTCTCTGGAGCATAAGAATATACTTCCCATGCCTCGTGGCATAAGATAAATTCTTCTGAAGAGTACAGAGCAATGCTCTGTCACGCATCCAGCTGTTCCTTCTTTTATTACTTAGAGTCTCGCCAACTGATGAATCAAACGGACACTGCCTATTATGTGTTGTCTATGGGAACATTCTTGAGGATGGATTAACCAACTCCAATTCAAGCTTTGCCCTGGATAGCATTCCTTATAGTAAAATGACCAGGTGGAGGAATAATCTTTGAAATATATTAAGGAATATAATTTTACTTGAGGAATATAATTTTCTTCCTGATGAAATTCATTCATGTCCTTAACAAAGATGAGCATCTTTCAAGATACACAAGATCAAATCAGTATTATTAACTCTTTACCTAAAATAAATCATTGTGCTACTAAAATGAAAGGGTAAATATTAATTTACAAATTACATGTTCTATGTAATCTGTGCTCTTCTATAAGAAAATTCTCCAGGTTCTCTTGAATCAAATAGTGATCATACTGAGCAGAAAATGAAGAGCTTGAGAACAAGGCTGGCTCTCTCAAGCCCAGATAAACTCTATCCCAAGGTTGGATATCAGATTCTTCCGAAATCTTCCCCTCTCTGTTGGAACAAAATGATTCTTAGTAATAGAAATATAATAGTAATAGTAAAGTTTTGGAATGTAATTAGAGTTAGTAACAGTACAAGTCAGTCTAAACAATGTGATGTTCAACAAGCACAAACAAGTAGAAATTGAAAATAGCTGTACATCTAGAAAACAATGTTCAAAAAAATTTCAGCTGAAATGATTGCTTAGGATACTAATCCAGTGACGAGGCCAAGATATAAGAGAATGCTTTATAACTGGTACAGGCTTGAACATTTTTTAATAATTACTTTAGATCAAAAGCAGTGCTTTCATTACCTGTAGCTTCTAATAATTTAAATCAATCTCTAAACAACTAATAAAATTCTAGGATTTTAGACATCATTGGCATTGTGGAGGCAAATTATATAACTGAGTAAATGGTGCCCTTTTCCTGTTTTTCAGTAGTTCCAGTCTTTATAGTAAAAGTTAGTGTTAATAATCAACTACCATAAGCTTGTTTTTTCAGAGGAAAATAGTTTACTCTTATTTTTGGTAACAGAATTGAATTTCAACTGTTTATAACTCAGCTATGTGGAAACCTTAAGTATTTTAGATGAAATTAATTAAAATGAAAAATCTTCTTTTTATTATTGTCTACCTACCTTCAGAGGAGACCCTGTCAAAAAAAAAAAAAGCCAATATTATTTCTTTTTTATTTGAAAAGTTTAAACAATGGAGAAAAGTCAAGATATCACTAAAACAAGTACTCATGAAATCTGAAGCCAGAATTGTCACAATGTTCACATTTTGACCTTCAGATATTGTTATAATGAAAAAATAAAACTTCACTGATGACATTTTTTAACATATTTATTAGAGTATAATTGTTTTACAATGGTGTGTTAGTTTCTGCTTTATAACAAAGTGAATCAGTTATACATACACATATGTCCCCATATCTCTTCCCTCTTGAATCTCCCTCCCTCCCACCCTCCCTATCCCACCCCTCTAGGTGGTCACAAAGCCCGAGCTGATCTCCCACTGCTATGGGGCTGCTTCCCACTAACTATCTATTGTACCTTTGGTAGTGTATATATGTCCATGCCACTCTCTCACTTCGTCACAGCTTACCCTTCCGCCTCTCCGAATCCTCAAGTCCATTCTCTAGTAGGTCTGCATATTTATTCCCATCTTGCCCTTAGCTTCTTCTGACCATTTTTTTTCTTTTTTCTTTTTTCTTTTGAGATTCCATATATATGTATTAGCATACGGTATTTGTTTTCCTCTTCCTGACTTACTTCACTCTGTATGACAGTCTCTAGGTCCATCCACCTCACTACAAATTACTCAGTTTCGTTCCTTTTTATGACTCAGTAATATTCCATTGTATATATGTGCCAAATCTTCTTTATCCATTCATCTGTTGATGGACACTTAGGTTGCTTCCATGTCCTGGCTACTGTAAATAGAGCTGTAATGAACATTGTGGTACATGACTCTTTTTGAATTATGGTTTGCTCAGGGTACATGCCCAGTAGTGGGATTGCTGGGTCATATGGTAGCTCTATTTTTAGTTTTTTAAGGACCCTCCATACTGTTCTCCATAGTGGCTGTATCAATTTACATTCCCACCAACAGGGAAAGAGGGTTCCCTTTTCTCCACACCCTCTCCAGCATTTATTGTTTGTAGATTTTTTGATGATGGCCATTCTGACCAGCGTGAGATGATATCACATTGTAGTTTTGATTTGCATTTCTCTAATGATTAATGATGTTGAGCATTCTTTCATGTGTTTGTTGGCAATCTTTATATGTTCTTTGGAGAAATGTCTATTGAGGTCTTCTGCCCATGTTTGGATTGGGTTCTTTGTTTTTTTTGATATTGAGCTGCATGAGTTGCTTGTATGTTTTGGAAATTAATCCTTCGTCAGTTGCTTCATTTGCAAATATTTTCTCCCATTCTGAGGGTTGTCTTTTCAACTTGTTTATGGTTTCCTGTCCTGTGCAAAAGCTTTTAAGTTTCATTAGGTCCCATTTGTTTATTTTTGTTTTTTATTTCCATTTCTCTAGGATGTGGGTCAAAAAGGATCTTGCTGTGATTTATGTCATAGTGTTCTGCCTATGTTTTCCTCTAAGAGTTTGAAGGTGTCGGGCCTTACATTTAGGTGTTTAATCCATTCTGGGTTTATTTTTGTGTACAGTGTTAGGGAGTGTTCTAATTTCATTCTTTTACAGGTAGCTGTCCAATTTTCCCAGCACCACTTATTGAAGAGGCCGTCTTTTCTCCACTGTATATTCTTGCCTCCTTTATCAAAGATAAGGTGACCATATGTTCGTGGGTTTATCTCTGGGCTTTCTATCCTGTTCCATTGATCTATATGTCTGTTTTTGTGCCAGTAACATACTGTCTTGATTACTGTAGCTTTGTAGTATAGTCTGAAGTCAGGGAGCCTGATTCCTCCAGCTCTGTTTTTCTTTCTCAAGATTGCTTTGGCTATTCGGGGTCTTTTGTGTTTCCACACAAATTGTGAAATTTTTTTTTCTAGTTCTGAGAAAAATGTCAGTGGTAGTTTGATACAGATTGCATTGAATCTGTAGATAGCTTTGGGTAGTAGAGTCATTTTCACAATGTTGATTCTTCCAATCCAAGAACATGGTATATCTCTCCATCTATTTGCACATCTTTAATTTCTTTCATCAGTGTCTTATAATTTTCTGCATACAGATCTTTTGTCTCCTTAGGTAGGTTTATTCCTAGATATTTTATTCTTTTTGTTGCAATGGTAAATGGGAGTGTTTTCTTAATTTCACTTTCAGATTTTTCAACATTAGTGTATAGGAATGCACGAGATTTCTGTGCATTAATTTTGTATCCTGCTACTTTACCAAATTCATTGATTAGCTCTAGTAGTTTTCTGGGAGCAACTTTAGGATTCTCTATGTATAGTATCATGTCATCTGCAAACAGTGACAGTTTTACTTCTTCTTTTCCAATTTGGATTCCTTTTATTTCTTTTTCTTCTCCGAATCCTGTGGCTAAAACTTCCAAAACTATGTTGAATAAAAGTGGTGAGAGTGGGCAACCTTGTCTTGTTCCTGATCTTAGTGGAAATGGTTTCAGTTTTTCACCATTGAGGATGATGTTGGCTGTGGGTTTGTCATATATGTCCTTTATTATGTTGTGGAAAGTTCCCTCTATGCCTACTTTCTGCAGGGCTTTTATCATAAATGGGTGTTGAATTTTGTCGAAAGCTTTCTCTGCATCTATTGAGATGATCATATGGTTTTTCTCCTTCAATTTGTTAATATGATGTATCACGTTGATTGATTTGCGTATATTGAAAAATCCTTGCATTCCTGGGATAAACCCCACTTGATCATAGTGTATGATCCTTTTAATGTGCTGTTGGATTCTGTTTGCTAGTATTTTGTTGAGGATTTTTGCATCTATGTTCATCAGTGATATTGGCCTGTAGTTTTCTTTCTTTGTGACATCTTTGTTTCCTTTTGGTATCAGAGTGATGGTGGCCTCGTAGAATGAGTATGGGAGTGTTCCTCCTTCTGCTTTATTTTGGAAGAGTTTGAGAAGGATAGGTGTTAACTCTTCTCTAAATGTTTGATAGAATTCTCCTGTGAAGCTATCTGGTCCTGGACTTTTGTTTGTTTGAAGATTTTTAATCACAGTTTCAATTTCAGTGCTTGTGATTTGTGTGTTCATATTTTCTATTTCTTCCTGGTTCAGTCTCAGAAGGTTGTGCATTTCTAAGAATTTGTCCATTTCTTCCAGGTTGTCCATTTTATTGGCATACAGTTGCTTATAGTAATCTCTCATGATCCTTTGTATTTCTTCAGTGTCAGTTGTTACTTCTCTTTTTTCATTTCTAATTCTATTGATTTGAGTCTTCTCATTTTTTTTCTTGTTACGTCTGGCTAATGGTTTATCAATTTTGTTTATCTTCTCAAAGAACCAGTTCTTAGTTTTATTGATCTTTGCTATCATTTCCTTCATTTCTTTCTCATTTATGTCTGATCTGATCTTTATGATTTCTTTCCTTCTGCTAACTTTGGGGGGTTTTTATTCTTCTTTCTCTAATTGCTTTAGGTGTAAGGTTTGGTTGTTTATTTGACATGTTTCTTGTTTCTTAATGTAGGGTTGTATTGCTATAAACTTCCTTCTTAGAACTGCTTTTGCTGCATCCCATAGGTTTTGGGTCATTGTGTTTTCATTGTCATTTGTTTCTAGGTATTTTTTGATTTCCTCTTTGATTTCTTCAGTGATCTCTTGGTTATTAAGTAGTGTGCTGTTTAGCCTCCATGTGTTTGTATTTTTTACAGACGTTTTCCTGTAATTGATATCTGGTCTCATAGCATTGTGTTTGGAAAAGATACTTGATATGATGTCAACTTTCTTAAATTTACCAAGGCTTGATTTGTGACCCAAGATATGATCTATCCTGGAGAATGTTCCATGAGCACTTGAGAAGAATGTGTATTCTGTCATTTTTGGATGGAATGTCTTATAAATATCAATTAAGTTCCTCTTGTTTAATGTATCATTTAAAGCTTGCTTTTCCTTATTTATTTTAATTTTGGATGATCTGTCCATTGGTGAAAGTGGGGTGTTAAAGTCCCCTACTATGATTGTGTTACTGTCGATTTCAATCCCTTTTACGGCTGTTAGCATTTGCCTTATGTATTGAGGTGCTCCTATGTTGGGTGCATAAATATTTACAATTGTTATATCTTCTTCTTGGACTGATCCTTTGATCATTATGTAGTGTCCTTCTTTGTCTCTTGTAATAGTCTTTGTTTTAAAGTCAATTTTGTCTGATATGAGAATTGCTACTCCAGCTTTCTTTTGATTTCCATTTGCATGGAATATCATTTTCCATCCCCTCACTTTCAGTCTCTATGTGTCCCTAGGTCTGAAGTGGATCTCTTGTAGACAGCATAAATACGGGTCTTGTTTTTGTACCCATTCAGCCAGTCTATGTCTTTTGGTTGGAGCATTTAATCCATTTACATTTAAGGTATTTACCGATATGTATGTTCCTATTACCATTTTCTGAATTGTTTTCGGGGTTTTTTGTAGGTCTTTTCCTTCTCTTGTGTTTCCTGCCTAGAGAAGTTCCTTTAGCATTTGTTGTAAAGCTGGTTTGGTGGTGCTGAATTCTCTTAGCTTTTGCTTGTCTGTAAAGATTTTAATTTCTTCCTCAAATCTTTATGAGATCCTTTCTGGATAGAGTAATCTTGGTTGTAGGTCTTTCCCTTTCATCACTTTAAATATGTCCTGCCACTCCCTTCCTACTTGCAGTGTTTCTGCTGAAAGATCAGCTGTTAACCTTACGGGGATTCCCTTATGTGTTATTTGTTGTTTTTCCCTTGCTGCTTTTAATATTTGTTCTTTGCATTTAATTTTTGATAGTTTGATTAATATGTGTCTTGGCGTGTTTCTTCTTGGATTTATCCTGTATGGGACTCTCTGTGCTTCCTGGACTTGATTAACTATTTCCTTTCCCATAATAGGGAAGTTTTCAACTATAATCTCTTCAAATATTTTCTCAGTCCCTTTCTTTTTCTCTTCTTCCTCTGGGACCCCTATAACTCCAATGTTGGTGTGTTTAATGTTGTCCCAGAGGTCTCTGAGATTGTCCTCAATTCTTTTCATTCTTTTTTCTTTATTCTGCTCTGCAGTAGTTATTTCCACTATTTTTTCTTCCAGGTCACTTATCCATTCTTCTTCCTCAGTTATTCCGCCATTGATCCCATCTAGAGAATTTTTAATTTCATTTATTATGTTGTTCATGATTGTTTGTTTGCTCTTTAGTTCTTCTAGGTCCTTGTTAAACGCTTCTTGTATTTTCTCCATTCTATTTCCAAGATTTTGGATCATCTTTACTATCATTATTCTGAATTCTTTTTTAGGTAGACTGCCTATTTCCTCTTCATTTGTTAAGTCTGGTGGGTTTTTGCCTTGCTCCTTCATCTGCTGTGTGTTTCTCTGTCTTCTCATTTTGCTTAACTTACTGTGTGGGTGTCTCCTTTTCTCAGGCTGCAGGTTCATAGTTTCCATTATTTTTGGTGTCTGTCCCCAGTGGCTAAGGTTGGTTCAGTGGGTTGTGTAGGCTTCCTGGTGGAGGGGACTAGTGCCTGTGTTCTGGTGGATGAGGTTGGATCTTGTCTTTCTGGTGGGCAGGTCTAAGTCTGGTGGCGTGTTTTGTGATGTCTGTGGCCTTATTATGATATTAGGCAGCCTCTGTGCTAATGGATGGTGTTGTTTTCCTGTCTTGCTAGTTGTTTGGCATAGGGTGTCCTGCACTGTAGCTTGCTGGTGGTTGAGTGGAGCTGGGTCTTGGCATTGAGATGGAGATCTCTGGGAGATTTTCGCCATTTGATATTACATGGAGCTGCAAGGTCTCTTCTGGACCATTTTCCTGAACTTGGCTCTCCCACCTCAGTGGCACAGCCCTGACGCCTGGCTGGAGCACCAAGAGCCTGTCGTCTGCACAGCTCAGAATAAAAGGGCGAAAAAAGAAGAAAGAAAGAAAGAGGAAGCTAAAATAAAATAAAATAAAGTTATTAAAATAAAAAATAATTATTAAGAAAAAAAATTTTTAAGTAATAAAAAAAAAAAGTGGACACACAGAACCCTAGGACAAATGGTAAAAGCAAAGATATACAGACAAAATCACACACAGAAGCATACAGATACATACTCACAAAAAGAGAAAAAGGGAAAAAATATATATATATATCGTTGCTCCCAAAGTCCACCTCCTCAAGTTGGGATGATTCGTTGTCTATTCAGGTATTCCACAGATGCAGGGCACATGAAGTTGATTGTGGAGATTTAATCCGCTGCTCCTGAGGCTGCTGGGAGAGATTTCCCTTTCTGTTCTTTGTTCGCATAGCTCCCAGGGTTCAGCTTTGGATTTGGACCAGCCTCTGCGTGTAAGTTGCCTGAGGGCCTCTGTTCTTCCTCAGGTAGGACGGGGTTAAAGGAGCAGCTGATTCGGGGGCTCTGGCTCACTCTGGCCAGGGGGAGGGAGGAGTACAGATGCAGAGTGAGCCTGTGGCAGCAGAAGCAGGCGTGACGTTGCACCAGCCTGAGGCGCGCCGTGCGTTCTCCTGCAGAAGTTGTCCCTGGATCACGGGACCCTGGCAGTGGTGGGCTGCACCGGCTCCCGGGAGGGGAGGTGTGGATAGTGACCTGTGCTTGCACACAGGCTTCTTGGTGGCGGCAGCAGCAGCCTTAGCGTCTCATGCCCGTCTCTGGGGTCCGCGCTGATAGCCGCGTCTCGCATCCGTCTCTGGAGCTCCTTTAAGCGGCGCTCTGAATCCCCTCTCCTCACGCACCAGGAAACAATGAGGTAAGAAAAAGTCTCTTTCCTCTTCAGCAGTTCCAGACTTTTTCCCGGACTCCCTCCCGGCTAGCTGTGGTGAAGTAGCCCCCTTAAGGCTGTGTTCACGCCGCCAACCCCAGTCCTCTCCTGCGATCTGACCGAAGCTGAGCCTCAGCTCCCAGCCCCGCCCGCCCCAGCGGGTGAGCAGACAACCCTCTCGGGCTGGTGAGCGCTGGTCGGCGCTGAGCCTCTGTGCGGGAATCTCTCTGCTTTGCCCTCCGCACCCCTGTGGCTGCGCTCTCCTCCGTGGCTCCGAAGCTTCCCCCCTCTGCCACCCGCAGTCTCCGCCCGCAAAGGGGCTTCGTAGTGTGTGGAAATCTTTCCTCCTTCACAGCTCCCTCCCACTGGTGCAGGTCCCGTCCCTATTCTTTGTCTCTGTTTTTTCTTTTTTCTTTTGCCCTACCCAGGTACGTGGGGAGTTTCTTGCCTTTTGGGAGGTCTGAGGTCTTCTGCCAGCGTTCAGTAGGTGTTCTGTAGGAGTTGTTCCACATGTAGATGTATTTCTGATGTATTTGTGGGGAGGAAGCTGATCTCCGCGTCTTACTCTTCCGCCATCTTGAAGCTCCTCTCTCCACTGATGAGATTTAAATTGGCTTTGTTTCCTTTGCCAGATCCTTTCCCTTTCTATCTGCTCAGAAGCAACCGCTGTCATTACTTTGGTGGCTATTCTCCCAGCTTTTTTACTTTTGCTACTTTTCATTCATAGGAATTTAAAATTTTTTATTAGTTCATTAATTGTTAGAATTGTGTTGAAAACTGTTGTAATTTATACATTTATTGGGATAAAATGACATCTTTATTAAATCTTCCAATTCATAAACAAAATTTTTTCTTCTATTTATTCAGGTTTCTTTTTATTTCCTTTAATAAATAATTTTCTCCATGTTTTATAAATCTTTTGTTTGATTTATTCATGCTAGCTGTAGATTTTATTGCTATTAAATATAGAATTATATTATGGCTACATTTTCTTGATATTTTAAGACTAATATATATGAGCAGTAGTGATTTTTGTCTGCTGATCTTGTATCAACAGTCCTACAAAAGTCTTTTGCTAATTTTTAGATTCTCTGAAATTATCATCTGAAAATAATGACAATTTTGCTTTATTCTTTGCAAGTCTTACTTTTTTGTCTTGTTCACTGGCTGTGATATCTAGTACCATGTTGAAGAGTAGTGAGTTTAGTAAGGTTTTACTGGCTTATTTGAAGGTATTTCTGATAAAGATTATCATTAACTGTGATGTTTGATATAGGTTTTTGATAGATATCCTGTATGAATTTAAGGAATTTCCCTTTAATTCCTAGTTTACTGAGCTATTTTTTACATTACAAATTAGTATTAAGTTTTCCTAATTTTACTGCATCTATTGAAATGACCATATGACTTTTCTTCAGTCTGCTATGTAATGAATCACATAGAAAATTTTGATGTTCTGTTTTTAAATTCCTGCATAAGCTCAAATTAGTCAAAATGTATGGTGTTTAACCATAAAATTTTTTTTAACATGGAATCATCTTTGACATCAGCTGTTCTTTGGTGTTTTTCTAATTTATTATTATTATTATTTTTTAAAGTATTTGTTTCATTTATTTATTTATGGCTGTGTTGGGTCTTCGTTTCTGTGCGAGGACTTTCCCTAGTTGTGGCAAGCGGGGGCCACTCTTCATCATGATGTGTGGGCCTCTCACTATCGCGGCCTCTCTTGTTGCAGATCACAGGCTCCAGACGCGCAGGCTCAGTAATTGTGGCTCATGGACCTAGTTGCTCCACGGCATGTGGGATCCTCCCAGACCAGGGCTCGAACCTATGTCCCCTGCACTGGCAGGCAGATTCTCAACCACTGCGCCACCAGGGAAGCCCTAATTTATTATTTTTAATTCTCTACTTTTTTATTTGATAATTTTTTCTTCCAACTTTTTGAGATATAACTGACATACAGCACTGTATAAGTGTAAGGTGCACAGCATAATGATTTGACTTACATCATAAAATGATTATCACAGTAAATTTAATGAATATCCATCATCTCATATAGATACCAAATTAAAGAAATAAAAAAATTTTGTGTGTGTGGTGAGAACTGTTAGGATGTACTCTCTTCAGAACTTTCATATATAATATACAGCCGTGTTAATTATGCTTATCATGTTGTACATTACGTCACTGGTACTTAGTTATCTTATCACTGGAAGTTTGTCTTACCTTTTGACTGACTTCACCCATACCCCCCTGTTCCCAACCCCCGCCTGTGGTAACCACAAATCTGATAACTTTATCTATGAGTTTGTTTTTATGTTTGTTTGTTTTTGAAGTAAAATTGACCTACAAACTTATATTATTTCATACTGTATTTGTCTTTTTCTCTCTGACATTTCACTATGCATAATATCTTTCAAGGCCATCATGTTGTTGCAAATGGCAAAATTTCATTCTTTTTTATGGCTAATATACTACTGTGAATATATGTACCACATCTTCTTTATCCATTCATCTGTTGATGGGCATTTGGTTTGCTTCCATACCTTGGCTATTGTAAATAATGCTGAAATGAACATGGGGTGCATATATCTTTTGTAGTTAGTGTTTTTGTCTTTTTCTGATATATGTCCAGGAGTGGAATTGCTGGGTCATAGAGTAGTTCTGTTCTTAGTTTTTTGAGAAACCTTCAAACTGTTCTCCATAGCGACTGTACCAATTTACATTCCCACCAACAGTATGGGAGGGTTCCCTTTTCTCCACACCCTCTCCAGCATATGTTATTTGTAGGCATTTTTATGATGGCCATTCTGACTGGGGTGAGGTGATACCTCATTGTAGTTTTGATTTGCATTTCTCTAATAATTATCAATGTTGAGCACTTTTTCATTTGCTTCGGCTTCTTTCTTTAATGGTGTTTTTTAAAGAGCAAATTTTTCATTTTGATGTCCAGTCGCTCGATTTTTTCTGTTATTGCTGCTGCTTTTTCCATTTTGTTGAAGAAATCTTTGTACCCTATATCAGTTTCCTGTAGCTGCTGTATCAAATTTCCATAAACTCCCAGTTCTAGATGCCAGAATTTGGAGATCAAGATGCTCATAGAGCTACACCCTCTTTGAAGACTTTAGAGTCTCTTGTGCACCTTCCAGCTTCTGGTGGATCCAGAAGTTCCTTGGTTTATGGTCCCATTGCTCCAGTCTCTGTCTCTATGATCACATACCTCCTCATTTACTGTCTTGCAATTCTCTCTACTTCTCTCTTATAAGGACAGATGTGTTTGCAATTACTGCCCCCCTCCCACCCTGCCATAATCCAGGATAAGCTCCTCTCATTGAGATCCTTAATTTACATCATTAGACATACAAGGTCATATTCATCACATCCACGGATTAGGATGTAGACATATCTTTTTTTTGTTTTTTAACATCTTTATGGGAGTATAATTGCTTTACATTGTTGTGTTAGTTTCTGCTTTATAACAAAGTGAATCAGCTATATGTATACATATATCCCCATATCCCCTCCCTCGTGTGTCTCCCTCCCACACTCCCTACCCCATCCCTCTAGGTGGTCACAAAACACTGAGCTGATCTCCCTGTGCTATGCAGCCACTTCCCACTAGCTATCTATTTTACATTTGGTAGTGTATATATGTCCATGCTACACACTCACTTCATCCCAGCTTACCCTTCCCCCTTCCCGTGACCTCAAGCCCTTTCTCTGCGTCTGCATCTTTATTCCTGTTCGGCCCCTAGGTTTGTCAGAACTTTTGTTTCGTTTTGTTTTTAGATTCCATATATATATATGTGTTAGCATACAGTATTTGTTCTTCTCTTTCTGACTTACTTCACTCTGCATGACAGACTCTAGGTCCATCCACCTCATGACAAATAACTATTTCGTTTCTTTTTATGGCTGAGTAATATTCCACTGTATATATGTGCCACATCTTCTTGCAGAAATATCTTTTTGAGGGCCACCATTCAGCCCACTACCTATCCCAAGGTAACAAAGATAAGCTATTTTTTTTTCTCCTAGAAACTTCATAATTTTAGCATTGACATTTAGATCTGCCAGCCATCTTGACTTATTTTTCTGTATGGTAAGATGTAGTATAATTGTCCATTTTTTTCCATATTGATATACAATTGATGCAGATTATTTGTTGAAAACACTTTACTTTTCACAATGAATTGCACTGGTATATTTGCAACAAATCATTTGACCAAAATGAGTGGATCTATTTCTGGACTCTTTTATTTTTCATTAATCTATTTAGCTATCCTTATGCCAATTCCACATTGTATTAATTACTGTAGCTTTATGGAAGTCTTAAAGTCAAGAGTGTGAGTCTTCTAGTTTTTCTGTTCCTTTTCAAGATCGTTTAGTTCTTTCAGGTCCTTTATATTTCCATATAAATTTTACTACCAGATTGTCAATTTTTACCAAAAATAACAAAGCCTTCTGGAATTTGGACTAAAGTTGAATCTATAGATTAGTTTAGATCAATGAATCTGTAGATCAATTTAGAAAGAAATAACATCTCTAAAATATTGAGTCTTCCATCTAATGAACATGGTATATTTCTCCATTTATATCAGTATTTTAAAATATATCTTAGCAATGTGTTTGTGGTTTTCAAATGTAATGATCTTTGATTTTTTTAAAAAATTTATTCCTTACTAGCCTGAACCAGGAAGAAATAGAAAATATTACCAGACCAATCACAAGCACTGAAATTGAAACTGTGATTAAAAATCTTCCAACAAACAAAAGCCCAGGGCCAGATGGCTTCACAGGCGAATTCTATCAAACATTTAGAGAAGAGCTAACACCTATACTTCTCAAACTCTTCCAAAGTATAGCATAGGGAGGAACATTCCCAAACTCAATCTATGAGGCCACCATCACCCTGGCCCCAAAACCAGACAAAGATGTCACAAAAAAAGAAAACTACAAGCCAATATCACTGATGAACATAGATGCAAAAATCCTCAACAAAATACTAGCAAACAGAATCCAACAGCACATTAAAAGGATCATACACCATGATCAAATGGGGTTTATCCCAGGAATGCAAGGATTCTTATATATACGCAAATCAATCAATGCGATAAACCATATTAACAAATTGAAGGAGAAAAACCATATGATCATCTCAATAGATGCAGAGAAAGCTTTCGACAAAATTCAACACCCATCTATGATAAAACCCCTCCAGAAAGTAAGCATAGAGGGAACTTTCCTCAACATAATAAAGGCCATATATGACAAACCCACAGCCAACATCATCCTCAATGGTGAAAAACAAACCATTTCCACTAAGATCAGGAACAAGACAAGGTTGCCCACTCTCACCACTATTGTTCAACATAGTTTTGGAAGTTTTAGCCACAGCAATCAGAGAAGAAAAAGAAATAAAAGGAATCCAAATCGGAAAAGAAGAAGTAAAGCTGTCACTGTTTGCAGATGACATGATACTATACATAGAGAATCCTAAAGATGCTACCAGAAAACTACTAGAGCTAATCAATGAATTTCGTAAAGTAGCAGGATACAAAATTAATGCACAGAAATCTCTTGCATTCCTATACACTAATGTTGAAAAATCTGAAAGTGAAATTAAGAAAACACTCCCATTTACCATTACAACAAAAAGAATAAAATGTCTAGGAATAAACCTACCTAAGGAGACAAAAGACCTGTATGCAGAAAATTATAAGACACTGATGAAAGAAATTAAAGATGATCCAAATATTTATTTTCTAATTCTTTGTTTCTTGCATGTAGAAACACAATTAATTTTTATATATAGACCTTGACACACTGCTCAATTCACCTATTGGATCTAGCAGAATTTTTATAGAATCCTTTAGAGTTTCTGAAAATAAAATTTGACCTCTATTTCTGTTGATCTTTTTACTTTTCTGCCTAATTACATTGTCTCGGACTTCAGTAGAATGTTGAATAGAATTGGTAAGAACAGACTTCATTCAGTATTTTAACAGTAAGTTAAATTTGGTGTAGATTTTTCTTAGACGCTTTTATCAAATCAGAGAATCTTTTTTAGTTTGCCTAGAGTTTTTGTTTTTGTCATAGTTGGGTGTTAAATATGTTCATATGATTTTTTGTACCTATTTTGTACATATTTTCTGTACCTCCTCTGCACCTGACCACGTGATTATTTTTTATTCGGTTTGTGTGATGAGTTATATTGACTGGTTTTTCAATGTTAAACCAAACATGCATTCCCAGGATAATCCTTGGTTATTCATATCATATTATCCTATTAATATACTGCTGAATTAAATTTGCTGATATTTGGTTAAGAAATTTTGTACCTATGTTAATGAGAGGTATTAGTCTATAGTTGATTTTATTTTGCTATGGGTTTGTCATCATTTAATATCAGAGTTATGCTGCTATACTGGTCTCATAAAATGAGTTGGGAAGTGTTCTTTCCTCTTGTATTTCCTGAAAGAGTTTGAGTAAGATTGGCCCGGGGGGGGTGGGTGTCAAAAATCAATTTGTTTACCAGTTTTCATCAGTTTAGTAAGTTGTGTTTTTGAGGAATTTGTCTATTTCATCTACATCATCAGGTGTGGGCTTAATTATGTCCATAATAGTTCCTTACTATCTTTCTAATTACTATAGGATTTATGGTCATATTGCCTATTATATTTTGGATATTTATATTTGTGTGTTTTTTTCCTAGCTCAGTGTTTTTAGGGTATATAAATTTTAATAATCTTTTCAAGAACCAACCTAGCTTGAAGGATTTTCTCTTTATTTCCATATAAATAATTTCTGTTCTCTATTATCTTCTCCTGTCTATTGATATTGTGTTTATGTTGCTTAGATCATTGATTTTTAGAACTTTTTGTTTTCATATGTTTTACTATATATATTATATATCTCACAATACATTGCTATTGATTTTGCTTCAGTCAAGCATCTTTCAAAGAATTGGGTAAAATTGAAAAGAAAAAGATATACCTTTCTTAATCATTTCCAGAACTCTTCAATCCTTCTGTAGATTCAAGTTTCCAACTAGTGGTGTTTTATCTCCAGCCTGAAGAACTTCCTTTTATTTCTTGTGGTATAGTTATAACTAATAGCAAGTTTTCTCAGTTTTTGTTTGTTGGAAAATGGCTTTATTTCATCTTCATTTTTTAAGATTTTTTTGCTGAATATAGAATTCCAGATTAGCCATTTTGGCTCACTGGCAAAGCTCTCATATTATAATATGAAATAAATGGGGAAAAAATTAAAGCTATACCTCTTAAAGCTCCATCTTTGCCTTATCCTTGTGCTTGGAGTTTTCAAAGAAATACAGATCAAGAGACATAAATTGCTGTGACAACTAAACACAAATCCTGACATATTTCTTTGCAGTCAGAGGGCTTATGGAAGTAAAACTGACTCGTGAAAGACCCTGTAACAGCTTTAGAGATGATCCAGAAGATGATTAAAGGACTGGAAACCAAGACTGACTCTGAGAGTTTAATAAAGCTGGAACTATACAACTTGATGAACAAAAAAACTCCACAGTCATTTCATGCCAGTCTTTTAAAAATTTTTTTACTTTAAGTACAGTTGATTTATAATACAGTATTAGTTTCAGGTGTACAACATAGTGATTCAATATTTTTATAAATTAAACTCCATTTAAAGTTATTACAAACTAATGGCTATATTTCCTTGTGCTATATGATATACCCTTGTTGCTTACTTATCTGATACATAGTAGTTTATATCTCTTAATACCTTATGCCTATCTTGCTGCTTCCCCCTTTCTTCTCCCCACTGTAATCACTAGTTTGTTCTCTGTATCTGTTTAGTTGTATTCATTTATTTGTTTTATTTTTTAGATTCCACATATAAATGATAACATAGATTATTTGTCTTTCTCTGGCTTATCTCACTAAGCATAATACCTTCTATGTCCATCCACGTTCTTGCAAATAGCAGAATTTCATTCTTTTTTATGGCTGAGTAACATTCCATTGTGTGTGTGTATGTATTTCACATCATCTTTATCCATTTATCTGTTGATGGACACTTGGTTTGCTTTCATATCTTGGGTATTGTAAAAAATGCTGCTATGAACATTGAGGTGCATGTATCTTTTTGAATTAGTGTTTTTGTTTTATTTTTTGATATATACCCAGGAGTAGAATTGCTGGATCATACGGTAGTTCTATTTTTAGTTTTTTGAGGAACCTCCATACTGTTTTCCACAGTGGCTGCACCAATTTATATTCCCACAAACAGTGTACTAAGGTTCCTCTTCTCCACATCCTTGCCAACATTTGCTATTTGTAGACTTTTTAATGATAGTCATTTTGACAGGTGTGAGGTGATATCTTATTGTGGTTTTGATTTGTATTTCTCTAATGATTAGTGATGTTAAGCATCTTTTCATGTGCCTGTTGGCCATTTGTATATCTTCTTTGGAAAAATGTCTATTCAGGTCTTCTGTCCATTTTTTAATTGGATTTTTTTTGATATTAAGTTGTATGAGCTATTTATATGTTTTGAATATTAACCTCTTATGAGTCATATCATTTGCAAATATTTTCTCCATTCAGCAGTTTGTCTTTTTGTTTTGTCCATGGGCTTTTTTGCTGTGCAAAAGTTTTTAAGTTTAATTAGGCCCCATTTGTTTATTTTTACTTTTGTTTCTTTTGCCTTAGGAAACAGATCCAAAAAAATATTGCTACAATTTATGTCAAAGAGTGTTCTGCCCATGTTTCCTTCTAGGAGTTGTATGGTTTTCAGTCTTACATTTAGGTCTTCAATCCACTTTCAGTTTATTTTTGTATATGGTATTAGAAAATGTCCTAATTTAATTCTTTTACATGTAGCTGTCCATGTGCCAGTCTTCAAATATACAAAGGGACTGTATTCAGTGAGTGGCAGCCAGCTGTTTGCAAACCCAGATGTGCATAGAACAAGATAAAATGGGTGTAAACTAAATTAGGAGGGACTTAATTTTGTTTGGAATAGTTTCTTATAAGCAATGAAGTTATTGAATAAATCTTCTTCTTTAAAAGTGATGAGAGTTTCTCCTTTATATTTAGAGGGCTCGCATGCTGCTGCTGAAGGAGATGCACAGATTATGTATCTTAAAGGTTCTTCTCACAACTTTCTATTGTCAAAACTTCAGTAGATGGGACTATCCCAAAGCAAGCTCTCCCTCCCTTTATAGGTTCTCATTTACCCCACCTAACAAAGCCATCTGTAAATTTTACATCTGTGAGAAATTTTTAGTATAGCAACGAAGCCTTCTGTGAACTAAGTTTGTCATTGAGACAGATAAGATTCTAGTTTCTGAACAGCCATTCAAAGAAAAAAATTAGCTGCACATAAAGAAATGTGGATAAATTATCATTACTGATATTTTTACTAGAGTCTTTCCTTAAAATAATTTATCTTCAATTACTTTTTTTTCTAAAGACTTACATTTTAGACTTTGGCATTTGGTCCAATTCTGCATAATTTTGAATTACAGAAAAAAGAAGATGTATTAACTGACTGGTATGTTGTAAAAATCTTTTTCTAAGATGCAAGGAATAGATTGATTGAATAGCTTTTTAAAATAGGTGTAAAATCTTTAAATCCCTATTCTGTCACAGCTTTCCTCACAGAAATGACAGTAATCTGACTGAACTTCTTAACTAAATTATGCACAATCATCCACATTAAGCAACACTCATTTTATTCATGGTATAGAGAATCATAGTCTGGCAGTGTTAGGCTCACAGTATAAACAAAGATATCGAGGTTAATTCCTTTGCCTGGTGTTACTTGCTAGGTCCTCTGGCAGAGCCCTGATTAGATCCCAGGCCTCTTGATTCCCAGGTTAATACAATTTCTAGTAAATCAGGCTGCTTCTAACCTATTGGTGTATGTCTCCTACAACTAATTCACCAACATTGGGTGAAGTCACTTAAATGATTATGTAGCCAAAATAGCTCTGAAGGAAACTTCCCTGGGAAGGTTTCAATACTTGCCTTTTAATATTCATTGTTCCTTCTGAATCCAAACAGGCTTGCTCTGAAAGTATTCTTCCCATAATCATTGGTCTTCAAAGCATACCTATTTTGAAATCAATACTTATTTAACAGCTGAAAAATATTCCTTATAAATTGTTTGGTGAGGAAAAACATTATACAACAAAATGTAAACACACAAACACACACACAACACTTCTCTGAAAAAAGAAAGCAAACAAAAATATTGACCAGTCCCATCTCTGAGTGATCATATTTTGAGCGGTTCTTTCTTTCCGATTTCCTTGCTTAGCTATAATATTTAAAATCCAACAATGAGGCCAAAAAAAAAAAAAAATCAAAAGGCTCTCAAGTCCCAATCTTCTTGTGATTTTGATTGGGAACATAATTTAAAGTGAGCATACTTGAGAACTCCTTAGCATTTTGTAGTTCAAATGGAGAGCAGCAATGAACAGCTAACATTTGAGCCTATCAGACAGTCTGCCTACTTGTGAACATTATTCTAAATATAATTTTCCAGTGAAATGATTTGGTTCTTAATACTGCTCAAATATGCCCTCAAATATTAATATCTTAGTGGCTAAAAAGCTACTCAAATTTGACATTCAGTATATTAGGTAATCTGAATTAAAAGCACTACATTCTGAAAGAAGGTTTGATTTTTACTAGGGCAAAAGCAGCCTACTAAAAAAATACATTCTTAGTTTTCAATGTATAATTATAATTCTATTGTATAAATGTCATTAATTTGCCTCTAAGATTGTAATTACTCACTATTTCATGATCTATTCAAATGGTTCAATCAACACTCTTTCACTAAAGAGGTAAAATCATAGAAATAAACCCAAAGTATAAAAGAAACATAAAACATTATTTTTACATTATGGTGCTGGTTGAACATATTTTAGGAATAGATGTCCTTCTAAACTCTCTTGGCGTGTCAGTATATAATGAATCACCCTTAGGACCTATGACATCTTTAAATCTAACCTAACTTTTAATCACTAGTGTAAGTCCGCTTACTGGTATTTGGTTTTCAGTATAAGGCAATGTACCAGAATCTTGTTTAAAGTGGATTTTTATATTCTTGAAGCAAACCAGAGGTATAGCTCTATTTGAATGGCCCCTGCTTTGACTAAAATCATTGAGGCTGGAAAGATTTTTATGTAACAATTTGTTTAAGAGCTCTAAATCAATCTCTGCCGATTATTAATAATCAATTAGTAAATCAACACTGGGACTTCTTTTCTCTGGAACCAAAACTTTAACCCTATAGCTCTTGTTATCTGATTTAATCTTCATCCCATTAGTCATTCTTATTATTTCCTGGATTGTTCTGTGTATCATTTCCAGCTGAGTTCTTCTGAAATTATTTCTTTGTTATTACCATGATAGCTCAGCTGTGGAGAGGCCTTCATATGACTGGAAATCTTAGGCCTCTTGGGGCTTGCTAAGGAATGTCTAAAATCCCACTGCTCCAAATACATCTCCACGGTTTCACTGTTTTAAAACTGTTCCCTTGGTAATCTGGAGAGTGTTAAGAGGTAGGGAAGGAGGGAGAAGTAAATTCTCCCAATGCAGTAGAAATAGTTAAGGGCTGAATTTGAGGAATTGTGTCTCCCAGCATAGTGTTGGTTTGGGCTCTGGTGTCAAGATTATATCTAGGAATATGAACATCTGGGCCTAATGAGATATCAGCATGCATTTGGATCGTAAATAAACAACCTTCCTCCAACCTGGTCACCGCTGGCTACATCAATACAAGGCTTGTCGATGATTACAAAAATCATTCTCTGACACCTATTGACCAAC
The DNA here is from genome assembly GCF_028023285.1 of Balaenoptera ricei. Taxonomy (NCBI): domain Eukaryota; kingdom Metazoa; phylum Chordata; class Mammalia; order Artiodactyla; family Balaenopteridae; genus Balaenoptera; species Balaenoptera ricei. The sequence goes on from NC_082642.1 coordinate 114,793,837, forward strand.
TATCTTCCCCAAACAGGGCAGATTTAATCACTCTGGAAAGCAATTCCATTCATGGATTATAGTAAAAATGAGATAGGCAATTTCTAGCTGTTTTTCGCCCAAAAACAGTCACACACACACACACACACACACACACACACACACACACACACACACACACACACCTTGTGTAGAGAGCTCTCCTGCTTCTTGGCATACCCATCAACCTCACTGGAGGGGTCCTGAGGAAGGATTTCACACACAACTGACTGGACTAGCAATATTAGTGACTGCTATTCGGACAGCTTTTAAAATGCAAGTGTTATTCAAGGTGAGAAATATATCCTCCTCTTAACAGGCCTTTTCTTCGTTGACTCTGGTTATTTTTGGCAGAGCCCAGAGGACACATATGTTTTAAAGACAAGAACTGGGGAGGAAAGGTCGCAATTACAAGTGTGTTGCTTCCACAGAGCACAGATGCGAGGCAGCCTAGGAGCTGAGGGAGGGGCTCTGAGTGGAGGAGAAATGCCGATGTGACTCCACCCCTTTAGGGTTCTGCACAGCCCATGTCCCGTCCGATGTGAACAGGTCTGGTCGCACCCTCAAACGATTTCTAAGCTTTCTGTCAATAACCTAGGATTCACAGAGTATGAGAGTGAATCTTTTCCTTCTTCCCTCTGCACTTAGTGGTTAACTCGAGAAAAAAAAATGTAGTCTTTGTTTCCAATGTTGTTTTAGGAATATCAGGAAATTTATTTGAACAAGATGTGTTAAAATATTATTCCTATGTAAATGAAACAAGTATGGAAGTCAGGGGGATAAAGAAATACAAAAGATTAAAAGCATTAAAAATTATTCTAAATCGGGTAAAGTCTGGATCTGAGGTACTGCAAAGTCCCTTCCAACTCTGAGATTCTAAAGCTTTATCACCTATATTTGTATGGCATATCAAATTTACAAAGTACTTTCACATTTATTCTCTAATTTGAATTTTACAATTACCTTAAATCAAAGCACATGAGCCCCACAGATAAAGAAACTGAGGCCGAGAGATTCTGGATGGTTCCTCCAAAGTCACCAACTCCTTGCAACGGTTGAATTCTGATTATGATCAAGGTTTCCTGACTCCCAATCCAATGTTTTACAGCCTTTAATTCACACAGTACTCCATGCAAAGATATGAGATAAGTTATACCAACATATTGGAAAGCCTCTTGGCTAAGATAGCGTTCTAAATGAGCAAATTTGTGCAGATAAACTCACTAAAGCTGTTTTTATTCTGTTGCCTTATTAGCATGCCAAAATCTGGTAGACGTATGGTCCCGGCCTTCAAGAATATTAGCTGTTGAAGATACTAGAATTATAAATTAGTTCCCTTTCCACTTATATTATTTAGACTCACTCAACAAGCAAGCGGCACATATACTCAGGTTCCGGGTGGGGTTTATAGTTGGGATAAAAGGAGAAGTAAGAAAGGACGGAACCTGGTCTCTAAGGCTTTAAGGAGAACTGGGACATCATTACAATGATTACAACTGCATCTTCACAGTTCGGGATCCACAAAAGCTGGAGAAGTGAGAGAGCATCTCTGGGAAGCCAGCGTGAATGCACATCTCCTGTGCCCAGGACTCACCCTTACAGCCCTGCTTCTTCCTCTGCTTGTTTCTTTATCTTCCATGTAAATTAACCTGTCTCTACACTCCTTTTCTCTGTTTCATATCTTTTATTGATTTGAGCTGGTTATTATTGCCTTCTTGGGTAATATTATTACCCAAAATAATATATTACCTTCTTTAATTTTTCTGAGCTATTCTACTTTTGACTTACCTCTGCTTAGAGGATCAGTTTGAATGTGTTAGTTACCAGGACAGACTTACTGGGGCTCTGACCACCTTTATATATAGGTCTATTGCCTATATCTTTGGGTCATGTCTCCCATCCTCAGCTTTCCCAAGGGTTGTGAGGTCACGTGGCACAAACCATAGTTACCATAAGCAAGGACTATTTTTTTTTCAGTGTTTTGATTTCTTTTTATTTTTTTAAACTTTTTATTTTATATTGGAGTATAGTTGATTAACAATGTTGTGATACTTTCAGGTGTACAGCAAAGTGATTCAGTTATACATATACATGTATCTATTCTTTTCAAATTCTTTTCCCATTTAGGTTGTTACAGAATACTGAGCAGAGTTCCCTGTGCTATACAGTAGGTCCTTGTTGGTTATCCTTTTTCAATAAAGCAGTGTATACGTGGCAATCCCAAACTCCCTAACTATCCCTCCCCCCAACACTTCCTCCCTGGTAATCATAAGTTCGTACTCTAAGTCTGTGAGTCTGTTTCTGTTTCGTAAATAAGTTCATCTGTATCATTTTTTTTAGATTCCGTATATAAGCGATATCATACGGTATTTCTCCTTCTCTGTCTGACTTACTTGACTCAATGTGACAATCTCTAGGTCCATCCATGTTGCTGTAAATGGCATTATTTCATTCTTTTTAACAGCTGAGTAATATTCTATTGTATATATGTACCACATCTTCTTTATCCATTCCTCTGTCGATGAACATTTATGTTGCTTCTATGTCTTGGCTACTGTAAACAGTGCTGCAATGAACATTAGGGTGCATGTGTCCTTTCAGACCATGTTAAGCAAGGACTTTATCCCAAGGATGGGGGCAGGCTAGAAGTCAGAGACCTCTCATGCACTATACTTCCTGGCGTTCCTTATTTTTTTAATCTTAACTTGCTAAATTTTTGTTTAAGTATTTCATTTTATTTTGAACAATCTGTTTTATTGCTTCCTGTCTATTCTCTTGGACCCAGTTTCAAATAAACATATGTAAATATAAATATTTTAGTAACACTTCAGACAGTAAGAAAATTGGATAGCAGTAATAACAAAATCAAATAAAGTAGAAGTCCTCTTACCTTATGCAATAAGGACCAGTAATTGGTTAGTAAAAAAGTCATTTAATGTGAGGGATATTTTTTAAATGATATATTGTTTAAAGATCATATTTTAACTTAATACATGTAAATATCTTTTTATCGGAGTGTTCCGTAGTTGTCCATGTTGTATAAAGACCATCATTCCTAATACAACATCTCTAATTTCTAACTCTGACTTCTTTAAAGTAAAGTGAACATTTAACACATTTGCAAATTAATGTTGGTGCGTAAGTCTTAAGATTTTGAGAATATTTTCCTAATCATTTATAAATTTCTTATCTATACCTCATTTACAAAGAAAATTTCATTTAGAACCACAGATTATCATGCCTTAATCAGAGAACTGAACTTAGTTTTGATAGAAATAACTTTGTTTTCCACTCATGTTTTACTCAGTTATATATTTGAATGCATTAAAAATTTTAAAATAAAACCATTTAAAATAACATTAAAATATTAAGTAACATAAGGCAGCAACAAAACTGATTCTTGATACGTCTGTGACACAACTGATGGGAACAATAGTACCAATATGGCTTGGAGAATAAAATAGTCTTCTGGTCATGAGTGTTTGCTGCGCCATGAGCCTCAGTCACTGTGCTTTACAGAGAGAAGAGAGAGAATCCATTCAACCAGCAAGTGAGCTAAGGGGTTTTCCTGAACATATATACTCAACATGATTCATAATTTCTCTTAGGTTATAATAACATGTAAGTTTTAAAATGGAGAGGAAATTCCACTGGTGAATTTTAAATAAAAGTGATTTCCATTAGAAGAATACAAAAGAACACACAATTAAGACTGGTCAGTATAGGTAAATAAACAATAAGAAACAGAAATAGGAACCTCCTCAGAATACACACAGAAATAAAATCCAAGTGAATGAAGTAAAAGTAGACTTCTGTTTGCCAAAAATTCAAGAAGCAGAGAACATGTAGGAGTATTTCATAACAGACATTCTTTAAATGCACTGGAAAACCAGAAACGACAGGGAAACCAAAAAAAGAGAAATAAATACCATGCACATGAGCTGAGGTGTAGCTACTCTAGGGGATGTGCTAATCTTGGATTTTAACACAGATTGAAACAGTAGCAGAGACACCAGAATTCAGAAACGCAAGGAGTTGGAACTGAGATCACCAACATAAGTTGGAACCTGAAGGGCCTGCACTCAATGAAAAGGTTAAAAAGAAAAAGGAAAAGAAGAGCCTCCGGGCACAGGGAGAATGTAAGGAAGTTTACTTTAGTTTGGATTTTGAGGGGCTAGCAGAAAATTTCCCTGCATTGGGGCTGTACCAAACGTTGTCTGGTTTGGACGAGAAATCACCATAGAAATCGCTCTTACACCAGGAATACTTCTGCTAAGAGTCATGGGATCAAAAAAACATAAAAATTCCCTGATAGGACATGGTTTCAACCTAGGCTGCACAGGATTCCTATGAGAATGAAAATGAGTTTACAGTACAATTATAAAATAACAGGAAACAATCTACCAGGAATCGGACAGCATATACAACAGGAGATTTCAAATCCCAATAATAGCGGAAGATAGAATGACCTGACAGAGATTCTGAAGTAAATTGTTAAGATGATTAAAGAGAAAAAAAAAAACTAGAATTGAAGATGTAGACAAAAGGACACAAAAGCATACGAAAATAAGATGTAGTGATAAATGGATATAGAGGTGGCCAGATGGACAAATATGTGTACATCAAGTGTCGTAAAATGTTCATAGTAGAATATAGCTGGTGGTTATACAGGTGTTCAATGTAAAGTGACTTCTTATCTGTTTGAAATTTTTCATAGTAAAATACTGGGAGAAATATACCACGAACAAAGAATGGCAAGATACAAAAAGAATCAACTCAACAACTATAAAAGCTGGAGAAATATTTACAAAACTGTTTGCAGGCATTAGCCATCAGCAAAGGACCACAATAAAATACCGAGGACCACAATAAAACTGAAATAAGCAAGTTTGGGAACAAATAAGAACCATCTCACCAGACGTATACAATTCAAATGATAGAGACCAAAGTTTAGCATAGAGCACCGGCAGTGGTCCTCAGATTGTGGTCCCCTGACTAACAGCATCACCATCACCTAGAAACTTGTTAAAAAAGCAAATATTCAGGCTCCTCCACAGAACCACTGAATCAGAAACTCCAGGGGTAGAGCCCAGCGCTCTGATTCTGATGCTCTCTTATGCATCAGAGAATCACTGGTTATAGGGAAATAGAACTTCTGATATAAGGTAGCTAACAAAAAATTAATGATAACATTAATGATAACACATAATCTTGAGAGAATTCCCTTTCAAGTCCAAAATGAGTAGTATTATCACTTCTTTCAATGGAGTACTTGCAAATAATTTTACTTTCTACATTAAAAATGTTGGTGAATTTTATTGTCAAACTATTAAAACTGATAAGGAAGTTCAGCAAAGTCACGCTGGATATAGGATTAATACACAAGTTATATAAAATTTAAATGTGCTTCTACAAGGCAGAACTATTTATAAAATGTAATTTTTAAAAGATATTTATTTATTATTTGTTATAAATATATTGTATTTATCATACTTACTATAACCCAACTATAACAAATCTAAACCTAGTAATCTACATTATAATAACTTTCACTGTATTTATATTATTCATTCACAGCTCAGCTACCACTACATTATCACCATTACACGCAGGAAACAAAATACCTATTATCACAACCCTTACCCTAGTTACCCTGCTATCAATAGGAGGACTCCCGCCACGATCAGGGCTCATACCCAAATCAATAATCATCCAAGAAATGACAAAAAAACCCACATTATTTTGCCCACACTAATAGCCATCGCAGCACTACTTAACTTGTATTTCTACATGCGACTCACTTCACAGCACTGATCATGTTCCCCTCCACAAACAACACAAAAATAAAATGGCAATTTGACTCTACAAAGCAAATAACCCTCCTACCAACCATGATCATAATATGCACTATACTCCTACCCCTCACACCAATACTATCAGTATTGGAATAGGAATTTAGATTAAACCAAACCAAGGGCCTTCAAAGCCCTAAGCAAGTATAATTTACTAAATTCCTGCCTAATAAGGATTGCAAGACTATATCCTACACCAACTGAATGCAAATCAAACACTTTAATTAAGCTAAATCCTCCCTAGACTGGAGGGATACATCTCCCAGGAATTTTTAGTTAACAGCTAAATACCCTGGTCAACTGGCTTCAATCTACTTCTCCCGCTGCCAGGGAAAAAAAGGACTTCGAGATGGGATAATCCTATTATCTCAGAAGTCCTCTTTTTTACCGGCTTCTTTTGAGCCTTCTACCACTCAAGCCTCGCCCCTACACCTGAATTAGGCGGGTGCTGGCCGCCAACAGGCATTCGCCCTCTAAATCCACCAGAAGTACCGCTCCTTAACACTTCCGTGCTACTAGCCTCTGGTGGATCTACTACTTGAGCCTACCACAGCCTAATGGAGGGAAACCGCAAGCATGTACTCCAAGCCCTTTTTATTACAATCGCCCTAGGCATATATTTTACGCTCCTGCAAGCCTCAGAGTACTATGAAACACCCTTTACAATTTCAGACAGAGTATACGAATCAACTTTCTTCATAGCCACAGGATTCCACGGACTGCACGTAATTACTGGGTCCACCTTCCTCATTATCTGTTTCCTACGCCTATCAACATATCACTTCACGTCCAACCATCACTTCGGCTTTGAAGCCGCTGCTTGATACTGGCATTTTGTAGATGATGTATGACTATTCCTTTATGTATCTATCTATTGATGAGGCTCATAATACTTTTAGTATTAATTAGTACAGTGGACTTCCAATCAGCTTCGGTATAACCCGAAAAAGAATAATAAACTTAATACTGGCCCTATTGACAAACACAGCACTGGCCTCATTGCTCGTACTCATCGCTTTCTGACTCCTCAAGCTGAATATTTATACAGAAAAAACAAGGCCTAATGAATGTGGATTTGACCCCATAGGATCAGCCCGCTTGCCTTTTTCTATAAAATTCTTCCTAGTAGCAATCACATTTCTTCTCTTCGACCTAGAGATTCCCCTTCTACTGCCTTTCCCCTGAGCACCTCAAACAAATAATCTAAAACCAGTACTCACCATAGCCCTGCTCCTAATCTCATTATTGGCAATTAGCCTGGCCTATGAATGAACTCAAAAGGCCCTAGAATAAATTGAATATGGTATTTAGTTTAAAACAAATGATTTCGACTCATTAGATCATGACTAAATTCATAATTACCAAGTGCCTTTAGTATATATACATATTATTATAGCTTTCACAGTATCTCTTATAGGACTGCTAATATATCGATCCCACTTAATATCCTCACTATTATGTCTAGAAGGCATAATATTATCACTATTCCTCATGGCAACCCTAATGATCCTAAATTCACACTTCACTTTAGCCAGCACAATACCAATCATCCTGTTAGTGTTCACAGCCTGCGAGGCCACACTCAGATTATCCTTACTAGTAATAGTATCAAACACATATGGCACCGACTATGTACAAAACCTTAGCCTCCTCCAATGTTAAAATTTATTGTCTCTATGATTATATTAGTACCCCTGACTTGGTTATCAAAAAATAATATAATTTGAATTAACTCTACAGCCCATAGCCTACTCATTAGCCTCACAAGCCTGCTTCTCCTTAATCAGCTTAATGATAATAGCCTTAATTTCTCATTAATATTCTTTTCCAACTCCTTATCTACACCACTATTGATCTTAACGATATGACTCCTACCACTAATATTAATAGCCAGCCAATCTCACCTGCTCAAAGAGTCACTGACCCCCAAAAAACTATATATCACTATACTAATCATATTACAAACATTTTTAATCATAACATTTACAGCCACAGCACTAATTTTATTTTACATTATATTCGAGGCTACACTAGTTCCTATACTCATTATCATCACTCGATGAGGTAACCAGACAGAACACCTTAATGCAGGACTCTACTTTTTATTCTACACACTAGTCGGGCCACTCCCACTTCTAGTAGCATTAGTGTATATCCAAAACACTACAGGCTCTCTAAATTTCTTAGTACTCCAATATTGAACCCAAGCACTACCCAATTCCTGATCTAACGCTTTCATATGACTAGCCTGCATAATAGCTTTTATGTTAAAAATACCCCTCTATGGCCTCCACCTTTGACTACCCAAAGCACATGTAGAAGCCCCCATTGCAGGCTCTATTGTCCTTGCAGCATATTACTAAAACTTGGGGGCTACTGCACACTGCAAATTACAGCAATACTCAACCCGCTGACAGAATGCATAGCATATCCCTTTCTTATGCTTTCCCTATGAGGAATAATCATAACCAGTTCAATCTGCACCAAACAGACCTAAAATCACTTATCACATATTCTTCCATCAGCCATATAGCGCTTTTCATTGCAGCTATTCTTATCCAGACGCCTTGAAGTTATATAGGAGTCACTGCTTTAATAATCGCCCACGGCCTCACATCATCTATGCTACTCTGCCTAGCAAACTCAAATCACGCATGAGTCCATAGCTGAGCAATAATCTTAGTCCAAGGCCTACAAACCTTCCTCCCAGTAACAGCCACTTGATGACTGCTAGCAAGCCTAACAAACTTAGCCTTTTCCCCAGCTATTAGTCTGGTTGGAGAGTTGTTTGTGGTTATATCGTCCTTCTTGTGATCAAATTTTACCATTATCTTAATAGGAGCCAACATTGTAATTACAGCCTTATACTATCTATATATATTAATTACAACACAATGTGGTAAATACACACACCATATTAATAACATTACACCCTCTTTCACACGAGAAAATGCCCTTGTAGCCCTTCATGTTTTATCCCTCCTACTCTTGTCACTAAACCCCAAAATTATCCTAGGCCCCCTGTATTGTAAATATAGTTTAAAAAAAACACTAGATTGTGAATCTTGTAACAGAAGACTGAAACTTCTTATTTACCGAGAAAGTATGCAAGAACTGCTAATTCATGCTCCCATGCCTAACAGTATGGCTTTTTCAAGCTTTTAAAGGATAGTAGTTATCCGTTGGTCTTAGGAACCAAAAAATTGGTGCAACTCCAAGTAAGAGTAACAAACCTATTTTCCTCTTTCACTCTGGTCACACTGCTTATACTAACAATCCCAATTATAGTAACTAATACAGATCTTTACAAAAGCAAAAAATATTCATCATATGTAAAAAGTACTGTCTCATGTGCTTTCATTACCAGCCTAATTCCAAGAATAATATTTGTCCACACAGGCCAAGATATAGTTATTTCAAACTGACGTTGGATCACTGTTCAAACCCTTAAATTAACACTTAGCTGCAAAATAGATTACTTCTCAATAATATTCGTACCAGTAGCATTATTTGTCACATGGTCCATTATGGAGTTCTCAATATGATGCACACACTCAGATCCCTACATTAACCAGTTCTTCAAATATCTACTCCTCTTCCTCATCACCATGCTAATTCTTGTTACTGCCAACAACCTCTTCCAACTTTTTACTGGGTGAGAGGGAGTTGGAATTATATCCTTCCTGCTCATTGGGTGGTGAGATGGGCGAACAGACGCAAACAGAGTTGCTCTCCAGGCAATCCTATATAACCGCATTGGGGATATTGCATTTATTGTATCAATAGCATGACTCCTGTTTAACCTAAACACATGAGACCTGCAACACATTTTTATACTAGACTTAAATCACTCAAATCTCCCCCTCATAGGACTCGTACTAGCTGCAGCTGGAAAATCAGCCCAATTTGGACTTCACCCCTAAATCCCCTCAGCAATAGAAGGCCCTACTCCTGTATCAGCCTTCTCCACTCAAGCACAATAGTTGTAGCAGGAATCTTCTTGCTTATTAGATTTTACCCTTTAACAGAAAACAACGAACTTATTCAAACCATAACACTATGCTTAGGAGCCCTTACCACCCTATTCACAGCAATATGTGCCCTCACCCAAAACGACATTAAAAAAATGGTCGCTTTCTCCACTTCAAGCTAATTAGGCCTAATAATGCTAACAATTGGCATCAACCAACCCTATCTAGCGTTCTTGCACATCTGCACACATGCTTTTTTTAAGGCCTGCTATTCATATGCTCCAGATCTATTATTCACAGCCTGAATGACGAACAAGATATTCGAAAAATAGGAGGCCTATTCAAAGCTCTACCTTTCACCACAACAGCCCCTATTATTGGAAGTTTAGCACTGACAGGAATGCCTTTCCTCACCGGCTTCTATTCTAGAGACCTGATCATCGAAACTGCTAACACGTCTTGTACCAATGCCTGAGCCCTGCGAATAACACTAGTTGCCACCTCCCTCACGGCTGTCTATAGTGCTCGCATTATCTTCTTCGCACGGCTAGGACAACCTCCCTTCTCTCCCTTAACCTCAATCAATGAAAACAACCCACTCCTAATTAACTCCATCAAACGCCTATTAATTGGAAGTGTCTTTGCCAGGTTTATTATCTCCAGCAACATCTCCCCAACAAAGGTCCCCCTAAAAACCATGCCCCTATACCTAAAATTAACTGCCCTTACAGTGACCATCCTGGGCTTTGTACTAGCACTTGAAATTAATCTTAACACACAAAACTTAAAATTTATTTACCCTTCAAATACCCTCAAGTTCTCTAGTCTTTTAGGATATTTCCCCATTATCATGCACCATTTACCTCCCTACCTAGACCTATCAATAAGCCAAAAATCAGCATCCTCTCTCTTAGACTTAATCTGACTAAAAAAGATTTTACCAAAAACCACATCCCTTATCCAATTAAAGCTCTCCATGCTAGTCTCAAGCCAAAAAGGCCTTATCAAACTATATTTCCTATCGTTCCTTATTACCCTCATCTTTAGCATGCTTTTATTTAATTACCACAAGTAGTCTCCGTAATAACTACAACACCAATAAACAGCGACCAGCCAGTAAGAATTACCAACCAGGTACCATAACCATATAATGCTGCAAGCCCCATAGCTTCCTTGCTAAAAAAACCAGAATCACCAGTGTCATAAATAACCCAGTTTCCCAGCCCATTAAACACAACCTCCACCTCTTCATCCTTTAAAACATACAGCACCATTAAAAACGCTATTACCAATCCTGAAAGAAGTGTCCCCAAAACAATTTTATTAGGAACCCAAACTTCAGGATACTGCTCAGTGGCCATAGCCATCATATAACCAAACATATCCAAAATCCCTCCTAAATAAATCAGAAACACCATCAAGCCTATAAAAGTGAACCACCAAAATTCAACACAATCCCACACCCAGCACCGCCACTCACAATCAACCCAAAGCCCCCATATATAGGTGAAGGTTTTGAAGAAAACCCCACAAAACTAATCACAAAAATAACCCTTAAAATAAATACATGTCATCATCATTCCCACATGGATTCTAACCATGACTAATGACATGAAAAATCATCATTGTCATTCAACTATAAGAACACCAATGAGCAACATCTGAAAATCACACCCACCAATAAAAATCATCAACAGTGCATTTATTGACCTCCCAACCCCATCAAATATCTCGTCATGATGAAATTTTGGTTCTCTATTAGGTATTTGTTTACTTCTACAAATCCTAACAGGCTTGTTCTTAGCAATACACTACACACAAGATACAATAACTGCCTTCTCATCAGTAACACACAACTGCCGAGACGTTAACTATGGATGAATCATTTGATACATCCATGCAAACGGAGCTTCCATATTCTTTATTTGCCTTTACATTCACATAGGACGTGGTCTATATTATGGATCCTACACCTTTCTAGAAACATGAAACATTGGAATTGTTCTGCTATTTACAGTTATAGCCACTGCATTCATAGGCTACGTGCTACCATGAGGACAAATAGCATCTTGAGGAGCAACAGTCATTACAAACCTTCCCTCAGCAATCCCATATATTGACACTACTCTTGTCGAATGGATCTGAGGTGGCTTTTCCGTAGATAAGGCAACTCTTCCACGATTTTTTGCCTTCCATTTTATTCTCCCTTTCATCATTACAGCACTAGCAGCTGTCCACCCACTATTTCTCCACGAAACAGGATCCAACAACCCCACAGGAATCCTGTCCAACATAGACAAAATTCCATTCCACCCCTATTACACAATCAAAGACATCTTAGGCTCCCTGTTACTAATTCTAGCCTCACTAATACTAGTCCTATTCTCACCGAACTTACTAGTTGTCTCCCCGACAACTATACCCCAGCAAACCCACTCAACACACCACCACACATTAAACCAGAGTGATATTTTCTATTTGCATATGCAATTCTACGAACAATCCCTAACAAACTAGGAGTCCTAGCCTTAATACTTTCAATCCTAATTTTAATATTTGTCCCAATACTCCACACATCCAAACAACTAAGTATAACATTCCGACCCCTTAGCCAATGCTTATTTTGAGTGCTAGTAGCAGATCTACTAACACTAACATGAATCAGAGGGCAACCTGTAGAACACCCCTTCATCATTATAGGACAACTAGCGTCTATTTTATGCTTTCTTCTAATCCTAGTACTAATGCCAGTAACTAGCGTCATTGAAAACAATCTCCTAAAATGAAGAGTCCTTGTAGTATATCATATTACCCTGGGCTTGTAAACCAGAAAAGGAGAACAACACACCTCCCCAAGACTCAAGGAAGAAGCCCCAAGCTTTACCACCAGCACCCAAAGCTGGAATACTACTTAAACTATTCCCTGAAATTTTATTATATGACATTTACAGAACTGTTAAGTACTATGTCAGTATTAAAACAGTTCATCTTATCACAAACTATTATGTACATCGTGCATAACTGTACTACCACATCAATAAGTACATACACCCCATATGTACGTATTACATTTATGTATAATCATGCATTACATTATTTACCCCATGCTTAAAAGCATGTACATCATATTATTAGTATTATGTAGTACGTATAGATTATTAATCGTACATAGTACATTAAGTCAAATCATTCCCAGTCAACATGCCTATCCCGTCCATTAGACCACGAGCTTAAGCACCAGGTGGGGGTTTCTATTAATGAACTTTGTCAGACATCTGGTTCTTACTTCAGGGCCATCTCATCTAAAATGGCCCACTCTTTCCCCTTAAATAAGACATCTCGATGGACTAATGACTAATCAGCCCATGCTCACACATAACTGTGGTTTCATGCATTTGGTATTTTTTAATTTTTAGTGAGGGATGCTTGGACTCAGCTATGACCTTAAAAGGTCTTAACACAGTCAAGCAAATTGTAGCTGGACTTTAATTGAAAATTATTTACCAGCATCGACAATCCATGGTGTGCAATTCAGCCAGTGGTTATAGGACATAACAATATTATATGTATATACATGTGCAATCAACACTAGCATTCCACTTTCCCCACCTCGTCTAAAATTAAGCACCCATCAAATCAGGCAACCTCAAAAACACCCCCATCATACCAATAAACGATTTAGATATTCACTACCCATATAGACAGACATCCCCCTACATTCATTAACCACTTTATCAAAAATTTAATACTAAATCCGACACAAACCACAGAACACAGCCATATAAATATCACCTGTACACAACAAGTTGATGTAGCTTAAATCTCTAAAGCAAGCACTGAAAATGCCTAGATGAGCTTGCTAGCTCCATAAACACACAGGTTTGGTCCCAGCCTTTCCATTAATTTTTAATAGAATTACGCATGCAAGTATCCGCACTCCAGTGAGAATGCCCTCTAAATCACTAAGATTAAAAGGAGCAGGTATCAAGCACACTATACCAGTAGCTCATAATGCTTTGCTCGACCACATCCCGACGGGAGGCAGCAGTGATAAAAATTAAGCCATAAACGAAAGTTCGACTAAGACATGTTAATTAAGGTAGGTAAATTTCGTGCCAGCCACCTCGGTCATACGATTAACCCAAGTTAATAGAAATACGTCTTAAAGCGTGTTAAAGAGTAATACAAAATAAAGTTAAATTTTAATTAAGTTGTAAAAAGCCGTAATTAAAGTAAAGATAGACTACGAAAGTGACTTTAGCACGTCCTGATTACATGACAGCTACGACCCAAACTGGGATTAGATACCGCACTATGTTTAGCCCTAAACCCAAATAATTATAAGAACAAGATTATTCACCAGAGTACTATTAGCAACAGCTGAAAACTCAAAGGACTTCGTGCTTCACACCCCTCTAGAGGAGCCTATTCTGTAACCGATAAACCCTGATAAACCTCACCAGCCCTTGCTAATCCAGTCTACATACCGCCATCTTCAGCAAACCCTAAAAAGGAATAAAAGTAAGCGCAACTATAGCACATAAAAACGTCAGCTCAAGGTGTAACCCATGGGGTGGGAAGAAATGGGCTACATATTCCACACCAAGAACATTCTCTTACCTGCATGAAAGTTTTTATGAAACCTAAACACCAAAGGAGGATTTAGTAGTAAATTAAGAGTAAAGTGCTTAATTGAGTAAGGCCATGAAGCACACACACACCGCCCGTCGCCCTCCTCGAGTATATAACAAAAATCATAACCTACTGGCAAATACTAGTTTATTCTGTGAAAGGAGATTAAGTTGTAACAAGGTAAGCATACTGGAAGGTGTGCTTGGATAAATCAAAGCATAGCTTAAATAAAGCACCTAGTTTACACCTAGGAGATTTCATAACCTATGAATGACTTGAACTAAATCTAGCCCACACCCCTTCCCATTATATTAGCACGAACCGATCAAATAAAACATTCACCTAACATTTAAATTATAGGAGATAGGTTTAAATACTTATGGCACTATAGAGAAAGTACCATAAGGGAATGATGAAAGAAACGTTAAAAGTAACAGAAAGCAAAGCTTACCCCTTGTACCTTTTGCATAATGATTTAACTAGCAAAATTTTAACAAAGAGAACTTAAATTAAACCACCTGAAACCAGACGAGCTACTTATGAACAGTTATTAGAACAGACTCATCTATGTGGCAAAATAGAAGATTTATAAGTAGAGGTGACAAGCCTAATGAGCCTGGTGATAGCTGGTTGTCCAGAAAAAGAATTTCAGTTCAACTTTAAATAACACTAAGGACCCCTTATAGGTTTTAATGTATATTTAAATGTTAGTCTATAAAAGTACAGCTTTTCAGAAATGGGTACAACCTTAACTAGAGAGTAAAAGTAAACAGCACCACAGTTGGCTTAAAAGCAGCCACCAATTAAGAAAGTGTTCAAGCTCAACAATAAATATACCTTAATATCAATATTAAATAAATTAACTCCTAGTCTTATTACTGGACTAATCTATAAAATTATAGAAGCAATACTGTTAATTTGAGTAACAAGAGATATTTCTCCTTGCACAAGTTTACATCAGCAACTAATAATATACTGATAGTTAACAGTAAATAAATACAGCCCAACACTAAACTATTTATTAAATACACTGTTAAGCCAACACAGGTGTGCACCCAACGAAAGATTTAAAAAAGTAAAAGGAACTTGGTAAACACAAACCTCGCCTGTTTACCAAAAACATCACCTCTAGCATTATTAGTATTGGAGGCACTGCCTGCCCCGTGACAACTGTTAAATGGCCGTGGTATCCTGACCGTGCAAAGGTAGCATAATCATTTGTTCTCTAAATAGGGACTTGTATGAATGGTTACATGAGGGTTTTACTGTCTCTTACTTTTAATCAGTGAAATTTACCTCCCTGTGAAGAGGCGGGGATACCGAAAAATGATGAGAAGACCCTATGGAACTTCAATTAGTTGATCCACAAAAACATGATTAAACCATCAAGGGATAACAAAATTTCACATGGCTTGACAATTTTGGTTGGGATGATCTCGGAGGACAAAAAAAACTCCTAGTGGTTAAAGCTTAGACTCACTAGTCAAAGCATATTAACACTTATTGATCCAAAAAATTGATCAACAAAACAAGTTACCCTAGGGATAACAGCACAATCCTATTCTAGAGCTCATATCAACAATAGGGTTTACGACCTCGATGTTGGATCAGGACACTCCAATGGTGTAACTGCTATTAAAATTTCGTTTGTTCAACGATTAAAGTCCTACGTGATCTGAGTTCAGACCGTAGTGATCCAGGTCGGCTTCTCTCTATTATGTATTTCTCCCAGTACGAAAGGACAAGAGAAATAAGGCCCACCTTAAGAAAGCGCCTTTAAAATAATTAATGATATAATCTCAACTTAATAAGCAAACACAAAACAATCACCTGAGACCAGGGTTTATTTAGGGTGGCAGAGCCTGGTAATTGTGTAAAACTTAAACCTTTACACCCAGAGGTTCAAATCCTCTCCCTAACAAAATATTTATAATCAATATTCTAAGGCTTGTTATCCCTATTCTTCTAGACATATCATTTTTAACATTAGTAGAATGAAAATTTTAGGCTACGTACAACTCCGAAAAGGACCAAAAATTGTAGGACCACATGGCCTACTTCAACCCATTGCTGATGCAATCAAACTATTCATTAAAGAACCACTATGACCAGCTACCTCTTCCATCTCCATATTCATCATCACGCCAGTTCTGACTTGACTCTATCCCTAACAATATGAATCCCCTACCCATGCCATACCCCCTCATTAACGTAAACCTAGAGGTGCTATTTATACTAGCCATATCAAGTCTAACTGTGTATTCTATTTTATGGTCCGGCTGAGCCTCCAACTCAAAATATGCACTAATCGGGGCTCTATGAGCAGTGGCACAAACAATCTCATACAAAGTAGAACTAGCAATTATTCTCTTATCTGTGCTCCTAATAAACGGGTCTTTCACTCTATCAACCCTCACCACAACACAAGAACAACTATGGCTGATCTTTCCATCATGGCCACTGGCCATAATATGATTTATTTCTACCCTAGCAGAGACCAACCGAGCCCGGTTCAACCTAACAGAAGGAGAATCCGAGCTTGTATCTGACTTTAATGTAGAATATGCAGCAGGCCATTTCCCTATGTTTTTCCTAGCAGAATACACTAATATCATCATAATAAATATATTCACAAAAATCCTGTTCCTGGGAGCATTTCACAACCCACATACACCGGAACTATACACAATCAATTTCATCGTCAAAACACTGTTATTAACAATATCCTTCCTATGAATTTGAGCATCCTACCCTCGATTCTGATATGACCAGTTAATACACCTACTCTGAAAAAATTTCCTGCCTTTAACACTAGCCCTGTGCATATGACAAGTATCACTACCCATCATAATGGCAAGCATCCCCCCACAAACATAAGAAATACGTCTGATAAAAGAGTTACTTTCATAGAGTAAATAATAGAGGTTTAAGCCCTCTTATTTCTACAATTATACGAATTGAACCTACCCTTGAGAATTCAAATTCTCCATGCTACCATACTACAATAAACATAAGGTTCCTATAAATAAAGATAATAAAAGATATGCAAAAAATTTATGAAGAAAATATATAAAATCTTATTGCAAATCATAGAGATATCTATGAGAGATATCTTACTGAATGGGAAGATTCAATACCACAAGAATATAATGCTCCCAGAATATGCATGTGTACATATGTATACATACGTGTGTTTTATATATATATATATGCATACGTATGTATAAATACATATTTTATATATACATACATATATTACATATATACATATGAATGTGACTTTAAAATATCAGGTAATTCTAATCAAATTCCCAAATATGTTTTTAATTGAGAAGCTGGTCACAAGATGTATGTGAAAAAAGAATCAAGAACAACAAAGAAAATCTTAAAAGATAAGAGCTGGTTTACCATGAAGACTTGCCATAATTAAAACAATGTGGTGCTGAGAATGGAGCCCACATTTCCTCAGAGCTGGACCACCTGGCTCGGGGTCTCTTCCCTCCACTGTCACTGAACTGCCCTGGAGCCTGAGAGGAGGGCAGCATCACTGAGGCTGCTAGCTCTGGAGGGGCCCCAGCAGCCGAAGCCACGACAGTCCTAGGGACCACGGGCCGGATCACACATCCTGGGGTAAGCCAGCTGCCATCTCATGAGGACACTCAAGCAGCCCTAAGGAGAGATCCATGTGGCAAGGAAATGAGACCTCCTACATAGAGCCACATGACCGTGTGGATGACAGGCTCTTGGTGCTCCAGCCAGGCATCAGGGCTGTGCCTCTGAGGTGGGAGAGCCAAGTTCAGGATATTGATCCACAAGAGACCTCCCAGCTCCATGTAATATCAAATGGCGAAAATCTCCCAGAGATCTCCATCTCAACGCCAAGACCCAGCTCCACTCAACGACCAGCAAACTACACTGCTGGACACCCTATGCCAAACAACTAGCAACACAGGAACACAAGCCCATCCATTAGCAGAGAGGCAGACTAAAATCATAAAAAGGCCACAGACACCCCAAAACACACCACCAGATGTGGAACTGCCCACCAGAAAGACAAGATCCAGCCTCATCCACCAGAACACAGGCACTAGTCCCCTCCACCAGGAAGCCTAGACAACCCACTGAACCAACCTTAGCCACTGGGGACAGACACCAAAAACGAGTACTACAAACCTTGAACCTGTAAAAAGGAGACCCCAAACACAGTTTAAGCAAAATGAGAAGACAGAGAAACACACAACAGATGAAGGAGCAAGACAAAAACCCACCAGACGTAACAAATGAAGAGGAAATAGGCAGTCTACCTAAAATAGAATTCAGAATAATGATAGTAAAGATGATGCAAAATCCTGGAAATAGAATGGAGAAAATACAAGAAACGTTTAACAAGGGCCTAGAAGAACTAAAGAGCAAACAAACAGTGATGAATGACACAATAAATGACATTAAAAATTCTCAAGAAGGGATCAATGGCGGAATAACTGAGGAAGAAGAATGGATAAGCGACCTGGAAGAAAAAATAGTGGAAATAACTACTGCAGAGCAGAATAAAGAAAAAAGAATGAAAAGAATTGAGGACAGTCTTATAGACCTCTGGGACAACATTAAATGCACCAACATTCGAATTATAGGAGTCCCAGAAGAAGAAGAGAAAAAGAAAGGGACTGAGAAAATATTTGAAGAGATTATAGTGGAAAACTTCCCTAATATGGGAAAGGAAATAGTTAATCAAGTCCAGGAAGCACAGAGAGTCCCATACAGGATAAATCCAAGGAGAAACACACCAAGACACATATTAATCAAACTATCAAAAATTAAATACAAAGAAAAAATATTTAAAGCAGCAAGGGAAAAACAACAAATAACACACAAGGGAATCCCCATAAGGTTAACAGCTGATCTTTCAGCAGAAACTCTGCAAGCCAGAGGGGAGTGCAGGACATATTTAAAGTGATGAAGGAGAAAAACCTACAACCAAGATTATTCTATCCAGCAAGGATCTCATTTAGATTTGACAGAGAAATTAAAAACTTTACAGACAAGCAAAAGCTGAGAGAATTCAGCACCACCAAACCAGCTTTACAACAAATGGTAAAGGAACTTCTCTAGGCAGGAAACACAAGAGAAGGAAAAGACCTACAATAACAAACCCAAAACAATTAAGAAAATGGTAATAGGATCATACATATTGATAATTACCTTAAATATAAATGGATTAAATGCTCCAACCAAAAGACATAGACTGGCTGAATGGATACAAAAACAAGACCCATACACATGCTGTCTACAAAGGACCCACTTCAGACCTAGGGACACATAGAGACTGAAAGTGAGGGGATGGAAAAAGATATTCCATGCAAATGGAAATCAGAAGAAAGCTGGAGCAGCAATTCTCATATCAGAAAAAATAGACTTTAAAACAAAGACTATTACAAGAGACAAAGAAGGACACTACATAATGATCAAAGGATCAATCCAAGAAGAAGATATAACAATTGTAAATATTTATGCACCCAATATAGGAGCACCTCAATACATAAGACAAATACTAACAGCCATCAAAGGGGAAATTGACAGTAACACAATCATAGTAGGGGACTTTAACACCCCACTTTCACCAATGGACAGATCATCCAAAACGAAAATAAATAAGGAAACACGAGCTTTAAATGATACATTAAACAAGATGGACTTAATTCATATTTATAGGACATTCCATCCAAAAATGACAGAATATACTTTCTTCTCAAGTGCTCATGGAACATTCTCCAGGATAGATCATATCTTGGGTCACAAATAAAGCACTGGTAAATTTAAGAAAATTGAAATCATATCAAGTATCTTTTTGGACCAAAACACTATGAGACTAGATATCAATTACAGGAAAAAATCTATAAAAAATACAAACACATGGAGGCTAAACAATATACTACTTAATAACCAAGAGATCACTGAAGAAATCAGAGGCAATCTGATTGCCTATGGGATGCAGCAAAAGCGGTTCTAAGATGGAAGTTTATAGCAATACAATCCTACCTCAAGAAACAAGAAACATCTCAAATAGACAACCTAACCTTACACCTAAAGCAATTAGAGAAAGAAGAACAAAAAACCCCAAAAGTTAGAAGGAAAGAAATCATAAAGATCAGATCAGAAATAAATGAAAAAGAAATGAAGGAAACTGTAGCAAAGATCAATAAAACTAAAAGCTGGTTCTTTGAGAAGATAAACAAAATTGATAAACCATTAACCAGACTCATCAAGAAAAAAAGGGAGAAGACTCAAATTAATAGAATTAGAAATGAAAAAGGAGAAGTAACAACTGACACTGCAGAAATACAAAGGATCATGAGAGATTACTACAAGCAACTCTATGCCAATAAAATGGACAACCTGGAAGAAATGGACAAATTCTTAGAAAAGCACAACCTGCCGAGACTGAACCAGGAAGAAATAGAAAATATGAACAGACCAATCACGAGCACTGAAATTGAAACTGTGATTAAAAATCTTCCAACAAACAAAAGTTCAGGACCAGATGGCTTCACAGGCAAATTCTATCAAACATTTAGAGAAGAGCTAATACCCATCCTTCTCAAACTCTTCCAAAATATAGCAGAAGGAGGAACACTCCGAAACCCATTCTACGAGGCCACCATCACCCTGATACGAAAACCAGACAAAGATGTCACAAAGAAAGAAAACTACAGACCAATATCACTGATGAACATAGATGCAAAAATCCTCAACAAAAATACTAGCAAACAGAATCCAACAGCATATTAAAAGGATCATACACCATGATCAAGTGGGGTTTATCCCAGGAATGCAAGGGTTCTTCAATATATGCAAATCAATCAACGTGATACACCATATTAACAAATTGAAGGAGAAAAACCATATGATCATCTCAATAGATGCAGAAAAAACTTTCGACAAAATTCAACATCCATTTATGATAAAAACCTCCAGAAAGTAGGTGTAGATGGAAATTTCCTCAACATAATAAAGGCCATATATGACAAACCCAAAGCCAACATCGTCCTCAATGGTGAAAAACTGAAACCATTTCCACTAAGTTCAGGAACAAGAGAAGGTTGCCCACTCTCACCACTATTATTCAACATAGTTTTGGAAGTTTTAGCCACAGGAGTCAGAGAAGAAAAAGAAATAAAAGGAATCCAAGTTGGAAAAGAAGAAGTAAAACTGTCACTGTTTGCAGATGACATGATACTATACATAGAGAATCCTGAAGATGCTACCAGAAAACTACTAGAGCTAATCAATGAATTTGGTAAAGTAGCAGGATACAAAATTAATGCACAGAAATCTCTTGCATTCCTATACACTAATGATGAAGAATCTGAAAGTGAAATTAAGAAAACACTCCCATTTACCACTGCAACAAAAAGAATAAAATATCTAGGAATAAACCTACCTAAGGAGACAAAAGACCTGTATGCAGAAAATTATAAGACACTGATGAAAGAAATTAAAGATGTGCAAATAGATGGAGAAATATACCATGTTCTTGGATTGGAAGAATCAACATTGTGAAAATGACTCTACTACCCAAAGCAATCTACAGATTCAATGCAATCCGTATCAAACTACCACTGGCATTTTTCTCAGAACTAGAACAAAAAATTTCACAATTTGTGTGGAAACACAAAAGACCCCGAATAGCCAAAGCAATCTTGAGAAAGAAAAACAGAGCTGGAGGAATCAGGCTCCCTGACTTCAGACTATACTACAAAGCTACAGTAATCAAGACAGTATGTTACTGGCACAAAAACAGACATATAGATCAATGGAACAGGATAGAAAGCCCAGAGATAAACCCACGAACATATGGTCACCTTATCTTTGATAAAGGAGGCAAGAATATACAGTGGAGAAAAGACAACGTCTTCAATAAGTGGTGCTGGGATAACTGGACAGCTACATGTAAAAGAATGAAATTAGAACATTCCCTAACACCATACACAAAAATAACTCAAAATGGATTAAAGACCTAAATGTAAGGCCAGACACTGCCAAACTCTTAGAGGAAAACATAGGAAGAACACTCTATGACATAAATCACAGCAAGATCCTTTTTGACCCACCTCCTAGAGAAATGGAAATAAAAGCAAAAATAAACAAATGGGACCTAATGAAACTTAAAAGCTTTTGCACAGCAAAGGAAACCATAAACAAGACAAAAAGACAACCCTCAGAATTGGAGAAAATATTTGCAAATGAAGCAACTGACAAAAGATTAATCTCCAAAACTTACAAGCAGCTCATGCAGCTCAATATCAAAAAACAAACAACCCAATTCAAAACTGGGCAGAAGACCTAAATAGACATTTCTCCAAAGAAGACATACAGATTGACAACAAACACATGAAAGGATGCTCAGCATCATTAATCATTAGAGAAATGCAAATCAAAACTACAATATGGTATCACCTCACACCAGTCAGAGTGGCCATCATCAAAAAATCTACAAACAATAAATGCTGGAGAGGGCATGCAGAAAAGGGAACCCTCTCGCACTGTTGGTGGGAATGTATATTGATACAGCCACTATGGAGAACAGTGTGGAGGTTCCTTAAAAAACTAAAAATAGAACTACCATACGACCCAGCAATCCCACTACTGGGCATACACCCTGAGAGAACCATAATTCAAAAAGAGTCATGTACCACAATATTCATTGCAGCTCTATTTACAATAGCCAGGACATGGAACCAACGTAAGTGTCTGTCAAAAGATGAATGGATAAAGAAGATGTGGCACATATATACAATGGAATATTACTCAGCCATAAAAAGAAACGAAATGGAGTTGTTTGTAGTGAGGTGGATGGACCTAGAATCTGTCATACAGAGTGAAGTAAGTCAGAAAGAGAAAAACAAATACTGTATGCTAACACATATATATGGAATCTAAAAAAAAAAAAATGGTCATGAAGAACCTAGGGGCAAGACGGGAATAAAGACGCAGACCTACTAGAGAATAGACTTGAGGATACGGGGAGCAGGAAGGGTAAACTGGGACAAAGTGAGAGAGTGGCATGGACATATATACCAAACGTAAAACAGACAGCTAGTCGGAATCAGCCACATAGCACAGGGAGATCAGCTCGGTGCTCTGTGACCACGTAGCAGGGTGGAATAGGGAGGGTGGCAGGGAGGGAGACGCAAGAGGGAAGAGATATGGGGATATATGTATTTGTATAACTGATTCAGTTTGTTATAAAGCAGAAACTAATACACCATTGTAAAGCAATTTTACTCCAATAAAGATGCTCAAAAAACCCAAAAAAACAAAAAAAACAATGTAGTACTGATGTAAGAAGTGACCAAAAGAATAGTTTTGATAATATAGCCTAGAATCTTACTTTTGTATACACAGGGGCTTTGAAAATAGTGAGGGAATTATTAATTGTTGGGGAGTAAATGAGCTGTCCAACATAAATGTGAGACTGCCCATATGGTAGAAAGATAAGATTACATTTTTACTTCACATATCACATATAAAAATAAGATGATTGATGATTTAAAAGCTAAATATGAAAAGCCCAATTTTAAATTTTTTTGAAGAAAATATCAATATCTTCATGACACACAGTAGCAAAGGATTACTTAATCAAGACACATAGAGCCAAACAGAATAGAGAGCCCAGAAATAAACCCACGTACCTATGGTCAATTAATCTACAACAAAGGAGGCAAGAATATACAATGGAGAAAAGACAGTCTCTTCAATAAGTGGTGCTGGGCAAACTGGACAACTACATGTAAAATAATTAAATTAGAACATTTTCTAATACCATATACAAAAATAAACTCAAGATGGATTAAAGACCTAAATGTAAGACTAGAAACCATAAAACTCCTAGAAGAGAACATAAGCAGAACACTCTTTGACATAAACCATAGAAATATTTTTTGGATCTGTCTCCTAAGGCAAAGGGAACTAAAGCAAAAATAAACAAATGGGACCAAATTAAACTTGAAAGCTTTTGCACAGCAAAGGAAACCACTGACAAAATGAAAAGACAGCCTGCTGAATGGGAGAAAATATTGATATTTGCAAACTATATGACCAATAACAGGTTAATATCCAAAATATATTAAAAGTTCATACAACTCAATATGAAAAAAAAAAAACCCATAGAACCTGATTAAAAATGGACAGAAGACTTGAATAGACATTTTTTCCAAAGAAGACATACAGACGGCTAACAGGCACATTGAAAGGTTTTCCACATCATTAATGATCAGAGAAATGCAAATCAAAACCACAATGAGATATCACCTCAAACCTGTCGGGATAGCTATCATCAAAAAGACCACAGATAACAAATGTTGGAGAGGATGTGGAGAAATGGGAAGCCTCGTGCACTGTTTGTGGGAATGTAAACTTGTGCAGCCACTGTGGAAAGCAGTATGGAGGTTCCTCAAAAAACTAAAAATAGAGCTACTGCATGATCCAGCAATTCCACTCCTGGGTGTATATCCAAAGAAAACAAACACTAATTTGAAAAGATACATGTACCTCAATGTTCATAACATCATTATTTACAATACCAAGATATGGAAGCAACCTTAGTGTCCATCAGCAGATGAATGGACAAAGAAGATGTGGGGTGTGTGTGTGTGTGTATATATATATATATATATATATATATATATATATATATATATATATATATACACACACACACACACAATAGAATATTACTCAGCCATAAAAAAGAATGAAATTTTGCCATTTGCAAAAACAGGGATGGACTTGGAGGGTATTATGCTTAGTGAAATAAGTCAGAGAAAGACAAATATTATATCACTTATATGTAGAATCTAAAAAATAAAACAAGCTAGTGAATATGGCATAAAAGGAGGAGACTCTCAGAGATAGAGAGCAAACAGGTGGTTATCAGTGGGGAGAGAGAAGGGGGGAAAGGCAAGATAAGGTTAGGGGATTAAGAGGTACAAACTACTATGTATAAAATAAATAAGCTACAAGGATATATTGTACAGCACAGTGAATATAGCCAATATTTTCTAATAGCTATAAATGGAGTATAACCTTTAAAAAATTGTAAATCACTATGTTGTACACCTGAAATTTATATAATATTGTAAATCAACTGTACCTCAAGTGAAAAAAGAAAAAAACACACAGAGCCAAAACATGAAGGAAATGATGAATGTATTTAACTCTGAAGTTCTTTCATTTGACAAAAGAAACCATAAATAAAATGAAATACCAAACCATCAATTGGAATAAAATATTTATAGTGCCTAGAACCAATAAATAATTAGTATCTAAAATACATAAAGAACTCATAACTCAATAAGAAGAAAAACTCAGTAGAAGAATGGATGAAGGCTATGAATAGTCAATTCACAGAAGAGTAAACCTGAATGAGCCAAAATATATGAAAATGAGACATAATTTCATTGGCTTTTCATCCTTGCAGTTCAATATGGGTAGTGTACAGGAGGGCAATAAATGGATATTGTCAATCTTCCATTTTAAACTTTAAATCTATTGTTTTGCATCAGTAATTTGAATATTTTTGCAAAAGATAGGACCAAGTCACTGCCTACTCATCCACTTTTGATTTGAAAGCTTACTTTGGATGAATGTATACTCTAGCAGCTTTTCCTTTCCAGCTAGACCTAAGAAAATTCATTCATCTATTGATTTAATAACTTCATTTCTATATAACTCATTGAGATGTTTTTTTTCTCACAGTACCCCACATTAGCACCAGCTAAGAGTGGGGAAAAGTCAGAAAGCTGTTTTTTTTGTGTTGTTTGTTTTGTTTTGTTTTTAATGTCTGCTTGTGTGTCTCACAATTAAGACTCATTCCCTGAGGACATTAAAAACTTTGGTGCAGGAAAATGTGTAAAAGTTTACGCTTAGAGAAGCGATAGAAACACTGACGCTGAGAGCGTTCCAAATTAGGAAATTAGGTTATATTCAAAGGAAGTAATCTAGGGAAGCCAAGGTCAAATGGGAAAATTAAGTGGAAATTGAGAATAGCTAAGGATTAGGAGAGTAACTCACTGATACTTTGTTGTTACAAGCTGACTTTTTAAGACTCATTTACCTCTTGTTTAAATATGGCAGTTTTTAAAATTATTTTTTATTGGAGTATAGTTATTTACAATGTTGTGTTAGTTTCTACTATACAACAAAGTGAATCAGTTATACATATATCCACTTTTTTAGAATCTATTCCCATAAATATGACAGTTTTAATAGGGAATTTTTTGTATTAAAAAAAATCACTTGTGGGGAAGTTGTTCAGATTTCTATTTTAAAGAATGGTTAGTGGGTTGGCAGGTTACATTGCCTCTTGTCTCAGTTTCCTTATCTGCAAGATGAAGTGGTTAATAGCACCTACCTCATAAGGTTATTATAAGGACTAAAGGAGCTAATACAGGCAAATACAAAGTGTCTGCAAAATACTAAACACTGGATAAAACCTAGCTATCTAAATTTTACCATATCTAAAGGAAGCCTGCCTGTTTGGATCCCTAGTATATAACTATGGTTTACCGGTTGCCAATGTTTGTGCCTGAAAAGTACTAAATGGTCTGTTTTTAAGAACTGGAATTAAAAATTGTATGTTAAGAGAAAAGACACATCAATGAAGATAACATTTATTACCAAATAAGTTCATAGTTAATACGGCTGAACCCTAAACACTTGTGTGTTTCTGAGGGAATATACATAGATTAGGTTAGATCTGACCACGGATACTAAACACACACAGAGACACACACACACACACACACACACTGTCTCTCACACACTTACACACACACCCCAAATATGTGGGTCCGCCAAAACCTGGGTACGCATAATTTGCATTCCTAAAAGCCATGGAAACAAACCACTATGCTGAAATTGACATTCCATGTAGTCTTTGTTGTTAACCAGAAGTTAAAATACTTTCCAACATAATTAAAACATGATTGAAACTACAAAATGTGGGGTATGCATTTTAAAACCATTTTGAACCCAAACCATTAAAACCAAGCTTTTTAAATTTATGGACGAGGGAACTTAGTATCACAGGTGTTACACAGGGCTAGAACATAGGTCTCTTAACGGTCTGTCCAATATTTTTCCCAGCCCGCAGTTCAATGATGACTTTTCCAGTTGTGTTTATTGTAAGTTTAAGGGATACATTCATATGGCTGCTTATAATGAAAAGTATATATTCAGCATAAGCTTTGTGCCCAGCACTCAGCTAGACACACTGGGGAGATGTGCAGTGTTTATACATGACAATTTTAATAAAGAGAGCTGGGGATTTTTTTCCAAAAGATGACCGAGTGAAAAGTAATGCATGATATTTTCACTTTCACATAAAGTATTGTGGTTAAAAGTGAAGGGTCTTAATTGACAGTGGCAGCGTTCCAATATAGGTTTTACTAACTCCTAGCCATGAAACTTTGGTCAAGTTATTTAACCTTCCTTCAGCCTCAAATTTCTCATCTTGTAAAACAGGGTTTGTGGATCTTGAGGGCATTATGCTAAGTGAAATAAGTCAGACAGAGAAAGACAAATACTGTAGGATCTCACTTGTATGTGAAATCTTAAAAAAAAAAAAAAAAGACTCACAGATACAGAGAACAGACTGGCAGTTGCCAGAGGTAAGGGGTGAAGGGTGGGCAAAATGTGTGAAGGTGGTCACAAGGTAAAAACTTCCAGTTATAAAATAAATAAGTCCTGGGGATGTAAAGTACAGTAGGGTGAATATAGTTAACAATAGTGTATTGTATAATATATTCAAAAGTTGCTAAGAGAATAGATCTTAAAAGTTCTTATCACAAGAAAAAAATTTTAACTATGTGTGGTGATGGATGTTAACTAGACTTATTGTGGTGATCATTTCCCTGGTGGCGCAGTGGTTAAGAATCTGCCTGCCAATGCAGGGTACACGGGTTCAAGCCCTGGTCCGGGAAGATCCCACATGCTGCAGAGCAACTAAGCCCGTGTGCCACAACTACTGAGCCTGTGCTCCAGAGACCAAGAGCCACAACTCCTGAAGCCCGGGCACCTAGAGCCCGTGATCTGCTACAAGAGAAGCCACCGCAATGAGAAGCCCACGCACCGCAACGAAGAGTAGCCCCCGCTCACCGCAACTATAGAAAGCCCGCACACAGCAACGACGACCCAACACAGCCAAAAATAAATAAATAAAATTAATTAATTAATTTTAAAAAGTTATAGAATGCTCTCCATTATTAGAAAAAAAAAAGGGGGAGGGGAATTCCCTGGTGGCACAGTGGTTAAGACTCCGTGCTCCCAATGCAGGGGGCCCAGGTTAGATCCCTGGCCAGGGAACTAGATCCCACAGGTATGCCGCAGCTAAGAGTTCCCATGCCACAACTAAGGAGCCCACGAACCGCAACTAAGGAGCCAAATATCAAACAACTATCAAATTATGATGTTGTATACCTGAAACTAATATAATATCATATGTCAATCATATCACATTTAAAAAAAAAAAAACAGGGTCTGCATCTTCCTCAAATAGTTGTGAGGATAAAATGGCATAAATTAGGCAAAGCACTTGTGGGCCAGTACCTAGAATAGAGTAAGTGATCAATAAATATAAAATTATCATCATTATTGTTACCATTCAAAATGTTATTGAAGTTCAGCATTTCTTCTTGAAATGGAAAGAATTCCAGAGGTCCTTCCTTTTGGCTATTAGATAATGATCACAAACAAATTCTTTAGCTAGTCTCTATTTTGTTCATAAATTTAAGCAAGAATATCTCAAAGGGTTATTGTAGGATTCAAATAGATAATCTACATGGAGTGCCTAGGAAAGTGTTTGGATTTGATCAAACTTAGGCCCCCATCCCTTCCTTACTCCATTCACAAAGAATAGGTTATAGATATTTCTGTAAATAGGCAAATCTAGGAATATTTTCCCCCAATAAAATGCTTAAAATACATGCCTGCAACTTCTAGATGTGATGGAAATGAGACAAGTCAAAGGGGAGCATTATAGTGACTGCTGACAAGTTGGATGATGGCAATGAATGGAGACAAGACTTAAAGAGCCTCTGGTTCTTTTCCTTGAACCAGAAAAAAAAGAGCTGGTCCCAGAAATGAGGAGCTTGCTAAAATGGTTACTTTGTTACTGAAGAAGGTAAATAATTTGGTATAGATAGGTAGTGTGAAGTGAAAAATAGATGATTTTAAAATCTAATATTTTGTTATTCTGTAAGCATGTTGGATAAAGCTGCCAGCCAAGAAGCTAAACCAACTGTAAAATCCTGTAATGATTAACAAGAGTTCAGAAATGTCCCCCAAAGCAATAAAAACTGGGGCAGATATTTAATATTATGAATTACGTATCCATTCTGAAGGGCAGAACATGAAAGGACTAAGGGTGGAGGGCCCACCAGAGACAGAAGGACCTAGAAGGAGGTAGCAGGATAAGAGA
The DNA here is from genome assembly GCF_028023285.1 of Balaenoptera ricei. Lineage (NCBI taxonomy): Eukaryota > Metazoa > Chordata > Mammalia > Artiodactyla > Balaenopteridae > Balaenoptera > Balaenoptera ricei. The sequence goes on from NC_082642.1 coordinate 114,823,785, forward strand.
AAGCAAACACCTCTTCTTCATAATTTAGCCAAGAGCCTTCCATAGAAGTTTATTATTAATGCAACTGAGCCCTGGTTCAAAGTGTAAAACCAACACCACTAACAGGATTCTCCCCCCACTAGGAATATTGGAAGCCATATGTTATGGGTTGAATTGGGTCTACCCCAAATTCACATATTGAAGTATTAACCCCCAGTACCACAGAGTGTGACCTTATTTGGAAATAGGGTTATTGCAGATGTAATTGGTTAAGATGAGGTCATACCAGAATATGGTGGCCCCTAATGCAATATGACTAGTGTCCTTATAAAAAGGGGAAATTTGGACATAGACATGCACACATAGAAGATGTGAAAATGAAGGTAGAGATCGGGTAGAGGTGCTACAAGGCAAGAAATGTCACACTGCCAGCAAACTTCCAGAAGCAGTTGAGAGACATGGAACAGATTCTCCCTCACAGCCCTCAGAAGGAATCAGCCCTGCTAACACCTTAGTCTTGGACTTCCAGCCTCCAGGACTGTGAGACAATAAATGTCTGTTTGTGGTAGTATTTTGCTATGGCCACCCTAGCAAGCTAATACAGATTTAGCTTTTCTGGTAATATCCCAGTGCTGACTAGCATTGCTACTTGATATAAAGAACTTTGTGTCTTCTTAAAAAGAAGAATTCTTTGATGTAAATGGAAGAATTCAGAGAATGCTTAAGAACAGATATTTTTCTGGGTTTTTAGGGAGGCCTAATAAAGCTGGGAAGCAAATGATATGCAAAGGAATGCCTGCCTATATCCAGTGAGCAGGCTAAAAAGAACAGGAAGGAGCCAAAGATGTTGGGTTGATTAATTTCATACAAGTAAAAAATGTTAGCTTGTTGTATATCATAATAATAATTAATACATACAATTAATTTTGCAAAAACATTTAGGGAGGAAGGGTTGACTCTTCTGTTCTATCCTAGGGCCCAAATATTCTGTAACTGATAGAATTTCAGAACAGTAAATGACGTTAGACAGTATCTCGTCTTATAAATGGAGAAGTAAGAACAAGAAATATTTAAAGGGGCCTGTGTCAGCATGATGCTGGCCAAGGCCAGAAGCCTTTTGTCAGAGAGACTGAAAAGCATTTGAAGTCTTTGAATTGAGTCAGAATCTCTGTCCCTATACATTGCTTGGAGTAAAAGCGTGCTTATTCAAAGCATGGTCCTGGAAGTTAACCATGCCAGAATGGTAATGAAACTAATTATTTCCATAGCAACTTTGACCTAACTTTATAAGCCACTGAATAATCATGACACTAGAATCCAGCTAGTTTGTGCCTTTCCTAACCTGGTTATGGGAATGCTGAACTTGAGCAAGGAGAACTTCTAGAGCTGATGAAAAAGCTTCACAGACATGGCATTTGGGAAGGAACAAAATCTGCAAAGTTTTCTCATTATTAACTGTGCTCACTTTCTGTCTTCTTCTCATCACCCCTTGAAGATTAAGAACTATGGAGTAGAATATATCATAGAGAGTCAAACCCCCTCGATTTGCAAATAAGGAGAAGGAGACCCAGAGTGACTGTGCCTTGCCTGAGGTTATACAATGAGTTTTAGAAGAACTGGGCTAGACCAAGTTTTCTTGATTCCTACCTAGCTCAGCTCTTTTTAAATAACAGCACACTGCCATCCCAGGGAAGACTCTATGTATGTATATTTTTCAACGTGAAGTGAAGCAAGCATCCGTGCCTTGCTACTGACCCCTTTAGAAATTGATAACTCTTACGTATGAAGAATAGATAGTAAACAATGCACTGTCGTTCTACAAGTCTGGCCAACTCTTGACCCTTTATGCATTTCATTATCAAAGCCCCAGCTTACAGAGCAAATAGATCCTCTTCCAATCACTTCCATTCAAGGATATTATGTTTCCGTATAAAAGCTTAGGCGTACTGATAGGTACCATGAAACTATACAAATGAATAGAGTAGACAAACTTGTGCCAAACATACATTTGGCCTTGTTCTATGACTCAGTGTGTTTTCAAAGTACTCTAAAAGCAAAATAGTTCTTTGGGGACTAGCCAGAGCATACTTTTATACCCTCTGTGCCAAGATCTCTGCAGTGCAGCTACTAACTGACAATGGTTGGCAGTCCTAAATTCATTCAATCCAAGTGTACGAGGGCCCCACTTTCAATATAATGTCTGGCTCAATGCTGTGGTGCAGAGCCTGAAAGAATTCCTCTGAACTTAAGAGGTCACATTCCTCTCAGTGTGGAGGGGAACAAGCAAAACCAGCAGTCAGAATCTACTGAACTTAACACTGCCCCTAATTCATTTTTCCGGTGACTCTAGTCTGAATTACTCAATACGTAGACCATAAATATTGAGTGCTAAGGAGCATTCCTAGAGTTTTATTAACCTTTGTTATTCTAAGTGCTTTTCTTCCACATGTCCGCATTTCAACTGGATTGTAAGAGATTAATTGGTAGCCTCACAAAGTGCAAGCATCAAAAGGAGAAAAGGAAACAGAATCCTACATGGCTGTTTAGGCTAGAACATAATCAAGTTAGCAGTTCTACCATTGATAAAATCTAACCCTAGTTTAAATGAAACAGATAGCTTTTCATAAATCATAAACTTTTTCTGAGCGTCTTCTTTTCTCCCAATGTTTTCCAAGGAAAACACTGATTTTGGTTAGGACATTGAATTTGCTGCTCTTCAACACTAGGCCTATTTCTGCTTATTCATTTTTAGATTTCTCTGTCTACTTTCAGATGCCTGAAAATTCTTAGAGAAACAAAACTTTTTACTCCATAAGTAGAGATTAAAGACTTAATACATCTGAATATACTAGGCTACTCAATAAACATTAAATGAATGAACAATGTCACTAAGGGAAATACTTTCTACGTAAATGGTTTACAACAACTCATTTGCTAAAACTCTTTGATTTTACTGAATTTGAATTCACATGTAACCATTTCTTGCTAAGAATCTAAAACTATACATTGTTGCAATTTTTTAGGGATGGTGAGTGGACCCTTATACACATTGAAACAGAAAACAACAGTGTGTAATCCTCCCTCATACAAGGAAGCTTCCAGCTGTTGTGGAAGAACATGTGGGAATACAGTTCTGAAATCCGCCTGACAACCAGTAGAAAAGCAATAGAGCCACAGCTTCCAAAAAGAATTTCCATTTCCAATATTAACAATTTTAACCTGAATTCCCCATTCACACATTTAAAGAAGACAGTTCCTCATTTAATGAATTTGAATAGAGGAGCAATATTACACCTAGGAGAAAGAATACCTTTGAAAAATATTCTGGCCTCTAAGTATTTTCTATAAAAATATAATCTCTTCCCTTTAAAATACCTTATATAACAACACTCAAAAATGTTCATGGCATTCCTCTATGTGTTTGATTTTTCTGTACAGTTTTTTTAAACTGATCTAGCCTTGCCTAAAATTCTAGAAGTCAGATCCTGTCTAGAACGGAGTTTAAATCTCAGCAGGATTCTCTTTTCTGAGGGAAAACTCAGACTTTCTTGTCATTCTTGTTTTGGATTGAGGGAAAGTAGCCAGGAATTTTCATAGGTAGAGTCGTTTGGTCAGCTTGCGTAATTTCTGGAATCAAAATATGTCTTCACTGGACAGGGTTGTGAAGGTGATATTTATTCAGTTCTCACATCTGGGGATAAGTGGATGCCCTCACTTAGGAAATGTGGATGTCTGTCCAAGAGGTGTGGGAGCGTCTGCCACAGTTTCCTTTCCAGAGCATTTCTCTCACTGGGTTGCTGCGTCTGGAATTCCTCAGCTTCCTTATGAAAATGTTGATGTTTATTCAGACTTTCTGAATCTTGACAACGATGGACAGATGCCTGTGGCCACCTACGTCTCTGCATGAGAGGCTGGCAGCCCTCAGGACCACTTATTCTGCTGTCTGCTACACATCACCAGAGATTTAAAAACAGACTGGTCAAAGTCAAGTCCAGATAGATGATGCGTAAATGTTTATTAGGCTGAGGTATTTTTTTAAATCTGTGTCTCTTTCTCTTGACAGCTTAAACTCACCCTCCTAGATTAGTTGGTCCAGCTTGATCCTGACAAAGTGAGATGTAGTCTATTTTTTTATATTTGCCCTACAAAAAGTAAGACTCTTTTCTGATGTGAACATGGAAGGAAGTTGTGAGAAACCTAGGTAGGACAACTGAAATCGGTAGAGTGACTGTACCTTTTAGAAAGATAAGCAATTCATTCAAAATATACTGCGTAAGGACACGCATATTATTAAATATGCATCACATTTACACATTTTATTCTAAAATCCCAGTGCACTCCAATCCCAGGCTTCTCACCATGATCCCTGAACCCCAGGGGCCATCTGTGTGGTAAAGAATGAATGAAGAAAGAAGTATCTGTAATTGGTCTGAGGATGTCCATGGCTAATCCCACTGTACCTGGATGAGTTTCTTCTTAAACTGTAGTTTGTTTATTCCATGATTAGACAAGGTTCACATCTAAAATCAAACCAGTTTTTTTTTTTTTTTTTCTAGCTGTGCTTCTACAACAACAGCAGAATTGGAAAATATACAGTTGTAGGCATTTCGATATCGTGGTTCAATATGACTCTCTGTGAGCATCAGGCCAGCCGGCCAGACTAGTTCAGCATTTCAAGGCAAGGGTAAAAAACAGTCCCAAAACAGGAAACTCTACTATGGAAATGATTTTGTAATTCAGGGGCTATCTGGGGAACCAAAGATTTAAGTGAAGCACTTGAACTTACCCAACCTTTTGGTGTTCCATAATTCTAGTCTAACCATACAGATGTCTTAGAGTTAAAAGATGAGGCATAAAATCTGTTTGCTGAAAGGCAGACATTTCCAACTTATTAAATATCAGCACGTCAAGGAAGAAATTACTGGAACCTCTTATAGCTGCTTACATTGGGCAGCAGCCAAAACAAAACATTCATTATTACTGGGTAAAGCTTTGTGTATCTAAATGGACTGATTTTCAGATAGAATGCATGTATAGATTCAGCATCTGGAAAACTTTTAATAATCTTCAAAAATCTTGGTTCAATTTTTTTTTTTTAAAGACTTCTATTTGGAGCTGTTTTTTGTTTTTTTTTTAATGGGAATTATTTATTTATTTATTTTATTTATAGCTGTGTTGGGTCTTCGTTTCTGTGCGAGGGCTTTCTCTAGTTGCGGCAAGCGGGGGCCACTCTTCATCGCGGTGCGCGGGCCTCTCACTATCGTGGCCTCTCTTGTTGCGGAGCACAGGCTCCAGACGCGCAGGCTCAGTAATTGCGGCTCACGGGCCTAGTTGCTCCGCGGTATATGGGATCTTCCCAGGCCAGGGCTCGAACCCGTGTCCCCTGCGTTGGCAGGCAGATTCTCAACCACTGCGCCACCAGGGAAGCCCTTGGTTCAATTTTTAACGGTGGACTAACCACAGCTATTGAGATGCTTGGACTACACTTCCACAAAGGATGTTTTAGGTGAAGTTAGGCTAGCATCGTCGGGACTTCACTTCATACCTGGCCGTGCTTCTCCCAACCAGCAGGTGTTGGAACTAACAAAATCAAGGGGGTGACGATCGACAGGACATCAAAAAAATGAAATTGACATAGAGCCACCATCCTCACTGGTGTGCTTGGTGAAATACTCAGCCCCTGGACACATACATTTCTACCCATGTTTCATTTCTCACTATTTACTTGGTTAAAAAAAAAAAAAAAAAAAAAAAAACTTGATGTGTGAATACATATGTTTACAAGGTTTTAGTCATTCTCAAAATAATGTCAATATAATTTCTTCAGTTACATTGAGAAGGAAAAAAATCTATACAGAGAGTTGGAATTTTTCTATTTATATTCATATATAAATATGAATGAGAGAGAGAGATCTTAAGGAACTGGCTCACTCCATTGTGGACACTGACAAGTCTGAAATCTGCAGAGCAGGCTGGAAGCTTGGAAATTCCAGCAGGAGTCAGTGTTGCAGTTTTGATTCCAAAGGCAGTCTGAAAGCAGAAACCCTTCCTCTTCTAAGGACCTCAGTCTTTTCTCTAAGGCCTTCAGCTGAATGGATGAGACCCACTCACATTATAGAGGGTAGTCTACTTTACTCAAAGTCTGCTTACTAACGTAAATGTTAATCGCATCTAAAATATGCCTTCACAGCAACCTCTGAACTGGTGTTTGACCAAACAACTGGGCACCGTGGCCTAGCCAAGCTGACACATAAAATTAACCACCACACTATCTCATGCATAATTCAAATTTTTATCACTAAATATGCTCAGAGGAGTGTGCAGAAAACTATAAATCTACAAACATATACAATATGAATGATTGATAGGCTTGTCATAAATTATTTCAATTTAATAATTCTAGTTGTTATTGGCTCCTTATTAGACTTTGCCTAGAAAGGATAGTATTTGGAAGTTATCATCCTTAAGCCTATAGATATGCCAAAATAGGGCAGCTAATTGAAACCTAAATCAACACCATAAGTAAATTTTTCAATAATATAATAAGGAAATAAAGAATTCAAATTTCCACTAAAACTGAGCTCAGTGTGGAAATGATATTGATACTTAGTTCAAACTCAGTTATAGGTTTTTGGGTTCCAGTTGATAACCTCTGTCTCTGGAAAGGTCATTAACTTACAGTAAGTTTCTGAAATAGCAATAGTTTCTAGGGTAAAGGGTGACATTCTCTGATGGGCAGAATCTGCCAGTTTAACTCTGAAAATTAAAGATGGACAAATATTGCAACCAGATGGCAACCTGGCATACCAAAATGCCAAAAATATCTCTGTCTCCTTACTTTTTTACTAAATACTCACAGTCTCACTCCAATTGGAGAACAAAAGAGAAAACTCTGTCTTTTCCAATGAGCTTTAAATTCTGTCTTCTAGTGGCCTAAAGATGTACAACACATAAAGGTGCATCTGTTGCTATTGAGTTGATTAATATTTTATTATAATATAAAGCTGTAGGAAGAGCAAGCGTTTCTCAATGTTCAGAACAAGATTTTTTTTCTGTCTTCTGTGTTACTTTTCTACCTCAAATGTAAAAGATACAAAACAAAAACAAACCAAAAAAAGACGGAGAGAGTGATTGCCTTAGCTTTACAAATCAGAAAACCCTTTTTACTTTTCTCCCTGGCTGGTTAGGAATGAGCCATTAGGACATGGGAAGACCACTGAGTTAAGAAAAAAAAGCAAAGTAGATTCTTCTGGCACTTGCTCTATGGAAATGTTTTGTTTCGTACCTGATTTTTTTGGTATGCTATGATCGGTCATTGATGACCAAGAGTCTTTGGTCTGGAAAAGTAATGAAATAAAAAACACTTGAGTTCCGCACTTTCCAGCATCATAAAATTCACCTCATTAAGAAAGAAGTAAAGGTTTCGAGAAAGCACAAAGCAAAAAGGATAAAAATGCAAAACTTCTTTAGGATGAGGATATACCTTTTTCCACTATTTTATTTTTACTTTGCCAAAATATTGTCCTTCGTGGAGTTATTTCTGTGGCATCTAGTACACTGCTGGCTTTTAGGAGGGTGAACATCCTGCTTCTCTGACACTTTCGTGCTGTGGCCTCAAACTTTTTTGATCACATGCCTCTATCAATAAAATTATTGAGCACACAACCACAATGTATAATATATATGTATTTATAAATTATAAAACTGTACCATTTTATAATATATACATTATAAAACTACACACACATAATTTTAAATAAGAAAAATATTTAAAAGTTCTCATATTTTTCCTATACCCTAGTGACTCATTTTGTACCTCACTGGGAGAATACACAGAATCCCATACCCTCCATTTGGCAGAGCAACGCTTCAGCAAAGATTTCCCTTCTATGAGTATTTTGCTCCCAGTAAATTTCCCTTAATTTTAATTTTAAAAAATCTGCACCTTCCTACCCCTCACTCCTCTCCCCTGAAGAGCCATGTTGCATCCATTTCATTCGCCCGACCACCACATAAATCTCTGTCACCATCAGTATTCTAATTATACCCTTAGCAAGGCCAGTCCCTTATTTCTTCACCAAATGGATGGAACTGTTTCAGACTGTATCCTCAACCTTGTTGCTGCCCTAGATAGTATTAACCACAATCTCCTTAAAATGCTTTCCTCCCTTGATTTCTGCCTCAGTCTGCAATCACTGGCTGCTGGGAACTCAAACCACTCAAGGCAGCCTAAGTAACAGAACTCACACGCGGGTACCCCTCTGAGCAACTCACTGGAACCAGAAAGTTGCAACCTAAGTTTCTTTCTCAAGTACGTTCTGCCCACTGAATCTCTCATCATTTCTCCTCAGATCAGTGTTTCTCTGCTTTAGCACTGAGTGGGTCTCCTGATCCTGGATTCCCGTGGCCCCTACAGTAAAAACCCAGAAAAATGACTATAGTCTCTCATTACAGTTACACCCATCAAGAAGAGGGCATCTGCTTGACCCAGCTTGAGTCTTATGTCAAGTTCTGATCTCCAGTCAGTTGTGGTCAGTAGTTTGAGGTCTTTTGAGGGTGCAGACTCAGATTGCGGTCAGGGGTGGGCATGCTCCCCAACATGGCGGCAGGAAGGGTGCGAGCTGCACCTAGGATAGCTTCTGTGGCTCTCCTCTCTAATATTGTCCTCCCTCTCATGTCTTTCCTTCTTGGATTCTTCCACGGACTCCTTTTCTTCCACCCAGTGTTTGGGGTGTTTCCTCATTCTGTCCGTGGTTCTCTCTCCATTCTGCATACTCAGTCCATTCACCTGGCTCCCGCCACCACGCAACACTGATTGATTTTCACTTGATAAGGCACACAGCACCGCATACCTTCCATACTTGTGTCTCCAGTTCTAAGTCTGTCCTGAGCTTGAGGCTTCTCCATGCCTACCTGCTGCCTCTCTATCTGATTTCCCACAGCCATCACAACCCAGGCTGAGCTCACCACCTTCAGCCCCATCACTGATCTTCCTAGATATCCCATCCCTAGGGTCACCATCCCTAACCAGCCACCAAAACCTGAGAGGAATTTAATTAGACTCCTGCTTTTGTCTGGACTATGTGTTTTGGCTCTCACTTGAGATTTCTTTTGAAACGTAAATTTCTATTGCTTTGAAATGTATGATAAAGCATCACGGTATTCAAAATCCTTATGCTTAAATAACAGAGTGAACTAATATTGATTAACTTATTATAAACGAATTTAGCGTATGTCTTCCCAGTTAACAAAGTAACTGTGGACAAGGCCCCAGGTCATTGAGGACAGTGATGCTGGAGAATGCCTTGGGGAACCATGAGATAGTAGCTTTCATTTATTATTCACCCCAACCATAGAATGTAAGTATTTTTAATATTCCCATTTCACAGGTAAAGAAAGATACTGCTCTGTAGAGAGTTTGAATAATTTGTGCAATACTACAAATCTAGTAAAGTGCTGAGGTAGGATTTTGACCCATATCCCAGAGCCCAAACTGCTAATCATGACAATATGCTTCCTCCTTCTATGTTAAGGAAAGTGGCATATGGTTAAGAATACAGGCTTGGAAGAGATACAAAATTGGTATGAGTTACTGCTCACATGCTTGGCCCAGTTACAAAAGCTCTCTGTGTTTCCGCACCTGTACAATGGGAATAATAGAGAGCTGGAGGAGGAGGCGCTTTATAGAGTAAATAGGAATGATGGATGTTGAGTGGTGAGCAAAGGGTCTGACATATAGTTATTGCTCAATAAATGGTACCTGTTACCCTAAATGAAGCCATGTGGTTGAGGTGAGCACAGCATGAGTTACAACTCTGCTCAGCCAGTAGCACTTTCGGTTACCTTAGACAAAATTCCTTAACTCCCAGGTAGTTACGTTTTAAAGATGCATATCAAATAAGGTTTCCAGTGGTGAAATGCCAGTAAATGTGCTGGGCAGAAGGGCCTTAGATCCTGTGCTACACAACAGGCATTGATGGATATCATTTCCTTTTCCCTTTCAGATGGTGATGTAAAAATAGTAGAACCTGGTCATGGTGTCATAATGGGATCCAACAATTCAACTGGGGAAAATGTGGAATTGCATTTATTGCATAACTGCAGTATTGCTGCAAGGTTAATGAAATGACAGTGAGCCAACCAGGAGTATCAGGGGCAGGCTCCCCAATCCAAACCTGTTTGGGTCTAACTAAAAAGTGGAGGTTATCCATTTCAGTTTAAACATGGAAAGCACTCTGGCTCTTTGTGGTTGATTAGGAACTCCAGGATGGTGACAGCATTTCAAGAATCTCCCACACAGTTGGTACTAGTGTTGTGAGCTCAAACCTAAAAAACTACTACAGGATAATTCTGGAGTGCAGAGGTCTACCCTCTCCCTCTCCAGTTCTGGAGATTCGTTTCCCTGATACTGCATACCCAGCCTGCTTCTCTCCCCAGAAGATGAGAACTTTTAGTCCACCTCACTTTGAGATCAGGGTGCTATAGCCCAATTTGAGTTACCTAAACGGATCCTTTTTCTTCTTAGATGTTTATAATATAATATTATAGTCTATAATGACTATACTGTGCATTAGATATCCAGGTCTTATTTATCTACCAGTTACAAGTTTGTACTCTTAAACAGCATCTCTCCTATTCTCCCAACACCCAGATTTTGTTAATCACCTTTCTACTCTCTGTTTTTACAAGTTGGGTCTTTTTAAGATTCCACATATAAGTAATATCATTCAGTATTTGTCTTACTCTGTCTGACTTATCTCACTTAGCATAATGTCCTCAAGGTCCATCCATGTTGTCACAAATGGCGGGATTTCCTTCTTTCTCATGGCAGAATAATATCCCATTGTGTATGTGTGTATGTGTGTGTGTATCACAACTTTTTTATCCACTCATCTGTTGATGGACATTTAGGTTCTTTCCTTATCTTGGCTATTGTGGATAATGCTGCAATAAATGTAGGAGTGCATATATCTCTTCCATATCCTGTTTTCATTTCCTCTGGGTATATACCCAGAAGTGGGATTGCTGGTTCATATGGTAGTTTTATTTTTCATTTTCTTAAGGAACTTCCATACTGTTTTCCATAGTGGCTGCACCAACTTACATTCCCACCAACAATGAGCAAGGGTTTCCTTTCCTCAACATCCTCACCAACACTTGCTAACTCTTGTCTTCTTGATATTAGCCATTCTAACAGATATGAGGTGACATTTCATTGTGGTTTTGATTTGCATTTATCTAATGATTAGTGACATTGAGCACTTTTTATGTACCTGTTGGCCAGTTATATGTCTACTTTGGGAAAATGTCTGTTTAGTTCCTCTGCCCATTTTTAATCAGATTGTTTGTGTTTTTCTGTTGTTATTGTTGTTATTAAGTTGTATGAGTTTTTATATATTTTGAATATTAACCTCTTATCTGATATATAGTTTGCAAATATTTTCTCCCATTGTGTAAGTTGCTTTTTCATTTTGTTGATCATTTATTTTGCTGTGCAGAAGCATTTAAGTTTGATGTAGTCCTGCTGGTTGATTTTTGCTTTTGTTGTTTGTGCTTTTGGTGTCCTGTCCAAAAAAGTCATTGCCCACTGCCAAGACCAATGGCGGCACTTCTTCCCTATATTTTCTTCTAAAAGTATTATGGCTTTAGATCTTATGTTTAAGTCTTTGATCCATTTAGAGTTAATTTTTGTGAGTAGTGTAGAGAGGGGTCCAATTTCATTTATCTGCATGTGGTTATTCAGTGTTCCCAACACAATTTGTTGAAGAGACTATCCTTTCGCCATTGGGTGTTCTTGGTTCCCTTGTCAAATACTGGTTGACCATATACGTGGGGGGTTAATCCTGGGATCTCTATTCTATTCCGTTGATCTACATGTCTCTTTTTATATCAGTACCATACTGTTTTTACTATAGCTTTGTAGTATAATTTGAAATCAGGAAGTGTGATGCCTCCAGCTTTGTTCTTCTTTCTTGGGATTGCTTTGGCTATTCAGGGCCTTTTGTGGTTCCTTACAAACTTCAGGATTTCCTTCTATTCTGTGAAAAATGTCATTGGAATTTTAATAGGGATTGTGTTGAATCTATAGATGGCTTTGGGTAATATTGACATTTTAATCATATTAATTCTTCTGATCAGTGAACATGGGATGTCTTTCCATTTGTCTGTGTCTTCTTCAGTTTCCTTCAACAAAGTCTTATAGTTTTCAGTGTAGAGATCTTTCAGTTCATTAGTTAAATTTATTCCTAAGTACTTTATTGTTTTAATGTTGTTGTGCATGGGATAGTTTTATTTCTTTTTCAGATGTTTCATCGTCAGTTTACTCTTATGACCTACTCTTATGACCTCAGTTAAGCTAATTACCTCTTTATAGGCCCTGTCTCTAAATACAGACACATTGGAGGTTAGGGCTTCAACACATCAATTTGGTGGGGGAGGGGGGAGACACAATTTAATCCATAGCAGATGAGCAGCAGAATTTTTTTAGACTCTTATGACACTGATGTCAACATGAAGCCACCATACATCCATAGACTGCCTGTACATCTCTGAATTTCCTTTACATGAGGCCCAAAGGAAAAAAAAAATCCATTATCTTGTCTGAATCGTGTATTTTGAATTTCTATTATATTGAATCAAACCTAATCTCAAATGATATAGTATATATGCATCTATTCATTTAAAAAAAAAAATTTGATGATGTACTGTGTACCGGGCACTATGCTGAGTGCTGAGAACTAGAGATAAGGCAAAGCAGATAGATTCCCTGCCTCTGATGAGCTCACAGATTTATGGAGGAAACAAACATAAATATGCACTTTAAATTTTTAGTCTTACAGAAAGGTCAAAAGGGGAACGTGAACAAAGTATTCAAAGAAATCTTAGCTTGGAAGTTTGGGCAGAACTACCCAGAGTTAAGATTTGAATCTGTCCTTGAAGGACACATGTGGAATTTCAGCAGTTTAGAGGTTGGAGTATTCCAGACATAGAAAGAACCAAGGAGTGGAGGGAATGGTCATCGGACAGTGGGAAGTTAGATTTTTGGGATAAACCTCATTGCAATAGGACACACTGAAGATTCCATTAAAAACAATGAAGGTGATGTTAAAGAATAATGTTATTAAACTTACATTTTGGGGAGGTTACTGTGGAGGTAGACTGGAGGCAGGGGGACCAGGTAGAGGACAATTATAAAGAAATAATTCTAATGAGATGAAGAGGATATAAACAAGGCTAAAGGACAGCATATTAACTCCTATCCATTTTAGTTTCAATCCAAATTGTCAAATGAGCTGTTAACCATCTGCAGACTAGCCTGCATGGACCTAGCACTAAAGCAAAACTTACCCCATTAAGTAGTATTTCTTGAAAAATGTTTTTGACATTTTTGACAGAATCATTAGGTCTATGTAGAAGAAATTTGGTGACGTCATCAGGTGTCAGGCCTTCTGAGCATCCCTGTGACAAGTGCAGGCCTCCTACTTGCTGCTGACTTTCCTTGAGTCCTTGGCTTTCCTCCATACTGACATCTCTCTACGTAGACCAGTGGCCCCAGGAGGGTTGCTCTGCACCTAGCCTGTTAACTTGGATCTACTCTCTTACCTTCTGTCTACTCATCACACTCCCTTATTTTCAAATGGATCTCCTTAGACATGATACTATGTCTCCTTGGACATGAACTAATGTTATTGCCATCTTGGTGTCAAATTTCTGAAGTTAAATAAATTAGCCTGCATTCCTGGTAGAGAGTTCTACTTAGATATTGATACCTATTTGATTCTGAACTGTGAAAGATGTTATGGTTGGCACCTCTCTGGGAGTGCTGTTTCTACTCCTATTTTCCCCCTCAGTGTGACCTCCCTTTCTTGCCCACATGCACTCCTCTAGCATTAGATGGAGGCACACATTCATCTCTTTCTAGGAAATGAAGCTGATAAATGAGAGCATATCAAAAGCAGAATGGAGATGAGTTGATGACCAATCAGTTAGAAAATCAAATTGCAACAAAAGCACAGAAAGATTGTCTTTTCTTTGACACAAACAAGGGCATATTTTATATTTCTTTGAAAATCACAAAGAGCATCATGCAAATACAATGCATTTATAGTTCTTTGCCTTTCCTCATCCATTGATTAAGCATGCAACATTTTTTCTTAAATTTGAAGCTTGTTAATCACTTTTGGATTGCACATTTATTTTATCTGAACATCTCCATAATGTCTAAATCCACACATCAATTACACACACACATAAACACACACAATCCACATACGATTTTATTCGAAGTCAGTCCATGTAAAAGATAAAGTGGGAGACTCCAAAGAAAATGTGATTTCTTTCTAAGAATTCCACTGTGCTCTGATTTCAAATATTAACTTTTTTTCTGGAAATCTCCTATTGTTTAAACTGTCTACATACCAAGCTGGGTTCTCGGCTGGAACACTCAAAATCAGGGACATGTTTCTGTACGTATTTTTAAAGTTCATTCACATGTTGTTTGAAAGGTGCAATAAATCAACTGAATTTAAATCACTTCGTAAGCTCATATGCCCCTATAAACTCTCCTTTTGAATATAAGCCATGAGGATATACTTTCACTTTATTCATTTTTTCTATTTCAGTGCTGTTTCAAGAGTTCGATGTGTGTTTATTTGCATTGTTGATGTATTTATTCATTCACCCATTCAGCAAACATATATTGGACATCTACTATGTAGCAGATCCTATGTTGGGAAGTGTGGTGATATAAAGATTAATAAGATTAAGCTTATAGAGATTAATATTAATAAGAATTAATAATTATTATGCTCAAAGGACTCTCAGTCTGGCAGGAGAGCTAATATTACCTTGCATTTTTTCAGGTCTTTGTAGTTTACAAAGCATTTTCAAATGCATTCTTACATTCCAAATGTCTTTATAACAACTTGATGAATTAGGCAAGGTAAGTGTTATTAACCCCATTTAGCAGATGGGCAAACTGCATCATCTCTCATGAAGTCCTACTTTATACTTATTGACCATGACAGTGGGTTTCAACCCAAATACAGCGAGAATCATCTGGGAAGCTTAAAAAGGTGACCAATGCCTGGGCCCGACCTCCAGAGATTCAGGTTTTATTGGTGTGGGGTGAGGCCTGCGCATAGGCAATTTTTTAAAGTTCATGAGATGATTCCACTATGCGGCAAGATTGAAGAACATGGCTTTCACTTTACTGAACTCTTTGTGATTCTTCTTGGACACCATACTGTTTCCCATCTCTGTGTGTCTGCTTCTTTACCCTTGCATTTACTACTTTATATTGAAACACACACACACACACACACACACACACACACACACAGCCTTGAACTGTGTCGTATTCATCTTTTAAGCCCAGTTTCTAGCGTAGTACGTCATGCACAATAGGAGCTAAATAAAAGTTTCTTGAACTAATGTCAACTTGAACACAAAATATGCTAATTTGTGTTATCGCTTCTACCTCTCCTGGTCCCCTCATCATGGTCTCCCTTATTCATCTGATCAGGTCGCCTAGTTCAGTTTTGTCCCTTACTCGCTAAGACCTGGGTCATTTCCTGGATCAAGGCAAAAGGACAAATTAAGTGGCTCAAAAGCATCCCTCCTCACTCTTTCCCATCCTTCCATACGCCACCCAACTCTCTCTCCCCATTCTACATTTCGCAGAAGAGTAAGGGATGTGTTTAAAAATGGGACCTCTTAAAATCAGAAATTGTTAGTTTAACTGAGGAGGAAATGCTAGTCTTGACCTCCAGCTGCCCAGCTCATCCAGCCAAAGTTGCTGTCAGAAACCTCACCAGATCGTCACTAAAACACGATTTGTCACACTGGCCCTTACAGATATACCCAGCTGGGTCAAAATTCAAAAAGTGCACCTAGTTTAGGCCTTAACTCTGGAGTCTACAACATCCACCCAATACTCAGGAAATTTATGTCTGAACAATAGATCATATCAGTATATTTTTCTAACAGGATTAATTTGTTTCTAACAAATACAAAATCAAGAACTTTTATTCTGCAGACAAAGTAAACTACCACTATCTCTAAAACAATTCTAAAAGTTAATCCCATAATAGAAATAAAATATAAATGCTTTATACTAGTTTCTGGACTTAAAACTGACTGCTTATCTGGTTGTAAATATCAATTTTTTACAAATATCAGTAGGATAAATTTGTTAAACATTAATTATCCTATTGATTTTGCAAAATTGGCATATACTACATATGTATGTAGTATATCTCAATATGTGTGTGTATATATAGTATATGTCATATACACTGACAGAAAACATGAGATCTCCGAATTAGAGAACAGACAGATTACCCTCACAGAGCACCTTAGCTCCTATTCCCCAGAGGGCACCAGAATGAGGACCAATTTTTCACCTGGGTATGCGTGGGATTTGCATCAGAGGAGAGGAACCCTGAAATTATGACTCAAAGTTTATATACGGCAGCTGGCACATCTACCCCTCCCTCTTCCTTTCCAGAGAGAGAGAATTTCACTCTGAAATGTAACCGAATTTTCTCTGGGGAATGGAAGGGAAGGGCTCTACCCTGGAATGTAAACAAATGGGTCCGGGGAGGGAAGTCTGTAAATCTCTCTGGAGTAATGCACAATCTCTATCATCCTGCATTTATGATTCAATCATAAAGCCCAACTATGCAAAAATATGAAAATATCCTTGGAGAATTATCTCCCAATAAAACTGTGCACAGATATTTTTCTATAGATATTTTGGAACAGTAGACCAGCATCCTTACTTTCTTGATCAAGCTGGTATTTCATGACTTTCCACAAATTCTAGAAGCTAAGCTAGAAGTAGCCACATATCCACTCAGTAGTGACAGGTACAGCAGCGTCTGCAGCTAGGCCATTTTCCCCACACCTGAGATCCTGGACCAAGGCTTGAGAAAACCTGCTCTTTGTCTGCCAGATTATTGAACATTCTGGATTTAGTGACACATGAAAGTAAAATGGTTTTCTATTTTGCTAACGCTGCTTTCACTCTGCCATGAGGAATTTCCATTTCCTATCTCTTTGTGAAATCTCAGCTTCCACAGTCACTTTCAGTTTTCTTGTGACTTTCAGTTTTCTTGTGACTTTCAGTTGTCAAAGAGTCCAGTTAATCATTTCAAACTTTAACCTCATATCCTCCTTCCCCCCAGCTCAACTTTAGCTTTGGCCTGAAGCATATGGAATGAGTAAGGAACATGGGGACATGGGGTGCTCTTAGAACACCACCTTGGCCCCTTTCTGGGTCCCTTTCACTTTTGGCTTGTTGGGAGGAGAAATGGCATGTCATAAGTGGTTGTTTCTTACCTGTGTTTTGCTACAGTAGTCTTCTCTGTGAGATGATCTTGATTTGATGGTGCTCTAGTGAGCACATAAGTGGGTTCTTTAGAGGACTCTTGTAGGGACTTCTAAATGCACAGCTTCTGCATGGGAGATTTGTTCCAGCTTGACCCTTTCAATCTCTATCAGCAGCTTCTTTTTTTTTTTTTTTTTTTAAATGATAAGAGGTTTCCTTTTTTTTTTAATTTTATTTGTTTATTTATTTATTTATGGCTGTGTTGGGTCTTCATTTCTGTGCAAGGGCTTTCTCTAGTTGTGGCAAGCAAGGGCCACTCTTCATCGCGGTGCGCGGGCCTCTCACTGTCGTGGCCTCTTTTGTTGCGGAGCACAGGCTCCAGACGCGCAGGCTCAGTAATTGTGGCTCACGGGCCCAGTTGCTCCGCGGCATGTGGGATCTTCCCAGACCAGGGCTCGAACCCGTGTCCCCTGCATTGGCAGGCAGATTCTCAACCACTGCGCCACCAGGGAAGCCCTATCAGCAGCTTCTTATAGTGATCTTGCTTCTGGGTTGCCCTTGCCCGGAATACCTTTGATCCACACGTATCAAGTCCTCTGCCGGGGCATACAACCCACCAGGTAATGAGATGCCAGGCTCCCATTATGGCTGACTCTAGAAGTAATTCTTTCAGATCTCTTGATTTGGGGACCGCAAGAAAACACTATTCTACCCTCTCCATGGAGAGGAAGGAAAAGTTGCAGCTCTCTCATCTTAGACGCCAGTCATTCTCAAATTTCTCTGGTCTGCTCATCTAGACTGGTGGGCAGGGTACATTGATGTCTGAAGTAAAAGAGCCAGTTTGGTCACCTTTTAATAAGACCTGAAGAGGTCTGGCCCCAATAGGATTCATTCAATAAACTTATTAGAACATTAGGCAGGCTAACCTGTTGTTTTCTTCTTATTCACCTACTTGTTCTACATATTGTAATTCCTAGTCTTATACTTTGCTTCTGATTCATATAAATGCTCTCTATTTACTTATGTCACCTAGTCCTTTGCTTTCTGTCATTCAAAACTTCCTAAAACACATTACTTTTCCTAGAATAATTAACAAATTAACTTTACACTTTATGCTAAAAGTGATTAACACTTTCAATAAATTTTTTTTTTTAAAGTGATTTGCACTAAAGAATGTTCCAACTGAAAAGCGTTGTCATGAACTCAGTCCAATTCTCTCCATTAACTGGTAAGAACAGTGGGTTTCAAAAGGTAAAATTGTTTATCCAAGGTTATTGAGTCACTTAGTGAGAAAGATGGCACCAGAATCCTGGCTTCCTGATTTCTGAAAGAAAAAATTCCCCAGTACATCATGATGTTTCTCATGCCCAAATCAACATGCCCCAACAGCAAAATTCATATGAACTGAAAACATCCAGTTAATTATACTTATTTGGTGACATATCCACTGAGTATCATGACGTTTAAGGGGCATGAAAAGATCATTATATACCACTAATGGTCAAATAGTCACTTTCTATGTTTTATAATGTCATAAGCCATGCGTTCTGTGAAGTCAGGCAAGTTAAACACTCATGCTGAGTCATACTTAAAATTGGCACATTGTGTTTTGGATGCACTTGGGAAAGACATCGTTGCACAAAAGTGTGTATTCAGAAGAGATAGCAAGTTTGGATTAAGACCATAGAAACCAAGTTTCCGGGCAAAGTGTGTCATTTTGCAGCTGTTTCCTGCATCTGTAATAACCTCACTACAATTGACCAGTTTAAGCTGGAGGTGTCAGGATGTAACCTGAGAGTATGCTTCATGATGACTCCTCTGGGGTGCTGGGGAATTTTAGTACAAGCAATCACTAAAATATCTATAATAAGCTATTGTAAAAGATACCAAGATCAGTGAATAAGAAGAACTATGCCCCAAAACTATTTTTCTACAAGCTTCAAGAGGTTGAACTAACTTTGCTAAAACATTTATGGGAAATATACTTCTCTTAGGAAAACTGAGGTGTGCATATTTTTCAGGAATGTCTTTGAAAATATTTATGAGAGAGTAATCCTGACACCAGGGGTAAGGAGTCCAGCCCAAGAAAACTAATTTACTTCTGTAAAGTGGACATTCCAAAGTCCAAAAGCAGGGAGACACAGGGCAGAGGATGGGAACTGTGTATATGGAGTAGGAGATTTATAGAGTGTTTATATTTGTAGTGATACAGTTCCTCAGCCCAGCTTCCCTATTTGGACTCATTCGTTTAACTAATTTTGAGGTCCTAACGTCTACCAATAGTGGGAATATAAGACTATTATACAAGACATGGTCTCTACCACTTAGGAATTTATTGCCTCTTTGGAAAATAAATGTGTTCACCAATCACTACAATGCAGCCAACACTAATAGTAATGCCTCCTGCATCTTGCTGCGTGTCTCTCTTGTTCCTTGGGTATGCTTCTATTTTCCCACTACAGGTTAAGCTCTTAGGGAATCGTGATGGTGTTTCATTGATCTTTGAGCCCTTGTAGTACCTGGAAAAAGACAAATAAATCACAAATAAAAGGGATCACTTTGTGAATGAAGTTTTATAGTTTATGAAAAGTCCATGAAGCCACTTGGCTAAGGGCTACCATAACCCTATGAGATGGGCAGGCCTATATATTTGCTCCCTTTTCACAGTCAATGAAAAGCGGGTAGAGAGAGCTCATAATGGTTTCCAATATAATAAGTGGTAGAAATGGGGCTATAGCTTAGCTTCCCATTCCCTTTGTTCTTCCTACAGCCTTGTGCTGCATCCTTAGTATGTGATAAGTGATCTGTGTGATGAATGTTCGGAAAAGAGAGAGTTTATGTGAGGAGTAATCAAAAAGACTTCATGAAAAAGATGGTACTGAGCTTTAAGTTTCACTTCAGGACTTCTATATTATTAACTGTATTTCAGCTAACATATTTTTTGCCATTTTATTGGTTTTTTCCTGCATCATATTGAAGATGTTATTTTTAACGTGAAAGCTTCTAATGAAAAAGATAATTTTTTGTATATGGAGAATATTATTCTGAATACCTGCTGGTAGTAAGTAGTTGATTTTCAACTCCTGAGTAATTGCCTATATTAAAATTTTAACACTTAGATGCATATAATTATAGACCTAGAAGTGACTGTAGAAATAATGTAGTAAAGTGGTCCCTAACATTTTTGCCACCCAGTGGCCTTTTTATGAACCACCCCACCAATAATCCTCCTTGTTTTAAAATATTTTGCTTATTTTATTTAATCCAAAGCCAGCCACAGAAAATATGGAGCCAGTCTTCAAGGAACTCACAAACTAAAGAGAGATATAAATCTGTAAATAAATAAGTGTATAATAAATATATCCTCTGCTTACCATATTCTCTTTTAATCTTCATCCCAGTAAATGGTGTCACTGTTCATCAGACTGCCCGTGTCTCAAGCCTAGATTTTATTCTTGATTCCTGTTTCTCTCAAAGCCCACATCACCCTTTAGAAGTTTACCAGTATGACTCCTGCACTTAATTTAAAAATCTATTCAGGAGTTTCAAGATGGCGGAAGAGTAAGAAGTGGAGATCACCTTCCTTCCCACAGATACATCAGAAATACATCTACATGTGAAACACCTCCTACAGAACACCTACTGAACGCTGGCAGAAGACCTCAGACCTCCCAAAAGGCAAGAAACTGCCCACGTACCTGGGTAGGGCAAAAGAAAAAAGAAAAAACAGAGACAAAAGAATAGGGATGGGACCTGCACCAGTGGGAGGGAGCTGTGAAGGAGGAAAGGTTTCCACACACTACGAAGCCCCTTCGTGGGCAGAGACTGCGGGTGGTGGAGGGGGGAAGCTTCGGAGCCACGGAGGAGAGAGCAGCCACAGGGGTGCGGAGGGCAAAGCGGAGAGATTCCCGCACAGAGGATCGGTGCCGACCAGCACTCACCAGCCCGAGAGGCTTGTCTGCTCAGCCGCCGGGGCGGGCGGGGGCTGGGAGCTGAGGCTCGGGCTTCGGTCGGATCCCAGGGAGAGGACTGGGGTTGGCGGCGTGAACACAGCCTGAAGGGGGCTAGTGCGCCACAGCTAGCCAGGAACGAGTACAGGAAAAGGTCTGGAGCTGCCGAAGAGGCAAGAGACTTTTTCTTCCCTCTTTGTTCCCTGGTGTGCGAGGAGAGGGGATTAAGAGCGCCACTTAAAGGAGCTCCAGAGATGGGCATGAGCCGCGGCTATCAGCGCGGACCCCAAAGATGGGCATGAGATGCTAAGGCAGCTGATGCAGCCACCAAGAAGCCTGTGTGCAAGCACACGTCACTCTCCACACCTCCCCTCCTGGGAGCCTGTGCAGCCCGCCACTGCCAGGGTCCCGTGATCCAGGGACAACATCCCTGGGAGAACGCACGGCGCGCCTCAGGCTGGTGCAACGTCATGCTGGTCTCTGACGCTGCAGGCTCGCCCCGCATCCGTACCCCTCCCTCCCCCCGGCCTGAATGAGCCAGAGCCCTCGAATGAGCTGCTCCTTTAACCCCCTCCTGTAAGAGCAAAGAACAGACACCCTCAGGCAACCTACATGCAGAGGCGGGGCCAAATCCAAAGCTGAACCCCGGGAGCTGTGCGAACAAAGAAGAGAAAGGGAAATTTCTCCCAGCAGCCTCAGGAGCAGTGGATTAAAGCTCCACAAACAACTTGATGTACCTGCATCTGTGGAATATCTGAATAAACAATGAATCATCCCAAATTGAGGCGGTGGACTTGGGAGCAACGATAGATATATTTTCTCCTTTTTCTCTTTTTGTGAGTGTGTATGTGTATGCTTCTGTGTGAGATTTTGTCTGTATAGCTTTGCTTTTACCATTTGTCCTAGGGTTCTGTCTGTCCATTTTTTTGGTTGGTTTTTTTTTTTTTTTAGTATAGTTTTTAGCACTTGTTATCATTCATGGATTTGTTTTTTGGTTTGGTTGCTCTCTTCTTTTTTCTTTTATTACTTTAAAAAATTGTTTTATTTGTAATAATTATTTTTTATTTTAATAACTTTATTTTATTTTATTTTTCTTCCTTTCTTTCTTTTTTTCTCCCTTTTATTCTGAGCCATGTGGATGACAGAGTCTTGGTGCTCCAGCCGGGCATCAGGCCTGAGCCTCTGAGGTGGGAGAGCCAACTTCAGGACACTGGTCCACAAGAGACCTCCCAGCTCCACGTAATATCAAACAGTGAAAATCTCCCAGAGATCTCCATCTCAACGCCAAGACCCAGCTCCACTCAACGACCAGCAAGCTACAGTGCTGAACACCCTATGCTAAACAACTAGCAAGACAGGAACACAAGCCCATCCATTAGCACAGAGGCTGCCTAAAATCATAATAAGGCCACAGACACCCCAAAACACACAACCAGACTCGGACCTGCCCACCAGAAAGACAACATCCAGCCTCATCCACCAGAACACAGGCACTAGTCCCCTCCACTAGGAAGCCTACACAACCCACTGAACCAAACTTAGCCACTGGGAGAAGACACCAAAAACTATCAACCTGCAGCCTGAGAACAGGAGACCCCAAACACTGTAAGTTAAGCAAAATGAGAAGACAGAAAAACACACAGCAGATGAAGGAGCAGGTAAAAACCCACCAGACCAAACAAATGAAGAGGAAATAGGCAGTCTACCCAAAAAAGGCTTCAGAGTAATGATAGTAAAGATGATCCAAAATCTTCAAAATAGAATGGAGAAAATACAACAAACGTTTAACAGGGACCTAAAAGAACTAAAGAGCAAACAAACAATGATGAACAACACAATAAATGAAATAAAAAATTCTCTAGAAGGAATCAGTAGCAGAATAACTAAGGCAGAAGAACGGAAAAGTGACCTGGAAGATAAAATAGTGGAAATAACTACTGCAGAGCAGAATAATGAAAAGAATTGAGGACAGTCTCAGAGAACACTGGAACAATATTAAACGCAGCAACATTCGAATTGTAGGCGGCCCAGAAGAAGAAGAGAAAAAGAAAGGGACTGAGAAAATATTTGAAGAGATTATAGTGGAAAACTTCCCTAATATGGGAAAGGAAATAGTTAATCAAGTCCAGGAAGCACAGAGAGTCCCATACAGGATAAATCTAAGGAGAAACATGCCAAGATACATATTAATCAAACTATCAAAAATTAAATACAAAGAAAAAATACTAAAAGCAGCAAGGGAAAAACAACAAATAATATACAAGGGAATCCCCATAAGGTTAACAGCTGATCTTTCAGCAGAAACTCTGCAAACCAGAAGGGAGTGACAGGACATATTTAAAGTGATGAAAGGGAAAAACCTACAACCAAGATTACTCTAGCCAGCAAGGATCTCATTCAGATTCGATGGAGAAATTACAACCTTTACAGACAAGCAAAAGCTAAGAGAATTCAGCACCACTAAAACCAGCTTTACAACAAATGCTAAAGGAACTTCTCTAGGCAGGAAACACAAGAGAAGGAAAAGACCTACAATAACAAACCCAAAAAAATTAAGAAAATGGTAATAGGAACATACATATCGATAATTACCTTAAATGTAAATGGATTAAATGTTCCAACCAAAAGACATAGACTGGCTGAATGGATACAAAAGCAAGACCTGTATACATGCTGTCTACAAGAGACCCACTTCAGACCTAGGGACACATACAGACTGAAAGTGAGGGGATGGAAAAAGATATTCCATGCAAATGGAAATCAAAAGAAAGCTGGAGTAGCAATTCTCATATCAGACAAAATAGGCTTTAAAACAAAGACTGTTACAAGAGACAAGGAAGGACATTACATAATGATCAAGGGATCAGTCCAAGAAGAAGATATAACAATTGTAAATATTTATGGACCCAACATAGGAGCACCTCAATACATAAGGCAAATGCTAACAGCCATAAAAGGGGAAATCGACAGTAACACAATCATAGTAGGGGACTTTAACACCCCACTTTCACCAATGGACAGATCATCCAAAATGAAAATAAATAAGGAAACACAAAGTTTAAATGATACATTAAACAGGATGGACTTAATTGATATTTATAGGACATTCCATCCAAAAACAACAGAATACACTTTCTTCTCAAGTGCTCAGGGAACATTCTCCAGGATAGATCATATCGTGGGTCACAAATCAAGCCTTGGTAAATTTAAGAAACTTGAAATCGTATCAAGTATCTTTCCTGACCACAACGCTATGAGACTAGATATCAATTACAGGAAAAAATCTGGAAAAATATACAAACACATGGAGGCCAAGCAATACACTACTTAATAACCAAGCGATCCCTGAAGAAATCAAAGAGGAAATCAAAAAATACCTAGAAACAAATGACAATGAAAACACGATGGCCCAAAACCTATGAGATGCAGCAAAGGCAGTCCTAAGAGGGAAGTTTATAGCAATACAATCCTACTTAAGAAACAAGAAACATCTCAAATAAACAACCTAACCTTACACCTAAAGCAGTTAGAGAAAGAAGAACAAAAAACCCAAAGTTAGCAGAAGGAAAGAAATCATAAAGATCAGATCAGAAATAAATGAAAAAGAAATGAAGGAAACGATAGCAAAGATCAATAAAATTAAAAGCTGGTTCTTTGCGAAGATAAACAAAATTGCTAAACCATTAGCCAGACTCATCAAGAAAAAAGGGAGAAGACTCAAGTCAATAGAATTAGAAATGAAAAAGGAGAAGTAATAACCGACACTGCAGAAATACAAAGGATTATGAGAGAATACTACAAGCAACTCTATGCCAATAAAATGGACAACCTGGAAGAAATGGACAAATTCTTAGAAATGCACAACCTTCTGAGACTGAACCAGGAAGAAATAAAAAATATAAACAGACCAATCACAAGCACTGAAATTGAAAGTGTGATTAAAAATTTTCCAACAAACAAAAGCCCAGGACCAGATAGCCTCACAGGCGAATTCTATCAAATATTTAGAGAAGAGTTAACACCTATCCTTCTCAAACTCTTCCAAAATATAGCAGAGGGAGGAACACTCCCAAACTTATTCTACGAGTCCAACGTTACCCTGATACCAAAACCAGACAAAGATGTCACAAAGAAAGAAAACTACAGGCCAATCTCACAGATGAACATAGATGCAAAAATCCTCAACAAAATACTAGCAGTCAGAATCCAACAGCACATTAAAAGGATCATACACCATGATCAAGTGAGGTTTATCTCAGGAATGCAAGGATTCTTCAATATATGCAAATCAATCAATGTGATACACCATATTAACAAACTGAAGAATAAAAACCATATGATAATCTCAATAGATGAAGAAAAAGCTTTCAACAAAATTCAACACCCATTTATGATAAAAACCCTCCAGAAAGTAGGCATAGAGGGAACTTAACTCAACATAATAAAGGCCATATATGACAAACCCACAACAACATCGTCCTCAATGGTGAAAAACTGAAACCATTTCCAGTAAGATCAGGAACAAGACAAGGTTGCCCACTCTCACCACTATTATTCCACATAGTTTTGGAAGCTTTAGCCACAGCAATCAGAGAAGGAAAAGAAATAAAAGGAATCCAAATCAGAAAAGAAGATGTAAAGCTGTCACTGTTTGCAGATGACATGATACTATACATAGAGAATCCTAAAGATGTGACCCGAAAACTACTAGAGCTAATCAATGAATCAGGTAAAGTAGCAGGATACAAAACTAATGCACAGAAATCTCTTGCATTCCTATACAATAATGATGAAAAATCAGAAAGAGAAATTAAGGAAACACTCCCATTTACCAATGCAAAAAAAACAATAAAATACCTAGGAATAAACCTCCCTAAGGAGACAAAAGACCTGTATGCAGAAAACTATA
This sequence comes from Balaenoptera ricei, assembly GCF_028023285.1. Lineage (NCBI taxonomy): Eukaryota > Metazoa > Chordata > Mammalia > Artiodactyla > Balaenopteridae > Balaenoptera > Balaenoptera ricei. The sequence goes on from NC_082642.1 coordinate 114,849,952, forward strand.
AGACACTGATGAAAGAAATTAAAGATGATACAAACAGACGGAGAGATATACTATGTCCTTGGATTGGAAGAATCAACATTGTGAAAATGACTATACTACTCAAAGCAATCTACAGATTCAATGCAATCCCTATCAAACTACCACTGGCATTTTTCACAGAACTAGAACCAAAAATTTCCCAATTTGTATGGAAACACAAAAGACCCCGAATAGCCAAAGCAATCTTGAGAAAGAGAAACGGAGCTGGAGGAATCAGGCTCCCTGACTTCAGACTATATTACAAAGCTACAGTAATCTAGACAGTATGTTACTGGCACAAAAACAGAAATATAGATCAATGGAACAGGATAGAAAGCCCAGAGATATACCCACACGCATATGGTCACCTTATTTTTGATAAAGGAGGGAAGAATATACAATGGAGAAAAGACAGCCTCTTCAATAAGTGGTGCTGGGAAAACTGGACAGCTACATGTCAAAGAATGAAATTAGAACACTTCCTAACACCATACACAAAAATAAACTCAAAATGGATTAAAGACCTAAATGTAAGGCCAGACACTATAAAACTCTTAGAGGAAAACATAGGCAGAACACTCTATGACATAAATCACAGCAAGATCCTTTTTGACCCACCTCCTAGAGAAATGGAAATAAAAACCAAAATAAACAAATGGGACCTAATGAAACTTAAAAGCTTTTGCACATCAAAGGAAAACGTAAACAAGACAAAAAGACAACCCTCAGAATGGGAGAAAATATTTGCAAATGAAGCAACTGACAAAGGATTAATTTCCAAAATATACAAGCAGCTCATGCAGCTCAATATCAAAAAAACAAACAACCCAATCCAAAAATGGGCAGAAGACCTAAATAGACATTTCTCCAAAGAAGATATACAGATTGCCAACAAACACATGAAAGAAATCTCAACATCATTAACCAGTAGAGAAAAGCAAATCAAAACTACAGTGAGATATCACCTCACACCAGTCAGAATGGCCATCATCAAAAAATCTACAAACAATAAATGCTAGAGAGGGTGTGGAGAAAAGGGAACCCTCTTGCACTGTTGGTGGGAATGTAAATTGATACAGCTACTATGGAGAACAGTATGGAGGTTCCTTAAAAAACTAAAAATAGGACTACCATATGACCCATCATGTCACTACTGGGTATATACCCTGAGAAAACCATAATTCAAAAAGAGTCATGTACCACAATGTTCATTGCAGCTCTATTTACAATAGCCAGGATATGGAAGCAACCTAAGCGTCCATTGATGAATGAATGGATAAAGAAGATGTGGCACATATATACAATGGAATATTACTCAGCCATAAAAAGAAATGAAATTAAGTTATTTTTAGTGAGGTGGAAGGATCTAGAGTCTGTCATACAGAGTGAAGTAAGTCAGAAAGAGAAAAACTAATACCGTATGCTAATACATATATATGGAATCTAAATAAAAATGGTCATGAAGAACCTAGGGGCAGGACGGGAATAGAGACGCAGACCTACTAGAGAATGGACTTGAGGGCATGGGGAGGGTTAGGGTAAACTGGGACAAAGTGAGAGAGTGGCATGGACATATATACAATACCAAATGTAAAACCGATACCTAGTGGGCAGCAGCCGCAAAGTACAGGGAGATCAGCTCCGTGCCATGTGACCACCTAGAGGGGTGGGATAGGGAGGGTGAGAGGGAGGAAGATGCAAGAGGGAAGAGATATGGGAACATATGTATATGTAAAGCTGATTAACTTAGTTATAAAGCAGAAACTAACATACCATTTGAAAGCAATTATACTCCAATAAAGATGTTAAAAAAAAAAAAGACGATTCTGTGGAAATATATTTAAATGCATGGAAAGGTGTTCTTACTGTACTAAGTAAATAAAATAAATTATAAATTAAAATAAAAAATAATAATAAAATAAAATATCTATTCAACTATCACCTCCTTATAAAGTCCTTCCCTGACCTCTTGATTTAATGTAGCTACCCTCCCCAATCTCTTTCACCTTCTATCCTCTTAAAATGCTTGATTTCTGTTCCTGGCACTGTCACTACCTGAATCATACGATTTCAACCTTATTTATTTATTATGTATTTATTTCATACTAGAATGTATTAAAAAAATCCATGAGGGTAAGGATTTTGTATGGTTCTCTGCTGTATTATCAGGTTCTGGAATACATAGGAGACTCTATAAATATTTGGATAGATAAATAGATGGATGAATATATGGAAAAAATGAATGATTAAATGGATGATTACATGAAGAAAATGATACAGTGGGGATACAATGAAAAGGAATGACTAATTGTACTTGAAATAAAAGCTAAAGATAAGTGGCAATGAGCTGAGCTATAAAAAAAAATGAGTAGAGGTTAACAAGACAGAGTAGGGAGGGAGGAGCATTGCTGACTAAGGACGCTGACAAAGACCTGAGAGTGTGTGTGGGTGTTTCCGTGAGTGGTTAAAATACAAACTGTGGATCAGAAATACCAGGAAATGAGTCAGTGTGTCAGACTGAGGCCATGTGTTAAAAGGCCTTGTACGCTTGCTTGGGATTTGGACTTGCTCTCTGGGTAGTATGGAACAGACTTTAAAAACAGAAATACTGTGATCAGATCTGTGGTGGCCATGGATTGAATGTACTTTACAGAGGAGAGGAAAGGAGACAATGTAGGACATTTTTATAATACTACCAACTGTAAGTGAGTGATATGTCTGAAATAAAATGAAATGATGGAATTAAATGGCTGCATTTGGAAAAAGAAAGAGATGAAGAAAGTAAGTGTGATTCTCTAATGCCTTTCTTAGGAATTGTGAAGAGGGTGATGGGTTCATGAAAATAGGGAAGTCAGAAGAAGAGGCAGGGAGAATGAGAGAGATGAGTTCAGTTTTAAGCAACAGTACAACATCTAGCAGTTGATATGTGTCAGGTAGTTGGATATCTGATTTTGAAGCTTAGAGAGAGAGAGATTAACCTTGAACATAAGGGTTTGTGGTCATAAGAGTATAGGTGGTAGTTGAATCCATGAAACAAACATCACGAATTCATAATTAGTTTTGCACCTTTAGCATACAAAACAATTTCTAGTCAGAGCCACTGATTAAGAACCAATGCTAACACAATTGCTGATAACTTAACAAAAAACAAAGAAACTTGAATTTTTAATTAGTCTTTGGCGGATATATTATTTTTGAATTTTTTAAAAAAACACACTGTCAGTAACATACATTCCTTATTCTTCATGGACATCTGGGAGGGAGGGAGTCAAAAGCCTTTAAGTTAAGAACCAATGGCCCAGTCCAATTTTGGGGGGGAAAAAAAATTTAAACCCTCGAGCAATATATAAGTTTAACATTAATTCTTACCTTGAAATTGGACATGTAGGCTCCATGGCCATGGAAACTCCTTGGATCATTTTTAGGACTTCCCCTCAGCTCATTTGATACAACAGTAAAAAAAAAAATATGGGTTGAGCAATGTTTTGGCCTAAAGACCACTACATTCTGGCACAGCTGCCATCCTATCTTCACCTGTGTCCCTTATTCAGAGGATGGGGGAGATGTACAGAAGGCGAGGAACAGGACTATGGGAGAAAGGCACAAGAGAGCCACAGACAAATTTTGCAAGCTCTTGTCCATAAGAAGGAGACAATGCAATATTAGGAACAATTTTCCCCAGTTTCTAGAGAATATACCTAGTTGTCAATTTTGCGGAGCTAAGATAGAAGAATCCCAGATCAAGTGTTTAAAAATGGGACCTCTTAAAACCAGAAATTGTGCAGTTTAACTGTGGAGGAAATGCTAGTCTTTCTTAAAGATTAAAACCTTATTTGAGGATTATTAGGAAAATTATGCTTTTGCATAATGCCTGTATCTACAATATTTTTTTAATTTCAAGTTAATTTATTATTCCCTGTTGTTTAGTATTGTCTGTCCTTTTAAAACACCCGGCAACATTAAACACGATTCCCACACCACCACTCTATGGCGACTCACCATGGGAAATATGACTTTGATGCCACACGGCATGTACGTAATATTAGTTACTTTGTCACACCTGTAACGTGGGTATTTTGTTCTTGCCATTTTAAGCACCTTTCTCTCAACTCTTAGAAATCCAAGGTATTCAGAATTTCATTTTCTAAGATTTCTGACTTTTAACTCTAAATTATTTTTCCTCTGACATAAGTACTATAGGCTAATTTTTGAGAAGAGGTGTAGCCCAAACTGGTTAGAAATCCCACTCTGGCATTCCCTAGATGACCTTGGACAAGGTGTGTAACCTCTGTAAGATTTTCCTCATCCACACACTACGGATAATTTATCCATATAGTAAGGTTGTTTTGAGGATTAGATGAGATGCTGCAAGGAAGGTCATTAGCTCCACAGCTGGCATATAAAAATGTTATAAAAAAAATTCAAATACATTGTTTAAAAAATTCAACTGAAACCTAAATAAGAAAGACGGGCCAGCTTAAAATTTTCAGGGTATACTCGTACTTTAAACCTGGAGTCTATAGCCAAATTAGTTTCTTATTCATTTTTTTTTAATTTTAATTTTATATTGGAGCATAGTTGATTTAAAATGTTATGTTAGTTTCAGGTGTACAGCAAAGTGATTCAGTTATCAGTTACATGTATCTATTCTTTTTCAAATATTTTTCCCGTTTAAGTTATTACAGAATATTGAGCAGTGTTCCCTGTGCTATACAGCAGGTCCTTGCTAGTTATCTATTTTAAATATAGCAGTGTGTATGTGTCAATCCCAAACTCCCAATCTTATTCTGATTCAATAAATAACAACAAACATTTATTATGTGATTAGATTCAAAGACAAGGCATCTGACTACAATTTAAATGAGAATTTTCCCATTTTTTTCTATTACCCCAAAATCAGAAGAAAAAAAAAAAGTGAAGCAGCACTTTTCTACCCTATAACCAATAACTGATTATGTCAAAAGAATGCTTCAGAGAGGAAGAACAAATGTGAAATCAAGGAAATGCTGACATAAAAGAAAGTAAAAAAGGAAGAGGCAATGGAGAAAGACAACCCAAGATTAGCCAAAATTCTCTATTTGGAGACTTCTTTTTGTAATCAGTAAGATAATGAAAGCTAAAGGGAGAAGAAAGTCACTTTAAAATTGAAAACAAACAACAACAAAAGTCTGATTTAAACTTTCAAAAATGAGTTTTGCCAGCAGATAAATCAGCACCAGAGTAATATTCCCAATTTGCCCATAATGTTTCATCATTGAATTAAGAATAAGGACACCAGGTTTTTGTTCCTGCTCTGTGACCCAGTAGCTCATCACACAGGAGAGAGGGAGGTGGAAAGCATGTGAGGAAAGAGCGTGCCCCATGGGAAAGAAACAATAGTGTAGGGAATAGTGTAAGGATTCTCAAAGCCAAACTGGCTCAGAACAATGCTTACTAGGTACATCAGCAGCCACCCGTGTGATTTTCATCATGGAATGGGTAGCCAAAGACTGTCACCTGAGAGGTGTCCTTTATGACTGCAAGGAGTATCTAACTTCCTACCTCTGCTTCCTTAGGGCACAGATACAATCATCTTAAAGAGAAATTAAGCAAGAAAGAAAAGAAAAAATTCTTTCATAGCACACCATCATTTACATATTTCATTTATAAGGTGAACAGGCTAGTTGAGATAATTTCTGAGTTCTTTGAAGTTCTATTGCTCAATGATAACTTGAAGAAGGAGTGACATGCTGTGTATCTCTCATAATGGAAAAATAATGAGAAATTTTTAGAAGATACGTTTATGCTACAAAGATGTTTTTGTAATTTGTAAAGTGAGAATTTGAAAACAACTAAAATATCAATCAATAAATGTTGAATAATCTACAGTATATCCATATTACACACTGTTATGTAGCCATTACTTAAAATTTCAGTTATGGTAATGAAGAGGTTATACGTAACACGGACAAATGCTTGAATAAAAATAAATGACACATGCTAAAATTATAAGAAGTAATTCACACACTGTGTACCATGTAGAGCAAAATAAATACTCAATAAATGCTAAAAAAAATAGTTATAATATCCAGTCCTTGTGAAATTGTGGTGAAATGTGATAATTTGCAAGTTTGCAACCTTCCATTGCTGATTTTTGGAAAGTGGTCTGACTGTGTATCAGGAATCAAAAACTTGCCCATGGACATTTGTCACCTTTGGGAATTTATCCTAAGGAAATAATTCAAGAGAATAAAAAAATATGTATGCACTAAGATATTCATACCACTATTATTTATGGTGGCAAAGAAATGGAAAGCCAGGGAACACCTGGGACTTTGGATGGTAAGGAATGGTTCAACTATGGTACAACAAATTGATGGAATATGATGCCCATTAAAATGATAATTATGAAGATCAGAATATTAGGAAATTTTGAGGCATTGTTATATTAAAGAGGATACAAAATAGTACCTATTCTGTGATCAGCTTTGTATCTCTATTGTCAAGTTCTACAAAGGAACATAATAAAATGAAAAAAAAATAAATGACAATATATACGTATATCAAATCATCACATTGTACACTGTTACACAGTGTTCTATGTCAATTATACCTCCGTAAAGCTGGGGGGAATAAAATACTAAATGAGAAAAGGCAAATACAAAATTTTATATACAACATCATCATAATCATGATTGAAAATGCTTAGGAAAAAAGATTGGTTAGAAATAGACTAGCTGCTACTGTCGGTTGTCAATGGGTGGGAGAAATATGCATGTTTTTCTTTCTGCTCTTCTAATTTCTGATTTTCTATGAATGTGTTATTTTTATAAAAATTAAAAATAAAATAAATTTCTGATCACCTATGTATATTTGGGAATTTCTTTCTTCCAAATATGTAAGCTACTTTAGATTGCAGCCAGCACTGGGTAAGAGAGAACAGGCAGGCCTTGGCCTTGGCCATGAGCTGCACATACTAGAAGCCTTGCCTAGTAAACTATGGACACAGTCACGTCAGCTGCTTGTATGCAGACTAACTTAATTGCAATAGAGAACCCAGAGATCACTTCTAATCCTCTTCTCTCATCCTATGACACTTTATTATTTGGTAGTGATAAGGTTCCTACTGATGGAATCCAAAAACATCTCACCAGACATCACATATCCTTCATCACAGTAAAAAGTGCTGGGGTAATTCTTTCCTTCAGTGTAATCTAGACTATGTCTCGACTTTTAGCCAATAATACAATCCAAATTCATTAGTGCCACACCTTGCCTTGAAGTAAGCAAATATACAAAGCAACACTTGTTCTTCTTCCTATAAATTTGTTTTTACTTTTAAAAAGTCACTTCTGCAGGCTCACAGATATAGAGAAGAAACTAGTGGTTACCACTGAGGAAACGGGGAGGGGCAATACAAGGATGGGGGAGTGGGAAGTACAAACTATTGGGTGTAAGGTAGGCTCAAGGATGTATTATAAAATACGGGGAATAGAGACGATATTTTATAACTGTAAATGGAAAGTAACCTTTAAAAACTGCATAAGAAATTTTAAAAATTAAAAAATTATAAAAATAAAAAGCTACTTCTGGCCTCATGAGAGAAAAGCACAAGGATAGCAGAAGCTAAACTTTGTCACCATTCAGACTTTTCAAGAGCTTTCAGGCCACCGATTTGCAGAACTTAAGAAATACTAATGAATTTCAATAGAGGGAAAATACCATCAATCACTAATTTGCTCAATTTTGTTAGCCGACTCCTTTTACCCTCTGAAGAACAGAAGTAGCGACTCCAAGAGGAATAGGGAGATATGAATATATAACCTCAGGTCTCAAAACCACATTCCCTTCCAGCCATCCCCTGCAGCCATTGGGGGTTTGTTTTAAACCTTATGCACCAGCAGTCTCTATCTTGGAAAATCTTGCCTGGGTATCAGTCAAGCAGCAGGAGATGGTCTCTGTTTGCCTAAGCAAAACCTTGAGAGAGAAGTCAAGGATTCTAACAGCACGCTGCCTCTGCCCACATTGAGGGACCTTCTCAGACTTAGTGAAGGCTGATATCAGTTGCCAAGAAAAGCCTTCAGGGTTCAGTTAAGAGCAATGAGATGTTGGAAAATGCTTGACAAAAACCAATCTCCCAAACCAGCATAAGATGTGAAAATTCTGGACACTGCGGGCAATATATCCTGCCACATCCTTCTGATTATGTTTGGTGTATAATTGGAACTTCTTCACCAGGAAAGTTTGGCCCTCTTCTGAAGTAGGAGGGTGTACAAGACTCCAAAGGTGTACCCTAAATAACCCAGGTTATAAGAGAACAGGAATTCTTTTAAAAAAGAAATAAATACCTACTGAACAAATATTTCCAAACCCATGGCTTAATTTAAGACCCAATTTCAGGGATATCTTTGCGGTGCCCATCTTTTTTAACAGACTTGAATTAACTGAATATCAAACATCTTGAAATCATAGAATGTTAGAACCAGATCTTAAATATCAATTATTCCAACCGCCTCATTTTCTCAGGAAGCCACTGAGACCTACTGAGGTTTAATTGATGGCCTAACATAATACAGGGTCAGAGCCATTGAAATAACCTCTCACACTATGAGTACAACTTTGAGAATCTCAAGCACTTTTTCATCTAATGGCTCCTTTGATCCTCAACTATTTCAGAAGCATGATGGCAGAGACTAATCAATGGGTTGGTTCTTATATTTCTGACACCCTTTCAAGCAAAATAACATATCACTTGGGAGGGAAAAAGAGTTCAAAAACTGAAAAATGTTCCTCTCAATTCAATTTTGTGGGTACATTTATAATAATGACAGGAGAGTCTATGTTCTTATTTGTGTTCTGTCTCAGAATCATACCAGGATGGATGACCACCTGACCATGAACTCTGCTAAAGTAGGAGGGATTCAGGTTTTGAAAGGAAAAGGCCCTTATAATTTGTATTCATTAAAGAACAAAATAGAATGCTTTCTTCTAAAAAGAGGAGCTTTTTTTAGAGTTGGGTAGATACTCATCTGTGGGTAAGAGTTGAGGCAGTCTTTTCTGGAATTGGGGGTGAGGTCCCTTCAGTTCCTGGAAGTTAGGATTCTTTGGCTTTATTTTCTTCAGTTCAATAGGACAGTTTTTATTTTCAGCCTTAATACTTCTCAGAAATCTTCTGATTCTGAAATTCATTAAAGTCTGAATTCACCTAAAAGTTGACTAGTTTAGCCATGATATTATCTATCAAGTGCAGAAATTAAATTGGGCCTAGCCTGAGACTCGCTCTAAGCGCGATTAATGTGACTCTCACTCCTTTCCCACTTCTTCTCTGAGGACTGATGTGGAAAACAAGACTACATTGATGCCTAAATAAACAGAAACTTTCTCTCTTCCTTCCACTTTTAAGCATCATAGTTTTCATAACGTATGGATTAAAAACATTTTAATCATACTTAAAGTAATGTCTTTAAATTTTTCCCAAATAAAATAATCTCATTCCCCAATGCCTGGTTAAACTCTTTTCCTGTAAAAGCTACTAACTAATATCCAGCTAGAGTAAACCAACAACTCTGTGCTTTGCATGGCAGTAGAACGTGAATGTATGCTGAGTCAGACTTGAATAACCAGGGAAGTTTAATGAAATTAAGTACAGATGTGGAATTACAAACATTCATATTTCTCAAATGTGGCACAATATGGTATGTATCTTTCATCTTCCCTGACTTGTGAAGTTTTGCTATCACCACTCCTTGTTAACTCATGTGAAGTATAATTGGTCCAAGTCTCACACTCCTGTCAGTTGTCTCTTTTGGCCTGTGTCATCAAATATACCTCATAAGAAATAATGATACAGGGTATACAGTCTGAGGGGCACTAAACAGAAGCTTCACGTTTCACACCAAGACTACCTTTCATGAGAAGCTTTTCCGTCCAATTTTATTGTCCAGTAGACAAACTGAGAGGTTTTTTGTTTTGTTTTGAGGAAAAAAAATTGGTCTTTACCACACTTGTAAATTGCAACATCTGTGCTTCTGTGTAGGCTAGATAAGTCTGTCCAAGGCCAAAAACAATGTCAAAAATAAAAACAAAATTATTCCATAGAAAATACCAAAATCCATTTTTCTCCTCTCAAATTTGTACCTGGACCAAACTGTAAATGTTGAACCCAGAGGCAATCTGTCTGGAAAGGAATCTTTAAAAGCACATTAACAGCATTCCCATTTCATTCTTCCAGTTGAACTTGACTCAAGGCATTTTGAACAACCTAGTCAATTATCATTTCCACATAATAGATGCGGAAACATTCTCCTCTCTATATTTCTCCCTTCTACATTTTGTAGTCTGTGACTATTTTTAAGATATTTCTAATATATAGTATCGCTGAGGGGAAAAAAAGAAAAGACGAGTATAAGGAGTCTCATAGTTGCAAGTGTCTTTACATTATCTCTTACTTGATCTTCATTTTTGCACTTAAGTAGTCTACTAGACTGCAGTTACAATGAACATTACATGTTCTGACCCCTCTATTAATCAATAACATTATATTGCCTGAAGTTGGAAATAGCTCCAATTATAAAATCTAATACTGCATAAAAAAATAATGAAGAGAAATAATGAAATCTCCTATGACATTGACTTGGATCGGAGATATTTCCAAATCCAAAATCTAATATTGAACAAAAACTAATGAAAAGAGATATTTAAAACTCTTCCTGAATATAAAGTTATTAGGTGAACTGTGCAACCTACTAAGAGAACAAGTCCAGACTGTTGTCACTTTTTTTTTTTTTTTTTTTTTTTTAAATTTATTTATATTTATTTATTTATTTATTTGGCTGTGTTGGGTCTTCGTTTCTGTGCGAGGGCTTTCCTCTAGTTGCGGCAAATGGGGGACACTCTTCATCGCGGTGCGCGTGCCTCTCACTGTCGCGGCCTCTCTTGTTGCGGAGCACAAGCTCCAGACGCGCAGGCTCAGTAGTTGTGGCTCACGGGCCTAGTTGCTCCGCAGCATGTGGGATCTTCCCAGACCAGGTCTTGAACCCGTGTCCCCTGCATTGGCAGGCAGATTCTCAACTGCTGCGCCACCAGGGAAGCCCCTGTTGTCACTTTTTGATCTATATAAGTGCTTAAGCACTCCATTTTTAGAGGACTCCAACCTTTTAAAAAAAAAAAAAAAAGTAGGGGAGGCATTTAAAAGCAATTTAAATTTTTAAGTTTCTCAAAATGTTTCCAAAGAGAATTCCACTCATAATATACAGCAAAATGTCTCTAAAATCTTCTTCATCCATTTTTCTCTCCATGCCCCACACTGAACAAATTCCATTGCCCAAATTTCCTCTGTTCCTTTTACAAGATCCCTGAAAACTCTCCTTCAAAACACAGCAAACCTCACTTCCTCCTTTTGGCCTTAACACATTTTCTCCCATAAATAGGATACTACCAATATACAGTAGAGGAAGGGCTGGTGCAAGTTTAATTTTTAAACATTTTGTAAGACATTGCCTGTATCTCTTAATAAGCCTTCCCAAAGAAGATATTCTACTAGCTGCTGAGACAAACTCGCATTCAGTCTTTGTTTCTGAGTCCCCACAGTCCTATGGAAAGTCAAACCAAGCAATTTCAACTCACACTACTGGCACTGACTGTGTAAGACTTGAATTTCAGGGTTTCAAAACAAGGCGTTGGTGCCAGCTTGTCCCATGGCAGGAAGAAAAGCAAATGAAGCCACAGAGACATGCCAGTTTTAATTTGATTTCCGTCTCAGCAACCCAACCCTGGTATGAAAATAAAACCTAAAACCCAAATCTCTCCTGTAGTAACCAGCAAAGAATGCCCTCTCCCGTTTCTCCCTGCAAAAAGAAGCCTTCAGAATTTTTCCAAACCCAACTGATGGGTGTAATCAACTTCTCAGAAGGAGAGCTGTGAATCACTGTGTCTTTTCAGGACCAGACACTATGGTGGGGATACATACCCTCAGTAGCAAAATGTATGTGTAGGTATAGAAACCAACAAAGGGAATTGAGTTTTGGCTTGGAATATAAAACTCTAATCCTAAAGACAGAATTTGTACCTAATTGAATCTAACAGTTTTAGCAGGGCCTTTAGGGTAGAAATGCTTTCATTTCTACCCTGTGCCTCCATAATTGATTTAACATGCGTTGGGATGGGCACTAGAAGTCCTGAATCCTGAACTTAGTCTGGTTAACCAAAACAGAAACACCAACACAGGATACAACGCAATGCTTTCGAGTCCAAAATATACAAGACAAAGGAAAATTAAGGAAACACAATAAAGGATTTATCCTGCCTTTGGGGCAGGATAAAACATGTGTGCTAATTTCCTAACAACAGGGTCTTTTCATTTTATGTGCAAATATTTTCTTAATGAAAATTCCAAGAACCAAACTAACTTCACATTACTGTGACTTCTTATGTGAAGTGTGTCTACAGGAGGAAACAAGGAAATGGCACATAATTGAAAATGAATGGTTATTTAGATGAGCTCTGATAAGTAAATTTGAACTACTTGTTAGTTATAGATGTTGATGTGGCAAATATTCACCAGTTCTAGGACTCTATCCTACTGAGAATGTCCCCATATCCTTTCAATTTCAAGTGTACTTCTCAGAACGTTCCTCACTTAATTCCTATTAACTCCTTGTCCTACTCATTTTTTCCCCTATAATTTGGCTTTTAAGTGACCCTCACAGTCAAAGTCTTCATTTGGAGGGAGCAAGTGGGTAAAACAGAGTTGGGGGATAAGTTAAGCAATGGTCAGGAACAATATAGCAAACCAATAGGGATTACACAAGCAAAGAGCTAGAATTTCCCAACAATCTAACTTGTTGATAACTCTTACTCTGTGCTTATAAAAATAAGCCAGTCAAAATTTTGTACAATTGATATAAGCAAAATAATTGAAACTTTTAGAAACACAGAACTGGTGTAAAAGAATATACATTAACTAATCTCCTTAATTAATCTATCATTAATTCCTTTTTGTGTTCATCTAAGCATTCTTGTCCCAACAGCTTTAAGATAATATACTGTTCCTCATTTTAAAGTATTTATGTGCATGTACACTTATCACCTGGATTTAACTTTCAAACTTAAAAATAAAACGGCCAGTTATTTTACCAGCAAAAAAAAAAGAAAAGAGTTTATTTGGTAACGGCAGAGGAATAGCAAATTCAAGACATGCAAACTATAGCAAACCATAGGCAAGTCCAGTGAACAAAGGCGAGGAAATGTTACTTTATAAGAGAAAAAGGAGGAAGTTGGCAGGGGCTGCTTTGAACAAAAGTCCATTGTAGAAAAACAGAAATTCAGGGTGGTGATGGTTTCTCATTGGTTGGGCTGTTTCTGGGTAAGGAAGAAATCTTCCCTCCTCCTGCTGGGGTAGTAAAATAAGCTTCTTCATGCCCAGGAATGCAAAGTAAGTTGCAGCAGAAGGTATATGCATGAGCGCTCCCCCTTCAGAGCTTCTGGACTCCATTTTAAATGAGGTTTTCCTTTATGTTCACACAGTGCTTTCAAGATTGTGCCACCCTTGTTCTTTTTATACTTTTAACTCTTCTTATTTTATTAATGCTTAAGTATTTTAAAGAATCCCAGATATGCCGTTTCATCCCAATATATTTCAGTATGTATCTCTAAAAGTTAAAAAAAAAAAAAAGTGATGGTGACAACAATCCCATCTTTAAAATTTTTAACAATACAATATTTTAAACAAATAGAAACAATAAAATAGACACCTATGTAGCCACCAGCAAGACAAAATAGATGTCAACATTTGGCATTACTTGCTTCAGTTAGGGTTTTTTTCCTTTTTCCAAAGAAGTAAATCACTGCAAATACTGTCAAGTTTCTCCTTTTTTCACTAGTTTTTCAAGTGTATACTGTCTCTTAGCCAGGATATTAAAATGCTTTATAAACCAATCCATACCAAATTTTCACATAACTTCTACAATTGTTTTATTTTAATTAGACCTTCAAAATCTACTAGTTATAATCTTTTTTTATTGAAGTGTAGTTGATTTACAATGTAGTGTTAGTTTCATGTGTACAGCGAAGTAACTAAATTATACATACATATTTTTTTTTCATTCTTTTCCATATAGGTTATTACAAAATGTTGAGTATAGTTCCCAATGCTATAGAGTAGGTCCTTGCTGCTTATCTAGTTTATATATAGTAGTCTGTGTATGTTAATCCCAAACTCCTAATTTATCCCTCCTCCTCTTTCCCCTTTGGTAACCATAAGTTTGTTTTCTATGTCTGTGGGTCTATTTCTGTTTTGTATATAAGTTCATTTGTACATGTTTTTTTTTAGAATCCACATACAAGTGATATCATATGATATTTGTCTTTCTTTGTCTGGCTTACTTCACTTAATATGATAATCTCTAGGTGTATCCATGTTGCTACAAATGGCATTATCTCATTCTTTTTTACGGCTGATTAGTATTCCACTGTATACATGTACCACATTTTCTTTATCCATTCATCTGTTGATGGACATTTAGGTTGCTTCCATGTCTTGGCTATTGTAAATAGTGCTGCAATGAATACTATTTGGGGTGCAAATTATAGTTTTCTCTGGATATATGCCCAAGAGTGGGACTGTAAGATATATAGTAGTTCTGTGTAAGACTGGATACCATAAAACTCCTAGAGGAAAACATAGGCAGAACACTCTTTCACATAAATCACAGGAATATCTTTTTATATTCGCCTCCTAGAGTAATGGAAATAAAAACAAAAATAAACATATGGAACCTAATTAAACTTAAAAGCTTTTGCACAGCAAAGGAAACCATAAACAAAATGAAAAGACAACCTATAGAATGGGAGAAAATATTTGCAAATGATGCAACTGACAAGGGATTAATCTCCAAAATATACAAAGAGCTCATACAACTCAATATCAAAAAAACAACCCAATCAAAAAATTGGGCAGACGATATAAATAGACATTTCTCCAAAGAAGACACACAGATGGCCAAAAGGCACATGAAAAGATGTTCAGCATCGCTCATTATTAAAGAAATGCAAATCAAAACTATAATGAGGTATCACCTGACACCAGTCAGAATGGCCATCATCAGAAAGTCTACAAATAGTAAATGCTGGAGAGGGTATAGAGACAAAGGAACCCTCCTACACTGTTGGTGGTAATGTAAATTGGTACAGCCACTATGGAGAACACTATGGGGGTTCCTTAAAAAACTAAAAACAGTTATAATCTTTGTATTAGGTCACTTCTAGAAATATTTTCTAGAAGAACTAGACTGTTCCATCAGGCTTAGTTTTAATTATTACACATTGCCTGAATGTTTTAGGTTAAGCTTTATATCTTACCACAGGTATGAATACCATAATCTTTCTGGTAAATATAAAAATAGATATGAAATTAATTTACAATAGCATTAATCTACAGAGACCACCATGTCTTTTTGCATTAAAATTTAGATAAATTTAATTGATCTTGCCTGGAACTAAATGAACTCTAAAACAAACTAAATGCATCTAATTTACTTAATGAGAAGGTATATATCAAACCTGAAAGACTTATGTGGATCATGGTGATGGATTTTATATAAACTAACTTCAAGATAATAAATGAGATAAGATTATTTTCTCATGTATATTTCCTTCTACCTAGTGCACTTCTTCATATATCTTTTATCTGTCTGACCTCATTTATTGCATAAGAAATAATGTAAGAGAAATGCAAAAGGAAAATAGGAAAATAGTTATGTCTTAGGGTGCAAGTTACTTAGGAATTTGAGGTTTTTTCAATTTTTTTTTAATTGAAGTATAGTTGATTTACAATGTTGTTTTAATTTCTGCTATACAGCAAAGTGATTCAGTTATATATAACATTCTTTTTTATAATCTTTTCCATTATGGTTTATCACAGGATACTGAATATAGTTCCCAGTGCTATACAGTAGGACCTTGTTGTTTATCCATTCTATATGTAATAGTTTGCATCTGCTAACCCAAACTCCCAATCCATCCCTCCCCTCCCCCACTCCCCCTTGGCAACCACAAGTCTGTTCTCTATGTCTGTGTGAGTCTGTTTCTGTTTCATAGATAGGTTCATTTGTGTCATATTTTAGATTCCATATATAAGTGATATCATATGGTATTTGTCTTTCTTTGTCTGACTTACTTCATTTAGTATGATAGTCTCTAGTTCCATCCATGTTGCTGCAAATGGCATTATTTTGTTCTTTTTTTATGGCTGAGTAGTATTCCATTGCATATATGTACCACATCTTCTTTATCCATTTTTCTGTCAATGGACATTTAGGTTGTTTCCATGTCTTGGCTATTGTGAATAGTGCTGCTATGAACATAGGGGTGCATGTATATTTTTGAATTATAGTTTTGTCTGGATATATGCCCATGAGTGGGGTTGCAGGATCATATGGTAATTCCATTTTTAATTTTTTGAGGAATTCACATACCGTTTTCCATAGTGGCTGCACCAACTTATATTCCCACCAACAGTGTAGGAGGGTTCCTTTGTCTCTATACCCTCTCCACCATTTACTATTTGTAGACTTTTTAATGACAACTATTCAGACTGGCGTGAGGTGGTACCTCATTGTAGTTTTGATTTGCATTGCTCTAATTATTAATGACGATGAGCATTTTTCATGGGCTTATTGGCCATCTGTATGTCTTCTTTGGAGAAATGTCTGTTTAGATCTTCTGCCCATCTTTTGATTGGGTTTTTTGTTGTTGTTGTTGGGTTGTATGAGCTGTTTGTATATTTTGGAAATTAAGCCCTTGAAGGTCGCATCATTTGCAAATATTTTCTCCCATTACATAGGCTGTCTTTTTGTTTTGTTTATAGTTTCCTTTGCTGTGCAAAAGGAAACTTGATTAAGTCCCATTTGTTTATTTTTGCTTTTAGTCCTATTGCCTTGGGTGACTGACCTAAGAAAACATTGGTACAATTTATGTCAGGGAATGTTTTGCCTATGTTCTCTTATAGGAGTTTTACGGTGTCATGTCTTATGTTTAAGTCTTTAAGCCATTTTGAGTTTATTTTTGTGTATGTTGTGTGGGTGTATTCTAACTTCATTGATTTACATACAGCCATCCAGCATTCCCAGCACCACTCACTAAAGAGATTTTTTCCCATTTTATATTCTTCCCTCCTTTGTAGAAGATTAATTGATGATAGGTGTGTGGGTTTATTTCTGGGCTCTCTATTCTGTTCCATTGATCCATATTTCTGTTTTTGTACCAATACCACATTTTTTGGTTACTGTAGCTTTGTTGTATTTTCTGAAGTCTGGGAGGGTTATGCCTCCTGCTTTGTTCTTTTTCCTCGGGATTGCTTTGGCAATTCTAGGTCTCTTATGGTTTCATATAAATTTTAGGTTTATTTGTTCTAGTTCTGTGAAAAATGTCATGGGTAATTTGATAGGGATCATGTTAAATCTGTATATTGCTTTGGGTAGTATGACCATTTTAACCATATTAATTCTTCCAATTCAAGACATGGGATATCTTTCCATTTCTTTAGATCATCTTTAATTTACTTTATTAATGTATTATAATTCTCAGCATATAATTCTTTCACCTCCTTGGTCAGGTTTATTCCTAAGTATTTTTTGGTTCAATTTTAAAAGGTACTGTTTTTTACATTCCCTTTCTGATATTTCATTGTTAGTGTAAAGAAATGCAACTAACTTCTGTATGTTAACCTTGTACCCTGCTACCTTGCTAAATTTTTTTAATCAGTTCTAGTAGTTTTTGTGTGGAGTCTTTAGGGTTTTCTATATATAGTATCATGTCATCATATAATGATAATTTTGCCTCTTCCCTTCCAATTTGGATACATTTTATGTCTTTTTCTTGTCTGATTGTTGTGGCTAGGACTTCCAGTACTATCTTGAACAAAAGTGGTGAGTGGGCATACTTGTCTTGTTTCAGATTTTAGTGGGAAGGCTTTCAGCTTTTCACCATTGAGTATTATATTGGCTGTGGGTTTGTCATAAATAGTTTTTATTATGTTGAGACATGTTCTCTCTATACCCACTTTGGTAAGAGTTTTTATCATGAATGGATGTTGAATTTTGTCAGATGCTTTTGCTGCATCTATTGAAATGATCATGTGGTTTTTGTCTTTTCTTTTGTTGATGTGGTGTATCACATTGATTGCTTTGCATGTGTTGAACCATCCTTGTGAACTTGGAATGAATCCCACTTGGTCATGGTGTATGATCTTTTTAATGTGTTGTTGAATTTGGTTTGCTAATATTTTGTTGACAAATATTGCATCTATATTCACCAAAGGTATTGGCCTGTAATTTTCTTTTTTGGTGGTATTTTTGGTTTTGGTATCTGGTTTTGATATCAGGGTGATGGTGGCTTCATAGAATGTCTTTGAGAGGGTTCCCTCCTCTTCAATCTTTGGGAAAAGTTTGAGAAGGATCAGTAAAAGTTCTTCTTTGTATGTTTGGTAGAATTTGCCTGTGAAGCCATCTGGTCCTGGCCTTTTGTTTTAGGGAGCTTTTTTAAATTACAGATTCTATTTTGCTTCTAGTGATCAGTCTGTTCAAATTTTCAGTTTTGATGGGCTATTTGTTTCTAGAAACTTGTCCATTTCTTCTAGTCAGCATATAATTGTTCATAGTTTTCTCTTATGGTTTTTTGTATTTCTGTGGTATTGGTTGATATTTCTCCTTTTTCATTTCTTATTTTGTTTATTTGGGTTCTCTCTCTTTTCTTCTTGGTGAACCTGGCCAGAGCTTTGTCAATTTTGTTTACTCTTTCAAAGAACCAACTCTTAGTTTTATTGATTTTTTTCTATTTTTTAAATCTCTATTTTATTCATTTCCTCTCTGATTTTTATTATTTTCTTCCTTCTGCTGACTTTAGGGTTTGTTTGTTCTTCTTTTTCTATTTCTTTTAGTTGGTAAGTTAGGTTGTTTATTGAAGATTTTTCTTATTTTTTTGAGGAAGATCTATATTGCTATGAACTTCCCTCTAAGAACTGCTTTTGCTGCATCCCATAGATTTTGTATGGTTGTGTTTTCATTGTCATTTGTCTCAAGGTTTTTGAGGATTTTTCAGTTTAAATATTAGCTTTCCTCTATGATTGTGGCAGGATATTTGCATTTAATTTTCTCAAAGTTGAATAGAAAGAAGCTAAGTATGGATCTATGATCTCTGAAAATGATCAGTAGGTAGTTGACCAAAAAAGTCTTTGGACAACAGAAACCACAGCCGAATCATAAATAATTCAGAGTTTTGTTTTTGTTTTATTTTTCCTTTTTCCTCTCCACTCTGTCTAGTTGCCATTTGTCTGAATCACTGTTTTTTTATGACAGGGACAAATTGTACTGAGCCTACTTACATCCTGAGTTCAAGGATGAGATTAGTTCATTTAAGTCATGCACTTACAGAAAAGCATAGTTTTGGGATTGGTTTGGCAGATATTCATAGATTAAGAAAAGAATATGATCACTAATATGAAAAGTTTGTGCTCTAAAAATTTTAGACAATGCTTCTGGTCAGTGGAGGTAAAGGATTGTATTTGGAGAGTGAGGAAAATCTACACCCACATTCATTGAACTCATTAGCCCAGGAAGAAGCTAGCCTCACCTCCAAAATTCCATCAAGTACTCACTATATCTACCATCGCCACATCAACTACTTCCCCAACTTAGTTACCAGGAGGAGGGAGAAGCCAAAAACAGGTAGAATCTCAGTAAGGGAGGCAGTTCTTTCTAACTGTGTAAACTTTCTCTCAACCTATTCATATATCTTGCTAATTTAGACAATACGTTGCAAATAAGACGAAAGATCTACATCTGTAGTCCACTAAATATTCTTTTCTTGGTACTCAGAAGTTAAGCTTAGGGTAAACTGTGCTGTTGTAAACCATCTAAATACTTCTAAGGCTGGTCCTCTCTTCCCCCAACCCGCCCCCCAATTGTTTTATCTTTAACCAGTCATCTTTATGAAACACCATTCAAGACAAATAGACCTCATCATATTTCACCTGATGCTACAACCATCTTTATTTTTAGAATTTAAAAATATACCCAACTAAAAATGGGTGAATACCCCATAATTTTATTCTTATAACTCACAATGTCCTATAAAGGAAAAAGTACCAAAAAGAAAATCAGAAGAGGTGCTTTGATAATGAGTCTCCCACTAACCAGTATTTTCCTCTCTTGCTTTTAGACTATCTGTAAAATGAAAGGATTGTCACATGATCCATAAGTTACTTTTACTATTGTTTGATAAGCAAGAGTTGCACTTATACTTCATGACACAATTTTCATGTCTCTTTTCATATGTATAATATAGTTACAATAAAAAAAATGGAATCGTGCCATTTGCCACAACATAGGTGGACCTTGATGACATTATATTAAGTGAAATAGTCAGACAGAGAAAGTCAAATACCATATGATATCACTTATATGTGGAATATAAACAAAAAAATAAACAAATATAAACAAAACCAAACCAAAATATCAGGCTCATATATTCAGAGAACATACCAGTGTTTGACTGAGGCGGGTGGGCAATTTGAGTGAAGGAGGTCAAAATGTAAAAACTGCCAATTACAAAATAAGTAAGTCATGAGGATGTAATGTACAGCATGGTGACTATAGTTAATAATGCCGTTTTGCATATACAAAAGTTGCTTAAAAGTTCTCATCACACCCACACAAACTTGTAACTATATATGGTGATGGATGGTAGCTAGACTTATCTTGTTGATCATTTGAAAGTGTATACAAATGTTGAATCACTATGTTGTACACCTGAAATTAAGATAATGTTATATGACAGTTATAACTCAGCTTGTTAAAAAAACTGTAAAAATTAAAAATTCAGAAGATTGAGGAAAAAAAAACCTTTAGGTAGATTCACCAAGGAAAAAGAAAAAGGACTCAAATAAAATCAAAAATGAAAGAGGATACCCGACAAATACAAAGAAGCATAAGAGACTACTCTGAACAAGTATACACCAAAAAATTAGACAACCTAGAAGAAATTGAAAAAGTGCTGGAAACATACAACCTACCAAGACTGAATCATGAAGAAATAGGAAATCTGAATAGACCATTTTTTAACAAGGAGGTTAAATCATAATCAAAAACCTCTCAAATAAAGAAAAATCCAGCACCAGATGACTTCACGGATGAATTCTATCAAACATTTAATGAAAAATTAATACCAATCCTTCTCAAACTTTTCCAAAAAATAGAAGAGGAGGGAACACTTCCAAATTCATTTTACAAGGCCAGAATTACCCTGATGCCAAAACCAGACAAGGATGCCACAAGAAAAGAAAATTATAGGCCGATATCCCTGATGAGCATAGATTCAAAAATTCTCAACAAACTATTAGTAAATTGAACTCACCAGTCCATTAAGATAGTACACCATGATCAAGTGGGATTTACTCCAGGGATCTAAGGATGGTTCAACATCTGCAAATAAATCAGTGTGATACAAAACATTAACAAAATGAAGGATAAAAATAATATAATCTTCTCAATAAATGTAGAAAATACATTTGACAAAATCAAATATCCTTTCACGATAACAACTCTTAACAAAGTAGGTATAGAGGGAACATATCTCAACATAATAAAGGCTGTATATAATAGACCCTCAGGTAACATCATACTTAAAAGTGAAAAGCTGAAAATTCTTCATCTAAGATCAGGAAAAGACAAGGATAACCACTCTCACTCTTTTGTTAACATAGTACATAGTACTCTAGTCCTAGCCGAAGTGATTAGGCAAGAAAAAGAAGGAAAATACATCCTAATTGGAAGTAAGAAGTAAAATTGTCTATTTGCAGGTGTCATAATAGATATATAGAAAACTCTATGGACTCCACCAAAGAACTGTTAGAACTAATATATAAATTCAGTAAATTTGCTGGATACAAAATCAGTATACAAAAATCAGTTATGTTTCTATACACTAAAAATGAAGCATGTGAAAGAGAAATTAAGAAAACAATCCCATTTACAATTGCATCAAAAATAATAAAATACGTAGGAATAAATTTAACCAAGGGGGTGAAAGATCTATAAACTGAAAACTGTAGAACACTGAAAAAAGAAATTGAAGAAGACACAAATAAATGCAAAGATATTTCTTGCTCATAGATAGGGAGAATTAATATTGTTAAAGTGCCTATACTAACCAAAGCTATCTATAGGTTAAATGCAATCCCTATTTATCTTCCAATTTTCACAGAAATAGAAAAAAGATCCCTAACGTTTGAATGGAACCACAAAAACTTCCCAAATAGCCAAAGCAATCTTCAGTAAGAACAAAGCTAAAGCATCACACTTCCTGATAGCAAACTATGTGACAAAGCTAGAGTAACCAAAACAATGTGTCATTGGCATAAAAGTAAACATACAGACCAGTGGAACAGAATAGAGAGTCCAGAAATAAACCCCAGCATATAAGGTCAACTAATATTTGAAAAGCGAGTCAGGAATGCTGAATGGGGAAAGGATAGACTCTTCAATAAATGGTGCTGGGAAAATTGGATAATACATGCAAAAGAATTAAACTGGATCCCTAACTTGCACCATACACAAAAATCAACTCAAAATGGATTAAAGACTTGAATGTAAGACCTGAAACCATAAAAGCCTTAGAAGAAAGCATAGTCTGTAACTTCCTTCAGGTTGGTCTTGGCATTGATTTTTTGGCAAAGAAAAGTGAAGGCAACAAAAGCAAAAATAAGCAAATGGGGCTACATCAAACTAAAAACCTTCTACACAGCAAAGGAAACCATCAATAAAATGAAAAGGCAGCCTACTGAATGGGAGAAAATATTTGCAAATCACATATCTGATAAGGAATTAATGTCCAAATGTATAAAGAACTCACATAACTCAACAGCAAAAAACCAAACAAAAACCACAATTCAATTTTTAAAAGGGCTGAGGAACTGAATACACATTTTTCCAAAGTAGACATAAAAATGGCCAACAGGTGCAAGAAAAGATGCTCAATATCACTATTTATAAGGGAAATGCATATCGAAACCACAATAAGATATGACCTCACACTTCTTATAATGGCTATTATCAAAAAGACAGGAGATAAAAAGTGTTGATTAAGCCATGGAGAAGAAGAAACCCTTGTGCACTGTTGGTAAGAATGTAAGTAGGTGCAGCCACTATGGAAAACAGTATGTGAGGTTCTTCAAAAAATTAAAAATGGAATTACCATATTATCCAGCAATCCCACTTCTGGGTATATATCCAAAAGAAATGAAAACAGTATATCAAAAAGATATCTGCACACCCATGTCCATTGCAGCATTATTTGTAATAGTCAAGATATGAAAACAACATAAATATCCAGACTATAGGATAAGGAAGATGTAATATGGAATATTGTTTGCATCCTGTTCATCTGTGAGAAAGAAGGAAATCCTGCCATTTGCAACAGCATGAATGGACCTTGAGGGCATTATGCTAAGTGAAATAAGTTAGAGAAAGACAAATTAGTTAAACAGAGAGAGATTCTTATATGTGGAATCTAAAAATGCTGAGCTCATAGAAACAGAGTCTAGAATGACGGTTACCAAGGTCTGGGAGGTGGAGGAAATGAGGACATGTTGAACAAGCAGTACAAACTTCAAGTTATAAGATGAATAATTTCTGGGGATCTAATGTACAGTTTGGTGATTATACTTAATAATACTGTATTATATAATTAAAACATGTTAAGAGAGTAAATCTAGATGTTGTTACCATAAAAAATGAAATGATATTTATGTGACACGTTAGAGGATTTAGCTAATGCTATGGTGGCAATCATTTTGCAATATATAAGTGAATCAAATTAACACATTGTATACCGTACACTTACACAAGGTTATATGTCAATTATATCTCAATAAAGCTGGGGAAAAAAAGAAATGGAAGCTTAACCTGGGAACTACAATAGCCTTCAACTTACAAGTACTTATAAAAAATTTCCTTGGGAGATGGATCACAGCTTTTATTATATTCTCAGAGAAATACAAAGCCCTATAAAGATTTTTTAAATTGCACTGGAGTTTGGGGCAAATATCTGGACAAATAAAAGCAAAAAAAACAAAAACATGTTTCTGTATCAATTACTCAAGACTATAGAGCAGGCCCCTGAAAATAATTCTTAGCCAAATTTTAAAAATAAATGTCTCCAAGGAAAGGTTGGAGAAAACATAGATGTGTCAAACAAACTTTAGAAGGAATAAAATGAAAGAAGCTCAGATTCTGCAGACAAAACATTCAGGCTAAGTGCCCTCCCCACCACTCTGGACTTCCAGCTGTTTTTGAATACCTGTCCCAAGCCCTTCACATAATTTTTTCCAATGGAATAATAATTCTTTGGAAGATTTTTTTTTATGTACAATAAAACTGAACCACTTTTAAGAGCAGCATGTACTACAGGCAAAAAGCTCAGACAGCAAGACTGTTTAGGAACACCCCCCTTTTAATGAAATTTAATTTCTTCTCAGACGAGAACACCTTTCTTTAGTGTGACAGGCTGCTACTCAGCCAACCTCTGGAAAGGTTTGGAAACTTCAGAAGATCTTTTCTACCCCGAAGGTGAATGTATCTTGTACGTTACCAAGCCACCATAGACAAGGATAAAAACGAGTTAATTATACTTCGGAGGGCCAGCTGACATGAGATTCCACCAGAGAATTTTAGGAAAATATCTACTTCCATGCTCAAGAGAGGAGTATGTAAATTATGTCTTTACTTTTAAATAAAATTTAAAGACATTCTTAGAGTTATTTGTTAGGCCCATACATTTATAAGGTCCTGTTCAATCAAGAGATTTTTCAGATTGTCCTGTAACATAGGACATTTTTATTCAGTTGCATGGAGTTCAAGGTTTTATGTAAATTTTTCTTTTATATGAAAACCCCCCACTTTCCTATAAAACACATTCTTGAAAAAGGTTGAAAGTTAAATGTCTGAAATTGATCAATAGACATATACAGTATAATTCTGGCTCTAATTCCTCTGCAGTCTCACCAACCCGTAGTATTGTCAGTCAGCTTAAATTTGCCAACTACAGTATAAATTAATATCTCTTTGTGATCTTAATTTACATTTTCCTAATTACTTATGAACATTAGCATCTTGTTGTATGTATACGCCATTTGTATTTGCTCTTTTATGAAACATCTGTTCAAGTATTTTATTCTATTTTGCTTTTTATTGTTATTTATGAGTTCTTTATATATTTTACACAAGTGTTACCATGTTGCAAAATTCCAAGAAATACATTCCTGTATTTATGGTACCTTCTGATGCACAGAAGTTCTTAATTTTAATATTCCCTACTTCCCCTTTTTTCATGCTTAGAGGGACCCAGAAGAAGAAGAGAAAAAGAAAGGGTCAGAGAAAATACTTGAAGAGATTATAGCTGAAAAAGTCCCTAATATGGGAAAGGAAATAGTCAAGTCCAGGAAGTGCAGAGAATCCCATACAGGATAAATCCAAGGACAAACATGCAAAGACACATATTAATCAAACTATCAAAAATTAAATACAAAGAAAAAAATTAAAAGCAGCAAGGGAAAGGCAACAAATAACATACAAGGGAGTCCCATAAGGTTAACAGCTGATATTTCAGCAGAAACTCTGCAAGCCAGAAGGGATTGGCCAGACATATTTAAAGTGATGAAAGAGGAAAACCTACAACCAATATTTCTCTACCCAACAAGGATCTCATTCAGATTCAACAGAGAAACTAAAACCTTTAGAGACAAGCAAAAGCTAAGAGAATTCAGAACCAACAAACCAGCTTTACAAACAAGTGTTAAAGGAATTTCTCTAGGCAGGAAACACAAGAGAAGGGAAAGGCCTACAATAACAAACCCAAAACAATTAAGAAAATGGTAATAGGAATGTACAAATCGATAATTACCTTAAATGTAAATGGATTAAATGCTCCAACCAAAAGACATAGACTGGCTGAATGGGTACAAAAACAAGACCCGTACACATGCTGTCTACAAGAGACCCACTTCAGACCTAGGGACACATACAGACTGAAAGTGAGGGGATGGAAAAAGATATTCCATGCAAATGGAAATCAAAAAGAAGCTGGAGTAGCAATACTCATATCAGACAAAATAGACTTTAAAATAAAGACTATTACAATAGACAAAGAAGGACACTACATAATGATCAAGGGATCAATCAAAGAAGAAGATATAACAATTGTAAATATTTATGCACCCAACAAAGGATCACCTCAATACATAAATACTAACAGCCATAAAAGTGGAAATTGACACAATCATAGTAGGGGACTTTAACACCCCACTTTAAACCAATGGACAGATCATCCAAAATGAAAATAAATAAGGAAACAAGCTTTAAATGATTCATTAAACAAGATGGACTTAATTGATATTTATAGGACATTCCATCCAAAAACAACAGAATACACTTTCTTCTCAAGTGCTCATGGAACATTCTCCAGGATAGATCATATCTTGGGTCACAAACCAAGCCTTGGTAAATTTAAGAAACTTGAAATCATATCAAGTATCTTTTGCGACCACCATGCTATGACACTAGATATCAATTACAGGAAAAAAATCTGTAAAAAATACAAACACAAGGAGGCTAAACAATACACTACTAAGTAACCAAGAAATCACTGAAGGGCTTCCCTGGTGGCGCAGCAGTTGAGAATCTGCCTGCTAATGCAGGTGACATGGGTTCGAGCCCAGGTCTGGGAGGATCCCACATGCCACAGAGCAACTGGGCCTGTGAGACACAACTACTGAGCCTGCGTGGCTGGAGCCTGTGCTCCACAACAAGAGAGCCCACGATAATGAGAGGCCCGTGCACCGCGATGAAGAGTGACCCCTGCTTGCCGCAACTAGAGAAAGCCCTCGCACAGAAACGAAGACCCAACATAGCCAAAAATAAATAAATAAATAAATTTTAAAAAAACAAAAAAAACAGATAGCTGTTGCATGTTGGAAAGATCTTTAAAAAAGAAAAAAAGAAATCACTGAAGAAATCAAAGAGGAAATCAAAGAATACCTAGAAACAAATGACAATGAAAACACGATGACCCAAAACCTATGGGATGCAGCAAAAGCAGTTCTCAGCAGGAAGTTTATAGCAATACAATCCTACCTCAAGAAACAAGAAACACCTCAAATCAACAACCTAACCTTACACCTAAAGCAATTAGAGAGAGAAGAACAAAAAAAAAAAACCCCAAAGTTAGCAGAAGGAAAGAATCATAAAGATCACATCAGAAATAAATGAAAAAGAAATGAAGGAAACGATAGCAAAGACCAATAAAACTAAAAGCTGGTTCTTTGAGAAGATAAGCAAAATTGATAAACCATTAGCCAGACTCATCAAGAAAAAAAGGGAGAAGACTCAAATCAATAGAATTATAAACGAAAAAGGAGAAGTAACAACTGACACTGCACTAATACAAAGGATCATGAGAAATGACTACAAGCAACTCTATGCCAATAAAATGGACAACCTGGAAGAAATGGACAAATTTCTAGAAAAGCACAACCTTCTGAGACTAAACCAGGAAGAAATAGAAACTATAAACAGACCAATCACAAGGACCGAAATTGAAACTGTGATTAAAAATCTCCCAACTAACAAAAGCCGAGGACCAGATGGCTTCACAGGTGAATTCTATCAAACATTTAGAAAAGATTTAACACCGATCCTTCTCAAACTCTGCCAAAATATAGCATAGGGAGGAACACTCCCAAACTCATTCTATAAGGCCACCATCACCCTGATACCAAAACCAAAGATATCTCGAAAAAAGAAAACTACAGGCCAATATCACTGATGAACATAGATGCAAAAATCCTCAACAAAATACTAGCAAACAGAATCCAGCAGCACATTAAAAGGATCATACACCATGATCAAGTGGGGTTTATCCCAGGAATGCAAGGATTCTTCAATATACACAAATCAATCAATGTAATACACCATATTAACAAACTGAAGGACAAAAACCATATGATCATCTCAATAGATGCAGAAAAAGCTTTCGACAAAATTCAACACCAATTTATAATAAAAACTCTCCAGAAAGTAGGCATAGACAGAACTTACCTCAACTTAATAAAGGCCATAAATGACAAACCCAGAGCCAATATCATTCTCAATGGTGAAAAACTGAAACCATTTCCACTAAGATCAGGAACAAGACAAGTTTGGCCACTCTCACCACTATTATTCAACATAGTTTTGGAAGTTTTAGCCACAGCAATCAGAGAAGAAAAAGAAATAAAAGGAATCCAAATCAGAAAAGAAGAAGTAAAACTGTCATTGTTTGCAGATGACATGATATTATACATAGAGAATCCTAAAGATGCAACCAGAAAACTACTAGAGATAATCAATGAATTTGGCACAGTAGCAGGATACAAAATCAATGCACAGAAATCTCTTCCATTCATATATACTAATGATGAAAAATCTGAAAGAGAAATTAAGGAAACACTCCTATTTACCACTGCAACAAAAAGAATAAATTACCAAGGAATAAACCTACCTAAGGAGACAAAAGACCTGTATGCAGAAAACTGTAAGACACTGATGAAAGAAATTAAAGATGATACAAACAGATGGAGAGGTATACCATGTTCTTGGATTGGAAGAAACAACATTGTGAAAATGACTATACTACCCAAAGCAATCTACAGATTCAATGCAATCCCTATGAAACTACCAATGGCATGTTTCACAGAACTAGAACAAAAAAATTTTACAATTTGTATGGAAACACAAAGGACCCCAAATAGCCAAAGCAATCTTGAGAAAGAAAAACAGCTGGAAGAATCAGGCTCCTGGTCTTAAGACTATACTACAAAGCTACAGTAATCAAGACAGTATGGTACTGGAACAAAAACAGAAATATAGATCAATGGAACAGGATGGAAAGCCCCAAGATAAACCCACGCACATATGGTCACCTTATCTTTGATAAAGGAGGCAAGAATATACAATGGAGAAAAGGCAGTCTCTTCAATAAATAAGTGGTGCTGGGAAAACTGGACAGCTACATGTAAAAGAATGACATTAGAACACTCCCTAACACCATACACAAAAATAAACTCAAAATAGATTAGAGACCTAAATGTAAGGCCAGACACTATAAAACTCTTAGAGGAAAACATAGGTAGAACACTCTATGACATAAATCACAGCAAGATCCTTTTTGACCCACCTCGTAGAGAAATGGAAATAAAAACCAAAATAAACAAATGGGACCTAATGAAACTTAAAAGCTTTTGCACAGCAAAGGAATCCATAAACAAGACGAAAAAACAACCCTCAGAATGGGAGAAAATATTTGCAAATGAAGCAACTGACAAAGGATTAATCTCCAAAATATACAAGCAGCTCATGGAGCTCAATATCAAAAAAACAAACAACCCAATCCAAAAATGGGCAGAAGACCTAAATAGACATTTCTCCAAAGAAGATCTACAGATTGCCAACAAACACATGAAAGGATGCTCTATATCACTAATCATTAGAGAAATGCAAATCAAAACTACAATGAGGTATCACCTCACACTGGTCAGAATGGCCATCATCAAAAAATCTACAAACAATAAATGCTGGAGAGGGTGTGGAGAAAAAGGAACCCTCTTGCACAGTTGGTGGGAATGTAAATTGATACAGCCACTATGGAGAACAGTAAGGAGGTTCCTTAAAAAACTAAAAATAGAACTACCATACGACCCAGCAATCCCACTACTGGGCATATACCCTGAGAAAACCATAACTAAAAAGAGTCATGTACCACAATGTTCATTGCAGCTGTATTTACAATAGCCAGGACATGGAAGCAACCTAATTGTCCGTCGACGGATGAATGGATAAAGAAGATGAGGCACATATATACAATGGAATATTACTCAGCCATAAAAAGAAAGGAAATTGAGTTATTTGTAGTGAGGTGGATGGACCTAGTGACTGTCATACAGAGTGAAGTAAGTCAGAAAGAGAAAAACAAATACCGTATGCTAACACATATATATAGAATCAAAAAAACAAAACAAAACAAAATGGTTCTGAAGAACCTAGGGGCAGGACAGGAATAAAGACGCAGATGTAGAGAATGGACTTGAGGACATGGGGACAGGGAAGGGTAAGCTGGGACAAAGTGAGAGAGTGGCATGGATATATATACACTACCAAATGTAAAATGGATAGCTAGTGGGAAACAGCTGCATAGCACAGGGAGATCAGCTCGGTGCTTTGTGTCCACCTAGAGGGGTGGGATAGGAAGGGGGGGAGGGAGACACAAGAGGGAGGAGATATGTGGCTATATGTATACATATAGCTGATTCATTATATAACAGTTATACAGCAGAAACTAACACACCATTGTCCATCAAATATACTCCAATAAAGATGTTAAAAAAATAATAATAAAAATAAAAATAAAATAGAAAAAATATATAGCTACCTCCAGATCTTTTCTTTCTCAAGATTGTTTTGGCTATTAAGGTATTTTGTGTTTCCATGCAGATTTTTTTTTCTTTTTTGTATTTAAAGGCTTTATTAATTTATATAAAAATGTAAATGCTTAATTTTTTAATTGGGGCATACAGAGTTTAAAATTATTTGTTTTAGTTTTGTGGGATATTTTGATAGGGATTGCATTGAATCTGTAGATTGCATTGGGTAGTATGGTCATTTTAACAATATTAATTCTTCTAATCCATTAATATTGTACATCTTCTATATGTTTGTGTCATCTTCAGTTTCTTTCATCAGTGTCTTACAGTTTTCCCAGTACAGGTCTTTACCTCCTTAAGTAGGTTTATTCCTAGGTATTTTATTCTTTTTGATGAGATTGTAAATGGGATTGTTTCCTTAATTTCTCTTTCTGATGGTTTGTTGATAGTGTGTAGAAATGAAACGGATTTCTGTATATTAATTTTGTATCCTGAAACATTACTGAATTCATTGATGAGGTCTAGTAGTTTTCAGGTAGCATATTTTTGATTTTCTATGAATAAGATCATGCTGTCTGCAAACAGTTACACTTTTACTTCTTCCTTTCCAATCTGTATTTTTTTTTATTTCTTTTTCTTGTCTGATTGCTATGCCCAGAATTTCCAATACTCTGTTGTATAAAAGTGGCCAGTGTGGACATCCTTGTCTAGTTTCTTATATTAGAGGAAATGTTTCAGCTTTCCACTGTTGAATATGATGTTAGCTGTGGCTTGTCATATATGGTCTTTATTATGTTGAGGTATATTCCCTGTATACCCGCTTTGTTGAGAGTTTGTATAATAAAAGAATATTGAAATTTGTCCAAAGGTTTTTCTGTATCTATTCAGGTGATCATATGATTTTTATTCTTCAATTTGTTAATGTGGTGACTCACATTGGTTGATTCATGCCCTATTTGTTTTCCTTGGAAGTCTTCCCTCCAGTTGCTTAAAATCTATCATTTCCCTTCCCCCTCCAAGTCCTTGAAATTTATGCTGTGCTCATTGCCTATATTTATTTAACACATGAGCAGATGAAGTATCATGTCTTCTTTTAAATTTGCCTTAGTTCCCAGCCCAGTTGTTTCTGTTTTGTTTGAAGTATCATGAGAAGTTCAATTTTTCTTTAATTTTTCTTATTGTTATTTGACATTCTTTCCTTTACATTGCAGTAAAAGGTGAACATGTCTCATCCTTCACACCAGAGCATAATCTACTGTGTTGAGGGATTCTCTTTCACTTGTCTTTGTCTCCACAGAGCATCTAGCTTTATATGTAGTATGCCCTCAAAAACAATTCTTGGAAGCATTTGTAAACGTTTGACTAAAAACAGTATGAAGGACAAGGAGATATGGTTGTATGGGTGACTGGTAGGAACTTGGTAAAAATATAAGAGTCTTCCCTTCTTGGTACAAATTTAAGGTGAGTTACACCCTGAAGTTGTTAGAAAGCACAAATTCTTATGACAATTCACTCACTTAAAATAATATTCAAAACAGTAGTTTTTGAGTTCAGTTATATTCACTGTGATTCATCTGATCTTTTTTATGGAAATCAACAGCTAAGAAAAGTGAATAGAAAAGATGTAAGCAAAAATGAGTGATGGGGACTTCCCCATCATGGTGCAGTGGTTAAGAATCTGCCTGCCAATGCAGGGGACATGGGTTCGATCCATGGTCCAGGAAGATCCCACACACCACAGAGCAACGAAGTCCATGCGCCACCGCTACTAAGGCTGCACTCTAGAGCCCAGAGTCACAACTCCTGAGCCTGCATGCTGCAACTACTGAAACATGCATGCCTAGAGCCCACACTCCACAACAAGAGAAGCCACTGCAATGTGAATCCCACGTACCACAACAAAGAGTAGCCCCCGCTAGCTGCAACTAGAGAAAGCCTGCATGCAGCAACAAAGACCCAACGAAGCCAAAAAAAAAATTAGTGATGTATCATGTGCACTGCATAGTCAGTCACAGTCTTTGCTTCATTTCCACTTTTGTAATACATAAACAATCATCTTATTCTAATTTGTAAAGATATGAAATCACAAAACTTAACATCCTTCTGTTCATTATGTGAAAGGCCCTATCCAAATCCTAGGTGGAAAAATAAGAAAGATAATAAGTAACATTAATTCGTCATTTCAAGACTTTTATATTTATCTTCATTATGTGTGTAATTTTAGTGGTGCCTTTCTATGCTTTCTTGAAAGATATACTTTTCTTCTGCAGGTACTGAACAACATTCCATTACCAATATGGACACATACTAGTCCTTAAAGATACAGTAACATGGAAAATTCTTGACATGTTCTTTGTCAATTAAGTTAACTTTTATAAACATCTAATTAATTTCTAGATCATCTCAATGAAAGCATTATATTTCAAGTAAGTTCCAAAGAATGGGAAGAAAAAATCTTGGTACTCTTGGAAAATATTTTTTATATATGAGAATATTAAGAAACTTTCATTATGCTTTCAGCATGCTTTTTAAAATAAGACTCTTATTTCTATTGTGCCATGGAGAAACCACATAGTTTATATTTTTAAATACTCAAAACACATGTTCAGAATACTTATCTTATCCTGCTAAACTGAGACTTCTTTAATTAAAGTTTTAAGCAAGAAAGAGTGTCCATCTGCACGTCTAGGTTTGATCTGATTGGTAAGAATGCCAAAGTACAAAAATGCATGGCAAATACTATATGTGATGGAGTAAGCACTGGGAGAGATACTTAAATAAAGACAGTTTTCCATGAGAAGAGAAACAATGACTAGTTTCACCAAGGTCAAAAGCCATGTAACTTTTCTATATGGTTTTCTGCTTTCTCCAACTGAAATCAGACAGGGACAGTGTTTAAAAACTGAAAAGCCAAATAGATGCCTTTGCTATGAAAGTGCTAAATTGTTGTTAGAATTAAAGTCTGAATAAAAGACTTTAGGAGCTTTGACTCCTAGTGGAGCTGTCAAAGTTTTAAAAGCATCTGGTACATAGACCCACTTTGAGTAAAATACTTAGAGTGAGCTAATTCTGCAGAAGCATAAAAAATATATATAATTATATTAAGCGAGGTTTAACAATAATTCAGAGTTAGTGAATAAAGAATCAAATGTGTCTAGGTTTTTGTTTTAAACTTACTTAACCCTTGCTCTAAACATGTATTTAATTTATTTTTGTGTATATACACTTGCCCAGTTCAACAAAAGTACTCTTTTCAGAAGAATTCGGAAGACAAATGACTTGATCTTCTTATTAACCACACCTATAGGAAACCAAGGTGGTTCCACCAGAAGCCCATCAGGAGACAATGTCTTTTAATAGCAAAGTGCTTAGAAGAAAATAGCCAGAGTGCTGGTCTAACAAGTCTGAACCTTTCAGAAGTCAGCACACATCACAAGGAATAACAATTAACAATAATTAGACTGAGTTACCCTTTACTTTTCAAACAAGGAAAAAGAGAGTGATTCCTGAAGTCTCACATGTGAGGAAGAGTAGATGTGCCCCAGTCAGTATCTCAAATTGGATTTCACTATCCCTAGGTCATGTGCTTACAAGAGTGGTTCTTAACCCTGGTTTTATCTATCATTATCTGGGGGAGATTTTTTTTTAACTTAATTTTTATTTTATAGTTGATTTACAATGTTGTGTTAGTTTCAGGTGTACAGCAAAGTGATTCAGTCATACATATATATATATCCATTCTTTTTCAGATTCTTTCCCCATACAGGTTATTACAGAATATTGAGTAGAGTTCCCTGTGCTATACAGTAGGTCCTTGTTGATTATCTATTTTATATAGAGTAGTGTATATATGTTAATCCCAAACTCCTAATTTATCCCTCCCCCCAACTTTTTCCCTTTAGTAACCATAAATTTGTTTTTGAAGCTGTGAGTCAGTTTCTGTTTTGTAAATAAGTTCATTTGTATCATTTTTTTAGATTCCACATCTAAGTGATATATGATATTTGTCTTTCTTTGTCTTACTTACTTCACTTCATATGATAATCTCTAGGTCCATCCATGTTGCTGCAAATGGCATCATTTCATTCTTTTTTATGGCTAAGTAATAATCCATTGTATATATGTACCACAGCCTCTTTATCCATTCCTCTGTCAATGGACATTTAGGTTGCTTTCATGTCTTGGCTATTGTAAATAGTGCTGCAATGAACACTGGGGTGCATGTATCTTTTCAAATTATGGTTTTCTCCTGATATACACCCAGGAATGGGATTACTTGATCATATGGCAGTTCTATTTTTAGTTTTTTAAGGAACCTCCACACTGTTCTCCATAGTGGCTGTATCAATTTACATTCCCACCAACAGGGAAAGAGGGTTCCCTTTTCTCCACACCCTCTCCAGCATTTATTGTTTGCAGACTTTTTGATAATGGCCATTCTGACCAGTGTGAGGTGATATCTCATTGTAGTTTTGATTTTCATTTCTCTAATAATTAGCAACGTTGAGCATCTTTTCATGTGCTTTTTTGGCCATCTGTATGTATTCTTTGGAGAAATGTCTATTTAGGTCTCCTGTCCATTTTTTGACTGGGTTGTTTGTTTTATTGATGTTGAGTTGCATGAGCTGTTTGTATATTTTGGAGATTAATCTCTTGTCTCTTTGTTTGCAACTATTTTCTCCCATTCTGTAAGTTGTCTTTTCATTTTGTTTATGGTTTCCTTTGCTGTGCAAAAGTTTAAGTTTAATTAGGTCCCATTTGTTTATTTTTGTCTTTATTTCCATTACTCTACAAGATGGATCAAAAAAGATACTGCTGCAATTTATGTTAAAGAGTTTTCTGCCTATGTTTGCTTCTAAGAGTTTTATAGTATCCAGCCTTACATTTAGATCTTTAATCCATTTTGAGTTTATTTTTGTGTTTGGTGTTAGAGAATGTTCTAATTTAATTCTTTTACATGTAGCTGTCCAGTTTTCCCAGCACCACTTATTGAAGAGACTGTCCTTTCTCCATTGTATATTCTTGCCTCCTTTGTGATAGATTAATTGACCATAGGTACGTGGTTTTATTTCTGGGCTTTCTATTCTGTTCCATAGATCTATATTTCTGTATTTGTGCCTGTACCATACTGTTTTGATGACTGTAGCTTTGTAGCATAGTCTGAAGTCAGGGAGCCTGATTTCTCCAGCTTTGTTTTTCTTTCTCAGGATTGCTTTAGCTATTCGGGGTCTTTTGCGTTTCCATACAAATTTTAAAACTTTTTGTTCAGTTCTGTGAAAAATGCCATTGGTAATTTGATACGGATTGCATTGAATCTGTAGATTGCCTTAGGTAGGATAGTCATTTTGACAATATTGATTCTTCCAATTCAACAGCATGGTATATCTCTCCATCTGTTTGTGTCATCTTTGATTTCTTTCATCAGCTTCTTAAAGTTTTCAGAGTACAGGTCTTTTGCTTCCTTAGGTAGTTTTATTCCTAGGTATTTCATTCTTTTTGATGCAATGGTTAAATGGGATAGTTTCCTTAATTCTCTTTCTGATCTTTCATTGTTAGTGTAAAGGAATGCAAGATGGGAGAACTTTAAAACAAAAAGGATCATTACCTGCATCCTACCCTCACAAATTTCAATTTAATTGGTTTTGGTGGGCCCCAGTCGCCAGTATATTTTAACACTCGCCACCGTCAAGTGATTCTAATGTACAGACAGGTTTTAAAATCCTTGATTAGTGGAAGCTTCCTTATTGCAAAGACAATTGAAGAGAAAGAAGTTATTGACTTTGAGCTTTAAATGAGCTCTAAGATCTCTGAAAATTTGAGGGAAAGAGCAGAAGAATGAAAAACTGTAATTTCAAAGCACTGAATTGTTCTCTCATTGCAAATAGTGGGGACCTGAATTCACATTTGGAATAGATCTTCCTTCCCTCTAGGAAAACCATCTCAAGGAGTCTCTTATGTAAAGGTAAAGCAAAGCCTCCCTGGTGCAATAGAAATGTGTGGACTCCAATATTTTAAAAACTTTTTTGTGGGAGTGTTACAGCTGGAGTAAATTAGAATGCTTGGTGGAGAGAAGGGTGGGTTAGAGCTGAGGGAGAAATGGATGAATGAGTAGGTGGCATGGTAAATTTATCATCCTCTGGCTCCTTGAATTGGATATGAACCACCAGCGTTAGAGTGATGAAGCCAAAAAGCCAAACCATACACGGGAAATTCTGTGAAACTCTGGGCCCTGTGGAGATATAGTGATGAAGCAGGGTGGAGTTGACTCTCCCTGCCTCTCAGTGGAACCTAGCTCAGCACTTCAGGGCAGCAGCCATGGGACTATCCCATAGCTGGGAATAGCATCATTGGCATCCCCATAGAAGTGCTGATCAGGGACACTGTCAGCCAAGCCAGCCATGAGGCTTCTTTAAGGATCTTCGTAGACAGCAGACATGGGCTAGTGAGAGACAAAGGAGAAAAACAATAATATGTCACTGTTAACTGTAGCTGACATGCTGGTTTGGTGAGAAAATAACCTTTGAGGATCCCCCAAAATAATTGGTATATATTTGGGGTGTTTATGAGGTCCTATTATAGGAGCAGGGATTAAAATTTAATGTGACCTGTATTTCAGACAATAGAGAAGACCAGATCATACAGGTTCTACATAGAGAACACAAGGGAACACATTCAATAAGAAGCTTATCTCAGTGACTTATAAGCTTCCTACTACTATAACTAACGTAATAAAGGGCAATGTATGGTTTTAAAGGTGATATAAGTGACCACAGGAATGAACTGCCCTCGCTCATTGACTAAATAAGTATAACTGTCTTCTCTTACCACTTTACCTGTGTCACTCCCCAAACTGCCCTCTCTATTGAAAAGCATTTTTCAGGTGAAGGGTGAGTACTCTTTGGCCAAAAGTATGTACTAGTTTCACTTCACTACCTAGACAAAAATGCCAAAGAAGTTATCATGCTCCTTTGGTACAAAAAAATAAAGAAGAAAATAGAAAAATATAGCTATTTCCCCCTCCCTCAAAGACCTCATAGTCTAGATATAGAGAACATGTTAAAGTGACCTATATAGTGAGGTAAGCTTGATGTGAATTATAATAAAACATTCTCCAGGTTCTCTGTGACTAACTTGTGCAGTGTAGTTTTGGGGATATTAATATTTGTGGCTCATACACTAATATGTATAAAATAGATTATAGCACAGGGAACTCTACTTCTCTGTACAGTAGAAACTAACACAACGTTGTAAAACAACTATACCAAATAAATAAATAAATAAAAAAGAAAGATTAATACAGTACACAAAAATGGGGTCAGCTGATATCGATGGCCATGTTGTTTATAAGATTACGACAAAAGTGGTTTCAATATCACAGCTGCATGTTTTTAAATATAGGTCTTACTATTATTCAGGTATGGTGAGGCCAACAGATCAAGAGATGACTGCCATTGAAAAGATTGTTATTACTCATAGATCCC
Organism: Balaenoptera ricei; assembly: GCF_028023285.1. Classification (NCBI taxonomy): domain Eukaryota; kingdom Metazoa; phylum Chordata; class Mammalia; order Artiodactyla; family Balaenopteridae; genus Balaenoptera; species Balaenoptera ricei. Next base: position 114,887,935 of record NC_082642.1, read on the forward strand.
ACAAGAAGGGATCTATGGTGTGGTGCTTCCCCCACCATACGGGAAACACCAGAGTAAGTAAAGAGGCAGAGAAGTGAGGGGGAAACGTGGACAAGAGCCTTTCTTGTGGTTTCTGCATGAAGACAGAGTAAGCAGTTTTAGAATTGGCCAGTTTGAATATTTCAGCAGGCTCTGGGGCATAAGGGCTGTCTCTACTTGTCTAGTACCTAGTTTGTTTGTTTTTTAATTTTATTGAAGTACAGTTGATTTACAATGTTGTGTTTAATTTCTGCTGTGCAGCAAAGTGACTCAGTTATACATATATATATATATATTCTTTTTCATATTCTTTTCCATTATGGTTTCTCACAGGATATTGAATATAGTTCCCTGTGGTACCTAGGTACAGATGGATAGTGGCCCAGGAGTGTGAGTGCCCTCTAAAGGAGGTGGTTGAGGGTTTGGCTTCTGGATTGCTTGGTTTGCATATGAAAGGCGTGCTGGAAGATTTGCCTGTCTCTAGGAATTAGCTAACCTTAAGAGGAGCAGTCCCTTTTGGTCAGCAAGGCCCCAAGGTGTCAAAGCATCTGAAAATAAAAAAAGGATTAATACACTATGTTAGTCTATTCCAAATTGGTAGGAATTTCTGGACTGGTCATAGGGTTAGATATGGAACTAAAACTACCCAAGTGGGGCAGTGAGACCTGCAAAACTAACTCCAAGGCTAAAAACAAGCAAGTTCACAGTTTCAGGCTTGCTGAAGGACTCACCACACATCGGTGTTATTTTTAAAGGTAAGAATGAACCTGAGCTGGAATAATAGAAAGGTAATATGGAAAGACACTGCAGTAACCCTCTCACCATGTTTGGCACTAGTCAGACCTCTGTTAGAGTATTGCTTCTGCCTGGTTTAGAGTTCTACTGCCCCCACCCTCAACCCAGAGGGAGATGGAAAATCCATCAGTTGACAAACAGCAACCAAAGACAGGCTGGGAAAATGGATCTACCATCATCTGTACTAATGAGAAGAAGAGTTGGCAAAAATATTGTCACTTTATAAACCAGAGTTAAAGCCACATTTGTTTTTTGATACTGTTCAAAGTGATCAGACAAACATGAACACACCACCACTCTTCTCTTTGCTGAGACCAGACTCTCTTTTCCTCACGCCTATTTCTTTCAACTAGGGTTCTGGAAATGTAAATTTGTGAAGAAGATGTATTTCCAATTGTGACTTTTATAGAAGTAATAAAAGTCTGTTCATTGATAACTGAGAGTTAGCTCACTGTCTCTGAAATGTTCACAATTTAAACTTTAGAAGACAAGCCTGAGGCACACTGTTGAGTAATAGTCACTTTCTTTTGACATCCCTCACCCTCTTGTTCTTCCCCGTGGCCCCAGTGTACTTACAACTTCCCTTGTGTGGTCTGTCTGGGTCAGTTCGTTCCCTGCATCCCTGACCACTCCATCCGTGCCCAGAGTTGCTCTCACCTCCTTGTTACTAAAGCTGAAGACTTGAATGTGCCAATTTGTGTCTATCATGGAGTCATCTGAAAAGGACAATAGGTTCCCTATAAGATGAGCAAAATAGTGAGTCAGAAACTTCCCAGAACTTTTGTGTAGAGGAGAAAAAATGAATGCCCAGACACATTCACACCTTGAGTCTACACTCCACATAAGACTGACTCCAGTACTCCTTTACATCTGTCCCAGAAAAGTGATACATATTTTAACCAATGCATTAATTAAACAAATCATCGAGTGGCTTTTGGGTGTTGAGTCCTGTATTGGGCCTCTTGGAGTATATTAAGAGGCATAGGACGTAATCCTGGCTTCAAGAATTTTGCAATCTAATTTTAGAAACAACAATGTCATACCCATGAAAAGTTAGCAATATATACCAGTACCAAAAAAAAGCCCCAAGGTAGTTTTTAGTGAAGTGCCAGTTAAGAAGAGCAGGCAACTTTTGGGAGCCCAGTGATCTGGGAAGGTGCCATGAAGGAGGCAGGATACGAACTAGGGCTTTAAAAACGAATAGGATGTGAAGAGGCAAAACCAGATTCAGGGAATGGGGCAACGAAGAGAACAAGGCATATTGTAAGAACAAGAAGACCAGCTCAGGCAGACCACAGCTCATATGGAGCAAAAGTGTAACCCAAGGCTTGGAAGCTAGGCTGTAAATGTCCTACTCGTTTGTCATGTTTCTGGAAGGGTCGGAGAGGGAGGGGTTAGAGCTACCATTATAAAAATGGGCTTTGGGGAACATTTGTTTCATGATACCAAAATCTCCAGGTCTCCCTATTAGATCCAAGTGCCCACTCTGCCCCTTGAGATACCCAGAAATAATCTACCATGTGCCACATCCCCAGCCTTCTCTGTTCACTGCGCAATGGGACAGAAGCCCCAGACATCTAAGCTGTGCCAGGCTCTGTCATCCCTAGAAAAGTATGTACCTCTTTTCCCTCTAAACCCAGACCCCACCTCCCTTCCCCTGTCTTCAACAGTATCCTCGGGAGTTTTTCAAGGAAAAAACTGCCTTGTATCCTCAACCTCTTCATTAACGTTCCCTCTCTTTCCTTGTCTCCCGTAAGACTGCTTCCTCTGTGCCCCTTTCCAGTGGAAGTTGCATCTTCTGCACCATGCCTACCTCCCCTACCCAAGGGTTACAAGGTTGTGAAGAGTAGCTGGTATCATCCTACAAAGGCCTCCCAAGACTCTTTCAAAAGTGATCCTCTTGTTAAAATAGATAAAAAGATCATACACACATACGTGCATACAAATATACATACATACCTTCCTCCTGAGCCTTATGCCACTACCAGTTAGCCACACCCCTGTCCACTTGTCCTTGCTGTCATCAACACACCTGTCCAGCCCCAGCTTCATTCATGGAAGATGCTGGTGTAGACTCAATCTTTCCCTTCATTCCACTCCTGCCATTATCCTGATTGACTTCAATACCTTGTCATTTTCCTACTAAAAATCATTCAGGGTTTCTCACTGCTCATAGGTCTGAGCATGATCTCCACAGACTGGTTAAATGAGTGCATTTCTCAACCTTGGCAGTAGCCACCCTCTAAGCACACTCTGTACTAGTCCATACTGGCCTTCTTTCAGTTCCTGGAATATTGCAGGTTCATTTCCACTTCAAGGTCTTTGCATGTATTGGGCTTCCTTCCTAGAACACTGAGGCTCTCCCATCTCCCAAAGCCTCCTACCTCCTTCCTTCCACAACCCTAATTCCTACTAATTCCTACTCATCCTTCACCTCTCAATCCAAATGGCCTATCCACAGTTAAACATTTCCACATTAAACTCATCTCCCAACCCACACAGACTACAGTTGAGCAATGATTCTCAACTAGAGGGAAACTTTGCCTCAGAGGACATTTGGCAATGTCTGGAGACACTTTTGCTTCTCACAACTGGGGAGGTGCTACTGGCATGTAGTGGGTAGAGGCCAGGGAAACTGCTAAACATCCTACAATGCACACAGTACAGTCCCCACAACAAAGAATTATCCAGCACAAATGTCAATAGTGCCAAGTTTGAGAGACACTGCATGAGATCAGAGTAGCCCCCATACACTTCAGTTGCAGTATTTATAGTATTAGTCATTTAGTATCTGCCTTTGGTATCTATCTCATTCATCATTAAATCACAAAGTACACAGCAACTGGAACACAGTGTTGATCAATGACCATTAGGGACAGAACAGAGAGAAGAATTGGCAAGAAAAGAGATTGGGGAGAGGAAGATCAGTTGGGGAGCATTCAGTAATTCAATAATGAGGAAAGTTTGGATTAGAATTCTACAGGTGGAAATGGTGAGAGTAAGCAGAAGGAAAGAACCTTTTAAGAAAGAATCAAAAGAATAGATGAATGATTAGATGTGAGTGATAATTGAAAGCAAAACATCAGAAAAAAAACAGAGACTTGGGCAATCTGAAACAGAACAAGCAGAAACTGTTTTATTTTTAATTATATTATTTATGGTCCATTTATGTAAAAAGTTATTTGAGATAGTTTAAATCAAAGACATGTAAAATAGAACATTAAATTAAGAACAAAGGATGAAGTATCAAATAATGTGAGCAATCAAAAGATAGATCATTTTTGCAAGCAATCTAAGGTAAAGATAAGTGCTGCTTATCTTTAAGCAGCACTTATAAGATTTATATTTAACATCAAATATAAATCTGAGTTTTCTGAGAGCCAAGACTCAAGGCAAAACATAAATACAATTGGTTTCCATCTTTAATGAGCTCTTCACCACATTTCATGCTATTTTCTCCAGAGTTATTTTGTTATTAATATTTTTAGTTTTTGTTATTTCATTCATCAAGAAAGACAAATTTTCCAGGAACTGAACTCTAATAAGATAGCATCCAAGTGATGCTTAAGAAACATGAAATTACAATGCAACATGTTTTCAGTATTAATCTTATGGAGGTTCACAAGTGCCTTTCAGGTGACCCTTTTTATATAAGTCCATGATTAATTAGAGAATCACAAGTCTGTGAAGATGTCTAGATAGCAGTGTTTCTCAACTATGTGAGAGGCTGCTGGTGTGAGGGACGTTTCGAGCTATACACATGCCCTCTCACTCATGGGGCCAGTGAGACAGGAGTCTTTCAGTGGATAAGTGTATTATCACTAGATGTCTGTGGCAGTATGTGGTGGTGATACAGAGAATTCTCTTTCCACCAGTTTGTACAATGCTATACAGAAATTTCCCTATTAAACTCAGATGCTGTTTTTCTAATTTGCTTCTGTGTTTTAAATGACATTTACTGTAGTAAATTACATTTCCTGTAGTCTAATGGGAGATGCTACTGAAGGAAGAGTGTTGCACATGTGAACAAAAGACTAACTGATATCATTTCTTGCATAGGAGATACATCTTGATGTAGTTAAAGCATAGGCCTTGGATTCACTAGATCTGAACTCAAATTCTATCTCTGCCATTTTTTCAGCTACTTCACCTCTAAAAAAGAATTAATGATACCTAGTACACAAGGCTTTTGAGAAGTTTAGAGACAATATATTGAATGCTCTCAGCAAAGAATCTGTCACATAGTAGGTGCTCAATAAATTATATTATTATCAAAAAGGATGAAGTGAATATATTGATATGTTATTTTTTAAATCTCTAGAAAGACAGTATTGAATGAATATTTGTCCCTTTTCCTCAATACTCCAACAGTTTATGATAATCTTTGATCTGAAGAAGGAAGTAAAACAGTTAGGTAGAATCATTATTGAAATGGATTTGTAGATCAAGCTATGATAAACAGAAAACAAAGCGGTTGGGCTGGGAGCTGATGGACCTCTCATCATCTGGAGGTTCATCCTCTGGTTATGATCAAGGAGGCTCAAAGATTTTACACCCACTGTATGGAAATTTTTGCTGGTCTCCCTCATGTGCAGGAAGACCAAAGTCTTTCTATTGGCCTAAACCTTCCCTTGGTATTTGTCAATTGAGATTCTGTGCATTAGTTTTTATTTGCATTTTAAAAATCTTTAGAGGAGCCTGAACCAAGATGACGGAGTAGAAGGACGTGCTCTCACTCCCTCTGGCAAGAACACCAGAATCACAACTAACTGCTGAACAGTCATCAACAGGAATACACTGGAACTCACCAAAAAAGATACCCCACATCCAAAGACAAAGGAGAAGCCACAATGAGATGGTAGGAGGGGTGCAATCACAATAAAATCAAATCCCATAACTGCTGCATGGGTGACTCACAAACTGGAGAACACTTATACCACAGAAGTCCACCCACTGGAGTGAAGGTTCTGAGCCCCACGTCAGGCTTCCGAACCTGGGGGTCCGGCAACGGGAGGAGGAATTCCTAGAGAATCAGACTTTGAAGGCTAGTGGGATTTGATTGCAGGACTCTGAGAGGACTGGGGGAAACAGAGACTCCACTCTTGGAGGGAACACACAAAGTAGTGTGTGCATCAGGACCCAGGGGAAGGAGCAGTGACCCCAGGGGAGAATGAACCAGACCTACCTGCTAGTGGTGGAGGGTCTCCTGCAGAGGCAAGGGTTGGCTGTGTCTCACCATGAGGACAAGGACACTGGCAGCAGAAGTTCTGGGAAATACTCCTTGGTGTGAGCCCTCCCAGAGTCCACCATTAGCCCCACCAAAGAGCTGTGTAGGCTCCAGTGTTGGGTTGTTTCAGGCAAAACAACCAACAGGGAGGGAACCCAGCCCCACCCATCAGCAATAAAGCTGATTAAAGCTTTAATGAGCTCTGCCCACCAGAGCAACAGCCAGCTCTACCCACCACCAGTCCCTCCCATCAGGAAACTTGCACAAGCCTCTTAGATAGCCTCATCCACCAGAGGGCAGACAGCAGAAGCAAGAAGAACTACAATCCTGCAGCCTGTAGAACAAAAACCACATTCACAGAAAGACAGACAAGATGAAAAGGCAGAGGGCTATGTACCAGATGAAGGAACAAGATAAAACCCCAGAAAAACAACTAAATGAAGTGGAGATAGGCAACCTTCCACAAAAAGAATTCAGAATAATGATAGTGAAGATGATCCAGGACCTCGGAAAAAGAATGGAGGCAAAGGTTGAGAAGATGTAAGAAATGTTTAACAAAGACCTAGAAGAATTAAAGAACAAACAGAGATGAACAATACAATAACTGAAATGAAAACTACACTAGAAGGAATCAATAGCAGAATAACTGAGGCAGAAGAATGGATAAGTGACCTGGAAGACAGAATGGTGGAATTCACTGCTGCAGAACAGAACAAAGAAAAAAGAATGAAAAGAAATGAAGACAGCCTAAGAGACCTCTGGGACAACATTAAATGCAACAACATTCGCATTATAGGGGTCCCAGAAGGAGAAGAGAGAGAGAGAAAGGACCAGAGAAAAGATTTGAAGAGATTATACTCAAAAACTTCCCTAACATGGGAAAGGAAAAGCCACCCAAGTCCAGGAAGTGCAGAGACTCCCATACAGGATAAACCCAAGGAGAAACATGCCAAGACACATAATAATCAAATTGGCAAAAATTAAAGGCAAAGAAAAATTATTGAAAGCAACAAGGGGAAAATGACAAATAACATTGAAGGGAACTCCCATAAGGAAAACAGCTGATTTCTCAGCAGAAACTCTGCAAGCCAGAAGGGAGTGGCATGATATACTTAAAGTGATGAAAGGGAAGAACCTACAACAAAGATTACTCTACCCAGCAAGGATCTCATTCAGATTCAGAGAGAAATGATAAAGCTTTACAGACAATCAAAAGCTAAGAGAATTCAGCACCACCAAACCAGCTCTACAACAAATGCTAAAGGAACTTCTCTAATTGGGAAACACAAGAGAAGAAAAGGACCTACAAAAACAAACCCAAAACAATTAAGAAAATGGTCATAGGAACATACATATCAATAATTACCTTAACCGTGAATGGATTAAATGCTCCAACCAAAAATACAGGCTTGCTCAATGGATAGAAAAACAAGACCCATATATATGCTGTCTACAAGAGTCCCACTTCAGACCGAGGGATGCATACAGACTGAAAGTGAGGGGATGGAAAAAGACATTCCATGCAAATGGAAATCAAAAGAAAGCTGGAGTAGCAATTTTCATATCAGACAAAATAGACTTTAAAACAAAGACTGTTACAAGACACAAAGAAGGACACTACATAATGATCAAGGGATCAATCCAAGAAGAAGATATAACAATTGTAAATATTTATGGACCCAACATAGGAGCATCTCAATACATAAGGCAAATGCTAAGAGCCTTAACAGGGGAAATCGACAGTAACACAATCACAATAGGGGACTTTAACACCCCACTTTCACCAACGGACAGATCATCCAAAATGAAAATAAATAAGGAAACACAAAGTTTAAATGATACATTAAACAAGATGGATTTAATTGATATTTATAGGACATCCCATCCAAAAACAGCAGATTACACTTTCTTCTCAAGTGTGCAAGGAACATTCTCCGGGATAGATCACATCTTGCATCACAGATCAAGCCTCAGTATATTTAAGAAAATTGAAATCTCACCAAGCATCTTTTCTGACCGCAACGCTATGACATTAGAAATGAATTACAGGGAAAAACCCGTAAAAAACACAAACACATGGAAGCTAAACAATACATTGTTAAATAACCAAGAGATCACTGAAGAAATCAAAGAGGAAATAAAAAAATACCTAGAGACAAATGGCAATGAAAACACAATGATCCAAAACCGATGGGATGCAGCAAAAGCAGTTCTAAGAGGGAAGTTTATAGCTATACAAGCCTACCTCAAGAAACAAGAAAATTTTCAAATAAATAATCTAACCGTACACCTAAAGGAACTAGAGAAAGAAGAACAAACAAAACCCAAAGTTAGCAGAAGGAAAAAAATCATAAAGACCAGAGCAGAAATAAATGAAATAGAAACAAAGAAAACAATAGCAAAGATCAATAAAACTAAAAGCTGGTTCTTTGAGAAGATAAACAAAATTGATAAACCATTAGCCATACTCATCAAGAAAAAGACGGAGAGGACTCAAATCAACAAAATTAGAAATGAAAAAGGAGAAGTTACAACAGACACCACAGAAATACAAAGCATCCTAAGAGACTACTACAAGCAAATCTATGCCAATAACATGGACAACCTGGAAGAAATGGACAAATTCTTAGAAAGTTATAACCTTCCAGTACAGAACCAGGAAGATATAGAAAATATGAACAGACCAATCACAAGTAATGAAATTGAAACTGTGATTAAAATCTTCCAACAAACAAAAGTCCAGGACCAGATGGCTTCACAGGTTAATTCTATCAAACATTTAGAGAAGAGCTAACACCCATCCTTCTCAAACTCTTCCAAAAAATTGCAGAGGAAGGAACACTCCCAAACTCATTCTATGAGGCCACCATCACCCTGATACCAAAACCAAAGATACTACAAAAAAAGAAAATTACAGATCAATATCACTGATGAATATAGATGCAAAAATCCTCAACAAAATACTAGCAAACAGAATCCAACAACACATTAAAAGGATTATACAGCATGATCAAGTGGGATTTATCCCAGGGATGCAAGGATTCTTCAATATATGCAAATCAATCAATGTGATACACCATATTAACAAACTGAAGAATAAAAACCATATGATCATCTCAATAGATGCAGAAAAAGCTTTTGACAAAATTCAACACCCGTTTATGATAAAAACTCTCCAGAAAGTGAGCATAGAGGGAACCTACTTCAACATAATAAAGGCCATATATGACAAACCCACAGCAAACATCATTCTCAATGGTGAAAACCTGAAAGCATTTCCTCTAAAATCAGGAACAAGACAAGGATGTCTACTCTCACCACTATTTCTCAACATAGTTCTGGAAGTCCTAGCCACGGCAATCAGAGAAGAAAAAGAAATAAAAGGAATACAAATTGGAAAAGAAGAAGTAAAACTGTCACTGTTTGGAGATGACATGATACTATACATAGAGAATCCTAAAACTGCCACCAGAAAACTGCTAGAGCTAATCAATGAATTTGGTAAAGTTGTAGGATACAAAATTAATGCACAGAAATCTCTTGCATTCCTATACACTAATGATGAAAAATCTGAAAGTGAAATTAAGGAAACACTCCCATTTACCATTGCAACAAAACGAATAAAATACAAAGGAATAAACCTACCTAGGGAGACAAAAGACCTGTATGCAGAAAACTATAAGACACTGATGAAAGAAATTAAAGATGATACCAGCAGATGGAGAGATATACCATGTTCTTGGATTGGAAGAATCAATATTGTGAAAATGACTATACTACCTAAAGCAATCTACAGATTCAATGCAATCCCTATCAAATTACCAAGGGCATTTTTTACAGAACTAGAACAAAAAATCTTAAAATTTGTATGGAGACACAAAAGACCCTGAATAGCCAAAGCAGTCTTGAGAGAGAAAAGCAGAGCCGGAGGAATCAGACTCCCTGACTTCAGACTATACTACAAAAGTACAGTAATCAAGACAGTATGGTACTGGCACAAAAACAGAAATATAGATCAATGGAACTAGATAGCCCAGAGATAAACCCACGCACCTATGGTCAGCTAATCTATGACAAAGGTAGCAAGGATATACAATGGAGAAAAGATATTCTCTTCAATAAGTTGTGCTGGGAAAACTGGACAGCTACATGTTAAAGAATGAAATTAGAACACTTCCTAACACCATACACAAAAATAAACTCAAATGGATTAGAGACCAAAATGTAAAATCGGACACTATAGAACTCTTAGAGGAAAACATAGGAAGAACACTCTTTGATATAAATCACAGCAAGATATTTTTTGATCCACCTCCTAGAGTAAGGGAAATAAAAACAAAAACAAACAAATGGGACCTAATGAAACTTCAAAGCTTTTGCACAACAAAGGAAACCATAAACAAGATGAAAAGACAACCCTCAGAATGGGAGAAAATATTTGCAAACGAATCAGCGGACAAAGGATTAATCTCCAAAATATATAAACAGCTCATGTAGCTCAATATTAAAAAAACAAACAACCCAATCCAAAAATGGACAGAAGACCTAAATAGACATGTCTCCAAAGAAGACATACAGATGGCCAAGAAGCACATGAAAAGCTGTTCAACATCATTAATTATTAGAGAAATGCAAATCAAAACTACAATGAGGTATCACCTCACACCAGTTAGAATGGGCATCATCAGGAAATCTACAAACAACAAATGCTGAAGAGGATGTGGAGGAAAGGGAACCCTCTTTCACTGTTGGTGGGAATGTAAATTGATACAGCCACTATGGAGAACAGTATGGTGGTTCCTCAAAAAACTAAAAATAGAATTACCATATGATCCAGTAATCCCACTACTTGGCATATACCCAGAGAAAACCGTAATTCAAAAAGACACATGCACCCCAATGTTCATTGCAGCACTATTTACAATAGCCAAGACATGGAAGCAACCTAAATGCCCATTGACAGACGAATGGATAAAGAAGAAGTGGTACATATATACAATGGAATATTACTCAGCCATAAAAAGGAACAAAATTGGGTCACTTGTTGAGACGTGGATGGATCTAGAGACTGTCATACAGAGTGAAGTAAGTCAAAAAGAGAAAAACAAATATTGTATATTAACACATATATGTGGAACCTAGAAAAATGGTACAGATGAACCTGTTTGCAGGGCAGAAATTGAGACACAGATGTATAGAACAAACGTATGGACACCAAGGGGGGAAAGCGGCAGGTGGGTGAGGGGGGTGGTGTGATGAATTGGGCGATTGGGATTGATATGTATACACTGATGTGTATAAAATTGATGACTAATAAGAACGTGTGGTATAAAAAAATAAATTAAATTAAATTCAAAAGTTAAAAAAAAAACAGAAAACAAGTATCTTAGACATTTCTAAACCCATGACAATGTGCAGCACAATCAGATCAATATTTCCAAAGAGCCATCAACAGATCAATATTTCCCAAGAGCCATCAGCAGTGTGGTGTTCTGATTTTTACCATTTTACCATTAATGTTTACATCCAAACATTGCAGTAATCTCTTGATCATTTCTCACCATTGGTAAATGTAAGCTTGCAACAAAAATTTTCCCCTTAAAAGGCCTCTAAAATTAGAGTGTTCTAATTCTATAATCTGAGTATTGGCTGGCACATTGCTGACATTTAGAAAGAATGCAACTGCTTAATATCAAGTGCAGTTTCTCAAATCACCAGTTTGGGGGATGGTTTGCATCATGTCCTAAGGAGAACATTTTTGGAAGAATAAAATGTTCTTTCTTCTTAACTAGAGCAGCTAGTAAAATTCTAAGCCAATGACACAGTTATCTTTCATTGATTAAGTGCATTGTCACTAGATGTCCTTTCGGAGAGGAAAGGGTGGGGGTGGGGTGAGTTGAGAGCATGTTGGGAGGGGGCGGGGGCACAGAGAATTCTCTTTCCATCAGCCTGTATAGTTCTAAGCAGATATTTTCTTATTAAATTCAGATGTTATTTTTCTAATTTGCCCCTAGATTTTTTAACATTTACCCCAAACAGACATTTAATAGCTCTGTGAAAATAATAATAAAATTGAACAGAAGTATTTAGTAAGAAGAAGTTGGACTCAAATTCATTTTCCTAGTCCCCTTCTTCTCTTTTTCCTTTTGTGTTTTGCCACTGACAATAACACCAGTGTCCTAACAATGAGAGCCATGGGGATAAGTCAAAATATAAATGATCTATGATCTATATTTATTTGGGTAATGGCTGGAGGAAAGACAACATCCCATTTGAAGTTCATTATTAATTGAGATTAGATCTAAACTTTCCCAGTTAAAACTGATTTATGTGAGCTCTTCTGCTTCGAAAATCAGCTTGGAAAATTTATGATACTATTGTTTGAGAAGAGACACGTAATTTATTGAAACACTTAATTCTAACCCTGGGTTGGATTCACATGTGCTAATTGCTCATTTGTAGGCAACAAAAACATTGAAGCTTAAGAATTAGGTGTTATGGTTTATGGTGTGTCTACCCATTCCTGTGTTCAGGACAGACCCAGGCATATTCCGTGGCTCCGGTGTTCTCCTACCTCATGACAGCTATCCTCTGACTGCCAGGGTTACCTGCTAGGGTCTTCCTCCCAAGCCACCCCTCGATGAGTAGTGTTGCATGTTCCCAATGACACCACTCTTCTCTCTTTCCCTCCAGTAATACTCCTGAGCTTGAGTGCATTGATCCCAGCACACCTCCATGGTACCACTTACTTCACTATGCTGTCATTGGATTGATATCCATGTGCCTCTTTAGAATATGAGGTATTTGAGGGCTCATATTCCCTAGCCTCACATAGTACTTGGAACATCATAAGGGCTCATTATTTGTGGGAGGAAGGAAGAAAAGTAGGAAGAAAGGAAGGGAGGATGGAAGAAAAGAATCTAAGGGAGGAAGAAACAAAGAAAGAAAAGGTTCTAAGAAAAATACAATCCTAAATAAATATTTATTAAGATAAAAACAACTTGTGACTAACCTTAAAAGGTCAAAACCCCAGGGAATTTTTGAATTTTTGTCATTTTAAAAGACATGTGATAAAACAAAAGAAAAACTCTTAAAGGTAAGATTTCAGGTTCTCTCCTTCATTGGTAGAACAATTATTTAGGATCAGGAAGCCCCTTGAATGTCCCTTAAATCACCCCAAATTTAGGACCCTAAAGTAAGAGTCCAAGTAGATGGGTCCCTGCCTCTGTTCCCCATTCATACTTTCCTGTAACGGGGTTTTCAAAAAACTTGGAGAAGGGGCCTTTACGGGTATTGATCATTACACAGAGGATACCAATACCTTTATGGGTATTGATCATTACACAGAGGATAAACTAGCAAAGTCCTAAATGAAGATAACAAGGAGATGAGCAAGTGAATGTTGGAAAGTCAAACTTGAAATCAGTGGAACTGCTCTTGAGAAGTTCTGAAAAGTGAGGACTCTGAGTTCTCTGACATTATCTGGCTCAGCTGCCCTTTTCATATTTATCCTTCTCATGCAGTCTCAGAGAGGTCTCTCGGTCTTAGAGATAAGATTTCCTCTTGTCCCTTCAATCCCAACTCTTCTCGTCTCTACAAATGCCTCTTTCCTGCAGTTAACACTTTAGGAAAACTCTTTAGCAGCCTCCCTCTCTAAACCATCCTCATTTCTCCTGATTTCAAACACTCTCAAATCTCTCCCATCTAAAAATGTAAGAAGTTCAATGCAGCTGTTCCTCCTGTCAACCCACCCATCTCCCTAATCCACTTCTTTTTTTTAAGCAGCCATTCCTTGTAATCTGTTATAAACCCCTCATATCTATTGTGATCAATCTATAAAGTCAGCAATAATATCACTCTAAACAAATCTAAATATCTCAGTTGAGTAACATTTTAGATATTTGACTATTCTCTTCTACCAGAAGCCATTGTTTTGGCTTTCTTTCCTGTTTTGTTTCTTCTACCTCACTAACGAATTAATCTTTGTTTCAGTCCTCTTCTTCCTCTATTTCCTTCACTGAAAGGATGATCTTCAGCCCTCTGTTTCTCTTCCTGTATGATTTCCAACATCCTCTCCATCCCTAACCTCTACATCTTGCCCAGCCTTCAATCACTGTACATTTGAATTATAGACTCACTTGTTTTAGACATCTGAAGATCTGGGGATGCGGGGAGTGGGGGGGGGACGCTAAGAGGAGTGGTATGAAGTGATGTGTCATGAATGAAAGAGTAGTCTATGTCTTTATACTTGTCACGTCAAATGTAATTGACATTGATAATTAATGTCTCATGTTCTATACCAAATGCTACATAAAATATGTTATGAAAGATATAATGAAAACTACTTGGATATCTTTTTACACAACCTGTGCATGTTAGAATATTACATGTCCCTCCAAAGTTCCTCATTTGGGATGCTTAGAGTCATTCTTGGATCCCCTTCAAAGTCAAGGGGCTCTATTCCTTCCAAAATGCATCAGATTTCTCCCATCCTTTCCATGTTTACTCTTCACACCTTAGTTGGATCTTTTATTACCTTTTGCACCTGTTGCTTTGATTGTGTCAATGACTTCCTCTCTTGTGTCCTTTTTCTTGTCTTTCCATTTCCAATCCAGCCTCAGATGCACAGACTGATTTATCTTTTTTAGAGAAATACTTTCCACATTTTTCCTCATCTTAACAACTGGAAATGACCTATTCCCAGGTCTAAGCTGAAGGTATTTCGAGGTAATTTCATTTACAATTTGTAGGAACAAAACTTGTAGATAAGGGAGAATGTCTTAAAACATTTGACAAACTCTTTCAGAAGAAACCTATAGACAAGGTGAAGAAATGTAAGCTGGGTTTTGGCAAAGTAAGAGGGACTTGTGCCTGACTGAAGAGACCCTGTGTTTCAGAGCTTGTGTTTGGCCTTATTCTAGTCCATGTGTTTATCAGTGACCCATATGAAGGTAAAAGTGTGCTTATATCATCTTTAGAAAACCAATATTGTGGAGATTCACATCAACAGAGCCAAAATTCAAAACATTCTCTCTGGGCTTGAAAATACAACTAATATTGACCTGAAGTTTTACGAAAGAAGGAATGTGGTTTGACAGCAGCACTTGTAAGAATATAAAAGATTTTAGTTGATAATGAGCTTAATACTAATATAGATGAATAACACGACCTAGATAATGGAATCTAAACCTATCCTAATAGAATATTTTTTTCTCTGTAGAAGACAAAAAACTAATTTGATGGTCCCTAAGTTAAGAGATGAGGATTAGTCTGTTGTTTTTCTAATGGAAGAGCACTGATGTTGGTTCTACATCTACCAGCAAAGGAAAAATGCCACAGTCTCCCAGTATCATCTTTCCTATTACAGTTCCTGGCTCCCAGTACATGTTCAATACTTGTTGCTTGAATAAATAAGTAAATGGACAGATGGTGATACAGCAGCAGACCTAAACCTACTGAGAACACCGTTAACCTATCTCACAGAAGTTGTAAATGTTTAAAGATTTCATATATGGGTATATATGACGAATATGTGTATAAAATAAAGAAGGTATTTACCTTCTTTGGAAAAGCTTGCAAAATGCAGGCAAGTACAGTTGTCATGCTTAAGGAATAATTTCTGACAGTTGAAGAAATGTAGCAAGTAAGAAAGAGCAAGGCACGAGTGTTACCTGTTTTGGCCAAAGTTATAAATTTTATTCTCAGAGAGAGATTTCAGTGTAACTGAAGCTGATAAAGGCTATTTTTCCAATTCCTAAAAACCTGACTTTTGTAAAGCCAAACATAATGAAGCGATGTAGCATGGTAGAGCTACTTCAAAACTGCATAAAAATAACAATCTTCCCACTGAAGGTGGGCTTCCTGACCTCCCTCCAAGGGAAAAACAGTAGAATCTCTCATCAAAATAAGGATTTAGTTGCATGACACTGTACTTTCTGAATATCAATTACCAGTGGTGATGGTGTGAGAACTTGGAGCAAATCAAATGAGTAAGTATTTACTGAATGCTTAAAGTTCCCTGCCTTCAAATGAAAGACTTGATATTTTCAAAGTTTTGTGAAAGAATGAGACAATGTGCTATATCAGGGGAAAGCTTCCAAGTTATTTAACCTCCAGCCAAAGGATATGCCCAAATATGGCACTAACAAAGACAAGGATCTGGGTTTGACAGAAATTTTGTATTGTAAAATAGAGATTTCTTAGAGGATAACTTAGTAAAAATAGTATAGTAATAATAGGTATACATCTTGACCCCAAGCATCAGAGATGATGAGTGAGCTTTAAACTCATGTGCCAACTCTGATTATTGGTAGTGGCTACTAATATTACTATGATGAGAAAGATGAGTCTAAGCTAATCAGGGAAAATTATCATATCAGTCATATCTGATGTGCATGGGAAATCAACAGCATAGTTCCTATGGCAGTTCTAAACATACATGCTGGTGTGTAATGAAATCAACAAACATCCAAAAGCATCTTGTCTTAAGTTTTCCCCACCAGGATAACCCTAGTTTAAAAAATAAAAAATAAATATCATGAAGAAGGATTTGACCTATTTACAATACTTTCTCTTGAAATGTTCTCTCCCTTCCCACCTCCATCACCCATGCCTACTGGCTGACATCTTTAACTTCCAGTAACCCAACTAGAGATTTTTTGGACTGGGGATTATGCTCCTAGGGTTTCCTGCCATTCTGCATTCAAGTGGGTATTTCTTATAGCTCTGTCACTCCTCTGAAAGTGTTCTCTAAGATGAATGCTAGGTAAATTGATCTCCTTAAGACTTACTTAAATTTAAAGAATACTTAAATCTTAGTGCCATCCCCAGAACTCTTCCCCCTTTTAAATAATGTCTGCCTTTTGAGAGACATTGTTTTTCCCCATCTGCTTCTCCCAATCTTACTACTTAACCCAAAGGAGTTGATCTGATAATGGAGCGTTAGGGGTAATTCAAGGCAAGAAGAGACTTAGAATATTTTTCTTTTCCTCCCCTACACCTTTTAAACTATACTCCCTTCGCCATAAAGTTCCCAAATAAAATCTCAGTACATTAACTGGAATGTAACAGGTGTACCAAAACAATGCTTCCCTCTCCCAATTCTAAACACATGCTGTTCCTATGACTAATATGGGCAAATTATAAAGATTATGTCAATTAAAGAGGACAAGCAAGGAGAGTCCCATCTGGTAGGTACTATCTGTTACCTCAGCTTAAAGGCCAAGTTACTATCTTAATGTAGGCACAGGAACATAATATTAACTAAAAAATGTCTCTGATACATATGCTTGCTTTGTGAACCCTTGTATAAAACATAAACCTAAGATGAGATACTTTTGATTTTCTTTTCCATGAACAGAAATGACACTAACATACCTGTTGTTTTATTCTTCTCAACACATATTCTTAACATGTCTCCTGAGCTACCTTCATGGTCACTAGGGTCCTTTCCAAGGACAGGTACCACTCTGGCTGCCATGGGAACAGATATGGTAAGATTATAATTTAGTTCCCTGACATCACTTCTCTGAAAATCAATTCACTGAAAAACACTTTGTTATGCTTGCCAGCTTTGCTTATTTGCCAAAAACATGTTTAAGGATATTATTTTAAAGCATATTCAAGTAATTTGAATATACATTTCTTAGGAATATATGTATTCTTGAAAATTCACACAATATGTTCAGGAAGAATATTTCTTTAAAGAATTTTTTATGAATTGAGTAAAATTGGCAAATATGGTGAATTACTTATTTGGCATTTGATCCTTTAGCAAATGGGCATTTGGTGAAATTGGCTTGTATCAAATTGATTTGGGGTGGATCAACTTGCTTCCATATAGCAGAGACCATTCTGAGATGTGATACAATAGGGTTGAACCAAGATTTACTTAAGATAGAGCAGTTGTCTCAGCCAAGGAAGGTAATGTTCCCTCGTGGACATTTGGCAATGTCTGGAGACATTTCTGTTGTCCCAACTTTTAAAGCTGTGGGGAAAGGGCTATTGGCATCCAGCGGGCAAAGGCTCAGGATACTGCTCAACATCCTACAATGCACAGGGCACTCCCGCTATCCCCCCGCCCACCGTCAAAAAATTATCTAGCACAAAATGCCAATAGTGCTAAGGTTGAGAAACCCTGAGATATGGAAGACGTCCCCCTCTTACTCCCTGCTACACCTCCACAACACGTAGGGGTGGGTGTCCCCATCGCACAGCCTTAAAGTTGAGAATGATTTTATTTCAGTCGAGCCTGGTTTTTGAGCCTGGCGAGTACTTGGAATGTGGTATTGAACAGGAAATAGACACTGAGCAACTGTGTCAGGCTCTTGGGATTGACAGTCTCATACAACTTCTATACATCGGGCCCTAAGGGAAGCATGTCTAGAAGCAAGGCTGTAAAATCCAGAATTCTCTAAAATACACTCTCAGTCCCCTCTGACTATATATGGCTCTTTGAAAAAAAATATGTTTTCAAGGGTTTAAGAGAATAAGCATCTCTTTCCATGCGTTACCCCCATGTCATTCATAATATAAATCTCCAAAATAGGAAAAGAGCCTGGGAAGGAAGTGGAAGTGGCTCATTTTCTCTCCTCTCCTCTCCTCTTTTCTCCCTTCTCATTCTTTCATCTACAGACCACACAATTCTTTTCACAAAGAGGAATATCAGGCTCTAAAAGAGCTTACAGATTGTTCTAGCAAAAACACAGAACCAAAGAAACAAGGGGAAAAACAAATAGAACATGTAATTACTAGGAACACAGTTTGGAACTGTTTTAAACAGTTCTGCTCACTCAAAAAAAAAGAATGTCCCTATTTCCAAAGGCAAGAGTGTGCCCTAACCCCTGATCCCAGTCGAGAGCCTTCACCAGGGTCTGTCCAGCAGGCTCTGGATACTGCAGGTAGAAGAAAACATACAGCCCCCTTCCTCCAGAGACCAGCTTGTCACTTCCTTCCTGTTACCTCCCAGGATCACCAGGTGAAAGTGGCCAGAGAAAAGAAATCTGTTTTGTATCTTGGGAGCAATTTTCTTCACTGCCCGAGAGTCAAAGGAAAAGGAATAGAAACAGAAAGATGATTTTCATGGTGTTAGTGGAGAGAACAGATGGGTTGACTGACTAGGAGACAATGCAGTGCCTCCCTTTACAGGGTCTAGAAACCCCAGAAAACCAGGATTTCCAGCTTAGAAGGAAAAGGCCAGACAAGTGTGAGATAAATCGGTTGAGCAAGAGAGGAGACACTGAAGTCATCCTGACCTCTCTCTAGCCTGTCTGAAGGGAAGAACAAAGAATGAGGCAGAATGTCAGAGCTGGAAGAGACTGCAAATTTGTCTGAATCTACACTCCCTATTTTGGAGATGAGGAAATAGATCTTTAGGGCTAAGACACTCGTGTTGTCACATGCTAGTAAAAATCGTAAGCAAGCCTCCCCACTTCCACACTAGTATCCTCTTGACCCCATTACCATTTTTGAACATATACCTACACTCCATGCGCACTTGACTACATCAGCTCCCCTATCTTCACCATGGTTGTTTTTGTAGCTTTGACAATATTTGGGATCAAACACAGGACATTGTAAAGATGAAATATCAGGTAAAAGATATTAGCAAATTTTATATGCAATTTACTCAACAACATTTTATAAAAACAAATCCAAGTTATTGACCTCATAGAAAACATCTAAGAATGTAGCATACAAATATTTCTGACTTTTTTTTTATTAACATCTTTATTGGAGTATAATTGCTTTACAATGGTGTGTTAGTTTCTGCTGTATAACAAAGTGAATCAGCTATATATATACATATATCCCCATATCTCCTCGCTCTTGCGTCTCCCTCCCACCCTCCCTATCCCACTCTTCTAGGTGGTCACAAGGCACCGAGCTGATCTCCCTGTGCTATGCAGTTGCTTCCCACTAGCTATCTATTTTACATTTAGTACTGTATATATATGTCCACGCCATTCTCTCACTTGGTCCCAGCTTACCCTGCCCCCTCCCTGTGTCCTCAAGTCCATTCTCTATGTCTGTGTCTTTCTTCCTGTCTTGCCCCTAGGTTCTTCAGAAACTTTTTTTTTTTTTTTAGATTCCATATATATGTGTTAGCATACAGTATTTATTTTTCTCTTTCTGACTTACTTCACTCTGTATGACAGACTCTAGGTCTATCCACCTCACTACAAATATCTCAATTTCGTTTCTTTTATGGCTGAGTAATATTCCATTGTATATATGTGCCACACCTTCTTTATCCATTCATCTGTCGATGGACACTTAGGTTGTTTCCATTTCCTGGCTATTGTTAATAGAGCTGCAATGAACATTGTGGTACATGACTCTTTTTGATTTATGGTTTTCTCGGGCTATATGCCCAGGAGTGGGATTGCTGGGTCGTATGATAGTTCTATTTTTCGTTTTTTAAGGAACCTCCATACTGCTCTCCATAGTGGCTGTATCAGTTTACATTCCCACCAACAGTGCCAGAAGGTTCCCTTTTCTCTACACCCTCTCCAGCATTTATTGTTTGTAGATTTTTTGATGATGGCCATTCTGACTGGTGAGAGGTGACATCGCATTGTAGTCCTGATTTGCATTTCTCTAATGATTACGACGCTGAGCATCCTTTCATGTGCTTGTTGGCAATCTGTATATCTTCTTTGGAGAAATGTCTATTTAGGTCTTCTGCCCATTTTTGGATTAGGTTGTTTGTTTTTTTTGATATTGAGCTCCATGAGCTGCTTGTATATTTTGGAGATTAATCCTCTGTAAGTTGCTTAATTTGCGAATATTTTCTCCCATTCTGAGGGTTGGCTTTTCGTCTTGTTTATGGTTTCCTTTGCTGTGTAAAAGCTTTTAAGTTTCATTAGGTCCCATTTGTTTATTTTTGTTTTTATTTCCATTTCTCTAGGAGGTAGGTCAAAAAGGATCTTGCTGTGATTTATGTCATAGAGTGTTCTGTCTATGTTTTCCTCTAAGAGTTTTAGAGTGTCTGGCCTTACATTTAGGTCTCTAATCTATTTTGAGTTTATTTTTGTGTATTGTGTCAGGAAGTGTTCTAATGTCACTCTTCTACATGTAGCTGTCCAGTTTTCACAGCACCACTTATTGAAGAGGCTGTCTTTTCTCCATTGTATATTCTTGCCTCCTTTATCAAAGATAAGGTGACCATATGTGTGTGGGTTATCTCTGTGCTTTCTATCCTGTTCCATTGATTTATATTTCTGTTTTTGTGCCAGTACCATACTGTCTTGATTACTGTAGCTTTGTAGTATAGTCTGTGTCAGGGAGTCTGATTCCTCCAGCTCTGTTTTTCATTCACAAGATTGTTTTGGCTATTTGGGGCCTTTTGTGTTTCCATACAAATTGTGAAATTTTTTGTTCTAGTTATGTGAAAAATACCATTGGCAGTTTGATAGGGATTGCATTCAATCTGTAGATTGCTTTGGCTAGTATAGTCATTTTCACAATGTTGATTATTCCAATCCAAGAACATGGTATATCTCTCCATCTGTTGGTATCATCTTTAATTTCTTTCATCAGGGTCTTATAGTTTTCTGCATACAGGTCTTTTGTCTCCTTAGGTCGGTTTATTCCTAGGTAATTTATTCTTTTTCTTGCAATGGTAAATGGGATTGTTTCCTTAATTTCTCTTTCAGATTTTTCATCATTAGTGTAGAGGAATGCAAGAGATTTCTGTGCATTAATTTTGTATCCTGCTACTTTACCAAATTCATTGATTAGCTCTAGTAGTTTTCTGGTAGCATCTTTAGTATTCTCTAAGTATAGTATCATGTCATCTGCAAACAGTGACAGCTTTACTTCTTCTTTTCCAACTTGGGTTCCTTTTATTTCTTTTTCTTCTGTGATTGCTGTGGCTAAAACTTCCAAGACTATGTTGATTAATAGTGGTGAAAGTAGACAACCTTGTCTTGTTCCTGACCTTAGTGGAAATGGTTTCAGTTTTTCACCATTGAGAATGAGGTTGGCTCTGAGTTTGTCATATATGACCTTTATTTTGTTGAGGTAGGTTCGCTCTGTGCCTACTTTTGGGAGGATTTTTATCATAAATGGGTGTTGAATTTTGTCAAAATCTTTTTCTGCATGTATTGAGAAGATCATATGTTTTTTCTCCTTCAATTTGTTAATATGGTGTATCACATTGATTGATTTGCATACATTGAAGAATCCTTGCATTCCTGGGATAAAGCGCACTTTATCATGGTGTATGATCCTTTTAATGTGCTGTTGGATTCTCTTTGCTAGTATTTTGTTGAGGATTTTTGCATCTATATTCATCAGTTTTATTGGCCTGTAGTTTTCTTTTTCTGTGACATCTTTGTCTGGTTTTGGTATCAGGGTGATGGGGGCCTCGTAGAATGAATTTGGGAGTGTTTCTCCCTCTGCTATATTTTGGAAGAGTTTGCGAAGGATAGGTGTTAGCTCTTCTCTAAATGTTTGATAGAAATCATCTGTGAAGACATCTGGTCCTGGGTTTCTGTTTCTTGGAAGATTTTTAATCACAGTTTCAATTTCAGTGCTTGTGATTGTTCTGTTTATAGTTTCTATTTCTTCCTGGTTCAGTCTCGGAAGGTTGTGCTTTTCTAAGAATTTGTCCATTTCTTCCAGGTTGTCCATTTTATTGGCATAGAGTTGCTGGTAGTAATCTCCCATGATCCTTTGTATTTCTGCAGTGTCAGTTGTTACTTCTCCTTTTTCATTCATAATTCTGTAGTTTTGAGTCTTCTCCCTGTTTTTCTTGATGAGTCTGGTTAATGGTTTATCAATTTTGTTTATCTTCTCAAAGAACCAACTTTTAGTTTTATTGATCTTTGCTATTGTTTTCTTCATTTCTTTTTCATTTATTCCTGATCTGATCTTTATGATTTCTTTCCTTCTGCTAACTTTAGGGGTTTTTTTGTTGTTGTTGTTCTTTCTCTAATTGCTTTAGGTGTAAGGTTAGGTTGTCTATTTGAGATGTTTCTTGTTTCTTGAGGTAGGATTGTATTGCTATAAACTTCCCTCTTAAAACTACTTTTGCTGCATCCCATAGGTCTTGGGTCATCATGTTTTCATTGTCATTTGTTTCTAGGTATTTTTTTATTTCCTCTTTGATTTCTTCAGTGATCTCTTGGTTATTTAGTAGTGTATTGTTTAGCCTCCATGTGTTTGTATTTTTTACAGATTTTTTCCTGTAATTTATGTCTAGTCTCATAGCATTGTGTTCGGAAAAGGTACTTGATACGATTTCAAGTTTCTTAAATTTACCAAGGCTTGATTTGTGACCCAAGATATCATCTATCCTATCCTGGAAATGTTCCATGAGCACTTGAGAAGAAAGTGTATTCTATTGTTTTTGGATGGAATGTCCTATAAATATCAATTAAGTCCATCGCATTTAATGCGTCATTTAAAGCTTGTGTTTCCTTATTTATTTTCCTTTTGGATGATCTGTCCATTGGTGAAAGTGGGGTGTTAAAGTCCCCTACTATGATTGTGTTACTGTCAATTTCCACTTTATGGCTGTTAGTATTTACCTTATGTATTGTGGTGCTCCTATGTTGGGTGCATAAATATTTACAATGGTTATATCTTCTTCTTGGTTTGATCCCTTGATCATCATGTAGTGTCCTTCTTTGTCCCTTGTAATAGTCTTTATTTTAAAGTCTATTCTGTCTGATATAAGAATTGCTACTCCAGCTTTCTTTTGATTTCCATTTGCATGGAATATCTTTTCATCCCCTCACTTTCAGTCTGTAAGTGTCCCTAGGTCTGAAGTGTGTCTCCTATAGACAGCATATATATGGGTCTTGGTTTTGTATCCATTCAGCTAGTCTATGTCTTTTGGTTGGAGCATTTAATCCATTTACATTTAAGGTAGTTATCGACATGTATGTTCCTGTTACCATTCTCTTAATTGTTTTGGGTTTGTTATTATAGATCTTTTCCTTCTCTTGTTTTTCCGGCCTAAAGAAATTCCTTTAGCATTTGTTGTAAAGCTGGGTTGGTCGTGCTGAATTCTCTTAGCTTTTGCTTGTATCTAAAAGTTTTAATTTCTCCATCGAATCTGAATGAGATCCTTGCTGGGTAGAGTAATCTTGGTTGTAGGTTTTTCCCTTTCATCACTTTAAATATGTCCTGCCACTCCCTGCCAGCTTGCAGAGTTTCTGCTGAAAGATCAGCTGTTAACCTTATGGGGATTCCCTTGTATTATTTGGTTTTTTTCCCCTTGCTGCTTTTAATATTTTTTCTTTTTATTTAATTTTTGATAGTTTGATTAATATGTGTCTTGGCATGTTTCTCCTTGGATTTTTCTTGTATGGGACTCTCTGTGCTTCCTGAATTTGATTGACTATTTTCTTTCCCGTATTTGGGAAGTTTTCATCTATAATCTCTTCAAATGTTTTCTCAGTCCCTTTTTTTCCCTCTTCTTCTTCCAGGACCCCTATAATTCATATGTTGGTGCGTTTAATTTGTCCCAGAGGTCTCTGAGACTGTCCTCAATTCTTTTGATTGTTTTTTCTTTATTCTGCTCTGCAGTAGTTATTTCCAGTGTTTTATCTTCCAGGTCACTTATCCGTTCTTCTTCCTCAGTTATTCTGCTATTGATTCCTTCTAGAGAATTTTTAATTTCATTTATTGTGTTGTTCATCATTGTTTGTTTGCTCTTTACTTCTTCTAGGTCCTTGTTAAACGTTTCTTGCATTTTCTCCATTCTATTTCCAAGATTTTGGATCATCTTTACTATCATTCATCTGAGTTCTTTTTCAGGTAGACTGCCTATTTCCTCTTCATTTGTTTCGTCTGGTGGGTTTTTACATTGCTCCTTCATCTGGTGTGTATTTCTCTGTCTTCTCATTTTGCTTAACTTACTGTGTTTGGGGTCTCCTTTTCACAGGCTGCAGGTTCGTAGTTCCCATTGTTTTTGGTGTCTTCTCCCAGTGGCTAAGGTTGCTTCAGTGGGTTGTGTAGGCTTCCTGGTGGAGGGGACTGGTTCCTGTGTTCTGGTGGATGAGGCTGGATCTTGTCTTTCTGGTGGGCAGGACCACATCCGGTGGTGTGTTTTGGGGTGTCTGTGAACTTAAAATGATTTTAGGCTGCCTCTGTGCTAATGGGTGGTGTTGTGTTCCTGTCTTGCTAATTATTTGACGTTGGGTGTCGAGCACTGTAGATTGCTGGTCGTTGAGTGGAGCTGGGTCTTAGTGTTGAGATGGAAATCTCTGGGAGAGCTTTTGCCGTTTGATATTACATGGCGCCGGGAGGTCTCTCATTGACCAGTGTCCTGAACTCGGCTCTCCCACCCCAGAGGCTCAGGCCTAACATCCGGCCAGGGCACCATGACCCTGTCAGCCACACAGCTCAGAAGAAAAGGGAGATAAAAAAGAAAGAATGAAGGAAAAAATAATAAAATAAATTTATTAAAATAAAAATATTATTAAAAATTTAAAAATTAAAATGTAATTTTAAAAAATGAAAGAAAGAAAGAGAGCAACCAAACCAAAAAATAAATGCACCAATGATAACAAGGACTAAAAACTATCCAAAAAAACAAACAAACAAACAAACAATAAAAAACATTCAGACAGAACCCTAGGACAACTGGCAAAAGCAAAGCCATACAGACAAAATCACACAAAGAAGCATACACATACACACTCACCAAAAGAGAAAAAGGAAAAAAAAAAAAATATATATATATATACATATATATATATATAAAGGAAGAGAGCAACCAAATCAATAAAGAAATCTACCAGTGATAATAAGCTCTAAATGCTAAACTAAGATAAACATAAAACCAGAAACAAATTAGATGCAGAAAGCAAACCCCAAGTCTACAGTTGCTCCCAAAGTCCACCACCTCAATTTTGGGATGATTCATTGTCTATTCCGGTATTCCAGAGATGCAGGGTACATCAAGTTGACTGTGGAGATTTAATCCACTGTTCCTGAGGCTGCTGGGAGAAGTATTCCTTTCTCTTCTTTGTTCACCGAGCTCCTGGGTTTCAGCTTTGGATTTGGCCATGCCTCTGCGTGTTAGTCACCTGAGGGCATCTTTTGGGAATTCTGATGTCTTCTTCCAGCGTTCAGTAGGTGTTCTGTAGGAGTTGTTCCACATGTAGATGTAGTTTTGATGTATTTGTGGGGAGGAAGGTGATCTCCACATCTTACTGCTCCACCATCTTGAAGGCACCTCCTCTGACTCTTTTTTATGAGCTAGTCTTCACATTAGTGCACTAGTGGCCTTCAGTACATGGTGTTGGTGCTGCAAACCAATGAAAAATATTTCTTAAAATGAAAAATTGTAATGTGAACCCCACAAGACTAATGCAGCCACATGGAATTTATTGTTTAGTTGAGCAACTGATATGCTTGCAACATCTAGAACATTGTGAGAATATAATTATGACTGGGTTAAGTGTAGACAATACAAATTGAGCCAGACCTTCAATGCACAGTCATGTAATCTTTCTTTAATAAGACTCATGAGATTATCCCCAGACTGCTCTCTTTCTCCAAAATCATTCAGCTCTCTAAACAAAAAAATTTAAATATTGGCTTCCCAAATTTTCAGCTGCCTTATTATTGCTTTTTAATGCCATTTCAATCCCCTTCAAGGCATCCAAAAATGATCAGACTAACTTGCAACTAAATGTGTTCAACAAATTTGTTCATTGTCATAATTCCTCCAAAATGTTGCAGAAAAGGGTGAAAAAAGGGTCACAAATCTTCTTAAATATTTTTTTAAATCAATCAACTTATTTTCTTTGAGTTCTGCAGAAGTGGCCAATTTACCTTGGGGTCTTAATTAACCTATGACAATTTTTTTATGCATCTGGTTCTTCTGTTGCTTTCTAAGATATAGAAATAGAAACTAGCATCTTTGTTGTGACCCCCAAAAGACACAGAAAACCTATCATTTCAAAAGAAGCCAGAATACTTTATGAAACTGTAGCAAAGGTGCTGATAGCACTCTTTTCAGTAGCAAAATCAAGTGTTATATATAGTCTCAGGTAATGGACGGTGGTTTCCAAGTTCAAAGAGATTGAAATAAATTTTTTCCACCAACATTGGCCCACTCTCCTTCTCATGCCTTCTCTACAATAACATGGGAACTAACTGGCTAAACTATAAAACCTTTTACTGACTTATAAGACACTATTAAAATCTCCCATGCAGACTTCCCTAGATGTAGAAGGGCATTTAGAATAAGGATTATCAGCTAGCGTCACAGATACTTTTAATAATTGTTGTTACTCTGATGTCTGGGGCACATAAAGATTAGGCCAAGTAAGAAAATAACATGGGCACTGTTATTTATGATCATCCAAGTAATATCAGGAAGTTAGCATGCCTCTCGGTGTCTCTTAATCAATGGCTGGGCACTGCATGATGGTGACAGCCCCAGCTCCCTTGTTGTAGCTATGAGATATGATTTATGCTCCACAGTTGCTCTGTGCAATCAAGCTACAGGACTTTGCCTGAGACTGCACCCTTGCTGGGTTTCTTCCCCTTCCTGGCCCTGACTCTCCCACTCCCTTCCCAGTTTCCCTGGAAGACTTCCTAAATAAATTACTTATATACTAATTTTCAACTCAGGGTTTGCTTCTGAGAAAGCAATCCAAGACATTTGCTCACATTTTAAGAATTGGTAGATTTCACATAATCCAGTTCTAGCTTTTCTTGAAATGTGGAAAGATCTGGCAACATGGAGCCAGGATCCTCATGTGCTAACAGTCAGTGTGATTGCTTCAGTTCACCACTGCCTTCCCCCGCCCATCCCACTCATTCAGTCACCTGCCTGCCCTATTGACATTTGGGTTTGCTACTTATTCATTGGACCATAAGCTCTATGTAAAAGACAGAATGATGACCCCCAAGATATCCACGTCCTAATCCCCAGAACCTGTGACTATATTAATTTACAAGGCAAAAGAGACTTAGTAAATGTCATTAAGGGTACAGACCTTGAGTTGGGGAGAGTACTTTGGATTTTCCAGGTGACCCCAGTCTAATCACACAAGTTCTTAAAAGTGGATAACCTTTCACAGCTGTAGTCATTAGAAAAAGGCGATGAAAGGCAAAGAGACAGAGAGATACCACATTGCTGGCTTTGAAGATAGAGGAAGGGGGCCACGAGCCCAGCCTTTGGACCTTGGAAAAGGCAGGAGAAGGGATTCTGCCCTAAGGATTCCAGAAATAAATACAGCCTTTCCAACACCTTGATTTTAGCCCAGTGAGATTCATGTTGGACTTCTGACCTATAGAACTGTAAAATACTAAATTTGTGTTGTTTTAAGCTGCAAGATTGTGGTAATTTGTTAGAGCAGTTATAGAAAACTGTTACACTCCATAAGGACAGAGATTATGTCTGTCTTGGTTATCATCATATCCCCATCGTCTGCCACAGTGCCTAACACATAAAAAGCATTAAATAAATGTTTGTTGAATTAATACATGACTATAACTCCTCTAAGTTTTAATGAGTAAACCTTTAGTGAATAAATAAGTTCCCATTTGCTCTTAGCATTTACAGTGAATGTAGAAATTTATATTCCAACTCAGTATCTTTTAACACTGAGAAGAAATTATAACCTTTTTCACTGACCTTCTCTAATCAATACAGGCTCTTGGTTTTTTCACTCTTTGTACTTTTTCAAATTCTGTATTGGGTAAAATGATCAGAACAGGCTACAATATTCCAAAGACTAAAAAATTGTAGAAGTCTCTTCCCAATAGAATAGATAACAGAATTCTGTTTCGGGATGAATCCATAGGGCCCAGGGGTATAGAGCACGAGGGCTGTAGGGTGACTTGACATGGTTAATCTAGAGTAAAGGCATATATCTGAGATAGATAGAGAGCCTGCCAACATTTTTCACGTCCACAACTGCTCTTCAATTTTTCTGTAGAGAGTGATATAGGAAGTGGATATCTACTAATGAAGTGAGTAGGGGGAAAAAAAGATTACTCTGACTTGTAGCATAGAGAATTATCTCCTCTTACTATATTTCACATTCGGTTGTAACCTTCCCTGGGGTAGAACTTTATAAACTAAAGCTTTTAGCACAATGTCTTCTGCATAGTTTATAAATTGCTGAATTTCATTTTCTGCACATTGACTTATCAAAATAATCGCCCAGGGATAGCATTATTTTATAAGGACTGGAAAGACCATGTCTGACAAAAATCATGCTAACATGAACAAAAGGTGTTAAAATAGTACTTTGAAGTAAAACCAGGTTCCATTTTGGACAATGGCATTGTAGGAGACAAACGCGAGCATAGGAATACTCAGAAAAAATCCCTGGGGGAAATATTGGGAATGACATGGCTTCAGATGTCCAGATGCCAGTGCTAAGAGAATAAGAATGAACTCAAAATCTTTTAATCTTTTACCCTTTTGAGAGGGTACCACAGAGTGCCCAACCAGACCAAGGATATGAATAAATATTGGTTGTGAATCTGTTGAATGAACAATAGAAGCACTGATCAGGATAAGGTCAATGAAATAATCTCTGATTATGTGATGATCTTCTTTTTTTCTTCACCGCTTAGCCCTTTATCATAAAATTAATGATCCTGGAATCACAGAATTAATGTGAGGTAACCGCAAACTGAGATGTAAATTTGCATGCAACAGACCATCAGGCTGGTTTTGAAACTTTGAGAAATACAGCCACCTGTTGGACTTATTCTAGTATCGCACTTCTGTTTGCCATTTGTTTTTGAATGTTCTCTGCGAAAAAAGCTGGGTGTTTTTCTTTCATGAACAAAACTTAAAGAATAGATAAAAGCCTCGTTGCCACTGTTAGAGGAATCAAACACAATAAAAGGCAGTAGACTCCCTTATTTGGTCTGTTGAAAAAAATGGATCTATATATTAATAATGTGTTTTCTCTAGATATAGTCTAAGTAAGCTAAAAAGGGGAATCCATAAAGAAAAATGGTGAATAAATAAATTTTTTAATCCCTTCCCTGACATAAAAAGAAAAAGTAAAACTTTTTAATTTGTTCACTCCACTCCAGCACCAGCCTCTTGAGCAGGGGTTGGCAAACTTGTTTTGTAAAGTTTTTCAAAGAGTAAATCGTTACGGTTTTGAAGGCCATAATGTTTCTATTGCAACTACTCAACTCTGGTGCTGTCATACAAACGAAACCATGCATCATATGTAAACAGTGTGCATGGCTGTGTGCCCATAACTTTATGTACCAAAACAGTTTGCGGGCCAGGTTTGGTCCACGGGCTAAGTTTTCTGATACCTGCCCTAGAACATGGCAGGGAAGCACCCACTTCAAGGCCTTTGCCCTTGCTGTTCCCTCTGCCAGGAGCACACTCTTCCTCCAAAGATCCACCCAGCTTACTCGTGCATTTTCACAAGTCTTTGTTCAAATATCATCTTTTCAATGAGACCCCCTACCCTAACTACTCCATTTAAAAGTTCACCTCTCTATTTCTCCTGCTTTATTCTTTTCCATAGCACTTAGCACATTCTAATATATTATATGTATTATGTTCATTGTTTACAATCTATCTCTTCCCAACAGAATGTAAGCTTCCTTATGAGATTTGTGTTTGATTTGCTTATGAAATATCCCAAGCCCTTAGAACAGTGCCTTGCATATAGTAGATGCTCAGTAAATATTGGTTGAATGAAAGGATGACTTTTTAGCATTTGCTCAAAACAAAAAAACAAACAAAAAAAAACCCCTAGTTTTGTTTAAGAAAGTGACTCCCAAAGGGAGTAAATTTAGTTCAACCAAAAAACAAGCAAGCCTTGCACATAATTTCAAAAAATTGTCTAAAGGTCTGCTTTTCTCACACATGAAAGTGGCAGAAACACTATTTTTAAAGTCAGTGAAAATATAAATGAATATTTAGCCCAGTATAGTTCCCAAAACTATATATCATTTAACTTAAGCCTGAAAATACCCTTACTACATAGACCATCTTATCCCTACCTTAAAGATGAGGAAACTGATTCTCAGAAAAGTCAATAACTTGCTCACTGTCACAAGGTAGTATGGGACTGGGCCAGAATACAGGTATCTTGATTTCAAAGCCAAGTTTCTTTCCCCAACAGTGCTGCTGTCAGCCAACCTCGCCTCATTCTCAGCCTGCAGAGAACTCCTTTCTCCATAGCTGAAATAGCCTCAGCGATGCCGCAATCCCTAGGACAAACTTGATTTTAAGTAAAAAGGATTTAATGAGCTTTCACTCAAACTTGTAGAACACAGAACCATTCACTTGAATTAAAGAAGGTGCTAGATTATCCTCCCCCATTCTGATAACCTGGCTCTGTTTTGATTCAACAAACTGATCCCCACCTCTAATCTATTTGGTGCTTAGTACCTGGTACACTCTTGTACACTCAGTGCCTCATCCTTGGCTGGAGACATTACTAGCTCTTAACAGCCCCCCTCCCAAGATATAGACTCCTGCTCACTGCCTGAGCCTCTGCTCCCTGCTAACAGACTTCCTAGGTTCTCTTTCCCTCTCTGGATTTTCAAATATCACCCACTTCTCTAACCCACTTCTAAAGAGAAGAACCAATCTCAATTCTTTGGAGAACCTCTCCCTCAACCATAAGTATCAACTCTTTCCCTGTATCTCTTCTATATACTGTCTGTAGCCATAACCTCTGGATATCATGTTCTCCTTTTATGCAAGTTCAGGTGTCCCCAAAATGCCTGCCCCAAAATAAGATTCAGTGTATAATGCATAAAAACCATCCTCTGCTTTCTATTGGAGAGTTTTAGCTAAAATGTCACTTGTTAGAAGGTCTTTTGTAAGGTAAGACCCCCAAGTAGGAATAAAGCTGAACATGGTTCTTGCTACACTATCTCCTGACTTATTACTAAAGAAGAGAAGGTTGAACAGAGATTGATAGCAATGACAACAGAGTGAAAGAGGAAAACTGAGCTGTAACACAGAGGAAGAAATAATGAGGCTGGATGAAAAATTGAAGATAGCAGTAAAAGTTCACAGAAAAACAGAATGGGTCTACAAAATCTCCAGCCTCTGTGATTAGAGGAATGGTGATGCCACTGATGTCAGAAAAGTAGTAATTGGAAAAGGGAGTAAATGTGGACATGGAGATAAACTCACTTGACAAATGTAGATCACCATAGAGGCAATGAAATGTAAATTAGAGTCTTCTAAAGTACAGTGTTATAGAATTTTTTAAATTTTTTATATTTTAATTTTATTGAAGTATATTTGATTTATAATGTTGTGTTAGTTTCAAGTGTACAGCAAAGTGATTCAGTTATACATATATATATATTCATTATTTTTTAGATTCTTTTCTCATATGGGTTATCACAGAATACTGAGTAGAGTTCCCTGTGCTATACAGTAGGTCCTTGTTGGTCATCTGTCTTATATATAGTAGTGTGTGTATGTTCTTCCCAAGCTCCTGATTTATCTCTCCCCCATGCCACGTTTCCACTTTGGTAACCATAAGTTTGTGTTCAATATCTGTAAGTCTGTTTCTGTTTTTTTAATAAGTTCATTTGTATCTATTATTTTTAATTCCACATATGAGTGATATCATATGATATTTGTCTTTGTCTGACTTACTTCAATTAGTATGATAATCTCTAGGCCCATCCATGTTACTCCAAATGGCATTAATTCATTCTTTGTCATGGCTGAGTAATATTCCATTGTATATATGTACCACATCTTCTTTATCCATTCATCTGTTGATGGACATTTAGGTTGCTTCCATGTCTTATCTATTGTAAATAGTGCTGCAATGAATTGGGGTGCATGTATCTTTTCAAATTATGGTTTTCTCCAGATATATGCCCAGGAGTGGAATTGCTGGATGATATGGTAGTTCTGTTTTTAGTTTTTTAAGGAACCTCCATACTGTTCTCCATAGTGGTTGTACCAATTGACATTCTGATAGAATTTTTTTAATTTCTTTCACACTTATTTAGTGTCGCACAAAGCCACCTGAGGTGGTTACATGCAATACATTCATCCCCTATTTGACAAATGAAACTGAGGCCCAAAGAGGAAAATAGCTTAGCTACAATCCCACAGACCTGGAGCAAGAGCTCAGTTCTCAGAACTCCTTGTCCAGTAAGCTTTCCACTCCATCATTTGGCCTTCCAGGCCAACTATAACAATTGATAACTTTATCTGAATGTAATTCAGCTAGTCATGCCAGTCAATAAAATACAGAGAGAACTTGGCCAAGAGACTTCTTAGGTCAGAACCAGTTTATAATAAAAGTTACAGGTCATAAAATTAAAGTTTAAAGACCGTGATATTTTATTTGATGAAAGAGAGAATAAAATACACATGGAAAAAAATATTAAGCATCAGTACTACAGGACAGTTGGGTCAATCCGTCTTTCTCCAAGCATCCACAAATTCCCGTTAACTTTATTAAACTCCATGATCAAGGGGCCAACATCTGTACTTTCCCATCACAAATAACCAAAACATTCATTTTTTGCATGATTATTTCATTTCAAATGTCAATGACATGCATGATTGTCTTTAAAATGACCCCATTAGTTACATCTTTAAGCCAATATTTGCTGGTACTTTTATTTAATTTCCAAAGCAATGAAAATTTTTTCCCTCTGAAGCATTTCTTAAAAAGATAATGATATTTTAGAAATAAATCAATACTTTTTTCTTACATAAAAGTTTTCACCTGAGAAGTGCAGCATGTCTTGGTTTTAAGTTTTTTTTACTGCACTGACCTCTGCTTTTTTTGGCCAATGGGAAATGCTGTTCTCACTTTACCAAAAGAGAAACCAAAGTCCAGGACTTGTCTAATGAAACAATGAATTAATGACAGTTCTTGGAAAAGGAATCAGTACATTTGATTTTCAAGGTTTAAACAAATTTTTCATACCAGGATATAATCCCTGTCCAACATGAAAGGTAGTTTTCCCACCCCAGGGCCAAAGACCGTGGTGAAGTTGGCATTCTTATGCTATTTATTAGTAAGACCTTCTGTTTCATTATATGATCCTAAACTTTTATAGCTAAAAAAAAGAAACAGAAAAGAGGTTTCAAGGTGCTTAAGGTAATGAAGAAACCCCCATGGCTTGGGGGGAAATTCACAAAAATTATTTTCTAACCAGTGATAAGCAGATGGTCACTGACCAAAATTTTCTGTTTTTACTGAAGAACTTCCTGCTGATTAGGAGAATGTCACCACAGATAGAAACAGGAGGGAGGACTAGCCTGGGGAGAAAGACAATGAATCTTGATTTAAAAAGGGTCTCTCCTGGGGCAGAGTCAAGATGACAGACTAGGAGGATGCAGAATTCATGTCTCTGCACAACAAGGGCACCTACCAGGCACTGGTGGGGGACCATGGACACCTAAGGGGATGGGAGGAACCCCCAGCAACTGGACCAGAGGTTGGGCCTGAGCTCCTGTGGTGGGAGCTCCAAGTCCAAACCTCTGGACTAACAGAGAACTTCAGGCCCTAAGGAATATTAATCACAGTGAGGCTTCCCAGAGGTCCTCATCTCAGCACCAAGACCTGGCTCTATCCAACTGCCTGCAAAATCCAGTGCTGGACACCTCAGGCCAAACAACCAGTAAGACAGGAATACAACCCCACCCATCAAAAAAAAAAAAAAAAAATGAAAGGACAAAAAAATATGTTACAGACGAAGGAGCAAGGTAAAAACCTACAAGACCAAATAAATGAAGATGAAATAGGCAACCTACCTGAAAAAGAATTCAGAGTAATGACAGTAAAGATGATCCAAAACCTCAGAAACAGAATGGAGAAAATACAAGAAACATTCAACAAGGATCTAGAATAACTAAAGAGCAAACAAACAGTGATGAACAACATAATAACTGAAATTAAAAATACTCTAGAAGGAATCAATACCAGAATAACTGAGACAGAAGAACAGATAAGTGAGCTGGAAGATAAAATGGTGGAAATAACTCCCTTGGAGTAGAATAAAGAAAACAGAATGAAAAGAATTGAGGATAGTCTCAGAGACCTCTGGGACAACATTAAATGCACCAACATTTGAATTATAGGGGACCCAGAAGAAGAAGAGAAAAAGAAACGGTCTGAGAAAATATTTGAAGAGATTATAGTCAAAAATTTCCCTAACGTGGGAAAGGAAATAGTCAATCAAGTCCAGGAAGCACAGAGAGTCCCATACAGGATAAACACAAAGAGAAACACGCTGAGACATGTATTATTCAAACTATCAAAAATTAAATACAAAGAAAAAATATTAAAAGCAGCAAGGGAAAAGCAACAAATAACATACAATGGAATCCCCGTAAGGTTAACAGCTGATCTTTCAGCAGAAACTCTGCAAGCCAGAAGGGAGTGGCAGGAAATATTTAAAGTGATGAAAGGGAAAAACGTACAACCAAGATTACTCTACCCAGCAAGCATCTCATTCAGATTCAATGGTAAAATCAGAAGCTTTACAAACAAGCAAAAGCTACGAGAGTTCAGCACCACCAAACCAGCTTTAAAACAAATGCTAAAGGAACTTCTCTAAGTGAGAAACACAAAAACAAACCCAAATCGATTAAGAAAATGGTAATAGGGACATACATATGGATAATCACCT
This sequence comes from Balaenoptera ricei, assembly GCF_028023285.1. NCBI lineage: Eukaryota > Metazoa > Chordata > Mammalia > Artiodactyla > Balaenopteridae > Balaenoptera > Balaenoptera ricei. The sequence goes on from NC_082642.1 coordinate 114,923,561, forward strand.
TGAATGTAAATGGATTAAATGTTCCAACCAAAAGGCACAGACTGGCTGAATGGATTAGAAAAACAAGGCCCGGGGCTTCCCTGGTGGCGCAGTGGTTGAGAATCTGCCTGCCAATGCAGGGCACACGGGTTCGAGCCCTGGTCTGGGAAGATCCCACATGCCGCGGAGCAACTAGGCCCGTGAGCCACAATTACTGAGCCTGCGCGTCTGGAGCCTGTGCTCCGCAACAAGAGAGGCCGCGATAGTGAGAGGCCCGCGCACCGCGATGAAGAGTGACCCCCGCTTGCCGCAACTAGAGAAAGCCCTCACACAGAAACGAAGACCCAACACAGCCATAAATAAATAAATAAAATTAAAAAAAAAAACAAAACAAAACAAGGCCCTTATATATGCTGTCTACAGGAGACCCACTTCAGACACAGGGACACATACAGACTGAATGTGAGGGGATGGGAAAAGATATTCCATGCAAATACAAATGACAACAAAGCTGGACTAGCAATACTCATATCAGACAAAATAGACCTTAAAATAAAGACTGTTACAAGAGATAAGGAAGGATACTACATAATGATCAAGGGATTGATCCAAGAAGAAAACATAACAATTGTAAATATTTATTCACCCAACATAGGAGCACCTCAATACATAAGGCAAATGCTAACAGCCATTAAAGGAGAAATCGACAGTAACACAATAATAGTGGGGGACTTTAACACCCCACTTACACCAATAGACAGATCTTCCAGAGAGAAAATAAATAAGGAAACACAAGCTTTAAAGGACACAACAGACCAGATAGACTTAATTGATATTTTTAGGACATTCTACCCGAAAACAGAAGAATACACTTTCTTCTCAAGTGCACACAGAACATTCTCCAGAATAGATCACATTTTGGGTCACAAATAAAACCTTGTAAAATTTAAGAAAATTGAAATCATATCAACCATATTTTCCAAGCAACAGGCTATGAGATTAGATATCAATTACAGGAAAAAAACAGTAAAATCCCCAAATACATGGAGGCTAAACAGTGCACTGTTAAATAACCAAGAGATCACTGAAGAAATCAAAGAGGAAATCAAAAAATACCTACAAACAAATGACAATCAAAACACGATGATGCAAAACCTGTGGGACACAGTAAAGGCAGTTCTAAGAGGGAAGTTCATAGCAATTCAAGCTCACCTCAAGAAAAAAGAAAAATCTCAAATAAACAATCTAACCTAACACCTAAAGCAACTAGAAAAAGAGGAACAAAGAAAACCCAACATTAGTAGAAGGAAAGAAAACATAAAGTTCAGAGCAGAAATAAATGAAATAGAAACAAAGAAAACAATAGCAAAGATCAATAAAACTAAAAGCTGGTTCTTTGAGAAGATAAACAATATTAATAAACCTTTAGCTAGACTCATCAAGAAAATAAGGGAGAGGACACAATTCAATAACATTATAAATGAAAAAGGAGAGATTACACCTAACACCGCAGAAATACAAAAGATCATAAGAGACTACTACAAGCAACTATATGCCAAAAAAATGAACAACCTTAAAGAAATGGACAAATTCTTGGAAAAGTAGAACCTTCCCAGATTGAACCAGGAAGAATTAGAATATATAAACAGGCCAATCACAGTTAATGAAAGTGAAACTATAATTAAAAATCTTCCAACAAACAAAAGTCCAGGACCAGATGGCTTCACAGGTGAATTCTGTCAAACAATTACAAAAGAGTTAATACGTATCCTTCTCAAAAAAATTGCAGAGGGAGGAACACTCCCAAACTCGTCTATGAGGCTACCATCACCCTGATACCAAAACCAGATAAGGATATTAGAAAAAAGAAAATTATGGACCAATATCACTGATGAACATAGACGCAAAAATTCTCAACCAAATACCAGCAAACAGAATCCAACAACACATTAAAAGGATCATACACCATGATCAAGTGGGATTTATCTCAGGGATGCAAGGATTCTTCAATATACGCAAATCAATCAATGTGATACACCATATTAACAAATTGAAGAATAAAAACCATATGATCATCTCAACAGATGCAGAAAAAGCTTTTCACAAAATTCAACACATATTTATGATAAAAACTCTCCAGAAAGTGGGCATTAGAGGGAACCTACCTCAACATAATAAAAGCCATATATGACAAACACACAGCAAACATCATTCTTAGTGGTGAAAAACTGAAAGCATTTCCTCTAAGGTCAGGAAAAAGACAAGGATGTCCACTCTCACCACTATTAGTCAACATAGTACTGGAAGTCCTAGCCACAGCAATCAGAGAAGAAAAAGAAATAAAAACAATATAAATTGGAAAAGAAGGAGTAAAACTGTCACTGTTTGCAGATGACATGATACTATACATAGAGAATCCTAAAGATGCCATTAGAAAACTCCTAGAACTAATCAATGAATCTGGTAAGGTTGCAGGATACAAAATTAATGCAGAGAAATCTCTTGCATTCCTATACAGTAACAAAGAAAGATCCAAAAGAGAAATTAAGGAAATAATCCCATTTACCATCGCAACAAAAAGAGTAAAATACCTAGGAAAACCTACTTAAGGAGACAAAACACCTGTACACAGAAAACTATGAAACACTGAGTGAAAGACATCAAAGATAACATAAACAGATGGAGAGATATACCATGCTCCTGGATTGGAAGAATCAATATTGTGAAAATGACTATACTACCCAAAGCAATCTACAGGTTCAATGCAATCCCTATCAAATTACCAATGGCATTTTTCACAGAACTAGAACAAGAAATTTTACAATTTGTATGGAAATACAAAAGACCCTGAATAGCCAAAGCAATCTTGAGAAAGAAAAACGGAGCTGGAGGAATCAGGCTCCCAGGCTTCGGACTATACTACAAAGCTACAGTAATCAAGACAGTATGGTACTGGCACAAAAACAGAAATATAGATCAATGGAACAGGATAGAAAGCCCAGAGATATACCCACACACATATGGTCACCTTATTTTTGATAAAGGAAGCAAGAATATACAATGGAGAAAAGACAGCGTCTTCAATAAGTGGTGCTGGGAAAACTGGACAGCTACATGTAAAAGAATGACATTAGAACACTCCTTAACACCATACACAAAAATAAACTCAAAATGGATTAAAGACCTAAATGTAAGGCCAGAGACTATAAAACTCTTAGGGGAAAACATAGGCAGAACACTCTGTGACATAAATCACAGCAAGATCCTTTTTGACCCGCATCTTAGAGAAATGGAAATTAAAACAAAAATAAACAAATGGGACCTAATGAAACTTAAAAGCTTTTGCACAGCAAAGGAATACATAAACATGATGAAAAGACAACCCTCAGGATGGGAAAAATATTTGCAAATGAAGCAATTGACAAAGGATTAATCTCCAAAATATACAAGCAGCTCGTGCAGCTCAATATCAAAAAAACAAACAACCCAATCCAAAAATGAGCAGAAGACCTAAACAGACATTCCTCCAAAGAAGATATACAGATTGCCCACAAACACATGAAAGGATGCTCAACATCACTAATCATTAGAGAAATGCAAATCAAAACTACAATGAGGTATCACCTCACACTGGTCAGAATGGCCATCATCAAAAAATCTACAAACAATAAATGCTAGAGAGGGTGTGGAGAAAAGGGAACCCTCTTGCACTGTTGGTGGGAATGTAAATTGATACAGACACTATGGAGAACAGTATGGAGCTTCCTTAAAAAACTAAAAATAGGACTACCATATGACCCATCAATCTCACTAGTGGGTATATACCCTGAGAAAACCATAATTCAAAAAGAGTCATGTACCACAATGTTCATTGCAGCTCTATTAACAATAGCCAGGACATGGAAGCAACCTAAGTGTCCATCGATGGATGAATGGATAAAGATGTGGCACATATATACAATGGGATATTACTCAGCCATAAAAAGAAACATAATTGATTTATTTATAGTGAGCTGGATGGACCTAGAGACTGTCATACAGAGTGAAGTAAGTCAGAAAGAGAAAAATAAATACTGTATGCTAACATATGGAATCTAAAAAAAAAAAAAAAAAAGGTTCTGAAGAACCTAGGGGCAGGACAGGAATAAAGACACAGACATAGAGAATGGACTTGAGGACACAGGGAGGGGGAAGAGAAGGGTAAGCTGGGATGAAGCGAGAGAGTGGCATGGACTTATATATACTACCAAATGTAAAATAGATAGCTAGTGGGAAGCAGCTGCATAGTACAGGGAGATCAGCTCGGTGCTTTGTGACCACCTAGAGGGGTGGGATAGGGACGGTGGGAGGGAGACGCAAGAGGGAGCAGATATGCGGAAATATGTATATGTTTAGCTGATTCACTTTGTTATACAGCAGAAATTAACACACCATTGTAAAGCAATTATACTCCAGTAAAGATGTTAAAAAATAATAAAATAATAAAATTTTTAAAAATAAAAGGAAAATTAAAAGATAAGGCACTTAAGACTGGAGAAATTTTAAGGACGTATATCTGACAAAGAATTTGTATCCACAATGTAAAGGAACTCATAACTCAATAAGTTTTGCCAAATGTACCTAACCTTGTAAAGACCTCTCCAATCAAGATATGGTACATTTTCATCACCCCAGAAAGCTCCTCTGTGCTCCTTCGCAGTCAGTTCCTCCTAACCCTACCACAGGCAGACATTGATTTTATTTCTATCATGGTAAGTTGGTTTTATCTGTTCTTCATTAAAAGGCACCTTGGCAAAATGTCTGACCTCAGGTTGGAGAAGGAAGAGAAAATACAAAATGAACCTGAATATCTTGTTGTGATAGAAACTCAAGAAGTATTCAAAGAACAATGGGTCTTGTCAAAAAGATGAAGAAGCTAGCTTAAAGAGACTCCCACTGGGCAACTCTGGGAGAGTTTGAGTACCAAAATACATAATGATAATAACAGGTTATTACCATTAAACTAAACAGGAAAACTAAATACGATATTTATTTATTTATATCCTATTTGGTTTTCCTGTTTAGTTGAGTACATTGAAAGTGATGAGGAAAGAGATATTTATGTAGATTTAAAGTACCTTCCCTTAAAAAATAAAAAATATATTTTTTTAATTACAAAGGGGGAAGAGTGTAATGTTACAGTGGAGAAGCATGGCAGATACAACTTTAGTCAAGTGATCAAAGTAAACATCATCACTAACGCAGTAAGTTGAAAATGTGTGCTATGTAATAGGGTTTATGAGAAGACTACATCGTCTGTGACATTCCTGCTAAAGGTGCATAACCTGGATCTATTCCTAGAGGTGCTACCATATGCATCATGTCAACTTGAATTTTTGCTGATATTGAAATGCAGCAAAAATCTCAGGCGTCTCCTCCTACATCAGCAGATACCCTATACTCAGTACACAGCATTGGATAATTCTCATTGTACCACTCACCCCTTCCTGTCATAAGGACCTCTCTGATCCATCATCTCATACAATCTATTTGCTGATCACTTTTACAGTTTTAGATATGCTGTACAATTTTTAATTAGAGCACTTCCCACTCCTTCAATATTTGGATAAAAACAGATAGCAACATGAATATCAGTGGACGATTTTATGTGGACACTAATCTCATATCTTTTAAACTATCAGACCTCTATTAAGTACAAAGCCTCCATTGGATAGTGGATTATAAGCATCTGGCACCCAATGGCCTGTGACTCAGTTACTGGCTGACATTTCAGTCTCTGGACTCAAGTGGCCTATAAATTATAATTTCTTCTAAGCCTCTGAAGTAAGGAGAGATTAGATGACACTTGAAAACTGAGAGCATAACCTGCATCTTGGTCATGCTTGGTCCTGCACAGAGGCTTTGTAGGAAACTCAGCCACCTGAGGTCATTGCAAAATGATGGTGGCAGCTGCCGTCACAGAGAAAAGAAATATGTCTTTCCTTACTGGACCACAGGGCCTGCTGGGCCCTGGCCACTTGTGACGAGAGGTGAATTCAATTCATAATTTCATTGTGTTCCTTGGGCAGCACATGTATACTTGCTGACTTCTGTAAGGGTTGTTAGTAGCTCAACTTCTCAGCCCTTTGTCTTTATTTGAGCAAAAAACACCAGACTCCACCTTTAACACTCCTATTAAGAGAAAATCAAATCTTTGGTCTCTGGGGATCTCTGCAGACCTGGATATGATGATCTCAACCTGGGGAGATAGTCTCCCTGATGGAGCAAAAGCTGTAACAGAAATAAATATACAATTTGATTTTAAGCTCCAAAATGTGCCTAAATCTTTAAACATTCCATCTCTGCTAATCTATTTTAGAAATGGAGTGAAAGAAGCAAATCCTTAAGGCTAAGATGAGTCTTATGCCACAGAGCCCAGCTAACTCACTACTTTAGGAGCCATGTTTAATGTTTTATTGTAAATTTAAGAATGCTGTATCATTGTTCCACTGTCCTTTAAATGAAGTTATGCCATTTAATTATTATTCATGCAGCAGGGTATGTTTTTAATAATTATATTCCAAGATGGGCTCATTTCAGAATGAGAAAGCCCATAAAACAGATATCCTGATCCTTTCAGAATTTATTGGGAAAACATCTCTGACTTTATGGTCACCCTGCTTCATTCATTTGTCCCATGTGGTGAGATGGCCAGAATGTGCCTTCCAGAGGCCAACACTCCTCTCCTGGGTAATACACTTATTTACAACTGAATGGCTCAATGTTAATAGTACCTAATATACAAAGAGCTTTGAAAGTCTATTAAAAACAAGAAAACTGGTAAATTCAGGGAAAGGGAAATATAACTGGCCAAAAATATATTAAAAGCACTAAAACTAATAATTTTTAAAATGCAAATTAAAGCAATGATACAGTATTTATTTCACCAATAATAATGCAGAAAAAAAGTATTCAGTGATCACATACATTGGTAAAGATGTGAGAAAATAGGCAGTGGGAGTGAAGCTGGTAAAATCTCCTTGGGGGGCAAAGAGATTTGGTATTTGGTATTATCTTTTAAAATATAAAATTAATATGCCCATTGACCTAGCCCTTCCACTTTCAGAAGTTTATGCTATAAACTCTCATATACATACATTGACATATATGATTTTATGTATATATGAAAAACATATATGTACACATATGCTAATTGCAGTTGTAGTTTTTAAAAACTTTGGAAGCAAACTAAATGCTCATTAATAAGAAACATGTTAAATATATATTCATATATATAGTATATATTTGAGATATAGTGTAACATATTGTCACAGTCATATGTTAGAAAGCTATGCCACCATGAAAGGACCAGAGTCGATCTAAAAGGAACAGTCTCTCTCAGGTACATCAAGATAAAGAATATATTTGGGTAAAAATTGGATGTATTTATGTCTATACATACACCTACATACGCTTGCATTAACATAGAATATTTATGGAAAAAGCCACAAGAAACTTCACAGTAGATGCTTATGGTAAGGGAGAAAAAAGGTCTGAGCTATGAGGACAACTTACTTTTGTCCTAATATACTCTTTTGAACTATTTGAATTTTTTTATCATTTATATGTAGTACTTCTTAAATTTAAAAAAATGCCTTTGTTGTTGAAATTTTTAAAAGAAAATGTGAGAAATCTAGTGATTTTGTAATAGTTACATGTGATTAGAGTGTCCATGTCTCAAATAAAACAGTAGGTCAGAATATACATTCAAATAATCAAAAGTTTTAAAATAAAACCTGGTCCACTGGGTGCCAATCAGCAATCTACCCATTTAAGTGAAAGATCATCTCTTGCAGGTCATTTTCTCATCTTCCAAGTTCTGTGTTCCTCACGGACAATCTCTTCTTTTTGAAAAGCAGTACAATACAAATACGTTGTGACTTTTAATTTTTTTAAAAGCCTGTTGACTTCCAATTGTTCTATTTTTTTTATTCATGTATTCTCTTTTCTAAAAACAGTAAATTAATATTAAACAAGGAAAGGATATTACATCAACAGTGTTCATTTTATTATCAAAGAAAATTACTTCCTTCAATAATATGGATATTTAGGTTCCTATTAAGAAGCATTTAGGTCGTCTTTAGTTTGGGAATAACCCGATTAAGGTACTATGAATATTATTATACAAATCCTTTTGTGAATGTGTGCAGTATTTTTGACACATCCTGTTACAAACTGAATGTTTCTGTTTCCCTACAATTCATGTGTTAAAATTCTAACCTCCAAGTGATGGTATTAGGAGGCCAAGGCCTTTGGGAGTTGATTAGGTCATAAGGGTAGAGCCTTCATGAATGGGATTATTGCCTGAAAGAGGAAAAACATTTTTACATTTCTTCTCTTTCTACTACTCACACTGAACACTTCTGTGACCAGATGTGTGCAGTTTTTCCCACACCAAGCAATTCTCCAATTCTCTGAAGGATATCCACTGGGCATCCTACAATTCAACTACATCTGACACTAACTACCTGGGAATAGCATCAGATCTCACAGGTTAAGGGCTCAGTCCCAGGAGAGTGGCCCCACTTCAGATGCAAACACAAATCCCAGGTTGTCCCCTGTGCTTCTGACTGACCAGCTATAAATCAGAGGTTCCCATGACCCCCTCCTCAGGTGCAACTAACTTACTAGAATGGCTCACAGAACTCAGGAAAACATTTTATGTACTAGATTACTGGTTTATTATAGAAGGATATACTGCAGGAACAGCCAAATGGAAGAGACACATAGGGCAAGGTACGTGGGAAGGGGAGCAAAGCTTCCAAGCCCTCCCTGGGAACCCACCTTTCCAGAACCTCCACGTGTTCACCCACCAGGATGCTCTCCGACCTCTGTACTTCAGGGATTTTTATGGAGGCTTCATTATGTAGGCATGGTTGATTAAATCATTGGCCGTTGGGGAGTAATTCAACCTCTAGCCCCTCTCCCTTCCCAGGAGGTTGTGGGGTGGGGCTGAAAGTTTCAACCTTCTCATCACATGATTGGCTTCCCTGGGAACCAGTCCCCAAACTTAGGGGCTTTCCAAAAACCACCTCATTAACAAAACTTCAGGAGCGGTTGAAAGGGGCTTGTTTTGACTAACAAAAGACACCTTCATTGCTCTATCACTTAGGACTGTTACAAGGACTGTGGGAGCTCTTTGCCAGGAACAGGGAAGAAGACCAAAGACATTTTTTTTTTTAATTTTTATTTTATTTTATTTTTAAATTAATTTTTATTGGAGTATGGTTGCTTTACAATGTTGTGTTAGCCTCCAGTGCACAACAAAATGAATCAGCCATACACATACAGATATTCCCTCCCTTTTGGACTTCCCTCCCATTTAGGTTACCACAGTACGTTAGGTAGAGTTCCCTGTGCTATACAGTATGTTCCCATCAGTTGTCTATCTTATACATAGTATCAATAATGTATATGTGTCAATCCCAGTCTCCCAGTTCCTCCCACCCCACCCCTTTCCCCCTTGGTATCCATACATTTGTTCTCTATGTCTGTGTCTCTATTTCTGCTTTGCAAATAAGATCATCTATACCATTTTTCTAGACTTCACATATTTGCGTTATTGTACGATATTTGCTTTTCTCTTTCTGACTTACTTCACTCTGTATGACACTCTCTAGGTCCATCTACATCTCCACAAATGACCCAGTTTCATTCCTTTTTATGGCTGAGTAATATTCCGTTGTATATATGTACCATATCTTCTTTATCCATTCCTCTGTCGATGGACACTTAGGTTGTTTCCATGTCCTGGCTATTGTAAATAGAGCTGCAATGAACATTGGGGTACATGACTCTTTTTGAATTATGGTTTTCTCAGGGTATATGCCCAGTTGTAGGATTGCTGAGTCATATGGTAGTTCTATTTTTAGTTTTTTAAGGAACCTCCATACTGTTTTCCATAGTGGCTGTATCAATTTACATCTTATTATAACTCGTATATCACAGTGCTCTTAAAAGAAGAGACACAGCTGGCTCTCTGCTCTCTGACATGTGAGGATACCAAGAGAAAATGGCCAACTGCAAACAGGAAGTGACCCCTCACCAGACACTGGATCTGCCAGAACCGTCATCTTAAATTGTCCAGCCTCCAGAACTTATGAGAAATACATTTTTGTTGTTTAAGCCACCCAGTCTATGGTATTCTGTGATAGCAGCCTGAACTAAGACACATTCCAAATTTAATATACTCGAGATCATCAGCATCATCTTCTCTCCTTCATTTTAATTCTTCAATTCATTTTCCTGTTCACCAAGATGATGAAATTATTTTCTGCAAGATTCAATCTCTAGAATCTTCTTTGATTCCTCTCTCTCCTTCACTCTCTGGACACAGTGCCTCTTTAAACACTGTTGTTTTCTTCCTATTGCAGTTCCTTCTGCTGTATGACAAACTAATCTAAAATTGGTCGTATAAAACAACAACCATTTTATTTTGCTCACAATTACAGGGGTCAGAAATTCATGAATAGGGTTTCCCTGGTGGCGCAGTGGTTGAGAATCTGCCTGCCGATGCAGGGGACACGGGTTCGAGCCCTGGTCTGGGAAGATCCCACATGCCACGGAGCGACTAGGCCCGTGAGCCACAACTACTGAGCCTGCGCGTCTGGAGCCTGTGCTCCGCAACGAGAGAGGCCGCGACAGTGAGAGGCCCACGCACAGCGATGAAGAGTGGCCCCCGATCGCCGCAACTGGAGAAAGCCCTCGCACAGAAACGAAGACCCAACGCAGCCATAAATAAATAAATAAATAAAATTTAAAAAAAAAAAAAAAAAAAAAAAGAAATTCATGAATAGCTTAGCTAGGTGGTTCTCACTTGGGGTTCCTTATATAGTTACAATCAGACCTCAGCCGATGCCATAGTTGTCTGAAGGGTTAGCTGGCCCGCACATTCAAGATGGCTCACTCACATAGCTGGCAGTTGATGGTGGCCATCTTCAAAGCACCTACATGTGTCCTCTCCAGCAAGGTAGACTCAGAGGAGTCAGATTTCCTATCAGATAACTGGTTCCTTCCCGAGCAAGCATCCCAGAAGCAGTAGACAAAAGCCGTATGGTTTTTTCTGACCTAGTTTAAGTCTTTTGCGGTTGTCAAACATTGACCAGGACACCACTGATTTAGCTCTTCCTGCTTTGCTTTCTATGTCTGTGTACATGTGAAAAGTGTTTTGAAAAACCATAAAGTATTGCACAAAAGTAAGAAAAATTTTAAAATAATGATTATAGAAAAAAATAGGTCTTATATCTGTGACAGGATAGCTTACTGAGACCTCAATTTGTGTTTCGATCTTGTGTTTTTTTCCTCTTTGTTTCCATCAAGGTAGCCCCAGTCTTCTGGTCCTTTGATTTAAGGACATTATGGGCCCAAAGTGAAATTTCCTGACAATTTGCCGCCTGTCTTTCATTTTCAAAAGACCAGCCTTTTTGAGAAAATTATGCTAGAGCATAATGAGGAAAAAACCAAGCAAAAAAACGAAACAAAACAAAACAAAAAACCAAGCGCCTTTTGAGGAGTGAGTAGGAGAACAGGGGAAAGAAAAAGATGCATGATAGGTCCTACTTCTCATCCTCTTAGAGCTTTCCAAGGGGGCTACTGATAAGCTAAAATGGTATATGTCAGGAGTTGGCAGACTACAGCCCATGGGCTGGTGCCTGTTTTTGTAAATAAAATTTGCGGGGGATACAGCCATGTCTATGCATTAAAGTATTGCCTATAGCTGCAATTACAGTTGCAACTACAGAACTGAGTAGTTAGGACAGAGGCCTATGGTCTAGGGCATATTTACTATCTGAAGAATTTTACTGCTGGTCTGTGTGAATGGTACCTCCTAGAGTTGAGTACAAAACCTGCACAACAAGGCAGCAGCCCTAAAACTACAGATCCCTGGCAAGTACATCAACCCTACTGAGGCTGGAAACCACTTCAAATGACATGTGAACTTCAGTAGGATCATATTCATGAGACTTGTGAAAGGAAAATCAAAATGGAGTCGGTATTGCTAAGAGGTCTCTAAAATGGAGCTGGGAGGCCATCGAGGAGGTGTGACTTATGCACGTCTCAGCCTGGATGGAATCTGACCTTTTTACCCGATGAAGTCGTCCAGAACACCTGCCAGAAACTCAAGATATTTACCGGATCCTTACCTAAAATAACTCATCCCAGTCTACTTACTGGACCCCTACCCTAAAACAACTTGTGATTCCTTATGGACAAATATTTTCTGGCTGGTGTCAGAGTCAATCGCAGTTCTCACCAGGCAACTTTTAATTAACAACGTCATGGCTTTTTGTCTTTATAAGCCCCTGACTTTTTCTCTTCCTCAGAGCACTCTTTTGGGTTTATCTAAATGTGTCTCCTGAATTGGAATTCTTAAGACCCCAAATAAACTCTTATTTGCAGCCTCCTGCATAATTTTTTTGGTTAACAGACTATATACATTTTAAAAGAGGATAAAATCATGACTCTCACACAAATACAAAATGAACACATCAAGGATTTTATTTAACTCAATAATTAATGAGAGAACCAGTAAGCTATATAAAAACCAGTTCCAGTGGAAATTGGACTTCCAGAGATTTATATTCTCTATCTGACAAAACTCACCTTCATTGCCATGAACAGGAATCATTTGCTTAGCTGTGCATAGGAAACATTTGCATTATTATTATTGCTACAAGTTAACTTCTATCTCAATGGAGTTGTAAGATAACCTAGTCAAAGACAACCAAAAGCAGAGACAACCCACATGAATGAGCTTGCCAGAATGCCTACTACATTACTAAGCTTTGCACAATTTTCTCCTTTGGGACCAAAGACCACAGACAAGCCCCACAAATATTTTGCTTTTTTATTACCGTTGGGACCTTCAGATGATCCCACGGAAGCTGGATGATGACCGAGATTAAATGATTTGCCAAACAAGTGTCTGGGTTTCAGTTTCAGAATACCTTTGATTTAAAGAAAATAAATTACGTTGATATTTCTTATGCCTCTGAGTGTCTGAAATAAAATTCCTATCTCTGTATTCAAGATCCTTGAGAACAGAGACCTTGTCTGATCTACTTCTGTTTTCTTAGACCTAATACCAGATAAATAGGTGACTGGTAAATATTTGCTAAATGGATAGAATGAATGCTAAGGGTATTTCACATAGTTAAATAAAACTTCATTGGGGTAAAAACTTCTAACCATAGACTGCCTTACATGTGTACTATGCAAATTCTTACCCAGGTTCACTGTATCCTGTGCCGGAGAAATAACAAGAAGCATCTGATACAGAAACCCAGAGACTGCAGAGTGAGCCTTGGATCTGCCTGTTTTCTAAGAAAACTAATAAAGGAAAGAGCATCAAGCATAAAATTATTTTCTCTTATAGGAAAAATTTTGTGTTTCACTGGAAAACTATGCATTGTCTGGGCTCTAGGATTATCTGATTCTAGTCTGTTACTGTCCTTGAGCTCTTTTGCAACTCTGTAAATTGAAGATAAGTAGTAACAATGCAAAATAATTCTTGTCTATTGACATAGAAATATCCTGTCCAGTAGAGGTGCAATTGATTTCCCTTCCCCTCCTGTGGGAAAACCAATTTTCTTGAACCAGTTATGACATCTGCCTGGTACCATCATTGTAAGCAGATAGGGTAGGAGGTCCCTGGAGAAAGAGAACCAGGAAGGGCTTTCATGATATAAGAGAAGTCATTTTGCCTAAGCTGCTTTGTGATTTAAATCTGGCCACAGTGCTTGCCCTTGAACAGGTCTCAGTAATGTGTTCTTAAGGGAAGTAAAGGAATGCAGGAACCCAGGAAAAGCAGTCAAGAAACAACAGTTCAGCAAAAAAACAAAAAACAAAAAAACAGAGTCCTGCTTCCTCCTCAAGGGATATATGTAACAATCTGATACAGGTCTTTGAGTTCTGCAGGAACTAAGGCCCCCTGATGTTGACCCTCCCGACTTCAATCAACTAAAGCTTGGACACTGTAGACCTTTGCCCCAATTCTACACTGAATTCTCCTCTGCTCAAACCCCTTCATTAATATGCACGTACCCTTAGCTTAAAACTTCCCCAATTTTGCTGTTCAGAGAGACACTTCTTTGGGAATGATCCCTGGTGTTCTCCTTACTTGCTGCAAGTAATAATAAATCCTTCCTTCTCCCAGTCTTCAGCTTAGTGATGTCTATTGGCTCGACACCCACCAAGAGGCAAATCCAGCTTTTGGGTAACATCATTGGTTAATGAGTAGAATAAAATCTTTAACACCTATTCATTTTTATCTCTTTGAGAGTCATGATTTTAACCTTTTTTGAAAATTAGGTTTTAACACTCTCCACAATAGTATTAGTTTTAGGAGAAAGTGAATATGCAATTCAAAACAGTGGAGGGGGAAAAAAACAGTGGAAAAAGGACACCAAGCTTTCAAAATTAATTGGGAGTTGAGTTTGGAATAATTATTATTGTGCTGTAAGGATGCATTTAAACATTTATGCACATAATACATGAAGCAAGCCCACTAGGATAGCAACGGTATTCAAGGAATACTCTGAAAACTGCCTGTAAATACATTGTTTTAATTATTTACCTCACTGCCTCCATCAAAATGTCCAGATGAATAATGAGAGGAATCTAATCCAAACATCAATTTCCTTTTTCTCCCCTATTTACATGTGTTTCCTACTTCCTCCTCATGTTAAATATCAATGCAAAAATCACACCAGTGTTAATATGTGTAGATGTTATAGGGTTCAGTTATCTTCTTAGATTCTAATAAGTCACCTCCTCTGGGCTTTCCCAGGTGAGTCATTAGAATAGCCCACTTCCTCCAGGACTTTCTGACTTAACATTCCTCAGAAAACAGAAGTCAATGGGATAGCCTCAAGTTTAGGTCACAAGGATCTTATTAAGTCAACTGAATTTGATACCAGATACCTATCATTTCTCAACTCTGCAATACATCTGCACCATTCATTCTCTGGGGAAACTAAGAGGAGGAGGGTCTCCAGGGATAAACACTGAAAGAGTATGTTAAACTTTATATCCCACCCTGGGAAAAGAGACTAGGTGGCCTGAGGGCCAGACTCTTCCATTTTGGGGGAGGGGGCTCAAGGCCACTGACACAGAGCTGGAGCTCAGTGACAGGGGTGGGGGGCTCTCTCGAATGATCACTCTGCTTTATAAACGTTTATGGATTGCCTCTCATCAGATTTGTAGCCTTGGAGCCTCCTGTATCCCACACTTCCCCTCAGCCAGCTGTGCGTGGGTCCCTAGAGTGGCGGCAACGGGGGGCAGTCGGGGGGGACTGATGAGGGCCTGGCCCAGGAGAGGTGGTCAGGCCTTACTATGGTTCTGCTAGAGGTAGATTCACTGGCAGGTGATGAAGCTTAAGCCCTTTTCTGTTCCCTATCTAAATAAATACTTTCAAACAAACAAACAAACAAAATTATACTTTAGAAGGATTCTAAAGTATAATTATTTGGGCTCTGTGGAAAATAAAACACATGCTGGGAGAGAAATGCTCATTTGGTAAATAAATGCAGTCTCTCCCCAGACACCAGGGCACTGTTTGGGGAAGAAAATTTCAGAATTGAATATGTGAGAAAATAAAAGATGATTTCCTTGGAGATTTCTTCAGGCTCTGAAAACAATGTGATAAGTGCAAGAAAACACCAAATGTTCCCCTAGAATACAGAAACAACAACCTTAGTTGATTACTTTTTTTTTAAAGCTGCCTTGGTGGAGGGAGAAAAGTTACAGGCTTTCACCAGTAGAGGGGAATACTGTCCTAGGAAAAAACACAGAGTCTCTTCATGCTCATTTGTTTTTCACCATAATTCTTCCAGGGTATAAGCAAGAGATGAAAGTTTCTACCTTGTTTTTCTCATTTATAGAATGTTTAACCACAGGGATTTTGTTCTCCTATGCCTAGAGCATAATTGTTTTGTGGGAGCAGAAAGGAGAATGAGGGAAGCTGTGGGACCAGAGAAGAGTCATCCTGGAAGCTGTCAGGGTTAGCAGACCTGTGAGGCTGAGTTACAGAGCAGCTCCAAGTCCAAAGGAATGAGGAGCTTGCCTTACATAGGTACTCCTTCCTCAAATGCCCCAGTGCAAAGCTTATTCTAGAATCTCCTTGGTTCCTCATTGGCTCTTGCCTATGGGAGACTATTAGTCATTGTCAACGAATAGAAGCCTCAAAGGGATGGGCATTTATAATTTGTCCTTCAGGAACTATGGACTTTTAAATGTCTTGCTGTTTTCCACTTAATATCACCATGCCTTACATAAGGCTTTCTTTTCCAGCATTTCTAACACTGCAAAGCATTAAGAAATTGATTTCATGAAGGGAAGCTGTATCCTGCAGCGGAATTATATAGGGAATGCTGAATGAATGGGAAGGTCCATTTCCTTGTGAGACACTAGGACTGAAAAAGCTCCCTGCCAAACCAGCTTTAAAGCCCCTCCCATAGTCAGAGCCAGCGGAGGCCATGTTAGTCTTGGGAAAAGAAAGTAGAGTCTCTTCAGCAGAACACCTCAAGTTAGAGAGAGATGCTGAAGTCTCACGTTATCCAGCCATCTTCAGAGCTGAAAGAGAGAGAGAAAGAGAGAGGGTGGGAAGGAAGAAGGGAGGAAGGGAGGGAAAGAAAGAAATGGAAGAGACAAAAAAACAAAACAGAAAGCTCT
Source organism: Balaenoptera ricei (assembly GCF_028023285.1). Classification (NCBI taxonomy): domain Eukaryota; kingdom Metazoa; phylum Chordata; class Mammalia; order Artiodactyla; family Balaenopteridae; genus Balaenoptera; species Balaenoptera ricei. The sequence goes on from NC_082642.1 coordinate 114,940,250, forward strand.
CAGGTTGAAAACTCTTAGAGAGGAGGAAGTGGTCTGACACCAGAACCCATTGCATATTCTTTATGTGTTGTTGCATATAAATATCATGTAGCAGTTCAGGTCCAATTAAGAGACAGAAACCACACAGTGATTTTTTTTTAGTTGAAGTATAGTTGATTTACAATGTTGTGTTAGTTTCAGGTGTACAGCAAAGTGATTCAGAATATATATATTCTTTTTCAGATTCTTTTCCATGATAGGTTATTACAAGATATTGAATATAGTTCCCTGTGCTATACAGTAGGTCCTTGTTATTTATCTGTTTTGTATATAGTAGTGTGTATCTGTTAATCCCAAACTCCTAATTTATCCCCCCCGGCCTTCCCCTTTGGTAACCATAAGTTTCCATAAGTTTGTTTTCTAAGTCTGTGAGTCAGTTTCTGTTTTGTAAATAAGTTCATTTGTATCATTTTTTTAGATTCCACATCTAAGTGATATATGATATTTGTCTTTCTCTGTCTGATTTACTTCACTTAGTATGACAATCTCTAGGTCCATCCATGTTGCTGCAAATGGCATTATTTCATTCTCTTTTATGGCTGAGTAGTATTCCATTATATATATACTACATCTTCTTTATCCCCCATTCATCTGTCAATGGACACTTAGGTTGCTTCCATGTCTTGGCTATTGTAAATAGTGCCGTTATGAACATTGGTGTACATGTATCTTTTCAAATTAGAGCTTTCATCTTTTCCGGATATATGCCCAGGAGTGAGATTGCTGGATCATATGGTAACTCTATTTTTAGTTTTTTAAGGAACATCCATACTATTCCACATAACGGCTGCACCAATTTACATTCCCACCATCAGTGTAGAAGGGTTCCCTTTTCTCCACACCCTGTCCAGTGTTTATTATTTGTAGACTTTTTGATGATGGCCATTCTGACCAGTGTGAGGTGATACCTCATTGTAGTTTTGATTTGCATTTCTCTAATAATTAGTGATGTTGAGTATTTTTTCATGTGCCTATTGGCCCTCTGTATATCTTTCTTGGAGAAACGTCCATTTAGGTCTTCTGCACATTTTCTGATTGGATTGGGGTGTTTTTGGTATTGAGCTGTATGAGCTATTTGTATATTTTGGAAATTAACCCCTTGTCAGTCGCATCATTTGAGAATATTTTCTCCCATTCCATAAGTTGTCTTTTCGTTTTGTTTAGGGTTTCCTTTGCTGTGCAAAAGCTTATAAATTTGATTAGGTCCCATTTGTTTATTTTTGCCTTTATTTCTATTGCCCTGGGAGACAGACCTAAGAATACATTGCTACGATTTATGTCAGGGAATGTTTTTCCTATTTCTCTTCTAGGAGCTTTATGGTGTCATGTCTTATATTTAAGTCTTTAAGCCATTTTGAGTTTATTTTTGTGTATGGTGTTGATTTACACACAGTGATTTAAACAAGGAAAGTTTAACATTAAAGGATTATGAAACTATAACCAAAGAGTAGCTCACAGTATTTTTAAAACTATATATGTTACCCTAGGGCTGGGACAGAGAGTTCCAAAGGAAGGCCAAGTTTGGAAGGAAGACCTCCTCCCCAAGGCTGAGTTCAGACCTCACTGGAGAAGGTGAGGTTGCAGCCCACAGCATAGCAGAGAAGTTTGCTGGTGTGCCTGGACCGGATCTGGTCTGCTGTCACTGGGCCAACAAGGAAGCAACCTTCGGGGGGGTGCAGGCTTGCCCCGGTTGGCACACTGACATGCAGAAATAGCCTTCCAGGCACAGGCAGAGTACAGGTGAGCTTTAGCTAGTGGCCAGGGACACCAGTGTGCTGAGGGAGTAAAGGTGCCTATGCGGGCAGGAGACCTGGAGTGCACACCATCTATGTCGAGAAGGATGCAGGAAAGTGATCACCTAGGTGGGCTGGAGCTGCGAGGGTGTGGAGAGGTCATACATGCTGGGTTCTTCGCTGGGGCAGAGCACAACCCTATGTTTTCACACACACACGTGACAGAGTCTGCAATCTCTGATAACAGGAGATCCCCTTCAGCCTGCTATGTCCTTCTAGCGCCCCCTGCTGAGAAAGCCCAACATCCTCTTTGCTGTAAAGGAGAGATGTTCCTTGGAGTTCCATCTTTTAACACAGAGCAGATATTGGAGAGTAAAGTTGGAGCTGAGAGGCAATAAATTGATAAGTGGTACATGTGAATAAGAAGTTGTATGTGATTAAATACCAAATATGGGTGTAATGGTTTGCAAAAAAAAAAAAAAAAATTTATTCCTAAAGTTCTCAGATCAAGAACCCCTCCAGGTATTGATTAAGTAGATTCTGGGACTGGATGGATCCTAACTGATCATTAAAATTAAGAGTCTGGAGTCTAGAGTGCCAAGTAAGAACTCCCACCACAGCCATCTAGATGAGGGAGCTCCATCGTGCTTTCATAATATCTAATGTCATAAAAACCCTGTGATGCAGTCATTAAAATCCCTATATTGCACGTAAGAGAGGCTAGCGGGGTTCAGGGAAAGCTAAGTCCATCGTGATAGGGATGGAAAATATCTAGGAAAGTTTAAAGGTCTTCAAAATATTTCTAGCATTTATTTCTGTTTCTTATAAAAATTGAAGACTTTCTAAACACGAGGGGATAAAATGACCCAGGACTAAAGGCACAAAGAAAAATAATCAATAGAGGGAAAGTCTGGTAAGGTGAGAGCACTGTGGGAATGGTGAAGATGCAGTTTCTGGAAACAGACTGCTGGGGTTGAAATCAGGGTCTGTGTTATGCAAGTGTGGCTGTTCTTAGGATTAACTTTGTACGGCAGAAGTATTAGGCAAACTTGAGAAGGATTTTGAAGGGTGAAACCAAAGCTATCTTAAGCTGGAAAGAGGAAAACTATCACACAAATGAAAACTGATTTAGAGATTCCATATCTCTTAGACATCATGAAGCATGAGGCTCCTCCCATAAAAGGTTAGTACAGAATTTTGATGGAAGTCACATTATACCGCAGCTTCCAACAAATTAAGACAGCACATCAGCAGATAGGAGGATTCTGTTATTCTCTCAGAGAGGTCAGAGCAGACATGGCTAGCGGGTACCTACTGGAGAAGGCACCCGCTAGAATGGAATGGGATGCAGTCAAGTTTGGATAAGAAACTTTGCAGATTCTTTATACGAGTGGGAGTTGGTTGGTTGGTTGATTTTACTTTCTTGGCTCCTAACGGCTTTTGAAAACCTCTAACCTTACTAAGGATAAATGAAAGAAAGCTGTCAGAATAGGTGACTGTGTGCAGCCTGAGGCCGGGAGGGGACAGTCATAGGAAATGGCCAATCTGAACCTCTCCAACCTGAGGAGTAAAGGGTGAAATTTAACAGGCATCTAGTAGAGGCAAAGTCTCTTGTGGTCCTGGATTGTGGGCATTTTGTGATAAAATGTTATTATTTTGTCAGACCTCTTAGGTATGTTTTTAAAGCCCACCTTTTATTGTTGATACGATTTATGAGGCTTCTTACTGGGGGTTATATTTTGGGTTTAGAATTTGCCATCCATCTGAACTTCTCTCACACAGGAAAAGTAGTCATCTGCAGTTCTTATCAAATAAATCCACCTCTTTCTTGATCCCAGTGACCAGATTATTTGTGTTAATTTCTGCTTACTAAATGAGGGCCTTACGTCCAAACATTTTGCATCTAGCGTTTAGATATTTTAAGATAAACATACTCATTTCTAAATAGTTCTATTCATTCTAACAATCCACTTGTTTCAATTGGAAATTTCTTGGTATGTCCCCAACTATAATAAGATACTTTTCTACTTTGAACTTCTATTGAATGATAACACAATTGCACATGCTGCTTGTGAAAAATAATTGGAGTTGGTCATGCTTTCTTTCTTAGACAGCCTCATTTTCTAGGAAGCAAATGAGTGGAATACAGGTCTTGCCCTTAATTTTTTCAATCCAACATGCTTGAAATGATTGCGTAGTCCTGTGTTCCACTAGGACAATTCCATCAACTGTCTTATTCCTTATTCTGTAAGGATATTAAAAACCACTATTATTTTTTTCTGGTGCATGTGGTACATCTATTTTTGTTCATTTCTATTTTTCAATTTTCTACTAAACTTCCAGCCTCTTAAGTTTTTTAAAATTCTGCCCATTTATTTTATATCCTAATTAGATTATGTATCAATGAACTAATGTACATTATACATATTAAAATAATCTGTTTTCTTTCCGCATTGTGAGGAAAGTATAAAAATATATTTAATTTTGTTTCATTAAAACTGCTTACCTCAGGGGTCATTCTTTGGGGTAATTAGTGAATATTACATGTATATATAGCCCTGATAAATAAAGCACAGATACTAACAGGAAGCCCAAATCCAGGACCCTACTATTCATGGATTCAACTGCCCTTTGTTTACCAAAATGGTAAATTTCAATAAATGGTATCCATTATTGTTCCATAGACTCAATCTCTAGCCAAAGACAGGGCTAGGGTGGGTGTTCAGACAGGAGACGCAGCTACTCTATCTGAGCACATCTGTAAAGAAAATACATTAGTCTAACAGTTGTTAACACCATGATAAAAAGGCATTAGAGGAAAATGTGTGAAAGCAGGACTCCAGCTAAGTAGAAGAGGAAGTCCAATTGTGGTGTTTTTGTTGTCATTGTTGTTTTGCTGTTGATTTTAGAAGCTTGCTGCCCATCCGGTTACCAAGGCTTTGGTTTCCCTCTCATCCCTTCTTTCCCGCAGTCCAGGCTCCTTCCCCAGAAGTGAGAAGCACCCTATGTATACCTCTGCCTCCAGTGTGTCTGCCTAAAGTCTCACAACTAGTATGTGTCAAAACAAGATCCAAACTCAGTTCCCCTTGGCTTCAGTGTTCTCTTACTGACCTTTCAGCTCATCACAGAAATGCCCAGGGTGTAGCTGGCCTGGAGAATACAACGCAAATAGCACCTCAGTCCCTCATCTGGAATTCCAAAATCCAAAACCTCTGAAAGCCATCAGTTTTTTTAAGTCTACAGTAAACTCATTTGGTAGGAAATCTGACGTGAACTGACATGAGGATATCTACTGCCTTTATTTTTCCCACTTGGTGTGAATACTCATACATTGCACCAGAGAAATACTAATGTGTTTCATTACTGTTCTCATCCCCTTGCTTTGGGTGTATATTGAGATACTGTGTAAGCAGGGCCGTCACGTGAGGTCCCACACTTAGAAAAGGCCTGCACTTGGCTTAAAGCTCTGCTCTCACTATCTTGAAATCTTTAATAATTTTCGAACAAGAGGTCTTGCAGTTTTCATTTTGCACAGGGCCCTGCAAATTATATAGCTGGCCCTGAGTATAAGCACTGAAGCATCTTTCTGAAATCTGAAAAATTATGAATTATAAAACACATCTGACCCTAAGGGACCTGAGCTGCTATGCTACCAGTATTACTGCTATTATTCCTAACAACATGGATTGAATGCCTCCTATAGTCAGGTGATCTTCTAAGCGCTTTCTCGTGTTAAATATAACCTTGTGAGGTACATATTCAGTTTAAACAACTTTCTTCATTTTAAACAACTGAGTAAAGTAAGACTTAGAAATTTACCCTAAAGTTTTTAACGTCACCCAGATAGTAAATGGCAGAGGTGGAATTCAAACTAAGGTCTGTCTGACTCTGGAACCAATGAAAGAACATTTACTACTCTCGGAGATAGATGCTTTGGAAGTATTAGGATGAGCCATGTGAGATTGCCAATATTCATTCATTTTGATGTAGAAAAACAGCATTTTCATCTGGCTCTACCTAATAGATGTGAAGGACTACTTGTAAAATACAAGCTTCCTTTCCTTCATTTATTTTTTTTTAGTTTGAAACCATGATTAAACTAGTCCTTCTGCTAAAATAAATAACAGATTGCAGTGAAGTAGAAGAAAAATTTATGTAGTTCAATTTAAAGCAAGTTGTATGTCTCATCCTGTCTCACCGGAGATGACATCACTGCTCCTAAATGGGGAGAACTGGTCACAGGGGAGACCCTGTTTTTATTGTGATCAGCTGCAGACCATCAGCAAGTATGACTTCATCTGCAGCTGAGGAGGTTTGACCTTTGCCCCCTTAGGCATGTGAAGCAGAAAAAAAATGCTTCACAGGCCAAGGAATGTAAAACAGGCAAGCATCCTTCAGCCTGGCAGAGTTTATCAGGCAAGTGTTAAGTACAAACAGTCAGACTTGGACATGATGTAAAAGCAATTAAGGGAAAAAACAGTGAGTAGCCTGGGAGTTGGGTGGGTCCTTTGGCGTTTCTTGGAAATATTAGAAAAATATATTTTTCATTTGCCAAAGGTAAAAGATAAGAAATGAGCCTTTTAAAAAATTGTGCTTGTATGAATTTTCCATAAAGAGATGGTAGAATTTAAATTCTTATTGTAAGCGGCTTCCATGAGAATATCTTAGACCTAATCAAACCAATTTGGTCTACCAATGGATAGGTTAACTGCCTAGTTTTTAAAAAATTGTAAGACATGCTCTTCAGCTAAATTTTTTAACTGTTGCCATGATAGTGAAGATTCCATAATAAGGGCTTAGGTTAGACACATATGTCCAGTAATGTGTGAAAGTTCACTGAGGGAAGTTGTCTATTCTTTCCCTGTCCTGCATAATTCCACTGAACAACTCACAGACAGAAAAGCCTCCAATGTTACCGATTTCCTTCTGTTCAAAAACTCCTTAATAACCATAAATTGTTTAATATTTTAGGACTTTTGACATGTATCCTTCAATGTAGCACTCATCTGCACCATGACTGGGAACTCTGAAAGTCAGTTTAAAAGAAGGGTGAACTTGTAAGATCAAAAAAGATTGTTCCCATCTCCTGGATGATTGTTAATCAATATCTTCTAAATCAAACAGCCTGTGGGAAGCAGACTTTTTTGTATTTCACTTGCAACTAATTGGAGAGATGGAAGCCTTCCAAAAGAGTGCTGAAATCTGAAACATGAGAAATATTTCATCCAGATAAAGAAGGCAGTTCACTATCCTAATTTTAAGCTGGGCAGTTACCTAACCAACAGGCCAAGTCCTTTATGTTTCCTGAGTGATTTTTATCTTACCTACTGCTTCCCACTCTCCAAGTGAAATGAAACTCATTCCCTCAAGCTGAGAATGAGAAGAACAATTGCTTTAAAAGATGTGAGAAAAACACCTGATGATTTAGGTGAAAATTCTGGGGAAATCCTCAGGTTCTCTTTTAAGAAGAGGTAAACTAATGGGAAAAACAGTACAGCAGGATGATTGTTTAGACCAGGATTTCTCAAGTCAAAAACATCTGATCATTTAAGTGGTTACTGTTGTAATTATTCCCTTCATTATTATTTTTTTGTGGTGCTAGCGGGGGTCATTTTAATGCTTGTCTGATATATTTCTATTTGCTAAAATCCTGTTGAAAGTGAGATGTCAAATTTCAAAAAAGTTCTTATATTCCAGCAATATTTTTGGTAAGTAGAGATTCGAAGTTCAGAGAGTTTTCCTTGGTTATCCCTCAGTACACCACAAAAAAATAGTCACTACAATTTACCATCTGGGTCCAATAGACACTTTTAATTTGCATATTATAAATTCATTTTCAAATACTTACAGAAGTAAACACACAGAGATAGTGTAAAACTTACTACAGAAAGAGAAGTTCAAAAAGGTATTGTACCTTATTGTCTCTTTTTTCCCCTCTGTAAAGTTTACTGGATTTATAACTGGATGAAGTGAATGGATATAAACTGTGGTTTATCCATACGCTAGAATACTACTCAGCATAAAAAGGGCTAAACTATTGATACACTCAACAACATGAATATATCTCAGAAAAATTATGCTGAGTAAAAGAAACCAGACCAGGGGGGAAAGTGGGGGGGGGGGGTGTGGGGGTGGTGGGATGAACTGGGAGATTGGGATTGACATATATACACTAATATGTATAAAATGGATAACTAATAAGAACCTGCTGTATAAAAAAATAAATAAAATTAAATTAAAAAAAAAAAAGAAACCGGACCAAAAAACGTAATACATTCTGTATGACTCTGCCAGTTATATGAAATTCTTAGAAAATGCAAACTAATCTGTAGGGACACAAAGCAGATCAGAGGTTGCCTGAGGGTGATGGGAAGAGGGAGGTGAGGGAGGGGTTACAAAAGAGCAAAAGAAACTCCTGGGGGCACAGAATATGCTCATTATCTCGATTGTGGCGAAGGCTTCACACGTGTATACACATGTCAAAACTTACCAAGTTGTGTACTTTAAGGACGTGCAGTTTATTGCATGTTAATTATGTCTCAATAAAGTTGCAAAATTTTTTAAATGAAATTAGGCATGAAAAAGACAAGGGCTAGGTCATGAAGGAACAAGGACTTGCAGTCAGCTCTCTGACACTAAAACCCGCAAAGAGCCAAAGGATAACTCAGCCAAATGATAGGCTTGCCAGTAGGAGGGGACACCTTGCCTGGGGAGGTTGCCTGTGGATTAGCACACAGGTCAAGGATAGTTCAATAGGGAAGTCTTCTAAGGAAGAATTCCCAGCATAGGGAATTTAATGTGAGGGCCAGTCTTAAGTTTTGACACGTTTTCTATGCGATGCCTCTAAAATCTTAACAGTGACCTTAGCTTATCAGAGTAAAATAAATATGGATGATTTCATGTGGCTCTCCTCAACCAATGTATGGTCATTTAGCAAGTAAGTCTTAAAGGATCAGGAGGTAAACAGATACCACGATCCTGGAAATATGTCTGGGGACGTATTCACGTTCTCTTTTAAACATAGGGAAACTACTGGAAAAAACAATGTACTAGGATGATTGTTTAGACCAGGATTCCTCAACTTTAGCATTATTGACATTTGGGGTTGGACATTTCTTTGTTGTGGGGAATCCTGTGCATTATAAGGTGTTTAACAGCATTCCTGTCCTCTAACCACTAAATGCCTGTTGCACCCTTTCCACAGTTGTGACAACGAAAAATCTCTCCAGAGATTGCCAAACGTCCTTTGGGGTACAAGATCACCCCTGACTGAGAATCACTACATTAGATTTGCTGTCATGTTTGATACAAATTCAGAAATTATATATAAGCAAACAATGAATTTAGAAAAATTATTTGCTTAATAACAGAGGAGGTTGATATCCTTAACATACAAAGAGCTTTTTGCAAATCAGTTAAAAGTGTACAGCTAGAGAGGGAAACATAAAACCAATAATAATTTTAAGAATTCCAAGTCAGCTTACCACTGGTAAGGAGTTTTGAAATTTATAATCAGTGGCCCTCTTCACTGTTTAACGTGTTAGCAAATATTCTCAAATCTTATTGCCTACAGTATACAGCATATCAGCCAGGGGTATTAGCAGATAATTTCTCAGCCAACAAACATCTGATAGCTTCAAATCTTTCCCTAGACTTCAAACAACAGTAGCCATAGTCTTTAGACAATGCGAATGCCCCTTATGTAACATCACTGGGAATAAATTTCTCCTAAATGTTAACACAGAAAAATTATCACACTTGAAATGATCTTATGTTTCCATTAATCAAATGAGATTCAAGTGGTCCTTCCTGATTTAGCCTGGACTGCAAAAAACCCAGACTAAAAGAAAAGATCAGTCATATACCCATGTGAATAGGATGTGTGAGGGTTATAATATTATTTTTGTGGGTTTTTTGTTTGTTTGTTTTTTAAACCCAAACCTGGTGCTCTTCTTTAGAGTAAAATAGGCTCGTCACTGTTTGTAAGGCCATTTCTGAGTTACAAAAACTCTCTTCATGTTTTCTCTGTATTACCATGTTTTTCTCCCTTTATTCCTCCATTTAATCTTGGCTGCCACAATCACACAGAAAGTGCTAGAACACTTTTTCCTTGCATCTGTAGTAGAAACCTTAGCAGCAGACAATAATTGTTCCAGGTCTATCAAATAGATGCAGATATTCTCTTTTAGTAATTATAATTTTCTGTTTAAATCTAAAGCTTTATTGCATACATATATATAAAACATTTGGGGGGAGACTGGAGGGGTGTAAATGATGACTAAATTAACTAATTCATAATTCTCCTTTTGTTAAAAATGACAGTAGATAGAAGTTCTAATCCTAAGAAGCACTGTAAATGTTTGGAGAAGGCCTCTAAATGTGGATTCTTCAAAGCAACATTTGTATTCAGGGCCACTGATAAAAGATATATTGTATATGTGATAATTTCAGACTCTTCCATGATGCAGAGAAAGGATTTATTTGCATGCTAATGTATGCAAAAAGATAAGTAATTCCTCCCCTTCTCCTGCTAAATACTGATCACAAAGCTTAGATTCAATGTCAGTCTCTGAAAGCTGGTACTCAAAGTCACTGCTGGGGAAGAGAAAAGCTTTATGTGTCTAGCTGGGCCCATGGACAAAGCCAAGGTTTTAGTCAAATACAAGGCTTACATTCCAGCTGTGCAATCATCTCCCTCTGTGACCTCAGACAAATGATTATACTTCCACATTCCTATTTCTTCATCTATAAAAAATGTCAAGGAAAGTTTGGTGGGGGGGGGGGAAGAATTCAATGTTCATACTCAACTATAGATCAAATTGTTATAATTAAACCCACAACATAACCCAATCCCACAAACCTATAGTAGATGCCATTATGTTATATCATTTGTCACTTAAAATCTGCTTATATTCCATCTGGTACAGACGCAAAGGTGATGTATTATTTAACCAGCAGAATAAATCCTATTAGAGTGCACTACTAGCATTGTTCTTTCCCTGCATTCTTTTAACTCCTTCAAAACAAAATGTTCTTCTGGGAAGCATGAAGAAAATGACTGAATATACAGGATGTGAAACATTTTTTTTAAGAGTGAATCAAGTTTAATTTTAATCAAAATCCCAATTCTACTCTTAATATTATCCTTTATCTGAGAATGCTGAGAAAAAGAAAAAGAACTTGGATTATGCTCTTAGATAAATAAGAGAAAATTGTTTCTAGTCCTAGTTCTATGAATAACCAGGTATGTGACCTCAGAAAATTATGGCTGAATTATAGGAGAAAATATTATATAACAGTTATTTCATACATTTAGGAGGCTTTATAATAACATTGAAAATAATTATAATATTAAGTTAAAAATCCTTTAGAAGGTTTTTTGCATTTTTAATAACTTAGGAAAGTGTTCAAATAATATTAAGTGAAGAGGCAAGAAAAGGGGTACTAATTATATGTTTAGTATAATCTCAGCTGCCAAGACTAAAAAGGCCAAGACTAGAAGGAAATCCAACAAAATGTTAGCAATAGTTGTCTTATTTATTATGGTGGAATTGTAAATGACATTCTTCTCTTCTTTCAACTTTTCTTTACAATATAATGTTCACTAATACCCATATATTATCTTATAATTAGAAAATAACAAACTATTCATAAAAGAAAAAAGAAAATATACGACTCCTATGCAAAGAGAACACTTTAGCTTTCATCCATCTGTTAATCCTGCAAACAGTAGTGACAGTTATTCCTGAGAATGCTCCATAAACTTACACATCCCCAACATTTCAGAATCCCACACCTTGCAAAAACTGATTTCCAGGTATTGCTTATTTCCTCTGTTTATTACTGGAGTCAAGTGATGCAGAATCAGGGCTGGCAGTGAGGGAGTAATCGCCCTTGCCACAGACCAGGAAGCCATTGACCCCGCTGGAAGAGGTGACGGTGGGCAGCTGTGACACACTGGGAAACACCTTAGTAATAGAGCCACAAAATAACTTCCTAAATGAGCTTAAGACATGCCTAGCAAATGTATCAGCAAACCTCTGTGGCTTTATTACCCAACCCTCTTCCTACAGGAAACCACCTCCCTTTCCCCCAGAGGAGTCATGAGGTCAGCTCTGGCGCTGCCACAGCTGCACACATGCTCCCAAAGGGCTCTCCAGTGTCTTTCTGAAATGTACACACAAAGCTCTTTCCTAGTGCAACTGTGAGCCATTTCTTCATTTATTCTATATTTATCAAGCGCCAAGTATGTGCTAAACCTCGGAGACAAAAATGCCTCCGCGTTTAAACATGAAACTTTAAAACAAGCAAAATTCGACTCACTCTGGCAAGTAGTATCTTGAAGTTATAACCTTGAGTTTGCCTCAAGGCAATATAGAAGGAGGTTGCATTTTATTTTATTTTGGTTTTTTTTATTTATTTAGTTTTTGTTCTTTCTTTTATTTTCAATATTTAATCTTCTCATCAGAGGTTGCATTTCAGAGTCAGGCAGATCTGGGCTTGAATCCTGACAGAAAAAAATATTAATGGTTTGCCCTGGTTAATTTACATAACCTTTCTGAGGTTTGATTACTTATCTACAGTGAAGCTAATAAGATTGATGACATTTAAAATCCCTGGCAGATCACTGCAATTCTCAATACATGTTATTTGCCTTTGCTGTTAGCAACATATATTTATTAACAACTAAACATAATAATAAAGTCATATTCCAACAAAAATCACTGCTACTTCAAAAGCACACAGAAAAAGAGAATAATCAATTTATCTGATCAGAGCAGTGTGCCCCTGAGGAACATTGACAGGGAATAGCCCATTAGTCCCTCAGATTCTTGTAATAAACTGAAATCATTCTAGACTTTTAAAATTTGTTTTTAGCTGTATCTGACAGAAGCACTAATTTCAGCATGGAAGTCCCCCAAATACATAACTGACTCTAAAGTAAGGTACCCTACGAGAGAACCACCTCTCTCTGATCAGTCCAAACTACTAAGAAAAAAACAACCCAACACAAAAATCTCACATACTGTTGAATTTTGGCTAAAGCTAAACATGCCAGAAATAGGCAACCAGCTCAACTAGCTTAAACCACACTCATCAAGGAAACAAGAAGAGTCGCTTTGTATCCTCATCCACTGTTTTCTAGATAGTAGGGGACAACCTAAGTGTTTCTGAATGAAAATAGAAGGGATACTTTCTGAAATATAAGAGAGAAATTCCAGGTTAAACCTTCATTTTGCCGAAGGTGAGGGTACATAGAGGGATGTTGTAGGAATGTGGCTTGGAGGAGGCTGTAGATAGCAAGTTGAAGTACTTGTATTTATGCCATTGTCATTTCATTTAAAACTTGTAACATACGTATGACCTAAGCATTTTAGAGAAGTAGGTAAGGCCACCTTGCAAGAAAGAGGAAGGCAGGGTAGACACTCAATTTCCTGACTCCTAGGCCAGAGTTGATTCCCACCCTCCCATATGGCCTAACAGATGTCTTGCCAATGGACTAATAAGCTCAATATTTGGCAGACTGGAATAGAGAAATTTGCTTATATTTGTTACATTGTTTTGTGTTACAGTCCTGTAGCATGTGAAATGACAAATTTGTTTTGGTTGCATCTTTAGGGTTAGTATAAACAATAGATGTCAACAAACATTATGAAGAAATATACAAAAAAATCACACGTGGATATAATTATTAAAGAATCACTTAGGTCAGCGCTCCCCATCCTTTTTGGCACCAGGGACCGGTTGCATGGAAGACAATTTTGCCACAGACGGGGGGGCGGGGGGAGGGATGGTTCAGGCAGTAATGCGAGCGATGGGGGGCGATAGCGGGTGGCAGATGACGCTTCGCTCGCTCGCCCGCCCACCTGCCTGCCGCTCGCCTCCTGCTGTGTGGCCCGGTTCCTAACAGGCTGAGGACCGGTACCAGTCCACGGCCCGGAGCTTGAGGACCCCTGACTTAGGTGATGAAATAAATCATCACGATTCCCCTTTCTAAAGGAATGAGCAAACAGAGGGAAAACATGAGTTACCATGCCTGTCTTTCTTTGGACGGCGTCCCCTCAACCTTAAACGAACTATTTTACTTCCTACTGATTTTCCTCCTTGAAACTCCTTGATATTCAGATGAACTAAAATGTGTGAAGCCCACTATTTGCTGTGAGTAAAGGAGAACTCTAACTCCATTCACAGCACTCCGTCTGCTCTTTTTGAGTTGTGACAGTATCTAGAGCAAGACTTTAAAAATGCCATCTTTCTGCTCCTGCATAGTGTTTCATCAGAGGCAGGCCCTGGCTCATCCTGACCTCTACAGCCTTCTTTTCCTCATAGATAGAATTACTTGATACCCACCTGAAGACTCCTTACCCCCAACCTAAGAGACCAATCCTGACAGTTGGCAGAAAAGACATAAATAATGCCAGCTCTCTATTCTGGCATTCATCCTGTGATACTTGCTCCCAGTTAGGTCATAAACTTGCATTCCAGTCTCTAATTGTGAGGAATTAGAGGACAGCAACTGAGTCTTGTTTTCCTTTGTACCCTCAGAACCTAGTATACTGCTGGCACACAATAGTCATTCAGTGTTTGCTTACTGACTGACTAACTGGACTGAGTTTCTGCCTTGTTGGTGAAACCCAGTCACCACCAGTTTGGGGACTCAGTCTCTGTTCTGATCCCTGTTGGTTACCTTTCTAGTCCTGTAGCTCTTCTAGGACTCAGGGCCCTCCCTTTCTCACTCCTGGAAATTCACACACAGACCTTAATTCCTACCTTTGAGCATCCTACTGCAAATTTTTGGCAGTGTTACAGTTTTATTAGCTTCTTGGATCGCCAAATGTCATCTCTCCCTGACTCCACCATCACTCTGACTTTGTGATTTGCCAGGAGACTGCATCGGTCTGCATAGAATCTCCTGAGGGGTATCTTTGCCCAGGCTATGGCTTTGATGAGTGTAATGTGTACTGCCAGATGTCTTTTGCTTATCAATTTCACACAATAATTGATAAGCAAAATCACCTTCTTTTATACAAATAAAATGATTTACATTTTACCACAGCCCATTCCATTTGCCTCTAAAACCTATGACTATCTGAATTATATCAGGGTTCCATGAAATAATCTGTCAAATGCAAAAAAGAGATAGGCAAAATAAATCTTATTTATCCAAACAGAACAATTAAGTCACCTCAAAGTTCCTCATTTTCCTTACTAAACTTGTTTGTGTGTGTATGTGTGTGTGTGTCTGTGGTTTTTGTTTGAGTGAGTTGAACTGTCTCTACCCTTTATATTTCTTTCCAGTTTAAATAACAGGTCAGTCAACACATTTCCTCATATTGACAGTTTCAATCTTAAGCTCTTGCTTCCTCCTATTTTTCATAAAGTCAAACAACCTAATGGACTAAAACAAATCAGAGTTCGGGGAGTTCCTTTTTATTAATTCACCAATGGATCAATTCATCAAGGAATCTGTAGACTCTAGTGTCTTGGCCTTGATACTAGAAACTTACCTCTAAGAAAATATCCCAACCAGAAAAACAACTTCTGCCCGCTCACTGCCTACAAACACTAAGATGAATAATTAGAAAAGTCCCCTAGAACTTGAGGAAAATCAGAGAAATTTGTTACCTTCACAAAATAATGGACAACATTGTCATCAGTTTTTCAAAATTCTGTCTGAGTCATTGAGTAATGAATTGTTTTAAGAGCACTTTCACTTGCTAAGAGGAAGATGACTCATGGTTTCAAAGACAAGTTGGTGCCAAGGTTGAGGCAGAGCAATGCTTCCACTTTATCTACCTCAATGCTCTTAAACCTAAACCAGTTGTTTGGAAAATCTGCTTAATCTTCTTCAAAGGTCTACCTTACCAGAAGGATCACAAGGTCATGTTTGTCCATCTCACACCACATCCTGAGGCCAGCAATGGCCAAGTACAGAAGTCCTCAGAGGAAAGGACACAACATTTTTTGTGAAGAGTGCGATGAAACACTCAAGTGAAAATATTTTCTTCTAACATTGCTTCACCACATGAGTAAATAAAGGAGATTAAATTTAACATTTAAGGTTAAAGTGATGTTAGAGCAATTTTCTCCTTACCTTCAACTTCCAGATCTAACTGGGTCACAAAGCGTTAGAACTGGGTCATTTTAGTTAGGTCAGGTTTGCCATTACCTTGATTTAAAGTCCAGGGGAAGTAAACTGTGTATTGAGTTCTCATGCAATTATGGGAAAATATGATAATTACATTTAAATTTATCTCCATGGCTGATTAATATAGAAAGTCATGAGGCGAAAGATGGAGGTAGTGCAACAGTCATTTGATTGCTTTAATTGCCATAATGCTTCCATGTGTAGTAGATCATAACTTTTTCTCAGATGTGGAGGAGGAAATAGCCTCTTTTGCCCTTTTTCTGAGAGTGCAAAGTGTTCTTCACTGGGCTGGGTTGAGGGAATGTTATGAAGCACTTAACTGTGGCTACCCATGACACACAAAGCACAGGAATGAAACCACAACTGATGATGCTTTGTACAGATTTGCCAATATCATATATCTTTAAATGCTTTCATACTGGTCATTCAGAGTAGCAAAATTTTGAAATTCACCTACTGATTGATCCTTGGCCTTCACCCTTGAAAACATGCACCCTGGCTTCCTGTATGGAATCATGGGGATCAGAGGCAACTCCCTAACAAGTAGTTGAGAGTTCCTCTCCAAAGAAAATGATCAGAAGGGCTGAACAAACAAATAACACCAAATCTCTCAATTTATACAGGAACAGGAAATGACTGAGCACCTTGTTGGTTCTCTAAAGACAGAGGCAAAAAGGTAGGGTCGGGGACTTGACTTTTTCTGTATCCCACACTTTCCCTCATTGTTCCAAAAGAAAATCCTGTTAGAACTGGAAAAAATAATTAGGACAAGTTCAGAGATGATTAAAAGACTGAAATTAATTAAAAGAATGGACTTGTGAGAAAATAATAGAAGCACTGGTCCAATGAGAGTAGAATAGCCATGTGTATTGAAGAATATAAATGGAAAGGAGAAAAAAAAACATTATGCATAAGAATGGTATAACAAAAAAGGGTGAGATTTATTAATAATAGCAATCGTTAATTAGTGAACTCTGCTAAATGCTATATAAGCACTATCACTTTTAACCCTCACGACAACCTGGAGAGATAGATACTGGCTCCATTTTATAAATGAGGAAATAAAGACATGCAGAGGTAAAGTAATTTACCAACACAGCTGGTAATTAGCTGGAATTCAAACCCAGACTGTTTGAATGCAGAGCCTATACTTTTAATCACAACACCATATTGCCACTTAGTCTCACTTTTTTTTTTTTACTAACAAGCTGTATGACAATATCCATCTGCCTCAATTTTTTTTCATAAAATGCACAGTAATACATTATTTGTGTTTGTTTATGAGCTTGGACAAGGTAGAGCACTATTCTAAAAAGGCAGAGTAGCGTAGTGGTTAGAGTTGATCTGAAATCAGACTGAAGGGGTTCAGTTCCCAGGTCTGGTTGGCCCCTTGCTATCTCTGTGACTTTAGGCAAGTTACATGACCTCTCTGTGCCTCTTCTTCCTCCACTGTAGAATGAGGATGTCAGTAATTCCTACACCATGTGTTTGTTATGAGAATTAAGTGAGTTGTTATTGGTACAATGGTTAAGACAGGGACTAGCACATAATAAGCACTAAAGTGTCTTAGTTAAATAGATTTTAAAAATCTGAATAGGTTAAGGCAAAAAGTGTTTAAACTTTAGTATGAATTGGCTATAATTAGCTACATGTTAAGCAACAGCTTAGCAATCGATACTGACTTTTTATAGCCCATATTGCCCTCTGCTAATTTTTTAACCAGAAATTTGATCTAAAAAGCCAACTTCATCTTTAAAAAAAACCTCTGTAAAGGAACTTAAATATGGTCATCAGCAATCAGTTCTTTTCCTCCTCTCACCAGCACTTTCTTCTCTGTTTGCCTCTATTCTCAGGTTGGTTCTGTCTGTGTGGTTGTTCTCAGTACCCACAAGTCTCCCTTATCATCCTGAGGCTCAAAATCCCAGTGAAAAAGATTCTTATTACCAATATGTTCAACCAAGTCCAGAACTGACTCTCATTGGCCTGAATTGGATCACATGATGATCTTAGACCCAATCACTGTGCATTGTAGCCAATGGACTGAATGTGCTGCTTGGCCTCACCCATACCATGTGAATGGAGGGTGGGAGAAGGCTTATATCTTAAGGAAAATGAAGTTGTGTTTATGAGAAGAAGGGGTAACCAACGCTAGAGAGACAAGACAATAAATCTCTACCATAATAACCAATAATATTTTTGTGCCACAAAAGTTGCGTTGAGAAATAAAAAACTTGTTTAAGTATTTTTTGGCTGTGCTGCGCAGCTTGCAGGATCTTAGTTCCCTGACCAGGGATGGAATCCGGGTCCTGGCAGTGAAAGTGCGAAGTCCTAACCACTGGACCGCTAGGGAATTCCCATTGTTTACGTATTTTTAAATAATGACAAACTCTTATGCCGAGGTTAAGAAACTTGAAAGATTTTGTTCCTATGGCATTCTCCCCCTGCTGAGAAGAAAGATGCCTTTCATAAACAGAAACTTTTTAATATTTGTTTTCACTTTTTAATTTTGTTAACCATTTGCAAGTCTTATTTGGAAACTCCATTAACCTTGTTCCTTTTAGTTCTCTTATAAAGACTAAAGATAAACTCAAGGAAAGCATGAAAAGTCCAACTAACCTGTTGAAAGTGCAATACGTTTTTTGTTTTGTTTTGTTTTTTAATTTTACCGTGATGACTCCTAGAAAAGAATCACTGAGATTTATATTCCTTTCCAACCTTCCCACCCCAGAGTGAGATCACAGCTCTTTCTGTCCCATACATTTTCTTTACATTAATGCCCTCTTTCTACTCAGATGAACACATTAAATACATCCAGAAAAACTGGAATTAGAATGAATAGACAAAGAAACTTTAGTGTCAAAATTCGTGTAAGAGAAATGTTGCTATTTTATCTTCTTAAAATCAAAAGGAACAGCGCTCAAAAGCCAGTTTTACTTTCTTTCCATGAAATTTTAGTATAGTTAAACAGAAGCACAAGATAAAAGTGGTATTTGGAAACTCCCTATATTCTATAATGTGGTTAATGTTGTCATACTGTCTTATCTAGGAATTTTTCTGTGCTCCTCTAAAGTGTCAATCGTCACATTTTAGAATGTTTATCTTCTACAGTTGTTTACCTCATCCTTTTCTAAGTCACTGGAATGATATTTCTAAAGAGTTACTTTAGATTAAATTTGGCATTGACCTTATTTTAAAAAATGTAGGACATTTTACAAGCCATAGTGAATTCTTCCCAACACGAAACCGACATGACATATTAGCTTTGTGTAGTGATAACATTGGAGCCCATGAAATGTACTAAACTGCTTTCATTTCCCTGGCTCCCTAATGAGCCTCCCTAATGAGCCTGCATTCCTGCATGTACACATCTTATTTTCAAGTGAGGTGTAAGAATTGTTGAGCTCAGAGGTGTCAGTCCCCTGGCTCTGTTGTGTGTGTTATCTCCCCTACCAGGCATCTTTCCACAGGCAGGGCAGAAAAAATATGCTGATATGTTTCTATGAAGAGAGTAAAAAAACTCACATCCAAATTCCCCAAACCTCATGCAATTCTGTGGGTGATTTAACCGAGCCCAACCTCCAATTCCAGATCTTGGGGGGGAGAAAAAGGTCCATTAGCCCTCTTTTTGTTAAAGAGCGTAATAGTTTAACAGCTTGCTCAGCCTCAATTTCTTCCCTTCCATGTGTCTGGAACCTCTGTCTTATAACCCTCAGGAAACGTCTCATCTAGTAAATCCTAACTTTCTGGGGAGGTGAAAAGACCAGAATCGGAATGATGTTCTGTGTGATTCTTCAGCATGTAATTTAGAGAAAGCAAATTGTTAGAATAACCATTAATTGCATGTTGGAAATCCTGCCTTGCCTCTTCGTATTTCTTATTCAGAAATGGAAGTCCTCAGGCCACTAGTAAGCTCTTTAGCAGGAGCATAGGAATAATGGTGACTTTGAAAATTCTATTGCCATGATCTCAAAATAAGCATTCTTATATGAAATGGAAGGCTAAAATGTAAAAAGTCTTTCTAATATATTCATTTAAAAAAATAGAGTATCAGTAGCGGTTTGCTTTTTTGTACCACACAATTAATTAGGTAAAGCCCTAATACCTTTAGGGCTGCTATGTGAAAAACAATGTCTTTGTGCCATTGAGATGTCAGTGACAAACTTGAAGCAAAGGCAATTTAGGAAAAAAAAAGGGGGGCAAGGATGAAGCCTGTGGGAAGTGAAGAAGAAAGAGAAGGGAAGGGAAATGAAGAAAAGAGAATGAAAGGAAAGGAAAAGAAGTGAAAGGGAAAGGAAAAAAAGGAGGAGATAAAAGACTATAAATGTAGCCTACATAAAAGGGTTCTTGACAGATGAAACAAGCAACTGTTCACAGAGGGAGGGAATGCCTGACCCATGTACATGGGAAAGGTGACACAGTTCTTGGACCTCTGTAGAGAAGTGGGAGCCAGAGATTTATTTCTCTAGGCCAAGTCTAAGTATTATACATTCTTTCCACTGTTACATACAATTCACAACAAAAATATATATATAGTCACACCTACTTATCTTCCTTCCTGAATAGCAAGGAATAACTTCCTGAATAGCTCAGTTCAAAAAACATAAGGTGGGGTCTTGTCGAGCCAGTAGCTCACGTGGGGTGGGTAGGAGCAGGGGCCGCAGTGGCCTGGCAAGGAGTAAGAGCCCAAATGCTCAGTGAGGAGGGTACTTGTACATGGTGTTATAGTTGCTGGGCATAGGGCCAGGCTGTTGATTACATATATGGGTGTTGATCAAATAAGTAGATATGTTGGAACTATGTGAGAACAATGGAGATCGGCATTCTCACTGCCACTGAAAGGACAAGCTAGGATGAATCCCGAGGTGTCAGATTGAACTTGGAAGTATTGGTATAAACACATAGATTCCAGTAGATAGATGTTAGACAGGTAGGTAGGTAGGTAGGTAGATAGATAATGTTGTGGTAGCCAGCCTCTAAAACAGCCTCCGGTTTTCTTGAATCCAAGTATTCATACCTTCGTGAAGTCCCCTCCTATACTGAATAGGGTTCACTTGTGTAAACAGTAAGATGTTATAAAAATGAAAGAGTGAGACTTTTGAGGTTAGGTCCTAAAAGACATCTAGCTTCCTCACTCTGGGGGAATCCAGCCACGCACTGTGGTGACACTCACGCAGCAGTGTGGAGAAATCTGTGACATGACGAAAAGAGGCCTCCTGCCAACAACCAGTCTCAGCTTGCCAGACATGTGAGTGAGCCACCCTGAAAGCATATTCCCCAGTCCCAGTCACGCCTTAAGGCGACTGCAGTCCTGGCCAACATCTTGACTGCAACCTCATGAGAGGGACTGAGCCAAAAATCATGCAGCTAAACCACTTCTGAATTCTGACTAAACTGTGAAGTAATAAATATCCATTGTTTTAAGGTACTAAGTTTGTTATGTAGCAACAGATAAAATATACATATACAGAGCACACACTTACATATATTCCCTAGCTCTATCCATTGCTAAGGTCTGGGTGCAATGACACTTTGAAACCTATGAGCGTACCAAATGCCCAGATCTCAGTTTCTAAATGCAGTTCTCCACTAAAAGAAACCAGGGCTCCTTGGAGAAATGGCTGACTTCAGGGCTAAAGCAAGGAAAAATTAAAGGTGAGTCTGAATATTTTATTAGCAAGGAAATGGTCAAATAATTATAGAAGCCATCTTGAAAGGGCACCCATTGGCCTCTCTAAGGGACTGACAAGTTCATACTAATACAAATAAATAAGTGAAAACATAAATTGGAAGAATAAATTCCTTACAGTAGAATGTCAACTAATAAATGCAGGAGAAATGGTCTAATTAGAAAATAACTATTTGGCAACCATCATAGTAATAATTAATTCAGCCATGAAACATCAATAGATGCTAAAATTAGTGAGTACAAGTTTGATGAAGAATGAAATGTTTACATAGTCTCAACTATCCACAAAATGCTTATTAATTGCAATGAAGAAAAGAATGAGTTTTCACTGGAGAAATTTGGCAGACACCACCTAAACAAATTATTAAAATTAATGTCATCAGTAAGGGGATAAATTGAAAACATGTACCATGTAACTGGATGCAATAAGAACACAAAATCATTACTATGGTATTCCAGCCCTAGAGGAAGCACAACTTGAATCTAACCCTAGGGAAACATTAGATAAACTTAAACTTAGAGATAGTTTATAAATTAACTCAGAAAAATGGTCAAAGTCATGAAAGTAATAAAAAAGACTGAGGAATTTTTCCTGATCAAAAGGGGACTACAGAGATAAAATAAGCGCAACATGTGATACTGGATTAAATTCTTTTTACTATAGGAGACATTTGGGGACAAATAGCAAAACTTGAATGGTATCTGTGATATAGGTGGTAGCAATGTATCAACGTTAATTTCCTAACTTCAGTGGTGTTACTATGGTTATGCAGAAGAGTGTACTTATTTGTAAAAAATACACACTAAAGTATTTGAAGATTATGAGGCCTCTTATCAACCACTTGCTCAAATGGTTCAGAATGAAAAATCTCTTCAAATTATTCTTGCTACTTTTTGTAGGTTTTTAATTATTTCAAACGAAAGGGGAAAAAAAAGAAATGTACCACAGATCTGAAAATTATAGCCCTCATTTGGCAGAGAATATAAAGGCAATTCAGAGACACACAATACTAAATAGAAATACACAGAAAGGGCACGCATAGCAAACATCATACGCAGGTAAAGTGCCAACAGCAACAGCAATGAAAGAGAAAGTAGGAATATGGGGGGTAGATTCAAATAGAGACGTCCACTGAATTACTTAGTGACCCAAGAGGAAACAGATGGTGTGTCAAAATAGAGTAATTTAATGAGGGTTTATTTACAAAGAGACATTTGCAATGATGTGGACTAGGGTAACCATACATCGAAGACAGTAATAGCCTAATGCCTAAGCTATTAAGAGGGGAGGGAGTAGTACAGGAACCCGGGGAAAGAGTCATGCCTGCTGCCTTGAGAGAATCCATGACTGTTGGAGAGGCACAGCTAGCTAGAGGAGACCTTGCAGGAAGGGAACCATAGCCTCACTCCCCTTTCTCTCCCTCCAATCTATAGTCAGCACTGTCCATTGGCAAAACTCAACCAGAAACCCCCTGGGAACCCACTGGTGTGATCTATAGGAGTCACCATGTCTGGGCAGAAGACAAGGTACAGAATAATTGAGGGTCAGTCTGATGGGGTTAATGGAAGACATCTGGCCTGCCTACCTTAAATATATGAAATTAAGACCACCAATATTTAAGCTCTGTAGAAATACCTATCAATAAGGGCACTGTTTAAAATCTTTGATAAAATTTCAGAAAGAGAGATTGAAAATTCTTTGAAACTGCAAGCAAAACAACCATTCCAGTATAATTAGGTGGGTCATCCACAGCAAGGGACACAAAAATCAGATGATTCAACACTGTATAAAGAAGTACAGTTGAAAGAGAAGAGAATCTGGAAAGCAACAGGAAGGAACTATTAGCCACACTTCCTTTAAGCATAACTGCCCACAAGTTTTACCAGTTCCCTAGTGAAGAGAATTGAAAGCAAATATCAAAAATTGGACACAATTTTGCTTAAATTATCTGTTTGGTAAACTGCATAGAGTTCTCATAACTTTGTGTAGATTCAATCCTTTCCATTTAATCTTTTTGTCGCTGTATGAAGTTCAAAAGTCAAAACCTCTCCAGGTATATAAATCTGAATTGAGTAAATCTCATATTTAAATTGCAGTCAATAGTTGTTTTTTGGTTTGTTTTTTTTTTCAACCCCAAATTGGCAGGTAGAGGGCTGTTCTCAAAAATGAAGCCTTAATAAGATTCCTTCTTGGCTAATTGTGTCAAACATGCTTTACAGCACAGGCAGGTGTAGAGAACCAGAACAGTTTGCAATCAGGTAAGTCTGTCTCATAGGTTTCCTCACGTTTAAAAAGGATTTAATGCAAATAAGTAAAAGTTAGAGGAAAAAAAAATTGTTTTATGATAGTAGTATCTTTGGCCTTTATAAAGAGCCTTTACTCATTATATATCTTTATTATAATATTTTTATTTTCATAGCAACACTGTGGAAGACCCAGCCTATATTAGCCCCAATTTATATGAAGATATAAACTAAAATCTCTATAGCCAGTAAATAGCAGAGACAGGATTCAAATCCAAATTTTCTGAATCCAAATCTAGTGACTTTGCCATTATATAAGTCTACCTAAAATTAAACCCAGAAGTACAGTCCCATTATATAAGTCTACCTAAAATTAAACCCAGAAGTACAGTCAAGTCACTTCACCTATTTTCTGTGAACACTTTAAGATTCACTGTACTGTTACCATAATGAAGAAAGAATTTTCCTCCAATTAAATTGAAGCAAGGAGGGAGAGAGAGAGAGAGAATGAGAAAGAAAGGGAAGGGATGTATAGGTTTGTATTTGAAGGACATTCTGCTAAAATTCACTTGCAGAGAGAAAGTGTTGCTTTGAAAGCAAGGCTAAGAGCCACTGGTGATCTTTCTTCATATTCTTTGCCATAGCTCCAGCCCATGAATGGCTACTGGCTGGAATACTATTCAGGTAACTATCAGAAAATTCGGTTCTACTGCTTGGGAACGTCATTGCTAGTAAGAGATGGAGATGTACTGGGAGAAACAGTAGCAACACAAGAAGAAGAGTCATCAGGCATTTGTTGAATCCCTGGCACTAAAGAAACAAAGATGAGAAAGTACGATATCAATCAGAATGGAATGAAATATATTGCAGGGATAAAAAGCCACCCACTTCCCACTCAAAACTAGGATTTATTCTGTGCTCTCACTGCATGTCTATTGTGATTTGGCTGGGTCTCTCCTTCAAGTCATCCTCACCCTGGGACCCAAGCCAGTGGAGCAACCTCAGTCTGAAACACTGCTGGTCATCGCAGCAGATGAAAAGAGAGTACACAACAAATTGCACACTGCTCTTAATGAGTCCATCCGAAAGAAACACATATCCTTCTCTTCACATTTCATTCCCCAAAATAACGAATGACCAAAGCACGTGACCCCTCTAACTCCAGGGCAATAGAGAAGTACAAATCTGCTGAGAAAAAGAACTGGAAATATTTGTTGAACAGAACTAATGACTACCAGACACTTTCCTGCCAGGACCTTGCTGTCTAATGCCTAGTCTTCTTCTCACATATGCAGACTCCCACAGTACCTTCCAGGGACAGAGACAGTCAGGGCTCGCCAACTATTCCACGTGCATCCTTATGTTTCCCAGCCTCCCTTGCAATTAGGTTAGAGCTGGGTGATGAGTTAAGGCAAACGCCATTGAGTGGAAGTGATATTTATGACTTCTGGGCCTGAGGAGTTAAGAATTGGTGTGCCACTCCATCCTTCTTTTCCTGTGCCAGGGAAACCTCAAAAGCCAAGTGTTCCTTGTAATGTAGCTACAAGATACTGGAGGCTCCATCAGCCTGGTTTCCTGAGTGACTATGTAGAGAAAAACTTCCCTCATCCCCTGTCTACCAACTCTTTCTGGACATATAATGCAAATAAGATGAACCCTTGGTTGTATAAGCACTGAGATTTCAACATATTTATTGTGGCAGCTAGCATTAATTATCCCAATGAAGCAACTAATACCTGAATGTGGGGTGTTGGAGTAACAAAACCTAAAACATGTGAATTTGCTTAGTGGGTAATGAACAGCAAGGAAACTGACATCAAAGGCTGAAAAGATAATGATACTTGCTTTGCAGTGGTAAAATATTTGGTATAACTATTACATGCAGTGACTTGGAAGTCAGCTCACCTGAGTATTCAGCCAGAAGTTTCAGAGTAAAATGATGGAAAATAGATCTTCAGTACTATATATTAGTGGCTTTTTGTTCCCTTTAGCAAGGCATTGCCAAAAAGAAACGGACTCAGAAAGAACAGACCATTTGAAAGTAGGCTAGAAGGGCATTGTAGGGAAAGACCAGAAATTCAGGTCCTTCCAGGTTGGAAAGTCAAGTACTTCTACACCTCAAAAGTAAGAAACAGGACTAAAGAAGCTTTGAGTTACAAATACCCAATAAAAATTCCTAGTTGATCAACGTGCTTCTAGGCAAAGTCAGATTAAAGGTGTAATCTTCCCATTTAAACTCAATAGTAGTCTAAATAATACAAGATGTGGGGATGAAGAAGCACAGAAATAAAGCAGATCTGAGGACCAGGTTTCAAAAGAGTGAGGTTACTGTTACATGAAATAGATCAGAAGCCTCCTCCGAAGGGAATAAATTGCCAAAGAAGCAAGAACTTTGACCAAAAAAGCATTTGACTTAAAACCTCCAAACTTCCTTGATGAGAATGGGCTGAGAAAACTATTCAGCCCCCAAGGAGGGAATCCACTCCCAAAGCTCACTTCAGATCCACTAAAGAATAAAAAGAGGGGCTTCCCTGGTGGTGCAGTGGTTGAGAATCTGCCTGCCAATGCAGGGGACACGGGTTCGAGCCCTGGTCTGGGAAGATCCCACATGCCGCGGAGCAACTAGGCCCGTGAGCCACAACTACTGAGCCTGCGCGTCTGGAGCCTGTGCTCCGCAACAAGAGAGGCCACGATAGTGAGAGGCCCGCGCACCGCGATGAAGAGTGGCCCCCGCTCGCCGCAACTAGAGAAAGCCCTCACACAGAAACAAGACCCAACACAGCCAAAAATAAAATAAATTAATAAGAATAAAAAGAAAAGGACACATTCTGTGAAGACCTATAGACAAAGAGATTCCTCTAGAGACCAGAATCACAGCCCAATGAATTAAGGAAGCTCTCTCACCCCAGATACTCACAGTGTCCACTCAGTGGGATTTCAGAACTTCCACAGCCCAGTGACTGCTGGCTATCTCCATTTCCCCCTCTCCAAATCAATGTGTCCTTTTTCTCCCATTGTTATCTATTAGAGAGTAGGGAGAGAGGGAGAAAACCAGTCTTTGTAGTTAAGTCTCCAAACCAGAGGAGCGACATATGGACCTGATGGTAGACTTTACTGTGATGACATTCACTCAATGACTGCTGAGGTGATACAGAGAAAGAGCCAAATTCTTCTTCGTATTTTAAATGTTTTGAGCTCTTACACTACTAGAATTTAAAACATTTGTGTTTTGAGTTTTAATAATTTTGTTAGGTTGAATTTAGATATGGTAGACAACCAAGGTGGAATATCCCTATTTTGTTTCTCTGATCAAGGATAAGAGAAATTTTGTAGAACAATAAGAGCTGATATTTTGGATCCCAGCCTGCTACTAGTAATCATACAGGCACGAATTAGGTAAGGGAAAACTCTGTTAAGATTCCTTTGGTTACATATGACCACAACCCAACAAAAATTAACGTCAGCAGAAAAGGAAGTGAGTTGACTCCTCTGGTAAGCATACTGAGATAGGTCATGAACTTGGAAGAGAAGCCCCAGAAACCAGTCATTCAGAGACTGGATCAGGGCCTCAGGGCCACCACAAAGTTTGTCTCCATCCAGTTATTATTTCTGTTGTGCTCTGCTTCTCTTTGTCTGTTAGCTTCTTTATTTTTTACTCCATGCAAGGTCTCTTCACACATTGGAGAGGATAGCCACTGACAATCCAGGTTCATATCCTTACAGCTTACTAAGTGGAAGAAAGTGATTCCCCTCCAACTGTAAGTTTCTGGTGAAGAATTCTGATTGACCTGATTTGAATAATATACAGACCCTTGTAAATAACTGTCCAGGTGGATGTGGTACTATGATTGGCTCAGCCTGAGTCATGTGCTCAATCATGCCTGGAAAGGTAGAGGATAGGAGCGCCATGATCAGTCGGTGTACCAGGACCATGTAAAGAGGAGAGGAATTCCCCCAAAGAAAGGAAATGCTGTAGCTATAAAAAGGAAGATGGAAAAGATGAGTGGGCAGAAACAAGAGCTACCAGACTCCTCTAAGATAACTTAGATACCAATAGCAATGCCTACCATGGTATATACCGAGAAAGCATACCTACACAGAGAGGCATGGACACTTCCATCCAGAGCATGTCTGACTTTGGTCAGTTCTAGTGGTTACCCAGTCTCCCTGTCAATTTCCCCACGGTGATTCACTCCCACTCTTCAGTAGAATACACAGATCTCCTGGGACAAGTTCTATGATTATAGTGACGTTCTGCCTCCTTCTCATTACTCTTCCAGGCTTGGGAGTGACCCCAGATTAAGTTCACATGCTCTTTTCAGCACTAAAAACCACAATATTTACATAAGACTCACATACATTATGATTAAATGATTAAATGCTTTCTAATTACCAAATATTTTCTAATACCTCCACCAGATTAATGTTTCTACAGTGCCACTTTGTGTCACCCCTCATTAAAAAAAAAAAAAAAAATTCTAGTTTCTCTAAATCTTCCCATATAAACCACAAATTCCAGGCCTTCAAAGCACTCTATAATCTAAGCCCTAAATATCTTTGCAGTCTGACCTTTTACTAGTTTTTTATTCATGCCTTCTTTCCATACAAAATAGGCTATATTCCCTGTTTCTAGTGTACATATAATTTTTTTCATCCTTCCTCGTTCATTTTTGAAATCAACATACATTGGTTGCTTTCTTATGTGCCAGGTACTGTGCAATAAGTACCAGGGATGCAAAGATGAATGAAACATGAACCCTGCCTTCAAAGGACTCTACCTATAGAAGAAACGTACATTATAAATTATTATAATTCTCTGTGAAGCATGTCGTAGGTATGAGGAAATTGCTAGTCCAACCAACTGTATGGAGAATTAGGGAAAGTTTCCCCTTGAATATGATATTTAATCTGGGACTTGAAAGATAAGTGTAAGTTTGCCAGGTGGAAGAATAAGAAAGAGAATTCCAGGCATAGAGAAGAATGTATGCAAGGGTCTAACAAATAGGAATAGGCGGCTTGTTCAAGAAAATACAAGCTTAGTAGAAACTCCCTTAATTTATGTTTACTACAACAACACTGGAGATTAAACAATGCACTGATTTGCCTGTGTAAACACTGGCTGATGCATAGGACAGGCTAAATGATTACAAGTTAATATTATACTCTCCTATTCACCCATAGAATTCTATAGCTGCTAGTTGAGTTTAACACTTATTAAGAGTCAGTGGCCCCCTTTCCCAAATCCGCTGTACTTGTTATTATAATCACACAATTGAATTAAGTGTTATGTAAACCAGGGATTTTCAACCTCGAACTATTGACATTTTGGGCCAGATAATTCTCTGTGGTGGAAGACTATCCTGTGCTTTGAAGGATATTTAGCAGCACCCCTGACCTCTCCCACCAGATGCCAGGAGCACCCTCCCTTGAACTGTGATAACCAAAAATGTCTCCACACATTGTTAAATGTCCCATAGAGGGTGCAAAATCATGACTGGTAGAATTGGGCCAGATTTTAAAGGGCCTTGTGTGTGGACTTCTTTTCTAAGTATGCAATGAGAAACATTTAATGTTTTTTAGTAGTAGAGTAACATATGTGGCAAGGTATCTCAAAGGATAAATTGGAAGAGACGAGACTAGAGACAGGAAGACCTATCGAGGAGGCAATTGCCGTAGAGCAAGCGAGACGTTAACGAGAGTATTGATGAGTACAGTGGCAGTGATGTTTAGAGACACACTGAAGAGAGAATTTTGGAGATAAACAGATGTCATTCACTCCAACTTCTCTTCCTCCCTGTGCTCACCTATTAAATCCAACCCATCTTCAATGTTCAGCTCAAAACTCATATCCCCAGGTAAAACCAAACAAAATGACATGTCCTCCTTTGAAGCCTGGTAACTCATTATTTTAGCTGCTCTTAGGCCACCTTGTAATATTGTTAATTCAATGCTTAGATTATAAACTAGATTTTAATTTTAGATTATAAAATCCTTAAATACAGGATCACGTTTTGTTCATATTTGCTTTCTACTCAGTGCCCAATACCATGCTTTCCATAGAGCAGATGATCAATATTATTTATTCAGTGAATTTATGGAACTCTAGCCTAAATTGCTCCAATAGGTTTATCTAAGTGTCACTTGAATTCTCGCTGTAAGCATTGGGAGAGTCTGGGCTTAAATTAACCAGCACTGCATTCTTTATATATCTGTTTCCCACAGTTCCTATCTATTCACATCACTGGAGGAAGTTCGTATTCATTAATCTTATAGCTTTTCTTATAAATCGCTCATTGGAGAAACTCAGCGAAACAACACCACATGATCCCTTCAAAAATAAAAAAGTAACTAGAGGTTAGATGGTATCAAACTAGTGACAAATGATATTGAGCTATGTTAAATGCGACGTGAATGAGTGTTAAGCAAAAACACCCATCTGGATTTTTCTCAAGGGCAATGTTTCTTCCTGCCACATAAGTCACCAAGATCATTACTCACTCTATTCTCTCAACTATATTCTTATTCAAATTGCTCACAGCTATCTTATTCATTTCCGTGAAAAGTGGCAGGAAATATTAATTGTAAACAAAGTTTTCATTACACATTAGGAAATCAGGTACCTGAGAAATAAAGCTCTAGTGATAGAGGTTAGGACAGATATGTAAAATCAAACTGAACCGCAGACACTCTGCGTATTGGAATTGTCTTTCTGCAACAATGAAAATGGCCAAATTGTTTAAATCAATGTTTTTTTTTTTGAATATGTATTATGAGTTTCATACTCTATGGGCAAAGCAGGAAGTACAAAATGAACAAAGTCAAGATGTCTGCTAATAAGGCTCTTACAGGGGCACAAAGGAGACAGATGTAACTCATATCCATGATAGCATGGGGCATACAGGTGGGATGGCTCTCCTGGTGACATTTGCTTCAAGCTCCTTTTTCTACTATTTCAACTTATGGACCATCTTGGGGTTTTACATATGTTGTCTCTATTCCACACCAGGTAATCCAGACATAGTATCTATGTGATTTTCACAAAATTAACCCCAAAACATAATGTCTTTGCGCACATTGCCAAATATATTAATGGGTTAAGGTGACAGCAGTGCTAAAAGAAAATAATTGAATATTAGATACACCAGCGTTTTAAAAATCCCTTGGCTGTTTCTATCAACTTTGCTTCAGTTTCCAACCTCTTGCCTTCCCTTCAGTTTCTTGCTTATTTGCTCTACCTTTCTCTACTTTTACTCCTTTCTCAAAGCCAAAAAAAAAAAAAAAAAAAAAATGCAAGGCATTCCCACCTTCTTATTTTGTCTTTTCTTCCAGACTCTTCTCAGGAGCCCTCTTTTCACATTCATTAGGATATTTTCTTAAACACATACAGTTACCTACCTTCACTAAGTGAAGTTGCGGCACCAGCTGTTAGGATAATTGTTTTTTATCTGGTTACATCTTCATAAGCAGAACCAAGTGCCAAACTACTGATAATCAAATGTGAGATTTCAGAAATGAGAGGCCAGAAGGATAGGTGGGACATTATTCCAGTTTGGAAAGCAGAGATCGCCTAAAAAAAAGAGGGAAAAAAAAGGCTTGGAGGAGGAAATTTACATGATCAGGAAAGTAAAGAAACTAAAGAGCATAATGGGTTTAAAGATGGGGCAGAATAAAGCTGAGAACCAAATTTGCATATCAATTTGAAATAATCATGTTTTATTTTTCATCAATTAATATTTACTTAGTACTAGTAATAGTAGCAACAATCAAAAAGTTATAATGAAACAAATAGTGATATTTACTATATAATAGGCACTGAGCTAGTTTCTAGAGTTACAGAGGTAAAGGAAGTGCCATATTTCCTTGGCCCTTAGATGCATGTTTTCCCCAAAA
This sequence comes from Balaenoptera ricei, assembly GCF_028023285.1. Classification (NCBI taxonomy): domain Eukaryota; kingdom Metazoa; phylum Chordata; class Mammalia; order Artiodactyla; family Balaenopteridae; genus Balaenoptera; species Balaenoptera ricei. The sequence continues at coordinate 114,971,991 of NC_082642.1, forward strand.
TTTTAATATTTCTGAAATTAGAATTAATTTTAACTTTTCAGCTATATCTTTTTTTCCCTAAACAAATGTTATTAAATAATGAGCCCTTAAGCTCATGGAAATACAGTAACTCCTCAGTTCAAGAGGCTTGCTTGCAGTCTAGGGGATGTACCACTGAAGGCGACTGAGGAAAAAATAATATAATAAATGAGTTAAGGAAAATGCATCTGAAAGTGACAGTTTAAGATGAGTGGGGGTTGGTGGCAGGGAGCCAAAGAGGCTTAGACAGATGTGAAGTGTGAGCAGCTCAGCCCAGGGTTGTGATATAGCACAGGAAAGGCAGGAATGGACGTAATGTATAGACATGTTAATTCAAAGTATGAATAAGTCGATATCAGTTTTTGGAAAATTTGAACAAAACTTGAGAAATTGGTCAAAGGTATTGCTAAGTCTTCAAATATGACTGACCAGGATGACAGTTCACTGAAAACTGCAGAGAATTCAGATTCAGCACATGGGGCATTGACTTTTGCTTAGACATACTGAATAACCAGATGGAACAACACAATAAGTAGTTGAAAATATATTAGGGAGCAAAGATTAAGAAATAAAAAATGTAAAGTCGATGGTTGTTTGTCAGAGTTTTCACTTTGTATTATTCTAATGTGTAAATGAAATTCTAGAAAATCGTTGTTAATTTCCTTTCCTAATATTCAAAATGATGTTTCTGGTATACTGCCCAACTGGAGAAGATGTCTTTTTCCCAACTAAAGAAAAAAAAAAAATCACACTTTCCCACAGTAAGCCTACATTATAAATAACCTTTAAATTATTTATAATAAAATTATTATTTATTTTATTACTAATATTTTAAATAATACATAATTTATTTAAATATTATTTATTTGTTTAGATTATTATTATTATTATTCACTGGACACCTCTAAATGCCAGGCACAGGATAGGTGTTTTAGGATAGAATCATGAACCAAATCTTTGCCAAACCCACTGAGTGAGACGTAGGAAAAGTAAGAGGGTTTTTAACAGGAGGATTTTACATGTCAAAACCAAGGGGGCTAACCATGGGTCGTTTGTAACCATAAACTCAGGCAGTTCCATTAGCCTGGCAACAGCAAGCTGTCAGAGAGGGGTTTCTTTATAAGTATATTAGGATGGTACAAAAACCATCTTTACTCTGTAATGATCAACATGAACAATTTTACTAGGAAATCCATCTCAAAGGAGAATACAGTTTAGCAGATGGGACCAAGCTAACCAAGTTTAACAATTCAAGTGCTAACGTGAAAAGTTTTCTGAATGAACAGAGGCAAACCTTTCTCCGTCACTGGGCCCTACTTTCTAACCTAATTATAATACTTTGGCTTTGAATTTTTTTGGAAGCCTACACTGTACATATTGGTGTACAAATTCCACCATTCTCCATATACATATACCCATTAGATTAATATTTTCAGGAATTATAGCACCAAGGATTTTAGTGAGACTGAACTGAATAAGTCCCAGAGAAAAGGCATGAAACAACTCCTTGGTATGGGATTCATGTCTCCTGACCATTTCCTTTCTATGCCCACCCCAGTTTGGGGTTGTCGTGTAATGTTCTTTCCCTGACATTGATTTATCCAAATTATTGTTTGGCAAGGCCACAAGGTTTTACGTCACTGAGACAAAAAGAATTGTAATATTGGAGATAGGACACAGGTTTTATGTCACTAAGACAAAAGCAATTGCAATACTGGGAATAATCCATCCTTGAAAATGCAAATAATAATACTGAATGTTAATTTACAGGGAACATAAAAATCATTACATCCTTTTTCACTGGAGTTCTTTTGTTGATCATCTAGGGAGAAAATCTTCTATTTCGTGTTCTTATGAAACGGACAATGGGTTTATATATCTTTAATGGTTTTAATTTGAAAAAAAAAGTGAAAAGTGTCTTATGGTATATAAAAATCTAGTTGTAGGATTTCCAGTTTATTATATAAAAGTGAAAATTACATGATTTAGGGGCTAAGTGCTTTCTAACTCTCATGGTCAGTCTCTGAAAGAGAAGAGACAAACACCTAGCTCTGATAAATGCTGTCCATTATATTTCATTCTTATTAATAAAAATGCTGATAATACTCAGGCATTAATTTAAGCACTTTACATATGTTAAAACAGTTAATCCTTGCAATAAACCTTCATAGTAGGTACATTATAGTTATCCCATCTTATAGACAAAGAAACAAAGTTTCTTCAGGTAACTTGCCCAAGGTCGTACAATGAGCAAGTGTCAGAGGTAGGCTTTGAAAACCAGACCACCTAGCATCAGACACTGCACATTTACCCACACTGCTGGACAGCCTCTCTACTCTAGTGATACTTTTTCTGCCGCTATGACTGCCTCCGTAATTCACTGTATCCATGAATTACCACGCTCTGCTTCTTCAAGTCAATACATCACTCCATTGGTACTTAATCAAGGATGCTCAGGTGTGCTGCTTCCCCTTTGGCCATGATTATCATAAATTGGTCTTAATGCCACCCAAACAAGAAGGTCTCTGTATTGGTCCATTTGGGCTGCCCTAACAAAATACCACAGACTGAGTGGCTTAAACAACAGAAATTTATTTTCTCCCAGTTCTGGAAGCTAGAAGTCCAAGATCAAGGGACCATTAGGGTTGGTTTCTGATGAGGGCTCTCTTTCTGGCTTGTAGATGGTTGCCTTCTTGCTATGGCCTTTCTTTTGTGCGGGCACAGAGAGAAAGAGAACTCTGATATCTCTTCCTCATATAGGATTAGGGCTTCAGTCTTATAGAATTAGGGCCCCACTCTTATGGTCTCGTTTTTCCTTAATTACCTCCTTAGAGTCCCTATTTCCAAATATAGTCACATGAGGGGTTAAGGCTTCAACATATGAATTTGGAAAGGGGAAGAACACAATTCAGTTCATAAGAGCGTCCTTCTACCAAATATTCTTTTTTGAAAGAAATGAAATCCCTCTATTTCAGGTGCACCTCCTGGCCTACCCTTCAACACCATTTTCATCATTTATATCCTTTACGTGTTACTCCCAAATTCCAAGTTGTTCACCTGTTGGAATAATATAGTCAAAGGACTGTGTAAAGGGTTTTCGTGTGCTTCAGTGTTTCCAAAGCACAATGCATCTGTGCACACACACAACATACACACGCTCAGACACACATATATCCATAACTTCAAAATGGAACCCACTCACTTTAATATTCAAATAAAATGATTCTGAGCTCCCATCCCACTTCTTGCAAGAATGTCCCTTTTCTCTTCTCAGGGTCTTCCTTCTTGTGATAGCACCAAGGGATGGATTATTTTGCAATTTAAGAAGTCAAGTAACTTGGTTACTATCATCTGAAGGAGAGAAATCAGAAATTATTATCAGATAACTGATGAGTTTCACTGTTTTCCACCATTGCTGTCGGAACACAGGTGATTTAGAAATAGATTCTCCATGTTTGGTGTAAAAGAAGTCTCTCTTGAGTATTATGGAAAAAAACTAATGCTACTATAGGTTGTGACTCTCAATGTTTCAACAATTTAGTTCCCAAAGCTCTTTTAACTAATACTTACAGATATCTTCCTTACTGCTAATCTATACTCCAAAGAGGTCTCCACTATAAAGGCCCAGCACCACCTGCTCTCTCTCCACCTCAATAACCTAACTCTGAAAGTGGAGAAATTCCCTCTTTTGTGTTCCAATACCCATCTAATTTCCTGTCTCAGAATGAGTGACATTTATATCCTGAGAGAACCCTATCTTATTAGATCCAGTCCTACTATGAGTAGGAGAAACAGCTGTTATTATTCATCATACTTAAGAAATAAGAAAACCTGAGGTCAAGGAAGTTAAATAACTCATTTGAGGTCACAGCACTAGTAAGGGACAGCCCAGCCTCAGTCTCAGGATTTCTGACACCCCACTGCTCTCTTTACCAACTTCATGTTCTCTCTCTCCCTTCTTTGTGGGGTCCTGCTGTCAGTCGATCCTTCTGATAAATACTGCCTTTTCTCAACAAAATCTTTCTCTTTTTTTCCTTGATATCATCTGACTATTCCCAATGATACCTACTAGTTTATCAAATGCCCCTTTGTTACATCTACTGCATTAACAAACCATCCCTCTATAAGCACTGTTAATCTTGTTAATGTAAATGATCAAATTGGAAATTTCAAGCAAAAATAAAAATAAACTTCTAATAAAGTAAAATTAACCAGCAAGCTAACATGACTGCAAAACACCCCACATTTGACATCATTGTTATGTGAGATCATAAAACAGTCCTCGGGCCAACGTTTCCCAAAGGACTAGGTCTACATCGTACTACACAGTATCATCTACCCAAGCACTGATCTTTCTGCCTGTGGAAAGAGAAGATTCTGCATGCCACAATTTTTACCAGGGAAAGAGACTTCCCAGAATCTCCTGTGGGCAGTGTTAAATGCTTCTGCCTATTTCTGCACTATGCTGCCTCTGACTCAAAGGTCTGTTATCAACCCTAAGGAGACTCTTACATTCCCTGCAGTTACAATGACCATCTTTTCCAGACTCTAACCAAGAGCTTTTATGATTTTTAAACTTTTAGGCCAAAAAGTCTTACACATATAAACACTAGACACCTTTTGAAAAGAACCCTAGATAATTTGGCTAGAAATAGTTTTTTTTCTTAAACATTTTGAGTACAAGCAAGTTGGTCAACATTATAATTTACTCTTAGTAATGACTTATAAAAAATAAATGGATAGCTTCAGTGTTTGGCATCTTGTTTATTGTAAATTATGGTGAATTTGCCCTCCTTTACTCATTTTTGTCTGCTTTTCAGAATCCAGCAGGAGTGGGAAGTAGTGGGGTTCTCACTTTTTTGTTTTATAATTTCTAATTGACTTTCAGAAAATTATTCCTGCTTTAAACTGTTTATAGTAGTGGAAAGTTGGAACATTCGTGTCCAAAGAGCCATATTATATGCATGCAATAAGTGTTTAATGTTGGAATAATCTAAGTACACTCCTGACCAAAGGCCTCCACTGTTACCTACTCTGGAGTCCTGTGGGTCCTTCCACAACTGTTTCTATGTTCTTATTTTAATTTAGTCCACAAAATAATATGATGGTACACATACTGTTTGGTAATTTTCCATAATTAAGTAGCCCACAAATCATTGGGTTAAAATATTTTCATCATGATTTTATAGATGAAAAAATTGGAGGCTCAGAGAAGTTAAGTTACTTAATACCTGTTTGACTTTTAGCAGCTCAACTCCTGTCATTGTTTCCAGTGTTCAAAAGTTAATACTACTTCCATATTACCTTTTTACCTGACTTGTTTGTTGCTGAAGTGGTGGTATTCACTGAACTATTCCAATCTTCTGTGTTCCTTTTAGATCCTTGTGTGGTGCCTAGCTAAAATTAAAATATAATTCAGACTTTGAAACATTTCTCTTCAACCCTATAAGGTCAACTAATCCAAGTAAAAATTAATCTATTACCTGATTTAATTCAACTTAATTGCATGCAACAATTATTAGTGAATATTTAATATATACTTAACTCTTAGGTACTGTTACTGTAATGTGAGCATTATTAATACCATGTTTTAAAAACTGAGACAATATAACTGAAGCTAGATTGTGTAGTCAATTAATATACCTTAGAAAGACTAATAACAGCATGAGAATATTTTTAACTTTTCTGTGAAATATCAGATCCCATTAACTCGGAATTTGGGAATATTCAATCCTAAAATTGACCAATATTCTATGTGTAACATCTATGAAAAAAAAAGGTTTGCCAAGCAAATTAATGTTAACAAAAATCCAAGAAAAGCGGCAGCCTCTTGAGAAAGTTGTCTGTAAGCAAGCACATAGTAGTATCATTTTCAAAAAACTACTAGTTGAAGACTTTGGACTTATTGATGTGTCTGAGGAATTTTGTGGGTTCTATTGTTAGCCACTTGTTTGCTGAATCTTCATAAAAGAATAGCATTATGTTCATTTCAAAAGAGTCTATATCAAAACCTTTTAAACTCTTTTTCCTTTGCTTTCCTCTCCTCCGCTCTGATCCTCTACCCATTTGCCAATAGTATAAAATTAGGAGATTTTTACCATATTTATTTAACAAGCACCTTACTCTATAAATGAATGATCCTTGGTCTGCTTAGCAAATGCATTTTGAGAATGACTTATTCTATGACGCCATGGAGTTACACTGGGGATAGTGGGTGAGACTTACAGAAAGTTAATTTTAACTTTAAGAGAAACGTTTTCATTGTCAGAGCAGTCCACAAATAGAATCAGCAGCACCAGTAGAAACAAGTTTTCCCTTATGGGAGGTATTCAAGCACTAGGTGGGGAGGTTGAAAGGAGAATTGAAACTTCTGGAAAGTGTTGAACTACATGATTCTTAAAGCCAAGAATGTATAATGTTGATGAGGATAATGACATGAGTGTGAGGAGGAGAGAAAGGAGGAGAAATTGGGGGAACAACAAATAACTTTATAATTCTTATTTATAAGTAACTGTACTCTGGGTTGAATGTGATTCCCAAGAATAGTGATGTTGTTCAGTGATGTAGCAGTATTGAACTGGAATCAAACTTTGCTACCTTTAAATAATTCTACTGAAGAAATTTGTTTGCCTTTAATAAATAAGGGGTTTTATTGTCCTAATTTCTATAATGTTGATGTATGCATATGCTTCAGAGCTAGGCAAATGTAGATACAGATCATTGCTATGTGATCTTAGGCAAGTTAATTTAACATTTATGGTCTCAGTTTCTTCACCTACAAAATGGACATAATAATAACTGCACTGACACCATAGTGTTACTATGATCATTAAATGAGATGCATTTAGCACAGAGCCTGGTACACAGCATGTTAAACACTTAGCACTGTGTCTGGCACATAGAAAACACTCCATTAGTGATGTCTATTATTAAAATATCTTAAGTTAATAAAAAACTATCTGCCACACCTGGATTTCCCCAGGAGGCCATTGCTTTCTAATCTTCATCTTCTTCGGGTGGGGGGTGGAATTCCAATAATGAAACCATAGCTTCATGTGGGATTTTTTTACTGAACCATAGCTTCATGTGGGATTTTAATGGATATTTCCACTGAAGGATAAATTATTTTTATATGATGCTGTATAGATTCACCAAAGGATGACTCACTCTTCTCTTCTAGATTTACCTGCTGGTCACTGATTGGTTTTCAAAGGATTTATTAACTTTTTTATTTTTAAAAAATACAAAATCATATTTTCTTATGAGCAATCTCCATATGACATTAAATCAAAAACAGAATTCTCATAAACTCCAAATTTTGCATTCCTAGACAGCAAAGAAAGATGGTCAATGTAGTGTGGGATTTCAGAACATTTACATCTGTAATCAAAAAGGTTTTAGAAAATAATTATCACAGGATAAAGTGTCATTCATTCTGATTGTACAGAAATGTGTTTCAGGCAACAGTTTTTCTCATCTCAGTCATTATAATAGATGTATACACACAAATTCAAGGGTTCACAACTGGACAAGTGTGAGCACCATCTATGTCAATTAGTTCATTCCACCTTGCTGGAGATGGGGAATGATTGATTTTCAGGCTTAATATATTTTCTTCGTAGAGGTTTGACATATATTGGTGGAATAACCAATTTTAATAAAGTACAGAGGCAAGAAGACCAAATATCCCCTGCATGCCTCTCATTCACCAGAAGACACCTTCCTTTGCATATCCCTTATTCACAACTAATTTTTAGCCTGGGTCATCTTTTCTCATTCCTACAAATCCGAAAGGTCCATAGACATTTCCTATAAGAGTTCATCCTGAGTAATTATTGCCTGTGATTCAGCCCCCAGGAGTCTAATTCAAGCCTGGGTGTGTAGCTAAATTTTTCAATAAGTGAGAATTTCTAATGAGGAAACCTTGTAGTAGCAAGCCCGCCATTGCAATCTGCAGCTCTTACTTTGGAACAGCGAAGGACAAATGTTGTCTTTCATCCCATGCAAAATCAGCCTTGAATATTTGCAAGACTAGAGGGACAGGCTCTACTTTTATAGAAATGATTCACATATTTCTGTCATCTTGGGCATGCATGTTACTCATCTGACTTTCTTGGAGCCATTTCCCTAAATTAGCTAATTCATAAATACAGACATATCCAGATCAGGATTTTGGTTTTTTTCAATTTTTGAATTTTATTTTTTTATTTTTTTATACAGCAGGTTTTTATTAGTCATCAATTTTATACACATCAGTGTATACATGTCAATCCCAATCGCCCAATTCAGCACACCACCATCCCCACCCCACCGAGGTTTTCCCCCCTTGGTGTCCATACGTTTGTTCTCTACATCTGTATCTCAACTTCTGCCCTGCAAGCCCATTCATCTGTACCATTTTTCTAGGTTCCACATATCTGCATTAATATACGTTATCTGTTTTTTTCTTTCTGACTTACTTCACTCTGTATGACAGTCTCTAGATCCATCCACGTCTCAACAAATGACCCAATTTCATTCCTTTTTATGGCTGAGTAGTATTCCATTGTATATATGTACCACATCTTCTTTATCCATTCGTCTGTCGATGGGCATTTAGGTTGCTTCCATGACCTGGCTATTGTAAATAGTGCTGCAATGAACATTGGGATGCATGTATCTTTTTGAATTATGGTTTCCTCTGGGTATATGCCCAGTAGTGGGATTGCTGGGTCACGTGGTAATTCTATTTTTAGAATTACCATATGACCCAGTAAGGAACCTCCATCCTGTCCTCCATAGAGGCTGTATCAATTTACATTCCCACCAACAGTGCAAGAGGGTTCGGTTTTCTCCACACCCTCTCCAGAATTTGTTGTTTGTAGATTTTCTCATGATGCCCATTCTGACTGGTGTGAGGTGATACCTCATTGCAGTTTGGATTTGCATTTCTCTAATAATTAGTGATGTTGAGCAGCTTTTCATGTGCTTCTTGGCCATCTGTAGGTCTTCTTTCATTAGGTTCCATTTGTTTATTTTTGTTTTTATTTCCATTACTCCAGGAGGTGGATCAAAAAAGATCTTGCTGTGATTTATGTCAAAGAGTGTTCTTCCTAAGTTTTCCTCTAAAAGTTTTATAGTGTCCAGTCTTACATTTAGGTCTCTAATCCATTTTTAGTTTATTTTTGTGTATGGTGTTAGGGAGTGTTCTAATTTCATTCTTTTACATGTAGCTGTCCAGTTTTCCCAGCACCACTTATTGAAGAGACTGTCTTTTCTCCACAGTATATCCTGCCTCCTTTGTCATAGATTAGTTGACCATAGGTGCGTGGGTTTATCTCTGGGCTTTCTATCTTGTTCCAGTGACCTATGTTTCTGTTTTTGTGCCAGTACCATATTCTCTTGATTACTGTAGCTTTGTAGTATAGTCTGAAGTCAGGGAGTCTTATTCCTCCAGCTCCGTTTTTTTCCCTCAAGACTGCTTTGGCTATTCGGGGTCTTTTGTGTTTCCATACAAATTTTAAGATTTTTTGTTCTAGTTCTGTAAAAAATGCCATCGGTAATTTGACAGGGATTGCATTGAATCTGTAGATTGCTTTAGGTAGTATATTCATTTTCACAATATTGATTCTTCCAATCCAAGAACATGGTATATCTCTCCATCTTTGGGTAGCATCTTTAATTTCTTTCATCAGTGTCTTATAGTTTCCTGCCTACAGCTCTTTTGTCTCCCTAGGTAGGTTTATTCCTAGGTATTTTATTCTTTTTGTTGCAATGGTAAATGGGAGTGTTTCCATAATTTCTCTTTCAGATTTTTCATCATTAGTGTATAGGAATGCAAGAGATTTCTGTGCATTAATTTTGTATCCTACAACTTTACCAAATTCATTGATTAGCTCTAGTAGTTTTCTGGTGGCATCTTTAGGATTCTCTATGTATAGTATCATGTCATCTGCAAACAGTGACAGTTTTACTTCTTCTTTTTCAATTTGTATTCCTTTTATTTCTTTTTCTTCTCTAATTGCCGTGGCTAGGACTTCTAAAACTATGTTGAAAAATAGTGGTGAGAGTGGACATCCTTGTCTTGTTCCTGACCTTAGAGGAAATGCTTTCAGTTTTTCACCATTGAGAATGATGTTTGCTGTGGGTTTGTCATATGTGGCCTTTCTTATGTTGAGGTAGGTTCCTTCTATGCCCACTTTCTGGAGAGTTTTTATCATAAATAGGTGTTGAATTTTGTCAAAAGGTTTTCCTGCATCTATTGAGATGATCATATGGTTTTTCTTCTTCAATTTGTTAATATGGTGTATCACATTGATTGATTTGCATATATTGAAGAATCCTTGCATCCCTGGGATAAATCCCACTTGATCATGGTGTATGATCCTTTTAATGTATTGTTGGATTCTGTTTGCTAGTATTTTGTTGAAGATTTTTGCATCTATATTCATCAGTGATATTGATCTGTAATTTTCTTTTTTTGTAGTATCTTTGTCTGGTTTTGGTATCAGGGTGATGGTGGCCTCATAGAATGAGTTTGGGAGTGTTCCTTCCTCTGCAATTTTTTGGAAGAGTTTGAGAAGGATGGGTGTTAGCTCTTCTCTAAATGTTTGATAGAATTCACCTGTGAAGCCATCTGGTCCTGGACTTTTGTTTGTTGGAAGATTTTTAATCACAGTTTCAATTTCATTACTTGTGATTGGTCTGTTCATAGTTTCTATTTCTTCCTGGTTCAGTATTGGAAGGTTATACCTTTCTACGAATTTGTCCATTTCTTCCAGGTTGTCCATGTTATTGGCATAGAGTTGCTTGTAGTAGTCTCTTAGGATGCTTTGTATTTCTGCGGTGTCTGTTGTAACTTCTCTTTTTTCATTTCTAATTTTATTGATTTGAGTCCTCTCCCTCTTTTCCTTGATGAGTCTGGCTAACGGTTTATTAATTTTGTTTATCTTCTCAAGGAACCAGCTTTAGTTTTATTGATCTTTGCTATTGTTTTCTTTGTTTCTATTTCATTTACTTCTGCTCTGATCTTTACGATTTCTTTCCTTCTACTAACTTTGGGTTTTGTTTGTTCTTCTTTCTCTAGTTCCTTTAGGTGTAAGGTTAGATTGTTTATTTGAGATTTTTCTTGTTTCTTGAGGTAGGCTCATATAGCTATAAACTTCCCTCTTAGAACTGCTTTTGCTGCATCCCATCGGTTTTGGATCATCGTGTTTTCATTGTCATTTGTCTCTAGGTTTTTTTGTTTTTTTTTTAGAAAATTTCTTACATCAGCTTTGCACCTTACTAACAAGTTAGTCACTGATGTCAGCATATTTGAAATATATCATGCTGCTTTGTACACTGAGCAGACAATTCATAAATTTACTTCCATATTTTTATTATAAAAAATAAAAGAATGTCACTTATATTGAAAAGTGGTACACACATTTGAAGACACCCACAGTAGCTGAAAGAGGAAGCAAAGAATGACTTAGTAACATTGAGGTTGTAGTTGGCTACCTCCAAAGGAACCATGGGAATCACATTTTAAACAAGGAATGATAAACTAACCTTACTGCAAAGCTGTTTAGTATGGGGACAGGGTACACTAGCATGGAACATTCTTTTTACAGTTCATTATATGACTTAAACTATAATTAGAACAAGATGGGATGTACAGCTATTTTGTGAGCAGAAAATTTATTCTCCAGAGAAAACAGATTGTTTAGGATGTGTTGATAATTGCTGTGGTCTTTTTCTATGAAGAGAAAAATATGATTTTATTTCAGAATATATCTCTATGATTGCTTCTGTAATATGGTTTTAAGAATATTCCTGGGCTTCCCTGGTGGCGCAGTGGTTAAGAATACGCCTGCCATTGCAGGGCACACGGGTTCGAACCCTGGTCCGGGAAGATCCTACATGCCACGGAGCAACTAAGTCCGTGCGCCACAACTACTGAGCCTGTGCTCTAGAGCCAGCGCTCCACAACAAGAGAGGCCATCGCAATGAGAAGCCAGTGCACCACAGCAAAGAGTAGCTCCCGCTCGCCTCAACTAGAGAAAAGCCCGGGTGCAGCAACAGAGACCCAGTGCAGCCAAAAAAAAAAAAAAAAAAAAAAAGAATATTCCTAATGCCCAAACTAGTAAGAAAAAATAATGAGGCAAATGAGCCAGGAGGTACTCAACTTGGTGAAGAAAAACCTGTCACAAAGACAAATCCACTGTCTTTGGCTCATAATACTACCTCTCTCACATAACTCTAAAGATAGTCAGCAAATCACAAGAGAGGAGAACAAAAGAAGAAGAAAGCAGAGAAAAAAGACCTGCAAAAAAATGCTACCTCTCTCAATTAAAGTGACAGTAAAATAATAAGATTATAATTCTATTAATTTATAAACATAAATACATGTATATGAACTCATTTAGTTGGTTTCTTTGAACCTGGTGTTATTGTCACTTCTTCTCTAGAGATCCGACAAAAAGCTTAGTCAGGTTTCACTATAGAAAATATATCCTCATCCTTCATGGATCACTCTTTTTAATCATCCTAATTTTTATAGTTGTGCATTTTCTCACACTAGACAGAAAATGTAATAGCAGAATATCCCTGTCCTTCTCTGCACATGGTCAGTATTCAGATTCTAAGTAAAAAATTTCTTTTCAAAGCCTCCTGAAAATGTCTCCCAACTGGGGCTGACATTACTGGCTCTTTATGACTTCATGTAACCCTGTCAGCTATTCTCCTTGGCAGCAACAGATGAGATTTTACACTTTAAATATTTCATGCCTACTTATATGTAGAGTACAACTATAGATAGTATTAATAACTAGGCTAGAAATTTCTCATTGGAATTCTCCAAGACATCATTTAAAACAAGTTTTTGTATTTTTAGGCAATAGATTTTAGATTTTTTTTTAAAAGCATCATCTACATCTAAATCTCCCTATTTATTTTATCTCAATGAATGTGATCACAGCAGTAGGATTTATAATAAAGTGCATGATAGTGCAAATGTTAACATTTGTCTGTGAGTCGAATCTATTGTTATAAAAGGCAGAAATTTAAATACTATAAAGTATACAGAAATATTCTTTATGATATAAAAACACTTTTAAAGGACAATAGTGAATGTTATTTTTGAGAATCCAGCTTAGGTGGGAAACTATAAAAAATTTCTAAAGTCTCTTTCTGATCTAAAATTATATGATTGTAATTTTAGATTTTACTCCATTTTTAAAATTTTTGAGTCAGCTTTGCAAGTTTCTTGAATTCATTCCTATCTTGCAATCTTCTCTAAGTTTCGGAACTTGGATCGTGCAAAACCTGTGGTCATCCAAAATATTCTGTCATTTTAGAGAAAAACAAAACTCTGAGAAAGCTCCTAGAGCTGATTTAGGTTTCACAAGGTCCTAAAACTGTGACTGGTCGATGTCCAACAAGACTATTGTCAACGGCAATACACTAATGTTTTGTAAGCTATGGTGATGGTTGTCTGTTCATTCTCTGCTTAGAATGACTGTTAGAGGTCATGGTACTGGCACCCCCTTCAAAGAGCTTTAGACAACTTCCTACATGAAAACTCTCACCTTCTCACAACCTTCTCACTTTGCCCCATACTATCTCCTCACCTCCTGATCAGATCTTGCCTTTACCCAACTCCTTTTGGCTTCATCTCTAGTTCTCAGCCCCATGCTTGCCCCTATAACCTGAAGAATAGATCTGCCCTCTTGAATTTTGAGTTATGGATCTTATCTTTTCTGATACAGTTTGTTGTGGCTCCATCTTATCTTCCCAGGAAATAGCCCTGACATCAGTCGGCTTGACTGACATACCTTTAGGAGGCAGAAATAATCCATCCTATTCCACATCTCCTGCACCATACCAGGATTTGTGCTCTAGCCCCTTAACCATTCTCCTAAATTGAGGTTGTCCCTTTCCAATCTTTTCTCCATATCTTTGCTATTATCATCCTAAAACACTTCAATATCTCCTTAAAGCCTTCCATGATTCCATGCTGTTTTAAGGTCTACTCCAAACTCCTAAGCCTAAGAGTACCTTCTACACTCCTTTGTTCCAGCCACAGCTATCTCCTCACTCTCTCCAGAACATACCAAGCTGATCCTACCTCCCACTTAGTATGCCCACTTCACCACTCTCTTAATCTTACCCAACATTCAGGTCCTAGCTCAAGCTCACTTCCTTCACAAACTTCTCATAACTGGTCCACATTCCTCTACCCCTATTTGAATACATCTAGCAAAGGGATTGCAAGGGTATGTTGTCTGTAGTACTCATTGTGATATTTAACTAAATAGAATTGCCCTATGTTGTTACATACGGTCATCTAATGTGTAATGTGAATGACCAGTTTTCCTAACAGTAGGTTCCAGGAAGATAAGAACTGTATCTTAATATTCTTTAAACTGTTCATAATACTAACAAGTAAATACTTGTTGAAAAAAGAACCCAGAAATTCAAATGACTTTCAAGATTGTTGTCTAGTCATCCTTGGGTTAAGACAAAGAATGAGTTAGAATATCTCATAAAATGTTTTCTATCCCTGTATTTCTCAGATACTAGACTTTCAGGGTTTTATTTACGGAAGTTATAATTACAATTCATGTTTCCAAACAACCAGATGGACTATTATCTCAATGCATCTGCTATATTTCTCATTTTGCATGGGTTTTTAATTTCCATGATTAATTTGATTCACACAAATTGTCTTCTTTTCAAATACTTCTAACCTGAGCTCTGATCAAGAGGAAGAAGAGTAGAATGATTAAGATTTGGGTTTAAATCTCTGGCTTTAAATTCTAACTCTACCAACGATGAGTTGCATATCTTAAGCAAGTAGCTTAAACTTATTTTGCCTTTATTTCTTCATCTGTAAAATGGAAATATTAATAATAAGTGGATCTACCTTATTAGGTGGTGTTAAGGACTAAATAACATATGCATTAAGCAGTAATTATATATATTATAATTACAGTAAACACAAAATACATGTTAGATCTTATTTTTATCAATCATTTCTCTGTAGGCTAAGAGCCAAACATGGAGACAACGTATAGATTTTGACGTAATTCTTTTTCTAGAACAGTCAGCTGCTACCAATATTTTCCATAGTCTGATCTAATTCACAATTTTGAAGCAGACTAATGATAATGAACCTGATTCTTCCCTCAGTCACAGAAAGGGAAGGAAGTGAATTCACTTCATCCACATGGTTTCAGAGTGCAGAGACAAGGGGGCAAGGCCAAAAAGACAAGGTGAAAGCAGAGAAATGGTTTTCTGACATTCTTTTGGAGGCTCCCCTTTCGGTGATGTGTTCAAGGCTACACTTAAAGCCTTGAGTAAATAAAACATCAGTATTTCTCACTCCAGTCATCTGACTTGATTGTGTTTTATCTAACTAAACTGGCATATGGGTTAGCTGAAGTTAATGAACTTGGCACGATTGATTGGTTGCTTTTGTCCTAAGTTCATTCGGCCATATCGTTGTACGGCCACAGAATTTGTCAAGATGAAAATTGGTCATTTAAAGCCAAATTTCATTCAAAATTTCCCTGGTTTTAGCAACCCAATTATTCTTTATAACTCCTTAACTAATAAGAATTTAATACTTTAAGTGTTTTTGAAATCACAATCATTTTTATTAACTATATTCAGTTAAAAGAATGCTAATTTGCCATGAAAATGTATTATTGTCATCAGTGCTAGCATTTATCTGTATGTGTCTTAAGTAACCACGGGAACAATATGGAGTGAAGAGAAAATAAGTGTGAACAATAAATGTAGTTGCTGAATTATAAGAATGTTGAATGTTGAGAAAGTTATTAAGGAAAAGGTTTACTCCAAACCATTCCAACTGGGCCATTTATCTCCCCTATGGCTTCTCTTAACATCATCATCGCTTCTCCAAGGCTCTCCCTCTATCACTTACTTATGGTTCCTCATAAGTCAGCAGGAATACATCATTAATGATAGGTTTTACTTGTTTTAAATCAAACATTTTAGTGAACTGTTTAGAAGGACATCAGTATCTAAATCCTCTGGTGCATTTTTCCAAAATGTATCTGAATTATCAGTTTTTTAAAAAAATTCTCATCAAATAGACCTAAGAGAATTATAATGATTTGTACATCCTTTGAAATGCTAGGATTCAGTTCACTTCACTTAATATTGATTTTACAAAGCACTAGGAGGCCCATTTCTAGTACTGAGTCAGTACCAGTCTAGTCATCTGATCTTGAGCAAATTACCTAAGCTCTTTTTTTTTTTTTTTAGTTTATTTTATTTTATTATTATTATTTTTTGGCTGTGTTGGGTCTTTGTTGCTCCGCGCGGGCTTTCTCTACCTGCGGTGCGGGGGTTACTCTTCGTTGAGGTGAGCGGGCTTCTCATTGTGGTGGCTTCTCTTGTTGCAGAGCACGGGCTCTAGACGCGTGGGCTTCATTAGTTGCAGCACGGGGGCTCAGTAGTTGTGGCTCACGGGCTTAGTTGTTCCGTGGCATGTGGGATCTTCCCAGACCAGGGCTCGAACCCGCATCCCCTGCATTGGCAGGCGGATTCTTAACCACTGTGCCACCAGGGAAGCCCCTACCTAAGCTCTTTGAATCTCAGATTTTTTTTTTAATCTGTAAAACAAAATCGCTAAATCGAACAATTTTTAAACTGCCTTCTAAATTTATTTCCCTATTTTTTTCATAGGATAAGATCTCCAACTCATAATAAAATAAATCACATCAGTAAATTTCAATTATGTCTCATCTATCCTTCTGCTGTTGCCCTGACTGCAGAGTTTGAGGTGAGAGAATGAAAACTTTCCACTTGGAAGTGTTTTATTTGATAAAAATTTACGATAGAAATGACAACCAGTATAATAACTTTATAATTGTAAATAAAATACTCAGAGTGGATAAGCACCAAGTTAAATATTGATAATGTGCAATGCCCTCTTTAAAGGAAACAACTGTTAAGAGACCTCATCTATAAATTCATCCTGTGGCTGGAAATTTATTTTCAACCACATACATCCTAATTCAGAGTTAATGCTAAAGACAGTAAAGAGGAAGAGATTGGTGGAGTCAGGAATAGTAGTTAAAGCAATTTTCATGTTGCTGAAATGTAGCCAAGAATATCTGCTATAGTGGTTGAGTGTTCTCCAGAACAGTGTGACATAAATTCAGTTGCATCATTTAATCTATAAAGAGATTAGATGAGGGCATGTGGCTCCACTCTCTAATGCTAAAAGGAGAACATTCTCTGGATGCACTGAAGCAGAGATTGGGTTTTACATGATGCTTTTACTGTGGGAATAAGCAGAAGTTTAAATTTGATAGAAATCAGTCTGTTTGATGAAAATCAGTCCGAAGTCCTGAAGAAAACTAAGCAGTGACCTTGAATAAGTACAATGTACTATGCTTCTTGCCATTCCTGTTTCCTTCTAAATATTTTGCCTGACCCCTTGAGTTGGCAGAGTTACCATAAAATGGTGGCAAAATGCCTGGAATGAGGCAGCTGTACACCAGAATTGTTCATTTTGCTGTTCTTCCTGTACAAAAAGAATGCGGCCAGCCAATCCTGGAGGCATGGGGCCTAGCAATCTGTGTTTTAAAAAAGCTCCCCATGTGATTGTAATACACACTCAAGTTTGAAAACATCAACACAGATTTCATAGTTTCACCATGCTTCCTCCCCATACCCACCCTCCAAGAGTAACAAGGCTTAAAATGACTAGAGATATTAGATCCAGTTTCTAATTTCAGTTCAATTTTACTAAAAGAATCAGAAAGATCTGACACGTTGGTTTTTTATCCTTATTAAAATCCTCTAAAGCATCACTATTAAAATCTAAGCATTCTTTCCAAGTATCAAATGAATAGAGTATTTCAATAAACATCTGTTGATCTTATCAACTTTATCTTCCAGACAATCTCTGAATTAAAGAGAAAGGTGACGATAACAAATTTACTCTTTAATATTGAGAAGAACCCTAGCAATATGCCATCACAGATATGAAAGGAAGAAAAATCTCTCCCTGCGTTCTCTCTTTTGCTTAGCTAAAAGTAGCGATAACTCCAGAAATTTTATCTCTTAGTGGACAAAGAGCTATGTATAACAAAACTAAGATCTTATTTTTTCACCTATATGATAAAGACTAAAAAGAATGAAGACTAAAGCTGAAGGATAAATTCAGCTGCAAATAGATTAAACAAGTTAGAAATGTATTTGTCTCCAATGTAACAGTCTGGAGGCAGGCAGTCCAGAGCCCACGGTGCAGTCCCAGGTGTCAGGGACTCAGACCCTTTCTACCTTGTTGCTGTGCCACGTGTGGCTTTCATGTGGAAATCAGTGTCCAAAATGGTGGCTGATCAATCAGCCATATCTACATTCTGAGCAGCAGGTACAAAGGGGAAAGAAGACACGCCCTTTACTTAAAGAAAACATTCCAGAAACTGCACATACCATTACTTTTAGGTCCCATTATTTTTATTTATACATACTATTATTTTTGGCTCCCATCATTAGACCTTAGTTATATTGCCACATCTAGCTGCAAGAGATGCTGGAAGAAGAAGTCTTTATTCTAAGCAGTCTTGTGTCCAGCTAAAAGGAAAAAAAGACTGAGGAAGATGGCTATTGAGACTCTGTCACCAGTGGTAATATCCAGTGCTGGCAAAAGTGTGGGGAAATAGGCTTTTTAAAAAAATATTGCTGATAAGAGTATAAATCGGTGCCATGTTTCTATGAACACTTTGGAAATATGCATCAAACACTTTAAAATATGACCCCAACACTTTAAGGAATTTATTTTAAAAACGATATGTGTTACTATAATACTTACAATAGTGTTTTTCCTAGTTGTGGTAAAATAGACATAAAATTTACTATCTTAATCGTTCTTAAGTGTACAGTTCATTAGGGTTAACTAATTTCACACTGTTGTGCAACCAATCTCCAGAATGCTTTTCATTTTGCAAAACTAAAACTCAATACCCATTAAACAACTACTCATTCCCTCCTTCCCCTTTCCCTCTACTCTGCCCCCAGTCCCTGGCAACCACTATTCTACTTTCTGTCTCTGTGAATTTGACCACTCTAGGTATCTCATATAAGTGGAAAGATACAATATTTGTCCTTTTATATCTGTTTATTTCAATCAGCATAAGGTACTCATGGTTCATCCATGTTGTAGCATGTGTCAGAATTTCCTTACTTTTCAAGGCTAAATAATACTCCACTGTATATATATGCCACATTTTGTTTATCCTTTTATCCATCAGTGGGCACTTGAGTTATGTCTACCTTTTGGCTATTGTGAATAATGCTGCTATGAACATGGACATATACCATATTGATTTTTTTTTACCATAATGATTTTAAGAGCACAGTTTTTGTTCTTACTACTTATTATGGGAAAATACATTGCTACAACAATAACAAAGACTCACAAAGAATTGGATAAAATAAGCCTCTACTTATGACCTCGACTTATGAAAAGCATTCTCATAGGAAGCTGAAGCTGATCTAAGCATAGAAGTCATATGGTACTAGTATTGTTATTATTGTTGTTGTTGTTGTTGTTAATCTTGTAATGCTTTTGCCACGTTTTACTATTAGGTTAGTGCTGACCACATAAAGTGAACTGGAAAAGGTTCCCCTTCTTCTATTTTTGTCATCAGTGCTAGCAAAGATTGTGTAGAAAAGATTGTGTAGAATTGATCATCTTTCTTCCTTAAATGTTTGGAAGGATTCATCAATGAAAACATCTGAGCCTGGGGATGGGGGGATAGTCTAAATTATGAATTTGTTATCTTTAATAGTTATAGGATTATTCAATTGATCTATTTCATATTGGGTGAGTTGTGGTAGTTTGTGCTTTTTGAAGAATTGGTCCATTTCAACTAAGCCACCTAATTTATGTGTGTAGAGTTCTTTGCAGTATTCCCCTGTTATCTTTTTGATGTCTTCAGGGTCTGTAGTGATATCTCCTGATTCATTCCTGGTTTATGTAACTTGTATCTTCTTTTTATTTTTTTATTGTTGTTAATATTATTAGAGGTTTATTAATTTTATTAATCTTTTCAAAGAATCAGTTCTTTGTTTCACTGATTTTTTCTCTTTTTCTGTATTCAAGTTCATTTATTTATGTCCTATTTTTGAATTTTATTTTATTTATTATTTTATACAGCAGATTCTATTAGTTATCCATTTTATACATATTAGTGTATAAATATCAATCCCAATCTCCCAATTCATCATACCACCACCCCCCCGCCACTTTCCCCCCTTGGTATCCATACGTTTGTTCTCTACATCTGTGTCTCTATTTCTGCCCTACAAACAGGTTCATCTGTACCATTTTTCTAGGTTCCACATATATGTGTTAATATACGATATTTGTTTTTCTCTTTCTGACTTACTTCACTCTGTATGACAGTCTCTAGATCCATCCACGTCTCAACAAATGACCCAATTTCATTCCTTTTTATGGCTGAGTAGTATTCCATTGTATATATGTACCACATCTTCTTTATCCATTCGTCTGTCGATGGGCATTTAGGTTGCTTCCATGACCTGGCTATTGTAAATAGTGCTGCAATGAACATTGGGATGCATGTATCTTTTTGAATTATGGCTTCCTCTGGGTATATGCCCAGTAGTGGGATTGCTGGGTCACGTGGTAATTCTATTTTTAGAATTACCATATGACCCAGTAAGGAATCTCCATCCTGTCCTCCATAGAGGCTGTATCAATTTACATTCCCACCAACAGTGCAAGACGGTTCAGTTTTCTCCACACCCTCTCCAGAATTTGTTGTTTGTAGATTTTCTCATGATGCCCATTCTGACTGGTGTGAGGTGATAACTCATTGTAGTTTGGATTTGCATTCTCTAATAATTAGTGATGTTGAGCAGCTTTTCATGTGCTTCTTGGCCATCTGTAGGTCTTCTTTGGAGAAATGTGTATTTAGGTCTTCTGCCCATTTTTGGATTGGGTTGTTTGTTTTTTTTAATATTGAGCTGCATGAGCTGTTTATATATTTTGGAGATTAATCCTTTGTCCTTTGATTCATTTGCAAATATTTTCTCCCATTCTGAGGGTTGTCTTTTCGTCTTGTTTGTAGTTTCCTTTGCTGTGCAAAAGCTTTGAAGTTTCATTAGGTCCCATTTGTTTATTTTTGTTTTTATTTCCATTACTCTCGGAGGTGGATCAAAAAAGATCTTGCTGTGATTTATGTCAAAAAGTGTTCTTCCTATGTTTTCCTGTAAGAGTTTTATAGTGTCCGGTCTTACATTTAGGTCTCTAATCCATTTTGAGTTTATTTTTGTGTATGGTGTTAGGGAGTGTTCTAATTTCATTCTTTTACATGTAGCTGTCCAGTTTTCCCAGCACCACTTATTGAAGAGGCTGTCTTTTCTCCACTGTATATCCTTGCCTCCTTTGTCACAGATTAGTTGACCATAGGTGCGTGGGTTTATCTCTGGGCTTTCTATCCTGTTCCATTGATCTATATTTCTGTTTTTGTGCCAGAACCATACTGTCTTGATTACTGTAGCTTTGTAGTATAGTCTGAAGTCAGGGAGTCTGATTCCTCCAGCTCTGTTTTTTCCCTCAAGACTGCTTTGGCTATTCGGGGTCTTTTGTGTCCCCATACAAACTTTAAAATTTTTTGTTCTAGTTCTGTAAAAAATGCCATAGGTAATTTGATAGGGATTGCATTGAATCTGTAGATTGCTTTGAGTAGTATAGTCATTTTCACAATATTGATTCTTCCAATCCAAGAGCATGGTACATCTCTCCATCTGTGTATATCATCTTTAATTTCTTTCATCAGTGTCTTATTGTTTTCTGCATACATGTCTTTTGTCTCCTTAGGTATTTTATTCTTTTTGTTGCAGTGGTAAATGGGAGTGTGTCCTTAATTTCTCATTCAGATTTTTCCTCATTAGTATATAGGAGTGCAAGAGATTTCTGTGCATTAATTTTGTATCCTGCAACTTTACCAAATTCATTGATTAGCTCTAGTAGTTTTCTGGTGGCATCTTTAGGATTCTGTATGTATAGTATCATGTCATCTGCAAACAGTGACCGTTTTACTTCTTCTTTTTCAATTTGTATTCCTTTTATTTCTTTTTCTTCTCTAATTGCCGTGGCTAGGACTTCTAAAACTATGTTGAAAAATAGTGGTGAGAGTGGACATCCTTGTCTTGTTCCTGATCTTAGAGGAAATGCTTTCAGTTTTTCACCATTGAGAATGATGTTTGCTGTGGGTTTGTCGTATTTATTTATTATGTTGAGGTAAGTTCCCTCTATGCCCACTTTCTGGAAAGTTTTTATCATAAATCGGTGTTGAACTTTGTCAAAAACCTTTTCTGCATCTATTGAGATGATCATATGGTTTTTCTTCTTCAATTTGTGAATATGGTCTGTCACATTGATTGATTTGCATATATTGAAGAATCCTTGCATCCCTGGGATAAATCCCACTTGATCATGGTGTATGACCCTTTTAATGTGTTGTTGGATTCTGTTTGCTAGTATTTTGTTAAGGATTTTTGCCTCTATATTCATCAGTGATATTGATTTGTAATTTTCTTTTTTTGTAGTATCTTTGTCTGGTTTTGGTATCAGGGTGATGGTGGCCTCATAGAATGAGTTTGGGAGTGTTCCTTCCTCTGCAATTTTTTGGAAAAGGTTGAGAAGGAGGGTGTTAGCTCTTCTCTAAATGTTTGATAGAATTTACCTGTGAAGCCATCTGGTCCTGGACTTTTGTTTGTTGGAAGATTTTAAATCACAGTTTCAATTTCATTACTTGTGATTGGTCTGTTCGTAGTTTCTATTTCTTCCTGGTTAGTCTTGGAAGGTTATACCTTTCTACGAATTTGTCCATTTCTTCCAGGTTGTCCATGTTATCGGCGTAGAGTTGCTTGTAGTAGTCTCTTAGGATGCATTGTATTTCTGCAGTGTCTGCTGTAACTTCTCCTTTTTCATTTCTGATTTTATTGATTTGAGTCCTCTCCCTCTTTTTCTTGATGAGTCTGGTTAATGGTTTATTAATCTTGTTTATCTTCTCAAAGAACCAGCTTTTAGTTTTATTGATCTTTGCTATTGTTTTCTTTGTTTCTATTTCATTTATTTCTGCTCTTATCTTTATGATTTCTTTCCTTCTACTGACTTTGGGTTTTGTTTGTTCTTGTTTCTCTAGTTCCTTTAGGTGTAAGGTTAGATTGTTTATTTGAGATTTTTCTTGTTTCTTGAGGTAGGATTGTATTGCTATAAACTTCCCTCTTAGAACTGCTTTTGCTGCATCCCATAGGTTTTGGATCATCGTGTTTTCATTGTCATTTGTCTCTAGGTATTTTTTGATTTCTTCAGTGATCTCTTGGTTATTTAGTAACGTATTGTTTAGCCTCCATGTGTTTGTGTTTTTTACGTTTTTTTTCCCTGTAATTGATCTCTAATCTCATAGTGTTGTGGTCAGAAAAGATGCTTGATATGATTTCAATTTTCTTAAATTTACTGAGGCTTGATTTGTGACCAAGATGTGATCTATCCTGGAGAATGTTCCATGTGCACTTGAAAAGAAAGTGTAATCTGCTATTTTTGGATGGAATGTCCTATAAATATCAATTAAATCTATCTGGTCTATTGTGTCAATTAAAGCCTGTTGTTCCTTATTAATTTTCTGTTTGGATGATCTGTCCATTGGTGTAAGTGAGGTGTTAAATTCCCCCACTACTTTTGTGTTACTGTTGATTTCCTCTTGTATAGCTGTTAGCAGTTGCCTTATGTATTGAGGTGCTCCTATGTTGGGTGCATATATATTTATAATTGTTATATCTTATTCTTGGATTGATCCCTTGATCATTATGTAGTGTCCCTCCTTGTCTCTTGTAAAATTCTTTATTTTAAAATCTATTTTATCTGATATGAGTATTGCTACTCCAGCTTTCTTTTGATTTCCATTTGCGTGGAATATCTTTTCCCATCTCCTCACTTTCAGTCAGTATGTGTCCCTAGGTCTGAAGTAGTCTCTTGTAGGCAGTATATATATGGGTCTTGTTTTTGTATCCATTCAGTAAGCCTGTGTCTTTTGGTTGGAGCATTTAATCCATTCACATTTAAGGTAATTATTGATATGTATGTTCCTATGACCACCTTCTTGTTTTGGGTTTGTTTTTGTAGGTCCTTTTCTTCTCTTGTGTTCCCACTTAGAGAAGTTCCTTTAGCATTTGTTGTAGAGCTGGTTTGGTGGTGCTGAATACTCTTAGCTTTTGCTTGTCTGTAAAGCTTTTGATTTCTCCATCGAATCTGAATGTGATCCTTGCGGGGTAGAGTAATCTTGGTTGTACATTCTTCCCTTTCATCACTTTAAATATATCATGCCACTCCCTTCTGGCTTGTAGAGTTTCTGCTGAGAAATCAGCTGTTAACCTTATGGGAATTCCCTTGTATATTATATGTCGTTTTTCCGTGTTGATTTCAATAATTTTTCTTTGTCTTTAATTTTTGCCACTTTGATTACTATGTGTCTCGGCGTGTTTCTCCTTGGGTTTACCCTGCCTGGGATTCTCTGCACTTCCTGGACTTGGGTGACTATTTCCTTTCCCACGTTAGGGAAGTTTTCAACTATAATCTCTTCAAATATTTTCTCGGGTCCTTTCTTTCTCTCTTCTCCTTCTGGGACCCCTATAATGCGAATGCTGTTGTGTTTAATGTTGTCCCAGAGGTCTCTTAGGCTGTCTTCATTTCTTTTCATTCTTTTTTCTTTATTCTGTTCCATGGCAGTGAATTCCACCTTTCTGTCTTCCAGGTCACTTATCCGTTCTTCTGCCTCAGTTATTCTGCTATTGATTCCTTTTGTGTATTTTTCATTTCAGTTATTGTATTGTTCATCTCTGTTTGTTTGTTCTTTAATTCTTCTAGGTCTTTGTTAAACATTTCTTTCATCTTCTCGATCTTTGCCTCCATTCTTTTTCCGAGGTCCTGGATCATCTTCACTATCATTATTCTGAATTCTTTTTCTGGAAGGTTCCCTATCTCCACTTCATATAGTTGTTTTTCTGGGGTTTTATCTTGTTCCTTCATCTGGTACATAGCCTATGCCTTTTCATCTCGTCTATCTTTCTGTGAATGTGGTTTTCGTTCCACAGGCTGCAGGATTGTAATTCTTCCTGCTTCTACTGTCTGCCCTCTGTTGGATGACGCTATCTATGAGGCTTGTGCAAGTTTCCTGATGGGAGGGACTGGCAGTGGGTAAAGCTGGCTGTTGCTCTGGTGGGCAGAGATCAGTGAAACTTAAATCCACTTGTCTGTTGATGGGTGGGGCTGAGTTTCCTCCCTGTTGGTTGTTTGGCTTGAGGCGACCCAACACTGGAGGCTACCCGGCTCTTTGGTGGGGCTAATGGCAGACTCTGGAAAGGTTCACGCCAAGGAGTACTTCCCAGAACTTCTGCTGCCAGTGTCCTTGTCCTCATGATGAGCCACAGCAACCCCCTGCCTCTGCAGGGGACCCTCCAACACTAGCAGGTGGGTCTGGTTCAGTCTCCCCTGGGTTCACTGCTCCTTCCCCTGGGTCCCGAAGCACACACTGCTTTGTGTGTGTCCTCCAAGAGTGGAGTCTCTTTTTCCCCCAGTCCTGTTGAAGTCCTGCAATCAAATCCCACTAGCCTTCAAAGTCTGATTCTCTAGGAATTCCTCCTCCCATTGCCAGACCCCAGGTTGGGAAGCCTGACGTGGGGCTGAGAACCGTCACTCCAGTGGGTGGAATTCCATGGTATAAGTGTTCTCCAGTTTGTGAGTCACCCACCCAGCAGTTATGGGATTTGATTTTATTGTGATTGCGCCCTTTCTACCTTCTCATTGTGGCTTCTCCTTTGTCTTTGGATGTGGGGTATCTTTTTTGGTGAGTTACAGTGTCTTCCTATTGATGATTGTTCAGCAGTTAGTTGTGATTCTTGTGCTCTCACAAGAGGGAGTGAACACACGTCCTTCTACTCCACCATCTTGAACCAATCTATTTGTGTCCTTATTTATTATTTTCTTCCTATGCTTGCTTTGGGGTTATCTTACAATTCTTTTTCTAATTTCTTAAGATAGGAAGTATTATTATTATTTTTTAATATAAATGTATTTATTTTTGGCTGTTTTGGGTCTTCCTCGCTGTGCGCAGGCTTTCTCTAGTTGCGGCGAGCAGGGGCTACTCTTTTTTGCAGTGCGCAGGCTTCTCATTGTGGTGGCCTCTCTCGTTGTGGAGCACGGGCTCTAGGCACGCGGGCTTCAGTAGTTGCGGCATGCGGGCTCAGTAGTTATGGCTCGCAGGCTCTAGAGCACAGGCTCAGTAGTTGTGGCGCACAGGCTCAGCTGCTCCACAGCATGTGGGATCTTCCCAGACCAGGGCTCGAACCCGTGTCCCCTGCATTGGCAGGCGGATTCTCAACCACTGCGCTACCAGGGAAGTCCCAGGAAGTTATATTATTGATTTGAGACTTTTCTTCTTTTCTAATGTATCCAGTGCTACAAATTTCCTCTCAGCACTGCTTTAACTAGATCCCACAAATTTATTATATATGCTGTATTTTAATTTTCATGAAACTCAATGTATTTTTAAAATTTCTTTGAGATTTAGCAGCATGGCAAATGCTAGGCTGCCAGGGTTGCTTGGTTCACCAATAATGATTTAGACAAGAAATAAAATTATATAAAACATACTGACAATTATATTTTCAAAATAGTATGCTTTCCTTAAAAATTGGTCTCTTTTCTGTAATTATTTGTATACAAATTATCAAAGTAAAAATGGGTATTATAAAATGTATAAGCTGTTGACCCATATTAATTTCACTATTTGACTTATTTTACCTACAAAAACATTAGTTTTTTTATATGAAAAAAATATGAAACTTTTGTTTCATGTAGTTCAACCTAATAATTCTTATAATGTGATGCATACAGTCCTTCTTTAATCATTGTCTCTCAATATCCCATTTCAGGATTCAGGATAACAAAGAGAGAAAAAAAAATGTGTGATGTAGATCAGAGTCAGCAGCATGACTCAGAACCAGCTGAGGTCATAGGTCCCCTAAGTCTCCCAGATAAGAGAGTAAATTCTTGAGAGCTAATTGAAAGAGAAAGATGAAGCCTTGACTGGCTAACTCAAGTTTTTTCTAGAGTGTCCAAGAGGTCAAGGTATCAGAGTGAGAAGACAATGCCGAAGATGAGGTCTCAGGTAAAGGCTGCTTGCTCCATTTTGAGTTACAGGTGACAATCTAGTATGTCCTAAAGAGGGTAATGTACAGAATTAGCTAGATAGAAATCTGTCTCTGTGACTTACAGTGTGACATTAGGTAAGTTTGCAGTTTTTTAACCTTGTCTATAAAGCAGGGATCATAATGCCTAACTCATAGCGTTGTTGCAGAGATCTAACTAGATAACATATGTTGAGTGCCTGGCACAAATTAGGGGCAAAGCATAAGTGAGTTTCCTTCTTCATCAGTGTCTAAGGAAGTCATGCTCTGGAAAACCCTTAAGTTAGAAAAGTGGTATATGTCACTGGTTCAAGCATAAACTTTTGAACCACGGTGCCTGTTTTCAGATCTCATTACCATGTGACTGTTGGAAAATTATACAACCTCTCCATGACTTGGTTTTCTTTCTATGAATGATGTAACAATACTGCATACCTCCTCAGATTGTTGAGGAGATTAAATGAGCCAATATATGTAATGTGTTTAGTACACTCCCTGGCACATAGCAAGCACTATATAAGTGCCATTTTATTAGTAGTTTGAGAAATTAATTGGGGTAGAAGAAAATTCATTTTGAAAGGAAACATGAATTCCAGAGGCAGAGGGGAAAGGAAGAGGAGGAGGAAGTGGGAGGAGGAGAAGGAGAAGTAAGAGGAAGGGAGTGGAGGGAAAGGAGGAAGAGAAGAGAGGAAAAAAGGAGAGAAGAGAAGGGGAGGGGAGGAAGAGGAGAGGAGAGGAGATAAGAGGAAGAAATATATATATTTAAAATACTCCCTTTATTGTTCTAAGAAGTTGGGAGGGATAGTTTTAACACTGTGCCAGACAGGGTGTTTTCTACATGAAATGTCTCTGGTAATGAAATACAGAGTATTTTTGTTTGTTTTTGAAGAAAAAATGCAGGTAATGAGGACAAGTCCAGAGAAAAAGACTTTCACAGTTAATGAATGGGAATGTAGATAAAATAGCAAATGGAGAGGAAAAACTGCTATGCAGCTACAACACAGACACTGTGGATTCCATTTCAGAGAAGGGAAATTGTGAGTGACAGATAATCACTTCATTTACTTCTTAGGTCTCTGGAGATAGTTCTTGATGCGAGAGTATCTTTGAGGAGTTCCTTAGTGATTTTTTTCTGCTTGATGGATTGACATCTTCATAGCACATTGCGAAAATTGGTTTTGCTTTATCTCCTAAATGCATAACCTTTCGGTTTTCTTTTTAATAATTGTTTGCAACTAGCTTGTATGACAGCACTGAACACAAATACCACTGATGATGATGAATGGATGGAGGAATGCAGGTTGCATTGTACTGAAAGGGTAACACATTATGTCTACGTAATTGCTTCATCTCCCTTGGGATAGACAAAGTTCAAAGAAATGTGAACATAGATGACTCACAGATATGTTCTTTGGGGTTATCCCGAATTCATTTCTCTAATTACATTAACCTTTTCTCCCTTCCTCAGTTATCACATGTGCACTCGCTGTACAGGGCATCTTGACAGGGTATTCAGCCAGTTAACTTTACTACTTTTATTTATTGCAGCATTTTCTCAAAGACAAAGCACTTAAACACGCTGAAGTGGCTGGAAAACATCCATTTGAAATTGGGCTCTCAATATTTTTGCAAAACATATGATAAGGAATTTAGGAGTTTCATTTTAAGTATTATTCTTTCAAATGGAATGGTAATATTGTTCATTATTATATGCTTAATATGAGTTTTAAAAAGCTTTCCTAATTTGATGTTTTCCAGTTAACAATTGTGTGGAAAGCTGGTTTTTGGCTAAAAACTACGTTTGAAAAGCCAGATTCCTAAAACAGCTTTGTGGGAACAGTATTCCAATTAACATTATTTTCCCACAAATGAGATGTTCAACAAATGGTCATCCAGACACTTCTTGAACCTTCTATTGCCTAGGAGCCCACTGCTTAATAAGGCAGCCCTGACTATTGCAGAAGACTTTGAATATTTAGATGATTCCTTTTGGTCTTGAGCTGAGATATTAACCATACCATAGACCATACCTCTTCCTTGTGAATATTCTTGGAATATCAGAAAACTGCTATTATATGCCCTCTTTGACAAGCTTCTGTCTCATTTCATATCGAGTGGTCACTGGATCAAACATCATTTTGGCTAATATCCAAGACATCTTGAGTCTGATAATATTGCCTGTGAACTCTGACACCAGACAGATGAAATATTCCAGCATAATCTACATAATCAGAGTAGTTAGAATACAGTGGAACACTTACCTCCGCTCTGCTGAATCATGTTGTTCTTTACCAGAGGTCTGGGGTTGTGATAACCTTTTTAGAAGCAGCTTATTCCCATTAAAATCCAGTTTATGACCAACTAAAAACCTTTGTCCTTTTTCATATAAACTATTATAAAATCAGTCCTTTCCTTACCTACTGTATTCTGCCGTTTGTTTTAGCAAATCTAAAATATCCATTCTATTGGCTTAACTATTACACCATGATGAGGGCATCAAAACAGAATGACTAAGAGCATGTACTTTACAGCCAGTCTACTTGGATTCAAACCTTAACTCTATCCTTTCCTTGCCGAGTGGCCTTGGGCAAGTGACTTGAAGTTCCCCATCTATGAAATATGAATTAAATGAGCTAATGTGTGTAAAGTATGTAGAAGAATGGATATAGTAAGCACTAGACAAGGGTTTGCAGCTATTATTTTATATTCAGCTGTTTCTCCCAGCATTGTATCATCTGTAGACTAGAATACTGTGATTTCTGTTCATTAATCCAAGTCATTGATAAAAATGCAAATAGGATAGCAGTAAGGACAGACCCACAGAATTCCCCTCAGATTTCCTTTTAAGTTTGAGTTCTAAGGGTAGAGGAGACATTTGCCTAGCTTTCTGACTAGAATGTTGGAAGAAATGGTTTCACAGAATTATGGAGAACGCTATAGAGATAGCAGCACAGCAGATCTATCCGTGAGAGGGCCAAAAATAATCCTCCTCAACTTCCCAAGTCTTCCATGACCTAAATTAGTATAGAGGGCAGTCGAAAGTTTCCATGAGCTCTGAGTAGAATGTGGGGTTTAGGTGAGCAAGCGCTAGAGAGAAAGCAAGATGATGTGCCTTTCCAGCGTTCTTCAGTGTGAACGAGGGGTGGATATCAGAAAGATACAGGGTGGATAGTCCACCACTAAAATTAGGATTTAGCTGTGACTTTGTAGATTGTAAAGGCAGGGGCAGAACTCAAGCTGGGTTGGTGCCTACAGACCATCCAATTGCCAATAGCATCAAATCAGAAGAGTTACCTCTAGAGCAAAAGGCTAGTAAGGAGCACTGTAGATCAAGACCTAAAAGCAGATAGCTCCCTGCCCAGTGATGCCTTGAGGCAGTTGCCTCATAGACATTCCTGATTACATTTCTTGTATACATGACTTTTTCTTTTTTTTTTTTTAATTTTATTTATTTATTTATTTTTGGCTGTGTTGGGTCTTCGTTTCTGTGCGAGGGCTTTCTCTAGTTGCGGCAAGTGGGGGCCACTCTTCATCGCGGTGTGCGGGCCTCTCACTATCGCGGCCTCTCCTGTTGCGGAGCACAGGCTCCAGATGCGCAGGCTCAGTAGCTGTGGCTCACGGGCCCAGTTGCTTCACGGCATGTGGGATCTTCCCAGACCAGGGCTCGAACCCGTGTCCCCTGCATTAGCAGGCAGATTCTCAACCACCGCGCCACCAGGGAAGCCCCCTACATGACTTTTTCTGAACCATTGTGAAACCATAAATGCATACACTGCATAATTAAAGACCCCCCCCATGCACACTCCCTAAGTTTCCCACCACCACCTCTTTTCATGTGATAGTGCTGCTTCATCCCATTACCACTATAAAAGGGTTCAAGGGCATTCTTGTATTAAAGTGAAAAGCACAAATTATTTAACCACTGTAGATGAGGTAAAGTACACAAATACATCATTATCCAGTTACACTGAAATGGCTTTAACCATGAAACAGTTCATTTAAACATTCCCTATGATATTTCTCCTTTTAATGTGGTATAAGCCACTGGCTCTCATCTTTGGGGGTCACTATATCCATTCAGATATGATTGTTTAAAAGTAACAGAAAACCCTATCCAAGTTCGTTTACATAACATTTATCAGTCACAGGAGGGGAAGTACAGATGGAGGTCAGGCTTCAGGGCATGGTTGAACCAAGAGCTCAACAATGTCATGAGGACTCCAGTTCTTTCCATCTCTCTGCTCTTCAATCCACAGTCTCAGACTCATCCTTTCATAGTTGTAGGCTGGTTTCCAGGCTGGGCCACATGCTTCCTCAGACTGTGCCTTTAGTTGAAGGGCAGTTTTTCTCTCTCAAGAGTTAGGAAAAACGCTCAGCGATGGGTACATCAAGTTTATTTTTTTATTCTCTCTAATTTAAACCAATTATTGCAAAGAGGCACAGGGTTATCCTTAGGTCAAGCACACCTCCCTAGAGCAGATATTATTTCCCAAAACTATATCGCTGCTACACAGTGGGGAGCCATAGAATGAGGGAGTTAACTGCCAGGACTGCTCTTGTTGAATCTGAGGAACACAATGGAGCCTGTTCCCAGAAAACACAAATATATACCAAAGTTTTCACACAATTTCAGGGGGTTCGCAGGAGCTCCTGAAGCACACTTAATACCTCCTCTAAGAGTCCATGGACCTCAAGGTTATAAACTTCTCATCTAAACACTGAAGCTGGGGTGCAGCCATCCTAACATTACGCCTTTCTTCTCTCTCTAGGGCCAGAAATTGCCACAGTTCTCCCTTTTATCTTCAGAGAAGCGAGGGCATCATGTATATGCCAGGATGCTCTTTGGTCTTAACGTGATATATGAAATCAACTCCTCCAGGAGTGCCAGCTTCATTCTTTCTCCTTCCTTCATTCTGTGCTTTTCTTCACCTCTCCACACACTCCATACACCCCCATGCATGGAGGCCCATCCAGTTTTCAGATCACATTTATCCTTCCTTTCTCTTTGCCTTAAATTCTTTCTTAAACATTATTTCCTTAGTACCTACATTCTGCATCAAAATATCCCACATTCTAAAGTACAAATTTATTAAGCAGTTACTGTGGAGCAGGCATGCTAGTAGGCATTTTGTGTACATTAAGTTGTAAAATCTTGACAACTTCATAGAAGTATTTTTTGCTTTGTTCTAAGGTGAGGAAGTCGCTGTACAGAGAGGTCAGTTAGCAAGGGGCAGAGCTGGGATTTGAACCCAGATTTCCATTTGACTCTAGGTCACGTGCTCTTTCCGCAGCATCGCCACATTCCTAGACTTTCCATGCTCCCCTTATGCCTGTCTCAGCCTCAGTTCTGGGCATGACAAAAAAGACACCAAATTTCCAAAGAAGTCTTTGCTAAATACCTCTTAGCATGTTAAATATTTCAGGTCTCACATTTATATAAAGCCATGAATATATCAGTTCTTGATCCAGAGCTCATCCTTCAATTCACAACTGCTATGTGGGGAATTTTATCCTAGTTTCATAACTGATGCTCTCAAAAAAGGGACTTTTTTTTCACCAATCACAAAATTTCAATTTTTTCTTTTTCTCTACTTCTTCTCAGAAGGTCTTAGTTTGACCTAGTAATCTGAAATATTTGGCATGTGACTTTTGAGCAAAAAAAACACAATTGTTTTCTTCCCTCTTTTTAGCCCTAACTCTCTGAAACTCTCCTTTAGTTTTCCTAATCTTATTCACGGAGACCAATCGTCTTCTCCACATTCCAGTCAGGGGAGTGGATTCACAGACAGAAACAATCTTTCTAAAATGCTGTGATTATGAAGAGAGACAGAGCTCTCCTTTCAAAGCCCCTTGCTTGAAGTAACCATAATCACACTGCGGTTCTGTGATGTTGATAACCAAATCAAATACCCTCCTCTCCTTGAGTCAGAAAAAATATCTTGCTATTTATGGTATATATAAATAACAGCTACAAAATTGAATATGACACACATGCACGTAAGGATAAAAGAGAAAACTGAAGCTTGGGTATCTTTACAGTCCTGAGACTAGGTTGATTGAATGACAATGTAAAACAAAAGGAGACTTTGTAGGTAGATAGTAAAAGGACTGGGGTAATATCAAAAGTATTTAGTAACTGGTACGGTACAGGCCCCTATCAGAGCAGATGCAAACCTTAGGCCTCGTACTGGCCCTAGAGGGCCTCCAGCCATGCCAAGGCCATCCTGTTTAGATGCTGGAGAGTGGGAGGGGTAGGGAGCGGTCTGGAGAGTCCTGGGGGAAGTGCCATAATAGTGAGGGTGCATTGGCTACTTATTTACTGAATAGAAATATCCCATACATAGCTTCTACCCTCAAAGGTGTGAACCTGCTGCACATCAGCCTGGAGAAAGAGAAAGGTAGGTGATCAGATACCCGAGAGTACCCAGGACAGCCCAGTTTGTACTTGTTATTCCAGTGTCATTATCAATAGCTCCTTCTCCGAGAATCATGTTTGGTCTCTGTGTCCTTGTCATTAGGTCATTAGGTCATTAGGATGACCATATGATATATTTTAAAGTGTCCTCAATTGGACAGTATATGATACAGTCACCCTAATAAAAGGACACAAAGACAAATTATGGTTCTCTTTGAAGCAAAAAGTCACAGGCAGCGGAAGACCTTGGCATCCAAACAGAGAAAAAAATGGTAACAGAGAAAATATCCCTACTAATCACCCAGCAAAGACTGTGGGTATATGAATGTCAGTTTTAAAGGTAATCTAGGGACTCAAGGACACAGCCAAAGACAGCCCAGGATAACAGGGCTGCCAACAGATACCACTGCCAAAGCTCCAGGAAAAGTAAGAGCTGGAGGAAAGGCAAAATACACAGGGAAACTTGGCAAGAGACTCCTTCAGCTACAATAAGTAAAACAAAAGACAACCCAAAGAATGACTTGGGCTGCTTTGTATGGCCTTGGAGGCTGTGCACCACCCAGCGACAAGGGTGCCATCCCACAGACTGTGATGCGAACGCCACTCTCTAGAGTTGAACAATACACAATCTACATGTGGCAGCCTCAAGAGTAGCATTATTCCAGCTTCTCTGTGCCCACAGAGAATATAGTTTTTGATATGCACACTTTTAACTAATTACATTTCTTTTCTGAAATCCCTACAGTCTGTTCAATCATTCATATGGTTTATTCAGGTTATGTGCCAAGAAGTCCATGGTATTCATTACTTGGCAAACTTGAAGAAAGATAATCTCTCCATCCCACCATCAAGGAACAAAGTATATCATAGACTGCATTTAAAAACTAAGGAAGGGGCTTCCCTGGTGGCGCAGTGTTTAAGAATCCGCCTGCCAATGCAGAGGACACAGGTTCGATCCCTGGTCCGGGAAGATCCCACATGCCGCGGAGCGTCTAAGCCCGTGCACCACAACTACTGAGCCTGTGCTCTAGAGCCTGCGAGCCACAACTACTGAGCCTGCATGCCGCAACTACTGAAGCCCGCACGCCTGGAGCCCCTGCTCTGCAATAAGAGAAGCCACTGCAATGAGAAGCCCACGCACCGCAGTGAAGAGTAGCCCTCACTCACCACAACTAGAGAAAGCCCGTGCGCAGCAATGAATGTGAAATGCAGCCAAAAATAAAGCTAAATTTAAAAAAACCAAATTAAATTAAAAAACAAATAAGATAAAGTGGTGAAAAAAGATTCATTAGGGATTCTCCCACACTGTGGGAAAATTCACAAAATACATTCTTACCAGTTCACAGGCCCTATCACTGCCTTCGTATAATATTCTTTTGCTTGACAAGGAGTGCAATTAAAGACCATCACATGTTATATAGTGGGCAAGGATAGTCAAGGAGATTGCATTTATTATAATCCTGATATCGTTAAAACAGGCATCTTTCAAATCATCATGGAAAATAAATATAGTACTAGTATATTCCAAACTCTCTCACAGACAGTGGGTACAAATGAGGAATTCATTTACATTAATACCCACAAATTACAATGTCTTCAAGTCCCTCCTTTTGTTGCTAGAACTAAATGGAGAAATAAAATTTTCTTTGACAAAAGGGTCAGGGGTGGCTGAATTAAAATGTAAATGAGCGATCTTAATGATCTAAAATGATATTTTGACAGTTGTCAGGAGCTGGAAAAAAAAACAGTATAGTTTGTATGGTAGCTAGTAATTCTTAAGATCATACTTTGCATGTTCCCACCTTCATGCCTTTGTCTACACCATTCTCTTCTGTGATCATGCCCTAACCTTTCAACCTACTGAAATCCTGTTAATCTTCAAGGCCTCTTCTCTGAAGCTTTCCAGATTCCTCCAACAAAATGCAATGTCTCTAACCACTACATCTACACCTATTTCATGGTATGCACAGGACTCCACTTTGTATCACATATATTTGTATGGCTGTCCAGTCATCTCTAATAAACTTCCCAAACTTATGAGAGAGCCATTCTTTATTCATATTTGTATTTTACTATAGTATTGAGAGGAATATGCTTAAACATATTATAAATTACTTAATATTCATTTAATCAGATTAGGAAATAGGGAATAGCAGTCTTTAATTCTATATTCAGCATTCATGAAAGCAACTCTTATGCCAATTTACAACAAAATCTTTTCAAAAGATTTTATCTTTTGAAATATAGATATTGATATGATGACTTGAACATATTCTAAGTCATCTTAGAATATGTTCACTGTGGACCTGCCTCATGTCTTGTTTCAGCAGGGTTGTGGTGCTTCCCTCCCCACACACATGCACATCAGTTAGGATTGCATTTGGTTGCAAATAACAGAAACCTGAATATGTAGACTTTACTAAATAGGGGTTTATTTTTTATTTTTATCCTGTAACATGGGCTTTAGGACAGAAACTAGTGGCAAAACCTGGAAATGGAAGGATGGTACCTAGAGTCTAAAAAAGAAGACAATTTTTCTGAGTCAAAAGAGTCACGATTCTTTCATTGATACATTATTAATTCACCAAACTTTTACTGAAAACCTACTATGTGCTGTCTACTGGCAAGAGACACTAAAATTAGTATGAAATAGTCCATGATCTCTAGCAGCCAATTCAGTAACTTAGAATGTAAGCATGTATGCAGAATGACATTCACAGTTAAGTTAAGCCTGGATCTTAAGATCCCTGTGATCTTAAAGCAATGGTCTATGGATCACTTCACAGTAAGGTTTAAGGGAAAAAAATTAAGCTCCCAGAAGGGAGTCTCGAAAACCTTTAACCTAGGCTAAGAGAAGCCAACAGCGTAAAGTGATATTTGTGATTTCCAGTAACTTTTCTTAGTTTGTACCATGCCATTTATTCACACTGTGGGGAGGTGTAGGTGGACTTCACGCAGTTGGATGTAACAAAGCAGCTGAAAGCGTGGAGGAGGGAAGGAGGTGGGGCAAAGGAGAGACAAAAGCATGACTTTTGACAGAGAAATTGTCCCTTTTGGGGTTATGGTAGTGAAGGGTTATTCTAAGATCTACTGGTAGTTGAAAAGAAATGCCATCAGGACCTAGTTTATTTGATCACAGAATTCTCATATGTTTCATTAGAAAATTTCACAGTTTTGTTGTCAAACTGGCTCAGTGGAAAAGAGCCTGCCACTTAGGTTGGCACCAAGTCAGTACATGCTCTCGCCCACCTAGTAAGTAGCTGTTAAAATGCAAACAGAGCATTGGGACTCCAGGGATATGGGATGAAAGTACCCACTACCAAGCCTGCTTCACTGAGACCCTCATCAGGCCCAAGACAAAATTTAAGTAGCATAGTACTGGCATGGGAGAATGTTCCAGAATCTCAGAAAGTTTCAGAACATTTCATTTATTTTTTAGATACACATTGTGGCTTGGTCTTTGGAATTGTGAAAGCAGGATGGTGAAAGGGCACTAGAGTCCTGTAGTTCAATATGTAGACTTTCATTTATTTGCCGCCTCTCCCCCCCCATTTTCAGCTCTGATTCTTAAATTCCAGCCCTTCTGCCTGATAGTCCCTCAATTTACAAAACTCTAGCCCTTGTCCTTATTGGTATATACTTTCCTAATTCTTCTAATGTCATTTTAATATCACTTTGAGGAGAGAATAAACATTTGTGGTCAATCCACCATTTTTAACTGGAAATTAATCTCTCAGAATCTTTAATCCCTTGTGGGACTCCGTTCGGCCAAGATAAGGAATGCCAATACATTCTCTGAACACTAAATTCAATGCTATACAACTCCAGGACCTGGGCTTGCGCACATTTCAAAATAGTCAAGACAAATTTTTTATGAACTTTTAGAAAATACAAGAGATAAAATGGACATTTACGAGCACAGTTTTCAAAATAACCATTTGTATCAAATGACAATTTTGTAACAAAAAAATTAAAATGCACTTTTATTAGGTACTTGTTGCCTGTTGGTAGCAGGCTTTAGAAAATATCTAGGTCACTGAGTGATATAAGCAAAATTCTCAGAATAATATGGAGGCAGTGTGGTCAAGCGGAAAAAACACGATGGCTCACATGAGGCAGGCTTGGAATCTCAACCCAGCTGAGTCCTGGCCTAATCACTGAACAAGTGTGTCCATGTGTGAATAATTATAGTTCACTGAGATGCCATGAAACATGAATAACATGCAAAATGCCTAGTAGAGGTACATGCTCACTAAATGTGAGTCCCCTTCTCTTCCTCTTCTGGTTGGGGTCCCTGATCATGGGAGGTGACCCAGTATTAGAGTACATGATTCTTCAGTTGCTGTAGGAGAGTACCTCGTCCTGATCACAAACAGCCTTATGATGAATCCTGGTGACAGGAAATTGTGTGCAACTAATTCCTACCATGAGAAAGCTGTACCCACTGTGACAGGCAAGCTGCTTGCTGGAGACCGAGGGGCCCATTAAGCAAGCACTGCATCTGACCTGTTGCCGGGGTTTAGACACTGTCTGCAGCCTGGCTTGCTGCCCATTGCTCCTGGCGGCTGTGAATCAACATTGTGACAGAGAGGGCACTGGGTCAACTACATTCCATTAACGGATCAAAGTGTTTTCTTTTAGACTCTTACAGCAAAGAAGATAGAAGATGGAAGATATACAGCTTAGAATGGACACAAGCTTGGCAGAAACAGACATATAAGGATTTTTCAACATAAATCTGAAAAAGCCGAAGACCCTAATGAACTCACACTGCCTGGTTGTCAGAATTAAATCTTCTAGCCCAATGGTTCTCCATATTTTCCCCACCACTACTCAAAGGAGTCCACAGGTTTACATAAGGGGGCTCACAGAACTTGTGAAGCCCCATCAGGTGATTTTGTTGGAACTCACCATCTCAGTAGAGAAGCTCATTTATTCCACAGTCCAGAAAATTGTGTCATAATTTTTATGCAGCTTGTTTTAAAATCAATTTGGAAACCTGATGGAGAAAAAATTAACATTCATTGGTAAGCTGTAGAATTCCGAGGTTTTTTACATGTTTTTTCAAGGATATTTTACATTCTCAAGATATTATCAGTGACAATTCATACTGACTTCTCCTAAATACAGTTTTCTTATTTACTAGCTACCTCAAGCCCATGAAGATAATTTTTAAAGAAAGATATTTAGAGGTTACTCACTCTACCTTTCATGAATGTTAGCTGCCTCTTGTACTGATTTGGTTTGGGAAAATAAAGGTGGGATTTATTTCATATGATAGAATGGAATGAGATTCACAACTTTGAAAATGATTCTAGGACCAGGAAAAAAAATCTTGACAGGTAAAGAAGGGCTTAAATTCTCTACACACAGAATATATAGACATAAATGTTGGGAAGTAACTTTCAGGAGAGAATATGTGATTACAGATGGGATTTCAGTGTAATATTTTAACGGATCTTTAAACATGGTTTGTTTGTTTCATTTTGTTTTCCATTAGGACACAGATGGTGTTAAAAATTTTCATTCTGGGCTATGTTTAATTTCTCTAAATGGGCAGCTGCCATAAGCATGTATGAATGGCTGTTAAGAGTTTGTTCACTACGAGAGAATTTCAATTTAATTATATACAGTATTGCATGGCTCTCTGTTGGGGATATTATTTTGTAGGTGATTTAATTAATTCCATGCATATGTGACTATCTAACAGTTTCTAGAGTGAGTGGATATATTTATATTGTGATAGGAATTACTTTGTTAATATTATTTTTACATATGTGAATAATCGTACATGACAAAAAGACCAAACTGAATCCTGAATTACCTTATGTCTACTATTTGATTTGGGGGAAATAAAATTACTTTTACTGTTTCAAATCAAACAGCTAAACAAATAGTTAAACTTTATCATTAGATGGGGCTGTTAATACCTGAGCATCTTCCAAATGAGATCTAGGTAAATAGGAAATCCATGATATTTTGTTACTTATGACTTTTTGTAACTTAATAATTTATATATTTTACCAAGGCCTTCTCTCACCCTCCATTTTAGTCAAGTCAGTAGTAGCAAATACAATGATTATATTTATCCAAAATGAATCTACATATTCTCAGATCTACAAATGGGAGCTAAGCTTTGATTTAAAGGGATCACCAGTAAATAATGCCAGATACATGGTGAGAAAATAGTTTTACTTATTCAAAATTGTATGAGCACTAGGCATGTACTGTCCTTCAAGATTAAAAAAAAAATTACCTAAGTCAGGGAGATTATATTCTGCTTTGTTTCTCTCCTAGGAGTTATCTTGGTCTGCAATCAATCCTCCAGAAAAATCCCTCACATTTTCACTTTTGTGCAGTATGTTAACTATGAGCAAAATGATAGTGTATGTCAGTCAAAGGTAAAGCATTACTTCTATTGGTATTAAAACCGGATGATTAATGCAGAAGCTTATGGCAAATCAGGTTAATCTGAACAATATATTATTTCCTTTTAGTCCACAATCTGTCACTTCACAAACCATGGTTAATAGAATACCCCAAATAAAAAGATCTGTTTAAATGAAAATGTATAATATATTCTGCATCTCATTTATATCTTATTGTGTTGAAAGGCAGGCTAACATTAGCTAGTCTGTGAATGGGATATGAAGGAGATGATATACTTGTTTTAAAAGACTTAGGTATTCCTTTTAAACACTAAATTTCCAAAGGCTTGCAATTATTTAAAATATTAGTTCCTATTTTACTGACTTATTGCATTTAAAGAATCTAAATTAGAATTTAATTAAAGGATGCAAAAGGAATCGTTGAAAGAAGTAATATGCACATTAAAAACAATCCCTAATAAAGAAGATGTGGCACATATATACAATGGAATATTATTCAGCCATAAAAAGAAATGAAATTGAGTTATTTGTAGTGAGGTGGATGGACTTAGAGTTGGTCATACAGAGTGAAGTAAGTCAGAAAGAGAAAAACAAATACCGCATGCTAACACATATATACGGAATCTAAAAAAAAAAAAAAAGGGTTCTGAAGAACCTAGGGGCAGGACAGGAATAAAGACGCAGACGTAGAGAACGGACTTGAGGACATGGGGGAGGGGAAGGGTAAGCTGGGACGAAGTGAGAGAGTGGCATGGACATATATACACTACCAAATGTAAAATAGATAGCTAGTGGGAAGCAGCCACATAGCACAGGGAGATCAGCTCGGTGCTTTGTGACCACCTAGAGGGGTGGGATAGGGAGGGTGGGAGGGAGACGCAAGAGGGAGGAGATATGGGGATGTATGTATATGTATAGCTGATTCACTTTGTTATAAAGCAGAAACTAACACACCATTGTAAAGCAATTACACTCCAATAAAGATGTTAAAAAAAAAATAGAAAAAAAACCCCCTAATTCTATTCTCTTGGATCCTAGAAAATAAAAAGTAGAATTATTGTATTATTATTCACTTGTCCTAGTATAATAGATGTCAGCTACCTGGATGATTCCAAATCTTCTAGCTTGCTACAATCACCTGGTCCTTTAATACTTAAATAAAATTGTTCGAATATCCTGACTTACCTAGGGATGGAATCCTAGTCTCTTGTCAAGAAATGGGGAGTGGCGTAGCGGTTTAGGTTTCACCAAATCTCTGGTTCTAGGAGTCTCCTTCTTTCTCTGAATTTTTGATCTCCGCTGTCATCTCACCTCCTGTGGAGGCAGCCCTTTTCCATATAGGATCAGTAAGCTCTACAACCTCATTGTGCCCTGTCCAACTTGTGTGCAACTCCCCTTTTCCCAAAGTTTCACCCAATCTAGGCTGTGACTATAGCAAACTTAATGAAGAATTTGGGAGGAAGGTGGTATGGGGGTGGCATACGCCTCAAACAACTAGAATTATTTATCAAACTATCTCTGTCTTTCAAAGCATCTTTGCATTCCAACCACTGGGGAATTTGCACTATTTCTCGCCTCTCCTCAGCTCCAGCTTCCGTTCAAATCGCTGGCCAGTTTTATCTCCTCTTGCCTCCCCCATCTCCTTCCTGGTAAGATCACCCTCCCCCTCCAAGGTCCCATTAGCTCCTTTCACAGAACAGAACTGGAGCTCTTCACCCAGCCCCAGTTCATAAAGGCATGGCTGGGCAGGGTAAGCGGGTGTGAAGCACACCCTTTAAAGCACACTCCTGCTCAGCACAGACAATGCTGTCCCAGACAGGAATTCTGTAGTCATCAGTTTCCTCTCCCCCTTATAATAGGAAGTGATCTAGGGATTAAGGACTTAGAACTTGGCTGTGAGATGAGAGGGCGCGGCAGACAATGAGAATTTGGAAGAACTGTCAACCTTTATGCATGTAACAAGACCTAAACATCTTCTGCTCCAGACAAGGAGACTGAGACCTAAAGAGGTCAGGAGCCTTACTGGAGGTTATATAGCACTTTCAAGTTGTATACAACTGTCTGGTCCAGAACTGTTTCCATGAGCTCATGAAACAACTCAATTTCTCAGAAGCCAAACAACATTTCAACTCTATATGTTTAATTCTGGACTGTGCTGCCAGCAAAGGTCCCAGAGGAAAGAATACAGGCATATAGAGCAGGGTAGGCATGCAGCTACTGCACACCTAAATCATATTATTGCAAATACTCTGGTATGTTCAATTTTCAGTTCTCTGCTAACCATTCACGTGTAATTAATCCTCTAATTTCTCGGCATGATGTTGATCTTACGGAGGGCACTTTTCACTTAAATCCTTTGCAGCTTCCATCAGAGATAAAATGTCAAGCTGAAGCCTCCTTGTTCTGACCCAGAAGAAAGTGCACTGGTTACATTTCTTATGTTCCTAGAAAATCCAAGGAGGGTGGGGTGGGGAAGGAGAGGTAGAAGGAGAGAGAAATGCTTGTAATGGAGGAAGAGGCAAATGGAAAATGATCACAGCCAGCCATGTTGCTGAAATATGCCAAGAAAAACTATTTAACAGCATTATCCACTAGTAGAAATTCAATATCTTCTATAAATTAGGTTCTAACACTTCTGTCTTAAATTTGCCATAACAGATACCTAAAGAAATAATTTATAAATATTAAGGAAATAGGAGTAATAAACCTGAGAGCTACATTTGACTGACATGACTCACTGAAAGAAGCTTACAGGATAGAAAAATGTATCCAAAGCACTTCCATTCAGGGAAAAGAAGAAAGTCTCCTCAGCACAATTCAGACATTTAGTAACAATCTTGGTTGTAAACATTTATCCAAACAGTCAACAGGACAAAGAAAATGCTCCTGTGAAAACAGTAACCAGATCTTAGGGCTCTGGTCTTTGAAGTTTGAAATATTTCCCCAGAACTGCCACATTCTTCTTTCTCCCATTCCTCTAAAAGATCACAAAAGTAAATTCTCTTTTGTTCCCTCTTTCTGTTATCCTGCCAAAAATACACACTCACTGATAAAGCCCATCAGTGATTCATTACATACCATCATCCCAAGGTTTCCAGTATAAATGCCATATTAAATGAGCCTCTTCTGTTTTATTAATGCATAACAGACATTTAATAGCAATGATGGTGCCAATGATTCTTACTGTATCATACCATTGAAACCCAGATGTTTCTGTACAGACAGAAGCAAAGACACCAGCCCCCAGGTTCTTTTCCTCCATCTTATTTCCTTAGCAGTGGCAGAGCTGGGATTCATTTGGAAGCAGAAACAGTGGGATGTAACCTTTCTTTTCATATTTCTCCTTTTCTCTACAGATCAATTCCATTTTCTCTATTCCACCACTCATTATCAATAGAGAGAAGAAAGAAAGAATGAGAGAAAGAGGAAGAGAGAGAGGACAAAAAGGGGAGGACAGTCTGGGAATTAATTTAAGCTGAGAATCTATACTTATTTTTAAATTTCTTAACATGGACTAACAAACAAATACATGAAAATAATACACATTTTAATTTGCTTGAATTTCATATATAACTACCCCACTAAGGCTTTCCTAAAGCCTTAGTCTTCCCCAGAGCCTTCATCCAAAGCATTAATTCATTTACCAGTCAACGAATAGAGTCCACCGTGACTGCTACAAATTATAGTGCACATCAATGAACTCCTGTGTGGTGAAGACACTGCTCAGTTTGTGCTTTCTTTGTTGGTCTTGTCCCCAAGGAAACCTCTAAAGCACATATCTTTTTAAGACTCTGTAGGAAGGAGCTGGGACCTGGGTCTCCTTTGTGGAAACACTTTAGCTTCTCGGGGTCTCTGGCTGCTATGATGATGGCCTCCTCCAGACCTATCCACTTTGGGTCCTGATAAGAATCCTCAGTTCTGACCTGGCCCAGGCATCTGGGTCATGTGGGTTAATGGTCCTGGACAAGTACTGCTCCCCCTGCTTCAGCAGATGTCAGCCCCTAAACACACCAAGTCCCAGAGGCAAGGAAGGTGACAAAATTGGCCAGAGCAGCATGTAGGCAGTGAGAATGTTCACATAAATTAGAATTCCACTCTACCCAGGCATTATCCTAGAAATGAGTGCCTGTT
Organism: Balaenoptera ricei; assembly: GCF_028023285.1. NCBI lineage: Eukaryota > Metazoa > Chordata > Mammalia > Artiodactyla > Balaenopteridae > Balaenoptera > Balaenoptera ricei. The sequence continues at coordinate 115,016,166 of NC_082642.1, forward strand.
ATATTCCACTGGTGTGCAGTCTTACAAGATTTTGGTCTTCTCAGAGCAGTCTTCTGTCATCATTTTTGCAACTTAGTAGAATAACAATGACCAGAAGTGGGGAGAGAATAGAGGCAGAAAGAGCTTCAGTGCTTTCCCACATCTGTGCTATACCTATAATTCCCTCATACAGACAGCAATAGGGCCTCCACAGATGTTCTCTAGCCAGAGTTCTGTTCTCTGTATTTCCAAAGAAAAACCCAGGAAACTGAAGCATAAGAATACATATCGAAATTGTCAAATGGTATCAGTCACCAAGAACGTCTGATTTCACCTCTGTTTAACTCTAATTTGTCTCTTTCTCATCCCCTTCCTGCCACTTACCTCATTTAGAACCTCTTCACCTATCTATTCTCCACTTTTAATAACCCTTTAAGATACCAAAGGGTCAATAAAACAAGAATGAAAAAAAGGGATGAAAAAATATAAGTGCTCCTACCTCTTGTTTTAGGTATATGTAGGTATATCTAGTCGGGATCTTTTCATCCTCTGTTAACAAGGAATAGAGGCGCCTATGGCCCAGTTTTGCCTGTTCCAGGAAGCCTTCTATAACCTGTTAGCTCACAGGTGAATCCTCTCCCTCTGGTGCAGTTCTCTGTAGTCGATAGAATGCCATACTGAGATTCATAATATCTTGTTCTGTCTACCACCTCTGTGACCTCAAGGTTATCACTCAATGCCTGATGAAAGGAATTGTCCAACAAACAAGATGGGTTGTCTCAGAGAGACTATCTAACCACAGAAGTCTCAGCACATGACTGATGGCCCGCCACATTAGTACATCATGTTTGTCAGGCCCAGTACTGAACTCATGATCTTGTCTTCTACTTCCTCCTCCAACCAGTTTCCCTTCTCGCATTCCCTTGTTGTATGATAGGCACTGCCTTCTACCTAGAAACCTGAGCATCTTCCTCAGCTCCTCCTTACTCCCCACATCTAATCAGTACGACATTCATAAATATTCCTTGGAAAGTCTCCCCTTTCCAAGCCCACTGCTACTGCAGTTCAGACTCACCGTCACTCCCTTTAGCTGTACAAAATCACTGGACCAGCCTCCAGACTGGCTCTTCCTGGCCTCCAGAATTGCTCTTCCTCCAGTCTATTCCTCACCTACCTGTCTGGTTGAGCTTCCTAAAATAAAAATTTGATAATGTCACCCTTTCTTAAAGCCCTTTAGTTGTTTCTTAATGTTACAAAGTAAAATCCTGACTTCGTAGCCTGTCTTAGATCTTGCCCCTACCCACTTTTACACGCTAGTCTTCAGTTACCCCCATTAAGTCAGCAATTGTTCACCCCATTCCGCTCCATCAACACCATTCACCGTGGTGCCTGTGAGCCAGCCTACTTTGCCTCTGGCCTGAGATCACCTTCCTCACTTTGTTGTCGCATTCAAGACTCTGCTGGAGTTTCATCCTCACTGTGATGGGTCCCTTGAACTCCTTCAACTGTGGTACTGTGGCATCAGTCCACACCTCCAGCGTGGCACTGATAGCAATAGATTTGTTTATATGTTCGCCTCCCCCGCAGAACGTAGGCTCCTCTGATTGAACTTTGTTTGCCCACTGTCTACTTTAGGTCTTAAGCATAATAGGGTTTAATAGGCATCCAATAAATGCTTATTTAAGAAATTTGGTAGAAGGGTTCAGTCTATGAGGGGTCAGCAGGAGAACTGGAGAAGATGACCTTCAAAGCCCTTTCGAATTCTCGGATTTTCATTTGAGGATATTAGTCCCTTCCATAGTTTTGAAATCACATCTACTTATGACCCTCACCCATGACTTCGAGGTACTTCTCAACCTGAGCTTTAGACTAAAATGTCCACCTGCCTGTTATGTAACGTCACACACAAGCTAGTGGATATCTCAAATACATTCAGTATGTCCAAAATGAACTCACTTGCTCACACAATCTGACCCACCTTTCCTGTTTATTAATGACACCATCCTCCTCCTAGAGGCCCATGTTAAGAACATCCAGATGGCACCTTTCTCCTAAAACTAATCTCCACCTAGTCCTGTGGATTCCCCTTTCCCCAAACCAGTTCTTTTTTGTCACTCCATCCCCTTACAGTCTCCATCAGATTACCTGTGACTCTAATTAGTATTTATTTTATTCTGACTTTCATGATGTATTTCCATCTCTGTCCCAATACAAGATCCTGGAAGATTTCTGTATTATAACTGCAAATCCCACAACTCTTAGCAAAGGGTTTGCAGGTAGACAGCAGGTGTTCAACAAGTCTTGGTAGAATGGCTCAATGCATGTTAGGATGTTAGGTTTAAATTGCTTTAGGGGCATGTATCTTGTTATATACTTTTTTGTCCCCCTCCCAATAGTAAATGTAGTAAAAGGCATAGGAAGCAGGAAATACATATATTTTTTAAATTTAACACTGTATCTGGAGTTGCTGCAACAACTGGCTGTAGTTTTAATAAAAAAACACGCTCTGCTATTGAAAAAAAAAAAAAGTCCCTTAGACTCGGCTCCCAGCTGAAACCAGCCAGGATCCCTGTTTCCCACCCCTTCCAGTGGCCTGATGTGCGGCGGGGGAGGAGCAATGAGCAAGCTGGGCCCGAGGAGCAGGGAAGAGCGAGCTGGGGGAAGTCCCGGAAGTCATTGACCAGAGCAAGCAGCCGCCTCAGCCGGATCAGCTTGGGCTGTGGTCCCAACAATAACAGGAGCGCGGGCCGGGCGAGGGCTGCCGGGGGCCCGAGTCTGGGGGCGGAACCCGGATTGGGGGGGCGGGTGGGACGCTTCCCAAGGCCGCAGGGATTGGAGGAGAGAGATGAGGGGCGGTGGAGCTCGAGGAGTGGGCCGCGGAGCTAACGGGTCGACCGAGGAGAGAGCGTGTTGATTGGGTGACGCAGAGGGAGACGGACCAGAGCCGACCGCGGATTGGCCGTGGCGGGCTGTGAAGGCGTGGCCAGCGCGCGCGAGAGGGAGCGCGAGGGAGCTGGCGACCGCCCTGCCAGCTAGCCGAAGTCCGGGGCGAGCGCGGCGGGCAGGGGTCGGGTTGAGGAACGCGGCGCGGGAGGCGCGTCCCCCAGCTGCCCTCCGCGGCTCGAGCACCCCACTTCCTTCCCTCCCCTCCCTTGCGCTCCGGCCTGGGGTCTCCGGGCGGGGAGCGGAGGGAAGGGACGAAGGAGGAGGAGGTTTCGCGGAGTAAGGGGCGGAGGGGGTCCCGGAGCGGGGCGAAGCGCGCGCTGCCTCTCACTCTCCCGCCGCTGCCTTTGCCTCCTCGCCCGGTGCCGCGGCCCCGGGGCGCCCGCACTATGCAGGCGGACTGCCGGCCGCCGCGATGGCGAGCCGGGCGGTGGTGAGAGCCGGGCACAGCCCTCATCGTTTCCTAGTCCGGGCCGCGGCCGCCGCCCCCGCCCGGGCCGCGATCCCCCTCTCCCGCTCCTACCCCCTCCCTCCCCGCTCCAACTCCTCCTCCTCCCCCTCCCCCTCCCCCTCCTCCTCCTCCTCCTCCTCCTTCCCCATGCCTCTGTTCCTCCTTCTCTTACTTATCTTGCTCCTGCTGCTCGAGGACGCCGGAGCCCAGCAAGGTGAGTGGTCCCCGAGGAGTGCGCGGCGCGCGGAGCCCCGGGGGGGCGGTAGGGGCGCCGAGGGAGCCTCCTGGGCGCCGGGTGTCCGGGCCGTTAATGAATCTGCAGACGCGCGGGGTAGGTGCGGTGCGCTTCGGTGCGTGGCCAGACCTGGCCCCGCACTCGCTGGGTTGAGTTGCTGAGATGGGCTGTCTGTTGTCCCCCAAGTTGGCGCGGCTTTACTTTGGGGGAAGCCCATTCATTTTTCTGAAAAGAGGGAATTGAGACCTTGCTATGAAGGCCTCCTTTTGGCTATTGGATTCTTCTACTGGGGAAAGTCTTGGAGAGGAAAAGAAGTTCTGGAGATGTGACCCCTAATGTTAAGCTAAATGGATGGATGGACAGAGTAGAAATGCAAGGTAATTAAATAGCATTTAAATCTATTGAAGGCAAGTGATGATAATTATCATCTTTTGTCAATGTGCTCAGGTTCAAAATGGAATGATGTTTATTCTTGTTATCTTTGAGTCTTGGATTTAGAACATGCTGTTTGCAATCCCTGCCTATTCAGGATGGTGGTCTAGATTGCCTGGGTCAGACACTGGGTCTGGGACCTAGGGCAGCGTACTCTTGCCCAAATGGAGCGTTCCGTGTTAAAAGGGCAAGCCCTTACAGAAAGTGACAAAACTTTTTTCCGTCAACAATCCTTGAAAAAAAACTTTACTGAATAATCATAATGGAAAGAGAATGCCAGGCTGATTTCCTCCCCTTTTTTAGTACTTTTTTCAGGCAGCGAACAGCAATTTTTGAAACAGTTTGGCATCAGTTATTGAACACGTTTTTCCATTGCATTTCACTGCATTTTATTGCAGTGAGAGGGATAAGGATTGGATTGTTACTTATCGCTGGGAAGGGTTTTGGTTTTTGGGTTTTGGGTTTTGGGTTTTGGTTGATCTCCACATTTAAGTCCAGCTTAATGTTGCTCTCATATGGTTTTCAGTAAAGTATGGAATCATGGCCATAAGCCTGTCATTGTGAAGATGCTGAAACTTTGACAGGCATGTGGAAATAGAATGTAAATGGGAAAAATGTATTTGGTAAACTGACCTCTTTCAGACCTAGGCAGCATTCAGGTTTCAGTTAGATCATCTCCTTAAACGAATTCTTGAACATCAGCACTTAATAAATTAGTGTGAAATTCTTTCCTCCATTTAAGTTTTAGAACCTATGCTTCTGTTTTCCTCCTAGTAGAAAGAAAAAGCAAAACAGGCTTATATATGGCTAACACTGATTGATTGGGTCTTACTTTGTGGCAGGCACAGCCCTAAGTGATTTATGTCTATTAACTCACTTAATCCTCACCACAGCCATCTGAGATAAGTATTGTTATTCCATTTCAAACATAAGGAAACTAAGACACACAAAAAATAAGATACCTTGATACAGAACTCTAACTACATAACCAGAATATTCTGACCATTTTGCTTGTTTGAAGATCTGAAAGTGTTTATATCATGTTTAAAAAAAAATCTTTGAACAGTATAGAACCAGTTATATGTCTCCCCTCCAAATGAGATAATTGCCTTGCTTTTAGAATTTCTTAAGCCTGGTCTAATTAAACATGCAACATTACCTTATTTTTTTAAGTTTAATTTCAGTTTTTAACAAAGCATTTTAACATGGTTCTCTTTCACAGTGTCATGTTATATAAACATCAATGTAGATGAACACAAATAGAAATGATGCTGGTAATTTAAAAGACCTGATTTCTAGTCCTCCTGTTTATTGGGTAAATTTTTAAAAATCATTTAATTTCTTTGTACCTCTCAGTTTTCTACATCATGAATAAGAGAATACATACCTATTTCCTAGCTTGATGAAAATGAAATGCTAGTACACAGGAGTTTTGAAAAGGGTAAAGTACAAATAGCTATAACTGATTATCATTGTTAATCTTTTTTTAAATTTTTTTTAAATTTTGGGCTGCGTTGGGTCTTCGTTGCTGCGCGGGCTTTCTCTAGTTGGGGCGAGTGGGGGCTACTCTTCGTTGCGGTACGCGGGCTTCTCATTGCGGTGGCTTCTCTTGTGGAGCACGGGCTCTAGGTGCGCGGGCTTCAGTAGTTGTGACACGTGGGCTCAGTAGTTGTGGCTCGTGGGCTCTACAGTGCAGGCTCAGTAGTTGTGGCGCACGGGCTTAGTTGCTCCGCGGCATGTGGGATCTTCCCGGACCAGGGCTTGAACCCGTGTCCCCTGCATTGACAGGTGGATTCTTAACCACTGCGCCACCAGGGAAGACCCTATCACTGTTAATCTTGAGCTTACTTAATTGATAATGTAAGGGTAATTTAGGTATACATTGCCTGAAAACTCAGGAATTGTATGGGATTTGAATTCCCTAATTTTTAAAAATTATATTTCTTACCCAAAGGACCCTGATGCAGTCTGTGGTGGAACTGCAGTCAGTGTTACTAGTCTAACAGATGTGCTTTAGGGTCCACTGGGATTCTTCACATAACCTAAAAAGAAGTCTAATTTCAAAATGAGAAGCAGTGCTTTAAAAAGCCTATAGAATTTTTAATAATGGGAATGTCTACAATATTGTAATGTTAAGTTACAAGCTGGAGTTTTTACTCCTTTATAAGAAGTCTTGGTAAGAAGTCTGGAAGGAAATAATTTTTAAAAAAGATAACAGTTGTCTTTTGATGGTAGAGTTGTAGATAATTTCTTTATGCTTTTCCAAATGTTCTGAAATTTACATATAGTCACAATAAAAAATAAGCTGTGGGGCTTCCCTGGTGGCGCAGTGGTTGGGAATCCGCCTGCCAATGCAGGGGACACGGGTTCGAGCCCTGGTCCGGGAAGATCCCACATGCCGCGGAGCAACTGGGCCCGTGAGCCATAATTGCTGAGCCTGCGCGTCTGGAGCCTGTGCTCCGCAACAAGAGAGGCCACGATAGTGAGAGGCCCGCGCACCGCGATGAAGAGTGGCCCCCTCTTGCCGCAACTAGAGAAAGCCCTCGCACAGAAACGAAGACCCAACACAGCCAAAAAAAATAAAATTAATTAATTAATTTAAAAAAAAAAAAAGCTGTGAAAGAATGTTTTGTGATATATAGATTTCTTTTTTCCCTTAGCCAGCCTAGGTAGAAATGCATTGAATGTGTATGCTGAGGTAGAACTGTGCTTCAGGATTTTTTTTTAATCTTTCAGACATCATTTTGAAGTAGCAGAAGATACTACACTCATTCCAATTAATGCCATACATAGCTATTCCTCAGCAGATTTTCTGCTGACCAAGTGTTTTTTCTTTTTATTTGGCCCAGAATAAAATTTATCATTGGTCTGAAAACTTGTCAACCTTTCACAACAGAGATGTATTTTAACCAACCTTATTTCATTAATATATGTATAAATTCTGTTTATTCACATCTGTTTAACTATGATGGTGTTTTAGGCATGGCTTATATTTGTGTATTTTGAGTTCTAAGTTTGATAATAAATTTACCTTCAAAGTCTTTTTCTTTTTTATTGAAAGCATTTTTTGCTGTAGAATGTATGTCTTTCTAAAAAAACTTAAATTTGTGGAACTTATTATGCTGATTGCCTATTTGTTACCGTAATAAATTAACTTAATAGGAAGTTAAGGGTCTACTGTGAATGAATTTAAGTCTCTGGTTTACATTATGACTGTAGGAATTTGTGTCACCCCATCTTAGGAGCTCAGCTTCCTCATTTGTGTCATGGAGGGTTTGCCTACCTTCTGGGTTAGAGTATTATTTGAATGTGGTAAAATATCAGAGGGATTAATTTTAAAAATCCATTGAGACTGACTTTATGCCTATTAACATGAAATGTTTGTGAAGGTAGTGATTTTTGTTGGCTAATTTATCTATCAAACAAATCAGTTTCTTTCTTAAAAAGAATCATTCAATTTCACAATGATATTTGAACTAATGTGTGGAAAAAATATACAGTCTGTCAAGTAGTGCCTTTATTTGCTTGTGATGTGGGGAAATAGTTTCTGAACACTATTTGTGAATTGTCAGAAATGAAGAACATGTCCCTCTGCAAAGAACATTTGTGATTATTAGTAATATTGACATTGTTAATTTAGAATTTTCCGTTATCTTTTTTTCGGTCTGATAAAACATTAGGGCTCTTATATGTACTTACTGTTCAGAGGCAAAAATCAGAGCATCCTTTTCCTGCTATATTTCTGATTAATTTTACATAGTGAAAGTTAGAAATATAGCACATATTCCACATGTGTTAATGATCAGATTTAAAATCCACATTTTAAAAACTTGTAAATGAAAAATTAATTGTAAAATTACATGTTAATGATTTTTGAGTAGATTTCCCAATGTTATCAGCAGAGAGAAAACTTTATTTCCCTCTGGAAATAGTTAATAGTTCTATTTGAACATCTAAGCTTCATTCTAGAAGACCAACATTAAAAAAAAAAAAAATAGTGAAATGGGTATGAGTTAAAGTACCAGTACTAGAATTAAAACACAAATGAATTAATTAATTTCCAAAAAGAAAGAATCAGTATGATGAGGAAAGGCTAGATTTACATAGAGTTAGATTTTAAATTTAGGACTATACTTTACAAAATGAACCTGGGGTGTGAAAGCTTAGGTGGTAATACTGGGTATTAACTGAATTCATGCAAATAGTTAGTTTCCACTTCCACTTCTTGACTAGTTGGAAGGATGTGGAATGATGACATAAAATTATAAGGATCAGGAAAAGCTTTGTAGAGATAGTGATATTTGCTAAATGTAAATAGTGATATTTGCTAAATGTGATTGTTGAAATATGAAGTGAGACAGCTTGGCAGTTTTTCTTGTGTTGCTCATGGATTCAGTTTACTTTATAACAACCTTATGACTTTAGCACTTTATTTATCTTAAAAATATTGTACAGATAACAATTATATAACAATTACTCAAAACCAAAAACTTAACTAATAATTATCCACAGTCCTACCCCCTTATCTATCCATTTATAATTTTTATCTTCCTTTCTAGTCTATATTCACATATCTACATAATCTTATGTGGTTGTAATTTTAATAGTGTGGTGTTAAGTTCTGTAGACATATCATGTTAAAATTAATTTGTAGGCTGATTTAGCACACAGAAGCATACTTTGAAAATCCAGCAAGACAAAAATTTCAAAATCTAAAAATTTTTCACAGGATACTCATTATTTGTGAAGTAATTATTATATTGTTTAGAACTGCTATTACATTATTTTCTTTATTTGATTAAATTCTTCATTCAGGATAGGATCTTTGAGAAAGTATGTCAGTTCAAAGTGTTAGTTTAGAAACACATAATGCTAATTTTCCAGGTCCTTATGTGGATTAAATCAGTATACTCCCATGAGGACAAAAAATACAGATATTCAAATAAACTAGAATTTAATGAATGCCAGTGTCCACTGAAGCAGCTGGTATAACGGGGTGATCTTAAAAGGTTGCCACAACATCACCTACTAGATCCACCTGCACTCTGAAGGATGTGTAGTTGAAAGAAGAACTTTGGTCAGCTGCTTGAATCATGGGGAAGACCACAAGATGCAAGCTCCCTCAACTGCTTTCTAAGGAGAGTAGGCCAGGAGTTCCTTTCTTTTGTGGAGTACAGTGCAACGTGGAGTTTGCAGTTTAAGTGTGCAAACTTAATTGCTTGGGATAAGAGAGAAAATGCTGGTACTCTTTATCATTCTCTCATTAAAAACTCTCAGCATGAAAGAGTACCAACTATAAGCTCCCAGGGGTGTGTGCACATAGGTCGATAGAGTCCTGAGACAGTTACGATAGAGTAAAATATTGTCATTGTCTTCAGAGATCCTACAGGCTAGTTGGGGAAATAATTATCTTCAAGTTGGAGTATATGGATAAATAACCAAGGGAAGTTGCGCAGTGCTGTGAGTTTGTAAGGGAGGGAGAGCTCACAATGCCTGGGAAGTAGGAAAAACCTTGCTGATAAAATGATTTTAAGCAGGTAAGCTTTTAGGATTGGTAGGTTTCTAGTTCACAGGGATGGCAGACATTTCAGGAGTTAAGATCACAGCATCAGAACAGCAGGGAGTCAGGAAAGCATGTGAGTGTCAAAGCCATCCTTGCTGCTATGAGTAGCATGCCTCAGCCTCTGGTCCTGGCCCATTGCTTCCTCCTTGAGCCCCATACCCTGCACACTTGCCCCATATTTGGGCAAATATGGTTGCTTTCTGAGGGCCATGGTTCTGTGCACTGGGGTACTGCACTCTTGGAGCTACGTTAATACTTCCATAGTGTGGCCAGCAGCCCCTTTATAAGATACAATCCAAACTCCTTGGCATATTATATATGTAATTTTTTCAGAGTCTGGCCCCTCCCTTTCTCTCTGACTTAATCTCATGCCAGCATCCCTCACCCTTTGTATATAGTTCAGGTATAAGACTGAGATTTTTATTCCTCTAATATATAATTTCATCCTGTTTTGCCTTGTTCCCAGTACTGATCTCTTTACATGTGTCATTTTCTCCACTTGAAGAGAAAGACCCCCTTTCCTTGTGTGCTTGGTAACCTCCTTATCATCCTTCAAAACCCTTCTTGGGTATCATGCCCTCTGAGAAGAGTTCTCTGTCACCACACACACTCATCTCCAATAGTAATTTCCTGTTTTTTCTGTTCAGTCATTAATCACAATGTATATTAAATATTTGTTTCTGGCAGAGAGTTTTATTCATTTTCTTATTTCTAATACTTTCATGATGTCCATCATTCAAAAATATGAATTTAGGGGAAATCCCTGATGGTCCAGTGGTTAGAACCTGCCACTTTCACTACTGAGGGCCCAGGTTCAGTCCCTGGTCAGGAACTAAGATCTCACAAGCTACTTGGCGGTGCCAAAAAAAAAAAAAAAAAAAAGAAAAAGAATTTAGAACTCATTTCTGCAGTGAATCTGCTGCCCCAAGCACATTATTGGATGTTAGTCCCTGGGCACCTGCATGCCCTTCACACTGTTGTCCTTTGTCTGATTCCCTCAGTTAGCAGTCAGAGCCTGGGCTTCTCAGTTCCATGAAAATAGAACCCTTTCTTGAACCTTAACCTACTTGCACAGGGCCTAACATTCTGCCCAGTGTTTTTCCAGCCTCCCTCTTCCCAGGAGCTAGACCCCTTTGCTTTTGTAATGAGAGGAGTCCTCCTTCAACTGGAACTCTGAACAGAGCCGTGGTTTCTACTTAGAAAACACTGCTGTGCTCCCCTTTCAAATAGGTGGTCTTTAAGAGCTGTGCTAGCCTAAATCAGTGTCAGCAAGTGGGGTGCACTCCTTTGCCCTTTCTTTCAGATTCTGATTTGAATAGCCACCTCCAGCCTTATAAAAGTCCCCCTAGTTTTGGTTCTAGTAGTTCCCTGCCTCCTTTTTCTTTGCCAGCCGAAATTCCTGGATAACATTCAGGTAGCTACAATAATTTAGTGTCAGGAAAGTAATGAGAAGCAGGCTGAAAAGGTCGGTGGGGACAAGATTGTGGAGAACTTTCCTTGTGGGTCAGACTGAAGAGTTTGTACCTGTGACGTTAGCAATGACATCATCCTTAGGTACCTCTCCTTCTACCCAGTCCATCTCTAGGTTCACTTGTCTCAGCCCAGGTCAGTCATCTCATTGATGCTTTCCCCCTTGTCCTTGACAGATCCCATACCTGGCCCACGTGCCAGTCCCCACTGTCCTCTTTCTCTGGTTCTGGACAGCTCAGGGTTGCAGGAGAAAGGCCTGTGGCCTTTGTGACTAGATCTGCCTCAGATAAGGATGACGAATCAAACCTCACATGGGGATTTGTGCTCAGCTGCAGCATCATGACTGTCCCACTCCTCATCCCTGCACAGTAAAACTTTGCCTCCTGCCTTGCCTTTTCTTCTTCCTGAAATCATCTCTTACACCTTATCCAAAACACTGCTTCATCAGGGAATATAAGATGTGTTTTAGTATAATTTAAACTTCTGTGGTGCTTCTTACCTTGTACCTGGAAACATGCTCAGGATGCCACTGGCTTGTATATACATCTGTCAACTGGTTGCTTTCCAGGTACCCTATATCTCTGCTTTTTTCAGTGACCAACTTTCTGACAAGTAGACTACATCTGTGCTGTACATTTTCTTAGTGTCTAGCACACAAAAGATATTTGTTAAATGATGTTTCCCTTGCAGTCTAGCTTCTGCTCTTCTGAAACTGTCACTTAAACTGTGAGATTTTTTTTTCTTTTAAACCTGAGAGCTTTCTTTGTCTTCACTATTTTTTACGTGGGTGGACTTTGAAAGTATGGAGATATTGGAGTCAGACATACTTGTATTTAAATACTAGGCATGTCACTCTCAACGTTTTGAAATGTATAACTCACCTCTCTAGAATGTATGAGGGCTGTGATCAAATCTGTTGGGTAGTTGATAAATTTTGGTTCAACAAGTGAAACAACGTGTGAATGAAAATTTTGTTTCTCTTTCCCTACTCCACAGTTAAAATTTCCATTTTCAAGTGTTTGCTTTCTACTGAGATCCAGTGCTTCTGCCCCTTCTCCCCATCCCACTTATTGTGTAGGAAAGTTCACCCCTAGCTTAGTGAGAGGGGTCAGACCGCGCAGTGGAGGAGTGTGACAGCAGGGCGTGATTGTTCACATCTGTCCTTACGTGGCCTCCAACCCACCCAGACCGTAATACTGGTTTTGTCCCCTCCCTTTTGACCTCTCCTTTCTCTCTGCAACTTCCTACCTGTTGATAGATTTTAGCTTTCTTTGCTCTCCATCCTCAGATCATTTTCAGGTTCATGGTTTATCCCTTTCTTCCTGGCATGCCCTGTTTCTGGTTACTCTTTTTGTCCTAGATGCTAACTTTATAGGTCTGGATATGAGACAGACATTCTGTTGCATGGGTGGAGGAAGAGTGTTTTGGTTAGTGAGGTTATAGGGAACAGAAAATTAAATCTGCTTAAAGTAGAAGGGAAAAGTATTGGGACCATTCTGAGGTAACTTGTGGAATCTTCCTAAGAACTGAGCCAACCTAAGCCCAGGGAAAAGCAGGGATGCAGCGGGACCTCAGACACCAAGGACTCAGCTTAATTCTGTCTTGTTACAGTCTCGCTTTCTCTGCATGGAACAAATCATGGCTGCTGGCAGTCCCCAAGGCTTGTAGCTTCGACACTGGAGAGATTCTGGGGTTTCCCTAACATACAAGGTCCAGAAATGAGAGGGCCTCACGTTGGCCCAGTGTGAATCAGTACCCACCCTTGAACCAGTCAACTAACCAGGGGGCATGAGGTCATATGACAACTGTTGCAAACTGCGGAGTAGCTCCCAGAAGGAAAGGGGGGGTACTAGATACATAGAGGCATCATCTTCAAAGAGAGTGTTCACATTTATAGAATCCAGTGCTTTTTAGACAAGTTATTACCAAACCCTCACAATTACCTTGGGAGATGGGTGGTATTATTCCCATGTATAGTTGAGGATATAGAGGTTAAGTGCCAGGATCATCTCAAAAGTTGGCATAGCTAGAATTTAAATCGGAAAGTCTGTCTGATTCCCAAGCCTATGTACTTTTCTACTGTTATCACTTACCTACCAAGTGCCTGCCACTGGCTTGTTTGGGTTTATTATTTTCTAAATTCAGCAGCATGTGTTAAGAGGCTGGTATGCCCTATTTCTATGTCTACAGCTACCAAGGCGAACAGAATGCATTGCCTGTCTGTGATAGAGCTGTACAGCTGGTGTGGCAAACCGACATAAGTATGCATAATTAAGCATATTCGGTACAGTAAAGAGACTTTGATGATGGAAAGGGAGAGAAAGACCAGGGCTTTCAGAAAGGTTTCCCAAAAGAGACAACGTTGAGTAGGTATTTGCCAGGTGGATATGAGGAGGAAGGACCTTCTTCTCGGCAGAGCAGAGTAGCACGTGCAGCGGCAGGGGAGAGAGAGCGTGGAGCACAGAGGGAGTCACCCACAGTTCCAGAGCTGGAGCAGAGAGGTTGTGGGAAGAGTCAAGAGATGAGACGGGAAAGGGAGTCCGGCCACAGATTGTTATGGACTTTGTATCCTTGCTGAAGAGTTTGAGGTTTTATTGTATCACTGGTGAAGAACAGTTGAAGGATTTTTAAATAAGGGACCTACGTGACCCAGTTGGTGTCTAAGAAACTGGCAGGAGTGTGGGCAGTGGATTAGAGAGAGCAAAGAAAGGAAGTGGGGAAACCTGTCAGAGAACTATTACAGGGGCCTGCACTCCTTAAGAGGGATGAAATTTAGAGATACTAAGGAAACAAAGTATAAAACTTAATGACCAGTTAAATTTGAGAGAGCAAAGGTCTTTTAAAAATGCTGGGTTTTTTTCTTTCTGGAATCCTCTTCTCCCTGCTTTCCACCTCCCTCTTCCACCAGTATTCCTGCCTAGCTAACTGTTATTTACCCTACACACACACACACACACGCACGCACGCACGCGCGCGCACACCCTATCACATCCATTACTTCCCTGCAGCACTCATCGTCCCTGAAATTATTTACTACGTCTGTCGTACTACTCTGTAAACTCTGTAAGGACAGGGGCCTTGTCTGTCATTTCTCTTGTTCCTAACACCTGGTTCAATGCTTGGCACATGGAGGATGTTCCCTGAATGCTTGGGACACGCTGAGTTTGAAGTGCTGTGGAATTTCTGAGCAGAGGAGCTCAGTACAGGAGTGGATGACAGGTTTGAGGGTTAGGGGAAAGGCTGGAGACTACGGAGCATTCTCCCTTTCGGTGGTGGCTGAAGTTGTAGGGTGGGGAGATGGCCCAGGCAGCACAGAGGGCGGGGAAGGAGCTCTGGGGAGCAGCAGCATCAGCAGTCAGTAGCTGGAAGATAAGTCAGCTAAGGTGCTGGAGAAGTTGCAATTAGAGAGTCAAAAGAAGAACGAAGGTGGGGAAGGAGAGTTTTAAAAAGGAGGGAGGAAAGATAAGGAAGGAAGATGGGAGGGAAGGAAGGGACAGCGATGCCACATGCTGTAGAAAGGTCACAAATGATAAAGATGGAAAAGTATTGACTTTTGGCAGCTCGGAAACGGACCGCTTTAGTGAAGAGTACATTGGAGAGGTAGGTCTGCCTTTCCTACGGCCGCCGTAACAGATTGCCACAAATTTAGATGGCTTCAGACAACAGAAATGTATTGTTTTATAGTTCTGCAGGCTAAAATTCTGAAAGTAGGGTATTGGCAGGGCAATGCGCTCTCTCTGAAGGCTCTAGACCAGGGTCCTTCCTTATCCCTTCCTAGCTTCTGGCAATTGCAGTCTTTGGAATCCCTTTGCATCATTCCAGTCTCTGCCTCTGTAGTTATGCGGTATTTTCCCTGTGTCTGTATCGTGTCCAGATTTTCCTCTTTTTATAAGGACACCAGACATTGGATTAGGGTCTCTCCTAATCCAGTATGGCCTCATTTTAAATTGATCACATCTGCTAAGACCCTGTTTCCAAATAAGGTTACATTCACAGGTACCAGCAATTAGGAACATATAATTTGGTTGTTGGGACGGGGGTGGGCGGGGGGGAGAGTACAAGCCAACCACAACCGTTTGGAAGCTGAATTGCAGTATTTTGAGCCTAGAACGGGAAACAAAGAAGTAAGACATCGAATGTAGAGAACTGAAAAAAATCTCTCTGTAAAAGAAAAAAAAAGTGAGAAAGAAAGTGGTAGATGTTGGGGAACACTGGCTGGAGAAAGATTTTTTGTGTGTTTTTTTTGGTTGTTGTTGCTCTTAGTGTTTTGAAACTTGTTAAAGTGCGGCTCCTTCCTAGGCTCCACTGCAGAGCTACTTTACAGTATATAATTTGCAAAAAAAGGCAAAATTATACCTGTCATGCAAATATAAAATTAACACATGTCAAAGATTTTATTCAACTCATTAATTAATGAAGGAACCAGTAAGAAGTTGAAACATGTCCAAAGAATATTTGAGAAACTAGGTGTTTAGATAGGTAGTTTTAGGCTGTGATTGCTAGATTAGATGGCTAAAACTGTTCAGTGGCCAGTAGGGCCATAAACTCTAACATGTGGGATTATTTTTTTCAACTATACAGAAATTATATGCATCTGTACAAGACAACAATCTACAAGTTTATGTGTAGCCAAGACTGGGACCTTTAATCAATGATAAATAACAAATCCAATTAAGTATTTTGCCCTATAATCCTTGGGCAGCTTTTGGCCTCTATGACATTTAAAGGATCTGCTGCTCACCTTTATTTTTTTAACCTGTTTCCAAGTTTCAGGTAATGTTTCTGACATATTTATTAGGATCTATGGAGACAGAGATGGGGGCCTGAGAACCTTTACGTTAAATAGCCCTTAGGTGGTTCTAATGTTGACTAAATTTTGAGAACCACTGAGTAAGAGAATACTGAGTGGCTTTCAGTGCCCATCTGAGATCAGAACCTATTACTCTAATGACAACTATTCCCTGGATTGTGTGATTTTTTCCCAGTAGTGCTCAGCTCCTGGGCAAAGAGAGATCATGTGATCCAGGGTGGAGGGCTTGCCAGGCAGATCCTCAAGAAGGACATAGTGGCAAGGAAGTGAAGGTACCAGGAAGAGTGTAGTTCACACACTGGACATGAGGTCCAGGCTGGGTAGGGAAAGAAATGAGGCTAGGGCAAGACAGTAGATGGGGAGCAAAGAGAGGAGTTCACAGAAAGTGTGCAGTGGGTGTAAGAGAGCAGAAGGGTCAGGAGACTGACCGAAAGAGTGAGACATTAAAGTTGTTGAAATTTCACAGGTGGGAGTAATCTCCGGTAATGGCAAAAACAGTCTAGGCTGTGGTTTCATGAGTTACTGAAGTGAAGTAGAGGTCACTGGGGAGAAGATTGGTGAGAATTACTTTCTCATGATATACACTTTTCACAGGACACTGTACTTGAAGCTTTAAAGCTGATATAAATCTTCTAAAGTAATGAGCCATTGTTCTGATACCTTAGCTAGGCTGTGGCCAAACGCACTAGACCTACATGGGATGAGCAAAAGCCTTTCTGGTCTTTTATGACCATAATTACCCTCAAACATTTATTGAACACATTAGTATGGGTTAGGCCCTCGATAGTAGTTGTTTTCATACAGTATCTTTAAATTCTTACCCTCTGTGGTTTGAGATGTTAGTATACCCATTTTACAAAACTCAGCTTTAGCCATCAGTAAACAGCCTTCTCAAGGTCACAGTGAGTGGTAGGTAGGGCATTTAAATTCATCACATGACTCCAGAACCAATTTGCTTAACCATTATGTACTACATAGAGTGTGTGCTTGGTGGGGATTGAAGAGGATTTGTACATCTCACATTCCTTCATGTGATTCAGTTTTGTAAATTATCACACATGCAGAGATGAGTGTGGGCTTAAAAAAGCTTGAGCTGAGAGCTATTTCTTTTCCTTTAAATTGCCACAGTAACCCTCTTTAGGCTCTCAGTGCATATCCGTCTTAGGCAGTATTAAAAAAAAAATGAGTAAATTAAAATAGGACCTTGAATTATCTTTTTGAGATTGTTGTGATGCAACTTTAAAATCTTTAAGTAACAGGACTGGTATAGTACTTTTTAGTCTAAAAATTTGCAGTGCTAAATAATAGATTAAAAATCTTCATTGTAGTCAAATGAAATAGGATATCCTTGTTAACGCTTGCAAGTTATTCTTTTGAACACTTTTCTACGCTCTAAATGCCTTTTTTTTCAGTTTATTATAAGATCTCACAGATGTGTTACAAGATGTGACAGAAGTGACACTTATTTAGAGGGAGTATATAGTCAAACTCACCCGTTCACAGTGACGAAAATTCCTTGAAAGCTTATTGGAAAAGTATAAACCTTTCCTAGTTTCTAAGAATTGTAATGAAAGTTACATTGCTCTACATTTTTGGAATATTTGTGCAAGCTTCCTGCTTTTGTCTTTGTTCTTGTTAAAGAAAGTATTTTTAGAAGTCATACAGTATTCATGTTAATAAAATTAAATAATTAAGATAACTTATATTATTTTAATAGTAATGTGACTAAAATATGGGGTTAGCTGGAGAGTCTCATAAAATCAGCATCATGAGCACATATTTATCCAAAAAACATACTTGGTTTGAAGTTTAGAAAGCAGCCTAAAATAAGCATGTGTTCTTTGTTGTATTAATTCATTATTATTTAAATTAATGTTCTTTGTGTTTTCTCTAGGGAAAAGTAGTTAAAAAAAATTACTCAGCTATTTTCCTGGAACAGTATCAAAATTTGTATCTGGCTTAACACATCTGACCTGACAGTCTTCAGAGGAAGCGAACACATGTTCTATGAGTAATCCCCTAGATAAATCTGCAGCCAAACAACGGGGCAGTGAGATCAAATTCCAGTGTTTTTTCTCCACTGAAATAAAATTAAAATTCAAAAATTACATTTACAGGCTTCTACCCCTTATGGTCAGTTATAGTCTGGTGGAGACCATCTGCGGGGGTGGGGGGGGGAGGAGAAGAAGAAGCTGACAGTGATGGTGGTGACGATGGAGTTGGAGAAGGAGAAGGAGTTGTCGATGTGGCGTTGTTGGTGAGAGTGAGTGTATGGTCCTACAATACCCATTTTGAAAATTATTTTTCCAGTAGTGGTTACACTCTCTTTGTCAATTCTGCCTTGTAAAAATGAGTAATAGTAGGTGGTATTAGCCTGGTCACAGATTATTATTCTTTCCAGTTACAAAACTAAGCAGAAAATCTGGAGACTCTTACTTCCTGACCCTATTACCATCCTTTTTCAAACCCCAATGTTAAATGAGGGCCCCTGACCAAGAAAAATACTTGAGGGCTGCAGACTAATAAGAAGGACCTTTTTTTTCCTTTAACTTAAAGAAAAATAAAGCATTCTGTTTACTTCTTTGACCTTGTGGGGAAGACTGTTCCCTGGGTTGTACCCTTAGCAAGTAGAACAGCATTACTCTTTGAGCCAAAGGAAAAAGAACTAACCCAGATCTTCTGTTGGAGATGTCCTAACCCTTGCTCTACGTCAGCCCGTCTCAACCTCCACACTATTTGACTTTTAGGATGCATCACCCTTTACTCTGGGGAGCTGTCGTGTGCATTGTAAGATACTTCAGCAGCATTCCTGGCCTCTACCCACTGGATGCCTGTGGCACCCCCCCACCCCAGAATTGTTCCAGTGTCCTCCACCCACATTTGAGAACCCCTGCTCTCAGTGTATTAGGTGATTTGTTGATAATATTTTCCAGATTTTAGTGTTACTTTTAAATATTTTGTCCCATTTTAAGTATTTTGGTGTAGAATAGGCTTCGCTTTTAAGAACTGTAAAAATAAACTGGAAGCACATGTTCTAATTTGGGGGTAAAAGTGAGGACAAGGTCTTTTTCTGATTTGAGAATTCAACAGTGTCACCTTTGGATGCCTAGTACAGTGTTGTTCGTTGCACAGGTGGGGACCCTTTAGTGGGTCAGGAAGATATATTTAAGACACTTGAGTCAAGGTGTAAAATACATTTCTTACTTTGGAATAAGAGAGAAAAACATTTGAAAACTGCTGGCCTAGTGTCCCTTTCCAACTGGAATATTCGAAACATGTACTTCATAGCCGTAGGTATTTGGCCAGGCCAGCTAAGCTATTTATCTAGTCAGGTTACACTTATCAAATAGTCTTGGAAATATGGAACATGCAAATTTGTGCATTGCAGTAGATTTGAGACTTTCTTTTAACTTTAGTTTCTGGTACGTATCGTCTTGTTTGCGAGAGGAGGAAGCTCTGAACTCCATCACATATTTTAGAACATTCTTGGCACGTTACTTGTGGACTGTTCATGCCCTCCCCCTACACAAGATGCTGAAAAAAGACAGCTCCATTTTAATTGTTTTCTTCATCACCATGCATGCAAAAGTCCTGTTTTTCATCAGTTAGTATTTACTTTGTTAACTTTTGTAGGACCTATGCTGTATGGAGGAAAGGGCAGAAAACATTTTGTGTGTTTATTGAGAATCAAACATAATTATGAGCATAAAGATATTTAAGAATTGCTCCTAACACTCTGCTTGTAGTCTTTTTATAAAATTCATTTTAACATGACAACTTTAAGTTAAATAATAGCCTGTGGGGAATACATTAAATGCGACAATCTGCCATTACTAAGTCCTGACTTCAGCTGTTAATAGCAAAATTCTGGGCTTTCTGAAATCCATCAACACTTCTAATCACTTAAGAAGCTGCCTTAGTTTCATACTTACTAAAGAAAATACATTTATAGTTTGAGTTACTTCATTTATTCAGGGCTACTTTTTAAAGATTGAAACACTTCCAGAAAGCTCGTTTTCATCTTTTCAGTAGTAAGAGAACATTTTTGACTAGTTTCATATTTTTAGAAGATCTGTCTTATGATGGTTGTCTTTTTCTCTAAGGAAAAATGTTAATGATTATTCAAAAGTTATTTATATTACAATTCATTTATTTTCACAAGGGAGGTTTTTATATCCTTATGTTTTTAATTTAGATAATATCCAATAGAGATATTCAAGGTATTTTCATCGTAGTTTCAGGGGAAATTTGTGGTTATTTTTCTTTTCCTCTGAGTTGTATAACATTCTAAGTTTTATATTTGCAAAAGATCAGTGGCTATGTCACACAAAAACTCACAGGTTTTTTTAATGGTGCCGTTACGTATTATGATATTATTGAACTGCTATGCCTAGTTCTTGTGTGTGGAGTCAAGGCAAGTGTAGAAGATAGCTGAAGTTTAATGTTGGTTAAAAGCTAAACTTTGCGCGAGAGAGATTTGTTTAAGAAGCCAGATTGCTGGTTGACCTGTGAAAGCAGGCTAAGTAACAGTCCTAGTGTGGATTTGGCAATAAAATTTCTTTATCAGCAAAAGAATGAAGTATTGTCATCAGAATCTAGGTACAGAGTTGTTGTTCCTTCCTTAAAGCTAGTTTTGAGACTAGTTTGAGATAACTTTTTCATAGGTTAATGTACAGTTTCCTTATTCATTCAGTTAATAAACATTTTGCAACTACTACTTGTAGATACTGTTTTCTTATTCATAGGCTTTTAAAGCTTTCATCTGTTCTAGTAAATGATATCAGCACTACATTGTTCTTAAAAGTAAAAAATCAAGATAATATAAAATTCTGTTACACCCATCTGTATCCATATTGAGGTTAAAACTCAGAAGTGTCACTTCTAATATAGTTTTCTTTGTTTTAAGTTCTGAACTCTTCCAAAAGGTGATTATAAATAGCTCTTTTGAAAGAGAAAATACTATTATTTTGAAAGGATGTATTCATTTTCCTATTAAAAAGACATTCATTTGAATCCCATCGTTAGGAACGCTAAGCGGTGCAATTGGAGCAGCAGCTAAAACTTCTTAATCAGTATTAACGCCTCCTTCCAGGTGCTCAGTAGAATGTCAAATTTTATGATAAAGGGAAGAATGCAGATATTTGATTTTTACAAACAATGTGTTAACTGTTTCCATATTCAGTTGCTGAAGAAATTTCTGGAGCATTTGCTTAATTATTTAATGCTGCTACCAAGATATGAAGGTCATTTTACTAATCTTTAATAAGTCTAATAAACTGGTTTTTTGTCATCATTCTATAGGGGAAAATGAGGCTTTTGGGGAGGGACTACTGAAAAGTCAAATTTCAGTAGAACATAAAATTAAACTATGAAATATTGCTTTAATGCCTTCAAGAAGGAATGCCTTGCATCGTGTAATATGGTCAGAAATCTGCATAATCTTTAGTATAGTTTAAGTGTTTTTAGAAATCATTTGACTTCTCACAGGGATTTTTGAAGGGGTTTGTGCTATTTGTAACTAAATAGATGAAGCTGATCATATACATTTATTTTTATAGTTGACATTTATTTTGAACAATTACAAAGAATTGATACTCTTAAAGACTGGATTTATTATGACATATATATATAATTATTGCTAAGTTATGTTTACTTCTATTTATTTTGATTGGAAAGTTCTTTGAACTCATAAATTATAAAGGTAATCATTGATTATTTTGACCTAACCTGGCTTCTCCTGGCTCCTGTGAGTAGATCTACTAAGAACTATGTTATCTGTTTTATCTTATGTAAGGAAGGTATTGGTGGTACAAAATATCTGATGTCATACATATTTTAAAATCTTCACACAAAATCCTGATTATTTGTAGTGTAAGTTAAAGATGTAAAGAATAATTTATCGTTCTTTTAACTTTTTTTTTTTAAAGGTGATGGATGTGGACATACTGTACTAGGCCCTGAAAGTGGAACCCTGACGTCCATAAACTACCCACAGACCTATCCTAACAGCACTGTTTGCGAATGGGAGATCCGTGTAAAGATGGGAGAGCGAGTGCGCATCAAATTTGGTGACTTTGACATTGAAGATTCTGCTTCTTGTCACTTTAATTACTTGAGAATTTATAATGGAATTGGAGTTAGCAGAACCGAAATAGGTAGGAAATTTTCAATACATCATTGCCCCAAGTTTTAAAACTGAAGCAATGTTTGATACTTAACATTGAATAACTATGCCGTATAGGATATGTGGGAAATTATTGAAATGTGTGGAAATCTCAAATTTGAATGTTCTTTTGGGAAGAGAAAATTCTTATCTGTTTATTCACTTTTCTAATAAGCGTGTGTTGGTACCTTTGCAACAAGATGCCACTGTACTGCTTCTGAGGAGGAGGAAGTTAGTTATCTTTTTTTGTTCATTTTGTTTTTCTTTGATCATTCTATTTGCAGTTAAAGAATGTAAGTATAATTCATGCTTAGGAGTCAGTGTATCATGGTAATTAAGAGCATGGGTTTTGGATCCAAACTTCCTGATATTAAATACTTCTGCTGTTAGCTTGCCGTGTGATCTTGGGCGAGTTACCTGATCTCTGTTTCCTCACTTGTAAAATAGGGCATGAACTAGTACATGTAAAGTGCTTAGAACTGTACCTGACATATAATATATGCTTAGTAAATATTAGCTGCTGTTGTCTTTATTCTTAGCTAAGAGCAGCTGGTTCTCAATTATGGCTGCATATTAGAGTCACTTGGGAAGACTTTTAAATAACACTATATACCTGGTCCCCATTCTAGAGCAGTTGTATCAGAATTGATTCGGTGGGACCCACACCTCAGTATTTTTAAAGCTTCCCAGGAGAATATACTTTGAAGTCAAGTTGAGAACCTTTGGCTTAGAGATCAGCACCTTTCTCTGAAGCAGGAAACATAGCAAAATTTGTAAGGCTGTCTTGGTGAAATAACATTATAACATGAAGAACTCTAAAATTCTCTGTGAGTTTTATTTGGAAAGACTTATTGATACAGGTGTGTAAAATGTCTTTCAGAACTATGAATGGAGCCCACTATCTTGTTCTTTAAGCATCATGTTCATCTTCTGGCCTCCTCTCCGTCTCTAGTCAAACCCTTCATCTCTTCTCCACTTTTTGGCCTCTTATCTATGAGAGGAAAAATTCCTGGCCTGCTTCCCTGGCTGCTGATTGATAACCTCTGTTGTCTCCCAATCAACTCTTGATTAACCTGGGTGCTTGATCACCACGTGCATATTGCCACGAATATATGGTCTTGGATAAGCTTTTAGAAACTCGAATCGCCTGAGGATCTAGAAAACACTATTACTGTAATACTGATAGAAGACAGTTGCATATTAAGTGCCTCCTGAGGAGATGCAGTAGGGAGTAAGTGAAACCACCTCAGCAGTCTTGAAACAATAATGAAAAAATGTGAACCACAATCTGATCACGCCCCTAGCAGTTTACACGAAATAAAGGAGCTAGAGAAACACATTTTATCAACCATAAAGATTCCTTTTTTTAAAAATGCCACTTATATGTAAAGGGGAGGAGGTCGGGGGAACTGTCATTCATTTAGAGATACATCTTCCGAAAGTCGTGTGTGGACCTTGTGACCTTGTTTAGGTCTTGATTCAAACTAACTGACTGCGAGAGGACATTTTTTTTTTTTTTTTTTTTTTAAGGTTTAATTCATTTATTTATGGCTGTGTTGGGTTTTCGTTTCTGTGCGAGGGCTTTCTCTAGTTGTGGCAAGTGGGGGCCACTCTTCATCACGGTGCGCGGGCCTCTCACTATTGCGGCCTCTCTTGTTGCGGAGCACAGGCTCCAGACGCGCAGGCTCAGTAATTGTGGCTCACGGGCCCAGTTGCTCCGTGGCATGTGGGAACTTCCCAGACCAGGGCCCGAACCCATGTCCCCTGCACTGGCAGGCAGACTCTCAACCACTGCGCCACCAGGGAAGCCCGAGAGGACATTTTTGAGAAAAGCAGAATCTCAAATTCTGTGGTAATGTTATATTTGTGTATTCAAGATCTGATTTGTTAGAGACATTTTGAAGTTCAAACAAAACGTCTCTGATTTGTTTTTAAATATTTCAGAGAAAAAATGGTAGGAAGAGGGCAGGTGAAACCAGAATGGCACACGGGTGAAGCTGAGCCATGGGCACATGGGAGTACATCTCTCTACTTTGATGTAGTTTTGAAAATTTCCATACTGAAAGTGCTTTTTGTTAAAAAAGAAAACCATAGGATTATGTATTTGGACAATAAGTAGTGTCATGTTGCTAGGCAGGAAGAGTGACATGGGAAAAAAATTGAGCACAGGTTTTATTTAAATCACTCACTGGGTTCTCATCACAGCTCCCGGACTTCACTTGCTGAGAATTCTTTCTACAAGTCATCAGCCCAGACTTCAAAGTCATCATCAGTACTGTAGGAAGATTAAATGAAATAATATTTTACAGTGCTTGGGGTGTAGTAGGTGTCCACTACTCAGCTCTCCCTTATTTCCATTGGTTTTTTCCTTATTCTCTCTTCATACAGGTGAATGGAAAGCTGTAGAAAGGTCAAGGAGACCAAGTGATGATGGTTCCTGTTGGGCTTTAGTTCTGCTCCTCCCCCCCATCACCACCTACTATATATCCACTGGTCCTCCATTTGGGGAGCAGTTTGTGGTTGGTGGTAGAAAAGTAACTTTCCTGACATCGCAGAGAAATAAAGGTCATTCAAGAATAACTGTTCTGGTTGAAGTAGATATGCCAGGAATTACAGAACAGAAACAAATACATGTGGGCATCAAGATTCCAGTGATTATGGTAAAGAATCCTCTTTTTCCTATATTGTCTTTTCTCAGGGTCCCTTCTGAACAGAGGCAGGTTCAAATGAGCTGCATTTTCCTATAAAAATGTTTCCTATTTTGGTATAAAGCTTAGATTTTTGGGTTTTTTCTCTATAGGTGTTAATTTTAGGGACTTTTCTCCCCTGAGGGATGGTATTATGGAATAATCAAGAAAAGAAAATAAAAGGAAGAATGGTTTCTCAAGGAATCACTTTTTAAATCATAAATTCATTAGAATGTGTTTTAACTGATAAAGCACTTTTGGACAGTTATTTTCTATTTTTTTGGAATGGGCAATAATGGGTAATATTATTTAAATATATGAGTTTATTATGATTTTATATAACAACTTTCTAAATAGCTAGACTGTCCAGAAATCTTTGTGAAATTAGTGTAGTGGTACTCATTTCACTGACAAACAGGATGTGTTTAATGATAGAGTTAAGATTGGCTCTCTAGGTCTGTCCCTTTTTTAGGCAGATTGTATTAGAATGAGAAAATTCCATTGTGTCTTGAATTTTACTTTTCCATTTTGATTATTCTTTAATCCCTGGTGTCTGAGACATAGTGGTTGCTCTGTAAAGATGAAAATTAAAGTAAAATCATTCATTATTAATCTTAACTTTTTCTGTACATATATAAATATATATCTCCAAACTATTTTGCAACTTGTTTTTTTCTCTCTTAATATTTAGACATCTTTTCATATTGGTCCATAGACATCTACTAGCATCATTTCCCCGATGGATATTGTTGATAACTAGTCCAAAAATGAAATTTAAAACCATATTAAGAAGAAAAATCTTTGCTTATGTGTAACCTTTTCTCACTCTATTGTATATATTTTCTTCCTAGATTTTGCTTAAAATTTCCATTTTAAATGAACTTTTTTCGGGATGAGAGATATTGTGGATGGATCTCTGAAAGAGAAGCTAAATATTTTAAAACCTAGTAGCTATTAAAGGAAAATGCATTCTGTAGAAGAAATGTAAATGTGTGTCTGTGTGTTCAAAGTTATATTTAAAGATGTAACATTCTGTCTTACACCTTCATCAAAGTACCTTTTAAAGTTGTCTCTTAAGTCTTCAGATGACATTTACAGAGAGGGAAACTGAGGTCCTCAGGGCTTCATCTGGTAAATGATTCCATGTCTCTTGTGTTTTCAAAAAAGTTTCTCTTTCTGTATTGTTTGTCCCCTTTCTCTCTAATATGCTTAGGTCTTCCTAGTTGAAGAGAAAAAATAAATTTTCTTTCTCTTTACCACCAGACCTCTTGAAAAAGGTATAGTGATGATAATATTAGGTATTTAATGATGATAATGATTGCTAATATTTTTTGAATTCCTATTCTGTAGAGGCTCAGGCTAATAATGAAAATAACTACCATGCGTGCAGTGCTTGCTATGTGCCAGGTACTACTCAAATCACTTTTATCAATTAACTTATTTAGTCCTCACAAGAACCCTTGAGATAGATACTTTTATCACCCCCATTTATTACTGATGAGAGACCTGAGGCACAGAGAGGTTGAATAACTTCCCCAAGGTCACACAGCTAGCAAATTGCTAAGTGGGATTCAAACCTAAGCACTCTGGCTCCAGAATTGGTGTCTTTTACTGTAAGCCCTTGACACACTTGATACCATTGAATCCTACAAGAATCCTGTACATTATTCCCATAAAACAGATAAATAGAAGATCAGAGAAGGTAAGCAACTTGCCCAAAGTCATATAAGCAGAATTGGGACTTGAACTAAGGTCTGGCTAATAGCAAAGTCCATAATCTCAACCACTAGGCTATAGAGTAATAGATACCAGCTATTACTCCTTAATCTTTTACTACATGGTCTCCTTACTGCAAACTGTTGAAACTAGCAACTTTTTAATAAACATTAACTTTTTCCTTTTAGCTATTTATTTTGACATAAATTTTTTTTTTTTTTTTGGCCATGTGACGGCTTGCAGGATCTCAGTTCCCCTACCAGGGATTGAACCCGGACCATGATAGTGAAAGCCCAGAATCCTGATCACTAGGCCACCAGGGACCTGACTATTTTGACATAATTTTAGACTTAATAGAGAATTTGCAAAAATGGGATAATTTCCATAAACATTTCACCCAGTTTTCCAAATGTTACCATTTTACCACATTTGCCTTATCCCTTTTCCCCACAAGCATACACTCTTTTTCTAAACTGAGAGTACTTTCACGCTTGAAAGTGCGTGATGTTCCTTTACCCCTGTATATTGTGTTTACTTCCTAAAAACTAGGGCATTCTCTTTACATGACCACAAAACAGTTATCACAATTAAGGAAATTAACATTGATGTAGGACTGAGCTACAGGAGCTGCTCAAATTTCTCCAGTTGTACAAATAATGTCCTTTATAGCAAAAGAAATTCTCAGATTATGTATTGCATTCAGTTGTCACATCTTCTTAGTCTCCATTACTTTGGAGATTAAAGGAGTGGACAGTTCCTTGGTCACTCCTTGTGTTTTGTTACGTTGACATTTTTGAAATAGATAGGCCAGTCATTTTGTAGGATATTTCTTAATTTGGATTGTCTGATGTTTCCTCATGATTAGATTCAGGTTACAGACTTTTGCAGGAATGCCACAGATGTGTTGTTCTCAGTACTTCCGATCAGGAGGCTCACAATTTTGATTTGTCTCATTCCTGGTGATGTTAACTTTGATCTATTGGCTAAGGTGATATCGCCCAGATTTCTACACTGTAGCTATGTTTCCCTTCACAATCAATATGCATATCGTGGGGAGACTCTTTGAAATGATGTAAATACTCTGTTACTTACTAAACTTGCACCCACTAGTTTTGGCATCCATTAATGATTCTTTTCTGAATCAGTTGTTATTATGATAATTGTCAACGGTGGTTTTCTTATGTCATCATTCCTTTTATGTTGATTAGGTTTTTCTTCCCTACTGAAAAAATGAACTTTTCCTTCTCTCCTAGTTATTTGTTTGTACCGGTGTGGACTCATGGATTCTTGTGTTAGTCCGTTGTTTATCATCCTTTACTATCATTTGTTTTGACTCTCATATTGTCCCAAATTTCCATTGGGAGCCTCTTCAGACTAGCTCCTGTCTCCTTTTGTGATGTCCTCATCATTTTTTAAGTACTTCCTTCTGGTCTGGCACAGGATATTCTCGATTTGTCTTGTACTTGTCCTGTCTCAACCCTGAAATCATCCATTTCTTCAAGGAATCCTGTTTCTTTTTAGTGGAAAATGGTATTAGAAATCAATATCTAGTCTGTAACTTCAGGCCAGTTGGCTGCCATGCCCTATTAGCAGATAGATTTAGTAGATAAATATATGTATATATGTACTTACGTATATACAGGTACGCACATTATATCTTTTTATATTTATCTACCGATATTTATTTAAAAGCATGAGTTCATACTGATACCTTTAACCCTAATCCAGCTTCACCAGGTTCATTCTCTTCCTTCCCTTTTCATACTGGTAATCACTTCTCTGACAATGAGGTATCTAGCTTCTGTTGTCTACAGTATATGTACTTAGTTAACTTATTTGTTTAGTGCTATAATACACAGAAAATAGTTTCAGAATTGCTAATCCATGCTTCTAAATCAAAGAAGCCTGCTACCTAGAATCCATACTTGCTTAGTCTTAACCTGAGGACCTTTAATCTAAATACTGTGTTCAGTATTGCCTGGGCTAGATTTCCCCCACCACCTCCTGCCCTCCAGTGTGGTTATGTTATTATCCATTTGTAGTACAGTTTGGTTCATTGACTTCTGTTCATATTCCATTGTAGGCTTTTTCTCTAGTTAGTTTTCTTTTTCTTTTGTTGAGAATGTGAAACATTTACATGTTCATGAAACAATGTACATGAAACATTTATGGTTCTCAAAGTTAGAACTGTACAGAAAGATATACTTAGATGAGTGACAGTCCTTCCTACTTCACTCCATATTTTCTGTCCTTTCCACCCCATCCTCACCCACCCCCTGTAGCTAACCAGTTGTATTAGTCTTTGTTTTATCTTTTCTACTTCCTTTTTTGTACAAATGATATATTTAGATTTTATTTCCCCTTATAAAAAAACCCTAACATACTATTGATATTCTTTCCTACTTTGTTTTTTCTCCCACTTAACAATGTATCCTGGAAATCATTCCACATCAGTTCATAGAGATAGTCCTTATTCTTTTTACAGCCACAGAGAACTCCATAGTGTGAATGTACTGTGGTTTAACCACTCATTTATATCTGGATATATAGATTGCTTCTGTTATTCTACGGTTACAAACAGTGATGCAATAGATAACTTAATGCATATGTGTTTTTGTATTCTTGGAGGTGTATCTTCAGAGTAAGTTCCTGAAGTGTAATTATTGGTTCAAAAGGTAAGTGTATACATAGATTTGTTAGCTATTGCCAAATTCCCCTCTACAAGGATTGTGCCAATTTACGTTTCCACCAGCAGGGCATAAAAATGCCTGCTTTTCCACAGCCTTGCCAACAGAGTGTGTTGTCATGCTTGGTAAGTTTTGCCCACTGATAGGTGAGAAATGATATCCCAGTATAGTTGTAATTTGCATTTCTCTTACTATGAGGAAGATGGGACCTTTTATTTATTTTTTAAAATTTTTACTGAAGTATAGTTGATTTACAGTGTTGTGTTTAATTTCTGCTGTACAGCAACATGACTCAGTTATACATATATATTCTTTTTCATGTTCTTTGCCATTATGGTTTATCAGAGGATATTGAATATAGTTCCCTGTGCTGTACAATAGGACCTTGTTGTTTATCCACCCTGAACCTTTTATTTATATGTTGAAGGTCCATTTTTTTAAAAAAAAACATTGCCCGCTCTTTCAGGTTTTTTGGTCTTTGTTTCTCTTAGGTATTAGGAATTCTTTTATCTTTTAGTGATATTAGCCTCTATGTGATATATGATGCAAACAATTTCTCCTAGTTTGTCAGTTGTCTTTTGACTTTGTTTATGAAGCTTATTTATAGTGGGGTTTTTTGCCATGTAAAATTTTTTAAATGTAGTAAATTCATCAGTCTTTTGCATCTGGATTCTGAGTCATATTTGGAAAGCCTCTCTCTATATCCCTGTTAAACGTAAATTTACCCATGTTTTCTTTTGGTACATTTATGTGGTTTCTTTTTTTATATTTAGATCCCTGGTCCACTTGGAGATATTCTCTTTTATGGTATGAAGTGTAGATCTAATTGTATTTTTTCCAGATGACTAACCACTTGTCCTAGCATCAGGCATTTAAAAGTCTGCCTTTGCCCCAGTGGTTTGAAATACTACCTTTATCATATACTCAAATTCTGTATGTACTTGGGATCTGTTTCTGGACTTTCTGTTGTGTTCCACTTGTCTATTTAGTCATATACCAGAACCTCAGAGTTTTAATTATAGAGGCTTTATAGTGTGTCTTAATGTCTGATCTGGCTAGTCTCCCATTATAGATATTCACTTCTGGCATTTTCCTGGCTATTCTTGCCTGTTAATTTATCTGTCAACTGTCCAACTTCATAAAAATCGTTGTTGGTATTTTTTTATTGGGATTATGTTGTTTGTAAATTGTCTTTATGATGTTGAGTCATCCTGTTTAAGAATAAGAGCTGCTTTTTTTTCCATTGTTCAAATCTAATTTTGTTGTCTTTCAGGAGTATTTTAAACTTTTTCTCATGTAGGTTTTACGTATTTTTTGCTAAAATTATTCCTAAATATTTTATCTTCTTTGTTGCTGTTGTAAGTGGAGGTGTTTTTGTTTTGTTTTATTTTGCCATTATGTCCTCTGGTTTCTAATTATATGAAGACTGTTGATTTCTATATGTTGATTTTATATCCTGCTACTTTACTGAGGTTTTTTTTAATTTTATTGTTTCAGTTAGTTTTATCACTCACTTTCTAGGGATTTCTGGGTACATAATCACATCTGCAAATAGAGTTTTACTACTTCTTTTCCAATTCTTATGCCTATGATTGATTTATCTTATCTAATTACATTGGCTAATACCACCAATCAATACCATGTTAAACAGTAATGGAGATGGTGGGCATCTTTTACTTGTTCCTGGTCTTAGTGGAAATGTTAAGTGTCTTAGTCAGCTTAGACTGCCATAACAAAATACCACAGACCAGATGGCTTCAACAAGAGAAATTTATTCTCAGTTTCTGGAGGCTAGAGGTCCCAGAGGAGAGAGAGAGGAAGAGCCTTATTCTCTCATGTCTCTTCTTATAAGGACACTAGTCTTATCAGATTAAGACCCTACTCTTAAGAC
Organism: Balaenoptera ricei; assembly: GCF_028023285.1. Lineage (NCBI taxonomy): Eukaryota > Metazoa > Chordata > Mammalia > Artiodactyla > Balaenopteridae > Balaenoptera > Balaenoptera ricei. The sequence goes on from NC_082642.1 coordinate 115,047,193, forward strand.
CTCATTTAACCTTAACTACCTCCATAAAGGCCTTGTCTCTAAACACAGTCACACTAGGGGTTGAGACTTCAATGTATGAATTTGGAGGAATGCATTCAGTTCATAACAGGAAATATCCCTTGATTGCTGTTTTCTTGAGTGTTTTTCATTAGGAAAGAGTGTTGAATTTTATTGGAAAGCTTTTTTTAGCCTTTATGAAGATGATTATATAATTTTCTCCTTTGAATCTTTTAGTATATTAATGGATTCGTTAATATTGAGCCAACTTTGTATTCCTGAAATAAATATCACTTGGTTATGATGTGTCATTCTTTTAATATGGTATTGGATTCTGTTTCCTAATATTCTGTTTAGTATTTTTACATAAATATTGATGAGTGATAATTAATGCACAGTTTATTTTGCATTGTCTTTATCAGGTTTACGTATTGATGTTTCATATTAAATAAAAAGTTTTCCTCCTTTTCACTTATCTGGAAAAATTTAGAGAGCATTTTAACAAGCTAGTTTTTGAAGGTTTCACTCTGTGAAACCATCTGGACCTGGTGCTTTTTTGTTAGGGTAGGTCCTTAATAGCTTTCTTTAAAGGAGAATGGTCTGTTTCAATATTCTGTCTCTAAGGAGTTCAGTTTTAGTAAACTATTTGCCAAGCAAGTTACCAGTTTCACCTAGGTCTTCAAATTTATTTGTAGCAGTGTCTACAAAATAGATTCTTATGATTTTTTTCCTAATGGTTATTTCAGTGTTTTTTCACTAGATATTTCCCCCCTATCATTTCTTGTTTTGTATATTTGTGCTTTTGCTCTTTTTTTTTTTTTTTTAACCACTTTGTTAGCTAGTGGTTTGCCTATTTTGTTGATATTTTTCAAAAAATAGATTTTGATCTATTAATTATAGTTAGATCTGTTCTTTTTCTGTTTTCTGCCTTAATAATCTCTGTTTCTAGTTCCATTATTATTTCATTTTCTTCTATTATTTTCCTCATTATGCTTGCTTTTGGCTTATTTTGTTATTTCTTCCTAGCTTTTAACCAGGAATTTAATTTATATTTATTCTTTCATTTTTATTGATAAAATTAGCTAAAGCTGTGGATTTTACTTTGGTCACATATTTTAAGACTGATATACCAGAGATTGATTTATAGTATTATTATTTTTTAGGAATTCATTAATTGTGTTTTGTATTTCCCTTTTAACCACTAATAATTTTAATTGTTTATTATTGGATAAATAATAGATAAATAGATTTATTTCAGTTGGAGGTACCCTTCTTTGTTACTGTTAATAATTTTTAGCTTTATTGCATTGTAGTTGGAAAACATTGTAATATTTCTACTTTATGGAACTTGCTTATATTTTATGTATAAACCTAAGATATAATCTTTTTTGTGAATGTCCCATGTATGCTTGAGAGGAAGATTTATTCTGTAATATTAAGATGTAAAGTTTAATTTGTATCCAAAATATCTATCTTATTATGCTGTTTAGGTTTTCTATATCCTTATTTTTATCCACTTGATCTCTTATTAGTGTGTCTTTTTTCTTTTTTTCTTTCTGTATTTCTTTGGGCTCTTGCTTTTATAAAGATGATTGCAGTGTTATTGCATAGCTATTCATAATTATAATGCCTTCATTTTAAACCGTGACTTCTAGCATTAAAAAGTTTCTCCTTTGTCATATTTAGTTCTTTTTAGTTTGCATTCTTCTATGTCTGACATCAGTATCACATACACACTGTCCTCCTTATCTCTTATTATATTCATTTGCTTGGTATACCTGTCTTTGCTCATTCCTTTATTTTTAGCCTTGCTGAATCATTTTGTTTTGGGTGTGTTTCTTATATATAACATATTTGGGGGTCTCATTTTGTGAACTAAATTGAAAAAATTTTTTAAAATAACTGAGTTAAACCCATTTGCATCTGTTTGTAAAACTGAAAGCTTTTTTGTCTTAACTCTATCATATTATTTTAAGTTATAATCGTGTGTGTTATATTTGCTGTGTTTATTTCTTTACGTTGTTTTCTTTCCTTCTATATTTAAACTTCTTTTGGAGTTTAATAAGTTTTGTGGTTTAAGTGTTAACCTTCCAATTTTACTTTCTTAAATACCTCTAAATCCCCTCTTGTCTTCATCTTTTACTATCTGATTTGTCTATTTTTAATGGTGTCTTTTAATTCCTACCAATTGCCTATAACTCCTATCTATTTTTCATATAACATTCAATGAACTATTCTACTTTCCTCTTTTCCTCTCCCTTCTTTCCCCATTTTTACTCTGACAGAACATAAATTCATAACATATAGCCTATATCATATAATATCTTATTCTTCAACCCATGTCTACCTTTTCTCGATCAGTGTTTAAACATATTAAATGTTCACTGCCAGTCTTTTTGCTTAAGTTCTCCCAGTTATATCTTGAATGGATGAAGTTCATCTTTGAATAGGTTGATTCCTTAAGAAAGGCTTATGGGTACAGAGTATCTTGCATGTTTAAAACTGCTTAATTTAAAATTTTTTCTTACCTTGAGAGTCAGCTTGATTTGTATATAAGTTCTTGGTTCATGTGTTCATTCTTTGAGTTTAAAAAAAAAATCCTCTTCCATTATTGCCTGGCTTTTTATATTATTTTTTGAGAGGTTTGATACTAGTTGAATTCCCTTGCCTTTATAAGGTATTTGATCTTTGTATCAAGGCTGTAAAGATTCCTTATTTATCTTTAAAGTCAAATAGTTTTACAAGGATATGTATTGAAGTTTTTCATTGTGAGTTAGTTTTCATTGTATCTAATGAGCTCTTTCAGTATGTAGAGTCTAGAAAGTTTTCTTAGATTATAGTTTTAATATTATTTCTCTTCCATTGTCTTGTGTCTCTTTTTTAGATGCCGTAATTGTAAGAAAACTGGACCTTGTTTGCCATTTCAACCACGTTCATTTCAACCACATTCTCACTGATCCTTTTTACTTTTTAAAATTTCCTTTTCATTGTATTTGTTTTCTCCTTTTCTTCAACATTCATTATCATGTTTTCATTAGAATCTATTATTCCTCATGCACCTTGTAATATGGTCTTCATTTCTGACATAATTTTGTCACTTTTTTGTATTTCTTTTCTGAGATCAGTCAACTCTTATTTTTTTTTTCTACTTTTTGTCCATTTCTGTTCTTAGTTTTTGAGTTTCTTTTTCGAGGTGTTTTGTCATATCCCCAGTTGCTTGTTTGAGGACATTTAATTAAGTTTAGTGTTGTGTTCCAGTTTCCTTCTGTTTTACCATTGTTTGTGGGGATGAGAGGGTTTCCATAAACTGAATTGTTGAGATTCTCATTTTTTGTTTTCTTTTTTTTTTTTTAAGTGTCATTTATCATGACCCAGTATTTATTTTTTATTTATTTATTTATTTATTTATGGCTGTGTTGGGTCTTCGTTTCTGTGTGAGGGCTTTCTCTAGTTGTGGCAAGCGGGGACCACTCTTCATTGCGGTGTGCGGGCCTCTCACTATCGCGGCCTCTCTTGTTGCGGAGCACAGGCTCCAGTCGCGCAGGCACAGTAGTTGTGGCTCACAGGCCTAGTTGCTCCGTGGCATGTGGGATCTTCCCAGACCAGGGCTCGAACCCGTGTCCCCTGCATTGGCAGGCAGATTCTCAACCACTGTGCTACCAGGGAAGCCCCTTGTTTTCTTTTTATACTATGTGTTTTAAGTAGGTAAAGACTGCCTTAGTATTTCTGTGGACAGTGCTGGTGGTTTGCAATGGTTTACTAGCTTTGTAGTTTATGATAGGTTCATGATAGCCCTCTTCTATTAGTGCAGTAAATTTTTCTTTTTTTTTTTTCTGAAGAGAAGAGGCTATAGAAGGGGAGGAGTTGTGTATCCTTCTTTTTTTTTTTTAATCTTGCAGGATTCTAATTTTCCTCCTCTTGTTTTGACCCCTGACCCCCACCTTTACCATACAGTTTCCAATCCTATTCAGGATTTCTTTGCTTTTAAGTTCCTTCTCTGAAGTCAGTGCTCTTACCTACCAGGGGATTTTTTTTTTTTCAGTATTTTCTGGCTGTGCATGGGATATCTTAATTGTCTTTGTCTCCCCCAATGGGTCTTTCATTAACCTTTACCACTTAAGTTATTTTTAGACTCCATGAAATCTATTAATATACTTTAGGGATCTGTGACCCTAGTAAAAATAAGTAAATTTTGTTCTTGAAGTTTCTTACTGTTTCTTTTAAAGTTGTCTTTGTAAAAAAAAATAATTATTTTATGTCAAATTAAAGTGTAAAGTATTATTTCACTTGAAAGAAGTGTTATTACAATATGATCATCATTGTTAACAGTTTACATTTAGAGCAGTTTTCCTTGGGCAGGAATTAAAGAAGTGATATCTAATCTTAATGATTATAGGTATTTTGCATGGTAGATGTGAGAGCTACAGAATTTCATGTGAGATAAAATCCTGGCCTATGAAAGGGTGAACTCAGGAAGGCTAAAGGCATCTCATATCTGTTTATCATGAATATACATTGATTACTGTGAATTTTTTTCATTAGAAGGCTTGATGGGTACTTATATTTAACTTGGATTTGTCCCTAATGCAGAAGCATCCTATGAGGTTGCTTGTTGCGTTGGAAAGTATAGAAGCCATATACATTTCGAAAGACCTTAGTGTATCTTTGTACCCTGGAATGGTCAATCTGGTTTGTGGCCTAGAACAGAAAAGAAATGCTAAAGCTTTGTCTCTATAAATGATGTCATTACTTCAAAATGTTTCCTCTAATGTTTTGAGGCAGGTTAATGAGGAATTGACAGCTGTCCCATTTCTCATCAGCATTCAACTGGATGAAAGTAATCTACACGATGCTGACCGTATCCAAGAATTCCTATTTGTGAGCCCTTATAGGAAATATTAAAAAGTCTTTGACATCTCCCAAGTGGTGAAAAGTTTACTTTTCCAGAAAATCTTTGAAAGAAATTTCTTGGTATGCTGTGTATGTCTCACCTGTGATGTTTGGCAACACATCTGGTTTTGCTGAAGTCTATACACTGTTATGACTCATTGCTTTTTACATTAGGGTACTCGGTATGAGAAAACTCTGCCAGCTGTCCTGAAAGAAGCTGTCAACTTAATAAGAGCCAGGGCCTTGAGTCATTACCTTTTCTAGAGTTTTTATGAAGAAACAGAAGCAGAGTATGGAGCTTTCTTCTATCCAGAAGTTTGCTGGTTTTCCAGAGGAAAAGTGTTAAAGTTCTCAAAGTAGAAGTTTCACAAGAGAGAAGGAAAGCCTACTAAATTTGATGGGGAAGATTGGAATTGCTTTGTGGATATTTTGGTTCTTGTGATTGCAATAAAATTTTCTATCAAGACCCTTTGGTCACCATCATGGATAGTAATAAAAACTTAGGTGCTCTTTTGCCCATGATGCCATTATGAAAGAGGATATTAGAGGAGGCAATTATCCTTATAATCAAAGAAATGCAAAATTTTTAAAGCTAAGTATATTGCCTCCCTGACTTTTAGATTAGTGAAAAACATTTAAGTTTTAATATGTTGCTGTGGGTGTGATGAAATTGGTCCTTTTTTAATATTGAGGCTGTATTCATTGGTATAACTCACTTGGGTAGCCGTATGGAAGTATATATTAAAAATCACTCCTAAGGAAATATTTCAAAAGATAGAAAAAGGTGTGTTAGGAAGATGTTTGTTGCAACATTATTCACTATGTAGAAAAATTGGAAGCAAATTAAATTTCTAACAGTAAGGAAACTTACTTAAAGTTAAGGGATATCCACCATATAGCCACTTTTTGGCTGTCACTAACTGTTTGCTATGAACAGTCTATTACCTCTCTTGGTGAACATGAGTGCACATTTCTGTATCGAGAAGAAGAATTGCTGGGTCCCTGGGTGTGCCTATGGTCAGCTTTAGTAGATACTGCCAAACGCATCTGTGGTAGTGCCACTCCATGCCCACCACCAGTGTATGAGAGTACCAGTTATTATTCTGTTTTTTCTTTTTTCACCCTTCTAGTTTGTATGTACTGATATCACACTGTAGCTTTGCCTTGAGTTTACCTGATGGCTAATGATATTGCTCTCTTTTCATGTATTTATTAGCCATTGAATATCTTCTTTTGTGAAGAATCTTGAAGTTTTTTATGCATTATTTTCTATCGGATGATTATTTTCTTATTTGTAGGGGTTCTTTTATATATTCTGGTTATGGATTCTTCTTAGATATATGTATTACAAATATTCTCCCTTTATATAGCCTTCCTTTTTACTCCTTTATTGGTATCTTTTGCTAAGCAGACGTTAACTTAATTTTAATGTTCACATTAATTTTTCTTATGGTTAGTACTTTTTGTATTATCTTCTAAAATCTTTGCCCACTTGTAGGTCATGAAGATGTTCTCAAGGTTTTCTTCTAAATGCTTTATTGTGTTCCCTCCTGTACATTTATATCCTCAATCCACCCAGAATTGATCTTTGTGTAGGATGTGTGAAGTAGGAGTAAAAGTGTCAAGGTACATTTTCCCACATGGACCGTATTCATTTTAAAACGTGCAAATACTGGATCTGTCATTTATTCATGAAAAAAATAACACTGAAGTAGCCACCTTCCCTGAAATCAAAATGCACAATGACTTTATGGTGTTGTAGAAAAACGTACTCTTAAAGTAGTCACCACTATCTTTTAGAAGGAGAGGCAAATCCATTCTTAGAGATATTACTGAATTCCTTTTAAACACAGTAAATATTCGTTACTTGTCCTTTTAAATACATACCCAATAGTTTAATTGTTTAAAGGGAAATTAGATCTGTACCCTTCTGTCATTTTTCTCTGCAGGTGAATTTTTGTTGAAGCAGCCAAAGCTAATACTAAATCCAGCCAAAAACAGCTTACTGTTAGTCACAGCATAAGAGGAATCATTATGGGAAGACATCCTAGTCATACAAAAAGAGAACACAAAATCACTTGAAGTCGGGCAGCTAAATTTTACAACTCAAACTCGCTCTGGCCCACCAAGCACAAGGCAGTGATCCTTGAAGCCCGACTTTTTAAAGAAACTGTACTGATGGATGTTATTTAATGATAGAATCTTCTCTAAACATTTTCTGGGGACTGCAATGGCTTCGTCTGTACTTTAGAGGCTTCAGCTGTGCACTTGCCCTGTCCCACTGCACTAAGTTTTCTGAGGGCAGCACCATGCCTATCTGGTTTCATCACTGAATCCCTAACACATACCTAGCTCAGTGCCTGGATATTCAGTAAATTAATTCCTTTGGGAATTCCAAGTTTTGTTTTTGAGATTAGAGGTGCTTCTGTACATGGGCCCTAAAAAGCTGTCCGCAAGTCTGTTTGTAAATTGAGTGATGTTCTCTAAGCAAGTTCCATTTCTATTAGAGGTGGACAGTTGATGGTGCTTTTGCTTTCTCAAATAATTCCCCATTCTCCACCTTATCTTTCTAAGTTGCAAGTTCCTAAAATGAGATTGTTCCATGGCACACCTCTCAATAGGTTAAATGATCTTCCACTTAGTTGAGAACATAAATCAGGTTTCTTAAGCTTTATGACAATATTAACCCCACCTCTAGTCAATCTGAAATCAGATGGATCTCTCCTCTCTTTTGAATACAGAGTATTTTATTTACCATCTTCCAGAGTTTAATTTGTTGCTGTTCATCATCTACCTAAAGTGTAGTTGGTATGGGTATTGGAAGAGGCATGGTATCCTTAAGATCTCTAAGCTCTATTCAAGTGGATACGTATATACTGCCAACAGAGGCCAGACAGGTAAAATAAACGAGTGCAATGGACTAGGTTATAATAACAGCATTGCCACAATGATAAGTGATAACTGAGCTTCAGGATTGGGGACATTAGGGAATGGTGGATGCTATGGCAAACTGGAGTGTGACTTTTCTCTTTCAAAAGGGACATCCATTACTTAGGTACAACCACTTGGAAAACTAGCCCAGGTTTCCTTTTTTTTTTTTTTTCTTGTGGTGTTTCAAGAGAAACCAGAAATTCAGAATTTATGTGGAGTTTCCAGATTTTTTAAATCTTGGCAAGTAATTCAAACATTTTTGAAATAGTTTAGGCTGAAAACTATACAGGCCAAAAGGGCAAGTAAAATACATCTGTCTGCTAATTGAGGGCCTAAGCCATATATACACTCCAATTTGCATACTATAGTACTTATCTCAGATTTGATCATCCAAAAACAAGGTGTTCTTACTATACACCAAAGTAAATTTCACATTGTATTAGTTTTCTGTTTCATAACATTACCACAAATGTAGCAGCTTAAAAACGTCAAAATTTCTGGAGTGATGTGGCCAGGAACCAAGAAATGCCAGCAGCTTCTAGAAGCTGGAAGGAGCAAGAAAGTGGATTCTCCCCTAGAGCCTCCAGAAGAAATCAGCCCTGCTGATACCGTGATTTTAGCCCTGCAGACGAAGCAGATCCTGAAAGAAGAGCAATAGAAGAAACATTGGTCTGCTGTTGGTCCTTATAAAGGTTCCATGACCCAGTGGAAGAGGAACACATGCAGTCAAAACCCCAGAGAAAAGTATGAGAGAGCATCTGAATGTTTGCAGAAGGGGGAAGAATGACTAAGAAGAGCACCAACAGATGTAACAAGATAAGGAAATGGAAGAGCTCATGGATCAATGACCAGGGATGGCTTTGGGTCAGACACTCCTTCCCCACTGATATATGGAATTCACGTAGTTCTAACCTGTATGCCATCCTTGGGAAGACGAGAGGGTGAGTGGAAATTTGGATCTGAACTACATTAAACATGAAATGACTTAGAAAATACTAAATTGATCAAGTCTCTGTATAACTGACTCATTTGTGTGTTCTACTATCGGGGACATGAGTGTTGAAAACTCAGAAAAGGCTGTAGACAAAGTTTACATGTATTGTACAACTGATTTTTTTGCCAAAAAATATTCTGAACAGACTAAATTCTTAGATATATCGTAAAAAAAAAAAAAATGTTCTATTAAAGTGGGGAAAAAAGACATATTAAACTTGGAAATGTATTTTTGTTTTTATTGATTCTTTGGAAAATAACCTTTTGGGGTCTAGCACATAGAAACTGTTTGTATTTGGATATTTAGTTATGCAAAATAAAAGCCAATCTTGAATGGAGGGGGAAAAAACAACAACAACATTTCTTATCTCAGTTTCTGTAGGTCAGAAGTCTGGGCTTGGCATGACTGGATTCTCTGCTCAGGGTTTTGCCTGGCTGAAATCAAGATATCAGCTGGAGATGCGGTTCTCATCTGGGCCTGAGGCTTCTCTTCCAAGTTCACTGGTTGTTGGCAGAATTCACTTCCCTGCAGTTATAAGACTCTGGTCCTCATTTTCCTGCTGCCGATCAGCCAGGGACTGCTTTCAGTTCCTAGAGGCCGTCTGGAGTGCCAGTTCACCACCTAGATGTTTGCTTTCTTTTAGGCCAGCTGGCATGTGTCTCTTGAATCTCCAGTTCTGTGACTAACCAGAGAAAACACTCGCTTTTAAAGGGCCTACCTGACTAGGTGAGGCCCACCAAGAAAATCTCCCTCTTGCCATATTTGTAATATAGAAGTAGTTAGTTTTTTTTTAAAGCCAGGGGTCAGGGGTAGCATAAAAGGATCACATACCAGAGGAAATTCTAAAAGTCAACGCACGTTGGAAAAATTTAGCTTCACTAGTTAATCAAGAAAATAGCAAATTACCAAGTTTCTTTTATCTCTAATACTACTGGGGACAGAATAAATTGATACAGCCTTTCTGAAAAGCAGTTATATAGGTGTGGTTTATGTTAAATAAGAGCAAGTATATTAATTGATGAATAAAGAGAGAATACTGTGCTTGTGTGTGTGTATACACACATAAACATACAGATGTATGTTCATTTAATGATGGCTATAACCCTATGAGATAAATAGTATTACAATTTTCAATTAACAGATGGTGAGAGCCAAGGCATTGAGAGGTACCCTTCAGAGTATTACTAGTGGTTATCTCGGTGTAACAGGATTATATAAGAATGATTATTTTTTTCTCCTTATATTTGAAATTTTTATAAAATTTATAGAATTTTTAAAAGCACTTAAAAACAGGAAAAGTAGTGGTAATAAGGCTGCCTTGAAATAAACTCTCAGCCTGTATTGGAGGTAGTGACGTAAATTAGTATAACTCTTTTGGAAGGCAACATGACCCTGTAATTTTAAAAAATCTGGCCTCAATAATCATTTTAAATATGGGGAAAAAAAGGCTGTGCATATGAACAAATCTATTGCTTCATTATCTAAAATACGGGAAAAAATAGAAACCTAAATTTCTATGGTAAAGGAATTAGTTATATAAACAATGACTTTTCCACTTAGAATTATTACAAAGAGATTATCGGTTCTAGCTCCTGCCACATTTTCCTGGGCCCCTGAACTCTATTTCCTTTGGAGCTTTCGTGGACTTCTTACCCACTTTTTCCTCAAAGGCTTCTTCCCACTCTACTGCTGTTCAAGTTTCCTGTGGTGTTGACAGCCATGTACCCAAGCCCCTCCAGCGTCCACGCCTTCACATAGATGACCCACTTAACATCTAACATCTCTTCCCATTCAGAGATACAGCCTTTCCTTCTCCCAGAAGGCAAGAGATTTCTTCTCTCCCTTAGTAGACTCTAGATAGGTCATCTCAATTCTCACAGCTCCTTCTGTTTCCAAAGGATCACATCATTCTTTCTTTCAGATCTGTCACCATCTCTCCATGCCAGTTTACCCTAGGATGTTTGCACCTTTTAGCCATTATGAATAATGCTGCCGTGAGCTATCCTGTACAAGTTTTTATGTGGACATATGTTTGCATTTCTTTTGGGTATATGCCTAGAAGTAGAATTGCTGAGTCATATGGTAACTCTGTGTTTAACCATTTGAAGAACTGACAGGCTTTTTTCTGAAGTGATACCATTTACCAGCAGTGTATGAGGGTTCCAATTTTTCTATATGCTTGTCAACACTTGTTGTTACCTGTCTTTTTTATTCTAGCCATCTTAGTAGGTGTAAAGTGGTATCTCATCGTGGGTTTGAATTGCATTTCCTTAGTGGCTAATGATTTTTTTCTTTTTTTGGTGTTGCACATTCTATGTGCTTGAACAATGACATTGGTCCATCACTGTGGTATCATACAGAGTATTTTCACTGCCCTAGAAGTCCTCTGTGCTCTGCTTATTCATCCCTCTCCCACAACCTCTGGCAACCATTGATCTTTTTTTTGTCGCTGTAGTTTTGCCTGTCTTGAATGGCATATGGTTGGAATCAAGCAATATGTAGTCTTTTCATATTACCTTCTTTCACTAGTGTTAGTCATTTAAAGTTCCTTCATATCTTTTCATGGCTTGATAGCTCATTTCTTTTTAGTACTGAGTAATGTTCCATGGTCTAGATGTACCACAGTTTATCCATTCACCTACTAATGGGCATCTTGGTTGCTTCCAAGTTCAGACAATTATGAATAAAGCTGCTATAAACATCCACGTGCAGTTTTTTGTGTGGACATAAATTTCCAACTCCTTTGGGTAAATACCCAGGAGTGTGATTGCTGGATTGGATGGTTAGACTGTTTAGTTTTGTAAGAAATCCCCAAACTGTCTTCCAAAGTGGATGTACCATTTCTCTTTCCCATAAGCAATGAATGAGAGTTCTTGTTGTTCCACATTTTCACCAGCATTTGGTGTTGTCAGTGTTCTGGATTTTGACCATGTTAATAGGTGTACAGTGATATCTCATTGTGTTTTTAATTTGCATTTCCCTGATGATATATAATGTAGAGCATCTTTTCATATGCCTATTTGCCATCTGTATATCTTCTTTGGCCCATTTTTAAATTAGGTTGTTTTCTTATTGTGGAGGTTTTTTTTGTTTTTTTTTTAAATTTTTATTTATTTATTTTTGGCTGTGTTGGGTCTTCGTTTCTGTGCGAGGGCTTTCTCTAGTTGCGGCAAGCGGGGGCCACCGTTCATCGCGGTGCACGGGCCTCTCACTATCGCGGCCTCTCTTGTTGCGGAGCACAGGCTCCAGACACGCAGGCTCAGTAGTTGTGGCTCACGGGGCTAGTTGCTCCGCGGCATGTGGGATCCTCCCAGACCAGGGCTCGAACCCGTGTCCTCTGCATTGGCAGGCAGATTCTCAACCACTGCGCCACCAGGGAAGCCCCTATTGTGGAGTTTTAAGTGTTCTTTATATATTTTGGATAGGAGTTCTCTATCAGATGTGTCCTTTACCAGATATGTCTTTTGCAAATATTTTCTCCCAGTCTCCGGCTTGTCTTCTCAATCTCTAGACATTGCCTTTTGCAGAGCCAAAGTTTTTAATTTTAATGAAATCCAGCTTACCAAATATTTCTGTCATGGATCCTGCCTTTTTTGTTGTATCTAAAAAGTCATAACCATACCCAAGATTATCCAGATTTTCTCCTAGGTCATCTTCTAGGAGTCTTATAGTTTTGCATTTTACCTTTAGGTCTGTGATCCATTTTGAGTTAATTTCTGTGAAGAGTATAAGGTCTGTGTCTAGATTCTTTTTTTTTTTGCATGTGGATGTCCAGTTGTTCCAGCACAATTTGTTGAAAAGACTATCTTTGCTCTGTTGTATTGCCTTTGCTCCTTTATCAGTTGACTGTATTTATGTGGATCTGTTTCTGGGCTCTCTATTCTTTTCCATTGATATGTTTGTCTATTCTTTGACCAGTAGCACACTGTCTTGATTACTGTAGCTTTATAGTAAGTCTTGAAGACAAGTGGTGTCAGTTCTCCAACTTTGTTGTTCTCCTTCAATATTGCGTTTTCCATTCTGGCCCTTTTGTCTTTATATATACTTTAGAATCTGTTCGTCGATATCCAATAACTTGCTGGGATATTTTTCCAGATTTATTGAGAAATAATTGATATGCATCGCTGTGTAAGTTTAAGGCGTACAGCCTGATGGTTTGATTTGCATACATTGTGAAATGATGACCACAATATAAAATAAAAAAGAAGAAAAGAAAAAAAATTATCCTTGCGATGAGAACTCTTAGGATTTACTCTCTTAGCACCTTTCCTATATATCATGCAGCAATGTTAACTATAGCCATCATGTTGTACATTACATCCCTAGTACTTAATTTATCTCATCACTGGAAGTTTGTACCTTTTGACCACCTTCCTCCAATTCCCCCTCCCCCCACCCTCCACCTCAGGTAACCACAAGTCTGATCTCTTTTTCTATGCGTTTGTTTTTGTTTTCGATTCCACATATAAGTGAGATCATATAGCATTTGTCTTTCTCCATCTGACTTATTTCACTAAGCATAATGCCGTCAAGGTCCATCAGTGTTGTTGCACATGTAGGATTTCCTCATGTTTTATGGCTGGGTAATATTCTGTTGTGTGTATATGTACCACAACTTTATTCATTCATCCATCTTTGGGCACTTAGTTTGATTCCATGTCTTAGCTATTGTAAATAATGCTGCTGTGAACATGGCAGTGCAGATATCTTTTTAAGTTAGTGTTTTTGTTTCCTTTGGATATATTCCCAGAAGTGGAATTGCTGGATCATATGGTAGTTCTGTTTTTAATTCTTGGAGGATCCTCCATACTGTTTTCCATAGTGGCACTACCAGTTTACAATCCCACCAACAGCGCACAAGGATTCTCTTTTCTCCACATCCACGCCAGCATTTGTTATCTCGTCTTTTTGATGATCGCCATTCTAACACATGTGAGGTGATATCTTATTGTAGTTTTCATTTGCATTTCCCTAATGACTAGTTATGTTGAGCATCTTCTCATGTACTTTTTGGCCTTTCACATACCTTCTTCGGAAAAGTCTATTCAGGTCCTCTGCCCATTTTCTTTATTGCCTTTTTTTTTTTTTGGCCGCACAGGGCAACATGCGGGATCTTAGTTCCCTGACCAGGGATTGAACCCACGCCCCCTGCAGTGGAAGCATGGAGTCTTAACCAGTGGACCACCAGGGAAGTCCCCTTTGCCCATTTTTTAATTGGTGTTTTTTTTTTTGTTTGTTTTGCTATTGAGTTGTATGAGTTCTTTATATATTTTGGATATTAACCCCTCATCAGATATATGGTTTGCAGATATTTTTCCCATTCCATAGGTTGTCTTTTCACTTTGTTGATGGTTTCTTTCGCTCTAGGGAAGCTTTCTAGTTTGATATAGTCCCACTTGTTTATTTTTAATTTTGCTGCTTGTGCTTTAAGTGTCATGTCCAAAAGATCATTTCCAAGACCCATGTCAAGGAACTTTTTATTTTTTTTAATTTTCGGCTGTGTTGGGTCTTCATTGCTGTGCATGGGCTTTCTCTAGTTGTGGCGAGCGGGGGCTACTTTTCGTTGCAGTGTGCAGGCTTCTCATTGTGGTGGCTTCTCTCGTTGCAGAGCACTGGGCTCTAGGCGCATGGGCTTCAGTAGTTGTGGCTCACGGGCTCTAGAGCTCAGGCTCAGTAGTCATGGCGCAAGGGCTTAGTTGCTCTACGGCATGTGGGATCTTCCTGGACCAGGGTTCGAACCTGTGTCCCCTGCATTGGCAGGTGGATTCTTAAGCACTGAGCCACCAGGGAAGCCCCTCAAGGAACTTTTTGTGCCTATGTTTTTTCTTCTAGAAGTTTCATGGTTTCAGGTCTCACATTTAAGTCTTTAAAAAATATATATATATTTATTTATTTATCTATTTGGCTGTGCCAGGTCTTAGTTGTGGCACACGGGATCTTCATTGCCACATGCGGGATCTTCATTGTGTCATGTGAGATCTTTAGTTGTGGCATGCGGGATCTAGTTCCCTGACCAGGGATGGAACCCGAGCCCCGTGCATTGGGAGCACAGAGTCTTAACTGCTGGACCACCAGGGAAGTCCCTCACATTTAAGTCTTTAGTCCACTTTGAGTTAATTTTTGTGAGTGGTATAAGATAAGAATTCAGTTTCATTCTTTTACAGATGGATATCTAATTATCCCAACTTGCTGGCACTTTTATTCAGATTGAATCTATAAATCAAATTGGGAAGAACTGACATCTGGACAACATTTAGCCTTCCTATCCATTAACATGAAACATCTCTCCATTTATTTAGTTCTTTGATTTTGTTCTTCAGAGTTTAGTAGTTTTCCTCATGTAGATCTTACACATATTTTGTTAGATTTATACCTAAGTATTCCATTTTGGGGGGTGCTAATGTAAATGGTATTGTGTTTGTAATTTTAAATTCCACTTGTTCGTTGTCGATATATAGGAAAGCAAATGATTTTTGTATATTAACCTTGCTGTAATCACTTATTAATTAAAGGAGTTTTTGTCAGTTCTTCTAGATTATCTACACAGATGATCATGTTGTCTGTGAACAAAGATAGTTTTATTTCTTCCTTCCCAATCTGTATATCTTTTTTCCTCTTTTCTTGTCCTGTTATGTTAGCTAGTACTTCCAGTATAATGTTAAACATGAGTGGTGAAAAGGGACATTTTTTGCCTTGCTCTTGATGATATTGGTAAAACTTTTAATTTCTTACTATTAAGTGTGATGTTAGCTGTAGGTTTTTTTGGGAATGTTCTTTATCAAGTTGAGGAAGTTCTCCTCTATTCCTAGTTTTTTTAATCATGAATGGATGTTGGATTTTGTCAAATGCTTTTTCTGCATCTATCGATTTGATCATGTGGTTTTTCTTTTATAGCCTCTTGATGTGATGAATTGCATTGATTTTCAAATGTTGAACCAATCTTGCATGCCTGGATAAATCACACTTGATCATGGTGTGTAATTCTTTTGTACATTGTTGAATTGTATTTGTTAATATTTTGTTGAGTATTTTTACATTTTTTTTTTGTGGCTTAGAACATTAGGTGTTTATTTTTTTGTTTTATATTTTTTATAACTGTATTTTTCTTCCCTCTCTTTGTTTGCTAAGTGCTATTTAAATTTATTTATTTATTTTTATTTATGGCTGTGTTGGGTCTTTGTTTCTGTGCGAGGGCTTTCTCTAGTTGTGGCAAGCGGGGGCCACTCTTCATCGCAGTGCGCAGGCCTCTCACTATCACGGCCTCTCTTGTTGTGGAGCACAGGTTCCAGACGCGCAGGCTCAGTAATTGTGGCTCACGGGCCCAGTTGCTCCGCGGCATGTGGGATCTTCCCAGACCAGGGCTCGAACCCGTGTCCCCTGCATTGGCAGGCAGATTCTCAGCCACTGCACCACCAGGGAAGCCCCCATTAGGTGTTTATTTTTCTCAAGTAACAAGTCTTGAAGATATTAAAACATTTTCCCTTCAGCGTTATCACATATCTTCTAAGGGATAATGAATGAATAAAGGATTTCTCACAGTCATTGCATAACTTAGGTTTCTTCCATATATGCATTACTTAGAGGCTTTCTCACATTCTTCACAACCAGTTCTTCTCACTTAGCATTTGGTTGTATGCCTTAAAGATTGAGAGTTCACTGGAAGCTACTTTACAAAGATATCATTAAAAGGGGGTTTACTGAGCATGGGTTCTCTCATGACGCCGAAGGGGTAAGGATTTACTGAAACCTTGCCCACAGACGTTGCATTTATAGGGTTTTTCTTTAGTATGTATTCTTTTGTGCACAATGAGATTACACTTTACACTAAAGGATTTTCCACATTGATTACACTCGTAGGGTTTCTCTCCCGTGTGAGTTCTCATGTGTACTGTAAGGGACACATGCCTGCTAAAAGCTTTTCCACACTCACTGCACTTAAAAGGTTTCTTGTCCCTGGCATGGATTTTCATATGCCTCCTATGAGATAAGAGACCATGGAAGGTTTTCCCACATTCCTTACATTCATGTTTCATTTTCATGTGAATTTTCTTGTGTAAAACAAGGAAAGATTTCACTCTGAAGTCTTTTCCACATTGATTACATGTAAAGGTTTTTTTTCCAGTGTGAATTCTCACATGTTCTTTAAGACATGAACGATCCCTGAAAGCTTTCCCACAGTCATTGCACTTACAGGGTTTCTCTCCAGTATGAATTTTCTTGTGCATGATAAGGTTGGAGCTCAGCCTAAAAGCTTTCCCACATTGATCACACTTGTAAGGTTTCTCGCCAGTATGTATCCGCAGGTGTATCTTAAGAGATGACTTACTATTCAAGGCTTTACCACAATGGCTACATTCAATGGATTTCTCTCCAGTGTGGATTCTCTTATGTCTTTTAAAATATGGGAGAATACTGAAGGTTTTCCCACAATCATTGCACGTATAGGGTTTCTCTCCAGTATGTGTTATCTGGTGTATGGTAAGCCTAGAGCTTCTACTGAAGGTTTTGGTGCATTGATTACATTTGTAGGGTTTTTTTTCTGAATGAGTCCCTGAATGTTGTCTGAGAAGTGAGCTATCTCGGAAGGCTTTTCCACAGTCATGGCACTCATAGGGCTTCTCCCCAGTATGAATTCTCTTGTGACGTGTACGGTAAGAGCTTGAGCTGTAGGCTTTCCCACACTGATCACACTTAAACGGTTTTTCTCCAGTGTGGGTTCTCATGTGCAGTTTAATGGATGAATGGCTCTGTAATACTTTACCACACTGATTACACTCAAAAGGTTTCTCTCTAATGTGAGTTTTTTCATGCTTCTTAAGGTGTGAGATTGAATTTACAACTTTCCCCAAGTCACTGCATTCATAGGATGTCTCTTCTCTATGTTGTCTCGTGTGCCCAGCTATGTTAGAACTCCTGAGGAAGGCATTCTCATCTTTTTTACATTCATAAGATTTTTCCCGAGGAAGAATTCCCTCAGGTGGCTTAAGATGTGAAGAATCTCTAAGGGCTTTTGCAGAGTCAAGGTATCGATGGGGTTTCTTGCTAGGGTAAATTTTATTCTGAGTAATGCTAGATTTCACACTCAAGTCTTCAACAATTTCACTGCATTGAATGGGATTGCCTCCGATAGTTTGTTCCTTCTTGCCATTGAGCGTATATTTCTCCAAAATACCTTGTTTTTGCTGTGGTTGTTTGGTTTTAAGGAGAATCAGCTCATCTGAACAGGTGTCTTGGTGAATTCTTCTCTCTACTATCTCCATTTCATCTTCCTGCTCCATCCAGTGAAGCCAAGTTTCTATAGTTCTCTAGCATCACATCTCTGTACAGTTTTCTCTGAGATGAATTCAGCAATGCCCACTCCTCCTGGGTGAAGTCCATGGCCACATCCTCAAAGGTTATTGAGTTTTGTAACCCAGAGTGGAAGTTTTCTATCTCTGTGATCCTCTCATGGGCACAGGAAGGGTGTAGGACAGGCAGAGCACATATAGTGGAGAGATGTGGGGCTGCCATTTTGCAAGTCTGTAAGTAGTAAATATGATCAGACAGCAACCAGGAGAACAAGGATGCTCCTCTTATTGCTTCTATGATCCACTCGAGGCAGGGCTCGAAAGACACAGAAATCCACAGTCAGCAAGGTAAGAGCTTGGGCCAGGCTGATGTCCACATACTTCTCAGCTACAGCAAGCTTTCTGTCTCTTTTTACATCTATTTTTATGAGAGATATTGGTCTGTAGTTTTCTTGTAATGTCTTTGGTTTGGGTTTTGGTTTTAGGGTAATGCTGGCCTCATAGAATGAGTTAGGAAATATTCCCACTGCTTCTGTCCTCTGAAGAGAGATTGTAGAGATTTAGTGTGATGTGTTTCTTAAACGTTTGATGGAATTCACCAGTGAACCCATCTGTGCCTGGTGTTTTCTCTTTTGAAAGACTGTTAATTATTGATTCAGTTTCTTAAATAGATACAGGCCTGTTCAGATTGTCTACTTCTTGTTTGAGTTTTGGCAAGTTGTGTTTCAAGGACCTGTACATTTCATCTAGGTTATCAAATTTGTGGACACAGAGTTGTTAATAGTATTCTTTTATTATCCTTTTTAATATTATGATGTCCCCACTTTCATTTCTGATATTAGTGATTTGTGTCCTCTCTTTTTCTTAGTTAGTCTCATTAGAGGCTTACTGACTTTCTTTTCAAAGAGGCAGCTTTTAGTTTCATTAATTTCTCCATTGTTTTCCTGTTTTCCTGTTGATCGATTTCTATTCTAATTCTTATTCTTCTGCTTACTTTGGATTTAATTTGCTTTTCTTTTTCTAGTTTCCTTAGGGCTAATGATTTTTCAAACATTTTTATTTGCCTGGAACATGGATTCTTTTAGACTGTAGACCAGTGTGTCATGGGTTTTATGGTGATTAATATTTGATTAGTTTTTATATTTATATTTTTCTATATGTATCCATATACTATTTTTTGAAATTCCTCTCTTATTTATCCATGAGAAACTTCTAACAAATTTGGCTGGCTTTGAGAGCCATCAGCAGAACCTATAATTGTTGGCAGTTAAATGCTTCTTGTTGATTTAGGAGTACCTTTGAATGGCCAATTGGGGAAAGCAGTTAGAGAATTAACGAGTATATTGGCCCAGATTAAGGATGAATTTTCTTCTTCCTTTCCCAGAGTATTTTGCCAAGGGCTTGTATTACTTGTATAATGGGTAAAACCTGTGATCAAAGGCGAGCCAAGTGAGGAGTGATACCATCATCTTGGCTGGGAATAAGAGGTGAAAATAGGTGTTTACCTGGTATATATTGATCTCACTTAAGCACCTGCAAGGAGAGCTGTTGTACTTTTCTTGTTTTTTTTTTTTTTTTTTTTTAAATCAGAATTTGAGGAGCTCTTTTTTTTTTTTTTTAATTTTTATTTATTTATTTATTTATTTATCTATTTATGGCTGTGTTGGGTCTTCGTTTCTGTGCGAGGGCTTTCTCTAGTTGCGGCAAGCGGGGGCCACTCTTCATCGCGGTGCGCGGGCCTCTCACTATCGCGGCCTCTCTTGCTGCGGAGCACAGGCTCCAGACGCGCAGGCTCAGTAGTTGTGGCTCACGGGCCCAGTTGCTCCGTGGCATGTGGGATCCTCCCAGACCAGGGCTCGAACCCGTGTCCCCTGCATTGGCAGGCGGATTCTCAACCACTGCGCCACCAGGGAAGCCCACTTTTCTTGTTTTTTTTTTTAAATTGGGATTCTTTAGGACTGCCTTTTGAGTTTCACAGAAAAAGAGGGGTTTTAAAAAAATGTTTTGTTTCTACCATAGATTGAATTTATACACATTTTCAGATGACAAGAGAACTCTAAATAAATAAACAAACAAGAGGTGAAACTGCAATGCTAATAGAAAATACTTTTATGATTATGTCTATATTATAAAAGGGTTAAAAATTTTTTTGTTTCACTTCAAGAATATATTTTTGTCAATTATTTATTTTCATAGAGCACGTTCACTTTTAAATCTAATAACTTGGAATTTCCTAGTATTCGTATACATGATATAATTTTTATAAAGTAAGGATACTTCTGTGTGTCATGATCATATTCTTTATGATCATTTAAATATGATCTTTTTTGTTTGTATCTAAAAGTATCTGAAAAGTCAGTATTTGTACTGAGCACCTTTATGAGCCTTGTAATAAAATCCTTAAATGGCAAAGAACAGCGAGTGCTGATAAGCCCAGGTGAACCTATTGTTCATTTTTACAAGAGTTAACTGGTTTATGTAAAGATTCTAGCTGATACAATTTTTCTTCCTTTTATCTATTCCCACTGGGCCTTAAGATTTAATGTGATGGGCCCTGGCTCTGCACACATTTGGTTTTGCCAGCAAATTATACAGTGTCTAATATTTTTAGTATTTGAGATAATATTTGGAATAACATGAAGTACATATTATATTGCTCTGTTTTAATATTAGGTCATTATTTTTTAATATTTAGTATTCAAAAATAATACAGTATTTAATATTTGTCCTATTTACCAGACTGTTTCTGAGTTATTTAGCATTAAACAAATCTAACGACTTAATCATCTTTTCGTCTTGTATATTCAGATAATAACTGTTACAGGGTTCTTTGTTGTTTTACTTGAAAGTTAAACATATTGATAGCTATATTTAAATTGCATTCCATGGACTTCCCTGGTGGCACAGTGGTTAAGAATCCGCCTGCCAATGCAGGGGACACGGGTTCAAGCCCTGGTCCGGGAAGATCCCACATGCCACGGAGCAACTAAGCCCGTGCACCACAACTACTGAGCCTGCACTCTAGAGCCCGCGAGCCGCAACTACTGAAGCCCTCGAGCCTAGAGCCCGTGCTCTGCAGCAGGAGAAGCCACCGCAGTGAGAAGCCCACGCACCGCAACGAAAAGCAGCCCCCGCTCGCTGCAACTAGAGAAAGCCCACGTGCAGCAACGAAGACCCAATGCAGCCAAAAATAAATAAATTAATTTTTTTAAAAAATTGCATTCCATATTTAGCAATAGAAGGCTTTTTTTTTTTTTTGCACATTAGGTGTTTTTAAAGAAAGAATGAGCAAGGACTTCCCTGGTGGTCCAGTGGCTAACACTCCATGCTACCAATGCGTGGGACCCGGGTTCGATCCCTGGTAGGAAACTAGATCCCACATGCCTCAACTAGGAGTTTGCATGCTGCAACTAAAGATCCAACACTTGGCAACAAAGATCCGGAGTGCTGCAACTGAGACCCAGCGCAGCTGAATAAATAAATATTTAAAAAATAAAAAAAATAAAGGATGAGCAAGACATATATTTTATATTGAACACCATAGCACACACCTAAGACCTTTGTGTGTGTGTGTGTGTGTGTGTGTGTACGCACGCGTGCATGCACACCTTGATGTTTGGTATTCAGTTTTTTCAGCTGTCAAAAGGGGCATGGAATAGATCTCTGAAGTTATCGTTCTGCTGTGTCTGATTCTGTGACCTATTTTTTCTTTGTGCAAAACACCTCACAATAAAAATTGTTTTAATGTTTGCATTTCTTTTGAAAGCTTTATCGAGATATAATTTATATACCATAAATTTCATGTATTTTAAATGTATAGTTTGATGAGTTTTAGTAAATTTATATAGCTGGGTGAACACTAAAATGCAGGTTTAGAAATTTCCATCACACCAGAAAGTTCCCTTGTGCCCATTTGGAGTCAATTGCCACTTCACCCCTGGTCCCAAGCAGCCACTGATCCTATGTTTTATCTTTATTTTTTTTTTGCCTTTTCTAGAAATATCATAAATGGCTTCTATTTAGCATAATGTTTCTGAGGTTCATCGTTTTTGTTTTGGGCAAATAAAAGATAACTAGAAGTGCAATTGTTGGGTTGTATGAAATGTATGATATGTATATTTTATGTTTAACATTTTAAGAAACTGCCAAATTGTTTTTCAAAAATGGCTGTGCCCTTTATGATTCCATCATCAGTGTATGAAGGTTTCAGTTTCTCCACATTCTTACCAATACTTGGTTTTGTCAGTCTTTTTGATTATAGCTAATATAGTGGGTATGTAGTGGTATCTCCTCATTAGTTTTAATATGCATTTCTTTAACGACTAATACTGTTGAGCATCTTTTCATGTGCTTATTTGCCTTGAGTGTGTCTTCTTTGTTAAAGTGTCTGTTTAAATCTTTTGCCCATTTAAAACAATTGGATTGATTGAGTTACAGGAGTTTTTTACACATTTCAGATGTGAGGTCTTTATCAGATTAATGTTTTACAAATATTTTTTCCTAGCCTGTCGTTTGTCTTTGCATTTTCTTAATGGTGTCTTTTAAAGAGCAAACATTTAAATTTTTGATAAAATCCTAATTATTAATATTTTTCTTCAATGGATTATGCTTTTGGTGTTGAATCTAAGAAATCCTTGCCTAACCCAAAGTCACAAAGTTTTCTTTTATGTCTTCTTGTAAGAGTTTTATAAGGTTAGTTCTTAGAGTTAACTCTGTGATCCATTTTGACTTAATTTTTGTATATATTGTGAAGTTCTAAGTTGTTTTTTCATATTGATATCCAACTGGCTTAGTACATTTGTTGAAACGACTGTTCTTTCCCTGTTGACACTTTTGTCAGAAATCAGTTGATAGTTGTAAGTAGGTTCATTTCTGGACTCTGTTCTGCTCCATTCAGATTAATGTAGATATTCGCCCTTACAATGATGCCACACTCTTCTTGATTACTGTAGTTTTATATAGTAAGTTTTATTTATATAGTAAATGTAAGTTTAAATGCAAGTAATGTAAGTCTCTCTACTGTCTTCTTTACTACAATTATTTTGGCTATTCTATGTCCTTTGCATTTCCATATACATTTTAGGCTCAACTTGTTAATTTCTAAAAAAAAAACCCTGCTAAAATTTTGATATGGATTGCATTGAATCAGTAGATCCATTTGGGGAGAACTGACATCTTAACAATATTGAATCTTCTGGTCCATGAACTTGGTATATCTCCTGATTTATTTAGTTATTTAATTTTTTTCAACAGTGTTTTGCATATTTTAATGTACAGCTTTCGAATTTCTTTTTTTTTAAATGTATCTCTAGTTAATCTTTTTGTTGCTATTATAAATTAAGCTTTAAAAATTTCATTTCAGATTGTCACTAGTATATGGAAATAAAATTGATTTTTTAAAATTGAAGTATAGTTGATTTACAATATTATGTTATTAGTTTCCAGGTGTACAGCATAGTGATTCAAGGGGTTTTTTTGCAAATTATCTTCCATTATAGGCTATTACAAGATTTTGAGTATAATTCCGTGTGCTATACAGTAAATCTTTGTTGCTTATCTACTTTATATACAGTAGTAGTTTGTATCTGTTAATCCCATACTCCTAATTTTTCCCTCCCCACCTCTCTCTCCCCTTTGGTAACCATAAGTTTGTTTACTGTGTCTGTGAGTCTCTTTCTGTTTTATAATGAATCCATTTGTATTATTTTTTAGATTCCCCATATAAGTGATATCATGTATTTGTCTTTCTGACTTCACTTAGTATGATATTCTCTAGGTCCATCTATGTTGCTGCAGGTGGCAATATTTCATTCTTTTATGGCTGAGTAATATTCCATTATGTGCATATATATATGTGTGTGTGTGTGTGTGTGTGTGTGGTATATATATATATACATACACATACATACCACATCTTTTTTTTTTGTCTTTTTTTTCTTTGTTTTTTTTTCGGCTGTGTCGGGTCTTTGTTGCAGCATGCGGGCTTCTCTCTAGTTGTGGCCTGTGGGTTTTCTGTCTCTAGTTGTGGTGTGCAGGCTCCAGGGCACGTGGACTCCAGAGTGCTTGGGCTCCAGAGCACCTGGGCTCTGTAGTTTGCAGCACGCAGGCTCTATCGTTGAGGCACGCGGGCTTAGTTGCCCTGCGGCATGTGGGATCTTAGTTCCCCGACCAGGGATCGAACCCGCATCCCCTGCATTGGAAGGTGGATTCTTTACCACTGGACCACCAGTGAAGTCCCATACCACATCTTCTTTATCCATTCATTTGTTGATGGACGCTTAAGTTGCTTCTGTGTCTTGGCTATTGTAAATAGTGCTGCTATATTATGAACATTGGCGGGGTTGGGGGGGGGGTGCATGTATCTTTTCAAATTACAGTTTTCATCTTTTCTGGATATGTTACCAGGAGTGAGATTGCTGAATCATATGGTAGCTCTATTTTACAGTTTTCCATAGTGGCTGCACCAATTTACATTCCCACCAGCAGTGTAGGAGGGTTCCCTTTTCTTCACACCCTCTCCAGCATTTATTATTTGTAGATTTTTGATGATAGCATTCTGACAGGTATGAGGTGACACCTCATTGTAGTTTTGATTTGCATTT
The DNA here is from genome assembly GCF_028023285.1 of Balaenoptera ricei. Lineage (NCBI taxonomy): Eukaryota > Metazoa > Chordata > Mammalia > Artiodactyla > Balaenopteridae > Balaenoptera > Balaenoptera ricei. The sequence goes on from NC_082642.1 coordinate 115,071,894, forward strand.
CTCTAGTAATTAGTAGTGTTGAGCATCTTTTCATGTGCCTGTTGGCCATCTGTGTGTCTTCTTTGGAGAAATGTCTATTTAGGTCTGCCCTTTTTGATTAGGTTATTGTTTGCAATTGACTTTTGTATATCAACCTTGTGACCTTATCTCCCTTACCAGTTCTGGTGGGGGGTTTTGGTTGATTATTTAGCATTTTCTACTCACATGAAAATGTATAGTCCTTGAAAATGATATATATGGAAGTTCACATTACTCTTATTCAAGTGATGTTGTTCAACTTAAAATATCTTTAGAACTTTTTATTCAGAATTTGTTAAAGTTACCAGGCACATTAAAAAAAAACCCATTTTTATTAGTTATTGGTGGATATCTTGCTCTAATTTTTTTTTCTGCCCTTTTATCTTACTAAACTTAGATCTGTACTGAGGGAGGATATATTATTTTTTACATGTCTGTTAGACATTAAAGGATAAAAGTTGGTAGGCAGTTAGATATATGCATCTGAAGTTCAAGGAAAAGGCTATGTAGAGGTATAAATGTGAATTGTCATATCATAGTTAAAGCTGTAGGACTAGATATGATCACCTAAGGGGGTTGACAGAAGTCCAACAATTCTTGGAAGAAAACTTGAGACGGTCTGTAAAAGGTTTGAGGGGTGCCCTGAGCTCAAGAATCTGTTCCCCCTTGGGGAACATGGTAAGAGTACTACTGCTTGACTCTCAATTCATTTATGAGCCACCTGCCTGCATGAAATGCTTTAAGTTAATTTTTTAAAATTCCTTGTCACAGTTTTAAAGAGTATAAATATATTTCACAGGAAATTGAGTCATTATAAGGTCAGTGATGCTTGTATACACTGTTTTTCCTTTTGAATCATTTGAACAGTTATTACTTGGAATTTTTTTTCTCTCCAGAGTAATGTGAGTTTTTCATCATTAAACATTCTATCATCATTTTAGATTAATGCCCAGTTTGGTGTATTATTATGATTATTTTACCTACATTGTAAATATTATTGACTTCATGAATCACACCAAATATCTGCTTTTCTTTGATTCCTAGGCAAATACTGTGGTCTGGGGTTGCAAATGAACCATTCAATTGAATCAAAAAGCAATGAAATTACAGTGCTGTTCATGAGTGGAATTCATGTTTCTGGACGAGGATTTTTGGCTTCATACTCGGTTATAGATAAGCAAGGTAATTTTCACTTTATATCATGATTCTCACGTTTTACAGTTTCTGAAAACAAAAATGCAGTGTTTTCTTTGAGTACCTGTTATCTGAGTTTGGAATAGAGTAGGAAGACTGAACAGTTAATACCACATACATAAATCTGACAAAATTAGATCGGTTTCAGAATTTTAAAAATTAAGTATATTAACTTTATATAAAGTCTTTTTATCTACTTACCTTTCCTTAGTAGAAGAAATATTGAGTTTTCCACCTTTATAAGATTGGAACACAAATGATAATAACTTTAAAAAATCTATCAGTTACTGAAATGTATCAATTTAAAACTTTATTATCCACAGCTTACCACTTCATCTTACTGTGTTAAAAACCATATTACCATTCTTTTCAAAGAAGAGACTTGCATAGCACCACGGGTAACCTGGGGAGTGCTCTCTGAGACACTACAAGATAAACGAGATATTTTCTAGATTGTTAATATTTAGAATCTGAAGGGGGGAATTAAAAGCAAGGCTATTAAGTGAAATAGATACACACTATCTGTCTCATTAAAGTTTCATTAAGAGTGTGAGAGAGGAGGGCTGTTTTGTGTGAAAAAAGGTCTACTTTCCCTTAATTTCTAAGCTATGGAACAAGGTTTGAAGGCTAATAAAATCCCTCAGAGTGAAAAAGAAAACTCATTTGAATGGAATAATGGAAAGAAAAGAACTGGAAATGTTACACTAAATGAACAATTAATATATTTGACAGAACTAGGAAAACTAAGGCAGTGTGGTGTTGTAGAAGGGGCACTAAGTAGCCCTGGAATCAAAGCCTGCCTTTGCCGTGTACTAAGCAGGTGACCTCTGACCAGTCATTTCACCTCTGTCAGTTTCATCTGTAAATGGGTTAGTTGTGAGGACTAAATCTAATAATACATGTTTAGTGTCTGTAGGCACATAACATAGTAGGCAGAAGACAAATGTTAGTTTCCCCCCTTTCACTACTGTACACACACACATCTCACTTTCCCCACTCCTGCCCCGCCCACCACCATCAGAAGAGTAAGGTAGAAAACACAGTGAAATGATAGCTTTCCATCCTTTCGGTTTTACTTGGTGAAAGTCTTGGGTTGATGGGTGAGAGGATAGAAGATAATTAATTTGCTTCTTATTCTTCTTAAGTTTCTTGGTCGCAGTATCAGGTTAAATTATTTATTTTGCGTTTTCATATTTTCCCCTTTCTTTGTTATTTATTGAATTAAAGGTTTCTGGAAAATAAGTATCTCCTCTTTACAATAAAAAGTTTCTTACATTGGATATTTAAATTATGGAGCTTTTGATCCACGGAAACCTAAATGCCCTTATTAGAGTTTCTTAAGAATTGACAATCATCTCAGATACCACAATCAGTATATTGTAGACTTATATACATCTATGCCAGATTTAAAATGGCTATGCCACTATTTTAGATGACTCTTAGCTTCCAAAGATTTTTTCGAAATATCCACCATAATCAGGAACTTCTTTATAGTAACACTTTCCAAAGTCATAATCATCTTGGGAAATCCTCATCTCACAGCTTGCTCCTGAATTTTTTCTTAATGTTTTTGTGCGTTCTTACCCATCCATCAAGCATTTGTTTTATTTGAAGTGAATTGGCTAAATTCAAGAGAACACCGGTTGAATTTCACATTACTTCTTCTTGGGTGGCCTTTCAGACATAATTTCTTGTAATGGCTCATTCATTTGAAGGCTGGTGCACTTTGGTTGAGAGTCTCAGTTTGTCTCCATCCAGGAAACTTAGCTGCCACACTGAATTCCATGAATATTTTCAAGGAACATCACTACATGTCCCCAGCTTAATAACCTAGTTAACGGTTTAGAGTATTTGGGAATGAAAAAGTTGTGAAAAATCTTGCTTCACTGGCTTCCTCATTTGTTAAACTGTCACAAAGACTTGTTAATGTTATAGTGTGATGTGTGGCTGATACAGCCATGATTTTGTGTAAGATAGACTAATTTTCATTACTTCTTACAAGAGCCCATTGCAAAATTATATTCCCTTCAGTGCCTTATTTCCTGCAATAGGCCTGGCACTGGGAAAACAGCAGTAAATGAGACAGACGCAATCACACCTTCATAGGGCTTACAGTACAGGGTTGGAAAAAGGCATTAAACACATGGTTACTTAATTGCAGTTATAATAAGTATGATGAAGGAAACATTCAAATAATGGGAGGCCAGAAGGGTGCGGGGAGTAGAAGATTGATGAAGAGCAAAGCTCTCCCGAAGAAACCACTTCTGAGCCCAGAACCAAAGGATTAGTTGGAGGTTCCAGACATACAAGGAAGAACATTGTAGGGAAGAGAGCAGCAGGTGCAAAGGCCTTAGGGTAGGAAGGAGCTTTGGAGGAACCGGAAAAATAACCAGCACAGCTGGGGTGAAATGAATGAGTGGTGAGTAAGTCACATTATTCAGGGCCTTGCAAAAAATGTAAGGGTTGGAGTTTTATCCCCAAAAAAGTGCATGGAAGCTGTTAGAGCAGAGTAGTGATGTGACTGGATTTATGTTTTTGTTTTTACGATTCCCTGATCTGTGAAGAATGGGCCAAAGAGAGAGAAGAAGAATTGTAGGGAGGCCAGGTAAGAGGCTGTTTAGAGGGGACTGGATCAGAGATGACCGAATTAAGAGATCTTGCTATAAAAGTAGCTCCAGAATTAGGCCAGATTCTAATTTAATTCTTTTTAAAGACTTTTGAACCAGACATATCTTCTACAGGGAAACATTTCAAAGGATTAATATTCATTCTAGCTGAATTTATGTTGAAGTAAGAGGCTTCGGCCACGAAGAAGCCCTTGGATGAGGCGCTGAGCTGCTGCAGTGCCTCGGTGATGTCTGGGGCCCTGTACCTGGTGTACTCTTCACTTTAGGGTCTAGTTTTTATAACTTTTATGGTTTTATTCCTCTCTGTTATTTTTAATGATCTTTGAGCAGTAGTTTCCAGTCTTTTACATTGACAATTACCGCTTTTAATTTTCACCTGTAAATCTCATTTTTGAAAGATTTTATCCACCAGTGAAAGGAAGTTTTCCTGTTTCTGTTGGGTAGCAAAGAAAGACAGATAAAAATATTAATCAACACTTCAGTAGTAATTAGAAGATTGGTAATTTACTCTGAGTTGGTATAATTCCATCAAATTCGAACTAGACTTTCTGAAATTGAAATTTTCATCTGAAAATTGAAGATGTACGTGGATCCTAGACATATCCTGGGCAACATATTAGCAACCACTGTTTAGAAGTTCTGTAGAGAGAAACTCCTTAGTTACTGCTGGTCTTACTGAGAGAGGCAAAGCCAGCCACTCACAGGTCCAGACTCAGGAACTCAGATCTTTTAATCCAGAATAATAAATGATACCGACATTTTCATTCTAAAATGTAAATGTAAAAAACAGCATTTACCACTGGACTTGAAAAATAAAATGAATTTTATAGGTGATTTGCTCTAAATTCCTGGTTTTGAATCTGTTCAACATTAGCCAGTTTCTAAGAAAAGCTCAACATGTCTAGGATGACTCTGGGCAGTAATTTTTTAGGTAATTTTAGTTACGGAACAATGAGCTCAGAAGGCATGTCTGCATTTGCATTGATAGGTTCAGGTCTTTTAAGGCAGCCGCTGTTTGTTATGTGCCATCAATTTGGGGCGGGGTGTGTATCTGTGTGTGTGTACACATATATATGTATGTGACCAGCTGAAAAGTGTTCATCTGATATTCCTTTTTTAGAACATGAATTATCACTTAAAAAGTAATGTTAAACCTCATTACTTCAAATTTTACCAATCCAGAATTTTGTATTGGTCACTGTAAAGTTTGCCTTTATTTTTTTTAGGAAAAAACAGGAGCTAGTTTAAAATTACATGTGAAATAAAATGATCCAATGTAGATGTATTAACATACTGCCTAATTGGAACTCATAAACACTTGTTTATTCATTGCCTCATGACAATGTGCCTAGGACTTGGGAACAGCTGAGCCTGACAAATATTCCCATTTGACAGGGTTATTATTGCTATATGCTGGGTTATTTTTAGACTTAACACCGATAGTATAAAAGGTTTTAATTGCTACATTCTTTAACCACATTTTTTTACAAATATTTTCCATTTCTTCCGTCTTCCATCGGATTATATGAACTTGTAAGTGAAACATAGGGGCGGAATAGAGAACTCCTTTCTAATAGAGTCCAGATTTCTGTAACTGGTTGTTTTTTTCCTGCATGGGATGTTTTTGGTTTTGAAAATAGAGCACGAATTCCTTAGATTGTTTGCTACCTTAATTGTACAGTAATTTTATAGGATCCTTTCTGTTTTGAGTGCTACACTTAGCTATGTTTCTATTTTTAGTTTTTCTGTTGTGTTCCTAATTTTTGTTGTTGTGTCTGGCAAACGTTTTAAAACTTTTAAACTATTTAGTAAGATTTTATTAATGAAGTCTCAGTTTACATGCATATTTTTAGATTTGTCCTTATTTATACACAAATGAATATGTATAGTGTTTGTGTGTATACATGCAGAAAAACATCTGTATTTTGATGTCAATTTGTATAACAAAGGTGCTGATGAATAAAGTGTTACCAGTTTTACAGAGAAATTTATAAACAGAATTAATTCGTTAAGGTGGTATAACCCAAAGAGGCAATTCACCTTTATGAGATAGAGTTTATTTCAGACTGACAGATAACCTCAAGAGCACTTTAATGATTTTAAGTGTTTTCTATGTGTTTTGGGTTTTTTTGTTTTTTTCTTTTTAGTAAGTTAGCAATTCTTTTCAGGGGCTAAGTATGTGTTTGTGCTATCCAGGGGACGAATTCATTCACTGCTACTCTTACTAAGATATTATTAGTGTCCTCGATACTAGGTTACAAAAGAATTTTAATGTGTCTTACAGTCTTTAATATTTTTAATGTCTCTTATATTTTAATATAAGATGTCTTATGTTATTTCAATATGTCTTGTAATGTCTTTTAATATGTCTTATATTCATTTTTTAGTATATAGGAATTTAGGTGTGGAGAGGGTTTGATCTATCCATATGTAGCTTGTAGCCTATTTGACTTATTGCTTAGGCAACTGAGCCATGCCTACATCATCTGTGAAAAAAAAAATATTGACTATTTTCATCCGAGAAAATTTTTCCTGAGCTCCTGTTGTGGACTCAGCTTCGATAGATGGCATTGTAATATTTCTAAGAGAAACAAGATTTAATCTCTATTCTCAGTATGTAAAAGGAGATTAGATGTAAAATACCACATAAATTATCTGCCACTTAGTAAATGTTAGTTGATGCTGAATCACGGTAAATTATGTTTTATTATATATGTAAATTTCCCTTCACTAGATTGCACATGGTAGAAATCAGTGCCAGGTTCCTATCGTGGAAACAAGGAATTATTCCCAAGGTCACACAATAATATCGACACAAGAATTTAGCAGAAAGATGAGCCTTGTCCCACATCCTCTAGCTCTTGAACAAAGTAGCTATCTGTACACCTACAATGCAAGGTTGCTGACAAAGTGAGAATTGGGAAAGAATGATCTCGGGTCCCTTCAGTTTCTGGGGAATTTGTTATTTAAAAGAATTTCAGAGCAAATAAAGGAGAAGAATTTGTAGTATACATTGTCTTGCTTCGTGTATTTTCTTCTTTCTGGTAAATAAATATAATTACTTAGTTACAGTGCTTTATGCTTCCTTGAGTTAGAATAAATAAAGGCACTCAAGCATCCCTTCCCTCAGAAGTAAATGGCTTCAGCTGCACAAAAATTATACCCTGCAGCTAATATAGTTGGTGATATACTCTCGTTAGTGATGGGTACTAACACTGCTGAGAGTCTTTTTTCAATTTATTCAAGAGCACAAAACAGTATTAATTGGGGGAAAATCTAAATCTCTTTCACAATCCTTTAATCTCAGAAATAGACAGTGCTGTCAATCAAAAATATTTCTAAGTTAGTAGCCAATATGCTGATATTTTTTATTATTTGTGAACTTATAAAATATTTATCATATTTTCATGGGATTACATGTGGGTTAACATTAGGTATCATGTTTTAAAAAATAGTTCATGGAATAACTATGAAGTTCCCAAGCCTATGCAGTTATTATGTATTAGAAAAAATTTTAATTGTACTTTAAATAAAACCCTGTGTATAGGATATCAAATATGGCTCATAGTAATATTGCTAACTAAGTTAGAGCTGTCTTAGAAAATCTGATGTTGATGTCTTCATTAAGCAAACCCTGAAATCTGTCATCCTGTTGTTGATTATTGGCTCACCTTTGTTTTCATATTTTTCTTGTGCTCTTCCTCACAGTCACATAATCCTGCCTTCAAAACCCCACGGAGGCCTGCCTCCTCTTTAAAGCCTTCTGAGGTTAAGGAAGGCAGATGTTAGAGCAGCTCCTTTTATAGGGATTATGATCACACTCACTTTGGGTTAGACTCTGCTGCTAAAACTAGTGTAGAATGTGCACTGCAGATGCCACCTCTTCTTTGGGCCGCGCGGGGGAAGAGAGGGAATAGAGTGCTGTGGGCTTCAGCAGAATCCCTGAGGGCGTCCTGCGTCCTACTGCCGCCATTCCCTGTTGTCCAGAGCACCCAAATGAAGTTCACAGTATATTTGGTGTTTCGTGTAGTAATGTATATGTTATAAGTATTCTTTTGTATGTATTAAATATTGGAGTAAAATTACAAAAAAAAAAAAAAAATTCCCGTGCAGAAGCTCTTAGCTGAGAACTGAGTGGATTATATATACTACGCTTCACTGTGAACATATATCACTGATTTTCTAGTATTGTCTGCCGTGTTAAAGTGGATCCAGCATGATAGTTGAGCTGACAATGAGTACTTTGTCAGTACTTATTATTATAATCACTGCCCTAAGCACTTTACGTGGAATGCATACTTTTAATTAGCGCAGGTCAGAAACCTTCAAGTTATCTTTGACTCTTTGTCTCAAACTTCACATCCATCAACCACCTCTCTGAATATATATGTACGTATATCAGAATTTGACTACATCTCTTCGCCTCCACTGCTACACCAGTTCTCGTTACCATCAACTCTTACCTCAATTATGGCAAGAGATTCCTCCCTGACCTTTGTTTCTGCCCTTTCTCCCCTTCAGTCTACTCTCAACCCAGTGATCAGTGTGATCCTATTAAATCGAAGGACCCATCTCATTCTGCCTAGTGTCCTTACCTCCAAGACACCATTAGGATATGGCTTCTCATGACTCGTTTGGCTTCATCTCTTACTTGTCTTCCCCTTGTTCACTCTGGCCTCAACAATGCTGGGCACGCTTCCTCCTGAGGGCCTTTGTGAGTCCCTTTCACTGTTCTCCGTTATCCACATACCTGATACCTCACTCCCACACCTATTTTAGAGTTTTATTCAAATGCTTCCTTCTCAGTAAGGCCTACCATGACCACTCTACTTAAAATTGCAACCCCTTAACTTTCCCTAACTTCCTTCCTTTATTTTTCTAGCGTATTTATTACCGACTAATACACTATATATTTTTCTTATTTACATTGTCTATTTTTTCTTACTCCCACAGGAGGTACACTTCATATATGCAGGGATTTTTGTCTGATTGTTCTTTGCTCCATCTGTAGCACCTAGAAGAACACCTAATCATAATACATACTTATTAAATACTTGTTGAATGCATGAACAAATGAATAAATAAACAAACTGCCAATCCTGGCTCTGTCTTTTACTAAGCTTATTTCATCCATCAATGCAGATGTGCTGTATATGAAAGGAAATTATTACTACTACTTCTGTGATAGCTTCTTTTTCTTTCTTGTTTTTAAGCTCTTAATAATAGTTTTATTGAGATAATTCACATACCATACGATTCATCTACTTAAAATACACAGTTCACTGATTTTCAGTATACTCAGGGCTGTGCAGTCATCACCACAGTCAATTTTAGACCATTTTCATCACCACAAAAGAAACCCTGTAGTCAGTAATAATCACTCCCCATTCACTAATCTTTAACCCCCTCCAGTCCTAGGTTACCACTAATCTACTTTTATCTCTCTAGATTTGCCTATTCTGGATTTTTCATATAAATGAAATCATGTAATATGTGCTATTTTGTGACTGGCTTCTTTCACTTAGCATGTTTTCAAAGTTGATCCATGTTGTAGTATGTATGAGTACGTACTTTTTATGGCCAGCTAATATTTCAGTTTATGAATATACCACTTCTTTCACATTTTGTTTACCCGTTCATCAGTTGATGAACATTTGTGTACACATGTTGTATGGACACATGTTTTAAATTTTCATGGGTATATACCTGGTAGTGGAATTGCTGGGTCATATGGTACCTCTGTATTTACCCTTTTAAGGCACTGACAGACCATTTTCCAAAGCAGTTGCACCATTTCACAATTCCACTAGCAATATATGAGGGTTCCAGTTTCTCCACATCCTTGCCGACACTTGTTATGTTTTTTTGATTCTAGTCATCCTAGTGGGTATAAAGTGGTATCTCACTGTAATTTTTATTATTATTTCCCTGATACTTAATCATGTTGAGTATCTTTTCGTGTGCTTATTAGCCATTTGTATATCTTCATTGGAGAACTGTCTATTCAGATCCTTTGCTCCTTTTAAAATTGGGTTATTTGTCTTTTTAATGTCTAGTTGTAATAATTCCTTATGTATTCTGAATACTAGATCCTTATCAGATATATGCTTTGAAAATATTTTCTGCCATTCTTTGGCTTATCTTTCTCTTTCATGATAGCCTTCTTTGAAGCACAGCAATTTCAAATTTTGATGAAATCAATTTATGTATTTTTATGTATTTGCTTATGCTTTTGGTGTCATATCTAAGAAACTATTGCTTAATCCAAAGTCAAGATTTATACCTATATTTTCTTCTAAGTGTTTTAGAGTTTTAGCTCTTGAATTTAGATCCACCTGAAGTTAACTTTTATATATGATCTGAGGTAGGGGTTCGGTTTCTTTCTTTTGCATGTGGATATCCAGTTGTCCCAGCATCATTTGTTAAAAAGACTATTTTTACCCCCATTAAATTGTCTTGGCACCGTTGTTGAAATCAATGACTGTAAATTTGAGGATTTATTTCTGGACTCTCAGTTCTATTCCATTCATTATGATAACTTCTTATACATTGCTGTGAGAAGTTTGAGTCAGATGGTTCCCTTTGAGTTGCATTCATCTTGCCTAGGCTGTGTTCTTATTACCTGGGCGCCTTATAGCAATAGTGATTTTCTGGAAGGCTGTTTACTTGCGAAAAGCTTTCTAGAAAGACACATTTTAAAGTTTCTCAATTCCCTGCTTAATTAATGTTTTCTTTGCCTTCATAGAGTTGTAAAGGTCAAAATCTCTAATCGTGACTTTCTTTCTTTGTCTTTTGTCTTCTTGGCTCTCCTTACAGCTTTCCATTTTGAATTCATATTTTCCTCTTAGGGAGCTGTTTTGAGCCCCCATGGAATTTGAGAGCAAGGTCAAGTGAGTTGCATACATTTGTGCAAAATCTGGAGTTTCAGCACTGCATGGGCTTTATTATAATAAAGCCCTCTTCTAATCAAGTATATCCATAGTTGACTAGGATTCTGGCATGTAGCCTGAAGGTAGTAGGGCCAGCTGGCAGTCTTCTTATGGCTTGAACGCCATGTTGGACCACACAGGTACCTTTTCATCCCAGGCTATTAATCTTAGAAGTTCAGTTTCTAATCTTAGAAGTTGGAAACTCTTTTGGTGGAACAGGAAAGTGGAAAATCAATTCTTATTGATGCTGTGTAAAGATTGCCAGGAATATCTATAGAATACAGGTAATTCAGTTTGTCTGCTTTTCCTAGTCAGTTAACCAGGTGATAGTGAACCTCTAACCAGGCATGTATCCTCTTAAACTCCTAAAATACAGATTTAACTTAATCATCATTCGAGTACCTGTACTATGTAGATATTCATCCATGTAATCTCTCTCAAAATACCACTTTCCTATTAGTTTAACAGTCATTATGCTCTAGTTCTTTCAAGACACATATCAGTTGGATAATAAACACATAATTTTTCTTCAGAATTGTAAAATAGAATAATCAGTTATTCTGTGCTTGCCATTGATTTAACAAATATTTGTACACCTTCAGTGTGCTAGGAAGAATGCGAGGTGTTATCTCTGTCAGTGTATTGAGAACCCTTGGCACGGTGTTTGGCTAGCATTTATAGGTGAAATCACTCACCTTTGTGATTGGCTTAGGACCTTCTTCCAGGTTTTCCCCCTACAGGTTAGTCCATGATTGGACTTAGCCAAACATGCTAACAATCAGAAACTTTTATTCATCCATTTATTCAATAAATGTTGATAGAAAGCCTCCTGTTATGCCATATGCTGTGATTGCTGCTGGCGATACAAAGGTGAAGACTGACAGCCGCAGTCACTACCCATGGGCTGGGCATCATAAAATGATGTTGCTTATTAACACTAAAATGATCGCAACAGATCACTCTTACGTGACACATGGTACTATGAGAACATAGAATAGTCATCCATTCGTTAAACCAGAAAACCCTAAGTGCCTACTGTGTGCTAGCACAGTTTGACTTGGGAAGATCAGGAACAGCTTCTGAGAGGATGCGACAGTTAAGCTGAGATCTAGAGAGGAGTGAGCCGGGTGAAGGGATAGTGGAAGCGCCTTCCTGGCCGAGAGCACAGAGGAACAGGAAGAAAGCTAGTATGGCAAGAGGCCAAGACAGGGACAAAACCAGACTGAGGTGGGACCTTGTGGGCTGTGTTGAAGACTTTGCCCCTTGTCCTAAGAGCAGAAGGAAACCACTGAAATGTTTGAACCGGAAGCCACCTTTTACACAAGCCTGTGACCTAGGTCTTAATTAGACAAGGTTAGCTCTTACACAGATTTGATTTTGAGATAGGAAATGTTAAAACTTTAAAGTTCTGTCTGATGCAGAGTGTGCTTTAGAATTACCTGGAGGACTTGTTAAAATAGCTTTTTGGGCCCCACTGCCAAGAGATGCTGTAGGTCTAGATGGCGTTCAAACTTTCAAATTTCTAGTAACCTCCCAGAAGATGCTGCCGCTGCTGGTCCTACTCGTGGACCAGATTTTGAGTTGCAGTTATTTAGAGCCACAGAATTAACTCACCTTTCGTTTGTTATTGTTTTCCTCATGCGTAACCAGCAAAGGATCATTTTTAGTCATGTAGTAACAAGAAATATTTGTTTCACAAGCTATCAATATATTTTATAGAAGCTACTTCAGGGCTATAAATTATACTTATCTGTGTACCGTCCATGTGTATGATATGTGATTCTATGAGGCGATGTGGTGTATTCAGTATTGGGCAGACATAGCCCCAGAAGTCCAGACACTTAAAATCAAAGAAATTGTGATTACCAAAACCTTATAAAAAGTTAAAGTACTAACTTCATAGCTGTTAAGATTTTGAAATTTAGAACAATATGGTTTGGGTTTGGAAACAGTTGGTGTTTCAGCAAGAATAAACCTATTATTATTGAATCAGTTTTTTATTTTTGTTTTTCTAGATCTAATTACTTGTTTAGACACTGCATCCAGTTTTTTGGAACCTGAGTTCAGGTATGACCATATTTGTGACTTTCTTTTTCTTAAATGTTACTCTTCATCTACTTCATCCTCATCTTATATACTTAAGATTAATGTACATGGTGTGACTCATAATCATTGTTCTGAAACATCAATAAACCAGAGCTTCTGTAAAACCACTGAGTTGCCATGTTTAAATTTTGCCCTAACTTTTAGCATTTGAATCTTCTCCACAATGGAAGTATAATTTGGATATACTTTAAAAGTAGGACTAGTCACTCTTCAGAATCTGGAAAAACTCCTAATAAAGGTAGAAGAGCCATTTATCTTTGCTCAAAAAGAAGTAACAGGATGGTTTAGGCTGTTAGAGAATTCCTCACTGTTCTTACCCAGGTGGCATTTTTATTAATACTACCGTTTCCCTGCTTTACGCCCTTGTCTCTTGCTTGGACTAGGATTAACTTGGAATTGATTTCCCTTTTCTAACCTTTGCTGGCTTTTTTCTGCCATTCACATTCTGCCAAGTTATTTCCTAAAATCTGTATTCAATCACTGCCCTGCTTTGAAATCTTCAGGAGATACTTATTATGACAAAATGCCATCCCTATTCCTTAGCCTGGTTTTCAGGGTCCTTCACAAGTAGTCTTTGGGCCATTTTTCTAGTCTCACGTTAACGTACTCATGTTGAAACGTCTCTGGATTATTTATACTATTCTGAGCTCTCAGAACTTTTGTCTGGAATCACTTTATTCTTCTCTGTTTAGCAAATTCATTCTCATCTTTGAAGACCCATCTCACTCACCTCCCCCAACTTGCTACTGCTCCCCAAAGAACCTTCATTTTGTCTTCAGGAATGGCTCTCTCTCTGTGGGCTGGGGGGGGCTCCTCAGCCCTCGTGGGGGGTTGTGGTCAGCAGAGGTAACCCTGGCATCAGTGTATGTCACACGGCCCTGCCAGAGGATCAGCTGTCTTGGACCCTCCACTCTCCAGCTCTGTCATCACCACCCACGTGCAAGCTGCCGTCTTTTCTCGCCTGGACTACCTAACAGTGTCGTGTCCTCCACTCATGGTCGTTACAGTGTCTTTTCTTTCCAGGAGCCAGGATAACTTTTTAAAAAAAATAAAAATCAGATTATATGTATAGACCATCAAAATCCTTTGTTGACTTCCTTTTTTTACTTAGAAACATACTCCAAGACTCCTCACCATAGCCCCCCTGGCTTCTGCATGATCTGATCCCCGTCCCCCGTTCTAAACTTCTCTCAGACTAACCTTACCTGTCTCACTGCACTCTACCTGCACTGGTTGTCCTCGGCTCCAGACACACACAGGCCATCCTGCCTCAGGGACATGCTGTTCCTTCTGGTTGTGGCGCACATCCCTGCACTGTTCTGGTGGCAGCCGGTGGTTCTCTGCTGAGGCTTCCCTTCCTCAGAGCCCCGTCCACCGACCGAGGCAGTGCAGAGCCCTGCATGTGAACACGAACTCTGGAGCCCATCTGCCACGACACAGCTGTGTGACCTGGGCACACAGCTCATCAGTTTCCTCATCTGTAAAATGAGGATAATAATAATACCTACCATGTAGGGTTCTTATGTGGATGACTTGAAGTGTACTTAGAATGTTGCCTGGGACATAGGAAGTTTGCTGAATGTTTGTATTACTTTTATTAAGTTAGATTCCTCCCAGTTATTTCATAGAGTGCCTTTTCTTTATAGCATAATCATAATCTTATCTAATTAATCATAATCTAATTAATCAAGTATCCAATTAATGTATCCTCCCACCACGGGAATGTAAACCCAGTGAGGATGGCACCATATTTGCCTGGTTGACCTTTGTAAAGCCAGTACCTAGCACAGCCCAGCACTTAACAAACATTGTAATAGACATTCAGGTAAATGTGTTAAGTGGGTAGGTGGATTAGTGAGTGAGTAAATAAATGAATGAATGCCAAACATTTTTTTTAAATCAACTTAAATTTGATCAATAGAGAGTTGGTGAAATAAATTGAGGTTCATCCACAAAGTCAAATGTAGCTATTAAATATTATGAATAGCTCTTACAGTAGAAATATGTCTGCCATTTATTATGAAGCAAAATAAAGCAGTATGTAGAATATGAAATAATTTTTGTATATATGTATGTGAAAACGTGTAAATGGGTGGAAGAAAATCTTAAGGGCTTTTTAGAAGCGGTGGTTCTCTCAGAGTGGTGAGATTATGGTATTTACATTGAACTGAAAACTGGGTATAAGTGACGTTTTGGGGTCCTTTTCCCCAGAAAGTACAGCACTATATACCCTTTAACTTGTTTTTGTTTCACAGCAAGTACTGCCCAGCTGGTTGTCTGCTTCCTTTTGCTGAGATATCTGGAACAATCCCTCATGGATATAGAGATGTAAGTTGGATATAGACTTACGTTAAAGTGATGATAAAACTTCATTTTTTAAACTCCTTCATAGGTAGATGTGTAATCTATTGTATATCTTTATCTTGATTTTTATTTTCTAGGAATTACTTCTTTTTAGTAATATGTAACATTTTGTTCTTTTTCTTCTGCTAAAAATCTGTTTTGTGTTGTATCATCAATCATCTATCCCAAGTTTATTGAGAAAACTGCCCAGATCAATTAATTTCTAGAGGAAGAAGTATAAGTGTCTTGTTTATGAATTATCAAAAGAAAATTTAAAACTAATCTTTTATCTTTCCTCCCTGAAGTCCTCACCATTGTGCATGGCTGGTGTGCATGCAGGCGTAGTGTCAAACATTTTGGGTGGCCGGATTAGTGTCGTAATTAGTAAAGGCATCCCGTACTATGAAAGTTCTTTGGCTAACAACGTAACATCTGTGGTGTAAGTATATATGCTGTTTATAATAAGCGTGTTGCACGGGGTGGGATAGGGATGAGTTAGACCTGAGCAGTATCACTGTTGATGGTGTTCATGAAATAACATTTGTGTGATAAGGACAAATGTTGATGGTGTTCATGAAGTAACCTCTGTGTGCTCGATACCTGAGTGTATTGACGAGCGCAGGCAAGGTCGTGCTATCTTGGCTTGTTCTCTGTCAGAAAGGTTGGTAGTCATTTGGAAGAGTGATTTCTTTCTTCTTTTCTAAGTGTTGAAAGAGCCCAGAGTGAGTCTAGAAGTATATTGCCAAATCCTTACTTCATTTTAAAGATCAGAAGGCATAACTAACTACTCTGTTCCTTATAGCCTGTGTGGCCCATGATGGATTAGGATAATTGAAACACTTTGAATATAAATCAAATTTTGACTTAAATCAGAGATAGTATTATGAATCCCTCTCATCCCAAGAGAATATTTTAAAAATGTATTTTCATGGTATTTATGATCTACTGTATTACAAAACATAGACTAGGCATCAAAAGCAGGAGAGGGCTTCTCTGGTGGCACAGTGGTTGAGAATCTGCCTACTAATGCAGGGGACACGGGTTCGAGCCCTGGTCTGGGAAGATCCCACATGCCGCGGAGCAACTAGGCCCGTGAGCCGCAACTACTGAGCCTGAGCGTCTGGAGCCTGTGCTCCGCAACGGGAGAGGCCACGATAGTGAGAGGCCCGTGCACCGCGATGAAGAGTGGCCCCCACTTGCCGCAACTAGAGAAAGCCCTCGCACAGAAACGAAGACCCAACACAGCCAAAAATTAATTAATTAATTAATTAAAAAAAAAAAGAAATAAGGCTTTCTGTTTACTTATTTAAAAAAAAAAAAGGAGAAATTGAAACATTGAATAGAAACATAGTACGAGTGATCTGTTTGTAAATCTTGCATCTTAGACATGCTCGGTCCTGCAGACAATAAGCGTAATTGAAGCCAGCTTCTCTTCAGGTCCTAGGCCAATTTCATTCAGAAGGCAAGAGTGTGAACCATATTCAGGACAGTATAAAGCAGGAGGCAGCAAACTTTTTCTGTAGAGAGCCAGCTAACAAATATTTCAGACTTTATGGGCCACATGTCTGTCACTCATTCTTTTTTGTTTTATTTACAACTTTTTAGCTATGTAAAAACTGTTCTAAGCTTTCTGGCCATACAAAACAGGCCATGCATGGGCTGTCATTTGCTCATCCCTGCTCTAGAGTCAGCTACCTTTCTTTCCTTTGGTTTCTTCTGGATGATTTTATGAAGATCGTTTCATTACTTTCCACTGTTATACCTTTAGAAAGAATTTTTTTTCATGAGTTCTCTCTTTCATATTTAAAAAAACAGACAGGTTGCATCCACTTGTGGTGGTTTGAACGTTGTGCTAAAGGCAGGAGCATACACTGATGATTTTGATGATTTTGATGATTTTATCCCTCCAAGTTCCTTAGGGCCCTTTGACCTGCCATATGGTGAACTAATAACTAATAATCCCACCCCTCCACTCTCCCCAAGCACCTATTCTGCCAGTTACTTTGAAATTCAAATGCAGTGCTGCATTGTAACACTGAAACTTTTTCTTAGATACATTGATTTCCTGTAACAAATGCAGTCTCTCTTATTAGTAGCCAGCTTTTCTTCTGTTTGCCCCAGGAAGCTTGAGCCTCTTTCTATGAGAATTACACTTTTCATTATATATTCCCAAAAAGCAATTGCCACAGAAACACTTTAGTAATCAATTTATTTCATGAAAAAGAAATCAAATAAGTACATATTGAAGGTTGCATGGATGCACTTGCGTAATCATGTATGAAACTAGGCACTAGATACTTGTAGAGAAAACTGATTCTGCTGTCTAATATATAGCCATAGACCGTTCTTAGTGAAATAAAAACAAAAGAAAGCTTTGCTAAGACAAATATGAGGAAATCATGTGGTTATATGAGTGTCACCAAAAAAGTCTTTCTCTCTTTCAGGGGACACTTATCTACAAGTCTTTTTACATTTAAGACAAGTGGTAAGCCTCTCATGGACTTTATAACTTATCATAATTTGTATAATAGCCAGTATTTTTTTTTTTTAAACATCTTTATTGAAGTATAATTGCCTTACAATGGTGTGTTAGCTTCTGCTTTATAACAAAGTGAATCAGTTATACATATACAATATGTTCCCATTTCTCTTCCCTCTTGGATCTCCCTCCCTCCCACCCTCCCCATCCCACCCCTCTAGGTGGTCACAAAGCACCGAGCTAGCCAGTATTTTTTGAACACTGTACATCAGGAACTTTGCCAATTGCTAGGTTGGGTTTTGGGTTTTGGGGTTTTTTTGCACTTTCTCATTTAGTTATCACGAATAACTCTATGAGGTAAAATAGGTACTTAATAATTTAATGAATGGAATAAACTGGAGGTTTTATATTAATAGAGAAGTGATCATGTAAGCATGGAAGTTACCTTAGAAAAAGGGAAGTTTGAATATGTCTGAAGTAATTAACTCAATCAACAGAAAATATTGAGTGCCTTTTTTCATTTGTCAGGCACTGTTCTGGTGCTAGTGAAACAAAAGTGAGCAGAATAAACAAAATTGTGCTTTCCTGGAGCTTACATTCTGGAAGTGAGAGATTGACAATAAACAGCGGATAAGTAAATGAATGTTTATAACGTCCTGTTTACAATATTATAACAGATGTAGAAAATAAGGCAAGGAAAGAGGACAGGCAGTTCAGAAGGGACAGGTTTGAAGTTTAATGTGGGTTGGGGCAGGCCTCATGGAGAATGTGACATCTGAGCAAACACCTGGAGGAGGAAAGGGAGCGAGTTGCCCTCTGGGGAGAGTATCCCAGGGAGAGGGTAATGTGTTGCCATTAAGCTAGTGATTACTGGTGTGAATAAATACGTCTGTACATTCTCTGATGAGACACGAAGACATAGACCCAAGAAACATTTGCATACTTTTGAAACCCTCTAGTACAGTATATTGTCAGCATAGTGTATGTTAATTAAAGGAACAATTAGAGTTTCCAATGAGCAAGTGTTTAGAGATTTTTGAGTTTATATCTGGAAACCAAATTACTTTCTTCTTTGTTTCAGGTTGTTATGGAACACTGGGCATGGAATCTGGCGTGATTGCCGATGCTCAAATAACGGCATCATCTGTGCTGGAGTGGACGGACCACACAGGGCAAGAGAACAGCTGGAAACCCGAAAAGGCCAGGCTGAAAAAACCTGGACCTCCTTGGGCTGCTTTTGCCACTGATGAATATCAGTGGTTGCAAATAGATCTGAATAAGGAAAAGAAGATCACAGGTTAACAGACATAATTTTCTAGATGATTTATAATACTAATTTCATTTGGAAACCTGGTGACATCTAAGAATTTCATAGAAAATTAGGTCACTGCAAATTTAATTACATGGTTTTAAGTTTAGTGTACTGGTGTTAATATGACCGAAGTTGGTTTTATAAAGCATGGCAAAGGAGAGGAGTTGTTATTTGATTCTTACTAGCGTTTCTTTTCATTGTAAAGAGATTCTTTTAAGGTCGTGTTTCAGTAAAGGGATCTTGCGACATCTGAAATAACCATCTCCTATAGTCATTAAGAGAAATTTGTGTTCAAGGAGTCCATTTTAAGTGCTACAAATAATATTCCACATGTGCCAAGTATAAATTTAATTATTTAGAGCAACTTAACAAATGGTCAGAATAACTGGTTAGGATTGGTTTAGATAATTTTGTTAAAGACTTATTTTGCTTTAGTTCTAAAAATAATACCAGTAATCTTCTTTAATCTGTTCATTCCCAGGAAGTCATTCTTTCTCAGTAGGTGAACTATATTTTACAGTGTCGTGAACACAAGCTGCCAAAATACAATAGTCCTTTCCTTACGTGTGCCCATCATTCTTCTTGTCTCTACAAGGGAGCAAAGCCAAGGATTTAGTTACCATTAGGATGAAACCGTGCACTTAGATATGGTAATGTGCCGGAGCCAAAAATGTTTCAATAGTACATTTTAGGTGTTAATGCTTCAGTGATGACCAAGCTTCAAAGATCAGACCGTGAGCGCTAACGAAAGGACCTCTCCATTCCCAGGCATTGTAACCACGGGCTCCACCATGGTGGAGCACAATTACTATGTGTCAGCCTACAGAGTTCTGTACAGTGACGATGGGCAGAGATGGACTGTGTACAGAGAGCCTGGTGTGGAGCAGGATAAGGTAAAATGATTACCAGAGTATTTTTAAAGAACATTAAAAAAGGGGATGGGGGGTAGGTGGCCTTTGCCAAAAGCCACAGAAGCTCTTCCTGTGTGTGATAAAAATTAGATATCATTTGGTCTTACTCTGCCCTCTTCTGGTTATTTTAGGTAGTGTTAGTTACTGGCCTTCCCCTTCTACCTATGGTTAGGAAATTCTCAGTGCTTCTAGGTCCCTTTTGATGATTGTTAAGGGTAAGTACTTTCCTGATTTTTTTTTTTCCAGTAAATTTTAATTCACTTGTTTAAATAATTCATTAAGAAATAATAAAAAGGACCTTTAATTTCTTGTCCTGAAAAAGCTTTTCTTATCAATCCACAGAATGATGGAGAGCCTAACTTGTTCCTAGATTTCTACTCTAGGCCAGCGGGGGTGGGGACAAAAGAGCTAAAGGTAGAAGGGCATTAAATTGTAGGATATTATAGAAAGGTCATGTCAAGATCACCTCACCAACTTTTGTCGTAGAAAACAACTTTTTTTCCACCTGAAGAATTTCCTTAACTTCTGTGGTAATGATGAACTATCGTTTTAGTTATAGCAAAACATGACAATGCTTAGGGGTAGAGAGCGAGTAGGTAGAGGTGGCTCTCAACTAGAGGTTTGTTACTTTCCCCCGGGCTCCTGGACCTTGGTCCACCCACCACAAGGGGTCCCTGTCCCCAAGGAAGGTGGATGCCTCTCATCTAGAGTTGAAATTATGAGCACATTTCTTCAATGAAACCTCCCTGTGAGTTTTGTTTCAGTTTTATGATACTATCAGTTCTCTATCATATACGTGATATGCTAATATATTTTCACTTGCCACTTTTCTCACCTCTCTGTTCAAAAAACTCCAGGGATTCCCTTTAATCTTTCATATGGATCTAAACTCTTCAGCTGTTACTCAAGGCCTTCTTTCCTCTCTTCTGCTTGATATCACATGAACTTCAATCTTTGGTGAGCCTCCACCCCTTGAAGCAGATAAAAATATTGTCTCTAAATCTAACTTACTTCTGCCTAATGCCCCCAAACTTACTTTTTCCTATTAGCACATCCATATTTATTTGTACAATAATATTTGCTATACTTGTAGAATATAGTTAGTTTTTTGAAATTATAAGTATTATCCATGCTTATATTATAAAAACATCCAACAACACTGAATTATATTTCTGAAAAACTTTTTTTGGCTTCCTTTTTGAAAGATAATTTCACTGGGTGTAGAATACTAGGTTGACAGTTTTTTCTTTCAGTACTTTAAATATGCAGGTCCACTGCTTTCCAGTCTGCATTGTTTTCAGCAAGAATTTATTTTAAGCAATTTGATTATGATGTGCCTTTGTGTAGTTGTCTTCATGTTTCTTCTGCTTGGATTTCTTTGAGCTTCTTGGATCTGTGGGTTATAATTTCTATCAGATTTGGAAAATTATAGGCCCTTTTTTCTTGAATATGTTGCCTCCTCAATTCTAACTACATGAAGATTATGAATCTTGATGATATATCAGTTCACTGATGCTCTGTTTATTTTTTTCCAGTCTTTTTCTTTCCATGTTCCAGTTTGGAAAATTTGTACTGTTTTATTTTTAAGTTCACTAATCTATTCCTCTTCAGTGTCTGATCTGCTATTAATCCTATCTGGTGTATTTTATCTCCAACATTGTATTTTTCACTTCTAGATATTCAGTTTTTGGCTTTTAAAATTTCTTCCATTTCTCTCCTTAACATGCTCATGCTTTTCTTTACCTCTAAAACATATGGAGTATATAATAACCCTTTTAATGCCCTTGTCTACTAATACTATATACTAACGTGTCATATCTGGGTCTTTATATATTGTTAGATATTATGGGGCTTATTTTACATGCCTGGTAATTTTTGATTGGTTACCAGACATTGTGAACTTTATATTGCTTGGTGTTCGTTTTCCTTTTTTTATTATTACTCCTTTAAATATTTTTGAGCTTTATTCTGGGATGCAGTTAGGTTCCTTGGAAATCATGTGATCTTTTCAAAGCTTACATTTTAGATTTGTTAGGCAGCACCTGAGCAGCTTTAGTTCTAATTTTTCCCCACTACTGAGACAGTACTGTTCTAAGAACTCAATCCAGTGTCCCATGTATATGAGGTTTCTCCACTCTCTGTTGGCAACATAAGCTGGCCCAGCCCTGTGTGGCCCTGAGAATTGTTCTCCTACTCCTTTCTAGTGGTTTTTTTTCCATCCACAGATAGTTTAGCTAAAGGTGTAAGGGGAAACCCCAACAGACCCTAGAAGTCTCTGGGTAGTTCTTGTCTCTCCCACACTCTGCCCTGCAAATTCTAGCTGCCTTAGCCTCTCCTTCTCTGAGCTCTCCCTCAATTCAGTGAGACCACCACGCTCTTTCCAGGCACTACTGGTGCAAGAGAAGGGCTCACGTCATTTGTTTTCCTCCCCTCGGGGAGCATTGCCCTATGCTGCCTGTTGTCCAGCCTCTGAAAACCATTGTTGCATATATTTTATCTGATTTTTCAGATCTTTAAGGCAAAAGGATAAATCCAGTCCCTGTTAGTCTATCGTGGGTAGAAGTGGCAGTCCTTACATTGAATTATATGAAATAACAGTCTTTTTTGCCTCACTTATGTTTGTCCATCTGCTCTCATCTAATCCCAACTCAGGGTTAATTGATGTATTCATTTTCATACCCTTTCTAAGCACGCACACATGCATGAGCACACACACAAAGATTCAGACTGCTTTTGGTTTTGTTTTCAGAAAATGGGAATGTATATACAAGTTGTTTTCATAATATATTGCTTTTTAATAGTATGCCATTCTTGTGTTTGGTAATATCCAATAAAGTGTAAGTTCCTTGAGGGTGAAAACTTTGACTTCCGTTCCATTTCACCCTCGTGGCACCTGTGAACCTCCACATTACATGGGGGGGGGGGGTCATAATAAATGCTCATACATTAAATGTAAATCCTTTGTACTTAGTTTTTATGAAATCTTTTTCCTTTAAGTTTTTTATGAAGATGAGATGGCAGTATGGAGTAAAATTTCAGGGATAGTTTTTATGTCCTAAGATGATGATGTTTAGTTATTGTTCCTGTTCCACTAATATAATAGACTGCAAGGAATTGCCTTCATTTTACTTGAGAGTAATATCTGAGGAAATAATGGAAGCTTGGTAGTTCAGAGATTATTGTAACTTCAGACCTGTTTAAAAATGAAGGCTATTAAATCATCTTAGAAGTTTATAGTCGAATGCCATTTGAATCAGCCAGGAAGAAAATAGCTATAATATTTGGAAATAACTTGATTGAGGAGTTAAACATTTACTTGTTCTCACATTAACTGACAAAAAACCACTTGGATTTTAGGCAGGTGTCTGTTTATTAATGGTCTTTAGAAACTGCCTAGGTAATTTGGCCTGAAGGAACGAGGAGGGCTCTTTTTTGCTTAGTGGAGCCCTATGGTTAAGTCAGAAGACACAGATTCAAATCACTGCTCTAAATTGACTGGCTATGTAGTCCACTTACATTGTATAAACTGCAGTGTTCTGGGTTCTGCCTATTTTGTAGGCTTGTCATGAAGAACATCTGAGTTAATTATATGAAGATGCTTTGTAAATAATTAAGAGCTGTTCCAGTGTGAGATACTACTATTATTTGCTTGAAATAGTTGAGGGAATGACATAGTCACCTGAAATTATATTTTTACCTAAGGATTATTCATGTGATGCATTAGTGGCTGTTTAGTTATGATGATTAAACTAGGCAGTGGGCAGCATCACTTTTCTGGTTCAAATAGCAGGAAATGAAAATGTATGATATGGGAACTGTGTTTATATAGTTTCTCCAGTAGGCGGAGCTATGTATCTGTTATGTGTTTGTTAGTGTATGTTCACTTTCAGTCTATTTATTGAGAGAAAAATTATGAAAAGTACACAGTACAGCATTTCCTCTAAGACCTCAAATGTTCAATTACGCTTTACTTTGAAAATAAAATTAATATATTTAAATAGTTGGTGATTCCACAGGACTAGAGTTACTAATTTATTAATACAAGGTACTGTGCACTGCAATCCAAACCTTCTTCCCAAATTGCCAAGTTAGAACTTTTGTTATGTTTAAGTCATCTTAAAATCATTTCTATATTCAGTATTTTCCTCCTATGAAATTTTTATGAAGAGTGTGCAGCTTCTTAATAGTTCTTCCAAATTATGATTAATTTATTTTCTTAGAAATTAATGCTTAATGTCACATTTTGCAGAGCTCATTTAAGGCCCAGAGCAAAAACCAAAAACATGTTTCAGTGGAGCAGTTTAGCCCTGGCCTCTGTTGATGTAAAGTACCGATTTTTGTTGTTTTTTAAAGATATTTCAAGGAAACAAAGATTATCACCAGGATGTGCGTAATAACTTTTTGCCACCAATTATTGCACGTTTTATTAGAGTGAATCCTACCCAATGGCAGCAGAAAATTGCCATGAAAATGGAACTGCTTGGATGTCAGTTTATTCCTAAAGGTAAAGCAACAGTATGTTTAAGGCATGTGGTTTTCACTGGATTAATTAAAAATGACTGTGCTGTTCTCCGAGAAATTAATTAATAATAATGTAAGTGTTTATACTCTACAGTATGTTTTTAAAGGGATTTTTAAAAAGAAATAGTTATCCCTATTAAATATCATATTAGATATCAAACTGGTTTCCAAAATTACAAGTGGAAGAAGAAAGAGAGGGTGTCACTGATGAGATAATGCAATGAGATTGCTTTCCAAATGTAGTCTCAACCTTAATAATTTTTTTTTTTTTTTTTTTAAATTTATTTTTATTTATTTATTTTTGGCTGCATTGGGTCTTTTTTTTTTTTTTTAAGGAATGTAGTTTATTTATTTATGGCTGTGTTGGGTCTTCGTTTCTGTGCGAGGGCTTTCTCTAGTTGTGGCAAGCGGGGGCCACTCTTCACCGCAGTGCGCGGGCCTGTCACTACTGCGGCCTCTCTTGTTGCGGAGCACAGGCTCCAGACGCACAGGCTCAGTAATTGTGGCTCACGGGCCTAATTGCTCCGCGGCATGCGGGATCTTCCCAGGCCAGGGCTCGAACCCGCGTCCCCTACATTGGCAGGCAGATTCTCAACCACTACGCCACCAGGGAAGCCCTCAACCTTAATAATTTTTAATCAGGTCTCATGTAGTAGAATATTTGTATCATACAAGCACTGGTGATTGTAAGTCACCTTAACCTAAGTGCCTTTTACTTTGAATAAATTAAAAATGGGAATAACTTCCTTCAAAATTATATAATATTTTAATACTTTGTTTACTGTTATGTCCCCCCAAACTACCATAGTGCCTGACACATAGTGGGCCCTCCATAAATATTTATTAAATGAATTGAATGAGTAGTATATCATATTGTGATGACATTTTTATAGCTTTATCATTCAACATCATCTGACTCCCTGTTATTCTCCTTCCTAAGAAGATTCTTTTTGGACAATTTAATTATTTAAAAACTCAGAAATCCCAATACATTTGTGCATTTCATGCAGAGTATATTTATCCTTCTGACGTATTTCTCTGAGATTTAAAATTACTGTGCAGAATTAAGTACTCTAGAAAATGTTAAAGACATTTAAAATTACTATATTTAACTATGATTTTTATAAGCAAAATGTATAAACTTTTCTAAACCATTTTTCAAGGTCGTCCTCCAAAACTTACTCAGCCTCCACCTCCTCGGAGCAGCAGTGACCTCAAAAACACTACAGCCCCTCCAAAAATAGCCAAAGGTATGCCTACTTTAAATGTGAGAATTTGATGTTCCCTGGATTTGTGGTATAATTTTCCATAAACATATTAAAAGCATTATAAAGTAACTATTTTAATCAAGCTGGTATAGATTAAAGAATAAAAAGTTTTTAAAACTTTTTTCAAGGTCGTGCCCCCAAATTTACTCAACCACTACAACCTCGAAGTAGCAATGAATTTCCTGCACATACAGAGCAAACAACTGCCACTCCTGAAATCAAAAATACCACCATAACTCCAAATGTAACCAAAGGTATGCAAACCCAAAAATTAATACCTGTTCATAGTAGTGAGTTGTTTTGTTTTTAACTTAAGTTTTCAGAAACATTTCCAGCTTTTAAACGCTCAGGGTTTTTTCCCTCTGTTTTTTAAGTACAGCAAAAAATTTGATTCCATACCTTATAGAAAAAACTGGCTGCATTGCTCTAAGTTCTACTATCTGGTGCCATGTAAAATGGTTCTTTAAATATTTAGAGATGGCTGCTGTATTCTAGGCTTCCTCTTATGATTTTTTTCCCTCTATGGCTAAATATGTGGAGTCTCAGGCTTAGGAAGATAATTTTTCTAGAAATAACTAAAACCATAGCAGGAAACAAACTTTTTTTCTGATTATATATTAATTTGCTGGATAGGGAACTTGGTAGGAAAAAGGGAAGAAGAAAAAAAAAAGTTTTGGTGAAAATAAATACTTCTTTTAAAAAAAGATACTCTGTTAACATTTATTTTAAAAATTTGGTCTCTGTTTTTTAAATGTTTACAGTTACTTTTTCAGATTATAAATAGTGTTTTTCAATTTACTTTCAAACTTTGCTTTTAATTATTAGTATATAAGGTGTTAACATATATAAAACCTAGTAGTTTTTTAATTTTACTAGTTTGAAAACAAAATTTCTGTTGAATTCAGGAACAAAAAGCATCAGTGCCATGGAGGAATTAATTTCAGTGTTGACAGATAAAAAGCACACTAATTTTCAGGACAGTGCAGAGAAGAGAAAGTAGTTCATTCAGAGTAACTTGTGCCACATAGAACTTAATCATTCTCATTTTCTGAAAATTTGCCTGGATTCAGATAACTTTCTACAACTTCCTACATGTCAGTTTCCTTCCTATCTTCTGAAGTATTCCCAAAGAGACCAATTTCTTTCTCATGCTGCAGGAAAAGCTAGTATTGACTGAAAAACAAAAAAAACCTCACAACCTAAAAGTTGAGAATTATGTTTTATTCAGGTTCTTACTGAAGACAGTAGCCTGGGATACAGGCTCTCAGGTAGTTCTGAGAAACTGTTCCAAAGAGGGAGGAGCCAGGATTTATAGGGGTTTATGCTGGAAAAAATGTAGTCAAACATCAAAAAATTACTGCTAATCACAAAAAGCAGACATCTCAAGTTAATGATTTTAGTGCTTTTCTATGTGTGGGAAGATGCAAGAGTTTGAGCTCATTGAAATTATTCATTGATATGTGTCTTAACTGTTTAGAGCCAGTATTCTGCTTTTCTCCATCCTGAATTCCCCTCAGGGCGCACAGTCATGGGGTGCGGGTAGTGGCTGAGGACGTGGTGGCACCTCTTTGAAATGGCAGGGGCAACATTTATTTTGTCCAGTCTAGAGAGAAGCAAGGGTTGACAGAGACAAGAAATTTCAGCATCCCACAAAGAGCTTCTTACCAGTTTACAGAAAGCATGCGTTTGGGTGGAATCCCAGACCACATACCCAGATGGAAAAACAGTCATTTAAAAGTGTTGTTCATCTTAAAATCTGATTATAGAATTTTTAAATCTTAGGACTAAAAGTGTTCTTAAAGCATTTTCTTCCAGAACTAGGATCCCTGTAATCTTTAAAATAACAAAGAACATCTAGGTCTTTTTGGTTGAAGACCTCCTGTCTCCTTTTCTCTGGAACAGTAGTATGTAGACTTTTTATTGTTTTTTGAACCTAAGCATATATTTTAATGCCTCTGATTAAGTCAAACTGTATCCATCTGAACCTGATTATTCTCTCTACAATTTCACAAATTTTAGGGATAAAGCACATTTGCTTTTCTAATTTCTTAGTCCTTTCTATCCTGAGTCATGATTTCTGTTTTATTCACTTCTCCTTTCTCCATTTTTACATCCAGGCTGAGAGTGATGCTGGTGAAAATCATGTCATGGTCAGATTTGTGCCACTGTAATGTCCAGATCCTCCCTCAGTGGGGCCCTCAGTAGCAGCTGGTGGTCTTTCTGTTTCCCTGGTTAGCTCTTTTGTCTGTTCTCAACAGTAGCTGTTTGAAACACTCTCTGTATTTTTCAAACCCTTGACCCAGAGATCCTCATTCACTCTCAGTTACATCTTCAGCTTCCCAAAGAAGAAGCCATTCGAAGGGCACTTCGTTTTTGTGGAGCCTGCATAGTCACCTAGTTCCCATCCATACAGCTTCTCAGAGGCCTGGTGTTATTGATTGTCCTCTCCCTCCCTGTATCTTCAGCTTCTTTCTCTCTTTGGTGTGATTATAAGGAGTAAATAAGATGCAGGTCTGGCGCTTAGCGCCCAGTAAATAGCAGCAGTTGTTGCTGTTATCACCCTCATGGCCAGGAGGAGGTTGAGAGGTGGAGGAAGAAACTAGCGTCCCAACTGACCTTAAGCAGACCATTTCTGCCCAGGATTCTTTATCTATGGAGTGAGATAAGGGGATTAAGTGATCTCCAAGTCCCTGCAGGCTCCAGCATTGTGTTGGTTTCTGCCTTGTTCATACACACATTTGGTTTCTATGCTTAATACTATGTTATTATCTTCCTGCATCTATATTTTGCCGTCACTTCCAATTGCTGGATAATATTTTATTATAATATTATATTATAAGGATAATATTTTATTATAAGGAGGAGACCATGATTTACTTATTCCCTTTCATTGTTGGGCATTTGGATTACTTCCAGTTTTACAGTCTGCTGCAGATACAGAAGCAAACATATTTAAAGATACATCTTTGAATGCCATCTTAATTTTTTCCTAAGAATAAATTCTACATAGAGAACTGCCAAGTAATAGGTTTTTATAGATATTGCCCCAAAATGCCAATCAGAAAGGTAGTTTCAATTTATAGTCCCATCAAAATCCCTGTTTCCTGATACCCTCTTCAACAATTAGTTGTTCTTTTAAATATTTGCCAATTTGATAAGCAAAAATAGCATCTTTCTGATTACTAGTGAGGTGAACATGCTTAATGGTCACTTGTGCTCTTAATGCGTTGCTCTTTCATCTCTGCTGATTTTTCTGTTGTTTATTTTTTACTTGTAAATTCTGTAATAGATTAACTATATTAACCTTTTATCACATATGCAGAAAATACGTTTTCCCAGTTTATCATTTTTCTTTTAATTTGTCTTAGTGATTTAAAAACATGCAAAGGTGGAGCAAATAATGTGACGCACTTCCATGTATCCCTGAAGGCCTCTGCAATTACCACTCGCGCCCACTCTCATTGCATAAATTATGTTTATGGTATTTTTTTGAGATAGAAAAGCTTTGAATGGTGATATGGTTAATCTGTACTCTTCTCCTTAATGATTTCTGCCTTTGGTATTAATGTGTGTTTTGGTTTGTTTGCGTTTGTTTTTCAGATGTAGCCTTGGCTGCCGTCCTTGTCCCTGTGCTGGTCATGGTCCTTACCACTCTCATTCTCATACTAGTGTGTGCTTGGCATTGGAGAAACAGGTTCGTACAAAACTAGTTCGCCTGACTGGTCCTAGAGGGGATGTTTCCAAATGTGAAATAGAAACTAAATATAGAAGATGAACTTTTTTGAGAGGGAGAGTTAAGATAGTCATTAGAATAAAAATATATACATTTCTCCTTTATTCCTGTAAAAAATGAGTAAGTTCAATTCCATAATCAGTTACTGAGTACCTTTATTATATCAAATTTTGTATTATACAGTGGGTTACACACATTAGTAAGATATAATAGATACTTAGTAACACTGAAAGAATGAGACACAATTATTATCTACAGATTGTTTAGCAGGGTTGACCACTGTACTTTGGCATGATGAGTTGTATATGAAGTGCTGGGGAACACAGACGCAAGAACCATGAGAGTTACCTGAAACCTTTTTTTCAGAAAAGAGTAGTCCTCAAATTTGGCATGGTTTGCCTTAAAGGAGGGATTAGATTTGGCTAGATAGAGGAAGAGAGAATGGCCCAGATTGATGGGATGTCTTGCGGGAAGGCACAGAGTTGTGGAATGTAGGCAGAATAGTGAGTCATCCCACAGAGGCTTGGCATGCGGGAGCTCTAGGAGACCCATAGAAATGCAGCCTGGGCCTGGACCAGGAAGGACTTTCTGTAGATGGGGAAATCATTGAGCAGTGTTCAGCGGACAGGTGATATTATCAGACGATTGTAGGAAAATGGTGGCAGGAGGGTGGATTGAAGAGGAGAGAGAGACTAGAAGAGACAGAGAGAAGAGTTAGGAAACTATTCAGGCCACACAGGAACATGACACAGCAATTCTAGGAAAGGGAGAGACGTGGAGGGGGAGAGGTTTCCCAGAGGCGTCAGTGCGGGGCTTGACTGGCTACTTGCTAAGGAAGGAGGAGGATCCAAGGTCCCCTCAAGTTTCTGGCTTGTGCACTTGACCGGTAGAGATGTCGTGAGTAGAGGTAACAGAGTAGGAGGACAGATTTGGTGACTGACAGGTTTGGAGGGACCTCATTTGTCTAGCCATCCAACAGATATTTGAGCTCCTGCTCCCTGCCAAGTACTGAGCCGTGTGCTGGGAGTCCAGTGGTGAACCCCAGAGTCTATGGATGGGAGAGGATACTTTGCAGAACACCTTCCACCATGGAACCTGTTTGTTGCAGGGCCCAGCAGTAAGGGCAGGTAGGAATCACGGGATTGGAGATAAAACAGTAGCCAATATTCAATTCACGAGTCACTCGGTTTACTACACATAATTAGCACACAACACAGGTTAGGCAAAGTGGGGGAGGGGGGAGGGTGTAAACGAACCACTCCAAGAGAAGCCTTGAAGGAGGCATCTCGGCACCAACAGCAGCACATGACAAGTGAGGGTGGGAAATCACCCCGGCTCCAGCAGGGCCTCAGGCGGCGTCCATCTGGAACCGCTCTCAGCAGCATGGGGGCCTCCAGCCAGGATCCTTCAGGTCACTCGGTTCAATTGTCTCCTCCTAAGGAGTAAGCGTTACCCCAGGGGAGGAGTCTGGACTCCTTCAGTTGCTGTCTGTTCCCGTGCCGTACATGGGCCATCAAACTTCTTATCTAAAGTAATATTCTCAGTTTATCATTTGAGGACACTGGCAATCCTACAGTGGACATTTCAAAACAACTCATAGGCAAGTTCGCGTTGGCCACTGGGACTCCATTTTGAACTACGTAACATGTCTTAAATAGCTTAAATCCTCTAAGTTTCACCCAAGATGAGTAGGAATCATAACACAAAAGAAACCACATCATAACCGTACCAACCACAGTGTGTTCCACGGGTGGAAGGAAGCTGGAGGAGGCGTGGGTCCCAGATTCCTGGTGTTGGGGGGCTGTCTGTGCAGAACTGACAACTTAGCATGAGGGCACGAGGCGGGGGAGGAGGGAACAGGGCTCTGGGAGAGTCCAGGAAGGAAAGTTCATGATGCTTTCAGGGAACCGGACAGTAACAGTAGTAGTGGTGAGAACAGCAGCAACGGCAAAGTTTCATAGAAAATAAAATGAAATGCTGGTTTTACATGTTTTTCTAAATGCCGTGCGTGTTTTAACTCATTTAATCCTTAAAACAACCTGTGAAGCAGCTGTTGTTATAAATCCCATTTTATAGAAGAGGAGAGTGAGACAGAGAGCACAGGTAACTTGTCCGAGGTCACCTGGTCAGCACATGGCAGGGTGGAGATTTGGTCCGGGCTTCAGAGCCCGTGCTGTTAGCCGCTGCAGCCTCTGATCAATCGGCAGTTCAAGTCTAACCCTCTGTGGTTAAAGCCCCAGGGCGTGGGGGTGAGGACAGGGGAGTAGAGCTGTTGAGAGGCAGGAGGCAAGTCCTGAGATCAGTTTGGGATGGCGTTTAAAGGACTCTGGACATTCAGACTCCCAAGAGGCAAGATGGAACACGAGCCTGTTGAGGACAAAAGGTCTGAGCTGCAGAATTGAGGTTGCTTCTACGAACGTAGTGGATGAAATTGCTGACCACTGGCTTTGTGATAAGGAGTAAAGAGGAAGTGCCATTAAGGGGCTTATGGAAAATAGCCAGGAGAAAAGTAATAATAAAAACAGCTGCAAGTTACTGAATCCCTAACCCATGCCGGGCACTGTTCTAAGTACTTTACATGTAATGAATAAATCACCTGCAGCTTTGTCACTGGAGATCAAGAATATGAAATCCTTTATAGTACAACCCTTGGACAGCTTCAGCACCTACCATCTCGTCCACAAATTTTACGCTATGCCTTACTTTGAAATAATGAAGTATTATATTTTAAATACAGCCAGACTTTAAAATGAGGGAGCTTTTAGTATCAATAATAAAAACATAGTCTTATACTAGAGAAGAATGTTTCGAAGTAGGAAAAGCACATAGCTTGGGCTCTTTGAGAAAGCCCCGTTTGTGATCTTCAGCAAGTCACATAACCCTCTTTTCCTCGTTTACAACACTAGAACAACTTCTTTCTCTTTAGCTTGCAGAGCATTATTTTAATTAGGTGTATATCAGAAAATGTCCTTTTGTGTGCTTGATTTTTTTCTTTTTAAAAGGCTCACGGTAGATAGCAATTCTTAATGTTGGGGAGGGACAGAAGTTTCTCCAGGGGAGGATGTGTCAGAATTCTGAGGAGCAGGCTGGGGAAGAACCTTCTTCGTTGCACACATGGCCCTCGGTCCCCTCACTGTTAGTGACAGCGTTGGCTTATCTTGGGCAGGGTGGAGGAATCAGGTCTATGCAGTTAAGGGTGTGTGACACTTTAAACTTCTCAGGGGCAAAGGACTGTAGAAAAAAAGCAGTAAGTTGAAAAAAAGTAACAACGCAGAAGAAAATATGGGGGTTTTGTTGTTCTTGTTGTGTCCTGTGAACTTTGTGAATCGACTGATTTGTGAAATTTGTATTTGAAACCAAAACAAACCTAACATGATTTCCCCATAATAATCCACGTGTCAGGGTTGGGTCTTTGATTTGATTCAGGGTTTTTATCTACAGGCTTAGTCTTTTTTTTTTTTTTTAATCCCTTTATCCATTTGAGTGGAAAATAGTTGGGTAACAAGATAACTGTCTCAGGAGATAGTTGTTTAATATTTATTGAGAGTCTGGAATTCATGAGCCTCAGCAGTGGCAACTTCGAAAGTCAAGTGAAAGAGGTCTCCCAGGGAAATCAGCAAGTAGAAATGTGTGCTCTTGACTAATTATTAACTTTGGTGTTTATCCTGCAGTTTCAGAGCTTTCTTACTAGTGAATTCACTCTATTTGCTAACTTTTTTTTTTTTTTCTGTATTTTTCCAGAAAGAAAAAAGCTGAAGGCACCTATGACTTACCTTACTGGGACCGGGCAGGTAATTTGTGGCTTTACATCTCTTTCCATCAGAGGGAAGCCCCTGCCCTCCAGCTGGCAGCAGTGAAAGAGGAAAGCCATTTTCAGACCCACATAAACTCCCCAGCACTGTTAGAAAAATGGCATTCCTCTTCTGTTCTGATCATTTTTACTTTTCTGTAAAATCTCTCTAGTCTGTAAGTAACGAAATGGGAAGTAAGAATTTCTCATAACACATGCTCTGTTCTTTTCCTTTTGGAAAACTTGTCTGGTTTGTCCCATGTATGTATCGGTCTTGAGGAGACCAGCTTTCTGTGTGGTGTACGTGAACACTAGGTAAGAAGCAGAGGATTGCGGTCCTGGTGACACAGTGTGTGTGTATGTGTGTGTCACTCTGCTGTGGATATTTACCGCAGTGGAGTTCAGCGGTTTACGAGTCAGTGAAGTCTGCTATCTCTGCCATGAGTTGTCATCTTCCGCATTCCTACTTTCTGTGGCAGGTGGCAGGTTGCTGCAGGTGACACCAGGGGCCTTCTGCGGGCGGGTCTCCCACTTCCCAGTCTCACCACTGGAATGACTGTTAGGAGTCAAAAGAGTTCACTGTGATGAGGGTAGAAAAGAGCAGTGATGGGGGCAGCTCGTGGGCTGCTACTTCTCACCGTCGTCCCCCCGCCCCCCACAGGGTTGGTCTTAAAATTTTTTAAACTTATTAAAACTTATTAAAGACCACTGTTATAACAAACTATATCTGGCTGCACTGTAGTAGCAGTGATTTGCTTCAGTATATGCTTTTGATAGAGATTTCTACCGCGTCCTGCTTTGCACTGGATAGTCTTTTTTTTTTTTTTTTTTAATTAATTAATTTATTTATTTTTTGGCTGCGTTGGGTCTTCGTTGCAGTGCGCGGGCTTTCTCTAGTTGCGGTGAGCACAGGCTCTAGGCATGCGGGCTCAGTAGTTGTGGCTCGCGGGCTCTAGACTGCAGGCTCAGTAGTTGTGGCGCACGGACTTTGTTGCTCCGCAACATGTGGGATCTTCCCGGACCAGGGCTCGAACCCATGTCCCCTGCATTGGCAGGCGGACTCCCAACCACTGCTCCACCAGGGAAGTCCCTCCACTGGATAGTCTTATCAAAGCAAAAATTAAGTTTGAACAACTTAAGGAACTAGAAAAAGAAGAACAAACTAAACCCAAAGCTATTGGGAAGAAGGAAATAATAAAGATTAGAGAAGAGAGGAACAAAATAGAGAATAGGAAGAAACAGAAAACAGCAAGTGTTGGCAAGAATGTGGAGAAACTGGAACCCTTGTGCACTGTTGGTGGGAATGTAAAAGTACAGCTTCTGTGGAAAACAGAATTTTTGTCAGTTCCTCAAAAAATTAAAAATAGAATTACCATATGAACCAGCAATTCCACTTCTAGGTATATACCCAAAAGCATTGAAAGCAGAGTCTTGAAAAGATACTTTTACACCCATGTCATAGCAGCGTTATTCAGAATAGTTAAAACATGGAAGCAATCCAAGTGTCTATCCACCAATAAATGGATAAGCAAAATGTGGTTATACACATAAAATGGAATATTAAGCCTTAAAAAGGAAGGAAATTCTGCAATATATACTACATCGTGGATGAATCTTGAGGCGATTATGCTAAATGAAATAAGCCAGTCGCAAAAAGAAAAATAGCATATGATTCCATTCATACAAGGTACTTAGAGTACTCCAAATTATAAAGACAGAAAGTAGAGTGGTGCTTGCCAGGGGCTGAGGGGAAGAATCAGGAATTATGGTTTAATAGGTATGGAATTTCAGTTTCACAAGACGAAGAAAGTTCTGGAGATGGACGGTGGGGAGGGTTGCACAACAATGTGAATGTGTGTCTAATAACACTGAGCTGTTCGATTGAAAATGGTTCAGGGCGTTCCCTGGTGGCCTAGTGGTTAGGACTCCAGGCTTTCACTGCTGTGGCCCCGGTTCCGTCCCCGGTCGGGGAACTGAGATCCTGCAAGCCGTGCAGCGCGGCCAAAAAAAAAATGGTTAAGATAGGAAATTTTATGTTGTGTGTATTTTACCACCAGAACAACAACAAAACAAAACAACAACAACCAAAGAAACCAAAAAACCTTGAACACAAAGGCTGGTTTGTATAAATATTTGTCATAGAAATGGCTTAAATGCAACAGGATTTCTCCCTTCATATACTGTTATCATTTCAAACATAGCTTTCTGTGTAATGGTCTCTTTTGCTTACGATCACAATGAAGGTTGGTGGAAAGGAATGAAGCAGTTTCTTCCTGCCAAATCAGTGGAGCACGAGGAAACCCCAGTTCGCTACAGCAGTAGTGAAGTGAATCACCTGAGTCCTAGAGAAGTCACCACGGCGCTGCAGGCTGACTCTGCAGGTACCTAGCGCTGCCACCACGGGAGGGAGAGGCCGCCGCGCGCGCTGTAGAGTGCCGTGAGATTTGCAGTGCCTTTCATCTGTTTCATGCATAGGAGATGAGCTAGTTTCCAAATATAGAGCCACTTTTTAAAAAGACCTCGAGAGAGTCATTTCTGTGTCTTAGATGTTCTGTCCATAAAACTGGGGTACTCATTTCTTTTTTTTTTTTTCAAAATTTATTTATTTTATTATTTTTATTTTTGGCTGTGTTGGGTCTTCGTTTCTGTGCGAGGGCTTTCTCTAGTTGTGGC
Source organism: Balaenoptera ricei (assembly GCF_028023285.1). Classification (NCBI taxonomy): domain Eukaryota; kingdom Metazoa; phylum Chordata; class Mammalia; order Artiodactyla; family Balaenopteridae; genus Balaenoptera; species Balaenoptera ricei. The sequence goes on from NC_082642.1 coordinate 115,107,798, forward strand.
GAGCGGGGGCCACTCTTCATTGCGGTGCGCAGGCCTCTCACTGTCGTGGCCTCTCTTGTTGCAGAGCACAGGCTCCAGACGCGCAGGCTCAGTAATTGTGGCTCACGGGCCCAGTTGCTCCGCGGCATGTGGGATCTTCCCAGACCAGGGCTCGAACCCATGTCCCCTGCATTGGCAGGCAGATTCTCAACCACTGTACCACCAGGGAAGCCCTGGGGTACTCATTTCTGAAAACTTTGGGCATTTTGTCTGCTTACCTGAAATTTCGTTTGGTTTTCTTGGGCATTTGGGGGTTTTAAAAGGAGAGCAGGAAAGACACAGTGGCCTCACAGTATTTATCCTATTAACCTAGAATATATTTTAAACATTTCCTAATGTTTGAAAAAGAAAAAAGAAATCTATGAAATTATTTTCCAAGACGAATATTATTTCAGTAATGGAACATTTATTTTCCAATGAAATACTGTCTATAAATCTGAAGAACATATACACTCTTTATGCAGACTTCCATGAATGAAGCTTTCTGGCACATCGACTTATTACCATGAGATACAGGGTAACGTCTTTAGTTTTAATTTTTGAAGTTAGTTCTTGCGGGAAGATCCATCAGTCTCCGTTGATAACAAAAGTGCCATAAAGAGGTGTTTGTTTTTGGTGCAAGCCTGCAGCTGCCACCCTGCATTATAGGATCCCTGCCTTAATGCGATAACTTTTCTGTTGTCTGTGTTTTGCGATACCCACAGAGTATGCACAGCCACTTGTGGGAGGAATTGTTGGCACACTCCATCAGAGATCTACCTTTAAACCAGAGGAAGGCAAAGAAGCAGGCTATGCTGACCTAGACCCTTACAGCTCCCCTGTGCAGGAAGTCTATCATGCCTATGCTGAACCACTCCCGGTTACTGGGCCCGAGTACGCAACCCCAATTGTCATGGATATGTCCGGGCACCCCACAGCTTCGGTTGGCCTGCCCTCAGCGTCCACTTTCAAAGCTGCAGGGAACCAACCTCCCCCTCTAGTGGGAACATACAGCACTCTTCTCTCCAGGACTGACAGCTGCTCCTCCGCCCGGGCCCAGTACGATACGCCGAAAGGTGGGAAGCCGACTCCAAGTGCCCCAGACGAATTGGTGTACCAAGTGCCACAGAGCGCACAGGGGCTGTCAGGAGCAGGGAGGGGTGGTGGTGTTTTTAAAGAAATCCTTTGAAGGTGATGCTGCTTTTCACAAAGCATCATTTTAAAGCACATGGCCTTTTTAAAATTGTATTAGTGGTAGTAATATATAGAACGTATTACATATCTGTCACGGACGTGGTTGGGGGAAATGTGATGACCGAGGTACAGGAAACTACTAATCTTGCCATCTAGCTTTAAAAGTGTTACTGTAGCACAGTTACTGCTTGCCTATTAAATTTCAAATATCCTGTTTGTTACTACTGTAAAACACTATTTTATACAGAAAAAGCTCCCTACTATGCACTTCAAAGAAATTAAAAATCACTGAGAGTATTTATTACCAGTGCTGCAGTTACATTGATGAACTCGAGATGGCTCTGTAAGCCTTTCTGGCAATAACGCATGGTACTGTTATAAAATGTCTGATGGCTTGAAATTCTGCTCTTTGTGAAAGGTGGGTACTATCATGACTTCTTCCTCTTCTATTCCTATATTGCTTTCTGAATTTTTTTAGAAAATAGTGACATAATCCTTGTTTTGATTGCAGTCATATATATATACTTATCCATCTTTCCTTAGGAAGAGCTATAGCTGGGAAACTGACCTGCAGTGAGCAGAGTGATTTTCCACTTTCTGACACTCTAACGAGCTTTAACATTTCATAGTACATAACCTGGCCTCATCCCTGCTTGTTCCACCTGGGGCCCTTGGTGGCCAGCCCCGTTCTTGTGTTTATAAATGCTTGAGTTTTTTCAGTGGGTGATGCTTGCTTTATCAACCTCATTATTTCAGATCCCCTAAGGTTTCCATGTGAAAACAGGAAAAACTTTACAAATTAAAAAAGCTGTAAAGGAGATTCTCCGCCCCGAACTTTACTTGCAATGGAATTTTTCCTAGGAGAGTTGTGAAAAGTTGAGGGTTTCTAAAAGTGAACACTAAACAATACCCACTTATATTTATCACGGTGAAAGGCAAAATCATGACTCCTTGGGAGTCATATAAATTACCCACCCACCCCCGCCGCCAAAAAAAGTAACCGAATTTGTCCTCTTTGGTTTTATGTATACAGATTATTCTTTGACTCTCAAGGTAATCTCTTGTTTTTAGTCGAATAAAGAAATACTTGTTTTCCACAGTAAACTACTGTAAGAAATGTAAACCCAGCATGTATTCTTCAGCTCTGTGTGATTATGCCATCTATGTGGTAGGGGGTGCAGTCCTTTTTATCATACCTAGGGAACAAATGTTTCAGCATCCTAGCAAGGGAAAATTCCTGTCTTGTTTTTGATACCTCTGGGCAACTTCTTTGTCACCATTTGCCCAGAACTAGTTTAAATGACTGAAATAGAAACCATGTGCAGTTTATTAGCGTTAGTGTGGAAACCATCTTTAAAAGTCTTTAGACTGGTAAGATGATATGAGAAGCTGACCGTATGATTAAAATATATAAAACTTGACATCCCCTCTTCTATCAGTCAATATAAACCTTAGTTTGCAGACTTAATATTGAAATATACTTCCCCATCAGGTTCTAGTCATTTCTTTTAGCCTGTGCCACCAGATGATGGCAGAATATGCTAAATTTGACTAATGATGTACAGTGTTCATTTCGCTTGCTTCCATGAGTCTATCAGTATTGTAAAACGTTGCTTCAAAACAGAACTGCCTATTTCTACAGCCTCCCTGCCTTCTAGTTGTATGATTTTGTTGGTCTTATTTTCAGTGGCTTTTCCTTTTTCCAACAGACTTTTGAGGCATAATTTTATTCACTGTAAAACCAATACACGTTTTGTTTCAAAATATCTGAAACAAAAAGCACAGATGTTGAACTTTTATTAAAACCTATGAATGTGTAAAGCACATGTATTAATGCAGTCATCCCCTTTCAGGTGGGAAGAGAGTAAACCAATTGCTTTATTTTTTTATTCGTCCTTAGTATACAAAAATATACTTTTTCGCAAATCATATGCCTGTTTGAAGCTTTAAGAGAAATGATTTCAGTAACTTTCATTTTTCCAAAGATGCTTGCTATTTTTGTTTGTGTGTACCTGATTGTTTTCCCATAGAACTTTTTTTTTTGAGAAGCAAATGTTTTCTTAAATAATGCATGTTTTAAGACTTGATTCATATATTGCCACTGTGCTGTTTGAACTACCAATAATTTTTATAAAATACCTAGTTTTTACTACTATTATATATTTTACTTTCCAAATGAAGAGCTGAGCCTGATACAAAGGGTTGTACTGGTTTGTACTTTTTCTTTTAATTCGTATGTTTTCATATTAGAGTTTTGTTTTGGGTTGTTTTTTTTTTTCTAATGTTACTATGTCTGCTATATATACAGCTTTGGAGACAATCAAGTAACAACTGAAAATGTGAAAGTAACCATTTTTTACAAAATTCCCTTGGAATTTTTATTCTTTGCTTGAAACATGTAAAAGACTTAACTCACTGTGGCTTATTGGATTAAATTCTTTCCTGTTAATGCAGTTATAAAAGTAGAATCAGACAGTGGTGCAGGAAATGTGGCCCTTAAGGTTTCATAAAATTACACTGGCTTCGCTGTTACTTGATCTTGGGAACCGGCAGTTAAAGGAAAGATATTGTGAATGCTGATTTATATTTTATTGAAAGCTGTAAATCTAAATAGATCCTATTGCGTATGCAGGGTCTAGCCCAGTTATTTAAGTTCACGTGTCACTGTTTGCACTTTGTATTGAACAATGGGTTTATTCGCTGTTGAAATGGTTCGAGCAGAGGATTTATACAGTAACTGAAATTAGGATGTTATGTATACACTTGCCCCCCCATTCTCTCCCCACCCCCCCACCCCCCCCCCCCCCCCGCCCTGGAGGGAACAGAAAATGAGCTCGTTTAAATATGAATGTGGCTGTAATTCTATGGAATGTGATAAAGCTTGAACTTCTTTCCCTGGGCTCCACATTGTTACCTGGAGAGCAAGAGGGTTACAGAAACACCATGTCAGATAATACAATTCGAAAGAATGAATAGATTAGGTGGGACAATAAAAGCTTTTCAGCCCCTCTTAAGAGAAATCAATGAAGCTCTGCTTATTAAAAAAAAAAAAAAAATTACCTACTGGCTCTGCCTTTCAGTTCTGAACTTGAAGTCCCTAAACTGCAAAATCTAAGGAAGAGTTGGATACTTTTAGGTCAACTGTGGCACCAATTCTCATTTAATCCAACTTGTGACTAGTTTCTTCTCATCTCCTCTTCTTTTTTGGCACTGGGAAAGGTAGAAACAAAACATGTATTGAAATACGTATTGGAAATAAAAATGGCTTGAGTGTCAGTGATATTCTCCCAGAATGTACTTTTCTTACCTCGGCATGTACTGTAGTCACTCAGTATTTGTATATGTTGCTAGAATTTAGATTGTATAAATAATAGTGAGATTTTAATGTGTTCATGTTTTTAATAAATTGTATATATATGTCTTGTTCAGGGTTTTTTGTTTGTTTTGTTTTTTGCTTAAATAAAACAACCTTGAGGTTTGTAACCTTTCTCATACCATGCAAAATGCCAGATCCCTCAATTTTAAGATCAGATTTTTATGGCCAATATTATAGTACTTACTTACAGTAACATTTGAAAATGTCACCATTGGGGGGTTTTGGGGGTTTGGTTTTTTTGTTTTGTTTTGATAAATTATTTATTTTTGGCTGCGTTAGGTCTTCGTTGCTGTGCAGGGTCTTTCTCCAGTTGTGGCGAGCAGGGGCTACTCTTTGTTGCGGAGCGCGGGCTTCTCATTGCGGTGGCTTCTCGTTGTGGAGCACGGACTCTAGGTGCGTGGGCTTCAGTAGTTGTGGCGCACAGGCTCAGTAGTTGTGGCTCACGGGCTCTAGAGCGCAGGCTCAGTAGTTGTGGCACATGGGCCTAGTTGCTCCACGTCATGTGGGATCCTTCCCGGACCACGGCTCGAACCCGTGTCCTGCATTGGCAGGCGGATTCTTAAGCACTGCACCACCAGGGAAGAGGTCCCTACCATTGGTTTTTGACATTGACTTTTTCTGTAGCCAGTGCCATCCTTTCTGAAGCCCGAATTACTTTACACCAAACAAACAAACAACTCAGCAGCCCAGCTGCAGCCTATGGCTGTGTGGTATGAGGGAAAGATCACACTGAACAGCTGTGCCTTTTCCACCTCAAAGAAAGAAGTTATGAGCAAAATCAAACGAGACTGGTACGGTGCAAACATATGCTGGGGTTAACAGAACAGAGTCCATATTTATTGTCTAGGTCTGGGTTAAATCAGCTAATAGTTTTGTCCCCTTACACCACTTGCAAGTATGTCAGTCAGTCAGTCACTTATTTCTGTTTCTGATCTAATATTTATTTATACACTCTTTAGAGATGCAGGCTAGTTGTCTGTCAGTGATAATTATTACCACTGTCTCCCAGTGATATTATTGTTCAAAAGATGCCAGTTCCTTCCACTCCTACCTCTTCTGACAGCTTTTGATTCCAGCCTTATAACCTCCACTGTTCTCTTCACCCCTTGTCCCCCTCCCTCCCTCCCCATAGCCTTTGGTTACAGTCAGACAGACATTAAAATGAAAAGGGAGACGACTAGCTCACCACTTTTGTCCAACTGGCTTGTTTGTTTGTTTGCATCCCACAACACTCTTCTCTGGTGCACCCCAGGTAAGCTTCTTTCCATTTGAAGATGCGATTGAATCATGTGGACAATTGGTTTTTCATGAAAAAAATGCCATTTAAATCCAGAAAAAGCTTGACTCTTCTTAAAGGTTTACTCATTCATGTCTTGTCTTTCTTTCCTAATTTACTTCCAATAAACTTCGAAATTTTAATGAATAAATTAAGCCAGGCAAAAAACGTTTAAAGAATGTTCTCCTTCTTGAGCTTGCCTAGTTCAGCTTCTTTGTATAAACTTTATTTCTTTAAAATAATGCAGTGACCAGACTTTAGGAATTGCATTCTTTCTTTGGTTATTTACTTATCCAGAGTTTCATATTTATCCTATTTCTGTCGACTTCTTAAAAAACATCTTCATTCTACCAAACTACTCATCATAATCATGGTTTAACTTAACTGTAGGAAAAAAATGCTTAATTAAGCCAGTATGATCTTAGATTTCCCTAATCAATCATCCACGCTTAGGGTCTGGTTTAAGATTCCAGTCAGGTTGCTCAGGTAGAACAAAAAGGAACCAAACAATCATCCAGAGAGAGAGATACAGAGGCCTGAAGTGGTTCCAGTATGCCGCATTCAAGGCACCGCCACATGCCAGCTCCCCACCAATTTACAGGAGCCAGATAAGCCTCTCAAAATGTCACGTTACATTCAAAATCTGCTGTGGTAAACTAAATCCCCTTACTTATTAGCAAGTCACATCCCTTCAAAAGTCTAAGATGAAGTAACTATAAAAAGATACTTTAAAAACACATCAGAAAACTAGCTTATTTTTAAAACAATGCAATGAAAAATTCACTCTCCCTGATATCTTAGCATGTCTTGGTTTCCATAAATTAAATATGTTCACAGAAATTAAGCTGGTGGTTATGAAGCACCAGGCAGCAACAGACTTAATATACATAATTTCTTGACAAGTACATCCAACATATTTAAAAATAAACTAAAAAATTGCAGTGTAAAAATAAAACTAATACTGTTAGCATCATCTTCTGAGTCTGTAGGGTCAATCTTGAGTCAAGTCGATCACAAAGTTTTTTTCTATAATGTCCTTCAAAAAGAGCTGCTCTGCAGTCACATTGTGATACGCATTCTAAAGAAGAAAAATAAAATCACCATCTATCCCAATCTCAAGATGTTAACAACAGCAGCAACAGAATATGCTGTATCTAAAAAGCTTAATTAAAAACTCAAGTAACAAGTGGCATGGACTTTTAACTTATCTTTCTCATTTCTTTTTCATTGCTCATTCTTACGCCAGAGCTTGCCCACTCTTTCCACTTAAACCATCACATAAGTAAGAGGCTCCCTCACATCATCTTCTACTCTACTGAATTATGGTATAAATCTAGAAACCAGAATTTGAAAGTGTTAAGCTCTAACCTGAATAATACCACTTTTTCAGCTTATATAGTATTTAGGGATGAAGATTTAAGGGGACTGGTTTCATGTCATGGGATATATCCATTTACTTGACAGCAAATCATTCACAGTTCAATATTTAAAATGTACAGGTAACATTTTAATCCTATCACTGTGCCACTAATCTAAGTTATAATTAGGAAAATAGGAAATTCCTTCCCATTTAATCAATTAAAGTAAAAAATCTTAAGGATCAAATCCACCACCATTAATCCCCATTCAAGTGAAGAATGATCTAGTATAAAGGTTTACAACTTTTCTGACCATGAAGATTCTTTCATGAGGTTAAAATGTTACGGACCTTCTCATCGACTTAACTGAAAAACTACCTGAAAATAATTCGTATGAATATGGCCATGCTTTTAGGTGAATTTGAAATATCTCAAACAGCACGTTTCTATATATTCAAATAGTGCAAATATGATACAGTATCTAGGGTAAGGCTTGGTCCCTATATAGGTTTGATGAGTTTCTCCCAAGGGTCTGAAGCCAACAGATTGGGAACTGCGGCTGTAGTAAGAACTCTGCACCTGAGTCCTAATTTCAGCACGTGCTATCTCTGTAAACCCTTATCAAGCCATCAACCCCTCGAAACCTGTTCCCTCAGTAAAATGACAGGGTGAAAAGGGAGAATATAAGCTTTCCAACTCTAAAGATCAAAGATTATACCAAAGGGTATATATATATATATATATATATTACCTTATTCATCAAAGACATGGTGGCATTCCCAAAGTAGTGCAAAGGACTCTTGAGGTCAGAAAAGTTGTACTTAAAACCAGCAAGGTGAACTTCATGACATATGTGAAATGCCAATGTAATGGCAATAATTCCTGTTGTTGGGTGTTTGGGTTTCTGGGGGAGGAAATGAAAATTTAGGGAAAAAATCCAAACAAGGTACCTGTTTCCAAAACATTTGGGTGACCTAATCTTATAAAATAGCATCTTCTGAACATTTAATCAGGACAGAAATACTTCAGTTAAATTCTTGTCATGCCCTAAGGCTCAAGCCCCAAACAGTTAATATCCTAACTCTGAATATAAAGTGTTGCTTGAAATCTTAGAAAGTCTCTCAGGTAAAACTTAACTGCAGTACTAGTCCAGAAGACAGCTATCAAATGAAGCCTTTAAGGAAAAGGATTCTGCTGCCTTGTTTTTAAAAAACACACTGAGTCAAGCAACTTGTGGAAAAAGCAAAGCCTGAGAATGTTAAACCCATGTGTGAAACGTAAGGACAGCTTAATTCACTAACGGATAAGATCATGCTAAAAGGCTTCAAATAACTTAGCTTTAAAATGGTTCTATTTTATAATGCTGATAATTTAGCTCTAGGGAAAGACGGCTTTAATCAAGTAACTTCAATCACAAATGGCCATGGTAATGATCTGACTAGAAAAATAAAGATTCTAGATGTATATACAGATTAAAGTCACAATCTCAATTTTGTTTTTAAATCGATTATAATTTTAACTAAATTTTAACTAAAAAGAAAGAAACCAAGCACCCCCTTCACATGTACACATATCCTGAAAAACACTATAGTAGATGTTTGGCAGAAGGGTCTTGGCATTCAAAGTTTTCATTCTCGTTGGATGGCCTTCAGAGGCAAAAACAAGATATATCTTAAATTTACTAATACAAAAATTCAAGGAGATTTTCTTTTGATTAAATGTTTCTTACAGATCCCATGTAAATTACATATGATTAATTATGATTTTGAGAAAAAGAAAAAAATCAAAGCAGCACAGTAAAATCAGATAAACTCTAGGAAGCAAATTTGTTTGAAAGCCTAACAGCCTTTTTTTTTTTAACATCTTTATTAGAGTATAATTGCTTTACAATGTTGTGTTAGTTTCTGCTGTATAACAGAGTGAATCAGCTATATGCATACATATATCCCCATATCTCCTCCCTCTTGCGTCTCCCTCCCACCCTCCCTATCCCACCACTGTAGGTGGTCACAAAGCACCGAGCTGATCTCCCTGTGCTATGCGGCTGCTTCCCACTAGCCATCCATTTTACATTTCACTCCCCTAGTAAGTTTCCATTCCTACTCTCCAAGATGACAATTTCATACCTTTCTATCCAACAGCTCTACCCTCCTTCCTACTTTGTCAGTTTAACCCTTATTTTTCTTAGAAAACAGAATCGATCAGACAAGAGCTACATCATCTTCCCAATTCCAAATCTACCTTCGTCTTTACCCATGTTTTCAGTGCTCACTCCTATGTGGATGATATGTCCCTGTTCCTACCTACGGCCAGCCTCTCCACTCGTGCACTCTATTTTATCACATTTCTTTTCTCAACAATTTCGCTTTCACAAGTATCCCCTTTCTCTCTTCATCATCAATATTTCCCTCTATTGAATCATCCCCTTCAGCACACAAACATATCATCTATCTTTCTTTAAAATAAAAAAAACCTTGAGCCTATATCTTCCAACCATTTCTCTGCTTTCTTTTCTAGCAAAACTCCATTAAAGATTTGCCTCCGCTCTCTCGTGTCCCATGTTCTCTCTCTTTAACGCAGTTCAGTCAGGCTTTCTTTCTCTTATCCTTGTCCATATCAATATGACCTCCATGTTTCCAGGACCACATCTGACATAGCTGAACTCTCTAAATACAGCTGTGTCCCTCCCTTGGCTTCTGGGACACTGTGTCCTACTAGAACTTCAGTCTACTTACAACTAGTTCTAGGATCATCTCTAAGTAAGACCAGGGTCTTCCTGTGCACCACCTAAGACAAAAATCAAGGAACAAATCTGATCTTACTTCACATAGTAAAGTAAGAGCTGAAAAGTCACAAAATATACATTCAGAAGCTGTCCTTTCCCCTCAAAATTACTACGAAATAGGGTTTAAATTTAAACTATTTATGCTTTTTGACTTGGGAATTCCACTTCCAGATGTCCTTCCTACAGAAATCACACAAGTGTGCAGAAAATCTCTATAAGTACATGCATTTCTACATTACCTATAGAGGAAAAAAGCTGGACATAAAACTAAGGGTCTATAAAGAGGGGAAGGGTTAATTAAATGGAGAGGGGAAATAGCAGAACAGTATCTATAGTATAATCACAATTATACTGAACAAACAAAAAGTGCTTGTGTTTCTAAATGAATAGACAAGAGTCTATGCAAACAATAAATGCTGGAGAGGATGTGGAGAAAAGGGAAACCTCTTGCACTGTAGGTGGGAATGTAAATTGATACAGCCACTATGGAGAACAGTGTGGAGGTTCCTTAAAAAACTAAAAATAGAACTACCATATGAACTGCCAATCCCACTCCTGGGCATACACCTGGAGAAAACCATAATTCAAAAAAATACATGCACCCCAATGTTCATTGCAGCACTATTTACAATAGCCAGGACATGGAAGCAACCTAAATGCCCATCAATAGAGGAATGGATAAAGACGATGTGGTACATATATACAGTGGAATATTACTCGGCCATAAAAAGGAACGAACTAGTGCTATTTGCAGAGACATGGCTGGACCTAGAGACTGTCATACAGAGGGAAGTTAAGTCAGAAAGAGAAAAGCAAATATCGTATACTATAGCTTATATGTGGAATCTAGAAAAATGGTATAGATGAACTTACTCCCAAAGCAGAAATAGAGACACAGATGTAGAGAACAAACATGGATACCAAGGGGGGAAGGGGGGATGGGATGAAGTGGGACATTGGGATTGACATATATAATTATTATGTATAAAATAGATAACTAATGAGAACCTACTGTATAGCACAGGGGACTCTACTCAGTGCTCTGTGGTGACCTAAATGGGAAGAGAATCAAAAAAGGAGGGAATATATGTATAGGTATAACTGATTCACTTTGCTGTACAGCAGAAACTAACACATTGTAAAGCAACTATACTCCAATAAAAATTAACTTAAAAAAAAAAAGTACTTGTGTTTGTAAACGCATAGACAAGAGTCTAGAAGGATATAAAAGGCAATAAAGCTTGGGAGATAATCTGAGTTACGGAGAGAAGAGAAAAGAAGGATGATTTCCTTTTTTAAAAAATACTCCTTTGTAAAAGCTGTTTGATTTTAAGCATGTAATATTTTAGAATTTCTTTATCATGCTGAAGAAAAGATACAAAATATGCGTTTATTTCTTTGGATTTTACCCAATTACAAAAGGGAAAGCCTCATTTCAGCTGAGATAGCACATTACACAGTTACTCAAACTTCAAGTGAAAAACACAGCCTGCCACTGTATGGGTCTAAAGAGTATTTTTTCCCTAGGGAATGTAGACAAACAGGGCTGCAAGAGTCAGAGTCAATGAGATTCCTTATAATTAAAAAGAATTAGGGACTTCCCTGGTGGCGCAGTGGTTAAGAATCCACCTGCTAATGCAGGGTACATGGGTTCAAGCCCTGGTCCGAGAGGATCCCACATGCTGCAGAGCAACTAAGCCCGTGTGCCACAACTACTGAGCCTGCACTCTAGAGCCCACGTGCCACAGCTACTGAGCCCATGGACCCTAGAGTCCGCGTGCCGCAACAACTGAAGCCCACATGCCTAGAGCCCGTGCTCCACAACAAGAGAAGCCACCACAATGAGAAGCCTGCGCACCGCAACAAAGAGTAGCCCCCGCTCACTGCAGCTAGAGAAAGCCCACGTGCAGCAGCGAAGACCTAAGGCAGCCAAAAATTTTTTTAATTAAAAAAAATAATTAAAAAGAATTAAAGAATCCAGTCCTGCTACTCTGCACACAGCCTGCCCATTAGCACCCCCATCAAGACTCTCCTCCCTACAGAGCACTGAAGCGGAGGTCACGAGAGATGAGCCACTTGGACGTGCAGAGGGAGACCCCAGAAAGGCTCCAAAAGGGCAGAAAAGGGACTTCTCTGGTGGTGCAGTGGTTAAGAATCTGCCTGCCAGGACTTCCCTGGTGGCGCAATGGTTAAGAATCCACCTGCCAATGCAGGGGACACGGGTTCGAGCCCTGGTTCAGGAAGATCCCACATGCCGCAGATCAACTAAGCCTGTGCGCCACAACTACTGAGCCCACATGCCACAACTACTGAAGCCCGCGCACCTAGAGCCCGTGCTCCGCAACAAAGAGGAGCCACCGCGATGAGAAGCCCACGCACCTCAAGGAGGGGTAACCACCGCTCGCCGCAACCAGAGAAAGCCCGTGGGCAGCAACAAAGACCCAGCAGCCAAAAATAATTAATTAATTAATTAATTAATGGCAGAAACCCCCCCCCCACCCCACTTAAGGTTCTTTTCCTTGCAACCTGAAAAACATAAAGCTAAAATCCAAAGATACGTGATTTCACTAACCCAGACATGAGTGAAGCCACCTCACGAGTCGTGGTTCTCATCCAGTTTCCAAGAGCCCCAAGGACCCTCTATCCCACCCCAGTGAGGTCTTTAGTTTGAAACTGTACAAAGGAAAATACATACCTGATTTTTGGGAAACACTTTCGGGAAATGAAGCAGTTCATAAGCTGCTGTTCTGATAATGAAAGGATCTAATATTCTGATTTGATAAGGTTTATAGATCAGATTTAATGCTGGTTTCTTCCAAAAACCATTAGTATTCTGAAATAAAGTAAGAAAATAGAAAATACAACTTGTTGTTGTCTCTTTTTTTTAATGAAAAAAAAAATGAAGGTAATTGGAAGCCAGATCAACTTTGCCAACTTACTATTTTGCCACCTGTCAACAATTCCCACAGCCACTTTAAATCAAGCGGCTTAAAAGCAGTGAGAATCACCGTAGTATTAGGATCATTGTGATTGGGATCTGAAAAAACAGATTCTGGATAAAAAAGTCGGAAGGTAGTCCTTCTCCCAACTTCCTCTTCATGTCCTAAAACAGGACCATTATTCATTCTGTGGGTAGTAAAACACACAAGATATGTAGACCAAGCGCAGTACGGGTCATGTCCATCACAGTTCTCAGAGCTTTCAGAGCTGGACAAACATGGTCAGCCGTGTAGCCAGGGCTCTAAAGCCACACGGCAATCCGTCAATCTTTCACACGTAACAGCCAAGGAAATAACTCCCTTTCGTGAAACAGCTGCTTGATCAAAGGCAGAAACATTCATTTGTGTTTGAAAATTAACTGTGGGGACACTGATAATTCATTCTTACCTCCAGAAAAACTGAAGACAAAATGAAACAAATGGGAACATAAAACCACAGAATACTCAGCTAAAAGAGACCTGGGAGAACATCCAGACAAAACCCCTTGTGTTCGTAGATGAGGGCCCCAATGTACATATAGATAAAGTTACTTGCCCAGGGTTACACAATCATGTAGCAGGTGGACGTGTGTCTCAGTGACTAACAGGCAAGAGTCACAGTTAAGGTGATTTGAAAACCCACCAAAATTGTTGTGCTCTGAAATAAAGTAACAACATAAAATTGCTTTATTTATACCCAAGCACAACCAAATGAATGACTATCTCTGGCATGAACCAAAGAACCACAAAGGATCCAGTGTTGGGTTTGTGGATACTCAAAGCCAAGGTTAGACATATACTATTTATGCACACACCATGAAGGTGTGCTATGAAAAGGAATGCATTGTTCCCAAAACACTGTCTCCTAGGAGATAAATACTGTTTGACCCTTTGCCACTGACTGTGTGATATAAGGCAGCCTTAGTAACACCTGAAATGACTTTCATAATGTCTTTAATGGCATTTTCCCACAAGGGCCTGGTGTGGTTCTAGGTGACCAGATTTTAGACAATTACAAAGAAATTTGTGAGTGCTTCAACATTGTTTTGTGGATAAATTTTCACAGCTTCCTCAAAATGAATAATCAACAGAAAATAAGGTGACCACTCTATGCAGAAACCCTCAGCTTGTAACCCAGCAAAACGCCCTAGCACTGCCAGGTCATCCTAATGCATTGCCCAGCGCGAAGCTTTCCCACTCTTCAGAAGACTATTCATAGCCATTCCCAACACACACAAACTTTATCCCGGATAATGACCTGACTTCACCCTTTCAATGAGAAAATAGAACTTGAAATGTCCGCATTTCCCCACCATTACATCTATAGGACTCTTGGTAGCTGTAACCACAAACCCAGCTTTCCCTTCCACTGCAGAGATAACGACACTGGTGTTCTGAACCCCATCCCCTCTCTCGTTACCACACCAACCTCCTTATTCATTTCCATCAGTTTACTAATATGCTTTAGAATCTATCTTTATAAAAGGAAACAAAATAGAAAATCTCCTTTGAGTCCATAATCATCTCCAGCGACTATCTCATTTCTCACCTCCACAGTGAAATTTCTCTAAAGAGTTGCTTCTACTGGTTTCTCCACTTTCTTACCTATCATTCTCTCCTCAAACCACTCCACTTGGGCTTCTCCCCCACACTGTGCCTCCAAGTCTTCTTCTGTCAAGAGTAACAGTGAGCTTCAGCTTGCCAGTCCAATGGTGAACTCTGTCCTTATCTTACATGACCTCTCACCAGCCTTTGTCATGCTTGAAACCTCCCTCTGTCTTAAAACACTGTGATCTCTTGGCTTTTGTGATCACCTTTTCCTGTCTTTCTTCCTACCTCACTGGTAGATCCTCTCCAACTCTTTAACTCCTTTTTCTTTGCTCAACCTTTAAGTTTTGACTACTTCAAAGCTCAGTCCTGGGCCCTCTTCTCTGTCTCTTGGGAAATCTCACGCAGTCCATGGTTTAAGTACAACTTACAGGCTGTTCACAATGAAGATGTTAACCTGTTTATCTAACTGCCTACTTGACTTATCCACTGCAAATCTAATAAGCATATCAAACCTGGTATGTTCAAACAGTAGCCTTGATTCTCCTCTAAACCTGTTCCTACCCTGGTCCTCCCCAACTCAACCACTATCCAGCCAATCTCTTACGCTGAAAACCTAGGAGGAGGTATCCTGCATTCCTTTATTCCCATCTCTGCTCACATCTAATGCATCAGAACATCCTGCTAACTCTACCTCTGAAACATGCCTCATTCTAGCCCCTTATCTCCTTCCACGCCATGACAATCCTGTTGCAAGCCACCATTCTCTACCCAAATGCAGCAACCTAACTGGCCTCTTCATTTCCACAGCTTGTCCTTCCTGTTTCATTGTCCATGCCATCACCAGGGTATTTTAAAGACATAACCAGATAGAGTTGCTCTCTTGTTTAACAATTTTCAAAAGTTTTCTGTTATACTTAAAATAAAACGCAAGCTCTAATCGCAGTTTACAAAGTCCTACATAGCCTGCTCCTTACCTACCTCTTCAGCTGCCAATTGCACCACCCCCCCAGCCTGCTGCCCTCCAACCTCACTGGTTTTCTTGCTGCTGCTCTTAAACCTAGCATCATACCCTCCTGAAGACCTGCAGTAAACATCCTCTCTGTCTGTATTCCCTAGTCTTCATATGGCCGGTACTGTGTGGTCTTAGGTCCAGTTTAGATGTCGCCCCTTCAAAACAGTCATCAATTCAAAAATAGCCACTCAGTCATTCTCTATCACACATGTTTTAGTTGTTTGCACGGCATTTATTACTACATTTCTGTATTTAATTACTGTTTTCTTCCCCTCGTTAGAATGTAAGCTCCTCGGGGAGCAAGAACATTATTCTTTTTCCCTGCTATATCCCCCTAGAACTGTGCTAGAACTAGAGCTAGAACTGTGCCTGGCATACTAAGGGGATTTCATAAATATGTGCTAAATAAATGACCTGAAATCTAGGCCTACTCCAGCCAACAACTCGAGTAATGTGTAATGTACTTAAACATACTACAGCAACTCTACTTCCTTTTAAAACGCAGCGGTACTAAAGCAGGAAACTAGATTCTTTTGAAACAATTCCAGGTTAGCAAATAGAAGATATATTTACCTTATTATTACATCATAGGAGTCAATTTTTTCTCCTAACGTCTTATTCTTCAAAACTCCTCCATTACCAACCACCACACATTTTTTACATGGCACACTGTTGGGCAAATGACAAGAGAGAGATTGAGCCATCTTTTACAAAACTGGGTGATTCCAAGAACCCATTCATACTTTGAGGAACCCAATACAAGATTTCACTTGTTGCACAAGTAGAAAAAGAACCAGTTGTAACTTACAGGTCTAGGGATGTATTAGAAAGATATAAAATTCAAGAAATAACATTCCATAGGAAGTATATCATCATTAGCAACTATTAAGGCATATCAGTTCACATACATCCCCTCATTTGATTCTCATAACCACCCACTGAGATAAGTAAGCCTGATATTCCCATTTTACAAATGAAGAAAGATTCAAAAACCTGTTAGGTGACATTTCAAAGTCATACTCCAAAGAGGTAAAACTAGGATTGAGTCCAGACCTTTGGACTACAAAAATACCCCTCAATATAGGATTCTGCATGTTAATATTGATACAAGTGTGTTTCATATTAGATGTGTATGTATTTTCCATCAGCATTACCCATTCCCCTGGGATTCCATCTCTGGGTTATTGCTGCGTCTTATAAGTTTGGAGACAGACATTATAGAATCTGGTTGGCAAAGTGCAGCTTCCTTGTACCTGCCCGTGCTCACTTCAATTCCCCAAACAGGTACTGGTTCTTGGAGCTTAGCCAATACAAATGAAAAGTTTACTGTGTGTTCCTGGCAAAGAGCTTTAAAGTAGGACATGAAGTGGGACTTCCTGTGGCTGGCCGGAATCAGCCTAGGCCAGTGGATTATCTACTGTTCAGCTCTCAGCCAACGTGGCCTGGCCCTCAACATAATACAAACCATACATGACAAACCCACAGCAAACATCATTCTTAATGGTGAAAAACTGAAATCATTTCCTCTAAGACCAGGATCAAGACAAGGATGTCCACTCTCACCACTTTTATTCAACATAGTTTTGGAAGTCCTGGCCACAGCAATCAGAGAAGAAAAAGAGATAAAAGGAATCCAAATTGGAAAGAAGAAGTAAAACTGTCACTGTTTGCAGATGATGTGATACTATACGTAGAAAATCCTAAAGACGCTACCAGAAAACTACTAGACTCATCAATAAATTTGGTAAAGTTGCAGCATATAAAATTACCACACAGAAATCTCTTGCATTCCTATACAGTAACAATGAAAGATCCAAAAGAGAAATTAAGGAAACAATCCCATTTACCATTGCAAAAGAAAAGAATATAATACCTAGGAATAAACCTACCTAAGGAGGCAAAAAACCTGTACTCAGAAAACTATAAGACACTGATGAAAGAAATCAAAGATGACACAAACAGATGGAGAGATAAACCATGTCCTTGGACTGGAAGAATCAATAATGTGAAAATGACTATACCACCCAAAGCAATCTACAGATTCAACACAATCCTTATCAAATTATCAATAGCATTTTCCACAGAATTAGAACAAAAAATTTTACAATTTGTATGAAAACACAAAAGACCCCGAATAGCCAGAGCAATCTTGAGAAAGAAAAACGGAGCTGGAGGTATCAGGCTCCGTGACTTCAAACTATACTACAAAGTTACAGTAATCAAAACAGTATGGTACTGGCACAAAAAAAGAAATATAGGTCAGCGGAACAGGATAGAAAGTCCAGAGATAAACCCACGCACCTATGGTCACCTAATCTATGACAAAGGAGGCAACAATAGACAATGGAGAAAAGACAGCCTCTTAAATAAGTGGTGCTGGGAAAACTGGACAGCTACATGTGAAACAATGAAATCAGAACATTCTCTACCACCATACACAAAAATAAGCTCAAAATGGATTAAAGACCTAAGTGTAAGACCAGATACTGTAAAACTCTTAGAGGAAAACATAGGCAGAACATTCTCTGACACAAATCACAGGAAGATCTTGTTTTGATCCACCTCCTAGAGTAATGAAAATAAAAACAAAAATAAACAAATGGGACCTAATTAAACTTAAAAGCTTTTGCACAGCAAAGGAAACCGTAAACAAAACAAAAGACAACCCACAGAATGGGAGAAAATATTTGCAAATGAAGCGACCGACAAGGGATTAATCTCCAAAATAAACAGCTCATGCATCTCAATATCGAAAAAACAAACAACCCAATCAAATGAGCAGAAGATCTAAATAGACATTTCTCCAAAGAAGACATGCAGATGGCCAAGAGGCCCGTGAAAAGATGCTCAACGTTGCTAATTATTAGAGAAATGCCAATCAAAACTACAATGAGGTATCACCTCACACCGGTCAGAATGGCCATCATCAAAACATCTACAAACAATAAATGTTGGAGAGGGTGTGGAGGAAAGGAAAGCCTCCTACACTGTTGGTGGGAATATAAATTGGTGCAGCCACTATGGAGAACAGTATGGACGTTCCTTAAAAAACTAAAAACAGAGCTACCATATGATCCAGCAATCCCACTCCTGGGCATATATCCGAAGAAAATCAAAATTCAAAAAGATGCACGTACCCCAGTGTTAACTGCAGCACTATTTACAATCGCCAGGACATGGAAGCAACCATCAATGGAGGAATGGATAAAGACAACATGGTACACACACACACACACACACACACACACACACACACACACACACACACACAAAATGGAATATTACTCAGCCATAGAAAAGAATGAAATGATGCTATTTGCAGCAACATGATGGACCTAGAGATTGTCATACTGAGTGAAGTAAGTCAGACAGAGAAAGACAAAAATATCATATGATATCACTTATATGTGGAATCTAAAAAAGTGGTACAAATGAACCTATTTATAACACAGAAAAAGAGTCACAGCTGTAGAAAACAAACTTATGGTTACCAAGGGGGAGCGGGGCAGGGAAGGGATAAATTGGGAGATTGGGATTGACATATACACACTACTACATATAAAATAGATAACTAATAAGAACCTACTGTACAGCACAGGGAACTCTACTCAATACTCTGTAATGACCTATATGGGAAAAGAATCTAAAAAAGAGTGGATATATGTCTATGTATAACTGATTCACTTTGCTGTACACCTGAAACTAACACAACATTGTAAATCAACTATACTCCAATAAAAATTAATTAAAAAAAAATGGTCTGGTCCATCCAACTCCAAGCTCTCACCACCACTCAGCCAGGCCTGGAGAAATGACAAAACAGATCATGTTCTTCTCCTCTTGGAGACAAAACTACAGAGGAGAAGGCTGTTGAGACTGTCCTTGCAGGGCCCTCATGATGGAAGTATGAGGAAAAAACCGTTTCTCTAAGAACCATGAAATCAGCAGACCAGATGAACTTCAGACCGTAAGGCTCTCAGGAAATTAATCGGTAGCAAAATTGCACAAATGCTGTAGAATATTTAAACGTAGAGAACACAGGAATACAGGAACTACGAAAGGAGCCAGGAGTTGGTCCTGTCAGGTTAAGGAGAGACAGGATACACATTCCTACACATGTAAACTTCCCTTTTTTATTTAGAATTTGTTTAGTTCATCTATTTGCTTGATGTTTTTATACCTTAAACTTTTTAAAAACACTTTTTTTATGTTTTGAGACTTTCAGCTCCCAAATATTAAAGAGTCATGCATAATCAGTGTCTACTTTGTTACAAAAACAAGAAGATCCAGGGTTTCACAGATGGTACTGATGGGGGCTGGGGGGCAATCGTCCAACAGGCCCTCCTTGAGTCTGTACCCACAGACCTCCTATGACGGACATGTCACAATGTGTTCTACAGAAGTTTCTTTCCTAAGTCTGCTTGTCTTTAACTATGAAAGTAACATTTCTAGGTGCTCTTATATACAAGTTTGACGTAAATCCCAATTCCAGGAAGCTACTCTGTCCACGGTGCTCTGCAGCCAGGTGGCATGGAGAAGATGGGGATGCTGGTCAACTTCAAAACCCTTTTCTCTCTGGGTCTGCGGCCATCCTCCTGAGCAGACCTAGCCCATGAGGGCTGTACAGCAGGGAGCAATTCCCACGCACACAGCTTGCGTGGTTCCTCTTTCCATGACCTCACAGCCAGTTTGATGCAAAATCAGAGGCTGAACCTCCCTGCTCCATCTCCCTACCAGAATGCTAGGTGAGGCTGGGCACCAGGGAGGGAGCAGCTAGGAACGGACAGGATGGAAATAACAGCTCTGCTCCTGTGAGGTCACCTGTGTGGAGGTGAAGGAGGAATATCTGTAATTTATGGCATGTAGACTAACCCTCTCCCTTCAAAGAAGGCTGGAGGCCACTCCCCTCCCAGCAACCATCCCAGACTGGGGTCCCCAGCCTGAAGCAGGCTTGCCTCCAGTACCACCGAACATGCCGGGGCGGGGCTAGGAGCACAGGCCACCACCGTGTGTCCCCAGAGTTCTTATCTTGGAACCTCCACAAAGGACTCCTGCCCCACAGGCCTAATCTCTGAAGGTGACCCCAGAAAGAGGGAACTCAGCTCAGTCCCAGACACAGCCGGTTCCATAAACACTCAGCCAGAAGTTTCCCTCAGTGTTATCTGTATCAGGCAGGATTACAGTTGGTAATCAAGCCCCAGATCACGTGTGGCCAAAAGAGCATCGCAATACAAGAAGCTACCATCTGTCATACTCAGGTCACATCCCTGGTCCCCTCTCAAACTCCAGGTCCTGAGCCTCCTCTCACAAACCCTAACAAGCCTTCCAGCCAGAAGAAAAGGGGGAGTTAAGGGTGCAAGCAGATCTGTTTCACAGGAGCCCCAAGGACTGGTTCCAGAGGGAGGGTCATTCCTTCTACTCAGCCTCTCCGGCCCCCTCCCGCTTGGGAAGAATGGAGAGAAATCATATGGACACTGCCTCACTCAAGAGAACTCCAGTTCCAAAGACACTTTACAGTTCCATGGTCACCGCATTTTTAAAATTTCACTTTCTGTTTTTTTCTCTGTCAGCTTTGTAGGGGGCAGGTGGAAAGGGGAGGGCCCTTCACCACAGGAAAAGTTTGCTGATGCCTTTAAAAGGAAATCTCGTCAATGAAATTTTACTCTTCCTCTTGGCAAGGGATATTGCAGAGATCCACACATGTTTCTGAATATCATACATGACACTAGAAACTCCTCTAGGGGTGGGCCTAAGACGACTCTTAGGCAATAACATCTTCTCTGCCGCTGGTATTCACAGTGCCCCTATGATGCTGGAAAATGTGAAATGGAACCGATCCACGGTCTGAACCACATACCTTGTAATTCACTGCTTCCCTCCCTCCGCAGCAGGTACCCCCATATTACCAAAGGAGTGATTCATCCCCTCCTTGGCTTCATCCACCTGGCCTGGGCTCCTGGCTTCCCCTGTTTCCCTAGTGTGAATCAATAACTTCCAGTGTCCTTTGGGTGACTGTATAACTTCAAGATATTTAATTAACACAACTTTCATTCACAAACAGCTGCAGTGAATTGTGAATCCCTAATGGGCAAGAATATTATATTTCTGCAACCTCTAATCTAAAATTTTATATTTATTTATATTTTACTTATAAATATATTTATATTTCTGCATCCTCCAATCTAAAACTTCCTGATTCACAGGTTGTGCATTTTAGAAATTGATTTGGTTGTCACCTTAAGTGTGACTTTGTAGCTGGAGAAACAGGTAGCTGTTCTTCCTTCCTCCACTCTGGAAGCAGGTAGGGAAATCCATGTGCCTCAAATTGCTCACCCAGAAAACAAGATCATTCCAGAGTGCCTGAACCTGTTAATGGAAAATCTGGAAAGCTGCTGAAATAGTAATGGTAAGAGGTCACACTTCCCCGAGGTGAAAGCCGTGTTTCTCATCAAGTCAGGCAGATCCAGAAGAGCTACTGGCCTATGCAGAGTGAAACATCATCATCAGTATAGAGAAAGTAAACTTGAACTGCCCGCTTCCAGTGATCTGTGATCTGTCTTCTTTTCTAAGTGCTGTATGACTCCTTTCGGCAGCATAGTATACATTAAAATGTATCACTCCATCTTCAATGTAGCAATCTCTGGCAGATCCCACTGGTCATATTCCCAACACCCATTACCCCTTGTACCTTTGCTGGCAGAGCCCTGCTTTCACAAGCCTAACAGTGGTGAGTGTATTCCTGTGCCAATGGTTGGTTTAGATGTGGTCACGTGAACCATCACTGGGCAATAAGATATTACGGAAGTCTGTTAAATGCCCTGGAAAAGATTTTACCCCCAGGAAGAGAATGGTTTGAGCAGAACACTGATTTTATCTACCTGTCCTTTCTGCTTAGATACTGACATGTGATAACAAGGTTAGGGCAGCTGCAGTCATCTTGCACCTAAGAGGGAAAGCCAGAGAGAGCCACCAAGAAGCTGCCCTGACATTACTGAGCCACTCATTCAATCCCATAACCGGAGCCAATCCATACAGACGTGCAGGTGGTACCCAGTACGTCGGCACTCCCTCGGCTTGTGCAATCCAGTCTGTGCGGCCATACGTGGCCTGCCCTGCGAGCTAGATCCACAAACCTGATTCTATACATCTGAATCCACACATCTATGTGATATGGGAGATGATAAACATCCACTTAGTTCAAATCACGCTTAGTTAGGAATAGTGCTACTTGCAGCCCGGAGATCCTGAAACCCTGTGCACTGGACCGGGGTGGAGACCTCACTGCTAGCTGTAGCTCCCCTACTCAGCACCTCTGGGACCCTGGCCTCATGACCTAACCTCTTGGATCTCAGCATGCCCTTTTACGAAGAAAGGGAATCACTGAGGTCTCAAATGTTGTTAACCTATGTCGCACAGAGCCATCTGTCAGTTCCTCCGGCATGTGTACCATGGGTTCTGTATCTCTCACTATCCAACATCCGACCACCGCAGTTGCTACAGAACACGTATGTGTTCCTCTCTGCCACAAATGACTACTTTGTTGATGTAGAATCACAACCTCCCCTCACCCTCAAGTCCTCCTCCTGGCTGAAAACGCTGCCTTGTAGAGAAACTGCAAAGCAGGAGGATGGCCAGAGCAGTGATGCAGACACTGATCTCCCTTATAGAGCTTGGGCTCTTTTTGATAAATACACTGCTGACGTCTTAAGTTGTCAAAGACCATGCTCCCACCCTGGCTGGTTGCCAGTGTAACCTGGCTCTGCCGCTGCTGACATAATGGATTCTGCCTGGGTGAGCAACTAGGCAGCCTTCGCAAATCCCCATCCGTTTAGCAAGCAACTGACTTAACACAGGTGCTTCCATTAAGTAAGATATTTATGTTTAGTTACTCTATAACCACCTATGCAGGACTCAAGCACTCTTCACAGAATCTGGCGGGCTTGCGGAACGCGATGGTGATGGCCAGGGGTGGAGAGCTGGTTCCTGTATGTTAAGCGAGAGCAGAGATTTTGTGACCCAGGATTTCGCTGCTCTGGCTGTGGGAGGGTGTGCTCCCACTGAGCAGAAAGCAGCAATCCCCAGGACCAGGGTGCAAGCTGGTGCTACAGAGCTCCACACACAGCCAGGAAGGGTCAGGACCTCATAACATGGGCACATTTTAAGTATTCTTTCTCTGTGATGCAATTCCCTGAAAATATCCTCAATCACTAGTGAAGTTTATAAAAAAGCACGGCCACATTGTGTGAGCTGTGCTTTGGAGATTAACAAGGAACCAAGTCCTGAGAAATCAACGGCGACAGCGTAGGGAAACGATGGCAAGAGAACTAGAGGTGTGTCACTCCAAACCGTTTGTCCTACGTGTGGCATCATGGTGCCCTCTGAACAAAGTGGCTAGAAAGGAATCTAGAGGGCACCTCAACCATCCCCCCTCCTTTTTAACAGCTTTTGTTTAAATTGAACTATAATTCACATGCCCTAAAATTCACCCATCTAAATAATAAAATTCAGCAGGTTTTAGCATATTTGCAAAGCTGCGCCACAATCACCATTATCCAATCCAGAACGTTTTCATCACCCGACAACGACACCCCACAGCCAGTAGCGGTCACTCTCCATTTCCACCCCCATCCCAACCCCTGTCTGTGGCACAACTAATCCACTTTCTATCTCTATAGATTTGTCTATCCTGGCCATTTCATATAAATGGAGTCATACAATACGTGATCTTCTGTGACTGACTGCTTTCACTGAGCAAAATGTTTTCAAGATTCACTCATGCTCTATCAGGAATCAGTACTGTGTTCCTTTGTATGGCTGAATTACATTCCATTGTATGGCTATACATTTAATTTATCCATTGAGCAGTTGCTGGACATTTGGTTGTTTTCACTCTGGGGCTACTATGAACGATGCTGCTATGAATATTCATGCACAAGTTTCACGTGGTTATATGTTTTCAATTTAAGCTTTCTATTTTGAAATAATTCTAGATTCACAGGAAGTTGCAAAAATAGTACTGAGAAGTCCTGTGTAACCTTCACCCAGTTTCTTCCAGTGGTTACACTGATTTAAGTTATTAACTTAACTTTATTAACTAGTAAAGCTGACATCGGTATAATGTGCATATACAGATCCACCTCCTCTTTTGTAAAACCAAGGTTCAGAAACTCCGAAACCTGCCCAAGGTCCCAGAGCAGTTACGCCTGACCCGCTGACTCTAGCAACTTTTCACCAGTACCGCCCCTCTATTTCAGATGGCCCATGCCCACCACCTGCCCTCCCCTCTCCCCGACAAAAGAATAAAAACAAACTTTTCTAAGCTATCCTTTTCTATCCTTAGCATCGCTCCTCTGCTGCCGAAGTTCTGGTCAGACGGCTAGTTTGAGTATTCCCACAAAAGGAGGAACATGGAAAAGAAAACAAACACGCAAAGATTAATCATTGTTTTTAAATGGTTTGTCTTTTTGGAACTAGCTAGAGAAGGTGGTTGCACAATACTGTGAATGCACTAAGTGCCACTGAATTGTTCTCTTTCAAACGAGTTCATTTTATGTTGCGTGAATTTCACCTGAACAAGAAAAAAAAATGATTTGTCAACATTTCTTTGAGACTTTTTTTTTCCCCCATACTTAGGATCCTCTGGCTCAGCGGCAAATGGCAGAGAAAGCCAACTGGCATATTTACTGTGCATGATCTTCAGGAAGAGAGTTGAGAAAAGAAAACTTTTTCAGTAGTATCTATTCAGAGAAGATTCTATCCAGATCATTTATCTTTAAGAGGCAAAAAACCCACAAAAAACAAACAAACGAAAACGCCTATTTAAGGTACATCTGTTTCGGTGAATTTACACATGTACCCTGGAGGTGTTTTAGTTTAGCCCTGTCAAAGTATTAAAAATGGTTTGAGGTTAAGGACAAAGGCGGAAGCCACATTACATAATGGGGGGGGGGGTGCGATTTATAGCCCTGGAAATCCTAAAGAATATACCCAAAAGAATTCACAGTTCCAGAATTCTCTCCCCCTTACCTCTTCAGATGACACTCAGTCTAAGACATTTAATTGTGGAGTCTTCTGTTTTTGCGCTGCTGGTTAAATGCAAAGGGAGGAACTGGAGAAGAGTGGAAGTCTGGAGACCTCTTAACCTCTATGGACCTCAGTCCTCTCATGTTTAAAATGAGGGGACTGGACTAATGATCTCCATCCTTCCTGCCTCTGACCCTCTCTGTGACTTTACTGTGCTTTCGGGTCTGGCCCTCAGTCCACACAACTGAGCAGGAACAGGTGAGGTGAGGTAACTGGGATTCTTTAGGGAACAGTTTAGCAGCCTCAGTATTCACCCCATCCCAACCTGCTGGACCATTGCTCAGGAGAGAAACTCAGAAAGAATATAAAGGAAAAAGCCCAAGATTAACCCTCTATTAAAAATACATACCGGGCTTCCCTGGTGGCGCAGTGGTTGAGAATCTGCCTGCCAATGCAGGGGACACGGGTTCAAGCCCTGGTCTGGGAAGATCCCACATGCCGCGGAGCAACTAGGCCCGTGAGCCACAACTACTGAGCCTGCGCGTCTGGAGCCTGTGCTCCGCAACAAGAGAGGCCGCGATAGTGAGAGGCCCGCGCACCGCGATGAAGAGTGGCCCCCACTTGCCGCAACTAGAGAAAGCCCTCGCACAGAAATGAAGACCCAACACAGCCAAAAATAAATAAATAAATAAATAAATTTATATTAAAAAAAAAAACATACCAAAAAGATAACTAAAATAATAAAATACAATGGGGTATGTAAATGGCCTATCATGTGTTCTCATCTTTTCACAGGGAAAATTGAGAACTCCTATCACAAAATTAGGGCGAAAGGCAACTTTCTATAATGAAAATACTTTTTCTAACAGATGTGATTACAAGAAGGGAGGCAAATTATTACGATTATTACTAAGTGACCAAAAACTTTGAAAAAGAACAGATTTGGTGGGGGGGGGGGGGCGCGGGATGGAGGGGTTAGGGAAGAGGGGAGGTAGAGCAAAGAAGCAGCATGGGCTTCTTCTCCTGGGCTCTTCCACACAGAGTTATGGCCAAACATGCACACTCCTGTTCCCTTCCCTCTTTATTTCTGGCCCAAGTTCTTCACGGTAGCGACTTTAGAAAAAGGCTCTCTCTGCCTCACTGAGTTACTTTACTCACATTACCTACAAAGGTGGCATAAATAAGACCTCATAAGAAACCCCGCCTCAAAATGATCTGCAACACCAATATGTTGCAACAGCTTTCATTTCCAAGAGAGAAACCACAGTTGGCTGCTTCAAGCACCGAGCTAGGCTGGAATAGTGTTACGTAACTGACTTCAGAATCTTGAATACTTCCAGGCACAGAAACAGAAAATGGTGGACAACACTGATAAAGACTGCTACCTGCCCCTCAATAATTATGTTTCATTTGTCTCTTAAAATAGGACTTTCTCTCTCTCTCTCTCTCTAAGGTGGGTGCACAGCCACATGGAATAGAGGCTACATTTTCCAGTCTATCTTCCAGAAAGGCCTTGTGATTATACCCCTAGCCAATGGGATATAATTGGTGGTTGCTAGCAAATTTTTAACAATCAGTCCTCTTTGGGAGAGACGGGGGTGATGGGGAAGCCCTAGTTTGCAGTGTTTGCCAATTTCCATGGTATAAATATACTCCCACCATGGTTAATTTCAAGCTTCTACCTTGATGGCACTGAACACGGACTGGGGAAGAGCGGCAGCTCTCACAAGTTGGTACCAACAGGCTCCAGCACATCATTGGCTGTAATAAAGTGTTATATGTAATTTCTGGGAAATGTCCTTAAAGAAGGAGGCAAGTCTTAATGGCTGGGGGCATGCCCTTCCCCCTTCATCCTCCCCGCTGGCCAGAATGTACACATGACTGGTGAAGTCCAGCCATCAGACTGGACCATAAGGAGGAATAACGGAGTCACAATAGAGAAGCCTTGGTCTCTGATGATCAACAACTGCTAAGCTGGCCTGAGACTGCTTACCTGCAGGCTTCATTTACATGACAATTGTGAGAAAGAGGAAAAGTTGTATATTGCAAATGCAACTGATATTTGGAGTTTTCCCATTCACAGTAAAATCTATCCCAACCAAGGGCATCACACATGCTAAATGAGATAAGTAAAGGATTCAGATTTGAAACAACAAAAAAATGTCTGAACCTTTCTGGGAGGGACAAAGAGGATAGAAGGTGAACAGAACAGCCAAAGGGGGAAGGGACTTGAAAATGAGGTTCTCACCTCTCTCCACCTGAGCCCCTCCTCTCTGACCTACAGACCCCTACAGAGAGTGAGCAAGCCTCGGCCAGCAAGGCTTCCTCCTGGTACATGAGGGCCACAGCTCCCGGATCCACAGCGAGGGCTCAGGGAGGACTCCCCAACTAAGGGCTGTCCAGATCCTCTGCCAGAGAAGGACAGACTGTTCTCACGCCTCTTTCTTCTACAGCATTTCCCCAGGCAGAGAGAGAGATGGGAAATGTATAAGGTTATTTGGGGGGATAGACTGAGTTGACTCCGAGGCAGTGATAGGCAGGTTAGTGTATTCTGCCTTTCTGGGGTTTACTTAAAATATATTTATTGCTCAGGCATGGGCTGGCCTGTTATGATCTTTGGATTGTACTGTGGGTTTCAGACAAATGTAGAATGACTTACTTAAAATGCAGGTAAAATTTATTATTACACGTGAACGCCTCCTAAAAGTTATTATCTAAATGAAGATAATAGTGTCACAAGTATATTCTTATCCACTTTCAAAACACTCTTTCCGAAGTCTCTAGGGACCAAGTCTGCACACATCGCACAAGCAATTCAGCAATGCTGAGTGTCTAGTGCATCACTGCCCTCACTCTGGGAGGATCCTACAGGGATAGTCTCCATTCACTGTACACCTGCACAGTTTCTGCTTGTACATTGACGGTACTTCCATATCTTAACAACTTCAGACTCAAGAACCTTTGTGCAATCAGCATGATTTTCCGTCCTCCCTCACCACCCACACCCACCTCCCTCCCAATGCTAGTGATGCTGAGGACGCGATGTGGGTTGATGGTGGGAGTGGGGGGCAGGAGGAAAGTGTGGGGAGCAGCCAGACCAAGTCAGCAAGAAGAGAGGAGGTAGCCTGGGTGAGGCACATACAGATGACGAACACCTGTGCAGGAAGAGGCTCTGAAAGCAACTAAATAAAGCACAGCTGCTAGCTCTAAGATAAAAACCAGGCAATGACTGAAGCCCACACGCGCCTAGAGCCCGTGCTCTGCAACAAGAGAAGCCACCGCAATGAGAAGCCTGCGCACCGCAACGAAGAGTAGCCCCCGCTCGCCACAACTAGAGAAAGCCTGAGCGCAGCAATGAAGACCCAACACAGCCAAAAATAAATAAATAAATAAAAATTAAAAAAAAAAAAAAAACTTGTCAAAGAAAAAAAAACAGGCAAGAACAAAAGTTCCAGTCACGTCCCATCAAGAATCCTGACAGGGCTTCCCTGGTGGCGCAGTGGTTGAGAATCTGCCTGCCAACACAGGGGACACGGGTTCGAGCCCTGGTCTGGGAAGATCCCACATGCCGCGGAGCAATTAGGCCCGTGAGCCACAACTACTGAGCCTGCGCGACTGGAGCCTGTGCTCCGCAACAAGAGAGGCCGCGATGGTGAGAGGCCCACGCACCGTGATGAAGAGTGGCCCCCACTTGCCGCAACTAGAGAAAGCCCTCGCACAGAAACGAAGACCCAACACAGCCAAAAATAAATAAATAAACAAACAAACAAACAAATAAATAAATAAATAAGAAAATGTGTATCTAAGCAAGCTGTTCACTTCCCTCAAATGTAATTCTGAACAAAAGGAAGAGCGCTGCTTCTGAAATCCAATATTCAAGTGAAACAGAAAAGATCCTCATGAGGGAGCAGTTTAGAAGATGTATGGGAAGGTATGGGAACCATGCCATGGAAGGAGGCTGTGAGCTGATTAACAGGGAGTGTGAATTAATTCTTCAGTAACAACAACTTAGAAAAGATGAACATGGGTTAAAAATGTCCTGACTTGGGACTAGCATGGCACATCATCAAGACTGTCTGCAATCTTTTGAGCCAACCAATTATGCAACTTCTAAACTATATTTGTAGTTTGTTTACTTCAAGTGTCATAGAAATAACTCCTAGGCATTTTAGTTATGCACAAAAGCTATGGAATCTTCCTGAGTGAATATATTTTACACTGGGGTACGTATTTTGAATCAACTTAGCTAAAACTAAAAGTAAAACAGAAGCAAGAAAACAAACTCACTTGTCAAACTCATCAAAGAGATCACAACTCTGCAGTTTTGAAAGAGCAAGTCGAAAGTATTCGGCTAGAAAACAAATGGGAGTATTATGAATAAAAGCAATCATGACTTCTTAGGTACACAGTAAACCACCTTATCTACTGCCCTCCCCAAAACCCACTTCAAACTGGTATGGCCACCTGTGATTTATTCTGTGGTGAAAATTCATGTTACAACTGCAATTAGCCAGCACTACTTAACAGGCGCACTCAAAATGGTAAATGCTCTAAGGACATTCTCCAAAAACCCCAGAAAAATAAGATGCTTAATCTAAAAACAATCATAACCAAAAATTAATCATATCAGATGATTCTGAAACTGACATTGGTATAGAAATCAATATTCTGCAACTTTAAACCTATTAGATTATCAAACTCTCTGCAATGTATTTTAAACACACACACACACACACACACACACACACACACACACACACCCCCAGGATCAGCTGAATAAGAAAAGTCTACCCCTCAGGAAACTACAGGCTTGTCACCTCCTAGGCTTTCAGGGTCTCTCAAAATCTAGACTATAAAATTGTGCAAGGCAAAGCAGGTGTCACCAAGCAGAGGGAAAATCGTTTCATCATTAGTAAATGGAGTAATTCTCTCTAAATTTAGCAAAAATAAAATATCCTCTGATTAAATTAAAAGATTGACCAAGGACCTAGAATGTGCTGATGACATAAAATAAAACTCATAGGTAAAGAGGTGAAATGGGAAATAGGGAGGAAGTTAACTCATAGGGTTGTCTTGCTAATTCTGAATTGGAATAAAGTAAGGCATTGAAACTCATGAATAATACAGTGGCAAAACAAAAGTGAAAAGCAGTTTCTCAAAAACAAAAAAATCTACCTTTTTTCATTCTTTTATTCCACACTGACTCAAAATGAATGGGGATTTATGTATTAAAATTTAATTCCTTTCACCCAATCCCCAAATCTTATCCTTAGGAATCATTATGAAACAGAAAGATTAAAAGGCCTTAAAATTATATAAACATGTGATTCACATCAAACACCACTCATATTAATAGGGCAGGGTAAGAATAATATTACTGACCTGATGTTCTTATCCCATAGGGCAAATCAAACTTATCGCTACCATACAAGGAAGCAGTATTTTTAAAATCAGCTGCACACAGAAAAGGGTGAAACTGATGAAACCTGGAAGAAAAGGATAAAGAATGATTTTCCCAAATGTGTATAATATTTGCATGTTTTTAAAATCAGAACTGTAAATAACTGTAGTATGTCATTCCTATTGTTGTATTAACTATACATGAATGTATAATTATTTTTAAGATTCTTTAAAAATCATCTTAAACACTATTTAAATATTATCTACAAGGGGATGTGCACTGGAACTACACACCCGGAAGGGAAACGCTTTCCAAGTAGTAAAACCAAAATTATGTAACAGCTTTGAGTGGGGAGTAGGGGGGGGGGGCACAAAATTTAAAAACCAGCAAACACCAGTGACAGCCATCTACAGGCAGAGATAAAGGAAGAAATAAGGGAAAGTAGAAGTACAGATGCTGATCCACTCCCAAAAGAAAACGTACCATAAAGCTGTTGTCAGCTGTGAAAATAAAAACACACTGAAAGTTAGAGGTAGCTAGAACTGAACTCTTTCCTGAGGTCATTAAGTTAAAATTTACTCAAGAACAAGAACTACGGGTATTTGTCTTCTTGTTGCCTGCCCTGCCCCCTGCTCCACTCAGCTACTCTCTCAGACAACAATGTTTGATGAGGCGCCTCTGTTTTTTCCCTCACTTTTAGCTCCTGGCACAGAGTAGGCAGACAACATACATTTAAGAAATGACTGAATGGGGGCTTCCCTGGTGGCGCAGTGGTTGAGAATCCGCCTGCCAATGCAGGGGACACGGGTTCGAGCCCTGGTCTGGGAAGATCCCACGTGCCGCGGAGCAACTGGGCCCGTGAACCACAACTACTGAGCCTGCGCGTCTGGAGCCTGTGCTCCGCAACAAGAGAGGCCGCGATAGTGAGAGGCCCGCGCACCGCGATGAACTGTCATCAAATCTTTAACCGTGGTCATTTTTAAGTCTTTTGTCATTTACAGACAGTTCTGGGTGTACTCTGATGATTTTGCAAATATGTTCCTATAAAAGGGTTTCATCTTCAAGAAATACATGGAAAAGACTCTGACAAGTACAGGTTTCTGGTAACGGACTGTACTGCTGAACTGAATGAATAAGCATTTTCAGAACTCTAATGAAAAACTGATGAACTCATAAAAGTGCTAACAAAAGATCAAGATGAAAAAAAAAATTAATTACATGGGACTGAGTGAACTGATGAGGATGAGTATAATTTTTGTGACTTTCTGTCTGAATTAAAAAAAAAAAAAAAATTCCACAAGGACTCAGAGGCAAAGAATATACAAATCAATTTTCACTGCAAAGTAAAGGAGCTGTTACAGTGGAGGATTACTGGACTGAATGTCAATACTATGACATAGTATGAGTGTGTTTCATGTTTGGTAATTGCAATCATTGTTGCTTTTGTTGTGGTCATCCATGTACAATGCTTGGTGTCAGTCGATTTATCTCTTGTAAAAATAAAATACAGTGTGTGTGTGTGAAAAAAAAAAAAAAAAGAGTGGCCCCCGCTCGCCACAACTAGAGAAAACCCTCGCACGGAAACGAAGACCCAACACAGCCAAAAATAAATATAAGTAAATAAATAAATTTTTTAAAAAAGAGAAATGACTGAATGAATTTCAACTCCAAACTAATTCTTTATGGGACCATTATGAAGTAGAAAGAAATAATTTTTTTTTTTTAATTAAAGAGAAGGAACAGGGACTTCCCTGGTGGTCCAGTGGTTAAGACTTCGCCTTCCAATGCAGGGGGTGCGGGTTCAATCCCTGGTCAGGGAGCTAAGATCCCACATGCCTCCGGGCCAAAAAACCAAAACATAAAACAGAAGCAATATTGTAACAAATTCAATAAAGACTTTGAAAACGTCCACATCAAAAAATAAAGAGAGCGAGATAAGGAAGAGGTAAAGCACATATTAAAATGCCATTTCCACCTACCAGGACTAAGTACTGCAGGGCAAGTCAAGCTAATCCTTATCCCATCCCCAACACATGGCCCCTTCTTTCCGGCATTATCAGTTTTGATCTTCCTTAGTATAAAAATTGCAGGTGGAGATAAGAGCGCCCCTGGGGTTTCAGAGGCTGCATGACAAAATGGAAATAAACAGCAGTAGGGTAGGGACAAATTAGCTTCAGCTTGATCCTGGCTTTGCTACCCAGGAACCACTAACCTTGGCAAGTCACAGGAGCTCAAGATCTTTAGAGCTGAGCTAAGAACTTACACCATATTCAGACTAAGCAAAGAGGTGAGAAACCAGCCCTTCCTACTCGAGAAGGGTGTGTGTGCTAGATTCAGTTGTGACAAGTGTTAGCAGCCTCAGGGGTCCAGCCAACTTCAAAAGGTCATTATCTGTATCAGGGTTGATCCCTAAGCTTAGGATCTGCTCTGGGAAGAGGAAGTGTCAGGTCACCTGACTTAAGACTGAGAGGAGATTCAAGATCTTCCCAGGCTTCCTTGGGAAAGTAAACCATAGATGACTTTGCACCTTGAGGTGAAAGCAATAAAGGACGCTATTCTTCGGAGCTGGTGGGAGTGATAATGATGGTAACTGATGATTAACATCTACTGCCAGTCAGACCTTGTACTAGGTGACAACATTTTATTTCTAAACGAAATAACTGTTAAGCACTGTGGCAAAGAACGTGGCCTGCCATTTCAGTAAACAAAGGATGTTGAAGCCCATCAAGCCTTCAGCTACCGCAGCTGCCCCCCCACCTGTGCACCCTGAGGGGAATTCAGGAGGAAGGAAAACAGGATACTGGCCCCAGATAGCTGAGGTGCGTATCAAAGGGATAATTCCAATAATACAGTTTCTTGCATCTTCCCACACATAGAAAAGGGGTAAATTCATTATCTTGAGATGTCTGGTTTTTCTTTAATTAGCAGTAATCTTTTTTAAAAATTTATTTATTATATTTATGTTTGGCTGCATTGGGTCTTCGTTGCTGCACATGGGCTTTCTCTAGTTGCAGTGAGCAGGGGCTACTCTTCGTTGCAGGCTTCTCATTGCAGTGGCTTCTCTTGTTGCAGAGCATGGACTCTAGAGCGCAGGCTCAGCAGTTGTAGCGCAGGCTCAGTAGTTGTGGCGCACGGGCTTAGTTGCTCCGCGGCATGTGGGATCTTCCTGGACCAGGGCTTGAAACCGTGTCCCCTGCATTGGCAGGCAGATTCTTAACCACTGCGCCACCAGGCAAGTCCAGCAGTAATCTTTTGATGTTCGACTCCCTGTTTTTTTGTTCCCAGAAACTCCTATAAATCCTGGCTCCTCTCTCTTTGGAACAGTCCCTCAGAGCTAGCTATCTGAGAGGCTGCCATCCCAGGCTACAGTCCTCAGTAAGGTCCCCAAATAAAACATTCTCAACTTTTAGGCTGTGCTTTTTTTTTTTTTTTTTTTTCAGTCGACGAGACAAAGAAACCGAAGCTATAAAAAGTGAAGTTACTATTATCTGGAGTCACTAACCCATACCTGACAAAGATGAAACCACACCCAAGCTCAGTGCTAAGGAAAGGTGTCCTCTTCATAGCACTGCAGGTAACTCCGCCAGGTTTCCCAGCAGAGCTTCTCCTGATGGCTACTGCAAAGGAGGGAGCTCTGCCTCCAGGGAATACTATTCACGTGACAAACGTGCAGACTTGCACACCTGCTGAGCAATCTTTCATAAATACTTAAACCCTTTTGGGTTTTCTCAGAAAGAAATGCCTTTTCTCTCGAAAGCTGAAGAGTACCTTGATTCTAGAGTAGCACTTTGAAGCTGCAGTCTGCAACCCATAGGTGGCTCATGAAGTCAATTTTGCGAGTCATGATCAGTTCATTTTTAAAAAGTGAATAGAACAGAATACAGGGTATCTGGAGTAGGAAAGGTAAAAATTCTTTCTTTTTTTTATTATAAATATGTATGAATACTAAGTTCCAAAGCAAAATGTATTTCTTACTATGGGTCATGGTAAAAAAAAAAAAAAAAATTTTAACATCACTCTTCTAGTTTTGCAGTGGTCCTAACTGGACACACACCCACAGATTGACTACAGGCAACCGCGGCACACCTGTAGTCAGATGTAAAAATATTTTATGTATCTAAAGTTTTCCAGAAGGTTGGCTGATTTTTAAAGGGACCTGTAGCCCCAAAAGGTTAAGAACCAGTCATGGAGAGATACAGTAATACGATAAAAGAAAATAAGAAAAGACAATATGAATTTTAGATCCTTAAAAGATAAAATGCTGAAAAGCCTGTATGTGTTTTACACACTTCAACATGCCCAGACCCGACTGTCATTGATTTCTATTAATCTGGAAGCATTTTGACCAGCACTCTATCAAAGCAGTGGTGACAAAGGAAAAGAATATTTATGATGGAAGAGTAAATTCTCTACAAGTCCTGACAACCATAATGAACAATCATTATTTACATTCTATGTAGTTCATTAAAAGTCTGGGAAAGGAAAATATCTACTGTAAACTTTAACCTAGAAGTTAAATAACAAGGGTGGAAAATAACATGGGAACAAGGGTGGGGAAAGAAAACCCTAAAAGGACAGTGCACTCTTTTATGATCAAACACAAATAGACCTCTCTAATCTCACCTGTGTGAAAAGAATACTGGTCTGACTGAGTTCTTCAATGCCTTTTCTTAAAATATATGCAGAGTTCTGACTAAAAGCACAAAAAGACACAGGATAGTCAAGCTCTTCCTGAAATGTAGGCTAACCACATTATGTACTTATACTGCTAAGATTTGCATGAAAAAAGGCAAACAAGTGTGGAGAATGATTACAAACACATTTTGAACATTTTGTGTGCCACGGTTTCTTTTGTATTTTTACCTCAGGAGAGAGGCAAAAGCTGGCTTTGATAAACAAGGCTGGATCTTATTTCTCCTCTTCATTTCCACAGGTGGCACCCTATGAGACAAAAATAGCATCAGTCAGAAACCAGAACTAGGAAGACGGCCCAAAGGGAAGAAAATGCCCTGGGAACCCACGCGGTGCCACCAGTGAGAGGCTTCTCAGGCAGGGAATAGAAACGCTCACCGCAGCCCCTGAGGTATGACAGAAGCTTCTCCTAAGTCCTGGACATATTTGAGGATTCATGGATGCAAAGCAAGAGAGAGTGGAAAAGGCTGAGGTGACGAGTGACCCAGAAGGGTCAAAGAGCAGTGACTCAAAGGACCCTGTGAGAAGAACTAGGATCATCACACTGTGGAAGCCAAGACCAGACTCACGTTTTAGAAGTTCCTGAAAGCCTGAGACATGCACACGGCTATGTGGGTCCTCCGTGCCACACGCGGGCACACCCGTGGGCAGCAAATGCCACAGAGACACTGCCCCGAGCAGGTTCCGTAGCCCCTGCCCGTGCCCTGGGGACTCCACAAATCCCACCATTTAGAGTCACATGTCTAACTCCCCTCTATTCTTGGCACAGGTTAGGCGCTTGTGTGTCCGCTGAATGGAGCACTTGTCTCCACAATTTCAAAGGGTATTGTGATACAAGACAGAGCACAACAATGAAAACAAATGAAGGGGACAGGATCCAGACTCAGCCACGAAAGAGCAAAACAGCCTAATATAAAAAACTATTAACGATCATCAGTTGTGTGGAGAATTAATCTAAAAAAGAAAACGAATCAATTCTCTTCTGCAATCACAGGATTCAAAGAGAAACAGCCTAAACCCTTCATGGATTGACTCAATTTTAAACTGTTTTTGGTACAAAATCCACAGTTAAAACTGCTAGGTTTCTGAACTCTGAGGCCAGATGCAGAGAATCATCTTTTGTAAATACCCCAAATGGCAAAAATCTCTTGATTTATATGTAAGGAAGGTACATAAATATGGTGGGCCAGCACACCAAGCCACAAAAACCAAATTATAGTCAGAGGACAAAATAAAGTATAAGATATTACTTGGTTTCTAAGGTTATTCAACCAGAAAACAAACTATTTTGGGATATTGTGAAGACTGTGGGTGTTTTTTCTTAAAAAAAGACAATTACTTGTCTTAAACAGTTTTTAAGGAAGCAAGTTACGAGGTAATTTCCAGCTCCGAGGTAATTACCAGCATCCGAGGTAATTTCACGATACTTTCTGCGTCTGGAGTAATGTGTTAGCTTAGGAGTGACATGAACGTTCCTCAAATTCTGATGACAAGAAAAATGTGCTGAATTTGGACGCTTTTCATTGTCTTCTTTATCATTTCCCCTGTGACCAAGAATAGGATTTGTAGGGAATTAGCAATCTAGTAAACTTCGTGCTTTCTTTTCTGTTCTTTTCTTCCATTACTAAGTACAGGACAGAGACAGAAGTGGCAGAGATGGAGGGAGAGATGCCTGCAGTAGGATCCTCATGTGGTATAAAATCAGACTTCTAAGATCTATGGCTCATTATTTAAGTCCAAAACCTCAAAACTTGTGTCCAAACCGACCCACCTGGCATTGGGTTTTTCCAGTGACCATAAAGATCATTACAATCAACCAGTGATGAAGTTAAATACAGAAGCATCATTTTTTTAATCTAGTAAAACAAAACAAAACCTAGAAACATGATCTAGGATCTACTATTCAAATACTGGCAAAAAGTACCGAATTTTTGTCTAAGACAGGAAGTTTTTATGTGGTTTATTTTGACATCCTATACTCACCACTCATTCAGGATTTAAAGGTCATCAAAACTTGACTCCTCACGGAAGGACTGACAATAGGAAAAAGGATACCTCTACACTAACAGACCGTTGTCCTCCAGGACTACATTATACATTTATAAGCTAAGTGATTTGGGTTTTCCAACCTGTTGTCCACGTCAGCTTTTCTGCTCTGGTCATTTGCATTAAGATGAAGAATTTTTTTAAACATTTATAATACATAGTAGCAATTTCTGAGCAAAAATCTGGGAAACTCAAGTAAAGGAATTTCCAAAAGTACCAGACTTCTGAATTCTCAGTTTTGAAAATATATTTTGAGGAGAAATAGACATAGTCTAATTTGATGCCTTTAGTGTTTTTGAATCACCCATCCTCAGGGTTGAAAAATTGTTTTGTATAACTGAGGGTACTGTTGGTTCAAACTATGTTAGCTTACAGTTTGTTGCAAACATTGTAGAATACAGCAACATGTATATTAACTTTTTCTCTATTTATCTTTATTATAGAAAATATCTTAGAATGTTCTTGATAGAGTAGCACGGTAACGATGGTCTCACACTCAGTGTGAATGGTAGTTTAGCAAAGCATAGCTCAAGGATTTGCAAAGTTAGGAAGAAGGGCAAGAGAGCCTCTCTCCCCACCCCCATCTAACTATGAAATTTGGTAAATTAGAATACTTTGTAAAAACAAATTCATATTAATTACCATCATGTACAAGATGTTTTGTTTTTAACCACACTGAAGATAATCGGGAAAGATTTTTTCCTTAATGTTTCTCCCGAGTGTAGAACTATAACAAAAACTTAATGCTAAGAAACATTTTATATGCACCTTTGAGTATGCAATTTAATCTAGATTATCTAATTTTCCTCCCATAATAACTAATCTGTTTTTAGTATCGGCAACATTTGGCAAGTTTATTTTTTAGATATAAACTGTGGTTCATCTGTTCACTTTTCTAGAAAAAAATCTTTCTCATGAGAAAAAGCATAAATTAACAAGAAAGGAGAGTGACTCGATTTGCTTTTAGAAAAAGAAATGCTTAATCGACTATCCTGTATTTGGACTTATTCAGGTGTTAAGAAATTTAGGGAGGTATAAAGGGTTGAATGACGACAGTGCTCTTTTTTTGTTGTTGTTAATCTAACAGACCAGGCTTAACTGTGGGCTTGAATCCTAAAAGGACAGTTGCCACAGTGGGACGCAAGGAAATGTTTGGTTAGCAGATGAGCACCAGTGACAGCCAAATGGAGGGACACACTTGCATGGTCAGTTTATTCTCTAATTCCAATAAGTTCTTTGCTTTCAGAAGCAAGAAAACATTTCTTCTCCCCTCCCCCTACCCCACCCCCGTTTTTTAAACACACCACAAGGAAAGTACAGACAGTTGCACTACCTCAAACCCTTTGTGACACTTGTAGAAATCAGTAGATTTCTTTTAGATTAGACAGAATCATTTTTTTAATCTCTTGATTTGTTTTCCTTTGGTTCGAAAAGTTGTGTTATACTTGATTGACTCTAGCAAAATTTTGTATGTGGTAGCATAGCTTTAACCTATCCTATTACAATGCTGTTCTGAATTTTCTTTTGGTTTTTAAAAAACAAAACCTGTTGCTTAGAAGCCGTGAACTATTTTACTTTACTTCAACGTGTCAAAATTTCCTTGTTTTAAAAAAAGATCATTTGGGTTCACTCAGGAAATGCATGTCAGGAAGCTTGTATTATAAGTTGACGAGTTGTGATGTATCAGTAACTACTGTTACTCCTTTTTGAAAGAAATATAATTGATTTTGAAGTTTTCTAGATTGTCACATGCTTTGTGACTAATGCAAGGAAATCAAGTCCTGTGTGGTATTAATTCTAGTCATTTCTATTCAGGCTATAAACTGTAGCTAATTTTTATTTGCAATTAATTTATTCAAACTAAGTACTTTTCAAAATAGAAAAAAAAAGGAAAAATGATAAAAATCTTATTACAGAAGTTTTCTCTTTAATAAAACTACCTGTGCCTCTTCAACTTTTATATGTGACATTTCAAGTCAAAGTCATTTCAAATTGTACATACATCATTATTCACCAAATATTTTTAAACAAAAGGAACCATATGTAGTGTCTACATTTTATCAACAGTCTCTTATCCAAGCATTTTAGACTCTAAGAATCAAGTGCCACTGAGTCTAAGAATTACTCCATCAATTCAAAAAGATGAATTATATAAATAAGAATGTGATGTCCCAAAGATTGTCAACACCACTGCTTCACTGAAAAGTCAATAAAAAGATGTTGTTGTTTATCAATATTTAAACTGTTAGATGTAATGTATAAGATACTAGAATGGTAAAACTCTAATTTATAATGGAAAAGCTAGAAAAGGTTCAAAATGTTACAGCGTTTGTTTTTTATTTGTTTGTTTTTGTTTTTTTTACTAGGTCCCTCTAATATCATTTGCAGGTCTATGTGAAAGACCAGTTTGGTAGTCATTTTTAAACAGCAAAAATAAAACTTACCCATAGGCATTTGTTCCCCACAATATACAATGCAGCACATAATAGAGGAAGACAGCACTCAGGAAGATGGCCACAAGGTACCCTCTCATGGCTGGCCCACCTGAAACACAGGGGATGAAGGCCAAGGGAAAGGCAAGATCATTATACAGGTGATTTACACAATGGCTTACATACAAGCATTAGTGAATAAACATATAGAGCGAAGAGGAGAAGAAACTGACATCAGACTGTTATTTTGGAAACACCCACTAAATTTTCAGAAAATATTTTTTCTGTCTCTCCTCATCCTCTTTAATCAACACAACATGATTCGCGTTTAGACCAATACTTTCCTATGTTAGATAGGAAAAAAATTCATTCAGAACAAAATTTTACACATCTATTTCATATCCAAAACTTTTTTCAGAAATATTAAAAAATACCTATTTTCTCTATCTCAAGAGAAAATGAATATATGCCTTAAGATGTAAACAAACATTTTGTTTTGTCAGTGCTCGAAATGACTTTTAAATGCTATTTATGCTAAAAGTCATTTTCTCATTTTAAAAAACTGGGGGAAAAAAGCTACTAAAAAATATTTCCCACGACCTCAATTTTTTTTTAATTAACTAATTAATTAATTTATTTTTGTCTGCTTTGGGTCTTCATTGCTGCTGACGGGCTTTCCCTAGTTGAGGTGCGCGGGCTTCTCACTGCAGTGGCTTTTCTTGTTGCCGAGCACAGGCTCTAGGCATGCAGGCTTCAGTAGTTGTGGTACGTGGGCTCAGTAGTTGTGTCTCATGGGCTCTAGAGCGCAGGCTCAGTAGTTGTGGCGCACAGGCTTAGTTGCTTCGCAGCATGTGGGATCTTCCCAGAAAGGGCTCGAACCCGTGTCCCCTGCCTTGGCAGCTGGATTCTTAACCACTGTGCCACCAGGGAAGTCCTCCCACATCCTCACTTTTTACACACTTTTAGATGCACCATATCACAGCACAGGTAAATTTAGCTAATTATTTGCTTGTTTTTATACTAAATGGACAGTATAGTTCACTGTACATTTATAGATAGACACACACCTGGACACAATCCTCTCTAGAGTATAAATGCAAAAAAAACAAAACAAAAACAAAAACAAAAAACCCTTTATAAAATATATTTTTTATAGCCTAAAACATTTTGCTTAGTTCCCACTTCTGCTTCAAAGGCAGAAATGAGTATGCTCCCACTTCCACATGTAATTAAATGCAAAAGACAAATTTAATATATGTTTCTATACTGGATCTTCTATTTCAATGCATGTTGCTTAAACAGATATACTATCTCTTTGCATCTCTTATCAAGTTTCTGGTCCATCTAGATACTTGAACGTACCACTGGGCTCACTCCTGTCCATCTCTATTAACCTCAGTTGGGGCAAGGCAGTGTCGAACGTGTGAGTCTGGTTAGATCCTTTTTTTTTTTTTTTTTTTTAATTTTATTGAAGTATAGTTGATTGGTTAGATTCTTAAAGAGCTCCATTGCCTTCTTAAGTATAATCTACCAAACATAAATGAAGCCGTTCTTGATCATGTGAGGTCATCGTAACAAATGTAATAATTGTTCTGGGCTCCATTAGAGTTGAGACCCTCTGGAGCTAACGAGGGTGTGGGGCTGTTTGGAGTTGACCCTAAACTGTAGGGATTATCCCGTGCAGATTGCTGGGCACACCTCCCTTGGTGTCAGCTGTTGCTTCTCACTGCAGTTAAGGCAGTAGTTTACACATACTTCTAATTTAGCGGACATAATCCCCGTGAAGAGTCAACACTGGTTAGAAATCAGAAGACAGGAATCATGGCCCAACTCCACATCATTCCTGGCTTGGAGAGGGGCCTTAGGTAAATCAGTCTCCCTTTTCCAACCTGACTGTTCTCACATGTTGAGGAGTGAGAGCACACAGCCAACCTCTTTGGGCTATTAGATAGAGTGGCCAAAATGATGGGAGTCTGGCATAACCTAGGACACAAGAATATGTGCTGAATAAGTTTGTATATTTTATGGTTGTTTGTTTTCTAAAGCTAAAGCCAGCTGTGCTTTTTTTCTATACAGTAAAATGCATGGGTTTTGCGAAAACCAAAGGGAAACTTGACCTGCCCTTAATGTAGCCTGTGCAGTATTCTTACTGGTCTGACAGAAAGAGTCAGTTGGGCACGGCTGTGGCGGAAAGGCCACGTCCTCTGCTGGCAAAGGGAGTAAAGCATGGCAAGGACTCATAGATCACCTCAGGCCTGTGCTTCCCTTTCCACTTTATTCTGTCTTCCTTGCCCATTTGCAGTGTATGTCTTGATGTACTGCGCATTCTTTTAGAAATCACCTTAAATTCTTGGTAAAAAGCAAGAAATAAATTGCATGATCATTAGTGGGTAAAAAAAAAAGAAAAAGTACGGTTCTGTGATTCTTGAGAAAAAATTGGTAAAATCCAAGTAATGGAGAGAATTAAGGTTTGGGATGATCAGAGTAAAAGTCTAAGACAGTGAGGCATGGGAGATGTTGGACACATCACTGAACTGGTTAATCGAGGAAACAAAGACAGCAAGATAGCTAGCCCAGAGCCCGGCCCTTATGACATGTTCAACAAATGCTAGCTCTGCTTCCTCCCTTTCATGTGTGAGAGAAGTGCTAATATTAAACACTTTGGCCAGAGGCCACAAGTCATGATTCATGATGGCAGGACATAGGGAGCTGGCGTGGCCTGGCCTTGGCTCATTCAGCCCTTTGACTGAACTGGCCTCTGCAAAATGTTTTTTGTTTTTTTCATTCAAGTGTCACGCAAACATGAATGTAGGATAAATATAAAAGACTCCAAAGAACACAATGGAATTCTTTCTATACCCTGTGACTCAGCTGAAATACACTAGAATTAAGCCTTTTTTGTTGTACATTGGACAGTCTCAGATATCAGGGGTGTTTGGAAACTCTGGAAGTTCTAGAATCCACAAGTTAGACTTGGACAGAGAGAGTTTTAGAAATTAATGATACCAGGCTTAAGACTGTCCTGGAAGGCATTTTACCATGGGCCAAAATAGTCACCAAACAATCTGCTTAAATACTCAG
Organism: Balaenoptera ricei; assembly: GCF_028023285.1. NCBI lineage: Eukaryota > Metazoa > Chordata > Mammalia > Artiodactyla > Balaenopteridae > Balaenoptera > Balaenoptera ricei. Next base: position 115,151,021 of record NC_082642.1, read on the forward strand.
ATTAAATATTTAAAACTCCACCCAGAGTAACATCAGTTTTGCAAACACCCAACAAGGATGCCACTTATCAGTATCAGCAATTTTTTAAAAACATATTTACATCTAAGGTAAGACAGCATATGAAAGTCTAGAGAAACAACTCAGTATTTACAGTTCAATTTGCTTATCTGTCCCTCAAAACATATTCTTTGGGAAATTTATATATCACTTTACAGAGCACGAAAATATGGGTAAGCGAGATGTTATTTTTTTCCTCACCAGTTTGTGGTTTAGCTGAAGACAAAGAAGTGTGAGAAAACATTTTTTTCCTTCAAAAAGTAAAATGAACCTATTCGTGAAGAGCCACTGCATACACCGCCTGAGAAAAATTTTGGAAGCTTTGCCACTCTCTCACATGTCATGGGCAATTCAAAACATCCATATTCAAGTTGCAAAGCAAACTGGGGCCAGCCAGGATATCCTTGTGATAAACATGTAGAGTGCCTCTGCTTGCTCACAGCAAAAACTTCCACAAATAACTGAATTCTCTAATTATAAGTCTATAAATGAAACACCCATTTTGCTTTGAGCCAAAGACTCAAAGGAACACCAGTAAGAATTTAACATAGAGCGCCTGCTTTAAGGGGAGGAAAAAAAAAAAAAAAAGCCCCTTCAATATAGCTTCAATTACCAAAACAAACAAGTTTCAAGATCTTGACATTAAACAACACATATCAGCTTCTTGGCTGCAGATGCTACTAAGACCAGAGTCCCTAAAACATCCTTCACAAAGTTTAAGCCATAAAGCAATTATTCACCGAAAGTGTGAGTAGAGGGTGTCAAGGGAGAGCAGGAATCACTGGCAGAGATCAAATGTTTATTTCTTCCCAAATTATGATACATAACCCAATAGATGAATAATCTGCATATGCCAAAGTGAGCTCAATCTTGGCAGCAGGTCTTCCTTCTCTTTAATAATAACAGTATATTTTATAAGTTCATAAAATGCTTGTATGTCCATCACTTCATTTAAGGCTCAAAACAAGCTTGATAAACAGATGTGCAAGAGTCTGTCATAGAGAGTGAAGTCAGTCAGAAAGATAAAAACAAATACCGTATGCTAACACATATATATGGAATCTAAAAAAAAAAAAAAAAAAATGGTTCTGAAGAACCTAGGGGCAGGACAGGAATAAAGACACAGACATAGAGAATGGACTTGAGGACACGGGGAGGGGGAAGGGTAAGCTGGGAGGAAGTGAGAGAGTGGCATGGATTTATATATACACTACCAAATGTAAAATAGTGGGAAGCAGCCGCATAGCACAGGGAGATCAGCTCGGTGCTTTGTGACCACCTAGAGGGGTGGGATAGAGAGGGTGGGAGGGAGAAGCAAGAGGGAGGATATATGGGGATATATGTATATGTATAGCTGATTCAATTTGTTATAAAGCAGAAACTAACACACCATTGTAAAGCAATTATACTCCAACAAAGATGTTAAAAAAAAAAAAAGCCAGATGTGCAGGCATCATCTTCTTGATGAACGAGGGAAATGAAAGTTTCTGCGATTCAGTGAGTTGTCCCAACTCACACAGTTTAAGAGACAGAAAAAGACTTAAGTCTGACCATTTCTTTCTCACAGTTCTATTACTGGTGTCATCCTGTCTATCAAGACAGAATACATGAGGAGAACCCAAAAGAGAAAATTCTAATTGACAACTTCCTGACAGTGCGCTGTTGATGGGCAGAGTTCCGAAAGGGAAAATACAGACACGGGTTGCGGGGGGAGGGCTGCAGGACAGCGTTCCCCAAAGTGACATGGCAGGTCCAAGGGTCAGCACCAGCCGAGGGCTTGTTAACATGCGCATTCCCGAGCCCCTACTTCATCTGAGTCTCTAGGGCTTGGAAAAGTATATTGAAACAAGAACACTCCAGTCTGATTCTTATGCCGACCCAAACTACAGTTTGAGAATCACTGCTCTAGGATTCTCAAGAGAACCATGGAGGAATGTACTGAAATACAGAGACCATAACAGATGTTATAATAATGACCCCACTCCATGAGAGCAGGACTTGTCAATCATTTTATTTGCATTTATTTATCTACTTCTACGTGTCACACAGAAGATGCTAAGTAGATAATCGTTGAATGCAGTTACAGATCTCATAACTAGATGCTTTGTATTGATTTTTTATCCAAAATGCCTAGCACATGGCAAATGCCTAATGAATCATGGCTGATTAGAATCATTAAGATATAGCAGTGCTTAGCATTTGTCAAGGCCCCCGACAGATGCTTTTGGTGTATTACCTCATGTAATCCTCACAACCGCCCTGTGAGGGAAATAGTAAACTTACAATTCCCATTTCACAGATGAGAAAACTGAAGCTCTGAGAGTAATATTAACTTACCTGAGCTAATAAATTGCAGAACAGACTCAAACCCGTATCTATCAGACCAGAGTCCACACACTGTACTGCTGCTCTCCAGATGTGAGCTTTTACAAATTGGTGCAGGTCCAGCCTCCTGATACCAGACTAAACATGACAGAATATCTCATCTGCCCATCCTACCAGCTCCCTAAGCAGTATCAATTCTAGGAATTGAAATGGAGATAAAGTTTATAGTCACAAACTGTGCTTAAATAAAACCCTATTACTCACAACCTTGTTCTTCCCCACCCTATTCTGGATTTCAGTAAATCCTTTTTTTTTTTTTTTCTCCATGGTTCTATTGAGTGTCCTGGAGCAGTGATCCTCAAACTTCAGTATGCTTAAGAATCAAACTGGAGGATTCCTATTTCAATGCACATTCTTGAGCCCCAGGGCAACCATAATAGCATTGCTTATAAAAACAAAACAAAAACCCTATGGAATGACACTTGAAAATGGTCAGATTCTTATTTTTAGACTCTCTAATGCTTTTTGAACCCTTGTTTCAAAGAGGCTTGTTTTTCCAAAAACCAGTTAGAAAAAAGCACATTCAGCAATAATTCTGCAAACATCATTCTATTCTCTAAGCACAAAAACCCTGTGGGTATCTCAGTCAATATCACATGATTCCAAGGAAGAAACATGCTTCCACACACAGACGGACCCAGCCTGCCCGGCCTCTCTCCACCCAGTGACCTCTAGGCTAAGCTGCAGACACGTCCTGGTGCCCATCTGTAGGCTCAGCTCCACCCCAACCTGTGAGCCTGATCCTGGACCAAAGGAAAGGGAGCCTGAGACGCCTCCAGCAGCAGCTCAACAGTTTGGTCAGGTTCCTACTGATCCCACACTTGGACATGTCATTCACCTGGCCTGAGTTCCCGTTGCCGGGTCCCTGAATTACATCCTAGTTTTCCAAGGTCTTCATTCTTCTCTCTCTCAGCTACCCCGGCAGCTCAGCAATCAAACATCCAATTCTAAGTAACTAGGATCCTACACCACGTACTCATCCACTCTATCCCTTGATACCCTCTGCTTCCCCAGTGACAGAGGTCTTGCTCTGCTGCTGCTCGGTCTCCTGTCTCATCCAGCGTACCTCTGCTCAGCAGAAATACTCGATAACTTGCATCTTTGTGCGAAATAGAAAAGGACACCCCATCTGGCTCCACACAGCCCTGTGGGCACATAGCTTGGCACGGGCAGGATTTCAACCACAACTTTCCTCTCAGCCAGGTGCCCCTGTTCAAGGGTCACCTCCACAATCTTACCAGGTGGCCCTGCTCTCAGCCTGTGTCCATTCAACCTTGGGAGAGGCTCTTCTTCATTCAGGTCTCCACCAGACCTCAGCTCACACTGACACATACCCGAGACTGTCTGAACTTGGCAACAGATCTTACGAAGAGGAAGGAAGGCAGGATGTATTTACTGCTCAGCTTATGACTCTTCTCTGCAATCACATGCCCCTGTGAGCATGAGCTGCAGCTCTACCTATGCATTAATGTCTAAGTCTCTTAGTCCAGCCCCATGGGTCCCCTAAGCCTCCTAGATCTAGCCGTCTCCATAGAGCCCAAGCCTTAAAGAAGACACACAGGACCTCGCAGCAATGGATGGAAAGGCCTCAGTCCTCTTTAACTCAGTTATCACTCCGCTTTCAAGTAATGATCCTTATTATTAATGGTATGATCCAAATGTGTCTGGAAGCCTCATTTATATACCAAGGACCTCCACCCTCTGGTGCTGATGATCATATAAATAATAGCACACTTCATTAAATACTTACAAAATGCCCAGCACTGCACTAAGCCCTTTTCACATACAATGATGAAAACAGGGGTGCTATCATCCCCACTCAAGAGATCTCTCTGTGTTTTTATATTGTACATTATGGGAAACTTCTAAATTTTACATTCTGGAGAACTATAATTACCGTATTTTTTAACTATAACAGCAAGAACTTAATGTATTCACTTAATACCTTGTTAAGCAAGGGAATGATACACATTAAAGTATGCATTTATTAAAATATACTTAGGGCTTCCCTGGTGGCGCAGTGGTTGAGAATCTGCCTGCCAATGCAGGGGACACGGGTTCGAGCCCTGGTCTGGGAGGATTCCACATGCCGTGGAGCAACTGGGCCCGTGAACCACAACTGCTGAGCCTGCGCGTCTGGAGCCTGTGCTCCGCAACAAGAGAGGCCGCGATAGTGAGAGGCCCGCGCACCGCGATGAAGAGTGACCCCCACTTGCCACAGCTAGAGAAAGCCCTAGCACAGAAACGAAGACCCAATATAGCAATCAATCAATCAATCAATAAATAAATCTTTAAAAATAAATAAATAAATAAATAAATAAAATATACTTACTTAGAAACATTAAAATACAAAAGAAAAAGCTGTTCATTTCAAAATTAAAGAGATAAATCTTAAAGAATTAGTAGTCTCGTTGATCAGATTTCTACTAGAAGGATCTGAAAATTCTCAATAGGCCAAAATTTAAAAATAAAGAATAGCACATATAAAATTCAGTATGCAATATTACACCACCTTAAAAAGCTAAATTTAAATCTGAAGTTCTGAGCTACTGTTATTTAATACAAATTAAGGGGGAAAAAATCTGACATTACTGAATAAATTAATAGAAAATTATAATTTGATTTATGTACCTCCCCCCCGGAAAAGCTATTAGTATAGTTTCAACAAATTGGACCAACTGTATACATTCTGGCTGATTTCTAAATGCATAGTTTTTTCCTTTCTGCATAGCAGAAGAATATGCATAATTTTCTTTCTCTCTTCTTCCCCCCCAATTCTTCTGCTATACAGTGCTATGCAGCTAGTTCTTATATGTATACACACACCTCCTCTTTCAGTCTTTCAAGAAAGCCAGTGCTTGGCTCTACCCACCACCAGTCCCCCCCATCAGGAAGCTTGCACAAGCCTCTTAGATAGCCTCACCCACCAGAGGGCAGACAGCAGAAACAAGAAGAACTACAATTCTGCAGCCTGTGGAACGAAAACCACGTTCACAGAAAGACAGGCAAAACATATAGGCAGAGGACTATGTACCAGATGAAGGGACGAGATAAAACCCCAGAAAAACAACTAAATGAAGTGGAGGTAAGGAAAAGGGATTCAGAATAATGGTAGTGAAGATGATCCAAGACCTCGGAAAAAGAATGGAGGCAAAGATCGAGAAGATACAAGAAATGTTTAACAAACACCTAGAAGAATTAAAGAACAAACAGAAATGAACAATACGATAACTGAAATGAAAAATACACTAGAAGGAATCAATAGCAGACGCAGAAGAACGGATAGATGACCCGGAAAACAGAATGGTGGAATTCACTGCCGTGGAACAGAGTAAAGAAAAAAGAATGAAAAGAAATGAAGACAGCCTAAGAGACCTCTGGGACAACATTAAATGCAACAACATTCGCATTATAGGGGTCCCAGAAGGAGAAGACAGAGAGAAAGGACCAGAGAAAATATTTGAAGAGATTATAGTCAAAAACTTCCCTAACATGGGAAAGGAAATACCCACCCAAGTCCAGGAAGCACAGAGTCCCAGGCAGGATAAACCCAAGGAGAAACACGGCGAGACACATAGTAATCAAATTGACAAAAATTAAAGACAAAGAAAAATTATTGAAAGCAGCAAGGGAAAAATGACAAATAACATTCAAGGGAACTCCCATAAGGTTAACAGCTGACTTCTCAGCAGAAACTCTACAAGGCAGAAGGGAGTGGCATGATATATTTAAAGTGATGTAAGGGAAGAACCTACAACCAAGATCACTCTACCTGGCAAGGATCTCATTCAGATTCGATAGAGAAATCAAAAGCTTTACAGACAAGCAAAAGCTAAGAGAATTCAGCACTACCAAACCAGCTCTACAACAAATGCTAAAGGAACTTCTCTAAGTGGGAAACACAAGAGAAGAAAAGGACCTACGAAAACAAACCCATAACAATTAGGAAAATGGCCACAGGAACATACATATCGATAATTACCTTAAACGTGAATGGATTAAATGCTCCAACCAAAAGACACAGGCTCGCTGAATGGATACAAAAAGAAGGCCCATATATATGCTGTCTACAAGACACCCACTTCAGACCTAGGGACACATACAGACTGAAAGTGAGGGGATGGAAAAAGATATTCCATGCAAAGGGAAACCAAAAGAAAGCTGGAGTAGCAATACTCATATCAGATAAAATAGACTCTAAAATAAAGAATGTTACAAGAGACAAGGAAGGACACTACATAATGATCAAGGGATCAATCCAAGAAGAAGATATAACAATTATGTATGCACCCAACATAGGAGCACCTCAATACATAAGGCAACTGCTAACAGCTATAATAGAGGAAGTCAACAGCAACACAATAATAGTGGGTGACTTTAATACCTCACTTACACCAATGGACAGATTACCCAGACAGAAAATTAATAAGGAAACAAGTTTTAAATAATACAATAGACCAGATAGATTTAATTGATATTTATAGGACATTCCATCCAAAAACAATAGATTACACTTTCTTCTCAAGTGCCCATGGAACATTCTCAAGGAGAGATCACATCTTGGGTCACAAACCAAGCCTTGGTAAATTTAAGAAAACTAAAATTATATCAAGCATCTTTTCTGACCACAACGTTATACGATTAGAAATCAATTACAGGGGAAAAAAACGTAAAAAACACAAACACATGGAGGCTAAACAATACGTTACTAAATAACCAAGAGATCACTGAAGAAATCAAAGGGGAAATCAGAAAATACCTAGAGACAAATGACAACGAAAACACAATGATCCAAAACCTATGGGATGGAGCAAAGGCAGTTCTAAGAGGGTAGTTTATAGCAATATAATCCTACCTCAAAAAACAAAAAAATCTCAAGTAAACAATCTAACCTTACACCTAAAGGAACTAGAGGAAGAAGAACAAACAAAACCCAAAGTTAGTAGAAGGAAAGAAATCATAAAGATCAGAGCAGAAATAAATGAAATAGAAATAAACAAGACAATAGCAAAGATCAATAAAACTAAAAGCTGGTTCTTTGAGAAGATAAACAAAACTGATAAACCTTTAGCCAGACTCATCAAGAAAAAGAGGGAGAGGACTCAAATCAGTAAAATTAGAAATGAAAAAGAAGAAGTTACAACGGACACTGCAGAAATACAAAGCATCATAAGAGACTACTACAATCAACTCTATGCCAATAAAATGGACAACCTGAAAGAAACAGACAAATATTTCGAAAGGTATAACCTTCCAAGATTGAACCAGGAAAAAATAGAAAATATGAACAGACCAATCACAAGTAATGAAATTGAAACTATGATTTAAAATCTTCCAACAGGGACTTCTCTGGAGGCACAGCGGTTAAGAATCCGCCTGCCAATGCAGGGGACACAGGTTTGATCCCTGGTCTGAGAAGATCCCACATGCTGCAGAGCAACTAAGCCTGTGTGCCACAACTACTGAGCCTGCATTCTACAGTCCGCAAGCCACAACTACTGAAGCATGTGCGCCTAGAGCCCGTACTCCACAACTAGGGAAGCCACTGCAATGAGAAGCCCGTGCACCACAATGAAGAGTAGCCCCTGTTCGCCGCAACTAGAGAAAGCCTGCGTGCAGCAACAAAGACCCAACATGCCAAAAATAAATATTTTTTTTTAATTTATTAAAAAAAAAAATCTGCCAACAAACAAAAGTCCAGGACCGGATGCCTTCACAGGTTAATTCTATCAAACATTTAGAGAAGAGCTAACACCCATCCTTCTCAAACTCTTCCAAAAAATTGCAGAGGAAGGAATACTCCCAAACTCATTCTATGAGGCCACCATCATCCTGATACTACCAGACAGAGATACTACAAAAAAAGAAAATTACTTACCAATATTACAGATGAGTATAGATGCAAAAATCCTCAACAAAATAATAGCAAACAGAATCCAACAACACATTAAAAGGATCATACCCCATGATCAAGTGGGATTTATCCCAGGGATGCAAGGATTCTTCAATATACACAAATCAATCAATGTGATACACAATATTAACAAACTGAACAATAAAAACCATATGATCATCTCAATAGATGCAGAAAATGCTTTCTGACAAAATTCAACACCTATTTATGATAAAAACTGTCCAGAAAGTGGGCATGGAGGGAACCTACCTCAACATAATAAAGGCCATATACGACAAACCCACAGCAAACATCATTCTCAATGGTGAAAAACTGAAAGCATTTCCTCTAAGATCAGGAACGAGACAAGGATGTCCACTCTCACCACTATTATTCAACATAGTTTTGGAAGTCCTAGCCATGACAATCAGAGAAGAAAAAGAAATAAAAGGAGTACAAACTGGAAAAGAAGAAGTAAAACTGTCACTGTTTGCAGATGACATGATATACTATACATAGAGAATCCTAAAAATGCCACCAGAAAACTACTAGAGCTAATCAATGAATTTGGTAAAGTTGCAGGATACAAAATTAATGCACAGAAATCTCTTGCATTCCTATACACTAATGATGAAAAATATGAAAGAGAAATTATGGAAACACTCCCATTTACCATTGCAACAAAAAGAATAAAATACCTAGGAATAAACCTACCTAGGGAGACAAAAGACCTGTATGCAGAAAACTGTAAGACACTGATGAAAGAAGTCAAAGATGATACCAACAGATGGAGAGATATATACCATGTTCTTGGATTGGAAGAATCAATATTGTGAAAATGACTATACTACCCAAAGCAACCTACAGATTCAGTGCAATCCCTATCAAATTACCAATGGCATTTTTACGGAACTAAAACAAATCATCTTAAAATTTGTATGGAGACACAAAAGACCCCGAATAGCCAAAGCAGTCTTGAGGGGAAAAAACGGAGCTGGAGGAATCAGACTCCCTGACTTCAGACTATACTACAAAGCTACAGTAATCAAGACAATATGGTACTGGCACAAAAACAGAAACATAGATCAATGGAACAAGATAGAAAGCCCAGAGATTAACCCACACACCTATGGTCAACTAATCTGTGACAAAGGAAGCAAAGATATACAATGGAGAAAAGACAGTCTCTTCAATAAGTGGTGCTGGGAAAACTGGACAGCTACATGTAAAAGAATGAAATTAGAATACTCCCTAACACCATACACAAAAATAAACTCAAAATGGATTCGAGACCTAAATGTAAGACCGGACACTATAAAACTCTTAGAGGAAAACCTAGGAAGAACACTCTTTGACATAAATCACAGCAAGATCTTTTTTGATCCACCTCCTAGAGTAATGGAAATAAAAACAAAAATAAACAAATGGGACCTAATGAAACTTCAAAGCTTTTGCACAGCAAAGGAAACCATAAACAAGACGAAAAGACAACCCTCAGAATGGGAGAAAATATTTGCAAACGAATCAACGAACAAAGGATTAATCTCCAAAATATATAAACAGCTCTTTCAGCTCAATATTAAAGAAACAAACAACCCAATTCAAAAATGGGCAGAAGACCTAAATAGACATTTCTCCAAAGAAGACATACAGATGGCCAAGAAGCACATGAAAAGATGCTCAACATCACTAATTATTAGAGAAATGCAAATCAAAACTACAATGAGGTATCACCTCACACCAGTTAGAATGGGTATCATCAGAAAATCTACAAGCAATAAGTACTGGAGAGGGTGTGGAGAAAAGGGAACCCTCTTGCACTGTTGGTGGGAATGTAAATTGATATAGCCACTATGGAGAACAATATGGAGGTTCCTTAAAAAACTAAAAATAGAATTACCACATGATCCAGCAATCCCACTACTGGGCATTTACCCAGAGAAAACCGTAATTCAAAAAGACACATGCACCCCAGTGTTCATTGCAGCGCTATTTACAATAGCCAGGTCATGGAAGCAACCTAAATGCCCATCAACAGATGAATGTATAAAGAAGATGTGGTACATATATACAATGGAATATTACTCAGCCATAAAAAGGAACGAAATTGAGTCATTTGTTGAGATGTGGATAGATCTAGAGACTGTCATACAGAGTGAAGTAAGTCAGAAAGAGAAAAACAAATATCGTATATTAACACATGTATGTGGAACCTAGAAAAATGGTATAGATGAACCGGTTTGCAGGGCAGAAGTTGAGACACAGATGTAGAGAACAAACGTATGGACACCAAGGGGGGAAAACCCCGGTGCAGTAGGGATGGTGGTGTGATGAATTGGGCGATTGGGATTGACATGTATACACTGATGTGTATAAGATAGATAACTGCTAAGAACCTGCTGTATAAAAAATAAATAAATAAAATTTAAAATATAAATAAAAGAAAGCCAATGCTTTTCCCAGATTTCATCCTCAGCATATGTAGATAGATCTTTTCAGCTAATAAAAGCTAAGCTGTCACTGCCGAAGCAGATGACCAAATCCTGCCCCCAAAATGGGTATGCTCACTGCAAAGAATATAAAAAGAAGAGAAATGATGTTTCAGCAGAATTTTGTTTCTTAATGGTGCAGCAGGACAGACTAAAATCATGCAGCTAATAGCACACTATATTAGATGTTAAAAATAAATGAACTGAAGTTCCTGTTTTCAAGATCTCTCCCTTTAGCCTCAGCTTCGTTGAAAATACACAAAGAAGCTTTTAAGGGAACTTCTTATGATCCTACTGTTTATTCATATTTTCTCCCAGAGACCCATTTCTTTTCCCAGAGTGGAAATTTTCTCTATTTCTTATATTAATGTCCTATTGATAAGATAGACTCTAAAGAGTAATAGATATTGTTAACAGGTTAATGACGGTGGCCAATTTTTAAAATTAACTGTGGAACGTCCCTGGTGGTGCAGTGGTTGAGAGTCTGCCTGCCAGTGCAGGGGACACGGATTTGATCCCTGCTTTGGGAATATTCCACATGCCGTGGAGCAACTGGGTCCATGAGCCACAACTACTGAGCCTGTGCTCTAGAGCCCTCGAGCCACAACTACTGAGCCCACGTGCCACAACTACTGAAACCCGCGTGCCTAGAGCCTGTGCTCTGCAACAAGAGAAGCCACCACAATGAGAAGCCCGCGCACCACAGTGAAGAGTAGCCCCTGCTCACCGCAACTAGAGAAAGCCCGCAGCAATGAAGACCCAAAGCAGCCAAAAATAAATAAACTTTTAAAAAATTAATTAAATTAAAATTAACTGTATAGAGGGAAGAAAATTATAATAAAGTCCACCACTTTTAAGTGTACAATTTCATGAGTTTTGACAAATCTGTAAGGTTGTGTAACAATCACCAAAATCATACTAAACATTTCCAACAAGCCTAAAAGTTCCTGTGTTGTCCCTCTTTGCAGCCAACTCTCTTCCCCTAGTTCCTGGCCCCTGATCTGTTTATCACTATACTTCTGTTTTCTCTAAAAGTTCATATAAATGGAATCATACAGTATGTATCTTATTTCTGGTTTATTTATATAAGTATAATGCTTTTGAAAAAAATTGTTCATGTTGTTACTTCTACCAGGAATTCATGCCTTTTTCCTTTTTATTGCTGTGGACAAAAAAAAAAAAAAAGAAAAAAAAGTTGCCTACCATTTCAGCAAACAGCAATGTTGCCCACCAGCAAACCATCAGCCACTGCAGCCACCGCCCCCCCAACACCCCCCGTCCCCCAACAGTACGCCCTGAAGTGGAGAAAAACAGGATATGGGCCCTAGACAGTTAAGATGTATATCAAAGGAATAATTTCAATGAGTCCAGACTTTGCATCTTCCCACACATAGAAAAGTACTAAAATCATTAACTTGAGATGTCTGTTTTTTAGCAGTAATCTTTTGATGTTCAACTACGTCTGTAGGTTTGTTTCAGCAAAAACTCCTCTATATCCTGGCTTCTCCCTTACCTCTTTGGAACAGGTCCTCAGAGCTATCTAAGGCGCTGTCTCTCAGGTTATAGTACTCAGATAGGGCACTGAATAAAACATAATTCTCAGCTTCTAGGTTGTGCACTTTTTTAAATCAGTTGACATTGCTAAGTAGTATTCCATTGTATGGCTACACCACAATCACAATTTGTTTATCAATTAACCAGTTAATAAACATTTGGTTACTTTTCAGTTTTAGTTATTATAAATACAGCTACTGAAACCAAGCAGGACCCTGTGGGGCCTCTGGGCATGGAAGCATTTCTGTGTCCCCTGTTCCTTGTTTGTAGGGAACAGGCTCTAGCCTCCATGACCTTCCCTGAGTTCCTAAGGGTAGATTCCAACAGTTGCTAATCAGGGAAGGGAGAGGATGCAGAGTCAAGGGAGGAACAGTCAAGAAACAGTGGTGCAGCCTGCTTGGAACAGAGTCCTGGTTCTGCCTCAAGGGACACACATAACAATATCTTTAAGCTCTTCTGTAGAACTAAAACACCCACAATCATAAGAAAGGCCATATATGACAAACCCACAGCCAACATTGTCCTCAATGGTGAAAAACTAAAACACCCACAAAATGCAAGATGTTCCAGAGAGAAGATCACAGTATGATAACCTCAAAACTCATCAGAAGACCACATGAGGCTAGATTAAAGGAGTATAGGCCCTGCACACACCCTGATCCTTATCAGCAACCCCACCCTTGAACTACTGCTATAGAACTCCTCACCAAATCCTCCCAGGTGGAGCTGAGCCTTCTGTGTTCCCCTTTGCCTGGCAAAGCAATAAAGCTATTCTTTTTTATTTCACCCAAAAGTGTCTCCAAGATTCAATTTGGCACCAGAGCACAGAGGCCGAGATTTTGGCATCACTACATTGAAAATTCAAGCACAAGACTTTGGGTAGGCATGTGTTTTCATGGGTCATATAGTAAATGTATTTTTAACTTTATATGAAAATTTTATATTACATTCTGGTGCCTATTTCTGAACAACAGATTTGCTTCAATTGCTCAGTTAAAAGGAAAAATCCCCTATCTGTAACAATTCAAATTATTGACACCACTGAATAATACAAATCACTGACAGGGGTAAGAATGGATTAATCCATTACTATTGAGCATTCATTATGCATGTGTAGTCTATTTTAAGACATGGCAAACAGAGCTCACAGTCTGGCGAGGGAAGTTACACTGTTCCAAGATGACTATGCTTATCTGTAGTGGGAAGTAAAATTAAATATTTTAGGCCCCTGCTCCTCAGAGTGTGGTCCACAAACCAGCAGTATTGAAACCAAGCAGGACCCTGTGGGTCCCTCCCTGGTACAAAACCTTTCTGTGTCCCCCATTTCTTGTTTGTAGGAAATAGGCTTCATTCTGCCTCCTAGACCTTCCCTGAGTTCCAAAGGGCAGATTCAAACAGTTGCTAATTAGGGAAGGGAGGGGATGCAGAAACAAGGGAGGGCATGCAGAAACAAGGGAGGAGCAATCAAGAAACAATAGTGCAGCCTTGGGGCAGGGTCCTGGTTCCTCCTCAAGGAATATACACAACAATATATCTTTGAATTCTTCTGCAGGAACTAAGGCCCCCACCCAGGTGGAGGATGGTAACTTCAGGCTGAGCACAAGAGTTCTGGAGCACCACCCTGTTACCTCACCAACCAATCAGAAGAAATTCACACACCCTGCAGCCCTCAACCCAAATTTTGCCTATAAAAACTTCTCCCCAAAAACCATCGGGGAGTTCGGGGTTTTTGAACACAAGCCACCTGTTCTCCTCGCTTGGCCCCGCAATAAACCTTTCTCTGTTCCAAACTCCGAAACTTCGGTTTTTTGGCCTCACTGTGCGTTGGGCACACAAACTTGCATTTGGTAACAGTATTGGCATCACCTGGGAACTTGGTAGAGCTGCAGAATCTCAGCTCCACCCCTTGATCTACTGAGTCAAATGTGCATTTTAACAAGATCCCCAGGTGATCTGTGTGTTTGAGAAGCACTGCTGGAGAAGGTCAGAAGAAAGAGGAATCATAGCCCATGGAGAGGATCAGGGCTTCACAAAAAACAGTTGTTGAGAGGAACTAAAAGCTCATTCTAAGGTCCATGCTACCTCTTTTAAGAGTCTTTTGGGCTTGACCTTTTAAAATTTCCAATCAACAAAATTTTCCCTGAACAAACTAGTGAGACTCTCTTTGAAAATAAGCGGCTTTGAGAAAAATTTCCATCATCATTCTAGGGGATATTTGTGGTCTCTCTGTAAATTCCCTGGATATTTTCATTCCTATATTGTTTACAGCCTTATCCTTCCACCTTCCATCTACTACCAGTATCACCACTGCTATTTTTGAGAGAAAATATACAGATTACATCTACGTGACACACACTTCATCCTGCATCCCCTCCTGATTCACCTAAAAGGGCCAACTGAATCACCACTCACTCACAACAACATTTCCAATTATTGCTATTCATACCTGGGACCCAGGAATTACAGATCTTAGAGCTGGAAAGACTGCAAGAGTTCAGGGCATTTAGACAGAGTAAGGTCTTACGTATGTCACCACGTTACAGAAGAAGCAGACAGGATTTAGAAAAAAGTAAAAACTTGCCAAAGGTGACCTCACTCATCAGTAGCAGCGTTGGCAGTGCAGGAGAACACTTTTATGTGGATTTTCCTCCAGCATGATTCCGGGCTCATCATGGGTACACAACAATAACCCACTAGTCTTCATTTCATTCCAATCTTCTCAAATCTCTATGGTTTTCAATTCCTGAAACACCTCCCTCGGGTGGCCCTGCGTCTCACTCCTGCTGCCTGAGCTTCTAAATCTTTCTCTTCCTCCTTGGCACACCTAAATACAGGTGTTCTCAAGCTCTTATCTTAATCCTATTTCCTAAACCCATGGTCTCATTACTTCTCAGCTACTAGCAATGATCTCTAATCTATCTTCCCTTTAAATCAGCCCATGTGCTGCGCTGGCATAAACTCCTCAAAGCAAGCCCAGTTCTCATTTTGTCATCCACCCCACAGGAAAACCTTCAGTGTTATCCCATTGTCTGCCAAATACACATAAAATCACTTAGCCTGGCATTTAAGACTTCTTTCATTTGGCCCTTCCATCTTCCTTCTCATCATCTTCTTCATGTAATTTCTTCTCTGCAGGTAGCAGCGCAATTAGGTGTTAAGGTTGTCTGCTTAGCAATCAGACACCCTGGGTTTGAGTCTCAGCTTTACCTCTGTCTAGATGTATGACCCTAGGAAGTTTCTTAACCTCTTTATACCTCACCTGTAAAATGGGAATAAAGATAGTACCTAATAGAGCTATATAAGTTGTAAATATAAAGCACTTAGAAAAATATCTGGCACATGGTAAGGACTCTCCTAGTCTTGTTTTTAATTCTGGTTTTAAAACTAATAAAGTATAAGCTGCCCATACACCAAGGCTTCACTAAAAAACTAACTTCAGGGGACTTCCCTGGTGGTGCAGTGGTTAAGAATCTGCCTGCCAATGCAGGGGACAAGGGTTCGAGCCTTGGTCCGGGAAGATCCCATATGCTGCAGAGCAACTAAGCCGGCGCGCCACAACTACTGAGCCTGCACTGTGAGACACAACTACTGAGCCCACGTGCCTAGAGCCCGTGCTCTGCAACAAGAGAAGCCACCACAATGAGAAGCCCGTGCACTGCAACAAAGAGTAGCCCCTGCTCACCACGACTAGAAAAAGCCCGCGCGCAGCAACGAAGACCCAACGCGGCCAAAAATAAATAAATTTATTAAAAAAAAACAAAACTAACTTCATAACATCCTGGTAAAGATACTGAAGAATTCATGACAGTGTACAATAAGAGCCACAAAAAAAAAAAAAAGAAAGAAAATTAAGCTTCCATTACTACGCTATAATTTCTCCACATTTATTTAAACATTTCAAAGTATCTGTGATAGGAAGGCTTACCCATCTGCTTCTAAATGTAAAACAAAAGGCATTCAAGATAATAGTAATTCATTAGCAAAACTCATCTTAGACCCTATTTCTGGCTATAGAAGCCATACCTTTCTATGCTTTTCATAATAAAACTGCTCTGAGTCCTAGTAAAACCAAACAACCTAGGTTTGTAATCAGCATATCAAATTTATGTCTTGAAGCAAGAAAGAAAATCAAGAACTTTACAAATAATCTGAGTTGGCAAATAGTTTTCACCTTACACTCTGATTTGGATCCATTAAAACATTGAGAAGGATTCAAATATGGTGCTCTAGGCTCAGAAGCAAATGCCAGGGTCAGTCAGCAACATCTAACAAGGTAAGGATGAAGAGTTGAATACCTGTTAGCCCTAGACTAGAGAATGGAGGAAGAAGAAAAAACAGTGCAACAGATGGCAATACAACTAGGTTAAATTTTCTGAACGCTTATGTGACGAAACTCTTCTAAATGCTCTTGGTATATAATTCTTTTAATCCTCAAAAACATCCCTTAAGAAAGGTCATTCCTATCATACAGATGAAGACACTAAGGCACAGAGAAGTTAGAATGTACCCAAGGATACCCAACTAGTAAGTGATGGAGCTAGGATTTGAACCCAGGCACATAGCAGAACCCATGCTCTTCACCATTAGGCTATAAGGACTCAAAATATTTCCATATTCTTGATGCAAGGAGATGTATAGATTGACAGGAAAGGCAGTTCCAGAAATCTCCAAGATGATTATAGCCCAGATTTCCTTCAATTAAGATGTTTCTGGCAGTAAGAAACCTGAAGCTCCAGCCCTACCTTCAGCCACGTTCACGGTGCTCAAAAGTTCTGCAAGACCAGTGCCTCAGGACACTAGGGAAGGACTTTGAATCCACTCATAATCTTGGTATGAACAATGAAGAGCTCAAGAGATTCCCAAGGACTAAATCCCAAAACCACTGTAAATGCCCAGATGTACCAATAGTACTAAAGCATAATACTGCAAGTCAATAAGTGTCCTTCATAAAATGATTTCCAAACAAAGTAGTAACGTAACAAATTTGCTAGTAGAATAATTGTTCTCTGATGAACCTCAACAAATCAGAAAGGCTATGGATTCATGGGTAAAACATGGAGCTAATTCCTAGAAGACATTTGAGCTCCAGAGCTTTCTCAGAATGAATTTATAAACAGGTGTAAATTTGTACATGGGATTCCAGGCATAGTAAGGAGAATATACACACAAATTATAGTAAGGTACTTCAATGAAATTATTATTAATTGTAGCATTAAAGACAGAGAGGGAACTAGAGTTCATTCTAACACAGCTGGTTAACAGTACTTACTACAATAGTTGCGATGCATGTAATATTCTAGTTGTAACTTCAGTTTACTTACTCTTTCACTTCCATGTTGGTTTAGAACAGTCCCAAAAAGGCCCATTTAGACTGAGAATAAAAATAATAATTAAAACTTTCATAGCTCAATTTTGGGATATGCTATAGAGTCACTGGTTACCTAATATGTAGTTTCATAGGCCCTCTGGCCAGCTGTTAAGCTAGTAAGAGATAAATTAACAGGCAGCTGTATACAAAGAAGGAGAGGGTAAAGTCACCTGCCAGAGGGAAACACTGTATAAAAATATTTCAAGTGTTCCAACTTAACAGCTAGGAAGTCTGAGAAGACAGTCCTGTTGCCTTTGCTTACCTACTCTTTTAGGGGTCTGTTCCCAAAGGCCCTCTGTCCCCTGAGGATGTAGAATGTGGTAAGGGTGCCGGAGGCCCAGGAGGCCGCTGCTAAATTGTCGGAGCCTCTGTACTAGAAATTATCCAAGACAAAAGGTCGTGCTGCTTCTTCACTTGTAAGTGCTGAAATAAAACACAATGGTAGCATGCTTATAAGGATGGTTTGGCTCCCCGAGAAAAATCTTAAGCCATTAAAAAAAATTTTGAATGAAAATACTACTTTAGTAAACTCACTACTGGCCCCTCCCAAAATGCTCTGCAGGATGATGTAATTACCAAAAACAAAACAA
This sequence comes from Balaenoptera ricei, assembly GCF_028023285.1. Classification (NCBI taxonomy): domain Eukaryota; kingdom Metazoa; phylum Chordata; class Mammalia; order Artiodactyla; family Balaenopteridae; genus Balaenoptera; species Balaenoptera ricei. The sequence continues at coordinate 115,169,357 of NC_082642.1, forward strand.
AAAAAAATCCAACAGCAAAACCGGCTGCATATATTACATGACTGTAGCCCATGACTGGTTATCCACGGGATCCAGCTTAGTCTCCTTGAAAAAAATAACATATCCAGCTCAATTAATCCAGAGCAACCCGGTAATGAAAGAACCATCTGTCTTCTTTTTCAGCTTCTCTCCACACGTACACACAGCTTTATTGTTCAATGCAGAGGTGAGAGAAGGAGGAGCTGCTGGAAAACCTTCTGAAGAAGAAGGGGAGGGAGGGAGACAGGAGAATGTGGAGGAGGTCAAGAAGAACAAAAATATCCAGAAGGAAGTGAGGGGAAAGGAAGCGTGGGAAGTTAGAACAGCAACTACTTTAACAATGTGCCATGGGCCACTTTCTCCAAAAACTTTTGAAAAAAAAATCTGAAATGCTCCTGCTATAGCTTTTCTTACACAAGACTAAATAACCCTGATACAAAAACAAACAAAACAAATAAAACTGCATGCTCTGTATTTCTTGGGTTAGTAGAAAGTGTCATTTTAAAAAAATTTTTAGGAAACAAATATCAAAAAACAAAACCAACAAAAATATGGCAAATATTTTATTTCAGAACTCACTGATGAACTGATGTCCTACAACAAGAAGGCGATTATGCTTAATTATGAAAATCATAGAGTAACATGAAAAAATATTTAGATTCTACCAAGTGAAGAAAGTTTTAAAAAGCTGAGTACATTAAGATTATTTCCACGTGTTAGATGTATGTGTAGTAACACATTACTGAAAGACAGAGAAAAAAGAAATCAGTTGATGTGCTGAATTGTGGATTACAGGGGACTTTTTTTCTTAAAAGTTTAAAATTTATGGAGAAATAGAAAATGCTTATTTTCATATACCTCTATATGCATTTCACTTTTGAAGTGCTAAGCAGTTGGTGCATTTAGAAATGAGAAGAAAGGCAAAGCGGTGCTCTTTAGTGGCAATTATTATAATAGAAGTCTCCACCACGAGACAGAATTTTGAACCTAAGGAAATTACGGGTAATGATAAACTTGAGCCTCAAAATCATTCTCCCTAAATGTATAGAAAGTACAACTCCTGGGTTCCTATGATCTTCAACCTACTACTAGTTACTACCAGCTGGAGTAAAGGAGCAATCACAAATTTGAAATAGAAACGTTAGTAAAGAAACCCCAAACAATGTCACACCAGGAACAGCTAGAGAGATGGGGATTTAGTTACACCTGGAGAAGCTTAAATCAAGGAAGGAAAACAAAAATGGCTATTCTCATGTCTGTATGGCTTTCATGAAAAAGAGGCATTAGCCTGGTACTGAATGCTATGGGGAGTTAAGCCAAGGCCAGTGAATGCAATATTCAAGGACTTAGCTTTGAGCTCCGCAGGGAAGAACTTGCTTAGGTTGCCTAAAGATAATACAGGTTCCATTGCTGGATAATGAGTCACTTGTTACTAAAGATACTCTGTTTTAAAAACCACTTGGAGAAAAATTAATTAATTTAAAAAAATAAAAAATAAAAACCACTTGGGAGGGCTTTGGATAGTAGTGCTTAATAAACTTTAATGTCCATTAACATCACCTGAGCATCTTGTTAAACTGTAGATCCTGATTCGGTAGGGCAGGTGGGGCCTAAGAATCTGTATTTCTAGCAAGTTCCCAGATGGTGCCAATGCTGATGTAGCTTGGTTACAAGCATTAGAATGTTATTTAAACCAGTGTTTCCCAAAGTGCAGTCTTCTAACCATATGGCTTCAAAAGTACTCCAACCCTGATTTTGGGGCAGATGATTAATAAATAGGTGAAGTAGTTATTAGCAGAATTTTGCAGGCACACACCTTCAAATTAAAAAAAAAAAAAAAAAGGTGTATGGTGGTATCCAGTACCCCCCAGGTGATACTTTTGAACAATAACTAATTTTGTACAATTTTAAAGAATACATGTTTCATTTCAATTAAAAAAGGATTTTAAAATGATGCTTTTACTCCAAGTTTGGTAAATAACTGAAACCAAATAAGCGTGTCCTGATGAATGAATGAATGAATGAGTATATGCTCAGCATTAAAAATGCAGTTACTTATGATTTCAGTGTACAATAGTTAACAGAGAAGTAGGATAAGACAAAATATGGCTATAAAGTAATTTTTCCCAGTGATTTGTGTTACAAAATCATTTGCCTCCAAAGGTGGCGGGGGTAGACTCCTAAGCCTACATTTGTAGTCTTCTTTTTCAATGTAGGGCCTTGCATTATTTTCCTAGCCCTGAAATTTCACCTCCCCACCACCCTATCTGGGTCAAAAAATTCTTTCAATGCTTTGAAAGTTTCTTTCTTGTTCATATTTTGCTCAGCTCCCTACTTATCTCATAAATTTGGGCTTTTAATCAGTTCAAACTTCTGTGTGATGTCTTTCCTGGGGAAATATGCTAATATCTGAACACACAGACCTTCCTCAAATTTTAAAGCCTTCTTAGGTTTCTCTCCCAGAGTAAATAAACCCACAACTAAGAAGGAACCAGTTTCCTGTCTTTCCTCCTACTCTGTAAGTTCCCCTTCCAAAGCGTCTACTGTTTTACAGTTTGCTTAAAAGTTATAAGTAACATTCCATCTGACTTACAAAAGCCCTTTTTTTCAAGCTACTTATTACATCAGTTTATTCTGAAAGAACCTAGCTTATTCTGCTCCTTGAGAAGTATCATTTCCTGTTTGTTAATTCCTCTTTTTGCTACTTTTAAAAGAAAAAGGTGAGTTAGCTTGAGGGTAAACGATCAGAAGAGCATGTATCAAATCTTAAGATTAAAGTGTTGGAAATGTTCCTGCTTTCCACAGTAAATGAAAGTATGTGATGATACTTATGTTACTATCCATCAGATGACCCTCCAAAGTCAAATTACAAATATGATGCGAATCTTAATTTGGGGTATCTTATAATTATTATTACAAATAAACCAGTACATGTGATACATATTTTTTTATTAAATCACATAGTCCTAGATTTAGTTCCAAATACTAGCTACATTAATCCTCTAGGCAAAGGGAGTAAATTCATTTCCTAGTAAAATTAACTCTGAAAGTTTTTACCTCTACTATAACTTTACTGATTTAGTCAATAATTAATTTCCTAATGCCAGCCCTTGTCGTAGGCACTGAAGATACAGAAGTGAAGAAAAACAGTCTACAATCCAGGAGGGAAGCAGAAATTAGCAAGTAGTTGTTATTACTATTAAGTAATATTACTTAGAGTTATTACTATGTAAGTAAGTATTAAATTACATTTGTGGTCTGACAAGAAACTGACCCAGGTGGGGAAGGACAGGGAGCTTCTCAGAGGAATTTGAGAAAATTCACAGAGAACTCCTCTGAGAAGGAGTTAACCAGAAGAACTCAGGGTGGAAATGAAAAGCATCCCAGGCAGAGGAAACAGCATTTGCGAAGACTCTGAAGTGAAAATGAAAACAGTTCACCGGAAGAATTGAGGTTGCCGATAATAGGAGTAAGCATGAAAATGATAAGAGCTAATCTTTGTTGCATGCCTACTACATGCATGAACTCATAGAACCCTCACAACAGTGCTGAGATGGGCCTGTTATTCTAATTCTGTAAATGAGGAAACTGAGAGGCTTAGAGAAGTTAACTTGTCCAAGGTCTCAAAGTTAGGTATCAAGCCAGGGATTGGGCTAGGCAGTTGGCTGCCAGGCTCTTTGTTCTGAATCTGTAAGCTATTCTAGCTTTCCAGGAGCCAGATCAACTTGGAGCTTTCCTCATCTTCAAGATTCATTCTGTCAATTTTCATTTTTCACAGAATAATATTGTGAAATATAGATGTATTGGAATAGCTTCAGTCTCATTCCCAGAGTCTTGATAAATGTATGGCTCCTAGGTTGGAATCTATTTCATTAGGAAATATTACATGGAATTTTTTCATTACAAAAATGTTAACAGGGACTTCCCTGGTGGCGCAGCGGTTAAGAGCCCGTACTCCCAATGCAGGGGGCCCAGGTTCAATCCCTGGTCAGGGAACTAGATCCCACATGCATGCCTCAACTAAGAGTTTGCATGCCACAACTAAGGAGCCCATGTGCCACAACTAAGGAGCAGGTGAGCCACAACTAAGATGCAGCGCAACCAAATAAATCAATCAATAAATTTTTTTTTAAAAAAAAACCCGTTAACAGAAGTCCAAATGTTAATATAACAAATGCCCATGAACCCATTAACCAAAATAACCATATCTTCTCAGGGATTTTTTTTTAATGGAGATTTATGTTCCCCTCCTTACCATGTTCCTCTTCTCTGAGAGGCAACCACTATTACAAATTTATCTACTTTTTATTCACACACGTGTACACACCCACATGCATTCATAAACATTATGTGGTATATAATATTGTTTAAAGTAATGTTTAACATTGACATAACAAATACATACTATTCTGAAATTTGCATTTTTCACTCTACACTTTTGGTTTTGAGGTCCATCCATATTGATGCATAAAGGTTTTGTTCATTCTTTTTAAGTTCTGTAGCGTATCCTATCAACCAAATATATCACAAAGCTTTCCATTCCCTACCAGCAGACATTTAGGTTGTTTTCAGAGAACTGCTAATTTAAATGTCATTTTGGAGCAAAATCTTTTTTTTTCCAATCTAGAAAAAACAGTTTACTAAGACAGTGAATCTTACAAATTGCTAGAAATACTTTAAAACTGAAATTTCACTTTTGCATAGTCTTTTTTCTAAAACATAAAGTTTGATCATTCAAGTTGTTTAAAAATACGTAGATGTTTAAAATACCACGACCCTCTGAAAACGGAAAGTTAATAGTATTTTAAATAAGAAAGTACATTTCTAGGTAAGGTGAATCTATAATCATCCTGCTGAAAACAAAACACACTGAAGAAAAAGTGGATGCTGAAAATAGGCTTCTTACAATTACTTTCTTTTTCTGATAACCACACTGACAGAAAAGTTAGAGCATTTGAGCGAGTAGATAAACAAACCAAAGGTTTCTCTGGAATGCTTTGTTCAGTGTTTTGGCCAGAAAATAATCCAAGGTACAACCCCACAGAAAGATAACCAAATTTCTCTTTAGAACTGAGGGACTGGGAAGTGCCTACTATAAGCCAGAGTCAATGTTGAATAAAGTGGACAATTAAGCAAAACAATGAAATGCCAGGTCTTTCACCCTGAAGTCTTTAGACCCATAAACAGTGTGACTATACACAATGATCTATTTACCTTAGTGAAAATTCTTAGCTCAAGGACATTGTAACAAGGTTTATCATCCAGCATAAACTGAAGTCAAGTCTACAAATAAGTGAAGACTTGTCTATGGGTTTCCTATCCCTTTAGCATCATTTTCTATAAAGAAGAACCTGAGAAAACCTCAAAAGGCAGATGTTTTAAAATATGGATAAATGTTTACTAATGGCTGCATTCTTTACACTATAAAACAACCTAGTCTCGGGAATTCCCTGGCAGTCCGGTGGTTAGGACTTGGCGCTTTCCCTGCCAAGACCGGGGTTCAATCCCTGGTTGGGGAACTAAGATCCTGCAAGGCACAGCTCGGCCAAAAACAAAACAAAGCAAAACAAAACCTAGTCTAGAAGGAGCAAAGGAAATTTGAGTAAGAGCATTGTCTTTGAAGGGAGGGGGAAGAAACATCTCTTCTCCTAGCAGATTTCCAAAGAAGTGTACACCACCCCCAAGAAGGTGAATAAAAAAAAAAGAAATCTGGGTTTCCATTGAAAGAAGTAACTCCAGCGCACTGGGGATCACAATGGAGTCAGACTGTTGGACTCCATGGTCACAATTAGCCAAATGTTTCAGCACATTCCACAGGAGAGAGTCAAGGAGATATCACTTCTTCTACATCCCTGGTCTCCAGCCCAAGAAAACCCCCAGGGCTTAGGAAAACCTACCCAGGCTTCAGGAGGCAGCTCTGAACTCCACTGAAAATCATCCTAGCAGTAGTTCAGTGAAATAACGGGCCAAGCAAATGGAGCAGCTCCATCATCCACTTGCCCGTCTGTCCATCCATCCATCCAACACAGATACGTATTACCCATCCGTCACATGGCACAAGATCTCAAGGAACAAGGACTGTCTGAGCTGACAACACAGATGCTCTCAAGGCAAGTCCATAAAAACATAGACGATTAAACATACCGAACATAACATTTTGCCTCATTCTAACCTCTTAACTGTCGTTTCAAAGTGTACTCTCTTATTATTTTTCAATTAAATAATATGTATATTATAGAGAATACACAGAGAGAAGCCTAAAACATGCAACTTTTTTGCATTCTCCCTCAAAGGGCAAAATATATTGTATGAAGAGCCGAAATTAGAGGTTGAGAGATTCTTAGCAAGAGAATAAGGAATCACATTGGCAATAGGCCAGGAACCAAAAGTTGAAATGCTTCAACTTTTGAAACTTCCCCATGTTTGTGATATTTTAAAATGTCTAGAGACTTCCCCAGTAGTTACTAGCAGTAAGCAATGGCTTCTGAACAGAAAGCAGGGGCAGTTAAAAGGCACATGCACTCTGTAACCACCCTAGGCTATAGACATATAAGGTGAAGGGAGAGTCTGTGCTAAGAGCATTTAAGACAAAAGCCACCAGAATCCCTAGGTGTTGAAGCAACAGTACAAAAGAACAAAGGAAGTGGCCAGAGTCTATGAAGTCACCCTGGGGACTTAACAACAGTCTGATCCTTATCATTCCCCTCACACCAGAAACTCAGCCCAGAATAAGAAATCGATAAGTTACTGTCAGGCAGTCTAAAACCAATCCTTTGCCGAAGAAAAAAATACTCCATCATCTAATATGCTCTGCCTAGTTCGTTATTACTAACTAAAGACTAATTGTTGGGCTGCTTTTTGATCTGAGGGCTTTTTTATTTTCTGAAATGAGAACCGGCCTTTGATATGCGTAAGTACAACAAAATGAAACCTTTATTTACAGCATGCCATACTATTGGAAATAGGGATTTCATTTAAAGAATAAAGTTCTTTTTGTTTCCTATCAAAGATGATTTTGGATCAGAGGAACTGGGGACAACTAGGCGGAGGAGGTGGTTCAGTCTGGGTCTGGGAGGATGGATTAAGGACACCTCAGCAGAGACCCAGATAGGCAATGGTGGGAAAGCAGAGAGGGCTGATTTACAAAGCGTGGTCTGGGGTGTGTCAGGAAACCAAACTGATTCAGTCTGAAACTACTAGGGAAGAGCAGAGTGAAGAAATAAAGAAAAAGCCATACAATAGTAATGAAACCTTGTCTTCCACAACAGACATGGAACAACCAGGGGCAAGACAGGGCACTCTGTGAGCTAAGTCCAGGCAGGAGCAGCTTCGAAAGGGTGTAGCCAGGGCAATTACAGAACCAAGGATCAGGTGCACTCTGGGGGACAGAGAGAAGAGGGGTCAGAGCACCAGGCCCCCCGCAGACCCTCTGCATTCATTTTCTAGGGATGCAACAACAAAGTACCACAAACAGGGTGGCTTACAATAACAGAAGTGTATTATCTCACAGTTCTGGAGGCTAGAAGTCCAGAATCCAAGTGTTGGCAGGGCCATGCTCCATCCGAAACCTGTAGGGGAGAAACCTTCCTTGCCTCTTTCTAGTTTCTGGTGGTTTGCTAGCATTCCTTGGCATTCCCTGGCTTATAGATCATCACTCCGATCCACTGCCTTCACATAGTGTTCTCTCTGTGCCTCTGTCTTCACACAGGTGCTTCTTATAAGGACACCAATCACACTGGACTAGGGGTCCATCCTACTCCAGCATGACCTCATCTTAACTAATTACATCTGCAATGACCCTATTTTCGAATGAGTTCACATTCTGAGGTACTGGGAGTTAGAACTTCAACGTGTCTTTTTAGGGAGACACAGTTTTCAACCTATAACACCCTTCCTGATGCCTAGTCCTTACTCTCAGCCAGAGGGACCCTGATGCTCTAGAGCCATTCAGAATACCTGGGTGTCAATTCAAATGAAAAGGAAAGAGAAAAAAAAAAAATCACCCTATGGTGGTGAAAGTCAGAATGGTGGTTACATTCAAGGAGGGGAGCCGTGACTGTGTGGGAGCACATGGTACACTGCTGGAGGGCAGGTAATGTTCCAGCTCTTCATCCAGAGGCATGTTGCCTGCCTGGGTGTGTTCACTGCGAGGAAACGTATTGAACTATACTTTTACATGGTTTGTGTCTTCCTCTGTGTGTCCAATATATTTCCATAAGAACTTTACTTTAAAAAAAAAAAGAGGGACTTCCCTGGTGGAACAGTGGTTAAGAATCCGCCTGCCAATGCAGGGGACACAGGTTTGATCCCCGGTCCGGGAAGATCCCACATGCCACAGAGCAACAAAGCCCGTGCGCCACAACTACTGAGCCTGCGCTCTAGAGCCCGAGAGCCACAACTACTGAGCCCATGTGCCACAACTACTGAAGCCATGCGCCTAGAGCCCGTGCTCACAAGAGAAGCCGCCGCAATGAGAAGCCCACTCACCGCAACAAAGAGTAGCCCCCGCTCGCCGCAATTAGAGAAAGCCCACCCGCAGCAACGAAGACCCAACACAGCCAAAAATAAATAAATAAAATAAATTTTTTAAAAAAGAGAGAGAGAAATTGGAGCTGTCCAAGAAATAGAGGTATCGGCGGCCTAGGCAGAACCTCAGAAAAAGGCATTACCTGAGAGAAGCCCCAACCCAAGAGTTAGCTGCTCAGCTGTGCTGGTTCAGACATTTGAGTGGTCAGTTTACCTGAGATGTTCAACTCCCAGGAGCTAGTGTCTAAATGGAAATGCCAAAGTAATTCACTTATAATGAGAAAAATATAAGAGCCAAGGAGTACATATATTTAAACTGGAAGATTGACAACTTCTAGAGGCAAATCCCTGGGTGATAAGAAAAGTTGTTTGATAACCACAGGCCTATAATAAGGATACATTCTTCCCTCAGTAGTGCTAGAAATGCAGTAAGACACTTTTTGATCTGCCCTCTGTTTTCCTAGCCTCCTTGCGGACCTCTCCCACACATTCCATTTTCAGGCTAATTACACCTCAAGTAAATTCCAGTGTTTTTTTTTCTTTCCCATCTAATTTTCCTCTGGGAATTTTACACTCTTACGTTTAGGGAGTTTTCGGTCCTATTGCTTAATTCCTAAGCAAGAGAAATCAACACCAAAAGACAGAGTTAAAATACACTGGACACCACTCAGACTTGGTGGAAAACATATTTCTGTAATAAAAACACATAAGATTTTCTAGAATTAAATATAATTCAGACATTTAACATCAGACATTGCATAAGCTCTAAATAACATATTGATATATCAAAAACTAACTGATGGGGCTTCCCTGGTGGCGCAGTGGTTAAGAATCTGCCTGCTAATGCAGGGGACACGGGTTCGAGCCCTGGTCTGGGAAGATCCCACATGCTATGGAGCAACTAAGCCCGTGCGCCACAACTACTGAGCCTGCGCTCTAGAGCCCGTGAGCCACAACTACTGAAGCCCGCACACTTAGAGCCCGTGCTCCGCAACAAGAGAAGCCACCACAATGAGAAGACTGCGCACTGCTATGAAGACCCAACACAGCCAAAAATAAATAAAATAAAATAAATTAATTTTTAAAAAAACCAAACTGCATGTTGCCTTAAAAATGGGAGCGGGGAGGAGGAGAGGGGTAAAAAAAAGGAGTGGAGGGGGGGAAAGGAAGCCAAGCATTAACTGCAATGCAAACAAAGAAATAAAAATATTGATCAAATTGTACATACAAATTATCAATCACATAATTATAGAAGCCGAAGCTGTGGCTTTCTTGGGTGTGAAATGTATTAGGGAGGCACTGAAAGTTTCAAGGCTACGAATTTGTAATGGTCCTCTGGTCGGTTCTTGGACGGCTCTGTCCTATTGAAGTCCCTCTCTACTCTCAACTTTCATATAGAAACCCAGGCTTCAGAAGTCTCAAATGATACTTCACAATTTTTTTTTTTTTTTTTTTTTTTGCTGCACTGTGCGTGCCTTTCAGGATCTCAGTTCCCCAACCAGGGATTGAACCTGGGCCATGGAAGTGAAAGCCTGGAATCCTAACCACTAGGCCACCAGGGAACTCCCTCACATATCTATCTTTCCAACACTTAAGTTATTAAAAATGAGAGCTCTAATATCAATTATATATTACAGGTAACTAATGTTTTCATCATTTTCTTATGAAAACAGCAAATGGAAGAGATGTATTCCATGCCACATGTAAAATTCAAGTGCAACTTTAGAAGCAATGTGCAGAATTTGACTGTTATAACTTGTTATATATAAATTTGTTAAAATTGTCTATGTAGACCTACCCAAGTGCATATCCTTATAGGGAGATGTAAACATATAGGCCATAGGTCTCTGAGTCTGATTTAGCTGAGCCCTACATTCTCTCCTGCATCATCTCCCAAAATGCTTGATTTTGAACACTATGCTCTATGAGCACGAAACTCTGCACAGTTCTCCATCCTACTCAATACTGTTTCATGTCTCAGTGCCTTTGATCATGCTGTTCCTGCTGCCCGGATTTTTCCCTCCCATCCTTTGCCCTCCCCGCCATAAACTGGAATGGTCTAGTGGGATTCTGCTCTTCAAGGAAGACTTCCTTTTCTACCTTTACCCTGTGTTTGGATGAGGATAGAGGAGCTTCTAAGAAAGAAAGCATATGTAAAGCTGTTTCAAGAATACAGAAACTGGGGCTTCCCTGGTGGCACAGTGGTTGAGAATCCGCCTGCCAATGCAGGGGACACAGGTTCGAGCCCTGGTCCGGGAAGATCCCACATGCCGCAGAGCAACTAAGCCCGTGTGCCACAACTACTGAGCCTGCGCTCTAGAGCCCGCGAGGCACAACTACTAAAGCCTGAGGTCCACAGCTACTGAAGCCCAAGCACCTAGAGCCCGTGCTCCGCAACAAGAGAAGCCACCACAATGAGACGCCCGCGCACCACAACGAAGAGTAGCCCCTGCTCGCGGCAACTAAAGAAAGCCCAAGCCAATCAACAAAGACCCAACACAGCCAAAAATAAATAAATAAATAAATTAAAAAAAAAAAAGAAGTGATCTAAAGGAGTTGTCCTCCAATATCATTCTTTAAAAAAAAAAAAAGAATACAGAAACTATAACTATCATATTTTTTATACTATAGAAAAAGATGAAAATTAATAATTTTAATTTTTTTAATGGACATCTGAATAGAGTAGTTTTTACTTCTTAACCCTAGTTTATTCTGAAAAACTCACAGTGCTATTCAACCAACAGATTTTCATCCCCCATCTTCACCTGAAGCCCGTGTGTTGTGTGTGTGTGTGTGTGTGTGTGTGTGTACGCACACACACACTGTATCCCTCCACTGCATGCCCATGGATCTCTATGTTGTAAATAGCACTGTGCCTGGCACATGATAGGTGCCCAAATATTTGTTGCTGTTCACAGAAAAATAATTAAAGAAATACAACATGAGTAGATGAATAGAGTCCAAAGTGAAGTCAGGGTCTAAGAGGACACAGACTGGAGAAAAAATTAGAGCTAGAGAAGGCCAAACAGAAAGACTTTCTGGAGAAAGTCAAATTTTAACTATTCGAGGAAGAACAGCTATAATAATAGAGTTATAATAATAATAATAATGTAACAACATTGATTAAATGATATTTGGCAGGCACTATGCTGAACTATTTATACGTGTTTTCTTTCTAATTATCATAACTGTGATGTGGGCATTATTTCAAGTTTACAGATAAAGAAAGTGATGCTCCCAGAAGTTAGGCAATGCGTTCAGAGTCGTGCAGTTGTTGGCCATGAAGCTGGGAAACGAAGGCAGGTCATCACCGGGCTTGGATGGGGGAGGGGGAGTGTGGAGTGGAAGGAGAAAGGCACTAAGCGTCAAAGGACCCTTGCAAGCTGCAGCGCCAGGAGGCTTGCAGTGACTGTAGTGCAAATGGAAGAGTGAAAAGAAAGTTAGCAACAGGAGATGGCAGAAAACTTCAAAGACCTGTGGGAGAAATTCTCTGGATTTTTTGAGCAGAAAAAAATTTCCATAATAAAAACCATGCTTGAGGAATGCTATGATAAAAGGTGCGTGGACAGGAATATTGGTGGTCATAGGTGGAGAACTTGGGTAGAAGCTTTTTATAAGAATATGATCATGTTACTTATGGTTAAAGCAAAAGAGCCCTACACACCGATTCTGTAAAAATAGTGGGGGGGGTTTTGTTTTTGTTTTTGTTTTGCAATAGGTGGGCCAGTTTTGTCCTCCAAAAAAATTCAGGGCCTGCGAAACATTTACAGGTACTTCATGATCAGAAATTACACATATCCCTTAACATCCTGCTAAAGAAAAAAAATCCAATTATTTCTAATTTAATTGTAGCATAGCTGGGATCAAACAAGAGTGATTAGCTAACTTCCTTTGACATTTACTTGAAATATTGGCTCCAAATATCAAAAGTATCTTGACAGCAGTATTCTTCATCTCACAAAGATCATTTACATTTACAACAGAGAGTCCCTTTAACTTGCAGAGTCTGTCAATTAAATAAAATTATAAATTAAATTAGTTGCTGTTGCTGAAAAGCAGTTGAAAATCCAGTTGAAATGCAACTGGATTATCATCTCATTGCTCTTGTCTAAATGCAACTGGATAACCCATTTCTCAATTTTTAAGTGCAGTTTTATAACTTTATATTATCTTTATTATATTATAATAATTATTATATATTACATTATCTAATTTTATATTAGCTGTATATTATCCCTAAAAAGAAGTCAGGGAATTAAAAAAAAAATCTGGTCTTTTATTCTTTGGCTCTATGCTGAACATAGAAAATGTACATATTCCCTTACCTTTGCCTCTTCTTTTTTTTTTTTTTTTTATTTTTGGCTGTGTTGGGTCTTCGTTTCTGTGCGAGGGCTTTCTCTAGTTGTGGCAAGCGGGGGCCACTCTTCATTGCGGTGCGCGGGCCTCTCTATCGTGGCCTCTCTTGTTGCGGAGCACAGGCTCCAGACGCGCAGGCTCAGTAGCTGTGGCTCACGGGCCCAGTTGCTCCGCGGCATGTGGGATCTTCCCAGACCAGGGCTCGAACCCGTGTCCCCTGCATTGGCAGGCAGACTCTCAACCACTGCGCCACCAGGGAAGCCCACCTTTGCCTCTTCTATCCCTTAATACATGAAGGACTCTTAAATACTAAAGGGTTGCACAGATTTTAATAAAAGCATTTTATCTTATTTTATTTCATTTGTCATACTTTATATTGTATTTTTTATACAGATTTTATTTTATTATTTTAATAAAAGCAACACCTTCTACGGTGCTGGCCTAAATAGTTGCAATAGTATCTTTCCTAAGAAGAAAACTCCTCCAAGCTGTCTGAAGCAGCAGGCTGATAACTTCTCTGCCGACTAAAATATGATGGGGTGTGGGGAGGGAGACTGCATAAAATCAGCTCAAAGACAAGAAGGCTTTGTTTATGTAACAGCATGTCCTTGAATATCTGTATTAACCAGGAAAATGCCCTCTGAAGGCACCGTTCTTTGTGAGAAACGTTGTCACTATGAGTCTCACAAGAGCCCACAGCTGGGCCCCTCTCAGTTCCCTCTGCCAGGCAGGGACTCCTCCCAGCTCTGGCAATCTCAATGAGGAGGGCTTTTTATCCCCAGGGCATCTGTGTGTGTCTCCAGTTAGGCAAAATGATACATAACAGAAACCTAAGAAATATCATAATAAGCACTGGAACTCAAGCAGTGCAAATCTCTGCCTACTAAAGGGCATGACATCATGGATGTGAGATGCTGGGCTTTTAAAGAGGGAAATGATCTCGTTATCCATGCTCTTGGCACACGTATTTCCTCACTAATGTAATCACATACCCAACTAACTGACTAACCCAACTCAAATTATCATAAATTATGAATTATGAAACTGTTCTGAAAGTTACTGTACACGAAAACAAATTTGAGAATATCCACCTGATAATATTCACATACCGGTCTCTTACGTGTCAGCCTAAGTATACTATATTATTTTCAAAAAGAAGAGTTTCAAAACCAGAAGTTTTGGGGCTTCCCTGGTGGCGCAATGGTTGAGAATCTGCCTGCCAATGCAGGGGACACGGGTTCGAGCCCTGGTCCGGGAAGATCCCACATGCCGCGGAGCGACTGGGCCCGTGTGCCACAACTACTGAGCCTGCGCTCTAGAGCCCGCGAGCCACAACTGCGGAGCCCACGTGCCACAACTACTGAAGCCCGTGTGCCTAGAGCCAGTGCTCCGCAACAAGAGAGGCCACTGCAGTGAGAGGCCCGCACGCAGCGACGAAGACCCCACGCAGCCAGGGATAAATGAATAAATAAATAAATAAATTTATACCAAAAAAAAAGAATTAATCTGTGGGGAGGGGGGAGGGGGGGAGGGAGGGAGATGCAAGAGGGAGGAGATATGGGGACATGTATATGTATAACTGATCCACTTTGTTATAAAGCAGAAACTGACACACCATTGTAAAGCAATTACACTCTAATAAAGATGTTAAAAAAAAATATTAATCAAAGGGAGACATGAATATTTGTAAGTATCTGTCGAAAATTATATGTGTAGCCATTATTCAGAGTATGTTTTTTGTATATATTTTTGCTTTGATTTAATAAATAGTTCTGAAAACAAAAAACAAACAAACAAACAAAAGAATTAATCTGCGTTCCGATCAGGGGGTATATAAATGAGCATTGTGGAAGGCAAAGGAGAAAGATATGCAAATGAATGGAAGAATTGGTGAAGAATGTCTGCTACAGAGGCTTTCTGGAATGGTGTAAGGCAGAGGTGAAGTGACCTTCCTGTGATCCATTCTAGGTCACTTAACCTTGGGCAGTCTCAGTTTTTTTAACTATAAAATAAGGTTAAGCATTCCTGTCTCATAGGGTGGTTGGGAAGATTTAATAAAATAGCATAGGGGAACTCACTGGGGATCATAGTGGAGGCCGCCTGAGTTTTGTGTTTTCCTTACCTCCTTGATAAGCATCGCCTAGAATGCACTTAAACAGGTCTCTGGTCCCCAGTCTGAATGGAATCACAAATTTCCACGAAAGCCAAGTGGTTAGCAGATGATGCTTATCAGAGACACATGGGAGGCACGGCATTATTTCACTTCTCTCCATAATATTCCATATGACATGGAACACAGAAATATCTCCAACAGAAGAAAACGGCTGCCAGTGATATTTGGAATGAGAAAACTTGAAAATTACAATTTCCACAAAAGACTGATTTTTTAAAATGCTATGTCTCTTAATGGCATTCTTCTGCCAAAACTGTTCCTCTATTCTTTTCTGAGCCCCGAAGATTTGTATTGATTCGGGGCATAAGAATAAATTGAGTACTTCTAACAAATCTACTGAAACATAATCAAAATAGCAGTCTTGTTTTATTGCACCATAATACGGAGACACGGTACGGTCTGCGGCTGTGACAATCAGAGAGGGACACTGATAAAAATATTGCTCAAGAGAAGCCACAAGGGCAACCAATGAAGACCTCCCCTCCCCCTCCAGGATTAAGGACAGCTTGAAGCCAGAACAGGAAAACACAGTTTCTAGAAGAGTTCTCTCCTCATAAACCAAGTTGCCATTATCTAATGTGCCTCCGGGATGATTAGACTTATTCAGAGACGACAAACTATCAATAGATAACAAACTAAGAGTGGTTCTTTGCAGATCTTCGTATTAAAAGCAGTCGTAGGTGAAAGGAAAAGGAAGCGAAAACGAATCAATTTACAAATGTCAAATCAGCATGCTTTCGAACGGAAAATAACCTGCCAGCCTGACCAGATCCTCCTAAATATTTAACATCTCCATATAAATAAAAAGATAGTTTCATGGTCTGCAGCCGGGAGAGAAAGTTTTAAGACCGGAAAGTCAAATATCCAAGCTAGCCTTGTAAAAGCGGCTATCAAAGACCAGAAGGTTAGTGTGAACTTGGGGCCAGAGGGCGAGGGGCTTCTGGCCGATCGGCAGTTTCCTTAACTATCTACACCCGGCGGCGCTCCTCTTAAGCACATGCGACTTTGCTGAGTTTAAAATCTGCAGTTTACGTAGTTTCTGATATGCTGGCATGCAAGATGTCTTTCTCATCACCACTCCCAAGAACCGTTTCTGAACCATCATCTTTGAACAGCAACGCCCACCCCCGTCCCCAACCTCTCTCCCCGCCCTTCTACTGAAGACCGTCCCCCAAAAAACTGCTTTGGGTTTGTTTTTAGTTTCTGAAAATAGCTTTTGATAGATTTTCTTTCAAGCCAAAAGAACAGCACACAGGGGCTGAGATCGCCAGGGAGCTCGGAAACAATCCGCCTCAAAACCACAAGCGTTTTCTCCCCTACCCCCTAAACTAACGGCAGCCCAAGTCACGGAAATTTTCTCACCGCCGCCCTTTCCTCCAAATTGCCTCGGAGCTGTGTTTGCTAGGTCTAGTTCCACCGTGACGGGAAGAAGGGTTTCTAGCAAAATGTTCTAAGGTAAAACGGGAGAACCTTCCAGACCTCTCGCCCCTGCTCGCGTACAGACCCTTTTACAGGCAAACAATAGTGAGCAAAGCGCCCATCACCCCCGTCGGCCTCTCCTGCGCTCAAGCTTCCAGCGCCCCTCCCGCCCCTCCCGGGAGAGCACCTGGGGCCGAGCGCCCCCGACTCCCTAAACCCGGGGGTACGGGACCAGCTCACGCAGGCTCCTGGGAGGAGGGGGGATTGGTGCGTGGAGGCGCGCCCCCGGCCCCCGATCCTCAGCCTCAGGGGCTGCAAAGCCCGCGGATCTCTCCGCTCCCCCAACCTCCCTCCCCCGGCGATGCAAACCCGCAGCGAAGCGGGCGGGGGAGAGTTACCCGCCGAGGCCCCGGCGCGAAGACCGCAGAGTCGTGCCGGGCTCCGGGGCCGGAGGCCCGCTGCTCTCGGCTCGCTCGTCGCCGCTCGCCCCAGCCGGCTGCTGCCTCTCCCGCGGCGCCTGAAGCATCGAGCCGCCGAAGACCGCGGCCGGCGGTAACCGGAGGAAGGTGGCGCGGTTCAAGGGGCGGCGCGGGAAGGATTCAGGCTCCCTCGGACGCGGCGGGGGAGCGGGGAAGGGCGCGGCGCCGCCCGGAGTCCCAGGCGTCCGCCGGCGCGTGCGCTACCCGCCGCGCCCGGGTTCGGATCCCCGGCGAAAGCGCCTAGCGCCTCCGGAGCCGCGCAGAAGCTCCTCCCGCTCGGCGGCTGGCGCCAGATGCGTGGTGGCCGCGGCCGCCCCCGAGTTCGCGGAGGAAGGTGCAATGCGGAGGGAGCCGCTGGGGCTCCCCGTCCCCGGGCCGGCTAAGTGGGAGCGCGGCCGAGCCCCTACCTTTCCGGCTGGGCGGACACCAGCCGCGCGCCCTCTCCGGGCGTCCCGGACAGGAAAATCACCGCGAAGGGGGCCGGGGGAAAGCGGCGGGTGGCTTCAGGACAAGGTAGGAGGATCAAGTTCCACAGCCAAGAAGACACTCCCATCCCGTCCTGGTTTGTTTGGAAAGCTGCAGGGGCGAAAGTGAGGGGCACCTCGGGTGCTCCCCACCCCTCCCCGCCGGGCTGGCAGGCGGCAGAAGTAAACACTTTTGCTTGGCGCGTGGGGGACTTCTGTGACACGAGGCGGGGCAGGCGGTTTGGTCCCCAGCAGGAAGGGAGAGGTGTTCAGAGAGACCAGAATTCCTGGGCTCTGCCCTTCAAGGACAAATGTGTTAGTGCTTTTTATCTTTTGGAGGAAACGTTACTTTAGGGAGAAGAACAAAGGTGAGACGTGCATTTTCTTTTCTTATTAAAGTAGGTCTCCCTTGAGAAAAGCGTCTTCATACTTGGATAGCTGTGAATACTTTTTTTGTAACATCTTTATTAGAGTATAATTGCTTTACAGTGGTGTGTCAGTTTCTGCTTTATAACAAAGTGAATCAGTTATACATATACATATGTCCCCATATCTCTTCCCTCTGTGAATACTTTTTAAATTTCAGTGTTTGTGATATAAATCACATGCCATCAAATGACCCCAGGGAGAAGAGCCACAGACTTGGGTGCAATTGAGAAGAGCCACAGACTTGGGTGCAATTCAAAGTGAGTAATGTGTCAGGCACTGAAACAAAGTCCTCCGTCTGTGATGGACCTTCTGGTATTTGTATTAATTTTAACAACAGCCCTAGGAGGCAGCACTTGTTATTTTCCCAGTTCTCCTATCAAAAAACCCAGAGGGTTCAGAAAATTCCTATCCCTTTCCCTTTCTACAAATTGCCTTTGAAGTAACCCACACAGATTTTGTCATTTTAAAGGTGGTTCCTGAGACATCAGAGTAGTGAAAGATGTTTAGGGAATTTATCCATCTGGGCCCATTTTTCTTGAGGTTACTTTGCTCTTTTAGGTTCTCCTGAGTTTATTACCCTTCTCTTGTTCATGACTTTCAGAATTAAAGCAGTGGTATACCTCCTCCCCTCTGGCTTTCCTAGGATTTTTGAATCTGCAACGTCACGTGCTAAAGCGAGAGGCAATCCACTGTTCTTAGGTGACATTTGTGCTTCTTCATAGTCAGTAGTGACCAAGAAGGCACTGTTCACCCTAACCTAATTCAAATTCCACCTCCTCCTTCGGCCTGCAGTGTGACCTTGAGCAAGTGACTTAACCTCAGTGTACTTCCTTTTGGCCACCTCTACAGTGAGATAGTACAACCTATCTTCAGGGGTTGTTAGGAGGATTAAAATAGATGATAACATAGAGAATTCTCAGCACAGTGCTCATCTCAAAAGAAACATCAATCCAGGAAGTAGGAGTATTAACTGCCAGTCCTTTCCCACCATGAGTCAGCTACCCTCCATGTATCATGTCTGTTTCTCTCATTCATCCTGCAAACCAGAATAATATCCTAAAAATGATGAAATGGGGTCAAGAGGTTAAGTAATGTGCCCAAGGTCATACCACCTATTTTGAAGCAGTGATTTGAATGAAAGTGCTCGGGGGGGCTTCCCTTCCCTGGTGGCGCAGTGGTTGAGAATCTGCCTGCTAATGCAGGGGACACGGGTTCGAGCCCTGGTCCGGGAAGATCCCACATGCCGCGGAGCAACTAGGCCCGTGAGCCACAACTACTGAGCCTGCGCGTCTGGAGCCTGTGCTCCGCAACAAGAGAGGCCGCGATAGTGAGAGGCCCGCGCATCGCGATGAAGAGTGGCCCCCGCTCGCTGCAACTAGAGAAAGCCCTCACACAGAAACGAAGACCCAACACAGCCAAAAAAAATAAAAAATAAATAAAATAGTAAATAAAAATTAAAAAAAAAAAGTGCCCGGAACCAAAATCAATTTTCTTTCCAGAATGTCATACCACTATGTAACTATCTGGGGTAAGGGCTTTTGACCTGTAAAACTTTTTTTTTTTTTTTTTTTAATGCAGGATACATTATTGCATGGGCACATGATTGCAACTATGCAGGATACATTATTTCATGGGCACATTATTGCAACTATGTAAAAATTTTGAATTCTTGTGGAAGGTGATAAAGAATTAAGCAGGGTGAATTTGTAGCCCTCTCTGGGATAGTGTTTTTGGTAACTTTTGGGGGGGGGGGGGTAGGGATTTTTCACAATGTAACTATAACTCAGCCTTTGTGTAGAAGATTTATTCTAATAAGGTGGGAGGGGAAGGGCCAGGACTATTGGGACATGCAGGGTCTTTTAAAGGTCCCTGAAATCATATTATTTAGGCATTGTACACATAGGGCTGGCCTTGTTTGCTAGGTTTGTTTTTTGATTATGGATGGAGCAGTCTCTTTGAATTAAAATGATATTATTTCATGGGATGTGTCCCAGGGTATCCAGGGACAGGTGAAAGCCAGGTTCCCCGCACTACCCTGGGGTGCCAGTCAGCACTCTGTAGAATCACAGTCTAGAGTAAGGTTCAAGAAAGTAGTATTTCTTCTTCACCCCAATATACAGCCTGCCTTCCAAATTCTCATGCCCCGTCCCAAGTACAGGCTTTCTTGGCATGATTGATGTAGGACTGTCTACTCCATGCAGAAGAGACCTACTTGTAGGGGTGTGCTGTCAGCAAGTCACATCAGATCATAGTAGATGAACCCCAGGACTGGAGATACCCACAAAGTGAAAAGAGGCCACTTTCACACAACATCCCCTTATAAGTTAATAATAATTTAAAAGAAAGTTTTCGTAACATTCTCAAGGCTTGGGGTGTTCAGTTTTAAACAATATCTGGCTCAGGACTGAGCTTGACCAAACTAATCCTTTTTACATACAATCCTTCCTCCAACTCTGTGTAAAGATCCTGCCAGCCCTGTCTTTATCTCCTGCAAGCAATTATTTAAACAATATGTGCAGGGCCTTCCTTGGCAGTCCAGTGGTTAAGACTCTGCACTTCCACTGCAGGGATGGGTTTAGTCCTTGGTCGGGGAACTAAGATCCCAAACACCGTGTGGTGTGGCAAAAAAAAAAAAAAAAAAAAAAATCGAGGACATGTGCATCTCAAAAATAAGCCAGTGTGTAAGGAGTCTAAATCCTAACTTAGAGCTATGAGTCTGCCTACAGTGTAGAAAAACTATTGCTTTAGCAAATGGCAGTTTAGTACTCTCAAGCAGAGCCCTATTTTCTCCAACATCTCCATTCCAGAGCAAGGGCTCAGCTACACGTTTGCATATGTAAATAACCACTGTGTTGTTTTCCCCAGTATTGTGAGTTCATGAAAAAGGAATTCACATCTACCAGAAAGCTTATTTGCCACTTCATAAATGATAGTGTCTCCTTATTCTACTAGTCCTGTCAAGGTTTCAGAGGTCTTAGTGGCCCAGTAGTTGTCAGGAACTGCATTTACTCTCCTTCCACAAGCTGGAGAGGGAGAGAAGGGAGAAGGTGGAACTGGGGTTCAGCAAGTTCTAAGCACATGAGCATGTCAATATCTATGTGGTGGGAGCCATAATTAAGACAACTGATGGAAAACAATTGCAGTATTATTAAAAAGGGTTAATATCCAGAATATATGTAAAGAATTCCTATGGATCAATAAAAAAGACAACCCATTTAAAAATAGGACACAGGCCATAAGCAAGCAATTCACTGAAGAAATACAAATAGTCCACAAACATGTGCAAAAAATTTAGTGTCTTTTTTATAATAACACTGTGTAAGAAAAACTAGACAGTAATGAGAAATCAGATTGGCAAAAACTGAAAAGATTAAATTAGTGAGTTTTCAGCAAAGGTGGCAAGGAAGCTACTCAAGTAAGTGTAAAGTACTACTTCCTTTTTAGAGGGCAATTCGGTGGTTATGCTAAAGTTCCTTGACTTTTCTCCCTGGAAGGCAGTTCTGGCCTCAAGCCAAGTGATCTAGGAATGAGGACCAGGAGGGAAAGGAACTGAGATCTCTTAGCTGACTCCTAGTTACCCCATCAGCGAAAAGAGGTTGGCCCTTCTGATTGCTGGGTAGCTCCCTGCACAGAGCCCCAGATGGTAGGACACCTCCCCGAGTTGTGTGTGGGCGGGGCGAGGGGGTGGGAGCAGTGTACAAAGCTGCTGTATCTTGGAGCAGCTTGCTCAGAGCTCTTATTCAATCCTGAGAAATGTTAGAAGCCTGGACCACTGTCCCAGCTGATGTGCCACCTCACAGGAGAGAAGGGAGATGTCTCACCCTTCCCATCTGTCTGTGGAGATGCTCTCCTAATTTCCAGTCCCATGCCTGATAATTGAGGCAAACTATCTGGGGCACTTTACTCAGAGCACTCACTTAGCGCATTAATGATACTTAACATTTTTAACAACTTCCTTTCATCATAACTGGTTTACGGAGCTGAACTTATGCTACTTCACTTCAGGGGAGTGTTGTTACAGGATGGATCCCTAAAAGTGGAATTGCTGGGCAAAATGTACGTAAACCTACACTCAAATAATTAACTATTTTATATTTTCATGTTCAAAACTTCATGCTTAAAAAACAAAAAGCAAAAAACTATTTTCTATAGCACTCCTGAAGCAGAATGCAAGGTGGAGTCATTACAGTGGGCTGAGTGGCACAAAGGCTTCTCTGCATTTCGTAAACTCCAGTCTGCTGTAAATGCATGTACCTTTCAAATGAGCAATTCCATTTTTTAGGACTCCATCCTGCAGAAATAATTACACAGGAACACAAAAATATGTATGGGGATGGTCACAGCAGCATTGCCTGTGATGTTTAAAAACAGGAAAATAATGCCCACGAGTAGAAAGTGACTAACTAGATTATGGGAGTATATCCTAGTAATGAATGCAACTATTGCAAAGCTATTATAAATATGTATATACATACACTAATATGATGACAGCTACAGTATATTGGCTTTAGAAGTTCTACATTCAACACATATGGTGTGATTCATTTATATCAAGCAGAAAAATAAAGGACCACTGGTATGTGTGTATATACTTGTGAGTACATAAGAGAAGGTCCTGAAGGCTACACACCAAAATGTTGACAGAGATTTCTTCTAGAATTATAGGGGTAGAGAAAGAAAGGGGATTTTTGCTGCTTACTCTAAATCTGTCTAACTTGAAGTATTTATAATGTACACGAGCAATATTTGTAATTTTTAAAAAGGCACTAACAAAGTTATTTTTATGTGTTTGGGGAAAGAGAGTAAAAAAAAAATCCAAAATAAAAATGCGTCAGTGTTTAGGTACAAATTTGAACTCTCTAACTTGGCGATTCCCTACCTGTGTGCTCTTTATTCTATACAATGCATTTTTCCAGTCAGTAGACACCAAATAGAAATATCAGATGAAAACAAAACAAAACCCTTAAGCCCATGTTGAAAGAACAAGAAGAAAACCTATGTGAATCTCGTTTTTATTTTGCAGTGGAAAAAAACTAGGCATGAAAGAAGCTTGAAGAAAAAGGTTAATACATTCGAACTCATAAAAATGTAGAGTTTCTAAAGGCAAAACACACCAAGAAGTAAAAAGACAAGTTGGGAAAAAATACTTGCAGCACACAGCAAATGGTTACTTATTATACCAAGAGCTCTTAGGGGGCAAAAAAAAAAAAAAAAAAAAACCCAAGAATTTAATAGAAAAATAGGCAAACTACATGGACAAACAGCTCTCTGAAGAGAAAAATATACATTACTTAATTAAACAAATATGTATGCCTACTATGTGCCAGGCACTGTTCTGAGCAGGTATATAGCTGTGAAGGAAACAGACAATAATTTCTGCCCCTGTGGAGCTTACATTCTAGTAAATTTGAAGAGTCTTGACTTCACTAATCAAATTTAAAGTTATGTATCATTTGCACTTATTGGTAAAAATGATTATTAAAACTCAGTGTGGGGACTTCCCTGGTGGCGCAGTGGATAAGACTCCGCACTCCCAATGCAGGGGCGCTGGTTCCATCCCTGGTCAGGGAACTAGATCCCACACGCATGACACAACTAAGAGTTCACGTGCCGCAGCTAAGGAGCCCGCCTGCCTCAACTAAGACCCCACGCAACCAAATAATAAATATTTTTTTAAAATATAAAAACCTTTAAAAAAAAACTTAGTATGGAGATATAAGTACTTTCCTGTGCTTTTTGTGAGAATGCAAATTGGTCAGGTTTTTTTCGAGGATATTTTAGCAAAATCAATTATAATTTTAAACATTTATATACTTTGTTGCAGAAATTCCACTGATAGAAACTTTTGTTGTAGATATCTTTGCCTAGTTAAACAAAGTTGTGTTTAAGAATTGCCATTTAGACATTGCTTATAATGGAGAGACACCAGGACTCAAACAGCCATTGGTAAGGGTAATAGCCATTGGTAAGAATAATAGGGTTCACATATACTGTAGATTTCTGTATAGTCACTAAAACCATGAGTTAGTCCTATATCTAATGACTGGGAATAATGTCCAAGATATTATTAAATTTAAACAGCAAGTTACTAAGCAAGTTGCCTAGTAGGATCCTGTTACTGTTAGATATACAAAAAATAGAAATAATGATATTTATAGTACAGCTTATGTTAGTACACAAACAGAAAGTATCTGATAGGATACACACCAGACATGAACATTAGCTATCTCTGGAGGATGCATTCATGGGAGGACTTTCCTTCCTAAATTATTCATTTCAGAATGTTTGATTTTCACAGTAAGCACCACTTGTAACCAAACAAAAAAAAAAAAGTAGAAATTTCAAAGCATTTTATGTTTTAGGAATTTTTACATGCAGTTGCTTGGAAACATATCAAACTGAACTTTGCTTGTTGGGGAGTGGGGGGGGCGGTCTGTGGGTTTTTTGAGAATTAATGACAAAAGCTCTGTTGTAAAGGGAGGATTGTACACCATTTTCATCAGAACCCTGATAGTGACAGTGTTTTAGGTTTCTATTATTCTCAACCTTTGAATTAAAAGGAACTCATCTAATTTCAAACTTGCAGGGAATTCTACATCACCAAAGAATATTTGTAAGAGACTGACTTGTCAAGCAGAGAGACACTGGTGGGATACCAAGTTGGTTCTAGAGAGTCCACCAGGAACCTTGGCCCCTGCATAACTAGGAACCTCTCCCAGCTTTCCACCACCACAGCTGAAGATAAACATAGGGGATCCAAGAGGGTAGGAGAAAAAAGAAGGGCAAGGTGGAACCACTGGATATACTAGGGTTAATTAAAGACACTTCAGCTAAAATTGGAGTCAGAACAGGCCTGTAGTGGGAGATTTCATGATCTGCTATGCATCTCCAATTACTCCAAACAGAAAGGTCTTGCCTACTTTACTATCCAGCAGGAAGAAGAAAACCTCTTTGCCCAAGGCCAGCCCAGCCAATCATAGACTGTAGCAGCCCAACCAATGAGAAGCCTCCATACTTTGAACTCCCAGCTTCCTCCAATCGACTGCTTGGTTATAATAGCCCTTCCAAATCCCCCTCACCCTTCCCTATAAAAGCAATTTCCCGTTCCTTGTTCTTTGGATTTGCCTATGGTCTGCCATGGTTCGCATGTCCCAAATTGCAGTTCCTCTGGCTATTCCCCAAAAAACTCGTTTTTGCTTGTAAAATTACTGGCTATTATTATATTATTAAAGTTGACAACTCTAGTGTGACATATTTTACTCCTGCCAGATGCTAGGTGATTTTATAGACTGCATTGTTTACCACACATAGCAAGCCCGTGAGCTAAATATCATTATTCCCATTTTCCAGATAAGGAATTAAGGCTCAGAGAAATTACACAGTTTGTCCAAGGGCCCAAATCTAAACTTTGAACCCACATTAAACTCTTCACACCCATGACATAGTGCCTTTCTATTCAAGAGATGAAGAATGTGAGAAAATCAATGACATGCTACAGTGGGACATTTTGGGAAAACACAGCCATGGTTAATTGAATGAGAATCTTGTGAAGGCTTAATTAGCCTTTTGTGCATGGGTATCAAGATGTCAACTGAAATGGAATTGTAGTCATTTCCAGTTTTCAAAAACCTAGAATGTTTTCTCCAGGGTTACACAGAAAGTAAGTTACTGAAACTTTTCATCAGAACCCTAGCCATCATTCTTCCCATCTCAGTCTGCTCTCTTTCACACCTGAACTCACTTTGCGGGGCAGATCCCATTTTTAAGGTAATTTTAGTAGTGGAAGCAGTAGCTATAATGGCATCAGGGTCGTCACAAAGAAAACATGCTCAGCGGCTTCCTGGAAGCATGCATACCCAGTACTTCAATTCTTTATTTTTATTCCTCACTGGGAATAGTTTATTACACTACAGGACATTATGAATAAAAGAGGACCAGTATCAGTAATGAAAACCTATAGATACAGGAACTACTTATGAACATCTGAAGTAGAAGTAAATGAAGGGTTAAAACTGACAATTGTTTCCCAGTGATTTAAACTAGTAGTCTGTTTTACTACAGTTTTCATTTTTACTGTATCTTCTTGTCAGCTTTTTAATTTATTTTGTGTGTGTGTGTTCAGATTGGCAGCAGTTTTTTCGAATCCTGTTCATGACTGTTCATTATTACAAGTCTATTAACACATGGTGATATACTGAACATCCAAGCAACTGTCTGCAGTGCCTCAGAAGTGGCAAATACTGATAAATTTCATCTTCACCATCACTTTAGTATTATTCCGTAAAATTGAGGGTTTCTGAATCCCTGCCTAAGGGACTTAAAAAGAAGCACATATAATTTTGGTTTTGCTTGGAGAGAGGGATGGGAGTAGGCAGGATTTAATTGTATGCCTCTGTGCCTATTACAAGATAAATTAGTGCATTTTAACCAAGCCAAATCCTAGACTTTGGATCCCCCAAGTTTTGTATAACTGATAAAACATTTACTGTCTATAGATTTAAAAGCTGAATACCGTTGACTCTTCCTGGGTCCGTTAACACCAAGAGTCCTGCCACTGAGACTCTCTCAGATAATATTCTAATCCACAGGCTGGAAAACAATAAAAATCCAATACTAAATATTTGGAAGTTGTCCCTAAATTGTACTTAACTCCAGGATGATTCATAAGTTCATTTGTACATTGCTTCAGGAAATGCGCATGTCCTTGCAGTTGTCACCCCCTGCCCCCCCACCCCCGCACTTACTCTATATCTGAGATCTCTCTGGGGCCCACTCACCACTTCCACAGAGGGACTGGGGAGTCTTCCATTTCTAGCTCTGACTACTTTCTTTTTTTTTTCTTTTTTTTTTTTAAATTATTTATTATTTATTTATTATTTTTATTTTTGGCTGTGTTGGGTCTTCGTTTCTGTGCGAGGGCTTTCTCCAGTTGCGGCGAGTAGGGGCCACTCTTCATCGCGGTGCGCGGGCCTCTCACTATCGCGGCCTCTCTTGTTGCGGAGCAGAGGCTCCAGACGCGCAGGCTCAGTAGTTGTGGCTCACGGGCCCAGTCGCTCCGCGGCATGTGGGATCTTCCCAGACCAGGGCTCGAACCCGTGTTCCCTGCATTGGCAGGCAGATTCTCAACCATTGCGCCACCAGGGAAGCCCCCGACTCCTTTCGTAATTCTCAGTCGGGTACTCCCAACTGCTTGCAGAGCATTCCGTCCATCATGTATTTATCAGCACCCACTGTATGCAAAGTACTTTACAAAAAGCAGAGTCTACAAATAGAAAGCTGAACGTTTTCGTCTTCCACACCAACCAGCCTTTTCTCTTAACTGACTCATTGTTATTACTGATAATGCTTTCCTCCCACCTTCCCACTTTTGAAGCCCTAGAGACATCCTTGACCACTCCTTCTTTTTCCCCCATCTTACCTGAACTTCTATCCTTCATGTCATTAACACTCCACATTCAGTCATCAGATGCATATTGATTAAGTGCTTGCTATATGTCAGACACTGTTGTAGGTGCTAGGAATACAGTTTGCCAGTGAGGAAACAGGCAAAAATCCTTGCTCTCCTGGAGCTTATATTCTAATAATTAACAGTGTCCTGAAAGAGCTTTCAGACGTCATCTTGTTGAGCCCTTCATCTCCATTTCACCTGTGCTTCCCTCTCACATGGTGTTTATTTCAGCACCACCACCCCCCAGCCTAGATACCCAGAGCCACCCCATCAGACAACCCATCACCTAGAGCAGCTCTCTGTGTGATAATATCCTGGAGACCCACAACTTGCTCTTTCACTTCCCAACATTAGGCAAATCTCCCCAAACTTTGCTTAGGCCTCTCGTCCCTTTCTCTCTAGAACACCCTGACTCCCAGCCCCACCCAAACAGAGAACAACACTGGACTCCACTTTCTCTGCCTCCATCAGTCTATGCTTTTGAAAACATATTTCAGTCATCTTTTAGGGATCTGGTAACTTTTGTCTTTTTATCCTGTAACAGAAAAGTCACTGAACAACAGAACACCAAAGCTTGGTTACCTTCTAGAGATAGAGGAAGGATGAATATTTATAGCAGGGATTCATGGGGAAACATAAAGAGGTTTAAAACAAATTCTTATTAACAGTCACCTAATAACACAAGGCAGAGTATGGCAGCCCCAAATGAATAAAAACCCTAGACAGGTGAGAGAGGTAGGTGAAGCAGAAAGAAAGTAACATTTCTTGAGCCCTAAGGAGGGACTTGGCATTCATGATCACATTTAATGATAGCAAACCTGGGAGTTAAATATTACTGAGATAGTATGAAGAGGACAAAAACAGGAACAAAACCAGATTCAAACCTAGGTCTGGGTGTGTCCTGATCCCTGGCACATACATTCATTTGGCAGAGGGAGAGGGACCTAATGCTTTTGTCCTGAAATCCCTCAAATGACTCTGACATACACAGAAAAAAAACTAAAGTGCACAGATATAACTTAATCCTCAAGTTTCTGGATTTTGATAAAATAGTGATCCATTTATGTCTTTAATTTTTTTTTTTATTTTCAAGCTAAACACCAACATTTCCATTTCATTATCATTTCTATTTTTTTCCCTAGTAGAAATGATGCTCTTCTTACTGTCCTTAAACATAAAGAGCCATCCAGGAGTGACCTAACAGGTAAAAACAGAGTCTGATGCAGTGTTCTGTGGACCTTTTTAGTTCTTCCCTTTGTAAATGTTATTTCACAATGAATTAAATACTTGCTTCTGGAGTTGAGTAGCCTTTCCCAAACTGTGTTGTTGGGAGATGCTAATCTGAGTTCCAAGAATACAAGATTCAGGACTTCCCTGGTGGCGCAGTGGTTAAGAATCCATCTGCTAATGCAGGGGACATGGGTTCGAGCCCTGGTCCGAGAAGATCCCACATGCTCTGGAGCAACTAAGCCCGTGCGCCACAACTACTGAGCCTGCGCTCTAGAGTCCATACTCCGCAACAAGACAAGCCACAACAACAATAAGCCAGCGCACTGCAAGGAAGAGTAGCCCTCGCTCACCGCAACTAGAGAAAGCCCGCGCAGCAACGAAGACCCAACGCAGCCAAAAATAAATAAAATTTTAAAAAAAAGCATACAAGATCTGAGGCAAATAAGATTGAGTTCTAACCCTCCTCCAAGCCACAAGCAATACATATTAGCATATCAAAGGATCAGATAAAAACAACAATAAAGAACGGTGTTTAAATTTGCTTAGTGGTTAAACAAATTTAAAACCAGCTTGTCTTTGTGGGGGAAAAGACTCTTCTTCAGTGTTCTATTATAATCTACTCGTCTATCTCCCCAAACCAGTTAAGAGGAGACAAAATTGCTGTAGATTTGATCCTCTGTATATCCAGTTAGAAAACCAAGGGCTGGGATCTTTTCATAAAAATCAACCATGAATATAAGTTTGGACGTGAATGTCACTTACTTCACGAGAAATATTCTTAGAAAAAAAATCGTATGGCAAACTTGCAGTGACAGATTTAATATAAAATTGCTTCCTATTGCTCTTGGAACCATACAGTTATCAGCATTTCTTAATATTTTACTATGTTAGTACTTAATACAATTAGTCTTTTCTCAATAACGTGTGTTTTGGTTCAGATATAATAAAACGAATTCTGGTCAAAACTCAGGTTAATTTCTGAAATCATCTATCTTTTCGCTAGCTGGCTTTTCTTCATCTCTACAGAAGTAGCTTGTGCAATGTCAAATGTTTTGGCAATCAAAATCTTAGTGCAACAGAAATTCCTTTGGCACCAACCCATGCCTACTTATTTCTACTAAAACTTCTTAGTACATCACAATGTGAAATGATCATGTTAATAGTGGGAATGGAATTGGATATATACATCATGATTTCATTGATTTATTCATTTATATGTTTATTGAGAACCTACTATATACCCAGCACAATGGCATTGCAGGCATCAGACATACAGAATCCTAAACATTGGAATTCCTGCCTTGAGAAATGATATGAAGGAAATAGGCATTCAGACTACAAACACTTACTGAGATTCTATGTGTCATGCATTGGCTAAGTTTGAAGAAAACAGTGGTGAATGGACAGATTTTCCACCTTGAGGATGAGTGGAGATGAGCAGACATATAGACAAACACTATTTTTCAGGATATTGTAACTCTTGGACATAAACAGCGTGGTGGGAACTAGAGGAAACAACTTCCTGGGAGCATTTGGAAAGATGATATTTGTAATTTGCTTTATGCAGAAAATAATCTTCCTTGTTTATTTTTTTCCAAAAGGTTTTCCTTTTCTAGTGTTATCTTTGCTTAAAATAAGACATGCATGTACTTAGAATTTGCCAGAAGAGAATCTTACCCAAGAATTCTTAGTCACTGAGATATGAATGACTTTTCCAGAAAGGTCTGTAGAGGTCTAACACTCTGACCCCGATCACCTAACATAGCTCCAAGCCCTAATTATTGCCGCAGATTTTTGGCCCCGCCTCAGGGTCTCTCATTCTGCAGGACTAGAGTGTGGCCTGAGAATTTTTTTTTTTTCTTAAGTCATCTCTACTGAGAGATGGGATACATTATCATGCTCTCTTATCATGATGATGCTAGAACACTTTCTCACTCTAATTAGTTCCCCCTTTTGTTTTTTGTTTTCTTTTTAATTAATTAATTAATTAATTAGACCCTGTGTTGGGTCTTCGTTTCTGTGTGAGGGCTTTCTCTAGTTGTGGCAAGCGGGGGCCACTCTTCATCGCGGTGCGCGGGCCTCTCACTATCGCGGCCTCTCTTGTTGCGGAGCACAGGCTCCAGACGCGCAGGCTCAGTAATCGTGGCTCGCGGGCCTAGTTGCTCTGCGGCATGTGGGATCTTCCGGGACCAGGGCTCGAACCCGTGTGCCCTGCATTGGCAGGCAGACTCTCAACCACTGCGCCACCAGGGAAGCCCGGCCTGAGATTTTTTATTTCTAACAGGCTCCCAGAATTTGCTGCTGCTGCCTGTCCAAGGACCACACTTTAATAAGCATGGTTTAGGGAATTAAATATACCAACTTCCCAAGTTAAAGTCATTATTAAAGGACTGCAAGACAGATGATACCTCTGATTCAGAGCAGGAATAACAAGGCATAGGTTATTAATAAAATATAAATTTAGATAGGCAGGCAAAATAAAATAATATTTTATATCCTAAATGCAAGAATCTATTAACTTGAAGTCAGAAATCTGCTATCACTGATTATCAGGGTTCAAAATACTTTGAGGTTGAGATGCTTTATGGTTTAACTTGAAATAACTCTTCTTTTCCTCTTCCATAGACAGATGTTATAGAAATTTAGATTTTTTAAAAACATTCTGACTACATCCAAATGAGTAACATAATGTTAGATTTTGTGGTGAGAACACAGTCCCAAGGATGTGGGGGAATTTGTTATTTCTTGTGAATGGGCCTCTTGGGAAACAAACTTCTAACACAGCATCAATGAGAGCAAACAACAGGTACTAGGATGGTGGTGACAATACAGGAGGTCTGGGCAACATGAAGGGGACAGATGCCAACCAAGAGTCTTTTTAAAAAAAATGAAAAGAGAGAATCTATATTTTTAGATGAATCTGCCTGCAGTCTGAAAACTCAATGTACCTAATATCAACAGGGCTACACTGCTAGGCTGTTATTAATAGAAACATAATAACTACATCAAGAAAAGTATCTATGCTGTATTATTTTCCTCCTGCTGCTAAACTTTGTTACAGCAAATCATACTTTATTGGCTTAAAAGAACACAAATTTATTTTCTTACAGTTCTAGAGGTCAGAAGTCCAAAATCAAGATGTCATCAAGGCTGCATTCCTTCTGGAGGTTCCAGGGGGGAATTAGTTTCCTTGCCTTTTCCAGCGTCTAAAGACCACGTGCATTCCGTGGCTTGTGGCCCTTCTTCCATTTTCAAGGCCAGCAGCATAGCATCTTCAGGTCTCTCTGTGACACCTGTGTCTCTCAACACATGTTCTTTTCTGACTCTGACCCTCCTTGCCTCCCTCTTATAAAGACCCTGTAATTACATTGGGCCCACCTGGATAACCTTCCCCTCTCAATCTCCTTAACTTAATTATGTCTGTAAAGTTCCTTTTGCCATTTAAAGTAACATTTTCACAGTTTCTGAGAATTAGGCTGTGGACAATTTTGGGGGTAGGGGGTGGGGACATTATCTGGCTTCCCACATGTGCCATTTATTTTGTTCTGGTCAAAAACCACTTGGAGTAGTGTTTTCAATGCTGGGCATCACATTTTTTTTAATTAATTAATTTATTTATGTATTTATTTATTTATTTTTTGGCTGTGTTGGGTCTTCGTTTCTGTGCGAGGGCTTTCTGTAGTTGTGGCAAGCGGGGGCCACTCTTCATCGCGGTGCGCGGGCCTCTCACTATCGCGGCCCCTCTTGTTACGGAGCACAGGCTCCAGACGCGCAGGCTCAGTAGTTGTGGCTCACGGGCCTAGTTGCTCCGCGGCATGTGGGATCTTCCCAGACCGGGGCTCGAACCTGTGTCCCCTGCATTGGCAGGCAGATTCTCAACCACTGCGCCACCAGGGAAGCCCTGGGCATCACATTTTCAGGAGGAAATTGATAAATGATATTCTATAGAGGAGAAGAATCATGAATCATTCATTCACTCAGCAAACATTTGTGAAGTGTTCACTATGTGCCAGGCACTGGGCGAGAAGAACTCTGGAGACGCCTGTAAGAGCATAGGAGGCTGTAGGATATAATGCTTATGAGCCAGGAGCCTGGAGTCTAATCATCTGGTTTTGAATCCTGGCCTCACCATTTATATACTGTGTGACCTCGTAAATTACTTAATCTCTCTGTGCCTCAGTTTTGTCACTTATGAAACTGAGATAAAATTATAACTGTCCCATAGGGTTCTTATGAAGATTATGTGAGATTCTTTTTTTTATTTTTTTGGCCATGCCGGGTGGCATGTGGGCTTTTACTTCCCTGACCAGGGATTGAACCCATGTCGTCTGCAATGGAAGCGTGGAGCCCTAAACACTGGACTGCCTGGGAATTCCTAAGTGAGGTTCTCGATAAAGCCTTTGGCATAATGACTGGCATGTGGAGTTCAGTAAATGTTGGCATTGAGGAGGCATGAGAGGACTACAGCAGACTGTAGAGTGCATAACAACCATGGGGAATTTGGAAAGGCTTTCCAGAGCTAGGTCTTGAAAGTTGAGTTTCTTGTAGTTCATTGAGGAGAAATAAGGGATGTACAGTGAGAAGACATAGTGAAAGATTTGGAAACCACAGGGAATGGCTGAGCAGAATGGGGGAATTTAGCTTAGGAGCTTTAGGAAAAGGGTTAGGAGTCACATGAGAGCTACATTTAAATCCTGTTACTTGGGCAGTTGACACAACAGAAAGAAATTAGACTTATTTTCTTCTATCCGGAAAAATATCCAAGCCCAAGTGAAATGACAATAACAGCATTCATCTCAATATTTAAAAGAAATTGTGAATAATAAGGATTCCTTTAATGGGGTGGGTGGAATGATATAAACCCTTCTCTGTGCTCCACTGACTGTCAAATACACTGCCTTCTTTTCTTTTCTTTTTTTTTAAATAAATTTATTTATTTATTTATTTTTGCTGTGTTGGGTCTTCGTTTCTGTGTGAGGGCTTTCCCTAGTTGAGGCGAGCGGGGGCCACTCTTCATCGCGGTGCGCGGGCCTCTCACTATCGCGGCCTCTCGTTGCGGAGCACAGGCTCCAGACGCGCAGGCTCAGTAGTTGTGGCTCACGGGCCCAGTTGCTCCGCGGCATGTGGGATCTTCCCAGACCAGGGCTCGAACCCATGTCCCCTGCATTGGCAGGCAGACTCTCAACCACTGCGCCACCAGGGAAGCCCTACACTGCCTTCTTGATGCAATGGTCTGTCTTAAATTCATTTTTCCCTGTACCCTTGTCAATAGAAACCCAAGTATTTTAAGGACTCGGCTGGCCATAAACTTTAAGGGAGACTGGGCTTCTCCCAGTCCCAGGGGTGTAAATCAGGATGGGTTTGAGCCAACCATGGCAACCACTGCCTTTGTGGCTGAGGAGGTTAGGAACCAGCATGCCACACGATTCTCGCCAATGCGATAGGAGAGGAGGGCCTTTGGAAAAGTTTTCCTTGTCTCTTCAGAAGATAAATGAGGAAAGGGAGTGCTCTCTCTGTCCCTCTTCCAGCTATGAGACATCAAGCCAGCATCTGGAGAAAGCAGAACAAGAAGACAGAAAGCATCTGGATCCTTGATGAGGTGGACCAGCTGCTAAATGATCTGACCCTGGAATTGTTATAAAGTATGTCTTTCATTATATTAATATGTAATATATTAAAATACATTCAGTGTTAAAGTCAGTCACATTTTTCCTTCTTACAGCCCAAAAATCATCCCGCATATACAACTAGCAGTCTAGAACCCTGACAATCCAGGCTCTTATCAGAAAATAACCATGGTCTCTCTATGGTTTATCGAAATGTTGGCTTTGAGTTGACTAATTTTAAATGAAGATTACTGACCTGATTTTCAGGTGGGAGATTCTGTTAGACACATTTCTTGGTTCATTTTTTTCTCTACTTATCTTGAATTTTATCTTTTGGATCAAACCATATCATTAAAGGGCTATGTACTTATCCAGCCATTCAGATTAACACCACAAGGTGTCTAGTGATGGAATAACTTGCCTGTATTAACAATATAACTATTTTTCAGAATTCCTGCATAGGTGAAGGATTAATTTTCTAACTCCTAAAATTTCTACAAGTCTAAGAGTCTGTGATATCAACATTTCTAAGTAATGCACTAAACCCACTACATATTGATAAACTGATTATTTTGCTATTGCAGAAATTCAACCAAGAGATACTCAGGAAAATATGCCAACAGGAGCAAAAGATTATTTCCCTTTTGGAAGAGAGAACTGTCCCTCTGATTTCTGCTAAATATCCTTTTTGGACCATATATTCCTAAATAACCTTACAATCTCCTTAAGTTTCTCACTTCTCCATTTCCACCTCTATCCCCTCCAGCTCATTCTTATTTTCAATCGGGGTGAGTTGGAACAGTTTACTGGCCCAGGTTAGGTTCTGGAAAGGGGCATCTCCTCGGAGATAACAGGGACATGTTTTCTCTTCTCACATCACTTTTCTTTAAAGATTTTACAGGACCTACACCTGCATTTACATCTGAAAAGAGTAGTTTCATTCTGAGCCACATCCTTGCCAAAGTTTATTAAGAATACTGGTAAAGTATGACACATTTACAAGAATCCTTTCTTTTAAAATTGGACAGGGCTTCCCTGGTGGCGCAGTGGTTGAGAATCTGCCTGCCAATGCAGGGGACACGGGTTCGAGCCCTGGTCTGGGAAGATCCCACATGCCGCGGAGCAACTGGGCCCGTGAGCCACAACTACTGAGCCTGCGCGTCTGGAGCCTGTGCTCCGCAACAAGAGAGGCCGCGATAGTGAGAGGCCCGCGCACCGCGATGAAGAGTGGCCCCCGCTTGCCGCAACTAGAGAAAGCCCTGGCACAGAAACGAAGACCCAACACAGCCAAATAAATAAATTAAATAAATTTATTAAAAAAAAAAAAAAAACTGGACAGAGCAAGAAAATTTGGTCTGTCATCCCCAATTCTAGGGAAGAATGTCAAGTCAAATTTTAATTACATAGTCTAAGACAATGGAAAAAGACAAGGTGTTCCCACTTCTCTCAGGCCCTCTTCCAGTTAGAAGGTGAGGATTTCCAGAAGCCTGCAGCTATGTTTCAGTCATTTTTTGGAGTTTACAGGACTAAACTATATAAGCTATATTTTCTTATTTTCTATACTCTTGATGCTCTTGCATTTGGGGCCTCGCTGACTGGTGTGAAATTGTGATTTATAATAGGAAATATATATTTGGTCTTAGTCCCCATTTCTGGCACAAATTTCCTAAGTGATAGTGACAAAGGCGTCTTTTGTTATGTTAATGAGGTGACTTTTAGACCTAACCTAAGGATGGGGGCTGGTTGCCAAGGGAACCAACTCTGTGATTAGAGGGTTGGAACTTTCAGATTCACCCCCAGACCTCCCAGGAGGGGAGAGGGGCTGGAGATTGAATTCAGTCACCATTGGCCAATGATTTAATCAATTATGCCTACTGTAAAAACCGAACAGGATGGGGTTCAGAGGGCTTCCAAGTTGGTGAACACATGAAGATTTGGGGAGAGTAGTGTGCTTGGAGAAGCTCTGTACCCTTTCCCCATTCCTTGCCCTATGTATCTCTTCCATCTGGCTGTTCCTGAGTTACATCCTTTTATAATAAACCAGCAATCTAGTAAGTAAAATGTTCTGTGAGCTGCTCTAGCAAATAAACCAAACCCAAGGAGGGGGTCATTGGAACCTCCAATCTATAGCAGGTAGATCAGAAGCATAGGTGACATCCAGGACTTGGTGACTGCTGTCTGAAGTGGGGAGGAAGGGGCACTCTTGTAGGACTGAGCCTTTAATCTGTGAGATCTGATGCTACATCCTCTTTTGTGTGCTTATTCTTCCTTTTCTTTTCTTCCTTTTTTTTTTTCCCCGCCTCTTCAACATGGGACTGAATAATAATACCTGCCCAATTTATTTTCGAAATGTTTTGGAAAACAAAGATGTTAAACACATACCAGTGCTAGTTTAAAACCTTTAGAGACTCAAAGACCCCACATGTTATGGAGCTCAGTTTCAGTAAGTAATTCTACATAAAAATAATTTTAAGCCATAATGTAAGTGGAAGAGAGACCAGGAAAATCCTAATTTTTTTTTTCACATGACTTCTACAGTTTAAAAATATAATTATATGTCGATTTCTATTTAAAAAAAACAGGGTACCTCTGTTTTCCTGGTGTCCTACAAATGTACTTAATCTTCCTTTGGATAATCTAGTTCTATTTATTTATTTATTTATTATTTATGGCTGTGTTGGGTCTTCGTTTCTGTGCGAGGGCTTTCTCCAGTTGTGGCAAGCGGGGTCCACTCTTCATCGCGGTGCACGGGCCTCTCACTGTCGCGGCCCCTCTTGTTGCGGAGCACAGGCTCCAGACACGCAGGCTCAGTAGTTGTGGCTCACGGGCCTGGTTGCTCCGCGGCATGTGGGATCTTCCCAGACCAGGGCTCGAACCCGTGTCCCCTGCATTGGCAGGCAGATTCTCAACCACTGCGCCACCAGGGAAGCCCCGATAATCTAGTTCTAATTGAGCACCTACTATGCAAAGCTCTGTGCTCTATGCTATATGAAAATAGGGTGATACGACAGTGAATGAGTGGTGGGGTTCTGAATTAATTCTTTTTTTTTTAAACTATTTTATTTTTTAATTTATTCTTTCTAGTTTTATCGAGATATAATCTTTTTTTAACATCTTTATTGGAGTATAATTGTTTTACAGTGGTGTGTTAGTTTCTGCTTTATAACAAAGTGAATCAGCTATACATATACATATATGCCCATACCTCTTCCCTCTTGCGTCTCCCTCCCACCCTCCCTATCCCACCCCTCTAGGTGGTCACAAAGCACCGAGCTGATGCTATGCGGCTTCTTCCCACTAGCTATCTATTTTACATTTGGTAGTGTACATATGTCCATGCCACTCTCTCACTTCATCCCAGCTTACCCTTCCCCCTCCCCGTGTCCTCAAGTCCATTCTCTACATCTGCATCTGTATTTCCGTCCTGCCCCTAGGTTCTTCATGAACTTTTTTTTTTTTTTTTAGATTTCATATATATGTGTTAGCATACAGTATTTGTTTTTCTCTTTCTGACTTACTTCACTCTGTATGACAGACTCTAGGTCCATCCACGTCACTACAAATAACTCAGTTTCATTTCTTTTTATGGCTGAGTAATATTCCATTGTATATATGTGCCACATCTTCTTTATCCATTCATCTGTCGATGGACACTTAGGTTGTTTCCATGTCCTGACTATTGTAAATAGAGCTGCAATGAACATTGTGGTACATGACTCTTTTTGAATTATGGTTTTCTCAGGGTATATGCTCAGTAGTGGGATTGCTGGGTCGTATGGTAGTTCTATTTTTAGTTTTTTAAAGAACTTCCATACTGTTCTCCACCCTCTCTGGCATTTATTGTTTGTAGATTTTTTGATGGTGGCCATTCTGACCTGTGTGAGGTGATACCTCATTGTAGTTTTGATTTGCATTTCTCTAATGATTAGTGATGTTGAGCATCCTTTCATGTGTTTGTTGGCAATCTGTGTATCTTCTTTGGAGAAATGTCTATTTAGGTCTTCTGCCCATTTTTGGATTGGGTTGTTTGTTTTTTTAATATTGAGCTGCATGAGCTGAATTAGTTCTTAAGGTCATTATAAAAGGTTCTCTGAGGAGGAAACTTTTAAGATGAAGCCCCAATGATAAGGAGAACCCAGCTATGTAAAGATCAGTGGAAGAAGCAATTCAGGAAGATGAAGTCAAAAAGAAACAGTATCCTCGGCATCAAGTAGCTCCCAACTAGTCAGGAAGACAGAACTAAAACCAGCTAATTTTAACACACCGTGGTTCCTGCTATACTAGCCGTGGGATCAGAGTGCTCTGAGAACCCAGAGGGAGTGATTAATCAGCACTGAGAAGTGTGAAGGGGCTGCACCAAGCAGGCCATATAAAGACGGAGAACATCACTGGAAAGATTTAAATCCTGCCTTCATCAGAGACGTCGAAACAGATTGCCCGGCTTCACTCCGCGTTTACTCAGTCAGGATCTCTGAGCTGTCTGCCTGGGAATCTCTGTTCCTAACCAGCACTCTGCTGATGGGAAGACATTCTGAAACCCTCTGGTTCAGAGAACAGGCCTTGGAATCAGAAAAATGACTTGGACACACGACTTAAGTCTCGCTTCCCTCTTCTGTGAAAGGAGGATAATAATACAGTCTTCCTCATTGGGGAACTTTGAGGATTAAAGGAGGCAGTGTTTGTAAAGTGTCACCTATCACAGCCATTGTAAGAAAAGTGTAGCTTTGCTCATAACTGCGTAAAGACCGAGTTGTCCCAGAGCTCACACACGTATCTCAGAATCTTACCTTGCGGGGGTAATGACAGTGGGGAGGTTACAGCTGTCTGGACAGGTGAGGGAGGCTGGAAAAGCAGCAGACAAGGCCAGGACGGAAGCCAGTTTCCACTGGGGCAGAAGGACAATGAACAGCTGCACGTTATCAAGGGTTTGTAGGAAACAGCTGGCTTTGCCTCTTCGTTTTTTTTGTTTTTTTTTCTTTTTTTCACTTCCTCATTTCAAATGCAAATTGTTTAAAGGCGTTTCCTCCCTAAGACCCAAGCCTAGTCCTAGGCTAAATCAAAACAAAGTCGTTTTGTTAAAAAAGGAAAAACCCCAGGGAAATTAGAGGGTTAGCCAGATAGAAGTTTGGCAGAGGGAGGTCAAGTTTGGGAAATAATGGATTAACTCAAATCCCTTCTACAGTCCATACAGCCTAAAAATTGCTGCCTGCAACTGACAAGCTCATCATCCCTTCCAACAAGCCAGTCTGACAAGCCTGAGGAGGGGGGAAGGCAGTGATCTTCACCCCCAGCCCCTTAAGTATAAAATTGTTCATCCTGGGACTTCCCTGGTGGTCCAGAGGGTAAGACTCCGTGCTCCCAATTCAGGGGTCCCAGGTTCGATCCCTGGTCAGGGAACTAGATCCCACATTCATGCCACAACTAAGAGTCCGCATGCTGTGACTAAGAAACCCACGTGCTGCAACTAAAAAAAAGATCCCTCATACCGCCGCAACTAAAGATCCTAAATGCTGCAACGAAGATCCCGCATGCCGCAACTAAGACCCAGAGAAACCAAAATAAATAAATAAATATTTAAAAGAAAAAATGGTTCATCCCCATCCTAAACCAACCACCCACAAACCAACACGAGACCAAACAGAACCACTCCCTTTCAGATCAGCACCAAAAAATTGTTTTCAGGAAATGGTTTACCAGGGTCACTCTTATCTATAGATGTACGAGAAACTACCTGCCTTTCTAGTCTCCAGTTAGCTCCAAATATACTTGAGATAATAGAAATTTCTTTTGGGGGATGATTTCTTTTAAGCCCTCCCTTCCTTCTGTAGTTCTGGTAGAGTGACAAATTGGGTTACCAATATTGTAGTGAGAAGGGGAACGGGTTATAGATTTTGTACTTTGTGATATGAGGTATGGCAGCTGGACAACACGTCAGAAGGACCGCTCACATACTGCATCCTGCCTTCCAGAGACAGGGAGGGGCAAGAGTAAGAGGATCACGGGCTTTGGCGTCAGCCAAGCCTAGGTCCAAATTCTTTCTGGGCTTGGTAATAGCTGAGTGCTGGAGAAGATGCATTTGTTCATAGAGTTTTCTTATCTGTTTCGTGACAGGCACTCTTCTCTGTCTGGCGGCTGCAATAAATGGTCATTCTCTTGCCCTCAGCATTTAACCTGTGATCAGTTATCTGACCATCTAAACCAATGGAGGCCCAGATAGTTCTCTATATTGTGAAAGCAAGTAAGGTTTACTCACAACTGATGCTTTTTAACCAAAGTATCTCTCAGTTCAAAGCAAAGAAACCTATTTACTTTTAATGAATGGGAGATATATATATAGAGAGAGTGCTACCGTGCATTTATAATGATAAGAAAATTTAAGTTTCCGCATTTAGTCAGTGCTTAAGGGTTGGTTCTGAAAAGACAACGTTCCCTATATGTATATTTTTTTTAATTTATTTTTTGCTGCATTGGGTCTTCGTTGCTGCGCGCTGGCTTTCTCTAGTTGCGGTGAACAGGGGCTACTCTTCGTTGCGGTGCATGGGCTTCTCACTGCGGTGGCTTCTCTTGTTGCGGAGCACGAGCTCTAGGCGCGTGGGCTCAGTAGCTGTGGCTCGCGGGCTCTAGAGTGCAGGCTCAGTAGTTGTGGTGCACGGGCTTAGTTGCTCCGCTGCATGAGGGATCTTCCCGGACCAGGGATTGAACCCGTATCCCCTGCATTGGTAGGCGGA
This sequence comes from Balaenoptera ricei, assembly GCF_028023285.1. Lineage (NCBI taxonomy): Eukaryota > Metazoa > Chordata > Mammalia > Artiodactyla > Balaenopteridae > Balaenoptera > Balaenoptera ricei. Next base: position 115,210,233 of record NC_082642.1, read on the forward strand.
TTCCTAACCACTGCACCACCAGGGTAGCCCTCTACATTTTAAAGTTTGATTCTTTTATACACGTACAGAATAATTTCAGTGTGAAATAGCAAGCATGTCAGAACAAGAAATCTTAAGACAAAGAAAGAAAAATATAACCTCCGTAGGTTATGACTATCACTGAAATAAGGGCACAAGGGATTATGGCAATATTAAATAGTGTCATTGATTAGTAACTGATCCTAGTGGGAAGTTAGGGCCAGGAAATTTTCTAAAGAACATGTTGTGTTGATCAGGTGATAGCTGCCCTCTCTCCAGCTAGGTGTGTAACGTGCACACACACAACCTTTAGTAGGGGTGTGACCATCAGGGGCCACAGGAACAAAATAAATAATAGCCACACTTTAATGAATTCCTACGATGTGTCACAATGATAGGTACTTTATATATTTTCAATATACTATCTACTACTTTTCCAAAACTCTCACAGAAACAGATGCTGAAAGGTTAAATAATTTACCTAAAGTCCTATGTCTAGCAGACCAGAGAATGGATCCCAGGCTTCATTCTTTCTATTAGACTAAGAACCTTCAGTTTGGAAGGAATGTAACATTATGAAGTGGATCGAGCCAGCAAACACAGTTTTCACCAAATAGTTCTACAAACCTCCCTACTTCACGTCAGACCCTAATCTTTGTGCAGGGGCAGTAAAGATGAATTACAGATCTCTGCCTTTACAGAGCTCATGCTCCAGACACACAAGCAAATTTAATAGTAATTCATGGTACGAAAGAGGCACGGATATGCTTCTGTATAAATGCAGGAAAGAGAAGGGGGGATGGTTGCGGGGTGCTTGTTGTGGGCAGGTTTCTGAGGTCATGGTACACTGAGGTGAGTATTATTCACCACTAGTCAAGACTGGCTGGGAGTGGAGTGAGAGAAGAAGAGAGAACAAGAGCTGAGTGGTGTGTCATGACAAGGTCATTAGAGAGAATGGTGAACCACCTTGTGTGGCCCATGAGAGCCAAGGGAGAGTCCATGAAGGCAGTTTATTAGTTTCTCAGAATAATGAGGACCATGAATAATGTGTAGAGAATTTGGAGATTCTTGGTAATGTGGTAGCTTTAAAGGGTGTAAGTGAAGGAAATGGCTCATTCTGATCTGTTTTCAGTACCTTTATTTTTTTTAATATTTATTTATTTATTTGGTTGCGCTGGGTCTTACTTGCAGCAAGTGGGGTCCTTAGTTGTGGCATGCGAACTCTTGGTTGCGGCATGCATGTGGGATCTAGTTCCCCGACCAGGGGAACCCGTTCGACCAGGGATCGAACCCAGGCCCCCTGCATTGGGAGCGCGGAGTCCCATCCACTGCACCACCAGGGAAGTCCCTTCAGTAACTTTATAAATGGCCTTTAACTATTGCTCATGAGGGGAAGGTTAGATGGTTTGAAGATGTAAAATAATCTCAAGAAAGATTCTAGCAACCCAATACAAAGCACTGCCCAGGAGGTTATGTGTTCAGAAGCTCAGGATAGAACCAGATTTCACTTAGAGACTGTGACAGAAAGGGTGACTTTACCAGTGAAAATAAATTGTAAAGATCTGACTGTAGCACATATATGAAACTCTTCTAGTTGTTTTAGATTTTGTCTATTTTGACTCATTAATAAAGAAATCTTGAGTGAGGTAGATTTTTTTTTTTTTTGCTGTGATTAAATCCTTTAAATAAAAATTTAGGATTAAAGTGCCTGTTTCTATGTGCATGTTTATGTGTGCATGTGCTTATTAAAATATTAATGTTTATCCAATAACTTTGGACCAAAACAGTGAACGAAAAATAAAATTTGTCTATATATTTTTCTGAAGAAAATGAAAACCCTTTCCATTTATACTAGCCACTTTATTCCTAACATAGATGAACAAAGAAATTGTAGTCTCCTTTTTATGTGACTACTGTGCTGTGGATTTCTTGAATTACAGAAGACTGAAGGCAAAAGGTCCCAGTTTGGGCCTCTAACAACCTCTGTGACCCTAGATAACTCACTTAGCTTGTCTAGATCCCAGTTTCCTTAGGTGCAAAATGGGGTTGATGACATATGCTTGATATAATGACTTACTTTCTAGTATTTACTCCATCCATAGTAAGGGAAGTAGTATTAGTAGGGGTAAACAGCATAATGGATTCATATTCTGGGTCTAAGACCTACTTGTTATGTGACCTTGGCAAACTCTGGGAAGAGACTTTACTTTTTTTTTTTAAATTTATTTAATGTAATTATTTTTGGCTGCGTTGGGTCTTCATTGCTGTGCGTGGGCTTTCTCTAGTCACGGTGAGCGGGGGCTACTCTTCGTTGCGGCGTGTGGGCTTCTCATTGCGGTGGCTTCTCTTGTTGCCGAGCGTGGGCTGTAGGTATGTGGGCTTCAGTAGTTGTGGCTTGCAGGCTCTAGAGCGCAGGCTCAGTAGCTGTGGTGCACGGGCTTAGTTGCTCCGCGGCATGTGGGATCTTCCCGGACCAGGGCTTGAACCCATGTCCCCTGCATTGGCAGGCGGATTCTTAACCACTGTGGCACCAGGGAAGTCCTGAGACTTTACTTTTATTTACCTTAGTTTCTCCATTTACAAAATGGAGGTATGGATGTCTACCTTTATAAGGCTGCTGTGAGAATTAAATAAGGTATACCTGTAAAGAGCTTAGGACAGTGCCTGCTACATGTACATGTGTGTATATGAAATATATATATTTATGACACATATATATGACATATATATGGATATATATACATGAGGGGTTATAAAATATGAGATTGGGAAAAAAGAACCCAAAATATGAGTTATAACATGTATGGATTTGACAGATTGTTTCAGGTTCCACATTGCAACTATTCTTTAAGATGAGTCAAGTTTTGATGTAGTAGCAAAGAATAATATCATCAGTTGTCTGAAAAGGATATTAAATACCTCTTTCTATGTCAATTACTCCTCTGTGTATGGCTGGAGTTTCTGCATTTATTTCAACCAAAACAGTATAGAGAACCAGATTGAATGCAAGTACAGATATGAGAATCCAGTTGTCTATTACGCTAAACATTAAAGAGATTTGCAAAACTGTAAAACAATTCACTCTTTGAACTGTCTTATTTTTTGTTTGTTTTGGAAAGGATAATTATTTTTCAAAATTGTACATTATGATAACAGGTAATGGGCTTATTTTTGTTGTTCTAATCGAATTAATAATTAAATATATGTAAATATTTTTAAATTTTCTCAGTTTTCTAATATGATGGATATTAGAAATATAATATATATATATAATATATAATATATCAGTCTTAATTTCAATTAGAGTGGCTAGTTGGGAAATTTTCATATTCTTTAGAAAAGCCCACTTTTTGAAAGTGACTTTGGGAAAATTATTTAAACTCTGGGGGAAGGGAAAAATTAGGAGTTTAGGATTAGCAGATACAAACTACTATATATATAAAATAGATAAACAATAAGGTCCTATTGTATAGCACAGGGAACTATATTCAGTATCTTGTAATGAACTACAATGGAAAAGAATCTGAAAAATGGTGTGTGTGTGTGTGTGTGTGTGTGTGTGTGTATTTATAAAACTGAATCACTTTTCTGTATACCAGAAACTAATACAACATTGTAAATCAACTATGTATACTCCAATAATAACTAACTAACTAAATAAATAAACTCTAAGTGCTTCATCAATAGATAAACACATAAAAAAATAAAACAAGAATGATGCCACATTATGCCCAAGAATCAGGGAATTAGACAAGATGATATTATGAGCTTTCTTACAGCTTAAAGTTTTCAAGATTCTAAAATTCTTTTCTATTGATAACTCTGGTTGAACCTATTGCAGGCTTAGCTATCAGTAAAAAGCCCAAATTAAGTCCGATATATTGTCTCATGTCTTTCTCATAGAGGACTGAAACCCATACCCCATCCACCTTACCCTCCGCAAAGCTTCCAAAGAAAGCAGGATTGTGACAGCCAGTGTGAACTCTATCCGCCTAGCCCACAACAGAAGGCAGCTCTGTACAAACATGATTGCACCTTTGGGGCCATGTGAGGGAGTATGAGGGCAATTCATTATTTCTTTTAGGGGCTGAAAACAGAAGCACAGGAACAGAACGCTGAAATAAAGAGTGACAATGACCCCTTAGAAAGAAGAAATGTAACCATTAACATCAATTTTTTTTTTTTTTTTTTTTTTAGATGTAGCCAAACTATATACTGGAAATAATGTAAACTATGCCAAGTGCTTTAAACTGTAAACTTTTATCCTAACCTTTGCAAATGTTGCCATTTTGTTCCTCGTAAAGCAGCCACTCAGCCACTTTCCCACACATGCACATAGCTTACTCCCCATTTTTTTTTTCTATACTAGGATTTTTGATCACCAGAATTCTGATCCTGCAACTTTTCTTCTCCCATCCTCCCTACAGGTGGGAAACAGCTTTTACATCTTCCTGCTCAAATATTCTCCAGCCTGATGTTTACCTGTTCAAGGGTCACTAAGATTTTTTTGTTCCACTGATAGATTAGCAGGCCTCTTTAAACAGCAGTGGTATTTGTAGCATATTAAAAACTACTTCCCATACCTAACTTGTAATTACCCAATAACTTCAAGATCAAGAAATGTAACCATTAACATCATCAGCAATTTGGGACATCTTATTCAACATTTGACTTATTAGACAAATATTTGGGTGTCCAATATGAGCCAGGCATCAAATACATAATCTTTACTAATCACAGGTCTAGAAAAATTATTTATTTTTCCACCTGAAAAATAACCTTTAGCAGAGCACTAAATTGTTTCATACTTAAATTTCCTTTTCCATTTTGTCTGCATCCAACAGTGTTTTATTTTAATAACATTAACTCACCAACACTTATTCTGTATATATGATTGCCAGGGACTGTGGTAATCTAGTCCTTGGGGGCCGATTTGGTTTGGTCCATCTCTTAGAAAGTTCGTGACACAGATGGCCAACTATAAGATTTATAGTCAGGAAAAGCAGCACTATCATTTTAGACACTTCAAAGTCAGTTTTTCAGTGTCACTCTATATATGTTGTGATTGCATCTCCACCCCCCTCTCCTATACATTTTTCTGATGTGTGCTAGTCCACTATTAACTATGCATTCCTTTGGGTCTCAGGATTTCTCATCCTCATCACTAGTGACATCTTGGGCTGGATAACCCTTTGGTGTGGGAGGCTGTCCTGTGCATTGTAGGATGTTTAGCAGCACCCCTGCCCTCCATTCACCAGGTACCAGTAGATGTCAACTGTGACCAGCAAAACTATCTCCAGACATTGCCAAATAACCCCTGGAGGATAGAAGCATTCCTGGTTGAGAACAGCTGCTTTAAGTCAAAATTCCTTCTTATGAACACACACACACTCTTTTCATCCTTCTTCCTTTTCCCCTTCTCCCTTCTTTCTCTTCTTTTTCTCTGCAAACACCCATCATAGTTTCCTCTTCATCCTCAGCAACCATTCTCAGGAAAAATGAGAGTTTACTGTTCTCTCAAGAAATGCCACATCTGAAGCCATTATTAGTCACTAATGACTCGTGGTAACCAGCCATCCCGGGTTCACAAAGAGAGAAAAAGTCCCAGGATGTGAAAATTTCAGTGCTAAAATTGGGGAAATCCTGGGCAAACTGAGATGAGTTGGTCACCCTAAACTTAGTGTGTAACCATTCTAACCTCCGGTCCAGACTGTGTATAGTCTCATTCATAGAAGCATAGATCAAATATCCATTAGTCATAAAAATGGAATTACATTCTAATTTTCGTACTTTTAGAAATGTAATAAAGTTGATTTTTTACCCCCATCCTCACCCCCAGCAACAACTCTTTTACCTGTTTCCCCCTTTTCCCAGTTTTCTGGTACCTGCACTACTCTAGTATCTTTCATTTGCTCTAAATTTCCAAAATTCTTTTATCTCTTTATTTTGAAGATTAACTTAATCTCTTTCCTTTCTCCTTCCACTGCTCAGGTTCTACCTTTATTGCCACCTTTCAACATAAATTCCAGGAACTGATTTGGCAAGGACAGAGAAGACACTCCCTGGGTGGGTCGATGGGTATTGGAGGAGAGAAACTGAGTAGTCTAAGTCATCATCCGCTTCTGTGTGGGAAGGGAAATCCTACAATCATGTACATGCACTATTGCACATTATTAGTTTGTGAGCTCCTTCCTTATAGAGCTAGAAGTGGAAGCAGGGGAATGAAAAAGTCATAACAGTTGAGTCTTAATGGGATGTGAGGATGCCAAGAAGAAAATATACCCAGATAAGTTTCTGCAGAGTAGCTGTGCAGGATATAAGGCTGCCAGTGCACAGTATTAGTCCCTGAGTACTTAGCAAGGGGCAGAGGTCAAGGGTAAGGGCATTAAGGAGGAATACAATTTGCTGTTTCTTAGCTCTGGATAAAGCCAATGTTATGTTCTCTTGGTTACACCCTTATCTTCAGCTCCTTTCTCCCCAACACTGACTCCTTTTACAACACCTATTTACCACTTAGCCAACTGATTTGTCTTTGCTTCAAATGTTGTTTTTTTTTTTTTTTTTAAATAGTTACTCTCTTTTTATTTATTTATTTATTGGCTGCCTTGGGTCTTCATTGCTGCGCGCGGGCTTTCTCTAGTTGCAGAGAGCAGGGGCTGCTCTTCGTTGTGGTGTGTGGGCTTCTCTTGTTGCAGAGCACGGGCTCTAGGTGCACGGGCTCAGTAGTTGTGGCTCGCGGGCTCTGGAGTGCAGGCTCAGTAGTTGTGGCATGCCGGCTTAGTTGCTCTGCAGCATGTGGGATCTTCCCAGACCAGGGCTCGAACCCATGTCCCCTGTGTTGGCAGGTGGATTCTTAACCACTGCGCCACCAGGGAAGTCCCGCTTCAAATGTTTTTGAAGTCAGTACACCACCCACCATAAAAATCTTTTCTTTAGCAAAAGTGTTCTAAAACACAAGACATAAGCTCTGAAAGGTAAGTATTAAACTCTGAGGTTTTTGCTGTAACAGCAAATGCCCATGGAGTTAAAAGGAGATGAAAAGACTTCTCATGTATGGAAGCAGTAGCACTTTAGAAAAAGAGACAGAAGCAGTACTGGGCTCTCACTCTGTGAACTTAAGGGTCTGTTGTACTTCCTACAGGTAAAGTGTTCCCCAAATTACCCTCATGATCCATATTTTGAATGCCATGAAATTAGAGTCATTTGCAGTGGGTCCTCCCCATCTGCCGATATGGAGGGCTGACTGTCCTAGACCATTTTCTATAAAGGACATGAACATCTGCAGATTTGGATCTGCTGGGCTCCTGGAACCAACCCCCCTCAGACACCAAGGGACCACCGTACTTCACTTACAGAAATCACTTCTTCCGCTTAGGGCAAAAGGTCAAAACATCTGAAAGACGAGGAAGGAACCGACTGCAAACAAGAGCATCTATTTCTATTTATGGTTTTGAATTCTGCAGAACGACTGAAGTCATTTTCATGTTTCAGGATTATGGTGACTCAGCTCTTCCTTTCCAGTAAATGTAATTTTTTAAAAAAATTATTTATTTATTTTTGGCTGCATTGGATCCTCATTGCTGCGCGGGCTTTCTCTAGTTGTGGCGAGCAGGGGCTACTCTTTGTTGCGGTGTGCAGGCTTCTCATTGCGGTGGCTTCTCTTGTTGCGGAGCACGGGCTCTAGGCACGTGGGCCTCTGTAGCTGTGGCTCGCCGGCTCTAGAGCGCAGGCCCAGTAGTTGTGGCGCACGGGCTTAGTTGCTCTGCGACATGTGGGATCTTCCCGGACCAGGGATCGAACCCATGTCCCCTGCATTGGCAGATGGATTCTTAACCACTGCGCAACCAGGGAAACCCTGTAATTGTTTATGAAACTTGCTTTACCTTTCCCAGAGGCAAATAATGCTTTTCATTTGATTAAATCCAATTCAATAAGTTAAGAGTTTGTGTTTGTTAAACTCCTGAATGGGTTGTGTATGTTTGTGTTCATTTTAACATTTATTATAGAAATCATTCTGTCATCTCCATAGCCATAATTTTCCCGCACAATCCTATATTGAAAATGTTCTGGAAATATATTATCCCTTTGGGGTTTGTATTACTTTTCTATTGCTGTTGTAACAAATAATCACCACCTACATGGTTTAAAAAAACACAAATTTATTATCTTACAGTTCTGGGGGTCAGAAATCTGAAATGAATCTCACTGAGGTAAATTTAAAGTGTCAGCAGTGCTGCACTGCTTCTGGAGGTCTGTGTGCAAGAATCTGTTCCCTTGTTTTCTCCAGCTTCTAGAGGCCATGTACGTTCCTTGATTCGTGGCCCTTTTCTCTATCTTTGAAGTCAGCAGCATAGCATCTTCAAGTCTCTTTCTGACTCCGGCCTTCTGTCTCCCTCTTCCACATTTAAAAGGCCCTTATGATTACACTGGATAATCCAGGATAATCTATCTTCAAGTCAGCTGATTAGCAACTTTAATTCCCTCTGCAACCTTAGTTCCCCTTTGCCGTGTAACAACATGCTCACAGGTTTAGGAGATTATGGCATGGACATATTTGGAGGGCCATTATTTGCCCCACAGGGCCTCAGCAATGTATGGGGTGATCTAACTAGACTCCCAGTCTTGGAGGTCCCTGAGCTTTATCATTTGTCACCAGAATGGGCCAGACATGAAAACCGAAACTCAAAGCCACCAGGGTTTCTGGAGACGCCTTCAGACAAATGCTGGTTTTGGTTCTTGCTTTCCTCTTAGGTTTCCCACTTTTACTTTGATGTTGGTTTTTATGGATACTTTAGTTTCCTTGCCATCTCAGAGAAACATGAAATATATCTTATACTGTTTTTCATAAAGCTTTAATTGTTTTTGTTTTAATTGAGGTATAGTTGATTTACAATATTGTGTTAGTTTTGGGTGTACAGCAAAGTGATTCAGTTATGTGCATGTAGTTTTTTTCAGATTATTTTCCATTATAGGTTATTATAAGATATTGAATATAGTTCCTTGTGCTATACAGTAGATCCTTGTTGCTTATCTATATTATGTATAGTAGTTTGTACCTGTTAATCACATACTCCTAATTTATCCCTGCCCCATCCCTTTCCCCTATGGTAACCATAAGTTGGTTTTCTATGTCTGTTTCTGAGTCTGTTTCTGTTTTGTAAATAGTTTCATTTGTATTATTTTTTAGATTCTACATATAAGTAATATAATATCATATCTTTGTCTGTCTGATTTACTTCACTTAGTATGATAATCTCTAGGTCCATCCATGTTGCAGCAAATGGCAATATTTCATTCCTTTTCATGTCTGAGTAATAATCCATTGTGTGTGTGTGTGTGTATATATATATATACATATATATATATATATATATATATATATATGTATGTATATATATATATATATACCACATCTTCTTAAACCAGTTGTCTGTTCATGGGCTCTTTGGTTGTCTCCATGTCTCGGCTTATTGTAAATAGTGCCGTTATGAACATCAGGGTGCATGTATCTTTTCAAATTAGTTTTTATCTTTTCCGAATACATGCCTAGGAGGAGTGGTATTGCTGGATCATATGGCAACTCTACTGTTTAGTTTTTTAAGGAATCTCAATACTGTTTTCCATAGCAGCTGCACCAATTTACATTCCTGCCAACAGTGTAGGAAGGTTCCCTTTTCTCCACACCCTCTCCAGCATTTATTATTCACAGACTTTTTGATGATAGCATTCTGACAGGTGTGAGGTGATACCTCATTGTAGTTCTGATTTGCATTTCTCTAAATAATTAGCGATGTTGAGCATATTTTCATGTGCCTGTTGGCTATCTGACTGTCTTCTTTGTTAGCTTAAATTGTTTTCATTGATTGGGACATTTAGGATAGCAAATGTCCTGTTGTGCCAGGGATCCTACAGTTGCTCTTAGAAAATAAAAGTTTCATCTGGTCTTATAATAATTTGCCTTCTTTCCCCGCAAGTGTAATATCAAAACTACATACTCTTATCTAAGTAATTACTCCTTGCCTCCACTCAGTCTGCTTCAGACTTACAAACTTGTAATGAAAGAAGGGGGCATTTTTGGCTTTATTTCTCTTTCTTCCCTCTCTTTCTTCTTGTATTTGCAGATCTTGCTTTGGACTCATCCACTGTCAATCATAAGGGGTAGAGAGAGAGCTATTTTCTTTAGATTATTTCCTAAATAGAAAATATTCAAATGCCCACAAATTATTACAATTAATGAGTCATTTTCACTTTGATAGTCAGTTGGAAAAGTTTTTTTAAATCTAACTTATATTAATAATAAAAATACAGAGTACTTATGAATAAATCTTAAAAAGATGTACAAAATATTTATGTGGGAAATTACATAAAAATTTATTAGAAGAGATCAAAGAACACTTCAATAATAGAGAGATGTTTGTAGATAGGAAAAATCAGTATCAAAAATATGTCAGTTCCTTTAATATTGTTAAAATGGCCATACCACCCAAAGCAATATACAGATTTAACGCAATCCCTATCAAATTACCCATGACATTTTTCACAGAACTAGAACAAATAATCCTAAAATTTATATGGAACCATGAAGATCCAGAATTGCCAAAGCAATCCTGAGGAAAAAGAACAAAGCAGGAGGCATAACCCTCTCAGATTTTAGACAATACTACAAAGCTACAGTAGTCAAAACAGTGTGGTATTGGCAGAGTAACAGATATATGGATCAATGGAACAGAATAGAGAGCCCAGAAATAAACCCATACACCTAAGGTCAATTAATCTTTGACAAAGGAGGCAAGAATATACAATGGGAAAGACTGTCTCTTCAGCAAATGGTGCTGGGAAAGTTGGACAGCTGCATGTAAATCAATGAAGTTGGAACACACCCTCACACCATGCACAAAAATAAACTCAAAAGTAAAGTCAAATATAAGACAAGACACCATAAAACTCCTAGAAGAGAACAAAGGCAAAACATTCTCTGACATAAATCATACCAATGTTTTCTTAGGTCAGTGTCCCAAGGCAATAGAAATAAAAACAAAAATAAAGAAATGGGACCTAATCAAACTTACAAGCTTTTGCACAGCGAAGGAAACCATAAACAAAACGAAGAGACAACCTACAGAATAGGAGAAAATATTTGCAAATGATGTGACTGACAAGGGCTTAACTTCCAAAATATACAAACAACACATACAACTCAACAACAAAAAAACAAATAACCCAATCAAAAAATGGGCAGAAGTCTGAAATAGACATTTCTCCAAAGAAAACATACTGATGGCCAATAGGCACGTGAAAAGATGCTCATCATCGCTAATTATTAGAGAAATGCAAATAAAAGCTACAACGAAGTACCACCTCACACCAGTCAAAATGGCCATCATTAAAGTCTACAAATAACAAATGCTAGAGAGGGTGTGGAGAAAAGGGAACCCTCCTACACTGCTGGTGGGAATGAAGTTGGTGCAGCCACTACGGAAAACAGTGTGCGGTTCCTCGGAAAACTAAAAATAGAATTACCATATGATCCAGCAATCCCACTCCTGGGCATATATCCAGACAAAACTAAAATTCAAAAAGATACATGCACCCCTATGTGCATAGCAGCACTATTCACAACAGCCAAGACATGGAAACAACCTAAATGTCCATCGGTGGATGAATGGATAAAGAAGATGTGGTACCATGGAATACTACTCAGCCATAAAAAAAGAACAAAATAATGACATTTGCAACAACATGGATGCAACTAGAGATTATCATACTAAGTGAAGTAAGTCAGAAAGAGAAAGACAAATACCATATGATATCTCTTATATGTAGAATCTAAAATATGACACAAATGAACCAATCTATAAAGCAGAAAGAGACTCAGACATAGAGAACAGACTTGTGGTTGCCAAGGGGGTGGGTGGTGGGGGAGGAATGGACTTCAAGTTTGGGGTTAGTAGATGCGAACTACTACTTAGGGAATGGATGGACAAGGTCCTACTGTATAGCACAGGGAACTATATTCAATGTCCTGGGATAAGCCATAATGGAAAAGAATATAAATACATATAGATATGTGTATAACTGATTGCTTTGCTGTACAGCAGAAATTAATACAACATTGTAAGTCAACTGTACTTCAATTTTTAAAAAATGCCAATTCTTCCAAGTTTACCCCTGGATTTAATAAGATTTCAATTAAAAAAATCCCAGCAGAGTGTTTTTTCCTATTGTACTCGATAAACTCATCCAAAATTTACAGAATTGAACAGAAGGTTAAGAATAGCCAAGGCTCTCCTGAAGAAGAAAAGGAAGAAGAAAATGGTGTGTCATGGGAGACTTGCCTCACCAGATATCAAGCTACATTGAATAACATAGTGTCGAATTGGTGTAGACACAGATAAATAGACTACTGGAACAGATCCACCGATTTATGCACAATTGATCTATGGCAGAGAGAGAACTGAAGACCAGAGGAGAAAGGACAGGACATCGATAACTGGCTCTGTGACATTTAGGTGTCTGTGTCACTTACCTACTGCTGCATGACAACCTCCTCAACCTCCAGTTGAGGTCCTTAAAATAACAACCATCTGTTTATTTCACAATTCTTAGGTCAGCAATTTGGGCTGGGATCAACTGGGTGCTCTTCTCAACTAGCTCATTTAACTTCCTCGAGTGTCTCTGAGCAGCTAAAGAAACTGCTTCTGTGTTGGTCGGCTGTTGGCTGGAGCGACAATGGTGACTGGGCCACATACCTGTCATCATGCAGCAGGTAGCCCATGTATGTTCACATGGTTGACATGATCAGAGAGAGTGAAGGTGCTCTAGGCCTGGAATTGGTACAACATCAATTCTGTTACACACTAATGGTGAAATAAGTCACAAGACCAGTCTAGATTCAAAGGGTGGAGAAATAGACATCTCTTGGTGGAAGAGGCTACAATGTATTATAGCCATTTTTGCAATCTAGCAGTCTGTCCTTTGAACAAAATAATTATCATTCCTTCCATACTGTAAGACCCTCAAGATCTCATTTAACTATGGCATCAGGCTAGTGTGGAATCTTGTGATCTAAATCAGATCAGATGAGTATCCTCAGAGGGGCTCCTCTTGTTCTGGCAACCTATGGACCAAAAAAGACCAAATAATCATATCTGCCCTCAACACACCCAGTAATATACAGGACTGGGCAGGGACAGGATCATTACAGGAGACACTGCCATCAGAAAGGGGAAGGATCTGAAACACATAGCAGCTGCTGGTCTATAACAATTCTGAAATCCAGTAGGACATGGGTTGCTAGTCTTCCCATCCTGGGGGCAGGAAATATTTTTTGATTAGGTCTAGTTTCATCTCCCTGCTTTATTGTTCTCCAGGGCTCTTAGCTCTACCTTCTGAGCTCTTGGCTGTCTTCTGAGACTTTGTTCCTTTTCCGTAAGGAAGGACTCATATTTTGTCATTTGAGCAATCTAATTTCTTCAGTCCTTTATGTGGTGCTTTCATTAGTACAACTCTTAAAACTTTGTGAGGGTGGGAGGGAGATGCAAAAGGGAGGAGATATGGGGATATATGTATACATATAGCTGATTCACTTTGTTATACAGCAGAAACTAACACACCATTGTAAAGCAATTATACTCCAATAAAGATGTTAAAAAAACAACAACAACAAACTTTTTGGTTTTCCTCTGAACCTGACTGGAGTCTACTTGGTCCAAGGAAAGCCACACCCACAATTCTTTAGAAAGAGAATTATGTGGGTGTGTCAGTCTGTTGTGGGATAACAGCCTTAATATTCTTAGAAAACCCCACCTTTTTACAGTTAAGAGGATCAACTAGATGCCACCTTAATTCTTTCAAATAACTTAATAAAGCTTTGATAGCCACACCTTGATATGATCTTTCACCTCAGGCTACTTTCACTTGGAGGATTTTCTGGCTAAAGAGATTAGGGATGAGAAACTGCTATTTCCTGTATATTCCCTCTAAATTCTTTCTTCTTAGGCAGCTAAATGAAACCAATTGACACTTTCAACATTTTGCCAGGAAATCATTTTGCAAGGTCCATAAATTCATTAGCAATATGTATTTTTAAAAATCTGCAAAGTTCTGCAGGCAACCATTGTGCCGATTATTTTTAAGTACATGATACATGTTGCCATTTTTCTGGCCTGTTATAGTAATTTCTTCACTGTTTTTCCAGCTACCACTAATAGTTTGCTCACCCTCTTTCTCGTTTTTGCTACTGGGTTCTTAAAGTTCTTTCAGTGTCTGCCCGATTCAGAGACCCAAGGCCACATGTTTTAGGTTTTTGCAACCCATTTTACTATAGCAACCCATTTCTAGGTACTAATTTCTCTATCAGTTAGTTTTTACTGTGTAGCCCACCATCCAAAACTAACTTGCCTGAAACAGCAATCATTTATTTACCAGCTCCTGATACTGTGGGTTAGCATTTTGGATTGGACTCAGCTGCAAAGTTCTGCTGCTGGTCTCAGGTGCTCTTGCTTATGCTTTCCTGGTCAGAGGGCAGTCAGTGGCCTCACTCACATATCTGGTAGTTAGCTGGCTCTCATATGGGTACTGGGCCACATGTCATCATCCAGCAGGCTAACTTAGGCTTATTTACATGCAGTGGCTCCAGGGTTCCCAAGAGCAGCAAGGGAGCAATCCCTAATGTACAACCACTTTTCAAGTCTCTGCTTGTGTAATTATTTCTACCATCCCATTGTCCACATGGTCAAGTGCAGATTCGAGGTTTAGAAGAATAGAATTTACCTCTTCATGGGAGTCACTGCAAAGTGACCTTTGCAAAGGGACACGCTTACAGGATGGATACAATTTGTGGCCACTTTTTCAATCTATTGATACAATGAAATAAAAATGAAATAGTTTAAAAATAGTAGTCTTTGGGACTTCCCTGGTGGTCCAGTGGTTAAGACTCCCTGCTTCCACCACAGTGGGCACAGGTCCATCACTGGTGGCAGAACTAAGATCCCACATGCTGCGTGGTGTGGCCAAAAAAAAAAAAAAAAAAAAGGTAGTCTTTATTTTTATTTTTGTATTTTTTTTAATTTTTTAATTTTATTTTATCTATTTTTTTATACAGCAGGTTCTTATTGGTTATCTATTTTATACATATTAGTGTATGTATGTCAATCCCAATCTCCCAGTTCATCCCACCACCACCACCTCCCCCTGCACTTTCCCCCGTTGGTGTCCATACGTTTGTTCTCTACATCTGTGTCTCAATTTCTGCCCTGCAAACCAGTTCATCCATACCATTTTTCTAGGTTCCACATACATGTGTTAATATATGATATTTGTTTTTCTCTCTCTGACTTACTTCACTCTGTATGACAGTCTCTAGATCCATCCACATCTCTACAAATGACCCAATTTCGTTCCTTTTTATGGCTGAGTAATATTCCATTGTATATATGTACCACATCTTCTTTATCCATTCATCTGTAGATGGGCATTTAGGTTGCTTTGCAAAAGCTTTTAAGTTTCATTAGGTCCCATTTGTTTATTTTTGTTTTGATTTCCATTACTCTAGGAGGTGGATCAAAAAAGATCTTGCTGTGATTTATGTCAAACAGTGTTCTTCCTATGTTTTCCTCTAAGAGTTTTATAGTGTACGGTCTTACATTTAGGTCTTCATCCATTTTGAGTTTATTTTTGTGTATGGTGCTAAGGAGTGTTCTAATTTCATTCTTTTACATGTAGCTGTCCAGTTTTCCCAGCACCACTTATTGAAGAGACTGTCTTTTCTCCATTGTATATTCTGACCTCCTTTGTCATAGATTAGGTGACCATAGGTGTGTGGGTTTATCTCTTGGCTGTCTATCCTGTTCCATTGATCTATATTTCTGTTTTTGTGCCAATACCATATTGTTTTGATTACTGTAGCTTTGCAGTATAGTCTGAAGTCAGGGAGCCTGATTCCTCCAACTCCGTGGTTTTTTTTCTCAAGATTGCTTTTGCTATTCGATGTCTTTTGTGTTTCCATACAAATTGTAAAATTTTTTGTTCTAGTTCTGTGAAAAATGCCATTGGTAATTTCCTGCCTTGTTTTTTTGTAAACTATATAGTCATAGGATTTTTCCAAACATATTGCTCAAAACTTTATTTTACAGATCAGAAAACTAAGACCCAGTGAAGTTAGGGGCTGGGGCAAAGACTGCACAACTGACAGAGCAGGAACTAAAACCTGGACCCAGACTCTGACTGTCAATCCAGAACTCTTTTATCCAAATATTGGGGAAAGTATAAAACTTCACAGCAGACATTTTTCCCATTTAGTTTTTTTTTTTGGGAAAAATTTCCTTATTAAGTGAGTGGTGATACAGATGTCAGGCATTTATGGTGACAACAGTAAAATGTTGGGGCCAAACACATTTTGTTTAATTTGATGCTTTTCAAAAAAGTATTCTGTGATTTTCTCTTTATACTTTAGTAAAATTTTATATGTAATAAATTTGCAAGTATAATGTCTTAGAATTAATGATTTAAGTTTTAGTTTGGAAAATATGAATATGGTATTAGAGTTAGATCTTTGCATTTGTCTTCACATTAAGTTATTGTAAGCCCTATTAAGCCTGTTTGATTCACAGGATTATAGAAAATAGTGACAATATAGAGGACATCAAACAAGGGGCAGATATTCTGTTCATTTATTTTATAATATGGGAAGATGGGACAGCACACCCCAAGAAGACAAATCAGGCCAAAGTAAAGCTCAAAAGGACAGGACATATCTCATTAAAGAGGTGTAATACATGATCTGGGGGAAAAATCACTTAAACCCTGAATATCTTAGTTTTCTCCTCTGTTAAATAGGGATAATATAATACCAATTTCTATTTTTAGTTTTCAATTTTAAAAACTAAATGAGATACTTCTTGTAAAACACTTAGCAGAAGGCCTGACAACATTAATTGGTCTTTGTAGATGCCAACATTAATTGGTCTTTGTAGATGCCAACATTAGTTGGTCTTTGTAGATGCCACTCTTCCAATTGTTATTCATTTTTTTAAAAAATAAATACATTTATTTATTTTTGGCCGCGTTGGGTCTTTGTTGCTGTGCGCGGGCTTTTCTCTAGTTGCAGCAAGCGGGGGCTACTCTTTGTTGCGGTGCACGGGCTTCTCATTGCAGTGGCTTCTCTTGTTGTGGAGCAGGGGCTCTAGGTGCGTGGGCTTCTGTAGTTGTGGCTCGCGCGCTCTAGAGCACAGGCTCAGTAGTTGTGGTGCATGGGCTTAGTTGCTCGGCAGCATATGGGATCTTCCCAGACCAGGGCTTGAACCCATGCCCCCTACATTGGCAGGTGGATTCTTAACACTGTGCCACCAGAGAAGTCCCCTCCAATTGTTATTCATTTTATTGTTCTCTTTTCTCTTTCCTCCTATTAATCTTTATAATTCGCTCCAACTTTTTTCTCTCCTTTCCATTCCTGTCCTCTTTTCCCTCTTCTACTCTTCTTTTGCTCATCATTTTTCTCTCCAAATATTTTTTCATTCTTTTCTACCCGGATTATAACCTTAGCCAGTGAGGGGCAGCACTCACAGCTAAAGAGTTGTTGACTTCAAATCTCTTATAATCCTCTGCCTAATAGTCATTATAAGTCTTTTTTTCCTGTTTCAGTAATACCTCATTTTAAAAAAGGAAGCAAGTGGGAATTCTCTGGTGGTCCAGTGGTTAGGACTCTGGGCTTCCACTCCAGGGGAACTGGGTTCAATCCCTGATGGGGGAAGTAAGATCCCATGAGCAGCACAATGTAGCAAAATAAAATAAAATTAAATTAAAAAAATAAAAAAGGAGGCAGGCACTTTTAGTAGATTACTTTGTTGCTTTGTAGATCTGTACACTCTTAAGACCCATGCCTTTAAATATAGATATTTTAAAATTGCGTCTCATGAAAAAGTTAAATTTAATTTCCTGTGCCATATCCATAATAGTTAACATTTACTGAGAACAAGCTATTTGCTTGTTCTATGCATTTCATGTTTATTTACTGACTTACATACCTAGAAGAGCATAGCGCATGTATTTTACCTGGAAGAGCACAACATCTGACAAAACAGTTTTTTAAAAAGTTTTTTGAAAAAAATATTACATGTCCAATAAATAAAATGATGACAACACAGATAAGTGCATAGAAATTAGCTTGTACCCATAATGCCATGATCCATAATTGGTTAACACTTTACTATATATCCTCATACATGCATACATGTTTTATAGACACACATATTGTATAACTGAGATCATACTGCACACGTAGTTTTTTAACTGCATACGCAATTTTGTGATAAAGTATTTCTTGATGTTGAGATGGGGCCTATATATTAAGCTCTAGCAGGAAACCAGAGCCGTGTATCTTCCCTTTACTGAAGAAAGGTCCTCTTCCCTTTGGAAAAGTCATCATTTCCCATTGGCCACACATATTCAGATTGCTGTGGCAAGGATGACCCATGGTGGTGACAATGACAGATTGGGAGGAAGTAGAGAAAGGTCGTTATCCTAAAACCTTTGTAGTAAACTTATTGTTATTTTGGAGAAAGCTAATGAAACATTTCTCGATTTCCATGAACTGTATCATTAAGCATGCATCTCTTACCATTCTCCAAAGGGTGACATTTTTCTAAAGAGAGGCATCTAAGTGCCCTGAGAAGGTAGCAAGTAGAAGAGAAGACCTTTATTTAGTGGTCCTAATAGAGCTCCTTACACTGATTCTTCCTGTTTTTTATATTACATAAAAATATAGAACAGATACAATGGTAAATTTCTATAAGGAGGTTTCATTAAGAACTAAAATCTTTGGCCTAATTTGGAAGAGGCTAAAAATTGCAGGGTTCATATAGGTCAGTAATGTTTTGGAACAGCAGCAGATGAGGAGATTCTGAAATTCTTAGAGTATGTCACAAGAAGTTGAATTACAGACTGTAGGTTAGACCAGAGATAGACTTTAGCTGGGAAAAGGAAGGAGAGATAATGATTAGTATGAGTTGAGTTTTAGCAGCAGTCAGAATTAAATACATAGTGATCTTTGAAAGGAAAAATTAATAAAAAGTAGTGTTTATATAACTGCGTTTTAAAGAAGTAAACAGTTCTTAGAATGTTGGCCTTAAGTTGGCAGAATATTTCCTTTAGCTAGATATTCTCTTATTTGAGACTATTTATAAAAGAGAACAAACAAATTGCCAAGTGGCCTCCTGTCAAATCAACAATTATTTTACTCCACTCACATTCCATGCAAGTTTAAATGAATGCTATAAAATCTTAAATCTATAGACTGGGTGTACTTTCACCCAAGTTCTCCTATTGAGAACTCTTGATTAACAACTTGTTGGCAGTTTAACCTTAATCTGCTTGTTAAATTATGTGTTGGTGTGAGGCACCAGGAATGTCTCATGATGATCACATTTACCATTTATGCCATTTGCAACCATATGCTATTAACAAAATGGTCATTTTGCATATAGTTCACTCCTACCTAGTTTAGTCCATGATATTATACTTGTGAGAGCATATCCAGATGCTGTGTTCTCTATTTAAAACAGTATTTTCCAATCAGAAATGTGTGGCCCTTGATTTATGGATATTGAGTATATGTACTGCAGTGCTAACCCAATATTTTCAATAAAGGAATTTATGCATTCAGAAAAAAAAAAAAAAAGGCACTGTGAACCCTCTGCTTCAGAGATGAGGTAATTGGTATATTGTGTGCCCTTCTCTTATGGCCCCACCCATGATTAGTGCTTTCCTGAGGATGGGACTTTCCAATGGGTGAGTAATACTAACAGTGACTAATCTGAGGAAATCAAGGGCAAGTTGACTTTGAAAATATCAACTGAACTTATCTGAGGAGTCAGTATAGCGGTGAGGGGTGATTTATATCTAACAGGTGAGAACCTGGCTTCTTGGTGTCCCACTAGTTTTACTCTGAGGCTGATGTCAACTAGTTTTTTAGCTATATTTGGGTGTCAGTTGTGCCTGTGGTTAACATCATATGTTACTATTTTAAGATCTTTAAAAGATAGCAGTGCCGTTTTTTTTTTCTTTTCTCATAATGTGGAGTGGTTGGTTGCAGACTAAACCTTCCCCTGAGAATCAGAAATGCTGGACAATACATAAAACCACTGCTTAAAGACATTTGGAAACTATGAAGCTACCAAGGGCTTTTTTTTTTTTTAATAAGAGTTTTGATTTAAAAAAATTTTTTTTATTTTATCTTTTTGGCTGTGTTGGGTCTTCGTTTCTATGCGAGGGCTTTCTCTAGTTGTGGCAAGCGGGGGCCACTCTTCATCATGGTGCGTGGGCTTTTCACTGTCGCGGCCTCTCTTGTTGCGGAGCACAGGCTCCAGACGCGCAGGCTCAGTAGTTGTGGCTCACGGGCCTAGTTGCTCCACGGCATGTGGGATCTTCCCAGACGAGGGCTCGAACGCGTGTGCCCTGCATTGGCAGGCAGATTCTCAACCACTGCGCCACCAGGGAAGCCCTACCAAGGGCTTTGATAGGTCAAGATTCCCAGGAGAAGGTGCATTGGACACATTGAGGAACCTCCTTAAATCTTCTAGGCCTTATCTGTTCTCCAGGTCCTCAAACTTACTGTGGACACAAGGTCACAACCATTTCATCAACAAGCTTTGCAGGCTGCCTCAGCCTCCCCCAAGGTGAGTGCTAGTCTCCACACAGACTCCATTGCTCCTGATGTGGTATGAGTTGCTGCAGCTATGGCACCAGGCCCCGCCATACCCATCAAGGATCTGATTACTCTCACTAGTTCTGGAGTTAGAAGAATCAACATGTTGTAGGGTATGGGATTTGGTTTCCTTGGTGGGTCTGAAGAGACCAGTTGAAACATCAGGAATGCATAGAAGTTAATGTCTTGTGGGTAAATTTTGACCAGTGAAAGTTAAGCCAATCAATAGAGGGAGCCATTGAATAAATTCCTCTCTTTTTCTCCCTCTATCAGACTACTCCAAGACAAAGTGTTTCTATACAGTGAGCCTCTCTTCATGAAGCTGTGGTCATCTGCAGTAATACACTAGCTCATATTTCCTTTTCCTCCTTTTCTACCCACTTTATTTTCCCTTTACTTTTACTATCTCAGAGTTATACCTCCCTGTTAAAAATTAGCACTTAACCTTTACCTCAGGATCTATTTTCTAGGGAACCTAGGCTAAGACAGAATGCAAGAATAGAGAAGTGAGCCCAATTTGGCCCTAAGTTCTCCTTTTAGATGTTTGTGGTTTGTAAGTAGAAGCCAGGAGGCTGAGAAGCTGAGCACAATTTCTAGCAGTCTTACAGTGCTGGTGGTCAAAAATTGGACTTCAGGCCAACCAAGGAGAGGCTCAGGCAAACATTCCAATTTTAACTTACAACTCTATAAGGGCTAGACATTAAATCAACTAAATCCTTGATTTGATTAAAATTAATCTTCCTTTTATCTAACTGCCAAACAAAAGTGAATGCTCTCTAGAAGATATTATCTAGAGTCTTAAAATATCACATTTTATCAAATGTATTTTCTAGCTGCTAATCAAAAATTACTAGGTATACCAGGAGGTGAAACCACATGACTGAAAAATAAGAGAAAAACAGATTATAGAAATATACTCACTGGAGATCCAAATATTGAAATTATTATATGTGATCTTTAAAATAACATATTAATATGTTCCAGAAATCAGGTGACAAAATGGAAAATCTCAGCATAAAACTCAAAAATATAAAAATTCTTCAAATGAAATTATAGAACTGAACAAATATAATAACTAAAATTAAAAAGTTAAGAGCAGTAGATTAGAAGCAATCTAGGAGAGCATTAGTAAATTGGAACATACATTGGGAGAAAATCTTCAGTACAAAGCACAGAGAGAAAAACAGAATGGAAAATACAAAAAAAAAAAAGAGGAAGCATAAGAGATATATGGGAAATAGTGAAAATATTTAACATATATGTAATTTAAATCCTACCAAAAACAAACCAAAACAAATCCAGAAGAGACAGATGAAGCAGAGATAAAATTTGAAGATCAAAATGATGTTCATAATAAACATGAGCCACAAATTCAGGAAATCATAAACATCATTTAAATTAAATACAGAGAAAGCATACATATAGGTGTATCATAGTAACATTTTTCAAAACCAAAGACAAAGAGAAAATATTAATACAAGCTAGAGGAAAAAGATGTATGATTTTTAAAATACCAGCGATAAGACTGATGCTTGAATTCTCAACAAAAGAAAATAGGCCACAAACATCAAAATGACAACTAATGTCAGAGCTAGAAGAAAATAACTGTACTAGAATTTTTCACCCACTGAAAAATACCTTTCTAAAGTGAAAGTGAAATAAAGATGTTTTCAGATGAAAAAAACTGAAAAAATTATTCACTAGTTGACTTACACTAAAGAAATACTAATGGGAATTCTTTAGTCAGAAGGTAAATGGTTCCAGATAGAAAGCACAATGAAATAGGAAGACATAATGAACAACAGAAAGGATAAGTACATGGGTGAATCTAAATGAATATGAAGTGTCTTAAACAATAATAATACTGGAAGGGAACCCTCTTGCACTGTTGGTGGGAATGTAAATTGATACAGCCACTATGGAGGTTCCTTAAAAAACTAAAAATAGAATTACCATATGATCCAGCAATCCCACTACTGGGCATATACCCAGAGAAAACCATAATTCAAAAAGACACATGCACCCCAATGTTCATTTTAGCACTATTTACAATAGCCATGTCATGGAAGGAACCTAAATGCCCATCGACAGACGAATGGATAAAGAAGATGTGGTACATATATACAATGGAATATTACTCAGCCATAAAAAGGAATGAAACTGGGTCATTTGTTGAGACGTGGATGGATCTAGAGACTGTCATACAGAGCGAAGTAAGTCAGAAAGAGAAAAACAAATATCATATATTAACGCATGTATGTGGAACCTAGAAAAATGGTACAGATGAACCGGTTTGCAGGGCAGAAATTGAGACACAGATGTAGAGAACAAACATATGGACACCAAGGGGGGAAAGCCGTGGGGGGTGGGGTTGGTGGTGTGATGAATTGGGCGATTGAGATTGACATGTATACGCTGATGTGTATAAAATTGCTGACTAATAAGAACCTGCTGTATAAAAAAATAAATAAAATAAAATTCAAACAACAAAAAAAAGAAAGGATAAATAGAAGTTGTCTGAATAGTTATTGAAATTTTCATCCCATTTTTAAATTATTTAAAATAAAAAGTTAAAAATAAAAAAAAGAAATAAAAAAATAATAATAATCCTGGAAGGCTTTACATTACATACAGGAGTAAAATCCATGACAACATCAGTATAAAAGGTGAGAAAAGGATAGATGATGTTAAACTGTTTCCTGAACCTTGCATTATTTGGAAAATAATTTAAGTACTACTTTTTATAAGACTTTAACAAGTCAAAGGTGCATGTAGCAATCACTAGAGTAACAGCTAAAAAGATTAGCAAAAATGTATAATTAGTAAGGTAATAGAGGTGAAAAATAGGATAATAAGTCTAATTTAAAAGACTGCAGGAGAGAGGGAGGGAGAGAGAGGAAAAGGAGGCAGGGAGGAGGGTTGGAGAGGATGTTAAACAACTAGAACTCATACAGTAGGAATATAAAATGGTATAATCAATTTGGAAAACAGTTTGGTAGTTACTTATTAAGTACTATTTCACCTAGCAATTTCACATTGACCAAGAGAAATGAAAACATATGTGCATAAGAAGACATATATGCATATGTATTCACAAATGTTTGTATCAGCTTTACTCAAAATAGCCCCAAACCAGAGAAATTCAAATGGCATCAACAGGTGAATGGATGAATAAGTAGTGGTATCCATACAACAGAATGTTTCCCAGAAGTAAATGGGAACAAACTACTGATGCAGGCAACAAAAATAGATGAATCTCAAAAACATTACATTGACAAAATAAACCAGACAACAAATGATTACATTCTGTATGATTCCATTTATATGAAGTTCTAAAATAGGAAAATCTTAATATATAGTGACAGAAAGTACAATAATGGTTGCCTGGCCCAGGAATGCGGGAAAATGAACTACAAGAGGGCATGAAGGACCTTATAGGAGGTGATGGCAACGTACAATATTTTGAATTTGTTGGACGTTACACAGGTGCATATATTTGTCAAAATTTATTGAACTATAAACTTAAAATAAGTACAATGTGTTGTACTTAAATTATAACTCAATAGAGTCGGTTTAGAAAAGTGGACTTAAAAGACGTATGAATAAAGATAAGTAGAAAATTTCTAAACGTTTGGAAATTAAGCAGTATAATTGTAAATGATGCATGTGTTACAAAAATCACAATAAAAATTAGCAAATATTTAAACTGAATAATAGTGAATATACAGATATCCTAACTTGTTAATAGGACAAAAGCCATGTTTAAAAGGAAATTCATAGCCTTAAGTGCAAATATTAAAATGTCTATAAATTAAATATTTAAATACCCCAATATCTAAATTTCTAATCTCATGGGGTTCCCCCCCCAAAAAAAAGCTGCAAATTAAACCCACTGAAACTATAAGGGAGAAAATAATAAAGATGAAAGCAAAACTAAATAAAATATAAAGCATATTTATAATAGAGAGAATCAATTAACTCAAGGTTGGTTCTTTTTTTGAAAATATTTATTTATTTGGTTACTCTGGGTCTTTAGTTGGGGCACATGGGCTCCTTAGTTGTGGCATGTGAACTTCTAGTTGCAGCATGCGTGTGAGATCTAGTTTCCTGACTGGGGGTCAAACCCAGGCCCTCTGCACTGTGAGCACGGAGTCTTAACCACTGTGCCACCAGGGACATCCCTCAAGGTTGGTTCTTTGAAAGGAGTAATAACATTGATAAAGTCCTGGTAAGATTGATACAGAAAAAGAAAGAAGTCATAGGTAATATCGAAATAAAAAAGAAGACATCACTACAGAGTCTATGAATATTAGAAATATGAGGATATCTTTTAAAACGATGCAGATAAATTTGAAAATTTGGATAAAATAGATGAATTCCTAGAAAATCAAAACTGATCACAATACATACAAGAAATGGAAAATACAAATTATCCTATATCTATTTGAGAAATTGGATCTTTGAATCTGTAATTAAAATCCTTTCTGCAAAAAATAAAGCTCTAGGCCCACATGACTTCAGTGGGAAATTCTTCCAAATAATTAAGGAGTAAACAGGACCATTCTCATGCAAGCTCTTCTAGAGAATAAAAAAAGAGGTAACTCTTCCCAACTCATTTTATAAGGCTAACATAATTTAGTACCAAACCTGAAGTAGGGCTTAAGAAAATATTACAGTGTAATTTTGCTCATGGTCATAGATGCAAAAATCCTAACCAAAATATTTGCAAAAAGATACGTAAAAAGGACAATGCATCATGAGTTGGTGTATTATATTCCAGGAACTCAAGCTTAGCATTAAAGAAAATCTGCCAATGGATTTCACTCCATTAACAGAATAGAGAAGAGAAATCATAAAATCATTTTAATAGAAACAAAAAAGTGTGAGATAAAATTCAATACTTCTTCATTAGAACAATTCTTAGAAAGCTAGAAATAAAAGCGTACTTACATTATCTGATAAAAGGTATCTCTCAAGAAACCTATAACAAATATCATGCTTAATGGTAAAATATTGAAAAATTTTCCCTAAGTTCATAAGTAAAACAAGAATTCCTGCTGCTATCACTTCTATTAAATATTATTCTGGAGGTACTAATCTGTGCAATATATCAAGAAAAAAGTTGTAAGCATTGGAAAGGAAGAAATAAATAAATGGTAATGTATGCATAAAATCCAAAATACCCTACAGGAGAACTATTAAAATTTGTAAATTCATTTGTAAGATTACTGGATACTGGCCAATATACATGAATCCATATTTCTTAAAACTAAGAACAAATGAAAACTTGAGGAGTTAAAATTTTCAAAAACATCAAAACAGCAAAATCTAGCTAAAAAGTAATGAAAGATGTAAGCTCTCTACATAAAACTATGAAACATTATTGATAATAATTAAAGAAGATATAAATAAGTGGAAGAAAAATCATACTCATGGTTTGGAAGAATTAACAAACTAAATATGTAAAATACTTCCTATATGGATTTATAGATCTAATACAATTCCACTGAAAGACCAAACAGGATTTGTGAAAAAATTGACAGGCTAATTCTAAAATGCATATGACAATGCAAGGGCCAAGAAAAGCCAAGATAATCTTGAAGAAAAAGAAAAGAGTTGGAGCACTTATAGTACCAAATATCAATATTAACTATAATATTGCAGTAGTTAAGAATAGATGACTGAACACTGGAACAGAATTAGAGCATCCAAAGACATGTATACATGGAGACCGGATTAATTAGAAAGGTGGTTCTTCAGAGAAGTACGGAAAGAATATTTTTTTACAAATAAATGGAACTGAATCAATTGGATATTCATATGCAGAAAAAAAGTGAATCCTAATCCCTTTTTCACACCACATTAAAAAAAGAAAATCAGCTCCAGGTAGATTTAGACCAAATACAAAGTTTAAAAGAATAAAACTTCTAAAAGAAACCATAGGAGAATATCTTCATAATTTTGGGGGTAGGAAATTATTTCTTCAGCATGATGAAAGCACTAACCATAAAGGACAAGATTGACAAATTGGGTTACATTAGACTTTAAAACTTCTGTTTATTAGAAAATATCATTAATATAGTAAATAGGCAAGCCACAGAGTTGGAAAAGATTATATATAGGGACTTCCCTGGTGGCACAGTGGTTAAGAATCCGCCTGCCAATGCAGGGGACACAGGTTCGAGCCCTAGTCTGGGAATATCCCACATGCTGCGGAGCAACTAAGCCCATGCGCCACAACTACTGAGCCCATGAGCCTAGAGCCCGCGCTCCGCAGCAAGAGAAGCCACCGCAATGAGAAGCCCACGCACCACAACGAAGAGTAGCCCCCGCTCGCCGCAACTAGAAAGCCCAGGCACAGCAACAAAGACCCAACGCAGCCAAAAGATTATATATAAAGAATTACTACCTTGCAACAGCAGTTCATGAGACATATATTTCACAGTATCTTCTCTCATGTTGCGTATTCACATGAAAAAATTATTTTAATAAGTCTGAAGAGGAATACTTTTACTTTGCAGTTGTATTACTGGTGAGTCTGCATGTATTTTTGGGTTTGTTAAAATTTTACTTTATTGCAAATTGAATGTGCAAGTTCCTTGCACAGTTTATATATCGGGGTCTGAGATTTTAATTATTCTTTTCTTATTCTATATTTTTTAAAAAAACTGGGGCTTCCCTGGTGGCGCAGTGGTTGAGAGTCTGCCTGCCAATGCAGGGAACACGGGTTCGAGCCCTGGTCTGGGAAGATCCCACGTGCCGCGGAGCGACTGGGCCCGTGAGCCACAGTTACTGAGCCTGCGCGTCTGGAGCCTGTGCTCCGCAACAAAAGAGGCCACGATGGTGAGAGGCCCGCGCACCGCGATGAAGAGTGGCCCCCGCTTGCCACAACTAAAGAAAGCCCTCGCACAGAAACGAAGACCCAACACAACCATAAAATATATAAATAAATTTAAAAAAATAAAAAATAAATAAAAAAACTGGAATTTTTCCACTAAAAAAAAGAATTACTAAAAAAATTAGCAATAAGACCGACAACCCAATTTAAAAATGCTCAAGAAAAGCTTTAAACAAGCCATTCAAAAAAGAGGATAGCCAAATAATCAGCAAATTTATGAAAAATGTGTTCAACCTCATCATTTATAAGGGACATCTAAATCAAACCACAGTGAGATAATCTATCCCCAAAAGAAAGGCTACATTGAAAAAGAAAAAACTGTCAATACCAGTGCAGAGATATAGAACAGGAAATCTCACAGTTCTTATGAGAGAGAAAATTGGCAAGGCCACTTTAGAAAACTGTTTGGCAGTATATATGAAAGCTGTTTGTACACACACCATATGACACAGCAATTTGGCCCTTATGCATATTCCTAACAGAAATGCATACACATAGGTACAAATTGTCGCAGCACTGCTCCTAAAGGCCCCCATCTGGAAACAACACGAATGCTCGCCCACGTAAGAATGGATAAACATAATGTGGTATATTCAAGCAAAGGAAGAACTCTTCAGCAATGAACATGAGCAAATTCCCGTTTAATGCAAAACATGAATGAATTTCATCAACACAGTAAGTGAAAGTAACCAGATACAACTGATCCATACTGTATGATTCAATATGTGTTAAGTTTAAAAATCAGGCCAAGGACTTCCCTGGTGGTGCAGTGGTTAAGAATCTGCCTGCCAATGCAGTGAACGTGGGTTGGAGCCCTGGTCCGGGAAGATCCCACATGCCGCGGAGCAGCTGGGCCCGTGAGCCACAATTACTGAGCCTGCGCGTCTGGAGCCTGTGCCCCGCAACAAGAGAGGCCGCGATAGTGAGAGGCCCGCGCACTGCGATGAAGAGTGGCCCCCACTTGCCACAACTAGTGAAAGCCCTCGCACAGAAACGAAGACCCAACATAGCCATAAAAATTAAAAATAAAAAAAAAAAAAAAAAAAAAAAAAGAATTCTGTAAGGAATCCTGGGGCTTATTGGACATTTGAGATGGAACCCTGACCTTGACTCTCATTGTCACTGTCAAAACTGTTTCTTGTCCAAGCTAGATAGCGTATTGCACACCGAACCTCACTGTCAGGAACCTCACTGCCATGCAGCCATGCGGGCATCCCCCGTGTGAGAAGTGGCCAGCCCCATCACTGTCAGACTCTCTTCCACCACTCTGTCCCTCAAGTCTAGGCTACTCCTCTCTCTTTCCACTTTGGAACCCTGACTCTTTTTTTTTTTTTTTTTTAACATCTTTATTGGAGTATAATTGCTTTATAATGGTGTGTTAGTTTCTGCTTTACAACAAAGTGAATCAGTTATACATATACATACGTTCCCATATCTCTTCCCTCTTGCATCTCCCTCCCTCCCACCCTCCCCATCCCACCCCTCTAGGTGGTCACAAACCGCCAAGCTGATCTCCCTGTGCTATGCGGCTGCTTCCCACTAGCTATCTATTTTACGTTTGGCAGTGTATATATGTCCATGTCCACTCTCTCACTTTGTCACAGCTTACCCTTCCCCCTCCCCATATCCTCAAGTCCATTCTCTAGTAGGTCTGTGTCTTTATTCCCGTCTTACCCCTAGGTTCTTCATGACCTTTTTTTTTTTTTTCTTAGATTCCATATATATGTGTTAGCATACGGTATTTGTTTTTCTCTTTCTGACTTACTTCACTCTGTATGACAGACTCTAGGTCCATCCACCTCACTACAAATAACTCAATTTCGTTTCTTTTTATGGCTGAGTAATATTCCATGGTATATATGTGCCACATCTTCTTTATCCATTCATCTGTTGATGGACACTTAGGTTGCTTCCATGTCCTGGCTATTGTAAATAGAGCTGCAATGAACATTGTGGTACATGACTCTTTCTGAATTATGGTTTTCTCAGGGTATATGCCCAGTAGTGGGATTGCTGGGTCATATGGTAGTTCTATTTTTAGTTTTTTAAGGACCCTCCATACTGTTCTCCATAGTGGCTGTATCAATTTACATTCCCACCAACAGTGCAAGAGGGTTCCCTTTTCTCCACACCCTCTCCAGCATTTATTGTTTGTAGATTTTTTGATGATGGCCATTCTGACTGGTGTGAGGTGATACCTCATTGTAGTTTTGATTGGCATTTCTCTAATGATTAGTGATGTTGAGCATCTTTTCATGTGTTTGTTGGCAATCTGTACATCTTCTTTGGAGAAATGTCTATTTAGGTCTTCTGCCCATTTTTGGATTGGGTTGTTTGTGTTTTTGATATTGATCTGCATGAGCTGCTTGTGAATTTTGGAGATTAATCCTTTGTCAGTTGCTTCATTTGCAAATATTTTCTCCCATTCTGAGGGGTGTCTTTTCTTCTTTTTTATGGTTTCCTTTGCTGTGCAAAAGCTTTTAAGTTTCATTAGGTCCCATTTTTGTTTTTATTTCCATTTCTCTAGGAGGTGGGTCAAAAAGGATCTTGCTGTGATTTATGTCATAGAGTGTTCTGCCTACATTTTCTTCTAAGAGTTTTATAGTGTCTGGCCTTATATTTAGGTCTTTAATTTTGAGTTTATTTTTGTGTATGGTATTAGGGATTGTTCTAATTTCATTCTCTTACATGTAGCTGTCCAGTTTTCCCAGCACCACTTATTGAGAGGCTGTCTTTTCTCCATTGTATACTCTTGCCTCCTTTATCAAAGATAAGGTGACCATATGTGCGTGGGTTTATCTCTGGGCTTTCTATCCTGTTCCATTGATCTATATTTCTGATTTGTGCCAGTACCATACTGTCTTGATGACTGTAGCTTTGTAGTATAATCTGAAGTCTGGGAGCCTGATTCCTCCAGCTCCATTTTTCTTTCCCAAGATTGTTTTGGCTATTCAGGGTCTTCTGTGTTTTCATAAAAATTGTGCAATTTTTTTGTTCTAGTTCTGTGAAAAATACCATTGGTAGTTTGATAGGGATTGCATTGAATCTGTAGATTGCTTTGGGTAGTATAGTCATTTTCACAATGTTGATTTTTCCAATCCAAGAACACAGTATATCTCTCTATCTGTTTTTATCATCTTTTTTTTAAATTAATTTAATTTTATTATTTATTTTTGGCTGCATTGGGTTTTCATTGCTGTGCGCGGGCTTTCTCTAGTTGTGATGAGCGGGGGCCACTCTTCATGCGGTGCGTAGGCTTCTCATTGCTGTGGTATCTCTTGTTGCGGAGCACGGGCTCTAGGCACGCAGGCTTCAGCAGTTGTGGCACACAGGCTAAGCAGTTGTGGCTCATGGGCTCTAGAGCGCAGGCTTGGTAGTTGTGGCGCATGGGCCTAGTTGCTCCGTGGCATGTGGGATCTTCCCAGACCAGGGCTTGAACCCGTGTCCCCTGCATTGGCAGGCAGATTCTCAACCACTGCTCCACCAAGGAAGCCCTATTTGTATCATCTTTAATTTCTTTCATCAGTGTCTTATAGTTTTCTGCATACAGGTCTTTTGTCTCCTTAGGTAGGTTTATTCCTAGGTATTTTATTCTTTTTGTTGCAATGGTAAATGGGAGTGTTTCCTTAATTTCTCTTTCAGAATTTTCATCATTAGTGTATAGGAATTCAAGAGATTTCTGCACATTAATTTTGTATCTTGCTACTATACCAAATTCATTGATTAGCTCTAGCAGTTTTCTGGTAGCATCTTTAGGATTCTCTATGTATAGTATCATGTCATCTGCAAACAGTGACAGTTTTACTTCTTTTCTGATTTGGATTCCTTTTATTTCTTTTTCTTCTCTGATTGCTGTGGCTAAAAATTCCAAAACTATGTTGAATAATAGTGGTGAGAGTGACATCCTTGTCTTGCTCCTGATCTTAAAGGAAAGGCTTTCAGTTTTTCACCATTGAGAATGATGTTTGCTGTGGGTTTGTCATATATGGCCTTTATTATGTTGAGGTAGGTTCCCTGTATGCCTACTTTCTGGAGGGTTTTTATCATAAATGGGTGTTGAATTTTGTCAAAAGCTTTTTCTGCATCTATTGAGATGATCATATGTTTTTTTTCCTTCAATTTGTTAATATGGTGTATCACATTGATTGATTTGAATATATTGGAGAATCCTTGCATTCCTGGGATAAATCCCACTTGATCATGGTGCATGATCCTTTTAATGTGCTGTTGGATTCTGTTTCATTTGCTGAACTCTTAATGTGTCTCCCACATTGCTACGTTATAGATCCTTGTGGTATTTTAAAACAAAACAAAAACCAAATATTAAAAAGTGTTTTAGTTCAGCTTAACACCTTAATTAGGACTTGTTCCTCTGGGTCTGAGTGGAGGAGAAGAGAAAAAAGCAGCAATCTAGAAAAACTTGGTGGGTGGGGCACATGGTCTGGACGTCTCCTCCCTGTCACTGAAACTCAGGAAACATCCCTGAACACTGCATGGCATGAAATTACCAGTTCTGCTTTCTGCTGTGGATGCTTTTGAGTCTTCATTATTGTCCCTTTCTTTCCTTAGGGACCTCTCCTGCTGCTCATTTTCCAAGGAGATACTTGTACAGGAATCTTAAGTCTTATGTGTCCGTTTCCTGAATCTCTTACTTAGCTCTCTCCAGGAGGTGACATTTTACTCTTAAGTGAGAGGCCACATGGACTGTCAGTGTCAGGCAGCTGCAGCTGGGTCTCAGATCAGTCTCTATGAAATCACCGTGCACATAGCACATAGCACTGGACCAGCTGCCGAGGGAAGGGCTTGTCAGTCTTTCACACCTGGGAGTGATAACCCAGAAGAAAAACAACACCAATTCATAACAACCATTAAATGAGTTATTATTTGTGAAATGCTTAGAACAGTGCCTGTCACATAGTAAGTATTTGATAAAAGAGGAACAAATCAATTTAGAGGTGATAAATAGGGGTGCTGGGGTCTTAGTGGCAAAGAGGCTTTATGGATGCTGTGGTGGGTTGGATAGTGTCCCCCCAAATTCATGTCTACCCAGAACCTCAAAATGTGATCTTATTTGCAATAAGGGTCTTTGTAGATATAATTAGGTTAAGGATCAAAATGAAATCATGCTGGGTTAGAGTGGGCCCTAAATCCAATGCAAATGTCCTTATAGGAGACAGAAGAGGAGAAACACAGGGAGAAGGCAATGTGAAGATGGGGGCAGAGATTGCAGTGATGCTTCCACAAGCCAAGGAATGCCAAGAATTGCCAGCAACACCAGAAGTTAGGAGAGAGGCATGAAAGAGTTTCTCCCTTAGAGTCTCCAGGAGGAACCACCCTGCTGATACCTTGATTTCGGACCTTGCCCTACAGGACTGTGGGAGAATGAATTTCTGTTGTTATAAGCCACCTAGTTTGTTGGGATGGCTCCAGAAAGCTAATACAGATTTCTGTCTTAAGTCTATACAAATTCTGTATTTGTCAGGCCATGGAAGAATACAAACAAGCTTTGTTCTGGAAGGGTAGGCTGAAAGAGTGTGTCTGTCTACAAACATTCTTGCGACCTTAATCCAAACAGACTTGTATATGCAAAGGATACCAATGCAGTGAACATGTGTACCAGCCTAATAACAGATGCAGTTGCGGTTTTCTGCCAACCCATGCGCTTCTCTGAATATTACCTTCTGTGAACACTGGTGGCCATCTTTATAGTGTGGGACCTTGTTTTCCTCCTATAGCCACTGCCTTTGTCCCCAGGGGCAAGGGACCCCGACTCCTGAGGCTAACTGAAGTCTTTCTCCTAGTATTGTTACTTCGGAATTGGGATTCAAAGCTAGTGGTCAGTTTTTGCTGGTTGCTTAAATGAAGGACATGTCAAGTTGAGAGGACTCAGTTGACCATGAGCTAACAAGGTAGGGAAACTGCAAAAAGAGAAAGAAAGAAGCAGATACACAGATAGACGCAGGATGAAAGACAATATAGCCCTAGAGAACAAGGAACCAAGAGATTACCTGCCTTCGTTTCTAATTCAAATCTCTGAGGATCCTTAATAGATTTATTACCATGGAGTGGGGGTCTGGCATTAAGAGTAACTCACCAGACTGCTTTGGTGAGTTACTTAGCCTCTCAGTTTCCTCACTGTAGTTGAGACTAACAACAGTACTTCCATCAAAGAGTCGTTCCTTGGACTAACTCTAGAGAACATTTAGGATGATTCAGGTAAATCAAGAGCATTATTGTGAAGCACATAGAAGTATACATCACAGGCCCTCAGGAAGTGTTGGCTGTTATTGTCATTATCCCATCTCCAGAAAGTGGCTTTTAAAATGTGTCATGCTTCTACCATCATTTTATGCTTATGAGTAAGTAGCAAGTTTAAGCTGCTTTTGCATACATGTTTATAATTTCAGCTTCACAGTAGGTCAGCTTACCACAACAAAAAGCAAAATTCGGTCACAGTACAGGAAGGTCATTTTACCCATTCCAGACAATATTTTAAGTCAACAAGCATCCTAAAGCACAAAGTAAATAGTAAAAAGCTACATAGTTTCTGGGTATATTTATCGTGGGTATGTTTGCTCCTACCTAGCTGTTCTTTTTCTCTGTGCACAGTCAGCCGTCTTATTTGTTCTATCAATGTGTAAGGCAAGTCGTAGTGCCTACTGTAGTTTAAAGAGAAATATTGTATAAGGAAAAGAGAAAAACTGTTTATTTTCAAAGTTTGTTATTGTGGAAGGTAAGCAACAGTTTGAGCTTGTTAGCTTAGGAGGAAGGCAGAATTCCTGTTAGACAGTTGCACATTTGTTCAGGAAAATGGGTGAACAGACTTTGGCCCTCTGGGTCAGGTTCAGACTAAGAAGGGTTTAGTGCTTTCGTATTAAAGAAGCAATAATTTTTAGTTTCTTCACAGGTCAATGATGGAGATCCAAATATTGAGATGTTGGAAAAACCCTAGAACAGAGAGGCATGGACCCACAATACCCTGGTTGGCCCTGAAGAGAAGCTGCTAGAGATGGCAGGATGGCTGAGAGGCTTTGGGGCAGTGAAAGAGCTATTCCCCTATTTAAACTTGTTGTCTTTTTTGTGCTTTGTGTAATTCCCATTTATTACTCCCAAATCTTCAGTAAAATCTGTAATGCACTCATATGCAGGCATAAGATGAAGCTCGTGAGAACCCAGTAATTGTGGCCGATGCACGGGCTACACAGGGAGCCAAGTTGAGACAGATTTTATGTGGAGAGCTTTTCAATTTGAGCTGAAAGTCAGAGACATCAAGGATATCTGTGTTTTGGCTGGCTTCTAGGCCATTTTTGGAAACCCTTCTGTCCTAAAGAAAAACTAGGCAGAAAAGAACACTCTTAAATAGTCCAGTAATTTACTGGTGGCAATCTGCACTGTGCTTTACTCAAGGGAACAAGAAACCAGACATCCTTGGGCCCAGTGATAACTGTAGCAACTCGAAGAGGACTAATGACTAGTTCTCCAAACTCTTGACCTCTCTGTAAAGCACAAAAAGGTGAACATTAATGTGATGAGTATTACAGAGAGCTCTGTGAGGGAAAGATGGACACCTGGGCAAGAATTGCAGGGTGCCAATATCAGCACCTGGAGATTATGGTAAATAGGCCTCCCCATGTTCTGAATCAGATATTAGGGAAATAAAATTGCCCTTCAAAAGCAATTTTTAAAAGTTATTATTGAAAATATACAGAATAGTGTAATAACCCCCCAAGGATCCTATTACCCAGTTTCAACAATAACCAATGTTGTTTCATCTTTACCTCATTCTCTTCCCCCCCTTTTTAAATTTTATCATTCCATTCATAAATATTTTAATCTGTATCTCTAAAAGATAAAGATTCTTATTTTATACATAACCATAATATAATGATCATACCTAAAAATAATTGATAATAATTCCTTAATATCATCAAATATTCTATTGGTGTTCAAATTTCACTGGTTGTCTCATAATGTTTATTTAAAAATTTTTTAAATTTGTTTTAATCAGGATCAAGCAAAGGCCACACTCCTCTTCTGTTCTTTTTTTTTTCCACGTGTAATTTACTTGTTGGAGAACCTGGGATATTTGTTCTATAGTTTCCTACATTCTGGATTTTGTTGATTGCATTCCTGTTATGTTCTTCAATAGATTCTTCTCTCCCATATCATGTAGGGGGCAGTGAAATCCTGAGGCTTGATATGATGTAGTTTTACCTTTTCTTTTCAAAGTGACTTCATAAGTAGCAGTGTATAATTTCATTAGGAGGCACAAAATGCCTGATTGGTTTTCTTTCTGTTAATAGCCATTGATGATCATTGCCTAATTTTTTTTTTTTTATCATTGCCTAATTATTTTTAAGGATTGGCAAAATGGTAAATTTCACCCTGTATTATTTTCCAGAAGAAAAAACTTTCCCTTATAACTATTTGGTTATTCCAAGGTAGTTCATGTAGGAAAGACAGGTTAAAATAAATCCTTGATTCTTTCCTTTACCAGTCTTCAGAGTTATGAGTTAGCGCTCTACTATCCTTCAAAGGTGACCACTGTTTTTTAGTATTATTTATTACAATTCTTAAATAATAAGTATTATTAATAATTTATTATTATTTAATATTTTACTAATAAATTCAAGCATATGGTATGTTTCAGTCCACTGCAGTTATTTTTCTCAAAGTGGCTAAGCTTACCCAAAGGAAGCCTCTTCAAGTTTGTTCTGAGTTCTTTTTTTAAAAAACTTTTATTTATTTATTTATTTATCTTTGACCACACTGCGCCGGCTCGTGGGATCTTTTAGTTCCCTGACCAGGGATCGAACCCATGCCCCCCCGCAGTGGAAGTGAGGATTCTTAACCACTGGACCGCCAGGGAAGTCCCCCTTTTTTTCTTTTTTTTAATTAAAAAAATTTTAATACAATTTTTAAAGGTTACACTCCATTTACAGTTATTACAAATATTGGCTCTATTCCCTATGTTGTACGATAACCCTTGTAGCCTATCTTATACCCAACAGTTTGTACCTCCTGCTCCCCCGCCCTGCTTCTCCCCCCCTCCTCACTGGTGACCACTAGTTTGTTCTGTTCTGAATTCTTTTTGATAGCTTTGCTTTCTAATATGATAACACGTTTCAGGATTATTTAATGTATTTCCTTACTCAGAACTACAAGCAGCCATTTCTCAAAGGAGCCCTTGTTCCTTTTAGTGACAAAAAATGAGGGTGTAGGGGTGCCCATTGCACTTGTTTCTAAGACTTTTCAATAGACAGCTAAGATTTTTTTTTAGAAAAGATAAATATGGGCTTCCCTGGTGGCGCAGTGGTTGAGAATCTGCCTGCCAATGCAGGGGACACGGGTTCGAGCCCTGTTCTGGGAGGATCCCACATGCCGCGGAGCGACTGGGCCCGTGAGCCACAATTGCTGAGCCTGCGCGTCTGGAGCCTGTGCTCCACAACGAGAGAGGCCGCGATGGTGAGAGGCCCGCGCACTGCGATGAAGAGTGGCCCCCACTTGCTGCAGCTGGAGAAAGCCCTCACACAGAAACGAAGACCCAACACAGCCATAAATACATAAATAAATAAATAAAATATTTAAAAAAAAAAAAAAGAAAAGATAAATATATCATGAGCTCATTTTGATATTCACAATTAAATATCTATAGGATTTTTACTTAACGTATTGACCCTACATTTTTATCTCACACAGGAAATCTCAGTTCTCAAAAACACCAACATAATTAGTTATTCATTTTATCACATGGATACACACAGACAGCAATGTCAGAATAAAAACATCACCATCAGCTACTGTGCTACTATGGTCATTGTTCTAAACTGCAAATCTGATCAAGTCATAGCTATGTCTAAACTCCTTGTTTCTTTCCCATTCTCTGAAGAACAAAACCCAGGGATGTTAACATGCTATAAAGCACTTCATTATCTGACCCTATACCACTGGCTAAGCCTGAAGTTCTCTATTCCTCTTCCCCATCCTATTGAACTTTGAGTCATCCATCCAGGCACAGATCAGATGCTTTTTTTTAATGCTGCATTCCCCCTACCTGGCACAAATGGTCACTCTTTCTCTGTGTTCTTCTCTGCCTCACACAGGCTTTTATTGCTGCATTTACCACACTGAATTCTAATTATTATTTTTTTTTTGAAGATTTATTTATTTATTTAATTTTACTATTTTTATTTATTTATTTATTTTTGGCTGTGTTGGGTCTTCGTTTCTGTGCGAGGGCTTTCTCTAGTTGTGGCAAGGGGGGGCCACTCTTCATCACAGTGCGCGGGCCTCTCACTGTCGCGGCCTCTCTTGTTGCGGAGCACAGGCTCCAGACGCGCAGACTCAGTAGTTGTGGCGCACGGGCTTAGTTGCTCCGCGGCATGTGGGATCTTCCCAGACCAGGGCTTGAACCCGCGTCCCCTGCATTAGCAGGCAGATTCTCAACCACTGAGCCACCAGGGAAGCCCCCTAATTATTTATATATATGTGCACATCTTTACTAGATAGTGCACATCTTGATGGAAAAGCTCATTCAATTTTGTATTCCCAGCATCCAAGTTAAGTCCATGATAAATAGAAGGTGCTCAATAGGTACTTGTTTAATTAAGCTAATTTAGTATGACTGAAGAGGTACAAAATCTAGCAATTTTGTTTCCTAATGTTTAAGAAGTTTTCTCTGCAGTGTTTTTAGGAAAAAATTTTTTCTACTGGTAACCTCATATTGCCAGGAATTAAGGAGGCACAGATAAATTATTTGCAAAAGTGTAATTGCTCTTGTGTCTCCCAGGATTAAAGTAAACATAACAATACTGGTAATAATATCTGTGAGCATCAGCAAAGCTCCATGCAGTGACCCAGTAGTCACACCTCTAATATTAACAGGCAGGATCCTGGAGAGTCTTTAGTGTCTGTATGTTCCCCTTCTAATAAATTGCATTTGTAATATTCCTCTTAATCAGGCTCAGTTCTGATCCCACAGAGGACCAAGGCAGAAGGTAAAGTTATTCTCCAGTATTATTTTCTAACTGTTTTAAACATTTGTTTTTCACAGTCATCAGGGAAATGCAAACGAAAACTGCAATAGGATGCACTGTACACCCACTAGAATGGCTAAAATTAAAATATTTGTTCACAGTTTTCAACTAGTCCATGTCAAAGTAGTCCTCATATGTTAATAAACTGTGGTTTATTTCCGCTCCTTTTTCTCTAATAGCATCTATATGTCATGCCAGTTCTCCCCCTCAACTCCTTCTTCTTTTGTATTTATCATTGTTGTTTGAGTTGGAGATTTCTGGATCATCCATTTGTAAGAATTTCCTGTAGGTGAAAAAGGACCAGGATAGCAATCTAGGCTAAGTGATTTTGATATTTTTTTCTAAAGCAGTATCTCTCTTTTCTTTTTTTAAAATAAATTTATTTATTTTTATTTATTTATTTTTTTGGCTGCGTTGGGTCTTCGTTGCTGCCCACGGGCTTTCTCTAGTTGTGGCAAGCAGGGGCTACTCTTTGTTGTGGTGCGCGGGCTTCTCATTGCAGTGGCTTCTCTTGTTGTGGAGCACGGGCTCTAGGTGCGTGGGCTTCAGTAGTTGTCACACGCGGGCTCAGTAGTTGTTGCACACTGGCTTAGTTGCTCTGCAGCATGTGGGATCTTCCCAGACCAGGGCTCGAACCCGTGTCCCCTGAATTGGCAGGTGGATTCTTTACCACTGCGCCACCAGGGAAGCCCAGTATCTCTCTTTTCTGTAGTCACAAAATCAACTGCCTTCCTCCACTCCAGGTTGTCTTCATGATTCTTTATGAAGGCTTGCCTTTTTGCATTTATGTACCTAATGTTTCCCGAAGGACCTTCTGTCAGCATAGCCCTATTCCTGAACCCTCTTTAGCAGACAAATGATATGATTTTTGCACTCAAGGGGTATTCCTCACATTTAGGAAGTAAACATTTTAGTGTGTTCTTTATGACATCTATTATTACTGGGTTTTTTCTCCTCTACTATCTTCCTTTAAGTATCCCGGATGATAAAGGTTTTGGGCATCTGAAGTCATAAGTTTTAGTTCAGGAAGCCACAACAGTGCTGCAGGTGTTTCTGAGAACAGGATGTGCAGAAGGGTCCTAGAAGTGGCAGATGTGAGAAATCAACAGTAAATATTCACTCCCAAAAGGATGAGGTCAGATCACCAGTGAGAACATCTGTGATCAAAGAGGGCAGGTGCAATGAGAGGGTTGGCGATAGAAGGCTTAGAATATGTTTGGGCGAGGAGTCACACAGAGGTGGCAGATTTGAGAAAATAGCACTTTTAAAACAGAAGGGAGCTTTCAGCTTTCAGCTTGAAGTGGCCAAGGTGCAACTTTCTTGGGTCATCCCAAATATGGGTTCATATGACACCAGCCACCTCCACCTTGCCGCCTAAGTTCAACCCCAAGGAGATAAAAGCTGTATATCTGAGGTGCATTGATGGGGAAGTCGGTGCCACATTTGCCCTGGCCAGCAATATCGGCTCCCTAGGTCTGTCTCCAAAAGAGGTTGGTGATGACATCACCAAGGCAACTAGTGATTGGAAGAGTCTGAGGATTACAGTGAAACTGACCATTCAGAACACACAGGCCCAGATTGAGGTGGTACCTTCTGCCTCCGTCCTGATCATCAAAGCTGTCAAAGAACTGCCAAGAGAAAGAAAGAAGCAGAAAAACATTAAGCACGGTGGAAACATCACTTTTGATGAGATTGTCAACGTTGCCCAACAGATGAGGCACTGATCTTTAGCTAGAGAACTCTCTGGAACCATTAAAGAGATCCTGGGGATTTTCCAGCCCGTGGGTTACAATGTTGATGGCTGCCATCCTCACGACATCAGAGATGACATCAACAGTGGTGCAGTGGAATGCCTAGCTAGTTAAGAACTACAAAGGAAAATAATTAAATAAAGGGTTATTTGATGAACAATAAATAAATAAATAAGAGGGGAGTCAGAAAGTGGAGATTAGGACAAGATTCCTTGGTGAAAGTGCTTCTTCACCAGAGGTGGTGAAGATACTATAGAAGTTTGGAACTGATGGTGGGAGCCTTTGTGAACCAAGTTAAGATCTGAAATTTAGGTAAGACTTAGTACTAGAAGTGCAATTTATAATAGCAATAGAAGAGGGAGCTCTTGAACTGAGAAACTGGGAAAGCTACCCCTTCCCTCACTTCAAAAGATCCTCCTTCTAACTGAGAAAAATCTGACTTATTTAAATATAATTGACAAAGTATTGTGCAACTAAAACATCCAAAGGAAGCTGCTCTAGGGAAACAAAAGGGCAAAAAAAAGACCTGAAAATAGATACAAAACTTCCCTACAGATTAACAACACTCCCTACAAAAATATCAGCCCAAAGCAGAAGAAAAGTGCAATATAACATTCCAACATGAATAAAGAGGGATAAAATCTTGATGCAATTGCAGACAGGAAAGAAAACAATAAAAAATAAATACATGACAACATACAAGGGAACTCCCATAAGGCTATCAGCTAATTTTTCAGCAGAAACTCTGCAGACCAGAAGGGAATGGCACAATATATTTAAAGTGATGAAAGGGAAAAATCTACAATCAAGAATACTTTACCCAGCAAGGCTTTTGTTCAGATTTGATGGAGAAATCAAAAGCTTTACAGACAAGCAAAAATTAAAAGAGTTCAGCACCACCAAACCAGCTTTACAACAAATGTTAAAGAATCTTCTCTAGGCAAAAAAGAAAAGGCCACAACTAGAAACAAGAAAATTGTGAGGTGAAAAACTCAGCAGTAAAGGCAAACACACAGTAAAGGTAGGAAATCATCCACAAACAAAACTCGTAGGGAGGATAAAAGACAAGAGAAGTAAAATCATTTATATTTACAATAAGCAGTTAAGGGATACATGAAACAATTAGCTATTAAATATTATATCAAAAACAGTAATCATGAGGGGAGGAGAATACAAATGCAGGGTTTTAAAAGTGCAGTTGAAATGAAGAGATCAGCAATTAAAACAATTATGTATACAGACAGCTATAAAAAAAAAACCTCATGGTAACTGCAAACCAAAAACCTATAATAGATATACACATAAAAAAGAAAAAAGAATCCAAACATAACACTAAAGGTAGTCATCAAATCACAGGAGAAGAGAACAAAAGAAGAAGAATGGCAAAAAAAGACATACAAAAACAAATCTCAAACAGTTAACAAAATGGCAATAAGAACATACACAGTGATAATTACCTTAAATATAAACAGTCTAAATGCTTCAACCAAAAGCCACAGAGTGGTTGAATGGATACAAAAACAAGACTTGTACATATGCTGCCTACAAGAGACTCACTTCAGACCTAGGGACACATACAGACTGAAAGTGAGGGGATGGAAAAAGGTATTCCATGCAAATGGAAATCATAGTCAATGGTGAAAAGTTGAGAGCATTTCCTCTAAGATCAGGAACATAACAAGGATGCCCACTCTCACCAATTTTATTCAACATAGTTTTGGAAGTCCTAGCCACAGCAATCAGAGGAGAAAAATAAATGAAAGGAATCCAGATTGGAAAGGAAGAAGTAAAACTGTCACTGTTTGCCGATGACATGATACTATACACAGAAAATCTGAAAAATGCCACCAGAAAACTACTAGAGCTCATCAGTGAATTTGGTAAAGTTGCAGAATGCAAAATTAATATACAGAAATCTGTTGCATTTCTATACACTAACAATGAACTATCAGAAAGAGGAATTAAGGAAACATCCCATTTACCATC
The DNA here is from genome assembly GCF_028023285.1 of Balaenoptera ricei. Classification (NCBI taxonomy): domain Eukaryota; kingdom Metazoa; phylum Chordata; class Mammalia; order Artiodactyla; family Balaenopteridae; genus Balaenoptera; species Balaenoptera ricei. Next base: position 115,252,623 of record NC_082642.1, read on the forward strand.
ACATCAAAAAGAATAAAATACCTAGGAATAAACCTAGGTATAAAATAAAATAAAATACCTCAGGAGGCAAAACACCTGTACTTGGAAAACTATAAGACACTGATGAAAGAAATTGAAGATGACACTAACAGATGGAAAGATATACTGTGTTCTTGGATTGGAAGCATCAGTATTGTTAAAATGACCATACTACCCAAGGCAATCTACAGATTCAATGCAATCCATATAAAAATACCAATGGCATTTTTCACAGAACTAGAACAAATAATTTTAAAATTTGTATGGAAACATAAAAGACCCCAAATAGTCAAAACAATCTAGAGAAAGAACAGAGCTGGAAGAATCTCACTCCCTGACTTCAGACTATACTACAAAGCTACAGTAATCAAAACAGTATGGTACTGGCACAAAAACAGACACATAGAATGGAACAGGAAAGACAACCCAGAAATAAACCCATGCACTATGGTCAATTAATCTATGACAAAGGAGGCAAGAATATACAATGGAGAAAAGACAGTCTCTTTGATAAGTGGTGCTGGGAAAACTGGACAGCTACATGTAAAAGAATGAAATTAGAACACTCTCTAACACTGTATACAAAATAAACTCAAAATGGATTAAATACCTAAATGTAAGACCAGATACTATGAAACTCCTTGAGGAAAACATAGGCAGAACATTCTTTGACATAAACTGCAGCAATATTTATTTTGGATCCCTCTCCTAAAGCAAAGGAAACAAAAGCAAAAATAAACAAATGGGACCTAAATAAAACTAAAAGTTTTTCACAGCAAAGGAAACCATCATCAAAACAAAAAGACAACCTACTTAATGGGAGAAAATATTTGCAAATGATATGACCTATAAGGGGTTAATATTCAACATATATAAACAGCTCATATAATTCAACATCAAAAAAATAAAAATTAAAAAATGGGCAGAAGGACTGAATATATATTTTTCCAAAGAAGAAATGCAGATGGCCAACAGGCACATGAAAAGATGCTCTACATCACTAATAATCAGGGAAATGCAAATCAAAACCACAATGAGATATCACCTCATACTGGTCAGAATGGCTATCATCAAAAAAAACACAAATAACAAATGTTGGCGAGGATGTGGAGAAAAGGGAACCCTCCTACAGTGTTGGTAGGAATGTAAATTGGTGCAGCCACTGTGGAAAACAGTACAGAGGTTTCTCAAAAAAACTAAAAATAGAACTACAGTATGATCCAGCAATTCCACTCCTGGGTAAATATTGAAAAAAACCAAAAACACTAATTCGAAAAGGTATTGATACATGGACCCCAACGTTCATAGCAGCATTAGTTACAATTGGCAAGGTATGGAAGCAACCTAAGTATCCATCAACAGATGACTGGATAAAGAAAATGTGATATATATATATATATATATATATATATATATATATATATATATACATATATATATATATATATATATATATATATATACATACACACATAGACACAATGGGATACTACTCGGCCATAAAAAAAAATGAAATTTTGCCATTTGCAGCAACGTGTATGGACCTGGAGGGCATAATGCTAGGTGAAATACATCAGACAGAGAAAAACAAATACTACAAGATATCACTTATACACGAAATCTAAAAAAATACAATAAACTAGTGAACATAACAAAAAGAAGCAGACTCACAGATACAGAGAACAAACTAGTGGTTACCAGTGCGGGGAAGGGTGAAGGGGTGAGGGAGTGGGAGGTACAAACTATTGGGTGTAAGATAAGCTACAAAGATGTATTGTACAACTTGGGGAATATAGCCAATATCTTGTAATAATTGTAAATGGAGTGTAACCTTTAAAAAATAAATAGATACATTAACACAGGGAAGACTTGGTCACCAAAGGAAGCTGATGGTCAGTCAATAGGAAGATTTGAAATGGTACCTAGTAAAATTTAGGAAAGAAATGGAAGAAACAGAATCATTTCATAAATAAAGACTAAATTACAAATAGCATAAGAAGAAATAGACCCTATAGAAAGCACAGCAGGACACAGAGTATACATATGGAAAAAATGAAGTATAAGGGAAATAAGCAAAAAGATTTTTTTAAAGTAAATATGGGGTTTCCCTGGTGGCTCAGTGGTTGAGAATCTGCCTGCCAATGCAGGGGACACGGGTTCGAGCCCTGGTCTGGGAAGATCCCACATGCCGTGGAGCAACTAGGCCCGTGAGCCACAACTACTGAGCCTGCATGTCTGGAGCTTGTGCTCTGCAACAAAAGAGGCCGCGACAGTGAGAGGCCTGCGCACCGCGATGAAGAGTGGCCCCCGCTCACCACAACTAGAGAAAGCCCTCGCACAGAAACGAAGACCTAACACTGCCAAAAATAAAAAATAAATTAATTAATTAAAAAAAAAAAGAAGAAAAGATTTTTTTAAATTAATGTTATAAATGGTAGGCAAAAATGATTCAAAATATGAATAATTGGAGTTCTTCCAGTTGGAGGAAATACAAAAGAATGGAGTAAAGCAAACACTAGAAAATGCTGTGAAATAGGACTTGAATTTGTATATTAAAAAGCATATCCAAGATATGGAAAAAAACTATCTCAGAATGATCAATACCAAGACATATCCTACTAACATATACCCTGCCAACACAAGATGTAGCCTACTAACACTAGTAGCACACTTTGAGAATCTGGGCAAAAACATTGTGTCATTTATAAGGGAAAGAAAGACAAGTTGGCATAGCTAGAGTCAATGCTAACAGAAACAGAACAATATTTATCAGATACTTGAGGAAAGTTTGAGCCAAGGATTTTAAATCCATCCAAGATATCCTTCAAGTGTCAAAGGTACAGGCAAAAATTTCTGCAAATTCATAGACTGAGGGAATACTATCTGCATTAGGCCTTGCTGAAGTACCTCCCAAAGAACAAAATTGACCCAAGCAGAAAAATGATCAGGGAAACATCAGCAAAAGTCCTCAGAGTGGGCTTCCCTGGTGGCGCAGTGGTTGAGAATCTGCCTGCCAATGCAGAGGATATGGGTTCGAGCCCTGGTCTGGGAAGATCCCACATGCCGCGGAGCAACTGGGCCCGTGAGCCACAATTACTGAGCCTGCCCGTCTGGAGCCTGTGCTCCGCAACGAGAGAGGCCGCGATAGTGAGAGGCCCGCGCACCGCGATGAAGAATGGCCCCCACTTGCCGCAACTAGAGAAAGCCCTCACACAGAAACGAAGACCCAACACAACCATAAAAAGAAGTAAATAAATAAACCCAAAGTTAAAAAAAAAAAAAAAAAAAAGTCCTCAGAGTGAACACTGAATGTATTTAACAATGAAACTACGGCTAAAACAAGGACTAACATAAGGGTTACAAAATAAAATGTAATATGATGATTGTATTTATATAAGCTTTCACTATGGAGGCTGTTATATTAAAAATTATAGTTCTTATGATATTTTTATTCTAGTGACTGTCCTTATAGTTAGACTTTTACATCAAACTCTTAGAACCCTCTTTCTTCAGGCAGTATCTATTGACTCCTACTATGAACATCAAGTGAATTAGCTTGTAACTCCTTCCTTTCTTTTCTTTGTAGCTTTCTCTACTCAATTTTAGTTAACAATATTATTATTTATTATGGGCTGAATTGTGTCCTCCCAAAAGGCATGAGGTATGTATATGCTTATTTTATAAGATAAAATGACATGTCTTTTTCCAAAGTGATTGTACCACTTTATATTCTCACCAACAATGTGTGAGAGATTCAGTTATTTCACCACCTTGCCAGCATATGGTGTTGACAGTCATTTTAATTTTAGCCATTCTGATGATTATATAGTGACTCATTGTAATTTTGGGGTTTGTATTTCCCAGTGACTAATGATGTTAAGGAAGTTTTATGTGTGTTTCATTGTTTTTCCCCATGACCGGAGCTTACTCATTGGTACTAAACTGTCTAAACCCTCAAAATCCTGTTAGGATCATGAACAAAATTGCTTTAGACCTTTGATTTGGAAGGTGTCACAATTTTCAAATTTAATCTTCCTCTTCTCTTTTCATTATTCAAAGCTTCTTTCTTTCAGGAAACATTTTAGTTTTATTTTATAAAGTTTCCAAGCTACTTCTGTTAAAATTATTCCTAGATATTTTATGTATTGATATTTGTAGCTAAACAAGATATCTTTTTAAAAATATTTTCTCTATTTGTTGATACTATATTTGAAAAGTTGATTTGTAGATATTCATCCTGCATCCAGCCAGGATGCAGGATAACTTATAACTTACAAGAAAGTTTATAACTTTCTTGTAAGTTATAATAGTTTTTCAGTTCTAGTTATAATCATATCACATTAAATAAGTTTTTTTCAAACAGATCTTTTCCTTTAGCTTTTCTATTGCATTGCCTATAATAGTGGTGCTCAAACAAGGTGATTTTTGCCTCTCAAGAGATATTTGGCAATGTGTGGAAACAGTTTTCCCACAACTGGAGAAGGTTCCATCTAGTAGGTAGAGGCCAGGGATGCTGCTAGACACCTTACAATGCAAAGGATTACTCCACATAACAAGGGTCATTTGCCTCAAAATGTCAGTAGTACTGAGGTTGAGAAACGCTGCTTGAGAACATTCAGAAAAAACAATAAGTAGTGCTGAGCATAATGAAGTCTTGTCTTATTCCCAATTTAATGTGAATTTCTATCATTCATTAACAAGTATAAAATTGGATATAAATTAGTAATTATAAAAGTGAGAATTTATTCAAGAATGCTTTGTCAACTAGTATTTCTCCAGTGGTGACAAGCTCACCATGGCAGTGATTTTCAAGATGTGTGACTTGTAGAAATGGTGTGAAGAGGTAGGAAAAGAAGTCCACTATGTGGACCATTTCCCACTAGAATTGCTAAAGCATAAAGCACTATATGATGTTAATATCAGCCAGACTACTTTGGACCTGCCTGTAGAAGCCCATGCCCTTATATTTTGCTTGTAAACAATGATATTGTTCACAGTGAAGCTCTTTGCGTTAAAAGCATCTGTGAGCTTAGTATTTGTATGTCTGAATAGGTCTATTCTACCCTAACTCTACTAATTTCCCCCCTCAGCATTTTGAAGATGTTTTTTCATTTCTTTGCTTCTAATATTGAGATACATCAGGTTTTCTTAAATGATGACTTAGGCAAACTTTTTCATCCTTGATGCTCTAAAATTTCACTGTAATGGATCTTTCTCAGTTTCTTTCCTCTTGGAACTCTAATTAGATCTTTTGTTGGAACTCCATGTTTTAACATTTTAAAGACCATTTCTTTACTCCTTTGTCAGAGAATCTTAGCTTACTTCTAGACCACTCATTTGATTAGCTGTGTGTATTTGAATATTCAGCCCATTTGTTAACTTGAATTTTTCCAGGATATCTAGTTGGTTCTTTCTTATGATCACTTGTTCTTGTTTAGAACAAGATACTTTTTTTTTTTTTTAATGTCTGAAACATTTATATTAACATATTTCCATACATATTTCCATACAAATACAAATATAAGATTTTTAGAAATTTCATGTAATGTCTGAAACATTTATATTAACATGTTTCCATACAAATAACCCAATGAAAGTTTAGTATTAGTTGTTTTGTTTGTTTGTTTATACTGCAGGTTCTTATTAGGCATCAGTTTTATACACATCAGTGTATATATGTCAATCCCAATCGCCCAATTCAGCACACCACCATCCCCACCCCACCGCAGTTTTCCCCCCTTGGTGTCCATATGTCCATTCTCTACATCTGTGTCTCAACTTCTGCCCTGCAAACTGGCTCATCTGTACCATTTTTCTAGGTTCCGCATACATGCATTAATATACGATATTTGTTTTTCTCTTTCTGACTTACTTCACTCTGTATGACAGTCTCTAGATCCATCCACGTCTCAACAAATGACTCAATTTCGTTCCTTTTTATGGCTGAGTAATATTCCATTGTATATATGTACCACATCTTCTTTATACATTCGTCTGTTGATGGGCATTTAGGTTGCTTCCATGACCTGGCTATTGTAAATAGTGCTGCAATGAACATTCGGGTGCATGTGTCTTTTTGAATTACGGTTTTCTCTGGGTATATGCCCAGTAGTGGGATTGCTGGGTCATATGGTAATTCTATTTTTAGTTTTTTAAGGAACCTCCATATTGTTCTCCATAGTGGCTGTATCAATTTACATTCCCACCAACAGTGCAAGAGGGTTCCCTTTTCACCACACCCTCTCCAGCATTTGTTGTTTGTAGATTTTCTGATGATGCCCATTCTAACAGGAGTGAGGTGATACCTCATTGTAGTTTTGATTTGCATTTCTCTAATAATTAGTGATGTTGAGCATCTTTTCATGTGCTTCGTGGCCATCTGTATGTCTTCTTTGGAGAAATGTCTATTTAGGTCTTCTGCCCATTTTTGGATTGGGGTGTTTGTTTCTTTGATATTGAGCTGAATGAGCTGTTTATATATTTTGGAGATTAATCCTTTGTCCGTTGATTCATTTGCAAATATTTTCTCCCATTCTGAGGGTTGTCTTTTCGTCTTGTTTATGGTTTCCTTTGCTGTGCAAAAGCTTTGAAGTTTCATTAGGTCCCACTTGTTTATTTTTGTTTTTATTTCCATTACTCTAGGAGGTGGATCAAAAAAGATCTTGCTGTGATTTATGTCAAAGAGTGTTCTTCCTATGTTTTCCTCTAAGAGTTTTATAGTGTCCAGTCTTATATTTAGGTCTCTAATCCATTTTGAGTTTACTTTTGTGTATGGTGTTAGGGAGTATTCTAATTTCATTCTTTTACATGTAGCTGTCCAGTTTACCCAGCACCATTTATTGAAGAGACTGTCTTTTCTCCATTGTATATCTTTGCCTCCTTTGTCATAGATTAGTTGACCATAGGTGCGTGGGTTAATGTCTGGGCTTTCTATCTTCTTCCATTGATCTATGTTTCTGTTTTTGTGCCAGTACCATATTGTCTTGATTACTGTAGTTTTGTAGTATAGTCTGAAGTCAGGGAGTCTGATTCCTCCAGCTCCATTTTTTTGCCTCAAGACTGCTTTGCCTATTCGGGGTCTTTTGTGTCTCCATACAAATTTTAAGATGATTTGTTCTAGCTCCGTAAAAAATGCCATTGGTAATTTGATAGGGATTGCATTGAATCTGTAGATTGCTTTGGGTAGTATACTCATTTTCACAATGTTGATTCTTCCAATCCAAGAACATGGTATCTCTCTCCATCTGTTGGTATCATCTTTAATTTCTTTCATCAGTGTCTTATAGTTTTCTGCATACAGGTCTTTTGTCTCCCTAGGTAGGTTTATTCCTAGGTATTTTATTCTTTTTGTTGCAATGGTAAATGGGAGTGTTTCCATAATTTCTCTTTCAGATTTTTCATCATTAGTGTATAGGAATGCAAGAGATTTCTGTGCATTAATTTTGTATCCTGCAACTTTACCATATTCATTAATTAGCTCTAGCAGTTTTCTGGTGGCAGTTTTAGGATTCTCTATGTATAGTATCATGTCATCCGCAAACAGTGACAGTTTTACTTCTTCTTTTCCAATTTGTATTCCTTTTATTTCTTTTTCTTCTCTGATTGCCGTGGCTAGGACTTCCAAAACTATGTTGAATAATAGTGGTGAGAGTGGACATCCTTGTCTCGTTCCTGATCTTAGAGGAAATGCTTTCAGTTTTTCACCATTGAGAATGATGTTTGCTGTGGGTTTGTCATATATGGCCTTTATTATGTTGAGGTAGGTTCCCTCTATGCCCACTTTCTGGAGAGTTTTTATCAGAAATGGGTGTTGAATTTTGTCAAAAGCTTTTTCTGCATCTATTGAGATGATCATATGGTTTTTATTCTTCAATTTGTTAATATGGTGTATCACATTGATTGATTTGCGTATATTGAAGAATCCTTGCATCCCTGGGATAAATCCCACTTGATCGTGGTGTATGATCCTTTTAATGTGTTGTTGGATTCTATTTGCTAGTATTTTGTTGAGGATTTTTGCATCTATATTCATCAGTGATATTAGTCTGTAATTTTCTTTTTTTGTAGTGTCTTTGTCTGGTTTTGGTATCAGGGTGATGGTGGCCTCATAGAATGAGTTTGGGAGTGTTCCTTCCTATGCAATTTTTTGGAAGAGTTTGAGAAGGATGGGTGTTAGCTCTTCTCTAAATGTTTGATAGAATTCACCTGGGAAGCCATCTGGTCCTGGACTTTTGTTTGTTGGAAGATTTTTAATCACAGTTTCAATTTCATTACTTGTGATTGGTCTGTTCATATTTTCTATTTCTTCCTGGTTCAGTCTTGGAAGGTTATACCTTTCTAAGAATTTGTCCATTTCTTCCAGGTTGTCCATTTTATTGGCATAAAGTTGCTTGTAGTAGTCTCTTAGGATGCTTTGTATTTCTGCAGTGTCTGTTGTAACTTCTCCTTTTTCATTTCTGATTTTATTGATTTGAGTCCTCTCCCTCTTTTTCTTGATGAGTCTGGCTAATGGCTTATCAATTTTGTTTATCTTCTCAAATAACCAACTTTTAGTTTTATTGATCTTTGCTATTGTTTTCTTTGTTTCTATTTCATTTATTTCTGCTCTGATCTTTATGATTTCTTTCCTTCTGCTAACTTTGGGTTTTGTTTGTTCTTCTTTCTCTAGTTTCTTTAGGTGTAAGGTTAGATTGTTTACTTGAGATTTTTCTTGTTTCTTTAGGTAGGCTTGTATAGCTATAAACTTCCCTCTTAGAACCGCTTTTGCTGCATCCCATAGGTTTTGGGTCGTCGTGTTTTCATTGTCATTTGTCTCTAGGTATTTTTTGATTTCCTCTTTGATTTCTTCAGTGATCTCTTGGTTATTTAGTAACGTATTGTTTAGCCTCCATGTGTTTGTCCTTTTTACGTTTTTTTCCCTGTAATTCATTTCTAATCTCATAGCGTTGTGGTCAGAAAAGATGCTTGATATGATTTCAATTTTCTTAAATTTACTGAGGCTTGATTTGTGACCCAAGATGTGATCTATCCTGGAGAATGTTCCGTGTGCACTTGAGAAGAACGTGTAATCTGCTGTTTTTGGATGGAATGTCCTATATATATCAATTAAATCTATCTGGTCTATTGTGTCATTTAAAGCTTCTGTTTCCTTATTTATTTTCATTTTGGATGATCTGTCCATTGGTGTAAGTGGAGTGTTAAAGTCCCCCACTATTATTATGTTACTGTCGATTTCCTCTTTTATAGCTGTTAGCAGTTGCCTTATGTATTGAGGTGCTCCTATGTTGGGTGCATATATATTTATAAATGTTATATCTTCTTCATGGATTGATCCCTGGATCATTATGTAGTGTCCTTCCTTGTCTCTTGTAACATTCTTTATTTTAAAGTCTATTTTATCTGATATGAGTATAGCTACTCCAGCTTTCTTTTGATTTCCCTTTGCATGGAATATCTTTTTCCATCCCCTCACTTTCAGTCTGTATGTGTCCCTAGGTCTAAAGTGGGTCTCTTGTAGACAGCATATATATGGGTCTTGTTTTTGTATCCATTCAGCCAGTCTATGTCTTTTGGTTGGGGCATTTAATCCATTCACGTTTAAGGTAATTATCGATATGTATGTTCCTATGACCATTTTCTTAATTGTTTAGGGTTTGTTTTTGTAGGTCCTTTTCTTCTCTTGTGTTTCCCACTTAGAGAAGTTCCTTTAGCATTTGTTGTAGAGCTGGTTTGGTGGTGCTGAATTCTCTTAGCTTTTGCTTGTCTGTAAAGCTTTTGATTTCTCCATCAAATCTAAATGAGATCCTTGCCGGGTAGAGTAATCTTGGTTGTAGGTTCTTCCCTTTCATCACTTTAAGTATATCATGCCACTCCCTTCTGGCTTGCAGAGTTTCTGCTGAGAAATCAGCTGTTAACCTTATGGGAGTTCCCTTGTATGTTATTTGTCGTTTTTCCTTTGCTGCTTTCAATAATTTTTCTTTGTCTTTAATTTTTGCCACTTTGATTACTATGTGTCTCGGCGTGTTTCTCCTTGGGTTTATCCTGTATGGGACTCTCTACACTTCCTGGACTTGGGTGGCTATTTCCTTTCCCATGTTAGGGAAGTTTTCGACTATAATCTCTTCAAATATTTTCTCTGGTCCTTTCTCTCTCTCTTCTCCTTCTGGGACCCCTATAATACGAATGTTGTTGCGTTTAATGTTGTCCCAGAGGTCTCTTAGGCTGTCTTCATTTCTTTTCATTCTTTTTTCTTTAGTCTGTTCCGCAGCAGTGAATTCCATCATTCTGTCTTCCAGGTCACTTATCCGTTCTTCTGCCTCAGTTATTCTGCTATGGATTCCTTCTAGTGTAGTTTTCATTTCAGTTATTGTATTGGTCATCTCTGTTTGTTTGTTCTTTAATTCTTCTAGGTCTTTGTTAATCATTTCTTGCATCTTCTCAATCTTTGCCTCCATTCTTATTCCAAGGTCCTGGATCATCTTCACTATCATTATTCTGAATTCTTTTTCTGGAAGGTTGCCTATCTCCACTTCATTTAGTTGTTTCTCTGGGGTTTTTTCTTGTTCCTTCATCTGGTACATAGCCCTCTGCCTTTTCATCTTCTCTATCTTTCTGTAACTGTGGTTTTTGGTCCACAGGCTGCAGGATTATAGTTTTTCTTGCTTCTGTTGTCTGCCCTCTGGTGGTTGAGGCTATCTAAGAGGCTTGATGGGAGGCTCTGGTGGTGGGTAGAGCTGACTGTTGCTGTGGTGGTCAGAGCTCAGTAAAACCTTAATCCACTTGACTGTTGATGGGTGGGGCTGGGTTCCCTCCCTGTTGCTGTGGCGGTCAGAGCTCAGTAAAACCTTAATCCACTTGACTGTTGATGGGTGGGGCTGGGTTCCCTCCCTGTTGGCTGTTTTGCCTGAGGCAACCCAACACTGGAGCCTACCCGTGCTCTTTGGTGGGGTTAATGGCAGACTCTGGGAGGGCTCACGCCAAGGAGAACTTCCCAGAACCTCTGCTGCCAGTGTCCTTATCCCCACGGTGAAACAGAGCCACCACTCGCCTCTGCAGGAGACCCCCCAACACCAGCAGGTAGGTCTGGTTCAGTCTCCCCCAGGCTCACTGCTCCTTCCCCTGGGTCCTGATGCACACATTACTTTGTGTGTGCCCTCCAAGAGTGGGGTCTCTGTTTCCCCCAGTCCCGTCAAAGTCCTGCAATCCAATTCCCACTAGGCTTCAAAGTCTGATTCTCTAGGAATTCCTCCTTCCGTTGCCTGACCCCCAGGTTGGGAAGCCTGACGTGGGGCTCAGAACCTTTACTCCAGTGGGTGGACTTCTGTGGTATAAGTGTTCGCCAGTCTGTGAGTCACCCACCCAGCAGTTATGGGGTTTGATTTTACTCTGATTGCGCCCCTCCTACCGTCTCACTGTGGCTTCTCCTCTGTCCTTGGACGTGGGGTATCCTCCTTGGTGAAGTCCAGGGTCTTCCTGTCAATGATTGTCCAGCAGCCAGTTGTGATTCTGGTGCTCTCGCAAGAGGGAGTGACAGCACGTCCTTCTACTCCGCCATCTTGGTTAATCCAAGATACTTTTTTTTTAATGTGCAATCTTTATTAATACAAATGTAACATAACAAGTGGGCATTGAACATTTTAAAGCATACATGACATATGGATTTTTGCACAGTGATTGCAGTAGTAATGACAAGCTAAAAACATTCACCCAACATAGGAATGAATAGAAGAACAGAGTAAACATGGACATACATTCAAAAGAAAGGGGACGTGGGGGGCTGTTCAATTCATATAAAGTTTCAGTTATGCAAGATGAATAAGTTCCAAAGATCTGTTGTACAACATAGTACCTATAGTTAACAAGACTGCATTTTAAAAAATTTTATTTATTTATTTATTTATGGCAGCGTTGGGTCTTAGTTGCATCAGGTGGGATCTTCGTTGAGGCATGTGGGATATTTCCTTGTGGCGCAGGGGCTCTTTGTTGTGGCACGTGGTTTTTTTTTTTTTCTCTCTCTCTCTAGTTGAGGTGCGCGAGTTCAGTAGTTGTGGTGCGCGGTCTTAGTTGCCCCGTGGCCTGTGGGGTCTTTGTTCCATGACCAGGGATGGAACCCGTGTCCCCTGCATTGGAAGGCGGATTATTTATCACTGGACCACCAGGGAAGTCCCAACAATACTGTATTGTGCACTTAAAAATTTAAGTGGGTAGATTTCAAATTAAGTATTCTTACCACAATTTAAAAAAATAAAATAAAAGAAGCTTGGTTCAAAAATAAGTAGTTTTAGCAAAACATAAACATAAAAGTTGAAATCAAGCTTTTTAAGCAATTCAACATCACATTTCATGAACACCATAATAGAGAATATTTATCAGACAGTTAATTAATCCTTCCTCAGCTCCACCACTAAGTAGCAGTATGACTTTGGGTAAGTTACTGCTTTGTCTTAGTGTCATCTGTAAAATGGAGATAAAAAAGAACCTATCTCATAGGCTTGTGGTGATGATTAAATATGTAGAACAAGAAACTTCTAATATTAAATGTTTTAAGATTCTGTCTCAATTTCAGTGACATGTTTTCTTATGCTAAGTGCTTCCACTGGGCTTCCCTGGTGGCGCAGTGGTTGAGAATCTGCCTGCCAATGCAGGGGACACGGGTTCGAGCTCTGGTCTGGGAAGATCCCACATGCCGCAGAGCAACTAGGCCCATGAGCCACAACTACTGAGCCTGCGCGTCTAGAGCCTGTGCTCCGCAACAAGAGAGGCCGCAATAGTGAGAGGCCCGCGCACCGCGATGGAGAGTGGCCCCCACTTGCCGCAACTAGAGAAAGCCCTCGCATAGAAACGAAGACCCAACACAGCCAAAAATAAATAAATAAATAAATTTATAAGTGCTTCCATTATATACTGGCTTTCCAAGTTTAAGAAATGGCACTGTTTATTATACAAATAATATAATGGTGAAAAACTCAATGGTGAAAAACTGAAAGCATTTCCTCTAAGATCAGGAACAAGACAAGGATGTCCACTCTCACCACTATTATTCAACATAGTTCTGGAAGTCCTAGCCACGGCAATCAGAGAAGAAAAAGAAATAAAAGGAATACAAATTGGAAAAGAAGAAGTAAAACTGTCACTGTTTGCGGATGACATGATACTATACATAGAGAATCCTAAAACTGCCACCAGAAAACTGCTAGAGCTAATCAATGAATATGGTAAAGTTGCAGGATACAAAATTAATGCACAGAAATCTCTTGCATTCCTATACACTAATGATGAAAAATCTGAAAGAGAAATTAAGGAAACACTCCCATTTACCAATGCAACAAAAAGAATAAAATACCTAGGAATAAACCTACCTAGGGAGACAAAGGACCTGTATGCAGAAAACTATAAGACACTGATGAAAGAAATTAAAGATGATACCAACAGATGGAGAGATATACCATGTTCTTGGATTGGAAGAATCAACATTGTGAAAATGAGTATAATACCCAAAGCAGTCTACAGATTCAATGCAATCCCTATCAAATTACCAATGGCATTTTTTACGGAGCTAGAACAAATCATCTTAAAATTTGTATGGAGACACAAAAGACCCCGAGTAGCCAAAGCAGTCTTGAGGCAAAAAAATGGAGCTGGAGGAATCAGACTCCCTGACTTCAGACTATACTACAAAGCTACAGTAATCAAGACAATATGGTACTGGCACAAAAACAGAAACATAGATCAATGGAACAAGATAGAAAGCCCAGAGATTAACCCACGCACCTATGGTCAACTAATCTATGACAAAGGAGGCAAAGATATACAATGGAGAAAAGACAGTCTCTTCAATAAGTGGTGCTGGGAGAACTGGACAGCTACATGTAAAAGAATGAAATTAGAATACTCCCTAACACCATACACAAAAATAAACTCAAAATGGATTAGAGACCTAAATATAAGACTGGACACTATAAAACTCTTAGAGGAAAACATAGGAAGAACACTCTTTGACATAAATCACAGCAAGATCTTTTTTGATCCACCTCCTAGAGTAATGGAAATAAAAACAAAAATAAACAAGTGGGACCTAATGAAACTTCAAAGCTTTTGCACAGCAAAGGAAACCATAAACAAGACGAAAAGACAACCTTCAGAATGGGAGAAAATATTTGCAAATGAATCAACGGACAAAGGATTAATCTCCAAAATATATAAACAGCTCATTCAGCTCAATATTAAAGAAACAAACACCCCAATCCAAAAATGGGCAGAAGACCTAAATAGACATTTCTCCAAAGAAGACATACAGACGGCCACGAAGCACATGAAAAGATGCTCAACATCACTAATTATTAGAGAAATGCAAATCAAAACTACAATGAGGTATCACCTCACTCCTGTTAGAATGGGCATCATCAGAAAATCTACAAACAACAAATGCTGGAGAGGGTGTGGAGAAAAGGGAACCCTCTTGCACTGTTGGTGGGAATGTAAATTGATACAGCCACTATGGAGAACAATATGGAGGTTCCTTAAAAAACTAAAAATAGAATTACCATATGACCCAGCAATCCCACTACTGGGCATATACCCAGAGAAAACCGTAATTCAAAAAGACACATGCACCCGAATGTTCATTGCAGCACTATTTACAATAGCCAGGTCATGGAAGCAACCTAAATGCCCATCAACAGACGAATGTATAAAGAAGATGTGGTACATATATACAATGGAATATTACTCAGCCATAAAAAGGAACGAAACTGAGTCATTTGTTGAGACGTGGATGGATCTAGAGACTGTCATACAGAGTGAAGTAAGTCAGAAAGAGAAAAACAAATATCGTATATTAATGCATGTATGTGGAACCTAGAAAAATGGTACAGATGAGCCAGTTTGCAGGGCAGAAGTTGAGACACAGATGTAGAGAATGGACATATGGACACCAAGGGGGGAAAACTGCGGTGAGATGGGGATGGTGGTGTGCTGAATTGGGCGATTGGGATTGACATGTATACACTGATGTGTATAAAATTGATGCCTAATAAGAACCTGCAGTATAAAAAAACAAACAAAACAACTAATACTCAACTTTCATTGGGTTATTTGTATGGAAATATGTTAATATAAATGTTTCAGACATTACATGAAATTTCTAAAAATCTTATATTTGTATGTGTATGGAAATATGTATGGAAATATGTTAATATAAATGTTTCAGACATTACATGAAATTTCTAAAAATCCTATATGTTCTGGTATAATGTTATATGTAATAATCCTAGTTATTACTTTAAAATGTATATCTCAGAAATAACTAATTTTCTTGTCAACTGCATTATTATGAACTTTCATCAAATCTTTAACCGTGGTCATTTTCAAGTCTTTTGTCATTTACAGACAGTTCTGGGTGTACTCTGATGATTTTGCAAATATGTTCCTATAAAAGGGTTTCATCTTCAAGAAATTCATGGAAAAGACTCTGACAAGTACAGGTTTCTGGTAACTGACTGTACTGCTGAACTGAATGAATAAGCATTTTCAGAACTCTAATGAAAAACTGATGAACTCATAAAAGTGCTAACAAAAGATCAAGATGAAAAAAAAAATTAATTACATGGGACTGAGTGAACTGATGAGGATGAGTATAATTTTTGTGACTTTCTGTCTGAATTAAAAAAAAAAAATCCCACAAGGACTCAGAGGCAAAGAATATACAACTCAATTTTCACTGCAAAGTAAAGGAGCTGTTACAGTGGAGGATTACTGGACTGAATGTCAATATTATGACATAGTATGAGTGTGTTTCATGTTTGGTAATTGCAATCATTGTTGCTTTTGTTGTGGTCATCCATGTACAATGCTTGGTGTCAGTCTATTTATCTCTTGTAAAAATAAAAAATTAAAAAAAATTAAAAAAAAAAAGAAATGGCATTGTTTATTATACAAATAACAGAATACATAATCTGAGCAGGTGCTGTTTTTAGATACTTTACATACTTAATCCTCTTATTAACTTTATGAACTAAGTAATATTAATCCTACTTTACAGATGACTAAACTGTGTCAATGAGTGAGGTAAATAAAAACTTATTCAAGGCCATGGAGCCGGTCAGTTTTAAAGACAGGACACAATCCTATAGCGCCCCCTTTCTTCCCAGGTGGTACTAGCCACCTGAGGTCCCTGGGTCTGATCCAAGCTTGCATGCTCATTGTTTGCTCCTGAAAGCAATTACCCCAGTAGCTGCTAGGTAGCCCACAGTGGAGGGGGTAGGGCCATCCCAACACTTGTCTGTAGTGTCTTAATTGCCTAAGTACCCTCCTGTTCCCTATGCCTACCTCCAGTTGTGGAAATGCACCTGGGTTGCAGCTGCCTATTCACTGTATATCTTTCAAGTGAGAGTCACCTTTTCTAGACCAAGGGTTCTTGTTTAAGTTTTAGCTTTGCATTTACTTAGAAAACCCTACTATTTTGTAAACTTAAGATTTGTATACAAGCTAGGGGAGGAGAACATTAGGGAGACCTAAGGTTTCACTACTTAATTTCTGCTATATCCACTTGGACTAGCTGAATTTACCAAATCCTGACTCTGTATCTGGGTGTTGAGGAAAGCCTTTTTTTTTTTAATGCACCCACTGTACCTCAGCTTTCACCAAACTCACATTAATGAACCTAACCCTTCTTGTGCTCCAATATCAATCTCTTTACACATAATTATAATGCAAAACAGATTTATTTGTGAGGTGAAAACGAAAGCACACTTCTGTCAAATGGAGAAGATCAAGATTCTTAAGTAGCTGACTTTGGGACCTGCTGGGTGGGAAGATTTGCTGTGTTGCCTTCAGATGTTGTCTCTTTACCTGATGTTTCAGATGCTTCAGCAGCTTTTTCAGGCTGTCCTTCGCTCTGGGCCACCTTTTCTAAGTCCTTCTGATAGTTAAGCTGGTATTCCAGATAGCTTATGTTCCTGGTCTGTTCATCCAGGAACTTTTTCATGAAGCGTGAGAGCTACAGAAATAAAACAAGGAAGAACTCATCAAGGCCCTTGTCTGCCATGGGAGGCAATCTACTATCTTGCTACCCAAATTATAGCTCAGTCCTAGTCCAGCAGTCCTAGGAGCTTGTCAGAAATGCAGAATCCTGAATCCCTTCCAGGCCTACTAGATCAGAATCTATATTTTAAGAAGCGACTAGGCAATTCATATGCATATTGAAGTTCAAAGAGCACTGATCTATGACCTTCAAGACCTCCAGATGAATACAAACATCCACTTTCAATGAGTATGAGTGTTAAGGCAACTCATCAAAAGTACAGATTAATTTAAGTAATAAGCTACTACTGCAATGTTTTTCCACCCTATCTCAATGACATGTAAGTTTCTAGTAGGCTCCCAGACCCCATTCAAGGATTTAAATTTTAGTGTTCTGGCATAAGTCTCAGGCATTTGATCATTTTCAGGGCTCCTCAACGAGTCCAATATGCATCTAGGTTGAAAACTTTTCTACTAGGTCATTTTCTTCACTTCAACTTCCAGAGAAGTTAAAGGGTTGGTGAGAAATAAGTTACCACTGCGATCTAGAGTGCTCACTGTTAACCGAGAATACTTCAGAGAAGTCTGTAGAATAGGTCACCCCTGACATTCACTTTTGTAGGGGCAGTCTAGGACAGTGGTTCTCAAGATGTGTTTATTTATATCCAGAGTGCATTATTCCTGAAAAGCCTTCTTCCCATCTTGTATTGAGTTGCATTTCTCCTTACCAGGACACCTACTCCTCCCACTTCCCAACTACTCCAAGAAATAAGTTCATATATTTCCTTGGGGGGAAATTGACACATTAGATAATCCATTGCCTTGGGCTCTTTCCCAAAAGCAAGCCATAATCCAGAAGTGAAAGATGACACTGCTTTCAGAACCAGTTTACTACTTACATTGGTTTCTTTATTCTTAGAAGCCAAGGTCTTCAGTTCTTGCAGCAGCGTGTTTAACGCTTTCTCCAACTGCAGAGCAGACTCTATAGCTTGTTTGCCAGTTCCCCAGTTATCTATATCGGGCCTCTGTTGGAGAGAAACAGGGGCGTCACTATCCTACCTGAGGCACAGCTTGGTTACATCCTACTTCCTGGGTAGAATTATGACTAGGTTCGCAGAGGTCAATGATTTCCACACTTCCTGGCACAATGGAATCAGTGGAGCACCTTAAATACTGATGTCTGGCTTTCAACTGCAGACATTCTGACTTAATTGGTACAGAGGAGCAGGGTTTTTTAAAGCTCTCCAGGTGACTTTAATGTTCTACAAAGCATGGGTACCACTAGCACAGTTATATGCACTATTCCATTAGCTTTGGGATTTCATTAGCTTTGGATGGTGGTTCAGTTCAGTCACCAGACATTTAGTTTTCTTTATAGACCTGGAGTTAAAAGACACCCCCTCAGATAAGTAGGAATGTTTCTAAATGTAATACCTTCGACTAAGGCTCAGATTGTTTCTTTAGTGTCTGTTCCAGTGAAAAAAAGTTTGTTTTACTACATCGAAGAGACGGCTGTATTAAATACCTGAGCGTACATCTGAATTAAAGATCTAATATAGGATACTAACAGCTCTAGGAAGAGACCAGTAGTTCTTCTCAAACTATACAGAGGATTAGAATCATCTGGAGAGCTTGGTAAGACACAGCTCCTTGGGCCCCACCCTTAGAGAGTCTGATTCAGTTTATCAGAGTGGGGTCAATGAGTCTGCATTTCCAGTGAGCTCCCAGGTGATGCTGGTGCTGCTGGCCCAGAGGTGACACTTTGTAAGTCTCCTTGAGAAAAGCCAAACATACATTTAGAGGCTAAAGTTCACTCAAAATGATATGAAGAGGCTACAAAGAAGACACATGCTTGCCCTCAAATCCCATGTAGGAACATGAGTAAGCTAGCAAGTCAGGTAGCAACTAATAATTTAGTTCTCTAGACCCAGCGAAGGCCCCATGGAGATCATCATAACAAAGTTACATAGTCACCTTAATCACCGGAAGGCAGACTTTACACTTATATTTTCTTAGATATTTTATGAATTGCTTTGCATGCTCCCTCTTCACCTCAGCTTGGTCTTGGAAGAATGTGTGAAAAGAAGGCACTTCTGTATCTTCAATGTAATAACAGGCCTGAGACAGGGATAAGAATAGGGAGAGACTGGAGGTGAGAGAAGTCTATGTTTAAGACTGTAATCTCACACAAACTCACTTTGTTGTCTCTGTGGCTATCCAAAAGAGGCCTTCTTTGTTCAGTGCAGGGTCCTCAGTTTGTCCTTTGACTTCCAGAAGGCCCCAGCTGCCTTCCTGAACCCAGGCTACTTCAAAGAGAAGCCACCCAGATTCTAATATGCTGGTGCCTAGCATTTTGCTATTAGGCCTCTTTAAGGGTCAGATTTATGAACCCTATATGCTAGCACTATAACCAGTAATTATGTCGACAAGTGGCAGAAGTCCAGCATAAATTAAATTAAGTGATGTTGTAAAGTCAATCTATTTCATTAACCCTACCACATCTACATTAGCTCTAAAATAGCAGATGGGTGAAAAATTATTTATAACAGTGTCTGATGCCCATACAAGTTTTGGGAATCCTCTGGAAAAGAACTGTGATTCTCCCAATAATAGCCCACAATTTGCAATCACAGCTCTAAATCATTGCGCCACAGAGAAGCAAAATCCCAGCCACTAAATTGTTGTTACATCTAGTATCAAACAACAAACATGGCCATAACCACAATTAGAAAGGATATGTAAGATATCCAGATCAGAGCTGAAACCTCCCTCACAGTGGCTCAAGGACCCATACTAACCATAGATAAATAAGCATCACTGACATGCAGCTCATAAGATGCTATTTGATTAATAGCAACCCTACACTCTTCAGAAAGAAGGCCCTCTGCCTGGGATGCCATCTCAACTTTAGGAAAAACCAGGCATAAAAAGTGCTACCCCCCAAGGTAAGAGACTTCTTAAATACTAACAAGCATATAGCCAGCCTACTTCTATCCAGCTGAAAACAAGATGAAATTCCATCCAGCTGAGATTAAGAGCTACCAACCTACCAATGAGGACATTGTTTCTACACAAAAGAACCAATCTGACTAGAGAAAAAGGTGGAAAAAAGTTAATCCTCCTAACTATCCCAGCCAGTGTTTAGTATTCTCTCTCATGTTCTATCTGACTATGATTTGAGAGGGCTGATTTACTTCCTGAATAGGGAAGTGTTAACACAGTAGATTAATTACCTTTAATTGTTTCCTTTTTTCAGAAAGTACTTATGGCATATCATGCTAGGTTCTATGGAGAATCTAAGAAAACTGACTAAAATACATTTTTTTGCCTATAAGGGGCATATCCCCCCATCCCATAAGGCCTCAACATACACAGTTGATCTTAAGGCAGGATATGATGGGACTTCTGAGTTGTCAAAGGCATATTTAGATGAGGGGATTAGGGCAGATTTCGTTGGTAAATTAGCATTTGAAATTGGCCTTGGAAGGTGAGTAAGGATGTAGAGAGGTGGAAATGGAAGAAGGGCATTTCACCTGGAGAACAGGTACACACAGGTTGTAGGGACAAAATATGACAGGTTTCTCCAAACTGCAGTAAGACTGTTCCATCAGGGAACCTTTTGGCTCTTTCTTCATTAGTAAGTAATAGATGCTGAATCAATATTGTTAAGTAAAAATATATTTTACACATGCAATGGTATAAGATTTCCCATAGTCTGGTGAATTCTTAGTTTGAGCCTAAGCCATGTCTGGTTGAACTGAAATAGAAGTGAAAAATATTTCCATATTTTTAGAAAATAGAAAAAAGAAAAAAAATTACCTATAAAGCTACCACACTGACTCATCTGTTGTTGATGATGTGTTTCTTTCCTCTTTTTTTCTGTATATTGGTGAGGTCATTTTTAAGTGATTAGATAGTATTTTTTAAAAAAATTTAATTTGTTTTATTGAAGTACGATTGATTTACAATGTTGTGTTAGTTTCTGCAAACTAAATCTCAAATATTAATAGAGAAATATGAGTCGTAGGAAAGTAGGAAGTTGAGGGAAGTCCAAATAGAGTAGCAGGGAATAAGGGTACCTAGATAATTTAAATCAGGGAACGTGTCCAGATCTAGTTGAACTTTATTCTTTGGTTGGAATGACTTCTGTAAGTGACTTACGAAGTACTATTGGTGATGTTTAAAGAATATTGGAGAGAAATGCCAAAATACAACTAAAGACTTTTATATCTTGGCAGAAAAAAATGCAGAAATTTGCACTAGATGAAAATACGTATAGTTACACCAACTGGCATCTGAAAATCAAGGGTGGCCATTTATTGGATTGGGAACAACTTAGCACAAGGCTTGGGTGACGTGTTACAAGGCATTACGCTCCACATTATCTTCTTTTTTATTTATCTTTCTTAAGTCAACAATTTGGATGAATAGAGTTTTATACTGTAATCGAAGTCACAAACGTCACAAATCTGGAAGGAATAATTAGCATGCATCATGACATACTAAGAGCCAACAGAACTCAACAGGTTAAATCAAATTGGTTGAAGCTAATAGGATGAAATGTAACTAAAGATGAACGTAAAATCCTATATTTCAGTTCAGTAAATCAATAGCCCATAAACAGAGAGAGGGAGATCTCATTGAACAGTAGTTCATGTGAAAAAGACTCAGATTTTTAATTGGTTGAATGTTCAACATATCCAAAGAGCTGACAGAAAAATAAATGCAATTCATTTTTTCCACCTCAGGCAGATAAAGGCTTGTTTTATCAAACGATGGATCTATACAATTGCAGAGGCCACTATGTACAGACAAGAGATGGAGAGCTTTAGTTGTTGGTCTCATTCCTCGTGATCTCTTCCTGCTTGGTTTGGAGTTGCTCTCAGAGGGCTTCCTTGATCTTAGACCTCAGTCTGGTCAGCCAGCTGCATCTTGCTGGGCTTGTCTGTTTTCAGCTTGTGGAAGTGTTCCGTGCGAATCCACTTGTTTTTAAACATGTTCCCCTTCACCTTCAGGTGCTGGCTGTGATACATGTGGTGGTCAGTCTTCTTAGATTCATGGTATCTTCTGAGCAGCCAATGCAGAATTCTCATCCAGGTTACCTCCTCAGGCATTTGAACAATGATAGTACATTTTGCATGCCCATGTCCCCATCCCTGCCCTTGAGACAGGCCAAGGTGTTTCTCCAGCATTGAGCCCAGGAATGGACAGTTAAAGGTTTCCAGATGATCAGCCCATCTTAGATCAGCTTCCCAATCCATTGTTGGGAATTGACATTGGTGATTTCGTTGGTCTCATTTGGGTCTGAGCAGACCTCTTTTTGCTGCAGTGAAGGATAGTGGAGGTGAGCCTCTTTTGAAGCCTCATGGCTGCAATTCAGTTTTCAATTAGCCATTTTAGTGACCAGATCACAGGAGGTAACTAGTCCTGTTGTAACTTGGCAGTGACTCTTGTTTGAAGGGTCCATCCAACACACACTTACCTAGCACTTCCCAAAGTAGCTGATCAGTGCTACATAGTAACAAAGGTAAACAAAGACTTGAAGAGCTTTTTGTTTAACATTTTATCATATTTGTATTTAATTCTGGTGCCACATTTTTGAGATATTGATGAACTGTAACATAACTGAATGAAGGGGAGTTTTATTTATTTCAATATTTGTGTTATACAGGGTTAACGCCTGACCCAGCAAGGACCCTCCTGGACCCCATTTCTAGGCTACAACCAGCACTGTTGGACTAGTCACTGCCTGGGTCATAGCAGTTGTTAAATATTTTGAATATAACCCTGAACCTATTGAAATGTTAGGGCTGCAAGATATAGAAACTAATGAGTGTCTGCTCTACTCACAAACTCTTTCAGTTTCTGGGAAGACTCAAATATGTCAGGGCAGGTTCAAGCCGCATGAGCTGGCCATTCTGGCCATGGGTGATTGGACCAGGGATAGACACTGCACCCAAGCTGAGCCAATGAGTTTCTCTCTTCAGAAACTTGACCTGAAAGACACAGCAGTTGGGACTTGTTGGGGCTGAGTCACCATAATGACATCATTGCCCAAAGGGGAAGGTCCATGAATTCCTGGTTCTACCCTATCCAGGGTTTGGATGTTTAACTCTTCCAGTAGTAGCTTTCCAATAAATTCCCATTATTGCGTACATTTGCTAGAGTAGTTGTTTCTTGTAACCAGAACTCTTAACTAATATCCTATATTAGCATGTGGAATGACTACTACTCGTTGTCTTGTTCACAGCCTCCAGCACCAAGCATGGTGCCCAGCATGGATTAGACACTCAAGAAATATTTGCTGCCTCAATAAACAGCTCTCTGTAGGAAGGAGAAGAGCACCTTGAATCTATCTATCTATCTATCTATCATCTATCTATCTGATTTGAATAAATATATAGGGTTGAAAATGGGAACATTTCATCCACATTGCTTGAGTATGTATGGTCTCTGGAGGAAAAACAAGTTTATGTGCCTCTTGCTTTTATGGCATTTTTTCTTTCTTTCTTTCTTTCTTTATTTTTGGCTGTGTTGGGTCTTCGTTTCTGTGCGAGGGCTTTCTCTAGTTGCGGCAAGTGGGGGCCACTCTTCATCGCGGTGCGAGGGCCTCTCACTATCGCGGCCTCTCTTGTTGTGGAGCACAGGCTCCAGACGTGCAGGCTCAGCAATTGTGGCTCACGGTCCTAGCTGCTCCGCGGCATGTGGGATCTTCCCAGACCAGGGCTCGAACCCGTGTCCCCTGCATTGGCAGGCAGATTCTCAACCACTGCGCCACCAGGGAAGCCCCCGTGCCTCTTGCTTTTGCTCGTAATTTTTTCTTCATTAATTTCCTCCCAACTAAAAATAATAATAATAATAATAATTTGTGTTATAAAGTAGTAGTGCTTAGAAATGCTTATATGTTGATGAAATGGATGGATAAAAATCCTTTACAACAACCCTGCAAAGCAGATATTATTCCTTCTTAGGGAGGTGAAAAGCAAGGTCTAAGAGAGGTCAAGTCACCCACCTACAGTCACACAGCTAATTAGTAGCAAAGTCTGAATTTTGAATTCATCTCTGTTTGACTCCGAAAATCCAGGCTTTTTCTAATGTGCCAATCATCTCATTGTATTCAAATAAATACTTTCCTTTTGTGATTTATTTATGTAAGAATATGAAAAGACCTATAAGGATACAAACATTTAAAATACATTTAACTATACTTATGGACTCTTTTATATGGAAAAAAAATGAAAATATACTAAACAAAATATAAAATTTGATAAATAGCAAATAATCCTGTGTACAATATAAGATATTTGAAATTTGTTCTTTGTTTCTTCAGATATGCCTACTTTTCTTCTAACTTGTTCCCTACAGCCTGGAACTTTATTATATATATAATTCTAGTAAGAGTATGTGAAATTATAGCTTTCAAAATAAATATGGTTTTTATGAGTGAATAAAAAAACACTGTATATGAACTTCTAGGGAAAATATAAATCATTTACTTTAATAGGCTCAAGGAAATAACAACAAGCAGGCTTGTGATTGATATGATAATGGATATGCACATAAATATATTTCATAGAAAATAAAATACACAAGGAGTAAGAATACGTTAGTATTTTAGACTGCATAATTTCTCTGAAGACATTATCACAAGCACCAAAACCTTGGGAGTTTGGGATTGACATGTACACACTGCTATATTTAAAACAGATAACCAACAAGGACCTACTGTATAGCACAGGGAACTCTGCTCAATATTCTATAATAACCTAAATGGGAAACGAATTCAAAAAATAATAGATACATGTATATGTATAACTGAATCACTTTGCTGTACACCTGAAATTAACACAACATTGTTAATCAACTATACTCCAATGTAAAATTTTAAAAAATTAAAAAAAAAAAAGTCACTGTAGTAGCCACTTCCATAGCTTCAATTGACAAGTGTTGATTTGTGGTTCATTAAATGCATGTTTCATTGAAAAAGCATGAATACTACTTTTGAATATTCCCCTTGCCCACCCAAAACAACCTGGCCATCATCCAACAGAAGGGAAATTGTGATCCCTCAGAAGAGATTTTATTATACCAATTATATTGTAATCATTTTTTCTTAAAATGAAAGCGGACTATTGCATGAACTTTTCTACATTGGTTTTGAAAACACACACACACATCACCACCACCACCACCAACAGCAGCAGCAACAAAAACTTCTAAGCAGTGACCTGTAGTCTGGACAATACTTGGTCAACATCTTAAAGTACTAGAACTCTGGGACTGCTGGGGAGAAATGCTTGGTATTTAGCATGAAAGCCTTGGCTGTTTCTTAGAGGAATATGTGTTTGGTTTTGATTTCAGCTTAATATGATTCAGTGGCTGGAAACGCGACTGCTAAACTAACAGCCAACACGAACAAGTCTTTCAGCTGGGAGAGGGTCGTGCAGGGATTAGGCTCAGGTGTTGGGAGAAGGGTTAGGAAGGGTGGGTTTCTGTGATCTGTGAAGTTCATTGGCAAGGGCTAAAATGCTGGCTGGCAATGATGGGAATATGATCTTAAACAAATTTTGTGGGGAAGAAAAGTATTTTAAAACATTCTTTAGGCCTTTGGTTTTGAGGCAGGAGATAGATGGGCTCCAGGCTAGGCATTTACAACTAGCCTCCTGTTAACTTTTCCTGAGGAAGGAGGCAGGTGGGCTCTAGGCTAGATATTTACAACCAGCCTCCCTTTTGCACTTCGAGATAGGAAAAAACCAACAGGGACAGGGTAAATAGCCGGACTTTGGACACTTTAAGATAACAGTCACGGTGGGGACAGAGAAGGGCTAAATCCTGTTTGAATAAAGATCAAGAGGTCACATATTTCCTGTCCTTGGGGCAAGGGAGACACTGCACATGTGCAGAAAGGCTCCTTGGGGGCCAAAAAGGAGGGGGCACCACCCCATAATAGGTGATGCCAAGCCCCCGCATAGGCCTCTGGACTGGAATCCAGCTTGGAAAAAAGTTGCGCACGCATGTGGGGGAGGTGCCTAGGGCAGGTCAGGTGTGGAAAAAGAAACCAGATAATTGGCCAAAGTTAAAAAAAAAAAAGACCTGGAAGAACTGCCCTATGTAAGTGATTTAGCCGCCTCTTTACTGCCCTCCTCTTCATTAGGGAGGACGCCCACACCCCGTTCTCTCTGGGTGTGTATTTCTGCCTTGCTTCTGTCTTAACTAAACAGTTTCTCTGTGTGCTCTCCCACTTGTGCTGTGTCTCTAGTAATAAACTTGTACCTGTTTTTACAACGTTTGCCTCCTTGAGAAATGCATTTTCCAATGGGGGTTAAGGGCCAGGGGAATTTTGCTTTTAGCTTCTAGACCCTGGTGTCCTAGCGGCTAGGATTCCTGGTTTTCATCCAGGCTGCCCAGGTTCGATTCCTGGGCAGGGAGCTAAGATCTCGCTTCAAGCCACCGCTCACTGCTCACTCTCCGAGATCAGTTTTTCCCATCCCCCTTTCCTCTAAGAAATCTAGACTAATGGATAACATTTTAAAATTTATTTTTTAAAATAGAAACCTATTCTTAAAATTAAAAAATTAATTTTAATTTCCCTATACTTTTATTATCTTCATTCTTACAACCTGGACATGAATAGGAGACTTTAAATGAATAACATGAGCTGCTCTGTGCCATGTTTAGAATGCAGGCTTTACCAAAGGCAGCAGGGTTTGAATCCTGCTTTGCCTCTTTACTCAATCAAGAGGCACTTTTCTAGGCACTGGGAATGTAGCGGTCAACAAAAGAGACAACAATCCCTGCCATCACACACCATACCTACTAGCCTTAGGACATTAACTATACTGTGACTCAGCTTCCTCCTTTACAGGGATTATAAAGGTATCTACTTCTGGGCATGTCTTAAGCATTAGCTGAGTTGATTTACATAAAATGTTTAGAACAGAGTTTAGCACATAGAAAGCATTTAATAAGTGTTAGCTATTACATTTAAGACCTTTGTTGTTATTGGTGTTAACTTGTTTTATTGTGAAGCATAACACACACACACAATGGATCCCCAGAAGCTCCTGTACCCAAGTCTTTTTTTCAGGTTCTCTTTTCAGGGGAACCCAGACTTTGACACAGCCCTTCACTGATGATGTGTGTTCCACGTGTCTTCTCCCACTCTGTGGCCTTGCATTTCATTCTTTTTTTTTTTTTTTTTTTAAGGCAATTGCAGTTGAAATTCCCACTTAAGAATGTGTCTATTTCTTTTTTTTTTTTTTTTAATTTTTATTTATTTATTTATGGCTGTGTTGGGTCTTCGTTTCCGTGCGAGGGCTTTCTCTAGTTGCGGCAAGCAGGGGCCACTCTTCATTGCGGTGCGCGGGCCTCTCACTATCGCGGCCTCTCTTGTTGCGGAGCACAGGCTCCAGACGCGCAGGCTCAGTAATTGTGGCTCACGGGCCTAGTTGCTCTGCGGCATGTGGGATCTTCCCAGACCAGGGCTCGAACCCGTGTCCCCTGCATTGGCAGGCTGATTCTCAACCACTGCGCCACCAGGGAAGCCCGCATTTCATTCTTCAATAGGATGTTTTGATGAAAAGAAGTTCTTAATCTTAATCTAGATCAATTTCTCAATCTTAAGTGTTTTTTGTGTCCTGGTCATGAAATCCTTCACTACCCCAATATCATGAAGATGTTCTTCTATATTTTCTTCCAAAAATTTAATTTTTCAAACTGTCACATTTATAGCCAGTTATAGCCCATCTGGAATTGATTTTGTGTTTGGTGAGTGGTAAAGGAAAGTTTCTTATTTTTTACATAGGGTATCTAGTTGACTGTGGTAAGCAGAACAATGGCCCCACAAAGATGTCCTTTTCCTGATCCCTGGAACCCCATAACATGCTACCTTCCATGGCAAAAGGGACTTTGCAGGTGTGACTCTGAGATGAGGAGTTTATCCTGGATTAGCTGACTGGACCCAACCTAACCAAATGGATCTGTAAAATAGAATCTTTCCGGGCTGTGGTCAAAGGGATATTTAATTAGGGAAGAATAATCAGAGAGAGGCAACACTGTTGGCTTTGAAGATGGAGGAAGGGGGTCCCAAGCCAACGTAGAGTGAGGAACATGGGTGCCTTTAGGAATCTGGAAATGGCAAGGAAACGAGTTCTCTCCTAGAACCTCCAGAAAAGAACGTGCAGTCCTGCCAATATTCGATTTTATCCTAGTGAGGCCTGTGTTGGGCTGCTGACCTAAAAAACGGTAAGATAATATATTTGTGTTGCTTTAAGCCACTAAGTTTGTGGTTATTTGTTATGTCAGCTACAGAAAATTAATACATTGACCCAGCACTATTTATTGAAAAGGCTATCATTTACCCACTTTTCTAGAGCTCCACTTTTGTCATAATTATGTGTTCATCTATTCATTGTCTGTTTCTGCATTTTCTCTTCTGTTCCAGTGGTCTTTTGGTCCATTTTTGTACCAGTATTGCACTCCTTTAACTTCTATAACTTTTTAATATTTTAAAACAATTTAATAGTTCTGTTAACTAATTCTCAGTAGAGCAAATTTTCCCATAATGTTATTTAACAGCCATTTGGCTTTCCTTACCTCTCTACATTTCAATATAAATTACATAACCACTTGTTAATTTCAACAACAACAATAACAAAAACTCATTGGGATTTTGATCAGTATTGCACTTGCTCCATAGATCAATTCAGGAAACTGACCTCTTTATAATACTGGTATTTAAAACATCTATGGTATATTCTTTCATTTATCTGATCTTCCTTAATTTTTCTTAATAATGCTTGTAATTTTCTGTGTAGAGGCCTTGCATGTCTTTTGTTAGATTTATTCTTGTGTTTAATTTAATTTTATTTTAAATGGCATATTTTAAATATTTTGGGGTTTTTTTTTTGGCTAATGTATACAATTGATTTTTGTATACTCTATATACAATTTTTGTATATGGATTTTTCCTGTATCTTTGCTAGTACACTTATTAATTCTAAAAATTTAACTGTAGATTCTTTTGGAATTTTACATATGCAACCATATGACCTGTGAATAATAACAATTTTAGTTCTTTTCCTGTCCTATAACTTCGATTTCATTTTTTTACATTATTCCATGCTAGAACCTTTAATACAGTGCCGAATAAACGTGGGGAGAGCAGGTATTTGTCTTGTTCTTGATATTAAAGAAAAGCTTTCAATATTTCCCCAAGAAGTATAAGGTTTGTTATATGCTTTTTAGAACTACTTTTGACCAGATTTGGAAGTTCTCATGTATTACTACGTTGTTAGGAGTGGTTTTTTAAATTACACCTTTTATTTTGAGATAATTTGTAGATTAACATGCAGTTGTAAGACATAATACAGAGAGAGTCTGTACCATTTACCCAGGTCCTTCCAATGGTGCCATCTTGCAGAGATACAGTGTGTAATGTTACAATCAAGACCTTGACATTACAATCCAACAATCTTATTCAGACTTCTCTGGTTTTACTTATACTTATGTGTATTTAGTTCTATACAATTTTATCTCATGTGTAAGTTGACCATAGTCAAGATACAGAACGTTTCCTTCACCATAAGGATTCCTCATGTTGCCCTTTTATAAGCACATTTCTTTCCTCTCCCTGCCTACTATTCCTAACTCCTGGTAAGCACTAACCTGTTCCTTATTTCTAAAAAAATTTTTTGAAACATTTTATATAAATCAAATAAATTATGTAGTATGCAATCTTCAGGAATTGATTTTTTTCATTCAGCATAATTCCCTGGAGATTCATCCAAGTTTTTTCACATATAAAGAGTTCATTCCTTTTTACTGCTGAATATTTTTCCATAGTAATGATATATCCCACTTTGTTTAAACATTCACCTACTGAAGGACATCTGGGTTGTTTCAGTTTTTGGCTATTATGAATAAAACTCCTATGAAAATTTATGTATAGATTTTTGTGTGAACATAAGTTTCACTTCTCTGGGATAAATGTCCATGAGTGCAAATTGCTGGGTCATATGGTGTTTTCATGTTTAGTTTTATAAGGGAGCGCTGAATTATTTCCCATTGTGGCTATACCAAAGAGTTTTTTTTTCTTTAATTAATTTTTATTGGAGTACAGTTGCTTTACAATGTTGTGTTAGTTTCTGCTAAAGAGTTTTTTTTAAACCATGAATAAATGTTGAAGTTGGTCAAATATCTTTATCATCACCTGTTTAGTTGATCTTATGACTTTTCCCCTTTATTCTGTTACAGTGATAAATTCTGTGGTAATCTTTGGATTTAAAGGAAACATATTCTCAACTGAGTTTTGTTTGTCTTTCTTTTTCTAGTTCCTTTAGGTGTATGTTTAGGTTGTTTATTTGAGATTTTTCTTATTTCTTAGGTAGGCTTGTATTGCTATCAACTTCCTGCATGGAACTTCTTTTGCTGTTCTTTCTTATTATTCTCTTTTCTGTTATCCAGGTTGAATAATTTCTATTGATTTGTCTTCAAGTTCAATAACCCTTTCTTCTGAAATATTCAATCTGTTGTTAAGCCTATCCATTGAATTTTCATTTCGGATATTGAACTTTTCAGTTCTAGAATTTCCACTTGAATAGTGTCGGTTAATTTCAGCTGGTCTGGATTGACCACATGCTTATTTCCAGAGATACTTACCTTGTCCAACACTATAGAATGCATTAACTAAAAAACAGATGTTCCCTAACCATCTAGATATGAAAGAGGCATGGGAAACAAACACCTCTGCTGTCTAAGGGAATGCAATTCTAAAAATTTTGTAACTAAAGGCAAACTACAGTATTGAATATGGTATCTAATTTATTCTCTACTTTGAGTCCTATCATCGGTTAACCTCTACACTAATGAAAGTTGATCATAGTTATTCCAGAATAAAAAGAAAGAAAGGGGAAAAGAGAAAAAATAAAACATAACAGAGCCCAGAAATTAGAGTGGATTCTAAGTGAAAAGATGGGAAGATACCTAAAGAGAAATTTAACCTCTTTCTGATTTTTATTAATTTGACCTTGGTTTATCAGAGATTCACGCTGAAACTAACAGTTTTAATATAATTACTATGTGCCAGGCACTGTGCTAAATGGCTAATGTATTTTATTTCCATTTATTCATATAAGCACAGTAAGGAATCTTTCTTATTGTCTCTACTTTACAGGTGAGGAACAGAAGTTCAGCAAGGTAAGTTAAAAATGGAAGTTGCTGAGCACAGTAATGAACCAAGTCAGGTAGGTAGACATTTCCTGGACCAGGCAAATTTTGAGTTTGATTTTGAATGCAGAAAAAAAAGCAAGAAAGGTTGGAACTGAGTAGTTTTTCTCCTATGAATCTTCAGGAAATTACCATGTTGTTGTCTGTCTCAACTATTGATCTGCACAAACCGTGTCCAGTGGAAAAAGGACCTCTGGGTTAAACTTGTAAAGACCTATAATGGATATTTGATAATGCCAAGGGTGATGATGACTAATGGCTGATAGGGCTGAAGGTCTCCACCACAATGCAGGACTTTAATTAAAATCTGGCTTTGATTCTCTGTAGACAGATATGCAGCTTTGCTACATTGAACAAATTCTGGGCCAGAGATTTCAAAGTTCCAAAGTTTGCATCTCTTTCTATTGAAATCCTTCTCTAGATCTAAATTAAACCTTCTTAATGCCCGTCACACATTGCAATTTATCTTGTTTTTCTTGACTCATTGATCCAACTCTGAAGAAACCATTAAGAAAATCCTTTCCAAACTCTATGCTCTATCATGCATTTGAACAATAACCTTTGATTTTATTTCTATGCCTCCCCCTGTTGATTTTACACTCTACTCAAATAATTACTAGCTCTCTGGGACTCATATTTGTCCTCCGTAAAATGGAAGAAATTGTTTAATCATGACTTGGCTCCAAATCAGATTTTGCTTCTCTAAGTCCCAGGTGTTCAAAGAATTAATTCACACAATAGGGTGTTGGAGGTGTGACAAACACAGAGAGAGGCATTTCCCAGATAGAAATAGAAGTAGCTCTGCTTTCTGTTCACATATTAATGTTCAGTTAATTGAACATATTAATTGAACTTGACAGGATTTCATTTGAAGGGATCTGATACTAAAACACATTTGAAAACCATTGGATTAGGTCCTTTCTAGCTCTAAGCAGTCTAAGACAATATCCTATGATTCTGCAATCTGAACAACAGAGGAAAGAGCTGTTGTATCTATTTACATTTTGCATGTTTTCAGAGACTTAGAAACAGGTATGTTTCTAAGGAATTTAGTGACTAGCTATATGGGTGATATATAAGGCTTGGCTGAGTGCACAAGTAGGAACTGATCCTGTCAGAGGGGGCTCCAGGGATGGATTCTTTTCTCATAAAATCGTTTATAGCCCCTCCTCAGGAACTAGAGAAAAGACTCATGTAGCTATTTTCCCTAGCACTGTTGACTCTGCTAATTTGATGGTAGCAGAACAGTGTTGGTGAATTTTAGGTAAAGCCAATAAGGAGCGTGTGACTTCAGCCTTCCCCTCCTCCTCCACTCCCTCCCACCCCACTGGCAGCTCCTCCCATTCTGGCTGGGGAAGTGATAGAGCAGAACTGAAGTTTATTTTAAACCTTTTAGGTCAGACACTTCAAAGCTGCCATGGTTACTGGAAATCTACCCCAACCTCTACAGTATCACGAGTCAGGATGCAGAATGTGCCCCTTTTACAGCCTCTGGCGTTGTGAGGCAGTTGGTGATTGCCTCAGAACCTAGGGGGGATGCCTGCCAGGTACTTATACTCTATATTGTGTATAAATCATAGGGTAGGGTTGGGGCAGAGCGCTTCATTACAAACTCCACTCTATTTTGACTTAAGAAGAAAGGATTTATAAGCTTCAAATTATTAATACTGGAATCACTACTCATGTAAATCATTGTAATGCTTTCTGGAGACCATTGCGTAGGATGGAAAAGGAGCACCACTGCGTCTACCTGGGCTCCCCTACCATCTGCCTCAGCATCACCGCTCGCTCTCCATCCCCCACTCCACTTGCAGAGTGATCTGTCTCAAATATAGATCTGATTATGCCATCCTCTGCCTCAATGCCTTAGATGAATTTCCACTGACTTCCGAATAAAATACAAACTCTCTGGAGGAACATACGAAGACCAGCTTCATCCTGCTCCATTCTCCACCCTGTACCTTTGGCTCCTGCCATTCCGTTTTCACTCTAGCAGGGGTTAAAGCCTGAAGTCTTAGCCCAGCTGGGTAGAATGTTGAAAATATTTTTTCTTTTAAAAAGGGTCCTGTGTTTCTCAAGCATGGTTCTCAAGTCTCTTTGAAACAAAATCAATGAGCATCTTTATTAAACACTTCTAAGGCCCTAGCCCCAAGAACTGCTGTTTCATATAGCAGCGGTTTAAACAGAGGTGCTAACAGCAAGTGGATCTCGTTGCCCTTGGGGGCTGCGGTCGTGCCTCTCAAAGTGAATTTGGAGGGTCTACACCCCTGGTAGCCAGTGCCTGCTGGGACCAGATGCTGTGGCCACCGGGTCCCCAAGTGCCCCCCTCCCCCACACGTGATGGGAGGTTTGGGGGATGTACAATTCACCCTGTCCCGTCCTGATCCCTGCAGACCAAGACGTGGGCGCCCGGCCCCGCGCCTGGGCCCACTCGATCCAGGTCATGAAGGTGGAGGAGATCGCAGCCAGCAGGTGTCCCCCACCATCAGTCAAGCAATTCCATGACTCCAAGATCAACTTCTGGCTGCCCCACCAGGTCCTGTGTTGTCAGCACAAGCCATGCTTCACCACCAAGAGGCCCAACACCTTCTTTTATGTGCAGGCCCTCCCAGTCCCCAGGTCTGCCCAAATAAAACTCTTTGGGTAAACCAAAACAACCAACCAAATGAAACAAAGCAAAACAAAACAAAACAAAAACAAAAACAAAAAAAACTTCTAATAATAGAGTGCATATTTATTGCCAGACATTAGGCTGTATGTTCTAGGTTAACTCTTTTAATCATTACAACAATCCTAAGAGGTAGGTGCTATTTCTAACTTCATCTGATGGATGAGGAAACCGAGGCACAGAGAGGTTAAATAATTGTCCAAGTTCATAAGTGGCAAAGCCAGGTTTCAAACGCTGGCAGTCAGGATTCACAAGCCATCCTCTTAACCATGCTCCCTTATAGCCTCTTACTAAAATGCAGATTCACAGGCTCCTTCACAACCTAAGGGTATACATTTCAAATAAGATTCCCAAGGTGATTCTTCTATACACTTGTTTGAAAGCCATTATGGTAAATGTTGCTCAAATAGAAAATAGTAGAAGGTGAGTGCCCTCTAGTGTATATACATGAGTATTACACATTTGTTGGTGGTGATGAATCAGATCTTTTATCAGTTCCTTACAAAAGAGCCACATTTCATGAAGTACAAATTTTAAGAACTGTATCAGGATAAATTATTTCCACGTCAATGACTTAACTGATTAACACTACATTAAATTGATTTTGTCACAAAAGTTATGTAAATATTGCCACTGTCTCTCATCAGACCTCAGCAATTCCTGGGAATTTGATTGAATTATTGGAAGCCTCCATACCAGCACGTCTGGTTACTAGGAATAGAGGCTCATAGCCTTAGTGCACAGTGACTGATAAATGTGGAACATCAAATCCACGTTGTGGAGTGGCAGATTTTACTCATCTTATCTGTGGTGGCTTCATTATATCATTAATTGTCTTCAGTAGGTTCTGCTCAATTTATTCTCTCAGAAGGGGATTATACTTAGAGCCTTCTGTTTTTTTTCTTATCCTCTTTCAGTTAGGGTTGGAAGGGAGGAGAATCAATTAACTATTTAGTGTGATATATATAAATCCCCTGTATTACTGTGTTAGGCTATAGCTTATTCCCAAACAGGAAACCATCCATGGATTTTTTTAGGTTAGAATTAAATGTCTGTAACAAAAAGACCCCAAAATGTAGTGGCTAAAACAAGATTGAAGTTTATTCTCTTTGATATAACTGTCCAGAGGTAGTAGCTCTGACATCTACATGCAACACAGATTCCATTTTGGGCTCAAAATAACTGCTCCACTTCCTGCTCTTACATCTGTATCCCAGCCAATGGAGAAAAGACCAGGGAAGAACATAGCCCTTCTTTTTAAGGACAAACCCAGAAGTGGCATACAACAGTTTTGCTCACATCCCATAGACCAGAATTTGGCCATAAGCTTCAAGAGAGGGTGGGAATGTAGTCTTCAGTGAGGCAGTTATATGCCCCACTAAAACCTGGAGTACCATAATTGAAGGAAGAAGAGGAGAATGGATTTTCAATGGACAAAAAGTTGTCTTTGCCACAAACCACTTTCTATATTTGAACATTTTTATGTGATTCTATAAGCAGCCAGTTATTCACAGAAAATAGGCAAGAAAACAAGTATCAGGTATTTCAAGAATGACATTTAATGAAATGGTAGAATTTTTACAGAGATGCTGCTGATTCAGCTGAGAAGCTGTTTTCTTTGCTTTATTGCCCTTCATGGTAGAGATTTATTAATTATGGACCTAGACAGTCAATTCAAAAGTAAATACAGGCAGTCCTTGAATTGCATGACCTCAATATGCACAAATTTCAGTTAGTTACTATGGTTTAGTTAAATATCACCAGCTCCCCAACAACATAGTTCAAATTTCAGTTACCCCCCCCAACACACACACACACACACACACACACACACACACACACACACGGTAGATAGAGATAAGGATGGATATATAAAGTGCAAGCCGCATAGCACAGGGAGATCAGCTCGGTGCATTGTGACCACCTAGAGGGGTGGGAGGGAGATGCAAGAGGGAGGAGATATGGGGACATATGTATATGTATAGCTGATTCACTTTGTTATAAAGCAGAAACTAACACACCATTGTAAAGCAATTATACTCCAATAAAGATGTTAAAAAAATAAAAAATAAAGTACAAACTTTGTGCTAGCTCTTCAGTCCACAAATCACTACATAAATAACAGGTGCGCATGATATTCACTGACCAATCACATTACTTTTTTTGAAAGACTGTTTGTAGCAACCTAAATGTCCATCGACAGAGGAATGGATAAAGAAGATGTGGTACGTATATACAATGGAATATTACTCAGCTATAAAAAGGAATGAAATAATGCCATTTGCAGCAACATGGATAGACCTAGAGGTTATCATACTAAGTGAATTAAGTCAGACAGAGAAAGACAAATACCAATTATATCACTTATATGTGGAATCTAAAAAAAATGATACAAATGAACTTACTTAAAAAATGGAAACAGACTCACAGACTTTGAAAACAAACTTATGGTTACCAAAGGGGAAAAATGTGGCAGTGGGGAGGATAAATTAGGAGGTTGGAATTAACATATACACACTACATACCGAGAGCAAAGTGTGTAGCTATGTTGCTTCTTTGTCTAACAGTAATAAACTCATGTGACATTTTACAAAAATGAAACTGAAAGAGGTAATTGGACAATAGAGACGAAAGTGTAGTAAAGTGACAAAAAGTGAAATTCTAATTGAATATAAACAGAATTAGAAAAAGCTGACCATGGAAATGTCATCACCACCACTGTTTGAGACAGATATTTAGCCAGAGGAACTGTGTTAGCGTTCTCCAGAGAAACAGAACCAATAGGATATGTTTATATATACATAGTGAGAGACTTATTTTAAGGAATTGGCTTCCATGACTATGGAGGTTGGCAAGTCCAAAATCTGCATAGTGAACCAGTACACTGGAGACCGAGGTGAAAGCTGATATTGCAGTTCAAAATTTGACCAAATATCTGGACACGATGGCCCAACCAAGTTGACACATAAAATTAAGCATCACAGGAACTTAGTGAAGGTTTACTTATTGACATAAATGAAGAAAGTGGTTATGACAAGCCAGCTAAAGATGTCCCAGAGGAAGTCATGCTGGTAAACAAATAAACAAACAAAAAACCTTCACATTAAAGGAACTCTTGGAATATTTCACAACACTAAAGCACAAAGGATAAAATATTGGAAGCTAATCCAAACTTAGAAAGGAGCCTGACAATTCACCAAGGCATAGAAAAAATGCTCGTTCCATATCATAAAGATATACAACAAAAAAAGGCAGCACTGTTGAAACTATTCTTGATAAGTGCAAAGAAATAAAACACTTTACTTCTGAATGTTTCTAATGCTTTAAATTGCATTGTACTAAATAAATACTAGTTTTGATATTTTTTCATTTATAACTTACAGTAACTAAATCTTTAATGTTTTGACAAAACTCTTTTTTTTTTTAACTTTTGGGTTTATTTATTTATTTATTTATTTATGGCTCTGTTGGGTCTTCGTTTCTGTGCTAGGGCTTTCTGTAGCTGCGGCAAGTGGGGGCCATTCTTCATCGCGGCGCGCGGGCCTCTCACTATCTCGGCCTCTCTTGTTGCGGAGCACAGGCTCCAGACGCGCAGGCTCAGCAGTTGTGGTTCACGGGCCCAGTTGCTCCACGGCATGTGGGATCCTCCCAGACCAGGGCTCGAACCCGTGTCCCCTGCATTGGCAGGCAGATTCTCAACCACTGCACCACCAGGGAAGCCCAATCTTTAATGTTTTGACAAAACATTTTTAAAGATCACAAAACAATCAGTTCTTTTCACACTGATTATTAAGGTTGAGTTTTCTGGCTTCTGTGTGCATGGTCATTTTTATGATCCCAAAGTACCATGCAGAATGGGGACTGCCTGTGTGGTATTTCATTTAAAGAGGTTACCTGGTGGCTCAAATGGAATCTCTTTCTAGGAGGGCGGGAGAAGGGTATTAGCTCCTTTGCGTACTCTGAAGTTCCTAATAAGGTGCAGGTGTTTAGAAGATATCGGTTTCACTGTTGTAGTGGACAGCGACTCTGGGTCAGATGAAGAGTGGAGTAATGTCAAGACAGCATTAGAAACAAGGTCTACACTTGGTCTCTGTCTAAACCTAAACTTCAGTTTCCTGATTCATCATGTGAGGGTAATAAGAGTGGTTACGTCTTTTATGGGGTTGTTTTGAACACAGCACCTAGAAAGTGATAAATAAGTGTCTATAGGAAGAATGAATGACCAGGACTCAGTTTGACCAAGAATAGTTACCCCACAAATTCTCATAACCCTTTGGTTACAGCTGAGGCTAGGACGTTAAGGCTGCCTGGGAACTGGTTAGAATGAGGGTGAGGGTAGGACCAACTATTTGGAGCAAGAAAGCCTGGTCCCTTGAAGGTACATATATCAGGACCAAAAGTGTTTTGTTTTGTTTTTTGTTTTTTTAATAAATTTATTTATTTACTTATTTTTCGCTGCTTTGGGTCTTCGTTGCTGCACATGGGCTTTCTCTAGTTGCGGCAAGCGCGGGCTACTCTTGTGCGCGGGCTTCCCATTGCGGTGGCTTCTCTTGTTGCAGAGCACGGGCTCTAGGCACGGAGGCTTCAGTAGTTGTGGTGTGTGGGCTCAGTAGTTGTGGCGCACGGGCTTAGTTGCTCCGCGGCATGTGGGATCTTCCCGGATCAGGGCTCAAACCCGTGTCCCCTGCATTGGCAGGCGGATTCTTTTTTTTTTTTTTTTTTTTTTTTTTTTAATAGCTATTCTATTTATTTATTTATTTATTTTATTTATTTTTAGCTGTGTTGGGTCTTCGTTTCGTGCGAGGGCTTTCTCTAGTTGCGGCAAGCGGGGACCACTCTTCATCGTGGTGCGGGGGCCACTCTTCATCGCGGTGCGCGGGCCTCTCACTATCGCGGCCCCTCCCGTTGCGGGGCACAGGCTCCAGACGCGCAGGCTCAGCAGTTGTGGCTCACGGGCCCAGTTGCTCCGCGGCATGTGGGATCTTCCCAGACCAGGGCTCGAACCCATGTCCCCTGCATTAGCAGGCAGATTCTCAACCACTGCGCCACCAGGGAAGCCCTGGCAGGCGGATTCTTAACCACTGCGCCACCAGGGAAGCCCAGGACCAAAAGTGTTTAATCCTTTCCCCCAATCCTCATTCCCATTCCCCTTGACCTTTGTGCTCTCTGAATGGAGGCTGAATGGTTCAATTTGGGAAAAAGAGCAAAGGAATTAAAACTTGGGTCTGGTCACAGGGTCTCCTAGCGGTGCATGTTCTTGCATTTTTAGTTCTCTCTGTTGCCTCACTCCTCTCAGCAAAAAACAAACAAACAAAAAACAAAAACATACTCAAGTCTTCCAACTCAGACAAAAGATCAATCTTATAACTACCCACCCTGAGCTACTATTTCTCTATATATTCTTTTAAATTACCTGCCACCTCATCTGGTTCTCTGAAGCTTTTGTCTCAAAGGCATCCAGTGACTTCATAATTTCTAGTATCTGGTACTCAGCACTTAAGTTCTCTGATCAGAAAGTGCAGCTTTCTGTCCACTGGCCACACTCTCCTCCTTGATGCCCTCCACCCCATGCCTCTGGGACATAGCACAAAAGGCCCCAAGACTTCTTGTTTCTTTTGTCATTAAGTGTGTCTTGTGCTCTGTCTTTGGACTTTGAACCCTTTATCCTTTTGTTCTAAAAGTTCTTCTGTGAACTTTTCATCATTCCAGCTGTGGGTATCTCACAAATCTACCCTTCCAGTCCTTACCCCTTTCTGGACCTACATTGTGATTTACACAGCCCACCAGCATCTTAAATTCAATGTGTCTGCAATAAGAGAGTATTTTAAATGTGCTTCCCCTCCCTCTGCATTCATTCAACACCATCACTTCTAGAAGCAAGTCCTGGTCCTAGCTAAACAGTTAGACATCAGAGAAAATGTCACTCTAGTTAGATACAGAAAACAAAGGAAAAAATTCTTGACTCCTAAGCTTAGTAAGATGTTGATATGGGTTTAAGTTAAAAGGTTTTAAATGTGTATTTTCCAGGAGAGTATTCTAGTCTACCAAATGAGATGAATTCTCCATGACATGAACGGGAGCAGCTTTGCATCTCTTCTGCAAATACCATTGGTTGCTAGTGTCACAAAATCATCATGGAGGCAGGTACCCAGGAGCAATGTTAAATGTCATTCTTATTTCTGTCTGGTGAGGATTACTCAACAGCAGCCCAAGGCCCATTGTTCCTTGATTGCCTAACAGAAGGGACACCTGCATATATCCCAGCACTTTGTCCCTAACATTTTCCCAAATGATTCCCCCCACACACCTTTCAGTTGAAAGGTGAAAGGTGAAATATCACACCCATGGTATTCTTAAGCCTCCTAGAATGGATGTTGAGAGCATTGTATAGTGAAGGGGTAGGTGGCCAGGAAACTGCTGTATCCAGGCAAATGGACTTCTGGAGAGCTTTGGCTAAACTGGTGGAAACAACTCTTTTAACAACTGTCTGGATCAAAGTGATTACCTCCTGTCCCCCCTATACTTGCGAGTTCTTTCTGAATTTCATATTTTTGTTAATCTTAGATCCACAGGCTCAATACCTGGGATAATCTTCAAAAATTTCTCTCTAAATCGGGCATTATGCTATTGTTTGCTTTCCATATTTCCCTTTTTCTAGAAATGACATCCCACACTCACCACTCATTCTCTCCAACACTAATTATAGGGGGAGGTCCCCTGTGTTCTAACATGATCCCATCTCCTACCCCAGCCATTGTGGATTTGTTCCAGGGTGGGCATCTGAACAAACAAGGAAGAATTAGAGTATTAGAAAGACTTAAGCTGCAAGTAAAAGAAAACCTGACAACCAGTACCTTAATTTG
Organism: Balaenoptera ricei; assembly: GCF_028023285.1. Lineage (NCBI taxonomy): Eukaryota > Metazoa > Chordata > Mammalia > Artiodactyla > Balaenopteridae > Balaenoptera > Balaenoptera ricei. The sequence continues at coordinate 115,293,417 of NC_082642.1, forward strand.
TTTTTTCTCATATAATAACAACTCCAAAGGTAGGCAGCCCAGGGCTAGTGCATCTGCTCAAGGATGTAACCAGGACCCAGGCTCCTTCAATCTTACTGCTGTGCAAACTTTTTCATGGGACTTTCTTAATCTTGGTCGCAAAATGGTTGCTGTAACTCCAGATATCACATACATATTACTATAGGAAAGAATTACAGAGGGGCTAAAGGCAGAACATAAAAGACATAAGGGGCAGGCACCATGGCTTTCTCTATTTAATAAAATTTTTCTGGAATATTTGGGTGGTATCTACACCTCCATGAAAAACTAATTTTAAAATTACTTTAGTTACATAAATCACAGCAAGATCTTTTTTTGACCCACTCCTAGAGTAAGGAAAATAAAAACAAAAATAAACAAATGGGACCAAATTAAACTTAAAAGCTTTTGCACAGCAAAGGAAACCATAAACAAGACGAAAAGACAACCCTCAGAATGGGAGAAAATATTTGCAAATGAAGCAACTGACAAGAGATTAATCTCCAAAATATACAAACAGCTCATGCAGCTCAACATCAAAAAAAACAAACAACCTAACCAAAAAATGGGCAGAACACCTAATAGACATTTCTCCAAAGAAGACATACAGATGGCCAACAAACACATGAAAAGATACTCAACATCACTAATTATTACAGAAAAGCAAATCAAAACTACAATGAGGTATCACTTCACACTGTTCGGAATGACCATCATCAAAAAAATCTACAAACAATAAATGCTGGAGAGGGTGTGGAGAAAAGGGAACCCTCTTGCAGTGTTGATGGGAATGTAAGTTGATACAGCCACTATGGAGAACAGTATGGAGGTTCCTCAAAAAACTAAAAATAGAATTACCATATGACCCAGCAATCCCACTACTGGGCATATACCCAGAGAAAACCATAATTCAAAAAGACACATGCACCCAAATGTTCATTGCAGCACTATTTACAACAGCCAGGACATGGAAGCAACCTAAATGCCCATCGACAGATGAATGGCTAAAGAAGATGTGGTACATATATACAATGGAATATTACTCAGCCATAAGAAGGAACAAAATTGTGCCATTTGCAGAGACGTGGATGGACCTCGAGTCTGTCATACAGAGTGAAATAAGTCAGAAAGAGAAAAATAAATATCATATATTAATACATATATGTAGAATCTAGAAAAATGGTACAGATGAACCTACTTGCAAAGCAGAAATAGAGACACAGACGTAGATAATCAATGTATGGACACCAAGGGGGGACAAGGCAGGGGGTGGGATGAACTGGGAGATTGGGATTGACATATATACACTACTATGTATAAAATAGATAACTAACAAGAACCTACTGTATAGCACAGGGAACTCTACTCAGTGCTCTGTGGTGACTTAAATGGGAAGGAAATCCAAAAAGGAGGGGATATATATACGTGTATAACTGATTCACTTTGCTGTACAGCAGAAACTAACACAACACTGTAAGCAACTCTACTCCAATAAAAAGAATTACTTCAGTTAAAGAAAAAACAAATTAGCAACACCAAATTGAATTAGATATTTAGTCTACATTAGCTTTAAAAAACAATTATTTTAATGATTCGTGTAAATATTTGCCTCCAAAATCCTAAAAGTTTAAAATGCAAATTCTAGGACAAAAATTGAGTAAAAATCTCAAAAATTCCACTTCTTTGCTAATCTCACTACTATCACCCCATGACCACCCCCATTAGAATTTCTGATAAATTGGCAGAAGTTTGCCAAGGCAAACATATCTGTTTGGCAACACAGTTCATAATTATCCTGAGTTTCTGTATCTAGCAGAAAATAACAGAGCTGAGTCACTTGAATAATATTGGGTTAGCCAAAATTTTCGTTCAGGTTTTTCATACCATCTTATGAAAAACCCGAACGAACCTTTTGGCCAACCCAATACATTTCTTAAGTTTGGCTCTCAAAATTTGGGAATTGGTGAAAGCAGTACAATTTAGTAAAGGTACTGGGAATTATGACTGTGTGTGTGTTTTTAGAAGGCAGAAAATCTGCCAGAGGGATGTCAGAGTCTTTTCTAATTCTCTCCAGAAAAGGGCAGACTCATATACCATCAGCAGGCCTAAAGTCAGTTATGTTCAACAGGGCTTTGGGGCAGAGAGGAGGGGTAAAGTTCATAAGGATTCTGGGAAGCATGTGGAGTTTGAAAAATGATACTTAATATACCTATACCTCATGAGTCTGTATAAGTCTAGTCAGAATCTTTTTGGCTGGTAGGGTCACACAGAATACAAAGCAGTGCAGGAAACTGGGTTCAAAAATGATGAGAATATCTACCTTACACCTTATGTCTTACAACTTACTCTAAACATATGATCTGTCCCTGTCAACTTTCTGATGCTTGAAATTGCTTGACAAGGGGATGCCTTTTACTCCACCCTGACAAATAACACTTACATACAAGTATCCTCCTTGGAGACAATTTGAACCCCTAGGAAGTGTGGTTTAAACTCACACTAATCAGGCTGTTAAGGTCTTTCTTAAGTGTACCATAACAAGGTGAAGGTAGGGAAGGCGCTGGAAACCAGAGGAGGAAATGAGAGAGGCCCTGCACATAGAAAGGCTAAGGGTGGGGAGGGGTGGAAACCTGGAAACTAGCACACAATTGGGCTCAAGTCCAGCCTATCTGACCAGGCAAATGTTCAAAACAGCCTGTGCCTGCTTATCTTTTACTAACTTTATGGGTATTCTCAGAATTAGAGCAATAATGAAGGGGGTTCTTAAAGGAAAATGGGCCAGAGAGGTTCCTTTTCATTAATGAGGTTCACTTATCACCACCAGGCTCAGTCAAACCCCATCACAGGCATCTAGAAAAGACAAACAAAGCCTTCCTTGAGTGATAGGTCTTTTTCTGTTTGTTAAAAAATTAAGGTATAATTGACATATAATATTAAATTAGTTTTAGATGTAAATGTAATGATCATATATATGTATCTATTGCAAAATGATCACTGCAATTAACTAGTTAATATCCATCACCACACAGAGTTACAAATTTTTTTTTTCTTGTGATAAGAACTTTTAAGATCTACTCTTTTAGCAACTTTCAAATATACAGTATAGTATTGTTAACTATAGTCATCATGCTGTATCTTACATCCCCAGGACTTATTTTATAACTGCAAGTTTGTACCTTTTAACCCCCTTCATCAATTTTGCCCCCTCTCCCCCTCCCCTCACATCTCACTGTCTCACAACACTCTTTCTTCTTGATTCCTTTGGAGCATCTGGCAGTTTCTCCTGCTCAGTCTGCCCTCTGTTCATTCATTCTATAAACATTCAGAGCCAACCACATGCTAGGCATTGTGGTAGGTGCTGGGGATACACAGACCCTGCTCTCACGAAGCTCACAGTCTGGTGGGGTAGACAGATGTGTTGTCTGTAGGACAAGTGTTAGATAGGGGTGAGCACAGGAGCCTAGAAGAGGAGAAGATGCTATCCAAGTCAGCCTGGGAGTGTCAGGGATGGCATCAGTGGGAGGTGAAGCCAGATTCCAGTTCTGAAAGGCACAAAAGAGTTGCCCAGGTAGAGAGAGGTGAGGCAGGAATGAGATTAGGAGTGACAAAGTGATTGTGGGCAGGTGCATAGGCCCAGGACACAGGATGCAGCAAGGATATCCCGGATAGGGCTGAGGCCCCAAACTGCCCTGTGGATCTTTCTTCTCTGAACCCAGACACTATCTGTCCTTCACCTCCTCCCTTACACCTTGAGGTATTCTTTTCAATGGTCTAGACCAGTCAAGGAGGGTTAATACCCAGCTAATGTTTCTTAACCCCTCGCCCACAGAGCTCCCAGACCCTCCCTCACCCTGTTGAGGGCTAAACCTCCTTAAGGTTCTTCAGCTCTGGTGTCTCCCCTGCCAAAAGACCTGCCAGGCTTCCAGGCTGGGTTTGGTCCCCTCTTGGAGCTCACTCAGCCCCCATGTTCCCTGCAGTGGGCTGCATTATACAGTGATAGCTCTTATCTTTTCTTTCCTTTGCCAACTCAGCCTCCCGGCAAGTTACACTACAGCTAAAATCTTCCCCCAACGTAGTTTATTCACTTCTTAATCCAGGCCTTTAACACTCATTGAATCTGCTAGAGAGTCAAGCATGCCCACCCAGCTAATGATATGCTCTGTGTAAGAGCTGCTGGATGCTGTTGTGGATGATAAAATATACTGCCTTGAAAAACTGGTTTGACCCGCAGCCATGGAATTTCCATCACTGCATCTAGCCACCAAGAAAAAACGTAGAAACCACCACCAGTGGCTTAGGTAATTATCTACTACTAGAAATTAAAATCATCCTGGAGACTTAAGGGACAAATTAGCCCATGACAGTCCTTCTTACACTTTTATGTCCAGACAACATGGAACTGTGGCATGGTTACCGGAACAAAAAAATCTATCAAATTTATATTAGCTTCTTTCCTCATTTCTCTAACGTGTGTGTGTGTGCGCGTGCGCGCGCTGGGGGTCAGGAGAGGAAGGAGTGTGAATGTCTGTCCTGCCTAGCTTACCGGAGTTGCTGCAAGTACTAAACGTGAGAAATACTTGGCAGCACTCTACAGCTGTAGGATCCGTATGTTTAAATCTCTTCTTCCTTGAGCAGCCAGACACACCAGTTCCTAAGTTCTATGCCAGTTTAGTAAAACACTTTGCTTTTCCTATTTCTAAAATAATTAAGTGGGCACTGTAGAAGCAAGGCCTGGGAAGATTTTTATGATAGAACTGTGATATGGAGTTGATCCCAGAAAGTCTTTTCCTAGGATTTTCTTAGGAGTCCTTTAACTAGCGTTTCCGACTCCTTTTAAAAACTAGCCCATAGGCAAGGAGTTTCCCAGGCTCCGCCCCCACCAATCCGACAAGCTCTAGAAGCTCTAGAGGACTAGAACCGGGGACGATGTTCTTCTATACATACAGGAGTCAGGGTTTGCAACGCTGTTTAGAAATATAAGTCGGGGCAGGGGTCTCTGGCCACATTTCCCCCCGGTTAGCCCTCAGCGCGTCCAGCCCTACTTTGTCTTCTCCCTGTGATTGGGTGAACCGCAGACCAGAGGTTGTACGTGACAAGAAGGCCTCTTTTATCTCCGCCTTCGCTTCCATTGCCCTCTCCTACCCAGCACCCCAGTTCTCTACCCATGGGACCCGCCCTTCTGGGGACGGTGGATTCTTTTATCTCCCGGGCGCGCCCCTGCAGGCGGCGATAGAAGCCGGGACTACAGCTCCCGGCATTCTACGCCGGGGAGCCGACCCGGTAGTAGCTCTTTTCCGGCGAAGTTTCCCTCCGCCTGCGCCGCTCGCTGCTCGCTGCTTGGGTCTCCAGGGCGCTCAGGGACCTGTCTGCGGGAGGTGGGCACTGCCCAGGGTGACAGTGCGGGAGCATGGCCATGCACCTGGGCAGGCTGAGCGCGGGCCCCTGCTGGCTCGCGGCGCGGGGCGGCTGCGGGGAGCTGCGCTCTTGGTCTCTGCGCTGCGCGGCCGGACGCTTCTGCCGCCCCCCTGGCACCGCTTGCCCAGAGCAGAGCCGCGGGCTGGGGTACGGCCCTACTGCGGGAGGCGGCCCCCGGCTGAGGACCGGACTGGCCGCGGCGCTGGCGGGGCTGGCGGGGCTGGCCGCCGCCGCCTTCGGGCACGTGGAGCGGGCGGAGATGGTGAGCAAGAGCTCGGGGGCGCCGAGCCCCTCGCCGGGGAGGCCGGAGGAGGAGGACGACGAGCTGGCCCGCCGCTGCAGCTGCTTCATGGCCTCGCCTGTGACCGACCTGCACGAGCTGCGGAGGAGGCCGGGCGACATGAAGACCAAGATGGAGCTGCTGATCCTGGAGACCCAAGCCCAGGTGTGCCAGGCGCTGGCACAGGTGGACGGGGGCGCCCGCTTCTCTGTGGATCGGTGGGAGAGGAAGGAAGGTGAGGAGGTCGGCCCCTAGCGGGAGGTGGAGATGGGGAAGAGAGGTCGGGCTTTAGTTTGCCGGCAGAAAATGACTCAGAATAGGGGATGGGAGTAAGGAAAGGGGTACCTACACAGCGACTGCTAGGTTAAAAGGGACACCTTTAAAACGATTGATACTGACAGGGTCATCAGCCCTCAGCTTGCAGGTGTGGACCCAGATCTGCTGTCACTCTAGTACTGGACATTTAAAAAATCTGCAATTTTATATGGCATTTTTCATACAAGTCTTAAGGTCAGTTTTAGCGAACAGGCTTGGATGTCCAAGGTTGTAACTGAGCATAGATTTTCTCCACATTTCCTCTGCTTCTCTGGGTGCGTTTACCCTTTCTCTTCCTTTGGAGATGGAAAAAGAAAGTCATCTCCTCATTACTAAGGGTCAACCAGTCTCCTCCAGCTGAGGGAGTTATTGTGTCATTGTGTCTTTTTCCCAGGTTGCGCAAGAAATATTTGACCTGGCTTGTCAGTAGTTCTGCCAAATGCACCCATCAGATTTCCTGCCAGGAAAATCTTTATTTCCACTGGTAAAATACTTAAGTATTAAAACCTGGTTCTTACAGCGTCCTACATTCATGACCATGTTATTGCCTATACAGTGAAACCTTACATCTTGGTCATAAACTTAAAGGATTTCTGATTCTTCTTACCTGGGACTACTGCAGCAACTTCTCATCAGCTGATTTGGGGCTGTGATACTGCCACATTTATTTTAAATGAAGTTAAATCTGGTTTTTATAGTGTTTTCCATCTTGTAATTTTTTTAAAAATTAATTTATTTTTGGCTGTGTTGGGTCTTGGTTGCTGTGCGCAGGTTTTCTCTAGTTGTGGTGAGCGGGAGCTACTCTTCGTTGCGGCGCGTGGGCTTCTCATTGGGGTGGCTTGTTGGCAGAGCACAGGCTCTAGGCGCGTGGGCTTCGGTAGTTGTGGCACGTGGGCTCAGTAGTTGTGGCTCACAGGCTCTAGAGCGCAGGCTCAGTAGTTGTGGTGCACGGGCTTAGTTGCTCCGCGGCATGTGGGATCGTCCAGGACCAGGGCTCGAACCCGTGTACCCTGCATTGGCAGGCAGATTCTTAACCACTGCGCCACCAGGGAAGTCCTCAATCTTCTAATTTTTAAAGTGAAGACTGTTGAATCAGGACACAACCTGGACTAGCTGTGTGACCTTCAGTAGTTACTTTTTGTGCCTCTGTTTCCTCATCTATGAAATGAAATTTAAATAACATGAATGTATTATAAGGGTAAAATAAGGTGTATATATATGAAGTACTGCAAATAATGTTTGATGCTTAGAAAGCACTGAGGCAAATTGTTTTTTGTTTTTTTTTTTTAAAGTTTATTTCAGCTTCACAATTTATTATTGATAATGTCACATTAATTTTCATTGTTAACTTTTTTTTTTTTAAGTATTTGTTTATTTATTTATGGTTGTGTTGGGACTTCGTCTCTGTGCGAGGGCTTTCTCTAGTTGCGGCAAGCGGGGGCCACTCTTCATCGCGGTGCGCGGGCCTCTCACTATCGCGGCCTCTCTTGTTGCGGAGCACAGGCTCCAGTCGCGCAGGCTCAGTAATTGTGGCTCACGGGCCCAGCTGCTCCGCGGCGCGTAGGATCTTCCCAGACCAGCGCGCGAACCCTTGTCCCCTGCATTGGCAGGCAGATTCTTAACCACTGCGCCACCAGGGGAGTTCTGAGACAAATTGTTTGGGCCACTTACTAGTTGCGTGGTTTTGGAGAAAGTATTTTGCCTTTCTGGGCCTCAGTGTTCTCATTTGAAATATACAAGGGTCGTACTGGGTCATCTTATGTCCCATCCAGCTCTAAAAATTTTTAGAAATAAAACAAGCCAAACATGAAGCTTCATGAAACAATGAACTCTTGTGGTACCTCTAGTGTCTTAGAAAAACAAACCAGCTACTAGTAGTAAAGCTCATATACCTAAATGTTAATGTGTGTCTCACTCAGTTCAAGCTTCCGAATTCCTTAAGCATTTCAGTATCTGTTTTTTAATTACCTGTAAACAAAATTAAAAGGCAAACAGCACACGGAGAAAAAACAATTGAAACAATATGGAACTCTTAAATTTGGCTATACTGGAACACTCTTTGAATATACTTATTCCTGTTTTTAACCTTAGCTTTCTCTCATGTATCACAACTGACAGCTGCCATTGTGAACAGTCTTATTTGAAGGGAAACTATTCCAGTGATTCATTTTAGATGATGACATAAGGATGTAGAAGAGTATTCAGTCGGGTGGTGTGGGGAGATAAAATATCCGCCCATGATCAGTAGCAGATGTCATAAAGCTAAGCTGGTTATCTAATTTTATTGTACTTAAAAATTATAAATATGCTGATATTATGGAAGATTTGGAAAATAGAGGAGGAAAATAACTCCTAATCCCACCACCTTCATGCAGCAGTTGTTTTTAACTTCGCATATACCCTTACATTCTCTCCTCATTTTACATTTCCATAAACAGGAGGTGGTGGCATCAGCTGTGTACTTCAAGACGGGCATGTTTTTGAAAAGGCCGGGGTGAGCATTTCTGTCGTTCATGGAAATCTTTCTGAGGAAGCAGCAAAACAGATGAGAAGCAGAGGAAAAAAGCTGAAGACGAAAGATGGTAAATCAGACAATCTCAACAGCCTTTAACAGTCCCTGTAAACCTTTTCTCCCCGCAAGTTTTATTTATAAAGTACATATTGCTTCTGTAAAATTCCATCTGGGTGCATATGCCAGCTGAACATGTTCACACTTACTTTTTTTTTTTAACATCTTCATTGGAGTACAATTGCTTTACAATGGTGTGTTAGTTTCTGCTTTATAACAAATTGAATCAGCTATACATACACATATATCCCCATAACTCCTCCCTCTTGCATCTCCCTCCCACCCTCCCCATCCCACCCCTCTAGGTGGTCGCAAAGCACAGAGCTGATCTCCCTGTGCTATGTGGCTGCTTCCCACTAGCTATCGATTTTACATTTGGTAGTGTATATATGTCCATAGTTACGGAGAACCTAGGGGCAGGACAGGAATAAAGACGCAGACGTAGAGAATGGACTTGAGGACACAGTTACTTTTTAAAAATTATATTTTAAGAGACAAATTGAAAAGCAGCCTTTGAAAATTGATTCAGAAACCATGTTGGAGTTAATTTGTCTCAAGCCAGGTGATCGAGTGCAGCTCACTGCGTGTTTTACTTTCCAGGTAAATTGCCGTTTTCTGCTATGGGTGTGAGCTCTGTTATCCACCCCAAGAACCCTCATGCTCCTACTATCCATTTCAACTACAGATACTTTGAAGTAGAAGAAGCCGACGGTAAGGGCTATGGAGGTGTGGAAAGTACTATTGTGCAAAATGTGTATTTTAAAACACGTCAGGGGGCATAACATCTAAAATCAAGAAAAAATAAATACCATCTTAACTAGGTTTTTTGGGAAGCATGTGAAAGCTTATTCCTTGGCAGGTGCAATGGATTATTTATTAGATGTGAAAAGTGAAAGTGGTATTGCCTGGTCTCTGGCATCCCCATTTTCCTCCAACACACAAGGAATGATTTAATGAACCCGAACTTAAAGTGCACACAGGGTTCTTTGCAAATATAAATTTATTACATCCAAAGGAAAACCTCACATGCAATGTTAAGTTGCCATTGAGAACTTGCTTTTGGAAATTATTTTCCACATATGTAGCTTTGCCAGTCACTAGTGCGTTGTCAGTGGGTTTAAGATGGGATGCAATTGATCATGCTTCATTATGTAAATATAGTTCCAGTCTATGTTTGCCATTAGCTGGGCCAACTGTTACCCTGTCAGAGCACCTGTGCAGTGCAAGCGACGCCTTTTGCTGTCTCTGCAGGTGATGGCATTTATAGCAATGTATTTAACTTTTCCTTTTGAGTACTGTTCTGCATCTCAAATTCCACATCAGAATCACATGTCTTGATTTGGTAGGTAACAAGCAGTGGTGGTTTGGTGGTGGATGTGACCTTACCCCAACATACTTGAACCAAGAGGATGCAGTGCATTTTCACAGGACTCTAAAGGAGGCTTGTGACCAGCATGGTCCAGATCTCTACCCCAAATTTAAAAAATGGTAGGTAAAGTTATTGAACTTGTCATAACCCCTAAGTATTTAACATTCCTTCTGCAGATCCTGAAGGCACTACTGTGTCACTAAGTATCTTTTTCAGCTTATGAAGGTTGAACTGTTTCCTTCCTCCCTCCCTTCCTTCCTTTCACCAGAAGTGAGATACGAGTTTTAAGTGGTTTTAATACATTATTTTCTTAGGAATATTTGAATGTCTGTGATAAAAATTGGGTAGCAATATCATTTTTGATACCAGATGATCTAGGATATAAACTTGAAGGTGATATATGCCTGAGAATCAGAGGCTTTTTAATCCTAAAGTGGGATATTAAATTCTCATCCCACACGAGGATTATCATCTCGTTGCCATGGAAATGTGTTAAGGCATGGGAAGGGTTGGAGAACTGTTAGGAGAGGTGCAAATGTACTGGAGATTTTGGACAAGGAGAAAGTGGGATTGGAAACTGTGTGAAAGGAACTCTAATGGTAAAGAAAAAAGTTGTGAGGAGACCCAGGATATTTGGTAGATGTGGAATGGAGTCTGTGCATAAGTTGTTTGGAATAATAAGGTACTCAACACTGCTTAGAGCTAATTGCCATTCTAGAAAAAGGAGGAACAGAAAGGGTTTTTGGGTTTTTTTTTTTGCTTTGCTTTTAGTGCTAATATTTGTGGAATCTTGATGTTATTTATCTAAGAATATGGAGTTCAGCTTTAAAATCCTCAGAAAATATAAGACATTTAAATAACCTCTCTTTGATTTGACATTACCACTAAACACTGGACAGCTATGGACACACAGATGTAGGATGAAGGGTTGTTTTTCTCTTACAAATCAGCTTCCTTTCAGGAGGAGGATTGGTGGGGTAGACATTCTCTCTCTCTCTTTTTTTTTTTTTTTTCCCTTTTATCGCTGTTACTGAAGAACTTTATCCGAGTAGTATTAATAAAATATCTAGGATGTGGGCTAGCTAAAAAGTTTTTAGTATACATATTTAGTAAATCTCTTCATTTCATAATATCATGAAAAGAGATTTGGAAATAACATGATTTAGTTAAAGCTGGCTTTACAGCCTTGCTCAGGATATACTTTAACTCTGTTCATAAAATGTACCTATGAAGAAAAGCCAAGAAGTCAACAGTCAAGGTGAATTATACCAGCACATCAGTTCTAGGGATTTGCATCTGCTGCCTTTTTTTTTCTTCTTAACTTTAAGCTATTAAGTCTATTTTTAAGATAACCTTTTCAATAGCTTTTAGTTTTTGTTTGTACAGGTTTTCTATTTAGGAACCCTCATTATACAGAGATAATGAAAACTATTTCCAGGATGTAAACTATACTGCAAATTTAGCAATTAGGAAAGACTTAGGAAATCTGCTCTAGTAGGCACAGGTGGGCAAAGACTCAAGAACAAATTGATAGTTTCATGTGCTGGTTCACAAGGGCAACCTTTAATGTTCCGAAGACTCATTCTCTGAACATTTCCTTCCACCAACCCTCCCCTGAGCTATGCATGCTATAGAGTCATCACATTTTATTGCCGAAAGAGACCTTAGAGATAATTTACTCTACCTTCCTTTGGTGAATAAGAACTGATTCAGACAGCTTAGGGGTTAGCACTCCATCAAGGACCTGGTTTGTGTCATTGTTGGTAGAGGATTCCTGCCTGCTGCGAAAGTAGCAGTGCTTCTGAGGGCAGCAGCGTCACTTGTTTTAAGAAATACAGTGCTTTAAAAAAAAGAAGGAAATACAGTATTAATAGTGGACTCTGTTTCTTTTCAGTAAAGGTCTTAGAGTGCCACATCTTCAGATAGACATGTACTAGCTTGCCTATTGCTTTGTAGGTAAAAGTGTAAGCATTTTCTTCGTTGTTGATAACTGCAGGAAATCTGTCTAAAACTCTAGTTTCATTTTCAGACATGGACAAAAAGTAAGGGCACCGTGCTGGCATTAGTCAGGGATGGTGCGCTAAGCTGAAATGCTCACACTGATTTTCACGTCTCTCTGTTTTTTCCTCTTTGGTCCCTGATTTGGCCTTGCTGTATTTTCCAGGTGTGACGATTACTTTTTTATAGCCCATCGTGGGGAGCGGAGGGGCATCGGGGGTATCTTTTTTGATGACCTTGACTCTCCATCCAAGGAGGAGGTCTTTCGCTTTGTGCAGAGCTGTACCCAGGCTGTCATTCCTTCTTATATCCCCCTTGTGAAAAAGCACTGTGATGACTCCTTCACCCCCCGGGAGAAGTTGTGGCAGCAGCTCCGGAGAGGACGGTGAGTGAGTGACAGGAGAATGAACCGTCTCATTGCATAACTCTGGGCGGTAGGAGGTTGGGAAGTGGAGCAGCCATAATAAGAGTGGATGATATGTTGTCTTGGGCAGATACTTTGTCAGAGTTTTGTTAATACTCACCCTAATTTCTTTTCATAACTAGATAAATATCAAGTGAATTAAAAACCATTGTATAAAATAGTATTATAAAAAGACCAAAGTTTGTTTAATTTGTGTATATATTAGAGAACCATATTAGGCGTATAGTAAGAACTTGTTGAATTTATTTCAGCTGATTTCTTACAGTTTCTTCTAGCAATACCTTCCAGCCTTACGCCAAGATAGGAGAATCATTTAATGTTTTTGCTGCTTTGTAAATTTGGAATCACACATTTTTTTCATTTATCTTTAGGTTTTCATGGAAGTTGTTACGATGAAAATAATCACTTCAGAAATTATTTACACTTAGTGATAATATTTATTAATTATGGAGATGTTAATATGTGCTGGCTAATATGTTAGGCAGTGTGCATCTAAATTTCTTCACAAACCTGTGAGATTGGTGTAATTATCATCATTTTACAGATGACAAAACTTAGTCTCAGCAAAGTCAGTCCCTTGCCCAAGTTTACACAGCTAGTAAATAAAAGATCCCAGGTGTGGAATCAGGTCATCGTGCCTTCAAAACTTGCAGACTTTCTTAGATGTGAATGAAGTTAAGTACGTCTTATTTCTGACCGTGATGCTCAACTTAGCCACCCTGCTTTGTGCACTCAGCTTGGTGAGCTCAGTTGGGTGACCAGTGTGAGGTCATCTTCAGCGGGGGTGTGATTGTGAATCAGCTCCAAATTATCCAATTTTCCCTCTCACAGCGGTTTCTCGTTACCATCTTAATTGCATGTGTACTACTGGTCCATGGCTATAAAATGGATTTCCTCATTTATGTTAATTTTGTCTCAGGCATATGAAACTTTGGGTACTTGAGGTAAAGCTAAAAGGTCAACTTAGATAATGTTCAAAGTCTCAAGGTAAATGTTTGCTGTTTATTCTTTCTTAGGACTACCTCTGCTTGCTTGCTCCCTGTTTATAAACTTGGGAAAATGAGAATTGATTAAGTGTTCTTGTTAGACAGTTCTTTAACAGTGCATCTGTTTTGGGACTTTTTTTTTTTTTTTTTGGTCCCATGATTTCCCAGATACACCTTTACTACTCCTTCCCTTCACTTGAGTGTATTAGGTGCCTCCTATGGCTAGGGACCATGCTGGGAAAAGCTCACAGTTTAGTGGGGAAGACCATCCTAAGAGGATAATTTAAAACTCTGTGGAAACAACAACAACAAACTCCAATAAAAAACAAGCAAGAAACTAAAAGAAGAAAAAAAAAACTCTGTGGAAAGTGCAATGTTCTAGTTTTGCATAAGATTTCTTATGCAAAGGCAGCAGGTTTCGTGAATACTAATGAGGTGAAGCCTTTAAAACTTCTTGGACATAGGAATGATGTTTTATTTTGCTTGTTCTGTTTTTTATTATTAATTGACAACATATTTTGAAAGTTCCATTTGTGTGTATCATTTCATGTCTGTGTTTTTTGAATTAGGCGGAAGTGTGGGGTATTAGGTTAATTTTCTGTGGTGTGGTGGATGACTGTACTTTCAAAGAGAGGCTCCTTCTACCACCCATGTCTCTGGGCCTTAAAATGGCAGTAATCTCTGGGGCTTAAGATAACCCCAGCTCTTTGCTGCGGTCATGAGCCCTGTCTTCACTTTCTTACACGGCATTCATAACCCATTATCTGTATTACTCTTCCCCACTTCCTTGCATCCCCTTCTGTATGACTTTCCCCTGCAGTGGTTAGGCTGCTTCTCTTTTGACTTTGCAGCCTCTTGCTTGGCTATCTCATTTAGTCTCTTGTCCTCAGTTACTACTATTCTCTCCCCAGACCTTGAACCTCCAGTCTTAGACTTTCTTTTATGTTTTGCTGTATTTTGGGAAAGGGAAGCAGGATACAGTGTAGGTATCAGTTAAATTGAAGGGAGTGGTTAAGGTTCTTAGTTTATAGGAACCTCGGAGAGGATAAATGTATGGAAAGGATCAGAAAGATCAGATCTAAGCAAAACCTGGTGAGAGTCAGGCTGATACACAGAAAGGAGCATTGTTCACTCAAAACAGAAGAGCAGCACAGGGATCCTATAGAGGCTCATTTGGGAGCTCCTTACAGGGGTCTTTGAACAAGACATCTGTACAAATAGAGAATCACAGCCATCCCTTAAATATCATGTTTCAGGAGGGTAATATCAGGGGTGAAAAAGGGAGCTGAGAGACTGGAGTTCTTTTCCATGGTCTTAGGAAGAAGTTAAGAAGATTCACTTAAATTATCTTTTGAAACAGACATAAGAAGGTATTAAATAGTTATTTGTGCACAGAACTCAATCAGTCATAAATAAATGGTGAGGACTAGAAAGGGATCCATGAATGTAATTTATTTAAATTTTCTCAGAGCCTTTGGCAAGTTTCCACAGTGAAGGTTGCTTTCTAAAAATTGAAGGACTGCGGGAATCTAGAGAATATTTTTCTCTAGTTGTGATTAAATACAGTAACCAATGCATAAACGGTAATATCTGAGGGAAGTTTAGACCAAGAGAGTAGTTTTTGAGTGAGTTGAGAAATGATATGAAGGGGGACTATTGAAATTTTAAGATTTATGGATAATTCTCAATTCTTTTGGGTAGTAGAAATTATCTTTTGAAATTGGAGAGAAGAGATCCTTTTACAAAGGATCTCTTGATGTTAAAGGCAATCACAGATTTTTAAGCTAGACAGAGTTTAGATATGACTCTATGGCAGTTCATGGAAAACTAATATCCTGAACCAGGTTTTAGTTGATGCTAAGGACTGAGCACTGCAACTCAATCACTACCTTCTATTATGACTTTGTCATTAATTTGCAGGAAGACTGAATTATATGACTGTTTATTAATGCTGTTAACTAGTTTAAGAAAAGGAAATATCTAGAATATATTAGTAATTATTAATAGATTTCTGTTATCTGTTCTTGGCTTTTCAATTACAAGAGCTTTACACTGTCTTAGTTCGTGTGAGTTATTAGCAGTGAAATGAAGTCTTTGACTGTGAAGCATCTCAGACTCTAGGCGAGGGCCAGAAAGAGCTGTTTTATCCTGATAAAGGGTGCCATTTGCTTTTCTTAATTGTTTTTGTGCCTTCAAGTTCTAAGCTTTGTGTTCATTCTGTTTATTTATTGGAAAACATAACCTTATTGTTTTGTAACTGCTCTATGTTGGGGCTGAATCTATATCCTATTGTTTGTTGGATAGAATAGCCTTTTCTTTATGCCTTTCCAGATGGAGAAAACTCAACTGACGAGACTGGTGTTTTCTATGCCAGTTCCAGCTGATGGGGTGGGAGGTGGTGGGAAGATGCCCCCCCTTTAAGTATTTGTTATGGACTAATCTTAAGAAAGGGATTACTCAGCCAATCCTTAATCTTATTTGATGTCTTTATGTCAGGTATGTAGAATTTAACCTGCTGTATGATCGGGGTACAAAGTTTGGCCTCTTCACTCCAGGATCCAGGATAGAAAGCATCTTGATGTCTTTACCTCTCACCGCCCGGTAAGAATAACTCATAAGAATAATAATTATTCCCTACCCTCCACAAAACATGAACATTGACACCACAAATGTCTTTCCTAAAGACTCATTGGTTTTGACTTTGCTGCCTGTTTAAGAAAATCACAGGCAAATCACAGGAGAATCAAATTGGTTTTTTTAAGGGGTGACAGGATAAATGATATAGCTTTATATGTGAGAGCAGGGAAAGGATAGAGGGAGTGAGAAGATAGGGTGGATGATGGTGTCTAGGGAGCTAGATTGACTGTTCCTACTTGGTGATTTTCTAGGAGGAGCTATGAGCAAAGCACATTTATATGAACATAACAACTCTTTAATTTTATTGGAAATGATTGCACTTGTGGGGAAAGGTCTTATTCTCCACTATGAAGTATTAAGCTTGTATGAAAGTATGCAGGATTATTTCAGATGCTTTACGTGCTGCCATGGTGTGCTTCCATAAAGGTTAATTGAATCTCTGTGGGGAATTTAAAAATCTATTTATGTTGGTGCTATTAGGTTAATAAAGATCTACAGTTGACTTTTTTGGCTTTGAGGAAGTGAGAATGGTGTGGATCCAGACTGAAATAGAAAAGATGAGAAAAAATACGACCATTGCTTGTTTTAGAAGAGCTAGAATCTTCTTTTCTCCATGAGTTTAAATATCCAAATAAGAATGGACTGGCTGGCATTGAAGGTCTGCCTTGCATCATTCTGCTGTGCAGATCTAGCCTTGTGAGATCAGTACCCTCTACCATTGTCACTACGTTCAGAATGGCATTGGCTCTGTCCTTGTTTAGCTGTTGTTCATGGGATCTCATGTCCTGGCTGGATTCTCATGCACATCACTGTTAGGTGTTCTTGCCACCCTAGAGGCAAGATGTGATAAAAAGTAGACATGGGCTTCCCTGGTGGTGCAGCGGTTGGGAGTCTGCCTGCCAATGCAGGGGACAGGGGTTCGAGCCCTGGTCTGGGAGGATCCCACATGCCGCGGAGCAACTAGGCCCGTGAGCCACAACTAGTGAGCCTGCGGGTCTGGAGCTTGTGCTCCGCAACAGGAGAGGCTGCGACAGTGAGAGGCCCGTGCACCGCGATGAAGAGTGGCCCCCGCTTGCCACAACTAGAGAAAGCCCTCGCACAGAAACGAAGACCCAACACAGCCAAAAATAAATATAAATAAATAAAGAAATTGACACTTTACTTTAAAAAAAAAAAAAGATTGTGAAAAATCTAACAATGAAATATAGTAACTGTCAAAAAAAAAAAAAAAAAAAGGATAAATTTAAAAAAAAAAGAAAAAGTAGACATGAGATCTTAAGGCCTCGGGTAGTCTACCTGATCTCTGCTGGCCTCTAATTATAATGCACATTCCAAACTGCAGGTAAGGGCAGATTATAAATCAATCCCTCGCTCAACTGAATAACATTAATGCAATAGGTTATTTTTAGTTTCTTAAAGTCTGCACTAAGGGTCTGCAAACTTAAGGCTTCAGGACAAATCTAGGTCCACTTGTGGTTATGTACAGCCCTTAAGCTAAGAATGGAATTTACATGTTTAAAGGATTATTAAAAACAAATAAAAAAGGAATAGGCAAGAGACTGCAAAAGGTATGTGGCCCCCAGAGCCTAAGGTGTTTATTATGTGGCCCTTTACAGGAAAAGTTTGCCAGCCTCTGATCTAAACCAGTGTTTGCCAGATTTCATACTACAGTTTAACCATTTTGACCATATTTGTATATTTATATATAATCTGAGGTATTATTTACTTAAATTTTATACTCTTATTTTTTTCAGAGAGAAAATTAAAGGCAAACCAACATTTTTGTCATAAATAGAAAGTAACACATTAAAATAAATGCCGAAGTACTAAGCTAAAAAAAGTTTGCCCATGGATCACCTGAGATTCTATACTTTATGAAACCCTGGTTTATAGTAAAAGTATGTTTTGGCTCTGGAATATTAATATTAGCTAGAGTATGCTCAGGAATTATTAAGAAACTTTATTTCTTTAGCAGCAAATATTTTTTGAAAGCGTAGTGAAGACAAAGAGGTATAAGTCTTTTTATTACTCTTAGAATTTTATTTTTCATTTATTTTAGATAAAGAGGTATGTGTGTTGTTTATTTATTTTTTATTGTTGTTACGTTTTTTGCTTCTGTTTTGAACCTGCATAGATGGGAGTACATGCATTCACCCTCAGAGAACTCCAAAGAAGCTGAAATTGTGGACGTTTTGCGCCATCCGAGGGACTGGGTGCATTGATGCAGGCAGAGCAGTCTTCCTAGGGTCTGGGGGACACACAATGGGCCCCCTGCTCCGCTGGCTGGCACCACCGCCACTGTGTGGCACTTAGTTACCTGTGTCTCAGAGCTCCAGTCTTCTCCGCCCTGGAGTCTGCCTCCTTTCCTGCTGAAATGTGTTTTAAGCACCACAAGCTTCCGCTGGATGCTGTCGGTGATGGGTGGTGAGGTGGCAGCTTGTCAGAGTCAACTGGTTGATGTAAAACTCATTTATACTTTTAGAATCATTTGATATGACTAGTTTACAAACAGTGACAATTTCCAAGAATTGGTTTAGGGGGTCTAAATATTATAATTTGTATCAGGAAACTTCTCATGTTATTTTTGTTTCATATATTTTTTAAAGATTTAGTTTCAGCCACAAAAGTCTGTTGTGGGATAAATTTTATGTTCATTAATTCAATGAGATTGAGACTAGTAATTTTAGAAAGCAACTGGAAATGAAAGTAAAAATTTTACTTTGTCATTACTGAAGTTTCTTTGATCATAATCTTTATATATCTTTCTCTAGAGATCATAATATTGTAAAATATTGACTTTTGTAATGATAGATATTTAGGAATACTTGAAATTTTCTTAATCTCTGCATGTGTTACAATTCAGTGACTACCTATAGTTAACTCTAAAGTGACATCACTGTTATTTAAACAAGGGATATCTAAGTTGTAGTTTTGATTTTTGTAGAACTATAATTTGTTGATGCTGAGATTCTTTGCACTTTTGAATGTGAAAGCTTATACCCTTGGATTCTGATACTTAAAAATTTCTATTCCAGACATTTCTGTATGGAGGTTTAGACTAAGAACAATCCTGGGGATGTTGTGAATTTAGGAAATGAGAGACATTTTCCTTCTCTAATGAAAGCAGACATAACTAGTGTAAGAAGCTTGTAGGCATTTTATAAATATATTTCCTTGAATATGGACTAATTGAAATCGTCCTCTTTTTAAATTAGAGATTCTGCAACTCTTACCTTTGCTCTTAAGAGAAAATCACAACAGAGTTCTCAAGACTTCTTTGTTCATATAATAATGTGAATATTTTATTCATAATATATTGAAGTTTGTAAGGAATGTTATCTTCCTATATATTATTAAGCATTATCTTGGAATATGTTGAATGTATGATCATGTGTGACTCTGTAGAGCTGGAAAATGTATGAATTCTTCAACTCTTACAACAGGCGTGCTGATAAATTTTAGTATGAAATATGACTAAGAAATGTTTGTATTTTTCATTTTTTCCAGGGTAATTGATATAGGGAAGATAAATATTTCTTAGTACTAAAACCATAGTTCCTCATTCCTAGGTATTTTACCCAAGAAAAATATAAGTTTTGCAGTTGAATTTTCATAGCAGCTTTATTCTCAATAGCCAAAATCTAGAAATAACACAACTGCCCATCAGCAGGTGAATGGATAAACAAGTTATAATATATCCATATGTTAAAATACTACTCAGCAATGAAAAGGAACATCTATTGATAAAGGCAAGAACATGGGTGAATATCAGAAAGTCATTATGCCAAGTGAAAGAAGCCAGACACAGAAGAGCACTCACTGTATGACTACATTACATGAAAACCTAGGAAAGTCAAACTCTAACAAGAGAAAGATCAGTGATTGCTAGGGGCTGGGGTTGGGGAATTGATTGTGAAAGGGAACAAAAGAATGTTTTGAGGTGATGGAAATGTTCTGTGTATTGATTGTGGCCGTGGTTACCAGACTGTATACATTTATCAGAGCTCATTGAGCTCGACACTTAAAATCATGAAATTTTATTGTATATATGATTTATACTTCAACAAAGTTGATTAAATGAAAGAAAAAACATTATTAGGCATATAGGAACAAATGTTCAATAAACTTCAGTTTGCCTTTTACAATAAAAAGTCCCCATCATTTAGATCTGCCAGCCTATTTAGTTGTGTTTAGGGCTCTTGGAGTCTGGGCATTGGACTAAGAGAAGTTTCAAAAATTTTCTGTGCCTATCAGTTTTTCGTACTCTTCAGTAATCACGTATTTTTCTTACAGATGAGACTATATCTGGGGAAAAACGTAACAGAATTGCATAACTATTGGAAAGTCATTCTGCTGTTATTCAAAATGAATTTGTTTCAGATTTGTACTGATGTCTGAGTCTTGGACACCTAACTGCTCCTGGCTTAGACATGTATGTTGGTGGTCATAAGGGGTGGCAATTTGGGGGATGGATATAAATGCTTTGGAGCAAATTTCTAACCACTACTTTATCACTATACTCTGCTTACCCACCTATTCAACCGAGTAATTCATGAAATAAAACCTTTTCTGCGTTAAAGAGCATCAGATTAATAGGGCAGGTAATCTGTTTATTTATGATTTATCCACCCGTGATTCATTTGCTGTTACAATTCATCAAGGCTGGAATTGTCTGCAGGTGTTTTACTCACACGTCTGTGCCTAGGCTAGGACGGCTTGAGAGCTAGGCTCAGCTTGGACTGTGGACCTGGTACCTACGTGTGGCTCAGAACACACATTCTACCCAACAAACAGAGGCAGTGCCTTCCGATCTAGCCCCAGAGGTTATGTAGTGTCACGTCCTTCACATTCCGTTGGTTACAAGTGAGTCGCTAAGAACAGCTCCCGATTCACTGGGGAGGGAATTAGACCCCAGCTCTCAATGGGAGGAGTGTCAAGGATTTGTGATCATCTTCAAAACCACCACATAGCCTTTCACACCCAAAACCACAAAATAGATTTGGCATTCCCTCCCTTATTGCCCTAATCAAATCCTGTTGAGTCCACCTTTGAAATGTTTCTTATTTCCTGCCTCTGTCCCCTGCCATGACTCTACTTTGGTCCCACATTCCCTCTCACCTGAATGTTTGCCATACCCTACCTGCCTCTGGTCACTCTGACCTCCATTCTCTCCCTTCAGAATTACTTCACCGAATAGGAAGCAACCTAAGTGTCCATCGACAGATGAATGGATAAAGAAGATGTAGCACATATATACAATGGAATATTACTCAGCCATAAAGAGAAACGAAGTTGAGTTATTTGTAGTGCGGTGGATGGACCTAGAGTCTGTCATACAGAGTGAAGTAAGTCTGAAAGAGAAAAACAAATACCATGTGGGAACACATATATATGGAATCTAAAAAAAAAAAAAAAAGGTTCTGATGAACCTAGGGGCAGGACAGGAATAAAGACGCAGATGTAGATAATGGACTTGAGGACACGGGGAGGGAGAAGGGTAAGCTGGGACGAAGTGAGAGAGTGTCATGGACATATATACACTACCAAACGTAAAATAGATAGCTAGTGGGAAGCAGCCACATAGCACAGGGAGATCAGCTCGGTGCTTTGTGACCACCTAGAGTGGTGGGAGAGGGAGGGGGGGTGGGAGAGGGAGGGTGGGAGGGAGATGCAAGAGGGAGAGGATATGGGGATATATGTATATGTATAGCTGATTCACTTAGTTATAAAGCAGAAACACACCATTGTAAAGCAATTATACGCCAATGAAGATGTTAAAAAAAAAAATTACTTCACTAAATCCCATTCTTAACTGCCCTCCTCAAATATTTTAAGCATCCTCCCTTCTCCTACAGAAGAGTTTCTGAACTCAATCTGACATTGAAAGCAATCCACCATTAGACGCAGACCTCTCTTTTCAGCCTTGTCTTCTCCTCCATGCCTCCCCTGCGCCTCAGCCTCAGACTGCGTGTCACCACTCTGCATTTTTCTGAACATTCCCCAAGTCTCTTCCATCTGACCTGTGCTCAGGCTGCTGCTATCTCTGCTTGGAATCTCTTTTTGTCCCCTTCAGCACATTTTACCTTTAGTATTGCTGTCATCACAGTCTGTATTCATATAGTCACTCAGAGTACACTGTACTTCAAAATATTTAAGGTGGGTCTTTCCTCATTTATAAAGTCTGCTACCTTATGAATGACCTGTTAACCTTTGTCTTCCAACATTGTTTTGCAATAGTATATTGTGGTATCAAGCTTAATATTGTTTTACTTTACAACCGTCTCATTCCTAGTCTGTGAAGATAGAAGTTCCTGGTAAACATCTTTTAAGAGCCCATTTAGAAATTGTTTTCAAGGATGTTTGTATTATCCTTGCCACAAATATTAACTATGTATTTGAAATCCCACATTTAAAGAAAGTTGGTCCTTCTTTCCAAAGAAACACACATGTAAATTCCAATTTCATAATAAACCTACATTAGCACATTCAAGTTAGTGAAGCTTGGACATCTGCAATATGGCTTGACTAAGTATCATTACATTGTAACCTGAAACTGAGTCATGGGTCATGCAATGTAAAACCTCTGAGACTTGTTTCTACAGGTGGTTTTATGCCAGATACACACCAGCATATACCAGCAGAGCAAGGTAATTGCATTCCCATCTTCCAATCTCTGCACTTGGTTTTGATTCCAGAAGTTAAACTCATCAGTATTTTAAAGTATCCTTCACCTGTTAATTCCTGTTCACATTTCAAAACATGTTTGAATATTAAAACTGGGCATAATCTAATCCACCATGGTTTCAATGAGTTGACACAAGTTCAGTTACTTAGGAAAGCAAATTGGCTTTGTGGTCATTTAGAGTTGCCACATGCACTCTGTCATGGATTTATTTTCTTAAGAGATGGTTAGGAAGGTACAAAACTAAAGTTTCACAATTAAGTTGTACTAGTTGAATGTCTCTATTATTTACCAGCAAGTGAATAATGCATTTTTTAAGTAAAAGTCTTCATAAAGATTTATCTATGCTTAGGTCTAGTCAAACTTGCTTCTAGTTTCTGATTTGATGAGGCAGCCTGAGGCTTTTAGAATACTCCATGCCTGCTGCTTGACATCG
Source organism: Balaenoptera ricei (assembly GCF_028023285.1). Taxonomy (NCBI): domain Eukaryota; kingdom Metazoa; phylum Chordata; class Mammalia; order Artiodactyla; family Balaenopteridae; genus Balaenoptera; species Balaenoptera ricei. Next base: position 115,316,546 of record NC_082642.1, read on the forward strand.
TTCTAACCATGAGTGTAATATGCAAAATTTCAACCCAATTTATCAATTTCTTGTAGTTCAAGTTGTTTAACTATGAAAAATAGCTAGTAGATATTCTCAAAGGACATTTAAAATGATAATTGTCAACTGAAAAAAAATACACAACCTAAAAGTTGAGAATTATGTTTTTTTCGGTGACCTTACTGAGCACTATAGCCCAGGATGGCAGCCTCTCAGATAGCTCTGAGGAACAGTTCCAAAGAGGAAAGGGAGCCGCCAGGATATAGAGGAGTTTTTGCTGGAAAGAAAAGCAAAACTGTAGTCGAACATCAAAAGATTACTGCTAATCACAAAAAATCCCAGACATCTCAAGGTAATGATTTTACTGCCTTTCTATGTATGAGAAGATGCAAGAGTCTGGGCTCATTGAAATTATTCCTTTGACATGCATCTTAACTATCTAAGGCCGGTATCCTGTTTTTCTCCATCCTGAATTCCCCTCGGGGTGTACTGTTAGGGGCAGCTGCAGTGGCTGATAGCTTTATGGCCAAAACATCCTTTGTTTACAGAAATGGCAAGTGACATTGTCCACAATATCAATACAAATTAACTTACTAACTTCTGCTGAGAGTAATTTTTAATTCTTTAATGTGTACTGGATCTTATGATGTGCTATTCAACAAGAGAGTGGTACTTAAAAATAATGTACACATATCAATGAAAGAAAGAATAAGCACCTCCTTTTCATCTTTACCTCCCTCCCTGTTTTAGTAATGTGAGGGAGATATGGTATCTCTCTTGTAACGGCAAAAGATGGTCTGCTCACCTCTACCTAGCTGTCCCTGCTGTGCTCTCTCAGACAGAATTCCTGACTCTCAGAACCCGTGAGCATAATAGAATAGTTGCCGTTTTATGTCACTACATTTGAGGTGGCTTGTTAAACCGCAATGTGTAACTAGAACAGGTTGGATGCCATCAAAAAAATGAGGAGAGTGAATTTGATCAGCCTGGCATGCCTGCAAGGTACCTCTACCAGTATTTGGAGATGTGAGTCTAAAGCTCAGGAGAAAGAAATGTAGTCTAGAAACATATATTTACCAGTTGTTTGTGTGAAGGCGATAATTGAAAAAGTAGGTGAGCCATCCGAGGTAGTACATGCAGTGTAATAAGAAAGGAGAGTCAAAGACTGAACTGGAGGCAGAGAAGTGAGCAGGGAAAAAGGTGTCAAGAAAGGGTCCTGAGAGCAGCTCACTGAGCAAATGGAATAGGGAAGAAGGGAATCAAAAGGGACAAGTTGGGTGTGATTGTAATAAGGGTTAAAACATTACCATGTTTCTACATAGAATATATTAAAATAATAAATGCTCCAAGTAACATGTTTGATAAATTAGGAATGAAGTTCAGATTTTTAGAAATCCTAATCTATAAATTACCAAGGTCTTCTCAGGTACTAAAATTACTTCCATTGACATATCAGATAGTGTCTCCAGTTTCTCAAGTTCTGTTTAAATATGAAATTCCTTAAAGAACCAGTAGGTGGAGCCCATTTGCTCAAGAAAATCTAATCCCGAGTGTTGGGTTTTGTTTTTGCTGGTGGGTGGGGAGGAGAAATTGAAGAGGAAGGGGAGAGGGGTGATGAGAGAGGCACAGAACAGGACAGCAACGAGGAGAGGGAGGAAGGAAAGGAGAGAAGATGAGAGAGAACGAAGATCTCTCCTTCATTGAACTATAGTATTGTTGGAGAGATTATCTAAAGGAGTTATCACATATTTAACCAAGCACAGTTAAGTCTACTGTGATATTTCTATCTTGTCAAATGGCTCCACTATGTTTCATTTCTCTCTTTAGTACAAAGAGATTCTGAAATTGGCAATGTCTATAATCCCAATAATTTTCAATGTGTAAAGAAGGGTCTTCATCTTGAGTTCCTAGGGAATTCCTGAATTGTGAGGTGCCTGAAATCATGAGAAAATGTGTGCATTTTTCTTAGAGTTCGTAATGTTAGTTTGACTCTCAAAAGTATACATGCTCCTGAAAAGATTGAGGACTACTCATCTAAATCGAGAGGGTGTCTATACCCGCCTCCCCCCCCACCCCGGTGGGAGGCAATGTGATAATTCAGTGAGGAAAGGTAAGAAAACGTTTTTATCCTTTCAGAAGTTCTATTTTTGTGTGTAATGTAATTATTTGTCCATATTCGTACATTAATGCATATATTTAATTCACAAAAGATATTTGGGGGAGTGTAAAATTAGTGACATATCAAAAAATTTCAAAATTTGCTTGTAAAAATAGTGTACATTTTTATACTTTTAAGGACTAAAAATGAAGTTGGAGAAATCAGAAAGCAGAATATCTTGATAAATCAAAGGAAGAAAACAATAACAATAAAGTTTGTCTTCTTACCCCTGCTGGAGTCACCAGGGAGGAAATGTAAATGTACTAATTTCTTAGCAGTTTTAGAGAGAACTAATGGATACTGTCTAAAGAAATGGAGAACAGAGATGTTAAATAAAGATGTAATAATAGAGGTGTTCATTGGAATAAAAATATAAACCAGAATTATCCACAAAACTCACAAACATAATATGGGGTGAAAAAAAGCAGCCTGTAGAATAATACATACAGTTTGATTCCATTTGTATAAAATTCAAAAGATGCAAAGCTATCCCATAGACTGTGTTTAGGTGATAAGACTCTAATGAAAAACCAAGGGCAAATACAATTCTGGTGAGTGGGGAAAAGGACTGAGGCAAAGCTTCCAGAGAGCTTCAAAGTTAGCAGTGTCCTAGTTCTTGAGCTGGACTCTGGTACACAAGAGGCCATTTCAGTATTTGAATATATCAAGGAGATATTTCTTAATATCCTCATATTTCCTAAATATTAATAGTAAATAATTATACCCTTTAAGCTAGGGCAGAAAAACTCTTTTACTTGGATACCAACATGTACCTACTTCAGTGGGTTTTCCTTTTGGCATCCTGATACGTGTGTCTTTAAAAATCAAGTATTTTTCCCTAATATTTAAATTAATGCCTATACTTTGTGGAAATTTTGAAAAATAACAGTATCAAAAAGGAAATAATCATCACATTTTGTGCCACTGTTTAGAAATAACCATTACCATAACCACTCAATATTTTGGTGTATTTCTTTCTAGCTACTTCATGTAAATTTGAGTTTAGTTAAATTGTGTATACAATTTTGTATCCTGATTTCCCCCCCTTATCTTTATATCTTAAACACTTCCCTCTCTTATTTAAAATCTTCAAAGACAGAGGACAGGCTGGCAGTGAATTAGGGGTTTTCTTGAAAAGTGACCTACTGACTGAGGGCTCTAAACTATTGTCCGCCCTTTTCCCTCAAGGGATTTGGCCTTCAGCTGGGCAGGAAATTCAAGAGCTCTTTTCTAGAAAACAATTTTGTAGAATAGTTCTAGACAAAACAAAACAAAACACAAAAAGCCCCCCAAACTCCACCACGAGGAGGGAGCTTTGGCGTTCTCACCACACACAGCTCTTTCCTTACGCACTCTCCACCCACCTCCCACCACCTCCCATATCTAGAGCTTTCAGTCCAATTTTTAGTGCCTCTTTAAGGGCAGAGATAATCAGATATTGGAGGAAAACCTCCAAATATATAAGAGAGAGAGAAAGCAGAGATAACAGACAGACCGACCTCTAGTTAATATTCTCAGAAAAGAGATTAAACTTATCATTTAGTAATATAGAGGTAAACAGAAGATAAAGCTAAAGGATTTAAAACTGGTTGCTTTTGGAGATCAGGACTGGGGGTAGATGACCATGGGACAGAGAACTGCTATTTTTCAGTATAAGCCTTTACTACTATTTGATTTTTTTAACTGCTGACATTTATTAGATTAATAAAAGAGTTAAAAAGTAAAGGCCATGCATTTTTTTAAGATCTCAAAACATTGTTTTCATTATGCATACTTTTCCATAATATAGATGTTTCTTATCAGAAGAACTTTCCATTCTCTTACATAGATTTTTTTTTTTTTTAATCATGAGTTGCCATTACCCTATCAGTGTTTTAAAGACCTCTTCCTGTTTTTAACCTCAGGTTAAGATTTTTTAAATGCATGGTATCTTCTAACTAGTTTAAGAGACCAGATGTGCTCAGAGGAAAGAATTATTTATCAGGTTGTAATCTTCAAGATCCATAGAACTTTCACCGTGGAACTAAAGTGTCTTTTCTGTCTATGCTAATAAGTAAAGCTATTGCTCATAAAATAAACTGTCACAGATTTCACACACATCAAGGTATACAGGGAAGGCATTTCAGAGGGTGGGTGCTGGACAATGTCCCAGATATGTGACCTCTTTAAAGTTTCTGCTTGGGAGATTAGAAGTTATATTGAAATCAATGACCATCTAACGACCACTGTTTCTGGGGTTATGTTTTCTAAATATAGTGGCCCTCTGGCTTAACCACAAAAGCATCTCATGAGTTATAGAGGAACTTGAGCAGAGTTGTGTTTGTAAAGAAAGAAACCTAAAAAAATAAACGTTCCTGTTTTTATAGCTCTACTTTGTTTTCTTCAAGTTTATTTTAATGACAACTTGAAGGGCTTGCTACCAGTGGCTGAAAACCTCAACATGGTTTCCTTGGCAATCACTAGAATATGAAATGGAAATGAAAGTTACCCAATGAAAAGCTCACAACTCCTCACTGCTCCCCCTCGATCCCCTCCAGATTAGAAGAAATTCAGTGGAAGGAATGCGCCAGCCTGGGACTTGGGGAAAATATCTGGCTTCCTTCCTGGACTATTATACAATCTATGTGCTGCCACTACAGTGTCGTTAATTCATGGTTGGATTGGTGTGATACAATTCAGGAGAGCAGGGAAATCAGATTGAAGGAGATTTTCTGTTTAAGAAAAATGAGTTACTAGATGAAGAATGCTTCTTCCTGAAGTCTATGGGCTTTCTCTCAGTGTCGTTACGTGGTTTGGTTTCACCCTGGCCAGGTTCTTGTGTGTCCAGGTGGGTGGATTCCTCTCATTCCTACTCTCCTTTTGTGGTGTGACATTCTGAGTTCACTGTTATTTGTTCCTCATGATTTTTTAGTGTATTGCTGTAATCATAGTTAGAGTCAGAAATGCCCTAAAATCCTCTTATTGACGTAGCATGAAATTTTATCTGCATTTTTTTAATTTAGAAAAATATTTGAGTTAGAAGCATACACATTTTGAAAAGTATATGTACAAAGACAACATAGCATCATGTTTTCATTACTTATATGTCATATCCTTGAACCCTTTAATTTTCTCACACCAGAAAATATTTTTAAATATATAATTTTCATAAAAATTTAGGTAGGCATACTAACAAATAACTCATTTCCTCTTTCATAACTCATCTTTTTTTTTTTTTAATATAGAGTTTATGGTTCTTGCTTATATCTCTGTGGTTTGATGTTTTATCCTCTGGATTAATTTCAATACTTTCTGTTCTCTTACTAGAATACTTTCCTTTTTCCTCAACATTTTCTTCTTAGGTTTGGATAATTCATATGTTTCTTCCTTATATGTAGAAATCTAAATCTAGTCATAAATAATTCCTTCAAATTATGAGGATCTATTTATTTATTCTTCTGACTTATCCTAAAAAAGAATTAAGGTGATTTATAACACATAATATATAATAGGATGTATTCAATTAAAAGTAAGAAAAGGGCTTCCCTGGTGGTGCAGTGGTTGAGGGTCTGCCTGCCAATGCAGGGGACACAGGTTCAAGCCCTGGTCTGGGAGGATCCCACATGCCGCGGAGCAACTGGGCCCGTGAGCCACAATTACTGAGCCTGCGCGTCTGGAGCCTGTGCTCCGCAACAGGAGAGGCTGCGATGACGAGAGGCCCGTGCACCGCGATGAAGAGTGGCCCCCACTTGCTACAACTAGAGAAAGCCCTCGCACAGAAACGAAGACCCAACACAGCCATAAATAAAATAAATAAATAAAATTTAAAAAAAAAAAAAGTAAGAAAAGTTAGCAAGAAGAAATTAATGTTGGAAAATTCAGAAGCCAAGAGTGAGATCAGTACCCAAATACTTGCCAGATGGTCACAGTTTGGCTTGGTGTTCAATCCCTGGTTTTTGTTCACCAGCTTCAAGTCCCGTCCTTGTAGGCTGAGGATTACAGCCCCCCTGTATTAGGGTTCTCCAGAGAAACTGAACCTATAGGAGATACATATCTCTCTATCTCAAAAGATTTATTTTAATGAATTGGCTCATGTGATTATGGAGGCTAGCAAATCTTATTCTAAGCAGTTCAAGTTCTAAGGCCATCAGCCTGCAGACCTAGGGAAGAGCCAGTGCTGTTCAAGTCAAATGAAGGCCATCTGCTGGCAGAATCTCCTCTTGCTCGGGAAGGTCAGTCTTTTGTTCTATTCAGGCCTTCAGCTGATTAGAAGTGGCCCACCCACATTATGGAGGGAAATCTGCTTTACTCAAAATCTTCTCATTTAAATGTTAGTCTCATTGAAAAACACCCTTACGAAAACATCCAGAATAATGTTTGACTACACATCTGGGCACCATGGCCCAGCCAAGTTGACACATAAAAGAAACCATAACACCGCTGAAGCCTGCTCCTTCCTTGCTTTTACCAACCACTTGCCCTTTTTGGAGGTACATTCCCCCTTCCATTTTCCCTAATCCATGAAGTTTCTCTTAATCCTTTTTTCTCACTCCTTACACGTGCCAGACTCAATTCCATAAGGGCCATCGGGCCACGAGTTCCTATTTCCAGTATCGGGTGAAACTCCTGTCTTTTCTGGTAGCCAACAATTGCTTATGAATAGGCTTCTAGGTTATCCTGGGCTTCTGGCTAACCTCTGCTCCAACAGCCCTGCCCCCCAGGTCTTTGTAAAAATTCCTTACATTGTTGCAAGCCTGTTATGAGCCAGCACTTCTGCTAAAGGGTTTTACAGTAGGAAGTAGCTCTGCTGACCTAGGCCACATTTTCTGGGGCCAATGAAGCCAGTACACAGGCCATAGCCTTAACAATTTACTTTAATCCCTAATGAGGATAAACAATAGGACAGTTCCTGGGAAAATTTTCCAAGACCTAGCCATCCTGTGTGTCTCTGCTTTACTGCCTCTCTTGCTCCCCTGAAGAATAAAGCCCAGACCATAGTCGGGTTGTGGGAATTAGTTACTGACCCTGGCAGGCTTTGGAAGCTTGTGAGGAAAAATAACTCTCTAGCTTTCAACAGGGAAAGCAAAAATAAAAATGAAATAAAATAAGACAAATAAATGGCAACACTAAAAAATTTATAAGCAGAGACTCAAATATAAGTCTGTACTGTCCCCCCCTTTTCTTTTTTTAACCAGCCAATGGAGGACCCTTAAATGTATAACAATCATTTCTGAAACCTTTGCTAATATTCCCATACCACCTGAGCCCAGATCTCAGACCAGTCACAGCTGCGGGATCTAGGGACAGTCACACAGACTCTAGTCTTAAGTTACCACATCTGTAAAATAGAATGAGTAACGTGTTCCTCTCAAAATTACTGTGAGAGGTAACTGAGATGATGCATGGAAAAGAGTTCTGTAAACCGTTAAGTGCATCCAGACATTATGTATTTAGTAAATCAGTTAAAGCCATACTGAAGACATTAAAACAAGTGATCAGATATTTCATAAAAAGAAAATGAGGTAAATAATTTTTATCATTTTACAAGTAGGAAAAGGAGTAGATGAGATTAGTCAGGAAGAAGAGTTTAGTCATTTGCAGGTTACACTTACTCCCCTCCCGGTGGAAAATATAAATATACGTGTATGTTTATGTTATATAGATAGATGCCTCTGTCAATTGCTTTTCACTTTCTCTGGTCAACATCAAAAATAATAATTATTTTTAAAGCTAAGAAATTTGAGTAATCTGATGGAGGAATTTAGCTGGAAAAGTGAAAAACAATTCAGTGATAGGTATTTTTACATATATCAAAATATTAAGCACATATTTTTATACGTATGTATGTTTTATTTGGGAAGGAAATAACAAGTGACTTCTCTGTGTATTTTAATTCTTTTATGTATTATTGTTTTCCACCTATTGTTTAACTTTTTGATTCTCTTCTTTGTTTTTTTTTTCCTTTGTGGTCAAGTGTATATCATAGACCACCTTAGATTAGCTGAGAACATTTTACTCGTGACAGCATTTCAAAGTATGCCACATCAAAGGTGGGCAAAAGAATTCGTTTCTTGGCCTTGCTCCTCTCCTCGCCTTGAAAGTCTGTCCCAGTGGCCCCTACCACTCCCACCTGTAACCATCTCAGCCTGTTTTGAACCCAGGCATATTTAGTATCTGTAACTCTCATCTGATTCTCACATACCACTCAGTAACATTATATATCTCTTTGCAAATTTAGATTTACACTTAAATGTTCCATTTCCCCTCACACCAGCTAATATTAATAGTTAACACTAATTGAGGATTTACTATGTGCCAGGCACTGTTCTAAAATTACATGAGTTAATGTATTCAATATTTGAAAGGATCCTATGAGAGAGGTGCTATTATTTCCATTGCATATGTGAGAAAAATTGAAGGGTGGATGGATGAAGTATTTGCTCAACACCCCAGAGCCACGCGTCCAGCCACCAGTGGTCTGGCTCTGAGGCTGCAACTGAACCACTGAGTTACAGAAGCGCACAGGTGCCAAGACCTTGCCTCGCACCATGGTACCGCCAGCACCTCACCATGAATTGCATCCAGTAAGGGATGGTAAATGTCTTGTGGTTGTTGCTCTGAGAAAAAATCCTATTGTTATAGAAAAAATAAAGGAGCAAGGGCTAGGGAACTTATGTTCTACTAATGCTATTTTAATTGTTTTCTCCTTATCTTTCTTTTCCCATACTAAATTAAAATTTTTAGATCAAGCTGACTTGTACTGAGTTCAGAATCAAGGAATGTTAATGATATCGAGGCTTTTCTGGCACTGATTTTTTTCTTAGTATCAGTCTGTGGTTTGGTGACATAACTATAGAAACATGGATAGAAACTCCCTATTATGCAATAAACCACTTCCTTTGTCTGTTTATTCATTTATCTGCAGTGTCTTAGCTAAACTCTTCTCCACTTGTAGGGTCCTATAATTGCAGCTCTCTCACTACGTGGAGCATAAACATTGCAGAGTGCTGAAGAGCATGGACTTGGTTCCCAGATTTTGAGGTTAGGATCTTATGTAAATCCTATGTACATAATATGTACCTCACTAGGGTGGTAGAAAGGATTACCTATGTGTTCATCTATGTAAAGCACTTTAAACAGTGCCACACACATAATAAGCACTTTTTAGGTGTTTACTATCATTTTTAAAACCCCACAATCTCAGGAAATATACTTAATCCAGCCTTGTGCAATTAGGAGCTTCAGTTCAGTTCAACCCAAAGCATAACAAAGTGAAACCTCTATTCTCATAGGAACATCAGAACTTAGATTTGAAATGGAACCTAACGATATGCTGCTCACATTTCTCTATATTATACCTAACAGGTGGTAATTGTGATTCTGCTTGAACATTCCCAGTGATGGGGAGCTTACTACCTCTCAGGAAAGTACACATCATGATTGAATAGTTTGATTATGAATAAGTTTATATTTTATACTGAACAGAAATCTCCCCTTCTGTAAATGCCACTCATTGGTTCCAGTGAGGTTAGCAAGCAGTTGTCTTCCATTTCCTAGGGCAGAAGTGCTTCATGAATTCTTAAAATGTTTGATTCCATTTTTTTTTTTTTAAAGTACATTTCTGAATTATTTGCCAAACTGAAACTCGAAAAAAGGGTGTGTAATATCCTTGGGAAGTTTGCTTACCTTCTCCAATTCTCAGCTTTTTAACCTGTAAAATGAGTCTAACTCGTAAGTGAATAATAAGCACTTAATAAATGTTAGATGCACCTTTATAATTATTATCATTGTATTATTGGCATTTGATATAAGCTATTAGGAGTCTTCCGTAAAACTCTGTGACTCTATTTTGCTCATGTTGCTGTAGACAATTCTCAGCTATTTTCTTCCTCAACCTGAGGAAGAAACCCCCAGTTCTGAGCTTCAAACCCCAAACTTGGCCTTATAATAAACTGAGCATGGGCTTTCCTGGGTCTCCAACCTATTCAAGGTAATCCATCAGGAGTGATCACTCAACTTCCAGCAGCTATAGTCCCTGAAGATCTTCCAGGACAGGTGTTCACATGCTCCAGCTTTCCTGGTAGCGGATGCTTTGGAAATCCACTGGAGCCAAGTTTCACTAACGTCAAGGTGTTGAGAGGCTTTCCGTGGATGTGTGACCCCATGTAACTGCTGCCTACTGCAAACCTTATCATTCCTGCACATCTCAGCTGCCAGATGCTCCAGAGGACCCCGTGGCCTCAGAATAGGGAGAAATCCACCACAGCAGATTTCTATTTGGGGGATAATTCCCGTCTCATGTTAATCCAGCTTTGCAGAGGATGGAGACCTGGAGACTAGGGAGATTGGCAGCACTCAGTCCTCAACTCAGAAAACTATCTTATATTTCCCCTGCTTTTCTACTCAGCTCCTCCGAGCAGGAACTTGAGTCCAGAAGAAGTCTGCCTGAGCTTGGCTAAAATGATATCCCCCTTTGGCTGTCTGTCCTGTAATATCTGTGGAGCATATTGTTAACTAGTTTTTTTTTTTTTTTAAAGATTGATTGATTGATTGATTACTATGTTGGGTCTTCGTTTCTGTGCTAGGGCTTTCTCTAGTTGCGGCAAGTGGGGGCCACTCTTCATCGCGGTGCGCGGATCTCTCACTATCGTGGCCTCTCTTGTTGCGGAGCACAGGCTCCAGACGCGCAGGCTCAGTAGTTGTGGCTCACGGGCCTAGTTGCTCCGCGGCATGTGGGATCTTCCCAGACCAGGGCTCGAACCAGTGTCCCTGCATTAGCAGGCAGACTCTCAACCACTGCGCCACCAGGGAAGCCCTGTTAACTAGTTTTAAAAATTATAAATGTGATATATGTGCATAGTAACATTTTTTCAAACATTTCTGTAAGTTCAGAGCATACAATAAAAAGCTATATATCCCTAACCACTATCACCCCCAATTCCACGGCCCACTGATAGATCTCCTTATAAATTGTTGCAGAAATTTCATGCGCTTATGTGTGTAATTGTGCATACATGCCTATTTTTATAAGAATATTGAGGGAATCTTATTATAAACAGATATGTTTCACACACTTTATATTTTGAGCACTTTGCCGTAGCAGCATAGATAGTTTCCTTCTTTTCGATGGTTCTATAACATTTTAAGTTAAAAAATTTTAAATTTTACTTTATTAATGAATATTGAGATTCCTTTTCTTTCCTTGTTAGTCCAAACTGTGGTAACTAGCCTCAGAAGATGGCCTCCAGTGATCCTTAGCTCCTGATACTCATGCCCTTGTGTATTCACTTCCCTCACTGAATTGGGCTGACCTGTGTAACACGGATATTGCGGAAAAGGTGATGTGTGACTTCCAGGACTAGGTCATACAAAGCATTGTGGCTTCTGCTTGCTCTTTCTTGGATTGCTCACTCTGATGGAAGCCAGTTGTCATGTCATGTGGGCTCTCCAACAGTCCTACTGAGAGGTCCGTGGGGTGAAGGACTGAGGCCTCCTGCAACCTGTTGGCCAAGAGAGTGAGTCACACTGGAACTGGATCTTCCAGCCACAGTCAGACCTTCAGATGACTGTACCCACATCTGACTACAACCTTGTAAGATACCCACCCAGCTAAGCTGCTCTCCAACTCCTGACACACAGACACTGCATGAGATAATCATGTTTGGTATGGGGACTTCCCTGGTGGTGCAGTGGTTAAGAATCCACCTGCCAATTCAGGGGACACGGGTTCAAGCCCTAGTCTGGGAAGATCCCACATGGCGCGGAGCAACTAAGCCCGTGCACCACAACTACTGAGCCTGTGCTCTAGAGCCTGTGAGCCACAACTACTGAAGTCCACATGCCTAGAGCCTGTGCTCCGCAACAAGAGAAGCCACCGCAATGAGAAGCCCGTGCACTGCAACAAAGGGTAGCCTCCGCTTGCAGCAACTAGAGAAAGCCCGCGTACAGCAATGAAGACCCAACACAGCCAAAAATAAATAATTTTATTAAAAAAAAAGCAATGTTTGGTATGTGTTAAGCTTTTAAGTTTGGGAGTAATTTCTTATGCTGCAATAGATAACTTTTACCTAAACAATGCCATAATAATCATCCATGTCTACTCACTTTTGTGAGTCTATGAAAATCTATAAAACAAATTCCTATAAGTAGAATCACTAGATTGAAACAAATGTGAATTTTATTTTTTTTAATTTTTAAAAAATATTTATTTATTTGGTTGTGCTGGGTCTTAGATGTGGCAGGTGGGCTCCTTAGTTGCAGCACGTGGGCTCCTTTGTTGTGGCATGCGAACTCTTAGTTGCGGCATGCACATGGGATCTAGTTCCCTGACCAGGGATCAAACCCGGGCCCTCTACACAGAGGGAGCATGGAGTCTTTTTTTTTTTTGGCTGTATTGGATCTTCATTGCTGCGTGTGGGCTTTCTCTAGTTGCGGCGAGTGGGGGCTACTCTTCGTTGCAGTGCTTGGGCTTCTCATTGTGGTGGCTTCTCTTGTTGCGCAGCACGGGCTTTAGGCACGCGGGCTCAGTAGCTGTGGTGCACGGGCTTAGTTGCTCATGGCATGTGGGATCTTCCTGGATCAGGGATTGAACCCATGTCCCCTGCATTGGCAGGCAGATTCTTAACCACTGGGGAGCACGGAGTCTTAACCACTGTGCCACCGGGAAAGTCCCGAAACAAATGTGAATTTTAAGTTTTACTTAATAATATCAAATTTAAGTTAACAAAGTCTCACAGTGAATGAATAGGCTTCCCCATATCTGCCCTCATCATCACAGCCCACGCTAAATTTTGGCCATTTTATAGGTTTAAAAAAAGTTTTTTTTAGATTTGGATTTCTTAGGTATGAGGTTGAGCATTTTTTCTTGTATTTATTGGACAGTTATATCTATATTTCTGTTAGCTGTCAATTGATGTCTTTCACTCAGCTTTATATTGAATTGCTCATCTTTTCCCTATTAACTTGTTAGAACTCTTTGTATAATAAGAAAATTAGCCCTGTCTTACCTGTGTATGTATTTTCACCCATTTTGACATTATTTATAGAGTTTTTTCTGAGTAGAATATTTTTACTTTTTGTGGTAAACTGTATCTTTTAAAAAATATTTTAGATTTTTATATAAAGTTTTCTATACCATCTCTAAAATTATTAAAATGCTCATCTGTACCATTTTTCTAGAGTCCACATATATGCGATAATATATATTTGTTTTTCTCTTTCTGACTTACTTCACTCTGTATGACAGACTCTAAGTCTATCCACATCTCTACAAATGGTACAGATGAACTTATCTGCAAGGCAGGAATAGAAAGGCAGACGTAGAGAACTGACATGTGGACACAGAGGGGGAAGGGGAGGGTGGGATGAACTGGGAGATTAGGTGTTACATAAACACACTACCACGTGTAAAATAGATAGCTAGTGGGAACCTGCTGTATAGCACAGGGAGCTCAGCTCGGTGCTCTGTGATGACCTAGATGGGTGGGATGGTGGGGGAGGGAGGTTTAAGAGGGAGGGGATATATGTATACATATAGCTGATTCACTTCATTGTACAGCAGAAACTAACACAACATTGTAAAGCAATTATACTACAATTAAAAAGAAAAACGCTCATATTATCTTCTGGTTCATATCTTACATGTTTTTTTTTCCCCCTACCAGAAGTGGTGACTGGAAAATTGAATCTCAAAAAATAGAAACAAAAGCCCTGATTTGTAGTATTTGCCAATTTCTGAAGTGTAAACACTCCCACCATGCCCAATTACAAGCTATCAATGTAACTTCACTGAACACAGAGTTAGTTAGAAAAAGTTGTTCACAATTGCTTCTTGCCAGCTGGCATATGCCAGGTCCAGCACATCCCTGCACCAGAAAAGTATTTTGATGTAAGAAATGAGGGAGATCCACCTTTTTTCCCTCCATATGGCTTTTTTTCCCAAGTGACAAATTCATTTTTTTCTATACTGAAGTGCTCAATTTGATCATATTCATATCTCCTATATGTATTTGGGTCTATTTCTGTACTCTGTAGTCTCTTTCATTGATTATCTGTTCCACCACACAAACAGTTTAATTACTAGAGTTTTATAATATCTTTTCATACCTCACAAGGCGAGTCCTTTTAAATAATCTTCTTTTCCAGAGTTTTCCCTGGCTTCATATATTGCTCTTACAGATGTGCCCTTGGTTTAGAAAGGTTTATGGCTTTGCACTGGTCATTTAAAAAATTTAAGCCTATAAATATGCACAACTAAAACTACACCATAATAATGCTTACATGTTCATGTTTCTGGCAAGACTCAGGAACTCTTTTTGGTGAATTCTTTCCTCATGCACCAATACAATACGATACAGTACAATTGGATAAAAGCAATTGAACACATAACTTGGTCATATTTTGATAATATTTTGACATAGATGGTGTTAATACGGACTGTACATTTTAGGTGTGTGTTAGCCTTTTATGTTTATACTGCAGAATGCAAGCAAGTTGTTAGTGCTCTTCAAAACTTCTGATTCAGTTTAATGGAAGTAGTCCTAAACTGCAGTGTGAGTTCCTTTAAAGAACCATTTGCAAATATTTGTTATTATGAATTGGATTTTAATCTCAATGCAATTAAAGTAAATCGAAATTTAAAAAATAGACTGGATGCTGCCAGCTGAGGTAGATACTGGGATGCACATAAGACTATAACTTTCATTAAAATAGCTAAACGTTCATGATAACATATATTTATATTGATTACATTCTTACTACATTATGTATAAAAATGTAAGCTTTTATTTCAGTAAAGGTTTTCACTGTTAAAAATGTTTCAAATCCACTGAGCTGAGTCTTCAGCAAGATGCGAGGATGAGTGGGGCAGAGAAAGCTGTGTCTAACTTACTTATAAAGTTGTTTTAGTTTCTCTTTAGGTCTTCAATTTCTCCACCCACATCACCCCGTATACCTTAGGACTAAATGCTCTCATCTTCTGCGTTTTTTGATTGTTTGTTTGTTTGTTTATTTTAATTTTCTTTCCCCACCCCCCATCAAAAACTAATTTCACAGTATAAAGATCAGTGGTTGCCAGGGGTTAGTTAGGGTGAAGGGAGGGGGCAATAGGCAGGGAAGAGAGGATTTTTAGTGCAGTGAAACTACATTGGATGATACCATAATGGTGGATATATGTCATTATACGTTAGTCCAAATCTATAAAATATACAACACCAAGAGAACTCTAATGTAAACTGTGGCTTTGGGTGATAACGATGTTTTAATAATGTACATTCATCAGTTGTAACAAATGTGGCACCCTGGTGGGTGATGTTGATAACAGGGGTTGGGGGGTGGGCGGAGGCTCTGCATGGGTGGAGGCAGGGGGTACATGTGGGATCTCTGTACCTTCCATTCAATCTTGCTGTGAACCTGAAACCACCCTAAAAAATAAGTCTATAAAAAAACAAGCAACTGATCTCAGACCCTTTGTCATACTAAAGTGCAAATGATGGATGGAAGATTAAAGTGCTATCTCTCTTAAGTACATTTGTCTCTCAATGGGGAAAGAAGCTGTAAAGCTGATGGGCTAAAGCTTCAGTTCTGGCTTGCAGGTGGATGTTGGAGTTTACAACATCACAGCCTTCTCCTGAATCCTAAAGAGAGGAGGGGAGCAGAGTTGAAAGGCAAAAGGAAAAACTGAAAGAGCAGAAGAGCTGAGGGCACAAGATTTACGTTCCGATCTTGGCCCTGTCATTTTCAGGATGAGTGATCTTGAGAACTCCCCATGACGCGTTTTTCTCACCTGAGTGACAAGCTAAATAATAAGAGCGTCCTATTAGTGCTTTAATGAAGATGAATTCAGTTAATATAGGAGAACATGCTTCTTCATTAATTGAAGTAATAAAAAATGTTGGTTATTAGTCACAAAGAAGGCAGATGTGCTTTTGAAACATTTAGACTCCAGATTGACAAGGGGATCAGTCTGCCTGTTTTACTCTCCTTTTCCATTAACTCTGTGTCTGAACTTTCTCATCTCTAAAACTAGGATAAAAAAGATGTTTGTAAAGTGTTTAGAGAAGTGCCTGTCTGTCCCCACTTCCATCTCAGTAAGTATCCAACAAAGGTTTTTGTTGTTTCTATTTCCTTCCCAAATCCACGCAAAAAGACATTACTGTCTGTCTCTGAAGTTCAGCTCAGTCAGAAGTCAAGCCCCACTGGCCCAGAAAAGAAGAATCTCTGACTTTTCCCATAACTTCTTTTAGGGTATTTATTACTTTCTGTCTCCCTCTGCTCACTGTCTGCATTGCTCACTCCTCAACATTTTGGGTGGGTTTGTGGCTTTTGCCCCCATCATTCTATTAAAATTTCACCTGTTCTAGAGGAAGTAAACTATAAAGGGTTCTTTGGACAGCTAAAAGTGAAGTGCTGCATTTTAGAAAGGGAGAGGATTTTTAAAACACAGAACAACAATCAATTCTATTTTAACTTGAAATATACAGTTAAGAGCATCAGACAGAGGTGAGAAGTAGAATAATTCTGACTGTTACTGCTGATATATTTCTGAAAAGGATATTTATTCTTCTTTTCTTCATGTTTGTATTTTCAGTTACCACCTGTCTTCTTGGATAGAAATAACTTCCTTTCTACGAAGCTGCTGGGTTTCTCTGGGAGTGGGGAGGTTCTGAACCTTGCGTGTGATTGCTTCCCTCAGTTCAGTAAAGAGATCAGTCACCAAGTCACCCCTTGCCCTCCAGTGATACCTGCCACCTCTCGTTTTCACAAGATATGATAAAGCAAATGAGTCAGCCCCAAGGACCCTTCAAAAATGGCACGCGATGCTCAGGCTAACCTTAACTTCAGCTGGAGCTAAAGAAGTTTCAAAAAAAAAACCCTTCAGAAACCGTTCTTCCAGAAATACAGGCATGCATCTGGTTTCTATCTCTCTCTCTCTGTTTGCCTTGTATTTGGCTTTCAGGATTTCATTTAACTTTTTAAAAACACAAAGGTATGATTTTTAGTTTGAATAAAAAAGCAGTGATATAGTAGCCTGTGATCTTCCTCTTGAAGGTAAGATTCTGCATAATTATGTGTAAAGAGAAGGTATTTTGATAGTAGAAGAGGGTGGGTATGTTTATTCTCTTAATTTTCAGTCACTAGTCAACAAGTATAATGCTAGAAAGATCTTTTTGCTTATGCTGCATTGTTGGTTTCCTTTTCTTGAGATAAATTTTGTTTCAATGACTGTTTTCCTAACTGGTGCCATGTTTTCTTCTCTGTTGTTTTTCTAACTGCATTTTTAAAAATCATGACAATTTTTTGTTTTAAGTACTAGGAATGATATGTACATTAAAATAATTGTTAAATAATAGGAGAAAAACAAAATATGCCACTGAGAGATTCTAAATGAAACCCAAATCTAAACTCCTTTTTTGAACAGCTTTGTACTTAATCACTTTCATGTAAAGGAGGTGTTAATTTATGTGGTGAAAGGGATAAGGATTTTAGTTCCTTTGAACTTTTATTATTGTTCCTATATGTATGTTCCAGAAAGAAAGCAAATCAATAGCATTTTGAAATTATTTAGTCACTTGTCATCGTATCCCACAAGCATTCCTTCCTTTTTTTTTTTTTTTTTTAAATTTATTTATTTATGGCTGTGTTGGGTCTTCGTTTCTGTGCGAGGACTTTCTCTAGTTGTGGCAAGCGGGGGCCACTCTTCATCGCGGTGCGCGGGCCTCTCACTATCGCGGCCTCTCTTGTTGCGGAGCACAGGCTCCAGACGCGCAGGCTCAGTAATTGTGGCTCACGGGCCTAGTTGCTCCGCGGCATGTGGGATCTTCCCGGACCAGGGCTCGAACCCGTGTCCCCTGCATCGGCAGGCAGACTCTCAACCACTGCGCCACCAGGGAAGGCCGCATTCCTTCTTGTTTGCAAGCGTTCAGTGTATTGTCATCAGACTGGGTAGAGTGAAGCTGTGGGGATGAGAACTTCGGGCAGCAGGAGAGTGGATAAAGTTGGTGTAAAAGGAAACTTTGATATTAGAGAAACTGGTTTAGCCCAGTACAGAGGATAGAAAAAGTCAACTCAGTATTTTTCCAAAGCATCCACCTTAAAAAAAAAAAAAAAAAGGATTTTAATCAGGTGAACAGGTGGAACTTCAGGTGGAGTGTTTATTTTTGTCTATTTATACATTCTTTATAATCACTCAGATCAAAGGGTTTGTATTAGGTGTATTACGCTTATGTATTTGAGCAAATCAATATCCACAATAAAAATGTTATTAGATTACAGGAAATGCCAAACTGGGTCAGATCTATGATCCATGCATCCTAATTCCACCTGTTTCAGACTGATCCAGGGTTAATATATGCAATGATCTGCTAATTGCCCTCCAGACAACTTCCTAAGTTTAGGAAGAGCCTATAAACAATGCCAATAACAGTGCCTGGCAAATGTTTGGCTTAGGAGTGATTAATATTTGCTGAACAAATGAATGAGCCATGAAGTCAACCAACATGTAATTATCTACGTTCCCTTGAAGCTAATCTTAGTTTATGTTACCAACTGTACGTGACAGGTTCTTTGTTTTAATTGTCTTATATTATCTTAAAAATTACCTATCTTGAACATCAAGAAAGTTTTTTTCCCCTCCCCCCAACTTTGGTATTCCAGGGTTTGATTTGTTTGGTTTTAAAGCGTAAGACACAGAAGGAATGCTATACCCTCAAGCTGATGTTCTACCTGCCTCAGCTGACCCTGTTTCACTCAGGAGTGGAAGAATGCTGGCTTTGGTTATAAACAACATTCCCATAAGAAAACACACTGATTACTGGAGTATTTACAGCATGACCTACCTGAAGGATAAATGTTAATTAGTTGTGTCTACTCCTTAACACCAGGGATGTTACAAGATTAAGAGGCTCAGATAAGAAAGAGAAGCATGAATTATAAGTAAACTGGCAGAAGGGTAATTTCAGGGAGTAAGCTATTATTATGTTGTAATGGTTTATTGCAGTAGACCCTAGCAAGGCTTTTAGAGCACATATTCATACCATTTTTTTTAAACATCTTTATTGGAGTATAATTGCTTTACAATGGTGTGTTAGTTTCTGCTTTATAACAAAGTGAATCAGCCATACATATACGTACACACATACCATTTTGAAAAACCTCAGGGGACTAAAAGAAGAAAGAAACAGAAGCTCATTCTTTTGGCCAACAGAGAATTTGTTGACAGAGACACACGCTACCATATTTTGCAATTTCCAGGAACTAGAAACGGTGGATTAGTCACATCTGTTGTGAGTATACTGGAGTGAAGAGTGGAAGCACTTCTCCATATATTGGCTACCCCAGGTTAGATGCTGAATAATTTGACTTATTCTTTTGGGTAGAAACACAATTAAGAGAATAAATCCAACTGGGGTTTTTAAATAAAGAAACATACCAGATAAAGCAGGACACAGTGTAAGATTCTCAGACTGAAGTAGCTCTATGGTAAGACTGTAGAAGTTTGACCCTAATGGCCTTCTGAAACAATGCTGGGCATTCAAGAGAGAGCTCTAGAGTGACTTCCCCCATTTTAAATCTAGGCGTTTGGTCATGGGTTAAGTATATCCACAGAGTGTATCCGAAGAAAAACCAGTCTTTCATGCATTTAATTACAAAGAACAACAAGTAGCAAACTTTTAGAACTTTTTTTGGCCAACCTTTTAATCTCTGG
Organism: Balaenoptera ricei; assembly: GCF_028023285.1. NCBI lineage: Eukaryota > Metazoa > Chordata > Mammalia > Artiodactyla > Balaenopteridae > Balaenoptera > Balaenoptera ricei. Next base: position 115,336,387 of record NC_082642.1, read on the forward strand.
TAGAGGAGCACATTCTGGAGGTAAGGAATCAGGTTCGATTTGTATACTTACACCTATTCCACACCAAAAACTTTGCATTGTTTTGAGAGTGCATTGGTAAATAAAAATTTTCTACCCCTGCTTCTCCTCAGTAGGGATACACTTTCAGCAGATTGGAGATATTAAGAGAATTACTTTAGGAAGTGCTTCAACCAGCAAGGATTGAGATGTTTTCAAAATGCCATGTATCGGCTTCAAGAGTATTTATTCCCCTGGTTCCCCTCCCTGTGCGGTTGCTTCAAGCTGGCAGCCCTCTCTAGAGATGGTTAGACGCTCCTCTTTCAGGTGCTGGCAATTGCCCCCTCTCCTCTTCCTTTTGGAAATAGATATAAGCTCTGTTGTTACCAATCCCAGGCTAGTGCACTACCCCTTGTGATCTCCCTTTATTAAGCCCCCCTTAAATTATACAAATTTTGGGATGCCACCTTTTTCCTCCTGGGATCCTGATACAACACCTAAGATCATGAAAGAATATGAGTCATTCCCAGTGTGAAGTGAGAGTTTTGTAAGAGCAATCTGGGAAAGAGAGTGAGAGAGAGACAGAGAGAAAGAGAGATATTCCACTAATGGATCACCCAACTTGTGATAGACACACCACCTACTGGCCCAGTGGGACCCACTGCCTGGGAATGGCTTGGTCGGCTGCAGTTGGAAGTCTTACTTCTCTATTTCCAAGTAGGATCATTTAATACTGTAACACTTGGGAATCTACCACAAAACCCCTCTTCTTTGATAACATCACCATCTTTTCTGTCAGGGTTCTTCTTTTTATTCTTTTTAAAATTAACCTAAGGTGTGAGATCATTGTAGCATCCATGCCCTGCTCCCTTGGGAGTTTAGAATCAAAGTTATAGGATATTTGTCTGACTTACTAGTTATCTATTTTATATACAGTAGTGTGTATATGTCAATCCCAATCTCCCAATTTATCCCTCTCCCCCCCTTTTCCCCCTAGTAACCATAAGTTTGTTTTTTACATCTGTGACTCTATTTCTGTTTTGTAAATATGTTCATTTGTACCATTTTTTTTTAGATTCCACATAAGCAATATCATATGATATTTGTTGTATAGCACAGGGAACTCTATTCAATACTCTGTAATGACCTATATGGGAAAAGAATCTAAAAAAGCGTGGATATATGTATATGTATAACGGATTCGCTTTGCTGTATAGCAGAAAGCAACACAACACTGTAAATCAACTATGTTCCAATAAAAATTAAAAAACAAAAAACAAACAAAACAAAACAAAAGAATCAAAGTCGTAGGATTTTCAAGCTGTAAGCGTTGTTTGAAGCCATGTAGTACAACTTCCTCTTTTCACACACAAGAGTCTGAGGTTTCTGTAGCTGATGTGGAAGGGCCTCGTGCAAAGACCCACATCTCGTGGTTATTGCGAGTGTTAGAGCCCATGAAACCCACAGCCCTGTTTTCCCTGGTCTTATCTTTCTGTCCAGAGACTTTGGACTTAACACGTGATACTATTCAGATTAGATGCCTGAGGGGCAAAGGCCTCTGTGGGGAGTTCTGCAGAATGAATAGGGAGAAGAGAAGAGTACAAGAAAGGGAAACTGTTTTTAACTCCTGTGGGAATTTTCTGAGGTATGCTTTGAAGACTGTGCTTTACCAGGAATCCTACAACTATCCAGCCACCAAAAATTCCTGCCATTTTTTTTTAATAGGGTGGACATTTTCAGCAAATAGGGTGATACATGAGGCAGGTAGCGAGAAAGCAGTTCACTTCCTCCCCTGCCTTGCTTAAGTCATGCCCAGTAAGTGAGGGCTCCAGTGGGGCTCAGAGGCTAGTGTGTGCAGGAATGGGCTTAAGCTTTGACCTGTTAGTTACTGGAAATAATCCTCTGAGTGGAGCCAATAAACGTTGTAGGTTTGCTATCATTCCTTGGATCTGAGGGTTATTCATTATAATTAAAATTTATTCTTAGTATAACATGGCTGGTCTCTGACACTAGTATTTTACTTTTAAATGTGGCAATCTCAGAGGCAGAATAGGCTTGTGACCCCCTTCAGTAAAAGAGATGCTTCCTTAACCATTTGAAATAAAAATTGGGAATACTGAAATGGCGTTCTTGTCATTTTATCTCCTTTGTTTCTTCATTTTGTGGGGTTCTTCTGTACATAAATTTCTACTAACTTCAAAGGGCAGATCCTGAGGTTTGATGAGCTATTAGAAGTTAGCAGAAAAAAGTGCAGGACAACTGCTTTTAGTAATTTGCATGTTTGGAGGGACATACTTTCATACACTGTATTGGTTTCCTAGGGCTACCATAACAAAGTACTACAAACTGGGTGGCTTAGAACAACAGAAATTTATTGTCTCATAGATCTGGAGGCCAGAGGTCTGAAAGCAAGTTGTCAGCAGGGCCATGCTCCTTCTGATGTCTCTAGGAAACGATCTGTTTTGGGGCCTCTCTTCTAGTTTTTGGTAGCTTCTGGCATTCCTTGGCTTGTAATGACCATCTTCTCCCTGTGTCTCTTCACATCATATTCCCTCTGTGTCTGTGTCCAAATTTCCACCTTTTATAACGACATCAGTCGTACTAGAACAAAGCCCACCCTAATGACCCTATTTTAATTTGATTATCTCTGTAAAGACCCTGTGTTCAAATAAGGTCACATTCTAAGGTACTAGGGGTTAAGACTTCAACGTATCTTTTTGGAGGGCACAATTCAACTCATAACAATACAGTCTGTTGAAATTGAATGGAATCGCTACTCAGCGAACGTTGCTGAGCTACTCACACCCAAACATTCTGACCGGGACTTTTCACCAGCTCATCTAGGGCCCACCTTTGCTTGGTGTGCTGCTTACCGCAAGTTAGGATCCAACTGTGTGTTTAAAATTAGTGGTCTTGAGGTATGTGCTGGTGGGGCTTGCTGTTTTTCTTTCTGCCCTTTCTGAGTTTCATGTGCAATTGAGACGGCTCAAAAATTAATGACAATGGTGTGCTTGTGTTGTACTCTAAGTCATAAGATTGTGGCTTCAGGCAGAGCTGCAAGAGTTGAAAAATCACAGAACAAAAGTGATTGCATATTTTTGGAAATTTCGTTGTAAAATAGACAACTTTGTGTTTTGTAATTACTATATTCTTATCCAAAGTTGCTAATAATGTTTTTTCTTTTACATTAAGCATCCTCCTTTCTTTAAAAATAAGAGCTAAACATAATTCCTAATTATATATCTTCTAATTATCTGAAAATGTCTACATTTCAAAAAAGGTTTTATATGGCTAAAATGCAAGAGGATACAAAAATTATAGTATTATTTAAGGACTCTGGAGGCATTTTGATCCACTTAGCCATATGCAAACATATGGAAACATTTGCTTTTTTAGACCTGCAAAATCAGAAACATATGAATTTGCAAAATGACACATCTCAATGTAGTTAAAACTCTGTTCGCCATTTTATAATTATCACCCAAGCAGCCCCAGTACTGCTACTTATACTGCTACTAATGCTGATACTACTACTAGTAATGATAACAGTTGATGTTTATTGAGCATATATTGTGTGTCAGGCACTGTTCCAAGTGCTTTGCCATGTTTTGATTAATTTCACTTCCACAACAACTCAGTGAGGTAAATACCATTTTCGATAATTAAAGAAACTGCGGCCCAGAGCTTAACATTACACAGTAATGGCAAAGCCAGAATTCAAATCTGGACTCAGAGCTCTTCCTCTTAATCATGAAAAAAATCTTCCTGGGCAGAACATTCCAAAGTCTATGCCACAGAACACCAATTTTATTAAAAGCTCCTGAAAAAAAGAAAAAAGGAAAACATTTACGTACTTAAATACATGTGGGAATTGCTGCTATCTATGTAGACTCATAATGTAGTCTATATTAAAAATTGTGAGAATTTTCCCAGAAAAGAAACCTGTGTAACAGAATGTAAGATTGAGGTTTCAGCTAAGCACAAGATAAAATAAATGCAAAATTCCCAAGGGAGTTGCTAAGTCATCATATACAGACTGTACAAGCATAGTATCTGGCAAGCTAGTCCATAACTTGGATTTTTTTCAGAGACTAGAGAGGTTTTGTAAGATTTTCTTGGGAGAGACTAGTAGCTGTGCTATGGGGCCCCAAACTTTTCCACTTGGGAAAGTTGCTACCTCCTATACCAGCCTAGTGAGCAAGGGCTTAATGGGACTACTTGAAGAGCTTAATGTATGTCCCCATATGTTGGGGACACTGCAGGCTAGAATTGCTTCTCTCCTGGGAAATGTAGAAGCAAAAGTTGGCACATCATCACTTTGATGCCCAATCTGTATGGAGCCAAATATGTATGGGGACAAAGGTTTCATTGCTTCCCCTAGATCAAGGGTGGGCTGGTGTGGAGTCTCCCAGTTGATGGACTAGGGGATAAGGGGGGTAGACATCCTGAGGGAATGAGGAGTATCCCTCAAATCTTGAGAGTTGATGCTGGAGAGGTCCCCTATGTTGGAATGTTCAAAGAACCCCTAACATTGGCCCATATGAGTCACCTTCACCATCTCCCATCCCCAAAGAACATGAAGTCATTCAGCAAAGGACAAAAATCCCCTTATCTTTTCTCCCTGCTTTCACCTACGATTGCTAGATAAAATACAAGGTCTTCAGTTAAATTTGAATTTCAGGTGTACAATGAACGCTTTTTATTATACATATATCCCATGCAAAATTTGGGACATGTTTATATTAAAAAATATTTGCTATTCATCAGAATTTCAAATTTAACTAGGCCTCCCATATTTTTACCTGTTAAATCTGGCAAGCTTATCCCACCCCACCTTTCCCCAAAAAGCTGGCGAGTAGGTGAATGGTGAGAAGAAAGAAAGAACAGAAGTTATTATGTTTTCTGAATTAATGCTCTGATTCGAGATTTAAAGCGCTTCCCCCCAAATAAGTAGAAAAGTCAAGAGACGTGCCAAGGTCTTCAGGCAGGGGCAGGGGACAATTACCGTAATGAATAAATTTGAAAAGATTAGAGAAGAATAAAAAATAAAAATTATATTTTGAGTACACCGCAAATCTTCTCTGTTAGAGGATCCAGGTCTATTTTACTGACTTTATTGAGCTGTTCCTCTCCAGGACCATAATAACTATTAGCTTTTCCTGGAATTTGTGCTCTTTGGAACACATTTTGGGAAATTCTACTTTGTTTTATAACTTTGTGGTGTAATTAACTAAAGTGGTATACTGGAGAATTCTGGCAAAACTGCTGGGACAACTTGGAGATCCTTTAAGGTTTCAAAGAAAACCCAAATCAAACGGGCTTAAACAACAAGAGAAGACAACAAACGGGCTTAGGTTCAGGTGACTGGAAAGTCCAGATGTAGGGAGGAGTTAGGGTTCGTTGATTTAGCAGCTTGGCCATGCCAGTAAGAACTCAGTTTTTAAATTGGCTGCAAGTTTCAATAGAGCCCGGATGGGAGAGAGCAAGGCTAAGCCAGCGTTCTGAATAGCCTGGTTGGCTGGTCACATGCTCACCGTGTGGTGACTGTGGCCAGTGGCTGGAAGGTACTGAGGACCTGAAGTCTGTGAAGGCTTTTCCATGGGGCTGAGAGTGGGTTCAACTTTTACCAAAACGCATGAGCTGTGCTTTGGGAAGAAGCAGACAGATGACTGCCTGGGGGTGGGAGTAAAGCTTGTGAATGGTTGCTGGCTCAATCAACAAATGTCCAGTACAGCTGGGAATTTAAGTTTCTGTCATTGACTGCAGGCAGAGGTGATGCTCAAAACTATTTAACAACCTATACCCTCGTGGGCACCACTTCTGTCTGTGCAGGAGCCTGTCTCCCAAAGCCCTCCTGCTTACAAAGTGTTAACCCTTGAGTTGGTTGATGTTGAAGGGTCCAGGAGCTCCTGGAGAAGGTGACAGAAGGCCATGATAGGTGAGCACTCAGAGTACTCAGGACAGTGGCTACGTACCACCTGGAACTGAAATGTATCACTATCTTAACAGCATTTATAATTGTACCCATGTGTACAGGCTCAATGAGTTTTTAAAAAACGCGAAGGATTTTTGCTTCTGAATAAGACCCTTCACTTAATTTCCTCATTTGAAAAATGAGTGGGTTGAAGTAGATGATTTACAATTCCTTTGAAAGAAATGTTTGTGTTGTATTCTATAAAAAATTATATAAATAAGCCTTTAATTCGATCTACCATGCACATTGTGATATGTCTGTATTAAACAGAATATTATAAATTTTATAATTATAAACAGAATGTTATAAATTTTAAAATGCAGAGAACCAAATTTCCATTTGAAATTTGGCACATGAAATTTAACTGACTTTGAGTCTGAATTTAACTAGATTTTTACATTGAAAATTTCAAATACATTATTTCTAAAGGTCATGCTTTCATTGTTTCTCACTTTCTGTGTTTTGCAGTAAAGCAAGGGAAAAAACCAATCATTTAACATGTTAAAAAGCTCATGTTTTTTAACATGTTAAAACTCCTAGAGGAAAACATAGGCAGACAAAAATAGCAGTAATATTTTTTTGAAGTCTCCTAAAGGAAAAGATACAAAAGCAAAAATAAACAAATGAGACCTAATTAAACTTAAAAGCTTTTGCACATCAAAGGAAACCATTGACAAAACAAAAAGCCTACTGAATGGGAGAAAATATTTGCAAATGATATGACTGATAAGAGGTTAATATGCAACATATATGAACAGCTCATACAGCTCAACATCAAAAAATAAAAACCCGATTAAAAAATGGGCAGAAGAACTGAATAAACATTTTTCCAAAGAGGAAATGCAGATGGCCAACAGGCACATGAAAGATGCTCAACATCACTAATCATCAGGGAAGTGCAAATCAAAACCACAAGGAGGGCTTCCCTGGTGGCGCAGTGGTTAAGAACCCACCTGCCAATGCAGGGGACACGAGTTTGAGCCCTGGTCCGGGAAGATCCCACATGCCGCAGAGCAGCTAAGCCCGTGCGCCACAACTACTGAGCCCGTGCGAGCCACAACTATTGAAGCCCGTGTGCCTAGAGCCCGTGCTCCGCAACAAAGACAAGCCACCGCAATAAGAAGCCCGCACACTGCAACGAAGAGTAGCCCCCACTCACTGCGACTAGAGAAAGCCCGCACAGGACCACAAAGACACAATGTAGCCAAAAATAAAATAAATGAATAAATAAATGTATAAATAAATAATAATACTTAAAAATAAAAAACGCAAGGAGATACCACCACATCTGTCAGAATGGCTATCATCAAAAAGAAGACAAATAAAAAATGTTGTCAAAGATGTGGAGAAAAGGGAACCCTTGTATACTCTTGGTGGGAATGTAAATTGGCTCAGCCACTGTGGAAAACAGTATGGAGGTTTCTCAAAAAACTAAAAATAGAACTACCATATGACCCAGCAATTCCACTCTTGGGTATATATCTGAAAAAAACAAAAACATTAATTTGAAAAGATCATGCAACCCAATGTTCTCTGCAGCATTATTTACAATTGCCAAGGTATGGAAGCAACCTAAGTATCCATCAACAGATGAATGGATTAAAGAAGATGCGGTGTATATATATATATATATATATATATATATATATATATATATATATATATTTATGCAATTGAATACTACTCAGCCATAGAAAAGAATGAAATTTTTCCATTTGCAGCAACATGGATGGACTTGGAGGGCATTATGCTAAGTGAAATAAGTCAGACAGAGAAAGACAAATATATATCACTTACATGTGGATCTAAAAAATATAACAAACTAGTGAATAAAACAACAAAGAAGCAAACTCACTGATATAGAGAACAAACTAGTGGTTACTAGTGAGGAGAGGGAAGGGGGGAGGGGCAAGTTAGGGGTAGGAGGAATAAAAAGGGTTATTATGGGATTATATGAAATCATGTGTGTGAAACTTTTGAAAATTGTAAAGCACTATAGAATTTAAAGCATCTTTCATTGAATTAAAAAAATTAGTGCTGTTTTGAATTTAATGTAAAGCAGAGAGGCACAAAAACAGAAATGGCTGAAGAAAAATTAGTGTTAAGATGGAAGCCACGTATTCATGTGAAGATGGTTCAGTGGCTGAAGTAATCCAATCACGGCAGCCGCTGTTGGCAGGGTTCCCCAATGGTGGAGGGTAGGGAGGGAGTGGTGGCCACGAGGTCATTCCGCTCTCCCACTGGGTCAGTGTCCTCACAGTGCAGAGCTGAAGTGCAGCTGGAGAACATGAGTTTTTCTCCCAGGCTTCACCTGCCTGTTCTAACTCTCCCTGAGAAGCCTTCCCAACAGCTTAGGTTCTCAGCTGGCTAGTCATTTTAGATACAAAAAAACCACAGGGGAGGAACTTTTTTCCTAAAATAAATGGAAAATCAGCAACAATGATGATGCTATCTCCCATTCCCTTACTTGTCCCTCTGCCAACCCCACCCCTGCCCCAAAACAGAGTTGATTTTTCCAGAGGGCAGTGTTGTAGGCACCACAGTTATAGACAAGTGGGAAAAATATTATATCTATTTCTTATTTTTTCTACATAGAGGAATAAATAAAATGTTTGTGATATTTTGATCTTTGATGGAGCATTTTAAACATTTGCAGATCTGTATTTGTAGATTTTTCTGCACTTTAAGTCATCAAAAATGTCAAAGCCAAGAAAGACTTTGACTTTCAAAGAGAGAATTTCTTGCCTATAGCTAGTGCTTTCTCCTATCTTCAGAGCAAAACCGTGGCTTGGTAGATCCTTAAGTCCCTCCCTCCCTCTTTATATATAATTTCGGATAGAGTTACAGGTATACACACACAGCTGTGTTAATTAACCCAGCTGAAAAACTTTACTTACAGAGACTTCTAAGGAAAGACATAAGAGTCACAGGGATAAGGACTGATTGTCTTATCTCTTTAAAGGTATTTTCTGTTACAGCACTAGCTAGAACTAAATAATAAATGTCTTATAATGCTTTGAATAAAAATAGTTCTCAAACGTAATTGATAAAACTTGCTGCCCAAGAGCTAAAATAAATTTATTATTTAATAAATTTAAATAATTTTTTTAAAGAGTAAACGAGGATGCTGCTTTTTTGGGTCTGCATGTTTAGGTATGTATATATTATGCCTAATATATAGAGTTATGTGTAGTTTATATAACATATATATACTTCAACAACAACTTGATAAATTTTAAGTCCTCACAATTAAATTACTTTAAATTAGTTAAACTATATATTTGTGTTTATGCATACAGGATTAATAAAGAATATAAAACCAAAACAGACATTACTGTGTGATCCACCTCAACAACTCCATGGAAAACAGTGTTATTTAACAGGTTAGAAACTGAGGCAGAGAATGTCAGTAACTTGTGCTTTGTTGTTATGGTTTCCAACTCAAATTTTTCTGATACTAAAGCCTTTATGTTTCCCACTACATCACATTATAGTTTTGTAGTTATGCCATTATTTTAAGGCATTCTTCCTTTAAATTTTCCAGGGAAGTGGGAGAAAGGTGCAAATAAACTCTAATAATAGCTGCAATATTACTCACCATTATAGTACTAAGAACTATTACCTATTACCTAAGGTGTCATCCAGGACTTTTCTTAAGCCAGCTAATCAAGATACTTCTCAGAGGCACCCTTTTATAATTCTCTGCTTTATATATGACTTTAGCAGTATGAAAACGTATAAAATGCTTGTTATTCCACTGTGTAGAATGCTGCATTTTGACATGTCTGAAGGAAAGCATTTCCCAAAAGAATTCTTGAACCCTCAGAAAATTTATATTCTCTCAGAGAAAAAAACATTTTTCTTCACATGTTAGTTCCAGTTTGCAGAGAAGCAGCCCTCATGACAAGAGTAGGCAAGAGATTTACTGGGAGATGGAGGTAGAGAAGGTGGGGAGAGACCCTAGGACTGAGATGGAGGTCTGACCCCTGTGGGAAAAGACAGGGAAGGAAGGTGGACTGTGTTAAATTAAATGTGATAATACATGTTAACCACTTAAAAGTTCCTTGGTACCAAATGAATACTCAGTAAACAGATTTCATTCTTAATCTCCACTTTTAAAAAGTCATTGCAATGAGAATTATAGATATTTATTACAAGTCATTTTCCCTGTGCATTTTTCTTGCTAATAGAGCTGTACCGTTACAGTGGAAAACTGACATCAGGCCAGTGGTTTTCCTTCCTTGAGAGCTTCGTAAACAATCTTTAGACGTCTTCGCTACTAGAAAACTTTCTAGGTAAATCCGAGTGAAAGAGAAAAATGTTAAAAGTCAACATTCATCCTCGTAAGACTGCTCAAATAAAAAGTTCATTACTTTAGAAAATTTTCACTTGGAAATATTTGCACTTTTCCAGAAATATCATATTATTTTCAAATGTTTTAGAAGAGAGCATTTGGAATAAGTTGGTAAGTCCCAATTTATTCCAAATGCTATCATTCTATAGAACCAATTCTAATTTGCACTTAATTGAAAAGTTTAAATCTTTAAAAATAACATAAAAACTGCATCTACGTACTCAAACTAGGCTGACATTTGACTTAATGGGCAAGTCAATTTAGTAAAAGTAAATTGGAATCTTTGAACTAAACAATGACTTGCTGCATTTGATATGACAACAACTATGATTTGATTGAGATTTAATTTGATAAAGCTTTGTCCAAAGTTAAATCATCCCAAAGTTACGGATATGAAATTTAAAATTGAATATGACATTTAAAAAATCCCTATTTTGCCTTTAGAGGAAGAGGCAAAGTTGTACTGAAATATTAATATGTGTTTTATGCCACATGTGACATTTATTCCAGCACCCTTTATTTTAAAGTTTAAAAAAGAAATACATATTCATTATAGGAAATGTAAAGTATTCATAAAAATGTAAAGAAAAATAAATCAAAATGAAAAAGTGAATTTGTCCTTGTTTCTACTCTCTAAAAAAACCATTATTAACATTTTAATATACTCCCTAAATCAAGTGAGCTGAGGTAATTATTCTTTGCTGTTAAAAAATAAATGTTTTAATACTCGAGTACCATGCTCTCTTATTCTTAAATATTATGTTTCCTTTTCTCCTTGATTGTGGGCCAGTAATTATTAACCTTATTATCATTTTACTTCCTAACATTCTTAACTCCACCTCCTAAAAATGCTGGATGGTAAATATTATTTCTTATTTAATGTAAATTTCAATCAAGTTTTTACCTTATGTTTGGGGCAGTTTATACTGTTCCTAATTTGAGAAACTCTTGTGCTTCTCAAAACTACATTTGGGAGTCCCTACTAAAATTAGGAAGTCATTTATAAAAACATGCGCTCTGAAAAGTGTAAACAAAGTTCCTGAAAGACAGGAGCGCTGGCTACTGAATGTTTTCTGCACACAGACCAGTGCAACTTCTTGGCATAACAAATAGCACTTAATAAGAAAGATGGTGAAACTTTAAACCTCTGGACCGGTTTAGGCTGCATTGCCCACAGACACACAGTCTATAGTGTGAGCTTTGACATTAGATTTACTTTTTCTTCTTGCTGTGGATATATACTAAGAAATCAGGGACTAGAAAAATTTTCAGGGATAAAGAAAATGAGACTATGATTCTTACTTAGTACGTATATGCTCTTCAAAAAAAAATATTTTCCTGTGAGAGCCACTGTCATAAGTGCTACTATCCTTTAATGTGGGGTTGGGTGTGAGGGGGAGTAAAATAGATAACTGTCCATTTCTTACATGAGCACATATTTGTTTTTCTAGATAAGGATTTTAGTGACTATTGGATAGAATATGCCATTTCGGATAGGTCACAATTAAGAGATCATGGTAAACATGTTACAAGATAACATTTTTCTTTTAAAAAGAAAAGTATTTTTAATAAAATGGGCTTCCTCCCCCCTCAAGCAATGTTAGTCATGAATAGGCAAAGGGTTTGGTGATTTGAGATATTTGCATTGGAAAAAATAAGAAATATAGTTTGAATTTGAGAAATTATTATATAGAGAGAATAAACTAAACCAAGAGAAGGTTGTGATGTTGAGTCTATTAAAGAGCCTGGGAATCAGAGAAAAAAAATATGGTGATGTGGAAAAAGCATGAGCTTTGGAATTGCATAGACAATTCTAAATGGGTTTAATTGAAATCAGGTTTCATTTTTGGTTCAGTCCATTAAGAATTATGTGAAATTTGATTTCTTTGAATTCTATTTTCTCCATCTCTAACATGGAGTTATTTCTCAATGATTACTTATCAAGCTCTTAATATGTACCAGTCACTTTTGCAAACAATGCTGCAGTAAAAATGCATGTATGTATATCTTTGCACGTGGCCATAATTACATTCCAGGGTAAAATCCTAGAAGTGGATTTCTTTTCAAAGATGTTTCTAAATATCCTCTAGAAAGCTTAATCAAATTATGCTCAATCAATAGTCCAAGAAGTCTTGCCCACACTCCACACCTCTTATCCTGCTCAGCTTCAGTATTTAATGTTTAAACCTTTGCCAATTTAATAGGTAAAATTATATTTTTAAATTTTAATTTGGCCATCTTTGATTATTTACTTTGCTAAATATTTTCATAAATTTACTGTCAGTATTTTTTCTGTTTGAATTATATAAGTGAAGTTACTGTAAGTTGAAATCCTAAAGATTGTGTAAATTATGCAGTTCTGCATTGACTTTTTTTCAATTCTTTACTAATTTGAAACTATTTTTTATTAATGCATACAAGTCAAGTTTGCATTGCATTACCTTCAACTCCTCTGAATCTGATTCTTTTTTTTTGCTTTAAACATGAAACCACGGGCCAAGTTTCATTTCTTGTTTACCACCTCTCCACCTGAGTTGTCAGTTTTGCTTTTGGTCTAAACTGAGGGTAAGAGAGAGGGCATCTCATTAAATCACAGTCTTTGGGCAAGGTTAGAGTAATCTACTTTGCATATCCTTTTTAGTTGTTTGAAAATAAATTTAAACGTGATACTGTTCAGTTGTGTTCTTATGTTTAAAACACACTTTTACACCTAAAAATCCTTAAGGGCAATAAAAGTGTTTTCATTTGGGGATGCCAGTGTTGGGGGTGCACATTGTACATTTCTTTAAGGAAATGCGATGATATTTAGGAAATAACCCTATCAAAATGGTAGCTACATGAAGTGACTTGTGTATGGACAAATATGGGCTTTTCCCTGAATATTGGAAACGATCAAAGAAAGTGATTTGACTTGTTCTTGGGGGCAGTACTTCATTCTTTGATTCAAAAAATAACTCGGGGCTTGTAAACTCCATGAGGAAACAAATTCTACTTCTACCTCTTTAAATCCTCCAGAGTCTAATAGTGCCATATATATAGTAGTTGGTTGTAGGAATGGGCTACTTGTTCAATTTTAATAGGATATTTTCATCCATTTATGTTTTTATTGTAATTGTTGATATGTTTATTTTTATATATGCCATTTTATTTTGTATTTTCTATTTACTATATTTTTTCTTTGCTTTATCTTCTCCTTTATTGCGTTCTATCAAGTACTTTAAACTGAATATTAGCAACAAGAGTCAATAGATGCTTATCAGCTGTGTTTGTACATTGTGTTTGTGTGTGTGAGACAGAGAAAGGGAGAGACAGAGATGGAGATGCGGGGTCGAGGGGAGGGGAGAGAGGGAGAGAGAGAGAGAAGTTTTGTGAGTGAGTGACTGCAATACGCCTGCTTCAGAATCCAGTTATAATAAGGAACCCATCAGTCATAATAACAAATTTGTGGCTGGCATAGTGCATTGTGTACAACAGACACTTTGCCTTCACAGTTTGATGTTTGAGATATTGAATATTTTCAAGGAACTCCACTGGTCTAGGCATAAGAGTCACAAAATTAAACCATTGATCTATGATGGGTTGAGTAATGACTGACGTAACTAGCAGGTCAGGCCAAACACTTAGGGTTGACATCTCAATTCTGTTTTATTTTCTACACATCATGCAGTGTCTCTGAGGAGGTTAAACTTTATGAAATTTGTATGGAGTAAATTATATGTTACACTGGAATTTGCAGATTTAAGAATTTGTGAAAGTTTTACAGTAGACAGTTTTTACATATGTCTATAAGGAAAAGAGCAGAGTTGCTTGCTGAAATTTTCTGCCACAGAAAAGTTTTTAAACATTAAAAATAGTCTTTAGCCACACATAATTTTTGATGCATAAAATTTTATTTGATTTAAGAACATCACACGAATACCTATATCTTCTGCAAATATAAAGTATTCTAGCAAGAAGAACTTTTTATATTTCATTTTGAACTAATAGTAGTAAGGAAATGAAATCTTGCTAATCAGAATTGATAGAGGCTAGCAGATAAAAATTCTAAATTTCCCATCAGTGTTGACAAACATAAAGTACTCATAGATGAAGCCTAACTCTTGTTAATATGGGAGTGATAGTAAACTAGCTAATTATTAAATCTTCTTCATTAGAAAATGAGAAAATCACTGAATAATGTCAGATTGATGATACCTGCAGAGCATTATAAAAATAATATGAACATTGTATCATATATCCTTTAAATGGGCCACTTGCCTAGATTAGCCACAATTCAACTCAACCTCATGTGGCCAACCCAGGAACAGTTCCACTGTAATTTTAAAGTGCCTTTGGATCTTAGAAATTTGGTACTCATATACATAAGCCATGAATTTTTTAGTTTAATAATGTCTGCCAACTAACAGAGTACCTCCTTCTACTTTTAGATTAATAAATGGACATTTCATGTGAGTTTACATTTGATTTAACTTATCATAAGAACTTTCACTTTATTAACAGTTTGGCACATTGGATATTTAAAGTGGTTTTTTTTGGTTTGTTTGTTTATTTGTTTTAATGCTGTAGGTTAATCAATCTTAGGATGAAATTCCCACTTATCAAATACATTTAGGAAATGTAGCTTTATTAAGAAAATGACAAAGATAACAAGAGACAGGAGGAACTAATCCTAAGGTGGATTTTTGCATCTGCAATTTAGAGTCAAGTTGCTGGAACTATTTTTCCCTGTACACTGATATGTAAAGTCTTGTCATAACTGCTTAGTCATAGAACTGATAAAAGCAAAGAATGTTGACTGAGAGAAAAGGACTTAAAATAAGAAAAGACATTTGCAAGGGATAATCCAACCCACAAGCTCTGTGGGAAGCAAAACCCACTACCCATTTCTGGTAGTTAGCATTACGTTCCTGCCTTTTCTCTGGACAGCACTGCTGTCATGGGGCTGGAGGCATCATCTTGCTAGCAATAAATTTGTAATTCTTTTATTATTGTTTGACTTTTGTGAATGAGCCCTGCAGGAAAACTGAGGGTCGCTGTTCTCTGTGGCATGCACATTCGACAAGTCATTTCTCACTTCTGAGATCTCTTGGGGGAATAGAGAATGATTTGAGGAGTCAAGATGAATCAGAGGAAGATTTCTTTTACTCAGCTTCCCATCATACTGTGCATTTCTGTGTCTATTTAAAAATTAACTTATGACCCCTAGTAATCGTCCCCTCTCAGTCACGCACATAGCTTCCTTTAAGACTGTTCTTAGTGTTGTTCTCACTCAGAGGTGATTTTGACTCGTTAGAGTGGATGAATTGTGGGGCTCCCAGGAATATCAGGTTAGTTTTCTTCTTTCCACTATGACCCAAATGGACTAAATGTGTGTTTGTGACTGTGTACTTTAATTTTAAAATTAATTACGAGTTATCAGACAACTTCTCACCCAGGCTTTAATGGAGAGCTTTTCTGTGGTAAGTTCTCATAGTAACATAACACTAATCACATTTTGAACTTTTTTCTATCAGAGTTAGGCTATCTTTAAAATTATGCCTATTTTTCCTTTCATCACTGGTACCTTATGAATATAAAATATGCTAAGATCTTCATAAGGCACACAAGTAGCATATCTACTTAAAGTATTAAAAAGTACAACAGTATATTTTTCTTCCATGTTAAAACGAAAAAATGAAAGGGATGAAACAGAAGTAGGATAGATTCTAATATTTGTTAAATGAGAATGATTAAGTTTCATTTGATAATCTAGTTTGGAAACTTTTATGTAACATTCAATAATTAATGATAGAAACAGAATTGTTTTATATAACTTTTTATTCAATATTTAAAAAAACCTTTTACTTATATTTATTAGTCTTACAATATCCTTGAGGATTCTATAGACATAGATATTACCAATGACATCTAGGTATGAAAGATTAAAATGACTTGTTCAATGTCCCAACATTGAGGGTGAAGCTAAACCAAATAACCTACGTTTTCTCATTTTTTCACAAATACCTTAGCTGATTGACTGGCCTATTTTTTAAAGGTAGCATTTCTCAAAGGCACTGATTTTGTGATTAGTTACATTGCTTTTGTTGATTTGTTTTAAAAAAGTGAATGTCTTCTACTTTCTGTATTTTTGCTTTTATTTAACCTTTGGAGATCTATTTAATTATATTGAATGCACTTCTGAAGTTTTCCCAGAAACTTTATTTCTAATGATTTACACAGTCTTTTTTTTCTATATCTATGATAATTTATTAAAAGTCTGTTAGAATATCAGTATTAACTGATATGTTAATAGAAATTAATACAACATAGAATACTTTTATAACAAAATTATATTTTTATTTAATAAAAGTTTAAGAGAAAGTAATAAATTAACCAATTTATAAAACCAAAAACTTCTGAATAGACTCTAAGAAGATGCACAATATTTGAAATTACTCTTAATATGAAAGATACATAGGATGAACTTGAATTACCTAGTCTCTGAAAAGATTCTAAGCTTTCTCTGATCTTCAAATCTAATATTTAAAAATAAAGCAATAATTCATTTGTGTAAACAGTGGGGGTAAAAACATAACCTACTTTATCTTGAACCAAAAGATATATTACAATAGTATGTTTGCTGCTACAAAGCCTTTTGTGGTTGCTGCTAATTACATTTTCCACTTCAAATTCTTTAAAAGGAATATAGGTACAAATTGACTCAGTAAATCTTTATCAGGTAAGGAAGTCCAGAAGGTCTCTGAGTTTCAAAAAATGTATGTAAAATACCAGTAACATCTTTGTTATGGATTTTTCCCTTCAGCTGAATACAGAGCATCCTGTCTTCCTATGTTATTGGATCAAATCATGAAATTACATACACCAAGCAAATGATGCTATAGGGAATGTGTAGCACTAACACTTTAATTAAAATACAAAATGATAATCTGCACGAGGGTGTTGCTAAGCATTTGATGACCTCCAATTACAGTAGTAGTAGCACTTTTACTTGATAACTAGATAACTAGGTAATTAAAAACATGTAATTAAAACAAAGCCATATCCTAATTTATAAAGGCAATGGAAACAAAGAGCACAGTAAAATCCCATTGAAAAGTAGTTACTACATCATTATAATGAGATCCATTTTAACCGACATATCTTATAAGGAAAATAAAAGTCAAACCTTGTCCTATGCTTTCTTGTTAAAATACTCTTGAAGACCAAGTGGTAAAATAAGTCCCAAGTCATAAACACAATACAAAATGATTTTATCCCAGTGAGCTTTCGCCAGTCCAAAGTTATTGTGAATGGTATAGGGTGAAAGATAATGTTGGAAGATGGTATAGAATTACCATATAAAGTTTTAAAGATTAAGGCCAGAACCTCACTTCATTACTCAGGAATAATTAATTATTGAGCACAGGTATATTACATTTTTTACTACCTGCATTGTCACCACATTTCTCACCAGATACAAGTGGGCAGAATCCTTTAAATGTTGCCCACTTTGGAGCCCGGTATGAAGGGTCGTGTGGATCTAGGTTCCTGATAGAGGAAAAGGCTTGAATGTTCATTAACAACCATGAAGGAAGGAACTGGCCCAAGCAGGAGCCTTTATCCTAGAGTTCAAAAACATAAGAGTTGTATTTTGCCTGGTGAACTTGATTGGCAAGGGTCAAATAAGGCCACTCAGCTAAGAAAAACAAAACAAAACAAAACAGCATGCGGCCTAATTACGTCCATGAACACAGAGACTTTCTAGATGTCTCTTTAAAAATGAACACTTCCTTGTATTCATGAAGCAATATTACCACTAGCGATACTTTTCTTCTTTCCTTGTCTCAGACACAAATGAACCCTCCGATCCGCCAACAGAGTTTGAAATGTCACTGTCCTTTTCAGAGTGACACAGACCTCTTCCTCCTTCTGGCAAAATCCTCTGCCTGAATGAAGTTGGAGAGAGCCTTAGTGAGGTCTGAGGTCTCGGTGCTGCTCCCGAAGTCATAGGTCTTCAGGCAAGGGCACAAGCAGCGCACGATGGCCCGGCGGATGTAGCTGTCAAAGATATAGTAAATGAAAGGGCTGATGGAGCCGTTGGCAAATGCCAAGGGCCCACTCACCTCCATGCCCCACTGGAGAAAAGCTGAAGGAAAGTAGAGTTCTTGCTGCAGCCCAGAGACAATAGCCAGGAGCTTGAAAGTATTAAAGGGCAGCCAGGAGAATACAAAGGCTGCCACGACGATAAAGATGACCTTTATGGATTTCCTCAGCTTTTTGTTATGTTTTCCTGACTGCTTGTAACGGACACACAGCTTCCTTGTGATACAACAGTAGCAGGTCACAATGCTCATCAAAGGGGCAAAAAACGTACAAATTAAGGCCACCAGGCCCCAAGCCAGTTTAGTTGGAGTGGCCCTCTTCTCTGCACAGTATGGCTTACCATCAATCAGGGTGAGCTCCCTGGACAGAAGAGTCGGCAACCCCAGGAGGCAGGAGATAAACCAGACACTGGCACAGACTCCATGCGCGCAGTCTCTACTTCTGAATTTCCTGGATACGGCTGGACACATGATGGCCAGGTAGCGGTCAACACTCATGCAGGTGAGCAAGAAGACATTGCAGTGCATGTTGACTGAGATCATGTAGGAGCTGCCTTTGCACAGGAAAGAGCCTGTCCTCCACTGTCCTAAAGATGCTTCTTTATCCACCCAGAGAGGCAACGTGATGATGAAGATGAAGTCAGAGGCAGCCAGGTTGATGATAAAAATGTCAATCAGTCTTCGGCTGCCCCTTTTGAAATGCAATGCACTCATGAGAATGACGTTCCCCAACGCTCCAGTCAGGAACACCACTGTGTAAAAGACCGGAAGGAAGACTGATGTATAAGGAACGTGGGAGTGGGTCTCTTCAATATCAGGATTTTGGCTTGTAACATAGAAATATTCCAAATAAACCGTGGTTGCTTCTGGGTCCATCATTGGGTCCAGCAGGTGCCAAATCTGGTAAATTTTCTTACCTAGGAAGTTTTTGTATGAATTTTAGAATTCTCAAGGCAGCTTCTTTTATACAACACCTGCCTCTTCTCCCTGCCCCACCCCCTTCCTTAAAAGATCTTGGGACACGCAGAAAAACAGAGATTAAAAAACAGTTTCTACCAATCCTCAGAAAGGGCCCGCAAGGAACACCACCCTGATTGGTATTGGGTAGTTGTGGTTATGGTTTTCTTTATTTGCATTTGCCCAGGAAACTGAGGTGCTTTTTGACTTTTTTCTTCAAGATATTCAATTTGTTTCTTTAAATCTCCAGAGATTAGGAAATGAATTAACTTTTTCTCCTTACCTACTTTAAAGACATCTTTGCTTTTCTGACACTGAGAATCCTTTTGATCTAGCCTCCTGTTTCACATACAAGATACTGTTTTACTTTTAGAATTTTAAGGTGGTGATGTTGAAGATACTGTTTTCATCTACATCATTGGTGAAATGTGAAGAAAACAGTCTTCCATTGCATAAAGAGTAAATTGAAATTTCCCCAAATCATACCAGTCCACATCTATGGCAAACATAATGATTCCAATTAGGGTATTAGTTTCTTCCCATTTATTTCACTCTTTCAGTTCATGCATAATTGATCCTGTCTTGTTCAGTAAGTTTTAAAAAATACCCAAAATGCTGGGACCATGTCTTGTGCGTTTATCATTATTAAAAAAAATTTTTCACTACAGTTAGCTCAGAACCTTGCATGTAGTAGGTGCTTTGGAAATGTTACTCATGATCCAGTATAATTTAGCAAGGATGAATTCATTGGGGTTTAACTGTGGGCATTGCTATTATTTATGCAGCTTACAAACACAGGTTTAAAAGTCACAAACTGTTGTTTTTCCGCTGTTACCTGTTACTATAATTCAACCAATTAAGTTCCCTTTTGTTAGTGTTAATATCCTTGAGCAGGAGATTTTCTCCCTACTAACCCTCAAATAACTATCCTTCATCAGTCTCTAGATCCCCTCTGATCTTTTCTTCTTTACACCTCACCTTGATAGCAGTGATTTTTTAGCTTTTGAGCTCTGACTTTTCAGTAAGTGCCTGCACACATCAGTGAACTTCACTTTTGGAATTACTGACTTGGCAACAGACAGAACTATATTAGGTGACATTACAATGGAGTGGCCAGTATAGGCACTATAAAAGGAAGATTTTTGGTTCATTCAAAACACTTGAGAAACAGGCTAATATCAAAAAGATTCTATCATATTTTTCTCTCATCTGTTCCCTTTTATTTATTTGTATTTTACCATAGTAAAATACAACAGATTCTGAAACTTGACTCCTTTTATTTCAATTCTTTACTGGCCAAAGTGGCTCAAGCTTCCTTCATACCCTTCTGTCCTTACTTTCCCTCCATCTCATTTCTTCATCAAAATTACAGTTTCAGGTTGATACTACTATTGCATAGATGAAAATATAATTGTTAAACACTTGAAGTCCTTTCTACTGAATTATTTCTCCCGTAATTAATATATTGAAAAGAATGATCCTGCCTGCTGTGCTCCTTTCTTCTGTCTTCTTCCTGATGTGTTCTATTGCCACGTCAGTCTCAGGCATTTAGTCTGGGTCAGGGGAGGATGAGGGCTACCCTGATCTGGGGCAGCCCCATAAAGTCACTTGGGAGTTGATTTACGGGCCTGGGTCTACCTCCTTTTGTGTCCTAGGCTGCTCTGTGTTGTTCCTGGAGGGAGTGTGGGAGGGTATATCCTTCACTAAATATAGGCTGCAGAGGAGATAAACTAATTAACTTTTTGACATTTCTTGGATAGAAATCTTTCTCACTGGGTAAGCCTTAACTATTTAATAGAATATTTCATTTTTCAAATAGTTTGAAGTAGGACAATGTTTACTTGAAAAGGACTGATGGGGTAAACATGGAAAATTTAAATATTTAAACACTATGTGTGTGTGTGTGTGTGTGTGTGTGTGTGCATTAAAGAAGCAATTATATGTATATATTTTAAAATTTCTTTGTAATTGTACTTTAATTGTATTATTGGAATTTTGCATTCTGCAGCCAGAAGTTCTTCTAGTATTTGAAAAGATAAGGCTGATTCTGGGGCTAAGATATTGAAAAAAATTTTTTTAGATATGTCTCAAGAATTCCACATAAAAGAATTATAAAATGGAAAAGAGTTCATGCTCACACTCTAGAGGAAAACATCTGTCTGCACATTTATTCTGTAGGTCTTAAATTTTCTTTCAGCATTCCGAAGCTGTTAGCCTGCTGATGTAAAATATCTCAAATCTGACTTCCTCAGTAAACTTTGAAGCAGCTGTAGACAAAATGATTTGCTTTATCATATATAGTCACTTTGGATTATGGTAATTAGTGGTAGAATGCTGCAGTATGAGAATACCCATCATGGATCAACAGTATCTTGGGACCCAAGTTAGAAAATAAATTGTTTTAAGCCAAAAAAGGGAACAAACAGCATAGTACTGGTCTTTTAATAGCTCAAAGAGTACAGAGCTATTATGAGACAGAACCCACAATAAAAGCTGACTAGATAGAGTAGGGGAGGTCATAGTTCTAAATAAATTAGGAACGACAATCATTTTTAACTTTGAATGCTCTTTGAAATAAACATGAGGAAACTAACAGTAAAATAACCAGCTACGCACAGACCAAAACTCAAAAACAACACTGGACACCATAAGCATATGAAACGGCAGTATGAACAAAGTGATGACCAAAAAAAAAAGAGTAAGCTGTAAATATCAGTAACTGAATTACAGCACACATGTCACCTCTCAAGAATTGTTTTTTCAGAAAAAAACAAAAAAACAAAAACACTCAACTTTCCTCCTTCATCCCTAGCAGAGATCATTGTTTTCAGCTTTGTGTTCTCTAAGAACTTTTACAACACTGCTTCTAAAGTACTTATTATCTCATTTTACATGGTAAGTTGTTTTAGCATCTGACCTCCTGAGCTGATCATGAGCAACTTGAAGGCAGAGACCATCGATATCTTTCCACCGGCCTCTAGCTTATAGTATTTTTCTAACTAAAGTCTTTTTTGGCCTCTTAATGTCATTGTTTTGAAACTGTGGATGCCAGACCACATTACCCACGTTAGAGTCACCTGGGATGCCTACTAAACTGTAGCTTTCTGAAGCTGGTCCCAGATCTATTGAATCAGAGTTGTTAGGAGTGGAGTCTAGGACTTTATATTTAATAAGCCCTCAAAGTGATTCTTAAACACACTAAAGTTTAGAGTCCCTGTTCTAATTTATACATCTTAACCAACTTTATACATTATGCTTTGTTATTATTTTGGCTAACTTTTAAAAAAGTTTAAAAATCACCTCTAAATTTGAACTTCTTAGAAGTCTTCTGGCCTGGATCTCAGAAATTTTTAGGAATTAATTTAGACTTCTGAACCCTCTCTCATTCTGTGTCCCAATTCCTGAGATATGTTCAGAATTGGCTCAAATGTTGAAAATGGGGAGAGAGTAAGTTTTTGTCCACTGAGGCATCTGCTCAAGTGGATCTACTATCACCATTCAGCCAAAGCTGTGACTACAAGCCTCTGCTGCACAGGTGGATTGAAGGCTTTGTGTGAATATGGCCACCCCAACTGGCACTATGATATATTACCTCTTTTTTTTCCTCTATCAACCACTCTCACCCCCATATTAGAAAGGATTCATTAGATTAGGTAGCAGATAGCACAGCAGAAAGAAACCTCTGTTCGTACATGGTCTACTGATATGTCCCAGAATAAATGGCAAAGATCATGAAGCAAACTATTTGTTTTTCATAAATCTTATCAATCAGAGTGATTATATATTCATTTGTTAGAAATGAACACTCTTACTTGAGTATCATAACATGTAGAACCATTTAAATAGTCCAGTGTAAGAGCTCTGTTTATAGTCTAAGAGTTAAGTGATTTTTTTTTTTATTCTGACAGTTACTTGGAGAGTTTAGTGCAATATAATGTAATATATCATGCCAAATTAAGTGGAACCTATTTGCTATTTTCAGTGTCCTCCCCCACTTTATTTGTTGGATTATTTCCCCTGGTACCTCATATTTACGTAAACAGCAGTGATATTAGTATTTTAGGCGCACTTCAGGCTTCTTCATAATAGTTGACTTAACCTGGATTTAGGTTGTGTACAGCAAAAAATTGTATTTATTTATATTGGTGTCCCTCATACCCAGCACAGTGTCTGGCATACAATAGGTGGTCAGTGTACCCAGCACAGTGTCTGGCATACAATAGGTGATCAATAAATGTTTGTAGATCTGGACTGAATTATGCTTGAGTTTTGAGCCATTTGCAATGAATAAGGACTTTTCACAAACTTCTCCAACAGCTTCTATTTTCCATGATTACTGGTTTTTTTTGAAACAGCAAAGGTCTGAGTTGCTGCATCTTTTCTAATCAGAATGCATATAGCCTTCCTCCTTTTTCTTTGTCCATCTGCATTTCCCACTATCTCTGTCTTCTTGCATATTGCCTTGGCTGGAGGTGTAGGATACATGAATTCCCCAATGAAGCTTTAATGCTGTGGACCTATGACAACCATATTTCGGAGTTACATTATTCTTCTTCCAGCAGAATTATAAGTCATAAAATTTTAGAGCTTTAAGTGACATTAGTGATCATCTAGTACAACCATTTTACTAATGAGGACACTGGGGCCCAGAAAGAGGTCATCTACCAAAGATTCACATTGATGATTTTAAAATAAAGGACAATTTAAATTTAAAGTTCTCATCTACGTATGGTCCATCCTCTGTCCTTCAGAAGCATGGACATCTGAACAACTATAGTTTGTTGCTCTGTGTAACATTTGACAGGAATTACTAAAAGGAAAGAGCTATTTCGGATGTAGTTTTCTATTTGCCTTGTCCTTGATTAATTTTGCCATTGTTCTATAGTGAATTGGTACAAAGAAATTCGAAGGTTGACACATCTTTTTGAGGGTAGTTGTTGACTGGAACCCATTAATTTGCATATATTTCTATTTTCCTCCTTTCTGCACTCCAAAGTTCATAAGGAAAACAACCAGGACAAAGCTCTGTGAGAACCTAGATGGGTGGGATGGGTGGGGGGGAGGGAGGTCAAAGAGGGAGGGTATATATGTATACATATAGCTGATTCACTTCATTGTACAGCAGAAACTAACACAACATTGTAAGGCAATTATACTCCAATTAAAAAAAAACTATATGAGAAAAATATAATGTGGATATATCTTGCTTAACATAATTTTTAATTTCTAAAAAAAGTACAATTAAAAATAATATGTAAGTATATTAGGGAATTTGGTATTGAAGGGAATTCTCACATAAAGAGTTGTTTTGTAAGCACATAATATAAACAAGTTATAATACCTGCGTATCTAGATTTTCAGTTATTTGGTTTATTTAAAGTATAGTGTAATTATAACACCTTCTTGCTGAAACTAGAACCATCCTTAACAAATTAAGCCAGAGGTCTAGTTCAACTTTGCTTTTAAATCTAAATTTCATGATCTGTATTTGGTTGTACTAAATCATCTTTAATATTTGTGAAAATATGTCAGGCAGCTACTGTTTCCCAAACAGTGCAGTAAGAAATGGAAACAGATATTTAACTCCATTAATTCATTAAGGATTTATTTTGCCTATCCACACGACCAGCTGCACAAATAGAAGACAGAAACACCCAAGATGTAGAGATAAATCAGAAACACAGTTGTGTGCTTGGTGGTACTGGGTGTGACGAGATGGTTCAAGTCCTCTGGTCTGAGTGGGCAGGATGGTCACAACCTCAAGCATGCAGACACTCCCAGGTCCATACTAAATTGCTGATTGAAAAGTGTCTTGTGCGTTTTCTAGGCATTCTGCAGACTTAATGGATGAAAGTGTCATCCCTTGGATCTAAAGACTGTCATACAGAGTGAAGTAAGTCAGAAAGAGAAAAACAAATATCGTATATTAACGCATGTATGTGGAACCTAGAAAAATGGTACAGATGAACCGGTTTGCAGGGCAGAAGTTGAGACACAGATGTAGAGAACAAAAGTATGGACACCAAGGGGGGAAAACCGCGGTGGGGTGGGGATGGTGGTGTGCTGAATTGGGCGATTGGGATTGACAAGTATACACTGATGTGTATAAAATTGATGACTAATAAGAACCTGCAGTATAAAAAAACAAACAAACAAACAAAAAACCAACTAATACTAAACTTTCTTTGGGTTATTTGTATGGAAATATATTAATATAAATGTTTCAGACATTACATGAAATTTCTAAAAATCTTATATGTTCTGGTATAATGTTATAATTCTAGTTATTACTTTAAAATGTATATCTTAGAAGTAACTAAATTTCCTTGTCAATTGCATTATTATGAACTTTCATCAAATCTTTAACCGTGGTCATTTTTAAGTCTTTTGTCATTTACAGACAGTTCTGGGTGTACTCTGATGCTTTTGCAAAAATGTTCCTATAAAAGGGTTTCATCTTCAAGGGATTCATGGAAAAGACTCTGACAAGTACAGGTTTCTGGTAACTGACTATACTGTTGAACTGAATGAATAAGCATTTTCAGAACTCTAATGGAAAACTGATGAATTCATAAAAGTGCTAACAAAAGATCAAGATAAAAAAAAATAATTACATGGGACTGAGTGAACTGGTGAGGATGATTATAATTTTTGTGACTTTCTGTTTGAATAAAAAAAAAAAATCCCACAAGGACTCAGAGGCAAAAAATATACAAATCAATTTTCACTGCAAAGTAAAGGAGCTGTTACAGTGGAGGATTACTGGACTGAATGTCAATATTATGACATAGTATGAGTGTGTTTTGTGTTTGGTAATTGCAATCATTGTTGCTTTTGTTGTGGTTATCCATTTACAGTGCTTAGTGTCAGTTTATTTATCTCTTGTAAAAATAAAATACAGTGTGTGTGTGTGTGTGTGTGTGTGTGAAAAAAAAAAAATGGGCGGAAGACCTAAATAGACATTTCACCAAGGCAGACATACAGATAGCCAAGAGGCACATGAAAAGATGCTCAACATCACTAATTATTAGAGAAATGGAAATCAAAACTACAATGAGGTATCCCTCACGTCAGTCAGAATGGCCATTATCAAAAAATCTAGAAACAATAAATGCTGGAAAGGGTGTGGTGAAAAGGGAACCTTCCTGCACTGTTGGTGGGAATGTAAATTGATACAACCACTATGGAAAATAGTATGGAGGTTCCTTAAAAAGCTAAAAATAGAACTACCATATGACCCAGCAATCCCACTACTGAGCATGTACCCTGAGAAAACCATAATTCAAAAAGAGACATGTACCATAATATTCATTGCAGCTCTATTTACAATAGCCAGGACATGGAATCAACCTAAATGTCCATTGATAGATGAATGGATAAAGAAGATGTGGCACATATATACAATGGAATATTTCTCAGCCATAAAAAGAAACGAAATTGAGTTATTTGTAGTGAGGTGGATGGACCTAGAGTCTGTCATACAGAATGAAATAAGTCAGAAAGAGAAAAACAAATACCATATGCTAGCATGTATATATGGAATATAAAAAAAAAAGTACTGATGAACCTAGTTGCAGGGCAGGAATAAAGAGGTAGACGCAGAAAATGGACTTGAGGAAATGGGATGGGAGGGTGAAGCTGGGGCGAAGTGAGAGTAGCATCAACATATATACACTACTGAATGTGAAATAGTTGGCTGGTGGGAAGCAGCAGCATAGCACAGGGAGATCGGCTAGGTGCTTTGCGATGACCTACGGGGGTGGAATAGGGAGGATGGGAGGGAGGCTCAAGAGCAAGGGGATATGGGGACATGTGTATGCATATGGCTGATTCCCTTGTGCAACAGAAACTAACACAGTATTGTGAAGCAGTTATACTCCAATGAAGATCTATTAAAAAATAAAATAAAATAAAATAAAATAAAAAAAGAAAGTGTAATCCTTGTTTGCAGGTCTCCCCAGGAACATCCATCTCCTGAATCATGAGGACTTACGTATGCTATGAGCCCAGCCTGGGAATCTCCTGAGCGGAGCTAAGTAAGGACGCCTGAAATCTGGTCCTGGAAAGTCTTTCCTAGTCATTTGGCAGTTAGTCCAGATGTTCATAAACCTCCTGATGTGAGCAGGGACCAAGATAAATGGCTTACTTCCAGCCTCCAGGGGAATTGAGAGCTTTAAAAAGGTGTTTATACAGTACTGATCCTACTCAAAGATTACAGGTGTTGAACAAATATTTGCAAATACTAATAATTTAACAATTGTTTACTACGCTCCAGGCTCTGGGCTGGGTACTTTATGTGTATTTTCTCATTTAATCCTTACAAGGATCACACAAGATAGGTGCTACTGTCAACATCATAATTTAGAGAAAAGTAAACTGAGACTTAAAGAATAAGTAAGAGTAAGTAAGTAAATTCTCTAACGGCACAAAGCTAGTCAACTCACCCCAGTATTCAAGTTTGAAGTCAGTTATTCCCTGGGCCCCGTTCCCTTGTTTGTGAACTGAGGTGCTGTCTTCCTCTTCCTTTTTTAAACTTCTCTTTAGCCTGGTTTTATTTACCATGTGACTTCACTGGAGAGATAGTTCTACTCCGCTGGAGAGAGAAGGTAGGGGATTTCTAATGAAGCCAGTGGATGAAAACATTTCCTGGTGAATAAATGCTTTGAGGAGTCTTATTGCACAATAACAATTTGCCTGGGCACCTCCTCCATTTTCTCTAGTTGGTGTCTCTGACAAACTTCTCCTATGACCAGATATTCTACATGAAAATCCAGTCATATTTGAATATTATATTTGGCTATTACTTTATTTTAATTAGGTACTGGATGTGAATATCAGTTCAGCCATTCAGGCAAAAGAACTATAGCTAAAAGTAGAAAAACAAATGATATGCCTTCAGTCTGTCAGGGGGGTAGAAATTTAGTATCAACTTGGGCCTCCCACCTTTCTCCTGTGCTGTGGCCAAATTCTAAGGCATTTGGGGGACGAGGAAGGGTTTGAGAGCCCCTCTGGTCCTTGAGTTGGCTGTCTCTGTAGGTATCTGTTGAGAAATCCATCATTTGCTGTTCTCAGAGCACATTCATGAGTCCACACACGTCACTAAAAAGATGTCCCTGCTTCCTGTCTGTGGATTTCTATGCAGTACTTGAAGGCTTAGAATCATTTTGTTGCCTCTGTGCCATACAGTCATCTGCGATCTCTGAGGTTGTCCATGACTTTATCTGCTTAAGGCAATATTCTCCAAATTTCAGTCTTTTTCATACTACATAAATTTTTTATTCACTTTTTTGACATATCTGGGACCCTCAGTATTAACTTAATATCTTTCTTCAACAAATTGTAATTTATTTTAAAAGTAAACTTGACTGCAAAAAAGAGAAAACTAATATCACTTGCCACAAAGAGAAAGCAGCCACAAACAAAAACTACACGAAACCCGAAGAATGTCATTACATTCTAGTTGGATACCTTCTGTCAGGTTACATCCTTCTTAGTCTAAACGTAAGCAGTAAAACCAGAAAGACTATCTGCTGCAGTGGGAGTGAGGTTGTGGGAGAGAAAATCAATGGGTTAAACATTTTAAAAGTACAATCGCATTGCTGTTCATAAGCAGTGTGGTGGTAGGGATAGCACAGGACTGGAAAAATCTGAGTCATATTCGTCACAATTAATGACTAGTAGTGACCGGAAATAGGTCGCCTTACTCGGTGGACCTTCGTCCCTTCCTTAGTAAAATATAATAATCCATCTGCTCAGACTTCCCTTTTGCGCACCAAGGGAACTGAACTACATCTCCCACAATGCGCCGCGCGGCACCGAGAATGCCGTCCGCCGCCTCTCGCAGCTTTTCCTCTGTCCCTCCTACAACTCCCACAAGCCCCCTCGGCTCCGGGGCCAGGCCGGGCCCGGG
The DNA here is from genome assembly GCF_028023285.1 of Balaenoptera ricei. Classification (NCBI taxonomy): domain Eukaryota; kingdom Metazoa; phylum Chordata; class Mammalia; order Artiodactyla; family Balaenopteridae; genus Balaenoptera; species Balaenoptera ricei. The sequence goes on from NC_082642.1 coordinate 115,365,660, forward strand.
GAGGAGGCGGAGGCGCGGGAGTTATGGAGGGGGCGGGCTCTGCAGGGAAGTGCGTCAGAGGAGGCGCGGGGAGAGTAGGGTGCTGTGGTTTGAGCTTGAGGGTGAAGCTGGCGGAGCAGGAGGATGGGCGGTGAGTGAGCGGGGCCGAGGTCGCCGGGCGGGGGTCGCGTAGCCGTTCGGTGTTTCCAGCCGTTTGAAGAGGGGCCCCCTCCCCGGGCGCGGCCGGGGCTGTGCGGGTTCTGAGTGGGGGCCTGGGGCGGGTCTTTTCCCTTGGCCGAGTGGTCCGGGGAGGGGCCTGCTCGGGTACCTGAGGCCCCTGGCCGGGGACCGCGCAGGGCTGCCCCGCCCCAGCTCCGGCTGGTCTCGACCACCCCCGGCCCCAGGGTGCGCCCCACGAGGTGACAGCGCCAGGCGTCCGGCCTGGGCGAACCGCCGCTCCCGGTGCTCGGGACCTTTTAAGGTCATTTGAGAGCCACCGGGAGGAAAAAGGATTAAAAAGAATAAAAATACAAACCCAACTTCTGGAGTTATCGTTAATTATTGTAATTGCTCTGATCTCTCCTGAGTCACTTGCCATTTCCCAAACTCAGCAACCCCAGTTCGCGAGCCCGATTTCGTGCTCCTTTTTAAGGTGTTTGGCGCGGTCATGGTATATACTTGCAGTATTTGACTAAGCTTGATCCGCCTTGAGTCATTTTACTGCGGCCATTTACTACTGCCAGCGAGCCCTGTCCACGCCTTGGGAGTGTTAATATTTGCCTAATCCAGAGTTTTCTTTCTAGCTGAGGAGGGATCATTTAGTTTGCAGATGAGTAGGTTCAGAAGTATAAGGAATGGGAAGAGTAGATAGGAGTGAAGACTTTGGCAGCGTAAAAGAGCTTGGCTTAGCTTTAATGGATTAGTGGCAGATTGGTATCTAGCATTATTATATGTTGTTATTCTCTTTGCTATGCCATGCACCTGGAACAACCTTTCTTTCTGGGTTAACAAACATTTTCACCTGTCTTTTAAATAGCTCCTTACTCTTAACCTTGTTTTAGAAGGTTTCCCTATGCAGAGGAAACTGGGAGAAGCCGATTTCCTCTGCTTCCTTTTCCTATGCCTTTTTCACACTCAGACCCAGAACACTTAACGCTCTGCAGTCTGTCATTAAAAATTTATGCAAGGTACATTGCTGACTCTGGGCATGTCTATTGTTTGTATCTGTAATGTGTATGTCCATTTCAGTGTTGTCTGTTTTAGTGTGCAGGTGATAGACTAGAGAACAAGACCTCTGTCTCCGTAGCATCCTGGGTATGTGAGCATTCAATAAGTACTTTCGTGATAATAAGTTTTGTTTTGAACGTAATTAAAAAATGCTTGCTTCCTCTTTTTTTTTTTTTTAATTCATTAATGATTATACATTACTTTAAAGAGCCTTGGGAGGTGGAATAGGGTAAAGGGTGATTTTGACATAATTCCTTTCAAAATCTGTGTTTGTCGTTGAAGTCTAACTTTTGTTCTTTCTTCAACTTTTAAACAGAGCAGTCTGAATGCCAGAATGGATAACCGTTTTGCTACAGCATTTGTAATTGCTTGTGTGCTTAGCCTCATTTCTACCATCTACATGGCGGCCTCAATTGGCACAGACTTCTGGTATGAGTATCGAAGTCCAGTTCAAGAAAATTCCAGCGATTTGAACAAAAGTATCTGGACTGACTTTGCTAGTGATGAGGCAGATGAAAAGACTTATAATGATGCACTTTTCCGATATAATGGCACAGTGGGATTGTGGAGACGGTGTATCACTATACCCCAAAACACATACTGGTATAGTCCACCAGAAAGGACAGGTATTTCTCTTATTTTAACTTTTGTCTCCTTTACCTACTGTATAATAGAGAAAGTGATGTGATGATGGCCCAGTTATGTATAAGCAGGTTTGTGGGTTCTTTCTCTCCCCAAAGAAAGAAATCTTATGTATCTCTTTTTTCCCCCGTCACTACCCTCCCCAGCTTCCATGAATTACCATCGTACTCATTAATATTGGTTGGATGAGTAACTGTCCTTATCTTGGGAAAATCGTTCTAAATCTTTGTACTTATTTACCCACTCATTAAAATATTTGTATTAAACTCACATGTCATGAGAAAATAATTGGAAAAGAACACTGGAAGATTTCAAATACTTGGTAACTGGTAAAACGGACTAGTATCCAAAATGAAGTCAACACATATGAATTCATAGTCATTTTATATGTAGCTGTGTTATAGTTGATATTATCATTTGCCCTCTAAATCTTAGAGGATATAATTCGACCACTTCTGTGTTTAAGTCTGCATATTTGAAACTGTTTTACAACAGTCTTGATGGAGTTTTTAGGTTAAAAATATCCATTACAGAAGTAAAAAAAAAAAAAAATCTAAGAAACTGCCTCTCAAGTTTATTTTGTAAGCATTCTTAACATTTAAAAATTTTAATTTCCATTTATTAAGATGGAAGCTTTAGAGTTCTTTGTAAGGAACAGCTTTATAAATTGTTTCTATGTATGACTACTTCTGTTGGGCTCTTGGTGGGAAGTACTGTATTCAAATCACAGTACAACAGGCTTGAGTTGCCATACATCGGAAGGCTGATGGTTGTGATTTTGTATGGAAAAAAGAAAGTAGTTTGGAAAGAGGTGAAAGTTGGTTAAATTTTATTTAAAATGTTCAATTCTATTTATGAGAGCATAGGAGCACTTGATATTTGAATCTTAGCAATCATTTATTATTCAGTCAACAAATATTTATTGCATTCCTTCATGTTCCAGGGCCTAGGAGCTTGGAATACATTAGGGAAAAAAACATATAAAAATCCCTACTCCCGGGGAGCTAACATTCTAATAAGGGCTGACAGGCAACAAACAATAAATAAGTATAATAGTATAAACAGAATAAGTAATTATATAGTAGAAGATGACATGTGCTATGAAAAATACAGCACAATAAAGGGGGTTTGGAAATACATAGGGAAGGGGATGTTGGTGGGCATAAGTTATGCTATTAAATAGTAAAGGCAAGATATGCTGCAACAAGAAAATACCACTTGAGGAAAGACTTGCTAAAGGTGAAGGAGTTGACCATATGGGTAGTTGTGGAGGCAGGGAGAATCATTTAAGTTGGAAGGAACAACTGCAAGGGCCCTGTGGTGGGAGCATGCTTGAAGTATTCAAGAACCAGCAAGGAATTCCCTGGGCTGGAAGGGAGGGGGCTGGGGGAAGAGTTGAGTATGTGTCAGAGACACATCCTGGGAGAGGGAGTAGGGCAAATCACGCAGGATTCTCTAGGTGTGATGAGGGCTTTGGTTTTTGCTCTGAGTGTGATGAAGCCACTGGGGGGCTTTGTGCAGAGGAAAGATAATCTGGTCACCTAGGAAGATGTGCTGAAAACAGACAGGTGGCTGGCCAAGACAGAAGCCAGGAGACTTAGGAGGCTATTGCACCAATTCAGGTGAGAGATGATTATGACTCAAGACCAGGGTGGTAGTACTAAGCTACCAATACTGATTCTGGATATATTTTGAAGGTAGAGCCTCTGGGATTTCCTGATGGAATGCATATGGGCAAGAATGACTCTAAAGTTTCTGGTCTGAGGAACGAGAAGAATGGAATTGTCATTACCTGAAATGGGGAAGATGGGTTATAGAGTAGGTTTGGGGGAGAAGATCAAAGTTTCTATTTATTTCAGTCTTTGTCCACTCCTTCTTCCTAGTCTTCTTACTACCTATTCTAATTCATTTTACTGCTCCTCTTACTGCGCCTTCCTGAACCCATGTCTTAAGCCTGCTGCTGAGAACCATTGGTCCTTTGGGCATTGGTGACGCCTGTGTGTCACTCAGGACCAAAGAGGTTGCTGTCTCCCCTGAGAACATTTTTCCATATCACTTTTTATTTCAGAGAATAATTACTAAAAGAGATTTTTGTTAAATGTTTAAAATTAAAACAACAAGCAATCATTGTTATTCTCGTTCCAGAGTCATTTGATATGGTCACAAAATGTATCAGTTTCACGCTAAATGAGCAGTTCGTGGAGAAATTTGTTGATCCTGGAAACCACAATAGTGGGATTGATCTGCTTCGGACCTGTGAGTAGTTTGAAGGCAGCAAGACAATTGGGAAAAAAAGAAAATAATTTTATTTCCCTTTTGTTGAACTCTTTGTGGAACAGGATGACATTGTACATTGTATCAACTTGAAATAAGGTCTTTAATATTATCCCAACAAACTCTGTTCTGTTGATAACACATTTTAGAAGTTAGATTCATACTTACCAAATCACAACTATGAAGTTGAGCAGCTAATGCATTGGGTGACAGAATCCAGACCATCCAAAAGATGTTATTAATGGGCCCATTTAAAGAGGAAATTTAACAGGGATAAATATACATTTTTGTATTTAAGTTAAACACTTCATTTATCTGAGTTCAGATTGGGATATGTGAAAAAAGTTGACTGCAAGCTTTATATGAGTCAACAAGTATCAGGCCTGCCGAAGTATTGATCCAGTCTTAGGTGGTAGTAACCAAGGTGTAGATGTCAAAAACAAATGAAAGTATTTATTACGAGCATTCTATTCCTTGATGGTCAGGCGGCCTAGGAAATGCTGTCTTCATATTTGGACCGTTTCTAGGCTATATAGAGAGTTACTGGAGCTTGCCTGGAAGAATGACCACGTCATGAGAAGGAACATTGAATAAATGACGAGTATTCAGTTTTGCATTGTGAATGCATAGGAAGAAGTTTATTACTAACAGAGTTTGAAGGGAAGTTAGAGAAAAGACTTTTATATAGTTCCAGAAAGTAAAACTAGCACTAAAAGGTAAAGTTTGGTTTAGAATTGATGTTACTACATTGATAATAATTAAAATAATTTGAAAATGTAATGGGATGCTTTGTAAAGTCATCAGCTTTTATTCCCATGTTGCTGAGGGAATTTATGATAATTAAAACTGCCATTTATTGAGTGCCTGGTATATACCAGATCCTCTGCTTTGTGCTTTATGTATATTCGTTTAACAGGTCTTTTATAATCTCTATTCATTTGCTTGTTATTCCTGTCTTAAAATCCTATAAGGACTTAAATTTGTATGTAGAGCCATTTGTTAATTTGTTTGTATGTTTTGCTTCAAATCTGGTTCTACCACTTATTGTGTTACCTTGTACAAGTTATTTATACCTCTTGGTTCAGTTTCCTCATTTATAAAATGGAGATAATAGTAATAGTACCTACTTCATAGAGATGTTGGGAGGTTTAATACACAAAGCATGTATAGAACAGTGCCTGACACATAGGAAACCCTCAGTAACAGTTAATTGTTAGTGTCCTTTTACTTTTATCAGGACCAAGTTAGCATTGTTTTTGAATAATGTGGTTTAGGAAAAAACCTCAATATTAGCATACTTCATTCTCACTTTTTGAGAAAAGTTCTAATTAGAATATGAAAGAAATTGTGAGAAAACTGAAATCATGGTAACGTTTCTTTTTTCTCTCTCTCTTTTTTAAAATCAGATCTTTGGCGTTGCCAGTTCCTTTTACCTTTTGTTAGTCTAGGTTTGATGTGCTTTGGGGCTTTGATTGGACTTTGTGCTTGTATCTGCCGAAGCTTGTACCCCACCATTGCCACAGGCATTCTCCATCTCCTTGCAGGTGGGTCTTGTCATCACACTTAGTTTTACCTACTTCTTGTCTCCTTAGGGATCCCATATTACTGCCCTGTTGTGTTGCCTGGAAAGCTCTTACCATGCTCTTATCTAGCTATGTTTTTTTCTAAATTTTCCTCCAAGGTCTGTGTACACTGGGCTCAGTGAGCTGTTACGTTGCTGGAATTGAACTACTCCACCAGAAACTGGAGCTGCCTGAGAATGTGTCTGGCGAATTCGGATGGTCCTTCTGCCTGGCTTGCGTCTCAGCTCCCTTACAGTTCATGGCTTCTGCTCTCTTCGTCTGGGCCGCTCATACCAACCGGAAAGAGTACACCTTCATGAAGGCATATCGTGTGGCATGAGTGGGAAGCTGCCTGCTTTACAATTGCCATTTTTATGATTTTTTGATATTAATATTTTCCCTTATCTGCCCCCCAATTGTTTTTAATTTAACTCTTTTTTTAACGGGTATACCGTTTTATCCTGAAAATCCATTTTATTTATTCACGCAGACGTTTCTTAATACCACTAAAATTTATATGGAACCTGAGTGATTCCATCTCTCAGTCAAACTAATCTAGGTTCAGAGTCCAGACAGAAACAAAATGGGTAAACTCTTGGCACAAATTTGTGAAAGAAAATTGGTAGGAGGAGGTTGACCCAAAGCAAGTTCTGCTGAGGTCTGTTGGATAAAGTATCTGTTTAACTGGAAACTCTAGTTTGTTTGGGAAACAATCATTGTCAAAACTTATGTTCACTTTGCTGTTGTAGATAGCCAGTCAGCCAGAGGTATTAGTGCTGTTTTCAGGGACTTAGGCTATCTAAGGAAATTATCTAAGATCTTTTTCTCTAAATATTGGCATATAACTTCATCTGAGGTGAAATATCTTCAGTTGTTTATCTGTACTGTGTCTGTTTACAAGAAAGGAAGTGTTTACATGGAATTTTAACTTTGTAACTGCAAGAATTCCAGTTCAGCCAGAGAAGAGGATTAACCTTATTTTACTTTTTTTTTAAAACTCTCCTTAATACGTCAATAAGATTTTCAGTATCGCCAAACCATTTTGGATTTTTGTTCCTTCCCTCCTCACCCACCAGACTTATTAAAAGAGTGCTTTTTTTTAACACTACATTGGGGTCACAGAGTAAAATTCTCCAACTGCCATATGTTTATTTCAGCTAAGTAAAGAAGGTTACACCATAATGACCCTCTGGAGCTAGGAAAACTACCACAAGATCTAAAGCTTTGGCTGGTCGTTAACTTCCAACTATGGTTTTTATTTCTTGTGGTGAAATGATGTGCCTTTCCTTGCCTAATCCCTTCCTGGTGTGTATCAACATTATTTAATGTCTTCTAATTCAGTCATTTTTTTATAAATATGTCTATAAACATTGAACTTTAAAAAATCTTATTTATTTATTCCATTACTGTAGTACTTGACAGATTTAAAAAATAAATGTAACTTAGTAATAATTTCTTACAAAATCCTAGATCTGTCTTTTTTAAAAAATAAAAAATGAGAAGAGACTCAGAATTGTGTATAGTGTCTGAGTTGATTAAATCTCAGTACCTTAGGATAAAGAAGTACAGGATTCTGAATGAGGATTTTGTGATTTTCTGTGGGAAATGCATTGTTGCTCTGTAGGCCTATCTTTATGTCCAGTGTTTGGGTCTCTGTTTTATCTTCCAGAAAATGTGGGAACCCCTTGCCCCCATTAGAAAATAAGAGACTATTTCTTATGCTTCAGCGTTTTAAAGCATGTTTTCAAAGTAGTTTTGTGATCATTGTGTATCATACTTAACATGGCTAGTTTTTCATAAAGTCATTTAATGGCTGTGGATGTTTATGTTGTATATTAATCAAGTGGGCTTCTGACTTACAACAAAGCCAGTATTACTCTGCAGCCGATTATTGCCTGTGAAATGGCTAGTTACTCAGTTTTCTACTTCCTAACTCTTGAAGTTTCATTGCCTTTCAGCACCTTTTGTGGAAGGTAGAAAAGCTAAGTGAACAAAACACAGCACGCTTTTTTGGAATGAGATTTTAAAATTATTGACCAACATGACATTTTTGGATTTGGAAGTTATTTATTTTATCCCTGCCTCTTGTCACCCCAGAATTACCTGTAACTTACTCTAATACCCGTCTTTAGTGTGCATTGAGGAAGCTTAGTCAGGATCTGACTTTTGAGCCTCACCAGTAGCACCCTTAAATATGGAAAGCTAGCACCATAAGCCCTGGTGCTGAGTATGTGTCGTTTAAGCACATTTCAGAGTAGCTGAGGTCATTCTCTCCTGCAAAGATTTTTTTCTTTGGAATACAAAGGCTTGCATTGTTTCACTTGATGTGTAAATATTACGGTTTTTCAGCTGTCTAATGATTCTAGTCAAGTAGAACCATATGAAATTACTGATATTTGACCATTTTTGATTAAACTAATACATAAAATCAGTGGCAAGGAAAGTGCTATTAATCTCTTTTCACCTAATCTTTGAAAGCAACCCCCGAAGTGTAAAAAAATAATTTTCAGATTTTTCAGAATGTGAGTTTTATGGCAACTTAAGAAACATGTTTTAAGATCTTAATTTTATGGTTCCTGATCTCATTTCATGATGTGAATAAATGTCTTCTATATCCTTTTTAGCAAAGACTCATTTTAGAAAATTTCTTAAGGATAGCCATAAACACAGTAAAAGTTAATACAATAAAAAAGGCAGAATTTATTTGTTCAATTAATATTGTGTGCCTGCTGTCTAGGTCATAATATACTAGGGTCTCGGGAATTTAATTGTAACGTGTTAGAAGTTTTACCTGGTCTAAGTATTGGTGTGTGTGTGTTGGGGGGGCGGAGGCAGTGGATAGAGTTAAGTCACAGGTGAACTGATTGGTGACCCCAGTGAGAAGAGGGAGTTGACCATACAACAAATCAATTTAGAGTTTGTTTTTCCATTCCAGAGACATCGCTAAATTGCAGACTAGCACTGTTAAAACTTATGTAATATATATCCAGTCATTTTCAATTATTGTAAAGTAGTGTGAAGGCATTTTAAAATTTAACCCTTATGTAAGCTTTCACCAGAAATGAAAACAACCTGTTGATTTAACCTGATTTTGCCAGTTGCAACACTTTGAAAAGTTTCCCAGCAGCTAAAGGAGCAGGTAATGTGTATAGTGCTGAAGATGCAAATTGTTACTTCACAAGCTTCACCCAGCTCTGTCCTGGCACAGATGGGTGAAGTCTGTTGTCCTCCTTTCAGCCCTCTTCTCTTAAGGGAGTAATGATTCAGACTTGAGAGAAATAAAACAAGGAAACACATCTATGTACAGGAATTCTTTTTCTTTTGCTCATCAGGTGTTCCAACACACTATTGTAATGAGATATATTTTTCCCTTGGATCAGATTATGATATATGCCAGTGTCCTGCAAATTCATTACATGAAAAGAATAAATTAGAGTAATTATTTGCTCTCTAGAAGAAGAGATTTAAATCCTCTTCAGTGTTAAAATTTCTGTTAGCAAAATTAATACATTGACATACTAAGACTTGCACACTTTCAGCAAACTTGTATAAAGCAAGAGCCAATTTATATTACTTTCTACCTTTGCAGAGTTTTAAAAAGATGGAATGAGGAGAGAGAGAATTCTCTTTTGTCTTCACCTTTTAAAATATTTGAGTTATGGGGTAATGTATCACCTTTCATCTTCAGACTCTGTCTCAGGATGTGAAATTTACCTCACGTCTCCTACAGCCTTCCAGCCCCTCCCAGTCTTCTAGCCTGTGTTCTTGTTTTTCTCTGCTCAGCTTGTATTGTCATTGGGATGTACACAAGCAGCTTTGAGTCTCTTGTTTGCATAATCTCCCATGGCACCTTCCTTCACAGTCCTTAGTCTTATCTTCACAGCAGAACTATGCCATCCAGTTTGCCTATTCTCAGTCTCAGCGTACCAAAGAGGGCTGCTCAAAACTATTCAGCTGATTCTGTTTAAAAAATTGCTGTTTGACTTTAGTTGCTTGACAGTTACCCCCCACTGCCTGTTGATTTATTACCCTGTAACACACATGTTTTTCAAATCTCTACATGTTAGTTGTTGGAAACTTGTATTCTTTTTCTTCAACTTCCACGGATGGAGTTTATGTTCTCTTTAAGGAGCACATATTGGAATGAACTCTTCCAGTTTCTCCAACACTTGTATGCTTCTCCCTACAAAAGAAGAAGAACGTATTAACTGATTGGAGAGATTGCTGGGAGCATGGCATCCACAAAAAGCAGCAAAGTGTATAGTGGTTAAGTATCCAGCTCAGGAGACAGCATACTAAATTTATAATCCCAGGTCTGTCACTTAGCCTTTCCGAGTCCCACTTTTTCTATCTGTGAAATGCTGTGATTATCATACCTGCCTCATAGAGTTGTAATGAGTGGCATAAAGTAGCCACTCAGAAATGCTTGACTGGCTGCGTTAAGAGTGGATGGGGTTACCCCTAGTGACCTGGCCACCCCATGGAGTGGTTCTCAGTCTGTGCTGCATGTTGGAATTGCCTAGGGAACTTCAGAAAATACTTGTGTGCTAGAGATTCTGATTTGGTCTGGGGTGTAGCTAGGTCACTGATTTTTTTAAACCTTTCCAAGTGATTCCAGTGAGTAGCTATGTTTGAAAACTGTGTTTGAAAGCTACATTTAATAGCAAGAAATAGGATTCTCTCTCTTCTTGGCAGATTGTTAGAAAGAGATAGTGGGCTCTGTAGAGTAAACAGACCTGGCATGCTGCCTGCCTTCCAGAAGCTATTTCTTTCCCGTGCTTTCAGGCACTCTCTTCTGCTGACATCTGGCTCTTTGAGATGGGCCCCAATCCATCACACCACTGCTGGCTGGAGATGTACCAAGAGTCCACCTGCAGCCCAGGACGCTCCAGTGGCTGGTCATAAGGTTCAGATTTGCCCGGAGATAATAATAGATAGATAATAATAGAAAGCCTCATTTGTTTTGGCTTCAATTACAAATTACTTTCTTTAATTCAGTACTTTCAGGGACCCTGTAGTGGGGGGAGGGGGTAACTAGGCCTCCATAAAAAGGGTGAATACTGTGATCCTTGTCTGTTTATCAGTTCATTGCATTACTTCTCTTTTGATTAGAACCAGAAAGGACAGAGGTATGAGTAACTGACATTAACCTCTACACAAGCCAGAAATGCTTGAGAATGAACATGTAAAATGAAGTTGAACTAGTACTTGCCTTGATAGGTTGTTGTGAGGGTTAGATAAGAAGGTACATAGATCCTGAAACATCAGAGGTCAGTAAATACTAGGAACTGTTAGGAGACGAAGGCAGCACAGGGGGAGGAGGGCAGCCTTTGCCCGGCCTGTGTGGTCAGTCTGTGCAGGAGCTGGAGCCGCTGTGGCTTGTCCTGTGGCTGCACTCCAGCAGGGCTTAGGGCTGGGCCTGGGGCTATGGTATCGGGGAGAATAGTTTCCTGGTAAGGTTCACTTCAAAACAGGTAGAGCTTCATTACAGACAGGCTCTTTAACCATTCTTGCATGTCAAAATGGAAGGATTTTTTAAAAGATTGTGTTTTTATCCTTTTTCCCAAACAGGTCTGCACCAGTGTGGGATTTTTTGGTCTTTCAATGATTTTGCTAAGCATCGGTTGGTGATTTAAGGTTAGCTGCATCAAAAATCTGTCTTTATCTTGTTTAAATTGGATCCAGGTCCACTGAGAGAACAAGAGGAACTTGGATTCCTGTGGCTTGTTCTCAGGTTCCTGAAATGAACTACTACCACATGCAATACAATTGGGTTTGGACGGTTCATTTTCAGTGCTGAGGGTAGCAGTGGATTTCAGGGACGCACACCATAGGGCCAGACACTGAGCGTTATTCATGAACACTTATAATAAGTTGCAAAGTGGCACTTTTCTTGCCCTGCCTGGACTTAAAGGAGCATTCAAAGGTGTGAAAGATAAGAAATTATCTAAAAAATATCTAGAAAGAATTCAAACACTCGGGGCTAAGACTTCTTCCAGGACTTGTTTAGGGGCAGCAGCGTCCACTTTTATTATCATAACTATCCAACCATCCCCCATGGCAGTGGTCCCCTTCTCTTCCCATTTGAAATAAAAAGATGACAGGAGGAAGGAAAGGGAGGAAAAGGCCTTGAGTCTTTGCGTGGAGGGTGCTGCGGCCCGTCTCTGCCTCCACCAGAGAAGGTGGGTACGGATCCCGCCTGCCAACTACTAGACGGCCTCCTAGGTGGACCAGCAGAGCTACTCTCTAGTTAACCCATGACTTTTCACACCTAAATCACATGCTTCGAATTTAGACATTCACTTATAACCCCAGCTCTTCTTTTACTGCGTGAGAACCTTTGGGAAAATTATAACACTTCTGAGGTCTCAGTGGGATAATAAAGCCCACTTTTCATGTTTGCCGTGAGGCTTAAATAACATAATACATGTAAAGCACTCAGCACGGTGTCCAGCGCGTCTCAATAAATGGTAATCATAATTGATCAGCAGATGATTTCAGGTTCCCAGCCCTGCCTTCTCTCCTATGCTTTAGGTCTAAATTTCTAACGGCCTTCAAGGCAGCTCCATTTGAATCTTTTCATAATACCTAAAACTTAATATGTCCAGATTTGAACTCATCTTTCTCCTCATCGTTTCTCCAATTCCCATTTTCTTTGTTTTCCCTATCAGCTAGACTTTCAGTGGTGACATCATCTTTGATTGCTCCTGTTCCCTTGCCTTAACCAAGACTTTCTGATTCTATGTAATGTCTATCTCACTAAAGCCCTGCTATCCTACCCTGGTTCAGGCTACTGGATGATGACAGTAGCATTGCTGCCAGCTCTCTCTGTAGTCCATTTTACATATCCTGCTAGTCTGATTTGCAAAAGCATAGATCTGATCACATCAACCTTTTGCTAAAAAACATTCAGTGACTCCTCATTGCTTATAAAGCAATGATTCTAGAAGCAATCCGGAATTGTCTAAATTTAGTCTCACATCCAAGATCTAGCATTAGCTAGTTCCATCTTTGAAACATTTTCTGTTCCCATCCTTTTACTTCAGTCAAACTCACTATTAATTGTACCCAGTTTGCACTTTCTTAGATCGATGCTTCTTGTTATATTGTGTTTCTGGAATACTGTTCTCCACATACTCAAATCTTGTCCACATCATTTTGTTGAAATTATATCGTTTCAACAACCATGACCATTTATTTACCAAATAGAATAATTTAAAGTTCACCTCAAATGTATTATTCTTTTGAATACTTATAGCACTCTGAGTAACACCCCCCCCCCCCCCCGTAGCTTTTGTCACTTTCTACCTTGTTTAACACTGATTGCTATACATATTCTCTTCCCTACTAGATCTTACTGCCTATTTATTTAATCTTTGTATCTTGCAACATCTCCCACGTAGCCTTGCAAAGACTAGTTTCTCAGGAAATCAGAGGGAAGTTTTTGAGTGAGTAACCCTTGAAATTATTAGAAAGCCCTACTGTAAAGTGTATACACGAAATTAGATTATCTAGGAAAGAATTTGAACTGATAGACAAGAGCTCAAGTTTAATATTATGTTGCTACTTTGGAGGGAAAGCTCTGCAACAGTCCTTCAAGGTAACTTTGAGATTTATAGATACAACATTTTCCCCCCTGAGCTAGCAGAGGAAGAGCGTTCATTTTTTTGTCAGTTGGGATGCCACGTGTACAATTTAACTCACTTAGGCTTTTGTGATTTTTGCTCATTTCATATGAAGTGCTATACTAGAAAATATAAGTTTTCTGTTGCCTTGGTTAGGGTAACTCCTATTTATTTTTCTAGTCAAAGCTTAATATTTATTTCTTCTGCACAGTTTTTCCTGACCATCTGTCTTGAGTTAGCTCTCCCTCTTATGTGTCCACAGTGCTCTGGAGTTCTTGAATGTGGGAAACAGTAAAGTCCAAGTTTGAAAGTGACTCTGTTTAAACTCCATGGATCTGTTCTTCCCGTACCTCAGTAAAATCTCGGGTAGGTCTTGGGGTTACTTAATAATTAAGAAAGTAGTTCTTTCTGACAGCAGCATGAAAGAGTTCAGTCCTGTCTGATAATCACATTCCAGGCCAGTTAGTGAAATATTAAAACTAAAACACCATTGAAAGTTAAAACTCCCTTCTCCCTTGGCTTAGTTTTGCCTCTGGCTGGGAGGAGACTTGAGCAGCTTCTTCTCTCTGTCCTCAGTCACTTTTTCCTGAGACAGTGACTCCTTTATGGTCAAAACCTGGGAAGAGTAGATTAGGAACAAGTACGGTTTTGTGTGGCTGTACCAGTTGTCCTCTGACCTTGGGGCTGCAGAGACCCATGCACGTTTGCTGCTCTTTCTCTCCTAGGGGCCACTTTGGGGAGTTTCTCAGAGACACCCCCCCCCCCGCCCCCCGCAGACTTTCAGCCTGCAGTTCTTTTGGCATGAGAAGTCAATGTCTTCAGCTGTCTGCTTACCCCTCCCCGCTCAGTACCTGGGTTGCTGGCAGGCTGGCTCGTCTCCGTTGGGGTCCTAGTGCTCTCAGGTTGTTCAGGAGTTCTCATTTACTAGGATCCCAGGTCAGCTCCTTCTGGGGGGAGGACATCTAGTCCCCAGGAAACAAGAACAGCTAATGAATAAATACCTGGATGGTGGGAATGCAGGTCTCTCCCAACTCAAACTGGGGTCTCGTTGCTTTGCTGCATCAGTCCCATCCAGCCAAGCCCTTACAGCTTTTAGCTTTTCAGGGGTGAGTGAGATATTCTTCCATAGGTTTCTCAAGCTCCAGTGGGCACGTGCCCAGCTCCCTTAGTAAAGCCCCTCTCAAGTGACTAAGCCCACTGAGGGGGAGGCAAACCCCTCCCACCACAATGGGTGGGACCAGGGGAAGCCCAGAGCCTTCAGCTTGTCTCTCCAGAGATGTCTGTCTCCTATTTCTCCAAACTCTCATGAATCCCCGAGGCTCTTATAAATCTTTGAGGGGAGTGATGAGCTAAAAGTCACAAGATCTGTTTTTAGACCACCCCCTGCAAATCCTGCACGGGGTCCAACATCTCAATTTGGAACGTGGAGCTTCTGATAAAACTAAACTGAGGTAACAGTATACATTACATTTGAATCCTGTTAAACAGTATTAAATTTTAATAATTTTGTTTAACATCTTCCTTCCTTGGACAACTTAAAACCCATGAGAGCAGAAATCTTGTCAGACTTAACTCATAGAACCCAGTGCTTGGCACAGTGCCCAGAATATAATAAGATACTCAATAAATACTTAGTGAATGATGCATGAATCAAAATTCTTATCTTTCTTGAAAGGTATGAACTAATCTTGTAAGTCTGGTGAGCCACAATACTCATTTTTCAGAGGTGAGTGCATAGAGGTACACATAATTATTAAATTTTGAGACTCGTGTTTCCTTTAATCAGTCCTCAAGTAGGAATTATTTTCTTGGTGTGTATTTCGTCAGGAGGAGAGTAAAAAATCGATTTCAAAAATTATTATTTCCCTCTAAGTAGAGGCTACATATTTAAATATGGTTAGTTAAGTAGAAGAAAAAATTGAGAGGGAGAAGGATTGTGAAGAATGAAGTTCTATTTAGTTTAATATTAGTCAATTATATTAGTCAATTA
This sequence comes from Balaenoptera ricei, assembly GCF_028023285.1. Lineage (NCBI taxonomy): Eukaryota > Metazoa > Chordata > Mammalia > Artiodactyla > Balaenopteridae > Balaenoptera > Balaenoptera ricei. Next base: position 115,380,959 of record NC_082642.1, read on the forward strand.
ATGTTAATTAAATTTAATATTAGTCAATTTATATACTATAAATAGCCTGTACCATTTTCTTTCCTTTTTTAATGTCCTGCATTAGATAAATTTCAGAGGAGCAGGGATTGTGCCTGTGTAATTCTTTTTACTGTGTGTCGCCCGGTATCATTTCCCACTCTAAGAGGAAGTAAACTCAGTACATACTTTCCTGATGATGGCAGGAAGAGACGACACACTTTACAGGAGGGGATGAGGAGGAGGGAGTGGAGAGTGTAACAGAGGAGGACAGCCCTCAGGTTGCTGAGGAAATTATGCCAAAGCTGTCATCTCTGTGGTGCTCATAGCTTGCCCCTGCAAGAATTCTTGTCATGATAAATTTCAGACTAACGTTTTCCTTGTGACAATGTAAGACTAAGAGAGCGTTCAGGTGATGCATTCTTTGGGGAGTCACACTCCTAGTTCAGCCAACATAGCACTGAGAAGAGAACTTGTTTCACGGCCTTTCTCCCTGCCACGTCTAGCTGTGATTCTTCCAATGCAGCCTGGCTTCCTCAGGCTGCCCTGGCCTTCCAGGAACCACATTTAGGGCATCGTCTTGCCTTTGGCGTGTGAGAGTAATGGCTTCCTAGAATTGTGCCTCATTCTTCTGGGCTGTTTCCTGCTGAATAGCTGGTAAAATAGCGATTGAATTGATTTATGCTACTGAGATAATGAGTCACACCTTCCAGGTAAGTTATTTCCATTTCAATACCTGGACTTTCAACACCATAATCCTAATTTTTTGCTTCTGTCCTTCTCCCTTTCTTCCTGCCTTTCTTTCTTAATATAATTTTTGAGCACCTCACCTGCCGCCAGGCATTGGAGTAGGCCCTGGGGATGCAGACTGCACCCCTACTTTCATGGCACTCATGTGGAACCTGGGCTACCACTAAACTATGGAAGCATAATACATTTCATTTTTGAATCCATGAACAGTATCCCCAATCATTCAATCATGCTCTTACTTGCTCATTTGGCAGGAAAGATAAAATCTATTCACCGTGTTTGTCTCAACATTCTAATGGTGGAATATGTTGTTGCTATGGAGATGAAGAAATATTTTGACTAGGAGAATAGTTTAGAGCCCCTCAAATTACATTTCTTGGCCTACCCGTAGAGCTAGTCTCTACATAGCTGTCTTCCAGGGATGAATAATCTAGTTTGCCCTGTCCTTGTCTCTAGCTGTGATAACCTCAAGCAACTCTTTTAGTCTATGTTCCAGATTTATTGCAAATATGCTAAATGCATGTCCCCCACCCTCCACTTTGTAGATGACATACCAGGAAGTTTAAGTACCTGTGCTTAGATGCCCTAACCTGCCCATCAGAGTATCTCAGTGTGTTCCCTCTCATTTACCCTCTCTGGTTTTATGAAGAACTAGTTCCACACAGAGGCATATCTCTCCATGAAAACATATTTTTTAAAATTCTCAGAATTTTTTTCTTTTAACAGAAAGTTTTGTATTTTTATTTCATTTTTAAAATTTCATATATATTCTTTTATCCTTATCTTCTAAAGGGAGTATCAAAGAAAATAGATCTATAAGTAATATCAGTATGCAATGACTAATTTCTCCAAAATTAGCATACTAATTTGATAATACACTCTTTCCCACATTAGCATTTGGCTTTCCTTCCTGTATAAAAGGGAGTTTACTTTCTCGTTAACACATTAAACAGGACTAACTAGTTTTTTGTTTTTTCTGTTCCCTGGGATTGATATTGATTCACCAACAAAAACAAAACATAAAATTATAATAAAAAGAGATGAAGATCATTTAAGTAAAATAGTAAGTTCGTATTTAATAAAAAGATGACATACATTGCTTAAAATGAATTATATTCACTATTATTCCATCATATTTCTATCAAGTTCATACTTAAACTCCTGCCCAATAAAAATTTTTTTTTAAAAAAGAAATTACAGCTCAACAGTTATCTACTATATAAGATTTTCCTTTTAAAAACAATTACTGTATTTAGCTTATTTATTGTTGGTTATTTTGCTTTTTTAATAACCATTATATATATGACTATATATTAATTAACCAATGAATTAATAAATTACCCCTTCTGGGCCTTTTTGCTCATTTCTCTTCTATTTAACATTTTCACTATAAAAGGTGACCTGAAACAGTGAGAAATTGTTCAAATCAGTATATTTTATAGTTTATTATAGCAAGTTGGTAAATGTTTTTACTACGAGTATGGAAATAATGAAGTATAATGAGAGGCAGTATTTTGAAATGCAAGTTACACATTCAAATGTTCAGAGAGGCCAGGCAGGTGGCATAAAAAGAACTAATTGTTGCCAGATCTCCCAGTTTTTCAAGAGCAGTTGAAATTTGCTTTTATAAATTTTCTCCTGATTTTTGAATCTTGGAAATTAATGTTAAAAAATACTATGCTGTTCTGCACTGCCAACAGTTCTAAACTGTTCTGTGCAACCCTCTGGATGATCTTTTGTGACTTATATGATAGTTGAGAATGTGGGATTTGTAGTTGGCTTGGGGTTCAGAACACAAATACTACTGTGGGACCCCGAGCAAATGACTCGGTCATACTGAACTTCATTTTCTTACCTGTCACATGGGGGTAATAACTGTATCTCTCTCATAGTATTTTGGCTTATTGGGAGCATGAGAGTTAGGGGACATCTGAGGAGCTCCAAATCTGAAAAGCTGAATTCCCTTGGAGTTCACTGCTTTGTTCTTTGTTTCACAACAGCCCTCTTAACATTTACCCGGGGGAAAACAAATTTTATGAAGAATAAGTGAGCTAAGCTGTCCTTAACATTCTCTCTTCAAACTCAGCCCTTGAGGTACCCTCAGCCCTGCCTTACAATCTTTCTCAACTCTTGTAAATTGTGTAAATTGTGCTGGCCAACACAGTATATCTCAGTCCACAAGCTCTTCCTCTTTTCTTTTTTTATAATTTATTTATTTATTTATTTTTGGCTGTGTTGGGTCTTTGTTGCTGTGCGCAGGCTTCCTCTAGTTGCGGTGAGCGGGGGCTACTCTTTGTTGCGGTGCACGGACTCTTCATTGTCGTGGCTTCTTGTTGCGGAGCACGGGCTCTAGGCGTGCAGGCTTCAGTAGTTGTGGCACGTGGGCTCAGTAGTTGTGGATCGCGGGCTCAGTAGTTGTGGCTCGCGGGCTCTAGAGCATAGGCTCAGTAGTTGTGGTGCACGGGCTTAGTTGCTCGGCGGCATGTGGGATCTTCCCGGGCCAGGGCTCGAACCTGTGTCCCTTGTATTGGCAGGCAGATTCTCAACCACTGTGCCACCAGGGAAGCCCCACAAGCTCTTCTTACAGTGTGGTGTTGACACTCTTCCCATCAACGGTTCTATGTTTCCTCTCCTTAAATGAGAGTAAAATGTAGTGACTGCCTACAGTAGCCATGCTGTAAGGAAACCCAGGTGTATTTGTTTCCTGGCACTGCCGTAACAAAGAACCACAGAAAGGTACCTTAAAACAACAGAATTTTATCATCTAACAGATCTGGAGGCTGGAAGTTTGTAATCAAGATGTTGGCAGGGCCACACTCCTGCCGGAATCATTCCTTGCCTCTTTCTATCTCCTGGTGGTTTGCTAGCACTCCTTGACATTCCTGACTTAGGTGTATCACTCCAATCCTCCATCTTCATAAGGCATTCTCCCTGTGTCTCTCTGTATTGTCTTCCCTCTGCATATCTGTCTCTGTGTCCCCTTTTTATAAAGGACACTAGTCATATTGGATTAGGGTCCATCCGAATGACCTCATTTTAACTTGATTACTTCTGTAAAGATCCTATTTCCCAAAATTCAACTTTTAGCACCAGATCACAAGGAGAGGCTACATGTTGGCTTAGGTCCCATCTGACAGCCAGTATCAATGGCCAGTCATACAAGTGAAGGAGCCTTTGAGACGACTCCAGTCCCAGCCACCATGTAACTGCAACTAGATGACAAATATTGAGCAAGAACTTGCCTAGGTGAGTACAGTCAACCCCCCAAACCATGACAGATGATAATATAGTGATTTTTTGTTGCTTTAAGTCATTGAGTTTTGGGACCATGCAACAATAAATAACCGGAGCATAAGTCACGGTGTGATGGTAAAGAAGTTTTGTCCCCACAGGGGCCCAATATACCCCACGGTTACAAATATCTCTTAGGACCTGTGGCTGCATCAGGCCAGCTCTGCTTCTTGTCTAGGCCTGCTCTGGCATTTTTCAAAGTCTTACCATTTTTAGATGCCTAAAGGCTCATTTTTCACCTTTGGCCAACAATTCTCTCATTCCTTGTATGCAGCAATTAATATGCACCTTTCCTTTAGGTCCTGCCTTGGCATTTATGGTGTATAGTTGATTTACAGTGCTGTGTTAATTTCTGCTGTACAGCAAAGTGATTCAGTTGTATGTATATACATTCTTTTTCATATTCTTTTTCATTATGGTTTATCACAGGATATTGAATAAAGTTCCCCGTGCTATACAGTAGGACCTTGTTGTTTATCCATTCTATATATAATAGTTTGCCTCTCCTAGTCCCAAACTCCCAATCCATCCTTCCCCCACACTCCTTCCCCCTTGGCAACCGTAAGTCTGTTCTCTATGTCTGTGAGTCTGTTTCTGTTTTGTAGATAAGTTCTTTTGTGTCATATTTTAGATTCCACATGTAAGCGATAGCATATAGTATTTGTCTTTCTTTTTCTGGCTTACCTCACTTAGTTTGATAATCTCTAGTTCCATCCATGTTGCTGTAAATGGGACACAGAGACAAAAAACCTTGGAATTTCAAAGGTTTGGAACTAACGTATCCTTTTTCAAAAATGCTAATTTAGTTTTCTACTATAAACATTGGAAGTGGAAAGGAGCAAAAGTTCAAGCAATATTACCAATGTTTTAAAATTCATATTTTATTTTATCAGTTTAATTTGCAGAATTTTGGAAGTCATAATTTTAAATGGCTTAAAATGAAAAATAGCATCTGTACCTTCACCCCAATTTCTGCCCTCTCCAACCCTCAACCATTTTCAACTCTCCTAACTTTTTTTCTGGATTCACTTTTATATTTCTAAGTGATGTGCTTATACTGCTTTTTATAGTTTCTTAGTTATAAATGTTTCTGTAGGGGAGTATATAGCTCTCTCACTATACAACAGCCCTCCTCAGAGAATACTCTTTCACTTCCCTTACCCTCTCAATAAAGTTAAATCACCATTTTGGTTAAATCAGTAGTCTTTATTTCTATTCATATGGATATGTATTTATTGCTCATAGCTATGCCATGTAATGTACTATATCATCACCTTTCTCTTATTCAAAAAATTTCCCCTTAGGTTAATAAGGCCTTTTTTTCTATCATTTTGACACAAAATTGTTTGCCAGAAGTATAATCAACTAAATTAATTTTAAATTTTTTATTAAATAAATTTGACATGTAACATCGTATAAGTTTAAGATGTATAGTGTGTTACTTCAGTATATTTATATATTGTAATATAATTGCCGTCGTTACAATATTTATCACATTACATAATTATACTACAATATTATTGTCTATATTCATTATACTGTGCATTAGGTCTCTATATACATTAGATTTCTATTTGTTATAAGTCTGTGGCCTTAAACACCATCACTGCCCCCACTTCCACACCAATCCCCTGGTAACCACCATCTTACTCTCTGTTTTTTATAAGATCGATTTTTTGGGGGGTTCCGCATATAAGTAATAATATACAGTATTTGTCTTTCTCTGTCTGACTTATCTCACTTAGCATAATGTACTCAAGGTCCATCCATATTGTTGCAAATGGCAGGATATCTTCCTTTCTTATGACAATGGAATCCATTGTGTATATGTACCACATCTTTTTTTATCCATTCATCTGTTCATGGGCATTTGGGTTGTTTCCATATCTTGGCTATTGTGAATAAAGCTGTAATAAACATTGCATTGCAGTGCAGGTATCTTGTCAAAATCCTGTTTTCATTCCCTTTGGATATATACGCAGAAGTGGAATTGCTGGGTTGGTAAATCTACTTTTAAGTTTTTGAGGAACTTCCATATTGTTTTCCACAGTGGTTGGACCAATTTACATTTCTATCAACAATGTAAAAGGGTTCCCTTTTCACTACATCCATGCCAGCACCTGTTGTCTCCTGTGTTCTTGATGACAGCCATTCCAACAGATGTGAGGTGATATCTCACTGTGGTTTTGATTTGCATTTCCCTGAATGATCAGTGATGTTGAGCATCTTTTTAATTTATTTTATTTATTTCTGGCTGTGTTGGGTCTTCGTTTCTGTGCGAGGGCTTTCTTCTAGTTGTGGCAAGCGGGGGCCACTCTTCATCGCGGTTCGCGGGCCCCTCACTATCGCGGCCTCTCTTGTTGCGGAGCACAGGCTCCAGACACGCAGGCTCAGTAATTGTGGCTCACGGGCCCAGTTGCTCCGCGGCATGCGGGATCTTCCCAGACCAGGGCTCTAACCCGTGTCCCCTGCATTGGCAGGCAGACTCTCAACCACTGTGCCACCAGGGAAGCCCGTTGAGCATCTTTTTAAAAGCTTCAGCATATGAAAGAAACAATTAACAAAATGAAAAGACAACCTACAGAATGGGAAAACAGTTTTGCAAACCATATATCCAGTAAGGGCTTAATATCTAAAATATATAAAGAACTTGTAAAAGTTAATAACAAAAAACAAACCATCTGATTTAAAAATGTGCTGAAGAACTAAATAGGCATTTTTTTTTTTTCCAAAGAGGACATCAGAATGGCCAACAGGAACATTAAATATTTAAATCAAAGCGCTTCTCTGGAGCTCTCTGTCACTCTACTCCAGTTTTAATCATTGTTTTCTTTTGTCTTAAGATTTCACTTCACAATCATCCTGGGAATTCCTCTTATATTTATTAATACATAAATATTTTCCAAGAAGGAATTATTTCTATGGTAAATTTTTCCTATTATTTGATAAGATAATGATAACTCTTGTTATTTGAATGCTGGAGCTCCTGAATATAAACTGCTGGTCTTTTTTTCTTTAATTTTCAATCATTTTGTTCCACTTTCTAAAATATTAGGTCACCTTTATCTTTTAACTCAATTACTTTTAAAAATTTCTGCTATTGTAATTTATATTTTTCATGATCCTTTTGTATTCTGAATGAATACAAAAAATTGAATTTTTTAAAATAGCTTCTGTTCTTGTACTTTGGATGCCATATCTTTTTAATTTGCCATGAATTATAATTTCTTTGAAATTTTCTTTTGTTACCTGATTTGTTCCTTTCTTTAAAGTTTTTTTGTTTTTTGTTTTTTGTTTTTTTCCCCTATGCTTATTTTCTCTTGAGAACTCTGAACTCTTTTAGCTCTAGGGTATTTGTGGGGTTGGCCCATGCTATCAGGGGTCTGTATTATACTGGGTCTCTCCCCTGACAAATCCTTTAAAACTCTTTCTTCCACAAGAGTTGACCCCCAAGGCAGTCTCTAATAAACATCCAGCACACAAAACTCCATTGAACAGACTATTTCTCTGGAAATCTAACCTGTGACAATTAGTTTTGAGAGAGATAAGTTTGGCATAAGGGAGAGAATATACATTTTTCATTCCTGGTCTGGCTCCTGTAGTGAATTTGGGCCCTTCTAAAGAAAAATGTCAGAGGCAGAAATTAAAGTTTTCATGAAGTACCTGCTGAGATAGTGGACAAAGACTGAGGGCCACTCTGCTTATGGGATGACTCACAGATATTTTAATGAGATTCTGGGTATAAGAAACGATGCTTGAAGGTCATGCCACTATTGGAATTATTTGTGAATATATATTGGAATGAACCATGACATTGTCAATATTCTATCAATTTTTGTCCTACAAAAACATTTCACAAGGGTTAACCTGAAATAACTTTGCTTCTTGAGAACAGATTCTATCCTTTCAAGTCAATATTAGGTCTTATTTAATTTTTATTTCCACCCAGGATCCGCCTTAGGGCTTCACATATTATAAACCTCAAAAATAGGTTGGCCAAATGCAAGGACAACTTTTGGAAAAAATTAAAATGAAAGAAAAAGCCTTCTGATTTTGTCCAGAGACAAACAGGAAACAGGGAAACAGATAGAAAAACAAGCAAGAGACTGTTTTTTTACAGTCAGTTTTAGGTGAAAATTGGAATTGTCATGTATTTGTTATTTTACAGAGAAGATGAGAAGAGGCCACATGGGAGAATTTATACCATAAAATAATCTGAACTTTTTCAGCTCAACATCATAATGAGTATAGATGGAAAAGAGCAGCAGAAACCAGAAATCAGATGAAGACTTTGAAGGGATAAAATGAGACTGATCTTTGTTAGTAACTGGTAAACCACAGAGCACTTGGTTAGACAGAGCGGAGAGAAGAAGATTCTTGTGTGAGCTACACACTGTGTTTGATTTTTGCTTATGTTTAATAGACATTATTTATTAGAACAGCTTTAGGTTCACAGCAAAATCGAGCAGAAAGTACAGAGATTTTCTATATACCCCTTGTTCCCACACATGCATAGCCTTCTCCATTATCAACATCCCCACCAGAGTGGTACATTTATTACATTGGTTGACACACCATTATCACCCAAAGTCTATAGTTTACATTAGAGTTCACTCTTGGTGTTGTACATTCTATGGCTTTGGATACATTTATAGTGACAAGTATCCACCATTACAGTATCATACAGAATATTTTCACTGTCCTAATAATCCTCTATGTTCCTTCTATTCATCCATCTTTTCCCCCAACCCCTGACAACCACTGATATTTTTACTATCTCCGTAGTTTTATGCCTCTTCCAGAATGCTATACATTTAGAATCACACAGTACATAGCTTTTTCAGATTGGCTTCCTTCACTTAATAAAATGCATGAAAGTTTCCTCCGCGTCTTTTCATGGCTTTGATAGCTCATTTCTGAGTAATATTTCATTGTCTAGACATACAACAATTTATCCATTCACCTACTGAAGGGTAACTTGGTTGCTTCCAAGTTATGGCAATTATGAATAAAGCTGCTATAAACATACACAGGTTTTTGTGTGGACATAAGTTTTCAACTCCTTTGGGTAAATACCAAGGAGTGAGCTTGCTGAATAATATAAGAATATGTTTAGTTTTGTAAGAAACTCCCTAACTGTCTTCCAAAGTGGCTGTACAATTTTGCATTTCTACCAGGAATGAATGAGAGTTCCTGTTGCTCCACATCTCTGCCAGCATTTGGTGGTGTCATTATTCCAGATTTTGGCCATTCTACTAGGTGTGTTATGGTGTCTCATTGTTTTAATTTGCATTTTGCTGATGGCTATGAGCACCTCTTCATAAGCTTATTCATATGTATTCTTTGTAGAGGTGTCTGTTATTATCTTTGGCCTCTTTTTTAATCTGGTTGTTTGTTTTCTTATTGTTGAGTTTTAAGAGTTCTTTCTATATTTTGGATAACAGCCCTTTATCAGATGTGTCTTATGCAAATATTTTCTCCTGATTTGTGGCTTGTCTTTTCATTCTCTTGGCAGTGTCTTTTGCAAGCAGAAAATTTTAATTTTATTGAAGTCCAGCTTATCAATTCTTTCTTTTATGTATCATGGCTTTGGTCTTGTATCTTAAAACTCATTGTCAATCCCAAAGTCATCTAGATTTTCTCCTGGTATCTTCTAGGAATTTTATAATACTGCATTTTTCCTTTACGTCTGCAATACATTTTTTTAAATTAATTTTTATTGGAGTATAGTTGCTTTACAATGTTGTGTTAGTTTCTACTGTACAGCAAAATGAATCAGCCACATGTATTCATTTATCCCTTCCTTTTGGACTTTCTTCCCACTCAGGTCACCACAGTGCATTAAGTAGAGCTCCCTGTGCTATACAGTATGTTCTCATTAGTTATCTATTTTATACATAGTATCAATAGTGTATATGTGTCAATCCCAATCTCTCAATTCCTCCCACCCCCCTTCCCCCTTGGTGTCCATGCATTTGTTCTCTGTCTGTGTCTCTATTTCTGCTTTGCAAAAGGGATCATCTATACCATTTTTCTAGAGTCCACATATACGCATTAATATATGATATTTGTTTTTCTCTTTCTGACTTACTTCACTCTGTATCACCAAAAAATCTACAAACAATAAATGCTGGAGAGGGTGTGAAGAAAAGGGAACCCTCATGTACTGTTGGTGATAGTGTAAATTGAAAGAGCCACTATGGAAAACAGTATGGAGTTTCCTTAAATAACTAAAAAAAGAACTACCACCCGACCCAGCAATCCCACTACTGGGCATATACCCAGAGAAAACCATAATTCAAAAAGACACGTGCACCCCAATGTTCATAGCAGCACTATTTACAATAATCAGGACATGGAAGCAACCTAAATGTCCATCAACAGAGGAAAGGATAAAGAAGATGTGGTACATATATACAATGGAATATTACTCAGCCATAAAAAGGGACGAAGTTGGGTCATTTGTAGAGATGTAGATGGACCTAGAAACTGTCATACGATACACTTTGAGTTAATTTTTGTGAAGGGTGTAAGGTATGTTAGACTTTTTTGTTCGTTTGTTTTGTTTTGCATGTTCAGTTGTTCCAGCAGCATTTGTTGAAATGACAGTCTTGGCTCCATTGCATTGTTTTTGCTCCATTGTCAAAGGTCTTACGATCATGTTTATGTGGGTCTATTTCTGGTCTCTCTCTTCTATCCATTGATCTATTTGTCTATTCTTATGCCAATACCATACTGTCTTGATTACTGTAGCTTTATAGTAAGTCTTGAAGTTAGGTGGTGTCAGTTCTCCAACTTTGTTCTCCTTAAATATTGTGTTGACTATTCTGGGTCTTTTGCCTCTTTATAGAAACTTGAGAATCAGTTTGTCAATAACCACAAAATAACTTGCCTGGATTTTGATTGGGATTGCATTGAATCTATAGATCAATTTGGGGCACCTTTACAATATTGAACCTTTGTACCCATGAACATGGAATATCTCTCCATTGATTTTATTCTCCTTTGATTTATCAAAGTTTGATAGTTTTCCTCATATAGATCTTATACATTTTTAAAATATTTATAACTAAGTATTTCATTTTTATGGGTGCTAATGTAAATGGTACTGTGTTTTTAATTTCAAATTCCACTTGTTCATTGCTGTTATATAGAAAAGCAATACCTTAAAATATACTTTTGTGTAACCTTTGTACTAACCTTGTATCCTGCAACTTTGCTATAATTGCTTATTAGTTCCAAGAGTTTTTTGTTGATTCTTTCAAATTTTCTACATAGCCAGTCATGTCATCTGGGAGCAAAGACAGTTTTATTTCTTTCTTCTCAACAAGTGTCCCTTTTATTTCCTTTTCCTGTTTCATTGCATTAGCTAGCACTTCCAGCACAATGTTGAAAAGCTGTGGTGCTTTTGCTTGCTTTGTTTCTGATCTTACTGGGAAAGCTTCAAGTTTCTCACCATTAAGTTTGATGTTAACTGTAGGTTTTATGTAGATATTATTTATCCAGTAGAGGAAGTTTTTCCCCATTTCTAGCTTACTGAGAGTTTCTATCATGAGTGAATGTTGAATTTTGTTGGATGTTGAATTTTGTCACATGCTCTTTATGCATCTATTAAGGTGATCATGTAATTTTTCTTCTTTAGCCAGTTGATGTAAAAGATTACATTAATTCTTTTTTGAATATTGAGCCAGCCTTGCATACCTGGGATAAATTCCACTTGGTCATGGTGCATAGACTTTTTATACATTGTTAGATTCTCTTTGCTAATATTTTGTTGAGAATTTTTGCATCTATGTTTATGAGAGATATTTATCTGTAGTTTTCTTGTATTGTCTTTGTCTGGTTTGGTTTTAGAGTAATGCTGGCTTTATAGAATGAGTTAGAAAGTATTCCCTTTGCCTCTATCTTCAGAAAAAAATTGTAGAGAATTGGTATAATTTCTTCCTTAAATGTTTTATAGAATTTATCAGTTGAACTTATCTGGGCCTGGTACTTTTTGTTTTGGAAGGTTATTAATCATTGATTCAATTTCTTTAATAGGTATAGCTTTTTAGATTGTCTGTTTCTTTTTGTATGCGTTTTGGCAGATTGTGTTTTTCAGGGAATTGGTCCATGTCATCTAGATTATCAAATTTATGGGCATACAGTTATTCATAATATTCCCTTATTATCCTTTTAATGTCCAAAATATGTTTGATTTTTAAGAGTTTATATAGTTAACCACTAAATATTTCCTTAAGAAATATTTTAAAACATATTGTCTGTGTCATTATAGAGTCATAAAGAAAATTGTTACATATATTTTTAAAAATTTCTTTAATTTTTTAAAATTTTATTTTATATTGGAGTATGGTTGATTATGCTATATATTTTTTTAAAATTATCTTTAAAATTCAGTTTTCTGAAATTTTGAAAATGGTTTATCCATTAACTATAAGATCCGTGGAATATTAGTAAATTTTTGCTGAAACAGGTACAGTGTAAATATTTGTAGCAAAATGTAACCTTTTCTACTTGTGACTTGTGAACTATAGAAGATGGAACTAAGTTATGACTGTATCTATTAAGTATTTATACATGAAATATTTTGAATAAATATAGTTACTATGCTATATTATATTATATATTTATGTTGTTTTGTATAACAGCATACTTCCTCTCCTACTTCATATATCCAGTGTTGATGCTACAGACATCTTAATAAACATTTTTTCAAGTAATGAATGAACCTGATCCCATTAACAAGTTTACCCTCTTTGGAAAAAATGGGAAAATCATATCTTTATTTAGTCAAAAATTTATTTTAGTAAAAAATTAATGAAAACTTCAAATTAATAGAAATAATTTATGATACCAATTTTAAATTTCTGAAAGACATACAAGACTCAGGCACGTCCAAGGTTACCATGAGGTCTTTTATTTTCTCTCATGTAGGAACAATTATCTAATAAAACACATTGTTTCTCCACTACACACAGTCCAAATATAGTCCCATTTTGACAGATTAAAAATATAACCTGATAGTTATATTAAACTGAAGACATAAAGTTTTAACATTTAGTATGATTTATAGAGGTGAATGGACTATAGATATTACGTTCTGCTTCCCTGGTGCTTCATCAGCATCAGTTATGAACCAGTATTTGAAACCATGTGGTGAGTTGGTTCATTGATAAAACAGACCTGCACCAACAAGCAGTGCCAACTTCAGAGCAATTTGCAGGGAGGCTGGAAATGGGTAGGAAATGAGAACTAATATGATCCTAAAGAAAATGATCTAGGGAAGGTAGGTAAATGGCATGCTGGAGGTAGATAGGTAGAATAAATAATCTTCATTTCACCAAACTCTGGATACTCAGATAATTGACAATTCAGCCTAATAATAGGAAATAGTTTATTAAGGTTCAGTAAGAACCCAATAATTAAAATGTAAAAAGAAAGTATTTCTGGCATTAAAAATATCTACAAATTAGCTCAAACATGAATCTTTGTGTATATAATGAGGTATCAATCTGCAAGTCCCTGAAGTGACAAAGCTTTCTTAGGGAAGTAAGAATTGTTATAACACACAAATATTCCTGAATGAACTAGCTACTTAGAGAATTAATTTCCCTTTAAACATCCCTTCCTGCTTAATACCACTATCTTTGTCCACTGGGCTGACATCTTACTTCCCCACTGGTTTTCTGATATAGTAAGCATTATTCAAATTTAATGAGAAATGATCTTGAGAAAGATGCAATAGGCTTCATAAAGTTGATGAAAGTGGTGCTGGGGAACTGCCTGAAGGAAACATGAAGTCCCATTGACAAGCAGGGCCTGGTAGTGTTAGAACAACTGAAAAGTGAATAATAAATGAGAATAATAAAAACAAATACAATGGCTAAGAATTTGTACAATAAGGATTAAGAGGGACACTTGGGAAAATTGGTGGAGCCTTTGGATATTTTACAAAATTGCTCCATTATAATCATCTGTTGCTATTATTCCTTGAATTCAAAAGTTAAGATTGTATCTAGTTACCATACTTTATTCTTCTGGAAAATATTTATAATAACAAGGAAAACACTTGACACTTGATTCATTCTTTGTAAAATTGGTACATATTTGTGATTATAACTAAATTTTGATTAAATATGAGATAAAATATTTATTTCCATAAGTTTGTTTTATTTTTCAAAGTAAAGTCCTAAACAAATCTCTTTTTTTCCACTTACTATGAAATATTGGTCAAGATTTTAAAAAGATTCATTTTTATGGGACTTTTCTCCCTATAATCAGCAATACTTAGATGAAGCCTGTCTATAATTCTGTTTTGCCCAATGATCATTCCTGCCATTTTAGATAGCAGCTTGTAAAGGTCAGATTTATTGCTTTAAGAGAGGGAGACCAAAGCACAGCAATGTCAATCCCACATTCTTTTTTCCCTAAACATACCTTTGAAAATCCAGACAGAGAAAATAGATTGAGAAAGCGTCACTTTTGAGAACTGTTCCGAAGTAAAAGTTTATTCCATCAAAGTAGATTTGGGAAACGTTTATAATGATTTAAGAGCTAGGTATTACCCTAGAAATAAGGATTCAGTGAACTGGGGGAAAAAAGAAAAGTCAGAGGGGAATAATTGGTGTTTGCTGAGATGGGGTTCTGTGACTTAAATTCCCAAGTTTGTCCTGGGAATGAGATGGGGAGACAATCAAATGCCCATAGAAATTTGCAGATCTATGGGCAAAAGAACGTTCTGGACAGATCCATGAAAGCTCTCAAAATCCTGTGAGGTACTGGTACAGTGGGTCATCAGAAGTGCAAAAATGGAGCCCTTCAACTTTTCCTGAACTTTTCCTTCAGCTAGGTGTTGGGATGTATCAGTTACAAAAATACAAACTTTTCCATCTTCTTAAATGTTCTAGACGGCGAAGTCAAGAGCATTTACTCAGAAATTAGCAGAGAAAGAAAGAGCAAGAGAGACTGAGCCAGCAGACTTTAAGCCTTGTAAACTTGACAGGTAGATGATTTAGCTGAAATCATGCTTTCATGTCTAGCCTGGGGACTAGACATGAATACAGAAACAGAAACTGATGGTGGCATGAAGAAATAACCAGAAGGTCAGAGTATCAGACATCTTAGAAGACTGCAGCGTGGACAAAGCTCCATCTGTAACATGACACCTGTCTTCGATGTCTTATCAGCCCAGTACTTACACATTTAGATGCCAAGAAAAAGTGGAGGAGGGGTTGGGCAAATCCTAAACTGATGGGATTTAAATTTGAAACAACAAAGGAAATCTTGAAATGTCTCCATTTTCAATCTTGAAATGTCTGATTATATGGGATGAGCTGGGTTATGTTTTTATGGAGGTTACAAATATAAACTAAGTGGTTATAATTTTGTATTCATGAGTTAGGGAATTAGAAATACAGTACTTGCATTCCTACCGCTTTCGCTAAATACGTTCAAGATGTTGATTTTGCATGTGAAGTCAGCCTTGAGTGGCTGGCTAGGCTGGACCATGGCTACAACCTGACAATTGCCTTCTGGGAATTTAGATGTGACCTCAGAGCATCAAGAGAAGAGGTGGAAGAGGGAATTTTTCTTTTACTTGATAAGGGTCCTTGCTCCAGAAGTTAGCCATTAAAATTATGGCAATGTTCTATTATTTAAGATGGAAAACGTGGTATTTTGGTAACTGATGTATCCCAACATCCAGAGCAGTGCTTCCACATAGCAGGCTCTCAATAGGTCTATGTTAAATAAATAACTGGAAAGTAATTCTTTTATTATGTCACATGAAGTTCATGCAGTTCTACCTACATTCCACAACTGCAGGTTTTGCAATAAGAAAAAAGAAAAAAAATATTTCAGATAAGCCCTATCCACAGTTCAACAAGCATACTTTTCTTCATGTCTACATATAATGTAGTAAGTGTCCCCATTGTTGAACCCCTTCTTCACGTCTCAGGAAGGTGGATAGAGAAATTTAGCCTAGCTCACTGACAAAGAACTCTTCAAATCCTAAATGAGGTATGACTGCTTGCCTGGAACTTTATGTTATGGCATCTTTATGCATGTACATATGGGAGTAAATAAATGTCTGTGAAGATAATTACACTTGAAAATTGACATTCCATCTTTAATTATACAACTCCATAGGAAATTCAACTTGGAAATATAATATTCACTTTTATTTCACACCTTTGTTTCCTAACTGCCTCTATTCTAACTACAATGTCCCTCAAAATGCTATTAAAAGTAATTCCTCAAAATTCACTTGCTTCAACTTTTTTTTTTTTTTTTTTTTGAGATGATCATATGGTTTTTATTCTTCAATTTGTTAATATGGTGTATCACATTGATTGATTTGCGTATATTGAAGAATCCTTGCATCCCTGGGATAAATCCCACTTGATCGTGGTGTATGATCCTTTTAATGTGTTGTTGGATTCTGTTTGCTAGTATTTTGTTGAGGATTTTTGCATCTATATTCATCAGTGATATTGGTCTGTAATTTTCTTTTTTTGTAGTGTCTTTGTCTGGTTTTGGTATCAGGGTGATGGTGGCCTCATAGAATGAGTTTGGGAGTGTTCCTTCCTCTGCAATTTTTTGGAAGAGTTTGAGAAGGATGGGTGTTAGCTCTTCTCTAAATGTTTGATAGAATTCACCTGGGAAGCCATCTGGTCCTGGACTTTTGTTTGTTGGAAGATTTTTAATCACAGTTTCAATTTCATTACTTGTGATTGGTCTGTTCATATTTTCTATTTCTTCCTGGTTCAGTCTTGGAAGGTTATACCTTTCTAAGAATTTGTCCATTTCTTCCAGGTTGTCCATTTTATTGGCATAAAGTTGCTTGTAGTAGTCTCTTAGGATGCTTTGTATTTCTGCAGTGTCTGTTGTAACTTCTCCTTTTTCATTTCTGATTTTATTTATTTGAGTCCTCTCCCTCTTTTTCTTGATGAGTCTGGCTAATGGCTTATCAATTTTGTTTATCTTCTCAAAGAACCAACTTTTAGTTTTATTGATCTTTGCTATTGTTTTCTTTGTTTCTATTTCATTTATTTCTGCTCTGATCTTTATGATTTCTTTCCTTCTGCTAACTTTGGGTTTTGTTTGTTCTTCTTTCTCTAGTTTCTTTAAGTGTAAGGTTAGATTGTTTACTTGAGCTTTTTCTTGTTTCTTTAGGTAGGCTTGTATAGCTATAAACTTCCCTCTTAGAACTGCTTTTGCTGCATCCCATAGGTTTTGGGTCGTCGTGTTTTCATTGTCATTTGTCTCTAGGTATTTTTTGATTTCCTCTTTGATTTCTTCAGTGATCTCTTGGTTATTTAGTAACGTATTGTTTAGCCTCCATGTGTTTGTCCTTTTTACGTTTTTTTCCCTGTAATTCATTTCTAATCTCATAGCGTTGTGGTCAGAAAAGATGCTTGATATGATTTCAATTTTCTTAAATTTACTGAGGCTTGATTTGTGACCCAAGATGTGATCTATCTTGGAGAATGTTCCGTGCGCACTTGAGAAGAACGTGTAATCTGCTGTTTTTGGATGGAATGTCCGATATATATCAATTAAATCTATCTGGTCTATTGTGTCATTTAAAGCTTCTGTTTCCTTATTTATTTTCATTTTGGATGATCTGTCCATTGGTGTAAGTGAGGTGTTAAAGTCCCCCACTATTATTGTGTTACTGTCGATTTCCTCTTTTATAGCTGTTAGCAGTTGCCTTATGTATTGAGGTGCTCCTATGTTGGGTGCATATATATTTATAATTGTTATATCTTCTTCTTGGATTGATCCCTGGATCATTATGTAGTGTCCTTCCTTGTCTCTTGTAACATTCTTTATTTTAAAGTCTATTTTATCTGATATGAGTATAGCTACTCCAGCTTTCTTTTGATTTCCATTTGCATGGAATATCTTTTTCCATCCCCTCACTTTCAGTCTGTATGTGTCCCGAGGTCTAAAGTGGGTCTCTTGTAGACAGCATATATATGGGTCTTGTTTTTGTATCCATTCAGCCAGTCTATGTCTTTTGGTTGGGGCATTTAATCCATTCACGTTTAAGGTAATTATCGATATGTATGTTCCTATGACCATTTTCTTAATTGTTTTGGGTTTGTTTTTGTAGGTCCTTTTCTTCTCTTGTGTTTCCCACTTAGAGAAGTTCCTTTAGCATTTGTTGTAGAGCTGGTTTGGTGGTGCTGAATTCTCTTAGCTTTTGCTTGTCTGTAAAGCTTTTGATTTCTCCATCAAATCTAAATGAGATCCTTGCCGGGTAGAGTAATCTTGGTTGTAGGTTCTTCCCTTTCATCACTTCAAGTATATCATGCCACTCCCTTCTGGCTTGCAGAGTTTCTGCTGAGAAATCAGCTGTTAACCTTATGGGAGTTCCCTTGTATGTTATTTGTCGTTTTTCCCTTGCTGCTTTCAATAATTTTTCTTTGTCTTTAATTTTTGCCACTTTGATTACTATGTGTCTCGGCGTGTTTCTCCTTGGGTTTATCCTGTATGGGACTCTCTGCGCTTCCTGGACTTGGGTGGCTATTTCCTTTCCCATGTTAGGGAAGTTTTCGACTATAATCTCTTCAAATATTTTCTCTGGTCCTTTCTCTCTCTCTTCTCCTTCTGGGACCCCTATAATGCGAATGTTGTTGCGTTTAATGTTGTCCCAGAGGTCTCTTAGGCTGTCTTCATTTCTTTTCATTCTTTTTTCTTCAGTCTGTTCCGCAGCAGTGAATTCCATCATTCTGTCTTCCAGGTCACTTATCCGTTCTTCTGCCTCAGTTATTCTGCTATTGATTCCTTCTAGTGTAGTTTTCATTTCAGTTATTGTATTGGTCATCTCTGTTTGTTTGTTCTTTAATTCTTCTAGGTCTTTGTTAATCATTTCTTGCATCTTCTCAATCTTTGCCTCCATTCTTATTCCAAGGTCCTGGATCATCTTCACTATCACTATTCTGAATTCTTTTTCTGGAAGGTTGCCTATCTCCACTTCATTTAGTTGTTTTTCTGGGGTTTTTTCTTGTTCCTTCATCTGGTACATAGCCCTCTGCCTTTTCATCTTCTCTATCTTTCTGTAACTGTCCACTTGCTTCAACTTTGTCACTCACGGTTGTAAGTGATTTCACTGGTTGAAGGTTCATATACCCTTAAATCCTTTTAGCATAACTGGAGTGCTCATGCTCCAAACTATTAATGTGGGCTGGCTATTAATGCTTAATAGGATTTTCCTTTATATTTGAAATTGCTAATTTTGTTGGTTTTCTTCCTTTTCTTTTCCTCAGTCTGACAATTTAAAAACTTTTTTCAGTTTTATTGAGATATAATTGTTTTTCTTTTGGGGGCTGATAATCCCTGATGCTGACACAATCCATGACCTTGGCAGCATACTGTGTTTTTCTTGAATTATATCAAAATTTGGTTTTGATTTTTGTTAATTTGAATTAAGATTTAGTATAATTTTCTCCTTCTTGTATATTTTCTCCCTTACATACTGCTACTTAAATTGATTGCATTATGATATATTTTAATATTTTACATACAATTTGTGCATTTTCTCTGTGTAATTTCACTTGGAAGTTTTTTTTCTGCAATTAAATCATTAAGGTACAGTAGACCCCATTTGTTTCAAACTTTTTTGAGATTTTTTTTTCTTCAGAATTTTCCTCAAAACAGTTATTAGTTCCTTATTTCTTAAGCTACAAATAAAAGGGTTTAGTAAAGGAACTACTTCTGTAAACACAATAGCAGCTGGTATATCTTTATCCCCTTCCTCAAGCAAATTTGGTCTAATGTACGTGAAAAAAGAGAGCCATAAAATAATGAAACTGACAAAAAGTGGGATGCACAGCTAGAAAAGGCTTTGACCCTTCCCTCTTTGGATTTCATTTTGAAAATAGTAAAGAGAATGTAGAGATAAGATATTAAGACACTACCTATTGGGAAGACTTGAATTGAGCCTGAAAAGATAAACAGTACCAGTTCATTGACATAAGGGTCAACACAGGAGAGCCTATATAAAGGAAGAATATCACAGTAAAAGTGTTTGATGTGATTTGATCCACAGAAAACTAACCTAAATAGAAGCCCTATATGAATCATAGAATGCGGGTTTCCAGCTATGTAGGCCCCTGTGGTCATCTGAATGCAGAGTTTCTTTGACATCCTGGTGTGGTACTGCAGTGGGTTGCATATGGCCACATAGCGATCGTAAGCCATTACCACCAGAAGAAAGCAGTCTGCAGTTTCAACAGTGCAAAGAAAATAAAATTGTGCCATGCATTCATAGAGGGAAACCATTCTGTTTTCAGAAAAGAAGTTCCTTAACATCTTAGGAGTAATGGCACAGGCACAGCAAGAATCCACGAGAGCGGGGTTGCCCAGAAAGATGTACATTCGTGTGCAAAGATGATGCTCTTTTGAAATCAGTATCACCAGGCCAAGATTCCCCACCATGGTGATCAGATACATGGCAAAGAACACCACAAACAGAAGGGTCTTCAGCTCTGGGTAGTCTGTGAATCCTGTGAGGATAAACTCATGTTTTACAGTATGATTTTCTTTAGCCATTCCTGACTCTGCTGTTGAGAAAAAATTGTGGAGAAATGAGGTACTAATTTATAATATGCCCAATTCAACTCTTGAGCTCTCTCTGACCCAGAAGGACAAGGAACATCTTCCATAGTGCCTTCACAAGTCACATGGATTTTGGTGTATGCCCATTTCTCTGGCAGTATCAATCTCCAGGAACTCTTAACTTTTGAGCTAGTTGTTTAACATTTTCCCAGCATATTTTCAAGAAAGAGAAAACATCAGATTAGATGCACAAAGATAGCTTTTGAGGTCTTGAGAGTGCAAAAAACTTCTCTATATGGATTAGCTAAAGCTGATTCATAATTTAGGTGTCAGCAATTGGTATCAGTGTTCCCAAACAATTTCAGTGACAGTATCTGTACAGATTAACAATGTTGTTTGAAAGACTATTTTTGTACACCCATGTTCATAGAAACATTATTCAGGACAGTCACAGGTAGAAGCAACCCAACTCTCCACTGCTGGATGAATGAATGAACAAAATGTGGTATAGACAAAAAGTGGAATATTATTCAGCCTTAAAAAGGAATGACATTCTGACACATGTTAAAACATGGATGAAAGTTGATGCCTTTATGCTAAGTGAAATAAGCTAGGCATAAAAGGACAAATATTGTGTGATTCCACTTACACGAATTAAAGGTTGTCTGGGGCGGGAGGGAATGGGCAATATTGTTTAATGGGTACAGAGTTTCAGTTTGAGAAGATGAAAAAGTTCTGTAATTTGGTTATAGATTAGGGAAACTCTTAAATGTTCAGACCTGTGACCAGTAACCCTGAATCTAGAAGAAAGAAGTATTTAGAACCTCAAAGATTTACATATAATGATGCTCATTGTAGCATCATTTATAATAGTGAAGAATTCAGATGGTAAACATTTGGTCAGTATAATTAAGTCAATGTGAATCATCTATATGATGGTATATTATGCAATAATTTAAAATGGTGTTTATTTAGAATATTTAATGTAACGATAAAATAGACATAATAAAACATGATGTGAAAAAGAAAATACAAAGTTTTATATATAGAATAATTCTAATTTTCCAAAATAAATATTTGCGGATGAATGAAAAGGGCAGGCAGCTCAGAAACACATAAAAATTTTAACACTGGTTTTCCCTGTGCAATGGAAATGATAGCTCTTTCTTTTTTCTTTTATTTTTTCTTCTCTTTCAAATTCTCTACAGTAAGTATTACTTTTATAACTAGAAAACACATTTTAAATTAAATAAATAAAATGACATGCTCTTAGGTCTGCTGTGTTTTAAAAGTTGATAGCCCCATAATAATTATTGGGGATCTAACTAATGTTTTTTGCACTTTACAATTCTGTAATGGCTAAATCACAATGGATGTGTTGAGGATGTGTCTGCTCCATTCCCATGATGATGAAATTCATGGTTTAAATAATAAGAATTTGTTGACAATCTTGCACATATATCATTCAGGAATATATCCATGTCTTGTGGTAATGTGTTCTTGAGGTCACTTGCCTCTATGTAAAGCACTAACTCTTCAGTGTCAAGTTTTACTCTTTTGAACATCAAGTGTTTTCACAATATTCTGAGATTCTATGATGCTCACATTTATTAAACTTTCAGTATATCTTTAAACTTCAATTATCTATCCCTTATATTTTTGCTTATAGCCTGAGAGTTCTAATCTATTGTGGAATGCTTTATTTCAATCTACCTTCATTTTTCTTAGTTAATTCATAGATTTGTTATTTATTAAATGCCTGCTCTGTGCTGTATTCTTCCTTAGAAGATTAGTTGACTCTTCTGCACATTTCCACATTGATAATTTGCTGGATAGTCATTAACTATAACTACATTCTATATTTCTGGAACAGAGGAAAGGCATTTTGGAGAGAAAATCTCTTTCCTTTGGCTTCCTGAAACTGTTTACTAACTTTTAAACTCAGACTATTTGTGACTGATACATTTAGAAACAATATTAGAAATGAACATTTGAAAGCTATATAATTTGAATTATTATTTTTTCATTAAATGCCTTACTCTTGATAACCTGAAGTCTAAAAAAATGAACATTTTAAATCTATGTAATTTGAATAAGTTTTTTCATTAAATGCCTTACACTTGCCAAGGTGAAGTCACATAACATAGTTTTCCTTCGTTTTCCCTAGTTGATGATAATTAATCAGACAGAAATAAGTTTTACATTGATATTTTATTTCTCTAAAAATCAAAAGATAAACTAAAAAGCTCCTTAAAATTACATCAGGGGTTTAAAAGAATGGTTTAAAAATATATTCCCTCCTCATATAATTGATTTAATACATAGGGAATGTCTGACACAAAAATTTTAAACAACATTTCATTGTAGAGGCTGTTAAGCTGTAAGTTTTATGGCAAACCACATTTTTAAAAGAAGTTCACAAAACTTTGCTAAGGTTTTCTGTAATTACTGTAAACATATGCTTTTACTTATCTATTTTTGGGTAAATTTAGGCTTCTCTTAAATTCAGAAGTGATGCAAATAAATGATAGTCATTTGTCCAGTTCTTACACAATGGACCTTAGGGTAGAGGAAAGACTTTAAGGAACTTAAAAAATTTAAAAATAAGAATTGTAAGGCAAAAACCTTAAAGAACTTAAATAAATGTTTCTGGAGGTTAATATTTCTACCAAAAAAAATTTTTAATTCTTTCCCACCTGCATTTCCCCAATAAGAGTTTAATAAAGGCTAGATGGTTGCCTGATGATGGTTTTTAAAGTAGATCCAGAAATAAAACTATATCGTCTTGATTGTTTAGGAGAATATTTCTACCAACAAGTCAATGATAATATTTATATCATTGGTAGAGAATAGTTCAAATATTTTAAATAATTCTAAAGGGATTTAATTGGCATTGACATCAGAGTATTTCCTGAGAGACCTAATCTCCTAAACATTACAAAGCTACTAAGTTGGCATAATTCAGTGTATCCTTTGAAACATAAAGAGTAAGGCAAATGCCCATTTCTAAGCAAATTTTAAGGGACATGTTTTGATTTTAATTTATATGAGTTTATACTATTTATCCTTATTACCACTCTGAATATAAAATTCTAGGTGGGAAAAAAAAAATTCCCACTGGATTGGTCAGCAAAATCCTCATAGAGGAAGTGGGAACCGAACTAGGATTTATTGACTCAGAGGAGAGGTTGTGTGAGCAGAGGTCTTAAAGTAGCACCTTTCCCACCTCTTTTTAAAGTCAATATACAATTTCTAGAATATTCCTTTGAAGTTACATTCATAATGTCTTTAATCTTATACCTTAGTTACTAAAAGTAACCTTTAAATTTTTAAATAATAATTTAAAAAATAACCATTAAATTTTCCTTGCAAATCCAGAAGCACCTTCTGGAGATATTTCTTTCCTCCAAATATTCCCTTATTAGGACTTTCTCATCATTTATAGTGCAATGAATCCCTATTGCCCATCAATCACAAGTCACAATTTGTTTGGTTAGTTACATATCTTGATTTTCCTAATCTACATCATTTGAATTCACTTTATCTTCTTGTACTTTGCACTACCCTTTACCATCCCTAAGCCAAGCCCGTCTCTTCATGGCTTTCACTGTCATTCTTCATGTGGTGCATTTTGCCTTATCTATATTACCCTCACCATTTTCCTCCATCTATCCAAATCCTACCCCTTCCTTAATGGTCAATCCACGGTCTACCCAGGACAAGCTCATCTGCCTTCTTCCCTCCTCCCAGGCTCTTATTACCCATGTAACACCTTCTCAAGTCTCAATGTTTGCCTTGTGTGGTCCTCTGGCATTTCATGGGTGTAAGTCTTATTCCCCCAGTTTGGTTACAACCTCACTTATATCAGGATTATGCATATTCCTGAGATGTACCCTGAAGATACAGCAAAAAACAAAGCAGAAATAAATCCCTTCCCTCGGAATTCAATTCTAGAGCAATATGATTATTTCAGGTGAGGGCCACATTACTATGACGATACAGGACCAAGTCTGTGCTGAAGTAGCACTGTAGGGAAACTTTCTCCTATAATGAGAGTTTGTTAAGATTTCCTGGGACGAGGCTCTACCAAAGGAACTGCGGAAGAATGATGAATGTTGCTTCTAGTTCACCTCCTACCCATGAAACAATGTGAGCTCAGCCAAAGATTCATGGAGTCAGTGAAAAGGATCATGTAGCTCATTTCTTGTTATTTTAATTTTCTTACAAATATATAACAATTTTTAGGCTTACTTAAACATTTCGAAAAGTCCTTATGTTCAGTACCACAAAACAGCTGCCATTTCTTGCATCATTTCTACATTCTTGCATCAAACTACATTCATGCAATAAATACTTTATAGTGCCTACTATTGTCAGAGGAGTCAGCCAGAGGACGTGACCACTGGTTGACCTGAAAGCTGGACCTGGACAGTTGGGTAATTGTACCCCCTCCTCGTCCTTAGAATGTACTTCTTGCCCGCTGTTCCCACTGTAGAAGCTGTTCCAAGGATGCAGCCTTGAGAGAGCAAGATGCTGTTGAGACCATCCAGATGGTATATGTGACTGAAAACATTTAAGACCTCTACATAAACTTTTAAGATTCTGGTGGGTGGGTGTGGAGATCTACTTGTCTTGCAACCAACTGCCCAAGACAAACCTCATATAAAAGTTCTCTTGCTTATTAAAACTACCACCTACTAATCTGGAATTGTTTGCCTCTTTCTTTGGTCTCTCCTTTGCCCTCTGTGTATAGGGGCCAGTTTGCAAACCAACAACTCCTTATCATCACAGTTATAGATTCTGTTCTCATGGAGCTTACATTCTAATAGAGGAGACTGGGGAAGCAAACATAAATAAATACATAAATAAGAAAAATAGCAAAAATTAATAAGTGCTGTGCTGTGGGTAAAATGGAGTGGTGTGATAAAGAATAACTGGGAGTTACTTTAGATCAGATGATTGGAAAAGGTCTATAGGAAAGGTGAACAGTCAAGCTGAGACATGAGTAGCAGGAAACCAGCTATGGCAGTTTAGGGTGAGCATGTTAGGTACAGAGGTGGTAGTGGAAATTCCTTAAGGCAGCTGTAAGTTTTGCATGTTTGAGGAACCCATAAAAGGCAGGGGAAAGAGGTTGATGATGGGATGGACGAGTTGATCTTGCCGAGTTTGTAATGCAGAGTATGGAGTTTGTGTTTTATTTTCAGCTCAATGAGAATCCTTGGGAAGGTGTATTGATTTCCTATTGTTGCTCTAACAAATTGCCACAAACTCAGTAGCTTGAAACAACACATATTTTTATTCTTTCACAATTCTGGAGGTTAGAAATCAGAAATGTTTCTCACTGGGCTAAAATTAAGGTGTCGACATCCTTCCTGGAAGCTGTAGGGGAGAATCCGTTTCCTAGCCTTTTTCAGCTTCTAGGGTCTGTCTGCATTCCTTGGCTCATGGCTCCCTCCCTTCCATCTTCAAAGCCTGAAACGGCCGGTTTAATCTTTCTCACATTGTACTACTCTGATTCTGACTCCTTTGCTTCTGTTTCCACCATTTAAAAAATTACACTGGGCCCACCTGGATGATCCAGGAGTATGTAATTCACCCTTGTTGTGTAACATAACATACTTACAATTTCTGATTACTGTAGGTGGACAACTTTGGGGGGACCATCATTATACCTACCAAACCAGAGTTTTTTAAAGCAGAGAAATGGCATTACCGTATTCACATTTTTTTCAGAAAATGGATCATTAAGGGTAAGGATGAAAGTGGGGAGACCAGCTAAAAGGACACTGTAGTAGTTCAGAATTAGGCTGATAGCAGTGGACATGGAGAAATGTAGATGGATTTGGGTTATGTTTGGGAGGATGAGTCAGCAGGATTTGCTAATGATTTCTATTTGAGAGGGGGGTAAAAAGAGTAAGCGGGGAAAATGCCTGGATTTTTTGCCTTGAGCATCTGAGGAGAACATAGTAGCATTTATTGAGTTGAAGGAGACTTCAGGAGAAATATTCTAGGGGGGATAATGGCGCTAGAAGTATGAGTTTTATTTTATCCATTTTATGTTTGAAATGCTTATCAGTTATCTAAGTGGAGATGTCAAACAGGTAATGGAACATAAAAGACAAGGCTGGAGATTAGGAGTCATCAGCATATACATTTAAAGCCTTGGAACTGAGTGAGATCATTTAGGGAGAGTGGGAAGACAGAATAGAGAAGGGTGACTGGGAGAGAGTCCTCCGGTACTCTCTGGTTTAGATTAGACCAGATTATCTACCATACAAAATGCCTGGTGGGTATAGAATTCAGTGGTGTAGAAATTACAGGAGGTATCCTAAAAAAGATAAGGTCAGAATGCCAAATCAAGGAGCTTGAATTCTATTTAGTAGGACCTGAATAGACTTGTCAAGGGACTGACTCTGTCAGATCTGAGTTTCAGAAAAACAATTCTGTGTGTGACTCATTGCTTTATTCTCTATGCTATATTTTGCATGTTGACATGGCATAAATGATAAATTAATAAACAAGTGTTTGGGTGCCCCTCATGTATCATGTTGAGATTAAAGCTGTGGAATAAAGATGACTTTAAGACTTTTATTAAAAAACCCTAAGACAACAAAAAAGACCCCAAATTTAATGTGATGAATTTTGGTTTGCTCTTCTGGTAAGGTCTGACCCCGTGTTCAAGAGTTGATAGTGCAGGAATTCCCTGGTGGTTCAGTGGTTAAGACTCGGTGCTTTCACTACTGAGGACCTGGGTTCGGTCCCTGGTCGGGGAAAAAGATCCATGTGGGAAGCTAAAAAGAAAAAAAAAAAAAAAGAGTTGCCAGTGCTTATTACAATGCCAAGCACAGTGCTAATAAGCAACAGTAATTCAAAGCTGTGTTAAGTCTCAATCCCTGTTTACAGTAACTTCTCAATGCACTAGGGAGGCAGTCATGTAAACAAATAATTAGAATGCAAGGTGATAGAATCTATAGTATAATCATACGTTTGGAACTATGGGAGAAGAGATGGGAATGACTTAATTTGTCTGGGGGTGTTAAAAATGCTTTCTGGAACAAAACTGTCTTTTTCATAATAAAATAACATTCTAGTTTGGCAGTAGAGAGCAAATCTCCATGTGGGAGGGGCAAAACACATCCTTGAAACCTTTTCCCAGATTGTCATATTCCCCCCTGGGGAAGTAGTCACCACTACTGCCAAAACCATGGCATTGGCTGCCAAAAAGGCATTGCTCTCCCAATCACTCTGGCCCAAGTGATTTCCTGTAGCAAAGAGAAGATTAAGAGGAATCATTCGTACATGCCCTGACTAGACTTAGAGATAACCGCTGGAAACAAAATGTAGTAATATGCAACCAGAGGAGTAGTACTCAAACCTTTGTCTCCACTGAGAAAGCAAGTTGGCAAATGACGTTGACTGCATGATACACTCCTGTGGGCTTTGTCAGGTAATGAAAAATTGATCATTGGCTAGCTATGATACCTCTGCATTTCTCCCATTCAAGGTAGTATATTGTAATGTAAAGGAATGAGGAAGGTATTATTGAGATAATATGGAATCCATTCTAGTTTATGTGTATATATATATATATATATATATATATATATATAAAATCGTATTAAACTATGGTAGTTTATTATTAGAAACAGATTAATTGTGATGCATCTCATAACTGATTGTGACACATCAAGGCGTTGAAATCGTCTGAATGCTGCTGATCTTGATAATCTGGTTTATATAAGTGGGTCAGTCATCCTGTCCTTAGGGTTCCCTATAGCAAGGCCTCCTTACCTATCTCCAAGTCTACCTCTGACAGGCAGATTTTGTCTTTTCCCAGTTGCCTGGAAGGTTAGGCATGGCTAAACCCCACTAGATCTATTTCTAAGAATGTGAGAGACAGGAGCCCCCCTTCTGTTATTTTGTCTGAGGACTTAGCTCTTCCCCTTGAGATTGACACTAGGAATGCCCAGTCCTTAAGGGAAGCTTCCAACCTTAACCACAAGAATAGAACCACATCTTTAACAGAGAAATCATATTAAAATATCCTACGATTAGGCTCACTATCTCTATAAGAAATACACATACACACACACACACACACACACACACACCAAAAACAGTTGGGGGTATTTTATTATGGATTACTCAGGAGAGGACATTTGACCCTGGCCTTGAAAGATATGTAGACATTTTCTCAGCAGAGAAGGTTGGAAAGGGAATGCTAAGTTAAGTATCAGAGGCATGAAAGCTCATGAAGTGTTGGAGGAATGGAAAGCAGTCCCCAGACTGGCTGGAGTGTAGGGTGTATTAGAGAACTTCGTTCTCATAATTATGTTATAGGTGGATTACTCAGTGCTTGATCTGGTTTTGACATCCTCTGCCTGAAATAAATATTGAATGACTCAGCTATTCATAATCAAGTAATTACTCAGGAGAAGTTCCAAAGTCATTTAGTACATACCAGACAGCATCTCTGAATTTGTTCTTATAGTCAGAAGACTTCCTAAGACAGATGTAGAAATTAAGAGATAGAAAGTGGTATACTGAGCTGTGCTCAATGGGATAATCCATAACTGGAGACATGGAACTTGCTTTCTTTTTCTTCCCCCCCCCCCTTTCCCTCCCCTATCTTCCTTCCTTTCTTCTTTCATATATACTTACAACTGTTTTGTATCATTTTATTCACATATATTGTGTGTCTACTCTATGTCAGCCACAATACTCGGCACTAAGGTTAAGCAATAAACAAAAGCAGATGTGGTATCTGCCTCCCCTCACCTTATAGAATTGGGAAGAAGTAACGGGAGACAGACATTAACCAAATAATCACCCAGATGAATTGAAAATTACAACTTCGCTATTATGAAGGCAAGGTTATTGGAGATATAAGACTTACAATAGAGAGGTTTAGCCTAGTCTGAAAACGCAAATAATGTAGTAGTTAACCCTGTGGGTTTTGAAAACAGGACCTAATTTTGAATCTTGGCTATGCCACTTTATAGCTGATAGTGGGAAAATTACTTAACCTCTCTGTGCGTCAAGTTCCTCATTAGAATATGGATATTATAATAGATTATACTCTGAAAATTGAGACTAAAAGGTAGTTTAGAAGACTTAGTGAATTATGTGTAGAACACCAGAAGAGAGCCTAGGTTATAGTAAGTGTTCAATAAATACTAAATGCTATCACTACCACCACCACCACTGTCATTATTACTTGAGGTAGGGAGGAGGTGACAGAAAGATTTCCTAAAGAGGTGATGACTGAACTGAAATTTGGTAAACAGAATTTTCAGGGAAAGGTGGATGGGTGAGTTGTGAGGACAACATATACAAAGGCCCTATTTCTGGAGGATACCTGACAATTTCAAGGCACCGAAAGAAAATCAGTGAGGCAGAGAGAGTTAGGGGGAAAATGGTCTAAGGGAGGGTGGAGAGGTGGGCAGGGTATAGATAATACAGGGGTATTGTAAACAATATTAAGAATTTGGGTCTTTATTCTAACAGCAATAAGAATCCATGGGAATTTCTTATAAAGAAGGCTGACATGATCAGATTTAGATTTTATAACTTAATTCTGGATGAAGCATGAAAAATAGATTGGAAGCTGGCAAAACTGGATATGGACAAACTATTGAAACTGTCCAGGAAAAAGATTATGGTAGCATGGATCAGGTGGTGGTGATGAGTGGAACGGAGAACTTAGAGAATTCTTTAGAATGTAGAGTGAGCAGGATTTAGTGATAGATTGAATGTAGGGTTTAAAGACAAAGGATCTAAAATTCTGGCTAATGCAACAGAATGATGATGACCCACTGAGAGAGGTAACCCTGGAAGAGGATCAGGTTTGGGGAAAGAGGAGAGCAGGAGATAAGTTTGATTTCACATATACTTAGTTAAGAGGTGCCTTTGAGACTTCTAGAAAAAGGTGTTTAATTGGCAATTGAATACAAGGGTTTGAGGTTCAGAGGAGAAGTCTGAACATAAGTTTATGAGAAGATGTATATTTATGAGTCAATTGTCTAGAGGTGGTTTCTGAAACCTAGAGAGAAGAGATAGGTAAGAAAGCCTAGAGTAATGTTGTCCAATAGAAATATAACATGAGTTATATATGTGATAGAGAATTTTCTAGTAACTTCAATACATTAAAGATAGTAAAAAGAAACATATAAATTTAATTTTAAAAATAAATATCTTATTTAACTGAATATAAAATATTATCATTTAATTTTAAAAATAAATATCTTATTTAACTGAATATAAAATATTATCATTTCAAATAATTTCATTTCAATACAAAATTATTAATAAGATATTTTACATTACTTTTTCATACTAAGTCTTCAGAATCTGGTGTGTTTCTTTCTACTTATAGCACATCATAGTCTGGACTATACGTAGTTCAAGTACTCAGTAGCTATCTGCTTAGTGCCTACCTACTGGAGAGTACAAGTCTAGGGGTAGGAAGAGAAGGGAGGAAAAAAGAAAGGAAGTAGAGATAGCAAGAGGGAAAGGAAGAGGGGATAATGTACAATAGTAAAAGCCAAGGAGATAGTATTTCTAAAAAGTAGTGGTCAAAAAATTCAGCTGACTTCAGACTTTGCCACTATAAAAGGTGTTTTTTCCTGAAGCTGCATACTTCTGCCCTATTTTGGAAAACCTTAATTGACCTCACTGTCAACTCTTTAGTTCCTTTCTCATTTCTCTTAATCTTTAGCACCAAACTTTAAAAAGCATCTACACCTACTGTTTTCATTAACTCCCTTTGATTGTCTGCAACCTAGATTTTTCATTCCCATTATTCTGTAATAATCACACTCCCCAGTGACCTGTCCATCAAGTCCAATTATCTTTCTTGGACCTTTGTTCTCCTTAACCTCTCTAAAACCTTTGAAAGATTAAACATTCTTTCATTCTTAAAACTGTTGCTTTCTATCTCATCATAAGCATTTTCTGAAGTTCCATCTCTGAGCATTTCTTCTCCCTTCAAAATTAATGATTCACAGCTGGATGCAGTTGGCTCCCAGATTTTCATTTGCAGCCTTAATCACCCAACTGATATCTGTGGGATATTTCCATAATATCTAATCATCCCCTAAAACTTGCCATACTTGAAAGGAGAATTACCTTGTACCAGGAAGGAATTTTTCCTCCTAACTCCCCTAGGCTGTCACAGCATGTAATAGAGATTAGTCAGGAAAAATATCCCTGAAAAAACATCATATAAGCTGAGGCCTGGAGGTATATAAGAGTTAACCAGATAACAGGGGAAGAAGAGCAGAAAACAGTATTCTGGGTTGTAGATACCATTTGTTCACTCAAATATCCTTTCATGCCTTTATCAGCAGTGTCATCTGATTAATATATGCCACATACTGTGCTAGTCTTTGGGATAGGCAGTGAGCAAGTTAAACATGGCCCTTGCCCTCATGGAGCTTATCATCTGCAAATCATTACAACTGTATTAAGTGCTATAGAGAACAGAAAACTATGGATGAATATAACAGTGATCTTACCCTAGTCTGCGGATGTGGGCAGGAAAGAATTCCTAGAGAAAACAGCACATAAACTGAAGCCTTGAGAGTATATGAAGTGAGACAAATGACAGTTATTCCACAGATAGCACTTGGAAGTTTTGAGTTGGGAAGTAGCCTAGTGGGTTCTAAGAACTGAGAAGTCAGTGCACTTGTAGCACAGTAAATTAGAGGAATAGTGATGGTAAGTGAAGCTAGAACGGGAGTCAGGAGTCAGGTATCACAGGGCCTTGTGGACCAGGGTCAGGATTCTCAAGTGTATCCTAAGAGCAACAGGAAGACATTTGACATCCCCAGGTTCAAAGCTTCAGGATCATCTAAGACACTGCTATTATCCTCACTACCCACATCCAGCTTGTCCTCAAGTTGCCAGCAGGTCCCATGGATTCTTCCCTTATAAAATCTCTCACATCAGTTCCTTCTACTACACTCAGGACTGTATCCCATGATTCTCAGCTCACATGTTTCAGGCTCTGCACAAATGGGCTATAAACTTGAGATCAATGAGATCAGTTTTGATCAAACTATTTTTCATATTTTGATTAATATGTAAAACTTACATTTTCTAAAACTGACCATGTATACTGAGATGGTACTGTCTGTCAAATGGAGTATTTATTGAGTGGGTCCTGAGAAGAGTAGAGCACGGTGTTGCTGGCAGCAAATAGGTGGTCAGAAGTGTACCATAACACTGAGCTGGTCCCACAGAAAAATGTGGAAATTTTGTCTCATGAATATGTAAGAGGGCTTGGTCAAGCCAGTGAACAGTTCTTTTAAAATAGAAATACTGTATAAAGGGCAGCCAAGAAAAGCTTTCATAAATAGTGGATACTTTTGCACTTTATGCAGACATTATGAAATTATATTATACTAGAGTAGTAATTTTATTGTAATTACTGCTGTCTTATTTAATGCTTTTGAGTCTTTTCATTTTTTAGAGTATGCTGCTAAAATTATTTATGCCTGTATAACTTGGTTAATTTTAACTTTAGTTAGCTGGGGGAGAATTGCATGAATTAATAAAATCTAGTGAAATGTTTAGTAAACCTGAATGTCTTCACTGGAGACTTTATTAAAAGTTTGGCCCTTAGAGACTGGGAATTGGATAAGTTCCATAGCTGCAAATGAGTTTTGTTTCATTTGCAAGCAATGCACAATGGACATTGTTAGGAAACAGGGATTTCCCGTAAAGGTGTGACAGAATGAGAAAAGAGTTTGTATTGAGGTAGCCCTTTGGTCCAGAGACATCATTAGCAAGGAGGGCTGAGTTTATCCTTCAAGAATTGCACTTTCATTATATGAAACAAAGAGCCGTAGAAAATCTCTCCAGCAGGCTGATAACCAATCCTTTTATTGGAAAAAACAGCAATAAGCCAATCTCAGGCAAATCACTCTAGTGCTCTGTCCCCAGATAATTTATATCAGAGGTTTATTTCATAAAGGATCTCTACACGCTTCAGCTTTAAAATGGTATGGCTTGGGCGAGTCACGTGATCAAGGCCAACATGGCCGCCGCCGCCGCTGGGAGCTGAGGTGCCGCCGCCGCCGCCGCCGCCGGGCAGCCCGGGGGGAATCCGCCCGCATCGCCGGCCGGGCGGCCGCGGGGTCCAGAGTGCTGATGGCCGGGGCTGGGGCGGCACCGCGCGGCGGCCACGGGGTCCCGCTAGAGCAGCCTCCGGCAGCTATGCTGAGGGCCCGGGGCGGCCGACGGAGCATGGGGGCCCGCGGGAGGGAAGAAGTAGACCTTCTTGCGAGTGCGAGCCAACCGGCAGACCCGACTGAATGCTGGGATTGGGAAAATGAAACGGAGGAAGCAAGATGAAGGGCAGAGGGAAGGCTCCTGCATGGCTGAGGACGATGCCGTGGACGTCGAGCATGAGAACAGCAACCGCTTTGAGGAGTATGAGTGGTGCGGGCAGAAGCGGGTCCGGGCCACCACTCTCCTGCAAGGTGGTTTCCGAGGCTCTGGCTTCGTCACGTGCAGCGGCGAAGAGAACCCGGACAGTGATGCTGACTTGGATGTGGATGGGGATGACACTCTGGAGTATGGGAAACCGCAATACACGGAGGCCGACGTCATCCCCTGCACAGGCGAGGAGCCCCGTGAAGCCAAGGAGAGAGAGGCACTCCGGGGCGCAGTCCTAAATGGTGGCCCTCCCAGCACAAGCATCACACCTGAGTTCTCTAAATGGGCCAGTGACGAGATACCATCTACCAGCAACGGTGAGAGCAGCAAGCAGGAGGCCATGCAGAAGACCTGCAAGAACAGTGACATCAAGAAAATCACCGACGATTCAGCTGTGACCACGTTTGAGGCCCTGAAGGCTCGGGTCAGGGCACTTGAGCGGCAGCTAGCCCGTGGGGACCGTTACAAGTGCCTCATCTGCATGGACTCATACTCGATGCCCCTAACGTCCATCCAGTGTTGGCATGTGCACTGTGAGGAGTGCTGGCTGCGGACCCTGGGTGCCAGGAAGCTCTGCCCTCAGTGCAACACCATCACAGCGCCTGGAGACCTGCGGAGAATCTACTTGTGAGCTAGCCGCCCCAGGCAGCCCTTGCCTCGAGCGCCCCACCTGCCCCGCCTGTGACGTGACCCCCCCCTTGTACACAGGTACATACTTGCACACAGGTTCCCCATGTACATACATGCACACACATGAACGCACACACACAGGACTCGAGCCAGAGTGGAGGTTGAGGCCCAGGCCCTGCCTGCTGGCTCCCACCAAGATTGGGGACCATACCTGTTCCAGGCTCTGTTCCCAGGGTGGGGCAGGGAGGTGGGGGTAGGGTCCTGAGATCCAGCCCCCCGCCGACTGACAGACGGACAGACAGACATGAAAACACCAGACTGAAGCACATGTAACATAGACCGTGTATGTTTACAGTGTTGTGTATAAATGGGACAACTCCTCACCCTCTATCCCGTCCCTTCCCCTTTGGTTGTATGATTTTCTTCTTTTGTTAAGAACACCTGGAAGCAGTGCCTCCTTCAGGGCTGGCTGGGGGCTCGGCCCATCCACCTCTTGGGGTGCCTGCCTCTCCCCCTCCCTCTCCCCCTCCCCCTCCCTCTCCCCCTCCCTCTCCCCCTCCCTCTCCCTCTCCCCCTCCCTCTCCCTCTCCCCCTCCCCCTCCCCCTCCCTCTCCCCCTCCCCCTCCCTCTCCCTCTCCCCCTCCCCCTCCCTCTCCCTCTCCCTCTCCCGTGGTTCTCTTCCCTCTCCCATGTGCTCGGTGTTCAGTGGTGTATATTTCTTCTCCCAGACGTGGGGCACGTGCCCCAAGGGACATGATCCTCTCCTTAGTCTTAGCTCCTGGGGCTCTTCATAAGGAGTTGGGGGAGGGGGGAGGCACAGGAAATGGGAACCGAGCTGAAGCAGGGGCTGAGACTGGGGCTGGATGAGGGTGCTCCTGGCTACCCAGCCTCCTGCAGAGAACCTTTCCTGGGATTAGACTGCTGTTCCCAGGGAAAAGTGTTGTCTCCCCTGCCCTTCTTGTGGGCCCCATGGTGTGATGCTGTGTCTGTATTCTACACAAAGATACTTGTCCTTTCCCTTTGTAAACTACATTTGACACGGATTAAACCAGTATAAACAGCAAAAAAAAAAAAAAAAAAAATGGTATGGCTTCTCTAATGATGGACCTTGAATTGCTGTTGGCTTGAATTCCTCCTGGCACCATCAAACCACAATAATTTAGTCAACAAATATTTCTTGTTCTCCTTCTCTTGTAAAATGTTGTAAGGGCTTCCAACTACAAATGAACTCAGTAACAATAACAATGGCTGCTCTTATTGAGAACTTAAGTCTTTTATAATTTAATACCACCAACAAAACCTCAAAAGACAAAGTTTCACCTTCAAGGAGGCGTTAATAATTTTCAGGGAATATAATTTCTTTATCCAAGAGAATCTTCAGTATTTTCTAGTCTGAAGCTGAAAAAAAAAGCAGCATCTTTATTTTTTTTTAAAAAGGCAAAAACTTTATTTAGTTTACAGGGAAATACAAGATGCATGTAAACATAAACAAAATACAAAACAACCCAAATCTTACAGTTTAGAAGCATGCCAAGACAGAGTATTTTCTGCAGACCAAAGAATCCCATCAAAATGATAAAGGACACCTGGAAAGTGGCAGTCAAGGGGCTGGGTCCCTTCCCCAAGGACGCTGCATTTTTGTGATGAGAACAATTTAAAAAAAAACCCACTATTAAAAATATTAGAAACATGGAGAGAGTTTAGCACCACGATTATATATTCTTGCCTCCTAAGTTGTAGATTAATTACCCATATAACTGTGGGTTCATTTCTGGTCCCTCTATTCTATTCCATTGATATATGCATCTGTTTTTGTGCCAGTAGCGTACTTTTTAGACTGTGGTAGCTTTATAGTATAGTTTGAAATTAGGGAGCATGATACATCAAGCTTCATTCTTTCTCAAGATTGTTTTGACTACTTGGAATCTTTTGTGTTTCCATACAAATTTTAGAATTATTTGTTCTAGTTCTGTGAAAAAAAAGCCATTGGTATTTTGATAGGGATTGCATTGAATCTATAGATTGCCTTGGGGAGTATGATGTTTTAACAATATTAATTCTTTCAATCCATGAACATGGTATATCTTTCCATCTATTTGCATTGATTTCAATTTATTTCATCAGTGTCTCATAGTTTTCTGAGGACAGGTCTTTTACCTCTTTAGTTAGATTTATTCCTAGGTACTTTATTCTTTTTGATGAAATTGTAAGTGAGATTGTTTCCTTAATTTCTCTTAAGTTTGTTGTTAGTGTACAGAAATGCAATGGATTTCTGTGTATTAATTATGTATCCTATAATTTTACTGAGTTTATTGATCAGTTCTAGTAGTTTTTGGTGGTGTCTTGAGGATTTTTTTATGTATAGTATCATGTCACCTGCAAACAGTGACAACTTTTTTCTTTCCAATTTGGGTTTCTCTTGTTTCCTTTTCTTTATTGCTGTGACTAGGACTTCCAATACCATTATGAATAACAGTGGTGAGAATGGGCATCCTTATCTTGTTCCTGATCTTACAGGAAATGTTTTTAGCTTTTCACCATTGAGTATGATGTTATCTGTGAGCTTGTCATATATGGCCTTTATTATGTTGATGTAAGTTCCCTCTATACCCACTTTTTTGAAAGTATTTATCATAAATGAATGTTGAATATTTTTTGGTATCTATTGAAATGACCATATGATTTTTCATCAATTTGTTGATGTGGTGTATCACATTGATTTGTGGATATTGAACCATACCTGCATCCCTAGGATAAATCCCACTTGATCATGGTGTACAATAATTTTAATGTATTGTTGGATTTGATGTGCTAATATTTTGTTGAGGATTTTTGTATCTGTGTTCCTTAGTGATATTGTCCTGTAATTTTCCTTTTTCATGTGATATCTTTGTCTTATTTTGGTATCAGGGTGATGCTGGCTTCATAGAATGAGTTTGGAAATATTCCTTCCCTTGTAATTTTTAGAATAATTTGAGAAGATAGGTATTAACTATTCTCTAAATATTTGGTAGAATTCACCTGTGAAGGTTTCTTGTCCTAGACTTCTGTTTGTTGGGTTTTCTTGATTACTCATTCAATTTCATTACTGGTAATTGGTCAGTTCATATTTTCTATTTCGCCCTGGTTCAGTCTTGGGAGATTGTACATTTCTAGGAATTTGTACATTTTTTCTAGGTTGTCCATTTTATGGCATATAATTGTTGGTAGTACTCCCTTTGTATTTCTTTGATATCAATTTTAATTGTACATTTGTACATTTTTTCTAGGTTGTCCATTTTAGGACATTTGTACATTTTTTCTAGGTTGTCCATTTTATGGCATATAATTGTTGGTAGTACTCCCTTTGTATTTCTTTGATATCAATTTTAACTTCTTTTTCATTTCTGATTTTATTGATTTGGGCCATCTCTTTTTTTTCTTGATGAATCTGGCTAAAGGTTCATCAGTTTTGTTTATATTTTCAATGATCCAGCTCTTAGTTTCATTTGTCTGCCCTGCTGTTTTTTAAATCTCCATTTTATGTATATCTGCTCTGATCTTTATGATTTCTTCCTTCTACTAGCTTTGGGTTTTGTTTGTTCTTCTTTTTCTAGTTCCTTTTGGTGTAAGGTTAGGTTGGGTTTTTTTTGAGACTTTTATGTTTCCTGAGGTGGGCTTGTATTGCTATACACTTCCCTCTTAGAACTGCTTATGCTGTTTGCCATAAATTTTGGATCTTTGTATCACCATTTACATTTTTCTTCAGGTATTTTTGAAATTTCTTCAGTGATCTATTGGTTGTTTAGTAGCATACTGTCTAGCCTCCACATGTTTGTACACTTTGCAGTTTTTTTCTTACCGATATCCTGTCTCAGCCTTGTGGTTGGAAAGGATGCTTGGTATGATTTAAGTCTTCCTAAATTTACTGAGACTTATTTTGTAGCCTAACATGTGTTCTATCCTGGAGAATGTTCCAAGTGCACTTGAAAAGAATGTGTATTCTCCTGCTTAGGGATGGAATGTTTTATATAGATTTTATTAAGTCCATTTCATCTAATGTGTTATTGAAGACCAGTGTTTCCTTACTGATTTTCTGTCTGAATGATCTGTCCATTGATTTAAGTGGGGTGTTAAAGTCCCCTACTCTTATCATATTACTGTCAATTTCTCCCTTTATGTCTGCTAATATTTGCTTTATGTATTTAGGTGCTCCTACGTTGAGTGCATATATATTTACAATTGTTATATCCTCTTATTGGATTGATCCCTTGAACATTATGTAATGTCTTTCATTGTCTCTTGTTACAGGTTTTTAAAAAAATTTTTTGAATTGTATTTATTTTTTTATACAGCAGGTTCTTATTAGTCATCAATTTTATACACATCAGTGTATACATGTCAATCCCAATTGCCCAATTCAGCACACCCTCACCCCCACCCCCCCACCGCTTTCCCCCCTTGGTGTCCATACCTTTGTTCCCCACACCTGTGTCTCAATTTCTGCCCTGCAGACTGGTTCATCTGTACCATTTTTCTAGGTTCCACATATAGGTGTAAATATATGATATTTGTTTTTCTCTTTCTGACTTACTTCACTCTGTATGACACTCTCTAGATCCATCCACATCTCAACAAATGACCTGATTTCATTTCCTTTTATGGCTGAGTAATATTCCATTGTATATATGTACCACATCTTCTTTAGCCATTCATCTGTTGATGGGCATTTAGGTTGCTTCCATGTCCTGGCTATTGTAAATAGTGCTGCAATGAACATTGGGGTGCATGTGTCTTTTTGAATTATGGTTTTCTCTGGGTATATGCCCAGTAGTGGGATTGCTGAGTCATATGGTAATTCTATCTTTAGTTTTTAAAGGAACCTCCATACTGTTCTCCATAGTGGCTGTATCAATTTACATTCCCACCAACAGTGCAAGAGGGTTCCCTTTTCTCCACACCCTCTCCAGCATTTGTTGTTTGTAGATTTTCTGATGATACCCATTCTAACTGGTGTGACGTGGTACCTCATTGTAGTTTTGATTTTCATTTCTCTAATAATTAGTGATGTTGAGCAGCTTTTCACGTGCTTCTTGGTCATCTGTATGTCTTCTTTGGAGAAATGTCTATTAAGGTCTTCTGCCCATTTTTGGATTGGGTTATTTGTTTTTTTAATATTCAGCTTCATGAGCTGTTTATACATTTTGGAGATTAATCCTCTGTCCGTTGATTCTTTTGCAAGTATTTTCTCCCATTCTGAGGGTTGTCTTTTCGTCTTGTTTATGGTTTCCTTTGCTGTGCAAAAGCATTTAAGTTTCATTAGGTCCCATTTGTTTATTTTTGTTTTTATTTGCATTACTCTAGGAGGTGGATCAAAAAAGATCTTGCTGTGATTTATGTCAAAGAGTGTTTTTCCTATGTTTTCCTAAAAGAGTTTTATAGTGTCTGGTCTTACATTTAGGTCTCTAATCCATTTTGAGTTTATTTTTGTGTATGACGTTAGGGAGTGTGCTAATTTCATTCTTTTACATGTAGCTGTCCAGTTTTCCCAGCACTACTTATTGAAGAGACTGTCTTTTCTCCATCGTATACCCTTGCCTCTTTTGTCATAGATTAGTTGACCATACGTGCGTGGGTTTATCTCTGGGCTTTCTATCCTGTTCCATTGATCTATGTTTCTGTTTTTGTGCCAGTACCATATTGTCTTGATTACTGTAGCTTTGTAGTAGTCTGAAGTCAGGGAGTCTGATTCCTCCAGCTCCATTTTTTTCCCTCAAGACTGCTTTGGCTATTCGGGGTCTTTTGTGTCTCCATACAAATTTTAAGATTTTTTGTTCTAGTTCCGTTAAAAAATGCCATTGGTAATTTGATAGGGATTGCATTGAATCTGTAGATTGCTTTGAGTAGTATAGTCATTTTCACAATATTGATTCTTCCAATCCAAGAACATGGTATATCTCTCCATCTGTTGGTATCATCTTTAATTTCTTTCATCAGTGTCTTATAGTTTTCTGCATATGGGTCTTTTGTCTCCCTAGGTAGGTTTATTCCTAGGTATTTTATTCTTTTTGTTGCAGTGGTAAATGAGAGTGTTTCCTTAATTTCCCTTTCAGCTTTTTCATCATTAGTGTATAGGAATGCAAGAGATTTCTGTGCATTAATTTTGTATCCTGCAACTTTACCATATTCATTAATTAGCTCTAGCAGTTTTCTGGTGGCAGTTACTTCTTCTTTTCGAATTTGTATTCCTTTTATTTCTTTTTCTTCTCTGATTGCCGTGGCTAGGACTTCCAGAACTATGTTGAATAATAGTGGTGAGAGTGGACATCCTTGTCTCGTTCCTGATCTTAGACAAAATGCTTTCAGTTTTTCACCGTTGAGAATGATGTTTGCTGTGGGTTTGTCGTATATGGCCTTTATTATGTTGAGGTAGGTTCCCTCTATGCCCACTTTCTGGAGAGTTTTTATCATAAATGGGTGTTGAATTTTGTCAAAAGCTTTTTCTGCATCTATTGAGATGATCATATGGTTTTTATTCTTCAGTTTGTTAATATGGTGTATCACATTGATTGATTTGCGTATATTTGAAGAATCCTTGCATCCCTGGGATAAATCCCACTTGATCATGCTGTATGATCCTTTTAATGTGTTGTTGGATTCTGTTTGCTAGTATTTTGTTGAGGATTTTTGCATCTATATTCATCAGTGATATTGGTCTGTAATTTTCTTTTTTTGTAGTATCTTTTTCTGGTTTTGGTCTCAAGGTGATGGTGGCCTCATAGAATGAGTTTGGGAGTGTTCCTTCCTATGCAATTTTTTGGAAGAGTTTGAGAATGATAGGTGTTAGCTCTTCTCTAAATGTTTGATAGAATTCACCTATGAAGCCATCTGGTCTTGGACTTTTGTTTGTTGGAAGATATTAAATCACAGTTTCAATTTCATTCCTTGTGATTGGTCTGTTCATATTTTCTGTTTCTTCCTGGTTCAGTCTTGGAAGGTTATACCTTTCTAAGAATTTGTCTGTTTCTTAAAGGTTGTCCATTTTATTGGCCTAGAGTTGCTTGTAGTAGTCTCTTAGGATGCTTTGTATTTCTGCAGTGTCTGTTGTAACTTCTCCTTTTTCATTTCTGATTTTATTGATTTGAGTCCTCTCCCTCTTTTTCTTGATGAGTCTGGCTAATGGCTTATCAATTTTGTTTATCTTCTCAAAGAACCAGCTTTTAGTTGTATTGATCTTTGCTATTGTTTTCTTTGTTTCTATTTCATTTATTTCTGCTCTGATCTTTATGATTTATTTCCTTCTGTTAACTTTGGGTTTTGTTTGTTCTTCTTTCTCTAGTTTCTTTAGGTGTAAGTTTAGATTGTTTACTTGAGATTTTTCTTGTTTCCTTAGGTAGGCTTGTATAGCTATAAACTTCCCTCTTAGAACTTCTTTTGCTGCATCCCATAGGTTTTGGGTCATCGTGTTTTCATTGTCATTTGTCTCTAGGT
This sequence comes from Balaenoptera ricei, assembly GCF_028023285.1. Lineage (NCBI taxonomy): Eukaryota > Metazoa > Chordata > Mammalia > Artiodactyla > Balaenopteridae > Balaenoptera > Balaenoptera ricei. Next base: position 115,423,100 of record NC_082642.1, read on the forward strand.
ATTTTTTGATTTCCTCTTTGATTTCTTCAGTGATCTCTTGGTTATTTAGTAACATATTGTTTAGCCTCCATGTGTTTGTGTTTTTTCGTTTTTTTCCCCGTAATTCATTTCTAGTCTCATAGCTTTGTGGTCAGAAAAGATGTTTGATATGATTTCAATTTTCTTAAATTTACTGAGGCTTGATTTGTGACCCAAGATGTGATCTGTCCTGGAGAATGTTCCGTGCGCACTTGAGAAGAAAGTGTAATCTGCTGTTTTTAGATGGAATGTCCTATAAATATCAATTAAATCTATTTGGTCTATTGTGTCATTTAAAGCTTCTGTTTCCTTATTTATTTTTATTTTGGAGGATCTGTCCATTGGTGTAAGTGAGGTGTTAAAGTCCCCCACTATTATTGTGTTGCTGTCAATTTCCTCTTTTATAGCTGTTAGCAGTTGCCTTATGTATTGAGGTGCTCCTATGTTGGGTGCATATATATTTATAATTGTTATATCTTCTTCTTGGATTGATCCCTTGATCATTATGTAGTGTCCTTCCTTGTCTCTTGTAACATTCTTTATTTTAAAGTCTATTTTATCTGATATGAGTATAGCTACTACAGCTTTCTTTTGATTTCCATTTACATGGAATATCTTTTTCCATCCCCTCACTTTCAGTCTGTATGTGTCCCTAGGTCTAAAATGGGTCTGTTGTAGACAGCATATATATGGGTCTTGTTTTTGTATCCATTCAACAAGCCTCTGTCTTTTTGTTGGAGCCTTTAATCCTTTCACGTTTAAGGTAATTATCGATATGTATGTTACTATGACCATTTTCTTAATTGTTTTGGGGTTTTTAAAAAAATTAATTAATTTATTTATTTATGGCTGTGTTGGGTCTTCGTTTCTGTGCGAGGGCTTTCTCTAGTTGTGGCAAGCGGGGGCCACTCTTCATGGTGGTGCGCAGGCCTCTCACTATCACGGCCTCTCTTGTTGCGGAGCACAGGCTCCAGTCACGCAGGCTCAGTAATTGTGGCTCACGGGCCTAGTTGCTCCGCGGCATGTGGGATCTTCCCAGACCAGGGCTCGAACCCATGTCCCCTGCATTGGCAGGCAGATTCTCAACCACTGAGCCACCAGGGAAGCCCTTGGGTTTGTTTTGTTTTGTTTTGTTTTTTAAATTTATTTATTTATTTATTTTTGGGTGTGCTGGGTCTTTGTTTCTGTGCAAGGGCTTTCTCTAGTTGCGGCAAGCGGGGGCCACTCTTCATTGCGGTGCGTGGGTCTCTCACTGTCGTGACCTCTCTTGTTGTGGAGCACGGGCTCCAGACGCACAGGCTCTGTATTTTTGGCTCACGGGCCTAGTTGCTCCATGGCATGTGGGATCTTCCCAGACCAGGGCTCGAACCCATGTCCCCTGCATTGGCAGGCAGATTCTCAACCACTGCACCACCAGGGAAGCCCCTTGGGTTTGTTTTTGTAGGTCCTTTTCTTCTCTTGTGTTTCCCACTTAGAGAAGTTCCTTTAGCATTTGTTGTAGAGCTGGTTTGGTGGTGCTGAATTCTCTTAACTTTTGCTTGTCTGTAAAGCTTTTGATTTCTCCGTCAAATCTAAATGAGATCCTTGCCGGGTAGAGTAATCTTGGTTGTAGGTTCTTCCCTTTCATCACTTCAAGTATATCATGCCACTCCCTTCTGGCTTGTAGAGTTTCTGCTGAGAAATCAGCTGTTACCCTTATGGGAGTTCCCTTGTATGTTATTTGTTGTTTTTCCCTTGCTGCTTTCAATAATTTTTCTTTGTCTTTAATTTTTGCCACTTTGATTACTATGTGTCTTGGCGTGTTTCTCCTTGGGTTTATCCTGTATGGGACTCTCTACACTTCCTGGACTTGGGTGGCTCTTTCCTTTCCCATGTTAGGGAAGTTTTTGACTATAATCTCTTCAAATATTTTCTCTGGTCCTTTCTCTCTCTCTTCTCCTTCTGGGACCCCTATAATGCGAATGTTGTTGCGTTTAATGTTGCCCCAGAGGTCTCTTAGGCTGTCTTCATTTCTTTTCATTCTTTTTTCTTTAGTCTGTTCTGCAGCAGTGAATTCCACCATTCTGTCTTCCAGGTCACTTATCCGTTCTTCTTCCTCAGTTATTCTGCTATTGATTCCTTCTAGTGTAGTTTTCATTTCAGTTATTGTATTGGTCATCTCTGTTTGTTTGTTCTTTAATTCTTCTAGGTCTTTGTTAATCATTTCTTGCATCTTCTCAATCTTTGCCTCCATTCTTATTCCGAGGTCCTGGATCATCTTCACTATCATTATTCTGAATTCTTTTTCTGGAAGGTTGCCTATCTCCACTTCATTTAGTTGTTTTTCTGGGTTTTTTTCTTGTTCCTTCATCTGGTATATAGCCCTCTGCCTTTTCATCTTGTCTATCTTTCTGTAAATGTGGTTTTTGTTCCACAGGCTGAAGGATTGTAGTTTTTCTTGCTTCTACTGTCTACCCTCCGGTGGTTGAGGCTATCTAAGAGGCTTGATGGGAGGCTCTGGTGGTGGGTAGAGCTGACTGTTGCTGTGGCAGTCAAAGCTTCGTAAAACTTTAATCCACTTGACTGTTGATTGGTGGGGCTGGGTTCCCTCCCTGTTGGTTGTTTTGCCTGAGGCAACCCAACACTGGAGCCTACCTGGGCTCTTTGGTGGGGCTAATGGCAGACTCTGGGAGGGCTCACGCCAAGGAGTACTTCCCAGAACCTTCACTGCCAGTGTCCTTGTCCCCACGGTGATACAGAGCCAGTCCCCGCCTCTGCAGGAGACCCTCCAACACTAGCAGGTAGTTCTGGTTCAGTCTCCCCCAGGGTCACTGCTCCTTCCCCCGGGTCCCGATGCTCACACTATTCCGTGTGCGCCCTCCAAAAGTGGGGTCTCTGTTTCCCCCAGTCCTGTCGAAGTCCTGCAATCAATTCCCACTAGGCTTCAAAGTCTGATTCTCTATGAATTCCTCCTCCCGTTGCCGGACCCCCAGGTTGGGAAGCCTGACGTGGCACTCAGAACCTTCTCTCCAGTGAGTGGACTTCTGTGGTATAAGTGTTCACCTGTCAGTGAGTCACCCACCCAGCAGTTATGGGACTTGATTTTACTCTGATTGCGCCCCTCCTACCGTCTCACTGTGGCTTCTCCTCTGTCCTTGGACGTGGGGTATCCTCCTTGGTGAAGTCCAGTGTCTTCCTGTCGATGATTGTCCAGGAGCCAGTTGTGTTTCTGGTGCTCTCGCAAGAGGGAGTGAGAGCACGTCCTTCTACTTCGCCATCTTGGTTAATCCTTCAAATACCTTCAGAAAAAAATATGCACTTCACAATAGGTGTTCTGTTGCCTCTGCAACCTTCTCTCCAACATACTTTAATGCAAGCGGCATGTATTCATCTTCTGTGTGTGCAGACAGGCAGAAAACCTTTTCTGCTGACAGGGTTCTCTGGGAGCCTGGCCCTGTTCTGGCTGGCGAGACCTGAGTAAACTCAGTAAGGTCACCACCCACAGCCGTTCTCTGTTGGAAGATTTTTAATCACAGTTTCAATTTCATTACTTGTGATTGGTCTGTTCATATTTTCTATTTCTTCCTGGTTCAGTCTTGGAAGGTTATACCTTTCTAAAAATTTGTCCATTTCTTCCAGGTTGCCCATTTTATTGGCATAGCGTTGCTTGTAGTAGTCTCTTAGGATGCTTTGTATTTCTGTGGTGTCTGTTGTAACTTCTCCTTTTTCATTTCTAATTTTATTGATTTGAGTCTTCTCCCTCTTTTTCTTGATGAGTCTGGCTAATGGTTTATCAATTTTGTTTATCTTCTCAAAGAACCAGCTTTTAGTTGTATTGATCTTTGCTATTGTTTTCTTTGTTGCTATTTCATTTATTTCTGCTCTGATCCTTACGAGTTCTTTCCTTCTGCTAACTTTGGGTTTTATTTGTTCTTCTTTCTTTAGTTCCTTTAGGTGTAAGGTTAGATTGTTTATTTGAGATTTTTCTTGTTTCTTGAGGTAGGCTTGTATAGCTATAAACTTCCCTCTTAGAACTGCTTTTGCTGCATCCCATAGGTTTTGGATCATTGCGTTTTCATTGTCATTTGTCTCTAGGTATTTTTAAAATTTCCTCTTTGATTTCTTCAGTGATCACTTGGTTATTTAGTAACGTATTGTTTAGCCTCCATATGTTTGTGTTTTTTACATTTTTTCCTTGTAATTCATTTCTAATCTCATAGCACTGTTGTCAGAAAAAAATGCTTGATATGATTTCAATTTTCTTAAATTTACCGTGGCTTGATTTGTGACTCAAGATGTGATCTATCCTGGAGAATGTTCCGTGCGCACTTGAGAAGAAAGTGTAATCTGCTGTTTTTAGATGGAATGTCCTATAAATATCAATTCAATCTATCTGGTCTATTGTGTCATTTAAAACTTCTGTTTCCTTATTAATTTTCTGTTTGGATGATCTGTCCATTGGTGTAAGTGAGCTGTTAAAGTCCCCCACTATTATCGTGTTACCGTCAATTTCCTCTTTTATAGCTGTTAGCAGTTGCCTTATGTATTGAGGTGCTCCTATGTTGGGTGCATAAATATTTATAATTGTTATATCTTCTTCTTGGATTGATCCCTTGATCATTATGTAGTGTCCTCCCTTGTCTCTTGTAACATTCTTTATTTTAAAGTCTATTTTATCTGATATGAGTATTGTTACTCCAGCTTTCTTTTGTTTTCCATTTGCATGGAATATCTTTTTCCATCCCCTCACTTTCAGTCTGTATGTGTCCCTAGGTCTGAAGTTGGTCTCTTGTAGACAGCCTATAGATGGGTCTTGTTTTTGTATCCATTCAGCAAGCCTGTGTCTTTTTGTTGGAGCATTTAATCCATTCACATTTAAGGTAATTATCAATATGTATGTTCCTATGACCATTTTCTTAATTGTTTTGGGTTTGTTTTTTTAGGTCCTTTTCTTCTCTTGTGTTTCCCACTTAGAGAAGTTCCTTTAGCATTTGTTGTAGAGCTGGTTTGGTGGTGCTGAATTCTCTTAACTTTTGCTTGTCTGTAAAGCTTTTGATTTCTCCATCGAATCTGAATGAGAGCCTTGCTGGGTAGAGTAATCTTGGTTGTAGGTTCTTCCCTTTCATCACTTCAAGTATATCATGCCACTCCCTTCTGGCTTGTAGAGTTTCTGCTGAGAAATCAGCTGTTAACCTTATGGGGATTCCCTTGTATGTTATTTGTCGTTTTTCCCTTTCTGATTTCAATAATTTTTCTTTGTCTTTAATTTTTGCCAATTTGATTACTATGTGTCTCGGTGTGTTTCTCCTTGGGTTTATCCTGTATGGGACTCTCTACACTTCCTGGACTTGGGTGGCTCTTTCCTTTCACATGTTAGGGAAGTTTTCGACTATAATCTCCTCAAATATTTTCTCAGGTACTTTCTCTGTCTCTTCTCCTCTTGGGACCACTATAATGCGAATGTTGTTGCGTTTAATGTTGCCCCAGAGGTCTCTTAGGCTTTCTTCATTTCTTTTCATTCTTTTTTCTTTATTCTGTTCCACAGCAGTGAATTCCATCATTCTGTCTTCCAGGTCACTTATCCGTTCTTCTGCCTCAGTTATTCTGCTATTGATTCATTCTAGTGTAGTTTTCGCTTCAGTTATTTTATTGTTTATCTCTGTTTGTTTGTTCTTTAATTATTCTAGGTCTTTGTTAAACATTTCTTGCATCTTCTCAATCTTTGCCTCCATTGTTTTTCCAAGTTCCTGGATCATCTTCACTATCATTATTCTGAATTCTTTTTCTGGAAGGTTGCCTGTCTCCACTTCATTTAGTTGTTTTTCTGGGGTCTTCATCTTGTTCCTTCATCTGGTACATAGCCCTCTGCCTTTTCATCTTGTCTATCTTTTTGTGAATGTGGTTTTTGTTCCACAGGCTGAAGGATTGTAGTTCTTCTTGCTTCTGCTGTCTGCCCTCTGGTGGATGATGCTATCTAAGGGGCTTGTGCAAGTTTCCTGATGGGAGGGACTGGTGGTCGGTAGAGCTGACTGTTGCTTTGGTGGGCAGAGCTCAGTAAAACTTTAATCCACTTGACTGCTCATGGGTGGGGCTGGGTTCCCTCCCTGTTGGTTGTTTGGCCTGAGGCAACCCAACACTGGAACTTACCTGGACTCTTTTGTGAGGCTAATGACGGACTCTGGGAGGGCTCACACAAGGAGCACTTCCCAGAACTTCTGCTGCCAGTGACCTTGTCCCCATGGTGAGCCACAGCCACCCCCCACCTCTGCAGGAGACCCTCCAACACTAGCAGGTAGGTCTGGTTTAGTCTCCCCTGGGGTTACTGCTCCTTCCCCTGGGTCCCAGTGCGCACACTATTTTGTGTATGCCCTCCAAGAGTGGAGTCTCTGTTTCCCCCAGTCCTGTCAAAGTCCTGCAATCAAATCCCACTAGACTTCAAAGTCTGATTCTCTAGGAATTCCTCCTCCTGTTGCTGGACCCCCAGGTTAGGAAGCCTGACGTGGGTCTCAGAACCTTCACTCCAGTGAATGGACTTCTGTGGTATAAGTGTCCTCCAGTCTGTGAGTCACCCACCCACCAGTTATGGGATTTGTTTTTACTGTGATTGCGCCCCTCCTACCATCTCATTGTGGCTTCTCCTTTGTCTTTGGATGTGGGGTATCTTTTTTGGTGAGTTCCAGTGTCTTCCTGTCGATGATTGTCCAGCAGCTAGTTGTGATTCTGGTGTTCTCACAAGAGGGAGTGAGAGCACGTCCTTCTACTCTTCCATCTTGGTTCCTCTGAATGTATTTCCAATTGAATTTTTATAAGATTACACTGACTCTATAAATGGCTTTGGGTAGTACTGTATAGATATTCAAACAGTTTTAATTCTTCCAGTCTATGAACATGAGATACATTTTCATTTATCTGTGTCTTCAACTTATTTCATCAGTGTCTTATAGTTTTCAGTGTATAAACCTTTTACCTCCATGGTTAAATTTATTTTTGATTATTTTATTGTTTTCATATTATTATAAATACTATTATTCTCTTTACTTCTCTTTAAAATAGTTTGTTGTTAATGTATAGAAATGCAACTGTTTTTCGTATGCTGATTTGGTATCCTACAACATTACTGAATTGTTGATTAGTTCTAACAGTTTATTAAGGGAATGTTTAGAAGTTTCTCTATACAAGATCATGTCATCTGCAAACAGAAAATTTTTTCTTCTTGATAAGAATAGTGAGAATCTATAACATTTGAATCATAACCTAGTCTCTTCCTCTGCCTTCCTTGTTCGGTGTGAAATGGCTACTCTACACAGGCGCAACCAAGAGCACAGAACTCCCACTGCCCTGCTCCCCATAACCCTCATAGAGGGTTATGTTACTTTTCCAGGAGGCCAGGCCTACAGCTTTTCTCATCTCCCCCAGCTATATTTTGCAGAAGCTAAGTTCTAGGTAGGTATGGTCAAGAGTTTGGGGACCACTTCTTCTACCCAGCCCCCATGCATAGGGTAGAAGTGCTGCCTTCAGCATGGCACAGCAAAAATACTGGGCCCCAATCACCCTTGGCCTGCATTTGTTTGTAAGGCAGTTGTTCCAGACTGGGAGGGGCAAGCTGAGAAAACCAGAGGCTACAGCACCTACCCCATGACCTACTTCTTTAATTTTTAATTTTAAAAATTTTATTATTTTTATTAGTTATCTATTTTATACATATTAGTGTATATATGTCAATCCCAATCTCCCAATTCATCCCCCCCACCCAGTGACCTGCTTCTAAAGCAGAGGTGTCACATAGAAGTGGGCAACTGTCACTCCCCCCTTGTCTGGGAGCTGAGTCTTAGAGATTTTGCCCAGGAGGAAAGAAAAACCTTAAAACCTGAGCCCTCCAAAGGTCTTCCCAAAGGAATCGACTTTATTTGAAGAAGAATATAGAGAAATTCAATCATTGGGTACTTTCAAAAATCATGAACATTTTGGTGAAAGGAGATTTGGGGGAAATTGGTGGAATTATTGGTTAAATTTTCAGCCAGCTGGTTTGCCCTGATAATTCAGGGAGGAAAACATCAGGGAGAAGCCTGACTGGGAATAGAAAAAAACCTCAAACATTGTCCTCAAAATCATCTTTCAAAGAGGCCCAAATTTAATTGGTTGTGAGTCTGAAACAACTTATTGTCAGGACATTGTCAAAAACAATGGAAAAGTTACTGGCAGTTAGTGGAGACTGACAGCTGGGAATGATCAAAGAAAGAGATAAAAGAAGCTCTACTAAAACCATGGTTATCCCAGGTGACTGTGTGCATGCTGCACCCTCTGGAGAACAACATCAGAGGATTTACACTGAAAGGGAAACAGATTTCACAAAAAATATCCACCCAGCACTAAACAAATAAACAAGGATATAGCAAGACCCAAGGATGAGTGAGTATCCAGAGTTGCTATGATATAGCATCTTAAATGCTGGGTTCTCACAACAACAACAAAAAAATGACACAGACAAAATGTGTGACCTATATATTAGAAAATTACCAGGGAACAAAATTGCCTGTGAGACCAATCAGATGTTGGATTTAACAGAAAAAGACTTAAAATTAACCATGATAATTAGGCTTACAGAACTAAAGGAAACCAGAATTAAATAAGTAACAGAAGGCATGATGACAATGTTGCATCAAATAGAGACTATCAATAAAGAGATAAAGTATAAAAGACAACCAAATGGAAATTCTGGAATTGAAAAGTACAATAATAGAAATAAAAATATCACTAGAGAAGCTCAACTGTAGATTTTTTCTTCCAGTTTTATTGAGATATACTTGACATATAACAATGTATAAGTTTAAGGTGTACAGCATAATGACTTGTCTTACATGCATCATGAAAAGTTTATCACTGTAAGTTTACTGAACATCTGTCATCAGATATAGATAAAAAAATTAAAGAAATAGGAAAAAATTATTTTCCTGGGATAAGAATTCTTGGGATTTACTCTCTTAATAACTTTCATATATAATGTACAGCAGTGTTCATTATATTTTTCATGTTGTACATTATACCCCTAGTTCTTTATTATTTTTTTTATTGAAGTATAGTTGATTTACAACACTGCATTAGTTTCATGTGTACAGCAAAGTGGTTTTTTTTCAGATATTTTTCCATTATGTGTTATTACAAGATACAAAATGTAGTTCCCTGTGCTGTACAATAAATCCTTGTTGTTTATCTATTTTATATATAGTGGTGTGTATCTCTTAACCCCCATACTCCTAATTTATCCCTCCCCCATTCACCCTTTGATAACCATAAGTTTATTTTCTATGTCTGTGAGTCTGTTTCTGTTTCATAAATAAGTTCATTTGTGTCTTATTTTAGTTGTACATATAAGTGATATCACATGGTCTTTGCCTTTCTCTTTCTGACTCACTTCACTTAGTATGATAATCTCTAGGCCCATCCATATTGCTGTGAATGGCATTATTTCATTCTTTTTATGGTTGTGTAATATTCTATTGTGTGTGTATGTGTATATATATACACATACCACATCTTCTTTATCCATTCATCTGTTGATGGACATTAAGTTGCTTCCATGCCTTGGCTACTGTAAGTTGTGCTGTAATGAAATTTGAGGTGCATGTATCTTTTTGAATTACAGCTTTCTTCAGATATATGTCCAGGAATGGGATGCTGGATCATATGGCAACTCTAGTTTTTTAAAGGAACCTCCATACTGTTTTCTGTAGTGGCTGCACCAATTTACATTCCCACCAACAGTGTAGGAGGGTTTTCTTCTCTCTGCACCATCTCCAGCATTTGTAATTCGTAGACATGGCCATTCTGACTGGTGTGAGGTAGTACCTCATTGTAGTATTTTTGTTTTGTTTTGGATAACATTTATTTATTTAATTAAAAAAATTTTATTTTATATTGGAGTATAATTGATTTCAATGTTGTGTTAGTTTCAGATGTACAGCAAATTGATTCAGCTATACATATACATATACCTATCCTTTTTCAGATTCTTTTCCCATTTAGGTTATTACAGAATATTGAGTAGAATTCTCTGTGCTACACGGTAGGTCCTTGTTGATTACCTATTTTATATATAGTAGTGTATATATGTCAATCCCAACCTCTTAATTTATCCTCGCCTGCCCACATTTCCCCTTTGGTAACCATAAGTTTGTTTTCTAAGTCTGTGAATCTATTTTGTAAATAAGTTCATTTGTATCATTTTTTTAGATTCCACATGTAACTAGTATCATACAATATTTGTCTTTCTTTGTCTGACTTACTTCACTTAGAATGATAATCTCTAGGTCTATCCATGTTGCTGCAAATGGCATTATTTCATTCTTTTTTATGGCTGAGTAGTATTCCATTGTGTATATATACCACATCTTCTTTATCCATTCATCTGTTGATAGACATTTAGGTTGCTTCCATGTCTTAGCTATTGTAAATAGTGCTGCTATGAATATTGTGGTGCATGTATCTTTTTGAATTATAGTTTTCTCCAGATATATGCCTAGGAGTGGGATTGCTGAATCATATGGTAATTCTATTTTTAGCTGTTTAAGGAGCCTCCATACTGTTCTCCATAGTGGCTGTACCAATTTGCATCCCCACCAACAGTGTAGGAGGCTTCCCTTTTCTCTGCACCCTCTCCAGCATTTATTGTTTGTAGATTTTTGATGATGGCCATTCTGAGCAGTGTGAGGTGATACCTCATTGTAGTTTTGATTTGCATTTCTCTAATAATTAACGATGTTGAGCATCTTTCATGTGACTGTTGGCCATCTGTATGTCTTCTTTGGAGAAATGTCTATTTAGGTCTTCTGCCCATTTTTTGATTGGGTTGTTTGTAATTGAGTTGTATGAGCTGTTTGTATATTTTTGTAATTAAGCCCTTGTCAGTCACATTGTTTACAAATATTTTCTCCCAGTTTGTACATTTTCTTTTTGTTTTGTTTATGGTTTTTCCTTTGCTGTGCAAAAGCTTATAAGGTTGACTAGGTCCCCTTTGTTTACTTTTGCTTTTATTTCTATTGCCTTGGGAGACTGATGTAAGAAAACATTGGTATGATTTGTGTCAGAGAATGTTTTGCCTATGTTCTCTTCCAGGAATTTTATGCTGTCATGTCTTATATTTAAGTATTTAAGCCATTTTGAGATTATTTTCGTGTATGGTGTGAGGGTGTGTTCTAACTTCATTGATTTACATGTGGCTGTCCTGCTTTCCCAACACCACTTGCTGAAGAGACTGTCTTTTCTCCGTTGTATATTCTTGCCTCCTTTGTTGATTAGTTGATTGTAGGTGTGTGGGTTATTTCTGGATGTCTGTTCTGTTCCATTGATCCATATTTCTGTTTTTGTGCCAATACCACGTGGTGTTGATTACTGTAACTTTGTAGAATTGTCTGAAGTCTGGAAGGGTTATGCCTCCAGCTTTGTTCTTTTTCCTCAGGATTGCTTTGGCAGTTCTGGGTCTTTTGTTGTTCCATATAAATTATAGGATTATTTGTTCTAGTTCTGTGAACAATGTCATGGGTAATTTGATAGGGATTGCATTAAGTCTGTAGATTGCTTTGGGTAGTATGGCCATTTTAACAATATTAATTCTTCCACTCCAAGAGCATGGGATATATTTCCATTTCTTTAAATCATCCTCAGTTTCCTTTAGATTATTTTATAGTTCTTAGCATATAGGTCTTTCACCTACTTGATGAGGTTTATTCAAGGTTTTTTTTTTGGATGCAATTTTAAAAGGGATTTTTTTTTTTTACTTTCTCTTTCTGACATTTCATTGTTAGTGTAAAGAACTACAACAGATTTCTGTGTATTAATCTTGTATCCTGCCACCTCACTGAATTCATTTATTAGTTCTAAAAGTTTTGTGTGGAGTCATTAGGGTTTTCTAAATAGAATATCATGTGATCTGTATATAATGAAAATTTTATGCCTTCCCTTCCAGTTTGGACACTTTTTATTTCTTTTTCTTGTGTTATTTCTGTGGCTAGGACTTCCAATACTATGTAGAATAGAAGTGGTAAAAGTGTGCATCCTTTTTTGTTCCTGAATTTAGCAGGAAGGCTTTCAGCTTTTCAACATTGAGTATCATATTGGCTGTGGGTTTGTCATAAGTGGCTTTTATTATGTTGAGATATGTTCCCTTTATAGTTACTTTGGTACGTTTTTTTTTTTTAACCATGAATAGATATTGAATTTTATCAAATGCTTTTTCTTGATCTATTGAGATAATCAAATGGTTTTTGTCTTTTCTCTTGTTAATGTGGTATGTCACATTGGTTGATTTCCATATGTTGGACTCTTCTTGCAATCCTGGAATGAATCCAAGTTGATCATGGTGTATGATCCTTTTTATGTATTGTTGGATTTGGTTTGCTGATATTTTGTTGAAGATTTTTGCATGCATGTTCATCAAAGATATTGGTCTGTAATTTTCTGTTTGTGTGGTGTCTTTGGTTTTGGTATCAGGATGATGGTAGCTTCATAGAACAACTTTGGGAATGTTCCCTCTTCTTCAGTCTTTCATAATAGTTTGAGGAGGATAGGTATAAGTTCTCATTTGTATGTTTGATAGAATTCCCCAGGGAAGCCAACCAGTCATGGACTTTTGATTGCAGGGAGCTTTTTAAAGTTACAGTTGATATTTCACGTCTAGTCATTGGTCTGTTCAAATTGTATGTTTCTTTTTGACTCAATTTAGGCAGGCTGTATGTTTCTAGAAACTTGTCCATTTATTCTGGGTTGTCCAATTTGTTGACACACAGCTTTTTGTAATATTTTCTTATGATTTTTTTGGGTATTTATGTGGTATCGGTTATTATTTCTCCTCTTTCGTTACTTATTTATTTGGGTCCTCTCTCTTTCTTCGTGGTAAGCCTGGCTAGAGGTTTGTTGATTTTGTTTATTTTTTCAAGAAACCAGCTCTTGGTTTTATTGATCTTTTCTATTATTATTTTAATTTCTATTTTATTTATTTTTTCTCTAATCTTTATTATTTACTTCCTTCTGATAACTTTCAGCTTTGTTTGTTCTTTTTCTCATTCTTTTAGGTGGTAGGTGTGGTTCTTTATTTGAGATTTTTCTTGTTTCTTGAGGAAGGCCTATATTGCTATGAACTTCCCTGTTGGAACTGCCTTCACTGCATCCCATAGATTTTTTTTTTTAATTTTTATTTATTTATTTATTTATGGCTGTGTTGGGTCTTCATTTCTGTGCGAGGGCTTTCTCTAGCTGTGGCAAGTGGGGGCCAATCTTCATCGCGGTGCGCGGGCCTCTCACTGTCGTGGCCTCTCTTGTTGCGGAGCACAGGCTCCAGACGCGCAGGCTCAGTAATTGTGGCTCACGGGCCTAGTTGCTCCGCGGCATGTGGGATCTTCCCAAACCAGGGCTCGAACCCGTGTCCCCTGCATTGGCAGGCAGATTCTCAACCAGTGCACCACCAGGGAAGCCCCATCCCATAGATTTTGTAAGTTTGTGTTTTCATTGTCTTTTGTCTTGAGGTATTTTCTGATTTCCTCTTTGATTATGTCATTGACCCATTGGCTTTTTAATCATGGGAGGTTAGTTTCCATGTAAATTGTATTTTTCTCATTTTTCTTTCTGTGGTTGATTTCTAGTATCATACAATTGTGGTCAAAAAGATGTTTGAAATAGTTTTTATCCTCTTAAATTTGTTGAGACTTGCTTTGCATCCTAGATCAATCGTAGAGTATGTTCCATGTGTGTTTGAAAAAAATGTGTATTCTGGCTTTTTGTACATAGTAGCCTATAGATATCAGTTAAATCCAGCTATTCTATTGTGTCATTTAGGATCTCTTTTGCCTTATTGATTGTCTGTCTGGAAGATCTCTCCCTTTCTATCAAAGGTTTGTGTTAAAGACACCTACCATAATTGTATTCCTGTCAATTTCACCCTTTATGTCTGTAAGTATTTGTTTTATATATTTAGGTGCTCCTATATTGAATGCATATATGTTAATGAGTATAATATCCTCTTTTTGTATTGATCTCTCTAACATTACATAGTGTCCTTCTTTGTCTTTCTTTATGGACTTTGTTTTAAAGTCTATTTTGTCTAATATGAGTATTGGTACTCCCACTTTCTTGTCATTTCCATTTGCATGAAATATTTTTCCATCCTCTCACTTTCAATCTATGTGTGTCTTTCACCGTAAAGTGGGTCTTTTGTAGGCAGCATATTGTAGATTCTTGTTTTTTTAATCCAGTCTGCCACTCTGTGTCTTTTGATTGGAGCACTCAGTCCATTCACATTTAGAGTAATTACTTATAAATGTGTATCTATTGCCACTTTAAACGTTGTTTTCCAGTTGATTTCTTAGTTCTTCTTTGTTTCTTTTTTCTTCTTTTTGTTTTTCCTTCTGAGGTTTGATGTATTTCTTTTGTATTATGCTTTAGTTCCTTTCTTTTTGGTTCCTGGGAATCTCTTGCATATTTTTGATTTGTGGTTACCCTGCTTTTCAAGTATGTTAAACCATAACCATATCTACTTGCTTTAGACTGATAGTCATATAAGTTCAAACACATTCTAAAAGATCTGTGGTTTTTACTCCTCTCCCCTGCATTCTGTGATTTTGATGTTTTACTTTACATCTTCATTTTTATCCTTTTGTTATTAATTGTAGTTATAATCACTTTTACAAAATTTGATTGTTTTTTAATGTACATAATGGCTTATTTAAGTGATCGTCAATCCTTTTATATACTTGCCTTTTCTATTGTGTTTTCCCTTTCCTACAGATTCTTCTTTTCTATTTAGAGAGGACCTTTCAATATTTCTCTTAGGTTAGATTTAATATTGCTGTATTCTTTTAGTTATTGCTTGTCTTAGAAATTCTTAGTTTCTCTATCTATTCTAAATGATAATCTTGCTGAGTATCCTAGGTTGCAGGTTTTTCCCTTTCAGGACTTTGAATATATCATGCTACTCATTTCTGGCCTGCACAGTTTCTGCAGAGAAATCAGCTGATAGCCTTAAGGGGATTCCCTTATATATGACTCTTTGTTTTTTTCTTGCTACCTTTAGAATCCTTTCTTTATCTTTTGGCATTTTAATTATGATCTCTCTTGGTATGGGTCTGTTTGGGTTCATATTGTTTGTGACCTTCTATGTTTCCTGTACCTGGATATCTGTTTCCTTCTTTAGGTTTGGGAAGTTTTCAACCATAATTTTTTCAAATACATATTCAATCCCTTCTCTCTTTCTTCTACTTCTGGGGTACCTATTATGTGTAGGTTGGCAGGCTTTGTATTATCCCATAGATCTTGTATGTTGCTTTCACTTTTTTTTCATTGATCTTTCTGTCTACTGTTCTGATTGGGTGATTTCCACTATTCTATCATATAGATCACTTATTCTTCCACATTATTTAGTCTGCTATTCATTGCCTTTAACTCAGTTTTTATCTTGGCAATTGAGTTGTCTAATTTTGATTGGTTTCTCTTTATATTTTCTGGCTTCTAGTTACAGTGATCTGCATTTCTCTTGATAATATTTCTTAATACCTTTAACTTTTTTTAGCTTTAGAATTTTTTATTTTAAACTTGGGGTCTCCTTTTTGAACTTGGGGTCTGGTAGACTGGAGAGGTCTGTTTCATTGTTCTTTCAGGGTATTTCTCTTTTAATTGAGAGTATTTCCTCTACTTTTTCATTTTACTTAAATTTCTTTGACTCTGTGAACTTAAGAGAAACATTTATCTACTGTGGTCTTTTTTTTTTTCTACTGTGGTCTTGATGGGCTGTTTCTATGTGGGAGCATCCCTGTGTAGACTGTGTAAGAGTAGTATTTTTGGTGTGAGGGTTGTTTTTGGTATGGATGCCTGCCTCATCTTTCCTCAGTGTGTGCTGGCAATTGTCCCATTGATATGGGGTGTGATTGTTGTTTTGGTGACCAGTGTCTGCAATGGATGTTTGGCAGGGTGTCCTCTTTGCTCTGTGGCTGTTATACCCCTGTTGTGGGCAGGGTCTTTCCCCAGTTTTTGGAGTAGAAGCTTCCAGATCTGGTTCTAAGCTGTGGTGTGAGGTTGGTGGGACTGTAGCGCTTCCACTGTGAAGAAGCCACTGAGTATTCCTCCCCAGGGGCTTTCTGCCAGGGATGCTCGATTCTGTAATGCTGACCATCACCCAGTATGCATGCCAACATAGTCTGTTGCTGATTGCACCACCCCCAGACCCATCCCCACTGTGTGAGCACTAATAAATGCCTGAGATGTCAGCACCACCCCTGGCATGTATGTACTCCCAAAGCCCACTGCTGCTGTAGCTATGCTCCTCTGTGAGCACACTGACAGTGGGCTCCTATGGTGGACCTATGCCACACTCTTTGCATGCTGATAATGGGGCTCCTATGGTGGGCCTGCACACCACCTTGTGTATTCCAAACAACCTGGACCACACTCTAGAACCTTCAGGCTGTCTCCACATAGCCAAACTGAGTCCTCCCCTCGGGTCTGTCCACTGAAGCCCAAGATTCAAAACCCAGCAGCTGCAGGCCCCAGTAGGTGCACATCTGGGGCTGAGAAGTGTGGCGACATGGCAGGCTGGTTTCTGTCTACCCTGCCTGGCAGAAAGCCAGCATCCGCATACTCCTCTACAGCAAAGCCCAGGTCACTCCAGCTATCTGTCCTTGTGGACACCACAAACGGCAAATTGGGTTCCCTGGGTGAGGGAAACTTTCCTCTTTGACAGCTCCCCCCCATGGGTGGAGGGCTCATCTCGATTCCTATTTTTTTTTCCCTTGCATCCTACCTGGCTATGTGGTATCTTTCTTGCAGTGTTGGTTGTTAAGAGATCTTCTGCAAGATTTCAGGTGGTATTCTGTGAGAGTTGTTCCACATGTAGATGTATTTTTGATGTGTTTGTGAGGGGAGGTGAGCTCCAAGTCTTTCTACTCCGCCATCTTGAGCTCTGCTATATAGCTAGACATCTCATGTTGACTTGAAATGCCACAGGCACTTCCATCTCTACATCCTAGTTCTTATTTATTTTATAACTGGAAGTTTGTACATTTTCACTGCCTTCATCGTATTTCTCCTCCCCACACTCTGAAGCTCAGGTAACCATATATCTGATCTCTTCTTCTGTGAGTCTGTTTGTTTTTGAAGTATAATTGACCTATAACGATATTTCAGTTTCTGTTATACAACATAGTAATTTGATATTTCTATATATTTAAAAATGAAGACCATGATAATTCTAGTTACAGTATGTCAACATCACATATTTATTGACAATATTCCCCACACTGTACATTTCATAACTGTGACTCAGTTATTTGCAACTGGAAGTTTGTATCTCTTAATTTTCCTTATCTATTTTTTTCCTTCCCCCAATGCCCTCCCCTCTGGCCAGCACCTGTTTCTTTATCTGTAACTCTGTTTCTGTTTTGTTATGTTCATTTGTTTTTTTTTTTTAATTCCACATTTAAGTGAAATCACACAGTATATGTCTTTCTCTGACTCATTTCATTTACCATAATTACCTTGAGGCCCATCTGTGTTGTCACAGATAGCAAATTTTCACTTTATTTTATGGCTGAGTAATATTCCATTATGTATATATTTATAACATCTTCTTTATCATTCATCTGTTGGTGGGCAGTTAGGTTGCTTCTATATCTTGTCTCTTGTAATAGTGCTGCAATGAATATAGAGGTACACATATATTTTCTAATTAGTGTTTTTGCATTCTTTGGATAAATACCCATGAATGGAATTATTGGATCATATGGTAGTTCTATTTTTAATTTTTTGAGGAATCTCTGTTCAGTTTTCCATATTGGCTGCACCAATTTATTTTCCCACCAACAATGCAGAAGTGTTCCCTCTTCTCCACATCTTCACTGACTCTTGTTCTTGTTGTCTTTTGTATAATACTTGTGACAGGTGTGAACTGATATCTCATTGTGGATTTGATTGCATTTCCCTGATGATACGTAATATTGAGCACCTTGTCATGTATCTGTTGGCCATGTGTATGAATTTTTTGGAAAACTGTCAGTTCAGATCTCCCCATTTTTAAAAAATTAATTAATAAATTAATTAATTTTTGGCTGTGTTGGGTCTTTGTTGCTGCTCGTGGGCTTTTTCTAGTTGTGGCGAGTGGGGGCTACTCTTCATTATGGTGCACATGCTTCTCATTGCAGTGGCTTCTCTTGTTACAGAGCACAGGCTCTAGGCATGTGGGCTTCAGTAGTTGTGGCACACAGGCTCAGGAGTTGTGGCTTGTGGGTTCAGTGGTTGTGGCACACAGGCTTAGTTGCTCCAGAGCATGTGGGATCTTCCCGGACCAGGGCTCAAACCCATGTCCCCTTCATTGGCAGGCAGATTCTTTTTTTCTTTTTTTAACATCTTTATTGGAGTATAATTGCTTTACAATGGTGTGTTAGTTTCTGCTTTATAACAAAGTGAATCAGTTATACATATACATATGTTCCCATATCTCTTCCCTCTTGCGTCTGCCTCCCTCCCACCCTCCCTATCCCACCCCTCTAGGTGGTCACAAAGCACCGAGCTGATCTCCCGTGCTATGCGGCTGCTTTCCACTAGCTATCTATTTTACATTTGGTAGTGTATATATGTCCATGCCACTCTCTCACCCTGTCACATCTTACCCCTCCCCCTCCCCATATCCTCAAGTCCATTCTCTAGTAGGTCTGTGTCTTTATTCCCGTCTTGCCACTAGGTTCTTCATGACCTTTTTTTTTCCCCTTAGATTCCATATATATGTCTTAGCATACTGTATTTGTTTTTCTCTTTCTGACTTACTTCACTCTGTATGACAGACACTAACTCCATCCACCTCATTACAAATACCTCCATTTCCTTTCTTTTTATGGCTGAATAATATTCCATTGTATATATGTGCCACATCTTCTTTATCCATTCATCCAACGATGGACATTTAGGTTGCTTCCATGTCCTGGCTATTGTAAATAGAGCTGCTATGAACATTTTGGTACATGACTCTTTTTGAATTATGGTTTTCTCAGGGTATATGCCCAGTAGTGGGATTGCTGGGTCATATGGTAGTTCTATTTTTAGTTTTTTAAGGAAACTCCATACTGTTCTCCATAGTGGCTGTATCAATTTACATTCTCACCAACAGTGCAAGAGAGTTCCCTTTTCTCCACACCCTCTCGAGCATTTATTGTTTCTAGATTTTTTGATGATGGCCATTCTGACCGGTGTGAGATGATATCTCATTGTAGTTTTGATTTGCATTTCTCTAATGATTAATGATGTTGAGCATTCTTTCATGTGTCTGTTGGCAATCTGTATATCTTCTTTGGAGAAATGTCTGTTTAGGTCTTCTGCCCATTTTTGGATTGGGTTGTTTGTTTTTTTGTTACTGAGCTGCATGAGCTGCATGGGCTGCTTGTAAATCTTAGAGATTAATCCTTTGTCAGTTGCTTCATTTGCAAATATTTTCTCCCATTCTGAGGGTTGTCTTTTCGTCTTCTTTATGGTTTCCTTTGCTGTGCAAAAGCTTTTAAGTTTCATTAGGTCTCATTTGTTTATTTTCGTTTTTATTTCCATTTCTCTAGGAGTTGTGTCAAAAAGGATCTTGCTGTGATCTATGTCAAAGAGTGTTCTGCCTATGTTTTCCTCTAAGAGTTTGATAGTGTCTGGGCTTACATTTAGGTCTTTAATCCATTTTGAGTTTATTTTTGTGTATGGTGTTAGGGAGTGTTCTAATTTCATACTTTTACATGTACCTGTCCAGTTTTCCCAGCACCACTTATTGAAGAGGCTGCCTTTTCTCCACTGTATATGCTTGCCTCCTTTATCAAAGATAAGGTGACCATATGTGCGTGGGTTTATCTCTGGGCTTTCTATCCTGTTCCATTGATCTATATTTCTGTTTTTGTGCCAGTACCAAACTGTCTTGATTACTGTAGCTTTGTAATGTAGTCTGAAGTCAGGGAGCCTGATTCCTCCAGCTCCATTTTTCGTTCTCAAGATTGCTTTGGCTATTCGGGGTCTTTTGTGTTTCCATACAAATTGTGAAATTTTTTGTTCTAGTTCTGTGAAAACTGCCAGTGGTAGTTTGATAGGGATTGCATTGAATCTGTAGATTGCTTTGGGTAGCAGAGTCATTTTCACAATGTTGATTCTTCCAATCCAAGAACATGGTATATCTCTCCATCTATTTGTATCATCTTTAATTTCTTTCATCAGTGTCTTATAATTTTCTGCATACAGGTCTTTTGTCTCCTTAGGTAGGTTTATTCCTAGATATTTTATTCTTTTTGTTGCAGTGGTAAACGAGAGTGTTTTCTTAATTTCTCTTTCAGATTTTTCATCATTAGTGTATAGGAATGTAAGAGATTTCTGTGCATTAATTTTGTATCCTGCTACTTTACCAAATTCATTGATTAGCTCTAGGAGTTTTCTGGTAGCATCTTTAGGATTCTCTATGTATAGTATCATGTCATCTGCAAACAGTGACAGCTTTACTTCTTCTTTGCCGATTTGGATTCCTTTTATTTCTTTTTCTTCTCTGAGTGCTGTGGCTAACACTTCCAAAACTATGTTGAATAATAGTGGTGAGAGTGGGCAACCTTGTCTTGTTCCTGATCTTAGTGGATATGGTGTCAGTTTTTCACCATTGAGGACAATGTTGGCTGTGGGTTTGTCATATATGGCCTTTATTATGTTGAGGAAATTTCCCTCTATGCCTACTTTCTGCAGGGTTTTATCATAAATGGGTGTTGAATTTTGTTGAAAGCTTTCTCTGCATCTATTGAGATGATCATTTGGTTTTTCTCCTTCAATTTGTTAATATGATGTATCACGTTGATTGATTTGTGTATATTGAAGAATCCTTGCATTCCTGGAATAAACCCCACTTGATCATGGTGTATGATCCTTTTAATGTGCTGTTGGATTCTGTTGGCTAGTATTTTGTTGAGGAATTTTGCATCTATGTTCATCAGTGACATTGGCCTGTAGTTTTCTTTCTTTGTGACATCTTTGTCTGGTTTTGGTATCAGGGTGATGGTGGCCTCATAGAATGAGTTTGGGAGTGTTCCTCCCTCTGCAATATTTTGGAAGAGTTTGAGAAGGATAGGTGTTAGCTCTTCTCTAAATGTTTGATAGAATTCGCCTGTGAAGCCATCTGGTCCTGGGCGTTTGTTTGTTGGAAGATTTTTAATCACAGTTTCAATTTCAGTGCTTGTGATTTGTCTGTTCATATTTTCTATTTCTTCCTGGTTCAGCCTCGGCAGGTTGTGCATTTCTAAGAATTTGTCCATTTCTTCCAGGTTGTCCATTTTATTGGCATAGAGTTGCTTGTAGTAATCTCTCATGATCCTTTGTATTTCTGCAATGTCAGTGGTTACTTCTCCTTTTTCATTTCTAATTCTATTGATTTGAGTCTTCTCCCTTTTTCTCTTGATGAGTCTGGCTAGTGGTTTATCAATTTTGTTTATCTTCTCAAAGAACCAGCTTTTAGTTTTATTGATCTTTGCTATTGTTTCCTTCATTTCTTTTTCATTTATTTCTGATATGATCTTTGTGATATCTTTCCTTCTGCTAGCTTTGGGGTTTTTTTGTTCTTCTTTCTCTAATTGTTTTAGGTGCAAGGTTAGATTGTTTATTCGAGATGTTTCCTGTTTCTTGATGTAGGCTTGTATTGCTATAAACTTCCCTCTTAGAACTGCTTTTGCTGCATCCCATAGGTTTTGGGTCATCGTGTCTCCATTGTCATTTGTTTCTAGGTATTTTTTGATTTCCCCTTTGATTTTTTCAGTGATCACTTCATTATTAAGTAGTGTATTGTTTAGCCTCCATGTGTTTGTATTTTTTACAGATCTTTTCCTGTAATTGATATCTAGTCTCATAGCATTGTGGTCGTAAAAGATACTTGATATGATTTCAATTTTCTTAAATTTACCAAGGCTTGATTTGTGACCAAGATATGATCTATCCTGGAGAATGTTCCATGAGCACTTGAGAAAAATGTGTATTCTGTTGTTTTTGGGTGGAATGTCCTCTAAATATCAATTAAGTCCATCTTGTTTAATGTATCATTTAAAGCTTGTGTTTCCTTACTTAGTTTCATTTTGGATGATCTGTCCATTGGTGAAAGTGGGGTGTTAAAGTCCCCTACTATGATTGTGTTGCTGTCGATTTCCTCTTTTATGGCTGTTAGTATTTGCCTTATGTATTGAGCTGCTCCTATGTTGGGTGCATAAATATTTACAATTGTTATATCTTCTTCTTGGATTGATCCCTTGATCATTATACAGTGTCCTTCTTTGTCTCTTGTAATAGTCTTTATTTTAAAGTCTATTTTGTGTGATATGAGAATTGCTACTCCAGCTTTCTTTTGATTTCCATTTGCATGGAATATCTTTTTCCATCCCCTCACTTTCAGTTTGTATGTGTCCCTAGGTCTGAAGTGGGTCTCTTGTAGACAGCATATATATGGGTCTTGTTTTTGTATCCATTCAGCCAGTCTGTGTCTTTTGGTGGGAGCATTTAAACCATGTACATTTAAGGTAATTATCAATATGTATGTTCCTATTCCCATTTTCTTAATGGAGTTTGGGGTTTGTTATTTTAGGTGTTTTCCTTCTCTTGTGTTTCTTGCCTAGAGAAGTTCCTTTAGCATTTGTTGTAAAGCTGGTTTAGTGGTGCTGAACTCTCTCAGCTTTTGCTTGTCTGTAAAGGTTTTAATTTCTCCATTAAATCTGAATGAGATCCTTGCTGCGTACAGTAATCTTGGTTGTAGGTTTTTCTTCTTCATCACTTTAAATATATCCTGCCACTCCCTTCTGGCTTGCAGAGTTTCTGCTGAAAGATCAGCTGTTAACCTTATGGGGATTCCCTTGTGTGTTATTTGTTGTTTTTCCCTTGCTGCTTTTAATATGTTTTCTTTATATTTAATTTTTGATAATTTGATTAATATGTGTCTTGGCGTGTTTCTCCTAGGATTTATCCTGTATGGGACTCTCTGTACTTCCAAGACTTGATTAACTATTTCCTTTCCCATATTAGGGAAGTTTTCAACTATAATCTCTTCAAATATTTTCTCAGTCCCTTTCTTTTTCTCTTCTTCTTCTGGGACCCCTATAATTCAAATGTTGGTGCATTTAATGTTGTCCCAGAGGTCTCTGAGACTGTCCTCAGTTCTTTTCATTCTTTTTTCTTTATCCTGCTCTGCAGTAGTTATTTCCCCCATTTTATCTTCCAGGTCACTTATCCGTTCTTCTGCCTCAGTTATTCTGCTATTGATCCCATCTAGAGTATTTTTAATATCATTTATTGTGTTTTTCATCATTGCTTGGTTCCTCTTTCGTTCTTCTACGTCCTTGTTAAATGTTTCTTGCATTTTGTCTATTCTATTTCCAAGATTTTGGATATCTTTACTATCATTATTCTGAATTCTTTTTCAGGTAGACTGCCTATTTCCTCTTCATTTGTTAGGTCTGGTGTGTTTTGACCCTGCTCCTTCATCTGCTGTGTGTTTTTGTGTCTTCTCATTTTGCTTATCTTACTGTGTTTGGGGTCTCCTTTTCACAAGCTGCAGGTTCGTAGTTCCCATTATTTTTGGTATCTGTCCCCAGTGGCTAAGGTTGGTTCAGTGGATTGTGTACGCTTCCTGGTGGAGGGGACTAGTGCCTGTGTTCTGGTGGATGAGGCTGGATCTTGTCTTTCTGGTGGGCACGTCCACGTCTGGTGGTGTGTTTTGGGGTGTTTGTGGCCTTATTATGATTTTAGGCAACCTCTCTGCTAATGGATGGGGCTGTGTTCCTGTCTTGCTAGTTGTTTGGCATAGGGTGTCCAGCACTGTAGCTTGCTGGTCGTTGAGTGAAGCCGGGTCTTGATGCTGAGATGGAGATCTCTGAGAGATTTTTGCCGTTTGGTATTATGTGGAGCTGGGAGGTCTCATGTGGACCAGTGTCCTGAAGTTGGCTCTCCCACCTCAGAGGCACAGCCCTGATGCCTGACTGGAGCACCAAGAGCCTTTTATCCACACTGCTCAGAATAAAAGGGAGAAAAAATAGAAAGAAAGAAAGAAAGAAAGAAAGAAAGAAAGAAAGAAAGAAAGAAAGAGGATAAAATAAAATAAAATAAAATAAAGCTATTACAATAAAAAATAAGAAAAAAATTATTAAGAAAAAATTTATTGAGAAAAAATATTTCTTGCCTTTTCTTGCCTTTTGGGAGGTTTGACGTCTTCTGCCAGTGTTCAGTGGGTGTTCTGTAGGAGCAGTTCCACTTGTAGATGTATTTCTAATGTATCTGTGGGAAGGAAGGTGATCTCTGTGTCTTACTCTTCCGCCATCTTGCCCAGACCCCCCGACAGGCAGATTCTTAACCACTGCACCACCAGGGAAGTTCCTTTCTGCCCATTTTTAATTGGGTTGTTTTTTTAATGTTGAGTTGTATGAATTCTTTATATATTTTGGATATTAACCACTTGTCAGATATATTGTTTGCAAATATATTCTCCCATTCTGTAAATGGATATTTTGTTATATTAATAATTGCCTTCACTGTGCAAAAGCTTTTTATTTTGATGTAGTCTCACTTGTTTATTTTTGCTTTTGTTCCCTTTTCCTGAGGAGATACATCTAAAAACATACCACAAAGACCAATATCAAAGAGCATACTGCTTATGTTTTCTTCCAGAAGTTTTATGGTTTCTGGTCTTATGTTTAATTCTTTAATCCATTTTGAATTTACTTTTGTGCTTGGTGTGAGAAAGTCATCCAATTTGATTCTTTTGCATGGAGCTGTACAGTTTTTCCAAAACTATTTATTGAAGAATATGTCTTTTCCTCATTATATATTCTTGCCTACTTTGTTGTAGATTAATTGCCTGGGTAAGTGTGGGTTCATTTCTGGGTTCTCTATTCTGTTCCACTAATCTATGTGTCTGTTTTTGTGCCAGTACCACACTATATTGGTGACTGTAGCTTTGTAGTGTAGTCTGAAGTCAGGAAGTGTGATACCTCTATTTTTGTTCTTTCTGAAGATTGTTTTAGCTATTTGTGGTTTTTTGGGTTTCCAATCAAATTTTAGAATTATTTGTTCTAGTTCTGTGATAAATGCCATTGGTATTTTTTTTTTAATTGTGGTATAGTCGCTTTACAATGTTTTGTTAGTTTCTGCTGTACATTGAAGTGAATCAGCTATATGTATACATATATCCCCTCATTTTTGGATTTCCTTCCCATTTAGGTCACCACAGAGCTTTGAGTAGAGTTCCCTTTGCTGTACAGTAGGTTCTCATTAGTTATATATTTTATACATAGCAGTGTATATATGTCAATCCCAATCTCCCAATTCACCAACTCCCCCCTTTCCCTCCTTCATGTCCATTCATTTGTTCTCTATGTCTGTGTCTCTATTTCTGCTTTGTAAATAGGTTCATCTGTACCATTTTTCTAGATTCCACATACATGCGTTAATATGATATTTGTTTTCCTTTTTCTGACTTACTTAAGTGTGTATGACAGTCCTTAGGTCCATCCATGTCTCTACAGTGACCCACTTTCGTTCCTTTATATGGCTGAGTAATACTCAGTTGTATATATGTACCACATCTTTATCCATTTACCTGTTTTTTTTTTTTTTTTTTTTTTTTTTTTTTTTTAGAATGCCTTAAAATTTTTATTTTCATTTTTAAAAATAAATGAAATCTACTCTAGATTTCATATTGTTTTAGAAGTATAGCACTTTCCCACTTTGAATTACTTAAGACCTAACACAGTTTTTAACACAATTAAAACATCTGTCCATCAGCTAGAAAGAATAACATAATGAGAAAAATCATAGGATATCATAATAGAAAAGAATTTCCCCCAAATATAAATTAATATATACCCCTCTAAAATTGTTAAATAATACAAAACAGTTTCAAGAAAAAAGTAAAAAAACAAAAACAAAAAACCACGTGCAATTCCTCTTTGCAGAGATAACCACTCTGAACAGTGGACGGACACACACACACACTCCTGTGAACATGGAATCAGGCTCCATACGCTGCTGTGGAAACTCTTTTATCACTCAACAGGTTTTTTCGTGGTCCATTTACCTGTTGATGGACATTTAGTTTGCTTCTATGTCCTGGATATTGTAAGTAGTGCTGCAATGAACATTGGGGTACATGTGTCTTTTTGAATTATGGTTTTCTCAGGGTATATGCCCAGTAGTGGGATTGCTGTGCCATATGGTAGTTCTATTTTTAGTTTTTTAAAGAACCTCCATACTGTTTTCCATAGTGGCTGCATCAATTTACATTCCCACCAATAGTGTAAGAAGGTTCCCTTTTCTCCACACCCTCTCCAGCATTTATTGTTTGTAGATATTTTGATGATGGCCATTCTGACCAGTGTGTGAGGTGATACCTCTTTGTAGTTTT
This sequence comes from Balaenoptera ricei, assembly GCF_028023285.1. NCBI lineage: Eukaryota > Metazoa > Chordata > Mammalia > Artiodactyla > Balaenopteridae > Balaenoptera > Balaenoptera ricei. The sequence continues at coordinate 115,449,507 of NC_082642.1, forward strand.
GATTTGCATTTCTCTAATAATTAGTGATGTTGAGCATCTTTTCACGTGCCTCTTGGTCATCTGTATGTCTTCTTTGGAGAAATGTCTGTTTAGGTCTTCTGCCTATTTTTTGATTGGGTTGTTTGTTTTTTAAATATTGAGCTGTATAAGCTGTTTGTATACTTTGGAGATCAATCTCTTGTCAGTTGCTTCATTTGCAAATATTTTTTCTACCATTTTGAGGGTTGTCTTTTTGTCTTGTTTATGGTTTCCTTTGCTGTACAAAAGCTTTTAAGTTTAATTAGGTCCCATTTGTTTGCTTTTGTTTTTATTTTCGTTACTCTAGGATGTGGGTCAAAAAATATCTGGCTGTGATTTATGTCAAAGAGTGTTCTTCCTATGTTTTCCTCTAAGAGTTTTATAGTGTCTGGTCTTACATTTAGATTTTTAATCCATTTTGAGTTTATTTTTGTGTATGGTGTTAGGGAGCATTTTAATTTCATTGTTTTACATGTAGCTGTCCAGTTTTCCCAGCATCATTTATTGAAGAGACTGTCTTTTCTCCATTGTATATTCTTGCCTCCTTTGTCATAGGTTAGTTGACCATAGGTGTGAGGGTTTATCTCTGGGCTTTCTATCCTGTTCCATTGATCTATATTTCTGTTTTTGTGCCATTTCATACTGTCTTGGTTATTGTAGTTTTGTAGTATAGCCTGAGGTCAGGGAGCCTGATTCTTCAGCCCCATCTTTCTTTCTCAAGATTGCTTTGGCTCTTCGGGGAGCAGGAGTTCTTCTTCTGGAACCCCTATAATTCGAATATTGGTTTGTTTAATGTTGTGCCAGTTGTCTCTGAGACTGTCCTCATTTCTTTTCATTCTTTTTTCTTTGTTCTGCTTTGTGGCGGTTATTTCCACCATTCTGTCTTCCAGCTCACTTATCCGTTCTTCTGCCTCAGTTATTCTACTATTGATTTCTTCTAGTGTATTTTTCATTTCAGTTATTGTGTTGTTCGTCACTGTTTGCTCTTTACTTCTTCTAGGTCCTTGTTAAACATTTCTTGTATTTTCTCAGTCCATGCCTCCATTCTATTTCCAAGATCTTGGATCATCTTTACTATCATTACTCTGAATTCTTTTTCAGGTAGATTGCCTATTTCCTCTTCATTTGTTTGGTCTTGTGTGTTTTTAGCCTGTTTCCTAATCTGCAACATATTTCTCTGTCTTCTCATTTTGTCTAACTTACTGTGTTTGAAGTCTCCTTTCCTCAGGCTGCAGTGTCGTAGTTCCTCTTGCTTCTGGTTTCTGGCCCCTGGTGGGTGAGCTTGGTCCAGGGACTTGTGTAGCCTTCTTGTTGGGAGGGACTGGTGGCTGTGTTCTGGTGGGTGGAGCTGAGTCTTGTCCCTCTGATGGGCAGGACCGCATCAGGTGGTGTGTTTTGGGGTGTCTGTGAGCTTAGTATGTCTTTAGGCAGCCTGTCTGCTGATGGGTGGGATTGTGTTCCTGTCTTGCTAGTTGTTTGAAAATGAGGCATCTAGCACTGGAGCTTGCAGGCAGTTGGGTGGACCCGGGTCTTGCAGTTGAGATGGAGACCTCTGGCAGAGCTCTCGCTGATTAATATTCCTTGGGGCTGGGAGTTCTTTGGTGGTCCAGCGTCTGGTTCTCTTACCACAGAGGCTCAGGCTTGACCCCTGGCTGGAGAACCAAGATCCTGCAAGCTGCATGGTGTGGAAGAGAAAAGAAAAAAAAAGTGTGTGTGGTGGGGGGAGAAAACAAACAGACAAACAAACCCCCTAGACAAATGATAAAAGCAAAATCAAACAAACAAGACAAACACACACACACAAAAACAAAGAAAAAAGAAACAGAAAAGAACCACCAAACAAATAAAAGAACTCTAAAATTCAATGAAACAATATAAGTAAACTAACAAAAACAAAAAACAAATCAAAAGCAGAAAGCAAACTAAAAAAAAGCAAAGAAAGCATAAAACAAATACACAAGTATGATAAAAAAAGATAAAAAAACAGGACAAAAGAAAGAAAAAAACAAACGGAACAAACACAAAACAATGAAAAACTAAAGTAAAAATAGGAGAGTGAAAAATACAGTTAAAAGATAGAAACAAAACAAAACAAAGGAAAAACACAAAACAAGGAAAAAACACAACAAAAAAGTTAAATAAAAATAGAAAAAATATATTAAAAATTTAAAAAATGAAGAGAAAAGAAACAGTAAATAAAAATAATTGAAAGACAATAAAAACAATGACAGAACAAAATGAAACAATAAAAATAATATTAATAATATTTTCCTGTTGCCTCAGCTGTCAGTGTCCTTGCCCCCTCAGTGAGCTACAGCCAATCCGTGCCTCCCCAGAAGGTCCTCCAATACCTCTAGGAAGGTCTCTGGCCCTACTATGGGGTCAGCTCAGACTCTGAACTGGCCCAACTCCTGCTTTGTACACATGTACTTGCCCCCAAAGTCCACAATTGTTAAAGCTAGAACAGTCTCAATTGTGGGAATACTCATTGTCTATTCAGATATTCCACAAATTCAAGGTTTATCAAGCCAATTGTGGGGATTTAATCTGCAGCTCTTGTGGCTGCACAGAGTGATTTCTGATCCTCTTCTTAATTGCACTGCCCCTAGGGCTCAGCTTTGGTTTTGGCCCCACCTCTGTGTTTGGCCCACCCTCAGATGTCTGTTCCCCACCCAGGCGAGAGGGGGTGAAAGCAGCAGCTGATTGAGGAGCACTTACTCTCTCAGGCCAGGAAGGAGGAGTATGGCAGTCACAATTGGGATTGTGGGGAGTGCCTGTGGTGGCAGAGGCCAGCAGGAAGTTGCAACAGCCTGGGGTTTTCTGTGCAGTCTCGCAGGGAAGTTGGCTCTGGATCTCGGGACCTCAGCTGTGGTGGGCCGCACAGTCTCCTGGGAAGGTGTGGGCAGTGATCTGCTCTTTCTCACAGGACCCTCAGTGGCAGCGACGGCAGTGATAGCAGTCTGTATCTGCCTCTGGGGTCCGAGAAAGCAGCTGAGGCTCGTGTGTGCCCCTGGAGGTCATGTAGGTGGTGCCCTGCCACCTGTGAGCACACAGAGAAAGAATCTCCTATGGAGGGGCCATCCCTCTCCTTGCACACCCCCCAACAATGGTCCCTTGCCTCTCTGGTGGGCCCAGGCTTCTTCCCGGACTGCCTCAGCTGAGGTGCACCACACTGTAGCCCCCTCAGGCTGTCTTCATGCAGCTAACCCCAGTCCTCTCCCTGGGGTCTGACCTCCAAAGCTGGAGCCTCAGCACCCCGCCCTCACCTGCCCCAGCTGGCTAGCAGACAAGCATCTCAGGCTGGTTAGCACTGACTCTCTATGCAGGCTTCTCTCTGCTTTGTCCTCCACACACCTGTTTCTGTGCTCCTCTGAGGCTCTGAAGCTCCCTCCCCCCACGGCCCCATCAGTGAGGGGGTTTCCCAGTGTGCAGAAATTTTTCCTCCTTCACAGCTCCCTCCCAGAGTTGCAGGTCCTGTCCCAATTCCTTTTTCTCTTTTTTTCCCTTTTTTGTTTTGCCCTACCCAGTTATGCAGAGATTTTCTTGCCTTTTTGGAAGTCTGAGGTCTTCCAGCATTCAGTAAATGTTCTGTGACAGTCGTTCCACATGTAGATGTATTTTTGATGTATCTGTGGAGAGAAGGTAAGCTCCACGTCTTACTCCTCTGTCATCTTGAAAGTTCCCACCATTGGTATTTTGAAAGGGATTGCATTGAATCTGTAGATTGCTTTGGGTAGTATGGTCATTTTAACAATATTAGTTCTTCCACTCAATGACTATTGTATATCTTGCCATCTGTTTGCGTTTTCTTTTCTTTTCTTTCTTTTTGAATTTTATTTTATTTATTTATTTTTATACAGCAGGTTCTTATTAGTTATCTATTTTATACATATTAGTGTATGTATGTCAATCCCAATCTCCCAATTCATCCCACCACCTCCACTCCCGTTTGTGTTTTCTTCAATTTCTTCCATCAGTGTCTCATAGTTTTCAGAGGAAAGGTCTTTTACCTCCTTAGGTAGATTTATTCCTAGGTATTTTATTCTTTTTGATGGGATTGTTTTCTTGGTTTCTCTTTCTAATACTTTTTCTTAGTGTACAGAAAATGAAACAGAGTACCAAAATAATGCTGTTCAAAAAAGACTCAAGTTGCCATTTTTGGCTTTGAGGTTAGGGGAAGGAGTCACAAGACAGAAAATGTGGGCAGTAGGGAAACAGATTCTCCTCTGAACCAACAAAAGGAGTTCATTGAGACCCATTTTGTACTTCTGATCTCCAGAAACAGAGGATGGGCCAAGATGGGGGAGTAGAAAGACCCTAAGCTCACCTCTTCTCATGAGCACACAAAAAATCACAAGTATCTACAGAACAATCATTGATGTAGAAGACTGAAACTTACCATAGAAGATCTTCCAGAACTAAGGAGATAAGGAAGAAACCACAATGATATGGTTAAGAGGGGCAGACTCATGATATAATCAAGTCCCAAACCCCGGGTGGGTGACCCACAAACTGGAGAATAATTGTACTGCAGAGGTTTTCCCACAGGAGTGAGAGTTCTGAGCCCCATGTTGGCCTCCCCAGCATGGGCTTCCTGCACAGGGAAGATGAACCCCCAGAGTATTTGGGTTTGAAGGCCATTGGGACTTAATTTCAGGAGTCCCATAGGACTAGAGGAAATAGAGTCATCACTCTTAAAGGGTGCACACAAAATCTCATATTCACCAGGACCCAAAGCAAAAGCAGTAATTTGATAGAAGCCTGGATCAGACATACCTGCTGGTCTTGGAGAGTCTCCTGGAGAGGCAGGGGACAGCTGTGGCTCACCTTGGGGACACAGACACTGGCATCAGCCATATTTGGGAACTTCCTACCATGTGGACACTGGTGCCATCATTGGATCCTCCCTCTAGCTCATTAGCACCAGGACATGACCCACCCAACAACCTTTAGGCACCAGTGCTGGGAAGTCTCAGGCCGAACAACTAACTGGGGGGGACACATCTCCACCCACCAGTGACAGGCTGCCTGAAGACTTCCAGAGTACACAGCCATCTCTAGACATGCCTCTAGAAAAGTCCCTGCTGACCAGAGGGCTAAGACCCAGCTCCACCCACCATCGGGCAGGCACAGGCTCTTCCCTCCAAGAATCCTGCTCTAGCCTCTAGACCAGCCTCACCAATCAGGGGGCAGACACCATACACAAGGAAACCACAAACCCATAGCCTGCAGACCCAGCTCACCCACAGCAGGCCGGACCATACCCTGGAGCAATGGGGCCCTGGCCCTGCCCACTAGCAGGCAAACACAAGTTTCAGGACACCTCGGACACCATACCCAACTGTGTTAGGAAACAGCCCCACCCCTACCTGTGATATGACACCAGCTCTGGTATCCCTGGGCCCTGCAGCCAAACTACAGGACATGGCTCTACCTGCCAGTAGTTCAGCACTAAGCTGAGGTCCTGGCTTCACCCTCAAGTGGGTGGGCAATAGCCCTCTGAAGTTCTGGACCCTGACTGAGCTCACCACTGAGCTAACATTAACCCTGAGGTCCCCTGGGGTTCTGCAGTCAGCCACTGTTGACCAAGCCCAGCTAACCAGCAGACATCAACATCCACACAAGGCAGGGCCTGGCAACCAACTGGGTTAAGGGCCAACAAAGCCTACCAGACTGCCCACATAGTCAGCCTACCACAGCAGAAGGATGCATACAGCCCTCTTAGGGGGAACCCGCAGAGCATATAGCTTGGATGACAAAAGGGGAGTGTGCTGCTTGGATGTATAGGTCATCTCCAACAGAAGGCCACTGCTCCAAGGTTGAGATACATAACTAACTTACAATATACTTAAAAATACAAATAGTACCTTAGACAAAATGAGGTGGCAGAGGAAACTGTTCAAGAAAAAGGAACAAGATTAAGCACCAGGAGAAGAACTAAGTGAGGTGGAGATGGACAATCAGGAGATGAGAAAGAGTTCAGAGTAATGATCCTAAACTGGATCAAAGAACTTGTGAGAAGAATGGATGCATAGAGTGAGAAGTTAGAAGTATTTAACAAAGAGTTAGAAAATATAGAGAACAACCAAACAGAGGTGAAGAGTACAATAACTGAAATGAAAAATACACTAGAAAGAATCAATAGTAGATTAAATGATACAGAGGAACAGATCAGTGTGTTGGAAGACAGAGTAGTGGAAGTCATTGGCACTGAACAGAAAAAAAGAAAAAAGAATGAAAGGAAATGAAGACAGTTTAAGAGACCTCTGACACAACACCAAGTACCCTAACATTCACATTATAGGGGTCCCAGAAGAAGAGAGAGAGAAAGGGGCTGAAAATGTATTTGAAAACATAATAGCTGAAAACTTCCCTAACCTGGGAAAGGAAACTGTCACCCAAATTCAGGAAGCACCAAGATTCCAATACAGGATGAATCCAAAGAGGAACACACCAGGACACACTGTGAATAAAATGACAAAAGTTAAAGAGAGAATATTAAAAGCAGCGAGGGAAAAGCAACAAATATCATACAAGGGAATTCTCATAAGGCTATCAGCTTATTTTTTTTAACAGAAACTCTGTATGTTAGAAGCAAGTGGCATAATATATCAATATTTAAAGTGATAAAAGGGGGAAGCCTACAACCAAGAATACTCTACACAGCAAGGCCCCTGTTCAGATTTGATGGAGAACTCAAAAGCTTCACAGACAAGCAAAAGTTAAAAGAATTTGGCATCACCAAATAAGCTTTACTACAATTCCTGCAAGAAGTTTTCTAGGAGAAAAACAAAAGGGTGGAACTAAAAACAAGACCATTATAAAATGAAAAAGCTCACTGGTAAAAGCAAACATACAGTAATGATAGGAAATCATCCACACACAAATCTAGTAAGGAGGTGAAAAACAAAGTAATACAAATCATCTATATCTACAATAAGCAGTTAAGGGATACATAAAACAATTAAATGTAAAATATGATATCAAAAACAGTAATCATGAGGAGAGTAGAGTACAAATGCAGGTTTTTAAAAATGCGTTTGAAGTTTAGAGATCAGTAAACTAAAATAATCATATATATACACATATGTACATACACACACACACACACACACACACACACACCTCATGGTAACCAAAAAAAAATCTATAATAGATATACACACAAAAAAGGAAATGGAATCTAAACATAACACTAAAGATAGTCATCAAATCACAAGAGAAGAAAAGAAAAAGAAAGGGAAAAAAAAGACCTATAAGAATAAACCCAAAACAATGATCAAAATGGCAATAAGAACATACATATCAATAATTACCTTAAATGGAAATGGAATAAATGCCCCAACCAAAAGACATAGAGTGACTGAATGGATACAAAACAAGACCGGTATGTATGCTGTCTGTAGAAGACTCACTTTAGATCTAGAGAAACACACAGACTGAAAGTGAGGGGATGGGAAAAGATATTACATGCAAATGGAAATCAAAAGAAAGCAGGTGTAGCAATACTTATATCAGACAAAATCTACTTTAGTATGAAGACTGTTACAAGAGACAAGGAAGGACACTACATAATGATCAAGTGATTGACCAACCCAAGAAGAAGATATAACAATTGTAAATATATATGCACTCAACATAGGAGCATCTCAATATACGAGGCAAATGTTAACAGACATAATAGGAGGAGACAGTAACACAATAATAGTAGGGGAATTTAACACCCTACTTATAGGTGGACAGATTATCCAGACAGAAAGTCAATAAGGAAACATTGCCTTTAAGTGACGCATTAGACTAGATGGACTTTATTAATATATATAAAGCATTCTATCCAATCGTAGCAGAATACACATTTTTTTCATGTGCACATGGAATATTCTCCAGGATAGATCACATGCTAGGCCACAAAACAAGCCTCAGTAAATTTAAGAAAATTGAAATCACACCAAGCATCTTTTCCAACCACAATGCTATGCAATTAGAAATCAACTACAAGAAAAAAAACTGCAAAAAAACCACAAACATGTGGAGGCTAAACAATATGCTACTAAACAACCAAAGGATCACTGAAGAAATCAAAGATGGAAATTGAAAAATACCTAGAGACAAATGAGAACTAAAACATGACATTCCAAATCCTATGGGATGCAGCAAAAGCAGTTCTAAGAGGGAAGTTTATAGCAATACAAGCTTAACTTAAGAAAGAAGAAAAGTCACAAACAACATAAACCTATACCTAAAGGAACTAGAAAAAGAAGAAAAAACCCCAAAGATAGTAGAAGGAAGAAATCATAAAAATCATAAAAAATACATAAAATGGAGATTAAAAAACAATAGGAAAGATCAGTGAAACTAAGATCTGGTTCATTGAAAAGATAAACAAAATTGATGAACCTTTAGCCAAACTCATCAGAAAAAAAAAACAGAGAGGGCCCAAGTCAGTAAAATTAGAAATGAAAAAGGAGAAGTTACAACTGACACCACAGAAATACATAGTATCTTAAGAGACTACTGTGAACAAGTATGTGCCAATAAAAGGGACATTTTGGAGGAAATGGACAAATTCTTAGAAAGGTACAAGCTCCCCAAACTGAACCAGGAAGAAATAGAAAACATAAACAGACCAAATACCAGTAATGAAATGGAATCAGTAATTGAAAAACTCCTGACAAAAATAATGTCTAGGACAAGATGGCTTCACAGGTGAATTCTACCATACATTTAGAGAAGAGTTATCAACTATACTTTGGAACCGTTTCAAAAAAATTGCAGGTGAAAGAGCACTTCTGAACTCATTCTATGAGGTCAGCATCACCCTGATACCAAAACCAGACAGAGATATCACAAAAAAAGAAAATTACAGGCCATTATCACTGATGAACATGGATGAAAAAATCCTCAACAAAATCTTAGCAAACTGAATCCAGCAATACATTAAAAGAATCATACACCATGATCAACTGGGATTTATCTAAGGGATGCAAGAATGGTTCAATACCCACAAATCAATCAATGTGAGACACCACATTAACAAACTGATGAATAAAAATTACATAATCATCTCAAAATATATATAGAAAAAGCTTTTGATAGAATTCAATGTACACTTATGATAAAAACTCTCCAGAACATAATAAAACCTGTATATGAGAAATCCACAGCTAACATCATACTCAATGGTGAAAAGCTGAAAGCATTTCCTCTAATATCCAGAAAGAGACAAGGATGCCCACTCCTACCACTTCTATTTAACATAGTTTTGGAAGTCCTAGCCACATCAATCAGAGAAGGAAAAGAAATAAAGATATCCAAATTGGAAAGGAAGAAGTAAAAATGTCACTTTTGGCAGATGATGTGATACTATATCAATATATAGAAAATCCTAAAAACACTGCCAGAAAAGTACTAGAGCTCATCAATTAATTTGGTAGAGTTGCAGGATAAAAAATTCATATACAGAAATCTGTTGCATTTCTGTACAGTAACAATGAAGTGTCAGAGAGAAATCAAGGAAACAATCCCATTTACCATCACATCAAAAAGAACAAAATACCTAGGAATAAACCTACCTAAGGAAGTAAAGGTCCTGTACTTGGAAAACTATGAGACCTGATGAAATAAGCAGAAGACAATGTAAACAGATTGAAAGATATACTGTGTTCCTTTATTGGAAGAATTAATATTGTTAAGATGAGCATAATAACCAAGGGAATCTACAGATTCAATGCAATCCCCATCAGAATACCAGTGGCATTTTTCACAAAACTAGAACAAAATATTTAAAATTTGTATGGAAACATGAAAGGCCCAGAATAGCCAAAACAATCTTGAAAAAGAACTGAACTTGAGGAATCATGCTGCCTGTCTTCAGAGTATACTACAAGGATACAGTAATCAAAATTACTGCCTAAAAACAGACACATAGAATAATGAAACAGAGTAGAAAGCCCATAAATAAACCCACTCACTTATGGTCAATTAATCTATGACAAAAGAGGCAAAAATATACAATGGAGAAAAGACATTCTCTTCCAGAAGTGAGGTTGGGAAAACTGGATAGCTGCATGTAAAAGAATGAAATTTGAACATTCTTTGACATAATATATAAAAATAAACTCAAAGACCTAAATGTAAGACCACATACTATAGGAAAACATAGGTAGAACCCTCTTTGCCATAAATTGCAGCAATTTTTTTTTGGATTCAACTCCTAAAGCAAAGGGAAAAAGGCAAAATTAAACAAATGGGACCTAATTAAAAGATTTTGCAAAGGAAAGGAAATCATGGACAAAACAAAAAGACAACCTACTGAATGGGAGAACATATTTGCAAGTGATATGACTGATAAGGGATTAATATCCAACATATATAAACATCTCATACCACTCAACATCAAAAAAACAAACAACCCAATAAAAAAAATAAGCAGAAAATCTGAATAGACGTTTTTCCAAAGAGGAAATGCAGATGGCCAACACGGACGTGAAAAGATGCTCAACATCACTAATAGTCAGGGAAATGCAAATCAAAACTACAATGAGTCATCACCTCACATTGATATGAATGGCTATTATCAAAAACAACACAAATAACAAATGTTGGTGAGGATGTGGAGAAAAGGGAATCCGTGTGCACTTTTGGTAGGAATGTATCGATAAATTGATGCAGGCACTCTGGAACACAGTAAGGACATTTCTCAAAAAAGTAAAAATAGAACTACCATATAACCCAGCCATTCCAATTCTGGGTTATATATCTGGAAAAAACAAAAACATTAATTCAAAAAGATACATGCACGCCCGTGTTTATAGCAGTGTTATATATAATTGCCAAGACATGGAAACAACCTAAGTTTCCATCAACATATGAATGAATAAAGAAGATGTGGTCATATATATACAGTTGGATACTACTCAGCCATGAAAAAGAATGAAATTTTGCCATTTGCTGCATTATGGATGGCTTTGGAGGGCATTATGCTAAGTGAAATAAGTCAGACAAAGACAAATACTGTATGATATCACTTATAATGTGGACTCTAAAAAATACAACGAACTAGTGAATATGACAAAAAGGAAGCAGACTCACAGGTATAGAGAACAAAATAGTGGTTACCAGTGGAGAGGTGAGGGATGAGTAGTATAGGGGTGGGGGAGTGGGAGGTACAAACTATTGGGTGTAAGATAGGCTACCAGGATGTACTGTATAACATGGGGAACATAACCAATATTTGTAATAACTGGAAGTGGAGTGTAACCTTTAAAAATTGTATAGAAATTAAAAATTAAAAAAATAAAAATGGTGACCTTTAATTGAATTCTTATTAAAAAATTAAATCACTGTAGAGGACAGTTTGGGGAAAATTGGGAAAAGTTCAAATGTGAACTTCATACTTGGTGTTGTTAAATTACTTAGGGATTAGAATGATATTATCATAAATAGGAAATGTCTATATTCTTTTCAGATGTATGTTGAAGTGTTTATGGGTAAACTTCATAATGTCATCATACACACACACATTAAATGTATGTATACGTACACATTTGGAGATAGCTTACCAGTCAAATGTAAAATGTTTCAATTATTTAATTTTGACTTAAAAATATCTATGGGCATTCTCTTAACTTCATTATGTTTGAAATTTTACAAAACAAATTTGGCAGAAAAATGTCATTGATCTACATCATTCTTGAATCTCTGCCCTATTTCCCTGCCCACTAGACAGCTTAGCTTCTTTGAAGTTTTCCTCTCCTGCTATTTTTACTTCTTTATGCTATGTATAATATGACTTAGTGGCTAAGAACATGGATTCTGGAGCTAGATAGCCTGGGTTTGATTCCTAAGCTCCACCTTAGTATTTCTGTGGATAAATTATGGAACATCTCTGTCCTTAATATTTTTTTTTTTTTTTTTTATGAAATACACTGGTACCCAGACAGTTAATTTCTTGGAGGGTTTGTCATTCTTTTTTTTTTTTTTTTAAGAAATTCACGTTCTTTTATTTATTTATTTATTTATTTATTTATTTATTTATTTTTTTGGCTGTGTTGAGTCTTCGTCTCCGTGCGAGGGCTCCCTCCAGTTGCGGCAAGTGGGGACCACTCTTCATCGCGGTGCGCGGGCCTCTCACCATCGCGGCCTCTCCTGTTGCGGAGCACAGGCTCCAGACGCGCAGGCTCAGCAATTGTGGCTCACGGGCCCAGTTGCTCCGCGGCATGCGGGATCCTCCCAGACCAGGGCTTGAACCCATGTCCCCTGCATTGGCAGGCAGATTCTCAACCACTGCGCCACCAGGGAAGCCCCATGTCCTTAATATTTTTTATGTGGAGTTATATGAAATTAAAATGGTGTAATGAAGGTAAAAGACAATAGATGTGATGAGTAGCTGATTGGGTACTGATGAAAAGTAATTTGTAAGCTAAATAATATCTGAGGATTATTTTAAAATAGACTATAATAATAAGAGGTAAGTCAAGAGACATGAATGTGCCAATTAACATTTATTCAGTTACATATAATGCATCTCTACCAAACAAGGTTAAAAGTAAGACGATCTGGGACTTCCCTGGGGGTCCAGTGGTTAAAACTGCGCCCTTCCACTGCAGGGGGTGCGGGTTCCACCCCTGATTGGGGAACTAAGGTCCTGCATGCCATGCGGCACTGCCAAAAAATAAAAAAAGAAAAAAGAAGAAAGAAGATCTGTTGGATTATAAAACCAGATGAATAGTTTATTCCAGTGACTCTGGGCCTGTTTCTCCATGATTTCCTCACCTATGCCCTCCATTGTGTATTGACTTCATCTCTGGGCTGGTTTCCCTCTTGATGGCAAAATGGACGTAGACTGTGCCAGATACAATATCCACACACCATGACATTCAGGGGGAGAAACACTGCCTATTTTGTGGACGTCTTTTCAAATAAATGATACATATTTCCCAGAATCTTTTAGAAAACCAATTGTTTTGTCTCATTGGCCCCAAATAAGTCACATGTTCTTCCCGTAACAAACCTCTGGTATTCAGTGTTGCTAAGGGTTGGGGTGGGTGGTGCAGAAATACATTTTTAAAAAAATCATGGTATCCTTAGAAAAGGGAAACTAAGTCAATGCATGCAAGTCTGAAAACTAAAAAGCTCTATTATAATAGATAGTGAATATAGGACGTAGAGCATCCCTCCAATTCAGAGCTCCTCAAAATTTTTGGTATCTAGATTCCTTTTTGCTTATAATGTGTCTTATGACTATAAAGAGCTTTGTTTATGTGGATTATACCTATCCATATTTACAATATTAGAAATTTAAACCAAGAAGTTACAATTTATTAATTCATTCAAAAATAAAAATAATAAGCCTAGTACATATTTATTTACATAATTATATTAGAACATACTGAAGGAAATGTTTATTGAATGGCCAAATGTGTTAGGTACCTTATTAAGTATTGGTGATATAATATCAGTTATATCATGTTTGATATCACAGGAAGAAGATAGACCTTCACTTTATTATCCAACAGTTACAATTTACTATTTTTTTTTTAATGTTCCCCTTATCTGTACACTCTTCTCCTTTTAGAGTATTCTCCAGTTTCCGTTCTCCTCATCTAATATATGTATTATTGAAGTTAGTCTTCTTGCTTTAGGGCTCTTTCCAATCAGTTGCAAGATCAGGTTTCTGAAATGTACAATCATATTACTCTGCTCCAAGGAGGCTTCAGTGTCTGATGGCTCTAAGATAAATTCAGGTTCCTTAGAGTGGCATTTAAGAGACAGTAACCTGACCCACTTCCCCCCTTTTCCCCACATTCACCAGCAGCTCTCCCCAATAGGTTTGTCTAATTTCTGACTCTGTTCCATGGTTCAGCTTCCACATCCCCCACTTCCAGTGCCACACTCCTTTCCATAAACATTGACTCTGGTTGTAACCATTCTTGTTTTCCTCCAAATATCATTTCCCCCCATTTTTAAGGCACATTTTACTTCTGATGCAACTTAAGAGCTAAATACCCTAGGCTACAAGGATCTCCACTTTCTGAACTCCCAAGCATGTGGGGAAAAGGTAGTACTGATTCAAATTCTAGCTGAATCCTATGACCAGGATGAACTTGGGCAAGCTCCTCAATATTTCAAAGTATAAGATTTTCACTGATGAAAATCTTGAAAAATCACATCTAATAAATTGGTAGGTAATATATATGAAAGGTCTAACTTAGCACCAAACAGAGAGTAGGTTCTTAGTAAATTATTTTTCCTTCCATATTTGCACATGTAAAGATCCATAAATATTATTGTTTAGATACTTAAATTTTTACTATTTTTTGCCTCATTTTTGCTTGATCAGGACCTGCAGCTTTTTGTTAATGCTATGCATATATCAGTAATTTACCTTGTAAATAGTCCAAGTTGGTGGTATTCCTGATAACAAGCAAGACAAGTAGTAATATCAGAGAGAAAAACCTTTATTTAAGAATATATTCAGGTATTTCACTGTCATATATGATGGTCAACCAGTCAAACTATATGAAAATATCAAATCCATAGTGATGTCAATATAAATAGCACCACCTTCAAGTACATATTTATAAATCACAAATGTACAGATACTGTATTTCAGAGAACTTGAGAGAAAATTGACTAATACTAAAGAGGAAAATGTTGATTAGTGAATATATATTCTGTGTGATTTCATGTTCAAACATAATCTGTTGAACAAACTCAAAATTGAGAATCCGATGAAATAGTTTACTACTGTCACATGGTGTTGCTTAAGAGAAGACTAATATTTGAGAACTTGGGATATGGGGGAGTTGTAAGATTATGCCTTGGCATTCCAGAAATTTGCCAAAAATATTAAATGGAGTAGACCTTTATATGTATTGACTTCAATTCCTAGCATTTGTTGAATTTGTTGAAAATTGTAACTTATTATAGTCTGAAACATAGTTACTAGTGTATTACACCCTGACATAATTGTGACCTCAAGGGTAATTATTTAGTTCGTTCCTGATGGAACCAAATAGCTTAGATTTTGGAACGCATTTTACCATACTCTCTTCTTTTGAACTTGTTCATTTGACTGACATATCATCATGTTTTAGTAATTTAATGTTATATATGATATGGCCATTTTCTATTTTCTCAGTATTCCTTCATTTTGAAAAAGGTTTAATGACATTAAAATCAGTTGTCTATATGGGATGATAATTTGTTTCATAATGTTATGAAGTCTTCTTCATAATTTTTTTCACAACATTTATTACTTCCTTATTTCTTAGACTATAAATAAAAGGGTTTAATAAGGGAATCACTAGAGTATAAAAAATGGCAACAGGTATATCTTTATCTTCTTCATTACCTGACTTTGGTAGAACATACATGAAAAGAAGAGAACCATAGAATAATGAGACAGAGAGAAAGTGGGATGCACAAGTAGATAAGGCTTTGCCTTTTCCCTCTTTGGATTTCATCTTGAAAATTGTGAAAAGTATGAAAAGGTAAGAGATTATTACTATAGTAATAGTGAAGATTAAAACTGACCCTGCAAAGATAAACAGCAACAATTCATTGATATAAGTATCCACACAGGAGAGCCTGTATAATGGAAGGACATCACAAAAAAAGTGTTTGATTTGATGAGATCCACAGAAAGTTAACCTGAACAGAAACCCTATTTGAATCGTGGCATGCAGGTTTCCGGCTATGTAGGCCCCTGTGATCATCTGAATGCAGAGTTTCTTTGACATCATGGTGTGGTACTGCAGTGGGTTGCAGATGGCCACATAGCGATCATAGGCCATTGCTCCTAGGAGAAAGCAATCTGCAGTTTCAGCAAGGCAGAGAAAATAAGATTGTGCCATGCATTCGTAGAGGGAAATCATTCTACCTTTAGAAAAGAAGTTCTCTAGCATCTTGGGCGTAATGGCACTGGAACAACAGGAATCCATCAGAGCGAGATTACCCAGAAAGATGTACATTGGTGTGTGAAGACGACGCTCTGAAACTATCAGTGCCACCAGGCCAAGATTCCCCACCATGGTGATGAGATAGATGGTAAGGAACATCAGAAACAGAAAGGTCTTCAGCTCTGGGTGATCTGTAAATCCTATGAGGATAAATTCAGTTGTCAAGGAGTGGTTATCCTCAATCATATCCAACTTCTCTGTTGACACAGGAATTGTGGAGATATAAGATTTGAAATTAGAGTGCGTATAATTTTCCTTTAAAATTTTTCTTTTTACAAGGAGTGGAGCTCTTCTTCAAGCTTCCCCTATTTCCTCTGGGATAGGAACACATACCTGTAGGGGGCATTCATTTCTCTGTAATGCCAGCTTTTAAGATCTTGACTCTGAAACTCAGGATTCCCAAGAACATTTTGGTAATTCTAAGGAGGATGCTTATAGTGGAAAAGCCTTGTCTTTATGAATTTATGAAGAATACTCTACATATCTAGGCCATCCATATTTGATTCAGTATTCCCAACTAATGTGTGTCAGTTTTTATATCAGAGTTCCTTAAAATATATATCAAGCCACTTTTCATGTAGATATATATATTTTTAAATTGAGCAAATATTTTTCATATACTCTCTCCATAGAGTGAATATTTGAATAGTGTACACAGATATGTTAAATTTATATCTTAGGAATTGCATGAAAATCACTAAGGATGAAGGAGGGGACTGTTCATCTTTAAAGAAAATTACCTTAGAAAGCTAAGAAAATAAATACCTATAGATTATCATCTCTTTCATCCATTTTCCCTGTGTCATGCTAAATCCATTATTCTCTGAATGTGGTCAGATATCTAAATCCTTTCCTCTTTTATGTAAAGCATAGTTTTTATATAATGATACTAATATCGTTTACTCAGTGCCCCAGACTACACCAATCTCCAGTTTTTGAAACATCAAGAGCGTCTTATATACCCAATGCAATCTAGAATTGCTTGTGTATAATCTAACATTGCTTTTTTTTCATATGTGCATGCACAATTTCCCTTTTATACTGTAGGTATTTTGAGGTTTTCTGTGACTATACTTTTTATAACAGCTGTACAGTGCTATGGGATAAAAACATGATTGATTCCAGTCCTACCTCCAGTTCAGTGACCTGGGATGGGTGAACTTGTTTTCAGTATCTACCAGTGATACTTAGTGAATTATTTTGTATCTGCAAATTGAGATTTAATTTTGAAGAACAGTTTACAAAAGACATCATTCAAAATTCATTGTTTCAAAAAAAATCTGTGTATCTTTCTTTTACCTGAATTAATGTATCTACTATTTTTCTGTTTC
This sequence comes from Balaenoptera ricei, assembly GCF_028023285.1. Classification (NCBI taxonomy): domain Eukaryota; kingdom Metazoa; phylum Chordata; class Mammalia; order Artiodactyla; family Balaenopteridae; genus Balaenoptera; species Balaenoptera ricei. The sequence continues at coordinate 115,466,818 of NC_082642.1, forward strand.
CTAAGAAAATTATGTAAGATTTTCTGAAGTATGTCACAGTACATTAAAAGTTAATAAATAAAAGTAAGCCATGCCTTTATACTTTAGTTTTCTAACACTTAGAAATAGAGAAAATTCTTTAAATCTTAATATGATTTGTGAGAAGAAATTTTGTTTTCCTTTAAAAGGCTACTTTCTACTATTATTTAGTGACCTACAAGACATATTGACTGCGTGTCTAATCATATAAATTCTTTGGTCAAAATGGTTTATTTCAGTTTCAAAACACCGGCACTGGCTAAAAGTTTTATTTACTTTTTGTTTTAAAATATTAAACATATGCCACGTTATTATTCAGCTGATACAAATAACTTTCTGTGTGCATACCTGAATTATATAACAGAATTACATTCTGTCCTTACCTGTATATTTTGAAGTTCTACCTTATAATCAGAGAGGTCAGCATAAACTAGGTCAGCATCCTAGTTTCTCATAGTCTTCAGTTTTGAGAATAGCTAGAATGATAACTAAATAGTTGAAATCTAATAACAACAAAAATGCTTAATAATTCAGAAAAATAAAAATTAATTGATGTTAATATTAAAAGGAAAAGTAAACTAGAATATTCCTCTTAGAATATTCCTCTTACCTAGATTACACTGAGAAGTGTTTTGTAACACCTCATTTTTTGCTTTGTGGTATTAGGTCTAAAAGAATTTCAGAATATAAACCTTGGTCTTTAAAACGTTGGGATTAAAAGAATAAATATCTGGGAGACTACTAATAGGTCAGTGTCCATAATTATTTTCCTTAAAATGAAAATTTAAAATTTCCATCAAATGCTAAAGGGATTTCCTTGTAATGACTTCAGTGTATTTCTATTGGGAGATTAGGTCACAAAGACATACACTACCTGATGTTAATTAAAGATAACCTCTGAAAAAGTTAAAGACCTTCATTAAAGTCACTAATGTAATTTGAGATCATGTTGCTGATCTTAGGTAACTGACTTCATTTTTACAATTCTTTTCATTCTTTGTGTAAAATGTAAAATGAGCAGAAGAGACAGATTGGTTTCACCTCCTACTGGAGGAATTAACATGTTTATGAGATTTTAATATGTTTTATAAAAGATGATTGAATATTTTTTAAACTTTTTATTTTGAAATAATTTCAGATTTACATAAAAGTTGCAAGAATAGTACAAAGAATCCTGTATTCTCTTCAGACTCCTCAAATGTTAATATATTACCACATTTGCTTTATCTATTTATCTATCCCTAAATAGTTTAGTGTATATTTCCTAAAAACAAGGACATTCTCTTTTATAACTATGATATAAGTATCATAATCAGGAAATTAATACTAAATGGCCTGAACTTTGACAATTATACTAATAACATTCATTAAAAGCAAAGAAAATCCAGGACCATGAGTTACATTCAGTTGTCATGTCTCAATTCTTCTTTATTCGGGAACAATTCCTCAGTTGTTCCTTGTCCTTTATGATCTTAACATTTTTGAAGAGTACATTTTTTAACTTAAATTTTATTTAATTTATTTTTTTATACAGCAGGTTCTTATTAGTTCTCTATTTTATACATATTAGTGTATATATGTCAATCCCAATCTCCCAATTCATCACACCAGCCCCCAACCCCCCACCATTTCCCCACCTTGGTGTTCATACATTTGTTCTCTACATCTGTGTCTCTATATCTGCCCTGCAAACTGGTTCATCTGTACAATTTTTATAGGTTCCAAATATATGTGTTAATATACAATATTTGTTTTTCTCTTTCTGACTTACTTCACTCTAAATGACAGTCTCTAGATCCATCCACGTCTCTACAAATGACCCAGTTTTGTTCCTCTTTATGGCTGAGTAATATTCCATTGTATATATGTACCACCACTTCTTTATCCATTCGTCTGTCGATAGGCATTTAGGTTGTTTCCATGACCTGGCTATTGTAAATAGTGCTGCAATGAACATTGGGGGGCATGTGTCTTTCTGAATTATGGTTTCTTCTGGGTATATGTCCAATAGTGGGATTGCTAGGTCATATGGTAATTCTATTTTTATTTTTTTAAGGAACCTCCATACTGTTCTCCATAGTGGCTGTATCAATTTACATTCCCACCAACAGTGCAAGAGGGTTCCCTTTTCTCCACACCCTCTCCAGCATTTGTTGTTTGTAGATTTTCTGATGATGCCCATTCTAGCTGGTGTGAGGTGATACCTCATTGTAGTTTTGATTTGTATTTCTCTAATAATTAGTGATGTTGAGCAGCTTTTCATGTGCTTCTTGGCCATTTGTATGTCTTCTTTGGAGAAATGTCTATTTAGGTCTTCTGCCCATTTTGGGATTGGGTTGTTTCTTTGATATTGAGCTGCATGAGCTGTTTATATATTTTGGAGGTTAATCCTTTGTCTGTTGATTCGTTTGCAAATATTTTCTCCCATTCTGAGGGTTGTCTTTTCGTCTTGTTTGTAGTTTCCTTGGCTTTGCAAAAGCTTTTAAGTTTCATTAGGTCCCATTTGTTTATTTTTGTTTTTATTTCCATTACTCTAGGAGGTGGATCAAAAAAGATCTTGCTGTGATTTATGTCAAAGAGTGTTCTTCCTATGTTTTCCTTCAAGAGTTTTATAGTGTCCAGTCTTACATTTAGGTCTCTAATCCATTTTGAGTTTACTTTTGTTTATGGTATTAGGGAGTGTTCTAATTTCATTCTTTAACATGTAGCTGTCCAGTTTTCCAAGCACCACGTATTGAAGAGGCTGTCTTTTCTCCATTGTATATCCTTGCCTCCCTTGTCATAGATTAGTTGACCATAGGTGCGTGGGTTTAATCTCTGGGCTTTCTATCCTGTTCCATTGATATATATTTCTATTTTTGTGCCAGTACCATATTGTCTTGCTTAATCTAGCTTTGTAGTATAGTCTGAAGGCAGGGAGTCTGATTCCTCCAGCTCCGTTTTTTCCCTCAAGACTGCTTTGGTTATTCGGAATCTTTTGTGTTTCCATACAAATTTTAAAATTTTTTGTTCTAGTTCTGTAAAAAACGCCATCAGTAATTTGATAGGATTGCATTGAATCTGTACATTGCTTTGGGTAGTATAGTCATTTTGACAATATTGATTCTTCCAATTCAATAACATGGTATATCTCTCCGTCTTTTGGTATCATCTTTAATTTCTTTCATCAGTGTCTTATAGTTTTCTGCATACAGGTCTTTTACCTCCATAGGTAGGTTTATTCCTAGGTATTTTAGTCTTTTTGTTGCAATGATAAATGGGAGTGTTTCCTTAATTTCTCTTTCAGAGGTTTCATCATTAGTGTATAGGAATGCAAAAGACTTTTGTACGTTATTTTGTATCCTGCAACTTTACTAAATTCATTGATTAACTCTAGTAGTTTTCTGGTGGCATCTTTAGGATTCTCTATGTGTAGTATCCTGTCATCTGCAAACAGTGACACTTTTACTTCTTCTTTTCCAATTTGTATTCCTTTTATTTCTTTTTCTTCTCTGATTGCCATGGCTAGGACTTCCAAAACTATGTTGAATAATAGTGGTGAGAGTGGACATCCTTGTCTTGTTCCTGATCTTAGAGGAAATGCTTTCAGTTTTTCACCATTGAGAATGATGTTTGCTGTGGGTTTGTCGTATATAACCTTTATTATGTTAAGGTAGGTTCCCTCTATGCCCACTTTCTGGAGAGTTTTTATCATAAATCGGTGTTGAATTTTGTCAAAAGCTTTTTCTGCATCTATTGAGATGATCATATGGATTTTATTCTTCAGTTTGTTAATATGGTGTATCACATTGATTGATTTGCGTATATTGAAGAATCCTTGCATCCCTGGGATAAATCCCACTTGATCATGGTGTATGATCCTTTTAATGTGTTGTTGGATTCTTTCTTTTTGCTGGTATTTTGTTGAGGATTTTTGCATCTATATTCATCAGTGATATTGGTCTGTAATTTTCTTTTTTTGTAGTATCTTTGTCTGGTTTTGGTATCAGGGAGCTGGTGGTGTCATAGAATGAGTTTGGGAGTGTTCCTTCCTCTGCAATTTTTTGGAAGAGTGTGAGAGGGATGGGTGTTAGCTCTTCTCTAAATGCTTGATAGAATTCACCTGTGAAGCCTTTTGGTCCAGGACTTTTGTTTGTTTGTTGGAAGATTTTAAATCACAGTTTCAATTTCATTACTTGTGATTGGTCTGTTCATATTTTCTATTTCTTCCTGGTTCAGTCTTGGAAGGTTATACCTTTCAAAGAATTTGTCCATTTATTCCAGGTTGTCCATTTTATTGGCCTAGAGTTGCTTGTAGTAGTCTCTTAGGATGCTTTGTATTTCTGCGGTGTCTCTTGTAACTTCTCCTTTTTCATTTCTAATTTTATTGATTTGAGTCCTCTCCCTCTTTTTCTTGATGAGTCTGGCTAATGGTTTATGAAATTTGTTTATCTTCTCAAAGAACCAGCTTTTAGTTTTATTGATCCTTGCTATTGTTTTCTTTGTTCTATTTCATTTAATTCCGCTCTGATCTTTATGATTTCTTTCCTTCTGCTAACTTTGGGCTTTGTTTGTTCTTCTTTCTCTAGTTCCTTTAGGTGTACAGTTAGATTGTTTATTTGAGATGTTTCTTGTTTCTTGAGGTAGGCTTTTATAGCTATAAACTTCCCTATTAGAACTGCTTGTGCTGCATCTCATTGCTTTTGGATCGTCGTGTTTTCATTGTCATTTTTCTCTAGGTATTTTTTGATTTCCTCTTTGATTTCTTCAGTGATCTCTTGGTTATACAGTAACGTATTGCTTATCCGCCATGTGTTTGTGTTTTTTACATTTTTTCCCCATAATTCATCTCTAAACTCATAGCGTTGCGGTCAGAAAAGATGCTTGATATGATTTCAATTTTCTTAAATTTACTTGATTTGTGACCCAAGATGTGATCTATCCTGGAGAATATTCCTTGCGCACTTGAGAAAAAAGTGTAATCTGCTGTTTTTGGATGGAATGTCCTATAAATATCAATTAAATCTATCTGGTCTATTGTGTCATTTAAAGCTTCTATTTCCTTATTAATTTTCTGTTTGGATGATCTGTCCATTGGTGTAAGTGAGGTGTTAAAGTCCCTCACTATTATTGTGTTACTGTTGATTTCCTCTTTTATAGCTGTTAGCAGTTGCCTTATGTATTGAGGTGCTCCTATGTTGGGTGCATATATATTTATAATTGTTATATCTTCTTCTTGGATTGATCCCTTGATCATTATGTAGTGTCCTCCTTTGTCTCTTGTAACATTCTTTATTTTAAAGTCTATTTTATCTGATATGAATATTGCTACTCCAGCTTTCTTTTGTTTTCCATTTGCATGGAATATCTTTATTCATCCCCTCACTTTCAGTCTGTATGTGTCCTTGGTCTGAATTGAGTCTCTTGTAGACAGCATATATAGGGGTCTTCTTTTTGTATCCATTCAGTGAGCCTGTGTTTTTTGGTTGGAGCATTTAATCCATTTACATTTAAGGTAATTATTGATATGTGTGTTCCTATTACCATTTTCTTAATTGTTATGTGTTTAGTTTTGTAGGTCCTTTTCTTTTTTTGTGTTTCCCACTTAGAGAAGTTTCTTTAGCATTTCTGTAGAGCTGGTTTGGTGGTGCTGAATTCTCTTAGCTTTTGCTTGTCTGTAAAGCTTTTGATTTCTCTGTTGAATCTGAATGAGATCCTTGCTGGGTAGAATAATCTTGGTTGTAGGTTCTTCCCTTTCATCACTTTAAGTATATCATGCCACTCCCTTCTGGCGTGTAGAGTTTCTACTGAGAAATCAGCTGTTAACCTTATGGGAGTTCCCTTGTATGTTATTTGTCGTTTTTCCCTTGCTGCTTTCAATAATTTTTCTTTGTCTTAGTTTTTTGTCAGTTTGATTACTATGTGTCTGTGCATGTTTCTCCTTGGGTTTATCCTTCCTGGGATTCTCTGTGCTTCCTAGAGTTGGGTGACTATTTCCTTTCCCATGTTAGGGAAGTTTTCAACTATAATCTCTTCAAATATTCTCTCGGGTCCTTTCTCTGTCTCTTCTCCTTCTGGGACCCCTGTAATGCGAATGTTGTTGCATTTAATGTTGTCCCATAGGTCTCTTAGGCTGTCTTTATTTGTTTTCATTCTTTTTTCTTTATTCTGTTCCACAGCAGTGAATCCCAACATTCTGTCTTCCTGGTCACTTATCCATTCTTCTGCCTCAGTTATTCTGCTATTGATTCCTTCTAGTGTATTTGTCATTTCAGTTATTGTATTGTTCATCTGTGTTTGTTTGTTTGTTTGTTCTTTAGTTCTTCTAAGTGTTTGTTCATTAATTCTTCTAGGCCTTGTTAAACATTTCTTGCATCTTCTCGATCTTTGCCTCCATTCTTTTTCTGAGGTCCTGGATCATCTTCAGTATCATTATTCTGAATTATTTTTCTGGAAGATTGCCTATCTCCACTTCATGTAGTTGTTTTTCTGTGGTTTTATTTTGTTCCTTCATCTGTAACAAAGTCCTCTGCCTTTTCGTTTTGTCTATCTTTCTGTGAATGTGGTTTTCGTTCCACAGGCTACAGGATTGTAGTTCTGCTTGCTTCTGCTGTAAAACATGATTGAATTTTGAGAGGATACTAATTTTGATATTTTTAGCCCCACATATGAATTACTGAGATCGTTCTCCTTTCTTTTAAGTATACACCTTATTTGTCTTTATTATGCTGATTCCCCCTTTATTCTAGTAATTAGTCTCCAGTATGCTATATATTTGTTAGTATGACTATAGTCAGTCACTCCTTCTGCCAACCACTATTAGCTTAAGAGGGAAGAGATGTCTCTGTTATGTTCATTCCTGTATTTCTAGCAATTGAATAACATGTGGCACTTTACAGCACTCAATAAATATTTATCTGATGAATGAAAAAAAAAGATCATACTCCCTTGCTTAAGTATTTGAAATGGTCTTTGATTAGTTTTCAAACAAATTGTTTTTTCTTATTTTTTTATTCCAGATGCTCCACAGTCTGTATCTTTCCTCTCTTCTTGCTTTCTTCCTCTCACCTCAAGGCACTTGGCCATGTGCATCCCTTCATTCTTCCTCTGTGCACCTGCTTATGTTTCCTCATCTAAAACACTTTACTCTCCCTCTCTTTCCCCCCAATCCTACTCATTCTTGATCTCAAATCAGATCTCATTCTTGAGCACATTTCTAGTCCTCTAAACTAAATAGATTTTCCCTTTCCTGGTCTCCATGATAATTACCTGCTTTTATAATACATTTACCCCTTTATCAAATAGGGTTTGTATGTGTCTTGAATATAAAATTATTGGCTAAATATCCATAAGTCACTGATCATGTCTTATGTCTTTTGGGCTCCTAACAACAAAATGAGCTAAATCCTTAATACAAGCTTCATTGATTTTTCAAATTTCAGTTCTGTTTAAACTTAATCAAGTATTTACAATATACAGAGTGTTGAAAGAGACCATGGATAGAATGAGCATAGGATAAAGAGTTCTTAGGTTTTAGAAATGGTTCCTGACAAGAAGCTCATAATCTAGTGGGGAGAAAGACACTTTCATTGCTAACCAGCAGGCAACTCAGGTTTTTATATAAAAAAGTGTAAATATGTTATATGAAAATATGATGAAGGAAGTGAATGGAAACCTGGAGGAAAAAAGAAAGATTTCTCATTGGAAGGACCATTTCAGATGAACCTTCCAGGATAAGTAGGATTATAATATGTGAAGCACATGATGAAAAAAAGCAACAGAATGGAAGCATATGATAAAATCCTGGAAGTTTGAAATAGCAAGACGTAATTAAAAAGTGGATAGTAAATAAGGTTGGCTGAAGCCCACTCATACATGATATAGGAGACACTTACAGGTAATTTATAGGGTATGGGAAAATAGATTGGAAATTGTTCTATTTGGTTCTTTCCCTGCCAATTCATCAAACCCTCTCTCTCAGTAAGGTCAAAACCAACGCTAAATGTCTACTCCAAAGAGCATCTAATTATCTGCCTAACCAAGCTGTGGTGTTTGGTACTATTGAAAGTTGTCACCTCTGGTTCTGTGATAACACTCACTGCTTCTGTCTTCCTGACTGTTCCATCTCAGTCTTTAATGCTGGGTCATATTTCTCTCTTTGCCTTTAAAATGCTTGCATTCCCCCTAGTTCTGTACTTGACCACCCTCTTCTTTCATTCTGGAGTTTCCCCCAGATTTTCTCATCTACTTATATATTTCACCTATGTTCCACCTTCTGGTGGCTTCACTATAGGAGAGGAAAAAGGCAATTTTTTTTGGTTTTAATTTACAACCCATTTATTTTTAATTAATTTTTAATGTGTAGCTATTTTATTTTAGTTTTAAATTTCATTTCATATTGTAATAGCGTTGTTTAACAATGTTATGTTAGTTTCAGGTGTACAGGCAAGTGATTCAGTTATACATATACATGTAGCTATTCTTTTTCAAATTCTTTTCCCATTTAGGTTACTACAGAATATTGAGCAGAGTTCCCTGTGCCATATAGTAGGTCCTTGTTGGTTATCTCTTTTAATATAGTAGTGTGTATATGTCAGTCCCAAACTCCCAATTTATCCCTCCCCTCCCCCACCATTTCCTTTTTGTAACCATAAGTTTGTTTTCTAAGTCGGTGAGTCTGTTTCTGTTTTGTAAATAAGTTCATTTGTGTCATTTTAAAGAAAGGTTCCTCATATAAGTGATATTATATGATATTTGTCTTTCTCTGCCTGACTTACTTCACTTAGCATGATAATCTCCAGGTTCATCCATGTTGCTGCAAATGGCATCATTTCATTCTTTTTAATTGCTGAATAATATTCCATTGTATATATGTACTACATTTTCTTTACTCCTCTGTTGATGGTCATTTAGGTTGTTTCCATGTCTTGGCTATTGTAAACTGTGCTGCAATGAACATTAGGGTGTATGTATCTTTCGGAACCATGGTTTTCTTCAGATATATGCCCAGGAGTGGGATTGCTGGATCATACAGTAGCTCTGTTTAGTTTTTGAAGAAACCTCCATATTGTTCTCCATAGTGGCTGCACGAATTTACATTCCTACCAACAGTGTAGTAGGGTTCCCTTTTCTCCACACCCTCTCCAGCATTTATTGTTTGTAGATGATGATGGCCATGCTGACTGTTGAGAGGTGATACCTCATTGTAGTTTTGATTTGCATTTCTCTAATAATTAATGATGTTGAGCAGCTTTTCATGTGCTTCTTGGCCATTTGTATGTCTTCTTTGGAGAAATGTCTATTTAGGTCTTCTGCCCATTTTTTGATTGGGTTTTTTGTTTTTTTAATATTGAGCTGCATGAGCTGTTTATGTATTTTGGAGATTAATCCTTTGTCCGTTGATTCGTTTGCAAATATTTTCTCTCATTCTGAGGGTTGTCTTTTCGTCTTGTTTGTAGTTTCCTTTGCTTTGCAAAAGCTTTTAAGTTTCATTAGGTCCCATTTGTTTAGTTTTGTTTTATTTCCCTTACTCTAGGGATGGATCAAAAAAGATCTTGCTGTGATTTATGTCAAAGAATATTCTGCCTATGTTTTCCTCTAAGAGTTTTACAGTATCTGGTCTTACATTTAGATCTTTAATCCATTTCGAGTTTATTTTTGTGTATGGTGTTAAAGAATGTTCTAATTTTTTTTTTTACATGTAGCTCTCCAGTTTTCCCAGCAACATTTCTTTAAGAGACTTCTTTTTCTCCATGGTACAGTCTTGCCTCCTTTGTCATAGATTAATTGACCATAGGTGTGTGGGTTTGTTTCTGGGTTTTCTATCCTGTTCCATTGATATATATGTCTGTGTTTGTTCTCGTACCATGCTGTTTTGATGACTGCAGCTTTGTGGTATAGTCTGAAGATGGAGCCTGATTCCTCCAGCTCCGTTTTTCTTTCTTAAGATTGCTTTTGCTATTCATGGTCTTTTGTGTCTCCATGCAAGTTTTAAGAATTTTTGTACTTGTTCTGTGAAAAATGCCATTGGTAATTTGATAGGGATGCATTGAATCTGTAGATTGCCTTAGGTAGTGTAGTCATTTTGACAATATTGATTCTTCCAATCCAAGAACATGGTATATCTTTCCATCTGTTTGTGTCATCTTCAGTTTCTTTCATCAGTGTCATAGTTTTCAGTGTACAGGTCTTTTACCTACTTAGGTATGTTTATTCCTAGGCATTTTATTCTTTTTGATGTGTTGGAAAATGGGATTGTTTCTTTAATTTCTCTTTCTGATCTTTCATTGTTAGTATATAGAAATGGAACCAATTTCCATATATTAATTTTGCATTCTGCCACTTTACCAAATTCTTTGATGAGCTCTAGTAGTTTCCTGCTAGCATCTATAGGATTTTCTATGTATAGTATCATGTCATCTGCAGTGACAATTTTACTGCTTCTTTTCCAATTTGTATTCCTTTTATTTCTTTTTCTTCTCTGATTGCTGTGGCTAGGACTTTCAAAACTATGTTGAATAAAAGTGGTGAGCTTGGACATCCTTGTCTTGTTCCTGATCTTAAGGAAATACTTTCAGCTTTTCACTGTTGAGTATGCTGTGAGCTGTGGGTTTGTCATATATGACCTTTATTGTGTTGAGTTATGTTTCTTCTATGCCAACTTTCTTGAGAGTTTTTATCATAAATGGGTATTGAATTTTATCAAAAGATTTTTCTGCATCTGTTGAGATTATCATGGTTTTTATTCTTCAATTTGTTGTTGTGGTGTATCACACTGATTGATAGGCAGATATTGAAAAATCCTTGCATCCCTGGGGGATAAATCCTATGTGATCATGGAGTATGATCCTTTTAATACATTGTTGGATTTGATTTCCTAGTACTTTGTTGAGGATTTTTGTGTCTTTATTCATCAGTGATATTGGTCTGTAACTTTTTTTTTAACATCTTTATTGGAGTATAATTGCTTTACAATGGTATGTTATTTTCTGCTTTATAACAAACTGAATCAGCTGTACATATACATATATCCCCATATCTCCTCCCTCTTACATCTCCCTCCAAGCCTTCCTATCCCACCCCTCTAGATGGACACAAAGTACCGAGCTGATCTCCCTGTGCTATGTGGCTGCTTCCCACTATCTATTTTACATTTGGTAGTGTATATATGTCCATGCCACTCTCTCACTTCATCCCAGCTTACCCTTCCCCCTCCCCATATCCTCAAGCCCATTCTCTACATCTGTGTCTTTATTCCTGTCCTGCCCCTAGGTTCTTCGGAACCACTTTTCTTTTTTTTTTAGATTCCATATATATGTGTTAGCATACGGTATTTGTTTTTCTCTTTCTGACTTACTTCACTCTGTATGACAGATTCTAGGCCCATCCACCTCACTACAAATAACTCAGTTTCATTTCTTTTTATGGCTGAGTAATATTCCATTGTATATATGTGTCACATCTTCTTTATCCATTCATCCAATGATGGACACTTAGGTTGCTTCCATGTCCTCATGATTGTAAATAGAGCTGCAATGAACATTGTGGTACATGACTCTTTTTGAATTATGGTTTTCTCAGGGTATATGCCCAGTAGTGAGATTGCTGGGTCATATAGTAGTTCTATTTTTAGTTTTTTAAGGAACCTCCATACTGTTCTTCATAGTGGCTGTATCAATTTACATTCCCACCAACAGTGCAAGAGGGTTCCCTTTTTTCCACACCCTCTCCAGCATTTGTTGTTTGTAGATTTTCTGATGATGCCCATTCTAACTGGTGTGAAGTGATACCTCATTGTAGTTTTGATTTGATATAGGAGTCTATATATAAACAAGATTGTTTTAAGTTGCTGGTCATTTAATTTCAAATATATTTTCAATATCCTGCATTTGTACTCTCCTCTTCTCATGATTGTTGGTCTTGATATCATATTTGTGTGGGGTTGATTTCTTACCTTTACTGTATGTTTACCTTTAACAGTGACCTTTTCCATTGGCAGTTTTCTTGTCTTTCTTTTTTTTTCTTTATTTTTTTTGGGTACGTTGTGTCACAGTTGTGGCACTCAGGGTCTTTGTTGAGGCACATGGTATCTTTTGTTGTAGTACAGGCTCTTCATTTAGGCATGCGGGCTTCTCTCTAGTTGTGGCATGCAGGATTTTTCTGTCTCTAGCAGTGGCGCATGGGCTCCAGGGCACGTGGGCTCTGTAGTTGTAGCACGCGGGGTCCAGAGTGCATGGGCTCTGTAGTTTGTGGCATTCAGGCTCTCTCATTGAAGCACGTGAGCTCAGTAGCTGTGGCGTGTGGGCTTTGTTGCCCATTGGCATGTGGGAACTTAGTTCCCTGACCAAGGATGGAACCCACGTCTCCTGCATTGGAAGGCAGATTCTTTACCACTGGACCACCAGGGAAGTCCCTCCATTGGCAATTTTTTTTTTCTAGATGTGGCCTTTTGTTTTCCACCTGGAGAACTTCCTTTAGCATTTGTTGCAAAGCTGGTCTGGTGGTGCTGAATTCTCTTAGCTTTTGTTTGTCTGTAAAGCTTTTTATTTCTCTGTCAAATCTAAATGAGAGCCTTGCTTGGTAGTGTATTCTTGGTTGTAGGTTTTCCCCTTTCATCACTTTAAATATGTTATGCCACTCCCTTTTGGCTTGCAGAGTTTCTGCTGAAAATCAGCTGATAACCTTATGGGTATTCCCCTGTATGTTACATTTTGCTTTGCCCTTGTTGCTTTTAATATTTTCTCTTTGTCTTTAATTTTTGTCAATTTGATTACTATGTGTTTTGGTGTGTTCCTCCTTGGGTTTATCCTGCCTGAGACTCTCTGTGGTTCCTGGACTCGGGTGACTGCTTCCTTTCCCCTGTTAGGGTAGTTTTCAGCTATTATCTCTTCAAACATTTTTTCAGGTCCTTTTTCTCTCTTTTCTCCTTCTGGGATCCCTATAATGTGAATGTTGGTGTGTTTAATGTCATCCCAGAGGTCTCTTAGACTGTCCTCATTCATTCTTTTTTCTTTATTCTATTGTGAGGCAGTGATTTCCAGCATTCTGTCTTCAGCTCACTTGTCTGTTCTTCTGCCTCTGTTATTCTGCTATTGATTCCTTCTAGTGTAGTTTTCATGTCATTTATTGTATTGTTCAGCTCTGTTTATTTATTCTTTAAATATTCTAGCTCTTTGTTAAACATTTTTTATATCTTCTTGATCTATGCCTCCATTGTTTTTCTGAGATCTTGGATCATCTTCACTATCATTACTCTGAATTGTTCTTAGAGTAGATTGCCTATCTCTACTTCACTTAGTTGTTCTTCTGGGGTTTTATCTTGTTCCTTTGTCCTGGACATATTCTTCTGCTGTCTCATTTTGTTTAACTTTCTGGGATTGTGGTTTTTGTTCTGCAGGCTGCATGGTTGTAGTTCTTCTTACTTCTACTGTCTGCTCCCTGGTGGATGAGACTGTCTAAAAGTCTTGTGCATGTCCTGGTTGGAGGGACTATTTCCTGCCCACTGGTGGGTGGAGCTGGATCTTGTCCCTCTGGTAGGCAGGGCCATGTCAAGGGGTGTGTTTAGTGGGAAGCTGTGTTCTCAGGAAAACTTTAAGCAGCTTGTCTGCTGATGGGTGAGGCTGTGTTTCCACGCTGTTGGTTGTTTGGCCTGAGACGTCCCAGCACTGGAACCTAGAGGCTTTTGGGTGCGGCCAGGTCTTGGTGAGAAAATAGTGACCTCCAGGAGGACTCATGCCAATGAATACTCCCAGAACTACCACCACCAGTATGTTTGTCCTCTCAGTGAGCCACAACCGCATCCTGCCTCCTCAGGAGACCTTCTGATACCAGCAAGTAGTTCTGGCCCAGGCTGTGATGAAATCACTACGATTTTCCCTGGGTCCTGGTGTGCACAAGACCGGTGTGTGCCCTCTAAGAAATGAGTTTCTCTTTCCCTCAGTCCTGTGGAATTCCTAGAATCAAACTCTGCTGCCCTCCAAAGCCAGATTCTCTGGGAGCTCCTCCTCCCATTTCCAGAGCCTGAAATGGGGCTCAAACCTTTCACTCCTGTGGGAGAACTCCTGTGATATATTTATTTTCCAGTTTGTGAGTTGCCCACCCAGTGGGTATGGGATTTGATTTTATCAGAATTGTGCCCCTCCTACCATCTCATTGTGGCTTCTTTTTCTTTGGTTGTAGGATATCTTTTTTGGTGGGTTCCAGCATTTTTTTGTCGATGGTTGTTTAGCAGTTAGTTGGGATTTTGGTGTTTTCGTAAGAAAAGTTAATGTCCTTCTACTCCACCATCTTGTTTCTGCCCAGTTCCAAGACATTTTTAGTGTATATTCATATCAGTACAATCATCAGGAGTATGTTCTGAATATATACATTTTATTTATGAATTGGTAAATATACCACTATGCTAAAATATTATGTATATTATAAAATATGAAAATAGATATTAATAATGACTTAATTACAAAATGGTATTAAAAGTGTTAATTTATGTATTAATATTATAAAAGGATGTTACTCGCACTAACACTATTATTAATTAATTAAATAATAATAATCTTATATTCAGTAAAAGAAATGTGATGATATATGGTATGTTCTTCAAATCTTAGCTAATGCTATGTTATAGCACTTCAAGAACTTGTTTAAATTTATTTCCAAACCTTCTTAATGTCTGACACAGTTGAAAAGATCCTACACACAGATACATCTCCCCAAATGGAGAAGAATGCAAGTTTTGATTGGGTCCCAAAACAAGAAAGGGCTCTCCAGCCAGTCCAAGCTGTGAGGTAAACAGCCGTGATATTCAGGACAAATGACTCAACAGACCAATGGTGTTAGAGATATCTGAGGTGGGAAGAGGATGTAGATTGAGTGGAAAGTTAATGGAAAACTCTAATAGGAAATACCTTACTGATTTTGAGCAAGCCTTGTTTTCTGCAGCGGAGAATTATAAACTATTCAAAAAGTAAAAAATAACTCCCTGGTGTGCTATTAACCATGATAGAGAAAGAGGTCCTGACTTTGGGACATCAACTGACAAAGACTCCAGAACTGACTCCAGGAGCTGGAATTTATCAGACTAAAAATTAAATGAATGAGTGGGGCCAGGAGCATTCATTAGAAGGTGAAGCTGATGTATTCAAGGATAATCTGAGAAGGGCCAGAGAATATAGTAGGCTGCACAGGCAGTTGATCCAGATCTCTATGACATCTTACCCTCATCTCACATGGTCTGGTCTCAAGAGGCCAAATTGTTTCTTGGATGGTTAGCTGGGTATGTTAATGCCATTATGTATAGTTTCACAAAGGGTGACATTGAAAGACATCAATAAGGGGAAATCCTTCCTTAGAGCAGTGGAATCATCATTTGTTTCTGTTGTATAGAAAGAGAAGTGGTCCAAGCTAAGAATATATAGACTCGGGGTAGATGTGAATAGTTTGGGTATTGCTCAATGGCCTTGGGGGAGAAAGATGAGAAGGTGAGGGACCAGGAAGTCTGAGGAAGAGCATATGAATGGATCTACTGGAATGGATACAAAGTGTGGAGATCCTTATATTTCATGTAAAGGTTCACCAGAGAGCCTGTACCATGGAAGAGCTACTAAACAAGCAAATAGACAGAATGACTCAGCCAGTTGACGTCATCCTGCTCTGTTCATCTGCCACCTAATGCTGGATTATGGACACATGAAAAGTGGCTATATAGCTGGGATGGAGGCATGCATGTGCCTAATAACATAGGCTCCAACTTTTCCAGGCTGATCTAGCAACTGTTTCTCCCAAGTGTTCAACTTGCCCAAAACAGAGACCACTGTGGAGCCCCCAATGTGGCAATATCCCTCAAGGAGATCAGCCAGCCAGTTGGTAGCAAGTTTGCCACTGTGAACCTTTTCCACTCTAAAGTGGGAAGAATTAATCTTTGCTGGAATCAATATAATCCAAGTATGGGTTATCTTTCTTATCTGCAAGGCCTCAGGATACACCACTATCAGAGGCTTGGTACATAACATTGCATTGAACCAAGAAATCTAGTTTGCAGTAAGGATGGTGTGGTATTGGGCTCTGACTGGTCATTGTTTCTTTCCTATTTCATTCACCTAGAAGTTACTGGCTTAATAATTGATGAATGAAATGACCTTATGAAAATATAATTGGGGTGTTAGGACTGCATCCTCTGTGGTTCAGTATCCACCAAAACTCAATGATCATTTTATGTTGCCATGTCCTCAGTAAACTGAATACCTGGCTCTAGGAAATCTCCTAGTGACTCTCTTGGGGAATTTGGACTCTATGTCCCCACATCCCTGAGCTATATGGGTTTATATATCCTGGATCTTAGAGTAGAGATGCTCTTCTCAGGGAATGTAGCAAGAATCCCATTATATGTAAAGCTACAGCTGCCACCCAACTGTTTTGGTTTCCTTGTTCCAAGAGTTCACCAAGAAAGGAAATGAGTCACAAGGCTTATTGGGGGTATTTGATCCTGATTATCAAGAAGAGGTAGAGCTGTTGTGAGTTGGAGGAGCAAAACTATGTTGGGCATTCAGGTGATTCGTAGGCATCTGCTGGCACTCATTGCTCAAATTTGACAGTAAATAGAAAAATACTACAACCATGTCCTGAAAAGCTTCATACCCCACAGGCTCAGACCCTACAGGATTCTACTTCTGGATCACCCCATCATGTCAGTCACCTGGACCAATAGAGGTGAAATGAATCAGTAAGAGGGAGAAGGTGAATATTAACGTGGTCCTGAGACTAGCTGTAACTGTGGGAATGGCATGTGTCCCATTAACATTCATCTTGTAAAATTCTCTAGGAAAAAAGAAAGATCCACATCCTGGTGGAGTTTTCCCCAGAACTAATACTAATTTCCCCAGAACTAATATTAATTTCTTGCTAATAAGAAATTAGTAACTCTGAACAGTAAAAGAGATGGCATATAATGGATCTGTAGTTCACAGCCCAGATCCCACCTTATTTTCCAAGTGTAAGAGTGCTAGTAGCTGACAGCTCTCAACTAAGCCCCTGTCCAGGAAATGTCCTTAGCTGAAGAGAATTGACCTTTGAAGGTATATAACCTTCCTTGAGTATAGCCTGCATCCAGTGACTGTTCCAAGAAGGTATAAATTCCAGCCCCCTGCCTTAACTCATGGGAACTCTGAAGGGACATACCAAATCCTCACTTCTCAGTGGGACTTGCTAAATTCTTTGTTGTGACTACATTGAACTTATCCTTCTGTCCAATCTTACTTCGTTCATTCCTCCAGTATGTATCAACCCTGAGGGTGTTCCCCCAAAATTTTTTACATGCATATCTCCAACTCAGAGCTAGTTTCTTGGGTATCTCAACTTAAAACATCTTTCTACATAAATGAAAGAGAATAACAAGTCAGAAGACAAAACAAATCTATTCATCAGAGATAAACCATCTATTAAAGAAAAGTTGTATCACTGTACCACCAGGGGAAAATGCTCCCAATTAATAACTTAGTAATCTATAGCATCCTCTCACCCTTGCTTGAATGGAATTATTTACCATTCCTGATCCTGAATAATGTAGGCATTTCAAAATAAATAGAAAATTACAGGCTTCATCCAGACAAAACCAATATAAGAAGAAAATAGAAAATATGCACAGAAATATTTCATTATTTGAAAATTCTTACCAGAAAAACAACCATGGAAAGAGAAACAAAAATCTATCAAAATACCTTAACCTGAACTCATTATCTTTAAACAGTATTTGCAGACATGGAAAAACACCTTTTATCAAAAATTCAGAAATCAAAACCAGAGATGGACAAAAAGAAATATATAAGATGAAAACTAAAGGTAGAAAATATATTGGAGAAAAAGACATAATCACTTTAGAAATTAAGAATGACAATGAAAAAAATTAGTCATTCGATCCAAGAAAGAAATAGAAAAAACTTTATTTGAGTCAAATTGAGGATTATAACCCAGGAACAGCCTCTCAGAAAGCTCCAAGAACTGTTCTAGTTACATATGTTTTTGAGACAGAGGTCTGTACACTAAAGAACATATTACTGAAACACTAAAGGACACATTACTGACAGTTTACATAATCTAGATCTAAGTGTACAAAGGGAGTAGTAGGTCATGGGTCATTGTGACCCCTTACAGGATTAAAAAGGATTATCATCTAAGGAGTTTTGACCCTTGATGAGATTAAGAAGGAATGTTATCTCCTAAGGAAGCCTGGTTAATGCAAATGCAAAACACACACTAAAGGGGAGGGAGGAGACCCAAATGGGCAAAGAAAAATTTTATGTTTAAAGTTTTCTCGTCTTACCATGACATATGAATTTTATTTCATCAAGACTAAATTACAAGAGTCTTAAGGGGTAAAGATTCCATTATCTGTATAAGGGTCACTGAAGAGAAGAAAGGAAATGACTAAGAGAATGAAAGTGAAGCAAAGGGGTAAAAGAATTAGATAATGATGGTATGGAAAATTAGCAAGAGTGACACATTGCACAAAAACTTGGAGTCTCTAAAGAAAAATAATAATACAAAAGAAATAATAATGGGAAAGAAATAGTATTTAAAATGATAATCCAAGAAAAATTTGGGGAGTTAACAGAAGACTTTAATATACATTTTGAAACATATGTGTGATACTTTATCCAGAAAAAGGAACTTCAAGATATGTCCTAATAAAAGTAAAAGAATTCTGGTTAAGTAAAAATGATCTGGATCTCCATGTAAAAAGACCATCTCACTACCAAAGAATGAAATCAAGGCCCAAAGTTGTGTGTCTGTGTATGTGTAATGTTTTGTGTATATGCTACCATTTGAGTAAGACATGTGTTCTTAGATTTGAAAAGAATCAGAGGAAATACAGACCAAAATCTAGTGAACTAGGCTTATAGGACACCTTTGGAAAAATGTCTTATTCCCATTCTGAGGCAGGATATGCACAAGATTAGCCTAAACATCTTGAGCCAGAGAACAAGAAATCTATCAGAGACTGCCATGATCATATCAGAAGGATTCAGGAAGCATCTTGAAGTTTTTGAGTTGAGTTCCTACTAGCCAAAGATGAGACAAATTTGGCATCAAAACGAATAGTAAATATAATGGATTTAAGCTGATAAAACACATTAAAAATCTATGAATTCATAATGATAATTTTCAATGTGGTAATGATCTTCATAGTATATTAGGAAAAACAATTTATTATTCTGAAAATTGGGAACTGAGTTTATTCTGCTTTTTCTATGTGAATAATATCTGATTTCTACTCTCAGATTTGACTCTGTTGAGGAAGTAAAGCTTTCAATCTTTAGAATGAAAGAAGGTAAGAGGAGAGAGAGAGAGGGAAGGAGGGAGGCAGTTGGGGGGAAGGGAAGGGAGAGTTAGGAGAGGAGTAGAAGAAAAGGGAGGAAAGGATGGAAAAGGGAAGGGAAGAGATAGTAAAGAAAAGGAAAGGAATGGACAAGAGAAGAGATAGGAAAGGGAAGGAAAAGAAAAAAAAATAGAGACAGGCAGGCAAGGAGGAAAGAAATAAGGAATCCATCCTTCATGTAGAAAAATGAATGAAAGAAAAAAACATGCCGGAGTTATTCATTCCGAGATTTTATAAAGCCACTGATAAATAAAAATTCTAAAAGTTTCAGAAAGAAAACAAGGCATTGGGAATCAAAATTACATGTGGTTTCTCAAAAGCAAAATAGTTTACTAAAATATAAAGAAAGAATACCTTCAACATTCAAAAGGAAACGTAGAATCTACGATTCTGTAGAAACTAAACTATTAATCATGTGTGAGGAAAGATCATTTGCAGCACATCTAACTGCAAATCTTGACTGCCAAAGAGACAATGAAGATTTCTCAGCAAAAGGAGAGAATGAACCTTGAAGAGCAATATAGAGAGCTTGGAAACAGAGTATGGAAACCAAGAAATCAGTAAAGGGAAGTTTCAGCGGGACAGCTGAGCCCTGGGCCTAGAGAGCAACCTCTCCAGTCTGGAGCAGGAGGATGGAGGGCACCAGGAGAAAGTCTAGGATAAAAAAAGATTATTTAATAGAGTTGAGTTTTTAATGAATATGTTTGATAGACACATGAAGAATTTACTTGAGCAAATGAGAAATAAAGTTTTTATTAACTTTAAAAAATCCCACAGTCATACAAGGAAAGGAAATATAAGCATGGCAGTGGAAAGTATTTGCATGTCCCTAATAAAAACTGAGCATCATATTATCAAAAATAGTGACTTACCATCCATGATGACAGAAATGGGAAGGTGTTTAAATAAATAGATAAATACTCATTAAACATAACAGGAAGTTGATTCACATGTCTGCAACTGATACTGAGAAATATAAGTGTATATTTTCACAGAAATAGCTGAAGAAGAAAGTTGTTTACCTGAAATGCATAGTCATATCCATTTTAGAATGTATGTTTTAGTGCTATTTTAAAAATTGTTTTCTGAATAGAAATTAAAAAGAAATAAAAGGATAACACTAATGGAGCCCAATTGGAATTATTGAAAAAATTCTGGTGAGAGATGATGGCAGCATGGAGTTTGTGAATTAGTGTAAATGGAATAATTTGGGCACATTTCAGATATTTCAGAGACAACTTGACAGTTCTTGTGAAAGTTTGGATGGAATAGCAGAAGGAGATGAGGGATGACCTCTAATTTGTTCCTTGCCAATCTGGTTCGAAGAGGCTAGCATCAAGATTGTGAAGACTTGGGAAAACTATTTTTGTTGGAAAATTTGAGAGTTGTTTTTTGATTATGTTAAATTTGAGATGTCTTTGAGGTATTCAAATAACTACGTCTCTCTTGGCAGTTGGATACATGAGTCTGGAAATTAGGGGAGATGTCAGAGTTGGAAATACACATTTTGGGTCATCTTCACATTGATGCCATTACAAGTCATAAAAATAGATGGAGTCACCTAAAAAGAAAGAATAGAATAGAGACTGTTACAGTTGAATCTTATAGAATCCTAACATTTAGATTGGGTAGAGGCAGAAGGCTCTTCCCCAGTCAAAATACTTATTACTAATAACTATTTAATACTTACTATTTTATATTTATTATTGCTATTTATTATGACTTTAAAAAATTTCTCTTCCTTACTAGAATATAAGTGTATAAATCGGGACAGTCATGTTTTTGTTGTGCAGGTTAGATAGGTCTCTCTGTATATGTGTGTGCATATGAGTGTGTGATTGTGTGTGAACAAAAAGGAAGCATAGGAAATCAGTGAATAAGGAAAGAGTTAATTATATTAGAATGACTGGTTAACTATAAAAAATCCAATTTTAATTCTCACTTTACAACATTCTGAAAAGAATCCCAGTTGAGTAATGGTGCTATTTAAAAAAATTAAGCTATGGAAAAAGAAAAAATACAAATTACGTCTATAAAATATCTCTGAACATGGAGGGTGTGATAAATTTTAAAGCAAATGAAAGCATTAAATTGTTAATAAATTGAAGTAGAAGTGGAATTTATGGACCATATGGTGGTTCTATTTTTAAGATTTTGAGGAATCTCCATACTTTTTCCATACTGGCTGCCCCAATTTAAGTTCCCACCAACAGTGTACAAGTGTTGCCTCTTCTCCCCATCTCACTGATACTAGTTATTTATTGGTTTTTTGATAATAGCTGTTCTTTTTGTTTTTTGGCAGAGAATGGAGAATGCTTGCAGAGGGCTTGGTCCTGCCCTTTCTTTCTTTCTTTCTTTTTTTTTAATTGAAGTATAGTTGATTTACAATATTGTGTTAGTCTCAGGTGTATAGCATAGTGATTCAGTATTTTTGCAGGTTATGTTCCATTACAGATCATTACAAGGTAATGGGTATAATTCCCTATGCTATACAATATATCCTTGTTACTTATCTATTTTATATCTAGTGGTTTGTACCTTGTTAACCCGATACTCTTAATTTGTCCCTTCCCCTTCCTTCTCCTCGTTAGTAACCACAAGTTTGTTTTCTATATCTGTGAGTCTGTTTCTGTTTTTTATGTACATTTATATGTATTATTTTTTAGATTCCACATATAAGTGATATCATACAGTATTTGTCTTTCATGTATTTCACTAAGCATAATATTCTCTTGGTTGATCCATGTTGTTGCAAACAACAGTATTCCATTCTTTTTTATGGCTGAGTAATATATATATATATATATATATATATATATATATATATATATATATATATATATATATATATATATATGTATGTATACCACATCTTCTTAATCCAGTTGTCTGTGGGTGGGCTCTTGGGTTGCTTCCATATCTTGGTTATTGTAAATAGTGTTGCTATTAATGTTGGGGTGCTTGTATATTTTCAAATTAGTGATTTCTTTTTTTCCACATATATACTGAGGAGTAGAATTTCTGGATCATATGGTAGTTCTATTTTCAGTTTTTTAAGGAACCTCCATAATGTTTTCCATAGTGGCTGCTCCAATTTACATTCCCACCAACAGTGTATGAGAGTTCCTATTTCTCCACGTCCTCTCCAACATTTGTTATTTATAGACTTTTTGATAATAGCCATTCTGACTGTTGTGAGGTGATACCTCATTGTGGTTTTGATTTGTATTTGTCTAATAATTAGCTATGTTGAGCATCTTTTTGTGTGCCTGTTAGCCATCAGTGTGTCTTCTTTGGAAAAATGTCTATTTAGATCTTCTGCCTATTTTTGATTGGGTTGTTTGTTTTTTCAATGTTGAGTTGTATGAGTTGTTTGTATGTTTTAGATATTAATCCCTTTTTGGTTTCATCATTTGCAAATATTTTCTCCCATTCTTTAGGTTGTCTTTTCGTTTTGTTGATGGTTTCCCTGGCTGTGCAAACACTTTTAAGTTGTATTAGGTTCCATTTAAAAATTTTTTGCTTTTATTTCTCTTGCTTTCAGAGATAATCCAAGGAATATAATCCAAGAAAATACTGCTACAATTGTTATTGTCAGAGAATGTTCTCTTCTAGGAGTTTTATGGTCAGGTCTTACATTTAGGTCTTTAAACCACTCTGAGTTTATTTTTGTATATGGTGTGAGGGAATGTTCTAATTTCATTGTTTTACATGTGGTGGTCCAGTTTTTCCAGCACCACATGTTGAAGAGACTATCTTTTCTCCATTGTATATTTTTGCATCCTTTGTCATAGATTAATTGCCCACAGAGGCATGGGTTTACTTTTGGGCTCTCTGTTCTATTCCATTGATCTGCATGTCTCCTCTGGTACCAGTATCCCACTGTTTTGATTACTGTAGCTTTGTTGTGTAGTCTGAAGTCTGAAGTCTGAAAGGGTTATACCTCCACTTTTGTTCTTTTCCCTCAGGATTGCTTTGGTAATTTAGGGTCTTTTGCTGTTCCTTATAAATTTTAGGATTTTCTGTTCTAGTTCTGTAGAAAATTACATGGGTATTTTGATAGGGATTTTATTAAATCTGTAGATTGCTTTGGGTAGTATGGCCATTTAATAATATTAGTTCTTTCAATCCAATAGCACCAGATATCTTTCCATATCTTTGAATCATCTTAAATTTCCTTTATCAGTGTTTTATAGTTTTCAGTATATAGGTCTTTATACTGTTTTATACTTTTCAGAGTGTAGTCTTTCACCTCCCTGGTTAAGTTTATTCCTAGGTATTTTATTTTATTGGATGCAATTTTAAACAGGATTGTTTTTACTTTCTCTTTCTGATATTACATTATTAGTGTATAGAAATGCAACAGACTTCTGTATATTAAATTCATATTTTGGTTCTAATAGTTTTTGTGTGGAGACTTTAGGGTTCTGTATATAGAGTATCATGTCATCTGCAAGTAGTGACAGTTTTACCTCTTCATTTACAACTGGTTACCTTTTATTTCTTTTTCTTGTCTGATGGCTATGATGAGGACTTCCAATACCATGTTAAATAGAAGTGGCAAGAGTGGGTATCTCAATAGTAAAAGACAAACTTTCCTCTCAAGATGAGGAATAAGAAAGGATGTTTGCTTTTGCCACTTCTACTCAGCATTGTACTGAAGCCAGGGCAACTAGGCAAAACATGGAGTAAAAGGCATCCAGATTTGAAAGGAAGAAGTGAAAATACACCTCTTTTTGCAGATGACATAATCTTTTTTATAGAAAATCCTAAGGAGGCAACTAAAAAACTGTTAGAACTAATAAGTTGGCAAGCTTACAGGAAACAAGATCAGTACATTCATATTAATTGTATCTTATACTTTTGCAATGAGCAACACAGAAAGGAAATTTTGAAAACAATCCCATTTTCAATAGCATCAAAAAAGAAAATGTTGAGGAACAAATTTAACAAGAGAAGTATAAAAATTATACTGAAAATATAATACATTGTTGAAAGAAGTTTAGCAATTTATAAAGAAGATATAAATAAATGGAAATATATTTTGTGTCCATGGATCAGAAGACTTCATGTTGTTAAAATGGCAGTATACCCTACATTGATCTACAAATTCAAGGTAATACCTATCAAAATCCCAGCTTGCTTCTTGGTAGAAACTGATAAGCTGATCCTAAAATTCATACAGGCCCAGAACCACCAAAACAATCTTGAGTTAGAAGAATAAAGCAGGGAAACTCACACTTCCTGATTTTAAAACCTACTAAAAAACTACAACAATTAGAAGAGTTTGGTGCTGGCACAAGGATCAACATTATAGATCAATGGAAAATAGATCAGAGTCCTGAAATTAACCCTCCAATTATGGTCAGTTGATTTTTTACAAGGAAGCCAAAAATTTAAATAGGGAAAGAATAGTCTCTTCAATAATTGGTGCTGAGACAATGGGATATCCACATGCAAATGAATGGAGTCTGTTTCCACACCTAAACAAAAATTAACATAAGTTGGATAAATACCAGAAGAGTAAAAGCTAAAACTATAAAACTCTTAGGAAAAACATAGGTGTAAATCCTTGTGACATTGTATTATACAATAGTTGCTTAAATATAACACCAAAAGCACAGGCAACATATTAAAAAATTTGACTTCATCAAAATTGAATCCTTTTTGCTTCAGAGGACACCATCAAGAAAGTAGAAGACAACCAATATAACTGGAGAAAATATATGAAAATTATAAATTCAAAAGCAAAATTGTATCTAGAAAATATAAAGAATATTTACCACTCAATAATAAAATCATAGATTACCCCATTATAAAATGACAAAGATTCTGAATAGTCATTTCTCCAAAGAAGTTACAGGCCAATATTACATGAGAGGGTGCTCAACATTATTAGCCATCAAGGAAATCAATCAAAACCACAATGAGATGTCACTTTACACGAAATATAAAGCTATAATTTTAAAAAAAACCAGACAATAACAAGTACAGCTGTTAATGTGGCAAAATCGAACCCTCTTGCACTACTGTTGGAATATAAAATGGTATAGCTACTTTGGAAAACAGTATAGCAGTTCCTCAAAAGGCTAAACACAGATTTACCCTATGACCCAGCATTTCCACTCCAAGGTATATACACAAGAGAAATAAAAACATATGGCCATATACAAACACATGAATCTTCAGAGAAGCATTATTTATAATTGAAAAACTGATTCTAAAGTTTGTATTGAAAGGCAAAGGACAGAAATAGCCAACACAAGAGTGAAGCAAAAGAATAAAGTTGGAAGACACACACTACTTGATTATAAGACTTACTGTAGAACTACAGTAAAATATAGCATGGTATTTTAGAAAAACAGACATATAGGTCAAGGGAACAAAATAGAGAACTCAGAATATACATACACAAATATATCTGATTTTTGACAAAGGAGCAAAGACAATTCAATGAATAAAATATGGTCTTTTCACAAATGGTGCTGGAACAATCAGATGTCTATGTGCAATAACCTAGACACTGACCCTATACATTTCACAAAAATTAACCCCAAATGGATCATAGGTCTAAATGTAAAATGCAAAGCTATAAAACTTCTAGAACAAAACATAGAAAATTTATGTGGTCTTCTCTATGATGATGAGTTTTAGATACAATACCAAAGCACAGTCTATCAAAGAAAAAGTTATTGTTTAAGTTATACTAAAATTAAAGACTTCAGCTCTGAGAAAGACACTTTTAAAGTATCAATAGACAAACCAAGGACTGTGAGAAAATATTTGCAAAACATTTCTGATAATGGACTTTTATAAAAATATACAAAGAATACTTAAAAACCAACAATAATTTAACAATTCAATTTAAAAATGGGCCAAAGATCTGAACAGGTATCTTACAAAAAAAAAAAAATGAAAAACAAGTATGTGAAAAGCTACTCAATATTATTTGTCATTAGAGAATTTTAAATAGAAACAATAATAGGATACCTAAAAAGATGGCTAAAAAAAAAAAAACAATCTGTGGCAAGAATGTGGAACAACAGAAACACACACATATCACTCTGCCAGTTGTGAGAGCTTAGAAGCAATGACATTGCATAAGCAATCAGCATATCTATTGCCTTATCATGGTTTCTAATGCCATTATCTAATAAAAGGAACTAGACCTTTTTACAGGAATGGCCGATTATGAGACAAGGGCAGGAAATATGTAAGATGAGCCTGGAGCATCTTTTAATGCCAGAAAGTAAAAAAAAAAGACAAACAAAAACTATCCCATGTATAGAATTATAGGTGTATGTTAAAGGGATACAGGAACCAAAGGAAACAGCTCACAATGGCCAAAGCTAGAATGATATGAGCAATAAAATTAATAAAGTAGTGCTTGATTATATCTCAAAGTAAAAAATAAATATCTGTGAGTCCTTACTAAATAAATAAATGGTGACTTGTAAATAAATGGTTGAATATATAAATATATCAGGTGAATAGACAAATCTGTGCAGAAGAATTCCACATGCTTTAAGTAGATACTTCGCCCAAAGAAGGTGGTGCCAGCTCCTCTCTAAGTGTAGACCGTGTATAGTGACTTCCTGAAAATAACACAGTAAGTGAAGAAAAAAAAGAGTAACTTTACAGTGGAGAAACCTGGCAAACACTCCCTCAGCTACATGTTCAAAGTCAACATCAAAAGTTATGTCATGGGGCTTCCCTGGTGGCACAGTGGTTGAGAATCTGCCTGCCAATACAGGGGACACGGGTTCGAGCCCTGGTCTGGGAAGATCCCACATGCTGCGGAGCGACTGGGCCCGTGAGCCACAATTGCTGAGCCTGCGCGTCTGGAGCCTGTGCTCTGCAACAAGAGAGGCCGCGATAGTGAGAGGTCCACGCACCGTGATGAAGAGTGGTCCCCACTTGCCGCAACTAGAGAAAGCCCTCACACAGAAACGAAAACCCAACACAGCCATAAATAAATAAATTAATTAATTTTAAAAAGATGCACAGGTGTTTAAAAAAAAAAAAGTTATGTCATGGTGGTAGTATTTACCACTGAAATGATATGATGAAAATTACGATTTATCCCTGTGCTCTTCCTTCCAAAAACCTATCACCTCAGTCTAATCATGAGTAAAACATCAGAGAAATCTCAATTGAGGGACATTCTACAAAACAGATTAGTAAGCTGCAAAACTTGCAACGATATCAAAAACAAAGAATGTCTGAGAAACTGTCAGGTAAGAGAGAACTAAGGAGACAAGATGACTAAATACAATGTGATATCTGGGTGGGATTCTGCAGCAGAAGGACATTAGGTAAAAACTATGGAAATCTGCATAAAGTATGGACTTCAGTACATTTGTATTGACTTATTAATGATAACAATGGTACCATACTAATGTAAGATATTAATGATATGGGAAAATGGGTGTGTGATATAAGGGAACTCTATATACCATGTTTGTTCTTTTCTATAAATCTAAAACATTTTAAAATTAAAAAAAATTTTAGAGAAAAAGCCTTTGAGGTAAAGCTCTTTTATTCAGAATGGAGCCAGATAACACAGGCAGGAGGCGGGGAGGGGGGGTGGCGGGGGAGGAGGGAACAATCACAATTTTTCTACCTCCAAACATAATAATTGATTCAAGCAAGAATTGTGATTAGATGCTCAAACGATTGACGAAAAATAATTAGGAAACAGGAAATTCACATGGTATCAATGTATCATGCTACAGAAGAAATTTTAATTAGCAAGGAAACAAGTTATCTTTACCATGTAAATATCTGATAGACACTGCCTTAACCAAGTTACCAAAGTCAGCATCACCAGTAACAAGACAAACTGACGTTACGGGTCTTGTGATACAAGAAGGAAATCATATTACACCTATTATTGTTGAAACGTTTAATTGTAATCTAACCATGAGAGAATGTCATAAAAACAGATTGTGGGATATTTTTCATGACATCTGACCTAAACATTTGAAAGTTTAAATGTCATGAAAGGAAGGAAATGCAGGAAGATTCTTCTAGAAGAAAGGAGACTAAAGAATGATAATAACTGAATATGAATAATGACCTTAAATTGAATTCTTGATGGGAAAATTAAATCACTATAGAGGCTAATTTTGGCAAAATAGAAAAAAATTGGAATATAAATTTTATATTAGATGATGTTAAATTTCTTGGGGATAATGATATTATGATAATGTTGGGAATGTCTTTGTGCTTTTGAGATGTATGTTGAAGTATTTATAGGTAAACTGTCATGTCATCGTATACACACACACACGTATGAATTAAATGTACTAAATGAATTAAATGTATAACAGTTGTTTAATCTTAGTTTAAAAATATCTGTGGACATTCCCTCAACTTTTCTGTAGGTTTGAGTATTTTTAAAAATAAATTTGGACATTCACAGAAAGATAGACAAGATGAAAAGCAGAGGGCTATGTACCAGGTGAAGGAACAAGATAAAACCCAAGAAAAACAACTAAATGATGTGGAGATAGGCAACTTTCCAGAAAAAGAATTCAGAATAATGATAGTGAAGATGATCTAGGACCTCGGAAAAAGAATGGAGGCAAAGATCGAGAAGATGCAAGAAATGTTTAACAAAGACCTAGAAGAATTAAAGAACAAACAAACAGAAATGAACAATACAATAACTGAAATGAAAACTACACTAGAAGGAATCAATAGCAGAATAACTGAGGAAGAAGAATGGATAAGTGACCTGGAAGACAGAATGGTGGAATGCACTGCTGCGGAACAGATTAAAGAAAAACAAATGAAAAGAAATGAAGACAGCCTAAGAGACCCCTGGGACAACATTAAATGAAACAACATTTGCATTATTGAGGTCCCAGAAAGAGAAGAGAGAAAGAGAAAGGACGAGAGAAAATATTTGAAGACATTATAGCCGAAAACTTCCCTAACGTGGGAAAGGAAATAGCCACCCAAGCCCAGGAAACACAGAGAGTCCCATACAGGATAAACTCAAGGAGAAACGTGCTGAGACACATAGCAATCAAACAGGCAAAAATTAAAGACAAAGAAAAATTATTAAAAGCAGCAAGGGAAAAACAACAAATAACATACAAGGGAACTCCCATAAGGTTAACAGCTGATTTCTCAGCAGAAACTCTACAAGGCAGAAAGGAGTGGCATGATATACTTAAAGTGTTGAAAGGGAAGAACCTACAACCAAGATTACTCTACCCGGCAAGGATCTCATTCAGATTCGATGGAGAAATCAAAAGCTTTAGAGACAAGCAAAAGCTAAGAGAATTCAGCATCACCAAACCAGCACTACAACAAATGCTAAAGAAACTTCTCTAAGTGGGAAACACAAGAGAAGAAAAGGACCTACAAAAACAAACCCAAAACAATTAAGAAAATGGTCATAGGAACATACATATCGATAATTACCTTAAACGTGAATGGATTAAATGCTCCAACCAAAAGACACAGGCTTGCTGAATGGATACAAAAACAAGACCCATCTATATGCTGTCTACAACAGACCCACTTCAGACCTAGGGACACATACAGACTGAACGTGAGGGGATGGAAAAAGATATTCCATGCAAATGGAAATCAAAAGAAAGCTGGAGTAACAATACTCAGATAAAATAGACATTAAAATAAAGAATGTTACAAGAGACAAGGAAGGACACTACATAATGATCAAGGGATCAATCCAAGAAGAAGATATAACAATTATAAATATATATGCACCCAACATAGGAGCACCTCAATACATAAGGCAACTGCTAACAGCTATAAAAGAGGAAATCGACAGTAACACAATAATAGTGGGCGACTTTAACAGCTCGCTTACACCAATGGACAGATCATCCAAACAGAAAATTAATAAGGAAACAGAAGCTTTAAATGACACAATAGACCAGATAGATTTAATTGATATTTATAGGACATTCCATCTGTAAACAGCAGATTACACTTTTTTTCTCAAGTGCGCATGGAACATTCTCCAGGATAGATCACATCTTGGGTCACAAATCAAGCCTCAGTAAATTTAAGAAAATTGAAATCATATCAAGCATCTTTTCTGACCACAACGCTATGAGTTTAGAAATGAATTACAGGGAAAAAAACGTAAAAAACACAAACACATGGAGGCTAAGCAATACGTTACTATATAACCAAGAGATCACTGAAGAAATCAAAGAGGAAATCAAAAAATAACTAGGGACAAATAACAATGAAAACACGATGATCCAAAAGCTAAGGGATGCAGCAAAAGCAGTTCTAAGAGGGAAGTTTATAGCTATACAAGCCTACCTCAAGAAACAAGAAAAATCTCAAATAAACAATCTAACCTTACACCTAAAGGAACTAGAGAAAGAAGAAGAAACAAAACCCAAAGTTAGCAGAAGGAAAGAAATCATAAAGATCAGAGCAGAAATAAATGAAATAGAAACAAAGAAAGCAATAGCAAGGATCAATAAAACTAAAATTTGGTTCTTTGAGAAGATAAACAAAATTCATAAACCATTAGCCAAACTCATCAAGAAAAAGAGGGAGAAGACTCAAATCAATAAAATTAGAAATGAAAAAGGAGAAGTTACAACAGACACCGCAGAAATACACAGCATCCTAAGAGACTACTACAAGCAACGCTATGCCAATAAAATGGACAACCTGGAAGAAATGGACAAATTCTTTGAAAGGTTTAACCTTCCAAGACTGAACCAGGAAGAAATAGAAAATATGAACAGACCAATCACAAGTAATGAAATTGAAACTGTGATTTAATATCTTCCAACAAACAAAAGTCCAAGACCAGATGGCTTCCCAGGTGAATTCTATCAAACATTTAGAAAAGAGCTAACACCTATCCTTCTCAAACTCTTCCAAAAAATTGCAGAGGAAGGAACACTCCCAAACTCATTCTATGAGGCCACCATCACCCTGAGACCAAAACCAGACAAAGATACTACAAAAAAAGAAAATTACAGACCAATATCACTGATGAATATAGATGCAAAAATCCTCAACAAAATACTAGCAAACAGAATCCAACAACACATTAAAAGGATCATACACCACGATCAAGTGGGATTTATCCCAGGGATGCAAGGATTCTTCAATATACGCAAATCAATCAATGTGATACACCATATTAACAAACTGAAGAATAAAAACCATATGATCATCTCAATAGATGCAGAAAAAGCTTTTGACAAAATTCAACACCCATTTATGATAAAAACTCTCCAGAAAGTGGGCATAGAGGGAACCTACCTCAACATAATAAAGGCCATATATGACAAACCCACAGCAAACATCATTCTCAACAGTGAAAAACTGAAAGCATTTCGTCTAAGATCAGGAACGAGACAAGGATGTCCACTCTCACCACTATTATTCAACATAGTTCTGGAAGTCCTAGCCACGGCAATCAGAGAAGAAAAAGAAATAAAAGGAATACAAATTCGAAAAGAAGAAGTAAAACTGTCACTGTTTGCAGGTGACATGATACTATACATAGAGAATCCTAAAGATGCCACCAGAAAACTACTAGAGTTAATCAATGAATTTGGTAAAGTTGCAGGATACCAAATTAATGCACAGAAATCTCTTGCAGTCCTATATATACACTAATGATGAAAAATCTGAAAGAGAGATTAAGGAAACACTCCCATTTACCATTGCAACACAAATAATAAAATACCTAGGAATAAACCTATGTAGGGAGAAAAAAGACCCATATGCAGAAAACTATAAGACACTGATGAAAGAAATTAAAGATGATACCAACAGATGGAGAGATATACCATGTTCTTGGATTGGAAGAATCAATATTGTGAAAATGAGTATACTACCCAAAGCAATCTACAGATTCAATGCAATCCCTATCAAATTACCAATGGCATTTTTTACAGAACTAGAACAAAAAATCTTAAAATTTGTTTGGAGACTCAAAAGACCCCGAAGAGCCAAAGCAGTCTTGAGGGAAAAAATCTGGCCTGGAGGAATCAGACTCCCTGACTTCAGAATATACTGCAAAGCTACAGTAATCAAGACAATATGGTACTGGCACAAAAACAGAAACATAGATCAATGGAACAAGATAGAAAGCCCAGAGATAAACACATGCACCTGTGGTCCACTAATCTATGACAAAGGAGGCAAGGATATACAATGGAGAAAAGACAGTCTCTTCAATAAGTGGTGCTGGGAGAACTGGACAGCTACATGTAAAAGAATGAAATTAGAACACTCCCTAACACCATACACAAAAATAAACTCAAAATGGATTAGAGACCTAAATGTAAGACTGGACACAGTAAAACTCTTAGAGGAAAACATAGGAAGAACACACTTTGACATAAATCACAGCAAGATCCTTTTTGATACACCTCCTACAGTAATGGAAATAAAAACAAAAATAAACAAATGGGACCTAATGAAACTTCAAAAGTTTTGCACAGCAAAGGAAACCATAAAGAAGACGAAAAGAAAACCCTCAGAATAGGAGAAAATATTTGCAAACCAATCAACAGACAAAGGATTAATCTCCAAAATATATAAACAGCTCATGCAGCTCAATATTAAAAATACAAACAACCCAATCCAAAAATGGGCAGAAGACCTAAATAGACATTTTTCCAAAGAAGACATACAAATGGCCAAGAAGCACATGAAAAGCTGCTCAACATCACTAATTATTAGAGAAATGCAAATCAAAACTACAATGAGGTATCACCTCACACCAGTTAGAATGGGCATCATCGTAAAATCTACAAACAACAAATGCTGGAGAGGGTGTGGAGATAAGGGAACCCTCTTGCACTGTTGGTGAGAATGTAAATTGATACAGCCACTATGGAGAACAGTATGGAGGTGTCTTAAAAAACTAAAAATTGAATTACCATGTGATCTAGCAATCCCACTACTGGGCATATACCCAGAGAAAACCATAATTCAAAAAGACACATGCCCCCCAATGTTCATTGCAGCACTATTTACAATAGCCAGGTCATGGAAGCAACTTAGATGCCCATTGACAGACGAATGGATAAAGAAGATGTGATACATATATATATAATGGAATATTACTCAGCCATAAAAAGGAGCGAAATTGTGTCATTTGTAGAGACGTGGATGGATCTAGAGACTGTCATACAGAGTGAAGTAAGTCAGAAAGAGAAAAACAAATACTGTATGTTAGTGCATATATGTGGAACGTAGAAAAATGGTAGAGATGTACTGGTTTGCAGGACAGAAATTGAGACACAGATGTAGAGAACAAACATATGGACACCAAGCGCGGAAAGCATTGGGGGGGTGGGGGTGGTGGTGTGATGAATTGGGCGATTGGTATTGACATGTATACACTGATGTGTATAAAATTGATGACTAATAAGAACCTGCTGTATAAAGAAATAAGTAAAATAAAATTCAAAAATAATAATAAATAAATTTGAAGGAAAATGTCTTTGATCCACATCTTGAACCTCTGCTCTATTCTCTGCCCACTTAACATCTTAGCTTTGTTTTCTTAATCAGAAAAAGCATAGCTGTTTTTATTAAATCAAGAATACTGAACTACTCTGATTTGCTAGATTTACCTAAATTATGTGATCTTGAATTCTTAGAATATTTGAATTAGTTTCTTTCTTTCTTTTTTTTAAATTGCTTTACAATGTTGTGCTAGTTTCAGATATATGGCAAAGTGATTCAGTTATACTGGGTTACCTGAACAAACTTTTGGCCAACCCAAAGCATACATATATATCTGTTTTTTTCATATTCTTTTCCCTTATAGGTTATTACAAAATATTAAGTATACTTCCCTGTGCTATACAGTAGGTCCTCGTTGGTTATCTATTTTATATATAGCAGTGTGTATATGTTAATCCAAACTCCTAATTTACCCTTCCCTCCCTTTCCACTTTGGTAACCATAAATTTGTTTTCTGTGTCTGTGGATCTATTTCTGTTTTATATATAAGTTCATTTATACCATTTTTTTAGATTTCACATATAAGAGTTATCATATGATATTTGCCTTTGTCCGTCTGGCTTACTTCACTTAGTATGATAATCTCTAGGTCCATCCATGTTGCTGCAGGTGGCATTATTTAATTACTTTTTATGGCTGACTAATATTCCATTATATAAATATACCATATCTTCTTTATCCATTCATCTGTCGATGGACATTTAGGTTGCTTCCATGTCTTGGCTATTGTATATAGTGCTGCGGTGAACACTGGGGTACATGTGTATTTTTGAATTATGATTTTCTCTGCATATACACCCAGGAGTGGGATTGCAGGTTCATATGGTAGTTCTACTTTTAATTTTTTAAGGAACCGCCATACTGTTCTCCATAGTGGCTGTACCAATTCACCTTCCCATCAATAGTGCAAGAGGGTTCCTTTTTCTCCACACCCTCTCCAACATTTATTGTTTGTAGACTTTTTGATGATGCCCATTCTGACCAGAGGGAGGTGATACCTCATTGTAATTTTGATTTGCATTTCTCTAATAATTAGTGATGTTGAGCATCTTTTCATGTGCCTTTTGGCCATCTGTATGTCTTCTTTGGAGAAATGTCTATATAGATCTTCTGTCCAGTTTTGATTGTGTTTTTTTTTTTTTATTGAGCTGTAGGAGCCATTTGTATATTTTGGAGATTAATCGCTTGTCAGTCACATCATTTGAAAATATTTTCTCCCATTCTGTAGGTTTTCTTTCTGTTTTGTTCATAGTTTCTTTTGCTGTGCAAAAGCTTTTAATTAGGACCCACTTGTTTATTTTTGTTTTTATTTCTGTTACTCTAAGAGACGGACCCAAAAAGTATTGCTGCAATTTATGTCAAAGAGTGTTCTGCCTATGTTTTCCACTAGGAGTTTTTTAGTATCCGGTCTTACATTTAGGTCTTTAATAAATTTTGCACTTATTTTTGTGTTTGGTGTTAGAGAATCTTGAAAATTATCCTCTCATGCTACTTTTACCTCTTTGTGCTATGTGTAGTATGATTTAGTGGTTAAAAACATGCATTATGAAGGCTGATAGCCTAAATTTGCTTCCTGAGCTCCACCTTAGTATTTCTGTGGATAAATTATAGAACATCTCTGCCCCTCTTAAGTTTTTTAAGTGGAGTTGTACGAAATTAAAATAGTGTAGTAAATGTGTAACCAAATAAATGTGCTGAATAGTTGAATAGATACAAGGTGAAAAGTTATTTATAAACAAAAGAATGAGGATTAATTTAAAATAGAGTATAAAAGTGAGAGATAAAGCAAGAGACGTAAATATTTCAGTTAATATTCATTTGCAAATAAAGCATCTTTTCCAAACAAGCTTAAATGTTAAGAAGATCTGTTGGATTATACAGCCAGGAGAATTGTTTATTCTAATTTCTCTGGGTTTTTTTCTCTGTGATTCACACAGCTATGCCCTCCATTGTGTATTTTTTTTTAATTAATTAATTTATTTATTTTTGGCTGTGTTGGGTCTTCTTTGCTGCACACAGGCTTTCTCTATTTGCAGCGAGCCGGGGCTACTCTTCGTTGTGGTGCACGGACTTCTCATTGCAGTGGCTTGTCTTTGTTGTGGAGCACAGGCTCTAGGCATGCAGGCTTCAGTAGTTGTGGCACACGGGCTTAGTTGCTCTGTGGCATGTGGGATCTTCCCGGACCAGGGTTCGAACCTGTGTCCCCTATATTGTTGTGGTACTGCAGTGGGTTACATATGGCCACACAGCGATCATAAGCCATTGCTGCCAGGAGAAAGCAATCTGCAGTCAGCAAGACAGAGAAAATTGTGTCATGCATTTGTAGAGGGAAATCATTCTGTCTTTAGAAAAGAAGTTCTCCAGCATCTTAGGGGTAATGGCTCAGGAACAACAGGAATCTGTCAGAGCGAGGTTACCCAGAATGATGTACATTGGTGTGTGAAGATGATGCTCTGTAACTATCAATGCCACCACACCAAGGTTTCCAACCATGGTGGTCAGGTAGATGGTAAGGAACACCAGAAACAAAAGGGTCTTCAGCTCTGGGTGATCTGTAAACCCTATGAGGATAAATTCAGTTATCCTCTCTAATTCATCTCTACGTTGTCTGTTGAGATAGGAATTATGGAGATATAATATCTAATTTAAAATGTGTATAATTTTCCCTCAAAATTTTTCTTTTTTAAAAAATTTATTTATTTTTGACTGTGTTGGGTCTTCATTGCTGCATGCGGGCTTTCTCTAGTTGTGGCAAGCAGGGGCTACTCTTCATTGCGGTGCGTGGGCTTCTCATTGCGGTGGCTTCTTTTGCTGCAGCTTCTCTTGCTGCAGAGCACGGGCTCTAGGCATACCTCCTTCAGTAGTTGTGGCACGTGGGCTCAGTAGTTGTGCCTCATGGGCTCTAGAGCACAGGCTCAGTAGTTGTGGCGCACGGGCTTAGTTCCTCCACGGCATGCGGGATCTTCCTGGACCAGGGCTCGAACCCCTGTCCCCTGCATTTGTGGGCGGATTCTTAACCACGGCGCCACCAGGGAAGCCCCTAAATTTTTCTTTTTATAACAAGGAGAAGAACTTCTTCTTTAGTCTTCTCTTTTCTCCTGCGATATACCAGCACACAAACTCTAGGGGACATTTGTTCCCATAACATGTGAGATTCTATGACCTCAAATCTGTAACTCAGAATTCATAAGACTATTTTGATAATTACAGGGAGGATGCTTTCATTGGAAGAGGTTTGTCTTTAAAAATTTATGAAAGTATAGTGTATAAATCTAGGGTACTCATATTTGTTCTAGTGTTCCCAAATAAGGTCAGTGTTAGTTTTTACATTAAAGATCCTTCAAATGAATTTAAAATCAATTTTCCTGTATATGTATATATTTTTCATTGATCAAAAAATTTTTATATACTCTCCAAGTGTTGTGAATGTTTGAAAATAGCATACATCAGATATGCTAAGTTTACACCTTAGAATTACATGAAGGTCACTAAGGATTAATGAGAGAACTATTCAGTTTTAAAGAAAGTAAATTCAAATAGCTAAGGAATAAAATATGTATTATCACATCTTTCATCCCTTTTCCAAGTGTCATACCCATTTCTATAAACACTGACTCTGTCCATGCCATTATTCCTGTCGATTTTTGCCCTTATGTATAAACCCTTTCTTCCTATATATAAAGTTTAATTTACTTAATAAAGCATTAACTAAATGACCTAGACCCTTCTGACTTCCTATAGCTATACTCTCAACCATGTCTTATATACCCACTGCAGTTTACAATGGCTCTTGTGCAGTCTACCGTGCTTTTTTTTTTAATATGTACACACACGATTTCTTTATTATACTATAGGCATTTTGAGGTTTAATGTGACTTATATTTCTTACAACAGCTATGGGGAAAAAGCAGTATTGATTCCAGTCCTACCTTCACCACAGTGACATGTGATATATGAACTTGTTTTCAGTATCCTACCAATGATCATTAGTGACTTGTTTGATTGTCCTAACAGTGACCCTTAGTGACCTCTTCTGAAAATTGAGTCTGTTAACTTTGAATAAGTGTCTACAAAGAAAATTATTCATAATATATCATTTCTAAAAATTAAGTGTTTATATCCAAAATATATAAGGAACTCATACAATGCAATAGTAAATGTACAAACAATGTGATCACAAAATGGGCTGAGGAACTAAAAAGACCAAAAAACATCCAAATGGCCAAGAGACAGATGAAAAGATATTCACATTAGTAATAATTAGGGAAATGCAAATTAAAACCAGGAGATATCACCTCACACCTGTCAGAATGCCTGTCATTAAGAAGACAAGATATTACACATGTTGCTGAGAATGTGGAGAAAACTCTGTTGGTGGGAATGGAAGTTGGTTCAGCCAGTAAGGATAACAATATGGAGGTTCCTTAAATAATTAAAAATAGAACTACCATATGATCTCACAATTCCACTTCTGGGTAAATACTAAAAGGAAATGAAAACAGATTATCAAAAGGATATTTGCGCTCCTGTGTTTATTGGAGCATTATTCGCAATAGCCAAGATACATAAACACCTAAGTGATCATCAGAGGATAAA
The DNA here is from genome assembly GCF_028023285.1 of Balaenoptera ricei. Classification (NCBI taxonomy): domain Eukaryota; kingdom Metazoa; phylum Chordata; class Mammalia; order Artiodactyla; family Balaenopteridae; genus Balaenoptera; species Balaenoptera ricei. The sequence continues at coordinate 115,505,276 of NC_082642.1, forward strand.
AGGATAAAAGTGTGATGTATTCAGCCATGAGAAAGAAGGATATGCTTCCATTTGTGACAACATGGATAGAACTTGAGGACATTATGCTAAGTGTGCAAAGTCAGAGAAAGACAAATACTGTAAGATATAACTTACATGTGCATCTAAAAAAGCCAAACTCATAAAAATAGGGTAAAATGGTGGTTACTAGGGGCAGGGGGGGTGGGAGAATTGGAGAGATGTTTGAGTGTGTAAACTTGAAACTAATAGATAAATAATTCTGTAGATCTAATGCACACTATACTGGATATAGACAACAATATTTTATTATAATCATTAAAATTGCTAAGAGACCAGATCTTTATTCCCACCACAAAAAAGAAATGATAATTATATGATGTGATAAGAGTGCTAACTCATGTTACAATGGCATTCGTATTACTATTTACCATTGTATGAAGTCAACGGGTGTTATACCTTAAACTTACACATTATATGTCAAATATAGTTTAATAAAGATCTATATTTTTAACAAAAATTTAGATATCTTTCTTTTATCTGAGTTAACTCATCTATTATTTTTCTGTTTCTAAGAAAATTATATAAGACTTTCTGAAGTATATTACAGTAGATTAAAAGCTAATAAATAAAAGTAATCTTGACTTTATACTTTAGTTTTCTAACAATTAGAAAAAGAGAAAACCCTTTAAATTGTAATACAATTTTTGGGAACACATTTTGTTTTCCTTTAAATGGCTATCTTCTAGCAATATTTAGTGATCCATTAGGAATATTGACTGATGTGTCTAATATTAATTCTGTGATCAAAATGGGTGTATTTTTCCTTAATCAAAACATCAAAATGAAGGCTTTAGCTGAACATTTTATTTATTTGTTTTAAAATATTAAATATAAGCTACTTAATTATTCATCCTAGCTAAAAAAAACCCATTCCACATAAGTGCCTGAATTGTTGAACAGAGTTACTTTGTTTCCTTATTGTATATTTTGAGGTTCTACCTTAATCAGAAAAGTCAGAGTGAATTGCAGTGTCAATTTCATCCTAGTTTTTCCATGCCCTTCAGTTTTGAGAAGAGCTGGGAAAATAACTGAGTCGTTGAAATCTAACAACAACAACAAAAATGCTTAATACCTCAGATAAATAAATATCAATGGATACTAATACTAAAATTAAAAATAAATTAGAATACATCCCTCACCTAGATTTTACTGAAAAAAGCCTTGTTTGGTTTATGGTGTTAGATCTCATAGAATTTCAGAATATAAACCTTGGTCTATAAAACATTTGGGATTAAAAGAATGAAAATACGGGTGACTACAAATAGGTTAGAGACAATAATTATGTTCCTCACAATGCTACTTTAAAATTCTGTATCAAATCCTGAGGGATTTCCCTGCATCACTGCACTACTGTAGGGAGATTCATAGTCAACACATATAAAGATGCCCTGTGAGACAGTGAGGTTAAAGCAAATTACACATGGAATCTAAATAATAAAACAAATGAATGAATATAACAAACAGAAACAGACCCACTGATACAGAGAACAAACTAGCAGTTAGTTAACAGTGGGAGAGGAAATGGGCATGCTTAAGATAGGGTTAGAGGATTGAGAGGTACAAAGTACTATGTATAAAATAAAAATCTACAATGATATGTTGTACAACACAGGGAATATAGCCAATATTTTATACTAACTTTAAAAGGAGTATAATCTGTAAAAGTAATGAATCACTATGTTGTACACCTAAACTAATATAACACTGTACATCAACTATACTTCCATTAAAAAAATGAATTAGCGAGAGTATGATGGTATGGAAAATTTGCAAGGGTGATACATCACATGAAACATTGGATTCCCTAAAGGAAAATAACAATGCAATGGAAATTATATTTAAATTATAATCCAAGGATATTTGGAGAAAAACAGAAGAAATTTAATATACATTTTGAAACACACTTGAGAAGAACAGAAGAACTTTAATATACATTTTGGTACTTGATCCAGAAAAAGGCACTCTAAGGTATGTCCCAATAAAAGTGAAACTATTTGTCTTCAGTTTAAAGAAAAATGACCTGCACCTCCACGTAGAAAGGCAATTTCACTTCCAGACAGAGAAAATCAAGGCACAAAGTGTATGTATGTCTGTGTATGTGTGTGTGCATAATGTTTTGTCTCTATGCTGCCATTCGAGTAAGAAATATTTTCTTATATTTGCAAAGAATCAGAAGGAATATAGACCAGAATGTAGTGAACTAGGCTTATAGGGCCCCTACGGAAAAACATCTGATTCTCGTTATAATGCAGGAAATGCACAAAATTAGCTTAGGCATCTTGTAAAAGAGAGCAAGAAATCTATCAGAGACAACTGTGGTCATATCAGAAGGACTCAGGCACCATCTTGAAGTTTTTGAGTTGAGTTGCTACAAGCCAAAGATGAGACAAATTTGGCATCAACATGAATAGTAAATATAATGGATTTAAGCTGATAAAACATGTTAAAATCTATGAATTCATAATGATAATTTTCAGTATGATAATGATCTCCATAGGATATTAGGAAAACAACTTATTCTGAAAATGGATAATTAGGTTTGTTTATTCTGCTTTTTCTATGTGAATTGTATCTGTTTTTTACTCTCAGGTTTGACTTTTTTTAGGAAGTAAAACTTTGACTCTTTAGAGTGAAAGAAAGAAAGAGAAAAGAGAGGGGGAATGAGGTAGGAAACTGGGGAGAAAGGGGAGGGAGAGTTGGGAGAGGAGTAGACTAGAAGGGAGGGAAGGATAAAAAAAGGGGGGGAAGAGATGGAAAGGAGTGGACAAGGAAAAGGATAGAAAAGGGAAGGGATAGATGAGGAAAAGAAAAAGAAATAAAAAACTTTTAAAAAGAAAGAAGAGCGAGGCAAGCAGGCAAGGGGGAAAGAAATAAAGAATCCATCCTTATGTAGAAAAATGAATGAACGAAGAAAACATGCCAAAGATACTCACTCTGAAATTTTATAAAGCCACTGATAAATAAAAATTCTAAAAGTTTCAGAAAGAAAACAAGGCATTGGGAACCAAAATTATGTATAATTTTCCAAAAGCAACATACCTTGCTGTAGTATGGAGAATGTCTTCAACATTCCAAAGAAATTTATTTAATCTAGAACTCTATGGAAACCAAACTATTAATCATGTGTGAGGAAAGAACAAAGATCATTTACAACACATCTAGACTGCAAATCTTGACTGCCAAAGAGAAAAGCAAGATTTCCCAACAGAATGAGAGAATGAACCTTGAAGAGCAATATGGAGCGTTTGGAAATAGAGTATTGAACATAGGAAATCAACAAAGGAAAGTGTCAGGGCCTACTGAGCAAACTCTCCAGTCTGGAGCAGGAGGATGGAGGGCACAAGTAAAAAGTCTCTAGGATAAGAAAAGAACAGAAGATTATTTAAGAGTTGAGTTTTAAGGAATATATTTGATGACATCAAAGGATTTAATTGAGGATTAATGAAGGATTTAATTGAGCAAATTGGAAATAAAATTTTTATTAACTTAAAAAAATTACACAGTCATAAGCATGGGAGTGGAAAGTATTTGCAGGTCCCTAATGAAAACTGAGTATCAAATTGTCAAAAATAATGATAATCATCCAAAATGAGAGAAATGGGGAGGTATTTAAATAAATAGATAAATATTTATTAACCATAACAGGAAGTTGATGCATATGTCTGTAACTGATACAAAGAAATAGCAAGGTAAATATTCATGGAAAGAGATAAAAAATTAGAAAGTTATTTACCTGAAATGCATATGTTATTATGGGCAGAATACTACCCATTTTAGAATGTGTATTTTAGCACTATTTAAAAAATTATTTTCTAAATAAAAATTAAAAATAAATAAAAGGACAACAGAAAGGGGAACCAGTCTTAGCTGTTGATATTGTTCAGGTGAAAGATGATGGCAGCATGGGGACTGTGAATTAGTGTAAATGGAGAAATTTGGGCACAGAGACAGTTGACAATTCCTGTGAAAGTTTGGAAAGAATAGCAGAGGAGATGAGGGATGACCTCTAACTTCTTCCTTGCCAAACTGGTTGGAGGAGCCTACCACCAAGATTGAGAAGACCCAGGAAAACCATTTTTGTTTAGAAAATTTGAGAATTGCTTTTTGATCATGTTAAATTTGAGATGTCTTTGAGGCAGTCAAATAACCATGTCCTTCTTGGCAGTTGGATCCATGAATCTGGAAATTAGGGAAGTTGCCAATACTGGAAACATACGTTCAGGGTCATCTTCATATTGGTGCCATTAAAAGTCATAAAAATAGACGGAGTCATCTAAAAAGAAAGAATTGGGAGAAAAGAATAGAGACTCTTAAAGTTGAAGCTCATAGAATCCTAATATTTAGACTGGGTAGAGGCAGAAGAGTTTTCCCCAATTATAGTACTTATTACTATTTAGTTTAACAACATTTAAAATTTTCTTTCTTCCCTACTAGAATATAAGTGTACAGATTGGGACTGTTGTGTTTTTGTTGTGCAAGTTAGAAAGGCTTGGAATAGGCCTCTATGTATATGTGTGTGCATGTGAGTGTTTGTGCATGAATAAAAAGGAGGCATAAGAAATCAGTGAATAAGAGAAGAGTTAGTTAATACATACGTTTGCTATAATATATAATAATGTTATAATTCTCACTTCACAACATTCTAAAAAGAATCCCAGTTGAGTAAAAGTGCTATGTAAAACAATTTAAGCTATGGGAAAAGAAAAAATACAAATTATGTTTATATAATATCTCCGAATGAGGGGGGCTGTCTTGTGAATTTTAACACAAATGGAAGAGATAAAAAATTAACAAATTGACCTAGAAGTGGGATTGCTGGATCATATGGTAATTTTCTTTTTAAGTCTTTGAGGAATCTCCATAATTTTTCCATAGTGGCTGTACCAATTTATGGTCCCACCAGCATGTTACAATTGTTCCCTGTTCTCTCAGTTTCACCAATACTTCTCTTGGGTTTTTGATAATATCCATTCTAATAGGTGTGAAATGATATCCTATTGTGGTTTTGATATGCATTTCCCTGGTGATTAGCAATGTTGAGTACCATTTCACGTATGTCTTCTTTAGCCATATGTTATGCCTTTGGTAAAACATCTATTAAGTCCTCTTCCCATTTTTAATCAGATTATTTTGTTTTTCCCTATTGAGTTGTATGAATTCTTTATATATTTTGCATATTAAACCCTTATCAGATATATGACTTGCAAATATTTTCTCTCATTTGGTTGGTTGCCTTTTCATTTTGTTGACGGTTTCCTTTGTTGTTCAGAAGTTTTGTTGTTTAATGTAGTCCCACTTGTTTATTTTTGCTTTTGTTGCCTTTGCTTTCTTGTTAAATCCAAAAAATTATCATCAAGTCTACTGTCAGGAGCTTACTGCCTATATTTTCTCCAGGAGTTTATGATTTCAGGTCTTATGTTCGATTCCTTAATCCATTTTGAGTTAAATGTTCTGTAAGGTGAAAGATAGTGATCTACTTGTATTGTTTTGCATGTGGCTGTCCAGTTTCTCCAGCACCATTTATTGAAGATACTCTCCTTTCCCCATCTTGTAAATTAATTGATTATATTTGCATGGGTTTGTTTCTGGACTCTGTATTCTATACTGTTGATCTTTGTGTCTGCTTATATGCCATTACCATACTTTTTGATTACTGTAGATTTGTAATATAATTTGTAGTCAGAAAGCATGATGCATCCACCTTCATTCTTTATCAGGATTGCTTTGGATACTTGGGGTATTTTGCAGTTCCATTCAAATTTTAAAATTGTGTGTGGAAAGTGCCATTAGAATTTTTTTTATTGCTGTGTACTTAATTTTTTTCCTTATTGAGGTGGAGTTGAAGAATAATATTATATGTTTCAGTTGTACAATATAATGTTTCACAATTTTTATAGGTAATACTCCTTTATTTTTATAAAATATTGCCTATTTTCGCAGTGCTGTACAATATATCCTTGTAGGTTATTTATTTTGTGCATAGTAGTTTGTACCTCTTAATCACCTGACCCTATCTTGCCCCTTCCCCTTCCCTCTCTCCACTGATAACCTCTAGTTTATTCTCTATATGTGTGATTCTGTTTCTGTTTTGTTACATTTGCTAGTTTGGTTTATTTTTTTAGATTACACATATAAGTGCTATCATACAGCATTTGTCTTTCTCTGTTGAACTTATTTCACTAAGCATAACATCCTCTAGGTACATCCATGTTGGTGCAAATGGCAAAATTTCATTCTTTTTTATGGCTGAGTAGTATTCCTTTGTATATACATATCATGTCTTCTTTACCCATTCATCTGTTGATGGATACTTAATTTGCTTCCTTATCTTGGATATTTAAACAATGCTGCTATGAACATTGGGTTGCATGTATCTTTTCAAATTAGAGTTTTAATTTTCTTTGGATAAATACCCCAGTGGAATTGCTGGATCATATGGTAGTTCTGTTTTTAGCTTTTTGAGGAATCTCCATACTGCTTTCCACAATGGTTGTACCAATTTACATTCCAAACAACAGTGTATGAGGATTCCCTTTTCTCCACATCCTCACCTCACGTTTGTTATTTGGGGTCTTTTGGATTATAGCCATTTTGACGGGTGTGAGGTGATATCTCATTGTGGCTTTGATTTGCATTTCTCTGATAATTATCCATGTCGAGCATCTCTTCATGTGCTTGTTCATCATCTGTATATCTTCTTTGGAAAAATGTATATTCAGTTCTTCTGCCCATTTTTTAATTGGGTTGTTTGTTTTTATGATGTGGAATTGTATGAGCTATTTATATATTTTGGATATTAACTCTTTATCAGTCATATTATTTACAAATATTTTCTCCTTGTCAGTAGTTTGTCTTTTCATTTTGTGGATGGTTTCCTTTTGTGTAAAACTCTTAAGTTTAATTACATCCCATTTCTTTATTTTTTACTTTTACTTCCTTTACCTTATGAGAAAGTGCCAAAAAATATTGCTATGATTTGTGTCAAAGAGCATTCTCTTCCTTTGTTTTCTTCTAGGAATTTTATGGTTTCTGGTCTTACATTTATGTCTCTAATCCATTTTGAATTTATTTTTGTATATGGTATGAGAAAATGTCCTAATTTCATTCTTTTACATGTAGCTGTCCAGTTTTCTCAGCACCATTTATTGGAGTCTTTTCTCCAATAAGTGGTGCTGAGAAATATCAGTGGAGAAATGTTTTTTCTGCATTGTATATTCTTGCCTCCTTTGTCATCAATTAATTGGTCATAAGTGCATGGGTTTATTTCTGAGTTTTCTATTCTGTTCCACTGATCTATGTGTCTGTTTTTTGAGTTGGTAACATACTGTTTTGATGACTGTAGCTTTGTAGTATAGTCTGAATTCAGGGAGCGTTGCACCTCCTGCTATGTTATTTTTTGTCAAGATAGTTTAGGCTATTTAGAGTCTTTTGTGTTTCCATGCAGATCTTAAAATTATTTGTTCTAGTTCTGTGGAAAATGCCATTGGTTTTTTGATATGGATTGCATTGACTCTATACATTGTCTTGGATAGTATGGTAATATTAACAATATTAATTCTTCCAATCTCAAATCATAGTATATCTTTCCATCTGTTTGTGTCATCTTCAATCTCTTTTATCAGTGTCTTGTATTTTTCTGAATACAGATCTTTTGCCTCCTTAGGTGGGTTTATTCTTAGGCATTTAAGTCTTTTTGATGAGATTATAAATGGAATTGTTTTCTTTATTTCTCTTTCTGCTGGTTTGTTGTTAATGCATAGAAATGCAACAGATTTCTCTATATTAACTTTGTATCCTGCAAATTTACTGAATTCATTGACGAGCTCTAGTAATTTTTTGGTGTCATCTTTAGGATTTTCTATGTATAGGATCATGTCATTTGCAAACAGTGACAGTTTTACTTCTTTGTTTCCAATTTTGATTCCTTTTATTTCTTTTCTTGTCTGCTTGCTGTTGCTAGAACTTCCAATATTATGCTGAAAAAAGTGGCGAGTGGGCATCCTTATACTGTTCCTGATCTCAGAGGAAATGCATTCAGCGTTTCACCATTGAATATAATGTTAGCCTTGGGCTTCTCATATATGGCTTTTATTATCTTGAGATAAGTTCCCTCTATACCCATTTTGTGGAGAGTTTTTATCATAAATGGAAAATGGATGTTGAATTTTGTGAAAAGTTTTTTCTTCATCTATTGAGATGAACATATGGTTTTTATTCTTAATTTGTTAATGTGGTGTATCACATTGATTGATTTGCAGATATTGAACCATCCTTGCATCACTTGGTTAAATCCTACTTGATCATTGTGTGTGATCTTTTAATGTGTTGTTGGATTCAGTTTGCTAATATTTTGTTAAGGATTTTTGCATCTATGTTCATCTGTGCTATTGGCCTATAATTTTCTTTTTTAGTGATATCTTTGTCTAGTTTTGCTTTCAGGCTTATACTGGCCTCATGTAATGTGTTCAGCAGCATTCCTGCCTCTGCAAATTTTTGGATAAGTTTGAAAATGATAGGTGTTTACTTTTCTCTAGATATTTGGTAGAATTTACCTGTGAAGCCATCTTGTCCTGGACATTTGTTTGCAGGGAATTTTGTTTTTACTATTGATTCAATTTCTTTTCTGGTAATTGGTGTGGTCATATTTTGTATTTTTTTCCAGGTTCAGTCTTGGGAGAGTGTACATTTCTAAGAATTTGTCCATTTCCTTCTAGATTATATATTTTATTGGCTTATAGTTGTTCTTAGTAATCTGTTATGATCCTTTGTATTTCTATGGTGTTGTTTGTAACTTCTCATATTACATTTCTAATTTTATTGATTTACACTCTCTTTTTTTTCTTGATGTGTCTGACTATAGGTTTATCAATTTTATTTATCTTTTCAAAAAACCATATTTTGGTTTTTTTTATCCTTTCTTTTTTTTTAGTCTCTATTATATGTATGTCTGCTCTCAGTTTTATGATTCCTTTTTATCTACTAGCTTTGGGTTTTTTAGTCCTTCTTTTTGCAGTTCCTTTATATGTATGTGTGTGTGTATGTGTATACATATATATGTATATATGCATATATATATATATATATATATATATAATGCACTTAATTTCAAGTGCATTTTAAAACCCCTGTATTTGTAATCTCCTCCCCTCACAGTTACTGTTTTTAACATCTTGTTTTATATCTAACTGTTTTGTGTATCTTCTAACTGCTTATTTTGGATATAGATGATTTTATTACTTTTGTTTTTCAACCTTTGTACTAGCTTTGTGCATGGATGATTTACTACCTTTATTGCATATTTGCCTTTATGGATGAGTTTTTTCCTTCCATAATCTCCATGTTTGTACTTGTGGTCTTTTCTTATTCACTTAGAGAAGTTCCTTTAATATTTCTTGTAAAGCTACTTGGCTGATCTTGCCATCAAATCTGAATGAGAGCCTTGCTAGGTAGACTATTATTGGTTGTAGGTTTTTCCCTGTCATCACTTTATATATATTGTGCCACACTCTTCTGGCCTGCAAGTTTCTACTGAAAAGTCAGCTAATAGCCCTATGGGAATTCTCTCATTTGTTCCTTGTTGCTTTTCCCTTGTTACTTTTAATATTCTCTCTTTATTTTTAGTCTTTGCCATCTTAGATACAATGTGACTTGGTATATTTCTCTTGGGTTAATCCTGTATGGGAGTCTCTTGCTTCCTGGACTTGGATGTATGTTTCCTTTCCCAGGTTAGGGATGTTTTAAGTTGTTATGATTCGAATATATTCTCAGCCCCTTTTTCTCCCTCTTCTCCTTCTGGACCCCTATAATGTGAATATTAGTGTGCTTGATGTTGTCCTAGAGGTCTCTTAAATTTCTTTTCATTCTTTTTTCTTTTTTCTGTTCAGTGTTAGTAATTTCTACTACTCTGTGTCACTGATCCATTTATTTGTATCATTTAATATACTGTTGATTCTTTGTAGTGTATTTTTCATTTCAGTTATCATATTCTTCATCTCTTTCTGGCTGTTCTTTATATTTTCTAACTCTTGTTAGAAACTTTAACTTCTTGCTTTGTGCGTCCATTCTTCTCCTGAGTTCTTTCATCATTATTATGATCACTACCCTGAACTCTTTCTCAGGTTCATTGTCTCTCTCCACTTCACTTAGTTTTTCTTTTGGAGCTTTATCTTGTTCCTTCATTTAGAACATGTTCCTCTGTCATCTCATTTTGCCTAATTTGTTTTTTTATTTCTATGTGTCTTGTAGGTTGGTCACGTTTCCCAACCTTGGGGAATTGGCCTTTTATAGGAGATATCCTATGCATCCCAGCAGTGTACTCCCCTCTCATCACCAGGGCTGGATGTTGTAGGGGTGCCCCTATGTGGGCTGCATCATTCTTTCTGCTGTGGTAGGCTGACTACTGTGGGCAGTCTTGTAGGCTTGCTTGTCTCCTGGTGCATGTTGGTTGCCAGGCCCTGCCTTGTGTGGAGGCTGCTGTGGCTGGCTGGTGGGACTGGGTCACAGGGCTGCTTGCTGCAGAACTCCAGTGAGCCCCATAGCTAGTTCTGGTTCACTGGTGGGCAGGGGTGGGGTCCAGGAGACCCCAGGTCTGGTGACACCCCACTGGTGGGTAAATCCAGTTCCTGAGACTAGTCCTGGCCCACTGGCAGGAAGAGCCAAGTCCTGGGGTCTGGCTGTAGGGGCCCAGGTATCCCAGAGTTGGTGTCAGACAACTGTTGGGTGGGGACGATTCCTGACACAGCTGGCTGTGGGGTCAGGGCTGTCTCAAAGCTTGTGTTGGCCTGCTAGTTGGCAGGGCCAGGGCCCAGCTGGTCCTGAGCTACTACTGGCCCACTGTTGGGAGGGCTAGGTCTGCAGGTTGCAGGGATGTGATTGTCCTGTGGCTATTGTCTGCCCACTGGTGTATGAGGCTGGTCGTGAGTCTAGAGCATGCACACTGGAAGTTGGGGCCAGGAATTCTGGGGCTGGTGCCTACCCACATGTGGGTAGAGCTGGGTCCTGGGGTCTCTGGCTGCAGGGCTCTGGGGGCCCCTGGTCTAATTCTTGCACACTGGTGTATGGGGCCAAGTCCGAGTGCCTGGGGGCTCAGGCAGCCCTTCCCCCTGCTCCCCAGCCCGGCCACAGTTCAGCTTCCAGCTGGGATGGCCCCCTGGTCCGGTGGAGCCTGCAAGTTGCTGGTGGGGCGGAGCGCCTTCCCGGGGAAGGCGACGGTGTGAGGGGGAGGTGTCTCCGCTCCTGTGTCCCTTCCTCTCGCCCTTCCTCAGACCTTCCCTCTTTGGAGATCGCCTCCCCCATCCCCCAGGAATATGGGTTGGGAGAGAGAATCACAGTCCTGGACTGAGGGGCGAGGACCCCAGGGTCCTACGTGTGTGGGGGGGTGTTGCCACGCTGGGGGTTAGCTTTGGGAAGTCTGGGGTCTGGGTGTTGTGGGAACGACAGGTGGTCTGATTAGGGGGTGGGGCACCCCTGGGGGGGAGGGAGGCCAGTCTGGTGGAGGGCGTAGTGCCAGCAGGAGGGGCTGTTAAGCTAGACTCTGGGGTTGTTCCTGACAAGGGCCACAGAAGGCATCGTGGCCCAGGGTGAACCCTGCACCTGCACCACTTGGGGCTTCGCGCTGGTGGGAGGGGCTGCAGTCAGGGAGGGAGGAGCTCACCCGCCTGCCAGCTGCCTGGAGGCAGGGCCCAGACTCAGAGGCTAAGGACTTAGCCAGGATTGGCTGATACTCCCACTGGCCCAGCCTGGTCAGCCTCGTCTCCAGGCCCTGACTCCAGGACCTGTTCAGCTTCTCTGTGGCTGAGCATTCTCTCACCCAAGCCTCTGCCCCCTCCCCCCAGCACATCCTCTCCTGCACCAGCTGGCTCCCTGGGTGGCCCTGAGCCTGCATGGCTCCACCCATGTCACCTCACGCCAGCTCCACGACCTGCAATTGGGCCACACCTCCCCCAGCTGTCCCTCCTCTCTGGGCCTCCGCCAGGCCCTCTCCCACCTTCTCATGGGGGCAGGGAGACTCTTCTGCTCCCCACCGCTCCAGCTTAGCCCTCAGCTACCCTTGCCCCTCACCCTCTCTGCCTTCCCTTCTCCTCTCCCCTCATTTCTCAGCTCTGCTCAGGCCCTGACTTCCCTTTGGCTTCACAGCACCCAAGGCTGAGACCCCCACCATGGCCAGGCCCGGGAAGCCTGGGGCTGGGGAGGCCCAAGAGGAGGAGGGGTGGGACGAGGGGCATGCCCCAGGGCCACCGGCAGCGACGCTGGAGCAGGCCCAGGAGCTGTTTCTGCTGTGTGACAAGGAGGCCAAGGGCTTCATCAGCCGGCATGACCTGCAGCTGAGCCCCCAGCCCCAAGAGGCCGCCCGCCCCAGGGCTGACCTTGGCTACACAGCCTTGCCATCCTTGCCCGGCCAAGGCCTGCAGAGCGACCTGCCCCTCACGCCCGAACAGCTGGAGGCTGTGTTCAAAAGTCTGGACCAGGCGCACACCGGCTTCCTCACGGCTCGGGAGTTCTGCCTTGGCCTGGGTGAGCCCGGCCCCTGAGCCCCACCCCCTACCCCGCTGCTCAGACACCCTCCGCTGGCACATGTGGGACTCTCTGGGGCCCACAGCCCACGTGGGTGGCAGCCCGTGCTTCTCCCTGGCCTCCCTCCGGAGCACAGGCCGGTGTCTGTACACCCAGGCGCCACGGGAAGCCCCCCAGATGCTGTGGCATATGTGGAGATGACCTGCTCCCTGAGCCAAACCCAGGTGGGGCTGGGAGCCAGGCATGCCTCATTTTGGCCTGAGCCCAGCTGTCACCTCCCATTCCCAGGACAAGAATCGGACCAGAATAAGGAAGAAAAACAGGAAACTGGGCCCAGAGAAAGGGCAGGATATGTGTGTGGAGGGGGTGGGGGGACGGGGGGGGCTGCGGTGGTAACCCACAGCCCAGTAATCTCTCCCTCCCATGCCCGCAGGGAAGTTGGTGGGTGTGGAGTCCGTCTCGGGTGCCCTGCCCTCCCCGGCCTCAGAGGAAACCTTCGAGGCGGGCTGGTCGAATGTGCAAGGCACCGAGGGCTCCCTGGAGGAGGAGGACGAGGAGGAGGAGAGATTCTGCTCTGCGCTGGAGCAGCTGGGGGCGGCCCGGGTCCTGGGCGAGTGAGTCGGTGCTGGCCCGGCTCCCAGCGTCCTCATCTGCTCTCTGTCCGCCTGCATGCTGCCTGTCCGTGTCGCCTGCATGTTTGTTCCCAGGCAGGGTGCCTAGGCCGGGTCTGGCCCAGTCCTTCCTTCCCAGCTGCAACTACTGCGTGACGGGCAGGATTTCCCACAGAATTTGCATTTCAGGAGGCAGCAGTCAGGGCTGCCCCCATCACAGGCACAGCCGTGTGTACACAAGGACACAACCCCATGTACACACACCTGCTGGCCACACAAGCCCCGCACAGGCACAGACCCCCGCAGGGGTGAAAGCACCCAGGAGAGGCATGCCCTGCTTGTGCAAGACTACAGGGGCCTCTGGGGGCTTCTTACCCTGCAGGGTGGGGTGGGGAGTCCCCGCTTCAGCTTCAGCCTCTGCCCTCCCCCGCCCCGCCCCTGCAGGCAGCGGGCAACTCAGACGCTGTGGACCCGGCTGCAGCGTGAGCGACCCGAACTGCTGGGCTCCTTCGAGGACGTTCTGATGCGAGCGTCGGCCTGCCTGGAGGAAGCGGCCCGAGAGCGGGAGGGCCTGGAGCAGGCGCTGCGGCGGTGAGGGCTGGGGCGCTGGGGGCGGCCTGAGGGCCAGGTGGAGGGGCTCTGCGAGGTGGTAGAGGCAGGGCCGGGGGCTGTAGTGCTGGCAGGTTCTAAGCAGCTGTCTCACCCCCGGTTTCCAGAAGGCGGGAGAGCGAGCACGAGAGGGAGGTGCCGTGTCTGTACCAGGAGTTGGAGCAGCAGCTTCTCGAGCAGCGTCAGCGCCTGCGGAGTCAGGTGGGCCCGCAGCGCCGCCCCGAGCCCGGCCCAAGCGCGGACGCGCTGGTGTCCCCGGCCCCGCCTTCTGCGAAGCGGACCCACCCGCGCTAGAGATTTCAGAGGTAGGAAGAGATGTGGAGTTAATGGAAAGTTTATGAAAAACTCTAACAGGAGACTCATGTACCCTTAAGGTTTTGGATCAAGGATTTGCTCTCTTAGCAGAGAATTATAAACCATTCAGAAACAAAACAAAACAAACAAAAAAACCCCGAAAACCAAAAACTCCCTGGTGGACTATGAAACATGCTAGAGAAAGTGCTCCTGCCTTTGGGACATTAAGTGACCAAAACCAGAATTGCCTTCATGAGCTGGAATTTGTCACACTAACAAGTATAAGGTTGAGCAGAACCAGGAGCAATTCATTAGAAGCTGAAGGTGGCAAATTCAAGGATCTGGCCTAAGCAGGGCAGAGAATACCATAAGCCTCACCGGCAGGTGACCCAGACCTTCTTGTCATCTACCACCATTGCGCTGACGTCTTTCCCTCAGCTCACACATCTGGCCTCAGAAAGCCAAGTAGGTTCTTGGATGGTCATCTTGGTGTGTTGATGTCATAATGTACAGCGGCTGAACTACAGCTCCACCCAAGGTGACCGTGAAAGGCATCACTCAGGGGAAATTCTCCCTTAGAGCAGTGGAATGATCATCTATTTCCATTGTATAGAAAGAGAAGTGGTCCAAGCTAAGAATATATAGACTCAGGGTAGAGGTGTAAAGTTTGGATATTGGTCAGTGTCCTGTGGGGAGAAACATGAGAAGGTCAGGGACCAGGAAATCTGAGGAAGAGGCATATGAATGGAGTTACTAGAGTGGATACAGTGTTTGGTGATCCTCATATTCCATATAAATGTCCACCAGAGAGCATCTACCATGGAAGAGCTGTTAAACAACCAAATAGACAGAATTACTCAGCCAGTTGAGGTCATCCTGCTTTGTTCATCTGCCATGCCAGTGCTGGCACAATGGGCACATGAAAAAAGTGCTGTGTTGGCTGGGATGGAGGAATGCATATGCATAGGCTCCAACATTTCCATGCTGATCTAGGTACGGTTCCTTCCAAATGCCTAACTTACCAGAAACCATTGTGGCCCCCAATATAGCAACATCCCTCAAGATGATCAGCCACCCGCTGGTGTCATGTTTGCTGCTATGAACCTCTTATACTCTGAAAGTGGCAGAAATACATCTTGCCTAATAGCAGCATAATTCAGGTATGAGTTATCTTTCCTATCTGCAAGGCCTCAGGTAGCACCAGTATCTGAGGCTGATAGAGTGGTGTATAACATGGCATTGGGCGAGAACTCCACTTTTCAGTAAAAGAAGTGTCATATTGGGCAGTGACTGGTACACTGGTTCTCTCCTATTTCACATCAATGGGAAACTACTAGCTTAATAAACAGATGAAACGGCCTGTTGAAAGTATAATTGAGGTGTCAGTACTATGACCTCCAGAGTGTATCTTCCACCAGAAATCAGAGACCATTATATGGGGCTGTGTCTTCAATAGGTTCAATACCTGAATCCAGCACTTCCCTAAGTGACCCACGTGGGGAATCTGTACTCTATGTCCCCACATACCTGCACTCTATGGGTTTAGAAGTCCTGGTTCTCAGAGGGGAAATGCTCTTACCAGGGAATGCAGCAAGAATTCTATTATACATAAAGCCTCAGCAGCTACCCAGTCACTTTGGATTCCTTGTCCAAGAGACCACCAGGAAAGAAAAGGAGTCCATGAGAATTGAAGGGGGTAATTGACCCTGTTTTCAGGAAGAGACAGGGTTGCTATTGTGCAATGGGAGCAGGAAAAATTATGTTTGTCATTCAGGTGATCCATAGGTATCGGCTGGTATTCCCTTGCTCAAGTTTGATAGTAAATAGACAAATGCAGCAATGAGGACTGAAAAGGGCATGGTGATGTAAGGTTCATATTCCCCAGGGATATGACTTCTGGATTATCCTCCCGTATTATCACCTAGAGCAGCAGAGGTATGAGGCAAATGTGAAGGGAACCAAGAGGAGGAAGATGGATATTAGTGTGGCTTTGAGACTAGCTGTAGCCGTTGGAACTGCAGGTGTCCCATTAACCTTCATTTTTAAAAATTCTCCAGGAAAAGAGAAAAATCCAAATTCTGGCGGGGCTTTCCCCAGAACTTATCATAAAAATAAGTAGTTCTGAGCAGTATAAGAGGTAGCCAGTAACGGATCTACTGTTCACAGCCCAGATCCCACCTATTTCCTTAGCAGTAAGAGTGCTAGTAGCTGACAGCTCTCAACTAAGTCCCTCTCTAGGAAATACCCTTATCTGAAGATAAGTGTCTTATGAAGGTCATATTACTTCCTTGGGGGCAGCCTGTATCCAATGACTATTCATGTAAGGTATAAATTCCAGGCCCCCGACTTAGGGCTTGGGAACTTTGAAGGGACATCACAAACCCCACTTCTCCACAGGATTGGCTAAGGTCTTTTTTTTTGTAACTACATTCAAATTATCTTTCTGTCTGATCTTACTTCCTTCGTTCAGTTAATAAGCATTGTGCCTGAGGGCATTCCCCAACAGACTTCTTTCACACACATCTCCATCTCAGAGCCTGTTTCTTTACCTTTAAATAAGCATTTGAAGATAATGGAAAAGCACCTTTTATCAAAAATTCCAAAGCCAAATCAGAGATGGAGAAAACAAAATACATAAGATGAAAACTGACTAAAGGTGGAAATGATTTGGAGAAAATGACATAATCATTTTGGAAATTAAGATTAAATTACAAGATCCTCAAAGGTAAGAGATATTATTATCTTTAAAAGGGTAATTGAAGAGAGGAAAGGAAATGACTAAGAGAATGAATGTGTAAAAAGAATCAGAGGATGATGGTATGGAAAATAAGCAAGGGTTAGACACAAACACAAAACTGGAATCCGTGAAAAAGAAAAAAAATAATGGAACAGAAATAGTATTTAAAATAATTCAAGAAAAATTTGCAGAAAAACAGAAGACTTTAACATACAATTTGAAACATTCTTGTGATAATTGTCCCAGAAAAGTGAACTTCAAGATATATCTTAGTAAAAGTATTAGATTTCAAGTTGAAGAAAACTATTGATACCTCCATGTAGAAAGACAGCCTTACTTACAAAGAAAGGAAATCATATAGGCATCTCAACAGCACGTATAAAGCAACATAACAGTGGATCGATATCTTCTGAGTGGGGGATGGGATTATACAGGAGGAGCTTCAAGATGGCGGAAGAGTAAGACGCGGAGATCACCTTCCTCCCCACAAATACATCAGAAATACATCTACATGTGGAACAGCTCCTACAGAACACCTACTGAACACTGGCAGAAGACCTCAGACCTCCCAAAAGGCAAGAAACTCCCCACGTACCTGGGTAGGGCAAAAGAAAAAACAGAGACAAAGAATAGGGACGGGACCTGCACCAGTGGGAGGGAGCTGTGAAGGAGGAAAGGTTTCCACACACTAGGAAGCCCCTTTGCTGGTGGAGATGGGGGTGGCGGAGGGAGGAAGCTTCGGAGCCACGGAGGAGAGTGCAGCCACAGGGGTGCGGAGGGCAAAGCGGAGAGATTCCCGCACAGAGGCTCAGCGCCGACCAGCGCTCACCAGCCCGAGAGGCTTGTCTGCTCACCCGCCGGGGCGGGCGGGGCTGGGAGCTGAGGCTCGGGCTTCAGTCGGATCCCAGGGAGAGGACTGGGGTTGGTGGCGTGAACACAGCCTGAAGGGGTTAGTGCACCACAGCTAGCCGGGAGGGAGTCCGGGTAAAAGTCTGGACCTGCCGAAGGGGCAAGAGACTTTTTCTTGCCTCTTTGTTTCCTGGTGCGCGAGGAGAGGGGATTAAGAGCGCCGCTTAAAGGAGCTCCAGAGACGGGCGCGAGCCATGACTATCAGCGTGGAACCCAGAGACTGGCATGAAACGCTAAGGCTGCTGCTGCAGCCACCAAGAAGCCTGTGTGCGAGCACAGCTCACTCTCCACACCTCCCCTCCCGAGAGCCTGTGCAGCCCGCCACTGCCAGGGTCCCGTGATCCAGGGACAACTTCCCCGGGAGAACACACGGCGCCTCAGGCTGGTGCAACATCACGCTGGCCTCTGCCGCCGCAGGCTCGCCCCACATCCGTACCCCTCCCTCCCCACGGCCTGAGTGAGCCAGAGCCCCCGAAGCAGCTGCACCTTTAACCCCGTCCTGTCTGAGGGAAGAACAGACGCTCTCAGGCGACCTACACGCAGAGGCGGGTCCAAATCCAAAGCTGAACCCCGGGAGCTGTGCCAACAAAGAAGAGAAAGGGAAATCTCTCCCAGCAGGTTCAGGAGCAGCGGATTAAATCTCCACAATCAACTTCATGTACCCTGTATCTGTGGAATACCTGAATAGACAACGAATCATCCCAAATTGAGGAGGTGGACTTTGGGAGCAATGATATATATATTTTTTCCCCTTTTTCTCTTTTTGTGAGTGTGTATGTGTACGCTTCTGTGTGTGATTTTGTCTGTATAGCTTTGCCTTTACCATTTGTCCTAGGGTTCTGTCTGTCCTTTTTTTTTTTTTTATTACTTAAAAAAATTGTTTTTCCTAATTTATTTTTTTTTTATGTAACATTCCTTTTTTTTTTTTTGGATGACCACAACAAAAGCAACAATGGTTGCAATTACCAAACACAAAACACACTCATACTATGTCATAATATTGACATTCAGTCCAGTAATCCTCCACTGTAACAGCTCCTTTACTTTGCAATGAAAATTGATTTGTATATTTTTTGCCTCTGAGTCCTTGTGGGATTTTTTTTTTTTATTCAAACAGAAAGCCACAAAAACTATAATCATCCTCATCAGTTAACTCAGTCCCATTTAATTAATTTTTTTTCATCTTGATCTTTTGTTAGCACTTTTATGAATTCATCAGTTTTCCATTAGAGTTCTGAAAATGCTTATTCATTCAGTTCAGCAGTATAGTCAGTTACCAGAAACCTGTACTTGTCAGAGTCTTTTCCATGAAATTCTTGAAGATGAAACCCTTTTATAGGAACATTTTTGCAAAAGCATCAGAGTACACCCAGAACTGTCTGTAAATGACAAAACACTTAAAAATGACCATGGTTAAAGATTTGATGAAAGTTCATAATAATGCAATTGACAAGGAAATTTAGTTATTTCTGAGATATACATTTTAAAGTTATAACTAGAATTATGACATAACATTATACCAGAACATATAAGATTTTTAGAAATTTCATGTAATGTCTGAAACATTTATATTAACATATTTCCATACAAATAACCCAAAGAAAGTTTAGTATTAGTTGTTTATTTGTTGTTTGTTGGTTTTTTTATACTGCAGGTTCTTATTAGTCATCAATTTTATACACATCAGTGTATACATGTCAATCCCAATCTCCCAATTCAGCACATAATAACTTTATTTTATTTTACTTTATTTTATTTTATCTTCTCTTCTATTTTCTTTCTTTTTTGTCTCCCTTTTATTTTGAGCTGTGTGGAGGTCAGGCTCTTGGTGCTCCAGCCAGGCATCAGGGCTGTGCCACTGAGGTGGGAGAGCCAAGTTCAGGACACTGGTCCACAAGAGACCTCTCAGCTCCACGTAATATCAAATGGCAAAAATCTCCCAGAGATCTCCATCTCAACGCCAAGACCCAGCTCCACTCAATGACCAACAAGCTACACTGCAGGACAGCCTATGCCAAACAACTAGCAAGACAGGAACACAAACCCACCCATTAGCAGAGAGGCTGCCTACAATCACAGTAAGGCCACAGACACCCCAAAACACGCCACCAGACGTGGACCTGCCCACCAGAAAGACAAGATCCAGCCTCATCCACCAGAACACAGGCACTAGTCCCCTCCACCAGGAAACCTACACAACCTACTGAACCAACCTTAGCCACTGGGGAGAGACACCAAAAACAATGGAAACTACGAACCTGCAGCCTGCAAAAAGGAGACCCCAAACACAGTAAGTTAAGCAAAATGAGAAGACAGAGAAACACACACAGATGAAGGAGGAGGTAAAAACCTACCAGTCCTAACAAATGAAGAGGAAATAGGCAGTCTACCTGAAAAAGAATTCAGAATAATGATAGAAAAGATGATCCAAAGTCTTAGAAATAGAATGGAGAAAATACAAGAAACGTTTAACAAGGACCTAGAAGAACTAAAGAGCAAACAAACAGAGATGAACAACACAATAAATGAAATTAAAAATTCTCTAGAAGGGATCAATAGCAGAATAACTGAGGCAGAAGAACGGATAAGTGACCTGGAAGATAAAATAGTGGAAATAACTACTGCAGAGCAGAATAAAGAAAAAAGAATGAAAAGAATTGAGGACAGTCTCAGAGACCTCTGGGACAACATTAAACACACCAACATTCGAATTATAGGGGTCCCAGAAGAAGAAGAGAAAAAGAAAGGGACTGAGAAAATATTTGAAGAGATTAGAGTTGAAAACTTCCCTAACATGGGAAAGGAAAGAGTTAATCAAGTCCAGGAAATGCAGAGAGTCCCATACAGGATAAATCCAAGGAGAAACATGCCAAGACACATATTAATCAAACTATCAAAAATTAAATACAAAGAACAAATATTAAAATCAGCAAGGGAGAAACAACAAGTAACACATAAGGGAATCCCCATAAGGTTAACAGCTGATCTTTCAACAGAAACTCTGCAAGCCAGAAGGGAGTGGCAGGACATATTTAAAGTGATGAAGGAAAAAACCTACAACCAAGATTACTCTACCCGGCAAAGATCTCATTCAGATTTGATGGAGAAGTTAAGAGCTTTACAGACAGGCAAAAGCTAAGAGAATTCAGCACCACCAAACCAGCTTTACAACAAATGCTAAAGGAACTTCTCTAGGCAGGAAACACAAGAGAAGGAAAAGACCTACAATAATAAACCCAAAACAATTAAGAAAATGGTAATAGGAACATACATATCAATAATTACCTTAAATGTAAATGGATTAAATGCTCCAACCAAAAGACACAGACTGGCTGAATGGATACAAAAACAAGACCCGTATACATGCTGTCTACAAGAGACCCATTTCAGACCTAGGGACACATACAGACTGAAAGTGAGGGGATGGAAAAAGATATTCCATGCAAATGGAAATCAAAAGAAAGCTGGAGTAGCAATTCTCATATCAGACAACACAGACTTTAAAACAAAGACTATTACAAGAGACAAAGAAGGACACTACATAATGATCAAGGGATCAATCCAAGAAGAAGATATAACAATTGTAAATATTTATGCACCCAGAATAGGAGCACACCAATACATAAGGCCTATACTAACAGCCATAAAAGGGGAAATCAACAGTAACACAATCATAGTAGGGGACTTTAACACCCCACTTTCACCAATGGACATTTCATCTAAAATGAAACTAAGTAAGGAAACAAGCTTTAAATGATACATTAAACAAGATGGACTTAATTGATATTTATAGGACATTTCATCCAAAAACAACAGAATACACATTCTTCTCAAGTGCTCATGGAACATCCTCCAGGGTAGATCATACCTTGGGTCACAAATCAAGCCTTGGTAAATTTAAGAAAATTGAAACCGTATCAAGTATCTTTTCCGACCACAATGCTATGAGACTAGATATCAATTACAGGAAAAAAGGTGTAAGAAATACAAACACATGGAGGCTAAACAACACACTACTTAATAACCAAGAGATGACTGAAGAAATCAAAGAGGAAATCAAAAAATACCTAGAAACAAGTGACAATGAAAACACAATGACCGAAAACCTATGGGATGCAGCAAAAGCAGTTCTAAGAGGGAAGTTTATAGCTATACAAGCCTACCTTAAGAAATAAGAAACATCTCGGGCTTCCCTGGTGGCGCAGTGGTTGAGAATCTGCCTGCCAATGCAGAGGATACGGGTTCGACCCCTGGTCTGGGAAGATCCCACATGCCGCGGAGCAACTGGGCCTGTGAGCCACAATTACTGAGCTTGTGCATCTGGAGACTGTGCTCCGCAACAAGAGAGGCCACGATAATGAGAGGTCCGTGCACCGCGATGAAGAATGGCCCCCACTTGCCGCAACTAGAGAAAGCCCTCACACAGAAACGAAGACCCAACACAGCCATAAAAATAAATAAATAAATAAACCCAAAGTTTAAAAAAAAAAAATTAAAAAAAAAAGAAATAAGAAACATCTCAAGTAAACAACCTAACTTTACACCTAAAGCAATTATAGAAAGAAGAACAAAAAACCCCGAAAGTAATCAGAAGGAAAGAAATAAAGATCAGATCAGAAATAAATGAAAAAGAAATGAAGGAAAGGATAGCAAAGATCAATAAAACTAAAAGGTGGTTCTTTGAGAAGATAAACAAAATTGATAAACCATTAGCCAGCCTAACCAAGAAAAAAAAGGGAGAAGACTCAAATCAATAGAATTAGAAATGAAAAAGGAGAAGTAACAACTGACACTGCAGAAATACAAAGGATCATGAGAGATTACTACAAGCAACTATATGCCAATAAAATGGACAACCTGGATGAAACAGACACATTCTTAGAAATGCACAACATTCTGAGACTGAACCAGGAAGAAATAGAAAATATGAACAGACCAATCACAAGCACTGAAATTGAAACTGTGATTAAAAATCTTCCAACAAACAAAAGCTCAGGACCAGATGGCTTCACAGGCAAATTCTATCCAACATTTAGAGAAGAGCTAACACCTATCCTTCTCAAACTCTTCCAAAATATAGCAGAGGGTGGAACACTCCCAAACTCATTCTGCAAGGCCACCATCGCTCTGATACCAAAAACAAAGATGTCACAAAGAAAGAAAACTACAGGCCAATATCACTGATGAACATAGATGCAAAAATCCTCAACAAAATACTAGCAAATAGAATCCAACAGCACATTAAAAGGATCATACATTATGAGCAAGTGGGGTTTATCCCAGGAATGCAAGGATTCTTCGATATATGCAAATCAATCAACGTGATACACCATATTAACAAATTGAAAGAGAGAAACCATATGATCATCTCAATAGATTCAGAGAAAGCTTTTGACAAAATTCAACACCCATTTATGATAAAAACCCTGCAGAAAGTAGACATAGAGGGAACTTTCCTCAACATAATAAAGGCCATATATGACCAACCTACAGAAAACATCATCCTCAATGGTGAAAAATTGAAACCATTTCCACTAAGATGAAGAACAATACAAGGATGTCTACTCTCACCATTATTATTCAACATAGTTTTGGAAGTCCTAGCCATGGCAATCAGAGAAGAAAAATTAATAAAAAGAATACAAATTGGAAAAGAAGAAGTAAAACTGTCATTGTTTGCAGATGACATGATACTATACATAGAGAATCCTAAAGATTCCACCAGAAAACCACTAGAGCTAATCAATGAATTTGGTAAAGTAGCAGGATACAAAATTAATGCACAGAAATCTCTTGCCTTCCTATACACTAATGATGAAGAATCTGAAAGTGAAATTAAGAAAACACTCCCATTTACCATTGCAACAAAAAGAATAAAATATCTAGGAATAAACCTACCTAAGGAGACAAAAGACCTGTATGCAGAAAATTATGACACTGATGAAAGAAATTAAAGATGATACAAATAGATGGAGAGATATACCACGTTCTTGGATTGGAAGAATCAACATTGTGAAAATGACCATACTACCCAAAGCAATCTACAGATTCAATGCAATCCCTATCAACCTACCACTGGCATTTTTCACAGAACTAGAACAAAAAATTTCACAATTTGTATGGAAACACAAAAGACCCTGAATAGCCAAAGCAATCTTGAGAAAGAAAAATGGAGCTGGGGGAATCAGGCTCCCTGACTGCAGACTATACTACAAAGCTACAGTAATCAAGACAGTATGGTACTGGCACAAAAACAGAAATATAGGTCAATGGAACAGGATAGAAAGCCCAGAGATAAACCCACGCACATATGGTCACCTTATCTTTGATAAAGGAGGCAAACATATACAGTGGAGAAAAGGCAGCCTCTTCAATAAGTGGTGCCTGGAAAACTGGACAGCTACATGTAAAAGAATGAAATTAGAACACTCCCTAACACCATACACAAAAATAAACTCAAAATGGATTAAAGATCTAAATGTAAGGCCAGACACCATCAAACTCTTAGAGGAAAACATAGGCAGAACACTCTATGACATAAATCACAGCAAGATCCTTTTTGACCCACCTCCTAGAGAAATGGAAATAAAAACGAAAATAAACAAATGGGACCTAATGAAACTTAAAAGCCTTTGCACAGCAAAGGAAACCATAAAGAAGACGAAAAGACAACCCTCAGAATGGGAGAAAATATTTGCAAATGAAGCAACTGACAAAGGATTAATCTCCAAAACATACAAGCAACATACATACATGCAGCTCAATATCAAAAAAACAAAACATACATGCAGCTCAATATCAAAAAAACAAAACATACATGCAGCTCAATATCAAAAAAACAAACAACCCAATCAAAAAATGGGCAGAAGACCTAAATAGACATTTCTCCAAAGAAGATATACAGATTGCCAACAAACACATGAAAGAATGCTCAACATCATTAATCATTAGAGAAATGCAAATCAAAACTACAATGAGATATCATCTCACACCGGTCAGAATGGCCATCATCAAAAAATCTACAAGCAATAAGTGCTGGAGAGAGTGTGGAGAAACGGGAACCCTCTTGCAATGTTTATGGGAATGTAAATTGATACAGCCACTATGGTGAACAGTATGGAGGTTCCTTAAAAAACTAAAAATAGAACTACCATATGACCCAGCCATCCCACTACTGGGCATATACCCTGAGAAAACCATAATTCAAAAATAGTCATGTACCAAACTGTTCATTGCAGCTCTATTTACAATAGCCAGGACATGGAAGCAACCTAAGTGTCCATCAACAGATGAATGGATAAAGAAGATGTGGCACATATATACAATGGAATATTACTCAACCATAAAAAGGAACGAAACTGAGTTATTTGTAGTGAGGTGGATGGACCTAGAGACTGTCATACAGAGTGAAGTAAGTCAGAAAGAAAAAAACAAATACCGTATGCTAACACATATATGTGGAATCTAAAAAAAAAGAAAGATAATGGTCAGAAGAACCTAGGGGCAAGACGGGAATAAAGATGCAGACCTACTAGAGAATGGACGTGAGGATATGGGGAGGGGGAAGGGTAAGCTGGGACAAAGTGAGAGAGTGGCATGGACATATATACACTACCAAACATAATAGATAGCTAGTGGGAAACAGCCACATAGCACAGGGAGATCAGCTCTGTGCTTTGTGACCACCTAGAGGGATGGGACAGGGAGGGTGGGAGATGCAAGAGGGAAGAGATATGGAGACATATGTATATGTATAACTGATTCACTTTGTTATATAGCAGAAACTGACACACCATTGTAAAGCAATTATACTCTAATAAAGATGTTTAAAAAATAGATAACAGTGGATCACTATTTTCAATAAATTCAAGGAAAAGAGGATTTTATATCTATTTAAGCTATATTTTCCAATTAATATGTGTAGAAAAAATCAGGGAAATAGAAAATTGCTATGAAAGTACAAAGTAATAATTGCTATAGGCAAGATCCACTGATGCAAAACTTAAAGGAGAAACAAGATATTTTATAGTCTGAAAATATCTCTACCAAATATTTATTAATTCCTGAGGTGGTGTTAACATATTTTCATAGATTTTTTTGATTCTCCTCCCTCCAGGCGATAGAGCATAGTATCTCTTGTTCCTGATCTTAGTGGAAATGCTTTTAGCTTTTCACCATTGAATATGGTGTAAGCTGTGGGCTTAGCATTTATGGCTTTTATTATGTTGAGGTATGTAACCTCTATACCCACTTTCTGGAGAGTTTTTTTCATAAATTGATGTTGAATTTTTTCAGAAGGTTTTTCTGAATGTATTGAGATGATCATATGATTTTTATTCTTCAATTTTTTTGCTGTGGTGTATCACATTGATTGACTTGCAGATATTGAACCATCCTTGCATACTTGGGATAAATCCCACTTGATCATGGTGTATGATTCTTTTAATGTATTGTTGAATTTGGTTTGCTAATATTTATTTGAAGATTTTTCTGCCTGTATGTTCATCATTGATATTGACCTGTAATTTTCTTTTTTGTGATATATTTTTCTGGTTTTGATATCAGGGTAATCCTGGCAATGTAAAATGAGTTTGGAAGCTTTCCTTCCTTGGTAATTTTTTAGAATAATTTGAGAAGAATGGGTGTTAACTCTTCTCTAAATGTTTGGTCTAATTCACCTGTGAAGCTCTCTGGTCTTGGACTTTGTTGGGAGTTTCTTTTTCTTTTTTTAACTGATTCAATTTCTGTACTGGTAATTGGTCTGTTCATATTTTCTGTTTCTTCCTGGTTCTGTCTTGGGAGATTGTACATTTCTAGGCATTTATCCTTTTCTTCTAGGTTTTCCATTTTATTGGCATATAGTTGTTCATAATATTCTCTTATGATCTTTTGTAATTCTGTGGTGTTGATTGTCACTTCTTCTTTTTCATTTCTGGTTCATTGATTCAGGCCCTCTCTCTTTTTCTCTTGATGAGTCTAGCTAAAGGTTTAACAGTTTTGTTTATCTTTTCAAAGAACCAGTTTTTAGTTTCATTGATCTTTTCTATTTTTTTTCTTTTAGTCTCTATTTCATTTATTTCTGCTCTGATCTGTATGATTTCATTCCTTCTAGTAACTTTGGTTTTTGTTTGTTCCTTTTTTCTAGTTCCTTTAGGTGTAAGGATGGGTTGTTTATCTGAGATTTTTCTTACTTCCTGAGGTAAGCTTGTTTCGCCATAAACTTTCCTCTAATAACTGCTTTTGCTGCATCCCATAGATTTTGGATCACTGTGTTTTCATTTTCATTTTTTCCTGTTTTTTAAAATTTCTTCTTTGATTTCATCATTGATCCATTGATTGTTTAGTAGCATGTTGTTTAGCTTCCACATGTTTGCGTTTTCTGGAGGGATTTTTTTCTCATTATTGATTTCTAGTCTCATAGCATTGTGGTCAGAATGCTTGATATGATTTCAACTTTCTTAAATTTCCTGAGGCTTGTTTTGTGCCCTACCATGTATGATGTATACTGGAGAATGTTCTAAGTGTACTTGAAACAATGTGTTTTCTTCTGTTATGGGATGGAATGTTCTATATACATATCTATTAAGTTCATTCAGTCTAATGTGTCCTTTAAGGCCAGTGTTTCCTTACTGATTTTCTGTCTGGATGATCCGTCCATTGATGTAAGTGGAGTGTTAATGTCCCCTACTATTATTGTGTTATTATCAATATCTCCCTTTATGTTCACCAATATTTGCTTTATGTATTGAGATGCTCCTATGTTGGGTGCATACATATTTACAATTGTTGTATCTTCTTGGATTGATCCCTTGATCATTATGTTATGTACTTCTTTGTCTCCTATTACAGTCCTTGTTTTAAAGTCTATTTTGTCTGATATAAGTATTGCTACCCTAACTTAATTTTGATTTCCATTTGCATGGAATAACTTTTTCATCCTTTCATTTTCAGTCGCTGTGTGTCTTTAGATCTGAAGGGAGTGTCTTGTAGGCAGTATAAATATGGGTGTTGTTTTTGTATCCCTTCAGCCATTTTACATCTTTGGATTAGAGCATTTGGTCCTTTAACATTTAAAGTAATTCTTGATAGTATGTACTTACTGCTGTTTTGTTAATTGTTTCAGGGTTGTTTTTGTACTTCATTTTTGTTCCTTTCTTCTTTTGTTTTCTTCCCTTATGATTTGATGACTGTTTTTAGTGTTATGTTTGGATTCCTTTCTATTTTTGTGTGTTGTATCTATTATGATTCTTGGTTTGTGGTTACCATGAGGTTTATATGTAGCAATCTATATAGGGGTATAGGTCTTGATTATACCACAACTCTGCCCCTGTTACCTACCTCTATGTGGTTCCTTCTTTATATCTTTAGTTGTAGTAGATATTTTCTGGTAGATTCTGGTCTTTCTCATCATGTTCTGTAAATAGATGTAATTTTGATGTGTCTGTGAGAAGAGGTGAGTTCAGGGTTTTTGTACTCTGCCATGTTGGCGCAGGTAACCTATTGTCTCTGTTTGAAGTTTAAATATACTTTAAGAAATTATGTGTGGTAGCCAAGTTGACAACAGGTGGACTTGTGATGGTTAATTTTTTGTGTCAAGTTGACATGGCCTAGGGACGCCCAGATATCCAGTTAACATTATTTTTGTGTGTGTCTGTGAGGGTGTTTCTAGAACAGATTAGTATTGAACTAGTGGACTAAGTAAAGTTGATTGCAGCACCCTTTGTGGGTGGGTGTCATCTCATCCATTCTGGGCTTGAATGGAATAGAAAGGCAGAGAAAGGCTGATTGATCAGGAACATGAATCTTATTTTGCCCTCCATGCTCTTGTTTCTCAGGATTTCTTACACGTAGTGGAATATATACCATTGGCTCTCCAATTTCAAGCCTAAAACTACCATCAGCTTTCCTGGATCTCCACCTTGCCGATAGCAGATCATGGGTCTTCTAAGCCTCCATTATAAGGTGAGTCACATCTAATAATACAAGTCTTTAGATATAGGTGTAGATATGGTTATGGAGGTACATGTAGATGTAGATTTATATAGAGAGTGATATAGGCTGATCTCTATATCTGTCTACATGTATGTGTATGTATGTGTGTATATATATTGTGGAGATAGATATAGATATAGATATATATCTCCTATTGGTACTATCCTGGACAATCCTGACTAATAACAAACACTGAATATTTAGTGAACCACATTCTTTATATTGAAAAATAAATGGAAATATGCAGTTGTTAACTGTTACCCCCAAATGAAGCTGACCTAGAAGGTACCTTCTCAAACAAGGTATCATCATATTTTTATAGCACAAGGAATAACTTGTATATGAAACTTCTTTGAGAATGATGGTCCAAAATTTGATCCAGCCTGACAACTAATTTTTTCTAGTGAAATCAATGTATCTCTCCTGGAAGTTGACCTGGTCTAATCTTGTGCCCACCTCCTGAAATATATAATAATGACATTGTTGGAAATACTTTAATCCAAAGATCTAACTAAAGGGCTTCTCTTGATATATCCCAGGAGCTAATCTTCATGACAAAAAGAATAAGATTAATTCACTTTATGTGTATGATACTTGTGATTATCTTAAAAGAAACAGGGTGGTGAACTGACATGCAGTAGCCATCCCAGGCAAAGTGATCTCCCTGAACTCATTACAAGATTGAAAACAAGTGATGCACTCTTACTTCATCTGAAGCATTTTTTTAAAAAATTTATTTATGGCTGCGTTGGGTCTTCATTTCTGTGCGAAGGCTTTCTCTAGTTGCAGCAAGTGGGGGCCACTCTTCATCGCCGTGCGCGGGCCTCTCACTATCGCGGCCTCTCTTGTTGCGGAGCACAGGCTCCAGACGCACAGGCTCAGTAGTTGTGGCTCACGGGCCTAGTCGCTCTGCGGCATGTGGGATCTTCCCAGACCAGGGCTCGAACCCGTGTCCCCTGCATTGGCAGGCAGATTCTCAACCACTGCGCCACCAGGGAAACCCCATTTGAAGCATTTTTGAAGTCATATTTATTTCAATTGTTTGTATATTTCATAAATACTTATTTAGGACCTCATGTGTGTAAATAGCTGTGCTAAGCACCACAAAAGATTGAAGAATAATCAGACTTGTAAGTCATAATCTGAAAAAAAACTGCTTGTAGGCCAAAAATAAGTATTACACAAGGTCATTTGTGGTCTAAAAGAACAAATAAACTACTCAGTGTCTCAAACGAAGAAGCATTCCTATTCTCTCTGAGGTAATCTGGAAATGCATCATGGAAACTGTAACATTTAAGATAGACTTTGAAGAAAGGACCATTTCAATTGTAAACGAAGACAGATGCACCTGTAGAGAGCATTTTCAGTGGACAGACCTGTATGAACAAAACCATGTACGTGAGAGGAAGGTTTGTCCAGAGGCTCTCAGTAATTCATTTTGGGTATAACATATGGTCCATTAGGAAAATTGTGGAGGCGGAGATTGCAGAATTAAATCAAATCTGGGGGGAAAGTCCTCAAATAATGCCAGCATAAGCAAATGCAAGGTAATATATTTAGATGTAGATGTATTTATATATCATGTTATCTATACATAGATCTGAAAATTAAACATATGTTTATTCATATATGAAGTTCTGCATACATGTACCATATATACACATAATCTGGTAGCAATGGCAATCCACTAAAATTTATTGAAGAGGAATATTATTTAATCAGAGTTTTGTTTATGAAGAATAATCTTACACTAATGTTTGGGAAGTAAGAGAATATCAACACAATATAAAGGAAGTAACAAGACTATTGCAAATGACAAATATGAGTAATTTTAGGGTGAGGGCCTCAGTGGTGTCAGTAGGAATGTATATGGAATCAGTGGTGAGATTGGAAGTTCAGAGATGGACCTGAAGATGAATCACTTATTGTTCATAGAGTATGGAGTGGGACAAAAGCTAACATTTAAGGACTTTGGGGGCACAAATCATGTAAACTCTTGTTCATTTTTATGTCTTTTCTAGCTACTCACTGGACTCTCCAATATCATATCATCTTAAAACTATTTGAACTTTGGTAATATGCATTTGAAACCTCTTTTACTCAACAATATATTCTAATAACCCTTACATATTACTTCTTTTTTTCTTATCAGTTTCTTTATTTTTAAATTGTAGGAAGGATTAATCCATTTCCTTCCTATTCTGTCATTTCTCTTTTCTTCTCTATGCCCATCCCAATTAAATCTGAAATCTCATCTCTTAGCTTTCTGAATTAGTAAAGCTTTTCAGATTACCATACAACATACAAGAAAACTGGACAGTGCCTTTCAAGGCATCATAGACAGTGAGAGGCAGCTTCCCTCTTATTATTTATAGACACACACTGAGCTAAAAGCATCCTCTTACAATTTGTTCTGACTTTCACTTTTTTAACTCCTTTCTCATTTTTCTTATTGCCTTCTCATTTCTGCTGATTTCTCTGTGTAATATGAGAATTAAGTCCCCACAAGAAATAAATTTCACCATGTCCCAAATAGAATGTAATGAAAGTCCTTTTGGTGGCTAGCAAAATTCCTGTAATTGGCCTGTTTCCTTAAACACAAACCTGCCTCCACTGTGGAGGTAAACATAATATGAGCTTCCAGGCTGCACAGCTGTTTTACTATCAAAAAATCATATTCAGTTGTTTTTCAGAGCAATTGTGCTATTATAGTGCATCGTGCATTTATGGAGCCACATTGAGAACATATGTGTAAAATAAATTAATTTATTTTCCTGTTTAATTAATTTGACTTGAACACGTGATTAAATTTTTCTATGGTTTTTATGCTTTTAACTAATATATGCACATATTTTAATATATTTATTAGTACTCCTACCTTAAGTCGTAAAATCTCTAGGGCAATTGTAAGTGCAAAAACTTTGAACACTAATCAACACATATCTAATCTGCCCACTTATGTGACTTTTAATGAATGGAGAACAGATATTAGTGTGAGATTTAAGCATTTTCTTTGGCATTTTTTCCGGAGAACCTATGATTTTCATATTTCCCAGACTATAGATGACTGGATTTAACAAAGGAATTATGACAGTTCAAAATAGAGAGTCCACTGTATCTTGAGCATCTGCTTCTGCAGATCCAGGGAGCACATACATGGAGAATAGAGGGTCATAGTATAAAGAGATAGTTAAGAGATGGGCTCCACATGTGTAGAAGGCTTTCCTTATGCCTTGTACAGACTTCTTTTTTAATATTGTAAAGAGGGCAACTTTATAAGGGACAAGAACAGTCAGAATTATGCACAACTGTATTGATCCAGAGAAAATAAATACAATCAGAAAATTAATGGAAGTGTCAGTACAGGGAATTTTAAACAATGGTACAATGTCACAGTATGTGTTCTCTATTATGATAGAATTATAGAAGGTTAATCTGAATTTAAAAGCATTATGAAGTATGGCATGAACAAGGCCACCTAAAAATGACAAAACCAACAGCTGGATGCTTAGTCTATTGGTCATAATTACTGGGTAAGGTAACGGTTTGCATACGGTCACATAGTGATCATATGCCATCGTTGCCAACAAAAACCATTTTGTGGTTACACTGATTACAAAGGGAAAAAATTGTATCTTCCATTCAGTGAGAGATATCATTTTGCTCTTGGCAAAGAAATTCACCAACGTCTGGCTGGGGCCAGGAGGAGGTCACTGTGGATGATATCCAGGCATCCACAAAAGCCAAATTCCCAAGGAATAAGTACATGGGGATGTGAAGATGAAGGTCATTACATAAAAAAGCAATCAGACCAAGGTTCCCCATGACAGTGATGAGATATATCACCAAGAACACCAGTAACAAGGGGATTTGCCATTTTTGTTGATGTGTAAGTCCTATGAATATAAACTCTAACAGTAATATTGCATTTTCTTTTTCCATCTCCTCACTGGGCAGTGTGTGAAACACATGGAGTAAATGAAAGGAATAGTCAGTAAGAAATTATAAAGTGAAACTATGGAGGAAGAGAGTTGAAATGAAACATGCACTTCAGAATTTCCTCTTAATTTTGTTTATTATACCTCCTTAATAGATGGGATCTGTTTTTTGGGGGCCGGGGATAGAAATAAATGCAATCATTTAAATTCAAAAAATGTGAATCAATGGACAGACTTAGAAAAATGAAAGACATGCTAAGTATGTGCTAAATTTATGGACTTTATTATGTTGAGATATGTTCCCTCTATACCCACTTTGAGGAGAGTTTTTATCATGAATAAATGTTGAATCTTGGCAAATGCTTTTTCTGCACCTATTGAGATGATCATATTATTTTTACCATTCCTTTTATTAATATGGTGTATCACATTATTTGTGAATTCTGAACCATCTTTTCATCCCTGGAATAAATCCAACTTGATCATGGTATATGATCCGTTTTATATTTGTTGGATATGGTTTGCTAATATTTTGTTGAGGATTTTTGCATCTATTTTCATCAAAGATATTGGCCTATTATTTTCTTTCTTTAGTGTCTTTGTCTGGTTTTGGTATCAGGATAGTGGTGACCTCATAGGATGAATTTGGGAGTGTTCCCTCCACTTCAGTTTTTGAAATGGGTTGAGAAGTTTAGGTATTAGCTCTTCTTTATATGTTTAGTACAATTCCCCAGTGAAGCTGTCTGGTCCTGTACTTCATTATTTTTTTTAAATAGATCTTTATTGAAGTATAATTGCTTCACAATACTATTAGTTTCTGTTGTACGCCAAAGTGAATCAGCCATATGCATACATATGTCCCCATATCCCCTCCCTCTTGAGCCTCCCTCCCATCCTCCCTATCCCACCCCTCTAGGTCATTGCAAAGTACTGAGCTGATATCTCTGCTATGCTGCTGCTTCCCACTAGCTAACTATTTTACATTCAGTAGTGTATATATGTCAATGCTACCCTCACTTCACCCCAGCTTCCCCCTCCCACTCTGTGTCCTCAAGTCCATTCTCTATGTCTACATCTTTAAATTGCCTGTTTCTTCTTGATTCAGTTTTGTCATGGGGCAAATTTCTTGAAATATACACCCTGCCAAAACTGAATCAAGAAGATGCAGGACCATTGGTCCTGTATTTTGTTTGCAGGGACTTTTTTAAATTACAGATTCTATTTCACTGTTGGTGACCAGTCTGTTCAAATTGCTTGTTTTTTCTTGATTCAGTTTTGGCAGGGTGTATGTTTCAAGAAATTTGCCCATTTTTTCTAGGTTGTCCAATGTGTTGACACATGACCATTTGTAGTATTCTCTTAAGATTTTTTGTATCTCTGTGTTATCAGCTGTTATTTCTCCTCTTTCATTTCTTATTTTATTTATTTGGGTCCTTTCTTTTCCTATTGGTTAGCTTAGTTAATGGTTTATCAATTTTTTATCATATCAAAGAACTAGTTCTAGGTTTCTTTGATCTTTTCTATTGTCATTTTGATCTCTATTTTGTTTATTTCCTCTCTGACCTTTATTATTTCCTTCCTTCTGCTAACTTTGGGCTTTGTTCTTCTTTTTCTAAATCTTTTAGTTGGTAGGTTAGGTTGTTTTTTTGCTTTTTGTTTGTTTGTTTGTTATTGAAAATGGCCTGAATGGCTATAAAGCCTCCTCTTAGAAATGCTTTCGCTGAATCATATAGATTTTGGAGTGTTGTGCTTCCATTTTCATTTGTCTCAAGGTATTTTCTAATTTCTGCTTTGATTTCATCATTGACCCATTGGTTTTTTAGTAGCATATTGTGTCATCTCCACTTGTTTGTTCTTTTCTCATTTTTCTTCTTGTAATTGACTTCTAGTTTCATAATGTTGTGGTTGGAAAAAATGCTTTATATAATTTCTATTCTCTTAATTTTGTTGAGACTTGTTTTGTGGCCTAGCCTGTAATCTGTCGTGGGGAACATTCCATATGCACTTGAAAAGAATGTATATTCTGCTATTTTTAGCTGTAGTGTCCTGTATATATCTATTAAGTTCTACTGGACTTACACGTCATTTAAGACCACTGTTGCCTTATTGCTTTTCTGTCTGGATGATCTGTCCATTGATGTAAGTGGGCTGTTAAAGTACCCTACTATTATTGTATTATTTTCAATTTCTCCCTTTATGTCTGTTAGTATTTGTTTGATATATTTAGGTGCTCTTGTATTGGGTGCATATATGTTAATGAATATAATATCTTCTTGTATTAATACTTTGATCATAATATAATGCCCTTCTTTGTCTTTCATTATAGCCTTTGTTTTAAAGTCTATTTTGTCTGATGTGAATATTGCTAACCCCCACTTACTGGTCATTTCTGTTTACATGAAATATCTTTTTCTAACCCTTCCTTTTCAGTCTGTTTGTCTTTATCCCTGAAAGCAGTCTCTTGAAAGCAGCCTACTGAAGGGTCCAATGAGCCATTCTTTGTCTTTTGACTGGAGCATTTGGTCCATTGTCATTTACAGTAATTATTGATATTTTATTACCTGTTTTCTGGTTGTTTTTGTAGTTATTCTCTGTTCTTTCTTTCTTCTTTTTTCTTCCTTTGTGGTTTTATTATTTTCTTTAAGATTATGCTTGCGTTCTCTGTGTGTGTGTGTGTGTGTGTGTGTGTGTGTGTATCTATTGTACATTTTTGATTTGTGGTTACTGTAGGGTTCCTAAATGTTGACCTGTAATTATATCTACTTGCTTTAAACTGGTAGTTGTTTACACTCAAACACAATCTAAAAGATCTACATTTTTACTCCTCTACCTAACATTTTGTGTATTTGATGTCATATTTTATATCTTCATGCTTATCCCTTGACTATTTACTATAGTTAAAGTTGCTCTTACAATTTTTTGTCTTTTAATCTACACACTGGCTTATTTAATTGATTGGTCCTCTCTCCTTACTATATATTTGCCTTTCCTAGTGAGATTTTTTTCCCTTTCTTACAGATTCTTATTTCTTTTCCATTTGGAGAAGACCCTTCACCATTTTAGTATTGATGAATTTCTTTAGTTTTTGCTTGTTTGAGAATTTCTTTATCTCATTCTATTCTAAATCATAATCTTGAGGGGTAGAGTGTCCTAGGTTTCAAGTTTTTCCCTTTCAGGACTTTGAATACATTATGCTACTCTCTTCTAGCCTGCAAAGTTTCTGCAAAGAAATCAGCTGATAGTCTTATGGGGATTCATTTGAATATAGCTCTCCTTTTTCTCGCTGCCTTAGAGTTTTCTCTTTAACTTTTGTTAGGATATGTCTTGGTATGGGTCTATTTGGGCTCATCTTCTTTGGGACCCTCTGTGCTTCATGTACCTGGATATCTATTCCTTCTTCAGGTTTGGGAGATTTTTAACTACAATTTCCTCAAATACATTTTTGTTCACCATTTTCTCTATTTTCTCCTTCTGGAACCCCTATAATGTGAATACAGAAACACTTCATGTTATTCCAGAGTGCTTTTATTTTTTAAACTTGTTTTTCTTCCTATTGTTCTGATTGGTTGATTTTCATTATTCTGTCTTCCAAATCACTTATGCATTCTTCTGTATCAGTTGGTCTACTATTCATTTCTTCTAGTGTGTTTTTTATTTCAGCTATTGAATTATTCATTTTTGACTGGGTCTTTTTTATATTCTAGTTCCTTGTTAAATTGTTCAGTGTTTATATCAATTATTTTCCCTAGTTCAGTTCACATTTTTACTACCAATGTTTGAATTTTTTATCTGGTAAATTGTTTATGTTTTATTATTTATTTTTTCAGAAGCCATGAGGATTGGGCTTTGAGGGGGCCCTGTTCCCTTTAAGTGTGTCTTTTTCCCTCTCCCCGTGCTGGAACCTTTGCCCCAGCAGAGGGGAATGTTAAATGAGTGGGTCACATGCACAGAGTTTCAGTGTGCTGCCTGTGTAGGTGTCCATTGCTCTGCTAAGAGATCTGGGTGGCTTCTGAGGTGCCACTTTAGTAAGTGCCATCAATGGCCACCACTGTCCCACCCAGGCTCTACCCTGGTCCCGGATGACCTCTAAGTCCCATGATCAAGATTCTTCCCCAGTTGTGGCCACCCCAAATCTAATCTATTTTGTTTACTGTCCTCCAGAAAGACTGTATCAATCTTAGAATTACAACTGCTCCATTATATTCCCACAAATTGGCTATCATTATCCTTTTAAATGTTTTCCAAACTGATAGCTCTTCTTTCCCCTCACCCCATAGAAGTAAAATAAATAAAACAAACAAGTTTTAATTTCATTTATTTAAATTGAAATAAGTTAAATATATTTCTTAAACTTATTGGATATTTTTAATTCTTCTGTTGAATGTTCACTGGCCCTTCCTTCCATTCAGATATTTGCATGTTTTAATGAATTGTAAGAGTTCCTTATATATTAAAGGTGTTAAACTTTTTCTTTCCCTCATAAATGTCTTAAATATTTTTTCTTGTATTTTTATGTGGCTGTTAACTCTTCTATTTTACTATTATATAAAAGTTTTTAAATTTTATGTAGTCATTGTAAGAGGAACAATTCAAGAAAACAAAGACCTTGCCCACTAGTTAAGATGAGAAAATTTAATTTAGCAAACGGTTTGAAAGTGTTGTAAAATCAAAAAGTCAAACAAGGAATAGTAAGGGAGCCCAGAGATTACTAATGGTAGGAAGCTCCCATGAGGATGAGTGGTTAGTTAACAGAACCCATTATTTGACCCACATGAGCATTTTCCCTGCAGGAGGTGGACTCAGTGATAAGATGCAGCTTGTGCTTGAGACACTCCCTACAGCAGTGGAACAGGGGAGAAATATTGTGTGTTTCCCCCCACTCTTTAGTTACAGTGCTCCTCATTGTCTGAATCTAGCCAGAAGACATTTGAAAGGGAGGGAGTCTGGGAAATAGAGTTTACAGTGGTTCTTAATTATAAAACAAAACACAGGAGAGGAAGTTGGAAAATGGATTGAGGCCAAAAGGCAAATGATCAGAGAATCACATACATCAATTAATCTGCTTATTATTTCTAGATTTGGTCTTTTGGTAATAAATCCTTTCCTTGATATTTCAAAGTATGAAATTTTTTACTGAGGAAAATCATGAAAAATCATGTCTAACTCTTTAGTAGGTAACATATATGAGTTCTAGCTTAGTGCCTAGCAGATAGTAGGTTCTCAGTAAATTTTTTTTTCTTTCATAATTGTACATGTAAGGATCAATAAGTGTTTTTGTTTATAAATGTAGAATTTTTAACATTTTATATCTCAATATGCGTGATCAGCATCTCCTGGTTTTTGTTAATGCTATGCATACATCAATACTTATAATTGGAATCAGTCCAGGTTAGTGATATTCCTAATAACAAGCAAGTGACATAATATCAGAGAGAAAAAAACTTTTATTTAATTAATATATTCAGGAATTACACTGTCATATATGATGGACTGCCAATCAAAAGCAAACAACATGATAATATCAAGTACATAAGGGATGTCAATGTAAGTAGCAACATGTTCAACTACAGATTGATAAATCACCAATTTGTTCAGATATTCTATTTCAGAGAACTTGATAGAAAATTGACTAACAATTAAGAGGAAAATGTTGTTGATTAGTGAATAAATATTGTACATGAATTCATATTCAAATATAATCTCTTAAACTCAAAATTGAGATTCAAATGGAAATATATAGTTTACTTCTGTCACACAGTATTGCTTAAGAAGGGATTAATTTTTAAGAACTTGAGACATGGGGAGTTTGTTAGATTATGCCTTCAGATTGGAGACATTTGCCAGCAATATCATATGGAGGCAACCTTTGTATATAATGACTTCTACTTCTAGGGTTTGTTGGGTTTGTTGAAAATTGTAACTCATTATACTCTGAAACTAAGAGTAACTGGTGGAACTAATTATACTGGAACATAATTTTGACCTCAAGAGTAATTATTTAGTTTACCCCTGATGAAACCTAGTAGCTTATATTTTGGAATACATTTTAGCAGAAAGTCTGTTTTCTGAACTTGTTTATTTGACTCATACACCAATCATATGTTAATAATTTAACATTTTATATATAAAGTTGTCATTTCCCACTTTCTCAGTATTCCTTGATTTTGAAAAAGTTTTATCAAGTTAAAATCCATTGTCCACATAGCATGATAATTGTTTCAGAATGTTATGATATCTTCATAATTTTTTTCACAACATTTATTACTTCCTTATTTCTTAGACTATAAATAAAAGGGTTTAATAAAGGAATCACTAGAGTATAAAAAATAGCAATGGGTATATCTTTATCTTCTTCATTAACTGAATTTGGTCGAATGTACATGAAGAGAAGAGAACCATAGACTATTGAGACAAAGTGTGATGCACAAGTAGATGAAGCTTTCCTTCTTCCTTCTTAGATTTCCTTTTTGAAAATTGTGAAAATGAGGTACTGGTAAGAGATTATTACTATGGTAATAGTAAAGGTTTGAACTGATCCTCCAGAGATAAATATCATTAATTCATTGGTATAAGGGTCAACACAGGAGAATCTGTATAATGGAAGAACATCACAAAAAAAAGGTGAATGATTTGATGAGACCCATGGAGAGTGAACCTAAACAGAAACCCTGTATGAATCATGGAATGCAGGTTTCCAGCTATGTAAGCCCCTGTGGTCATCTGAATGCAGAGTTTCTTTGACATCATGGTGTGGTACTGAGGTGGGTTACATATGGCCACAAAGCGATTGTAGGCCATTGCTGCCAGGAGAAAGGAATCTGCTCTTTCAGCAAGGCAGAGAAAATAAAATTGTTCCATGCATTCATAGAGCGAAATCATTCTGTCCTTAGAAAAGGACAATATCTCCAGCATTTTGTGGGTAATGGCACAGGAACAACAGGAATCCATCAGAGCGAGGTTACCAAGAAAGATGTACATTCATGTGTAAAGACCATGCTCTGTAAATATCAATGTGACCAGACCAAGGTTTCCCTGATCAGATAGATGGTAAGGAACATCAGAAACAGAAGGGTCTTTAGCTCTGGGTGATCTGTAAGTCCTATGAGGATAAATTCAGTTGTCAAGGAGCAGTTATCCTCAGTCATCTCTATATTGTCTGTTGAGATAAGAATTATGAAGATATAAGATTCTAATTTAGAACATGTATAATTTTATCTACAAATTTTTCTTTTTACAACAAGGAGAGGAGCTTCTTCAGCTTCTCCTACTGTCTCTGTGATACAGGCACACAAACTCCTAGGGGACTTTCATTCCCCTAACATGTCAGCCTCTACGACCTCAAATCTGAAACTCAGATTCACGAGACTATTTTGATAACTCCAGGGAGGATGCTTACAGTGGAAAAGGTTTGTCTTTATGAATTTGCACAAGTACAGTGTACAAATTTAGGGTATCCATATTTGGTTGAGTGTTCTCAGATAAGTTCAGTGTCAGTATTTATATTAAAGATTTTAAAAATAAATTT
Organism: Balaenoptera ricei; assembly: GCF_028023285.1. Classification (NCBI taxonomy): domain Eukaryota; kingdom Metazoa; phylum Chordata; class Mammalia; order Artiodactyla; family Balaenopteridae; genus Balaenoptera; species Balaenoptera ricei. The sequence continues at coordinate 115,545,464 of NC_082642.1, forward strand.
AAAATCAGTTTTTCTTTACATACTTATTCTTTTTCATTGAGCAAAAGTTTTCATATACTCTCCCAGTGGAGAGCCTGTCTGAAAAAAGCGTACAACAAACATGTTAAAATTGTATCTTAGGAACTGCATGAAGATCACTAAGGTTAAGGGGATGACTATTCAATTGTAAAAACAGTAATCTTGGCTAGCTAAGGAATTAAATATCCATTGATTATCACCTCTTTTATTCCTTTTCCCAATGTCATACCCATTTCCATTAACACTGACTCTGTCCATGATTATTTCTGTTGATTTTGCCCATATATCTAAATCATTTACTCCTTTATATAAAGCATAATTTATATATAAGGCTACTTAATAAAGTTTTAACTAAATGCCCCAGACCACACTGATCTCCATTTTCTCTGCACTCAAACATGTCTTATATACTCAACACAATATAGAATGCCTTATGTATAATCTACCTTTTTTATATGTGAATGTATAACTTCCTCATTAAATTATAGGCATTTTGAAGTTAACTGTGACTTGTACTTCTTATGACAGCTGTACAGTGTTATGGGGAAAAAGTGATATTGATTCCAGTCCTACCTCTATCCCAGTGACCTGGAAGGGGTGAACTTGTTTTCAGTGTCCTATCAATGATCCTTAGTGACCTCTTCTGAAAATTGACTCTATCAATTTTGAAGAAGAGTCTACAAAGAAAATTATTCACAACTCATCATTTAAAAAATTAAGGGTTAATATTCAAAATATGTAAGGAACTCATACAACTCAATAGTAAAAGTACAATCTGATTTTAAAATGTACAGAGGAACTGAAAAGATATTTTTCCAAAAGACATTCAAATGGTCAACAGCACATGAAAGGATGTTCGACATCACTAATCATTAGGATAATGCAAATCAAAACCACAATGAGATATCACCTCACACCTCTCAGAATGCCTATCATCAAGAAGGCAAGAAATAACAAGTATTGGCAAAGATGTGGAGGAAAGGGAACTCTTATACACTGTTGGTGTGAATGTAAATTGGTTTAGCCATTATGCATAATATGTATTTTCCTCAAAAATTAAAAATAAAACTGCCATATGTTCTCTAAGTTCCACTTCTGGGTATATACTCAAAGGAAATGAAAACAAGTTATAAAAGGGATATCTGCACTCCAATGTTTATTGCAGCATTATCGACAATAGACAAGATACAGAGACACCTAAGTGCCCATCATAGGATGGATGGATAAATAAGGTGTGGTATATAGTGTGGTGTATATATGTATGTATGTATATATATACACACACAATTGAATATTATTCAGCCATCAGAAAGAATGATATCCTACCATTTGTGAAAATACGGATGGACCTTGAGGACATTATGCTAAGTGAGATAAATCAGATTGAGAAAGACAAATACTGTATGATATAACCTACATGTGGATATAAAAAAGCCAAACTCATAAAAACAGAGTAAAATGATAGTTACCAGGAGATAGGGAGTGAGAGAGTAGGAGTTATGTTGTTTAAGGTACAAACTTGCAACTAACAGATAAATAAGTGCTGGAATCTAATGTACAGTATAGTAAATGGAGACAAAAATAGTTATTATAATCATCAAAAGTACTAAGTACTAAGAGGCTAGATCTTAATTATTCCCACCACAAAAAAGAAATGATAATTATATGATAGAGTGCTAGCTAATGTTACAATGGCAATCAAATTACCATATACAAATGTATCAAATCAACATGTTATATACATTAAACTTAATGTTTTATGATAAATAATACAGTATGTATAAGAATCCTTTCATCTGAATTGACTCATCTACAATTTTTCTGATTCTAAGAAAATTGTGTAAAATTTTCCAAAGTATATCAGAGTAGATTAAAAGCTTGCTTTTATACTTTAGTTTTTCTAACATTTAGAAGAGAAAACCCTTTAAATCTTAATATAATTTTTGAGGACAAATATTGTTTGGGCTTTTGTTTTTTGTTTGTTTGGAGGCCCAACCTCCAGCCTGGGAACCAAGATCCCAGAAGCCGTGTGGCTCAGCGGAAAAAAAAAAAGAAAAAAAGGAGAAGCACAAAAACAAAGAATAAAAAATAAAATAAAATTAGAAAGATAAAAAATGTATTATGAAAAATAAACATATAATTGAAACAACTGCAACAAGGTGAAACAAAACCACAACAGAAAAAAAAGGGGGGGGGGGAACAAGCCAAAAGGAGCAGAACAATAACAAAGTATAAAGAATAAAATAAATTTTGAAAAATAAAAGATTTATTAGAAAAAATAAAAATATAAATGTGTCAACAACAACAAGGTAAAACAGAACCCCAACCTAAAAGAAGAAAAAAAAAAAAAAAAGTCCTTGGCTATGGGGGGGTGGAGTTTAGGCGGGGGTGGAACTTAAGCAGGGGTGGGGCCTAGGCAGGGCTTAGGCTCCCCGACGCCCACAGTCAGCAAAGTCCTTTGGGGCGGGGCCTAGGCAGGGCGATGTTCAAGCGGGGTGCAGGGCCTCTGCTTAGGACCTGCGTGCAAGGGGAGAGGCAGCATGAGTGGAGTTTGGAGGTAGGGCCCTGGGGGAGGGTGTGTGGGTGGGGTTTAGGCCCAGCACGTTGGAGGGGGTCTCTGAGTGTAGAGGTAGGGCCCTGGGTGGGGGTGTAGGGACAGGGCTTGGGCTCTGTGTGGTAAGAGGGAGGCTCCGCGGGCAGAGGATTCAGCCTGAGAGCTCAACAGGCTCCCCAGTGCCTAAGTGGACAGGGAAAATGCTGGCCATATTCCCTTCCGTTCCTCCGTTCCCCCCTCAGGGTCTCCCACAGGGTCTCCCTCATCCCCCCTGGACCCCTAACCATGGGTGGATCCCGCTGGGTGTAGAAACTCCTCCCCTCCCCCAGCCGCCCCTCAGAGGTGCCGGCCTGTAGGTCCATCCTTTACTCTTGCTCTGCCTTCCCTCCCTCCCACTCGCTCAGGACCTGCACAGCTGGAGGGAGCCTCGGTGGGCAGAGGATCAGGCCCGGGATCTCAGCAGGTTCCTGGGGCCCCAAGTGGGCAGGGGAAACCTGGTCATGCTCCCTTTTGATCCTCTGCCCTCCCAATGGTCCCCCAATTTACCCCTTTGGGCATGGGATCCCTTCTCCTCCCCCAGCCATCAAAATGGTAAACACCTGAATTGACCCAGAGAAAATAAAAATCATCAGAAAATTAATGGAAGGATCAGTACAGGAAAGGATCAGTACAGGAAATCTTAAACAATGGTATAATGTCACAGTAAAAGTGATGTACTATGATGGAATTGCAAAAAGTTAATCTGAATAAAAAAGCATTATGAAATATGGCATGGAAAAGGCCACCTAAAAATGACAAAACTAATAGCCAGATGCATAGCCTAGTCATCTTAATCACTGGATAATGTAATGGTTTGCATATGGCCACATAGTGATCATACGCCAATGTTGTCAGCAAAAAACATTCCATGGTTACAGACTGCAAGGGAAAAAACTTGTACCTTGCAATCAAAGAGAGAGATCATTTTGCTCTTGGCAAAGAAGTTGACCAGCATCTTAGAGGCCACTGTGGGTGATAACCAAGTATCTACAAAAGCCAAACTCCCAAGGAATAAGTACATGGGAATGTGAAGGTGAGGGTCATTACAGATGAGAGCAATCAGACCAGGGTTTCCCACAATGGTGATGAGGTATAGCATTAAGAACAGCAGGAACAAGAGGATTTGCCACTCTGGTTGATATGTAAGTCCTGTGAGAGCAAACTCTGTCAGCTCTGTTGCATTTTTCGTTTCCATATCCTTAATAGATGCCCTCTAAAACACAATGCAGTAAATATAAAGTAACATTTATCAGAAGTTTAAAAAGAAGATTTGGTTAAGCTAATATAAATAAAACCATACACTAGACTGAATGCCATTTATTTTATTTACTCTTTAGTACATGAAAAGTATTTCGGGAAATTGCTATATTGGGAAAATGTGATTATTTCAGTTCAAAATATGTATAGGAATAAACAGATTTAGAAGAAAAGAAAGAAATTCTGAACATGAGCAAATTTATGGGGAAACTATTGAATGAGGTAGGGAAATTCTGTGTGTTTGACATGGATGCACATCAAAAAAATGTTAGAAAGGCCTGGATTATCAAATGAATTGAATGCCATGTGAATGATCTTCAATTTTATTCTTCAAGTAATAGGCAAGCACTGAAAACTTTTAAGATATGGAGTGTCATCATCTGTTAGTTTTGAAATTAAATATTTGGTTGTAGAAATAGTCTGCAGGAAGAAGAATCTTGTGTCATGAATACTCTTCAGGAAGTTATGACTCTTGTCCAGTAATTCCCAAATCAGATTACACATCCAAATTGTTTGGGGTAGTTTTTCATGCAAAACATTGAGTCTGAGGTACTACTGTAGAAATTGATTCAGTAGATCATGAATGTGGTCAAGTAATATGCATTTTTAAATGCTCTCCAGTTGATTAAAATGTATGTGAGGTTCTTAGTTCATGTGTGATATGATTAGGATGATGAGGGAGACAAAGAGATAGATCAAAATAAATCAGAATGTAGAGTCACTAAGACTTGGTGACAGATTAAATGTGAAGGAATAGTTAGTAAAGGAGAGAGAGTCACTCTCTTTAATGACTGGATAGTTAGTCATTAAAAATTGAGATTGAAGACTCAGATGGAGTAGCCAGTTTTTGCAAGGAGCATCCTCTGAACATCCAGGTGAGATAAACTTAGCAGTATGATTCTACAAGTGCTTAATAGAAATAATGACTTGGGTATCATTGAGGTGGCTGAAAACATACTTATATATGGCTTATACATTGGACAGTGTGCATAAGGTAAAAAAAAAAAAAGAGGAAGGAATGAAAATAAACTTGAAGAATTTATATTAAAGAGATTAAAAATGGATGTACATCATTTATTAGATGGTTCACATCTGATCCTCTTTTCTACCAAGTGAGTCTTGGTGGCAGACTAAAGCTCTCATCCTCTCTAGAAGCCAAAGTTTCTGGAAACTAACTTTCCCATCCCCCTGGTACCTAGAGTGAGGGGGCTTGATATAGGGTTAGCCCAAAAAAACTCATTTACACTGTATTTGAGATATGGAGAGGGGAGAAAGAGGTCAAATGTGGACAAAGAGAATTTTGGTTGTAAAGTCAACCAAGGAAACAATATCATGACCCCAGAAAATCCTATACCCATAGCAATGGCATTGAGAGTGTGAATTGTGGCATTCAAGTTCAGCAGCAGTGACAACAGGTCTTATTGAGCTAGAGATGGGACATGATTTTGGCTGTTGACTGTCTGACTTCTTTCTTTTTGTCCTGCCAATTTCTCTAGTGGATTTCCCCAACTTCCCTAACATTTCTATGTCCAAGCCAATTTTCATTCAATTAACTCATTTCATCTTGCAGCCAAGAGCTCTGGCTCACACAAAAGGAGAAAAGGAAAGACCAGAAAAGACTACAGAGCAGAGTGTCAGAGAAGCAGGAGAGAATTGGAAAGCTGAGTGTTGGGAACTTAAACAGAGGAAAATACTCAAGAAGGACAAAGGAAAATACAGTGCCTAAAATGAAATAATTGCTCTGGTAGGATAAGGAGTGAATAGAGATCATTGTGTGTAGGAATTAAGAGATTTTTTAGTGAGAGCAATTTCCATTTGGGGATAGAGTTGAGGTCAGAGAATAAGGAGAAATGAAAGGGAAGCAAGTGGGACAGCAGTGAGGAGAATGAAATAAAGTATCTAAGTTGTGGACAACAGTTGACATTTGTTTACCACCGCCCATAGACAGATGCGATATTTTCCCTTATAGAACAGTGTCATGAAAGTTTTCAAAAGAGAGAGAAGAGGGCATTGAGATGAGAGTGGGTAGAGAAGCGGAATGGAAAATTTGTGTGGGTGAAAACAAGGAACAACAAAAAACTGGAAGAGACAAACGAACATAGATGAATAAGTGTAGGAAAGACAAGCAAATAAAGAGAGGAAGTATCAGAGGAAGGTTGAAGATGAAATAAGGGGAAAGTCTCAGCGTTTGGAGGATAAATATCTGTCAGCTCTGGCTTCAACAAAAGTTGTCAACACAGGGTCACCTTTCTTTTTCTTTTATTAAAAACTCCAAGTTTATTTTCCTATGGAATTTGTGTATGAATTAGAAACTTTCATTTTTTTTTTTTAGGTTTTTTAATTAAGAATTTTTTTTTAAACATCTTTATTGGAGTATAATTGCTTTACAATGGTGTGTTAAAAACTTTCATTTTAATTTTACTTTTTGCTCATAAATATACTAGCATGGCCTCAAAGTTCTTTTCATATATAAAAGATGCTTTATCTTTGTTATTACTATGATTAGAGCTGACTTTCTTTAGAAATCCTCCTGGTTTGCGATTAAAGCATTTGCTTCTCCACAAGTTTTATTAGTGGTATAAAACTGATCCAAAGACTGGAACTTAATACAGGCAATATAAATTACCAGTGCCAATAACTGCAGTTGTTAAATGTACATTTATTTCGAGTGAACATCCTTCCATGCAATCTCAAATCACTAAACATTTCAAAAATTCTCAATTTGATGTGTGGGTACTTATTAAGCCATAAATCTGAGAAAAGCACTGGAGAAACATTTTCTTCATTTTTCTGTATATATATATATATATGTATATATACATGTATGTATAATGAAATTATTGTCAGAAGTGGGTGAAAGAATAGAGAGGTTACTATTTAAGTGATTTAACTTAAAATTTAATCAGAGAATATGGTTAATTAAATCAAATAAATATTTTGAACACAATTATCAGAAAGATTTTGTATGTAGAAAACATTGACCTAAATCCTTAAACTACTGTTCATTTGTTTAAAGTTCGAATTCACCAAAACTTATCCTATAGAGTCATTATAAGTATGCTAACCAGATGATTAAATATTTAAAGAGTACAATGTGTTCTTAGAGCTATTTTGCTCATCCAGATTTTACTCACAATAATAAAGCATGCAGATTATTCACTATTTGTTTTCCATTTTCAACTGGCTATTTTGGTATCTTGTAAATCAAATCAAAATTATTATAAATTTAACAGTATTTTAACTTTCTATGAAAAAATAATGAATATTACAAAAAGCATTCTCTCATACCTATATCTGTTAGAAATTGTTGAGCTCCTTTCAGTGTTTGGCTTTCTGAAGTAGAAACTAATATAAGAGCACTGAAATGACAATAACACAGGTGACAATTCTTTACACACTGATTCACTCTGGAGGCTTCATTATCCAAGCTCAGGAAAATGGTGTTTACATAAGTTTATATAAATTTGTGTTGAACACAAGAGTTAACCAATTGTATAACTGTGTGCTTTTGCCAGAAGAGGAAGGATTGAAGAACTAAAATTCCCCTGATAGCACCCATTGATTACCTTTTGGACAAAGCTAGGCTGTTCTTTTGGGCATTGTGGATTTGGACATGTATGAGAAATCCAGGTTGCTGCACGGGGCACCACAGTCTCTGAAATCATAAACGTCAGTCATTGCAGACAGTTCTGGTTTTAACAATAGAAATTACACTTTATGGCACTATTTTCAACCACAGAGGACACTTCTGACATGTTTTTGCAAACTCCAGTTTATCAATAAATGTTGATGCTCTGAGTGCTTTGATCAGTATGGTCTTATCTGAGCTAATCACACATGATTTTAATGAGGCCTAATTTCTAGATTCCTGTCAAGACCCAACCCCAAGTAAACTTGTCCTCCTCACGCAAACAGTAGCTCACGTTCCAGACCCATACCTAACTCCCAACTTTAAGATGAAATCTGGTGAGAAATCTTACCAAGCAAAGGTCTGAGGAAGGAGTAAAGGAAAAACAAAACAAAGGACCACAGTGGGAGGTAACCTATAGCAGTGCTTCTCAAACTTTAATGCCTGTGAGTCTCCTGGAGATCTTGTTAAAAAGTGAATTCTGTTTCAGTAGATCAGTGGTGGGGCCTGAGCATCTTCATTTCTAAGAGGTGATGCCTGTGAACAGGTGCCATCCACAGGGCCCTTATCATGGAGAGCCTAGATTATCAGAGAGCCTAGATAATTGGAGAAGCACAGCATGGTAAATGTAGCTGGCTTGCAAAGAGGGATGCAGGGAGGAGTCAGATGGGCCAGGGAGGCCAGCATATGGGGGTAACACAGGGCCTTGGAGGCCAGGTCAGGGACTTTGTTCTATATCTTAATTTAAAGGAAAGCTATTGAGGGGTTTTGAAATGGTGGTACCATGATCAGATTTGCCTTTTTTGCATTAACAGAGAAAGTTGTCAGTGTACGTTCATTCAGAAATATAAAACTTAACTTACTTATTTGTGGTATTTTGGTATGATATCTGAGTAACAAAAGAAAATGCTTAACCTCCACTTGGGACTTGGACGGCTAGATGGGGGAAAGTAAACAGCATCATTTTAGTAGATTGATTGATCAATTAATCTGCTTCCTTACAATTTTGCTGATGAAAGCCAAAGTAGAGGAGAAAATAATATAGAAGAGAGGAGTCCTGTGAAAAGTGCACAGAAGAGTGGAATGGGCAGTGTGACGTGCAGAGGTAGCTTCAACATAACCAACACTTGACTAAACTTTACTGCCCTCTTCAATTTTGTGTAACTATCTCCTAACTTATTTGGTTGCCTCTCTCTGAGCACAAAGGCCTGTATTACTGCTTCCACTCTGGGTAGTCTTTTCAATTTTGGTCATTTTAATAGGTGGTAGTATCTCATTGCACTTTCATTTGCATTTCCCTAGTAACTAATTTTATAAAGCATCTTTTTGCATCCTTCTTTGACATCTGTATATCTCTTTTGGTAAAGTGTTCAAATATTTTACCCATTTTTAATTGGTTTAGTTGTTTTTAATTATGAATTTTGAGAGTGCTTCATATATCCTGGAAACAAGCCTTTTATCACACATATGATTTGTGAATATTATATCACACTAGTCTGTTACATGGATGACATTGTGCTGATTGGTCTTAGTGAGCAAGGAATCATATTTATTAGTTAGCCATTTGTAGGACAGAGGTGGAAAACAAATCTGACAAAATTTCAGGGGCCTTCTACTTCAGTGAAATTTCTAGGTGTCCAGTGATATAGGGCATGTCAAGAAAACCCTTCTAAGGTGAAGGATAAGTTGCTACACCTGGCCCTTCCTGAAACCAAAAGAGAGGCACAACATATAATGTGCCCCTATGGATTTTGGAGCAGTATTAGCATTATTTGGGTGTGTTACTCCAGCCCATTTACCAACTGCTAGTTTTGAGTGGGTCTCAGAGCAAAAGAAGGCTTTGTAACATGTCTTGGCTTCTGTGCAAGCTGTTCTGCTCCTTGAACCATATCCAGCAGATCCAGTGGAGCCTGAAATGGCAGTGGCAGATGCTTGGAGCCTTTAATAAGCCTCTAGAGGTTGATCACAGTGCAGGCCTTTAGCATTTTGAGCAAAGCACTGCCATCCTCTGTGGATAATTACTCTACTTTAGAGAAACAGCTGTTGGACTGCTAGTGAGCCTTGGTAAAAAACGAACGTTTAACAATGGGCCACCAATTTGCCATGATACCAGAGCTGCCCTTGACAAACTGAATGTTATCTGACCCACTAACCATAAAGTTCAGTGTGCACAGCAGCATTCCTTCATCGAATGGAAGTAGTAGACACTTGATCAAGCAGGAACAGGCCATGAAGGCACAAGTAAGTTACATGAAGAAGTGGTTCAGATGCTATTGGCCTCTACTCCTGGTGCAATGGCTTCTGTCTCCCAGCCTGGACCTGTGGTCCTATAGGGAATTCTCTATGATTAGTTGACAGAGAAGAGAAGACTGGGGCCTGATTTACAGATGGTTCCGCATGGTATGCAGGCACCATCATAATGTGGACAGCTGTTGCATGACAACTCCTCTCTGTGACATTCAGGAAGGATGGTAGTGAAGGGAAAACCTTACAGTGGGCAGTCCTGCTTCCACCAGGACACACAACAATGCTTCCATTGAGCTGAAAGTAGACTGCCCCTTGGTCCCTTTGACTTTACGTTCCTTTGACTCATCAGACAAAGAAGTGAGTTACTGTGCTGGCTGAGGTGATTGATGGCAACTACCAAGGGGAAACTGGACTATTCCACAAAGAGAGTAAGGAAGAGTATGTCTGGAATACAGAAGATACCCTAGGCTATCTCTTAGCATTATCATTCCCATGATTAAGATCAATGGAAAACTTTAACAGGCCAAACCACATAGTAGTTCTAATGGCTCAGATTCTTCAGGAGTGAACATTTGGGTTATTCCACAAGGTGAAGAACAATGACCACCTGAGTGAGGGGTTTGCTGGAGGCGAAGAGAATGCAGAATGGGTAGTGAAAGAAGTTAGTTAAAATACCAGCAACAATCACATGTCCAGTTACAGATATGAGGTGTAATTTGCCAAGAGATTTCCTTCTTAGTTTGATATGAATACATTTGTGTGTGTGTATAGCAAACAGCTTTGTTTTCTTTCCACTCTTACTCCCTTATCATGAGACATAAGACGTACTGACTTTATAGTATAATAATTGAGTGTTGTTAATTTGACATCTTAGTATTTGTATTACCAGATATCAAGGAGAATCAATAGTAAACATCACTCAAAGATTTTACCTCCACTCCGGGGAAGAAGTAATACATTTTTGGTTGTACACAGCATAGTTGTATCATGTTAGGTGACCTTGCTATTATCATTATTTAGAAATAGAATAGTTTTAAGATATGTGTATGGGTGCTAAGTTGACAAAAGGTGAACCTGTAATGGTTAATTTTATGTGTCAGCTGGTCCGTGGACTGTCTAGATATCTAATTAAACACTATTTGGGGATGTTTCTGTGAGGAAGTTCCAAATTAGTGTGGAATTGGTGGACTCAGTAAAGCTGATGACTCTCCGCAGTGTAGCTGGGCATTAGCCAGTCTGGCGTGGGCTTGGATGGAACAAAGAGGCAGAGGAGGGTGGAATTCACTTTCTGTTTGACTGGTTAGCATTGATATTCTCCTGCCCTTGATGATCTGATTCTCAGGACTTCATACTCAGAAAGGAATCTATACAATTGGCCCTCCTGCCTGAGACCTTTGAAGTAGGACAGTGCTGTCCTCACTCTCCAGCTTGCAGAGGGAAGATCATGGAACCTCTCAGACTCCATATCATGTCAGCCAATATCTTATAATAAATGTCTTGGTATAGATATAGATAGATAGATAGATAGATAGATAGATAGATAGATAGATAGGGAGGTAGTGAGATAGAGAGATAGATTCTCCTGGTTCTGTTACTCTGGACAACCAAGACTATAACCAAAACTCACTGTATGTTTAATGAACATCTTGCTTTATCTTGCAAAGTGAGGGAAATATCATGATGTAACTGTTAGCTATTGCTCTAAATAAGTCTCATTATGAAGGTACCTTTTCAGAAGAGGTAAACGTCACGTACTACAGCATAAGGAATATTGTGTATATGAAGTTGTACTTGAAAGGGGTGATCTAAATGCTGATCTGGCTTGGTAATTAATTTTTCAAAAGGGACAGAGAACCCTCCCATTAACCATACTGAAATTAGACAATGTGGTTTTTATTGGCTATCATCACTATCAATCATGGTTCCCGAGAAAAAATTATTTAAAAATCCACAATACTTCATCCTTTGAAATAGATGCCCTATTTGCATCTTTCTGTCCAAAACTGAAAGGAAAGTATAAACAGGGTGCAAACTGTCAAAATATTTTCAGAGTGCTGTTTAAGTAGGGAATAGAGTATATGGAAACTCCATTTCATCTGATATCTAAATATCCTAATACTATAACAATTTTGCTTCACTGATTATTTTAAAACAGTGATTATCTTGGCTCAGGCTACTGTAACAGAATATCATAGACTGTGTTGCTTATACCACCAACATTTATTTCTTACATTCTGGAAGATGGGACGTTCAAGAACAAGGGGCCAGCAGATATTTATTGTACATGGTGAGAGATTGCTTCCTGGCCTAGTAGGCAGCAGCTTTCTCATTGGCCTTTGCAGGTTGAGTATTCCTGGGGATGGTGGGGAGGAGTTAGTTCTCTTGCCTCTTTCTCTTCTTATAAGGTCACTAATACCATCATGAAAACCTGACCCTTATGATCTATTCCTACCCTAATTACCTCCTAAAGTCCTCATTCCAAATACCACCACATTAGGGGATTAGTGCTTCAATGTATGAATTTGGGGGGAAATCAACATTCAGTCCACAACAGTAGTTTGCTATGTATAGTCCCAAAACAACAGCATTAGCATGACTGAATTAGAAACTCTAATGATAATGCCCATCAGTCTGTGTTTTCATAAGCTCTCCAGGTGATTCTGATGCCCACTAAATTTTTCAAACCTTTGTTTTAAAAGACCAACAGAAAGAGCTAAAATGAAAGCCTATACCAGAGAGGTTTTGACACTTTCCTAATACTACATGTACTAAGACTACATGCCATAATTAGTCAACAAAACAGACTTTAGTTATACAGTTCTAATTTTGATTTATATTTGTTTGTTTTTTGCCCAATCTTAGTTATGTTATTTCTTTGAACACAGTCTGGTATAAAATTATCAACAATCTCCTGAACAGTAGAAGTCTTACTTAGTAGAAGGTATTGGAAGGCAAAGAGAAAAAAACATATGCACATATACATAAAGAGAGATAATTTATTATGTATTCTTTTCAATCTCCAGGTTAAGAAAATGAATACAACTTCATAATAAAGAATATCTCAATTATATTATTTGTATTTCCAACAAATGATCTAATCTAGCATCAGCAGTGTCCAGACAACTGGATGAACTTAGCAAAATTATATCATCCTTTAAATCTAAATAACCGTTAAACAATACAGATTTCATTTCATAGTTTCTTTATAAAGGAATCAGCAGAATGTCTTGTTCAAAAATGTGGATTTTTCGCAAGTGTATCTTTTACCTCTTTACCAACATACCATTGAAATGACAAAAAAATGTACAAATGAATAAATCTATAACAGAAGTGAATGGGATCACATCATTTGAGTAGGGATTTTGATAATTTCTGGAAGGCATAAAGTAGTTGAGATTGTACTGAAGATCAATACAGAGCAGAGGAATCTGTAGACTAGATGTCTACAAGAGAAGGCTTCAAGAAAGTCTGCATTTCTGAGAGGACTCCAACTGTCTGTTTTGTACTCAGCAACCTAAATTAAGATGTGATGGGTTATACACCCACTCATATACTCATAGCTTGACACCAGACTTCTCATTCAAAGAAAAATTCATTAGGAAACAGTGCTAATGATGGCAGAAGAAATACATACCACTGCCTATACTTTCAGTTAGTCTTTGGGTCATTACAATGTATGAAGAAGCAAAAATCTAAATAATTGAAGGAATCCATCTAAACAATGGAAACCTTATACATTAATAAAAATCACTGAACTATGTACATATGCAATAACAATGATTCTTTTTTATTATTTTTAATTTTTTTTAATTGAAGCATAGGTGATTTACAATGTCGTGTTAGTTTCAGATGTACAGCAAAGTGATTCAGTTATACATATATATGTATCTATTCTTTTTCAGATTCTTTTCCCCTTATGTTATTACAAAATATTGAGTAAAGTTCTGTGTGCTATACAATAGGTCCCTGTTGGTTATCTATGTTATACATAGTAGTGTGTATATGTTGATCCCAAACTCCTAATTTATCCCTCCACCACCTTCCCCTTTGGTAATCATAAGTTTATTCTCTATGTCTTTGGGCCTATTTCTGTTTTGTATATAAGTTCATTTGTATCATTTTTTAAAAGATTCCACATACAAGCGATATCATATGATATTTGTTTTTCTCTGTCTGGCTTACTTCACTTAGTATGGTAATCTCTAGGTTCATTCACGTTCTGCAAATGGCATTATTTCATTCTTTTGTACAGCTGAGTAATATTCCATCGCATATATTATACCACATCTTCTTTATCCATTCATCCACTGATGGACATTTAAGTTGCTTCCATGCCTTGGCTTTTGCTGCAATGAACATTGGGGTGCATGTATCATTTTGAGTCATGGTTTTCTCCAGATATACACCCAGGAGTGGGATTGCAGGATCGTATGGTAGCTCTATTTTTATGGAACAGGATAAAAAGCCCAGAAATAAATCCACACGCCTATGGTCAATTAATCTATGACAAAGGAGGCAATAATACACAATGGAGAAAAGACAGTCTCTTCAATAAGTGGTGCAGGGAAAACTGGTCAGCTACATGTGAAACAATTAAATTAGAACATTCTCTAACACCATACACAAAAATAAACTCAAATTAGATTAAAGACCTAAATGTAAAACCAGTTACTATAAAACTCCTAAAGGAAAACATAGGCAAAACACTATTTGACATAAATCACAGCAATATTTTTTTGGATCCACCTCCTAGAGAAATTGAAATAAAAAATAAACAAATGGGACCTAATTAAACTTAAAAGCTTTTGCACAGCAAAGGAAACTATAAACAAACCAAAAAGACAACCTACAGTATGGGAGAAAATATTTGCAAACAATGAGACTGACAAGGGATTAATCTCCAAAATATACAAACAGCTCATATAGCAAAATATCAAACAAACAAACAACACAATCAAAAAATGGTCAGCAGACCTAAATAGACATTTCTCCAAAGAAGATATACAGATGGCCAAAAGACACATGAAAAGATGCTCAGCATAGCCAATTATTAGAGAAATGCAAATCAAAACTACAATGAGGTATCACCTCACACCAGTCAGAATGGCCATCATCAAAATGTCTACAAATAATAAATGCTGGAGAGGGTGTGGAAAAAAAGGAACCTTCCTGCAGTGTTGATGGGAATGTAAATTGATACAGCCACTATGGAGAACAGTATGGAGTTTCCTTAAAAAAAAAAAAAAGACTCTTTAGGGAGAAACAGTAAAAGCAACTGGAATGTGATGAATGCATTCCCTTTTTGGGACATAGGGGGATGTCTCAGAGGAGTAAAAAGAAGGCAGATGACCTGGTCTAATCTTGTGACTTGCACCTCCAGGAATATAGAGTAATGATTTTTGTTTTAAATAATTATATGTCTTGTATCTTTAAACCAAACCTCTCATTAAGGGCTTCTCCCTGATATTTTGTCATACTGTATCCCAGGAACCAATCCTACTGATAATATTTTCAATTGTCATGAAAGAAATTTAAGAAGGTGAGCTGGCATGCAGCAGTCATGCCAGGCCCAGTAATTTCCCTGGGCTCATTACCGGGTTGAAAAAGAGTGATGCACTCCTACTGGATTCCATGTATGTGTGCTGTCAGATCATTTTAAGTTTATAAATATTTTGTGAATACTTATTTAGGAGCTCATGTGAGTAAGCCACTGTGCTATCTACTACAAAAGACAGAAGGATTTCTAAATTGTAATTTAAAAGAGTTTGTAGGCCAAAAATAGTATTATACGAGGCCAAGTGTGACCAAGAAGAATAAATAAACTGCTAAACATTTGAGATGAGTGAGCATTCCTATTACCTTTGAGGTACACTGGAAAAGCATCTCAGAAGTTGTAAAATTTGAGAGAGGCCTTGAGGAAATGATACCTTTTCAATTTTAAATGAAGATAGAGAAGTTGGGTGGGGAAGATTCTCTGTGGAGAGACCTGTGTGAGAAAAAGCATGAACCTAAGAGAGAGAGGTTTGTCCAGAAAGCTTTCAGTAACTCAGTTTGGGTATAATGTAGAGTCCACAGGAGAATTGTGGAGGAAGAGCCTTCAGAGTTAAAGCAAGGTTTTATGTGAATGCCGGGATGAACAAATGCAGGGTGAAATATGAAGAAAGAAAGAAAGGAAGAAAGGAAGAAAGAAAGAAAGAAAGAAAGATAGAAAGGAAGAAAGATAGAAAGGAAGGAAGGAAGGAAAGAAAGAAAGAAAGAAAGAAAGAAAGAAAGAAAGAAAGAAAGAAAGAAAGAAAGAAGAAGGAAGGAAGGAAAGAAAGAAAGGAAAGAAAAAAAGAAAGAAGAAAGGAAGGAAGGAAGGAGGAAGGGAGGGAGGGAGGAAGGAAGGAGGAAGGGAGGGAGGGAGGAAGGAAGAAGGGAGGGAGAGAGAGAGAGAAAGAAAGAAAGAAAAAGAAAGGAAGAAAGAAAGGAGGGAGGAAAGAAGGAAGGAAGGAAGAAGTCTGTATATATAGATATATATGCATATATATGTACTTGTATTTATATACCATATAACCTTAACATATAAATGAAGAAATAATCATAATGCATATGTACGTATACAGCTCTAGATACATTTCCCATATATGTGAAAAATCTGCTAGCAATGACAATCTATTAAAAGTTATTGAAGAAAGATATCATGTAATCAGAGTCCTGTTTATAAAGGTTAATCCTGCAGGTATGTTTGGAAAGGAAAAGAATATCAGCAGGATGGAAGGGGTAAATAACAGAGGTCAGTAGTTTTGAGGGTTAGGAGCTGAGTGGTATGGAATATGTATGGAATTTAAGTGTCAGGAGAGGAAAGGCAAAATGGCTCTGAAAATGAATCACTTATTATACTTAAATAGTACAGCATGTGAGGAGAGCAACCTTTCAAGGACTTTTAGAGCATGAAACAGCCAAATTCTTGCTCATTTTCAAGTATTTCTCAGCTACCCACTGGGAACTATGGAATCATATCATCTTAACATTATTTGAGCTTTGATAATATGCATTTAAAGCCCCTTGTTGTCAACAACACATTTGAATAACTTTTACATACTACTGATTTCTTTATCTTACAAACTTCTTTCTTTTTTTAATTTTAGGAAGATTGAGACCATTTCCTTCCTATTCTGCCACTTCTCTCCTTCCCACACCCATCCCAATTTAGTTATTCAATCTGAACTCTTAGTGAAACTTTTTAGATTACCCAACAACAAATAAACAGGTAGAAAGGGTCTTAGAAAACATCATAGAACGTGGGAGGTAACTCACTCCTTCTAGTTCCTCATAGAAGCACACTGAATTAAGAGCATCCTCTTATGGTTTGGCCTGACCTTCGCTCTCTTAACTCCCTTTTCAGGTTTTTCCTCATTGCTTTACCATTGCGTTTCTTTCTCTGTGTGACATGAGGGTTGAGTCCCCACAAGAAATGAGATTCAACATATTGCAAATAAAGTGGAATAAAAGACCTTTGATGGCACGCAGAATTCCTGGGATTTGCCTCTGTTCACTCAAACACAAACCCACATCCACTGTAGAGTTAAATGTGATATATGTCTCCAGGCAATACAGCTATATTACTACCAAAGACATCGCACTCAAGTAATTTTCAGAGGTACAACACTATTTTAGTGCTTAATAAATGCTTAATAAATTCACATATAAAGCCATACTGAAGAATATACAAGCATGTAAAATGTTTTCATTTATTTTCTGCTTTAGTTATTTTAGTATGATATGAACACTTGATTAAAATTCCTTTGTGTTTTTGAAAAATATATACACATATTTTAAGGAATTTATTAGAAACTAACATTTTAACTCAAAATAATAGGACAGTTATAAATACAAAAAACTTTGAACACTAGTCAACACATAGCAATATCTAATCTGCACAATTTTATGACTGTTTTAATGGAAAGAGAACAGATATTACTATGAGGTCTAAACATTTCTCTTTATCATTTTTGTCAGTGAATCTATGACTTTCGTATTTCTCAGGCTGTAGATAATTGGATTTAACAAAGGGATTATGACAGTGTAAAATAGAGACTCCATCATATCTTGATCACCTGCTTGTGTGGATCCAGGACGAATGTACATGAAGAGAAGAGGCCCATAGTATAAAGAAACAGATATGAGGTGGGCCCCACAGGTGGAGAAGGCCTTCCTTATGCCTTGGACAGACTTCTTTTTTTAAATTGTAAGGAGAACTAGTGTATAAGAAATAAGAACCATCAGAATGGTAAACACCTGAATTGAACCAGAGAAAATAAAAACCATCAGAATATTAACAGAAGGGTCAGTACAAGAAATTTTAAACAATGGCATGATGTCACAGTAAAAGTTATATATCATGTTGTAATTACAGAAGGTTAATCTGAATAAAAAACCTATATGAATAAAGGCATGTAGGACACCACCTAAAATGATGAGACTAACAGTCACATACATAGTCTATTGGTCATAATCACTGGATAAATAAAGGATTGCATATGGCCACATAAGGATCATATGCCATACTTGCCAAGAGAAAACATTCTGTGGTTACACTGACTGTAAAGGGAAAAAATTGTACCATGCATTCAGAGAGAATTATCATCTTACTCCTGGCGAAGAAGTCGACCAGCATCTTGGGGGTCACTATGGATGATACTGAAGTATACACAAAAGCCAAACTCCCAAGGAATAAGTACATGCGGGTGTGAAGTTGAGAGTCATTCCAGATGAGAGCAATAAGACCAAGGTTCCCCACAATGGTGATGAGGTATATACCAGGAATACCAGGAACCAGGGGATTTGCCACTGCTGTTGATATGAAAATCCGGAGAGAGCAAACTCTGTCAGCAATGTTGCATTTTCCTTTTCCATATCTTCACTGGATGTCCCCTGAAATAAAATGCAAGAAATATAAAAATAACATTCACTATGGACTTATGAATTGAAAACTTGTAAAGTGGAGTCGAAATCATACTCCTATCAGAATGCCCTTTTAATTTCATAAAATACTACTATATAAACTGTTTGGGGGATTTGAAGAAATGCCAATCAATATGATAATTTCAGTTCAAATAATGTGCAGAAACTAATAGATTTATATAAAAGAGACATTCTAACCATTTGCTAAATTTGTGGGGACCTGATAGAGTGTGGTAGGGAAATTCTGAGTCTGGGACATGGATTATTAGTCAAGGGAATAGATGTTTAAGGGATCTAGATTATAAAATGAATTGAATGCCACGTGAAGGATCATGAACTCTTTGCCTCAGGTACTATGTATGTACTGAAAATTTTCAAGACAGGGAGAGGCCTCAGAAAGTATTTTAAATTAATTTTTTGTCAGCGCAGAAAATAGGTGTCATGGAGGGAAAGCCGGAGTCAGGGATACTATTCAGGAGATATTGCTATTTATTGTCCAGTGGTTTTCTAACCAGATTACACATCAGAATTGATCGTGGAGCTTTTTATGCAGAATATACATTGTGAGACATTACTATAGAAATTAATTCAGTGGGTCAAGATTGAGTTCTAGGAATCTGTACTTTAAAAAATGCTCCACAAATGCATGTGTAGTGCCTAGCCCGTTGGTGATATAACTTCAGTTGTCATGAGGAGGACAGAGAGATAGATGCAAAAGAATTCAAAATGCAGAGTCACTAGGACCTTGTGACATTAGATGTGAAAGGGGTGGTCAGTGAAGGAGAGAAGAGTCACTTGGTGACTGGCTAGATGGACATCAAAAGTTGAGATCAAGATCTCAGCGGCAGTGGCCAGTTTGTGGAGAGAGCATCCTCTGAACATCAAGATGAGATGTACTTAGTAATATGAGTCTACAAATTGCTTAATAGAAATAATGTCTTAGGAGTTTTGGGGGTAGCTGAAGGCATATTTATTGATAACCTATCCATTGAAGAGTATGCATAAAAAGAAGAAGGGCACAGAAAGAAACTTGAGGAACTTATATTAAAGAGGTTACACAGTGGATACACAGCATATATTAGATAGCCAACATCTGATCCCCTTTTCTCCCACATAGTCGTGGTGGATGGTAGAGGTTATCACCCATTCAAGAAGCCAAAAGGTGATAGCCATGATGACCTATATGGGAATAGAATCTAAAAAGAATGGATATATGTATAACTGATTCACTTTTCTGTGCAGCAGAAACTAACACACATTGTAAACCAACTATACTCCAATAAAAAATTAATTAAAAAAAAAAAAAAGAAGCCAAAGAACTAGACACTGACTTTCCCATTCCCCTTGCACATAGAGTGAGGGAACTTGACCTAGATTTGGCAAATCAAATCCACAAAACCTACATTTAGAATATGAAGAGAGAGAGAAAAAAAAGGTACTGGGACAAAAGAGAATATTAGTTGCAAAGACAGCAATATCAAGACTCCAGCAAACGCATCCTGCATCCACAACCATGGCACTCTGAGTGTGAGCTGGCATTCCAACTTCAACAGCAGTGGCAGCAGGTCTCATTGAGCTGGTGTTGGGACATGATTTGGGCTGTTGATTAGCTCCTTTGCTTCCTTCTCTTCCTGATCATTTTTTCACCTGATTTCTCCATTGTCTCTTGCATTTCTATGTTAGAGCCATTTCCATTCAATTAACTCATTTCCTGTGGCAACCAAGAGGCCTGGTTCACAACAGAGAAAGACTAGGGAGAGACCAGAAAAGGATACTGAGCAGAGAAGCAGGAGGGAGACTGGAAAGCTGAGTGTTGTGAACTTAGAGAAAAGATATTCAAAATGAAGGAAGAGAATGACATGTCAAATGCCAAAATAAATGGTCTTGTAGGACAAAGGGTGATCAGATTTCACTGACTGTGGAAATTAAGGGAATTTCAGTGGCTTTAGTGAGAGCAGTTTGCATTTTGTGATTGAGTTGAGGCCACAAAATAATGAGAAGTGAAAGGGAAACAAGTGGGTGGAAGGATTTGGAGTACTCCACGAAAGGTGGAGAACCATTGGCATTTTTCTACTTCTCCTAGACACATATGGGTTTTTTTTTTTTCCTCTAGAACATTTTAATGAAAGTTTTCAAAAGAGAGGAGAGTAAGAAGTTGAGAGGAGAAAGGGAACAGGAAAAGTGGGAAGATAATATGTGTTGGTGAAAAGAAAACAGTGGGGAGGTAACAGATGGAAAATATCAGAGACATAGATGGATAAGTATAGGAAAGACAAGCCAAAGTAGAGCTGAGAAGAAAGTATCTGAGAGAGGAAGTATCCAAGAAAAGCTGAAGAGGAAATATAGGTATGCCCCACTTTTCAAAAGTTTGCTTTACCACCACTTCTCTTTTTTGAAAGAACTATGTTAATAACTGTTTTCACTAACGGAAAGAGATCCGAAAAGGATTTTTGCTATTACCAATAGAAGGCAAAAACAATGTTCAGCATTTCTTTTGCAGCAAGCAGTTATAGAGACAACACACACCCCCAGCAGCCAGAATGGCCCCACCAAGCTCCTTCCCTGGGAACTACATTTATCATTATCAGCATCAAGCCATCATATCTTTGAACTGTGTCTGTATCTGTGCTTTATCTTGATTTATTTTGTCCATCTGTTAGGAAGATGTGTCTTAAGGTAATAGCTTCTTCTCTTTATGCCATTTCAGCTTTTAAAAGGTTTCATAGGAATGTTCTACTTTCAGATAGCAGGGGAAACCTATAAAGGGAAAGGCTCAGAGACTTGGGGGTGAGTGTTTGTTTTAACTCTGGTGTTCCCTAAGATTGTCCTGAATCTTTTTTTTTATGCAAAGTTTATTTTCCTCTAGAATTTGTGTATGAAAAAGAGACTTCTATTTTAAATTGTATCTTACAAATTGTGTGTTGTTAATAAATATATTGGCACTGACAGAAAGTTCTGTCCATATTTAAAATTACTTTCTCTTTGTTACTAGAGTAATTAGAACTCACCTTATCTAGAAATCCTGCTCATTTAACTCGAGAGCACTTTACTCTCCACCAATTGTGGGCTTTTTAGTTTTGGGGGGGGAATCAAAAACTGAGCCCAAACTGGATCTTGAATATAGGCGATATAAATAATGAACATCAATAATTTCAGTTGTTAAGTAGATTTTTATATGAAATTTCCTTCCTTCTCTTCAATCCCAATCACTAAGTAATTGAAAGTTCTCAAATTTAATTTGTGTGTGGGTACTTATTAATTCATAAATTCTGGAAAACATAGTGGAGAAACATTGTCTATATATTTCCTAACATATATATATATATGATTTATATATTTTCATTTATATTCTAATACATGTATATATTTCTATGCTATATGTACACAATATTCAATAAGATTATTCTCATAAGTATGTGAAGGAATAGAGGAATTAATATTTAAGTGATTTACCTTAAAAGTTTTAATCAGTTAACTAATCAGAGTGGGTCTTTTTGTCAGAAAGCTCTAAATGATTTCTTATATAAGAATCATATGACCTGAAACATTAAACCCAATTTTAAATTATTTAACTTTCTGGTTCACCAGAATTTATCTTATAAATCTTTCTAGTTAGGTTAACAAAATAATAAAACATCATTAAATTAAAGGGAACAATTCTGTCTTACAGCTATTTTACATGTCTAAATTTTAATCACAAAAATAAAATATACAATTAATTCACTTTTTTTCATCTCTACGTGGTTATTCTGACATCTTATGAACCCAATCTAAAATTATTGTAAATTAAACAGTATTTTAATTTTTATATAAAGAATAATGAATATTATACAAATCATTTCTCTCTTACCCATATCTTATGAGAAATTGTGGAAACCTGTCAATACATTAGGCTTTCTCTACAACAGCACGGAAATGACAATAACATAGGTAGCAATTCTTTGCACACTGATTCATTTTGGAGACTTCCCAAGCTCAGGAAATTATAGTTTATATTAATTTGCTTTGAACAGAAGAGTCAACCAATTATACAACTGTGTGCTTTTGCCAGAAGAAGGAGGAATGAAGAACTAAAATTCCCTTTAGGGCAAGGCTAAGCATTTACTGGGCACTGTGGACTTGGACATGTATGAGAAAGGCAGGTTGTCCCATGGGGCATCATAGGCTCTGAAATTATAAACATCAGTCATTGTAGATAGTTCCAGTTTTAACAGTAGAAACCACACTTTATGCCATTACTTTTCACCATAGATGACACATCTGATATGTTTATGACAACTTCAATTTATCTATAAATTTTGATGCTCTGCTTAGTATCCTATTGTCTGAGCTAATCATACATGATTTTAATGAGGTCAAAGTTCTAGATTCCCTTCAGGAGTGAACCCCAAGTAAAGTTGTCCTCCTCTTGCAAACTGTAGCTCACATTCCAGACTCACACCTAACTCCCAACTTTAAGCTGAAATCTGATGAGAAATCTTACTAAGCAAAGATCTGGGGAGGAGCAAAGGAAAAACAAAACAAAAGATCACAGTGAGAGGTGATCTAGATCAGTGCTCCTCAAACTTTATTGCCTGTGAATCTCCTGGAAATTTTGTTAAAATGCAGGGTTTGTTTCAATAGGTCTGTGTGGGGCCCAGGGGTCTTCAACTCTAACAAAGCGATTGTTGCCTGTGGACAGGTCCCATCCACAGGGCCTTCATCATTGGAGGGACTATCAGATTATCAGAGAACCTAGGTAATTGGAGAAGCACAGCATGGTAAATGTGGCTTGCAAAAAGAGAAGCAGGGAGGAGCCCGATGGCGTCGGAGAGGCCAGCATATTTAGGTAACACAGGGCTTTGGAGGTCAGGTCAGAGACTTCGTTCTTTACCCCAACTTAAAGGAAAATTATTAACATGATTTTGAACATGGTGGTAATGTGTTCAGATTTGCTTTTTGTGCATTAACAGAGAAAATTATCCATGAACATTCATAAAATAAACCTTAATTTACTTACTTGTGACATTTTGATTTTATATCTAAAAAGTTTTTAAAAAATAACTTCCAATTGAAACGTGTCTGGCAACATACCGGGGGAAAAGGGCATATTGTTTGATAGATGCATTAATCCTTTTCCTGCTTCCTTCGAATTTTGCTAATGAAAGGCAAAAATGTGGAGAAAAAATAACATAGATTAAAGAGGATTCACTGCGAAAACTCTGCAGAAGGGCTGAGTAAGCAGTAGGATGTGCAGAGATAACTAGAATGTGCCAAGGGAACTTTTAACATAACGGAAATTTGACATAAATTTACTGCCCCCTTCAATTTTGTGTAATTATCTTCTAATTTGTGTTGCCTATCTATGAGTACAAAGGTCTGTATTGCTGCTTCTGGAATGGATTGTCCTTTCAATTTCAGTTATTTTAATAGGTGGGTTGTGGTATCTCATTGAGGTTTTAATTTGCATTTCTCTGATGGCTAATGATGATTAAGTATTTTTCTGCCCTTAGTTGACATCTGTAGGCCATCTTTAGTGAAGTGTCTCTTAAAATTTTTTTGCCCATTTTTAGCTGTTTCAGTAGTTAAAATTTGTTTTCTAATTTTTGAGCTTTGAGAGTTCTTCACATATCCTACATATGAGTGTTTTATCAGATATATGATTTAAACATATTTCCTGAAATTCTATGGTTTGTCATTTCATTTTAACAATTTTTAACAGCAATATATTTAATTTAATTCTTTATTTAATGAAGTTAATTTATCAATATTTTTTCTTTTATAAGTTGTGCTTTTGATGTCATATTTCTTGGTTGTTCATTTAGGTTTATGATCCATCTTGAGTTAATTTTTGTATATGATTTGGATTACAGTTCATTTTTCTTCATATAGGTATCCAGATGTTCCAGCATCATTTGTTGAAAAGACTATCCTTTCTCCGCTGAATTACCTTCTCAGCTTTGTTCAAAATCAGCTATCCATATATTTATGAGTTTATTTCTGGACTGTATTCTAGTCTATTCATCTGCTTGTCTATCTTTACAACAATTCCACACTATCTTGATAATAAAGTTCTATGTTAAATCTTAGAATCAGGTAGTGTTAGATCTCTAACTTTGCTCCTTTTTCAAAGTTGTCTTGGCTATTCTATATTCTTTGCATTCCCATGTGGGTATTAGAATCAGCTTGTCAATATCTACAAGAAATCCTGCTGGTATTTTGATTGGAATTTTATTAAATGTATAAATGCATTTGGGGAGAATTGACATTTTTTCAATATTGAATCCTCTAACCCATCTTTCCATTTATTTAGGTATTCTTTAATTTCCCTCAGAAAAGCTTTTGTTCTTTTTCCATTTATAGGTCTTGCACATTATTTGCCACATTTAAAACTAAGTTTTCATATGCTTATTATAATTGTACACAGTATTTTAAACTTCAACTTCTGAATGTTTATTACCACTATACAATAGTGCAGTTGATTTTTGAATATTGATCTTGTATTCTAGAAACTTGCTAAACTCATCTATTAGTTGTAGTAGCTTTTTGTGCATTCCATTTGATTTTTCTGCATAGATTATTATATTATTTGTTTAAAATACATTTATTTCTTTTCATCCAATCTGGATGCTATTAAGGAAAAAATCATTCAGTGACACTTGTTGAAGATGGTAAGGAAGACTTATTCATGCGTAGGCTATTTTACTAGGTGTAGGGACCACTTCAGTGGGGGAGAGATGTTGAGCTCAACTCTGAATATAACATAACCAAGTGGGTATTTATAGCCAAGGAGCAAGGAGGGGGGCAGTGGATGGAAAATTACCAAGAAGAAACAACAGAAGTAAGGGGATTCTGGCTAAACCCACCTCATAGTATTGCTGAAAGCAGGCTAGGGTGATCAGACATCACCTGGGCGATGGTAGAGGATAAGGAACCTAATTATGTATCAAGGATGATCAGATATCAAGGGTAGGGGTACTGGTCAGACTTAGCAGGAGTTTTGCTAAAACTGGACAATTCAGGGACGAATATGGAAGACCAAAAATCAGGCCTGGTTGAAAAAGAACTCAAAGGAACCTGAGTAGAGTTTGATCAATGACAGAATCTTTGTCAATATCTTCCATTCACTCTAAAATTATTTTATTTCACAAATAAAACTGTCCATTACAGAAATATTTGAAAATATTGATAAGCAATAAGAAAAAAAAATATTTTATAATCATCTAGAAATATATACTAATATTTTAGTATGAATCTTTTAAATTTTTCTGTCGTATATTATACAAACATGCATGTTTTCAGATAAAGAAATTATGCAAATACATACAGTTTTGCAACCTGCTATTCCTGATTACTATATTTGGAGTGATAAGAGTGAGAAAGGAGTTCAAGTTCCTACTCTGATCCCTTTTGCACTTCCCTTTTTCCTTCTCCCAAAGTAAGGAGATATTAATGTGTTGTGTGAAGTAACAAGATTCTGGTGGGACCACATGGGTGGGCTTAAGGGGCATCCAAAAGTCAGACTGTGGCTTTGATTTACCATAGCTTGTCTCTTCTTTTAACAGAATGCTAAATAGTCCCCAGGCATGCTCCCTTGAAACAGGCCAGTCACCTCTTCTTTTTTTTTTTTTATTTCACTTTTCTTTTTCTTCCAGTTTTATTGAGATATAATTGACATAGAGCACTGTATAAGTTTAAGGTGTACAGCATAACGATTTGACTTAATACATCATGAAATGATTACTACAATAAGTTTAGTGAACATCCCATCATCTCATATAGATAAAAGTTAAACAGAAAAAATTTTTTCCTTATGATTGGAACTCTTAGGTTTACTCTCTTAACAACTTTCATATATAACATATAACAGTGTTCATTATATTTATCATGTTGTACATTACATCCCTAGTAACATCTCACTTTATTTTTTTAATTTTTATTTTATATTGGAGCATAGTTGATTAACAATGTTGCGTTAGTTTCAGGTGTACAGCAAAGTGATTCCGTTATGTATGTACAAAAAATAGTTATGTACATGTACATGTATCTCTTCTTTTTCAAATACTTTTCCCATTTAGATTATTACAGAATATTGAGCAGAGTTCCCTGTACTATACGGTAGGTCCTTGTTGGTTATCTATTTTAAAAATAGTAGTGTGTACATGTCAATCTCAAACTCCCAATCTATCCCTCCTCCCACCCTTCCCCACCGTAACCATAAGTTCTCTCTCTAAGTCTGCAAGTCTGTTTCTGTTTTGTAAATAAGTTCATTTGTATCATATTTTTTTTTAGATTCCACATATAAGCGATATTGTATGATATTTGTCTTTCTCAGTCTGACTTACTTCACTTAGTATGATAATCTCCAGGTCCATCCATGTTGCTGCAAATGGCAGAATTTCATTCTTTTTCATGGCAGAGTAAAATTCCATTGTATATATGTACCACATCTTCTTTTTTTTTTTTAATTTTTATTTATTTATTTATTTATTTATTTATGGCTGTGTTGGGTCTTCGCTTCTGTGCGAGGGCTTTCTCTAGTTGGGGCAAGCGGGGGCCACTCTTCATCGCGGTGCACGGGCCTCTCACTATCACGGCCTCTCTTGTTGCGGAGCACAGGCTCCAGACGCGCAGGCTCAGTAATTGTGGTTCACGGGCCCAGCTGCTCTGCGGCATGTGGGATCTTCCCAGACCAGGGCTTGAACCCGTGTCCCCTGCATTGGCAGGCAGATTCTCAACCGCTGCACCACCAGGGTAAGCCCATGTACCACATCTTCTTTATGCATTCCTCTGTCGATGGACATTTTGGTTGCTTCCATGTCTTGGCTATTGTAAACAGTGCTACAATGAACATTGGGTTGCATGTATCTTTTCAAATTACGGTTTTCTCCATATATTTGCCCAGGAGCAGGATTGCTGAATCATGTGGTAGCTCTATTTTTAGTTTTTTGAGGAACCTCCACACTGTTCTCCATAGTGGCTGTACCAATTTACGTTCCCACCAACACTGTAGGAGGGTTCCCTTTTCTCCATCATCTCTTCTTCCTGACTGAAGAAATAAGCTCACCCTGGACTTTGCCTTCCAAACACGGCCAGCTTCACTTCATTCTTTCTTTTCCAAACTGGCCACCAGGTTTTGGTCTGGCCAGTGCAGGCCAGATATGTGCACCAAGGCTTAACTTGTACACCTTTGGCTCCATCTCTTCCAGAGCTAGAAATCAAGATTCAGATTAGGCTTAACAGTGAAAAATTCCTTGGACCTCTAGTCTAGGCCACAATATTCTGTCTTATTTTGACCAAGGCTCAGGTAGCAATACATTTTACTTTTCTTTCTTTTCCTTGCACTTATATCTTTCTCTAGAACGTCAAAAAGAATGTTTAGGTACTTTTCCCCGAAACTCCTAGAAGATAATTTAGCTATTTCTGCTTATTTGTTTTATATAAAATATATGGACTTGGACTTTTTTTGGTTTGAAAACTTTTAACTAAAAATCCAAATTTTAAAAAAGCGTATGAGTATTCAGATTATCTAGTTATTCTTAAATAAGCTTTGATATTTTATTTTTTTCTAGGAAATTTGCTCACTTCATCTAGATTGACAAATTTTCAGATATAAAACTGTTCAAGATATTTCTTTGCTGTCCTTTAAACATTATAGCCTCTGTAATAATGTTCCTCTTTCTCTTCTGATGTTTGCATTTTCTGTCATTTAGTAATTTAAGTTTTTTCTCTTTTTTTCTTGGCCAGTTTGGCTAGAAGCTTATCAATTTTATTGATCTTTTCAAATAACCAGCTTTTCATTTTATTGATTTTCTCTATTACTTTTGTTTCAATTTAATTGATTTCTGCTCTTATATTTATTATTTATTTCTGCTTGCTTTGGGTTTAATTTGCTCTTCTTTTATAGTATGTTAATGTGGAAGCTTAAAACATTGATTCAGTCCTTTCTTCTTTTCCAATGTACGTATTTAATGCTATAGATTTCTCTTTAAACATTCTCTTAACTATACTCCACAAATTTAAATATTTGCATTTTCATTATCATTGAATTTAAAATATATTCTTATTTTCCTTGTGACTATTTCTTTGATCCACGGATATTTAGAAAGATGGTTTTTAATTGCCAAATACATGGAGATTTTAGAGATATCGTTCTCTTATTGATATCTAATTTAATTATGTTAAGGGTTTATAGTTTGTATTAATTCAGTTATTTTATTCTAATTTTTAAATCTTTAATATTTAAAGCCCATTATTGAAGTTTAAATGGAAAAATTATCAAAGTATGTTTTGCTATTATATTCAAAGACTTGGTATCTATACAAAATACCTTAAAATTTTTTTTGTTTTCTTTTTTTTTTCCTTTTTTAAAAATTGAGGTATAGTTGATATACAGTTTTATGTTTCAGGTGTATAACCTAGTGATTCACAATTTTTAAAGCTTATACTCCATTTATAGTTATTACAGAATATTGGCTAATATTCCCTGTGCTGTACAGTATATCATTGTACCTTATTTATTTTATTCATAGTAGTTTGTACCTCTTAATCCTCTACCCCTATACTGTCCCTCCCCCCTTCCCTCTCCCCATCAGTAACCACCAGTTTGTTCTCTATATCTGGGAGCCTGTTTCTGTTTTGTTAAATTCACTAGTTTGGTTTTTTTTTTTTTTGGATTCCAAATATAAGTGATATAATACAGTATTTGTCTTTCTCTGCCTGACTTATTTCACTTAGCATAATGCCCTCCAAATCCATGCATATTTGTACAAATGGCAAAGTTTTATTCTTTCTTATGGCTGAGTAGTATTCCATTGTATATATAAACTGTATCTTCTTTGTTGATGGACACTTGGGTTGCTTCCATATCTTGGCAATTGTAAATAATGTTGCTATAAACCTTGGGGTGCATACACCTTTTCAAATTAATGTTTTCACTTTCTTCAGATATATACCCAGAAGTGAAATTCCTGGATTGCACGGTAGTTCTATTTTAAGTTTTTTGAGGAACCTCCGTACTGTGTTCCACAGTGGTTGCACCAATTTACATTCCCACCAACAGTGTATGAGGGTTCTCTTTTCTCCACATCCTTGCCAACATTTGTTATATGTGTTCTATTTGATGACAGCCATACTGGCAAGTATGAGGTGATATTTTATTGTGGTTTTGATTTGCACTTCTCTGATGATTAATGATGTTGAACATCTTTTCATGTGCCTGTTAGCCATCTGTATGTCTTCTTTGGAAAACTGTCTATTCAGGCTGTGGGCTCAGAGGGTCTTAAGGCAGCCTGTCTGCTGATGGGTGGGGCTGTGTCCCTGCCCATTTAATTGCTTGGCCTGAGATGTCCCAGTACTAGTGCCTATGGGCTGGTGGGCATGGGTGGGGCTGGGTCCTGAGGCTCATAAGCTAGAAGGAGGATTCCTAAATAGTGAATGCCAGCACCAGTGTCCACATGGTAGAACAAGCTCTCCAAAATGGCTTCTGCCAGTGTCTATGTCCCCAGGGTGAGCTGAAGTTGCCTTCTGCCTCTCCAGGAGATTCTCCAGATCAGTAGGTGGGTCTGACCCAGACTCCTTTCAAATTACTGCTTCTGCCCTGGGTCCCAGTGCATGTGAAATTTTGTGGTGTCCTTTAAAAGTTGAGTCTCTATTTCCCACAGCCCTCTGGAACTCTTAAAATAAGCCCCACTGACCTTCAAAGCCAAACATTCTGGGGTCTCATCTTTCTAGAACGAACCCCTGGTCTAGGGAGCCTGATGTAGGGCTCAGATCCCTTACTCCTTTGGGAAAACCTCTGCAATTGTAATTATTCTCCCATTTGTGGGTCCAAAGGTATGAGAATTGACTATATCACGACTCGGTCCCTCCTACCCATCTTGTTGTCATTCCTTCTTTATATCTTTAGCTGTAGAAGATCTTTCAGGTAGGTTCCAGTCTTTTTTGTTAATGGTTGTTCTGTAAATAGTTGTAAATTTGGTGTGCCTGTAAGAAGAGGTGAGCTCAGGGTCTTTCTACTCCATGATCGTGGCCCTCCCCTAATTCAATTATTTTAAATATTACACAGAATAGAGTTTATTTTGGTGAATGTTCAGTGAGCACATAAAAAAATAATGTGTATTCTACTGTTGTTTGATATAGTATTCTATAACTATCAAGTTGGTTGATAATGTTCTTTAGGTCTTCTCTACTTTCACTGATTTTTTCTCTACTTGTTCTATCAATTATTGAAAGAGGAGTATTGAAGTCTTAATCTGTAATTGTCTCTTTCTTCTTTGTCTCTTTCTCCTTCCCATTCTATCAGTTTTTGCTTCAAGTATTTTAAAGCTCCATTGTTCAGTGCTTACAGACTTAGTATTATTTTGTCTTTTTGATAAATTGAATCCTTTATCATTTTGCAATGTCCCCTTTATCTCTGGTAATATTCCTATTTTGTTTGCTAGCCACTCCAGATTTCTTCTGATTAGTGTTGGCATAGTATGTCTGTTTTTCATACTTTTATTTTTAATTTATCTGTGTCTTTGTATTTGATGTGTGTTTCTTCTCAACAGTGTATAGTTATAGTATGTGGTTAGATCTTGCTTTTGAATCCAATCTGACAATCTGTCTTTTATTTGGTATATTATACCATTTATATTCAATGAATTATTGATGTGATTGGATTAAAATCTATCATTTTGCTGGATATTTTTCTATCCATTCCATTGTTCTTTGTTCTTCTTTCCTCTTTTCCTGCCTGCTTTTGGAGTATAGAAACTTTTTTATGATTCCATTTTATATCTACATTTGGCTTATTATTTATATATTGTCTCTCTTTTGGTGATTCTCTTAGGGTATGCAATATATTATTTTAATTAATTACATCTACCTTCAAATAATATCATACCACTACATTTATAGGGCAATAATCTAACAAATTGTAATTTCTCCCTCCAATCTTTTCTGCTATATTATCATATATTTTACTTTTATCTGTAAAGGTATGATATATTGCTACTCTTTTGGCATTCAGTTTCCTCTTAGATTAATTCATAAGAAGAAAGAAAGATCCTTTTTATATGAACCTTAATTTTTAACTATTTTCAGAGATGTTTGTTTGTGTAGCACCAAGTTCCTCTTTGATATCATATTCCTTCTTCCTGAAGAACTTCCTTTCATAATTTTTTTTTTCCTCTAGGACTTTGGGTAATGTTTTTTTTTTTTTTTGGTTCTTGTCTTAAAAGTTTTTATTTTACACTTTTTTTCCCACTGTGTCCCAGGCTTCTTTATTTAAAAACAAAGTGATGACTGACATTGTGTTTAAAATCAAGAACATCAATGAATTTTACCTTCCTTCCTACTATTTCCCTCAAAACTCCCTGCCCCCGTTCTTCATATTCCCAATTAATTGAATGTTTCCTATTTATTGAATGAAAAACCTAACTCCAAAAGCCCTGGCACAAATCCCAGGGTCCTGTTTCCCCAGTTTCTCCCGCTTTCCTCATCCCCCACTCCTGCCCCCACCCCTCAGAGAAAAGCAGGCACCTCAGTTTGAATGCATGAGAAAGCCCAGAGTGGTGAGCTGGACAAAAGGGAACACTTCACCCTCAAAGGTCAAAGGGACCAAGGAGTACAGAATAGTGAAGTGAGAGCCCCCATAGTCTAGGCTACTGAAATGGGCCCTGGTGCCAGAGAAAAGCACACTGGTGCCCCCATGAAAGGAAACTCAGCAGCCTCAAAATACTCTCATTGGGAATAGTTCCTGCTTGATTGACTGCCCTTCTGGTACCAGGTACAGAGCCACACTCAGACTCTGTGCTTGTTGATGCCAAGCTACTTAATTCTCAATGCTTATCTGCTCTCCCTTTCGAGCCTGCTGCAGGAGGGACTCCTCTGTGCCTTCCCCCTGAAGATTCTCCTTGTTGTCAGCTTCCTCCACCTATTTCTGCAGCAGGGGGCACAGCTTACACACATTACTGACACTGAGCTGCAGAGTCTCAAAACAGCAGTTGCTCTTTTGGCTAAATACCTTCCCACAGGGTGATCCTCTTCTGCTTTGGAGCTCCTGTAAAGTTCTGATGTCCTGAGACCCTTCCAGGTTTTGCTGCAACTTCACCTTGTCCTGCTTCATGCCACCAGGAAGACAGCACAAGGCTTGGGGGAGGCCCCTTCAGAGTTGCTCTCAATCCTGGCCCCAGGCTAGACTTCAGGCTGAGAAGTTTCCAGCAGCCTTGAGGATCCAGCCCCATTCCAACCTAAAGGAGCCACTACGCCATCCCTCTGCAGAACTCACATAGCGCTGAGTACCCCCAAAAACTTCAGCTACTCTCCAACCCCTGCCCAATTCCTGGACCATATTGGAGGAGGCACAGAAGAGGGGTGTTGGAAGCCCAGCCAGGTGAGAAGGTCAACCCAGCCCAACTCCAACCCTCCTGACCCATCACCTACACCTACCCCTACATCTGTGGAAGTAAAAAGGCAAAATTCAAAAGCAAGTAGGTATCCTGCAATGGGGAAGAAAGTCCCCCAAGCTGGGGACCTGGACCACATTAATTTTGGGAAGTTATTTTTTGTTAGGTAAAATTCTGAGTTGGCAGGTCTCTTTCCCCCACAGTTTGAAATATGTCAGTCAACTACTCAGTTATCTTCTGGCTGTGTACTTTTTCCTCCCCTCTCACTACCTTCAAACTTTTCTCTATCTTTGGTCTTTAACCACTTCAATATAACGTGTCCAGGTGTTTTTGTGTTTTTATTTTCTTATGATTTGGTTTCTGTCTGTTTTGTTTATTCTGCCTCAGGTTCTCTGTTTCTTGATTCTTTGGTTTGATGACTTTCATTATCTTTGAAAAATTCTTGACCATTATGTTTTCCAAATATTCCTTCTGCCCAACTCTCATTCTTTTCCTCTAAGTTTCCAGTTACACATAAGTTAGATAACTTGATAGTCCTTCACAGTACTTGAATATTCTGGGTTTTTTTTTTACTCTTTTCTGTCTTTGTGTTTAATTTTGATATCTATTGACCTATATTCAACATCACTGTTGTTTCCTCTACTGTGTCTAATTTACTGATGAGCTCACCAAAGGCATCCTTTATGTTTGTTCTCATGTTTTTAAAAAATTATTTCTACCATTTTCACTTGACTTTTAAAAAACACTTTCTATCTGTCTAGCTCTAAATTCTCTCTAAATCTGATCATGCATGGAAACTTTAACATATTAATCATGATCGTTTTAAATTTCCTGACTGATAATCCCAACTTCTGAGTCATATCTGACACTGGTTCTTTTGATTGTTTTGCCTTTTGACATTGGGTTGTTTCTTTCTTGGTTTTTTTGTTGTTGTTGTTGTTTGTTTGTCTCACAAATTTTATCTGAAGTCTGGTCTTCATGTGTAGGACAATAAAAATGGAAGTAAATCGTACTTAAAGGACAAATGAAATATCCGGAATTATAAAAACTTAAAATTCTTTTTATTAGCTGAAGTGTATATTTCAGATACCAAGTTAAAATGGACATTGACTATAAACTTTGGTAGAATGTATTGTATATGTATGTGGTGGGGGTCAGACTCTTAAAGGTATGAGGTAAAAGGAAGAACCACTTTAAGATTCTGCTTAGATCTGAATAACATCTGGATAGATGGGGCATATCCAAAGTAGTGAGAGGACCCCCAACCATTGAGATTTCTGTAAAGTAATAATCGCTTCATATGAAATAGTATAATACATGTATGCCTGGTGTCTATATAAAACATTCAATTCTACCTCAGGGGAAAAGGGGTAGGTATCTTAGTTTGTGTTCTGCCACAGACTGAGACATTGTTTGAGTGCAGTAATTTATTTGTGAATAGTTGATGAGTGAGAAAGTGTTGAAGTGAGACAGGAAAGGGAATGCAGCCGATAAAGGGTAATTTACCAAACAAGTTACAACTGTGGGCAATCAAGCTTAATCATTTTTGGAAACACCATGAGCCAGTATAGAGCATGAACGTCAAATTTATATTAGCCAAAGGGCAAAGGATCTGAGGTATTTATTCACCAACTCCTGCCAATCATTGGTTGATAAATGGTCTGGGGGAGAGTCTATGAACAGTAGTCATTTCCCAGTTCCTCCAATCTGCGTTAAATGCCTCTGGCCATCAGAGAAAGCCCTCAGATGAAGATGTATAGTTAGAAAAGACATGGGCAGGCACCAACAGTATCTGTGACAGGGAATATATAGGAATCAATGGACAGTGTGATCTGTGACTCACATTGAATGAGTCATTCAACACTAGCTATTATAGTGAGTCAGACTATCTCTCAAGCAACCTATTCTCAAAAACCTTAAATTTAGGTTTGTCCACATGTAACAAAAGAAATGATGAAAATTGCTCTTACAGGATTAGAAAAGTGGAAAACAATGTTTCACAGTGAGTCATGGCATACAATTTATACTATGTAACACTTAACATTAGGGCCTTTTAATTGGAATAAAGTTTCCTCAGATAGTTGCCAAAATTCCCCTAAAATAGTGATGGAATGTTATTTAATTTGTTTTGTAGTCTTTAAAAATCTAAGCAAATACTCTTCCCAGTCACATCATCATCATCATCCATTGGGTCATTGCTTATGGTGTCTAATACACAGGGCAGCCAGCAATACAATATTGTGTTGTGAATAGTGCCCCTGAGTTAAGCAGTGCACACAGTTTGCATGGCCATTCA
The DNA here is from genome assembly GCF_028023285.1 of Balaenoptera ricei. Lineage (NCBI taxonomy): Eukaryota > Metazoa > Chordata > Mammalia > Artiodactyla > Balaenopteridae > Balaenoptera > Balaenoptera ricei. The sequence goes on from NC_082642.1 coordinate 115,580,818, forward strand.
AAATTCCTCTGTACACACTTTGTTATAACATTATTCATGGAAACCATTTTTCTCTCAGTAGTTTATAAATGTTGTTCCATTGTCTCTGTACTTTCAGTGCAACAAATGGGAAGTCAAATATTACTGTACTTATCTTTACGTTGTTAGTAACCCAGTCTCTCTATCTAGAAGTTTATAGATCTTCTCTTTACCCTGAAATCTGGGACTGTTTGCCAGGAGCATAGTCTTCTTGTGGTTGTTATAGTATCAGTGCTATCCATTGCAGATTATTTAGCTTAGGAATCCAAGATTTCCTTTGTTTCTAGAAAATGGCTTGATGAGCTATATTTTAGAATGAGTGAGCCTAATTTGCCAATTCTAGAATCACCAGTTTAGAGGGTGTAAATACACAATAGACTCCCTCCAGTGGTCAGTTCTCCCCAAAAATACTCTCAAAAAATAAATTCTTCTCTATATGAGATTTTTCTGATGAGTTTGAACATTATATGGCTTTACAGCACTTGTGCTTTGAAATAACAGTGTCCTTTTTCACAAATCTAAACCCTTTCTTCCTATCTGGTTGAAGAGAGGACAGGACACCTTGTAGAAGCATGGATGGATTAGATACTTTGATCTCTATCAGCACCAAAGATGCCCCTATTAAGTTCTTCTGCTTATACAACAAGGACCATTTTCTCCCAGAACTGATTTGATTTGTAGAATTTTTGAATTCATTTGGCTTCAATGTGTTCATTCCTCTTGTCATTGCCTGTTTAGATGGCCGATTACATTTATATAATCATTTTAAGTTCACGTACTCTCTGTGCCCTGAAGATAGTCTAAGACAGGGCAGTGGAGCTGCATTTCTGGCTTCAGTTCTCAGCCTTGCATCCTCCTACCTTGCATACCTGTTGTGTCTATACATCAGGTTTTCTGTATATGTAATTCTTCCTCTTAATTCTTCCTCACTGATCAGCAATATCAGGTCGTCACCTAAGGATTTTGCAACAGCAATAGGTAGCCAATGATGATATAAATTCAAACAAATTTTACATTTTCTACCATAGAATTCCTTTAAATTTAGGAGATGGCCAACAGAGAAAGTCACTACACATTCTGTACAGAGCAGTCAATGGAAGAACAATAAATATTACATTGTAAGTTTTTACAATCACTTCAGAAATGAGAACCATTCCATACTGGCACTTACCCAAATTAAGAAGTGTTGCATCGTGTAATTGCAGAATTAAATTATTTTTACTTAAATGGTAAACATGCAAGAGATTATAAGAAGTGTAAAAATTATGTAAATGTATGTTTCTGCCTTATTAAACATGTAAAGATTAATACAGTAGACTGCTAATATCTGAGGAAATATATTCTGAAATCTTTTAATATCTGCAAAGTCTTGAATACCACTATTATAATTTTCCTGATAAAATGTACTATGTACTTGCATATATTTGAGCCATGTTCAGTAGTTCACTTTTTATTTTATCCCAGCTTCCATTATTCTCCAGTAAAATCCACCAGTCTCTTATATTCTGTGCTTTTTAAACATTTTCTTTATTACAAAGAAATTTTCCTCTTCAGGGACAATCTCCTCCAAGAAGTCACTTCATCTGAGTCTCTGAACAGTTGAGAAGCAGCAAGAATTTTGATATGCAAGCTCTAGACAATTATCTTCACTCAGTCACACCAAACTAAAGAAAGAAACATGCAAATGTCTGCCACAGCAAAATTACAAACTACTATATCAATTTAGAAGGAATTTACAGAGTCAAACATTGAAAATTCTAAATCCTTTGTTTTAACAAGGATGTTCTATTTTTCATTAAAAATTCAGTTTTCTGTGGTATGAAGACCTCCTGCCATTGAAACAAATATCCATTGAAGCTGACTTTCATCAGACAGCACTCAGAAACTACCCTAGACACGCCTTCTCTTAAAATTATAAAGCCAAGGCTAATTTGCATAACTACAGACCCCTTGTATTTTGCAAAGTTTGAAAAGAACAAGTTTGAATTTTGCCTTAAGAACTGTTTATTTATTCATTATTCTCCTCAAGGCACCTATAACCTCTTTGTTCCTCAGACTATAAATAAAAGGATTTAGCAGAGGAATTATGATTGTATAAAATAAAGAATATAGTTTATCCTGATTTTCGGCTGGTCCAGACCCAGGATGCACATACATGAAGAAGAGAGTGCCATAGAACAAGGAAACAGAGAGCAGGTGGGCACTGCATGTGGAGAAGGCTTTGCTCCTGCCCTTTTCAGACTTCATTTTCCAGGTGGCAAAGAAGACATAGCAGTAAGAGATAATGATACTCATAAAAGTGAAAGACTGTATAAAGACTGAAAATATAAAAACCAGGAGCATATTAACTCTAGGATCAGTACAGGAAATCTTAAATAGTTGTAAAATTTCACAGTAGAAATAATGTATTACATTGGACTTGCAGAAAGTTAATCTAAGTAACAAACCCACATGCATCAGGGGATGAAGAAACCCGATAATATAAGAGACACCTAATAATTGAGTGCAGAAGATATTGGACATCACCACTGGATAAAGCAAGGGGTTGCATATGGCCACATAGCGGTCATAGGCCATCACCACCAGGAGGAAACATTCTGTGTTTGCACTGGAAGCAAAAATATAAAATTGGGAGATGCACTCAAACAGGGATATCATATGATTCATAGATAAGAGATTCATTAGCATTTTGGGAGTCACAGAGGATGAAGAACAAGCATCTGCAAAGGCTAAACTGCCCAAAAATAAGTACATGGGTGTGTGAAGATGGGGGTCCTTCCAGATGAGAAAAATCAGTCCAAGGTTGCCCACCATCGTGGTGAGATAGATCACCAAGAACACCAGGAACAGGGGAACCTGCAGCCTTGGAAGATCTGTGAGTCCAGTGAGAACAAACTCAGTCACCAGTGTCTTGTTTGCCACCATTATATTCACTCAGTCTATCACTGCAGTAAAAGGGTAGGTGAAGAACACAGTAATGAAAGACCATGAAAATAATCACATTTTATTTGAAAAAAATACATCTTCCTTGTTTATGTATCCCCTTTAATCAGGACATTTACCTTTTATCCTTGAGTAAATATTCTTTACAAACAATAAGTATTTGGGAAACTGGTCCCATAAACTAGGGGGAAAAAATATATATATATACATATAGTAATGATTTCATGACTTGTATAAAAGAAGTGAGCTTATTTTGTAATTTGGAAAGATTGGTTGTAATTTAATAATCATCTTCTAATATAAAAATCTTTAAAAATATGTATAGAATCTAGCTATTTAAATATGCTAAAGAATAGTTATCAAAACTAATAGCACACATTCTAAATAATACAGCATCTCTCTTCAAATTAAGAACAGATATAGAATATGATATGGCATGGAAGTAGGAAAGTATAATAGTAAAACAAAACAAAGACTCCAAAGCAGATTCAAGTATATATTGGAATTTAATATATTACATGGGTGATTTTTCAATTGAGAAAAATTATGATTTATTCAATCAGTAGTATGACTATATTTGCCTATCTATCAGGAAAAAAGTAAGAATGACTCCCTTTCTTATGCCTGTTTTAAATCTGCTGCCAGATAAAGGACTTAAAAGTTAAAAAATAACAAAACAAAAATAAACAATTAAACACTCTAAGAAAAGTCATAAAATAAATATAATTTAAATATATTACAAAAATTTTTGACTAATATAAGAAACCCATAAATTATAAAGAAATGTATAGGTATATTTAATCTACTACTTCATGAAAATCAAGTATATATCAAATCTATAATAAGGTAAAAGATTAATAAAATTTTGGTAGAAATATGTATAATAAATTAAGATAAAATATCAGTACCTATCACATGCAAAAAAATTACAAATTGATAAGAAAAGTCAAATAATTCAATAGAAGAATGAAAATGGAATTGGGTGGGCGAGTCACAGAAAAATATGTCAACATATATTCAAAAAATGTAGGAAAAGTTGCTCTCCTTCCTCAATACTCAAGATGTGCAAATAAAATAGCAGTAAGACATCACTTTTCACTCCTCAGATTAGCAAAATTTATTGCTTAATGAAATTTGGAAATGGCCACTCTCACATTTACTGGTGAGAATATAAATTAAGCTTTTTAAAAACAATTTGGCAGTCTTTTAAAAATAAAATATACATACTCGTCAACCCAGCAATCCATGTCTGCAACCCATTCTATAGCAATAGCATATCATTTCATAGGAAGAAAAGTCTACTGCAGCATTGTTCATGGTGGCAAAAGACTGGAAATAATATGAAAACCAATCAGGATGAAGCAATGGTTGAACAAATCCTGGTGTAATTATATTAATCAATATTATGGCAGTCATTTCAAAATGAGTTATTGACCCACCAGTTGACTGAAGGAAAATTTCACAATTAATAAGGACGTAAGAAGAGTAAGATACAGAGAACTATGTATGAGATGATCACATTAAACAGACAAAGTCTTAAAATTCTCACTCTCTGTATATCTTCGAACACATGCACACATATATATTTGTATATAACCATCTGAACATAAAGACTGTGTGAATCGATAGACTCCAGGTTGTTAATATTTATGATCTTCGTGTAGGTGAGAAAATAAAGGAGAGGAGGAGAGAGATAAACATTCCCCCCCAAAAAGTGTTTGTGATAAAAACACAATATATGTTATCATCCTATTTATACAATTATATATATTAATATATGTACAAAGATATTTTTACTGATAGTCATAAGGCTGTTAATAGTGAAGATGAGAAAAAGAGAAACAATAAAAATGTTATTATTGTATTTAGTAGGTAGCAATAAAACTTTTAATTAAAAAATAGGAATTCATTACAAGTAACATTTTTTGTAAAAGCATATCTTCAGTTTAGTAATTTTTTGGATTATGTGGATATGCTTTTGAATATTTTCAGTGATATCTGACTGCAACCATTAAGAGTGATTTCTTTCTCTCTCTTTTTTTGGAATACTCAAAAGGTATTTTGTAAATGAATAAAGTTAGGTATACAAGTACAGTAAGTGTTTCGTTTGTCTTTATAACTAAGTACATTTCTTTTTGGATATATTGATAAATGCTTTATAATTTTTGTCAATGATGCAAATGAAATATTTGATGTAATCTTTTAATAATTTGAATTTCTTCTGTGACATGTAAATTTTGCCTAAAAGTAAATCCAAAAGAATAGATCCTAAGATATTTGGAGGTGAACATAGAGATTCTTAGATTACCTAGAAGGGGAAAATCCACCTATAATTTAGTGTGTAAATTCAGCTATTTCTCAAAATAAAATGAATAACACAATTTTATACATGCACTTTTTGTTGATTAAAATACATACAAAAATTTACCTATTTTCCAAAATTGTATTAGTTTAACCTTAAAATAAGTCTTAGTTTTTATTTTCCATCTTCGCTGAGATTAGAACAAGAAAAAAATTAGCTTTAAGAATATATCTTTTATTTTAAAAAAATAAAATTAGATAAAAAAGAATATATCTTTTAAAGTATATACCTGCAAGGAAACCTGGAAACACAATACCAGTAGCAAGAAGATTGACTGATACGTTTCTGCTGAAAACTGGCCTTATGGACAGTGAGTACAGATCATTTAGTTTCCAAAGTGGACATTTTGTCCTGACTAAACCTATTTAGCTTTCTTGCCAACTCTCAACCTATAATAGATATTTCCAGATTTCATAATTAGGTCAAGAGCTATTAAGAATTTTGGATCTTTCACCCTAAGATATAGATGATAGCTAGCTAGCTGGCTAGCTAGCTAGATAGACTGATATCCTCATCCATTGGGAATTAATGATTTTATCTCATCCATGAATAACTCAAAGAAGTTTGAGCAGCACAGTTTAGTTGTCCATAATCTGACAAGAAAATTTTCTATAGATTATGAAATAATCTCTGAAACTTTTGAGTCATTATCATTTTCCCATTTGTTTTAGTCTTCTATTATTCCAAGTTTACTGTTAAAAAGAAATCTTATTATGCTTGTTTCCTTAACAGTAAAACATCTAGTATTTATGACAGGCATATGAAATTGTCCTGAAGAGAAAGAGAAAATCCCATAGGATTGCCAGGATTTTTAATGCTTACCTGGATATTTCATTATCAGATAGGCAAATTGAAAAACTACAAATAATTAAAATTAGACAGATCCCGGTGTCCGCACTCAGTTTCTGTAAGTCTTGGGGAGAATGAGAAAATGGTTGTTTTCTTGAAGGAAAGATGATGATTTTTCATAGAAAGTAATGAAAAAAATGTATATTTCCGTCTACAATACTCTACATTAAGGCCAGAGTAATCTTTACCAATTGCCAAACTGATTAGGCCAGCACTGTTTTCACATGTATGGCTGCATCTCTTCTTACAACCCTTAAAGGAAGAAAAGTGGAAGGTGTAGAATGAAGCAGTGTTGTGCAAAGCTTTTCCTTGGAAGCCTCAGTTGCAGGGACATCTTTATTTGTACTCTTTCAAATCTATTCATGAAAAAGTAAAAAGAATCTTGGAATTCCCTCAATGAAAGTTATCAACGGATTCCCTGTAGGATGAAGGCAAAGTCATTCTACTGGGCATTATGAACCAATCAGCGAGCAAATCACCCCAGATATACCCAAGTGTAACAATTAGAAACACACTTTGTGTCATTAGAGTTTACTGTGCAGGCAACTTGAAAAACTGCCTCTGAGTAGTTTTTAGGACATATTAATTTCCTCTAACTTGTCACTCTTGATGTTGCCAATTCCAATGACCTGATAATTTCTTCAAACATCTTAAAGACCCATCAACCTCAACATGTGCAAATCCAAATTTAGAGTCTTTCCAAACCTATCACTAAACATGGACCTCATCCAGTCCTCCCATTCTCAAATAATGGCATTATCACCTACCCATTTTTAAAGAAACAAACCTGAGTGTAATCTCTCAAATCCATGTCAAAATCATTATTAGGGCTTCCCTGGTGGCGCAGTGGGTGAGAATCTGCCTGCCAATGCAGGGGACACGGGTTTGAGCCCAGGTCTGGGAAGATCCCACATGCCGCGGAGCACCTGGGCCCGTGAGCCACAATTACTGAGCCTGCGCGTCTGGAGCCTGTGCTCCGCAACAAGAGAGGCCGCGATAGTGAGAGGCCCGCGCACCGCGATGAAGAGTGGCCCCCGCTTGCCGCAACTAGAGAAAGCCCTCACACAGAAACGAAGACCCAACACAGCCATAAATAAATAAATAATTAATTAATTTAAAAAAAAATCATTATCAAATCCACAGCTTGTATCTCTTCAATGTCTCTTGAAACCATCCACTTCTCTCCAAGTTCAGGAAAACGATCTCCTACCTGGAATACTGACATAACCTTTTAATATTCTATGTGTATTTTCTAACATTTTATCCTATACCATTCCCTACATTTGGGCTAACATCATTTTTATAAAAAGCCAAACTGCTGAGATCACCACTGTTCTCACACCCATGGCTACAGCTCCACCTTAACCCTTAAATAACTTCCAATGGCTCTTAAAAGAAAAATCAAAATCCTTAGTCCATACATCCCTTTCCTCATCCAAAAACATATCCAATACTCTTCTATACAAAGTTTTTGTTCAGTGTAGTTCATAGATTTTTTTAGGTGAATGATCCTGACATTTCTTTGATAATAAAATCAATCTAGGAGTTGAAGTTAAAAATCATAATTTTATTTGTGACTTCTGTATGTGGTATTGCTGAGAAACGAAATTCAGAGTCTATCCCTTTATTTTTCTAATCTTATCGTAAGAATGAAAAGAGTTCTCCTTGAAAGGTACCTAAATATCTCTGGATACCCATTAGATTTCTGCCTGACATGCTGCCCCTGTGACGGGAGGAACACACATTCTTTGAGTGAGTCTGACAGAGCTCATGAACCCAGGTAGAACTCTGAAAGGGTCAACCATTGGCACTATGTTGTCTTCAGTAATGTACGCAGGCCATGGAAGTTTTCAAGTCTGAAAATGACAAAGAATTATGAACTTATCCCTTTATTTGCTGGGAGTTTTTTAATTAACTGATACAATTTCATTACTGGTAATTGGTCTGTTCATATTCTGTGTTTCTTCCTGGTTCAGTCTTGGGAGATTGAACCTTTCTAAGAGTTTGTCCATTTCTTCTAGGTTGTCCATTTTATTGTCGTATAGTTATCCATAGTAGTCTCTTATGATCCTTCGTATTTCTGTGGTGTCCATTGTAACTTCTTTTTTTTTTTTTAACCTTTCTCAGGTTTGTAACTTCTTTTTCAAATCTGATTTTATTGATTTGTGCCCTGTCCCTTTTTTTCTTGATGAGTCTGGCTAAAGGTTTTTCAATTTTGTTTATCTTTTCAAAGAACCAGGTTTTAGTTTCATTGATCTTTTTTAAATTATTTTTTTAGTCTCTATTTCTTTCATTTCTGCTCTGAACTTTATGATTTCTTTCCTTTTTTTAACTTTGGGTTTTGTTTGTTCTTCTTTCTCTAGTTCCTTTAGGTGTATGGTTATATTGTTAATTTGAGATTTGTCTTGTTTTCTGAGATAAGCTTGTATCACTCTCAACTTCCCTCTAGAACTGCTTTTGCGGCATCCCATAGGTTTTGGATCATTATGTTTTCATTTTTGTTTGTCTCTAGGTATTTTTTAATCTTCTTTGGTTTCTTCATTGATACATTGGTTGTTTAATATTATATTGTTTAGCCTCCACATGTTTCTGGTTTTTGCAGTTTTTATTCTTGTTATTGATTTCTAGTATCATAGCATTGTGGTCTGAAAAGTGGCTTGGTCTAATTTCAATTTTCTTAAATTTACCAAGGCTTGTTTTGTGGCCTAGCATGTGATCTATCTTGGAGAATGTTCCATGTGCTCTTGAAAAGAACGTATATTCTGCTGCTTTGGGATGGAATGCTCTCTCTCCTCTCACTCTCTTTACATATATATATATATATATATATATATATATATATATATATATATCAATTAAGTCCATCAGGTCTAATGTGTCATTTAACGCCAGTGTGCCCTTATTGATTTTTTTGTCTAGATGATCTGTCCATTGATATAAGTGGGATATTAAAGTCCTCTACTATTATTGTGTTACTCTCTATTTCTCCTTTCATGTATGTTAATATTTGCTTTATATATTTAGGTGCTCCTTTGTTAGATGCATATATATTTATGATTGTTATATCTTCTTGGATTGATCCCTTGATCATTATATAGTGTCCTTCTTTGTTCTTGTAACAGTCTTTATTTTAAAGTCTATTTTTTCTGATATAAGTATTGATACTCTGGCTTTCTTTTGACTTCCGTTTGCATAGGATACCTTTTTCTATCCTCTTACTTTCAGTCTCTGTGTGTCTCTAGATCAGAAGTGAGTTCTCTTGTAGGCAGCATGTATATGGGTCTTGTTTTTATATCCATTAAGCCACTCTGTGTCTTTGGTTGGAACATTTAGTCCATTTACATTTAAGGTAATTATCAATATGTATGTTCTTATTGCAATTTTGTTCCTTGTTTTGGGGTGGTTTTTTTTAGGCCTTTTTCTCCCCTTTCTTTTTCTCTTGTTCCCTTCTATTATTATTTAATGACTATCTTTAGTAGCGCGTTTGGATTCCTTTTTCTTTTTTGTGTGCATAGCTATTGTAGATTTTTGATTTGTGGTTACCATGAGGTTTTTATATAGCAGTTTCTCTCTCTATATATATACACATATATATGATTATATATATGTATGATATTAAATATAATCATATATATATGATTATTTTTAAGTTGCTGATCTCTTAATTTCAAATGCATTTTTTAAACCCTACATTTGTATTCTTCTCCCCTCATGATTACTATTTTCAATATCGTATTTTATATCTAATTGTTTTGTGTATCCCTTAACTGCTTATTGTGAATATAGATAATTTTACTATTTTTATCTTTTAACCTCCCTCCTACCTTTGTATGTGGATGACTTCCTACCTTTACTGTATGTTTGCCTTTACTGGTGAGCTTTTCATTTGGTAATTTTCTTGTTTCTAGTTGTGGCCTTTTCTTTTTCACCTAGAGAAGTTTCTTTAACACTAGTTGTAAAGCTAGTTTAGTGGTGCTGAATTCATTTACCTTTTGCTTGTCTGTAAAACTTTTGACCTCTCCATCAAATCTGCATGGGAGCCTTGCTGGGTAGAGTATTCTTGGTTCTAGGTTTTCCCTTTCACCACTTGAAATATATTGCAGGACCTTCTGGCCTGCAGAGTTTCTGCTAAAAAATCAGGTGATAGTCTTATGGACGTTCCTTTGTATGTTATGTTATTTGTTGCTGCTTTTATTGATGCTTTTAATATTCTCTATTTATCTTTAATTTTTGTAATTTTAATTACAATGTGTCTTGGTGTGTTTCTCTTTGGGTTCATACTGTTGGGGACTCTGTGCTTCCTGAACTTGGGTGACTGTTTCCTTTCCTGGGTTAGAGAAGTTTTCAGCTATTATGTTTTCAAATATGTTCTGAGCCCCGTTCTCTTGCTCTTCACCTTCTGGGACCACTATAAGATGAATATTTCTGTGCTTGGTGTTGTCCCAGAGTTCTCTTAAACTGCCTTGTTTCTCTTCATTCTTTTTTTTCCTGTTCAGTGTCATTGATTTCCACTACTCTGTCTTCCAGCTCACTGATCCATTTCTCTGTATCATTTTCTCTATTATTGATTCCTTCTAGTGTATTTTTCGTTTTAGTTGTTGTATTCTTCATCTCTCTTTGGTTGTTCTTTATATTTTCCATTTATTTGTTAAAAACTTCTAACTTCTCACTCTGTGTATCCATTCTTCTCCCAAGTACTTTCATCATCTTTACAGTCATTACCCTGAACTCTTTCTTGGGTAGATTGTCTATCTCCACTTCACTTAGTTCTTCTGGGGTTTTATCTTGTTCCTGTGTCTGGAACATGTTCCTCTGCCACCTCATTTTGTCTAAGTATTTAGACAATGCTATTTGTATTTTTATGTGTGTGGGTAGTTAGTTACATTTCTTGACTTTGGAGAAGTCGCCTACTGTAGAAGATGTTTTATGCATCCCAGTAGTAGACTCCTCTCTCATCATCCAAGCTATCTGCTCTAGGATTTCCCCCTAAGATGGCTGCATGGGTCCTTCTGTTGTGACAGGCTAACTATGTGAGTGGTCTGATAGCCTTGGTTGGCCTCTAACCTGGTTGATTGCCAGGCCCTGCCTTGTGTGGACTCTGATAGCTGCTGGTTAGTGGGGCCTGATCACGAGGCAGCTGCTGTAGAACCCCAGGGGGCCCCGGGGCTAATGCTAGCTCACTGGTGGGCAGAGTCAGGGTTCAGAAGACTCAGGGCTATTGTCCCCCATTGCTGGGTGAAGCCAGGTCCTGGGGTTAATGCTGGACTACTGGCAGGCAGACTTGGGTACCAGAGTCTTGCTGCAGGGCCCAGAGATCCCAGAGCTGGTGTCAGATCAATTGGGGTTGGAGGGAGGAACAGTTCCTGACACAGTTGGGTATAAGGTCCAAGGTGTCTTGAAGCTTGTGTTGGCCTGCTATAGGACAGGGACAGGAACCAGCTGGTCCCAGAGTACGGTCTGGCCTGCTGCAGGTGGGCTGGGTCAAAAGGTTGCAGGATTGTGGTTTTCTTTCATCGGGTGTTTGCCCCCTGGTGGGTGAGGCTTGTCTAGAGGCTAGTGCAGGTTTCCTGGAGGACCAGGCTGGTGCCTGCCCCCTGATAGGTGGAGCTGGGTCTTGGCCCTCTTGTGGTCAGGGCTGTGTCTAGAGATGTGTCTAGAGGGGTTATGGACACAGGAAGCCTGTCAGCTAATGGGTGGGCCTTGTCCTCACCCAGTAAGTTGGTTGGCCTGAGACGTCCCACCACTGGTGCCTATAGGCGGTTGGTTGGGTCCAGGTCTTGGTACTAATGAACTAGTGGGAGGATTGTACAATGGTGCCCAGCAGCACCATTGTCCACATGGTAGAAGGAACTCCCAAGAATGCTCTATATCCCCAGGGTGCGCTACCACCATCCCCTGCCTCTCTGGGAAATTCTCCAAAACCAGCAGATAGGTCTCACCCAGGCTCCATTCATTACTGCATTTGCCCTGCCTCCCAGAGCCTGTAAGATTTTATGTATGCCTTTCGAGAATGGAGTCTCGAGGATCCTGATGTGTTGCAACGGGGATAGAGGAGGATGGGGGTAATGGCTGCTTCTTCTAGATGCTAGGGAACACAGCTGGACCTGGATCCAAAGCAGGCTCTCCATATCAACCAGGCCCAGAGGACAATGCCCAGCTGGAGGACCGAGCAGAGCACAGGAGGCCGGCCACACTGTGACTTTGGATTGGAGAATTTAACCTATTTACATGTAAGGGTCTTGGTGCTCTGGCCAGGTGTCAGGTCTGAGCCTCTGAGGTGGGAGAGCCGAGTTCAGGACATTGGACCACCAGAGACCTCCCGGCCCCGCATAATACCAGTCGGCAAAAGCTCTCCCAGAGATCTCCATCTCAAATCTAGGAACCAGCTCCACTCAATGACCAGCAAGCTCCAGTGCTATACACCCCATGCCAAAAAATTAGCAAGACAGGAACACAACCCCACCCATTAGCAGAGAGGCGGCCTGAAATCATAATAAGTTCACAGATACCCCAAAACATACCACCGGACGCGGTCATGCCCACCAGAAAGACAAGATCCAGACTTATCCACAAGAAAACAGGCACTAGTCCCCCCCACCAGGAAGCCTGCACAAGTCACTGAACCAACATTACCCAGTGGGGGCAGACACCAAAAACAACGGGAACTACAAACCTGCAGCCTGCAAAAAGGAGACCCCAAACAGAGTAAATTAAGCAAAATGAGAAGACAGAGAAATACACAGCAGATGAAGGAGCAAAGTAAAAATCCACCACACCAAACAAAAGAAGAAGAAATAGGTAGTCTACCTGAAAAAGAATTCAGAGTAATGATAATAAAGATGATCCAAAATCTTGGAAATAGAATGGAGAAAATACAAGAAAGTTTTAACAAGGACCTAGAAGAACTAAACAGCAAACAAACAATGATGAACAACGCAATAAATGAAATAAAAAATTCTCTAGAAGGAGTCGATAGCAGAATAACTGAGGCAGAAGAATGGATAAGTGACCGGGAAGATAAAATAGTGGAAGTAACTACCACAGAACAGAATAAAGAAAAAAGAATGAAAAGAATTGAGGACGTCTCAGAGACATCTGAGACAAATTAAATACAACAACATACCAATTATAAGGGGTCCCAGAAGAAGAAGAGAAAAAGAAAGGGACTGAGAAAATATTTGAAGAGATTATAGCTGCAAACTTGCCTAATATGGGAAAGAAAATAGTCAATCAAATCCAGGAAACACAGAGAGTCCCATACAGGATAAATCCAAGGAGAAACATGCCAAGACACATATTAATGAAAATATCAAAAATTAAATACAAAGAAAAGACATTAAAAGCAGCAAGGGTAAAGCAACAAATAACATACAAGGGAATCCCCATAAGTTTTTCAGCTGATCTTTTAGCAGAAACTGCAAGCCAGAAGGGAGTAGCAGGAAATATTTTAAATGATGAAAGGGAAAAACCTACAACCAAGATTACTCTACCAAGCAAGAATCTCATTCAGATTCGAAGGAGAAATTAAAACTTTTACAGACAAGCAAAAGTTAAGAGAATTCAGCACCACCAAACCAGCTTTACAACAAATGCTAAAGGAACTTCTCCAGGCAGGAAACAAAAGAGAAGGAAAAGACCTACAAAAACAAACCCAAAACAATTAAGAAAATGGTAATAGGAACATACATATTGATAATTACCTTAAATGTAAATGGATTAAATGCTCCAACCAAAAGACATACACTGGCTGAATGAATACAAAAACAAGACCCGTATATATGCTGTCTACAAGAGACCCACTTCAGACCTAGGGACACATATAGACTGAAAGTGAGAGGATGGAAAAAGATATTCCATGCAAATGGAAATCAAAAGCTGGAGTAGCTATTCTCATATCAGACAAAACAGACTTTAAAATAAAGACTAGGGCTTCCCTGGTGGCGCGGTGGTTGAGAATCTGCCTGCCAATGCAGGGGACGCGGGTTCGAGCCCTGGTCTGGGAAGATCCCACATGCCGCGGAGCAACTGGGCCCGTGAGCCACAATTACTGAGCCGGCGCATCTGGAGCCTGTGCTCCGCAACAAGAGAGGCCGCGATAATGAGAGGCCGGCGCACCGCGATGAAGAGTGGCCCCCGCTCGCCACAACTAGAGAAAGCCCTCACACAGAAACGAAGACCCAACACAGCCATAAATAAATAAATAAATAAATAAATAATAAAAATAAAGGAATTCCTTAAAAAAATAAAATAAAATAAAGACTATTACAAGAGACAAAGAAGGACACTACATAATGATCAAGGGATCAATCCAAAAAGAAGATATAACAATGGTAAATGTTAATGCACCCAGCATAGGAGCACCTCAATACATAAGGCATATGCTAACAGCCATAAAAGGGGAAATCAACAGTAAAACAATCATAGTAGGGGACGTTAACACCCCACATTCACCAATGGACAGATCATCCAAAATGAAAATAAATAAAGAAACACAAGCTTTAAATGACACATTAAACAAGATGGACTTAATTGACATTTATAGGACATTCCATCCAAAAACAACAGAATACACTTTCTTCTCCAGTGCTCATGGAACATTCTCCAGGATAGATCATATCTTGGGTCACAAATCAAGCCTTGGTAAATTTAAGAAAATTGAAATCATATCAAGTATCTTTTCCGACCACAACGTTATGAGACTAGATATCAATTACAGGAAAAAAACTGTAAAAAATACAAACACATGGAGGCTAAACAATACACTATTAATAACCAAGAGATCACTGAAGAAATCAAAAGGAAATCAAAAACTACCTAGAAACAAGTGACAATGAAAAATGATGAACCAAAACCTATGGGATGGAGCAAAAGCAGTTCTAAGAGGGAAGTTTATAGCAATACAATCCTACCTCAAGAAACAAGAAACATTTCAAATAAACAACCAAACCTTACACCTAAAAGAATTAGAGAAAGAACAAAAAAAGTGAAAGTTAGCAGAAGGAAAGAAATCATAAAAATCAGATCAGAAATAAATAAAAAAGAAATGAAGAAACGATAGCAAAGATCAATAGAACTAAACGTTGGTTCTTTGAGAAGATAAACAAAATTCATAAACCATTAGCCAGACTCAAGAAAAAAAGGGAAAAGACTCAAATCAACAGAATTAGAAATGAAAAAGAATTAACAACTGGCACTGAAGAAATACAAAGGATCATGAGAGCTTACTACAAGTAACTATATGCCAATAAAATGGACAACCTGGAAGAAATGGATAAATTGTTAGAAAAGCACAACCTTCTGAGACTGAACCAGGAAGAAATAGAAAATATAAACAGACCAATCACAAGCACTGAAATTGAAACTGTGATTAAAAATCTTCCAACAAACAAAAGCCCAGGACGAGTAGGCTTCACAAGTGAATTCTATCAAACATTTACAGAAGAGCTAATACCTATCCTTCTCAAACTCTTCCAAAATATAGCAGAGGGAGGAACACTCCCAAACTCATTCTACGAAGCCACCATCACCCTGATACCAAAACCAAAGATGTCACAAAAAAAGAAAACTACAGACCAATACCACTGATCAACATAAATGCAAAAATCCTCATCAAAATACTGGCAAACAGAATCGAACAGCACATTAAAAGGATCATATACCATGATAAAGTGGGATTTATCCCAGGAATGCAAGGATTCATCAATATATGCATATCAATTACTGTGATAATCCATATTAACAAATTGAAGGAGAAAAACCATCTGATTATCTCAATAGATGCAGAAAAAGCTTTCGACAAAATTCAACACCCATTTAACCCATTTTTGATAAAAACCCTCCAGAAAGTAGGCACAGAGGGAACTTACCTCAACATAATAGAGGCCATATGTGACACCTTCCAGCCAACATGATTCTCAATGGTGAAAAACTGAAACCATTTCCACTAAGATCAGGAACAAGTCAAGGTTGCCCACTCTCACCAGTATTATTCAACATAGTTTTTGAAGTTTTAGCCACAACTATCAGAGAAGAAAAAGAAATAAAAGGAATACAAATTGGAAAAGAAGCAGTAAAACTGTCACTCTTTGCAGATGACATGATACTATACATAGAGAATCCTAAAGATGCTACCAGAAAACTACTAGAGTTAATCAGTGAATATGGTAAAGTAGAAGGATACAAAATTAATGCACTGAAATCTCTTGCATTCCTATACACTAATAATGAAGAATCTGAAAGAGAAATTAAGGAAACACTCCCATTTACCATTGCAACAAAAAGAATAAAATACCTAAGAATAAACCCACCTAAGGAGACAAAAGACCTGTATGCAGAAAACTATAAGACACTGATGAAAGAAATTAAAGATGATACAAACAGATGGAGAGATATACCATGTTCTTGGATTGGAAGAATCAACATTGTGAAAATGACTATACTACCCAAAGCAATCTACAGATTCAATGCAATCCCTATCAAACTACCACAGGCATTTTTCACAGAACTAGAACAAAAAATTTCACAATTTGTATGGAGACACAAAAGACCCCGAATAGCCAAAGCAATCTTGAGAATGAAAAGTGGAGCTGGAGAAATCAGGCTCCCAGACTTCAGACTATACTACAAAGCTACAGTAATCAAGACAGTATGGTCCTGGCACAAAAACAGAAATATAGATCAATGGAACAGGATAGAAAGCCCAGAGATAAACCCATGCACATATGGTTACCTTATCTTTGATAAAGGAGGCAAGAATATACAGTGGAGAAAAGACAGCCTCTTCAAATAAGTGGTGCTGGGAAAACTGGACAGCTACATGTAAAAGAATGAAATTAGAACACTCCCTAACAGCATCCACAAAAATAAACTCAAAATGGATTAAAGACCTAAACATAAGGCCAGACAGTATAAAACTCTTAGAGGAAAACATAGGAAGAACACTTTTGACATAAATCACAGCAAGATCCTTTTTGACCCACCTCTTAGAGAAATGGAAATAAAAACAGAAATAAACAAATGGGACTAATGAAACTTAAAAGCTTTTGCACAACAAAGGAAACTATAAAGAAGACTAAAAGATAACCCTCAGAATGGGAGAAAATATTTGCAAATGAAGCAACTAACAAAGGATTAATCTCCAAAATTTACAAGCAGCTCATGCAGCTCAATATTAAAAAAACAAACAACCCAATCCAAAAATGGGCAGAAGACCTAAGTAGACATTTCTCCAAAGAAGATACACAGATTGCCAACAAACACATGAAAGGATGTTCAACATCACTAATCATTAGAGAAGTGCAAATGAAAACTACAATGAGGTATCACTTCACACTGGTCAGAATGGCCATCATCAAAAAATTTACAAACAATAAATGCTGGTAAGGGTGTGGAGAAAAGGAAATCCTCCTGCACTGTTTGTGGGAATGTAAATTGATACAGCCACTATGGAGAATAGTATTGAGGTTACTTAAAAAACTAAAAATAGAACTACCATACAACCCAGCAATCCCACTACTGGGCATATACCTTGAGAAAACCATAATTCCAAAAGAGTCATGTACTACAATGTTCATTGCAGCTCTATTTACAATAGCCAGGACATGGATGCAATCTAAGCGTCCATCGACAGATGAACTGATAAAGAAGATGTGGCACATATATACAATGGAATATTACTCAGCATAAAAAGAAACGAAATTGAGGTATTTGTAGTGAGGTGGATGGACCTAGAGTCTGTCATACAGAGTGAAGTAAGTCGGAAAAAAAAGACAAATACCATTTGCTAACACATATATATGGAACCTAAAAAAAAATGGTTATGATGAACCTAGTGGCAGGAGTGGAATAATGACGCAGACATAGAGAATGGACTTGAGGACACAGGGAGGGGGAAGTGTAAGCTGGTATGAAGTGAGAGAGTGGCATGGGCATATATACACTACCATATGTAAAATAGATAGCTAGTGGGAAGCAGCCACATAGCACAGGCAGATCATCTCGGTGCTTTGTATCCATCTAGAGGGGTGGGATAGGGACTGTGGGAGGGAGATGCAAGAAGGAGGGGATATGGGGATATATGTATACATATATGTGATTCACTTTGTTATGCAGCAGAAACTAACACAACATTGTAAGACAATTATACTCCAATAAAGATGTTAAAAAAAAAAAAACAATGTAATGTGTAAACCTTGATTGAGCCCTGGACTAAATAAATAACCAGCTCTATAAGACATAAAAAAAAAAAAAGTAAAGAATGGAGTCTCTATTTCCCTCAATCATGTGGAGCTCCTGCAATTAAGCCCCATTGGCCTTCAAAGCCAAATGCTTTGGAGGCTCATCTTCCCAGTGCATGACCCCTGGGCTGGGGAGCCCAACATGGGACTCAGAAGTCTCACTCCTGTGGGGGTATGGGACTTGACTATATTGTAGGTCTGCCCCTCCTAACTGTCTCATTGTGGTTCCTTCTTCATGTCATTCGTTTTAGAAGATCTTTTCTGGTAGGTCAGTCTTTTGTATCAATGGTTGTGATTTTGGTGTGCTCATGAGAAGAGGTGAGCTCAGAGTCTTTCTACTCTGTCAGCCTGGTTGATCTTCTAAACTGTCTTTTGAAGATTTTCTGCAATTACTCTATCTTGGAGAACCTGCATGTCATTTGCCAAATTCACCTTCTTCAGATGATGGTGACTGGCCATTAGCATCTGAAAAAACTGCTTTTCTTGTGGCTGCACAAAATGAATTTCTCCTCTTCTTCCAAAAGCAGAGTAATTCTCTTGCCCACAACTATCGCTTGGAGAAGACCACACAGCCCCAGCTAGGCAGTCTTCCTGCCCCTAATCCCCACTCAGATGTGATGACACACACTAAACTAATCTCAGATAATCTTAACTGAACATAGCATTCATGGTGATATAAAACCATGTTCACATGGCCTGACCCCATAGGATGGATGGGCATAGGTAGATGTACATGAAGATGGCATTCACAAAAACAAATAATAGAGAAAAGATGACAGTCCTGTAGATTGTAAGGTCTTAGGTTCTGTTAGACCTACAGAATATTAACATGAATTAACATAAATAGAAATCCCACATGAACAGTGAGAGGCAGAAAGCCAAAAAAATTTGAAACACTCAACAACTAAATTCAATTCAGAAGACTAACCATAATATCATAAACTATGAATATACACAGTATCAGTAATAAATGAAAACTAAAAATAAATGAATTCAACTCTAAATATAAAAGCTGGAAGAAAAACAAAATACTACAAGGAAGCAAAGCAGATGGAAAACATTTTAAAATAAGAGAAATTAATGAATTAGAGAATAGCAAAGTTAGACGCAATAAAAAAATTATAAGCTGGTTCTTTTAAAATACCTACAAATAGAAAAATTACTAGCTAACCTAATTTTTTTTAACTGAGAAAACCCCCAAAAAAATAAAAAGAGGGAAATAACTTTCTAAACCCAATTTATTTTGAAACCATTATGAGTGTCATTGTCCAACTCTAGACAAATAAATTTGAAAACCTTGATGAAATGGATAACTGTGAAACAGTATAATCAGAATCTTGTTCTTCTTAATGGAACACAGTAGTAAGTCCACAGCAAGTGAACTAAAATAAAAATATTCTGAATTTAATCAAGCTTCTAGATCTATCTGCCGTTACAAGGAATACATTATTTTCATCACAAAGATGCTTTCAGCCAGATGTGGAATGTGAAGAATTCTGTAGGACAGATGAACCAATTTCTTCAAAAAATAAATGACGTGAAAAAAAGAGGAAGAGAAAAACTTTTTAGATTAAAAGAGACTTTAAAACTATCATCAAAATGCCATGACTATACTTTGTTTAAATCCTGATTCAAGCAAAGACACAGCAAAATTTTTGAGATATATTGGAAATACTGAACACGTATGGATATTACATACTAAGCAAATATTATTAATTTTGCTGCATATTATAATTGTGCTATGGTTAGGTTAATACAAAATGTTTGTTAGCATTACATGCACTAAATGGTTAAAATTTTAATAATCAGCTGCAGCAAATCATAAAATATCACTGAAGAAATTAGAAACATTATGTAGTACCATACACTCAAACTAAAAAAAAGTATGTGTTGAGACATGTACACATGGGAATAAATTTTTTTTCAAAATGATAACAATATTTTAATAGATTATAACAGAACATAAAGGACAAATTATAGAAATAGGGCCCTAATCAAAAATAAAGAAAATGTAATAGTAAAAATCAATCCTAACATATAAAATATAAATATCTTGAATTATTAAGTTAGCCACCAAGACAGTAAAGTTAATCAGAATCTCCTGGATATAAATAGTATATCTAAAAAGAATACACCTTACCTACCTAATTTTAAAAAAAAGACAGTGGGGCCCTGTAGCGATAAATGGTAGACCCATACAATCAAATAGAGTTTTTTCATTTATATTCATAAGTCAAACAATAAATGTATGATACGTACTATGTCTTCATTCTAGATAAGAATTTTGGTGTATTTGTTGGAATTATAGGAAAAAAACTAAAAATAATTTTTAAAATACTTCGATGAGAGAAACATTTCACTCCTGTTTCAACAATCTGAATTTAATTTTCATTTCCTGTGAATTCTTTTTTCCTAAACACAATGCTTGAAGGGACATAATCAAGTCTTCGCAAAAAAAGGGGATCTGGGGCTCCCCTGGTGGTGGCGCAGTGGTTAGGAATCCACCTGCCAATGCAGGGGACGTGGGTTCGAGCCCTGGTCCGGGAAGATCCCACATGCCATGTAGCAGCTGGGCCCATGCACCACAGCTGCTGAGCCTGCGCTCTGGAGCCAGCGAGCCACAACTACTGAAGCCCACGCGCCTAGAGCCCATGCTCCGCTATGGGAGAGGCCACCGCTGTGAGGAGCCGCACACCACAGCAAGGGGTGGCCCCCACTCGCCGCAACGGGAAAGAGCCCATGCAGCAACGAGGACCCAACACAGCCAAAAATAAATAAATAAAATAAATAATTGTTTTAAAAAAAGGGGATCTGTGTCAGTTCTATTATACTAAAATAAATTGATATATATATATATTAATGTAGTCCTATCACTGAATTGTAAGTAAATTGGTAGCTGAGATCTGAAGAACCTAGTCTCAGCTTTGAGAGATCACTACCTCAATTTTGTACCCACATCCATGCACTCTTAACCAATTTCTCATCCTTGCCTTCTGCCTCTTGTAGGTTAGCAATGCAATCCCTATGCAAATATTTGACCAGGATTACTATTTCAAACAAAATACTCATGTAAATAGAGTACAGGAAATCTATAATATTTGAGAAGGCTATATCTTGAGGTATTTCCAAATCTGCAAATTCCTGAGTTCTACTGTATCATATGATGTCCTATATGAAAGTTAGTGTGTGGACTTCTAGATATGGGAAGTTTTACATCTTGATGTTCCATTATTCATTCAAGCCAACCTCTTTTTTTTAGTTGTTGTTGAGATGCACCAATTTTTTTAAACTCTTCAATTTTCTTCATTATCCTCACTTTTATTTCAGAAACACTTTTCTGCCAAGATTCTAAGTTTTTATCACAGACCCTTCTTAATATGCAGGTCTAGCTCAGTGAGTTAGAATCAGTTGTGAACTAAAACTCACACTTATACACCAGCCTTAGTTACTGTCAGTTATTAAATGAAATTAATGAAGTTTGGGGGAGAAGTCCGCTGAAGATAGCAAATTTTCAAAGTCTGAACGTTCAGATAAAAAGGAATTACAACATTTTTAAATAAATCAGTTGTGGTTGATGTGGGTCATTGCAACTGAAGTGGTAACTTTGACTGGACCCACATCCAAGTAAACATTGTGTGAAGCTGTGTTCCTTCACCAAGTGCTCAGTGACCACCGCTCTTATGAAAGGCCAGAACTATGGCTAATCTGAAAGATTTTGAGGGCTTGTTTATGCAGAGTGAAAAGAGAAACAATTTGAAATTTCCCTTGGGAACTGTTTACTTCTTTGAAATTCTTCTCAAGGCACCTATAACCTCTTTATTTCTCAAGCTGTAAATAAATGGGTTTAGCAGGGGAATCATACTCGTATAAAATAGGGAATACATTTTGTCCTGATCTTCAGCTAGGCCCGATGCAGGGCACACATACCTGAAGATGAGCGTGCCATAGTACAATGAGACAGAGAGCAGATGGGCACTGCACATGGAGAAGGCTTTGCTTCTGCCCTTTTCAGACTTTTTTTTCAGAACATCAAAGAGCACACAAGTATAAGAGATTATCATGGTCATTAAAGTGGATATTTGTATAAAAGCTGCAAAAGTAGTTATCATTAGTGCCTTAATGGGTGGGTCATTGCATGAAATTTTGAACAGTTGTAAAATTTCACAATAGAAATAATGTATTATCTTAGACCCACAGAAAGTTAACCTTAATAATAAACTCACATGAATCAGGGGATGCAGAAAACCAATTGCATATGAAATACTTCTTAAATGAGTGCAGAGTCTGTTGGACATCACCACTGGATAAAGCAAGGGGTTACATATGGATACATAGCGGTCATAGGCCATCGCTACCAGGAGGAAACATTCTGTAGTTACACTGGAAGCAAAAAAATAAAATTAGGTGATACACTCAGCTAGGGATATCATGGCAGTCTTGTCTAAGAAATTGACCAGCATCCTGGGTGTTACAGAGGTTGAAGTGCAAGCATCTGCAAAGGCTAAACCACCAAGGAAGAAGTACATGGGTGTGTGAAGGTGGGCATCCTTCCAAATAAGAGCCATCAGTCCCAGGTTGCCCAGCATGGTGGTGAGGTAGATGACCAAGAACACAATGAAGAGGAGGACCTGCAGCCATGGTCACTCTGTGAGTCCTGTAAGAACAAACTCAGTCACCAGAGTCTTGTTTCCTTCTGACATACTCACACTTGATCACTGTACTGAGAAAATATGTGACAAGGACAGTCACTAAAGTTTACACAAAGTCATGGCATTTTATCTGCAAATTAAATTATATCTTACTGTTGTTTCCCATTTAATTAGTTTTTTTTTATTATTTTATTTATTTATTTGTTTATTTATGGCTGTGTTGTGTCTTCGTTTCTGTGCGAGGGCTTTCTCTAGTTGCGGCAAGTGGGGGCCACTCTTCATCGCGGTGCGCGGGCCTCTCACTATCGTGGTCTCTCTTGTTGCGGAGCACAGGCTCCAGACGCGCAGGCTCAGTAATTGTGGCTCACGGGCCCAGTTGCTCCGCAGCATGTGGGATCTTCCCAGACCAGGGCTCGAACCCGTGTCCCCTGCATTGGCAGGCGGATTCTCAACCACTGCGCCACCAGGGAAGCCCCTAATTAGTTTTTAAAGGTTAACTTTCATCCTATAGTAAGTCTGTTTACAAATTCTGTGTTTAGGTAATTGACTCTAAAATTGGAAAAAAACTGAAATAAGTGCAAATATGTGAGGCAGTACTAAAACCATGCGGAAGACTATTGCATGAGGAAGAAATGCAAACGCAAAACCACTGCATGTGGGAGAGAAATAGACTAATAATTTAATATAGGCATAACCACACAACAGAGACATTGCACAGACAAATCTGTAAGCAAAGAGAAAGGACAAAAATATGTTGGGAAAGAATCTGTGACATTCTGCATATATAAGGTTAGTAATTATAACACACACACAACCTCTTACAAACTAGATGAGAACAAATTAAATGACCCAGTGAAACAAATGGGGAGAAAATATGAACAGACATGTTTATGGAAGAGCAAGTCAATGTGACCAATAAATATATTAAACAATATTCATCCTCCTTAATAATTAGGAACATTTTTTAAATTGATGCATATTTTCACTTGTCAGATAAGCAAAAAAGCAAAATGAGAAATAATATCTGTTGATGACAGGAAAGTGAAAAAGAAAGCACTTTCTAATGTAACTGGTGAAAATATAAATTGTAACAGCCTTTTGAATCTGACATTATCTGTTAAATTGGAAATTTATATAAACTCTGATCAACAAGGCTTACTCCTGGATGTATATTCTATAAATAATATCACTCATATACAAGAATAAAGTACAAGGATATTTAATAAGGCATTATTCATGAGGGCAAAGCCTGGAAGCAGGAAGAACACTCACAACTGTAGAATGGTTGAATAAATTACGGTACAGTCTTACTGTGGATTATTATTCAGACATAAAAGAAATGTATTTGAATTGTATTAGTTAACTGTGGGAGGATTTTCTCAATGTATGATTAAGTGAGGGAATCAAAATATAAAGAAGTTTAAATTTTATGGTCCCATTTTTATAATTTTCAAAATTTTTTGTTTATAAATATGATGATATGAATGTGGATAAATGTGGAATAATATACCAAGTTGCTAACACTGGTTTTCTGGTGCAGAAGTAGATGTAGTGGCAGGAATAGTGAAAGCAGAGAAGAGATATTTTGGTCCTACACACACACAAAAATTATGCTAAAAACATATCATACACCCTTTAGTATATAATTTTGTTATATATGTATGCATGTATGTCTATGTTTATGCGTGTGTGTCTGTATGCATATGTATGCCTGGAAAGATATATAAAAGTTTGGACACTAGTATATTAATAGAAATAGAAAAACTAAAATGTTATTGTTACTTTTAACAAGAAGTATTTGACACTGGAAACTCTAATTAAAAATAGGAAGAAAAATCTGTAAATTTTTCTATGAAAATATCTATTAACAGTCTTTAATTCTTAATGATATTTTCCATTTAAATATTCAGTAATAGACTATTGAGAGCAGGCATTATTCTTTGAAATAGTCAAAAGGCATTTGGAAATTGTTTAAGGTGATATCCAAGAATAGTAGTCATTTTTATAGTTTCTTCATATAGTTTCAATGCTTTTCTTATTTATTCCTAGGGGTTTTTAGGTTTTACTGGTATTATGACTATAATGTCAGATATTTTTATGAAGTAATAAGGTTGATTTTCTTTTATTACTTATAAACTATATCTGAATGAAAATCCAGAATAGAATTTCCCGAATATTTTGCAGTGAATATGTAACTTCTATGCTCTTTGAAAGGGAAACAAAAATACATTTACTACAATAATAACAGTTAAAATAAAAGTAACTTATTTAAAAAATCAATTTCATAATTTTATAGCCATACCCCTTGACAACAGTACATAGAGACATTGAATGAAAATGCATTAAAAGAACTAGGTTTGTTTAACCAGTGGCAAGAACAATGAGTTGTTATGCTCCCTCTTCACTAAGCTAAAAAAAAAAAAAAAGATTTAATACATTTAAATTACTAAACACATACCCACAGGGATCCCTATTATAATATATACACCTAAAAAGATTCACTGGAGTATATTTACTGAAAATGGACTACATGAATGTTAAGGAAATATCATTTTCTTTCCAAAGTGGAGATTTTGGCCTAAATAAAGTGGCCTTGCTTTCTTTGCAACCCAAATTACCAAGTAATAGACATTTTTAATTTCACTTCATGAATTCAGCATAATTAAGCCAAGAAGTAGCAAGCTTTGGGAATTGTTTTTTCCTTAAGAGTAATATGAAAGAAATATCTGCAGGTGAGAGTAAAGCAGACAGTGCCAGCTATATATTATATATTTTATATTATATATTATAAGGGCTATATTACTTACTGCAGCCCTTATCCTCATGATTCCATGAAGTTTTAAAAGCTATGTATTATAGACAGCCACCAAATTTAAAGGCCAGGATTATCTTCATTCTGCAAAATTACAGATAAAGTATATACATCCTTCATGGCTGTGTCTCAGTTCTAAACTCTCTGTATTATAAAATAAAACTTAAAGCTATTGAATCATTTTTATTGTGGTTACTTTAATTTTTTCCATTTACTTCGTTCTTCTATTAAGGTTTATTATTTACAAAATTTTGTGGTAAATACGTCTCCTTTTACAGTAAGCCATCCTCTCCCAACTGTCCAGATTTTGATGACTGTTGAAAAAAATCTCAGTGCCTTTCTGGAATTTTAATTTCCTACATAAATATCTTGCATAGATATTTTGGTATCTAAAGACAAATGGCAAAACTCTAAGTAATAGAAAATGTAGAAATCACTGAACTCTCACCCAATTCCCACAAAACATAGGGAAATTGGAAAGTGATAGTTTTCCTGAAGTAAGGTAGAATAGACATAAATGAGGCAGTGATTACTGGCACACTGATTTTCATCAGTAACTCAAAAATGAATGGAGATAATATTTATTACTTCTATTTCCAAACTTGTTCTTTAAAAAACAAAGGAAAGGAAGATATTCCCTCAACACTTCCAAAGGATTCCCTGTAGGATGAAATTAAATTCATTCTGCTGGGCATTGTGAGTTTATCATCAGTTCACCACCACAACTAGTTGTCACAATTAAAAACTCTATTTATAATCCACAGGGATTACTGTGGAAGATCTAAACAGAACATCAATGAACAGCCTTTAGGAAATATTTGTTTTCCTTTCTCTTTTTTCTTTTAATGAATAGTATCATCCAAAACCCTACTTTACATGTTTCGTTGAAACTCTCAAAGTTACCTAAAAGTCACCATGTCCAAATTTGAAATTAGGATCTTCTGTAATCCCACCCAGGTGTATTTACCCTCCAGTGTTCTCTATCTTGAGGAGTAGCACCACTAAACCATCAGTTATGCAAACCGTATAACAGAAAAATCCTTGACACTGAACTCTCCCTCTGATTCCATGCATCAGCCATTGTCAAGTTGTAAATTTCATCTCCTAGAGTCTCTCATATTCATCCACTTCTCACATTCTCTATAGGTACAACCAAATTTTGCATGGATTATTAAAGTAACCTCCTAAGTAATCCATCTGTATCCACTAATACAGTCATCCAATTCATTCTCCACATTGCCCCAAGACCAATCTTATAAAATGTAGAGTTTGTTATGTCACTACCCACACTCATTCCTACCACTGTCCTGGCCTGAACTCTGTCTCCAAAAAAATCATAAAGAAAAATCCTAGCCTCCAGTACGTCAGAATATGACTCCATTTAGAGACAGGGCTTGTCAAGAAGTGATTAAGTTAAAATAAGGCCATTAGGGTGAGTCCTAGTCCAATCAGACCAGTGTCTTTATAAGAAGGGAAAATTTGAAGACACAAAGAAACATCAGCTATGCCTGTACACAGGGGAAAGACCATGTGAGGACAATGAGATGGCAGCCACTGGCAAGCCAAGGAGAGAAGCCTCAGCAGAAACCAATCTCTGTTGACACTTTGATCTTGGACTTCCAGCCTCTGAACTGTGAAAGATAAATTTCTGTTGCTTAAGCCGTGTAGTCTGTGGTGTTAGTTATAGCAGCCATAGTAAACTAATACATCCATCCATTCCCATCTCCACTTAAAACTTGTAAATTTGTTTCCACTGCACTTAGGCCAAAGACCAAAAATGTTAAGCCTAGTTATCTTTTATCCCATATCATAAAACAGACCCAATATTTAACTACATACGCTGTTTTTTTTACTTCATTTGCATTGAATTGAGTAGATATATTTGTTGTAGCAACCCTCGCTGCTTTAAGAAGTGGACCTCAGTATCTTAGTGAGTTAATGTAATACTTTAATTTATCCCTCAAATAAAAATTAAACAAGTTTCTTGGTTGGTTCTGTTCTAATCAGATCCTCCCATTTTGTCTCTCCACCACTTCAACACACGGCTTCTATGTTTGCTGTGCTCGTCTGGAACAATGATATTTAAAATATTGACTTGCTGAAGAAAATGGGCTAGAATGTCCCACAGTCTAGATTTGTCTTGTTTTTCTTCATACCGGGTACACCTGTATTTGTATACTGAGCTATACTTAACAATGTACCTCCAAATATTCTGTATCAAATAATATTCCAAAGAATGAGATAGATGTGATTTCTTAAGTGTACAATTCAACAGTGTTAGTATTTCTATAGAGTAGTGCAACCATCAACACAATCTAATTTTAGGGCATTTCTATCATCCCAAAAGATGCCTATCAACAGTCAAGCCCTTTTCTCTCTCCTCAATCATGGGACACTACTAATCTACCTTCTGTCTCTATAGATTTGCCTATTCTGGATGTTTCATACAAATGGTATCATATAATATGTGGTTTTAATGACTTCTTTCACTAGCATAATGTTTTTAAGGTCCATTTACATTGTAGCATGAAACAGCACTTCATCCCTTTATATTGCTGAGTAATATTCCATTGTATGGCAATACCACATTTGTTTATCCATTCATCAGTTGATGGACATGGGTTGTTTCCACTTTTTGACTCTTACAAATAATGCTACTATAAACATTCATGTATAAGATTTTTTTGTTTGAACATATATTTTAATTTCTTTTGATGCTATTGTAAATAGAGTTGTTTTATTAATAGCATTTTTGATTGCTAATTGCTAGTGCATAGAAATACAATTGATATGTGTATTGATCTTTTATCCTGCAACAGTGCTGAATTTATTTATAAGTTCTATTTGTTCTTTAGTAGATTCCTTAGGATTTTCTATATAAAAGATCATATCCTCTGCAAATATAGTTTTACTTTGTTCTTTCCCATCTGGATGGCCTTTATTTCCTTGACTTGCCTACTTTAAAAACCATAAGGTATATTTTTTAGTTTTCTTTTCTTGTAATGTCATTGTATTTGTTATCAGAATAATACTGGTTGTCACAGTCAGTTTGGACTGCCATAACAGAATACCAAACTGGGTGGATTACAAACAACAGAAATTTATTTCTCATATTTCTGAGAAGTGCAATGTGCCAGCATGATTGAGTTCTGGTGCGTGCCCTCTTTTGGGTTACTGACTGTCATTTTCTAGTTGTATCCTCACATGGTAGAGAGCAGAGAGAGAAAACAAGCTGTTTTTACTTTTAGGAGGGTACTAATCCCATTCATGAAGATTCCACCCTCATCACCTCCCAAAGGCCCCACCTCTAAATACCATCACCTTGGAGATTAGATTTTGACATATGAATATTGGGAGATGTGGACATTCAGTCTATAGCACTGGCCCTATAGAATGAGTTGGGAAATGTTCCCTCCTCTTCTATTTTTGGAACACTTTGTGAAAATTTAGTATTAATTTTTCTTTAATTGTATGATAGGATTCACCAATGAAGCTGTCTGAGGTAGGGCTTTTCTTTGTGGAAAGTTTTATAGTTACTGATTTATTATTCTCTTGTTATAGATTTATCCAGATTTTCTATTTTTTCTGGAGTTAGTTTGGTAGTTTGTTGCTTCGTAGAAATTTATCCATTTCCTCGATCTAATTTATCAGTATAGGGTTGTTCATAATATTCCCCTATAACTCTTTTTTTTTTTTCAAATTTTACTAGGTATCCTCTATTTATTTTTTTGTAAGTAACTTTTTTTTATTTTTTATTTATTTATTTATTTATTTATGGCTGTGTTGGGTCTTCGTTTCTGTGCGAGGGCTTTCTCCAGTTGTGGCAAGCAGGGGCCACTCTTCATCGCGGTGCGCAGGCCTCTCACTCACTATCGCGGCCTCTCTTGTTGCAGAGCACAGGCTCCAGACACGCAGGCTCAGTAATTGTGGCTCACAGGCCCAGTTGCTCCACGGCATGCGGGATCCTCCCAGACCAGGGCTCGAACCCGTGTTCCCTGCATTGGCAGGCAGATTCTCAACCACTGCGCCACCAGGGAAGCCCTATAATTCTTTTTATTTCTGTATGGTCAAATAGTAATGTCCCCTCCTCAATTCCTGATTTTAGATATTGAAGTCTTCTCTCTTTTATTCTTAATCAGTCTAGCTAAGGAAGGTCAATTGTTTTTCAAAGAACCAACTTTTGGTTTTGCTGATTTTCTCTATTGCTTTTCTAGTCTCTGTTTCTTTAATGCTCTTCTCTCTATTATTTCTCTCCTTATGCTTGTTTTGGATTTAGCTTGTTATTCTTTTCTCTGATTTCTTTTTTTTTTTTTCCTTCTGTCCATTTTTTTTTATTTTTTTATTTTTTTAACATCTTTATTGGAGTATAATTGCTTTACAATTTCTTATTCTTCTGATTTCTTAAGGTGGAAGTTTAGGCTGTTTATTTCAGATCTTTTTTTCTCTTTTACAGCTATAAATTTCCTTTCAAGTACAGCTCTAGCTACATTTCATAATTTTGATGTGTTTTGTTTTTGTTTCCATTCATCTAAAATATTTTCTAATTTACCTTTTTTCTTGAAGTCTATTTTGTCTGATATTAGTATAGCCACTACAGTTTACTTATTGTTGCTGTTTGTGTGGTATAATATTTTCCATTTAGAAGAATGAAAGCCAGTTGCATCTTTGAATCTAGTGTATCTTCTATAGACAGCATGTGGTTGTATCTTACTTTTATTGTGTCTGACAATTTTTGCCTTTTTATTGTACTGTTTAATCCATTTACATTTAATGTTATTATTGATATGGTTGGATTTACTTCTGCCATTTGATTTTTGTTTCCTGTATGTCTTGTGTCATGTTTTCTCTCTATTCCTCCTTTGTTATATTTTTGGTATTAAGTAAACATTTTAAAGTCTGTTATTTTAATACCTTTAATGGTTTTAAAATATACCTTGAGTTTTTTCTTAGTGATTGTTCTAGGGTTTATAATATGCATCTTCTCTTATCATAATCTACTTCAGACATATACTAACTTAACACTAGTAAGATAAGTAAGACTTGTATTGTTACATCTATATACCTTACAGAACCATTGTTACAATGATTGCTTAATATAATCTTATGGCTCTTAAATTAGCTTAGAGATAAAAAAGAAGAAAATATACATATTTATAGAATTTGTTACATTAACCTTCTTAATTGCCATTTCTGGTTATATTCAGTTACCATATGGTGTAATTTTCTTTTTTTTAATTGAAATATAGTTGATTTACAGTATTATATGAGTTTAAGGTGTACAACATAGTGATTCAATATTTTTATAGATTATTACATTTAAAGTTATTATAACTCACAGACTTTGAAAACAAACTTATGGTTACCAAAGGGGAAACGTGGCAGGGAGGGATAAATTAGCAGTTTGGGATTAACATGTACACACTACTGTATATAAAATAGATAATCAACAAGGACCTACTGTATAGCACAGGTACTCTACTCAAATATTCTCTAATAACCTGTATAGGAAAAGAATCTGAAAAAGAATGGATATATGTGTATGTATAACTGACTCACTTAGCTGTACACCTGAAACTAACATGACATTGTAAATCAACTATACTCCAATAAAAATAAAAATTAAATTAAAAAAATAGTTATTATAAAATATTGGTTATATTCCCTGTGTTGTACAATATATCCTTATAGTTTATTTATGTTATATATAATAGTTTGTACCTCTTAATCCCCTATCCCTATCTTTCCCCTCCCCTGTTCCCTCTCCCCACCGGTAACCACTAATTTGTTCTCTGTATCTATGAGTCTTTCTGTTTTGCTATATTCATTCACTCATTCCTTTCATTTTTTAGATTCCCCATATAAGTGATAACATACAGTATTTGTCTTTCTCTGTCTGACTTATAAGCATAGTACCCTCTAGGTCCATCCGTGTTGTGGCAAATGGCAAAATTTTATTCTTTTTTATGGCTGAGTAGTATTCCATTTTATATATGTATACATATATATACATATCACCTCTTCTTTATCCATTCATCTGTTGGTGGACACTTAGGTTGCTTCCATGTCTTGGCTATTGTAAATAGTGCTGCTATGAACATTGGGTTGCATTTATCTTTTTTAATTAGCATTTTAATTTCTTCAGCTATATACTCAGGAGTGGAATTGCTGTATCATATGGTAGTTCTATTTTCAGTTTTTGAGGAACCTCCATAGTGTTTTCCATAGTGACAGCACCAATTTACATTTCCACCAACAGTGTACTAGGGTTCTCTTTCTCCACATCCTCTCCAACATTTGTTATTTGTAAAATTTGGTGAGAGCCATTCTGACAGTTGTGAAGTGACCGTGCTTTTGATTCGCATTTCTCTGATGATTAGCGATGTTGAGCATCTTTTCATGTGCCTGATGGCCATCTGTGTACCTTCTTTGGAAGAATGTTTATTCAGGTCTTCTGCCCATTTTGCATTGTTTTTTTTTTTTATTGAGATGTATGAGCTGTTTATATATTTTGGATGTTAACCCCTTATCAATTATATCATTTGTAAATATTTTTCCCATTCAGTAGGTTGTCTTTTCATTTTGTCAATGGTTTCCTTTGCTGTGCAAAAGCTTTTTTTTTTTTTTTTTTTTTTTAAAGATTTATTGATCGATTGATTGATTGATTACTATGTTGGGTCTTCGTTTCTGTGCTAGGGCTTTCTCCAGTTGCGGCAAGCGGGGGCCACTCTTCATCGCGGTGCGCGGGCCTCTCACTATCGCAGCCTCTCTTGTTGCGGAGCATAGGCTCCAGACGCGCAGGCTCAGTAGTTGTGGCTCACGGGCCCAGTTGCTCCGCGGCATGTGGGATCTTCCCAGACCAGGGCTCGAACCCGTGTCCCCTGCATTGGCAGGCAGATTCTCAACCACTGCGCCACCAGGGAAGCCCAAAAAGCTTTTAAGTTTAATTAGTTTTTTTTATTTTTGGTTTTGTTTCCTTTGCATTAGGAGACAGATCAAAAACATACTGCTACAATTTATGTCAAAGAGTGTTCTGTCTGTGTGTTCTTCTAGAAGTTTTATGGTTTCTGGTCTTACATTTAGGCCTTTAATTAATTTTGAGTTTATTTTTATATATGGTGTGAGAAAATGTTCTAATTTCATTCTTTTACATGTAGCTGTCCAGTTTTCCCAGCACCATTTAATGAAGAGACTTTCTTTTCTCTATTGCATCTTCTTGCCTTCTTTGTCATAGATTAGTTGATCATAAGTGCATGGGTTTATTTATGGGCTCTCTATTCTTTTCCATTGCTCTATGTGTCTGTTTTTGTGCTAGTACCATGCTGTTTTGATTATTGTAGCTTTGAAGTATAGTCTGGTGTCATAGCATGTTACTCTTGCTTTGTTCTTTTTTCTCAAGAGTCCTTTGGTTATTTGGAGTCTCTTGTGACTCCATGAAGAGGTTCGTTTTTGAAACTTTAGAGGAAGCAACATTGGTGATTCAAAGGACAGAGAAAGTTTCTGAAGTCAATAATATGAATTCAACAGTATGTACATATTGCAGATTGAGAACTGGTTGTTTCCAAATATACTTTGGTAATCAGTCAACTATTGCCACCAATTCATATTATAATTGAATTGTAAAGAGCCAGGGATCCTGGCATTGATGGAGCTTGGAAAGAAAGGAGCAAATGAGAATCCCCAGCTGACAAAGCCCTGATTTGAATCAGATTTAATAAGGGTTGAATTAATCAATACCCTATATAATTTGAATCTTGACTTAAAGTCTCTCATTATCAACCCAGCACTCATTTAGAGGAGATCTTTCAGGGACTGATGGAAATGTCTACTAATAATGCCCATTGCTCCTCATATGAGAATTGAAAAGTTACTTAATGAAACTGTTATCTATTTCCTGTCACCAAACCAAACTTTTGCTAATTTCCCTTGGGAAGTTTCTCATTATCTCAAATAATTACCATTCTCATGACACCTTGTTAAGTTTGTTTTTTTTTTTTTTCCATAGGAGCAAAGATGATCCCTCTCAGGTCTGGTGTAACACAGGGCTTGATACAGGGTGTATTTCAGTAATCATAGTTGGCTTCATCCTTGCTTTCTAAAAGTCCTAAATTAGTTTACATTGAAAGAAGAGCTCCCTTGTGCCAGCATCTCTTCAGTCAAGTGCCAAGAGAATTTTCCCTGGGCCAGTCTCTTCTTGCTTAATTACCCACCTTAGATATTGATCTAAAACTGCCCCTTAAGAGGAGAGCTAACTATTCCAAAAGACTTGCTCCAATATCTCTGAGCCATTTAAAAATAGGCTTAAAACTCCACCTTTGTAGCCCACTAGACTAAGAGACAGAAAGTTTTTATTTTCTTTATCCCCAGTTTATTTTGATTCCCCTTATTGGGAACATGGTAATTTATAGTCTTCAATATTTCAAGAATTCATTAACAAAAATAAGACTACATACAGTATTGACAACTAAACAGGTAACTCTGAAATTTTGCAGTAGTTAATTTGTCTTAAAGAAGTATTTACATTTGCAAATTTTCAAATGTTCCATCTGTCCTTCCTGCCTTTGTTTAACACCCTCTTTAAACAATAGAATGTGGCAAAAGTAATGCTATGCCAGTTCAGGCTTAAGAATTTGCTTCCACTTTTGGATCCAAAGAGATCACAAAAGGACCTGAAACCACAAAGAGAAGAAGAGGGATCCAAAGACTCAACTGAGCCAAGTGTTTCAGTCATCTTCACAAATGGACCAGATTTGTGAATGAGTCATATTGGAAAATCCAGACCAATTTTGTCTACAGATGCCTGCAGACCAGCTGACATTACATGGAGCAAAACAATTGCCCATTTGAGCCTGGCCAAACCACAGAATTGTGAGAGGTAATAATTAGATTATTGTCTCTAGGTAGGTCACTCAATTTTGGTTACTTTTTATGCATAAATAAAAAAAGAAACATTAAGAAAAGTCATGAAAACAGCCAAGTAAGAAAACAAAAGTAAAGAGATTTGAAAATGATCAGAGAAAAAATTATTGATATAGCTGATATGCAAATAAAATCCAACATATGTATAATAAATCCCTGAAGAAGAAAAATAAATCAATTAATAGAATTATGGAAATTACAACCTGAGAAATCTATCCAGAAATAAAAATATATTAATCTATATATTAATAAGTCCATTATATACTTTGGAAGATTAAGGGAAATAATCAACTTCAGACTTATTATATTAAAACTATTAAAATTTTAAATAAAGAAAATTCTCTCTGGGCATCCAGACAAAGGGAAGAAAAACAGGTTAGCATCAGATTTTTTTCAATGACAACATATATCCAGACATATTCAATGGAGTAATATTTCTAGAAACTCAGAGAAAGGAATTTTCAATGGTTTGTAATTATAACCTTATTTGTCTCTCTGTCTCTAATCGTTCCCTGTTTTCAATCTATTTTTCATGCTCTCACCAAAATTGAACTTTCAAAAAAATTTTTTTATCTTCCTCATCATCTTTCATTGTTACCCATTTATCTATAATAAAGTTCAACCCATCAGCATGACATAAATTGTTTTCCATTGTCTAATCCCTGCTAACATCTCCAGTCTTATCTATAATACCCTCATCCCCTTATCACCTAATAACTTAGAGAATTATTTTTATGTATTATGCTCACTTATTTTGGAATGAGTGCCTTGTGACTCCTGCTAACTCTCTTTTATGCATTTAATCTTACATCAGTGCCATCTCTTCTAGAAAGTTATCTTTGATTCTCCACCATTATTACTATGTAGTTGACCAATATTTCCATTCACCAGCTGTATACCTTGTACCTACTTCTTTTTTTTCTTTTTATTATTGTAGTATAGTTGATTTACAATATTGTGTTAGTTTCATGTGTATTGCAAAGTGATTCAGTGATATATAGTCTTTTTTATTCTTTTCCTTTATACTTTATTACAAAATATTGAATATAGTTCCCTATATTATACACCAAATCCTTGTTGGCTATTTATTTAATTTTTTTAAATTTTATTAAAGTACAGTTGATTTACAATGTTGTGTTAATTTCTGCTGTACAGCAAAGTGATTCAATTATACACATATATATTCTTTTTCATATTCTTTTCCATTATGGTTTATTACAGGATATTGAATATAGTTCTCTGTGCTATACAGTAGGACCTTGTTGTTTAGCTATCCTATATATACTAGTTTGCATCTGCTAATATCAAACTCCCAGTCCTTCCCTCCCCCAACCCTCCCCCCTTTGGAAACCACAGGTCTGTTCTCTAGCTCTGTGAGTCTGTTTCTGTTTCATAGATATGTTCATTTGTGTTGTATTTTAGATTTCACATGTAAGTGATATATATGCTATTTGTCTCTCTCTTTCTGACTTACTTCTCTTAGTATAATAATCTCTAAGTCCATCCATGTTGCTGCAAATAGAATTACATTATTCTTTTTTAATGGCTGAGTAATATTCCATTGTATATATATATACCACATCTTCTTTATCCATTCACCTGTCGATGGATGTTTGTTTCCATGTCTTGGCTATTATAAATAGTGCTGCTATGAACATAGGGGTACATGTATCTTTTTGGATCATAGTTTTGTCTGGGTATATTCTGAGGAGTGGGATTGCTGGATCATATGGTAACTCTATTTTTAGTTTTATGAGGAACCTCCACACTGTTTTCCATTGTGCCTGCACAATTTACATCCCTACCAACAGTGTAAGAAGGTTCCCTTTTCTCCATACCCTCTCCAACATTTATTATTTGTAGACTTTTTAATGAGAGCCATTCTGACTGGTGTTAGGTGGTACCTCATTGTACTTTTGATTTGTATTTCTTTAATAATTAGCAATGATGAGCATCTTTTCATGCACCCATTGGCCATCTGTATGTCTTCCTTGGAGAAATGTCTATTAAGGTCTTCTGCCCATTTTTCAATTGGGTTGTTTGTTTTTTTGTTACTGAGTTATATGACCTGTCTGTAGATTTTGGAAATTAAGCCCTTGTTGGTTGCATTATTTGCAAATGTTTTCTCCCAGTGCATAGGATGTCTTTTCATTTTGTTTATTGTTTCCTTTGCCATGCAGAAGCTTATAAGTTTGATTAGGTCCCATTTGTTTATTTTTGCTTTTATTTCTATTGCCTCGGGAGATTGACCTAAGAAAACATTGGTATGATTTATGTCAGAGAGTGTTTTGTCTATGTTCTCTTCTAGAAGATTTATGGTGTCATGTCTTATATATAAGTCTTTAAGCCATTTTGAGTTTATTTTTGTGTATGGTGTAAGGGTGTGTTCTAATTTCATTGATTTACATGCAGCTGTCCAACACAAGTTGCTGAAGAGACTGTCTTTTCCCCATTATATATTCTTGCCTCCTTTGTTGAAGATTAATTGTCCATAGCTGTGTGGGTTTATTTCTGGGTTCTTTATTCTGTTCCATTGATCCATATGTCTGTTTTTGTGCCAATACCATGCTGTTTTGATTACTGTTGGTTTGTAGTATTGTCTGAAGTATGGGAGGATTATGCTTCCTGCTTTGTTCTTTTTCCTAAGGATTGCTTTGACAATTCTGTCTTTTATGTTTCCATATAAATTTTAGGATGATTTGTTCTAGTGCTATGAAAAATGTCATGGGTAATTTGATAGGGATTGCACTAAATCTATATTGCTTTGGGTAGTATGGCCATTTTAACAACATTAATTCTAATCCAAGAGCATGGGATATCTTTCCATTTCTTTATTAATGTTTTGTAGTTCTCAGCATATAAATTTTTCACCTCCTTGGTTAGGTTTATTGCTAAGTATTTTTTTAGTCAGTTTTGAAAGATATTGCATTTTTACATGTTTACATTTAAACATGTAAAAATGATTGCATGTTTACATTTCCTGTCTGCTATTTCATTGTTAGTGTAAAGAAATGCAACCGATTTTTGTATGTTAATCTTATATCCTGCTACCTTGCTGAATTTGTTTATCAGTTCTAATAGTTTTTATGTGGATTCTTTAGGGTTTTCTATATATAGTATCATGTCATCTGCATATAATGACAATTTTTACCTCTTCCCTACCAATTTAAACACACTTTATTTCTTTTTCTTGTCTGACTGCTGTGCCTAGGACTTCCAATGCCATGTTGAGAAGTGGTGAGAGTGGGCATCCTTGTCTTGTTCCAGATTTTAGCAGGAAGGCTTTCGGCTTTTCACCATTGAGATTTATATTGGCTCTGGGTTTCACATAAATAGCTTTTATTATGTTGAGATATGTTCCCTCTATACCCACTTTGGTAAGAATCTTTATCATGAATGGATGTTGAATTTTAGCAAATGCTTTTTCTGCCTTTATTGAGATGATCATGTGGTTTTTGTCTTTTCTTTTGTTGATGTAGTGTATCACATTGATTGATTTGCGAATGTTGAGTCATTCTTGTGACCCTGGGATGAATCCAACTTGGTTTTGGTATATGATCTTTCTTATGTGTTGTTGGAGTCAGTTTGCTAATATTTTGTTGAGAATTTTTGCATCTATATTCATCAAAGATATTGTTCTGTAATTTTATTTTTGGTAGTGTCTTTACCTGGTTTTGGTATCTGAGAGATGGGGGCTTCAAAGAATGTCTATGGGAGTGTTCCCTCCTCTTTAACCTTTTGGAAGAGATTGAGAAGGATCAGTATAAGTTCTTTATATATTTGGCAGAATTCGCCTGTGAAGCCATCTGGCCCTGGACTTTTGTTTGTAAGCAGTCTTTTTTATTAGAGATTCTACTTTATTTCTAGTGATCAGTCTGTTCAGGTTATCTATTTCTTCTTAATTCAGTTTTGATGGGCTGTAGTTTCTAGAAATTCGTCCATTTCTCCTAGGTTGTCAAATTTGTTGGCATATAATTGTTCATAGTATTCTCTTATGGTTATTTGTATTTCTGTGGCATCAGTTGTGATTTTTCCTCTTTCATTTCTTATTTTGTTTATTTGGGTCTTCCCCCTTTTCTGCTTGGTGAGCCGGAACAGACTTGTCAATTTGTAAACACTTTTAAAGAACAAGCTCTTGATTTGATTGAGTTTTTTCTATTTCTTTCATCTCTATTTTATTTATTTTCTCTCTAATATTTATTATCTCCTTCCATATGATGACCTTGGGTTTAATTTATTCTTCTTTTTCTAATTCTTTTAGGTGATGGGTTAGGTTGCTTATTTCAGATTTTTCTTGGTTTTTTTTTTTTAGCATCTTTATTGGAGTATAATTGCTTTACAATGGTGTGTTAGCTTCTGCTGTATAACAAAGTGAATCAGCTATATGTATACATATAAACCCATATCCCCTCCCTCTTGCTGCTCCCTCAACCCTCCCTATCCCACCCCTCTAGATGGACACAAAGCACTGTGCTGATCTCCCTGTGCTATGCGGCTGCTTCCCACTAGCTATCTATTTTACATATGGTAGTGTATATATGTCCATGCCACTCTATCACTTCGTCCCAGCTTACACTTCCCCTTCCCCATGTCCTCAAGTCCATTATCTATGTCTGTGTCTTTTCCAGTCCTGCCCTTAGGTTTTTCAGAACCTTTTTTTTTTTTTTTTTAGATTCCATATATATGTGTTACAATACGGTATTTATTTTCTCTTTCTGACTTAACTTCACCCGGTATGACAGACTCTAGGTCCATCCACCTCACTACAAATAACTCAATTTCCTTTCTTTATATGGCTGAGTAATATTCCATTGTATATATGTGCCATATCTTCTTTATCCATTCATCTGTTGATGGACATTTAGGTTGCTTCCATGTCCTGGCTATTGTAAATAGAGCTGCAATGAACATTGTGGTACATGACTCTTTTTGAATTATGGTTTTCTCAGGGTATATTCCCTGTAGTGGGATTGCTAGGGCATATGGTAGTTCTATTTTTAGTTTTTTAAGGAACCTCCATACTGTTCTCCATAGTGGCTGTGTCAATTTACATTCCCACCAACAGTGCAAGAGAGTTCCCTTTTCTCCACACCCGCTCGAGCATTTATTGTTTGTAGATTTTTTTATGATGGCCATTCTGACTGGTGTGAGATGATATCTCATTGTAGTTTTGATTTGCATTTCTCTAATGATTAGTGAGGTTGAGCATCATTTCATGTGTTTGTTGGCAATCGGTATATCTTCTTTGAAGAAATATCTATTTAGGTCTTCTGCCCATTTTTGGATTGGGTTGTTTGTTTTTTTGATATTGAGCTGAATGAGCTGCTTGTATATTTTGGAGATTAATCCTCTGTCAGTTTCTTCATTTGCAAATATTTTCTCCCATTCTGAGAGTTGTCTTTTCATCTTGTTTATGGTTTCCTTTGGTGTGCAATAGCTTTTAAGTTTCATTAGGTCCCATTTGTTTATTTTTGCTTTCATTTCCATTTCTCTAGGAGGTGGGTCAAAAGGATCTTGCTGTGATTTATGTCATAGAGTGTTCTGCCTATGTTTCCCTCTAAGAGTTTTATAGTGTCTGGCCTTACCTTTAGGTCTTTAATCCATTTTGAGTTTATTTTTGTGCATGGTTTTAGGGAGTGTTCTAATTTCATTCTTTTACATGTATCTATCTCTTTTTCCCAGCACTACTTACTGAAGAGGCTGTCTTTTCTCCATTGTATATTCCTGCCTCCTTTAACAAAAACAAGGTGACCATATGTGTGTGGGTTTTTCTCTGGGCTTCCTATCCTGTTCCATTAATCCATATTTCTGTTTTTGTGCCAGGACCATACTGTCTTGATTCCTGTGGCTTTGTACTATAGTCTGAAGTCTGGGAGCCTGATTCCTCCAGCTCCATTTTTCGTTCTCAAGATTGCTTTGGCTATTCGGGGTCTTTTGTGTTTCCACACAAATTGTGAAAATTTTTGCTCTAGTTCTGTGAAAAATGCTATTGGTAGTTTGATACGAATTGCATTGAATCTGTAGATTGCTTTGGGTAGCATAGTCATTTTCATAATGTTGATTCTTCCAATCCAAGAACATGGTATATCTCTCCATCTGTTTGTATCATCTTTAATTTCTTTCATCAGTGTCTTATAATTTTCTGCATACAGGTCTTTTGTCTCCTTAGGTAGGTTTATTCCTAGGAATTTTTTTCTTTCTCTCGCAATGGTAAATGGGAGTGTTTCCTTAATTTCTCTTTCAGATTTTTCATCATTAGTGTATAGGACTGCAAGAGATTTCTGTGCATTAATTTTGTATGCTGCTACTTTACCAGATTCATTGATTAGCTCTAGTAGTTTTGTGGTAACATCTTTAGGATTCTCTATGTATAGTATCATGTTATCTGCAGACAGTGACAGTTTTACTTCTTCTTTTCCAATTTGGATTCCTTTTATTTCTTTTTCATCTCTGATTGCTGTTGCTAAAACTTCTAAAACTATGTTGAATAATACTGGTGAGAGTGAGCAACCTTGTCTTGTTCCTGATCTTAGTGGAAATGGTTTCAGTTTTTCACCATTGAGGACGATGTTGGCTGTGGGTTTGTCATATATGGCCTTTATTATGTTGAGGTAAGTTCCCTCAATGCCTACTTTCTGGAGGGTTTTTATCATAAATGGGTGTTGAATTTTGTCGAAAGCTTTTTCTGCATCTATTCAGATTATCATATGGTTTTTATCTCTCAGTTTGTTAATATGGTGTATCACATTGATTGATTTGCATATATTGAAGAATCCTTGCATTCCTGGGATAAACCCCACTTGATCATGGTGTATTATCCTTTTAATGTGCTGTTGGATTCTGTTTGCTAGTATTTTGTTGAGGATTTTTACATCTATGTTCATTAGTGATATTGGCCTGTAGTTTTCTTTCTTTGTGACATCTTTGTCTGGTTTTGGTATCAGGGTGGTGGTGGCCTTGTAGAATGAGGTTCGGAGTGTTGCTCCCTCTGCTATATTTTGGAAGAGTTTGAGAAGGATAGATGTTAGCTCTTCTCTAAATGTTTGATAGAATTCACCTGTGAAGCCATCTGGTCCTGGGCTTTTGTTTGTTGGAAGATTTTTAATCACAGTTTCAATCTCAGTGCTTGTGATTGGTCTGTTTATATCTTCTATTTCTTCCTGGTTCAGTCTCGGAAGGTTGTGCTTTTCTAAGAATTTGTCCGTTTCTTCCAGGTTGTCCATTTTATTGGCCTATAGTTGCTTGTAGTAAACTCTCATGATACTTTTTATTTCTGCAGTGTCAGTTGTTAC
Source organism: Balaenoptera ricei (assembly GCF_028023285.1). Lineage (NCBI taxonomy): Eukaryota > Metazoa > Chordata > Mammalia > Artiodactyla > Balaenopteridae > Balaenoptera > Balaenoptera ricei. The sequence goes on from NC_082642.1 coordinate 115,622,895, forward strand.
TTCTCTTTTTTCATTTCTAATTCTATTGATTTGAGTTCTCCCTTTATTTCTTGATGAGTCTGGCTAATGGTTTATCAATTTTGTTTATCTTCTCAAAGAAACAAGTTTTAGTTGTATTGATATTTGCTATTGTTTCCTGCATTTCTTTTTCATTTATTTCTGATCAGATATTTATGATATCTTTCCGTCTGCTAACTTTTGGGGTTTTTTGTTCTTCTTTCTCTAATTGCTTTAGGTGTAAGGTTAGGTTGTTTGTTTGAGATGTTTCTTGTTTCTTGAGGTAGGATTGTATTGCTATAAACTTCTCTCTTAGTACTACTTTTGCTGCATCCCACAGGTTTTGGGTCATTGCGTTTCCATTGTCATTTGTTTCTAGGTATTTTTTGATTTCCTCTTTGATTTCTTCAGTGATCTCTTGGTTATTAAGTAGTGTATTGTTTAATCTCCATGTGTTTGTATTTTTTATGGATTTTTTCCTGTAATTGATATCTAGTCTCATAGCATTGTTGTTGGCAAAGATACTTGATATGATTTCAATTTTCTTATATTTACCAAGGCTTGATTTGTGACCCAAGATATGATCTCTCCTGGAGAATGTTCCATGAGCAGTTGAGAAGAAAGTATATTCTGTTTTTTGGAGGATGGAAGGTCCTATAAATATCAATTAAGTCCATCTTGTTTCATGTATCATTTAAAGCTTGTGTTTCCTTATTTATTTTCATTTTGGTTGATCTGTCCATTGGTGAAAGTGGGGTGTTAAAGTCCCCTACTATGATTGTGTTACTGTCGATTTCCCCTTTTATGGCTGTTACCATTTGCCTTATGTATTGAGGTGCTCCTATGTTGGGTCATAAATATTTACAATTATTATTTTTTCTTCTTGGATTGATCCCTTGATCATTATGTAGTGTCCTTCTTTGTCTCTTGGAATACTCTTTGTTTTAAAATCTATCTTGTCTGATATAAGAATTGCTACTTCAGCTTTCTTTTGATTTCCATTTGCATGGAATATCTTTTTCCATCCCCTCACTTTCAGTCTGTATGTATCCCTAGGTCTGAAGTTGTTATCTTCTACACATCATATATACGGGTCTTGTTTTTGTATCCATTCAGCCAGTCTATGTCTTTTGGTTGGAGCATTTAATCTATTTACATTTAAGGTAATTATCGATATATATGTTCCTATTACCATTTTCTTAATTGTTCTGGGTTTGTTTTTGTAGGTCTTTTCTTTCTCTTGTGTTTCCTGCCTAGAGAAGTTCCTTTAGCGTTTGTTGTAAAGCTGGCTTGGTAGTGCTGAATTCTCTTAGCTTTTGCTTGTCTGTTAGGGTTTTAATTTCTCCATTGAATCTGAATAAGATGCTTGCTGGGTAGAGTAATCTTGGTTGTAGTTTCTTCCCTTTTATCACTTTAAATATGTCCTGCCACACCTTTCTGGCTTGCAGAGTTTCTGCTGAAAGATCAGCTGTTAACCTTATAGGGATTCCCTTGTATGTTATTTGTTGCTTTCCCTTGCTGCTTTTAATATTTTTTCATTGTATTTAATTTTTGATATTTCGATTAATATGTGTCTTGGCATGTTTCCCCTTGGATTTGTCCTGTATGGGACTCTGCACTTCCTGGACTTGATTGACTATTTTTTTTCCCGTATTAGGGAAGTTTTCAACTATAATCTCTTCAAATATTTACTCAGTCCCTTTCTTTTCCTCTACTTCTTCTGGGACCCCTATAATTTGAATGTTGGTGCATTTAAATTTGTCCCAGAAGTCTCTGAGACTGTCCTCCATTCTTTTCATTCTTTTTTCTTTATTCTGCTCTGAAGTAGTTATTTCCACTATTTTATCTTCCAGGTCACTTATCCTTTTTTCTGCCTCAGTTATTCTGCTATTGATTCCTTCTAGAGAATTTTAAATTTATTTATTGTGTTGTTCATCATTGTTTGTTTGCTCTTTAGTTCTTCTAGGTCCTTTTAAAACCTTTCTCGTATTTTCTCCATTCTATTTCCAAGATTTTGGATCATCTTTACTATTATTACTCTGAATTGTTTTTCAGGTAGACTGCCTATTTCCTCTTCATTTGTTTGGTCTGGTGGGTTTTTACCTTTCTCCTTCATCTGCTGTGTGTTTCTCTGTCTTCTCATTTTGCTTAACTTACTGTGTTTGGGGTCTCCTTTTCACAGGCTGGAGGTTCATAGTTTCCATTGTTTTTGGTGTCTGTCCCCTTGTGGGTAAGGTTGTTTCAGGGGCTTGTGTAGGCTTCCTGGTGGAGGGGACTGTTGCCTGTGTTCTTCTGGATGAGGCTGGATCTTTTCTTTCTGGTGGGCAGGACAGTGTCTGGTGGTGTGTTTTGGCATGTCTGTGAACTCATGATTTTAGGCTTCCTCTCTGCTAATGAGTTGGTTTGTGTTCCTGTCTTGCTAGTTGTTTGTAATGGGGCATCCAGCACTGGAGATTGCTGGACGTTGAGTGGAGCTGGGTCTTAGTGTTGAGATGGAGATCTCTGGGAGAGCTCTTCCCGATTGATATTACGTGAGGCTGGTAGGTCTCTGGTGGACCAATGTCCTGAACTCAGCACTCCCACCTCAGAGGCTCAGCCCTGACACCTGGCCGGAGCACCAAGCCCCTTTCAGCCACATGGCTCAGAAGAAAAGGGAGAAAAATATAAAAAGAAAGAAAGAAAAAATAAAATAAAATAGTTAGTAAATTAAAAAATATATATATATTATGAAAAAAATTAAAAAGTAATAGAAAAAAAGAAGAGAGGAACCAACCATTTAACAAATCCACCAATGATAACAAGCACTAAAAACTATATTAAATAAATAAATAAACGGACAGACAGAACCCTTGGACAAATGGTAGAAGCAAACCTATACAGACAAAATCACACAAAGATGCATACACATACACACTCACAAAAAGAGAAGAAGGAAAAATATATATGTATATATTAAGAAAAAGGAAGAGAGCAACCAAATCAATAAACAAATCTACCAATGATAATAAGCTCTAAATACTAAACTAAGATAAATGTAAAGCCAGAAACAAATTAGATGCAGAAAGCAAACCCAAGTCTACAGTTGCTCCCAAGTCCACCACCTCAACTTGGGGATGATTCATTGTCTATTCAGATATTCCACAGATGCAGGGTACTTCAGGTTGATTGTGGAGATTTAATCTGCTGCTCCTGAGGCTGCTGGGAGAGATTTCCCTTTCTCTTCTTTGTTCCCACAGCTCCTGGGGTTCAGCTTTGGGTTTGGCCCCGCCTCTGCATGTAGGTCACCCTCTCGTGTCTGTTCTTTGCCCAGACTGGAGGGGGTTAAAGAAGCGGTGGATTAGGGGGCTCTGGCTCACTCCTGCCAGGGATTAGGGAGGGGTACGGAATACGGGGCAAGCCTGCATTGGCAGAGGCCAACGTGACTTTGCAACAGCCTGAAGTGTGCCATGTGTTCTCCCAGGGAACTTGTCTCTGTATCACAGGACCCTGGCAGTGGTGGGCTGTGCAGGCTCCCAGGGAGGTATAGATAGTGACCTGTGCTTGCACACAGGCTTCTTGGTGGCTGCAGCAGCAGCCTTAGCGTTTCATGCCTGTCTCTGGTGTCCGCGCTGATAGCCGCGGCTTGTGCCCATCTCTGGAGCTCATTTAGGCGGTGCTCTGCCTTCTGTGGGCAGACAGAGAAGGAATCCCCTCTCCTCATGCACCCTGAAACAATGATCTCTTGCCTATTAGGCAGGTCCAGAGTTTTTCCCGGACTCCCTCCCGGCTAGCTATGGTGCACTAGCCCCTTTCAGGCTGTGTTCATGCAGCCAACCCCAGTCCTCTCCCTGGGATCTGACCTCCGAAGCCTGAACCTCAGCCCCCAGCTCCCACCTGACCCGGCAGCTGAGCAGACAAGCCTCTCAGGCTGGTGAGTGCTGGTCAGCACTGATCCTCTGTGCGGGAATCTCTCCGCTTTGCCCTCCGCACCCCTGTGGCTGCACTCTCCTCCGTGGCTCCGAAGCTCCCCGCCTCCGCCACCCGCAGTCTCCGCCCACGAAGGGGCTTCCTAGTGTGTGGAAACTTTTCCTCCTTCACTGCTCCCTCCCAGAGGTGCAGGTCCTGTCCCTATTCTTTTGTCTCTGTTTTTTCTTTCTTCCCTACCCAGGTACATGGGGAGTTTCTTGCCTTTTGGCAAGTCTGAGGTCTTCTGCCAGCATTCAGTAGGTGTTCTGAAGGAGTTGTTCCACATGTAGATGTATTTTTGATGTATTTGTGGGGAGGAAGGTGATCTCCATGCCTTACTCCTCTGCCATCTTGAAGGTCCCCCTAATTTCTTTTTCTGTGGTTGATTTCTAGCTTCATGCTATGATAGTCAGAAAAGATGCTTTAGATAATTTCTATACTCTTAAATTTGTTGAGGCTTGTTTTGTGTCCTAGTGTGTGGTCAATCCTAGAGAATGTTCCATGTACACTTGAAAAGAATGTGTATTCTGCTTTTGGGGGTGTAATGTCCTAAAAATATCAATTAAGTTTAACTGTTCTATTGCATAATTTAGGATCTCTTTTGCCTTATTGACTTTCCGTCTCAAAGATCTGTCCATTGATGTGAGTAAGGTGTTAAAGTCTTCTACTATTATTGTATTCCCATTAATTTCTCTTTTTATGTCTGTTAATATTTGTTTTATATATTTGGGCATTGCTATATTGGGTGCATATATGTTGACAAGTGTAATATCCTCTCCTTGTATTGATCCTTTTATCATTACATAGTGTCTTTCTTTATCTTCCTTTGTTTTAAATTCTATTTTGTCTGATCTGAGTATTGTGGCCCCTGCTTTCTTGTCATTTTTATTTGTATAAAATATCTTTTTTCATCCCCTTACTTTCAATCTATGTGTGTCCTGTGCCCTAAAGTGAGTCTCTTGTAGACAGCATATTGTAGGCTCTTGTTTTTTATCCAATCTGCCACTCTGTGTCTTTTGATTGGAGTATGTAGTCCATTGACACTTAAGGTAATTATTAATAGATATATGTATTTATTGCCATTTTAAACCTTATTTTCCCATTGATTTTATATTTCTTCTTTGTCCCTTTCTTTTTCTTTTTTCTTTTCCTTTTGTGATTATTTCCTTTTGGATTATGCCTATGTTCTCTTCTTTTTGGTTTCTGTAAACCTATTGTATGTTTTTGATTTGAGGTTACTTTGTTTTTCAAGTATATTAACCCTTTCCTATATCTGCCTGCTTAAACTGGTAGTCATATAAGCTCAAACACATTCTAGGGGGGAAAGAATCTACATTTTCTTACTCTCCTTCCTGACATTTTATGATTTTGATGTCCTTTTTTATATCTTCATGTTCACCCTTTTACTCTTCATTGTGGTTATCATCACTTTCACAGAAAGTTTTCCATTTTTTTTCGTCTGTCTACTGACTTATTTAAATGATTTATTTTCCAATTATGATTTTCTCTTTCCTATAGATTCTTACTTCTTTTCTATTTAGAGAAGACCTTTCAATATTTCCTTTAGGATAGGTTTACTACTGCTGTATTCTTTTAGTTTTTGCTTGTCTGGGAAATTCTTTATCTCTCCCTCTGTTCTTAATGATAATCTTGCTGGGTAGAGTATCCTAGGTTGCAGATTTTTCCCTTTCAGGACTTTGATCTTGCCACTCCCTCTGGCCTGCAACATTTCTGTAGAGAAATCATCTGATAGCCTTGTGGGGGCTCCCTTGTAATTAACTCTTTGTTTTTCTCTTGCTGCCTTTAGAGTCCTCTCTTTAGCATTAAGTTTTGCCATTTTTATTACGATATGTCTTGGTGTAATTCTGTTTGGGTTTATATTGTTTGGGACCCTATGTGCTTCCTGGACCAGGATATTTGTTTCCTTCTTTAGGTTTGGGAAGTTTTCAGCCATAATTTCTTCAAATACATTTTCAATCACCTTTTCTCTTTCATCTCCTTCTGGAATCCCTACTATCTGTAGACTGGCATGCTCTATATTATCTCATAGGTCTCCTATATTGCTTTTATTTATCTATTTTTCCATTTGGCTTTCTGTCTGCTGTTCTGACTGAGCAATATCCATTATTTCTATCTTCCACATCACTTATTTTTTCCTCTGCATTATTCATTTTGCTATTCATTGTCTTTAGTTCAGCTTTCACCTCAGTGAATGAGTTCTCTAATTTTTCTTGGTTCCTGTTTAGTTTCTAATTCCTTTTTATAGTAATCTGCATTTCTATCAATAGTCCTTCTTAATTCCTTCACTATTTTTATTATCTCTTTTTGAACTCAGTGTCTATTAGACTGAAGAGGTCTGTTTCATTGATTGTTCTTTCAGGGGAATCTCTTGATCTTTTAATTGAGAGTGGTTCCTCTGCTTCTTCATTTTACTTGTATTTCTCTTGCTCTATGAGTTTAGGAGAAACAGTTGTCTACTTGGTCTTGGAGGGCTATTTTTGTGTGGGAGCATCCCTGTGTAGCCTGTGTGGGTTTAATTTTTTTGGTGCAAGGGCTGTTTTCAGTGTGAATGCCTGCCACCTCTTTCCTCAGTGTATGCTGGTCATTATCCTCTTGATAGGAGGTGTTACTGGTGTTGTGGTGACCAGAGCCTGCACTGGATATTGTGTAAGGCTTCCTCTTTGCTCTGTGGTTGTTACTGTCCTGTCAGGGGCTGAGTATGTTCCCTAGTTGTTGGAGTAGAAGTCCCTAGATCTGTTTCTAGGCTGTGTTTCTGAGCTGCAGTGTGAGATAGGTGGGATTGGAATGCTCCCACTGGGAGAGGAACCACTGAGTATTCCTCTGTCAGAGCTGTTCACTGGTGAGTCTGTTCTGTGGTGTCACCCATCACCCATTGTGTGGGCTCACAAAATACTCTGTTATTGGCACTGCCCTTGGCCCCATCTCAACCTTGGGAATGCTGGCAATTGGTCCTGGTGTCCCTCAGGTGTTGTTTTCACAAAGCCACCATCACAGGTCCACTGAAGTCAGGTCCCAGGACTACAGTAGTCATGAACCTGGACCCACTGTGGGAGCTATGGAGGCAGCTCAAACCCTGACCCAGCCCAGTTCCCATGTGCATGTGCCCACAAAGCCCATAGCTGCTAAGGCCAGAACCTACCCAGCCACGGGAACACCCATTATCCACTTGGATGTCCTGCAGGTGCTGAATTTACAAAGCTGGCAGCAGAGGTGTAAATCTGTGGCTCACACAGCTATGTGGAGAGATTTCAGCCTTGCTTCCTAAGTCACGTGGCCTTTGGGGCTCAGCTGTGGTTTCAGCCCCACCTATGGGCATGGGTAACCCACTGGCATCTGCTCCTGGAGCCTGCTGAGGCAGTGGCTGGGGTGCAGTAGCCCATCAAGGCAGCAGTTGGGGCACAAGAGCCCCCGAGGTGGTGGCTGGGGCATGAGAGCCTGCTGAGGTGGTGGCTGGGATGCAGGAGCCCACAAAGGTGGGCACCCCTGAGGCCGTGGCTGGGGCATGGGAGTCACTAAGGCAGGAGCCGGCATGTGGAGAAAGAGGCTGTTATGGTAGCCCCTCCCCTTCATGTGCCACTTAACAATGGAGCTTCGCTTCTTTGGTGGGCCCAGGCTTCTTCCACAAACACCCCTGGTTGCAGCCATACCACACTCCAGCCCCTTCAGGCTGTCTCTCGCAGCCAATAGCAGTCCTCTCCCAAGATCTGTCCTCTGAGCCCCACATTTCAGCACCCAGCGCCCCCTGTACCATCGGACGCACATCTCAGTCTGGGGTGTGCAGGGTGGTGGCACGACTGTCTGTGTAGCTCTCTCTGTTCTGCCTGACACAACCCAGTTGTTGCGCTCTCCTCTGAGCCTCTGAAGCTCCCTTTCTGTCCTGGCTAATCTCCCCACCAGTGAGGGTCTTCCCAGGATGTGGGAACTTTTCTTCTTTTTCAGCTCCCTCCCAGGGGCACAGGTCCCATCCCACTTCCTTTTTTTTCTTTCGTTCATCCTACTCACTTACATGGAGATCTTTCTTGTCCTTTCAGGTGTTTGAGGTCTTCTGCTAGTGTTCAGTAGGTGTTCTGTGAGAATTTTTCCATTTGTAGATGTATTTGTATTATACTTGTGTGAGGAGGTGAGCTCCACCTCCTTGTACTCTGCCATCTTGCTGCGGCTGTAACCAGTTATCTATTTTATATATGGTAGTGCACATCTATTCATTCCATAATCCCAGCTTATCCCTCCCCTGCTACTTCCCCTTTGGTAACCATAAGTATGTCTGTGAGTCTCTTTCTGTTTTGTAAATAAGTTTATTTATACTATTTTTTAGAGTCCACATATAAGTGCTACCATATATTTGTCTTTCTCTGTCTGACTTACTTCACTTAGTATGATGTTCTCTAGGTCCATCCATGGTGCTTCAAATGGCATTATTTGTCTTTTTTATGGCTGAGTAATATATATATTATAAATATATATATGGTATATCTAGATAGATAGATAGATAGATAGACCATATCTTCTTTATCCAGTCATCTGTTGAGGAACTCTTAGGTTGCTTCCATGTCTTGGCTATTGTAAATAATGCTGCTATGAACATTGGGATGCATGTATCTTTTTGAATTAGAGCTTTTGTCTTTTCCAGGTATGTGAACAAGAGTGGGATTGCTGGATCATATGGTAACTCTATTTTTAGTTTTTTAGGGAACCTCCATACTGTTTTCCATAGTGGCTGCACCAATTTACATTCCCAACAACAGTGTAGGAGGATTCTCTTCACACTCTGTCCCACATTTATTATTTGTAGACTTTTTGATCCAAAGTCATTCACTGAATGCAAACTGATCTAAGTACAGATCACTCAGCACAAGGAAGGTGCAGGGAGGGTCTGCAGTCTCTCAGCATAAATAACTTGCTTGTCACCCACCACTTAGAAGGACATTTGCCTCACATCCACTTTTTAGTGCAGCTGCATTCCATAAAATACAGACTGTACAATAAACAATTTTGAGATACTTGACATACAACACACTTAGGAACATTTCAGATCAGCAATCAGTTCATACCAACCCTAGCTAGGATCTAATTTATCCCAAGTTGATGCATCTCCTGAGTTGACATTGCAAGATTGTATAAATGTCAATTCCTCAGGGGGCCATCAAACTGGAGGAAACTACTATAGTTCAACTTAATGTGTATAATAGCTGGAATTTTGTTGAAAATAATCCTGATAAAATCGTGTATTACTTGTGCAATTGTAAAGATATTAAGATATCATAACATATACAGTAGTTCCCCCTTATCCACAGTTTTGCTTTCCACAGTTTCCATTACCCAAGGTCAATCATGTTCTGAAAATATTAAATGGTTCTAGAAATAAACAATTCATAGGTTTGAAATTGTACACCAATTCTGAGTAGCATGATGAAATTTCACACCGTCCTACTCCATCCTGTCCGGGATGTGAACCATCTCTTTGCCTAGCATACACGCTATATACACTACCTGCCCTTAGTCACTTAGTAGCTGTCTGGGTTATCAGATTGAGTTTTGCGGTATTGCAGTGTTTGTTTTCAAGTAACCCTCATTTTACTTAATGATGGCCCTGAAGCACAAGGGTAGTGATGTTGGCAATTTGAAATTGCCAAAGAAAAGCCATAAAGTGCTTCCTTTAAGTGAAAATATGAAAGTTCTCAACTTAATAGGAAAGAAAAAAAATCATATGCTGAGGCTGCTAACATCTATGGTAAGAACAAATCTTCTGTTCGTTAAATTGTGAAGAAAGAGAAATAAATTCTTGCTAGTTTTGCTGTTGCACCTCAAACTGCAAAAGTTACAGGCACAGTGTGTGATGAATGCTTAGTTAAGCTGGAAGTGACATTAAAGTTGTGGGTAGAAAACATGAACAGAAAACAGGGTTCAGTACTATCAGCAGTTTCAGGCATCCACGGGTGTCTTGGAACGTATTTCCCCACAGAAAAGGGGAGACTACTGTAGTTGTTTTTGCAAACACTTCAAATAAAACATGTTGTACCATGTACATTAAGAAATAAATGTATTTACATGTACATAAATGATAAAAAGTATTTAGTATTTACTTTTAAAAGGCCAATAGTAAATTATAGAAAAAGATTTTACTCAAAAAGAAAATTAAAATGTTAAGGAAACCAATTTAGTTTACAAGATGAGTTGCAAAGACTGAAATTGTTGAAAATCGCCTACAAGTACAGATAGTTTTTAATCATGTGGGATATTTTTAAAATAAATTTTGTTATTGGGGACCAATTTGAATTAATCTTGAGACCATACAAACAAGTTGAATTTTTCCATTAATGCTTGTATGCTAGATTGAAGTGATAAAATAAATTTACCATATGCCTACATTTTTAGATAATACTTTTAGTATGTTTGTTGGAACTATTGAGATCTAAAGTGTTTTTAAAATACTAGAACAACAAGCATATTTTTATTCTTAAACAATTTAAACTACATTCTCATTTTGTATAATTATTTTTCCTAAATGAATGTGCTAAGAAAAAACAGATTGTCTAAGGAACATATTGTTTTGCTAACAGAGGAGTTGAATCATTTATGTCTATTTAATACTTCTAAAATAAATTGGGGTATGTATATATATTTAAGTGATCACGTCCCAAACTGAAGTACATTAGTGGTAGGGAATTCATTGACACAAGTTTTCATCCATATCTTTACATACTAAACCAGGTTCTTGACTCTGATCTAGGTTCCCTGCCTTCTTCCCAGTCAGCTTCTGCTAAAACTGATTGGAACAGTAATGCAATCAACGCTGACCTCTGGAATTGCTTCTTATTACACTCAGATATTCCTAAACTTATAAGTTATGGAATATCATGCTACATGCAATATCCCTTATAAAAAACAGTATGTGGAGTTATACATATGAACTGTGGTTAATTTTGATGCTCCATTCTTTAATTCAATTCATGCCAGCTTCCATTTGTCTTCCTAAGATCCACCAAATTTTAGAACTTTTTACTTTTTCCTTTATCACTAAATAGTACATTTCTTCTCAGGATTATGTTCTGTCAAGAAGCACTTTTATTTTTATCAGTCTACTGGAGTTACTGTGTATGGCAGAGAACAGTGAAGCCTTATTACTTTGTAGGTCCAGAGCAGTGAGCTAGGCTCACTCAGGAACTAAGTGACTAACCCTGTATGCCAGCCTCACAGCTATTTCTCAGTAAAACTGTCAATTACTATCTAGAATGTTTAAAGTCCCAGGAAAATAGCTAATTTGCAAAAGCTAAATGCTTAAACAAAAATGGAGCACAGTGTTTCTAAATGAGCTAGTTACAGGTAAGATTACCAAACTTTCACTGGCCCCATATCCAAGTAAACATAATAGGAAGCTGGGTTCCTTCACACAGAGCCATGGATCACAATGACCACTAGCTCTCTGATGAAACGGCATAGTCATGGCCAATCTTTAGGACTGGGGGCTTTTTTCAGCAGACAGTAAAGAAGAAACAGTTTGAAACTTGTCTAGCAACTATTCATTTCTTTATTATTCTTCTCAAGTCATGTATAAACTCTTTGTTCCTCGGGCTGTAAATAAAAAGATTTAGTAGAGGAATCATTATTGTATAAAATAAAGAATACATTTTGTCGTGATCTCCAGAGGGCCCAGACCCAGGATGCACATACATGAAGAAAAAAGTGCCATAAAACAAGCAAACAGAGAGCAGGTGAGCACTGCATGTGGAGAAGGCTTTGCTCCTGCCCTTTTCAGACTTTTTTTTCAGGATGGCAAAGAGGACACGGGTGTAAGAAACCATGATGGTCATAAAACTGAAGACTTGTATAAAAGCTGAAGAGATAAAACCCAGAAGTGTATTAACTGTAAGATCAGTGCAAGAAATTTTGAACAGTTGTAAAATTTCACAGTAGAAATAATGTATTACATTGGACCTGCAGAAAGTTAATCTAAATAACAAACCCACATGAATTGCTGAATGTAGAAAACCAATGAAATATGAAACAGCTATAAACTGAATACAGAGTCTGTTGGGCATCACCACTGGATAAAGCAAGAGGTTGCATATGGCTATATAGCAGTCATAGGCCATCACTACCAGGAGGAAACATTCTGAGGTGGCACTGGACCTAAAAAAATAAAATTGGGCCATACAAGGAAAGGTATCACATGATTTTTTGATAAAAAATGTATAAACATCTTGGGAATTACAGAAGATGAAGAACAAGCATCTGCAAAGGCTAAACTGCCAAGGAATGAGTAAATGGGGTTGTGAAGATGGGGGTCCTTCCAGATGAGAAAAATCAGTCCAAGGTTGCCCACCACAGTGGTGAGGGAGATCACCAAGAACACCAGGAACAGGAGACCTGCAGTCCTAGAAGATCTATAAGCCCTGTGAGAACCAACTCAGTCACCGTGTCTTGTTTGCTTCTATCATATTCACTCAGGCTGATCACTGCAATGGAGAAATGAAATGAAAAAAATTAATCAAGGTTAATTGAAAACTTATATTGGATTGCAGTGTCAATTTCTGTATTTCAGATGCCCCTTACTGAACAAATATGAAGGTAAAGGGTCTCTCTTTTTAAAAACACGCTGAAGAGTGTTAAGTATATTATAAAGAATTCTGAGGAGGAAGGAGTTTTTTAAAGGTTTTTCAAATATATATTTACCTAAAAGGTTTATGGAGCAGGCTGTGGACACCATTTGCCTTAGTCCATAACTTGTCACTCATAAATACCTTAAAACTGAATGTATTAACAGTGAAATGTTCTACAAAATTAAGAATAAAAAATATGTAATACGTTTTATTCTACAGTCTCTAAAAAGTGAGACTGGTGCAGGTTCAAAAGTGTTTTCACCATTTCTCAAGAACTCAATTGTAACTTTTCTATTGAACCAAAAAACTAGACTGTATCTTTGTACAATGGATATGTATCATTTCCTACTAAGACATTAATGGGTAGAATAGTAAGACAGTAAGTTAAAATTTCATTTTTGCTGTTTCCTATCCATTATCATTATGTTTGATTATGTATTCATCAAAAATTACCCCAAATTCCTAACAGACTCTTTTGGTTATACATTCCTCAAAACAACACCAAATTTCAAATAGACTGTTTTTAATTTTACTCAATAAATTCTCATATGTGAACATAATCATCAAACATTTATTTAGTGTCTCCTAAGCTAGAACACTGTCATTCCTAGCTCACCCACACTGTAAAACTGTAACTCTGTGTTTTACCAATGATGTTAAAATAACCCCTCCTTTAAGAAGAGAGAAAAGATCAGATATTAGCCAGCTTATCTGCAGATTTGGGAAGAATCTAAGAGCTAGGACTCTACATGCCAATGTAGATAATTATCATGCAGTTAACCAAGAATGTTTCTAATATGTCAGAAGCACATAATTCTAAAACAATTATCCTTCCCTGCCCTTTTTGAGATTACAAGTGAGACTATCAAAGTCAGGGTAGAATGTAACATTACAAAAAACACCAAAGTGGAAAGAATAGCCAGTGTTTAATGTTTTGAATATCTGGATTCAATTTAAATAGTAAAAATTAAGATTTTGTTTACACCCAAATCAAATGAGGAGAAAAGATGAAACACGTTGGTAGGCAATGGCTAACATGAAGATAGCTGAGGCAGAAAAGAGCCCCAAATTACAAATGCACCTGTTAATCTTATAATCTTGTGAAGCAAATGAGAAGGCTAGATCCTGTGGAAACCCAGAGGGATAAACCTAAGTCCACATCATCACAATGCATTTTATCAGTGACAAATTGTATACATTTCTGAATATACAATGTGTTCTGTGCCTCCAAATCCCTGCCTCGGTTATCTAAAGAAGGATCTAGCCATTTAGAAACAGCTGATCTAAGTATATAACCATGCAAGGGAATAAGACTTGGATTCACAGTTCCCTGGCTTTTATGACATGTCCAACCACATGGGAGTCATTCCAGCACAAATTTTTATTTCTATATCCTAGTCACCAACTCTGCAGAACGTAGATGAAGATTTCACTGCCAAGTCTATGCTAGCCTGAAACATTTTCTCAAAGTGCCTGCACTGTAATTCAAAAAAAGGAAACAATGTAGAAAATTTGAGGAAGATAGGGTTTGTGAATTCAGTTCTGACAAGAATAATATTTGAACAGTAAATATATAGAAGAATTGGGGTATTTTCTACAGAAATGCACATAGAGGTTTTGTGGGGGGGGTTGTTTTTTTCTTTTGTTTATTTTTTTCCTTTAAAAAGGGAGGCTATGTTGAGGAAAGCACTTCTGCAAACTTCATAAGGAATAGGAAAAGAGAAAATTTGTTTGAGATTAAGATTAGACTTAAAAAGTACAAAATGAGAGGCTGGTAACATTGGCAGTAGTCATTGAGCAAGCACACTGCTGTCATATCATTGAAAGTAGCAGATTATCTACATTTTACATTCTGCCTAGAATACAGTAATGAGGTATGGCTTGGGGCAGATGTGGTGAACTCCTTCTTTCTGCCTATCTCCAGAGATGTAACAATCTAAACAAGAACCGGATTGAAGACAAAGGCATAGACTGCCCTTAAAACTCCATAACCCTATGATTCTTCACTGTTGGAAAATCTTCTGGATTCTGTGACAGTACAGTAAAGGCTAGAATGAATTCCACTTTTACAGACACAAACTATTAAATAGATTGGTTCCATAACTCATTATCCTGGCAAAGAAAATGTTCACAAAAATGTAACAAAACTTCTGAAGCTTTGAGTCTCAATTCCACCTCTAAATTACTAAATGACAATGCCTAAACCACTTTATGACCTTGTTCTAAGATTCTCATCTGTAGTGCACTGGATTTTCTAAGGCACATCTGCCCACAGTCTATGAGTCTATGACTCCTCTTTGCTATTTAGTTAACTAGTAGAGTATAACGGTTAAACACACAAACTCTATATGTAATATCACCAATTCAAATCTTCATTCTACAAATATATAGCTTGTATCCCTAAGGGTTCAGAGGCTTGAACATAATGTTTATTTAACTGTTCAGTTCAGGATTGCTGCCTGTTCCATTTGGTAGTTAAATCATTTCAAATTTTTTTCAGATATTTTGACAGCTCCTGAGAAACTCTTGGTACTAAAATGATATGTTCTATCACATTTCATGGAAAGGATAATGACAATAAAATAAAGCATTGAATTCTCACCCAATCCCAATAAGAAGATGCAGAGATGCCATAAAATATAAATTTTCATGAAGAACTCTTAAAGTACAAGAACAAAAATGTCAAAAACAATTATTCATCTCATTAATCTTCTTTGAGAAATGCAGTTTAGAAGGAAAGGTATTTATATCCTCCCATCTTCAAATCTGTTTGTGAAGATAATATTGAAACTCCCTCAATGCTACCAAAAGATTCCCTATAGAATAAAGTCAATCTATTGGGTATTATAGGTTAATCAACATATCATTTTGAACATACTCATTTGCAACTATTATTTTCATAGCTTGTTTCTTTCTTCTAAAAGCAATTTCAGTTTAATAGTAGAAAAATTACAACCTAATTGTAGAAAAAAATTGAAAATGTAGAAAAGCACAAAGGAAACAAATTGCTGTAATCTCACTAATCACTGGAAAATACATTTAAATTTTGGGTATTTTTTCTTTCACCTTTAACCAATGCATGTACCTCTCTTGGTATATTTACATATATATTTGTTTTACACACATTTATATATATAATTTATTGAAAATTTTATATATATGATTATGCTACAGCTACACATATTTTTCACAAACTACTTGTAATTGAATAATATATCATTTATATTCTCCTATGTTCTTCTTTTCTTTTTTAACATGTTTATTGGAGTATAATTGCTTTACAATGGTGTGTTAGTTTCTGCTTTATAACAAAGTGAATCAGTTAAACATATACATATATACCCATATCTCTTCCCTCTTGCGTCTCCCTCCCTCCCACCCTCCCTACAGCTTCCCTCTAGGTGGTCACAAACCACCAATCGAATCTCCCTGTGTTATGCGGCTGCTTCCCACTAGCTATCTATTTTACGTTTGGTAGTGTATATATGTCCATACCACTCTCTCACTTTATCCCAGCTTACCCTTCCCCCTCCCCATATCTTCAAGTCCATTCTCTAGTAGGTCTGTGTCTTTATTCCTGTCTTGCCCCTAGATTCTTCATGACCATTTTTTTTTTCTAAGATTCCATATATATGTGTTAGCATATGGTATTTGTTTTTCTCTTTCTGACTTACTTCACTCTGCAAGACAGAATCTAGGTCCATCCACCTCACTACAAATAACTCAATTTCATTTCTTTTTATGGCTGAGTAATATTCCATTGTATATATGTACCACATCTTTTTTTTTTAACTTTTGGGTTTATTTATTTATTTATTTATTTATTTATTTATTTATTTATGGCTGTGTTGGGTCTTCGTTTCTGTGCGAGGGCTTTCTCTAGTTGCGGCAAGTGGGGGCCACTCTTCATCACGGTGCGCGGGCCTCTCACCGTCGTGGCCTCTCCTGCTGTGGAGCACAGGCTCCAGATGTGCAGGCTCAGCAATTGTGGCTCACGGGCCTAGTT
This sequence comes from Balaenoptera ricei, assembly GCF_028023285.1. Classification (NCBI taxonomy): domain Eukaryota; kingdom Metazoa; phylum Chordata; class Mammalia; order Artiodactyla; family Balaenopteridae; genus Balaenoptera; species Balaenoptera ricei. The sequence goes on from NC_082642.1 coordinate 115,639,464, forward strand.
GCTCCGTGGCATGTGGGATCTTCTCAGACCAGGGCTCGAACCTGTGTCCCCTGAATTGGCAGGCATATTCTGAACCACTGCGCCACCAGGGAAGCCCACCACATCTTCTTTATCCATTCATCTGTTGATGGCCACTTAGGTTGCTTCCATGTCCTGGCTATTGTAAATAGAACTGCAATGAACATTGTGGTACATGACTATTTTTGAATTATGGTTTTCTCAGGGTATATGACCAGTAGTGGGATTGCTGGGTCATATGGTAGTTCTATTTTTAGTTTTTTAAGGAACCTCCATACTGTTCTCCATAGTGGCTGTATCAATTTACATTCCCACCAACAGTGCAAGGGGGTTCCCTTTTCTCCACACCCTCTCCAGCATTTATTGTTTCTAGATTTTTTGATGATGGCCATTCTGACCGGTGTGAGATGATACCTCATGGTAGTTTTGATTTGCATTTCTCTAATGATTAATGATGTTGAGCATTCTTTCATGTGTCTGTTGGCCATCTGTATATCTTCTTTGGAGAAATGTCTATTTAGGTCTTCTGCCCATTTTTGGATTGGGTTGTTTGTTTTTTTCTTATTGAGCTGCATGAGCTGCTTGTAAATCTTGGAGATTAATCCTTTGTCAGTTGCTTCATTTGCAAATATTTTCTCCCATTCTGAGGGTTGTCTTTTCGTCTTGTTTATGGTTTCCTTTGCTGTGCAAAAGCTTTTAAGTTTCATTAGGTCCCATTTGTTTATTTGTGTTTTTATTTCCATTTCTCTAGGGGCTGGGTCAAAAAGGATCTTGCTGTGATTTATGTCATAGAGTGTTCTGCCTATGTTTTCCTCTAAGAGTTAGATGGTGTCTGGCCTTACATTTAGGTCTTTAATCCATTTTGAGTTTATTTTTGTGTATGGTGTCAGTATGGTTTCATACTTTTACATGTATCTGTCCAGTTTTCCCAGCACCACTTATTGAAGAGGCTGTCTTTTCTCCACTGTATATGCTTGCCTCCTTTATCGAAGATAAGGTGACCATATGTGCATGGGTTTATCTCTGGGCTTTCTATCCTGTTCCATTGATCTATATTTCTGTTTTTGTGCCAGTACCAAACTGTCTTGATTACTGTAGCTTTGTAATACAGTCTGAAGTCAGGGAGCCTGATTCCTCCAGCTCCATTTTTCGTTCTCAAGATTGCTTTGGCTATTCGAGGTCTTTTGTATCTCCATACAAATTGTGAAATTTTTTGTTCTAGTTCTGTGAAAAATGCCAGTGGTAGTTTGATAGGGATTGCATTGAATCTGTAGATTGCTTTGGGTAGTAGAGTCATTTTCACAATGTTGATTCTTCCAATCCAAGAACATGGTATATCTCTCCATCTATTTGTATCATCTTTAATTTCTTTCATCAGTGTCCTATAATTTTCTGCATACAGGTCTTTTGTCTCCTTAGGTAGGTTTATTCCTAGATATTTTATTCTTTTTGTTGCAATGGTAAACAGGAGTGTTTTCTTAATTTCACTTTCAGATTTTTCATCATTAGTATATAGGAATGCAAGAGATTTCTGTGCATTAATTTTGTATCCTGCTACTTTACCAAATTCATTGATTAGCTCTAGGAGTTTTCTGGTAGCATCTTTAGGATTCTCTATGTATAATATCATGTCATCTGCAAACAGTGACAGCTTTACTTCTTCTTTTCCGATTTGGATTCATTTTATTTCTTTTTCTTCTCTGATTGCTGTGGCTAACACTTCCAAAACTATGTTGAATAATAGTGGTGAGAGTGGGCAACCTTGTCTTGTTCCTGATCTTAGTGGAAATGGTTTCAGTTTTTCACCATTGAGGACAATGTTGGCTGTGGGTTTGTCATATATGGCCTTTATTATGTTGAGGTAAGTTCCCTCTATGCCTACTTTCTGGAGGGTTTTTATCATAAATGGGTGTTGAATTTTGTCGAAAGCTTTCTCTGAATCTATTGAGATGATCATTTGGTTTTTCTCCTTCAATTTGTTAATATGGTGTATCACATTGATTGATTTGCATATATTGAAGAATCCTTGCATTCCTGAGATAAACCCCACTTGATCATGGTGTATTATCCTTTTAATGTGCTGTTGGATTCTGTTTGTGAGTATTTTGTTGAGGATTTTTGCATCTATGTTCATCAGTGATATTAGCCTGTAGTTTTCTTTCTTTGTGACATCTTTGTCTGGTTTTGGTATCAGGGTGATGGTGGCCTTGTAGAATGAGGTTCGGAGTGTTGCTCCCTCTGCTATATTTTGGAAGAGTTTGAGAAGGATAGGTGTTAGCTCTTCTCTAAATGTTTGATAGAATTCACCTGTGAAGCCATCTGGTCCTCGGCTTTTGTTTGTTCGAAGATTTTTAATCACAGCTTCTATTTCAGTGCTTGTGATTGGTTTGTTTATATTTTCTATTCTTACTGGTTCAGTCTCGGAAGGTTGTGCTTTTCTAAGAATTTGTCCATTTCTTCCAGGTTGTCCATTTTATTGGCATATAGTTGCTTGTAGTAATCTCTCATGATCCTTTGTATTTCTGCAGTGTCAGTGGTTACTTCTCCTTTTTCATTTCTAATTCTATTGATTTGAATCTTCTCCCTTTTTTTCTTGATGAGTCTGGCTAATGGTTTATCAATTTTATCTTCACAAAGAACCAGCTTTTCGTTTTATTGATCTTTGCTATAGTTTCCTTCATTTCTTTTTCATTTATTTCTTATATGATTTTTATGATTTCTTTCCTTCTGCTAACTTTGGGGTTTTTTTGTTCTTCTTTCTCTAATTGCTTTAGGTGTAAGGTTAGGTTGTTTATTTGAGATGTTTCTTGTTTCTTAAGGTAGCATTGTATTGCTATAAACTTCCCTCTTAGAACTGCTTTTGCTGCATCCCATAGGTTTCGGGTCGTTGTGTTTTCATTGTCATTTGTTTCTAGGTATTTTTTGATTTCCTCTTTGATTTCTTCTGTGATCTCTTGGTTATTAAGTAGTGTATTGTTTAACCTCCATATATTTGTATTTCTTACAGAGTTTTTTCCTGTAATTGATATCTAGTCTCATAGCATTGTGGTCAGAAAAGATACTTGATATGACTTCAATTTTCCTAAATTTACCAAGGCTTGATTTGTGACCCAAGGTATGATCTATCCTGGAGAATGTTCCATGAGCACTTGAGAAGAAAGTGTATTCTGTTGTTTTTGGATGGAATATCCTATAAATATCAATTAAGTCCATCTTGTTTAATGTATCATTTAAAGCTTGTGTTTCCTTACTTAGTTTCATTTTGGATGATCTGTCCATTGGTGAAAGTGGGGTGTTTAATTCCCCTACTATGATTGTGTTACTGTCGATTTCCCCTTTTATGGCTGTTACCATTTGCCTTAGGTATTGAGGTGCTCCTATGTTGGGTGCATAAATATTTACAATTGTTATATCTTCTTCTTGGATTGATCCCTTGATCATTATGTAGTGTCCTTCTTTGTCTCTTATAATAGTCTTTGTTTTAAAGTCTATTTTGTCTGGTATGAGAATTACTACTCCAACTTTCTTTGATTAGCATTTACATGGAATATCTTTTTCCATCCCCTCACTTTCAGTCTGTATGTGTCCCTAGGTCTGAAGTGGGTCTCTTGTAGACAGCATATATATGGGTCTTGTTTTTGTATCCATTCAGCCAGTCTATGTCTTTTGGTTGGAGCATGTAATCCATTTACATTTAAGGTAATTATTGATATGTATGTTCCTATTACCATTTTCTTAATTGTTTTGGGTTTGTTATTGTAGGTCTTTTCCTTCTCTTGTGTTTCCTGCCTAGAGAAGTTCCTTTAGCATTTGTTGTAAAGCTGGTTTGGTGGTGCTGAATTCTCTTAGCTTTTGCTTGTCTGTAAAAGTTTTAATTTCTCCGTCAAATCTGAATGAGATCCTTGCTGGGTAGAGTAATCTTGGTTGTAGGTTTTTCTCCTTCATCACTTTAAATATGTCCTGCCACTCCCTTCTGGCTTGCAGAGTTTCTGCTGAAAGATCAGCTGTTAACCTTATGGGGATTCCCTTGTACATTATTTGTTGTTTTTCCCTTGCTGCTTTTACTATTTTTTCTTTGTATTTAATTTTTGATAGTTTGAGCAATATGTGTCTTGGCATATTTCTCCTTGGATTGATCCTGTATGGAACTCTCTGTGCTTCCTGGACTTGATTAACTATCTCCTTTCCTATATTAGGAAAGTTTTCAACTATAATCTCTTCAAATATTTTCTGAGTCACTTTCTCTTTCTCTTCTTCTTCTGGGACCCCTATAATTCGAATATTGGTGCATTTAATATTGTCCCAGAGGTCTCTGAGTCTGTCCTCAATTCTTTTCATTTTTTTTCTTTATTCTGCTCTGCAGTAATTATTTCCATTTTTTTATCTTCCAGGTCACTTATCTGTTCTTCTGCCTCAGTTATTCTGCTATTGATCCCTTCTAGAGAATTTTTAATTTCATTTATTGTGTTGTTCATCTCTGTTTGTTTGCTCTTTAGTTCTTCTAGGTCCTTGTTAAACGTTTCTTGTATTTTCTCCATTCTATTTCCAAGATTTTGGATCATCTTTAGTATCATTATTCTGAATTCTTTTTCAGGTAGACTGCCTATTTCCTCTTCATTTGTTAGGTCTGGCAGGTTTTTACCTTGCTCCTTCAACTGCTATGTGTTTCTCTGTCTTCTCACTTTGCTTAGCTTACTGTGTTTGGGAACTCCTTTTCACAGGCTGCAAGTTTGTAGTTCCTGTTGTTGGTGGTGTCTGCCCCCAGTGGCTAAGGGTGGTTCAGTGTGTTATATAGGCTTCCTGGTGGAGGGGACTAGTGCCTGTGTTCTGGTGGATGAAGCTGGATCTTGTCTTTCTGGTGGGCAGGACCACGTCTGGTGGTGTGTTTTGGGGTGTCTGTGGCCTTATTGTGATTTTAGGCAGCCTCTCTGCTCATGGGTGGGATTGTGTTCCTGTCTTGCTAGTTGTTTGGCATAGGGTGTCCAGCACTGTAGCTTGCTGGTCGATGAGTGCAGCTGGGTCTTGGCGTTGAGATGGAGATCTCTGGGAGATTTTCACCATTTGATGTTATGTGGAGCTGGGAGGTGTGTTGTGGACCAATGTTCTGAAATTGGCTGTCCCACCTCAGAGGCACAGCCCTGATGCCTGGCTGAAGCACCAAGAGCCTGTCTTCCACGTGGCTCAGAATAAAAGGGAGAACAAAAAAGAAAGAATGAAGAAAATAAAATAAAGTTATTAAAATAAAAAATAATTATTAAAAAATAATTTTTTAAGTAATAAAAAAAAAGAAAGAAGAGAGCAATCAAACCAAAACTCAAATCCACCAATGATAACAAGCGCTAAAAACTATACTAGAAAAAAAAAAAAAAAAAAAAACGGACAGAGAGAACCCTAGGACAAATGGTAAAAGTAAAGCTTTACAGACAAAATCACACACAGAATCATACACATACACACTCACAAAAATAGAAAAAGGGAAAAAATATATATATATCATTGCTCCCAAAGTCCACCTCCTCAATTTGGGATGATTTGTTGTTTATTCAGGTATTCCACAGATGCAGGGTACATCAAGTTGATTGTGGAGATTTAATCCGCTGCTCCTGAGGCTGCTGGGGGAAATTTCCCTTTCTCTTGTTTGTTGGCACAGCTCCCGGGGTTCAGCTTTGGATTTGTCCCCACCTCTGCGTGTTGGTCGCCTGAGGGCGTCTGTTCTTTGCTTAGGACGGGGTTGAAGGAGCAGCTGATTCGGGGGCTCTGGCTCACTCAGGCCGGGGGGAGGGAGGGGTACGGAGGCGGGGCGAGCCTGCGGCAGTAGAGGCCAGTGTGACGTTGCACCAGCCTGAGGCGCGCCGTGCATTCTCCCGGGGAAGTTGTCCCTGGATCACAGGACCCTGGCAGTGGCGGGCTGCACAGGCTCCCGGGAGGGGCGGTGTGGAGAGTGACCTGTGCTCGCACACAGGCTTTTTGGAGGCGGCAGCAGCAGCCTTAGTGTCCCATGCCCGTCTCTGGAGTTCCTTTAAGTGGTGCTCTTAATCCCTTCTCCTCACGCACCAGGAAACAAAGAGGCAAGAAAAAGTCTCTTGCCTCATCGGCAGCTCCAGACTTTTTTCCGTACTCCCTCCCGGCTAGCTGTGGCGCACTAGCCCCCTTCAGGCTGTGTTCACGCTGCCAACCCCAGTCCTCTTACTGGGATCCGACCTCCGAAGCCCAAGCCTCAGCTCCCAGCCCCGCCCGCCCCGGCGGCTGAGCAGACAAGCCTCTCGGGCTGGTGAGTGCTGGTCGGCACCGACCCTCTGTGCGGGAATCTCTCCGCTTTGCCCTCCGCACCCCTGTGGCTGCACTCTCCTCCGTGGCTCCGAAGCTTCCCCCCTCCGCCACCCGCAGTCTCCGCCCGCGAAGGGGCTTCCTAGTGTGTGGAAACCTTTGCTCCTTCACAGCTCCCTCCCACTGGTGCAGGTCCCGTCCCTATTCTTTTGTCTCTGTTATTTCTTTTTTCTTTTGCCTTACCCAGGTATGCGGGGAGTTTCTTGCCTTTGGGAGGTCTGAGGTCTTCTGCCAGCGTTCAGTAAGTGTTCTGTAGGAGTTGGTCCACATGTAGATGTATTTCTGATGTATTTGTGGGGGGGAAGGTGATCTCCGTGCCTTACTCTTCTGCCATCTTGAAGCTCCTCTCCTCTCCTATGTTCTTAGTTTGAAAAACATGGGGGTTGTCTCTCTGGCTACATCAATTTTATAAAAATCTATAATTATAAAGTTATAGAGATAAAGATAATTTGTCCAAATATATGCATGATATTAAGGATTTTCTTTCAACAAATCATGGGCCTCTTGGAAAATTGTACTGTTTTACAATACGAATTTTGAAATTACTAATTTCCCAAACTTTATACTACCAAAAAGAAATTTATAATACAGTTGACCCTTGAACAACACAGGTTTGACTGCACAGGTCCACTTATACTCAGATTTTTTTCAGCATTAACTTCTACAGTACTACATAACCTGCTGTTGGTCAGATCCATGGATGCAGAACGATTGTTACGGAGGAACCATGTATTCAGAGGGCCAACTATATGTTATGCTGGGTTTTCAACTGAGCGGAGGGTCATCACTCCTAACCCCAACATTGTTCAGGGTTCAACTGTGTATAAATATATATGTGTGTATATATATATATATATATATATATATATATACACACACACACACATATTCACATAATTGTATTTATCTATATCTATATTTATGATTAAACTTGGTAAGAAATATATCCGACCTAATGTATTTGTCAGAAATGTAAAACTACTGAAAGGCATAAAAATTTGTTTAATGTATGAAAATTAATCATTTCAAGTCTTAGGAAGACTTGAAATCTAGTAAAGTTGTTAATTTTACCAAATTAATATATAAATTATATGCAATCTCAAACAAAATAATTGGGAGGTAGTTTGATTAGTAAATTCTAATTCATCAGGAATCAAATTGATTTTTTTATGTCAAAAGAATTTTACAAAAAGAATAAAGATGGGAGATGTTCCATGCCTAATATTGCAATATATCATAAAGTTAGCTGTAACAATTGAAACTATGTTTGATGTCGTCAAGGTTCACAATGGGTACGAATTCACTAAAATGTGATAGTCTACTTCTAGACATGGAAAGAAAGAATAGCGAAGTTGATTAAGAGCATAGACTTTGGAAAGACAGACTTGGGATCAAAACTGGCTTTGCCTCTAAAACTATGATCAATAACTTAAATTATCTAAGCCTTGATTTCCTCATTTTGAAAGAAAGTAAATAATGTGCACTTATAAGACTGTTGCAAGAATCAAATGAGAGGATAAACAACAAGCCTTAGTGCTGTACTTCACAGGTAGAAAGGGCTCATTAAATATTAACTTTATTTGTGTTAGTTATTCTAGTTATTTATAAGTAAAGCAGCTAAGCTCTTTTGTTAGGGAATGGTATTTGGGGTGAGCCAAATTGAGATATTGCTAACTTGTGACAATGACAGTTTAACTTTGTACATAAAACAACTTTTATATCTAGCTCATGCCATCTGCAAGTTGGCACAGAGACCAGAAAATAGTGATTTTTGTGGAGTAAATGAGACACATCACCTGGAAAGGAAAAACCTATAGGGATTATATTTATTTATTTTATTGAAGTATAGTTGATTACATTATTACATTCGTTTCAGGGGTAAACTGGTGATTCAATATTTTTATAGATTATACTCCATTTAATTTATTATTAAATATTGGCTATTGTCTGCCAATACCTGTGAGCTCTTGCTCACTGAAGTTTGAGAATGACAATCTCAAGTGAAAAAAATCTCTGTAACATTGGCTCCTCTTCTGCTTGAGTGACCTGTCATAAATGTTACAAAGAGGCCATTTACTCCAATTATATAAATTAAGTACCTAGCAGACACTTTGTAATAGCTTAATGATATTTAATGGATTGATTATACTGTACTCTAATATAGACAAAAATGGAGAACTTGCCAATATAAATGAAACACCTGCTGAAATATGGGACTCTAGGAAGGCAAGATAAATATTTGTGAGGAAAGAATTGCAGTTAGCTTTTTATAAACTGAATAGATGTGCATAGCCAGTCTCCTCAAACTAATTATCTTTTGGAAATTTGAAAAAATTGGTGTCATGTATAATTTCTTCATTAATGCATTTGTTTTTAGAGAGCAAACACCAAGTTCATATTTGCTACCATAGAGACAGTTGTGTCAGACCTCCAAAAACAATAAAAGAATATCCATATGAGGAAAATGGTAATACTGTGTATAAATCTTACATCAGTGTATTTAAAACAACTAGGACTATATTTTTCCTTTATCAAGAATTTATTTATTTAAGCACTTACCATATGCCAAGCCCTATGCTCTGTGACTTCATACATATTCAACTGACAGTCACTGGTGGTTATTAGGAATAGTAGCAGCCTTGCTAAACTGTCATAAACTCATTCACTGGCTCATCATTTAAAACAATAATGTATACAAAGTATGATCATAAGGAAATTTTAAGGAACATGTCTCAGGAGGCAGGCAGATGGATACAGGATTCTCTGTAAGAGGAATCCGATAGCCATTTGTCTAAGCAGAGGCTAATGGAAAACAGATTCAGTCTTTCTTTAGCTACACCTGAAAGAAAACAAGAGTATGAACTAAACACAGTCAGGAGAAAATAGTGTTTATCAAGAGCAAAATTAAGCTATTATTTTTATACTACATTAATGTTTTATTAATGTAGATTTTTTATCACAGCATTGTTGCCTGTTTTTATAAATGAAATAATATGGGAAGTACTCTTGTATCTGGCTTATTTTACTCAACGTAATATTTTATATTCATCCATGTCATTGTGTACCATTAGTTTAATCAACTTTCTGTTGTATAGAAGTCCATTGTTTTCTTAAACACCACAGTTTATCCATTCTCCTGTTGATGGACTTTTGAGTTGTTTCCAGGGTTTGGTTGTAAATAAGCTAGCTATGAATTTGTCTTTCAGTGGACATTTGCACTCATTTTCTATTCCTAGGTTTTTACCTAGAAATAGATTAGAATTGCTGTTTTGTAAGGTAGTCAGGATCAGTGGCATAACAAGCTTATTTGACAGATGGAGTTGAAAATTTCTCAACAATGCCTCCTCTATATGATAGAAGTATTCTCAGTAATAATCACAAAATAAAATAATAATAACAATGGTCAGAAAAGAATACAAGCAATAAAAATTTTCTTTAATTTCACATTATGTCAGTAAAAAATAAAATATTATAGAATAAAAATGAAAAAGCAACAGATTAATGTTTTTAACTACATTTTTATATGTTTAAAAGAATATACATTTACATTTCTGTCACCATAATAAATAATTAATATTAGTTTCTGTTCTTATGCCTCAACTTCTACAAATTTGCCAATGATCTTCCAAATTTTTATCTTCTTTTTACACTTACATTCAATAGACCTATAACCAGAGTCATCAACATCTTTGCTGTAGCTGATGGAAGAACTAAAACATACACTTTGCAAACAAAAATATCCTACCTTGCAATTAGCATGCTGTTTCATTTTTATAAATTTTAAACACAGATAGAATTTTCAAGTGATTCCCATACAATGATATAATTAAAGTAACTTAAATTCTCCCTGTCTTTTTAGTCAATGTGTTCTCATTATTAAATTTTAATCTAACATTTAAATATAAGAATATGTAATACCAATGGGATTGGAGACAAAACTTCAATCTGAGTAATTTCAAACTTTTATAAGCTTATTCTTAAAATGAGTACAAATAGCTGAATTCCTATGGGTCTAGAGCAACTGTCAAATGGAAGTTCTCTGAATAAACTTCTAAACAGAATGTACTCTTTATTAATGCTTCTTTAATAACACATGCTAATTTAAATTTATATACATATGAGTAATACTTAACAGTAATGGCAGCAGTTGTTTCAAACAGATTAACAAAATATTTTTTTCATGGAGGAGCATACTATTACTGGTATCATTTAGAACTGCTAACAAATAACAATAAAAAGCAAGCTTGAGAGACAGAGTCAAGATGGTGGAGTAGGAAGACCCTGAATCCCTGTATGTGTTTGAACTTAAAAGACTATCATTTTAAAACAAGTAGATATAGTTATAGGTCAATATATATATGAACATCATGGTAACCATAAATTAAAAACTTACAATAGATACACAAAAAATAAAAAGAAAGGAACCCAAATGTAACATTAAAGAAAATCATCAAGCCACAAAGAAGTGGACTAGAAGAAGAAGAAAAGAACAGAGAAGAACCATAAAAACAGCCAGAAAACAAATAAAAAAATGGATATAAGTACATACTTATCAATAATTACTTTAAATGTCAATGGAGTAAATTCTCTAATCAAAAAATACAGGGTAGCCGATTGGATTAAAAATTAAAAAATCAAGGCCCATCTATATGTTGCCTACAAAAGAGTCACTTCAGAGCTAAAGACACAGATAGACTGAAAGTGAAGGAATGGAAAAAGACAACCCATGCAAATGGAAAAAAACAAACAAAAAAACCTGGGGTAGCTATACCCACATCAGTCAAAATAGACTTTAAAACAAAGTCTGTAATAAAAGAGAAAGAACTGCTTTATATAATGATAAAGGGATCGATCCAAGCAGAAGATATAACATAAATAAACGTATATGCACTTAATATAAGAGCACTTAAATATAAAAAGCAAATATTAACAGAGAAATTGACAGTAACACAATAATGGTAGAGGACTTTAGTACCCCACTTACATCAATGGATTGATCATGCAGACAGAAAATGAATAAAGAAACAGCAGGCTTAAATGACACATTAGACCAGATGGACTTAACAGATATTTATAGGACATGCCATCCAAAACGAGCAGAATACAGACCTTCCACCCTTCACAAAAATTAACTCAAAAAGGATCACACACCTAAATATAAAATGCAAAACTATAAATCTCATAGGAAATAACAAAGGAGAAAACCTAGATGTCTTGGCTATGGCGATGCCATTTTAGATACCATACCAAAGGCATAATCCATGAAAAAAACCCAGAAAACAAAACAAGCTAGACTTCATTAAAATTAAAAAGTTCTGGGGCTTCCCTGGTGGTGCAGTGGTTGAGAATCTGCCTGCCAGTGCAGGGGACACGGGTTCGAGCCCTGGTCTGGGAGGATCCCATATGCCGTGGAGCAACTAGGCCCATGAGCCACAATTACTGAGCCTGCGCGTCTGGAACCTGTGTTCCACAACAAGAGAGGCCGCGATAATGAGAGGCCCGTGCACCGTGATGAAGAGTGGCCCCCACTTGCTGCAACTAGAGAAAGCCCTCGCACAGACCCAACACAGCCATAAATAAATAAATAAACAACCCCCCCCAAAAAAATAATTACTGCTCTGATCACAGCATGTTCTCTTTAAAAAAAAAAAAAAAAAGTTCTGCTCTGCAAAAGACAATGTCAATAGTATGAGTGTGTTTCATGTTTGGTAATTGCAATCATTGTTGCTTTTGTTGTGGTCATCCATTTACAATGCTTGGTGTCAGTTTACTTATCTCTTGTAAAAATAAAATACAGTGTGTGTGAAAAAAAGAATTATGGGTAACACTAAGTAATGTGTTCTTTAATTTTTCATCAAGCACATAATAAAAATTTGAATATTGAGAAAAGAAAAAAGACAATGTCAAGAGAATGATAATACAAACTACAATATGGGAAAAAATATTTGCTAGACACATCTGATAAAAGACTATTGTCCAAAATATACAAAGAACTCTTAAAACTCAACAATAAGAAAACAAACAAACAAAAAGAAAACAAACAACCCAATTTTAAAATGGGACAAAGACCTTAACAGACACCTCACCAAAGAAGTTATACAGATGGTAAATAAGCATATAAAAAGATGCTCCACATCATATGTCTTCAGGGAAATGCAAATTAAAATGAGACACCACTACACATCTACTAGAATGGCCAAAATCTGGAACCATGACAATACCAAATGCTGACAAGGATGTGCAGCAACAGAAAGGCTCATTCACGGCTGGTGGGAATATGGACTGGTACAGCCACGTTTGAAGACAGTTTGGTGGTCTCTTACAAAACTAAACAGATTCTTACCATATGATCCAGCAATTACACTCCTTGGTATTTACCCAGTGTAGTTGAAAACTTATGCACCCACAAAAAAACCTGCACACAGATGTTTACAGCAGCTTTATTCATAACTGCCAAAACTGGGAAGCAACCAAGATGTCCTTTATAGTAGGTAAATGGATAAATAAACTGTGGTACATCCAGACAATGGAATATTATTCAGTGCTAAAAGGAAATGAGCTATCAAGCCATGAAAAGATATGGAGGAAACTTAAATGCTGTGAACCGTTAACTGCTCTTTAAAAATTGTCTTAAAAACAAAAGAGGAGGGATTCCCTGGTGGCACAGTGGTTGAGAATCTGCCTGCCAATGCAGGGGACACGGGTTCGAGCCCTGGTCTGGGAGGGTCCCACATGCTGCAGAGCAACTAAGCCCGTGAGCCACAACTACTGAGCCTGCGCGTCTGGAGCCTGTGCTCCGCAACAAGAGTGCCCACGACAGTGAGAGGCCCGCGCACCGCAATGAAGAGTGGCCCCCACTTGCCGCAACTAGAGAAAGCCCTCGCATAGAAACAAAGACCCAACACAGCCATAAATAAATAATAAATAAATTTTTAAAAAATTAAAAAAAAAACAAAAACAAAAGAGGAGAGAGTTCTGGAGATGAATGGCATTGATGGTTGCACAATAATTTGAATGTACTTAATACATACCTAACTGTTCACTGAAAAATGATTAAGATGATCAATTTTATGTTATGTATTTTCCCACAATTTCTTAATTGAGGAAAAAATTAATTATATTTCTATATACTAGCAATGTATAATTGGAAGCCAAAATTTTAAAAACCAGTGCCATTTATAATAACTCCAAAAATATAAATACTTAGGCATTAAACCTAATAAAATATGTACAAGATCTAGATGCTGAAAACTATAAAACACTATTGAAAGAAGTCATAAAAGACCTAAGTAGAGACATACCATGCTCTGTGATTGGAAGATTCAACATATGATGTCTATTCTCACCAAACTGACCTACATATTTAATGCAATGCCAATCAAAATCCTAGCAGAATTTTGTAGATGTAGAAAACTGACTCTAAGACTTATACAGGAGAACAAAGGAACTAGAATAACTAAAACAGCTTTGAATAAGAAGAATGAAATTGGAGGATTTTAAGATTTATTTACAATAAAGCTACAGTGATGACAGTATTTGCAAAGGTGTAGTAACATAGGCCAATGTAACAGAATAGGCTTTCTCCTATAGACAATATGAAAACATTTTAACCAGAGAAAATTTAGAAAAAAGAAGTATCACTAATAGAAATTTGGCAAAAGCATACGGAAGAGAGTAAAATAGAAAGCTTGGAGCAAGGAGGCTGATTGAGGTATTTATTTATGTTAGAGGCAAAACAGTCTAGTGGCCTTGGGAAGACAAGGGAACTAAAAAGAAAAAAAAAAGAAGAAGTTCTGAAGCAAAAAACCAAACAAACCAAAAACATTCAAGCCTTGAAAAGGTAGGGGTCAAAGATGACTTAAAAATTTCAAGACTGGAAGACTAGGAGAATGCTGGTAGTTTTGATCAAAGTCATGATGTTGGAAATGCAAAGACTACATTAATAAAGATGAATAAGATTGGCAGTTAACATTAATTATGTTAATTTTGTATTTTCAATGTACTAGACATTGTGCTAAACACATGGTATTATCCCATCAATTCTGACTATAATCCTAAGAGATAGGTCCTAGTGATGTCATCCCGAATTGACATATGAAGTAACTGACTCAGAGAAAAATATCCAGCCATTGCCAATGTTCACACATCTAGTAAGTGCAAGAATTAGGATTTGCACCTAGGAAGTCTGTTGCCAAAGATCACATTCTTAACCACTATATTTGATTGTCTCCTCAGGGATTTCAAAAATCATCTAAATCCATTTGCCTAATGAATACAGAAGAGGAAATGGAAGCCCAGAGAGGTTAAGAAGCTTTCTAAAAATCATACAGTTAAGTGCCACATCCCATCCCAGAGCCAAGTCTCCTAGTTCCTTATCCCATGTCCTTTCAATACATTACTCATGACATGCACTTTATTTTGATGGAAAGTCTCATTTTTATTGAAGTATAGTTGATTTACAATGTTGTGTTAGTTTCTGGTGTACAGCAAAGTGATTCAGTCTATATATAGGCTTTTTTTTTCATATTCTTTTTCATTATAGTTTATTACAAAATATTGAAGATAGTTCCCTTTACTATATGGTAGGACCTTGTTGTTTATCTATTTTATATATAGTAGTTTGTACCTGCTAATCCCAAACTCCTAATTTATGCCCCCCCTCCCTTTCCCTTTGGTCTATGTTTGTTTTCTATGTCTGTGAGTCTGTTTCTGTTTTGTAAATAAGTTCATTTGTATCATCTTTTTAGGTTCCACATATAAGTGATATCATATGATATTTGTCTTTCTCTGGAAAGTTTCTTTTTCCAGTGTTCACCTCTATAGCCTAGCGTTCCCAGAGATAAAACGAAATGCTATTCTTATATCTATAAAAGATGCTTTAAAATATGCTATGTTCAATCTTCACGCAAGGTAAATAATTGCGTTTTCCTGAATAACAGGGATTTTCTTTTTGCCTGAATCATTTGGCATTATATTATTAATCTTTTCATTTAATTTTGCAGTATCATAAGTGCTAATCATTTAGTTTGTGGTTTTCATTTCATAAGGAAGAGAATGCTTAAACAATATTGTGTAGTCTATGCTGCCATCTCGTGGTTATATTGTATTATTACACTATGATGAAGATTGCATTCCTGTCACCCACTTTCCACTAACGTGGAGTCCCCGCTCCCATCACTGTTGATTCTGTATCTTAGGAATGAAGTGGGAGGGGAATGAAAGAGGGGAGTGGGTTGGAAAGATGCTCTATCGGGGCTCTGGTAATTCTGGGAAACGGAAGAGAAAACACCATTTATGAGTGAGAGCAAGGTTTTTTGGAGGGATAGCAAATGCCTCCTAGTAGCTGCTCTTGACATGGCCATGTTATACTGCATTTCCAATACACCAAAGGATAGCTAGTGGGAAGCAGCCACATAGCACAGGGAGATCAGCTCGCTGCTTTGTGACCACCTAGAGGGGTGGGATAGGGAGGGTGGCAGGGAGACGCAAGAGGGAGGGGATATGGGGATATATGTATACGTATAGTTGATTCACTTTGTTATACAGCAGCAACTAACACAACAATGTAAAGAAATTATACTTCAATAAAGATGTTAAAAAAAAAAAGGAAATGAATTGTGTGCTTAATCTCTCCAGTCTTAGTTTCCTCATATACAAAAAAGAGAAGGATGTAGGTAGTCTAAATGATCTCCAAAGATCTTTGTATATCAACATTCTATGACTCTACAATTTCCCACTCAAGATATTTTGCCTACTTGGCATCAGGCGGACACAGTGGGAAATCTGTGGAGGCTTGGAGTTTGTTATTGTTGTTGTCAGATGTTCTTGATCCAATATAAATAAGGCCTCCACTTACCTTGTGTTTTCTCTTTGTAAGCAAAATAGCTGCATATCCCAAGATGAATATTGAGGACACAACCCTGCTATCCAAGTGTTCCCTTTGGCTCCCTGCCAAAGGAATAGAAACTGGCTGACATCATCAGAATGAACGGAGAGTGAACAGGAGGCAATTTACGTGAGGGAGAGCTTAAACATTTACAAAAGTCTCCTTGTGATTATTTTGTTTCCTGGTAGTTACCACTTTCTAATTTTGACATATGTGGTTTTCTGCTCTTTTCTTAAGAAGCTTACTGGATTTGCAAAGAAAGCACTAAAGGGATAAGGAGCAGATTCCGCAGCAACAGAGACAGATGTCTTACTGTAATTGAATTGAAACCGTAAGACCTTCTGTGAGCCAACTCTTTGTATCTTAGGCCATTGCCTTATTTTTATTTTTATGCAGACTTAAAATTTGTAACTAACAAATTTTAAACTGCTTTTATTCCTCCCTTAATGTTGATATGGATAGTTGTTCTAGCAAAGATTATTCAATGAAGAGGTCACATGGATTTGTGTCATTACTACAATGTGGAGGGGGGCACCCCGGGCACCCTGATATGATTAAGTGATGGTGAGGAGGCATATGACCTGCCAGACATTTGTGAAAACCATGTGTCCCCCAAAATAGCTCCATTGCCTGCCTGACAGGTGGATGAAATTCTACTTTAGTGCTTCATTCCTTCAGCTCAAAGTATTGTTACAAGAAATCCCCTCTTACTGTCTTGCCTACCCTTCATCAGCTATCAATATTTCATTATGAACTTAAAAGTTTAGTAGTCATCAAAAGTAGTCATGAGAAGAGCTTCAAGATGGCGGAAGAGTAAGACGTGGAGATCACCTTCCTCCCCACAGATACATCAGAAATACATCTACACGTGGAACTGCTCCTATAGAACACCTACTGAACGCTGGCAGAAGACCTCAGACCTCCCAAAAGGCAAGAAACTCCCCACATACCTGGGTAGGGCAAAAGAAAACAGAAAAAACAGAGACAAAAGAAGAGGGACGGGACCTGCACCAGTGGGAGGGAGCCGTGAAGGAGGAAAGGTTTCCACACACTAGGAAGCCCCTTCGCGGGCAGAGACAGGGGGTGGGAATGGGGGAAGCTTCAGAGCCACAGAGGAGAGCGCAGCAACAGGGGTACGGAGGGCAAAGCGGAGAGATTCCCGCTCAGAGGATCGGTGCCGACCAGCACTCACCAGCCCAAGAGGCTTGTCTGCTCACCCGCCGGGGTGGGCGGGGGCTGGGAGCTGAGGCTCGGGCTTCGGTCGGATCGCAGGGAGAGGACTGGGGTTGGCTGCGTGAACACAGCCTGAAGGGGGCTAGTGCGCCACAGCTAGCCGCGATGGAATCCGGGAAAAAGTCTGGACCTGCCGAAGAGGCAAGAGACCATTGTTTCAGGGTGCACGAGGAGAGGGGATTCAGAGCACCGCCTAAATGAGCTTCAGAGACGGGCGCGAGCCACGGCTATCAGCGTGGATCCCAGGGACAGGCATGAAACACTAAGGCTGCTGCTGCAGCCACCAAGAAGCCTGTGTGCAAGCACAGGTCATTATCCACACCTCCCCTCCTGGGAGCCTGTGCAGCCCGCCACTGCCAGGGTCCCGTGATCCAGGGACAACTTCCCGGGGAGAACACACGGCGCGCCTCAGGCTGGTGCAACGTCACGCTGGCCTCTGCCGCCGCAGGATCGCCCCGCATCCATAACCCTCCCTCCCCCCGGCCTGAGTGAGGCAGAGCCCCCGAATCAGCTGCTCCTTTAACCCCGTCCTGTCTGAGCGAAAAACAGACACCCTCAGGCAACCTACACGCAGAGGCGGGTCCAAACCCAAAGCTGAACCCCAGGAGATGTGTGAAAAAAGAAAAAGGGAAATCTCTCCCAGCAGCCTCAGGAGCAGCAGATTAAATATCCACAATCAACTTGATGTACCCTGCATCTGTGAAATCCCTGAATAGACAACGAATCATCCCAAAATGAGGCAGTGGACTTTGGGAGCAATGATATATTTTTTTTTTTCCTTTTTCTCTTTTTGTGAGTGTGTATGTGTATGCATCTTTGTGTGGTTTTTCTGTATAGCTTTGCTTTTACCATTTGCCCTAGGGTTCTGTCTGTCCGTTTTTTGTTTGTTTGGTTTTTTTTAGAATAGATTTTAGGACTTGTTATCATTAGTGGATTTGTTTTTTGGTGTGGTTGCTCCCTTCTTTCTTTCTTTCTCTTTTTTTAAATTACTTTAATTTTTTTTTATTTTCAATAACTATTTTTTATATTAATAACTTTATTTTATTTTTTTCTTTCTTTCTTTCTTTCTCCCTTTTATTCTGTGCCATGTGGATGACAGGGTCTTGGTGCTCCGGCCGGGTATCAGGCCTGTGCCTCTGAGGTGGGAGAGCTGAGTTCAGGACATTGGTCCACCAGACACCTCCCAGCTCCACATAATATCAAACAGCGAAAGCTCTCCCAGAGATCTCCATCTCAACGCCAAGACCCAGCTGTACTCAATGACCAGCAAGCTACAGTACTGGACACCCTATGCCAAACAACTAGCACGACAGGAAAACAACCCCACCCATTAGCAGAGAGGCTGCCTAAAATCACAATAAGGCCACAGACACCCCAAAACACACCACCAGACGTGGACATGCCCACCAGAAAGACAAGATCCAGCCTCATCCATCAGCACACAGGCACTAGTCCCCTCCACCAGGAAGCCTACACAACACACTGAACCAACCTTAGCCACTGGGTGCAGACACGAAAAACAACGGGAACTACGAGCCTGCAACCTGTGAAAAGGAGATCCCAAACACAGTAAATTAAGCAAAATGAGAAGACAGAGAAACACACAGCAGATGAAGGAGTAAGATAAAACCTCACCAGACCAAACAAATGAAAAGAAAATAGGCAGTGTACCTGAAAAAGGACTCAGAGTAATGATAGTAAGATGATCCAAAATCTTGGAAATAGAATGGAGAAAATACAAGAAACGTTTAACAAGGACCTAGAAGAACTAAAGAGCAACAAACAATGATGAACAACACAATAAATGAAATTAAAAATACTCTAGAAGGAATCAATCACAGAATAACTGAGGCAGAAGAATGGAGAAGTCACCTGTAAGATAAAATAGTGGAAACAACTACTGCAGAGCAGAATAAAGAAAAAAGAATGAAAAGAATTGAGGACAGCCTCAGAGACCTCTGGAACAACATTAAACACACCAACATTTGAATTATAGGGGTCCCAGAAGAAGAAGAGAAAAAGAAAGGGACTGAGAAAATATTTGAAGAGATTATAGTGGAAAACTTCCCTAATATGGAAAAGGAAATAGTTAATCAAGTCCAGGAAATGTAAAGAGTCCCATACAAGATAAATCCAAGGAGAAACACACCAAGACACATAATAATCAAACTATCAAAAATTAGAAACAAAGAAAAAATATTAAAAGCAACAAGGGAAAAGCAACAAATAACATTCAAGGGAATCCCCATAATGTTAACAGCTGATTTTTCAGCAGAAACTCTGCAAGCCAGAAGGGAGTGGCAGGACATATTTAAAGTGATGAAAGGGAAAATCCTACAACCAAGATTACTTTACCCAGCAGGGATCTCATTCAGATTTGACAGAGAAATTAAAACCTTTACAGACAAGCAAAAGCTAAGAGAATTCAGCACCACCAAACCAGCTTTACAACAAACGCTAAAGGAACTTCTGCAGGCAGGAAACACAAGAGAAAGAAAAGACCTACAAAAACAAACCCAAAACAATTAAGAAAATGGTAATAGGAACATACATATCGATAATTACCTTAAATGTAAATGGATTAAATGCTCCAACCAAAAGACATAGACTGGCTGAATGGATACAAAAACAAGACCCATATATATGCTGTCTACAAGAGACCCACTTCAGACCTAAGGACACATGCAGACTGAAAGTGAGGGGATGGAAAAAGATATTCCATGCAAATGGAAATCAAAAGAAAGCTGAAGAAGCAATTCTCATATCAGACAAAATAGACTTTAAAACAAAGACTATTACAAGAGACAAAGAAGGACACTACATAATGATCAAGGAATCAGTCCAAGAAAAGATATAACAATTGTAAATATTTATGCACCCAACATAGGAGCACCTCAATACCTAAGGCAAATGGTAACAGCCATAAAAGGGGAAATCAACAGTAACACAATCATAGTAGGGGACTTTAACACCCCACTTTCACCAATGGACAGATCATCCAAAATGAAACTAAGTAAGGAAACACAAGCTTTAAATGATACATTAAACAAGATGGAC
Source organism: Balaenoptera ricei (assembly GCF_028023285.1). Lineage (NCBI taxonomy): Eukaryota > Metazoa > Chordata > Mammalia > Artiodactyla > Balaenopteridae > Balaenoptera > Balaenoptera ricei. The sequence continues at coordinate 115,659,985 of NC_082642.1, forward strand.
TTAATTGATATTTATAGGATATTCCATCCAAAAACAACAGAATACACTTTCTTCTCAAGTGCTCATGGAACATTCTCCAGGATAGATCATACCTTGGGTCACAAATCAAGCCTTGGTAAATTTAGGAAAATTGAAGTCATATCAAGTGTCTTTTCTGACCACAATGCTATGAGACTAGATATCAATTACAGGAAAAAATCTGTAAAAAATACAAACACATGGAGGCTACACAATACACTACTTAATAACCAAGAGATCACTGAAGAAATCAAAGAGGAAATCAAAAAATACCTAGAAACAAATGACAATGAAAACATGATGACCCAAAACCTATGGGATGCAGCAAAAGTAGTTCTAAGAGGAAAGATTATAGCAATACAATGCTACCTTAAGAAACAAGAAACATCTCAAATAAACAACCTAACCTTACACCTAAAGCAATTAGAGAAAGAAGAACAAAATACCCAAAAGTTAGCAGAAAGAAAGAAATCATAAAGATCAGATTAGAAATAAATGAAAAAGAAATGAAGGAAACAATAGCAAAGATCAATAAAAGTAAAAGCTGGTTATTTGAGAAGATAAACAAAATTGATAAACCATTAGCCAGACTCATCAAGAAAAAAAAGAAGACTCAATTCAATAGAATTAGAAATGAAAAAGGAGAAGTAACAACTAACACTGCAGAAATACAAAGGATCATGAGAGATTACTACATGCAACTATATGCCAATAAAATGGACAACCTGGAAGAAATGGACAAATTCTTAGAAAAGAACACCCTTCCAAGACTGAACCAGGAATAATAGAAAATATAAACAAACCAATCACAAGCACTGAAATTGAAACTGTGATTAAAAATCTTCCAACAAACAAAAGCCCAGGACCAGATGGCTTCACAGGTGAATTCTATCAAACATTTACTGAAGAGCTAAGACCTATCCTTCTCAAACTCTTCCAAAATATAGCAGAAGGAGGAACACTCCCAAACGCATTCTACGAGGCCACCATCACCCTGATACCAAAACCAGACAAAGATGTCACAAAGAAAGAAAACTACAGGTCAATATCACTGATGAACATAGATGCAAAAATCCTCAACAAAATACTAGCAAACAGAATCCAAAAGCACATTAAAAGGATCATACACCATGATCAAGTGGGGTTTATCTCAGGAATGCAAGGATTCTTCAATATATGCAAATCAATCAATGTGATACACCATATTAACAAACTGAAAGATAAAAACCATATGATAATCTGAATAGATGCAGAAAAAGCTTTTGACCAAATTCAACACTCATTTATGATAAAAACCCTCCAGAAAGTAGACATAGAGGGACCTTACCTCAACAAAATAAAGGCCATATATAACAAACCCACAGCCAACATCGTCCTCAATGGTGAAAAAGTGAAACCATTTCCACTAAGATCAGGAACAAGACAAGGTTGCCCACTCTCACCACTATTATTCAACATAGTTTTGGAAGTTTTAGCCACAGCAATCAGAGAAGAAAAGGAAATAAAAGGAATCCAAATCAGAAAATAAGAAGTAAAGCTGTCACTGTTTGTAGATGACATGATATTATACTTAGAGAATCCTAAAGATGCTACCAGAAAACTACTAGAGCTAATCAATGAATTTGGTAAAGTTGCAGGATACAAAATTAATGCAGAGAAATATCTTGCATTCCTATACACTAATGATGAAAAATCTGAAAGAGAAATTAAGGAAACACTCCCATTTACCACTGCAACAAAAAGAATAAAGTACCTAGGAATAAACCTACGTAAGGAGACAAAAGACCGGTATGCAGAAAATTATAAGACACTGATGAAAGAAATTAAAGATGATACAAACAGATGGAGAGATACACCATGTTCTTGGATTGGAAGAGTCAACATTGTGAAAATGACCATACTACCCAAAGCAATCTACAGATTCAATGCAATCCCTATCAAACTACCACTGGCATTTTTCACAGAACTAGAACAAAAAATCTCACAATTTGTATGGAAACTCAAAAGACCCCGAATAGCCAAAGCAATCTTGGGAAAGAAAAACGGAGCTGGAGGAATCAAGCTCCCTGACTTCAGAGTATGTTACAAAGCTACAGTAATCAAGACAGTATGGTACTGGCACAAAAACAGAAATATAGATCAATGGAACAGGATAGAAAGCCCAGAGATAAACCCACACACATATGGTCACGTTATTGTTGATTAAGGAGGCAAGAATATACAGTGGAGAAAAGACAGCTTCAATAAGTGGTGCTGGGAAAACTGGACAGCTACGTGTAAAAGAATGAAATTAGAACACTCCCTAACACCATACACAAAAATAAACTCAAAATGGATTAAAGACCCAAATGTAAGGCCAGACACTATAAAACTCTTAGAAGAAAACATAGGCAGAACACTCTATGACATAAATCACAGCTATATCCTTTTTGACCCACCTCCTAGAGAAATGGAAATAAAAACAAAAATAAACAAATGGGACCTAATGAAATTTAAAAGCTTTTGCACAGTAAAGGAAAACATAAACAAGATGAAAAGACAACCCTCAGAATGGGAGAAAATATTTGCAAATGAAGCAACTGACAAAGGATTAATCTCCAAAATTTACAAGCAGTTCATGCAGCTCAATATCAAAAAAACAAACAACCCAATCCAAAAAGGGGCGGAAGACCTAAATAGACATTTCTCCAAAGAAGATACACAGATTGCCAACAAACGCATGAAAGGATGCTCAACATCACTAATCATTAGAGAAATGCAAATCAAAACTACCATGAGGTATCACCTCACACCAGTCAGAATGGCCATCATCAAAAAAATCTACAAACAATAAATGCTGGAGATGGTGTGGAGAAAAGGGAACCCTCTTGCACTGTTGGTGGGAATATAAATTGATACAGCCACTATGGAGAACAGTGTGGAGGTTCCTTAAAAAACTAAAAATAGAACTACCATATGACCCAGCAATCCCACCACTGGGCATATACCCTGAGAAAACCATAATTCAAAGAGAGTCATATACCGCAATGTTCATTGCAGCTCTATTTACAATAGCCAGGACATGGAAGCAACCTAAGTGGCCATTGACAGATGAATGGATAAAGAAGATGTGGCACATATATACAATGGAATATTACTCAGCCATAAAAATGAGCGAAATTGAGTTATTTGTAGTGAGGTGGATGGACCTAGAGTCTGTCATACAGAGTGAAGTAAGTCAGAAAGAGCAAAACAAATACCTTATGCTTACACACATATATGGAATCAAAAAAAAAAAATGGTCATGAAGAGCCTAGGGGCAGGACAGGAATAAAGACGCACACCTACTAGAGAATGGACTTGAGGACATGGGGAGGGGGAATGGTAAGCTGGGACAAAGTGAAAGAGTGGCATGGACATATATACTCTACCAAATGTAAAATAAATAGCTAGTGGGAAGCAGCTACATAGCACAGGGAGACCAGCTCAGTGCTTTGTGACCACCTAGAGGGGTGGGATAAGGAGGGTGGGAGGGAGACGCAAGAGGGAAGAGATATGGGGATATATGTATATATATAGCTGGTTCACTTTGTTATAAAGCAGAAACTAACACACCATTGTAAAGCAATTATACTCCAATAAAGATGTTAAAAAAAATAAAAAGTAGTCATGAGATGCTAGGACATAGAATTTTGATAAGGAGTATTTGTAAAGCACAGATTTACTGATAAATCAGAATTTCCCAAACTGGGTACTCTGGAGGAGCACTTTTTTTGAGGAATATTAGTAAGTCTGGTGGATTTTTTTTTTTAAATGGAGATCTGAGGTCAACCTAGTTTGGGAAACACAGAATTCAGCAGAACTAAACAGGATTTTTTCTGATGTTTTTAATGTAACAAATATTTATTAAACACTGATTACATGCCCAAAATGGTTAGAAGTGTTTAGGATACCCCAGGGAACAAAACAGACAAAGAATGTTTCCTTGTAAAGCTTACATTCTAGCATGATTAGACAGAGAATGAATAATAACTATAATAAGTACATTGTATAAAACATGCTAAGTGGAGTCTATGGTAGATTGGTAACAGGTGTTTGGAGGAAAGGGAGCATACTGCATTTTTTAAAGGGGGGTTAGGGTATGCTTCATTGAATAAACGACATTTGAGCAAAGATTTAAATTTCTTAAAGGAGTTAGTCATATAGATCCTTGGGTGTGTCAGGATCTATATGATGGGTGGGTCAGGCAAGGGTGACAGCCTGTGCAAAGACCCTGCTGTGGGAGTGTGTTTGGTGTGTTCCAGGAACAACAAAGAGGCCAGTATTTCTACAGCCAGTGGTGGGGGAGGGAACAGTGGAGAAGCCAGAAGGCAAGGAAGAGGAGGGAACTGTAGATTAGGTAAGGCTTTCCTAGCCTTTGTAAAGACTTTTCAAATTGAAGAAAAGGAGAAGCCATTGCAGAGTTTTGAAGAGAGGAGTAACTTGATCTGACTTATATTTTTAAAGGATCGCTGGTTGCTGTGTTGAGAATTAACTGAAGCAAGGCAAGGGAAGAAGCGAGGAGACAGGCCACCACTGCAGTAATTCAAGCAACAGATGATGATGACTGAAAGGCCAGGGCAGTAGCTGAGCTGCTGGTGAGAAGCACTTGGATCCTGGATGTATTTTTAAGGTGCGCTGGACAAGGAATGTCAGAGACATTCCTTGTCAAGAACGGACTGTGTTGTTATCAGCTGAGATAGAGAAGGCTATTGGTGGGCTGGGGGGAGGGATATTAACATACTTACTTTTGGACATGTTGAGCTTGAGATACTTATCAGACATCCAAGTAAGCTGGCAGTTGGATATGTGTCTTAGTCTGTTTGGGCCTCTATCACACTATACCACACACTGGGCAGTTTATAAACAACAGAAATTTATTTCTCACAGTTCATGTCCAAGATCAGGGTGCCAGCTTGGTCAGATGAGGGCTGTTTTCCAGGTTACAGACTTCTTGTTGTATCCTCACATGGTGGAAGGGGTGAGAGATCTTTCTGGAGCCTCTTTTATGAGACCATTCATCCCATTTTTGAGGGCTTCATCCTAATCACCTCCCAAAGACTCCACCTACTAAAACCATCACCTTTGGGGGTTAGCATTTCAGCATTTGTATTTGAGGGACACAAATATTGAGACCATAGGAATATGAGATGGAATTTTGGGAGAAAAGCCTGGAGTGATTCAATAATTTGGGAGTATATGTACAGTTCTTAAAGCCTTGAGACTGGCTGAGATCACAAAATGAGTGAGTTGGTAGGAAAGACGAGTACTAAAGTACTAAAGTGCTGAGCATAGGGCCATTCGAGTACTGTGAAATCTGTTAGAGGAAGGGAGATAAGATAATAGAACCGAGCAGGAATGAGCAAGATGTAAGAGGAAAATAGGCAAGTCCAGTATCCCAGAAGGCAGGTGAAGAAAATATTTCAAGTAGGGAGAGCTCAGGTGTGTCGCTGTTTCCAACAGATCTAGTAAGGTAAGCACTGAGGCTAGACCATTGAACTCACATCCTCCTCGTTGCTGAGGGAGGAGAGCACTTTCACTGAACCGTGTCATGTGAACTGAGTCCCCAACCTAGACTGGGGACTCACAGTTGGCAAATTATGCCCTGTGGGCTGTATCCATCCCACCAAATGGTTTTTACAGTGTTTAATTGGGGGAGAAAAGAGAAGAAGATTTCATGATACATGAAAACTCTATGAAATTCAAATGTCAACAAACAAATTTTATTGGTAAACAGCCACAAAAAAAAATGTTTTTTTGTATAGTGTTTCCCAAACTCACTTGGCACAGAACGTTTTTTCACAAAACGTCTCCAGTGTAGCCAAGAACTACTTTGGGAAATGTTGGTGTAGATCCTGGTACTTAATGAAGAGAACAGGCCCAGGTAGCAGAGAGTGCTCGGGTCAAGTGTCAGGGCCCTGGATCTCATGAGATCACTAGGGTAGAAAACAAACTTTGACCATGGTGGCATCCTCCAGAAGTGGCTTAAGACCAGCAACTTTCTTCATATTTCTTCTATTGACTGGCTCTTTGCAGAAGAGGAAAGCTTACTGGCCCAGAAATACACACAAAAAAAATGCTCAAACTTCTCTAGCCATTAGGGACATTAAAATTAAAACTACAACATTGATTGGATTGGGTAACATTTAAAAGCCTGATAATATTAATGTTAAAAAAAGATTTTAAGAAATGAGGGCTCTCATTCACTTCTAGTGGGGCTGTAAATTGGTACAGTCATGTTTAGGCGCATTACGGTAGTCTCCTATAAATTTGAAGATGTGAAAATTGTTCAGCCTAGAAGTTTTACTCCTAGGTACTTACCCTAGAGAAACTCTTATGTATGAGAACAAGAAAATATTGACAAAAATTCACTGCAGGGTTGCTTATAATAGATTGTTTATCATTGAAAATAAGAAATAATGCCCATCAGCAAAAGAATAAATAAAATATTAGTTATCTACACAGTGAGATACTATATGGCACTCAAAAATTAATGAACTAAGACTGCAGCTATCAACACAATAAATCTAAGCATAATGTGGAGAGGAAAAGTATGTTGCAGAGGTAAAAGTATAATTTAACACCATTTTTATAAAGCTTTCTGAGATATACAAAAAATTTGTACATAATATACATAATAGTATAACTGTATACAATGATAAACACTAAATAGGGGATCAAGGGAGAGGTAAGTATTTATTACATCATTCTGTATATTTGTAATATTTTAATATTTGTAATATTTTATATTAAACACATATTTTAAAGAGGAAAGACATGCCAAAGAAACATAGGAGGAGATGCATGGGCCAAGAGAAGAGGTAACCCAAATCAAAATAAATTAACACCATCAAGCAATAACACAGGATATGAGGTGTCAAGGAGACAAATCAATTAGAGGAAATTTAAGAATTCCTTCACAGTATATCCCTGGGAAGAAAACAGCATTCTTCTTAAGTCTTAGTAAACAGGTCAGCTGTCGCTGGACTGCTCACCCTGTGCTTTTCCAGTTGGAGAAACTGAATTTCACTAACCTGCCTATTCACTGGTACTTTGCATACGTGGAGGGAATATTTCTACTCGATGTGTGCAAAGTATCTTTAGGAGCCGATGTGGCCATAATTTAACGTAATTCCTTACCCACTGCCCAAGACTAATTTCTTTTTTTATTTATCTGGCTGCTCACCACATTAAACCTTAAATTGAACTACTTTTTATATCAACGGAATAAACCATCATCTTAAAATATGATTATTTATTTGACAAAATAATAATTTAAGTTTGTTTGTATTCTGGCCATCTGTATGCATTTGAAGAGGGAAAGATTCCTTTCTGGATTAAAAAAAACAACCATGAGATAAAGGAAAGGATCTTTAAAACTATAACAAATATTAAACTAATCATCTTTATTCTCATTAAGCATATTATTCTGCTGAGTCATTAAATATATTCAAATGATACTGTGTTGGATTAAGGGGATTTAATGCCTAATCTCACTTCTTTGTCTGCCGAGGACTGCAGCTGAGAGTTTCCTGAGTAGGGGATCAAGCATCCCACGAAGAACCTTCCCTGGAAAGAGGGACTAAAGGATGGAAACAAAATGAAAAAATCTGCTTTGTTTTTCTTAAATTGCTGGTGATCCAGACAGATGTTTGCCTGTGAATGATGTCAATCCATTTAACCTACTAAAACAAAAGACGCAGCATTGAAGGCAATGTCTCTCTTTTTTCCTTGATACCTTTTTACCTCTAATTACTTTTTAAAAGACACATGAAGAAGCAATATTGGTAACAGCATTGGTTGCATCCATCTCATTCCTTTCTTTTGGCAGAGATGATCCCGGCTTCCCAGTTGGTCTTCTTCACCTGCATCTGGATCACACTGATGTCAAATGCTTGTGCTGCTGGTGAAATCAAGAAGCCCCACCAGTGCTGCTTCTCTTCAGTGAAGCCGACCCGGTAAGATATCCATAGTGTAGTCCCAGTTTCCCTCACCACCTGCCTCAGAACTATATCTTTAATGGTAGCACGTATTTGTGGCAGTGATTGTCTCTAGAGATGGCATTCACCCATCAAAATAAATCACCTCTAATTAGCATAGAAAGAGCAGAATCTGGGGTTTCTGCTGGCATTTGCTTGCTTATTTTTGGAGAAAACAGTTAAAGGGCTCATGTATGAATCTTCTTTCAAGAATTGTATTTCTCCAATGACTAATGCATTTATTATAAATAACGACATGAGTTTAATGTTCCTTCAAAATTTTTTGAGTAGAAATTAGTCTAAGCACCAATTTCTAATGTCAAGTACTTGCACAGTGTATAGTTCTGTATATGAATGTGACAGTACTGAAAGACATTAAAGCCATTTGTTGTTTTTAAAAATTCATTTTCCACTTTGAAAATCATCTTTGAAATATCATCCTGAATGTCAATACATCATCATTATTATCTTACCATCAATAATCAGAGTATGTTTGGACCTGCTAGTGAAGGGGCATAGCTCTCTACTAGAATGACCAGTTCATCCTGATTTGCCTGGGGTTCCATGGTTTCTAGCACTAGAAGTCCCAGGAACCCCCTCAGTCGCAGACAACTAGAACGATTAGTCACCCTACTACCCTTTAATAACCAAGAAATGACCTCCTGTTGTAGGGAAAGTCTTTCCTTTTCACCAAGCACAAGATTCCCAAAAAGACCCAGTAGGAGAAATTGAGGAATAAAGGTGAGTAATATCACCCAGCCAACCTTAGCAATCAGTGAGGTAACTTTTGTTTCAGCCAGATTGCCCTCACATCTTGGATATTTATGAAGCACTCACTATAACATCAGGAAAGAACATAAAAATTTAATAAATCCTTCTGAAGCCTCAGGTTTAATGACCAAAAACAAAAGAGGTATGGGGGGAGGGGAGGAGAGGTCACTAGATTCCTAATTCCTGCTCTGCTCTTAAAAATCAAGGACCACCTCCCACACTTCCCTTCCAGGCTTCTGCTCCCACACGCAGATCTGAGATGCTATGAGATCTTGCCCAGTTTAAACACTTTGAGTCTTCTTCAAGGCAATTGGGCAAGCAATATTTGGGAAATGTGGGGCTATACAACCAAACTGTATGTTTTTTCAGATTGCTTATAACATCTAGTATATTTTAGTAGTATATTTTATCTAATTTTGAAACAAATAGAGACTGCTTAAAATATCATCATACGACTCAAACAATGGGAAGTTTGTTCAGTTTGTTTGGTGGATGTGCAGATAAGAAGGGGGATGGTCATAGGAACTCATCAATCTCACCAGCACACTCTCAGTGGAAGAGCTGCTGCAGAAAAACCTACCATGTGTATTTTTTAGGTGTCATTTACGGGACAAGAGGAGAACATCTGTTCTTCGTGGTGGGGTAGGAATTTCTCTCTTATGTTAGGTGTCTCATTTTTAGAATCTATTTAAATGAAGAGGGAACCCCGGGCTTCCTACTCCATGGGGCCAAGCATGTTTGTTTTCACTTCTCTATATCCTAAGTGAGGTACCCCTTTCAGCGATAAGCTACAATATGACTCATTAAAATTTATATCTGCTTCTTTTGTTTTTCAAAGAAAAATCCTCTAGGACACTAGGGATTGCATAAAACATAGACCCTAGTTCAGAAGCAGCCACTTAGGATGAAAGTCAGGCATTTTCCCCAGTGAACAGAATAATTCAGCCAGCCTGTTTCTGAGCTGTCACTCAGCACTCTCGCATGAAGATTTTAAGGAACTTTGACAAAAATACTGAAATTACTGTATAGGATAGTTTCTAGAGTAAAGAGCCCAGGATACTTTAGACCTTAGTATATAAATAAATGCTGTGAGGTTCTTTGCCCTACACACAATCTGATTATCGGTAATTAAATAAGTAATGAATGAATGAATGAACAATCCACTCTGTCATAATGCAAGAGAACAGAATGAACATGGAAGAAAGGCCTGATCTTTCTCTGAAAATTAGGAAGTATATCTTTATATATTAGCTCACATTTATGTACATTATTTTGAGCCAGTTTTCCTACAATCAGGCCCTTAAATCCTTTGCTATTAACCTTTTTCATTCAGAATATAATCTTACTTTTTGCCCAAAGATTCCCTTTTTTATCCAAGTATTTTAAAAATCTTTCATCCAAACATTCCCTTTATTTCTTAAAGACAAAATGGGGGAGAGGAGGAGTTGGTGAATAAATTAAGTATGGCAGGGGGAAACGTTCCTGTTTTGCCTAGGGGAGAGATTTGGCTCTCTAGGGATGCAAAGAGGATTAGGCATCTAGACTCACTGAATATTTATTCATTCTTTCAACAATTGTACTGAGTGCCTTTTGTATGATAAGTATTGGGTTGAGAGTTAAGAACAACACACTGTCTCTGACTTTAGGAATAATCAGCAGAGCGCCAGTGTCTGCACAAAATGGCTTGCAAGAGCCAACTGTTAAATTTTAAGGCTGTTAAATATAAGCATTATTAAAAATTAAATTATATAAATATACAATTAAATAAATTATTTTTAGAACGAAGATAATAAATACTTAAAACTCACCACTTCCTAACTACTTTACTACATGTTGCTATTGTCTATTGTTCTCCATTATTTATATCTATTTATGTCTGGTAGAAATGCTACACTATACTGTACTATACTATCCTATAAATTGTAGTATACTATAATACACAAAACTATACTATATTATACTATACTACACTATGGGCTACACACATCTCTGTCATATCCGTAGCTGGAAATCAGCTATGGTGGCAGTATTTACATCATGGAAATCAACAAACACTACAAATAGGGTTTTTTTCCCAGGAGAGCCACTTAAACATTTACCAGCAGATCCAGGAACCTAATGTAGAAGCCAAGAGGGTCCTAGAGATTGCCAGTTCAACTGCTACTGCAAATAACAAAGGGAGTGGCAGAGATTGTGGCAACTACAGGCTATATGCTCCTCTGGGGGCAGAGGCTGGTCAGGTCAAGACTTCTTATAAGACAACTTGAGCCTGGTATTGCCAGATTTTCTGATTTTTCAAGAGAAAAATTCGGATTGTCATGTGAAGTTTTCCACTTTAATACACCATATGGGCTATCCAAAAAAATGTCTGCAAACCAGCTCCTAATGTGGTCCGATTCCTTCATTTCACAGATGAGGAAACTGAGACCTCACTGAGCTCATGATCTGATAGAGACACAAGTTAAGTCATGGAAACTGTCGTGTCTCAAGTGGGGCACTCTCTCTGGCTGGCTCTTCCACAGAAATGCTCGTCCGTGTAGATTTTTCCTTTATAAGAAACGGGCTGTTGACTAAAGTCAAGTGTGTATTCCCAGAGTCATGAGTTCAAGGGCAGTTCAGTTGAAGCCACAAGATTCACTCCGTATAATGCACCATGTCCTCTCTAACAAGTTTCAAAAGCATCAGGGACCTAAAAATAAACATTGGATCCAGAATTATCAAGGTTTTCTTTGTGATCAAAAATTGGATCAACTGATTTTTCTTCCGACTACGTTACTGCATTCCTTGGATTGGCATCAAAGGATATGAATTATCTTCCTAGCTCTCAAAATCAACTTTTAAACGGGTTTTACGAGCATATTGCTACCCACAAAGTATAAACATTTCTATTTCATCCTATTCTTAGCAGCATTGGGTACTAAAATTTTTTTGTTTTCTGCTCATTTAATAGGTATAAAATGGCATTCATACTTTTAATTGGTATCTCACTGTTAACCCTCTAGATTAAATATTTTTTAATATGTTTCTTAATTATAGCCTCTCTTGGGTAAATAGTCTATTTAGTCAGACCTAGTCGTTTTCAAGTCCTGATCCTAGTAAACTAATCAACTATATAGGCCCTTGGGAAAGCAGTTTGGTAAAGCAACCAGCTGAGTATGACTCGGTTAAAATGAGTTTTTGTCTTTCCACTTACTAAACACCAATGTATCAGAATGAGTTAGATGTATTTGCTTTTCCTCAAGCAGTTCTGGTACTTTTTAATTCTCTGCCTAGTATATCCTCCTCAAAGACCCCTTTATTCCCCTGAAACCACTCAAAATCCAGCCCTTCCTTCCCCCTGAACCCACACTTTCTTAGTGACAAAATTATAGTAAAGTTTCTGATACTGACAAGAGGGGGGAACATAAAAATATGGTTCCTTTGTTTCATCCAGAAAGAAAAAGGTTCTAACTCAAAAAGAAAAATGATAACTATTACCGAGCCTTACCTATTGTTTCTCAAACAATGTTCATAATCTTTCTTTGTGGGGAAAGAATAAGAATGCTGTAATGCTTAAGAATTCTGTAAAGATTAAGAATGCTGTAATGACGCAAGACTCTTCCATGAGTTGAGATTTCTTTGCTCTATCCCATTGGCACCTAGCCTTCTAGAAGACCCTCTCTTCAGACAGAAGTCATCCAAAAGATTTCTTTCAGTAACTACTAAAAACAAAATCATTTTTTCTAGGAAAGGGAAGAGGGCAGAAGACAAAGGGCCTTAAAATGATACATATATGGAATCAGGCCAGAAAGCTCTGAGCTAAATCTGATTCTCTGTCATAAATGAATCCCCTTATTAAGCATATTTACTTCTCTTGCCTTTGTCTGTTCTATTTCAGTCTTCATTTTATTAACCTTTCTATATATGTCTTTTTTTTAATAAGCCAGGGGTCTTCAAATAGGGCACTTATACTCCAAGAGTATAATGTTCCCCTTAGGGTACATGCAAGCTATCAGAGGGGCATGTGGGCATGGATAGTTTTAAAATAATTATTTCTGGATCTCTGACTTCCTCTGACCTCTTTCCTAAAATTGATCCTCCTGAAAACTTGCCTGCAGTCTCCTCTGTAGCCTCCCTTTAATGATTGCTCTGTCCCATTTGGCAAAATAAAGGCATACCTCTCCCTCTTCTTGAATCTTAACTATGGGTATTACACCAGTGTATAAAATCCTCCCAGGTACAAAGAAACCTTTACAGATATTGTTGTTGAGGTAATGGATGATTTTAGTTTAAATAACACATCCTTTTCCGAACTGCGTGATTTTCTTTTTTCTTTTTTTTTTTTTGCATTCATCAGTATTGAAGTAAGAACCTAATTAATTTTTCAGGTTACAAATCAATAGAAATAATTGATGATAGACCACAATGTGAATTTTGGAAAATAAGAAGGAATTTAAATAATTAAGTTACATTCCTGAAACAAAATTTCTTCCAATTCCATGTACTTACATATATATGAACAAAGTTTTTCAATATTTTCATCTATAGAAGTGAAAAGTAGGATCAGGGAAATGTAAATCAAAACTACAATGAGATATCACCTCATACCTATTAGAAGGGCTTTATCAAAAAGACAAGAAATAACAAGTGCAATAAGTAATATCCATATACAGATACACAAAATAGGGAAAATGTACCATCACTTTATTAAGAAATACTTTTCCTATAAAATTTAATTCATAATTTTAATAAGTATCAACATTTATATGCATTATGTTTTACTCCATTTGTAATAGTCACAGAGGCTAAAAAAGTTTATTTCAATATGTATACATATATTCTTGCAAAGAAGTATGATGGGGTGATAAAATTCAATGAAGAAAATATTGGGTTGGCCAAAAAGTTCATTCGGGCTTTTCCGTACCATCTTACGGAAAAACCCGAATGAACTTTCAAATAAAATAGAAATAAAACAAAATACAAGTTCCAAGAAAACAAGGAGTGAGATAAAACTTCTGGTTTTTAAAGAGGAGTTTATTCATGTATTTTAAAATGCATAAAGTGGGTATTTTAGGTTCATTGGATACATTAAAAGCAGGAATATGTTTTATTTTAAATTATTATCAATATTTAAGTAATTTTAACTTTTATGATGAAAAAATTGTAGGTGTCTACTTAAATATGTGTGAGGTTTTCAAAATTCTTTCAGAGGGTATCTAAGCCACATAAACCTCTTTGAGAAGTAGATGCATAAATAAAGTCAAAAATAAATAAAGGTGGGACATCTCACTGTACATCAGAAGAGCCCTCAGGTAAAAAAATGTGTGTGTGATTTCAGGTACTGTCAAGAGTGCCTTTCATAGCAGGCTGCATGTTCATTGTTCTGGGGATTCCCGATCTCACGGAGGGGTATGCTTTTGAAAAGAGTATTAGAGATTGCCGTTTTGTTGTGTATATTACTGAAGAAGTTCACAAATTTCCATGAATTTCCACCCAAGCTTACATTCCACTTTTCATAAAATAATAACAACTAGCTAGCTTTTATAAAATGTCTGCTATTTTCCAGACCAGTAGTTCTCCAGAGAAATTGTTATAAATGCAAATTCTCATACCGTGAAACTGGAATCAGAAACTCTGGGCATGGGGCCCAGCAAACCTGGTGATTTAGATGCACTCCAAAGATAGTATTTACAAAACTTCTGGTAGGGGGCCTTGAACACAGTAGGCATTTAATAAAAACTAGCTGCTATTACTTTTTCAATAAATGGTTCATTCTAGCTCCTTGAAAGAAGTTTTCTAGTTAAGAGATCCTTGGAAGAAATAGTTCTATATGTTCAATTATTCATAGGATAAAATGACTTATGTTTAAAATCAAACTCATTTGTCTTCTACTCAAAACAGATTTGTTCCTCCAACTTCGCCATTTCTATCAATGGCAAAAATACATACATAAATCTCTGAGGGTTTCAGCCAGAAACTTCTCTATTTAAAGACCATACTAGGTGATAAGCCTGGACATATTTCTTAAACCAGCTGCTTCAGGATGTGAAATTCCCACCATCAAAGTCACTTTATTGAGTTAGGAAACTGCGTTCACAAGTCTTATGTTAAAAATGTACGTGTGTTTCCTGAAGAAGACATGTATCAATGCAAAAGCCAGTCAGGAATTCAAAGTAACTAGAATTCACCTAGAAGACCCCTCAGTGTCTTGTGTTATTGCTGCTGTGTTATTGCTGTGATGACGGTGATGGAGACAGGAACGTTCTTCTGGAAGAGGCAGTGAACTAGGTCTCGGGCACCGGGGATGAGGAGACAGCAGCATGTCACATACAGAGGAGCTGTGTGCACTTCTACAGATATTCTGCCGCCACACTTAGAGTACGTCTGGGAGGTACGTGTCACAGCACAGGAAATGAGTCAGGGAGGCCCAGCAACTTGCCAGAGTTCAAAGACCCAGGGAGGAACGGGCTTCACTCCCAGATCAGGACTCCACACACACGGGAGAGGCCACACACTTTGCCTTTGCCCTAGAAAACTGCAGGTGAAAATAGGCTGCACCTGCTTCACAGCTAGACCTGACCTTAGGTCCAATCAGCTGTCAGATCATCCATCTTTCCCTGGGATTCCTCTCCATCCATGCCCATCGCCTTCTCTCAGGTTCCAGAATCTGCCATAGGGGTACTTCCTCTAATCTCAACCAGCACCCATAGTCTTTGCACATTCTGTCTTTGTAAAACACTATTTTCATCAGTTTACAATTTTTCATGTTTTTTTTTTTTTTTTTTTACTGTCTTAGTGCAAGAGGTAGTTTAACTTTAGTGACTCTAAGAATCACTTAGGTAGCACATTGAATGCAGATGCCTAGGCCCTGTTTCCTCTGGTTCTGGTTTAGTTGATCTGGGTTGGGGTCCGTGGATCTGAATCTTGATCACCTCCACCCAGGTGCTAGTGACCAGGTTTTCCTACTATAACCCACATTCTGAGAAACATTGCCTGTCAGGATCACATCCAAACTCAGTTTATCATCTAAGGTGCTCCAAGATTTGCTTACCTGCCCCACCCTTGTATAATAAACAGTAAATGCTGGCAGATCTTTGGCTATATGTAATATGAACTGAGAAAATGAGCTTTTATGTGTATACTTTAGATCATACAGAAAGCTAACCTAAATCAAAATATCCAGAAGCATATGTATCTCAGAAGCATTTTTCTCCCTTGGAGGTACAGCAAACAAGAAACTAGAATGAGGAAGGATGACAGTACCAAAGTGTGGCCCCTGAAGTATAAGCAACTTCTCCATATAGAGGACCACAGTTTTGCAGTGAGACCTGGATTTGGAGGTGAGTACTATCTTTACAAAACTCTTGTATCATAATCCATTGCACTGTCAAAATTGAGTTGAAAATTTGAAGGAATTAAGACCAAAACACAAGACCACCAATTTTAAAAAAAAACAAGAAACCTTTTACAATGATCTTCTCTTGAATAAGAACAGTTGATAATTTATGCATTTTAAATTAACCAAAAAGACTCATTTTTTAGTATATACATTATCATAAATAGTGTGTTCAACAAATAGTATATGTTCAAAAATAGTGAATGTATATATCTTGCCCATACAGCAACATACTGTTTTAATTAAAATTTGTTAAGTTGGATTATATGATAATATTCATAAAATCTTGTTGAACATTCTTATAAGCTGGAAAGCCTGGCTTTTGTTGAAGAACTAGTTTGACAAATGCCATGGCTTCCTACGAACCACCTCTGCTGAGGATTTTTCTTCTATTTACTCCTAGCAACAAAAAGTGATCGAAATGTTGGCATGCCCTTTAATGCACTGTCTCATTCCACGCTCACAGTGACCCTATGAAGTAGGCGTTATCATGATCCCTAATATTCCAATGTGGAAACTGGGGCTTAGAGAAGTCAAGAAATTTTCTCAAGGCCATGAAAAAAGCAGTAAGTGGTGGAACCAAGATGCAATGGCTGATAAGGAGAACAGAAGCAAACCACATTAGAAGGATACACTTGTAAGAAAGCCTTTCCTCCCGTCAGATTGTTTACTGTGCATGTAGTTGCATCCCTGAGTGTACCAAGTTTCCCAGAGATGCGCAGGAGGTGGTAAAATCCACAAGGTAAACTGAACTCCCCGTCTTACTGCTAAATCCATCCTGACTCTCTTGTCATTGACCTAAGGTCTCCCACACCCACAATTCCTGAACTGACAACTTTTCATGCTAGAGATATGGAGGTGAGAGAAGTGAGCGTGGTGGTGAGGAGGCAGGATCCCCCAGCAGGTACCGCCTTTCGATAAATAACCAATGCTTCAAGTATTCAGCGTGGGGTGAGGAGAACTTGATACTCACCATATTGTGGTTATGACAAAGGGAAGCACAACAGGTGTGTAGGTACCATAGAAAACTCATTTGTTAACAGGTAAAATTTAAAAGTACATCAGGTAGCTGTTAGTTGAGGGTTGTTTGGTTTTTGTTCTTTCATTTCCTGGAATCCATTGGGTTGCAGTTCTAAGGGTATGGTTTTGATTTCATTAGGTTAATGATGTAAACTTTAGCAAGCATCAGAGTCACCTGGGGGCTCCTTAACACCCAGGTTACTGGGCCTCACCCACAGAGGTTTTGATTCAGTAGATTTGAGTGGGGTCACCAATTGTCACGTCTTATAAATTCCTTGGTGATGCTAATGCTACTGGTCTGAGATCACATTTGATAACTACTGATAGATGATCAGCATCAGATTAAATCACGGTGAGTAGAATTTGTTTGTTTTCCAGAGCATTTCTCACACTTATTGAACCTAATTTAAGATTTTTAGAAACCTCAAAATCAATCAGGTTTAAAGATGTGTGCGTTTCTGTTGTTGTTTTTTTTTTTTTTTACTTATAGGTCTATTTTTTTAATCTTCTTTTGTTTTTTTCTTTTTTTTGGTTTGTTGTTGTTGTCTTACATCACTACTTCTCAGACGTGTCATTAAGGATGACAATTTTCCAAAAGATGCCCGAAATCTAACTACCATTCCCAACAGACCGTTTATTTCCCCCCAGTTTTTGCCCAAAGTTTGGATAATATACTCTACAACTCTTACTCAGGTATTCTGAACCTTGGTCTCTATGATTCTGTGAAGAGTTTATAAAATCTTTCCCCTCCCACGGTTTAGTTGGGGAAAATCTTACGAAGTTAAACTTGCCGGGCTATGGGTCCTTTGAGCCATTAGGGGGCTCCAGACGCACAGGAATGGCTTGGAATGGGCCTCTCCTGAGTAGCGGTTAGCAGCTCAAAATGATGTACTCTCTTCAATACCAATTCAAAAAGCTGCCCTAATTCCTGTCAGGTTAGGTTCCTCAATTAAATGAACTCCTATCCTAGAGGAAAGGGTTTTATGGGCCTATTTTAGACCATTGAAAGCCAGAAAGATTAAGAGAAAAATTACCGTCCTTGAATTTGGACCTTGAAACAAGCACGCTACACTTTGTAGCTCAAAGTGGTCCAAAGACCAGCTGCAGAATCACCTGGGAGTTAGTTAGAAATGCAGACGATCAGGCCCAACCCCAGGCTTTCTGAATCAAAATCTGCATTTTAACAAGATCTCCAGGTGATTTGAATACACTTTACAATTTGACAAGCACTGTCATAGATTACCAAGAGCTGACCCTCTACTTTTATCTTAAAGCATTTATGCCTCCATTCTCCCTCCTATATATCATCCCCATCCCTCAGAAAAACATAAAACTGATCTTAAAATTCCACTTCTCTTGATCTGTTAGGGATACATGTTAAGAATTTTTAAAACAATTTTTTTCCTGAGGCTACTTTGTGGGGTCATTAAAAATGCAATTGAAATGTACTACTTAGTGGCAGGTGGCAAATCATCCCATGATTAAGAAATTTTTCTGACAATCGTGGACTGGGGCTAAATGGTATCCAAATGGCTTGTGTGTTCAGTCAGTTCAGGCAGAAAGATCCATAAATTCAGTCAGAAGTGTCAGTCTGGTAGCCCTGTGAAATATAGTCCTTAACCTTCTCTTGTCTTGGTCAGAACCGCTTTTTATACAGGTGACCCCTTCTCTGTTCTCTCAAGCCTGCCTTCCTGGGAAAATCAGCCTGCAGGATATAAAAGACAGGCTTAAATTTATCTTCTCTTTCTTTATACTTGTCCATAACACAAACACACACACATACTTCTTTCCTCTTGAGCTAAATGTAACTTCAGCACTTCTCTTGCCTTAATGTTTTCCTAATTAGCCTTAACAGTAAAACCAGCTGCTACTGCAGTGTCTTTTATAAAGCATTAGAAGATTAATTGACTCATTATGTGGAAAAAGGAGGATACATATTTAAGGGAGCTTTTTGTTTAACTTGGGTTATAAATTGCAGCTCATTTTCTTTATTTACACTTTCCCTACCCTTTACATCACCCATAACTAAGGGTTTCTTTTGTTTTAGTTTTATAGATGATGATTTCTTTGTTTCTTTAAAGTGAAAACAATTCAGCATCCAGATACTGGCTACTGAGTCAAAACAAAAGCTAAAGCTGTAAAAGCCGCTTGTGTAGTCTTTGCTTGTCAAACAGGAGGACCAGATTGGGAGCCAGAGGGACCTGGCTATATTCCTGCATTAAACAGCTCTAGGTTGCAGGCAAGTTCTTCAACCTTGCTGAGCATGAGTTCCCTCATATCAAATGGAGTTAAAATTGATTCTACCCAGCTAACTAAGTGGCTATAATAATAACATTAGATAATATATAAAGTATTTTAAATGCACCTCACAAATAAGATGAATAACTTTCATTTAGCTCTCCTTACTCCAGCATGCATAAAACCAGATTGATGATCTAGCTTTATATATATATAGAGAGAGAGAGAGCAGTATAAATGTCTATGCCACTACCTAGTTAGTGATCCTGGGAAATCAACACCTAATCGTCATAGTTAATAGTCATTTAATTTTTACTATATTCCAAATGCTTTACATAGAGAATTAATAAGAGTATGTATGAAAGTGTTATATTTTGTGTTCTATGTATTACACATCAAATAGATACTGAATAAGTTGGTTAAGACATTTGAATGTTAGGTTAGGCTAAGGACTTAACATGCATTTTTTCATTTTGTTTCACAGCAACCCCATTAGGCACATACCATATACTTATTTCCCCTATTTTACAGATGAGCAAACTGAGGCTTAGAGGAATTAAGGATTTACAGAAGTTTAATTTTAACTCGGGTTTATGTGGCTACAAATTTCATGGTTTTTTGTTTTGGTTTGGTTTGTTTTTGCTTTCTTGCCACCTTTTCTCTGGGACTCAGCTCCTATTTTACAAAAAGAATGATCTTTGGAGCTTTTATCCAGCTCCAAAATTCTATGATTCTGCATCTTGCCTTTACACGTCTTCACCCTCCACTCTGTCCTCAGAATGTCAGAGCAGAGTATAGAGTCCTAGACCCAGGAGAAAGTACACTTGGGCATCAAATGCAAAGGAGACAAAAATGAGGTCAGACAGCATCTGAAGACAAACACTTTCCTTTGAGATGGAAGAGCTCATCCCCACAAGAATAGAAAAAATGGGAGGGAAGAAAGAAGAAATCTAAGATGTTTCCAGGAATTCATTCCTAAGAGACAAGCCATATTATTACCCCACTGTCAGTCCAAACTTCAAACAACCCCGAGGGCCCAGCGCTTGTCCAGTGGTGGCATGAATGTCCTTGTATGGTGGCTTTATAAGACTGTTCCTGGATTGCAGAGATAGTCATCAGTAAATAGGTCCTACTTACAAGTCATGAGATCTTGAATCCAAGCTGTGTTCAGGTTTTGTCATAAAATAAGCTCTCTGTGAGAAGCACTGGATCATTTTTTATTGAAGAGTGGACTGATTGTCTAAATGTTTGAGTGTAATATTGGGAATCGTGGTTTGCAGTCCTAGGAACAGTTTCACATTTTTGCTGAATTGCAGTAAGAGTAACATTTATTCTGTGCTATTTACTGAGTATCAATTAAGTTTACTGTACCTTATTTCTAGTCTTTCAGAAAGTCTCCAAGGTGAGTACTACTACTGGATCTTATAGCTGAGGACACTAAGCTTAGAGATGTTACTGACCCTAGAGCACACGTGAGTCATGGAGCTGGATTCAAACTCTGGTCCGGACTCTAATGCCAGAATTTTCTCCAGGACATTCTGCTCCCTGTCCAAGACCTCTCCAATCCCCTCAGTCCCTTGGAGTATTGGAGTTAATGGGAATACTTACTCATCCTGAAAGGCCAGATGGGGGCAGGGATGAGATCTTTCCATGATTTTTTTATTTTGATAGCTCTACCAATTAAAGAAAAAAGACAACCAAACAAAATAAAAGCACCAGAGTTGAAGCTGATAAAGGAATAACACTGAGCTGTTCCCAAGTTAATGCTTAATCATAATTATCATTAAACAAAATTTTAATAGAATTGTCATTATTAACATTGCAGGAAGTAATTGGTCCAATATGGCAGGACGTAGTTGGTGGTTAAGATGCAAGTAAGGTATTCCTAAAGGCTGAAACAGAAATATATTCTAGTGACAGGCCCAGTGCCTGGCCAGCTGATACCCTTGTATCAGTAAAGTAAAGAATGATATTGAGGGTTTAGACTTATGGAATAGAAGAGGGAATCTGGGTCGATAAAGTGAAGGTAACGTCAGCCAATTAATGGGGCAGGGGGGTCATAGATGGTGCACAGGGACTGACGAGGCATATCTTGTTATATAATGTGCATTTAAAACACAATAATTAGGTGCCTTATTAAATTATACGCACATATATGTCACGTGTAGCACATCCAGACAATAAGGAAGGAAGTTTTTCTGGCCTGTCCCTTCTAAATCCCAGAATCTTGACTGAAACAGCCACCTGGGATCCATCTAGGCAAGATTTCTGTTTTTTCAACAATAGTTGAAAGCATTTTTTAACTCGGGACTGTAAAGTTTGAGAATTGGTCACCATGGAAAGAAAACGTGTGAAGATTATATGTATAATTATACAAACTATTTGAACATATATATATACATCAAATTTCATACACAATACTAAATAATGAAGTTATCAACATCAGCATCCCCTCACACAGGAACAGATGAAACCCTTCGTAAGGTGTAACAAGGAAACGTCTTGGTCTCAGTCTGTTCTCTGGGTGCACGAGCCTGATTCTGTGAGACCCAACTGCACACCAATCTCAGCACTTGTCTGTCTGAAGTTGCTCCAGTTCTGACTTTCAGAATACTCTCAGCCACACATTTCGAAGGATGTTTGCTTTATCCCAGATGCAGGCTGTGGTTACTGATGATCTGGGAAGCGACACTTCTGAATGTGCAGCATCCCTGTGTAGCCTGTACTAGCAGTGTGTTCCTCTAGCCTGCCATGCACTGCCCAGGTGAAAAAGGCTGAATTTTTGGCAAGGGAGGAAAGGCTCCCATATTTACCAAAGTCATGAACTCCATGACTACATCCACTCCCTGAATGTGTAATAATATATCAATAGACAATGGGGAGATTTACTGTCAAAACTCGAAAAATAATTCATTTGCAACATTGATCTCTCTCCACTTTAAATGTTTCCAAAATAATCCTGATTCCTCGTTATATTACCCATTCTTCTTTCTGAAGGATCTCCAGTGCCAGTGGGTATAGATGTCCAGGTTGAAAGCATTGACAGCATTTCAGAGGTTAACATGGTAAGTTTCTCCATGAGATACTTTTTCTGAAAGGATAGAGTCTCAATAGTGTCAATAGTGTCACTGGTGTTTTAATAAATCATCTTAATTATATATGTTACTTATTTTTCCTCCTTTGCTTAATAATGCTGAAGTTGCTTTACTCTCTTCTATCCACTTCTTTCTACCTCTGATTAAAATTCTCATTCCTTTCCTCCTCTTCTCTTTTCCTTCTAATGGCTTTACAGTGGTGGAGCACTGAAGCACATGATATATTTAGCTATGTGACATGAACCAGAAACTATTGCACAAGAAGAAAGGGTGATCATAATATATGTGAAATATGAAGTCACAACCATGAGTCCTTACCCACAAAATGATAAACACCTGAATCTGGGTTGATAGAATGCTTCCAGATTTTTCAGTTAATACTAACTTTGCTTATCTGTAGACAAACAATAGCAGAGAACAAAGGATTTTTTAAACTCATAGGACTAAAAATTTAAATTAAGAAAAGTTTGTCCATTCCCTTATAGTTTCTAGAAATCCAGAAGAGACTGCCCTTATTTTATTTTTGCACTGAAATATTTGCCATTTTTATGGAGTAGTACTTGCAAACCACCATCCCTTAAAACTTTAAACTGATTGATTATTATCATCTTCAGCCTTCCTTTTAGCCTTTTTCTGTTTCCTTTGCCATTTTATATGCTTTGCTTTTTTGTTTCCTCTTCCCCATTCCCCCAACCTGGTTTTACCATTTTAGTTATTTTTGTGTTTTAATATCCCCTACCATAATTTTTCCATTTCATTTTCTCTACTCCCACTTTAGAACTACCAAGTCTACATAATTACCAGAGTTGTGTTTCATTTAAGTAATTTTAAGTTTTTTTTTCAGGTACTTTATGAATAATATTTACTTGCACAAACATACACATTATTGATGTAATTCCTTTTTACCTACTACTATTCTGTTAATTTGTTAATGTCTCAGAGCTTTGTGTAGCCCATTTTAGTATATTTTTCTATGCCAAATAAAAAGTGCGTTATAGTTTCAAATGTTCAATTTCCATTTCCTTGTTCTTACCTAAGGGATGTATATTCTTATATTTGAATCACTCTTTCCATCTAATTTTGTTCTCTTCAGTTGTGTTGTCTTTTCCATCATCTCCTGTAGTTGTCTTTCTTTTGTTTCCTATCAACATTACACTATGTGCAACTTTTTTTTTTTTGATGTGCAACTATTAATGACAAGGGCCCTAACAGGTACTCACTGGTAGGATGCAGCTTTGAACATGTTTTGGTTTTGGTTGTGGTTTCAATTTTGGATTTGTTTCTACCTCCCCACAAGTTTTAGCCAGCTTGTGAATGCCATTAGATAGGGCCTGTGCCCTCCAGTTTGCCCTGGAACCCATGCCTGACTTTCCTCTTAGATCCATCCTGCTTCGTTCATTGGTGTTTCCTGCCGGGTCCTGGTCCAGGGAGACATCTGAAGTTGCAACTCTTAGCCAAATGCTTATTGTCTTTCATTTTCTACTTTGAATACGGAAGCTTGGTTTTTGCAGGGGGCTGGAAGGTGATAAAAATAAAACCAGGGAATACTCCCTCCATGAATAGAGAAGATATGAATTACTTTCAAACTCCATTTTCCATCTGGAAAGATTTAGTTTGTTGTTTATCTAATCTGGTCATTTCATGTACATTGTTATGTACGTTAATCCTTGCATTTTATCCCCTTTTCTGGAATCTTTTACATGTGTGTTCTTGTGAAATTTTCAAAAGTTGCTTTGGGATATTTTTTGGAATAAAAGTATTTTTGATATATGAACTGTGGCTTATATATAGTGTTTTTCATAGAATTAAGTATTGAAATTTAGATTCTGCATATTATTTTTAATATGCAATTACCACAAAGATAATTTTTTTAAAAGAAGAAGAGAATGAAAGAGAGAGAATAAAGTAGGGATCTCTTAAGGAAGCAGGACCTAGAAAATATAAATTACTTAAAATTGAAAGAGCAAATAATCTTTTCATATGTAAACTTAATATATTTATTTATAGTGATTCCTTCAACTAGTCATTGCCATCCAAATGCTAACTAAATGAAAATTATAGGACACATAAAAATTCCAGAAAAGTCTAAACAAGATCTTCTATGGCCCAACATCTGGTTTCAGTCTTCAGTTAATGTCATTCTAGTCCTTGTCATTATCTAATTTAATATTTATTTCAGTTCAATATCAAACCTTAAATGAAACTTCCTTCATTTTAAGCACCCTACTCCCAGAGGGAATAGCACCAATAGTGCCCACTATTCAAAAATGCCTTGATTAGAAAGTGTTGGCTTTTCCCTTACCAAAAGTGGCTTTTAGTGACATTCCCTTGAGCCTGTTGTGCTCCAGAAGCAGGCTCTCATTTCGCCTCTCCTGGCATAATCTCTAAGTGACACCTGAATGACCCAGTCTGCATCTAAAAATCTCGTTGTGTCTACCCCACAGCCCCCAAAACTGGACCTCATCCTTTTCTCCTGAATAAGTTCAGCCTTAGTATTCAGTATCAGCAAAAACTGGTCTGCATTCTCCATGCCTAATTTGAAAAAATTATCAATGACCTCCAGTGTTGGCTTCTTTTGCTTCTCATTTATCATTTTCCCATGCTCCCTTGTCCCACCCTGAATTCACTTTCGATCCCTTTTAGTTTGGTCCTGCTCTCCTCAAAACAGGCTGTTCAGCCCACTTCTCATGATAGTGCCAACTAGTGGTGATGCTGATGTACCACTGACATGTATATACCAATGTCTGCCATTTGACTTCATAGGCTCAGTATTTGCCCAGTGCCCTTCTGATCAGACTGAGCATCTAAAACCAAATATATGCTCATTAAAGCAATCCATGCAGTAACCCACAGGATTCCCTGTGGAGTAGTGTTACAGTAATGAATGAACCATTCTATTTATTCACCCTCACAGTAATCCAAAATTTCACAGGGCTAATGCTCCCAGATTAACGCAGAGCAATAATACAATGTACCTCTATTCTGATCCTAAGAAAAACAAATGAGCTCATCATTACTTGATGACTTATTTGTGGTTTACTGAGATTTGTTCTTTGCTTGTGTAATAAATGTCAAAGTTCTATTATACGTGTTATTTCAAGAAAAATAGGAGTGTTGTTGGGAGATAAATGATAGTATGAAGTAAGCATTTGGGAAAGGTAAAACATGTTGTCATTGCCCACACCAAATGACTTGGATGAAGATAGGAGAATTTCTGTTCAAACAAAATATTTAATGTAGTATCTGAGAGCCAAATAAAACTCAGATTATTGACTAACCATTTTTTTTTTCTGTTAACATAATGTTAATATAGATTTTTCCCCTCATCCTTACCTCCTTACAACTGGAATGCACATTAACAATTCAAATACCTGAGCCATACTGGATCAGAATCTCTGGGAACTAGCTTCTGGGGAATGTGCCATTTTAACAAATTCACAGGTGATTCTTTTGCACACTAAAATTCCAGCACCACCATTTCCTGGCATTCTTTCTGTCTCTCAAGAAGAGGGAGATCATTGTCGCTTTTTCAGAACCTCTGAAAACAATGCTTTCCACTAACAGCTCCAATAAAGGCTGTGTCCAGGTTTTTGTGGGACTGTAGGTTTTTCAACTTGGGGAGGGCTTCTTTAACAAAAACAATATAAATTTATGGATACAAAATCAATCAGAAAAGTGAATATTTATTTATAATGAGAAAAAAAGCAAAATAAAATACCAGACCATGGCGTTTCAGGTTCCTTTCTTCTGAGATCTCTTTAGGTGATTTACCAGAGTGCTTCGGTAGAAATCCTTCCCAGTTATAACCTGTTTCCCTTCACCAACTTGAATACTTGATGGTTTTCAGAAATTCTCAACATTCACCAGAGTCCAGGTGAGGGAGGGGCTTTGTGACTGAAGCTCAGTAGCTTCATTCTAAATCTACCTGAAAACATAAGCTATTCACGGACAGGTCACTAACACCCATGGAAACCAGTCGAGACTAATAGTATTGAGTGGTCATCCTGAACCATATTCCTACTGGCCTTGATTTGTCTCTTTTTCTCTCTGCCTAGGACTTTACAATGACTTTTTATCTCAGGCATTACTGGAAAGATGAAAGACTTGCCTTTCCCAGCAAAACCAACAAAAGCATGACCTTTGATCACAGATTAATCGAAAAGATTTGGGTGCCTGATATCTTTTTTGTCCATTCTAAAAGATCCTTCATCCATGATACAACTGTGGAGAACATCATGCTGCGTGTACACCCCGATGGAAATGTCCTCTTCAGTGTCAGGTAAGGAGGGCTGTCTACTGCCTTTGGCTTCCTTATACCGCACCATCTACACCAAAGCTGATGGGTCTCACTTCAGGCTAAACTCCCAATATTGCTGTATTTAGTAATGCTGGAGCTTGGGACACAAGCAAAAGATGTGATTTTTCCTGGTTCTAACTTCCAGACTTTAAAGAATGGTTTCCTAGTCTAACTGTACCCACTCTGGGCATGTATTGGAGAATGATAGGAAATAAGGTTGGACAGAGTGGAGCTGAATTATGGAAATCCTTAAGAATCTGGTCCACAATTTTATAAGTATACAAAACTACTTTTCCTCCTCACCAACTCCACCCAACCCTGCACCCCAGCAAGCAGTCTTGGAATCTTGGATTAACTAAATAATTTTGTTAACTATCTCCTTCATTTTTCACAGGAATATATAGTCATCGTCCAAGTTACCCCTAGTTTCTTCATTTAAAAAATTTTGAAAATGAAAAAAAATTTTTAATTTAAAACATTTGTTCTGACACTATGCTATAATATCCCTCCATCTTTAATATACCATATGTTTTTAAGCCTGAGTCCTGTGTTTACTGAGTGGCTTACCATAGGTAATCCTAAAAATGTTTGGTAAATCCAAGCAATTCATTTTTTTTATGTCTTAGAAATCCCAGAAAGATTCAGTAGTAAACTGAAAAAAAAAAAAAATGAGCTTCCCAAAAGTTATCCATGTCCTAATCCCTGGAACCTGTGAAGGTTATTTTATATGGCAAAAAAAAAAAAAAAGGATCTATGCAGATGTGATTAAATAAAGGGTCTTGAGATAGGGGAATTATTCTGGATTATCTGGATGGGTCCTAAATGCAATCATCCGTATCCTTGTAAGAGAAAGGCAGAGGAAGGATTTGACACACATGGAAGAGTAGAAAGCAGTGTGACCATGAAGACAGAGATTGGAGTGATGCAACCACCAGCCCCAGAATGCTGGCAACTACCAGGAGCTGTGAGAAGCAAGGAATGAATTTCCCCCCTAGGGCCTCTGGAGGGAGCAGGGCCTTCCTAACACCTTGATTTCAGTCCAGTGATACTAATTTCAGACTTCTGGCCTCCAGAACTGTGAGAGAATAAATTTCTGTGGTTTTAAGCCACCAAGTTTATGGTAATTTGTTACAATGGAAATTGGAAACCAATACAGATTCTTTCTGTTCATTAAAAACACCTTGCTCACTTTAGTACAAAGGTGCTCTTACCAGACGTTTCATATGCTTTTTTTAAAAAAAAAGAAATTAAAGGAAAATACTACTTTCCATAGGACTTTTAAATCAGAAGTAACATAGGACTCTAATAAGTACTGGAATCAAGCGTTACTAAGAATCAGAAGCCGAATGGCAGCATCTGGCCAAGGAATCAACTGATTTAAATTAATTATTTTGATGAGGCGATATCCACTGGAGAATTAACTCAGTGGATTATCCTTACCCTGCACATTCCAAAGAAAGATTTAGCTCTTGCCTGGCTCCTGGGAAATAACCTACAAGCCCTTGGAATATCCTGCCTGATAAGTATGTCTTTGTTTACCCGGAGGCCTTGAGCCACACGGTATCAACTCGATCTCTGGAGGAGCTAAAGACTAAGGTCAGCCAGAACTATGTGACCAACCCTCAGTTAATATATACTTTGGACTCCAAAGCTTATGAAGCTTCTCTGGTTGGCAATTGTCCGTGCATGTTGTCACACATCATTGCTAGGAGAAATAAGCACTGTCCATTTACCTCCACTAGAACAGGACAGCTGGAAACTTGCTCCTGGTCTCTCCTGGAACCTGCCCTATGCATCTTATTTCA
Source organism: Balaenoptera ricei (assembly GCF_028023285.1). Classification (NCBI taxonomy): domain Eukaryota; kingdom Metazoa; phylum Chordata; class Mammalia; order Artiodactyla; family Balaenopteridae; genus Balaenoptera; species Balaenoptera ricei. Next base: position 115,688,601 of record NC_082642.1, read on the forward strand.
TTGCTGATTTTAACTGGTATCCTTTCATTGCAATGAACCATTAACTGTTAGTATGACAGCTTTGATGAGTTCTGTGAATCCTTCTAGTGAAACATTGAACCTGAGGTTGGTCTTGGAGATCCCCCAACACAGAAGGACTCAAAACTGTTGTCTGCACAGCTGTTTCAGCTGACAGCAGAGCCAGTCGAAGCCCAGCCAGTCACCTGGTTTCAGGCTTGGTTCTGACACCGTCTACTGACAAAGATTCTCTCTTTGACCAAATTCTACTCAGTCTCCTCTGAACTCTCTTCTCATCTAGGCCCTGCTTCCCCATTCTCAATATCTGATCACCCTCCATATCTGATAAGGTTCCTCATCCACCCCCTAACCCCCAGCTGACATCTGATCACCCTGGCCCCCCTTCAGCAAGAATCCTGTTAGGTCCATTTAGCCAGAATCCCCCAAGCCCTGATGTTTCCTCTTGGTAATTGTTCATCCACTGACCTCCGCACCTCCACCCCACTCCCTCTTCCTTCACTATAAATTCCCACTCATTATATTTGGAGTTGAGCCCAATCTCTCTTACCCATTTAAAAAAAAATTATAGTAGCCCTCCTAAATAGAGTCTGCCTTACCATTCTTTAACAAGTATCATGAATAATTTTTTCTTTAATAGTGCCTGCCTAATCTCCTTGGTGGTTAATTTATTCGTATGTACTCTGAAGGAAGTAGACTCAAAGATTTCAGAAGTCCTTTCCAGCTTTAAAGTACAAGGAAGATGCCAAAATGAATATGTTTTGTGAAACAAAGTTATCCAGACATCTTCCTGGCTTGGCATTTTGCTGCATGACTACTGACAGTAGAATTCAACCCCTGGCAGATGAAACGGTTCTACTCCTCTGATTAACTTGGGGACACCATGGGTAGGAGCAGCTGTTGCCTTTGTTTTTTGCAGACTTGCTCAGGGGCCTTTTAAGGAACCTCTGATCTGCTATTGCAGGTACCAAAGTTCAACAGCCTCTGCCTGAAGCCAGGAAAAGCTAAAAGGACATAAAATTTGAAAAAACAGTCCTCATCAGTATGCAAGCCTTTCAACTTAATAGCACCTGAATTACATGCTTAATAGCACGTAGATCTATAACTGAAAATGCTCCAGGCTTTCCCCTCACTCCTGGAAAGATAATTTCCTCAGGTAAACTTGCTTTGTGAAAGAAACCTCTACTCATAGGGTTTTAATACCACCATTCCAGCTCTTTATTACTGGAAACTATTTAAGTTTGGATCTTCCAGAAAGCAGAAAATATTTAAATCTATTTAAAAGTCTTCTCACTTTGAAGTGTGTTTTTCTGAAAACACCCGAGCCAGAAAATATAGAGGAAGCTAAGCAGGAAATGGTGAGATCAGAAACAATTATTAGGGCAGGAATTCACTCATTAACTCTGTCTTAAGCAAATCAACTACCTTCCTGGGTTTGCTTCCTTATGGGTTATTTGGAAAGAAGATGGTAACACCAGTTTTGCATTAGTCTTGAAAGGCACTCAGAAGTGTCAGAGAGCTTCAATGCTGCATTGCTTATTTGACCATGTGGTTAAATGATCTGCAGTTTTCTTTTTCTCATTCTTGCTATAGGATAACTGTTTCAGCAATGTGCTTTATGGATTTCAGCAGGTTCCCACTTGACACTCAAAACTGTTCCCTTGAACTGGAAAGCTGTAAGTCTTACTTCCCTATGGAGTATGTGTAGTCTGAACACACTGTCACATACTTGCATATAAATAAGCATACTCTTAACAAGCATGTAAACATGTTGATATAAGTTAAATATATTTGTCAAAATCAGCTTGTTGGTTGGTTGGTTGGTTGGTTTTTTAGTGAGAATGATGATGGCAAATTGTCTCTCAAATGAGAAGACAGAAGATTCAAGGAAAAAAATGCTTTGATAACTACATATTTTGCAGTTTCCACAATGATTTTAAAGGAATAGCTCCCTAAAAAGTTGTATTCTTGCTAACGCTATTAACAGAGACTGGCAGATTTAGAAAGCTCTGCCATTTATGTTCCCGTATGAATCCCAATCTTCCATTAAGTATACTTTGTTTCCCTGGAAAAACCCAGCTCTAGACATAGACCTAGTAATCAAAGCCCTGTCAGAGGGCATCTGAGCCAGCTCCCTGTCAATTACTTTGACCCACCAGCTATTTTTGACATGATATCTTAAATGCTGACTGCAGTTTTCCATAATGTGGGTAAAATGCTGGGAATCTCAATGGATGTCTCCTACATAGATGCTCCTCCCCAAATCCATTAGAAACTCTCTATAATAGTATTTGATTATAGAAGAAAATACTGTACAAGCCCAGCTCACTCTGGAATTTCATCCAATAGAGCTACAAAACTAAAGGGGCCTAAAGACTTGGCATCAGACCTGTGAGTGAAAGGCGTTGCTGTTACATCACGGTGCACACAGACATGGAAACAGCTATTAGGAGAGTTTTAATGTGTCACATGGGCACAAGAAAAGCTGCCACACTATGCCAGTAATTGGGGTCTAATTTTTGGAGGTTTTTTTTTTTCTTTTTGAAGATGTGAAGTCTATTGGCAAACATATATTTCAGAGCCATGACATTGGACCAGACCCCAGGGATACAGAACTGTATAAAACATGGTCATAGACCTCATGGAACTTACAAGAGCTTACTCCAATAAAAAGAATGTTATTTTCTTGTCTTAGATGCCTACAATGAGGAGGATCTAATGCTGTACTGGAAACATGGAAACAAGTCCCTAAATACCGACGAGCATATTTCGCTTTCTCAGTTCTTCATCGAGGAATTCAGTGCATCCAGTGGATTTGCTTTCTATAGCAGCACAGGTACAGTATTTTATGTGGACAATTCATCAGCATTTATTGAGCATCTACTGTCTGCAAAGTACGTGTGGAAAGACCCGAGTCCAAACAAGCATCCCATTTGGCCAGTAACATCATCCTTCTTTTATAGGCAGCCACCTCTACCTTTCCAATACAGGTGTTCCTCAGCTTATGATGGGGTTACCTCCCAATAAATCCATCATAAGTTGAAGTGCATTTAATATACCTAACCTCCCAAATATCATAAGTAGCCTAGCTTACCTTTAATGTGCTCAGAACACTTATTCATCTAACTCAAATCCTATTTTATCATAAAGTGTTGAATATCTTCTGTAATTTAATTGAATACTGTACTGAAAGTGAAAAACAGAATGGTTGCCTGGGTGCAGAATGGTTGTAAGTGTATCGGTTGTTTGCCCTCGTGATCTGGGGCTGACCGGGGGCTGGTTCGCTACGGCTGCCCAACATCACACGAGAGCATATGGCCAGCCCGGGAAGAAGATCAAAATTCAAAATTGGAAGTACAGTTTCTACTGAATGTGTATTGCTTTCATACCATCATAAAGTCAAAAAATTGTAAGTCAAATCGTCTTAAGTCAGGGACCATCTGTACAGATTTCTGTCTTCGTCATATAACCACCTCTAACTAGATGCCTTGCTTCCTCTCGGCCCCTGCAGTCTACTCTTAATACAGCAGACAGAGTGTTCTTTTGAAAACATAAACAGCACAATTCTTCTCTGTTCAAAACCCTCTGGTGTTTTTCCACCAAACTTCCAACAGAATTTAAGCTTCTCACCGTGGCCTGCAAGGCCCTACATGATCTCTCTCTGCCTAAGGCTCTGACCTCACCAACTACCCGTGCCCCCTCTCCCTACATCTTGCTTGTCTTCAAACACACCCATCTTATTCCATCTGCAGGGTTTCTGCTTTGGCCTTTTCTCTCTCTGCCTGGAATGTTTTCCCCTGATCTTTTCATGACCAACTTCCTCATTTTGCTCACAGCTTTGTTCAAATATCATCTCCTCAAAGAATGCTTTCCTAGCCATCCTATCTAGAATAGACTTCCCTCCTCACCATTCCCCATGTGCATTTGTCTTCACATCACTAACCACGTCCTGAAATACATCTCTATTTGACTGCCTTATTGTCTGAGTGCCTCACTAGAAAGAGTGCAGGGATCTGTCTGCCTTGTTCACCATCTCTTCCCCATTCTCTTGTTCACCTCGAATGTGCCTGGCGCATGATAGGTGCTCAATAAATAGCAGCTGAATCAATCAATCATCAATCAATCAATCAAGTACATCATTGTGATGCCACACACATGCCAAAAGGGTATAAAGAGATTTATTACTCACATAATGAGGTTTTTTAGAGAGAGCAGGGCAGGCTCCTGAGCAGGTCTGAAAATGTCTGAGAGAACAGCAAAGGGTGCCTGACTTGGGGTTCTATGGTGGTTAGAAAGTGGGGCTAGGGTGAGGATTCCATTAAATGGGGCAGTGTTTGCATGGTTTGATCATCCCACCAGTGCCAAAGAGGGAACATCTGGCTTTCCTCCTAGCTTGCCCAGGGGTGGAACAGAAGGGGAAGTGGGGCTAGAAAGTTATCAGAAGTCAAATATGAAAAATGGAGTCACACTCTATTTATTACACTACCCAAAATGAGGGCTCCACATCTTTCCAAAGCAGCACTACCTTTCCTGGTTGGTAAAGGGAGCTCTTCCTGGCTACAGCTTCAACAACAAAACCATCCCTAGTCTCCCCTTCCCAGAAGAACAGCAAGACAGAGCAACATTTCTCCTGCTCGGTTGCAAAAAAAAAAAAAAAAAAATTCAGAAAATTATGAGTAAAGAAAGGACCTCGGGCTTCCCTGGTGGCGCAGTGGTTGAGAATCTGCCTGCTAATGCAGGGGACATGGGTTCGAGCCCTGGTCTGGGAAGATCTCACATGCCGCGGAGCAACTAGGCCCGTGAGCCACAACTACTGAGCCTGCGCGTCTGGAGCCTGTGCTCCGCAACAAGAGAGGCTGCGATAGTGAGAGGCCCGCGCACCGCGATGAAGAGTGGTCCCCGCTTGCCGCAACTAGAGAAAGCCCTAGCACAGAAACGAAGACCCAACATAGCAATCAATCAATCAATCAATCTTTAAAAAAAAAAAAAGAAAGGACCTCGTTACCTAAATATATTTCAAGACTTAAAACCATATGCATTAATGTCTTTCTTTATGAAGTACTTTCACAGCTTTTCCTTATCTCTCTTAATCTCACAATAATTATATGAAGCTATAACGTCAGAGATGCTATTATTCCATTCTACAACTATAATCAAAATTCTCAATTGCAAACCATAATGAAGTGGGCTGTGACATGGGTAATACAAGACATTGAGTAGCTTAAAAAATGTATATTTTGACTTTAGAATGCACTATGCAGTGTATCTCTTATTACCTTTGGTAATGAAATTGTTTGATGTTCCTGAAACATATCAACTGATGGTGAGAGAAACTCAGAACAAGTAGGAAAGAGAAGGGTAACCAGCAGTTAATTAAGAGTAGAATATTAGGCATGCAGTCTGCCAATTCAGTGTGGATTGACTAGGTGTATATATTAGACTAAGTGCCTAAATATTTACTTAATCTGTCTAAATAGGTTTGCCATCTTGGGTTACCTAAGAAATTACTACTGAGGAAGTAGAAGAGTTCTCCAACTTTGCAACATCTATGATTTAGTTTTATTTTTTTTAACCTATACTCTCTGTGATTTGAATAATTTTGTCTCAAAGTAAACTGCATTTATCATAGAAAAATTAATCTTACCACTTATTTATAAAAGATATACTTTCATTTTTATCATTTCATTATTCATTGCCTTATTTTAGAAAAGGTTTAATAAGATTGACATCACAGCTATTGTGAAATAAAGCATGATATAAATTAGAAATGTGTGAGAAAGAAAAATGTAAAACAAGGGTAAGTTATGTTATAGACTATAATATGTGGTTATTAGAGAATGGCACTCAGAGAGTCCTATAGATGGTCCAAATATATGGCTTTAAACTTCCTTGCAGCCAATGTGAAAAGGGAAACCTGAACAAAATGTGTGTGTGGATGTGACTGCAATTTGTACTTTTGATCAGCACAAATTAATCAATATTACCAACGTGAGTTTATATAATTCCAACAACAAGCAAAAGAACATCATTTGGCTACTTTTTGGCAGATTTATCATAGGTAAATTAATGGTACCCATGAAACTTTGAAATAATAAAAAATAGTTTATGGATACTCCCTGCCTTTTAGCTCTTCTTTGAATCCCTAGCTGTCTGGATCCTAACTTGGAATCCAGTGACCTAGTAGCTACTGTGAATCTTTTCCTTCACATAAAATATTTCATTTCATTTGTTATAGCTAATAAATAGTTTATTGGCTATTGCATCAGTCATTAGCCATGTACTGAAGACTTTCTCACCTGCAGAAACACTGCAAACACAGTATATTTTAGAGAAAGGTCTTTAAAGGCCAACCCATAAAATGTAATTACCATTCATCCCTGAACAGCAGGTATGAAATTTAAAGGAGGATCTTTGAGTCAGATAATTAAACAGACTGCAGTTCAGTTAGTTCAACAAACATTGGATGGAGTGCCAGGCCCAGGTCCTATGCCAATGCTGGGTAAACAAGGGTGAGTGTGTTAAGTTCCATGTTCCCTATGAGCTTGGAGTCTAAAGAAGCAGGTTGTTTCACTAAGTGTGGGGTTTCCACGAAGAAGCCTGTTCTGATGAAAACTTTGGCTTTTTCTCATAGGTTGGTACCATAGGCTTTTCATCAACTTTGTGCTAAGGAGGCATATTTTCTTCTTCGTGCTGCAAACCTATTTCCCAGCTGTGTTGATGGTAATGCTTTCCTGGGTTTCATTTTGGATTGACCAGAGAGCTGTTCCTGCAAGGGTTTCCTCGGGTAAGTCTTTCCACACCTTTGTGAAATGTTAATATGGGAGAAATGTCGAGGAAGGTAAATAAAAAGGGTGATAAGTAGAGAGGGAAAGAGACTGATGATTTAGTAGGGATAGTTACTGAAAACCTCCCTATCCCTTGCCCAAGTTCATTTCACTTTCCCTGACAAACCCGTACATCACAGAAGATTTCAATTCAAACCAATTCACACTATACTACTGGTACCTTAATAAATTACTTCTTGGAGAGGGGGATGTTTGAATTTGGAAACATGAGCACTAGTTAGAAATTAGGGCGTAATCTAAACGCTAAAATCAGAATCAGCTGCAGTGGAATTTTAGGTATGGTGACACAGTAGTGGGCAAGAGATTTCAGGTGGAGAAACATTTCCAGCCTCATTAACAGGTATATTATCTCCTCTATCTACATATGTTATATGCCACCGTCACACATACAGATTTACGGGAATGATTTCAGACCCACTTAGCAGTTATTGAGTCCTTACGAAGTGGAGTTGCCAAGCTAAGCAGTTAGATAACGTGTTACTTAAAGGGAACCCAAGAGTCAATCCCACCTGCCCTCTTAGCTGGTTTGGGGCAGAAATCTATCATTTTGGCTGATTTTGTTCTTTCGCCTGTAATGCTCTATCTAGAGCATTAGTGGTTCATTAGTCATAAGTAGTTCATAATCATTGTAATTATCACACAATTCATTCCAGAAAGGGTGATTTCTAAGTTAATGTTCACAAATTATATGCATACTTCAAAAGATCATTTGAAAGACATAAATCGTCATTAATGTGAATAATTTGTTCACCTCTTTCGCCTATTAAAAGCTTCAATCTACAAGCATTTGAGGCTTGAATGTCTTCAAGAGGAAACATACTATCTGAATGAGTAATTAAATTATTGTGGCTGTTCCTTCACATCAGAGCAGCCTGGCCCTGACCTCAGTAGGGCAGTAGGGCAGTGTAGACCCAAAAGAGGAGACTAAAGGCCTATTTCCAGCCCTCGAGACAGAATGAGAAGGGCATTCAGTCTCTAAAGGTTTATGGATATGATTTTCAATGGGATCCCTGAAGCTGACTGCTCAACTCTTATACTTTGAAAATGACAACAGTAAAAGCTGGTTCCAGGGCAGGGTGGGGTGAATGGAGAACACTGAAATCCATTTAAGTCGCCCCTGAAATTCTATGCTTCTACATCTGATTCCTCAGGGTTAGGAAATTGCTATGCAGATTTATGTAAAATAATATACAAATCAGAAGTGTCCCTCTCCTTCTTTTTAAGAGAGCTGTAGTATTCCTAGAACACTGCTATCCTCTCAGGCTTTTCCTCCCTACCACCTTCAAGTTCTTTCAAAGATACTTTGCCCTCTGTTTTAAAAAAATTTTTTTTTATTGATGTATAGTTGATTTACAATGTTGTGTTAGTTTCAGGTGTACAGCAAAGTGATTCAGATTCCTTCGCATCACAGGTTATTGCAAGATATTATGTATAGTAACCTGTGCTATATAGTAGGTCCTTGCTGTTTATCTATTTTATATACAGTAGTGTGTATCTGTTAATCCCAAACTCCTAATTTTTCAGTGCACCCAGTGAGGAGTAGAGAGCAGAAATCCAGCCCAAGCTCCATGGGACATGGTTTGGGGTGACGTCCTCCAGAGGAAGGGGCACCTCTTACTAATTTGCACAAAGATGTAGTTTGGGCTGGCAGACGCCTTGTAATAGCTTACTTCACCTCCTGCTCTTCTTGCCCCAGTTCAACCCTATGACCAGAGTGATATCTCTAAAACGCAAATGTGATCACAATACTCTCATCTCAAATGCCATTGGAGTAAATACACTCAACTTGGAATCCAAGGTGCTCTTGAGGGGTGCCAGATAAAATGCAGGACACTTGCTTAAATCTGTATTTTAGATAAGCACCAAATAATGTTTTCGTATAAGTATATCCCAAATATTGTATGGGACATACTGATACTAAAACACTGTTCATTGTTCATCTGAAATTGAAATATAACTGAGTGTTCTGTATTTTTATTTGCTAAATTTTCAATCATACTCTTGCCCCAACATACTAGCCCTAATAAGCTTCAACCAATTTGAATGTTCAATGTTCTCAAACAGGCCCTCATGCCTATCTGCTTATCTCACCTCTATACATTTGTTCTGGCTCTCACTCTGCCTAGGATGCCCTCCCTACCTGTCTTTCTCTGTCAAATGCAGCCATTTCTATACAGCCAGAAGCCTTTACTGATGGTTCCAGGCAGATATGGTCTCTCCCATCTTTGGACCACATAGCACTCTGTATCTCTCCTGAGAACCCTACTTCCTCTATTTCATGTTCAGCTATGGGATGGGTTGGTAGCTTATCTTGTCTCCTGTATTAGAATATGAGTTTCTTAAGGACCAGGATCATTATTATCCTCTTTTTTGTCCCTACATGACTGGCACAGTGTCCTGCACATATTTTGTGCTCAATACATAGTTGTTAAACTACCAGTATTTAGCCCACCATGTTTTTAATAACTATATTTTAGCTACTAACTGAAAACCATGATGATTCATTGCTCATTAAGACTCTTCCACATTTGGGTTCATTTGCTGATTGAGGATGAATCATTTGCTGGTTAAGACCCTTCCACATTTGTCATGTTTCAGATAAAGAACAATGGAAGCTGAACAGCACAAAAGTATCAATTGTGATTAGGCACTTCTCATAAGAGATAATAGCTGTCATAACTTGGAATGTGTAATGGGTTAAAATACCATTCTATGTTTCTATTCGATTTGGTGTGAGACTATTACGAGCTGTTCAAGGATGTTTTAACCCTCATGGAGGGTTCTCCTCTCCTTTCTATCTCCCTCCTTCTTTCCTTGCCTCCATCATTCCTGTTTTGACCCCTCTGCTGGGGTATGCCATTCATGTACAATGTATGAAGTAATGGGGTCATTTATCAGGAAATAAACATGGCAGAGAAAGGCAACTAAAACTTTCAGGCATGTAGTCATTCATAAAGAAAAATGTCTAACAGAGGATATCCCATATACCTGGAAAAGTAAATACTTCAGAGCTATTCATTTTACCATTATAGAAGTAACCAGAACTTCTGTGCCATGGACTCTGGCACCACCTTTGTGGAATAATGGTTGTTACTTTCTGGCCACAGAGTGGTATTTGGATATCCAGCCTATGTTTCTCTCCCTCACATCACTTAATATTTTTCTTCTGCCTAAGCCTACAGGGAAAATGTTTTTACTCATTTAAAGATGAATGTAGACACCTATTCCTTCAAAAGAGCTCCCCACCACACAGCCACTGAAGGGGTGAACTGACTCAACAATTCTAAGTGATGTCTGCAGGCCCTACTGCTTTCACACAGGTCAATGAACCTCTCCATCATATATGGCAAAAAATAGCCAATGAAACACAAAGATAGATGAATAATTCTCCCCTAAGTGCAGGGCTCTTTGGATCTCATATGTGTCCTTAAGAATTAATATGGTGAGTGAAACTGCAAGGCTCAGGGAAGTTGAGTCCCAGAGGCCAGATTAAGTATTGCCTCTTAACACTTTCCTAACTATGCATAGCAATTTCAGTAGGTGGGAAAATAATTCTCTAATCCCAACACAGGACCTTTCTTTGACTAAATGGTCACTTCATATAATTCAAAACTCCTTTATTGCGATGTTAACTTTAATGGGCTTGGAAGGAATACAGTTTGTCAAGGTTAATGTATTTCTAAGGGGTGGCTCAAGACAAAGTAAGTGTGGTTAATGTAGCTGTAATACTCCTCACTCCAAGTCCTATTGCTTTAGGAATTTAGATATCAGTTTTCTCACCCCTTACTCCCTGTACTCAACATTCCCTTCTCCCCAGTCTCCCTGTCTCTCCCTCTCTCTCTCTCTCTTTGTTTGCTCCTTTTAAAGAAGAAAGTCTAGAATGCTGATTTAAAAATAAATAAAGCTACCATAAATTAGTTGGACTAAGCACGCTTCTAAAGAAAATGACTGCTAGTTTATTGCTGTCTGGCAAATATAGATAATGCAATTCCCTTTTATTGACCCAACAGTCATCAATTTAAAATACATGACAAGAGCATGTATTTGCGTGTTTTTCCAAACCCTTATTTTGTCAATTAAGCTTCATGTTACTGTTCATTGAAAAAAATTCAAGTTCTATCTTCCATATCTTAGAAAACCAGTAAGAGAAAACATTTAAAAATTTTTGAACAAATGAGGTAAACATTCCTAAATAGGAATGTTCATTTAGGATTTTCACAGTTTTCACAGTTTTACCAGGGAAATCCTGACAGGAATAAGACTTCTGGCCTCTTGTAAAGCACAAAGTACCTTCATGCTTCCTGACATAATTCTACGCTCACTTTTACAGCATCTTGTCTCAGAGATACTCCATATATAGAAATTGGTTTACAATCTTAAAAACAAAAGGAAATTTCCTCTACAGGTTCAGAATGAGAGGCCACAGGTTTGCATGAAAAAAGCATGGGTTCTACACTCAGAGAGAAAGGTTTCAGTCCTGCTCCTGACCAAACTCAGGCTAATTAGCCACTCTCCACTCATACTTCTTTTCTGCAACATGTGGCTAATATTTACCTAGGTTTGTGGTGGGTAAACATTCAATAAAGGCAAGCAAGTTTTATTTATTAATCTCAGCTTCAGCTATACATACACCTGATCCATTAATAAAAATTTCACATCTCCATGTTTATGTAGCAAGGAATGCAAGCAGCATCCACTGATACGCAGATTATTGATATTACCATTGTTGGGGAAACCTGAGACTCAATGGGTCAGTGGCCTGCATTTAATGGTAAGTGCTAGAGAAGCTTTTAGGTTTCTTATTCTGGAGTTCAAATCAGTGTGAAGGCGAGATTCCAGGCCCTCCTATGGTGACTATCAAATTGCCAAATTGCATTGGTTTTGATCGTCCAAAGGAAAAACTTAATTTGAAATCGAATAGCTCTGTAGCACTGTCATTGTCTTTGATATGGGCCTCCCTCAAATGAGAACCTTGCAGAATTATAGAATTTGTTGAAAAGGTAGAAATGTGTGGGTGAAAGCTGTCCACGTGCTGTGTCTGTACATTTAGGAGTAAATCGCAGTGCTCTTCCTGCTGTTCAGGACTCTGTCTGTTGACATTAAAATGTCCTCACAACTTATAAAAATCATTAAGGATTCCATTTGCACTTCCCTGGTGGGAAGTTAATAAATAAAACCATGCCAGCCAGTGTACATTTCAAATATTTACAATACTTTATTTCTCTCCAGGCAGTACTCTTGCAGTATGCCTCTGAGAAATTAGTGTAGACACAGAATAGCCTTCGCCAAGGCTGGCATTTTATTAAGGAAATCTCAGTCACTTCTTTCTCCATTGTCCCCCAGAACATTGATATCGTTACCTCTGATGCCCATGGCAGGGATTAAAGAAGGGAAAGGAAGAGAAGAAAAGGAAAGGGAGGGGAAGGCAGTGGTCAGGGAGAGGAAGGGAAGAGAAGGAAAGCGGTGGGAGTACTGGACAACAAGGGAAAGGGAAGGGAGGGGCAAAAAGTAAGTGGCATTTAGCAGTTGCTTAGTAAATATTTACACTGAACCCAGCCTCCACTAACACACTTCCGTTCCGAATCTCAACTGAATTGTAGTTTCAGTAACAAGGGGCAAAGTGATACCAATAACGATGGCTTGTAAGTATTCTATATGAAAGAAAAATACAGAGAAAGCAATCTTTAATGCTACTAAAGATCACTCCCTGACAAATGAAAGATTAAAGATTGACATGAAGACGCTTTCTGAACAGTAAAAGTTGTGAAATGATGGGGAAGGGTAGTGGAAATGGTTTTAGAATTTCTTTCTCAGAAGAATTTTTAAAACTTGAATACATTATTACCTTCCTGGGATGGTTAAAAGAGGCCCAGTTGAGGGTGGGAAGCAATCGATCCTTAAAGACAAGTCTGACTCCGTGGAGACCTTAGCTGGAGGGAAGGAAACGTCACAGACAATGGGGGTGAGGGTGAGAAAAAGAGATGGAAAGAGAAATCAAAGGAGAGTTTCTTGCTTAGGCTCAAGCTGTGTACTAGGTTAACATGCTGGGATTCCGCCCCCCACACACACACCTTTGATCACCAGGTATCAATCTGTATCAATCTGGAAATGTATCCCCTGGTGTCATCTAGCACCAGCACCTGGAGCTGAATGGTTATGTCACTGAACTCATCACTGTTCTCAAATGGCAGGAATCACCACGGTGCTGACCATGTCCACGATCCTCTCTGGGGTGAGTGCCTCCATGCCCCAGGTGTCCTACGTCAAGGCCGTGGACGTGTACCTGTGGGTTAGCTCCCTCTTTGTCTTCCTGTCAGTCCTTGAGTACGCAGCCGTGAACTACCTCACCACAGTGAAAGAGAGGAAACAATTCAAGAAGACAGGGAAGGTATTGCCTTGTTTTGACTGTTGTATCCTTTCTGGAATGTGAAAAAGACTATCCTCATCTATGCCCTCTCCTGACAGCATTGCAACCCTTGTATGAAGTCCATGTGCCTTGGCAAGATGCAAGTTTATGGGGTGATGACAATTTGATATTGAATTTTATTCTTTCTGCTCTGTGCTGGTTGGTTTCCTCAGCATCCTCATTCACCTTTGCCAAGAGATTTTCTGTGTGAGGAACTTCTCTCAGTGTGCTCCCCTCCACTGACTCTAACCCTTGAAAAGAAGGGGTTGATGTACAAATCACATCCTTTCAAGTAGATGATGATGATGATAATAATAATAGCTAACATTTAATGAGTGTTTCTTATATATTGGCTTTGTGCTAACCATCCAACATATTATGTCTTTTAATTCTCAAAGTAACCCCAAGAGGTTGGTACTTTATCACCTTCGTTTTACGGAGGTGAAATAGGAGCAGATGGGAGAGTAACTTGACCAAGGCCCCACAGCTTAAGAGGAATCAGGATTTGCATCTGGAGCACCCTGACTCCAAAGGCTGTGCTCTCAACCAATCAATGATAGCTCTCCCCCAAGAGCTAGGATTTATTTTTCTTTCCTAGTCACTCGGGAGAGTGGGAGAGCATGAGGGAAGGTTCTTCTCTTCACAGTGTACTGGGAATAAGGTGCGTTCTGGGCCCTAAATGTTATCACATGTTTCTTGTGACATTACTTTATCAATCTGGATAGATTGCTCTCTACCTGCTTCATTTCACAAAGGGGTGGGGCACCAACTTCCTGTTATTATGAGAACTGACACATGATATTTTACTTCAGAAACCTAACTGATCAAATTAATTTGTTTGCTATATATATGTGTGTGTGTATATGTGTATATATATATATGTGCAATTTTAATGTGATATATTCACACTCATTTAAGAAATTCTTATAATGAGTACTTATACACATCCAAAACATTATTTAATATTTTTTATACTTCTAGTGAGAGTATTTCATACTTTTCAGAGCATTTTTATATCCTCTTCTCAAACTGAACCCTCATATCAACTCCATGATGTAGGCCTTGCGGAGATGATTACCTCTGTTTTTAAACTGAAGCAGCAGAGTTTTAGTGACGTAAAGTGATCTGCCAAGAGATCCACAGCCAACAGAGCTGCAATCGCAGTTCAGATCTCCTGTAATGCTACTTCAGTCTTTTATTTCATATCCTTTGAGTCAAAGCTGTCATAGAAACTGATTTTGCTTCATTGCAGATGCTTTAGTTTCTTTTGTTAAGACAGCAAGGAAGTATGAGTCTCTGTCACGTACATACCCACAGTGACCGCTAGGCAGGCGTGAGAAAATCAGGAGCTTTTAGACGAGTATGCAGTAATCGGCATGTACGCATCACCTGGGATTTGTTAAGATTTTCGTTCAGTAGGTCTGGGGTGGGAGCTGAGGGTCTGCATTTCTAAGCCCCGGCTGTTGCCAATCCATAGCCACACCGTGAATAGCAATGATTAGATATAAGCTGTGAAGTGAAAGAGAGAAATGTGTGATGACGAGAAGAATTTTGTTCTTGCTTTATTTTGTTTTGTTTTGTTTTCATGTGGGGAGTGGTGAACCCAAGACAGAGGCACTGTAGTAATTTCGGCCGCCTCTACGGAGTCCTTTGACTCCTCACCTCCACCCACCCCACCACAAAACACATGTGCTCACACTACCTGCATGTTTTTTTCACTTGATCGGGTTGTTCACAATCTTCTGTGTACCCCAGAAGATATTCTTTTGAATTAATAAGCATTGTTCACTTTAAAAATTATGTTTTATTTTCAATTGTAGTAAAATATACATAACGTAGAACTTGCCGTCTTAATTGTTTTTAAGTGTACAGTTTCATAGTATTAAGAGTATACACATTGCCATACAACCAATCTCCAGAAAGTGTTCACCTTGCAAGATTGAAACTCTGTACCCATTAAACGACTCCCCATTTCCCCCTCCTCCCAACCTCTGGAAACCACCATTCTATGCATTCTCCTTCAAAGGTGCAATTATCTCAAAGAAATGTCCTACTTGCCCTTCATATGTTTGTGGTACAAATGAAAGAGCACAGATTTGGAGTCAGAAGTGATGCCAAACCTAATATCCTAGCTCTGTGTGCCAGGCTGTCTCCTAAACCTCATTCTGCATTTGCAAAATAGTGGAATTTCTTCCCTATTACCTCACAGAGCTGTTGTGAAGATCAAATGATATAATAAACGCATTTAACATTTTTGCATACTATAAAGTGCTACACAAATGTTATGTTCTTATTGTGATTAGTGCCCAGAGCATATGCTCTGAAGGAGTAGCAGTTTTGATAGGGATAGTGGGGACAGGCTGTTTGAGATGAGAGATCTTTAAAGGGGTGGGATGCTCTGGTGAGACGCAGGGAAGAAAGATATGTCTGTAGGTTTGGGGGCTAATCAATGATACCTCTCCCCTCTGTATGTGAGTTGGGAAACCAGTTTGAGAGAGAGAGAGAGATGTAGGAGCCAGACTGATGGATGTGATAATGTTACCTTTGTTATTGGTAAAGCAGTTTGGAGAAATTGCCTTAGATCTGTGAGCAGGGGGTCCCACTAATATTTCATCGCTGTATTCAGTGTACTTACTCTCTTGGTCACTGGCGAAACTAGACAATTCAGGATTCCTCTGTGAGGACAGTCTCCTATACCTCATTGCAGAAAACGAACCTGGACACCAATGCAGATCCTAAAGTGACGCCAAAAGGGCTAAAACCACACGTGCCAGTTCCTTCTTCCAAACCCCTAGGGTAGAGTGATTGAGGGATGATGAGAAAGACCAGGAATGTTAGGCTATGGAGTTCCTCCCTGTGAAATCATGAAGTTAAGCAAAGCTCATTTCCTCCCAACACCACCATCACCACCATCACACACCTGTCCCAACCACCCCCAGATACCAAGAGATGGGAGAATAGCAAGGTCCATGGAAAATTTGTCCCTAGCATTGACCATTGCCCAGAAAGGAGAAAGGAAGCTATTTTCTTTCTTATTCTTCATCCAAATGTTCTCCTAATTCTAGGACTTAGAACTCAGTCTAAAACCATCAGATCTATACTTTAGATATAATATGCCTTAGCTTTGTACTTATTTGTAAGCTGGAGTGAAAAATTAAAGACCAGTTCTAAAACTGTTTCTATTGGAACAACCAACTTACAAACTTGTGGACATTAGCCGCCTACAGTAAATTGTGCACTGCAAAGTTTAACCAATTTTATAGATCTAGATTATCATAATGGAGAAAGAAAATGGTACCATTGCTTTTCAAAGAAGATTATTTCTTTTTTAACATACTAATGACATTTTTGTTAAAAGTGTGGATGTCCAGTGGGATGACTCAGCAGTGTTCTGAGGGGCTAGCAAAACCAAGGAGACAGTACATAGTTATTCTATCCTCAGATCCAGAGTTGGATATATTATTAGTGTTATTATTGGCTATTGGTTAGTAATTCAGTCTCAATGTTGTTTCATGTTTATTTTACCCATTTTCATTTTACTATGAAAAGTTTCTACAACTAAAACTAAAAGGGACAACATAATTCGAGTATGGTCCCTGGTTAGTTTACTGACTGCACAAAATAGTCCTTATGTCTCTTGAATTCAGTAAAATATTAGGTTTTTGAGTCAGTATTGAACCAAATACATGTTTTGGCAGAATTTACTCTGCAGCCTCCAACTTGAACTATGAATACTTTCATCCAGTAGTAGCCTGTCCATATTTGTTCCTTTTTTAACTTCCCTAGAGATCAAAAAGAAATTTTGTTTTCTCAGAAAGCAATTAGTAACAGCTGCTTCCTAGACACAGCTCTGTATCAGGGAGAACCACTATCTCCCGCAGAGTAAAACCTTAAAGAAAAACAATGGTTTAGATTCAGTCAAGCAATGGAGCCAGAAAGCATTGATAACTCACTCCTTCAAAAAAATACACCAATTTCAAGTTGTTTAATTGAGCTATGTTAGTATCATTTAAAGGTACTTTTCAGCAAAAGTGGGAAGGCTTGGTCAATTTGCATTTTAAAAGGGCAGCTAAAATCATTCCCTATCTCCACCCCAAATTCAAGCAAAAATGGATCACCAGATGATATTGTTCTGTTTTGGGGCAAAAACCCCACACTGATTAGGCATGTTTTCTCTAAAGAGGAAAAACACATTGAAAAACAAGTCCAATTGGCTTATATTGCTCTTCTGATAAATCATATTCAATTTCAACTCACAGACTTAGGGCAAACAATTCATACTACTCAGAAACAAAGAGAAAAACTTGAAACAATGTTCCCTTTTGTGGAAAAAAACATTGAGTGTAACAGTCTGTCAGGCCTGGACTAAATTAGAAAACATTGACAATTATAGTTGTGATACATTTATTTGTATAATGCTCAAATATCTCTCTTTCTAAATCCCTATTAAAAATGGATGTCTAAGATGATGTTTTCCATTTATTATGAAAATGACTTTTAATCAGACACCAGAAGCAAAACCAGAATTCTATTCTTTAAAATAAGCAAACATTCTAGTATTTATTAAAACTATTTTTAAAATCTGATTGTTTAGATTTTTACTGTAATTCCAACTCCTAAAACCATATTCATGACTAACTAACAAAAGTCTTTTTGTCAGATTTCTGGAATGTACAGTATTGATGCAGCTCAAGCCATGGCCTTCGATGGTTGTTACCATGACAGTACAACTGACACGGACCAGACTTCCTTTTCTCTACACTCAGAAGAGGACTCCATGCAAGAAAGATGCACAGGCAACCTCAGCACAGATTCACCTCGGATAAAGAGAAGAAAATCGCTAGGAGGGCAGGTTGGTAGAATCATTCTGGAGAGCAACCATGTCATTGACACCTATTCAAGGATTTTATTTCCCATTGTGTACATTACATTTAATTTGTTTTACTGGAGTATTTACGTGTGAAGAGGAAATCCCAGTTGATAAAATTTGTTTTGGAGTCAGATTATGTTAAAAACAACAATAAAAACCACCAACTCTTAACAATAAATTGGATGGTACTAGACTACACTGGAGTCAGCCAGTCACTTCTCCTGGCCCAAATAAGATTTGAAAGTTAACTGATTCACATCTAGGAAAGAGTTTAAGGTCTTAGGAGAATTTGGCTCCATCAATGAGAGTCGGCATTCTGCTTGCCTCCCCCATGCCAGAAGCTGCCTTAAGGACACAGCCTTGCGATAGTAAGGGGTTACTGAGACATCTGGACTGTATACAGAGAGAGAGAGAAAGTGAGTCAGAGAGACAGACGGAGACAGAGAGCGCTGCCCAGATGCAGTCTTTATTGTTGGCTGATCATTTTTCTACAAGGAGCTGCAAATTAAATGGAGAACATGACTATATTTCAGAAGCCGTGTGGCTGACAGGGTCTTGGTGCTCCAGCCTGGTATCAGGCCTGAGCCTCTGAGGTGGGAGAGCCGAGTTCAGGACACTCGACCACCAGAGACCTCCCGGCCCCATGTAAAATCAACCAGTGGGAGCTCTCCCAGAGATCTCCATCTCAACGCTAAGACCCAGCTCCACTCAACGGCCAGCAAGCTCCAGTGTTGGATGCCCCATGCCAAACAACTAGCAAGACAGGAACACAACCCCACCCATTAGCAGCGAGGCTGCCTAAAATCATACTAAGTTCACAGACATCCCAAAACACAGAACCGGATGCAGCCCCACCTACCAGAACACAGGCACCAGTCCCCTCCACCAGGAAGCCTACACAACACACTGAACCAACCTTACCCACTGGGGGCAGACACCAAAAACAACGGGAACTACGAACCTGCAGCCTGTGAAAAGGAGACCCCAAACACAGAAATTAAGCAAAATGGGAAGACAGAGAAATATGCAGCAGATAAAGGAGCAAGGTAAAAACCCACCAGACCAAACAAATGAAGAGGAAATAGGCAGTCTACCTGAAAAAGAAGTCAGAGTAATGATAGTAAAGATGATCCAAAATCTTGGAAATAGAATGGAGAAAATACAAGAAAGTTTTAAAGAAGACCTAGAAGGACTAAAGAGCAAACAAACAATGATGAACAACACAATAAATGCAATTAAAAATTCTCTAGAAGGAATCAAAAACAGAATAACCGAGCCAGAAGAACGGATAAGTGACCTGGAAGATAAAATACTGGAAATAACTACTGCAGAGCAGAATAAAGAAAAAAAATGAAAAGAATTGAGGACAGTCTCAGGGACCTCTGGGACAACATTAATTGCACCAACATTCGAATTATAGGGGTCCTAGAAGAAGAAAAGAAAAAGAAAGGGTCTGAGAAAATATTTGAAGAGATTTTAGTTGAAAACTTCCCTAACATGGGAAAGGAAATAGTCGATCAAGTCCAGGAAATGCAGAAAGTTCCATATAGGATAAATCCAAGGAGAAACACGCCAAGACACATAATAATCAAACTATCAAAAATTAAATACAAAGAAAAAATATTAAAAGCAGCAAGGGAAAAGCAACAAATAATATACAAGAGAATCCTCATAAGGTTAACAACTGATCTTTCAGCAGAAACTCTACAAGCCAGAAGGGAGTGGCAGGAAATATTTAAAGTGATGAAAGGGAAAAACCTACAACCAAGATTACTCTACCCAGCAAGGATCTCATTCCGATTCAAAGAGAAATTAAAACCTTTACAGACAAGCAAAGGTTAAGAGAACTCAGCACCACCAAACCAGCTTTACAGCAAACGCTAAAGGAACTTCTCTAGGCAGGAAACACAAGAGAAAGAAAAGACCTACAAAAACAAACCCAAAACAATTAAGAAAATGGTAATAGGAACATATATATCGATAATTACCTTAAATGTAAATGGATTAAATGCTCCAACCAAAAGACACAGACTGGCTGAATGAATACAAAAACAAGACCCATATATATGCTGTCTACAAGAGACCCACTTCAGACCTAGGGACACATAGAGACTGAAAGTGAGGGGCTGGAAAAAGATATTCCATGCAAATGGAAATCAAAAGAAAGCTGGAATAGCAATTCTCATATCAGACAAAATAGACTTTAAAATAAAGACTGTTATAAGAGACAAAGAAGGATACTACATAACGATCAAGGGATCAATCCAAGAAGTAGATATAACAATTGTAAATATTTATGCACCCAGCATAGGAGCACCTCAATACGTAAGGCAAATGCTAACGGCCATAAAAGGAGAAATCGACAGTAACACAATAATATTAAGGGACTTTAACACCCCGCTTTCACCAATGGACAGATCATCCAAAATGAAAATAAATAAGGAAACACAAGGTTAAAATGATACATTAAGCAAGATGGAATTAATTGATATTTATAGGACATTCCATCCAAAAACAACAGAATACACTTTCTTCTCAAGTGCTCATTGAACATTCTCCAGGATAGATCATATCTTGGGTCATAAATCAAGCCCTGGTAAATTTAAGAAAATTGAAATCGTATCAAGTATCTTTCCCAACCACACTGCTATGAGACTAGATATCAATTACAGGAAAAAATCTGTGAAAAATACAAACATATGGAGGCTAAAGGATACGCTACTAAATAACCAAGAGATCACTGAAGAAATCAAAGAGGAAATCAAAAGCTACCTAGAAACAAATGACAATGAAGACACAATGACCTATGGGATGCAGCAAAAGCATTTCTGAGAGGGAAGTTTATAGCAATACAATCCTACCTCAAGAAACAAGAAACATCTCAAATAAACAATCTAACCTTACATCTAAAACAATTAGAGAAAGAAGAACAAAAAAAACTCCAAAGTTAGAAGAAGGAAAGAAATCATAAAGATCAGATCAGAAATAAGTGAAAAAGAAACAAAGGAAATGATAGCAAAGATCAATAAAACTAAAAGCTGGTTCTTTGAGAAGATAAACAAAATTGATAAACCACTAGCCAGACTAATAAAGAAAAAAAGGAGAAGACTCAAATCAAAGAATTAGAAATGAAAAAGCAGAAATAACAAGTGACCCTGCAGAAATACAAAGAATCATGAGGGATTACTGCAAGCAACTCTATGCCAATAAAATGGACAACCTGGAAGAATTGGACAAATTCTTAGAAAAGCACAACCTTCCAAGGCTGAACCAGGAAGAAATAGAATATATAAACAGACCAATCACAAGCACTGAAATTAAAACTGTGATTAAAAATCTTCCAACCATCAAAAACCCAGGACCAGATGGCTTCACAGGTGAATTCTATCAAACATTTAGAGAAGAGCTAACACCTATCCTTCTCAAATTCTTCCAAAATATAGCAGAGCGAGGAACACTTCCAAACTCATTTGACGAGGCCAGCATCACCCTGATACCAAAACCAGACAAAGGTGTCACAAAAAAAGAAAACTACAAACCAATATCACTGATGAACATAGATGCAAAAATCCTCTACAAAATACTAGCAAACAGAATCCAAAAGCACATTAGAAGGATCATACACCATGATCAAGTGGGGTTTATCCCAGGAATGCAAGGATTCTTCAATATACTCAAATCAATCAATGTGATACACCACATTAACAAACTGAAGGATAAAAACCATTTGATCATCTCAGTAGATGCAGAAAAAGCTTTTGACAAAATTCAACACCCATTTATTATAAAAACCCTCCAGAAAGTAGTCATAGAGGGAACTTAACATAATAAAGGCCGTATATGACAAACCCACAGCCAACAGCATTCTCCATGGTAAAAAACTGAAACCATTTCTTCTAAAATCAGGAACAAGACAAGGGTGCCCACTCTCACCACTATTATTCAACATAGTTTTGGAAGTTGTAGCCACTGCAATCAGAGAAGAAAAAGAAATAAAAGGAATCCAAATCGGAAAAGAAGAAGTAAAACTGTCACTGTTTGCAGATGACATGATACTATACATAGATAATCCTAAAGATGTTTCCAGAAAACTACTAGAGCTAATCAATGAATTTGGCAAAGAAGCATGATACAAAATTAATGCACAGAAATCTCTTGCCTTCCTATACACTAATGATGAAAAATCTGTAAGAGAAATAAAGGAAACACTCCCATTTCCCATTGCAAAAAAAGAAGAAAATACCTAGGAATAATTCTACCTAAGGAGAAAAAAGACCTGTATGCAGAAAACTATAAGACACTGATGAAAGAAATTAAAGATGATACAAACAGATGGAGAGATACACCATGTTCTTGGATTGGAAGAGTCAACATTGTGAAAATGACCATACTACCCAAAGCAATCTACAGATTCAATGCAATCCCTATCAAACTACCAATGGCATTTTTCACAGAACTAGAACAAAAAATTTCACAATTTGTATGGAAACTCAAAAGACCCCGAATAGCCAAAGCAATCTTGAGAAAGAAAAAAGGAGTTGGAGGAATCAGCTCCCGGACTTCAGACTATACTACAAAGCTACAGTAATCAAGACAGTATGGTCCTGGCACAAAAGCAGAAATATAGATCAATGGAACAGGATAGAAGGCCCAGAGATAAACCCACGCATATATGGTCACCTTATCTTTGATAAAGGAGGCAAGAATGTACAATGGAGAAAATACAGCCTCTTCAATAAGTGGTGCTGGGAAAACTGGACAGCTACATGTAAAAGAATGAAATTAGAACACTCCCTAACACCATACACAAAAATAAACTCAAAATGGATTAAAGACCTAAATGTAAGGCCAGACACTATAAAACTCTTAGAGGAAAACAGAGGAAGAACACTTTATGATATAAATCACAGCAATATCCTTTTTGACCCATCTCCTAGAGAAATGGAAACAAAAACAAACAAATGGGACCTAATGAAACTTAAAATCTTTTGCACAGGAAAGGAAACCATAAACAAGATGAAAAGATAACCCTCAGAATGGGAGAAAGTATTTGCAAACGAAGCAACTGACAAAGGATTAATGTCCAAAATATACAAGCAGTGCATGCAGCTCAATATCAAAAAAACAAACAACCCAATCCAAAAATGGGCAGAAGATCTAAGCAGACATTTCTCCAAAGAAGATATACAGATTGCCAACAAACACATGAAATGGTGCTCAACATCACTAATCATTAGAGAAATGCAAATCAAAACTACAATATGGTATCACCTCACACCGGTCAGAGTGGCCATCGTCAAAAAATCTACAAACAATAAATGCTGGAGAGGGTGTTGGGAAAAGGGAACCCTCTTGCACTGTTGGTGGGAATATAAATTGATACAGCCACTATGGAGAACAGTATGGAGGTTCCTTAAAAAACTAAAAATAGAACTACCATACAACCCAGCAATCCCACTACTGGGCATATACCCTGAGAAAACCATAATTCAAAAAGAGTCACGTACCACAATGTTCACTGCAGCTCTATTTACAATAGCCAGGACATGGAAGCAACCTAAGTGTCCATCAACAGATGAATGGATAAAGAAGATGTGGCACACATATACAATGGAATATTACTCAGCCATAAAAAGAAACGAAATTGAGTTATTTGTAGTGAGGTGGATGGACCTAGAGTCTGTCATACAGAGTGAAGTAAGTCAGAAAGAGAAAAACAAATACCATATGCTAACACATATATATGGAATCTAAAAAAAAAAAAAAGTGGTCATGAAGAACCTAGGGGCAGGACGGGAATATAGACGCAAACCTACTAGGGAATGGACTTGAGGACATGGGGAGGGGGAAGTGTAAGCTGGGACAAAGTGAGAGAGTAGCATTGACATATGTACACTACCAAATGTAAAATAAATAGCTAGTGGGAAGCTGCTACACAGCACAGGGAGATCAGCTCAGTGCTTTGTGATCACCTAGATGGGTGGGATAGGGAGAGTGGGAGGGAGGCTCACGAGGGAGGGGATATGGGGATATATGTATACATATAGCTGATTCACTTTGTTATACAGCAGAAACTAACACAGCATTGTAAAGCAATTATACTCAAAGATATTTAAAAAAAAAAAAAAGAGTCACAGGCATGCATACTATGGAAAAACAGTTTCCATAGGGAAGGGCTTTGTAACTGCTTCATCTAGATTCTCCTTGCTTTCTAAATGTAAATTGTCTGCATTTAACTGAGGAATAAAGCTGGACTATCACAGTAATTCCAGGAGAGTCTGTTCCTTAGTGCTAGATTACCTAACAGTGCTGAATCCCTCTGAGGTAGAATATCAGCATCAAGGTGGCACCATGGTCACTCACACAGCTGAGATTCCCATGAAGAGCCTCCTTCTTCTATCTCCAATCAATTCTTTCATCTTATTTTACTATTAAGTTTCATATGTTATAGACACCAAGGGGGGACAAAAAATCTAAACATCACTCAGTCTTCCCATCCTAATGTTAAATTAATACATTAATCTTCAATAATAGCATCTTGTAGTTATAGCTTTCATAGCTTTTTGGAGGTATTTAATTAGTTATCTTTGTTCACCAAATGTTTATTGACCTCCTACACGTACTAGGTTTTTTATTAGGTGTTATGTACTAAAAAATGAATACAAAATGACATTCCTGCCATCAGTGAGTGCACAGCATAGTAGGAACAGTGAAATGGCAGCTACAATAAATAATAAATGTAATGGATGTTAAAATAGAGGTATATACACTACACTACCTGGGTTCTGAAAAGGGGATATCAAAAGAAGGGAAAAAACATCCATGAAGGGATGTGGACTCTCAATTTAAAAGCAACTGAAGATGCTTCCAGACTTGGTATTGAGTGAAAAAAATTGAATGAAATTTATGTATCCCGTAGCAATCTTTAGTAACTTTGGTTGAACCAAGTAAATCAGGTCAAGTGGGTATTAAATAAATGTTTGGTAAGTAGAAAAACCTCCAATGATCAGCATTCATTTTGTAGATTGACAGTTTGCATGCTTTTGTGTTGAGTATTTGTGAAAAAGATTCCATTTACAGATAAGTTCTTGATAGGAAGTATGAAATATTTCCCATCCTATTTTGATTTCTGGGATTGAATTAAGGGAAATAAATTAAACGGTGTATTACTTTCAGTGTCTTGCCATTTATTTTACCATAAAGTGAACTAAAATGATTTGAATTATTTCATGCCAGGTGAAGAGACAAATAATGTCCTGCTTGTTTACCAATAACATTGGTTTCGGTTCTCTATTGTGAATAACATACTGTTCTAGAAACTTATTTTCCTCTTGGGTGCAAAAGATTTAAAGGCAAATTCTTTCTCTATTATGACTTCCCTCATGGGCAGGCTAATTCTGGGATACTTCATTCTATTTTCTTAATACAACTTTTTCAGTTCTTTCAAAACTTTCCAAGGATTATATTTTTCTAGGAAACTGTCCAAAATTGAGCTAATATAATTTATTTTAAAACTTTCTCTGTTTAATTGGAAAAACCATAAATATAATTTATAAGTATTCATTTAATAGTTTTTAAGCTTGACTTAAAGGGGGTAAAATTTTCTAGGATTATATTTTCAAAATCTAGAACAGATTAATATCCTATGTGGTTCTTTGGGAATTTGTAGCTATTATTTAAGCAAAATACTACAGTTGGATTAACATTTCTACTTCTGATATACTCTGTATATAATCGATGCAAAAAAAAAAAAAAGACAAATCTGCAAATGAACAGAATAAATCTGCACAATTCCCTTCTTCTGAGTCTCCGGTTTTTCAGACATTGCTTTCTTTCTTCCATTTGATCTATAACGTTCAGGACAGCTAACACTTCCGTTGGGCATATTCATTGCACAATTTTAAATGCATCATTGTATACATTTGGCAATATAGCCCAGAAAAATGGGTCTCTATCACAGGACACATACACTTGGCATTCCTCTTGAGGGGCATTAATGCACAATTGTTGGCCAAGCAAACGTAACTTTTGTTAATGTCTAGAAACACAGTCATTGCATTCTTCAGTAATAAATGTCTAAAATATATTTACTGCTCAAGAGCATTAATTAGAGCGTTCACAATAAGCTCCTAGGATTTTAGCTCACTTTCTTCGCAAATCGGTGGCTTGTTGAAGATGGTGAGGACAGAACTGTTCCTGTGAGCTTTGTTTCTGCTGGGGAGCAACAACATTCCTGGTTTGCTTCTTATTTCATGAAGAATGAAATCACAGCTACCTGGGAAATCTGTGAGTGACAGACAGCATATAATAGTTATCTCATTGTGATTTTCACTTCATTTACTGATTACAATCTGGAACAGACTGTGTGTGATTGTTCACTGAGGGATAAGCTTGGATAAAATGTGAAGATTTCAGAAAATAGGTTGCTTTCCAAGATTAAGAAAGAGCCAGCCAGCTCTATAAACTGCCTAAATATAGAAATGGGCTATTTTATCAGGACTGCTCTGAAAAACCTATGAAAAGATATATTTTAACTTAAGTTTATTGTTTTTGTTCTGATTACAAAAGAAATACAATTTCATTATAAAAATTAAAAATACCAGTTGGCAAAAAAACAAAACAAAACACTCAAATAGTTCACATTTTAATGAATATTCTTAGAGTTTTTCTATGCATAACATATATTTTTCTAATGAAATCATTTTGTATATATCTTCATTTATTAATGTAAACCCTTATGTCATACCAAACACTGCTGGGGATACAGTAACTGAAGATGAACACCCCCTGACTTATTGAACATATATTCTACTTGAAAATGTGTCTAAACTGTGCCATTTGTAGCCAGATTTTCCTCCTTGGATCATAAACAATATTTTTTTCAATTTGTTTATTTTTTTTCCATAGACAACTATGCCATTTTTTCCTGCAAACTAATTTTTATACGTGCAGAGCAGCCCACTGAATGAGTGCACCGTGGTTTACTTAACCCATCTCCTCCTGTGGGACATTTGTTTTATTTCCCATTGTGTGCCGTTATAATGGGTTGCAGTTAGTAACATAAAGAATATTTAGAAGTGAAATTATTTTAGAACAAATGAAATTTCTAGCCCTATCCAAATTTCAGCATTTATTGTCTTTATAAGAATCCCTATTTGCTACTAGAATCTGCCATGTCAGACTCACCTATTTGTCCAGAAGCTCTGGAGTATTGATTACTGTAACTAAAGGAACTTTTTTATTTTTAGTTCATTTTCCCCCCAAAGCAGAGCCTTCATATATGTATATATATGAATATATATCCACTGGCATTCCTTTTATATAAAAGATGTTTCAGCATTGTATAAAATGCTTATATTAAAGCAGTCCTATTTGTTGAAATCCTGCTTCCTTGCATGACGGCTATCCCCACCACAAACCATCTTTGTAAGTAGAAGAATAACTGAGATTGTAAATAGTTGCATATGAGTTGCTACAAAATCATAATTTATGGTTACATTGTCTTAATCCTTGCAGGTGGGTTAGTTTTAATGTGTAAGGTCTCATTTTATTTTGTACCACTCATAAGCCTGTTCAAATCACACACATGCACACACATATATATACATATAATTTTTTAACATGAAGATTAATGAGGAAAATAATTATATCTAATTCTGTTACCATACTGAAGGTCAAAATTCCAATGAAATTAAGTAACATCCTTAAAGAAGCAAGAGAAAGCGGTGGTAAGGAAATTGCTATTTCAACTACAATTCTATACCTGGTGCTACTGTTATTTCCTGGCAGGGCCTTAGGCAAAGCAGTCAGTGTTACACTCCAACTACCTCATTTGTGAATGGAGGCATCCACTCTTCCCTTGTAAACATCGTTTTAAAACACTCGATCAAATTTAAAGTCCTGCCTAATTTCAAAGTCATATCACTTTCCAACTGCAATTTGACTTCCCAAGATTTAATGAAGAACTTGAACACTTTTTTTTTTCCTCTTGTAAAGAAGTTATGGGGCTTCCCTCGTGGCACAGTGGTTAAGAATCTGCCTACCATTGCAGGGGACATGGGTTCGAGCCCTGGTCCGGGAAGATCCCACATACCGTGGAGCAACTAAGCCTGTGTGCCACAACTACTGAGCCTGCGCTCTAGAGCCCACGAGCCTAGAGCCCGGTGCTCCGCAACAAGAGAAGCCACCGCAATGAGAAGTCTGCGCACCGCAAGGAAGAGTAGCCCCCGCTCGCCGCAACTAGAGAAAGCCCACGCGCAGCAACGAAGACCCAACACAGCCAAAAATAAATTAAATTAAATTAAAAAAAGAAGTTATGAAAGACAAAATGCATGGGATAATTAAGGAGATGATTTTTTCAGCCTATTGCAACAGGAAGGATGTTCATAATTAGGAACATCTCAAAGTAAAGGAAGGGGACTGAGAAACCCGAAGAGGTAGATTAAACATGGGAGTCAGATCCACTGAGGAAGGGTAGTGGTGGGTCTTATCTCAGAATATATGAGAGCAAAATGGCCATTTCTCAGAAAACAAAATGGTGGGGGGATTTTTCAACCTTTGCTGTGCTTTCCATGAACACTGGGGCTTCAGAAAAAGTTCAACATTGTCAGTTGTTCTTCCATTTTAATCCACTGCTGAATCATAATGCTTTTTGGTCAATGATGGGGCCAAGTGACGACAGATTTCACGGTCATTGGGAAAAATTACCATAGTTTTCTTTTCAATATATAGATACTTAATTTGTTGTAGGAAAAACTGAACTATGTTTTATTATCAGTTAGGTCATATGAAGGATGAACTATTACTTTTAAACCTAGGATCAATATAATTCATTATAGAAACTTATTTATACAAGAACGCTTCAAAGGCTTTCTACAAAATTGTGCTGCTAGTTGATCACTTCTTGCCTTAGGCAATCAAAAGTATCAATGGATGAAGTTACAGTGTCATTACCAACTACTTTTAAAGCTAGTGTGAAGTAATAAGACTTTTTGAGGTTTGATGTACAAGACTGTGTCCTTTAAAAGTGACATATAAGTTCTAATATTTCCAAGCAGACTATTTGAACAAGGCATCCGAAGGATGGATATGTTGCACCCATATTCGTTTCTTCTCTTACTTCTTCAGAGAACATTAATGCAGGTGTTTCAAGCATTTTGCACTGTAAAGAAGTGTTATAAACATAAACCCACTCATCAAATACATTTTTAGAGCTATCACACCACCCCAAAATAGCTTAAAATATCTTTTGTTAATTAGGTTGTACCTTGGATGAGGTCATATTTAAATTAAATGGCGAATCAAGGTGAAAGGAGGCTCACTTGGGACCTGATAAACAGCTTTTAAATAAATACGCAATTCAGGTAGACAGAAAAGAAAGAGAAAGCTTTGTGAAAATGAGCTCAAATAATTTAATACGACTTATAAAGATAATAGGAATTTAAAGTAGGAGAGAAAAATAAGGCAAAGGAAAAGACCAAGGTGGTAGCTAAAAATGTGATGGAGCCACAAAACAAACTCCTTAAAGTCCCATATATCTTGAAGAAAGATTTGGATTTGAATGTAGAATTAATTACTTTGATTATTTTGGATAATATCCTGGTCTAGATTAATGCAATCAGACGACTATTGCTCATTTGTACAAAAGATGGTGTGTCTTTGGGCAATCAGAGCAATTAAATTGCATGTTGGTCACTAAGTAATCAATATGCCATCTTGACACAAATAACCCATTTCAAATTACTCTCTCATGACCTTATCACTTATCCCTTTTATGCAGTGAATTTACTGGTGGAGAATTTCCAGTGAGTTCTACTT
Organism: Balaenoptera ricei; assembly: GCF_028023285.1. Taxonomy (NCBI): domain Eukaryota; kingdom Metazoa; phylum Chordata; class Mammalia; order Artiodactyla; family Balaenopteridae; genus Balaenoptera; species Balaenoptera ricei. Next base: position 115,718,554 of record NC_082642.1, read on the forward strand.
GGTTACCCATTTATCATATTTCTTCCTGAACCATAGTTTTACGTGAAACAGTTGGAACTTGTTGGAGGTACAGGTAGAAAATGGCTGTATTTTTCATCAATTATTGTCAAACATGCTTTATTAGCTATTCCTTCTCTGCCCCTTGCTGACTTCTCAGGTGAATCCCATTGCTTTTTGGATACTTTGAATTATCAATCAATCAACAAGCACATACATACATACAAAATACTCACTTTGATAACAATGATAATAATTTTCAGTTATAATGCCTAGACTGATTCAAGTCTGTTTTCCCTTCTCCCAGCTCAGGCCTGCACCCTGAACTGAGGAAACGGCCCAAGGAAGAACGTAGAGTCTACTCTTTAATACACACCTCTCTCCCACCCTCCTCCATTCCACCAGGTTTAGGGGCAAGGAATGGATGGGGAGGATTAGGGAAAGAGTTGGCAAATCTTCTACTGAAATGACTTGTATTTTAGCTTAGTTTGCTGATGTCCTCTGGTTGGCAGGTCGGGTCTGCTTCCCGGGCGTGCAGTCAGTGCCCTCACACAGGGCCTCACCCTTGGAGTTTAATGCTCTGCAGTTGCTGTCTTATAGTTGTTAATAATGTCATCTGAATTTGTTTTTCAAGTGAAGTCTTTTGTGCAGTTCTGCCTCCCTCCCTGTGAGATGGGTTCTGGACCTCGCTTTCCTGGCCCCCTCTCCCTGCCCCGCCCGAAGCCCACGGCTGCCCTCTGCCCCTGTCCGAAGCCTCACAGATGCAGGGTGTGTTGGGTCGGGGGGCACATCCCACACCCTGTAACCACCCTGGGCAGGTAGCACCTTGGTGTGTTTGGAAGGTGACTGGACTAGAGCAAGGCTCTCACTACCCCAGCCCAGGTGAGGAGTGTTCCCTGGGTGGAAGGTTGCAATCTCCTGAGCTTTGCTGGTTTGCTGTGGATTGGGGCCATGACCAGTGCCTCAGGGATTGGTTTCTCTGCCCCTGGCCAGGGCACAGCAGTGCTGGACCAGAGGTTAGCAGGTGGGGGACCTCGACAGCCTGTGGGGCAGGTGCTCCTGGGCATACATCGGTCCAAGTGGCACTGAAGGGCCCTCCAGTGCTCCTGAATGTCTGCACTCACCTTTCAAGTATTCCTATGCTCCCTAGAGCGTGACACTAAATAGCAAATTGAAAACACTGCCATCATAGTGAAGAGAGAGGCTGCAAAAGAAAGGAACCATTTTATACCTTAGAACCTTTAATGACACTTTTCCCCTACCTTTGGAACAAGGAGCTCCACGTTTACATTTCACACTGAGGCCCACCAATTATGTAGCTGGCCTTGATAACGGGTGTTCAAATGTTGAAGCTTTCAAGGGATGCAGGTGAAGGTTCTTTTGGAGGTCTACACACTAGGCTGCATTAAAATTAAACTTGAGATCTCTGACTGACCTCCTGCGGCCCCATACCTCCTTTCCTGTCCATGCCAGTGGACCCCACTGCTTCCTAATGCTTGGCCTTCATCACCTGCTACGTCACTCTCTTTGGCACGGTACCTCCCGATGGACCAAGCCCAAGTATTGATACTTTCCTCAGCACCCCCTCCACCCAGAGGATACTCAAGGGTCCTTGGCAAGACAAAGGGTGATAGAGCAGTTTCCTCATGCTGCCTTTAGGCCTCAGAGTGCCGCCCCCTTCAGGATCCTCCCGGCAAGAAGCAGCCACTTGTGTCTGTCCACAAACCCTCCCCCAGCTCCCACAGCCATGTCTCAGGGATCCAAGAACTTTGTAACTACACCGGGCTCTTCTTTGATAGCAGCCCCAGGACAGACCAGCAGGTTCACAGCTCAGCAAGCAGCAGGTCAGGTACTCCTCTGCAGATGCCCCCAGTCTCTCTGCTGGGCTCTGGAGTCCCTGTCACTTGGCTTGGGGGAGGAAGAGAAATGCTACAGCAATCTCCACTAGTCTGATGATCTTCTATTCCCATATATTCCCTACTGCCACAGATTGCCCTTCAATTTCCAGTCTTCTCTTTACATACTCTGAATGTGGGTGATGGTCATGGAACCTATTTTAGTGAGTCCTATAGGGCAATGTTGAGCACCTCCTCTGGAGAAGTACAGAATGTAACTGCAGCATAGTGTGAGGTTAAAAGCTGGGTAGGGGTTACTACTAACACAGTAGTTCCCCACAGAGAAATTACGGAGGGGCTAGAGACATTTTAGGCTGTCACAAATTGGGTGTGGGCGCTACTGGCATCTAATGGGTAGACGCTGGGGGTGCTGCTACAATGCATAGGTCAGCCCCATACAAGAAAGAATTACTGGCCCCAAATGTCAGTAATGCCCAGGTTAAGAAAGCCTGCTCTAAAGCCAGACTGACTAGATTAAAATCTTGGTTCTACCTCTTATTACTCTGTGACCTTTTTTTTTTTTTTTTTAAACATCTTTATTGGAGTATAATTACTTTACAGTGTTGTTAATTTCTGCTGTATAACAAAGTGAATCAGCTATATGCATATATATATGTATATATATATACATATCCCTCTTGCATATCCCTCCCACCCTCCCTATCCCACCCCTCTAGGTGGTTGCAAAGCACCCAGCTGATCTCCCTGTGCTATGCAGCTGCTTCCCACTAGCTATCTATTTTACATTTGGTAGTGTATATAAGTCAATGCTATATAAGTCAATGCTACTCTCTCACTTCGTCCCAGCTTACCCTTCCCCCTCCCCATGTCCTCAAGTCCATTCTCTACGTCTGTGTCTTTATTCCTGTCTTGTCCCTAGGTTCATCAGAACCTTTTTTTTTTTTTTTTTTAGATTCCATATATATGTGTTAGCGTACAGTATTTGTTTTTCTCTTTCTGACTTACTTCACTCTGACAGACTCTAGGTCCATCAACCTCACTACAAATAACTCAATTTCGTTTCTTTTTTATGGCTGAGTAATATTCCATTGTATATATGTGCCACATCTTCTTTATCCATTCACCTGTCAATGGACACTTAGGTTGCTTCCATGTCCTGGCTATTGTAAATAGAGCTGCAATGAACACTGTGGTATGTGACTCTTTTTGAATTATGGTTTTCTCAGGGTTTATGTCCAGTAGTGGGATTGCTGGGTCATACAGTAGTTCTATTTTTAGTTTTTTAAGGAACCTCCATACTGTTCTCCATAGTGGCTGTATCAATTTACATTCCCATCAACAGTGCAAGAGGGTTCCCTTTTCTCCACACCCTCTCCAGCATTTATTGTTTGTAGATTTTTTGATGATGGCCATTCTGACCGGTGTACTCTGTGACCTTTGACTAATAACTTAGTCTCTTGGTGCCTCATTTTCCTCACATGCAAAATGAGGATAACTGTAGCATCCTTCTCATAGATTTTTGTATGGATTAGTAAGTTTGAGTACAAATTTTAAAAACTGCCTGGAAAACGGTAGGTGCTCAACAAAAGTATTATGATTGTCTCTTGTTTTTGGGCATTAACTGAAATTTCAAGTGAAAATCCCATTAGGTATACTCCTATACAAATTATTTCATCACAGTTTATGCATTCATTTTTAGAAATATTCGTTACTGGCTGCGATTATTGTTAGTTTGGACAAGTGTTGGGTAAGGGTAAACTTTGTTCCCATTTGTTCATGTGTCCCTTGATCATCAGAAAGAGCTTCTGGTTTCAATCATCTTAACAGAATGAAATAAGGACTTTCTTTGTGACCCCTTTGCCTGTCTACAGAGCTATGAAACGCACAGGCCAGAGCAGAGGTGAGCAATTGATCCCCTGACAACTCCTTGTAGCCTCCCCACCCAAAAGTCCTGATAATGAGTCAAAAGGAGAGAGTGTTAGGCCGAAATTACTCAAATAATTACTTTTGTTCTTTTCTTCTACAGCCACACTCGCAAGAATTTCCAGCATCCTTTTAAATCAGGATTAATTCTCTCTCCGGGAGCAACACGATATTAATTATAGTTGACTTAGTACAAAGCAGCACAGTGTAGCAGAGAGCCCCAAAGGGCAGCGATGGAGAACCTGGACCGCTAGCTCCCTAAACCTGGGCAGCTCACTTACCCCATCCGGGCCTCAGTTTCTCCATTCATTAAAGGAACAGGGGGGTACTAGAGTACGTACCCAAATCCTGAGTCTCATCCCGCCCCAATTCAAGAAAAACCCTCATTTTATTTCATTTAGCACCAGAGAAAAAAATGTGCGGGCTTTAACTCCCAACATAACCCTGCATCCGGGAGCTAGAAGCAACCCACCTCCCACCCGCTGCGGGCCGGCTGGCGGGCGTGGAGACGGGCGCCCAGCAGGAGGGGCCGCCGGAGCGTGCGCACGTCGCGCAGCGCTGCGCCGCCCCGCCCCGAACCCACGCCGCCGCCCGCTTGGCTCGCGGCCGCGCGCAACAGGCAGAGCCCGGTGAGTGGAGTGGTCCAGGCCCTCCGTCCCCGCCACTGCTATGTGGGGTGGTGCTCAACTTCCGGGCGCCCAGGCGCGAGTGTGGGTGGAGCAAGGTCGGGGTTGCGGGGGACCGCAGGGCTCGGGGCGGGAGCTTCGGTGCTGCCGGGCCCCGGCCGGCGGACGCTGTTGGTTTCGGGACGAGGGACGCGCGCCGACGCGCTCGACGATTCCGGGCACGGGAATAGTGGGCACGCTGGGTCTGGTGCCGCCCAGGGTCGCGGATGGCCAGGGCACCAAGAGTAACCACGTGCTCGGCCGGTGGTCTTGAGACGGGACGAGCACACGTAAAGTTTGGAGGTTTGCAGGGAGGGTGATGCAGGCCTTGGCCCCGCGCGGCGGGCTGTCTGGGAGCGCCACGTGGGCTGTCCTCCCGGGCGGCCGGGCGGGCCTAGGAGACCGGCTTTACAGCAGGGAAACCTGAAGTGCGGGCGGGAGAGCTGCGTCTTTCTCGCCCCACCGTAACTTTAAAACGACAGCCTACCCTCCCTTTCTTTCATTTGTCACCGAATATTTGTAGAACGGCTGCTCGACTGTAGGGTCGTCCATCAGGTTAATAAGACCAGGTTGTTCACTGTGTTTTCAGGAAGTATTGGCCTGGGAATCGCAGGCTCTGATTACTCCAATAATCAGCTGTAAATTCGGCACCGGGCCTTTGATTTCACTGGGCTCATCTTTAAGTGGAAAAGCCTGATTTATCCAGCTTCTAACACCATCGCTTGGATAGTTTTGCCTCTCTGCCCTCATCCTTTGTAACCTCAGGGTTACTAAAATACATTAATGAGGTTCAATCCATTATTTCTAAAATAGAATTAAAAAGATAAGTGCCGATCACAGCTTTAGGTCAACAGGAGAACCACTTTTCCCTCTCTGAACTGATAAACATCAATGCAGGCCCAAAGGAAATGTTCTAAGTCAGCCTAGGCAACCTTGTTACAGGCAATATATCGTTTCTGTCAGTTTGTGTGTGTTTAACTGAGCTGAGTTTGCCTATGATCCTCCTCTACAGTTAGTGGATCTAAAATTCTCCTGCGGAGAACTGTTACTTTTCTTTTTTAACTTTTTTAAAACTCTGTTACTGCAGATTTCTGGGCTCAGCTACCAGAAGTGCTAGTCCAGTAGGTTTGATATGGGGCCCAGAAATTTGCATACTAACAAGCTTTCCTGGTGATTTGACTACACTTTGTAAAACACAGCTCTGGAGATTATAAAGACACACCTCCCTCTCCTGGTTGGTAATGACCTCTGATGGCTAAGGTGCCTTTCAACTCTGACCTTACTGTTGAATACTCAAGCTACAGCTGCCATCAGAAGAATAATCCCCACTGAACAAACCATCTGTTTTCCCCTAACTCTGTTTTGTGTAAGGCTTTTGAGATTTTTTTTCTCTAAAATTGTATACAAAAGATGAAAAAGGGAAAAAAAATTAAGCAAATGTTTATTGAGGACCTCCTATGTGCCCTGCTCTGTGCTAGGCTCTGAAAATGTGCAGATAGTTGTCCTGTGTTAAGACTTCTGGTCAGTGAATATTACCATAGAAAAGAAAGTTAGGACGCTTAAAAATATAAAGGCTTTGTTTGTATTTGTTGCCTGTAGAATGGGTATCACTGTTGATTTTCTTGTGGAGTTTAATCCTTCAAAGTTGTTTAGATTAGTTGCTGGTTTTCATCTGTGGGCAGTTAGTAAAATATGAACCTTGAATCTTTTAACTTAATCTTTTTACCTTTTAACGCTATGGTCAACTTAAGTTGGAAACAATTGCTTTTTAAAGGCTTGCTTTTTTTCCCCCCTGTAACTTATAAAAATACTTACTCTAACTGCTGTTTGGGTGGTCTGTGAGATTCAGAGGCAGGCTTGTGTTTTTTCCAGATAAAGCATTCTCTTGTTTAGTTCCTATAAAAATCAGGCTGTACTTTTCCAGATAAAGCATTCTCTTGTTTAGTTCCTATATTTCTTACATTACAAAACACACTTTTTTTTTTTTTTTTTTTTTTTTTTTACTTTTTATGTTTCTGAAATTGTGATGCAGCTTACTATTTTGTAAGTTTAATGTGGTGTAGTATGTCATCTGTTCTCCTCTCAACCTCCCAAAAGCTGTTAAAAAGAATGGTTGTCTTACAGTATGGGTAGTGTGAGAATCAGAGAAATAGTATGTTTGCCTAATAACCTCTAAGCTGGGTTCCAATTAACTGAGCCTCAAATCATTTCAAAATGAACACATAGAAACAATAAATGATGTAACTTTTGGCAGTAAAAGTCGTGAAATTCATAGTCTAACAAAAGCATTTGTTATGCACTGTTATTTATTTTGTTACTGATTGTAGATGGGAAATATGCTTCAAGTGATTTTATTTTTGGCTTAAGTATTTTGCACACTTTGTTTCACCACACTTCCTGGTGAATATGCTTATACTGTATTCATATACTGTGCTTGAGGAAAACAAGCCTTTTGTTTGCATCTTCCTGCTGCTCACATCCCTTAAATAAATTTTAAACTGACCAATTGTGAGGGATAAGAAATGTGTAGCTGAATATGAAATTACGTTTTCATTGATGAACACCTTTAATGATACAAACCTTCTGAGGCAACCTAACAGTTTTTAACAATTAAATGTGAGCAGTGTATCCCGGGTCCCCAACACCATCCCCAGGGTTAGTGATTTGCTAGGACTCACAGCTGATTTATTACAGCAGATGGAGACCAAGTGCTTCATTGCTGCAGCAGCTAGTTGTGACAACATGTGTGAAATGCTGCCAACCAGGGAAGCTCATTAGACACTCAATGCCCAGGGTTTTTATTGGGGGCTCATCATGTAGGACCTTCTGCCTGGCATGTATCAAAATTCCAGACACCCAGAAGGAATGCAGGTGTTCAGTATAACCTGCATTGTTTGTCCAAACCTCTTAGACACAGTGAGTCCCTCTTTTCAGTTAATGGTGGTGGGAACACATCTGAAATCTTAGTTCCCAGACCTGACATGCACCACATGCTGACCTTTCAAAGGATAGCAGGTAGCTCCTTTCTGCACAAGCAGTGCTGTCTACTGAATCTTTTCGTATCTCTTGTATTTCTACATCACTTCTGGGCTCCAAGTACTAGCAGTACTTTGTCTCACTGAAGCTTTGATTCTTCAGTTGAGAAAGCACGCTGGTCTGTTTAACTTAAAAGGAATAAGAAACATTTTCAGAAAATGTGTCTCACTGATAATATATCCTAAGACATTAAAGTTTTTTTTTTCCAAAGTTTAAGAAAAAAGCTTAAGCCCTTACCCCTTCAACGCAAGCTTTTAGTATCAGTTTGTGTTAGTTTCCTACCATGGTCCTGTGTTTCCTGCCAAAAGCACTGGACCTTTTGAAGGAACTGAGCTATTTGTGGGTACAATATTTAGAAGCTAAAATGAAGCCACTAGAGAGTTTTAAACAGCGCCCCCTTATCCACGGCTGACAACGTCCCAAGACACCCAGTGGATGCCTGAAACCGTGGATGGTACTGAAGTCTGTATACACGGTGCTTTTTCCCTATTCACAAATAGCTATAACAAAGTTTAATTTATAAATTAGGCACAGTAAGAGAATATCCGAATTGCCAGCCATCATTACTCTTGCACTTTGGGGCCATCATTATCAAGTAAAATAAGGGTCACTGGAACACAAGCTTTGTGATACTAGGACAGTCAATCTGATCACCAAGACGGCCACTAAGTGACTAATGGGCTGGGTACACTAGACAGAGGGATTAATTCTAAATTTATTTTCTAGGTTTATTCTGAATTTATCAGTTATAAATTTGTAAGTTAGTTGTTGCAATGTGTAACACATTGTTCAGGTGCCTACTTCCCAGGCCAGACCATTAATTCTACTCACTCCATAGTGTAGCTGAAATACAGCTTAGTTATAATGACAAAAGAGCAGAAAACTGTGTGCTTGCAATTCTGATAGCCCAACAAAATAGAAGAGCATAACATTTGTAAATAAGTTATTGGTCTCTGGGAAAAATTGGTTTTTATAAGCACAGTGGTTCTTAACCTTTTTTGGGGATGGGGACTCTTTTAAAAATCTGGTAAAAGCAATGGACCTACCCCCTTTCCCAGAAAAAAAATTTACTTTAAAATAGCATTTTGCAGTTTCAGGAAATTCATATAATTTAAGTTCATACATTCTTGAACTGCAGATGCAGGAGGACACCTGCATTGTAAACGTGAGGACAGTTGTGGTTTGAGGCAGTTCTGAGAGACCTTTGGCAATACTCAGGGGAGTCGATTCTCTTGCTACTCGAGTGTGGTCTGTGGCCCAGCAGTAGCGTCACTACCTGTGGGCTTGTTAGACATGCAGAATCTCAAGTCCCACCTGAGCCCTAGGCGGCCAGGGGATGTGTGTGCACGTGAAGGCTGGAGGGAGGAGAGCTTTGTTAGAAGTTAATGACGTTGCCATTTTATTATGTCTTATTTTAGTTAAAAAGGTAGAGCTTTTAAAAGCCTTGAGATATAACAATCTTTACCCTTCACTTTCAGCCCCCAATTAGTTTTCTGCTTTATTTTTATTTTTCTGGTAAAGTGGCAATTTTTAGGAATAAGCTGAGGTTTGGAAGTGAGGCAATTCAGGTGCTTAAGGACCTGGGAGCAGGCAGCTTCTTGCCCCAGCCATCAGGTGGCACCTCTGGCCCAGGTGGCCTCCAGGACAGCAGCTGGGGGTAGTGCTTTGGTGGGGAACACCTGGCCGTGGGCAGCTCTTGGTGGTTCTTGAGTCAAGTATTTATAACTCAGAGTGCTTCTAATTCGATTTGGGATCTGGTGCTGAGTAAAGCCAACTTTAAGATTTCCACTTTGCTGTGTCAATGGCCACAGGCTAAAACTGTGACTAGGAACTGCTGAGATAGTTGAATCATTTAATTTGGGATAATTATACCTTCCAATAAGTAATGAATTCCATGACTTAGTGCTTGTGTACAAGAAAAACATGCCTTCCTTTCTGTGAATATGTGATCTGCATAGTGTTTGAGGCTGAATCATATCTTGGAAGAAATGGTGTTGGCTTCAGGCTGTATCTTATTCTGGTAGAAATGGCCTTGGCTTAGGAAGAGTTCGCACAAAGGCCTAATCGTCATGCAAGTTGTGTGTATGAGATCCTCTGACACCGGCACTGGGACGCCTAAACACGAGTGTTTTCTTCTGTTTGGCAGGTTTGTGTTTCCTCACTGCCTTGCCTTGAAGACAACGATGCCAAAGAAAGTGAAGCCTGCAGGGGATGGGAAGGAAGAGGGGCCTGTGCCCTGTAAGCAGGTGAAGGTGGAGGCAGCTGGTGGGCCTTCCCCTTTGAACCTTGACAGTCCCAGTGGCCTCTTTGAAAGTTTAATCTCGCCCATCAAGACAGAGACTTTTTTCAAGGAATTCTGGGAGCAGAAGCCCCTTCTTATCCAGAGAGACGACCCTGTGCTGGCCACATACTACCGGTCCCTGTTCAGGCTCTCAGATCTGAAGAGTCTGTGCAGCCGGGGTATGTACTATGGAAGAGACGTAAATGTCTGCCGTTGTGTCAATGGGAAGAAGAAGGTTTTAAATAAAGATGGCAAAGTGCACTTTCTTCAGCTGAGAAAAGATTTTGATCAGAAAAGGGCAACAATTCAGTTTCACCAACCTCAGAGATTTAAGGTAACAGGTTCTCCCCAGTGCAGAATCCTGGTGTGTATTAAAGTGCTAACATTTGGCCACAGATCAGCTCAGGGGTAAATCTGTTTTGATGATGATTAGGCTGCTGCCAGTTTGAGAAGAGGTAGCACCTGTTTGGTCTTCAAATGCATTACAACTTCAGTGACTTTATGTTCCCTTTTGGCTAAACTGTTAGAATCCGCAACAACTCAGGCTGGACATGGTGAGGTGTCATTGAGCTGCAAAAACTAAATTATACTTCAGGTTTATAAAGTTTGTTAAAGTGACGTTACACCTCCAGGAGCGTTTCTGTGGGCTGGTTTATGTTTTGACACATGGTAGACATTTCTGTTTGGCTTGTCCCTTCACTGTAACTTAAGGCACGATAGTGTCAAGGTGATCATTTTTTTCTTGAAGTTTCCTCTACTGCCTACATCTACCTAAGCAGAGGCTTCTGAGCAGTGACCAGACCACATACCAGATGCACGTTTAAGAAAGAGACTTCACCCTTATTAACAGCAGCCCGTCTGGCACTGAGGGGCAGGGTCCTGGAACTGCTGCTGGGGGGCATTCGCAGGTGGAGGGTAGGTTGGATTTGCAAGTCGGGAAGACTGGCTAACCTTTTATTTATTCTGCATCAGTGGTTGACATTTGAGAAATAATTTGCCTCCTCTGTGCTCAGTTTCTTTGTTTATAAAATGTAGACTTAGGATGAGCTAATCTGCTCTTAGAGGCACGAGATCTTTACGTGACAGGTGGCCCAGAACAATTGAGGGCCCATTCCGAGTTTTAGATAAAGTTTATCCCCATTCAGAAATGCCCTTCTGTGACCCATGGCTGAATCAAAATGTCAGCTTGGGAGGAGGAGGAGGAGAGCAGCGCGTGCAGTTCCACACTGAGGGCGTGGCTTCTGGCTGTGTGATGGCTCCTAGGACTTTGTCATCAATTACCAGTAATGCTTCTCATGACTGAACTCGAGGTGCCCTGTTAGATCCATTAGGCCTCCCTCATCTGTTGAATGCCTTTCCCTTTCTTGTCTACAGGATCCTGAACCTATTTGTACTCTGGATAAAGTACAAGTACTCTTAGACTTTTCGGTACAAGTACTCATTCCAAAGGAGTGAGGCAATCATGAGCAGTTGAAATGTCCTTGGAATGCCAGCCTTTTGTCCCTAGCACCCAAAAGGAATTTATAAATCACTTGCAGACCAAGTCATGACGTGTATTCAGAAAATATGGACACCGAGGTACTTCCCTCTGAGCTTATCCTTGACTCTTTACTTAGCTAGAAGTAGCACTTTTTTTAAAAGAGTGGTTTTTAGACACCTAAGAACTGTGAATAGAAAAGATCACTGATGTTGATTACATGTAATTTGTTCTCAGACCAGCAGAAAGTTACTGTTTGGCATATGTGTGGTGTCCTCTGTGGCTGTCATTTTTGTGCTTTAGTATCATCTTGGGCTCTTCTCTGCTCGTCTGCTTAAGTGCTGCATGTTCCTCTTCCCCAATTTCAAGTGGCCAAGACTGTGTTTCCTTTGCCCTGTTGACTCAGCTCTCTAGCCATGTTTATTAAAGCAGGAAGGATGAGCTTTCCCATCTCAACTCAGCCCCCAGGCTAGACTAGGATGCATCCTGTTTTGCTTTGTTTTTTCCACCACCAGGACTTGAGAAGTCTGTAAGCCTCAGGAGCTCACCCTCTTAAACTAGAAGCTGGGTTCCAAGTATTATGACCAGATTTAGTGTTGTGTGTGTGTGTGTTTACTAACGGATATGTCGATATCAGGATAGAGAAAGTGTAGAGGCAGTTCCTCATTGGCCAGATTGAGAGACTATCAGAGTGAACAGTCAGCCCTTTCTTTATCAGGTCACACAGTGTGCACAGTTTATTATTCTAGTTTGTCTGGAAATGAGTAAAGAGGTAACCAGAGAGTGGTGGGTTGTTCCCCATCCGCTTTGGGTAATCCGTGTATCAAGAGTCCAGATGAGTTTACCAGATATTTACATGTGTTCACTTTTGAACCCTCCAACAGACATTTGAAATAATCGGGGCAATCACTGTGGTCTCCATTTTACGTGGAAAAAACGAGTTCACAGATGTGGCTTTTCCATAGCTACTAAGTAAGGACTTCTGATTCCAAAATTAAAGCATTTTCCTAACCATATATCTAAAGAAATTAATTGAAATGTAGTAGGGCTTTTGGCATGTTTGCTTTCACCTTTAGGTGTGAGTGTGGGCTTCTGGTCTTAGCTGTTGTGTTCAGCTGAGTCTGCAGGTAGGTCAGTGGAGAGAGGAGGAGGCTCCCCTTTCCCTTTCCCATTGTTCTGGGGTCCTCCTTGGCATCTCCACACATAGTTGGGAGTCATGAGTCAAAGGAGACAGATTTCAGGAGCCTTGTTTGTGCCAAAGTCAGCGCTGGTGAAGCCATAACAGTTGTACGCTGCTTTGCAATGTAAATAAGCTTTGATATAAATATGTTGTTTCCCACAGTCTTAGGGTGGGAGTCTTCCTTTGCAAATAAAGAAGCTGACTTGTACCTACAACTTGGACTGTGGTGATTTGACTCCAGATCCCTTTCTACTGGGCCACACTGGGCAGACTGAGACGCTAAAGGTTCTATTTCCAGGAGAGATAGAAAAATTGTACAAATGATGGGGTTTTCAGTAACTTTTTTTTTTTTTTTGGCTGCGTTGGGTCTTCGTTGCTGCGCGTGGGCTTTCTCTAGTTGCGGCGAGCGGGGGCTACTCTTCGTTGTGGTGCGCAGGCTTCTCATCGCGGTGGCTTCTCTTATTGTGGAGCACTGGCTCTAGGCGCATGGGCTTCAGTAGTTGTGGCTTGTGGGCTCTAGAGCGCAGGCTCAGTAGTTATGGCACATGGGCTTAGTTGCTCTGTGGCATGTGGGATCTTCCCGGACCAGGGCTCGAACCTGTGTCCCCTGCATTGGCAGGCGGATTCTTAACCACTGCGCCACCAGGGACTTTTAAGAAGAAAAGAGACATGTACTCCTTAATTACAGACCCAGAAGCTTGAGTTGGGGGCCATAAAGTCACCCATATGGTCCTGAGACACCTCTCAGGCCATCAGAGACAGAGAGAAAGAGCGAGAGAGAAACTGGTTCCAGTTACTGTATAAATGTAATTATAGGGCCAGGTCCTGCTGGCCCCTCCCAGGTATAAATGAGGCAGCTTGGGAGATCTGTTAACTCTCTGGAGCTATTCAGATGCCATAAAATCATTCTTCCTGTGTTGCCTGAGATGTGTAAGTAGAGAAGCTCAGCGGTCTATACTGAAGATGTCGCCGAAAGCTTTTTTCATGCTGACCCAATTCTTTCCCACTTGGCATTTTTAATACTGTAGTTTTTTTTGTTTTTTGGTTTTTTTTCAGTCCAGTGGTAGGATTGACTCCCAGGCTGTGGTCACTGGTCTACTCAGCAAATACTTTAAATGTTTCAATGTCTTGTGTGTGGCAGGCACTGTACATGCATGCGCTTGAAGGGGCTCTGCAGTGTTCTTTGTAGGTGACTTCTTTAAGGTAGTTCCTTAGAGGGGCGATATAGAGCCATGGTTGAAGGTGTGGGCTCCGGAGCCAGGCTGCATGGATTTGAATCCTGGCTGCATCATTCATTGGCTGTGTGTTCTCGTGCCCGTTTCCTCATCGGCAAACTGAAGATATTGATAGGACCCACCCTGTGAGACAGGGTGGCTGGGAGGGTTGTACAACTGAAGTAGGTAAAGCACTTGGAAACAGTGCCTGGCACATAGGAAGTGCCGATACCTACGTGGCCTGACCACTGCCTCTCCTCTCTCACCTGCCTTGGGACAGTCAGGTTTCTTCCGTGCAGGGATGTGCGGCTCCTCTCCAGGCCCCTCAGTCCGACTTAGGCCCTGAAGAGCTGATCAGGGACTGGAGAGAGGGAGCATTCCTCGACCCTGTTACCCCTTCGCTGTCTGTACCCCCTTCCTAGGTTGTCATTTCTGCTCCCATTGCTCTAAGTACCCTTTTGTGCAGGCAGTTCCCAGATGTAACCGCTATAGCTCTTCGTCTCGCCAGAACTTCAGAGTTAGCCAGCCAGCACACGGGGGTCTTAGCAGCTCACACTTCACACTGCTAATGTACGGCTTTTCTTTTCTCCCCCCTGAAAGCTTGTTCTTTAGCAAATCTTTCCCATTCCAGTGGAACTGGGAGCTGACTAACTGCTTCAGTCAAAAACCCAAGAATGTTTCTCTGATTTATTCTCCCCACTCCCATACCCCTGCCATCAGCACGTCCTGTCAGTGCTGCTTCCTGAGCGCATCTCGACTTTTCTACTTCTCTCTCCCTCGCCCACCACCCTGGTCACTCCCAGCCCACGCTGCTGCCTTCGTAGCTTCCCCACAGCTCTCTCTTGCCTTTCTACGATCAGTTCCCCACACCGCAGCCTGAGTGAGCTTTTATAAGTGTGCATTGGATCCTGTCCTTGTCCTGCTTAAGATCCTGTGACTCCCTGTTGCCTGCCTCTCCAGTCTCGTCTGCCGCTGCCTCTTTGCGCTGTTCTGCACGAGGACGCAAGGGTCCTGAGGACAGAGGTGCTGGCTTGGGCACCGTTGAATTCCAGGTGTCTGGAACATAATAGCTGTGCGATAAAGACTTGCTGAGCGCGTAAGAACATATTCCTTGTTTCTAATGTATTTTTCACCTCTTTCCCCTCCATCTTTTTTTTTTTTTTTTTTTTTAAAGGATGAGCTTTGGAGGATCCAGGAGAAGCTGGAGTGCTACTTTGGCTCGTTGGTTGGCTCGAATGTGTACATAACCCCTGCGGGTTCTCAGGGCCTGCCGCCCCATTATGATGACGTAGAGGTGAGGGGGGAGGAAACTGCTCGGCTCCGGGAGGACGAGTTGCTGCCAGCCCGGGTTAGTGGGTTGTCAGGGTTCATTTCAGCTCTTGGGCCGGGTCTCTGCCCACTCTTCCTGTGCGGGCTCTGCAGAGCTTGACCTCCCTCACCGGGATGTTGGGCAAAATTAATCCCATCAAACTGGTTTCCTGCTCCTTCAGAAAGGGGAGATTGTTTATTTACTAATACAAAGAGCCATACATCCCTCCGAAATAGGTGTTTTTTTGAATTTTCTACAGAAAAGTGTGATTGGCTTTTTCTTTAATTTCATAATATATGGTCTTTAATAAGGTGAGGGCTTAAGTAATTCTCACATCTGCTTTCTTTTGTCCTTTTTCTGTAGCTACCAAAAGTATATATTTTTTCCACTTGTGAAGATCTTGGGGCAGCTTGAATGAAGGTCATGGTTTCACTTAAGCACTTGGCGCCTTGACAAGTGTTGATTTCATTCTCATGTGGCTGCCAAAAAGAGTTAATTCTTTGGCTTAGGTATTTCATAGTTTTATTTTTGTACCAAGACAATGTGTGAACACAGAGTTATTAGTAAAAAACCTCTTTTTTTCCCCCTCCTTTGAGAGCAATTTGATATCAATACAGTTTCCAAAAAAATTTTTTAAAAAATATTTCTAATAGGGCTTCCCTGGTGGCACGGTGGTTAAGAATCCGCCTGCCAATGTAGGGGACAAGGGTTTGAGCCCTGGTCTGGGAAGATCCCACATGCCGCAGAGCAACTAAGCCCGTGTGCCACAACTACTGATCCTGCGCTCTAGAACCCGCGAGCCACAACTACTGAGCCCACGTGCCGCAACTACTGAGCCCACGTGCCGCAACTACTGAACCCCACGCACCTAGAGCCTGTGCTCCGCAACAAGAGAAGCCACTGCAATGAGAAGCCCACGCACCACAACAAAGAGTGGCCCCAGCTTGCTGCAACTAGAGAAAGCTCGCACGCAGCAGTGAAGACCCAACGCAGCCAAAAATAAATAAATAAAATAAATAAATTAAAAAATATATATTTCTAACAGAACTTTAAAATATCTTTGGTTGAATGAAGAATAAAAAAACCTGACATTTTCCTATGTGCCAAGGATTGTATTCAGGATTTTAGACACTCAGTAATATCTGAAGCTTGGCTTTTCCATCAGAGATTATGGGCTTTCAGCTGTCTGATGGAAGATTTAAAATAATGAGATAGCGGGATAGATATTGGGATATAAAGAACTCAGCGAGGCTTTCATGAAAGTGAAAAGAATGACTAGCCCTCCAGTGTCAGACTTCACGATTACCTGTTTTTAAAAGTGAATACCAGTAGTGGCAACTTTAAGTGTATAGTGAAATGTATCTGTGATCTTTTATTTTTATTTTTTATCTGAAATTTGTGATTCAGCTAAGCCCTGAGAGGGCTGACACTGTAGAAGCACTTTGCCTCATGAGTTGTCTGGAGGCTCTCTGACACTCCGGGGTCCTGTGCTTTCTGTAGGTTTTCATCCTGCAGCTGGAGGGAGAGAAACACTGGCGCCTGTACCACCCGACGGTGCCCCTGGCGCGGGAGTACAGCTTGGAGGCTGAGGACAGGATCGGGAGGCCAGCACACGAGTTCACATTGAAGGTACGGGCCTGCTTTTGTGGGTGCCTGTCCTGAGACACGTTTGGTTTGAGGTTTGTGTAATGGTCCCCGGCAAATGTACCCAAGAGGCTGGGGGCAAGTGGCTCTCATTCCAGCTAGCCAGCATGGCGGGGGGGGGGGGGGGCGCTTCTTAAAGGACACTTGGTAGTTTGTAGCTGCGGAAGTGAGCTGAGGAAATGTTAAGTTCATTTTCCAAATCACCTGTCTCCAAATATAATCCAAGTGCAACAGGAATGAATTATGAATTCGGTAACCACTGACTTCTCTAGAGCAAAAGTGGAAGGCATGGCCAGTGGTCACCGCTGGGTCGTAGGCTGCTTGAGCAGAGCACGGCCAGGGACCCCTTAGTTTTTTTTGTTGGTAAAATTCCAGTCTGACCCCTTTTCCTCCTGATTGTGCGGTGGACTCTCTGCGCCCCCTTCCCCCTGCACATAGTCCCCGGAAGATGAGTCATCACGAAAGCCCTCGAGGAGGCCTTCCCCAGGAAGCCAGGTGGCTCGAGCATGTGCTGGTTCGCTGGCATCCTGCTGCTGAGAAAGTGTGTCTTTGAGCAGTTAGCTGGATGGGATCATAGCCAATCCCCAGCAGCTGGGGTTGTTGAGGAAAAAATCTTGGCTAAGAATAGCTGCATAATTCAATTTTATACCTTTTCCTACAGAACTTAAAATTTAATTTCCTTCAGTGGTAATAAGAAAATAGGTAATTTAAACCATACCGAAGATTCTAACCAAACTGATAGACTTGCATATGGTTATTGTTTTTGTATTTCTTGTGTCTTGAAGTTATACTTAGTATCTAATTCCTACTCAGGGCCTCGTAAATCTTTCTTGATTTTAAGGTCTTTGCCTGCCTGCCATAACTGGGAGAAACAATCTCCCTTTTTAGGATGGGTGCCTATGTTATAGGGGACTTGAATAACTACAACAGTAAAGATACCTTTCTTCATTTTGTTAATGCTCTTGGTCAGCAATCAGCAAACTATGGCCCATAGGCCAAAAATCGGGCCTGCTGCCCGTTTTTGTATATAAAGTTTATGGAAACACAGCCACACTCATTCCTTATGTACTGTCTAGGGCAGAGTCAGCGAGTTGCCACAGGGACCATGTGGCTCACAAACCACAGATATTTACTGTCTGGCCCTTTACAGAGAGAGTTTGCCAACCCTGCTCTTGGCTGATTAATTTTAAGCCAAAGACTAAGCTGTCCATGGCCTCTGAGGCCAGGGCTGAGTTACTCAGACTGACATCTGGCTACTTGCCCTGCCCGAGAAGGTCGGGCTTCATGGTGGTCATAGAGGGCATGGGGCTTGGAGGAGATGGAGCACTGCACGCTAATCATACCCATCCTGATCACAGTTCACTACGAGGAGCCCTGAGTCTCCTGGAAGGAGAAAGACGGCGTTGTGTCCTGCGGGGATATTCAAGCTGTACGTCTATTGAGTTTTTAATCAGTGGAATTCTTCAAATGAAATCTTGCATAAATGCCCTGTGTATGAAATCGAAGATCTGAGTCGCTCTGGGTGGGGGTGGGCTTGGGGGCTACGATGAGCGGTCTGGAGCCCTCCTCAGCCCTCTTCCTTCCTACCCAAGTGGCAGCCTGACTGGTACGTCTGCGAAACCTGAGATCTTGGGATGAAGACCACCCCTATAGTGGAAACACATCTCTGTGGCTTGGGGATCTGACAAACCTGGGTTTGAATTCAGCTGCTGTCACTTATGAGCTGCATGTCCTTGGGCAAGTTATTATCTCTGTCTCAGTTTCTTCTTTATTAAAATGGAGATCATAATGTTTATCTTGTAGGTTGTAAAGATTTAAAAATATTACTTTGATGCTGCCTTTACAGTGAAATTCCGTGGAAGTGATGGCTATATGTCAATGTATTGCTGCCTATCAAATTAAAACAAACTCAAGGTAATTTATTACCTTGTAGTTCTGCAGTTCAGAGGTCCAAAAGGGGTTTCACTTGGCTGAAATCAAGGTGTCAGCAGGACTGTGTTCGTTCCGGAGGCTCTAGGGGAAAATTTATGTCCTCGCCTTTTCCAGCTTCTGGAGGCTGCTCACATTCCTTGGCTCATGGCCCCTTCCTCCGACATCAAAGCCAGCAACATGGAGCTTGGTCTTTCTCATGCTGCCCTCTCTCTGGTTCTCTCTTCCAATACCCTCTTCCACTTTTAAGGATCCTTGTGATTACATTGGGCCTGCCTGGATAATCCAGAATAATCCCCCTGTCAGCAACCTTAATTCACCTTGTCCGTGTAACCTAAGTATTCACAGATGCCAGGTATTAGGATGTAGACATTTTTGGAGACCCTGCCATAATGCCCTGTCTTCATTTCCTCTACTCTCCCACCGTTGGGCACCCTTTCTAGCAGGCTTTCTTCCCCATTGTTCCTCTAGAAATATTCTCAAGGGTACCTGCACGTTGTCAGGTACAGCGGTCAACTCCTAGTCCCCATCTTAGTCTGCCTGTCGTCAGCATTTGACACAGTGGGTCACTTCCACCTTCTCCACTGGCTTCCGGGATGCAACCTTCTCTTGGTTCTCTCTCCACCTTCCTGACTGTCCTGTTCATTCTCCTTCGCTGTTTTGTCCTTAGTCTTCCTACTTCTCTAATTTGGGGTACAGGGCTCATTTCCTGGACTTCTTTGATCAATCAGCATCCCCTCCCAAGGTTTCAAATACCCTCTACACTGATGTATTTTAAATGCTGTTTTAGATCTCTAGCCCACATCTCTAAACTCTAGACTCATAATCCAGCTGCCCACTTAATGTCTTCCCTGGAAATGTAAAAGATACCACAAATTTAATATTCCCCAAACCAAAATCCCATGTCCTACCCTGTCCCCAACCTCCTTCTCCCTGCAAATGTGTCACCATTCTTCTACTTGTTCAGGGCAAAATCCTTGGACATAGATTTATACAAAAGCCTCCTGTCTAGTGTCCCCTTTGCAGACTTTTCTGACATAACAACCATGATGATCCTTTTGTGATCCCGTGAACCCTTTGCCCAGACCTCTACTGTCTTTCTGTTAAACCCAGAATAAAAGCCAAAGTCCTTTTTTAAAAAAATAATCAATGCTTTATTACTTAAATGGAAAATTGATAGCACAGTACGTTTTAATGATCTAATTAATGGAAAATTGTAATAAAATTTCTTAAAAATTTTTTTCAACATCCTAGTATACCACCATATTCATTACCATTGTGTATACTTTCAGAGGCATTAATATCAATGGAATAATTAAAGACAATGAAAATGGAACTCATTTATACCCAGTTCTCCTTTTCTCAAGGCTTTATGCTGCTAGTTTATGTAGCCTTTGGATTGAAGCCAGAAATATTTTTTTTCTTGGTTAAAAAAATTAGCTTTTCTAGTTCTTTCAGAATAAACAAAACAGGACAATGGTATGTCAAATGGCTAATTGTCTTATCATTATAAAAAAGCCAAAGTCCTTAAAATGGTCTAGAAGGGCCTGTAATCTGGCCCCTCTGCTGCCTGCTCACCTCACCTCCCATCATTCCCACCTTCACTCACCTACCTTCCTGACACACTGGCCTAACCGATGCCCCTCAACCTGCCAGGCACGTTCCAGCCTCAGGACCTTTGCACTTGCTCTTCCCTCCGCCTGGAATCCTTTCTCCCCAGGTCGTTGCATGGCTGGCTTGCTCATTTCCTAAAGTCTCTACTGAAATGTCACCTTAGCAGAGTGAGGTTTAATGGACCATCCTGGGTAAAATAGCACCTCTAATCCCAGACACACCCCGCCACCCCCCACTTCCATCAGCATCATTCCCCTCCTCCTTCTGCTTACTTTGTCTTCTTTGCATTCACCATCACTTGACATTATTTATTTGCTGCTTTATTTTATCCTTCTTGCCCCACTAGACTGTCTTCACTGTCTAGTGTACCTTCTCCCTTCTCAAATGTTTTTCTCTTCTGGAATGTGCTCCATCAGGGCAGGTCTTTGTTTTGTTCAGTGCTCTCTCCCCCGGTGCCTAGCACAGGTGCCTGGCATGGGTGAAGGGTTAATCAGGTGTTTGTGGGATGAATAAATGAATGGATGGATGAAATATGTACGTGAGGGCCTTAGTCACAGGGCTGGCACACAGACTGTCACAAATGATAGCTGTAATTATGAGTAATGCATTTGTTCACTTGAAGTACTCGTTTCCCTGTCAGATTGGTGTTATTCAGGGCAAGATAGCTCTTATGAGTACATATATAATTACTCATGTATGTAATTAACATTAAAAGAAAGTGTTTTTTTAAAAAAGTATTTATTTATTTATGGCTGTGTTGGGTCTTCGTTTCTGTGCGAGGGCTTTCTCCAGTTGCGGCGAGTGGGGGCCGCTCTTCATTGTGGTGCACGGGCCTCTCACTTTCGCGGCCTCTCTTGTTGCGGAGCACAGGCTCCAGTCGTGCAGGCTCAGTAATTGTGGCTCACGGGCCCAGCTGCTCCACGGCACGTGGGATCTTCCCAGACCAGCACTTGAACCCGTGTCCCCTGCATTAGCAGGCAGATTCTCAACCACTGTGCCACCAGGGAAGCCCCAAAAAAAGAAGTTTTTTTAATCTGATATTTCTTGAGCTCTTTCTCCAGGACCCATGCTCTTAACCAGTGAGACAGAAGGCTTTGCAGGGTTGCAGAGAGCAGATAAGCGACTCTTCAAGATTTCCTCTCCTCTGCTCAGGCAACTGCTCTATACAGAATGTTCTTTTTCTGGATGGGATTAGGGAGGAGGAAGCTCCAGGGAAGTAGTGATTTGGGGAAAATATTTCTGTTCCGTGGCTTGGGAAAGAAATAGAACAGGGTGGAGGAGAAGTGACTGCCCGAGAAGTGACTGATCTTCAGTTACATATAGTGTTTAGGTTCAAATGAAGGGTTACAGGGTTTTTCATCCATTCTTCCAAACATCTTTTGAGCCTCTGGTGTGTGCTGGATGCTTAGGTGGTTTAGGCCCTGGGGATACAAGATGGATATGGACCCTGCTTGGAAGAGCTCACAGACTCTCAGGGACTGGCAGGTAAAATAAGAATTATAATACAGCCACAGCCACTTGCCCAGCATTGCTCCAAGAGCTTTTTGTTTTTGGCCGTGCCGCGCGTGCGTCATGTGGGATCTTAATTCCCCGACCAGGGATCAAACCCATGGCCCCTGCATTGGAAGTGCAGAGTCTTAACCACTGGACCGCCAGGGAAGGCAGCTCCAAGGACTTTTTTCCTTTAATCCTCAAAATAATTCTGTGAGATTTGGGGCGATTGCTTCCATTTTACACATAAAGGAACTGAGGCCTCGGGAGGTTAAGTAATTTGCTGGGGTCGCCAGCCAGTGAGTGTAGCCTCTGTATGGCTCTGAAGCTGCTACTCCTCACTGCCCCCTTGGAAGGGTGTGGAGGGAGGGAGCAGGCTTCCCAGGCACGGGCTGTCACCTTGATCCCAGGGTGGCTTCAGGTGTATCTGGTCTCAGCTTATGAATAAAGAAAGTGACTTCAGGCTCTGGAAGCCTCTCCAGGATTGGGGTTCATGGTGACAGGTTCACAGACACAGCAGAGCTAGACTGGTGGATACCACAGAGACCAGCATGCAGACCACTGCTCGAATCACCACACAGAGGTTTCTAGAATGCAGAACTGAAACTCACAGCCTTTCTAGCGGAACGAGAAGATATCCTCCTTACTAACTCCTTCCCCCTTTTTTTTTCCTTTAGCCGGGAGACTTGCTGTACTTTCCCAGAGGGACCATTCATCAGGCGGACACTCCCTCAGGGCTGGCCCACTCCACGCACGTGACCATCAGCACCTACCAGAGCAGGTGAGCGCCCACCTGCAGCCTCGCGTCCCCGACAGCTCCGAGCTGTGGCCGCAGCGGCGTGTTCAGGGGACGTGAGGGAGTTAGCTGCTTCTCTCCTACTTATCCGGCCCCGGGGTTTGCAGCTGACTTCCTGTTTCTTCAGCGTCCTACCTGTGCCATTGACCCACTCGTCTGGGCTTCCTCCTGGCCCGTCATGACCCTGACTCTACAGAACGCTGGGAGTTGCCCAGATAAAGGCTCCCATGGTTTGGGAAGATAGAAGCATAGCTGTGGGTGTGGCAGTGTGTTCGTGTTGCCAGGCTGGGCTTGTAGTCTCTCTCCCCACCCCTATCCCCTGCCTCTCTCCCTCCCTCCCTCCCTCCCTCCCTTCTTCTCGTTCTCTCTCTCTCTCTCCCCTCTCTCTCTCTCCTCTCTCTCTCTCTCTCCCCTCTCTCTCTTTCCCCCTGCCTCCTTCAAAATTTTTTTTTGATTGTGGTAAAATATTTATAACATAAAATGTGCCATTTTAACCATTAAGTGTCCAATTCACTGACATTAATTATGTTCACACTGTTGTGCAACCATCACCACTACCTGTTTCCAAGACATTTTCACCTTCCCAAACAGAAACTCTATCCATTGAAACCTCTGGGTCTATTTTAAGGCTTCCATTTTTTACAGTTCATGAAATTAAAGTCAGAAAGGAAGTCTGGAACAGTGAGTCCTAAAAGCACATGTGCTGAGAACAATTCCAATTAAAACCATGTTCCAGTTCAGCAAGTGCCCTCATCACATGACAGGGCCTGGGCAGCAGTGCCCAGTGAGTCATTTCCTGGTAGCAGCGACCCATTAAAAACGCCAGTCATTAATTTATTCATCATGCAGCACTACACCTTGTGCTAGTTGCTGGGATCGTAGGCATGGGACTGAAGGCGCTTTGAGAGAACTTACTCTCCGGAAGTGGTGGAAGGAGGGGAGATAGGCATGTAGTTACCAAACAGTGTGATACATCCCATCCTAGGTTTGCAGAGGAGACTCTGGGAGCACAGAGGAATGCACTTAGCTAAGCCGGGGCCTCGGGGAAGGCTTCGGAAATGACTTGACTCCCAAGCTGAGGGAGATTTACAGGATGAGTAAGTAGAGGTGGGTCAGGAGGTCAGAGTAGGAGAGGATATTCCCGGCCTGAGGGACAGCCGGTCGCCTCCTAACTTCAAAGCTGTATCTTGCAGAACAAGTGAGTAAGCATTCTTCTGCCTCCTCATCTGGCTTTTCAGCGAGAAGTGAACCCCCTGTGTTTAAGAGACAGGAGGAGCTAGCTGGAGTCTGGCCTGAAGTTAGGCTCTCTGCCCACAAGTAGAAGCTAAAGCTTGTTTGGGGTTTCCTTTATGTAAAATGCCCTGTCACCATGGCTGGTTAGGTGCCTTGCGTAGCGAGAAACAGTCTCTGAGTGCAGCTCAAGAAGAGCAGGGGTGACTGAGGGGGTGGGTCGTAGGAACTGGGGAAGGGCAGGCTGCAGGTAGGCTGAACCAGAAGTTCGTTCTGGACCAAAGCAGCTCTGGGCCTTGGCAGCCACATATTGATAGTTTGGCCCCATGAATGTCCATCTTCTGGTGCCCCGCCGTGGATGTTACTCAGCTGCTCCCTCTTTCTCTAATTCTCCCTCTTTTTCATTTCTCTTGGTCTCCTAGTAATCGGTTTTTGCTCCCTTGTTTTCCTTCCTCGGTTTCTATTTACTCACGTCATTGGCTCATGACAAGGCATCCTCAGTTACCTCTCTGACCTCCCTCTATCTCGTTGAACCTATTAGCTTTTGCTTCCGCTGAGTGCCTGACTCGCTGTTTCCCAGTCCCCAGGATGAACTGGTAGCTTTCCCTGGTCCCACCCACCCCCTCTGCAGGCAGCAGGGCTGGGGAAGAGCAGTCTGAGTTACAGAGGACGCCTGCCGGGGGCTGTGGGTAGGCGCCGTGACCCGTGTATCTAAGCTGGATGCCGACCTGTGCCTTTGTCAGCGGGGCTGGTGCTGGGACGGGACAGATGTACCTCGAGGACCATCGCTCCCCGGAGATGTCCCTATGCTTTGGTCCTGGTGCTCCTGAAGGCCTGTGGCGGAGTGCGGGCTTGGGCCTTTTCCTAACCCCTCTCAAGGGCAGCACCGTTGGAACATTTAGGGCCAGCTGTATGAGACAGTGGCCTGTTGATTTGGCTGCTTTACCAAAGTGAACCCCTCCAGAGGTGTTATTTCCAAACTTTGGAAAGGCCCAAGATCCATTTTCCTAGAAGAACACGGAGCCCAATTTAACTGCACTTAAACTCCTCCGTGAGCTACTGCTGCATGACTTGTACCTGGGACCTTTCAAAGGACGGTATTATTTCATGCTGCTGAAAGGCCTGTATGTGTCCTCCAGGTCGAAGTTCAATCAAAGGTGTGAGGTTGGGTGTAGCATTATGTCACAAAGTGGTCAGGCTACCACGGAGGAGTGGACGTCTTGGGGGGAGTGTCTCTCATGTGGCTTTTGTCCTCTTTTGCCACTTTCCCAGGAGGGAAGCATAAAAGTGTTAATTTTGCTTACTGAGTGAGAAGCAAAAGTCATACTGTGAATTTCCATTTTGCATGTAGCCAGCAATTTGAAATCTGCTGGTGACACAGAGGAAAATTTTAAACAGCTCAGAAGTATTTAAAGAGAGCAGCCCCACAGTGTGTGCTTCTCACACTGGCACACATTGAGGCGCGAGCGATTCTAAATGCCCCAGAGAGAGCAGAGGCAACTGAACACTGATGCTCGTCCCGAGATGGTATTTTTGGCCTCTGGCTTCTATCTCCTACCCCAGTAAAACCACTGCCAGAGTTTAACAAGTTGCAAAATCAATTGTTTTGAAATTGTTGAGGTTGGATATTTTGCTGAGGAAGAGTACCCGTCTTTTTTATAAGGAACAAAGGAAAAAGAAGTGTTTAACTGTTCAGATAATTACACAGTCCGGGGATCTTGCTGTTACCCTAAATGTGTTGCCTTTGGAGTTTTGCACATAAAAATCTTTTTAGGTCCTATAATGATTGAGGGTTAAAGTTTCCTGCAAAGCTCTCCTCAAGGCTCTGTGTTATATAGTTGAAGACATTAAAAAAAAAAAAAAATTGGTCCCTTGAACTTCCTACTTTATGACAGTCTGTAATTAATTCTTTGGTATCTTTACGTTTAAGACAAATCATGAAGGAAGCCTAGCTTCCCACCTTTAATTTTGCACCTGAGTGTCTGGGATGGGGAGGAAGGGAAGACTATGATTGATGAAAGCCTTAAGTCTTTATGCTGAGTAATGTGAAATTAGTGGAACTCAAGATGTCAGGGCAGGGGAATTGGTGTGACAGTTTGTAGCTTTAGGCTTTTAGTAATCAGTGTTCTATGCACATTTCTTATGTGTTCACTCTTTTTTTTTTTTTTTCTTGGTACGTGTTCCAGTTCATGGGGAGATTTCCTTTTGGACACCATTTCAGGGCTCGTGTTTGATACCGCAAAGGCAGACGTAGCGCTACGGGCCGGCATACCCCGGCAGCTGCTCCTGGTAAGGAGTAAAGGCAGGTGGGAAAGGAGGGGTAACCACGGCCCAGGCCAGCTGAAGCTGTGGCTCCCTCCTCGGGACCCCAGAATCCTCCCCGTGTGAGCCAAGCTTGTCTTCTCCCGGGCGGGGTGGTTTGCAGAAGGAATGGAGTGCTGCACATTGCGTGCCACCCAAAGGACCGACAGTGCTGTGCAGGCGGCCCGCTTGCCGCACTTCATGGCGGCAGTGGCAGGCACCGGGAACGCTGGCTGAGTCAGTGGTTGAATGAATAACTAACCTGGCTTGGGAACTGTAGCCTCGGCACACGTGAGATCACTAGTTAGGAGAGAGCCTGGCCTTGGTGTGCTCCCTGGCTTTCCTGTCCGTCCTGATTTTACCTTTGAAACAGCGGCCCTGTTGGCTATTTTGGAGAAGATGAGTGCATTAGTGCCGAGCTGAGCAAAGGGTGCTTTCGCGGTCTCAAGCAGTCACCTTAGACAGTGATTTGCTTTTCAAAAGGCAAAGCCGAGACTGTACTATATCCCCAGGGATCCCTCTTTTCAGGCAAAACCCTGAAAATTGATCTTTTCTTGCAAACGGTAGGCAGCTTAAGATGAACGGTGGTTATGAGGAAATAAAGGGATACTGTTCTTAAGGGAGTGACGTGGATCTGCGTCTGCCCTGGGCGGTGGTGCTCAGTGCCGCTACTCCAGAGACTGCGACCTGTGCTGTAAGTAAGGTCGCTGGAGTCTGGGCCCGGACTCACTTCTGTGTTTCTAGCAGGTGGAAACCACAGCCGTTGCAACAAGAAAATTAAGTGGCTTTCTGAGGATGCTTGCAGACCGGCTGGAGGGCACCAAAGAACTGCTTTCAGCAGACATGAAGAAGGACTTTGCTATGAACAGGCTCCCACCTTACTATTTGGGGGATGGAGTAGAGCTTTCAACACCAGGTAGAGCTTGCTCTTTCCTTCTAGGTGGTCAGGGGCTGACGTGGGATATTTTGAGCTTTTCTGGGTGGGCACCTCTTTGAGCTGATGGAATGTATGAAGCATTTGAGGATTAATGTGGGCCCATCCTTAGTGTGAGGTTGGTCAGGACATGCAGCCTGATGGGGAAGGAGAGCCCTGTGATTTGGGGTGAGAAGTATGTGTGTTTACGGCCCCTCTGGAACTCATCAGCTTCAGGAAGTTTTAAGAACTTGAACATTGAAATAATCTTGTTGGAATTAACTCAGGGATGGGTAAAATGTTGCCATCAGCAAGGGAACTACCGGAATGCCCAAGATTATCAGACCTTCTCCCAAGTCCCAGGTGACTATTTTGTGACAGGTTTAAGGTACAGATGACATTGACAGACTTGTGGGTGGATGGTGATATCGGTGTTCTGGAGCAGAGACCACACCACACCCCTGTAGTCGGACAGAGCTGGGTTTATTGACTTGTAACAGGGAAGACAGCACGCCATTGGGGGCTGTAGGCACCTCAGTAAAAGGATGTTGGAAAGGATTTATAGGGTTTGGGTTTGAGTTAGGTGATTTTCAGGAGGGTTCAAGGAAGCAGGGCTTTGCTCGGGATTGAATGCTGTCGGGAAGAAGGAGGGATTCTCGGATTGGGTCTCCTGTAAATCTTAGCTAGTAGCAGGAGGAGTGAAATGAAGCCAAAGTGACGATTGGTAAAGCAGCAGCAGCAGTCACTCAGATTAGCCAGCATAGGGCACGTTTGGTCACTTCTGTGGTTTGGACAGTGTCCTTGCTTTGGCCTGAGTTCTGACCTGATGAGGAAGTGGTCTTGGTTTTGTCTCGATCTCTCTCAGTCACAGCGGGGCCCTGTTTAATATCGGGGTTCTGTGTAATGGCCTGTGTTCAGCAGGAGGACACGGAGACACAGCCGTGAGTGCCGGGCTGGCTCGCAGGCTGCTTCTCTCTTAGTCAGGTAGAGGGAGAGTTTCATTTTCGCTTATTTTCATAAAGGCCTTATCACCAGTGGAGAACCACCGAGATACACACTCTACAAGGTCCCTCCTAACATTGATTCTATGTACATTTTTATTATAGTCTCGGTGTGGGGGGGAGTTTAAAATTTGTTTTTGGTAGCATCTACTCAAAATAGCACGTCTTCCCAGCACATATTTTAATCTTTAGCAGAACAGTGTTCTGAGTATCAGCTTAGGGCCTAGGATATTTTATCTAACGTTTTCCTTGCCTTAGTCCTTATGGTCAGTAAACTTGTGACCCCTCAACTCTTTCTCCAACCAGAAGACCCTGTAAGGCTGGTCTGATTGTAGTGGCTGCTTTTTCACTAAGTTAAATCCAATCTAGGAAAGAGTAGTTTTTTCTGTGGACTTTATTAGGTGGCTTTTTTATGACACTGCACTTGACCTACACAGGCTGAATAATTTGCCATGGTCATGCAACTAGTAATTGGAGGGGTGGTGCACTTTGAGCTCAGGAAGTCCTTTCAGAGTCCACATGTGGAGCAAGCAGGGGATAGAAACTGGAGACGTGAGAGCGTCCTGTGCAGAAGGCACGGTGGCCCTGTCTGTACCGTGATAGTATGTGCTCCCCGGGTACTGGTGACAACTATTTAATGAACTTACAATTAGATAAATCACGACAGAAGTCTGTATGTGTGTCTTCAGTATAAGGATGAGCTCCATCAGGGTGTAAGCTACACTTTTCAGATCACCGTAAACGTCGGGGAGAGCAAATACTTGAGTGAGTTGGAGAGGGCGCCCCCACATTTGGATTTACCTGCAAATTGTTACTGAGTGTACTTCCTAAAGAGTTGCCCCTGCAAGCAAGTTTGAGCCTGCTGCTTTCCTCTCTGAAGGCTGGCTTTCCCTGTCTCTGGGTTTTCCAGGTGGACAGTTACCGGGGTTGGACAGCACTGTGAGGCTGCAGTTTAGAGACCACGTCGTCCTCACTGTAGGACCAGATCAGGACCCATCCGTGAGTATCCAGAGGGGAAGAGGGTTCCGCCCTTCTCAGGGCATTTCCATCGCAGGCCTCAGGTTATCAGACTGACAAATGGCCCTGCCCTCCTCCTGCGGGCATCCACCTCCGCACAGCTGAACGCCATCTCTTTACATCAGATCATGCCCAGATCTCACTGTTACGGTTCCAAAGTTTCCTGCCTGTTGGGCATTTGAGGGCTTGTCCTCGGCCCCACAGAACCCTCCTTCTTTCCCCTAATTAGTAATTAACGTCTGGTCTCTGTCTCCTAATTCAGGCCAGGTTGCCTTTGCTTAGACGGCTGCAGACCCTGTTTATGCGTCTCCCTGTCTCGGTCCCTCTCCCATCCTGTATATGGCGCAGACCTGCCTTTACATACGGTTTTGTTGATGGTCCTTCTCAAAAAAATCTCTATTCTGTAGATGATGGAGAGGGAAGTCTACATTCCATAACCTTGCCCCCTAGCCCAGTGGCTCCCCATACTGGCTGATTACAATCAACTGGAAAATTTTTAGAAATTATAAGTTCCTGGGCTTCGTCTGGTGTGGAGCCTCTGCATTTATTTTTTGAAAGCACCCTACACAACTCTAAAGCCCTTGGGAACTCTCCCATGCCCTGTGGCTTCACCCTGTTCCTCCTAATCAGCTTTCTTGGGAGGTGTCCAGTGAATGTCTGGAGGGGATGAGAGTTGGGGGGCACCTAGATGTCTCCATAACCAGATTGTTCCAGCCATCAGGGCCAGACCTGGAGAAGACTGGTTTATAACATATATATAAAACCTCAAAAGTATATACTCCCACATCCCCATTAAAAAAAAGAAAAGCCTAGTTATTCTGATAACCAGTCAGTTTGAGGCATTCTATTTCAGGCTAAGGCTTTAAGTCCTCATCTGAGTGAGTGAGAGGTGACAAGGAATTTCTAAAGGTTCTGGAAGAGATAATAAACTGCACTGTGTTAAGGTGGGTGGAGAGGGAAGGGAAGTAGAGACCATTCGGGAGCCTACTTACTATACGTGGAATAGACGTTTTTATAGATCACATAGCTGGTATTTCTTAGGAATTAATACTTACTCTGTGGTGTTCATAAATTGTCCATTTATGTATACCTAGGAATGTCAAATTTTTCTGATGCAAAAAGATAGTGCAGGTATGATGAAACGAAAAACTTGAATGTTTCATTGGTAAGTTGATATATAAATGGTTGCTTTTTCATTAAATCAAGTTTCTGAAGATGCTGTTATCTTTTTAAAAGATGACTTGAGTGGTTATTTGCTGCATACAAGTAGTAATCTGTGAGCACTATAATGAAATATGTTCATCCTACATTGCATGTGTATATATATTTATCTGTATCTCATAACTTTTTTTGCCAGAAGGATTCTTTAGTGTTCTATAAATTTCACTTAAGCACTGAGGCATTAAGATTTTTCTTGGTGTTGACCTTTGTTATTGGAAAACCCTCCTAGTATTGAAGTGCTCAATATCTTGGTGTTGACGACTTGCTTTGTTTTTTTTTAAGGACGAAACTCGAGAAAAGATGGTTTACATCTATCATTCCTTAAAGAATAGGAGAGAGACACACATGATGGGAAATGAGGAAACAGAGGTTTGTTCCAACCTAAAATGCATGTCTTTCCTGTGATTTGGTGGTGGCTGGGAAGAATCTGTTACCTTTGATTTATGGGTAATGACATTTTTTATGACTGCAGTGTGGACTTAACATTTCACAAATTGACAGCCCTTGCACAAGGATGATTAAGTCAGACATTTCTGTGCTATATATACCCGCTTTAAAAGGTACTAGGACCTGTGGCCTAGTAGGAAAGGTGTAACAAATGTGAAAGCGTTTCAAATGATTAATATTTCTTACTCTATAAAATAGAATACTTTTCATGAAGTCTGAGTTTTCATATGGGAATTAGCAACTTTTGTAAGTTATCTAATAGTTTTTGTAAGTAGCTTATCTGAAACAAGTTTCATACTTGTGAAGGATATCAGTAATGATGTATTGAGAATTATGGAAAATGCCACCTAAGTGACTAAATGGTTTATCTGTCTTTTTTCAGTCTCATGGACTTCGCTTTCCTTTATCACATATCGATGCACTGAAGCAAATTTGGAACAGTTCAGCTATTTCTGTCAAGGACCTGAAACTTACTACAGATGAGGAAAAGCAAAGCCTGGTATTATCCCTCTGGACAGAATGTTTAATCCAAGTAGTCTAGTGCCTTTTAATATTTATATATAAAATAGTAGACACTTGATTCTGCAAAGATTTACGTGCTAGGGAGCCCCTGTTGCTTTGAACCAAGGACATAATGAATGTAACTTTCCTTACCTGTGTATCTAAGAATGTAACATGAGACCTACCTGTTACAGGTGACCAGTTGGCCATATGTACTAACAAACAGAGGTACATAGAAGAACGAACAGCAAATTACTAAATGTCCCAGAAGGTGACAAAAACCGTACTTCTTGACAAGTTTATTTAATCCAGTGTGGTAGAAAAGGCACAGCTCAATAAATGTATCATTTAAATTTAAATGTCGTTACCTGGCTTTGTCTTTGTTCTTTGGAAGAAACAACTTCTTTAAAGAGCCTCACTGGCTCTAGAAAAATTTTAAACAATTAACATGAAGAATTTTTTAACTTGGTTTTTTACAGTGAAAATATACATACCTTTGTGTATACACAAGGCCTCCCATTAAAATAAAGTTAGTTACCCTATAACATCAATTTCTTCTTTAAATAATACTGCCACACTAACAGGCACTCACATCTGTGGGCATAAAATAGTTTTACAGATGTTGCTTGAAAGATGACAAAAGAGCCTGAGATTGAAGGGAAGAAAAAAAAAAAAACCAATAATATTTACATGGAAAGACCAAGTCTCTATAAAAAATACTCAAAATAGTGGGTCTTTGAGTTTAAACAGTTCACTGTTACTTTACATTCTAAAGTGCATATAGGTTGATATTTTTAAAAATATCATTGGAGAATTTAATCTTTCTATATATAAAAATAGAGCAGACCTTTTTCTGCTTTCTGGCAAAAGTTGGAGATGAAGGGAACAGTTGTCTCAATGTAAGTTTAAAACCAACTCTCAGGAGGGAAAAATGCTTGAGAATTGTATAGTGATGGTGGTGATGATTACTTGAAACTAAGTCAAAGACATTATCCTACCTGATTTTCCTTGAATGAAAGCTATTTAAAATGAGAGTGAAAAACTGAGTTTTCTGTCACATTTTGTAAAGTAAAATGGTATAGTCAAGGATCAAATACTACTTGGTCTTAATTTGAACATTTGAAATTTCCCTTTACTTCAGGCAAAGAAAAATTTGACTATTCTTACACGTAGGTGACAGAGTCTTTATAAACACTTCTTGAGGGTAGATCAGGTGAGGTCTCAGAACCAGGATAGGTTAAGCCCTGGTTACAGTCTTGTCACCCAGAAGGGTGCAGTGCAAGGACAGCCGCAGGCTATTTGTGCTTTTTTAGTTTGAAGGACCGAGCAAAGAACAGCCACAGAAAACACTCCTATACTTGAGCCTTTTCCTTACAAAGCTGAGGTCCCTCCCTGGGGTCAGTTACAAGTGTGAATACTTACGGTGCTTCAGTTAGAAAAGCTTCAGTAGGGAACCTTCAATGTTTATCTAATACAGCAGCTTAATAGTAAGGTTTATTAAATATGTTTTCAGATATTGCTAAAAAAATTATTCATCTTTTTAAAAGTATGACTTGACCTATAGGACTCTGCTTCTCTGTGCCTTGCACTTAACATACACACACACACACACACACACACACACACACACACACATCTACTAGGAGATTAATAACTAACACAGGATGACAGCGTCACCAGTGTCCTATAATGGCTATCAGGAATAGGATTCGTGTTTGGTGGAAAGGAGAGAAAACAGACTTCAAGAAACTTGCTCACCGAAGCTGGAGATCAAGCAGGAGTAGAACCTTTCCCAGAAATTGTTAATGCATTCTTCATAGGAACACTGAATGACTGGCAAGAATATCTTGAGCTTTTCCATGGTTAAGAGCAGTAGTCTTCAAGGTTGGGGCAGAAGTTCATTCTGCTCAGTGATCCCAGAAGCATGAGGACAGGTAGCTTCCTTTTCACGGGGCATGAGGGTCCTTCTCCCTTTGCTCTCTCGCAGGGATGCTACAGATTCTCTCACAATATTTCAATGTCCCATTTCTGTGTTTCTTCTCCCTCCAGGGGCTCATTTACAATTACGTGAGTTTTGTCATAATAATTTCCTCCTAAAATAGAAATTCCAAAAGGAAAGATCATTTGTTCACACAGGTGCTTAGCAGTGTCACAGTTTTCACAAGCTTTTGCTCAGCCCACTCACTGTTGGGGTAGATTAATATGTCGTTTGTAAAGCGGTCTGAAATGGGAAACTGAGGTTACACAGGCGTAGCTATTCTTCACCTCAAATCAGACATTATGACTGACTGCAAAGCTAAGCGGTGTGTCTAACAGATGTCTGCATAAGCGGCGCGCCCTAACAATGGGACTCTTAAGGATACAGCGCTCTGAGAGTGCCCTAGCTCAGTGTCAGGCACTGGCTTTTAGTTTCTTCACCAAGAGTGGCTATGACTACCTCAATTAAAGCAACAGCACTGAACAATATTGGCCCTGACCTTGCTGAACTCAAAAACAAGTTTAAATGATAAATTTAAAGGACCATAAATGTTAAGGAGCACAGTAATTCACCACAGAAAGTGAGAAATATTTCTTTAGGAAATGGATGACATTTTATGGTTGATGATGCTTCAAATTTAGAAATGTTCTCAAAGATCATGTAGAAAATGAAAATTTTACAACTGTACTGATAAACAAAAACCTTTGTAGGCTTGGTCCTTAGGCTTTTCCTTGATCCATATATACCTAATTGTTTTGTTTGTTAAAATAGCATATCTCGACTTTTTCAAGCATAATTAAAAATGATTTAATATTTCCCTTGTGCGTAAGGCCTTCTTTTACCCATAAGGAGGAGGAGGCTTGGAATTTAAAATGAATATCCAAGGACACAGAACACTGGGTTTCATCACAGGCCTACCTTTAACATCAAGGACAAGTTGGTCACTGAGGTAGGAGCTGATGGTCCCATTTTTGTTCAGTCTCCACTTCTGCCTGAACTGCCCATGTTCAGTCCATAGGGCAACTTTAGCTCCAGGTATGTCTCGACCACCAATCACATCGAGACATGTGTCACTGGCCTAAAAGGGTCAAGAAATAAATTGGCAGTACTGTGTTTACTAAAATCAATTGGATTGGGCCCCTTTTCTTTCATGTGAGCAGATCAGAGACATGACTGTCTAATCTAAAAAGAAAACTAGCATAATTATAAATTCAGTCAACTTTTTAAGTCTTCTTTATGGCTGAGGGAAGGAGATGGTATGGAAATAAACGTACTGAACTAGAGGTACTTGTTTTTAAAAGGATGGTCTGGATCTGACAACAGATGGTCAAAGGTTTGTTGAATTACAATTAAATGCTGAATCTCTGTTAGCTTTTTTTTTTTTTTTTTTTTTTAAATTTTATTTATTTATTTATTTATTTATGGCTGTGTTGGGTCTTCGTTTCTGTGCGAGGGCTTTCTCTAGTTGCGGCAAGTGGGGGCCACTGTTCATCACGGTGCGCGGGCCTCTCATTATCGCGGCCTCTCTTGTTGCGGAGCACAGGCTCCAGACGCGCCGGCTCAGCAGTTGTGGCTCACGGGCCTAGTTGCTCCGCAGCATGTGGGATCTTCCCAGACCAGGGCTCGAACCCGTGTCCCCTGCATTGGCAGGCAGATTCTCAACCACTGCGCCACCAGGGAAGCCCTCTCTGTTAGCTTAAATGTGTAAGGTCGAGCCTGTTTTTCTTACAAAAACATTGGGTGATGTGCTAGATACCCAGACAATAATTACTTTTAAGTGCTTTTCATTTTTGTTGAAGCATGAGAAAATGGTCGATAATCCACTGGTGATATAATAAAATTGGTGTCTTATTCCCCACAGCATCAAACATAATGGAAGGGTTGCAGAAAAACAAAGAAACCTAAATTTTATTTTCTAAGCTTCCTCCAAAAAACAGCAGCTTTCTTCTACCTTCATTGTATGTTTTGAAGATGAGGAGGCTTCAACATGTTTGGAATCACAAAGACAGCTAAATTAATCTGGGCCACAGAGTGTAAGGAATGCCTCACAAAAGCACATTGTCGGGGCTTCCCTGGTGGCACAGTGGTTGAGAATCTGCCTGCCAATGCAGGGGACACGGGTTCGAGCCCTGGTCTGGGAAGATCCCACATGCCGCGGAGCAACTAGGCCCGTGAGCCACAACTACTGAGCCTGCGTGTCTGGAGCCTGTGCTCCGCAACAAGAGAGGCCGCGATAGTGAGAGGCCCGCACACCGCGATGAAGAGTGGCCCCCGCTCGCCATAACTAGAGAAAGCCCTCGCGCAGAAACGAAGACCCAACACAGCCAAAAATAAATAATAAATAAATTTTAAAAATTAAAAAAAAAAAAAGCACATTGTCCATTTGGGTACAGTGAGTTTTATCACTGGTTTAAAAAACCATTTAGGAATATCCATAGTATGTGTTAGTCTTACTTTTTACTTTAAAATAGAGAATTTTTTGATGTAGAAAATCTAGTTTCTAAGCCCATTTCACCTAGATACTTCAGTAATATATATGTCAATGTTCTTATAATTATGCAAAACACTGTTGATAGGAAATTGCATTATTTTATCATGCCATTTGATTTGGCAAGATTCTGGTTTCCAAACAAAAAAGACCAAAGACCGAAAAGCGGGGTATACTATCAGTGAGGTTGGTTACCTTGGATTTAAAGAGTCCTCGACAGTAGTGCCAGATCTGAGTATTCTTCCCACTGTAGGGAGAAATGCACACAGATGTTGCCCTTGTGTCAGCTACATTTCCGGTGACTGTCAGATACTCATCCTGGGCTCGGTTCTTTATTCTAATGTACACTGCAGGCTGTGACGGGAGGAACAGAGACATTTTGAAAAAACCTTTTGAATCTGGAAATCCATCTTTCCAAAGGAGAGCTTGAGGGGGATGTGAGAGGTAACAGAATTTAGCTTATTTATATCTGTTTCACTTTAGCACATGTGTGTAAATTAATACCTTCTATTAACAAATCCTTATACCACAGAACACACAGCTTAAATTGTACAGTCTCTATTATATTTTTTCTGAAATACACTCTTTTGGAAGGGTGAAAGGTAATAGTTTCATTCACTCACACTCCATTATGGCAAGGGGCGGTGCAGAATTAGGGACTTAATGAGGTTCATTCCCTAACTACTATGTCCTAGCTGGCCTGAGGAAGGCAGAGGAGTAGGAGTAAGGGCAGGGTACTGCCTACATGGATGTAACAACAACTTAGCAGAGACAGTACAATAATCAGACATACTGGCTTGAGCGATGATTAAGTGCCAAATGAATGCTATGGGAGGTCTTGAAAAACCCAGGTAGCTGAGGGCCCTAGTAGCACTGGTAATTTCTTTGTTTATATTTATACTTTGTTGACCTTAATATTTCAAGGAAAGAGACCATGCAAGTAGGTGATCACTATGTAGGTATTCAAAAATTGGGTAACAAAGGACTTCATCTCCTGGGCCTGGAATTATATACAAGAAGTTTTCAAATAAAATATTAAATCTGAGACTTGCCTCTATGGATAACAGTTATTATTTATTGAGACTTAGTCCTAAATGCTTTCTAGGCCACAGTAATATCATCTGTCAGAATTAATGACCAGAACAACCCCTCAAGAAAGTACAATTATGACCCGCATTTTTATAAATAAGGGTGACGCAGATAAGGAAGAGCCAGGTTTGTCCGCACCAAAACACTCCCTCTTCACCCTGATGCTCTAAGGCCTGTGCAGAAATGCACTAGTTACTCTTAGACACAGGGAATGAGACCAATTCCAAAAGTGGCAGTGAAATAAGATGACAAGAGGACACAGCACATGACTGAAGCTCCACAGAAACTATTCTTTCAGCCCCAGGACTTAGGCTGCCAGTCTTAATGTAATATAACACAGGACACCCAACATCCCCACCTTGGGTCAGGTGTTGGCATCCCAATTACAACCTTGTCAAATAATAGTAACACATGATCTGTTATTTAACAAAAGAGCACTTTCACTCTGAGAAATGTAAGTGCTAGGTAAATTCAACAAGGTATCATGGTAAACCCACCAATGAATATTCTGTTTTGAAACTTAAGATGGGTCAACATGAGACCAGTTAAAGTTTGCCTTCCTAAGGAAATAAACATTCGGAGCACCTAAATGAGCAAATAGAAAGACATTTTTTTTTTTAATCTGGTAATTTAAAGCAGGTGAAAAAGACCTCTACTAGGCAAAAATGTTTTAAGTGTTTCAAACCACTACTTCCACATTCATAGTGCAACAGTAGGTACTTAAATTCCTATAATTCAAAAGTCTATAAATCATATAATTCTATAAATCTCCCACTGCAATTAATTCTGGACGCTTCAGTACATTCTTTGCTACAGTTTCCTTACCGTATATATATAAGAAAACAGGTGTGCCCTTCACAGAGGAGAGTTCCAATTATGTTAGGACCAAACATCACAGTTTTAATCCATTAACTCAAGCAAGGTACTAATTACCCTTATTACACACTTGTAGTCTGACTCCTCTGTAATTATACATTAAAACACTGATATGCAGTATAAGTGCCTTAGTGACTTCCTAATTCCCCACCTCAAAGAGGATCACATTTCAATGATTCCTGAATTTCTAAACAAGAATATGAACTAAAGCAGTGCCAAGAGCTTTACCAAAAAGGAAATAGGACCCATAATACTGTTTTAGAAACCTAGAATTCCTTTGCTGCGTTTCAAAGCTGTGGCCTAAATAAACAAAGGGAAAATAATCTATTAAAATATTATTTTGAAATTAAACGTTTAACCAGGAATAATTTCCCAAAGCACAATGCAAGGAGAATAATACATAATGTTAATTGTCAAAAACCTATGTAAAATCAGAGGCCACTGCTCTAGCTATCCTTTATCTCAGGGCCCTGAACAAAAGGAAGGGACATCCTTCCCCAGCAAGGAACCCCCTTTCAAAAGTGAGGGAAATGTTCTCAGCATCCTACTTGGCTTCTGAAGTTTCTAACAACATGGGATTAAGCGTGATTATATAGTCGGTAAAAGCTAAACTGAAATCCCACTTCAGAAGAGCTTTTTCCCCACGGCTTTTCAGGGCGGTTACCCATCATCCCATGTGACAGGACTGAGGAATAAGCAAGATGTGAGGGTTAGGAAATCCTGTACCACACGCTCTGCCAAGAAAGCGCACTGATGTTTAGTATCCCTCAGTCGGGCATCTCTGGTTCTCTCAAAGGACATGGTGAATAAAGAACCTTTCAAAATAAATGTGTTACCACAGCAATATGAGCCACATGTTGTGTTAGTCTCTTATTTAACCCTCACAGTGATACTGAGAGGTAAGCAATGTGATCACTGTTTCACCAGTGAGGAATCTGAGGTGCCAAGAAATGAAGTGACTCACCCAAAGTCATACTGCTTCTGACTGGCAGAGCTAGGATTTGAACCAACAGAACCAGAGTGGTAGGGATGAGCATGGTGTGTGCACGTGTGTGCATGCCTGTGTGTGTGTGTGTGTGTGTGTGTGAGACAGAGTGAGAGAGAGAAGGGGGCAGCAAGACCAATAATTAGGGTAACTTTATTGGCTACCATTTATTTACCGCTTATACGTCAGACCTGAAAATCAGAGCCTCGGCATTTATACCCACTATGCTACCTACACTCAGCTCAGTGCCTGAAGTATATGGTACCACACTGTAAATGCTTCTCTTATTTTGGAGGAAAGTAGGGTGTGGTTGTTTTAAGAACACAGATGTTAGAGCATAATAGGTATGGGTTCAAATCCTGGTTCTGACACTTGGATGACTTTTGCCAATTTGCTTTCTCTCTCTGAGCCTTGTTTTTCCTTCTAGACAACAGGAATACAGTTGACCTTTAGACAATGCAGGGGTGAAGGGCACCAACCCTCTGCGCAGTTGAAAATCTGAGCATAACTTATAGTCGGCGCTCTGAATCCTCGGTTCCACATCTGTGGACTCAACCAACCTCGGATCACTGTAGTACTGTAGTGCCGTAGTAGTTATTGGAAAAATTGGAGTATAAATGGACCCACGTATTTCAAACCCATGTTCAAGAGTCAACTGTAATAACTCCTACCCTAAAGGACTATTGCTGGAATCAAGTGTGAAAGTGTTTCTAAAGGGTTCAGAGAAGTACAAATGGCATATCCGTTGGCCACAGTACCCCTAAAGCCTAGCGTGGGTTCCTAGCCTCCGTGAAACCTCCCACCACTCCCACACATGTTCATGCTTCCTTCCTCTGAATCAGGCATTGCCTGTGGCTTTTAGATGATTACACACTGTTTTGCACTTTTCTTAGCTTTTAATTTTTTAAAAAAGTGTTAGTACAACTTTTAAAGGTTACTTTCCATTTACAGTTATTACAAAATATTGGCTGTATTTCCCGTGTTGTACCATACATCCTTGGGCCTATCTTACAGCCAGTAGTCTCTACTTCCTACTCCCCATCCCCTATATGTTACCCCTCCCCAGTCTCCCCACTGGTAACCACTAGTTTGTTCTCTATATCTGTGCGTCTGCTTCTTTTTTGTTATATTCACTAGTTTGTTGTATTTTTTAGATTCCACATGTAAGTGATATCATACAGTATTTGTCTTTCTCTGACTTATTTCACCAAGCATAATGCCCTCCAAGTCCAACCGTGTTGCTGCAAATGGCAAAATTTCATTCTTTTGTATGGCTGAGTAGTATTTCATCGTGTGTGTGTGTGTGTGTGTGTGTGTGTATACACACACACACACATCACGTCTTCTTTATCCATTCATCTGTTGATGGACACTTAGGTTGCTTCCATATCTTGGCAACTGTAAATAATGCTGCTATGAACATTGGGGTGCACGTACCTTTTTGAATTAGTGTTTTTGGTTTTTTTGGACATATACCCAGGAGTGGAATTGTTGGGTCATATGGTAGTTCTATTTTTAGTTTTTTTGAAAAACCTCCATACTGTTTTCCACAGTGGCTGCACCAATTTACATTCCCACCAACAGGGTACAAGGGTTCCCTTTTCTCCACATCCTTGTCAACATTTCTTTTTTGTCTTCTTTTTGATAATAGCCATTCTGACAGGTGTGACGTGATATCCCATTGTGGTTTTAATTTGCATTTCTCTGATGGCTAGTGATGTTGAACATATTTTCAGTGCCTGTTGGCCATCCGCACTTCCTCTTTGTAAAAATCTCTGTTCAGTTCTTCTGCCCATTTTTAAATCAGGCTGTGTTATTTGTGTTGAGCTATACAAGCTGTTTTTATGTGTTGTATATTAATCCCTTATCAGTCATATTATTTGCAAACATTTTCTTCCATTCAGTAGATTGCCTTTTCGTTTTGTTAATGATTTCTTTTGTTTTGCAAAAGCTTTTACGTTTAATTAGGTCCCATTTATTTTTGCTTTTATTTCCTTTATTTTAGGAGATGGATCCAAAAAAATATTGCTGTGATTTATGTCAGAGTGTTCTGCCTATGTTTTCCTCTAGGGGTTTTATACTATCCAGTATTATATTTAGGTCTTTAATCCATTTTGCATTTATTTTTGTATATGGTGTTAGAGAATGTTCTAATTTGATTTTTTTATGGGTAGCTCTCCAGTTTTCCCAGCACCACTTATTGAAGAGGCTGTCTTTTCTCCATTACATATTCTTGCCTCCTTTGTCACAGAATGACTGTAGGTGCATGGGTTTATTTCTGGGGTCTCTATCCTATTCCACTGATGTATGTGTCTGTTTGTGTGCCAGTACCATAATGCTTTGATTACTGTAGCTTTGTACAATAGTATAGTCCGAAGTCAGGGAGTGTGATGCCTCCAGCTCAGTTCTTTCTCAAAA
Source organism: Balaenoptera ricei (assembly GCF_028023285.1). Taxonomy (NCBI): domain Eukaryota; kingdom Metazoa; phylum Chordata; class Mammalia; order Artiodactyla; family Balaenopteridae; genus Balaenoptera; species Balaenoptera ricei. Next base: position 115,759,431 of record NC_082642.1, read on the forward strand.
TTGCTTTGGCTATTCGGGGGTCTTTTGTTTCCATTATACATTTTAAAATTATTTGTTCTAGTTCCTTGAAAAATGCCATTGGTATTTTGATAGGGATTGCATTGAATATGTTGATTGCTTTAGGAATACTGATTCATCCAATCCAACAACACGGTAAATCTCTCCATCTGTTTGTGTTGTCTTCAATTTCTTTCATCAGTGTCTTAAGGTTTTCCAAATACAGGTCTTTTGCCTCCTTAGGTAAGTTTATTCCTAGGTGTTTTCTTCTTTTTGATGCAATGGTAAATGGGATTGTTTCTTTACTTTCTTTTTCTGATAGTTCATTGTTAGTGTATAGAAATGCAACAAATTCCAGCATACTAATCTTGGATCCTGCAACTTTACTGAATTCATTGATAAGCTCTAGTATTCTGGTGGTGTCTTTAGGATCTTCTTTGTATAGCATCATGTCATCTGCAAACAGTGACAATTTTACTTCTTTCCAATTTGGATTCATTTTATTTCTTTTTTTGTCTGATTGCTGTGGCTAGGACTCACAATACTGTGTTGAATAAAAGTGGCAAGAGTGGACATCCTTATCTTGTTCCTGATCTTAGAGGAAATTTTTTCAGCTTTTCATCCTTGAGTATAATGTTAGCTGTGGGTTTGTCATATATGGCCTTTATTATGTTATGTTCCCTCTGCGCCCACTTTCTGGAGAGTTTCTATTGTAAATGGATGTTGAATTTTGTCAAAAGCTTTTTCTATATCTGTTGAGGTGAACATATGTTTTTTTATTCTTTAATTTGTTGGTGTGGTATATCACATTGATTGATTTGCAGATACTGAAAAATCCTTCCATCCCTGGGATAAATCCCACTTGATGGTTTCATAGTATTCTGTTGAGGCTTTTTGCATGTATGTTCATTAGTGATACTGGCCTGTAATTTTCTTTTTCTGTGTGATGTCTTTGTCTGGTTTGGGTATCGGGGTGATGCTGGCCTCAGAGAATGAGTTTGGAACTGTTCCTTCCTCTGCAATTTTTTGGAATAGTTTCAGAAGGATAGGTGTTAGCTCTTCTCTAAATATTTGGTAGAATTCACCTGTGAAGCCGTCTAGTCCTGGACTTTTGTTTGTTGGGAGTTTTCAAATTACTGATTCAATTTCATTGCTGGTAATTGGTCTGTTCATATTTTCTATTTCTTCCTGCTTCAGTCTTGGGAGATTATACCTTTCTAAAAATTTGTCCATTTCTTCCAGGTTATCCATTTTATTGGCAGATAGTTGCTTGTAGTAGTCTCCTATGAGCCTCTGTATTTCTGTGGTGTCGGCTGTAACTTCTTTTTCACTTCTGATTTTATTGATTTGGGCCCTCTCCCCTTTTTTTTTTCCTGATGAGTCTGGCTAAAGGTTTATCAAAGAACCAGCTTTTAGTTTCATTGATCTTTTCTATTGTGCTTTTAGTCTCTATTTCATTTATTTCTGCTCTGATCTTTATGATTTCTTTCCTTCTACTAACTTTGGGTTTTGTTTCTTCTTTCTTTAGTTGCTTTAGGCATAAGGTTTAGGTTGTTTGAGATTTTTCTTGTTTCCTGAGGTAAGCCTGTATCACTGTAAACTTCCCTCTTAGAACTGCTTTTGCTGTGTCCCATAGGTTTTGGATTGTTGTGTTTTCATTTTCATTTGTCCCTAGGTATTTTTTTAATTTCATCTTTGATTTCTTCAGTGATCCACTGGTTGCTTAGTTGTTTAGCCTTGTTTAGCCTTCACAGGCTTGTGTTTTTTTGCAGTTTTTTTCTTGCAGCTGATTTCTACTCTCATAGCATGGTGGTCGGAAAAGATACTTGATATGATTTAAATTTTCTTAAATTTACCGAGGCTTGTTTTGTGGCCTAGTGTGTGATATATCCTGGAGAATGTTCCAGGTATACTTTGAAAAGAATGTGTATTTTGCTGCTTTTGGATGGAATACTCTCTATATATCAATTAAATCTATTTGGTCTAATGTGTCACTTAAGGTCAGTGTTTCCTTATTGATTTTCTGTCTGGATGATCTGTCCATTGATGTGAATGGGGTATTAAGGTCCCCTACTATTATTGTGTTACTGTCAATTTCTCGTTTTATGTTTGTTAATATTTACCTCATATATTGAGATGCTCCTATGTTGGGTGCATATATATTTACAATTGTTATGTCATCTTCTTGGATTGATCCCTTGATCATTATATAGTGTCCTTCTTTGTCATTGATCATTATATAGTGTCCTTTGTCTCTTGTAACAGTATTTTAAAGTCTTATTTTGTCTAATGTAAGTATTGCTACTCTGGCTTTCTTTTGATCTCCACTTGCATGGAATACCTTTTTCCAAACCCTCACTTTTGGTCTGTATGCGTCTCTAGATCTAAAGTGAGTCTCTTGGAGACAGCATATATACAGGTCTTGTTTTTGTATCCATTCAGCCACTCTGTGTCTTTAGGTTGGAGCATTTAGTCCATTTACATTTAAGGTAATTATCGATATGTATGTTCTTACTGCCATTTTGTTAACTGTTTTGGATTTGTTTTTGTAGGCCCTTTTCTCCCCGTTTTTCTTCTTTTGTTCTCTTCTAATGTGATTTGATGACTATCTTTAGTGTTATGTTTCGATTCCTTTTTCCTTTTTGTGTGTATACCTGTTGTAGATTTTTGGTTTATGGTTACCATTAGGTATTTATATAGCAGTCTATATATATAAATGATTGTTTTAAGTTGCTGATCTCTTAATCTCAAATGCATTTTAACGAGCCTCTATTTGTACTCTCCTCCCCTTATGATTACTGTTTTTGATGTCATGTTTTACACCTAATTGTTTTGTGTATCCCTTAACTGCTTATTGTGGATATAGATGATTTTACTTTTGCTTTTTAACCTCCCTACTAGCTTTGTGTATGGATGATTTCCTACCTTTACTGCTTGTTTGCCTTTACTGGTGAGCTTTTTCATTTCATAATTTTCTTGTTTCTTGTTGTGGCCTTTTCTTTATTGCCTAGAGAAGTTCCTCTAACATTTGTTGTAAAGCTGGTTTGGTTGTGCTGAACTCTTTTAGCTTTTGCTTGTCTGTAGAGATTTTGATTTCGCCATCAAATATGAACAAGAACCTTGATGGGTGGAGTATACTTGCTTGTAGGTTTTTCCCTTTCATCACTTTAAATATATCATGCCACTTCCTTCTGGCCTGCAGAGTTTCTGCTGAAAAATCAGCTGATAGCTTTATGGGAGTTCCCTTGTATGTTATTTGTTGCTTTTCCCTCATTGCTTTTAATATTCTCTCTTTATCCTTAATTTTTGTCATTTTAATTACAATGTGTCTTGGTATGTTCCTCTTTGGGTTAATCCTGTATTGGACTCTCTGTGCTTCCTGGACTAGAGTGACTGTTTCTTTCTCCAGGTTAGGGAAGTTTTCAGCTATGATGTCTCAAATATTTTCTCAGGCCCTTTCTCCTGCTCTTATCCTTCTGGGACCCCTACAATGTAAATATTAGCGTGCTTGATGTTGTACCAGAGGGCTCTTATACTGTCCTCATTTCTTTTCTCTTTTCTTCTTTTGTTTAGCGTCAGTGATTTCCACTACTCTGTCTTCCAGCTCACTGATCCGTTTGCCACCTACCTCTTTGAGAGGCTCTCCAAGACCAGCAGGTAGGTCTGGCCCAGGTTCTTATCAAATTACTGCTTTTGCCCTGGGCATCGTGTATGAGATTTTGTTTGCACCGTTTAAGAGTGACACCTCTATTTCCCCCTGTCCTGTGGGGCTCCCGAAATTAAGCCCCACTGGCCTTCAAAGCCAAATGCTCTGGGGGATCATCTTCCTGGTGCAGGACCCCCAGGCTGGTGAGCCCAATGTAGGGCTCAGAACCCTCATTCCTTTGGGAGAACCTCTGCGATATAATTATTCTCCAGGTTTTGGGTCACCCACTCAGGGGTATGTGATTTGATTATATTGCAAGTCTGTCCCTCCTACTCGTTGTGGTTCCTTCTATATGTCTTTAGTTATAGAATATCTTTTCTGTTAGGTTCCAGTCTTTTTCATCGATGGTTGTTCTGCAGATCGTTGTGATTTTGGTGTGCTTGTGAGAGGAGGTGAGCTCAGGGTCTTTCTAGTCTGCCATCTTGGCCCCTCCCCATTTTGCAGTTTATATTACTGCTTTGAGTTGGACATGTTTTTTACCCAACAAAAATGTAAGCTCCAAGAAGGCCAAAATCATGTCTACCCTTATATATCTTCCATAATTTTTCTGCATAATGTCAAACATTCACTTATCCATTTATACATTCATTCCTTCATTAAACAAATAGTCCCTGAGTTCCTACAATGTGCCAGACATTGTGACAGGGTAGAGTAATAAGCAAAATATGCACAGCCCCTGGCTTCATGGGGCTTGTAGTAGAGTGAGAAAGTGCCCAATCCAACAACAACTATGTCATTACAAACTGCAGGCAATGTCTTGTAGAAAAAGAACCAGGTCTTTAAGGATGTAATTTGGATTTAGGGAGAGAGTGAAAGAGGCTTCCTGGAGGACCTGACACTACAGATGAACTTAGAAGGAGAAGTAAGAACTAGCTAGGCAAAGAATGAGGGAAGAAACTTCTAGACAGAGGGCAGAGCCTGTGTTAAGCATGGGAAAACACTCTGTGCACTGGTGTATGTGACAGCCATGCGTGTGAGTGGGAGATGATGAGAGATGAGGCTGGAGAAGCCAGGGGGAGCCAGATCACACAGGACACGTTGAAGAGATTAGACTATATCCAAAGTGCAGTGGGAAGCTTTTGAATAGAAGACTGACAAGCAGTAGGTGTGCAATAAATACTATGTTAATTAAATTGCCAGGATCCATCCTGAGTATTACGTAAGTGGGGGAAAAAGCCAAGTACTTAGGAAGTAAAACTAGTGCACTCTCAGAGTTCATTCTTCTTTCCACTGCTTGCCACAGAGCTTATGATACTTATTTTCCCATGAAAAGACAACAAGGTCAATAAGACTCTGGACTCAAAGCTAAAACCCAGTGCTGACCTTAGGTACAATTTTATGAATTAGTTAAAATCTATAAAATCCCCATCCTAATCAGATCCTCCCATAACATAAATGGCAAACTAAATTAAATGGTCCATAGTTCAGATGCTGTCGTTTTTGACATTCCTACTAACAAATGGAGCAGCTATTTTGGATCGTATGGTTCTCTTCTCCTTACCTGCTTCATAGGACGGAGGGAACCAATTGTTTTCCATCCACTGAATGCTGTCCAATTCGGGATCTCATTAGGCTTGAGTAGGATTTGTCTTCCTAAGAAATTGGGTCCTTCATAAGCTATCCACCTATATGAGAACAGGAAAGAAAAAAAATGGGATGCTTAAAACAGAAAGCAATCTCTTAACAAAAATACCTCTTACTATACCATATAGGGTTCCTTCTTTAAAACCTCCAGGTTTGTAGACTGTTTTTAAGAAAAAACATTGTGTAATTGTATATTTTAACGGAAAAAGCAGGGAGGACTAGGAGAAAGCCCACTGGACTGTGGCTTAGAAGATTTAGATTCATCAGGAATCTGGTTTTCTTACCTCCAAAACAAGGTTCCCTCCAGCTTTAGAATTCTTTGTTTCTTTGATAATACCAAGTTTTTTCCCTAACATTTTAACATTGAGAGATAAACCATAATTCCTCCCTAATTACCCAGTTAAAAACCACCTGTTTCCTCTCCACTCTTAGGCTCACTGTCCCACGTCCTTCACAGCCTCTCTGGACAGCTCCAGTGACCTCTGCAGACACACCTCCTTCCACAACTCCCAGCAAGGGCTACTTAAAACCATCCACAGAAATCTGGTCTGAACTCTTACTTCAAGGTCTAGCTCCTTTGCAAATACTTCTCAGGACCCCAGGGGCCTTCAAATCGGGCCAAGTTAAAGTGTGTCAAAGTGTGAAGGGCCTCAAGGTGAGTGTCTGGAGCCTGGAGACTCATTCAGTGGCACACAGCCACGCCTATTCCTTTCCGGATTGGCCTCGGCTGCTTCAGCACCACAATGGCAGGTTAAATGCTTGTGACAGAGGCAGGATAGCCAACAAACTGAAAAGACCACCTGGCCCCTACTGAAAAGGTTTGCTGAGCCCTGCTTGAGGTGGTTATCAAGCTAAGGAGAATAAGCCGGGACCGCCAAGAGGATCTGAAATTCTCAGCAGGACTCCAGGTCATGGCATATGGTGCTTTCAGAAAGTATGCATGAAGACGAGGTGGCTGCCTTGCTTGGTTCAGACAAAGCCCCCTGCTCTCCACAGCCAAGATCAGTCTTGGCCAAATTATGAATGGATGAACGAGACATATGACCTTCCCTCTACCCCTTCTTGCCAACACAATCTAAACCATCAGATTGGTGCAGAGTCAGGACAGCATGACCATGGAGAGGCTGAGCCACCTCTCCAGCTTTGCAGATTCTTTTTAGACAGGCAGGGATGTCTCAGTTATAAAACCTAGGCAAGGGTTCAATAAACTATACCTCATTATATATTAATCTAATGAATTTCACAATTGAAAAGCATTAACTTGGCCCCCATTACCACCACAGATCAGAGATGTGGCATAATACAGGGATTAAACAGAACAAAACAAAACTTGTCACTGAGGGCAGCTGGCTGTGCATTAAGTGGTATTCTGGGAGCCATCTGTAGCCTAGGAAAACCTTCAGACAGCCTTCACTAGTCCTTAGTCCATGTACCAATTCTCTTTTAGAGAATCCAGAACAGTGAGAGGAGGTACATAATAAACTAAAGAGAAGCAATAAGAATGTTAAGGTAAAATGGCACCAGTTTTCTACAAAAGAGTGAAATAAGCTCGTGAGAAATTTCCAGAAGTAAGTCAATAACTATCAGTTCCACTTAGAAATGTAAAGAAAAGAAGTGTATAAAAATGCTGTGAGGGACTTCCCTGGTGGTGCAGTGGTTAAGAATCTGCCTGCCAATGCAGGGAACACGGGTTCGATCCCTGGTCCAGGAAGATCCCACAACCACTGAGCCTGCACGCCGAGACCCACGCTCCGCAACAAGAGAAGCTACCACAATGAGAAGCACGTGCACCGCAAGGAAGAGTGGCCCCCGCTCGCCACAACTAGAAAAAGCCCGCACGCAACAATGAAGACCCAAACGCAGCCAAAAATAAATAAATAAAATAAATAAATTTATTATTTAAAAAAATGCTGTGGAAGTCCTATATCACAGGGATGTAGAATTCAGTTCAGAGTTAGTTAAGTGGTAAATGATATACTGGAATATAATATAGGGATTATTATGCTTAGAGAGAGTAAATCAATTTATGTTTAATAAACATCAAACCATGTGAAATGCTTTGCAGAAGAAAGTTTAAACTGCTGTACACGTGAATGATACAGAAACCACTTATTATAATAGTTAACTCAGTTTTCAAATCAACTTATCGTCTCAGCTTTGTCTTTCATTATCCCCAGATAGTTTAACAAGGAGAGTTGATTATCACACAATTTCAAAGTCATAAAGACATAAAAATAGGCATCTTTATATTAATCATTGAGAGCAATGTGTGTTCTTTCAGATGACTTTTGGTACCTAAACACCAAAGGTACAGGAGGAGGGGCAGGCTGACAGCCACTCTCAGAAATGGCCTGAGATGTAGATTTTCTAGGAAGCATTAGAGCTTCAACTTCAGGGCCCCTCCCTTGCAGGCCACTTACCATTTCTGTTCTGAATAAATCTGCAAGTTCATATCTAATTTATGTACCCATCATTTTTCATTTCTTTTCTTAGAGTCATCTCCCCAGATTGTAAAAGTGCAGGTCCCACAAGACCTGGATCCACCCTGACTGACAACCTGAATGAACAGCAACTTTGGTAGGTGGGCTGGGTCAGCCAGGACATCCAGCCTGAAAATAACTGCCTTGGAGCAAACAGCTCTAGAATAAACAAGATGTCAAATCAAAATACAAAAAAACCCTATTAGTTTTAGTCACTTGTCATAAGCAGGCAGTGGTCTCAACCAGTCAAACTTGCTGGTTTAATTAGGTTTCTTCTGAAAGGAAAGTGGGCTCAAATTGTTACGGTCATCTGGTCCACCTTCTCTAGGCCACATGTTCTGAACACATGGCAGCCCTTCTCTCCCAGCGGGCTCTTCTCCCAGACCACTGCCTGCTACTACATACTGGACACAGTCCACTGTCTTCTCTTATTTGAGAGAAACTACTATTATTACATGGAGAGAGAAAAGAAGGAGTAAGAGTACCATCAGACCAAGCAACAGCAGCAGTGGGGGAATAAAAAGCAACTGCGCAACTCTGTCCTACAAGAGTGACTGAAGCAGGCCAAGCCCTTGTCCCATACTTACAGGCCACTTTTTACCCACACAGACTGGGTGTAGAAGTGCAGGTCCTTGTTCAGAACAGAGTTCACAGCCTCTTCTAGATGTAACTCTCTCCCCTCACAATGTTCCAGAGCAAAAAGGCTAATGGAGGGTTCTTCAAAAACCTAACAGCACAGAAAAGAGAAAACATCACCATACACAGTGGCCACACCTCAGTGACATCCCAGTTAGAACGTAGGGTACCCTGGATCCACTGTTTTATATGCAGTTTACTGCTCTACCCTCTAATGGCCTTACAGTCAAAGTGGCAGTGGTGAGACTAGATTCCATAAATAATTTTTATTCAATTTTTTTGTAAATTAAAATTGAAATTTTAAAAAAGGAGTCTTGCTGTCATAATAAAAATGGAGACCTGGTTCCAATTACATATTAAGGTCTGGTTGTGCTGTAATACAGACCGCATTTTTGGTCCTGCCAATGCTTTTAGCTGGCCATAGAATAAACACAGAATGGAACAGCACTCTCATTTCCCAGGAGGTCACAGGAGCAGTCACTGAGAATACAAGACTTCTTGGCTCTAGGCTCTTAAGTATTCCCCCAACCCTCATGTCAGACAAGAATAGAATCAACTTTGCTCTTTCTCATTCATTGGTATATACAAGACACCATGTTAGGCAACTTTTGGGGGATGAGAAATCAAAACAAGTCACCATCCTTATGTTTGGGGCATTACTAACTAGAAGCTAAACTAGGAGAATTGCACAGATATTGGAATGTAATCCAGGGCAGAGAAGGATATGCCCTATGCAGAGAAGGATATGCCCTATGAAAGTACCCAGGTGAAGCCCAGACTCTTTTTAGCAGAAGGGTGCAGGAATCAAGGAAGCTTCACAGACATGGTAGTGTAGGAGCTCAGTCTCAAAAGATGCCATGGATCTGGAGAGGCCTATGGAGAATAAAGGGAAGGCACTCTGTGCAAAGATGGGAGACAGACACGCACGGGCCATGTTAGGGAAACAGCAGGTAGACCTATGTAGCTAGAACACAGAGTCCAACAAGAAACAGTGCCGAGTGCTCCCGCTGTTTGCTACTGTGTATTGAGTTGCCTGCTTCTCTTTTACACTGACAGGGCAGAGACAGATTTATTGCCAACAGGGAGTCCTTGAAGGCTTTTGGGCAGAGGAGTAGGAAGGGGCTGAACTATGTGTAAGTTGGTACATGAGAAGCAGAGCACTGGGGGCAGAGACTGTGGACGTTCAGAGAACAGTAAATAAACAGTCCAACAACCAGCTCTCACAAGTGACCTGCAGATATACTTCCATAAGAGCAAAATGACTTATCAAAGAATTATTCCTGGCAGCAGTGTTTGGAATAGCAAAGGATGGAGAATGACTTAAACGTCCATCAAGTGGGCACGGGTTAAGTAAATTATGGAGGAATTCTATACAGCTGTACAAAAGAATGAGATTGTTATGAAAGATCTCTAAGATATGTTCTTTAGTGGCAAAGACAAAGTTAAGAGTAGTGCAGAAGAGCATATTTCTTATGCTGCCATTTGTGTAGAGAAGGGAAAATTTATGTACACACACACACATATATAACATGTGCTTTATACACATTAAAATTTTTCTAAAAAAATCAATAGAAAACTACTCCATGGCGAATGTGTCTGTCAGGAAACTAGGATCTGAGAAGATAAAAAGAACAAGTGGGAGCAAAGGTTTTCACTGCATGCCTTTTGGTACTTTTTGATTTTTGAACCATGGAAATATGTATTCAAAAATTTAAACTGGTAATTATTATGCCTATGTTTGCATGTAAATGTGTTTGCATATATTTTTCTTTAAATGGACTTCAGAAAACTTATCTGGCAACAACATGAGTGAAGAAAAGAAAGAATGCAAGTATCAGTACAGGGGAAGAATCCTCCAGGCCAAAGAAGGAGAGTCAGACCTAAAACAGGAGCCGGGTGGGGGGGGTTGGAAGGTTAGGATTGGCGAATAAGGGATGGCCAGAAAAACTATCGCAGTGATGAGAGAGACCAAGTGAGACAAACAGATGGAATGAGAAAGTGAGAAAAAACATGTGCGAGAGTGTGGCTGGGGGCACGATGGTACACAGTCGACCCGTGAACAACAAGGGTTTGAAGTGCACGGATCCACTTGTACAGGGATTTTTTTCAATAAATACGTACTACACAGTCTGAGGTTGGTTGAATCCTTGGATGTGGAACCATGGAAATGGAGGGCCACCAGTAAAGGCACACGCCTATTTTCAACTGTGCGGAGGGTCGGCACCCCTAACCCCCATGTTGTTCAAGAGTCAACACTAATTTGTCATATATAAGAAAATCTGGAGAGGATATATGCCCCGCAGCTAAGAACTTATATTGAGAACTGGAGGTTTGAAGGTTGAGCTGGAGGCAGGATAATCCTAACAGAAATGTCCAAAGAACACTGGACCTTCTGATCTGGGAGAAGGGAGAAGATTGAATGTAGGGATGATAATTTGGGAACTCTCAGAATCTGGGTAATAACTGGAGCCAGTTATGGGTAAGAAAATGGAAATGACAGGAGGACAGAACTGTGCTGACAAACGAAGGGGGTGGTGATGAAAGGCAGGCCTGTGGAGGTGACTGAAGAATGAACTAGGAGAGAGGAGCCAAAAGAGGACATATCACAGAAGTAAAGGAGAAAGAAAATTATAAGGAAGAGCTGGCCACAGTATCAAATACTTTTGTAATGTCGAGGAAGAGGGTGACTGCGACGAGGCTACTTGGGTTTGGCGATCAGGGGGCAGCTGGTAACCAATGAGAGAGCTCACTGAGCCACATGCAGGAGATGAGGGGCAGAATCTAGGCTGCAAGGGCTAAGGAATAAGCGGGAAGAGATTGTAGACAGGGCATACAGGCTATTTTTTAGAGAAGTTTGGTAAAGAGGAGGGAAATCGGCGGCTGGTTCACGTGGCAGGCACGGTGGAAAGTGGAGGCATAATGGGAAGAATCTGAATGACGCAAGACAAGAGGGGTGGTTCTAGGGAAGAAGGCGGAGGTCCAATCCACTATCCCATCAGTTCAGAACCCCTGACTGGAATCAGTCCATGAGGAAAAGGATCGCTTTGAAAAGGATGAACTATGCTTCCTCTGAAATACAAGGAAAGACAGAGAAAGGATACCGAGAAATTTCCAGGTTTCTAAAATAGGTAAAACGTGTTGTAATTTTCTCTTTATGTTATGTGGCAAAGGTTGCCTGTGGATCACGGAAGGTGTGAAGCACTGTCCAACAGAACTTCCTGCAGTGATAGCAATATTGTATACCTGTATCTTCAGTATGGTAGCTACTAGCCATACGTGGCCATTGAGCATTTGAAATGTGGCTCGTGTGACCAAAGTGAATTTGTTGTATTTAATTTTAATTAAAAAAACTACATGTGGCTAGTGCTATGGTATCAGATAGTGCAGATTGAGGGGTTAGAGGATGCTGGAAAAGAAGGTAAGCGTGGGCTTCCCTGGTGGCGCAGTGGTTGAGAATCTGCCTGCCAATGCAGGGGACACGGGTTCGAGCCCTGGTCTGGGAAGATCCCACATGTCGCGGAGCAACTAGGCCTGTGAGCCACAACTACTGAGCCTGCGCGTCTGGAGCCTGTGCTCCACAACAAGAGAGGCCGCGATAGTGAGAGGCCCGCGCACCGCGATGAAGAGTGGCCCCCGCTTGCCGCAACTAGAGAAAGTCCTCGCACAGAAACGAAGACCCAACACAGCCAAAAATAAATAAATAAATAAATAAACCCAAAGTTTAAAAAAAAAAAAAAAAGAAGGTAAGCGTCACTGTGTGCAGTGAGACAGTAAGCTAAGCATAAAAAAGCTGCCCGGGAGCACTGCTTTTCCTTCAGTAAACAACATAAACTGGGTCAGGAATGGAAATTCATCTCAAGTCACTGAGTTCCTGAGTGACTGCAGACAAGATCAGGCTTCTCTTCTGCTATCTGCAAAATAAAAACTGGAAGCATCCCAACAATTTATAGAAGAAATGTCCTTATAGGAGAGGGTCCAGAACAGCAGTAGTTTAGAAATGCAGCCAATAGCAGGCTCTAAATTACCCACTAAAACCAGTGACCGAAAATTAATGGACAGTCAAAATCCACAGATAAGCCCCTGACTTTATTGCTGGACTTTTCCCAACATTCTCACCCTTCAGCTAATGAAAAAGCATTTCAGCTCACCTCTACTTGTTGAGTTACTAATTAGCAAGGAAGGGCAGACAGGCAAGGAGCCTGGGCTGGGCTCATGATCAGTCGTCAGCAACTCTCTCCTCAGTAAGGAGTTTGCTGTGCTAAGAGTGGCACTTACATCACAGGCATTTAACGCTGACATGAGGTGACTGTTTCATATTCCACAGGGAAAACTTAAAATCTTATGTGAGGATATAATTTAAGTGCTAAGTGATATTCTAAGAAAACAGGTCCTGTGTACATTTTTCATCTTCCTTTGGTGGAATGTCCACAAAGGCGTTTTTTATTTTATTTTCTTTCTTTCAAAGGCATTTTTTAAAAGACTACCATTATCACTCAAATTGCATCAAATTCACTCCCCATTTCAAAGACAATCTAGCAATTCTATACCTAGAAATTTATCTTACGATAACAATGCAAAATCTGATGGAGGGGATCTCAAAAATTGTTTTAAAAATGATGATGCAGGAAGACTGAGAAAAAAATTGCAGAAAATGACTGAGGATATTTTTACGAGTTTACATAAATCAGTAAGGATCCTCTAAGAGACCCAATACATAAATGGGCAAAGAACACAAACCAACAGCATTAACCAAGAAGGAAATATGACTAACAGGTATGGACAAACCTCCCTCCTTTCCATTAACAACAACAAGATATCATCATGTGGTCCCATCTATCAAACTTTTCATTTGCGAACATCTATTGTCTCTAAGCTTAAAGTCATTCCCTCTTTAGAGGTTTGATATATATATTTAACTTGACTTTTCTCTATTTAAATTATTTTTACTTAAATGGTCTTAATTTATAAATACACAGTTGATCCTTGAACAACATGGGTTTGAACTGTGCAGATCCACTTGAACATGGATTTTTTTCCCAATAAATTGAGTATCTGTATTTTCATTTTACAGTTCTTTAAATTAAATAAGCGATGGGGAAAGTTTGTGTTCATTAGAGATCACAATATATGGAATCAAAAGAACTGGGTTTGAGTCCTGATTCTATCCAAATTGTTTCACCTTCCTGCCCTTGGGTGAGACATTTATCAGTTCCTTTGTTTAGAGGCAGAAATAGCAGTATGTAGATTTTCCACTGCCTATAAGGGTGTGGAGAGGGGGAGGTTAGCACCCCTAAACCCCTGTGTTGTTCAATGGTCAACTGTACTTAAATTTATAACTGTACTCGATTTATAAATGTACCTAAAGGTTAGGAAGATTAGGAAGGCAATCATTCAGAAATAAAGAGCACTGAAGAACTATGTTACAATCTTATTTTTCTGATACATTTTCCAAATATGAAAGTAGGAAGAGTATATATAAACTACTAACAGTCCTTAAAAGTGAAGATGACAGAGTAATCTGAACTTTGCAAGGACAATAGAAACCACCAGAACTTAATTACAGTTTGAGCTCTACAAATCTCTTGGCCTCAGTCCATGCTAACTTAGAAGACAGCCAACCATTTGGGGCCACAGGCTCTTCTTAGGTGTCAGCAGGAACAGGACATTCCTGCTGGGTGAAGTCTAAGCCATGCAAAGAGGATACAGCTTCTAAAAGGAGGATGTGGTTAAGAAAGGAAAAGAATACTTAAACTGTATAAATGAAAAGAAAACTTATCACTCCATCAACTAAAGTAATATTTTAAATGACAATAATAGTAATAACTAACATACATGACACTTAATATGTGCTGGGCATCATATATACATACACACACACACAAACTATATAGAAGGGATTGTGAATGGATGGATGGATGGATGGATGGATGGATGGATATATATATATGTATATATACATGTACGTATATATACATATATATGTATATATACATGTGTGTATGTACATATATATGTATATATAGGTGTGTATATATATGTACATATAGGTGTGTATATATATATCCCAATTTTTTTTAACCTAATTCATTTGGCAACAAAATCTGATCTGAATAAGTAGAAAACTATTTACAATATTTATCGAACTTGTGTAGCCATGATTATATTTTGCTACAGCAACAGAAATGTGTTCAACTATGGGGTGTTGCCCAGAACCTCTCTGGAGTTATTGTCTTATATGCTATCTATGAACCATATTACTGTTTAAAATGGGAAATATTCCAAATCCCAAAATATATTCATGTTAGGAAGTGTAGAACTGTATTCACTCCTTTAATCCATGCAACTTTCCTTTGACATGGGTACCATTATTATCCCCACTTTACAGATGAAGAATGAAGGCACAGGTCACATACAGTAAATAAAAGAGCTGGCATTTGAAACTAGACAGAATGGCCTCAGAGGCTGTGTTCTTAACCCTTCCACTATAGTTCTAAAATGTTCTAAGTAATTTTATCATGTAGAATATTTTTGATTGGCATGTGTGACACATTATCTGAAGCAGTTGACTTCATCTTGCTCATCTGGGTAATATCTATGACCCCATTCTTACCTATCCCATCAACTTAACAAGTGTGTCCACCATCTAAATTTGAAGCTCTGAGACCTGGGCACAGGTACTCTGCTAGAAGAATTACATTTATATCAACACATCTTCAATATATATTGGATAAAATGTTTAAATCTAACTACTAATTTTTGACATTTATTAAAACTATACAGACTTGAATATGAGCTTGAATAGTATTTAACAATGGGGGTGAATCAGTTTCCCTAATCATCAATTGCATGAGTTTGCAAGATGGTAAAGAGAATATATGTACTTTATACATTTTTTCATTATTTTTTTTATCCATATAGCAAGTCTTTGAGGTGGAATGAAGTCTGTCAAATGGTCTTTTCCTAATTTTAAAGACGAAGCAAATATTGAATTATATTGGTGAGCTCAGTGTCAACATGAGACCAAGACTTCAATCTTTCACTCCAGGGAGTACATAAACTATAACTTGAAAGCACATAGTCAAAAGATGTTTGAAATGGAAATATGTTGGGGTCCTAGAAGCATGGTTTGTGTAATCACACAGAATATCTCTAGTTAGAGTCTGTGTTAGACTAAAAGGGGGGAGTTGGCAGGGGTGGGAGAGAGACCTCTGACAAAAACATAATGAAAGGGAACATCCGTTCAAAGACCACATTTACTGGAGAAAAAGAGGCCATTCTGGAAGTGAGAACAGAGGTGAAAATTACTTGGACAGTTTATTTATTGACTATTAATACTAAAAACAAAGCATCTGATAAAATTTTGCCTTACTTCTCTTTGCTTAGAAGAAAGAAGAAATTATTCAATTTTGCAAACATTTCTGAATTTTTCTTGCATGCCAGATAATTTGCCAAGTGCCTGGGATACTTAAACAAGTTCAAACGCTGAGATGGAAGGAAGCTCTTGAGCTCTGATCTCTAACAGGAAGTGTCCAAAACTTCCTTTCATGGTATACAAAGCCCTTCACGTTCTGATCTCCAAAGGGCTTTGCAGCCTCATCTGTCAGAGTAACAAAGTTAGCTATCATCTCTACTGCTTTTCAGCACTTTACATCCTTATCTGCCTTAACCAGATCTTTACTCTTCCAGGTATTTCCAGTTGCCAAGTCCAGGGGAATTCTTTTGCCCCATATCATCTGTCTCTGACATTTCCACCTTCCACTTTTTCCTGGCTCTTTCCCTTTGGGCAATAAACATGTTCATTTATTTACATACAAAAAAAACCCCCACAAAAAACCATAAAGACTTGTACATTAGCATTGTATAGTTCTTTGAGTTTCAAATCACTGCTTGTATGGAAAAGGTGTTGATATTACCTCAGGATGATGTTAGTTGGTTAGACTCTAAATATAACATGTTATTTTATTTTAAAAATATCTAGCAAACAGCCACTAAGAACAGCCATATCTGTACAGCCCAACAATATCACTTCACCCTAATCTTTGCCAAGTGAACCATGGCTAAAAAACTAAGAACAACTAGACTGAATTCAAGGAAAGTAACCATAATGTGCACCTCAAATACCATTCCAATCCAGAGAAATACCAAACAGTGTGCTGGCAAAAAGGTATCTGCAGTGATGAAAATTTAATAGAAGGCTCATAAATCTCGACTGAGACTCTAATCCAGAATCTTCTAAGTTTGGCCCATTTAAAAGAAATCACATAAATACTTTCAGTCTTATCAAATCTTAATGTTGCACAACAAATATTAATTCTTGTCTATGAGCTATTATAATATTATTGAGTGTTTTCATGTGCTAAAGGCTTCACATGCACTGGCTCATTTAATCCTCATTTTATTCGATGAGAAAGTTGAGGCACAGAGTGGTCAGAAACATGCCCAGGGTCACTCAGCTAACAAGCAATGGTCTGTCAGACTCTCAAACTAAACTCTTCTCCAGTGAACTATAATGCCCCTCATAAAAGCCTCTTTCACTTGGCTTAGAAAATCAGTTTCATCACAGGCCTACCTTTCTAACTGGTCTTCTTCCTTTAAAAAAAAAAGTTATAATACATTTCAAAAAGAATAAATAATATCTAGATGATCATGTATCTAGCACCCAGAAGTAATACATTTGAATTTTACTATATTTATATCAAATTGTATTGACAAGTAAAAACATAACATGTAGAGATGAATTTTAATTTTCCCCCCTCCCTAGAAGTAACCAATATGCTGAAGTTGTGAATCTCTATACATCCTTTGTTTTTAAATTTCACAGAAATATATCTTACTGTAACATCCTTAGCAACACATGAACCTCACTTAATATATTATATTTCCTTTTATGATTGTGCTGTACTGTAGTTTGTTTCATCCATCAATGCTGCAACAAACATCCTTATTTTTCCCTCATAGCAACTGATACTCCTTCCACTAGCTTTGTATGAATGATCCCACTTCTCTGCCACTAAACTAAACTTTGGTATTGTCAGATCTTCCAATGTTTGTATCTAAAGTAAGGTAATGCTACTTAATTACTATTTTATTCATAATTTGCATTTACTGGATCACTAGGGAGGTTTAACATCCTTTGTATGTCCTTAGCCATTTTCTCACATTTATGAACTGGCTATTCAGAGTCTCTGCTGATTTTTAAAATTTCAATTGATTTGAAAGAGTTCTTTTTATATTGTATACATTAAACCTTTGTAGCTTATAAGGGCTGAAAATATATTCTCCAGTCTGTGGCTTGCTGTGGTAGGCTCAATAATTATTGCTCCCCTACCACCATCCAAAAAGAGGTCTACATCCTAATCCTGGAACCTATGAATATGTTACCTGATATAGTGGAAGGGACTTTGCGAATGTGATTAAGAGTTAAGAATCTAGAGATGGGGATATCTGTCTGGATTATCCAGATAGAACTAATATAATCACATAGGTCCTTGTAAGAGGGTCAGAGACAGAGGATAGAGAACAGAAGTTGAAGTGATAAACTTTGAAGATGGAAGAGGGCCATGAGCCAAGGAATGCTGAAAAGCTTCCTCTAGAAGCTGGAAAAGGTAAAGAAACAGATTCGCCCCTAGTGTCTCCCAGAAGGTATGCAGTCTTGCCGACCCCATAATTTTACCCCAGTAAGACCTATTCTAGACTTCTCACCTCCAGAACTGTAGGATCATTTCTGTTGTTTTCAGCACTAAATTTGTGGTAACTTGCTACAGCAGCAACAGGAAACGCATACACTTGCCTTTTACTACTGACTTGTATGTTTTGCGTTTAAATCCATCCTACTCCAATATCATTAGCATAGTTTTCCATATTTTCTTCTGTTTTTTTCTTCCAGTTTTATTGAGACATAATTGACATACAGCACTGTACAGGTTTAAGGTGTACAGCACAATGATTTGACCTACATACACTGTGAAAGGAGGACCACAGTAAGTTTAGTGAGCACTCGTCATCTTATATAGATACAAAATGAAATTGGAAAAAATTGTTTTTTCCTTGTGATGAGAACTCTTAGGATTTACTTTCCTAACAACTTTCATATATAACATACAGCAGTGTTATTTCTATTTATCATATTACAAATTACATCTTTAGTATTGATTTATCTTATAACTAGAAGTCTGTATCTTTTGACTAACTGCCATCCAATTCCCCCTCCGCCACCCCCCACTCCCCGATAACCACAAATCTGACCTCTTTTTCTTTTTGACCTCTCTTTCTATGAGTCTGTTTGTCTGTTTGTTTTTGAAGTATAATTGACCTACAACACCATGTTAGTTCCTGGTGCACAATATAGTGGTTCAATATTTCTATACATTTCAAAACAATCACTGTGAAGTCGAGTTGTCATCTGTCACCTTACAAAGGTATTACGTAATTACTAACTATATGCCCGGCACTGTACATTTCATTCAGGTTTGTTTTTCACATTTAGGTTGCCATTAATCCATCTGGAGTTTATTTTTGGTGTTTGGAATAAAGCAAGATTCAAATGGTATCTTTTTCCATGTAAAGGGCCAACCGTCTTTCGTAATAGCCCCACTGAAATGCTATTTCTGTCACCTTCCAAATTCCATTATTCACGTAGGTCAGTTTCTATGCTCTCCTATCCCACTCTTCTGTTGGTCTCTCCTTGCACTCACTATCTTAATTATTACTGATGAATAATGCAATATCTATATTTGGTAAGACAAGTGATCCTGCCTATTGTTCTTAAAAATAATCTTGGCTATTTTGAACCCCTATCTTTGCCAAATTAATTTTAGAAGGAGCTCATCATGTTTTACCACCACCCCTGCAAAAGACAAAAGATTCTGTAAGCATTCTGCCTGAAATTTTATTAATTTGGGGAAGACTAAAATATTTACAATATTGAGTCTTTCATCTATAAAATCTCTCTCCATCTTTTATGTCCTTCAAGAAAGTTTTTACAATTTTCCTCATAAAGAACTAACTTGCATTATGTTAGATTTATTTCTAAGTATCCTATATTTTAATCGCTATTTATCTTGTAATTGGCAACTTTTAAAGATTTCTGTCTGTGGATATTCTTGACAATTTTGTTTCTTCCTTTATAACTTTTTTGGTTTTAATCTTATTAAAGTGCCTAGGACTCCAAAATAATGTTGAATAGAAGTGGTGATAGTAGAGACCATTGTCTTCTGCCTGAATTTAAAAGGAAATGCTTCAGATATCTCACTTGGAAGTATGATGTTTACTGTAGGTTTTTGTTGGCCTTCATGTTCAAA
Organism: Balaenoptera ricei; assembly: GCF_028023285.1. Lineage (NCBI taxonomy): Eukaryota > Metazoa > Chordata > Mammalia > Artiodactyla > Balaenopteridae > Balaenoptera > Balaenoptera ricei. The sequence continues at coordinate 115,779,134 of NC_082642.1, forward strand.
ATGTACACAGTAGTTACTGCTATTAACTATATATGAGTTCATCTGAAAATTTAATAGTAACCAAACTCCTCTACACTTTATAAAGTCATTGCTTCCTTTCATCTGTGGCTGGATTTACAGTCATCTTCTATTTATAGCTGTACCCCTCCCTTATTCATTACTCTTGCACAGAATGAATTATTGTCTCGCCAATTCTTATTCTACCTTTTAAGATCATTTATGTCATCACAGTCATAAATTTCATTTGAACTTTTTCTACAACCTCTTGTTACAATGTTTCTTTTGCTTTGCCTGCTTATAGCTACCAGGATTGGATTATACTTCAAAGGAGGCCAACTTCCATGCCAAGCCACCATGGAGACACTAAAGAAGTAATGAGAAGACTGCTGCTCCCATGGAAATGCAACAAAAGCAGGTTACCCCACACACTACTAGACCAATGCTTAAAACATTTTACTTAATGTTCCCCACCCACCTCTAGCCCCTCACCAACTGTTTTGGGGACTGTTATATGGCATAACCTTATTGAAAGCTAACATACCATCTTATTCCCTCAGACCATGTGAGGCCTAAGACTGGACACATTGCTTTTCATGTCCAATTAGGAATATGCCCAGGATACTTATTCTGTTGAAGTGGAGGCTGTCAAAGATGTAAAAATACCTGTTCTAACAGTTTCTTTACAGATGAGTTAACTGAGGTCAAAGTAAACTAGGTGATTTGTACAAGGTCACCCTAGTGAAAAGCAGAACTGTAAACTATGCTCGCAGCTCCTTTCACTGTAAAATGACTGCAAATTATGCATCCATGGACCTCTAGAATGTAACATATGTCTGCACAGATAGAATTCAGCCTGGAGCAAACTGTCATTTGCAAGACATACTGATCTTGTATGAAGATGAAGTGTTAGGATTCCTCAATATTATACCATTATGACACTTTAGCACTAAAAGTCACAGCATGTCTGGGAATGCCAACTACAAGCAACACCTTCATAATTCTGCAGTTTTAACTAATAAAAGCAAAAATCAAAAATTTAGCTCATATATACGTAAAGTTAACTCAACTGGACGTAACATTTCCCACAATGAATCCAGAATCACACTGGATTGTGGCATAGGCAGTAGTATTAACCAATCTATAGAAAAAGGCATATCAATTCCTAAGTAGGAACACAGTAGGGGGACAGGGGCCGTGAAAGTAATCAGAGAAGCAGGATAGATACAGGATAGTGTGTCTAGAATTTTCCAAGGAAAGGAGATACAGAATCTGGAGAATTCAAACAACTGGGGAGGTGGGGTGGGGGAGTCTCTTTTGTGGGGAATATTAGCCTAGGTAAACTACTCAAGACATCTACCTAATTTTATCCAAATCTTAAAATGTCTGATGACTAATTTCATTTCCTGGGTTCTTCCAGAGAGGCAGAAAAATGCCCAGGACAGAATTCTCAAGTATTCTAGTCACTAGAATCCACCTACTACAAATTACCAGGTTGGCCTTCTGGTTTACCTATCAATCTCCTAGGTCTGATCAACTCAGGGTCTCAGGGCCACCAGGGTGAAGCATGGTTGACTTCACCAAGGAAATGTTACCTGTTGAGGCTGCTTCCTGGCCAGTTTGCAGATCTTTACTGGGATGCCCAACCTCACCTCATATTCCTTCCATTTCACCACCAAACCTACTGCCTAAACGTGGCTTCAACAAAGACCTTTCAAAGATTCAAAACATACCTGGTAAAGGCATTAAGAAAACTTATATGCTCTCCTTACATAAACTGAATACACTCTTTAATCAGTTCTTGAAGTGAAAAGGCTATAGCTCTCAAATCCTTTCCAAGAGGCACCTTTATCTACACTGCCTGGATTCCACAGGATGAAACCAGGGACATGCAACTGCACAGTTCAACGTATGTAGAGATGTTTCTTTTCTCTGTCTGTATTCTTACTCCTAATTTTAATTATTTATTTTTGACTTCATGAATGTGGAAGAAAAGTAACTCCTCAAACAAAAATAGTAATACCATTCATTTGGAGCATCTAAGTATCTGTCTGCTAGTTTGACCACTAAAAATTGCTAAAAAGTTCCCTTCCCAGTAAATGCAGACTACTTTCCCATGCCTTTTTCAGCCTTATCAATACTTGGAGAGACGGACCAAAACACATTCTCTTTTTTTTTTTTTTTAATCCAGTTTTCCTCCAATAGACAGGAAGCATCAGTAGCCACTTAGTCTTTCTAAGTTGGTGTCTAAAGGCCACTAAGAGAGACCGAGGCTCTATTTTTATTCTTGTTCCTCAGCCAAGACTCTATTCTTACCCTGATACCAAGAATACTCTCTCCAGGAATGCCTTGAAATAAGACTACATTGCTGGGACTTCACTGGTGGTCCAGTGGTAAAGAATCCGCCTTACAATGCAGGGGACATGGGTTCGATCCCTAGTCAGGGAACTAAGATCCCACATGCCGCGGGGCAACTAAGCCCATGAGCCACAACTACTGAGCTCATGCGCCTCAACTAGAGAGCCCACGTGCCGCAAACTACAGAGCCCATGAGCTCTAGAGCCTCCATGCCACAACTAGAGAGAAGCCTGTGTGCCACAACAAAGAGCCTGCCTGCCGCAACTAAGACCTGATGCAGCCAAAAATTTAAAAAATTAAAAATAAATAAATAAATAATAAGTCTTAAAATAAAAAAAAAAAAGACTACATTGCTGAGGTTGGGATCGAAGATCCTGAGTATGATCATCACTCCTGGAGTCAGCTCTGGTTGAAAGATCTGACTGAGTCACTCCTGTCACCATGTAGGGCTTCTAGTCATCATTGTGTAAATCTCAGTTTTGACCAAATGCTCCTAGGGAATCATCATAACTAGACATCTTGAAAATATTCCAGATCCTTACTACTTCCTCTGCAAAGACACCACTAACTAGGAACCTGGAATGAATGTCCCAGAATAGTTATCTTGTTTTTCTCACACTTAAAATTCCGAGTAACTATGATAGGAAGGAGAAATTACTTACTCTATAAATGTAAGCCTCCAAGGTGACCCAGATAAGTCTGCACACTCTAGGCAGGAAAGCCCTAGTTCCCCCAAAACAAGGTTTGAAATCAATACCAACGGTGTTCCATGACTTCAAGTAACATTGCAAACCTAAGTAGCAGACAAGCTGTCATGTGACTTATCTAGCAGAATAATAAAATGATCAGGCTATTATTTTTATTAAGCAGCTCTACCAATTACAGCCATGATACTAATAGCTAATACTTATTGAGTGCTCACCATGTGCTAGGCATTTTACAAGCACCATCACATTTAGTATCCCAGTGGCCTTACAAAGTACTACTATCTTTTATAGAAGAGGAAACTAAGTAACTTTGTCAATGTCACCCAAAGTCATTAAAGTATTCATTTAAGCTCAGGGCTATATTACTCTACTTCCTAAATTTTGCATTCTGATCAAAAAAAAAAAAAAAAACAAACAAACAAAGAGAGAAGAAAACTATCAATCTTGGGAATTCCCTGGTGGTCCAGTGGTTAGGACTCAGTGCTTTCACTGCCGAGGGCCAGGGCTCAATCCCTGGTCAGGGAACTAAGATCCCACAAGCTGCACGGTGCAGCAAAAAAAAAAAAAAAATCAATCTTTCATTAGTTGGATTTCATGAGTGAATCTCAATTTTACAATCTTCAAGCAAGTTACTTAAATTTTTATATTTTCCCCTGTATTATTTCTTCCAACTTCATGTTATCATTCATGGTAATTAAACTGGACGAGAAAAAGTCTTATAAATATGCATCAGCGAAGTACTTACATAGTCAATGGGCTTGAGGGATTTGACTCTAGATGTTGGGCAGCCACAGGAAGTAAGGTCAGCATACAGCCCTTCTTCTAACACACACTGATGATTAGAAATGTCCTCTTGGTAATACAGGAGCCAGCTGAAAAAACAAGCAGTGAAACATTCAGTCAAAGTGCATCAGTTGGCAGTTTGACTCATCATCATGCAGTGGGAGCCAGGGTAGGAGGAGGACATAAAACTCCTGGTGCTGGTCAGCAGCAAATACCCAGAGTCAGTTTGGAAAAAAAAAAAAAGCTACTACTATCACCTACTGACTGCTAACCATGTGCCAGACTAGGTACTCTGCATGCATTATTTCACTGTGTACTCATTACTTTATGAGGTAGAAACAAGTGAGGTAGAAAAGTAAGGTGATTTGCCCAAGATTCCCCCAACTATTAAATAAATTTGAAATAAAACATCTGCTGTAAGCTAAAGACATTAACTTCATTCAGTGCTTTCAAGTATAAAAACCTGGGATCAAATTATAGTAATTATAAAGTACTTTAACAGATTAGAAATTCTTTTTGAGAAAAACAAAAATTTGTATCCTTATTTAATGATGAGTTTGCTTTCAGTCTAGGTTGAGTTAGAAGCTAGACTCCTAAAATCACACAACAGTATTTAAAACCTGTCACCTGCATAGCTGATAGCTAGCGGAGAGATTCTTAAAAAGAAATGAACCCTTTAGAATCTTCCATAGCAAATTATCTTCAATATAGCACTCATCAAAAGCTTGGTTAAGACATGCCATTTTGGAAAGAAGGGGCACAGGGGAGAAATGAATTGACTGTTATTACTTCAGCTTTGGTGTGTTTAAGTTCTAGCTCTATATTTTAAGATCACCAGAACTGTGCTCTAGCTATACGAGGTTAACTTTAGATAACCACAGAAATGCTCTGTGACAAAATTTACTGCCATGTCTCCTACGTAATAAGTATTTTATAGCCAATATTTCCGAAAGGTTTTTCAATGTGTTGGGCATGCAGCTAAGCCCTTACGTGCATTATTTATTTAGTCCTTATAAGAATCCTTTGAGCTAAGTACTGTTATTGGCCCACATTCACAGAGGAGGACACTGGGGTGCAGAGAGATGGTCCAATTTGCTTAAGATTACCTAGTGGTGAACTGGGCTCCAATCCTCATCTCTGAAGCATCCCTGGTACTTAAACTATCACCATGCTTCCTGTATTCTTTTATTAAAACTATAGTTTAATAAACTACACATAAATCTAAATAAAATATATAAATAAGATGTACATTTTGTATGTAGTTGGCCCCCTGTATCGACAGGTTTCCTACCTGCAGATACAGAGGCACGACTGTAGTAAGCCACTTTATATAAGGGACTTGAGCATCCACGGATTTTGGTATATGTGGGGACTCCTGGAAACAATCCCTCACAGATATCAAGGGACAACTGTATATATAAATTTTATATATATATATATATATATATATATATATACACACACACACATTACACTGAAAAATATGTGTACACTATGTATAAATTACATATATATTTATTTATAAGTAAATAACATATACATTTCCTACATGAAGCAACACATACGACTAATTTGTCCTAGACTTCAGTGTCTAGGACAAAAACATTTCCCTCCAAAAAACAAAAAAAACTCCAGTGCTTCCTTTTACCAGAAAATTTAAACTATATCTTGCAAAATACTTTCTTTTTTCTTAGAGAAGAAAACTCAAGAGTCAAATACTAGGAACAAGACTATTTCAGGCCCTTGATATACATATTTCTCACTAAAGAGTTGCAGATAATCTATTTAACTAACCGTGTCCTACTTTATGTGTTTTCACATTGTAAAACTTTCATATCCTTCTTGGAAGTAAGTATAAAAACAGTAACAGATGCAGAGAGGTTCAAAGTAGTAAGAGTTATAGGAAATCAGAAAGGGAAAAGACTGTTTGATTTAGGGTTAATCAAGAAGGTTAACAGAGGGAATGAGGATGGACTGAACCTTAAAAACATACATGCAGGTTAGTATTAAGCAGGGTTCACGAACTTACGTACCTGCAGGAGGTCAGGCAGGTAATATAAATGAGTAGTGTACCAGATGAAAAAAAATTGGCAATATATCCTATGGTACACTGGGGAGCACATATGCCTCTACTCAACACCAGCTAATTATCACCAAAGGTGAATGTTTCCCCAGAGTTTCCAAATCTTCTGATTTTTAAAGAGAAGGTGAAAAACAGGTTCTTCTGAAAAAATACCCTAAACTTAAGTATTGATACAAAAAACTTTTTAAACATAGTGTTTAGGCCAACCAAATGACAGCTGCTAGATTTACCTGAAACCTACCACCTTTGATACAGAGCAGGGGTTAGCAAACCACAGCATGTAGGCCAAATCCACCCCATAGCCAGTTTTCCAACAGCTCACAAGCTAAGCCTGGTTTTTGCATTTTTAAACGGTTTTAAAAAATTAAAAGAAGATTTTGTGATATGCGAATATTATATACAATTCAAATCTCAACATCCATGAACAGAGTTTCACTGGAACACAGCAATGCTCATTCGTTTATGTATTGCCTGTGGCTGCTTTGGTGCTACAGTGGCAGTGCTGAGTGGCTGGGACAGAGCCTGTATGGCCCACAAAACTGAAAATATCTACTACCCGGCCCTCTGCAGAAAAAGTTTGCTGACCCCTGGTACAGAGGGTAAGGAGGAAAACACATAGCCGAGGAAATGCCCGAAGACAGGAGGAAAGGAGGATAGTACAAGGATAGAATGGAGCATGGATATGGAAAATGAGACTCATTGACGGTAAATCCTGGAAAAGGAAGAGTCTGAACTTGATCTGACTCGTATTAGAGAGTGACTGGGATTTAAAGAAGAGTAGTAAAATATTAAGCTGGATTTTGGGACAAATAACTGGGCTATGATTGGTTTGTGGTAAACACTGGAAATAAGATGACACTGGGGGACTTCCCTGGTGGCGTAGTGGTTAAGAATCTGCCTGCCAATTCAGGGGACATGGGTTCGAGCCCTGGTCCGGGAAGATTCCACATGCTGCGGAGCAACTAAGCCCGTGTGCCACAACTACTGAGCATGCGCTCTAGAGCCCACGAGCACAACTACTGAAGTCCGTGTGCCACAACTACTGAAGCCTGCATGCCTAGAGCCTGTGCTCCGCAACAAGAGAAGCCACTGCAATGAGAAGCCCGAGTACCACAACTACTGAGCCTGTGCTCTAGAGCCTGTGAGCCACAACTACTGAAGCCTGCGTGCCTAGAGCCTGTGCTCTGCAACAAGAGAAGCCACCGCAATGAGAAGCACACGCACTGCAACAAAGAGTAGCCCCCGCTCGCCGCAACTAGAGTAAAGCCCACGTGCAGCAACCAAGACCCAACGCAGCCAAAAAATTAATTAATTAATTAATTAATTAATTAAAAACCAAAAAGATGACACTGGAGTGTGGCTCATTAGGGGGCTGAAATTCCTCAAGTGGAAGATGGGACCCCTGTCTCTACCGGTTCAAGAGAAACGGAGGAGAACGGATGAATCCAAGATATTTTGAAGGGAGAAAAGAGACTTTGATGAGTTATTAGGTAGATACTTGACATACAGAGATGCCACTGTAAAGATACATACACTTAAAAGTGGCTAAAATGATAAATTTCATGTTATACATATTATATACCACAATAAAAAATGATACATAGAATATATGTTAGAATATAAATTGAGAATCACATACAGTCTCATATACATGTGAGAAAGGTCCAGTACGTTGCCACAGTTGGAAGAATACAGAATTAAAAAAAAAAAAAAAAAAACGGCCCAACAATCCTGGGTCTGACATTTGGTGTGTGACCTTGGGAAACTAACTCTGAATCAGGGATCCTCATCTGTGAAATGGGGACAACGAATACTTTAAACAAACAAAAAGTTTTAAATTTTTTTTTTTAATTTAGGAGTAATATGTCTTATCTGGACAAAAATGTTAATTTTTATAGCATTCTATTATACTACACAGTAAACACACAATATAAACATTCAAAATATTTAGGAAATAATCTAAGATAACAATGAGAAAAAAACCCCCACCAAAATGCTCCCAAAGTTGGCTAATCAGCATTCTATTTCACAGTAGCTTGTAATACAAGCTGGGCAAAGATCATATAGGCAAATTAGCAGTTGACTAATGATTAAATATGTTTATTTCACTGTATACGCAAAAAATAAAGTTAAATCTCTGTAAATTTAAAAGAAATTTAGTGATGTAAACAATAGCAGAAATCATTCCATAAGCATACTTACCAACCCCGAAGAACTTTAAAAGAACATGGCGTGAATGATGAAGTCAAATCCGAAATTTCTTTGGCAAAATCTATACATTCACCTTGGAACCCTGGTTTACTGAATGCTTTGAGCTATAACAGCAACAACACAACAATTAAACAGAAAACAGTTGCTTGACACCATCACAAAGCAAATGAAAACCTTTTGTTTCATGTACTTATAAAAATTCAGCAAAATACTAGACTCGTGTTTTATTTATTAACAAGGAATCCATGTTAAGGATGACATTCTCCTTAAACTCACTTTTTTTCCCCTTACGTATTTGCCAGAAATGTCAAGATTTATTTATCATTTCCATCCATCTCTTGCATCAGATGCTGGGCACAGAGGCCTAGAAAATAATTCTACCTATAAGAGTAAATCAGAATCCCTCCTCTACTAAAATGTGGTCCTTGTCCATTGTATCAAGCAATTATTATCCCCTGTGGTGAGACTACATGTGTAAAATAAGAAGCAATTTAGTGCTAAACACGAAGGCGGTTTGGATTGGTATGAGGTGTGGTGGCTATGCCCTTTCTCTCCCCAAGCCTTCTTGATCCACAGTTAATAAGAGGGAGAAGGAGAAAGCACAAGCGCATGCCCGTAAATGAGCATGAGGGTGCCTGTGAGACCATAGCAGCAGATGGCAGAGAAGACATTAATGATGGGATTAGTGGAAGATTTATGGTGAAGAAAGAAAGATGTCTGTGCCGTATATTTCCGCTTACCTTAAGAGTACCTTAAATGCACAGCTTACAGCTTTATATAACTACATTTCTGCTTTAGTCCTTTTTTGTCAAGGAAAATTCATGAAGTCTCAACTATAATTCCCTTTAGACCAGAGATATAATAATCTGCAACACTAGTGGCCTTGGATCTCTAATAAGTATGCAAAAATGAATGAGGCCTAGAAATATTTCATAATACAGTGGAGACTTGAAATAACACGGCCCCCAGATCCACCCGGCACCAAGAGGCCTGCGTCGTAGCTAAGAGTGCATCATGATAATCATCTACAGCACCGCCCTCTCTCCTGCCACGGCTGTCACGGAGAACACGGCTTCTTTGAGCAGCTGATGTTCACCTTCATTTTCCCACGGGTCCTCTTAGAGACGGGTGGTCTCTGAGTTCTGAGGAATTGTTTCTTAGCTATCTCATCCTGCTCTGACCTTGCTAGGTCTGATATCAAAGCGAAGCCAAAACCAGAAAGCCGAGAGAACCCATTCCCCCTGACCAACCGGGGCTTGCACAATAAGATTTCCTAATGTGAAACGAGGCTGTGTTTGGAGCATTAAAACACCAAGGGACTCCCTGCCTTAAGGAAGCGTGATCCGTCAAGTTCCTACACCATGGTCCTTCGGTGGATACAGGGGATAGAAAGAAAAAGCAAGTCCAAAACAATACAAACCTCTGGAACGATTCATTCCCTGTATAAGAACAATTCTACATGTCCAGGCAAACTGCCCTGGATTCCTTGATAAGAGCATATATTTTAGTTAGTGGTTTTTCAGACTATGTTTTTTAACTTAAAGGTTTATAAAACATGAGGCTAAAAAGTAAATCGCATTTAACTCCCAAAAATGTGGAGTAATTTCTCCTACAGGCAAATATTATCTTTATTCACGATAAGAATCAGAAAAGGCACATGAGAACAGAGATCACGGCTGTCTGACTCACTACGTGTATTCCCAGTTTGTTGAATTAATTACATTCATATTGCTGAGCCTAAGATTTACACCTCAGTATTTCACCATGAAGTCGTGAAATGTCAAATCCTGGACAAGTGACGATGCAAGCGAATCATACTGCAGATGGTGTACGTAGCAGCCACCTATACTTTTCAGTCTCAGTCGTCACACCCAGAAGCACTAAAATTCACACACATACACACACTCACTCTGCCATAAAGTACTGTTTTGATTTGATGATTTAAAATACTCTTTACCCAAATTAAAAAAAAAAGGACTATTATATTGACCTGAGTTTATCTTTACCCCCCAAATGAGGTATGGTATTGATACACAGTTCACTCAAGATTTGTCCAACCCCAGAAAAGTTAACACCCCATTCCGAGTACCTTACAAATGCCTCAGAATAGAATAATTCTCATAATAATGTTCTCAGGATGGACCACCCGAAACCAACTCTGCACTTTCTAATTGTAATAATTAATCTGTGGTTTCTACCCTTGGTGAAATTAAGTGGCAGTGCCTTGGTGAAAATAAGTCTTGTGAAAAGCTAGCTGGGTGACTCACTATTTTGGTTTCCTTTCCAGGTTAATGGAGAATAAATGTACAAAACAACTCAGATAGGTGGCTTAGAACACAGATGAATAGTCAGATGAACAAGAAATGAGTGTATTTCGAACTATCCCCATTCCTCCGTGCCATGTGAGCATGGCTTAATCCCTACCAGCACCAAATGGAACTGTATGGAAGAAGAAAAAAACAACAGTGTATCACTGGTTTCCAAGGTGCCTTTTCACATATCTATCTTTTATCTTCTTTAGAACTACCCTTTGAAGCAGATATTATCACCCCTTTATGATGAAAATTTTGTAAAATCCTTTGTTTACTATGTACTTTTCATTTATGATATATAGAAATAGATGTAGTAGTTCTTCAATATGACAAACTAAAACCTCAAGAACTTAATTACTCAACAACAGTTGTGCTTTCTCAATTTATTTCACAATATCAGAAAAATTTTTGAACGTAATTTTATTTATCCCAATGCTAAAATAATTTCTCTGAGAAACATTCTATCCTGTCTAAACAAGACTTTCTGCAGCCCTTTGGACTTCCCTCAAATAAATGTACTGATTGTTAAACAAAGAGCAGTTTTGTTTCCACTCTTCCATTACATCACATTGTCTCATAATGCAGTGCTATGTAGTTTTCACATCAATTACATATTCTATAATAATTTTACTTCCCTGTTTACTCATAGAAGGCTTTCTTTACATAGGTAAGTACTACCTTCCTGAGTATTTCTGGTCTCTGGATTCTATAAAAATGATCTGGTCGTAGTACCAAAAAAATGTTTTCCTCTACTACTCTTAAATCTTACTGATATTTGACTAAAACTATTGTTTTCTTATCCTCCATACATGATAACAGTAACCACCACTGTTAAAGATCCTGTGATCGCTCTAAAATTCAATTTGGCTGAATTATCCAATAGAAGAAAATATTCAGTTGCTTTTTCTCAGCTAGAATCATGTATAAAATGGAACAGAGGCTCGGTACTTAAAGAAATCCAAACTTCTAATTATATTTGCAAATGGACTTTTAAAAGATTCCAGGAAAGAAAGGTCCTTGGTGGGTCAAAGTGGGGAACTGGTTAGAATTTCTAGAGAATGGATGCCTGACTGCAGCCTCTCTGGAAACGAAACTCACTTTTGTAAGATCTAATCTAGTGAGATTTCTGATATTCAGGACTTGCTAAAAGAGAGAGATGAGGACATTATGAACATAATCCACATTCTGTTTGTTTTCTGTTTTGTTTGGGAAAAAATAAAAACAAAAATAAAATGCCAGCTGCTAACTATGAAGAACTCTATAATGATCCTGTCATTGTATCAAATATTGGGAGTTGGCAATCAGACTTGGTGATCAATCTTCAGCCACAGGAAAAAATAATCTTCTCAATAAAAGGTGGTGTTGTGTGTCCCCAAAAAAGACATATATCATCATAATATGCTTACACATCAGCAATAATATTTTTATTAGCACAACTCTCATGCTATATATTAATTTCTACACACGTATATCTTCTGGCTTTTCCCTTCTTAGGTTGCTTGAGGTTTCCTTTCAAATCACCAGCACACAAGAATTCCCTCTCTGACTTTAACTTGAGATGTAACTTCCTCCTTATACCTTAGATAGGGAAATTAACTACCCCATATGAACACAGCTTCTGCATTGTCAACCTGACTGTCACAACTACTTGCGAAGGAGAAGATACCTTCTAGTTACTGAATGGAACCAGACTATCAGCCAAGATCTGTTTGTTTTTATTTGGGCAAGTGAAAACAAGCAAAACTTTCTGAAAATTTGGTCCAATGGAAATAATAAGGGCTTCAGTACTGGGTAAACTAAGGAGGCTTTGTCTGCATGTTACCAAATATCCAGCTGTCATACACTAGTCAGAGACCTGTATTTCACAGGGCAGTGGCTGAGCTGTATTGAGAAAAATAAGCAGGGCCAACTTCACTGGGTGTTTGCTGCTGCTTACTTTCTCTTCAAGTTGGATTGTAAATACTATAAAGAAAATCCTCTGAGCAATCTGCCCCAAACAAGGAAGTTCATAAGAAAGAACAGGGATGTAGGAGGGGGAGAAACAGAGCTTAAAAGAATGTGATTTTTTTATCTGCACTTAAAACTCAGAGAATGTGCAGTTTGGAATTACCCCACTTTACCTCTTTATCTACTCATGTTGTGTTGATTCATGTGAAAAAGTGCTTTGAAAGTCCACAGTAGGAGTTTTCTAAGATTCAAAATAAAGATCTGGCAGGAAGTGTCTCCAGAACAGCAACTGAGTTATAGTCAGAGAGGAAATGTTCCCAATAGGCCTGAGCTAATCGGAAAATAATAAAACCTGGAAGCATTGTGAACAGAATCACAGTTAAACTAAGCTGATTTGAAATATATAAACACTGACGTGAACACGAAAAACATACACAGAGAAAAAGATTCAGTGTTATGGAAAACTAGCAAATTTCAAATATTTAAAATTAATCATTGTATTTGGTTTTCTGAAGAAATTTTTCTAAATTTGTTATTTAAAATGAGACAGAGGAAGCACTGTAACTCATCCCCTTTCTTTTATGGTTGTACTGCTCATATCGTGATATACCTTTCTTTGACATAAAATCTTGGAATTAGATACTAAAAAAATGCCTCTTTTGCTACTTCTAGCTGGGTGAAATGACGCTTACTTAAATTCTAAATCTTTGCTTTCTCATTAATAAATGGGAATAAATCCTGACCTCACAGAGTTATTAGAAGCACTAAATAAGCACAATTTCTAGCCCTCAATGGATAATAAACAAACATTTAGGCTCCAGAGTATTACCCAATCCTTCAAACCATTAACACACTAGAAATAAAGGAGCAGGGTTGCAGTTTTGTCAGTGCTTTTAAGAAATATGGGATTTAGGTATTAGAAATACATTTACATAACAAGCATGCCATTTCTCCATGGTAAGTCTGCTCCTCCACAGACAGCATCACGTACTGTGCTGAATATGAATGTGACACTGAGGAATGGATGGGCAACAGGAAAGAAGGAGTGGCAGAGGTTCAAAACGAACCCAAAGTGGTCAGTGCTGAAGCTCTAGTAGGAGAAAAAGAAAGGAACCGTGACAAATCCAGGCCAATATGACAAGTAACAAAGACGGGCATTCTTGTGCTCACAGGTTCCTAGGACGATAGAAACTGCCCTGCCATACAGACCCATTATCTGAGGGAAAGGGACAGACTTGAGAGAAAGGGCATACGTTTTTAGTAAACAATTTAACAATGATAAGTTAAGAATATTTTTAAACATACCAAATGTGGAGGCTCATTTATCCCAAGTGGTTCCTGAAACATACATTAAAACATTTTAAAAATTATAATCATATAATCACAGTTGTCTTTGAAAGTGCTGAAAATCTCCTTTGAAAAATGAAAAAATATATGGTCTGACCAATTTACTAGGTTCCTTGAACTGGTTAGGACCCTCAAATAACCTACGAAATTAGCTTATAATAATTTTAATGTTTATTACTAATTCATTTTGAGTCATATTATAGCTAGAAGAAAAATGTGCCCCAATAGTCCATTAGAAAGATAGAGTCTGAACTTGCCAACATTCTCTTTCCCATCACTGTCTCCTGGGCACCCTATTGTGCTGCAGTGTTTGTTATTGACCACACTGGCCACACTCTTTCATAACTTCGTAATTTTGCACATGAGGAGATGATTCCCTCTTGGTGAGCTGCCTTTTCTCTGCCCCACTTCCCTTCCTGGCAAAATTGCTTTTATCCTCTAAGACATCACTCAATGCATCCTCTTCTTGAGGAGAGGCATGGTCCCAGCTCGCCAGACTCTCCATTCTCCCTTCCCCTGGTCCCTCAGCACTGCCTACACACTTCATCTTCTCACTAGTCATACCATAAGCAATTGTGCATATGCCTGTCTTCTCTAAGAGACTGAGACAGGGCAGTCTTATTCATCTTTCATCTCCAGTGATCAGTCCTGTCTGACACAGCAAAGGCACTAAATAAATGCTACTGAATGAATGAACTGATCAAATTACAGAGGCCCTAATCATCGAGGTGCTAATGCCATCTACGAGCTCTCTATGGAATCTGCAGAAATCCATATGCTGTTGCATTTTCTCTATAGATACATACAAAATAACCCAACAGCTCCACTTTATAAAAGCCTGTTCCATGTGTTCAATTGTATGCCATTACATGCCACTGGCATTGGTTATGTTCACGTTTAACTCACCAGTTGGATAGGTCGTATTGACATGATTATATTATTTGATCCTCCCCAGTCAAAAAAGCATTTGTATTTCCCTTTCTCTAAAATGTATTGTTCTCCACAGAAGAACTTCTGCTGGTAGGCAACCCATCTAGCAAGATAAAAAGTAAAAAGAACTGAGGTGACACAGAATCGAGTAACCAATAATTTTAAACACCAAAGAAGCTCTAGGTTCTCAGAATAGGAGACAACTTACACGCCACTTTTAACGTGAATGGATCTTGTTTCACTGCCAAAACCCATTTCTTCTAAGTCAGAAATTTCCTGATTTGTAATGTCAATAAACTTCCCACTTTCTAGATCAGATTCAAACAGTGTGATAGAAGATTCTATGAAATTCTAAAAGGAGGAAGAGGAAAGTTTAAGAGAACAATGATATTTTGTTTTAGGGATTGCTGTATTTTAGCAATTTTCACATACTTGTGGGATAATTTTCACACAAATAAATCCAGGAAGAATTTTAAATGGCACTGAAAACAATTTTAATAGTCACTACTCCTATATACTTTAAAGAAAAACATAAGTCTGAATTTGCTTTAATCAGGAAAACACATTTTTATGAAATTGGAAATTAGCCAACAGTTAGTAAATTGCCAGGACTTACAGACTATCATATATAACACTAATTGTAAAGGAAACTAAAGTCTCACTTGTGCCTAAAAAGCAAAAGCCATATGAACCAGAAAGTAAACACACAATGTACTGTGGGCATTGTGGGAGAGGATTTTATGAGCTTAAATGTAACAGAAAAAATAAAATCTGCTTGACAAAAAAATTGTTTTTTAAAAATTAAAATCAGAGGATATCTCCGTATAGTCAGACGGCATATTTAAAACAAAAATAACAGAAAAATTCTAAGACCCAACTTGACAATCAGCAAAAGGCACCCATAATTCACAAAAAAGATTAATGTTAAAAACAAACAAATGTATAATTTCACTAGTAAAAATAAAGAAATTAAAATTAAAACAGATACAATTTCACTTTTTAAGTTAAGAAAGATCTAAAAACCCAGTTTTACCAGGGAACATTCCTGGTGGAAATATAAATTTTACAGCTACTTTAGAAAATAATTTAGATATATATTTAAAAGACTGAAATTGTTTACATTCTTTGAGTCTGAAATTCCTTTTTTCTTAAGTTTCCTAAAACTAAATGATAGCCAATTTATATGCAAAGATGAATTATTTATCATAGTGAAAAGCTGTAAAAAGTGTAAATGTCCAAAAGATTTACAAACATAAACCTTTATGCATCCACTGCTTGATGGAATAAATACAACTAAGCAGAGTTTTTAACAAGCTAACAGTTAAAAATTATATCATACACTTACTACTGGCCAGGAGCTTTACATGCCTTATTTCCAATGTGATTATATTACTATCACTCCCATTTTACAGCTAACAAAATTGAGTAATTTGCCTGATACAACACAGCTACTGAGTGGCAGAGATTGAATTTGAGTCCAAATCTGTCTACTTGTCTACTCTAAACTCTTAATCACCATCAGATATAAATGTAAGGATGAAACAGTAGGACAAAAACGAAAACTTACAAACTTGGTAAGATTACAAGTTCTCAAAAAACCCCCAACTTCCATCAAAAAGAGACTAGAAGAAAAAAAAGAAAACACCAAGAGTGGTTATCTTTGGGTCCAGAAGTTGAACAATTTTACCCTATATATTTTTCAAAAGTTTATAATATGTATATTTTTAAATGGAAAATACAGAATGCATTAAAAAATGAAAAAAAACAAAACAAAAGGGACTTCCCTGGTGGTCCAGTGGCTAAAACTTTGCACTCCCAATGCAGGGGGCCCCGGTTCAATCCCTGGTCAGGGAACTAGATCCTGCATGCCCCAACTAAAAGATTCCCACGTGCCGCAGCTAAAGATCCCGCGTGCTGTAACTAAAGACCTGGCACGGCCAAGTAAATAAATAAGTAAATTTTTTTTTTAAAAAACCAAAAAACAAAGACTCTTCCTTTCTGCCTACTATTTCATTGTTTGTAACTCAAGTCTTAGACCTATGGAAAAAAGTTATCAGCTTCTATACATCTCAAACACTATCAAATTTCTCATTATGATTATTATTATTATAAATATTATCTAAGATTTCTAGTATAACCATTCATTTTACATGAACAAGCAAAACAGTGTCCAATAAAAACAAAGCACCTATGAGGAGAGAAAGAAAACACATTTAAAAAAATTCTCTTGCCGTTACAACTTGTCAAGTTTGAAGGATTTAAAAACTGCTGACAAAGCTGGGTCAAATTTCATTTGAAACTTTAAAAGATAAAGGCTTTTTACCAGAAATTTTAATTATAAAATAATTTCTAACCCATATTCGTGTTCTCAGTTCCTCCTTGAGAGTAAACATGTGGAAGCTGAGAACACCTGTCACCTTCATTACTTTCTCATGGTTCTTAAAAAAACGGGAGCAGGGTGGATTTACTCTTCATGACTCCCACCATCCCTCATTTTATTAATAGAACACTTTTCAAAACACTTGCACTTGTTATCTCTTTTGAGCTCCCTTAAACCCTTATTTTACATACATATGTGTACATATACACATATATATATACATATACGTGCACATATACACATAGATGTCTATATCTATCTTGTTACAGATATAGATCTGCCATTTTCCAGATACAAATCTAGAATATACATATATTAAATCAAGGCTTCAACATCCTAGAAGAGATTTGCCTTAAGGTCTCCAGGACAAGCCTCCCCAATGACATTTTACAGCCTGGGCGCCACATCAACAAACCTGGTTATATTGACAACATAAACTTCCATCATCCAAGGAACATGAACATGCCTCCGTTTCTTGCAACCTGAAAGTGTGTAAATAGCTCCAGGCGGCTGTGAGAATACAATGCGATAATGATAACTGAAGGCGCCCATCTGGGTCCTGGTCAGGAATTGGTATCAACAGCCACCGACCAAGTCAGGCCCAATGACAATGGGCAGGTCTTCAGCAGCTCTCACACATGGACCCCTCCTCCCCTACTCTGGTGATTCTGGAACGCTGCATCTCTGCTTTTATCTCCTCTGCCCCTACAACTGTTCTCTACTCCCTGTTAGGGTTGTAGGAATTGAGTGGGATAAGTTGACATAAACCGTGGGTCACTGCGTCACGTTGGAGTGAAACGGGACAAAGACAAAGATAATCACAGATATGTGCACATGTGCTGTGATTGTGCCTTTTCATTGAGAAATCACTTGTGTTATGGTGTCATGGACTTTACTTGAGCACTGATTTGCACAAACCCTACTGTGTGGGTCGTGGGAGAGTGGCAGCAGTGAGGAGGGTGAGCTGGGAAGCAGGCTGAAGGCCCAGGCCATTTGGTAATGATGCAGCCGGGAGCTGAGCAGAGGAGGAGGGACCCACTGTCACAGGACCCAGTGCCAAGTACAAGTGCTGGCAGCACATGGGTTCACAAATAAATTTACTCATGTGGCTTGAGTTTGTGTCCTTCCTACTCTGGCTACCAGAGATGTGGCCAAGGGCCACAGGAGACTCCTAAGTGACATTGTTCTCTTTCTTAATCTCCTGCTTTTGTTTATTCATGCCTTGTAGCTTCTGCCTTCCATCTTTTTCTAAGTATGTTTCTGAGCCAGGCTTCTGGCTTTGACCCTCTCTGCATTTTTCACTCAAACCTACCAAATATATAATATCTGATCCAGTTGACTAGTTGCCATCAATATGGTGTCCCTGCTGGTCAGAGCTCTTAACTCCAAGCCAAATCCAGTCATCTGGGACTAAATCTCAAGGGTCACATGTAAAAAGTATGGGATAAAATATGCAAGAAAACAAAAACAAAAAAACAAAACTTCTAACTGCCTTGCTCATGAGGTGACTGCAACAGGACACAAGTCCTGTGAGGTTACTAGGTTACTGTCATTCCAACTATAAGCACAATTACATAATACTTAAATTTATTAAATAACTTTGAAAGTCACACAGATTTAAGTGGAGCTCTGTTGCTCCAGAAGGATGAATAATGATGGAACAACCTCAAATCTGTACTCCATTTTATATTTTTAAAGCACTTAAATCCAATGAAAAATCTGGGTAGTCTAATATGGCCTCAGGTACAGTACTCCCCACTGTTAGAGCAAGCTAACGAGCCATTGCTTCAGGACCAAAAATAAGTCTTAAGGATCAGTAATTTGATTATTCTTAAATTCCATAAAATCCTTCAGCTCATTGGGCCCTGGAACTCTTACGCTACAACCCCCTGGGGTGGGCAGAGTAATACGAGACACCAGCGGAGATCTGGTGTATCCATTAATTTAGGAGACATAACAGTGTCTGCTGCATACCACCTGGTTTCAGAGATCTAAAAAGAGGCCCCAAGTCTGAAAATCATAACAAAAGCAAATCCAAAAGTTAGGCTAGTATGAAACTGAGGAAAAACAAGCATCCCAAGAAAGTTTTATAGAGGAAGCCAAGGAATAAAAATTCCTTCTTTAATCCCTGGAGTCTAAATACTGCTATATTCCTTCTGGTCCTTTTCGCTTTAGAAAATAATCAACTCCAAGTCAATATATCTGCTTGACTCATTTGGAATTAGAAACACATTTCTGGTTGTCCTCTCCAAAGCAATCCATGACGCAGATCACATTATCCCGAAGGAACATATCCAGGATCTGACCTTCGTAGATCCAGAGTGTTCCAGAGCCAGGACGTTAGAAGACTGCATTGTGTTATGCAACTTTTCTATCTGTCCTCTGTTTATTTTCTATTATTTCAGCTTAGATCTTAAATGCAGTGCTTCACTCTTCCCAGGTTAGCGACCTCTGAGAGTCTACATGGGGAAAAGATGTCTCACATCAACTCTGCCTGCTAATCACATACGTTGGCATAGGTGACAACCCCAAGAGCTTTAAATCCTATTTCTAACAATACTGTATCATATACTTAAAATTTTCAGAGGATAGATCTTATGTTGTGTCTTATAGCACAAAAAAATTAATAATAATTATAAAGAGGGCACAAGGAAACTGAGAGGAGATGGATATGTCTATGGCCTTGATGGTAGTGATGGTTTCATGGGTGTATACTTATCCCCAAACTCCTCAGTTGTATACAAAAAATATGTACAGCTTTTTACATGTCAATCTTACCTCAATAAAGTGGTTTTTAAAAAAAGAACTCCTCCCCAATTATATGCTATACCTGGAGAGTGTAAAATATTTCATATGAAAACATTTTCGTGAACATAAATTTAAATTATAAATAATCTGAAAATTATGTAAATAATTATTTATTATACATGTGTATTAGTCTGCAGAGTAACTATATATTTATAGCTACAAATGCAATGCTAATAATCCTTTGGCTGAATGAGAGTCCAGCTTTCTACTCTTGAAGTGTTTAAATTTTTTACTCTAATCATTCAAACAAAGGAAAATGGGTAATATGACATGGGCTCTAGAGTAAGACAGACTTGCCCCTCAAATCACAGCTCTACAGTCGGGCACAGTACCGAACATCTTAGATCCTCAGTTTCTGTATCTATAATATGGGAATCGTGAGTCTCTATCTCTTCATTTTTGTGAAGATTAAGTGCAAGTATGCATGTAAAGCCATTAATAAGTACCTGAAAATGTTAGGATTATTATAATGAGGATTATGCTAACATCTTTACAAGGTAAACTAGTCCTAATTTTTTTTTTTTTTTTGGTTGTGTTGGGTCTTCGTTGCTGCGCGTGGGCTTTCTCTAGCTGCGGCGAGCAGGGGCTACTCTTCGTCATGGTGCGTGGGCTTCTCATTGCGGTGGCTTCTCTTGTTGTGGAGCACGGGCTCTAGGGGCGCAGGCTTCAACAGTTGTGGCTCATGGGCCTAGTTGCTCCGCGGCATGTGGGATCTTCCCAGACCAGGGCTCGAACCCGTGTCCCCTCCATTGGCAGGCAGATTCTTAACCACTGCGCCACCAGGGAAGCCCCATAGTCCTAATTTTTTAAAAATCTAATTTAAAAAGATTTTCTTTGAAGGAAAGTCTTACTTATTCGTACAAAAACTGTGTCATCATTTTTGTAAATACCCAAAACTTTTGTTTGCAGAGGTAATTGACATGCCAATCTCTGCTAATTTTTCCAATGTATTTTATCAGACTGTCTATATCAAATATCTCCTAAATTTTTAGCTACATAGTTATACAGTATGTTTTATTTTTACATTTTCTACTATTGGGAGAGTTCAACTAGTGAAATCTTGGGGTTTTGGTTTTTGTTTTAGTCACGGTCATCTTTGGAAGATACCATCATATTCACTGCTGAACACTTCTAGGAGCAACACTTCCACCCAACTCTTTTTTTTAAATCAGGAGGGAAAATTTTAAAAATTACTCAATACTTGGTGGAAGATGCTTTGCATCACAACCCTTAGCTTCCTCAACGCATGTGGTCACAATGACCTAAAAGAAAAAAAAGGCTGTATCGTGTTTTGTCTGGCTTGCCTTTTAGTGCTCAAGTAAGGAGTAGCTATGTAGAGAAAACCCGTGGCCCTTGTACATTAGAATTGTGAACGAAATACCTCAAAAGCTATCTATCCATTGCTCATGCAAACTCAGTGCCCAATCTTCAGTGGACTGTGCTACATTTCTTTTCGGTAGAACCGGTTTCCAACTCACTTTCTTACTAACAAGGATCATTCATGGGAAAAAAAAAACAGCTCTCCTGTTCCCTGTGCTTCTTCTCTCCCATTCGGGCTCCTCATGCCCGACCAGGTGAGGGTTTGCAACAGTGGTGTTGGTGGCCCCCGGCAGACAGAAACTTAAGGAACAGAGCACATAACCCCTGTGCTCATGCAAAGCCCACGTGGACCCAATAATCACCCTTCACTTCATTATCAATTCCTTCTAAAGGAGGCTTTGGAGGCTATGCCAGATAGTTTAGAGTTTATATGGGTAAAGATTATTTTGGAAATACACTGCAGTGGTATAACTCCTGAACTATGAGAAAACATGCCCCTCTGAACACACTAAAAAAGTCTCCAGAGCTGGTCAGAAAAATGAGCAACATTTGATAAGCCCTGAGATCCTGCAGAACTCTCTAACATCTATCTCCTCTTCCCTGTGCCTTTATCAGCTTCCGCCTGGAGTCCTGGAACATTCTAGACCTCCAGCCTCCAGGCTTACTTACCTTCTTCACCTCATGCCAAGAAGGTCAAGAAAAAAAGTGTGAACTCCTCAACATGGCACATAAAGCCCTTCGTTATCTGGCTCTGGATTCATCTTCCCAAAGTTCTGCCTAATATCCTGATTTTGCTGCATTTCCAGAACACACCAGGTTCACTGACACGAGGGTTTCTCAACCTCAGCACTATTAGCATTTTAGGCTGATGATTCTTTGTTGTGGGGGGCTGTTCAGTGAACTGCAGGAGTTTAGCAGCTTCCCTGGCCTCTACCCGTTAGATGTCAGGAGCATGCCATACCACCCCCCACCCCAGAGTCATAACAGTCCAAAATGTCTCCAGACACTGCCAAATGCCCCCTAGGTAAGATCACCCCCAGCTAAGAATCACTGGCTTACATCCTTGCCTTTTTATATGTTAACCTCTTGCTAAAACACCAGTCTTTCCTCTTCACCCTGTCCCAAAGTTTCTTCACTTGGCTAACTCTCAAACTTGAAATTTCAACTCAGCTGCCCTCTTTTCCTCTCTACTTCCAAGGGGAAGTACTTGACCTTTCTCTGGGTATCCTGAGTACTTTGTGCTTAATCCAGTCGTAGTCAAACAATAGCAAACATTTATATAGGTGCTATCTACCCTATCAGACTGCCTGCTCTGCGAAGCCAGGGACTGAGTCTCTGGCCACCATATCTCCAGCACCTGACACAATACATCTAACAAAGCAGGTGGTCAAAAACGATTATGAAATCAATGGATGAAAACTAAACATAAATATTCTATATTAATCATGGCAGTTAAGAAAGGCATGCAAGCCACATAAGCCATTCAGTTTAATGCTCTCAGGTATTAGAAACATTTTATAATCTTATGTTCTACCAGAGGTCATATCCAGTTTTCATGGAAAGCTAAAAAAAAAATAGAAAATTAAGAACAAAGAGGCTAACTCACAGCTTGTAAGTACCGGAAAGACAAGATGGAACCACTTAACGCCCCACAGGCACTACTGTCTTCAAAATCTCCTTCTTCAAGCAAGAATTGCTGGCCTTTAAAATGTTCTTTTTCATAGGCAACCCACCTAGAAATACAGAGGACATCCAATTGAGTCATTAATAAAACTGCAGTCAAGAAAGCAAGAGAGAAAATCATAATAAATCACCTACTTGCACATCACCATATTTTAAAAAGCAACACATTTATTTTGCTACCATTTACAAAGACAAACAAATGGTGTATGCCTCATGGATCAATAGTTTTTATAGTTTGGAGGCTTTTCCCAACAAAAGGTTAACTGTTGTAGAATTGCAATAGAGGAACTCTCATTAAATGTTTGTGGCATGACCCGATACCACATCTCAACGTGGTTGGAGAATAGTTTGCCGAGTAAAAAATAATGGAAAGCACAAATAGCCAATGAGAAATATTGCAAGCCCACACTGAGATTCAAAGATAATCAGTCTTATTTTTCTGATTAAGCCCTGTTGGAACCACAGAATGATTACTATATTAAATATTTATTTAGGGTTTAAATCAAAGGAACCTGTTACCAGCTTCAGATCTGAAACACATTACAGGTGGGTTTAGCAAGCAAGAACTGGGAAATGCGACTGGGCTGGTATTAGCCCTTGTGGCCTAAATATATACAAAGACTTCTATAAATATGTATGGGTAGGAAATGTTGCTCCCACTAGTTTATCAGTGGTGATAATGGAAACTGGAAGCACTGTGGCAGTCTTTCCAGGGACACAGGTTTCTTGACTTCTAAAATTATCAGTACAGAACACTGATAAACACCGTTAGTCATTAGTCCTCCAGGAAACTTACCTTTATTTGGAGCGATCCACAGTAGCTAACGCAATGTGGGCATAGATGGTTCAAAACACACGTTGACCTGCTTAAATCTGCCTTCAGCTGGCACTGTGTAACTAGAGTGGGACCCCCTCCAATGGGGCAGATTTCAAGGGTGACTATTTTGGGCTCCTGAGTTGGGGACCTCTGAATTCTGGAGCTTGACAAAATGAAGCCAGGTAGGGCTGACTACGATTATTTTGGGAAGATACAAAAAATATTCCAAAGAACCGTTTTCATAGGGTACAAAAATAACAGTGGCCACTCAGTGATCATGAACCTGTCTCCAATTTCCTTAGTGCATATGGCAGGGAAAGGGTCCACATGAGTTGGAAAAAACATTTTATACATCTTCGTTAATTTGTAATATATAAAGAAACTAACATTATTTTATCCTTAAACTATTATGTGAAAATAAATTTCACAAGAGAACTTTCAAATTCTAAGTTTATATAAATGTGGCTATTTGAAACATGTTTTTAATACACCTGAATGGGAAAAATAATATAAGATATAGAAGATCTAATATCAAAGGACAGATCAGTAATTATTACATAGTGACAGTTCAAAAATCTTCTGCCCAGCTTTTCTCAATAGATTAAGTTTTGATTAGTATTCAATTTATATATCTATCTGGGATATTTAAAAATAGATGTTACCTGAGAAAAATTAAGACACATCAACCTCACTTTCCCTAGATTCCTCGAGACAAGACAGAGGTGAGGAAGAGTTCCTATTACTTACAGATAAAGTTCAGAAGTTAAAAGTGAAAATAATGAAACAAAACAAAAAAATAGTAGAAATAGTGAAAAAATAACGAAGTCAGCTGTTCATCTTTAAATTAGGACATCACATTTTTCTCCTGCAGGTGTCATATAAAAAATGAAAGTGTGTATACTGTTTTACCAGCCATAATATTTTGAGATTTTTATAAAATAACTGCAAATACACTTAGAAAATAACAATGCAAATCACTATATAGTTAATGATAAAACCATTCAGATCCTAAAGGAAAGAAAAGGCAAAAAATATTTTATAGCAGGATTAACAAGAAGCATGTGTGTCCACAGACCAGAGAACACTATAACTAAATACAACACAATAAAAATTTGTTTATCTAAAAGAGATGTGTTTTTCAAGCCTCTAATAAATTTTTAAAATTCAAAGATAAGGAATTAGCTGATTACTAATATGTCAGACTGAGACAGGCTGGAACCTGGGACCCTTTGCTGCAGTGCTGTGATGCTTGCACCTGAACAAATCTCTCCTGGAGCAACAAAATGCAAAGAAACCCTATGGCACTAAAAATAACTGAGTACATGTGCAGTTGGGGCAAATTCTGGACAAAAGATACAAAGAGACCAAAAAACCCACTGCCACTTTTGAAGTGCCTGGAGCAAAGGCAGGGGGCTGGGGAGCAAAGGCAGGGTACTGCCCATGCCCCTTGCACACAACACCACCTAAGGGGTGGGCAAACTACCTAAGCCACCCCTCCGGCTCGACCCCTGGACACACCCTTACCCTCACCCCATATAAGGAACAAGCTCACCACCCACTCAGGGAGTGAGCAAGCAAGGGAATCTGTTGTTTGTTCTCTCTCCCCGCTGCTACAGCGGGGCCCCAGTGAAGCCTTGCCTGAATTTCTTGTCTGCCTCGTATTGATTAAAGAGGCCAAGAACGCTGGTCGGTAACAAGACCAATTATGGACATGACCTACATATCTAACACACTGCATACCCTCTTATATTTCCATTTTGGCTAGTGTGGCCACTGTTTGATTTATTGTCAGAAATTGCAAAGGTTAAGTCTCTAAATGTAGACCCTTGACTGATCTTAAACAAGTTATTTAACTTCTATGAATAAAATATTTGAGTAGCATCTTTTGCTAGAATAGCATGAACAAGTTATATGATGTTATTACTGCAAATAATAAGAGATATCGATGTTTAAATTAAAATAAACCATCATTCCAAACAATCCAACCTATCAACAGAGAGACTAACACAATGTGTCTGAAGGAATCCTAGCACTGAGTTGACAATGGCAAATAAGCTATGAGGAAGGCTTCTTCTCTATGGTTTTACCTGCCAGGATACAAATACAGAGGCACATCCCAGGTGCAGTCATAGATTTTCTGGGGTTCTTGCCCCAGTAACTGCCAACTGACACTGGGATAGTAGCATGATGGTTACACTTGGGTTTGTACTTAGAAGTTCTTAGGGAGCTTTCTTAAAACAATGCAGGGCCAGAGGAGAACCAGTGTCAAGAATCCTTGACTTTGTAAACACACAATCCAGGCTACTTCTTTAATGAGGGAGGACTCACTGCCAAGATCCTCAGCACAGAAAGTCAACTAAGGTAGAATAGGGGGTAAAAATTGGGGCTCTCATTCATGTGCACAATCTGTCAAAAAATAATTTTATCTTGCAATTCTTATATTCTATATTGTGTTTAGAAATACTGTTTAAGTTTTAGACACTGTTTTCTTCACTTAATCCATCTCAAAATCTCTAATACTAACAAGAGTTCACAGGAAGCTGTCAGTAACTAGTATTTTTTATTTCCTACATTTCAGAAGGGATGTATATTTTTAGACTAAGGTAGGTTATTTTTGCTCTGCTTAGCACATTTTTTGTGCTGATCTTCAAAAATGGACAACTGAATCACATATTGAAAATATAACACTCACACTCCACCGATGACACGAATTGATCCAATTCCATGAAAGTCTACATCATTTTTTAAAAAATTAGGGACAGAATCTACATGTTCACTAAACTCTTTGGCCTGTCCAAGGAAGTGAGGTTTTTCATAAATAATAACCTGAAAAATATGAAAGAAAATTACTTAGCATGCTCATATTTTAGAATAGATACATACTGATTTACTTAAGTGACACTAAAGGCCACAACCTGAATTAAGGGCCACTGTCCATTTTCTTAATACATAGTCAAAATATAGCACACTGTCTGACATTCACAAGGAATATGTGAGTCTTTACCATCATAAAGCTAAAACATCTTGATAATATGTTTCTCTCGTATCACTATACTCAAGTATGATTACATTGTTCTAGTTACCCAAATCCTAGGACCATCTCATGGAGTAAACTGTCTTATAACTTGTTCTTGAATTATCTTTCTACGTTTTTCTCTCTGTTCAAAATCTGATACAGACCTGCCTTACATTTATTTAATTTCCTCTATAAGAAATAAAAACTCTCTAGAGGTTCCAGGGCATAATGACAAATTATCTACTGGTTTGAGAAAACATGCTGTTTCTTGTAGCACTGCTTGTATGGTCACTACTAATCATTGAGAAGAATTAGATATGCAAATTCCTGAATTTAAATATAAAACTTCCTAAAAGTTTGAAATGATTGAAAGAATTTTGGTATTTTTCTTGGATATTTGGTTCAAACGGGGAAGGAGGGAATGTAGTAGGAAACAGATTTCTAGCATTTCATTTACTTCAAACTTGGATTGGTACAAGTACTTCTCTTCTACCATTCTGATGCTCTTTACTTCCCAAACACAAGCTGCCCTTAGTACAGGAAAGTGAGAAGAGTGGTAACAGCGCTCATCTATTCACACTCTTACCACCTGGTCCTATTTATGGCTAATGGCATAATTTGTGTACAATTGGCAAATAAGACCCATGCTTAGACACACTGAACCAGCAAGTTATAGCTTCTTTATTAAAAAAAAAAAAAACCTGAGAACATTACACAGACTGAAAAAAATATGTAGTACTGCTCCTGCTGTTTTCTACGTATTAAATTTTCAGTGTTTATTGGAAGTGATGAAGTATTATTTGGGTTTAATACATGCTACATCTGCTGAACACATTCAAACTAAGTAAGAAGCAATAATTCTTTGATGAGTAAGTCATAAGCCAACACCTAACAACTTGAAAATTGTGACTATCTGGGATAGCTATTCCTTTCACACACCTCTACAACCTGTCAGACTCCCAGCCTGTCGCACCTGAAGTTCTCATTCAGCAGACAAGGAGATTGAGACATCACTCAGGGAGTGTCACAACTAACTGTGTCACAACTAATTCTGCATCTATTACGTCACTGGTTCGAAACCTTGGCTGCATGTTAGAATCACCTAAGAAGCTTTGAAAAATTTTAACCACACCCCAGACCAAAAAAGTATCTCTTCCAGTGGAACCCAGGCATAAGTATTTTTTAAAAACTCACATATGTATGATTCCAACATACAGCCAAGGTGTATTAGAGACAGTCAGATACTAAGTTTTAAAAAACTCCGTCTATGTGATTGAGAGAACAGTAGTCAATTCCACAAATTAGGAAGCCCAGAAATGGGGAAGCTGGAGGAGTTGTGCCTTGTTTTGGAGGAGAGGAGGATGAATCCCTGTCTCCCTGCCTGTCTCTGGAAATGCTGTAACTTAATTAAACAGAGGTTTTCTTCCTATCTCTCTTTACAATCATTTTATAATTCCATTTCTTTTCCTTTCTCAAAACGTACTTAATCCTGGCATTACTACTACCCCAGGTTTCATTGCCTCTACCGTTCCCTTCAGATACTCATACTTCAAACTGACATCACCTGATAGGAGCTGCCTACATCTCCTTCCGATCATCCTTCATCTCCATCCTCAGCATCACTTCCAAATGCCTGCCAGGTATTTCCACTTGAATGTCTAGCTATCACCTCAACCACTCCACAAAACAAATATCAAACCTGTCATCTTTCCACCCTGTTAGGAGGTACTTATTGGGTCTGACTAGGTTGTCAGAACAGACCTCCACCTTGCATACTGAGCCCTCTCCTCATTCAAGCCTGGGCTCTCAGCAACCACTGTGTGCAGTCACTTCCCACCACCCCAATATGCATTAGCTAGCTATTATTAGCATACATTCAGGTAATCATTTTTTTTATTTTAATAGTCCAAAATACTTAAAGATTAATACTCAAACTTTTTAGCCTGCTACCAAAGTGTGTTTAAGACTCACCTTTAAGTTCATAGGCATTTCCACTTTCAGTCCACCCTTAAGATGACAAGAAATTTTAATATTAGACATACACATATTTAAAATACTCAAAAGTAACTAAGTGGTGTATGTAGGTCATATAAAAATCTGATTAGTGAAGATTACATACCAAATTTAAGTTGTGTATTTTAAAATTTAAAAATTTAACTAGAGAACTCTACAGTGGTCAAAGTCAAGTCAGACTACTCTACATCAGTGTAGATGGGGTAAGAAATCTTAAAAGATACTTCCCACAGTATAACCACTACAAGGAAGGAAACCAAACTTTAGTGCTTAAGTACATGTGACCCATTAAAGATTTAATCCCACAGCAGAGTGTCTCAGAACAGTGGAGTTGTTAGTAGATTTAAAACTTTCATTTGGCAGAGTAGATTTCTAAACCACTTAATACTAAATTTCTTCTCTACAATTGCTTGGGCTTTCTACATTAGAGAGAGCACTTCCTCTTCCAAGTTCTATCAACACTTCGTATCACACTTACTATCTTTGTGACCACATGGATGTAGAGCATAAAAGGTAACCCACTCCCCACAAAAGCTCTAGTTTATAATTTCCTTGTTTCCAGTGCTACTCCACACTGTGATATTCCTTAAAATTTCTCAGTTTTTCCTGTTGTTTTTTTTAAAGGCACAGCACAACCATAATGGTTTATCACATAGTACCATTTAATTGAAGTTTGCCCCTCAAGTAAAAATGTCTGCAACAAAATAAATCATTAATGCAGGCATTTATTACTTTTAAGAAAGCAACCATTGACAGAACTGCCCATTTATTATTAATGCGGAACTTATCATTCATTACTGCAATGGAAGAGTATAATTTACAACAAGCAATTTTCTAATAAGCATCAAAAAAACAAATTCAGAACTTTTTAAAGTATGCAAAATTTCACAGAATACTACTATAAGGAAACTGCTTGTATTGTGATAAATTTAGCACAAAGTAAATTCAGACATCTGTCTTCTAGAAAACATTAAAATATTTTCACACACACTGAAAGAAACAGAAAAACAATGTATGAATAGTTTGCCCATTCAGTAGTATACATATACATTTCTCAAGACTGAGATGCATGACCAATCATCAGAGCTATCTTAATTCTGAATTCATGGACACTTGGGAAAATGCTTCTTTTTAAATCTGCTTACCATTTGAAGTGGATGCAACGATTTCATTTCTGCTGCAGAAATCTCAAAGAGGCCATGGTCTTCCTCCAAAACTGTAGCTTGCCCCTTGAAATTAATATCCGGGTAGGCAAGCCAACTAAGTAAGAAATGAATGGTTGGTTAAAGTATAATAGGAATACCTTAATCTGGTTCTGTAAGAGTTGAAAGTTTAAAAAAAAAAAAAAAAGCTACAAAAAGTAAAAGAAACCTCTGTCACAGAATTACACTAGTAAAACACATTCAAAGTGACATTGCCAGACAGCATATGACAATGAGTTAACAAGTTGTTAACTACTTACATTCAGATACTATCCTAAGTTTATTATATGTTTTCCAAGCACTGGCATTGCTTTCCTTAGAATTTTCCAATATTTAAAAGGTGTGAAACCTTTAATTCAATTAGGATGTAACTGAAAAATAAAAACCATTCCACTATATTCCATTCTTTTTTAAACTAGAACAATAAGAGGTAGGGATTCCACTAAGCATTTTATACCTTTGACCCCCAGTTTTAGAATCAATATCAGTTCTTGGGCTGCCTCAGGAACAGTATTTGAAATAAGATTCCTAAAAGACCCATTTAGCAACCAGCTAAACTTGATAATTACAGACATTTCTCAGGATCGTGTCGATTACTGGGTCTGCCCAACAGTTCTAATCTACACTTGGGGGAGATGAAGAAAGATGTCCAACAGTGACCCCCAAATTCAACACTAACCATCTCCAGAGCAGATGAAAATGCTGAAAGAGAGAAGAAGGATCCATGTTGAACCAGGCATCACAAAATTTATGATTTAAGCCAATCTGGGACTGAATTAAGATTGAATTTAGATCCAAAGTCCTGAAGATACCTTTGGAATCAGAAAGGCCTAGTATCAAATCTAACGCTTACCAGCTGGTAGCCTGGGACAAGCCACTTAATTTCCTCATTTATGACATGAGGGTAGCTCTACCTGTCTTCCAGGAATAGAGGAGTAATAAAAAAGTGCCATGTCCCTGGTCCTACGAAGGCCCTCAATAACTATCAGCACTGAGACACTCTACAAATAGCTCAGGCTCCAGAATTTTAGGCCAGGGACATGTATTTATTTCTCAGTCCCACAGTCTGGTGGATGAAAAGACAATGGAGGCATCTATCAAGAACTCCGTCTGAGAATCTGTTCTGCTCCTGTTGAGTCATATATCAAAGACTTAATTGGATCCGAAAAAAACAGAATCTGTTGTAATCCCTGCAAAAGTCTTTCTTGGGTATCCAGAAGTATAAACAGTAAAATTAACTAAAACTTCAGAAGTGTGTATGTCACCAGTTGAAACATTAAACACAAAGTTAACTTTGGTAACCAGCAATCACTGTAATAAAGAGAAACGGATACGTACACTCCTGACTTCACAGTAAAAGACACAGATTTGGGGATATTCAGCTCTTCCAAATTGGGGACTGCTCGCTGTAGGTAGATAGGACAACATGCTGGGTCAGACTGTGGGCAAAGTTCTATCTCTGGAATGCTGCAATCCTGAAAAATAAATTGGCTTTGAAATATCTAGAGACACACACTCCAGTATTCTCAACACCCTGGACATGCAGTTACAATTATTCTCATTGTTCAGTTGAATTTCTATCCAAAAACAGCCTAAAGGAAGTACTGTTTCTCCTTACCAGTCTGTTAAAATAAATTTTTCTAAGGAGTTACGTTGATAACATGAAAATTATAAATATTATTGATTGAAAAAGTATTACTCCAATTCTCTCTGCTTTGTTTTTAAACGTCTTGCTCCATTAACCAAGGTTCCAATTTACCAAACTATCTGAGTGCCAAGAGTCTGTAAGCCTTCCTTCTTAGAAGCATAACAAAGCCATAGGGAGGAAGGGAGTTAAATAAAAGCTGATCTCATGGGGAACATAAAAAATAAATAACAGAGAGGCACTGCTCCCTCAGCATGTTATCCAATTTACATTGACAAAAGAAATAGGAATTAGAGGTGAGGGTAAAGGAAATGTTTTCCTACTTGTGGTATTTATTTTCTTTAGTACAAGTTGGTTTGAAGAAGAAAGGCATTATGAAATTTGAACCTATACTCCATCACACATCCACGGTCACCATGTCCTGTCAAACTTTCCTTTAAAATTTCTACTGTCAAGTTTCTTCATCAAGGCCAAGACTTTGATTATGGGCCTAGACCACCAGTCGAGTAAGCTTACTCTGTATACAGCTGGGCTTGTGAGAACACCACTTCCCTCATCGTACTCCTTGGCTCAAGACCCAAGCATTTCAAATTTATATTTCTGTTTTCCTTTCTATAATATGGCAACAACCCAGTGAGCTATACTAACTCCCCACAACTCTTCAGTCATACTGGTATCCATACTACCTCTGCTTCTGGCCTCTCTAAGCTTTGTAACTGTTTCCCTTATTGTAACTAAAGACAAAATTTTCTGTATTATTACTTACGAAAATCTTTTCTTAAATTTTACCGGAATATAGTTGATTTACAATCTTGTGTTAGTTTAAGGTGTATAGCATAGTGATTGTTATATATATATATATAAATATATATATATATATATATACACATATTCATTCTTTTTCAGATTCTTTTCCCACATAGGTTATTACAGAATACTGAGTGGAGCTCCTTGTGCTACACAGTAGGTCCCTGTTGGTTATCTATTTTATATACAGTAGTATGTATGATAATCCCAAGCTCCTAATTTATCCCTCCCAGCCACGTTTCCCCTTTGCAAACCATAAGTTTGTTTTCGGTGGTCAAGTCCTAACTCAAAAAAGAGCTGGGACGAAGTGAGAGAGTGTCATGGACTTGTATATACTACCAAATGTGAAATAGATAGCTAGTGGGAAGCAGCCGCATAGCACAGGGAGATCAGCTCGGTGCTTTGTGACCACCTAGAGGAGTGGGATAGGGAGGGTGGGAGGGAGGGAGACAAAAGAGGGAGGAGATATGGGGATATATGTATATGTATAGCTGATTCACTTCGCTATACAGCAGAAACTAACACACCATTGGAAAGCAATTATACTCCAATAAAGATGTTAAAAAAATAATTAAAAAAATTTTAAAAAATGGGAGAGACCCTCCCAAAAATAAATTAATTTTAAAAAAATACCTTATCATTTCTTAAAGAATCAAAACCACATTTATTTTTCTCTTCTCTAAAACTACAGATGTGCTTCTGTCTGAACACACAATCTATCTCAGTAATCATGAGTGTTTAATTAGAAAACTCAAGTTTCAGTAGCATAATTCTTATCCCAGACATTGTGAAATTCAAATGAGTGTGCTTTAATGAAATAGGCAAATGCAAAAACAATTAGAGGTGACATTTATTAGACTAAACAATTATATTTTTATTATAATCTGCTTTGCAATTTTAAAACTGCAATTTTCTGATTTTTTAATCTTTCTTCAACCTGAGTTCTCTTATTAATCATTCTTATTAATATGTAAAAGCAAGCAAATTGATACATCTTGTTTTCAGAAAGTTAGTTCTAAAATGCAATATGGTAAAAAGGTATAACCTAAAATATCCTTTAAAGTATAAAAGGTATATTTCCTTCTAAAGTTTCATTTAAAAACTAGCCAGAAATCTCCAGAAGTCACCTGCCAATCTTCAAAACTCTTGTTTGCTATTAAAAATAGAGCTCTAGTAACATTATTTAAAATGCTGCCATACTAATGTTCCCCCAGGGATCTGAGGTACAGTAACAGAATACATAACTAAGTGTCTCACACAAATAAGTTTCCTCTGCATTGTGTTATACAAACAATGTTTGGGTGGTGTATTTTAAAAGGGAAAAAGCTAAGAGGCATGAGTCTACCACAACACAGAAGGAAATAGATAATGGAAAAAGCATAATGATGGCTAAAAAATTGAAAATAAAAATAAGAATGCTTATGTTCTCAACTATCTTTACTAGAGGACAAATTTTTTTCTCTAGTTGACTGAAAAAGATTTCACTGATAAGTTCTATTTTCTCCATGGTGGCTATTCACAGAAGTAAAGTCTTTTGCAAGATTTGTATAATTCTTGACAGACAAAGGCAGTAAACACTAGCAACTGAAGGGCGCCTTATAGTAACCTAGCAACAATAAGCAGTTTACTCTTAGTAGAATTTATATGGCTTCCTCCCAGACTTTTCTAGTCATGATATACTTTATAGTATCTTGGTGAAATCTACAAGCTTAGACTATTAAAGCAACTAGTAGGAATGGAGACAAAGCTATAGAGAGAAACAGGGTGGGAATGAATTACAAAAACAGTAAGAAAAACTTGCCTCCACCTTACATGAAATACCTTCAGTCCATGATCTAACAACAGATCTCTCTCTTCTCAGCTCATTAATGAGGGCACAACCTAAGTAACTTCTGAAAGAAGGAAACGTCATTCTTTGAAAATAAATATTAAATGCATAATAAACAGAGTAATGCGCAATATTCCTTTTTTTCTATTTGAGAAAAGAAAGCACTTGACTCAAGACTCACTGCACTGCTACCCCACCTCCAATTATTTCCACTGGGGGCAAAGATGACCCTTGAGCAGAATCTACAACTGCTGATGACTGATGGTATCTTCTGTTACTTGCTCTATCTATTCATGGCAAAACAAAGACATCATGAAAGTATTTTCTTTAAAGAACATTAAAAGTTTGACTACTCAGATTAGAGCCACTAGAAGATGATGAAACAAGATAAAGCTGGCGTAGGCCTAGGTGAATTTGGAATAGCTGCCATGAAAATGAAGCTATCGATAGGCAGAATTTTGACAAGGTGGGAGAAAGGAAGCAGTTTGATGCCTGACTCTTGCTTTGTAAAATATTTAGAACAATGCTAATGCTTTTTCCATTCAATGCTCAATAGTTTTATTTTCCTTCCTCACTAAAAGTTGCTAGCATGTCCAAGACAAGTGGGCACTAACACTGCAATTTAAAAAATGACTCCACAAACAAACAGTGGAAGAAGAAAAAAATGCAAGTATGACTTATTCTTTCTTATAATATATCGAAGCAAATGGCGGAAGTGCAAATACCCATTTATATACCCAGGCTCAACAGATTGAATTTTTGTTTGATTTTATTGTTGTTTGATTCTGGGTGGAGGTTGCTGCTTACAATACTTTATTCATCTTTCTTTTTTTTTTTCCCCCACTAGGCCTGGCACAGTGCCTGACATTCACAAGGCAGGCACAAAACCACACATTATTTAAACCTTAGAAGATTCCACCTACAAACTAATTATCTGTTTCAAGAAATTTCTAGTGAGTTAGCTAATTACGTGAGCACTCAAATGCTGCTTGCTGAGCTGAACTGCTTGCGATTAGATTTTTCAATGAAAACGAACACTGCCCCCTATGTTGTAGCCATCAATCTCCCTGAAGTACCAGCAAGCCACCAACATTCACCTCAGTATCTGACACATGTGGCTCTGCTAGGGACTCCCTCACATCCCCCGTGCTGCCTAACTTCTGTTCACTCTGTCAAGATGCCAATCAGGTACCACCTCCTCCGGGTGAGGTACCTCTTCTTCGAGCACCTGTAGGGCCCTGCATAGTACTTCTCACATCATATGGTCATGTGATTCAGCTGTCTCTGACCTAGACTCTGAGCAATCTGAAGTAAAATACCGTACATCACTTGTATTTCTATTCCCAGTGCCTATCACAGTATTGGGTCCAAAAGAAGACACAAACATTTGTTAGGCACAAGTTTGTTTAACAGTTTTGCAGAAGGTATTAATTCATGCAGACACCCCTTTATGATAATATGAGTTTTCCTGTATGCTCTCTTATTTTTCTGTATGCTATCTGCAACTATCAAGGGTTAAATAATGTTGATTCAAGTCATCATGATAGGGTCCACTCCAATTTAGACATTTTTAGCATATAAATGGTATCTCCGTAATTTGAAAAATATATATGTCCACGACTGTCACAGGAGTTAACTGCGCTAAATCATGTACTACATTACTGCTGAAGGAACTCTTAAGAACACATGGGAGAATTCTGTCATTATCACTAACTCACCCCTCCTCTAAACCACCAAGGCACTTCCCACAAAATGTTTCATTATATGGCAAGACCTTCCTCATCTTAGTATTAAATAATATTTTCTAAACAGAAAATAAAAAAGCAACACTTTTTCGCTTCCTCTCCCCATCCTTCCTTCTCTAATTTCTTCTAACACTCGTCTCTCTCCCCCTTTCTGATAAACACCACACACTCACTCACACACACACACACACACACACACACAGAGCTACAATGAGTAGAAATCTACCACTAGAAAAAGATATATTTGGAAATATCTTATCCTAAAGATGTCTGGATGGTATACTCCTACTACTATTAAAAATACATATATATATTACAACATGTAACATTTTATGTGCCAGATTACATGTAATATTTTAAATTTTCATTCACTTAACACTTTATACATATCTGGTCAAAAAATTATCAATATGATAATGAAGATTAATAAAATTAGCACAGATATTAGCCACCATTTCTAAGCATTGCTGGACCAAAGTACAGCTTTACTACATGACAAACAAAACAAAATAAAAAATAGGGATAAAATCAACTGTTCCATTACCTTTAAGACACGTTTGATAGACCCCAATACAAAGTTTCTTTGTGGATATTTTCTGTTCTGAAGGATCCAGTCATGATTTAACACCTTTTCCCCTTCTTCTAGTACACATTTCTGACCTTGAAAATGTGGTTTCTCATATAAAATCCAGCTGAACAAATATGAAAGCATGATCAGTTATAATTAATTTTCTAAGAAATGAGGCATAAAACAAATGATACTTATAATTCACAGACCATATTCTCTACTTAAATTTTAATATCTGGGCTATTTTCCACTACTAGCATATAATCCTACTTTGAAACAATGATAAATACGCTAATGTAAGGATAAGCAAAGAGTGAAGAATAAAAGTGCACAGAACTTGGAAGTAATACTTCCTGAACACAGCCCCACAGTCTATGCCTGTGCCTATATTTATATATACATACACTTTACAGATGCTGTATACACATTTACATTAAAAACAATAGCTTAACAATTCCAAATTCCACTTCTACCCTAATTTTCCTGTCATTGGACAATAGAGCACATGTGTCTCATTTTATAACATGAAGATACACTACACCACACTGCTTTAACGTGACTACTGACCAGTGGGTAACGCAAACACTGGACAAAGAAACTCTGGCCCCTACATGCCCAGGGGACATGGTCCATAATAACAAATGAGGTTTTCCATCATTTTTACACCATGCAAAGAATCTTTCACTTCTTGAGCATATCAGTGATACAAATGACTTTTAAAAAATTTATTTTATTTATTTATTTTTGGCTGCATTGGGTCTTTGTTGCTGTGCGTGGGCTTTCTCTAACTGTGGAGAGTGAGGGCTACTCTTCATTGCGATGCACAGGCTTCTCATTCCGGTGGCTTCTCTTGTTGTGGAGCACGGGCTCTAAGCGCACGGGCTTCAGTTGTTGTGGCATGCATGCTCAGTAGTTATGGCTCGCGGGCTCTGGAGTGCAGGCTCAGTAGTTGTGGCGCACGGGCTTAGTTGCTCCGCGGCATGTGGGATCTTCCCGGACCAGGGCTCGAACCCATGTCCCCTGAACTGGCAGGCGGATTCTTAACCACTGTGCCACCATGGAAGCCCGATACAAATGACTTTAAGCATGTGGCCTTCACATTCCTTAGTGTCCCACAAATTTTGAACTCATTTTCAAAGCTATGCTTCATTCAATTGAAGCCTTCAACTAAACTTGCCAAATCTATCCTGCTAATAATGCAGTTACAAAATGGTACTGATTATATATACTGTATATATTAGGACTTACTACTTACTGCAGGCTGTAAGTACTAAAAACAACCTATATTTTCTGTCACAGTAAATAAAGAGAACAATTAAGTTATAAAATACAAATAACGTTTCAAACAGTTATTCTAGAGGAAAAGGAATGTGACCTCAATACAAAAAACATAAAGCATAAACAGCAAGAAAACACTTAATTTAGGGGGAAAATGCTATAAATTTTAAGAGATCTCTTACCAGCCCCTTACAACTTTTATCAGTACCCCATTCGGAAAGGACCAAGATGTAGCATCGGGAATATTACAGTAGATCTCTTGTTTGTATTTACTTCCATGGAGATCATAGATAACCATCTGCAACACACAGTAAGTAGGCACAATAACTAATTTTAAGAATGCATTTAAAATTCCAAAATGTCCTAGAATGTAGAAAATAAAACATCCTAGATATATAAAAGTAAACATTACTTTAGATGCTAAATCCTTGAGTAAAACAATCATGTTCTAAGTCAGTTAAAAGTACCTACTTTAAACTCCCAAACGTAAAAGTAACCTTACTTCTTATATTTTATTTTAGTCTACCTAAGAAACTTATGCTTACCTTCCCAGGTCTTGGGTTACACTTCAGAGTTTGTTTGTCAACATTCTGAAATAATAAAAGTGGAAGAAGTAAGCCGTAAGAAACATAAACAGAAAGATATACAGTTCACTTTCTTAGTGGTCACAGATCCAATTTATCGCATATTTATTTAGTGAGCACCATTACAAGGTGCACCGCTAGGTACTATAAGGGATATAAAGGTAAATACAAAGGAAAATAAAGCTTTGTCTCTGCCCTCAAGAAGCTTATAGCTTAGAAAGGGGAAACAGATGATCACATTCCCATGTCTCTTCTAGGTGGGGGATTAAGTTAAACCCTCAGGTAAAATACAATCAAAATGCCAAGTTATGGAAGTCAAGAGAAATGGCACCAGCATGGAGGTGAGGTGATGGCAGAAGAAGGTTCCCAAGAGGCTTGTGTGAGGAAGTGGTATGGAGCAGACCTTGAAAAACAGGACTTCAGTAAGTGAAAAAATGTGGCGGGTTGGAGTGGAGGTAGTAAAGAAAAAAATTCCAGGAAGAGACCATCTTGAGAAAAAGTGCAGACATCATACAGGGCGTGGAACCAGCACACAAAGAGACAACGCTGAGCAAACAAGACTTGGGGACCTCGTCACAGAGTGAAGAGGTTGCACTTGACTTAGAAGGAAATCGGGAACCATTAAAGAAACATTTCTTCAAATACCAAGCTTTCTTTTAAAAGGACCTTGCCTTGCAAGCTATTGGTTGGTATTCAAGTATTAGTACTTGCTACTAAGGGTATTCAAAGTACAGATACAGTCCTTGGGAATCCTAGAGAAAGTTCCATGATCTTGGAATGTCAGAAAGGACTGTCCTGAGACTTCCCTGGTGGCGCAGTGGTTAAGAATCCGCCTGCCAATGCAGGGGACATGGGTTTGATCCCTGGTCTGGGAAGATCCCACATGCCGCAGAGCAACTAAGCCCATGAGCCACAACTACTGAGCCTGTGCTCTAGGGTCCACGAGCCACAACTACTGAAGCCCACATGCCTAGAGCCTGTGCTCCGCAAAAAGAGAAGCCGCCGCAATGAGAAGTCCGTGCACCGAAATGAAGAGTAGCCCCCGCTCACTACAACTAGAGAAAGCCTGCACACAGCAATGAAGACCCAACACAGCCAAAAATAAATAAATAAATATATTAAAAAAATAAAAGGAATGTCCCATATTCAATGAATAGTCTATAGTAAACATTTAAATATTTCTAAGTTGAAGAAAAGTGTAATTGAATTTCAAGACATTTTCCAGCTATAATGTTTTCATCTCCTTCTCTCTGAATTAGTCTGTTCATTGCCCTGCTATGTATGAACAAGAACAAGACCAACTACAGTGAGAGACTGTTGTCAAGCAAAGACTTAAAATATTTTAAGTAGTTAAAATATTTTTAAGTATTGTGAAATATTTTCATGAGACACGAGCTCAACAGCAAGTGACAATTTTTCTACATACAGTACCTTGAAAAACTCAGAATGCTGTCACTTAATTTAGTTTGAAAACTAAAAATTAGCAAAGAACTGGGATATAACTTGCTTCTCTCTTATGCCTTTTAAATTCTGATGAAGCAATTTTGTTTTCTCAAATATAACAGTCCAGCTAAAATACATGAGTTATGATACACTTCAAAGAACAAAGTAACCTCTGGTATTCTCTCTTATGCCTTTTAAATTCTGATGAAGCAATTTTGTTTTCTCAAATATAACAGTCCAGCTAAAATACATGAGTTATGATACACTTCAAAGAACAAAGTAACCTCTGGTATTTTTTAAAACAATCTTTCACAACCTCAAAACACTGATTTTCTTAATAAACTTTTAGATCATTTCATGACCCAAAGCACTACTTCACTAGTTAATAATCAAAATAACTTACCTCTGTGAATGAGCTTAATCGGCCTGAGGTGTCTTGAGCACGGAAATATTTTGACACTGGCTCCTGAAAAATTCCACCAAATCTGGCTCCTTTTTCTGAGGAATGGATTTTGGAAGTCTGCAAATACTGATGATAAGCACTCTTTAAAGAAGAATGTAGTTTGGAAGTAAGGTCAGATTTTTGTAGAAATGAGGCCTTTTCTGGCCACAGACCAATCTGCAGATTAGAGGTCGCAGGCTCATCTGACATCACATAAGGACTCTTAGAAACGCCAGTACTTTCCTGGTCATCATCAGAGCAAAATGCGATAGAAGAATCTGGCAGCTTGAAGATAACAGTTTCCCGCCTTCTAGCTCTCAGACTTCCTTTATGCAATGGCTCTTCCTCCTCTTCCTCCTCTTCCTCCTCCTCCTCTTCCCCTCCTCTCTGTCTGTCATCTTCATCAAAATTCATCTTTAAACGCTCCGATACTGACTGGAGAAGCGATAAAACAGAAGAGGGCTGGTTTGCACTCTCTCTTGATTTTGTGGAGCCATGATGACCAGGTGAGATTTCGCTGGATAGAATGTCCTCCTGAGAGCTGTCATCCTCATAAATGGGAGACAAAGCTAAGGGATAAATCTTGTACCTTTTGGCCTCTACTGATAAGAACATTTCTGAACTATCATCATCGAATGTCTCACCTAATTTAGTTTCCTTTTCAAAATGATGGACGAGGTCAGTTCTACTCTCAGACCTTTCACACGCGAAAACAGGCATGCTGTTGGTAGATGTGTCAGCAATCAGGAGGGAATGTGTTCTTACTTCTGCAGTAGCGTACTTGTCCTCATCTTGAAGAGGCTCTTCATATAATATAGTAAAGGAAGAATTTTCTTGTTCATCCTGAGAAATGAAGACTAGGTTAGGCTCTTCCTTTTCAGCTCCATAATCTAGATCTTTTATTTTCTTATGTACTGCAGTAACAGACGTTCCTCTGTCTAGCTTTCCTATGGTAGCCTCAGGTTGAAAATCTGGCATTGCTAAGGCCGGGTAGCTTTCATAATCCTTACTTAGCGTAGGTGATTCATAACCCCTGAAAGAGGCGAGTCTAGTGTCAAACGCTATCAAGCATGCCTTCATTTCAGGAGGCTCCTTCTCCATTTCTCCACCACTCCCTTCAGCAACCTCTTGGGCTGCTTTTTCAGCTTCAAATATGGGAGGCGTGGCCTCTCCTTGTGTAACGGGCAATTCTAGATCTGTTCCATATATTTTCTCAATGTTTACCACTGTGGACAACACTTTATGTTTCCTGATAGTCCCATCAGAATTTTCTGGGGATGTTCTTTCCATTTCTATCTTAGAGGGCATGGACACAATCGTCCCAACTGTCTCTTTTGCATCTCTCTTGCATGCTTTTTCCATTTCTAAGGAAGCAGGTACTGCCTTCTTGAGTGCTTCTTTCACTTCTAACACAAGAGGTACCATTTCAGTTTTCCTAATAGCCCCTTCGGCATCCTTTTGGTAAGTGTTTTCCATGTCCATCATAGGTCTTTCAGTCCTTCCAGTGATCCCCTCACCATCTTTTTGGTAGATATTTACTTCTAATGTAATGGGCATCACCTCAGTTTTGTCCATCTTTCCTCCAGCATCTTTTTGGTAAATATCTTCCATTTCTAGTGTAGCAGGTATCATTTCAACCTTTTCAGCAGTCCCCTCAACAGCTTTGTGGTAGAAATTGTCCATTTCTGACATAACCAAAGTCACCCCGGTCTTACCAACATCCCCTTCAGCGTGCTTTTGGTAAATATTTTCCATTTCTAATGTAACAGGTGTCACCTCAGCCTTTGCAATATCCCCTTCAGCATCCTTTTGGTAAACATTTTCCATTTCTAACGTAGCAGGTATCACTTCAGTCTTTCCAGTGATTCCCTCTGCATCTTTTTGGTAGACATTTTTCAGTTCTGACATATCAGGTGTCATGTCAGTTTTGCCAATATCCCCTTCAGTATCCCTCATTTCATAAGCTTTTCTCATTCCTAAGATGGCAGGTAATTCCTCAGTTTTTTCAATACACCTCTCAGCATCCATTTGGTACGCTTCTCTCATTTTAAGAATTTCAGTTGCTGGCTCAGTTTTTGAGGTACGCAATTCAGCATACTCTTTATGTGCTCTTCCCACTTCTGACATAGGGGGGACTGCCTCATATTTCATAATATTCAATACAGCATCCTTCTTATTTGGTTTTCCCATTTCTACCATGGAAGGTATAAGCTCAATTCTTCCTATATTTACTTCAGTATCCTTCTTGTGTACTTTCCCTACTTCTGACACTGCAAGGGATGCGCTTTTATTACCGTGTCCTGGCAAGCTTTTTTCAGATATACATAAAAGAGTATCAGACAAACTGCTTGTAGATGTCTCAGGTACATGGATGCCATCATTCACAAATGGAGGCCATGTGTAATTTAATACAAGAGTTCTTCTTTCCTCTGTCTCAGTTTTGTGATTATCAACACACTTTATTTCCATTTTTTCTTTACAGTCCTCGTTGAGAAACGAATGTGTTTTTGCCTTATCATCTAACCCTGTATGGGGTGTGTCTTCAGCTAGTAAAACAGTATCTGACTCCTGCAAACTTATACTATCAGACTGTCCACCTCTATTTCCTGAAAAAGGGGATTTTTGGTAGAGAACAATTTCTCCTCCTTTAATTGACTCTGTGTCACTAACTAAGTTACTTACAGCAAAGAATCTACCTAATACTTTTTCACTAATTTCACATGTGCTTTGATTTACTGCCTGTTCTGACACCAAGAACTCCCTTACCATATCAAGCGGCTTAACACTATCACTCTTCAGAATTTTTGAAGTATTAGCCTGAAGTTCAGAATCCCGGGTACCCTGAGCATCATTTGCTAAGGTTTCTTGGGCTGAATAAATAATCTCATTGACTAATCCCCTAGCTTGATCTTCTAACAACCAAGATACATTCATTCTATCCGAATCAAAAAGAAGACTCTTCTCACCAACCATAGGTGAAGCACAAGCCTTTTCTTCCCCTTGGACTTCAGACATATTTTCCATGGCCCGCTCTTCCAAATGCTCCGTCAGCTGGATCCCTGTCCGTGTCACTTCTGATGGGTTTTTCTCAGGGATGTCTTCTCTTAGGGTACTTGGATTCATTATGCTGTCTACAGCTATATACTCCTGGCAGGTACCAACTGTGTGTCTGGATTTTAGCTCTTCCCTGACAGAATTAAAGATCTCACCAATCAATGTGTCAGCCTTTTTACATAAACCACTTTCGAGGTCCAAAAGCTGCTCATGTGCTCTCCTGCTTGCTTCTATGTGCTCAGCAGATGCTTCAGAACACTGCTGGCTTGAGCTGTTAACTGACGCTGGGGCCCCAGCAACTGCTCCAGTCTCTGCTTCCATAGGATTCTCAAATTGGGCAGCAGT
Source organism: Balaenoptera ricei (assembly GCF_028023285.1). Classification (NCBI taxonomy): domain Eukaryota; kingdom Metazoa; phylum Chordata; class Mammalia; order Artiodactyla; family Balaenopteridae; genus Balaenoptera; species Balaenoptera ricei. The sequence continues at coordinate 115,822,787 of NC_082642.1, forward strand.
TGGGAAATCAAGTGATACCATCCCAGTATGATCCCCAAAATGGTCCTGAAGTGGGGTGACTTCTGCCCCTGTTGGGATAGATGTTTCAAATTCCAAATAAGAGCTATTAGGGTACAGCAGGTTAGTTAAGGAGGTACCTTCATGTGGGACATCTATGGTAACTTTTACAGAACTAAAATTATTTGGGGGATTCTGTGAACTTGTAACCGTGCTAACTTCTTCAGAGTTACTGGAGGAAGAAGGCATGCCATCAATACCACCACTTAGGAAATGAGCACGCTCTTTCTTTCTGTGAGATGAGGCTCTCTTTTCTGATCTCAGCACAGAAGGATTAGTACGAAAATTTGAATCCTCAGATGCAAACGCATTTTTTTCCAAACTCATACCAGAACCCAGAAAAGGTGCATTTACTTTTGTGCTGTCAGTTTCTTGGAATTTTGGGGAAGTATTAGTTAAACTGAGTTCTGCCATTTGTGAAAAACCAGAAATCTTTTTGGTCTCACAAATAACTGAAGGTTGATGAATCACAGAAGGGTTGGCTTTGCAGTTCTGTGCCATTTGCCTAGTGACTTTTCCATCATGAACAGGAGGTAAAGTCCCAAGTATATGACTTTGGAGACGAGCAGGAGGATCACCTGAGGCTTCCACCTCTGTTTCCTGTGTACCTTGATATTTGGAGGCAGAAGGAGAAACCTCAGTTTGGCAATTCTCTTTAAGGCTGGCATCTGAATATTTCTCTTTAATCTCTTTATGACCCACTAACTGAAAACTTCTGTCCTGTTCAACTTCTAGGGAAGTCAATTCTGATAAAATAGGACTCGCTGGCACATCTGTAATTTCAAGTGGAGAAGAGATTTTATCCTGAGAAATGTCTCTGGGCTCTGTTTGGGGAACAGGTATCTTGGAGAGACCTAGAGTTTTTCCTCTTCCAGAATGTGACCCAACAGGAACACTGTTCTGACCATCAACTTCAGATGTTGATAACATTTCTGCAAGGTTATCAGTTTTGGTTTCCAAGGAGAAAAAAGAATCAGACTTGCCTATAGTGCCCTTACTTGCTTTGGTGTTTGACAGCATTAACTCCGCTTTATCACGGTCTTGAGATGAAGTGGAACTGTGGTCCTTAGAGAGGCTTTCGGACTCACAGCTCAAGTCCACTGCAGTTAAGTGGGTGTCACTGGCTTCAAGACCTAGTGGAAACTGGCATTTTTCACTATCAGGAAGAATTTCCTTGGACTCAAGAATTGCAGATGCATGCTCAGGATGAAGGCAAGCAGGGAGACTCTTCCTGCCTGTGGCCTCAGCATGATTTGCCACATTTTCTTCTTGACACTTACTAGGCTGATGGGAAATACCAATGATGTTGACATCCCCAGTTTCAATGAGCACAGAAGGACCTTCATTCTTTAAAACAGGAATATCCAACCTGCTCAGCATGCCAACTCGGGAAACAAAGGTAGGAGATGAAGTATTGAAATCTGATTTTTTATGGTCAAGGTTAAGAGATGTCCTGGCATCAGGTGATGCTTTGGCTTGCTGAGGACTCTCAGAGTCAAGAATAGATTCTGAAATGTGATTTCTATCCAGTTCAGGTGATATTTTATTTTCTAAGCATGCTACAACTGCTAATTCACTGGTGTGTTTTACAGAGGCAGCATCCTTTTGATTCATTCTAATAATGGGAGGCATTTTGCTATGTGGCCTAACAAGCTTTTTGGCTTCTGTTACCAACAACTTGTCAGTACCTTTGGGTAATGACTCGATTCTATCTTCCGGAGCTTTTACATGACTTGAAGTTATGGGTGCACCGACTGAGGTGCTTTCTGTTTCTTGCTTGATTTCTCTAGGAGCCAAATTTTCCTGTGTGTCCAGGGCAGACAATCTGTTTTCTTCACTTACAAGTTCTGCGTCTGTTACAGCGTGTCTCTGGAGAGCAATGTTGCTGGTGTGATTGGCAGCGTGCTTTGACGAGTTACCTTCGGTGTGCTTGTCAGAACACTTCCTCTCTGGCCACTGCAGAGCTTCACGCTGAACTGATTTATTTGGACTTGGCAAATCTGTATTTCCACGTTTGGTAGTGTCACTCCCATCAGATTTACTACCGGAGAGGTCGGGAATAGCAGGGTTCTCAGGCTCAGCACACTCCTTTCTTTGCACCACTGTCCCATCACTCATCATCGAGCTGTTTTCTATCACCGTAGTTTCTGGTGTCGCTGTCCTCTGCAAGTCTGGACTGCAAGGAATTTTGCTACTGTTACTTTCTGTAAACAATGCTGAACGTACCAAATTTCTGTCAGTCTGAGAAACTGGTATACAACTTAAGTGGTGCTGTGAGTCAAATTCTCCATCAGTGGAGCTAGAGTTAGTCTCAGAACGGGATGACCGACTTCTCTCAGGTCCCCCAGGATCGTTTTTATTTAAAACATCCCTAGAAGAAGCAGTGTTAGACAGTTCTCGGTTGTTTGTTGAATGGCTTTCTGGGTTGATATTTGTTTTATTATAATCAGAGTCTTCTATCAGGCCTTTAAGCACTTGTCCTTTCACAGAAACGTCTGTGCTAGCTGATGACAATGACACCATCCCGGCCTCTATCTCACTTCCAGCGCCAATATGTGTGCTCGTACTAGAGTCGGAACTTTCATTTTCTCTGTCAAAGGGATTCAAGGTTTCCAGCGCCGTCTGCTGCTTCAAATACTTCCTAATTTGTCTGGGGCCTCGGTACGTTGCATATGTTACTAAAGGCCTCTCTGGTTTACCATCCATTTGTCTGCAAAAAGAAATAGCATGAGAGTATCAGGAAATATAATTAGTAACACTTAACAGTAATTCCAGAAATCATGGTGAAGTATATCTTTCAAACACTCCTATTCTTCATATGTCCAAACTTGGGAAGGAAATCCTAGAATATTTTAGTTCAACCTATCTTTATTAAGCATAATACAGACGTGACCAGCAGCACTTGAATGTTAAGCCAGCATGAATGTCTGAGCTCCTCAGAACTGTCCCTCTCACCTGATTACATCTGTCTCTCTCATGGTGGTTAATGGAGAGAACATGGGCTGACAAGCCTGAGGCTTGAGTTCTAGCTCTGATCTCCAAGGAGTTTTTGACTAGAAGGAACCACATTGCCTTTGTGCCTCATACTGGTACCTCATGGCTAATCACTGATTTCTCCACCATATCAGAGCATCATAGCGAGTTTCTCTTCCTTAATTTAGATGTGAATTTGGAACAGCAACTTTTAGCACAGAGTTAGAGAAGTTGTAAAGAAAACACCTGGCAAGATGTCTAGCCTGCAGTAAGCACTCAATATATATTTAAGTCAATAAATGACAGAATTGCCTTAAAAATCCTTTCTCCTGTTAAGTTCTTCAATTAGCGGAGTAAGTATTAAACTGGCTGGGTGAATGCAGAAATCAAAAAAGATTTCTAGCACAAGTTCCCTGCTTTTTCTCAACCCTAGCATAAAGTTCCTGATGTCCTCAGCATCTAACTTCTTTTGGAGAATCTACCCCTGGGAGCTCTGATGCTATGCTATGCTGCCTTACAGCCCTTAACACACACCTTTCTCTCCCCTTCAACTCCAGCCCCAGACAGAAACTTCTGTCCTCTAAGACTCAGTTCCCAAGTTATCCCCAATGCAAACCTACCCCAGGACCCCGTTACTGCTAGAACGGGCAGTTAGCCTCTGATCTGTGGGGACAAAGGGCCCTGAGTACATCACTTGCCATATTAGATTATAAAGATCTATGCACTGATTTATTTCCCCACTAACCTAGTGCCTATTTGAAGGCAGGCACTACATCTTCCTCATTTTCATATTTTTAAGTGCCCTACATAAGATTTGGCAACTGATGTATGTTTAATAACTTTCTGTGAATTAATGAATGGCTAAGTAAAGCAATGATACTAAATGCTAAGTAATTTGTTTCTGACTGTCTTAATCCTTATAGAGGATACAGAAGTGTTTTCAATTCTGCTCTCCAGTTACATTTTAGGGTCCCAGCTACAAAAATGTATGGTAGAAAAACTTGATGTATGCTCTAATTTTTTCAGGTTAAACATATAATTAACCAAACATTATAGAGGGGGCTTCCCTGGTGGCGCAGTGGTTGAGAATCTGCCTGCCAGTGCAGGGGACACGGGTTTGAGCCCTGGTCTGGGAAGATTCCACATGCCGCGGAGCAACTGGGCCCGTGAGCCACGACTACTGAGCCTGCGCATCTGGAGCCTGTGCTCCGCAACAAGAGAGGCCGCGATAGTGAGAGGCCCATGCACCGCGATGAAGAGTGGCCCCCACTTGCCGCAACTAGAGAAGGCCCTCACACAGAAACGAAGACCCAACACAGCCATAAATAAATAAATAAATAAATAAAATTTTTTTAAAAAAAACATTATAGAACCCATATGAATAACTAAGAAATCCAGTTATCAGTATTCCAGTATATAAAAATGACATATTTTCTCCCCTTTATTTTTTAAATTTTTTAATAAATTTATTTATTTATTTTTTATTTTTGGCTGCGTTGGGTCTTCATTGCTGCGCACGGGCTTTCTCTAGTTGCGGAGAGCAGGGGCTACTCTTCATTGTGGTGTGTGGGCTTCTCATTGCGGTGGCTTCTCTTGCTGTGGAGCATGGGTTCTAGGCACGTGGGCTTCAGTAGTTGTGGCTCGCGGGCTGTAGAGCGCAGGCTCAGTAGTTGTAGCACTCGGGCTTAGTTGCTCCACAGCATGTGGGATCTTCCCGGACCAGGGCTCGAACCCATGTCCCCTGCATTGGCAGGCGGATTCTTAACCACTGCGCCACCAGGGAAGCCCTCTCCCCAACTTTAAAGCAACACCATGAAGAATGCTAGGTTTTTCCACATGATAGAACACAAAGTAAACCTCTGACATGTAAAATCTCAATTAACTGTGCCCCTTAACGTAGTTCTTGAATTTTAGCTGAAATAATTTATTTCAATCTATATAATTGCTGGCCTCTAAAATCCTACCACACCACTATTGTAAAAATTTGTATTAGTTACATTCATTTTACTGTCTATTTTAAAACAGCTACAGGAGATGTATAGAGAAAAGCTTGGCCTTGGAGAAGTGATTTTAGCTGCTACACAGATTTCAGGCTAGATCAAAGACAGTTATAAACAAAGTTAAAAGTTGGATAAGGGAACCTATCTAATAAAACATACAAGAAAAAAAATATATATATAGGTAAATTAATGTTATTGGTAAAATCCTATATCAAAATGCATAAATTATTTAGAAAATACAAGAGCCTTTCAGAACAATACAGAAAGATCCAGAAGTATGAACAGATGACAAGAAGTTTTATTGTTTGATTTTTCTTTCAAAGCTTTTAAATTTTGTACTTAAAACCTACTTTCAAGGCTGCAAATTTTTTTTCCCTAAAAGATCACCAAAATGTACATGATGTCCAAAGAAATAAGACTCGAGAGATAAGGATCGGAAGTTTATTCTTCAAGTATGGTAAACTCAGGTTCTCTTACTACCAACTCCATCCTAACGAGACGTCAAGGCGTTTTATTCTACATCAATCCAATAATGCGACTTTTGCTCTAAAAGAACTTCTATTAAAATAAAGCACAGAGAAAAATCCACTCCAGAAAAAATTTCATTTCACTGTAAGAATGCCTTTTGGTAGTTTTGGAGTCCTTTTTGGGGGAGGAGGGGCGGATAATTGTTTTCCATTCCCGTCTTGGGAACTTTCTGGTTACTGTCAACTAGAGTGATGAAACTGATTTATATGAACCAGTATAAATTTCTAATGAAATAATCTCCCTCAGCACCCTAGGTGGAAATGTTATATGCTTGTGACTAAAATATGTACCCTTTATACTAAACAACTATATTATCATGTTTAAAGCACTGAACATCAAAGTTTCAAGCTTAGCTTCATGTATTATAATTAGTCCTTTCAGGTACTAATGAGCTACACTCACATGTTGTAAAGGGTTAGTCATGCCAAGATAGTCTGTTTTCTACAACATTCTTTCACAGGTTGTAGTTGAGTCTTCATAATTGAATAGTATTAAGAACATAAAACTGTCCTTTAATTAAGGTTTTCCCTAATAAAGAAAAATAGAAAGAAAATGGAAATGTCAAAAATACATAACTTTACAAACTAAAGATGGAAAATTAAAAAGGTTTATTTTCACAAACTGAATAAAGAACATATTCATTTCATGTATTATGCAATTGTGCATGGAATCTGTAGCTTATCCAATATAATTAAAGATATGTGATCCAAACAATACTAAGAAAAAAGTAAAATATCTAGACATTTCAAATATTTAAGGGAATAGACATACATATTGAAAATCTGGAAAGGTTTTTATGCATTTCAGCCCAAACATAACTACCTATCATGTGAACGTTTATTAAGCCTCCAAGTACTACGTATGGCTGTAAACTTAATACATCTGATACTACAAAGGTCAACCAAAGACATGTGTCATTCTTCAAAGAAAATTCTATAAAGGCAACCTGAAAATAATAGCGTTAGAGCAAAAGTATTCAATATATCTAATTCACTTTAGTAAGTATGATTAAGCTACTTTTTTAGCATTAAGATTTATTTCCTTTCAAATTACATAGTTAAGAATATCTTCGGGCTTCCCTGGTGGCACAGTGGTTAAGAATCCGCCTGCCAACGCAGGGGACACAGGTTCAAGCCCTGGTCCAGGAAGATCCCACAGGCTGCGGAGAAACTAAGCCTTTGCGCCACAACTACTGAGCCCTTGTGCCACAACTACTGAAGCCCACACGCCTAGAGCCTGAGCACTGCAACAAAGAGTAGCTCCTGAGCGCCACAACTAGAGAAAGCCCACACAGCAACGAAGACCCAATGCAGCCAAAAATAAATAAATTAATAAATTTTAAAAAATAAAATAAAACAGATCCTTATCAGTTACAAATGAATACTTTTATGTTACACAAAATGTCTAATGGACTCAACATTGTTATAAACATTTGCTGGATAGAAAATGTTCCTTCTAGCTCATGTGAGTAAAAGAAAAACAAGTTAGTGCTCATTTGTAAATCAAAGAAAGAAAAAAGGGGTGGTGAAATGCTCCTTAAATTTGTTCAAGATTTGTTTCTTGGAGCTGTGGGAAAGGTTCAAAAGGCTAATTTCATGAATAAAGTCAATTTAATTTCTTTTCTTAACCCCTTTAATTGGATTCCACAAAGAAAAGATATTGATGGAATGTGAACACAAACCGTAGGATTATTTTTGTTCCCAAAATGCAGATATTGAACACATTGCCTGTCCTACTACAGAAGAATTCAGACAACAGAAAACACTCCCATTTAAGGAAGTCTTAAATCAGAAATAAATTGTTTACTATGACAAAGTTAGCACCTAAAAGGTATTAGTACCACCCCCTAAAATAGCTCAAAGGGCCCTAGATATGTGTATGGTACACAGAATCATATAATTTTTCACCTAGTAGCAGGGACGTTACAGAATACTTTTTCTAATCCCCTTAATGAACAGTGGTAGAACTAAGGCTCAAAAGCTAGGTCCAAAAGCTCAGTTTTTTTAGATAAGTAGATTTTAAACTTACTTTCTTAGCAAATCATTGGTTTCCTGTTCACTGTCTTGTGTTGTATCCAAAGAAAAGGCATCTGAGAATTCAGCTGAGCTGGACTCTTGTGCTTCTGCTGGAAGTGCCAGGGTTCCCAGGGAGCCACTGACAACAGCCCTCTCCCTTTGGACCCCTTCCTCAGGATGGTCACTGGGATTTCGTAAGTCTTTCTCAGTTTTGTCATGTTCACCTTTGAAAGAAGATTGCTTGGCTTCACCAAGAGATGATTTTCCTGAGATATTGAATAAGTTACCAAGAAACTGAAAAAAGCTTTCTTTCGGCTGTTTATCGCTTTCTCCCATTTTGGCATCTGAAGTGGAACCGGAAAGGTCATTTGGCTTTTTGGAATCTTCCTGTGTTGGAAGAGTGATTAGCTTCTCAGCATGGTTCCTTTTGTCCTCACTTTGGGGAATCTTTGAAAACAAAATAGAGAATATTAAGCAACATCATTTAAAAAATGACATAGGCTAACTGATAACCTATTACATGACACACTCTGTGCCAGACGCCAGGGATACATCTGTGAATAAGACAGATGGCTTCTGTTCCCTAGTAGTTTACAAGCTACTGAAGGGCACCGTCAGCGGAACTTTAACAAAGCTATATAGTAAATGTCACAAAGGGGGAAGTACAGCCCACGTGGGGACCCAGGAGTAACTAGTCCAGATTCGGTTGCGGCGAGAGCAGAGGAGGTAACTCAGGGGGTACTTCCTAAAGGAAGTGCCCTCTGAAGGAGACCTAAAAAGTGCCTATGTGATGCCTGTGCACCTCCCTCACTCTCTGTTCTCCGCTCCCTGCGCCTTCTTCTCCCCGTCTCTCTGCGTTTAGAGAGGTGTCAGCTTCTAAGGAGTTTAAAATGACTGGAGGTAAGAGTGTAAAATGAGAAGAGCAAAAAGTAAGTATGGAGAGATAAGTAAAAGGACAGATCATGGCAGACCTCAGAGGTGTTTAAATTTAGCCTTTATGATTACAGAGCTAATGGACAGTATTTTCACACACTCGGTACCTCAGACAACACCTAAATAGACTGCGTCATTTCAGTACTGTGTTAACCCCTGAAGCTGCCACACGGTGGAGAACTGTTCCTCAAGAAGATGAGGAAAGACAGCAACATGGTGCATCAATTTAGAGGAAAAGCCCGCTACAAACTCTTCAAGGTAAAACACAAAGCCCTGATATGTGCATTAATGCAAACGGTGGGCAGCACCGGGAATTCCTGCAGACGCTAGTTAAACACTTTCAGGGGTGCATTCTACCTGCTCGTGATTAACCTACTAGTGAAGCGAGCTCCCATTCACGCGCACTCTGTGTGAGGAGACCGAGCTGCCCCATCAGAGTGCGCGCTGGCATTCCCGGGCACGCTGCTCCCGAAAGCTGCGTTAGCTTCAGGCCTCCCCAGCACGCTTACTCACCTACTTGTAAAAGGAATGCGGTCTGACAGTATCTGCCAGATGTCACACTCACTAGTCCTTATAAAAGGAAAGCTCAAGTGTGAGTCAGAAAAATATCAAGGTGAGACCAACTTAGGCCACTGTAGGTTCACAGGAAAAAGTTTTGTAAGAAGCTGATCTTCAAGAAGGCAAGAACATCATAAGTATAATGTCATTTGTTCACCTCCCTTCCCTGTTTTAATCCAAATTCAAAACAGTTTAAAGGAGTGTTCCACTAACCACTGATAATATTTGGCATATGAATGGTTGAGAAAATGTTTAGAACCCATTAGCCCAGGAAATTAATTTCAAGCGAACAAGATCTTTTGTTTGTTCCCACCTTAGAAGTCAGGGATATTTTTGAGGAAACACACAGCATAGCATTTTTCTATGTGTGACGTCCTTAATATAACTTGTGAGTCTCTACGTTTAGAGTAGCACCAGCCTTCCAGAGTCACTCAAAGTCTCACCTTTTACTGGTTTCAAGGGCAACTCGATCCCACGTGCCTCCACCTCATCCACCCAGCCTCCTTGCTGTTTATGGGAGTCTGCGCTATAAATTAACTGCGCCCTCTCCTCGTGTTGACAGCATAAATGGTCTCTCGGTACAGCAGTAGAAAATATGCTAGTTGACATTTTGAAAGTGATCATGTGTATGAAAGACATATATTTTTTGCCTTTAACTACTCCATTTAATTTGTTGTAATGGCCATCCACAATATTTCTTCCTGCTTTAAAATGAACTAAGACTGCAACACGAAGAGAACAGTGATTTGTTTTCTGCAACGAGTATGATCACTCATCCTGGGAGGCTACCCGAGGAATGTGAACTACAGGCTGCTCACTAAAATAACACAAATATTCCTAAAATGCTTTAGAGATTCACAAAGCAGTTCTACAAAACTGGGGCAATGGTTTTTAAAAAAGGAAAACTTAGAGAACACGGAAATTATATTTTTTGACATCCATAAAATTTCAAGACAAATAATTTGTCAAAAATACTTCACTGCCTCAATTATTTTTACTTGACAATTCCTTTCAAAATATAATGGACTGCTGTCTCAACAAGGAAAATACATTTTGCTAAACCAGTGAAAGCCTTCCCATTTAACGTTTTTAGAGTGATACATATAAAATTCTTAAAAATCACTTGTTTTGGGCTTCCCTGGTGGCGCAGTGGTTGAGAATCTGCCTGCCAATGCAGGGGACACTGGTTCGAGCCCTGGTCTGGGAAGATCCCACGTGCCGCGGAGCAACAAGGCCCGTGAGCCACAACTACTGAGCCTGCGCATCTGGAGCCTGTGCTCCGCAACAAGAGAGGCCGCGACAGTGAAAGGGCCGCGCACCGCGATGAAGAGTGGCCCCCGCTTGCCGCAACTAGAGAAAGCCCTCGCATAGAAACGAAGACCCAACACAGCCAAAAAAATTAAGTAAATAAATAAATAAATAAGTCAGGAGCTCTTTAAAAAAAAAAAAAAAATCACTTGTTTCTCCTTCCCCTCAATTATCACTTCTTTGCTATTCCAGAATCCCTGTATCTTAAATGTACTTCAGAGCATTTTAATGCCTTAGTTGCTTAATTTCTGCCTACTAATCTTATGAGAAATTTGTATCAGTAATTAAAATACCTTCAACAACACCACCAAAAAACTATTTAAATTTAGAGACAAAAGTTAGCACGAAAGAGCACTGCTATTCAAAGTTAACACAACAAACCCAGGATTTATATAACTACATCTTAAAATGTGATATAAAATAGCTGCTCTTTGCCCTCAGCCTAGACAACAATGAAGTTCAGCCTGCCACAAGCTAGGGCCAATGTCACCCGCCAATAGGACTGTCTGCCACTGTTCCAATGAGTACTAGAATGAAAGCACCCGGGATTCAAGCAAACATTAACAAAACATCGATTCCAGTTGCCCTCAAAGATGTTGGGATTACGAATATAACATATAAAGACGACTAATGAAGGCATATGTATCTTGGGAATTTAATTTTTCTTCCCCTTCATACTCAATATGTTGTAACGCAGTGTCCTTAGGTCCAAATTCATCCGTCTATCTATGCTCTTTGCTATGTGCCCAATACAGGGAAACACAGGAGAGCATTAAGTACAATGATTAAGAAGACTCAGCTGTGGCTTCAAGGAACTTACAGTCTAGCAAGATACTCATCATTATATCACTGTGTGGGGCACAGGAGAGATATGGACACAATGGAAGACAAAATTAATTTGGCTGGGGATGGGCAGAATCCACTACACGGAGGAGGTGATGTCTGAGCTTGCTCCTGAAGGGTGAGAAGAGCGTTCAAGACATAATGTAGCGCCTGGGTCGAGCACACAGAAGCGTGAAGGACGTTTATTACGGCAGGGCTGTGGGTGAAGAAGACTGGGGCACAGAGGATAGAGAATGAAGTCGATAACATGACCAATTAGAAGTGGAGGGTGAGAGATAACAAAGTCACAGATGATTAAGCTTTCTAAATTGGGAAACTATCTAAGTAGTTAAGACAAAAATGGATACGGGAAATAGAAGGAAAGGTGAGATTAGAGCCTTTGTGGGGTTTGGGGGAGGTGAGGCAACAAACTAGATGTCAAACGTGTAGAATCTGTGGTCCCCTGGTGAAGCAGTCAGAGCACAGTTAAGAACACAATTTGGCGATACACAGTGTGTTCAGGGGAAAGGGGGACCAACGAAAGAGCCTTGGGGAGAAAAGATTAAAAGGCAGGCACAAAGAAGAAAACAATCAGTGAAAGAGATGGGTAAGGCCAAAACCAGAGCAGTCATCCCACCAGAATGCTGGTCTCCAAAGGCAAACGCCGAAGGATATTTCCAAAAGCAAAGGGGAGAAAATGCCAAACGCCACTGTAAGGTCAAGAAAGGTGAGGACTGTCCTCCTCACTGTTCTTCAAAAACATGAGGCCCACTCATCCCTCGGGAATTGTGCATTCACTCTTCTCTCTGCCTAGAATGTTCTTCCCCCACAGAGCTATATGACTCACACCCGCTCACCACCTTCACACCTTTATTAACTGTCATCTCTTCATTTGAAGTTTCCCCAGTCACTCTATCTAAAATCGTAAGCTCCTCCACTCTGAAACGGCCTATATCCCTTCTCTGCCTTATTTTTCTCCTTTGTACTTGCTAGTATCAAATACACACATCTCACACACACACATATTATTTAATATGTTTCTTCCTCTAGAAAGTAAAAGCCACAAGTGCAGGGTTTTTTGTCTGTTTTATTCATTGCTGTTATCTCTAGCACCTTGAAATGTGCCTGACAATAAGGGGTGCTTAAATACTTGTTGGACTAATAAACGAAGGAATGAAGATCATAGAAAAGCCCTAGGAATGCAGGAGAAATAGTCATAACAGCTCAGGAATTTGTGAGTACAGCCCCAAACGCAAGGTGTTAAACAGTGAACACAGAGCAAAGAAATAGGAACACTTGGTAAATAATTCAATAGAAGGCAACACTTTTGAGAGATTTTTTTTTAACTAGAGAAAAGGTAAAAAGGTGACAGTTTAAGGTCCAAGACAGAAGAAATGACTTTTTGTTCTTGTTTTGTGGCTCAGCTCTACACCTGGTGGGAAGGGAGTAACGGGTGTACAACAGAAGGATGACGGATTTGAGAAAGGAAAGCAGAAGGTGATGAGATGAAGAGACCAGTACAGTCTCTAATACTCCTAATAAAGGGGAAGCACGAGCCTTGGAGCGGAGTAGGGGCACTTCCTCTTCCAGCTACAGTGATAAGGAAGTGGCTAAAGCCTGAGCAGTTCTGTAAGGGGGAGAAGACTATGAGCAAGGTCCCACAAGTGGCTCTGACCTCAGTAAAGTGAGAGGAGAGATGCTTAGCTGAAGGGACACAGAGGTGGAGCTGGGATCTGAGCTCCCAAAATAGAGAAGACTTGGAAGAGCGTTTGGGGGAATGCAGCAACAGGCTGAGACCAGGTGTACCAAGGAACAGTCGGGGTCAATGCAAATTTTAAGGTATTCATTCTTATATAAATGATGAACGGCGAGATACTACTCTATGCGCTTTGATCCAACAGTGAAAAAAAATATACCAAGAGCCCTGCTTTCACAGAGCCTACACTCTAGGGATGTGAGAACTTATTTTCAGGTCTAATTGGCATTAGTTTGTCACCTCCTTCATCAGCCTCTAACAGGTGGCCGGTGCTGTCCCAACCTGGTGACTGGCACGGGGAACAAGGTCAAGAAGGCCAAGGGGTAGAGAGTGTCACCAAAGAGTCTGTTGAGTGAGAAACAGTGAAGAGCCGGATGGCCCTTCCTTTAGTGTCTCAAGCACCCGGCTCGGTCATCCTCCCCCGCGCAGGCTCTGCCTTCACTGCACGCAGCCGGGAGAATCCTTACAACGCCCTGACCTGCAGCTCCTTAGGAGCCTCAACTCCGATGACCTCCACTTCCGCCGGACCTCACTGTTTGGCAACCCCTGACCCTTGTCTTTACCCATAATCACCCAGCCTGTGAATCTCAATCTCAGGCATCCCCAAGTGTTCACACCCTGTCATCTTTCCAGCTCTCTTAACCCACTGTCCCAGGTGCACCCACCACACCAGTCCTCCTGCCTCATCACAGCTTCTGGCCTCTCTCACTCTGTCCCTTTCAGCTCCCACAAATTTTCGTATCTTTTCTATCCAGCCATCAAATATGGCTAACACCCTCAGAGCCCCTTTTGTTTGTTCTCTGGTCATCCCCACCTGGAAAGATTCCAGTTTTATCTTTTCCACATAAGTGAATGCATCTTGCTTTAAAAATCCACAGGGATATGCACAACTATGCAGATGTAGGCTGCCAATAATTCACGATTTACAGCCTCTGCTGGAAATCAGTCTGCAACAGTCCCCATTTTCCACAGCAACTATTTCAAACCTTTGCCACGCCCCTCAAGCCACGCCCCCTCCACCATCCCATCCGTTGCCCAGCAGAGGCACCTACCTTCTACTTCATGGAGATGCTCTCCTATGGTCCTGCCTCCACCCCTCCTCTACCTGCCTCACAGCACATCTGTCCCACTTCCTTCACTCACCCTCACCATAAAGGGATGAAGGACTCCTCCTCTAAGGATCCACCAGGGCACCACTTCATAACGCTTGATGTCTCCTAAGGAACCGCACTTCCTCATCTGCCCCTTCTGCGAGCCCACCATCCAAAAGTCTAAGTCCAGGGACAGCCTTCTTCTCTGCCTTCACGACCAACCTCCTTAAAAGGAGTCACCAACCCTCACATCCATCTTCTTTCCCTTTCCTCCCAGTGACTCCTTGAGCCCCTGCAATTTGGCTTCTGCCCCAGTTGTGCTCTGACCACGATCTCTCAGAGACACTGTCCTACTTGCTAATTCAATGTACTTTTTTTCTGCCCTGGTCTCATATGATGTGTCTACAGGAGATGAGACTGAATCTGATCCTGAAAACCAATCTTCCTTGGCTTCCATGACATCACCCTGAGGTTTCCCTTCTTCCTCTCTTAATGCTCTCTCCATCTCCTTCAAGTTCACATCCGTCTAGCCATTCCCTACATATCATGTTTCTCCAACTTCCAGCCCGGGGCTACTTTACCTTCATGATCTTCTTATGAGGTCTCATTTCTCACAGATTAATCAGATGATTGCCAGATTTGTATTCTCAACTCAGACTGTATATCCAACGATCAACCCAACATCCATACCCACCTGGATGCTTCACTGGCACCTCAAACTCAATACATCCAAAACTGAACTTTATCATGCTATGTCTCCATTCTTCCATTTTCTGTAAACTGTAACACTCCCACTTGTTAAAAAGTCAGATGAAACATCAGGACACCATGACCTCTCTCCTAGAATACTGCCAGCAATGAATGACTTGTTTCCTTGCTTCCATTCCTAAAGTTCCCCAGTCTGCTCACCAGACAAAAGCCACAGCAATCTTTTAGATTTCAAATCTAATCATCCTTAAAGGCCTCCATTGGCTGTGCACCCTTGTCAGGATAAAATCCAAACTCCCTAGCATGGCATTTAAGGTCTTGGTGGATCGAGCCCCTCTCTGATTCCATCTCTTGTCACTCGCAACGCTCACAGTGCCTAATGTCACCATATGCGGTCTTAGGCATTCATGGGAGCCTATTTTCTCCCCCTTCCCCTCTTGCTTCCTCTTTCTCTTACTACAGGTATGTCTTTGCACAAAGCTATTACCACTGCTGAGACCATTTATCCCTTGCCCTCTTTGCCTGGGAAATTCCTACTACAACTCAAAAGCTATTCAGAATGGAAACTGCCTACATATATGCGTGCGTGCGTGCGTGTGTGTGTGTGTGTGTGTGTTCTTCCAATAAACAACTCTAACACCCTATTTTTCCTTGTCACCACAATGTTAGGGCAAACAACTTTATGCTTTCAGCATGAGTTGGACTATTACCTAGATTACTTACAGTTACCAAAATCTGGCATTCATAAACTAAACCCAGCTGCTTACTAGACAATTCTAGTTAGTTTTCTCCGAAGATATCTGGCCACAACACATTACTTGGCAGAATCATTCCCTGATATCAAGATTGGGTAACTGGTGGCACCTTTCAGCAGGACAGGGAATACAGGAACAGAAGGAAATTAGGATAAAATACACTGAATTCAACTTTGAGTAAGTCAAATCTCATACTCAGTGACCTTCACAGGAAAGGTCCATCAAAGAATTGGCTCCATCACCCTGAAGCTCAGGAGAACACATTGGGCTGGAGGGACAGATGTGATTTTTGTCATTGGCTAAGATGTAGGTAAAATCAACCAGGGCAGGTGTGTAAGGTGAGAAAAGAAAAAAACAAGATGACATAACGTAGGGGAAAACCATTCCTTCTTGTTATGGTATAAACACTTCTCCAATGAAAACACTGGGCCAGAATAATAAATGTTTTTAATTCTATGAGAGCCTTTTGGAGCTCTCAAATCAGTATCTGGCACCTGGGGAGGCAAATTTACTCACAAAAATCTAGAGTATGTACATGAGCCTTCATCCCCAGTTTCCATTTTCATAAGGTATGCCACCACACCACAAAGTAGGACTATTCCAGGTCTATGAGAGGTTGGAGCCGCTGCAAATCAAACCAGATACCATGCAATACATTCAACATCCAAGAACTCTGAGATATCAAGGCCCCAGAGCAGCACCAGCCATATCAACAGGCTTAAGCCCTGGCAGCCCCTTTGGTCACGTGAATGGCGCAGTAACATGCAGTGCAATCTCCACTTCAGGCACCCTGACAGCACCCAGTCTTTATAGAAGCAATCAAGGGTGAGAGTTTTTGACTTCTAGCTAAAGTTCAATGTGCATACATACGTTCATGTATGTCTTCTTTTCAAATGTTACAGAGAATCGATGTTTCTAATAGCTGATTTCCATACTATTCACCCAGAAAAAGTCAGCACCATTCTTAAGCAAAGAGTTAGATTCTAAGTTGTAGTCAGACTGTATATGGCAAGAAGACAGCTCTTTTCCTCAGTACCTAAATTGTGTTGGGTATCGTGCAGTGCAGCACATGTTATCTCAGTTAATTCTAAAACACTTCTATAAAATAAGGATTGACACCTCCCACTACAGAGCAGCAAACCAAAGTTCAGAGAGGTTGAGTAAATTTTCCAAGGTTAGAAAGCTACCACATGGAGACCTGGGATTTAAGCCCAGATATGTCTGATTCCAAAGACTGTGTTCTTTCCATCACTGCACGTGTAATTTTAAAACTGTTCCAAGGAGGTGCCGTGGCTGGCGGAGGCAGGGAATAGTGGCCGACTCTGAGGCTCCAGGCTACTCATCCCCATCATCAACAGGGGAGCGTTGCTTGAATCTGTTTATATAGGGGCTTCCAAGTCCAACTATAGTTGAAATTTTTAAAAAGAGAGTTCCCGTGTTTGAAAAAGAAAAATTTTTAAATCTTGATATTAAATTGATGTCATATTGCTATTTGTATCGCTGACAAAAAAAGGACAGCAAGCATGCATTAAGGCTATAATTTATTTTAAAAAATTAGTTCAGTAATTAAATTTCTCCTAACCATGCAAACATTTAATATACTTAAATTTGACTACCATTTCACCTCTGGCCAAAAAAGAGTTGAAAAAGACCAATAAGGAAAGAAGAGTTACACAAATCAAAATATAAACAAGTGCATAATTTAATATATTCACCTTACTAAACAGTACTGTACCCTCAATATAGGCATTGATACAAAGAACAATTTGTGACTATTTTTATTCAGTGAGATACTCTTGAGCTACAATTCTTCCATTTTTACATATCAGTGAACAGTGGCAACAATAAAACAAAAGCGTGGTTCTTTTTAGTAAATTATTTATGATAATATTAAAAATAAGGGTTATGAATTATTAACAACTAACAGTAATATGCACTAGATTGACACTCCTCGGTTGTCCCTAGAAACATCATAGGCATATAGCAACCAGACATCTCTTTAAAAATACCAGAACCTTCACAAAGTTGTATGATCAGCTATGAGCAACAATTCTAAAATGGGGCAAGAGTTAAACTTTATATAAAGCAGACGCCAAGCTACTGAGAACAAGCCTAATAATCATCAAGTTATTTAGGCCTGGTTTGGAAAATCTATAACCTATGGCTCAGATTTAATTCATTTTATTTAGCTCATGACTCATTCTGAAAACAGACTTACTGCCACAGCTCTTTTAATTTTTAATAGGATTTCTTTTTGGTAAATTAAGTTTATAAGTATACCTTACAAATTAAGTTCACAAATGGGAAGCACTATGGTATAGAACTGCATCTGAATTCTCCTGCCTCCTCTCAATAATAATATGAGTTTGTCAAGTGACAATCTCTCTGAGATTCACTTTCCTCAACTATTAAGAGATAAATATTCTGGACTTCCCTGGTGGCGCAGTGGTTAAGAATCCGCCTGGCAATGCAGGGGACCCAGCTTCGAGCTCTGGTCCGGGAAGATCCCACGTGCCGCGGAGCAACTAAACCCATGCGCCACAACTACTGAGCCTGCACGCTAGAGCCCGCGAGCCACAACTACTGAGCCTGTGAGCCACAACTATCGAAGCCCGTGCGCCTAGAGCCTGTGCTCTGCAACGAGAGAAGCCACGGCAATGAGAAGCCTGCGCACCACAACAAAGAGTAGCCCCCCGCTCTCAGCAGCTAGAGAAAGCCCGCGCGCAGCAGCAAAGACCCAATGCAGCCAAAAATTAAATAAATGAAAAAATAAATAAATTTATAAAGAGAAAAAGAGATAAAAATTCTGATTAACACTGGAGATAAACCACACACACTGATTTCTTCTCTTGTACAAAACACTCTAAAATGACAGTAAAGGTTTTTTTTTTAAGTTATAAATACAAGGAGAGGAAGAGAGTAGATACTAGCAGATAAGAGATTTCAGAAAAAGTTTAGAAGGCAAAAGCAGATGAAGGCATGGTAATTGACCAGAAGAAGCTTCCACCCAAGTGTCTGCAACAGGGAACTTTGATCATAAGGGGGAAACAATCTACAGACAGATTGTCAGCAGACCACCTGGAAAAGCTCAGGATTTGAAGACACTAGGTACTACTTAGGGCAATATGAGACATGGGATTAAGAGCAGAGTTTGGTTGAAAATCTCCAAATGGAATACTTGACCCCCAGGGCTCTTCCTCCATCCCAAGCAGTTAAACGATCCTCCCTACCTCCCAACACCTCTAGCTCCCAAACAAACTTATATAGAGAGAACATCTCTGAAAATATTGAGACTTTTGGGCAGACTGAATTTGCGGTATCAAAGGCCATCCATGTAGAAATGTCTGGAACTCTGACAATCAAGTCTAGAGCTCAAGAGGGATGTCGGGTAGAGATCTGAGAGCCAAAAGATGAAGTAATAAGATTGGAAGATACTACTTTGAAAGACTGATGTTGAGGAGGGTTAAGGACTTTGAGAAACATCTACATGAAAAGTAATTTAGCCATTAGAGAATCAGTGAAGGAAACAGAAGGGAATGGCCAGAGGCAGGAATTGGAACAAGAATGTACAATATCATAAGTGCAAATATAAAAAAGAAACTTTCTGGAAAGGAGACAAGACTTGGAAAATCAAGTGTCTCAACTGGTTAAATACAATAAGAACTAAGAAAAGGCCACTGATGTTAGCAAGAGGTCAGGGTTTCATGGAATGACTCTCACTCATTTAACAACTATGACAATCTCACTCATTTAACAACTATGACAATGTATGGCAGGCACAGTACTGGTTTTCCAATGTCTAAGGGAACCAGGAGAGAGACCGGAGTCAGATTAGAAAGCATTAAGAATTAAACAGTGATTATGACAAACTTTCATAAGAAATCTTTGAGTTAAAGGTAGCAGTAAAATGAAATGATAGCCTGAAAGGAAACCAGACCCATGAAAGGAAAAAAAATATATTTTTTAAAATTTTATATATTTAGAGAGAAATAGAGGAATCCAGTGAAGATGGAGAGATGGCGAAGTCCAAAAGAAGGTGGGAAATTAGAGACCAGTACCACTAGCAGGGGGATTTAGGGAGCTTAGCCTTGGAAGGCAGGAAGGGATGAATAGTCCTCTGAAGTCGGCAGAAGGGAGCAGGGCATTATAACATGCCTTCCCTCTCTTTTAAATAACAGTAGACATGAACACAGCAAGAGTCTAAGGTTGCAAGACAAGAATCTACATTCCCTATAGAGAAATAAACATAGAATATGGACTAAATATCTGGAATTTTGCCAGCTAGATACAAAAAGTGATTAACATAGAAGAAATATATATTTCAGTGGAACAGTAGATGCACATGTGAGAAACAGATTCCAATGTTAGCAAAACAGCAAAATTTGTATAGCGTATAAATGATATTTTAAGAACTAAGAATCTAATTATGTCCAAAGATAATATAAAGCTTCTACAGTCTCCAGTTGTTTGAAAAATATGATTAATTTTTTGTAGCTTAAATTTATAACAAAACAATCAATATCTTGATGTGGTATCTCAAGGTCAAATACAAAAAGAAATGCACTAAAAACATTCCTTATACATAAATCTGTTACATTTTACACTGGAGAGGAAAAATGGTACACATTTTTCCTTATCATGGAAGGCATTATCATAAAATTCAGGTTAAGAAGATGGAAGCGTGGCAAGAAATGTCACATTACAGTGGAGTGCTATGTTTCAGAAAACCATTCGTTACAAAGAAAGCAAATGCGTGTTTTATGCTAATTGCCAAATAAAAAACTTTAAGTGAGACTATTTAAAATAATAACGTCATAGATACTGTTGCTAACCTTTCTTTCCCCCTAGGTATGCAGCTGACAATTGATATTATCAAAATACGTACTTTTTTCTTTTCTTTTTTTAATTGAAGCAACAGGGATTTACTGTATAGCACAGAGAATTATACCCAATATCCGGTCATAACCTATAGTGGAATATAATCTGCAAAATGTAAGTATTTTTGATGCCTGGCAGCAGCAGGTCCCAGAACAACTGGGTCTGTGTAGCGAGGCTGAGGAAATCCTACCAATAATTTCCAGAAAGTAAAAAAAAAAAAAAAAAAAAAAATACAGTTACATGGTCCAATGAGAGTGCCGTGGTGCCCTTTCTACCGTGGGCTAACAAAACTGCCCATGTATAAGTAATCCTATAGGCCTCAAACCATAAGAGAAACAGTTTCACAACATGAGCCCTGTTTACTTGGGGGCCCAAATCCCAAACTGAAATTATCCTGGGCACTCAAACCAAGATACTAAGAATGGATAGAAAAGATCATAATCATGGAGGCCCAGCCACTATATCTGCCACCACATAGACACTGAAGCCACAAAGATGTAACTTTCTGGAGCAAAACTCTGCAGGTGGAAAGCAGGACTATTGGAAATTAAAGTCTGAGGGCCAAGTGTGAAGACTAAAGGTTTCTTTCAGTGAGATTAATAGCTGAAGTGTTACGTATCAGTTCCAGGCTAAGCAGACAAACAAGTAGAGACCAAGAGAGGAGAAGAGAGCAGGGAAAACATGAAGGTTCTCTGAAGCTCAAGGGTGGGTGCAGAGGCAATG
Source organism: Balaenoptera ricei (assembly GCF_028023285.1). Taxonomy (NCBI): domain Eukaryota; kingdom Metazoa; phylum Chordata; class Mammalia; order Artiodactyla; family Balaenopteridae; genus Balaenoptera; species Balaenoptera ricei. The sequence continues at coordinate 115,843,892 of NC_082642.1, forward strand.
AGGGATTAAGAGAGAGAATGACAGGAGCTGGCAGCCAAAGCAACTTTGAAGTTTGAGATCTCAGAAGTAACATACGTACTTCCTGCGAAGCAACTCAAGAGCAAGGTTCAACGTATAGAGTTAGAAGGAAAAATCTTGAAGTAAGGCAACTCAGGACATGTAAAAACTGAGCAAGAGGGAGAAAGCTACAGAGCCCATGCAGTGGTAAACCAGCAAGCTGGCTAACGACTGGCTGAAACAGAATAGGTAGCAGGTGTTATAAAACCTGGGAGCAGGATTTAGTAGCCAAATTCACAAAGGAAGAAGAAAGGGAAGGGAAGCAAGGTGATCCTGATTTTTTTCTTTCAATAAAGTTTTTAAAAAAAATCAGATTCTGATTTTTTTTCCTTTCAAAAAAATATTTATATTGCTAACTATGATGGAGAAGGAGGCAATAAAGAATGAAAACAGCTTTGTCTTTACCATATTTAAGGTCTTTAGATCTCATATAATGTTTAAGAGTCCCCATATCAGTAATAAAGAATTCAGATGACTTTCTGGTCCTTCCACTGACCAAGCTAATGTACCCAGAAATCCCTGGAAAGCACAAGCTTTCTCCTTGACTGTCATAAATCGTTTAAAAAGAAAGTAACTGGGACCAAACTCCATGAATGGGAGACAGCTACCAAAACTTGATCACATACCTGGCCTCACATCCCCAAACAACACAAACATCCAATTTCTACAAAATCACTTATGACTAAAAAGAAATGTTATAAGGTTGAGTGGTTTTCCAGGATTTTTAATCACACTTTTCCGTAACTATTTGTGTAGAAGTGTACCTTATACTCTTTTCATGCTTGTCCTGTAGATGCAGGGAAAGCCAGTTCATATATGAGCTGACAAACATATCATCACATACTAATGACATGTACGAACATGTCATTAACTTCTACGCCCTCAAAAGCACTCTTAGTTGTCAGAAGCATTTGAGAAAACACAGCATAAATCAAAGAAGTTCCTAGAGAAAAGAGACTGTGGCAGTCAGATGATCCAATTTACAGATTAGAAAACCAAGGCACAAAGAAGTTAAATGCCTCAGCTGAAGGCCTCACAGTTGGTTAGTGGCTACGCTGGGGTAAAAGCACCACTGCCTCAAGTCTCTCCTCAGTCCTCTCCCCCTACCCACACCCCAAGATGCAAATGTCCAGTAGAGCTGGGCTGGAGTTCCACATAAAATAATAAGACTTTATGCTCTTTCTGAAACGGAAAATGAGATGACAGAATCTAAATGAATAAGAAACAGCAGAAACTAAGAAACATATTTGCTGGATATAAAATAATATTAATTTAAAACTATACCTTTACTGCTTCTGATGAAAGTACATTTTCCTTTTTCTGACTTGTGCTCATGGGCTCATTTTCAACACTGAAAAATAAAAACCACAGTTTCTTTTGAAATTAAAAGAGAATTACTAAAATCATACAGTTTCTGTGTTTAATGAAAAAACTGAAAGGTCCTTTATATCTGCCATGCTCAAAAGATTCACATACAAAGTGTTATACTAAGAAGATGTTGATAGGAGTCTCTACACTTGAAACACACATTTGAAAATGCTCATCCAGGCTCCAGACATTTTTGTGAGTCCATTCTGCGCTGTATTTTCTTATGCTGACGACCAGCATCACACTAATGATGCACCTGAACAAAGGAGCACCAGTGTACAGCTATCATAATCTTGGAAAGTGTTACCTTTCGTTGATTTTATCTATATTAAGGCTCTCCACGGTGTAATCTTTTTTTAATGCCTATGCTGAGTGTTATTTGGAATATATTTCTACTCAGCAAATTTTTATAAATGTATAGGGTCATCTAGCGAATTCTGGGGATATTCAAAATAGATGCAGGTTTATCTAACCCCGAATGTGTCCCAGATGGCCCCTTAAAATTCTGATTTTCCAGATAGTCACTTCTAATTGTCCTGTCTGGAATACCTTCACAGATGCCTTATGAGATGTCACAATAACCTATTTTGCCTATTAGGCACACATACATTTTAGATCTAAATATTTATGTCTCTATGTTTACATATTACTTTCTTTTCATACTTTGATAATCCTAGACAAATTGAGTAGCTCTACTCTAAAGGTTATCATGACACTCTACCATGTGCTGGGGATTGTGCGAGGCCTTGAGGATTTAAGGAGTAGGTCAGGGTCTTTGTAAAAAGTCTAGTAGGGGAGACTGATACGCAAACAAACAAATAATACAACTTGATACAAGTTATAACTGCTGAATGAAAGAAGTGCCGTGGAGCACAGAGGAAACAGGAGGCAGTGACTCTGCCTGCTCAGTCAAGTGCCCACAGAGGACGTACAAAGGCAGGAGGTGATAGAGAATACGGCATTTTGGGGAAACCGTGTTCTGTTTGTTTGTTTTTAATATAAGACTGGAGCACGGGGGACTTCCCTGGTGGCGCAGTGGTTAAGAATCCGCCTGCCAATGCAGGGGACACGGGTTCGAGCCCTGGTCCGGGAAGATCCCACATGCCGCGGAGCAACTAAGCCCGTGCGCCACAACTACTGAGCCCGTGTGTCACAACTACTGAAGCCCGCGCGCCTAGAGCCCGTGCTTCGTAACAAGAGAAGCCACCGCAATGAGAAGCCTGTGCACAGCAACGAAGAGTAGCCCCCGCTCAGCGCAACTAGAGAAAGCCCGCGCAGCAACGAAGACCCAACGCAGCCAAAAATAAATAAATTAAAAAAAAAAAAAAAAAAAAAGACTGGACCACAGGATCTTGCGACAGGCAGAGGTAATCCTGCTAAAGATGAGAATGAGACCAGAGGACCCGTTGCAGAATGTGAGAAGCACTGGGAAGCCTTCAGGCAGGAGTATGACCGGGTGGGGAAAATCATACGAAATCGTGGTGACTGGCGGGAGGGAATGGAAAGGAGGAGGGGTCAATAGCTCACATCAGATGCAAAGAGAGGCCACATTTGTGCTACTTAGATTTTCTATCCATACAATCCAGTGCACTTGAGCAGACGATCCAGGCAACAAATGATAATGATAAAAAAACCAAAAAACAGAAGGGAGAAATAAAAAGATCATGAACACCTGGAAAACATAATGGATTAAAATTTCATTTAGTCTCAGACTCTATGCAGGAATACAAGGACCAACAAGATACAGCCACGCTCTTAAGCCTTTTAAATGCCAATAGGAAAAAGCAAGCATGTAAATAAGATAAATATGTGAGCTATGTGTTTAACACATGGAAATTCCATCGGAAAAAACAGGAACAAAAGTAGAAAAAAATAATGTACAACACAGAATTGTAACCTATATACATGTACATGTCTATAAAATAAGAATGTTTCAGATGGTTAATATTTTAAACGTGAGTGGGTTCTTATCTCTTTTTTCCTATTTTACTAGGCTTATCTTTTGCCACAAGGTTATTTACAATTCAGGTTTTTTAAGTTAAATGTCAATTAATACTTGTCTATTTAAGCTCAAATCAAGGAAAAGAGACTGGCAAAATACACATAAAAAAAGCATGATGTAAAAATTTGGAGTATAATCATGAATACTACTGATTATGGTGATTTTATAAGTGTATTCTCTAACTACAATCTATTTTGAATGACCTAAAAACTATCTAAACATACAATAGGCATTTTAGTATCCTAGTTCTTGCTTCAAGATTTCTGAAATTATACTTATTTAGAGTGTTTACAGGGTATTCTATAAACTTACTGCCTCAGTGAAATTGTAAATGAAAATGGTAAAAGTGTCTTTTCCAATACAAAAACTCTGCAGAAAATGCAGCTTGGTGTCCATGGGATTTAAGGCAGAACTCAGTATTTTCAAGTAGCTATAATCATTTCCACACTATAAACACGCACAAAATACCAGAAAAACACAGTTGTAAGTCAGCACATAAGTATTTTGCCTTGCGCAAACAACTGAAGAATTTAAAGCTGAAATCACCAAAAGAAGTAATACTTGACACTTCGTAAAACTTTCTGAAACTTATATCCTATGTTTATGTTTCACTAATCTTACTGCTAAATCAAAATTTTAAAATGTGTTGAGTTTTAAAACAAACAATATTTTAAAATTTGGGGTTAAGTATAAAAATCACTGCTTCAGATAAGCTTTCCCCACTTCCTTCCCAGATTACTAGAGTCCCTTCTTCATTTGTCTCTGACATCTTCAGGATCACTCTGCTTCAATCCATTCTTCCTGGTCAAAGTGATCGTTAATCTGACCGTGACACTCTTCTGTTCGAAAACTCCTTCAATAAATCTCCATCAGCTGATGAATAAAGTGAAGAGTCCTTGATATAGATATAGAAAGTTATTCACTTCCTGGTCGTAGACACACCTGTCACATAGAACTAATTCCCATTCTCAGAATGCACCAAATTCACATGCCAGCAAACCACTTTCTTCTCCTGCCTGCAACATCCTTCCCCACCCTGTCCAACTCTTAATCCTTTACAATTCAGTTCTAGCTTAACCTGTATTTTTTAAAAATAAATTTATTCATTTATTTATTTTTGGCTGTGTTGGGTCTTCGTTGCTGGGAGCGGGCTTTCTCCAGTTGCGGACAGCGGGGGCTACTCTTCGTTGTGGTGCGCGGGCTTCTCACTGCGGTGGCTTCTCCTCTTGCAGAGCACAGGCTCTAGGCACGTGGGCTTCAGTAATTGTAGCACGCGGGCTCAGTAGTTGTGGCTCGCAGGCTCTAGAGCGCAGGTTCAGTAATTGTGGCGCACGGGCTTAGTTGCTCTGCGGCATGTGGGATCTTCCCGGACCAGGGCTCGAACCCGTGTCCCCTGCATTGGCAAGCAGATTCTTAACCACTGCACCACGAGGGAAGTCCATTAACCTGTATTTTTTGTGCTCCCATGCGCTCAGTGATACCCCTCATACGTTTCTGCTGGTAATGACTGGGTGGTTGTCCATTTGTCTAACTAGAACTTGAACTCATTTAACTCAGGAACGGTATCATTCATGGCTGTATCCCAGAGCCTAGCATCGTGCCTGACAGTGTGAAGGCACTCAAATATTGTTTGTTAAATGAATTTTTAAAATAACTGATATTAAACAGTCTCCAGTTATGTGTGCTTAATCAGAAAACACTATTCCATTGGGAACAATGGAATAATACACATTAGTCTTTTTTCCTTAATGAAATACTAATATAAGTCTCTTGAGAGCATGTACCATCCACTCTCATCCTGCATCATCTTTCTCTAAAGGTATAAAGAGGGGAGTAGGGCTGTGAGAAGAAAATTACTCAATAGGAACAAGGGTATTTTCAATTGATTTACAAACAAAACACAAAAAAATTAGAATCTATAAAGACACTCAAAAGGCTGCATACCTAGATGTCAACTTAGGAGGAGGAGGAAGAAGGAGAAGAAGAAGAAACATTAACAGAAAAGTCTCGAAAGACTTGGAGTGGTACTCTCAGACTCTCAAAAATACAAGAGAAAGAGAAACATTTCGAATTCAGATGATCTCAAACGTTAAGAAAGACGACAAGCCTTTCCTATTGTTCTTTCACAATTTAACCCCCTTTGGGACCCGGGAATTATTTCAATAGCAGTATTTTTAGAAAGCACACATTCTGCTCATGGCAGGGGGTGAGGGGCAGTAATCATAATCACACATAGGCACAAATAAGACTACCTTGAATTTTAATAGTCTCATCTTACTTAGCTAACAGAACTCTGGAAATTACTCTTTCAAAATGGTCCGGATAAATATCAAGGTCAAAGTGACACAGAAGCTCCTCATTTTTGAAGCAAACATATTTAGACCATGTCTGAAAACCAGGAATCCAACTTACAGTCATTAAGCAACCACTTACTCTATGCCAGACGTAAAACAAAACAAAACGGACGTAGGTCTGTTTCAGGGATGGCACCTTAGGGACAAAAGGCACTTCAGTCAAAAGTGCCTTTTTGGATCTGATTTTTTCAAATATGTACATTGGAAGTGTCAGATCAGCACTCTGCCAGATCTAAAATCCCATATGATCCTTCAATAAGCAGAGTGAGGGGAAAAAGGAACAGGGAGACTAACCTGGAGGCTTCTGTGGTAAAGGAAGAAAAAGACTGTGACCAAGAAACCAACTCAGTCAAAACTGATATCAGGGGGCTTCCCTGGTGGCGCAGTGGTTGAGAGTTTGCCTGCCAATGCAGGGGACACGGGTTCGAGCCCTGGTCTGGGAAGATTCCACATGCCACGGAGCAACTAGGCCCGTGAGCCACAATTGCTGAGCCTGCGCATCTGGAGCCTGTGCCCCACAACAAGAGAGGCCGCGATAGTGAGAGGCCCGCGCACCGCGATGAAGAGCGGCCCCCGCTTGCCGCAACTGGAGAAAGCCCTCGCACAGAAACGAAGACCCAACACAGCCATAAATAAATAAATAAATAAATAAATAAATAAAAAACTGATATCAGGGCATTACAACAAGGAGGCAGAAACTTCTACTGTCCCTTATTTCAAAGTGACTGAAGCCAACCCGGGGTCTGTCCTCTATTCCCTTGGGCTGCTCCGTCTCATCCCTCACTTGGGTCCTTAAACATAGTACCCTCACACCTTCCAAGGGGTCTGCTCGTTCCCTGGGGCATCTACACTACCTTGGGGCTCTTAGAAACACATCTTCACATGACAAGCTCTAGAGTTCTCTTTGCTCACTGCTATACTGCAGGTACAGTATGGATTAGACTGACTTTTGTGCACTGGCCTGGGATCCCACCTAGCATCTCCAACCCTGCTTCTATGGGAATAAAGACAGTTCCACACCGACAATTTCCAAACAACCATCTGGAAAACTGTCCATTCATAAACAGTGACTGCTAGCAGTAGAGTAGTACTTGTATTTTTTTTTTTAATGACTATTAACAGAAAACAGGTGGTTATGGCTATTTCTGGGTTTCAAATTAAAAGGTAACAAAATGCTGCACTTTTAAGACAAACAGCATGTATTTTAGCCCAAACATGTGGCGTCTGAATTTCAGAACTCTTTGGAGAGAAACTGGGAGCAAAGAGGAGAGGTAACAGACATGATTATGAAGCTTCACGGCTTTGCAGTCTTAGAGCTTCTGACAGTCCCTTCCCCATAATGTCAACCCTCTCCTATAATTTATGTATCCACCTTGAAGCTTATTTACTTCCTGTTCCCATCACATGCTCCCAAAACAAGACCCATAATTACAGTTTAATCACAGGCTATAGAGAATCTCAGTCTGTTTGATGTGACCTGAGCTGTCCATCTACACATGACATCAGCAACTGCTCTATTCTCCCAAAGTCTTCTTCCTCATACCCTTCAGATTCTGAACATTCGTGACCCACCTCACAAGAATCAATACCCCTCCGCAACTAAGACCAGGTGCAACAAATAAATAAATAATTATTAAAAAAAAAAAAAAGAGGGCTTCTCTGGTGGCGCAGTGGTTGAGAATCTGCCTGCCAATGCAGGGGACACGGGTTCGAGCCCTGGTCTGGGAAGATCCCACATGCCGCGGAGCAGCTGGGCCCGTGAGCCACAACTACTGAGCCTGCGCGTCTGGAGCTTGTGCTCTGCAACAAGAGAGGCTGCGATAATGAGAGGCCCGCGTACCGCGATGAAGAGTGGCCACCGCTTGCCGCAACTAGAGAGAGGCCTCACACAGAAATGAAGACCCAACACAACCATAAATAAATAAATAAGTAAAAATTAAAAAAAAAAAAGAGAGTAATAAGATATCTTAAAAAAAAAAAACAAAGAATCAATACCCTGAACCTTTGCTGTGACATGAACTCAAAGCAGTATTCTAGCTGCTGTCTAAAATGGGACACCCATTCGTGTGTGTACCATTCAACAAACTGTACTGAGGGAGGAGCACTGGAGATCCAAGGACAGGTGAGACTGGGTCTTCCCAGAGCCGACCAAGGCTGACCTTGCCTCCAGCTCAAATTCTTCCTCCTTTGTCAATTCTTCTGGATACCAATAAGCTGATAAACTGTGTGAGAATATACAAACATACAAATACATATAAACCCATGCCCCAGTGATTACTTTTTTTTAAAAAAGTAATCTCATCATCTCAACTCCTTACCAAGACCTACCTCATCTGGCCCCTGGCTCCCTTCCATTCTGTTGTCTCTGCCTATTCTGGCATCTGTGCCAACATGGTCCTGCCCCAGAACCTTGAAACTGGCTCTTCGTTCTTCCTGGAAAGACCTTTCCTCTGATTTGCTCATGTCCTTACTTCCAAATATCATGCAGGTCTTGGGTCAAATGTTACCCAATAGAGAGGCCTTTCATGACCATCCTCTCTGTACCTTATTACAGACTCACTACTTCCATCATGTCCTCTTCCCTCACCCGGCTTTATTTTACTTCAAAGCACATTATATATAAATCTATATAACTTTCCCATTGGAATACAAACCCTCTGTAAGCAGAGACACATTTAGATATTCAAACTAGATTCTGAAAAGTAATGACCCATCTAAGATTTTTTAAAGGGTTAAAATTATCTTTATAATTTGTAAAAGTATATGTACTATTGTAGAAAATGACAAAGCACCATTGTTAAGTGAAAAAAAAATTCAGGTTTCAAAATCCTGAAGAGAATTTTTACTTTTTCTAAAAATATGTATACATGTAGACATGCACATAGGAAATGATCTAGAAGAAGAGTGCTCGTCTCTGGGTGGATAGGGTTATGTATGAGTTGTGCTTTTTTTCTTTTTGATTTCTTATAATTTCATAGCTGTTTTAGAAAAGCATATATTACTATCTAAAGGAAGAAAGAACAAGTACTGTAGTTGATTTTAAAACACAAAAACAAGTTAGTGAAAAAATGCTAGCAAATTTTAAGTAGACAAATAACTAAATACTAACAGTACAAATATTTCATAATGGCAATTTCTTTGTATCATAATAAACACAACATTGCCAAATAAGATCCCTATCTGCCTACCTAGAACAATGGAACAATCAAAATTATTACCATACATATTTTCAGCTTTGACTGAAATACAGCACAATGCCACCCCTCCAGCCAGGGTATGATCCTTTGTGCTTCGACAACGAAGACAATAAAAAGCTGAGAGTTTACATCTCACCCAACCTATTCCCAGTTATCAAAATTTAAAATTCAAAGTATTTCATTCCTTGTCATAAGAAGCATGGAAGTTATAAAAAATTATGATCTGCCACTAAGGGTAGCATCCATGTTTTGTATAAATTTTAGTACAAAGAGCAAAGCAGAAATTTCTAACATATCATGTAGAAATCACACAAAATTAGTATTTGTGAGAGCATTCAAATACCATTTTCATGTCATTTCTGGCACTACCATTTGTGCTACTTGTCATAAAGAACACATAAAAGATGTGCTCCTTCAAAAGCATGTTGTACTACTCTAAACAAAACTGTATTTTATATACACGGAAAGGTTGACTTTTGATTTAATCCCAAAATTATAACACTTATTTTGGCTGAATGAATAAAGGGAAGTGGGAAGAGGTGTAAAATAGCTAAGTCCTCATCTACCATCACCAGAAATCAATATAAACTGTCTAAAGTTTACAAATCAAGAAAGAATAGTAAAGAGACACATGTACAGAAAGGCCAGAAGAAACAGCTTAAACGAGATTAAAACTGTTTCCTCTAAAAAGAGTCTCAAGAATGGGCCTACACCTGTTAAATGCTCCACAGCCCCGTGAGACACCTTGGTACTTATTTTAAGAGGAAAAGAAAGATTTGTGCTATGTCTGCCTTTCCCACAAAACTGCAGGAGTGTTTTGAACCAAAGACCATGCTGCACTGGATTCCCATAGGCTAGTACAGGGCCTGGCACAAGTGGTACCAAATGAATTCTTGTTAAAACATTGGTGAGGTTTTCAAATCAACTGATGAAAATGTTAGAACTACAGAGAGGAAATACCCAATGCATATTCATATGTAACCTTTCCAGTAAAACAAAAGTCTTCCTAATCTATAAGGCATACTTCTTTATTTTGTACACATATATTACCCTATGGAGTTTTGGCTGGCATGATAAAGCTGGAAGAGACCTTAGCAATGAGGTCCACCTCCCTCGCTTTATAATCAAAGACAGAGAGCTAATGAATTGCCCAGAGTCACACTGCTACTTAAAGCAGAGATTTAGGTGATCTCACAAAAATGAGCTGGTATTTTTGATGCTCTGTTAACTCCACCCAGTTTCACATTGCAGATTAATAATGCATAAGCCTTCCTCATACCTGTAGAAAGTATCAAAATATCTAATTATTATGCATTATAAATATTCCATTTACTTATAGTCTTAATCATAACTTTTCTCACTTGAACAAGTTAATGGAGTTCATTCTTTCTTTGGAGAATTTTTGCCAACTCAGGATTATAAATTCTCTCTTTTTTCCTCTTTTATACAGAGATATTCACTAGGTCATAACCAGTCTTTTTTTTTTTTTCTGAAATAGATAATTCACATAATTTTTTTTAAGTATAAGAAGGTCTAAAATGAAAATTCTCCCTCCTGTTCCTCATTAATTCACCCAGTCTCTCATCCTCCCTAAGTAGTTAACACAACACTAGTAACAGACTTTTTTCATACTCCCCCATTTTCATATGCAAACAGGAGCATACTATACACAGTGGTTTGTATCTTGCTTTTTTTATTTTTTTACTTAATGTATCTAAGAGACATTTTCTTATCAGTACATAAAAAGCTTTATCATTCTTTTTGACAGCTGTGTAATATTCCACTACATGGATATAACACGATTTACCAATTAGTCCACTATTGATGGGATTACACTTTATTTTTCATCTTTTGCTAATTAAAACAACACTGCAATGACTAAACTTGTAGAGGCAACTTTTGGCCTGTTTGCAAACTGTATACAGCCAATGGAATTCCTAGAAGGGAACTGTTAAATCAGAGTATGTGAATGTATAATACTGATAGAACTTGTCAAATTGCCCTCCAAAGTGGTGTATCAATTTACACTCCCTCTAGTAGTGTATGAGAGTTCCTGCCAACAAACTCAAGTTTTGATTATCAAACAGGTGGAATATGGTATCTTGCTAGTCGTAATTTGTATCTTTTTCGAAGGAGATGATTGACTCTTTTTATGTGTTCAAATATAAATTTATAAGTTGTATAAGTGTATATATTTTCCTCTCTCAACTGCCAGGACCATAAATTCTTTATTGTACAGAGCACTGACCCAGGCCATCTGGGCAGACATCCAGCTGCATGCCATTGTTTTTTATTTCCATTCAATACCATTTTCTAAGGCCTGCCTTCTGTTTGGGTCTTCCCAAGTTAAGCAGGGGATGTAGTCACATAATGCTGTAGGCTTTGAATTCAGGAAGGAGAATTCGACTCCTTACTCTACCACAAGATGTTGACACTTTTGATTAGTTATTGGACCTCTTCAAGCCTTAAATTACGTTATCTGTAAAATGGAGTAAAGATTCCTCACTCACAAGGTTGCTTTGAGGATTAAGTGAATGTATATGTTTAAAGCCCCAAGCATAGGGCTTGGATCTTATTAGGGCCTCAATTAAGGGTGGTTTAGGTTTTTGTTTTTTTTGAATTTTTGAATTTTTGAATTTTATTTATTTTTTATACAGCAGGTTATTATCTATTTCATACATATTAGTTATCTATTTCATTACATATTTCATTCATGTATATATATTTCAATCCCAATCTCCCGGTTAAGGGTGGTTTAGTTTTGTCATCATTAATCTGTCAGGCAAAAAGAAACACTTGAATAAGCAAACAGTTGTTTCTCGCTGCTTTGGGATATTTCCAATTACACACCCCCAGGGGTTAAACACTGAGAGGTAATCCTGCTGGAGTTGTACCAGTACTTGGCCTTCACAACTGCCAAATAAACAGTAAGAATTAGTTATTTCTGGTCACAAAACTTCAACTTATTTCTCTATCAACACCAAGCCATTTTGTATAAGGATCTCCGCTTACTTGGAATGCTGATTTTTGAAAGGATGCGCTTTTCTGCCTCCATGTAAGACTTGCTGAGTCAAGGAGGAGCAGGTGGGACTGAGGGAAAGCACTTCCATCCCTGCTGGTATAGTTACTGCCACACCTCCCCACTAGTCTGCCTTGGCCAAGGCTGCTCATCAAACCACGCTCAGAGAGAAGGTCAGAGCAGCGAGAGGACACTTCGTATGAGAAAGTCTTCATACCACGTCTGACCCTCATGATACAGTACGTGCGTTCTGAACCACATGTCACACGCCCCAAATACATGTTTGGCACATAATGAGCTCATCTGGAAAATAGAGACATACATATTTATCTCCTCCATTAATTTAGGAACTCTCTGAGGGCAGTTTTGGTCTTTCATTCATCTTTGTATCCCACTCCTTAGCAACATACTTGACAAGTAGCAGTCACTCAAATTTATGGAATGAACAGACTAAAAAAATATAAGACTCTAACTTTTACTTCATGCTGATACTCTCTTTTCAGTAGAGAGCCTGGATTACTTTCCTGAGTTTCAATTTATGTCAACCTATGTTTTCTTGCTACCACAGTTGTACTGGCATTTCTGGTATATCTGCATGTCAGTGTATTTCATCAAAACTCTGGTTAGGAAACAAAATATTTTACTGAGGGAGTATTATTTTCCTCTTACTTTACAGAATGTGCTATTATCCTTTTTACATATTTTCCACTGAGATGAAAAACAAAACCCCAAAAATGTTTGCTTAATCAGAACTTTCAAAGTTAGAAGTGCTGATTAAATTTACTGCAGGCCAATTTGAGGTACACTTGCAACTTGAACCCGTTTACAGTGTACAATTGAGTTAGCTTTCAAGGAGTTTCCTCAGCAAGAAACAGAATCCCCAAGGTAGACATCTGGCAGACACCCTGTTAAGCCCAAAAGTCAGAAATCTCACTTGAAAAAAAGTATGGTTTCAACACCATAAAACAGTCTATATTTCTACTCCACTGCCATAGGTAGGTTCTGTGCTTTCCATTAACCTGGAAGCTCAAGATTCTCACAAAATACACAGGGCTGAGGACTTCTGGAATTTTCCAGTCATCTTTATTGCTGAAGGCATGAACTACAGATGTGGTCCTTCAACACCACATAGGTATCTCTTATTCCACTAAACTAGTTACCAATTATTCTCTATAGTGCTTTCAAATAAATGAAAATGCAATCATGATAAAAATTCGGAGAACAAAGCTCCTTTTCCTTACATAACTGATGCTGTGGTCAACATTTAACTTGAAGGCCAACAGTTTTCATGCTGGTATCAGGGGCATTATTGACATTTTTTATGAGACTATCTCCTGCACTACATCCCATTAGCATCCTGGCTCTACCCATTTATCAATCACACTCAGCCATGGTGAAAAGCAAATATTCTCTGAACTTTAAATCAATAGCCAAACACTCTGTCTAGAGAGCTTTATGGTGCCCCCATGTTTCAAAATGCCCACCGTAAGGGTACGAGTGTACTAACCCTCGCTTAAAACCAGTAATAAGTGCTTTAATGCTCCTCAACAGAGATTCACTCCCTCACCTGAGCTAGGTAAAGGGGACACCAAGATGAGACACAGCCCTGCCTTGGGTCTAGTGATCCTGTCTTACCTTCTATCAATAGCACTATATTGGAATGCTCAAAGGAACAGCCAAAAGGAGTATATGTGAAATGGGCCACAGCGTTACCCATTCTGGAATAAAGGAAGGAAAGGTCCAACTGACTTACATATTCAGATGTATTTTGAAGGAGCATAGTTCAGCAGGGTGGTGGGCAGAATGGTGTGGAAAAAGAATCAGAGCTTCTGAGTCTGAGAGACCCAATTTCAAATCTCACCCCTGAAACTTACTCCTGTCATGATTTGGAGTAAATCGTTCTCCACTGGGAGTGCTATCACTCTCCCTGCCACCCACCTGGGTGGAGGTGTTTTGAGTTCTCCCAATGACTGGAGGATGCAACTGGCAATTAGTGGGCGGGGCTACAGATGCCAAATGTCCTGCAAAGGACAGGAGAGCCCAGTTCAACAAAGAATTGTTCCACCCAAGATGCCAACAGTGTCCACACCTAAGAACCTTATCATCCTCAGTTTGCTCAACTGTCAGAATAGTGATAAGCATACCAACCTTCCAGGCTGAGAGTGACGTTTAAATGAGACAATGCAAGTAAAAGTACCCAGCCCAGGAGGAAGTGCACAGTGGGACCTTGATAAATGCTGTTCTCGCCTTACTATCCCCCTCCCGAGTTTACGAACATTGTACAGAGCTCATTTTAAACACGTCCATCATGTGCGATATAGCAAAGAAACAAAACTGAGCAATCATCTCAAAGTAGGGAAAATTAGAAGGCAGGTATCCTCCAAATTTCAGTTTAGCAGCATCTGTTTAAAAGACCTTCACAAAAATTCTCTAAGCTTTAAATCGAGAGCCAAACACTCTTTGTGGCCCAGCGCTAATCTAGCTTTCTTTCACTCTGCCTCTTTGGATAACGTCTCTTCACTCTGCCTCTTTCACTCTGCCCCTCTTTCACTCTGCCCCACTAATATATACATTAACGCCTCTTTCACTCTGCCCCACTAATGTATACAGCCCCCAAGAGATCATAACCTCTGAAGGCCTTTGCTCAGCCTAGAAGACCCACTCCCTGTTTCTCTCTTCGTGGCTAAATTCTCTACCTGTGGAAAACACCAGTGCCTTGAAGGCCCAGGTAAAACCACCTCCACCATGAAGCCCTCCCTGCTCTCCCCTATCACTTCTAATGAGTCCATTCATTGCATGCTCATAAACTGGGCTAAACATTAGAGCAGTGAATTGAATTCATTTGCAGTTTTCATCTCTATAAAACCTAAAACAAATTAATATAAACACTTCCTGGATCTGGTCAACCACCCAAGACATAAGTACTGAAATGTAAGTCCATTGCCAACACCTGAATTCCCATATACAACAGTGTTGATGCAAACAGGCCTTCTTTAACTGCTGAAGGTTAATGAGAACAGCAGTGAACACAATATAAAAATGATGTGTTCACAGCAAATGATGCCCAAATAAATTACAGCACACGATAAAAGCAAAAGTTTTCCTATGGTTCAAATAGGGAAATATTGGACAACCTGAATCATGGCATGGTACACAGTGCTACAGTCCTAGCAACCCCCAAAAAACTTGTGTTTGTCCCAGTCGGTACCATATGCATTTTGTGAGTAGCCAAAAAACAGCTGTTAGGATAATGCTGTAAATTTTACTTTTATTGGTCTTGTGGTTACGTTTGTGTTTAATTTTTAATTCTGTTCTTAAGAAATTGTTAAGGAATTCTGTTCTTAAGGAATTTATGTCCCATTTGTATTTGTACACACACAAGTTACATCACAAAATTCACGTAAGCCAACACTGGAAGTGCAGAAACAGAGACTATACAACCCAAGTTTGAGAGAATGCATTTTGTTTTGAGTACATGGAAAAGTCAGAATGCAGAGATTAATCCTTAATGTATGTTAAGGGGGCTCAGAGTTGCAGGCACTGCATAGGACTTAATACTTGTTCATTAACTGAAAAGCAGCTGTGTGACTTTGGGGAAGTTTCTTTAACTGTTTCTCATAGTAAAATGAAAATACTGATTGTACAGGTCTGTCCAACCTCAAAGTGTAATATTATTAAAAGTACTCTGTCAATTGTAATGTGCCAGACACACCATAGATGGTAGGATGACTGTTTTCAAGTGGTCTTCTTCCCTTCTCCCAGTTCCTTGAGAGAAAGGACCTTTTTCTGTCATCTTTACATCCCTGCCACACCAAGCCCCTCGTGTCTGAACAGACTCTCCTGCATCTAAAATCACCAGTACAAAAGGTAAACCAGCCTCCCACTAAAACCAAAAGTTCTTACTGCCTCTAAAATAAACAGCCAAAACCCCCTTCATTTTGAAATAAGATCACAGTGACAAATCGCAATTCTGTTTCCAATCTTGTTAACACCAGGGTGTTGTGTTACTAGGACATTGTTTCCATTTGTTTCATTAAACTTTCAATAAAGGCTTTGTGTCTGTTTATATCCTTGAAAAGAAAGATTTAAACTCATTTAAAAGGTAAAACACCCACACAAAGGATTATCTGCTATCCCCTTAACATCTGGCAAGTTCTAAAAAAGATGAGGACACAATTAGTGTTCATATAAGCACAATTAAATTTCTCATTGTCAAAAAGCCACAGTGGGTGCCTCTCTGGAGATGAGAATGGAGAAGTGGTAAGGAGACAAGAGACAAGTTGCTGTAGTGGTTAGTTCCAGAGAGAAAAGAGATTTGAGAAGTGCCTAAAAAGCCAAAATAGGGCAGGGCAGCAGGCAGGGTTTCAGGACAATTCTGATATAAACCTGAAACTGGCCTGCCTGTTCCCTGCTAACACTGACACAAGTTTCCAACTTTTGCTGAGTCTACTTGGGATTTCTTTTAAACACTGCCTCCATATTATCCAAGACTGTTAGTGCTGTTACAGTGATGGCAGGCACCACAGGCTGTCTGCCCACACCAGCATTCTGACATTCTGGTTGAGTCCTGTCAGACTTCAAAACTATTTTTAACTACTGTGTTAACTCTGAATTTTAAATTTTCTCTTAATAGGGCAATAATAGCTGAAGCTTCCCAGGAGAAGTTTTCCAAATATTATAGGAGCTTTCTTGGAAAGATGTGGCATTTTATTAACAGATGGTCATAATGGAAATGTTTCACAAATAGGGAAACTGAGGAACATATAAACGACTAGAATCAAACCACAAGACCTGAATGAATATTGATGGAATCAGCTCAGTTACAGTTACAGTTGTTTCCTATCCATTTTTCTTTGAAGCCCTCCACGAATCCTTTAACATCTGAAGTAAACACAGCTTTCTGGAGAGCGTCCTTTCAATCACATGAGTGACCTTCTAGTGCAAATTGGGGGAAGACGGAGCCGTAAGCCTCTCTTGCCATCAAAAGTTTAAAACAGCGAGTTGTATATCACTTAACCCCTCTTCCTCGGGACAGATGAAAGGACTCAGGAATAGGTAGTTTTATTATACATGAATTTTTTTTTTTTTAATTTCGATTTTACAGCAGCAGGTGAAGAAGGAAAAAAAGACTGCAGAGAAGGGGCAAGTTTTCATTACTGAAACCAAGACAGCTCGAGTCCTGGTTTCTGGAATCTGTCTGGGAACTTGAGGCAGATGTTTCCGAAGAGACATGGGAGAGAAGGGCGGCATCATTTAAATGTCAGGCAATGGTAAATAAGCCTAGCGAGGGTTTTACATTTTGATGGAGTCTTGGGAACTCAGCATCACCATTCTTTTTTTTTAAAAAAAAATATCATTTTGATAAACTATGAATAAAATGGCAAAATCCCAGCCAAGGGGGTGGCGCTCCAAAGCGTTACCTTTCCCACAGAAGTGGTTTTAGGATCGCGCCCTCTTTGCCCTGGCGGATGGCTCGGCTCACAACTGTTTCCCATTACTGTCGGCAGGACGCCGGGGGACTCGCTTTTGCCGCAGAACTTGGAGAACAGACGCGACTGTGGGACGGGAACCGAATCACATCCGGGGAGGGGAGGTGGGGAGGCAGGGCGCCCCGCGGGCTGGCCCGGCCTCGGGTCACGAACTTCACCCGGATTTAACAAACCAAGCGATGCGGCACGAGAACTGGACGAGAAGGACGAAACTTGAGCAATGGAGGAAGAACAGAAAGTGACGAGCGCAGCCTGGCCGAGAGCGGCTGGCTGCGGGCACCGGGGCCGGGAGCCCCCCGTCCCGCGAGTCGGCGCAGGGCCCCCCGACGTCCCCCCCGGAGCTCCCACCTGGCTGCGCCCCGGCCCGGCGCGGGCGGCTGGCTTGTCCCCGGCCTCTCCTCCTCTTCCTCTTCCTTGTCCCGGGAAGGGCTTCGGGGAGCGAAGAACCGGGAGAAGCTGTGCCAGGGGGCGCCGCCCCTCCTCCGGCCGCCGGACATCTCCCCGGCGCGGCAGCCGGTCCGCGGCCGTTTCCGGGGAACGCGCGAGACGGTGTCCTGCGCCCTGAGACCGGCGCCGCGGGACCCGGCGAGAGCAGGACTGACTCGGCGCGGGCGGGCGGGCGGCGCGATTCAGACCATCTCGGGCAGGAGAAGCGCGGGCGCTATGCGCTCCCAGCGCGGCTACTTCTCGCGCTGTGCAGCGGCTCCTCCTCCTGCCCCCAGCCCGCCCGCCCCCGGGAGGAGCCAGAGGCCGCGGCACCGCCCCGAGCCCGGGACCCGCCGCCGTCCGCCACCGCCGGCCGGGTCCTCGCTGCCGGCGCTGGCCTGAGACCCGGCGGGACGCGCAACCCCGCTACGCCGAGCTCTGGGCTTCCCGCCCAAACGAGCTCCAGCCCGTTTGTCTTTTCGCTCAAATTTTCCTTCCTATTACTGATTTGTTTTTCTATCCTCCAGCCAATGGACGGAACAGTTTTCAGACTTTTGAAAGAAGTTCATGAACTAAAGTTTGTGAACACACCTGGTAAACTGCGGTACGAGAATGGCCTTGGCTGCCTTTCAGATAACCAACAGCTATTCCTAAAACAGCTTCCCAGGGCTGCAAAAGATGAGGTTACCCCGTGGCCGAGTCTTAGAAGTGGAGGGCTCCGTAGGTGCCTGTCTAGATCTGTCAACAACTCGTTTCTTGTTCGGCTGGCTTACTACTGTGTAGAGTAACTTACTCTAACCCAGATGTGTTTTGATATTTCTCACACTCCGTGTTACACACTACTCCCCGGCGAACCCTCTTGCAAAACGTCACTGATCAAAAACAAGTGTAATTCAAACCTGTAAATGCTGGAACAAATGTAGTCATTACACAGACGTCACTGAAATCTGGAGACCAAAAGGTCCTTAAGATTTGCTTTTAAATATGTCTAAATACAGTAGTTTGGATTTTCTTAGTTTTTTAAAAAAAGTTACATACAAAAAGCTGTAATAATTAATGTATGCAACTTGATGAGTTTGAAGATAAGTATACACCATGCAACCATCATGGCAATCTATGCCATAAAACCATCCATCACCTCCAGAAGTTCCCTCCCACCCTCTTAGTTATTATTATTATAAACACTTATGACATAAGATCTGCCCTCTTAGCAAAGTTTTAAGTATACAATGCAGTATTGTGAACTATAGGCACTGTGCTGTAAGTAGAGCTCTAGGACTTACTCATCTTGCGTAACATCAACTTTGTACCCTTGGAATAATACCGCCCTGTTTCCCCTTCTCCAGGCCCTGGCAACCTCCTTTCCACTCTCTGCTTCTATGGATTTGACTTTTTTAGATGCATCAATATAAGTGAATCCATATAGTATAGTATTTGGCCTTCTATGTCTGACTTATTTCACTAATATAGTAGCACGATTTTTTTTTTTTTTTTTAGTTTTTTATACCCTAGTGGCTAGTAGAGAAAATATCAAGGGGCCCATTCACCCCAGGTGTTTTGTTTTAAAGCCAAGCTGCCCCTGTGAGGGTGTAGAAATCAGAAAAGTGAATATCCTATGCCCGTTCACTAAAAATGTTATACAAGTAAATGAGGTAAAAATGAAATGTCCAAGGCAGTTTTGACTTGGGGGAGGGGCAGGAAGGTACCCTGAGGTCATCCCCGCTCTGGCTTTGGAGTCCTGGGGGAGGAGAAGGTTGCTGATGAGTCGATTGGGTGGCTACACACCCCCGGTCATTTCAGCACCAGCTGATGGCTGTTGAGCCTCCCTGCCACACCACAGCTGCCTCGCAGAAGCACTCCAGCCCCTACTAACTGCAGCAGAGCCCAAAGCCGCTCACCCTAATTTGTTCTGGCTCAATTTAACCTACCAAAGTCAAATCAGTCTAGTTTCCTTCTGCTGGGTTCATCCCAGACGATCCCTCAAGATTGGGATCGTCTGGGATCAAAAGTGCTAGTCAGCACTTTCTCTTTTGCAAATCTTTCCTCCCTCTCTGTGAGTCTGAGAAAAAAGGGAAAAGCTAGAATAATACACTAGAATAAGACAAGTAAAATTTCCAGTTCGAGCCTTATTATTTTAGGGAAGAATCTCCATTAAAGGCCAGCTTACCAGAAAGCCCAGAGAATATGAAAGCAAAGAGAGTATGAAGCAAACCGTTCCCTCCAGCTAGAAGGCCTAGGGAATTAATCTCCCCAAAGGAATGTTAAATAACTACCAGATGTGTCCACCACTTGTACTGTGACCGAAGCAAGCCCTACACCCTAATACCTACCCAGAGGGTAGATTTTCAGGAAGTCTTTCTGGGGATAAAAACTTACTGGGGCCAGTAAGATTTATTACTGAGCTATGGTTTTATCTAATAATGCTATTTCTTTAAGAAAGGAATTTCTCTAAAAAATAGCTGTTAAGGAGAATGCTGTGATAGTCATATTTTTTCAATAACCACTATCCTTGGTAAAAGAGAAGGCATCAGAATCATGATGGGTAAAGTCCTTCATTCATATAGAAACTTTCTATAGTATTGGTGGTGATAGTACATGTAGTAGAAATAATGCTAATGTTCATCCAGCTAGAATCCCTTCTATTAATAAACAGCTTGCAAAGGTATAAGATAATATAAATGTTATTAGAGGCCCCTAAAATGAACAGTTGGTCCAATACAGACCCATGATATATATATATACACATATGTGTATATATATATATATATACACACACACACATGTGTATATATATATATACACATATGTATATATATATATATACACATGTGTGTGTGTGTATATATATATATATTTTTTTTTTTCCCTCAAAAGCAATTGCTTCATGAAGGAAACAATGTCAAACGATATTCTAATCTCCAGCCTGTAGTAGAACAAAGCATTTGAATGAATTGTGAGGTAAGTATACATGGTGTCCTGCCTCCATTAAGGCAAACTTCGTCTATGAAAAATTAGCTTAAAACCATAAATTAATGATTCCTGAATTTTAATTTATTTACTTTTCAAGTACTTATCAGTTCCTAGATGTCCTCCATTCTTGTATTCTAAACTCATAATAACAAATTTCTGAATACTAAGTTCTAAGATTACGTTAGGAAGTCTGTAAAAAAGTTGAATTTTAGAGTTGTAAGGATCTTAGAGATGCGAATTTAGCACAGTTGTCTTCATTTGTTCATTCAGTTTTTCTGAAGACATTTAATAAGTATCCGCAGTAGAAGCATATTTACTGTGAAGCTGATGAAGCTGAAGCTTCAGGGCATCTCACTGGTATGGTCTCTTCCAATGTGAACTCAGGAATGCCGTCACTTGGTCGTGTGTGTTTATGAAATTTACAAAAGCAAACATTTAAACTGCAATTAAGACCACAATCTCTTTCCACTTGGATTTTCCCTCCATCACCTTATGCCTAGAGTCAGTTGGTATTGGAGTTATTGGGGGCACTTTGGGATCTGCCGGGAAATTTGTGTTGGGGATACGTTAAGTTTGGATTTAGTAGGATATATTTATTTGGTTGTCAGCTTCTCCAAAGAATAGTTGTTACTGCTTAAATTCCAATTTGTCCATTGTGCAACTTACCAAGCATTACACCCAGGATATATTATCACTACATAAATGCATCCTAATTCCCTTAACATTGAAAATATGTGTGGGTAGTGGAGGTGAAACAAGATTCAAAATGTACAATAGCAAAAGGCAAGTTGTAGAAAATTATTTCAGGCATCAGAAGACAAAACTAAAACAGAAAGAATCACTTCTAATTGATGTAATTTCTCTCATAACAGTAATATATTCAATAATGGAGTGTATATAATTTTTATAATTGTAAATGCAGCAAACTTTTTTTTAATGAAAATCATGTAAAATAGAATTTTTCAGAATTTTTGTTTGTAGGGCACAAACCTGTAGCAATACCACAAACAATGAGTGTGTATGTGAGTGTATAGTGTTGTATGTTTACCTGGCCCTTCTATCAATAATAAATACACTCAACCAAATTTGAGGAAAGACTGAATTCTATTTCCATTATATGTACAGAAAATGATACTAGAAAATCATTGTCATATGAAATGCTATCAAAGAGTATACCAACAAAAGTATAAGAAAAAAAATATTATAGAGGTATACCAGGCAGTAAATGGAAAAAATACTGTTTTTCTAGACTTCGTGATATTTGTAGTATTGGTCAACCTTTTAAAATTGGTAATTTGTATGGTTTATTTTTTCATTCACCTTTTTAAAAATTTACTTATTTATTTTTGGCTGCATTGGGTCTTCGTTGCTACATGCGGGCTTTCTCTAGTTGCGGCGAGCGGGGGCTACTCTTTGTTGCGGTGCGTGGGCTTCTCATGCGGTGGCTTCTCTTGTTGCAGAGCCCGGGCTCTAGGCGCATGGGCTTCAGTAGTTGCGGCTTCATTCACTTTTATATCTAATTTTTATTTTTAATTTTAAATCTTTCTCTTTAAAGAGAAATTGCAAAAATCTTCACATACCTTAAAACCTGGATCTGTCCTTGAGTGCCAACCATGTGTCCGATACACACTCATTCTTAGAGATACAGTGATGAATAAAACCAGTGCTTTCCCTCAAGGAGCAAGTTTGATGGGGTAAACAGAGGAGCAAAGCAGGTATGACAGGGAAAATCTTTCTATGGGTATAAATAGGATGGACCCCAACTTAGTCTAGAAGGTTCCAGGAAGGCTCACTAGAGGAGATAATTTTCTTCCTCTCTGCCTCCTGTGACCACCATGACTTCCACAAAAGGTCTGCAATTCAATACTTATTTGATGTGTGAGAAAAGCTGAAGTTCATCACGCTGTAGCTGAACTCCCACTCCCAATGCATAAGCACTGTACTCCTCAAAAGTATGAGAAAAGACAAAGTGCTGACTCCGAAGCATTTCAACAAAGATGCAAGTGTAGTTTAGAAATGTTAAGCTTTTTGTTCTAAAAAGTCCACCAGAGGGATAAGCTTCTGTATGTATGTTGGAGCACAGTATTTACTATGTGGCAGGTGGCCCAGGAATACTAAGACAGCTGTCAACATCAAGGAAAGCACCAGCCCATGAAAAGCAAGCAGATGGATCGGGGCACTTCACTAGCTGCCTCCTAGAATAATAGCTGTGCGTGGCCAAATGAGGCAACGTCACGCTGCCCAGGGCAGCAAAAAGCTATTACTGGGTATAAGCACTCAGTTAGGAGATGGGGCGGGGGAACGTCCTCCCCTTTCCTTTGTATAGCCCAGGTTTTCATTGAGAACCACAACAGCAAATAAGAAAGGGGGGGAAATGATATTAGCGTTTCTCATTCTGTTACATTCTGATTATCATGGTTTGTAACACGGGAAAATGCCTCAGTCTTGCTGCTTGAATGAGAGCAGATGGTGAAATTTTAAGTAATTGGTTATTCAGACTTCTATGGGATGCATGAAGTTCTATTGTATTGTTTGTCTGGTTTTTATTTCCAGAACATGTGGAGATTGACATCTTTCAAACACACATCTTTTAATGCTTAAATTAAGATGTGTTAGTCTGATCTAAATTACATTTACTCTTTTCTTCCCTTGAAATTGATGATGATACTTATGAAGAGAAATGAATGCTTTAAAAAATTATAACATTAACAATCAAATATTTTCTTCTAAAACAGTGGAAAATTTGCTAATACCAAACCATTGTATTCTAAAGGGTATATACATAGAAGAAGGATTTCTTTGGCAAGCATAGATTATAAAATCTATTCCAAAATAGTTATTCATACCAATTCAGTTTGATATGTCTTTTGTTTGAGTCAAAAGCTAGCTATAATATAAAGTCATATGTAGACTATTAACTTTTAGTAATGCAGCTTCATACACATGACACAGATAATGGCTCAGAATAATAATTTACTATTATATGCAAAACTCAGTTCCTATATTCTGTTTTCCCAAAATAATTGATGAGTACAGAAGTTATGCACTATATTGTACATATCTGATATACAATTTTAAATGGATTTATTTTGAAAAGAACAATTGTTTATAAATTTCTGGACTACTATTTTAGTGTTTGTTGTAAATTTTGTTTATTAGGGCTCATGAAACAAAGCTTCAGAGGAAAAAGATAATTGGTTTGTGAATTAGCTTTCTTGTTTTTTTTATTTTGAAGTTGGAGAACAGACATATCCCAGAATCCTGAGTTCTCTTACTATGGACACGTTCCCAGTTTGATTTGCTGCAAATGGTTTAAAAGCAAGGCATAGAGGCAGCTGTTATTGTGAGCAAATGTTTTGATTAGAGAGAGAAAGCAGCTGGAAATGATACATGCTGTCACGTAAGATAAGCCACAGTTTTCAAATGGGGACTTTACCTAATCTGAAATTGAGATTAGCATTATTTCCTTTACATGAATTTTCTTTATATAGAATGGGCTAGAAGTCTATTCACTTTGTTTATAATCTGGAGTGATGAAGTACTGATACTTACCTATGGAAATCTTACATAGCCCATTATGAAATAATAATATTAACAAACTTTCATGAAATTTCATTTAAAAATATTGCTAAATGTAGTTAAAAAATCCATATGAAGCTTATAAAATCAAGTGTTATTGTAGAGGATACAATTTTGATTTTTTAGAAATGCAGTAAGTACATTCTCAATGCCTCCACTTTCATTTTGAAAAATTTGTAAAAATTTATCAAACTGTAACTTAATTCGTTTTGCAAATAATGAACAAAAGCAGCCTACATCAAATATTTCCATCAGTCTGTGTTAGCAACTGAATTCCTTCCTCACCTCTTCCAATCAACTTTTCATTGGTAAATAGTAAAAGGAGTTACCTATGAAAAAAAGGTAAAACAGAAGACAAGAAGTTACAATAGGAATACTTTGACTCCAGTATCGAAGTAAAAAGGTAATTCTTGTAACTGATTTCATATTAATAACCATTCTTAAGTTTCATTCATTTCTACATTCTATCTTCTACTTTACTTTTCTTTCTTTCAACTCCCCAAATAAGTACTTCTGAGTAATCAGTTTCCATCATAAGTCATTTGGTTTATTTCTCCTACAGGTGAATATATTGACATATGACTTTGAATTATCAAGTCTGGAAGACAATCAAATGAACAAATTGTTTTCATCAATTTCACAGTTGGTCTTAGATTAAGTAACTCCAGAAATGATGATTCCATTTCTATCTGGTTCAACAGGAACTCCACTTCAAATGATCAATCATGTATATCATCAAATGAAAGAGCTGACCACACCACAATATAGAACTTTATAAACCATATGCAGTCTGAGGGGAATGGAAATTAACTTATTCATTTTAAATTCTGCCACTTTCATTCTAGTTTTTCCTACCACTTAAAGACATTCTGTAGGTATATGTAGTCTCTGCAGCTTAAATAAAACACAATCTAGCTTAGAAATAAAAAGCATCTTTTAATAAAATTTAAAAAGTAGCTACTGGAAAACTCTTCCTTAGTAGGTAAGGAAGGTAGAGAAAGTTTTAAAAATTATGTATTTACTGAAAAGTTTATTAATCAGTCTACATTTCAGAAAAACAAAACAAAACAAAAAATAAGAAAATGGAAAATTCTGAAATAAAGATCTACATAGAGTCTAAATCAAGATCATTGACCTAGTAGTCATTCTTCTAGTGTTAGCTGCCTCAAACTCGATTAGGAAAGTTGGTGGGAGGAATATATATTAAAAAAAAAACCAAAAACCAAAAAACAATATCCCATCTACAAAGTTATTTTATGGCCTTCTACCTGTTCAATAAACATTCTACCTGTTCCAGGCTCTGCGTTTGGCGATGGGAATACACAATGTGATCCACACTCAAGACACTGTCTCAAAAAAGGAGAACAGAACTAAGTGACAGTTACAAACTACAGGACAGCGTGATAAATTTTAAAAGTGAGATATACGTACATTGGAAAAGGGGAGAAGAAAGTGTCTAACTGTATCACTTGGGCAGGCTGTACTTGAGGTCAGGGATAGATTTCACAAATCAGGCTCCAGAAACATGGATCAGAAAGTCCTGCAACCACAACCAGTTAAAACACCTGTTGAAACATTTATACTAGAAATGTCGCACTTGTCAGAAAGCAGTATCAAAGCCCAACAGGAGTGCATACAATACTGGGCCAACAATAGACATATAATTAATATCTGCTATCTGATTTGGTGAGGAGACATTACAGTCAGTGGGTGCTACTACATTGTGAATCATCAAATACTATGTGTAACATAAGGATAGTCAAGGGCTTTGGTATGTTAATATGAAACTACCTTTAAGTGAACTACTTGCTTCATTCTTTAAAATAATTGCATAATTAAAAAGTAGACGACAATAATAAAGTATGAGAAATATGCAAGTAGAGAAACTGCTGCACTGATCCTAACTCGACTTACATAATCTGAGTTTATGTCTGCCAATTACTGACTGAGACAGGTTAGACCAGTAAATCAGGATGGAGAAGTCTTACTACTAACCAAATATCTAATTTAGGACCAAAATCAAGTGTATACAAGAACCAAACAGTTTGACATTTGTTTGGCGTTCTTGTATAAATTGCCTTTTTCACAGCTATTACACTGAATTCACTCTAACTTGTCAGGTTGATATTATTTCTGTTGGGAAATCCAGGAAGTCACCTGGTCCATGTTTATGATTAGTGGTTAAAGTGCTTTTTTTCCTCTAAAAATTGGCAGTAGCGCTGTATTGTCTAATAGTATATCTACAAATTTCAAGAGATCTGTAACTCATATAATAAATATATTCACATTTCCCATACTGTTTGCAGTTGTCAACATATTCAGGCCGTTGATTTTTATGTTATACAATTTTAGACTTTCTTTTTTGAAAATAAATTACTCAAATCTACTGTATTCTATTCTGGTTCTTCTTATGTAAAATGTCACTTACTCTGTATTACTATTTTGTATAAAATTATTTTTACCTAAAGATAATTTTTATTTTGAAATTATTTCATACTTATTGAAAAACTACAAGAATAGTACAAAGACCCTTTTTTATTCCCTGAATCATTTGAAAGTATGATTTCAAAATGATGTCCTATCACCCCTAAATACTTTGATATATTGATATAACTTACAAATATGACCATTCTGTTAAAATCCTAAATAGCCACAACACAACCCTCAAAATCAAGAAATTAATGTTACTATATTCTACCATCTTATCCTCTGGCCCCATTCACATTTTGCTAATTGTCTCATTTATGTCCATCACAGCAAAGTGATCCAATCCAGAATCACATATTACATTTAGTTGTCAAGTATCTTTAGTCTCCTTCATTCTGTAGAAGTGCCAGTCTTTCCTTGACTTTCATGACTGTGACACTTTTGAATGTTACAGGGACAGTCCTCCATTTGGGTATGTGGTGTTTCCTTGTGCTTAGAGTCAGGCTATGCATTTTTCATACAAATACCACAAAAGTAATGTTATGCTCTTTGCATGGCTGGTGTACATGATTTCTATTTGTCCCACTACAGATGATGTTTACTTGGATCACTTGATGAAATCCATTTTAATTTATTAGCTTTTTAACATACCTCTTAAATTTTGAAAATAGATGCTCTAGGAATGATAATACACATCCTTAATTTACACTGTCTACTAGAATTATTACTCTATCACTCCATGTAAAATGTAGAAGTTTTGAAGCTGTTTAGGTCCTTTATAAGCCACCCGCATCAGTTATATTGCAGTGTCATATGTCATTTGTATTACATCTACATACATTATAAAACCCATAAGAATATGCTACACTTTTTGCTTTAAACATTTGCTTTAAACATAAGGACATTAAAGAAAAAAGTCTTTTACATTTACCCAAATATTTACCATTTAATTGGTTTTCATTGTTTCCTGAAAATTAGTTTCCCTTTAGTATCATCTCCCTTCAGCCTGAAGAACATTTCTTATAGTAGTGCAGATATAATGGTGAAATTTTTTCTTAGTTTTCTATCTTAGAATTCTGGTTCAACATTTTTTTTTTTCTCTCAATACTTTAAAGATATTGTACTACTGTTTTCTGGCACAGATTGTTCCTGATAAGAAATCCACAGTAGTTTGTAACACTATTACTTTGTATACAATGTCAATTTCTACCCCCACACCCCGATGTTTCTGAGATTTTCTTTAGTTTTCAACAATTTGCTATTTTTTTTAAAGGAATTTTTTCTTTCTTTTTTTAAAATTAATTAACTTATTTTTGGCTGTGTTGGGTCTTCGTTGCTGTGCGCAGGCTTTCTCTAGTTGCGGAGAGCAGGGGCTACTCTTCGTTGCGGTGTGTGGGCTTCTCATTGCAGTGGCTTCTCTTGTTGTGGAGCATGGGCTCTAGGCACGTGGGCTTCAGTAGTTGTGGCACACGGGCTCAGCAGTTGTGGCTTGCGGGCTCTAGAGCGCAGGCTCAGTAGTTGTGGTGCACAGGCTTAGTTGCTCCGCGGCACGTGGGATTTTCCCGGACCAGGGATCAAACCCATGTCCCCTGCATTGGCAGGCGGACTCTTAACCACTGCGCCACCAGGGAAGTCCCCAACAATTTGCTATCATACACCTAGTTTTTTGTTTGTTTTGTATTAACCCTATTTGGGGTTTGCTAAGCTTTTTGAATCTATAAAGTACATATTTCATTCAATTTAGGAATTTTTCACCCATTATTTCTTCAAAAATATATTCTGTCCCATTCTCTCTTTCCTCTCCCTGTGGGACTCTATTACATATATTTAAAAAATTTGGATATTATCCCACAGGATCCTGAAGCACTGATGATTTTTTTTCAATATTTCTTGCTCTCTCTTTTTCAGATGGAACACTTTCTATTCATCTGTATCTTCGAGTTCACTGCTTATTTTCTCTGTTATTTTCATTCTATGAAATGAATGATTTCTATGATTTTTTTAACGTCAGATATTGTGTTTTTCAGTTCTAGAATTTCATTTACTTTCTTTTTATATTTTCTATTTTTTCTGCTGAAATTCCTATCTTTTCATTTGTTATAAGCAAGTTTTCCTTTGCCTCATTGAGATATTATAGCTGCCTTAAAGTCCTTATCTGATCATTCCATTTGAGTCTTCACAGTATTGACCTCCATTATCTTTTCCCTTGAGAATGGGTCACAGTTTTCTGCTTTTTCACATAACAAGTAATTTTGTACTTAATAAACCTCACCAAGGAGGTGAAAGACTTATACACTGAGAACTATAAAACATTAATAAAGGAAATTGAAGATGACTGAAAGAAATGGAAAGATATCCCATGCTCTTGGATTGAAGAATTAATATTGTAAAAATGGCCATACTACCCAAAGCAATCTACAGATTTAATGTGATCCCTACCAAATTACCCATGACCTTTTCCACAGTACTAGAACAAATAATCCTAAAATTCATATGGAACCATAAAAGACCCAGAATTGCCAAAGTAATCCTGAAGAAAAAGAACAAAGCAGGAGGCATAACCATCCCAGGCTTCAGACAATACTACAAAGCTACAGTAATCAAAACAGCATGGTATTAGCACAAAAACAGACATACAGATCAATGGAAGAGAATAGAGAGCCAAGAAATAAACCCACACACCTATGATCAATTAATCTTCAACAAAGGAGGCAAGAATATACAATGGGAAAAAGACAAACTCTTCAGCAAGTGGTGTTGGGGAAGTTGGACAGTCACATGTAAATCAATGAAGTTAGAACATGCCCTCTCACCACACACAAAAATAAACTCAAAATAGCTTAAAGACTTAAACATAAGACATGAGACCATAAAACTCCTAGAAGAGAACATAGGCAAAACATTCTCTGACATAAATTGTACCAAAGTTTTATTAGGTCAGTCTTCCCAGGCAATAGAAATAAAAACGAAAATAAACAAATGGACCCTAATCAAACTTACAAGCTTTTGCACAGCAAAGGAAACCATAAACAAAACTAAAAGATAGCCTACAGAATGGGAGAAAATATTGCAAATGATGCGACTCACAAGGGATTAATCTAAAAAATTTACAAACAGCTTGTGTGGTTCAATATCAGAAAAACAAAAACAATCCAATCAAAAAATGGGCATAGGGGCTTCCCTGGTGGCTCAGTGGTTAAGAATCCGCCTGCCAATGCAGAGGACATGGGTTTGAGCCCTGGTCCGGGAAGATCCCACATGCTACAACTAAGCCCTTGCGCCACAACTACTGAGCCTGCGCTCTAGAGCCCGCGAGCCACACCTACTGAAGCCCGCATGCCTAGAGCCCGAGCTCCGCAAAAAGAGAAGCCACCACAATGAGAAGCCCATGCACCTCAACAGAGAGTAGCCCGGCTCATGGCAACTAGAGAAAGCCACGTGCAGCAACGAAGACCCCAATGCAGCCCAAAATAAATAAATAAATAAATTTATTAAAAAAAAAAAAATGGGCATAAGACCTAAAGAGACATTTCTCCAAAGAAGAAATACAGACGGCCAATAGGCACATGAAAAGATGCTCAACATCACTAATTATTAGAGAAATGCAAATCAAAACTACAATGAGGTACCACCTCACACGTGTCAGAGTGGCTGTCATTAAAAAGTCTACAAATAACAAATGCTGGAGAGGGTGTGGAGAAAAGGGAACCTTCCTACACTGTTGGTGGGAATGTAAGTTGGCTCAGCCACTGTGGAAAACAGTATGGAGGTTCCTCAGAAAACTAAAAAATTACCATATGTTCCAGCAATCCTACTCCTGGGCATATATCCAGACAAAACTATATAACTCAAAAATATACATGCACCCCTATGTTTACAGCAGCACTATTCACAATAGCCAAGACATGGAAACAACCTAAATGTTCATTGACAGATGAATGGTTAAAGAAGAGGTGGTACATATATACAATGGAATATTACTCAGCCATAAAAAAGAATGAAATAATGCCATTTGCCTCAACATGGATGCAACTAGAGATTATCATACTAAGTGAAGTAAGTCAGAATGAGAGAGACAAATACCATATGATATCACTTATATGTAGAATCTAAAATGACACAAATGAACATATTTATAAAACAGAAACAGTCAGGGACATAGAGAATAGACTGGTGGTTGCCAAGGGGGAAGGAGGTGGGAGAGGGTTGGATTGGGAGTTGGGGATTAGCAGATGCGATCCGGTATATATAGGATGGATAAACAACAAGGTCCTACTGTATAGCACGAGGAACTATATTCAATATCCTGTAGTAAACCATAATGGAAAAGAATATGAACAAGAACGCATATATATATATACAACTGAGTCACTTTGCCATACAGCAGTAATTAACACAACATTGTAACTGTAATTCAACTATACCCAGACCAGGGATCGAACCCATGTCCCCTGCATTGGCAGACAGATTCTTAACCACTGCACCACCAGGGAAATCCCTCTTATTTAAATTCTATGGAGATTATTGGTAATTTTTCTTTAGCAGGACTTCATTCTGGTTAGATTCAGGCCAAAAGTTCCAACCAGCCTTCTGGGAGTCATATTTCAATGTTATTTCTGATTTCAAAAACCTCCAGAGTTTTATTCATATCTAGGCCATGTGTGAGCCACCCAGTAGCTAATCTTGGATTTGGGTCATAGTTTACTTCTCAAAGTCTGTGTATGCTGTTTGGACTCAGACCCACACTGAGGGCAAGACTGAGATTTCATAAGCAACTTTACGGGGTTACTTTGCTGATCTCTTCCCTCTCCCAATCTCCTCTGTACTTTAGTTCCTGGGGCTCCCCCCACTTTTTTTTTTTTTTAACCTCCCAGCTAGAAAGCTGAGGCTTTATGTGCCCTGCTCTACCATACACTTCCTATGAATATGCCCATCTGGGGCCAAGCAGTGGGAAGACAGAGAGAACAAAAGCAATGGGATTTACCACATCCTCTTGGGACCACAGCTCCTCTGATTGTACACGAAGGTTCCCTTTCCTCAGAATCTTAGGTGTCTGTGGGTTTGCCACTGCCACTGTTGCTACTGTTGCTGCTGCTGACACCCTCAGATTGTTTGAGAGCTGGTGTACAAGAAAACATAGAAAAAGAAAATGGAGTATTTTCTTAATTTTTGCTGGTCATTAGGAGACTCCCTTCCCACTCTTTGAGCCAAAATTAGGTTTTCTCTGGAGCTCTGTCTGCACAGATTCCCAATTCTGGGTTTTAAGCAGCCTTAAGCCCAAGTAGAGGGGCTACCAAAGGGGGAAAAAATGGGTAAACTCACTGTTGGTCTTGTGGTATGTTAAATTCTGGTCTTCTTCAATCTGACTGCTACTCAGAGTCCTCAAGTAGCTGGCCCATGCATTCAAATAGCTGGTCTATGCAGGTTTTATGGCTGCATTCGGTGGGGATAGGATGGAGTGTACTTACTCTAACTTACCCAGAGCCAGAACTTCCAAGGTAGCTTTTGATCAACTGTTTATCACTATGCTCACTTGAGGGTGACTTTTACGTGCTTCAAAATCCTAGGGCTTCAGGATGTGGACGGTGTGGGAGGGTATATGCGTTACGTGGGGGCAGTAGTTAAGTATGAAATCTCTGTATCTTCTGCTCAGTTTTGCTGTGAACTTCAGTTTGCTCTAAAAATAAAGTCTATTTAAAAAATGATGATCCTGGTGACAAGATGGCAGAGTAGGACATGAGCTCACATCTTCTTATGGAAACATCAAAATCAACTAATTGCTGAACAACCACTGACAGAAAAATGCTGGAACCACCAAAAAAGATACCCTACAACCAAAGACAAAGAAGAAACCACAATGAGACAGTAGAAGGGGCGCAATCGTGATAAAATCAAATCCCATACCCGCCGGGTGGGTGACCCACAAACTGGAAAATAATTATACCACAGAAGTTCTCCCACAGAAGTGAAAGTTCTGAGCCCTACATCAGGCTCCCTAGCTTGGGGGGCCTGGAAACAGGAGGAAGAGCCCCCAGAGAATTTGGCTTTGAAGGCCAGAGGGGTTTGATCACAGGAATTCTTCCACAGGACTGGGGGAAACAGAAACTCCACTCTTGGAGGGCACACACAAGGTCTTGTGTGCACCAGGACCCAGGGAAAAAAACTGGATAGCTATACGTAAAAAAAATGAAATTAGAACATTCTTCAACACCATACAAAAAAATAAACTCAAAATGGGATAAAGACCTAAATTTAGGATCAGATACTATAAAACTCTTAGAGGACAACATAGGCAGAATACTCTTTGACATAAATCACGGCAATATCTTCTTCAAGCCGTCTCCTAGAGTAATGGAAATAAGAACAAACAAACAAAAAAGCCAAATGGGACCTAATTAAACTCAAAAGCTTTTGCACAGCAAAAGAAACCATAAACAAAACAAAAAGACAACCTAGAGAATGGGAGAAAATATTTGCAAAAGATGTGACCAACAAGGGATTAATCTCCAAAATTTACAAACAGCTCATGTGGTTCAATACCAAAAAAACCAACAACCCAATCAAAAAATTGGCAGAAGACCTAAATAGACATCTCTCCAAAGAAGACAAACAGATGGCCAAGAGGCACATGAAAAGATGCTCAACATCACTAATTATTAGAGAAATGCAAATCAAAACCACCATGAGATATCACCTCACACCAGTCAGAAGTACCGTCATCAAAAAGTCTACAAACAATAAATGCTGGAGAGGGTGTGGAGAAAAGGGAACCCTCCTACACTGTTGGTGGGAATGTAAATTGGTACAACCACTATGGAGAACAGTATGGAGGTTCCTTAAAAAACTTTAAAGAGAGCTACCATATGATCTAGCAATCCCACTCCTGGGCATATATCCAGAGAAAAACATGGTTCGAAAGTATACATGCACCCCTGTTCACTGAAGCGCTGTTTACAATTGCCAAGACATGGAAGCAACCTAAATGTCCATTGACAGATGAATGGATAAAGGAAGTTGTGGTATATATATACACAATGGAATATTACTCAGCAATTAAAAAGAATGATATAATGTCCTTTGCAGCAACATGGATGGACCTGGATATTAACACACTAAGTGAAGTAAGTCAGAGAAAGACAAATATCATATGATATCACTTATATGTAGAATCTAAAAAAAAAAAAGTGATACAAATGAACTTATTTACAAAACAGAAACACACTCACAGACTTAGAAAATGAACATATGGTTATCCGGGTGGGGGGAGGGATAGATTGGGAGTTTGGTATTGACATGTACACACTGCTATATTTAAAATAGATAACCAACAAGGACCTACTGTATAGCACAGGAAACTCTGCTCAATATTCTGTAATAACCTGAATCGGAAAAGAATTTGAAAAAGAATAGATGTTTGTATATGTATAACTGAATCACTTTGCTGTACACCTGAAACTAACACAACATTGTTAATCAACTCTACTCCAATATAAAATAAATATTTAAAACATTTAAAACATAAAAATGAAAAAAGAAAAGTCCTAGGGGAATACTTCTCATGTATTCTACCATAGGTGACTCTGATGAAAATTTGAGAATATTGTTGGATATAGCATGGGTTCCTCAGAAAGCATTGCTGAGGCAGAGATATTTTGTATCAATTTATTAGGAAGTAAAGTTATGGGAAAGGAGAATGAAGCAGGTTAGGAGAGTGGCAATGCGAGGTGTTACTGAGCTGGCCGCTGCTAAGTGTGACTAATTGTTAGTCAAAGTAATCATCCCAGAAGCTATACATGGTGAGTCTCTAGACTGTCCATGATTGATGGGAAAAACAGAAAGAGGGAAGAATTTAATCACTAGTTCTTGTCTTCCACTTGTCAATGGTTCCCCTGCTGGCTTATGTGTGTTTTGGAATGGTAGGGGTGGGGGCATGGGAACAAAAATAGGGTGCTCTGCATCTACATATAGTTGGCTGGAGCCTACAAGCAGTGGCAGCTGAAACAAGAGATGGTGAGTCTGAGAGAATCTGAAATAGCTCATAAAATGTGTCTGAAATGATACATACCTTAAAAATTAAGAAATCCCTCAGATTACTGGCTTGGTTTGAGGCATGGAACTACAAAGTATTGTGGCCAAAAAAACCACAGGTCTTTTTTGGGCCAGGCTAGGTTGTGGCTGCTTAGGTATTGATTTCTTTGACACTTCCTGAAAAATTAAGCTGTTCAGAAGTTTCCAGGTGACCTTAACTGAACCATATGAAAGTGCTATCATTCAGCTGCTTTGGGCCTACAAAATGGCAATGCCATATGGTTCAATTAAATAGAATATGTTAAGACTTCCCATAGGGAACCCTAGGAACTGATATACTTGCTTAGAAAACACTTAGGACAGAAACCAGCAGAGAAAAGGATCTTAGGTGGTGAGTGGATATTCAAAACAAGAGTGACTAGGATGTGTAAAAAAGGAAGATGAAATGCATCAGCTTCCTCAATAAAGGATTATGGTAAAGACTCAAACATTCGAGACACAATTATTGCCCTTGCAAATCAAGGTTATGCACACGTCTCTAAAATAAGTACTGAGTCAAATTCTAGAATAATTTTGAGGGAAACAATTTTTCTAAATATAAGATAGTCTGTGAAGTGATTTACATTATTACGCAGAGCCATGTCAATCCCTAATGTGTTCACATTCTGGCTTCCAGGCTGTGACCTGGGTTTACTGGAATAAGCAAGTGTGCTATCAATTTTAGAGAGCCATCTACTCAGTGATAGCTACAAGGACTTGGAAGCAATCTGAAATCATGATTTTTCTGTGAGTTAGCCCAGATCTGAGTTTTGTCCAGGGCACCACTGAACCCTCCCACTCCATACTATTTTCTGTAAGAAGGAAGAGAAGGTAAGGATTTGGGTACGTCCTTTATAATTAGAGAGTTTACACTTGAGTTACACTATGAAAAATTTTTTCTGATTGTAGTTGATTAGAGGATTATCTTAATAAATGCATATATATTGATATTAACTTATGCCTTTTGAAGAACAATTTGAAGTAAGGCTAAAGAAAAAGAGATGAAAAAAATAAAAACTAACCATGAGTTAAGAGAATAACCTCAAAGTTTCCTTAGAATAAGACACTTAGCATGACGGTTTTTCATTTTATTATGAAGTGACCTTAGGATGTAGATACTCTTCCTCAGTTTTCTTCTGTAAGGTAGGATACATAAGACAGATATTTAAATAAATCTAATAAAAATAAAGATGTATTAAGTTAAATACAGAGTACTGTATAATCTTTAAATGCAAATAAAGTCTTTGTGGCACTAGTAATACTCTTATATTAAAAGGAAATACAATTGTAGGCTTCCTAGACAAAGTTGCTGCTTGAATCCTATTCTACTGTAGGGCAAGCCCTATTCCTATTCCTAAAAAAGACTAAGACCTCCTGATATGGAGGCGAAGCCTCAGAATTGTCCTGATCTCTTTAAGAAAGAACTATAGTCTATTTCTTAAGTTTATACCCATTTCCCATATAGACAAGTTCTGTGATAAGTATTGATATATCTGCTTGTTACATCTGAAGGTCTAATTAGTAGAAAAATACTGCCTCTTGCCTTTATAGAGACCAACACACTTTTTAATCAGCAAACATAGCATTACTATTTAAAAAATAGTTCTGTATTAGACGTATTTCGAATTAGAAAAACAAATTTTAACATTAACAAGATACCATGTTGATACAGAGTCTTGGAAATCATTTTATTTGTTCTTAAGAAATTTTGTCCTGCTACGAATAAATGAAATAAAATTAGTCACAGTATGGGGGTTTTACAGTGTAAAAACGGATAAGTGATATTTTGTGAATCTATAAATTAAGCTCACGGAATTAGTGGACAGTACTTAATACACTAATAATGCAGCATCTAAAAAATGCAGTAAAAACTCTATCAGGTAGACAATAAAGTTTCCAGAAATGGCAAGAACTGATGTATCACATTTAAGAGCATCACAAAAACAAACAAAATAAAAAACCCTACAACACAGAAAGGATAACGTATCTGTAAGATATATCTATAAACCTTCCCAAGAAAGCCCTGGGGTAATAGTTAGTGATCACTAAAATGAGTGAAGTGAGAGCTTCCTATGACCTTAGGATGGTGCATTCTGATATACACACACACGCACACACTGAGCCTAAGAAAATAGAGCTTAATGTGAAATTGGCTTTAACTCCAACATTAATGATTACTTTCAATTAGAGGAAATGTAAACCTATCTCAGTAATGTTTTACTGTAACATTGTAACATTTCATTAAATAATTGGACGAGTTTATAAAGTTTTCCAAAAGAGAATGACACACACACACACACACACACACACACACACACACACATACACACTGATTTCTGGGCCTAGGCCTTTATGGATATATGTTATTCCAATAGTCAAATGGCAAAAATTTAGAACACTGAGGCAAAGCCATAAAATATTTGCAATTAAGAAAATATTTTTAGCTATAGTTGTTACTTGGGGTCACAACTTAAAATGCATATCCACACATTGGATTATTAATGTGTCTACATTTTACCACGTTTCAAGACTGTCAACACTAGTTGTCAGTTAACTCAAAATATTGGTAAAAGTCACTGAGAAATCTGGAAGACCAAGCCAGATGCTTGGGGATAATCTGTGTGTGATTAAACTTTGAAACATTTACATGTCTGATGTTTCACAATCAGCCCCATCTGTTGCCACCCATTTAAAGAAAAAGAAGGAAAAAGACATCAGAGGGACAAGACATCAATATAACTGGGGGGGGGGGGGGAGGATTTCAATGAGCATTACTTTTCAGCTATTTGCATCTAATTTTTCATCTTTAATATAATTATTTAAGAAAGAAGTAATTTTAAATTGTTCTATTCCATTTTAGAATGCTCTTTAGCTTTTCAAGAAACCTTGTAGAGGTTAAGAACACAAATTCTGGAGCCAGATAGTCTAGACTCAAAATCTGGGGTCTTCTGTTTATTTGCAATGGGACCGTAGGCAAGTTACTTAACCTCCTTTGCCTCACTTTCATCATCTAAGATAGGGGTCGGCAAAGTTTTTATGTAAAGCCCCAGACAGTAAATAATTTCATGCTCTGTGGGCCACGTACTGTATCTGTTGCCTTTTTTTTTTTTAAATAACGCTTTAAAAATGTAAAACCATTATTAGTTCAAGGGCCATACAAAGACAGATTAGTAGTTTGTTGACCCGTGACCTACATAATAGAGATAATAGCGCCTACCTCATAGAGTTGTTATGATGATTTTTTTGAATTTTATTTATTTTTTTATACAGCAGGTTCTTATTAGTTATCCATTTTATACATATTATATTATGACGATTAAATGAATTAATATACATATGTAAAATGCTTAGAAAGTGCCTGGCACATAGTAAAAACCACAAAAATGTTAATTATTACTACTATATTTCTAACCATATTTTATTTTCAAAGTACCTCCTATTCCTCTATGACTTCTAGCATTACTTGGTGACTTGAAATTTGGTGAAGAATTAAATTTGTCCTTTTTGGTTTATTCTAAATCACCAGAGAAAAGCTTAATACTATATGTTCATGAAGCTGCCAAGTGTGGCATTAAAATCGAATGATCAGAGGGAAGAATCAGTAATGGTCCTGAGGCAGTTCCTTGCAAACCCCAGAAGGAACATCCTTAATGAGAAAGATTCACAATAA
Organism: Balaenoptera ricei; assembly: GCF_028023285.1. Lineage (NCBI taxonomy): Eukaryota > Metazoa > Chordata > Mammalia > Artiodactyla > Balaenopteridae > Balaenoptera > Balaenoptera ricei. The sequence continues at coordinate 115,882,517 of NC_082642.1, forward strand.
AAATGTAATAAATAAGTTACTTGAAACATTCAATTAAACACAATAACCATTTCTCAGTCAAAGTATTTCCTTCCAGTCACAGAAATGAACAAACCCATTTTAACATCTGTTTAAGTGAGCATTTAATATTGGTTTTATTTATTTTTTAACTAAGAAGCAAGAAGGAAAACTCAGAAAGCAAATCAGTTAAAATGCTACAGTATTTTAATGTACCAGAGTTACATGCAGAATGTATTTGCCTTAAGTTTTCTCTAGAGTAACTACATATATTTATGGAAATCACAATACGGTGGGAAAAAAATAACTTAAGTAATCAGAAGGCAATTCATAATTTTTAGCAGACAACCTATAAATGAAAAATATATACAACTCAGCTCTTTTGTGATTTATAAGGCACAGGCTGAATAGGGCCACATTATAAATATTTAAATGCAAAAACATACAATAGGCTAACTTTTGAACAATTTATGAGGTGTCACATTGAAATGTGGAGCTTAATGAATTAAACTTTGTTAACACAGTGATGTCTAAACATAAAAAAACACTTGCTTGAGCTTTAATGCAATAAATTTTAATTGCATAATATGTTAAATACAAATGCAATAACCTCAGTGTATACACACATGGCGTGCTGTGACCACTGTAGCCCAACTTGCTTCTACATAATCTTTACATAAAAATGTAGAGTACAAATGGATGTTTATACACTATAAACTAGATCTGGAGATCATGAAAACAAAGGAAGCAGTTAGTAAGCTCTCTTCTACATATTTGCATAGGTGTGAATTACTGTAGTTTGTGGAATACTAATTTAGCATCAACAAATCAACATAATTTCAAGAATTATTTTTTTCATAGTCATTCCTGCCCAGAGTTTAAATTTTGAAGTGTTAATAGACTTAAAACAAGCAAAAAGAAAAAAACAGCAGTCCCTTGTCCCTGACCTCCAGCACCCCAATCCTGGTCTCCCACCCCAGTAAGAGATTTTTCCCATCCTTTTAGCTATTCTTATGGCAGATACCTCTATATTTCTAAAATCAGTAATACTCTTAGCTCTTGAATCATCCATTTTAAACAGATTGTTTGGTTCTGAATCCCAGCACCACCATTTACTAGCTCTGTGACCTTAAACAACCTTTTTTTAGGCCTCAGTTTCCTTGTCTATAAAACAAACACTAGAATCTACTACATAAGGCTATTATGAGGATTATATCATGCAAAATCCCATACATATAATAATATCTTGCTCAAAATATAGTGATAGCTTTTATTATTGTTATTGTTACCTTATGGTAGATGAGGATTTGAATTCTCTTAAAACACCCCTTTCTCCATCCTCCTAAAATAGTTACAGCATATTAGGTTTTTTTTGTTGAATTACAGTGTTTTCATCTTCATGTCTTTTTTATATTTGAGGCAGCTCTAGATTAATGAGACTCACTTTGTATCTTCATCAAAACAATTTATGAGAGGCTGGCAACCTAGCTAAAATGCTGGATCACTGGAATATTCTGGATAACTTTCAATATGCCAAATTCAAAATCACTGGGATTTCTGGACTAAGAGAAACTGAATTACAGAACTTTTACTGTAGTTTTAAAATTATTTTATTCAAATCTCTGTGAAACATACCACTACTGTAATTATCATAATACACCTTTATTACTCACTTACCTTTTGTCTTCTGTTTTTATCATTTTCACAGCTAATGATATTTATGATGTTACACATTATATATTACAGTTTTTCTTTATATGTAATATTTTTTAGGATTTACACCATTGCTCTATCCACTGTTTCCCAGTGATTAATTAAAAATGAAAGCTTCTATTTAGAGTTTACAATTATAAGCAGTCTCTAAGTTGTGAGAAGTAACACAATTTGCATACAGTAGATGGCAGAGATATGTTTAAAATTCTAAAAAACATTTTTGTAGCAGTTTATGCTCAGGAAAAACACAGTTGGTGAGTCACAGTCTATTTTAACAAAGTACTGCAGTAAACTGGAGACATTTTAAAGGAAGAAAGAATAAGTCAGTTGTAATAATTATGAAGAATCACATTAATTCATTTTTATACCTCTTAATCTTAAAATGCAATATTTTCAGTCAGCCAATGAAATAAAATTAGATACTCTGAATGAAAAGATTCTCAAATTCTCCCTCATTAAATTTTAAGCTCTCTGAGGATTAGGAATACGTTTTGTTTACCTTGTATCACCATTGCCTAGGACAATGCTAAACTAGTAATAGGTACAGAGATGTTTCATTTATTTATTCAGTGTTTTATTCACTGAACAAATAAATTCAGCTTAACTTGGTCTCAGGTAATTTACAAATGTTTGACAGTAAAACACAAAATACCATATTAACACAGCATTATTCTTTTCAGCATATAAAGCACACTAGTTTGTATATTATATTTTATGTTTTATTGATGGTGACATATAGCAAAACTTTAATATATATTAATTACCCATGGTCCCTTATAAATATTTACAAGTTCTTTTTCACAAGCACAATCATACTACAAAGTCATATCATAAGCTAAGTTTTTAGAAGACAATTAAAAAAATAAAATGCATTAAAGATATCATAAATCAAGATGAGATACTGAGATAACTCTGACTTTACACATTCTAATTACAATCAAATGTAGACCTTTCAAGAAGTTGATAATTCTGGGGAGGGAGACCTTCAGGAAACATTTAGTTTTCATATAATTAATGGCCAGATTAGCATCCCTGAAGTCTTATGTTCTTAAAAACCTCATTCAGAGTCCATAAATGCAAGCAGAAGATTATCAAGTATTCTTAGATGTAAAAACAACTTTCAAAAAATTTAAAGTATTCAGTGTGCCTTAATATATATTCCTTGAATTGAAAATTGTTGAGGTTTCCAAATACTATCTTTTCATGTCTTCACAGCCTGGATCTGATCTGATAATAAAAACCAAATAAAAAATAATCAGTCTCTACAGGGCAAAACCCATTCTCTAAAGTAATCCAAGACATATCTATAAGAACATGGTAGAAACCTATGTATACACGTTTTTCTTTTTAAAAGCACAATTCACACTATAGTTTTTATTTCTGTCGTTGTACGTGCACCTAATTAAAATCAACTAGTTCTACAAGGCTTGTATTAAAAAAAGCAGTCCCTTGCCTCATCCCCTTTCTCCTTTCACAGACAACTACTTTCAACTCCCTTTTAGGTGATTACCTGTGTACCTCTAAATAATATTCTTTTATTATTACTTCTTGAAATATCAGTTCCTTCAATGTAATAAGGGGCTTCAGTTCTCACACACTTGTACACCGTTCTTCTGCCACGCTCATCATGTGACCAATACTCCCATTTTCCTAACACAGTAATGTAGTCATCAATAGGATGACTATGTGAATGCTGTTCACAGCTGAAACGAGTGATATACCCCAGTTACTTTTCCCTCTTCTACTACATTTTGTTTTCCCTGCAGTTATTGTTCTTCATCCCCAACCCTGCCTTAGGTTTTTTTTTAAAATGTACTTAACATTAATTCAATCCCACTACCCTCACCCTGTTTCAACCTTTACTATTATGAAGCATACTACACAGTCGATCAATTTCACTTTCTTGAAGAACTCTCCCTTAGTCTTGTGCAAAACTATTTAATCTGAACCAGTTGTTCTCCATGTTTGCCCAGTTATTTTCATATGAGATCTTTCATTATCACTCTAGGATCTCCACTATCATCCTAGGGATTCCTTCCCAACTCTCTTGTGCAGATTTTCCTATTTCCCTTATTTTTCCTTGTTGGTTTATTCTTTTGTTTTTGATAAGTACACCTCAGTGGCTACCTTAGTAAATGGTATAGAAAGTGAACTCTTGAGACTTTACATGGCTGAAGATGTCTTAATTATACAGTTATAATACACTGATACTGCTGGCGAATATTATTTTCTCCTTAGATTCTTCCAGGCATTGCTTCCAAGTGTTGCTGGTGAGAAGTCTGTTGCTACTTTGTTTCCTTATCCTCTAGATGAAACCTCTTATTTTCTTCTCAGGAAACTTGTAGAATCTTCACTGTCTTCCAGTGTTGATTTTAATAATGATGCACCTTGGTGTGGGAATATTTTCATCCACTGCATTGGGCTCTCAAGGGGCCTTGCAACTAAAAACTCATCATTTGGTTCTGGAAAATACTGTTTGATGATTTATTTGATGACTTTCTCCCCTCTATTTTCTCTGTTCTCTCTTTTAGAACTTCTTATTAGGTTATTGAGCCTCCTAAAATGACTCCTTACTTTATCTTTTCTTTCCATTCTTTGTCTTTTTTGCACCTTCTGAGAGATTGTCTCTTTTTTATCTTCTTTTTATTGAGTTTTCCATTTCTACTATTCTATTATTATTTTCCAAGAACTCATTTTTTTGGTTCTTTGTTCTTTTTCAAGTAGTATTCTTGTCATATTCATGAAAGTAATACATTCTCTCTTATCTCTGTGAAGCTACTCTAATAGTTTTTTGAAATGTTCCCCCTAAATAGTCTTCTTCTAATCTGCTTTTTCTGTTTACATTCCATAATTCTAATGTTTTGATCTTCAAATACTTGGTGATCTTTTGCTATCTTCTCATATGTATGAGTGAACACAATAAAGCTGATTGGAATTTTGTTACATGTGTGAGGCTTGTCAAAAGTGATCTTCAGTCTAGTGTATCTAGCTAAGCCATTTCCTTGAGGATTTCTGATGTTAATACCTTTAGGTCTTTTCTCTTAGTTTGTTCTGACTCCTCAAAGTTGACTTGCTATCTCCTACCTATTGCCAGTGTCTTCTAGGAGAAATAGGAGAAGGCAGAAGACGGTTATAACCTCCAGTATGAAACTTTCCGTTGCTCCTCATTTTCAGTTCAGCATGCCAACATACACTTGTGCTTGGTGTTCTCCAGTCCAGGGATACTATTTGACTCTCTGCAAAGAATGAAACTTCAATCTGCTTTTGGGGCAAGGATGTATAACTGTCTTCTCCCTTCCGTCTCTCCTCATCCTTATTTCCAATTTCCTTCAATTTCTGAGCCTTTGAGGGGATTTGCAGTGTAAATTAGGATGCTTTCCAGCTTTCTCCAGTGCTAGCTTAGAATTCCACTTTCTCAGGTCTGTTAAGTTATGCAACATTCATCAGATATTTGGCTTCCAAAATTTGGTTGCCATTTTTTGTCGCTCCCATTCTTTTTGGGTTAAATGGCTTTAAACAAAAGTCTCTTTACTGTTAGTGAGATCTGAAGAGGGGATGAAACTAAGTGTGTGTTCAATCCTCGGTCTTTCATTGGAATACTCATATGCATAGTTTATAAAGTTCTTATATTAAAACCTGGAAGCATTATTAACTTTTCACATACAGATAAAGAGATACAATGAATAAGTTTCATTAGTCATGTGAGACGATTTCTGTTTATAAATATCTCTCTTTACCTCTGCAATGGTTCCTGTATATTCTCTGGTGGTTTTAAAAAATATTTCATAGTCTACTCATGGGTTCTTGTCTTTGGGCTGTAATGCATAGGTAATTATTGAGAATCCTTCCAAAAGAGAGTGGAATCATGGCACAAAATGTGTCATTTAATGTTTTATCCCCAATTTTTCAAACTTAAACTTAAAATAATAAGATTAAATTGGTCCAAAATGAACCAGAGGCCTTCTGGTTTATCATGCTAGGAAATTTCAGAATTTTGCAAGGAAAATGAAGAGATATAAGTTCAGAACATCTTTCACAGATTTACGGAAAAACTTTTGGCTAATAAGTTAACAGTTTTAGGCACAGACTAGTCTACTATATTTACTGCTACCTATTTTGCAATATAGGTTTCCCCCTCTTTTCAAATCCAGAGAGACAGTTAGGAGCAACAAAAATGTAAACTATTTACTGTTACACAGAAATTATGAACAAAGGATCTCCTACTCAAAACCAAACTGATATACTTTTAAACCTACATACTAAGTTTCCTCCTCTACTAAATACAGAAGTTAGGTAAAAGGGTAAATTTAACATTTTTTGAGTGCTTTCTTATGGTAGGCACTTTAACACATACAGTATTTCATTTAATCTGTATGGCAATTTTTGAAATTTTATTTTTTAATTTTACAGATGAAGAAAATTATTTTTATAAGATAATTAGAGACATTAGTTAATAATTAATAAGTAGTGGAATAAATCTGCTAGACTTGAAAGCCCAAGTGCTTTTTACTACTATTCCACGCTGCCCACATAAAATGGGGATACTACTACTTACTTTGCAGAGAATTGTTGTAAAGGTTACATAAAATAATATGGTAACACAAGGGCACAAAAATTTTTCCAATAAAGTATCCTTCTTACAAAGACTTGGGAGGTAAGATGCAAAGATAATGGATCAGAAAAGTCAAAGACACAAAAATTAGGTAAGACCAGAGTTGGTCAAGTGGCACTGTGATGTTGGGTCGTTACTGACACCTAGTGGCCTCATTGTTACAGACAAAATAACCGCCCCCACCCACGCCACCAAAAAAAAAACAGAGAGAGAGATCTACAATTTAAAATCCAGATGACCATTCAACCTATTTTCAGTAAGTACTGTGCTTTGAATTACTATATTATGAGCAATTGTGGGGTTTCCATCCATGCTATATCTCCACTGTGAACAATAATAAGCACTTGTAAAATAAGAAATAAAGGCTGAAAATATGCTTCTAGTGTCTTCTCTGTAATGTTCCTCTGTAACCTATCTGTTTTATGTGGGAATCAGTCCCAGAGTGGTCACTCTGACCACTTCTTTGCACAGTCTAGGAAATGAAGTCGGTGTGTTCACAGAAAAATCCCACTAGCTCTTCTGAGAACTACTAGAGGTTCTCAGTTAAGTTTCACTTAATTGTAAAATATAACTAGAAGGTTCTTTGCAGTTTAATGGTAAATGTCATGATGACAACACAAAAGGGAAAAAAATACAATGGTCTGTGCAGTTAACTAAAACACCACATCTTACTAATAACACATAGAAATATTTATCAGATGTACATTTAGTACTTTGAACCAAAGAAATACTATGTCTCTTTATGTATGGACAAGCAGGCTACTCTTAGGTCCACTATGACATACAGAAGAGAAAAAAAAAAACAGAAATAACTGGAATTAAAAGGGTTGTGTAGAAGAAATTAAATTTATAGCCACAAGACTACAGCTAGAATTTATAATCTCTTGTTATTCACCCTTGTTCAGGACAGGGAGATTCCTAATAGAAATCATCCTCAATTGTCTTGCTCAAAAACGGGAATTTTTTGGCCTGACCTTCAAGGGTCCTGTAATAAGAAGGACCTATAGAACTTGGTTTCATTCACATTCACATTTTGTTGCTCTCTGTGGGTCACTGTGCTTCAATCCATTCCTGTGTCTAGTAGACAATATAACCTTAGGAAAAATGATATATCTTAATTCATGATAGCTATTGTGATGAATAACAAATAGAACTGTGATTACAAAACATTAATAGAATACCAGTATATATAATACTAAATATGAGTATTAAAAGTTGTAAAAACACGCCATGAATAAATGGAGCTATATATGGAGTCTATAGTATGATTCTTGAATGATATATGTCATGAAGATTTATTTTTAGTTATTGACAGTAAGGTCTAAAATTTGTCCCAAACTTCAAATGTGCTTCTATTACTAGATCTGACAGAAATTTGTTGCCATAAATTAAAATTATTTTCTAGAGATGTCATGTATGTTGATGTAAGCACTTTATTTAAATAAATCCTTTATAAAAATGTAATTGAAGTAAATGGAGCAAGGTATTGGATACTTACTGTATTGTTTTTTCTGATAGCAGAAATAAATGGAAACAAGAGGAAGAAAGGCAGTGATATAATAAAAATAAAATGTAAAAAAGGAAAGAAAACGTGAATGGAAGGGAAACAAAGGCTGAAGATGCACAGTATTTTGTGATGTACCTTGAAGCCAGTCTACACCTTCTTGCAATCCTTCTCCTTTTATGGCATCACTAGCACTGCAATAAAATCCATAAAAAAATCCATTTCATTACATCATAAAACTACAAGAATAAATAATTACAATTTTGCCATATAGCAAATTAATATATTCTACTAACATGTCTGAGCAAAACTGGCTAAGCACTGAAACTGAATATATATAGGATATAAAAGTCTAAGTGTTCAGGAGCAAGACATGAGAAAATTATTCATAGTTTATATGGACATTTGGAAAAGTGTATCACTAAAAAGTTACTATTCTAGGAATATTACTCAGACTGGCATTAACGAAACATACACTTTAAGTTATTGTCGCAGTAGCGGCAAAGTGTTATAGAATACGCCACCCTACCAGCCCCAATGATTCAACAGCATTTATTTATTAGAAATGCTATACTTAGGTTGTAATTTCGCCATAGGATGGAGTGACTTTATTTGACATGAAGTTTGATATCTAAAAGGCATAAACCTGTAATTGTAACTTTGGTAAACTGGTAGAATAAAAAAATACCAGGAGATTTCAACCATAGTTTTTTATTTATTGGCTTCAAAAACCTGGATAGGTTGTTTAACTCTTCCACCTTCAGTTTCTGCCTCTGTAAAATGGGGGAATATCACCACTGGCCTCAGGTGATTATTGTAAGAATTAAATATTTGAGATATGGATATAAAACACTGAACACAGGGTCTTTTCATTGTCTTTCCATTCTTGAGAGTAAACCTAAATCCTTACTGTGACATTATTTTATAAATAATAAAAAGTTATATAAACTAAAATAATAAAATGCAGAAGATTTTTAGGGTATCAAGTAATCCTTTTCAAAGACTCAGACTAATAGCTTCTCATACATGTTCTGATATAGTTATTTCCTTTCAAAATATAATCGTATAATAACAATTAGTATACATAATTAGACTTTCTGAATGATTAGGGTTCCTTTTAGTGTGCTGAAGCATGATTTTAAAATGTACTCAATTACCTTAAAGCTGTTAATTGGATTCTAATCAAAACAGAAATTATTTCCAAGGAATTACTTGTTAGACTAAGAATATGACTTATCATAGAATTATTTTAAAATAGGAAGACAGAAACAAACAGCATGAGATACACAATTATTCAAAGCAAACTATGGATTACCTATATTAATGGCAAAACATCAGTAACTGAAATACTTATATCAAGTAAGATCAATGTATTGATTTTATCACAAACTTCTAGTCCCAAACAAGAGTACAGTACCATGAAGAAATCCTTCCCCTTTGGTGGAGGTGCCACTACCCTACTAAAAACCCTGCATATTTTCCTAATAATTCCCAAATGTTTAAATTCTACCTTTCCTTTCAAATAAATCATAAGACTTGTAATTGGAATAAAAGCCAAAGTCTTTACTATTTCCTACAAGACCCTTGTGACATGGCCCTTGGTTATTTCTCAGTGGCCTCATCTACAATTTCCCCCTAGATCTCTCTGTTCCAGCCAGCGTGGACTTCTTGCTGTTCCTAGAAAACACCGGGCACATTCTCATCCAAGAGCCTTTTCACTTGCTGGCCTCTCTATCTGGTAAGTTATTCCTCTAAACCTTTGTGTGAATTGTTCCCTGACTTCAATTAGATCTCAGATAGTTAAAAAGCAAGATAGTTAAAAAGCAAATACGTACATACACCACACCAGGGACTTAGTCAAAGAACACACTGGAAGAACAATCAGACCTGAAAATCAGAGTTGACTCTATGTTTAGTACACTGGTCAAAAATAAACCAAAAAATTTTTCCTTTAATTTTCCAGACTATACTTCTCTATGAGCTCTTCTTTACTGACCAAATTTACTTGTACCTAAGACAAGAGAGATGCAATATTTTATCTCTGTATCACTGAGTGCTACTTTCTTTCTCTAAAATTAATGGATAAATGTATTTTTAATTTCATACATGCTTTAAAAACATTGCAAAAGATAAAAAACAAACTTAACAAGTGAAACACTAATTGGAACTTCGTGAGATGTCCAGTTTGAATTAAGGAGAAGTCAAAATTTTAGATAAATTCAAAAGAAAAACTTGGTATTCTTCTATAAGTTGTGTAATATAGAAACTGGCAATATGTTATAAGTCCATATCCTTTTAGCATCAGGTATTACTTTTTTCTCTCACTAAAAAGTATTCAGATGTCACAATAAATCTGTTAAAATTCAATTACTAATTATTTTAAGTAGAAAGAGATTTTTCAATTTGTAAAATTAATTTCTACTTTGAAATTAAGAGGACTGCATCTTTTACTAATTAGACCCATGTTTTGAATGTTGTACTTTCTATCAAAGCAATCACAACACTTAATGCAAAAATTAAAAATTATTCTACTTCAGATGTTATCAATTTAAGTATGATATACAAAAATACAAAGGTTCTATCTTAAGATATTTCTCTACCCCAAGTCCCTCCTTTCTTCACCAACCAAATACCACAAAACCTCAAATTCCAACTCAAGAATCATTTAGTAAACACTGACTTTTCCTCTGATTTCCAAAGTAAGGAGGGTTTTACTTGAGATATGCAGCCTTGGGTACAGAAAAATTTCAAGGGCTTTCTCAAGCTCTTCTCTTTTCAGCACCAAGGTTAGCTCTTAAAGTTCTTCTCTGAGCTCTACCACTTCCTTGTTTTGTGTTCAGCCTTTCTCTATAGATATCTTCTTATAAAAAGGGGGAAAATGGCAAGAGAAGGATATCTTCCAGCACGGAGAGGTAAGCAGGTGGATAGAAGGAAGGTTAATTTAACATAAGGTAGTGGTACGCTTTAAAATATTAATATATAACTTGTGGTTACCCTTGTTAGAATATTTTGTTAGAAAGGCACACTGGAGTTAAATATATTAGTAAGAAACTGCTTTCCAAATAAACAAAGTATAATAATTTCAGACACTAATTATTTAAGAGTTCAACCTTATTAGTATGTCCAAATAAGATTAATTTTTGCATTTCTATTTATTCATATCAACAAATACTTATTGTGTATCTACTAAGTAGCAGGTACCATTACTATTCTGGGGGTTACAGAGTAAACAAAATCAATGAAATCCCAGCTCTCATGGTACTAATGCACTAGTGTAGGAAGACAGACTATAAAACAAAAAAGAAAAGAAGAAGGGGTCATATGGCAATACAAAAGTAAAGCAAAGTAAGGGAAAAACAAGAGACGGGGGTAAGGTATAGTGATGTTTCAGAGTTATTAAGAGAGGTCTCCTTCCTGAAGGAAGTGAAATAACAAGCAGGAAAATTATTTTAAAGAATGATTCCGACAAAGGGAGTAACGAGTACCAACACCTTGAGGTGGGACTGTGGTTGGCTGATTCAATGTGCAGAAGGAAATCAGTGTGGTTGAAGTTGGGTGAGTAAGTGGGTTAAGTTGTTCTTTTAAAGAGTTGTTTTTATTTGTCTAGCCCTGAAAAGATTTGAAAAGGTTTTAACAGTAATATATTAATGAATACCTGCAAGCCACAATTCTATAAAACAAAACCTTTACCTTACATCCTACCACTTGTAAAGTGAGCTTGGAAAAAAACCTAAAAGTTTGGAGATTTTTTTCAGAATGATAAAATGAAAAGTAAATATAAAACTTTACCAAATATGCCATGGTTTATCTTTGATGTTCTCTAAACACAGCAATTGAGACACTTTTACAGATGTCACTGCATCTCTAAGATCCATTTTGTTCGCAAAGAATAAGATTGGTATTCGGCGGTGCTTAATATCTAAAAGAGAAAATAAGACTATCATCACATTTCCAGCTTTTTGGGTTACTTTCTCCCTAATCCTTAAAACTGTAATCCACTGAAATTGTTTTCCAATCACTTCTTCCCATATCATACATACATAAACATTTAAAGACATATACTGTGAAGCATGTAGTTGAGTGACAGGAGAATTTTAAAAATACCTTTTCCTAAGACTATCTGCCCTCTGGTTGAAACTGTAAACCAAAGATGGATGAGGTGGGAGTGGGGGACTCATTAAACAGTTACTGAACAGCACCTAGAAAAGGGTCAAACATTTTGGGTTTCATTTTTACTGTCAACAAAAAGGAGGCCAACTTCAAACAGAAGTAGAAGGAGTATAAAATGGATCCTGGTTTTATATTTTAGTTGCAGCATTATAAGTAACCTAGATACTTTAACAAGATGTTTTTACCTTGTTACAATTTTGGAAGCATTTTTTTTACTTTTGAATACATAATACATTTAAACAGTTCAAAATTCAGAAGAGACAAAATTGTACGCAGCAAAAGAATCTCCTCCCTCCCACCTTTGTCCTAGTCTATACACCTGTCCTCCCTGGAAGAGGCAACGCATATCATCATCTGTTTCTTGGCATCTTTTTATGAATATTTTACATATTTGCAAACAATTATTGTATATTATTCTTACAGCAGACTATTCTCACTATTTTACACCTTCTGCTTTTCACTTAATTTCATAGCTTGGAGATTGTCCCATATCAGTACATACAGAGCAGTTTCATCATTATTTTAACAGTTGTGAATGTCCTGTCTTTCAGTACTACGTATCACAATTTATTTATCTAGTACCCAACTGAGATATATTTGTGTTGTTACCAATATTTACAACTATAAGCAATGTTATAATGAATAGATTTGTACATACAAAAATTTGTACAGGGGCCAGAACATCTATAGGATAAATTTGAGAAGTGGAATTGCTGGGTCAAAGGATATGTAAATTTCTATTTTTAAAAATTCTCCCATAGTTTCTTCTACTGCTGTAATAGTGTAATTTTTATATTTAAATATTTAGTCCAGCTGGAATTTATCCTGGAGCAGAGAATTTCAGAGTAGATAAAAAAGTAAGATATGAAGTTTACAAGAAGCACACTTTGAACATAAGGACACAAACAAGTTGAAAGTAAAAGACTTGCAAAACATATTATGCGTATGCTTAAGTGTAAGAAAGCTGGCATGGCTACACCAACATCAGACAAAGTAGTACTCAAGACAAAGGGTACTAGCAAAGAAAAAGAAAGGCATTTAAAAATTATAAAAAGGTGAATCAATCAAGAAAACAGAACAATTTTAAGTGTGTATCTAATAGACAAGCTTCCAAATACATAAAGCAAAATTTGAGAGTATTAAAGGGAAAATCAAATAAATTCACAATCATAGTGGACACTTCAACACCCCTCTTTTAGAAAATGATAGACAAGTAGACAAAAAAAAAAATCAATAAGATTGTGGGAGATGTGTGATTGTTTTCCACAGGACTGAATGAGGAAGCAACTTTGGGTGGCGTCTGTGGGAGGAAAAGGCTCCACACCCCCTGACATCTGATGCCTGGCTGTGCTGCTCCCTGTCCCAGATGATTATCTTAAACCACAGCACAGAGCCTTCATTTCCCAGACAGTCCCCAGGCAGTTTATTCTCTACTCTCTCAGGTGCAAGACGGAGTTCACTTCCTCTCATGGGCACACCAAAATCACAACTGTTTGCAGAATAGCCATCAATGAAAAAGACCAGAACATATCAGAAAGGATATTCTACAACTAAATATATAAAGAAGGGATCACAATGCGATGGGTAGGAGGGGTGGAGTCGAGATATAGTCAAATCCCATACCCCTGGGTAGGCGAGCCACAAATGAGTGAATAATTATAACTGCAGAGGTTCTCCCAAAGGAGGGACAGATCTGAGCCCCATGCTAGGCACCTGAGCCCAGGGGTCCTGCACTGGGAAGATGAATCCCCAGAGCATTTGTCTTTGAAGGCCAGCAGGGCTCACTTTTGGGAGACCCAGAGAACTGGGGGAAATAGAGACTTCACTCTTAAAGGGTGCACACAAACTCTCATGGGCTTCAGGACTCTGGGAAGAAGCAGTAATTTGATAGGAACCTGGGTCAGACCTACTTGCTGATCTTGGAGAGGTAAAGCTCACCCTGGGGACAAAGACACTGGAGGCAGCCATTTTGCGGAACTTGTTGTACCACGTGGACACTGGTGCCAGTAAGCTCATTTTGGAATCTTTCTCTAGCTTATCCCAGCCTTGCCCTGGCCAGACCCTGCTCTGGAACTGGCTGGGCCCTGGCCCTGCCCACTAGCAGGTGAACACAAGCTTCAAGACACCCTGGGCCCCATATCCAACTGTGTCAGGAACTGGTCCCCCCCCCCCCCCCACCACCAGTGACTCAACACCTGCTCTGGGACCCCTGGGCCCTGCAACCAGAACCCAGGGCTTGGCTCTGCCTGCCAGTAGGCCAGCACTAGCTCCAGGACGTGGCCTCAGCCATCAGTGGGCAGGCAACAGCCCCAGGGTCTCCTGGACCCTGACTCCACCCACCAGTAAACCAGCTGTAGCCCTAGGGCCTCTTGAGTTTATGCAGTCAGCTACCTTGAGAGCTGATCCTGCCAACCAGTGGCCATCAGCCTCCACACAAAGCAGGACCTGGCAACCAATGAACCAGGAGCCAACCAGGCCTACCAAACTACCCACACAGTTAGCCCAACACAACAGAAGGACCCATACAGCCTCATAGAGGGGGAACCCCTAGAGCATATAGCTCTGGTGACAAGAGAGGAGTGTACTGTTGAGATACATAAGACATCTCTTACAAAAGGCCACTTCTTCAAGGTTGGTGAATATAACCAACCTATCAGATACACAAAAATAAAAACAGAAAGTTAGGGAAAATGAAGTGACAGAACAGCATGTTCCAAACAAAAGAACAAAATAGAACTCCAAAAGAAGAACAAAGTGAAGTGGAGCAAGGAAGTCTACTTGAGAAGGAGCTTAGGGTAGTGATCATAAAGGTGATCAAAGAACTCAGGAGAAGAATGGATGCACAGAGAGAGAAATCAGAAGTTTTTAACAAAGAGTTAGAAAATATAAAGAACAACCAGAGATGAAGAATACAATAACTGAAATGAAAAATACACTAGAAGGAATCAACAGTAGACTAAATGATACAGAGGAACAGATCAGTGACCTGGAAGATAGAGTAGTGGAAACCACTGATGTGGAACAGAAAAAAGAAAACAGAATGAAAAAACATGAGAACAGTTTAAGAGACCTCTGTGACAACATCAAGCACACTAATATTTGCATTATGGGGGTACCAGAAAAAGAAGAGATAGAGAAAAGGCCTGAGAACATATTTGAAGGCATAATAGCTGAAAAACTTCCCTAACCTGGGAAAGGAAACAGACATCCAAGTCCAGGAAATACAAAGTTCCATACATGACTAACTCAAAGAGGAACACACCAAGACATTGTAATTAAAACGGCAAAAATTAAAGGTAAAGAGAGAATATTAAAAGCAGCAAGAGAAAAGCAATAAGTAACATACAGCAGAAGTCCCATAGGGCTATCAGCTGACTTTTCAGCAGAAACTCTGAAGGCTAGAAAGGAGTGGCAGGATATATTTAAAGTGATAAAGCAAAAGACCTACAACCAAGAATATTACACCCTGTAAAGTTCTCATTCAGATCTGATGGAGAGATCAAAAGTTTCACAAACAAGCAAAAGCTAAAAGAGTTCAGCACCATCAAAACAGCTTTACAAGAAATATTAAAGGAACTTCCCCAAGTGAACAAGAAAAAGACACAATGAGAAAGATGAAAAGCATGAACAGAAAAAGCTCATCAGTAAAGGCAAATGTATAGCAAAGATAAGAAACCATCTATGCACAAAGGTAGTAGGAGGTTAAAAGACAAAAGTAGTAAAATCATCTATATCCTCAATAAGCAGTTAAGGGATACACAAAACAATCAGATGCAAAATATGATATCAACAACAGTAATCATGAGGGGAGGAGAGTACAAATGCAGGCTTGTTAAAATGCATTTGAAAGTAAGATATCAGCAACTTAAACATACATATATGCATATACATACATACATATAATATATACCTCATGATAACCACAAACCAAAAATCTATAATAGATATACACACAAAAAAAGAAAAGGAGTCTAAATATAACACTAAAGAGAGTCATCAAATCACAAGAGAAGAGAACAAAAGAAGAAAGGAACAAAAAAGAGATATGAAAATAACCCAAAACAATGAATAAAATGGCAATAAGAACATATATATATCAATAATTACTTTAAATGCAAATGACTTAAGTGCTCCACTCAAAAGACAAAGAATGGCTGAATGGATACAAAAAGAAGACCTGTACATATGCTGCCTACAAGAGACTTACTTCAGATCTAAAGACACACACAGGCTGAAAGTGAGGGAATGGAAAAAGGTATTCCATACAAAAATGGAAATCAAAAGAAAGCAAGGAAAGCAATATTTATATCAGACAAAATAGACTTCAAAATGAAGACTGTTATAAGAGACAAAGAAGGACATTACATAATGATAAAGGAATCAATCCAAGGAGATATAACAATTGTAAATATATATGCACCCGACATAGAAGCACTTAAATACATAAAGCAAATATTGACAGATGTAAATATAGAAACTGAAAGTAACACAATAATAGTAGGGGTCTTTAACTGCCCCTTCCATCAATGGACAGATCATTCAGAAAGAAAGTCAATACGGAAACACTAACCTTAAAAGACACATTAGATCAATGGACTTAATAGATATATACACAACATTCCACCCGAAAGCAGGAGAATACACATTCTTTTCAAGTACACATGAAACATTCTCCAGGATAAATCACATGTTAGGCCTCAGTAAATTTATGAAAACTTAAATCATATCTAGCATATTTTCCAACTACAATGTTATGAGACTAGAAATCATTACAAGAAAAAAAAATTGCAAAAAACAGAAACACATGGAGGCTAAACAATATGCTACCAACCAACTGATGGATCACTGAAGGAATCAAAGAGGAAATCAAAAAATACCTGGAGACAAATGAAAATGAAAACACAAGGATCCAAAATCTATGTGACACAACAAAAGCAGTTTTAACAGGTAAGTTTATATTGATACAAGCTTACCTCAGGAAACAAGAAAAATCTCAAATAAACAACCTAACCTACCACCTAAAAGGATTAGAAAAAGAAGAACAAAGCTGAAAGTTAGCAGAAGGAAGGAAATAGTAAAGATCAGAGCAGACATAAATGAAATAGAGACTAAAAAGGCAATAGAAAAGATCAATGAAACTAAAAGTTAGTTCTTTGAAAGATAAACAAAATTGATACACCTTTAGCCAGACTCATTAAGAAAAAAATGAAGAGCTCCCAAATCAATACAATAAGAAATGAAAAAGGAGAAGTTAAAACCAATACCATAGAAATACAAAGGATCATAAGAGACTACTTTGAGGAACTATATGCCAATAAAATGGATAAAAACTGGAAAAACTGGACAAATTTCTAGAAATGTACAGTCTCCCAAGACTGAGCCAAGAAGAAATAGAAAATATGAACAGACCAATTACCAGTAATAAAATTGAGTCAGTAGTAAAAAAAAAACCATCCCAACAAATATAAGTCTAGCACCAGGTGGCTTCACAGGTGAACTTTATCAAATATTTAGAGATGAATTAACACCTATCTTTCTCAAACTATTCCAAAATGTGTAGAGGAAGGAACGCTTCCAAACTCATTCTATGAGGTTAGCACCACCCTAATAACAAAACCAGACAAAGATATCACACACACACGCACACACGCACACACACAAAATTACAGGCCAATATCACTTATGAACATACATGAAAAAATCCTCAACAAAGTATTAGCAAACCAATGCAACAATACATCAAAAGAATCATGATCAAGTGGGATTCAACCCAGGGATGAAAGGATTTTTCAATACCAACAAATCAATCATTGTGATACACCACATTAACAAGTTCAAGAATAAAAACCATATGATCATCTCAATAGATGCAGAAAAAGCTTTGAAATAAATTCAATATTCATTAATGATTACAAAACTCTCTAGAGAGTGGATACAGAGGGAACATACCTCAACATAATAAAGGCCACATATGACAAGTACACAGCTAACATCATACTCGATGGTGAAAAGCTGACAGCATTTCCTCTAAGATCAAGAACAAGACAAGGATGCCCACTCTCACCACTTTCATACAAAACAGTTTTGGAAGTCCTAGCCAACAGTAGTCAGACAAGAAAAAGAAATAAAAGGAATCCAAATTGGAAAGGAAGAAGTAAAACTATCACAAGGATCTGTTTGCAGATGGCATGATCCTATACATAGAAAATCCCAAAGATGTATCCCCAAAACTACTAGAGCTCTTGAGTGAATTCAGTAAATTTTCAGGATACAAAATTAATATAAAGAAATCTGTTGCATTTCTATACACTAACAATGAACTATCAGAAAGAGAAAATAAGGAAACAATTCCATTTACAACTGCATCAAAAAGAATAAAATACCTATGAATAAACCTACCAAAGGAGGTAAAAGACCTGTACTCAGAAAACTATAACATGCTGATGAAAGAAACTGAAGATAACATAAACAGGTGGAAAGATACACTGTATTCATGGATTGCAAGAATTAATATTGTTAAAGTGACCATACTACCCAAGACAAAATACAGATTCAGTGCAATCCCTGTCAAAATACCAATGGCATTTTCCACAGAACTAGAACAAATAATTTAAAAATTTGTATGGAAACACAGAAGACCCTGAATAGTCAAAACAATCTTGGGAAAGAAGAACAGAACTGGAGGAGTCATGATCACTGATTTCAGACTATACTGCAAAGCTACAGTAATCAGAACAGTATAGTACTGGCAAAAAACCAGACATGTGGATCAGTGGAAGGATCCACTGATCCTTGTGATACACCACATTAGGATAGAGAGCCCAGAAATAAACACATGCACTTATGGTCATTTAATCTAAAACACAGGAGGCAAGAATATACAACAGAGAAAAGACAGTCTCTTCAATAAGTGGTTCTAGGAAAACTGGACAGCTACATGTAAAAGAATGAAATTAGAACATTCTCTAACACTATATCTAAAAATAAACTCAAAATTGATTAAAGCCTACCTGAAACCATAAAACTCTTAGAAGAGAAAACAGGCAGAACACTCGTTGACATAAATCGTAGCAATATTTTTTTGGATCTGTCTCCTAAATCAAAGGAAATAAAAGCAAAAATAAACAAGTGGGACCTCATTAAAGTTAAGAGCTTTTGCACAACAAAGGAAACCACGGACAAAAATGAAAAGACAACCTACTGAATGGCAAAACTTATTTGCAAATGATACAACCAATAGGGGTTAATATCCAAACTATATGAACAGCTCATACAACTCAACATCAAAATAACAAACAACCCAATTAAAAAATGGTCAGAAGATTGAACAGACATTTTTCCAAAGAAGATATACAGCTCACCAACAGGCACATGAAAAGATGCTCAACATCGTTAATCATCTGAGAAATGCAAATTAAAATTGCAATGAGATATCACCTCACACCTGTCAGAATGGCTATCATCAAAAAGAACACAAATAACAAATGTTGGTGTGGATGTAGAGAAAAGGGAACCTTTGTACACTGCCGGTTGGAATGTAAATTGGTGCAGCCACTATGGAAAACAGTATGGAGGTTTTTCAGAAAACTAAAAATAGAACTGTCATATGAGTCAGCAATTCCACTCTTGGGTATTTATCAAAAAAAAACCCCAAACACTAATTCGAAATGATACATGCACCTTAGTGTTCATAGTTGCCAAGATATGAAAGCAACCTATGTGCCCATCGGCAGATGAATGGATAAAGAAGATGTGGTACGTATATACAATGGCATACTACTCAGCCATTTAAAAGAATTAAATATCGCCATTTGCAACATGGATGGACTTGAAGAGTATTATGCTGAGTGAAATAAGTCAGACAGAGAAAGGCAAATACTTTATGATATCACTTATATGTGGAATCTAAAAAATACGACAAGCTAGTGAATATAACATAAAAGGAACAGACTCGCAGACATAGGGCGCAAACTAATGGTCACCACTCAGGAGAGGGAAGGGTGGAGGAGCAAGGTAGGGGTAGGGGATTAAGAGGTTCAAACTACTATGTATAAAATAAATGAGCTACAAGAATACATTGTACAACACAGGGAATATAGCCAATATTTTATATTAACTATAAATGGAACATAACTTTTAAAAATTGTGAATCACTATGTTGTACACCTGAAACTTATATGATATTGTATTAACACATCAACTATACCTCAATAAAGAAAGGATGTGGAAGATGTGAATAACACTATCAACTGACATTTATTGAACTCTTCACCCAAGAACAGCAAGATATACATTCTACGTAATTGTAGATGGAACATTCACCACACTCAATTGTATATGTTAGGTCATATATTTCTAAGAATAAAAATCATGCAGAATAGGTTCTTTGATCACATGGAATTAAATCAGAAATCAATCACAAAAAGATACCTAGAAAATTCCCAAATATTTAGGAAATTAAATAATAATACACTACTAAATAATCCAAGCATCAAAGAAGAATTTACAAGGTAAGCCTGGAAAATACTTTGAGCCAAATAATAAAGAAAAGAAATATATCAAAATTTGTGAGATATAGCTAAATACTCAGAAAATATGTATTGCTTTAAATGCTTTTATTATAAAACAAAGGTGTAAAATGCTTTATTAGAAAAGAAAGGTATAAAATCAACAATTTCCACTTCCATCTGAAAAAGATAAAATGAGATTCAATTTAAGTACAGAAAGTTCATAATAAAAACGAAAGTTCTTAATAAAAAAAAGAGCAGAAATTAACGAAATTTTAAAAAGACACACCCACAGAGGAAAGTACTAAAACCTAAAGCTGGTTCTTGGAAAATTAATAAAACCATAAACTCTTTAAAACATGGAGCAAGAAAAACGGGAGGAAACATAAATTGCCAATATTAGAAATGAAAGAAGATATGTATATCATACAGGTCTTACAGACATTAAAATGATAATGAAAGGACGTTACAAACAATTTTATGCCAATAAATTTCACAACTTAGATAAATTAACAAATTAACAAATTCAGTCACAAATTACCGAAAGTGACCCAAGAAGAAATACAGAACTTTAATAGCCTTACATCATTTAAAGAAACTGAATTTATAATTCATGCCCCCAACATACACACAAAATCCTGACCCAGATGGCTTCATTGGTAGATTCTATTTTAATGTTTAAGTAAGAAATAATACCAATTCTACACAAATCCAAAAGATAAAAAAATAAAAAGAGGAGGAGTAAATACTCTTCAAGTCATTTTATGAGGTCTCTACAGTCCTAATACAAAATCAGGGGAGGCCATTGCAAGATAGAAAATGACAAAATGAAACCCATTACGCTAAGTGAAATAAGTCAGAGAAAGACAAATATCATATGATCTCACTTACATGTGGAATCTGAAGAAAACAAAACACAACAAACCAATAGATGCAGAGAAGAAACTGGTTGTTGCCAGAGGCGGCTGGGGTGGAGGGAGCTTGAGATGGGTGAAAGGGGCCAAAAAGCACAAACTTCCAGTCATCAAATAATTCACGAGATGTAATGTATAGCATGGTGACTACAGTTAGTAATACTGTAGTATTGTGTATTTGAAAGTTGCTAAGAATAGATCTTAAAAGTTCTCATCCCATGAAAAAAAAACTGTATGTGTCGTAAAAAAAATAGATGTTAACTAGACTTACTATACCGATCATTTCATAATACAGTTGACCCTGGCACAATGTGGGGGTGGGGCTCCGACCCCTGCACAGTCAAAAATCTGTGAATAACTTCGTTGCCGACCCTCTGTATCTGCGGTTCCACATTCGTGGATTCAATCAACTTCGAATCATGTAGTACTACTGTAGCATTATTTGAAAAACATCTGCATATAAGCGAACCTGTGCAGTTCAAACCCCAGTTGTTCAAGGGGCCAACTGTATATACAAATATCAAATCATTATGCTGAATACCTGAAAGTGATATAATATTATATGTGAATTATATCTCAAAAAAATGTTCACACCAGCTTTATTCATAATTGCCCTGAACTAGAAACAGCCCAGATATTAATCAACAAGAGACTGGATAAACAAACTGTGGTATATTCACATAATAGAATATTACAAAGCAAGTAAAAGGAGTAAACAAGTGATACAACAACATGGGTGACTCCCCAAAACATTATGCTGAATGAAAAAACCTAGGCACAAAAATGTATATATCTTTCCCTTCATTTATATGAAATTGTAGAATAGGCAAAATTCTGGGGATCAAAATCAGATTAGTAGTTCCTCTGTTTCCAGGTGTGGGGTGTTGATTGGAAAGGGGCATGAAGGAACTTTCTGAGGTGATGAAAATGTTCTGTTTCTTGATTGGGAATGTAGTTACATGAGTGTATGCATTTGTCAAAATTACAGAACTATATACTTAAGATCTGAGCATTTCACTGTATTACAACTTATACTTCAATTTAAAAAAAAAACTTCATATACGCTTCAGCTGAGAAGTCTCTCCTTTGGGAATCTAACCTATAAAATAAATGCATCAGTAAGTACATAAAGATACATGGGCAAGGCTTCAGTTGAGGAAACCAAGGTTCCCACGGTATTTAAAGCAGATTTTGCAGGAACTATTTCATTTTTTGGTCAACGTCAAAACACTTTTTGGGAAGAAAGTGGAAAGATTAACAAAAAAGGGAATGTAGAATCAAAAGTGCCTTCTCAACCCAGATAAAAGACTAAGTTTTTAAAAGTGAAAAAGTCACACAAAAAGTGCAGGCTGGATAATTTCCCCCCCAAATACTTGAATAAACTTGAGGTTGTCCAATAAAAATACCAAAGATATTATGGTTAAGCAGCAAGGATTGTTAGAAGTCCTTTTCTAAAACCACGGGTACAAAGGCCACTTAAAATCTTTTTGCATGAGTAAGGCTAGAAATGCAGAATTCCACAATACTACTGGAAAACTTACTGTGGGAAAAAAAAATATCTAGCAACAGGTGAATGATTGAATAAACTTTGGTACATTCACAGTATGGCATATTAGGCATCATTAAAAAGAATAATTATATATATGCAATTTGACTTGAAAGGATTTCCATCACGCAGTGTTATTTGAGAAGAGGAAGATGCAGAAGAGTGTATAGAATATGATCCCGTCTAGTAAATAACGATGACAGTTCTCATAGAGCCCAACCCTGTACAGTTTGCCCTCTGTATCCGTGGACTCCACACCCACAAATTCGACCAACTGTGAATAGAAAATACGCCGGGAAAAAATTACAGAAAGTTCCCAAAGGCAAAACTTGAATTTACCATGCACTGGCATTATTTACATAGTAGTTATATTTTCTTAGGTATTATAAGCAATCTAGAGATTATTTAAAGTATATGGGAGGATGCGCATAGATTCTATGCAAATACTATACCATTTTATAGAAGGGACTTGAGCAACCACAGCTTTTAGTATCCTCGGGGATCCTAGAACCAATCTCCCATAGATACCAAGGGCGACTGTACGTATCTTTGGTACCTGTATATGTTTGTGTATGTATATATGATGTGAAATATAGATAAAAGTATGAAAGGAAAAGTACCAAATTGTTAATACTGATATCTTCAAAGAGGATTGGAGGGCTGGGAGTAGTTTAAAAACAGAAAAGATCTGTTTTAAAAGAATTCCCACAATAAATATCTAAGAAATGCTGTGATCACACACACACACACACAAACACACACACACACACACGTAAAAAGATGGTAACCAAAAAAATTTTAATGTGTTGAAACATCGATTTTTACTTTCTTCCTTATTCTTTTTCCATCCACATATTTTGCTATTGACACATTACTTACATAATCAGAAAAAAAGGGCATTTTCATTTTCAGGGAAATAAAAACATTGCAAAAAACTTTGAAATTTAAAAAATATATGGTACTGCAAGTAAAGATATTGTTAATTCTGCATAATTAATATGTTTTAAAATTCAAAAATTTTAAATAAAAGATCACACAGTGTAAACAACACGTTTTGCTTACACCAAAGAACAAAACATCAAACATAAACAGACCCCAAAGCACAGACATCACAGATTGAAAGACACACACATGTACCTGGATGATTCAGAAGAGTATCAAGTTCTTCTTTGGCCACAACCATTCTTAATCTATCACTACTATCAATGACAAAAATAATGGCTTGTCCTTCTCTGTATAATATAAAGAATAAGAAATATTAAAGATAAACTTGAACATTTTTCTATGTTTACTATCCATTTGCAATTCCTAACCTGTGTATTATGTCTTCATGTCCTATGTCCATTTATACATTACAGGCTTTGGTGCTATTTCTTATTAGTTTATATGAGTAATTAATATATTAACCATGTTAGTCATATTTCATGTAAAATAATTTCTTTTCATTTGGATCATAATATGGTAAATTTAATGACATTTCATAATTTTTAAAAATGACAAGTAAAACCATAATCCTATTACACAGATACAACCATTAATATTTTCATGTAAATCATTTTCAACATTTCCTTTGCGTATATTCATACATGAATATCTACATCTGTATTTAAATGGAATCCTGCTGTTTTATACTGCCTTTCTGAAATATATGTACATTTCCCTGATCTTTTTTTGCAGGATAGTTTGAACTACTTTTATATGAAACATTAAAGCTCTACACCAGTGTTTCTCAAATATTTTTTACCATAACCATAGTGAGAAATATATTTTACATTAAGATGCAGTTAGACACATAAGTATATGTAAATATATTTGAAATAGTCTCCTGAGACAATACTTACAAAGAGCTTTTGTTTTATTCTATTTGACTTTTAAGCTGATAACCAGCCACTGAAATGGTATAAGGATTCACTTACAGAACACAGCGGCACTTCAAAAATCACTGATTTCCTTCGCATCTTTCTTTTAATGATTACAAAGTATAATGGGCGTGTCATTAAATATGGTACCAAACTTCTATTTTTGGACTTCATAGGTTACTTCCAATTTTCATTACTATGAAAAACTTTGGGATAAACATCCTCCTAAATACATTTAAAAAATTTCTTGATACTTTAAGATCTGTTCTTAGGAGTAAAATTTCCAGGAATACATATAAAATTTAAAGTTTTAGATAAACATTGATAAATTACCCTCTGGAAATGTTATATCAATTTATACTACTACCAGCACTTTTCCCACTCCCTTGCCAGCATGGCTCTTATCATTCTTTTCAATTTTTTACCATCCTAACAGCATATTATTTTCCTTTGTATTTTGTTAATTGCTCGTTAAGTTCAATATATTTTCATATATTTATTGGACATTTATATATTTTTTGTGACTCAGTGTAATCATAAATTAAGATTTTAAAGTTCAATGCCATTAGTAACCACATGCATATAAAAATAAACAACTTTTTAATACCATTTTCTCCTATCATTTAAAAAATGAATGCAAATTATCACAGTCACATATTACTAGTGGATATAGAAACTGATATAATTGGAAATATCTATCAAGAGCTTTAAAAATGTTCACTTTGAGCCAGTAATTTCATTTCTGGAATTTATACTAAGGAAACATGAAGTATGACAAAGATTTATACAGTAATATGTTAACTGAAGAATTGCTTATTATCTTCAAAAACTGAGAACAGTCTTTATGTCCAAAAATAGAGAAATGATTAAGCAAATTTGGGTACAGGAATATGAAAAAATATTAGGCTGCCATGAGAGTTACATCCTTTCTATGTTTTTCCTGATTCACCCTTATCATAGAATGTTAACTGAAAAACTATATAGTACACGGTACACACTTTAGAAGGCTCCTTTCTCAATTATGTAAAGTATATATTATATATTTCAAAATAGAAGAAACATACCCAAAAGATTAACAATGGTAAATTTACTAGTAGTGAGATTTACAGGAAACAATGTTTAAATATTCTTTTCTATATTTTCCAAACATTAACTCCTTTCCAAATATGCACCCTTTATATTTTATGCTTTATTACTTTTTTTATTTTCTAAGAGTAATATGCAAAAATTATACAATAATTAACATTACAGAGTCATAGAAATGACAAACTAAACTTCCTTTATAATCTTATTCCCAAAGCAAATGCTATTAATGGTGCAGTACATATTCCACTAAGAATTTTCTTCTCTCTCCATATATATTAAGCACATACTTTTATTAAGAATAATTTTTTTCTTCATATAATTGAGATATGAAAAAATGTCATTGTAAATAATTCTCAACACACATTCTTCTCTGTGTATCTTTGCCCAGTAGTCCTAGGCATACTGTACTTTTCTGAAAGCAAAAATTATGGCTGTAGGGCATGAACATTTTTCATTTTAACAGATATTAATAAATTACCCTAAGAAAGATGTTACATTCTCACTACAAGAGTGGATTATTTTGCCAACAGTAGACTTAATTAATCTTTTAACCTCTTTCAGTCTAACAGATTAAAATGCACTTGTTCTTTCACAATCAGAAAAGTATAGAGATAGAGGAAATAAATTTACTATTACTGTAGACTTCTCAACAGTAACCATATTCAGCATTCCATCTATAATGTACCTATAATATTCCTGAATTCATTAACTTCATCCAAAAAGATTTTGAAGAAAAAGAAGTTAAAGTCAGAAAAAAAGCTTTCTTTTTTGAAGTACTATTTTTTATGCAGTATTATGTTTTCTGTAATTAAAATAAATGTTACATTTTTTTAAAGTAACTAAAGTAAATACATTTTTTTTTTAGAAAAAAGAATTGTTTACCTACTAATTGGAAGAAGAATAAAAAAATCCTATACTGAAAACTGAGGTTTCCTTAAAAACAAAAACACCTCACATTTCCCCCAGAGAATTTAATGCAGGATACCACAAACATTCCACCCTTCCTTTTCCAAACTGGCCCTCAAATCTGAAGCATTCTTCTCTTTCTACCTCAGAGGTCCTCTGGCTCTATATGATTTAAATAGGCCTTCAATATGAAAAGAATATCTGGAATAAATCTCCTTTGGTTCCTACCCAAGGAATACAATATTTGTCCCCACATTAGCATGAAAGAATTAGCCAATGAAAATTAAAATCTGATCTGGCAGTCATCACACACCATTTCAAGACAAGAGTTCATAAGGACAAAAGTGCATTTAGTGAAGAGATACTGTTTATAAATTTCAGACTCCAAAAGTGAGTTACACTCATCTTAAATGAAGAAGTCCTAGCAATATTACAAGTTTAATGAATTTTTTTTAACATCGCATGCAAATCTTGAGAAGGTATAACACACTTGGATCCTAGCAACTTGACAGCTGTTAATCTGAAGAAATTGGTGAGCACTTGATTTGCACATGCTAAAAATATCTTGTTTAGAATTGCTTGTAGAACACATGGATCAACTATTAGTGCTGATATTTTAACTAAATTTATACAGTAAGTATTTACTGATCTATCTGGCCAGAATCATACTTGGTCTTGAAGAAATACTGAATAAAAAAAAATCCCTGCCCTTGAGGAGTTCATAATCCCACTAGGGAGGCAGCTATGGTACATGAGTTTAAGATGTAATAAATACGATTCAAGAGATATGAATGGACGAAGTACCGTGTCAACACGGCGGACAGAATAACTGGGCAAAACAGTGGAATCCTTCATAGAGGAGGTGACTTTTGAGCTAGTCCTTAAAGGACAAATATATTAACCTTAAGTTGCAGAGAAGTAGGGTAGAATAGGACATTAAAAACAGACAGAACAACATATGCAAGGTCAGGAAGAATCTGAAGCATCTGAGAAATAATGTGAAGTATGATTATACTTTTTTTAAAAAATTAGGAAGTATACTTAAATTATATAAAGAAAAAAACATTGCAACCTAACCCATGTAATCATTTGGATTTCTAATCATTACTGGTTATTAAAATATAATCATCTAGTTTACCAACATGCACAAACATACTTACTTATAATAGTGTTCCCAGAGATTTCTGTATCTTCCTTGACCTGACATGTCAAACACTGTAAAAGACAAACTATAAAACAAAACAAACAAAATGAAAAAACATGACTACATTATAAGGTAGTAAAAGTGTAACTTTTACTTAAAATTTTAAATTGTTTTCAATCAAAGAAACCACCCTTGAATATACAATATTCAACTTGGGCCAGCTTTCAAGTACAAGTGCCATAGAATGAATTTTTTTGAATATAAATATGATTTTACAATGAGTAACATATAAAAAAGATATTTCCTTTGCTAGTGAGGTTGTCAGAGCTTATCTAAACTCTAAATTCTTTAGAATAATCCAGAGGTAGTGGTACAAATATTTTAACATCTATGGGCTTCTGAAATAGCAAATTACTTTTTTCTAAGAGTAGGAGGAATAACTATGTAGATCTCATATCATTTTTCACCCACAACTTCTTAATCACAAGTTTAATAAAATGAATTACCTGGACGATTTGAATTTCTCTATGCTGAATCCTATCGTTGGAACTATATCTTGAGATTGAGCCTTTAAGAGAGAAGACAAAGTTTAGAAATTTGCAATTACCAAAGATGAATTTTTCCTCAGGTTAAAAAAAAAAGCACCCAGATTTTCCAGTTCTAAAATCTGCCACTAAGGAGATGACAGGATTAAACAAAATTATAAATTTTGCAATGAGATCACTGTGTGTGAATTCTTTATAAAGTTTAAGGTTTACTAATTATAAATCTGCATGTGTGTCTTCACATTCACATTTTGTGGCTTGCTGCAAGTTACCATGGACTTAAAGTGGTTTCATAAGTCTCCTTCAGCTCACATATAGGACTTTCTAATCTTTCATACTTACTGAGTTTATATATGCTACAGAGGACTGTCCTCGTGTAGATGGTGAATATACATGGTCCCTGCTCTCATGGAATTTAAAATCTGGAGGAGGTGAACAGCAATAAACAACTGAGTTACAAGTGAACACAATTTTGAGCAGTGCTCAGTGCAATGAAAGGTGATTGAGGGTGGGAGGCAATGGGGCAGAGGAGGGTTAGTATAGAAGAGCCTCTCTGATGAGGGGACATCTCACCCAGGAGTGAATGTTAAGAAGGGGAAAAGCTATGACAAGATCTTGGCAAAGAACATTCCAGTCAAAGGAATTAGCCAGGGCATGACCTCAAGGCGGGGAGGAACTCACCACTCAGAAAAAGTAGAAAGCCTGTATGTCTAAAGTATATTTCGTAAGGGAAAGAGCTGTATGTAACTAAGTAAGATAGGTAGGGCCTTGAAGGCCATGGTGGGAACTGTGTGGAAAAGAGATTGCAAGGGGGCAAGAGTAGTATAGTGGGAGACCTGCTGACACATCCCACAGGCAAGTAAAAGGCCTTAAATGGACAAGTTAGCTCATCAAATGCATCATAATACTTCTATCATCAAAACTTTCTCCTTTTGAATAAAAACCCATTCACTTTCTGACCCAGATGCCTAGGATTTATTCTCAACTCCTCCCCTTTTTACATTCCCTATACAACCGTTCTCTAAGCTTTATGGGTTCTATCTCACTAACTTAGCTCAGGCTCTTATCGTTTCTTGCTTCAAATTACTACGACAGCCTCCTGATTACTCCTCATTGCTAATATACTACCTAAACAAGTTACTTAACTTCTCTAAGCTAGGGGTCCCCAATCCCGGGCCTTGGACCGGTAGTGGTCCGTGGCCTGTTAGGATCCGGGCTGCACAGCAGGAGGTGAGTGGCGGGTGAGCGAGCGAAGCTTCATATGCTGCTCCCCATCACTCCCCATCGCTCGCATTACCGCCTGAACCATCCCCCCCAACCCCCCTGCACCCCACCCTGTGGAAAAACTGTCTTCCAGGAAACTGGTCCCTGGTGCCAAAAAGGTTGGGGACCACTGCTCTAAGCCTTAATTTTCCCAAATGTGAAATATATTATTACTATCCTTAACTCATAATGTTATCATGTGAATTAAATAAGTTAATGGATGCAAAATACTCAACATAGTGTCTGGTCCATAGAAAACGCTCAACAAATGTTTGCTATTATTAGAATTACACTCTCACTGATTTCAGTTTCATTCCCCAATTTTCTCCATACTGCCCAAAGTGTAACTTAAAAAAATTTCCTTTCAGTTCATCTTGTTGCTTTCATGTAAAAACAGGAGAAGGAGAGGGGAAATTGTTGCTCCACATCATTATGTTCACTTCGGTAGTCTACTGCTGAAAATTTAAAATTCAAATCGAAAGACAGAAGGTGAAAAGTCACTGTAGCTTGGTCACCTTAATAGCAATGTGTTAGTGAAAAGACCTCCCAGAGCTGCCCTGGTTTTGGCTTTCTGAGATTTGTTTATTCAGCTTTTCCTTTCATCCTGTAAGCTGCCTAGTATTCTTCCAAAAATATCTCTCTCTTTGTTTATGTTAGACAGATTTTATTTCCTGTTACTCAGAATCCTGCCTCATACCTTAGGGGTCTTTCATTGCACAACAAACTTTGGAATAAAGAGTTTCCTAATTTTTGTTGTCCCAAAATGCAACACTGTTTTGATTTTATGGATTTTCACGTGCCAATCATGTGATAAAATCATCAGCTACTATTGTTAGGAAAAACATAATAAAAAAGTTAAAAGTTTAAAGAAACCTCAGAAAATATACCTCAAATGAGTAGCTCTGTCTTCAGTGAACTGTAATTAGTAATTGGCCTAGCCTCTTCACAATCACCCAGTTTCTTCACAAACTCTTTGTTTCCAGAGAAGCTACCCTTTAACTTGCTGGTTTAATAGGGATAAAATTAATCAACTTTCTTTTCTTCCCCTCACTTCTAAAGTTCTATTGGAAGATAATTAGAAAGAAGAAACTCCACAAATTAATCAGGATAGGACAAGATATGTGGGCTGGTACTTCCAGATTTTCCTCTAAACAATTCCAAAATAGTCTCCACTGATTAACTTTCCTCTGCTCTATCCAGGAACAAATACATTTGGTAATTCTCTAAATTGGACAGGGAATGCTTACAAAGCAAGCAAAGGGCACAGGAATTATTATCTAAGTGGACCAGGCTATCTGAGACAGCCCAGGGATAGACCAACATCAATAAGAGTAGAACAAGATTTCTAAGAGAGGCCCTATTTGGTTAGCTTTATTAAGACTGCTAAAAATGATATCCTTGGTGCTATCGATCATTACTCCCTGCCCAAAAATAAAAATTAAAAAAATCACCCATCAGTCCATTTGTCCAAAAATACATTTAACTACTAAGCAATATTCTAGGTATCTGGGATTCAGTATTGAACAATACAAGATCTATACTCTTATGGAATTTAATTTTATAATGAGGAAAAATTTAATAAACAACAACTGTGAAAAATGGAGCTGGGGGAATCAGGCTCCCTGACTTCAGACTATACTACAAAGCTTCAGTAATCAAGACAGTTTGGTACTGGCACAAAAACAGAAATATAGATCAATGGAACAGGATAGAAAGCCCAGAGATAAACCCACACACATATGGTCACCTTATCTTTGATAAAGGAGGCAAGCATATACAGTGGAGAAAAGACAGCCTCTTCAATAAGTGGTGCTGGGAAAATTGGACAGGTACATGTAAAAGTATGAAATTAGAACACTCCCTGACACCATGCACAAAAATAAACTCCAAATGGATTAAAGACCTAAGTGTAAGGCCAGACACTATCAAACTCTTAGAGGAAAACATAGGCAGAACACTCTATGACATACATCACAGCAAGATTCTTTTTGACCCAGCTCCCAGAGAAATGGAAATAAGAACACAAATAAACAAATGGGACCTAATGAAACTTAAAAGCTTTTGCACAGCAAAGGAAACCATAAACAAGACCAAAAGACAACCCTTAGAATGGGAGAAAATATTTGCAAATGAAGCAACTGACAAAGGATTAATCTCCAAGATTTACAAGCAGCTCATGCAGCTCAATAACAAAAAAACGAACAACCCAATCCAAAAATGGGCAGAAGACCTAAATAGACATTTCTCCAAAGAAGATATACAGATGGCCTACAGACACATGAAAGAATGCTCAACATCATTAATCATTAGAGAAATGCAAATCAAAACTACAATGAGATATCATCTCACACCGGTCAGAATGGCCATCATCAAAAAATCTAGAAACAATAAATGCTGGAGAGGGTGTGGAGGAAAGGGAACACTCTTGCACTGTTGGTGGGAATGTAAATTGATACAGCCACTATGGAGAACAGTATGGAGGTTCCTTAAAAAACTACAAATAGAACTACCATACGACCCAGCAATCCCACTACTGGGCATATACCCTGAGAAAACCATAGGTCAAAAAGTGTCATGTACCACAATGTTCATTGCAGCTCTATTTACAATAGCCAGGACCTGGAAGCAACCTAAATGTCCATCGACAGATGAATGGATAAAGAAGATGTGGCACATATATACAATGGAATATTACTCAGCCATAAAAAGAAATGAAATGGAGGTATTTGTAATGAGGTGGATGGAGTTAGAGTCTGTCATACAGAGTGGAGTAAGTCAGAAAGAGAAAAACAAATACAGTATGCTAACACATATATACGGAATCTAAGGGAAAAAAAAGGCCATGAAGAACCTAGTGGCAAGACGGGAATAAAGACACAGACCTACTAGAGAATGGACTTGAGGATATGGGGAGGGGGTGGGGTGAGATGTGACAGGGTAAGAGAGTGTCATGGACATATATACACTACCAAATGTAAAATAGATAGCTAGTGGGAAGCAGCCGCATAGCACAGGGAGATCAGCTCGGTGCTTTGTGACCACCTAGAGGGGTGGGATGGGGAGGGTGGGAGGGAGGGAGATGCAAGAGGGAAGAGAAATGGGAACATATTGTATATGTATAACTGATTCACTTTGTTATAAAGCAGAAGCTAACACACTATTGTAAGGCAATTATACTTCAATAAAGATGTTTAAAAAAAATAAATAAATAAATAAATAAAAAAAATAAACAACAACTGTATATGCAAGGTAATTTCAGATTGTTTTAAATGTTAAGAATATAAAACTGGATGATGTGACAGAATGAGAGCATTTATGTTGGGGAGTGGGGCAAAAGTGGGAATTTTAGAAGAAAGGTGTTTACAGAGCACATCTCAAGAAAATGACAGCTAAGATCAGGTTCTTGGAAAGTTATCAAGTTAAAATGTACCTCCTCTCTCTCTATTCACCAGTTTAGAAAACCTAGATCAGCAACCTCAGTATATTAACAATAAGTGAACATTAGGACAGCTTAATATTAAAAACTAGTTTGGGTTCAGGAAGTATCTTGTTAACTAGAAACTGATTTTACCCAAAAAAAATAAGAGACTACTATAAAATGAGATTTGCAATTTCTTTTGCAAGACATTTCCTAATAGAGCATTGTAGATTTCTATTATTCACCTTAATTCATTAAAAATAATGAATTTCTCACAGTGGATGTAAGCTCACAAGAGACTTTTCTTGAGTTCAAATGTAGGGAGGAAGCAAGTGTTATATCTGTGCCTGAATGACAGAGGTTTTGGGGCTTTTAAGAAGTCCCATTTCAAGTGTCCTCTTGACTATTATCACCAAGTTGTTTTTTAAATTTTTTTAAAGTAAAGCAGCTTACTCTGCTCTCAGGATGTAGAGGTCAATTGTTCTCAGGAGACAGGATAGTTGCCTAAAGATTAAGGCTCAGGAAGTGGTGTCAGAAATTAGGCTATCCCCTTAAAAATAGCCCTGGAGATAGTCTAGGCTAGTTCCATAATTCATCAGAGGTAGCAGAGAGACAGATATGTTGGAAAGCAAAAGAAGATTAATTAAAAAGCCTTACTTAATGGCTGCAAGCCCAGGTTTTCCTGAGGACTCTCCCTGACTAATGTGGTGTGTTAGGCAGGGTTAGTAGATCTTTCACAAGACTAGTCTGAAATTGGGATATTAGAATATTCCAAGATGACAGACTGAGCTCATGCTGCCTCCTTCCCCTTCTGCCCCAAACAAATGACCAATAATGTTTAGAGAAGAAAGCTGTTCCCATCCATACCATATCAAAGATTATCCTTATGGTAATAACCATGTCTTGGGACAGAAAATCACTATACTGTTGGGGATGATGGAAAAAGATAATGTAATTTCTGTTTTGTTCTTTGAATGTTATTTCTGCCAATTTGAGTATAGTAGGCACTGGGGGGGTTGGCCCACTTTGGGGCTATTAACTGTGGCTCAGGTTTCAATCATTTTGTACTTATTTGAGACTACTTTTACAAAAAAATTACTTTTGAGGATATTCCTTCATGTGGAGAAAAATGGAAATATCTCCTATAGGATAGGACCTTACCTAAAGAATTTCCTTATAATCTTGCTCACAGCCTTACCTGCAGAAGTGCCACTAAGTTTAACTATTAGCCCAGGTTGATCTGCTGATAGCTGATCCATGGAACTAATTATGGACCCAAGCACAGCTGCATGTGGTTCTCTTTTTACCATACATCCATCATTCTCTAAATTCAATTCAGACCCCATTCAATTGGGTAGGAGGCTATATCTTCCTCTCAAGGACTGTTAAAGAAATTTCTCATAATCACCTAGGTCAGGAGACAGACTCCAATGTATACACACTTTTTGATCTGTTCTTTTCCTTACTGGGGAAGAATCTCTTTTTCTCCGCTTCTATATAGAGAGAAATCCATTAAAATAACACTTCTAGTTACTCTATCTCCCCTCTCCAAATTTATTCCTCTTCATAGGGAAAAAAAAAGAGACTTCTTTGACTTCTCAGTTTATGAAATGGAAACCGACATCCTTGGCTCTGCCTCTCTCTTTGTCTCTGTCTGTCTCTTTGAGAGCCACATGCTTCTCGAAACCGTGCATTCTTATCTGTTCTTAACCATGCAGTAAACCTAGATGAGCAGGATCTTTCTCTGAGGAGGAAAGCTTGAATTTTGGGACACGAATCATAACTTAGAGTGTTAGCAAGTCCTCTGGCCAGACCTAAACCTTGCCCTCCAAAATCACCTTTTTCAATAAAACTGCTAGTTTTCATCTCTGCCTGACTTCAGCATGTATATCTCAGTTGATTTCCAGCTTGGCTGGGGAGCCCCTTAAAACACCTAAATTGCTTTGCAAATCCATTTTCAACTTCTTATCACAGCTGCCTCAAACAAACTCCCACCTGAAAATACACCAGCAATTAGTTGTTTTCACATGGCAAACTCACTCATGTAGAAGAAAGGAATGATGACCAGAAGAAAAGAAATAATGGCATTTTTGTAATTCCAAAGCAATCTCCAACTAAACAGAAGTATAACTGAAGCCGTTGGGAGAAAGAAAAAAAAAAGGCAGTAAGGCTTCTCATTCTGCTCAACCTGAAGCACTGTTTGGAGGCACTGAAGTCCACCTTCAATGACCATATTTAGGAGCAATGCTTCCCGCTCTCCAGCCATTCAGTCATTAAGAGTACCAGCTTCCTAATTTTTGTTCTGTCTGTATGCAGTCTATATTATTTTTTTACTCAGCATTTTTCATTGATTGACTAATGGTTTTCACCTAGATAAAAGAACTTACAACTGTAAATGTTAGCTGTCTACCCAATATCCACTCTCCTCTTCTTTCATACTTACAGGACCCCTATTACTAATGGAAGCAGCAATATGTCCTGCTTAAAAAAAAAAAAATCCAGCCTCATTTACAGGTAGGGGTAGCCAGTGAGGTAAAAGAGTCATTAGTTGGGGCTTCTAGGTAAGCTCTTTAAAGAGGGCTTACTTAGCAAGAAGG
Source organism: Balaenoptera ricei (assembly GCF_028023285.1). Lineage (NCBI taxonomy): Eukaryota > Metazoa > Chordata > Mammalia > Artiodactyla > Balaenopteridae > Balaenoptera > Balaenoptera ricei. The sequence goes on from NC_082642.1 coordinate 115,918,298, forward strand.
CTTATTCTTTTGCCCTGTTCTTTTCTCATCCCTGTGATTTAGAATATAGATAAGATAGTTAACTAAGGTGGCCATGTGGAGATCTTGAGGATCTTGAAGAAAACCAGGCACTAAGAATAGCAAAGCAGAAAGATGGAAGATGCCTGGACCATGTAGCTGCCACAGCAGCCTTGGAATACCTCTTCTGGACTTATTTAGATGACAGAAAAATAAGTGTCTTATTTAGTCCACTGTTATGTGGGTTTTCTTTATATGTAGCAGAACCTAACTGTAGCTCATGCATTATGTGGTGGATGTGCTAGCTTTATATATATTTCAGTTATTAAAATAATGTGTTCAAGTACTTACTACTCAAATGACTCAAAGTCATCTTGCTTGCTACTACTGCTATGCATACGACACTCCTGGGAAACTAATTATCCATAGAACCTATAAAAATGATTCACCTTTCTCTTTGTTTTGCTCTTCTTGTAAAGAGAGAGCCAAAAAGAAGGCAATGCTACCTGAAAGTAAACTCCACAAATTTGTGAAGATCTTCTGAGAAGTAAAGACATTTGGAAAATATTCCAGTTTAAATAATAAAGATTTACCTACTTACCTGCATAAAATACATGGCAAATTATGGCTGGCTGATACTTATTAATTTAAGGTACCACAAATTTGACAAGATTTCATAACATGATAATGAAGTTATAATGGCAAACAAAATAATCTTGCCTTATCTTTCTTTAGCAGAAAATACAGGGGGCGGAGTCAAGAAGGCGGCAGGAGAGGATGCGGAATTCGCGTTTCCCCACAACTAGGGTGCCTGCCGGACACTGGTGGGGGACCTCAACGCCCAAGGAGATGGGAGGAACCCCCAAGCGACTGGGTAGGATGAGGGGGGAGTGAGGGGGGAGGAGAAGTGGAGGCCGGACAGGACTGGCGCACCTCAGGGGTGGCTGGGAGAGGGGAGGGGTTCCCATGCCCGGAGGGAGCTTCGGGGGCTCAGAGGATCAGGGGGAGCACGCCTAGCGTCTCCCTTGCCCAGTCTGGCCCTGGGAAGCCTTCAGGGCTCCTCGGCAGGGTCCTCCACCCTCCGAGGCCCCGTTGGTCCTAGAGCCATAGGAGGGAGGCGAGGGGAAGAAGAGGAGAGGTGGGCGGGAGGAGCCCTCCCAGACCGGAGGATCAGGGAAATGCGACAGGTCTTTGCCCTGGCCACTTGGCCGCAGGAAGCTTGCTGGGCTCCAAGGCCCGGTCTGGGCTACGTGGATCCTAGCAGCATAGGAGGGAGGCAGGGGGAGAGGAGGAGAGGCGGGAGGGAGGGGTCCTCTGGGGCCGGAGGATCAGGGGAGGTGCGGCCGGTGTTTCCCCCCAACCCACTTGGGCCCCGGGAAGCCTGCTGGGCTCCCAGGCCTGGTGCTCTGATCTCCAGGGCCCCCTCCAGCCTTGTGGGTCCTAGGAGCATGGGAGGGAGGGAGGAGAGGGGAAGAGGAGGAGAGGCAGACCATCCAGGGCCAGGGGATCACGGAAGGCACTGTGGGCGTTTCCCCCACCCACTTGGCTCTGGGAAGCCTGCTGGGCTTCCGGGTCTGGTCCTCTGCCTTCCGGGATCTCCTCTGGCCATGTGGGTCCCAGGGGCATAGGAGGGAGGGAGAAGAAGAGAGGCCAGTGGGGAGGGGCCTTCCAGGATCAGAGGATTGGGGGGAACATGCTTAGCATTTCCCCTGTCCACTTGGGCCCAGTGAGCCTGCTGGGGTCCTGGACCAGGTCCTCCACCCTCCAAGGCCAGAGGCACTGCCTGGGCCCCTCCTGCTGAGGCTCCTCCTGCTGCATTGAGCTTAAGACTCACCGCCCCACCCACTCAGCCCCACCAGGGCCTTTTCCTGCTCTGTTGGTCCTAAGCATAGGCCCCGACCCCATCTAAAACCCGTCCCTGCCTAATCCCCACCCCCCACAGCCAAGGATTTTTCTGGATTCTTTTTTCTTTTTCTCCTCTTTTTTACTATTGTGGGTCTGTTTTACCTTCCATTGTTGTTTCAACTATATTCTTATTCTTTCGAACATATCTGTTAGTTTTCTAATCTAATTTTATTTTTTACTCTTTGTTATTGTTCTGCTCCTTTTCTTTCTTTTATTTTTTATTTTTTTTGCCGCCCCACACATCGTGTGGGATCTTGGTTCACAAGATGGGGGTCAGGCCAGAGATCCTGCAGTGGGAGCTCCGAGTCCGAACCACTGGACTAACGGAGAACCTCAGACCCCAGGGAATATTCATCGGAGTGAGGTCTCCCAGAGTTCCTCATCTTGGCATCAAGACCCAGCTCTACCCAACAGCCTACAAACTCCAGTGCTGGAAGCCTCAGGCCAAACAACCAGTAAAACAGGAACACAATCCCACCCATCAAAAAAAAAAAAGAGAAGACAAAAAAATATGTTGCAGATGAAGGAGCAAGGTAAAAACCTACAAGCCCAAATAAATGAAGAGGAAATAGGCAACCTGCCTAAAAAGAATTCAGAGTAATGATAGTAAAGATGATCCAGAATCTCCGAAATAGAATGGAGGCACGGACTGAGAAAATACAAGAAATGTTTAACAAAGATCTAGAAGAACTAAAGAACAAATAAACAGAGATGAACAGCACAATAACTGAAATGAAAAATACACTAGAAGGAATCAATAACAGAATAACTGAGGCAGAAGAACAAATAAGTGAGCTGGAAGACAGAATGGTGGAAATAACTGCCAAGGAACAGAATAAGGAAAAAAGAAAGAAAAGAATTGAAGATAATCTTAGAGACCTATGGGACAACACTAAACGCACCAACATTCGAATTATAGGGGTCTCAGAAGAAGAGAGAAAGAAAGGGTCTGAGAAAATATTTGAAGAGATTACAGTGGAAAACTACTGTAACATGGGAAAGGAAATAGTCACCCAAGTCCAGGAGGCACAGAGAGTGCCATAAAGGATAAACCCTAGGAGAAACACACCAAGACACATATTAATCAAACTAACAAAAATTAAATTCAAAGAAAAAATATTAAAAGCAGCAAGGGAAAAGCAAAAAATAACATACAAAGGAATGCCCATAAGGTTATCAGCTAATTTTTCAGCAAAAACTTTGCAGGCCAGAAGGGAGTGGCAGGATATCCTTAAAGGGATGAAAGAGAAAAACCTATAACCAAGATTACTCTACCCAGCAAGGATCTCATTCAGATTCAATGGCAAAATCAAAAGCTTTTCAGACAAGCAAAAGCTAACAGAATTCACACCACCAAACCAGCTTTACAGCAAATGCTAAAGGAACTTTTCTAGGTGGGAAACACAAAAGAAGAAAAAGACCCACAAAAACAAACCCAAAACAATTAAGAAAATGGTAGTAGGAACATACATATCGATAATAACCTTGAATGTAAATGGATTAAATGCTTCAACTAAAAGACACAGACTGGTTGAATGTATACCAAACAAGACAATATATATGCTGTCTACAAGAGACCCATTTCAGACCTAGGGACACATACAGACTGAAAGTGAAGGGATGGAAAAAGATATTCCACGCAAATGGAAATCAAAAGAAAGCTGGAGTAGCTATACTCATATCAGATAAAATAGACTTTAAAATAGACTGTTACAAGAGATAAGGAAGGACACTACATAATGATCAAGGGATCAATCCAAGAAGAAGATATAACAATTATAGATATTTATGCACCCAACATAGGAGCACCTCAATACATAAGGCAAATGCTAACAACCATAAAAGGGGAAATAGTAACACAATAATAGTACGGGACTTGAACACCCCACTTACACCAATGGACAGATCATCCAAGCAGAAGATAAATAAGGAAACACAAGCTTTAAATGACACAAAAGACCAGATAGATTTAATTGATATTTATAGGACATTCCATCTGAAAGTGGCAGAATACACTTTCTTCTCAAGTGCACATGGAACATTCTCCAGGATAGTTCACATCTTGGGTCACAAATCAAGCCTCAGTAAATTTAAGAAAACTGAAATCGTATCAAGCATCTTTTCTGACCACAACACTATGAGATTGGAAATCAATTACAGAAAAAATACTGTAAAAAATACAAATACAGGGAGGCTAAACAGTGCACTACTAAATAATCAAGAGATCACTGAAGAAATCAAAGAAGAAATTTAAAAAATACATAGAAACAAATGACAACGAAAACACTGTGACCCAAAATCTGTGGGATGCAGCAAAAGCAGTTCTAAGACGGAAGTTTATAGCAATTCAATCTCACCTCAAGGAACAAGAAAACTCTCAAACAATCTAACCTTACACCTAAAGCAACTAGAGAAAGTACAAAGAAAACCCAAAGTCAGTAGAGGGAAAGAAATAATAAAGATCAGAGCAGAAATAAATCAAATAGAAATGAAGAAAACAATAGCAAAGATCAATAAAACTAAAAGTTGGTTCTTCGAGAAGATAAACAAAATTGATAAACCTTTAGCCAGATTCATCAAGAAAAAAAGACAGAGGACGCAAATCAGTAAAATTAGAAATGAAAAAGGAGAAATCACTTCTGACTCTGCAGAAATACAAAGGATTATAAGAGACTACCACAAACAACTATATGCCAGTAGAATGGACAACCACGAAGAAATGGACAAATTCTTGGAAAGGTATAATTTTCCAAGAGTGAACCAGGAAGAATTAGAAAATATAAACAGACCTATCACAAGTAATGAAATTGAAACTGTAATTAAAAATCTTCCAACAAACAGAAGTCCAGGACCAGGTGGCTTCACAGGTAAATTCTATCAGACATTTAGAGAAGAGCTAACACCAATCCTTCTCAAAATCTTCCAAAAACTTGCAGAGGGAGGAACACTCCCAAAATTGTTCTGCAAAGCCACCATCACCCTGATACCAAAACCAGACAAAGATATCACAAAAAAATAAAATTACAGACCAGTATCACTAATGAACATAGATGCAAAAATCCTCAACAAAATACTAGCAAACAGAATCCAACAACACATTAAAAGGATCATACATAATGATCAAGTGGGATTTATCCCAGGAATGCAAGGATTCTTCAATATATGCAAATCAATCAATGTGATACACCATATTAATAAATTAAGGAATAAAGACCATATGATCATCTCAACAGATGAAGAAAAAGCTTTTGACAAAATTCAACACCCATTTATAATAAAAACCCTCCAGAAAATGGGCACAGAGGGAACTTACCTCAACGTAATAAAGGCCATATACGACAAACCCACAGCCAACATCATACTCAATGGTGAAAAATGGAAAGCATTTCCACTAAGACCAGGAACAAGACAAGGATGGCCACTCTTGCCACTCTTATTCAACACAGTTTTGGAAGTTCTAGCCACGGCAATCAGAGAAGAAAAAGAAATAAAAGGAACACAAATTGGAAAAGAAGAAGTAAAACTGTCACTGTTTGCAGATAACATGATAGTATGCATAGAAAATCCTAAAAATGCCACCAGAAAACTACTAGAACTAATCAATGAATTTGGTAAGGTTGCAGGATACAAAATTAATGCACAGAAATCTCTGGCATTCCTATACACTAACAACAAAAAATCAGAAAGAGAAATCAAGGAAACAATCCCATTTACCATTGCAACAATAAGAATAAAATACCTAGGAATAAACCTACTACCTAAGGAGGCAAAAGACTTGTACTTAGAAAACTATAAAACATTGCTGAAAGAAATCAAAGATGACATAAACAGATGGAGAAATATACCATGTTCTTGGATTGGAAGAATCAATATTGCAAAAATGACTATACTACCCAAAGCAATATATGGATTCAATGCAATCCCTATCAAACTACCAATGGCATTCTTCACAGAAATATAACAAAAAATTTTACAATTCGTATGGAAATGCAAAAGACCCTGAATAGCCAAAGCAATCTTGAGAAAGAAAAACGGAGCTGGAGGAATCAGGCTACCCAACTTCAAACCATACTACAAAGCTACAGTAATCAAGGTAGTATGGTACTGGCACAGAAACAGAAATATAGATCAGTGGCGCAGAATAGAAAGCCCAGAGATAAATCCACGCACCTATGATCACCTAAACTATGACAAAGGAGGCAAGAACATACAATGGAAAAAAGACAGCCTCTTCATTAAGTGGTGCTGGGAAAACTGGACAGCTACATGTAAAAGAATGAAATTAGAACATTCCCTAACACCATACACAAAAATAAACTCAAAATGGATTAAAGACCTAAATGTAAGACCAGACACTATAAAACTCTCAGAGGAAAACATAGGAAACACACTCTTTGACAGAAACCACAGCAAGATCTTTTTTTACCCACCTCCTAGAGTAATGAAAATAAAAACAAAAAAAACAAATGGGACCTAATGAAACTTAAAAGCTTTTGCACAGCAAAGGAAACCATAAACAAGACCAAAAGACAACCCTCAGAATGGGAGAAAATATTTGCAAATGAAACAACAGACAAAGGATTAATCTCCAAAATATATAAACAGCTCATGCAGCTCAATATCAAAAAAACAAACAACCCAATCCAAAAATGGGCAGAAGACCTAAATGGACACTTCACAAAAGAAGACATACAGGTGGCCAAGAGGCATATGAAAATATGCTCAACATCACTAATTACTAGAGAAATGCAAATCAAAACTACAATGAGGTATCACCTCACACCAGTCAGAATGGCCATCATCAAAAAATCTACAAACAATAAATGCTGGAGAGGGTGTGGAGAAAAGGGAACCCTCTTGCACTGTTGGTGGGAATGTAAATTGATACAGCCACTATGGAGAACAGTATGGAGGTTCCTTAAAAAACTGAAAATAGAACTACCATATGACCCAGCAATCCCACTACTGGGCATATACCCAGAGAAAACCATAATTGAAAAGGACACATGCACCCCAATATTCATTGCAGCACTATTTAGAAGAGCCAGGACACGGAAACAATCTAAATGTCCAATGACAGATGAATGGATAAAGAAGATGTGGTACATATATAGAATGGAATATTACTCAGCCATAAAAAGGAACAAAATTGGGTCCTTTGTGACATGTGGATGGACCAAGAGTCTGTCATACAGAGTGAAGTAAGCCAGAAAGAGAAGAACAAATATTGTGTATTAATGCATGTATGTGGAATCTCGAAAAACGGTATAGATGGACCTATTTGTAGGGCAGGAATAGAGACGTAGATGTAGAGGACAGACATGTGGATACGAGGGGAAGGGGAGGGTGGGACAACTTGGGAGATTAGGTTTGACATAAATACACTACCACGTGTAAAATAGCTAGTGGGAAACTGCTGTATAGCACAGGGAGCTCAGCTCGGTGCTCTGTGATGACCTAGATGGGGGGAGAAGCAGGAGAGGGAGGTTCAAGAGGGAGGGGATATAGGTATACATATAGCTGATTCACTTCACTGTACAGCAGAAACTAACACAACATTGTAAAGCAATTTTACTCCAATAAAAAAAAATGGATTATAAAAAATAAATAAATAAAAATAAAAACAATCCTTTATAAAAAAGAAAAAAATAAGAAAATACACAAAGTATCTAATAAATATACTTACGTTTGAAGGTTTAAGTTTATTAATGATTGTTGTTTTGCCACTATTATCCAGCCCAAGGCACAAAACATGAACCTCCTTCTTCCTCAGGCCAAGCAAGCCTGAAAGTCTGTCTAGCAATCCCATAATGTGAGTCAAGTATTTACAAACCAGCTGCAAGTCAGGAAAAAAAAAGAAAGATATATTACCCACAGGCACCTTAAGAATAGAAAATATGAGCATATGTATCCCAAATTTCAGAACTTAAAGACACAGTGATATTGTGAAAACCATGTCAATGTAGGTCTGCATTTAGTAAACAGAGTTTAAGCTGATTACCAGAAAGGAGACTTAACGGAAATGCAGATTGGCGGATAATAACCCCTGGCAATACAGAATAATGCCCTCGAAATAACTGTACATTTCTCATCGTAACATATAATACTTAAGAAGAAAGTGTGGTTAAACTCAGAATCATGTGGAGTCTGCCATTTGTGATACTTGAGAATATCTGCAGCCTTTTCTGGAAATCTGGAACAATGTATGGGCAATGGCATTCATGTGAAGTCTGATGCTGAAGCTTAGAAAGTAGAAGGCAGACCAGAATAACAGAGAAAAACTGAGATTTTGGCTACATCATTTGAGCCACTGGTCAAATATTTTTCTAAAGCCAGCCCCATTGTAGTTTGCAATAATACAAAGTAATAAACATTAAATTCACCATTTTTGTTTCTTTGCTTGATTATATCCAGTTTAGGTTATGTCTTCTATCAACAGAAACAAAAAATCCTAACTGATATATTTATCTTAATTTTCCCTTAGTCCTTACGTATATCTTTGTAAGTCACCACAAATCCATTTGGAAAGAAGGTTATGTATAAAACACACACACCATTTGAACCTTAATAAATACCTGTTTCTTTGAAACTATAACTTACATGAACTATCCTGTTAAGTATCATTTTAAAAGAATTTTAACTAGTGTACTAGTAAAGAATATGAATGTAAATACCAATCTTACATTTTCATCTCATTTTCTCAAATACCATAACAGTTTCTTTGTTAACTTGTCCCTGAAGTGTTCATTTGTTTATCAATTCTTTCTTTGGAAAAAAAAATCCTTCCTATGCAAACTTTCAAAAAAACTCCATCAGTAATCCAAACATAAGTATTTTGAAGTCAAATAAAACTGCTGACGATGTGTTGCTGGCTATGTGATAACTTTATGGCTATTCATACCCTTCTAAGGTACTGTTAGATTTAGACTTCAGGTCTCCAAATGAAACTTTCCAAAGGTTCTTCCTTTGGGTCCATCACCACCCCCACCTCCCAAAACATTATTATGTGGTGGGAGAAGAGAGATACCACTTTTGCCAGCCCTCAACTGCTGCAGGGACTGCTACAGCAGTAACTACAATACATCTGTATTCCAAACATTTCCTATTACTCTCCAAACCACCATTTTCAAAGTTCTCTTAAAAACAAAAACAAAAACAAAAACCCTCTAAATATCAGTTTCATTTAATTGATTTATTCTCATCTCCATCTAAGGTTCCAGAAGCTTGTCATCTTACAGCTCATTCAGTATTTTTTATTCCACACCAAAAAGGCAAGACCATACCTTGAAGGATGTGAGGATGCAGCAACTTAAAAAATAAGAAGCTTCCAAGACAACTGCATCTGAAAGGTGGCTGCATCATTAGTTTTGCTTAGGTCCCTTCAGAGATCATTATGGACAGAAATTTTAAAACTGAATTCCAATGATGTGCAGAAAAGAGAAGGTGAAGCGCCCCACCCAAACACGGGGCCACGGTTGTCTTACCCAAGGGATGGGTTTGACTTCAGGTACTCCATTTGTGCTGCTTGAATCGACTTTTCTCCTTTTGTTGGAGATGCAAATCTCACTCAACCCATTCCTTTAAATCTCAGCTTAGGGATAGGCATTTATAGAATCTATTTTAAGTTAGCCTTCTGATATCATGAAACAATTCACACAGACCATTTTAATTCGAAGTAAATTTGCTACTACCCACTTTGTTATTAATTGTACTAAGCATATTGATATAGGTTTATATCTTGTTTTCCAATTCCCATACAATTTTGAATAGATTTTTTAAAAATATGACCACTTCTCACATCATCCCCCTCTGGGCATCTACGATAAAGCACTGATTGTCAAAAAGCTTGGTACTTGAATATTCATTTTTTCATAGAACATCGGATTGTGATTTTCCGTCCCCTTTTCATGGATTATCAAACACCTGATGCTTGTTATTGAAATACTGTGGGATATACAATTTAAAAGAGAAGTCAGTTGTTCTAAAAGATATAATTACATTTATTGAAGTTGCTTTATAAACAACTATCATATAGCCTTATATATGCTTCTATTTCTTAGTAATTATACATCTTTATAAATTTACTTTTTGCATGCATGAAATAAGGAAATAGAAGATAATTTAAGTCACTCGACATTCATTAACCATGTCCTAAGTGCACAGGAGGAGATACAGTGAAAGTTTTCTGTAGCAACCTACTCCTATAGCCATGATTCTCGACCCTGGCTGCACACTGGAGTCAGCTAATTGGATTAGTATTTCTGAAGATGGAATCAGGGCATCTGTATTTTAAAAAGCTACACAGTGTTTCTGATGTACAGTCACTATTGAGAACTTCAGGATTTTAGAATAAAGTCTAAACTTCCATGCATAGCTTTTAAAGTTGTTCACAATCTGGCTCCAATCTACCTTTCCAGTTTCTTATTTTACTGTTTTCCTCTCTCTGCAAACCAGCCAATCAAATTCTCTTGGCTGTTATCTGAGGAACGGCTTTTTTTTCTTTTCTTTCTTTCCTTTTTTTGGCCCCTCCAGGCGTCAAGAGGGAATCTTAGTTCCCCAACAAGGGATTGAACCCGGCCCCCTGCAGTGGAAGCGAGGAGTCTTAACCATTGGCCCACCAGGTAAGTCTCAGAATCTGCTTTTTAAAGGTTTTTTTTTTTTTTTTAACTTGTTGCCAGAAAAGTCCTAAAGAATTAGGATGTTACCCATAGTTACGAGCTTGGAAGGTAGGCTACACAGAGAGAGAGTGGTCGAGCAAAGAAAACACCATGAATGGTACTTTGTAACTTTAAAAATGTTTCTAGAGTGAATTATAGCACACTCTCACTACCCCCAATAAATATTTTTATTCAGCTTTCAGTTTTTGATGATGAAATTTCAATTATACTTCCCACACAGCAAAGAGGCCCAAATCGGGCAGTGTTAAAACCATCCAATCAAACAAAAATTCACCCAAAGCAGTTCCATGAGTTTTCTGGGGTCCATAGCCCACTTCTTCTTTTCTAGTTCTCACACATTAGAAACAACCACACGGAGTGAAAAACATGAGGAAGAGCAATTCTAAAATTGGCGGCGGAGGGGACTTGGGGGTGGCGCTGGATACAAAAATTGGGGTTGGGGAGATACCTGGTCTTTGAGGTTAGTCTTGCGGGCCCGGGAGCTGCTGAAGAACAGGAATGGACGCACTCGCTCGTATCCGTCTCTGCGATGGGAATCTGGTGCGGGCGTCCCTCAGCCTTTCTCTCTAGGCCTCCATAGAAATAATCCCTGGGCCTGAGCAAAGCCGCCTCCGCAAGTTGGGTGAACGGGTAGCCTCCGGCTCAGCCCAAGCATCAGTGGCGGGTCAGGCGCCGTGGTGCGTGGCGTTCCCCGGGCAACCGCAGGTTCTTCCGGTGCGGAGCCACGCCTCCTCAGAGGTCTCAGCGCGTCAGCCGCAGTGCCCCTATGAAGGGATTGAAGAGCTCCCCCAAATGCCAGAGGCAAAGCGAGGAGTATTGAAGAAGTGTAAGCGAGGTTGAAGGGGTGAACTGCAGCCTCCCAGCGAGAAGCCGCGCTGTCCCCGGTGGAGCATAATGGGAGTTGTAGGCTCGCGCACAGCCTGCTGGGAAGTGTTTGGCGTCCGCGTTGGCTTCGGGCGTTTCTCGCCGCGCGATCTCTCCGCCCTCTCAGGCAAGTCGGCTCACAGGGAGCGGCGCACCTTGTGGCGCCCAGAGCGCTGAGGAGTCTGCGTCGACGTCGAGCATGGGCGCAGCGTGGTGGCGACAACTGCGGGACCCGACTCTGAGCTCTAGGGCGAGAAGTACGCCGGAATTTCCTGGTTGCCCATCGCATCCACCCTTTTCCAGGCTGTTAGGCCTCAGACCCCGGAGTCCTGGAGAAGTAAAACCGTTCATGCGGGCAAGGAGAGGAGATAAACTCACAGGCATTATTCGGCGAAGGAAGTCTGCCTGAACCTGGTTTCTGAGCTGTCTGATCTCCTGAAGAGATTTCCACGAGGCATAATCTCCTGTGATTAGAGTACAGTCCCCAGAATCAAATCGGCAGGAGGTCAGGAATCAGTAGTCCCAATGCTTAAAGTTAGCCACCCTCTTAAATTGCTCTGGGGTATTATAGTAATAGTAAAGGATTTATCTCCTTTGTTAGCCAGGAGTATGAGATTCTTTACCCCCTCCAACTACCTAGTGTTATATTTACTACCCTACCTGTTCTTTGGCCTATCAATTTCGGCCTATTAAGTGGATTAGGAGGGTGAAAAAAGAGACTAGAAGGAATTATATAAAAGTAATAATGGGGGAAAGGCTGTATTTGCATGATCATGGGATGCATTTTATTTTATTTTCCAAATTTTCAAATGCGGTTCTGTTATTTTTACAATGGAAAAAAAAATGTTCCGGGCTAGTGACTCTTGTTGAAAGATGAAAACTAACAAAACACAAAAACAAAAATAACCTATAGTTGCGTCCAAAAGAACTTACTTACCAATGTCCTTGAAGAAATGGAGTAGGGAAATATATTCCGCCTTATTGTGTAGCCTTAGGCCAGTTAACGCTGCTCTATTGTTCAGCTTCTTAACCTTCAAAAAAACACTAAATATCTCATCTGGGGGTTTTGAGGAATAAGTAGGTAACAGAGGTATGTATGTTTGGCACATAGTAGGTGTTCAATAAACAGTTTCCTATCTTCCTTTGTCCTGCAATTTTTATTATATAGGTAAGATTTTTAAATGTGGTCCTTTAACTTCTGACCCTGAATGAATTTACAATGAGGTATTAATTACTTTTCTGTGTGTCTGGGTATTTTGACTCACTTTGATAAAAGTTGGAAGCTAAGTGCTTACAGCCGGATTTTGACATTTTTTTTTTTTTTTTCCTTAGAGCTAAGTAGAAATCTTATGTTTCAGGAAACTTTAGTGTACAGACAATTTTTCCTGTTTGGAGTTGATATTTTCTGCCCCTAGGTTGAGTTCTGTTTTTGCTTAGTACAAAACATTTGGTGAACACTGGAAATGAAATGGAGAGATTGGATATCCAACTTTTCAGTCAATTTAAGCAGATAACATAATTCTTTTTTAAAAATTTTCTAAGTGAATAGTTATCTTAAGGTACATAATTCTCTTACAAAAATTTAGCTAAGGAAATAGTTATCTTAGATAAGTGTAATTGATGTGTTGGCTTCGTATTATTAGAGATGAAATAGTGGTCATGAAACCCACAATCTACTCAATAATCTAGAAAATGTCAGTTTTGAAACTAACAATCTTAAAAAAAGTAAATATTTCATGTGGTTGAATCTGCTGTTTTGGTGCTTTGCCAATCAAAACAGCTCTCAACAATACACTCAAGGCTCAGCATAAAAATTGGTTTCACTTGATTTAAGAAGTTAGTTTGGGTCTCCTTATTATGAGAATAAGAAGCTTTAAAAATGGTACTTAATTTTATGGAGGCTTCTTAAGATATCTGTATAAGGAAAGAAAGTTTCAAGTACTTTATTACCAGTTTAAATTTCATACTGTCTTTTGGAACTGTGGTAAGAATTATAAAAGGGAGAAGAGTGAGATAAGATGAGTACAGTGCTATTCTGATTAATTCAGGATACTTTTAATGTATTTTCTTACCAGCAACTTTTAAAAAATATAGAAAATCCATGATTGGTAATTTACTGGATGTTTTTGGAATGAATATTGATAGTCTAAAACTGTTGTACATTATGTGTATCTTTCAGTCATCTGCAATTTGTATACAGTACTACCTATGCAATGAACAATTTAATTCACTTGAATCTCACAAAATATTTTGCTGATATAAAATCACTATAAAAATATGTACTAATTATTTATAGTGACTTGTGTGAATTTATGTCTTGACCTTAATGATATTATTGTGAAAAATTACAGCTATGATTTTGTCTCCAAAATTACTAATATATGTAAAGAGCATCTAGATTTAATAGACTAAAAGATAAATTACATTAAATATGATCAACACAATACAAATACACTTCAACCACCAGAACTGTAACTTTTATTTGCTAATAGATATTTTAATAAACAGGCTTACTCCATCTGTAAGACCCTGATAATGCCTCTTAGGAAATCATAGAAAAATAAAATACAATAATTAGTAACTTGTACTTTGTACAAAAATCTTATGTTGCTCAGCAGGTAGTTTTGCTAAACACCATATTCTTTCAGCAAATAGATAGATGACATATGTAATGCAATTCACTGCAAACAATCCCTCATTGAAAGCTGAGCATTCTATAACACTATAACTTGTAAGCATGCCAGCATGTGAAAATATACATGGAACATCATAATATTACAGTCGATTTTATAAGATGAAAACAATACCACCTTCAAGTAAGTCTGGACTACTTCACTGTCATAGTGAAGTAGATAATAGGTAGGATTGCAGTTCTATTGTTAACACCCTCTTACTGTGTTTATCTTTCTACCATATTGTGATACAACCAGAAAAAAGAACATAGGCTGTGTAAGGAACCTGAGTGAAAGGCATATATAGAAGCTCTAAATAGTGATGTAATACTAAAGAGAAACAATAATGCAGTGCTGCACTTCCTTATTCTCACAAACAGATCTTTTCCCCTTTTTGCAAGAGTAGATGGGTACAGTGCTAAATCCATAATTAATGATAAATAACTTAATGACAGGTTACAAAGAGATACGTTTTAAAAATCATAGGAAGAGAAAATGTTTTCAGCTGCAGTTTATCATTAGTCAAATATTACTCTCTGAGGGACTAAGTCTCAACCTAGACAGTTGTTATCTAGGCATTTAATATAAATGTACTATTTAGTATTTAAATAATAAACTTTTTAGGATTTGTGCTACAAAGATTTTTATAACTTTTTTATTTTGAATACACTGCAACTGTCAAATCTACCATTTAATACTTGATATGGCCATTTAAATATTGAGTTTAATCAAATGCATATTTATATGCACACATATATCTTGATATTTTTGGCTATGCTAAAACATAAAAAAATGGAGAGCGATCTTATTCCATTATTCACAGTCTAATTTTACATCAAATCCAAAGAATAAATATGCACGTATAAATTCCAACACACTGAATTACATACAGCCTATCCAGAAATAAAGCTCCAAGCACAATGAAAAAGTCACATCCTCCCTATAGGATAGAGAGGGCACAATGAAAAAAAAAAAATATCACCCTTGTGTTTCTCCTAAATGACAGATGTTTTTATATGAAAACAAAACAAAATAAAATATTGTTTTACCAAATGATTAGAGCCTGATTACCTTTATTTATTTATTTTAATTTCGGATGGGGGCTCAAGTCCTCTCAAAATAGTGTTTTGAGAAAATTGACAGCTTGAATATACAATACACATCTTTTAGCATTCAACTAATTTTCATAAGCTTTGAATTAGAATGGCTACAAGATGTTTCTGTCTTTTACACTGTAGTAGACAAAAATAACAAAACATGGGAAGTATCTATGGCATTGAGAAGTCCTCACTTAATCTCTACATTATGGAAAGAGGACTGTTATCAGCATCCTTGGAAAAGCTCAGAATTCAGTTTCAGGTCTTACAAATAAGATGTCTCAAAAATATTTAGTAAAATGGCTTTAATATATTTTATACAATAGGTCTTTTTCCTGTGGTGTATTACACACAAATCCCCATTGACTATGTTTATATATGCACATGTGTGTGTGTGTGTGTGTGTGTGTGTGTGTTCCCCCTTTCCAACTACTTACACATCTCTCCTTCAGCCTATACCTGCTTTCCACTCCCTATATGGACTTTTATTTCCTCTTGGTAAAGTAAGACTACTCACACAGTAACATCCTTCCCTTTCTACCACAAATCTACCAACCTATCTGCATATTACACACTCTGCCTTCCCTCCCATTGTAGTTCTGTCTCCTCCTATCAAAAACTAACCTTCCAACTTATGCTATGAATCCTAACCCTTCTACTTCTCAAAGCCTTTTCTAATTAAATTCTCGCTTGCATAATCAGTTTTCCCCTTTCTACCAGATCATTCTCATTCAGATATAAATATTCCCTAGCATCCTTTCTCTAAACACACACACACACACACACACAACCTTTCTTGACCCCACATCTACTTCCAGCTACTCAGCTACTGCCCTGTTCCTCTTGCTTTCTTATGGTAAAACTTCTTGAAAGAGTTGTTTATAGATACTGACTACACCTTCTTTTCTAAAGTATCTTCTCAATCCACTTCAATCAGGCTTTGACTTCACTACTTCATAGAGACTGCCCTTCTCAAAATCATCAGTAACTTCCATGTTGCCAAGCCCAACGGCCATTTCTTTACTTTAAACTTGGCTTAATGCATTTAATACAGATGGCCAACTGATTTTTTTGTTCTCTACCTTACCTTACACTCCTCAGGGTCCTCTGCTGGTTTCTAATTCTCCACCTAACTTCTACATTGACATGCCCCGGATCTCAATCAAGGCCTACTTCTCTATCTTACAGGCTTTTCCCAGGTGATTTAAAAACATTAAATACCATATATATATTGATGGCTTCTAAATCTTGATGTCTAGCCCTGATCGCTCCTTGGAACTCTTATATACAACTGTCTGCTCGATATTTCCATTTGAATATCTAACAGGCATCTCAGGCATTAAATGGCTAAAACCAAACTCCTGATTTTTTTCCCTCCAAACCTGCTTCTCCTGCACCACCACTGACTACATTTCTTATTTTTCAAATGTAGAATTTATCTTCAATTTTTCTCTCTTCATCCCTCAGGGCCAATCCATTAGCAAGCCCTGTCTTCAAACATACCCGACATCCATCCACTTCTCTCCATCTTCACTACTTCTTCTCTAACAAAAGCCACCTTTTTTTTCTTTTTTGCTTAAACTACTGTAGTAGCCTCATAAATATTCTTTGACCCCCCATCTCATTTTTGCCTCTCTCTGGCTCATCAACTGTGTACCAAGCACACTGTTCTCTCTACCCTCAAACACTCTAAACTCTCACACATTAAACTATTCCTTCTGCCTGGAATTCCCCCAGATTTTCTCATGACTGGTTCCTTCATGCTTTTCATACATTGGCTTAAATATCACATCCTCAGAGAAGACTTCCCTTACCACTTAATGTAAAGAAGCCACGGTCATGCTATGTAACAATATTAATTTAATTTTCAGCATAGCACTTATCAGTACTTCTTCATTGTGTGTCTTTACCACTAGAAGGTCAATTCCATGAGACAGGGGCTTTTGCTTGTCTTGGTCGCTTTGTGTCCTCTGTGTTGAGAATAGGACACTTGTACAAGATAATGTTTAGTAAGCATTAGTTAATGAATGAATGGACTTACGGATAAATATACATTTAAAGTAAATCAGTATATATGTATATATACTATTTTTAAAATTAGGAATTATACAGTTTTGGACTAGCAAACACACTTGATTTAATTGTGTTTGTTTGTTTATTATATCTGTTCCCCATAGTGTAAATAGCTTTAACTGGACAAATCATAATTTTTTTGTTGTTGCTATTCTTTATATTAAAATACAGACACCTAACTATTTCATTTAATGGTAGAATGATCAAAGTTGTGAGGTGGGAGAGGGAATGTTTTGCTTCCTGAAAGGAATTTTTGGAGACTCCAAAGAAAATAAGCAATTGATGCAAAAATGGAATGGCTTTTCACCTTTGTTTGAAGTATCCCATTTGGTGAAATTTAAAAATTGAATAAACAGTAAACAGTGGAAAAGTAACTATAAAAATATATGTTCACTACAGTACTTTGAATATACAAAGTCAAATGGAGGACTTTCTTTTTGTATTTCCATTCATGAGAAAGTAAAAGACTTTGCTCTTTCCAGAAGACTTTATGGAATATATGACCGGTATTAGATAAGAGCAGTAGCTTCAAAAATAATAATTTCTAACCACTATGTTATGGATTTTAGCTGCAACTTCTCTGAGAATTGGAAGGTTACAAACAATATTAGAGAGACTGAATGGAAATATATAAAGCAGTCCTTTTTTTTTTTAATACTTAAAACAACTGAAAAGAGAAGGCAATCTCCTTGAAAGAATATAAGCATTTAGAGATCATAAGATATAATGTACAACTAATATGTAGGTACTGTATTTTTTAAACATTTAAGACTGTGTAAAATTTATGTATCTGTATAAAAGCATAAATTGATTCAAAAAGACTACCCTTTCAACTCAATTATTTTTACCTGCATCTTATATATACAGTTTTTACATTTAATAAAGCAGAAGGAAAAACTCTTTATTAATAGGAGTGATATGTATTAAGTGCTTTGACAGTCTAATATTCAATTTTTGGGAGGCAAATTCTTAATTATATATGTCTTAGAAATCAAAAGAATTATTAGTATGGAAATGTTAATAATTGTGATCATTCAGGCTATTAATATACTTTAAAAAAATAAATTTAAATTTTTGATATTTTGGTAAGATTTCTTCCTAATTTTATACAGCAATACATATTTTAACAAATATTAGTGGACTTATTTATATTAGAGATTCTCATCCTCAAAACACATTTCAGCTTCAAAATTACCAGTAAGAGTAACATGACATAATTTTCAAACAGTTTTCTATTAATTTTTTGTTTTTTTTTTAATGAGGTAATTAATAGTTTTAACACAAACTCCTCTTTGTATTACCTTTTGGCCTTTTCCTCAGTTTTAATGGAACTTGGTCCATTTTCATGTTCTGCATTCATGTTCTGCCTCTGATTTTTTAAAAAATAAGGTTATTTTAGAAGGTATAACTAACATTTTAGGAAACATAGACTGTTAATTATCAATTATTCCATCAAAAGTCAAAATTAAGCTGTCGAAGTTTATACTGCATACAAAATTAACCTAAATATAGTTTGTGAAAAATGTGCAAAGTTATTCAAATTTCCAATGACACAATCTAACGATGAAGTATGATTGACAAAATTATTAATAATGTATCATAAATAAAGCACATATAGTAATCTTTAAAGTCCAGTGTTACCCATATTCATGTTTGTTAGGAATGCTCAGGTATTGTGCCCCACCAAAAAAAAAAAAATGCCCCCGTCTCACATTTTGATTTTTTTCTCTTGGAGGCCTAAAACACGTAAAATTATATGAAAACTCCATATCTGTAAGAAGAAAATGAGATTTTTGCATTGTATAAATATATTAATACAATTTTCTTTAAATACATATATATGGCATAGGGAGAACAACATCACATTAAAGCAAATTAAAAACTTCCATGACAAACATTTATGCAAGTTAAACCTTATTTTCCAAGCAGCGCAGAAATTTTAAAAAGCCTCAGTCACTGTTTATTTTTATATTGTCCATGAATATTATTATTATATTGTCAGTATTGTTTTAAAGATACTTTTGAAGATATTGCAATAATAGCTCTAGATAAAATACCAATGGATTTTCAAACAAATTGGTTTTAACAATGCTCACATCAATCACATCAACATAAAATAGCTGTTCAGTTACAAGTCTGTTATCAAATGAGTGGTCATTAATTTTGTCATAGAGCTTCTAAAGACAACAATTTTAAGCAGATTTATTTAAGCAGTACTATGTGGCAATAAATAAAACATGCACAGTTAAGTAAAAACTTCATTACAACTTAAAAAATGATAATACTGGGTAAATAATTCTAAAAAGAGCAACAGTTACTACTTTGAAAAATGAACTAATATAATTAATTATGTTCTGGCTTCTCTCTGAGTGAAGATGTGTTTACGTGAAAAGTTTAGAAAAACAATTTCTATCTAAATACATAGATTTCATTCTACAAATTACTAAATGTGGAAGAGAGACTTTTAATTTATTATAAAAGCAATACAAGAGGACATTTTAAATTAGGTAAAAATCTTGAAAGTGTATTGTTTATTCATCTTTATGATTTAGCACTATTCACTCCATCTATCAGGATTTCAAAAAGTTAAATGATATTTGGTCTTTCAAGAACAAAGGCAAATTAAGACTGTTCTAAGGATGATGATCTATAAACAGAAAAACTTGTATAGTAATGTTCACATCAATTTTGCTTGCCATGAAAGCTCATATTTAACTAATGAAAACAAGGACATCTATCTGCAAAGTTAATAATGCCTAACTGAATATAAAATTTGATTTAGATATATGAAAAATGAAGGTTCTCCTGTCCTTGGAGTTTTCTTTAAAATAATGTATTATTTTGGAATAAAAATAGTTCTCCCTTCAATCTCTCTCTAATGAGATGGAGACTCCTATGCTAACTAAATTAGAATCCTGAAGTAGGGTTGTCCTTTTATTATTTTGTTGAACACCTTAAAGTCATATCTCAGTTGTTCTGATTTACAGTTTGAGTTGATAACATTATCTTAACCAACAGTAAGTTTATCATGACAAATTAAAGATTAGCCAGAGGTTACAAATAATGGAGGAATATGGATAAGAACAGAGCTTTACTTGAGAGGAGATTTTCACTAATTCTTGTACTTTTCTACAACTCCCAGGAAATTGTGTTATTAATCTGTACTTTATTTTCTAATCGAAAGTAGATACCACATCTTTATATCATTACATTTAAAAGAGATCTTTCATCGCTTTTTATATACTTAAGGATGAATTAGGTCTAAAAGGTAGTGGAATTCTTCTTTGAGATCTTCCCCTTTAAATGAAATAAATCAAAAATTCCCTTAAGAATATAGAGATTTGGTATTCTGATAAACTAGTGTGGAAATTCAAGTAAGAATCTTCTTTATTTTGTTTAGAAAGAAACTTTGCTTTCAACAGATAAGTGCAAAAGTGTAATAAAATGGAAGTGCCTTGGTAGCATTAAGAGAAATACAACACTTTGTATTTGCCAGGTTCTTTTCCAAAAGATGAAGTTTATTTTTTAGTAGTGCTTTGCTATCCATCGTAATTGAAAAGTTTACTTTTAATATTTTTGTATCACTTTTAAATACAATAATTTTGAATCAATACTGATATGCTAAAATAGACTTTTAAATCTATTCTAATATCCCAAAAAAGCCAATGCCAACCAGGTTATTGTTAACTTCTTTTGAATTAAGAGCAAAGAACCTAAGTCTTCCAATTAAGATGTAAATATTCTTTTTTAAACATTTTATTTAAATCCATCATTAATTTGAAATTGGATATAATTATTAGTCAGAAGAAAGAGGATTAGTTAAAACTACATTTTGATGACTTGCATCTTCTTCTGGATCTTTTGGCCTTTTCCCCCCAGGAGACATGTATATCACGTCACATCCTCTTACAACAAAAAAAATATATTTTATCCTCAGAAATCTTTGTAACACTTGTCTAATACTTATCTTTTTAAGGGAATAGTAAGAGAAAGATGGGGTATTTATTCTTCTGGAATATAAGATTTTTCTTTTCCTTTATTTCATCTAGTAATATATGCGCTCTGGTCATGAGTAATCATCTCTTTCCTTTGTTAAATATATCATGTTTGAAAGAATTTTATGCAATCATTTCAGCTGTATACTAATTATTACATTTGCTAAGGCCAGTGAATTGGCTTGGGCAAGAGATTACTGCAGAATTGTTTTTGAAAAATGGCTGATGTTTTCTAACTGGAAGTACCTTTGAGGTAGTGAGTCTACACCTGAACTGAAAAGTATGCCACTGGACAATAGAAGTATGTGACTCCTGAAGAGGATCAGCTGTTAACAAGAGAGATTCTCTTAGAGAATCCAGCAAGTGTGCTCCCTTCTGCCAGAGGAAGTGTGGAGTGTTCTATGGAAAATTTGAGGTCCAAAATAATTCTTTCCATAGGGCAAGGTTTTATTTATTCAATGTATTTTTGTTCTGTGGAAAGGACTAACCCTTAGTGACATGGCAATCACAGCAAACATAGCAAATAGGCTCTAACCTCTAAGTTTTAAGCTTAATAGTTAACTTGAACGTAAGGAGACTACAGTCAAACTCATCTTTGCCATAAAATTTTATGCATGTAGGAGACACCTTATAGATATTTGTTAAAATGAACTAAGGTTTACACTACCTTTATTGAACATTATTATAAAAAATTGAAAATCTGTTGAAAATATTGATCAGGAAAACCAAAAGCTGGATGACTTCAGTGCCCAGTGTTCTAATGGAAGAATACCATCAATTTGACCCAGTGTGCTCCTCTACCTTTTGGAGTCTTCATATAAAAAGCACTAAAATATTTTTGGATCGAAAGTTAATATGAGTCTTTGATACTTAATGGAATTTGAACTTGGAAAAGTTAAGTTGATGATACTAAAAGAAGTGATTACCTCTTCTAATCTCTTTGTTATATAAAGACATGTACAACAACTGTGAGTTGATAAAAACAGTTTTTGATTCATAAAATATTAATTTCTTTTAAATTAATAACACATTTCCCTAGCTAAAGCAGTAGGAAAGGATCATCTTCATCCACTTTGAAATTACTTTCCAAAGCACTTAATTTCCAGTTAATGAAAAGCCAGAATTCATACCCTCTGTATGTGTAAATGCTCCCATTAATGTGGTAGGACCCAAAATACCTAGTATTGGTGAACATTTTGAGATAAGAGATTTAACTGACTGCTTTACAGAGTAGAAATTTGGTAGGGAAAGACATAAAAATGGCTTTTTAAGAAAATTGTGGTTGGGAGATAGGTAATGTAATTCATTCTTAACCACATCTTCAGAAGATCTCCTGTAAAGACTGATTTTCAAGGATTAAATTTGGATTTGTTTTCCATTCATGGGCTGAGTTGGGCCTTAAAGCTGTGGCTGGAAAATTTTTTTTTTCAGGTATTTAGTTGGATAGATTTTAAAGAGTAATGCAGAGTGAAATAAGATAAATCTGTCTTGATTATGGCATGCATAACTTATTTATCAAGTTATAACTCAGTGCAAAAGTGCTGTAATTCTTGATTCTTGTTAAGCCAAGAGCTTTGCAACTTCTTTTTTTTTTTTTTTTTTTAAATTTATTTTATTTATGGCTGTGTTGGGTCTTCGTTTCTGTGCGAGGGCTTTCTCCAGTTGTGGCAAGCGGGGGCCACTCTTCATCGCGGTGCGCGGGCCTCTTGCTATCGCGGCCTCTCCTGTTGCGGAGCACAGGCTCCAGACGCGCAGGCTCAGTAGTTGTGGCACACGGGCTTAGTTGCTCCGTGGCATGTGGGATCTTCCCAGACCAGGGCTCGAACCCGTGTCCCCTGCATTGGCAGGCGGATTCTCAACCACTGCGCCACCAGGGAAGCCCAGCTTTGCAACTTCTGATGGCTTTTTTAGTGTAATGATTTACATATCTAATCTCTCTTCTTGATTGTACATTGTTTTTACATTTTTTCCCAATTATGTCTTATATATACTATGAGATAATGAGTTGACTATAGACTGGAAACTGACCACATAGAAAATTTAAACAAATGGTGCCTTCAGCTGTCTGATTTTCAAAATCTAAAAAGCCCCTCAGTAGTATAGACTAGGAAATTTAAAATAAAGCAGGTACATGACTATATATGCATATTTTAGTTATTAAAGATTATTTTTGGAAGCTTGTGATTTATGGAAGTTACTCATTTTCTTTCTATCATTACATTCTATGTTATGAATATTAAACAGCTTTAATTACTAAATATGTGCACTAGTAAATCTCAAACTATTTCATGTAAAATTTTCAAATCTGTGATTGGTAGGCAGTAAAGAAATAGATATACTTATTTTTTAATGTTTCTGTTTAATCTTGCATACCTTGCTCTGACCATGATGAGGTTCAAATTTACACTAAAGATTATCATGCTTACAGTTGCAAAAAATATAAATGTAATATAAATGTAAATTTTAAAGAGGATTGGGGGTAAGAGACAAAGTGAAAAGGCAGTTTTATAATACTACAGAAAGATGTTTGGGAAGGAAAAAAAAGTATGAATTAACCAGATATAGAATAGGATCATTGGATTTTTGAAGAAAAAAATTCTTAACAGAGAATTTAAATCTTGCAAGCACTGAATGCCCATCCCATAGAAGTTTAAATACTTTATAGAATTTATTTCATCAAAGTATACAGATGTTGCTGACAGAGTCCTATGGAAGACCATAATTATTCTATTCCTTATTTTCTAAATATGTTTTTTGTTGTATTATAAAAATAAATATATATATGATTAATAAATTTAATCTGCTTTACATCTGTTCTTATTTAATATATATTTGAAGATAAGTAAATATGGAAATTTTATATTTCCTCTAAATGTATCCAGATTTGTGTAAATGTATCAAGCAAACTGCAGACAGTCTGTGAGGGATGCATGACCATGCAGGTGATGGCTGGAAAATGTTGCTAGCTATTTCTGACACACTTACTTAAAAAGTGATGGATTTCCCACTTTTTTCTTTTTTATTGTACTTTAAGGAATACTTTAAAGACTCTTCCTTCTAGCTCTCTCTGTTTTTTTTTGGAATGAGAAAATTTTAGCTGTGGTAGGCAAAAATCAGAAGATAAATCAACAAAAGAAAATATGTGGAAGGGTCTAGTCTAATGGGACAATCAACAAATCTTAAAATAGGAAAAAAGAAAAATCGAGACTCCTTTCATAGCAAGAAAACTACTATCACCAAAAAATGTAATTTAGGTAGGAACTTGAGGATGTGGGTAGGGCACCTTTATCTGTGAGATCAAATAAAACTTAATTTTTACATTAAATCAGCATCTTCAGACAACCTGCTCTTTTTTTTCTCTTAAGACATTCTCACTACTCTTCCACCTAGCACAGCAGTCATTTTTTTTAGTTTCACAGGGAACAGCTGATTTTATAATTGAATTTGTTCATACGACATTACTGTTTTGATAAGCTGACTCAGCTTAATTCAATGAAAAGTATATTTGCCTGTTTTTGCAGCCTCCAGAAGATTATGGCAACAACACACCTTAGCTGTGTTTACATTTTTATGTTACTGTATCAAGGACTCAGGTTACACACAATTCATATATGCTCACGTGCTAGATCCGTTTATACCCGCTTTGGTGCACGCAACGGCATACTTGTCTCTTGGGAGGTTTGGAAAACAGCTCAGCATGTTCGTGTAACTTATTTTTACGAACAAAACATAAAAATTCTTAAACTTGCAAAATGTACCAATATTAGACAGCTCGATGTGTTTATTTTCTTGGGCCACCATATAACTATCATAAAATTCTGTTTAAGTTAAAATCTTTTTACGTTTAATCTAAGGCTATAATCGTAGATCTTTTATTCAAAGCAATTCTGCTGAGAATAATTAATTTTCTTAATGCTTTGATAATTACTCTTGCAAACTTGTGAAGATGAACCAAGGAAACAGTCATGGATTTATTCCATGCTTCACTCTATTTATAGCCTTTAGAGCAATGGACTCACTCTTGGTCTTTCCAGGGGTGATCGTCATAAGGTAGCAGAGAAATATACTGTAGTTAGTAAAAAATTAGAGGGGAAAGCCTCTAAACTACCACCTACTACGAAATATGTGGGACACTATAAAGTTAATTTTAAAAAAAGACAAACCAAGGCTTAAGAAGTTTTAAAAGCACAGTATGTTTCTCCCTCACCCTCCCTGATAACTTCCTTCTCACCACAGTCACACTTGACAAGAATTCACTACAAGAAATCATTGGTCTTTTCTGCAAATAATTCTAACAACATCAGGCCTCGACAGGTAAAGTATTGTAGGACAGAGTAACGATATGACCCACAGAGTTGAATATAATTATCTAAAAAATAAATATTCATGTCAGTTTGGAAGCTACTTGATCACAAAACATGAAAGAAAGGTCAACTCTTTCTTTTTAATCTACCATCAAACTCTAAATACATCATTAACCCCAAATTCCTTTGGGTTAAGTCCTTGAACACTTCCGAAATACAATTATACAAAGTTACACATCCATGCTGAGTTATTTGCCGTTGTGTAATGATAATCTGCAGTGGGCCAGGGTTTTTTTGCAGGTTATTCAGAGAGGAGCTATGGTGAGTGATTTTTAAATCCAGGTTGGAAGCATAAACAAAGGGTGTGTGCCCGTAGTCTGACAGGAGACTGCAGTTTGTGAAGCGATGTTTGGAGAATCAGAAGAGAGGGTAGTAGAGAGGATATCTTTCATTTTAGAAATGCTGAGGCACAAAACACAGGTGCTTGTAGTACTTTCATACATGAAATCCCTTCTCCTGTATGTGCATCATGTGTAAACGTAAAGTCTGTATACTGCTGACTATTCGTCTCTGGTGTCCAATGAGTATGACTCCAATTCTTCTAATATCACTGTGAGAGATTGAGAGAGAAAGAGAGAGAGAGAGAGAGAATATGAACATTTAGATCTGGTAAGTATGACAGAGAGGAAATGAACATTTAGATATGGTAAATGTGCCCCATGTCAGATTTGCCAAAAATTGTATACCTGGTAAAATGAGAGTTTAAGCAGAGATATAAATGAACAACAGGAGTTCGTTACCTTTTTCTTTACCCTGGTGCCAGAGAATGCGTCAGGTCAACCTCAGATTTAAGGGTACAAAGAATTCAGGTACCGATGTAATGTTCAGATATTTCATAAGCCCAAGGATTTTATGTAATTATATAAATTTTCAACAGTATTAGTAAAATAGCATGTAGGATAGAAAGTATAATGTGGACTCCATTTTAATTGTCATGGTCTTTCAATAATCTGAAAAAATGCCATTGTATTATGTTGAACAGTATGAAATTGCCAATATTATTTTATAACAATGGCAATTTCATATGGCTTCACCTACTAGTTTTAGTATCTTTCTTTTAAGCACATGTTGAGCATTTTCACTACACCCATGAAAGGATAGCATTTGAGAAAGTGGAAAAATGCTGGACCATTATAACATAGAGAAAAAGCTCTGAGATAACATAATATTGTATTATTACAATTATTACATTTGATGAAAGTAATAGGAATTGATTTAGTATACATAAGTCAAAAATAATTTGCTAAGGTAAAACTATGTTGATGTAAAGTCTATGATGTGAACAAGAGTAATATGCATTTTAGAAAGCATTTAAAATTTTAAATCGTTTTTTGAATTAAATATATTCTTTCAAAGGAAAATAGTTAAAAGTGTAATGTCCAACTTTCACTAGAATGATCGACAGAAATGGTGAGGAAAGATGTGGAAACACCATCCTAGTATTAGGGAAGGAAGTTTAACCATGGTGTTCTTGATATAGTATTTGAATTTATAATCTCCTGAGTGGAGCATCTAAATATAGTAATAAACATAGCACCACTTACTCAATGCTCATTCTTGAAATGAGGTCAAAAGTTGTAAACCCTGCTGCCACGAAGTTATTCTTATATTGCCCCATCTTTATAGAATCCAGCCAGTCACCAACTGTCACAAACAAAGGATATTCGGGAACTTCACCAGGGGAGTCTGGCATTCTACAAGGAAAAAACAAACAAACAAGCATGGAGACCATTTAAAAGCCAGATAAAGCAAAAAATACCCAACTTTATTTTTAAATTTTACAGTATTCTTACATCAAATGTTTTCATCCTCCATAGAAAACTAGAGATTTAAAATTTTTCCATCATATTCAAATCAGCCACTTATACCTGGTCAGTTTCACTTGTCAGTTTCTTTTGTCTTTTCCTGCTTTTTGCCACTACTAGGTCTTACACTTGATGTATCTTGAGAAAACCCACATCTTGCTAACTTCTGTTTACTTTTTTCTCTTGCATGAAATTCTGTTTTCAAATTTGAGGAATACCCCAAAAGAAAGTAACTAGCCACAGGCTATTCACTCATACGCTTTCTGACCTGCCACTGAATCTATGCCCTTTGGCCTTTTTCATATTTAAAAATTTTTTTTAAATTTATTTTTGGCCGCGTTGGGTCATCATTGCTGCGCGCGGGCTTTCTCTAGTTGTGGTGAGCGGGGGCTACTCTTCGTTGCAGTGCGCAGGCTTCTCATTGTGGTGGCTTCTCTTGTTGAGGAGCACGGGCACTAGGCGGGCGGGCTTCAGTAGTTGCAGCACGTGGGCTCTAGAGCGCAGGCTCAGTAGTTGTGGCGCACAGGCTTAGTTGCTTTGCGGCATGTGGGATCTTCCCAGACCAGGGATCGAGCCCATGTCCCCTGAATTGGCAGGCAGATTCTTAACCACTGCGCCACCAGGGAAGTCCCCTTTTTCACATTTGCTATGATAGCCCCTTCTTTTTTTTATGGTGAATTCATTGATCAAGGCTCCATTTATTTGTCCTCAAACATTCAACAAGAATTTATTATTTATTAAAAAGTAATTTCTGCTGTCATAGAGCTCAACTGCATGAATAAGATTTACATACATCCAAGTATAGGGTAATACAGCCCAAAGCACAGATATTAATAAAGCACAAAACTAAAGCAAAATCAATGCAAGCTTGGGTTAACAAGAAAAAGGAATCTGTCATTGATGGTTCTTAAAGTAAGTGACACAGGGCTTCCCTGGTGGCGCAGTGGTTGAGAATCTGCCTGCCAATGCAGGGGACACGGGTTCGAGCCCTGGTCTGGGAAGATCCCACATGCCGCGGAGCAACTAAGCCCGTGCGCCACAACTACTGAGCCTGCGCGTCTGGAGCCTGTGCTCCGCAACAAGAGAGGCCGCGATAGTGAGAGGCCCGCGCACCGCGATGAAGAGTGGCCCCCGTTTGCCACAACTAGAGGAAGCCCTCGCACAGAAACGAAGACCCAACACAGCCAAAAAATAAATAAATAAATAAATAAATAATTAAAAAAAAAAAAAAGTAAGTGATACAGAAATCTGTATTTCTGTTCCTAAGATCTGATGCAGAAGGGCATTCCAGTTGGGGATATTTTTGTAGTTTTAATATAAAGATAATATAAAGGTATTATTTTGAAAAGGCTAGTGCATGTGTGAATATACAGACATAGATACATATAGGTATATCACCAGGACTTGGGTCTTTAGGAGCACAAAAGCCAGAGATGCACATAACACATGGGCATACAAGTTGCACACTGTATGACTCCTGAAGACCCTGAAAGACGCCCCTTGGAATTGTTTAGGACAAAGTCCCTACTAAAGACCTAAAATTCATTTCTTCAGTTTTTCTTTGATTCTACATTGACTTCTACTTTTCTAAACTGGATTCTAGTTGAAGGTGGACGGGGGGGGGTGAAGAAGGATGACAGGGAAATCCAGGGATTATTGCTCTTTCTATATAATTGAAATTTGCATAAACTAAATGCATGTATCTTGTGATTATACTGTAGTCTATATGGAGTCTGGTTACTCTTCACAGTGACTTGTGTCCTTTTTACCACGACTCAATTCTGTTACCATTATTTCCTATTTTGGAGGCTGTAAAGCCACATTTTATTTTCCTGTACTAAAAACTGCAATGCTATTTGATTATGGGCTGTTTCATTCTAATTAGTATCAGAATGATTCATGATTTGACCCTAAACAAAGTTTAGTTATGTTCAAAGGTTGAAAAGCTATCATGGCATCTACCAATAAACACTTTAACGGTTGCTATATTTCTTAGTTCCCTAGGGGTGTTTATATTAATAAGAATTATCAAATAAATAAAAGTTCATATATCAATAAAAACAATAAAGTTCTCCATGGCAAACAGAGTTAAACAGGGTTTTTAATTGTGGAGTTTTTTAGAGTCTTCACTATCCTAATGTACAGTATGAATACATAAGAGGATTCAAAATAGCTTCTGCACTATTTTCCTAAATTATCTGACCAGTTTCCTACAGAACATACTTTAGGAAATAGTGCTGTAGTAAGTTCACTGACCAAGTTTAAATATCAAAATGCCCAGGGTATCCTTATTGCTTATTAACATAAATAAAACAATATACATTAGGAAGCTGAATGTCCTATTTCAAAACACTGTGGCTCTCATGTCTTTTAATTACTTGTCTGAGAAATCTGTTGAAACTGAACCAAACTAAAAGGATCTGTTTAGGTGACTTTCCCTTCATACTCCTATGCCATTCTTATGCACAGACATAGTCAAATAACTTTCACTTCTCTCCCCTGAGATAATGCTGGAATAACTCTTGAGCTTTCACAATTCATATAATTGGTGAGTGGAAATGTAATTTGCTAATTTTATGTCCTTAGTATAGAAAGGTCATGGAAGGACATTCTGTATGCCAAACGACTTTAATGGCCTATTTCTCTGTTGAAAAGCATCCACTATTTGCTCCTAGAATGTTTCAATACCATAATTCCCTTTCTCTCCACACATCTTTAGTAACCTAGTTACTCTTTGGCCTTTATACCACCGCACTGACAGTTGATTTAGGAAGGTCAGCATTCCCTCATTGTTCACAGCCACTGTGCAATAACTTTTCTTTCACCTTATAACGAAGTTGAAAAATGCTGCTATTTTCTGGCTTTGAGGGTTGAGTGCCATCACCCTCACATGAATTCTCTGGAATATTACCTAATAAACAATAAATGCCCTTTCTTATCAACCATGTACAATGATAAATTCAGTCTGCTATTTGCTGAGCATGTAGAAATTTCTGCTATTTGGTGATTAGTGGGAGCTTCGCACCTGAGAAATGTCTTTACAGCAAAACCTCACATAAAAAAAGTACATATTGTAGAAGTTCAAAGGTCTACTACTTTCCTCAGAAAAATGAGGAGGGGGTAGAATTAGGAAATTCTTCCAGGTATTAATTATGGTCAATTTAGATTAGAGAAAGGGCTGCGGTAGAGCTAGAATAGGTAATAGTATAGTTTAAGGTGCAATAAACACATACTCTCAATATATCTAAATATGTGAAAATGAATAGCACTTATAGAGCCAAGAAGTCTGGATTCTAATGAGCCCTTTGAGTTCATAATAGTATTAGTATTTTAATTTAGAAAGTTCTTAGGTTACCAGTAGGTATCAAAACTGCCATTAAAAAGCAGGAAGGTTTTTATCCTCAAAAGTTTTCCATATTTTATATTCATAATGTAAATATAAAAGTAAGAGACCTATTAAAAATGATTCAAGAAAGGTTGTACTTTGAGAAACACTATTCCAAGGTAGGATCTTGTTTGTTTATTTATTTATTTATTTATTTATTTATTTATTTATGGATCTTGTTTTAATATGAAACTATCACATGCTTGAAGGCTTTTCTCCCCTTACCACTCTAACATAACTTCTTTCTAGCTCTTACATTTATATATGGTTAGCAAAACTGTACAGATAGGGTCCATTCTATTCTGTATTGCTTTTATTTCACATACTGATGAATATTTTCTATATGTCAGTGGTCTTCATAACTAATATTCAAGTGAGTGTATAGTATTCTGTATGTTGATGCTTAATAATTTGTTAATTCCCTGAGTCAGACTCTTAAATTGCTAGCAACCTTATTAAATTTATTACAGATGATTATATAATCATAGAACATGTATCTTTATGCTTCAGTTGAATTACTTCCTTGGGAAAAATCCATAAGACAGAAGAATTTTTTTTTAAAGAGTAAGTTAAAACTCCCTGATGGCAGGAATCATTCTCATATATCTTTCTATTTTCTGTAGGCCTTAGTACAATGCTGAAAGTATTAAAGGAATTCATTAAATAAGTGATAATTTAGATTTGAATATTCTCTACAGAAAAGTTTGGTCCATGACACAATGGCTGATTCATGATGAATAATCTACTTTCATTTAACTCATTAAATGGAAGAGTAAGAGCTTATTGCTATAATGGTCAGCCTATTAATGAATATGCTGTTTATTTAGTTTATTCCTCACATTGCAAAAATGTTTGCTTATCTCTGTCTTGATAGGTTTCAGAGTGGAGGAAGAGGCAGTTACAGGTGAATGAGGCAGCACAGGGTTAAGGGACCTAGAACGGCAACAGCAACATTTATCTTATTCAATATCACTGTTTTTACATGAGTTTCTCATCTCATGACTAAGGGACTACACTTTACACTATTTACTATACAAACTACCTACCTAACCTTCGAAGGAAGAATTTATCTAATTAGATTAAAAAATAAAACATTGCCCTCCCCATAAATAGGCCTAATCGTCAACTTGAACACAAGTTAATGAAACAATTTTGATATTCTTTTAAAATTTTAAAGTGAAATTTTGCACAAGATGTTATAAAATTCTAAGGGCATAGAAACATGCCATA
The DNA here is from genome assembly GCF_028023285.1 of Balaenoptera ricei. Lineage (NCBI taxonomy): Eukaryota > Metazoa > Chordata > Mammalia > Artiodactyla > Balaenopteridae > Balaenoptera > Balaenoptera ricei. Next base: position 115,950,363 of record NC_082642.1, read on the forward strand.
AATCTTGTGACTATTTCATGCCTGTGGGCAATATCTCTTTGTTCCAAACAATCTGCCTCTCCTCAGTGCTAAATTGGGAGCGTGAGTTATTTTTTGTCAGCCTCTTATTTTCAGTAAGTCTTCAGGTTTTTTTATTGACATGATTATTTAATTCTCATAATAAGGCTGATAATTGGTAAAAAGTATGAAGGAGTGAAATTCAAAGCAAATTTAAAAATTATAGATGTGTTTAAACATTAGGAAGGATAGATACAGGGTAGGAATAATACTGTTTAAATATTTCCCACATTCTGAGTAGAGTTCTTAGCACATGGTCACTATAGTCAGAGTAACAGATCACTGAACCTCAAGGAAAGCCTACTTTTTGTGGGTAAATAATACAGGGACAGAAATAGATTTCATATCACATGCCAACTACAATTCATTGCCAGTGGTTATCAAAATGTGGTCTTAAAAAGGATACAGAGGCAGCATCTGGGCTCAGTGAGAAGGAGTGCTGTGATGGTTAGTAATGTTGGCCATAACAAGGAAAAGAAGCAAAGCATACATTTGCCAACACTGGAAAAATTCAAACTACAAAAATGCTTGAGGACGTAAATGTGGAACTATGTTGCTGCCATAGCTTCCTCATTTCTTTATTTTGTTGTAGTTACTACTTTCTTTTTTCAAGTAATGTTCTTCAAGTGGCCGAGCACTGTAGGAGAAAGTTGGGGGAATATACAGATTATGTGTTTGCTTCTTATTCCCATGAATGAGGGCATACTCATTTTCTACATCCTTGTATTTGCTTAGCAGAACATAAAATAACAGGCTGTGCTCTGCTACAAATTCTTTTTGGAATTTTAATATATTCCATTGATGAAATCTGGTAAGTCCAGAGAAAATCTATCTGGAGATGTAAAAACGTATCCTCTTTTGCTATAATCATAAACAGTGCGGTGATTGTATACTGTGTAGTGGAAAGAACAAGGACTTTGCAGTTGGTGGACCTCTTTCAAATTCCTGATCTAGTAATTACTTGCTGTGTACCCCTGGGAAATTTAGCCTCTTTGAGTCTCTGTTTCCTTACATGAGGGATGGAGATAATAACAGTGAGAATTACATGACATGACAGATAAAAGTGCCTAGTACAATGACTGGCACATAGTAGGCTCTCAACACATAGCAGTAATAGTTATTGTTGATAATGATTAATAGAACTTGTATCAATATTAGTACTGGTATTAACATTAGTAGTATTATATTGTGGTAACAGTTCATGTGAACTGAATTTAGATTTTCTAACGGGTAGAAGTTTCACACTTCCTGATGAATACTTAATATTCTGTCTTCCTTCTGCAAAGCTTTGCTTATCACTCAGTTACAACACTAGTTTTGTCCAGCCAGTTATTTCTCTGTCAGGAAAAACAACATTAAAACTGCTAGTTACAAAAATTAAACAGAACAAGTTGTCCATGACTTGGTTTATAGAGATAAACAATTTAGTAAGTGATGATTATGGACAGCCTAGGCAGCACTTAGCAAGATGTTTTCAAAATGAATGGAAACATTTCTAACAAACTGTTGAAAGTTATTGCCCTCAGAAGACAGCATTACAGGTGCTTAATTAATTGGATGGAGGGAGGTAGTACCATTTAGTCTTATAATGTTTACTTGCAGTTCTCTAAAGCAGATGATACTGGTTTGAGCTCTTCCTTACCTTCATGATTCACATATTACCAGAAGCCAAGTGCTTGAAAGTTCAACAGTTAATTTATACGTACTAAGGAAAGTGGTGGTTCCAGTTCCTAAGAGCTAAAATATTCTAAGATCCTTAATTATGGCCTAGCAGGTAGTGAGAATATTCCTATGTGCCTTGGCCTGGGTGGAATATGATTTCTGTCATGGACTGGTCCATCTGGTCAATTGTTGCCTGTTTCTGAATGCTACCTTTTAGCTGATGTTGTCGAGGAGCCCATAATCTATAAAATTCTTATCAGTGACATGCTGGGGATCTGGAGCAGGATTGGAAGAAAGAGTTATTTTCCTATTACACTGCAGCGTTGTCCAAAAGGCACTGTCCAGCTGACTTCAACCTAGTGCACTCAGTAGGCTATGGTGTATGGAAGAAACAGGGGTGGGGGTTAAGAGGTTGGAGGGTGAGTGCATAGGACGATATAGGTAGGGTGGGGAAGGTAGGGCTGGGTGAAGGGACAGCCATATAGTCATCAATCTACTTTGTGCTATTAAACTACCGGGCCCCAGATGTGACTCTCGATTCCATGGCAATATGCTTGCCTCTGGGTTGGTCCTGAGGGTCAGGGAAAGGGAGAAGAGGTGTTTCAAAGGGTGTGGCCGGGCACCGCTCCTGATGTCGTTCTCCATGTAGCCTTGGTCTCAAGCTGGGCCCTTTTCCCAGGGGCTGTGACAGCTACAGATATTTCTTTGAAAGGAGGTTATAAGGCATCATTGTACTGTAAATGAAAATGAAGGTAGTTTGAAATTCATGCATGAAAGGATGACTGCCTATATTACTAAGGTACTTTCTCAAATTATTTTTTACAATCAATCGGATTTAAGGTTGTACTTCTATCATTACATTCACTTATATATCCATATGCTTTCTTGAGTAGCAGAGAAAGCAAGAAGGTTGGGGACTTCACAGAGCTCTGAATACTCCCATGGGCGTGTGTCAGGCACAAGAATGTCAGCATTATTTGGAGTGGTTGTTCTAAATAATAAAAGCCTTCTCTGACCAACAATTTTTTTTTCTACTGGGTATTCTGTCTTTTGAAAGAAAAATTACAGATATAAGGTCTATGAAATTTCCAATATGCTGGTATAAAATGATGAAGCTGTGGGTTTCGCAGCTTTCCTCTCCCCTCTTTGTCACCTTAATTTCTTCCCCTCTTACTACTCTGTCAAGAGAATGGATAAAACCTTCTCAGGTGAATTCTTGAGAAAAAAAGCAATTAGAGTGGAATAAAAACCATGGGGACCTAGTGGGTGAGAGAGTTATGTCAGTATAGGAGTGTGAGAGAACCTTGGGAGTTTGGGGATACTAGAGAAAAGGAGCGTACAGGAGAGTTTAATAAGAGCTGCTGCGAATTATACTCTTAGGCTCCTTTACCTGCTTGAGAGATACATGGGAGGAAAGACTGCAGTTCTACACCCCATCATGTTTCCTTCGTCCAGCATCACTCTGGGACAAGTGACTGGGCTTTGGAATTTGGGGGATGGAGTGGCAATGTCACAGTTTTGTAAGCATAAAACAAACCAGGCATTCTGTAGCTAACATTGCCGTCCTTCAATCTACCACACCTCTTCTCCCTAAACGGTCTCAGTGCTCTGGGATCAGGGTAGGTAGGTGGCATTGCGGGTGAGGGGGTGGACAAGGGAAACCCACTCAGGCTGTTTTGAAAACAAGAATACTGATAAAGGTTCAGGCATGATACCCTTAGAACTCTGGTTCTTTTTGTTTCCCAAACAAGAGTATATTAAGGGTAGCACATATGTCTTTGTCAAAAACAAGGATAGCAAATCAGTCACAAAAACTTCCATTTGGTCCCCCAGAGATTAGACTTTTTTTTTTTTTTTAAGATTTTTTTTTTTTTTAATGTGGACCATTTTTAAAGTCTTTACTGAATTTGTTACAATATTGCTTCTGTTTTATGTTTTGGTTTTTTGGCCACGAGGCATGTGGGATCTTAGCTCCCCAACCAGGGATCGAACCCACATCCCCTGCATTGGAAGGCGAAGTCTTTAACCACTGGACCACCAGGGAAGTCCCAGAGATTAGACTTTAGAACTGAATCAAACTGCCAACTTTATATAAAGCCCAACTCCTGGCCCACACGTGGCAGCGCCATCGTGGAGCCTGCCTTTCTCTGGCCTGTCCACTGGATTACTGCCCACCCAGTTAAACCATAACTTCTGGCCCTCAGTCACCAGACCTCATGTTGACTTTACCTCTGGATCATTTGGACTTTTTGATATTTTCTCATCTTAAATACTTTATCATTATTTTCCAAATATGATGAAGATTCATTATCTTGAAAAAGCACGGAAGAAATTGTTTTATCTGCTTTTCTTCAAAAAGAAGGCTCTTACCTGCCTGCGTCTACAGCCATAGAACAGTCAGAGAGCTCTGTTGACGGGCACTGGCTGTGGAGTCCGTTGACCCTAAACCACAAGAGGCTCAGATTAAATGATTTCAGGTTCACTCCACGATCCCTTTCTAGTAGTTCTTTCTCTTCATTATTAAAGCATGCTCATCTCCTCAATAAAACATATAAAAACAAAACACAAGAAACATTTTCTCTAACCACTTCTCTTTCTTTTCAGATACAGATTTTTTGAGAAAACAGTACTGGACTTGGTACTGTGTATAGCTCCTCTCTCTGACCTCACACTCACTCCTCCCCCACTGAGTTTGTCTTACATGATGCTAGTGAAAATGCTCTTGCAAAGGCCACTCATGAAACCTAAACACATAGTTGCTAAATATAATGGACACACTTCATTTTTATCTTAAGGGAACTTCATAAAGCCTTGGACATTAAACTCCTTGGAACTGTCTCCTTTTTTTGGCTTCTAGGATACTGTGCTTTCCCTGTTTTCCTCATTACCTGTCTGGCTCTTCTTTCTCAGTCTCCTTTGGGTACACTTCTTCAACTCATTTCTTAAATCTTGGTGTTCCAAAGGTTTGCATTCTTTTCCTATTTCTTTTCATTCTTTATATTCTCCATGGGTTATCTTAACTACGCTTAAAGCTTCAGGTACAATCAATATGCTGATGATCTCCAAATCTACATCTTTAGCCCAGATCTTTTTAACTGAGTTCAACCTATATAAATATAAGTGCCTACTGGATATCTTCACTTAGATGCCCCACAGGAATCTTCCACTCAATATGCACGAAATGGTCTCATTTCTATTCCAAAAACTTGTCCTTCTCCCCCTCTCTCAGTGGTAATACCATCAACCAACTTGTCTAAGAAAGAAACCTCACAAATATCTTGATTCTTTTCTCCTCCTTCCTTGTTCACTCAATGACCAAGACACATTCGTTTTCCTTGTCTAGTAATAAATCCATTTTCTTATCTCCTGACTCCAGACTTATTCTCATTTCATAAGTCAGGCCCTGACCTTTCCTAGCTTGGATTGCTGAAAACATATAACTGTCTCTGTTTCCCGTCTTGTTCCTTGTTTTATACTTCTGGTTTAAATCAGCCCTAGAGTGATCTTTCAGAAATGCAAATGTGATCATGACATTCTCTTGTTTAAAATCCTTCAATGGCTGCCCATTGCTTTTATGATAAAATTCAAAATGGCCCCCACGCCCACTCCCACCATTACGGCTTCCTGTGCTGGACTGCTTTAGGGAAGATGGGCTAGAATAATAGTTTATTCTCTAGCTATTTCATGCTTGGCTTCACTTTACTGAGGCTGCCAATTAGTGATTTAGAGGTGAACTCTTCTATGCTCTGCTATGAACTGAGGTCTGTTTCAAGCAGTTCTTGAAGAGCCTTTGGCTTTATTGTCACTAAAACCTGCACTGACTTGAACTTGTGACCTAAAGTTGAACATCTGTTTATCCTGTTGGCCATCTCCTGAGTCAGGAAAGTATGCTTTGAAAATGATTTGGTTATTTTTAAGTCCAATTTGGCCTAAAGAAATATATTTTCAACTTAACAATATTTTAAATGTTATATGTTCAGACATAGATGGCGGTGGTTTTTTTTCTTCTACTCTCCCTCTTATAATTGCTTTTCAGAGAGAAGTGGGTAGATCTCTCAACGCTACTGACTTTTATAAAATGGTGGATGAGTGCTTTCATTTTCTTGTCTTGTCATCTGTCTTTTTCTGGTCCAAGCAATGGAAAGTAACAACAGCTGGGTGTGATCACATCAGCAGGAGACATCCTTGCTCCTGGCTGATTCACAAATTGCCCCTGTCTTGCTTGCCATTTCAAAGAGAGGAATAGGATATAGAATGGACAAGAAAATTAAAGGGGCTGCCCACACACACACACACACACGTAAGATTTTCTTCTTATAAAGGTAAGAAGAAAATCAGTAAGTCAAGAAAGGAATTAGAAATACCATAGACCCACACAGGAAAAAATATTTAAAAAGTCATTCAGAAAGATTAGATATGGACAAAAGGAAAGGGGAACCTGTTTTCTTGTGGGAAAAAATCATTTTTAAAAATGTTAATAAACTGCTTTTTCAGTTGATAAATAAAATATGGTTTATACAGAATATTCTAAAAGGTAGACAACTAGACAGTTATCAAGGCAAACTTTCTCCTCTTTACCTGTTAGTCTTGTCTACAGCCTGAAAGAAATTATGATTGTCAAGGGGAAAAATCAACATTATGCATCTTACACAAGGATGTCCTCTACCAGGGTGTGAAGGGCACTGGGATTGCGGATCAGCTTGTCAAGGAAGCTGACAATGTCAGTAAATTTTGGTCTGTGATTTCTCTCCTTCTGCCAGCAATGGAGCATCAGCTGGTGTAGAGATGCTGGACAGCCCATGGGAGCCGGAAGTCTGTAACCTTCTTCAATGGACAGAATGACCTAAATGCAAACATACACAGGTTATTCTCTTACTTTTGGGGACAAATAACACATATTCTAAGTTATAATTCCTTTTATACAGGAAGTGGAAGCCAAAACATTGGTAAGCATGAAAACTACTTGTGAGTACATGTGGTCCAGACAAGGATAAATACGAAAGTTGTGAACAAGAATTACAAGTATCTGCGTAGCATCTGCTGACCCCCCTTGAGAGGAAAAATATGTTTTTTAAACTTGTGGTATACATATGGGAGGTTAAATTTCATCCCAATGTCCAGAAATAGTTTTTGTGTGATTTAGCTGGAATGCCTCAAAACCCAGTTAGGACATCAGGAAGTTAGTCTAAGATTGATGCATTTAATACAAACCACATGTGACAAATGTTTTAAGTAAAACTGTACTTCTGCAGAAGCACTGAATTCCTGATTCATTTTTTATCCTTTTATAATAATGTCAGTGTGTATTCTTTTTGTAGTCATCCTTCCTTCTTTCTTCTTTATTGTCTATTTAATTCTTTATTTTATTTATTTGATTGCACCGGGTCTTAGTTGCGGCAGGTGGGCTCCTTAGTTGCGGCATGCAAACTCTTAGTTGTGGCATGCATGTGGGATCTAGTTCCCTGACCAGGGATCGAACCCAGGCCCCCTGCATCGGGAGTGCAGAGTCTTAACCACTGTGCCACCAGGGAAGTCCCTGCCTCTTTAATTCTTCACTCACTTCTGTCTTTCCCTTAGTCTGACACTGACGTGACTATGAAGTCCTTTCAGAACTTCTAAGGTCATTTAATCTTTGAATGCTATCAGTGCCCAGCTTCAGGTCACAGAGCAACAGGACATTCAGCCGGAGTATCCTCTGGGCCAGTACTCTGCAACAGAACTTTCTGTGATGACGGAAATGTTCTCTCTGTCCAACATGGTGGCAAGTAGTCACATGTGGCTATTGAGCATTTGAAATGTGGCTAGTAAGACTGAGGAACTGAATTTTTAGTTTTAGTTTAATTAATTGACATTAAATTTTAAATAGCCACATGTGGCAAGTGGCTACTCTATAGGACAGTGTAGCTTTAGGGACAGGATAAGAAGCCAAAGTTAAGAGCAACAACAAGATAACTGTATTTTTTTTTTTAGTACTTAGGAAATCACATACAAGATAAGGTAAGGTATTTATCTATTTATCTGTTTAATATACTACCCACTGGGAATTTCCTAACAATGCAATAAAGTTGACCTGGAATTTATGTAGCTTATTTTTTAATAAAGTGTTCAAAGGTATTCACGTGACTATTCTTACATTATCTCTGGGAGAAAGACAAAGGAAAGGGTTTATTTACCCCATTTTTTTTTTTTTTAACATTCATCTGCTTTTATTTTAAGAAGGCAAGGAAGTGTGTAAAGCAGCTTTCAAAATTTCCCAATTGTTAAAATTTAACAAAACAGTTAAAAAGAAAAACTTTGCACAGAGAGGGCACTGAACTGGAACCACATTTTTGTAGACTAGGTGGTTCTCTGGGAGGGTTTTTAAAGGATTGTTGCTCAGGATTTGCCTAAAGCAGGGCAGGCTCTCTGAAATCCCCAGCCCCCCACCCCCCTAAAATGCCACCTTGTGAGGAAAAATGAAGGTCTTTTAAAAGGTGCATCTTATGGTCCTGTGTCGGCATCTTCCCCCTGCCCCTCAAAATGGAGGTGTCTGGTGGGCTAGGACCCAAGCTTTTCCGTTGATATTCCCCCATTTTTGATGTGGGAAAATTGAGGGACAGACGAATATTTAAAGACAGGCACAATTCAAGCTTACCTCTTCCCTGTGCCAACAACAGAAATACAAAAATGTAAGTGTAAATATTGTTATCAGTGCTCTCTTTATTGTACCACCATCTACACACTTTCATTTTCTATAATAATAAAAAAAAAACCACATCTCATTTTAATTTCTTTTTTAATTGACACTATTTGACATGACTCTAAAATATCTATAATTTATGCTAGAGGCAGTCTATAAAAAGAAGCAAAAATATGTCTTCAGGAACCTCTTAACTGCTAAGCTTTAGCTTTTTTAGTAATAGGGAATTTCTCATAATCCCATCTGTGTCTTTGTGACCAAAACACTTTAACCTGTCAGGATACTAGCTTTTTTTCTGTTCATTTTATATTCCATTATTGAATAGGATTTTTTCTTATCTGTTTTCTGACTACTTTTGCTACCAACTAGGCTTGAATTTTAAGACATTTTGCAACACATTTTAGTAAAACAGGATGTGTATAAAAATGCTTATACTGCATCAAAACTACTGTGGATAGTTTTGAAAAGTAACTAAGAAAAATAGGATAGAACTCCATTATAGAAAGACTTTAAAATCCCACCCCAGGAGAGCTCTCTAGTCGATTTCACAGTTACCTAATTATAAGTGCATAGAATAAAATAGATGACAAGTGAAGTTATAGTCTGAGAAAAAAATTAGCTCCCTTTATTGAGCACCATGTGCTAGATGCTTTGCATAGTTTTCTTCATTTACTGCTTAAAATAACTCAATATGGTAGTTATTATTATCCCTATTTTTAAATGAGAAAATTTAGACTCAGAGATGTTAGGAAACTTGCCTAAATTCACACAGCATAGGTGGTAGAGCTGAAATTTGAACTTTGTTCCTTTTAGCTTCCAAACTTTTCCTCTGGCTATTCCCCAGGAATGCTTTTCAGTTCTCATGATAACATCTTCCTCTCCAATTTTATATCAACTGATGTAATTTTAGGAGTGATGATTACCATTTTATCTATTGTCATACATCTGCTAATTGGGTTTCAATGTTTTTACTTGGATCCTAAGCTTTATATTCTGGGTAAATCAAAAACATATTTACTTCATAGTTTGCAAAATGTAATCTCTGGCTGAACAGAGTAATTTCTGAGTGCTTCTGAGTCCTGCACACATTTCTATTATTGCATCTGTTACATTGTATTGTAATATTTCATCTGCTTCCTCTCAGGATAAACATACTTCAAAGAAGGAATTATGTCCCTATATTTTGTATTCTCATCCCTTAGTATGGTGCCTGACACATTAATAAATGTTATTGACAAAAACAAAAGCTATTAGAAGAAATTTTGGAATTTGTCTTGATAGAGAGCAGACTCTTAGAAAACCTGGAGTCTCAAGCTACCCAAGACGGATTCAAAGCAGAAGCATGACAGCATTTGAAGTACCTCAGAAGGAAATATTAATAAAAAAACTGGGGTATCAAGTAGTATTGTTCAAAATGATATAATTTCTCCCTGGTTTGGCTAGACAACGGCCAGGTGAGATTGGGCCTTGCTCTTTTCTAAGACAGAGGGCACTGGACCCAACGTCAACTTCCTGTAAAGACTGGTGGTTTCTTACTCCTGTCCAGAAGGTTTACTATTTCCCATTTACCCAAAAGTCCTTAGCTGCTGGGGAGCTGACTTTTCCAGACAACTGCTGTAAACAGCTGACACTCACATCCAGCCTGCTTGGTGTCAAGCAGGCTGTTTACTCTCTTTTGACAAAGTTGCTCTCATGATTGGCCTGTAAGAAGAAAGTGTGGTCCTTCACCTGGAACCTTTATCCATAATGTGTTCAGCAACATGTCTGGTCCCAGAATGCCTTTCTGTGGGGGAGAGTGGGAGGTTCAGGGACTCATGACATTGCTTCTTGCTGACCTCTGGCTTTAAAGCTTCCTCTGTCCTTTAACTTGTGACTCTGTGAAATATGTCCTGAGCCCTGGTTCATGACAGATGTCAAACATGAAGTTCCCACCTTATAGGAAAATATTAATAACAACAGTAACAACAGTGACAATAATAATAACAGCTAACAATTACTGAGAGCTCTTGGAAACTTCCAGGTGCCATTTCTAAATGACTTACATGCATCAACTCTTTTAATCCTTACAGTAATACTATGAGGTAGGTACTATTGTTATCCTCAGTTTACAGACAAGGAACTTAAACACAGAGAGGTTTAATTTGTTGAAGATCACACACGTAAAAATTCCGGTTTTGAAGGTAGCTAGAGAAGAGATTTAAGCAATACGATTCACGAAGATGGTTAAAAGACACAACATCTTTCTAACGGATTTTTAATTTATTTATCCAAACAGATATATATTAATCACTTAAAATATACTATTGAGCATACCGTGTATAAGGGATAACATAATGAGTAAGAAATATTTCTGTCTTTAGGAAATGTATAATCTAGCGAAGGTGACCAGGGAGTCTGAATATGGTAAGTGCCATGTAGAACAGGGAGTTATGGAAACTTCTCAGAGGAGTACCTAACCCAGCCTTGGGGAGGCTTCTCAGAGGAGGTGAACTGAATGTAGAAGGTAGCAGGGTCGACTAGGCTAGATGGGTCCAAGAGAGGAGATGTGACCTGATCAGGGAGTGAAAGTAGATTTCTGCAGCTAGAATAGAGTCTTCAAAGAGAGGAATGGTGAGATTTGAGGCTCAAAGGTTAAGTGAAAACTATATTTCTTGAGATCATGAATGATTTTGCATGCTATAAATACAGACTTTATGCAAAGGGTTTTAGCAAGTAAATGACATTAGATTTGTCTTTTGGAAGCTCACTCTGGCTGCAATGTGAAGAGTGCATTGGAGGGCATGGGAAGCCCAAAGGAGGCTTGCAGTGATCCAGGAGAGAGGTCAGGATGGCCTTAGTGAAAGCAGTGGACGTGGGGTACAAGAAATAGACTGATCTGACAGGAATGCGGGATTAGGGTGAAATTGGGTATGGAAGTAGAGGGAGAAGAGAAGAATGACTTCTAGGTTTTTGGCTTGGTCAACTAGTAAAGATAGAAGACAAAGGAGGAGAAGCAATTTTGGGGCTGGAGTGACCATGAGTTAAATTTTCTATGATCTTTCTGGTTTTGGATTCAAGTAACATATAAAACTTTGAGAGCTTATTATATGTCAATTTCCGGGCTAGGTGTTTCAACACAGCTTACCTTATTTAGATCTCAAGATACCTATGTGAGTGTGGTTCTACATATTTTGTAGGTAAGAAAACTGAGGCACAAACTAATGAACAGATTGGGTCAATATCACATAGCTAATAATGCCCTGAAGAATGGACTAATATTATCACCTTGGTAGCCTCTGAATCATGATAGTGGTAGAGAAAAATCTGTTCTGAGTCTTGAGCCACATACCTGACCCTTTCTCCCAGAATTAGCTCTTGAGCCTCCCTTACACATTTACACACTCCATGCTTTCCCTCTCACCTACTTGCTCATGACTTTTATGCTTGCACCTCCAGCTCAGCTTTCTCTCCAGATTTCTCCATCTATTGTCTATGGGACATACCACTTCATAGAGTTGTCATATAGGTGCCATGATTTTTTTTGTTCAAAACTAACCCTGTTCCTGCTTTGGCATTAATTAAATTAATTAATTAATCAATTAACTTTATTTTTGGCTGTGTTGGGTCTTCGTTGCTGCATGAGGGCTTTCTCTAGCTGCGGCGAGCAGGGCCTACTCTTCGTTGCGGTACGCGGGCTTCTCATTGCAGTGGCTTCTCTTGTTGCGGAGCATGGCCTGTATGCATGCTGACTTCAGTAGTTGCGGCGTGCGAGCTTCAGTAGTTGTGGCATGTGGGCTCAGTAGTTGTGGCACACGGGCTTAGTTGCTCCGCGGCATGTGGGATCTTCCCGAACCAGGGCTCAAACCCGTGTCGCCTGCATTGGCAGGTGGATTCTTAACCACTGCCCCACCAGGAACTGCTTTGGCATTTCTGTCCTCTGAAAAGGGTACCATTCTTTTTCCAGTGATTTAGGTCAGAGATCAGGGAGTCATCTGGGCCTTTGCCTTTCTGGGTGCTCAAAATTAACTTAAGACACGTTGATTCCACCACCTTCATGTATTTTAAATCTGCTCCAGTTTTAATCCTCTCTTCAAATGATTTATTTTTCATTTTGATCACTGCAACAGCTGCCTAACTAGTCTTTTTGTCTCCCCTTTTCCTCCCTCAATCATCTCCCGTAGTGCATCCAAAGCAATCCTGCTGATGTGAAACTGTGATCACGTTCCTGAAATTCTGCAGTGGCTCACCATGACCCTGGCTCTCAGTCCTCACCTCTGGCTGCATCCTGTTTCCCCTTTGCTTTGGCCACTACAAAACACTTGCCGTCTCTCAGCTGGGCAAGCCGAGTTCAAGAGCAGGAACTGTTTCTTTTTTCCATATGTTCCCAGCATCTAAAACAATGCCTTGTCAAGTCAAAGAGTGAGCTCCAATTGTCATATATGTGATCTATGAAAGCTTTATATTAACCTTTATCTTCATTAACATGTCTTTTGTGGGAAGTTTTGTTTTATAGGTATTTCTGATTCCCTAGTCAAGGACTGACAGGGAGCCAGGAGCATATGGGGTGTTTTGTCTAAAAGACTAAATGAGGTTTATTGTTTTAGGATATGAAGGGGTGATAATTAACTAGAGAGAATTTTGTTAACAGTATGGTTTTATGATAGCTGTAGGCTGTCATCCTTTGGAGAAGAGTTATACAAGGTTATACCCTTATTTTAAAATGTAAGAAGAAAATTAAAACAAAGTGAAAAAATATGAAAATGACTGCAGTGATAACTTCTATGCAGAGGTAGAAGAAATTAGATTCTGTCAGAAATTATCATCTAAAACCTGGCTGGTTATTCTAAATAGATCGTACTGGTTCCTTGTCAATGACACTGCAATTTTTAGCAGCCTAGAATCTACACAAGGCTCAGTTGGGACACGTAGCAGACTGTTCTGCTCTTGCTGAATCTGATGAGTTTTCCAATTGTGTTGACAGTTTCTGAATCAAAGCAGGCAATGTGCACCTTTTATTAAACTAGGCAAACAAGGAGTAGACAGTCAATATGAAGACACCGAGATATCCCTGAACAATACTATTGAACAAGGACTGCTTGGGCTGTGCAGGGAATCACATTATTATAACACTGCTAAACAACTCCTAAAGAGAAGCACATTGAATTTAGTTATTTAAAAAGTTATTTTAAAAGAAACTGTCTCAAAATTTTAGCAAGGGCTGAAATATACACTAGTAAATGGACTGTGAAATGATTTTACTTCTATCTTCCCTCTAAATATTCATGATGGCTTTGTTGATGAATTTAATTCATCAACCTTAATTTCAGGTTGAAGGGGGATGGTGAAGCAGAGTGCCAGTATATCCTTACTTTTTGTGATAATGATTACTTATAGATATTAGGACATTTAGGTTTATAAAACAGTAATACTGAAAACACTGGTAATGTATTTTCCTAATATGCAATATAATGATTGTGTCTGCACAGGCAAAAGAAGAAAAGAAAAAAAGAAAGGAAAGAAGTAGTTATATGTCAATAACATTTATAATATTATACCTATTTTCTTGGTCAATATTTTTCAACATACAGAATTTATAATTCAGTGAAAAACAATCAAAATCCAAATGAAATTCAGTGTACATTAGAAAAAAAGGGGGACAGAGTGATGAAAGAATAAGATACAGATAGAAAATAATTTTTCCAAAGCTAATTTATAATTTAAATCATTAAGGTATGGAAACCTAAGATTTCCTTTCAAACTTTAAGATGAAGAATTTCTTAAAACCTTACACTTAAGACAGTTCTCTAACCTCATTTTTTGGAAGTTGAAATAGAATGTCAAGGATCTATAAAAATGGAGAGTGCTTGTCCTTAGTAGGTTACCACCCTTCAGATTGTTGAATGAGTGGACAAAATGGGGGAAAATATGAAGTGTAGGATTCATAGGTTAAAAGGTTGCTGATGATATGATTTATGGTTTGGAAAATCTTTAGCCCTAACAGTTGAAAGTCACACTTTTTTTTTTTTTTTTGGCCACATCACACGGCTTGTGGGATCATAGTTTCCCAGCCAGGGATTGAACCCGGGCCCTCAGCAGTGAAAGTGCTGAGTCCTAAACACTGGACCACCAAGGAATTCCCAAAAGTCACACTTCTTGAGACTGAGATAATTAACACCTTCTAAGCAACTATGCTTCAGTTTTTAAGTAGTGGAAAGAGCATTAGTGAAGGAGTCACCTGAACTGCATTGTTGTCCTAAACTGTCATGAACAAGCTCTGCTCTTAGGAAAGTCTCTGTCTCCCCATTAAGAAAAGGAAACTGGATTCAGTACTTGTGATTGTACTTTTCAGCTCAAAAAACGATGTTTCTAGAGTCAGTGAAACTGAACGCTTAATCTGCAGGACGTCTGGTAACATCTCTTGATCTCCAAGTTCTGTAGCGTCCAGATCTAGATTTGGCTTCCTTTGAAAGGACTGTTTCCCACAGGGCTCCTGGTGCAGAGAGACAAAAATCCAGATAGGGACAGACTATATCCCAGTAAACTAAGACTAGGAAGGTTTGGGGAACCATGATGTTTTTGTTTTGGATTTTTAATTGGGGTATAGTTGCTTTACAATATTCTGTTAGTTTCTGATGTACAACGAAGTGAATCAGCTATATGTATACATATCCCCTCCCTCTTGGACGTCCTTCCCAACCCCCCATCCCACCCATCTAGGTCACCAAAGAGCATGGAGCTGAGCTTCCTGTGCTATACATCAGGTTCCCACTAGCTATCTATTTTACACATGGTAGTGTATATATGTCAATCCCAATTCCCAATTCATCCCAGCCCCTCTCCCCATTCTCCTATGTC
This sequence comes from Balaenoptera ricei, assembly GCF_028023285.1. Classification (NCBI taxonomy): domain Eukaryota; kingdom Metazoa; phylum Chordata; class Mammalia; order Artiodactyla; family Balaenopteridae; genus Balaenoptera; species Balaenoptera ricei. The sequence goes on from NC_082642.1 coordinate 115,965,595, forward strand.
CACATGTCCGTTCTCTATGTCTGCGTCTCTATTTCTGCCCTGCAAATAGGTTCATCTGTACCATTTTTCTAGATTCCACATATATGCGTTAATATACGATATTTGTTTTTCTCTTCTGACTTACTTCACTCTGTATGACAGACTCTAGGTCCATCCACATCTCTACAAATGACCAAATTTCATTCCTTTTTATGACTGAGTAATATTCCATTGTATGTATGTACCACATATCTTCTTTATCTATTCATCTGTTGATGGACATTTAGGTTGTTTCCATGACCTGGCTTTTGTAAATAGTGCTGCAATGAACATTGTGGTGCATGTGTCTTTTTGAATTACGGTTTTCTCAGGGTACATTCTGGGTCATATGGTAGCTCTATTTTTAGTTTTTTAAAGAACCTCCATACTGTTCTCCATAGTGGATGTATCAATTTATATTCCCACCAACAGTACAAGAGAGTTCCCTTTTCTCCACACCCTCTCCAGCATTTATATTGTTTGTAGATTTTTTAAAATTAATTGATGTGTTTTTTATTTATGGCTGTGTTGGGTCTTCATTTCTCTGCGAGGGCTTTCGCTAGTTGTGGCAAGCGGGGGCCACTCTTCATCGCGGTGCATGGGCCTCTCACTGTCGCGGCCTCTCTTGTTGCGGGGCACAGGCTCCAGACGCGCAGGCTCAGTAATTGTGGCTCACGGGCCCAGTTGCTCCACGTCATGTGGGATCTTCCCAGACCAGGGCTCGAACCCCTGTCCCCTGCATTGGCAGGCAGATTCTCAACCACTGCACCACCAGGGAAGCCCTGTTTGTAGATTTTTTGATGATGGCCATTCTGACTGGTGTGAGGTGATACCTCATTGTAGTTTTGATCTGCATTTCTCTAATAGTGATGTTGAGCATCTTTTCATGTGCCTCTTGGCCATCTGCATGTCTTCTTTGGGAAAATGTCTATTTAGGTTTTCTGCCCATTTTTTGCTTGGGTTGTTTATTTTTTTGATATTGAGCTGCATGAGCTGTTTGTATATTTTGTAGATTAATCCCTTGTCAGCTGCTTCATTTGAAAATATTTTCTTCCTTTCTGAGGGTTGTCTTTTCATCTTGTTTATAGTTTCCTTTGCTATGCAAAAGCTTTAAGTTTAATTAGGTCCCACTTGTTTATTTTGTTTTTATTTCCATTACTCTAGGAGGTGGGTCAAAAAAGATCTTGCTGTGGTTTCTCTCAAAGAGTGTTATTCCTAAGTATTCCTCTAAGAGTTTAATAGTGTCTGGTCTTACATTTAGGTCTTTAATCCATTTTGAGTTTATTTTTGTGTATGATGTTAGGGAGTGTTCTACTTTCATTCTTTTACATGTAGCTGTCCAGTTTTCCAGGCACCACTTATTGAAGAGGCTGTCTTTTCTCCACTGTATATTCTTGCTTCCTTTATAAAAGATAAGGTGACCATATGTGCATGGATTTATCTCTGGGATTTCTATCCTGTTCCATTGATCTATATTTCTGTTTTTGTGCCAGGACCATACTGTCCTGATTACTGTACCTTTGTAGTATAGTCTGAAGTCAGGGAGCCTGATTCTTCCAGCTCCATTTTTCTTTCTCAAAATTGCTTTGGCTATTTGGGGTCTTTTGTGTTTCCATACAAATTGTAAAATTTTTTGTTCTTATGGGGAACCATGATGTTCACTACTATGCCAGTTCCCCTCCAACAAAGTATACTTTTTGGAAATATAAACACACATTCCAAATCTACTTTTCTGAAATAATTGTTTCTTTAAGAAGACAATGTTCTTAAAACTCAGGCCCATTTTCCCAAGCACTCTCTAGGAAAAAACCAGATATTTCTTCACTGATGCATCATTTCAATTTTAGAAAGATAATAGGCAACTTTAATAACATATTTCCTGGGCCCACTAAAGATATCAGAAAGCTATGGAAAAATAGTTTATGAGTACAAAGGAAAAGGGGATTTTAAAATATCCTCTTTGAGACATTTCTCCAAAGAAGAAATACAGATGGCCAATAGGCACATGAAAAGATGCTCAACATCACTAATTATTAGAGAAATGCAAATCAAAACTACAGTGAGGTATCACCTCATGCCAGTCAGAATGACCATCATTAAAAAGTCTACAAATAACAAATGCTGGAGAGGGTGTGGAGAAAAGGGAACCCTCTTACAGTGTTGGTGGGAATGTAAGTTGGTGCAGCCACTGTGGAAAGCCGTATGGAGGTTCCTCAGAAAACTAAAAATCAAATTACCATATGATCCACAATCCCATTCCTGGGCATATATCCAGACAAAACTATAATTCAAAAAGATACATGCACCCCTTTGTTCATAGCAGCACTATTCACAAGAGTCAAGACATGGAAACAACCTAAATGTCCATTGACAGATGAATGGATAAAGAAGATGTGGTACATATATACAATGGAGTACTACTCAGCCATAAAGAAGAACAAAATAATGCCATTTGCAGCAACATGGATGCAATTAGAGATTATTATACTAAGTGAAGTAAGTCAGAAAAAGAAAGACAAATACCATATGATATCACTTATATGTGGAATCTAAAAAATGACACAAATGAACCTATCTATGAAACAGAAACAGAATCAGGGACATAGAGAATAGACTGGTGGTTGCCAAGAGGGAGGGAGCTGGGAGAGGGTTGGATTGGGAGTTTCGGATTAGCAGATGGAATATACAGAATGGATAACAGCAAGGTCCTACTGTATAGCACAGGGAACTATATTCAATATCCTGGGATAAACCATAAAGGAAAAGAATGTATATATATGTATAACTGAGTCACTTTGCTGTATAGCAGTAATTAACACAACATTGTAATTCAACTATACTTCAATAAAAAATAAATGTTTTAAAAAAAGATATAGAATCTAGCATCTGACAAGAACTTCTTTTACTGTAACAATCTGGCATTTTCTACATTTTATAGATGAATATAATAAAAACAAGATATTTGTCCTAATTGGCAAAAAGAAAAAAGCCCTCTTTGTAAATACGTTTTAAAGAGAAAAAAATAATTATAAAAATTATAAGAGCAGTAGACTGTCAATTTCTTCCAAATAGAAATTGAAGGTATAATTAATTTTTTATGAGAATGTTGCTGGTATGTATATATCTTCTAGCTTTGTGGTCATTTAGAAAAAAAAATTTCCCTTGAAAATTATACTGTGTTAGTAGCATACTGGTTATTGGTTTCCTCTACTTGAAACCTTACTATTTGAATTACTTACAATGGTGATTGATTGAATCTCATAATATCCTCTATTACTCTTGCCTCTGTAACAGACATGCATCATGTTAGTGTAATTAGTGTGTATTTAATTAAAATGTTGCCCTTGCCTGTGTACCAATAGTAGGAATTATTGAAAAATTGAGAAAAAGAAGGTCATTTTGAAAATTACTTTGGTAGAAACATAATCAAACAAGTGCAAAAATTCCCTCTGTAATATGGAAGGTTGAAATAATGGGAATGGGCCTTTAGCAGTTTACTGTATCTTACACAGATCATTACACAAGGACCATTACATAATAAAGTAGAGTTTGGAAAATCTAATCAGTGACAAAAATTGGAAATGACTGGACTCTCTGAGTCATAAAATTATACTGCATTTGAGGTAAGTGGATTCTACACATTCACCATTCTTGGCTGAAATACTGACCTATAATTGAGAAAGGTTATAAAATTATGAAGACAAATACGAAATATGGTAAAAGGTTATTTTCTTCCTTCTCAAATTTTGAAAAGAGGGATCAATTCAGGTAAGGTCAAAAGGTTATTTCTAACCACATCATCTATATAAAAAAGTATCCTAAAGCTGAACTCTAATTTTTTTCTTCAGGTAAGTTTCAGAAAGCAATCTAAAGCAAAACTCACTATTATATAAAAGCTTTTGAAAAGTAAGGAGAAAAAAACCCCCAAAACAATGAGGCAGTATTATGTTTCCTACTAAGCCTCAAATGAGATGTTCTCTGATAGTGGTTCTCTTTTTGGGAAACTGAACTAGCTGTGTAGCATATACTTAAATGATACCATACCTAGAAGGCATTTGGGTTTCAAATTGCTTCAAGGTGAATCCTTCCTTCCCTCCCTCCCTTCCTCCCTCCCTTCCTTCCTTCCTTTCCTTCCTTCCTCCCTTCCTTTCTTTTTCATTCATTCATCCTTTCTTTTTTTTCTAAAACAGCAGCATGTCAGGGAAAAAAACAAAACAAACAAAATCCAAGTCTCCAGTCTTGCATTCACATCATTAGTTTGAGCTAAGTTGCCTCTCATTTATGTGGTGCTAGTTTTTTTCGTACGTACTAGCTCTGTGGGGATTTGATTATTTAATGTTGCCTGCTGTTCATGTTTTGCTTGCATTTTCTTCGGTTAAGCACATTACACAGTGTAAGTGTTGGAAGAACTGCAGTGCCCTTGGTGTCCTCTTTGGAGCCAATGTAGCTCCTAGCATTACAATGTACTCCTATTATGTAGTAAACAACAATTATTTTGAACTTGGATGAAAATAACATAGAACATTATCCTGCAGTACCTTAAAAAAAAAAAGACAAAAATGCTAGAAAACAGCAAGGAACTATACAGCTTCAATGTGCCTGTGACATGTTTCTGGTAATAGGCTAAATATATTGATGATTAGAATTTTATTTTAAGCTACTGCCTTAAATATTTTTAAGAAATATAATAAATATAGTACATTTTATAAATTTTTAACATCAAGACAAAAAAATACTGCAGAAAAGATTTATAGTTCCAAACGATAGTGAGTCAATCCACATTCTTTTGCTGACAGGAAACAATGAAAACACTTCTCTTGTGACACAGTGGCATACATAATTAAAGATGCTTTGATCTCATTATGTAGAGCTTGCGTGATATGGAGACTCCTTTGAAAATTAGACTTCTACGGTATAGCTCAGAGGGTAAAAGCATGCACTTAGGCGTAAGTAGCGGGCTTCAACTTCAGTTCTATCGTTAACCATCTAGTAACCTTGGGTAAGTTGTTTAAACTTTCTAGAAAGCCTCGTATCTACAAATGGGAGTAAAAAGAGTATCTATCTTAAAGAATTATTCTGAGGATTAAATGAGCCAATATCCTAAAATACTTGGCTCATAATAAATTCAGAAATTGCAAGCTATGATTATTACCATTGATTAATTAAATACCTTCTATGTACCAGGTGCTTTATATACGTTATCTTTCACTTTTTCAAATCCTGCAGTTGAGTATTTTGAACCCCATTATAGACAGTGTCTCAGAAAGCTGAAACCACTTGCCTAAGAGTACATGGCCCGTGAACTGCAGAGCTGGGATTTCAACCCCGATCTTTCTAGCTCTAAAGCAGTGGCTTCTAACTGGGAGTGATTTTTATACTCCATCTCTGACTGGGCAATGTTTGGGGGCAGTTTCGGTTGTCATGACTGGGAGGGTGCTACTCGCACCTAGTGGGTAGAAGCCGGGGATGGTGTGAAAGATGCACAGGACAGCACCCCTGCCCGCACACCACAACAAAGGATTATTTGGCCCAACAATAGTTCCGAGGTTGTGAAACCCTGCTCTAAAGCTCTCATGATCTTTCCACTACACCTGCTGCCGCACTAGAATATAATGATGCACAGTGTTAATATTTTGGTGCCATTTGATACTGCAATAAATAAAACTGTTCTTGAAAACAATGCACAGAAAAGAATACTATAGTGTATCTCTGGCAGCACAACTGCTTTCCCTTGGGGACTTCCTTCCTCACTCCACGTGATTATGGGGAAATTGCCAACCACAATGCTCCACCCACCTCCGAACGCACATGCTGGTACCTAAACCTTGCTGGGCCGATCCTAGTGTCCATTCCCTGGCATGGTTTTGGTTCAGAGTTGGGTAGAGCCCTAACACAGCCAACCAGTCTTCTCTGGGATTGGTGTATGAATTTTCACAGAGAGAAGGTTTCATTCTGCTGAGGTTGCTAAGCTGGAATGCTGAACCCTGGAGCATAAAGAAGAATAAAGCAAAGAAGAAGACCTTTGCAATAGGAGAAAATGAGGTCAATGGACCTAGTGCTTGGGAAGCACTAAAAATCCTGCAGATCCCCGAGATATAGCACTGCTCAACTCCTTCTTAGTCTCATGAATGAAAAAATTTATTTTTACTTAAGTTAGTTCACATTGAGTTTCTGTCATTTATAATCAAAAGTACCTTGAATAATAGAGTATGCACGCTTTTTTGGCATATGCTAAAAAATAGCTATGTTGCATTCACACAATGTTGTTTATATTAAAAAGGAAAAGAAGGCCTGAGGTCCACTCTTGAGGAGTGTACATTCTACTTGGGGGCAGGGGCAAGACTTAGGAATGCCAGAACTTCATCTCCTCCCCTACACAGAGGGCTCCTTGGCAGCGGGGGCTGGATTTTCCAGTTCTCCATCCCCATCCACATGCCCAGTGACTGGCATGTGTTCAAACTGCTGAAAGGCTAAGCAGATGGCACCTACTGTTACGTTTGGTATGTCTTTTATGGACTAGTCCTGGGTACTCTGTGTTTTCTCATTTCCTTATGTACATTCCTAATGTACATTACCACTGACCTTTGGGAAAATCATTATATTATTCACGAAAATAGATTATGTAAACTCAGAATCGTTCATTGCAATGAAATATGCCACAGTCTGCAGAATGGAGGGACTATTTCATGAAAACTATCTGAAATTTCCTAAACTCATTTAAAATCCTAAAGCATGTTAACATTCCATATTCAACTAAGCCCATAAATTAAACTCACCAAAATGTAATAAAAATATAAAATATTAAAACAGAGCATAGTTGAATTTTTACTGTCTAAAAATGACTTTCATTATTTAAAATACACCTTGGTTGCATAAAGTCAAACACAAGACTGAACTTCGATCAAACATGAGAAATGCAGGACAAACAGGAAATAACTAATATTTGGAGAGAGCAGCTTGGAAAGTTTTGATTAAGCTATTTCTGCTTCCAAACAGAAATTCTGGTTTCAGGATCTGTCACAGATACTATGACTTCCAATATGTTAAGCTAAACAGAATTTCAACTCTACTGCAGCAGCAAAGAATATTCACAAGATACATAAAAGATATTAGCTCTTAGTACTTTCCTCTCCTCTTGTATTGATCTGAGGACCTAGAGGGTTTGGCTTTTTATTTATTTTCCCCAGAACTTTTTGTTCTCCTCTTTTCAGATTCTTGCTTGCATATTCTTTAGTAGCCACTCAAAGACCATGAAAATAACCAGCTTAGCCCTTACCTGGTCCTTGAAGAACAACCAAGCTCTGGGTGGAGGGAGCATTCAGCCTTGTGCTGTGGGCATTGGCAACCCTGAACGAATGAGGATGGGCTTAATGTCCAGGAGTCTATTCCTGGCTGCAGCAACTTCTTCTGATTCCAGGTATAGTCTTTGTGGCCAAATGAGGTTTAATAGACGGAATGGCTCTGTAAATGGTCATCTTGGACACAGATCATCAACACACATGGCCAGAATGGCTGGGTGAACTGTTGGGCACGATCCAGGAAGGGAGGAGTTGACAACAGGGTTTGGACTACGCTAGGCAACAATTAAGAACAATTTACATGGGGGTCTGTGTTGGAAACTACACATTTGGGCTTTTTCTCTCAGAGGCTGCTCTCCTAGAAAATCTGTCTTGCAGTCTGGTATCTTCCCTTGTACATGCTCTGCTCTGTGGAAGTCCTATCGGATTTCTTGTACCTCCACAGAGATTCCTAAACTTGAGAAAAGAACAATCTGAATCATTCCTTTCCTGAGACAAGTATGATAAAACTATTTCTCCAGAGATTATAAAACCATAGCATGTTACTGTTAAAAGGGATATTAAAAATCATTCAACCTAGTCCTTTCATTGTATTTATTGGTCATGAAACTGAGGCACTTTCATTGTTGAATTATAGTCTACATAACGATGGCCGTGGTTACCAAATTGGTGGTACAATGTACCCCAGGCGGCAAGATGATATTCCAGGAGGCAGGAAAAATAATAGAACTTCTCTTTATGTTTATTTGTCTCATCCTATTGTAAGAAAGACTATTTATGCATGTCTGATAAGAATGACTATGACTTTTATGGCCATAATGAAATGACTGTTACAAATGTATTTGGCAATATATATAATATATTTAAAATCAAACCCTTAGCATTTCTTATTCTCCTTTCTTGCTTTTTTCCCCCAAAGCAGTGATTATCAGGTTACATATTATATATTTTACTGATTTACTTTGTTTAAAGTCTGTTTCCCTCTTGCTAGAATATAAACTCAATGAGGGCAAGAAATCACTGACCCACAGACTGTGAACTAAACCACCATGAAAGAGGCAGTTATCCCTTCTTCTCTTCTCCTTGCCCATAACGTCTTCTAAAAGGTTACTAGAATTGTCTTCTAATATCACTGTCAAAGCACTTACTATGTGATTCTAGGGAAATCATGTCACTTCTCTAAGCCTCAGTTTCATAACCAAGTTCAACTTGGGTTGGACTAGATAATCTTTATGGTCCCTTCCAGGTGTAACACTTGTTTTCTGTTGTATCTCCACTTCCTGAAACAGAGAAGGCACCCAATGAATATTTTTTAATGAAAAATGAATATATTAGTACGGTAGTACTTGTATACAACGTGCAAATGAGTATACATGTGTCGGTTGTGAACGCTCAAGAACTTTTTACTGGCAAGGATGTATTATTAGTAAAGCTTGGAGTCCTCTGAGTTAGGCAATTTTTTATTTTACATCTGTCAGGAAACAGGTTAAGACAAGGACTAAATGGAGTACCAGTTAAGGAGGGCACTTGAACTGAGGGCTCTTCTGTGCAGTGAAGACTTTAACTCATCTGGAGGACTTTTAACTCATCTGGGAGGACTTTTTATTCTAGAGATTTGCTTGAATGGCTTATTTTAGTCATGTCAAAGTAGGACAGGCAGGCAAGTGTTATTTTGGGTTAAGAGTAGAGCAGGAACTATGGTGACTGAATCCAGGGCTTCTATTACCTTGGATAACTGGTTAAAGAAAGATGAGTTCTTTCTGGGAGAGAAGGGACGAATTTCTGCTTCTGGGATTCAATTTTAAGAAGAGCTGGAGAGGTGGTCACAAGTTGCCCCAAACAAGGCCCAGAGACAGGAAAGAGCAACGAGGTCCTTCAAATAAAATTCCCTGAAGGACAGTAAACTCTAGGCAAATGACCTGGATCCCGAAAGTCTAAGTGTTGGGAGTGGAGCAAAGGCTGCTGATTACGGCGTGCTCTGTACTTAAGGGCAAATGTTCTGCAGGACCGAGCCACCTGGCTTTATGTTTTGATGATGTGCTTTAAAGAGCAAGATTGAGCAGTGTTTTATGACCTTGAACCTGCTGCCATGTAGGTTTCTGGACCTGGTATTCTCCGCAGAGTCAGTAGGCACCTACAGGACTGAGCAGGACCCAGCTTCTAAAGCAACACTCCAAGGCAGGGAGAAACAGTAGCCGTGGTGAGCTAACCAAAACCCAGTCTTCTCTGTGTCTGGCATTCAAAAAGGATAAACCTTCTCTGTCACTGAACAAACCCTTAAGATACTTGGACAACTTGAGGTGGGGGTAAAGTAATGAGTGTGAGGTGTGGAGGGGTGGCTCAAGCAATTGAATGGAAAACAGAGAAGAGATGTGACAGGAGTTGACTGTGTTTAGGGATTTTCTATAGTCATATAGTCTTTGTTTCCCCTTATGAACATTCAGAATCCCATTAGAGCTGACTTCCCATTGCCATTGACTCAGAAACCATTAGATACTTGGAGGAGGCAAATGAGTAGACCAAGTCTCAATTCTGGGATGAGGGTGTGGGATATGAAAATATATTTGCAGCTCTGACAGCACATTTACTTGCATTGTCAGGATACTAGCATATTTTGACTACCTTGGACAGTCCCATAGAGGTCAAATGTGTGTTAACTATCCTGTTCTATAGTATTATTAGCCACCAAGGTAGTTTTTACAGATAAAACGGAAACAAAACAGATTGCAAAGAGGGTCATGCATCTCAAAAGAGCTGTACTAGATGACACGTATTGATAATCCATTGCTTGAAAGCATTCAGTCTTTTTCTACTAAGGGATATCTAGTCTACATGAGTTTGCTCTTTACAGTGGTACAGTAAATTGCTCTAAGGAAGAAATGAAAAGTAAACATTATTCATTGTTTTTTGTCACCTGTAGGCCAAGGCTATTGCATGAGCACAGTCACACTACCTTAGAGTGATATATGTGGAAGTATCAGATGTAAGACATAGATCAGGTACTTACGTGACAAAGTCCATCAGCTGGCCCTTATGACACCAAATACAGCTCAGAGTGAAAGGCTGCTCAAGTTTGGCCACAGACCCTGACAACTCTCAGGAAGATAAGGGCTAATTTGAGTGAGGGCAAAAGGCGTTGTTTCCCCATCAATGCTAATATGTCTGCATTCATACAATGGCAGTTTAACTATGGGTGGCACTTACGTCTTGGTTAGACATTTCCCAGTAAGGTCTCTCTCCGTAGGACATGACCTCCCACATGACAATGCCGTAGCTCCATGCATCACTTGCCGAGGAGAATTTTCTGTAGGCAATAGCTTCTGGGGCTGTCCACCTTATGGGTATCTTCCCACCCTGGAAAACAAATTGGAGACTTTTTCAGTTGGGTCACAAGTGTATTAAAGATTGAAGTGGCATTGCAATTAAATATATTTTATGAGAGAGACCTAAACACTGCATGATAGCATTGGCATTTTAAATAAAAATAAAAAGAAACCAGAATAATATTAAAATGTTAGAAATATATTTCCTATAATAGTTATTCAGTGAAAACAGCTTTAATGGGAAATAAGTCACACTTCAGAAATATTTTATTTCATTCATTAGAGAAATTTATTTTCACTTTAGAGTCACACAATTAAATTCACTATCATGCCATTTGAAGAATGTTCCAGATTATAGGACATTAAAGCTAAATATCATTCAACATTCATTAAACATTGTATTGCATGTATAAATAATAATGATAATAAGTTCTAACTTAATTGAAGTCAAATGGTTAAATACAGAACTGAGACTTTTCTCTAAACAATTTAACGTTTATCAGAACTTTATTTCCTTTCCCTTTCGCTCTTTTTCATCTGCTACGATTACGTTTCTTTGAAATTTAAAAATCCTTGAACATTATACAAAAGCCCCTGAAAAAGATATCTTCCTTAGAACTCTGTAGTCTATATTTTTGTTCTATGGTCAAGTTAACATTTGAACATATTAAAGAGACTAAATTGCATGAATTTAGTCTATACTGTTCAGGTACTAAAGTCGGCTATTGCGTTATACTTATTTTTTTATCAACACATTACATTTTATCTCTCAAAACACTCTATAAGTCCCTTCTTACTGTAATGACAAGAATAAAACTCTTCACGCATTTGATTTACAATTTTTGAAACCTGCAGCTCTGAACAGCAAGTTGAGCGAAGGAGAGCAACCCTGGCGCCACTAGATGGCGGAAGAGGACAACGAGCGGCTCCCAGACGGCGGTCTCCTACCCCGCGGAGAGGGCTTCTGTCCCCAGCAAATGATTTTCGACAGTCCGAAAACCCACCACGATGGAATTGTTTTATCATTATCAGCACCTTCAGGACCACATCATCTGATCACCCGCTGTGCTCAAAGTCTGGTGTTAGGGTGAGTGGGGTGGAGGGAAATAAAGGGTGCATTCTCTGGCCCTTGAGGAATTCAGGGCGAACATCTTTAAAGAGGAAGCCGTTAATCGAGTAACTGAAACACTACTTATTTAGTAATCTAAACACCACTTACTTGAAGGGAAAAGAGATTCACCCGAAATAGGAATAATTAGGTTTCACAAGGCAAATGAGAACATTAACAGAACCTCACTTTAAAGACTTGTGGCAAGGAATTCTTTAAAGGAACCTTGGGGGAAAATACCTTGAATTCAGTCCCCTCCATTCACAGGTGAGCAGACTGAGCCCAAGGTTTAGAGATTTAGAGACTCTTCCCCACACTGTTAAGCACATAGTGTCAACTAATGTTATCATAGTAGTATTGTGGAACATTGCTATAAAGATGCAAATATTTCAGCATGGGGGAAAAGTTGGGCCAAACTAACTTTCATGTTTTAACACAGAGTATCTATAACCGTATATCACAGTAGTATAACAGAAGGGAGCCTGAAACCTGGGGTTTTCACCTTTTGGGGCAGCACCAAATTAAGTGCAGGAAGTTAAATTTGCAAAGTTGGTGATGGAAGTTTAAGAGGGTGGTGAGTCCGGGAAGGGGAGGATTCATTCTTAAACCCCAAGTAGAGTTGCCAGATAAAATATAGGACCCACAGTTAAATTTGAATTTCAGATAAATAACAAATACATTTTTTTTTTGTATTAGTATGTCGCATACAGGAATTATTTTTTGGTATAAGTACGTCCCAAATATTGCATGAGACATATTAATACTAAAAAGATATTCTCTGTTTACCTGCAATTCAAATTTAACTGGGCATCCTATATTTTTATTTACTACATTTGGCAACCCTTAACCCAGGACATTAAAATAATTCAGAAATGGGAACATTGTAAATGATCCAAGAGAACACAGTGTTCTGAAAAAACTAGGTGGTCTATGCCGCAGGAGGGACAAGGCTATTCCGACTTGTATTCGTGCACTCGCACTGCAGCGGCCTTTGCTTTAGTGTGTGTTGTGGCTGAAGCTCCTCAGGCTTGTGGCTCTGCTTTTTTTAAAAACTTAATTAATTAATTAATTAATATTTATTTTTGGCTGTGTTGGGTCTTCGTTTCTGTGCGAGGGCTTTCTCTAGTTGCGGCGAGCGGGGGCCCCTCTTCATCGCGGTGCGCGGGCCTCTCACTATCGCGGCCTCTCTTGTTGCGGAGCACAGGCTCCAGACGCGCAGGCTCAGTAATTGTGGCTCACGGGCCCAGCTGCTCCGCGGCATGTGGGATCTTCCCAGACCAGGGCTCGAACCCGTGTCCCCTGCATTGGCAGGCAGATTCTCAACCACTGCGCCACCAGGGAAGTCCTGCTTTTTTTTTTTTTAACATCTTTATTGGAGTATAATTGCTTTACAATGGTGTGTTAGTTTCTGCTTTATAACAAAGTGAATCAGTTATACATATACATATGTTCCCATATCTCTTCCCTCTTGCGTCTCCCTCCCTCCCACCCTCCCTATCCCACCCCTCTAGGTGGTCACAAAGCACCAAGCTGATCTCCCTGTGCTATGCGGCTGCTTCCCACTAGCTATCTATTTTACATTTGGTAGTGTATATATGTCCATGACACTCTCTCACCCTGTCACATCTCACCCCTCCCCCTCCCCATATCCTCAAGTCCATTCTCTAGTAGGTCTGTGTCTTTATTCCCGTCTTACCCCTAGGTTCTTCATGACCTTTTTTTTTTTTTTCTTAGATTCCATATATATGTGTTAGCATACGGTATTTATTTTTCTCTTTCTGACTTACTTCACTCTGTATGACAGACTCTAGGTCCATCCACCTCACCACAAATAACTCAATTTCATTTCTTTTTATGGCTGAGTAATATTCCATTGTATATAGGTGCCACATCTCCTTTATCCATTCATCTGTTGATGGACACTTAGGTTGCTTCCATGTCCTGGCTATTGTAAGACACTTAAGTCAGGCTCAGGCTTCTTTCAAATATGGAAGCCACACTTCCAGAGAATGAATACCAAATCTGTAGATTTGACCTCAGAGCAGATGCAAGAGGAGCAGTCTCATCGAGAATTTCTGAATCTGGATATTTCTTGGTCTCTTCTGGCAAACAGTACGTGGAAGTGTGACTTGCTAGTCTGCTGGGCTGTTCCTTTGCTAAATAAATCTTTGTGAGTTCTATCGAGACAGGCTAAACAACGGAGTTAAGGGTTATTTTATGTGCATTCGCTTATAAATGACATCTCATATAAATGAGTCACATATACATTTATATTTCCTATAACTTGGTATCACATATAAATGATAACTTTATCACTTTCCTTCCTAAGATTTTACTTTTTTCCTCAAGGGGAAGATATTACAGAATGTTTGATTAATAAGCATTGCTACATGTTATGGACTGAATTGTATTCTCCCCAGAATTCATATGTTGAAGCACTAACCTTCCATGTGACTGTAATCTGGAGCTAGGGCCTTTGAAGAGGTAATAAAATTAAATGAGGTCACGAGGGTGGGCCCTAATCCAATATGACTGGTGTCCTTCTTAGAAGGTGAAGAGACACCAGAGGTGTGCAGGCACAGGGAAAAGGCCGTGTGAGGGCACAGCAAGAAGGTGACCACCTGCAAGCCAAACAGAGAGGTCTCAGGAGAAGCCCAAACTGCCGATACCCTGAATTTGGATGTCCAGCCTCCATAACTGTGAAAAATAAATTTTTATTATTTGAGCCACCTAGTCTATGGTATTTTGTTATGACATCCCTAACAGACTAATACACTACCCCCATTAAAAAAACCAAAATTTTTTCCCTAAGATGAGCAACAATGCAAAAAGGACAGTACATCTTTATTTCAGATTTTTTCCCCAAGTGTCATATTGTAATGGAAAGTGTGAGTTAGAATAAATCTTAAAATATTAAATATGAAAAATTGGCACAGAAGTCTTAATGTAGGAGATACTATTCTCATTAACAAAAACGCATGGTAACATGAACCTGACAGTATGCACAAACTGCAATAATTCTGAGCATATATGGGATGGAGATAAGAAAGCATTCAAATCTTTTTTTCTAATGGGAGGATCTATACTAGATATAGTTTATATCTAAGTGCAAGATGAGACAGAAAGGAAGATGTACTTAAGATTACTGTATGGTCTGTACTGTCTTTCCTACTTTAGAGGAAACTCCTACTTTAGAGTTTAGTTCTTTAAAAAAAAAATTTTTTTTTTTAATTGAATGGACCAACAAACTCCTGTGGCTTTATCTCATCTACTTATTTTTGCCCATGATCTTGAATCATAGACAGAGGTAATGCACTAAGGTACTTTTTTTTTTTTCTCAAAGCATTATTAACCACCAGATGTTTGTTTCAGGTTTCAGGAATGACCAAATAGTACTTTAAATTTGAAATCACAATCATTGGAACATTACATGTTGCTTTGCCATATGTTTGTGAGAAAAAAGAAGTTACCAAAGATACTAATCAAAATGGCTGAATGTAACTCAAAAGTCTTCTCAGTTACTAATACCCGCCTTATGCAGCAAGCTTAATCACTTAGGGAACAAAGGAGAAACAGGAAGTAAGCAAACTGGATATCACTACTGAGAAGTTTGTTAGCAAACCTTTTTTCTGTTTTTCAAGTCATATCCAGAGCTTGATTTCTAATAACTAAGTAGGGAGACTGTAGCAGAAAAAGTGCTAAAGGGGGAACCAGGAGCCCTGTGTGCCTGTAAACTCTCTACCCCTCATGGAGTTGTATTATAGTTGTGTTTAACTCACATCTGAGTTTTAGAACTTAATCCTCTAATCTTCAGCAGAGGGAACAATCAGTTGAAATATAGTAAGGTTACAGAGGCTTAATACTAAAACCAAATGGAAAAATTCCATTGAGAAAGAAGAACACAGTAAAAATCTCGTTTCTCATTCAATGGATTTCATGGTTATCTTAAAGGCAAATGATTTGAATAGACACCAATTTGCCAGCAGACTTTCCTTTTATTTCCTCCATCTATTGCTGTAGTACCCAAACTCCAATGAGTATAAAAATTATAGTACAGAAAACATATATACCATGCTTAAAGATTAGTTTAAGGAATTTCTAATGGCAATTTTGACTAAATAATGTTTTTCCTTATGAGCTTTAAATTCTAAGTGAGATGCAGCTCTACCATAATCCATTGTGTGACCATGGGCAAGTCTTAACTCTGAGTCTTTTATTTTAGATATGCAGAATGAGGGGACTTGATTCAATGATCAGAAAATAGTAAACTATAATGAGTTTTAATATCTGCCTACAGTGTCTCAGCTCAGATTATATTGTAAGGAGATAGGCCATATGAGTTGGTACCTAAACTGTGTGAACAGATAGCCTGATGACAGATAGCAAAGGAGAGAAGGACACTCTTATATATCCCAGGTCAATGGTCACAGTGACCATCTTGGGTGGTAAGGAAGAGTTAAAATAACCACTTTTGTTTAAGAAGGCAACAGCATGAATAATACATTTTATGAAGGTATGGGATGGAACCAATATATTGCCTTTTTCCCTTTTTTTTTTTTTAACTCTTAATAGGTTAAAATACTGTTAATGAGTAACCATTAGTTATCTGGAAAACTCATTATGAGGAAACTTAGTGAAAGGGGCGTTAATGTGTTTCCTGAAAGATCACTTTACATTTTACTTTCTTGTCGGTGGGATTATCTGTGGCAGAGTGGCCTGGGAGTGCTAATGGGGGAATCAGCATTTTGGGGTGTTCTGCTTCAATTTGTTACGGTGTCCTGGGAAGTCGTAGCAAATCACAGAAAGATCTCACAACAGAGTAGTTATACAAACAACTCTCATTAAGGGGATATTCTTCTTTCTCTTGAGAATTACTGATCTTGAGAAATAAACCCGTCTCTGAGCATCTCTTTGTAGTTTGTATTCCCAAATCAACAAATTAAAATATTATAATGCACAAATATTATCTTGTGCAAATCTTTTAAAATGACATCCCCACCCCCTCTCAGAGGGGCATGTGCTCTCCTCCTTCACTGAAATTTGCTGATCTAGGGCAACTTTGGTACTTTGTGAAGTTTTATGCTCTTCTGAAATATGGGGATAATATCTGTCCTTCCTTGAAGAAATACTGAGGACCATGATGCAATGAATTCTTTTGTAAAGAAGAAAGCTTCTCATATTTTGGCTTCTATGTATAATTTATTAAGGGAATTAAATGAGATAGTACAAATGAAGCATCTCTTAGCTGTCAAAACATGGTAGGCACTCAGCAAATATTATTTGTCTCCTTAATTCATGTATTTAAATTTGTCTTATTTTTGGACCTGCTCGGCTTCCAGCCCAGGCCAGCATCCCAGTTCACTCATCTCGAGTCACTGAGCCACCCCCTACAGTGTCCAGGCTCAGGGGTGATCTTCTCAAACCAGAGGCACCAATTCTGCTGAGGGACAGGCTCTGACTCAGTTCCTATAATTTAGACCTTGTCTTGTGCAGTTTGGGGAAATCTGTGTATCTTGGTCCAGTGAGTTTGGTCCCATGTCTGCATTCCTGCTATTGCCCCACCAGTGACCTTCCAAGACTGAAGACATATCTCATTCCTCTTATTCTTTCATAGGTAGAATTCTGTCATTAAAGAACATTATCTATGGCTGAACATTATCTACGGCACCCAGATTTCTGCCTACAGATGGACCTGCCTGATAATGATTCTCTCTGGATTTCTTTCCTTTCCTGGGTGTTTCTCTTCTCTTTGTAGGTACAAAAAGGTACAAACCTTTTCCCTCAAAAATGCACATGTAGATACACACAAGACTTTGCATCAGTATCATGGGATTCATAGGTGTTAGACTGAGATACTTTTGCTATAAGCAAAAGACTCTTTTCGGCATAGTATTTTTAAAATGTAAGTCACTGGTTAATAATAACCAATTTTTATAGGATAACCAGTACTGTACAAATCTATGGTAACTAGCATTGTTTTAGGCCACAAACATATGAAATATACCATTTTAGCATTTTATGTAAAACAAAGACTTCTGAACAGTAGTTTCTTGTTCCTGTGTGGGTATTCACTGAGGTCTCAGGGTCTTGGATTTTATGAATCCAGAACTCACAAACTGTTTGACCTTGGCTGAAGTAGGCCTGCAGTTAGGTTTTTCATGGCTAAGTTTTTTTTCAAGTGAACCTAAATGCCTTTCGACAGGCCACGGGCTCTCCAGAGCATCACCACGCCACTCCACTATTTCACCAAGTCTTTCATCAGACACACTTGACCTATTTCCAGCGTCCTCCTGGCTCCTGCAGGCATTGCGGTTCCCCCGGCCCTACTCTAACTTTAACCCAATCTCCCTGTTCTGATGATGAAACAATTATCTACTTCTGAAATTTACTTACACTGTGTTTTTCATAAGGAATAGGACAGGTGAGAAACGACTTCAAATAAGCACGAGTAGCTAACTCCTCTTCAGCTTCGTTTTCCATCCACTCTCTAATGAAAATTCTTAACTATGGAAAGACTTTCTCATTTTTCTCGCCTCACACCATCTACCTAAAACTGCAGTCCATTTTATTCACTGTCTAAATGTATAAACAGCTCAGTGAATGCTAATTGTTTTGTTCCTTTAATGCAGTGGTGCTTATCGTGCTGTTCAAAGCCTCAAGAATTAGAATCCTTTACCTGCTTTCTCTTAAATTGCTCCCTAAAATAATTCACTGCCCTCTATTTCTCAGTACCCTCTTTCGATGGGAATATAGTTGCTACATCATTAAGTGAATAACACTATTCTGGGGGATATCTGTTAAATTAGATTTTCTTCTCCATTTTATAAGGTAGATGAAGTAGGACACAATGTTACTATCATGTGGGAGAATTAATCATATACATTATTATGAGAATTGTCATTGTATCTGAGTGTAGATAACCACTGACAGGAAAGGCAATTGAAAAAAACCAATCTATCATTCATTATGATTTTACAAATATACTGTATGGTAAGGTCCCAAGAGGATAGCTGATACTAACAGAGTTAAAAATACTACTCCTACTTTTCTCTGGACAGTACCACTCTTCCTTATGTCACCCCACTCTCCTCTCTCTCTCTCTCTCTCTTTTCATTTTAATCCAGTTCTTCAGAAGCCTAGCTACCCCCCTACTTCTTCCCCAGTGTACTTTAATGAAGCTTTCTTAAAGTTTTCATCTATAGTTTTTATGGCAAAGACCTATGGAAATTAGCATAGAAGTAATAGTTTTCTAAAAATGTCCCACATAAATCATAAAGGGGAATAAAGGATTAATTATTTTGGGCCATTAATATTGAGACATTTAATACATTAAACACTAATATAATATATAAAACGATAATATAATTCTTTTTTTTTTTTTTTAAATTTTATAGCTACTTTTATTTTTATTTATTTATTTATTTTTGGCTGTGCTGGGTCTTCGGTTCGTGCGAGGGCTTTCTCTAGTTGCGGCAAGTGGGGGCCACTCTTCATCGCGGTGCAGGGACCGCTCTTCATCGCGGTGCGCGGGCCTTTCACTATCGCGGCCCCTCCCGTTGCGGGGCACAGGCTCCAGATGCGCAGGCTCAGTAGTTGTGGCTCACGGGCCCAGCTGCTCCGTGGCATGTGGGATCTTCCCAGACCAGGGCTCGAACCCGTGTCCCCTGCATTAGCAGGCAGATTCTCAACCACTGCGCCACCAGGGAAGCCCGATAATATAATTCTTCATGCATATAACACTTGAGTGTTTAAAAACATTTTTATCTGAATAGCCTCAAACTGATGTATACCACTAAAGAGCGAACACTTTGCTTTCATATCAGTTGTCCTGTGAGAATAATGATAATAAAAAGCACTGATTAATACTTAATACCATCCATCTCCATCTACAGTTGGATGCTATTTATTTGGGGAAAAAATTCAGATCCTGTCTTTAGGAAAAGAGATTGCATAAAATGAGGTATGTCTGTATTTATACCAGTATTATTTAGAAACCCTGTTTGAAAACAAATATTCAGAAAGGATGGACAAAGTGTTTAGGACTCCGGGGCATACACAGTGGTGATTCTCATAAACCCAGGGGTGCCTGCTTTGGAGCGAAAGTGTACAATGTGGAGTGAGAAAGCGACTGTGAAGCAAAACCCCTGGCTTCTAATCTCTCTTTTTTCTGTAATTTGTCGTGTGATCTTGGGCAAGTTGCAGATTCTCTGTAAACTGAGGGGTTGGACTGTGTGATTTTGCAGTTCACGTGACGTTTAATACTCTATGATTTGTCAAAACACGTAATACCCCAGTGAGTTAAAACAGAAGGGACCACCTCCGCTTCTGCCTGAGGAAATGTAGCAGAAAGGGTTAGTGCCGAGCTCAGTTGCTCCCTGTCACTGTTATGCCCACAGGCGCTTTATACATTAAATCAGACTCTTGACAGATCCACAGTGCTCCGACTGAACATATCTGAGAAGCAGGTCTCCTCTTGTAGCTGTCACGTGCAGTGTTGTGCTATATCAGTTCAGAGAGGAACCGTGACCTCAAATTACCCATTTTCAGAAAGGCTAGCTCTGAGCGTAACCTGAGGAGGCGAGGCAAGGTGACATAATGACATCTTTACGGGCAGTCTGTTTGGGACCAGCTACTCAAACCGATGAACACTCAACAGAGGAGAGGGCACAGTCTTCTGAAAGACTGAGAGAGATTTGCTCGGTGGGAAGGACAAGGCTGAGGGGCTCGCATCCAAAGGTGGGTAAGAACTTGAGAAAATTCTGGAAGTACCTGGAACTGGAAATACCAAAACAAGGTTTAATGCAAATAAATTCTATTTTAAAGGTAGGCTTTGGCTGAGAGAATGATTAAAGTGCTAGTATTCCCAATAAGTTTTAAAGTTGGGATAAAATGATTAAAATACGGAGAACAGGTTTCTTATATCTTCAGGTTCTTAGTAGAGCCAATTTGTACAAACCTTTGTTCATTCCATTGTTCCAGCGTGGAATGCTGTCTTGTCAGTTTTTCCTCCGGTGCTATTTTGTCCATGACTGAAGTGATTACTTCTCTTCTGCCTGCCTATAACACCCAGTGTCTGCTTGCTTCATTTGGCATTTACCAACACATACCTTCTATGTACTCTTTGGCTTTTAAAATTGTGAATGTACTGTCTTCCCAGAAAGGTTATAAAAATCTTGGAGGGGCCTTTATTCTTCCTTGTAATCTCCTTTATAGTATTTAGCATGGTGCTTTGATTATAGTAGGAATTTAATGATTATTTGCTGAGGGGATGACTGGAAGGGATGAATTAGGCAAATCAGGTAAAATGAAAAGCACAGTCTCGGAACCATACTGTGTAAGTGGAATTCAAATTTCCCTTCTTCGTTCCTTCTTAGTCATCATTACGAACTTGGTTAATGATAAGGAAAATAAAGGAAATTTCCCACTTGAAATTTTCAGTTGATAAAGGGCATTGCCCAGAGAGGTGCTGAAGGTGGCATGATCCAACATTTTTTCAAAACACATCTCACATGCCAGGGCTCGAGTCACAAAGACGTCCTCCTTGTCCTCAGGGAGATCATGTTACAGTAGGAAAGACATCGACATAAACGAATAATGGCAGCACAGAGGGTAGGGGCTCTAACAGAAGTCTGTACAAGATGCATCTGGCAGCAAAAACGGAGGGTCAGCTGTTTGGGATGGCTATGGGGAGAAGCAGAAAGGCGTCATAATAAAGGTAATGTTTCCGACAGAGTTAAAAGAAAAGTAGGAGTTTGATGAGTAACACAAAGAGGCCAGGGCCTCCTTTCAGAGAGAACAGTCAGTTCCAAGCACAGAGGGGTGGAACAGCATAATATGTTCCAGGAATTGCAAGTTGCCTAAAATTGCTGTTCATTAGAGTCCAAGGAGGAAGCCAGTGGCCGTGAAGTTGGAAACATCAACAATAGCCATGTCTCTGAAGGCTTGGTTAGACATTTAAAACGGTAGGCAATGGGGCTTCATAATGTCACCATAACCTGAAATGTGTTCCTAGAAAACAGGATTTTACAATTCGGATGCATCTGTCATGGTTTCTGTATGCAAAATTATACACAATTTGGTTTGATTTGTTTGTTTGTTTTCACCTTAATTTTGTTGTGGCTTAAAGGTCTGCATCACATAGTAAAAAGATGCTGTAAATAAGTCAAAAAAAATTTTTTTAAGTATAAGAGATGACAGGGATCCTAAACATCTTTTTTGACCTTTTGCACTAAATGTCTAATAAAAAAATGAAATTACTTTTAATTTTGGCAGAATCACCTGCAATAAGTGTGTGCAACCATGCGTCATACCAAGCAGGTTGAAAGGTCTAATTTTACTTGCATAACATATTCACTGTTTTACAGCAGATTTTCCCAGTGAATAAATTTTGGAAAATCAATGCTTTTAGAATAAGCTTCCAGCTTGTTTTGCTCAGGCTTAAATATATCATTTGGGTTCTGAAGCCTTGTTCATTGTGGACAGCAGATGGCTCTGGAGGACATCGCTGGAACACTGAATAGCATAACGTGACAGAATATGGATGTACTTGCTACAGGTAGAATGAAGCAAGGAACCATCTCTTCCACCTTCAAATAATATGACAAAGGCAAAGTTTTAAATGAACGAGAGCCTATCTAGTTGTGGGTGGGGTCTTTTAAGAGATCAACTTGAACTTTTATGAGCCCTTTCCATTTTACCTTGAATGTCTCCTCGTTCTTTCTTATTTCACTCTGTACACTCTTCTCGACTTCATTTTTTTTCTTCTTTTGTTCTCTACTGTTCTGTTTTCTTTTACTGTTCTTGCCAACAAATATTTTTTGTGTGTTCAGAATACAATTTCCCTGAGGCAGGGACTTCACTTGATTCTTTGCTATTTTTTCAGAGCTTAGAAATGAGTCTGAGCATAATAGATACTCTATTAATATTAAAGGAGTTGGAGATATAGCATAAGATCATGACAGTGCTTATCATCTAGTGGGTGACACATATTAAAGGATGTTATGAAATATGACAGATGCCATGATAGGGGAGAGTCAGGGAAGGCTTTCAAGAAAAAATGATGTCTAGGCTTGGACCTTATGGAAGATTGGAGTTAGATGAATTGAAGAAAGGAGATCAGGGATGGGGGGAGGAAAGACTGGTCCAGGCAGGGAAAAGAGCAGGTACACAAGACAGAGTATAACAGATTTATAGGTACTGAGAGAATTTGAGTGCAATTGGAGAGTAGAGTGTGAGATGAGGGAGCGGGGAGAGATAGAGGCTACAGAAGTGAGCAAGGCAGTGATCACGAAGGGCTTAAAAGATCATGAAGGATTCCTAAGGCATTTAAAGGATCTGGACCTTTTCTTTTGGCAATGGAGAGCCATTGAAAGACTTCAAGCAATGGGGTGATAAAAATAGGGGTTTTGTTTTGTTATTTTTAGATCACTTTGGCTGCATTGTGGATGGGGAATAGGGGACAGATAGAGGCAAGAGCAGAAACAGGAACATCTTGCCATCTCTAGGAAGTTAGTAGCATTACTCAATAATCCTATAATAGCCACATACAGCACCAAATTTTTATACATTAAAGACATCTATTTCAATTTCTCTGATTAGTTATTTGCCATGTTCCAGAGAATAATAGGATGACATTTACTCTGCTTAACATATCTAAATGGAGAGTCCATATTAATTATACATAAACAAAGTTGAGGGAAGAATATTAAAAAACTAATTTTGTAAAATTCTCAAGCACCATCCTGAAGCATCATTTATACACACTTTAAATTTATGTATTAGGGAAAATCCTCTAAGGACCTGCTAATTAGACTAGGAAGATTTCTTATGATATTTAAAATTAATAATGCCATGTTTAAAAACATTCTACCTTTTCCCTATTTAATCCATAGTGATTTTTGTGTGCTTTAGTCTATATTAAATTCATAGTTTAAGCAGTTTATCTGAAGGGAAGAAGGGCCAATGTCCAACTTTTTGTTTGTTTTTTCTCACATATATATGTATACTAGGTAGAAGAAAGAAAATTCACTCAGAAAGGTTGTTTTCCAGTGTTGTCAGTTATGAAATTCTATAGGATCAATTTTTAGTTGTTTTTCCCCTTCTGACAACAAATTTGCTCAGGGGAAAAGACTTCACATGGGCTCAATGTTATACTACAGAGAAATAAACTGAAGGTCAAGTTTCTGAAGCAATTCAAGGCATCAGATACAGTGGTTATGGTTACCATAAGCTTCATCCATCATTTAAGCACAAAAGAAGATGATTTATTTGTATTTTTGACATGGTGGCTTTCATCTATACCCTTGGTTTTAATTTTATGTTTTGTTTTGTTTTTTAGTTCACTGGTGATTTTAAAGCCAGTGTTGGTTGGAAAGCTTTATGTGATGTGCAAGTTGCTATCTATTCAGTTCTGCTTGTCATATTATTGCTCTAAGTAAACATCTTTCACAGCATTAAACTTGTTGTCATATCTTTCTGGTAAACAAAACTGAACTTAAAGCACAGCTCTGATAATTCAGGAAGAAAAAAATCTACTTGTAGAAAAATACCTGAGATGTTAAACCCAAAATACTATTTAAAAAAATGACATCTTAATTTGCAGGAAAGCTCCTTTCATTTGAGGATGGCTATGCTCATATTTTTCATTTGAAACATGAGCTTGGTCATCTTCAGTTAGTCTTGGGTAGACTTTTGCTAACAGTCCACAACCAGAACGATTTGGCCCAGTTTTACGTTATTGACAGGCTCTTCCCCAATGGCTTCTATCTGGAATCTAGAGGAAGTTTCCTGCCAGCGTTGTAGCGCACTAGCGTGGCTGTCGGCAATGCTTCCCCAGGGCTGACTGCTTTCTGTCTGACTTCAGCCAGTGCTGTCAATCTTTCACTTTCATGAGCCCTAAAATGATTCCACCCTCCCTCTCCTAAGTATCTCTTAAAAAGGGAAGATTAACTTTTATAATTCAAGGAAAAAGAGACATCTTACATTTAGTACAGCGGGTGCGCACGTTGATGATGATAAAATGGGATGATAGCTTAACTGTATTAAACTTGGATATCTTCATTTAGGACTTTTTGGTTTGAAGAGAAAGTCCTAGAGGTTTTAGTAGTTCACCGTGTTAAATGATGGAGCTTACGATCTAACTGGTTAAAAAACATAATGTGATTCAATCAACCCATGGGAGCCAAAGCCAGGATGACTTGCATGCCACCCTCTAAAAGTATAACCATTGGAATGACAATAATAAGAGAAAGAGTGATTAGGTTTCTGTACCCATTATTGTCACAGAAAAATACTGAAAACTCATCATTTTTAGGAATTATAATAACTACATTACATTTAAAATAAATGGAAAAAAATCTACTTCTAAAAGTTTCTCTCTTTGCTTAGATTTATAAGTCAGGGCTCTTAGGGTTTAAATTTTTGCTGAAACATGCTGCGACTCTTCTTGGAAGCATCATGTTTCTAAGAAAATTCAAAACTCCACACTTTTATCCCTTTTCTAAATACTCATCTATTTTGAACAGATGTTTAGTTTCCAAAAGTATTATGGAATTTAAATATTGCATCCATCTTTTTTTAAAATAAAACTTTCTCATTTTGTCCAATGGAAAATTTCAGTAAGTAATAAAAATATTCCTCATTAGTGTTTCCCTTGTACCAAATCACTTCACAGCAGTAAAGGAGAAAAAGTTTTCTCTATTCTAATACACTGATCTTCACAAAGGTTGAAAGATAATAAAATATCTGATAAAAATGCATAGCTTTGACCCTCAAAATCTGTGTAAGTGAAAGGGGAGTGTATATTTCTGAATGCTAAAATCTGTACTGCAATCATATTTTCTTGGCAGGCTGATTTAAGGAGCTCTATATGACAGTCAAGTTATACTATCCTTGACAGTACAATTGGGTGAAAAATATTCAGATCTGTTTTTATATTTAATTGGAGTGTAACGGTCAGACTGTCAGAGAAGGATACTCTTGCCAGCTGTCAGGAAGGGCTACTTTTGAGAACACTGAACTAGGAATGTAGATACTTTACATTATTTTCAACTTGGCACTCAATTTATATATTTAGGGAAATGGCTAGGTATCTCTATAGAATATTTCTACCACTTATCATGTAAGGAGTTGACTGCATTACACTTGATGGGGGATGGAAAAGAAGGAGGAAGGGATTACACATAAATGTGAATATCAAATAAGTATAAATTATACTGTACAACAGTCAAGAAGGTAGGTCATCATTATCAGACAAATACAAATGGTAATATTAAATTTTACTATTTAAAATGAAATTATATATGCAGATGGTCTATGATTGTGAGAACTATGTTAGACTATCAAAATACACAATACATTACAGAATTTTTGTATTTGTTGCTAGTCTGAGATATATATTAAATATCAGATATAATAAGTGCTCAATAAATATTTGCTAAAAAAACATCACTAGCTGTCAGTGTACTCTAATTCAGGAAAATTAGTAACTGAATGACTTGTCTGGCCCTTTAATCTGATTCTCTGCCCTCATACCCTCTGATCTCCCCAAGAAGGAATACTCAGCCATCACTAGCATACAAGCTCTTTCTTAAGCTCTGGGGCCACTACTACCCCCATACAAGGACTTCTTGACCCTAAAATCCATTAACTGTGACTAGCACAGGTTGCTTGCCTTCCTGGACTACCCTTCATGTCCTGCTGTCAGATGCTCTGGGTACTATGCTCTGCTCACCAACAGGGAAACCCTTTTCTTTACCCTATGACACAACCCACCTGCCTCCTGGCCTTTGGCCTGTGATGTGGCCCGTGCGAGGTTTCCTAACATTCTTTTCCTTCCTAATGCCTTTTGCACTCTTCTCCCTGCTGTGTGAGGCCTGGCCTGCCATGGTCTACCACTAATGGAATACTGGCTCTGAAAACCCACATCTTTTCAGAATTGTTTTTCTGAAAATCCATTTGTTGTGGTTGGATTATAATATGCAGTACTAAATATTTTGTGATATTGAAGAAAATTATATATATAATATACATATTTGTATGCATATCTTGTATACGTGTATTGTGTGTGTGTATGTTTGCATTTCTTTTTCCTCTATACCCCACACTTAGATGTTGTCATATGTTAAAGGAGACGGTTCTTTCTTAGTGGCCTTGACTTTTGATATTCTGTTCACCTGAGTTGAAGAAGCTGATTTCCTAAAAGTTTCGTAAGTATTAGGGAATGTGTCAGCTTCTGTCAGTCTCATCTGCCTCGTGGACCATTGATGCCACCCCTGAGGGCTGACCGGGCCCTTGCCTTGGGAATGCCAAGTCCACCTCTGCGCATTCAGTTCCATCAGCGATAGGCTCAGAATTTGTGACTTCCACCACTCTGGACTTGAATGATACACCACACTGAAGAATGTGAAACCTGACATCTCATGTGGTCATTGAAGGTGCCAGTTCACTCAACTTGGAAGCACAGGGGAATTAACTCAGAATACGGTGAACACTGGCCAACGGAAACAGGAGTCAGGAAGGAGTTGCACAGAGAAATTCCTCCTTCTTCCTTCTTGCCATGAATGATTTCAAGCATGGTTTCTCCATGCAACCCATCTGAAGAAGTTTTGCATGGTTAGTGGACACATCTCTCAATTGCTTTTTTTTCATGGTCCGTGTGAAGAAGCAGCAAGCACAGAGGTCTGTTGTGGCATCTCTCCACATTCTTCCTTGTCTCACCTCTGTTCTCCCTCTGTCTAGATGCTCTGGTTGGTACCTCCCAAATAAAGCCTCATCATTTTAAATTCTTTTCTGAGGCTCTGTTTTCTTGGGAACCTGGGCTACGACAGTTGCCACAGAATTAATATTTCTGCCATCCCTTGAAAACTGAGGGTATTTGTTCTAGTCAAATGCAAGTTCAGACAAACTATATTGATATTTAGTTAAATGCTTACCTGAACATGTGTTATAGTAAATTGTGGCATAAGAGAAATAGCTGCAAAAGGGATTAATTTTCATGTGTTCTAGACATTCCTTGGTTTTTCTGTGAGGCATAGTATATTCTTCCAGGCCTTGTGTTCTTGCTAAGTTTCAATTTCTGAGTTGCATTTGGGAACTGCGTATCAGGATCCTTTTTGTGTGTCCTACACTTCTCTATTTACTATCCAGGACAGTAAAGTGTAGAGGTTAAGAGCTCAGGCTCTCAGGTTGCACTGCTTAGATCTGAATCCTGCCTCTGCTACTTAGGAGCTGTGTGCCCTTTGGCAAATTTCCTTACCTCTCCATACCTCAATTTTCTCAGCTGTAAAGAGAAGATAATGACAGTAACTTATAGGGATGTTTTGTAGATTAAAGAAGAGAATGCATCTAAAATGCTGTGACAGTGCTTAGTTCATGTAAGAGTAATTATTAGTATTATTTCTTTTCATATTTAGTCTCTACACTAAACACTGTGCAGGATACACTCATAAGAAAAATGTCTGTCATTTCAAAAGGGGAAACAACGTGCTATTATCTGTTATATATTCTTTATCTCCACGAAGAGGGAAGGCATCATAGTATCAATATTTGTTGCTAATTGTAAGTATCTGCAGGGAGTGAGGGGGAATAAACTAGTTCTCCAGTGGAACACTCTGAAGTATATGCTTCTGAAATCTACTGTCTATATACACCTGGGTATTCTCTTCTAGTGCTACGAAGAGAACTCCACATGTGTCAGAACTCCCAGAATTTGATCCTATTCTCACAACCGTAAGAAATGCTGTTCTCATGGCATTTTCCTCACTGGCTGTGTAACACTAGGTCACTGAAACTTTTGGGGAATCACTCTGCTCATCTGTAAATGGAAGATAATAATTCCTCATGGGTTTATTTACTCATCATGAAGCATTTATTGCCAGATACTGGGCTGGAACCTGTGGACACAAAGATAAATAAGGCCCGGATCCTATACTCAGTTTACTTACTGCTAATAAAAACAGTTGCCGCCATTTTCAGTCAAAGAAAATGAAGATCAGAAAAGGCAGGCAGGAAAACCATCCAGGGCAACATGGCCAGCAAAATTGCCAGATCTAAGACTCGGATGCAGGCCTCTGCCTTCAAACCAGTGATATTTCCATTATATAATTCTGCTTTCCTTTTGTCAACATTCAATAAAGTATTATGAATAAAATATTCTATAAATGTAAAGAGCTTTACATATTAACTTTATTGTGTTATCTTGAAACATTGTTTCACCTTTTTAAGCACTAAAGTGTCCTCTTTCAACTTTTAGAGGCAAAAGGCAAGTAGAGGTAAATTTCCCACAAGGAAGAAGAATTTGTAGGTGGCAAAACAGTTTCACAAAAAACCTTTACGTCAAGAAGTAGATTGTGAAGCAGCTCGCTTGTCACTAACTTCTTTTCTTCTTAAGACAATGACTATTTCTTTATTAGTAAATAAATGAATAAAAGAAACATATACACTGGCTATTTTTAATGCTTTGCTTTTATCTTAAAAATTCATTAATAATTTAACATGTTTACATTTAAATGAAATAAACATAATTTAACAATAATTCGTTTAACATGCCAATAAAACTAAGGACAGCTGCAGTGTATAAAAGGGGTCAGAATACTCGTTCGACCTATTTTGGGCGTGTTCTTGGGAAGTTTTAAATGGAAGCACTTTGCGGAGGAAGACTGGCAACACTCTAACAACGTGTGCGACAGACTGACACAATGATTGCTGGGATGCAGAGTGCCCCACACCCTGTCCGTTCAGTCGAGTATATTAGATGCTCTGGAAATTGATAACACACCTCCAAGCCAAATTGCACCCTGACAGGTTGATACCAACTTCATCATGATCTAACCAGTGGATCCCTGGAAGCGCTCTAGAACAGGCGGCCCTATTGAAATTGCACACATAAATCAGCTGAAGTAAAAACTCCTTTCATGACCCTGAAACATTTCTTGAGGTCTGGAACACATCCATCTTTTAAGGTTTTTACTACTGACGAAGAGACATACCCACTCATTCCTAGAAGCAATATACTCTCATATCCTTATCTTTCAGGTTACAGAAAATGGCCCTTATTTTTGTAAAAGGATATTAAAGTAGGGCTCTTTCTATCTCAATTATAGCCAAGGCCCAGAAAGGCCAAGGAGTAAAAAATAATACACAGTAAGTGTCCTAGGTTACAAACCTCTCCTACATTACAACAAGGCTTTATAAGAGAGATTCAAAAACAAAGGAACAAAATCACTGGTTTTGTCACCTGTTGCTCAGTACCCAGATCACTGAAGAGGCTTGGATGGAAATAACTATGTTTGGAGAATGTAGTTGGAGTGTTGAGGCACCCCCTTATGTCAAATCTAGTGAGGGACTTGATAGGAACACATTGAGAATTTTTATTTGCCATTGGAGTTTGGTGGAATACAAGGCACTTGTTTTGATCCATGCCTGGAAAAGCTTAAAGGTGAGACTCTGGCTGGTTGGTACCTGTTCTAAGGAGAGAACATTGGTATGTAGTTCTAAAAATGAATTTAGTATTTAGCATGAATATAAAACCTACAATTTAGTGTTGTAATTAGGAGCATGCACAGTAGAGCTCGGACCACCAAGGCTTGAGTCTTGGCTCTCTCATCTCCAGATCTTGTAACTTTGGTTAAATTAATACCTCTATGGCTCCGTTTTTTCATCTGTAAAAACGAGGATAATCATACCTTCTTTTCTTGAGAAAGCTGAATAAGTTAATACATGTAAACAATGCCTGGACCATAGTATGCACTCCATAAAATTTAGTTATTGTAATTGTTATAAGCTATGTTTTCACTAACAGCAGGGCAAAGGAGTCTATCTTTGAATCAGACATGGGCCTTGTGGGATGGGGCCTGCTTCGGTTTTTTTTTTCAAAGGCACTTTGTCCCAAAGTGTAAGATGTCAACAGAGAGGTGAACAGCTGGAAAACAGACTAACAAAATGATCATGAGCTCTAAAAGGCACAGACTTTGTTAGTAAATCTTCAGGAAAGATATGTGTAGTGATTGGGAGGGGTCCCCAAAGAAGCTATGAAAGTAATGACAGAGTTAGTTTTAATTACCCAGGAAGCTCAAATCATCAATGCCAGATCAAGAGAGTACCAATTAAGTGAGATCTATCCTTCAGCTTACCTAGTCTTCTTCCCATAACCCCTCTGACTATGAATGGGTCAGAGATCTTATACAGACAGCTGTGGGGAAGAAATTCCAGCTTTTATGATCATGATAGAAGAAGCAGTGCCAAGAAAAATGAAGTTTTTTCTATTTGCAATCCATGGTGTCTGGCTCTTTTAATCTAACAGTTTGGCATCAGACATTATTTTGTGCTTTGGAATATAATATAGAATGTTATAAGAGAATCGTTAATTCAGTTTAGTAAGTATCTTTTGAGTGCCTAATGTGTGCAAGATCCTGTGCAAAAGAAAATCCTGGAACAAAAGTGATCAGCTTATATCCTGAATAAATTAGTTGTTACTCAACAAGTTTTGTGATATGTCTGATTGGTTCAGTGACTTGGGGCATAATGCATATATCATCACAAAGTGTCACCTGTATACTGCAGATATATTGGATAACCAGTAGTCTTATGACATACAGCTTATAAGAAGTTCTCAAGGTTTCTTAAAGATAATTAAGTAGAACAAAATCTTTCTCAAATGTTTGAAGAAAGGACAAAGGATGACTTTTGGTTTATACTTAACTCTCCACTCTGTCTACAGTAATAGTATTTAAATTGACAGTGCTTTTATAACCTCACCTCATGGACTTATCTTTCTTTAACTTGTTTTCAGTTTCAAAGGACATTTTAATATACCACTATACATGACTTCTGGCACTAGAATATCACCAACCCTATTAATCAACTGAATCTGCTTGCAGTTTTCCATGATGGTGTCATTTTTTGAGTAATATGAAATCAGATAATCTCTCACTGATGATGTATCTCACTAAATCACTATCTGAGTGCTGATAACATAATGACAATAAAATATTAGCATAATTCATCATCACATGTACCTTTGCTCTGGGGATGTTTTATTGTAATGTATAATACACTGGCTGTCATTCTGATGATGTATTATAGCAAGACTTCCTCAGGAAAAAAACTGCATTTTGATGGAATACTATTCATATCAGATGGTACTGCTCAGGGATAAACAGTTGAAAGAAGTTTGACTTGGTTTGCTGTAAAATTCGCATGAAGGTCAAAGGTACTGCAAATAGTAAAAGATAGTTTAAAGACAACGGGTATCTATCTTTCTGTTATAGAATAGTTTCTAAAAGTTCAGTTTTTGGTTTCAAGCAGGTTAAGGCAGGTATTTATCCTTAGTAAATGTTTGATATCCATTACACACTGCAATGGTAGTTTCTGCAGCCCGCAGTACTACTCAGGGAAATGACACTTTTAAACTAGATGTGGAACTTGCTTGGGGCAGAAGTGAGGTGATTTCCAAGGACAGATTAAAGTGAATGCAATATATTATAAAACTTTTCCTGCAATTCTGCCCCTTGAGCTACCCCTTAGAATATTAGATAAGAAAGGTACTCATAAATACCATCGATTTTAACTGTGGCCTAGAGAAAATAAGACTCATTCTAGGTCACACAATAGTGAGTGGTAGAGTAGGACCAGAAACTAGGTTTTTTGATAACTATTTCTGTGCTTGCTATAAAATAATCAAAGTTAATTGTGAACCATTTGCAACTGAAGTACTAAAACAGGGTACAAAGATGGGGATAATACGTTGAGTAGTAAGATGTTTTTTATTTCTGTTACCTTTGATGAAGACCTTCATGTAAATCAGTAACTACTTGACTGAGCACAACTGTAGCTATGCGTTAGAAGAAATAATAATAATGATGATATTAATAGTAATTATGATGATGAGAATAGATAACACTTAATAAGTGCTTACTGGACACTGTGACAGACATTTTGCAAACATTACCTTACTTTGTGTTTTCAATTTGTCTAAATACTTGTTCTAAGACGTGAATTTCAGAAAACAATGGTCTTAAACAAGCATACACAATCTTATCAACATCATTTCTTGTTCCATACAAAATCCTTGTTCAACACTTAAACATGCAAGTTTCGTATGTTCTCAAAGCAATTGCTTTTGCTGATAATTACATCCATGTAATCATCTTGATTACATTTTCCAAATAGTAAAAACAATTGTTCCTCAGAAGAAGACTAGGAATGATTTTGTTTTATTTATTCCAGGTTTTTGATAAGAAAACATTTTTATTTAGACATGTATTGGTGTTGATGATCCAGACATCTGAATTTCTCTGCCAACAATTTATGTGCCTCTCCTTTTTGGTTAATGCTTTTCAGTATTTTCCCTGGACATCTAATTTAAATGATAAGCCACCCACACTGGCAGGTCCGCTGCATCTCCTTATGTTCTATGTAGGGCAGAGCACTTCATATGTGCTCAGTCTTCTTTACAAATGGCTATCTCACTGAACCAGATGGTATTTTCCTAATTTACCTTCTTTATTATTATCAGGCCATCGTGAAGCCTTGACAAAGGCCACTTACCAACCATACATGTCACTCTCTGAGTCACCATCATAGCTACAATGTAAACATTCCAGCTGACCCTAAGAAACATTAATAATATTACAGCTTTTAGTATCTCAGTAGATGCTCATAATGTTCTCCTTATTTCCAAAAGTCAGGTAATCACTGGAAATGGCAGAGTACACTCAGAATAATGATCTATTGGGTAGTGCTATTTAATGTGTGACTTTGTGAAGAGACTGCCCACACGTATTTTTTAATATGAAAAACAACAGGGCAGAAAATTGAGGTCACTGATAACTGAGCCACAGTCACCTGAGTATGAATGGAAAAACATAATGTTTCAGAAAAGTTTTTCAGCAACTTTCCACTACTATGAAAAGATGTCACTTTCAAAAGCAAACAAGTCACACGCAGAGATGTTTCAGTGCTTTTTACAAGGCACTGTAAATCACATAAATTATTCAGAGAATGGCAGTGAGGTCCAGTAGGACGCCTGAGTTAGCTGAGGATGTAGCACTGAAGGGTCAATCGGTTTAGGACAAGAATCGCCTTTTTGAGATTTATGGCGTTTCTGGCAAATCTACCATAAAAAGGCCTGAGTCAGAAAAAATAACAACAAAATCTTGTTTTTGAAATGCCCTCAAAGCATCTTCCTTAAAAAGTCTGATCAAATACTGATTATCTGCCAAAGGTTTACTACATATGCCAGAAGTACTTCTTAATAATTTACCACTGAAAAAGACTTACCTAAGGAACAAGACAGTGAATTATATTCAGCTAGAAAACTTCTGCATAACTATTATGAAAAAGAGGAAAGACAGATGAAAATAACAAACTTGGCAGTAGGACACAATCTAAATAAAAAAGAAAGTCCCATGTAATAAAGAAAGTGTTGACAATGGATTCCAAGTTTTACAGCATAAATGCTTTAACTTTGGGAACGTAGAGGTGAGGCTATTAAAATTTTAGGGCTATTATGAAAGCCTCTCCATAATACTTTTGCTACCTAAATAAACTCAGATACAGAACACTACATAACACCATACACAAAAATAAACTCAAAATGGATTAAAGACCTAAATGTAAGACCAGACACTATAAAACTCTTAGAGGAAAACATAGGAAAAACACTCTTTGACATAAACCACAGCAAGATCTTTTTTGACCCACCTCCTAGAGAAATGAAAATAAAATAAAAAATAAACAAATGGGACCTAATTAAACTTAAAAGCTTTTGCACAGCAAAGGAAACCATAAACAAGATGAAAAGACAACCCTCAGAATGGGAGAAAATATTTGCAAATGAAACAACAAAGGATTAATCTCCAAAATATATAAACAGCTCATGCAGCTCAATATCAAAAAAACAAACAATCCAATTAAAAAATGGGCAGAAGACCTAAACAGAGATTTCACCAAAGAAGACATACAGATGGCCAAGAGGCACATGAAAGGATGCTCAACATCACTAATTATTAGAGAAGTGCAAATCAAAACTACAATAGGTATCATCTCATACCAGTCAGAATGGCCATTATCAAAAAATCTAGAAACAATAAATGCTGGAAAGGGTGTGGTGAAAAGGGAACTCTCCTGCACTGTTGGTGGGAAAGTAAATTGATACAGCCACTATGGAGAACAGTATGGAGGTTCCTTAAAAATCTAAAAATAAGACTACCATATGACCCAGCAATCCCACTACTGGGCACATACCCTGAGAAAACCATAATTCAAAAAGACTCATGTACCACAATGTTCATTGCAGCACTACTTACAATAGCCAGGACATGGAAGCAACCTAAGTGTCCATCGACAGATGAATGGATAAAGAAGATGTGGCACATTTATACAATGGGATATTACTCAGTCATAAAAAGAAATGAAATTGAGTTATTTGTAGTGAGGTGGATGGACCTAGAGTCTGTCGTACAGAGTGAAGTAAAGAGAAAAGAAAAGAAAGAGAAAAACAAATACCGTATGCTACACATATATATGGAATCTAAAAAAAAAGAAAAATGGTACTGATGAACCTAGTGGCAGTGCAGGAATAAAGATGTAGACATAGAGAATGGACTTGAGGACACGGAGGGGGGAAGGGGGAAGCTGGGGCGAAGTGAGAGTAGCATCAACATATATACACCACCAAAGGTAAAATAGCTAGTGGGAAGCAGCTGCATAGCACAGGGAGATCAGCTCGGTGCTTTGCGACCACCTAGAGGGGTGGGATAGGGAGGATGGGAGGGAGACACAAGAGGGAGGAGATATGGGGTTGTATGTGTGCATGCGGCTGATTCACTTTGCTGTGTGACAGAGGCTAGTGCAGTATTGTGAAGCAGTTAAACTCCAATAAAGATCTATTAAAAAAAATAAAAGAAGGGAAAAAATAAATAAAAACTCAGATCCAAAGAAAGACCGTGGTTGTTGGGCAAAACATGAAACCAGCAGCCATTTCCCCAGTTGTGTGTAGTATTATTATTATTGTTGTTATTATTATTTTTATTATTTTGGCTGCGTTGGGTCTTCTTTGCTGCGTGCGGGTTTTCTCTACTTGTGGCGAGTGGGGGCTACTCTTCATTGTGATGCACAGGCTTCTCATTGTGGTGGCTTCTCTTGTTGCAGAGCACGGGCTCTAGAGCACGAGGGCTTCAGTAGTTGTGCCACGCAGGCTCAGTAGTTGTGGCTCGCGGGCTCTAGAGCGCAGGCTCAGTAGTTGTGGCGCACGGGCTTAGTTGCTCTGTAGCATGTGGGATCTTCCCGGACCAGGGCTCAAACCCATGTCCCCTGCATTGGCAGGTGGATTCTTAACCACTGTGCCACAAGGGAAGTCCCCTATGTATTATTTAGATGACCGCTCTTCTCTGGTTTTAAGGAAATAATCAGGTTTCTTCACAAAACAAGTTTGCATAGTTAAAAGTTCAAAGTAAGAATAACAGTAGTGGGTAGAAGTGGGATTTGCTCTTTTCTGTAAACTCTTGATGTCATGTGGCTTGTGCCCTTCCAAACCTAATTATGTTCACACGGATGTTAATTTACAACTACTGCTTCAGTTAATATTTTAGTGCAAGGAGATAAATAAGCTGCCACACGAATTAGGTGTTAGGGTTATTAGAGTATGAAATTCAAATACATACTTTTCCTTAAGCAAGAATTTTATGATAATATCTAAAGCTTGGAGATATTTTAGTATGTGAACATATGTATATGTATATTTATATTCAACAACTCTTCCCTCAATCACACCCATGCCATTCATTTAATGAGATAATTTACTAGGCTTTCTATGTGTGATTCAGGCAAAAAGCAAACAAACAAAAAAGAAAATGGGCTAAAAAGAGCTTTCTGTTTTGACTTTAAGAATCAGGCTGAGTTGCAAGGGACTCACAATAGCCAAAACAATCTTGAAAAGAAGAACTAAGTTAGTGGACTCACATTGCTGAATTTTAAAGCTTACTACAAAGCTATAAAAACCTAGACAGTGTAAACAGACATACAGGTCAGTGGAATAGGATTGAGAGTCCAAAAATAAATGGTCATAAATAAATATTTATGGCCAGTTGATCTTAGACAAAGGGGTCAAGACAATTCAATGGGAGGGAATAGTCTTTCAACAAATGGTATGGGACAACTGAGTGAAGTTAGACACCTACCTTACATCACAAACAAAAACTAACTCAAAGTGGATCGCAGATCTAAATATGAGTCAAAACTATAAAGATCTTAGATGAAAACACAGTAGTAAATCTTTGTGACCTTGGGTTAGGCAATGATTTTTTAAACATGATACCAAAAGCATAAAAGATGAAATTTGAAATAAAAGAAAAAATAAATTTGACTTCATAATAATTAAACTTTTTGTGTTTCAAATGACGTCATCAAGGAAGTGAGAAGACAACCAATAGAATGTAAGATAATATTTACAAATCCTATATCTGATAAGGGACTTATATCCAGAATACCTAAGGAACAGTTATAACATAGCAAAAAAAAAAAAAAAACACCTTGATTTTAAAAATGGGAAAAGGAGCAGATGTTGTTTCAAAGAAAATATATGAATAGCTAATAAGAACATGGAAAGATGCTCAACATCATTAGTAATTAGGGAAATGTAAATCAAAGTCATAGTGGGGTACCACTTCACACCTACTGGAATGGCTATAATCGAAAAGACCGACAAGAACAACGTTAGCAAGGATGTATTTAAATTAGAACCCTCATTCATTGCTGGTGGAATTGTAAAATGGTGCATCCACTTTGGAAAACAATTTGGCAGCTCTTCAAAAAGTTAAACATAGAGTTATAATGTCTAAGTCTACCATGACGGAGCAATTTCACTTCTAGGTATATATGTATACCCGAGAGAATTGGAAATATATGTGTGCACAAAAACTTGTACACAAAAGTTCATAGCAGCATTATCTTTAATAGTCAAAAAGTGGAAACAACTCAAACATCCATCACTGATGAATGGATAAACAAAACACAGTATTCCATACTATGGAATATTACTTGGCAATAGAAAGGAATGCAGTACTGATTCATGCTACAACATAGATGAAATTTGAAAGCATTATGCTTAGTGAAAGAAGCCAGCCACAGAAGACCATATGTTGTATGAAATGTCCAGAACTGGCAAATATATAATGATAGAAAGTAGATTTGTGTTGCCTAGGGCTGTGGAGAAGTAAGAACAGGATGGGGTGTGACTGCTAATGAATAGGGGGGTTTCTTTTGGGGATGGTGAAAATGTTCTAAAATTAGACTATGGTGATAGTTGTACAACTCTGAAAGTAAATGAAAAATCATTGAATTGTACACTTTAAATAAGCTTTGTGGAATATAAATTGTATCTCAATAAATTTGTTGAAAATAGAACACAGCAATATGAAGACTGGCTCCCTCAGCTCCTGGAACTATGCTCCGTGTTTCCAGCTGCTCAGTTGCAGCCCAGAGCAGGCTGTCAGGAGGGGCTGAAGAGGCTTCACCTTAGCCTGGAGTCATAGCTATAGAGACCCTGTTCACCTCCCTCATAGGCGCCATCTCTCAAAGCCGGCACACAAAAAACAAAAACAAAACGAACAAACAAATACTAGAGTCCAGAAGAAAATTAATTTTTGCACATCTAGCCAAAATCAAACAGCATGTTTTTCAGCCCATCATCAATTTTAATGGAATTGAACATACATCTTACTTTGACACTGGAAGGACAGATTGTTGGCTGTGCCACATTTCCTGGGACTTGTAAACAGCAGAACATCACGGATGTTTGAATGAACACAAACCATTTGGCCAATCTCTAATACAAACATCAAAGTTTACATTTTATTCTGTGAACTTTCATGTGACTTCATAAGTCCCCATTATCTTCAGGAGGTATTATTTGGCAAAACTGAACATATTTGTTGTTAAAGTTTAATGTGTATAAAACTAAACCAAAGATTTTTCAATTTTTTGATTATTTCAAGTTATGAAATGTTATAGCAATTATAAGGCATGTCAAGTTTCACAGGGAAGAAGAACTTTGAGGAAATAAAGGTAAAACTATATTGAGCATTTAAAACATTGGTATAATCTATATTTTTGGCTTACTCAATGAATAATGACAAATTTAAATATACAAAAATATTAAAAAATCTTCATTTGGGAAAGAGGGTATGGCTCTATTGTGGATAAAAGGAGTTTTATTGTTTTAATGAAATAATTATTTCATTCTTATATTTAGAAGTGGGCCAAAGCTCAAGTTAGTTTTTAAAAAGTTATAATCTTATTTAGAAAAGAAGTGGGTAGAAGTACATGTTACTTAAAAAAAAAATGATAATCTCATTTGAGAAAGAACCGTATTACTAGGTGGTTTTATATGAATTCTAATACATTATGGTAGAAATATATATCATTCTTTGACCTAAATTGAAGGCATGAAAGACAAGTAGAAGTAGAAAACTACATATCAAATAACAGAAGAAATATACCCCAAGAAGTCAAGATGGTTTTTCTTAAGTACACTGACATACATGATTAGAAATCTCCCCTGGCAATTACCATATTCCATACGAGGAAGACAGAGAGTCATAACGCAGACTTATGATAGATTGTATTACTTGGTCACAAGTCTTCCTTTCCTCTCTGCACTGGCCATTGTTCACTGCGAGTGAAGAATACAGCCCTGCCTCATTGACAGAGCTTGCATGAGACTCGCTTGGCCAATGTAATGCGAGGTAAAATATGTCATATCAAACTGGGGCTTTAATGTGCTTGGATTGTTTGGCTGTCACTTTGGCACTCCTGCCCTACACCATGAGAGGTCATGCTATACGTAGGTGTTGCTCCATGGGTCCCAGAATGAGAAAGGTGAGACAAACCTGAACTTAACTGGCATTTTAAGCAGAGCTGCTACAGCTGACCTGTAGACCCATGAGTAAGAAATAAAGGCTGGTTGTAAGCCAGAGATTTTTTGGGGGGGAGGGGTGTGCTTATTACGCAGCATTTCTACAGAAATAGCTCTTCCTTTTTTATTTGTTTTGTTTTCCCAAACTTTCTATAATGCCAAAATGTTAATGGTTTCAACAAAATTATAAGGAAAATGCAGTACAAAATAACTTAATTTGGGATCCTTCCTCAGTCTCAGTCTGAAATAGGGAATATGCTTACTACATGTCATTATATTACAATCTCTGACAACTAAAAAGGAAACAAAATATTTGCTTCCAGTTTGAATGTTAGCATTTCTGAATATATTATAGCCACCATGTTCAATGATATTTTAACAAATATACAACCACCTGTACTTCTATACAAAAAGCTGAAGACACACATTGAGATAAGACACTAGCCAGCTGTAGCATAGCACAAAAGCTATCTTTGTTCTTTACAGCGAAGGAACTATGGCAGACTAAAATACATGAAGCTCTTGAAGAAGATCTAACTAGAAAAGAAAGCAAAATAAGACCTTTGACAGTAAGAATGGGGACAGGATATCATGCCAGTAATTAAAGTTTGGAAAAGTAACTTTTATGAGCAGGAGAGATATCGCAGGGGAAAGGACTTT
Source organism: Balaenoptera ricei (assembly GCF_028023285.1). Classification (NCBI taxonomy): domain Eukaryota; kingdom Metazoa; phylum Chordata; class Mammalia; order Artiodactyla; family Balaenopteridae; genus Balaenoptera; species Balaenoptera ricei. The sequence goes on from NC_082642.1 coordinate 116,005,915, forward strand.
CATTTGTCCTCTTCATGCACCATAAGAGACAAAAAACCTGACACACAAATCATTGCAGGTGAAGTACAAGTAAGAATTTCTGCCAGATGGCTGTAAACAACTCTCAGAACCATGAGAGTCAGACACAGAATTTCCCCCCACAAAATATGGGAGATATTTTTTGCCATGCCACAGGTAAACAATGAATACCCTAAAGCCAGTGAAGGTAGTAAGATATCTACTAACAGATGTCAAAGAACACAGAATCCAAGATCCAGTATTCCCTGATGGTTATAAATGCCTCTCTTTACTATAATTCTGGTTATAAATGCCTCTCTTTACTATAATTCTGGGTGAAAACACTTGAAATCTTATCTAGACAAAAGCTATAGCACCATGTGTCAGTGTAAACAAATGTGGGCATAAAAGCCAGGAAAGACAGTGCATGTCAGCTATAAACACCTTAGTGAATGAAACTAAAAGGTCTTATGCATTAGAGAGGATGTTAATAAATTCACAGGATGAGAGCTGTAATAAACATATCCTGGCAAATTATAGCCTGGTTCTGTACCTATAAAATCAGGCATATGTGGAGTTTGAATTTCTGAGACTTTCAGTTTGTCTCATTGAATCTTACATCACATTTATGCATCTCATTTACATCTGTGATTGTGAGTGCCATGGGGACTGGGGGTAGATCTTATTCCTGTTTCTCTCTCCAATTCCTAATACCTGCCATACAAAATGCAATACATTTCTGCAAAAGAGAAGGTGGAAGGAAGTATAGGAAGAGGGAGGGAGGGAAGGAAGAAAAGAAAGAAGGAAGGATGGAAGGAAGGAAGGCAGGGAGGGAGGGAGGAAAGGAGGAGGGAAGGGAGGTAGGGAGGGAAGAAGGAAGGGAAGAAGGGAGGGAGGAGGGAAGGAAGAAAAAGAAAAGGAAGGAGGGGGAAGATAGAGGGAAGGAAGGAAGGAAGGAAGAGAGGGAGGGAGGAAGGGAGGGGAGGGAGGAAAGGCAGGCTACTGATCATTGGCAATGGGTCATTACAGCTGTTAAATGTCCCATAGATGGCCCTTTAATTGCCAGATACGTCTCTCCTCCAGTGTTAGAGGTATTTCCTCCTCTTATTTTATTTTATTTTTTTAAAATTTTATTTATGGCTGTGTTGGGTCTTCGTTTCTGTGCGAGGGCTTTCTCTAGTTGCGGCGAGTGGGGGCCACTCTTCGTCGCGGTGCGCGGGCCTCTCACTATCGCGGCCTCTCTTGTTGCGGAGCACAGGCTCCAGACGCGCAGGCTCAGTAGTTGTGGCTCACGGGCCCAGTTGCTCCGCGGCATGTGGGATCTTCCCAGACCAGGGCTCGAACCCGTGTCCCCTGCATTGGCAGGCAGATTCTCAACCACTGCGCCACCAGGGAAGCCCCCTCCTCTTATTTTTCTCCATGAAACCTTTGTGATAACACATCCAAAATGAATAACTATATTATAAATATAGTTACTTATAGAGTTATTCATAAATTATTATTGAATAATAAGTGAATAACTATATAAATAACTATATTCATTTATAACTTCTGAATGTGTTTTAGAAATGTTTATTGAATGAATATAATGATTGAGAGTGTAAACTATGTTGCTCAATAAACTAGAAAATGGGGGCTTCCCTGGTGGTGCAGTGGTTAAGAATCCGCCTGCCGATGCAGGGCACACGGGTTCGAGCCCTGGTCTGGGAAGATCCCACATGCCGCGGAGCAACTGGGCCCGTGAGCCACAACTACTGAGCCTGCGCGTCTGGAGCCTGTGCTCCGCAACAAGAGAGGCCGCGACAGTGAGAGGCCCGCGCACCGCGATGAAGAGTGGCCCCCGCTCGCCGCAACTAGAGAAAGCCCTCGCACAGAAACGAAGACCCAACACAGCCAAAAAATAAATTAATTAATTAAATTAAAAAAAAAATAAATAAACAAACTAGAAAATGTGTGGATCTTAATCGTATTACTTGTCATAATTGTTAGTAAGAATATGATGCTTGGGGTAATGCCATTCCACTGCAGGGCTTAGGGATTTACCAAAGAATGTACATCGAAGGAGGCGGAAGCATAGCGGAAGTGGAAGTTAAGGTAGAAGTTAAGCTTGTGGATTCTGAAGCCTGCATTTGAAGCTTAGTCTTATATTTTATTATTTGTATAATCTTTGGCTAGTTAATTTTTTCTATGCTTCAGTTTTCCTATATGTCAGCTAGTGATAATAGTACCTGTAGAAATTATTATTAGCTATTTACAAATATTTGTTCTTCTCATTCTAGCAGAGATTATTTTTGCCTAACTTTTTGAATTTAGGTGTGGCCATGTGACTTGCTTTGGTCAACAAAATGTAAGTAGAAATGATCGTTGTCACTTCCAGTCAAAGCTTTTAAGAGGCAATGTGCTATTTGTCATTCCTTTTCTCCTTGTTACAGTGACTGGAGATATTCCAGATGGTAGAAGCACTGTCATAACTAAGTTTTTATGTGACAACCATATAAAGCACAATTCCTAGCTACAGGATATAGACAGTGAGCAAGAAATAAACCTTTACTGTACTAAGCCACTGAGGTTTGGGGGATTACATGCTACTGCTATATAACATAGCCTATACTGAATATACGGTAACATCATTGAGTTGTTGTAAATACACTTAAAGAAGTAAACACATGCAACGTCCTTAGAAAGCGTTCAGTAAGAATTAGCTACTATTCTTATTTTAGGCTGTTGCTACATTGGAATGGCATACCCACTGGCTTCATTTGTGGCTACATAACTTTGTTCACCTCTTCATTTGACAACAGTTTTATAACAATTTTCTATAAAGAGAATACAAAAGGTCAATCTTTCCCTTATCATGGTTGGTCAAAGTTTGGTTTTATTATTAGTTTAGAAAAATTTCTTTCAGCTTCATAACTTTTTATAGGTGATATCGTGTAAATTTTTATGATGGTTGCTAAATCTGAGAAAACCTATCAAATTTAATATGTTAGCTGTTATAGGCAAACTTGCTGTTTTCAGTACTACTACAGATTTGTTTCCTACAAACAGGGATTCTGATCAATTCTGTTTCATGCAATACCTATTAAAAGCGAGAAAAGTTATGATGCTTTTAAAATTGTATGCACTGTATTATCAAAAATATTTTTGACAGGAGAGATACTCTGTTTTGATTGGACGTTGATAAGAACTGGATCCTCTACTTATAATTTTATATATCTGATTGAAAGAAATTTAAACAGACTAGTTTCTGGCTCCCTCCCTTTCAATCCTTGTTCCTCCTTTACTGCTAACATTCTTTCAGGGCTGGGTACTGTAAGGCATGTTCTATCATATTAACGTTTCTGGCCCTGCACCTCTGTATCATCTTGCAATGATTCAGCATGGTGGGTGGAGAGGTACTTCTGGAAACCATTCCTATACCAGGTGGATAGCAGTAACATTACTATACATGGAAATGACTTAGAAACACATGAATATATCCCACTGAACTAAAAATAAATGTATCCCCAACTCAACTTTCTGATAACTGAATTCCCAAAATGCTTGTGGTCACTCCAGCACTGGGAGAAATGTGATGGAGGAAAGTCTGTCAGAGCGGAGTCAGTGATTTGAACCAATTGCTGTTAAAATATCTTACTTTTGCAGATTTTATAATAGATGATCATAAGAACATGCTTCTGTAGCTTTTCTTAGATTCTTACAAGAAGGCTCTAAAACTTAAGCTTTGTTAACTTCACAGTAAATTTTCTTGTATTCTTATGCATTAAATACTTGTTCTTATATTCATTCATTCAACCATTCATTGAGAGTTATTTACTGAACATTTAACATGCTTTGAACGTACGAATGCACATATAAAGTAGCACCCACTTGCAGGCAGCGTACATTTTCATGGAGAGGTGGACAGTATATAAAGACGCAGTAAATCCAGGGAGTAGCAGATACTCCTTAATGTCTATCCAATAAACATTCACTAAACTATTTCTTTTTTTTGAGCAGAGCTAGGATTGTGTTGGATTACTCACCCTATTCCACATAATCATATTCACAAAACCACTGGTGGTAATCCTATTCTCTTTGCCTGTGATTGATTTAGGAAGAGGCATTGGCCAATGTAATACCAGCAGAAGTCAGCTGAGGTGCTTCTGGGAATGCTTAGTGAACAACTTCTCTTCTTCCTCTGTAACGAAGTCTGGATGGGATGACTAGAACTGCAGCAGCTATCTTGCAACCAGAAAGAAAGCTATGCTGACCACAGAGGGGCAGAGCAGTAATATGGAAAGAAATACGTAAGGCTTTTTGTGGGGTTGGTGAGCAGCTAAATTAATCAACCCTTGGGCTAACTTGCTCCTGGACTGACAATGCTTCAGGGAATTCAGAACTCAAAAAGAAAATTTTTAATGAGCTAGAAAGCTTCATATTAAACTGTGACAAATTGTTGCCAGCTACTCTCCTCTCTGTAAAATTGTAAAGTTTCGTTTTTTATTACTTTAATTCTGGTCCACATATGAAAAGCAACTGAATCCTCAGAGGATGATTTCATTATCCTTTTATAGTTACTACAACTGCACTAATATATTGGGGGTTATTATGCTGTTTATTTTCTATAATTTTTCCCAATTAACAGTTATTACCAGGAGCTATATTTATTAAATGAATGTTGCTGCATACATCAGAGAAACTGTAGTGATATAAGGCAGACAACTGCAGAAAAGGGCTCCTTTTTATACAATGGTCAGGAACTAAAATATCACCTTAATGCAATTAAAATTGTACATGTTCACAAGAGCATGGTGTCAATAAAGACTGAGTTAACTGACATTAGGAGAATTTAGCTTAATTAAAAATTATAATTCGAAAGTATTCTAAGACCTCTTTTTTTCTTAAAGGGGAAACAGATTTTTCTAATGGTTTGTGACTGAAAAATGTAGATACAGAATAAAAATAATTGGAAGCACTATAGAAAGTTTCTATAAAATTTATCATAATGCATTCAAAATGGAAGGGAAGATTTTGTTGTTAGTAAGATGTAGTCAGGTGACAGCCAGCTGCTGCCATTTGTTCCATTTGAGCTGTAACTAGGTGGGACATCTCTGTTTATAAATTCTTACCGTCCAATATGAGAGAATGTATTTTGTTTTGAACAACTGAGTAGTGACAGGCAAGCTGTCCACAGGGTATACAGATGACAAATCAAGAGGAAAATGAGCTCTTAGATAGTTTTTCAGCATTCTTCACTGGAAAAACAGCCATGTGACATGAGCGCTGTGCACAGTGGGCTTCCGTGTTAGTGTTCATGCTACTGGAAAATGTATTGCTCGAACTAAATGCACCCTCTATTGAGCACAAATGATTCAACCACAGTTTAAGAGGGAGATCATTACTCCTGCAAAAGGATTTTCAAGATGAGCAGTGAGGAGTCATTGTCTACAGAGGAAATTGAGACGTTACTTGCTCAGCATTGTAAAATTGTATGGCGATATAGATAGACATTGCCCGTTCTTTATGTCAATAAATAGAAGGGTCAACTAAAAAAAGCGCATGCTTCAGGTGGGTTGTAAATACTAACACTTTTAGATAACCTTATTAATCCCTGGGGATTATTTACTTTCCTTAAGACATCTTAGTTTTAGCTTTCCATGGTACTCTGAAAAGTGATCTATAGAGGGATCAGAGTTGAGACATTTCACCATCATCTCTATTCCTTCAACCTTTTAAAGCTGTGATGGTTTTCATCACTTAACCTTCAACTGATAGATCAGAGTTGTATAGAAGGACTGGCTAACTGCCTCATAGCCTACCAGGTGATCTGAGTAGTCTATGTAGGAAGGGAAGGAATAGACTTAATTTATTGAATTAGACTGGTTGCCCCGGTTGCCCATTATTGAGGAACAATGTGCGTTAGTACCTAAGAGTCAGTGTGTGATGCTGCTCGCATCTCTGTAATCAGTAATTCTAAACTTTCAACTGCTTGGCATGTAAGTGTTAAGCTGGGCAGGCTTTATATGATGGCTATAACAAACCTTATGGTTACCAGAGACCAAATATATTTTAAAAATTACATGTGTCTTACATTTTTGTTACAAAGGATTCAAACTATACAGAACTATACAGAATAAAACATATTACATCCTTTTCAGCCCCCTCCTAGTCAGGAACAACTGTTGTGCTTGGTGAGTATTATACCAACCCTGTTTTAGCATATTTTTCATCTTTATTTGTAATGTAGTATTTGATTCAAAACATATCAGTGCATCAGATATCTGAGTAGCTTAAAGAGCTTGTGCAAGTGACAGATTTATTAACTGAATAAACATACACAAGTATATATAAAAATATGCTCAAAAGTTAAATTTCCAATATGCTTTTAATTTTTTCCTTTAACACTATGTTTTATAGATATTTCAAGTCAGTCCATGAAAGTCTGCTCCATTATTTTTAATATCTGTATAATATTTTATTGTATGAATGTATAATTATTAATTTAAAATTACTGTATTGGAGGACACAATTTGCATTCAATTTTTCTTTTTTATAAATAACGTTGCTATCAATATCGTGTGCATAAGTTGGTACTCATGTGAAAGTATTTCTGTGGAAGAGCTCTAGTTGGCTAAAAGTTACGATTGAAATTTTGTGATACTGCCAAATGCTCTTCAAAACAGTCTTATCAATTTATACTCCCACCAGCAGTGTATGAAAGTGCTCATTCCTACTTATCACTGACAGCTTTGGATATTATAAATCTTTTTAATTTCTGCCAGTCTGATGGTTGAAAATACAATCTTATTGTTTCAGTTTGCATTTTTCTGATTACTAGTGAGGTTGAACAGCTTTTTATATGTTCACTGTCATTTGTATTTCATATTTGGTGAATTGCTCTTTCTTTTCTCATTTCTTTCTATTTGGCTATTTGTTTTTTCATACTGATCCATGAACCTAACGTCTTATTTTTGTCTGCACCTACTTACCTTTGTCTTTTGTTAATCCTGATGCTGATGCTGTATATTTTTCCTATGCATGTGTGTGGTAGAGCACTTACAAAAAAATACTCAATAGATTTTCATTGTAAAAGTAAAAATACAAAGACTTTTCATTCCTTCTTGGCTCCTTTTATTTAAAACACCTCAGTATGCCAAATATTTGGAAACTGATACGTAGACAAACCATGATGATATAAGCTCATGCCCTGGCATTTTTGTTCAAATGCTTACCTCTGAAATAATTGAGAAGTTGGAGAACCCAACTATTTTTTCACTTTTCACATTTGTTTTGTGACTCGTTCATTCAGCAACACTCAAGTACCTATATTGCAAAGAGTAGAGATATAAAAGTGAACATGTCCTCAGATGCTTCCTTCAAGGAATTGAGAGTCTAACTAGAGACACATACATGCACACTTGTTGAGAGATCCCAGAGAACACGAGCCGTGGCTGGGTATGTCTACACGGTACACCGTGGGCCTGGCCCACCAGAAGTCTGCTTCCATAAGGCAACTCTCTCAGAGAAAGCCCAGTAAGGGATAAGGGAGTGAGCATTATGAGCCTGACACGTTACTGAATCCTTAGATATCAGAGAATAGAGCTGAGTCTGAGTACATGTGCCTGTGGCTGCAATCTCTTGGTTCCTTCCCACCATTGAGTTTATATTTGAGTTGTTTGCAGATTTGAGCAGGGAGGGAGGAAGGGGAGCTGAAAGTCAAAGCTGACAGGTATTTCATTAAAACCCTAAAAGACATCAAAAATATAAGAAGTAGTTTGGGAGCTCTGTAATCAAGTGTAACTCTAAAGAAGTGAAATTGACTCCTCTAACTATTTCACGACAGGATGTCATGAAGTAACATTTCCCAAAATAGGCTCCATTGGAAATGAATTGCCAGTGTAAGGCAAGCAAAAAATTGTATGGTCAAATACTTTGGATCACAAAGGGTTAAACAAATGTCTTAATGTTGAGCCTTCTAAGAACCTTTTATAAGTTGGTGTCCCTCGACAACACAGAAATACAAACTCAAAATAACTTAAAAAGGGGCCATCTTTGGGGTATCCCAGGAAAGCATTTCTCAAAGAAAGATGCTTTGGCATATTGAGGGGTCTGGTACCTCTTTGTACATGCCACAGATGTCCCTCTACTCACGTTCAAGACAAGATCAAGGTAAAAAGCAAAATAGCTGAGGTTATTTACTCTTAGGTGTATTTACAAACAAATGATTGACTAGGGACTGAATTAAACATCTAATTATATTCCAGTTAATGATTCTTTCATTAAGCATGTCCCATATTATAGTACATTAATCAGGCATGAGATACTTAAAGTTACTTTTAAACAGCTTCCTGCAACCTTGTCTATCATGCCCACTAGTACCACAGAATGCATTTTGCATATTAGAAGTAGTGATTTATTGGTTTAGGCACTTTTGGGGAACTAATACAATTTGTATACTACTACACACAGAATTCCGTGATTATCTTGTAGCTCATGGAAACTACCTGACTGAGTGTGTGTGACTAAGCCCTCCACATTCTAAATTCCCACTGAAATGAAGAAAGAGGTTCAATAGATTACAGATTAATTGCTAAAATCTTAGAAGTGGTGGTGCAGGAGAAGTAAAAGCTAGGCAAATTCCTTTCTGAGAGTTGATAGGGTAGGGATACAAAATATGTGTTAAAAGCAATTTAAGGTAACTACTAGTAGACAACTAACTCACTAATGAATCATAAATAATCAGGGTTATTTTGATTAATGTAGCAAAACTAGGAAAATAAAAGATAGTTTGGAAAACTAAGATGACAGAAGTAACAATAAGCATATCAGTTACTGTAATAAATGAAGATGTGTTAAATTATTTATTAAAAGATAGAGACTCTCAGATTGAGTCTCATGCATACACATGTGTACACACTCACCTAACTATGTGCTGTTTGCAAGACATATATCTGAAATAAAATGACTCGCTAAGATTAAATATAAAAGAATGTATAAAAATATTCCACATCAATCAAAACAAAAGTGAAATCAGGGTTTGTACTAGTCATGTTAAAAAGAATGAAAATAACAGTTATAAAATTTTGTATATTAAATAGCCAACATCAAAATATATAAAGCAAAACTATTAGAGTCCTGGGAGAAATAGACAAAGCACAATGATATGGAAGATTTTACTTCTCTCACTTTAAATGCTAAGCTTTTAGGTCAAGTGCTAGTAAAGGGAGAACTGAATCACCTTCCTGGGATTCTTTACCTCCATAGCAGGAGTGAAGCATATTCCATTTTCCTTGGCCCACATTGTCCAACAGAAATATAATGTGAGCCATATATGTAATTTAAAATTTTCTAGCAGGCACATTAAAAATAGAGTAAAAAGGTTAAATTAAAATAAATGTATTTTATTTAATCCAATATAGCTAAGTATTATTTCAACATAATGAATATAAAATATTAATGAGATAGTTTACTTTTTTTTTCATTCTATGAAATCTGGTGTGTATCTTACACAGAGAGCACTTCTCAATTTAAAAATGCTTGATCTGTATTAAATTCTATAAAATTTATGATTGAAACCATAGAATTACATACTCAAGCTTTTCCAAACATTCTGAGATTTTTCAAAAGAATGGAATGAGCATCAATTTTTAAATCAAAATTAAAATTAATGAAAATTAAGTACAATAAAAAATTCAGTTTCTCAATTACACAAGTCACATTTCAGTGTTCAATAAATACATATGTTTAGTGGTTGCCACTTCGGATGGCAAAACCCTAGGTAACTTTCCTACTCTCCTGATGAGTATTCCATACCAAATCCTTTCTTCTTAACACTTCCTACCTCATCCTCAATTTTAACTGATTATATTTCTAACATGATTGAGAAAATAGTTATCCTGAAGAGAATTTCAACAAACTGGCATGACCACATCTGGACTCATGTACTCTGTTTTCTTTCTAGTACTTGAGATGAACAGTTCTTACTCCCATCTAAAGCCAATCATTCCTCTTGTGCATTATATGCGATTCTCAAGGACATAATTTCAGAAAATCTGCACTGCTCTTTTTCTCTTGAGAGAAAGGTCATAGCATACTATGACCTTAGAAAAGTTCTGCTGACCTAATTTCTCCTTCCAGCTGGTGCCCCATGTCTCTGTTTCCCTGTATAGCAAAACTCCTCAGAAGTTATCTATACTTCCTGGCTTCAATGCTTCTCCCCTCATTTTCCTTTAAATCCATTTCAATCAAACCTTTACCTCCATTGCTTTGCTGAAACTACTCTTTCAAAGACATTAATGACCTCTTTTTTGCTAAATCAAATTGTCAGTTCTCAGTCCTCTTCCTTGATAACTCCTTTCTCCTTGAAATACTTTTTTTCACTTTTATCCCTGGACAACACCCATTCTTCACTTTTCTTCTACCTTGATGATTATTCCCTCTCACTAATCTCCTCATCCTGTTCTCAACCTCTCAGCTCAGAGTGCCCCAGGACTCCTCTTATTTCTTGGCAATTTCATCCAGTCTCATGGCTCTAAATATCACTGATATGCCAGTGACTCCCAAATGTATATCCCCAGCCTGGATCTCTTCCCTCAACTCTAGCCTTATATACACCTTTCCACTCAACATCTTCCCTTGGATGTATAATTGGCACATAAAACTTAACATATCTAAAATCAAGAAATTTTTTTCCCTCTCTAACTGCTCCTCCATGTATTCTTCCCTTTTAGGTAGACTAGGAAGCCTTGGAATTTTCCTTCTGGCCTTTAAATTTTTTTTTTCTCATATCCAGTGCAACAGGAATGTTGTTGGCTCTACCTTAAGAATACACCCAGAACTGGATCACTTTTAATCACTTCCATTTTTTCTTTTTACTCCTGCATACATTTCAGAATATAGATAAGTCAGCCATTCTTTTGCCTTTTAAATTAAAAGACTACAAGCTGACATCCATTACAACAATAATCTACTTCTGATTTAAGATTTAATTTAACCATGTAAGCATTCCTGAAGTTCAATTAAAAGATCTGATGTAATAAATTAGGTTTTGTTCTTATAAGGTACATAGATACATATTCTGAGATTATAGAGAACAAGTGTTTCAGATAAGGTTATTACCCCCTTGTATCATAAAGTGAATTCCAAAGTTATGCTAATAAAGTTACATTTTGGTCTTCTAGGGTCCAAAACAAGAGTTATGCTATGTAGATTCTTTGGGTTGTCACTTTCCACTGGGTCTTTGTTACTCTTTAAACTTCCCATCCAAGGTCTGCAGGTTTTGTATAACCGTAAAACCAGAATTGAAGCAGGTCTCTGACTGCTTTCTGCTCTTCTTGTTGTGAATTAAATGAATAACAGTGTACTGTTATTTCTTATTCAATAGTTTGTCTCCCTCAAAGCACAGACCCCAGAGATGTGATTTTCATCTGAATGGGAGCAAGAATCCCCATATGGCTGTGTATCTTGATATATTAGAATCTTGCAAGGTTTTATTGCTCATGTAATCTCACCCCGAATTCCAAAGCACACCACACCTCCTAGCTGAGGATTCTTGGTGAAGTGAGTAAAAAAAATGGGTTTGTGCCATAGTCTTCAAATAAAGTAGGATGGGAAAAGATGGAGAACCACAGCTTACAAGGTTGTGGTTTAAGAGATGTGCTTTAGATGACAGCAGTGAGTAACAAACAGAGTGCCTGCTTCAGCAAATGGTTTTCCTGTCTCCTTTTAATTGAATCAGTCAGTTATTAGACTCAAATAACCATTTCCTAAAGTGGTTGCAATAAGCAGAAGCCATTGTACTATACTTTTCAAGGACTTGATTCAAACTCAGTAATTAAATTTTCCTGATTCCTCTAAGTCACAGGGCTACAACACTAGCAGAAACCAGCAGAAGCTGGTGGTCCTCTCTAGAGGAAATTTGGCTTCATCTTTTTAAGGTTGAAAAGGCAGAATATGGGCTTATTAATTAATAAAATGATTAGGTAAATTATTTTATTGCCTAAAAGGAAAATTATTTTGTATAGCCAGAAGTACCCAAATATTCTTAAAAACTGCATGCTCAAATGGATGAAAAGGAATTGCTGAGAAGAAGTACATTGCAACCGTTCTTGCCTGAGTGTGTTATAAAGCATTAGTAAGCGAGCTGGTGTGGATCAATATAGCCTTATTAAAATCCTTAGGTGGGTAGTAGAATTGAGACAGTATGTGCACTTGGTTGGAATAAAGTTTCAGATACTTAGAAAAGGAACACGGTGCTGGTAATATGCTTCCATTACCACTCACATAGACATATTTCTCGGGCAATGAATCACTACCTAATCATCTAGGATTTTTTGTTTTTTTATTTTTCCTTTGGTAGAGTGCTATGCTTAGCTTTTAGATTTCTTTGTTTTTTTGCATTCACATCATTTTAAGTTTAGCTCTTTCTTACAAAATACCACTCTTTTCTTTGGAATATATAAAGACTTTTGGAAAAGCTTTTACCCCTTACTACTACCTAAGTTATATTATTTAAATCAAGGGTAAAATATATTCTTGTTACAGTAGACAGAGTTAAAATTAAAAATTATTGCGGGAAGCAAGATGCAGTTTTTGTTAGACCATATGTCAGGCAAAAGTTGGTTGAGATGGCCCTGGGCTACCACGCTGGGGCATGAGGCCTTTGCTCCTCAATATGCTCAGAAGTGCATCAAGTCTGGAGCAAACAGATTGTTAAGAAGATGGACTTGGTCAATGGCCCAGTCTACAGAGGCCCGTGGAATAAGGGTTATCCTGATTTGGGGGGCCTTTTCTTGTGAAAGCTTGTTTTGAGGTCCTCAACTTGTGGTAAATCCATCCTTACATGTGACCTAGAGTGGGATTAATAGTCTCAACCTGATCCTAACTTGTTTTCTGCCAGATTAGGTTAGGCTGCTGGCAAGACATCCTAGAACTGCCAGAGAAACACACAGGAGGTTCATGTTTCAATAACTACGAATTCAGCTCATCTTCCATCAGTGAAAAGTGGATGGGGATATTATTGATTCAAAGCAATGGTTTTATCTCCTCTCCTCCCCTGCTATGTCTGGAATTTGTTGGAATATTCATGTCACTGTCCTTCCTCTTCCTTCTCTTTCTCCCTCTTCCAGTCTCTATGTTTCCCTTTTACACTTCAGCTTCTTTTCACATTGAGGTTATTGAAATAACGTCTCAGAAATGAGTTTTTACAAACCAAATGCTTGCAACTCTGACTTTAAAGGAAAGAAACACAAACAAGTGATAAGGAAGTAGTGTGAGGATAATTAATCTTTTAAGAAGTTTCTTCATTTAAAAAGAGAATCCTCCACAGGGTCCTATTAATCGCCAGTCTCCTTAGGGACATTTTTAAAAAAAATGGTCAGGTGTACAGGCATTTGATTTACAGAGACTCAGTTCTGCACACTTCTGCTATGAGGTATGGGGAAGTTTTACCTGGTGAAGTTTCCATTTCCTTCTCACTACCCAGATCATTTTCACTTTGGAATGCAAATGAATCAAAGCTGAGGTTTCAATAGGAAAAATCCATTTCAGCAAAATCAATTTTAAGGAAAAATATATAGTTTAGCTTTTCAGAGTAAGGAATAAGTTTCTGCTCTCACATGACCCTGAGAGAAGTTGCTTATACAAAATGGTAACAAAATCAATCTTAGCAGGATTTAAGGAGCACTCACTTTGACACGTTCAAAGGTATTTTTCCCCTCCTCCTTCCGTCCCTCCTTCCTATAAAGGGCTCCTTCCCCTTCTCCCTTCCTCCTTCCTCACACTTTTTTTTTATTTCCTTCTTTCTCCTTCCTTTTTTTCTGTCTTTCTTTTAAAACCAAAAAAACCGTAGGCTAGGGATGCAGCAGTATACTTCCACTCTCCTCGATGCATTTGTCTATTTTGCCTCCATGGGACCTTCACTATTTTCAGTGACTGTGCAAGTCTTCTTTTCTTCCTAAACTTCCAATAACTACTCCCCTACTCCTCTCAACATGTAAAAAGAATTATAGTAAATAAAGCACTGGTCTTGAAAGGCAAAAAACTCACCTAATTTGCAGAAATAAAAAGTTTGGAAAAAGGACTGGTCATAGCAGTCACTATATAGGAGATGCGGAGAGAAAAGCATGGGATTATCATTATAAAGGCAAGAAGTATGCAGCAGAAAGTAGCATTCTTTAGAGTTGGAAGTTGTAGTATTATTTGGTAGACCCGTAAAAGCCCTTTGGGTGATTTAATAGGTAAGAACCAGAACTTGAAATTGGAATTGAAAAAGACTTGTTATATAATTTAATCCCTTTGGCTAGGAAAGGAACAATACAATTTTGGATCTAAATTTAATGGGGATTTAAGCAGATTCTTTGAAACTTTTCCATTTTTCATCTGGAAAGCACAAAGTGCTCATCCTTTCAGGAACAATGATGGACTGCATAATCCACTAGGGCACGGTAGATCCTAAATCAAGTTCTCAGCAGCCACACTGGGGCAGTCAAAGGTATTCTGACTGAAGTGAGAATCTAAACAGCTTTGCAGTGTGCATAGGGAATGAGGTTAAACCTTTTGGAAAGAAAATTATCAAAATCATAGCTTCTATTCCTACTTTTTTTCTCTTTTTGATATTGAAAATCTATGCTAGGATTTCATCTTTTACCCCAAGACTCCTGCAGCAGTTTCTTAACAGTTCCTGCTTATATAGAGCACTTAAAAAAAAGCATTAAATCATTTTGGCCTGAGTCTATCCAAAGTCAAAGGTATTTTTTTAAAGCACTATCTTTCATGCAAACAATACCAAGATTACAGCAAGGAGACTCGATATTAAAGAATAATAAGGCAGTGTGTGAATTAAGCATATTATATTTGACTTCCATCAAGGACTTTGCCACTTGCATAATCCAACTGAATATGGTCTCATAAACCCACACTTTCCAACACATAGTTCTCATACACAGATCACATAGTCTGTGATCAAGCAACAGTAGACCGAAGCAGGCTTTTTAAGAAAGGATTACGGTGACTGGATAAGAATTTATCCTACCTGCTTCTTTCTTAAGAACATATTATAGAAGTCCACATGTCATCTGTCATTATTCCATTTCTCCCCCCATCCTACCCTGCCCCAGCCTTCAGGGATGGTAGAATTGAGAGAGAGGGCAGGCAATGATTGAACGGTGTGGCTATTTGTGAACTTGTTCTTAAACCCCATGTCTCCTGGTCTCAGCTGGCTTTCTGTTCACAGGAAGCTATTTATGCTATAGACAGGCCAAGTTTACAATGAACCACATAAGTGGTATCACAGTTTTGCAGGTGGGAAAACTGAGACTCTGGGTGATATGCTAAAAAATGTATGGTCAGTGACTGAGTTGACGTCACATAGGGGACACCAAGGATCCTGAAAGAAACTAATATAGACCCTCCAGAAGATCCTCTACGATCATTTAAATTTAAACTTAGGTGTTCTTAGAGGTCCTTTGCTATCCCACAGCTCCTAGATCTGGTGAGTTTGAAACCCTTATTTGTGAAAGGCCTAGGAATCCTGAGCAGATGAATAGCAGAGGCTAGTGAAAAAATTAAAGAAGCCTTCACGACACCTCTTTTGAAGAAGAAAATGGAAGTGTGTGTGGTGGTGGGGATTGACAAAGGACCTCTGTGGATAGTGAGTACACTAGAGTGAAGTGAGTATGCTATGTGCTAAAATCCATTAAACTATTAGGCTTTGCTGAAATCAAAAAGTTTTTTTTTTCTGTTCAGAGGCATGAATCACCATGTTGAGTTGCTCATAAATTACTTGAAAGTGAGTAATTCAGGCTCTGTATGTTAAATGACCAGACGGTTGCAGATATGTAAGAATTTGCCATTGAGTAAGAAAGGTCCTAAAACTTGGTATGCCTATAATCATGTCATATGGCAGTAATATACCAGGAGACCTGAGTAAACCCTATGGAAAGAAATATGCGTAAGAGATAGAAAAAGTGGTGAAGTATATAAATCTTATTAGAGATGGCCAAATATTCTGTTTTCTACTGCATTTGTGTGGATGTATCTGAGAAGAAAGGATTTTCTTTGTCCCTTTTTGTTTAACTTCTTCCCTATTTTGTCTAAGGATACTATCAATGGCATTTTGAAACCCATGTGGGAAGCAATTTTTACCCTCTGTTTAATTACCTGATATTCTAGCTGCATTTATGGTGTTTTGTGTGGATATTTAGGAATATGTATTGTAACTTGTGACAGCAATTATGAAGAATTTTATTTCCCACCAAATGGGTCAGGCCAGTGTTTTCTGCCCTTGTTTGACTGGTAGATATTATAGCTAGCTCTTCATTATCTGTAGAAGGGGTAGTCCTTCTGGGTAGGATATTTATTACACAGAAAACCCCCCACTTCATTTCAATATGCCTAGAAACTCAGCCTTTTATCAAACTTGCTAACAAGTTGCAACAAATGAGTGATTTGTTCCCAGAGAAATAGCCACAACACATTAAGAAGAAGGCGGAAGAAGCTGAGAGCCTGGATAATCCATCAGCTAGTTAATTCACACCTGAATAATTGAGAGTTTGCCTTACAGTTATTGAATATTTATGAAGGTTCCACAATGTGCTGAAAAGTAGATGAACCAAGTAAAAATACCAAATAAAAACCATCTGCACACAGTTTATGTTTGATACGAATCTTACTACTTGACGGGAACATGTGAAATAGAATGTGTTTTTAAACATTAGTGTGTATAAGAACCATGAAGAAGGTGTGTCTGTTAAAACTGTGGATTTCTAGAGAAACCTCAGAGGTGCTCCTTGGGAATTTGCATTTTTAACAGTTTATCCCACATAATTCTGAAGCAGGTGGTCTAGAGACCTCTTTTGGAGAAATTATCAACGTAGGTAGTAACAGGAAAAGCTTATTTCCTAGGAAGCCCAACATAAGAAATCAGAGATATACTGACTGACAAATTCAAGAGAAGAAGCCAAAAGAGAATGCCTATTAGCATAAAGGAGAGCATAGGCATAAAGAAAAAGAAAAAAAAAAGAGGAAGGCAGATAATAGAACAATGGTACCATAAAAGATCTTAGTATCTTAGAGATTTGCTGTAATGCTATGATGTCTGTAATTACTGTAAATTACTTAGTATACATTACACTTTATTTTTATTTAATTTTTTTTTATTTTTTAACATCTTTATTAGAGTATAATAGCTTTACAATGGTGTGTCAGTTTCTGCTTTATAACAGAGTGAATCAGTTATACATATACATATGTCCCCATATCTCTTCCCTCTTGCATCTCCCTCCCTCCCACCCTCTCTATCCCCCCCCTCTAGGTGGTCACAAAGCACCGAGCTGATCTCCCTGTGCTATGTGGCTGCTTCCCACTAGCTATCTGTTTTACATTTGGTAGTGTATATATGTCAGTGCTACTCTCTCACTTTGTCCCAGCTTACCCTTCCCCCTCCCCATATCCTCAAGTCCATTCTCTAGTAGGTCTGCATCTTTATTCCCGTCTTGCCCCTAGGTTCTTCTGACCATTTTCTTTTTTTTTTTTTAGATTCCATATATATGTGTTAGCATATGTATTTGTTTTTCTCTTTCTGACTTACTTCACTCTGTATGACAGTCTCTAGGTCCATCCACCTCACTACAAATAACTGCATTTCGTTCCTTTTTATGGCTGAGTAATATTCCATTGTATATATGTGCCACATCTTCTTTATCCATTCATCTGTTGATGGACACTTAGGTTGCTTCCATGTCCAGGCTATTGTAAATACAGCTGCAATGAACATTGTGGTACATGACTCTTTTTGAATTATGGTTTTCTCAGGGTATATGCCCAGTAGTGGGATTGCGGGTCATATGGTAGTTCTATTTTTAGTTTTTTAAGGAACCTCCATACTGTTCTCCATAGTGGCTGTATCAATTTACATTCCCACCAAGAGTGCAAGAGGGTTCCCTTTTCTCCACACCCCATCCAGCATTTATTGTTTGTACATGTTTTTGATGATGGCCATTCTGACCGGTGTGAGATGATATCTCACTGTAGTTTTGATTTGCATTTCTCTAATGATTAATGATGTTGAGCATTCTTTCATGTGTTTGTTGGCAATCTATATATCTTCTTTGGAGAAATGTCTATTTAGGTCTTCTGCCCAGTTTTGGATTGGGTTGTTTGTTTTTTTGATATTGAGCTGCATGAGTTGCTTATATGTTTTGGAGATTAATCCTTTGTCAGTTGCTTCATTGGCAAATATTTTCTCCCATTCTGAGGGTTGTCTTTTCGTCTTGTTTATGGTTTCCTTTGCTGTGCAAAAGCTTTGTAGTTTCATTAGGTCCCATTTGTTTATTTTTGTTTTTATTTCCATTTCTCTAGGAGGTGGGTCAAAAAGGATCTTGCTGTGATTTATGTCACAGAGTGTTCTGCCTATCTTTTCCTCTAAGAGTTAGATGGTGTCTGGCCTTACATTTAGGTCTTTAATCCATTTTGAGTTTATTTTTGTGTATGGTGTTAGGGAGTGTTCTAATTTCATTCTTTTACATGTAGCTGTCCAGTTTTCCAGGCACCACTTATTGAAGAGGCTGTCTTATCTCCACTGTATATTCTTGCCTCCTTTATCAAAGATAAGGTGACCATATGTGTGTGGGTTTATCTCTGGGCTTTCTATCCTGTTCCATTGATCTATATTTCTGTTTTTGTGCCAGTACCATACTGTCTTGATTACTGTAGCTTTGTAGTATAGTCTGAAGTCAGGGAGCCTGATTCCTCCAGCTCCGTTTATCTTTCTCAATATTGCTTTGGCTATTCGGGGTCTTTTGTGTTTCCATACAAATTGTGAAATTTTTTGTTCTAGTTCTGTGAAAAATGCCATTGGTAGTTTGATAGGGATTGCACTGAATCTGTAGATTGCTTTGGGTAGTACAGTCATTTTCACAATGTTGATTCTTCCAATCCAAGAACATGGTATATCTCTCCATCTATGTGTATCATCTTTAATTTCTTTCATCAGTGTCCTATAATTTTCTGCATACAGGTCTTTTGTCTCCTTAGGTAGGTTTATTCCTAGATATTTTATTCTTTTTGTTGCAATGGTAAATAGGAGTGTTTTCTTAATTTCACTTTCAGATTTTTCATCAATAGTGTATAGGAATGCAAGAGATTTCTGTGCATTAATTTTGTATCCTGCAACTTTACCAAATTCATTGATTAGCTCTAGTAGTTTTCTGGTAGCATCTTTAGGATTCTCTATGTATAGTATCATGTCATCTGCCAACAGTGACAGCTTTACTTCTTCTTTTCCAATTTGGATTCCTTTTATTTCTTTTTCTTCTCTGATTGCTGTGGCTAAAACTTCCAAAACTATGTTGAATAATAGTTGTGAGAGTGAGCAACCTTGTCTTCTTCCTGATCTCAGTGGAAATGCTTTCAGTTTTTCACCATTGAGGACGATGTTGGCTGTGGGTTTGTCATATATGGCCTTTATTATGTTGAGGAAAGTTCCCTCTATGCCTACTTTCTGGAGGGTTTTTATCATAAATGGGTGTTGAATTTTGTCGAAAGCTTTCTCTGCATCTACTGAGATGATCATATGGTTTTTCTCCTTTAATTTGTTAATATGGTGTATCATGTTGATTGATTTGCATATATTGAAGAATCCTTGCATTCCTGGGATAAACCTCACTTGATCATAATGTATGATCCTTTTAATGTGCTGTTGGATTCTGTTTGCTAATATTTTGTTGAGGATTCTTGCATCTATGTTCATCAGTGATATTGGCCTGTAGTTTCCTTTCTCTGTGGCATCTTTATCTGGTTTTGGTATCAGAGTGATGGTGACCTCGTAGAATGAGTTTGGAAGTGTTCCTCCCTCTGCTATATTTTGGAAGAGTTTGAGAAGGATAGGTGTTAGCTCTTCTCTAAATGTTTGATAGAATTCACATTTGAAGCCATCTGGTCCTGGGCTTTTGTTTGTTGGAAGATTTTTAATCACAGTTTCAATTTCAGTGCTTGTGATTGGTCTGTTCATATTTTCTATTTCTTCCTGGTTCAGTCTCAGAAGGTTGTGCATTTCTAAGAATTTGTCCATTTCTTCCAGGTTGTCCATTTTATTGGCATATAGTTGCTTGCAGTAATCTCTCATGATCCTCCTTTGTATTTCTGCAGTGTCCATTGTTACTTCTCCTTTTTCATTTCTAATCCTATTGATTTGAATCTTTTCCCTTTTTTTCTTAATAAGTCTGGCTAATGGCTTATCAATTTTGTTTATCTTCTCAAAGAACCAGCTTTTAGTTTTATTGATCTTTGCTATTGTTTCCTTAATTTCTTTTTCATTTATTTCTGATCTGATCTTTATGATTTCTTTCCTTCTGGTAACTTTGGGGTATTTTGTTCTTCTTTCTCTAATTGCTTTAGGTGTAAGGTTAGGTTGTTTATTTGAGATGTTTCTTGTTTCTTAAGGTAGGCTTGTATAGCTATAAACTACCCTCGTAGAACTGCTTTTGCTGCATCCCATAGGTTTTGGGTCATTGTGTTTTCATTGTCATTTGTCTCTAGGTATTTTTTCATTTCCTCTTTGATTTCTTCAGTGATCTCTTGGTTACTAAGTAGTGTGTTATTTAGCCTCCATGTGTTTGTATTACAGATTTTTTTCCTGTATTTGATATCTAGTCTCATAGCGTTGTGGTCGGAAAAGATACTTGATACAATTTCAATTTTCTTAAATTTACCAAGGCTTGATTTGTGACCCAAGATATGATCTACCCTGGAGAATGTTCCATGAGCATTTGAGAAGAATGTGTATTCTGTTGTTTTTGGATGGAATGTCCTATAAATATCAATTAAGTCCATCTTGTTCAATGTATCATTTAAAGCTTGTGTTTCTTTATTTATTTTCATTTTGGATGATCTGTCCATTGGTGAAAGTGGGGTGTTAAAGTCCCCTCCTATGATTGTGTAACTGTCGATTTCCCCTTTTATGGCTGTTAGTATTTGCCTAATGTATTGAGGTGCTCCTGTGTTGGGTGCATAAATATTTACAATTGTTATATCTTCTTCTTGGATTGATCCCTTGATCATTATGTAGTGTCCTTCTTTGTCTCTTGTAATAGTCTTTATTTTAAAGTCTGTGTTGTCTGATATGAGAATTGCTACTCCAGCTTTCTTTTGATTTCCATTTGCATGGAATATGTTTTTCCATCCCCTCACTTTCAGTCTGTATGTGTCCCTAGGTCTGAAGTGGGTCTCTTGTAGACAGCATATATACAGATCTTGTTTCTGTATCCATTCAGCCAGTCTATGTCTTTTGGTTGGAGCATTTAATCCATTTACATTTAAGGTAATTATCGATATGTATGTTCCTATTACCATTTTCTTAATTGTTTTGGGTTTATTATTTTAGGTCTTTTCCTTCTCTTGTGTTTCCTGATTAGAGAAGTTCCTTTAGCATTTGTTGTAAAGTTGGTTTGGTGGTGCTGAATTCTCTTAGCTTTTGCTTGTCTGTAAAGCTTTTAATTTCTCCATCAAATCTGAATGAGATCCTTGCTGGGTAGAGTAATCTTGGTTGCCCATTTTTCTCTTTCATCACTTTAAATATGTCCTGTCACTCCCTTCTGGCTTGCAGAATTTCTGCTGAAAGATCAGCTGTTAACCTTATGGGGATTCCCTTATGTGTTCCTTGTTGTTTTTCCCTTGCTGCTTTTAATATTTGTTGTTTCTATTTAATTTTTGATACTTTGATTAATATGTCTTGGTGTCTTTCTCCTTGGATTTATCCTGTATGATACTCTCTGTGCTTCCTGGATTTGATTAACTATTTCCTTTCCTATATTAGGGAAGTTTTCAATTATAATCATCTCTTCAAATATTTTCTCAGTCCCTTTCTTTTTCTCTTCTTCTTCTGGGACTGTTATAATTCGAATGTTGGTGCGTTTAATGTTGTCCCAGAGGTCTCTGAGACTGTCCTCAATTCTTTTCATTCTTTTTTCTTTATTCTGCTCTGCAGTAGTTATATCTACTATTTTATCTTCCAGGTCACTTATCCGTTCTTCTGCCTCAGTTATTCTGCTATTGATCCCTTCTAGAGAATTTTTAATTTCATTTATTGTGTTGCTCATCTCTGTTTGTTTGCTCTTTAGTTCTTCTAGGTCCTTGTTAAACGTTTTTTGTATTTTCTCCATTCTATTTCCAAGATTTTGGATCACCTTTACTATCATCATTCTGAATTCTTTTTCAGGTAGACTGCCTCTTCATTTGTTAGGTCTCGTGGGTTTCTGCCTTGCTCTTTCATCTGCTGTGTGTTTCTCTGTCTTCTCATTTTGCTTAACTTACTGTGTTTGGGGTCTCCTTTTTGCAGGCTGCAGGTTCGTAGCTTCCATTGTTTTTGGTGTCTGTCCCCATGGCTAAGGTTGTTTCAGTGGGTTGTGTAGGCTTCCTGGTGGAGGCGACTAGTGCCTGTGTTCTGGTGGATGAGGCTGGATCTTGTCTTTCTGGTGGACAGGTCCACGCCTGGTGGTGTGTTTTCGGGTGCCTGTGGCCTTATTATGATTTTAGGCAGTCTCTGTGCTAATGGGTGGGGTTGTGTTCCTGTCTTGCTAGTTGTTTGGCATAGGGTGTCCTGCACTGTAGCTTGCTGCTTGTTGAGTGGAGCTGGGTCTTGGCATTAAGATGGAAACCTCTGGGAGATTTTTGCCGTTTGATATTACGTGGAGCTGGGAGGTCTCTTGTGGACCAGTGTCCCGAACTTGGCTCTCCCATCTCAGAGGCACAGCCCTGGTGCCTGGCTGGAGCACCAAGAGCCTGTCCTCCACACGGCTCAGAATAAAAGGGAGGAAAAAAGAAAGAAGAAGATAAAATAAAATAAAATAAAGTAAAATAAAGTTATTAAAATAAATATTAAGAAAAAAAGTTTTTTTAAGTAATAAAAAACAAAAACGGACAGACAGAGCCCTAGGACAAAGGGTAAAAGCAAAGTTATACAGACAAAATCACACACAGAAGCATACACATACACACTCACAAAAAGAGAAAAAGGGGGAAAATATATACATGTCGTTGCTCCCAAAGTCCACCTCCTCAATTTGGGATGATTCGTTGTCTATTCAGGTATTCCACAGATGCAGGTACATCAAGTTGACTGTGGAGATTTAATCCGCTGCTCCTGAACCTGCTGGGAGAGATTTCCCTTTCTTTGTTCGCACAGCTCCTGGGGTTCTGCTTTGGATTTGGCCCTGCCTCTGCGTGTAGGTCGCCTGAGGGCGTCTGTTCTTCGCTCAGACAGGACGGGGTTAAAGGAGCAGCTGCTTCGGGGGCTCTGCCTCACTCAGGCTGGGGGGAGGAAGGGGTACAGAATGCGGGGCGAGCCTGCGGCGGCAGAGGCCGGCGTGACGTTGCACCAGCCTGAGGCGCCGTGTGTTCTCCTGGGGAAGTTGTCCCCGGATCACGGGACCCTGGCAGTGGCGGGCTGCACAGGCTCCCGGGAGGGGAGGTGTGAAGAGTGACCTGTGCTTGAACACAGGCTTCTTGGTGGCGGCAGCAGCAGCCTTAGCGTCTCATGCCCGTCTCTGGGGTCCGCGCTGATCGCCGCGGCTCACGCCCGTCTCTGAAGCTCATTTAAGCAGTGCTCTTAATCCCCTCTCCTCGCGCACCAGGAAACAAAGAGGTTAGAAAAAGTCTCTTGCCTCTTCGGCAGCTGCAGACTTTTTCTCGGACTCCCTCCCGGCTAGCTGTGGCGCACTAGCCCCCTTCAGGCTGTGTTCACGCAGCCAACCCCAGTCCTCTCCCTGCGATCCGACCGAAGCCCGAGCCTCAGCTCCCAGCCCCGCCCGCCCCGGTGGGTGAGCAGACAAGCCTCTTGGGCTGGTGAGTGCTGCTCGGCACCGAGCCTCTGTGCGGGAATCTCTCCGCTTTGCCCTCCGCACCCCCGTGGCTGCGCTCTCCTCTGTGGCTCCGAAGCTTCCCCCCTCCGCCACCCGCAGTCTCCGCCCGCGAAGGGGCTTCCTAGTGTGTGGAAACCTTTCCTCCTTCACAGCTCCCTCCCACTGGCGCGGGTCCCGTCCCTCTTCTTTTGTCTCTGTTTTTTCTTTTTTTCTTTTGCCCTACTCAGGTACGTGGGGAGTTTCTTGCCTTTTGGGAGATCTGAGGTCTTCTGCCAGCGTTCAGTAGGTGTTCTGTAGGAGCTGTTCCACATGTAGATGTATTTCTGATGTATTTGTGGGAGGAAGGTGATCTCTGCGTCTTACTCTTCCGCCATCTTGAAGCTCCTCCTACATTACACTTTCGATGTGACAACCAGTTATTGGGATCTCACAGCTCAGTGATGGCTCACTAGCATTCCAAAAGGAAGCCCAGACTCCAGAGAGGATTGATACAACTGATTTAGCTATTTATACGGGATCAATATCAGAAGCTTTATTATTTTTTTATTGGCGTACAGTTGCTTTACAATGTTGTGTTAGTTTCTACTGTACAGCAAAGTGAATCAACTACACGTATATATATATCTCCTCTTTTTTTGTATTTCCTTCCCATTTAGGTCACTGCAGAGCACTGAGTAGAGTTCCCTGTGCTATACAGTAGGTTCTCATTAGTTACCTATTTTATACATAGTATCAATAGTGTATATATGTCAATCCCCATCTCTCAATTCACCCCACCCCCGTCTTCCCTTGGTATCCATACGTTTGTTCTCTGTGTCTGTCTCTATTTCTGCTTTGCAAATAAGATCATCTATACCATATTTTTTAGATTCCACATATATGCATTAATACACGGTATTTGTATTTCTCTTTCTGACTCACATCGTTCTTTATGACAGTCTCTAGGTCCATCTACATCTCTACAAATGACCCAATTTCATTCTGTTTTATGGCTGAATAATATTTCATTGTACTCATGTACCACATCTTCTTTATCCATTCCTCTGTTGATGGACATTCAGAAGCTTTAATAATTAGCATGATCAACATCAGAAAAGGAATTCCATTGGTTAAATTGGTGAATTGTTAGCCAACATAATGGGTTTAGAAGTGGATCCTCATTGGTGAGATTAGTGGCATTCAAGATATGTGCATTAGCTAAAATATTTTGGTGATAACTTTCTCCTCTTGCATAATCAGAGTATAGGAATGCAGAGAGGCCTATAGCTACCCTGTCACTGAGGGATAGATTCTAATCTCTCAATAATCCATAAGTGGTTGGGACAGTTAATCTGAAGATGTCTGATTGCCTGGCCTGCAAGGCTATACACTCCTGGCTCTCTGGATGTTGTTTAGGCTTCCTCAAATGATATTTTTTAAGGAAAGATATTTAGGGATCCCCTGTAACAATGGAGAATTGGGACTTCATTATCTCACAGAACAAATTGTACAAATGCCTTGTTCCTCTTTGTTAATAAATGTTTGTATGATAAATATTGATATATGAGGCAGAATTGTCCTGATTTGCTCTAATTTTAACTTGAAGCAAGTTTGAGGGGGTGGTCAGTCAATCTCAGTCACCTCAAGTGTTTTGGTTGGTACGGCTAGCCACTAAAAAGACTTTATGAGTTGTTATGACCCAATTGACATAGACCAGTTCTCAACACAAGTATGAAAGAAAAAATAACTTCCTTGGGAGAGAATTTTGGTGAACCTGCTCTTACTGATCATTCTCTTGTGGGAAAAAATTGATAAAGCATCTTACAGTTTTTTTGCTCTCTGTAAGGCAAGTATATTCATTGTTCTGCTCATTCTGTTCCCCCAAAATATGAAAGGATCAACAGAGGCTTGAATAGAAGTAGCTTCCAAAGGCATAAAACTTCTACTGGGTCATTCACTTCTCTAACTTGCTCCATAAAAGAGCAAATAGGAGAAACTGGGAATAGAATTTTGACCTTTCAGACATTGGTCCCCTGTGCTCTCCAGTGAGCCATGATCTTCATGTTATTTAAGATCTTGCCTAGGCTATTCTCTACAAAAGGTACTTTAAAAAATTGACTGTCTCAATCCCTCCAATCTGCAAGTAATTGCTGGTTAAAAAAAAAAAAAAAGAATTAAAAGCTACTCAGAAAGCTCTAGTTGTGCGTTCCTTAATTTTCCTTGCTTAAATATTTTGAAGTCATCAGATGCTTTAAGCATATCTGCCTAGAAAAGAAGTTATATCAGTTAACACCTTTCACATTTATTTGTGTATAGGCACTCAGATATGAAAATGTTCAAATGTGTTGCCTGATAATTTGTTTTTTCTACTACAGTATCAGTGAAACTGTAAATGGGAAAATGGAAATGTTGTATCTATATCTATGTATCTATAGCAACATCCTTCCAGAGGCAATACTGTATAAATTAAATTCAGAACATGTATCCCAACAGTCTTCCATGTTGAATGGTAAAAAATATCTATGAAGTCATTTCAAAATATTAAAGAGTCAAATTTTGGAGAAGCAGATTAATTAAGCCATAAACATTGTGAATATTTAAGAATGTTACTCTAAAATGTCACACTTTCAATAAAAGTAAAAGATTTAGTCTAGGTATTCTGTCACTTTTACAGTTATATGATTTATTAGACAATATAAACATGCAGACAGAAAGTAAAAGATATCTATAACTTTGTATACGTTTGCCACAACTTGCCAGCTAATTATCATTTTGAGATATGATGGTTCTGATTAATAAATCAAAAGGGAAACTCAATTATGAATGCATGCAATCAAACTTCATATGCAAGCCAAAATAAACCCGGCACTTGTAAGTCAGAAGAACCCATTAGGGAAACTAATATAGTGGTGTTCCAAGGCTACATTGTGTGGAAAATAATGCTCTCCCGTTTAATGGAAAGAGGTAGGTAAGAGAATACTTAAAAGACAAACTACTTGGAGTATTGCATATGACAACAGGACACTGACTGAAGTAAAGGGCTCAAGTCGAAACCGAAATTGATAATGTCTTCAACTCTTTTCAGTTGAATTCAAGTAATATTTATTGAGTAACAAACTAAAGCCTTTTCTACAGGGGGCTGTTTTTAGTTCAAGGAAAGACAACAACTCGTTGCCTCTGATCTCAGACATAGGGGATTTTTATGAGTTGAATTGTGTCTCCCCAAAATTCCTATGCTGCAGTTTTAACCCCAGTACTTCAGAATATGAACTTACGTGGAAATAGGGTTGTTGCAGATGTACTTAGTTAAGATGAGGTCATACAGGACTAAGGTGAACCCCTAATTCAGTATAGCTGGTGTCCGTATAAAAAAGAGGAAATTTGGACACAGAGACACGCACACAAGAAGAATGCCACATAAACATGAAGGCAGAGATAGGGATAATTCTTCTATAGGCCAAGGAACATCGAAGACTGCCAGCAAATCACCAGAAGCTAGGAGAGAGGCATGAAACAGATTCTCTCTCAGCCCTCAGAAGGAACCAACCCTATAGAGTCCCTGATCTCAGACTTGCAGCTTCCAGAACTGTGAAACAATAAATTCTGTTGTTCAAGCCACCCAGTTTGAGGTATTTTGTTATGGCAGCCCTAGCTAACTAATACAGGGATAGAAATTACAATGGAGACACAATCTCTATCCTCAAAGTGCCTACAAACAGTTGTTCTCATAGAAAAACTTACAGAGAAGTCTCCTGGCAGAGTTTTGTCACTTAAATGGTAAAAGTCAGGAGCCTTGAAACAGAAGTAGGCAAAAGGGAAAACATATGTTACCCAGGGCTGAATTTTGATGAGGCTGAAGATGAAGGGGATAGATGATTCAAGGCATGAATGTGCATTCTTGAAATAGGTGATCATGAGGTCAGTATTGGGAAGATAAGTGAGGGAAAACCATGGGGAAAAGTGTGTTGATGAGCTATATCAAGAATAGAAAAAGTGGAGTCAGTAGGAGAAGTGGAAGATTAGGTGGTTATAGAATTTTGTTTTAAGGACTTCTCTTTTAGCTCTAAATTTGGGTAGATGCACCCTCTTTGAAGGACAAATGTGAGGATGCTGGATCTTTTCAACATTTTTAACATGACAATATATATCTTAATATTAATGAAAAGCATGGAGCATTACCTTGTCAATCTTTCCAAAAATTCTTTAAAAATATTATAAAATATTTCAGACATGTAAAATGTCACATAAAAACTAATACAATGATCACTCATATATCCACCACTTGGCTTTAAAAATACGGTATTTCTGATACAGATGAAGCCCCAGGGGTTCCTCTTCCAGATCTCATTTATTCCCCTGACTACCATACCCTATGTCTCCTACTCTGAACTTGCTGTTTATCATTTTCATGCATTTCTTTTTATATTCCTCTTACAGAGTTTTCCAGGTTAGAGACAAGAGTGCTGGAGTCTTTATACCTCGGCCTCTGCCAGTGCCAGTTATTGGTCCAAGGCTGTCCCTGGTGGGATGTAAATCCCAAGTTGCTTCCCAGGCCTTTTTGCTTGCAGGCAAAGTAGATGCCAGCAGTCTCTAGGGCAGTCTTCTGATAAAGCCCCAGGTGCTGACTGTTGGAGTATATGTGTAACTGAGCAGGAACCTATGGAGCCTTCCTGGGCCAGACTGCCCCCATGTCCTCTGCCTGCCTCTTGTTTGTAGAAAAACTTTAGCCTCCCAGGCCTTCCTTGAGTTCCAAAGAATACATTTAATCAGAGAAGTGAGAAAATGCAGAAACAAAGGAAAACTGTCAAGCATGACAAAATAATAATAATTTAGCCATTAAACAAAGTTAAGGACCTTTAGTCCCTCCTCAAGGACTATAGATAATATTCTGAGCCATATCCTTTGAGCTGTTTTGCTGAAACCACCACCAGGTGGAAGAAGTTAACTCCATGCTGACCACAAGCACAAAGACCCCAGAAGGGTTGGTCCCAAAAGGTTGATGATATTGACTCCTGATTACCTTACCACCAACCAATCAGAAGAATGTCCAGGAGCTGATCACGCACCCCACAATACTTTCCCTCACCCTGTCTTTAAAAACCTTTCTCTAAAAGCCATCAGAGGGTCTGGGTGTTTCTGAGCATTAGCTGCCTGCACTCCTTGTTTGGCACCTGCAGTAAACACTGCATTTTCCTTCACCACCACCTGGTATCAGTATATCGACTTTATTGTACACAGGTGAATGGACCCAAGTTCAGTTCGGTAACAAATGCATATTAGGAGCCTGTGTACTTAACAATAGTAAAGGGAAATAAGAAATATAGGAAGCACACTGTCAATGTCTGCTACCTGCCCCATAACATGGATACACCATACTTAATCTATTTTCTTGTTGGTGGATATTTAATTCAAGTGAATATTTATTCCAATTTTTAAGAGTTCATGCTAAGAGTACCATAAAAAATAGGCATCTTTAAGCATTCCCTAATAATTTTCTTTATTTTTCAATTTAAGAAATAAGCCTCCCATAAAGTCCTGCTCTATGAGAAGGAAGCAGGGGTGGAAGGGAAGACTGTTTATTCAGGACTTCAGGACTGTCAGAGATCAAGTGAGCTGGGAAATGAGCTAGAACTCCTTTTCACAGAGGGCAACTTGTTTTGATGCCTTAGGTCTGGATGCTGCAGGTGAGGGCTCCTTGCTGAGGTTGGGGGCAGGGTCTATGTCCTGGCCTCCTGAGATACCCTCATGAAAGAAGAATCTTACATTTCCCAGGGCACTTTCAAATCCTTTAAACTTCCAGTTTATACCTTGCTTAATCCTTGGTTATTTTATTTAATGTTTTAAAACATGTTTCACCTTTACTTTTTTTCTTCCCTGTTTAATTAATATTTAATTTTTTTAAGTTTTGTTTTTTCTTTTAAGTGGGAATCAGGGGATATTTGCAAAAGGGGACAGGCTGATTGCCTAAGCCCAATGCAAAAGAGGTTTGAATCTGTTCTTCCTTCCTCATCTCCCTTCTCTTCCCACTCCCTTAGCTCTTAAATTTTGAGATACTAAAGAGATCTCTGTTTCCTATTTGAGTTCTGGTTGATCTCTAGGACATAAAAGGAAGTCCTGCAGGACAGGATGGCAGCCTGAATCATATATACATAATGTTTTTGACATCTTGATATACACTAAGGGGAATAAGTATAGTTTTCCACCCAAAGAGCAAGTTACTTTTCACAAATTTGCCAAGGAGCAGTCAGAGCAGTGCTGATTTGTCCATGCAGCTCATGAACTATGTATACAGTGACTACAAGGACATCTAGGAGAGGAAATCCAACTGTGTCAATCTCCAACTTGAGCACATTTGCTTAAGCCCAAAAGAGAAATTGTGAAAGATGTGATGGGGTAGTATTGCTTAAGGAGGACCCTGTAAATGAAGGTAAACCTCGTTACAATTTTAATTTTAGGATTCTTTTACTTAAGTATTAAAATTTCTCCTTTAATGGCCTGGTTTAAGGATAAACAACTAACATACAACAACCACCACAGAAAAAACAAACTGATCTTTCAGGGGAAAATTTAACACGTCTCCCAGTTTTCAGCTCTTTAGCACTTGATTAGTGTGATAAACTGAATGTTTGTGTCCCTCCAAAAATCATATATTGAAGCTCTAAAACACCCCTCACCTGTGAGGGTATTCAGAAGTGGGGGCTTAGGGAGGTTACTAGGTTTGGACGAGGTCATAAGGGTGGGGCCCCCATGATGGGATTAGTGTCCTGAAAGGAAGCAAAGAGCTCTCTCTCTTTTCATAATGTAAGGACACAGTGAGAGGGTGGCTCTCTGCAACCCAGGAAGAGAGTTCTCACCGGGGAACTGAATAAGCCAGAACCTTGATGTTGGACTTTCAGCCTTCAGAACTGGGGGAAATAAATTCCTATTGTTTAAGCCACCCACTGTATAGTATACGGCAGCCCAAATTGACTAGCAGAGTTAGGCTGAGAAAATGTCTAATAGGCATTTTAGTTTGGATGTCTGAAAACCTGATTATATACTTAAAAACTAGAATTTGCAGCTTGAAAATCAAAGTCTTATAAACTATAAAATGTCTCAGTAATAGTTTCTCATCCATCATAAGCTCCAGTGTTCTATAAAGTTTCTTTAGTGTTTGAAGCCAGTGGAGGAGCTCTTGAACTATGCTAATATCTTTCTTAAGATGAACGTGGGGGCTTGAGACACCTCCATGTAAGGTGACCAACATTAGGGAGCTCAGTCTTTACAATTCTTTTTGCTCTGAACTTCTTTTGATAATGTTGTACCAAAAAAACCTTTATCAATATTTCCCATTTATATGAAAAAATGCAGTGCATAGTATGAGGACTCAGAAAGACTGGCAGTGCTATGGCAGTACACAAAGAGATGTTATTTCTGGATTTACAAAGATGGCAGGGAACTAGTATTTTCCACTTTATTATTGGAAGTAACTCATCTTAGAAGTGCAGTGAAAAAGGCTGCACCTGACGTGAACTATGAGCAAGTGTATTGATAGAAATGACAAGATATAGAAAGGAGTCATTGAAAACTGGATAAAGAATTCAGATTAGACCAAAATAGACTATTGTCGTAGATACTTTTCACGAGTTTTTCCTAAGAAGAAATTGGAATTTAATATTAGAATGTTATTTTCTTTTATGTTGAGTAGACTTATGGTTCATGTAATATCTGGTAAAATGTATTTTGTTTTATTTTTATAACATAGGTTCAGGGTATTTTAAGTAATCCTTTTGTCATCCCCACAAATCCAGAATTGAAGAATACTCTCCAGATATTGTCATTTATTGATATCTTTACTGGCAGAGTCTCTGTGACTATGACAGCTATGATTCTGGGCCAGTACAGACAAAATCAGGCAAGAAGTACACCTTACAAAACGCTGTTTTAATGGGGCATATTTCTGTCACATTGTGCCACATTCATATTTCATTTTTGTTTTCCTTACTCTTGTTTGTTTATTTCTTGAAAATTGTGACATACATCCCTTATCCTCTCTTCTGTCTTGTTCTAGGCAAGTTAAATTCAAGCTACGTACAGTGAAGGACAAGGGACTTTACAGTCTGGTCACAATACCTTTCAAATCACAAAGTTCAGACTCATCTGTACTGCACTTCCTGCCAATGTGAATGGCAAGATGGTTACAATTTAGACAGCAGAGGGACATGAGGAGTTTTACAAAACTTTTATTAGAAATATGACCCAGATTAACCTCAAAAATTCAAAGCTAGAAAACCAGTAATTACCAGAGGGTTATTATAACCCTCTTTCTGTCCATGTTTTATAAGTTTTCAAGTAGAAATTAAGGGGACTTCCCTGGCGGTCCAGTGGTTAAGACTCTGTGCTTCCACCTCAGGGGGTTCGATCCCTGGTCGGGGAACTAAGATCCCACATGCCTCACTGCGCGGCCAAAAAAGAAAAAAAAAAAAAGAGTAGGAATTAAAAAAGTATATTTAGCCAGAAATAGAATTCAAGATATCAGAGAAAATGTTCTGCTTTTTTCTTGAGACTTCCTTATATTCTCTTGTTTCAGGATGAGGAAAATAACCATTTACAAATAGTTTTCCACATGATCTTACTAGGTGCTAAATCGGCTTATATTTTTCTGGGCTATTTCTAACACTTGAATAAATTTGCAATAGTGTTGGTAGGATGGGGGAAATTCTTACCTGAACAAATGTGGTCTAAATTCTGTGATTATATAGCCTGTATATAATCTGTGGTAACGCAGGAAAATAATTTAGAATTGTTTTATTCAAAATTATTTTATATATTACCACACTCATATCCAAAATAAATTTGGGAAAACATATCCATAAAATAGGTATCATTTATTTTTCAAAACAGTGCCTGAAGTTGCTATTATTATTTCAGGTAATTTTCCTGATACTACAGAAAATCCACTGGAGTAGTTTATATTTCAATATTCTTCTCTGGTTTAACCCTCTCTTCATTAACTACGGTTTATCAGGTTGCTAGTTTCATTTATCTACCCTTTTCCCCCTTATATGTATCAATTATATATAAGCTACTGTGCTCAAATCTGTAGAATCTCTCATTGCCTTAAATCTTCTAAGAATCATGCCTCTTGCCCTTCGAGACATCTTCAAGGTCTCTTAAATGTTCTCAAAACTATAAGTTTCATTTATATGCAAGAAAACTTAGCATTGGCATTTAAAAATGTCAATGAAAAGTCTGCATGTTTTATTTTCTTTTCCACTAAGTTTTTCTCTACTTCTTTGTCTTCCACCCGATTTATTTTAAACATGCTGCTTTCACTTACTTTAACAATTCCTTTTTCTGAATTTTCACTTGATGTTTTCACTGGGATTATTTTTCCACTTATACCTTAAATTTTATAGATAAAAACACTGAATAAATCATTTTAAAGTCCAGTTCTGTAATCTCAATATGAATGTGGGTAACTTCTCAGTTAAATATTAGAAGTCAGTTTTCTCTGATCCTTCCTCCCTTCTTATGGGTAGATAGTTCAGAGTTATTAAGCTTTAGTAAACAACACATAAGTAAAATCCTTGAAAATCGGGGCTTATTAAAGTGTACATCTTCTATCTCAGACAATACTAAACTAAGAAAAACAGTCACTCTTCCTTGATTTCCAGAAACCTTTTCAAATGTCCTGTGTCCTATTCATTCACCACAAGGGGGCATATGTGTACAATTGTATCATGACCCTTTGGCAGCATCATTTTATGATGATTACATGCAAGTATTATTTTGTTTTGTTTTATCATGCTTTTATGTCTTTTTTTTCCCTAGTATGTGTACTTTTTATAAATTGATCCTAAGACGACTGTATTTTCTAATGCTGAGTGTGGCGAATGAATTTCACTTTAAAACCAGAAGATATATTCTACGTTAAAACTCTAGAAACTGCAACTCCAGCAGTTTCTTCTATTTCCCATAAGACATATTGGAGTTCAAGCAAAATCTAATCATCTCCAAGTACCCTGAAACCCCATCAACTTTAGAGATATTAAACATTCAATGGCATAATCTGAAATATACATAATTGTTTTAAGACTCTGAGATAAAATTCAGCACCTGGGGCAACTACATGACTTTGCTGAGGAAAGTTATTCATGTTTTGGCCACAGGTTATAGTTATATCATAGTTTAAAGTGTTTTCACAAAATTTTACAGGCCTTCCATAAGTGCCCAGAGAGGGGCATACATTTCCACGTCAGTCAATATTGGAGAAAAATGACCATCACGGATAAAGAGAAGAAACTGCATGAAGGTATAGCAAAGTGGAGACTAGTGAGGCCATCAAAACAAAGGTAACAACAGAATGAAAAATTAACATCAGGGCTAACAATTTCACTCTTCATTATTAAGCGTGTTTTATACTGAAAACTATCTTCTAAGAGAAACTGAAAACAAAATTCGGGCTACATGGAATATATATTCAAAGAATAAGGTCTCTTAGTGTGACCATAACAAATCTAACTTCCCCTCATCCATGCCACTCACCTTCCCTCTCCTCCCACTCCTTTCCCATTATATTGACAAATCTTTTACCTGCTTGTGACTTTTGTCTTACTTAATGATGTGTAAGGCTGGAGGAGGAAATAATTGGATATGTGTCTAGATTATATTAGGGCAGTTAAGCGAGATAGGACTTTTAGATAACCTGTTTCACAATCACCTGGGTGTTTATTAAAAACCCAGATTTCCAGATCATACCTTGCTACTCCTCCCACAGACCTGCTGAATGAAAATGACTCTCTGGGGCTGGGAATTGGGAATCTGCATTTTAAATAAGTGCCTTAGGTGATTTTTATGCTGTTCATCTTAATAGAGGCTATAATCCATACTTTAGCTTATTATCCTGTTGGTTGTTATAATATTTCTGTAGATAGTAGACAGTATTATCAAGTTTATTCAAGATGTGGTTATAAACTCCAAGTTTATAACACACTGTTTTTTCTACCATATTATGTCTATAGTGTTTTCTTCATTACGTAATGATTCCACATACATATTGTCTTATTGTAATGCCCTGATTATGAAATTCTATTGAGGGTGGGGTGTATATGAGGGTGTAATAGCTTACCCCTTGCCTTTGTTAGTTATTACTTTCTATGAGTAATACAACTTGGTTCTATCGAATTTACATGCTGTGGAGCAACTAAGCCCATGCGCCACAACTACTGAGCCTGCGCTCTAGAGCCCGTGAGTCACAACTACTGAGCCTGCATGCTACAACTACTGAAGCCCGCGTGCCTAGAGCCTGTGCTCCACAACAAGAGAAGCCACCGCAATGAGAAGCCTGCGCACTGCAACGAAGAGTAGCCCCCGCTCACCGCAACTAAAGCCTGCGTGCAGTAATGAAGACCCAACGCAGTCAAAAATAAATAAATAAATAAACTAAAAAAAAAAAAGAAATCTGAGCCCTCAAAAAAATATACGTTATAAACACTTAAATTAAAAATGTTGGGGCTTCCCTGGTGGCTCAGTGGTTGCGAGTCTGCCTGCCAATGCCAGGGACACAGGTTTGAGCCCTGGTCAGGGAGGATCCCACATGCCGTGGAGCAACTAGGCCCGTGTGCCACAACTACTGAGCCCGGGCACCTAGAGCCCGTGCTCCACAACAAGAGAAGCCACCGCAATGAGAAGCCCGTGCACCGCAACGAAGAGTAGCCCCTGCTCGCCACAACGGGAGAGGGTCCACGCGCAGCAATGGAGACCCAACGCAGCCAAAAATTAAAAAAAAAAAAAAGAAGTTGTCTTCCCTTAAAGAGATTTTACTTTTATAGTATATATGAAAAACAAAATTTTTCACCACTAAAAAGAACAAGGTAATGATTCAGTTTCTATAAAAAAACCAGAAGTAAGGATCAGAATGTGTTAGGACCTAAATTATTCAATATATACAGAAAAGAGTAATCTAGAAAACATTATCTTTATGTATAATTCATTTAGCAGCTGCCTATTTGTGACACATATTATACACTGATTAAGAGCATGGTTAAACAACTGAATAATGTGCATGCTTCATATGATAACAACCCGTTCTTATTGCAAGTTTAAAGAAGCAGAACTAGGTATAGTGAAACTCTGTGTGTTTATGTTAATTAGAATAGGTCATGATCTGAATATATGCTAATATTTATGGATCATGAATGCATTCAGAGCTGTCCCTTGCAGAGGGAGAGGTCCAAGGGAAAGTTTGAGGAAAGTTATTTGTGGTCTCCTTTTCAGTGGCCTGTAATGAACCATGGCTGTAAATGTTTGCTGTATGAAAACCTGATTGGTGTAGCTAGCATAAACCAACGAAGGGATAGCCAGGTGAGAAAATGGGGAAAAAGTATTTATTTCTTAACAAGGATGCTGATAAATGTTTGAATGTTTGAAATTCAATTTTGTATCTTTTAAAAGTATACTTCAGAATTCGATAGCACTTTCTCTAGCTTTTGATCTCCTAATGATTGTTTATAGGCTTGGAAAAGGTGATGATTGTGGGGCTTAATGGTAGGCCCTGGGGTGACAATGAGGGATAGGTATTGAATTTGAAACTGTGGAAGAATCTGAGGTTTCATGGAATATTGCCCAGAATTCCATTAAAAAAAATCAGTAATGGTAATGTTCATTTCCTTAATCTCTTCATCTTTCATTTAAAAATAAATGTTACCCAGTGAAATGACCTCCATCTCTTTGATTAGAAAAGTCACATGAAAACAATCAAACAAACATGTTGTTTATTCACCAACTAATACCAGGGAGAAAAATTTTTAAATATACTGATCAGAAAGATATCTTGGAACTCTGCCAGGAGGTATTTCTCTATTTCTATAACATATATTGTTTTCTTTCTCTTAGCATGAAGTAAAATATTCATTGCACAATACTTTAAAAAGTTCAATAAACAAAAGAACAAGAAACATTTTGAGATATGTGTGTATTTGTAATATATATCACCAAAGACTAAGAGATCATTCTCCTTATTTCTCAGTCTTCAAAGACTTTCAACTACTGCTATCCATTATCTTCTGCATGGGTCTCAGAGGTGAGAAACAGAAGGAAGTTTGCATAGGACAGGAAAGAATTTGCATTGGGAAGTACTGGAAGAGAAGGAGGAAGATTCAGTTGTGGAACAGATACTTTCCTTTAACAATGTCATTATAGCAATAGTTAATTGACATTGTTTCTAACATAATAGCTATGTGACTTGAGCACATCGCTTAATTTCTTTGGGCCTCAATTTCCTTCCTTGTTAAAAAATATATAAATATAATACACACATATACTCACATATGTTGGCGGAGCTATTGACACAAGATATCTCAAGTATCTTCACCATTCTTTATGTTTTCTATTACCAGCTTACACCAAGCTACCATCATTTCTTGTCTAGGATGCTACAAATGAATCTTTTGTTCTCTCTTTTGCCCTCTACAATTCATTCCCAACATATCAGGCAGAGTGAGCTCTTAAAAAACACAAATTCTGTTATGTCCTCAACTGCTTAAAGTTTTCCAATGGCTTCATTTCATAGTTAGTCTACTCCTTTCCATGACCTTTGAGTTTATACAGGATCTGGCCTCTCAGTCCTAGTTTCCTACCACTTTCCCTAATCTCTCAGTGTGTCAACCATCTTGGCCTTATTCCTACTTCTAAAATATGCCAAGCTTGTTCCCTAAGGTTTAGGATCTATATTTGTTTTCCTTCACCTCAGAACATCTGGCTTCAGATCTTTTCTTGGCTGGTACCTTTACAATTTTCAGGTCTCATTTCAAATGACACCTCATTAAAGATGTATTTTCTAGCCATGCTTCCAAGGTAGCTACTCAATTTTATTTTTTATGTTTTTATTATATATCCAACATCTATCACTATCTAAGATTGAGATTCCTCTTTCTCTTCTTTTTTAACTTTGTTTATTATCCTTATTCCCACCATACTCAAGGCTGTAAGCTCCAAAAGAAAAGTTTATTCATTGGAATATCTCCAATCCTCAGAACAGTATCTGGCACACAGTAGGCACTCAACACACATGTTGTATAAAATCTCAGACTGTAATTACACATGATTATTTAATGCCTGTCTTCTCCCCAGACCTTAAGTACTTTAATCTCCAATTTAGCACCCAATAATATTAAGATATACATGTTAAATGAATAAATTATGATTACTGAATCCTCAAACTAACTGTATATTTATAGTCTGCTTAGATAATTTAGTCAGTTTTTATGACTGAGGTGCTATTTTACTTAAACTCATGTTTTCATTTTCCTATTTACATTATCTATTAATCTGGAGGTTTTCTTATGTGTTGATTACTGTATCAGAATGTCTTCAGATACAAGTCATAGAGTCATAGAAGGCCCAATTCTCAGTAGCTTAAGCAAGTAAAATATTTAACTAACTTATAAACAAATAACTGGAGTAAGTGGATTCTGTGTTGACATAGGTGCTTAACAATTTCGTCAGAGAACCAGGTTCTTTTGCTCTCCTACTTGGCCATCTTTAGCACTGGGTTTGTCTCCTTAGGCTTGTTGCCTCATGACTGAAGGATGGTTGTCACAGCCCCAAGCCTATGTCCTTCCAAAACTATAATCAAGGCAATAAAGAAAAGAAGGGGCCAATTCTACGAAGCTCTCCCAAGAAAGAGAGCTTGGTTACATCTTGATGTAACCAAGATGTGGTTCTTGGTTACATCAAGCCTATTTATAGTAGACTTCAACCCCCAAATTTTCCCCAAAGTTGCCAATCTCACTTCCCTTTATGTTTAAGTGACCTGTCAAAGAGTAAAATTTAAGTGTCAAAGGAGAATGGTATAAATATAACTGGCTTATGTATAAATCATGATTTATTTCTTGGACCTGAATTCATCATAAACATCCAAATAAAGATTTTATTAGCAAGGAAGAGATGACAAGAGAGGTTGGGTAGGCAAGTAACAGGGTTTGCCCTGTTACAAACAGCATAAATAACTGATAATCTTTTCAATTTATTTGCCATTGATGTGAAGCTCTTTACACTGGGAATAAGTAAGTTTTCATAGAGCTTTCATGTGATTTATCCTGTATTTATAATGTTTTCCTTTCCAGTTTTTTATTGTCAGAGGAAAAAAAGCATTGTTTCCACATCAGAGATGAAACTAGAAATTAAGCATTAGTAATGACTTCTTTCTTCAGATGGTACCTTTGAAACTCTAGGGCTAAGGTCAGCAGCTTTGTGTACA
Organism: Balaenoptera ricei; assembly: GCF_028023285.1. Taxonomy (NCBI): domain Eukaryota; kingdom Metazoa; phylum Chordata; class Mammalia; order Artiodactyla; family Balaenopteridae; genus Balaenoptera; species Balaenoptera ricei. Next base: position 116,044,969 of record NC_082642.1, read on the forward strand.
TTGTCTTGTTTTTTCTTTTTTCTGCACAAGCAAGATGGGCCAATGAACACTGTACTTTCTGCTTGCTGAACATCCGCTGATTGATCTTCCCCAGGAAGATCAGGTCTAAGGCCTTAGGGTCCTTTCTTTAAAATGCATATTGGAAAGACACAGGACTTACATCTACAAAGGATTTGCTTTTGTACATGCTTTGCACAAATGACAGATGGGGGTTTTCCCAAAGCATGGCTTGGCTTCTTAATTGTATGTATGACTGAACAGGATGGTCTCTCCAGCTTCAAGATTTCTGATACAGCAATCTGCTTGCACAGTCCTTTTCTACTCTGTGTATGATAATCTTCAAACCTGTTTCATGTGTTTTATTACCAAGAGCTCTGTAATGATCACAAACCCTTGTTTCCTAAGCTTCAGAGATGAGACCTTTTCAGGAAATCATTCTTTAGATATTATCTGATATTGTTGATTCTCATTTCCATCTTATGCTCAAGACCTGCCATTGTCAATTCACCTAAGTAGTACATTTCAAAGAGGTCTGTGCCCTCTGATAGCACTGTTCCAGAAAATTACCATTAAGCTTTTGGGTCTCTCAGCCTGTGATCCAAGCTGGTATGTATGGTATTCATCTCTTCAACAGTTATTGAATATTCTTGCTTTGTACTCAGCACATGTTCTCTCTGGTTTAGTATAAAGCTTTGTTGCCCTTTCATCTGCATTGTTGTGGATTTGTTTTCTGGCATTTGGGCTCAAAGTGTGGACACACTAATTCCTGAGCATATAGTTTTTATACATTACATCATTAGAATATCCTTTACAAAAAGTTTATATTGACAAGGATTAATAAAAACTGTCAGAATTTCTGCTCATGAATTAGTCCATCAAACAAACACTTGCTGGTTCAAGGGCACTTTTTTCCCTTTGAATTTAGGAAACCTAATATTGGCGCATCGATTTCTTCCTCTTCAGCTAATTATAATAGTCTGTATATTTGACTGATTTTGACTGACTACTATCATAATATCTGTCAGGTGAGAACTGTTTTTTGGGAAGAGTCATTTTGTTGTTCTTCCCAAATGGCATAGCTCCTTTCTTAGTGATGAATTCAGTTTATCAAGCCAGGATTTTATTGTTTTTCATTCTTCCAAGGTTTATTTGTTCACCACATTTTTATTGAAAAAGAAGTTATTTAAATCTCCACATTATAGCTTTCTGATAACATAGCTATTTTTCTCACTTTTTTTCTTTATATTCAGGCTGCTGAATTACATTTGCCTAGAGGAAACTCTCATTTCCTTTTCTTGAATTTTTCATCAAATTCTGTGCAGAAACCTGTCCTTATTTCTATTTATGCTAATGATATGCAGCTTCATGGGGGCTAGTAGGTTTCACGGTCCTCTACCCAAGAGTGCCTTTGCGCCCGAAGCTGTCATATCACTTCCATTTTTTGTTTGGTTAAATCTTAAGGAACAATTGAAGTACAAGTCATTTTTCTGGTTGGCCCTGGTTCACCTCCATAGACTTAGTGTAAGATGCACTTTACCACATGGTGTATCTCAGCACAGTGTCACCTCTATCATCAATGACTTGATGGACAGAGAATCTTGGGGTAGGATCTCAAAGGATAAAGTTTTATTTTTCAAAATCCAGAAATATCAGAAACATTTCTCAGTACAAGTCCTTTTATTTAGTGCATTGGATACCATATGATTTTAAATGAAAGCATTTAAAAATATTTTACTGCATAACTTTTTACAATAACTCTTTTAGTTAAGAGACAGAAGTGAGTGAACATTCTGAGTAGGTTTTACTAGCAGGTTAAGCATGTTCTCCAGGCAAATCTCAACTATTCATGTTAAATTAAAGTACTTAGAGGCAGAATAGTGAATGATCTAAAATACTTTTTATCTCACTTTCATTAAAAATATTTACTCTTAAAGCTGGACATGTCTCAAGATTTAAAAATTCACATCAAAAAGTCAAGCCAGGGACTTCCCCGGTGGTCCAGTGGTAGAGAATCTGCCTTACAATGCAGGGGAAGCGGGTCCAACCCCTGGTCAGGGAACTAAAATCCCACATGCCGTGGGGCAACTAAGCCCACACACCACAACTACTGAGCTCACGTGCCTCAACTAGAGCCCTCATGCCACAAACTACAGAGCCCACGGTCTCTGGAGCCCTCGTGCCACAACTAGAGAAGAGAAAGCCCACATGCCACAACTAGAGAGAAGCCCGCACGCTGCAATGAGAGATCCTGCATGCCTCAACACGTGCCGCAACTAAGACCTGATGCAGCCAAAAAAAAAGAAAAAAAAAGTCACGCCAACTTATAAACACTTGAATTAGGGGTAAAGGAGGAAGGTTGCTCAGATCTCCCCCCAACTTTAGAATGCAAGGTAAATATATGCCCCTCATGCTGCTCCATTTTTTGCTTTAATTATCTCCATGTTGCGTATAGAGCATGTCTTCTTAGATTGACTCTTCTCACATATTATGTAGAAGAGGGGAGGTTAAGAGTTGGAGCTTGGAGAGGTCTTATGAATGCAAAGTAAATAGAATTAAGATGTTAACAGAACTGTGATTATACAGATTATGTGTTGTCAATAATGAGACTGTACTTCAACTAGGAAAGTACTTGTATGGAAATATCACTATCAAAGAAAAAAGCAAACTTTGTCTTCATAACACAGGTGAACACAATTGAAAATTATCAAGGAATTTTAGAATTTTTACAGATATTGTGATAAAATGTTCCATTTTGTTTTGATCTTTAAAATATAAGAAATGGAGCTACTCATTATAATTAAAAAAACTCTGAACAGTAACTGCCATTGTACCATATCTTAAATAAAACTTATCTCTTAAAACAGACAAGTGTGAGCCATAATATATCTTTTAATGTTCTTTTTAGGTAAATAGGACCTCATTTCCATACTTGAGAGCGAAGAGGCTTAATATTTTCAATGTAAGTTTAAGACTTGTTGCTTAGCAATATTCAAATGAGAGAGAGTCCCTCCTCCAGAACTGGATATAAAACAATTGTCCATGTGAATGTGTGTTAGACTCAGTAAAGGAAGAGATTTCTTAGCACTTAAATTATAACAGATATGAGACCATGTAACCAAATGAGAACAATCCAAACTCAGTAAATTTTGTGCAGATTAAGTTAGCTACATATCACTAATTGTAAATGTATCATTAGGTGTGGTTCATAATCATTCACCAACCTCTCCTCATGAAGTGCCTGGTAGCCTCTTTATAGAATTGGCACGTAAAAGCAAGGCCTCTCAGTCCTTGTCTAGATCCTATTTTCGTGCATTTTTTTCCCTTCTATCTTTAGCCCACATTTCTTGGCTTTCATGCCATCACCAGTTCTTAATGTCCCTTTGCAAAGGCTTGATGTATTTTAGTACAGCGCTTACCAGGAAAATCTGCTACTCCTGTAGTTGCCTTTCAAGCTGCATTGCCCGCTCTTGGTGTCTGAACATCTGTTGGTTTTATTATGTGTTACTTGTTCAGTTAGTCTTGGTCCTCTCTCTGTGCAGGCTTTTATCTCTTCTCAAGAATCCCTTTATTTTTGGTAATTGGCCCTCCAAGGAATAGGGCCTTAAATATGGTAGCTCCATAATAAACTGTATTGAATACATGTTGAATGAATAGTCTTAGACTTGACACAGGACATGCAAAACACTCTTAAGCTGTAGGAAGAAATACTAGAATTTCTGCTTATTATCAGTTGTAAATCCCATCCTCTTATTTACTTTAGTGTATTTTATAGTGTAGACAATACATTCTCATACATTACATGGATAGGTCTTCTAACTAGGGGGCTAAAGTCTCAGTAATTGTTGGCAGAGTAATTTCTCTTGTCTCATCTCTTTCTGGTCTGGTCAGTATGGCTCCAATGGCCATTCTGCTGTGGTAGGCTCCACCTACCACAGGCTGACCAGTTCAGCACGATAGCCAGTACTGGGGTCACAATGGTCACTCCATCTTTCCAGCCTGTCTTTTAACCAGTTCCTACTGCTCTTTGCTGTGATATGTGCTTTCTGTACTGGCAAAGTCATCATACTAGAAAATGTTTATTTATTTTGCCCCTGTATTGATTCGGAAGGGGTAGTTTCAATGACTACTTTCTTGAAGTATACAAAAAAAACCCACCTTTATCTATGATGTCTTCCTGTTTTTAAAACCCTTCACAAGTCTCCCTTCCTCCAAATCCTTTGTGATACAGATAAAAACATTTATTAAAAAAATGAGGAAATAGCAATTATACAGCAAGAGAAAGAGTCAAAATCTTTTAAGGTAAAAGATATGTTCCAGGAAAGTTGTATACAGATAAAACTTTAAAAAATGAAATCCTACTTTAAAAAATATATCAAGAGAGCTTGCTATTTATTTTCATTTTAACATTTTTATAAAGCAAAGAATCAATTTCATATAAATGACCATTCTTCTTCTTTATTTTATTTTACAGGGTTTGCTTGAACTGAGGTATACCTTCACTAGGCAGTACTTTTCTGTCTCATTTCTTTTAACAGGAAATACAAAAAGTACAGTTATATAAAGTCCTAAAATTTTTACACAAAATTTGAACAGAATGACAATGCTCAATCTGGCATTATCTTGATGACTTTGAGACAGAGTACCTGTGACCTTTTGTTATAATTCTGCTTTGTAATTTAGCCAAGTTATCTTTAATAGGGATTCTCTGTCTTGATTAATAAAACATCTCCATTCAACTAGTTGTTCAATCTAGAAATACTAGTGTCATCTTAAAGTCCTTCTTTTTCCTTATAATTCATATCTAGTTAGTTATTGAGTCTTGTAAATTATACATTCATAACAATTTTCTATTTTCCTTCCTCTTTATTCCAACCACTATTGCCCTAATTAAAGCCATGTGACCCTTTTGGTCTATAGCAATAATGCCCTAACTGGTCTTCCTGTTACCAGTCCTCCTGCCCTTCCAGCTTGCCTTCACACTGTTTCAGTAATATTTTCTAAAACATGTATGTATTTTATTATTCCTCTATTTAAATCAATCAATATCTGTCTCTTAATTACCATAGAAAAGCCTTCAAATTTCCTGACGCACCACCCAACTACCATCACAATTATTCCTAAGAAACCTGGCCCTTCCACTGCTTCTCGCCCCCATTCCAAACTGTCCACATTTGTGTAAACATTCCCATTCACTTCCCCAAATTTCTGTCTTTTTCTCTTTCCTCTATCTGGATCTTCCCCCTGTCTGCCTAATGAAGTCTTTTAATATTTGTTCAACTTATCTTCTTTGTGATGCTTTCTCCAGACCTCTGCTTTTTGGTACTTCCACATTTCTTTTACAGACTTTTGCCACATGATTTAATGCACTGAATAGCAAGGAAGCATGAGTCTGTCTACCCTGTCAAAAGGGAAGCTCTTCGAAGGCAAGAGGTCTGCTATTTTGAGATTTGAATGTCCATGTTCATTATAAAGTCAAGTAATCAGTATATGATATTTTGCACCCCATGATCCTCTGAGCAGTTAGGTATGTCTGAGACTTTTTTAAAAAAGTACTTGGTTACGTTATTTACCATTTACTTGGTACCTCAAATTCAGAGACTAATTTCTTAATCAAGACATAATCTTGATGAATTGGGAGATTGGGATTGACATATATACACTAATATGTATAAAATGGATAACTAATAAGAACCTGCTGTATAAAAAAAAATAAATAGAATTCTAAAATTCAAAAAAAAAAAGACATAATCTATAACTTTCAAGAAGCACTTTTCGGAGTGTTAGTATATGGTGACCTAATTTGATGTTTAATTCTGTAGTCAGATTTAAACTAAGACAGCACTGTTCTAGGCCTCTTAGTCCTTACAATCATATAAGACAGAAGAACATGTCTGGAATCTGGATGTCAAATCTGACAACAAAATCTATACATGCTTCAGGATTTGAGTTACCCTATCAATTTTATTAGTATCTTAAATTTAGTTATGAGCTTCTCATTTTAAAAAAGCAGTTAAAATATTATTTAATATGAAATTTCAAGTGTATCTATATAGACATACAGCCAAAGAGTCTAGTAGCTACTCCTAAATATATTGTTCATTATTTCCTATCTTATTTTATCCTTTTAGTAGATCATACTTGTTGCAATTTTAATGAACATTTTATTCTATAATATTTTTATAATAATTCTAAATACTGTTCTCCAAGGTTGTAAATAATATGCATAGTAGAAAAATCTTACATGCATTGTTCCATAACTTGAAAAGTCACTTTAAGTTATACATTTATAAAAATAAAAGAGAAGAAAATAAAAGCCTTGAAAGGAAAAAGAAAATAATTATGACATTTTCCAGTTAGAAAATGGATTTGAAAACACTGCTTTTTCTAAAATGAACTATTTATTTTCAGACTTGATAGAATTTTATTTTTATGAAGCTTTTTGATCAAATTAGAAGATCAGTAGATACTTCTACCTTATATATCAGACTCAGATTAATTTACTCTCCTTAGAACTATTTCATTGTTGGAGAAATTAGTGAAAATATCATCAATACATTAATGTAGAGGATTTTTACAAAGCAAACATAGTAAGGGTATAACATGTTTTATTCATAATATTAAACTTGTATCCATTCTAGAGCAGTTGAATACAGTGAGGTTTCAAAAAACATCTCATAGAAAATGAAATAAAAGATAACTAAATAAAAGATTTGCCTCTTTTAAAATAATGTGTAATGTCAGAATAAGAGACGAGAATAAAAACATCTTGAATAGTTTTACTGACTCATTTTTCATGGAAGCTGAAATGAGTCAATGGTGAGCGTTCTGTTTTAAAAATAACAGACTAGTATAATTTTACAAATTATTAGCTTTTTGACAGCTTGAGACTTAACTCCTTGAAACAATAACCAAAGAGATCAGTGGAATGAATTGGTTCATGAGTTAAGTTGAGATCATATTATTGACAGATGATAGTTTGGGTCTCAAGTGTTAGCCTTCTACTCCTGCTCACATTTCCCCCAAGTCCCATTCAAAAGAAGGTGAGAATGTATTTATATATCTCCAGAGAAACCTACATTGTTCATTTTTAAGTATGATCAGACGTTCCATAACATTTGCTGTGAGAAAAAAATTTTCATTTCCTAACCACTGGCTCTTCACCATCACTGACTTAATTGATTGCACCATTGGCCTGTACAGAACTCCATTTAAAGGAGATAATTATTGAAGCATCAAAAACACTCAGGCAAAGGCAGATTTTTTGTGAGGGCAGTAATGACATGGATCTCAAGCATGATGTTAAAGTCCCCACAGAGTGGAAAGAAAGGAAACGGTTAAGTGTCAATTCTTTTTTAAACCAGGCACTCAGATAAAACAAATACTTCTCAATTAGATAATGATGTTAAATTGGGAAAATGACAAATGAGAGCAGAAAATTAGAAAACAAAACCAGAATTACTCTAATAACATTAAAAGTAATAAAAGGAAACAAACTATGTGGGAAAAGGATGTATAAACTTACAGTTGTTGTATAAGCAGCTTCTGGATCATCTTCCAGCACTCGGGAGAGACCAAAATCAGAAACTTTGCATACTAAGTTGCTGTTGACCAATATATTCCTAGCTGCTAGATCTCGGTGAACATAACCCATATCAGAAAGGTACTTCATTCCTGATGCAATGCCTCGGAGCATACCAACCAACTGGATGACTGTGAAGTGGCCATCATGTTTCTGAAAGAGAATCACAGGTATTTACATTGATTTATTTTATTGTAGTGCGTGTGCATGCATGCATGTGTGCCTGTTTGTGTAGGTGTGTGTGGTGTACTAAATGAAATTCTTGAATTTATTTTACTGGATCCAATGAATGTAAGTATCAAGTTTATTGATCATTGACTGTGTTCATAACAAAAGATAAAAATTTGTTGGAGATTTAAAGGAAAGGAAAATCTAGCTTGAAGTGATGAAGGAGGGAAAAGAAAGAAGAGAATCAACCAAATTAACTTCCAGAAAAAATGATTTCAAAAACTTTAAGTAACAAAAGGGAACTAAAATCGAGTAAGATAGTAGCAAAGACTTCCAAGAAAAAAGAATTCACTTTCCTACTTTCCGTAGTAGTGAGCTCCCAAGGCAGTAAAACCTAGGATGTGATGAAAGCTGTGTGACTGCTGGAAATATGGTGAAAAATGATCAACGAAAAAGAAAAATTTATCGCATAAACGAGTTTAGGAAAGTTGCAAGAGAATGGAAAAAAAACCCCACATGCAAACAGAAAATAACTAGATTGTCCCAATCTTTCCTTATACAGTTGACTCTGAAACAACACGGGTTTGAACTGTGAAGGTCCACTTATACCTGGAGTTTTTTCAATAAATACACAGTTGGCCTTCCTCATCTGCGGGTTCCACCAGCTGGCCGATAGTGTACAGTACTATGTTTACAGTCCTGGGTTGGTTGTATCCGAGGATGCAGAATCCACGGATACACAGGGTTCGCTATGGAACTTGAGCATCTGCGTGTTTTTGTATCTGAGGCAGGTCTTGGAACCAATCCCCCGCGGATACCCAGGGAAAACAATATAGAGCAAATATAAAGAAAGGTGTTGGCAATTGACTGAAACCAGGACTATTTTATTATAGTTCCCAGTGGGAAAATTAAAAGAAGTATGAATAACAAGCCAAGCACAGCACTGGTATGTAGTAATCAATCCCTTGACTATTTATGCCTCTCACCTTGATTTAAAAAAATATTTTTAACTGAAGTATAATTGATTTACAATATTGTGTTAGTTTCAGGTGTACAGCATAGTGATTTAGTATTTTTGCAAATTATACTCCAGTATAGGTTATTACAAGATGATGGGTATACAGTATATCCTTGTTGCTTGTCTATTTTATAAATAGTAATCTGTATATATTAATCCCATACCCTTAATTTGTCCCTCGCCCCTACACTCTCCCCATTGGTAACCACAAATTTGTTTTCTAAATAAAAATAATATACTTTTTTAAAAAGTAAAAAAAAATCCAGTTGTCATTCATACAAGATGTGTGCACCAATAAGACCAGATACAAGTAGTACAACAGTACAAATGTAGGGAAAATGAATATAAAAATAATTTAAGTTTGAAAAATAATGCATATTGTTCTACTTAGTTATTTGGAGATTGTTGTCATTAATGGGGTTATTGAGAAACATGAGATTATCAAGTTGGTTTTAAACATCAGGTAACATTTACTTATGAATGATATTAAAAATGAATATCTATTAAGAGACTAGAGGACTATATTACCTTATACAGTGTGATAAAGGCATACATAAGAGTATCTCAAAATTTGCAAAGTTAAAGCAGTTTTCATGGATATATGATTTAAAACTATAGAGTAGCTTAACACAGTGATGATTTGACCATATCACAGTGACATGGTCTCCTATACAATGATGATTCATCAGTCAGTTAAATAAATAAACTTATATTACAAACGGAATAAACTTCATCTTACTTTATCAACATACGTCCCTGATAGCTCTCTGATAATATCTCCCAACTCAAGTGCAGAGTAAGGAAAATAACACTCTTTTAAAAGAAACATTCTACAGCAAGAGTATCCATTTAAGCAGGCTCTTCTGTATAATTAATGTATAAAAGATAACCTAGCAAAGAAAATCTTTGGTGTTATTAGCTCTTTATGTTTCCCATCCATCTTCTTAGACAGTGCACAATTAGATGAAATCTGCCTCTTCTGTCATGTACCCTACCTACCTCTCCTCTATTAGGAATCTCAAAGCCTTTGAAAGCATAAATTCTTTTGGACTAGAAAGGATTACACTAATTTTAAAGAGATGGTTCTTTTATGTATTAGTAAGTGAAGTTGTCTGGTATCACAGTTCTTGTCAAGGCAGAATTTCTGTATAGTAGGAAATGTTAATGGACGATCTGAACACTAAAGAGTGCCTCAGTTTCCTTATCTGTACAATGAGAATAGTATAACCTAACTCAGAATTGTAGTGAGAATCACATACAAAACACATAGCACAGCCCATCATTTATTTTAATAATAGTCATTATTTAATAAAAACTTATAATCATATGTAGTTTTTGTCATTTTAATATTAATCAGAAAATTCTCCACTCACTTTCCTGAAAAATCAGTTGGCAACAGAAACTCCTACGTTATAAAGAGAAATAGTTACTTAACACCAGGTTGAAATTTAACTTCCTATCTTGTTCTGAGGGTGGCACAAAGCACCAAGTTATTTCTTTAAAAAAAAAAGACTATTTTTTGGAACACTTTGCTTTGAACACTTAGGTTCAAAGCAAAATTAAGAGGAAGGTACAGAGATTTCCCATATACCTTCTGCCCCCCACACATGCATAGCCTCCCCACACGATTATCAACATCCTTCACTGGAATGGTACATTTGTTACAATTGGTGAATCTGCAATGACAAATCATAATCGCCTGAAGTCCATGGTTTGAACATTAGGATTCATTCTTGGTGTTGTACATTTTATGGGTTTGGACAAATGTATAATAACATGTACTCACCATTATGTTATCACATACTGTTTATGTATAGTACCGTATATCAATAACATAGTATTTTCACTACTCTAAAATGCCTCTGTGTTCCACCTATTTATCACCCCTGCCACCCCCCTCCCCTGGCAACCACTTATGTTTTCATGGTCTCATAGTTTTGTCTTTTCCAGAATGCCATATGGTTGGAAGCACTATGCAGCCTTTTTAGATTGGCTTCTTTCACTTAGTTATATGCATTTAAGATTCCTCTATGTCTTTTCATGGCTTGAGAGCTCATTATTTTTAGTGGTGAGTAATATTCCATTGTCTTTATGTACAGTTTATTTACCCATATACTTACTGAAGGACATCTTGGTTGCTTCTAAGTTTTGGCAATTATAAATAAAGCTGCTGCAAACATCTCTGTTTATAGACTGTTTATAGCAGTTTATATAGCTGCAGGCTTTTATGTGGACATAAGTTTTTGACTCCTTTGGCTAAATATCAAGGAGGGCAAGCAATAGCTGGATCATATGGAAAGAGTATGTTTAGTTTTTGTAAGAAACTGCCTGTCTTCCAATGTGGCTGTACCATTTTGCATTCCCACCAGCAATGAAGGAGAGTTCCTGTTGCTCCACATCCTCACCAACATTTGGTGTTGTCAGTGTTACTGATTTTGGCCATTCTGATAAGAGCACAGTGGTATCTCATTTTAATTTTCATTTCCCTGATGACATAGGACGTGGAGAATCTTCATGTCCTTATTTGCTAACTGTATATCTTCTATTGTGAGGTTTCTGTTAAGGTGTTTGGCCTTTTCTTTTTCTTTCTATTGTCTTTTATTTCCTTTTAGCTTGCTTTTAAAAAAACTGAAGTATGGTTGATTTAAAATATTATATTAGTTTCAGGTATACAATGTAGTAATTCAATATTTTTATAGATTACACATACAAAGTTGTTATAAATATTGACTATGTTTCCTGTGCTGTACATTATACCCTTGTAACTTATTTATTTTATACCTAGCAGTTTGACCCATTTTTTAATTGGGTTGTTGATTTTTAATAGTTTTTGTATATTTTGGATAACAATCCTTTATCAGCTGTGTCTTTTGAAAATAGTTTCCCCAGTCTGTGGCTCCTCATTCTCTTGACATTATCTTTTACAGAATAGAAGTTTGAAATTTTAATGAAGTCCAGCTTATCAATTATTCCTTTCTTGCATTGTGTCTTTGGTGTTGTATCTAAAAAGTCATTGCCATATCCAATGTTGTCTAGGTTTTCTCCTATATTATCTTCTAGTAGTTTAATGATTTTGTGATTCACATTTAGATTTGTGATTTATTTTGAGTTAATTTTCGTGAAGGGTGTAAGGTTCTGTGTCTAGATTCATTTTTTTTTTTTTTTTTTTGCATGTGGATGTCCAGCTGTTCCAGTGCCATCTGTTGAAAAGACTATTTTTTCTCCATGGTATTACTTTTGCTCCTATGTCAAAGACCAGTTGACTATGTTCATCGTAGTCTCTCTATTCTGTTTTATTGATCCATCTGTCTATTCTTTCACTTGTACCACACTGTCTTGATTACTATAGCTTTATAATAAGTCTTGAAGTTGAGTTGTGTCAGTCCCCAACTTTAATCTTCTTCAGTACTATGTTAGCCATTCTGGGTCTTCTGTCTCTAAACTTTAGAATCAGTTGGTTAATATCATAAAATAACTCACTGAGATTTTGATTGGGATTTTATTGAAATTGTAGATCAACTTGGGAAGAACTACATCTTAATAATATTGAATCTTCCTATCCACGAACATGGAATATTTCTCCATTTATTTAGTTCTTTGATTTCATAACAGTTTTGTAGTTTTCCTCATTTAGATCTTAGACATATTTTGTTAGATTTACACCTAAGTATTTCATTTGTGGGGTGCTAATGTAAATGGTATTGTTTTTAATCTCAAATTCCACTTGCTCGTTACCGGTATGTAAGAAAGTAAATGACTTCTGTATATTAACCTTGTATCCTACAACCTTGTTATAATTGCTTATTAGTCTAGGCGTTTTTGTCAATTCTTTCAGATTTTCTACATAGATGACATGTCATCTGCAAATAAAGACTATATTCCAACTCCTCCTCCCCCAACTTCTTGTCTTACTGCATTAGGTAGTACTTCCAGTACGATATTGAAAAGAAGTAATGAGAGTGTACATCCTTGCTTGTTCCTGATCTTAGTGGGACAGCTTTAAGTTTTTCACCATTAGTATGATGTTAGCTGTAGGTTTTTTGTTACACAGTCTTTATCAAGTTTTGGACATTCTTCTCTATTCCTACTTTACTGAGAGTTTTTATCAGGAGTTGGCATTGGATTGTGTCAAATGCTTTTTTTCACCTATTGCTCTGATCATGTGATTTTTCTTTTTTAGCCATTTGATATGATGGGTAACAATTGATTTTGGAAAGTTAAACCAGTCTTGCATACTGAGGTAAATCCCACTTGGTTGTGAGGTATAATTCCTTTTTACAATGTTGGCTCTGATTTGCTAAAATTTTGCTCCAAGTTTTTTCTTAACAGCTTTATTGAGATATAATTCACATACCATATAATTTATGTTTTTAAAGTATACAATGTAATCATTTTTAGTGTATTCACAGAGTTGTGTAACCATCACCATAATCAATTTTAGAACTTTTTCATCATTCCCCCCCAAAACCCTACATTAACTAGCAGTTACTCCCCATCTCCCCCAACTCCCTCCACCATCCATAGGCAACTACTAATCAACTTTCTATCAACTACTAATCAACTTTCTATCTCTATCTCTTGCCTATTTTAGGTATTTCATATAAATGGAATTATACAATGTGTGGTCTTTTTTGACTGTCTTCTTTCACTTATTATAATGTTTCAAGGTTCATTCATGTTGTAGCATGTATCAGTATTTTAGTATTTTTAATGAAGAAAAATATTTTATTAATTTTGTTTATCTATTCATCAGTGACAGACATTAGAGTTACTTCCACTTTTTGGTTATTATGCAAGATATATATATATATATATGTTTCTTTTTTTGTTACACTGTTTTGTGTGTGTGTGTGTGTGTGTGTGTGAGAGAGAGAGAACTTTTAAGTTCTACTCTCTTAGCAAATTTCAATCATACAATTCAGTGTTAGCAACTATAGTCACCATGTTATACACTATATCCTCAGAACTTATTCATCATATAACTGATAGTTTGTACCCTTTTTACAAACCTTTGCCTATTTTCCCAACTACCCCCCCCCCCAACCCCGCCTGCTGGCAACCAGTTTTCTACTCTCTGTTTCTATGAGTTCAACTTTTTTTTTGATTCCACATGTAAATGATACCATGCAGTATTTATCTTTCTCTGACTTATTTCACTCAGCATAATGTCCCCCAGCCTCATCCACATTGTGCTAAATGGCAGGGCTTTCTTATTTTTTTAAGGCTGAATAATATTTCATTATATATATTCCAAATTTTCTTAATCCATTCACCAACAGACACTTAGGTTGTTTTCATACCTTGGCTGTTGTGAATAATGTTGCAGTGAACATGGGAGTAGATATCTCTTCAAGATAATAGTTTAGTTTCCTTTGGATATATATCCAGAAGTGAGATTGCTGGATTATATGATAGTTCTATTTATAATTTATAATTTCTTGAGGAATCTCCATACTGTTTTTCATAATGGTAGTACCAGTTTACATTCCAACCAACGTTGTACAAGGGTTCCCTTTTCTCCACAACCTTGCCAGCATTTTTACTCTTGTCTTTTAGATAACAGACATCCTTACAGGTGTGAGGTGATATTTCATTGTGGTTTTGATTTGCATTTCCCTTATGATTAGTGATGCTGAGCATCTTTTCATCTAACTGTTGGCCATTTGTATGTCTTCTTTGGAAAAATGTCTATTTAGGTCCTTTGCCCATTTAAAAATTGGATTTTTTTTTTTTTGTTATTGAGTTGTATAAATTCCTTGTACATTTCGGATATTAACCCCTTATTGGATATACGGTTTGCCAATGTTTTCTCCCATTTAATGAGAGAAACCCATATATGCATGGGTTTATTTCTGGGCTCTCTATTCTGTTCCATTGATCTATGTGTTTATTTTTATGTCAATACCATACTGTTTGATTACTATAGCTCTGTAAATAGGTTAAAATCAGGAGTGTGATGCTTCCAGGTTTGTTCTTCTTTCTGAGGACTGCATTGGCTATTTGGGGTCTGTTTACAGTTTTCAGTGTAAGATCTTTCACCTCCTTGGGTAAATTTGTTTCTAAGTATTTTCTTCTTTTTTGATAAAACTGTAAATGGGTTTTCTTCATTTCTCTTTCTGATAGTCATTGTTAGTGTATAGAGATGAAACTGATTTCTGTATATTGAGTTTGTATCCTGCAACTTTACTGAATTCATTTATTAGTTCTAAAAGTTTTTCTTTGGTGGAGTCTTTAGGGTTTGGTATATATAATATCATGTTATCTGCAAATACAGACAGTTTTTTTTTTTTCCTTCCAATTTGGATGCCTTTTACTTTTTTTATTTCTTGCCTAATTGCTCTGGCTAGGACTCCAATACTATGTTGAATAAAAGTGGCAAGAGTGGGCATCCTTGTCTTGTTCCTGATCTTAGAGGAAAAGCTTTCAGCTTTTCACTCTTGAGTATGATGTTAGCTGTGGGTTTGTCATATATGACCTTTATTATGTTGAGGTTCATTCCCTTTATTCTCATTTTGTTTAGCTTTTTTTTTTAATAATAAATGATATAGAATTTTGTCAAATGCTTTTTCTGCATCTATTGAGATGATCATATGATTTTTATCCTTCATTTTGTTAATGTGGTGTATCACATTGATTGAATTGTGGATGTTGATCATCCTTGCATCCCAGGCATAAATCCCACTTGATCATGTGTATCATCCTTTTGATATACTGTTGAGTTCAGTTTCATAATTTTTTGTTGAGGATTTTTGCATCTATGTTCATCAAGGATATTGGCCTGTAGTTTTTTTGTTTGTTTTTTGTTTTACCTCCTGTAGTGTCCTTGGATGGCTTTGTTATTAGGGTAATGCTGGCCTTATAGAATGAGTTTGGGAGTGCTCCCTCTTTTTCTATTTTATGCAAGTTATTTTAAAATTATTTTAACTATCCTTATCACCAACATTTGAAGAGATGTGAATTAATTGCTTTCATATCAGCAACATAGCAATCATGGTTCTAATAATGATACATTGCACCATGAAAAAATGAGATTTTGGTGTTTGAAAAGAATATAAACTACTTTCTCCATTTTCTATGATGGGTCTATGCAATGTAGTATATTTATTTCTAATTCACATGGCCAAGACCTTTCTCATGGGTCCATAAGGTCAAAACTATTTTTTATAAGAGAACTAAGACATGCATCTGCCTTTTTTTCACTTTGTTGATATTTTCACTAGTGGTACAAAACTCTGGTGGGTAAAAGTTCAGGAGTCTTAACACAAATCAAGGTAATAGCACCAAATTAACCTATACTAGTATTCTCATATTCGTCTCTGCTACATGAACAACAAGAACAAAAATAGTCTTATATAAGAATGTACTTGGTGAAGCAGTAAAACTCATTGATTTTGTTAAATGTTGATCCTTGATTACACATTCTCAGGATGAACATCTGTGGGGCATAGAAGAAAACAGGATTGGGCAGAAACAGAAGTTAAAAAATAGTAGTGCATTCACAACATAGGCCTTGGAATATCCCATGGAATGTTCTGGATCTGGAGTAACTCTTCAGAGTTGGTCTAAATTGAGGAAAAGGGTCTGGGCCCTTATATTCCCACATCAATTAATTATTGGAGGCAGGCTACCCCTGTAAAGGTGTCATGGCTTTGGGTGAGATGGCTTTTTCTAGCCAAAACCATTTTCCAGAAAGGGGCTCAGCTAAGAACTATCAGCTTCCAAATTTCCGGAGACCATAGGAATAAGGGAGTTGACCCTAAGAGTTCTCCTCAATAAAGTTCCTTCATGCAAATATTCTTTTAAGAATCTGCTTCCCAGGGAACCCAACCTGTGACAATTTATCTATCTATCTATCTATCTATCTATCTATCTATCTATCTATCTATCTGCTGTTTATAGAATGTGTACTTGATTAAAGAGAATCTCCCAAAATAGTTGTATATTCTTTTGGGAACTCATAAACCTCAATTGTTGCCACAGTCTTATAGGGAAAAAATATCTAACATTCCTTAAACACTATACACCAATCGCAGTTATAAGCTCATTAGAGGTATTATCTCATTTAATCCTTGAAACAACTCTGCTATAAGGGTAGTTACTGTCTACATCTTATAGATGGTCAAACTTAAGGAGAAACAGATTTAATAACCTAGTAGATAGTGAAGTCAGGATTTGAATCCAGGTAGTCTAATTCCAGAGCTTGTATTACTAATTGGAGTTACCTGGAAAATTGTTGGTCCCAAGTGTGCCATAATGACCCAGTCTGGGCTAGTTTAGGCAGCGTAATTTAACTTAATAAAGCAAGGTATGAAAGAGCTCTTAGACCATTAAACCAAAATAAACAAAGAACAATCCACATAAACCAACAAATGAGGATCTATTTATCCATGACTGGCTGAAAGGAATAACCCCGCTTATTTATACATGAGGTATAGCAAAAATCTGTTTCTCTACAAGTGATGCAACTCTCTCCTTCAAACAAAATCTATATTCCTTTTTCTAGTCCTTGTCAACATAAGCCTCCTCAAGTGTAGTTCAGGATATATTGGTTTTCTTGAATATGGTGGATGGTTAATAGATAGTGACTGAATTAAATAACCTTTGATACTATCTTGTAGTGCACTGGTTGCTATTACTACATTATTCCTATTGCCTTGTATAAAAAAGAATGTTTTCTTTTTTTTAAGGTGGGATGCTGGTTTTCTTCCTTTTATGTAGCCGTTCTATCACAGCATCCACTATACTGCCATGCCTTGTGTCAGCACTCAGTAAATATTAATTCAAGTTGAATTGAATTGTTTATGAGGGGAGGAGAAAAATGTGAGAGTGCTGAGATTTAATATATTTGGGCTGCCTTCTAGAGATTAATCAAAAAGAAACTATGAATTTTTAAATGACATACGGTTTTTTCCCAGGAAGGCAGATTCAAATAAAAGAGAGCGAATGTGGCATATTTACACACTGCATCTCAGAGCTTAGTAGCTGGAATTCAGTTTGTCTTCATTCTTCTTTTTCTTTGCTTTCTCAGACCGACTGTTAAGAAACATGGAGCTTAACCTCTAAGTGACAGAGAGGGTGAGCCTGATTGGAAGGTGGTTTCCGAAAGCTTCACATAATAATATCTGCTACCTCTGACAACTGCAGAGCTCCACACAACCTCCTCTCAGGCCCTGGAGCACAACATCTCCCAGATCTGAGCAGTCACTGGCATGTCACATTGTCTCCACAGTAATGAAAGCTCTGGACGATGGTTTTCAAAACCCTACCTTGTGGGTTGTGCCCCACAGACACTTTAAGCCTCTCAGTGTCCATTCATCCTAGGGTGAGCTCAAGTACTTAGTCTGTGCTTAGTGCAAATGTGCTATGTTGTCCTGAAGTCATCATATTATTGTCTAACAACGTTTCTTTTTTATTTTTAAGGATTTATTTACTATTTATTTATTTTATTTATTTTTGGCTGCGTCAGGTCTTAGTTGCGGCTCATGGTCTCTTTGTTGCAGCGCGCGGGCTTCTCTCTAGTTGTGGCGTGCGGGTTTTTTCTTCTCTAGT
This sequence comes from Balaenoptera ricei, assembly GCF_028023285.1. Classification (NCBI taxonomy): domain Eukaryota; kingdom Metazoa; phylum Chordata; class Mammalia; order Artiodactyla; family Balaenopteridae; genus Balaenoptera; species Balaenoptera ricei. The sequence goes on from NC_082642.1 coordinate 116,063,283, forward strand.
TGTGGCACGCAGGCTCCAGGGTGCATGGGCTCTGTAGTTGTGGTGCGTGGGCTCCACAGCATGTGGGCTCTGTAGTTTGCGGCACACAGGCTCTCTAGTTGAGGCTCGCGAGCTCAGAAGTTGTGGCGCGCGGGCTCAGTTGCCCCACGGCATGTGGGATCTTAGTTCCCTGACCAGGGATCACATCTGCGTCCCCTGCATTGGAAGGCGGATTCTTTACCACTGGGCCGCCAGGGAAGTCCCACAACGTTTTTTTTTAAAAAACAAATATAGTCAATGTTTTGAAAATACAAATATCACCCTGTCAATCATTTGCTTAAAATCCTTCAAAGACCTTCAAAGACAGAATAAAGTATAGTATTCAATACAAAGACATGACCTTTGCTGAAAGAATGAACTTGGGGTTTCAGCAAGGACCTCCAGGAGATGTGATGCTTATCATGAAAAACTTAGGTGGCAAAAGACTAGAAGGGCATTCCTGGAAGAGGCAACCGCAAAAGCAAAGCATATTAGACAATAAATAACATGTTGTAGGGGTGAATTAAACACCAAAAAATTGAATCAGAATAGGATGTGAGACTAGATATAAAAGGGTGGCATGGTGGTTGCCAGGGGCTGCGGGCGAGGCGGGATACGGGGAGTTACTCATCAATGGGCATAAAGTTTTAGTTAAGCAAGATGAATAAGCTCTAGAGAGCTGCTGTACAACACTGTACCTATAGTGAACAATACTATATTGTACACTTAAAAATTTGTCAAGAGAGTAGATCTCACGTCAAGTATAATTACCAGAATAAAATAAAATGAAAAAAAAAATTTATTTGGATTCACAAGTTCATGTAAAAAATGCAAACTCATCTAGGGGAATTAAAATAGTATTTGTGAATCACATATTAGTATGAATTAGTCTAACTTTATATCCAGCTGAGATCTGTGGCAATGAGAGAATGGCAGCTTAGATTAGGGTGGGGTGAAGGTCCAGGTTACAGGTGATTCTATGAAGTGGAAAAAGGCCTACTCTGGGGATGAGAGGAGAAGCCTGGGGAAGGTGTGTTACCACATGGAATTAAAAACAATAAAAGTTGAATATCTGAGGACCTGGGAAGAGGATATGAAGGGGTGGATGCCACAGAAAAATGGCATTTAAAACTTTTTTGCCCAAGACAAGGCATGTAGAGGGGGAGGAAAACACACTCTTTCTTTTTGTGAAGGAAACTACAGGCCCCCTTCCATACTGAAAGTTACATCCTTTAGCTGTAGTCTGTGTTAAAGAGGCTTTTATGGCTCTGCCTAGGGACTTAAGCAGAAGCTCTAAAAGAAATATTTATGGGAAAATGCATTCTGAGTTCTCAACCATTGATTTATAAGTGACTTTGCAGAAAACAGTCCTTGGAGGATTACTTCTACAACTTAAGCTTAAAGTTAAAATTCAGTTTTTATATGTTTCTAAATCAGTGAGTTGACCATGCTATGACTTTTAAAAATGTTCCTGAATTAGAAAAAGAAACAGCTAAGGTTATATATAGATTTGAAAAGACCAGATCATTCGATCATTCTGGTTTTAAAATAACCACTGAACAAATAAGAGTCAGTATCTCCTTTTTACTCAAGTCTTGGTTCTTGTGGCCTCCCCAATTGAAAATCTTATTATAATTTCCCGTAGAATATTTATTAAATCCTTCAAGGCTTTATTCTTTTGTAGAATCATGGATTTGGACTTAAGCTAGGCAGAGTTATATTTTTATTTATAGAAGGGAGAGGTCACCAAGAGTGGAATCAGAAATTTCAATCATTAGGACACTAAAAATGTCATTTCTAATACACCTAAAAAATTTAGGAAGAAAAGTGAATATGGATTTGTGAAACATGGCAGTTGGATTTCAAATTATATTTTAAGACCTTAAAGTGAACATGAATATATAATATAGCTTTAACTTACAAAGCTTTCTACTGAATTTGATTTTTTTTTTGCTTAGGTTTATATAAAGATAAACTACAATAGCTACTGTGTGCTGCACTTAAATAAAGTCAAGAAAATTTAAACTTTTTTTGTTTGGCATCTGGGGCAGGGTGTCACAGAGTGCCAAGATCCTGATGAAGCATCATTAGAGTGCTTCGGAATTACTGGGAAAGTTTTCGCAAAATATATCTGCTTGGGTATGCATGTGTATTTTGTAAAATCTCGGTAGGATGGCAACTGATTTCCAGCCATGGTTGAGAACCACAAGTTTTGAGTCTAAACCTAAAATCTAAATCTAAATCTAAATCTAAATCTAAATCTAAATCTAAATCTAGTTTTGTAAATCTAAAATCTCCTGTATGGTCCAAATGAGGGGTTAGGAACGACTACAGAGGAGTGCAGGAAAATGCATGGAACTTCTCTGTATATCACTATAGTTATAAATTACATACCAATTAAAAATTTTCAGTGTAAAACCTTGTATGAAAAACTAGAATGAATAGGAATATTAGAAAATACAATTTCATGGTACCAGGTGCTACAAGTGACACAGCACACATTTACAGTACCAAAATGTTTAAAGGCTATTGTAAATTGATGCTCTAACTCCTAATTTAAGCATAAAAAGTTCAGCCATTTATATGCTTTGTTCCAACTACACTATGCTTTCATATATTTGGATGTTTATTGTCACATTATTTTTAGAATAGTCTTTGGCATTAAGCTGGCACAGGCGTGATAGTAATAACATTCATCGACATGAAGTTTCACATATTTTCTTCTGAAAAACATGTAATTAAAGGGATGTAATTCAACTGTGACTTTTATGGTTTAAAAACAGATATTGGTGGATAAACGTAATTCACTTTTTTTCCACTATTGAATATAAAATGAACGTGATGTGGTTTAATTGTGCTCTTATACCCCAGCACAAACATAACTACACAAAACACAATTTACAAGAAAAGTGTGCTAATAAAACACAGCTCTCATTATTAATATATAAGTAGCATAAGGTAAAATGTCATCTTTACTAGATTTATAATTTGAGTACATAAATATTTAAAAGATCCCTTTAATTTTTTAAATTAATATTTGCTTTGCATTTGTTCAAGGAAAATCTTCAAATGACACACATTGCTTTTGAAATGCTGATATGCACTTATATGTATTATTTAAATACTCATATTTGTGAGGTATATCCAGATTTTTTTTAATGGTGAAAATTAAAAATATTTTTAGCCACTAGAAAAAACAGACCAAGAAGTAACAGAAAAACAATTTTAAAACTCTTAGTGACATCTTCTGAAATATATTATAATAATAATAGATAACATTATGGAGACCTTAATATGTGCCAGACATTATCTAGGAGTTTTAGGTCTATTAGTTATTCACTACAATAAAGTCACAATGATTATAGGAAGTAGTTATTGCCTATTCTTGACCTTGTTTTGTGGACGCCAGGCATCCTTGAATATTCTCTTTTGCTTAAACGCTTTATCCAAACCCCCAGCAAATCCCATTGGCTCTATGTTCAAAATACATCACAGAATCTACCATTTTCCATTAGCTCAACCGCAACTATCCTAATCTAAGCCACCATCATCTCCTTACCTGGCTTATTGCAAAAGCCTCCTGATTTCCCTGCATCCATCTGTACCTCACTGTAGTCTCTTCTCAATACAACAACCAGAGCAATCCTTTTAAAACATAATCAGATTATGTTGTGCCTCTCCTCCAAACCCTACAATGGCTTTCTGTCTTACCCAGAGAAAACTCAAAGTCATTTCAGTGGCCTACAAGATCCTATCTCAGTGGTTTTCCAACCTGGATGCATACTGGACTCAAATGAGGGAACTTTTAATAAATATTGATGCATGTGTCCCACCCCAAGAAATTCTGCTTTAATTCATGTGGGGTGCAGTCTGGAACCTGGGATTGTTAAAAGCTCTCTAAACTGAATGATTATAATGTGCAGCCAAGGTTGAGAACCATTTCCCTCTAAGATTTGATCCCCTTTCTGCCTCCATCCACTCTCTGACTTCAGCTCCTACTGTCCTTCCCCTTGCATACTCCATTCTAGCCATAATGATAGGGTGACTGCTATATTTTATCATCCCTACTGCAGAGTAAAAGGGTCATTATTAATAATTATGAAGAGATAATAGGCATGACTTAGCACTGATCTAGGAAAAACAAGCATATAGTCATTGAGCATAAAGACTTAATTTGCTGTTCTACAGGTATAAAGTGCTCTCACCTCAGGGCACTGGCACTTTCTGTTTTTACTCTCTGGGTTCTTTTCCCCCTGGTACCCACTTGGTTTGTTCCCTCACCTTCTTCCCATCTTTACTCACATGCTTCTTTTCAGTGAGACCTTCCCTGTCCACTCAACTTAATATCGAAACCCAATCTCACTTCCACTTCTACTTCTCCCGTTTTATTCTTCTCTACTGTCTGATGTACCATATACTTTGTTGAATTCTTTATTTCTCTTCCCACTAGATTTTTAATTTCTATTTTGATTGCTTCTGTATTCCAAGCTCCAGAATAGTGCCTGGCCTACTATAGTTTGTCAACACATATGTGTGCAAAAAATAAATGAGTGATGAATGATTTATCAGCCGTTTAACACTGGGCCAGTTACCTAATTTGCTTTGCATCAGTTTCCTCACTGGTAAAGAGGGGATAATAGTAACACCTACCTCATAACGTGGTTGTAAGCACTAGGTGTTTACCTAGTGCTTACCATGCTTAAGGCATGGGATTGGAATAATGCCTGACTCAGAGAGAGCACACATAAATGTTAGCTACATTAGTTAATTAAAGATACTCATCTTCATTTTTACTTTAGCTACTGACTCCTAGACCACACCTGAAAATTGTCATCCCTGAAATTACCTCACTTCAGAAATCCTAAATGTCAATCTAGGGTGTTGGTAAACTGACTCTCTGAAGAAAAATAAAGCAAACAAGCTCTGATGTGTAGCATTTGCCAATTTCTGTGGTGTAAATACTCCCATCATGGCCAATTTCAAGTGACAACCTATTTAACAACCAGCTCCCCAAATTCCTGACTATTTAATCAACATCTCTTACAAGCTGGTACGATCTGGCTCGAACAAACCACTGCCAATATCCTACTTTCTGGCCACGTTCTTTTCCTTAGCTCTCCCACCTTCAGACACAGCTATACTTGCTCTTCTACCTAATAAAGACTTCCAGCCCATAACGGCCTAACGGCTTCTTTATTTCTAGCCTAATGGCCTCTTTATTGTCTCCTTTGTCTAACCTGGCTTCACTGGTTGCTTACTTGAACTACCATCCCAATTCCCCTGTAGTACTCTTGTTCTATTGTACCTGTTCTACAAACAACAGCCTCTTTTATCTCCAGTCTTACATTGCGGAGGGGAGCAGTCAATTGTTCCTGCAGGAAATCACAGAAGTATGCACACCACTGCCAAAACACTCATGTTCTCCAGCATCACCTGGAAGTCAGCAGAACTAGTTAATCATTTTATTTTCTCTAGGACCAAAGATGGGGACTGACAGGAGTGGAGGAAGAGTGCCTGTAACGAATACGAATTATTGAGCCAGCGGTCCAGAAGATCCTCCTCCTGGCCACTTACATTGCATACCATTAAAATCCCTGGTAAAGACTTTTAGCTGGTTACCCTTGCAGGGGTCCTGAAAGATCTGTGTTCCTGGAGTAGAACCTGATCCTGATGGTCCTTTTTTTTTTTTTTTTTTTCTCATCAGCAATTTATCTTTTGAACTTCAGCAATTATTCTAAGCATTCACCTTCAATGAAGATTTGTCCTCAAACTCCCACATAAACTTTCCTCCTACTTTGCATAGAAATACAATAGCATGAGGTATCATTTTCTTAAATTTAATGCATGTTCCTCGTAAATCCCTCTAGATCCACAACACACAGCTCCTTCAAGTCTTGGAAAATGTGGAGGCTTCTGCTACTCAAAGTTAATCCTTCACCAGGGTCCTTGATTTTGCACCTTCCCATCTCCTGAGATATTTTGCCTTACCAGTTTAACAGTATTTTCTTTGATTTCCTAGCCCTCAGTGTATAAATTGTCTAAACTATTTTCTATCTTAAAAAATACCCTTGATTTTTCTTTTGGTCTACTAGCATCTGATTTACCTCTTGCCTTGCCATCTCACCCACTTTTCCCCTAAAAATTGGTCTCCACCTGCCAATTCTATTTATATTTCGGTCTCATTTTGCCCTCTACAGTCTGGCTTCTGCCTGGGACCAACCCATTAAAAGTTCTCTTGTTGAGATCTTGGAGGGCCTCTTAAGTGCTAAATGCCATAGATGTCTAGTCTCTGCCTTAGTCATAGATATCATATAGATGTCATAGTCTCTGTCTTCCAGAATTTCTCTGCTGCACTTAATACAACTGCTTGTTTGCTCCTGCCTGAAATGCTCTCTTCTCTTAGGTTTGGGATGCCATGGCCTCCTCTCCCTCCTTGCTTGTCTTTCACCTCTCGTGGATGGAGATGCCATCCATGCCGCTTCCTCAGGTTGGTATGCCACAGAGTTCCAACCTTGTTCAATTCCTTTCCTTTGTCTAACATTTCTTCCTGGAAAATATCACGGTTTGGGTTTAATAACCACTTTTATTCTACCAACTCCCAAATCTTTAACTTTAGTCAAGATTTTCCTGTTGAGTTTCAGATATATCTTTCTAATTTTGTCTGGACACTTTCACCGCATGTTCCATAGGCATCTCAAAGGTAACAAGACCCAAATTAAACTCATCATCTTCTCCCAATTACCAGCCCATCCTTTTCCTCCTCTGTATCTTTATCTCAGTTGGTAGCACTACCTTCCACATATTCCTCTTGCCCTCAAACATCCTTTCCTGAGTGTGCTTTTGGCTATGGTTTCCTTACTCAATCTGATTCTGTTGGCAGTTTCCTTACACAACCTGATTCTGTTTGCTTTTGTCTTTACTAATTTCTCCAATTTTTTTCTTGTTATTATTTCTGGATGACACTTTCTCGCTTGCTTATGTGATTGTGCTTTATAAGTAATGTATGTATATATTTTTCTCTTATGTCAAAGGTTTTGAGATGGGAGCAGTAGGTTGCAGCATGAACACAATATACCTTCTAGAACTGAAACCAGTGGTATTGTATTTTTGTATAACTGAGTTTTGTGATATAATAAACAAATCCACATTCAACAAATGTTATAAAATAAAGGAATAAATTGTTTGTGCTTGACACATGAGATCTCGAATTTTTAAAGTAATTTATAACTAGTTTTATTTGGATTGCTAGTTAATATTGCTATAAAAATGGAGGTCCAAAGATTTAGGGATAAGCAGTTGCCAGGTAAGTGCCGCCACAAAAAGTGTTGATGAAATCCATATGTATAGATGGAGAGAGACTGTACAGGGATAATGGTCAAGACTGCATTCATTCACACTAGTGTATTTCCTTGGAAAAGTTAGGAAAACCTGCACATCAGTGAGGTCCTATCTTCTGGGCAGTTAGCCTGATGCTCTGCTTGCTAAGTCAGGTTGCATTTTATTTTAAAATTTAAAACACATACATACTTATATACCTACCCACTCCCCTTTTCCACACGTACGTGCACATATACACACACATACACACTTACACACAAACATACTTACTTAACCACGCCACCCTCTCCCTGCTAATATATATCCGGAGGAATGTCCACAAGGATCCAAACAGTAGATTTATGAATTTGGTGCAATATCACAGCCAGCCAACCACTGCCGCTGGCACTAGATTGTAATCTTGTACTTCGTTTGCTACCACTCCGTCATATAAAACAGTGAATTGAAGTGATTTTCAAGTAGTGTGGGAGACTGAGGGAAATCTTTTCCGGCTCCAGTAAGCACAGAACGCTATTAATGTGCCATGGATGGCTCCCCTACTGTGCCGTGCACTTAGCCACTTCCTCCTCTCTGTGCTAACAGAAGCTGCGATTATCAAATTCTAAAGCAGGAGTTTGAAAAATGACTTCGTTTTTCAGAATTTGTGGGATATATATATTTATATATTTTATTTCTGCTTGCCGTGGGGAGTTGAATATCTGCTATTGACATAAAGTTTATAAAGCACTTTGAGCTTCTGGGATATAAGAGATACAATTACAAAGAAAGTAAGAATCCTATAGAAGAGTAAAAAGGGAGTATTGGCCCTATGTTTTTTTTATCCCATTCATATGATTTCTATTTTAATAGAAATTCTATGTGAGGAGGGGACCCAAGACCCCATGGGGAGATGGTAGTGGACTTATAAGAAGTAATAAGTAATTTAATAAAAAGATAGAATTCAAAGTGTATGAGAACATGGTTTTTGGATTCAGAGACTTGAGTTTCAGTCCTCTCTCCACCCTTTACAATGTGTCAGGTATTATTCTATATGCTTTACAATAATCAACTCAATCCTTATAACAATTGTACGAGGTGGATACAGTTAATATTCCCACTTTACAGATGAGTAAACAGAGGCACGGAGAAGTTAGTCACTTGCTCAAGTCATAAGGTCACACAGCAGCAGAGCCAAGATGAACTGAGATAATATATGTTAAGATTCTCATAGTATTAGTAGTGGTAGCCACCATTATTTGAACATTTATTCTTTCCCAGATTGTATTGTGTCTAACCTACATGGTGCATAAGAGCTGAAAAATATTAGTTTTTAAATCTTAGGTCATGAAACATACCACTTATAAACATGTAGTAGGATGTTTATAAGTAAATATTTTACTTATAACATATTATCTTTTCTTTATAACATGTTTTAATTGATTGATGATTCAGCAGGATAAAAAGTATATCTGAAGCTAACATCTCTCTCCTAATTTGCTTGTGGCAGTCATTTGATCCATTTTTCAGCAGCAATTTAAATGAGCATCTGTTACATTATTTGCCATTATATTCAGCTCTAGGATATAGTGGATAAAAAATCCTATCTGAAGCGCCATTAGATAATAAGTCATTTTGATATGTAGCTGATAAAAATGAGTTTCTGGATAAACATAATGGAAGGGCATAAGTATATATGCATTTCAAGTATCATAGGTCGTCCTGAAAAATTATCCTAAAGTAATTTAGCACATTTACAGGGGAAATGGATACAAGTTATAAAATAACATTCTGAGAATGGCTACAGAAAAGAACAAATAGTTCACGTCCCTAAACACCTATGAATTTCATTTTGCCTTAAAGAGTGTACTTGGTTGAGGGTATGCATTCTGTGAAGAGTACTGCTCGATAATAACTCGACAATTTTGCTGAATTCAGCTTCTGGCATTGAATCTGGACACCAAGTCCAGTCACAGTATAAATATACTATCACTGCTAATATTGAGAGCAGTTGGAAGAAGAGGGCATGGAATCAAGAAAAATAAATGAAAATGAGATCAAGGGAGAGAGGTAAGATGCACACAGAACTTGTCCAAATAACACTGAGCAAAAAATGAAGTGAAGAAAGAATGCTTGAGATTGTTTATTCCCATAAAAAATGAAGAAAAACATATAACACATTTCAAATAGCAGAAGTCCAGCCATTTTATAAGTAAGAAAATTGGCTATGTCTCTGTAGGTAAATATATATTAAGGAATACAGTGACATGCACATATGTGACCTCTGCTGGGGATGCAAAATACTCCAGTGACTTTTAAAATATTTCTGTTTTTTCCACTATCAATGAATATTTTTGTAGCATACATTGGCTTTTTAAATGTTAAAAATATTATAAACACATTTTGAATTATAACTTCATGGTACCTTCTCAGCTGTGTTATTCTGTACCACTATATAAAACAAATGATTTTTGTATATACCATACTTTCAAGGATAAGTCACTTAAAAAGAGTGCTTTAAAAATTTTTGTTCTAAAGTAAATCTCAGCCAGAGTTTCATTTTTTCTCTTTTTGTTTTCTAAATAGTCAGCCAATGAAATTAAGAAGGACAAAGCTGATAAAATCCATTTTCTGATATGAACTTGAGTTATTATTGGTAAATATATATCAATTTAAAGGGTTCAGCATTATAGATAATGCATAAAATATCCTACTAAATAGTTAAATGTGATAAAGCAAAATGAAACTCAGTTGCTTCACACAGGCTATGTGAAGCTACTGAATTTCATTTAATCTCTTTCTTCATAACATCATTTGAAATATGTATATATTAATATGGCAAGTGAATTTATAGGAGAAATCAATGATATTATCATGTGTATATATTCCCCCCACCCTCTTAGTAACACTCTAATGTATCACAGTATCAGAGAAACACATCCTAGAGAAAATCCTGCTATTCTTCATGGAAAAATCCATGAATAGCATTACGCAAAAATTAATTTATGATAAATGTTTTAAATCTAGAACTCAGAATAGCTTATTTAAATGCCATCAGAAAAGAACACCTCACCCGTAGAAAGGAGTCTAGGGATCCATTCTCCATATATTCCACCACAATCATTACTGGTCTGCCTGCAAAGAGAGCAAGAGAACACACGAGAATTACAGCAATTACAGAAATATGTGCTGCAGTTAGAGATTTCCAGCTGTGGCAGCTAAATTATTTGTATTTTATTAATAGGAACTTCATTTTCCAACATGCTTCTATAAACACATTAAACATACACATTTCTCCATTTCTTTATAGCATGATTTCCTTTGAGTTCATAAAAAGAACACGGATTACAATATGAATTACTAAGTAATTAAGCATTTCCTTTTCTAAAGCCCTGCAATCACTTGTTCAGATTATGCTCTTTTTGTCCTGAGCTTTTCCTTAAAAGGCAATCAACAAGCTAAAGTCAGGGTTTAAGCAGTTACTGTAGCTGCTTTGGCAGTTGTGGTACTTCTCCTCCAGTGATGCAGTAATTATGGCTGAATTACTTTAGACCAGGCATTTCTGAAATATTCTTAAGGCAAAGCAGAAAGGAGAAATTCATGAATTCTCTTTAAGAAATTATAAACCATCAGTCATAGTCTACTTTTAAGGGCTTTTAAGTAGAAAAAGTCAGTAGATTGATGAATGCTACAAAGTTGGTGAGACCTGTAGTAGTTCTTGATCATCTCTTTATTGGACATAGATTAGATCAACAGAACAATGAAGGCAGTACATGAAAAATAAGTAACTCTGATTTCATAGTCTAGTGCAGAAGCTAAAATCAGAAACTGAACATCATTTATTTCTTTTTTATCATATCTATTTGCAATTGCTACAGTTCCCAATACACCTCTATTAGGTAGAATATTTGACATAAGTAACTGATTTGTTCCAAAGAAAAGAATCTATTTGTTCTGCTCAATTGCCCGATTTTAAAAGATAAAGTCACTTTAGGGAGGGAAAATGATATTTACCTGAAATAAACATGTATGACATATTTACTTTATACTTCTCGCTTCTCACTGGAATTTTTAGCAATTCAATCTGCACTGTGCACAGAGTTTTTCCTCATGAGCACAAAGAATATCTGAAAAGAAATTATGTGCACCAATGACGGAAATATTAGATCTCATATTGTAATTCATGTCCCTTTTATGAACCCAAAGCCTTGAGGGTTACAAAGGGTGACTGGAACAAATTAGTACAAAGTCTGCAAATACTAGATTTTACACTTGAATCTGTATTTTAAAGAAAGATGTGCTAAAGGTTAAATGTAGCAATAAAGTTCCCAATTTATCGTGCATAGAATTAGAACCCAAAGAAGTTTTCCATTTTGGCAAATTTCTATTATGTTCCTAAAAGTCATTAATTTCACCCAAATACAGATTAAAAAAAAACTATATCAGAAAATATTGAGGTCAAATGAACTGTCAGCCCTACTGTAGGCAGGGATCTAGAAGATCCGGGTTTTCAATCTGAAAGTTTGTCATGAAATCTTTTATTTGGCCATGGGTTTCAGAGAGCTTGGAGACAGGAGCTTGATGCAAATGCTTGGTTAGCAAGGTAGGGAAAAATAAAAATTATGAGTCCACTCTTCCAGTTTGAATGATAATGGATTATGGATGTTAAGGGGAAAATTTGGGTTATTTCAATGACTGCCCAGGTTCTTTCATAATCACACCTTTTCAATCTATCTTGACCATTGCTGTCAGAGAAACATACTTAGTTTTCTAAAAATATATTTTAAAATATATTTAAAAAAACCCTGACATTCCCTAGGAATACTATTATTATCCCTGTTACACAGATAGAGAAATTGAGGCATAGTAAATTAAACTACTTGCCCCAAATCAAATAGCTACTAAGTGGCTGTATCAAGCAGTCTGTCTCAGAGTTTAAGCTCTTAACCTTTATGCCAAAGGTGCCTCTCAGAGATGATTTATAAGATCAGAACTGTGAGACCCATGCTGTTAGGCAATCCTCTCCAGTGATGGACCTCTTCTCTCCTAACTAACCTTATCATCTACTGCCTCATCAACTGTCATTATCACCTATACTTATTCAATCCTGTCTCCTTCTGCCTTTCCTTTTGGTATTCCCCTGCCCGGATTATCTCACAACTTGCTTCTTTCCCTAATCACACTCACATCTCCCTAGAATTTATACACTGCACCTCCTCCATGAAAGTCTCCCACAGCCATTTCCTATGGTTGCACTCCCATCACATCTATTGTCTGCATTATGAAATGTGTGTCTGGTTTTGTATTAGGTTGTTTTTTTCCCTCATCTTCCCACAGATGCTTTGTATCCCCATTCACTGGGTTTCTCAAGGTCATCTCCCATAGAGCTGAGCAGAGTAGGTGCTTCATAGAAACAAGTTGATTTTTCTCATCAGTTTCACAATTCCTAAGAGAGTAACACTGAAGTACTTCAGCAAGATTCTAATCTATGTGAATACTTTGAAATTAGTGCTATCTGTATCTCCTTGGGAGATACTTTATACAATCTTAAAATTCATCAGTGACAAGTTTCATCTTCTCATTGAAGATAATAAAGAGTCAAATGAAGACTCCCCCCCCCCCCCCCGTTTCTTGTAAATTAAAACTTTCACACCTGAGCTCTGAGTCTTTTGTATTTTGTTCAGTAGCATCATTTGAAAGCAAGTGTTATTAAACTAAGAAGTTGTTATTTTTGGAATATCACTGGTATCTAACCTGTAATTTGTTTCCTAGTGGTTTTCTACAGGGAAGTTAGATACGCTGTGAAGATTACAAGCTTACAGTCCATGATTACATTTTATAATCAAGAAAGTAGATAAGTATGAGGGAAATTATGAAAGGATGATATTCTTCAAATATGTGGTTAGGTGTGAGAAGTCTATTGGTAACAGTGCTTTTTCTGCATTATTTTTAAATATGTAAAAATTATATATTGCATTTTTGCTCTTAGAAAATACATTTGGATGTGATTCTCTTTTTTTTTTATATTTTCAAAATATTTCAGCTTATTTCCATTTTTACTGTTTTAGCCAGTTACCCTAAGTGCCTCATGTCACAGGATTCGCTTAGTATTTGCATTGTACTGGAATCAACGGACAGGCTCCAGGATTCTTAAATGTTAGTCAAGTCTCAAAATCCCCAGATCTTTTTTAGAAGCCTCATCAGTTGAAGAGATCTTCAAAAATACTTTTACAAGTCACACAAAAAGTGAAGTTCTTTGGTTTTCCTTCATGAATAGCCCAGAAATTGATATGGATATTTTAAACTGCATTAGAATCAAGATTCGATAAGAAATCACTTATATTCTGAACGCAACGGATCACAAAATGCCATATCATCTTTTTCTGTTATAGAGAACAATAATTTTCTTTAACTGGGACGTTTATAGGCTATTAACAAATGAATCTTTTTCAAATTTGCAGCTTCTCAATACTTATGATGATTTTGATATAGGTATTGAGAAACCAGATAATGATAAGGCTATTCTTGTGTTGTTGTTAAAGGAAACAAAAGAGAGGTATTCTTTAAATGTTCCAGGGAAATTCTGGGGAAAATATTTTGTGAGTGAAACAGTTGCCCACCTTTTTTTGGCCTCAGAGAAGACTCTGAAAGGAGATGACAGACTCAACATTTTCACGTAAGTAATGAGTTTGTGCTGGATGTAGTGTTTTGTATCAGTTTGGCAATTTCTAATGTGTAGTCAGTAATATCAAGAATCCAAACAAATCTCAACAACCCCAAAACTCTATCACAGATTTAAATCAATCTAGTTTATTTAATGTTATAACACGTCTATATTTTGTCTAATAGGTAACAAAATTTATGGTAATAATTTGGATTGACAGGTTGCCTGTATTTTCTTCCTCCCAAGTTGTAATTCAGGACTTTTTGAGCCAGTTATTTAATTTATTTCTACTCCCTGTTTCTGCTGTACTGATAGTGAACTATAATTATAATCTCAAATGGATTTCATAATAAATGAAATAGTTTTCTTATCCCTCTAAGGCATTCAAGAGATATGGATGACACAAATTTGAACAAATTTATATATTAAATAATTATTTTGATTCACAAGAACTAAAATTGGAGGATTGTTTTCCTCTTAACACTGTTGCCTGATGATTATCAGATCACGTCCCAAATGAATCTTATTCTCAGTGAATTCAAATACAAACTTAAAAAGATTTCCCTTGAACCTTCTTTTCCTCCTCTATTTCTGTTTTGGTTAAGACACCACCATCCATCTAATTACCCAGGTTTGAAACTCTATTGTAATATTGGATTTCCCACTTAATCAAACCCTTATTAGTCCATAAGTTGTTAAGTGGTGCTGATTCTATACAAAACCTATTAACACTGTCCACATTCTGCCTTTGTTTTCTCTTGACGTATTACAGTAATCATTTACTGGTTGTACCTGTTAATGCTTGTATAATCATTATTTTAAACATTCAGTGATATAGCAAATATACATATTTAAATGCCTACTATGCATCAAGTACTCTTCTGGTTTCTGGAGAAACATCCTCAATCAATACAAGATCCTGCTCTCATGGAGTGTATAGTGGAAAGGGGACTAGAAATAAGTAAACAATTACTATAAAGGACTAATGTCTCATCCCTCCTTTAAAGGCTGCTTTACATATTGTATTGTTTTCTTCAGGATTAAGGTCTAAACTGCTTGGCAATTACATTCCTTCACAATCTTTCCTCTACCTTTGTTTCCATTGTCATCTTTTACAGCCCCAGTTCCCCACCTCCTGTTTTTCAGATTCTCAAGGGGACTCATAATTCCCTAAGTACGACTTTACTTGGACCTTCCTCTTCTCTTTGGAAGACTGCTTTCTCACTGTCTTCATTTGGTAAAATCATATACTTACATATAAAAAAAGGAACTTAAATACCGTCTCCACCGGTCAATTCTCCCGTGAATCACTTTTTGTTTTAGGATGACTTGATGGTTTACTTTTTCTTCCATTTACATCTTAAACAATTGTATAACACTTATTAGGTATGGCATTGATACTAACTACAAAGGTGTCTGCCTTCCACTCTAAAATGCTGCTGAGGTCAGGACTGGTGCTTAATGCTTCTCTGTAAGTTCACTAGCTACATATAGCACAGAATGAGGCACAGAGGAGGTACTCAATTTAATTTTTTTTGACTGGAATGCCAGAAGGAACACACAAATAAAGATGTTTTCTAAGGCTAATTCTAGCCCTAGAGCAGAGTTACTGAAAAAGGAGAAGGGCAAATCAATAGACTTTAATCCTAAATTACTTGTAGTATAAAATATATGGTTTTGAGGAAAAAAAACAATTCCAATTCTAGCTATGCTACCTGCATGATCTTGGGCAAGTTATTTTAGCTCTTTCAGTTTTTGCATCTATAAAATGAGGATAATATTACATACTATATGTGATTTTTCAAAGGAGTAGATGAAAAAACGTATAATTGACACAGAGTCTGGCAATAGTTGTCGTTCAAAAATGTTGGTGAACCTTTGCTTTCTTTCCCTTTTGGGCGTAGTTATCTGCTTCCCCTTTCTTATTACAATTGTTCACTATGTAGAAAAAAATAGTTTTATAAAAATGGATCATTTCCATATTTTATTGTACTTTGGCATTGACATAAAGATTCTTTTATATCTTATGGCAAAGTAAAAATAACTGCTATTTACATGTTTTATATGATACAGTTAATTCCTGTTTTTTTTTTTTAATTTTTTATTTATTTATTTATATTTATTTTTGGCTGTGTTGGGTCTTCGTTTCTGTGCAAGGGCTTTTCTCTAGTTGCGGCAAGCGGGGGCCACTCTTCATCGCGGTGCACGGGCCTCTCACCATCGCGGCCTCTCTTGTTGTGGAGCACAGGCTCCAGACGCGCAGGCTCAGCAATTGTGGCTCACGGGCTTAGTTGCTCCGCGGCATGTGGGATCTTCCCAGACCAGGGCTCGAACCCGTGTCCCCTGCATTGGCAGGCAGATTCTCAACCACTGCACCACCAGGGAAGCCCCAATTCCTGGTTTTATCTATGAAATCCTTGTGTCCCAGGCAAACTGGGATGGTTTATTACCTTACGCCTTGTGTGCTCAGCACAGTGCAGTGAGAAGATGTGGGATTAGAGTCAGATAGCATGCTATTGAAGACTCTTCCACTTTGGGCAAGCGACCTTTCATAACTCACTGACCTCACTGCTTCAGTCTCCCCATTTGTACACTATATACATTCCTCATTTGTATATTTTTACATAATAATAATACCTCCTCCATCTCATGAAATAGATTAAGTCACTGTGGAGGAGGTGTTAATCCACCTTCTCCATCGAGTGAGGTGTGGGATTAAGTGAGATAATGAGTTTACAACACAGAGAATAGTACCTGATACTATAAACATCAAACCATCCAATAACAGCTTAAAGAACGAATGAGTAAATGTGAGTATTATATCTTACCTTACTGACTAGATGTTGAATCCTAAGCTAAGAAGTATTTTTCAGAGTGAAGAAGGTTCACTACTGAAAATGACTAAGATCAATATATTTAGGAATTTTCCTGTCTCAAAGGTCCACTTAAATTCTTTACACCTGAAATCAACAGGCTTGAAGTTGCTTTAAAGAACAAGATGGTTTCTCCTAGAGTAAAATAATCAAAACGGGTATTTTCTTACTTTAAATACCATACTATAATATAGAGTTTCTTAGAAATAGCTTCTGTAGGAAGTAGATTCTTATTCTTATCTAAAAAGCCATCTTGTGTCTTCTGTACTCTATTTACAGATTTGGACCTCTACCAATATACCTTAGGTTACTCTGGAATTGATTTTAACCTTAGAACTATTTGAAACCCCTAAATCTATATAATATTTATTGTTAATTTGGTTCCATGCTTTCTCTTAATTTCTTTATTTTGCTTCTTAAATTCAGAAGTGAGCCAAATAACCTTGGATTAATGCTGAAGAATAATTATTTTATTCTGTGATAAAACAGTCGAGCAGAAATTAGGAGGGTTGATTTGCATTTATGAAAACAGTGGCGCTTCTAGATTTGTTTTAGAGTAAATCTAAGATGTGAGGCTAAAGAAATGAAACATAATTTTCCTGACAGTTCCAGAAAGCAGTGGCATACGTCTGTACCAATTAACTTCAGTAATATTCAGTACTGTCCTTTTTCTACTGGAAATTACATATGGGCAGAAAGATTTCTCCTTAACTAGAAGTGTCTTGTTGGCAATGAAAGTTACTGCCAAAGATGCTTGATGTTAGACTGTGGTTTTCAACATAAGACACTAACCATATTGCAAAATTTTAATAACATATGAGTTTTTAAGAATGGCTTTCTTGATTTTTTACTACATCCACATGTATAAAAGTCATATGTGATAATGATCAAATTAAAAGCACATGTCTTGAAATTAGTTGATTTATGACTTTTAGATTTCCAGTTATTATGAAAGAAATAATTGATTATACAATAATCTATAGTTTAATTACCACTAGGTAGCAATGAATAATGAACATATCAGAGAATCCTCATGACTTGAAATACTCTGAAATGTTCAAAACATAAACATGAAACAGGAAATATGTGCTAAGTTTTTCAAAACCACATTAAACCGCATGTCAAATAATTTTATGCCACTTTTGTTCTTGGTTTCTATCTGTACAAAGTTTTTGTGTGGGTAATTAAAAAATAGATCCTACATCTAAATCAGCACATATGTAATAATAACTGACTTAAAAAATAAGTTTTTCAGTGTGCCAGGCATTGTTCTAAGGGCTTTACATGTGCTAACTCATTTAATCCTCACACCAACCCCTGTGGTGAGTATAGTCACTAGTTCAATTTAACAGATAAGATTATGGATGTACTGAGGGTTTAAGGAACTTGTCCAAGGATACACACTGGGCAATTGGCAGAGCCAGCGCTTGAAGCCAGGCAATCTGGCTCCAGAGTCTGAATGCTTGTCCATCTTGTCATACCCCCAGATAATACTTGGGTCTCCATTAGTAATTTAGAGTACATGAAGCATTACCCCAAATCTCTGTGTCTCATCTTAGAAACACATCTTGGAAAGTCATTATGGACTGGGCATTGTGTTGCTGCCAAAGATGTTTTGTCCTTGAGAAGTTCTAGGATTTTAAAGCTCCATAAAGCCTTATGATAATCTATATAAACAGGAAATGTGTGCTAAGGAAACTTGCTGGAACAGCCTTTAGATTTTGCTTTCTCCATCTCTTAAACATCAGTTTATGATAATGACCTTAAGTTTCCTATACAAAGGAATGTTTTCAGAAAGAGTCCTGAAGCTTTGGGAAGAAAGTGTCATATTTTCCAATAGTGTTTCAAATGTTGTGCTTTACTCCTGGCTTCAAAAGTGTGCTGTGATTACATAAACGATCAAATATTCAGCCTTTTGGTCTTTTGTATTATTCACTAATCAAAAGAAAATCAACAGAAAATTTAAAAATCAAACAAACCTCTGGACAGGGTATATTTAATCCTAACTGCATAGGTTATTTATGGTGAGATTTTAATTATAATGGAGAAAACATTGTTAAATGAATCATACATATGATGTAAATTAAACTACCAACTATTCTTTTCCCCGCCCCCCAGGAAAGTTACTACTTATTTTTGAATCTTTTCTGCAATTCTTACAAAGGATTTAACTTTTTTTTTAATGTTCAATTTTGCTAAATATACTTTTTTTTTTTTTTTTTTTTTTTTTTTTATTTTATGTATGTATGTATGTATGGCTTTGTTGGGTCTTCGTTTCTGTGCGAGGGCTTCCTCCAGTCGCGGCGAGCGGGGGCCACTCTTCATCGCGGTGCGCGGGCCTCTCACCATCGCGGCCTCTCCTGTTGCGGAGCACAGGCTCCAGACGCGCAGGCTCAGTAATTGTGGCTCACGGGCCCAGTCGCTCCACGGCATGTGGGATCTTCCCAGACCAGGGCTCGAACCCGTGTCCCCTGCATTGGCAGGCAGACTCTCAACCACTGCGCCACCAGGGAAGCCCTAAATATACTTTCTGTAAGACCTCTGTGAATAGAACTATGAAAAGTTAACATTGTGCCACAGGGCAACTTCCACTGTGCTTTGTCCTACAATGCAGAAGAATGAATGCTGAGATGAGATGTGTTTTACAATAGGTATGGTCTTTCCCCGCCCTTCTTATGTTCTTAAGTGGCCCCGCAGCCCAGGAGGGCAAGCATGCTGCCCTATGAAAGAGCAAGAAGCATTTAAGCAGCTCAGTTTCTTATCATGTTTTCCAGTAAGGTGAAAACACACCAACACAACAATTCCAACCAACACAAAGATTAAATACTGACTCACATGGAGACTAAGCTTTAGCAAGCTGTGTAAAGTTTTTCAGAATTTTTCTTTGGGAGAAGAAAATGACTCCTGGATGAATCTTTTGAAAGTGTTGATAGTTTCTTTGAATAGGACCAAAATTGATGGTATAATTTGTAATAAGAAAACATGAATGTCCCTAGCGGGTAGATATATGTTCTCAACTGAGAATTTAAATTGCCATATAAATAAGTCTGGATTTTTAAGATTCAAACTTACTGAAATGATCTTTAGGTAAAAGAAACATTTATGCTAATAAGAAAGAAGAGCGAAAGTCAAAGGCTAAAACTATTTACGGAATCTGAAAATAGGAAAGTAAAAAGAACTAGTAAAAAGAATCTGGAGATTACTTAAAGGCTCTTTTAAGATTTTTCATGTCTTTCTGGTAGGAAAAAAATAGAAATTCTCTGTAAATGTTTGAGAGCTTGATATCAAATGCATCCTGCTGCTTTGTTTCTTTTTTTCTTTTAAATGCACGGTCAGTCTTACAGAAAGATGCTGCTGTTCACGATGTCTTAAAACATAACTTTATATATAGAACACTGAGTTTTTAATAATCTGAAATTCTTCACTGATGGACTTCAGGGTGTCCAGAGACCTCCTGAAATTGTATACAAACATTTATTTATATGATTGTATGTCCATTTTCTTGGAAAAGAGAGTCTATGTTATTTTTGGCCAAGAAACAAAGTATAATCGATAAGGAATCTGAGTCTATGACCTGTACCACAACATCACGACCGTCGGTCAGTCCATAGGAGCCCTTAAACTCATAGACCCTGCAACAGATTAAAGTTTTTATAAACTGAATGATGCTTGAAGGTTCAAATTACACCTTCATTTTGTATGTGTTCCCATCCTGACTTTTCTTTTTCCAAATGATATCTTCAAGTTGTCTCAAATTTAGGTTTTAAATCATTTTCTAACCTTTTGTGTATTTCTCCTCAAGTAAACCAAAGAACCACAAGGTGACGTGCATGCTCTTTGGAATTCACTGACTTTTAAGCAACAGAGGAAGCAGATTGAACACCATCTTAACATTATCTGGCTAGCCCTCCTTGCACTGGTTTTCGAATCTACCAATATATGCCCAAAAGTGTTTTTAAGTAACTTTAACCTAGCAATAACGTGTCGCAAATACTTTAAGGGGGTTGTTTATGGGTGTATAACTAGAAATACAGTCACTCATGTCACCTTCCTTGTGCTTCTGTTGGCTGGGTGTGTTCCCTTTGTCATTTTATCAGTGACCGTCTCTTCTCTGTGCCTTTCCTCAGGCCTGAAATAGAATAATCTTGGGTTCCTGTCTGACCCTGCTTCAGAGTCCCTAGCCTAGTTTTCAAATAGTTGCAGTTTACAGGATTTCCTTCTGAAGTCTGCAGCTGAACAAACTTTCAAGGAGAAGAGTTCTCCAGGAGACACAACTGTGCAGATGAGTATCGGGTAGGGCTTACTGGGGCTTGAAATCACACAAATGGCAAGGAATAAAGAAACCAGGAGTTAAGAATTGAGATGAAGGTTTCTCTTTTCACCACAGTTTACATTTTGAATCATTTATTCAGGATCTTACTTCGCACATTTAATCCAGTTTATCCTATTCCTATTATAATTAGCTTTTGGTTTAAGCAGGTACACACAAAAACACTCATTTACACACATCTTACTCAGGGTAATTGGCAACATTTTCAGCTGCAGAAATATATAAAATATACACCCTTCAATTAAAGAAGAGTCTTTTTTTTTCCCTGAAGACCTCTTACTTAAAAAGTAAACCACAATCTTATCTTTTATGTATATTTATTACAACAGTATTTGTTAAAGATAAAATAAAGCAAATTGCCATATATACTACAGAAAAATATAAAAAGAATAATCATCCTCAGGAGAACTTTAGCAAGCAGAACTGTTGTCAAAAGTGATTAATTTTGAAACGTCCAATTGTAGATTGAAAACAAAGTTACTGACTTTTCTTTTAGGATGCCTGAACATACAAAGAAATGAAATGGTTTACTTTGATTTTTCTGAACTGCAGTTTGATTGTATTTAAAAGGTATATACTTTTCCACTGTTGATTTCCCTTGGCACACCGAATTCATGTCAGTTTTCCTTAACTCATTGTATATTCCTTCAAAGTCTGCCATCCAGTCTTATGTATTTGCATTACCGCTTTTCTGCAGTCCTCTATATGCATCAAGATCTGATAATATTATACTCACAAGATCCTAGATTCTCTGCAGCTTCAACCTTATTTATTTTTCCTGGCTTATTTCTAATATCTAAACTATATGCCTTCTCAGTAAAAAATTTTTCTGACTGGATAATAGTGCATGCAATATTTGCCCAGACTCCATATCAGATAGGATTTCACATGAAATATGGAAAGGAAAATACTGATAATCATTGTTAATAGACTTTGAAGACATTTTAATATTGGCTTAGCACTGTAACTCCTTTGCTATAGAAATGGTCTAGTTGGATCTGTTACTCGTTTATACAAAACTGGATTGTGAATTCATATCTTAACATTACTAGTCAGGGGGACAGTAGTGAGGATATGAAAAAGTCTGGCTACTTGAGTATAAGGTTCATTCAAATCTCTTTGCAAAGGTAAAAATAAATAAATAATATTAAACATTACTATTAATCATATACCTAGTAATTGCAAATCTGATTTTTGAGTCCCCATGTGTTCACATTTATTTTTTAAACTGATTCAGAGTAAGCAGTGAGGAAGTCTCACAAAATTGACAAAGCAAGAAGGTGAAGAGAGCTATTTACCCCATCTTTGCCATTTACCTTGAACCTCACACATGGCATGCAACAGAGAGCAGCTCAGGTAAAAATGTCAAAGAGGTGTTTTATATATAGCATTATATTTAAAGCATAGGTAGACAAACCAAGATGGTGTTTCAGAAGAACATCCCCTCAACAATTAAAGAGCTTCCAAGACTAACCACAAAGGAAGTATTAGGAAGACCTTCAACATTGATTTTTATTTTTAGAATTTATCTATTTCTATATCCCACATGCTGCCTGTTTCCTATGTTTTCTCTTTTGTAGGCTTTGGTTATAATTGAAAAAGCTTCTTACTTTAAGGCATATATCTGAGTTTGGCCTAGAATCTAATCTATACATATGAATTACTTCAGTAATGAAAAATATTATCAAGTCTTCCACAACTGACAGAAAACTGCTAGAAAAATGTAAGGTAGAATTTTTGATATAATCATATTCAACCTAAGATGTTACTTTCTGAGTATAATGAATATGCTTTTATATTTTATAAATAAGTCTAGCTTTCAAGACACATTGTAATGTTTGGATCTTATGTAAATTTAAGGTATCACATGATGTCAGATAGTTATTGCTGTGAAGTAACAGGGAAGACTGGACCAGTGCAACTTCCATATATTATTACACCATCATTATCAGTGCATAATTCTGTTTCTCAATGCCTTTATTACTCTGATATTCTTTGTTTATGGTAAGCATATAAGGCACTAAATGTGTAAAGGCAAAGGTGTCATAAGTCATCAGTCTAAGACCCTATATATAATCAATACTCTATGGCATATAAAATGTTCTACCCACTTTCTTTTTTTTTTTTTTTTTTTTAATTTTTTTTAAATTTATTTATTTATGGCTGTGTTGGGTCTTCATTTCTGTGCGAGGGCTTTCTCTAGTTGTGGCAAGTGGTGGCCACTCTTCATCGCGGTGCGCGGGCCTCTCACTGTCGCGGCCTCTCTTGTTGCGGAGCACAGGCTCCAGACGCGCAGGCTCAGTAGTTGTGGCTCACGGGCCCAGTTGCTCCACGGCATGTGGGATCTTCCCAGACCAGGGCTCGAACCCGTGTCTCCCGCATTAGCAGGCAGATTCTCAACCACTGCGCCACCAGGGAAGCACCTACCCACTTTCAAATACTGTTTGATTATAGAAATAAATCAAAGAAATAACTAGATGGAGCAAAGAGAGCAAGCTTATTTTAGGGTATATACCTGATAACATATTTCCAAGAGGGACATTAATTCTTTTCAAGGAAGTAGAATTTGATTTTAATAGGGAAGAATACAGTGGAGAAGAGTTTGATTCAAAAAATATAATTTCACTTATATCTTTCTAATTTCTCCTTTCTTTCTCCATCCTCTTTGCTTCTCTCAGCTCCCCTCCCTACTCTTCCTGCCTTCTCTCTCCCGAGATTTTCCTACTTCCTTGGATGACTACTATTTGAAAAGCATTGCAATAAATATATGAATATACTTGCTATTCAACTTTCAGCCAATTATTTCCTGATATTTTTCTCTATTTGAAACTAAGAATAATAACCCTTTACTATGACCTTTCTAGAAATGTGAAAGGTCATATAAATAACTGACAACCATTACATAAATACTGATTTCAGGCTTGTCGGCTTTCTGGTTCTCATGATTCAGTGATTCTCTTATTATTGCAGTTAGTGTAAAAATACATACTGCAAAAATATTGCTCCTTGATAGCACAGTGTGACATGAATGCAAAGAAACTATTTTATATAAGACATAATCATGTATCTCATTTAAATTTGATTAAAGAAGTAACTGGGAACTAAATTAGTACCATCATTAGAACAGATTTTGTGATTCCTTGAATGACATAGCAAATGTCTTATGAGACCCTAAAAGTACTGTAACATATAAACAATTGGTAGAAAGCAAATTAATTTCTGCCCAGTAGGCATCAACCTTTGGCCAGCTTTTAAAGGTACCATGATACAGGTCAAGGAAGGAAGTGCTCTCTGCCCTCAAATTGATGTCCTAAACCTGAAGAGTCACTCAGCTATTAGGTGGCAAAGAAATAATTTAGGGTTCTTTTTTTTTTAATATGAAATAATAAAAACTTCTCATATCATTGCTTCGTTCCTCTTTATACAAAATATAAAGAGAATTCTTGGGAAATAAGCTACAGTTGAATGGAAGAGGATAAAAATTACCTTAGAAATCATAGCAGTGATTACTGAAAAGTACCAGAGAAAGTGTACAGGGATCACTTATCAAAGTGATACAAGCCAGAAAAAGTGAGTTGAGTTAATTTCAGTTTGAGGGAACAAGTTTAGATCTATACATTTTTTATGAAACAATTGTTTTACACCTGATTTGTATTTAAGTCATGGAAACTGAACTGGGTTTTCTCTCCCATGAAGGTTGGAGGCAAATCTGGCTTAAAGCCTAGAAGAAGAGGGCGCTAGATGTTCTTTTAGATCCCTCTCTGGAAAGTTGTTTTTTGTCTGTGTTATAGAAACACCATCTTACTTCTATCAGGCTCAGTGGCTAAATGACAAGGTTGTCATTTTTACCAGTGATGTTGAATAATTCAAGTCACTACTGATTTGTAATGTCATTTCTGCCAAACATACCTAAATCTACCAAGATTTGTCATTAAGAGTTAAGTTTGTCATTAAACTACAAATCGTCTGTTCATCTCTTCAACTCCAGTCACTGAAATATTAATAGACATGAATGCTATATTTTTATATTTGCAGTTAACTCTGAGAGCTCAGTTTATATAGATTTTTATTTCCAATTTTTTGCAACACCACCATCACTACTACCACCAACAATAAAATTCGTGTGCAACTGATACCACTTTTTTTCTAGGGAGAAAAAAGGTGGCATAACACTCATTAGAATTAAAATTGCTAATTTTTATTTCATATAATTTTGGTTCCTACTTATCAGTGGCATTGCTGGCTACAAAGTCTCCAACCACTTTAGTAATTATCCAACGATAAAACCAAATGACACTAAAGCATATTTATGGTTGTTACTTTTTGTATGTTATAACTAAGTAGGCAAGGGTAACTGAAAGGCAAAAGAAAAATGTCAGTGTAATAATTTTAGGCTTTGATGGAATAATTTTGCTAAGAAAAACAAGAAATGTGCATGATGGGATTTTGTTTCCATTGTATTTCTTAGTTTTTCAAATGTTTCCATTATTCTGCTGTCTGGGCCAGCCCTCCTGAAAATATTGGTGTCATTACCACAATTTGTAGCATAAGTATTAACTGTGATAAGAAACACAAGAATTATGATAAAAACTCCAAGAATTAATATCCTAATTCCATCTTGCTAAACACATATAAAATATAAACTGGATTTGCATGTCTCAGGTACCAGGGAGGAAGGCAGCTGGATATTTTACAAAATGACAAGAGTAAACTAATTTATGATTATAATAATACCAAGGATAATATACAAAGTGATTTACTAAACTTTGAAATTTCATTTTAAAATGCTCAATATCCTATATTTTGTTTTTCCTCATTGATAAAATATGGCTTTGGTCAGATTGATATTTTTAGGGAAAACTGCATGTTAATTTTCTTTCTCAAAAATTTCTTCCAAATTTGCTACTTTCTGGCCTTTTTTCAAATCATTTTTTCTTTAGTGAAATGGAACTTTAAATCTCTGTAAACTTACTCAGATATAAAATTACTTTTTCAGTTAATAACACTCAGTTTTAAATTCTTTTTTCTAGCCAGTTCCAAGTGGTAAAGTGGCTTAAATTCATCCCTGTTTTATTCTTGAGTTACGAATTTGGGACCTGGTCTCTAGTTTTTATTTATGAAAAAACTTTCCTAGAAGAGGCAGCACTATGCCAATTGGGTGCTCAGTTTACAGATCTTTCTTCTACTTCCTTTATATTATTTTCAGAGCATTAGGTATCACAAATGTGGTTCCTGCATTTTAAAAAGTCGCTTGCATTTCTGTTCAACAATATATTTTAGAAATATTTATTTTTGTATTGTTCTGTCAATTGTAAGCACAGTCCTACTGCTGTATACGGTGGCAGAAAACTTCACCTGAAATACCTACCAGCAGGAATCCTGGGGGGCAAAGATCCTCTCCCTGGCACTGGATGCGGGGCCTGGAGGCTATTTAAAAACCCTGCCCTCAGGAAGCTGGGGCAAAACGTTTCCACCCCAATGGCCGGGAAGGATCCTTTTAAGAGATAAAAATTGACGTTAATCAAAAAGTATTCTTTGTGGAAAAGTTGTTGATCATTTAATTGGAACAAACCTATAATCATCAAAGAAATCAAATCTTACAAGGAAGCTATGAAATTAAAAGGAATGGAATGCATTTTTATTCACAAATTTAAGAAATAAACCTAGTTTTTTGAAAAGAAAGTTACTCTTAACTAGTTACAATTAAAGAGGGTTTAGAAGCATCAGAATGCTAAGATGAAATTTCTAAATCTACATTTGACAGAATATATACAGAATTCATCTCTACATGAGCTAAAGATATCCAGAAAATAGCCACGATAGGATCTGGGATTTGTGCTGCACTAGAAAGAGCAGTGATTTACTTTAGGTGCATCAGTAAGAGAGCTTAAAATGAGGAAAGCTTCTATACCATACAGTAATTACACATGTTTTTGAAATAGTGGTAAGAAAAACAACATACACATTTCTTAATTTGCTTCACTTTTCTATTAGGGACAAGACATGAGAGTTTGCAAAGGTAGAACCACATGCTTTTTCATTTTTAAGAAGGCTATTGAGAGAGAAGCAAAAAAAAAAAAAGGTAAACTACTTGGATGTTTATCCATAAAATAATATAGTGAATCACAGAATAAAAGAATATGAGAGCTGAAAAGGACTTTAGAGGTCATCCAGTCAAAAAATCCATGTTTTACAGACCAGCAAACTGAGTGGGGGAAGTGATATCACATAGCTGGTGGACTCCCAGGACAAAGTCTTTCCACTATAGATTAAAAATAAATGAGTCATTTCCTATATGGGAGATTGAGATCCCCTGAATATGAGTTAGAAACTTAGTACTTTGGAATAGTGGCATTACATTATCTTTCAAGGCATTACATTATCTTTCAAGGTATTACATTATCTCTCAATGACCTGAAAGATACTAAAATCATTCAGAAGAAAATGTAATATACATGCAACATTAGTGCATGGGCAGCACTGGTAATTGATATAGTATATCTAAGTTTAAATCACAATAATACCTTTAAAGCAAGTTACACTGATAGTTGTAAGAAATGCATCTCATTCGAGACCTCTGAAACCCCCCATCAGGCACAGCAGTTTTCATATGTAGAGACCCAGTTCAAATTTAGCAAGTCCTGTATTTTTGAAAAGACTTTGCTCTGTTCTTTGACACAAATTTTGCACCTAAAATAAGTTAAAATTTGATTTTTCTTTAACTTTGACCAGGACTAAAGGGAGGTGGTATACCATACTGTCTATATCTTGCTTCTATGGAGAAAGTTGTTGCTAAAGAAAAAGCATTTATTAGATCTTTAGAGATGTTTTTATGAAAGAGCAAGGTTACAATGAATGTTTTCATGGGTGAGGCCTATATATTGTGCCCTGGATTAAAGAAAGCATAGAAAGAGTGTCTTATACTGTGAATAAACTGGTTTTGTTGTGTATTTTATGGGGTTTTAGTAAAATGGCCCAGCAGAGCTGGAGTCCCTTAAACATTCAGAGGTGTGGCAAAAATGCCAAATGTAAGCCAGAAAGTGCTCTGAGGTAACTTTCCATGAACAGTGAAATTAATTACTCTTTTGTTACTACACGGGATATTTATCACTGAGCATAAAGTTACCATAAGCCTGTGTGCGGTGTTGCCCACGCGAGGCATTTCCCGCACTGCAATGTTTCATCATCATCTGCGAAAACACTCGTCAACGTAAGGAGCTTCACTGAATACCACGTGGAGATAATTATATATTTATAAAGCATTCTTATTTAAAGTTACAAAAGAAATGGGGATTTTACAACAGGAAAAATAATTACAAGAAATTCAGATTTTATTACATGCTGTGAAAACCAAAAATGATCCAATTTTAGCTGTGGATTTATTGAAGTCAAGTAATCAGAAGCCTGGTTCAAGAACACTAGATTATAAAGAAAAAGAATATCATCATCATGAACAGGAAAGTAAAAGGGACATAAATGTAATCATCTTAAAGGAAATCTGAAGGAAAACAAAAGCATGTAGAGCGGTGACTCTAGATAATGTTTATCTGCTTCACATTTAGAGCTTTTTATCTGAGTTTTTGCTATTTTTGCCAACATTATTCAAAACTGTTAACTTAGAAAAGATGTCCATTATTTTAACTCCTTGAAAGAAACTAAATACAAATATTATTTTATTGCTACAATTACACTGATTACTACTTTTGTTGTTGTGATGGCCTGTCATCTTTAATAGCAGCTTTCATTTTCCTAAACTTGCTGCATCATTCATAATGGCTTTGTTACGTTTCTTTACTGTGGGTTAAAAGGTCTTTCATTTATTGTGGCATCTCTTCCTTAAGTAACGGTCATTTTTTATATCTGAAACAAAGAGAAAAGCTGGTGCGCATGAATATATATTCCATTGAGATATCACATTATGTGATAATAACGCCTTATCAGTTTTCTTCTTAAGGTCAGCCATGTCAATAGAGATTGCAGAAAACACTACAGCTCTACGTTTTCACAGTTCAATCAGGAAAACTGAAGTTATTCTTTGTTATAATTCCCTTATCTCTTAATTCACAAGAAATTAAGTTCACAAACCTTTTGGAATTTGATATGAAATAATTTTAGTCTGATTTGCTCTATTGCTTAAGTTGCTGACCCCATCTGACTGGGTTTTTTTTAAGTAATGGTGGAATTTATTAATCAATTACATTGTAGCTGAATAATAAACAATGTCTACTGTCTATACCAGGATAAATATAAATTTCCACGAGTATTTTGATTTTAGTTACTTTCAATAGGCTAAGTATTTGTTAATACAAATTAGATTTTTATGTGATGAGAGTATTCCTCTAGCCATTACAAGTTTGAAATGTAAAATGTGTCACTTCATACATGCTTTTCTAAATCTCAAATTCTTGAGTTTCCAATTTGTTAGTGATCTTGAGTTGCGGGTTAAAGAGAGACCAACATGTGACATTAGCATTATACTGCCTGTAATATAGAGTTACCAGATCACTGGGTGTTCTATATTTTTACTTGCTAAACCTGGTAACCCTACTCTAATATAATTTCAAACACTTATGGATACCAGATGGATAAGAGACACTATTAACTACTGGTGTAAGGTAAGATTAACATAAGTCACTGGCTGCAGGGGTTGGTGATTTATGTCTTTCATTAACTCAGTGGTTCTCAATGCATTTAGGGAGCCTTGCACATTATGACTGTGGGAAGACATCACTGGTGTTTAGTGGGTGGGGGTCAGGATGCATGCTGAAGGCATTGCAGTAAGTGGTATCCTGCCTGCACAAATGGAAATTCTCTCTCAAAATGCTGGTAGCACCCACTGAAAAACACTGTCCGAGAATAAAGAATCCTAAAAAAATGGTTGCTAATGAATAGGTCATATGATGAGGTAAAGAAACAGTGTGAAGAAGTTGGTGCAGCCTGTATTCTGACATTAATTAATGGAGGACTGATCACTCAGATCATCTGAGAATAATGTTGCCTGTAGAGTTAGCAGTTTTCAAAGAATTATAATAAAATATATTTAGCACAAACTCAATGAAAAGCAATCCCATTTTTCATTTGATATTGCAGCAATCTCTCTGAAATAACTTTATATTAGAAATTAGATATCATTAAGAATTTGTGTAAAAGATAACAAACTATGACCTTAAACTTTTTGTGCCTCAACTTTCTCCTCTGTGAAATGAAAGTAACTGACCCTACCTAACGGGGCTGTTTGTGAGGTTTAAATGTGAGTAAATTATCATAAATATAAGACAATACTATTAGCCCTAATGTTTTTTTAAAAAGAAACCACTTTAGGTGAGAAACAGAAATAAAGATTAATTAAATTTTCTAATGAAGAACTACCCCTCTCCCCCACACATACACATACCCCCAATAGAACAAATCCTTTTTTTGAAGATTACATATCAATAATTTAATTTTGATGCTGAAAAGTTTAATAAGGGCAGTATCCCTATAACATGAACTTTTGAGATTTGACTCCTTCAAATTGTTTCCATTAGGCTGTATTTTTGCAGATAACCATTTGATCTACGTATAGACAAAGAATGCATAGTCTTAATTCAAGACAAACAATTTAGAATTGGAAACTTAAAATACATGTACACATATGTGAGTATATTAAATAAATATAGTGTATGGAAACTCTGTCTTCAACTCCTAAATTGAGTTCTTTTTCAAGCACAATATGAAATGCAAGGATGATTTAATCTGATCTAAAAAGAGTAGATCACAAATAGTCACTGGGAACAATACTAAAAACAGGGATTTACACATAACATAACAAACCTGGCCCTAATATGTAGCATTTTATGTATATTGTGCCTATGTGTGGTGTGATTATTATTTGAAAGCAAGTATTGAAATAAACTGAACTTACAATCAGACCTAAATTGATAAAGTCTGTGTTATTAATATATAAATGAATATTATCTCAAAATATTTTAATTTCATTCCTTTAAATATATTTTGTGAGTGGCTTATAATAAATATAAAACTACAATAAATACAGTAAAATAGTAGATATATATGACATAAATTAGTATTCATATAGTAGAGATTTTGGGCTCAAAAATGTTTACTTACAGGGACAAGACCAAAAATTTGGAGAGCTAAGAATTGAGTATGTATACATTCAGAGTAGAGATCCTTTCTTCACCCTTAAGTATCCGGTATAGAGTTCTGTAACTGACACATAGCAGCCTCTCCATAACTGTGGGGTTTTGGTTAATGATGGTATCTCTGAGCTACAGTATGAATAATTTCAAAGTTCAGTGATAACATAGTCTGTTAAACCAAATGCTATGTCGAAGGGCTGTTTTTCCTGAGAAATGCTCACTTCTGAACCTTCAAAGATTCTCTACCTCTTTCCCTGTCTGTCTGTCTGCCTGCCTGCCTGTCTGTCTGTCTATCTATCTATCTATCTATCTATCTATCTATCTATCTATCTATCTATCATCTATCTATCTATCTATCTATCTATCTATCTATCTATCTATCATCTGTCGAATTTCAGCTGTCCCTTCTTTGTCAGATTGTTTGTGTTTCCCTCCACTCCTTGTGTATCTCATGTATGTGCCTCTTTCTTCTTCTGTTACAATAATTTATAGCATTACACATTCTTTCTTCCTCTGAGAGAAGTAAAAGAAAACCATAAGCTCATTAGTTTTGTTTGAACACATGCTTCCTAATTTTCTGTGATGGTGGATGAAGACTCAAACTCTAACAGTTACATCACCAGTGAAGAGGACCAGCAACCGTAAGAAGAGCTATTTTCATGTAAGGCATTGGAAGAATGACTCTTTCACTCCACTGAGAACTTTATTTTTGGTCTCTTTATGTTATAGCATGCAGTCTAGAAAAAAGTAAGCTGCTCTGCCTAATTTGGTACAGAAAAGATTCCTGCTTTATTGTAAAGCTTGAGATGGGCCAGCTGGGAACCCAACTTGGTCTCTTCTAAGTAGATCAGAAGATGCACAGAGTGCAAGCTGAATAAGTGGATACATTAATGATGAATGAAAAGTGACAAATTGCTCCTTAGGCAAATATCTTGCTAGGATCTAAGGAAATACTCTGCCTGCTTACTTGCTTCCTAGGCCAGTGGCAACTTTCTAATGACTAGCCAAGAGCTAATTTTTAATTAGGCTTAGAATGTGAGAGAGAATCATTCTGTTTATGAATGACTCATTCATTTATCCTTTTATCCATTTACGGATTTATTCATTTATCCAGTAAATATTTATTGAAGCACCTCTTTTTTACCTGGCACTATGACACATTTCTAGTACAAAAAGTGGAAATAAAATATTTTTTGATATGACACTACTGTTTTCAGGAAATGATTCTAACTAAGCTAAGCCAAAGATGCCATTACAAAATTTTGCCCATTTCCTAAATTCTTATAAATGGAAATATGCCTACAATGAAATTAGTATTTTCCTTTTAGCACGGCTAATCTCCATGTAGATTCTTCGGCACCAAATACAATTAAAGATCATGCAACCATTACTGCTTTGTTTTGGCTTCTTTTTTAATCCTTCAGGTCATCGCAATATGAATTTTATAGGTTTCTCATCCTGTTGTTCAATAGGTCATAATAAAATTATTGAAGCAAAAAGGGCAGTTTCATGGCTAGATTTTTATGAGTTAATCTTCAGTGCTTTTAAAAAGAAATTTTCAGATTTTCCTGAGTTCTTTTTAAACTTGTAAGATATGTGTGATAAAACTGTTATTGTAAATTATTTTTTAAAACTATAGCATTAACAAGGAGAATTAAAATATTTTGAAGCTGATTAAGAACATTTATTGAAAAATACATTTTAATTAATATTTAACACAGAAGTTCTTTAACTTTAAAAAAAATATATTTAAAAAATACCTAGCTTCCTAACCTGTAAAATTAACTTGGAGTAGAACTTCCCTAAATGTCCTTTAAGCTTAAAAGTCTGTTTACTTAATTTTTATTCCACTGCTACGTTAAATGAAGCCTATATTTCCCCCAAATATGGGTTATGTCCAGCGGTCTTACCTACATTTATGTTCAGTAGGCACCTGGAATTTTAATTATCAAAAAAGTATCCTGACTAAATTTGCAATCTGCCAGTACATCCATCAGGTTTACTAGTGAAAATGCCTAGGCTTGAGGGCAAGCAGAACTTTGACTTAGTCATTCACCGTATGATTAATCTTGGTTAAGTTATTTACCTTCTCTGATACTTAGTTTGTTCATTTGAAAAACGGAGCTAATAATAAACGCTTACATTGGTTTATAGTGGATCATCTAGGAAGTGCCTATTAATGGCTGACAGTAAGTGTTTAATAAATGAGGGACAAATATTTCTTCTCTTTAATTCCCTAAACTTGACCTATGATTTCATGTCTCCAGGCCTCCATGATATTTCTTCCTCCTGGAAGGTCCTCTTGCTTCTGTGAAAACATGCCTACCGAACCTGGTGAGAACTTGCTACTCCTCCTGCGGTGCCCCTGTTAATGTTGGTACTATAATAGAGGTAGAATGCTATCATAGGGACAGTATTTATTTGTTTACAATTTTATGATACCAAACTCGAATGCCTTTAGGGACCTGTCAAGTACAATATATATCAGGTTGGTGACAAAGGCACTGAGTCCAGCTGAAGGGTAAACGTTCTGGCTAAGGACAATGAATTCAAATGTTTTAAAGAACATTGTAGATATCAAATAAAACACACCTCTTAGCTGACTTCAGCCTGTGGGCTGCCAGCTGGTGACTTCTGGCTGACATGTTTGTCTTCCCCACCAGGTTGTGATTCCTTCAGAACAGGAATGAGTCATGCACATCTTATTCTCTCCTGTATAACCAATCCCAGAACTTGTGCAAGGTAGGAGCTCAATGTAATAGTTATTGAGTTGAATTAAAACCATCTTAGATGAAGAGTTCAAAGCTTGACTTTATCTGGATAAATAATAGACTGAATTTTCTTGATGTCAGAGCTTTTAAAACCATGTATAGGGGCTTCCCTGGTGGCGCAGTGGTTGAGAATCTGCCTGCCAATGCAGGGGACACAGGTTCGAGCCCTGGTCTGGGAAGGTCCCACATGCCGCGGAGCAACTAAGCCCGTGAGCCACAACTACTGAGCCTGTGCGTCTGGAGCCTGTGCCCCGCAACAAGAGAGGCCGCGACAGTGAGGCCCGCGCACCGCGATGAAGAGTGGCCCCCACTTGCCGCAACTAGAGAAAGCCCTCGCACAGAAACGAAGACCCAACACAGCCAAACATAAATAAATAAATAAATAAATAAATAAAACCATGTATACTCTAATAATATAAATATCATCAAAACTGTATATAATTATTCAAGCTCAGTGAGATTTATAACCTTCCACTTTAAATGCTTACACAGAGCCAATGTTTAGGAACCAGGGACAGATTAAAATTCTAGAATTCTTTTTTCTAAGAAGTGGTGAAGCAGTGAAGTGAAATTGAAAAGTGTGTCCTCCTGACTGAGGGCCTTGGTTGGCAGATGCCGACCCAGCCTTTTCTTTCTTGGGTCAGACTTTTAAACTATCTGTTCTTTAAAAATGCTTTTAGGGCTTCCCTGGTGGCACAGTGGTTGAGAATCTGCCTGCTAATGCAGGGGACACGGGTTCGAGCCCTGGTCTGGGAGGATCCCACATGCCGCGGAGCAACTAGGCCTGTTGAGCCACAACTACTGAGCCTGCGCGTCTGGAGCCTGTGCTCCGCAACAAGAGAGGCCACGATAGTGAGAGGCCCGCGCACCGCGATGAAGAGTGGCCCCCGCTTGCCACAACTAGAGAAAGCCCTCGCACAGAAACGAAGACCCAACACAGCCAAAAATAAATAAATAAATTAATTAATTTTAAAAAAAAATAAAAAAAAAAAAACTATCTCAAATCAAGCAGGAGGATGCAAAGTTGGTTCTATTGAGATGTGTCCATTAATTTAGAATTATTTTCAAAAAAAAAAAAAATGCTTTTACACTTCAGGTGCCAAGGAGTCAGCTAAGGAGCTGCTAAGAAGCATTTGTGTATGAAAGCTAGATCTATTTAGCTCACAGCTAACGTGTGCTATGATTTAATAATTATGAACTATGGGTATATCTGTCATATTACTAAAGGGAGGGTTGCACCTCTAGCACACCTGATACAGAGGTCATGAGGCAGGCTGCATCTGCCTTTTTGTAATTTTCCAAGGCTGCCTACAGACCAGACTGGCCACTGGTTGCTAGCATGGATCCTGCTGTCGGGTACATCACATTGTTGCTCTATTCTGTACAAAATATGAATTTAGTTTCACTGCCAGATATTGATGATAACACCTTTGGCAGTGTTATCTACAAAAAATGTGTTAGTACCTACCAGGCATTTCTCAATTAAGGTTAAGATATTTAAATTCCTTTCAAAGTTTTGTTGGCTTTTTCAGGTCAGAATCATACTCATTTGGTATCTATATGGTGTGGAGTAGATGGCAGGATAATTTGGTTTACTCATTACCATTTTGAAAATTGGATTGGTCTTGAAATAATCAGGGAATGCAATTGGTCTTGAAAATAATTGAGAGCAGCCAACAGAGAACAAAACTAATCAAGTCCCTAATGATTTTACATCAATTCTGATACCGTAAATGTATGACTGGGGTGGCAGCACCATAATGGCAATGGCGGTGGTGAAGACACATCCACTTTTCCAGGAAGCTACTTTTTGCTTGAGGTAAGCATGTGGGATTTCTGTCCATGTCATGCCCTGTGACCATGCACGGTGGAAACACTTAGGAGGATACCTTCCCGAGTAGTTCCAGTTCAGATCATGTCACTTTTCAGCTTAAAAATCTCAAAATCTCCTTACTGCTGAGCACAAACCCAATACATAAGAGTGGCTTCAAAATCTTTACTTCTTAGTTCAAACATACTAGAATATTCATTGTTCCTTTAATGTGTTGCTTACTCCTAGCACAAAGTGAGAATGCTGCCTCGTGGTCTGATCCATTCTAAATGCCCTGCCTAAGTGCCATCTCTTTTAAGAGACTTTTTATTTTGTCACTACAGGAATAATTGTCAACCACAGGGCACAAGTGCTGGAGTCAGAGGGATCCAAGGCCAAACCTTACATGCCGTAGCTTGCTGGATGACCATGAAGTCACTTCCACTCCCTGAGGCTCAGTTCCCATTTAGGTAACATGTGGAAATAGTTATGAAGACAGTTGTACAAGGGAGTGCTTATAAAATGCCTAGCACAAAATAGACAGTCAAGGAGGACCTCCCTACCCACCTTCCTTGGCTCTTTTCCTTCTCTCACATATAACACTACCACGTTTTTTCCTTGCAGTATAATTCTTTCTGTTGATGATATATCTTATAATAAATTCCATGAAGAGCTTCTCATTTTTATATTTCCAACAGAACTTGGCATGCTATTTGCATTTAGGGGTCACTTGTGATGATAACTTTTAAAAACAGCAACTACAAAGCGTATCTTCATCTTCCTTATTCATGACAATGTTATTGTTGGCTTTGATAACAACTTCTAAGTTGCAGCTGGTTTAGCAGGTGAGTCAAAATATCATTAGAGTCATAAAAATGTTGTGACATGTAAAGCCACTCTCACTAGCTCCTATGTTCTTTATTAACAGACAGACAGATGGACACTGAATGACACTAACAGCCAGATATGGGGGTCTCCACACATATCCTCCCGTTCATTTCTTTCAGTCTTGCCTATGTGCCCTCTCACTTATGATTGAAGGGGCAAAGAGAGAAGCTCTTGAGGGGAGAGCAATCTGAACTGTTTAAGCCCAAGAGAAAGGTGAGGCACAGAGCTAGAGAGAACGTTCTCTGGGGGCCCGACTCTCTTAGAAACAAGCCAGCAACTTCAACTATGGCCAGAAGCAAACTAATACCTGTGTTGGGCTCTACTTTCAAAGGAGATCCTAAATGTGAAATGAGCTTGAAAAGAGTCAGGCATTATCCAGTTTAATGTATCTTTTAATTTTTATTGAGGCTATTCCTTTCTTTAAGCTTGATGCCTTTGAGGCCTATATTAATTTAACTTTCAGGTCCAATCTGAGATAACACTCATTCCTGATAAAAAGGGAGAACATGGAAACAGACTTAAAGAAGCCTGATTTTATTACTCTTAAGCCACATGAACTGGGCATGTTGAGACTGCCTGAAATAACACCTCCACTGACAATATTCCAGCCCCTCACTGTGCTAACACTTTCACGACTGTTTACCATTAGGTTATCCTTGGCGGACCATTAGACTGAGTTCAAAATGAGGATCCAAGTACATCTTGTTCTGTGAGAATTACTGAAGATGATTCAGGGATTTCGTACAGAGAAAAAGTGAAAGAAATAAGGCTGGCAGGTGTTGTTCACTATTGAAAAATGCTCCCATTAATGTGTTCTTCAGAGATAGTTCCAAGACAATTTCAGACTCTTGTATCATAGATTACTGGTTCACTTCACTTACATGCTTTTTATTACATTCTAAATATTGGCTTGGATGTAAATTTAGGTAGTTTGTGAAAATGTTCTGCTAGTGGTGGTGAACGACTATAGCTTCTTGGATACAGTGACAGTGTGAGAGAAACTGCAGCTTCTGACATGATATATGTGGAGAGGAAGACATTTGGAAGCAGTTTGAGTGCATTTTATTTCTGCATGGGCTCTTTGGGCACCCAGCCACTATCAAAGCATCATTTAACAAATTATGGCACCACAAAATATATTTTATGCTCTTGATGTTAGTTTTCAAAAAAGGAACCAATAAGTGTCTGGAGTTAATACCTAAGAGAAGAACAGGACTGAGTTAAAATTAAGAGAACATTTTTATTGGCAAATGAAAAAAACTTACTGCTTTCAAAGTATTACATTCAATATTATTGCTATTTACATAGGCTCATTTTGTGTACATGTTGTTGCATTAGTACTGAAAGAAAAAGATACTTGTTTATTGATACTTTTAAGGGGCCAAGTCATTTTATTATACAGTGGTGAATTTATCACCAAATTTTACAGTTTCAGAGTTCAGAGAATAATGATGCACTTTCATTTACATTTGATTTATAAAAATCCAAAGAAAACAGCTCTCTCATTTACCCTTTAAATACTGGCACCTGTGCTCTTCAATGGAGCACATCATTATACAGTCTTACTGTCTGAGGCTGTGGGTAAATGTTGTGTCATATGAATCACCCTTTAGCATCAATAAAGTTGGGCCAGTGGAGAGCTGGGGTGATGAAACTGCTCCCTGGAAGAAAGCTGCTCACCCACGTGAGGCAAATTTAGTGTGCTGGATGAGGTAATTTGCTAAATGGTACCCTGGTGCCCTAGAAGACTTAATTCACTTCAGCTGAATGAGCAGTTGGATCAAACTCAATCATTGAGAGTTACCCATTCATACTCAAAGGCATATAGATCTCACATTGAATGTTCTATAATTGGGTGCATATAACTCCAGGGTAACGTGGGTACAGGGTTGGGAAAGTAAAAATGAGAACAGCCTAATTAGAAAGCCCCATTTAAACTTGCTTTTCAAATCACATTTTCACAGCACTGAATGGCAGTGACCCAAGGAGATAAAGTATTTTCAGGGAAGGAAAAAGCAAGTGACAATATCATTTCTTAACTGTAATCACAACCTCTGAGTTTGGAGTGAGTCCCAGAAAGCTTGTATTTAAGTATAGATTTAACTGTTATCTAGCAAACTGTAGAAAAGATGTGCTGGCAAAGATAAATACTGAATAGTGGAATAGGCTTATGATGAAATAAACCATGAAGAGGAGATAGGTTTTGGGGTAAATGACATATATAGATCAAGGAAAAACGGTTGCATAAAGATGAAGTTTTATGTTTATATGTGTCTGTGTATGTTTATAAAGTATTGATTCACCAAACTTTTAGCACAATCTTACACAATAAACAAATGTATAAGACTTTTTCAAACATTCAGTCTTCAATGAAACAACAAATTTTATTTTCCTGAGATACTTTTTCTTTGATTTACATTATGTATCTTATGAAAAACCTTGAGAATAATCTCGACTCTGTAACAATACCCCACCCGAAACAACTTTTAAAGACTAACATGCTGGGACTTCCATGGTGGTGCAGTGGTTAAGAAACTGCCTGTCAATGCACGGGACACGGGTTCGAGCCCTGGTCCGGAAGATCCCACACGCCGCGGAACAACTAAGCCCGTGCGCCACAACTACTGAGCCTGCGTGCCACAACTACTGAAGCCCACGTGCCTAGAGCCCATGCTCCGCAACAAGAGAAGCCACTGCAATGAGAAGCCCGCGCTCCGCAACGAAGAGTAGCCCCCGCTCACCTCAACTAGAGAAAGCCCGCGAGCAGCAAGGAAGACCCAAAGCAGCCATACATACATACATACATACATAAATAAATAAAAAGAAAGAAAGAAAAAAGACTAACATGCTTCCAGCACATGCTGGGCTTCCCGCAAAAGGAACAACTTCAGTTCATATTTGGTGACTGAGGAATGTCCTGTATCTCTAGTCATGATCTGACCTCCTGATGGCAGAAACTGACAGTGGCTCAATGTCTATTTCCTTCTTCCTCGTTTCAGAACCCCTGATTTTGAGCTGGTACTTGCTGGCCGGAATAAATAAAATATTTTTTCAGCTTCCTTAGGCATCCAGATGAGGCTATATGACTAAGTTCTGACCAATGAGTGTAAGAGGAAGCGCCCTTAAATGGAGGAAATACGACCGTGGCTACCTTTTCCTCCTTGAAGCACTGAGCTAAGCAACCATCCCGGACTGTGTGCTGAGGATAGCCACTCAAGGAAGGTGCTGAGTCTTTGAGAATCATGAAGGCATCCTTCCAGCCATCAACTGCCTACCTCTGGATGTTGCTTATGTGTGGAGAAATAATTTTTATTCTTTTGATCCACTGTTATATGGGATTTTCTGTCACTCCCAACAGAATCTAACCATAAACTGATAGTTTAATTTGTCCTCCTTTAACATGTTTGGTCCCTGAATTAACTGCATCAATATCCTGTGATGACTTCATCTCACACTTTGAAACAACCTTCATAATTATCATTCTGGCTATTCTAGAGTATTATTCTACATAGTAAAAACTAATGCATGACTGAATGACTCTTTCTTATCATATACTTTCTACCATTATTTAGATATAAACCTTTTACTTTTGATGAATTCTGACTGATAAATGCAAACATCCCATGGGTCATTTCTAATCTAATTTTAATTTCAGTTTTATACACGAATGCATTTTTATTTTCATTTTCAACAATAAAACAAAGCATATAGATTAAATAAAGATGGTACGCTTTGAATTTAGGAAAACAAGTAGTCTTCTTGAATTGAATTCTTCTTCCACTTAAGTTCCATTGGGATCAACTTGAGGGCAAAAAGTATTTCTGATTCAAAGAATCCAAATTTGTCAAGTTTTTTTGGCTATTCTATTTGCATCTTTGTGACTATGCTATGTGTCAGTCTGTTTCATTGTTGGGCTTTCCTAACTAATATAAAATCAATATAAAATTTGTCTTCATAAAACTTCCATCCACTGGTCTTAAAGTTGCATGTGACAACATAAATGGTATCTGGAGAGACCTATTATTTTCCCTTCCATTTCTTCCTACATTTTTGACTGTAGGATAAACATATATTGATCTATCATACACTTATTTTAAAATCTTACCATCCTGGTTACCCTACTGTTGGAAAAAATATTATTTTGTCAATGTTAACTTTAAAATGTGTCATCTGGAACTGATCACAGTATACCAGATGTAGACTATAAAAGGGCTCTTTCATTCCTTAAATATGGTCCTTTTCTTATATCAAGGGAGCCTAAAATGTAGTTAGCTTTTTTAATAGCCATGCCCCACTGCTATCTATTATTGAGCTTGCAGCCAACTAAAATCCAGTGGTGTTTTCCACTTGACCTGCATTAAAGCCTTCCTCTACTTAATATGATCTAAAAGCACACTGTTTTATATTTATTCTTTTAAGTTCCTCTTGCTGGTTTTGACCCTTGTGATTCATACTGAATTCTTTGTACACATATAAGAAGATTAAGAAGCTCCACCAGCACTCTCTACACTTTAAATAGTCCAACAATTTCCAAATCAAGTCATTGGGAGGCACAGTTATTTAATAGAGACACAGTTAGTAAAAATCTGTGGTAAGAGTTTGGTATTATTCTTTACTAAGAAACTTGACTGTTTCCTTACCTTATACTTAACTCAGGAGTGTTATACAGATAGAGGATATTGTTAAGAATATGTGGGAAGAAAGTAGAAAATTTAGCCTAACATAATTAAAGAGTATGAGCTTTAAAGTTAGACAGACATAGATTCACGTCGTGAATATGCTACCTACAAGCTGTGTGATATTGAACAAGTTACTTAACATCTCTGAATTAAACTCCTTATTTGTGAAATGGGGAACTAATAATAATAATTAGCTCTGTAGTGTTTGTGAGGATTAATAAAACTACATATGAAAAATGCATAGCATAGTATCTGGTACATAATAGGTATACAACAGGAAAATGAGAAGGAAATCACACCAGCAAAGTTGGTCTTTCCTGAACTAGCTATACAACAACACAGAGGAATCCTAAAATAAAAATTATCTCATACATTTATACATTCCTAAGCCTTAATATCTGGGAATTAGAAGGCCAAGAACAATGTGGGATATCATTTACTATGATTATACTCCATTACGTGGCTATGGTCTTATATTATTATGAGTACCTTATAACCCAATAAGCACGTTAAAGTATCAGTATAAAACAAAGACAGAAAAGAGGAAAAAGGAACAACTAAGGGATTAGTGTTTAAAGTGACACAGGCATTAATCAGAACGATACAGGTTTTGGTCCAAGAAAGCTTCTACTTTAGATAAATTGCCAAGATTAAAAGGATAGCTTGCATATATGCATAAAATGCTGACTGAAGAAAAAAAGCAAAACTGGATCAAAATATAACCTCATGGTTTTATGAACAGAAAGTGGTAGTAGAGGTATACTTAAAAGCTGCTACTGTGCTATACATTGCAATGGTGGTTATGAGTCCAGAGCAATTTTGCAAGCAAGTTTCACTGACCTACATTTCACATTGACCTTGATGTTTATAAATGCTGCAGGGCTTGGCAATCAGTCTTTTGTAAACTGAGAATTCACTTCTTTGTAGGTTCTTAATGTTCAATCTCAATTAAAAGCTATTTAACAGCAAATTCATGGTGAGTCGGAGTAACAGAAAAATTGGGTCTAACGCGTGTCTGTTGTATAGTGTGAAATAGAGGAAAGAGTTTTATTACAAATTTCAAGGCAGACTTTCTTTTGGTCCTAGGGAAATAAGATTTATGACTTACATGTAATTTTTGTCCTTTGAAGGTTACATCATAATGAAATAATAAGAAAATATGGCATTTGAGATGATAATTCAGTAGCCAGGTCACTGAGAGACTGAGTTTTCTAAAAGTACAAGAAATTAGCTTGCAAGTCAGCTTCAGAATCTATCAACTAACACTTAAATTTTGGAGAAACTTTAGAACTTTTAAAAAGTAGTGTTTTTCTCTTGAATCTTCTTTGTGTCTACCCCTATAATCCCATTTCTGCCATCTTACCTCTGGCCCTTACTACCCTTGATTTTGACTATTGCAACAGGCTGTTAATTGGTCCCTTTGCTTCTACTCTTTCCCTATTAGGGTTTACTGAGTTTCCCAGCCATCCTGGAAGCCAAAGTTTCTAAAAAGTGAGACTGCTGCCCCAAATGCCAGCTTCCTACTGTGACACATGTGATATGCTTATATATGATAACATAATCTGACCAGGGCTCTGCCCACCGTGTGTCAATTCTGTTCATCCCAGAGTCTACCCCTGAATTTAGGCTTTTAGTTTCAAACTCTTTTTCCATGACTCTATAGGTGAACTCTTTTAGTATGGCCTTTCTCTGGTTGACCCTTTAGCTCTTAATAGAATCTGAGGATGACTTCTCTGCTGCTACATTCTGGCTTCTAGACTCTACAATTGGTAGAAGATTATTTCCTTGAAATCTGACCTGAATTTGACCTCTAGTTTATCCTAGCAATTATGTACAACATCCCCTTCAGGAAGAATTGTCATCTCTCCATTCTTCAAAGCTTTCTATTATATTTTGGGTAGAGTTAAAATATCATGGTTTAGCATTTAAGGCTTTCCACAGTATGGCCTAACACACCCTCCAATTTATATTCTAACTCCTCCCCATCTAAACTTAATGCTTAAGGCAGATTGAGATGCTCTCGTCTTCAAAATACAGGAATGTTCTTGCTCTTGTACCTTTGCTCACACTGCTTCTCCCACCTGGAATGCCTTCCATACTGTCTCCTTGCCTTTTCAAATCCCAGGTATCCTTTAACTCCCAACAGATCTTTTTCTCCATAAAGTTTTCCTGACCACCCACTTCTGTGAATCCCTCATATTTATATTTGTATCACGGATTTTACTTATTTATTATTATTATTTTTTAATTTTTATTTATTTATTTATTTATTTTACGGCTGTGTTGGGTCTTCGCTTCTGTGCGAGGGCTCTCTCCAGTTGCAGCGAGCGGGGGCCACTCCCCATCGCGGTGCGCGGGCCTCTCACTATCGCGGCCTCCCTTGCTGCGGAGCACAGGCTCCAGACGCGCAGGCTCAGTAGTTGTGGCTCACGGGCCCAGTCGCTCCGCGGCATGTGGGATCTTCCCAGACCAGGGCTCGAACCCGCGTCCCCTGCATTGGCAGGCAGACCCCCAACCACTGCGCCACCAGGGAAGCCCGGATTTTATTTATTTATTTTAACATCTTTATTGGAGTATAATTGCTTTACAATGGTGTGTTAGTTTCTGCTTTATAACAAAGTGAATCAGTTATACATATACATATATCCCCGTATCTCTTCCCTCTTGCATCTTCCTCCCACCCTCCCTATCCCACCCCTCTAGGTAGTCACAAAGCACCGAGCTGATCCCCC
This sequence comes from Balaenoptera ricei, assembly GCF_028023285.1. Classification (NCBI taxonomy): domain Eukaryota; kingdom Metazoa; phylum Chordata; class Mammalia; order Artiodactyla; family Balaenopteridae; genus Balaenoptera; species Balaenoptera ricei. The sequence goes on from NC_082642.1 coordinate 116,107,504, forward strand.
TGTGCTATGCGGCTGCTTCCCACTAGCTATGTATTTTATATTGGGTAGTGTATATATGTCCATGCCACTCTCTCACTTTGTCCCAGCTTACCCTTCCCCCTCCCCATATCCTCAAGTCCATTCTCTAGTAGGTCTGCGTCTTTATTCCTATCTTGCCCCTAGGTTCTTCATGACCATTTTTTTTTTCTTAGATTCCATATATATGTGTTAGCATATGGTATTTGTTTTTCTCTTTCTGACTTACTTCACTCTGTATGACAGACTCTAGGTCCATCCACCTCACTACAAATAACTCAATTTCGTTTCTTTCTATGGCTGAGTAATAGTCCATTGTATATATGTGCCACATATTCCTTATCCATTCATCTGTCAAAGGACACCTAGGCTGCTTCCATGTCCTGGCTATTGTAAATAGAGCTGCAATGAACATTTTGGTACATGACTCTTTTTGAATTATGGTTTTCTCAGGGTACATTCCCAGTAGTGGGATTGCTGAGTCATATGGTAGTTCTACTTTTAGTTTTTTAAGGCACCTCCATACTGTTCTCCATAGTGGCTGTATCAATTTACATTCCCACCAACAATGCAAGAGGGTTCCCTTTCCTCCACACCCTCTCCAGCATTTATTGTTTGTAGATTTTTTGATGATGGCCATTCTGACTGGTGTGAGGTGATACCTCATGGTAGTTTTGATTTGCATTTCTCTAATGATTAGTGATGTTGAGCATCCTTTCATGCGTTTGTTGGCAATCTGTATATCTTCTTTGGACAAATGTCTATTTAGGTCTTCTGCCCATTTTTGGATTGGGTTGTTTGTTTTTTTGATATTGAGCTGCATGAGCTGCTTGTAAATTTTGGATTTATTTTAATTTTTAAAATTCTACTTATTATGTATTTAAACCATAAAATTGTTGGTGGTAGCTGGGGTGAAATAAAAATTAGTAGTATGGCTCAGTAACAGTGCCAGTGGATTCTGCACATTAAAGGAATATATATATATACTTTTTTAAAATTAATTAATTATTATTATTATTTTTTTTAATGTGGAATTCAACAGGGTTTGATTCAATAAAAGCCATGGTAACTTACATGATCCTCCTCTGGTCCTGCATCCCAGAATAGAGAAAAGCCATTAGGGAGTAAAAAATGATCATAGCAAACATTTGCTCAAGCAGGAAAGAAAGAACTTTGTTATTTTCAATAAACAGGTATACTTTTATGTGTATTTTAGAAAGTACTAGGAACTACAGAAATATTGTTTATAATAATTTAAGTTCAGAGTTTTTCAATATATGCAGACAGAAAGAATATTCTTTCCAATTAAAACAAAAATCTTGCCTCTAACCTTATGTCTTTAAAAGCATTTTTAACAATGTATATAACATTTACTATATTCTCATTTCATTTTCATAATATGGTCTTAATAATATAAATATATATTCAGCTAATCTTCCTAACAACACAATGAAAAAAGAACTATTACATTCCAATCTCTTTGCATGGAAATGAAGAAACTTGCCCAAAGTCACCTAAATAAGTGGCCAATCAGGGAATCCAAGCAACTTGACTTGAGAGTCTGTGCTTTTAACTTCTGCCAATGTATACAGAGTCAAGAATTTACTTACTCTCATGTGAAATACTTCACTGGGGGTATATAGGGCTCATTCAATATTTACTCTTACATTTGTTCATCCACTTATCCCTTTATTTTTTCATTTTCGTTCATTAATATAGCAGGCACTTACTGTGCACTTATTATGTGCCATATGCTGAGATACATCGTGGAGAACCCCTGTCTTTATGTGGTACTTGGGGAGACAAATGTGTACAAAATAATAAGGGCAAAACTGTGGTTTAGGTGCTATGTTAGATATTTGAATAGGAAATAAGAGGAATAAAAATTTTAAATAATAAAATAAATCTGAATAGGGGAAAAAAGGAAGTCATAATACTATGTGGTGGAGGGAAGTCTTGATTTGAACCTAAGAAGGAAAAGTATTTGCCAGTGAGAAAGAGGAGAGGAACATTCCAGGCATAAGGAGCTGCTCTAGAGAGCTTAAGTGGTTGAATAGAGCTGAAGTATGCACAGCAATCAGCAAAACTCATCCTAGAAAGGAGGCAAGTGCCAGATCAATGGGGCCTTGAATACTCTGCCAAAGAACTTGGACTCTCTCCATCAATCTGTGGAAAAACTTGAAGATTTTTAAGCAGGGGAGTAATTTTATCTATTTTTCATTTTATAAAGATTACTCCTACAGCAGTGGGTAGGATGAATTGGAGGATAACAAAAATTGAGGCAGAGATAAAACTTATGTGATTCTCTATAATTCAGGAAAGAAATAATGAGAGATCTAACCAAGTTAGTAATGGAGATGAAAGGCAGGGGATTGATATGAGAGTGAAGAAGTTAGAAACAAAATGGCTTGGTTCTGGATTAGATGTGAAGAGTAAGGGAAAGGGACAATCTGTGATAACTCTGGAGTTTATGCTGGGGGAGAAGCATATTTGGGAAAAAGATTGTGACTTCTGTTTTGGACACACTCCGTTTGAGCTGTGCATTTGATATCTAGATGTATAAGAGCAGCCATCTATTGCATATTTGGAACTCAGGAGAGTGATGTTGGCTATAACTACGAATTTGGTAATCCATGAACGGTCATCGATGGTCACAGTAAAAAGAGAAGAGGGTTGATGGCTGAATATTGGACTCTACCAACACTGAAGGGCAGAGGAAGGGGAGGACATGACAAAGACAGAAAACAGCTAGTCAGAGGAATAAATGGAGAGTTGGGAGAGAAGGGTATTAAGTAAAGTAAGAAAGCCTTTCTAGAATGGAATAGGCAAAAGTGGCAAGTGTTATAAAGATATATGAGATGATCAATACAAATGCAATGGTTGCTTAGGTAGTATAGTCATTTTCACAATGTTGTGAAAATGACTGTACAACCCAAAGCAATCTACAGATTCAGTGCAATCCCTATCAAATTACCAATGGCATTTTTCACAGAACTAGAAAAAAAAAATTTATAATTTGTATGGAAACACAAAAGACCTTGAATAGCAAAAGCAATCTTGAGGAAAAAACAAAACAAAACAAAACAAACAAAAAACAACAAACAAACGAACAAAAACGGAGCTGGAGGAATCAGGCTCCCTGACTTCAGACTATACTACAAAGCTACAGTAATCAAGACAGTATGGTACTGGCACAAAAACAGAAATATAGATCAATGGAACAGGATAGAAAGCCCAGAGATAAACCCATGCACCTATGGTCACCTAATCTATGACAAAAGAGGCCAGAATATACAATGGAGCAAAGACAAGCCTCTTCAGTAAGTGGTGCTGGGAAAACTGGACAGCTACATGTAAAAGAATGAAATTAGAACACTCCCTAACACCGCACACAAAAATAAACTCAAAATGGATTAAAGACCTAAATGTAAGGCTAGATACTATAAAACTCTTTGTTTTCTGAGGAAAACATAGGCAGAACACTCTATGACATAAATCACAGCAAGATCCTTTTTGACCCACCTCCTAGAGAAATGGAAATAAAAACAAAAATAAACAAATGGGACCCAATGAAACTTAAAAGCTTTTGCACAGCAAAGGAAACCATAAACAAGACGAAAAGACAACCCTCAGAATGGGAGAAAATATTTGCAAATGAAGCAACTGACAAAGGATTAACCTCCAAAATATATAAACAGCTCATGCAGCTCAGTATCAAAAAAAAAAAAAACCCAATCCAAAAATGGGCAGAAGACCTAAATAGACCTTTCTCCAAAGACATACAGATGGCCAACAAACACATGAAAAATTGCTCAACATTACTAATTATTAGAGAAATGCAAATCAAAGCTACAATGAGATACCGCCTCACACCCATCAGAATGGTGTGACCATTCATCATCAAAAAATCTACATCAATAAGTGCTGGAGAGGGTGTGGAGAAAAGGTAACCCTCTTGCACTGTTGGTGGGAATGTAAGTTGATACAACCGCTATGGAGAACAGTATGGAGGTTCCTTAAAAAGCTAAAAATACAACTACCATATGACCCAGCAATCCTACTACTGGGCATATACCCAGAGAAAACCAAATTCAAAAAGACACATGCACCTCAACGTTCACTGCAGCACTATTTACAATAGCCAGGACATGGAAACAACCTAAATGTCTATCAACAGAGGAATGGATAAAGAAGATGTGGCACATATATACAATGGAATATTACTCAGCCATAAAAAGGAATGAAATTGGGTCATTTGTAGAGACGTGAATGGACCTAGAGACTGTCATACAGCATGAAGTAAGTCAGAAAGAGAAAAACAAATATTGTATATTAATGCATATATGTGAAATCTGAAAAATGTGGTATAGACGATCTTATTTACAAAGCAGAAATAGAGACACAGACGTAGAGAACAAACGTATGGATACCAAGGGGGAAAGGTGGGGGGTGGCATGAACTGGGAGATTTGGATTGACATATATACACTATTGATACTATGTATAAAATAGATAACTAGTGAGAACCTACTGTATAGCACGGGGAACTCTACTCAGTGCTCTGTGGTGACATAAATGGGAAGGAAATCCAAAAAGAGGGGATACATGTATAGCTGATTCACTTTGCTGTACAGCAGAAACTAACACAACATTGTAAAGCAACTATACTCCAATAAAAATTTTAAAAAAATCCAGTGGTTGTTTAATATTCTTATTTTCAAAATGTCAGTAGACTTAAAATATATGAGTAGTTCCATATTTAGAAAATATTAAAATACTTTCAAATTTAACTAACCGTGACTGACTCCAATGTGGCTTTATTACTTTCCTAGCGTTGCTGTGACAAAGTATGAACTGGGTGGCTTAAACAACAGAAATATATTCTCTCACAGTTCTAGAGTCTGGAAGCCTAAAATCAGGGTGCTGGCAGTGCTGATTCCTCCTAAGAGCTCTAAGCAATAATCTGGTTCCAGGACTCTCTTAGCTTCTGGAGACAGCTTGCAATCCTTAGCATACCTTGGCTTGTAAATAGTCACTCCAATCTCTGTTTCCATCTTCATATGGTTGTCTTCTTTCCTATGTGTCTCTGTGTCTTCACATGGCATTCTTCTCCCTGTGTGTCTCTCTCTCCTCTTCTTACAAGGACACCAGTCATATTAGATTAAGGGCTCACCCTATTCCAGTATGACCTCATCTTAACTAATTAAATCTGCAGTCACTGTATTTCCAAATAAGGTCATATTCTGAAGTACTGGCAGGGAGGACATCAACATATCTTTTGGGGGGACACAATTCAATCCATAATAGTGGCTAACACTGGACACTTTCATGAATCACTATATTAACTCGTCAGCACTCTGTAAAGAAGGTATTATTAGTCCCATTTTATAGATAACATTGTTGGATTTCTTCTATTGTATTCTACATGAATGATGTCCTCTGAAGTTGAGTAATACAGCAGGCCTATTTTTATTCCTGGCTTATGAGCCTTTATTTACCAAGTTCCTTTATCTTCATCAAATCAATCATAGAATTGCGAAGATGAATGCACTTTTAAAACAATTTACACATGAAGAAAGTGGACTCGAAAGGTTTGCCAACTTATTCAATTAGATCTTATACAATTAGATTGCCCTGCCTCCATTCCCATAGCTCTTTCTACAACATCATGATATTAAGTGTGGCAGATGTGATGTCATCTTAATAATAAAAAAATGAACCCAATTGAAAGTAGTGGACATCTCCTGCTTTTGCTTATCTACAACTCATTTTCCTTTGGTCTTGGAAGAGCACATTGATTTTCCTTAAAAACCTTTTCCTTTCTCTCATTTTGTGTGGTTTCTATTTGGTAGCGGTGGGGATTAAATCTATGCTTCCATCCCTGTTGAGCTCCAGCAGTGAGCCTATGGCATGTCAGGCCAATGAAGCTCAATTCCAGGACTTTGTTACAACTATTAAGGAATAAAGGATATTATTCATTGGAATTGAAGCATCAACAGTTGGGAGTTAACCTCTAGATACAGGGACTGCCACATGAGCAGAGTGAGGCCATTATAGAATAAAGCATAGCCAAGAGACTAAAATCAACTTAAAAAAAAAATCCTAGATCCAGCCATACCTGCAGCTAAATAATGCTGGATTTCTAGTTACAAGAGTCAATAAATTCTTTTTGGATTAAGACAATATGACTTTGATTTTTATGACTTCTCACCAAAATGCCCTGACAAATACATTTTATAAATAAACCTGGATAATCAGTATACAAAATTGACTTCAAGTCATAATTGTCCAAAATCAGATTTCATATCAATGCTATTTATATAATCCTAGCTTTAGCAATAATGAAGTATATGATCTTTAGTAGAATAATTCTTTAGAGTCTCAAGTTTCTCACTAAATTAAAGGGGCTTGGCTAGATAGTTTAGTACTGAGACTCCGTTCCACTGTTTACTTGGTAAATTCTATAAAGACTTCCTTTCTTTATGAGGTCTTCTAGTGGCAAGAACTTGAAAAATTTTAAATCTTAATAAATATGTGGGAATAATATTTGTATTCATAATTTGTAAGTTCTGATATTTTATTATGTGAATATCTAGTATTCACGGTACATTATCTAATTCAGGGTACGATATCTAATATGAATATTCTAATATTCAGGGTACATTCTGTTATTTAGTTAACATCAGAGCTTATTGATTATGACTTGTCAAAGGTAGACTTATTTAGAGGGAATTTAAAACTTTCTTTCAGGATTTGTAAGTCATACACCTAATTATTTCAACACAGATTCTTCTCTCTTCAAAAGCTGTTTTTATAGATTATAATGATCATCTATAGCAATAAAACTATTAATATTACTTCAAATGCACAATTTGATTTTTTTCTTTCAGTTCATTTTCCTTAAATATTTATAGTGTGCTTTGTAAATCACGGCATCTGCTTAATGAAGAAGGCTTCAAGGAGCTGATCTTGACTGCTCAGATTCCTTTTGATATTTATTAAGTTGATTAATTTATGTGCTTCTGAAACAAAATTGTCTTTTTTAAAAATGAATTTTGGCCGGGGACTCCTTAGGCTCACTTCTGGACTTTATTCCTCTCTGTAAACAACTTCTCTCTTGGCATGTGGATTGGACATCATGGATATCATGGCTCTGCTGATGAGAGTCACCTCTATCTTTCACTTACTCTCTTTTCTGACGTTGGGAATGGTAGTTTTCAAGTTTTTTCTGCCTCTGAGGTGCTGTATATGCCAGACATTTACTTGGAACACACAAAAGCTTTCATCCTCTTACGACCTCTGATTATGCAGCAATTGGTCTTAAAGGGTATAAAAGCTGCCTACAGTTTTTTCAGGTTTGACATTAGCCTCAGAGATCTTTGTGCATTTAAATCTCTATATTGATGAAATCCAACATGACGTTACTATTCTCTTCTTCCATTTTTTTTCTGGTACATAACCCATTATGTACGAATTATTTACCTTTTGGGAAAAGAAAATCTTGGATGGCAATTTTTGTCATAACCTACGTATCATGGTTTTTAATACTCAATATGACTTGCAATTTTTATCCATTTATTCTTTAAATTTCAACCTTGCACTTTTCACCAATGGGACTGGAAGTATTGAGAACAATTTTTTAAATTTGCTTTTATGTAGCTGAACTGGCTGTATGGCCCACTTTTGTGAATATGCTATTTCTAATGTTTGTTGTAGTTACTTATAGTAAACAAAATGCACATCAAGAAACAAAATTGAGTTATTTGTATTGAGGTGGGTGGACCTAGAGACTGTCATACAGAGTGAAGTCAGTCAGAAAGAGAAAAACAAATACCGTATGCTAACACGTATATGTATACATATGTATATGCTAACACGTATATGTATACATATGTATATGCTAACATATACTTATGTATATGTATAGCTGATTCACTTTGTTATAAAGCAGAAACTAACACACCTTTGTAAAGCAATTATACTCCAATAAAGATTTAAAAAAAAAAAAAGAAAAAAAAGTGGGACATTTACTCAGCATCTAAATTTGTAGTTTTGTCAATTCATATAAATTTTATTGTGAGAAAAAATTAAGTGTAATATTTTATAATACAATATCAGTAAATAACAAAATATTTTATATTTATAAGTCCTAGGTAGTAGAATTATCATCATTATTATAAAGCATTACAAGCACATAGGTAAAAATTCAAATGCTTCAAAATGGTATTAAACAACAACAAAAAAAGTCTGCCAGCCCTTGTATCTCTTTTGCTCCTGAGAGGTAACTACATTTTACACATTTCTGATTTGTTTTTCCAGGGATTATAATAATTATAAGTAATATATTTTTACTGGTATTTCTTGATTTATCTGATTTAAATAGAATCAATTGACTCCCTACTAATATATTGACCTCTTCATGAGTTTTGTTAGTTACTTTTGTTAGTTATTTTTAGTTTTATCCTTACTAATTAACTCAATGCTTTTAAATAACATTTTAAACCTCTATTAATTATTCCATCAACATTTCACTATGTAACATGAAAAAAATTTCATTAGTGTCCACCTTCTGAATTGTCAGTTATGTAATTCTTTTAAATTTGAATAACCTCATATCTGTAACTATTAATATGATTTTGTTTCATTCTTTGCTTGCAGATTGATTATGAACATTTGATACTAATAAATAAGATTTATAATAGTTTGCTCACATAATTATTCTCTGCAAAACCCACTATCTCAATTAATATGTAGAGAAGGAAGTACAATTCTATCACTAAACCTGTCCTTTGAAGCAGAATGTTTCAGACTGCAAGGTTAAATGAAAGCTTAATTCTTAAACTCCATTCATTGGATAGATCATTCCATATTTCCATTTGCATGCTATTTGAATCAGAAACTTTCTTGTAAATACATTTACTTTTTCTAAAGTTTTTAGATAAAATTTTGCTCCTACACTTGCATTTCTATCATTAATTTGATACCAAAACAGCTAAAGTGATGGTTTTAAAATATAAATTTGATCATGTCGCCCACCCCTATACACCAATTTCCCATTACTCCTAGGATAAAATCCATACCCTGACTCTTGCCTGTGAATTCTTGCATGATATGCCTCCTGCTTACTTCTCTGACATTCCTTCCTGCTACTGCACTCCTTGTTTGCTGTTTTATAGCCTTCCTCCTGTTCTGTTACATTTAAAGTTTTTCCATTAATAAAGGAAATTAGAGAGGATTCAAATAAGTGGAAAGATATCCCATGCTCTTGGATTGGAAGAATTAATATTGTTAAAATGGCAATACTACCAAAACAGTCTACAGATTTAATGTGATCTGTATGAAATTAACCATGACCTTTTTCACAGAACTAGAACAAATAATCCAAAAATTTATATGGAACCATAAAAGGCACAGAATTGCCAAAGTAATCCTGAGGAATAAAAACAAAGCAGGAGGCATAACCATCCCAGACTTCAGACAATACTACAAAGCTACAGTAATCAAAACAGTGTGCTATTGGTACAAAAATACACATATGGATCAGTGGAACAGAATAGAGAGCCCAGAAATAAATCCACACACCTACAGTCAATTAATCTTCAACAAAGGAGGCAAGAATATACAATGGGAAAAAGACAGTCTCTTCCGCTAGTGGTGCTGGAAAAATTGGACAGTTGCATGTGAATCGATGAAGTTAGAACACACCCTCACGCTATGCACAAAAATAAATTCAAAATGGCTTAAAGACTTAAACATAAGACACCATAAAACTCCTAGAAGAGAACATAGGCAAAATATTCTCTGATATAAGTCATACCAATGTTTTCTTAGGTCAGTCTCCCAAGGCAATAGAAATGAAAACAAAAATGAACAAATGGGACCTAATCAAACTTACAAGCTTTTGCACCGCAAAGGAAACCATAAAAAAATGAAAAGACAATCTACAGAATGGGAGAAAGTATTTGCAAATGATGCAACTGACAGGGGCTTAATCACCAAAATATACAAACAGCTCATACAACTCAACAACCAAAAAAACAAACAACCCGGGACTTCCCTGGGGGTGCAGTGGTTAGGAATCTGTCCGCCAATGCAGGGGACACTGGTTCGATCCCTGGTCCGGGAAGATCCCACATGCTGTGGAGCAACTAAGCCTGCACACCACAACTACTGAGCCTGTGCTCTAGAGCTCATGAGCCACAACTACTGAACTCATGAGCCTAGAGCCCATGCTCCACAACAAGAGAAGCCATTGCAATGAGAAGCCCGTGCACCGCAACAAAGAGTAGCCCACGCTCGCTGCAACTAGAGAGAAAGCCCGCGTGCAGCAACAAAGACCCAATGCAGCCAAAAAATTAAAAACAAACAAACAAAACAAAAACAATTGAAAAATGGGCAGAAGACCTAGATAGACATTTCTCCAAAGATATACAGATGGCCAGTAGGCATATGAAACGATGCTCAACATCACTAATAAGAGAAAAGCAAATCAAAACTACAATGAGGTACCACCTCACACCGGTCAGAATGGCCATCATTAAAAAGTCTACAAATAGCAAATGCTGGAGAGAATTGGAGAAAAGGGAACCCTCCTACACTGTTGGTGGGAATGTAAGTAAAACAGCCACTATGTAAAACAGTATGGAGATTCCTCAGAAAACTAAAAATAGAATTACTACATGATCCAGCAATCCCACTCTTGGGCATATACCCAGGCAAAACTATAATTCAAAAAGATACATGCACCCCTTTGTTCACAGCAGCACTATTCACAATAGCCAAAACATGGAAGCAACCTAAATGTCCATTGACAGATGAATGGATAAAGAAGATGTGGTACATATATGTACAATGGAATACTACTCAGCCATAAAAAAGAACAAAATAATGCCATTTGCAGCAACATGGATGAAACTAGAGATTATCATACTAAGTGAAGTAGGTCAGAAAGAGAAAGACAAATACCATATGATATCACTTATATGTGGAATCTAAAATATGACACAAATGAACCTATCTACAAAACAGAAACAGACTCACAGACACAGAGATCAGACTTGTGGTTGCCAAGGGGGGTGGGGAGGGAGAGGGATGGACTGGGAATTTGGAGTTGGTAAGTGCAAACTATTACATTTAGAATGGACAAACAAGGTCCTACTGTATAGCACAGTATATCCAATCTCCTGGGATAAACCATAATGGAAAAAAATATTAAAAAAAAGAATGTATATATGTGTAAACCTGAGGCACTTTGCTATACAGTAGAGATTGGCACAATATTGTAGGTCAACTAAACTTCAGTTTAAAAAAAAAAAGTTTTTCACCTCAGGAAAAACTTGTTTTTCTCTTTACCTGGAATATGCTTCCTACAGGTTTTCATGTGACTTTTTTACCTCAGTTCCCCTACACATCACATTCTCAGAGAAGCCTCCACTCACACCCAAATTCAAATAGTCCTTGCTCTCAACCTCCTCTGTCTCTTTACACTGCTTTAGTTTTCCTTTTCGCAGCTGTCAACCATTTCCATTATATTATACATTTTTTGTTTATTATCTGTCTGTTACACACTAAGCCCGCATGAGAAGAATGCCTTTGCTATATCGTTGTGGATGCTATACTCCCAGCCTTTTCTATTCTTCAGAGAAGCTACTCAACGGCTATTTGCTGAAAAATGAATGAATGATTTATGCTCACCATACCACCAAGATCAAAGCTCTTCAATAGAGTTTTCAGCGATGATGAAAATATTTTATATATGTGCTATGCAGTCTAGTAACCACTAGCATATGTGGCTGTTGAGTCCTGGAAATGTGGCTAGTGTGGCTAAGGAAAAAAAATTTAAATTCAAATGCAAATGGGCAGGTGTGATTAGTAGCTAGTCACTAGTGACAAGATACTCTAGCTTCACAATCACACTGTTCAACAACACCCATACTGTTCTTTTATTTAAAGACATTCTTTTGGAGATTTAGGACTACTCTTCTAATTGAGTCTAATTGCTCTCAGGGCATTTTTGCATAGCTGTCCTCGGGGAATTTCTTTCCTTTGAGCTCAGGTACCACGTTGTTTGGACTCCATTTCTTTCTGTTTCATATGTACTTATTTTAAATTTCAATAATAATTTCAGAAAGAGGGAGTTTCTTATTCCTTGCATGTCTGAACAATCATTTTTGACCCTTGCTCTAGAGAGTTTGGCTGGATTTTATTCCCCCCATGGCAGCCTGTTCCTATTTTATGGATACAATGAGAAAATCAAATAGATTTTAAAAGAAGATTTTCTTACGTTTCCTGAATAATTTTTATGGTCAATATTTCTGTTTTTTCTCTTGTTGCTTTGCTTTTGTGCCCTTGGTTTTTCTCAAAATCTGTTAAGCCTGGTTGTCCATTCTTCTCCATTTCGAGAGCTGTTCCCCTAGCCAAGAAAGCTGACTAATTGCTATTGACCAGCAGGTTTTAACTCTAGGATGCACTAATGGATGATGAATAGGCAAATCTACCCATTCATGGTCTCAGGCGAAAAATAAGGAAGCTTGACTCTGGGGTGTCAGCACCCACATAAGAGCTCTGTTGCTCTTCAGGTATATTGCTTTACTTTTCTATAAAGCCTGCTTCCTCTCTTAGCCTGGGACTGTATGCCACCATTTCTAGTGGCTCTGAATACAAGGAAGTGGGGAAAGGAAGTGAGTAGGTAGGGAGGGCAACAGCAGTTTGGTAAAAATTTCTTCACTAGTTACTGATTTCAGAGTGCTTTCCCACCTTCAGTCTCTGCTGATTAGAAACTTCATTGTTCATAAAAGAATGGCTCCACAGTTTTACTTGCGGATTTTTTGGGCTGTATGCCCTGCCTCTCTGGCTAATCTACCTATTCAAAACCAACTATTTGATGGTTTCATTTGCACATATTCATCAAAATTTCTAGAGAATTCTCCTGTTATTCTTGACACTAATTCAGATTTTTTTTCCTTTTTGTGCACTGTCATTATAATTTCAGGGAATTTTGGGAGCAAGGCAAAGTTAATGGAACTTTTCATCTTGCTTTTATTAATGGTCATGTGTATTATGTAACACTGGTGATACTGGCTATATGTATTGTGAAATATTGGTAATACTGGTAATTTGTTTTTATTCTATCTGCTCTGGACTTATCTCTTTTGTCAACCTTCTATACTACTTACTCTGAAGCCCACAGAGTATGTATCTTTATGCATGCCATGCATTAAAGATAAATCCTATTATTTCCAATAGTTTTATATTTATTTATTTATTTGTTTGTTTGTTTTTTTGGCCACGCTGCACGGCATGTGGGATCTTAGTTCCCCGACTGGGGATCGAACCTGTGGCCCCTGCATTGGAAGTGTGGAGTCTTAACCACTGGACCGCCAGGGAGGTCCCTCCAATATTTTTAGATTATGAGATATATTTTGGCCCTAAATTAAATCTGTGCATGCCTTGCACATACTGATTAGTTTACTACCAATTTCTACAAGTTATCAATAAATATTATAGCCAGCAATTCTTAAACATTTTAAAGTGAATAAATTATATTTTGTCTCATCATTAGTATAAGTAGAAAGGTTCAATCTAACAAAAAAATATTCATATTCGAACGTCTGGGATACTCCTTGTAAGTCCAGAGGCAAACTTGATTGTGATACCTCTTTTCATTTAACATGTATCAAATACTACATGTATACTGCCCACAAATATTGAAAAGTTGCACTACTTCCTAAAAAGAGCATTTCAGATGAAAGGCTTAGACATATTTTATCAAAGCCTTTTAAAGTATTATTTTACCTCCACTTTTCTTTTACAAGATACATTAATATTGCCTTATACATGTATATGCTTGCAAAAATATACTTATGTATGTAGGAGGGAGAAGTGTAGCAGAAAGCACAGGAAAGGGGAGAAAGAGGACACGAGACAGAACAGTCATGGCATTGGGAGAGACAGGAAACAAGGAAATGTGAGGGGAAAATCAGTAAGTCTAAGATTTACTCATTGACTAAACAGAAGGTAGCCAGTGGCCTGGTAAAAAGCTCACTTCTCTTGCAGAAACTGAGGTGAAGTCTGCCAATCCTGAAACTGTCTTTGGGAGTCCAGTAGTTGAGTGGATGTTCTTATCATAAGAGGGGAAGTTCTGCCACAGCTAGCTGCCTGTGGTTATGGGAAAAAACTGCCATTCCTGCTTGAGATGAATATGCCTTTAATCAGCTGGAAAAGGACTTCCCATCCCAGCTGCAAAACCCTGAGAATCAAGTGGCTTCTCTTCCTCCATCCCCTTTTATGCTTTAGTAGGTAAGCTCTACACTGAAAAAGGAAATCTGATTAATACTGATTGGTTGCCAAATCTACTACTATTTTTCTTGTACCTGTGCTGAGGTAACCAATCCTCCGACATGAATCAGTGAAGAACAGTTAAGTAGAGTTTAAAAAGGAGATCAAGCTGAACCACCACAGAAGATGGCTCCTCTAAGGCAGATATAGTTGATGAAATGGAAGAGTAATTAAAAATGTGTACTGAGAATTCTTAAGGTGATAACAATAAGATATTGTGAAAGAAAAAGAAAAATGCATCATGGAAATTAAAAAAGGGAAGGACAATACTAAAAATTCAATGCTCATCTTTAAAAATATGGAAGACCTATCTTAAAATCACATGAAAATGGAAAAATCTCAAGTGAAGATATAAAATATAAAGGAGGATTGATTCAGGATATCTAGTGTGCATATTCTGTGAGTTCTAACAAGAGAAAAAAAATTGAGGAGAATCAATTTCCAAGAAATAACTGAAAAAAAGTACCCTGGAATGGAGAAAAATGAGTTTTCCTCAAGGAGACATTGACAGCTAGTCAGAATTAATGTAAAGAAGACACATTCTTAGACATAATATATGGGATCATATGAGGAGACGATCTTATACATTTCCAGATAGCAGGTTAATATTAATGCCCCTGGTTAATAATCAGTCATATACCCTAGGTTAATAAATAGTGAGGGTCATGAATAGGCAATTGTGTGAGAAAGAATTGAAAAAGGCTAATAAACATAAAAATAATGCTAATAACCCAATGAGGTAATGAGGTGTTTTTTACAACCAAGCAGATCGGTAAAAATTGAAAAGATGAATAACAGGTAGTGCTAAGTAAAAATCAATGGGCATGCAATCCTTTAAGAGGATCCTAAATTGGTACAATATTTTGGAAAGTAATTTGCAGTATCTGTTTTAAAAGAATATCACAAATCCTTTGATTTAAGAATTATATGTCTAAGAATCTATCCTATGATAATAAAAGCATGATCTGGATGTAAATTACAGCATAGTTTATAACAGGAAAAAAGGGAAGCAATCTAAACTTTTACTGTTAAGTGAAAGGTTGAGTAAAATATAATATACTAATATAAGACAGACATAAAAATGAGAGATATTTTTATGTGCTAATCTGGTGTATGATACTGTTGTAGCATGGCTATCACTCCCCACCCTGTATTCATTATTCCATTTTTCCACTGTAACAGCACCCACTGTTTTATTATTTTATTAAACTTTTAAAATTTAGATATAATTCACATACTATAAAATTCACCCTTCTAAATGGTTTTAAATTCTGTGATTTTAGTATATTCACAAAGTGGTGTGCAATCATCACCGTTATCTGGAGATGTTTTAAAATGTACCCAGGATTTGTTTTGATCAGGTATGGTAAGATACACAGACCAGAAATGACAGTCATGAAGGGAGACTTTCTATACTTCAAAGATCTCTAGAGGGCTTCCCTGGTGGCACAGTGGTTGAGAATCTGCCTGTTAATGCAGGGGACACGGGTTCGAGCCCTGGTCTGGGAAGATCCCACATGCCGCGGAGCAACTAGGCCCGTGAGCCACAACTACTGAGCCTGCGCGTCTGGAGCCTGTGCTCTGCAACAAGAGAGGCCGTGATAGTGAGAGGCCCGCGCACCGCGATGAAGAGTGGCCCCCACTTGCCGCAACTGGAGGAAGCCCTCGCACAGAAACGAAGACCCAACACAGCCAAAAATAAATTAAAAAAAAAAAAAAAAAAGATCTCTAGAAACAGGAGGCATAGCATACCACAAAGGGCCACATGGGAGAGCACCAGGGTTGGTCAGGGGGAAGAAGGAGGGAGGGGAAAATGTGGGCTAGAACCTTTGGCAGATTTTGGCAGGAAGGAGTGGGTGAGGCAGTGTAAGCAGCTAAGGAAACTTAGGATTGGCTAGTTTAAATAATTTTGCAGGCTTTGGGGTATAGGGGCTGTTCCTAGTTGTCTGATACTTGGCCCTGGGGTGATTAGGATGGAGAATAATAGCTTGGGATGTGACTGCTCAATAAAGGAGGAAGTGCGGAGTGTGGGCTTTAAATTGGTTGGTTTGTATATGAAAGGTCCACTTGCAGGTGAGTCCTTCACCATCACAAGGAAGTGGTTAGCCCTGAAAGGATCAGTTTTTCCAGAATCAACTAGGCCCATATGTCAAAACATCAGAAAATAAAAAGGCATGATTAACATAGATAACATGATCACCAAGGTAAGGACTACATTTCCCAGACTCCCTTGCAGCTGTCCTCAGCACAACTTTCATGAAGTGTTCTCAATGTGACCAGTAAGCAGTGTTCTCTGTCCTGCTGGCTAGAGGGTGGAAAGGATAGGTAGAACGAGGGCAACATCTTGGTCTATGAGGCTGAAATCCCATTGAGGGGAGTGGAAAAATGAGATAGAAGGAACCTGACCACCTAATGATCATGGAACCATTATGTGGGGAAGAAATTAATTTCTACCTTATTTTAAACCACAATGATTCTAGTCATTCAGCTACTCAGAGTCAAACATAATCCTAAATAATATATTGATAATTGCTAAATTTAAAAAAAACTGCAACTAACTTGCATAGCATGGTTCCAGTTCTGTTCATTAAACAATATATAGGGAGGTATAGATAGAGATACATTTATATAAATTCATAGAAAATTTAGGAAGTCTATCTCTGTATTATTAATAGGGGTTAACTCTAGGGGTTGGGACAGGATGGCAGAAGAATAATCACATTATATATTTAACAATAATTTTTTAAATGGCAGGGTTATGATTTATTTTCACTTTTTTTTGGTTTCATTCATATATAAATTTTAAAAAGTCCATTTATTATCTTCTTTCATTAAGCAGATATTGAAAGAAAACATAAACTATAATGAACATCTCAATCATGGTTACACTAAAAGTTGTTGCTGTTAACAATGTATTTGTTTTCCTAAAATATCTGACTTTCTTCACATTCTGTTATTTCATGATTCACCCTGCAAGTCTGATAGTGTATATTATTGTTATCTATTGATTACGCATACAAACATAGAAAGTGTTACGCTTGTAACTATCAAAACCGAACAAATTACTTTCATAGAGATATTTTTAAACCCATATAACAGACACCAATCACTTCTTTGTTGTTTTACCTTTAGGGAAATGCCCCTTGCTAATTCCAAGCTATTCTTGTCAGTCTTTCCTTCCAGACGGGACGATATGTGATACAGTCTGGCCAGAGCATCCTATCCACCTGGACACAATGATTACACCAAAGGTGGGCATGTGGACCAACTAGGAACTACTTAGTCACTAGATCTGCAGGGAAGCATCCTTCCCAACAAGTGGAAAGAATCTGCCTAAAGGAAGCCAAGGAGAGCCTATAGAGAAAAGTAGAGGCTGTTTTTTATTTGTTTGTTTGTGATCTCACTGTCATTCAAGCCCTGGATCTAGCTGTCCCTGGATTACTGTTGGACTTTTCAGTTATGTGACCCAATAAGTTACTTTTGTTTTCCTTGAATTAGTATGAGTTGGGTTTATGTAACTGATTAGTTTACTCTTTTATTTGGCAAGATGTTTTCCTCAATTGTTAGAAGGGTTCAGTTATAAAAAAAAATATTGTGCATCACATTACATTCCATTTGTAAGTTGGCCAACTCACTTGCAAATTGAGTTTATTAGAAATGTTTCTTCATACGTAGAACCATATGAAATTTCCTACATTCAAAAATTTTTGACCTACAAAAGTGGCAATTTCACAAGGTTGTTCAATTTAGTATAAGGACATTTTTAATCATTGCTTAGAAACAAAATACCAACACAATATTTGTCTATTGTAGAAAACACAGACAATGTGCAAAAACAGAAAGGTGAAAACAAACAAAATTATTCTAAAACTATAATCCAAAGATAAACACTATTATATTTTTGGTGTGTTCTCTCCCAAAAAATAAACTTGGTTTAGAAAATAATTTTATTGAACTAATGACAAGTTAACGAAACATTTGTTATTTTGGGAATATATTTAATTAAAAAAAATTCACCTTGCTTTCCAACAAACATGCTTTGTAAAATTAACTTACTTTTAAAAAATGTCCTGCTTTAAGCTTTTCTTTAAGGTTCGTTTTATTAACTAATTTGCAAACAAGCTAATCTATCTAAACTGGAAAGACTTCTCTATATAATTCTCAACATATGCAGTGTTTGATAATTCCATTATTCACTATGTAATCCAAATTTTAGGGTATTTAGAGTAATTACATGTCTAGCTTATAAATAATTATAAAAAGTATCCTACTAACACCCAATTTGATGTACTATAAAAATATTTTACAGAAACACACATAGTTCTGCTCTGGTCTACATTTTATTTTAAAATTTAAACTGAATAATTTATTTGGTCTAAATAATCTGTATTTGGTAATGTGCCAAAATAAAGGCATAAGTAAAACTGGAAATTCCAGAAATGCTAGTATGGTATTGTTTTAACGATATCATTGCTTAAAATGGTTCATTCATTTATAAAGCAACTGTCTGTTGAGTGCTTACTTTCATATACGCTAGAACTTTCCCTGATGCAGAATATTCTGAACACACAGGAACAAAGCCTACATGATTTCACAGAATTATATATGCAAGGGAGGAAAACAGAACAAAGATACAGGATAAAGACTGCCTAAGGGTGAAGAGGATGGTTACTTTAGATTTAGGTAGGGTTTTCAGGTTTTCAGAAGCCAGCCTTGTGAGGATATTTGGGAAGGTGGTGGCAGTAAATGGGAATATATGGAGCTCTGAGCAGCAGTGAGATTGGTGTGTTCAAAGCACACAGCTGGTCTGGAGCACAGTGGATTAGAAGGAGAAAGAGGCAGAAGACAACGTCTGAAAAGTAAGCAGGGTTCAGATCATTAAAGGCCTTGTAGGCCAAAGGAAGACTTTAGATTTTTTCCCCCTGAGTGCAATCTGCAAATTTTCTTTTACAAAGATCACTCTGGCTGAAGAATGGGTTGTGGTGAGAGCAAGAGTGACAGCAGGAAGAGCAGTTGTGAAGCAGTTGCCTTAGTCTAGGGAAGATTTCTTTAATTTGGGGTCCAGAGAGTCACAAAGTGACATTAACAGGTTCTCTAATGTGTTCACTGAAGTGTAGTTAACTTGACTGTTGTGAGCAATGCTTTGTAGGAGAAGATTCAATTCTGGAAGCAAAAAGGTTGTGAGACACTGAAAGAACAAAAAGAAGTTACAGCTTTTAAAACTCAGAATATAAAGTATTTATAACTAGATAATCATTGTTTTATTATTTCTGCACCATTGAAGAAGTGCTTTGGGGACAAAATTTAGAAACTACAAAAATAGTATTTACTGCAATACCTGCCTCTAATATTACCCATTGAGGTTAAAGTTTGAAGTAGGTTTATTTTGTCTTTCCAAAATTGATTTGCCAAGATCCTAAATTCCAGTGTGACTTTTCTCATAATGTTTCTGAGTAATTTTTTTAAGTTTTTTAAATTGAAATATAGTTGACATACAATGTTATGTTAGTTTCAGGTGCACTACATAGCAATTTGACACTTGCACATACAGTATTATGAAATGATCACCACGATAATTCTAGTAACGATCTGTCCCATATAAAGCTTTTACAATATTATTGACCATATTCCTTATGCTGTATATTATCCCCCTGTGACTTATTTATTATTTAACTGGAGGTTAGTACCTCTTAATCTCCTTCACCTATTTGCCCCTACCACCCATTCCTTCCCTGCAGCAACCATCCATTTCTTCTCTGCAACTGTGAGTCCTATTTCATTTTATTTGTTTTCTTTTTAGATTCCACATATAAGTGAAATCATCTGGTATTTGCCTTTCTCTGTATGACTTATTTAACTTAGCATAATGTGCCTTCTAGATCCATCCATGTTGTTGCAAGCAGCAAGATTTCATTTTTTAAAAGTCTGAATAATATTAAATTGTATATATACATCACAACTTCTTTATCCATTCATCTATCAATGGACACATTTAAGTTATCCACCCATTTTGAGTTTTTTTTGATATATGGTGTGTGAAAGTAGTCCAATTTGATTCTTTTGCATGCAGATGTCTAGTTTCTCCAACATCATTTATAAAAGAGGCTGTCTTTTCTCCACTGTGTATTCTCACCTTTCTGTCATATATTAATTGACCATGTAAGTGTGGGTTTATTTCTGGGCTCTCTATTCTGTTCCTTTGATCTATGTGTCTGTTTTTGTGCCAGTATCATACTGTTTTGATTATTATAGCTTTGCAGTATAGTTTGGAATCAGGGAGCATGACACCTCCAGCTTTGTTGTTCTTTCTCAGGATTGCTTTTGTTATTTGGGGTCCTTTATGATTCCACATAAATTTTAGAATTTTTTGTTCTAGTACTGTGAAAAATGCTGCTGGTATTTTGATAGAGATTGCATTAAATCTGTAGATTGCCTTGGGTAGCATGGGTATTTTAACAATATTAATTCTTCCAATCCATGAGCATGACACAGCTTTCCATGTGTTTTTGTGACTTTCAATTTTTTTCATCAATGTCTGAAAGTTTCAAGAACACATCTTATACCTAAAATTTTTCCTAGATATTTTATTCTTTTTAAAAAATTTATTTAAAAAAATAATTACCTTTTTATTGAGGTATAGTTAATTAACCATATTACATTAGTTTCAGGTGTACAACATAGTAATTAAAATTTTTATAGATTATACTCCATTTATAGTTACTATTAAATATTGGCTATATTCTCTGTGCTGTATATCCTTGTAGTTTATTTATTTTAAACATAGTAGTTGGTACCTCTTAATCCCTTATTCCTATCTTGACTTTCCACTCTTGCCTTTCCCCATTGTAACCACTAGTTTGTTTTCTATATCTGTGAGTCTGTTTCTTTTCTGTTATATTCACTAGTTTATTTTATTTTTTAGATTCCACATATAAGTGATAACATACAGTATTTGTCTTTCTCTGTCTGACTTAATTCACTAAGCATAATACCCTCCAGGTCCATCCATGTTGTTGCAAATGGCAACATTTCATTCTTTTTTTATAACTGAGTAGTATTCCACTATATAAATACAACACATCTTCTTTATCCATTCATCTGTTGATGGACACTTAGGTTGATTTCTTATCTTGGTTATTGTAAATAATGCTGCTATGAACATTGGGTTGCATGTATCTTTTCGAATGAGTGTTTTTCTTTTCTTTGTATATATACCCAGGAGTGGAATTGCTACATCATATGGTAGTTTTATTTTTAGTTTTTTAAGGAACCTCCATATTGTTTTTCACAGTGGCTGCACCAATTTACATTCCCACCAACAGTGTACAAGGGTTCCCTTTTCTCCACATTCTTGCCAACATTTGTTATTTGTATTTTTTCTTTTTTTTGATGATAGCCATTCTGACAGGTATGAGGTGATATCTCATTGTGGTTTTGATTTGCATTTCTCTGATGATTAACAATGTTGAGCATCTTTTCAAGTGCCTGTTGACTATCTGAATGTCTTCCATGTCTATTCAGGTCTTCTGTTTATTGTTTAATTGGTTTGTTTTTTTGATCCTGAGTTGTATGAGATGTTTATATATTTTGGATATTAACTCCTTATTGGTCATATCATTTGCAAATGGTTTCTCTCATTAAGTAGGTGGTCTTTTTGTTTTGCTGATGGTTTCCCTTGCTGTACAAAAGCTTTTAAGTTTAATTATGCCCCATTTGTTTATTTTTACTTTTGTTTCCTTTGCCTTAGGAGACAGATCCAAAAAATACTGCAATGATTTATGTCAAAGAGTATACTTTTTTTTCGAGTTTTATGGTTTCAGGTCTTACTTTACCTAAGGTTTTTAATCCATTTTGAGTCTATTTTTGTATATGGTGTGAGAAGCTCTAATTTCATTCTTTCACATGTAGCTGTCCAGTTTTCCCAGCACCACTTATTGAAGAGACTGTCTTTTCTCCATTGTATATTTTGCCTCTTTTGTTGTAGATCAATTGACCATAAGTGTGTTGGTTTACTTCTGAGCTCTCAATTCTGTTCTATTGATCTATGTGTCTGTTTTTGTGCCAGTACAATACTGTTTTGATTACTGTAGCTTTGTAGTATAATGTGAAGTGAGAAGTATGATACTTCCAGTTCTGTTCTTCTTTCTCTAGATTGTTTTGGCTATTTGGGGTCTTCTGTGTTTCCATACAAATTTTAAAATTATTTGTTTTAGGGATTGGATTAAATCTAAAGATTTCCTTGGGTAGTGTGGGTATTTTAGCAATATTAATTCTTCCAATCCAAGAACACAGTATATCTTTCCATCTGTGTAGACTTCAATTTCTTTCATCAGTGTCTTATAGTTTTGTGAGTACATGTCTTTTACCTCCTTAGGTAGGTTTATCACTAGGAATTTTATTCTTTTTAATGTGATTGTAAATGGGATTGTTTCCTCAATTTATCTTTTTGGTAGTTCATTGTTAGTGTATAAAAGTGCAACAGATTTCTGTATATTAATTTTGTATCCTGCACTTTATTGAATTCATTGATGAGCTCCAGTAGGTTTTTGTGGCCTCTTTAGGATTTTCTATCCATAGTATCACATCATCTGCAAACAGTGACAGTTTTACTTCTTCCTTTCCAATTTGGTTTCCATTCATTTCTTTTACTTGTCTGATTATTGTGGCTAGGACTTCTAATACTATGTTGAATAAAATGTCAAGAATGGGCGTCCTTGTCTTGTTCCTGATCTTAGAGGAAATGCTTTCAGCTTTTCAACTTTATGTATGATGTTAGCTGTGGGTTTATCATATATGACCTTTATTGTGTTGAGGTATGTTCCCTCTATACCCATTTCCTGGAAAGTTTTTATCATAAATGGATGTTGAATTTTTTCAAAAGCTTTTTCTGCATCTATTGAGATGATCATATGGTTTTTATTCTTCAGGTTGTTAATGTGGTATATCACAATGATTGATTTGTAGATTTTGAAAAATCCTTGCATCCCTGGGTTGAGTCCCACTTGATCATGGTCCTTTTGGTTTATTGTTGGATTTGGTTTGCAAATATTTTGTTGAGGATTTTTGCATGTATTTTCATCAGTGATATTAGCCTGTAATTTTCTTTTTTTGTGGTATCTTTTGTCTGGTTTGGGTATCAGGGTGGTGCTGGCCTCATAGAATGAGTTTGGAAGCATTCTTTTCCCTGCAAATTTTGGAATTTTGGAATAGTTTGAGAAAGATCGGTGTTAACTCATCTCTAAATATTTTTTAGAATTCACCTGTGAAGCCATCTGGTCCTAGACTTATGTTTGTTGGGAGTTTTTTGGTTTTTTTAAATTACTGATTCAATTTCACTACTGGCAGTTGGTCTGTTCATATTTTCTATTTCTTCTTGGTTCAGTCTTGGGAGAGTAGTGGGGCTGAGCCATGAGGCAGCTTGTTATGGGACTGGGGGGCCTGGGGCTAGTACTGGTCCACTGGCGGGAAAAGTGGAATCCTGGGGTCTGGCTACAGGGCCCAGGGATCCCAGAGCTGCTGTTGGACTGCTGGTGGGTGGGACCTGTTCTTGACACAGCTGGCTTTGGGGTTTGGGGTGTCCCAAAGCTCATGTTGGCCTGCTGTGGGTAGAATCGGTCTTGCAATGGCAGGCTGCAGGGCTACAGTTGTCCTGGGGCTGGTGTCTGCCAGCTGGCAGGTGGACCTGTATCCCAGGGTCTCTGGCTGCAGGGCCCTGGGGGTCCTGGGCCTAGCATCTGTGCACCGGTGTGTGATGCCAGGTCCTGAGCCCTCTGGTGGGCAGGACCATGTCCTGTGGGAGACTTTCTAAGATCAGCAGGTGGATCTAACCCAGGCTCTTTTCAAATTACTGCTTCTGCCCTGGGTCCTGGAGCATGTGATATTTTGTGTGCTCCCTTTAAGAGTGGAGCCTCTATTTCCACAGCTCTCTGAATCTCCTGAAAGTAAACCCCACTGGCCTTCAAAGCCTTCACAGCCAAGTGTTCTAGGGGATCCTCTTTCTGCAGCAGGTCCCCCAGGCAAGGGACTCTGATGTTGGGCTCAGACACCATGTTCCTTGGGGAGAACCTCTGCAATTGTAATTATTCTCCCGTTTGCGGGTTGCTATCTTTAGTGTTATGTTTGCATTCCTTTCTTTTTGTGTGTGTGTATCTATTATAGGTTTTTGGTTTGTGGTTACCTTGAGGTTCATATATAACAACTTATATACATATGTGATTTTTTTTTTAACATCTTTATTGGAGTATAATTGCTTTACAATGGTGTGTTAGTTTCTGCTTTATAACAAAGTGAATCAGTTATACATATACACATGTTCCCATATCTCTTCCCTCTTGCATCTCCCTCCCTCCTACACTCCCTATCCCACACCTCTAGGTGGTCACAAAGCACAGAGCTGATCTCCCTGTGCTATGCGGTTGCTTCCCACTAGCTACCTATTTTACATTTGGTAGTGCATATATGTCCATGCCACTCTCTCTCTTTGTCACATCTTACCCTTCCCCCTCCCCATATCCTCAAGTCCATTCTCTAGTAGGTCTGTGTTTTTATTCCCGTCTTGCCACTAGGTTCTTCACGACCTTTTTTTTTTTTTCCTTAGATTCCATATATATGTGTTAGCATACTGTATTTGTTTTTCCCTTTCTGACTTACTTCACTCTGTTGACAGACTCTAACTCCATCCACCTCACTACAAATAACTCAATTTCGTTTCTTTTTATGGCTGAGTAATATTCCATTGTATATATCTGCCACATCTTCTTTATCCATTCATCCAATGATGGATACTTAGGTTGCTTCCATGTCCTGGCTATTGTAAATAGAGCTGCAATGAACATTTTGGTACATGACTCTTTTTGAATTATGGTTTTCTCAGGGTATATACCCAGTAGTGGGATTGCTGGGTCGTATGGTAGTTCTATTTTTAGTTTTTTAAGGAACCTCCATACTGTTCTCCATAGTGGCTGTATCAATTTACATTCCCACCAACAGTGCAAGAGGGTTCCCTTTTCTCCACACCCCCTCCAGCATTTATTGTTTGTACATTTTTTTGATGATGGCCATTCTGACCGGTGTGAGATGATATCTCATTGTTGTTTTGATTTGCATTTCTCTAATGATTAATGATGTTGAGCATTCTTTCATGTGTTTGTTGGCAATCTGTATATCTTCTTTGGAGAAATGTCTATTTAGGTCTTCTGCCCACTTTTGGATTGGGTTGTTTGTTTTTTTGCTATTGAGCTGCATGAGCTGCTTGTAAATCTTGGAGATTAATCCTTTGTCAGTTGCTTCATTTGCAAATATTTTCTCCCATTCTGAGGGTTGTCTTTTCATCTTGTTTATGGTTTCCTTTGCTGTGCAAAAGCTTTGAAGTTTCATTAGGTCCCATTTGTTTATTTTTGTTTTTATTTCCATTTCTCTAGGAGCTGGGTCAAAAAGGATCTTGCTGTGATTTATGTCATAGAGTGTTCTGCCTATGTTTTCCTCTAAGAGTTTGATAGTGTCTGGCCTTACATTTAGGTCTTTAATCTATTTTGAGTTTATTTTTGTGTATGGTGTTAGGGAGTGTTCTAATTTCATTCTTTTACATGTAGCTGTCCAGTTTTCCCAGCACCACTTACTGAAGAGGCTGTCTTTTCTCCATTGTATATTATTGCCTCCTTTGTGATTATTTTAAGTGACGATCTCTTAAGGTGGAATGCATTCTGACCGCCCTATATTTTTACACCCTCCTCTATGTTTAATGTTTTTGACATCATGTTCTATATCTTTTTTTGTGTGTATCGCTTATTGTCTATTGTGGATAGACACTGTTTTCCCACTTTTGTCTTTTAACCTTCCTACTGGCTTTATAAGTGGATGATCTACTGTATATTTTCCTTCGCCAATGAGTTTTTTCCTTTTGTAATTTTCATATTTCTTGCTGTGGTCTTCTCTTTTCCATTTAGAGAAGTCACTTTAACATTTCTTGTAAAGCTGGTTTAGTGGTGCTAAACACTTTTAGCTTTTGCTTTTCTGTAAAACTATCCTTCAAATCTGAACAACAGCCTGGGCCAGGTAGAATCTTCTTGGTTGTAGGTTTTTGCTTTCATCACTTTAATACATCGTGCCACTCCCTGCTCACCTGCAAAGTTTCTGCTGGTAAGTCAGTTGATAGTCTCATGGGACTTCCCTTGTAAGTAACTAGTATCTGTTCTCTTGCTGCTTTTAAGGTTCTCTCTTTATATTTAATTTTTCCCATTTTAATGATAATGTGTCTTGGTGTGGACCTCTTTAGATTCATCTTGTTTGAGCCTCTTTGTGCTTCCTGGACTTGGATGTCTGTTTCCTTCCCCAGATTAGGGATGCTTTCAGCTATTATTTCTTCAAATAATTTCTTTGCTCCTTTCTCTCTTTCTTCTCCTTCTGGGACCCCTATAATGTGGATGTTAGTATGCTTGAAACTGTCTCAGGGGCCTCTTAAAGTATCCTCGCTTAAAATTTTTTTTTTCCCTGTTCAGCTTGGGTGATTTCCACTAATCTGTCTTCCACATTGCTGATCCATTTCTCTGTATCATTTAAACTACTGTTTATTTCTTCTAGAATATTTTAAAATTTCAGTTATTTTATTCTTTAGCTTTGTTTGGTCCTTCTTTATATTTTATAACTCTTTGTTGAAATTCTCACTGTGTTCTTCTCCTGAAATCAGTAAGCATCTTAATGATCATTACTTTGAAGTCTTTATTGGGTAGGTTGAAGGGATTAAAATTTGACTTAAAAAGGGATTTGCTCCATCCACACCAGCTTCTCTACCAATGATTTTTTCTTTCTGCTTTCCTAGCCAGTTCTCAATATCTTAATTAGTAA
This sequence comes from Balaenoptera ricei, assembly GCF_028023285.1. Lineage (NCBI taxonomy): Eukaryota > Metazoa > Chordata > Mammalia > Artiodactyla > Balaenopteridae > Balaenoptera > Balaenoptera ricei. The sequence goes on from NC_082642.1 coordinate 116,134,698, forward strand.
GAAGAATAGGTTCCTGTAATTAGACTGAAGGGTGGGCCTCCTTAGCAATTAAGAATTTCCCTTGTAGCTAAAATCTGGGAACTGTATCAGAGAACTGGGAGCATTATTTTAGTTTTAGCAACTGTTTCATTTGGCCCATTTTATTAAAAACAGTAATTTTAAGCTTTACAAGTTGTATGATTAAAACTTTCATTATTTGATAAATGTAGTCTTCCAGTTTTTTTTACTTGGAGGTACTTGGTGTGAAATACTTTCTGAGTCTGTTGTCAATCACCTAGAAACACTGTTTCTAGGTATGACCTAGAAGCATTGTTTCACTGAGGCAGAAAAATTTGGAACGTTAGAGTTGACATAAGGGAGGCTTTTGCTTTTGTTTTAGTAAATTTATTTAGCTAACATGTAAGAAATACGTATATTAATTATAAATCCTCTTTTAGGGAAATAACTAGTTTCTCCATTTCTTGGAACAAACTAAGAAATCCTGCTAAGGCTCACCCTTGCATCTTCCTCTTTTTAAGCCGCCCTTCCTTTTGCTTGAGTTTCTCCAGCAGCCTTATACTTCCTATCCAGACCTGTTTTCCCTAGGCAATATCCTGGAATTTCTTGCAATGAGATATTATCTATATTAAAGAAATCATTAAATCACAGAAACTCCAGCTAATGGAAGGCATTTTTGTATACTTTCATTCCAGTGTAATAGAATACTTCAGTGATTAGGTATATGAAATAGGGACAAAGTCACAGAGGTGCCATAGATTTCTGTATTTATGGATTGCGGTACCAACTACAATAGCATGTCCCATATAATATATGGCTTTGCCAAAATGAAAACTGAGCTTATTTCAAGAGAATCATGCCATTAATGTTTAGGGGAAAGGTCAATGCATTATTTTCAGGCCCAAGAATCCTGAAATAGCCATTGCATCTGAATGAAAAGGAGAAAAAAAAAAGTCACTGATGCCTTTGGCTGCCATTTGTGAGGAGTGGAAAATGAATAAATTCACTCACAGTGATTGATGTAACCTAATAAAAACGTCAATACATTCACATCATTCTGCTGCTGTATCTCAATCATGAGGGTCTAAGTTGTGCCTACTTTTATTTCTCAGGCTGAGGAAACACACTACCATATTTCTTCACCCATTCCGAAGTTGAGATTGAGTGTTATAACATGTAAGATATAGACTAGGTAATGTGGTCCTACTTTGAAGTTGATTCTGGTACAGTAGAAAAAGACATGTTCCTAAATAATTATAATGTAACATATATAGTTAAAATTTCATAGGAGAAAAACAGCTAAAATATGATTGTTGTTCAGAGGAAGGAGAAATTACAAAAGTACAGAGAAGCACAATTATGAGAAAAGCTGCCAATTTCATATAAATGTAACTGACATTAGAGAGTGTTCAAATTTAAAATTGGGCTTGAAGTCCTTGAAAAATTACGTTCCTTCTTTCCTTTCCTTTCTTCCCTCTTTCTTTTTATTCTACCCTTATCCTTTCCTTCCTTTTCCTTCTTTCTTACAATTTTCCTTCATTCATATGAACTTAGTGTTTACTGTATGCTCAGCACCATGCTAGGCACCACAATAAATAAAATAAAGACTATCCTCAAGATATCATGGCCTCCCCAAATCCGCATTCCAATATAACATAGGATTTCCCCCTCTATCCAAAAGCAAGTAATATAAAATATGCATTGGGGGATATGTATTGGAGATATGGGAGGAGGGTGCTTGAGGGGAGAGTAAAATGAAGCTAGAATAGAAAATTAAGATTAAATGCAGAGGGACTTCCGTGGTGGCGCAGTGGTTGAGAATCTGCCTGCCAGTACAGGGGACGTGGGTTCGAGCCCTGGTCTGGGAAGATCCCGCATGCTGCGGAGCAACTAGGCCTGTGCGCCACAACTACTGAGTCTGTGCTCTAGAGCCCACGTGCCACAACTACTGAAGCCCGCGTGCCTAGAGCCCATGCTCCACAGCAAGAGAAGCCACCGCAATGAGAAACCTGCACGCCGCAACAAAGAGTAGCCCCTGCTTGCAGCAACTAGAGAAGGCCCGCGCACAGCAACAAAGACCCAATGCAGCCAAAAATAAGTAAGTAAATTTATTAAAAAAAAAAAAAGATTAAATGGAGAATATGGGGTGGCCAGTACACTGAGTTTAACCCTTAATTAACAGGAAATTAAGGGTCATCAGAAATCAAATGAATGGCAGGATAGTTTTTCCCTACTAATGGGCAGTGGCTGGGCTGCTGGAGCCTCTACAAGGGCTGTGGGCAGGAAACATGAAGGTTAGAGGGAGCCCTAACAGGCGTAAAAGACAGTGCAGATGCTGCATTGCTCCCCCAGAAAAAACTCATGGTCACTGCAAAAGGGTGCAGAGGTCCTAATATTATAGAGTAAGAGTTAAGAAACAGTAGACTTTTGGGTTATACATATAAATGATAATTATAGCACAACATGTTAAGTGCAATGTAGATATCTACGAGTACAAAGATTAAGAAAAGATGTTTCATATAAGCTGAGTCATTCCTCATAAGTAGAGTTTGCTGGTTGAGTTAAGGGCGATGGGGCTGTGGGAAAGAGAGGGATTTCCAAGAAGAGGGCCAAGTATGATCAAATATGATCAGTCATTGATTCACTGAACTATTCATTTGAATACTTCATTTGAAATATGAATCACATAGTGATTTACTGTTAATAGAATATAAACTAAGAGGTAGAGAAGGCAGGAGATGAGGCTAAAGATATGCTGTGAGTGGAGTCCAGTCTTTAGAACCTTGAATTTCTATATACAGTGGCATGAATTTTGTCCTGTGGGTGAAGGAAAGCCATTGAAGGATTTTAAGCAAGGAAAGAAAGTTAAAAATGAGGAAAAACAGGCTTGTACCTTAAAAAAAAAAAAAAAAAAAGAATTCAACAAATGGTGGTGAAATTTTCCATATGCAAAGAAAGAAAGAAAAAAAAAGAACCTTGGCCCATTCTTCACAGTTTATGCAAAAATTAATTCAAAAGGGATCTTAGACCTATATGTAAAACTTCTAGAGGTGAGTAGAAGAGAAAGTCTTTGTGACTTTGGATTAGGTAAAGAGTTTCTTGATACCACACAGAGAAGCACAATCCATAAAAGAAAAAAGTAAAAAAAAATTAGACTTTATCAAAATTAAAAACACTTACTCTGCTAAAGACACTCTTCATGGAATAGAAAAACAAGCTACAAACTGGAAAAATATCTACAAATCACATTTCTGACAAAGAACTGTACCCAGAAAATATTTTAAAAAAAACTTTTAGAACTCAACATTAAGAAAAAACAACCCAATGAGAGAAAATGGGTAAAAATCTGAAGACACACTTCACCAAAAAAGATATATGGATAGCGAGTACACATATGGGAAGATGATCAAAATCAATAGTCATAGGAAATGCAAATTAAAATGACAGTAAGATACCAGTATAGACTCACTAATGGCTAATTAAAAAAAAAAAAGACAGTATCAAGCATTGTTGATGATGCAGAGTAACTGAAACTCTCATTAATTACTAGTGGAAATGTAAAATGGAACGTCCAGTTTGGAAAACAGTTTGGCAGTTTCTTAGAAAATTAAACATATATTTACCATTGGATCTAGTCATTCCACACAGTGACTTACACATGAATGTTCATATCAGTTTTATAAATCATCATCCAAACTGGAAACAACCCAGATGTCCTTCAACCGCTGAATGCAGAACCAAACTGATGGTACATCATACAGAGGAGTACTGCTCAGCAACAACAAAGAGGCATGAATCTCAAGTGCATTCTGCTAAGAGAAAGAAGCCAGGTCTGAAAGCCTACTTATTGTGTAATTCCATTTACAGAACATTCTGAAACACAGTTCTTCCTTAAAGAAATGTTCTGATTAATAAATACAGAAGGAAAGAGAAAAATAGAAAAATCACCATTAAAATATGACAGTAGTAATTGTTGCAGGCAAGATCTGCTATGGATGATAAAATTAATGGGAAAAAGTCTGAGGAAAAACAGGATATTTGCATAGTCTAATCTCCTCCCAAATATACATTAACTACAAGAGGGGAAAAGTAATTTTTCAGTAACTTTCTAGGAGACACCACCTTAACCAAGTGATCCCTGTTAACATCCCCAGGAATAATGCACGTGGACATCATCATGTACCCCTGGATATAATGCATGAAGAGGGTATGCAACTTTTGTGATGTTCCTGCCAAAAATGCATAACCACAAATTGAATCATGAAAAAACAATGGACACACCCAAACTAATGGACATTTAACACATCACTGACTAGTAGTTTTGAAAACTGCCAAGGTCTTGAAAGACAAGGGAAGACTGAAGAATTGCACAGATTAAACGCAGACTGGACTAAGGAGAGGCGATAAGTAATGCAATGTGGGATCCTGGATGAGTCCTAGAAGAGAGAAAGGACACTAGTGGAAAAGCTGATAAAATCTGAATAAAAGTCTGTAGTTAAGTAAATAGTACTGTACAGATGTTTGTTTCTTGGCTTTGATAATAGTCCTATGCTTATGTAAAATACATCAGCGGAAACAGTGAGAGTTATATTGGAACTATATTATTTGAATAACTTTTTCTGTAAGTCTGAAATTATATCAAAGCGAAAATTTAAGGAAAGTTATCGTAATATATTCTCACAACAACAAAACAAGCATTAAAGTATTCATCAAGGGATTAAGTAAGGACACCACTAGATTTCCATTCATTACTTTGAGATAATTTTTTAAATCAGAAATCACATATACAAGGGGCCAATAATCATTTTCAGTGGCCCATAATCATTTTCAGTGATTAAGATTCCTACTGGTCTTTATTCACTCCTATCAATACATAAGACCATCAGGAACTTGGTGAAAAAGTTCCTAAGTAATGACTGGTTACTTTACCTTGCAGCCTGGAAGGATGGTACTCATTCTCCTGAGTTTATGGATGCAAATTAATGTCTATAACATGGATTTATCTATAGCCCTTCTCAAATTTGGAGCCATCAAACTCTTTACCAGAACAAATTGCATCATTCTTTCCAAATGATTTGGAAAGAATTTTCACTTTTGAAATGAGTAAGATTTCACCCTCTAGATGGCTCTATTCAGTTTTATTTAGACGTACTAAAAGGCAATATTATGTATGCATAAAGTTGTTTTTATATTCTCTTTTCTCTCCTAGTTCTTACAGTGTTATCTTCAGACTGGGCAACCTGTTACTAGAATTTTTAACCTGATACTTCTTATTATAGTCTACCCAATAATTAGCAGGCTGTCTTAGGAAAGAGAGAGAACCACAGGAAGGAGACAGTAAGTTAGAAGTAGATCTAGGGAGGTGATTAGAGTGAATGACCTTGAGAAAACTCAGATACTTAAACACTGAAGAGACAAGAATAAATTCCTTCTGAATACAGGGGAAGTTTATTCTCTCTTGTAAAGAGAGAAGTACACTCTGGCAGAAAGAAAATAAGCTGGTGATCCCGATTAGCCCCAGTGCTGCTTGAACAGTATGATACACAGGGCCACCAGACTATGTCATCTTGTTACTGTTTCTCAGAGTCACACTTGGTTCATTTTCTATTTATCCATATGTATACATTATAATTCCAAATGGCAAATACTTTGCAGTAAATCTCCTGAGACTCCATTAGACTCCAGAAACTGCATAAGAATAATTCATCACTAATTTCTGTAAACAGTAAATAGTAAATATTAAGGATGGTAGGAGAAGAGAGAAAATCTCTATTTCTTCTCTTTTTGTTGCCTCTCATCTTTCCTTTTCCCTCGGGTTGCATCTCTTCCTACTTTCATGCTATCAACTCTTTTCCTCAATTTATCAACAGTGCTCTTTGGGGCAGCAGCTTCTGTCCTGATCTCCAGGTTCTCTTGTGTTCTTAGTAATACCCACAATCTTTCTAACCTTTCCTGATCAGTTTTCTTTCACACTTTTCTCAAGAGCCAGTTCAAATATTCACCAACACCTCAAGCCCTCTACCTATCACCTCAGCAAATGATCTAGCCTTGTACATGATTGAAAAAAGGAAGGTGGGTAACTCCAAAGGCAGCTGGGTCTTCTAGCTACCAACAATCTTTGCATACCATAGTTATCTATGTACTCATATTTAGGGTCAGTTTGGTACATTTTCTTCCAGTGTCTCAGGGATTTAGAAAAGAAAGAATACATGGGAAAAATGAGAATAAGTTTTGAGATGATTTTGTCATTTAGTATGAAAGCAATCTAGGATTCAAGAAGGATGGTGGAGAATGAAACCAGAGAAAGAAGACCCAGGGACCTGACCCAGGAGGGCAGGCGTTTTGACTTTCTTTTCCACTGCCAAATACCTAATGCTTAGAAAAGTGCTGGCGCATAGTAGTTAGGCACATAATAAATATTACTTAAATGAATGAATGATTTAAAGAATGCTAAGCATTTGGAATCTAAGTAAGAAATGAACACAATCTAATTTGCATTTTTTAAGCTATCAGTCTGACTGCAGTACACACATGCCTCACTCACTCTAAAGTCCACTGCAGTCTTGGCCTTGATTCTCACAGTGTGCTGTGATGGGCTGTGTCCTCCTAGTTGCTCCATCCAATAGATGCTTCTCAATCCTTATTTTATTTGGCTTCCCAGCTCATTTTATGCTAATGACCCATCTTTCATTCTTAGAGATGTGTCCTCCTTCTTCCAGGTTGTTCTGTCTGTCTCTTTCATAAGCTTTTCTTTTTAAGTCAGCCTGTTAGGGCTGGTTCTCCTCAACCTTCTGGGTAATTTCATCCTCCCGATGGCTTCAACTACTGATCACCACCCATCATTTGCACCTGCACACCAGAATCCCACTGAGGCTTCAGAGGCTTCCTGGAAGTTTTTAAATGTCCAAGACGCTTCCAACTTATCACGTCCAAATCAGAATTCATTGTTAACCCTCCAAGTCTATTATTTCTCCATAATTTCCTTTCCATCTCCCTACTTATGTAAACCAGACGCTTGGAAGTCATCCAAAACCATCCCCATTCCCTCATTCCCCATATATAATCAGTCACTCAAGTCTCCTAATTTAACCTTGGAAACAGCTCTTGAATCTATTTCTTCTCTCTATCTTTCTCATCATTTTTCACTTGGATTACTAAACTAGCCTCCTTACTGTTTTACCTGCCTCTAGTTTTTTCTTTCAATATATAATTCACACTGTTATTACTTAGCTCCAGCTGTTTTCGATGCTCCCCCAACATGCCAAATTCTTTCTTAGCACAAGGGTTTAGAACTTATTGTTTCCTCTGCCTGGAATACTATCCTACCAAACCCTAGCATGGCTTGCCCCTTCACTTCACTCAGGTTTGTTCTCTTTATCTAAAAGTATATTGATATATTTAGATTCCTTTTTGTTGCCTCCAGCAGGTAAAAGCTCTGTCTTTTTCACTACTCTATTACCAGTGATTAGAAGAGTTGGCACCCAATAAATATTCTCTGAATAAAATAATGAACAAGTTAATGAATAATTGTATCCAAAATAGCACATGCTGCACCGTATTGGGAAATACTGGCCTACTTGTTTGTTGCTCCCAGTGGACTGGAGCCAACAAATGAGCTTCTCAAGAGCACTGAGACCTTTGTTTCTCTATCTCTAGGTTTTAATAAGCAGTAGTGTCTGACACCTTGGTGGTGCTCAGTAAATGTTCCTAGAAAAACAAAACAAAGTAAAACAAACCTCTTAACCTACCTTAGCTAGTTGAGTAGCTGAATTTCACAAAAAAAGTCTAAGTTCTTTCATTAGAATCAGTTTCACAGAATGTTTTACTCCCTTCAACATATATTCCATATATCCAAACCTTGATTTTGCTTACAGCAAAATTTTACCTATACTTTTCTACTTTACAGACTGTAAGATAAACACTTTATTAAAGGCACTTTTTGTTTCTTCCTGATCACCGATACGAACCTGACATTATAATAAAGTTGGAGGTTGGGTGGTAAATTATTACTGGCACAAACTTTCCTTACCAACATCTCATGATTCTTTCTTTTGGCAAAGGAATGAAATACAAACATGTTAGGGTTAGATGTGACCTTTCTTGTTTTGCAGTACAATATGAACTTTTCAATCTTTTGTGTGGAGGAAAATATTGAGGCTTAAAGACATTGAATAACTTGCACAAGACCCTGTGTCCAGTAGCAGAATATACAAGCAGGTGGAGAGGCAGCTATCATATTGGTGGCAACTGTAATAGTCGAAATCTTGGAGAATGTATTACTTGACAAGTAAAATGCAATTCTGGGACTGGAGAAACAGTTCTTGTGTATTTACTGTCTATTTGACTGGCCTGAATCTACTCTCTGATTTAGAGTCCATGTGGACCCATCAAAACTATTTGGAAGGAACCCTCAATACTCTGGAATATTTAAAGATGGTTTGTGTAGGCCCAGTACTTCGTGTTACAGATTCTATGCTGTTCTAGAGTCCTTAGCAATGTCCCATGATAAAATAAATTTATGTTTGGGAATTTGTTTGATATCCTGATTGACTTCTATTATTCCTCACTGGATTTATGATTTATTTGAGATATAGTTTAGTATACCTACATTTAGTTGTTACCTAAGCTGGGAGATAGGCACTTCATTCTTTCTCTTTTTGGTTCTTCCATATCATCATGAATTCAAACTGTAGGGCTCCATCTTCTAGAGTGTGGTTACTGCATTGTGTTTCTTTATCATTTAACCACAACTCTTATCTTTTTATAGAAGGTAGCACTTTCTCTTTTGGATATGTAGTTAATGACACTGGTGTATACATCACCTGTTACAAACTGCTACTATCCATGGTACTAATAGCTACAAGTCTGTTCTCTAACTGATGGCTTCTATTTGCTTCTTGGAGAAAATGCATGTGCTAAGCAAATGGTTTAGCTGGATTAATCTCTTTCTATATCAGTTGCTTCTTAATAGGTTAATGAAATTGTGATGTGTGTCAAACAAATAGGTTCAACTTTTATCTGACACACTTTCTATATAATACAGCTTTTAATCATTTAACTTTGAAGTTTATAATAAAAGTAGTTATATGCACAAGTATGAAAGAGCAAAAGTGTTTCCAAGAACTTTATAATATGTATCTCTCAGCGATAAAACCTATAGATAAGATAAAAATTATGCATATTAAGAATTTATAAAAGGATCTGATGAAGATTTTGATCTATAATTTTGCATTACTTGCAACTGAGAGTCAGTGCATTTATTTCTCAGAACCCCAGGATACTCTACTAACATGACCATATAAACCTATACTGCATCTTTATCTTTGTCAGTATTATCTTTTATGCAATATGGTAGTCCTTAGGGAGCATTAATTGCTAGCTATCTCTTAGCTACTTAAGGGTAATCTTGGTACAATTACCATGTATTTATGGGAATGAGGCACTCATTTATTGCCTTTCTCTTAAAAATCCCATAGCATTTGCAAGAAGATAACAGTATAAATACGCCCACTTGTCTTTGCGGGAATTATTCCTTTCTCCATCTCCACCACCCACCTCAGCATCACCACAACACCCTTATGTGGGGCTCATACTTACAAGTTAAAACTACAATGATTATTGCCACTCAAAAGCATATTGAATCTATCCTTTCTCAATTAGCCTTTCTTTTCTTTTCTTATCTTTTCTCTCTTTCTTTTTCTTTTTCTTAAAATGGAATAAGGACCTTCACCTAGGAATCATACAAATTGGGCTACGTAAGGGTCACTGGTCCCAATTTTATACAAGATTGTTAGAGATGTAAAGCAATCACTGTGTTAGTTGCTTGAATGTCTTTGTGAAATAAACTGAGTATTTCAAACTGGCAGACAAGTGCCATAGATTATCTTATTAAACCTATTTAGTTGATTTAGAATAAATAATTCCTACTACTTCATAGGGCCAAATTATATATAATATTATATAGATAGATAATAAAACACATAGGGATACATGAATAATTCACAGAATGTGATTTATCAAAGGTAGAAAATAAATATCTGATCTTTGAATTTATTGTTAGATATTTATTTCCAGATATTTCATGCATAAATACTCATACGAGGACTTCAACAGCATACTTAAATTATTTTAAATGCTTTGCAAAGTTTCATAATCCAACTTTAAAATTATCTTTTTCATTCCAGAGAGATATAAAACATAAGGAATAACTTGAAATGTTCATGCTAAATTAATGACAAGGAAGTCAGAAAATATAAAAGAAATAATTAATATGTTGTTTCCTCTCTCTCTCTTTTAGATTAGTATTTTTGCTAGGTATTGTGGCATATTTGGATCTCTCCAAATTTTACATAAGAGGTAATTTATTCCACTCATCTAAATATTTTCCTTATTTTTAAAAGGTATTGTGTTATTTTATTCAGATTATAATTTATTTAATGCTATTTAATTCAGATAAGACAAAGTGTAAAACTCTGACTTATTCACTGTGATACAGCAAAATAAAAAGCAAAGAAACAAAAAATCCCATGGGTCTGTCAAACAGACAGACCTCAGTTTGAACATCAGTCATACCACTTACTATGGGTTAGAGGTCCTTATGCGGGTTAATTCACCCGTTTGATATTCAATATCCTTCAGTGAATACTGAAGGTTCAGCAGATATGCATAAGAGTTGCCATGAGAATGAAATGGTGAACTATAGTACCAATAATAGCTACCATTTAATGTGGCTTAGTATGAGTCACATGCTATGCTAAATGCTTTATACATTTATAAAATTAATCCTTACAGCATTCCTATTGGGTAGGACTTATTTTGGCCCCATTTTACAGTGTGGAAGTAAACAATAGAGATGTTAAATCATCTACCTAAAACTTCACAAGACTTCAGTGGCAGGAGTGGAATTCTAACTGGTGTCCATCTGTTTGGTTAACTATTGCTGTGTAATAAACTATCCAAAACGGAGCGGCTTAAAACAACAACCATTTTATTACCTCTCATGATTTTACGGGTTGATTGGACTGAGCTGGGTGGATACTTTGCTCCACAAAATATCATCTGCAGCTGCAGCCATCTGGCAGTAGAAGTAGGGGCTGTAATGTCTGAGATGGTTCTTTACAAAGCTGGCACTCAGTGCTGACTATCTGCTGGGAGCTCTTGTAGAGCTGTTGTTGACTAGAATGCCTCAGTTCTCCTCTTTGCAGTTCTGCGTGTGGCCTCACCATATGTACTGTCTTTGCTCAACATTGGAGACTAAGTTACATGACAGAGTGTTCCAAGAGGATAAGGCCCAGTGTACAAATATGTAAGATGCTTCCACTTGTATCACACTTGTTAATGTCCCATAGGCCAAGGCTAGTCACATGGACAAGCCCACAATCAATGTGGGAGAGAACAACACCAGGGCATGAATACTGGAAGGTTCTACTAAGGCCACTAAAGTAACAGCCCATGGCAACAGCTGAAATCAAAAGCAATCTTTTGTGTCCTCCAAACTATCATGGCTATCAGTAATTTTCTGCTCTCCTTGGATAGCATGTTGGCCAATGCATTGTGAGAAGGACTTTGGAGTTTCAGACACAGAGTCAGTTAAATGTTTTTAGTAAGCTTTTACACTTTCCTTCTTCCAAATATAATAAGAAATTTCAATTTCATTTAAATGGTTTTAAAACAAATTTCAGTTTTACAAAAGAAAAATGCCTCTCAAAGAGTTAGATTATTTTTATGAGTTTATAATGCCATACTATATTGAGTTTTATATGTTATAACTCATTAGTGAATAAAATAAGGAGAAATATTAAGTTATGCCTTATCATTATTCAAATAAAAGTGAATATATTGCAATCTATTTCTTAGATGATATGATTAGTTTTGGATTTCTGAGGAACTTTTTTCCCAAAGGAATGGTTTTGATCCCACTATTTCTGTAAAAACTGGATTTTTATTTCAGAAATTGTAATTCTTTTCTTCATTTTATATAAATTAAAATAATACAGTTCTAATGGCATTTATGTAGGTAGGTTCCATAAAGAACTTTTTATTTAAAAGTTTTACTTTAGCTAAAGCATTCTATATTTGTATATGACATTTACTTACAAACAGAACTATTTTACCTTAATGACCCCAAATATTTTAACTGTTTCTCCTATTAATATTGAAATTTAGGCAGGTTCAGAAGACGTGAATTGCTTACAGAAATTAGGAAAAAATATATAACCCTTTACCTTGATTTATTATTTCAAGTTAAATTAGCAAATGATTTACAGGTAATAAAAAAAACATTTCAAAGCTGTTTGGTGACCAGTGCAAACTCTGATAATGCCATAGACTAATATCAAGACTCCAAGGGATGATATCTGAAGATGATATCTGAACTAAGTTATCCCCTAAATGGCTGTGATATTGCTATTAAGCTTTTTTTTTTTATTTCAGGAAATGAGACAGATATATAAAAGAAGAAAATCAGTACTTACTTTTTGTGACAACACCTTCTAAGCGAATGATATTTGGGTGGTCAAACTGACCCATGATACTTGCTTCTCTTAAAAAATCTCTTCTTTGCCGATCCATGTGGCCACCTTTCAAAGTTTTGATGGCAACTGGAATCTCTCTTTTCCCTGGTGTTTTCAAACGCCCACTACAGACTTCTCCAAATTCACCTTAAAATATGAACAAAAGTAGTTAGTTGTTTAAACAGAATACTTATATTCCAGAAAAAATGAATTGTCACAAAGTACCATCTTTTTGTTTTTTAAGGTGATGACTCTCAAGTGTGCCATTTTTACATAGAGATCTCTTCCTTAAAAATTAAACTTGTAATGACAATATGCCTGATCAGCATCATTTGTAATGAATAATGAAATGCATTTTCGTATGCTGTACCACAGGAACTTCCATTGATAGATATCCCTGATCTGCTGAGAAATTATGACTAGCAGAATGGGTGATGCTAATGCAATTCTATAGAAAAGCAATCACTGCATAACATTTCCTGTTCCTGTTCTCAATACTGATATATGGGCCAAATGCCTGCTCTTTGCAGGGAATCCATCAGGCATATGTAGTTGATTTGATTGCACGGGCATATGTCTGGGCTTCACTGCCATTAGAAATCAATGCTAGGGTCAACTGGTATATGAACATATTGAAAAGACCACACTGAACTCAACTATAATTACTTATTATAGTTGAGTTCACACAGGTTAAATTACACGTCACATGGTTTGAATACAAATACAGTAAGATTATCTACAGTTCAGCAATGGCTCCAATGGATAGATTAAAAAAACAGCCAAATATTTATCATGAATTTACTACATATATATCCAGTGCTAGAGTGCTGTGTATTTCAAAGAAGTATAAGAGTTGGTCTTTGTTCTTTGTAGCTTATAGTCTAGTAGGAGAATTTAGATGAAACACTGAAACACTTAGGAACCTAAGAACCAATCCCTGCAAATGTTGTATTATTTAAGTAAGAACAATGGGAGCTGCAAGACTTCCTGGAGGAGGTGGAACTTTTGCTGGACCTTGAATGATGGGTAGGATTCGGATAGTCAAGAAAAGCAGCAACATTCCAGACAGGAGTATATGGAGTGAGGGAAGTGAAGACAAAGATTCAACGGTCAGAAACAGTAAAGAGAATGACATGGACATAGGGCAGTAAGGAGACAAGGTTGACTAGAGGGGTTACTGTGGGAAGGACGGTCAGAGACTTCTCAGTGCAATGTAGTAAATTCAATAAAGCTTGAGTTTTCAGATTTAATTTTTCTATGGTCAATTCCCTGCATTTACTTAAAAGCATGATGCTTGATCCCCAATTTATTCATCTATGAAGTGAATATAATAATGAAACCTTTTGTAATTCTATAATGTTCCTTCCCCATAAGGATACTGGGAAGATCAAAAGTGATAATGCATATAAAAGTGCTTATAAACTGTAAAGTACTATTTATGTGCTTTAAGTTATATATATCTTTGGAAAGGTGAAAGAAATAAAAATTAAAATATCTTCAGTTGGTTTATTAGCTAGCAGTTCTGGCCAGTAGCTCGACGCTATGTAAGTTTAAGTGTAGAGGATCAAATTAAATTTTTGTAGCGCCACAGATTATCCATATTTTCTTTGAACCAATTCATTACAGTCAACTAAATGTTGACTATTCATGAATATTAATTATATTTTGGTATAGATGCTAAGATTTTTTTTAAATGAAAAAAAATAAAACTAGAAAGGAAATAAGACAAAACTTTGCTTCCTAAATTATGTGTAAACATGTCCATTAGAAATAAAAAGCAGTCTAGCAAGTTTTTTATATATATATATATATATATATATATATATATATATATGGTAAAAAAATAAATAAACAAACACGCAAACAAAAAATGCTGACTAGAATGTGGTCCCTAAGTTCAGTGTATGTGATATTGGGGTTTTACAAATCTTACATAATTTGACATCAAAACAAGAATAGTTGTTTTTTTTTTTTTTTTTTTTTACTTAATGATGCTTTCAACCTATTGGAAGTTAAATGTTCTTATGTTCACAGGAGAAAGAAGCCATAGTTTTCCAGTTTTGTTTGTAATAATGTTTTTAATTTTTTAAAGATTTTCTCTTAGACATAAAAAATTGGCAAATGATAGAAATTTTCAACATTTTTCTATCGAGGCTGTGAACCTTGAGAGTAAAGGTATATGTACGTGTTTAAATTAATGTCCGATATAGCCAGGCCTACTAATATACTTGAAATTCCTTTTCACATCACTCTGGTTTGCTTTAATGAATATCTAGAACAAAACAAATATTTTTTCTTCTTCTCGCTTTTATTTTGCCTTAACAAATCTGTTAGTACATATAAAGATTCAACAATATTTTAAAACCTCTCACCTGCCATGAGCCCAGATTGCAAGTGATTTTCTGTTAACATTTTATAGTAATTCAAATAAACTTTTGAATATAGTGAAATGAATAGCAAACTCTGTTGGTATTTTATCAAGACAGGCAGAGTGGCAATTTACTTTGGTCTTCTGTTGTGTGAAATTCATGTAATCTTATTAACACCAGGCAGGTGTTTTCTTCATGTCAAGCTTTGCATGATCAAGCTGTTATCACACTTATTTCAGTGACACTAAATATGGCTGCCTCAATTAAAGATCTGAGACTCCTAGTGCATTCTTTAGGCATAGTGCAAAAAATTCAGTCATAGAATGTATTAAAACTCTTATCTGTGGTAAGCCTGGATGAATCAGACAAATCAGCCAGAAAGGAAAAAATATTTTAAATTAAATGCATATTTTAAAATATTGCCAAAGACTGATCCATTATATGATTGCTCTTGTAGCAAGAGTGGAGGCCCTGTATGTAATCATAGGTAAGAGGATTTATTCCTTAATAAAATGTGAACTTTTATATATACTGGTTAGTCCATCATTAATTCATCAACTATAGGAATATGGTGTTAAATACTTTTTTTTCCCTTTACCAACACAATGTCACCATCATTATTACAAAGCTAGCACTTATATAGTGCCTATCATGAGCCAGGTCTAAAAACCTAAAATATATTTTAATCTTGACAACAAAACTTTGAGGTGGGTACTGTTATTATCTTCACATTACAGATGAGGAAACTGAGACATACGAGCTAAGTAACTTGTCCATGGTAACGTAATTACAAAGTGGTAGAGCAGTAATTTGAACCTAGGCAATCTGGCTCCAGAGTCCATGCTTATAATCACTATTCTCTGCTGTCTGAGATATTTATCATTGTTAATACTTGTGTTAATATGCTAAATTCCCAGTTAGTAACAACGATGTCTTCAAACTCACTACTGTATAGTGTTCAAACACATTAACTGGATATGCACAGGTAGATGGAATGATAAAACCATATATTAGGAATCATTCACTATAAAATGGAAATGGAGACCTCGCTTAAATAGGTTGTATATTAGATGGTCTGGAAAAATCACTACAGTCTATCTAGTTTCAAGAGAGTCAAGAAAAATATATCTAGGATAATTGATCTTCTGCCACTGACAGCTCATGCACTTGCTAACAATCCCATCTCTCTCCCTGGATGGTGGTAAAACCTTTCTGGACAAGCAATTTTGTTGTATGGTATATAAGGTCATATTAAATTATCAATTAGAAATGGATTTTCCACATAAAGCCTATATCTTTTAACTAAAACTGTGGAGGAGGGTAGAGGCAACAAGGGACAATCTCTCTTGGAGGATTATCATATCAACAACCCCTGGAGGCTTTCTGAAAGTTTACTCCCCCTGTTCTGAGATTCTGGTACTCCCTTACCTCCAACCCCTTGAGAGTCACTGAAGCAGAGAGCCACGCTCCTGACGGTTTTTTAAAACATACCTCTCCCTGTGTCCTCAAGTCCATTCTCTACGTTTGCGTCTTTATTCCTGTCCTGCCCCTAGGCTCTTCAGAACCATTCTTTTGAGGGGAAAGGGTAAGCTGGGACGAAGTGAGAGAGTGGCATGGACAGATATTCACTACCAAATGTAAAATAGATAGCTAGTGGGAAGCAGCCGCATAGCACAGGGAGATCAGCTTGGTGCTTTGTGACCACCTAGAGGGCTGGGATAGGGAGGGTGGGAGGGAGGGAGATGCAAGAGGGAAGAGACATGGGGATATATGTATATGTATAGCTGATTCACTTTGTTATAAAGCAGAAACTAACACACCATTGTAAAGCAATTATACCTCAATAAAGATGTTAAAATAAATAAATAAAATAAAACATACCTCTCAGGTGTAATGACATGTTTCTTTCATCACACTTGCCATTTCCCTCTGATGGGAACGCTCTCTACAAGTTGTTCCCCTTCCTCCCTTGTCTCCACCCTGCTCAGTTCTTCTCTTACGCGATGGCTTCATATAAGCAGCAAATGCCAAGCTTTCCCCTCTTCAGAAACTTACTCTGATGAACCCATCTCATTTAGTCCCCCACCAACATCAGGTCCCTCCAAATGAGACAGAAAAAAACAGCAGCTCTACAATCAGAAGCCGGCCTCGCTCTCAGAGCTAGGCTATGTTATTCTCCTATCAGACATTATACCAACCTCAACCTCAACCTCAACCTCAACCAGGTTGCTCTGAGACACAATAAAATGAGACTGAGCAAGGCTACTGCATAATTTTGCCTAAGCACAGAAAAAAGGCAAGGTCACATGGCCAAAATACTAAACATCTCCTCCTCTCTTGGCCAAAATGAGTGACTGCTACTTCTCTACCAATTAAAACCTTATTCTTGTTCTAGTCTCCCTTCCCTGTAGATAAGATTCACTGAGATACTATGGTATAAGTCCTAAAACTAAGGCCCAATATTATGTGCTGTTTGACACCAGGGGCGAACAGGGAGGGCCTCAAATGGCTTTACCACAGGCTCTCCTCCTCACTCTGCTCCCACAGATAAGGCCAAACAACCCACCTTATCAAATGGATAAGATGCAGTTCCTCCTCATCACTGAGTGACAGGTTTCACTCTCCTGCCAGCCTGGGGAATGATTCAAGCAAGCCAGTCACATCCTCCTGAGGGTATCGGGGGTACCCTATCCTCTTGACACTACAAAGCCTGTCTCCCACAGCCCCCCGTTGTCCACTAGGTTCCCAAGAGTAGCCCAGGTGGCCCTGTGTGGCATGTGGTGTCCCTCCTCCCCCCCGCCCCGGCTGTAAGTATATGGAATGAATAAGTACCTGTTAATCTCATCTGTTCAGTCTAAGGCATTGTGTATTTGGCCATCACAGGGTGATGGAGGCACCCAATAGGAGGCAATGAGAACAGATATTCAATTGCAGATTTGCCATTGCTTTCTGACAGCATTTAATCCAGAGCAAACTCCTGCTTTCTTGGACCCCCTGCCAAATCACCCAACCAAAGCCCAAGTGCTATAATAGGTTCTTTCTAACACCCTCTTACTGACACACACTAGAGTTCCCCATGGTGTGTGTTTTCCCTTGCTGAAATGAGCAATAAACCCAGCTTTTTCAACTATAGTGTGTTCCTGGGGTCTTTGGCTTGAGAGCATTAGCATAACATATTTACTGTATAGCACTTTTGACTATGTGAAATTATCTTTGAAATTCATTTTTAATTAGTTTACTCATTTAGTAACTATCCCTGCATTTCAACACTTCCCCTTAATTCCATCCAGTCAACTGTAATCTAAGTCATGATGGCACAGGGATTAACTGTCTCTATTTCCTATTGTACTCTCAGTGCTTAGTACAAAATAAGCACTTCTTTAATACTTGCTGCATGAATGTGGGGAAAACACAACTCTAGACTCAAAGTTGGGATATCTTAGAGAGAGTAAAAATTGTCCAATTTTTGCTCTTCTTTCATTGTATACAGTTAAGAGATACTTCAATACCTTCTGTATTCAGTTTTTTTTTTTTTTAAACTTAACTGCAAACAATCCAGTTTCATTTCTGAGTATAAAGGCGACAAGAAGAATATTTTAAAGTGTCATATAAGGAGTAAAATAAATAAAGTGTCATATAAGGAGTTAAAAAAGAAGAGGCATAGAGGAAAAACATATAACAGATTTTTAATTCAGTTCTAGAGGGATTTATTAGTCTCTTGAGGTCTTAAGGTAAATTCCATTATTATTATCAGGAGGGTCACCCACCCAATTGCATTCACTGTCTGTCATTCAAGGATGAAATACCAGAATCCTTATGACTAATTCTGTCTGGTTTCTTCCACATATGAAAGAGAACAACATCTTTTTGAAAACATAATCTCACACCAGTTGAAATGATATTTGAATGTTTCTGATTCAACTTCACAGAAAGGTTCAACACAATGCAAGACTTCTTGTGTTTAACAAGGCTTGTCAATAGGAAGAGTCGACTAAGACATGAAAGAGGACAGGTTTACAAGTTAGGGCTTCTATTTCTGGCATCACCACTAATTTGTTTTGTGGCATTAGAGGAAGCCATATTACTTTTTCCTGCTTTAGTATCATTGTGGGTAGGTTAAATACCTACCACCTATATTCTTCTTGAGAGATAAAGATTAATGTGTAAATTTTTACAAAGCTTTTTAGTCTAAGAAAAATTCCATGTAACCACTGAGTCTTTTAAAATTATACTGATACCATAGACAGTACGTTAAATATGTCACTCTAAGTATCCTTCACTGCTGGGTTCTTAAACCCTAGGCCAGGAAGCAGTATTTCTGCAAGACAGGAGAATGACTTCCTTATCAAACAGGGGTAAGGATTTCTTTAGTGAATGAGGTCAGTAACGCATTATCTATTTTTTCCCACACCACATTCCAAACATCAGACAGCCTCTTTTTCTTTCTGAGCAAGTTTTTATTCTTTTCTGCTAAAACAAACTCCCAATTATAACTCTGTCCTCAAGAAAATTAAAGTTTTCTCTATCTCTGACATCATAAAGTCCAGTGTATTACTCACTTATTGAATATTCTTATTCATATTATTTTGACTTTTCAAACTCACTGTTACCTCTACTCCTAGAACACTTTTTTAATCCAGTATCAGCCTCTACCACAGGCCTCTCATACCACCTGCTTTCTTTCCTCAAGGCAGATTGAAAGAGCTCTTTAGACTAAAAAATATTTGCATTTCAAAACTCTGCTTGATGCTCTATAAAAATTTATTCTCTATGCTGCCATCAGAAGGACCATTTCAGAAATAAAATCTAATTTAAAAAAATCTCTGTGACCCAGAGAAAGTTACTCAATGTCTTTGAGTCTCCGTTTCCTTATCTATAAAACATGACTATCTGATTTGCAGAATTATAAGAAGTAAAGGTACCTAGCACTGCCTCTGGCAGCTCCTATTGTTACTATATATTTTCACTAGCCTTGCGGCCACCCATTCTCTGCAAATGAAATCTAGGACCAGTTCAAACATCTGCCAGTCTCTCCTCCCATAATCAGGCTGCTGAGCACTCTGCATTGGATAGAAGTGTTACTAAAAATATATGGTTCTTTTCTCAGCTATAATCCTTTGTCAGTACACACACTATCTCAGGGTAATATCTTTCACTACCACCAGCTACTGCCTTTAGCTTGTTAAGTTCCAAATCTACACTTGCAGCTCAGACTTCTCTCTTGAACTCCAGACTTGCATAACCACCTAGACGTCTTCTAAGGGCAATCCTATCATTATCTCCTATAGTAGTTGGCTTGCGCTATTATTAAAAAATACCACAGATTGGGTGGCTGAAACAACAGAAATTTATTTTCTCGCAGTTCTGAAGGTTTGGGAATCTAAAATCAAGGTGCCAGATGATTGGTTTGCTGGTGAGAGATCTCTTCTTGGCTTGGAGACGGCCACCTTCTCACTGTGTCCTCATGTCTTTTCCTTGGTGAGGCCATGGAGAAGGAAGAGATCTCTCCCTCTTCCTCTTCCTATAAAGTCACCAATCCTATCATATTAGGATCCCACCCTTATGATCTCATTTAACTTTAATCAAAACCTAGAAGCCCTATTTCCCCATACATTTACATTGGGGGATAGGGATTTAACATATGAATTTTCAGGGTTGGGGGGACACAATTCAACCATAATATCTCTTAAAACCTGCTTTTTCTGTCCTTATCCCTTAATTCATTTAGTAGCTCCAAAGACGTTCACATTCTAATCCACAGAATCTGTGACTATGTTACCTTATACAGCAAAAGGGATTGAGATGTGATTATCCTGGACAATCCAGTTGGGTCCAATGTAATCATAAAGGTTCTTATAAAAGGGAGGCAGGAGGGAGAGTCAAGAGAGGGAGATGGGATGATGGAAACAGAGGTAAGAGAAGTCACAGAGAGATCTGAAGATGTTATGCTGGTGGCTTTTAAGATGGAGAAGGGAACTTGAACCAAGGAAGGCAGGAGACCTTTAGAAGCTGGAAAAGTCAAGGAAACAGATTCTTCCCTGATGTGCCGTGAGTGAATCAACACTGTCAACTCCCTGAGTTTAACCCAATGAGACTGATTTTGGACTTCTGACTTCCAGAACTGTAAAATAATTAATTTGTGCTTTACTAAGCCATTAACTTGTGATAATACATGGATGGCTTTTAGCACAGAGTTAGTTCTCAAATATTAGCTTCCGTTTTAGGTTGGATAATATCCTCCATTTAAGCATGATCCTTTATTACTCTCCAATGCCCCCCTTTTATATTTTTCTATTAACAACACTTCTCTCATTAGCTGTAAGTTTCCATTCATTCATTTCTCCATTACACTGTGAAAATTTTGAGCACAGGGATTTTGTCTTCATTTTAATCCCCAGTGTCTATCATCATGAACAGCATGGGTCTAATGTTTCCTGACTGCACGATGGACTGACATCCTCATGACAGACACCTTCATCAGTATTGAAACCTCTATGTGAAAGTACACACTAAACATTTTCAAGTGTTACTTGAGTGGGCAAGCGTGACACAATATCATTTCCCCCAGCATGTATGAATTCCTGCACTAGCACAAACAAGACATTTTGGAATTCAGTCAGGCAATAAACATAATCAGTATTCACAGCAGAGGA
This sequence comes from Balaenoptera ricei, assembly GCF_028023285.1. Lineage (NCBI taxonomy): Eukaryota > Metazoa > Chordata > Mammalia > Artiodactyla > Balaenopteridae > Balaenoptera > Balaenoptera ricei. Next base: position 116,156,229 of record NC_082642.1, read on the forward strand.
CTTGTGTTTAGTCAAGCATGACTAAGAGAAGCTAGTAGACTGTCAGCTGTAGTGGTCAAAATGTTTTCAAAAATGGGAGAAAAATCAGCTTTCCCAAAATACAGAGATGATTATTTTGATTAAAGAAGACAGTGAGTGTCCTGAGTTACTATTAAAAGTGATATTACACAATTCTTTAATAGCAATAAAGACTTTGAATAGCTTTAATATACCAAAGGTTTATAATAAACCTATATTAGTTCATTTTATCTTAAAGAAAATATGCATAGATAATCAGTAATGACTCTGTAAATTAAACCATGATTCAGAATTGTAGACATTTTAATGTGATTATTTATTCTCAAGGGATAGTAACAGGCGTATGTTCTAATAAAATGAACATTAAAAAGTTTGTTTTCATGTTAAAGCGCTATTTTCACTAATGTGAACATTATTTTAGGCAAACTTTTATTCAGTCAGTTTTGTCCTTCAGAAGACATTCATCATAGTTCTTCTTCTAAAAAGCTTATGCTTCATTATATTATTTATTCAGAAGATGTTTTCACTGAGTCCTAGATTGCAATATATACCATTATTATATGTGTTTCTAGGAAGGAAATACTGTTGCGAATTGAACTATGAATGCTACCAATTGTAGGATGCTACCTAAATTCAGTGACATTAAAATGAGAACATTTGCTAGAACAAAAACTTGAAAGGAAAGAAGCTATCACCCATAGGCCAAATAATTCGAATACAATCTCATTTTGGTGTATATACTTCTACTCTACTTCCTAAGCATAAAGTTTATATTATTTTTCTTAAATGTGTACTAATACTATATACTATTTTTCTGTATATAATTAAGACCCTTTATTAATTAACTATTATAGTATATGTAGTTTCCATGCTATTACATATAACATAACTTATCTTAACAAATCTCTTTTTAAAGAACTTTGCAATCAGCTTTTTTATTATTTAAAAGACAGTTTTTACCATCAAATGTCATATGAGTCATTATTATAAACATTATAGAGCAACATTTTTGCCATTTATAATTTGTTATAATTTCATTCCTTTACGTTAACTGAACAAATAAGCACTTAGAATATTATTATTGAAACAAATCCCAAAGAAGTGAGGAAATAATTTTTGTTCAGTGATATATCCAACCTAAGAAAACTACCTAGCATTATATTTCATTAATACCAAAATACAAATCAAACAAACTTTTTTCAGCCCGCAGATTGGTCTGGGGAATAAAACTTTAATATTCTTTGAAAGCATTTCTGTATATGTGTTTTGGAATTACATGTTTGGTGAAATTTGCACCCCACCCCAACCCTCAAAATTTAGATCTGAAATTTCCTTTGTGGGGAAAAAACTGTTAAATACTGATACAGTTTATGGAGTGGATATAGGACAATATAGGATCTTGTTCCTCCTGAGGTTTTGTAATATACAATCTTCTAGAAACTTGTCTCCTTTATCCAGTTTTTACATTTATTGTCACATACTGTTTATATTTTACTATTGATATTTAAATATTTATTAGCAGCTATATCTTTTCCTTTGTCATCTGTAACATTGTTTACTTATACCTTATATTTTTCTTGATTTTTTAATCAGTTTTATAATTTTATTAACATTTTTAAGAAAATAATTTTTAATTTTTTCTCTATTATGTTTCCTATTTACTGTTTTTAATCTTTACTCTTTACCTTCCACCTTCTTTGTGATTATTTTATTTCCCTTTTTCTAAATTGTTAAGTTGAATGCTTAGCTCATTAATTTTTAGTAGCTCTTCATTTCTAAAATAAGCATTTTAAGGCTATATATGTATTTACCTCTAAAGTACGGCATTTGTTGTACCACATGAGTTTTAAAATGTGTTTTTTTCATTCTTATTTAGTTCTAGAGATTTTCTCATTTATATTAAAATAACCCATGAGTTACTTAAATGTTATTTAATTACATTAAAAATAACCCACAAGTTATTTAAAACTATGTTTTAAACTGTCTAATTTTTTATGTTACCATTCTATTTATTTCTAAGCTAATTGTACTTTGGTTAGAAATGTATTCTATAAAAATCTGATTTGTTGCAAATTGCTTTATGGCCTAGTACATGGTCAGTTTTCATTAATATTTTTGTACTTTAAGAGAATGTGATTTGCCTATTTACAGATGACATGATACTATACATAGAAAATTCTAAAGATGCCACCAGAAAACTACTAGAGCTCATCAATGAATTTGGTAAAGTTGCAGGACACAAAATTAGTATACTGAAACCTGTTGCATTCCTATACACTAACAACAAACTATCAGAAAGAGAAATTAAGGAAACAATCCCATTAACAATCACATTGAAAAGAATAAAATACCTAAGAATAAACCTACCTAAGAAGACAAAAGACCTATACTAGGAAAACGTAAGACACTAACGAAAGAAATTGCAAATGTCACACTAATGGAAAGATATACTGCGTTCTTCAACTGGAAGAATCAATATTGTTAAAATGACCATACTACCCAAGGCAATCTATATTCAGTGCAAACCCTATCAAAACACCAATAGCATTTTTCACAAAACTAGAACAAATAATCTTAAAATTTGTATGGAAGTGAAAAAGACCCCCAAATAGCCAAAACAATCTTGAGAAAGGAGAACAGAGCTAGAGGAATCAGGCTCCCTGCCTTCAGACTGTACTACAAAGCTACAGTAATCAAAACAGTTTGATATTGGCACCAAAACAGACACATATATCAATGGAACAGGATAGAGAGCCCAGAAATAAACCCACACACTTATGGTCACCTAATCTAGACAAAGGAGGCAAGAATGCACAATGGAGAAGAGACAGTCTGGGAACTTTGTGGTTCTGGGAAAACTGGACAGCTACATGTAAAAGGATGAAATCAGAACATTCTCTAACACCATATACAAAAATAGACTCACAATGGAATAAAGGCCTAAATGTAAGACCGGACACTATAAAACTCCTAGAGGAAAACATAGGCAGAACACTCTTTGACATAAATGGCAGCAATATTTTTTGGATCTGTCTCCTAAAGTAAAGGGAATAAAAGCAAACATAAACAAATGGGACCTAATTAAAATTAAAAGCTTTGGCACAGCAAAGGAAACCATCAACCAAACAAGAAGACAACATACTTAATGGGAGAAAATACTTGCAAATGATATGACCGATAAGAGATTACTATCCAACATATACAAAGAGCTCATATGACTCAACATCAAAAAAACAACCTGATTAAAAAATGGGCAGAACTCCTGAATAGACATTTTTCCAAAGAAGATATACAGATAGGCAAAAGGCACATGAAAAGATACTCAATATCGCTAATCATCAGGGAAATGCAAGTCAAAACCACAATGAGATATCACCTCACACTTGTCACATTGTCAGAATGGCTATCATCAAAAAGAATACAAATAACAAATGTTGGCAAGGACATGGAGAAAGGGAGCCATCATACACTGTTGTGGGAATGTAAACTGGTGCAGCCACTGTGGAAAGCAGTATGGAGGGTCCTCAGAAAACTAAAAATAGAACTACCATTTGACCCAGCAACTCTACTCCTGGGTATATATCTGAAAAAGAAACAAAAAAAAAAAACACTAACTGGAAAAGATACATGCATCCCAATGTTCATAGCAGCATTATTTTTACATTTGCCAAGATATGGAAGCAACCTGTTGTGTCTATCAACAGATGAATGGATAAAGAAGATGTGATATATATATATATATATATGTAGATGGACTTGGAGGGCATTATGCTGAGTGAAATAAGTTAGACAGAGAAAGACAAATACTGTATGATATCACTTATATGTGGAATCTAAAAAGTACAGCAAACTAGTGAATATAACAAAAAAGAAGAGAGGAGAGAAGATGGCGGAAGAGTAAGACGCGGAGATCACCTTCCTTCCCACAGATACAGTAGAAATACATCTACATGTGGAACTGCTCCTACAGAACACCCACTGAACGCTGGCAGAAGACGTCAGACCTCCCAAAAGGCAAGAAACTCCCCATGTACTTGGGTAGGGCAAAAGAAAAAAGAAAAAACAGAGACAAAAGAATAGGGACGGGACCTGCACCAGTGGGAGGGAGCCGTGAAGGAGGAAAGATTTCCACGCACTAGGAAGCCCCTTCGTGGGCAGAGACTGCAGGTGGCAGAGGGGGGAAGCTTCGGAGCCACGGAGGAGAGCGCAGCCACAGGGGTGTGGAGGGCAAAGCTGAGAGACTACCACACAGAGGCTTGGCGCCGAGCAGCATTCACCAGCCCAAGAGGCTTGTCTGCTCACCCGCCGGGGCGGGCGGGGGCAGGGAGCTGAGGCTCGTCGGGCTTCAGTCGGATCGCAGGGAGAGGACTGGGGTTGGCGGCATGAACACAGCCTGAAGGGGTTAGTGCACCACAGCTAGCCGGGAGGGAGTCCGGGAAAAAGTCTGCAGCTGCCGAAGAGGCAAGAGACTTTTTCTTCCCTCTTTGTTTCCTGGTGCGCGAGGAGAGGGGATTCAGAGCGCCGCCTAAACGAGCTCCAGAGACAGGCACGAGCCACAGCGATCAGCGCGGATCCCACAGCAACAGGGTCGCAGAGGAAAAAACGGAGAGATTCCCGCACAGAGGCTCGGCGCCGAGCAGCACTCAGCAGCCCGAGAGGCTTGTCTTCTCACCTGCCGGGGCGGGCGGGGCTGGGAGCTGAGGCTCGGCTTCGGTCGGATCGCAGGGAGAGGACTGGGGATGGCAGCGTGAACACAGCCTGAAGGGGTTAGCGCACCACAGCTAGCCGGGAGGGAGTCCGGGAAAAACTCTAGAACTGCCTAAGAGGCAAGAGACTTTTTCTTGCCTCTTTGTTTCGCGGCGCGCAAGGAGAGGGGATTCAGAGCGCCGCCTAAACGAACTCCAGAGACGGGTGCGAGCCGCGGCGATCAGTGCGGGCCCCAGAGACGGGCATGAGACGCTAAGGCTGCTGCTGCCACCACCAAAAAGCCTGTGTGCGAGCACAGGTCACTCTCCACACTGCCCCTCCAGGGAGCCGGTGCAGCCTGCCACTGTCAGGGTCCCGTGATCCGGGGACAACTTTCCTGGGAGAACGCACTGCGCGCCTCAGGCTGCTACAACATCATGCCGGCCTCTGCCGCCGCAGGCTCGCCCCGCCTCCTCCGTACCGCTCCCTCCCCCCGGCCTGAGTGAGCCAGAGCCCCCGAAGCAGCTGCTCCTTTAACCCGGTTTTGTCTGGGCGGGGAACAGACGCCCTCAGGCGACCTACACGCAGAGGCGGGTCCAAATCCAAAGCTGAACCCCGGGAGCCGTGCGAACAAAGAAGAGAAAGGGAAATCTCTCCCAGCAGCCTCAGAAGCAGCGGATTAAAGCTCCACAAACAACTTGATGTGCCTGCATCTGTTGAATACCTGAATAGACAACGAATCATCCCAAATTCAGGAGGTGGACTTTGGGAGCAGGATATATTAATTTTTCCCCTTTTCCTTTTTTTGTGAGTGTATATGTATATGCTTCTGGGTGAGATTTAGTCTGTATAGCTTTGCTTTATAATAGCTTTATTTTACTTCACTATATTATAGCCTCTTTCTTTCTTTCTTTCTTTCTATTTTTTCTCCCTTTACTCTGAGCCGTGTGGACGAAAGGCTCTTGGTGCTCCAGCCAGGCCTCAGGGCCATACCTCTGAGGTGGGAGAGCCAACTTCAGGACACTGGTCCACAAGAGACCTCCCAGCTCCACGTAATACCAAACGGCAAAAATCTCTCAGAGATCTCCATCTCAACATCAAGACCCAGCATCACTCAATGACCAGCAAGCTACAGTGCTGAACACCCTATGCCAAACAACTAGCAAGACAGGAACACAGCCCCATCCATTAGCAGAGAGGCTGCCTAAAATCATAATAAGGCCACAGATACCCCAAAATACACCACCAGACGTGGACGTGCCCACCAGAAAGACAAGATCCAGCCTCATCCACCAGAACTCAGGCACTAGTTCCCTCCACCAGGAAGCCTACACAACCCACTGAACCAACCTTAGCCACTGGGGACAGATACCAAAAACAACGGGAACTACGAACCTACAGCCTGTGAAAAGGAGACCCCAAACACGGTAAGATAAGCAAAATGAGACGACAGAAAAACACACAGCAGATGAAGGAGCAGGGTCAAAACACACCAGATCTAACAAATGAAGAGGAAATAGGTAGTCTACCTGGAAAAGAATTCAGAATAATGATAGTAAGGATGATCCAAAATCTGGGAAATAGAATAGACAAAATGCAAGAAACATTTAACAAGGACGTAGAATTTAGTTCTTCTAAACCAAGGAATGAGGAAAAACACAATAAATGAAATTAAAAATACTCTAGATGGGATCAATAGCAGAATAACTGAGGCAGAAGAAAGGATAAGTGACCTGGAAGATAAAATGGTGGAAATAACTACTGCAGAGCAGGATAAAGAAAAAAGAATGAAAAGAACTGAGGACAGACTCAGAGACCTCTGGGACAACATTAAACACACCAACATTCGAATTATAGGGGTCCCAGAAGAAGAAGAGAAAAAGAAAGGGACTGAGAAAATATTTGAAGAGATTATAGTTGAAAACTTCCCTAATATGGGAAAGGAAATAGTTAACCAAGTCCTGGAAGCACAGAGAGTCCCATACAGGATAAACCCAAGGAGAAACACGCCAAGACACATATTAATCAAACTGTCAAAAATTAAATATAAAGAAAACATATTAAAAGCAGCAAGGGAAAAACAACAAATAACACACAAGGGAATCCCCATAAGGTTAACATCTGATCTTTCAGCAGAAACTCTGCAAGACAGAAGGGAGTGGCAGGATATACTTAAAGTGATGAAGGAGAAAAACCTACAACCAAGATTACTCTACCCAGCAAGGATCTCATTCAGATGTGATGGAGAAATTAAAACCTTTACAGACAAGCAAAAGCTGAGAGAGTTCAGCACCACCAAACCAGCTTTACAACAAATGCTAAAGGAACTTCTCTAGGCAAGAAACACAAGAGAAGGAAAACACCTACAATAACAAACCCAAAACATTTAAGAAAATGGGAATAGGAACATACATATCGATAATTACCTTGAATGTAAATGGATTAAATGCTCCCACCAAAAGACACAGGCTGGCTGAATGGATACAAAAACAAGACCCATATATATGCTGTCTAAAAGAGACCCACGTCAGACCTAGAGACACATACAGACTGAAAGTGAGGGGATGGAAAAAGATATTCCATGCAAATGGAAATCAAAAGAAAGCTGGAGTAGCACTTCTCATATCAGACAAAATAGACTTTAAAATAAAGAATATTACAAGAGACAAAGAAGGATACTATATAATGATCAAGGGATCGATCCAAGAGGAAGGTATAACAATTGTAAATATTTATGCACCCAACATAGGAGCACCTCAATACATAAGGCAAATACTAACAGCCATAAAAGGGGAAATCGACAGCAACACAATCATAGTAGGGGACTTTAACACCCCACTTTCACCAATGGACAGATCATCCAAAATGAAAATAAATAAGGAAACACAAGCTTTAAATGATACATTAAACAAGATGGACTTAATTGATATTTATAGGACATTCCACCCAAAAACAACAGAATACACGTTTTTCTCAAGTGCTCATGGAACATTCTCCAGGATAGATCATATCTTGGGTCACAAATCAAGCCTTGGTAAATTTAAGAAAATTGAAATCGTATCAAGTATCTTTTCCGACCACAACGCTATGAGACTAGATATCAATTACAGGAAAAGATGTGTAAAAAATACAAACACATGGAGGCTAGACAATACACTACTTAATAACGAAGTGATCACTGAAGAAATCAAAGGGGAAATCAAAAAATACCTAGAAACAAATGACAATGGAGATACAACGACCCAAAACCTATGGGACGCAGCAAAAGCAGTGCTAAGACGGAAGTTTATAGCAATACAAGCCTACCTCAAGAAACAGGAAACATCTCGAATAAACAACCTAACCTTGCACCTAAAGCAATTAGAGAAAGAAGAACAAAAAAACCCCAAAGCTAGCAGAAGGAAAGAAATCATAAAGATCAGGTCAGAAATAAATGAAAAAGAAATGAAGGAAACAATAGCAAAAATCAATGAAACTAAAAGCTGGTTCTTTGAGAAGATAAACAAAATTGATAAACCATTAGCCAGACTCATCAAGAGAAAAAGGGAGAAGACTCAAATCAATAGAATTAGAAATGAAAAAGGAGAAGTAACCACTGACACTGCAGAAATACAAACGATCATGAGAGATTACTACAAGCAACTCTATGCCAATAAAATGGACAACCTGGAAGAAATGGACAGATTCTTAGAAATGCACAAACTGCTGAGACTGAACCAGGAAGAAATAGAAAATATGAACAGACCAATCACAAGCACTGAAATTGAAACTGTGATTAAAAACCTTCCAACAAACAAAAGCCCAGGACCAGATGGCTTCACAGGCGAATTCTATCAAACATTTAGAGAAGAGCTAACACCTATCCTTCTCAAACTCTTCCAAAATATTGCAGAGGGAGGAACACTCCCAAACCCACTCTATGAGGCCACCATCACCCTGATACCAAAACCAGACAAAGATGTCACAAAGAAAGAAAACTACAGGCCAATATCACTGATGAACATAGATGCAAAAATCCTCAACAAAATACTAGCAAACAGAATCCAACAGTACATTAAAAGGATCATACACCATGATCAAGTGGGGTTTATCCCAGGAATGCAAGGATTCTTCAATATACGCAAATCAATCAATGTGATAAACTGTATTAACAAATTGAAGGATAAAAACCATATGATCATCTCAATAGATGCAGAAAAAGCTTTTGACAAAATTCAGCACCAATTTATGATAAAAACCCTCCAAAAAGTAGGCATAGAGGGAACTTTCCTCAACATAATAAAGGCCATATATGAAAAACGAACAGCCAACATTGTCCTCAATGGTGAAAAACTGAAACCATTTCCACTAAGATCAGGAACAAGACAAGGTTGCCCACTCTCACCACTATTATTCAACATAGTTTTGGAAGTGTTAGCCACAGCAATCAGAGAAGACAAAGAAATAAAAGGAATCCAAATCGGAAAAGAAGAAGTAAAGCTGTCACTGTTTGCAGATGACATGATACTATACATAGAGAATCCTAAAGATGCTACCAGAAAACTCCTAGAGCTAATCAATGAATTTGGTAAAGTAGCAGGATACAAAATTAATGCACAGAAATCTCTTGCATTTCTATACACTAATGACGAAAAATCTGAAAGTGAAATTAAGAAAACACTCCCGTTTACCATTGCAACAAAAAGAATAAAATATCTAGGAATAAACCTACCTAAGGAGACAAAAGACCTGTATGCAGAAAATTATAAGACACTGATGAAAGAAATTAAAGATGATACAAATAGATGGAGAGATATACCATGTTCCTGGATTGGAAGAATCCACATTGTGAAAATGACTCTACTACCCAAAGCAATCTACAGATTCAATGCAATCCCTATCAAACTACCACTGGCATTTTTCACAGAACTAGAACAAAAAATTTCACAATTTGTATGGAAACACAAAAGACCCCGAATAGCCAAAGCAATCTTGAGAACGAAAAATGGAGCTGGGGGAATCAGGCTCCCTGACTTCAGACTATATTACAAAGCTACAGTAATCAAGACAGTTTGGTACTGGCACAAAAACAGAAATATAGATCAATGGAACAGGATAGAAAGCCCAGAGATAAACCCATGCACATATGGTCACCTTATCTTTGATAAAGGAGGCAAGCATATACAGTGGAGAAAAGACAGCCTCTTCAATAAGTGGTGCTGGGAAAATTGGACAGGTACATGTAAAAGTATGAAATTAGAACACTCCCTGACACCATGCACAAAAATAAACTCCAAATGGATTAAAGACCTAAGTGTAAGGCCAGACACTATCAAACTCTTAGAGGAAAACATAGGCAGAACACTCTATGACATACATCACAGCAAGATTTTTTTTTGACCCAGCTCCCAGAGAAATGGAAATAAGAACACAAATAAACAAATGGGACCTAATGAAACTTAAAAGCTTTTGCACAGCAAAGGAAACCATAAACAAGACCAAAAGACAACCATCAGAATGGGAGAAAATATTTACAAATGAAGCAACTGATAAAGGATTAATCTCCAAGATTTACAAGCAGCTCATGCACCTCAATAACAAAAAAACGAACAACCCAATCCAAAAATGGGCAGAAGACCTAAATAGACATTTCTCCAAAGAAGATATACAGATGGCCAACAGACACATGAAAGAATGCTCAACATCATTAATCATTAGAGAAATGCAAATCAAAACTACAATGAGATATCATCTCACACCAGTCAGAATGGCCATCATCAAAAAATCTAGAAACAATAAATGCTGGAGAGGGTGTGGAGGAAAAGGAACACTCTTGCACTGTTGGTGGGAATGTAAATTGATACAGCCATTATGGAGAACAGTATGGAGGTTCCTTAAAAAACTACAAATAGAACTACCATACGACCCAGCAATCCCACTACTGGGCATATACCCTGAGAAAACCATAGTTCAAAAAGAGTCATGTACCAAAATGTTCATTGCAGCTCTATTTACAATAGCCAGGACATGGAAGCAACCTAAATGTCCATCGACAGATGAATGGATAAAGAAGATGTGGCACATATATACAATGGAATATTACTCAGCCATAAAAAGAATTGAAATGGAGGTATTTGTAATGAGGTGGATGGAATTAGAGTCTGTCATACAGAGTGAAGTAAGTCAGAAAGAGAAAAACAAATACAGTATGCTAACACATATATACCGAATCTAAGGAAAAAAAAAAAAAAAAAGGCCATGAAGAACCTAGTGGCAAGACGGGAATAAAGACACAGACCTACTAGAGAATGGACTTGAGGATATGGGGAGGGGGTGGGGTGAGATGTGACAGGGTGAGAGAGTGTCATGGACATATATACACTACCAAATGTAAAATAGATAGCTAGTGGGAAGCAGCCGCATAGCACAGGGAGATCAGCTCGGTGCTTTGTGACCACCTAGAGGGGTGGGATGGGGAGGGTGGGAGGGAGGGAGATGCAAGAGGGAAGAGATATGGTAACATATGTATATGTATAACTGATTCACTTTGTTATAAAGCAGAAGCTAACACACCATTGTAAGGCAATTATACTTCAATAAAGATGTTTAAAAAAAATAAATAAGGGGGAGAAAAAAAAAAAAGAAGCAGATTCACGGATATAAAGAACTAGTGGTTACCAGTGGGGAGAGGGAGGAGGGAGAGGCACACAGGGGTGGGGGAGTGGGAGGTACAAAGCATTAGGTGTAAGACAGGCTATAAGGATGTATAATACAATACGGGGAAATAGCCAATATTTTGTAATAACTTAAAAAAATAAAAATAAAAAAAAGGGAATGTGATTTGGCAAATTTAGGTTTATCATTCTACCTATATATCTATAAGATAGAATCTGTTAATTGTATTCCTCACTCCCTCTAGCCTCACTGATTATTTTCTACTTGATCTAGCAATTATTAAAGAAACTGTATCAGAAATTCCTACCATATTGGCAGATTTATCAATTTTTTTTTTTTTTTAGATTTATCAATTTTTGATTATACTTGTACTGTCAATTTTTGCTTTCCATTTTCGGAATGTTTTTATACACCTCCTTGTTGAGAGATTTAAGAAACTAAAGTCCAGGACTGTTATCCCTAATACTGAATGTCACCTTAGAGATTATGAAAATATTGTTCACAAAGTGTTAGCACAGGCAACCCTTTGAGCTTGAGCACAGCCATTGAAAAACTATTTCTTAATATACTTTTACTCATTGCCTCCTATTACATGAAAAGAATAATGATAGCTAAGTAGGTACTAAGCAGTATTTTAAGCTCTTTATATAAATTAATTCATTTAAAATGTGCATTACTGAACTAACAAATTATGGAAATTTAACAAATAGTAGGACCTTCAAGCTTGTTTAAATAAACCACTGATAGTATTAGAACTAATTAATTCAGGGATGTCCAGAGGACACCATACATTTTGAAATCTCAGTGGAGATAAACACTCTTCTCCATAATGTCTACTAGTACCACTCTCATTGCTGGGGTGGATTACTGCTCTCATCCAGTAAGAAAATTCTGGTTTTTTTTTTTTAAGGATATAAACAGTATATGGAATATATACCTTGAAAATTCTTATCAACCTAGCATTCTAGGAACGTATTTCTTAAGCAGATCCTTAGATTTTTAATCCATTCAAAATCTACACTTTTGGTATGGTACTTGCAACTCCAAATTTAAGACTATATATTAATTCCAGTGTCCCCAAATTAGCCATGAATAGCAGTAGCCATCCCAGATTAGATGACACCAGTTACCATGTTTGAAAGGAAAAATAATGGGTTGAACTCTGCTACTTGAGCTCTGCAAGAGTATCTGTTAAAATCACATAAACAACATCTAGTCTTATTTATTAGATTAAAAGCTCAAGAAATCGTTGACAGCTGCCATATTATCATGTTTCAAGTACTTTCTACGTTTTATCACATTGCAGTTTAAAATCAAATTAAAAAATGTAAATTAAAAAAAAAACCTCAATAGGCTAATGGAAGACAGAAGTAAAGAAAAATGTATTTATAATAATGTGAATATATATCATAGGACTCACTGAAATTGAGATTAATGAGCAGTAGAATTTTCAGAAACTTTAAAAAACGTTTTGACCAGGCATATAAGACTGCAAGCAGAGCAGAGAAAGATGCTAAATAATTTTTTGTCATTGTTTCTTTTCCTTTTTTCTTTTTTAAATAATGGAAGGCCAGATGATTCCTTTGAATTTCATTGCACAGAAAAGCATGAACCAGGAATATTTCATGTTTATGTTAATGGAATAAACAAAAGCTGCATGTCACTTGTCATGGATGCTGCTAAATAACAACGGAAAAAATATCCACAACTTGAGTAAAATATATTGCATTTAGTCTGCATATAAAGGGAAATTTTTATTTGAGGTATTATAAAACTGGTATATCCACACACTAGCTGATATCTTTAGATAAAAACAGATCAGTCTATTTTTTGATCCATCATTTGCTTTTATGTTTATTTAATCAAAAGTAAGCCCAACATGCTCTTTAACAAAATATTTTCAATCATATGGATTTTTAATTGATTTTTAATGTTAGAAATTTAAAGTTTATTTAGGAAGACAAATAGGAAACAATTCTAATAGTCTTATTTCATGTTGTGAAAAATAACATGAAAAGGGCTTTGGGTTAAAATAAGGGAGAGAGTCAAAAATCAATATATATTAGAAGAATACATTTATTTTTGAGGTATCTCCAGGGCTTGTCTCATTTTGTAGAGCATTGAAAACATAGTAGGTCTGGCAATTGTTTAAAGATAGTAGCATAAACATGTTCCTATCTCCCTTCCCTGTCTGATGCCCCTGTAATAATAGAAAAGAAAATCACTAGGTGTAATCCTTTAGGATAAAGGACCAGAGATGGGACTTCAGTGGATGAGAGTTTAGCAAATTTTTAAACATGGAAAGTGATTGGGGAGTATTGATACGTGTAGTAGGGTACAAAAAGGAAGAGAAAAGATTGCTTTCATTGAGAGGAGAGAAATTCACATGGCGGAACCACAGATGGACTCCTGGCTCAGGTGCACCCACTATGGCAAAGGGCAGGAGTGAGAAGTGGGCCCCAAACAGGGCAAGGGTATATTCTGAAAATTTTAAAGGGAAGAACTGACCACTAATGCCTACAAAATATCAGAAGATTCCTTCCTAGAAAAAAAAAATTCCCGGGGAAAATACAAACCACATATTGGCATTTGAGTATCTCCAATAAAACAGGTCCCTAAGTGCCCAAAATGTCTCATTCAGAGCCTCCAGAGGGAAAAATATTTTTAACTTACAATTCTATGCCCAGATTATTTATTGCATTTATTGAAAAGACATTTTCAGATCTAAAAGAAAATACAACTCATCTGCAAACTTTCCACTCGCAGTTAGGAAGCAAATGGAAGGTTTGTTCCAGCAAAATGATGATGATAGATAGACAAAGAGGAAGATCCTGTGATAGAGGAAATAGAGGCTTTAACTTAGTTAAATGACCAGGATAAAGGATGAGCCCCACGTATCAATCCAAATGGAAGCAGGAGAATAGGACTTAGGAATGCAGGTGCTCATGTGGCAGAGTCTGGATATACTGGATGTTGCTCTAGTCTTAGAACAGTGTAGAGGAGGTTTTTTTTTTTTTTTTTTTTTTTTCCCCAAGGGCCAGATAATAAATATTTTAGGCTTGTGGAAAATTCTGACTCTATTGCAACTACTTAATATTACTTAATTCTGCAGTTGTAGCACGAGGGCAGCTATAGACAATGACTAAACGGACGTGCGGGGCTGTGTCCCAATAAAACAGGCAATTTGGCCCATGGGCCATAGTTTGCTGAAGCCTGCTCTGGAGAGGCTCAGCCATAAATGCACGCATTACCAATAGGACATAGAAGAACAAACCTACTCTGGAGAAGGTGGCATCATTAAAAAGGACCTACACAATTCAGTAGTCAGGTTAAAAGTGGCTAAATCTTTCTCTGTTTTCAGCTTGACAAAAAATGACATCTGAGTACCAGGAGCTCCTGTATTAGAAATCTTAGCAGAAAAGGCCAAAACATTTTACAAACACCACACAGTAATTTGAAAATAAGCTGTTTTTACATTTCCACTTTGATTATAGGTAAGAAACTGCCATAAATATAAAAAATAGCATGCATATCTGTTGGAATAATATACAAGACTTTAATATTTAAAGTTAAAAAGGGAACATCAGTTACAGAGGTTAACAACTACATTGAGAGGAGAGGTGGGTGTCTAAGGAAGCTAAATCTTTGTGATAAAAGGAAGTCAACAAACAATGTCTAAAGTAAAAATAGATATGGAAGTAATCATGGGACTTGCAAAACAGAGTGAGTTAAAAAGTATTGCCACAGGGGCTTCCCTGGCGGCGCAGTCGTTGGGAGTCTGCCTGCCAATGCAGGGGACGCGGGTTTGAGCCCTGGTCTGGGAGGATCCCACATGCCGCGGAGCAACTATGCCCGTGAGCCACAACTACTGAGCCTGAGCGTCTGGAGCCTGTGC
Source organism: Balaenoptera ricei (assembly GCF_028023285.1). Classification (NCBI taxonomy): domain Eukaryota; kingdom Metazoa; phylum Chordata; class Mammalia; order Artiodactyla; family Balaenopteridae; genus Balaenoptera; species Balaenoptera ricei. Next base: position 116,171,482 of record NC_082642.1, read on the forward strand.
TCTGCAACAAGAGAGGCCACAATAGTGAGAGGCCCGCGCACCGCAATGAAAAGTGGCCCCCACTTGCCGCAACTGGAGAAAGCCCTCGCACAGAAACAAAGACCCAACACAGCCAAAAATAAAATAAAAAAAAAAAAAAAAAAAAGTATTGCCACAGATGAATAGGACTTGGAGTTGGATGGAGAGTCAAGAGGAAGAACGGAATGCTTGTGCTTTTCATTACAAGCCCTTCTATTTTCTTTAACTTTTTAGATATGTACAAGCCACTTTGGTTTTGAAAATTAAAACAGAAACTGAGACTTTTTCTATGTGTCTTGCTGAATCCCTGCATTCTTACTGGTTTCTCTGCTGCCAATCACTGCTTATTGAAATCCTCCTTCCACAAGACATCAGCATAATCATTTTAATTGCAAGGTTGTGTAATTCTTCTAACATTCTTTAGTTGCTCTCCAGTCTCTTTAGGATGAAGTCATCTCTTGTGTTGGTCTTCTTTGATTCCTCAATTTAACTTGTCTGCATTTTCTCTGAGAGGCTGATGGTCCCTTATCATGTCTCCATCACAACACTCAACCCTGGCATGTATAAGGTGAATTACTATCTTGGCCCCCTCACTCCAATCCTACACCAGGCTATGACCCTTTTGAGGATAAAATTCATTTAATGTATCAATAAATACTTTAATCATTTTTGTATATTGTAAATTCTATTCAATATATCCATTCATTAAGTTTATGTAGAACCTTCCACATGGCTGAGGACACAGAAGTGAGTGAGAGAGACAAAGAGGAAGACAGACAATGGAAAAAACCAAATAGAACAAATATATGTCAGTTGGTAACAACTGCTACAAAGAAAAGGCAGAGTAAGGGGGAAAGGGAGTGTGGGAGGAATGTTGCTACTCTATAAATGTCCTTAGAGGCTCAACATCCATTCATGATAAAACTCTTACCAAAGTGGGTACAGAGGGAACATAACTCAAAATAATAAAAGCTATTTATGACCAACCCACAGCCAATACAGTACTCAATGGGGAAAAGGTGAAAGTCTTCCCACTAAAATCTGGAACAAGAAAAGGATGCCCACTCTCACCTCTTCTATTCAACATAGTATTGGAAGTCTTAACCACAGCAATCAGGTAAGAAAAAGAAATAAAAGGTATCCAAATTGGAAGGGAAGAGGTAAAATTGCCATTATATGCAGATGACATGATACTACATATAGAAAACCCTATAGACTCCACACAAAAACTACTAGAACTGGTAAACGAATTCAGCAAAGTAGCAGGATACAAGATTTACATACAGAAATCAGTTGCATTTCTTTACACCAACAATGAAATATCAGAAAGGGAATGTAAAAAAACAATACCTTTTAAAGTTGCAACACAAAAAAGTAAAAACCTTGGGAATAAACCTCAACAAGGTGGTGAAAGACATACACTGAGAACTATAAAGCATTAATAAAAAAAATTAATATAGGAAATTGAAGATGATTCAAAGAAATGGAAAGATATTCCATGTTCTTGGATTAGAAGAATACTGTTAAAATGGCCATACTACTGAAAGCAATCTACAGATTTAACATGATCTCTATCAAATTACCCATGACCTTTTTCACAGAACTAGAACAAATAATCCTAAAATTCATATGGAACCATAAAAGACCCAGAATTGTGAAAGCAATCCTGAAGAAAAAGAACAAAGCAAGAGGCATAATCATTCCAGACTTCAGACAATACTACAAAACTACAGTAATCAAAACAGCATGGTATTGGCCCCAAAACACACATATGGATCAATGGAACTGGATAGAGAGCCCAAAAATAAACCCACACACCTATGGTCAGTTAATCTTCGACAAAGGAGGTAAGAATATACAATGGGAAAAAGACAAACTCTTTAGCAAGTGGTGTTGGGAAAGTTGGACAGTCACATGTAAATCAATGAAGTTAGAACACGCCCTCTCACCACACACAAATAAACTCAAAATGGCTTAAAGACTTAAACATAAGACATGACACCATAAAACTCCTAGAAGAGAACATAGGCAAAACATTCTTTGACATAAATCATACCAATGTTTTCTTAGGTCACCTCCCAAGGCAATAGAAATAAAAATAAAACAAATGGGACCTAATTAAACTTAAAAGCTTTTGCACAGCAAAGGAAACCATAAACAAAATGAAAAGAAAACCTATGGAATAGGAGAAAATATTTGCAAAAGATGCAACCGACAAGGGCTTAATTTCCAAAACACACAAACAGCTCAGACGACTCAACAACAAAAAAACAAACAACCCACTTGAAAAATGGGCAGAAGACCTAAAGAGACATTTCTCTGAAGAAATACAGATGGCCAGCCAATAGGCACATGAAAAGATGCTCAAAATTGCTAATTATTAGAGAAATGCAAATCAAAACTACAATGAGGTACTACCTCACATTGGTCAGAATGGCCATGATTAAAAAGTCTACAAATAACAAATGCTGGAGAGGGTGTGGAGAAAAGGGAATCCTCCTACACTGTTGGTGGGAATGTAAGTTGGTGCAGCCACTATGGAAAACAGTATGGAGCTTCCTCAGAAAACTAAAAATAGAATTACCATAGGATCCAGCAATCCCGTTCTTGGGCATATATCCAGACAAAACTATAATTCAGAAAGATACATGCATCCCTATGTTCACAGCAGCACTATTCACAATAGCCAAGACTTGGAAACAACCTAAATGTCCATCGACGGATGAATGGATAAAGAAGATGTGGTACATATATACAATGGAATATTACTCAGCCATAAAAAGGAACAAAATAATGCCATTTGCAGCAACATGGATGGACCTAGAGATTATCATACTAAGTAAAATAAGTCAGACAGAAAAGACAAATACCATATGATATCACTTATATGTGGAGTCTAAAATATGACACAAATGAACCTATCTATAAAACAGAAACAGAATCAGAGACATAGAGAATAGACTCGTGGTTGCCAAGGGGGAGGGTGTTGGGAGAGGGATGGATTGGGAGTTTGGGATTAGCAGATGCAAACTGATATATATAGAATGGATGAACAACAAGGTCCTACTGTATAGCACATGGGAACTATATTCAATATCCAGTGATAAATCATAATGGAAAAGAATATGAAAAAGAATGTATATATATGTATAACTGAGTCACTTTGCTGTACAGCAGAAATTAACACATTGTAAGTCAACTATACTTCAATTAAAAAAACACACACAAAAAAAATGTCCTTAGAGGTTTTTCTGATAAACTAACATTGCCCTGGGTTGAAGGATGTGAGGGAGTGAGGGAGGAGCCATGGTGTAACTCGATGGGGCATCAAGTACAAAGGTCTTGAGATGGGAGTCCATGAGACATGTTTGAAGAAGAGGAAGGAAGAAACTGGTTCCAAAGAGCAGTGAGCAAGGGAGAGGTTATAGGAGATGAAGTTGAAGAGGGAGCTGGGTAGGTGAATAAGCTTTTACCATGAGTCAAGAAGTGATTAGAGGGTTTTGAGCAGACTGACACAATCTGGTTTACATTCCAAGGGATCTTCCAGTGCTATGGGTGGAGAACATACTACAGAAGGGCAAAGGTGGGAGAAAGGAGGCCAGGAGAGATGTTGGTGGGTTGGGCCAGGGACAGAGCTGTGAAGTGTTAAAAAAATGGCTAAAATCTGTGATATATTTTGAAGACAGAGTTGACACGGTTTGCTGAAAGGTTGATGTAGCATATAAGAAATGAGAATCATGCTTCAAATGAGGGAAATTTGTAATCTCACCTTAAAGAATGACCTCATGACAATAGTCAATATCCACATCAATGTTGGTCCTGCTAAGGCACTTGGTTTTTTGGTGGATCAATGTACATAGAGTTAGGTAGTGGTAGTAGTGACAACCCAATCTACCCCAACAGATCACAGCAATCTTTCAGCAACTAGGATGCAGTTCTCACATCATGGAGCTGGGAAGTGACTGCTGATAAAAGATCAACAGATGGCTGGAATAGAAGCAAGAAACAGCCAAATTCACCTCAGACAAGTGAAGACTGTGGTAATGAAGGGTAGTTTAAGAAATAGCAATTGCACAAGTGCTGGAAGAAGATATCCTTATGGAGGAAGTGTAGATTCACAAACAGAAAAAGTTATCTGTGGCACTGTCTGCTCTCCTCAGCGGCGGCAGGGGTTGAGGGCACGGCCAGCAGGCAGCGTGCCATGGAGTCCCAATCAGTCCGTCGAAAGATAAAACAGAGCCCTGGAGAGACGAAGAGACTTGCCTGAGGACCTACACCTGGAGCTCAAGATACAGAAGTGAGTAAAGAGAAGGCCAGAGAATTTACCCATGAAGGAAAGAATCCTTTTTGAGAGGTTGTGGACAATGGAGCACTGGAGAGGAACTTTGAAGGACTGATGTCATGTGGCTGACATGGTCTTGGTGCTCCGGCCGGGAGTCAGGCCTGTGCCTCTGACGTGGGAGAGCTGAGTTCAGGACATTGGTCCACCAGAGATCTCCCAGCTCCACATAATATCAAACAGCGAAAGCTCTCGCAGAGATCTCCATCTCAACGCTAAGACCCAGCTCCACTCAACGACCAGCAAGCTACGGTGCAGGACACCCTATGCCAAACAATTAGCAAGACAGGAACACAACCCCACCCATTGGCAAAGAGGTTGCCTAAAATCATAATAAGGTCCAGACATCACAAAACATACCACCGGATGCAGTCCTGCCCACCAGAAAGACAAGATCCAGCCTCATCCACCAGAACACAAGCACTAGTCCCCTCCACCTGGAAGCCTACACAATCCACTGAACCAACCTTAGCCACTGGGGGCAGACACCAAAAACAACAGGAACCACGAAACTGCAGCCTGAGAAAAGGAGACCCCAAAGACAGTAAGTTAAGCAAAATAAGAAGACACAGAAACACACAGCAGATGAAGGTGCAAGGTGAAAACCCACCAGACCTAACAAATGAAGAGGAAATAGGCAGTCTACCTGAAAAAGAATTCAGAGTAATGATAGTAAAGATGATCCAAAATCTTGGAAATAGAATAGAGAAAATACAAGAAACGTTTAACAAGGACCTAGAAGAACTAAAAAGCAAACAAACAATGATGAACAACAAAATAAATGAAATTAAAAATTCTCTAGAAGGAAACAGTAGCAGAATAACTGAGGCAGAAGAACGGATAAGTGACCTGGAAGATAAAATAGTGGAAATAACTATTGCAGAGCAGAATAAAGAGAAAAGAATGAAAAGAATTGAGAACAGTCTCAGAAACCTCTGGGACAACATTAAATGCACCAAAATTTGAATTAAAGGGGTCCCAGAAGAAGAAGAGAAAAAGAAAAGGACTGAGAAAATATTTGAAGAGATTACAGTTGAAAATTTCCCTAATGTGGGAAAGGAAAGAGTCAATCAAGTCCGGGAAGCACAGAGAGTCCCATACAGGATAGATCCAAGGAGAAACACACCAAGGCACATACTAATCAAAATACCAAAAATTAAATACAAAGATAAAATATTAAAAGCAGCAAGGGAAAAACAACGAATAACACACAAGGGAATCCCCATAAGTTTAAGAGCTGATCTTTCAGCAGAAACTCTGCAAGCCAGAAGGGAGTGGCAGGGCATATTTAAGGTGATGAAAGGGAAAAACCGACAACCAAGATTACTCTACCCAGCAAGGATCTCATTCAGATTCAACAGAGAAATTAAAACCTTTACAGACAAGCAAAAGCTAAGAGAATTCAGCACCACCAAACCAGCTTTACAACAAATGCTAAAGGAATTTCTCTAGGTGGGAAACACAAGAGAAGGAAAAGACCTACAATAATAAACCCAAAACAATTAAGAAAATGGTAATAGGAACATACATATCGATAACTACCTTAAATGTAAATGGATTAAATGCTCCAACCAAAAGACATAGACTGGCTAAATGGATACAGAAACAAGACCCATATATATGCTTTCTACAAGAGACCCACTTCAGACCTAGGGACACATACAGACTGAAAGTGAAGAGATGGAAAAAGATATTCCATGCAAATGTAAATCAAAAGAAAGCTGGAGTAGCAATTCTCCTATCAGACAAAATAGACTTTAAAATAAAGACTACTACAAGAGACAAAGAAGTACACCACATAATGATCAAGGGATCAATCCAAGAAGAAGATAAAACAATTGTAAATATTTATGCACTCAACATAGGAGCACCTCAATACATAAGGCAAATACTAACAGCCATAAAAGGGGAAATCGACAGTTACACAATCATAGTAGGGGACTTAAACACCCCACTTTCACCAATGGACAGATCATCCAAAATGAAAATAAATAAAGAAACACAAGCTTTAAGTGACACATTAAACAAGATGGACTTGATATTTATAGGACATTCCACCCAAAAACAACAGAATACACTTTCTTCTCAAGTGCTCATGGAACGTTCTCCAGGATAGATTATATCTTGGGTCATAAATCAAGCCTTGGTAGATTTAAGAAAACTGAAATTATATCAAGTCTCTTTTCCGACCACAACGTTATGAGACTAGATATCAATTACAGGAAAAAATCTGTAAAAAATACAAACACATGGAGGCTAAACAATACACTACTAAGTAACCAAGAGATCACTGAAGAAATCAAAGAGGAAATTTAAAAAAACCTAGAAACAAATGACAATGGAAACACGATGACCTAAAATCTATGGGATGTAGGAAAAGCAGTTCTAAGAGGGTAGTTTATAGCTATACAAGCTTACCTAAAGAAACAAGAAACACCTCAAAAAAACAACCTAAACTTACACCTAAAGCAATTAGAGAAAGAAGAACAAACAAAACCCAAAGTCAGTAGAAGGAAAGAAATCATAAAGATCAAATCAGAAATAAATGAAGAAAACGATAGCAAAGATCAATAAAACTAAAAGCTGGTTGTTTGAGAAGATAAACAAAATTGATAAACCATTAGCCAGACTCATCAAGAGAAAAAGGGAGAAGACTCAAATCAATAGAATTAGAAATGAAAAAGGAGAAGTAACCACTGACACTGCAGAAATACAAACGATCATGAGAGATTACTACAAGCAACTCTATGCCAATAAAATGGACAACCTGGAAGAAATGGACAGATTCTTAGAAATGCACAAACTGCTGAGACTGAACCAGGAAGAAATAGAAAATATGAACAGACCAATCACAAGCACTGAAATTGAAACTGTGATTAAAAACCTTCCAACAAACAAAAGCCCAGGACCAGATGGCTTCACAGGCGAATTCTATCAAACATTTAGAGAAGAGCTAACACCTATCCTTCTCAAACTCTTCCAAAATATTGCAGAGGGAGGAACACTCCCAAACCCACTCTATGAGGCCACCATCACCCTGATACCAAAACCAGACAAAGATGTCACAAAGAAAGAAAACTACAGGCCAATATCACTGATGAACATAGATGCAAAAATCCTCAACAAAATACTAGCAAACAGAATCCAACAGTACATTAAAAGGATCATACACCATGATCAAGTGGGGTTTATCCCAGGAATGCAAGGATTCTTCAATATACGCAAATCAATCAATGTGATAAACTGTATTAACAAATTGAAGGATAAAAACCATATGATCATCTCAATAGATGCAGAAAAAGCTTTTGACAAAATTCAGCACCAATTTATGATAAAAACCCTCCAAAAAGTAGGCATAGAGGGAACTTTCCTCAACATAATAAAGGCCATATATGAAAAACGAACAGCCAACATTGTCCTCAATGGTGAAAAACTGAAACCATTTCCACTAAGATCAGGAACAAGACAAAGTTGTCCACGCTCACCACTATTATTCAAAATAGTTTTGGAACTTTTAGCCACAGCAATCAGAGAAGAAAAAGAAATAAAAGTAATCTAAATCAGAAAAGAAGGAGTAAAGCTGTCACTGTTTGCAGATGACATGATAGTATACATAGAGAATGCTAAAGATGCTACCAGAAAACGATAAGAGCTAAGCAACAAATTAAGTAAACTAGCAGGATACAAAGTTTATGCACAGAAATCTCTTGCATTCCTATACACTAATAATGAAAAATCTGAAAGAGAAATCAAGGAAACACTCCCATTTACCACTGCAACAAAAAGAATAAAATACCTAGTAATAAACCTACCTAAGGAGACAAAAGACCTGTATGCAGAAATCTATAAGACACTGATGAAAGAAATTAAAGATGATACAAACAGATGGAGAGATATACCATGTTCCTGGATTGGAAGAATCAACCTTCTACCCAAAGCAATCTACAGATTCAATGCAATCCCTATCAAACTACCATTGGCATTTTTCACAGAACTAGAAGAAAAATTTCACAATTTGTATGGAAACACAAAAGACCCCGAATAGCCAAAGCAATCTTGAGAAAGAAAAACGGAGCTGGAGGTATCAGGCTCCTGGACCTCAGACTATACTACGGAGCTACAGTAATCAAAACAGTATGGTACTGGCACAAAAACAGAAATATAGATCAATGGAACAGGATAGAAAGCCCAGAGATAAATCCACATACCTATGGTCACCTTATTTTTGATAAAGGGGGCAAGAATATACAATGGAGAAAAGACAGCTTCTTCAATAAGAGGTGCTGGGAAAACTGGACAGCTACATGTAAAAGAATGAAATTAGAACACTCCCTAACACCATACACAAAAATAAACTCAAAATGGATTAAAGACCTAAATGTAATGCCAGACACTATCAAACTCTTAGAGGAAAATATTTGCAGAACACTCCATGACATAAATCACAGCAAGATACTTTTTGACCCACCTCCTAGAGAAATGGAAATAAAAACAAAAATAAACAAATGGGACCTAATGAAATTTAAAAGCTTTGTACAGCAAAGGAAATCATAAACAAGACGAAAAGACAACCCTCAGAATGGGAGAAAACATTTGCAAATGAAGCAACTGACAAAGGATTAACCTCCAAAATTTACAAGCAGCTCATGCAGCTCAATATCAAAAAACAAACAACCCAATCCAAAAATGGGCAGAAGACCTAAACAGACATTTCTCCAAAGAAGATATACAGATTGCCAACAAACACAGGAAAGAATGCTCAACATCACTAATCATTAGAGAAATGCAAATCAAAACTACAATGAGGTATCACCTCACACCAGTCAGAAGGGCCATCATCAAAAAATGTACAAACAATAAATGCTGGAGAGGGTGTGGAGAAAAGGGAACCCTCTTGCACTGTTGGTGGGAATGTAAATTGATACAGCCACTATGCAGAACAGTGTGGAGGTTCCTTAAAAAACTAAAAATAGGGTTTCTCTGGTGGCACAGTGGTTAAGAATCCGCCTGCCAATGCAGGAGACATGGGTTCGAGCCTTGGTCCGGGAAGATCCCACATGCTGCGGAGCAACTGAGCCCGTGCACCACAGCTACTGAGCCTGTGCTCTGGAGCCCGCACGCCACAACTACTGAAGTCCGCATGCCTAGAGCCCGTGCTCCTCAACAAGAGAAGCCACCGCAATGAGAAGCCCGCGTACCACAATGAAGAGTGGCACCCGCTTGCCGCAACTAGAGAAAGGCCACGCACAACAACGAAGACCCAACGCAGCCAAAAATTAATTAATTAATTAATTAAAAAAAAAAACAACAAACTAAAAATAGATCTGCCATATGACCGAGCAATCCCACTACTGGGCATATACCCTGAGAAAACCATAATTCAAAAAGAGTCATGAACCACAATGTTCATTGCAGCTCTATTTACAATAGCCAGGACATGGAAGCAACCTAAATGTCCATCGACAGATGAATCGATAAAGAAGATGTGGTGCATATATTCAATGAACTATTACTCAGCCATAAAAATAAACGAGATTGAGTTATTTGTAGTGAGGTGGATGGACCTAGAGTCTGTCATACAGAGTGTAGTAAGTCAGAAAGAGAAAAACAAATGCCGTATGCTAACACATATATATGGACTCTAAAGAAAAGGAAAAAAAAGTGGTTCTGAAGAACCTAGGGGCAGGACAGGAATAAAGACACAGACGTAGAGAATGGACTTGAGGATGGGGGAGGTGGAAGGGTAAGCTGGGACGAAGTGAGAGAGTGGCATTGACATATATACACTACCAAATGTCAAATAGATAGCTAGTGGGAAGCAGCTGCATAGCACAGGGAGATCAGCTGGGTGCTTTGTGACCACCTAGAGAGGTGGGATAAGGAGGGTGGGAGGGAGATGCAAGAGGGAGGAGATATGGGGATATATGTATATGTATAGCTGATTCACTTTGTTATAAAGCAGAAACTAACACACCATTGTAAAGCAATTATACTCCAATAAAGATGTTAAAAACAAAAGTTATCTGTGATAAAGTAGTGGTTAATAAGAGCGTGGGCTCTGAAACCAGAGTACTCTGGTGCTGGATATGGCTTTATTACGTATAAGCTGTTCATTTTGACCAAATAATTTAATCTAAGTCTTAATTTCCTTGCTTGTAAAATGGACATATGTAATTCTTGTGATTGTTGGCATTGTGAGGAGTGAAAGAGATGACAAGTAAAGCCTGTCTCAAGCTTATAAACTTTAGTAACTCTTGCTTATTACTAACATCAAAGAGAGACTACCTTTCCTGATAGGATGAAGCAAAGGAGGAAAACATGATAGATTCTGGCAGGAACAGATTATCAGAGGTTTCCATTTAAATAAAGAACTGCATTAGACTACATGGAAAGCCCATATGCTTCAAGTTCTAAACAGTCCTTACATAACACACTTCCCCATCCTGTGAGTTCATTTATTCCACCATGAAAGCAATAAATGAGGGGCTAAAAATGATCATAAATTCCTGCCTTGTTGCTGTTTCCATCTTTCAAAAAGTTATCAGGAACTGTTACTTTGATTTAGTTCTGAATAAAGCCCTTTGAAGTGTGAACTTGGGAGAAACTGATCATTTTAATTTTAAGATACCTAACAGCCTAGGAAAAAAGCCTTGTCCATAATTGTAGATGTTAAACTTCAGGGTGGCAGTTTAAAAAAATGTCTACAGATTGAGTACAAATTCATGTTCGGAGATTCTATAAAGAGTGAGGGATAGGTATCTATAGAATACAGAATTCCAACAATGCAAACACAATTATCCTAGTAAAGAAAAAAATTAGAAAGTGTACTAAATAATTGCTGCACAGGGAGCTCTGAGCTTAGTTATTATAAAGACACACAGCTAAATTGTAAGGCAGAAAAACTCAGGGATGACACTGGAAAGGATGATAATCGTACTGCCTAATCTAATTGAGATGGAGAACGACCTGGATAGTTTAGGAAAATTCCCCTGTATAAACCTGATGAAATTTAATAGGAATATTTATAAAGTGGGACTATGAGAAAACATGTAAGTTTGGATAGATAGACAATATATATGGTTTATATAGATATACAGTGTGGCCATATAAATAAAATATAGCCCAGCATCATGAAGTCAATTGAACAAGTATAGAAATAGGCCTGGCTTAAAAGCAACTCATTTGAGAAAGACCACTGGGGATAAGCTGGTAGTAAACTGTCCCTATGCCAACAGTGTGTGGCAACTCTTCAAAAAGCAAATGCAAACTCAGGCTGCATTAATTGAGGCCTAGAAGGAATGGTGCTAGCCCTGGTTTCTGCACTGATTAGAAAATATTTGGAATATTGAGCTCAATTCTGAAAAGATTTAGAGAAAAACTCTAGTTCTCCAGAGGAAGGTTATCAGAATGATGAAGTAGCAAGAAAGCATGTCAGATGGAAATGGTTGAAAGGTTTAGACAATTTAGGCAAGAAAGGAAAGATTTATGAGGTTTACATGTTGTCTTCAAATATTTGAAGGGTCATGGAGTAGTGCAGAAGAAGGCTTAGGTTTACTTTGTATACGTTCAGTTTTGCAGAACCAGTACCAGTGTGTAGTGTTTTAAAATTATATACAGGGCTATAAGGAAGCATACTTTTACTCACAAAGATTCTCGATTTATTGGAACTGCTCCTAAGGAAGGGAATAGTCTTCCTGGTGAGGTAGTGAACATTTTCACTGGCAGTGTTCTGATAGAGGGTGGATGGTTAATTAGACTCTATCTCATCTGCTTCTCACAACAATTATGAAGTAGAAAGGCATTTTCTTTTTATTTTTATTAGTTGCCCAATGAAAGCAAAAAACATTCCTCTTTTCTTTAATCATTTTACACTTTCTAAGTCATTAAAAATTAAAACTAAAAAGGCACTAACCATTACTAATAGCTAAGAAGCAGGACTAGAGTTATATTTGCTTTAAGAAAAAGGAAAATCCTAGGCTTTGAAGAGAAATTAGGTATAATAAAGAGCAAGTGTCACCCAACTCTAAAATCTCTTGAAATTGCCCAAAATTCCTCTTCACAATCTCCACACCTCTTATTCTATCACTTCTCTCTCCCCCTGTCTAAACTGCGTTTTCTTCACTTTGGCATTCCTTCTCTTTCAAATGCCATCTCCCTAATGCAATCTGATAGACCAGTTTGCAGTTATCTCCAGATTCTCTGAATTTCAGTAGTGATTTATATGTATGTTTTGCTCACTTAAGATGCTGCCTCTTTCTATTTGTCCTTTCTGTCTCCTTTCTACCTTATATATTAGACTTTCCTTAGCTTCCCTCTTGAGCCCGAGTTCCTTTTTTATTCATTTTTGTAAACCTCATAGTACCTACTTATAGTTGCTAAATAAGGAAAACATGAATATCATTCATTAGGAGTGCAAAGCAAAAATGGTCTTGGAGACAAAATAGTAAATAAACTCATGTTATTCAAACTAGGCTTGAAAAATAATGGTATTTTTTCAACCATCAGCTATATGGTGTATTGTAAAACATGACTACAAATTCCTCCCAACTCTGTATGCATGCTCCTTCGCAATGTGACTTTGTTGCTCTTCTCAGCAAGAGGTAGAATCTGTTTCTTCACTTTGTTACATTTGGGCTGGCCTTATGACTCGCTTTGACCAAGATATAGTGTCAGAATTATGTTGTAGGAGTTCAGAGCCAAGGTCTAAAGAGGTCTTACAACTCTTTTTCTCATCTGCTTGAAACACTACCTTGAGATGTCTAGCCTGTGGGTGGAGGTGAAGCCATATGGAACAGAGATGAATCATCCCTGCTTAGAACCCCCTAGACCAACCACCTGACAACAACATGTTCAGTTGAGCCACCATTATGGGAGTGACCTCATGTGAGACCAAAAGACAAAACCCCCAGCTCCACCTGAGCCCAGCCCAGACTGTTCATCCATAGAATCATGAATAAATGAAACAATTATTATTTGAAGCCATTTAGTTTGGGGATGGGTTGTAACATAGCAATAGATAACCTGGACAGGCTACAAAGACAAAAGCCATTAGTTAAATACACAGACAATTAGACTGAGAACACAAGTATCACTACGGGAACAATCAACTAATTACCTTATGCTAGAAGAACTATAGTGTGACATAAGCAAATCATATAATCATATAATTCATATCTTTCTGTTCACCAGTGTAAGAATGCACATGGTCTCTCAGGCAGCATTATTGAGTGTGTGGCACTATTAAATAATTGTAGAACATAAACAACCTTTTACTTCTTTACAAGAGAGAAATTTAGAACTGTATCCAATTTTTATATGAATTTATCCCCCAAATGTATTTTTAATAAGAGTCTGCCATCTTTAATACATTCATATTAAACTTAAAACTCCAAATGAACTTCAAGTTTGGAAGTTTACTATATGAGATAGGTGGACTTCGAAGATGGCCTGCAATGATCCCTGCATCCTGGTATTCATGCCCTTGTGCAATTCCCACTGTGGCCTAGACCTAGTGTCATATTTATAGCCAATGCGATAAGGCAAAGTGATGTGATGTCACTTCCACGATTAGGTTACAATAGATTGTGATTTCCATCTTGCTAGCAGACTCTCTTTCTGGGTTTAATGAACTAAGCTACCATGTTGGAGAGGTCCACGTGGCAGGAATCTGAGAGTGTTCTCCAGCTAACTGGCAATGAGGAATTAAGGCTTTCAGTGCAACAACTCTCAAAGTGTACCTCGATAGTAGCCATATAAATAAGGTTGGAAGTGTATCCTTGCCTATTTGAGCCTTCAGATGAGACCACAGCCCTAGCTGACACCTTGATTGCAACCTTATGAACAACCTTGCAGAAGCTAAGCCATGACTGAATTCCTGACCCATAGAAGCTGAGATAGTAAATGTTCTTGCTTTAAGCTTTAGGGTAATTTGTTATGTAGCAAGAGATAACTAATATACTATGGTAAGGGATAAAAACTGTTGCTGTTGATGTGTGGGTCTTCTTTTTTTTATTTTGGCTCTTAGCCTTAAGAGAATGTATCATTATTTTAATTTTTTCTTTGTATATAAGATGTATCCAGTCTTCCCCTATCTTCTTGGAGTACTTTTTTGAAAATAGGTGCCAAGTTTCCTTCATTTCATCAAATATTTTAACAATATACAAATTAGAAGAAAAAGCCAAAGGGGAAAAAAGTTTGAAAATTAATCAGTCCCTTGTAAGTTATAAAAATTTTTCAAAATTACTTCATCTGTTATACAAATGCAGTACAAGATAAAATCTCAGTGTAATCTTTTCTGTAAGATGTTATATTTCACTATGTGAATGCAAAGGCATATAATAAGTTCTATAATTTTGGTCTAATTCATCAAGTAAATTATTAATATAAAGTATTTCAACTACTATAATTCACAATTGTCCTCTATAAATTTGTTCTTTTGTCTTATTTTTATATACTTTGTATATAATATGCATTCGATTTTATATTGTGTTGTACTTTAAATTCCATATTAGGATTTTTGTTTATAACCAGATAGACACAGTCATTTACGATAATTACTTGGAAATAATTCTATATCCTTTCATTCATTTATTTACTCATTTGTTTATTTATTTAACAAGTATTTCTCAAACAACTACTATGATGAGGCAACTTGTAAGATTGAGAAATGTATATGTGAGATAACAAATGTACACTAAATGGCCCCCCAAAATAAGACGTAGTGTTGAAATGTAAGTAAAATAAAATTAACTTAAAGTCTATTAAAATTGATAAGTTAACCTAAGTTCTTAGATGTGCCAGGAATAAATTGATGACTTATTTACAATGATTTTACATTAAGATATTGAAACAAATTTCTTTTGTTAAACTCATTTCATTGTATGGCTTGTTTAAATAAAAAATAAACACATATATGATAATTATAATCTCACAAGATGTAGGAAAAATTAAGTTTTGAGTTTCTTTAATTAAAAACAAAAAATAAAAAAGAAAAGCATTTGTTGAGATGGGCATAGTTCTTACTGTACTGACAAAAATGAAACTTCATTTTTAATTACTAATTTTCAACGAACTCTGAAAATCATAGGTATCATTCCAGTTACCTAAGCCATTAGCTTTTGAATTTTTCATCAATATGCAATATTTTAATATCTGACACCATAAAATATGTTGAGAGTTGGGCACAGAGTGTCATTCTTCTTACCCATATTAACTGAATATAAAAGCTATATCTCTTTTTAACCTAATAGTCGTTTTCACCTTTTTACTGAGTGTCTATAGCATGACAGGTCCTCAATATGTGTCATCTCTAACTCTTACATGAATCCTGCAAAATAACTATTATTATTATGAATCTATTTTCTAGATAAAGCAAATTTCCGAAAGATCAGTAAATTGCAGAAGGTCACTGAGTGAATTAGTAGCAAAGCTGTGATTCAAGTCTGCATCGGTGTGCCTTCCCTCTCTGTGTTTTTAATTCATATCATAATGTCCAGGGAGAATGGACTGCAAAATAAAATTCATATTTTATGGCAAAACAAGCAAAATTTAAACAAAAATTCTTCTCTGCCTTCTGGCCTCCTTTCTCCCACCACTGTGCATTGTGTATCTGCATTATCGACCAGACCTCCTTCATGGGCAGAAATACCTGCTCAACCATAAACAGCAACATTCACCTAGCATCAACAAGACAGCTTCTTAAAAGATAACTTTCCTTCTTGATCTTGTAAGGGGTCACATGACCCACCATGATGACGCTTAGATCTGGATTATGTAAACTTGTCAATAATAAGTAATTTGATCTACAGCCATCTGTCTCAGAAAACTTATATAACTGTGCTTTGACATCTATCAGGTGGAACAGTTCTCAGAGCTTTCTGAGATGCTCTTCCCAGGTTAAAATCCTCAAATTTGGCTCGAATAAAAATTTCCATTTCTTTGTTAGACTGACTGATTTAATTTTTTGTTGACGGGGTAAAGCCCATCTTTCATTACATCATTTGATTTAGAAAACTATGGAATTCTTGAGTAAAAAGCACAAAATCTTGCCAGAATCTGTTTTTGATCCTACTTTCAGTCTATTGGTTGGGCAAAGGAGTTCCCAAGAATAGAAAAGAAAACGAATCTGACCTCTACCATAAATCCTTTAAGTTTAAAGACAAGGACAAAATTTGTATCCGATAAGATCATCTCATCTAAAGATAGAGGAAATGAGCCATAAAGTCAAGTTACTCTTTGTAAAAAGTAAATTGTGCAACCGCATCTGGAATACTGCCTACATTTCTCGTTGTCATGTTGCAAAAAATTATACTATAGCTGTAGAAGAGGAACAAAAATAATAAAGGGGACGAGAGAGTTTAAGATAACTAAAATTAATAGATTCTGAAATACAGAGAAGAGGTTGGCTGAGGGATGGCAGGGGAATTAAGAAAGGCACATAAAGCAAGCATTTTGCTTTGCACATTATCATGTGCAACTATGACCTCAAACGGGAAAGGCAATAAGGGAATCAAATATTAGGCTGAATAAATCACTGAATTGACACTCACTTTTTATATCCTTTTTGTTGTCCTTTTGACTTTCTTTTACCTGCAGATGATTGCTGAGAAACCAACAGCTAAAAGTTCCTGACTTTTCAAGGAAGAGAAAAAATATTGGTGACAGTAAGCCAGGAGAAGACAAGGCTGATAGTGGAGGTGGTAATGAGCTTTGTATAGATAAAGGGACAGAATATGAATGATGGGGAGATATTATGCATTTCCGTTGAGACTAGGGAAAAAGGGAAGGTCAAATATAAGAAGGGTGGCCTAAAAGAATATACAAATCAATTTTCACTGCAAAGTAAAGGAGTTGTTACAGTGGAGGATTAATGGACTGAATGTCAATATTATGACATAGTATGAGTGTGTTTCATGTTTGGTAATTGCAATCATTGTTGCTTTTGTTGTGGTCATCCATGTACAATGCTTGGTGTCAGTCTATTTATCTCTTGTAAAAATAAAATACAGTGTGTGTGTGTGTGTGTGTGTGTGAAAAAAAAGAATAAAATACCGAGGACTAAACCTAAAAAGAAAATTAAAAAAAAAAAAAAAAAAAAGAAGGGTGGCCTATGGGCTTAGAGACATGAGAACGATTTTTTTCAGTGAAATAATGTTTCAAAATATAGATACTCTGCAAGTTTTTCATAGAATGGTTTAGGTTCAGTACTACCCTGAAAAAGAAATAGCCTTCCAATGACCTTTTATAGCCTATGATTAAAATTTAGTTTACTAGTTTTCTCATTATCTCTCAAAATATGTGTAAAATAATGATTCTACCCTAATCTGACTAGGCTCTCTTAGCCTGGGAATTTCTGTTTTACTGTTTCTGTTTTCCTCTGGCCACAGTATTTCATTTTATGATGCAAAAAAGTCAGAGGAGTAGATGATCTTTATCATCTCCTATGCAACAGAGCTACTCACTTCATTTAAAGGGAAATATGCATTTTCATGGAAATTCAGGCCTGTATTGATGAACAAAGAAAGATAAACTGCCACTATTAAACATAATAGTGATATACAAAAGAAAAAAGTCCTAGAAAACACATTTTAAAAAATAGTAAAATTTACACTGAAAGATAGGATATATATTTTAAGAATATACATACAGCCTAGATATTGGATAAATTAAATTTTCCAAGGATTTGTCACATAATATTTGGATGGTTATAAAGTTGAAAATCCCAGGACAAAGGTTGTGGAAGACAGGTTGAATACATAGGTCTTTGATAAGCATAGTGACTTAATATGAAAAAACTAATTAGCTCAGTGTCTTTTTATAAGTAGATATTAGTCATCTAATAAACATTTTTCAGTGGACATGTTAAGAAATGTCATAGGTTAGGTGTGATATCATTTTCCATGCTCTTTTCTTTCTTTTAATGTGACTATTTGGGGGTTCATTTTTTAATAATGCATTTAAGAAATACTTAATGATTATATTATATTTCTCCCAACTGGAAACCTGAAAAGCATTCTTAACTATTTCTTTGCCAAAAAACATGGAGGCCTTACAGATTTTTCCTCAGCAATGTATTGTGAATCTAGGCATCCTTCTCTATTGCTACTCTCAGTGTCTTAATGGGACCTGATATCTTTCATCCGACAATTATCAAGACTTGATATCTTGCCTCTCTTTCCCATCTTCCCCACAACACTCCCCCTCTGTACAGCATCCACATTTCCCCTTAAGTCCTTTAATTTACACTTCCAAGGGGAACAGGAATATCTAATGCACACAGATGATAAGGAAAGGGAATTTGAGAAGAAACAATCAAATGGGTGGGGAAAAAATAAGGAATATGATGCAACCAGAGGAAAGTATTGACAGTAAAAAGTTGGGCAAGTAACCAGTTGTGCAATTATGTTGATGAGGTTCAGGGCGGGCTGCCCCAGAATGTGCCACTTTGGCGCGAGGAGTATTTTGAACTGAAGATAATCGAGGCCCAACAGATGCAAGGAGAGCTTTATACCACCCCCTTAACTGCCTAAAACCACTTAGATAGAGCGTCTGGTCCAGGAAGAGAGCTAACATCAAAGATAATTACAAAGACTAAGAGCTAGGTGCCTAAGCTTGCAGGGGGCGGGGGGCAGGGCCTTGAGATCAAATTCGTCTGTGCCCCATTGTCTCAGTAAGGCTTGGCAAACATTTGCTTACCAAACATTTGCTCTTCCTATCCTCCTATGAATTGTCTTCCTTCCTTCTGAAACCCCAAACCCCACCCCCTTCTTCTCAGCTCAAAATGGCATATAAGCTTCAGTTGCCTGCCTGTCAGTGAGAGCCTCTCATTGTCTTTGTGGGGCTCCTGTAGTACATAATAAGATTTTTTCCTCCTGTTAATCTGTCTTATGCCAATTTAATTAACAGACCAGCCAAAAGACCCTAGAAGGGTAGAGGAAAGTTTTTCCTCCCTTACAATGTCAGGGATTTTAGAAAACTCTATTAATTCCTTCGTTTGACTGAACAATGTTTTTTTCACACTGCTGCTGAGCTATAGGAACATGACCTAACGGGGTTAAGTAACAATAGAGTAGTACAGGCCAGGGGCACAAAGAGGGAAGTTATATTACAATAGCTTTTTCTCATAAAGCATTTTTATTTTTATGATTTTTCTGAAGATAGTAAAAGATCACAGCATATTGTTTGAAAGCTGAAATAGTCAAAGATGAATAATTATAAAAGGGACACTGATGTTAATCCTATACACCTATACATCTTCTATCTTTGCCAAATAAAAGGAATCCCATTATGACATACTAGAGTTTAGACAGAGTAGGGAGGCCGTGATATTAAAATAGTCTCTTTAATAGTTATTTTTTGCTTTGGCAATATCTGTCATACTTTTTTTCAGGATAAAATTATATTTTGGTTAAAAAAACCCAAACACTAAAGATAAACTGAATTTATTTGTTTTGCTAACTAAAGAATGTCACTAGCACTAGCCATCCAGCTCTATAAGGACTGAGTTATTAGCCACTGCAGCCACTGACCTTTAATACACCCTGAAAGGAGGTCAGGGCAGAAATCAGGAATGAAGGCACTCTGTGTTCTGGGAAAACTGGCAGAACAAGTCTTCAGCTAGTTAGATATTTTCTGGAGAAATTTTTTATGAACCTGGATTCTTGTACCTTCCCATACTTAGAAAAGCACTAAAACCATTAACTAAGATATCTGTTCCTCCCTCATGACTATGACTAGCTGCAACCTTCTACCGAGATGTGAGATGTGTGCTTGGTTGCACGTATCCCACTTGCCAAATCCCCCCTTACCTCTTTGGAACAGTTTCTCAGAGCTATCTGAGAGGCTGTCTCCCAGAGAATAGTCCTCAGTAAGACAATGAATGAACTCAACTCGCAGTTTATAAATTGTGTAGTTTTTTTTTTTTTTTCAGTTGACACTTCGCACACCTCAGATACTTGCTTTTTCTCTCTCAACAGATTTCAGACATTGGTGTTTAAAATATGCACAAAAGTCTACAACAAGAAATACTTCTCCTGTACCTACATGAGTATGGAACAATGCAGTATGAAAGGTCATACCACTGTTTTCTCAGGGGCCAGAGGAAGAAAGCCAAATATAGGGTGAAATGGAATTACTCAACCTCCTCTCTTTTCTATTCCTCTGCTGTCTTAAGAAAAAGAACCCCCAAACTAAATGGGTATAATGCAATCACTCTTTTCAATTATGCCTTTAATGCCTTTGACGTACTTTATGTTCAGCAGAAGAGAATAGAGAATCTGGTTCCATTCCAGGTTCTCAATCTTTCTGATAAGACAACCTCTTTGGCTGTGAGCATTAAGATTTAAGTGTATAGGACCCTTGTGTCAGCTTTCAGAGGGAAAATAGGCCATAGAGGAGATGAGATGATCCATGGTGCATAAGGAGTGAAATGACATAAGGAAGGGCTCTCTCCAAATTTCCTGGAATTCTCAGTGTAGTGCTAGCTCTCTGTGAAATAGTCAGCTTCTTGGGTGTAGTCACCCAGCGCCTTGAGTTTAGAGTGCTCTGCTGTTTAATGTTCTGTTGTCACTGGTTTGAAATTCTTAATAGTCTTTTTAACAAGGAACTCTACATTTTCATTTTGCACTGGTCCCTGCAAATTACGTAGCCAGTCTTTCTGGCGAAGAAGAGTTTTGAAAGCAAGAAAGCCTTTTGGTGTCTGCAAAGACATGATATCCAGCTGGAATGGTATGTTCTGCTCTCTCTAAAGTATTACACAGATATCCAGCATCTAGAGGAGGACAACACTCCCCTTCAGGGTTCAGGCTTCCTTCTCTATTTAGTAGCACATTCCCCTCCCCTTTTTAGCTGCATGCATGGCTTCCCAGTCAGAAATTATATTTCCAAAATCTCTTGCATTTAACTATCTCCACGTGATTGCATTTGGACCATTGAGATGTGAATAGACATGTTTGCAATTTCAGGTTATTGCCTTAAAGACAAAGCTAATTGCCCTAAAGGCAAAGACAAAGAGCCCAAACTCTTTCCTTTTCCTTCTCATAGACCAAAAGGTAGATGTGCTGGTGACCAGCTTTGACCATTCAGAGGATAACATGCTAGGGGAAGGCAGAGCAAAGAGTAGAAGGAACTTGGGTCCTTTCAAGACCTTCTGGATGAGAGCTCCTCTGCCAGCATGGATTACTCACCTTGGGTCAAGGACTTGCAAGAGGAACACAATTATATTCTGGGGTCTCCTTGTTATATTGACTTGGCCTGTGCCCTAAGTAATGTACAGAAGAAATTCTTGCGGGCTGATTCATAATAAATTTGTATTTATCCAGAATAATTGAATAATATAGTGTTCTGAGTATTTGAATATTCTACATAGGGAAATTATTAGTTTCCATTAAAGTGATATAAAACTATATTGAGGAGAGAGGAACCAAGATGGCAGAGTAGAAGGACTTGCTCTCACTCCCTCTTGCAAGAACACCAGAATCACAACTAGCTGCTGAACAATCATTGACAGGAAGACACTGGAACTCACCAAAAAAGATACCCCACATCCAAGGACAAAGGAGAAGCCACAATGAGACGGTAGTAGGGGGCGCAATCAGAGTAAAATCAAATCCCATAACTGGTGGGTGGCTGACTCACAGACTGGAGAACACTTACAACACAGAAGTCCACCCACTGGAGTGAAGGTTCTGAGCCCCATGTCAGGCTTCCCAACCTGGGGGGCCGGCAACGGAAGGAGGAATTCCTAGAGAATCAGACTTTGAAGCCCAGTGGGAATTGATTGCAGAACTTCAACAGGACTGGGGGAAACAGAGACTCCACTCTTGGAGGGCACACAAAAAGTAGTGTGTGCATCAGGACCCAGGGGAAGGAGCAGTGACCCCAGGGGAGACTGAACCAGACCTACCTGCTAGTGGTGGAGGGTCTCTGGCAGAGGTGGGGGTGGCTGGGGCTCACCGTGGGGACAAGGACACTGGCAGCAGAAGTTCTGGGAAGTACTCCTTGGCGTGAGCCCTCCCAGAGTCTGTCATTAGCCCCATCAAAGAGCCCAGGTAGGCTCCAGTGTTGGGTTGCCTCAGGCCAAACAACGAACAGGGAGGGAACCCAGCCCCACCCATCAACAGCCAAGTAGATTAAAGTTTTACTGAGCTCTGCCCACCAGAGCAACAGTCAGCTCTACCCACCAACAGTCCCTCCCATCAAGACTCTTAGATAGCCTCATCTACCAGAGGGCAGACAGCAGAAGAAAGAAGAACTACAATCCTGCAGCCTGTGGAACAAAAACCACATTCACAGAAAGATAGACAAGATGAAAAGGCAGAGGGCTATATACCAGATGAAGGAACAAGATAAAACCCCAGAAAAACAACTGAATGAAGTGGAGAGAGGCAACATTCCAGAAAAAGAATTCAGAATAATGATAGTGAAGATGATCCAGGACCTCAGAAAAAGAATGGAGGCAAAGATCGAGAAGATGCAAGAAATGTTTAACAAAGACCTAGAAGAATGAAAGAACAAACAAACAGAGATGAACAATACAATAATTGAAATGAAAAATACACTAGAAGGAATCAATAGCAGAATAACTGAGGCAGAAGAACGGATAAGTGACCTGGAAGACAGAATGGTGGAATTCACTGCTGCAGAAGAGAATAAAGAAAAAAGAATAAAAAGAAATGAAGACGTCCTAAGAGACCTCTGGGACAACATTAAACACAACAACATTTGCATTACAGGGGTCCCAGAAGGAGAAGAGAGAGAGAAAGGACCACAGAAAATATTTGAAGAGATTATAGTCGAAAACTTCCCTAACATGGGAAGGGAAATAGCCACACAAGTCCAGGAAGCACAGTGAGTCCCATACAGGATAAACCCAAGGAGAAACACGCTGAGACACATAGTAATCAAAGTGGCAAAAATTAAAGACAAACAAAAATTATTGAAAGCAGCAAGGGAAAAATGAAAAATAACATACAAGGGAACTCCCATAAGGTTAAAAGCTGATTTCTCAGCAGAAACTCTACAAGCCAGAAAAGAGTGGCATGATATACTTCAAGTGATGAAAGGGAAGAACCTACAACCAAGATTACTCTACCCGGCAAGGATCTCATTTAGATTCGATGGAGAAATCAAAAGCTTTACAGACAAGCAAAAGCTAAGAGAATTCAGCACCTCCAAACCCGCTCTACAACAAATGCTAAAGGAACTTCTCTAAGTGGGAAACACAAGAGAAGAAAAGGACCTACAGAAACAAATCCAAAACAATTAAGAAAATGGTAATAGGAACATACATATCGATAATTACCTTAAACGTGAATGGATTAAACGCTCCAACCAAAAGACACAGGCTTGCTGAATGGACACAAAAACAAGACCCATATATATGGTGTCTACAAGAGACCCACTTCAGACCTAGTGACACATACAGCCTGAAAATGAGGGCATGGAAAAAGATATTCCATGCAAATGGAAATCAAAAGAAAGCTGGAGTAGCTATACTCATATAAGATAAAATAGACTTTAAAATAAAGAATGTTACAAGAGACAAGGAAGGACACTACGTAATGATCAAGGGATCCAAGAAGAAGATATAACAATTATAAGCATATATGCACCCAACATAGGAGCCCCTCAATACATAAGGCAACTGCTAACAGCTATAAAAGAGGAAATCAACAGTAACACAATAATAGTGGGGGACTTTAACACCTCACTTACACCAATGGACAGATCATCCAAAATGAAAATAAATAAGGAAACAGAAGCTTTAAATGACACAATAGACCAGATAGATTTAATTGATATTTATAGGACATTCCATCCAAAAGCAGCAGATTACATGTTCTTCTTAAGTGCGCATGGAACATTCTCTAGGATAGATCACATCTTGGGTACCAAATCAAGCCTCAGTAAATTTAAGAAAATTGAAATCATATCAAGCATCTCTTCTGACCACAATGCTATGAGATTAGAAATGAATTTCCGGGAAAAAAGCGTAAAAAACACAAACACATGGAGGCTAAACAATATGTTACTAAATAACCAAGAGATCACTGAAGAAATCAAAGAAGAAATCAAAAAATACCTAGAGACAAATGAAAATGAAAACATGACAATTCAAAACCTATGGGATGCAGGAAAAGCAGTTCTAAGAGGGAAGTTTATAGCTATACAAGCCTACCTCAAGAAACAAGAAAAATCTCAAGTAAACAATCTAACCTTACACCTAAAGGAACTAGAGAAAGAAGAACAAACAAAACCCAAAGTTAGCAGAAGGAAAGAAATCATAAAGATCAGAGTGGAAATAAATGAAATAGAAACAAAGAAAACAATAGCAAAGATCAATAAAACTAAAAGCTGGTTCTTTGAGAAGATAAACAACATTGATAAACCATTAGCCAGACTCATCAAGAAAAAGAGGGAGAGGACTCAAATCAATAAAATCAGAAATGAAAAGGAGAAGTTACAACAGACACCGCAGAAATACAAAGCATCCTAAGAGACTACTACAAGCAACTTTATGCCAATAAAATGGACAACCTGGAAGAAATGGACAAATTCTTAGAAAGGTATAATCTTCCAAGACTGAACCAGGAAGAAACAGAAAATATGAACAGACCAATCACAAGTAATGAAATTGAAACTGTGATTAAAAATCTTCCAACAAACAAAAGTCCAGGACCAAATGGCTTCACAGGTGAATTCTATCAAACATTTAGAGAAGAGCTAACACCCATCCTTCTCAAACTCTTCCAAAAAATTGCAGAGGAAGGAACACTCCCAAACTCATTCTATGAGGCTACTATCACCCTGATAGCAAAACCAGACAAAGATACTACAAAAAAAGAAAATTACAGACCAATATCAGTGATAAATATAGACGCAAAAATCCTCAACAAAATACGAGCAAACAGAATCCAACAACACATTAAAAGGATCATACACCATGATCAAGTGGGGTTTATCCCAGGGATGCAAGAATTCTTCAAAATATGCAAATCAATCAATGTGATACACCATATCAACAAATTGAAGAATAAAAACCATATGATCCTCTCAATAGATGCAGAAAAAGCTTTTGACAAGATTCAACATCCATTTATGATAAAAACTCTCCAGAAAGTGGGTACAGAGGGAAACTACTTCAACATAATAAAGGCCATATATGACAAACCCACAGCAAACATCATTCTCAATGGTGAAAAACTGAAAGCATTTCCTCTAAGATCAGGAACGAGACAAGGATGTCCACTCTCACCACTATTATTCAACATAGTTTTGGAAGTCCTAGCCATGGTAATCAGAGAAGAAAAAGAAATAAAAGGAATACAAATTGGAAAAGAAGAAGTAAAACTGTCACTGTTTGCTGATGACATGATACTATACATAGAGAATCCTAAAAATGCCACCAGAAAACTAGTAGAGCTAATCAATGAATTTGGTAATGTTGCAGGATACAAAATTAATGCACAGAAATCTCTTGCATTCCTATACACGAATGATGAAAAATCTGAAAGTGAAATTAAGGAAACACTCCCATTTACCATTGCAACAAAACGAATAAAATACCTAGGAATAAACCTACCTAGGGAGACAAAAGACCTGTATGCAGAAAACTATAAGACACTGATGAAAGAAATTAAAGATGATACCAACAGATGGAGAGATATACCATGTTCATGGATTGGAAGAATCAATATTGTGAAAATGACTATAGTACCCAAAGTAATCTACAGATTCAGTGCAATCCCTATCAAATTACCAATGGCATTTTTTACGGAGCTAGAACAAATCATCTTAAAATTTGTATGCAGACACAAAAGACCCCGAAGAGCCAAAGCAGTCATGCGGGAAAAAAACGGAGCTGGAGGAATCAGACTTCCTGACTTCAGACTATACTACAAAGCTACAGTAATCAAGACAATATGGCACTGGCACAAAAACAGAAACATAGATCAATGGAACAAGATAGAAAGCCCAGAGATTAACCCACGCACCTATGGTCAACTAATCTATGACAAAGGAGGCAAAGATATACAATGGAGAAAAGACAGTCTCTTCAATTTGTGGTGCTGGGAAAACTGGACAGCTATATGTAAAAGAATGAAATTAGAACACTCCCAAACACCATAAACAAAAATAAACTCAAAATGGATTAGAGACCTAAATGTAAGACTGGACACTATAAAACTCTTAGAGGAAAACATAGGAAGAACACTCTTTGACATAAATCACAGCAAGATCTTTTTTGATCCACCTCCTAGAGTAAGGGAAATAAAAACAAAAATAAACAAATGGGACCTAATGAAATCTCAAAGCTTTTGCACAGTAAAGGAAAACATAAACAAGATAAAAAGACAACCCTCATAATGGGAGAAAATATTTGCAAACGAATCAACGGACAAAGGATTAATTTCCAAAATATATAAACAGCTCATGCAGCTCAATATTAAAGAAAGAAACAACCCAATCCAAAAATGGGCAGAAGACCTAAATAGACATTTCTCCAAAGAAGACATACAGATGGCCAAGAAGCACATGAAAAGCTGCTCAACATCACTAATTATTAGAGAAATGCAAATCAAAACTACAATGAGGTATGACCTCACACCAGTTAGAATGGGAATCATCAGAAAATCACAGACAACAAATATTGGAGAGGGTGTGGAGAAAAGGGAACCCTCTTGCACTGTTGGTGGGAATGGAAATTGATACAGCCACTATAGAGAACAGTATGGAGGTTCCTTAAAAAACTAAAAATAGAATTACCATACGATCCAGCAATCCCACTACTGGGTATATACCCAGAGAAAACCATAAATCAAAAAGACACATGCACCCCAATGTTCATTGCAGCACTATTTACAATAGCCAGGTCATGGAAGCAACCTAAATGCCCATCGACAGACGAATGGCTAAAGAAGATGTGGTACATATATACAATGGAATATTACTCAGCCATAAAAAGGAACGAAATTGAGTCATTTGTTGAGATGTGGATGGACCTAGAGACTGTCACACAGAGTGAAGTAAGTCAGAAAGAGAAAAACAAATACCGTATATTAACTCATGTATGTGGAACCTAGAAAAATGGTACAGATGAACTGGTTTGCAGGGCAGAAGTTGAGACACAGATGTAGAGAACAAACGTATGGACACCAAGGGGCGGAAACCGTGGTGGGGTGGAGATGGCGGTGTGCTGAATTGGGCGATTGGGATTGACATGTATACTCTGATGTGTATAAAATTGATGACTAATAAGAACCTGCAGTGTAAAAAAACAAACAAACAAAAAACCCAACTAATACTAAACTTTCTTTGGGTTATTTGTATGGAAATATGTTAATATAAATGTTTCAGACATTACATGAAATTTCTAAAAATCTCAAAAAAACAAAACAACACAAAACTATATTGAACCTAATTTTATACTCAGTGAGTCTCAGAACACTTCTGGATCTTGCAGGACCTCAAGGTCATCACTGTGAATACTAATTATAGCATATGTCTATAGATGTTGGGTTTTAAGTAAATCTGTAATAACCTATGACAAACTCCTGAAGTTGCATTTCCAAAATAAATTCCTGAATCACTCTAATTTCATTGTAATTTATCTCAGTACTGAAAGGATGACTACAGGATGTTAAAAATAATTTTTGTGGATTTTCTCATTGTTTGGAAACTAAATTTGGGCACTTGCAATACTTTTTAAAACAATAACATCATATATACAAAATAATTTTACTTCTCATTTTTAAAAATTTTTCAGTGACTAAAACTGCTAAGATTTAAAATAGTATGTTGATAAACCAGTTACAAAACCATTAAGGAATCGTAACTTCAAAAGTGTAGACTTTATGTTTACCTGCCCCAATGACTCTCTCAATGCGTATTCTTGAGGGATCGATCTCCTTTGCAAATTCATGGACTGCTAGGGATGGGTCTTCATATGTATCTGGATCTATGTAAGTTTTAATTCCTGGGAAGTGTACTGCAACAAAATAAAAGACTTAATTAGTTCAAGGGTATTCTAGTAATCACACATCTTGTGAATATTTGAAATGAGGAGTGACGTTCTAAAGTAGTCATTCTTTTTTTTAACTGAACTATAAATGACTCACAATATTATGTTAGTTTCAGGTGTACAACATAGTGATTCGATATTTTTGTACATTACAAAATGATCACCACGATAAGTCTAGTTACCATCTGCCACCATACAAAGCTTTCAAAATTTTATTGACTATGTTCCCTGTACTGTACATTACACACCCATGACTTATTTAATAACTGGAAGTTTGTACCTCTTATCTATTGGAGTATAATTGCTTTACAATGTTGTGTTAGTTTCTGCTGTACAACAAAGTGAATCAGCCATATGCATACATATATGTGTTTTTGTTTTCTTCAGGAAAATATCCAGAATTGGAATTGTTGGATTGCATAGTAGTTCTATTTTTAGTTTTTTGAGGAACCTCCATACTGTTTTTCCAAGTGGCTGTACCAATTTACATTCCTGCCAACAGTGCATGAGGGTTCCCTCTTCTCCACATCCTTGCCAACACTTGGTTCTTTGTTGTCTCTTTGATAATAACCATTCTGACATGTGTAAGGTGATACCTCATTGTGGGTTTGATTTTCATTTCCTTGATGATTAGTGACGTTGAGCATCTTTTCATGTGTCTATTGCCCATCTGTATGCCTTCTTTACAAAAATGTCTATTTAGCTCCTCTGCCCATTTATTAATCGGGTTGTTTGTTTTTATGATGTAAGCATTCTTGTTAGTTACTTAAATTCAATTCTCTTTTCTATTTTTGTCTTACTCCCACCCACTTGCCACCCCATTAAAGCTTTGAATACTTGGAATCAAAATTTTATTTACCTAACTCTTGATGTAAAATGACCTGGTAATTTCAGAGAGAGTGAGCTGACAAGTTCCATAAGACATATTTTTATATTTCTGTAAAACGTTTAATCAGCTCACTTAGCCACTAGTACCCATATATTTTACATTTGATCTAGCTCAGGACATGGGGAAAACAAAGCATAAACCTTCTCCCCCCCCAAAAAAAAACAAGCCCCTTAGAGTCCCTCCTGTACTCTAAGGCACTAGGTTTTCCTGAACTCATGTCCCAGTCCTGTGGTCTCTCCCCTTCCAGAAACTCTTAGGCAGTAAAGCACAGACTCCACGGCACAGTGACAGGGAGGACCACTACGCTATGGAAACGGCCCTGCCCTGTGTTCTTGTAGTTGCTTCCATGGCCAAATTGCACATTGTCCTGGAAAGGACCCACTGTCTACCCTGGAGGGGAGGATAAGAATCAAAGGTCCAAATCTGGTCACTGACCAGATGTAGCTGCTCCTCTTTCTCTGGTGGGTGCTCACAGCCCACGGGCAGTTAGGAAGATGAATAGGGGTGGCTAGGTGGCTAGAAAATTGGATGTCTGGCTGCATATTAATTTGCAACTCCTTCAGTATGTAAAGTAGTCACAGACTGCCTGTGGATATTCCTCTGTTTTGCTCACTGGTTTCTGTTTTCCACATCAGGTTGCTAGCTCCTGGAGGACAGGAGATCATTTCTTATACATCTTTGCCTCTTTCCAAATACCTGAGGTATAGATTTATAGGCAATAAACACACAGCAAACCTTTACTGAATACGAATTCGTAAGGATTAAAAGATCAATGCTAAATTTGTGGCACAGTAAATTATATCTGGTTTTGTTGCTTCTTAGATTTTGAAAACCATACAACACCCTGAATTAAGCATTGCCTAGGTCTCCTTAGAAACATGTTCTTGCAAGAATATCTCAAAAGCAAACAAACAAAAGGTAATAAAATGAGTTTAGAGGAGGTGATGAAATGCCCATTATTAGCAGTAATTTGCTTCATGAGTTCTTCTATGCCTGTTGTCTTCTTTCATTACTTTTTGCCTCCTGTCTTCTAGTACTGGATATGAGAAGATTAGTACTTACCAAAAGAGCACCAGTAAATCATATTTCTAGAGAGATTTGACTGATTCTGAAATGCTATGCTTTTCTTGACTTCTCAAACTCAAGAATTTGACTTTAGATTGGAGGAAACAAGAACAGATCATTTGTACCTCTAGTTCATATTCTTAACAATATTTTTGTAACAGTAGGAGTTGTGATTTCAGATTGAATACTAGAATTTCAAAGGCTACTATGAGATGATTAGTAGTATCATGTTGATAACATTACTTTATGCACAGGTAACAGATGCCATTTATTAACTCATACATGGTTTTAACATTTAACCATTCAATAATTTAAAGTGATATACATTCTACAGAATAAACTGATTAGTTAGTATCACTTTTTTTTTTTTTTTTTTTTTTTTACAATATATGTAGTATAGGGAAAAAAACCCCAAACTTAGTTTCAATTTTGAATATCTGGTTACTACTTATTCATGTCTTCTTAAACATCTGTTTGTTATCTTTCTTCTATTGTACCTTGGCTGCCTCAGGTTATTTTCATTGCTTCTTGCTGGGCCCATCTGGTTTAGTTTATGCTAAACTGCTAGTTGGAAAACAGGTAATAAATACCTCAGGAGCATCTTTTTCTTTTGCAGTTCAGTACTGAATTCACCGCAGTGAATCTTAGGGTTGCTCAGCTTAAGTCATTGGTCCAGGTGTCTAGATCCAGGTTTCTGCCTCTGTCTACATTATTTTCAGCTCATCCTTTGCCTGGTATCAGCTGTCTCGGCTCTCCCTTCCCTGCCAGGGCAGTGAGCCTCAAACTCTTTGTGAAAAGAACCACCTAGGAGAGCTTTCTGAAAATGCTTATGTCTTAGCCCTACCCTTGACCTTCTGAGTCTGAACTTTGGTGAGTAAGGGTGAAACATTCTAATGCAGCTTGTCCTCAGACCTCTCTCTGAGAAATCACATGAGCCTTAAAAATAGCCCTAAAGCATCTCTCTAGTTTATAATTTCCTCACTTAAATCCTTTCCATTAGCTGGAGGGTAATATAGATTGAAAAGTCCCTTATAACTTGAGCTCAATTTGAAATAGAAGATGAATTTAAATAGTTAAACAACTTGCCTCACATATTATCTCTATACTGTGGTTAATTAGAGAACATCCCTTTCTTGTTAATTCAGCATCTCATGCCAGAGAATCTGTCTTGACAAAGTAGTTTGCAATTTGGAGGTGGAGGTGGGTGTTGGGGAGGAGATGGTGGCAATTATCAAACCAACTATAGTGGTAATTATAGCTTGCTTGGGAAGAGATCCTTCAAATGAATATAACCTTGTAGTCAGCTCAAGGATTTCATACATATTCTAAGAGTTAAAGAGCTGATTTTCTTTTTTAGTGTTAATGAATTGTAAATTGATTTGTTATATGTTAAATGACAGTCCCTATAAGAGGGAGTAAGAATTCCTTAATATTTCTATGGCTAATGCTCCACTAAATAAAACCAACTAATGTTTTGGAGCCATGGTGAATGGTAAATAACTAGATATAATCAGTCATCTTGTATTTTTAGCATATTCAGTCTGTTGTGTTTTCCAGCAAGCAGAATTAGGAAAAAGGTAATATCATTTAATGAGAAGCAGGTGCAATTTCCACCAGCCGACCTAGAAACCAGATGAAAATTCTTAATGCTGAAAGGTTGGAACTGAATTTCTTTGGCTTTCACAATTCATGGATACATGTTTAAAATGAACTCTTGAAGTGCTAGAACAGTAGAAAATCATGGAAGACAGTCACTGAACTACTTACAATGCCCATTCTGTAAGTCCTTTCTTCTCTTCTCTTCTGACTTCATTTTGGCCTTTATATACCATTGACACCTTTAAAAAAGGTAAATAGAATCTTATTTTAGTATTTATGCTGGATAAGAACCAATATTAATTAAAATACTTATCACCCATAGGTGAAAGTTATCATAAAGACCACTTTTAAGAACATATTTATAACATGTAAAAATACTCCATAAAAGGTTTTTTTTTAATACATCAAAATTAGCCCCAGATAGGAATAAAATACTCTCAAGTGGATTGATTGATCCAAATGATAGGAAGCTTAGAAAATATTTAATAACAAGCAATAACCATCATGTCTTTCCTTATATGGTCTCTAATAGCTAGAGTCGATGAAACGCATTAAAAGTCACAATGGAAAAATTGTTTTTGATTCAGAATCACAGAAATTTAGACAACTGTCTTCCAGTTTCAGAGCTAAACAGCATTTTCTTTTTTTAATATTACAAAGGTGGTGGAGGCATGTTCTGTTCTTTCTCGGAAGAATCACGCTCTGAAGAACGGGCAGGTGCTTATCTCCTACGACTTCTTCAACGTGAAAAATTCGGCAACATCCATATTATCTGACAGCTCATCAAGTTGCTAATTCCAAATGGTTAAACAGAATACATCTGTGGTGCACAACCCAATCTTTCAGTGTGAATTTGGTCTCAGATCCTATTGACAAATTGCGTATTTATTCAGATACGTCTTACAATTTTCATAGAATAATTTCCAGTGAATGCTTCCCTAGCATAGTGCTTAAGAGATGCTCCAGAATGAATTATTTTATCTTATGTAACTGAACTTGTTTTTTTCCAGTATGTAGAATGTTAAGGCAGTTTCTGATGTCACATAAATTTGGCAAACATGGAAATTGTACTAAATTATTTTCAACTTTCAATTTTTTTGGTTATTATTAAATCTTTTTAAAAATGGTGTTCAAATTCTGCTTCAGGAATCCCAAATAAAGATAACAGTCAAGCCCAACTCTCAGGTTTATTAGCCAATTTTATTTAGCCTACAATGACTGTAAAGTCTTCTTTTGTCATATTTATGTGTAAAGGCAGTATTTTCTGATATTTTAATGAAATGTTTTTCTACATGTGTATGTGCTATTTAAAATCACTGTTTGCTGAAATACTCTATGAGGAAATAAGGCCTTAGCTCATGTTCTACAAATACATAAAATATAATTTAAAAATCAGAACCAATTTTGCTACATGTTGAATCACTATTAAATAAAATATAATTTGAATCAATTTC
Organism: Balaenoptera ricei; assembly: GCF_028023285.1. Classification (NCBI taxonomy): domain Eukaryota; kingdom Metazoa; phylum Chordata; class Mammalia; order Artiodactyla; family Balaenopteridae; genus Balaenoptera; species Balaenoptera ricei. Next base: position 116,204,865 of record NC_082642.1, read on the forward strand.
CATTATGAATTTAGAGGCATTCTTTAAAATTGACAATAAATATGACACTGCTATTTAAATGAACTCTGAGACACTATTAATTGCAAGAGTCATGCTATGTCTATTTATACACCTGAAAATTTTAAGTGAACATAGGGGTAAATGTGCCCCTTTTACAATTAATTTCATAAGGAAGTCACCATTTCAACTTAAACACATTAGAATATCCTCATGTTTCTTTGTTCCTTGATAAATCCTATAAAGTAGATTTGTTACAACTAAATCTGATACACTCTTAACAGGTAGCAGTTACATTTCCTCAGGCACCCACACTTGATAAGTGCCTAAGTAATTGTCAGTTTATTGATCTATACTTCTAGTCTGCTGTCAAAATTTCAGATAATATTTTTTCATATATGCATATCCTCTATAATTCTGTAATGATTTTTAACAAAATATTGGTATGTAAGAGTTTTAAAAATGAATAAAGCAAAGGGTGTTCATAGTTTGCTGAACTACTGGCTCTGAAGGTAATTTCTGTGCATCATCAAATAATCAGGGTTTCCCAGTAGAGTTGGTGTACTTTAGCTGGAGTCAGTAAGGATGTGTATTGTTTCGCTGGCATTCTTATTACAGTTTTAAATCATGACACTGATATTTTGCTGCATCAGGAAAACTCTCAAGGTATTTTGTGCCACTATTGATAATTTAGATGGAATATTTTCCCCTTGTAGGAGTGAAAATATGATCTGAAGACTTCACAATTTCTGACAAAAGTCTGGGCCAAATATCAAGGGCTCAATAAGAACTGACACATTCTTTTAAGTAATTTCATACACATTATCTTCATTCACATCTCTGCATTGTCAGTAACTGGCTCATGGAAACAATCTAATATGTTTAAAAATCAATAAAGCATTTTAATGCTTTGTGACACCAAACTGTGTAAAAATAGAAATCTAAGGTTTCGATGGATGAAGCACTTTGACCAGCTAGTTGGGATTCAAGTCTAGGTCTTTTGCTACATTAAATTTATTGTTATTTTAAATTTTCATCCATATTACTCTTAGGTGGAAAAATAACTTGATTTATATAACCATTAATATAGTTCTAATATAGATCCTTTCAATATTTAATGGATAAAATAAAACATTTCTATAATATTAAGTTTATAAAACACTTTATATAAATTGTTCAGTTTCTCTGTTGAATTATTTTTTTTTCCAAGCAAAATCCCTTTAATGGTATAATTTTATTGCAGTAAAGGAAAAACCCAGACATAACTTATTAAGTAGGATTTTATCACTCATTGTTTTCAAAGTGTTTTTATCAAGTCTTTGGTTGCTTCCATATTCAGGGAACTGTTGACACAGAGAACTTGCCATGGTGGTTCTATTGCCACATAGAGTTCACTGTCAGAGTGCAATCCGCCTTGACCCCTTTTTCTCACAAGTATGCTTTGTTAAGTTTAAAAGCCCTTGAACACACAGTGTATAAGAAGAATGGCTATTCACAAATCTTGGAAATACTCTGGTATAATTCAGTTACCTGCCAGTGATTAAGAAGAACAAAGTAAGAATGACGAGGAGAGTGAATCCTCCCACGGCCGCGGTGGCTATCACGAGAATCTGCCCTTGTTCTGCTGCCATGTCAGAAGCTGAAACACAGGTACAATATTAACATTTCCCTGGGTGACATTTCACTACCAAATTGTTTTACAGCTTAGTATATGCTTGAAAATATGGTAATGCATACCAAAAAAATCTCACCATATTTGCCCTTTATTTGGCACACAAGATGCAAACCCCAAATGAGGGCTGAAGACTGAGGTCATAACCCACCACATAACCCTTTCTTCTTTTTTGCAAAAATACCAAGAAAGCAGATGGATTCTTAGTACCCTTCATTTTAAGATTAAGTAGGTTTTGCAAAATTAATTCAGCAGACGGACTAAAGGATTTTGTTTACATAATTGCTAAATTATTTCCTTGAACACTTTTGCCAACTGTTGGGCTACACCCTGCAGGCCTGCAAACCTTCTAATTGCCCAGCTGAGAGACAAAAGAAAGAGCCAGCAGACAGTGACAGAGACAGCGACGGGTTATTGGTTAGGGATTCTTACAAGTCTGTAAGTCCTGGAGCGACACCCCATCATGAAAAGCAGAGAGCAGGCAGGAAACAGCAGCAGTCTTCACTATGGGGGTGGGGTGGAGCTACCATTTATAGGGGGAATTGACTTTAGGCGGGCTCATCAGTTACCAGGGAAACCAGCAGCTGGTACAGGTGGCAAGCATGTAGGCAGTTACTGATTCAACCCTATAATTAAGAGGATTGTATAGTCATGTGGGTGTAGGTGAAGCATGGGCTGGTCGAGCAGTGGGTGGACAGAGGGCAAGAGGAGAGCCATCCTGAGTGGCCTGACCATACACCAACAGACCAGGCTTTACAGACTGTTTTGATGTCTGTTTTCACAAAGTGAAAAGGCTATTATTGCACAACTTAAGAACAAACTTCTTTATATTTCATAGAGCTTAATTCAAACATCAAAGTTATGAATTTCCAACTCTAGAGCACAAGGGTATACATAGTAGTTGCTTAGATGTTTGACTAGCAGTCATTAAAAAAATGGCATTTAAAAGCTTCCCTGTTTGAGGAAAAGTATAGATTATGTATGGTAACAGCATATTACTTCTCTCACTTACAAAACTGTATCAAAACTGCAAGGGCTGCGTGTTTCACTAACCTTCCAGGTATCTTTTAAAATATCTTAGTTCAATTAATTCATTAGCACTTTTCATTCTCTGTATTACTGAAGTTTTAATGAGATACAATTTTATTGGACAGCATATGGGTAATTGCTTAATAATAGAGGTAAGGAAACTGAAGCTCAGTGAAGTTAAAGAACTTGATCCAGCTCACGCATGACTATCACCAGAATTCAGGCTTTACATATTTGTTTCATTTCTCCTTCTTATGCTATAACTTGCAATAATAATTCAGTTAATTATCAATATTCTAAAACATTAAATCGATCAGTGCCTCCAATATCCCTTAACTTAAATAAAGCTTGATTTTTTAGATTACTATAAAAACGATTAATCTAATCAGTTGAAAGCAGCAAACTGAATCAAAGAATGAATATAACTGAAAAGCAAACCGCTTAATTCTCTACCATAATAATTTAAATTTATTAAACCTGGGTACTTTCCGTAGAAGTAGATGTTTTTCTGGAAATCAAGTACGGGGTAAACTATGTGCAAATTCATAGCCAGAGTAATAACTTTCTCATAAAAATGACATATCTACTAGAGACTATCTAAACCTTAAATGCTATTGTTGAGTCAGTAAGAAACCAGTCAAGAATTTAGGAGGCTTTTTAAGAAATCTAAACGTAAATAAAAACAAAAGTCGTTTATGTTCAGGTTTTAGTAAGAAATTTACTAAACCTTGGAATTAGACCTTAGTCACTATGATTTAATCAAGATATTTTCAGGCAATCTATTTCAGTGTTGAGTTGTAGCTCACAATCTGTGTAGAGACAAGTTAAATAGTTGAATCTTATCCAATAAATAACGTACTGAAGGTTTTTTATTAGGTCCTCACTGGATTTCCTAATCTTCAAAATAACACTGATACCATGGGAATTAATGTGTGCTTTAAAACGTCACATTTTCTCATTGAAAATTATTGAATAACAAATTGTAAGGAGTAGATGTTATAGAAAACATTAACTTTTTGAAGATAAAGAAGGTAGCATTTAAAAAGAAAACATTATTTACTTACCAACTGGTGTATTTGTAAAATATATAGTTCAAGAGTTTTAAACCTGGAGCATGTGTTTTCATGGTAGCCGGGTAGCAAGTGATTTATTGACACCATGTATTCAAAGTTCAGATGGTGGAGATGATTATGTAATTGGGTGCCTTTGGAAAATCAGATTACCTCATTATAGAAAATTGTGTTGTTTAATTTAAATAATTGCTCAGTAAAATGCCAGTACTACTAATATATCTTCTTTTTTACCCTTGTGATTACATATTTATGAACTTTGCTTCAATTAAAACTTTAATAGGATAACAGTATTAAGATGTGACACTTGGAAAAATGTATATTTCTGCATAATTGTTTCTTAAACATCTGTACTAGGAATTCGAAACACTCCTCTGTGGAGAATATTATATATATATATATATATATATATATATATATATATATATATATATAATTTGAAAATAAGTCATTTGAAAATAAGCGTATATAATGTGATATACTATTATACTGATAGTAAAATTCTCTGGATGATGGTGATGGGGCTGGGTTGATTATGAAAACATTATGAATCTCATCATCAACATCAACAATAGCCATATGTACTCAATAGTAAACTATCCTCTAGCAGTATGCTTAGTGCTTCAAATTCATTATCAAATTTATCTGCACAACATCTTAATAGGTAGGTACTATTATTATTCCTAGTTTAAGTGGTTATATTACTTGCCTAAGGTCACACGTCTTGTACACAAGAAAGCTGGCCACCCAACCCTGATTTATCAGTCTCCAAGCCCATACTATTGCCACTATTTTGCACCACCATTTACACTAACAGAACAACTGGCTTGGGGCTCTTTTGTGTGTTCTAGAACCATCATAGCCTTGCTTGACCTTGGTTTCATGTCTGTAAAAATGAGAATGTTGAATTAAATATTCTTAACACAATCCTTCAGAGCAATTTTACTATGATATTGTGTTATTCACTAAGGCTGCAATCAAATACTGGGAAGAATAAGATTTGCCATACGGAAATAAGAGGAATTCATAGGACCTGTGCTTCAGCTCTTGGTCCGGATAGGGATAATTTCTGCCTTTTTATCATATTAATGTAGCCAAACACAGGGCTCTGACTTTATCTCAGGATACAGTCCAAAGCCCTTAACTTTGTTAACAAGGCTCTCTACAAATGGCTCTAGCATATATCTCCAGATTCATCTCTCATCATTCTCTAACCATGCTAAATTTCTGCCAGTTCCTTCAATGCACTGGACTTTCATGGTCAATTCCTAATCAATCCTCCTACATGAACATCACATCATTTTCTGGTTGTTTAGATTTTGTTAGGTCCCTAGATATATGTTCCCATAGACCCTTGTACTACTTTTATCCATAAATTTCTAGCATGTTTTATTGAAATTACCTTTTTTGGTAATCTGTCTTTCTGTTAGATTGCAAATTCTATTGCAGGGACTTTATTCACTACAGTATCTATAATATGTTGAATGAAGACATCCTCTCCTCCTCCACCTCCCCCAAAAGGAATTTGTAGGTGTAACTGAGGACCTCAATCATCCTGGATCAACTGGGTGGGCCCAAATCCATGAAAAGCGTCCTTATAAGAGACAGGAGAAGAGAAAATAAAGAGGAGAAGGCCGGAGACAGAGACTAGAGTTATGCAGCCACAAGCCAAGGAATGCCTGGAGCCACCAGACAGTGGGAGAGGCAAGGAAGGATTCTCTCCTAGAGCCTTAGGGGAGAGTATGCTTCTGTTTCTGGCTTCCATAACTGTGAGAGAATGAATTTGGTGTTTTAAGCCACTATGTGTGGTAATTTGTTAGAGTAACCCTAGGAAACTAATACAGTATTTGACCTACAGAGCTTGAAACATGGTAGTAGCTCAATAAATATTTGTTTGTGTGAATGGATTGAATGATTGTGTGCATTGGATGATTCTCATATAAAACAGGTCAGATTAACCTAGGGTAATCCATATTCTTGCCTTCAAGATATGTAGAGATTTACCTTGAAGGTAGTAACGTTATGTATATGAAGTAAGTCTGTCCAACACTATTTTAATCAGAGGACTCTAATTATTCTGTATTATTGGAGATAATGCTTCCTGGAAGGCAGGGACTACTAGAAAGTACAGGCTTCTACATTTGATCAAGTTGAGTAGATTAAGTTTATAAATGTGAATCCAAGGTTAAGAATTTATTAGTTCATTCAATAAATGTTTATTGAGCACCTATTACATGGCAGGCACTGAGATGGACTCTAGGGATACAGTGGTAAACAATAAAGACTCCTGGATTTACCGTCCAGTGAGGAAGATAAACAATGAGCAAATAATTAGGAGTCTAAGAACTGTTACAAAAGAGAAACTGCAAGGTGCTCTGGAAGAGGATAAACAGCCTTTGGCAGTGAGTCAGCAGAGTGGGAGTTTGGAAATATGATGTGTTGGAAGAAGGAGGAGGAGGAGGAGGGGGGAAGGAAAAGGAAGAGGAGGAGGGAGACAGTGAGGAGTTGTTCCTTGTTTAGAGGTCTCAAAGACTTCATTAATGTAAACAGACACTTAGACAAATAAACCATAAAATCATCTACCAAGTGGATTCCATAAAAATATAGTATAGCTACAAATTCCTCTGTTGTGAAAACTTGTCTATAGTACCACCTATTCATGTTTTCAATCCTGAGAAGAAGCTTGCTTATTTCTAATTAGTTTTGTAGGAGAAATGTGTATACAGAGCAAACCTGTCCTTCAGAAGTAACACAATAAGAAACACAATAATCTATGGTAAGAAATAAAATTTAATTGTGACTAGGTGATTGGGAATGTTTCTTTGCTTAATGGAATGAGGCTGTAGTCTTAGAAAAAGATAAGTAAATTAAAATGATATATTTCATTCTATGGTTTGGAAAGAAGCATACTTCCTTAAGAGGAAGCAATTACCCATAAAGAGTTGCAAATTTGTTACTGAGCAAGGACTTAGCACCTACCCAATGGCTGGCATAAGTCAGGATGACATTATTAAGTGAGGTTTACTTTAGTTATTGCTATTTAAAGAGAAAAAAGTGAAGTTCTTTACTTGGAATCCAAATACTTAAAAAAATAGATTTCATGCCTTAAGGAAAGTATGAGGGAAAAGCAATTTGGCTATTTTTAACCAAAGAATTTTCTTCTATGGAGGCATATGATTTTGTCTCTCTGTAATCAAGATTATTCTAGTTTATATTTACATTTCAAAGTAAAATCTGTTATTTGTATTCTGTGTCATTTTCTATGCAATAGCTTTTTAAAGTTAACTCTTTTCTGTTTTAACATCTTCTTAAAGTTATGGAAGACAACATTTACATGATTTTTTTGAATAAAGCATTTCTCAAAATGTTGCCCAGTGAAATAAATTTGTTTCATATTCACATGTTTTATTTATGACTCCCAATTTTAGATGAAATGTCAATATTTCAAATACTATTATCTCAACACTTTACCAAATGATTTTTTTAAACACAGCAGAAATCTCAACAAAGTAATGTATGGAGAGCACCCAGTAAATTAACCTTAAGGTTTGTTGACGATCGATACAGGAAATCCTTAGCATTATTTTTTTTCAGGAAAAAAATTCCCCTCTTAGGGTATATATTGCAATCAGGATTGGTTTAACCTTATGAAATGAGGCATATATATATAAAGATGTAGCAATATACAATGGAGACTCATGAGTCTGTAAAATCTCACCACTGTATGATCATGTAGACATAAGAGTGTGAGATAGGAATGAAAACTGAAGAAATAATAGTTCTCCTAGATGAAGACAATCTTGTGATTTTGTAGATGGTGTTATTCTCTTGGCCACCTGGACCTGAAACATGAGGTCATCTTTGATTTTACCTTTCCCTATAACTCCAGGTCCAAAGTCATATCATTATTATGTCTTATATTATCTTGTTTTTATTACCACTGGTACTGCCTCTAATACTTCAGCCTCACGTGATTAAGCTACTTTTATAATTTTCTGTTAGACTGCCTTTCCACAATGTCTCTTCCTAATCCATCCCACATTATGTGGCCAGATAATTATACTTCAAAATAATACTTTAAAATACTCAGCAAATAAAATGATTTAAAAATTAAAAAAACAAAACAAAAGAAACCTCAGACTTTCCTATTGCCTAGAGAGTAAAATCCTCCCATCGCAGTAAGTATACCATTCTTAGAGATGTCCAAGACTGAAACTTTGGACTCAGCCCTCACATAATGCAGGCAGATCATCAGATCATCAATCCTGTCATTCCTACATTTTAAAGTATTTCTTAATTGATTCCCATTCCCTCCTATCCCCACAGCTATTTTCTTAGTTCAGATACTCATCTTATCACATGTATTTGAATTCAGCTGGATGGCGAGTTCAATTATGTGGAATGCGGTGGAGCAGTGGCAAACAAGACAGACATAAAGAGCCTCTGAAGAAACATCTGACAGATGTTCACATACTAAAGAACGCAGAGTTTACTCATAAAACAGCTTCAGTGCCTCACACTCTTACTTCAGACATGTTTATTGATTTCCAAGTTCACAAAGCAGATACCTGAAGAGAGGGAATTGAATGGAAGTGCACACTGCTAGGCTGACTGAAAGAACAACTGGGAAACCTGAAAATCTGACATAAAATTCCAAAATATATACTATCTGGAGGCAGGAGTTGAGGATCAAATAGCCCCATAAAATTCAAGGAGCACCAAAGGACTCACTATGTTAGAACTCAATGCATTAACATGATCATTCAAGGTCCATTAAAAAATGCTGAGATATGTTCAAGATATTTTATATAAAAGGACAGGAGTTTGTGGATGCATTATTAGAAAAATATTCAAAGTATTTAAAAATTATAAAAATAATACTTTAAAGACCAAACCTCTGTCTGAAAACTTCAACTATCAAAAATGATTCATTTTCTGAAGATTTCCATTTTTTGGCCCATTTCAACTATGTCATAAGCTTCTTGAGGGCAGAAATAATATCATTCTCCTTTCTGTATCACATGGGATTAGCACAGTGCCTTACACAGTATAGGGATTAATAAATGCATATTTTCATGAAGAAGAGATAAAGAACACATTCTAGATGTAAGGATTAAACATCTCTGACTATAAAAAGTTTTCATGTATGATTTGTTTGGTAATATTAATGCTTAAAAATGTTCTAGTGACACAAAAAATTCCCCTACACTTTTGTATTTTGGCATTTAATATGTTCAAAGATAAATTAATAGAAAATTGTGTGAATAAACTTCTTTATTCAAATTTCCCAGCCTAGGGTTTGAATGAAGTAGCTATTTAGAGGAAGAGGTATTGCCTGAGATTGTACTAACATGTTTCTTTTATATTCATTCAACATTTGGTGCCATCTACCAAAAGGAAAAATATCCCTAAGACTGGTATACGAGAGCGAGAGAGAGAGCGAGAGAGAGAGAGAGAAAGAGAGAGAGATAGTGAGATAGAGAGAGAAAATAGCAAGAAACTCTCTGATACACTCTAGTAAGCCAGTTACTGAATACTCTTCTCAGCTGGATGGAAACAAACCTCATGAATCATTTCTGTTGAAGTAAAGACGCTTAGCTGGGATTACACTTTTTCAGAAAATTATTTCACATCCTTGCTTTCCTCCACTGCTCTGTCATTTCTCCAGAAACAATGCAATTCAGTATTCCAAACTGTGGCTACATTGGGACACAGAAGACTTCAAGATTCACTCTTCTTGATGACCTTAATTTACTTTTCAGATAAAAATGCCAAATGACACAGGGATAATTGGAAAATGTGAGTTTGGTACAACTTGATGGAGAGGCAGAAGCAGAGGCAGCTAGTGTAGCATGATGAAACACTTGTCTTTTTCTTTTTTTAAAGAGATTTTTGTCTGCATTAATAAATGGTCAACATGCCTTGCTACAGGTAGGCTTCATGTGACAAATATCAAAGAACAAAGAAAAGAGATTGAGGCATTTAAACACCTGGGACTACTGTTAACATTCTAAATGTCAAGAGTTTAATTTGTAATTGTCTATACTTCATATAGTTACTGGCAGTTGAGATAGATCTTTGATAACATTTTTTTTTTGCAATTGAAATACTCATGTTGCCAAAGTACATATTTCATCATTTTCTTTAAAGATCCAGTGTACAACGGAATTTCCTTACAAATTTCATAAATTCCCTGGAATACTGATCTGGAACCTATTATGTTCAATTTCAAACACTATTCAACAAGTATCATAATAATAATAGTGGATATTTACATATTGCTAGGCATATATATACACTTGAGGTTATAGCTTTTAATATAAAGGTTAGTGTGATTTGAGGTTAAGTAGGTTTGTAATTAAATGTATAGAGATCACAAATTTCATAGGCTTATAAAATAAAAGATTTATTTAGGATCTATTTTTCATAAAAATATTTAAAGAAAAAATCCTGATAAGCAACACAGATTGATTACTTAGAAAAAGTTCTATAGATTTTCTTGAGGAGATCCTCTTTACTGACGCATTATTCATTCAAAAACAACAAAAATATTAATCATTTAGAATGTGCTAAACACTATGATATAAGGATTGGGGAGACAAAGAAAACTAAAGCGTATTTTCCTGTCTTCATAGTAGTTTCTCTTTAGCGAAGGGGTTAGAGATGTAAGCCTTAATTGTAATATAATAAAATTGTTGCTAAAATGGAGGTACATGTGAAGGTAATGAGGGAAGAGTAGGAGAGTAATAACCTTGATGGAAAGAAGTGAAGGAAGGTTTATAAAGGAGGTGATTCCTAAGCTAAAGCTAGAATGATTAGAATAAATTTGCAAGTCACCAAGGTGATGAGTAGATATTGGGACATTCTAGTTTGAAGAAATGACATCATAAACATGGAGACACAAAATAGCTCACCATCTTGAGTTGTTGTTTCTGTGTACTTTGGGATGTCTGAGACACAGATCAAGAGGCTGAATAGGAGGTTGGAGAGAGAGAGGCAAGGGATGGATCATGAAAATTTAAATTGACATCATGCTTATGTTTTTCTCAGGTTACCATTCATACTCAGGTTCAGAGGTAGAGTTGATGGAGATATGAGTTTCATCAGAATTGCCATTTTTACTGGAGATATAAACTCATGTATATATATATGGGAAGGACTTGCCTGAAGATAAATCCAACAGAGAAGAAAGCAGAACTGAGACCAAGAAAGTATTGAGAACATAGTTGGAGAGCCTGTATTTGGCCTGAATCTCATGCTACTCCTTGACTTTGGTTACAGAAAGCAATAAAGTCCCAATTTTTATTAAGCCAGTTGGGGTTTTGTTACTTGAAACTGATAGTCCTATTTAATATAATGAACCAAAGAGGAAAGAGTTTGGTTGTATTTTTCCACATGCATATCCTAATATGAGGGGACAGGAGGGTAAGTGGGTCTTTATATTTCCAAACTAGGTACTAATAATTTCTCATTGTTTATTATGTTGCTTCAGCTGGATGTTTTCTATCTCCATTTACTACTTTTTTAAAAAAGTTTGATGTTGAACACAGCCTCCTGAGTATGTTTGTCCCCACAATGAGATGGATAGGATAGGAAGGATAAGGTGAAATGGGATGGGGGGCAGTTACCTTTATAAAATAACCTTTTGTTATACAAAGAATATCAAATGCTCTGCCTGAAGAGATTCCTTTTTTTTTTTTTTTTTTCTTTAATAGACAGATTCAGGGGGAAATCAGTCCTGTCTAGAGTATATTTAATGGATCTCATGCACTGATTTACTAAAAATTGCATGGATGTAAAAACAAACAAACCAAAAATAAAAACAAATGAACTGACATTTCTGGCAAGTTTAGCGTGACAGCATGTTAAAATCAGATTGTGGAAGAATCTGCCCAATTTAAACCCATCTAATTATAAACTCATTACTACCAAATCTGGAGCTAAACAAATTCCTGTGGAAGACCTTTACTTAATTTTCTCAGTTAATGATAAAGCAGATTTGAGGCTACAGTTGTCCCTTATATGGCTTCAGTAGAAGTATTTGTGAAAGCACAGAAACCAGCAATGTTGGGGTGGGAGTGTAATTTCTCTCAGTTTTATGGACCCAAGCACGGTGTCCAAAGTAATTTAGATCCCAGGCATCTAACAGGGACCTGTTACCCCTTATGCCAGAACTCATTTGATCATCCCCTGAAAGCAAATAAGTTGTAGGGCAAGTTTTTGGATCATTGTTTGAAACAGTTTGAAGCCTGCTCTGAATACCACCAAACTATTTACCTCAACCTTTAACCAATCACTATAATTGGTTCTGGAAAGATTCAAGGAGAATCAACCCTATTTTAAAAAGGGCCAACCTATAGTCCTACAAAACTATGGCTCGACTCAATTTTCTCAGAGTCCCTCAATTATTTATGTTATGCTTTCCCTTAAACGATGAGTGAGGTCTCCAAGTTAAATATTTTGTATTAGAAGCAAGAGGGTTTGGGGCACAGTATTACTCGACTATTTAATGTTATTATTTTCAAGAAAATAAGACTGTTTGCTTTGCATATATATCTTTCATTAAGTTTTTAATTCATTGCCTAGAGGATCAAGTTAACTTAAAACTGAGGCTTAGTATTATGATTCCAGAAAAATGAAAGTAAATGCCACTCTAAAAGAATGGTGAACTAAAGGGGAAAGTTTTCCTGACATACCCATTCACAATTTCATGTAATATAAACAGGCATTGTATTTTATTTATTCATCTTTTAAACCAATATCTTCACAATTTGATACTGATTGTAGACAAACTGCATATGTGCCATCTTGGTAGACAGAAAGATAAACTTCTTCCTATATGTTGATGATATGGGTTTCATTTTCAACAACTAGAATTGAGTTCTGGATACAAAAAATTCGGCCATTCTACTGCTTCAGAAAGAATTGTATAATCATCAACTTTATCAAAACTAAAATCATTTTCTTTGGCAGACAAAAGGCAGTTGATCAAAACTCTACAAACTAGACAACCTATTTCATTTTGTACAACATACTTTTTCCATGGCTTATCCTGGAAAGCATGCTGCAGAACTGTGCAGCTCAATATATAACTTTTTCCATGGGAGCAGTCCTCCTTGGGCTTCTTTTTGATGACTTGGAACACTTACTTTGAAAATTTTCCAGGCCAGAATCATCTTTTTATTCTACAGTACCCTGTGGTGTGGAACTCCAGGCCTTCGATCAAGAGTACGTTTAATTGTGGGAGCAGATCCAAATCTGCTTCCTAAGGACAATCTTTGCTTTGCCTGCAACCCGTTTCAGTGCAAATGTGGGGAGATTTTATTTTTGCATGAGCAAAAATATTGGTTGGGCATCTTGGCTTTAATAGCAGAAAGATTTCTGCATCTTCTTCATCTTATTTTTAAAGCACTTGCACCATCCCTCAATACAAAAATAGAGAATTCACATTCTAAGCACTCATTAAAGACTAACCTTAAAATTCTTAGTAAGCATCTCTTAGGATATCTGTTCAGCCCTGTCTCTGAAAAGTGCCTCTACCCCAGGGTAGGGCTTTGGAAGACTGTTCTCTCTGTCTCTGGCTCCCAGACATGAATTGGATTAGGGATGGAGATCTGACTCAAACTGGGCCACTCACAGTCTCTCTTCCAGGAATTTGGGATTAGGATTCACAGTGTTTAGCAATTTTGATCCATGATTGAAATGAAGCAGAAATGTGAGTTTGCAAGTCATGGGGCAGATAGATATCCTTTCCTAAATGAACACAGATTCAGGGAAAAATAGTCTTTCGAGAGAGAAACAGAGATGAGTGGCTGTGTAGAACAAGAAAAAGACTGGCTGCTTTCATTTCAAGAGTTTTCTGATTTTTTTGTTTCAGTCCTTTTTGTAGCCTAGGTTTACTCCCCATGTTTCCACTGTAGTCCTGTCTGGGATATTCTTGTATCTCTTTTTCCTTAACTTAGCTCATGGTATACCACCATGGAAAAACCACCTTCAGTCAGTGACACTTTACCTCCGTCAGGTCTTCTATCAAAGGTTGTGGTCAGAAAATACCACATGAAACAAACTTCTTCATTTGTTGAAAAAGCTCTGCTTGAGGCCATTATCCTCAATGCCCTCCATGCATATTTCCTATAGCATTTGTGCTTCCTATTATAAGAGCGTGATCACTTCTCTATTCTCTGGCTGCTGCCAGAAATCTCAGAGGCAGAGATGGTGCACACATGCATCTCTAGTAATAATTATCAAAACAAGACTTTGTTCCTTCTTGTTTTTATGGATCTAATTTTCTACTTCTAGTTCTAATTTATGAAACATTTTGTACATGTGTCTTAAACTGCCTGGAATGTTTTTAGGGAGAAGAGAATTGCAAGTAAAAGAATCAACAATCCTGTTTAGTTAATCAAGCTTTCGGAGAAAGCATCCCCATAAAAATTAAGGGCAATTTAGATACGTTAGCATATATGTGGGAAAAGCATTCAGCAAGCATTCAGTTTTCTCCCTAAAACATGAAATGTGACTATAACTGTAATTCACTCTTAACTCTAATAATTGATACTAATGATTTAGATTATAGTTATATATATGTTTGGGTGTGTTCTGTTAAACAATATTCTTGATTGAGTAATTCTAGATGATTAACAAAAGGTGTAACAGAGGTCACTTCTATCCCCTTTAAAACACATGAGAAGAATTTCTAAATTCCATATACTTACTAGATTGACTGACTGATGTGTTAAGTACCTTTTTCCCCCTGGCAATGGAGGTCCACATATAAAAACTCAGGTGAGTTTTTCTTTTTTTTTTTTTTAAATGTAAGTCTTTTTAAAAAATGTTTTTAGTTCTTTTATTTATTTATTATTTATGCATTTATTTTTGGCTGCGTTGGGTCTTCGTTGCTGCGCTCAGGCTTTCTCTAGTTGCGGCAAGCGGGGGCTACTCTTCGTTGTGGTGCGCGGGTTTCTCATTGCGGTGGCTTCTCTTGTTGCAGAGCACGGACTTTAGGCGCACAGCCTTCAGTAGTTGTGGCACACAGGCTTAGCTGCTCCACGGCATGTGGGATCTTCCCGGACCAGGGCTCGAACCCATGTCTCTGGCGTTGGCAGGCGGATTCTTAATCACTGCACCACCAGGGAAGTCCAAGTGAGTTTTTCTATACCGCTTCTCTTCTGAAGATTGACAGAAAGTATTCTTCTCATTGCTTTTATTTTCCATACTGAGTTTTGGCATTCTTCACCTGTCCTAATCCCCCAATTTCCACAGTATAAGCTATTGGAAGTCTGAAGCTAAGGTTGCATATTAGATTCCCTCAAATATCTTCCCAGTCATGGACTAAGTAAGATGCCCCCTTCTCTCCTTATGTATGCAAGTTCTAAGGACTTAGAGGTCTCTGGATGTCACAGATCAATGCAAAGATAGAATTACCCTATCAACTTCTTATTTACTCACTTGTGGCCTTCATTTTCTGTAAATAGTAAAGTATTTATCTTAAGCAGTAAGAACACTGGGGAAAATGGTGACAGAAACAGTTTCACGTGAAGTTTGTTTTTTAAATAAAAACTTGTTAAATTTATATTGCCTGCTTCTATTAATAATCTCAAGGGTAGGGTAGAGTCTAATCATGAATGATATACTTCTATAATCCATAAAACTATTGCTGAATTCAAGCAAATAGCAATTGTAAAGGTACATAACTTAAAAGAAAATCACCATGAGTGTTAATTGGGTATCTTAACTGCATGTTTATGTTTAATACAATTTGAAATCTATCAGCACAGTGGACAGTTAAGCAAGAAGAGAGAGGGAGAATGACAAAAATACAGCTAGCTAGCTATAAAAGGATGCGGCTCCTAAGACAGATAAATACAAACAGTGAGAAGTGGGTCTCTAATGGACAGAAATTAGCTGTCAACAATTTAGAAGGATTCAAAAGGCATTCTGAGTTGCAGTACAGAACATGACAGAAGAAAGAATGTGCTAAGGGCAATTAGATAACCCTAAGGCGCCTTGGTATGTTTCCACTTGGTGCTCTGTCTGCCAGGCAACACGGGTTTATTTGGAAAAGAATGGAGTATCCCTCTTTCCAGTCATTATGCAAGTAAAAATGTGATTTTATAAAAGTTCAAAAATTCTCAAACCGGCATCTATTCCATAATTTGAAAAAGTAAAATCCTTCCTCAAGTAGGATATTCTATGCTTATTACTTATAGAAGTAATAGCATAACTAATACCTATTCTGAGTCAAAATATAGTTTTCAATATATAGATAAATGTGATTTTCTGTGGTTTGCTTATTCTTTTGCCAGGAAATCAGTTATTTATTTAATTTTAAAAATTTATAGTGGGGTAGGTGGCTATGGGTACATAAATCATGTCATTTATACTTGAAAACGGAAGAGGATTCCACAGAGGGTAACCTAAGGGAGGTTTCTTGCCAGAATTACATTCTTTTTATTCCTTCTTAATTTTTTTTCTTTCTTTTTTGGAGATGAGTGGCAGCTGAGTCACAGCACAGGCTCATTCAAAAATTCATATTGGACTCAGTGAAGGAGTCCCCCTCAGACGAAGGGTAGTAATTATTATAATAACTAACACTTTTAAAGGGCTTATGTATGTAATCCACAGTTCTAGACACTTCACATGTATCAACCTATTGAATCTTCAAAACAATCATATGAGACAGTAGTATTATTAGCTTCACTTTATAATTGGAGAAACTAAGGTACAGAGAAGTTAAGTAACCTGCCCATGGTTATGCAGATAGAAGTGGCAGAACCAGGTTTAAATACAGATAGTCTAGTTCTAGAGTTTGACCTCCTAACCATTATGCTATACTGTCTGCTGGCATTAAGACCTTTTGTAATTTAAGTATTTAAAAGAAAGGTGGCCCAACCCATAGATAATTTGATTACCATTGGAACAGGAGAGACAGTGGTTCTGGGTCCACAAGATAATGTTGTTGGAATGGAACTGATGGAGGCTCCCTGACTTGCCTCCTATGCTGGCTAAGATCTGCTATCTCACAAGTTCAAGTGTGGAGCTTCCTTGGCTGAATCCAGTTCTTCAGTGTGTAACCCCTGGAAGGTCAGCTCATCTTCGGGAATCTCACTCATCCTTATATGTCACCTATAAAAGTTAAACAAAAGCTAACACTAAGACTAGCCAACTAGTCTCAAGGGTTAGCTAATGGGCATGAAAAATAAATGTCAGAGGGAGAAATCAGAGAATGACTTGATTGCCATTGTAAAATATCTACATGTAAGAAGATAATAAAGAATAATGTTTTGTTTTGTTCTTTGAATTAATTAATTATTTTTTTTTTGGCTGCACCGTGTGGCACGTGGAACTTCCCTAACCAGGGATCGAACCCATGCTCCCCCTGCAGTGGAAGTGTGGAGTCTTAACCACTGGACCACCAGGGAAGTCCTTGTTTTGTTTTTTAAATACAGTTTTGAATTTGCTAGAATGGAATGTTAGAATTGAAAATTAATACCAATAAAATCAATATTAATAACCAATACTTACTGAGCTCTAACCACATGAGTGCTGGATAGTCTGCTAAGTACTTTACACACACTGAGTCACTGCATACTCAGAACAACACTAGAAAGTGGGTGGTATTCTCTCCATTTTCCAGATGTAGAAACTGAGGCACAGGGAGGTTAACTCACTTGCCCAAGGTCTGAGATCTAGAAGGTGATAAAGATCTAAGTCCAGGGTTCAATACAAAGCTTGAGCTCTTTTTAAAAATTGATTAATTAAAAAAATTAAAAAAAAATTTTTGGCCATGCCCCGTGGCTTGTGGAAATTTAGTTCTCTGACCAGGGTTTGAACCTGGGCCCTCAGCAGTGAGTGTGGGGAAAAGCTTAAGCGTTTAACCAAAATTCTTCCTTACTGCTTCTTTAGTTGTCTATTTGGGAAATATCTGCCAAATTGAATTGCACAAATCAGTTGCTATCATAAAAAATTTCCTTGTTCTTTATGCTTTCCTTTATGCTTGTTCTTTATATCTTTCCTCTTCTTCAAGACCAAAGGCAAGGCCCAAGGATTATAAATTTTATTTATTTATTTATTTATGGCTGCGTTGGGTCTTCGTTGCTGCGCACTGGCTCACCCTAGTTGCGGCGAGCGGGGGCTACTCTTCGTTTCGGTGCGCGGGCTTCTCATTGTGGTGGCTTCTCTTGTTGCGGAGCACCGGCTCTAGGCGCGGGGGCTTCAGTAGTGGTGGCTCACGGGCTCAGCAGTTGTGGCGCACGGGTTTATTTGCGCTGCGGCATGTGGGATCTTTCCAGACCAGGGATGGAACTCGTGTCCCCTGCACTGGCAGGCGGATTCTTAACCACTGAGCCACCAGGGAAGTCCCCAAAATTAGGATTACAGTGAGAGTTAACATTTCACGACCACAGGAGGAGGGAGGCACTCCCTAACCTCCCCTCAGCTTTACTTTCCTTCAGAGCACTTCTCATCATCTGTCTTAGATGGAGTTTCCTGGGATGCAGACTCTGCAGGGGGGCTCTGCATGCTATAGGTTTACTGAAGAGTGACCTCAGTACGGACACATGGGGCAGTGAGGGAAGCAGGAATGGGAAAATGGAGCAGCTGAACTGCGATACGGTGGCTACAAAGACCTCAGCCGACCTCAGGGAGTTCTGGAGCTGACTTGGCCCTTCAGAGTTGTCCTGAATTGAAGTGATGGGACTAATCTTTGTGCCTCTCATTGACCAGTCTTGAATTCTGACTGCCCCTGGGGAGAGGAGATGTCTCTGGGGCATGCAGCCTCTTTTGGACAGAGGCAATGTTGGGAAAGGAATTCAGCTGTGAGTCTTCAGCAAGCAGCGCTCCCATGAACTGAAGGAATAAATGCCTGGGTCCCGAAGGGGAGATGGAGGCAACACACCTTAGCTCTGCATCACCTGACATTCTAAATATCTTACTTATTGCCTGTTTATTGTCTCTCTCCTCTCTAGAACGTAAGCTGTGGAACAGCAGGGATCTCGGTCTGTTTCTGTTGTATCCCTAGCATGTAGAATAGTACTTAGTAAAGAATACAGAATGGGTTCTCACAGATATTTGTTGAATGAATCAGTGTACAAACAAATGAATACATTTCTAGTTTCCTGATGAGAAAACTAAAGCTGAAACAGACTAAATTGCCCTCCTTAGGTACTAATACCTAGGGAGTAGCAGAGATTAGATGCTGATCCAGACTGGTCTGGAGTGGAGAAATCCTCATAAGCCAAGATACCAAGTCCTATGTTGCCTACCTGCATGTATCATTTTCCTTTACCAGGTAGAACAAACAACCAAGTAACCTAGCCTGGGACGAGTCAGTGACACATTTGTGTGGCACATTAGTCTTGGCGTCTAACTTTGCTTTGCTAACATATCACCTTTACCTCTATGCTATCTAGATTCATGAAGTTTCCCAGATAACTTAATTTCCACGACTTCTTCAATATCCAGGACTGACCAATTTTCGCTGAAGGTTTGGCATGGGGTGACTCAGCTCCAGTTTTCTCAGGAGGCTCTGGTGAGCAGGTCATAATTCACTGTGTCTTGAAAGTCCAGAGACCAAATATGAACTGTCAAGGAGAAATATGCAAGCTTACACGCTGGCAGAGAGCAAGCATGTGTTAGAATTTAAATTGATAATTCCCAGGGTTCCAGTGCCTTCTGTAGGTGAATTCTTAAGCCTAAAATAGACTCTGGGGAATTTGGAAGTTATGACAGCTATAGGCGTGACAATGAAAAAGATATTTGGAAGGATTTATTTTTAGTGTGGATAAAATGAAGGTGAGAAAATAATTAGATGTGTTAGCAATGGTTCCAGGAAAGTCCATTATGGAAAGCTTGCTCTGACTGCCTTGCCTGTCTCCAAAACTACAAATAACCGGAAGAAAAATAAAAACTCAGGAAGGTTTTAGCTTCAGTAGCAAGGTAAGGGATGGCATGGTATGGGCCCTGCCTATGAATCCAGCCCCTTAGCCTGTATTTCCTGTACCAAGATCATCACCCCCATCATTCCTTACCCCTATCCTTGTACCCTCTGATGAAACTGCTGGCTCTCTAATTAGAGTGTGCATCAGAATTACTTGGAGTGCTTGTTAAAACAGAATGCTGGGTCCCACCCCTAGACCCCAGAGTTTCTGATTCAGTAAGTCTGAGGTGGGGTCTGAAAATTTGCATTTCTAACATGTTCCCAGGTGTTGCTGGATGCTTCTGGTGCAGGGTTCACATTTTGAGAACCACAGTCCTAGGCATATTGAAATTCTTTCAGTTATTAGAAAGTTCCATACTCTTTCATCTCTACCTGCACACACGAGAGACTCCCCAACTCTCTTATCCCACCCTCCATCCCCATCATTTTCACAGCCAAGTGTTATTTAACTTTAAAGTCTCCTTCAAGACATTATTTATTTTTGGAAGCTTTCCTTGACACGTTCGTTTGGGTTTTTCTCCTTGTGCCCCTCGAAGCATCGCATATAACCCTGTATTGTAATCTTGTGTAATTATCTGAACTTCTTAACTAACTTTTGTGAAAGTCAAGAACAAGTTTATTCTTTTCATCTTTGAATCCCCAGTGCCTGCCTTTATATCTGGCCCTCATTAATATTTTTTGATTGAGTGAAGGAGTGAGGAAATAAATCGAACAACTGAACATTCTTCTGCTTGCTTTAGCTTTTGCTGCTTCCTTTCAAGTGCCCTTCACTTTCTTTCTCATCATGTCAAATTTGGAACAAACTTTGTATCAGATTTAGAAATAAACCCTTTTACTTCCAAGGATAACAGCTTATGCAACACTATTGAAAACATTGCCAATTTCATTCCTTCATCTCAGAATGAGAATAGGAAGTGTGTAAAAATGCATAATATATGTATATTATATATTCATATATAATATATGAATATAAGTATATGTATATATGTATAGGTATACACATATATATGTATATATAAATATACATATGTATGCTAACTTCATTAAGTCATATTGCAATGTTTATTTTTTACAGAAATGCTGAAACTGATTGTTGAAAAAAATCATTTAGTGTACTCTTCTGTTTTGTATACAGCATATAGAACTATTTAATTAAAAAAAAATACCTACAGTGCAAGAGCATTTTTTAAAGGATGCTCAGTTTTCCAAAAGCTTAAGAGAATATGGATTCAGTTTGTTGTAAGTCAGCTGTTTTATAACTAGCAGCAAGGTTGCCACACTCTGCTTCTTTGGCTGTTGCATAGTCGGTAATGCGCTCACGCGTGTCTTGCTCAGGTTTGTGCACACACAGCTAAATCTTTTAAATGGCTCCTACTATTATTTTGCCAAGAATTCTTATTACTCAATTTAAATTCACTGAACTACTGTTTCCCTTGAAAAAGTAAAGTGTAACGCAAATACTTAAGCTGCTTCTTGATTCTTCACACAGGCCTTGGTAGAGCTGGCTGGGTTTATTTTATAAACATCTGTCCATTCAGTATTGGGACTTCACAGTGAGACGAAGGCAAAAGCAGATAGATGCCTTGCACTGGGTTAATACACATTTAAAAAATGTTACGTTAGATAATTTAAAATTATTTTTACTGCATACTGGTACCGTGGCAAGTACAATTCAAACTATGTTATGTCTTTATGTTTTGACATCAGCAGATAGTATTTAGTATTTATGTACTTTCCATAAAGTACTTTTCACCTGACTTGGACATTTTGACAACTCTGTCTTTCAACTCTCAAATTTTTTCAGCTTTGAAAATGCTGGATTACCAGGTGGATAGAATTCAATCGGGAAATAGGAAATAAAGCTATGAAAGGAACCAAGGCCCTGTGCTGTGTCATCCTTGCGGTCCATGGCTTCTAAAGGACACTTTCATCCCAGCATCATGTGTTTCTACCCTTTGCCTGTATGAACCACATCTATGTATTGCCACTGGGCATCACCCTACAGCTAGCTGGAACTACCCTACTGCATTCTAGAAGCAACGACTGAACATCACAATACTCCCAACCCTGTCCTGAGAATAGTAAACGATCATGCAACAGATGAGGGTGAGAGGTCAACCATAATTAAGAAGCATACCAGCAGTTCCAGATAGGTTCCATAGGGTTATATTAAGAGATTAGGTTTATCTTTGCTTTGCCCTTTATGCTTTTCTAACAACTAAAATATGACATTAAAAAGCCACTTTACAATAGAAGTCAATAAAGCTGATTTGTGTAGTCTAAAGAATGGCTCTAAATCTTCAAGTATTACATAGAGAATATATTTTTCACTAAATTTGGAGCAATTTAAAATGTCTTAAGAACATTTTTTGCTCTGTCAAAGAATTCAAGGTTGTAAAGTCAAATAGCTTGACAGAAAAATTCAGGCAATTTATATGATGGCTGATAGAAACAATCCATCTCATCTCAAATCAAGTCAAATTAAAATTAGACTTTGGGAATCACATAAATAAGGAACTCTGTTACAAGAGCCTCTAGTGAGGTTAGTGGTGAGCTTCTTGAAGACAGGGAACATATATTATTTATCTTTGGTTTTTTTTCTATTTGTCAGGCACATGCAAAGCAATACATGAAGCACAAAAATGAATAAGAAATGGCTCCCGATCTCAAAAAAAAATTCTAGTCAAGGGATGATGGCTTATATCCCAAAGAAATCATATTTTTCTGTATGTTGCTGCAGGTTATTGGCTTAAAATAAAACTATATTCTGTTTTAAGAAATAGATCCATTGCTGTTTGTTAGTTCCCTTTTAAATATGATCCAAATTGTAACACTGCACATTGATATACACATTTTACAACTTCCAAGTACCTGTTAATAGTGAATGATTTTCTTTCCAGCCCATTTAGCAAAGTTATAATCTTTAATATTTTTCATATTAAGGTCTTCAATCTGTCTTATGGTACATAAGCCCGGTTCCCATCATTTAAAATCTTTATTGGATCCATGTAAAACTGAAGCAAAATAATTTTGTCAATGCAGGCTTCTTAAAAGGAGACTTCCACTTTCTATGCAAATAGTTACTTTTCATCAAGTCCCAGCACATTTAAGGTAATCAGACTAACTGCATTATTTTGCCCCTTTAGAATGGTACTAGGTGTACCATGTGTGCATTAATCCATAAATCTACATTAAAACACATATAACCCTCTGAACTTGATGCATGATGATTTGTAAATAATTATAGTTTTCTGAAAATCAAACACATTTTATTCTAAGGAGGAATATAATTAGTTAAGGAAGAGTGGAGAATTGGAGGTAAGAATAAGAAATAATCATGTAGAACATTAGAAGTAATGACCAACCTGAATGAGAAAAGTGAAAACACTGAATGGGTAGAAAGGGAACTCAGTCCTGGTTCTGAGCATGAAAAGGGTCTAATGCCATAATACCCCCATTTTAACACTTACTAGCTGTAGGGACCTGGTAAGTTACTAAACGTCTTTGTGTTTGTTTTCTAATCCATAAAATAGGCATGATAATAGCATCCACTTCAAAGGTTGTAAGTATATTAGTAGCCATAAAGAATTAAATAGTGCTTGAAGCATAATTAGAACTCACTAAATATTATCTGTTGTTATAAAATATCAATGTTAGAAGTTACATTAAACTTCTATCACAACCTCCTAACCAAAGCAGGGATTTCCTTTATGACATGCTGAATAAGCATCCAGCTAGCTTCAGCAAAAAGTCTTACAAGAGGTCTTCATTGTATCATAAGGTAGGCCAATTTATATTCAGACAACCTAACTGCTAGAAAATTTTTCTTTCCTACTGATGTTTCTGTTTAGATAGCTATGGCTGCCAACATTGAAAGTGTGCTATTGATAGAAGATTATTTCAAATTAAAATCCTATATACTGGAATTCATCCTACTCTGGGTAGACTCATAAATATGAAATCTGCCTCCTTCTTGATTAATTAACTTTTTTATTACTCCACCAGGGTCAGCTGGCCCTCTTTCTGCTTCATGCTTCACCATTAATAATCATCCCCAAATTTCTGGCTGCTGTTAATAATGATGTAGCTAATTTCATCCTTGGTAATTAAAGCAGTACAGATTGGGTTTCAACCAATAGACTGGATCAAACATAATAGAGATTTTTTTTAAAAAGGTGTGTAAGGAGGGATATCTATTTAACAACAAAAAAGTCATTTTACTCTACCTCAAATACCCCCAAATTTTAGAATTAACAATTAATTTGTAATTAAAATTGCATATATCATGTTTCTACATGACTCAAATCAGTTACAGCTTGTTACCCAAAATATAGCAAGCAATATTGCTTACCTGTGGCAAATAAAATATTTGATTCTTTCTTTTTTGAATGGTAGGCAATATGCTATTCTTCCATATTTTGAAATTACACATTCTTCATTTATTTAATTAAATGTGTATTGGAAACTATGTATAAGACATTTTATGAGACACAAAGACACACAGGTGACAGTTCTTGACCTCAAAGTGCTAGCAACTTAGTAAAGAAGTAAGCCCTCACACAATAAAATATTATAGAAAGTCTGAGGAAAGAGTGATTACTTCTCACTGGATTGATCAGAAACACTTCAGGAGGTGTAGCATGTGAGCCGGACTGACCATTTGTAATGTGATAGGTTTCTGAATATTCCAGTTGGAAGTCACAGACACAGCTTAGATATGACAAAGATTCAGAAAATTTCGTGCATGAAGCATTTATACATTTTCCCAGGGTATGTGTTAACTAGAGGGAGATAGAACAGAAACGACGTCAATTTGGATTAGACTGGAGGAAGAATTGAATATTTGTTGAGAAACTCACATTTTATTTAGTAGAAAATACCCAACGATTTGGAGTTTTTAAGTGTAGAAAGTTGAGTATAGAAAAATTAGTCAAATGAGGGCATGAAAAATAGACTAAGGAAGAAGAAATTAAAGACACGATCTTGCACCTTAATTTTCAGGATCATTTCCATCCATAAATTGTTAAAACTTATCAAATTGCTTAAATATGAAACCATACTAAAAATAGCTAAATTTTATGGGTGTTTTTGAAATACCTAAGCGATTAAATTGATTTATTTGTATCAACATAACACTTTTTGTATAAATGTGTAAGACATGGCATAAGATTGTATTTGAAACACTCGCTGTGATTCAGTAATTTATACTTTGGTTAGTTAATGTTGATCATAATGACTTTTATGTGGTTATTTAAGTGATATAAATCTAGTCCATCATTACTACTTTTGGTAAATAATGGTATATTTTAAAATGTTGACAGATGTGGCTTTGGTGCTACAGAAGTGTTTCATGTAGCTTACAGGTAAAAACCTAAATTTACATATTATTAAAATTTAAGGTATAATTAATCTTTTCAGGGAAGATGAATGCATTGCTTATATGTTGGCTGTGTATTAACTCTCCTGGATCATTTGGATAACCATTAAGGCAATGGAAGAGGTAAATTACGTGTAAAATTCCAGTTTTCTTTCAAAAATTGGCTTTAAGCTATGGATTCTTATACCTTTTGATAGCTTCACAAGCTGTTTTACAGTATATAAGTAAAATGTTTAAGTTGACTGCAATATAGCAGGATATGTTTTATTTTGGTTTAAAAAATGAACCCATAAAAGTATTTTTTGTTTCTCTAAATTACATTTGAATATTAGATAAATCTTGGTTGTGTTTTAAATAAAAACAAATGTTTGACTGCCTTATCATTAAATTATTTCTTTTTAACAATGTACGTGTAATTTTAACAGATGATTCTTAAAATTGAATCAAATATGGTTTTTCAAGCAATTTGTAAGGATATGGATAACATTATTGGTTATGTAGATAACTTTTCAATTTTAATTCTCATCTTTTTCTTCGTTGAAAAGAAGCACATTTTCTCCAGAAAATAAGCTCAGAAAAAAAACCAAATATGAGGCAGATAAAATTTTCTGTAGTTTCATCCATATAAGCCAAAAAGGCCTGTACTTGACAGTGTGTATGTGTGTGTGCACACCAGTGTGTGTGCGTGCGTGTGGGTGTGTTTGATACTTTGGGGCATAATATGGATTTTATATTAATTTTGAGAAAATTCTTATATTTGAGAGCTTCTGACTAACACCTATCTATTGTTCACCTATCTTTCGAGAAGATCCACATGGAATATTTATATATTCTTACTTTCTTGCTACTGATTCTGTAGTTTATTGTAATTTTGTTAAATCTATTCCAAAAAGATGGGGGGATCAATTACAGTACCTAATAAAAAGACCTGTACACAATAGCAGTTCAATAAATGCTGTTAGTGAACATAATATTTAGCTGTACACTATTAGTCCTAAGAGAGATTAGCAGACATATGAAATGTCCGTATTGAAACACAAAAAGAACGTGTTTTGTGACTATATATGAGTGACTTTCTACTTACTTATCTATAGATCTATCAGTCAATTCTCTCTCCCTTGTTCTCTCTCTCTCTTTCTACATAACATAGGGAATGAGGTTGTTCTATAGACTTAGGAAAAGAGGATCCCAATAGCTATAGTTCAAGTAGGCTCTTTTTATAGTGCTAACAGTCATAGTTAGTACTCTTCAAACTTGCTGGCCGGTTTCCACTAGCACATTCTGACTCTGGAAAAAAATCCAACCTCTGGTCTAAAAAAAGAGCAAGAGGAGTCACGGTGATAGCTCCTCAGAATGGGAGAAAATATTTGCAAATGAAGCAATTGAAAAAGGATTAATCTCCAAAATATACAAGCAGCTCATGCAGCTCAATATCAAAAAAAACAAACAAACAACCCAATCCAAAATTGGGCGGAAGAACTAAATAGACAATTCTCCAAAGAAGACATACAGATTGCCAACAAACACATGAAAGGATGCTCAACATCACTAATCATTAGAGAAATGCAAATCAAAACCACAATGAGGTATCACCTCACACCAGTCAGAATGGCCATCATCAAAAAATCTACAAACAATAAATGCTGGAGAAGGTGTGGAAAAGGGAACCCTCTTGCACTGTTGGTGGGAATATAAATTGATACAGACACTATGGAGAACAGTATGGAGGTTCCTTAAAAAACTAAAAATAGCACTACCATATGACCCAGCAATCCCACTACTGGGCATATACCCTGAGAAAAACATAATTCAAAAAGAATCATGTACCATAATGTTCACTGAAGCACTATTTACAATAGCCGGGACACGGAACCAACCTGAATGTCCATCGACACATGAATGGATAAAGAAGATGTGGCACACACATACAATGGAATATTACTCAACCATAAAAAGAAACAAAATTGAGTTATTTGTAGTGAGGTGGATGGACCTAGCGTCCATCTTACTTCATCTTACAGAGTGAAGTAAGTCAAAAAGAGAAAAACAAATACTGTGTGCTAACACATATATATGGAATCTAAAAAAAAATGGTTCTGATGAACCTAGTGGCAGGACAGGAATAAAGACGCAGACGTAGAGAATGGACTTGAGGACCGGGGAGGGGGAAAGGTAAGCTGGGACAAAGTGAGAGAGTAACACTGACATATATACACTACCAAATGTAAAATAGATAGCTAGTGGGAAGCAGCTGCATAGCACAGGGAGATCAGCTCAGTGCTTTGTGATGACCTAGAGGGGTGGGCTAGGGAGGGTGGGAGAGCTGCGCAAGAGGGAGGGGATATGGGGGCATAGGAATATATATAGCTGATTCACTTTGTTATACAGCAGCAAGTAACACAACATTGTAAAGCAATTATACTCTAGTAAAGATGTTAAAAAATACAAGAAGCCACTATGTTTGTAGAGTACAAGTAATCAGTTAAGAACATTATAATTTTGAAAAAGAATTGTTTCATATTTTATATTATTGTCTCATTGGTTGATAGCAAACTAAAAGTTGAACAAAGTAAAATAGGTATGGCTAAAGGGAATGACATTGTAAACTACTTTGTTTTGCTTATTTTAAAAAATTTGAACCAGACCATCAAACGAGAGAGTACCTAATTTCACCTCCCCACTTCACACCCCATCTCTATGCATTATAAAGTCAGTTAATTAAACAATACACAAGAGAGACCTTAATAAGAAAGTTGACATTACAATAGTTCAGACAGTACTTGAAAAACAAAAGCTATAAAAATTTAAAGATGCGCTAGGAGGGTATGTAGAGAAAAAGACTGATGCTGTCAGTTTGGATTCATATCATTATATTCCTGAATTTATAGTAAACCTACGCATATCCTACTATGACATTATTCATTGAAATTCTCTTCTGGATATAAACAGCATGCTTTGAAAATGCAATTTAAAGCTAACCAGATAAAAAATGATCCTTTACATGATTTTTCCTCAGGCTGTAAATTGACTTGGGAGACACTCTATGCACCCAAACTCCAGGTTTACACAAATATATTTTTCAGACTCTTCTCAAACGCTGTGGTCTCTTCAAGGGTGTTATAAAAGTCACTTTCATGACATTTATAAATCAGTAATTCAGAATATGGTTTTTGCTGTCTGCTGCTGCGGTCAGGTGCTTCTAGGGTTCTAATCCTGCACCTCCACTCATTGGTTATCAGATTTTGGTAAAGCTACTTAAGTTTCTAAAAAGAGTTATAATCTTAGCAGAATTAAAAAGATAATTTGTGTAAACTGCTCAGCAGACAGTCTTGCACATGTTACTGGTCATGTTACTCCCTAATTAAAATCCTCCCATGAATCTTCAATATCTTCATAAAGCCCAATAAGCTTAACATGGCCCAAAGAGCAACTTCGTCTTGTTCTTGGCCCCTGTCTAATTCTCTGCTTTTACCTCCCACCATTTTATTTTTCATGTCTCCTCACTGTAGTCACACCACATAGTTGGCTCTTCTTTAAATTTTTCATGCTGCCTCAGGTCTCAGTGCTTTTGCTATTCCTTTATCACCCTTCTTTAAGGAATGAGCCACGGCTTCTCATCCTCCAGACTTTCATGATCTATTCATGCTGAATTAGGGCCGCTTCTCTATGCTCTCATAGCACTCTTTGCATATCTGTCTGGTAGTACATGTCATTCAACCTTGTATTTTTTAATTGAAACTTTCATTTTCCTCCCACAAATCTAGACTATAAATTATGTGAAGGCAGAGTTTGCAGGTCTTATTACTTTTTTATCCCCAGAGACTCACGCAGAGTATGGCACATGTTAACTGTCCTATATATTTTTCATTGAATGAATCAATGTTATACTGGGTCATGGTAAGTATGGGACCTTTCTGCTAAGGAGTTTCAAAGTACTTCACTTTTACATAACGTCTGAAAGAATTCTAGTCCTGAAAGTACAATAAGTTGAAATTTAGAGTTAAAACCAAATACAATTTTTAATATTTAGATCAGAACTTACATTTTCTTATTAGACTAGATTGCTTTGTCTATAAGTCCCAGACAAACATAAATGAATTATCTAGATTTAGACCTATGAGTTTGAGAGTACATTTCTGACTTGATGATATAATACTCAAAAATGTCATACTTTTAAAAAGTTAGGTGAATTTCTTCATCTGTGAAATAAGATGCAATAACACACCCTGGACAAGACAATGATGTGACTCTTCCCTGGACCAAACTTTCCTTGAATTGTGTCCTTGGCTTTGCACCTAGATTAAGTCTTGACATGTGGGCAGGGAAGAAAGCAGTCAATAGGACATAGCAGGGACACTTTTTGAATATTTTATATTGCTTTTGATTATGGAGTTTTGTTTTGTGATAACTACACTCCCAACAATTTCATCTCTAGCTTGAAGAGTCAATAGTCTTCAGTGGGATTAGAAATGACTGTCACAGATATTAAACACCCAGGTTATAAGTATTCTTTTTATTCATTAGTTTACTTTCCCTCCCTAAGCTGTATTCCTTCTTAATTAAATATGTCAGTGCTTTTCCACTTTTTAGTTAGATATAGTTGTAACGAAAAAGTTCTTATGGATCAATGTTCTTCATTAACGTAAAAACAACAACAAAACACTCCTTCTGTCATATAGTTAGAACCTCACATAGCTTCACTTTCAGGGAGTGATAAACTGGGGGAATTGTGGCTTAATCAGTGGTCTTACCATTAGCATTTTATAATTCCAGTGGAAGGACTTGGCAGGATGGTAGAGTACGGGCCTTGGAAGGAGATAGCCCTTAGTTTCAAATTTTAGCTTAGCTTTCTTACCAGCTGCATGAATCTGACAAGTTGCTCAATTTCCCTAGGCTTCTGATTTCTCATAAGTAAAATTAGGAAAATAATACTGGTCTCACTGGATGTTGAAACGTTTAAAAGAGCCAACACATGTAAAATACTGCACATCATTTTTGGCACCTATGAGAATAGGCTCAGTAAATGGTAGATATTATTATTGTTATTCATAAATAATTTTTACAATAAAGTTGCTATTCTTGAATTCTTATGCAAATACAGGTATTTTAACAGTGATGGGAACAGAATTTTATTATAATTAGGTATTTAGATATTTTTCCATCAAAGTACATAGCAAAAGCCAACTATATCATCCTTACAAAGATAGCAATGTGATAGATTTCTAAAATTGAAAAAATAATTCGATGGTAGAGCTGGGTTTAGAATGAACATGACATTTAATGCTATGTTACATGACTTTGGAACAGCTCACTCCCCTCATCTCCCATTTTGGTTTTCAATACCTTGACGCTATGAAATTAATTTGAGTTTCTAATCAAGCCCATGCATCTAATATTTAAACTTATAATGTGCATTTCAGTGGAGTTTGTCTCCTGACCACTGTTTTTATTGATCTAATATAACAAGCCAAAGCTGCACAATTTTGAACTAACTGCTAAAATCATTTGCTCATGGCTTTACTCTCTTCCAAGTATTCATTAGTATCACATTATGATGCCAAGACTGGCGGACAATTAGGCTAACACCACCCAGTGAGACTCTCTGTGTTGTGGCCTGAGTGATGAATTCTGCATAAAGAGACAGATTTAGGCCACATTACAACTGTGGTAGAGCAAGGCACTTCATGAAAATATTTAACGATAGCACCAAAACATTAACTGAAATGACTGTATGAGTATTTACATGAACAGAATCCTGCTTGATGAGACTATTCAAAATTTGGGACATCAGATTTTCAACTATCAGGTCAGATTGGAACCACACTAAATTAACATCTTATTTTACATCTTTGTGTGAAACTTACTTTCATCTCCTGTTTCAAACTCAAACTTCTGACTGTATCCACTGTACCCTGTTGCAGTCCTCACTCGGATATGAAAAATGTACTTAGTGGCTGGCTTGAGACCTGTGATGATGGCACTGGGGGCCTTGGACCTCGTGGAGGAATAGGAGAGCTGCGGCTCGTGCTCCTGGAGACAGAAGAGAAGAGAAGGGGAGTGAAGCAGGGTTATTTTCCTTTACCTTGAGACACTGTAAAGTCAAGCTGAGGAATTCTGCTCTCTCAAAAATACTGATTAAGAACTGGTGCAAGCATGGTTTTCCATAACTTAGTGCTTCGTTTTTCATCAATTATAATGCATATGATATGGTCTTGATTTGGAAACTTATTAAGAAAGATGATGATCTTGTATTTTTGATGATTTGGATTTCTGACCCGACTCTAAGGAATGGTGGTGGCGTGGAGAGCACGTTTACACAGAATGGCAGCTGCATCTTGAATAAAATGGGCACATCAGATCAGACCGCGCCAGCAGCAAGCAAGGAGCAAGGGTGGGAGAATTCAAGTACCCGCTACTCACTTCTACCCGCAGGTAGTGCCAAAATGCCGGCGCTATCCGTGGGTAGACCTGTGGGTGAAAGGAAAAATAAATTAATTGTTTTTTTAAAGTTTGCGATCTTTTAACCCGAATCAACTGCATTGTTCTGAAACTCAGTGATTCCCCAGTAGTAACACTGAAGTTGAAGCAACTTAAGACATAAAACGATGAAAATTTTCCTTTGAGGGAGAGTTGACTCCTCTGCAAAATACCACAGTTTACTTTGTAAAGATGTACGAGATACATAATGATTGTGAGGTAGATTTTTTTTTTTTTTTTAGATTTTTTCTTTTAATCGAAAACAAATTTATGGTTACCAAAGGGAAAAGGTGGGGCGGGGGAGAGGGATAAATCAGGAGTTTGGGATTAACATACATGCACTACTATATATGATAGATAACTAACAAGGACCTACTATACAGCACAGGGAACTCTACTCAATATTCTGTGATAACCTTTATGAGAAAAAAAATCTAGAAAAGAATGAATATATGTATAACGGAATCACTTTGCTGTACACCTGAAACTAACACACATTGTAAATCAACTACACTCCAATAATTTTTTTCTGAAATACAAAAAAAAAAAAAAAAAGTACATACTTTTTTTCAAAGAACCCTCTGCGAGTAGGTGTTTCAACTGTGTTGACTTCTTGCCCTCATTTAATGCAGCCAGAAGACCCTGGGCTTGTGTCGCACCATGAGGCCTTTGTCCGGTTCTCCTGTTTTTATTTTTATTTTTTATTTATTTATTTTTTAACATCTTTATTGGAGTATAATTACTTTACAATGGTGTCTTAGTTTCTGCTTTATAACAAAGTGAATCAGCTATACATATACATATATTCCCATATCTCCTCCCTCTTGCGTCTCCCTCCCACCCTCCCTATCCCACCCCTCTAGGTGGTCACAAAGCACGGAGCTGATCTCCCTGTGCTATGCGGCTGCTTCCCACTAGCTATCTATTTTACATTTGGTAGCGTATATATGTCCATGCCGCTCTCTCACTTCTTCCCAGCTTACTCTTCCCCCTCCCCGTGAAGTAGATTTTAAAACAGTCTGCTTGTGAGGGAGCATCAAAGACACAGCACAGTATGAAAGACAGCACACCTGAGAAATCAGGCAGGACTGGAGGCTTGGTTCCCAGTCACCCGTGGTTAACTGCCAAACTACCTCTTCTACTAACAGGAACCACAACTGACTGAATGCCCTCGTCATTCAGGGTCTTTTAAGTGGGCTGTCTTGTCCACCACCTCAGAACAATTTACTTGTGCCTTTAAGAGACTGTCCACAATATGCTGGTAGTGGGAACACATTAAAGTCAATACTGTTTTTGTATAGTGTTATTGTTCAATAACTTTATAATGGTGTTCTAGTACGGTATCTGAAAAAAATATTTTTGTATGAACAACTCTTCTAAATTCATAGGTCAAATTAGGCTACCAGGCCCTTGAGTTAATTCTCCACTATTCTCATTATAAAATATCTAAAGATAGAGATTCTCAGAGATGGAAGTGACTTTCAAGATCATTAATTAAGTCACTCATTTGATGCTTAAATTCAATCTATAATATTCCCATCAAGATTTCATTTAGCCTTTGCCTGAAAATATCTGTTGTTCAGGAGACCTTCCAGGCAAACGAAGTAACCTACATACATGCAGAATGTATCAAACTGCATTTATTGGCTGGTGATGCTATAAGATTTAGAACTATGAAAATCATTTTCCTTAAGCTACTTTTGAGAAAAAAATCCTTAAAGATCATTTTAAAACTTTATGGCCTTGTTTGTCAGAACTTTATATGCTACATGGTTATTCTCTGTCTAGCTGAGGAATTGAATTTGTCATCTATACCCCAAATAGAACTGTTTATTAAACACAAAGTACAAAGAAAAAATGAGTTAACAATAGCAACTTTTTAAATAAAAAAGACAAAACAGATAAATTGTAACTTATATTTATCCCTAGGTCGTTTCCAGATTAGAAAGTAAATAAATATCTGCCTGTTATAAAATCCAAGAAAATAAATTCTATAAAATCATTGGTGGCAGTAATTATCTGCTAATGGCCTAAAGAAGAAGCTTTCTAAGATGAAGGCCTTTATAATTAGGGGGTTTAACACCCATATTGTGGAGAAAGAAAGTTTGTGTTCTATTGGAAGAGATGATACTGTTTCTGGTAGAAATTTGTAAAAACTTTTGGATTGTTCATTCTTACATAGAAGAGGAGAATATTCCACCTCTCACAGAATTTTCTGCAACATAAGAGTTATGGGGTATTCTGAGTAGCATTGCACAGTATGAAATTATGATTGAGAGAATTTTAAAATCCTGAAAAAAAGAATTTAGTCTTATCCTTAAAGAGAGGAGATACAGATTGAAAAATTTACTTAGAATGGCCCCATAATAATTACACATTATGTCTTTGCTGCTTCACAAAAACATAGCTAAATAGTAATTTATTGCTCAGTAAAGTTACAGGGAGCAAAGGACTCCTTTTGCAAATAGCTTTTAGCATGTCTGCTGTTATACAGAAGTGTATCTGTAGCTATATCCCTGGAATAAAAATCATTAAGTAGGAAGTATGCTTACATGGTTCCTCAGCCTACAACACAGCAGTGCGGGGGCGGCTGCCTCGCCTCACATCTTGCCTCCTCTGAGCATGCCAAGGAAGAGAGCTCAGAGAACAGTCATGAGAGTTCCTCCTTCCAGCGCATATCAGCCCTCTCTCCTCCTGGTGTTTCCAAGCTCTTGGGAAACCAAGTTAGCACTTATCCATGAAAAGCATAGGGCACTACTGTCCCAGAACTTTGGCTAATTGCCTTTCTGCTGACGCATCAACTCCAATTCAAAGTAGCTGTCACCAGATAGAGACAGTGCTTTGCTGCAGAGCCATAGAGATCTCTTTATGCATCCATGGGGGCTCAATTCTGAACATGCTTGAATAGGGTATGTGTGAGAGTTTCTCTAGAGTTTGTACCATATGGAATTGCTATTTTTATAATACCTATGTCTTCAACTTTCCTAGGTAATACATTCCATTGTTCATAAAACTATCTTACAAGTTTTTTACCCTTGCCAAATCCATAATAAAATCTTCTCATTCTTAATATTATTCATTTTAGTACTTTCTTTTTTTTCTTGATCAAGCTTTCCAGAGGCTTGAACCAACTTTTGGCTTTATCTCTCTATTGTTTCTTTGTTTTCTATTTCATTTAATATCTGCTCTTACTACAAATTATTTTCTTTCTTCTTTTTTTGTGTTAATTATATTGTCTTCTAACTTCTTACATTTCATGCTTAACTCACTAATTGTCAGTACATCTTTTCAAATACAATTTAAGTCTACAAATTTCACTCTAAGTACTGCACTACTGCACTTCATAAGTTTTCATGATATATTATCAACCAGTTCTGAGTATTTACTAATTTCCATAAATACACTATTTTTTTAGTCTTTGTGGCAGATCCTGGATTATTATTTCATACTTTTAAGGGTCAAAACAGGTTGTCAGGCAGTAAATAAATGGCATAAAGTGAAGCTCCAAAGGCATAACCCCATGGGTCGCAAAGTACACTGGACTGTGGATAGGAGAGCACTGGCAGTCTTCTGTGCTAATGCTCATTGGCTGAACGTGAAACAGTTTTTGCACTACTTCCCCTTGGATAAGCATAAATAATAATATCAATCGTGGGACAAATCATTTAGTAGCAATGCACTTTAATGTACTGTTATGTATATCATTTCCTAAAATAAACATATATACAATTTCTATTTTATACATTTGCATTCACATATACTAAAAACATAGCTCAGAACTAAATAGTGTGAACACAGAGCATTCACTGTCAAACAATATGCATGTATTACTCTCTAGAGATGTAGACTTTTATTTAAGGTTCTCTTCTCAAGGGCAGAGCCTGCAGCTTAGTCTCAGGAATTGCCCCGTCCCAGCTGCTGAGGATCTAGGTTTTCCTGGGAGTCTAATCTTATTGTTACATTGAACCTTTCATTTGCTTAAAATACTGACTCTATGTTTTATCTCTATAGATGTCAACTCTTCATGGTCACTAACAGGGATGTTCTTACTAGAGTCTGGACCCTCTTAGCATTCAGTCTGAAAACTAACTTAGTTAAAAGAAATAGGCTCAGGTGTCCAGTCACTATGGCTGCATCTTTCTGCAACCAGATGTAACATGGTCTGTTATCAACAGAAGGCAGCATGTAAAGAATTCTGGATTAGAATTCTCCTGTCTTGGCTCGATTTTGGTTCTGCTTCTATTATGTACCTTGGTAAGTCACCTTCAAGACTTTGATTTGCTCATACAGAAAATTCATTCACTGCACCGACATTCACTGAATGCTCTCCATGGGTATGGTTTTAGGGCTCTACAGTAGATCTGGCTTACATAATCACCAAAGTTCTACCTAAGCAATTATATTCTATAATTTTTGTATGTTAGAAATACAAGTCTGCTCTCTTCTGCTGTGACTGATTCTCATCACGCCTCATCTTACTCTCTTGAGTTTACCGTCCCACTTATGGAAGTAGATTCAATAGGCCCACAAAGTGGTCATCTTTTAGCTGGTTTGCTTTCTCTTAAAGTCTTTGGGTCTAGGGGGTTTTCTGTAAGATGTTACCACATTGTTGTTTTTTTTTAAATTTTAAACTAATTGGATTACATATGTGATTAAAAATTATGTTGTAGAGTTTTTTTGTACAGATATATAGATCTAAATATATATCAGCAATCATAAGATAACAACCATGATTTATGCAGTGCTTTACAATTTGCAAGGTGTTTTCACACACATTCTTTATGTGGTGCTCATAATAATCTTGTGAAGCAATAAGAACTGGTAACATTTTTAGTCTCACTTAGCCTATGATGAAATTGGTGCAGAAAGAATAAGTAACTTACCAAAGCACGTCACATAACTAGTCAGCGGCTTCTGTTAAAGTTGTGCTTTTTCACTATCCAATTTAGGCAGATATGTGCAGGGCAAAAATGCTTATAAATTAGACTTTGAGCCAAGGTTATTTTTTTCACACTTTATGTTCTTGATTATCTGATCACTAGAAATAACTTTAAATTTAAGACAGACTGTGAACCAGATAGTAATGATTTGATGGCATTAGAATACTTTTATATAAATAGTTCCTCAGTGGTAGAAACAATTTTCAACATTGAAAATTTCAAAGATAAAGTTATTTTCTACTAAGGTTAACACATCCAATCATTCTGCCTTTATTTTTTTTCTATTTTGATATTATGTCATATAGACAGATTCCAGGAAATTCCAAGGGGCTTATAATTCACCCAGTCTTCC
Source organism: Balaenoptera ricei (assembly GCF_028023285.1). Classification (NCBI taxonomy): domain Eukaryota; kingdom Metazoa; phylum Chordata; class Mammalia; order Artiodactyla; family Balaenopteridae; genus Balaenoptera; species Balaenoptera ricei. Next base: position 116,241,716 of record NC_082642.1, read on the forward strand.
AAGGAACATAAAATATTCATGTTTGGGGCTTCAGAATAGAATTTTTTTGATAAGGTCCAGGAGATTCTTCTAGAATTTTTGATGTATGATGGTACTCTACATGGCTTTATTCACAGAACAGTACTAAGAGGACAGACTAAAAGCATTGTTGGATTTTCCTTTATCCTTTCAAGTCATGCCAAGTTTAAGTCATCAGGAATAGGTAAAAGTGCTATTAAAAATTAGCACTCTACTACCACAATCATTATTTTTTAATTAGCAATGTCCTAATTAAGCCAATGGTAAAGCTCTTGTTCTACTGGCTAGGAGACTGAAGCTATAGAGTCCTAAGAAAAGAAAAAAGTGGATATTAGTGGCTCTGCTAGGGGTCATCTAAGTCATTTTTTGTCTCTTTTCTCTTTCCATTTTTGTGTCTGTCTTTCTTACCCTGCCTCTCTGTCACACATACAAACACACACACACACACACACACACACACACACACAAACACACATTCATCAAACAATTCATGACAGAAGACAGTTGAGATGTCTCCATAATAATCGTCTCAAAACTAAACAAATTACAACCACATTTAGAACATGATTCATTATCTGCAGAAAGATATTTTCCCTGATAAAGCAAGAATTGCACAGCCTAGAAACATGAAGCTTGAAAGGTTATCGAAGAATTCTGTTGCCTAAACAATGGTATTAGCAAACCTGAAAATATTTTACTTGAATGAAACGAAGTTATTTCACATGACCCTAGGAAAAGGAAAGCTTGTGTACTAGATCCTGCCAGAATTTAACAATTGCTTTCCAAAGAAGAGAGACAATGAATTTGGTGTATTTTATTTTATAGGTCATTACAATAATGAGCCCTACCTGGGCGCAGGTACTTAACATACCCTGGCTGAAAGATTCCTTAATATTTTTCACATTTTTACTTTGATGCTGCAATCTCCTAATTACTAATGTGAATTCCCAAGTGCAATAGAAGTAGAAATAAATATATTTGTTCCTGGAAAGGACAGGCTTCCCTAAAATCAATATATGGGCATTGTGCTTTGTTCCTCAGTTTGCTTTTGAATTTAATTAGAATGAGTCAATCTCTGAGAGAGTCATGAACGTCTAGTGCACTCCAGTTGTAGGATTTGCAAAATAGAGCATCAGAATGAGCTGTGTGAGCCCAGAAACTGAAGTTATAGCATGTCCGTAAAATAGGCATACTTATATAAGAGCTTATAGTCCTAAAAAGTCATCTATTTTCATTCTTGTATCAGTTGCTTTGATTCATCCCGAAGAAGTGTTAATCTATACCATTTTTTAGAGCTTTTTAGAGAGAGAATCTTATTCTACTCCAGGCAAACCATAAGGTACACAGGTTCTTCCTAATTATCTTACTGAAATTTAAAAACAATAGTTTATTTTAATATGTGGAAAATGTCTCTCCTAATGATTGAGCTATAATAAACCATCATTTTCTCTCTGTTAATTATGACTGCCTACCTAGAAATTCGTAGAGGATTAACTGAAAAGAATTAGAACTAATAAGTCAGTTAGTTGGCCAACATACAATTATCAGTTGCTTTCCCATACACTAGCAATGACCAGTAAAATTATATTTTAAAATATTCCATATACCATAGCAACAGAAACCTTATAATACTTAAGTATATGACAAGAAATATGCAAGACCTGTATGAGTAAATCGATAACAGTTTGCTGTATAAAAAAGAAAATCCCTTGTTTTCATAACTGTAATTCAAAGATCTTTTGTAGAATACTACATAGTAGCAGTAAAAGTAGGAATCTTATTTTTCTTTGTTCTTGAATGGATTAGCTGTTAATGTGGAACTGTTAAATATAATTATGTCTGATTTAGGTTTTTAGTAGATATCTAGGTGAGAACTTTTCTTCCTTTTTCTTACACTGTAATTTTGTTTGTATTTTGTTTTTAAAATGTGAAATGGATTTTGAATGTTATAAAACAATTTATCTGTATTTGCCAAGGTGATTCTATGTTGTTCACCTTAATGTAGTATATACTTGTGAAGAACTATCTTTGCATTCCTAAGATAAACTCTACTTGTTAATACTTGGTTATAATATAGTTCTAAAATTTTTATTGCAATTTTGGCTTCAGTTTGATAATATTTCAAATAGAATTTTTATACCTCTCTTTATAAATGATCTTGGCCTAGAGTTTTCTTGTTTTATTATCAATATCTAGTTATACTATTTGGGTTAAGCTATATTTAAGAGAATGTATTATGAAAATTTTCATTTTTTAATGTTCTGCAATAATTGATATAACATGGTAATTATCTGTTCATTGAAACCTTAATTGAAAGACCATTTCAGGGACAGATATTTGACCATCTTTTAAAATTAGTTTATCCTATATTCAGATATTCTTCTTACTCAGTTTTGGTAATCAACAGAAAATTATCCATTACATTTATATAGTACATTTATTGATGTAAATTTACAATTAGGCTTGTCCTATTATTGAAAATCTCTTCCATAAATAACATTTTCCTCCTTCTAGTCAAGCTTGTTTATCAGTCTTCAAAAACACTGGATTTTGATTTTTTAAATCAAATATACTTTTCTTGATTCAGTTTCATTAATTTTTGATTTTACACTTACTCATTCCTTCTTCCTCACTTTTTTAAGGTTTGGATATATATGTATCTCAATGTCTTTCATTTTAGAATAGTTTATAATTTAAGTCTTTTACCCTTTAATATGTGTTATTTAAGATAATATTCTAAACTTTCAAATAAATAGATATCGGGGTGAGATGGGGGGATTTTTAAAAATTTTTTTAATTTTGTTGCATGATTTTCAAGGAATGAGTCAAAGAATGAAGGAATAATTTTATACTACCTGACTCCTTCCTCTAGTTATTTCAATGCGTATCAATATATATCCCTAAGTAGACAGCAATTTCCTCAAAAATGTGATATATAGTTGCTTCAAAAAACAAAACAAAACAAAAAAGCAAAGGAATGTTGGATGCATAGTTAGTGTTTAATACATATCTACTGATTGATATTCACAAAGGAATACCTAGCCATCATTTAACACCTGGTGCAGCTCTGGTCACATATTGGGAACTGGACTACTAGAGCTCTTGCTCCAATGTAGGAGCACAAATTGGGATGGCTTCCAGCTCACACTGATTCTCCTGTGACCAGATCTAAATTAGCCCCACAATCAGGGGAAAATGGGGCTGGCTCCCAACAAAGCTGATTGCCCTGGAGATAAAAGGAAGTGAAAATAATTATGGATTTCTTCTCCAATGACACTGAATCCATCATGAAAAATACAGAAAGAGAATTACGTTGAATAACCTCAGCTTTTCTGACTGTTGCCTTCCTGAGTCTAGAACATTATGCTCCGCCTTGGATTCTACATTTTGACATCCTTAAATAATCATCAGAGTTGGCTTTTGTTGCTGGTAACCAAAAGAGTTACTTTCTTTTCTCACAATCATTTAAGTACACAAGAGGGAGTTTCTAATTTGGGGAGAGAAGTGGTTAACAAGCTGGTTGGTAGGGTGCTCTAAGTTAGTGGGTAAGATGTTCTGAATTTTTTTTAAAGTAAAAATTGGCTACTGCTATGACAAAATTACAAATTAAGCATAAGTAAGAAAAATGTAGAAGTAAATATTCTAAGTACACAACTACTTTCTGACTGCACTTTTGGAGAAGAATCATTTAGTATACCACAGCTATAATTTACTATAATCAACTTTTGATTATCCCCAGTAATCCGAAACAGGAGACAACCCTAAATCACTTTTAAATGCATTCATGACTTTTTTTCTTATATTCCTTCCCATGTGTATCTTGTTTCACCTAAAATGAAATTAAATGCACTCCTTGAACATTAAATGTTGAGCAATAGTAGGAGATGGCAGCAAAGTACACCTGATGGGAGCGTATATTGCTCTAGAATTAAGCATTCATAATTGATTTTCAGAGAACAGATTAGTTACATGTAGATAATTAACTGCTTGAAATTGTGGTTAAATTTACTTTTAGGGAAAGTGGCTAGATTATTCCAGTGTGACCTTTACAAAATACTGGTGCTAGAATGAGACCAATGGAGTCCTAGTGGTAGTCAGTTTGTCTATGAAAACTGCGAAGATTATACAATCTCAAAGGGTCAGGCTTGTTGTAAGATAAAAAGCCAAATAACACGTAAAACCCTTTTACAGGCTACAACAAATGTGTTGAGCATTATTTCTTTCTTTTAGGAGTTATTATCAATAGGTGGTGCATTTAATTTAGGGAAATGATAGACCTATGCCTTGAGGTAATTCTGCAGATGCTGTGAGAGGTCTTTCTAAAAATTTTATAAGTGTTTTGCTTGCCCATTAACCTCTATATTCTCACTGCTTAATGCAGTGTTCCTAGCATATTGTAACCTCTCATGATTACAATGATACATGATACATGATACATTAGCCAAGTATACTGAATAAATAAATTAATGAATTAATTGCTCTATATGTTTAGCTTTTAAATTATACATATTGTTATAGCAATTTAAAATTAGTGTGCATAAATGAATGAAATTCAAATGAGAGATGAGAAAAATTGTTTTGCTGGCTTATGGTACTTCCATAATCAAAATGCAATAATATTATGTCAGTATAGCTGGCTTGTTTTCTTCAGAACATTGTGGAGAACAGCCAAGATTCTACTTGTCAAAAAATACTTTGAAAAACAATATGCTTGAAAAACCTAAGATTTGTGCTGAAATATCTTTTAATACATATATATTTTAATATTTATTCAGTTTTAACTTTCCCATCTGTCTTCGTGTAACCTACCTTATTGCAGATGGGATATAGATTTTTCTTCCATGCTCTATTACTCTATAAATATTTATAATGGTGTTCAAGTAGAAATTAAATGTTTAAAGCTTGATACCTGTCTCTGAAGAAAGTGACTCCATCCCAAAATTCCTTAATGATTTTCTTAAAAGTATGTCATAGACAAACAACAACTTTAAATTTATCATTCATTCTTAAGGTTTTGGGTAATTTATAAGAATTTTAAAACCATGTGTAAATTTGGTGATAAGAATAATAACATACAGATAAAAAAAGAAGGGAATATATGTAGAACAAAACATTTAAAAAATTCCTATTTACTGAAGTATTGAGGATGAATAAAATTATTTATCTAAAAAGGGAGAAATGAAAAGGAAATTATAATTACTATAAGAATATTTGAGGATTACACTTAGTTTAGACATTTTTTAGAAAAGTTTACAAATTACTGCTGATGTCAGTAGTTTAGGTCAAGTACTAAAATAGCTATATAAAAGCTAGTTAAAAAACAACTTTTATCATAAAATTAGGATAAGTTATCAATAAATGCCACTGAGAGGAAAAAACCACACTAAACATCTTTGGAAACATTACTACACATATGTTGACTTCTTCAAATATAAATGGTATTCCAAACGTCAAACTGAATGTTTTCAAAGTTAAACCATTGGAAGAACATGGCTGAATGGAGTGGCATAAAACTAGAAAGGCAACACATGCATGGTACTTTGATTAATTCTTCCTTAATTGTGGAATGTGGATTAAAAAAAATAAAGCTGGGAGTTATAACATGTTTTTTAGAAAAGAAAAATATAGAGCAGTTAATTTTTTTCACAATAGTACTAACTGAATTATATGATAGGTAAGAAATATGAAGAATAGTAGAGAACAAGTCTTTGAAAATGAAATAAGTAGACAGTAAATGCAGGTGACCGGCCTCCAAAACTGTTTCTTCGTTGCTAGATATTCTGACGGATTTAAAGTGAATAATAAGGAAGGTAAGATTTATAGATAAGAATAATAAAGAAGGCATAATTTCACTAGAGTGAAATTGCCTTAGAATATGAAAAAAAAAAAAAAACCGCTTTGTAGAAGTCTCCATGGAAAAACAGTTATCTTCTCTGAGTATCATGAAAAGCCTTACATTTGTCCAAATCAGCTGCAAAACATGGTGATACAAGAGCTGCTTCTTGCATTGAAAAGGGGCAGAAATTCATTTAAATGTACAAGCATGAGAATGCCTTAGTCTCATTTAGAATAGGAAGAAAACACTTTCTGAAGATTTATTTTTCATTTCTATCTTTCCCATTTAAATGTATGTTGTTGCCACGGTGAAACTTTAATTTTTTTGTTATATTTGTTGATGGGTCTTAATTGTGATCTGATGACAGATATATTTGTTTTGTTCAAAATTGAAACAAAGATATCTGTTAAGATTGATGTACCTAGGGGCAAGATGGGAATAAAGACACAGACCTACTAGAGAATGGACTTGAGGATATGGGGAGGGGGCAGGGTAACATGGGATAAAGTGAGAGAGTGGCATAGACATGTATACACTACCAAACATAAAATAGATAGCTAGTGGGAAGCAGCCACATAGCACAGGGAGATCAGCTCGGTGCTTTGTGACTACCTAGAGGGGTGGGATAGGGAAGATGGGAGGGAGGGAGACACAAGAGGGAAGAGATATGTGGACATATGTATATGTATAACTGATTCACTTTGTTATAAAGCAGAAACTAACACACCATTGTAAAGCAATTATACTCCAATAAGGATGTTAAAAAAAAAAGATTGATGTACAAAGCTACAAAGCATAATTTATGTTTCAAGGAATGCAGTCCCACCTCCTCAAAAGAGAGATTTTAAAACCTTCTTTGTAAGTGATATCATCTTGACTTGAAAAGCATCCCATTATGCTCTAAATAACTCAGTATTTTCAGTTAATGATCTAAGGCAGTCATTGCCTTTAAATGTCCTCCGAGGACTAGTAATATTAAGATGTGCATCAAATGAATGCCTCAAGATTTATAATAAAATACAATAAATAGGTTTATCAAGATACTGTGACTGGAAACTGAGTAATATCTCATCACTGACAGAAAATAAGTAATATAATATTAATAAACATTGCAGTAATTGACAGCTTCCCACAGATCACATAAACACACACACACACACACACACACACACACGGTTCTTCTAGTTCCAATGCTGCTGTTTGAAGTCAAAGAAACTTATAAGTGTGTAGATGACTACAGATAGCATTAAAGGCAAGAAAAGGAATTCAAAGCAAAGCAAGTTCATTTTCCAGAAATATTATTTTAATCAGCATCATTATCAAACAATGGATGCATATTATTTATTTACTCCATATATAAACTAGTTTTGAAATCAAATTAGAAAAAGAAAATTATGATGAAGTAATAAGTTAAATTTAGGGTAAGATAAAATATAATCTGGACCACAGTGAAGAAGTTCTTTGGTCACAGTCACAAATGTTGCCCATTTTAAGTATTCATGCAGTTTGTTCTTGTTGGGGTGGGTGGGTAGTGGCACTAGTAATGGATGCTTTTTCCTTACACATGCAGAAATCTTCTTATTTTCAAGTTTGGGTAATCTGATCTGTATAATTCTATTTTATTTGTAATGACCACATTGGCACAACCCAATGTACAGTCCAGATTCAAAGAACTGAAAAACTTCTTTGTGGAAGTTTTCTTTTCTTTTCTTTTTTTGCTTTACTTTTTTAAATTAACTATTCTTTTACCCTACAATATCTCCAGATACAATTATTGAAATAGTTTTAAATTTTTAGAATTTCATACACATTCAAAATTAATAAATTTGCTTTGGCCTAGTACTAAAATATACTTATTTTAAAAATTAGTACAGACTAGAAACAAAGCATGTAATGTAATATTATGTAGGTCTAAAATCAAGTAGTACAGCAAATTAAAGATGGTGGCAAATTCTATTACACTCCTCTCATTGAAAAGTCAGATCTTTGCCCCCCACCCCTTGAATCTGGTCTAGCCTGTAACTGATTTGACCAATAAAGTAGTGTAGAAGTGAGGCACTGTCAATTACTTGCCCAGTCTCTAAGAAAACTGGCAATTTCCACTTTTTGCTTGGAGCTCTGAATTGTATGGCTAGCCTGAGACTGTTAAGCTATGTAGAAGACCAAGATAGTCACTTGGAGGAGCCTTGAAGAGAGAGGAGGTGAGGTGGGAGAGAAGAGAGGGAGGGGGAGGGAGAGGGGATGACGATGAGCTCCTAAGCATGGCCATTCCTCAGGTGTTCCAGCCCCTAGCCTATTTTCTATCATCCCAGCTGAGGTCCCAGAAATTGTGGAGCAGAGATGAGCTGCTCCTAATGTGTCCTGTTCAAATTACCTGACCCAGAGATTCATGAGATGTAATGCTTATTAATTGTAATTTTTAAGCCACTACCTTTTGGGGGTAGTGATGCAGTAATAGGTAACTGGAACAAGCAGACTGACCACTAACCTGCATTTCATAGACCTCTAATATGGATTGATTCTATTTTTTGTCACTAGATTGGGTGATGGTATTTTGAAGATTCTGTCTTAACACATGAAACTTAATCAACTTAAACGTTTCAATTATCTGATTCTTTGGAAGAGTCAGATAAATTTTAGGCCTGAAACAACAGGTTAAATTAGTCAGATCAATTGAAAGTATAAACAGAACATAATATAGTTAAATTTCTTTTAATGTTAACACTTTCATAGTATTATTTTGCAGGCTCTATAAGCACTCCCAATACCCAGAAAATCCTCAAAGCTCCTCTGTGAAGTAGGTCTTACAAATGACAAGACTGAGATACAGAAAGATCAAGTAAGTTGTCCAAGGTCATTCAATAAATTAGTGATAGAGCTGGGATTTGAATCCAGGGAGTCTAGCTCTGGATTCTGTGCTGTTATTTATTACACTATGTAGCTTCCAATATTAAGTATTGTACTACAGCCACATATCATTAAGAACTTTATATATTATGTTAGAGTTTATATCCCCTTTTTATTAATATATTGACAAACACAGAGGTAAAGAAAAAAGTTAATCTAGATTCTATATATTACAAATAATTCACAATCCTAATCACAGTATGAGACTCTGACATTCACAATACTTAGTCTAACAAAGGTGTAAATAGCTTGTATTTTGTTGCTATTTCATGGGATTTTGAGTACTCATCAAATCACCTCCTCTTTTTACAAGGTAATAAGGCAAGAGGCTCATTAGGAAGAATAAAACTGTTATTTCTTTTGTCACCAAAAATAAGTATCTAAACTCATCTATGAAGGCAAACTAGAAAGAGTGAGCCAAACTAATTTCCTTTATTTGAACTTTCATTTCAATTTTTCTATCATAGTGAGTTTAGGAGGATATCTATGTTACAGATCAAAAAAACTAAGAGCTTCTCAAGGCTTTATTCTGAGATCACTAATTCTGTTATAATTTCAACAGGATATTCTATATTTACTGGTAAACTGACGACCTTACTAATTAAAATACTGAGTTGGAATTTAGAGATACAGTGCTGTCTTTCTGTGACTCACAGAGAGATGGATGTAAGCATGTCATAATATTACTGAGCCAGAGCACACTCAGATGAAAAATAAACATAAAAACCTCAGCTCCATCCATCTCACAATATTGTTGTTTTGCATCAAATGAGAATGCATATGAAAGCGTATTGTAAACTGGAACATCCTCTTCATATACAAGATAGAATGGTTATTGTTATTGTTGCTATTGGTATTATTAAATAGATGTCTATGTAGTTGGTGGAAAAATCTGTCACTTAGGGTAAGACATAATACTTTAATAATGAATTATATTCTGAGTTAGTAGATGGGAATTGCATTGGTTATTTAGTAAATTAATCACTCAGAACTACAGAAACTTTCATCTTTTAATTCCATGTCAATAAAGTTAGTAGGAAAAATCAGCTGAATGCCCAGGAGTCTGATGTCTTATGTGATTAGTGGTGCAGTTGGGATCTATGGGTGAGAATAACACCAATGTCTAGAAATTTCTTCAGATGACAGATCCTCCTTTAGAGTTAGCTACTTGGGCCTCAAGTTAGTTACTTGCATCTGTGGGCATGACCAGTTGACTAGTTGTTAATGTAGCTCTCACTGGTACAATGAATTAAAAATAGTGATTTGTAATAATCTTTAATGTGACATGTTTCAGGAGCTAAGAGACACTATACATCTGTCAGCTACCGCCACCTATTTGTCATGTTACAGATGAATAGCAATAAAAAACCTTAGCCACTGTGCTAACCAACCAGTGAACTAAGTCTTCAGAAGGACTATACGGTGGTCTTTTAAAAATATGTAGCTGTTAAATATATTAAGGTAAAAATGTTATGATGCATAATTCACTAAATAGGAAGAAAATTACCAAGGGGTTGTTGATAGCAGCAGTTGTAATAGCTATACACATTCCGGCATAACTAAATTAGAAAGATTTCATCCGTCTACCTGCTGTGATTTACCCCATGAAATCACAAGAATCAAGGGACATGTGGAAATAATAATTGCATTGATTGCCTTCTTTAAATGTCCTTGTGTGATATAGAAGGATGAAATATAGGTTCTGGGAGCAATTTGCCTTTGCTAACTGAAACAGCCAAAAACAATTAATTTACACTGCATTCAACCATGAAGAACTGCAGAATACTTCCCCTGCTAAAGCTTTATATTTTCTAATTACAGACTTAGATTTTCTATAACTAAAGGTTTAAGGAGTATCTAAATTAATTCTAATATTCTTCCTTCTTCAATCATTCTGTGGAAATGTTGACATTTCTAATAGTATTCATTAGTTTCTAATTAAAATATACACACATATAGGAACATAAACCTGTCTTTTTCAACATATATAAATTGAGACAAAATTTCAAGAATAAACACCTAAACAAACTCAAATAGTGTTCACCACGAAAGTTAAAAACATTAAAGGAAAACAACTTTTCAAATATTAGAATTCGTAATAATGAAATTTTCTAATTTTCCAATGATATACTCAAGTAAATGGGAAGATGTCTATTTTTACTTATTTTCCCCTAAAAATATTAGATCAGTGTGGATTCTACAAGGTCACTGCAAATACATGATATTAAAACACAGCCAAATTCTGCAGCAACACAAATGTTTCTATGAGCAGCAGGTGTATTCTTTGAAAGACTGTAAAGCTATTAACAGCTCAGTAAGGAGTACATAATACTAGGCTGTTAACTCAGCCTCCCTTATAAGAGTACTGAGGAAGGACATTTTGAAATCATTAAGATAAATGCATTTTCAAAAGTAGCCAATCTGAATGCTTTATGAAGAGAGGTTCATCTAAACTTTATCTCATTAAAGTAATGAATTTAGTCTTGATTTGAATACATCTATCCAAAAAAATTATTTAATTACTCTGAATAAAAACCAAATCATAATTTTGAAACCAAATATGTTCTATTCATGATAAGCACTTGAAAATGAATTCTAAATTATTTTATTTTTTGCAAGTTCCAGAATTTGAGGCTTATTCTAACACAAATCTACAATACCTAGCACAGGTACCTGCCATCTAAGAATTTGGTAACGCTATTTCAATGAATGAATGAGTGATGTCCCAAGATATTTTATAAATGTTGACATTTCAGTTGCTCACCTTGGAAAAATTGTGATTTGACTCCCATGAGGACACCTCTAGGTATCTGTTTCAAAGTCAGACAGACTTTGGTTTTATTAGTTTATTGTAATTATTTTTTCCTATAGTTGCCTCACTCATTAAATCATTTAAAATTTTCTTTAAATTTAAAAGGAATGAGGCTGTCAAAAATGCTTCTGGGTACAGATTATTTGAGGCATAGGATATTTTATGATGCCCAATAAACTATATCTACTTTTTTATTTTTCATCTTTTAAATAAGAATTTTATAATGAATTATTCAATTTGATTTAGATATAAAACTATGCAGTATTTAAAAATTAATAGAAATAGGACAGAACATATTTACTTTTTTTTCTTCCTTAGAGCTCTTGCCTCAAATTCATGCTTCAGTGAAATAAACAAAACTACACATCAGAATGGCAGAGTTACTTAATAAAAATGTTGGATTGATTTACACTGGCACTGAGGATTATTTTTCCACACCCCTCATTCCGAAAGTAAAGAACAAAGGATAAAGAGGAAAAAAAGATATATACCTCATTTAAAAATAATGTTTTCCTACTATAAAAGTATGAGTGAGCTAAAATAATTCCTCGCTTGGTAGCAGGAGTTTGGCTTAAAACAGCACTTCCCAAAGAGTTTTCCATGGAATGTTATTTCCAAGGAATATTGTTGTTATGGTTGTTATGGTTAAAGAAAAAAAAAGTTTTATGATTGTGTAAGTTTGAGTCTTCTGGGGAGCAGATTCCAAAATGATGTTGAAAGTATTTATGGAGGGAAATATCTGTGCAGGTAAAATCTGTGCAAGGAAAGGGATCAGATTAGACAAGGAGAGCTTTCAGACCACAGTGAAAGTCTGATTCCTGTGAAAAGAGAGATGAAGAAATAGAATTGGGTTGAAAATGCCTCGGATGGCAGTGCAATTCTGAAAGTCTCTTGGCCAGGTATATGGGAGCCCCAAACAAGTTCTGCATTCATCAGGAAAGGCCTGGCTCTACTACCAGGGGCTCAGGAGGGATGGTAGATCCCACAGCAGCTGAAGACCTTCCTTTCAGCAGGTTCTCTCTTGAAGGGAGATCTAAGTAATGCACTCTCATGGCTGCCACCAGGGTCATATAAATTTAGAAAGCACTAGGTTAAATAAAATTAAGTAGGTTACTTTGCTGCAGGTTTCCCCCAAGCATTTAATTATGCCCATGTGCTTTGTTAAACTCCAGAGATGGAAAATATATGCTACATTTTCCAAACTGATTTGACCATGCAACCCTATGGTGATTAAAAAAAATCCATCTATTAAGACTAGCTCTACAGTACATACTTTGAGAAACATTAGTTTAAGATATACTATATTAATATAAATTCTGAGATACCATGAGCAATATCATATGAACTGTTTTCTGTCTCGATGGTAACATTAACTCAGATTTAGCTGTTTCTTCCTATTCAAGCCCCTACCTCTTTCACAGAGGTATTTACTATCCTTGTGTTGGTCATATCCTTGCTTAAAGAATGTGTTATCACATCTGTATGAGTGCATAAATAATACATTGTTTAGTTTTGTATGTCTTTGAGCTTTCTACAAATATTATTATACTGTATGGAGTCTTCTGGGACTGCATTATGTTTCTAAGGTTTATCACACTGTGGCATTACATTTTTTCATAATGTTCACTTGTATATTATGTTCATGTACATTTGTACATAATGTTCATTCATTTTCACTAATATACATGACTTATTTCAACATACAATTTATTTACATCTTTTTCTAAAGATGAAAGTTTGGATTTTTTTTTGAACACTTTTTCCTTAAACATTGCAGGACATTTTCTTGATCACATATATAAGATTTTTAGGAGTAAAATTGCTGGGTCATTGGATATAAAAACGTAGAAATTGATAAAATTATTTTCCAAAATGATTTATCAGCTTACACTGATTCTAGAAATGTAAAAGTTCATATTGCTCTGCGTCATCTCCAGTTCTTAGAAATGTCAGATTTCTTAATTTTTGCCAATCTATTATGTGTAAAACGTTATCACATTGTGGTCTTAATTCACATTTTCCTTATTACTAATGAACTGGAGCATCTTTTCTTATACAGGTTGACTTTTCTATTGGGTTGTTCTTTTTATTGTTTTCTAGGATTTCTTCATGTATTTTGGATAATAATCCTTTGCTAGTTGTAAACATGGCAGCTCTCCCAGTTTGTGGCTTGTCTTTTTGCAATCTTAATAGGGTCTTTGGAAAGAAAGAATTCTTAAAATGAAAGTAATCAAAGTTAGTAAGTTTCCTTTTATTGTAAGGTCTTTCATTTCATTTATGAAATATTTTCCTTACCAAAGGTAAGAAAGATATTATTCCATATTTTTCTTCTAAAATGTAAAATGTTTTTCCCATCACATTTACATCCTTAGAACTTTTGGACTTAATTTTTATAAATGGTTTGAGGTAGGGATCCAGTTCCTTTTTCCTTCTTTTTTCCTTCTAATATAGATTGCCCAGCACAATTTAATGAATAAGACATACTTTTCCTAATGATCTGCAATGCCACTTCTGTCACGTTACAGGTTCATATTGTGTAGGTCTGTTTCTAAGTTTCTCCGTTATGATACATTGGTCGTTTTCTCATTCTGCAGCAATATCACTTACCCTAATAACTATACTTTAGAGTGCTTTTTTTATATCTGTCAAGGCATGTAACCCTGGCTTAGTTTCATCAAAAATGTCATGCTCATTCATGCCCTCCCTTTTTCTTCTTTGCTATACCAATTTTAGAATCAGTTTTGTCGATTTCTACAAAAAGACATGCTAGAATTTTTATTAGAATTGCATGGAGTCTACATATCATTCGGTGGAAAAGCAACCTCTCTATGATAGTCTCTCTTATCCATGAACGTGAACTCTCCATTTATTTGAGCGTTTTAAAATCTTTCTATCAAGTTTTAAAATTGTTTTGCCTGTATTGAACAATATTTTAGATTTATTCCCCAATACTCTACAGATTATGTTGCTATTGTAATGTACTTTCTATAAAAATTGTTTGCTGCTGGTGTGCAGAAATGCAATTGAAGTTTTATAGCCAGGCACCTTGCTACAATCTTATTAGTTAAACAACTTGTATGTAAATTTGGTGAGAATTTCATATCATCTGGAATAATGTGAGTTTTCTTTTTACAATCCATATGATTTTATTTTATTTTTTAATTTTTATTTAATTGAAATGGCTAGGTCCCACAATATTTAATAGAAGCAATGTTAATAGACATTTTTATGTAATTCCCATTTATAGGAGATTTAGTTTAACATTTCCCCCACTAAGAAGAATATTTGCTTAATTTTAATTACCTTAAGGAAGTTATCTTATGTTCCTAGTTTTTTAAGAATTATACTCAAGAATAGGTGTTAGTATCAAATGCCTTTTCTGCATCTACAGAAAGCTTTCTCCTTTAATTTACTAACATGGTAAATTGCAGTTACAAATTATTTATTGTTAAAACCCAGTGCATTCCTGAAATAAAGCTAATTTACTCATTTTTTTCTTTTTTTTAATAATCTGCTGGATTATTTGGCTAATATTTAGTTTAGAATTTTGTATCTATGTTTCTGAGTGATATTTGCCCATAGTTCTTATTTCTGCTGTCCTATTTTAGTTAGGAAGTTGTTCTGTTCATAGAGAATACATTTCAGAGAATTCTCTCTTTGTTTTCTGTTCTCAAGAAGTGTTTGCATATGTTTGGAATGATGTGTTCCTTGAAAGTTTGGTAAAGTGACTTCTAAAACCAGGATTGACATGTATACACTGCTATATTTAAAATAGATAACAAGGACCTACTGTATAGCACAGGGAATTCTGCTCAATATTCTATAATAACCTAAATGGGAAAAAAATTTGAAAAAGAATAGATACACGTATATGTATAACTGAATCACTTTGCTGTACACCTGAAACTAACACAACATTGTTAATCAACTATACTCCAATATAAAGTAAAAATTAAAAGAAAGAAAAAAACCCCATCTAAGCCAGAAGCTCTTAATTTTTGAACAATTTTTATCTACTGTTTCAAATTTAATAGTTAAACAACTATTTAAATAACTATTGAAGTTATCTATTTCTTCTTCAGTCAAATTTAGTAAATAATATTTTTATGACGTTATTGCAAGGTTTCACATTTATTTGTATAGAGTTGATCTTGATAAACTCACTATCTTTTCAATCCCTACAATATTTGTTATTCTACCACCATTATTGTTCTCATTATTAGTTTCTTGTTTCTCTTATTTTGATCAGTCTTTCTAAAGTTTATATAATCAATTCATCATTTCAACTTCTGGTTTTGTTGATCTCTATTGTATCTCTGTTTTCTATTTTCCTATTTCTGCTCTTGTAATTATTTATTTCCTTCTACTTTCCCTGGGCTTTTTCTTTTGCTAAATTTGTAAGTAGGATGCTTAGCTCATTCAGTTTTGAACTTTATTATTTTATAATAAGAGAACTTGTTATACATTTCCATTTATGAACTGCTTACACAGCATGGCATGCTTTCTGCTATGTAATATTTTTATTATCGTTCAATTAGATGTACTTTAATTTCCTTTATGATTCCTTCTTTGACTCATGAATGCTATTTTTATCCAGTATTTGAGTTCTCTTCTTGAAATATTATTATTTTATACAGGTAATGTTTGTTCAGATTTATGTATATGTTTATTATTTAATTTATTCACTTCTTGCTTCTTATACTATCCTTTTGGAATCATCTTTCTTCTTACTGAAGTCCATCCTTCAGGATTTCCTTTATGGTAGGTCTTTTGGTGATGAACTCTTTTTGTTTATCTCTAAAATGTCTTTATTTTACCTCTGTTCCTAGATGATTTGGGGTTGATAAATGTTTTCTATCATAACTCTGAGAGCAGTATTCTTAAATTTTCTGTTTTCTCTTGTGCTAAGAAGTCTGCTTTAATTCTAATTGTTGTTCCTTTGTCAATGGTCTCTTCTATATGTCTAACTAATTTCAAAATTGTGCCCTTTCTCTATATTTTTTATATTCTGCAATTCTACTATAGAATTCATGCATTCTACATGTCTAGAAACATGAGTTCTTATTTTTCCTATTTTGGATATGCTGTACTTCGTAGATTCATTGGTTCTAGAAAATTTACAACCATTATTCATGTATTACATGCTCTCCATTCTTTCTGTTTGTGCTATCTTAAAATCCAGCTCTGTATATGTTAGATTTTATTATCCTATCTTCCACATCTTTTTATTCCTCTTTTATATTTTCCTTTTACTTGTCTCTCTTATTATCATATGTGTAAAGATACGTAATATACAATATGACTTTTTAATCCACTGGTTGAGTGTTTTCTTAAAATAATGATATTTTTTCATTTTAGAAGTCCCATTTTCCCCCAATCTGCCTATTCTTCTTGTCCCTTTCTCACTTTCATGATTGCATTTGTTATTTTTTT
Source organism: Balaenoptera ricei (assembly GCF_028023285.1). Lineage (NCBI taxonomy): Eukaryota > Metazoa > Chordata > Mammalia > Artiodactyla > Balaenopteridae > Balaenoptera > Balaenoptera ricei. The sequence goes on from NC_082642.1 coordinate 116,258,722, forward strand.
TAAACATTCCATATATAGCTGTTCTATGTATGATTCTTTAACATATGCAGTCCTTGGAATTCTAAATTTGTTTCTGATTGTTTCTGCTGATTCATTCATGTCTTGCTTTTTCCTGTGCTTCATGTTCTTTGATTGTGATCTTATTGCCCGTTCACAGTCTGTGGTGTCTTTGGGTCCTAAATTTCGAAAGCTTTTCTCTAGAAAGAATTTATTTGTACATCTGCAAGTAGCCAGAGGCTGCTGCTAAGATGGTACCACTTCAATTTTCTTTGAGCTACTTGGCTGAAGACCGGAGACCCAGGATCAGTTTCCCTTTTTAGCTGGTGCTCCAATACTCTGATCCTGACAACGATGCTTTCAGAGCACTGAGAGATCTACTCTCAGAGAAACTCCACTGTACCAGAATGACATCTGTTTCTCCTCCATTCTCATTTTTTTTTTTTTTTGATAGGGAAGGGGAGTCCTTGAAATTTTATTTTAGTTTTTGTGAGACCAAAATTACCATCAACAGTATGCCTTACCCATACCTACTTATTTTTCAAAGAAAGAACCTTTCAGAATGCCTACTCTGGCACCATTCTAAAACCCAATAAACCACTTTCTCCCAAGACTATGTGACACAGCACTGTTTTTTCAATTAAAATAAACATAGGAGAAAATAAAGTAAAAGTTTAGGAGTGACAAATCATTCATTCATCCAATCACCTATTTCTCACTTTTTATTGAATTATTACACTATGTCCAGCAAAGTACTAGATGCTGGAGATGCAAAGATGCATCAGCTATGATCTCAAGAGGACTCACAACCGAGCATGGGGAGGTAAGCATGGTCACAGAAAGGTCTGCAGTAACTTGCAATTCCTTTTGTCCCTGAAAAATCTTCTTCACATAGCAATTCACATATATGTTTAAAATAAAATAAAATTGCAATGAAAGACATATGAGAACTCTACTTGTTTATTTTTGTAATATTTAGTAATTTTACTTTAATATTTTTGTAATATTTTGTTTTGGATGCATTCCAAACTAAGTATTTTGGGAAATTAAATTTATGAATCAAATGTACTATTATTATGATTGTAAACATTTTAAAGAAAGACATTTATAAACACCTGTCTTGATTTGAGCATTTAAAAAGGAAAATAAGTGAATGAGAGTTATAAAATTGACTTGTTTCCTAAGGATTGAATTGGGTAAAAATCACTGAAAGTTAAAATGGTATTAATGAAAGCCATAAAGATATTCTATAATCACAAAAGGCAAAAAATTTTTAGTGAGAGTTAATTATATCTTAAGCATATTTAACCACATATAATAAAGTACTATTTAAAATTTTAATCATCCTTAACATGAATCTGTAGTGCTAAACATCATACATGTTGACATTCAATAGATATTCATTGAATCAGGGAAGGAAAGAAGAAAAGAGGGAAGAAAGGAAAGAAGGAGGGAAAGAAGGAAGGAAGGAAGGGTGGCAAGGAAGGAGAAAGGAAGGGTGTCCTTGGGTTTCTTCTGCACACTGTTTCAGTCTCATCTCCTCTTCCTCACTTACTATACTCAAGCCATGGTAAACTGTCCCTTCCTTGAACTTGCCAACTTTCTTGAACTTCCTTTCTGTTTTCACACAAGTGTGCCCTTTGCTTGGAGTGCGCCTCTCTTCCTATTTTGCCACAACCATTAATATTAAATATCTCCTCATCCTGGGTTAATCCCTAAACCAAAAATGAAAATGTTTTATCTCTTTAATTATTTAAAGTTGTATCCATAACGGATTTTTCTTACAGAGTTTCATTTAATGCTAAATTCTAATGTAACTTTAGATTGTAAAAGAGTCTTGGATTTAATTTTCAGGAGACACCATGGTGTAAAGAATTCTGGATTTGCTATTAGATAGGTAGCAAAAACGTATAGCTCAGGACCTGGTACATAATGCGTATTTAATATATTTTAGTTCCTTCTTTCCCTTCCTGTCTTTGTTCTTCACTTTTTCCTGTATTAAAACAAAATATTAATACAAGGTAAAGTGTCCATCTGTAAGAATAAAAAGGAGTAGGTATTTTAGATTTCTGTCTTCCACAGATTACAGTACTAGACCAAAAACTGGGTTCAGAATGTCTGGTAATTAAGTAAAACTGAGAAATATATTTTATTTTTGACAACAAACTATATAATACTAAAATTAGAAAATCATATTTTTTCCTTAAACAATACTCAAGTAGGAGAACACAAGTGCTTTTTAAAATAAAGACTATCGAATAAATCAGTAGACAATAACTTCAGCTGATGTTTTTGAAGGCAGAATACAGGCATATTATTGAATTTCAACTGACTGGAGAAATTGTTTTCAAGGGGCTTAGATAATGTATTGTACACACTTTTTACTGATCATCTAATTTAATAAAGGGATAGAAATCAGAGATTGCACATGAATGTGTTTGTAATGTCCATTTTGTGGTCTGCTCCAAATAAACCCTTAAATGAATTTCCTATAAGACCTAGATTTCATTCAATTCAAAGACTACTTCCTTAATAAGTTCCTCTAATAAAACCAAGACAAATACTTCCTGTCTACAGACTTTGTCAAAAACCCAGGAGAATTTTTTAATCTAAGGATGTATACATGATCAAGTTGGTAACCATTACATAGGACCAGTTTAAGTTTGTTTTGGCCCTTTCACAAATTCATATCCTAACCTCAACATGTATCATGTTTGGGATATTTTATACCATTTTATACAGTTTGTCTTCATTTCAAATTTTGCCTTCAGGTGTATTTTCTTCTAGAAAATTTTACGAGCTTCAAGGTATCAAAGGAATAGATAAGATAGAATTACAAAACACCACTCACATCTGGAGACTAATTAATATTGGATGATTATAATTGGACACTCATGCACTAATATTAAGAGAAGTAGAATGTGATAAGTTTAAAAACAAAGAAGTTGATAAATGCAGATGCTCAAATCAGCTTCGCCTTGCCTTAGATTACAGATAACTACTCCTAATGACTATTTTAACTATTTTTTCCCGTAATTTTTCAGGGACAGCAACATCATCATACATAGTTTGCTTCATTTTATGAGATTCAACGTTTGCATGACAAACAGTGCTAATTGGAGAGGCTTCTAAGTTATGTTTTTAGAGTAAAGCCACCTGGATTACTCTGTTTTCCCCAGAGTGACCCTTCTGTTCTGAAAGAAAGACAATCAGGAAATTCTCTGCAGGCCATTTTAATATGAAATACAAAAGCTTAGAAATCCCTTCTAAACAACTGAAGAAAACCATTAGGAGTATAGCCAGCCAGTCTCTTAGTGGAGAGGTCATGAGAGACAGTAGGCACAGAACCTCTCTGAAGAGTCCAAGGAACATTTGGTGGTTTATAGTTGATTTTTCTGGGCAGATACCCCTTTTTTTTCAAATAGTAATTATATCAGTGTCATTACTAATGGCTGTTGCAAGGGGCCTTGCTTTATTTTCCAAGGCAAAAATTATATCTGGTCAGAGGAGCCTCATAATTATTTCTACTTATTTGAAGTAGCATACAGACTTAGGTTTTTTTCCCCCTCATTTAAGAATCTAAGACACTTAAGTCTTCCCTTGAGGAATCAGGATAATAATAGCACAGCCAGGAAATGTAGCAGCTTACTACACATCGCTTACTATGTGGGAATAAGCCAAAAGAGTTTTGCTGTAATAGTTTAACTCCCAGAGCACTTTTGTAGTAATTTTTTTTTTTCTAAATTTTAAAGGTCTGATGCATTTCTTGAGGATGTTAAGTTTCTAAATTAAGAAAGTATGGCATTTTTTCAAAGAAATTTGTTTTTAAAGAGATGTACTGAGTAACAATTAGAAAAAAGTAGCGTTTAGAGGATTGGTTGAAGCAGTGAAAAGCCTCTATTTTTAGCCATGCCTTTATTGAGATATTTATTTGAGTATATTAGATAACACAAATGCAGATACAAACTTCTTGGGAAATGATCTTTCTTGATTTAATTTTCCATTTACACACACACGCACACACACACACAAACAGATTCATGCAACTCTTCTGGTTTTTTTCTATACTTAAGAGTTAACCTATTAAATATTCCCCTGGCTCCTTATATAAATATGCACTTAACTTGTTTCTTATACTTTAACTAATATTGATTTGGGAAAAAGTTCAAATATTTAATTTTTTAATGACCTGAGAAGCACTACATTGGTTCATCTAATCAAGTTTAGAAATCTCTTTCATAAATTAAAATTTTAATTATTTACACAATATTAACTACTTTCCTATGTATCTTTACTGTACTAGAGTGGTTATATAGGGAGAGGAGACTTCTATTGTTTCCAAGGGTGGCTTAATCCTTTTGTAAACCAGGGAATTGTGCTCTGGTGAGATCTGGTCTACTTTAATTATCAAAAATTGTTAAGGTCATGCAAGAGTCAAAACAACATGAATTCTTAGTTACAGCTGAATACAAGGCCAAAGTTCTATGTAAATTTTTCTGTTTAACTTTCATCATGAGGAGTATGCATGGGATTGCTTACTTGGAAATGTAGTTAGGTTGTTTATGTTACTTTTATTTTAGAGACAGAAAAACAACTACAAGGGCTTTTAAATGACATGACTGAGTTATTTGTAAAAAAAAGAGATCATATGTGTATGTGTTAACTTCATATGTGTATGAAGTTAAGCTTTATATGTTGAATTTTGGACAGAATAGGCCAATCTTCTGGGAAAATTCTAAAAAATGGAATGGCCATATCACTGAACTATCTAGAGTATGTTTTAAAAATTATTGGCATTTCAGAATAGGTACATTGCATTTTCTCAGAGATAATTATTTTGTTGAAGGCAAATTGAAATATCATAGATTCTTCCAAGAAGCCTGATATGGTGGCCAGCTTCCAAAACTGACCTTGATGATCCCCACACCTAGTATTGGGTTGGCCAAAAAGTTCGTTCAGGTTCTTCCATAAATTGTTACGGAAAAACCCAAAGGAACTTTTCGGCCAACCCAATATTTATACCATTATGCAGTCCCCTTCCAGGGTTGAACTGTGTGTCTAATAAAATATGACAGAAGTGATAGTAATTGCTAAGATTAGATTATAAAAGACACTGCCTCTTTGGTGTTAAATGTGCACTCTCTTTTAGATGTGGTCACGTCCCCATGAACAGTAGCTGAAGCTTTCAGCTCAAGTCACATGAATGAGCTGGAAAAAAAGTTGCCCTGCCTCGTTAAGCTTTCAGCTGACTGCAGCCCATGACAGCTTGTCTGCAACCCCATGGGAGACCCAGAGCCAGAACTACCCAGCTAAGTCATTCCTGGATTCCTGATTCTCAGACATTTTGTGAGATAATACATACTCATTGCTTAAAACTGCTCAGTTTTGGGGTAATTTGTTACGTAGCAATAGAAAACTAATACGTTTGACCTGTAGATGAGGTTTATGTTCAGTATCTTTTCCTATAAGGGAAGTAGCTTCCAAATGGTGGTGCTTTCTGAGGCAATACAGAATATTATAAGAGGACTGGCCTTGCATTCAGGGAACCTGTATGGTCAATATCACACAAGCCACAATTCTTCTGGGTCTAGCTTCCTAATAAATATCAGAGAGTTAGATTAAATTTGCCCTAATAACCATCCATATTTTTAACCTCTATACTTCTAAGAGGGTTCTCACGCTCTCTGTTTGGGAATCTCTTTGTATGCGAAATCTTTATTTACCACAACATTGCCAACTTTTCAATATATCTCTATTTTCATGAATGATTGATAATTGGAGAGAAGGGCTTCCCTGGTGGCGCGGTGGTTGAGAGTCCGCCTGTCAATGCAGGGGGCACGGGTTCGAGCCCTGGTCCTGGAGGATCCCACATGTCGTGGAGCAGCTGGGCCCGTGCGCCACAGCTGCTGAGCCTGTGCTCTGGAGCCCGCGAGTCACAGCTGCTGAGCCCGCGTGCCACAGCTGCTGAGCCCGTGCGCCTGGAGCCTGTGCTCCGCAGCGGGAGAGGCCACCGCAGTGAGAGGCCCGCGCACCGTGGCAGAGTGGCCCCCACTCGCCGCAACTAGAGACGGCCTGCGCACAGCAACGAGGACCCAGTGCAGCAAAAATAAAAATAAATAAATAAAATAATTAGAGAGAAAAGGTTGCTATTGCAAAGATGGTACATGAGAGAAAGAGAATGTTTGACTGCTGTGTATCCTCTGCATAACCTACTTTGGCCTTTAAAGAGTGTAAAGAAAGACACAGAAGAAATGAAACCATGAGGGAAGACATGAAAAGGTGGACCCATTAGAGTAATTTACCCTACCTAGAGAGTAATGAAATAATAAAATCTGCCAAAATAAATAGAACACCATGCTTCATGAATTATTCTCATATATAAAAAACTTAGAAGAGTGAGAATCTTGTATCAAAGCGAAATATGGCCTGTATTGTCATCAATATATCTAATGTGTACTTGGAAAGTACAATAAGAATGAAACTATTTTCCATGTTTATGGCCATACTACTGTACAGTTATGTCTAATTTCGAAGAAAAAAATGTTCCGTATCTTATTTAATGTCAAATGTTTTACAGTTTATAAACTATGTAAATTCATAATTTAAGAAATCAATTTTGTAATTTCCAAATTAGAATGTTATCACATGCTTACATTAAAACTTAAGTGACAATAAAATAATATTATGGGATGGTATCAATTGATTCATATTGATGTGGATGGTAATTTTTAAATGTAGGAACTGGTTCTGTGCCACAGTCCACACATTCGTTACTGTCTTTACCCCTGTTTTACTTATTACCATATGATCTATAAAATAGAATAATCCTTTTGATGGTCACGCTTGTACTTTGGGTAAGATGGCATTCTGTTTGGGTGACAAAAATTTAAAGGACCTACTGTACCTACTAGAACCATATTAAAATCAAAACTGGTAATGACACTGAAATTAATACCAGTTTTAGTAGGGTCTATGTATTGAATGCTTACTCTTTCCCAGTAGCAAATGAAATGATTCACATTTAAAAGTCTCATTTAATCTATTCCTCGTAATAGCTTATGTGGGTGTTATCATTTCTCTCCTAACAGATGAAGAAGTTAAGTCTTAAGGAAATAAAACTAGTTGCCTATGGTCACAAAGCTAACTGGTTTCAAAGCCTGAATTCTAACCCAGGTCTGTCCAAATCCACTATGACTAGATAGAGTATTTATTATTGTGTAAAATATTTTGTTTCACAAATATCAATGTGAATTGACTAAAAAGCCACCAAAAGTTAAAAAAGCAACACAAGAAAAATGAAATAGGCAACAGTCCAGTCACTTTTAACATTCCATCAATATCTAAATATATTTTTATCACAGTTTCTTATTAAGTTGCCAGCTGGAGGTTAAAATCTAAGTGGTAATCATGAAGTAGGTAGGTGTCTCTCAATTAGCTAGCAGCTAATTAACTTGTCTTAAAATGAGTTAATACAAGTAGAGTACACTCAGTAAACTACTATTTGTTAACATTATTTTTGTTTTTTCGTAATCCAAGTATTAACACCAAAATGTTTTTCTCTACCTTCATTCAAGATTGGGAAAGTAGTTTTAAGGACTACAAATGTGCAATATTTTAGCTTCTAACTCATTTTTGTTTTCCTAATTCATCCAACAAAATGAAATCTTGGCCTTGCAATAAATAAGGGTTCTCTAGCTCCAGAAGAACAGGTTTCCTAATACTGGATACACTACAATCTTGGATGTTAGACATTCCCTCCAGCAATAAAAAAAAAATCTGCAAATCAAGTCAGGCAGCAGAGGCACACAGAAACTTACATATTTCTTAAATAAAAAGTTGGATTTTCTTTATAATACTGCAATATTTTGATATCTATGGGGTCTAATAAAAACTGTGCTTTAAAATGCAGTTTAAAAACACATACACAGGGCTTCCCTGGTGGCGCAGTGGTTGAGAATCTGCCTGCCAATGCAGGAGACACGGGTTCGAGCCCTGGTCTGGGAAGATCCCACATGCCGCGGAGCGGCTGGGCCCGTGAGCCACAATTGCTGAGCCTGCGCGTCTGGAGCCTGTGCTCCGCAACAAGAGAGGCCGCGATAGTGAGAGGCCCACGCACCGCGATGAAGAGTGGCCCCCGCTTGCCGCAACTGGAGAAAGCCCTCGCACAGAAACGAAGACCCAACGCAGCCATGAATAAATAAATAAATAAAAAAAATTAAAAAAAAAAAAAAAAAAAAAAACACATACACACCTTTCACAGAAGTATTTATTGGAGTGAACTATCCAAGGAGGAAACCCCACCAAATTCCTGACTGACTACTAAGAAAAGTTGCTAGCTCTACCTTACCCTCTGTGTGGTCCATATTTATTTCCTCTATTAGCATTTCCTAATAAATCCCTGAAGGAAAATGGGGCTAAACAATGCACTCTGTAAACAGCCACCTCGTATTCTATAGGAAATCTCACAAGGTAACTTCACGTGATTTAGCATACAATTACAGGCTTTAAAATCCTCAGAAGAAATGAATGCATCTTTGTTCAGTTTATAGATTTCCTCATTAAGTGCAAGATGAAAAAAGTAGTAGTACAGTATCAGAAGAGAAAAAAGTAAATTTATGAATTGGTAATTATGTTTGTACTTGTAGCCCCAAATTGTAATTGTTTAAGGAATAGGCAAAAATATGGCTGTATTTTTAACTGCACTTGAAAGAGCAAACCTTACATTTCTCCCAAGGGAGTATGACTCAGTCAACACTTTAACAAGGCCAGTGATCAGGGGAAACTTGCTAAGGGTTAGATAACATAATCTACCAGAGTTGCAATTCTTAGCTTGAAATTTATATTAGAAAATCTGGCAAGATTTGCCTACAGGCATTATACAGTAGTATTTACCCTTTCATCATTTTAGGATAGAAAGTTAGATATCTGACTTGTACATTTGGCTTTCTGAAGTAATAACATTATATTTACATTTTACATTAATGGAAGAGCAGTTCTTTGAAGGCTGAAAGAAGTCGGAATTCATGGCAATATCACACTCAAATAATTGGTGCCTGTCTATGGGATTTTTGTTTGTCTGATTTTCACCAAACTAGATCAGAAATTTAGAGGAACTTTGAATTTGTGTCCTTGTTACTTCCCAGAAAAATTTTTTCTGAAGGAATGAAACTATAATGGAAAAATGCTAATTTTGCATACTCCGAGGCTGTCCTGATTCTGGTGGGCACTAACCTACACACTTTCCTAGAATAGTTTCTAGTATTCTGTCCCACCACCTGCCCCTACTTAAAGGGACATTTGTGATCCTCTTAGAATTTGGTATTGTGGGTTCTATAACCTCTACTCCAAGCTGTATGTTCCATTGTATTATTTCTTCCCTCCAAACAATAATTTTTAAGAGGAGGTAGAAATTTATAGGAGTAGTAATTAATCTTTTAAAAATAGCCTTATATTTTTATCTTTTCTTAGAAATGCAAAACTTGGTTGTAAATATATAGATTTCCAGATCGTTGAAGAAATTGAATTACTCTTTCACCCTTAAGATTTTTATATACTTTCCTGTAATTTTTTAATATCTCATATTTTCATTGGAAACATCAAATCACTCATTCCTTCATTACTCTTACTTGATAATTTCTTATCAGCTTGCATAGCAAAGCCAGACACAATAAAATAATAATAAGCTTATGCAATCATGGAATTTCAGAATTGGAAAATAATCTAGTTTACTCTAACCTCATCAAAAGAGAGATGAAGACATGGAATACATTAAAGTGATGAGGAAGCAATTTAAGAAAAGTCTGACCAGGAATATCAAAGCAACTGGTTATGACTTCAGGATGTGAAATTGAATTAAAATGTTATGAAATTTAGAGCTGATTGAAATATAGCAAGTTGGCAGAAGTGTGATTAATGAGCAGCCTTAGCTAGTATTACAACATCAGGGCTAAGATTGCACTTCTGGTGACTACATATCACCAAAAGAATCCAGGCCCTTTGAGCACAGTGAAGTGGGTATTGTTTTATCCTTGAAAACCAAAACATAAACTTTGATACTCATTATGCTTATAACCTCCATTTCAGTCTATAAATTTAGATATATTCTAAAGTTTTAAATGAAGTATATTGACTTTGTTCTACCAATTTTAGTTTTTCCTCTTTTGGATGTATCAAATCTTTGATATACTAAATCTAGCTTCTGTAATTTTAAACAAATCCATTTTTCAAATCAAACAAAAGGTAGTATGACTCTTATGAAACAGAAGACAATTTAAAGCTAGAGGAGTCAGTAGACATTTGTAATTTTCCTATGCGTGCAAACCTTATACTAGATGCATAGTGCAAATATCTTTCAATTTCTTTCTATTCAGATACGTTCAAACCATACAGATGCTGCTGTTGATGCAGTGCTGGCACCAGTCCCAGGTTTGCGACCACGAAAATCTCTGCTCCAGGCACTGTGGGGAACCCCTGGGCTCACTAAACCAGACAGGCTTCTACACAGTGTGGTGTTTGCTATACAATGTGGAAATTGGCAATGAAATCTCTGTAATGAGTGTTTGCATCAGTAAATTCCCTTGCCATCCATTTTTTATCAGGTAATGTTGTTTCAATTAGTACCAAATGCTCATATCCAATTTCTCTGTGGTGGACATGGCAACAAATAAGAATTATGAAAAGAAAGGAAAAAAGAGAACACAAAACTTTTATTTAGCAGCTCAGGAATTTGCTGATTCCATTAGAAACAACTCAACTGTATCTGAAACTGACTTGGTCCTTTATTTACTGCATTTTGCTTCGGATTAATATTTTAGGTTCAAATATCACACGAGACATGTAACATCTACAGAGGTTCTAGCCAGTTATAAAGATGGTTCAGTATTTTAAGTTCACATGTATATTTAGAGGGTTGTGGTTATTCTCCCTCTATCCACACCTTTAAAGTGAGGTAACGGAGAAGTGGTGCCTCTAGAGACTTACAGCTTCAAGTGTGGTCCTGGGCGAGGCAGTGCGAGCCTTCCCTGTGAGCTGTTTCATATGTAAACCCTCATCCCACCTCCTTTAAGCCACCTCCAGTCAACTGAATCAGAACCTGCATTTCAGCAAGTTCCTCCTGTAATCCAGGGAATCCATATGCCCTTTCCTCAACCACACTTTTCTTAGTTCCTATATGAAAACCATGTTTCAATTTACATGCAAGTTTACATTTACGTTACAAAATGCACACATTAGATGGTCATTGTGGAAGGAGGATGCAGAGAATAAATGAGAAATGTTTCTGTACCTAAACAGTGGATAGAGGTAAGAGTAGCATTCGTGGAAGCGAACAGAAAATTTTCTTCCGCTTTTGGGCAAACACCTAAGTGAAGGAAATACAACAGAAGAAAATAAGAAATGTATATTGACAATTTTATAAGGAAGGAGAGAAGGATTTTTTTCTTTTTCAGTTGATGATTTCTACAATAGTTGCTTCATATATTTTTAATCAAATAAAGATGCAGATTTACTGCTTATATATTTTAGGGAAAAAGTAGTATTTATTGAATTATTATCTTGGGGGAAAAACTACCCTGAGAAAGTAGAATAAGAGGGGAGAGAAGGAAGAAAGAGACTTATTCTGCAAAGTTTGTTATTGAGAAGTATGAGACTTTTATAAAAGATACCAATGATTCAACCTCCTATCGAAAGAGACTACTTTAAATCATCCCTGAGCGATGAAAATATTTCCCATAATGAAAAGCTTCCCACAAATCTCTCCACCTTTTTTAAAAACAATACAGTGTTTTCATGACATGAAATTACACATTTTATATAAACCTCGTAGATACTCAATTCTATAATTGGTAGAGTAGGTGAAACTATGGTAAGTTAAACAAATTCAGAATTTTATAATTATTGACCATCTGTACATAAGAAATGTTTCCTTTCTTATGATGACATTTCTTAAGCAAAATCTAAAAATTGCTGACTGGTAAAAAAAGAAAAATTAATGAGAGAATTGTAAGGAAAAGACTTTACCATTCACAGGTCTTTAAATGTTGGATGTAAGAATAATGAACTATTATGGAGGATTCATGTTTGCAAAATGAGCTACCAGTTGGTAATTAGTGGAGCTGTACAATACCCTGATGAGGTAGGTATATTTTATCGCTGCCATTTTATAGATGCAAAATGGGCAGCAGAGAGTAATGAAGGGAACCTAGAAAATCAGCATCAGCAGAAAGCACTGACTTTTCTGAGACATCCAATTGTGATGCAAGTAGGTGTTAACAACCACTTATTGCCTGGGTTATTTTGGTGAAGTTACTTAGGTTTCTTGTACCTTAGTTTCTTCATCTGTAAAATAGGAAGGGTAATAGTACTTATTATAAAGCGTTGCTACTGGAATTGAATTGCTTAATACATAAAAAACACTTTTAAAAGTATCTGGCATATAATTGGCCAACTATCGTTGCCTATGAATTATGAGCTATGTGCCTTTCTGAGTGCTAAGGATATGAACCGTGGACAAAAGAAATCCCTGCCCTCGTGTGCTTACATTCTATTTATTAACAGAGCATTATCTCAGCTGATGGATACCAGTGTGTGTCCTTCTTATGAACAGGTAGAAACAGGAAGTCCTGGGGGCTTTCTTTCTTTTTTTCTTAATTGTTAGGGGTAATTTCACAGTGGTTGGTCAGTTGTTTCAATTTCCTCTGAATGAGTTCTGAACAAAGAGAGGATTTTATTAATTTCTTTAGAATTTGACTGAAAGCAAACAGTGGTGTTAGGCACTGACTTGAGGTTGGGTGACAAAGACAAACAAGAAATGATCTCCTTTATTCAGGGCCTTACAAACTAGTGAGGGAGTCAGATACACACATAAATGACGCTAATCAAGACTGTCTTTGATAAATATAACAAAAGAACAAAGAAGCAAGAGAAAGAAAAGTGCTATGGGCAGAGAAACAAAGGAGAAGAAATATTAAAAATGTGAAAACAAAGGGTAAAGAAAGGAGGTAGGAGCAGAGCTAAGGGAATGGTGTATTTGATGTTCAATGAGAGTTTTGATATTTAGTGACTGCAAGAGTGTCTGCAACATGTCGAAGGTGGAGACTGAGGGGTTGGGGACAGATGATGTCTTACTGACTTATTGAAATAACTTTCTAAGCCCAAGATGGAACCGCTCCCGTCCGGAGTGCCAAGTCAGCAAACCAAAACTTTGATAATTTTGTGTCTCTGTAAAAGCTCTGCTGGATCAAAAACTCAGTATATCCACAGATAGCCAATAAGCACATGAAAAGGTGCTCATCATTGCTAATTATTAGAGAAATGCAAATCAAAACTACAATGAGGCACCACCTCACACCAGTCAGAATGGCCATCATTAAAATGTCTACAAATAACAAATGCTGGAGAGGTTGTGAAAAAACGGAACCCTCCTACACTGTTGGTGGGAATGGAAGTTGGTGCAGCCACTATGGAAATCAGTATGGAGGCGCCTCAGAAAACTAAAAATAGAATTACCATGTGATCCAGCAATCCCATTCCTGGGTATATATCCAGAGAAAACTATAATTCAAAAAGATACATGCACCCCTATGTTCATAGCAGCACTATTCACAATAGCCAAAACATGGAAACAACCTAAATGTCCATTGACAGATGAATGGATAAAGAAGATGTGGTACATATATACAGTGGAATATTACTTAGCCATAAAAAGAACGAAATAATGCCATTTGTAGCAACATGGATGCAACTAGAGATTACCATACAAAGTGAAGTAAGTCAGAAAGAGAAAGACAAATACCATATGATGTCACTTACATATGGAATCTAAACTATGACACAAATGTCATATTTCTGCTCTCTATGAAGCAGAAACAGACTCACAGACATAGAGAACAGATTTGTGGTTGCCAAGTGGGGCTGGTGGGGGAGGGACAGACTGGGAGTTTGGGGTTAGTAGATGCAAACTACTACATATAGAATGGATGGACAACAAGGTCCTACTGTAAAGCACAGGGAACTATATTAAGTGTCCTGGGATAAACCATTACAGAAAACAACACAAAAAAGATTGTATATATATGTATAACTCACTTTGCTGTACAGCAGAATTAACACAACACTGTAAGTCAACTATACTTCAATTAAAAAAAAAACACGCAGTATATCCAGTTACCCAGTCCCCAAACGCCAATCCAGCTCTGGGCTCTATACGTCTTTCCTTGTTCATTCTCACCCTAAACAAGGTTGACTGTGTGGCTCCAGCCAATCAGATATTTTCTCTTTTTCTCTCCCTTGTTCTTTATTCCTTGTGCTATAAAAGCTCCCTGCCTTCCCGCCCATTTGGCACTTCCTTGAAAGGAGACCATCCACTTCATGAAGTGTTATATAAAGTGTGTATCACCTAAATTGTCTTCATGGTTTTTAACAGTTCCCTCATTATGAGGAGGCTCTACTTTGAAGAAAAGCATTGTTAGTAAGTAAATACAAAATATAAACTTTTTTGGTACCATGCGTGACTTTCTTCATTATTTTAAGTGACTTTTCATATTCAAACTATATTCATGTGAGTTTAAAAAAATAAAACACTTTTTGAGTATGAAAAGAGAAAAGTAACCAAGAATTGGGGGAGTATAATTAACTGAATAGAGAATATCTAATTAATTATAACCCACAAGCAATTTATTTTCTTCTCCATAGCCCTCTCATCACACACACACACACACACACACACACACACACACAGAAACAAAAGGCAATCATAGCAGGGTTTTAAATTTTACATATAATTATGATGTGAAGATTATTCCCTGTGGTGATGTATTTTTTAAAATGTGTGTATGTATTTAATTTTAGTATATATAAATTCTTTGAAAGACAGTATAACATATCTATATAACTGTACAAACACAAACATAGTAGCATTTGGAAACAGATAAAAAGGGAAGAGATTATCTTTCTGGACCCTTATTTTACAGATGAGAAAACACGCCTAAGAAAGTTAAAGTCTGAGCCAAACTCAAATTTTTGAACATTTACGCCAGAGCCTTTTTCTAAGCAAAGGTCACTGGTAACAACAGTATGTGTTTGACCTCAGATATTTGTAGACACTTCACATTCTAAGCAGCTTAACTTCTCTCCTGATTTACAGAATAATGCTCCTAACACAATAACTTAATAAAACAGCATGAATTCCTCAGAGAATGGAGGAATATTGATCATTTGTGTATTAATTAAGTTTAGCAATATACTATATCTTTGATTGAAAGGAAATGTAAAGTTTAAATTCCATAAATTAAGGACTGAGGCACCAATATTAAAGACTGAGGAGACTATGGATATCTTAATGAGCCGAGGAGTAAAATTCTCTCATAGCTCTCTGAGCATTGAGGTGCCTTAGTTATTAGTTGGTGTGCCATGAGATCTACCTGGATCACCTTTACCTGTTCCTGCTCCCATCCCCTAGCTTCTATGTGTTTTGCATTTAAAGGCTTGTACCTGCCATCTACTTTAGACACCTAAACTTGGGCAATTGGAGCCACAGTGGAGAACCAGATGAGCCTATGACTTTTTCCTGAAAACCACATGTATATGTCCGTTCTGGCCTGTGGTCACTGACTGCCTGGAGCCTGAGTATGGAAGCTCAGCTTCTTTGTCTCCATACGATGAACTCTGAGACGTAATTTAGACTCCAGAGCTCCCCTGCTCACTCTGAGTTTGATCTGCATCTTCCTTCATAGTCCTGCCTCCCCATTGTCTTACCAGTTCTCCTGGGAGCGCTCTTCATTAATCACTTAAACACAGATTCCCATCTCAGGGTCTGCCTTTGGGCAACTTGATCTAGGACAGCTACCAAAGCTATTGAGGATCTATCCATTCATCCATCCATCCATATTTATCTATGTTTGCTACCTCGCTCTCTCTCTTACCTCCATCTATGTACTTCCACCCCTCATCCCATTCTAACCCAAAAGGGAACACCTAAAACAGCATATTTCCATTCCATATTCTGTACGTTAATATAACCACACAAAAATATACAGAGATGGGGGAATGTTTGTGTTCCCAAAATAGGATCATTTGTACATGTACTGCTTTGTATTTTGCTTTTCTTACTGAACTATATTTAGATTCCTAATAAAGAAATTAGCACTTTTAACTAAGAGTTCTATTGTAGGTTGCCCTAGTTATAAGCTTTATAAAAATAATTCTTGGGAGGAGAAACCGCGTTATAGATATAGATATATAAAAGGTACAGTAAGAATCTGAAGTCATAGTTGGGAAAATTTTTAATGCTGTCAGTCATTTTATGCTTTCTCTGAGAGGTTTGATATTCTAACGTCTTGACTGCCTACACATTACGTATTTATGTATGAGGATATCATAATTTTTATTTAGTTTGTACATAATTCCCATGCTATTGTGCTCTGATTCTATATTGTACTATACAATATGCCAAATATTTCCCTAATGCTCTCTTAAATGATATTTCATACTGACTTCATATACTCTTCACCTTCAGGTCTGTTCATAATTAATCTTTACCATCCACTAGAAGAGTTGATATCTTTATTTCCATTTTATAAATGTGAAGTCTGAGACATAGGGAGATTAATAGACTTTTCCCTGACCACAAGCATAATGAGAGTCAGAGTCAGTACATGAATTAGGAATCCTTGGCTTCCAACTCCATGTTTAATCCATTAGCACTGGATCACTGCCATTTTCTTACAAAATAAACTCCTTCATAACATTATTTATTCTATCATTCAAACGTGGATATTATGTCAATGACCATCTTTCAGAATATTATTAATTTATAAAGTTTTGACTTGATGAATGTGGTTCTCTTTTTATGGAATCAGTATAATTTTTCTTTAATTGGAAATATTGCAAGTTATTTTCATCTTCAAACATACGAAGTAAAAATGACAATAGAATAAGAGTGATTTTCTGCGTATGAAATATACTAGAGTAAGTGAAGGTAGAGATGAACGTCTTGTGTCTTCTACTTTAATCTGACATAAAACAAGACAAATTAATTAAGAAATTATAAGCACAATAGTATATCAGAGAGTATTCAAAGACATAGTAGGTATGAAGTTAGGCTGAAAAAGAATAGGTTTTAAAGTAAAATAATATTGTATAACAACATGTTTAGTATATACATATATGCATATATATGTATATGTAGATTTTTAGGAAGCTCCAAATAAGACCTACTTTCTCATAGTACTTGATCTCGTAGTCCAGTATGGGTCCATTGGAAAAAGCAGGTGCTTGCCATGATATGGCAATGCTATTTTGGGATGCCCAGTCCTTCCTTACCATACCTATCAGGGAAGGTGCTGAAAGGAAAGAAAATAACTGAGAATTAATTGGCAGGAATCATTCTCCATAATCCTTTCTTTAATATTTTGTCTTCTAAGGAAAACACAATTCTTGTTGAAGAGGACATTAGTTATTGATGTCAGAGTAATATGATAGGATCTCCTTTATTCAATCCAAATAAAATATTAAAATATATTTAGAAACATTATTAAGGAACATAGGAAAGACTCAGATAGTCCATGAATAAGGACCAGAACTCATCATCTCTGGTTTTGTTAGAGGACAACAATTTTTCTTAAACTGGCTTTGGTTTTGGGCTACAACTTGAAGTACAATAGACTTGACTTCTATATTTAATCAAATCTAAGTCTGCTATAGAAAATCCTCTGCAATTACAAGATCATTTATAGACTTTCCTTCAAGACTTGGTACTTTATAAAGTCTTAGTACTTTATAGAAGTTTATATCACAAACTTCTTAACTACAGTAAATTTTTGCTTATCAATGTGAGGATTATTTCTTTTGCATGGTTTCTATGACATTTGAATAAAACCGAAATATTTAATTTCTGAAGTTCATTTTCACAATCATGTCTATCTTCTTTTTCTATGTAACATTGTTTTAAAAATCCAATCCTAACCGAAAGTAATCTTGTGTTAAACTTCAAAATTTACCTAGAATGTATATACTGCAGGTTCTTTTATCTAACAAAATACTTCTCATTTTTAAATATTCTAATTACTCATAAAAGGAGTTTTTTACATAGAAATTAAAACTTGCTCTTAAAAAATACAAATTAAATATACTGAGATACCATTTCTCATCTATTAGATTGGCAAAAAATCCAAAAATTTGACACCAGGCTCTGTTGGCTAGGCTATGGGAAAAAGCACTTTAATACATTGTTGGTGTGGTGTAAAGGCAAAATGGCACAATCCTTATAAAGGGAAATTTAACAATTTAAGGCAAATTATATATTCATTTATGCTTTGGCTTTTGGGACTCTATCTGAAAGAAACACTGCAGAAATACAAAGTGACATATTTATAAGACTACTCACTGAGATTTATTTGTAAAGATTGGAAACAATTTAAATGCCCATCAATAAGGGACTGATTGAAAAAACTACGCTACATCCACCAGAGAACTATGAAATTGTAAAAAGGAATTGTGACCATATATAAATACTAGAATGGAGTTATTTCAGGATATATTTTTAAGTGAAGAAAGTGAGATGGAGAAAAATGTATAAAAACAATGTAAGGATAAGCTTAGAATAAAAACGAATAATAATGGTTACCCTTAGAGGGTGGGAGGCAATAGGATGGACACTACAGGGTGAGAAGCAAAGCATCTCTGAATATATCTTCCCCTGAAGATTTACTTTGGAACCCTGTAAATATTTTAAATAATTAAAAAACAAATTAACGTTTAAAAGAGCAATCTCAAAAAATCAGTAGAAAGAAATCTGTGTATTGAGTTGAAAGCATAGCTTTCAAGAGGAACTACTTAAAATGACATTAAAACACAGTAACTTCGGGCTTCCCTGGTGGCACAGTGGTTGAGAATCTGCCTGCTAATGCAGGGAACACAGGTTCGAGCCCTGATCTGGGAAGATCCCACATGCTGCGGCGCAACTAGGCCCATGAGCCACAACTACTGAGCCTGCGCGTCTTGAGCCTGTGCTCCGCAACAAAAGAGGCCGCAATAGTGAGAGGCCCGCGCACCGCGATGAAGAGGGGCCCCCGCTCTCCGCAACTAGAGAAAGCCCTCACAGAAACGAAGCCCCATACAGTCAAAAATAAATAAATAAATAATTTTTTAAAAACCCCACAGTAACTTAACATACATATCAATAGAACATATTTTAAGTACTAAAAAAAAAACTGCAAAAATTATTAAACTGTTTTTAGTAATGATATTGTTAGTGTTACTACTGGTATTGTAACTCTGAATATGTGTGTGTGTGTGTGTGTGTGTGTATTGAGGGCTAAATCAAATGAGTAATTTTGTTGGTGTTATTGAGAACTAGGATTTTTTTCCTATGGGAAAAAGGAGATACAGATGCCAGACCAATGAAGGTAAGTAAATATCCTATACTAGTAAACTCGAATTAGAAGTATCATTATGAACTCATGATATCTTTCCAGTTCATTTTCAAAAATCCATTCAAATGTACCAATTGCAATTGAAAACAGGATTTGAAAAAATTGATTCTCTATGATCAAGATGAAAATTCTTTAAATTTATAAGAAAGACTCAAGTATTAAATGTGGTAATTTACTTCCCAACGTTGCCTTTGTATCTTAAGGATAAACTATTCAGTACTTTCTTAAATTTGTGAGAATGACAAGTTTGGTTCTCCTAAGGAATTAAGTACTTTAGAAAGTATATTTAAAACTCTTTCCAGCTGTTCAGTGACAGCATTATTGCTGGATTAAGATATATTCTTAAAATGAGCGATAATTATAGAAATTTATAAGAAAAAGAAGTTTGTGCCATAAGCTAAAATAGAAATGGGTAATATGGTAAATAAGAAAGTGTTCCGATAATTCACTATTTAAATTGAGTCATATTCACTGCTAATAAATTACCATTAGTAAATTTATCTCTGTTGAAAAATGCATTAATGTTCTTGAATTATAGTATAATAATGTATTAAATGGTGCTTTATGGAAAAATTATAACTTTAAAGTGAATAAAACAAATTAGAAGTTGATTAAAGTATATCAGTTTCTTACAACTTTTGAAAATGTCCTTTTCATGTATACAATCTTATAGTTTATTTTTCAGTTTAATGTACAATATCACAAAGCAATATTACCAGTGTATTACTTTTTGCCTCATAATTATTTGGCACTCAAGGTCAAATGATATAATCCTTGTAAAACTTATAAGAAATTCTGTTAGGCCAGTAGCATTTTAGAATGACTACTGGTTAAAATCTAGGTACTATCTTTTCTATTTCTATTTCTCCAATGGTTAATTAATTGTACAGACACATCACCTAAATTATATGAATCCTCTTCTATACTTTTATAAAAGAGAAATAAAGAATCTATTCCCTAACTACATAGATTCTTCACTTACACATGGACTTCAGGGCCTAAGATCTATGTAAATACTAAAATTTCTTCACTTTTGCACATTCCTTTCATATGTAAACATCCACGTTTTACATAGTTGTTAAATATACTTAATTCTAGATAATTCTATTTTAAACCATATATTCTTATCCCTATTCCATACTTTAATATAGTTTCTATAATTTTAATTCAATGGCTAAAATATTCAATTATGCTGATACTTTATCAAGTCACTCCTCTAATATTGGATATTGAAGTTTCCAATATTGTCCTGTTAGAGTTCTGACATTTTATGCACAAATTTTTGTGCATAAATTTTGATTTTGTTAAATTATTTTATAGAGAAAATTGCTTTATATAATTTGGATTTTGTGTCATACTATTATTACCATATTGCTTTTGAAAAAAGCTGTATCAATATACACTAAGCATGCATTTTAAACACTTAGTGAGTTTGAAAGCAGAGGATGTGGGAAACAATTAATAGGTCAATAAAACCCAAATGCTGCATTTTATATTTTCAGAGAAGAACAACACTATACAGAATTTCATTTTAAAATAAGGTTTCAATGCATGAAACCTAAAGCATTTGTTTTGAATATATTTAATGAATTTGTCTTAATAATTCAAGTTTACATAGCATCTGAATTTGGCATATTGTGACAACACTGTAGCGCCAACTGATATAAAGCAGAAAATACGTTTATTCCTCCACATGAGAAAAACTGATTTTAGGACACAAAAGGGCAACTAATTGATTTTTACTTCTGATTCTAAAAAGTCAGAGAAGGAGAGAAATAGTCAGGGAAGTAATATCTTCTGGAGTTTGTCAGATCAGAGGCCAACTGAAAGACCTGACGACTCAAGCAATATTTCCTGAGTAAGAATTATGTGTTTAGTATAGCCTTCAGCAGAATTGTATTTCTGATACACATCCTTTCTTAAACTTTCAAAAATCTTAGCTTTGACCTTCAAAATAAATGACTGTTGAACAGATTACCACATTCTTGAAAATGGTTTTAATACAAACCTTTTTGATTACTACATTTTCTGAATCTCAAATAGTTTACCAAAAACTATGTAACAAAAATTGAAAATAAAAGCACGAAGTGGAGTTAGTTAGCAAAAGAGATCTTATTCACACTTTGAAAAGCTTTGTTTTCTTATGCTTATGTGGAGATATCTGAAGAAACAGTGAATTGTTCTAGTTAGTTAATTATTTTGCTCCTAGTTAAGAGTTAATCAATTTTTATTAAACGTTTACTTTATACCATGTATGTTATCTTATTTCATTCTCATAAATCTATGGGAAGGAGACTGTCTCCACTTTAAAGATGAAGACACTGAGGTTCAGAGAAGTGAGCAATTGTTTAATGACAAGACGTGAAGGCCAATTTTGACATTAACTCAAAATGTCAAGGTTATTTCTTGAAAATTTAAAATATCAAACACTAATACTACAGTTCAAAATCACACTGTGGATTATCACAAATATGTCTTATTTTGAGCACGTAATAAAGACTTATGCCATGGGTCATGAGATGATGTGTCTTCCTAAAGATCTATCAAATATTGCTAATTCTCAGTCATCTACTAAGCATAGTAGGCATATGAAGGTTTATAAATCGGGACAGCCTGTGTGCATGAGTGTGTGTGTGTTCAGATGAGAAAGAGAGAAACTGGGGGAAGGGGAGAGAGAGTGAGAGCGAGCGAGCGCACACTCTTATGCACATGTGTTCGTGACAATGAAAATCTTAATAGTGAGTGTTAAGTAACAGAATCGTAATATTAGGACAGATCTTACAAGCCATTTAATACATTTCTTTTCAGCAATGCAGAAAACCCTTCAATGTACCGCTGATAGCTGGGTATCCACTTCTTAATTCAGCAGTTGCACTAAAGAGTATACTTCTTCACAAAGCTATCCATTCTATTTTTTTTTTTAACATCTTTATTGGAGTATAATTCCTTTACAATGGTGCGTTAGTTTCCGCTTTATAACAAAGTGAACCAGCTATACATATACATATATTCCCATATCTCCTCCCTCTTGCATCTCCCTTCCACCCTCCCTATCCCACCCCTCTAGATGGTCACAGAGCACAAAGCTGATCTCCCAGTGCTATGCGGCTGCTTCCCAACAGCTATCTATTTTACATTTGGTAGTGTATATATGTCCATGCCACTCTCTCACTTTGTCCCAGCTTGCCCTTCCCCCTCCCCGTGTCCTCAAGTCCATTCTCTACATCTGCGTCTTTATTCCTATCCTGCCCCTAGGTTCTTCAGAACCACTTTTTTTTTTTTTTTTTTTTTAGATTCCATATATATGTGTTAGTATATGGTATTTCTCTTTCTGACTTACTTCACTCTGTATGACAGACTCTAGGTCCATCCACCAATCTACAAATAACTCAATTTCATTTCTTTTTATGGCTAATATTCCATTGTATATATGTGCCACATCTTCTTTATCCATTCATCTGTTGATGGACACTGAGGTCGCTTCCATGTCCTGGCTATTGTAAATAGAGCTGCAGTGAACATTGTGGTACATGACTCTTTTTGAATTATGGTTTGCTCAGGGTATATGCCCAGTAGTGGGATTGCTCAGTCATATGGTAGTTCTATTTTTAGTTTTTTAAGGAACCTCCATACTGTTCTCCATAGTGGCTGTATCAATTTACATTCCCACCAACAGTGCAGGTGGGTTCCCTTTTCTCCACACCCCTTCCAGCATTTATTGTTTGTAGATTTTTGATAAAGGCCATTCTGACTGGTGTGAGGTGATACCTCATTGTAGTTTTGATTTGCATTACTCTAATGATTAGTGATGTTGAGCATCCTTTCATGTGTTTGTTGGCAATCTGTATATCTTCTTTGGAGAAATGTCTATTTAGGTCTTCTGCCCATTTTTGATTGGGTTGTTTGTTTCTTTGATATTGAGCTGCATGAGCTGCTTGTAAACTTTGGGGATTAATCCTTTGTCAGTTACTTCATTTGCAAATATTTTCTCCCATTCTGAGGGTTGTCTTTTCGTCTTGTTTATGGTATCCTTTGCTGTGCAAAAGCTTCTAAGTAGGTCCCATTTGTTTATTTTTGTTTTTATTTCCATTTCTCTAGGAGGTGGGTCAAAAAGCATCTTGCTGTGATTTATGTCATGGAGTGTTCTGCCTATGTTTTCCTCTAAGAGTTTGATAGTGTCTGGCCTTACATTTAGGTCTTTAATCCATTTGGAGTTTATTTTTGTGTACGGTGTTAGGGAGTGTTCTAAATTCATTCTTTGACATGTAGCTGTCCAGTTTTCCCAGCACCACTTATTGAAGAGGCTGTCTTTTCTCCATTGTATATTCTTGCCTCCTTTATCAAAAATAAGGTGACCATATGTGTGTGGGTTTATCTCTGGACTTTCTATCCTGTTCCATTGGTCTATATTTCTCTTTTTGTGCCAGTACCATACTGTCTTGATTACTGTAGCTCTGTAGTATAGTCTGAAATCAGGGAGCCTGATTCCTCCAACTCCATTTTTCTTTCTCAAGATTGCTTTGGCTATTTGGGGTCTTTTGTGTTTTCATACTAATTGTGAAATTTTTTGTTCTAGTTCTGTGAAAAATGCCATTGGTAGTTTGATAGGGATTGCATTGAATCTGTAGATTGCTTTGGGTAGTATAGTCATTTTCACAGTGTTGATTCTTCCAATCCAAGAACATGGTATATCTCTCCATCTGTTTGTATCATCTTTAATTTCTTTCATCAGCGTCTTATAGTTTTCTGCATACAGGTCTTTTGCCTCCTTAGGTAGGTTTATTCCTAGTTATTTTATTCTTTTTGTTGCAGTAGTAAATGGAAGTGTTTCCTTAATTTCTCTTTCAGATTTTTCATTATTAGTGTATAGGAATGCAAGAGATTTCTGTGCATTAATTTTGTATCCTGCTACTTTACCAAATTCATTGATTAGCTCTAGTAGTTTTCCAGTAGCATCTTTAGGATTCTCTATGTATAGTATCATGTCATCTGCAAACAGCGACAGCTTTACTTCTTCTTTTCTGATATGGATTCCTTTTATTACTCTTTCTTCTGTGATTGTTGGGGCTAAAACTTCCCAAACTATGTTGAATAATAGTGGTGAGGGTGGACAGCCTTGTCTTGTTCCTGATCTTAGTGGAAATGGTTTCAGTTTTTCACCATTGAGAACGATGTTGGCTGTGGGTTTGTCATATATGGCCTTCATTATGTTGAGGTAAGTTCCCTCTATGCCTACTTTCTGCAGGGCTTTTATCATAAATGGGTGTTGAATTTTGTTGAAAGCTTTTTCTGCATCTATTGTTAGGATCATATGGTTTTTCTCCTTCAATTTGTTAATATGGTGTATCACATTGATTGATTTGTGTACACTGAAGAATCCTTGCATTCCTGGGATAAACCCCACTTGATCATGGTGTATGATCCTTTTAATGTGCTGTTGGATTCTATTTGCTAGTATTTTGCTGAGGATTTTTGCATCTATGTTCATCAGTGATATTGGCCTGTCGTTTTCTTTCTCTGTGACATCTTTGCCTGGTGTTGGTATCAGAGTGATGGTGGCCTCATAGAATGAGGTTGGGAGTGTTCCTCCCTCTGCTGTATTTTGGAAGAGTTTGAGAAGGATAGGAGTTAGCTCTTCTCTAAATGTTTGATAGAATTCACCTGTGAAGCCATCTGGTCCTGGGCTTTTGTTTGCTGGAAGATTTTTAATCACAGTCTCAATTTCAGTGCTTGTGATTGTTCTGTTTATATTTTCTATTTCTTCCTGGATCAGCCTTGGAAGGTTGTGCTTTTCTAACAACTTGCCCATTTCTTCCAGGTTGTCCATTTTATTGGCATATATTTGCTTGCAGTAATCTCTCATGGTTCTTCATATTTCTGCAGTGTCAGTTGTCACTTCTCCTTTTTCATTTCTAATTCTATTGATCTGAGTCTTCTCCCTTTTTTTTCTTAATGAGTCTGGCTAATGGTTTATCAATTTTCTTATCTTCTCAGAGAACCAGCTTTTAGTTTTATTGATCTTTGCTATTGTTTCCTTCATTTCCTTTTCATTTATTTCTGATCTGATACTTATGATATCTTTCCTTCTGCTAACTTTGGGGTTTTTTTGTTCTTCTTTCTCTAATTGCTTTAGGTGTAAGGTTAGGTTGTTTATTTGAGTTGTTTCTTCTTTCTTGATGTAGGATTCTATTGGTATAAACTTCCTTCTTAGAACTGCTTTAGCTGCATCCCATAGGCTTTGGGTCATCATGTTTCCATTGTCATTTGTGTCTAGGTATTTTTTTATTTCCTCTTTAATTTCTTCAGTGATCTCTTGGTTATTTAGTAGTGTATTGTTTAGCCTCCATGTGGTTGTATTTTTTACAGTTCTTTTCCTGTAATTGATATCTAGTCTCATAGTGGTTGGAAAAGATACTTGATACGATTTCAATTTTCTTAAATTTACCAAGGCTTGATTTGTGACCCAAGATATGATCTATCCTGGAGAACGTTCCATGAGCACTTGAGAAGAAAGTGTATTCTGTTGTTTTTGGATGGAATGTCCTATAAATATTAATTAAGTCCATCTTGTTTAATGTATCATTTAAAGCTTGTGTTCCCTTATTTATTTTCATTTTGAATGATCTGTCCATTGCTGAAAGTGGGGTGTTAAAATCCCCTACTATGATTGTGTTAGTGTCGATTTCCTCTTTTATGGCTGTTAGTATTTGCCTTATGTATTGAGGTGCTCCTATGTTGGGTCCATAAATATTTACAATTGTTATATCTTCTTCTTGGATTGATCCCTTGATCATTATGTAGTGTCCTTCTTTATCTCTTGTAATAGTCTTTATTTTAAAGTCTATTTTGTCTTATATGAGAATTGCTACTCCAGCTTTCTTTTGATTTCCATTTGCCTGGAATATCTTTTTCCATCCCCTCACTTTCAGTCTGTATGTGTCCCTATGTCTGAAGTGGGTCTCTTGTAGACAGCATATAATATGGGTCTTGTTTTTTGTATCCATTCAGCCAGTCTATGTCTTTTGGTTGGAGCATTTAATTCATTTACATTTAAGGTAGTTATCGATATGTATGTTTGTATTACCATTTTCTTAATTATTTTGGGTTTGTTACTGTAGGTCTTTTCCTCCTCTTGTGTTTACTGCCTAGAGAAGTTTCTTTAGCATTTGTTGTAAAGCTGGTTTGGTGGTGCTGAATTCTCTTACCTTTTCTTGTCTTTAAAGGTTTTAATTTCTCCATCAAACCTTAATGAGATCCTTGCTGGGTAGAGTAATCTTGGTTGTAGGTTTTTCCCTTTCATCACTTTAAGTATATCCTGCCACTCCCTTCTGGCCTGCAGAGTGTCCAGTTAAAAATCAGCTGATAACCTTATGGGGATTCCTTTGTGTGTTATTTTTTGTTTTTCCCTTGCTGCTTTTAATATATTTTCTTTGTATTTAATTTTTGATAGTTTGATTAATATGTGTCTTGGTGTGTTTCTCCTTGGATTTATCCTGTATGGGACTTCTCTGTGCTTCCTGGACTTGAATGACTATTTCCTTTCCCATATTAGGGAAGTTTTCAACTATAATCTCTTCAAATATTTTCTCAGTCCCTTTGTTTTTCTCTTCTTCTTCTGGGACCCCTATAATTTGAATGTTGGTGTATTTAATGTTGCCCCAGAGGTCTCTGAGACTGTCCTCAAGTCTTTTCATTCTTTTTTCTTTATTCTGCTCTGTAGTAGTTATTTCCACTATTTTATCTTCCAGGTCACTTGTACTTTCTTCTGCCTCAGTTATTCTGCTATTGATTCCTTCTAGAGAATTTTTAATTTTATTTATTGTATTGTTCATCATTGTTTGCTCTTTAGTTTTTCTAGGTCCTTGTTAAATCTTTCTTCTATTTTTCTCCATTCTATTTCCAAGATTTTGGATCATCTTTAGTATCATTATTCTGAATTCTTTTTCAGGTAGACTGCCTATTTCCTCTTCATTTGTTTGGTCTGGTGGGTTTTTACCTTGCTCCTTCATCTGCTCTGTGTTTCTCTGTCTTCTCATTTTGCTTCACTTACTGTGTTTGGCATCTCCTTTTCACAGGTTCACAGTTTCCGTTGTTTTTGGTGTCTGCCCCCAGTGGCTAAGGTTGGTTCAGTGGGTTGTATAGGCTTCCTGGTGGAGGGGACTGATGCCTGTGTTCTGGTGGATGAGGCTGGATCTTGTCTTCCTGTTGGGCAGGACATGTCCGGTGGTGTTTTTTTGGGGTATCTGTGACCTTATTATGATTTTAGGCAGCCTCTCTGCTAATGGGTGGGGTTGTGTTCCTGTCTTGCTAGTTGTTTGGCATAGGGTGTCCAGCAGTGTAGCTTGATGGTCATTTGAGCGGAGCTGGGTCTTAGCATTGAGATCGAGATCTCTGGGAGAGCTTTTGCCGTTTGATATTACATGGAGCCGGGAGGTCTCTGGTGGACCAATGTCCTGAACTTGGCTCTACCACCTTAGAGTCACAGGCCTGACACCCAGCTGGAGCATGAAGACCCAGTCTGCCACATGGCTCAAAAGAAAAGGAGAAAAAAAGAAATAAATAAAATAAAATAAAATAAAAGTTATTAAAATAAAAAATAAAAAAATTATTAAAAATTAAAAATTAAAAAGTAATAAGAAAAGAAAAAAAAAAAAAAAAGAAGAGAGCAGCCAAAGCAAAAAACAAATCCACCAATGATAACAAGTGCTAAAAACTATACTAAAAAAAAAACAACAACAACAAAAAAATGGACAGACAGAACCCTGGGACAAATGGCAAAAACAAAGCTATACAGACAAAATCACACAAAGAAGCATACATATACACACTCACAAAAAGAGAAAAGGGAAAAAAAGAAAATCTTTTGGGAAGTCTGAGGTCTTCTGCCAGTGTTCAGTAGGTGTTCTGTAGGAGTTGTTCCACATGTAGATGTATTTCTGACGTATTTGTGGGGAGGAAGGTGATATCTATGTCTTACTCTTCCACCATCTTGAATGTCTGTCTCTCCAGCACCTGCTGTATCCTCCTCACATGGCTGAAGGCCCTGTATCTTCCTTCTCCTGCTTAGGGAGGTTGCTTGCCCATTCTCTTTTGAAAATCTTTAACTGATAAAAAGTTCTCATATGGAGTCACTGTTTTCTTCCAATAACTTCCACCTCGTCTTAGTGCTGACCTTTAGTATAAATAGAATTAACTCTTCCACTTTGCTTATCTATCAACCTTTCTTCTTTTTTCTTCTTTCTCTTCTTCCTATCCCTCTTCCTTCCTTTGTTCTTTCTTCATGTCATTTCTTAGTGCTTTTCAGTGTCTCTTTGCTTTATCCTCTCCTTTCTTTTCTTCCCTGTGCTCCTTTCTAGAAAGATGTGTATGTGTGATTTAAAGAAATTATAATCAACATGATGAAATGTGAATTAAGAACAATTATATAATAAATATATAATATAGACCAGAAAGTACAACTCAGAGCAGACTTTTAAGACTATATGATTTTCCCCTTTTCTTTGCTAATGAACCAATGGGTATAACTGCAGAGCAAGAACATGTAATAGTGTTTCTTCTGTGTATGCACAGAAGAAAAACACACTATACTCAATACAGTAATTTTACTTGTGAAATTTTGTAAATGTGATATTTATCATGTGAACTGACATTTTTTGAAACCTGATAACATGCTTCCAAATATTTCTGATCTATATCTTGTTTTGGAAATGTTTATTAGATATACTGTGCTTTAGATAGCATAATATATTCTAATGATATCTGCTCATGATGTGTTTTTTCCTGTAATCAGAGTTTAATGGTAATATATACTGTTATCTACTTTCCCTATGTGGTTAAAACCTGATTATGAGTTTGAGATATACATGTGATACTTACATACAGCAGAATTGGTGCTTTCTTTCTAGTTTCTGTCTCCTTTCTAGATCTGAGAATAACACTGTGATATGTTCAACCATATGACGCCTGTGATAGGATGAATTATGGCCTCCAAATATTTCCACATTGTAATCCCCAGAACCTGTGAATGTTCTTCTCTGGTAAAGGGACTTTGCAGTTTTGATTAAGTTAAGGGTTTTGAGATGAGATTATCCTGGATTATCCAGGTAGGCCCAATATAATCACAAGTATACTCATAAAAGGGAGGTAGGAGGAGACATCTACCCAAGAGAAGGCTGTGAACCAAGGAATGAAGAAGTTGGAAGAGGGAAAGAATGGATCCTTCCTGGAGCCTCCAGCCCTATAAGACTTATTTTGGATTTCTGACATCCAGAACTGTATAATAACAAATATGTGTTGTTTTTGAGACAATAAGTTTGTGGTGATTTGTTACAATAACAATAGGAAACTTAAAACAAACAATTCAACTGATTTATCTTTGAAGACCTTAATTTTGAATACATTTATGAGTCAGTAGAACAAGTGGTAAGTTTTTTAAAAAATATGTTTCTAAAGCAGTGATAAAAAGTCATCTATTTAATTACCTAACTCATTTGATATATTACTTTTAAAAAGCATTCAATTTCTTTCTTTAAAAAACATTTTGGATACTCCGGTCCTACAGATTTTCCTTATTCAATCTACAATGTCAGGGTTCCCTTCTCTACGTTTCTTATTAGAAAAGGGAGAGATTTCCCTCTTTGTGATTGTATTGCCTTAAATTGTAGGTGATACATGACTAATTTTTTTCCCGTTTTTCCTCAGAGTTAATGTTGATCTATTTTTTTAAAATTATTTACCTTTGAATTTCAAGAGTCTTTCCCAAGGAAAAATTAACATTGTGTAACACAAAGCATGCTCAATCTTTCTACTTCTTGCTATGCCAAGATGAAGCTGGCAGGTAGCTTAACAAGATGTTAGTGAAAAATGTGTGGTAATACTTGCAGAGAAGCCTCTCACTACCCACAGTGAAAAATCACTATTAATAATGAGTCAAGATGACACAGCACTATCAGCACGTACATATACAGAGTAAAACCTGAAGCATCATCTTTAAATTGATTTTCAGTATAATCTGTGCCTTTTTAATTTCTATTTTATTAGTCTTATGACTGGCTGATTTAATGTGCTCACTGTTAAGTTTGTCTTTAGGCTGCTGTTTTCAGTGATTAATACCATATACCTCTACTGACTATTACATCATTTCAGAGGCATTTGAGAAACTGTTGATATGACAGATGCTATAAAATGCAGTTTCTTTGACATATAAGGGGGAAAAATGTCCTCAAATTAGACCAGTCTGAGATTCTGTTGACCTTATTATTACCTGTCAAGTTTCAATAAAACGATATATGTTGTGCCAGTATTTTCTAGGAATTTAACATATACTATCCACCAAAATCTCAGAAAGTTGGCATGGC
The DNA here is from genome assembly GCF_028023285.1 of Balaenoptera ricei. Lineage (NCBI taxonomy): Eukaryota > Metazoa > Chordata > Mammalia > Artiodactyla > Balaenopteridae > Balaenoptera > Balaenoptera ricei. The sequence continues at coordinate 116,289,506 of NC_082642.1, forward strand.
CCTATAGAAAAATCAATAATTTGTCCCTTTTCATCTTAACTTCACACAATCTCCCTATTCATAATATTATATTAAAATAAAAAATACTGGTTTTTAGTAATTCTTCTAGGTAAAAGTACTATTATTTGAACTGTAATATTATACAAATTATATATAAAAATTATATAAATAGATTTAAAATATAATATCCTAGTTATATTTGAATATGGTTTGTAACTTCTGGGCCTCAGTCGCTTCATCAAAAACTCTGAATCATGTTCCAGGTATAGGAAAAAATGAACCAACTTAAATATTATCAAAAAAGAGAAAAAAATTATATTAAAATAACCAGGAAAGTCATCTATAAGTAAATGACTAAAATCATTTTAACATATATTGTGGAAAGGAAGCAGCTAAGTGATAAAGCTTGCAAAAATATAAATTTTAAAATAATGTAATGAATAAAGTTTTACATACAAATTTTATTGCTGTACTTAAAAAAAATTCAGACTCTTAAAAGAAATCCATACAATAGATTTCAATCAAGCTGCTTAAAAAATGATGTAGACATACAGGCATGGGGAAATAAGTATAATATTTAAAGTGACAAAACAACATGCAAAATGACATGCCTGTCATGATTCAAAACATTTTAAAAATAGCAAATGCCCCCGAACTGTATGACTAAATTTTGTGTCTATTTTATAACTAAATTGTGTATCTATCAAGACCATTTTGGAAGATTTGGAATGGATCATGAAGGAGATAATGACCAGTTCCTCTCCAAATCTTAATTCAGCAGCATTAAAAAAGGTCATTCAGTGGTGCACCCACCACGAGGATGACCCTTCTCCTGAGGATGATGAGAACAAAGAAAAACAAAGAGATGATATCCCTGTCTGGGAAGAAGGATTCCTGAAAGTTTCCCAAGGAACACTCTTTGAACTTACTCTGGCTGCAAACTATTTAAACATCAAAGGTTTGCTTGATATTACATGCAAGACTGTTGCCAATATGATCAAGGGGGAAAACTCATGAGGAGATTCTCAAGACCTTCAATATCAAAAGTGACTTTACTGAAGAAGAGGAAGCCCAGGTAGGCAAAGAAAACCAATGGTAAGAAAAGAAGTGGAATGTTGTGCCTGACACTGTAACAGTGAAAGGCTTTTTCCAAATACTATTTGCACTACTCTGTTTATAGTTGTTAATATTAGACAAACAGTAGACAGATGCAACAGCGAATCAACTGTATTTGCAGGATATTGTCCTCATTGAACCTGTTGTTTCAGTACAGATTCCAAACTTCTGGCTGAGTTTCTTCTAGTGTGATCAAAAGTTTCTCTTTTCTTTGCTCTGAAAAAAACTGAACTGTGGGTTCTCTAAAAAAACAAAACAAATATATATATGTGTGTATATATATACACATATATATGTATATATAAAAACTATAATAGCATTAAATTACTAATAGCTGTTTACCATTACCATGCTGGCCTAGGAAAGCTAGATGTTAAAAGAGCAAAACAGACATAAATCTAATCATTGTCTGATAGTTACTGATTTTTAAATTACATTAACTAATTATTACATTATCCATAATTTTTAAAACTGATTTAAAAGGAATATGATTTTATTTCAAAGATCCTAACTAATCTTAGCCTTAGCTCATTATTCTGAAGATTGTTTTCAAAAATATAATTCAAAATTTTAATAAATTTCAAAGAGTTGAACCTAAATATTAATATATTTATAAGCTATGACTATGAAGTGATACATGTGACTTATGGAGGTATCATCAAATTTTAGTTGCCCTGTATTTCCGTCATCCTTGAATTTAAAGGAGGATACAAAATTGCAGAGAAAGCTAGCTGGAAGATGACTGGCTTCAAAAGTATTTTAAATGAAGAAGTTTTATGAAAATTAGTGTCATAAGTGTTATGGATTTGCTTATTAGATGTCTCAAGAAGGAAAAATAAAGACGCTTTTCTATGCTGTTGGACCCCTAAGGTGCATAAACAGACCAGAAATTCTTCACTCACATTTTAGGGCTGTGAAACAACCCATGGATAACCTTGGGAATTTTAGAAGAGAGATTCTCATATAAGGACTTCTATTCATCTTATAAGATAAAATAGAGCAATTACCTTTTTTCCCTTAAGATAGAAACACAGACTAGCTTAAGACTTCTTTGATCTCTTCAAATGGAATTGATTTTGATGTCTGAACTCCTAAAACATTTATTGTCTATTCCACATGACATCTAGCATTGACTGCCTTTATCTTAAGCTCTTGCTATTCTATTCCTCTTTATAGAATAAATAATAATATACTGTAGTTCACTTTTCAACTTCTCATGCTCTTTCACATATATTAAATCACCTGAAATACACTGTAACTTTGTAAGTACACTATTCTCATTTTAAAGTTGAGGAAATAGGATCAGACGGTAAATAACTTACAATTACATAAGAGATAAGGAGCAGACTCCAGACTAAGTCCAGCATTTACTGACTGTACTTTAGGAACTGTGTCACAGTTCAAGATCTGAAGCTCCCATAGGACCTAGTACAGTGCCACACAAACACATTAGGTACCTTGCATGTGAGTATCTCTTTTATTCAGAACTTGTTTAAATCTTGTTTCAAGGCTTCAGACAATTGTCCTGCCCTCTGAGGTTCTGTTCTATAAATCCTTTAAGGCACCATGTGAACACTATCTAATTAATTTACATACTCCATGCATATAATCATCATTTTATGAGAGTAGAATTAATGTAAGAAAATAATAATAACATATAATAATATAATATTACCAGAAAATAAGGAAAGATTATTGCAAAGTGATAAGAGTTTGAACATATGGTGATGATGAAAATGGACATTATGCCATAATTTGATTGTATAATATTAAAATCCATCTTGGGTTCGTTTCTTTTCAATATTTTCCATTATTGAACTGTCTCAATTGAAAATGCATTTGGACTGAGAAATAAAAGCAAAACCCAAAATATTCTGAGTTATTTGATTATCGATTTTGAGTGCTCCCAATATCAACTGCCTTTTCACTAATTCCAAACCCATTTTCATCATCCTGATACCTGTTCCAACCCCTAAGCTGAACTCTCACTTCCCCTTGCCACAGTTTAATATCTCTTGATCAGTAAAAGTCTGCTGGATTCGATAATTTTATAGGTTGTAACGCTAAGATTCTATATGTTTTTTATGTAATCTAGCTGTACAATGTTTAAAAAGCTGTGCTTTGGGGTTTTTTCTCTTACTTTTTGGAAGTGAAAGTTATCTTCACAATTTTATATAAGTATATATTTGTTGTAGGGAAGCAAAACTTGCCACCACCTAATGTGTCTCTTTGGCATGAGGATTAATTTAGGTTGGTTATTAATTTTTTAATTGAAGTATAGTTGATTTAAAAACAAGCAACCTGATTAAAGAACAGGCAGAAGACTTGGATACACTAATATATTAGTCTCGATATTTTTACACATTATACTCTATTTAATGTTATTACAAAATAATGTCTGTATTTCCCTCTGCTGTACAATATATCCTTGTTGCCTATTTATTTTATACATAGTAGTTTTTAATCTCTTAACCCCATATGCTTATGTTGTCGTTCATCCCACTCTTTCTCCCCACTGGTAACCATTAGTTTGTTCTCTGTATCTGTGAGTCAGTTTCTGTTTTGTTATCAGGACGAAAATATTGCCTGCCATATCAGTAAACAAACTATGTTGCAGCCATCAAGCCATTACATTACAGTTGCCTGGAAGGTGAGCCCTGAGGGAACTCAGGATGGAGACAAATGGGCTGCCCACTGCCAAGCCCTTCTAGCAGTCAGCCACTGCAGCCACCCTGACAGAGAGGCTGAGGAAGCTCAGAATACGAGCCCCAGAGAACTGAGGTGCATATCAAAGGAATGATTTCAGTGAGCCCAGACTCTTATATCTTCCCATACATAGAAAAGCAATTCCTTAACTTGAGAAACCTGGTTTTCTCTTATTAACAGTAGTCTTTGGATGTTCTGACTACCTGATTTAGTTGCAAAAACTCCTACATATCCTGGCTTCTCCCCTTCCTCTTCCGAGCAGTCTCTCAGCGCTATTTGAGATGCTGTCTCCTGGGCTTGAAGTCTTAAGAGTATCTGCCGAATAAAACATAATTCTCAACTTTTAGGTTGTCCTTTTTTTTTTTCAGTCAACAGTTATATACATTCATTCATTTGTGTTTTTAATTTTTTTAGATTCCACATATAAGTGATAACAAAGAGTATTTGTCTTTGTCTGATTTATCTCACTAGAGAGCTCAGAAATTAACCCATGTGTCTATGGTCAATTAATCTATGACAAAGGAGGCAAGAATATACAATGAAGAAAAAAGAATGGTGCTGAGAAAGCTGGACAGTTACAAGTAAAAGAATGAGATGAGAACATTTCCTCACACCATATACAAAAATAAACTCATAATAGATTGAGGCCCTAAATGTAAGACCTGAAACCATACAAATCCCAGAAAAGAACATAGGCAGAACACTCTTTTACATAAATCGTAGCAATAGTTCTTTTGGATCTGTGTCCTAAGGCAAAAGAAATAAAAGCAAAAATAAACAAACAGGACCTAATTTAACTTAAAATCTTTTACAACACAAAGGAAATCATTGACAAAATGAAAAGACAACCTACTAAATGGGAGAAAATATTTGCAAATGATACCATTGATAAAGGGTTAATATCTAAAATATATAAACAGCTCATACAACTCAATATCAAAAAAACAAACAATCTGATTAAAGAATGGGCAGTAGAAGTGAATAGACATTTTTCCAAAGAAGACATACGGATAGGTAACAGGCACATGAAAATATGCTCAACATCGCTAATTATTAGAGAAATGTAAATCAAAACCAAAATGAGAAATCACCTCACACCTGTCAGAATGGCTAACATTAAAAAGAACACAAATAACAAATGTTGGCGAGGATGTGGAAAAAAGGGAACTCCTATACACTGTTGGGGGGGGGGGGAGGTAAATTGGTGCAGCCCCTGTGGAAAACAGTGTGGAGGTTCCTCAAAAAACTGAAAATAGAACTACCATATGATCCAGCAATTCCACTCCTGGGTATATATCCAAAAAAATCTAAAACGCTAAGTTGAAAAGATACATGTGCCCCAATGTTTATAGTAGCATTATTTACAATAAAGGAAGTAACCCCAAGATATGGAAGTAACCCAAGTGTCCATCAACAGATGAATGGATAAAGAACATGTGATACACACACACACACACACACACACACACACACTATTACTTAGCCATAAAAAAGAATGAAATTCTGTTATTTGCAGCAACATGGATAGACCTAGACGGTATCATGCTTAGTGAAATAGCCTGATTATTTTTAAGAAACAGAAGACTCAGGAAGCCTTTCTTTTTATGTCTCCCTTAGCTGTCTAAAGAATTTAGGTAAAGGGTCTATTCCCTGAATAAGAGATATCACCAGAGATGTCTGTAAAGAATATGGGCTAGATGTGGTAGGACAACCTTGTCAGCCCTGTCAGAATTCACTTTGTGTCCCATTGTCTCTGCGTGGCTCAGCAAACATATGCTTTTCCATTTCCATGTGAATTACCTTTCTCCCTTTCGAAGTCCCAAATCACTACCCCAGCATACTCTTTTGTATTTAGCTGACAATGGCATTTAAAGCAAAGGTTTCAACCATGTTTTGGTGAGTTACTCAGTTTTCCTGGGTTTCTCTCATATATACATGTTACTAAACTTTTGTTTGATTTTCTCTTGTCAATTTGTCTCAGGTCAATTTAATTCTCAGATCAGCCAGAATAACCTAGAAGGGAGAAGAAAGTTTCTTCCTTACCAATAGTATGTGTGTGTGTGCATTTATAGAAAATATACAAAGGGAGAAATCACTCATGCTGCTGGCCACTCAGAGGGAATGTTGAAGGATCCTGTCACACAGATTCAAGAGGATGCAAGTGTATTCCTGCCAATTCACCTGAAACAGGACGTAACACTGCTTTTGTTCTCTCATTAAAGAAATAATGCAATGCAACAGTAGATTTATTGGCATGGTTTCTGGTTCAAGCCAAGAGGAATAAATCTTGATTCTTCCTTGATAGAGGTAGTCTTTGCATAGGACAAGTAGCCAGGTGCTACCACAGCTGCCTTGAAACATTCATGTATTCCTGAGGATATGGGTGATTTTGTTCTTATCATTGATCAAATAGCAGAATAAATAACTTATGTAAAATAACACCTGGCTGAGCCCTGTGTTTTGCTCTCATTTTCTCTAGTTAGTAATTGTTGTTTACAAATCATGACTGCACGCGGAAAAAAAAACTAGTGTTTTCTCACATTGGCTGCTAGCTCATAATTTCTACTTCATGTTCTCACAGTAGCTTCAAAGGTATTTAGTGCATATGTTACACTTTTTCCCACTGATTTTTGTGATTACTTTGTTAACGAGCCAAATGGCATTGCTCCATATTTATTGCAAAAGTTAATAGGATTACAAAGATTTTCAAAACTAAAAATGATCTAAGTATTATTATTCACTATGAATAATGCGAATCTTTTAGTCACATTTTTGTATTTCATTTAAAATGCAACATGATGTGCTAAATAATTGTGGGGCTTTTTTCTAAATTCTGTTTCTAGGGGAAAAAGTATGTGGATAAAACAATTATTTTAGCCTATTCATTTGTAAGGTGAGTTTATGCAACCAAGTAGTATTTGTTTTCTTAACATTAACTTATAATTGTACAGTATACACGAAAAATGCATAAAATTTAATATTAATTTTAAAAACTAAAATTGGAATTTAGCAACACAATTTCTGAATAGTCAAATTATATTAGGTTAGTGTAAGCAAAGTGATTGATAGGTAAACAAGGAAATCTATCTGACATTGTAATGATGGCATTTTAGTGGGTACATGCTATCATGGCCATATCAATGGTTTACAGCCAGCGCTCTTCAATCTGGATAATGCCTATGCTGTAAAATTTTTAAGTATTTTGAGTGTCACCCTGAATATATGTACTTCTGTCCTTAATAATTTTAGAATTATGCCATTTATTGTAATTCTTATCATGGTTTTCTGACTTGACTTAAGAGATCAATTTCAATTAATGGGCAGAGTTTTCTTTTTTTTTACTACATACACATTAATTTGTCTTTGATTTGAATCTGCAGCCTTTAGTTGCATAATTCTGCCTGGTTCTTAAGGAAACCAAATCTTTGTTCAAAGAGAAGTGGCCTATCAGGCTGAAAATTAGCCCACATCATAAATTCACTAAGAAATGACCTCTGCTTGCAGGACATTTTTTTCCCCAGATACCCACAATGATGTTTCCTTGCCTGCAGCTGTGCTTCAGAAAAACCTGAGAATAATTTGCTCAGATGACTTTCCTAACCTCAGTCACTATCTTCCCACATTTGGGTTGTTCTACTGCCTTCTACACTTTATATATATCATTGTCCATTTGAGTTTTTCTGTTTTCTGTTTTTTTTGGCTCTGTCGTGTCTTTGTTGCTGCAAGCGGGCTTTCTCTAGTTGTGGCTAGCGGGCTTCGTTGCGGTGCCCGGGCTTCTCATTGCGGCGGCTTCTCTTGTTGCGGAGCACGGGCTCTAGGCACGCAGGCTTCAGTAGTTGTGGCTTGTGGGCTCTAGGGCGCAGGCTCAGTAGTTGTGGTGAATGGGCTTAGTTGCTCCGCGGCATGTGGGATCTTCCCAGACCAGAGATCGAATCCGTGTCCCCTGCATTGGCAGGCGGACTCAACCACTGTGCCACCAGGGAAGTCCTCCGTTTGAGTTTTGAAGGGATCCAGAATGTACACTATAAAGTTTTTTTTTTTTGAACTTCTAAACTCTACTTATCTGTTTAAAAGCTAAGCCTCCCAAAAGAATTCAACTGTCATAAATCCCCTCCTCAGGAGTTTTGCAACCAGGGAGGACTGACTCCTATCACCAGAAAGGAGAATTTAGCACCAGGACAAGAAATCACCTAAACAGACGTTGTCACAAAACTACTGTATCTGCCATCTATTTTTCTAAGGGCCCATTTATCTTTTCGACATTTGTTTTCCCATAAGTGCTCTTATTCCCCTCCCCTTCCCCTGTCAAGATGTGTTATAAGTCCCCAGTTCTAACCATCTCCTTGAGTCATGTTTTTCTGTGAACTCCTATGTATGTACATAAATAAAAATCTGTCTTTTCTGTTGATAATCTGTCTTTTGTCAATTTAATTTGTAGGTTCCCAAACAATAAAAAAAGAGGGTAGAGAAAACTTTTTTCTACCCTGACAGTTTCAATGCAATGGGAATGGCTTCAATGCTAGTAGTATGACTGTGGATGGTACTGTCGTCTTAGATGTCTTCATGAGAGAGCCTGACTGAACTGCTTATACATATCAATGTGCCATTTTATGATAATGTATAAGAGAAGTTTAGATAAAGTGATATTTGTAAGGAATTAGAGGGAACTCCATTAGGGCACAACAGTTTAGGGAGCAAATATTTGTAGATAGTGGATCTTTGAAATAAACCTGGTCTAAATTTGTTTCCTCTTTTCTTTCCTTATGGTTAGTCCCTTTGGGGTTTTTTCCACTTCGGTGTGTACTGTCTTTTATTATAGACTCTTGTATAATGCCTTTTTGTGATAGGAATACATTTAAACAGCTAGAGCTAGAATTATTAGGATATAGGCAATCTTGATATGCATCTAATGTAGGAATTTTGGAAGAAAGTCTATGGCATCACAACCATATTGGTAGTGACTCAGTCCAGATGTGACTTTTTAAGCACTTATGTCGTGTCCACATAAAGTAAAGATAATCATATAAGAGCCTTGAATATAATCCTGAAAATCCCTCTTGACCGCTTGTATAATGGCCTCCACATAAAGAGATGCCAATTCTTAATGATGATGTAAGAGGTAATGCTAGATTTTGAGGAGGTTGAGAAATATATGGTGTGCTGCAGCCAGCCTTTGTCAGCTTTTCAGAACCTATTGTGCCTATCTTTTCACTACAACATTCAAACTCTGTAAATCAGTCTTTTAAAAAAACTTTCTTTCCTTTTTGGCTTGGAGATCCAGTTTTTAAACATCAGCACATCACTGATCATTACTCACTATTTATCAAACTTAGGGTGGTTGTAACTTTGGTCTTCAAGATGTTGATAGGTGTACCATGAAGGAGATATATCTTCAAATAAGTTTGGAAAATGCTAGATTAAACAAAGTTACTGTAAATATCCAAAAAAGAGGCAAAGGTATTATATTTCTCTTATTTCATACTATGTAAAATGAAAACCTTTTACTGGCACTATGTTCATAAAATATCAGAATGCTAGAACACTACTTTTGGAAACAGTGTTAGCCTAAACTTTGGAAACTTTATTCTGTTGACTCCGGCTCAAGAGTTTGTATTGACTATGGCCATGTTCCTGGCATATAAGTGTCAGAAAGACTGTCAAGTATCTTAAGCTTCTGAAGCAAGCCTAGGTTTCCTCTTCACTGAGATATGCTAGTAGCCACTGGGAGCCTGAAGCTACAAATGAGTGGAGATGGAGGGAGGATCAGGAGAGTCCCAGCACAGGCTCTCATGAGAAGTGGCGGTATAGTGCTATGATTAAGCACTTGGGCTTTGGTGCCAGGGTGCTTGGTTTTGAATCCCAGCTCTGCTACTCACTGGTCATGTGACTGTGATCAATTTACTTAACTTCTCTGTTTCCTCAGTTTTTTCTTCCAAAAAGTAGAAATAATAATATCCATCACTGAGGGTTATTGTGAAGATTAAATATATTGTTTCATTTAAAGCATTTAAAATTAATTCCTGGTCTCGGAGAGAAGATGGCGGAAGAGTAAGACGCGGAGATCACCTTCCTTCCCACAGATACAGTAGAAATACTTCTACACGTGGAACTGCTCCTACAGAACACCCACTGAACGCTGGCAGAAAACGTCAGACCTCCCAAAAGGCAAGAAACTCCCCCCGTACTTGGGTAGGGCAAAAGAAAAAAGAAATAACAGAGACAAAAGAATAGGGACGGCACCTGCACCAGTGGGAGGGAGCTGTGAAGGAGGAAAGATTTCCACGTACTAGGAGCCCCTTCACGGGCAGAGACTGCGGGTGGCAGAGGGGGGAAGCTTCAGAGCCACGGAGGAGAGCGCAGCCACAGGGGTGCGAAGGGCAAAGCGGAGAGACTCCCGCACGGAGGATCGGCGCTGACCAGCACTCACCAGCCCGAGAGGCTTGTCTGCTCAGCCGCCGGGGCGGGCGGGGGCTGGGAGCTGAGGCTCGGGCTTCGGTCGGATCCCAGGGAGAGGACTGGGGTTGGCGGCGTGAACACAGCCTGAAGGGGTTAGCGCACCACAGCTAGCCGGGAGGGAGTCCGGGAAAAAGTCTGCAGCTGCCAAAGAGGCAAGAGACTTTTTCTTGCCTCTTTGTTTCGTGGCGCGCAAGGAGAGGGGATTCAGAGCGCCGCCTAAACGAACTCCAGAGACTGGCGCGAGCCGCGGCTAACAGCGCAGAATCCAGAGACAGGCGCGAGCCGCGGCTATCAGCGCGGACCCCAGAGACGGGCGTGAGACGCTGGGGCTGCTGCTGCCGCCTCCAAGAAGCCTGTGTGCGAGCACAGGTCACTCTCCACACCGCCCCTCCCGGGAGCCCGTGCAGCCCGCCAATGCCAGGGTCCCGTGATCCAGGGAGAACTTCCCCGGGAGAACGCACTGCGCGCCTCAGGCTGCTGCAACATCACGCCGGCCTCTGACGCCGCAGGCTCGCCCCGCCTCCTCTGTACCCCTCCCTCCCCGCGGCCTGGGTGAGCCAGAGCCCCCGAAGCAGCTGCTCCTTTAACCCCATCCTGTCTGGGCGGGGAACAGACGCCCTCAGGCGACCTACACGCAGAGGCGGGTCCAAATCCAAAGCTGATCCCCAGGAGCTGTGCGAACAGAGACGAGGAGGGGAAATCTCTCCCAGCAGCCTCAGAAGCAGCGGATTAAAACTCCACAAACAACTTGATGTGCCTGCATCTGTTGAATACCAGAATAGACGACGAATCATCCCAAATTCAGGAGGTGGACTTTGGGAGCAGGATATATTAATTTTTCCCCTTTTCCTTTTTTTTTTGTGAGTGTATATGTATATGCTTCTGGGGGAGATTTTGTCTGTATAGCTTTGCTTTATAATAGCTTTATTTTACTTCACTATATTATAGCCTCTTTCTTTCTTTCTTTCTATTTCTTTCTCCCTTTTACTCTGAGCCGTGTGGACGAAAGGCTCTTGGTGCTTCAGCCAGGCATCAGGGCCGTACCTCGGAGGTGGGAGAGCCAACTTCAGGACACTGGTCCACAAGAGACCTCCCAGCTCCACGTAATACCAAACGGCAAAAATCTCTCAGAGATCTCCATCTCAACATCAAGACCCAGCATCACTCAATGACCAGCAAGCTACAGTGCTGAACACCCTATGCCAAACAACTAGCAAGACAGGAACACAGCCCCATCCATCAGCAGAGAGGCTGCCTAAAATCATAATAAGGCCACAGACACCCCAAAATACACCACCAGACGTGGACATGCCCACCAGAAAGACAAGATCCAGCCTCATCCACCAGAGCTCAGGCACTAGTTCCCTCCACCAGGAAGCCTACACAACCCACTGAACCAACCTTAGCCACTGGGGACAGATACCAAAAACAACGGGAACTACGAACCTGCAACCTGTGATAAGGAGACCCCAAACACAGTAAGATAAGCAAAATGAGACGACAGAAAAACACACAGCAGATGAAGGAGCAAGGTCAAAATACACTAGACTTAACAAATGAAGAGGAAATAGGTAGTCTACCTGAAAAAGAATTCAGAATAATGATAGTAAGGATGATCCAAAATCTGGGAAATAGAATAGACAAAATGCAAGAAACATTTAACAAGGACGTAGAAGAACTAAAGAGGAACCAAGCAATGATGAAAAACACAATAAATGAAATTAAAAATACTCTAGATGGGATCAATAGCAGAATAACTGAGGCAGAAGAAAGGATAAGTGACCTGGAAGATAAAATGGTGGAAATAACTACTGCAGAGCAGGATAAAGAAAAAAGAATGAAAAGAACTGAGGACAGTCTCAGAGACCTCTGGGACAACATTAAACGCACCAACATTCGAATTATAGGGGTCCCAGAAGAAGAAGAGAAAAAGAAAGGGACTGAGAAAATATTTGAAGAGATTATAGTTGAAAACTTCCCTAATATGGGAAAGGAGATAGTTAATCAAGTCCTGGAAGCACAGAGAGTCCCATACAGGATAAACCCAAGGAGAAACACGCCAAGACACATATTAATCAAACTGTCAAAAATTAAATATAAGGAAAACATATTAAAGGCAGCAAGGGAAAAACAACAAATAACACACAAGGGAATCCCCATAAGGTTAACATCTGATCTTTCAGCAGAAACTCTGCAAGACAGAAGGGAGTGGCAGGATATACTTAAAGTGATGAAGGAGAAAAACCTACAACCAAGATTACTCTACCCAGCAAGGATCTCATTCAGATGTGATGGAGAAATTAAAACCTTTACAGACAAGCAAAAGCTGAGAGAGTTCAGCACCACCAAACCAGCTTTACAACAAATGCTAAAGGAACTTCTCTAGGCAAGAAACACAAGAGAAGGAAAACACCTACAATAACAAACCCAAAATATTTAAAAAAATGGGAATAGGAACATACATATCGATAATTACCTTGAATGTAAATGGATTAAATGCTCCCACCAAAAGACACAGGCTGGCTGAATGGATACAAAAACAAGACCCATATATATGCTGTCTACAAGAGACCCACTTCAGACCTAGAGACACATACAGACTGAAAGTGAGGGGATGGAAAAAGATATTCCATGCAAATGGAAATCAAAAGAAAGCTGGAGTAGCAATTCTCATATCAGACAAAATAGACTTTAAAATAAAGACTATTACAAGAGACAAAGAAGGACACTATATAATGATCAAGGGATCGATCCAAGAGGAAGGTATAACAATTGTAAATATTTATGCACCCAACATAGGAGCACCTCAATACATAAGGCAAATACTAACAGCCATAAAAGGGGAAATCGACAGCAACACAATCATAGTAGGGGACTTTAACACCCCACTTTCACCAATGGACAGATCATCCAAAATGAAAATAAATAAGGAAACACAAGCTTTAAATGATACATTAGACAAGATGGATTTAATTGATATTTATAGGACATTCCACCCAAATACAACAGAATACACATTTTTCTCAAGTGCTCATGGAACATTCTCCAGGATAGATCATATCTTGGTTCACAAATCAAGCCTTGGTAAATTTAAGAAAATTGAAATAGTATCAAGTATCTTTTCCGACCACAACGCTATGAGACTAGATATCAATTACAGGAAAAGATCTGTAAAAAATACAAACACATGGAGGCTACACAATACACTACTTAATAACGAAGTGATCACTGAAGAAATCAAAGGGGAAATCAAAAAATACCTAGAAACAAATGACAATGGAGATACGACGACCCAAAACCTATGGGACACAGCAAAAGCAGTGCTAAGAGGGAAGTTTATAGCAATACAAGCCTACCTCAAGAAACAGGAAACATCTCGAATAAACAACCTAACCTTGCACCTAAAGCAATTAGAGAAAGAAGAACAAAAAAACCCCAAAGCTAGCAGAAGGAAAGAAATTATAAAGATCAGGTCAGAAATAAATGAAAAAGAAATGAAGGCAACAATAGCAAAAATCAATGAAACTAAAAGCTGGTTCTTTGAGAAGATAAACAAAATTGATAAACTATTAGCCAGACTCCTCAAGAGAAAAAGGGAGAAGACTCAAATCAATAGAATTAGAAATGAAAAAGGAGAAGTAACCACTGACACTGCAGAAATACAAAAGATCATGAGAGATTACTACAAGCAACTCTATGCCAATAAAATGGACAACCTGGAAGAAATGGACAGATTCTTAGAAATGCACAAACTGCCGAGATTGAACCAGGAAGAAAAATGAAACAGAAATATGAACAGACCAATCACAAGCACTGAAATTGAAACTGTGATTAAAAACCTTCCAACAAACAAAAGCCCAGGACCAGATGGCTTCACAGGTGAATTCTATCAAACATTTAGAGAAGATCTAACGCCTATCCTTCTCAAACTCTTCCAAAATATTGCAGAGGGAGGAACACTCCCAAACTCATTCTACGAGGCCACCATCACCCTGATACCAAAACCAGACAAAGATGTCACAAAGAAAGAAAACTACAGGCCAATATCACTGATGAACATAGATGCAAAAATCCTCAACAAAATACTAGCAAACAGAATCCAACAGCACATTAAAAGGATCATACACCATGACCAAGTGGGGTTTATCCCAGGAATGCAAGGATTCTTCAATATACGCAAATCAATCAATGTGATACACCATATTAACAAATTGAAGGAGAAAAACCATATGATCATCTTAATAGATGCAGAGAAAGCTTTCGACAAAATTCAACACCCATTTATGATAAAAGCCCTGCAGAAACTAGGCATAGAGGGAACTTTCCTCAACATAATAAAGGCCATATATGATAAACCCACAGCCAACATTGTCCTCAATGGTGAAAAACTGAAACCATTTCCACTAAGATCAGGAACAAGACAAGGTTGCCCACTCTCACCACTATTATTCAACATAGTTTTGGAAGTTTTAGCCACAGCAATCAGAGAAGAAAAAGAAATAAAAGGAATCCAAATCGGAAAAGAAGAAGTAAAGCTGTCACTGTTTGCAGATGACATGATACTCTACATAGAGAATCCTAAAGATGCTACCAGAAAACTCCTAGAGCTAATCAATGAATTTGGTAAAGTAGCAGGATACAAAATTAATGCACAGAAATCTCTTGCATTTCTATACACTAATGATGAAAAATCTGAAAGTGAAATTAAGAAAACACTCCCGTTTACCATTGCAACAAAAAGAATAAAATATCTAGGAATAAACCTACCTAAGGAGACAAAAGACCTGTATGCAGAAAATTATAAGACACTGATGAAAGAAATTAAAGATGATACAAATAGATGGAGAGATATACCATGTTCCTGGATTGGAAGAATCAACATTATGAAAATGACTCTACTACCCAAAGCAATCTACAGATTCAATGCAATTCCTATCAAACTACCACTGACATTTTTCACAGAACTAGAACAAAAAATTTCACAATTTGTATGGAAACACAGAAGACCCCGAATAGCCAAAGCAATCTTGAGAACGAAAAATGGAGCTGGGGGAATCAGGCTCCCTGACTTCAGACTATATTACAAAGCTTCAGTAATCAAGACAGTTTGGTACTGGCACAAAAACAGAAATATAGATCAATGGAACAGGATAGAAAGCCCAGAGATAAACCCACACACATATGGTCACCTTATCTTTGATAAAGGAGGCAAGCATATACAGTGGAGAAAAGACAGCCTCTTCAATAAGTGGTGCTGGGAAAATTGGACAGATACATGTAAAAGTATGAAATTAGAACACTCCCTGACACCATGCACAAAAATAAACTCAAAATGGATTAAAGACCTAAGTGTAAGGCCAGACACTATCAAACTCTTAGAGGAAAACATAGGCAGAACACTCTATGACATACATCACAGCAAGATTCTTTTTGACCCAGCTCCCAGAGAAATGGAAATAAGAACACAAATAAACAAATGGGACCTAATGAAACTTAAAAGCTTTTGCACAGCAAAGGAAACCATAAACAAGACCAGAAGACAACCATCAGAATGGGAGAAAATATTTGCAAATGAAGCAACTGACAAAGGATTAATCTCCAAGATTTACAAGCAGCTCATGCAGCTCAATAACAAAAAAACGAACAACCCAATCCAAAAATGGGCAGAAGACCTAAATAGACATTTCTCCAAAGAAGATATACAGATGGCCTACAGACACATGAAAGAATGCTCAACATCATTAATCATTAGAGAAATGCAAATCAAAACTACAATGAGATATCATCTCACACCGGTCAGAATGGCCATCATCAAAAAATCTAGAAACAATAAATGCTGGAGAGGGTGTGGAGGAAAGGGAACACTCTTGCACTGTTGGTGGGAATGTAAATTGATACAGCCACTATGGAGAACAGTATGGAGGTTCCTTAAAAAACTACAAATAGAACTACCATACGACCCAGCAATCCCACTACTGGGCATATACCCTGAGAAAACCATAGGTCAAAAAGTGTCATGTACCACAATGTTCATTGCAGCTCTATTTACAATAGCCAGGACCTGGAAGCAACCTAAATGTCCATCGACAGACGAATGGATAAAGAAGATGTGGCACATATATACAATGGAATATTACTCAGCCATAAAATGAAATGAAATGGAGGTATTTGTAATGAGGTGGATGGAGTTAGAGTCTGTCATACAGAGTGAAGTAAGTCAGAAAGAGAAAAACAAATACAGTATGCTAACACATATATACGGAATCTAAGGAAAAAAAAAAAAAAAAAAGGCCATGAAGAACCTAGTGGCAAGACGGGAATAAAGACACAGACCTACTAGAGAATGGACTTGAGGATATGGGGAGGGGGTGGGGTGAGATGTGACAGGGTAAGAGAGTGTCATGGACATATATACACTACCAAATGTAAAATAGATAGCTAGTGGGAAGCAGCCGCATAGCACAGGGAGATCAGCTCGGTGCTTTGTGACCACCTAGAGGGGTGGGATGGGGAGGGTGGGAGGGAGGGAGATGCAAGAGGGAAGAGAAATGGGAACATATTGTATATGTATAACTGATTCACTTTGTTATAAAGCAGAAGCTAACACACTATTGTAAGGCAATTATACTTCAATAAAGATGTTTAAAAAAAAAAAAATTAATTCCTGACACATTGCAAGCACTCAAAATTATTGGCTACTGTTATTGTCGTGAACAAAAGACAACATTGAACAAACATTGTTATTGGCATAAAAAAGGCATTTCACTAATAAAAATGTTATAGAAGATTTTGCAATAGTCAATATCACAAATCCAGGAAAACCTTTCATATCCCACATGCTAAAAAGCCATGAAGAAAACAATTTGTTTCTTCATGTATGAAAGAATTTTGGCAAATATTTCCCAGAGGATATTTATTAAATTTGAATATCTTTGGTAAATGCTAGGTTGGGAATAATTTTCCAGAAGATTATATGTTTAGGATTTTAATAAATGTTGCACAGGAAAAGAATTTTGTACTTAAGTACATTTTTGGGAACACTAGATGGGGAAAAAAAAGCCAAATAAGTTTTCTTATTGAAGGAATTATCAAAGCTTTTAATGTGTTATTCTGCTGTAAGTAGTGAAGAAGGTCATATAGCATGCACATTTCCTAACTCAACTGACCAAGGAAACACTTTTTGAAAAGCATGTCCCAGGATGAATCCTCTGTAGAAATATTTTGGGGACTGCTAATCTAGAAGATAAGTCCAGGAAATTCAAACATTTATTCAAATGTATATACTTTCTTGGAATCCTCCAGGTCCTGTTATTTGCACGCCAGTGAACATATATAAATCTCGTGTAACCTACTGGCACTTGATTAGTTAAAAACATGCCAATATGCTAGAATCTAATTTTCAGGGCATGCATTTTCAATGAACAATTTCAATAATATGAACTTGGCACTTTACTTGTTTTAATTCTGCAAGTATATGTTAACCAAATATGAGCAGTGCCCTTCTTCCAATGTCTCTGGATGTGTCCAGTATATGTCAGAGAGTTTTGGCAGAAAATAGATATAATTCCCACAACAGGGGCACAATTACTCCTTGTCTGGGGACGTGTGATGTCAATGTCTCTATTAAAATCAAATGTCTTTACAAAGAGAGATCATTATAAAAATATTAATGAGTCCATACTTTATTCCCTACCTATCTACATATTGAAGTCCTAAGTAAGTCCTAAGTCCTAAGTAATCTTTCAATACCATAGAATAAATTCCTACCTCTCGGTCAGGCCATTAGATAAATTCCTACCTCTGGGTCAGGCCATTTTGTGTCCTATGACTACAAAAATTAATGTGCTACTTTCCTTTGGACCAGATGACACCTTATTTGCTAAAGGGTGTGGTGGAATAGATGGTTGTTTTAGCAAACTTTCAGATCTTCAGGACATGAGTAGGGGACTTCTTGTTTACCTCAACTGCTACTGTTTTCTGATTATACCTCAGTAGAAAGTAATGCTGTCTTCCTTCTAAAGGAATATAAGAACTAAAGCAAGAAGAGAAGCACAAATATTAAAATTGAACCTACATTGAATCTATAGTACATCCAGTTGAAAGTTACCCAATTCATGTTTTCCTGTTTGTTTAGTTTTCATATTAAAAACTGTAGTATGTTTGATTTTATTCTCATAAAGTTCTTTTTTACACAACTGAGTCGTTTACTCATCTCTGTATAAACCATCAGGTGACTGACTGTATGACTAGCACAGATCACTAAAGTTAAAAATGCTTTAGTTATGTGAAAGAGCACATCAACTGAGCACTTCTGTGTTTGACCAAGTCAGGGTGGATCCTAATTGCTTTGACAAATTTCCTGCTGAGAAATTGATCTTCAAAGATTTCTTAATGCCTTTTTTTTTTTTACCCATTTACTTCATTTTAAAGCTTCAAAGTCTTCCTTTCGATTAATTATCCCATATACTAGAAAACACAAAGAACAAAATGTTATGTTTTATTCATCTAAGCAGGGCATCTAAACACTAAGTTAGAGCAAAGATGGGAACTTATTGAAGCAAAGGTCATCCTCTGTCAAACAAAACCATGAGACTTTTCTGTTAGTGGAGAATTCATAAATATTTTATCTGAACATTTCCATGAACTTGCTGTAAAAGCTATGTTTCTTGGCATTTACTGAGGATGTCAAAATCAGTTACTGTAATTTAAAGCGTTTGCTAATGTGCTTATCAGACTTTCATTTAAAACATGTTCATCAGCCATACACTAATCCATCTAAAACAAATAATTCTAAATAGTTAACAGTATAGACATTTACATCACGTAAAGTCAAATTCTGCTTTCTTTTATTTGTAAATGCATATTATTTTTGTTCTAATATAAAGCTGAGAGTCTACTGGAAACAATCACAATAAAACATCAAGTGACTTAATTCTCCTTATCTGAATGAGAACAGAATATCTTTATAAATGCTTCCAAAGTTTAGGCTAAGTGCTAAAAGCAATCTTTTGGGCCCCAAATGGTGAAGGGATCAACCAAAAAATAACCACAGCTCACAACCTACTAAAATTTCTTTAATTTAGTTAGCCATGGTTATTTGATGTTCCAGAGTACTTCCAACATTTCTAAGTCTTCACAAAATGTTGTATTTGCATATAATACACACATCAGCCAAACCTCTAAACCTGATAGTATTCTCACTTGCTCTCATGAAGAAGACACAGGAATTGAGTGAAAGTAGAATGTTTGTCTCTTTAACTTGATTTTTCCATAAATATGATGTGGCCTACTAAATAAGCATGTATACTGTAGGATTTTTTTTTTTAATAGATCTTTATTGGAGTATAATTGCTTCACAGTACTGTGTTAGTTTCTGTTGTACACCAAAGTGAATCAGCCATATGCATACATATGTCCCCATATCCCCTCCCTCTTTTGTCTCCCTCCCATCCTCCCTATCCCACCCCTCTAGGTTATCGTAAAGCACCGAGCTGATCTCCCTGTGCTATGCTGCTGCTTCCCGCTAGCTAACTATTTTACATTCGGTAGTGTACATATGTTGATGCTACTCTCATTTCGCCCCAGCTTCCCCCTCCCATCCCGTGTCCTCAAGTCCATTCTCTATGAGTAATGTAGGATTTTAAAAAGTCAAATCTGGAGCTAGATGTCCTTGACTTTGAATTCTGGCTAAGTAGCTTAACTCTTGGCAATTCACTTATTTTCTCTACACCTCATTTTCTCATCTATAAACTAGGAAGTAGCATCTACCTAATAGGGTTGCTGTGGGAAGTTTAAGGAGGTAATCTGGAAAAAGTGACTAGCTCAGTATTTGGGATATAATAGGCATCAATAAAAAATAAATAGGCTATTATTCTCATTATTATGCTAACTAATCTTTTCCAAAGCTTTGTATAATAACTGTATTTTGAGAATTTTTTTTAATCTTATGTATTTCACTTACCTCATATGCTTTCAGGTATATTTTCATTAGACAAATTTGTTTTGTTTTATTCATTTACTTTGATTTGGCAGGTATAAGCTAACTAAAATATCTGTATTACAGAAGGACTGGAAAGTGCTGAAAATCAATAGAACTCCTATTGTTACTGAAAGTGGAGTCTGGCTGCTCTCTGCTCAAAATATGATAAAGAGGCCAGGTTGATGGAAAGGAAAGCTTGGTTTATTTTAGAGGCCAGCAAACTGAGGGGGTGGGGAACTCCTGTCCAAAGGTCGACTCTCCCCACTGACAATCAGTGGGCAAGAGCTTTTATAGACAGAGGGAGGGGGTACATGTAGAAACAGCACAGTAGGCTCTGACAGTCATCTTGAAATTAGTCATGCAGTGCTCTGATCAGCAACATCTTGATTGTTTTAAATACAGTTAGCCTTTAGTTCCAGGGTCAGGTTTGTTCCCATTTCTTTGAGGCCAGTTCTCAGAATTGTGGCAGCTTATGTCATGTCTACAGGCTGGTCATCATGTAGTTAACTTCTTCCACCTGGTGGGGGCTTTAGTCTCTATAAGACAGCTCAAAAGATATGGCTCAGAATATTACCTATAGCCCTTGAGGAGGAACTAAATGTCCTTGATTTTGCTTAATGACTAAACATTATTTGGTCTCATTCGATTGTTTTCCTTTGTTTCTGCATTTTCTCACTTCTCTAATTAAACTTATTGTTTGGCTAAAGTTCTTCCACAGACAAAAGGCAGGCTGAGGACATGGGGGCAGTGGGGAGGACCATAGAGTCCTGCTTTGTTTCAATTTCCCCTTTTCTTTGATACTCCTCAACCTTGAGGAGGGACAGGTACAAAACAAGAAAGGGAATAAAGTTTTAGATTGAGGGGTTAATCATAAACTTGGCAAAGGAACTCCGTTTTAGTTCTACTTCTGTTCCAATTTTCCCCAACTCTTTGAGGGAATGGGGTGACAGCCACTCTGGTTACTTCCTGATAAAGTGGGGTGGAGTCCTGCCTAATTTTGTGAATGGACACAGAGTTGGAAATAATCTTAAATCCCAAGCTTAGCATCAGTATTTTACATTATGAAAACATTACCTCTCTCTTTGATTACTTTGTCATAGTACCTGGACAAACATTTGAAAATTAGTAGACATATTACGAGGATTATAATCAAAATGTATCTTTGTATTATTCTCTGAATGTGGTTTTTTTTTTCCTGAATTGTTAAAGCAGATGTACAATGTATGTTTAATAGGCCACAAACCTGCTGTTTTGGTTAGCCTAAAGTTCAAATTAAATCATGTATAAGCCAGAATGACTTCCCCATACCTCAATATGTGAAAATTTCTTCCATCATTTTCCCCTTTTAATTGTAAATCTTTTCACAGAAAGCATTGATAATCAACATATTTTTTCCAGCATTGCCAGAGTGGCTCAGTTGCTTGCTCTGGGTCCATTCACGTCTCTCGGTGCTAGGCCTAATTTTTGTTTATATATTGGCCTAGTTATCCATGTTGGGGGAAAACTAATCAGACATAAAAAACAAGTACAGAGCTATGCTGATGGGGAAACATTTTATGGGCTATATATTTTATCACTTACACCCAATTGTCACATAAGCATTGTACATGTGCTTTTAGCAGTAAACTTAAAGTCAGCAGTGATACACATAATAAATATTTATACTCTGTGATAACTTTATTAGACAATTTTTTCCATCCTGAACAATGAGGTCAAAAATATGGTTTGAAGCAAAACAACAGCTTTCCATTAGAATTTTTAAAATTTCTTACCCAGTTTAGCAGTATGATCTGAAAGTCACCAAACGTTTTTCATATAATTTAACACACCAAATAATTCTAGTTACTTTAATATTTTTTCTAAGATGCCTAGGGGCCCATAGGAATACTCAAAGTTAGTTAGAGAAAGAAACATAAAAATCCGTTATCAAAAGCAGCTCAATATTCCAGGAAAATTCTGTTCTCTTAATGGGGAGAAAGAAAAGCAAATTCCAGTCTTGTATCAGGTTACTATTAATAACAAAGATCATTTACCTAATTAAATTAATCTAATCTTTATCCTGACAATGTACAAATTTTTTTTTCTCAAAGTTCCTTTTTCATAAACCTTTTATCACTTTCTGGATCCACATTAATTCATCCCTTATTTTCCCTAACATAAGCAACGAGTTCTAGGACAAAATTTTTTTTCTTTTTTTCCTCAACAAATATATTTCTGGTCTTTGCACCTTCTTCAGTGGCAACACATATCATACTTGCTTTGTACACTGAAATGTTTTCCCTATCATTTTAGTAGCTTTAATTACATATTACCATTTTAATCTTCAAAAGATCCTAACAAAACCAAGAAGCAAGTAATTGAATGGTTATACCAGCATTTTCTGATTGGCAAACTTAAGAACATATTCCATAACCTCTAAAAACATACATTTTTTTTCATAGCACAATTTCTGTTTAATGTGGTAGAAGACGTGTGTTTAATAACCCAAACATCTTTTGAAGTTCTACTAATTAACCCAAAGCTGAAGTCTCAGGCAAAATGGGCTGTGTTTGTATTTTAAGGACCTGATAAGACTTAACTTCAAGCTTTCTCCTAGGCATATTTTTGTTCTCTCAGGGTCAGAATTCTGAAAACAGTATTTTATCAAGCTAGCTTTCTCTAACTGCATATGCAAAAAGAACCAGTTTGGGAGCTTTAAAAGAGTTTCATCTTAACTAATTTCCTCTGGAGTCTGAAGAATACTGTTGCCATACATTGCTTAAAAAACATCTTTATTTTTCTTTTTTTTATAGCTAAAATTTTTCTAATGAATTGAACCTGAATTTTCCTTTTTACAAAAGACAACAAAGATACCAATCACCAAATGGAATATACATTCATACACCAGAAGACATACCTGTCACAAATCTGCCAAGAGGATGACCTATACAAGTCCCAAACAAACATTTCCCCAACACAAAGGGTCCCTGACACCAGACACATGTCAGAAACAATTGGCAAAAATGCCCAATAGCACTTCGTGCTCACAAACAGCAATCAATGTCAGACACACATCAGAACCAACGGCAAAATGTCCAAATAGCACTTTGTGCTCAAGAGAAGTTTGCCCGGGTGCGCACGGGTGGACTTACTTGGTCTTGGAGCTCATCAGCTTGTCCAGATGCATGTTTCTGTTCCACCAAGGAAAAGCGTAAGTTGGCAGC
This sequence comes from Balaenoptera ricei, assembly GCF_028023285.1. NCBI lineage: Eukaryota > Metazoa > Chordata > Mammalia > Artiodactyla > Balaenopteridae > Balaenoptera > Balaenoptera ricei. The sequence continues at coordinate 116,312,966 of NC_082642.1, forward strand.
CAGTGCCAAGCAGGGGAGAAACAGGGAGGATCCCCAAAACAATGGTTTTGTCAGCTGCTAGGAACGTCCCACCCAATCCCTCTCTTGAGGCCAGCTAGCCATGAGCAGCTGGCTCATTGCAACCATCTTGGCGCATTGCTGTGGCCGTTGGCTCTGGAAAACACTGGGGAGCCAGATGTCGGGAGAGCGCAGCCCCGTGTTGGACGCGAAATAAACTGTTACCGGAAGTGGGGGTCCCACTGCTCGGCCACTCAAAAGCCAATAAAGAGGCAAGGTTGGTGGAAAGGAAAGGTTTGGTGGCCAGCAACAGGGGAGAGGGGGAGGGCAGACTCCTGTCCAAAGGCTGACTCCCCCCACTGACAATCAGTGGGCAAGAGCTTTTATAGACAGAGGGAGGGGGTACATGCAGAAACAGCACAGTAGGCTCTGACAGTCATCTTGAAATTAGTCATGCAGTGCTGAGATCAGCATTATCTTGATTGTTTTAGAGTTAGTCTTTAGTTCCAGGGTCAGTTTGTTCCCACTTCTTTGAGGCCAGTTCTTGGAATTGTGGCAGCTTATGTCATGTCTACAGGCTGGTCATCATGTAGTTAACTTCTTCCACCTGGTGGGGGTTTTAGTATCTATAAGACAGCTCACAGGATATGGCTCAGAATATTATCTACAGCCCTTGAGGAGGAACTTGGGCAATGTCCTTGACTTTGCTTAATGACTGAACTATTATTATTTGGTCTCATTTGACTGTTTTCCTTTATGTCTGCATTTTCTCACTTCTCTGATTAAATTTACTGTTTGGTTAAAGTTCTTCCACAGACAAAAGGCAGGCTGAGGACATGGGGCGATTGGGGCGATTGGTGGAAGAACCATAGGGTCCTGTTCTGTTTCACTATGTCATATTAAAGCCAATGTTGTCTAAAATTAATAATAAAGTCTGGAAGAAAATGCCACAGTCTTGAAAGGACAAATGACTAGATTGAAGAGAAAAAGCATATATATGAAGAGGAAGTTGCCTTTATAATCATGAATGAAATAAAACTAAGCTAAAATAAAACTAACACATGGTAGATAGTAATTTTTGAGATAGCAGTAAGTTAAGAAGCAGATGAAAAATTGTATTTGAAAGTTATTTAAAGAAGGGAACAGAAAAATATTTTAAATTTTAAAATATTTTCAAGACCTTTAAAATAAGAGAGTATCAAACAGAAACAAATTTAGATGAAAATGAAATTGACATAGAAAGAGCAGGCAGAAGTAAATAAGGAGCAGTACATGATTTTAATGGGCATTTTAGGCAGAATTGACATTTCAGAAAATAAATGAGCAATATTCTGGACAATTCAAAAGTTTTCTTAATCTCATCAGATGAAGACCAGTGCCAATTATTTGACAGCTCTCCTTGGAGATATGAGCATCAGATATGTGGTCATTCCTCCTCTGAGCTCCAATGTTCTGGAAACACCACCTTTTGCCTTTTGTCCTCCTAATTGAGAGGTTGTAACTTCTTTCTGCAGTTTTTACTCTCTGGGATACCTCAGCATCCTTCTTTTTTCACCTTTATTCTCTTTTAGGATATAACTATGTTTCTAATTCCCCATACTGGGACTTCCCTGGTGGTGCAGCGCTTAGGAATCCACCAGGCAATTCAGGGGACATGGGTTTGAGTCCTAGTCTGGGAAGATCCCACATGCTGCGGAGCAACTAAGCCCATGAGCCACAACTACTGAGCCTGCACTCTAGAGTTCGCGAGCCACAACTACTGAGTCTGTGTGCCACAACTACTGAAGCCCTCACGCCTACAGCCCATGCTCTGCAACAAGAGAAGCCACCAAAATGAGAAGGCCGTGAACTGCAAAGGAGAGTAGCTCCTGCTTGCCGCAACTAGGAAAAGCCCACGCGCAGCAACAAAGACCCAACACAGCCAAAAAAAAAACAAACAAAATCCCTGTATTAAATCTTTTTTTTTCTTTTTTAATAGCTCTTTATTGGAGTATAATTACTTTACAAGACTGTGTTAGTTTCTGTTGTACAACGAAGCGAACCAGCCATATGCATACACATGTCCCGATATCCCCTCCCTCTTGAACCTCCCTCCCATCCTCCCTATCCCACCCATATAGGTCATTGCAAAGCATTGGGCTGAACTCCCTGTGCTATGCTGCTGCTTCCCACCAGCCAATTATGTTACATTCCGTAGTGTATGTATGTTGATGCTACTCTCACTTCGCTCCTGCTTCATCCTCCCGCACCATGCCAAGTCAATTTTCTATGTATATCTCTTTATTCCTGCCCTGCAATTAGGTTCATCAGTACCATTTTTTTATATTTTTAGATTCCATATACATGTGTTAGCATATGGTATTTGTTTTTTTCTTTCTGACTTACTTTACTCTGTATGACAGACTCTAGGTCCATCCACCCCACTACAAATAGCTCAATTTCATTTCTTTTTACGGCTGAGTAATATTCCATTGTATATATGTGCCACATCTTCTTTATCCATTCATCTGTCGATGGAGATTTAGGTTGGTTCCATGTCCTGGCTATTGTAAATAGTGCTGCAATGAACATTGTGGTACATGTCTCCTATTGAATTATGGTTTTCTTAGGGTATATGCACAGTAGTGAGATTGCTGGGTCATATGGTAGTTCTATTTTTAGTTTTTTAAGGAACCTCCATACTGTTCTCCATAGAGGCTGTACCAATTTACATTCCCACCAACAGTGGAGGAGGGTTCCCTTTTCTCCACACCCTCTCCAGCATTTATTGTTTGTACATTTTTTGATGATGGCCACTCTGACTGGTGTGAGGTGATACCTCACTGTAGTTTTGATTTGCATTTCTCTAATGATTAGTGATGTTGAGCATCCTTTCATGTGTTTGTTGGCAATCTGTGTATCTGCTTTGGAGAAATGTCTATTTAGGTCTTCTGCCCATTTTTGGATTGTGTTGTTTGTTTTTTTGATATTGAGCTGCATGAGCTGCTTGTAAATTTTGGAGATTAATCCTTTGTCAGTTGCTTCATTTGTAAATATTTTCTCCCATTCTGAGGGTTGTCTTTTCGTCTTGTTTATGGTTTCCTTTGCTGTGCAAAAGCTTTGAAGTTTCATTAGGTCGCATTTGTTTATTTTTGTTTTTATTTCCATTTCTCTAGGAGGTGGGTCAAAAAGGATCTTGCTGTGATTTATGTCATAGAGTGTTCTGCCTATGTTTTACTCTAAGAGTTCTATAGTGTCTGGCCTTACATTTAGGTCTTTAATCCATTTTGAGTTTATTTTTGTGTATGGTGTTAGGGAGTGTTCTAATTTCATTCTTTTACATGTAGCTGTCCAGTTTTCTCAGCACCACTTATTGAAGAGGCTGTCTTTTCTCCATTGTATGTTCTTGCCTCCTTTGCCATAAATTAGGTGCCCATGTGTGCGTGGGTTTATCTCTGGGCATTCTATCTTGTACCAATGATCTATATTTCTGTTTTTGTGCCAGTGCCATCCTGTCTTGATTATTGCAGCTTTGTTGTATAGTGTGAAGTCAGGGAGCCTGATTCCTCCAACTCCGTTTTTCTTTCTCAAGATTGCTTTGGCTATTCAGGGTCTTTTGTGTTTCCATACGAATTGTAAATTTTTTTTGTTCTAATTCTGTGAAGAATGCCATTGGTAGTTTGATAGGGATTGCACTGAATCTGTAGATTGCTTTGGGTAGTAGAGTCATTTTCACAATACTGAGTCTTCCAATCCAAGAGCATGGTATACTTCTCCATCTGTTTATGTCATCTTTGATTTCCTTCATCAGTGTTTTATACTTTTCTGAGTAAAATGCTTTCGCCTCTTTAGGCAGGTTTATTCCTAGGTATTGTATTCTTTTTGTTGCAATGGTAAATGGAAGTGTTTCCTTAATTTCTCTTTCTGATTTTTTGTGGTTGGTGTATAGGAATGCCAGAGATTTCTGTGCATTAATTTTGTATCCTGCAACTTTAACAAATTCATTGATTAGTTCTAGTAGTTTTCTGGTGGCATCTTTAGGATTTTCTATGTATATTATCATGTCATCTGCAAACAGTGACAGTTTTACTTCTTCTTTTCCAATTTGTATTCCTTTTATTTCTTTTTCTTTTTTAATTGCTGTGGCTAGGACATCCAAAACTATGTTTAATAAGAGTGGTGAGAGTGGACATCCTTGTCTTGTTCCTGATCTTAGTGGAAATGCTTTCAGTTTTTCACCACTGAGTATGATGCTTGCTATGGGTTTGTCATATATGGCCTTTATTATGTTGAGGTAGGTTTCGTCTATGCCCACTTTCTGGAGAGTTTTTAATCATAAATGTGTGTTGAATTTTGTCAAAAGCTTTTTCTGCATCTACTGAGATGACCGTATGGTTATTATTCCTTAATTTGTTAATGTGGTGTATCACAGTGATTTATTTGCGTATATTGAAGAATCCTTGCATCCCTGGCACAAATCCCACTTGATCATGATGTATGATCCTTTTAATGTACTGTTGGATTCTGTTTGCTAGTATTTTGTTCAGGATTTTTGCATCTATGTTCATTGGTGATATTGGCCTGTAGTTTTCTTTCTTTGTGACATCATTGCCTGGGTTTGTTATCAGGGTGATGGTGGCTTTGTAGAATGAATTTGGGAGTGTTTCTCCCTCCCAAATGACTCTACTACCCAAAGCAATTTTTGGGGAGAGTTTGAAAAGGATAAGTGTTAGCTCTTTTCCTAATGATTGATAGAATTCGCCTCTGAAGCCATTTGGTCCTGGACTTTTGTTTGTTGGAAGATTTTTAATTATGGTTTCAATTTCATTACTTGTGATAGGTCTGTTTATATTTTCTAATTATTCCTGGTTCAGTCTTGGAAAATGGTATCTTTCCAAGAATTTGTCCATTTCTTCATGGTTGTCCATTTCACTGGCATATAGTTGTTTGTAGTAGTCTCTTATAATCCTTTGTACTTCTGCAGTTTCAGTTGTGATTTCTCCTTTTTCATTTCTAATTTTATTGATTTGCGTTCTTTCCTTTCTTTCTTGATGAGTCTGGCTGAGGGTTTATCAATTTTGTTTATCTTTTCAAAGAACCAGCTTTTAGTTTTATCAATCTTTGCTATTGTTTCTTCATTTCTATTTAATTTATTTCTGCTCTGATCTGTATGATTTCTTTCCTTCTACTGACTTTGGGTTTTCTTTGTTCTTCTTTCTCTAGTTGTTTTAAGTGTAGAGTTAGATTGTTTGAGATTTTTCTTGTTTCTTGAGGTGAGATTGTATTGCTATAAACTTCCATCTTAGAACTGCTTTTGCTGCGTCTGATAGGTTTTGGGTCATCGTGTTTCCATTGTCATTTGTTTCTATGTATTTTTTTATTTCTTCTTTGATTTCTTCAGTGATCTCTTGGTTATTTGGTAGTGCACTGTTTAGCCTCCATTTATTTCTGTTTTTTACAGTTTTTTTCCTGTAACTGATTTCCAGTCTCATAGCGTCGTGGTCAGAAAAGATACTTGATACGATTTCAGTTTTCTTAAATTTTCCGAAGCTTGATTTGTGGCTCAAGATGTGATCTATCCTGGAGACTGTTCCATGTGCAGTTGAGAAGAAAGTGTATTCTGCCACTTTTGGGTGGAATGTTCTATAAATATCAATTAGATCTATCTGGTCTATTGTGTCATTTAAAGCTTGTGTTTCTTTATTTATTTTCATTTTGGATGATCTGTCCATTGGTGTAAGTGGGTTCTTAAAGTCCCCTACGATTATCATGTTACTGTCGATTTCTCCTTTCATGGTTGTTTGCATTTGCCTTAGGTATTGAGGTGCTCCTATGTTGGGTGCATATATATTTATAATTGTTATATCTTCTTCTTGGATTGATCCCTTGATCATTATGTAGAGTCCTTCTTTGTCTCTTGTAATAGTCTTTATTTTAAAGTCTATTTTATCTGATACGAATATTGATACTCCAGCTTTCTTTTGATTTCCATTTGCATGGGATATCTTTTTTTCCATCCCTTCACTTTCAGTATGTATGTGTCCCTGGGTCTGAAGTGGGCCTCTTGTAGACAGCATATATATGGGTGTTGTTTTTGTATCCATTCAGCCAGTGTCTTTTGGTTGGGGCATGGAATCCATTTACATTCAAGGTTATTATCGATATGTATGTTCCTATTACCATTTTCTTAATTGTTTTGGGTTTGTTTTTGTGGGTATTTTTCTTCTCTTTTGTTTCCGGCTTAAAGAAGTTTCTTTAGCATTTGTTGTAGAGCTGGTTTGGTGATGCTGAATTCTCTTAGCTTTTGCTTGTCTGAAAAGCTTTTGACTTCTCCATCGAATCTGAATGAGATCCTTGCTGGGTAGAGTAATGTTGGTTGTAGGTTTTTCTCTTTCATCTCTTTAAGTATATCCTGCCACTCTTTTCTGGCCTCCAGAGTGTACACTGAAAAATCAGCTAATAACTTTATGGGGTTTCCTTTGTGTGTTATTTTTTGTTTTTCCCTTGCTGCTTTTAATATTTTTTCTTTGAATTTAATTTTTGTTAGTTTGATTAGTATGTGTCTTGGTGTGTTTTCCTAGGTTTTATCCTGTATGGGACTCTCTGTACTTCCTGGAGTTGGGTGACTATTTCCTTTCCCATGTTAGGGAAGTTTTCCACTATAATCTCTTCAAATATTTTCTCAGACCCTTTCTTTTATTCTTCTTCTGGGACCCCTATAATTAGAATGTTGGTGCGTTTATTGTTGTTCCAGAGGTCTCTGATATTGTCTTCAATTCTTTTCATTTTTTTTTTTTTTTTTATTTTGCTCCTCGGAAGTTATTTCCACCATTTTGTCTTACAGGTCACTTATTCATTCTTCTGCCTCAGTTTTTCTGTTATTGATGCAGATGTTGCTTTAACATCAGGAGATGGGAGATTTCAAACTGTACATTTAAAAAGGAAACTTAAAAATGTTCACTATTATAATATTACTGAGATAGATATTTTCTATGTAAATAAATTGGAATTATATTTTTATTATAAATTCATAGACAGATTCCCCTTTTTAAATACTCTGTGATTAGTCCATGTGAGTTTTTATATTTGATTCACTTCATAGTTGAAATATGTCAGTAAATACTTTTTTCCTATAAGAGTATAATGATAACTGTTGAATAGCTCAGACTTTTCATTTCTTTCACATACGAAATGCAAGTTGTCTGGGTATAAAAGTTTGTGTCACAATATTTCCCCCTCAACACTTAGCACACTTTGAAGGCTGAGAAGTTCCCTGGATGTGCTGCCGGTAGACTGTGAATCTCTTTCGCTTGTGAGCATAATTTTAGGCACGTGAGAATATGTGTATATGTATTTCTCAAAGTGGTCAGTGACTATAGAGGGTAAAGAAGTCCATACGTAGGAAGCACCTTCTAGCATTTATTCTGACGATAGGCCTGATAAATTTTTTGTCAATAATTATTTTTACTATCACAAAACCTGCAAGATATATATTTTAAAATCCTTGTGTTAAAGGAAAAAAAGGTATATATAACCAAAACATGTCTCCAGATTGTTTCTAGGCAATATAAATGAGATCTTTTCATTCTGTAGATCAGGTTTTAAATTTTGTGACGACTATTATAGGTCTGTCTTCAATGACTTCTGGATACTTCCTAAGGTGCACCTGTATGGTAGAGTTGCTCTCTATCCTCCCATGGACTTCTGTCTCACTGCTTTAATAATTTTTCTATTCCTAAAAATGCTGAATCAGCTTTTAAAATGTGTATGCATCAGTATTCATTTAGTTTGTCATTTCTCCATTTCCTATCACATCAAGTTTTATTATTCTTTATCACATAATTGTTTTTCTGATGTCTTTAATTAGTATATCTACATTCTCATTTCACATCCAACTTTTTTTTTTACCTTATGCTTTTTTCCCCCATGAGATCAAAGCCCATACTTTTGAAAATCATAAATATTTTTCTCTGTTTCTCGTTTCTAAATTAAAAAGATTTTCAGAGGTCTGAACTTCTTCCTAATCATCTATATTATGTTTTTTTCCTTGGTTCTGAAATATTTTTAATTGGTCACATGACGGCTTTGGGTTCTGTTGTTAACTGTTTTTCAAATGAAAAATCTCTCCAGGTGAACTTTGGCAATACACAGGACATGAAAACTGTCTTTGTCACACTTTTATCCATGTGGGTCCCTGTGTCATCTACTTAGACTCAGAGCTGGACAACAGGTGGATGTGCCTGAATATTCAGATTCTAGATGATTTTTATCAAATGTAATTGTACTAAACATTCTCCTATCCTCATTACCTGAGTCTCTGGTACCCTGATAATATTAAACCTGCATCATAAATTTTTACTTATACTCTTCTTATCTTCCCCAAACTGCTACCAGCATAATTCATTCATTTCTTGGCATCATTTTCCTTACTTCCTGTTTTTCTGATGAGTATAAATCCCTGAATGACTGTAGAAAGTAATAGTGCTGGCAAGAAGTCTCATTGACTCAAAAAAAGGAGCACCCACCAGGCAGAAATGATTTGCCAATGTTCCAGTTTAGATATTGCATTTCTGAAGCAAAATAGACAGTGGGCCTGGTTCCACCTGTAAGGAGCATGGAAGTCACCACTCCATCCCAAAAAGAAGTAATAATCTGAACAGACTGAAAAATCAACAACTCTTCTTGGATTCGTAAAAGAGATGAAGTCAGAGGGCAAACCACTGCTCCCAAATTAGAGGGACAGACAGACAAATACAGGGAGTCCCGGCTTACTGGAGCAGAGACTCAAGAACAGAAACTGCTGTGGAAACCAGTGTTGTGGTAGGAAAACCTGAACTGTAATTGACAAATTGCTGGAGGCTCAATATGGACAACTCTGGAGAGTTAAAAACTCCAGGGCTTCCAGTGATAGAAGAACTCCCATACTTTGTGAATTTTACCTCCAGGTTCTTGCACTAAAACTTGGAGAAAAAATCCCTCATGCTTCAGGCAGCAGTAGGAGAAAAGGAACTATTTTGAAATATGCTACAACACTCTGTTCTTAATAAGATCTGCCCTCAGGGGCAACTAGTTAACCAGAGCCTAACCTGCTGATGTATTCAGAGCCTAACTGACTTAGGGAAAAGAAATACTCAACCCAGCCCACTCTAGTCATCCTGTTCCACCTAAGCAGGGAGAAAAAAAACCCCTGAAGAATACTTGTGAAGTTCACAATCCAGAGGCACAGCCTCACGAAAAGACTGAGACCTAATCATAGGACTATGGCATGCTTCCCCTCTTCCTCACCTCATCAGTACATTACTAAAGGGCTATTTATAGCAGTTTCTTTTACCTAATACTTCATGTCCATCTATTAAGAAAAATTACAAGGCATGGCGAAAGGCAAAAAACACAATTTGAATAGACAGAACAAGCATCAGAACTAGACACTGGAGAGATGTTAAAATTAGCAGACCAGGAATTTTAAACAACTATGATTAATATGATAAGGGCTTTAAAGGATAAAGTAGACAGCATGCAAGAACAGATGGGCAATATAAGCAGAGAGATGGAAAGAATCAAAAGTAATGCTAGAGGGCTTTCCTGGTGGCACACTGGTTAAGAATCCACCTGCCAATTCAGGGGACATGGGTTCAATTCCTGGTCTGGGAAGATCCCACATTCTGCGGAGCAACCAAGCCTGTGCTCCACAACTACTGAGCCTGAGCTCTAGAACTCGTGAGCCACAACTACTGAAGCCCACGTGCCACAGCTACTGAAGCCCGCACACCCTAGAGCCTATGCTCCACAACAAGAGAAGCCACCGCAATGAGAAGCCTGCGTACCTCAATGAAGAATAACCCCTGCTGACTGCAACTAGAGAAAGTCACGCACAGCAACAAAGACCCAACGCAGCCAAAAAAAATAAAATAATAAAATAAATAAATAAATAGTAATGCTAGAAAGAAAAAAACATTGTTAACAGAAATAAAGAATGCCTTTATTGAGCTCAGTAGTAGACTGGACACAGCTGAGGAAAAAATCTCTGAGCTAGAGGATATACCAATAGAAACCTTAAAAACCGAAAAGCAAAGACAGCAAAGTCTGGATAAAACAATACTCAAGGACTGTGTGAAAACTACAAAAAGTGCAACATATGTATAAGAAGAATACCAAAAGGAGAAGAAATGGAAGAAGCAGAAGAAATATCTGAAACAATAATGACTGAGAATTCCCCCAAACTAATGTCAGACACCAAACCACAGATCCAGGAAGCAATGAAGGTAAATGTCAAAAAAACTACACTTAGACATACCACTTTCAAACTACAGAAGATAAAGGTAAAGAAAACGTCCTGAAGGAAGCCAGAGGAAAATAAAACACCTCACCTATAGAAGAACAAAGACAAAAATTACATCTGATTTCTCCTCAGAAACCATGCAAGAAAGAAGAGAGTAGAGTAAAATATTTAAAGTGTTTAGAGAAAAAACACCACCAACCTAGAATTCTCTAACCTGCAAAATTGTCCCTCAAAAGTGAAGGAGAAACAATGACTTTTTCAGACAAAGAAAAATTGAGGACATTTCTTGCCAGTTGACCTGCCTTGCAGGATGTTAAAAGAAGTTCTTTAGAGAGAGGAAAATAATATAGGTCAGAAACTCAGATCTACATCAAAAAGGAAGAACACTGAAGAAGGAATAAATGAAGTAAAATTAAAACTTTTTTTTATTCTTAATTGATCTAACACAAAATTTCTTCAAAATAATGATAGTAACAATGTATTCAATTATGTATGCTTACATATATATATGCTCATGTATACATCTTATGTATATATATGCTTATATGTATCATATATGTGCTTAAATATGCTTATATATAAGTGAAATGAATGACAACAATGATACAAGGGATGGGAAGGAGGAATTAGGATTATTTTGTTATTATAATGTACTCAGACGACTTGTGGAGTCCAATAGTGTTATCTGAAGGTAGATTTGGATTAGCTATAAATGCCTATTGCAAACTCTAGGGTAGCCACTAAAAAAACATAAAAAAGAAGTATAAGCAATATGCTAAGAAAGAAAAGAAAATAGAATCATATAAAATCTTTAATTAAAAATGATGAAAGGCAGAAAAAGAATGGAAGACAAAAATAAGAACAAAGAACAAAAGCAACAAATAGAAAACAGTGACAAATATGGTAGATAATAATCCAAATATATCAATAATCACTTTGAATGCCAATGATCTAAATGTTCCAATTAAAAGACAAAGATTGTCAAAATGAATCAAAGAAAGGCTCAAAACTCTCTTCACTTTCAGAAACGTAAACCAATGATAAGCATATTCAGCCTAGTTCTTTCTGCCTTAGACATTTAGAGAATCCTTTCAGATTCTGAAAACATGCTGTTACTCCTAATTGACTTCACACCTGGAAATATTCTTTTTTCACTATGTTTTTATATCTGTTTCATAGACATTTCAAAGAGAAATTGCAACACGTGATCAACCAGTTCTACTAGCCAGATAACCCAACTAGAAGCCTGCTTATTTCATTCTGAACACTTCCACGTGTAGGTCAGTTTATCTTTCTAAAGTAATTCCACGCCTAAGTTTTACTAAAATTAGTACCTTTGGGGGAAAAATCTGGATTGTATTTGTCTTGGTATCTCTATTATTATAACAGTGAAATATTAAAATCTAATGTTTTCCTCTCACTATTGTATGCCTCATACATAATTAATTGTATACATTTACATTGTACAATTTGATGAGTTTCGACATATGTATACACCCGTAAACCAGCAAGATATCAGATATTTTTATTACCAGCAAAAGATTCCTCTGGCACCATTTGCAATCCCTTGCTCTCCCACAACTGTCCCAGACAAGTACTGATCCACCTTCTCTCAACATAGGTTAGGTTGCATTTTCTATGTTTTTATATGAATGAATCATACAGTATGCAATCTTTTTTGTATGTTTTTTTTTTTTTCTTTTAGCAAAATAAATTGGGATTAATCCATGTTGGTGCATGTATTGGGTTGGCCAAAAAGTTTGTTTGGATTTTTCCATAACCTCTTACGGAAAACCTGAATGAACTTTTTGGCCAACCCAATATTAGTAGTTTGTTCCTTTCAGCTGCTGAGTAATATTGTATTACTGATTTTTTTCAAGCATTAATTTTATATCTGTAGTAAGGGTTCAAATATTTAAAAACAGTATTTATTAACATGATACTTATATTTTCTCAGGAAATTAAGCACAGATGTATTACCTAGGATATGCACTGATCATCCTTTTTTCATAAGCTATGCCCTTAATTCTTCATAGTTATAGTTATAAAAAACCAATTAATTTGCTTTGTGGCTTAAATAAATAAGAGACAGAAGAAAATGTATATTCAGTAAATTTTACTCAATAGCTTTTTCCACCTTAGCCCCTCCCTCTTTCTCACCCTGATCCAGGATTTTATGGGAATAAAATGTGCTGAAGTTACCATTTAGCTACAAAGTTTAATACGCTAATAATTATGGAATTCACTGAATTCTCCCTAGTATTTTCTCAGTGATGCTAAACAGACCAATCTTAAATCAGAAACAACAGAAGCAGGAAGGGGTAGCTTAAAGATTAAGACAACTTATTTCAAAAATACCCTCCACTTTATTATGTAAGGAGAAAAATAAAGGCCTATGTAACAGGATGACCAGAGTATGTAGAAAGTATAAGGTTTTGTTGGGAAATGAGAGATATCCATTACTTTGTGGAGAGACTAAAGAGTTACAGTAAGAACCATTTTTGCCTTGTTTGCTGTTGTGTGCCCAGTGCCTGCATGAGCTTAACACATCGTAGGTGCTCAATAAATATTTGTTCTATAAAGACATTAGGTCTAATAAGAAATATTAACGAAGATTATGCAAAGTCTCCAAAGCCAGAAAACAAGAAGTCATAAATACCATTAGAGAAGAGAGTAAATATTTAAAGTCAGTAGTGTAAATTGGAGAGAAAAAAAGTAGTGATGTGGGTGGATTGACAAAATGAGGAGAGATGGCATCAAGGAGAACATTCAGAAGACTGTTGCAATAACCCAGGCTTGAGGCAATGGGGGCCTGGGAAAGAGTGGTAATGAGAGGTACCAAAACAGGATGGTTCCTTTGGAAACTGATTCCTGATTGGTAGGTAAGAATGAGGATGTTAAATGTGAAAGATGCAAAAGGGCAGGAGAGGAAAGGTTTTGAGTCTGGGCAACTGGGAGAATTGTGAAAGCACTTGTGAAAGTGGGAAGCTGGAAGGAGGGATTAATTTGGAAACAGGAGTGAAGAAGTATATGAGGTTTGGAACTTGTCTTAACTTTTACTTTAGTCCTTTAAGATATATAATGCACCTAGAATATAGAAAGTATTGAGAGAAACAGGAGTTCAAATAGCTATTACTTCCCTAGGTAAAGGAAAATAAAATCAGAGAACATATTTCAGTCTCTGAGAAAGCCTTGAAAAGTTTTACCTCTAGTGTAAAACAAAAGCCATGGATCTAACAATGAAATAACACCTTCAAAGAAAAAAACAAACAATTTTTCAAAGAATTATATATCCAACAAATGCTTCATATAAATCATTTTTCAATAATTTTACACAGCAAAAACAGCTGATTTATTTCTTAAAAAACAGGCAGAAGACATTCTTGTAGAGAAGAAAAAGTTTGCGTTACATGAGGGTATAAAATGAGATAGTTGTAATGGCTTTTTAAATTGACTACAATATATGAAGTCTTAGTGATATAAAGCAAGATGGTAATAAAAGATAAGTTCAGAATCAAACGGCATTTTCTTTTAAAAATGGTCATCTCTAACTTTCAAATCACATTATAACAATTCAAAAGCACAATTTCTTTTTACAGATACTACTTCCTAAAAGGCTGAATAGTTACTGACTTTGTGGCTGATGAATTCAAATAACAAGCCATTCTTGGATCAATTTTCTGACTTCAAGAGTAAATGACTTGTGAAATAATATTCTAATTTTACCTTATCTTTTAAAATGACTTACTTTCCTTATTAACAAAGAAATGGATGTGACCACAGTAGCTGGGAACTTACAAATTTTTCAACTACTCGACTCATTGGAAAAGAGGAATATTATCAGCTTATTCTCACAGCCTATTGTTGTGATTGATATTTTATGACTAAGCTGTCATCACAAGGCTGAAATGTGAGATCAGAGATATGGTGCATTTTTTAAATTGCAAAAAGGATGAAAAACTATATCTCATCCAAAATGTTTGTTCTTAATTTTGTTATAGCCATTTAAAATAAAAATGTACATTTCAAAGAGGGATTGAAATATACTATTCACTCCAAAATTACATTTCATAAATAGAAATTACTTTAAAAAAACCTCTTTAATAATGTAAATCACAAAAATGCCCTTAAGAAGATAATTTCAAGTGCAAGCCTACTGTTTATCATGAAATTTCATACATGCAAAGAGAAAAGGACAACAGTACAATGAATAAACATATGTCACCACCTAGTTTTAAAAAACAGGAAATTTGAAGGATTTGGTTTCCATATGTTTTTGTGTAATTAAAAACAAAACAAAACAACTTTCCAGATAAATGAGTCCCTTTTATAATAATCTCCTTAATCAAATTCTCTTGTGTTTTACCCCAAAAGTAACCATTAGCCTGATTACTGGTATGTATCTTTTTCTGCAACATCCTTCTATGTTTACTATAAGCACATATATAAACTTAAAATGCATAATATAATATACTATTGTAATATGTAACAATACTATATATTGTACTATATATAATATAGTATAGTATGAAATGTAGTATAAGGTGATAAAATCTTGTTTGGAGTGCTTTTAAAGTTTACTTAAAATGAATTATTTTACATGTATTATGTCTTTAATTCAATGTTTCATTTTCTAAATTTCTAAATTTATGCCAACACATGTACATCTGGTTCATTCACTTTAACTGCTGTATAATATTTCATTGTATTACTATACTGAAACTTATTTACTTATTCCTATATTGATAAAATTATAGGTCCTTTTTAAATTATTGCTATTGAAACCAATGCGGCACTGAAAATCTCTGCCCACATCTCCTTGAGCACATGTGAGAATCTCTTTAAAGTGTGAATATAAGGGGCTTCCCTGGTGGCGCAGTGGTTGAGAATCTGCCTGCCAATGCAGGGGACACGGGTTCGAGCCCTGGTCTGGGAAGATCCCACATGCCGCGGAGCAACTAGGCCCGTGAGCCACAATTACTGAGCCTGCGCGTCTGGAGCCTGTGCTCCGCAACAAGAGAGGCCGCGATAATGAGAGGCCCGCGCACCGCGATGAAGAGGGGCCCCCACTTGCCGCAACTAGAGAAAGCCCTCGCACAGAAATGAAGACCCAACACAGCCATAAATAAATAAACAACTGATTCCATTAAAAAAAAAAATTTTAAAGTGTGAATATAAAAGTAGAATTGCATTTGTATGAAGTATATACACATCTTCATACCATCTTACTCTCCAAAGAGATTATACCAATTGACTGGCTCCTGAACAATGCATGAAAGTTTCACTTTCCCTACATCTTTGTCTATATGTTTATTTTTAAGAATCAAATTTAAAATTGACATAGAGTTTGAACTTAATGTACCTTTCACATAAAACAAATTAGCTAAAATGCTATGCTGAATTTGATATTTATAATGAAAAGGCTTTAGGACCCATGAATCCCTCAGATAATTGTGGATCTTCTTGCATGGATTAAACATATTTAGCTACAGTAAAATTCAGCTATGGATGGGACCAGATTTTTCATCTCCCACCCTTATTCATGATCCCAGAAATAGAAGGAATTATAATTCTCTAGCATCCAACAACGGAAACAAATCAGATGATTGCCTTACATTCCAGTTCCAGGCATGCTTGCCCTACGTCTCAGTTCCATCTCTCATTAGCTACATGATCTTACACAACTTATTCAAACTCTGAACTTCAGATTCTCTCTGAAAAATGGTGATTATAACTGCATCCTTACAGTATTGTTTCAAAAACGTAAATCAGATAACATTTTTAATACACAAAGCACAATGCTTAGCACAGAGTAAATTAGAAAATGTTCATTCGTCATACTGTATAGAGTTGTGCAAACTGTCATGTTAAATCTCATAAAAGACCCTTTAATATATAATAGTCACTATACATTTCCTCCTTTCCTTTAGATTCCATAGCATTTAAACTATTACAGTGATATCAGTTAGTATTTAACAAATATTGTCTCCCAAAAACCCTGAAGTTCATTTGGTATATACTGTGGCTTTACATGGTATGCAAATGATTAAGTACATCTAACTTGCTGAGTACAGCCATAATATAGCAGCACTATAAGAGTGGCAGAAAAAAAAGTGGCAGACAAGTATGTCAGGACTATACATTTTCCTTGTTATACTATGGACTGTTTGGGGTCAGGATTTTCTCTTATTCACATTTATATTCCTAAGACTGGCACATAGTCAGCATTCTTATATGCTAGATGAATGAATGAATGAATGAATGAAAACTATTATTAATATTTCTTCCTGTGCTAATTTTTAGAAACATTGAGAGTTTTGAGTTGGAAAGTATTCCTTGGCAGAATCAGATCACCTTCTTCATAAATGGAAGCACCAAGTCTCTATTCGTGCATCTGTCATCACAAGTAGTATATTATAGGTTCCAAATCTCAATTTGGCTGAGTTTGCTACCACAGCAGCAGCAAATGCCATACGACTGAAAATAGGGGGTGGTGGAGGATGAAGGGATCACTCTAATGCTTTGCTGTCAATTTCAAATCAACAGTTATTTGTTTTTTATTGTTAGGCACTGAAGGGACTAAAATGGTATATATGGTCCCTGCTTTCATAAAGCTACTGTCCTTATGGAGAGAATAGAAGATTGATAAGTTTGATTTTTTTTCACCTGGTAGCTTGTTGTTATATATTAGCAGCCTGAAAATAAAAGTAGCATACTGCAAAATATGGTAAATAACTAGGGCTGTCACTCTAGATGTTATTTACAACCAGCAAAATATAGGAAAGACACATATTGATTATTAGTATATAAATGTTTTAAAGACAGAAATTAAATTCTGGCCGTGAAATGTATTACTGTGTCAATCAGTAGGACTCATAGGTCGCATAAAACAAGGAGGTCCAAGTAGCAAGGAATGGAAATCAAAATGAAAATCATATTGAATTTAAGGCAAAAAGCTGATGCCAGCCACCTAAGCCAGGTTGGTCATTATCTGATGGTCCCTAGTCTTGCCCATATCAGTAATTGGAACCACCATTTACCCAGCTGCTAAAGACAGAAATTTGAAAGTCAACCATGATTCCTCCTTTTCCTTGATCCCCCATATCCACCAAACAATCATCAGCAAGTCCTGCCAGCTTTACTTTAAAAATATACCTTGACTCTATTCACTTTTCTCCATTTCCATTGGCACCAAACCAGTCCAAACCGCCTTTATTTCTTGGCTGATCTAATGAAAAAGTTTTTTTTTATTTCTTTCCTTTCACTCTTGACCTCATCAATCCCTTCCCCACACTGCAGCCGACACTCTTTTAAAGAGGTAATTCAGGTAATGCCACCTCCTGTTTGAAAACTTTCAATGTCTTCCAAAAATAACTTAAAATATAATCCAAACTTCTCACCTGCATGCTCTGGCTCCTAGGAAGCCAAAATTCCGTCATTCTATCATGAGGCTTCACTCCCTCATTCACTATAGTCCAGCTACAAACGTCCTCTGTCAGAACATGGAAAACTCTTTTCTCAGCTCAGAGCCATCTGCTTTTTCTTGTTTCTAGAACACTGTTCACATGCTGGCTTATTCTGATTCTTCAGATAACAGTTTAAGTGTCAATTCTTTAAAGAGACTTTCTTTGACCTCTGTATCCAAAATAGGTCAACTTATCTTTCATAGCAACCATGTTTTTCCCTTACAGTAGTAATCACAACGAGTAAATGTTTATTCATTTATTTACTCATTTATTGTATGTTTTCCCCACCCAAATATAGTGATAATTGTCCCAAGCGCCTGGGTTGTGCCTGGCAAATAATAAGCACCTAATACCTCTATGTTCAAAGAATGAATGAATGCATGCTTACTTGTATGCCTCTCTAGAGATTTTTAAAGACGTTAACAGACAAATGAAGATGGAATTTGGAAAACTTAAAAAATTTTTTCTTTTATATTTCATTTCATTAATTCATTCATTCTGAAAACATACTACCTCTGAAACAGGCTGAATTCTTCAACAAAAAAAAATGTAGCAAATATAAATTCAATAATTATTACCTTTGACTAGTATATAAGGTTTATAAGGTAAAAAAGAAAACCTATTAGGTATGAAATATTGTTCATGAAAATAAAAATGCTACTTATCTTTACATAGGCATTTATATTTTCAAATTAAGTAAATTTATACATGTTGAAGTATTGTTGACTTATTTTGATTTATATATGTGTATGTATACATATATATGTGTAAATATTTCAAACTATCCATACACTGTATTTTAATAGAAGCAGATATGATATAGTCTATCATTTTAATCTGTCAATGTATACTAGTATGTTTTCCTTTTACTACTAACAAAATATATGAGGACAATAGACAGAAATTAAAATGTGCCTTCAGGCTGTGATTAACTGACATTTGTCTCAGAAAAACAGGCAGTTTCTGATTTGATTCTTTCCAACATTATTCCAATATTATTAGGAAAAGGCTTAAAATATTCCAGATGAGTTCAGTGTTTACCAACATATGGTAATGTTGTCAAACAAAGAACATGTAAATTTTGAGCTTTGAAGTCAGCACATTGAACTTGCAAAGGTATATATGAATTATTTAAGAAGTGTGAAAGTAATGCTATGTTACATAAGAAAGTACATTAGAAAAAAAATCACAGTCAGGCTCTGGTTATGCACAGGCATGCTACATTGCTTTTTGTTTTTGGTCTTGTGCATTTTAAATGTACTAATTATTTTAAGAGACTATATCTAAAGCGGAGATAGATTTTTCACTGGAATATTTTTATTGCTAGTCTTATTTAACATAGATGTTTTAGTTAGTAGTTGTATTAACCTGCCAGTGTTATCTGAAAGCCCCTCCAAATGCCTCCTAATAGCCAGTACACCATACCAATTATGTTACCAACAGGAACCAGATGGTACACTCAAACTGGGATAATTTTGGAAGATTTTATAAAAGGGACTGCTTACAAAGGTGTGAGAAGAGTGTAGGGGAGCTACAGGGATAATGGGGAGCTAGAAACAAACGAAAGCCCCAAACCAAAAAAGCAATTGTTACTGTCTTTGGGTCTAATGGGATGGATTAGGCAGTTAAGCAGAAAACCAAAGGAAAGTCAGAAAGAGAAGTTGCCTGGAAAGGAGCAGTGACCCACTATCCAGGGACACAGCAGGCCAGAAATAACATTGCAGGAAGGGAGCCAGGGAAGGAAATGCTAGGACCTTACCTTCCTCACTGCTGTCCCATACAGTGTCTTAGAAGATCAATTCTGAGCATGTGACCTGTTTTAGCTGATCTGGGAGGTTAACTTACTCTCTGTTTACTTTAAAGATGAGTTCACACACACACACAAAAGAGGCAATGTGTTAATCATTCACAGTTTAATAATAATATTATTATAGGTTAGTGTTTTTAGCACAATAGATTATAAAGCTCTTTCATTTTTATTACTTCATGCGTGGCCTTATAAAAGCACTCACAGGTTCATAGCCATGGGTTCTAGAGTAAGACTTCCTAGGTTCAAATCTCAGTCTCCACTCATTGACTGTGTTACCTTGGCCAAGTTTCTATTTATGTACCATCATTCTTCATCTTCAAAAAGGGAATAGTAATGATATCTCCTCCTGGGGTGTTGTGAGGACTCAATGAAGTGCTTAGTAAATGCCAGCTCTTATTATTTTCATTTCACAGGGACAGAAGTTCAGTTCAATGAACTCATGGAATTCAAGGCCATAGTTTTTAAACAATGATGAGAGGTAGTACATGACCCAAGTTTTCTGACTTACAATGAAATAGTTTTTATATTCTACATAATTATATAATCACAGTTTATTAATTTGTTTAGTTTTTCCAAACATACACTTTTTGTTGGATTTGCTTACTCTCATGTCTGGTTATTGCTTATCCCCACTCTTTGTTTTTACAGGGTAGTGAGAAAAAAGTAGTGGCATATTCTATGCTGGTGTGTTATTAATTTCAGCCTTAGATTGTTCTATTAACAATAAACTTGTTCAGAAATAGCATTTCCACACATGTACATATGAACATAGGACCTTCTCCATTAGTTATTTAAATGATTCAATCTAATGCTTAATTTTAAAAGAGGGTTCTACCACTTTAAATATCCCATCACTGGAAAATTATAAACTGTTGCCTACTGGATTTATTTAGTGCACTGATGACAGACCAGCAAATGCTGCCTGGTACACAGTAGGTGTTGAATAAATATTTGTTGAATTAATTAATGAATTAATAAAAGTGGTATACCTAGCATATTGTTCTTATTAATATACAAGAGAAAAAATTGCCTAGAATATAGAAAGACCAGGAAAACAGAAATATCTAGATTTAGATGGAAATGCAAGGGATCAATACATCACAATGTGGAGTTTCTATAGTTAGAAAGGCCTTAAATCAATGTGGCCTTTCAAGATAAGCCAAAACAACAATCCCATACTGAATTTTCTCAGGCTGATTTAGAGAGAGCCTGCTGAAGTTTCAGTATCTTTCCGTAATATTGTGAGAGAGAAATGTTGATGGTGGGTTTTGAATCCAGATTGTAGCAACTGAGAGTTTTATGCCATTGAGTGAATGAGTCTTACTCCCCACAGAGTGGGATTCTTTTTTATTTTACAGAACGTAGTTGTAGAAAAGCAAAACAAAATAAACCTCCTTATCTGAGGATGATTAAAACAGAACAGATCTTACAGGGGAAAAACAAAAACAAAAAACCACAACCACAACCAAACCAAACAACCCCCAAACAACCTTTTATTTAAATTCAGCCATGGATTCTTTATCGGAAAACCACAGGAATATAGGAGGGGGCTACTGTACACTACTGGAAATAGAGGAGTGAAAAATATAATCTATTAAAATGTCTCTATAATTTTTTTCTATCATAATATTTAAAATGTGACAGGGTAGTGTTTAGAATAAAATAGAACATTATAGAACCTGAGGCTCACCTACTGCTGAGCTGTCAACTGCTTTGGAATATTTCTTTACTCCAAATAAAGGAATATCTTTAAAATTCTTTAAAATGTCTCTAAGTAAACTCAATATCATATTTTAGCAGTTCTAAATAAATATTAAACAAGCTTTGGTTACACATATACAAATTAGATTATGGATTTTAAGGCAGATACCTCTTTTCTATTCCTTAATCCCTTTAACCATCCACCTCCGTACCTTTTATTAGTTTTTACAGTCAAACCTTAATCATTTTTGTAAGGTTTATGCTTAGATTTAACTCTTCTGGAAAAATCTGTGGACATCACTAGACTGGATTAGGTTTCCCTTCTGTCTGTTCCTACAGAATCTTGTGGTGTCCTGAAGATATCACACTTCTTAACAGCTTATGTCCTTTGATGGTGTCTAAGACAGTGTCTAGCTTATGCAGATTTGCATTCCTAGAATAAGCTAATTTCTTGGTAAATAATAAGTGCTCAATAAATATCTGATGACATAAAATACTGACATCTTATTTTATGATTTTTAACACAAAATGTAAGAAATAATCATTTGTCTTTCAAATTGCTATAAAATGAATATATCTACATTTTAAATATATTTTCCATGAATAAATTCTACACATTAAGGTCTTGGTAAAGTAGCTCTAGTTTTCGAGATATTGATAAGATCTTGTTTTGTTAACATATAACTTTCTTTTTTTCTTTGTATTCAGTAGAACTCTTTGAAATCTAAACATGTTAACTTCTCTTTCTATACCAGCCAATATCAACCTAACCTGAGAGAAGGTATTTTCTTGGAATGGGAAGGTTGCTCATGATTGTTTAAGATGGACATCCCAAACTCAAGTCTTCAATTTGTGCTTCATTAATTTTTTGAAGTGATTTTCCAGAAAATCAGCCTCACTTACTTTCAAAATTAAACACCAAATTCCAAAATAAATTATATATTATTTAAAAGGGCATTTTAAAAAAAGGAATTAGTGCCTCTTGATTCTGCTAAGGGCAAATAATTATCAGTTGCTGGTGTAAATCAATATTCTTACAAATTCAAGGCTCCAGAGTCGCACAGAAATAAATTGTTTTTATATGTAACTGTTTCGCATTTTCTTTAAAACATGATCCTAATCATGAAGATTGGCTTCTTTCTTTGAAATTTTGCTGGTTGTGGCATAAATCTAAGGAACTCTATCACATGAAAAATAGTCCTGAGTCTTATTCTTTCCCACATCTCAAATGTGGATTCCTTCTTGATGCCTCCTGAAATGCTTAAAACAAAGTGGGAAAAAACTACTGTTTAGGCCAACTGTGAAAGGAAGAAGACTAGATTTCAAAAAAATTGGTTCAGGTAACACTAACAGGGTCTATCATACTAAAATACAATCTCCCCAAAGAATAATGCTGGATATTAGATTTTTTCATAACTGTCCTCATAATTTTTCTCAAAAAATTTCCATCAATTCAGGACTTTTCAAAAATTGTGGTAAAATGCACGTAACATAAAATCTACTATTTTAACCATTTAAAAATGTACAGTTCAGTGACTGTAAGTACATTAAGTACATTAAGTACTGTAAGTACATTAAGTACATTCATGCTGCTGTGCCACCATTATTACCATCCATCTTCTTTCATCTTCTTTTCATCTTCTCAAACTGAAAATATGTGCCAATTAAAGAGTTACTTCCCCATCCTCCCCTTTTCCAGCTTCTGGAAACCACCATTCTACTTTTGATCTCTTTGAATTTGAATACTCTAGGTACCTCGTGTAAGTAGAATCACGCAGTATTTGCTTTTTTGTCATAGGCTTATTTCATTTAGCATAATGTCCTCAAGATTCATCCATGATGTGGCATGTATCAGGATTTCTTTCTGTTGTAAGGCTGAATACTATTTATTGTACATATAGACCTCATTTTGTTTATCTGTTCATTCATTGATGAACACTTCAGTTGTTTCTACCTTTTGGCTTCTGTGAATAATGCTGCTGAGAACATGTGTATACAAACATGTTAGTATCCCCGCTTTCAATTCTTTTGGGTATATATCTAGAAGTGGAATTGCTGGATCACATGGTAATTCTATTTTTAATTTTAGAAAACTGTCGTACTGTTTTCCATAGCTAATTCAGGGCTTTTAAAAATGAGTAAAATGTATAAGGATCAAAAAAGAAAAAACCAAGTTTGTATGCCCATTGTGGACTGTAGAACATCATGCTAGAAGAGTCTTGAGGTTAATTTTTAACCTACTCCATTATTTTATAATGAAATACAAACCCTGGTATCCTGATTCCCAGGCCAATGATTGTTCCACAAACTCACATTTCAATTTGGTGCTTAAAAGTTTGTTATAATTTTAGAAAAAAATATAAGCTTGAATAACCTACAGAAATAATTTATTTTTGTCTTTGTAGCACCTGAGACTTTTCTGATATATATTTCAGGGGCGATATGGGGTATTTATGGCTTTTGATATCTTCTACTAAAGTACCCAGAACCAGTTTAAGAACTGCTATTATCTGTAGAGAATTGTTAACCTTAGACTCAACATCTCCAAATTACTTCCTAGACTAAATAAATTATACTCACACAAAAAGTAAAATCTACAAAGAATAACCACAGTGAATTCTTTTTGAATTCTGTAAATAAGTAATTAAATTACTTCCATTTCAAACACAGGTTTTGTTCTTTTTCTGGAAGCGTTACAGCAATCTTAATGAACTTCCACACATCTTTCTACTTTACTAACTAGGACCATAAGTACCTTCACAGATTGGATGATCTGATTAAAATAAAAATGAAATTGACACCTTGACTTGGTGGTTTGCATACTTCAACAGACTTTCTTTCAAGTTAATTAACGTGTGAGTGCTTGACTGTGGATTCAATTAACCCATAGGGTTCTTGTTGCTGTATTTTTCATAAAATATCATGAAACAAGGTACACCCATATTTTTCAAATGCCCAGATAAAACTCCTTTAAATAAAATGAACACAATATAATAAGGTTACAAAATAAAAGAAAAAAATCAGAAATGGTAAAAATGAAATATTGGCTTATTAGCCCATAAACATGATATACAAATCACATTCCTAAATTACTATTTGGCCTAAAAATATTTAAATAAATAATAAATGTAAAATGATAATTAAGTGCTATAAAAGTTTAGCTTTCTCATTTTCTGAGTTATAAACATTAAATGTGAAGGGTTTTATTTGTAATAACAAAGACTTTTGAGGTAGAACATATTGTGATTTTATCATAGATATATGGTTTAAAGGAATTCTTTTAAAAATACATGTGGGTGTGCTCAAAAATATACTGATTGACAATACTGAATAACAAAATTATATACATAAATCTTTATCAAACTCAATGGTTTAAGTTATTCAGAAGCATTAATTTCTGTGAAAATGAGACACATCTAAATCTCCAACTTATTTGCTCTCATTCACATTGAAATATTCTATTGTATCACAGTTCCCATCAAATTGTAATTAAATGATGATTTTTGTCTGTATTTGTCTCTCTCCTTTACCAAAATGTACTTTTGATGCAAGCAATGACCACATCAACCTTATTTATTGCTTTATCTTCAGTACCTAGCACAGCCTGGCAAATGTTAGATGTTTAAGAAATATTTTCTGAATGAATAAAAACATATTTTTAGATCAACTGCCTGATTTCTGTTAGGCTCACTGCCTCATTTCTTTCAGACATGGTGTAATGACTTAAAAAATTTTGTTAGTAGGTACCCATGCTAAATTGCATGACTCATATTAAATTTCTGCTGCTATTCACGGCAACTGATCTTGCACCTGGCATTCTGCACAGAGCTGATGTTTACCCCTTAGTGTTAAAAAGAATTGATCACTTGATCGCTTTTGCAAAAGACTCAAGCTGTTAGACCAAGATTACTTTGGGGATGCTATTAGAGCCTAGCAGGTGAAAAACCAAAGTCATTTATTTAACACAGTCTCTTACTGATAGTTACAGCAACTCTAGGTGTGCACATTAATGAGGCAAGTTGCCTAGTTTGTGCCAAAAATGATGTACCTATGAAATTTTTCTGCTATTCACAGAGAAAAACAATGAGGCTCCTACTAGATGTATAACAACAAAGCAATCCTTGCTCCCTATTGGACAGAAGACTCAGCATCATGCATCACAATTACGCTATCGAGAAAACAACTCAAAAGGGCACATCTTATTGATGGAAGGGAGCTGAGTAATGTCTCCTACAGAGACACTTTCCTTAGTGAGCTTCATTGAGCTAATAGGGCCAACATAAGCATACATGGAAGCATTTTAGTGGGGCCACTAGCTAAGTAGTCAGAGCATGTGTAAGGTGAGATACTAAAGATTGACAAGTAAATTGTTATTGTTTGCTTACTTAATTACTTCTCTCCTTACACTATAAATTATACTATCTGAGATTTTGCCCTGTGTAGCTGATTCCTCCGACCTCATTTAGAGTTACATACATTACCTTGTAAATAAATTATATTTTCTCAAGTGCAGTTTGAGTTAATTCAGTTAACTAATTCAGTTAAGTAATGCAGAGCAAAATTCATGATGTCATAATCTTCTTAGAAAAGGAACACAGCTCAGCCAACACCTTGACTTCAACCTTGTGAGACACTAAGCAGAGGACATAGCTAAGCCGTGCCTGGACTCCTGACCCACAGAAACGCTGACAAAATAAACAGGCATTGTTTTAAGCTGCTAAATTTGTGGTAATTTGTTATATAGCCTAGAAAACTAATAAAAGAATTACAAAGGGAGGAAATATTTGCAAATGATGCAACCAACAAGGGATTAATCTCCAAAATATACAAACAGCTCAAACAGCTCAATGTAAAAACAAACAAACAAACCCAATCAAAAAATGGGCAGAAGATCTAAATAGATATTTCTCCAAAGAAGACATACAGTTGACCAAAAGGCACATGAAAAGATGCTCACCATCGCTAATTATTAGAGAAATGCAAATCAAAACTACAATGAAGTATCACCTCACACCGGTAAGAATGTCCATCATCAAAAAAGTCTACAAATAGTAAATGTTGGAGAAGGTGTGGAGAAAAAGGAACCCTCCTACACTGTTGATGGGAATGTAAATTGGTGAAGCCACTATGGAAAACAGTATGAAGGTTCCTTACAAAATTAAAAATAGAGCTACCATATGATCCTGCAATCCCCCTCCTGAGCATATATCAGGAGAAAACCATAAACCAAAAAGATACATGCACCCCAATGTTCACTGTGGCAATATTTACAATAGCCAAGATGTGGAATCAAACTAAGTATCCATCGACAGATAAATGGATAAAGAAGATATGGTATATATACACAGTGAAATATTACTCAGCCATAAAAAAGAATGAAGTAATGTCATTTGCAGCAACATGGATAGACCTAGAGATTATCATACTAAGTGAAGTAAGCCAGACACAGAAAGACAAATATCACATGATATCACTTCTATCTGGAATCTAACAAAATGATACAAATGAACTTTTATACAAAACAGAAATAGATCCACAGACATAGAAAACAAATTTATGGTTACCAAAGGGGAAGGGGGGAGGGATAAATTAGGAGTTTGGGATTAACATATACACATTACTATATATAAAATAGATAACCAACAAATATCTACTGTATAGTACAGGGAACTCTACTCAGTATTCTGTAATAACCTATATGGGAAAATAATCTGAAAAAAAGATTAGCTATATATGTATGTACAACTGAGTCACTTTGCTGTACACCTGAAACTAACACAACATTGTAAATCAACTATACTTCAATTAAAAAAATAAAGATTAAAAAAAAGAATTACAGAAAATAAAAGATCACATACCCAGAAATAAATGCAGAACTCTGTAGAACTGGTCCTTATATGTAGTGAAATACTATTTACATAGCTTCTTAATAGTGAAAAAAATTATTCTCTTTTTTTTTGGGAGAAAGTTCTATTTCTTACAGTTTTTCATCTTTAACTCAATGGGGTTTCAGTCAAATCAGCTCTGACCATATAATCAAAATTCCTATTTAACTAAAGGATGGTCACATACTTGAGGGTAACAGGAACTCTTTACTTTCCAAGAGAGTTTTCCTCAAGGCAGCTCCCTTTCTTCTGTTTGTACCTGTGGATTCTACCAGCAAGAATTAAAAATTAGTTCTCCCCAATACAGAAAATAGCTAATAACATTTTTGCTTTTTCTCATGCTCTCAATTTAGTTGCTGAGGTTTTTTTTTTTTCTTTTTCTCTTTTCTCTTTTCTCTTTTCTGTGTTTTCCGTACCTGGTCATCTGAACATCTGTTTTACCCTCATTCTTTGATATTTGCATACCTAGTCCCCTGTTAACTGCCTAATTTTTCACATATTGTTCCATTTCAGCTAAATTGTTGAAGGTAGTTGGTGTAAAGTTGCTCATATTACTCCCTTGTTATTATCTTTTTATTAGATCTGTAGTGATAATACCTCTTTCACTCATGATATTGTTAATTTGTGTTTTCTCTCTCTCATCTCGCTCTCTTGTTCTCTGTCTTGTGAGTGGTGTATCAACTTTGTTGATCTTTTCAAAGAACTAGTTTTGGCTCTGTGAATATTCTGTATTGTGTGCCTATTTTCTATTTCATTGATATCTGCTCTTAACTTTACTGTTCCTTCTTTGTACTTGCATTGGTTTTATTTTGATCATCTTTTTCTAGCTTCTTAACTTTAAGTGATTGATTTGGACATTTCTCCTCTTATACTATAACCAGTTAAAAACTCCACATTTCCCTCTAAGCCATCTAGTTGTATCTCACAAATTTTGGTTTGATGTGTTTTAATTACAAGCACACCTTGTTTTATTGTGCTTCACTTCATTGCACTTCTCAGATATTGTATTTTTCACAAATTGAAGGTCTGTGTCCACCTTGTGTTGAGCAAGTCTGTTGGTGCCATTTTTGAAAAATCTTTTGCTCACTTTGTGTGCCAGTGGCCCATTTGGTAATTCTCCCAATGTTTCAAACTTTTAAATTATTATTGTATTTATGATGGGGATCTGCAATCAGTGATCTTTCATGTTGCTATTGTAATTGTTTTGGGGTGTCACAAACTGTGCCCATATAACACAGCAAACTTAATAAATGTTGTGTGTGTTCTGACGGCTCCACTAACTGGCTGTTTCCCCATCTCTCTCCCTCTCCTCAGGCCTCCTTATTCTCTGAGACACAACATTATAGGAATTAGGACAGTTAATGACCCTCTAAGTCTTCAAGTGAAACGAAGGGTCACATCTCTCATTTCAAATCAAAAGCTAGAAATGACTAAGCTTAATGAGAAAGCCAAGTCAAAATCCAAGATAAGCTGAAAGCTAGGCCCCTTGCCCCAAGCAGTTAGCTAAGTTGTGAATGGAAGAAAATCTTCTTGAAGGGAATTAGAACGGCCACTCCAGTGAACACACGAATGATAAGCGAAACAGACTTATTGCTGATATGGAGAAAGTTTTAGTGATCTGGATAGAAGATCAAACTAGCCACAACATTCTTTTAAGCCAAAGCCTAATCAAGAGCAAGGCCCTAACTCTCTTGAATTCTATAAAGGCTGAGAAAGGTGCAGAAGCTGCTGAAGAAACGCTTGAAGCCAGCAGAGGTTGGTTCATGAGGTTTAAGGAAAGAAGCTATCTCTAAAACATAAAACTGCAAGGTGAAGCAGTAAGCGCTGTTGTAGAAGCTACACAGCAAGTTATCCAGAAAATCAAGCTAAGATAATTAATGAAGGTAGCCACACCAGACAATGTACTTTCAATGTAGACAAGTCAGCCTTATATCGGAAGAAGATGCCATCTAGGACTTTCATAACTAGAGAGGAGAAGTCAGTGCCTGGATTCAAAACTTCAAAGGACAGGCTGACTCTCTTATTAGGGGCTAATGCAGCTGGTGACTTTTAAGTTGAAGCTAATACGCATTCACCATTCTGAAAATCCTAGCGCCCTTAAGGATTATGCTAAATCTACTCTGCCTGTGATATATAAATGGAACAAGAAAGGCTGGATGACAGCACATCTGTTTATAACATGATTTACTGAATATTTTATGCCCACTGTTGAGACCTACTGCCTAGAAATAAAAGGCTCCTTTCAAAATATTACTGCTCATTGACAATGCACCTGTTCACCTAGGAGCTCTGATAGAGACGTACAACAAGATTAATGTTGTTTTCATGCTGACACAACATCTATTCTGCAGCCCGTGGATCAAGGAATAATTTCAATTTTTAAGTCTTTTTATTTAAGAAATATATTTCGTAAGGCTATAGCTCCATAGATAGTGATTCCTCTGATGGATATGGCCAAAGTAAATTGAAAACCTTCTGAAGAGAATTTACTATCTAGATGCCATTAAGAACACTGTCAATTCATGGGAAGAGGTAAAAATATCAAACATTAATAGGAGCTTGGAAGAAGTTGATTCCAACCCTTATGGATGACATTGGCGGGGTCCAAGACTTCAGTGGAAGGAGTAGCTGCAGATGTGGTAGAAATAGCAAGAGAACTAGAATTAGAAGTGGATCCTGAAGATGAGACCAAACTGCTGTTATCTCATGATAAAACTTCAATGGATGAGGAGTTGCTTCTTATGGATGAGCAAAGAAAGTGATTTCTTGAGATAGAATCTACTCCTGGTGAAGATGTTGTAAGGATTGTTGAATGACAACAAAGCCTTTAGAATATTATATAAAATTACTTCTTAAAGTAGTGGCAGGATTTGAGAGGATTGACTCCAATTCTGAAATAAGTTTTACTGTGGGTAAAATGCTATGAAACAGCATTGCATATTCTAGAGAAATTGCTCATGAAATGAAAAGTCAATTGATATAGCAAACTTCATCTTTGTCTTATTTTAATAAATTACCAAAGCTACCTCAACCTTCAGCAACCACTTACCCTAATCACTCAGCAGCCATCAACATCAAGGGAAGACCCTCCACCAGCAATAAGATTATGACTTGATAAAGGGTCTTATGATGGTTAGCATTTTTTAGCAATAAAGTGTTTTTTAATCAAGACATGTACATTTTTTTTTAGGCATAATGCTACTGCACTCTTAATATACTAAAGTATAGTATAAAAATAACTTTTATTTGCTCTGGAAAACCAAAAAGTTCATGTGACTCACTTTATTGTGATATTCATTTTATTGTGATAGTCTGAAACCAAACCTGCAATACCTCCAAGGTATGCCTGTATTCATTTCCAAATATTTTGCAATTCCCTTGATATTTCTTCTTTGGATTACTTAAAGAGTGTTGTATGATTTCCATATAATTACTTTTTTCTGAGTATCTCATTGCTATTGATTTTTAATTTAGTTCCACTTTAGTCAGAGAATATCTGCTACATTATTTCAATCCACCTAAATGTATTGGTACTTGATTTACAGCCCAACATATTTTCTCCAGTGGTTCCAAGATTTTCTACTTTTTTGGACATAGTTTGACTATAATGTGTCAAGGATTGGATTTCTTTGTATTTATTCTGCTGGGAGTTTGTTGATAATTTTGAATCTGTAAATTTATGTTTTTTGTCTAATTTGGTGGATATTTTTTACTTTATTTTTTCAATTTATTTCTGTCCTATTTTCTCTCTCTTCTCCCAAGATTGAAATATACTTTTTATATCACCCCATGGGGTCTGAGGCACCTGTCCTTTTAAAAATTTATATATATTTTTTCTGTTCTTCAGATTGGAACAATATCTACTGATCTATTTTCAAGTTCACTAACTCTTCTGTCTTTTCCAATCTTCTGTTAAATCCATCCAGTGAATTTCAAAATTCATATATTTTATTTTTCTGTCCTATAATTTTTATTGGGTTCTTTTTATTTTCTTGAACATAGTTATAATAATAGCATTAAAATGCTTACCTGTTAATTTCAAAATCTGGGTCATTTTAGAATGTCTCCATTAGTCGTATTTTTTCTTGTTTGAGCTACATTTACCTATTTCTTTTTTTTGTAAAGGAAATTTTTTAAAATATTTATTTATTTATTTAGTTGGCTGCGTTGGGTCTTAGTTGTGGCACGTGGGATCTTCGTTGCAGCATGCAGGACCTTTTGTAGCGGTGCACGGGCTTTTCGTTGTGCCGTGCAGGCTTCTCTCTATTTGTGGCACGTGGGCTCTAGAGCACGTAGGCTTGGTTTTCCTGTGGCATGTGGGATCTTAGTTCCCTGGCCAGGGATAGAACCCATGTGCCCTGAATTGGAAGGCAGATTCTTAACCACTGGATCACCAGGGAAGTCCCTACATTTTCGCATTTCTTTGTATGTCAAGTAATTTTGGATTGCAACCCAGGCATTGTGAATAATACACTGTTAAGGCTCTGTATCCCGTTTTGTTTCTTTGAACATACTGATTATTATTATTATTTTTTGAAGTAGATAACTTGACTGAATTTGAACTGCAAACTCTCTCTTCTTTGGTGGGCATCATTTGAAATCACAGAATACTTCTTTTTGCCTTAGCATGGCTGTTAGAATATGTCCCACATATATACAGTTCCAGAATTAGCCAGAGATTAGGGTAGAGTTTACACATATAATTTAGGGCTCCCCTCTTCTGTGGCTCTCTCCTTTCTGGCATTTCTCACCCCTCACTTTCCAGTTGTTGTGGTTGCACCAAACTCTGTCTTCTGGTTCTCCATACTAGTAAGACAGGATTTTCTCCCCCAATTTAGGCACCTATTATGGCACACACTGGGGACTGATCTCAAGGAAAAACTGTAAAAATGGCAACTTGTCCAGTGCTGTTCTCTTCCTCCAGGTGTCAACCCTGCCAAATATCCGGCTCCTTTTGGGAGATTTCCAGAGCCTTTCAAGTAGTCAGTTTGTTTTTGTTTTTTAAAAATATTTTATCCAGAGTTTATAGTTGTTATCTGTAGGACAATTGGTCAAATAGAAGCTACTCCCAGCTATTATATAGAGGCAGAACTTCTTACTGCTAACTTAAAATCCACATTATCAATGCACATTTTTTCTTATTCATTCATTCATTTCTTTCTTCATTCAGTAGACACAGAGTTTTTTAGGGGAAATAATGATTCTGGTATATGTGTGAAGTACTGAATAAGACAGACACTATTTGCACAAACTTGTAGTGTACTAGAAAATTTAGAGCAATTAAATTGACCTTCTCTGTATCTAACCAATGAACTTCTCCTGATTATTGTCTTGATTAAGTCTAGCATAGAATTCTGGATCTCTATATTTCTTTATGAGATTTCTTCTCATCATATTGAGGGTCATGTTTATTCTCAAATATTTCTTTCATATGTGGTGATCTGTTTTTAATTGTAATGATAAACTAATATAAGAGATAATAGTTGCATTATATTGGTAATGGTTAATATTTACTCCCATCTTCCACACCTCCCCACTCCCCACATCCCAACTTGCAGGCATTGTGAACAAAAAAGTTTCCTTCTACTACTTACAGGTTAACGTTCTTTTCAGGAAAAACAAAGACAGCTTTTATCATATATAATAATCTTCTAATGATTATTTTCTAATCCTAGAAGAGCTACTTTAATTATTCCAAGTTAAAGATCCACTGTATCTTTAATTTTAATCTCATCAGAGTAAGTTGCCTCTATTTGTCATTGAAAACTGGGTCATTTCAGGAGTGGAAGAAATTGTTTTAATAGATTTGGTTTTATTAGTAATTTTCCTCAATGTACATCTTTCCAAAAATTTAAACGTGATAAAACTTAAGACATATTTTTTTACCCCAAATTGACAAGAGTTATAATATATCTCTCCGGAATTTCTAATAATACTCTACGGTTAGAAACAAAAGAAATCATAACAAAAACAATAGAATTCCTTTTAGTTGAGAATCACATGGATATTGCTCAGGATTTGGGATTTGTTTGATTATAGATTTAGTCAATGTTTTAAAAATGTGAAAAGTCACTAGTTTAAAAATTTGATATAACTGTATAAGAGCTATGTTGGCATGCCAAATGGGTTTTTCCAGTCCATTCCCACTGCATCAACTAACATCTTTCAATCGACAAACTGCACTTTGGCATGAACAGAAGGATGGACTTCTGCCACTTTTTTGGTCCCTAGTAAAATAGTTCTGAACATATGCAGTGTGTTGTTCATTTTTAGAGCTTGAGGATAGCAGGTTTAATGATAATAAAAGGGCAATGAATGGATGGTGTGCTGAAGGCCAAATAGGCTTAGTAGGAGATGTACATGGCCATTTAGCAAGGCCTATGTATGCCAGGTTGGAATTCTCTGACATCTCATATTTCAGTTTTATCCCATAGTTTATCATTGTCTTCCTATTGTTAACCTTGCCTAATTAGAACCTGTTAGCAAGAAAGGAGAGATTAGATTTTCTTCTATAGGGCTTTGAGCACAGAACTAATGTAGGGGAAACAATAGGGAGCCATATTTGGAATGGACTGAGGCACATTTTCAAATGATGACAGCTGTCCAAAAATGGAATGGGATGCCTTGGAGGTTATTAAGTTCTACATCATGTAAGTGTTCAGGCTGAAGGTGTACCATTTGAAGAGGTTGTTATAATAAAAAATGAAGCAAATGATGGGAATTAGCCTGGATATATGCTGAAATGTCCTCCAAGGTGTCCTTTAAGGTGTACCCACTGTATACAAAAATATAATTTTCGTAAAATATTAAAATAAATAGTTTTAATTTACTTCCTTTTTATTGTAGGCTTTCTACAATACTTTTCTTAGGGTCACTATATTTGTAAAACAATCTAAACATGAATTACGTAAGAAAAGATTCAATATAAAAAATGTGTTGGGAAGGTCTTTTAAATTGTTCTCCATGGTGTTAATCTGCAATAATGGATGACTTGGCTAATTAAGCCTTAAGTAATAAAACCCATTACATATCTTCCTAGTATGTTTCATCAGTTAAACAACGTCTTCAAGGGCTTAGGAATTTTTATCCTTCTGCTTCACCATTCTCAGTGTGAAGGTTTTTTATGGTCAGGCTTTTTGCTTCAGAATAATAAGACCGCTGGTTTAATGTTCCAGATATCCCAACCTCTCTCAATAGTATCCAGAGCTGGAAGGGTAGAAGGGACAAGACAAAGGTCTTTTCCTAATGCTACATCTTTTATCAGAAGGTAAAAAATTTCCCAGAGATAATCCATTAAAATTACCTTGACATAACATCAGTGAGAACTAGGTCAGTCGTATGGCTGCTCTTAGACCAAAAACTGGCGAAGGATGACAGGATTACTGTGATTAATTTAGACGACTGTTTCTTGACTAGGATTGATACTACTCCGTAAGGGGTATTTGGAAACCTTTGAGAGCACTATTTTTTTTTTTTTAAATTGTCACTGTGCCTGGGACATAAAGCTGAACTTGAATTGTGGGGGCCAAGAATATTAAACATGTTAATGGCAAACAGTCATGCTCAATCAGAACTTTCTGCTTCAAAAGTTTCATTGAAAGCACTAGTTTAGGCAAAAATGTATCTTCCCTGGGGACAGGCACATTACTGCCTGAACAAAATTGTGTTTATAATGATAAGAAAAAAAAAGGATGCTTTGTGGTAGGCAAGCAATTGTGTCTGCCACAATTTTTATGCTTTCTCTCCATGACTCATTCCTTTATTTTTATAAAACTCTGAAACCACAAGGGAAATGCATATATAAAATGGTAAATACCTTGTGTAAGATATTATATATCACTGTGACTTGCTATTGTTTTGCACAATGCTCTACATGTCTGCCTCCATAAATACTGGCTGATGATGCTGACAATGGCATGTGTGAGGGGTTGTAGATTAGCCTGAAGAGAAAAATATGTGTATCTGGTGATTATAATTGTCAAAGCATTACTCACAAACTTGAAGTTAGCTTTACTCAAAAGCTTTGTCATCGTCCTGAACTTTGATTCTTTTCATTTCATATAACAGACCTTTGATGCTTTCAAAAACTGAAATCCTGATCAAAGATAAGTCTGCAGGTAATATTCCTCACTTTTATTAAAAACTTTTATATGAGTAAAATGGAATTTTGATATAAAATAAATTGAAAGGAGATTTTAATAATGCATGGAAACTTACCAATTTTAAGGCTACATGAAACAGTGATGGGAAATATGTTTCAGTATTCAGAGAAGTAAAAAATAAATGTTAGGATATATAAACTAATTTTATAGGCAGTATAAAAGTACTATAGTTAGGAAAGTACCAACAGAAAAAAAAAAGCCCACTGAGATGTTTAACTCATTTGGTAAGGTATTTTAATTATTTCTGATAATTGTCCACTTGGTAAAATTACATTACCATTGTAACTAAAGCTGAAAAGGAAGGCCAGGTCCACTCCATCACTTCTATAAATACTGTTCCATCAAAGAAAAAACCACCTATGATTACTATCTAATTCCCACCCCAATTCTGTATGCTTCCAGAATCTCTGGCTCTGTTACTTAACTTCTGATAAACTTAATGGATATATCTTTGATCAATGTATGGTAAAATACTTTCCTGATATTAATATATTTAATTTTTTATCTAACTCTATTAGTTTCCTGTACTTATTAATTTCATAATTTATATTTATGTAACTACCTTTGGGCTCACCTAGCCCAATTATGCTCAGTTAGTTGCTTAATAAATGCTTTTTGAGTATGATAATGATAAATTACCTTTTCAAATATAGTAACGATTCTCAAGTGACCTGAAAAAGTTACTACATAATAAAAAAAAAAAAAATCCACTATTCGTCACATGAGGAATTAAGCCTGTTTTTAAATAACTTGGAAGAAAATAAGATTAAATTTAGAAAGATCTAATATTTACTTCTGCCAAGTTTTAATATGCATGCACATTCACTCAGTCTTAAACTTTGAAGTTAGACCCCCAAAAATCATAAAATCAAATACATAGACTAAAGTCAGTATATGGATAACACAGTCAAATGAATTTGCAATACAATATCAGGGTAATCTTTATTATCAGATTCCTATTTTTCAAGGATAAATGTAGAATTTTAGAAATAATGTTTGGCTTATGGTATTCTTTATAAGGAATCATATACTATCCTATTCTACATTGTCATTTTCATACTATTTTACTTTCTAATCTTAGCATAGAAAAGAATGTATATAAAATAGTTTTCTTTCATATACAAACACAAAACTATGATTGTTCAAAAATTAAGTTTAAAAAGTTTAACAGTGCATTAAACAAACGATAGTAGTTCTGTTGGTACTGTAAATTTTTAGAAAATCAGATAAGACCATAGAGTGATTAACTGTAGATATTTGTAACTTGACTCTTCTTTAATCAAAGATATCATGTCTTGACATATGGCTCTTCAAAAGATTCAATTTGTAATTCAATTTTTAAATATGACAAGTATATTTGCCACAAATTCATTTCAGAAATACTGAAGTTTATGAACAGAGTCTTTTCAATTGATCAAATAGTGCAAGAAAGCCTGTAAACTTTTAGCAAGGAAGTTGCCATACCACTGAAGTTTGTGAAAGGCAATGACTAATAACTATACTTTCTCTAAGAATTTACTCTAGTCTATAAACTTGACTCAACCAAATATTTGTTTCTGGAATGAGAACTTCGTAGAGGCAACCTCATATTCATTTCCATTGGTACCTTTGAGTCACTTTCACATACTGTATTACCCACTCTTCCCAGAATAATTGTATGAATACATTGTTCTTCTCTGTACCCAAAGTAAAAATTAAGTTATTCACTGGATAATTTTATTTATTAAATTCATTTAGTAATTTTTTGGGGGTATATTTACTTCATAATAGGCACCGGAGATGTAATAATGAACAAAACAAACACAGTTTTTACCCTAGGGGAAGGTGAAAATGTACCCTATACATTTTATCTTATCCAAAAAAATTAGTATCAACTGATAATAAACATATCCAAATTTTTAAAAGATAATCCTCCCTAAAAAAATAGAGAACTGATTATAGAGAGGCCAAAGTGCTATGTTCAGGGAAATAAATTATGAGGATATTTTATGTGTCGAGGCAGGAGTCACTGGAAGTTTGGACTAGAATGGGTGTTGAAGATGAAAAGACAAGTAAAGTTTAGGTGGTAAAACCTACAAGATTTTGTGATGGCTTCAGTCTCCAAGGAAGAGAAAGAGAAGTTTTAAAGATGATTTCTAAGTATTTTGTTTGTACAGCTGGATGATACATTGCAGAGATCACTGGTTATCCCTCTACTATTCTTCTATTTTTAATAGTAATAAAAATATAAAATAGACATTTTGTGTCCTAGCTAAAGACTACATTTTCCAGCTTCCTTTGAAGCTATATATATATAGCTGTGTGACTAGGTTTTGGCCTAAGAAACGTGAACAGATCTGATGAATGCAAACTGGGTCATGCTTGCAAAACAAAGGCATATGCCCTGTGGACTTTTCTTCCTTTTTCTCTTACTAATTAATGGAAGGGGGATGTGATGGTAGGACCTTCAGATGGAAGTTATGAGGACGGGAGAGTGATTAGGAAAGGAGCCTGGATCCTTGACAATCTGGGACCACCATATCATCCCTGTAACTACTAGAGGGATAATTCTTTTAAACTTTTTATTTTATATTGGAGTATAGTTGATTAACAATGTTGTGTTAGTTTCAGTTATACAACAAAGTGATTCAGTTATACATATACATGTACCGATTCTTTTACAAATTCTTTTCCCAATTAGGTTGTTACATAATTATGAGCAGAGTTCCCTGTGCTATACAGTAGGTCCTTGTTGGTTATCCATTTTAAATATAGCAGTGTGTACATGTCAATCCCAAACTCCCTAACTATCCCTGGTTGCAGACTTTGAAGTGAAGAATACAGGGGCATTAAAGAGATTACAACTGATTGGTTATAGTGGATTATGCAAGGTAAAAAAACAAAAAATAAAAAACAAAAACAGGATTGAAGACCCATCCTCCCTGATAAAAAAGAAAAGAAAAATATTAGTAACCTTAATAGTTATCTATGATGTGATACGGATTTTTATAATAAAAAAGGGAGAATGGGGAGAATATATTATAATAAGGTGTCAGATTTAATTAATAAAATGTGAGGGTTTCTTCAAGACAGTCTTGAGAAAGATTATGATTTGCTGTCATAATGCTCATGGGACATCACTTACCATATGATCCAGCAACTCCACTTCTAGGTATTTACCCAAGTGAATTGAGAACTTATGGACAAGCACTGTATTTGAAAGTTTCACTGTTCATATTATTTTTCATATTATGAATAATATTATCCAAAATTGACCAATATTGGGGGAAAATACCAAATTTTAACTAACTGGTGAATGAATAAACACATCGTAGGAAATTCATTCAATAGAATATTACTCAGCAATAAAAAGAAACAAACTTCTGATACATGCAACAACCTGGATGAATTGCAAAGGCATTACAGCCAGACTTAAGAGGCTATACATTATATGTCTATTTGCATGACATTCTGGAAAAGGCAAAACCACAGAGACAAAAATCAGAATATTGGTTGCCAAGACTGGGGTTGGTTTAGGAGGTTGACTGCAAAGGAGCATGAGGGAACTTGTGTAAATTCACACAGTGTTCCGTATCTTAATTGGGGTAGTGATTATACAACAGCATACATTTGTCAAGACTCATCAAAACTATAAAATAAAAGAATTAATTTTACTGTATGAAAATCATACCTCAATTTTTAAAAAGTGAGGGTCAGATGTAAGATTTATTAAAAAAAAAAAAACACATGTAAACTATATTTGCTCTGAGTTTGTATTCTGTGAACACAGGATTATATGCATTAGGAAGTAGAAGGAAGAAAGAAGACTTCTCTGCTCTCTGCCTAAGATTATTGCAGGCAACTTCTTTTGAAAGAGCAATAGTTACCTTTGTAGCCATTTTTTCTTTTCTAATTTCTCTGTATAACCTGCTGCTCCTCTCTATATCCCGCTGTTCCTCTCTCTAGCTTCCAAAACTTGGACCATTTTTGATGTCTTCAGCTCCAACATGTGTTCTCTATGTATGTCTACATTTTTTGTCCTACAATGCTTCATTCTTCACAATTGCCTACTGTCTCACTCTCTCCTCAAATGGAAATCTCTGTTAGTGAATTCTTTCCCAGTAATGTATCTGAGGAAGTTGGTTTTACTGAATTAATATAAATATATGAGGCATGAAACATAGGAAGACACTTTGGGAAAGAAATATGTATGTTTTTCTTTTTCTTCCAGTTTTATTAAGATATTTACGGACAGCACTGTATAAGTTTAACATGTACAGCGTATGATTTGACTTGCACACATCAAGAAGTGATTATCACAATAAATTTAGTAAACATCCATCATCTCATATAGATGCAAAATTAAAGAAATAGGAAAAAATATTTTTCCTTGTGCTGAGAATTCTTAGGATTTGTTCTCTTAACTTTCACATATAAAATACAGCAGTGTTAATTATACTTTTAATGTTGTACATTACATCCTTAGTACTTATTTATCGTATAACTGGAAGTTTGTATCTTTTGACTGCCTTCATGCTATCCCCCCTCCTCCCACTCCCTGACTTTGGTAACAACAAATCTGATCTCGGGAAAGAGAATATATATCTTTTAAAATTAATTTTAATTGTTATAACGTCAAGGCAAGTCAAAGAAATTGAAAAATAGACATATTTAATTTAATGTTACAAATAAATATATATTAAATTTAATACATATTAAAATCAGGTAGTGAGGGAGGAAATATTAATATTTTTGTCTGCAAGCACACCAGCAGAGCATGACAAGTCTCCAGCTGTTGAGGCAGCTCTTCTAAACTGTTTTTTAAAGACCTTCTTTCCTGCTAATTTTAAATGCACAGAACCTCCTAAAGTTCCAAGCTGTTTTTATGATGGTCACTGTGCCCACAGATTTCATTCACTCCTTGGGTGTTCAGGCTAGGACCACTCTCAGTCGGGTAAACACTAATGGTAATTTTATTCCCCTTGCCAGTGAATGACTTAATTGAGGAGAAGTCAACTTAGGGCTTCTGGGAAAGATTTTTCTCATACTTTAAAAGGGACATGAGTAAGAAGGTATTATGGACTGAACTACATTGCCCCAAAATTCATAATTTGAAGCCTGATCCCAATGTGACTGTACTTGGAGATAGAGCCTATAAGGAGGTAGTAAAGGTGAGTAAGGGTGTGGCCTTAATCCAATATGGCTGGTGTCCTTTTAAGAAGAGGAAGAGACACCAGAGCTTTCTCTCCACACCAACCCAGGGCAAAGGCCATGTGACAGGGCAGTGAGAACGTGGCTGACTACAAATGAGGAGAGGTCTCACCAGAAACCAAATTTGCTGGCACCTTAATCATGGACTCCTAGCCTCCAGAATTGTGAGAAAATACTGTCTATTGTTTAAGGTACCTGGCCTGTGGCATTTTGTTATGGCAGCCCCAGCAGACTAAGACATAAGGGAAACACCCACTTTCTCTTTCCAGGCCTTGGACACAGCTGTGTGAAAATGTGATGACTGGAGCTTCTGCAGTTATCTTGAGTTCGGGAGTTTTTGCCTGAGGGCAAAAGCAGACAGGCTGAGGATATCAGTTGGAGAGAAAGGATCTGGGTCCTTGATGACTGCACTGAACTCTTACATAAACCAAACCTGCCTCTCTCCACCCACCCAGCTTGTCACTTAGTTGGATTCCTACCTGTTCAAATCCCAACTGACAGAGCTCCACTGACGGTGACAGTGATGACTCCAACTACGGGTGGGTATGGCAGTACAAGAGCCATGGGGACCATCTACCTATACACAGAAGCATTTGGCCAGGAACTGCCTGAATAACAGTTTTTACCATTGGAAAACTCCTCAATATTTAATCTAAATCCTTCATGCTCCCTTGTATGGAATAAGAGTCTTATCTTGTGTAGCACTTGTCCTTAACAGACTATAAATATCCACCTCATAAATTTTTTATCTACTTTAAAATTTAACTGGAAGAAAATATTTAGGTTATTTTCACCCAGACCCCAGGTCCTGTGACAAGCCAGCTGGCTCTGGTCCAGCTACTGAGTTTTCTTAGAGGTTTGGTTCTTAAGCAGCTCAAGGGAAGCTAAGCTACCAGAGCTCCATTCTGTTGTATACACTTCTCTGGCATAAGTGAAAGGCCCTGTCCACCTCATAGCCCTTATCACTCAGTTCAGGATGTTGGCTGTTTCTTTTGGGGCAGGGTCATGAGCTATGGGGTGTCCAGGAGCTAGCTGTGAACTGTTATTTGCCTCTGCAATATGTGTTGTTTCTTCTATTGTTTTGTGGCTTGGGCCCATAGCAATTCAGGTTTGATTTTGTCCTAGGTCCTGTGAAAAGCCCTTCTTATATCTTTTAATCCTAACAATTATCCTCAGGTACGTATTTAGATCTCTGTTTTGCAGAGATATGAGGGAACTTGTCTGAGGTCATCAAGAAAGTAAGTGGCAGAGTCAGGATATAAACTCAGATTAACCTGACCCCAAAGCCTGTGTTGTTAAATACTTCAGTTTATTGCCATTGTGAAATATTACACGATAGGGGGATGCTCAGATACTATTAATTCTCTTCTTACCAGGATGAGGTTAAAAGGACTTCAAAAAAGAGAATAGGAAGGAGTGAAGAAGAGATGGAGGCCCAAGGGGTCAGAGTAACATCAGGCTAATGCAATCTTTGATAATCTAAGTGCTGGACCTTGCAGGGGTGCAGTCATGAAGCATGCCTGGACCTTAGAGAAGTATCTTTCATTTGTACCTGCCCAGTATACCTGCTCCCACTCCTCCTATCATAGTACCCTCTAGCTTCTTCCACACTCCATGTGATTTTGACAGAACTGCCCATCATATTACTCCATTCCCTTGATTAAGTGAATGGTCTAGAAGTGGATATGTTATCCAAGTCATGCCAATCACAGAGTATTAGTTTAGTGAAGAAAACTCAACCTAGATGAAATAGACAATCTGAAGGCCCTTTAACCATTACAAGTGTTGAATTAATAATTTAAAATTTCCCTAAAAGAATTGTCCAGGCCCAGACAACTTCACTGGGGAATTCCACCAAAAACTAAATAAGTGACAACAATTTACACAGAGATTTCAGAAAATCTCTTCTTCCAGAAGAGGAGGAAACACTTCCCAATTCATTTTATGAGGCTAAAACCAGACAAAAACAAAAACAAAAATGAAACCAATCTCTTATGAACTTAAATGCAAAATTCCTCAGTATAGTATTAGCAAAATGAATTCAGCAATGTGTTAAAAGAATCATACACCATGACAAAGTGGGAGTTATTCATGTATAGAAGACTGGTTCAACATTTGAAAATCAATCAATGTAATCCACTACATCAACAAGTTAAAGAATTAAAATCATATGATCAGTCGACATGGAAAAAGCATTGTACAAAACCCAATACCCACTCACAATAAAAATATTCAGCAAGATAGGAATAAAGGGGAATTACCCAAACTTAATAAAGAGCATCTATGAAAACATACAGATAACATCATACTTAATGGTAAAAAACTTAATGCTTCCCCCGCCCCCGTTAAGATCATAAACAAAGGAAGGATGTCTACTCTCACCACTCTATTCAATATTGTACTAGAAATTCTAGCCACTGCAATAAGGAAACAAAAAGAGATAAAAGGCATTCAGAATGGAAAGGAAGAAATACAATTAACTCTGGTTGCAGATGACATGATGATCTCCATAAAAAAATCTTAAGGAATATAAAATAAAACCTCTTCTATAACTAATAACTAAGTTCAAGGCTGCAGCATACAAAATCAACACATAAAAATCAACTGCATATCTTGGACTTCCCTGGTGGCACAGTGGTTAAGAATCCACCTGCCAATGTAGGGGACACAGGTTCGATCCCTGGTCCAGGAGGATCCCACATGCCGCGGAGCAGCTAAGCCCATGTGCCACAACTACTGAGCCTGTGCTCTAGAGCCCGTGAACCATAACTACTGAGCCTGCGTGCTGCAACTACTGAAGCCCACGCACCTAGAGCCCGTGCTCTGCAACAAGAGAAGCCACCGCAATGAGGAGCCCAGGCACTGCAACGAAGAGTAGCCCCCGCTAGCCACAACTAGAGGAAGTCCGCGTGCAGCAACGAAGACCTAACACAGCCAAAAATAAATAAATAAATATATTTTAAAAAAGAGGGAAATACAGTTACAGATATAAAAAATAAACTTATAAAAAAATCAACTGCATATCTTATATTAACAATGAATATGTGGAAACAGAATTTAAAAACTCAATACTATTTACAATTGCTCCAAATAAAATGAAATGCTTAAATATACATTTAACAATACATGTATAAGGGGACTTCCCTGACGGTCCAGTGGTTAAGACTCCATGCTTCTATTGCAGAAGGCATGGGATCGATCCCTGGTCGGGGACCTAAGATCCCTCATGCCACACAGTGTGGCAAAAAAACAAAACAAAACAAAAAAAACCCCAAAACAAAACAAAAACAATACATGTATAAGATCCGTATGTTGAAAATTATAGAATGTTGAAAAAAAAGAAAGAAATTAAAGAAGATCTAAATAAATGGAGAAATATACCCTGTTCATGGGCTGGAAGACTCAACATGGTAAAGATGTCAATTCTTCCCAAATTGGTCTATAGGATTAATGCAATCTCTAGAAACAGCTCAGCAAACTTCTTTGTAGACATAGACAAGATTATTTGAAAATTCAAAGGTACAGACCCTACAATATCTAAAACAGTCTTGATAAGGAAGAATAAAGAGTGAGAAATAGTCTACCTGATATAAGGCTTACTCTGTAGCGATAGTAATAAAGACAGCGGTGGCACTAAAGGAAATGTAGATGTTTAAATCAATGAAACAGAATAGAGTATTCAGAAATAAGACCCATCCAAATGGGCTCAAGTGATTTTTGACAAAGGTTCAAAAGTAATTCAATGGAGGAAGTATATATAGTCTTTCAACAACTGACACCGAAACAGGTGGACACCCATAGGCCCCCCCTAAAAATAGACCTCAACAAAAGCCCCAACTCAAAGTGAGTTAGAAACAATGTACATGTAAATTTACTTAAGTGTAAAAGACATAAAACTTTTTAGAGAAAAGCATGGGAGAAAATATTTAGGATCTAGGACTCAGAAATGAATTCTTAGGCTTGACACCAAAGCATGATCCAGAAAAGGAAAATTGATAAATTAGACCTCAACAAAATTAAACACTTTCTGTGAAAGCCCGCATCCTGAGGATTGAAAAGTCCAGCTACAAACTGGAAGAAGATACATATTTGCAAATTGCATATCTGACAAAGGAGT
This sequence comes from Balaenoptera ricei, assembly GCF_028023285.1. Classification (NCBI taxonomy): domain Eukaryota; kingdom Metazoa; phylum Chordata; class Mammalia; order Artiodactyla; family Balaenopteridae; genus Balaenoptera; species Balaenoptera ricei. The sequence continues at coordinate 116,357,552 of NC_082642.1, forward strand.
AGTGTTTAGAATACAAAAAGAACTCTCAAAACTCATCAGCAAAAAACCAAATAATTAAATTAAAAAATGTGAAAAGGACATGAAAAGACACTTCACCAAAAAGGATATACAGATGGTAAACAGGCACATGAAATGATGTTCAATATCATTAGCCATTAGGGGAATGCAAATTAAAACCACAACGATATATAGATAGACACCTATTGTAAAAGCAAAAATAAAAAATTATGATGACATCAAACGCAAGGATGCAGAGAAACTGGGTCACTCATATTTTGCCTGTAGGAATGCAAAATGGTATAGGCACTCTGGAAATCAGTTTGGCAGTTTCTAAACCTAAACATGCAATTACAGTAGGGCCGAGCAATCTCACTCTGGGCATTTATCCCAGAGAAATGAAAACTTACGTTCACATAAAACCTATACATGAATACACATTGTAGTTTTATGTTTAATAGTTAAAAATGGAATCAGCCAAGATATTTTTCTACAGATGAATGTTCAAATAAACTGAGATACATACATACCATGAAATATTACTCAGCAGTTAAAAGGAATATAGTATTGATTCGACTTGGATGAATCTCCAGGGGGAATTATGCTGAGTGAAAAAAGCCAGTCTCAAAAGGTTACATACTGTATAGTTCCCTTTAAATAATATTTTTTAAATGACAAAATTTTAGAAATGGAAGAGAGTGTAATATGCCAGAGGAAAAGGGATGGAGAGAGGTGAGTGGGTGTGATTATAAAAGGACAACACAAGGGATTCTTGTGGCATTAGTATTGTTCAGTATCTTGGTACACAAACCTACACAGATGATAAGATTTTATAGAACACACATACATATAAACACACACACACACACACACACACACACTCCTAATGAGGATAAGTAAAAGTGAAGAAGCTTAATAAAATTGTTGGATTACATTAATGTCAATATCCCGGTTATGATACTAAACTTTGGTTTTGCGAAATGTTCCCATTGAGTAGGAAAACGGATAAAGTATGTAAGGAGCATACAAGAATCTCTCTGTATTATTCCTTATAATTGCATGTGAATCTACAATCATTTCAATAAAAACATCAATTAAAAATATATATCAAGACTGCACTTCTCAGTAAACATTTTTTTGTTTTGGAAAGTATACCTTTGTTTTTGTAAAAATATTATTTATGTTAACAGGTAATGAGTTTAATGTTATTATTAAATGGACTAATAAATGAATATTAACAAAATAAACTTGGAAATCCTCATAGTCACCACTTATTTTCTTCTCTGTTTACACTAAGGCATACTGCATGTAAATTGTAAAGTAGTTCACATGTGTTTTCATTTTCATTTCATGTTCACAGAACAAAAGAAAAACATCTTATTATTAAAAGCAGAATCTTTACTTATGTGAATATGTGCAAAGTTAACCTGGAAATGCATTTCAAAGAAGGCAATTGCTGAATTATTTTTTAGGAAGATATAGAAGAATTACACTTACATACAAACTTACAGTTAGTAAATATAAAATATAGGATGGTTGGTTGCATCACAAAGTATTTTTATATTTTATAATGTAATTTACTGCTTATTACTTTTAGCATGAACTTTCCTGGTTCACTCAAAATTTAGCTGAATTTGAAAGTGACAATAAGAAGCTTTTCTAGGCTCAACCTTCTGCATAAAAAAAATGTCTGATAGCCTGATGGCAAGAGTGTCATTCACCGTATTTGGAAGACTGAACTCTCTGCTTGGCACTGAGAAGCTACTCTGTAATAGAGAAGATACTGATACGAGTTCTATTTGGATTCATAAAGCTTTGATACACAACACTGTGCTAAGGAGCACCAGTGGATTGGGTAGGCAGTTTTAATGCAAATAAAAGACACTTCTCATTTAATTTCAGAGGATCTGCAATGAGGCAAATCCTGTTTCTTAGAAATCTCATCAGATTTCCAGTGCTTTCCTCTACAATTACAGCAGTTCAAGACTTTGTGTAAAATTATTCTGTCCTTTGCTGTGGAAGAGGTTTTTTGCTGTTTCATGATGTGTGCTTCCAATTCCTACCAACACCGTTTGCTTGACTGAAGACTAGAAAACTGAAACTTCTGTAAAGAGCTCAGATTTCTGCCTTAAGTTATAAAAGTTTAAGCTTCTTAAGTTCTAAGTGGTTCCTAAGGGAGTATCCTTAATTCACTTTTCCTCAGAAAAGGACTGTGGGCAGTTACATCTCTGCAGATGCGGTAATTTTCAAATTTTGGTCAGATTACTTTCCTGATTAATTCTTTTTTCCCTTTGCTTGATCACTACTAAGCTAGCTAGAACCACGTATTCAGAGCAAAAATGTAAGATTTATATTGTTTAATGTGATATGCTGAAAATAAGAAAGAAAGGTGGTTGATTTATAGTGTCAAAGCTGGAGTACTCTAAATATTGTATACAATTCCACAGAAAGCTGCTAGCAGCAGTTGCCTTTCTCTGTCTGTAAATTAAATAAAACTCAGTCACTGGACATTTATAATTGAAGGAAATTCCATGTGAATATTTCTAGATCACAATATGTCTATGAATTGATTTTTTTTTCAATTTTTGTGCCATCTGGAATTCTCTAAGAGTGACAAATTATTCTGAATTTAGTGACTCTTGGGTAAAATAACTTTCAGTATTTTACCATTAGCTCAGACCAGTAATAGTCTTTCTCATACAGTATAATGTACATGTAATATATATGATATTTTATACATACTTCTATCAAACTGCTTGAATCTCTTATATTTCAGTTATGCCTATCTCTTGAGTTATTCTGTGGTAATGGAAAATGCTTTGCAATTTAAAACAACAAAATTTTTAATATGCAGAGTTGAGAAAACAGGAGATTTCTGGAAGCTTAAAATTTCAGTTAAATATGATAGAATAATGAAATATTTATAGTGAGAGTAACAGACAAAATTGTTTTTAAGGTAAATAGGCATAGGGAGGTTGGCCACAGGAATCCAAATTTGAAATTATCTTTAGATTATAAGGAAAAGCACGTATTCATTGGCAGAATGAGACAGAAATACCCAAAATGATCAGAAGCCAAAGGAACAAAGCTGATGAGAGAAACAGCACCACCCCCACCGGAACTCACTAAGTGTTATGTGTCAGGTACTGTTTTATGTGCTCTTCATGGATGAAATTTACCCCCTGCACCTGGTTCATATGGTGAAGCCCTAAGCCCTAGTACCTCAGAATTGACTGCATTTGAAATAGAGCCTTTAAAGAGGTGAATATGTTGAAATGAGGCCTTTAGGGTGGGCCCTAATCCAGTTTGACTGGTGTCCTTGTAAGAAGAGGAAATTTGGACACACTGGGATACACCAAGGATGTTCGACCACAGAGGAAAACCATGTGAAGATACAGTGAGAAGGCAGTTTCTGCAAGCCAAGAAGAGGCATCAGAAGAAACCAAACCTGCGGACACTTTCTCCTTGGATTCTCAGAATCCATGACTCTTAATAAAGCCACCCAATCTGTGGTACTTTGTTATGATAGCATTAGCAGACAAATATAATAAATTAACCTGTTTATTCCTCACAGGATCTCTCTATGATTATGCCCACCTTATAAGTGAAGAAACCAGAGAATTGTTAAGTGACTTCCCCCAAATCACACAGTAATGAGTACAGAAGCCTGGAATTACACCCAGCCAGCGTGCTTCTAGAGCAACATGGTTAATCATGCGTAATACTATTTAGAACGGGGTGGTTCAGATTAGAAATGTAGAAAGTGGTACCGGGGGCGGGGTGGGGGTGGGGGAAACATGCATAAAGAAACAAGTTAGAAGAAAGAATAAAATATGTTCCTAAATTTTAAAAAAAGACTAAGGATGTTCAGAGGAAGGGCTATCCCTTTGATCTGGGAGGTTCAGGAAAGTCTTGGAAATGGCGGTGGCATATGAGCGGTCCCTCAGGATATCTGTGAGTCAGAATCTGTGAAGATGGGAGAAATGGCAATCTACATGAGCACAGAGGGAGGAAGCAGTAAAAGAAAAAAGGGAAAGGTCTGAGGGGACAGATTGCAAAATAAGGGTGGAGGTATTCAGTGAAACTGGATTAAAACATCTTAGGAACTCCTGAAGCTTTCTGCTCGCTATGGAGGATCAGTCAACCAACAGAACCTGCATTTTCTTTTTAAATCTAAAAAACTCTTTCAGTTCATAGACTAAGCAAATAAGAAGTGACTTCAGATGTACATTTCCATCAGTATCCTTCTTAATCTGATAATTTTAAGAATAATTTTTGGTTGCTACACTGTTTTATTTCAGTTTTATTTCAGCTTTTTATATTTCTACTAAAATACTGCCATCTGTAATATCTCCTGTGCTTTGAAACTGTATTTCTTTCTCCCTGTGGTATTATTAGGAGAAATATTTTCTTTTCAGTTTTATTCCACTGAAAGTCAACAGATACCACTTACATTTTGCAATTTTATCAGATACCAATTACATTTCGAAATTTTTGCAATTTTATCAGTTTTATCTCTTCTTAAAGATTTTTTATGTGTGGATTTGAATATGGAATTAAATACCTGCTTTGGAAGAGAGATTTCTACAGCCTTCTCTTCCACAGAGTACAAAAGATTTTAAATACTTCACAAATTCCATATAGTGTTTTTTTGAAAGTCCCATGATTTAGAAACACATCTGGGTACTGATTTATATAAATATGATGATTTGACACACAACTAAACTAGTGAGTTTTTTCCTCCCAATATTCCTCTGTCTCTCATTCTCAAGTATATATACTTTATTCCAAACTTAACTCATATCAGTTCATTAATAACTGTTTTTACCTATATATTTTTTGTTTCATATATGCATATATCTTTCTCCTACCTTGTATATCCTTCTTTTGTCAGAATAAAATTTTTCTCAACAAAATTAATAAACTCAATAAATGTTTTCCTTATAATTTTATAGTCAAAATTACATTTCAGAATTTATGTATAAGTTCTTTTTATAAACTCATTGCATCATTTGAACTCTTTTTATAAGGCATATATCTTGTCAGAGGCATTCTCAGTTGCATGATCAAATGCACTACAGAAAATCTATAGTGGCATGTGGAGTAGAGTATTTTGTTCAAATTTATATATGCAGTTCTTGAAAGCTTTTTTTTTAAAAACTACAAGGGAAGATGATAACCTGAGGGGTCTAATTTTCTTTGTCATCCACCTGAATAACTTCAATTAACATTAATACACATGCTAGCATAAGAGCATATACTTTGAATATGTAAAAGAAAGTAAATGCTGGGATTAAAGGAAAAATCTGAGTAGTTAAATAATACACTGAGCAATGTCATTATGTAAGCCAGCTCTCATTAGGAGAACTGTTCTTTACAGAATCAAATACTATAATTAAAACATGAAAGACTCGAAAACATCTTAGTTTTTCCATTCAATTAAAAGGAAAATAACTCACATGCCACTAAAAAGAAAAAAAAACTCACATGCCACTAAAATTGCATTTTATTTTTATTTATTTATATACTTATTTATTTTTGGCTGAGTTGGGTCTTTGTTGCTGCGCGTGGGCTTTCTCTAGTTGCGGTGAGCGGGGGCTACTCTGCTTTGCGGTGCCCGGGCTTCTCATTGCGGTGGCTTTTCTTATTGCAGAGCACAGGCTTTAGGCATGTGGGCTCAGTAGTTATGGCTCGCGGGCTCAGTAGTTGTGGCTCGCGGGCTCTAGAGCGCAGGCTCAGTAGTTGTGGTGCATGGGCTTAGATGCAGCATGTGGGAGCTTCCCAGACCAGAGCTCGAACCCGTGTCCCCTGCATTGGCAGGCGGATTCTTAACCACTGTGTCACCAGGGAAGTCCCTAAAATTGCATTTTAGTACAGTGATTTAGTTTTAAATCATTGCAAATACTTAGAATTTAAGAATCATATGGAATAAATCTCCCTCTGTATTTTATAGCATAATACCTCTTCTGGTAATTTTTTTGGCCAATGGAAAAATATTTCACTAATAAATGAGATATAGTCATATTATAATACTTTCTTTCCTTTTAAATCAATTATTACTGCTTTGATAGCAATTGGTTGAGAACATGAAACCCAGATAATAGTTTCTTATTTGCCGGGAAAAGCAATGTCATATTGAGAATAGTGGGTAACTTCTAAAGGTCACCTTGTGTGTACTGCCATTTTCATTAACAGTACTTTTCTCTGCAAATCTGCTGACAGATGGAGAGATACTTGAAGCTTCTGGATTTGCCATCCATACACAGGAAATGTCTTCATAAGAATGATCAAGTGGAATTTACTTTTATTTTTATTTTGCTTTTACTTTAGTAATAAAAATTTTAAAAATGTTGCTAATTCAGAGACCTTGAAAAAACAAATAATCAATCAAAATAATATTTTGCATACTTTAGCAATAAATCGTTTTTAAAATTTTAGTTAGCTAATGGTATTTTATTGACTCTGAAAATGGATTATCTCAGTTCAAGGTTGCTTTCTTTAGAAAAGAAAACTATAGTGTAAGGAGGTCAAGTTTCTCTTCATTAACAAATGGAATTAGAAAGTTAAATTTTCATGAATAGGGCCTAGAAACAGAGCTGGCTTCATGGGCATGCAATCTATTCAGTAACACAGGGTCCAACACTTACAAGGGCCTTGTGCTTAGTTTAATATTTGCTGTTGTTGAAATTCTTAATAATTTTGAACAAAGGGCTCCACATTTTCATTATGCACTGAGCCTTGCAAATTATGTAGCCGGTTCTGCCTGGAAATATGATTTTTACATGCTATTGGCTGGTTTGAAACTAGTCTATAGTAACACAAATAACTTGTTGACTCTTCTTCCAGTTTTTATACTAACAAAAGTCACCCTATTTACACATAAATTATTCACTGTTCAATTGAAGTCCTCAGTTTATTTTTTAACACACTGCAAATGTCATTTTAAAAAAGCTAGCCAAGCAAAAGAGAGACACATATTTTCAGATGATATTTTGGTCACAGATGCCATTCAGGGTCTTTAAAAAGTCATTTATCTCCCATGGGGTTAGGGGGAAGACAACATGAAGAATCTAGTTTGAAAATCTGGATAAGACAAAACGTTTATATGATAAAATTGAACTAAAATACTTTTTTTCTGGCTATGTCCTGAATAACTGGTATTTGGAAATGTATTAGTGCCCTTGCCATCTTCCCAACAAACAGAAACTGTACTAACAATTGTATCATTCATACTTAAGCAGTCCTCAAATTAAGAATACTCATGGGTTTAGTGTTTTAAAGCCCAGTTAAGGAATTATTGACATCTAATATCCAAAATGACAACCCAATTCACTTCTCAGGAGGGAAAAAAGAGCAATATGGAAACCTCTGGAAAAATAAGTGTGGTAACTTCATGCTGAATCATTTCAACATTGATGAATCCAGCCTACTGCTTCTAACAGATAAGTAGTAAACCATTTCTAAGACTGCTCTACCCAAACAATAAAAGCACACCCTTAAACCTGACATTTCCACAGTGATGAATGTTAGATGAAATCATATGAAATGTCAAAATAAAGACAGAAAAAAATCAATAGTTGTGCAGATGAAGCTATGTAAGGTCAATAGTTTCAAAATGTTTGTGACAGCTACCCATGTTTTTTGTGTGACAATATTTTTAATGTGCAATAACTCCAAAGCACCGAAAATTAATTTTTGAGATGGAATTACCTCTTGACAAGGACAAAATTAAATTCATACTTTTTCCCCCTGAGAGCACAGAATGATGTGGTAAATAAGCTGCCCCTTCAGAGTCAGAATTATGTTTCATTTCTGAAGTCTAGAAAAATAGAAGCATCCCTTGGGTCCAAAGAGTGTCATTTCTCTCTCTCTTTCCCAATTCTTCACTACACGTAGGCAAAATCATAGACTGCTGGATCCTCTTCCAAATTTCCCACAAACATATGTACTTGGGAGGTCTAAGCAGTTGAAAAGGAATACAGGTTTTGGGTGAGAAGACCTTTTCCCTCTCTGAGTTTTTGAAAGAGAAAGCGGCGGGGGGTGATAACATTTCTCGCCAGCCATCATTTTGCTCACTGTCTCTCTTAAGGAAAAGATTCAAACCTTCACTCCACATCAGAGAATACTAAATAGATTGGGCAGCAGAAGATTAGTAATTTAGTATATTTCAGATGCCACATTATATTTCTTCATGATTTGCCTTCTATTTTGTAAAAATAAGTTAAGGTTTTATGACAGAGAAAGGAAAGTATAACTCTTCTTTATTACTTAAAATGCATCTGTTTATATCATAGCAGGATGTCACGGAGTATCGAAATCATTAAACATGCCCCGTTCTAAGTTAATGTGGAGATTTAGTTTACTAATGGAATTTATTGTATTATGCTAAATATTTGTATTCTCTGGTCTGAAATAAGAAGATTTTATTTCCTGAGAGTGTGTGGTTAAAACTGTAAACCCATGCCAATTCTGAAACAAAATGTTGATGGTAGAGAAAAAGAAATAGAAAAGGAAAGGGGTCATGGGGGCTGGGGGGGGCACTAAGCAGATCTTCTATTCTTGATTTTCGACCAAGTTTTTAAAATGAGATTTTGTGAAAATGGATAGATGCTCCATAGTTATCAGAAGTTTTCAAATAATTAAGTGCTTGTTCAAATATCTGAACAACCCCTAAAATCATGACATAACTAGTGGCATCACACTTTCTATCTGCTGTTTAAAAGTTTTAATTGTCTCATTAATTTTACCTAATAAAATGTAGTTTGTCTTTAGGCTGGCTCAGGACATAAAAATACTTTAAATAATATAAAGACAAAAAGTATAGCCTGCGTACATATAAAATAAACTACTCTTCTGTTTTAAAAAAGTGAAGCAGTTTGTACATTTTTTGATTCCACATAGAATGAAGGAAAGTGTTGTGGAAATGCTAAAAGGGTCCAGAACACTGAAATGAATAAATAATGATATTAGACATTATTTAAAATTTTTTATAATATAAAAATAAAATTTTATTTAAATGTAAAATTGCCTTTTGACTGAAGTTTTATTCCGAAGAAAGAAGTGAGTCATTCTCCTTTTTCACAGAGAATGCAACTAGATGAATGGTTTTAAATTGAAGCAATAAGTTGGATAAATTATACATGAAGAAGACTGTACTGATAAAACTACAGCTGATATTATAAAATAACTTCTCTGTTAAGAACTCTGAATATAAAGGAATAAACTAACATCAACTTTTGATCATTTAGTTTCATCAAGTTTGAAGTCATATAACTTACTTAAATCAGTTCCTTTTCCTATTTCTTATTCTAGAAAAACAAATTCTATTATTGGAAAATTATTCATTTTTTTAAACATAAATACCTGCCACAAAGAACTTATATAAATAGAAGGACTCTATATTTTGTCTACTTGAAAGAAATCAATTTATTAAAACAGTGATATTTTATCAAATTTTTATAGAAACTCAGTTTTGCTGAATAACTTTAACTAAAGCCATATATTGATTGTGATATTTATATAATACCATGGATACCTCTTGACACTGGTCATCAATCCATTTAAGAAATACTGAGAAAACTCAGGGAGTTAAGGAGGATGTGAGAAATCCAGACTCTGTTTTCCATATCATTCCTATCAGGTTGCAACATGATTTGTTATATTGTGCAGTATGGTGAAGTAAGACAGGAACTAAAAAATATCGATTGAATCAGCAAAATAGCGATTATAAGAGATCTTAACAAGATTATGTATTTCCCCAAAGCAGACCTTGGTTCCTGATGATTCTAAACTCTCAATTATGTATCTATATACTGAGATCTAGAACGCTGACTCTTGGGTCCTCTGCATACAAGAGCAGATAATTTTCGGAACCACTTTCTACACATCTTGCATTTAAGTCTCCTCACTGACAAACCATGTGTGATCTCCTGATCCCCTTTCTACTTGGGTGAAAACCAACAGTTCTTTTCCAGCATCTATGTGTATTGCTCCGGGGGATTCCTTTTGGCCTCCTTATCCTGTCAGTCCTCTCCTCCTCTTGCACTGGGAAGGCCCATCTCCACGGAGCTCTAGGAATCATCACAGACGCACTGGTTTCTGTGCCTGATTATCTCATCCTCCACAACCACCACCTGCTTCCATTTGTCCTGATGGAGTTTGGGGATGAATGTCAGACATTGTGCACTAGGAATAGCTAGAATTATTACAGAATTTTGTTTCATGGGGGTATAAATTATTTTAAAAAACCCTTCATGTACAATGATGAGTATAAAAAAGGAGCCCAAAGTTATGAGTTTGTACAGTAATCTAGTATCAGTTCAATCCAAGGAGTGAATCTAAGAAAAGCAAATGGAAAAAGAATTTAAACTGTGAATTCTATTACTCTATTATCATGATAACTATAATTTTAATGAGTATTCAAATGGCTTGTGTCATGAAATTAAAAGCAAGTACATTCTTTTGTATTACATTAAAACATATCTGTGGTTGGGCTACACATGTGGGCAAAACAGAATTGGCTTATAGTTCTGTAGTATTTCTTTATAATTGAACTTATAGAAGAATCAGGTGGATGGAGAATGCGGTACACCTGGTCATCTCCAGGAGTTCTATAAGTGGCATCAGGGACTTTGTTAGTCTTTTTTGGGAGGTAAATTAACCTTTCAGAAAACCGTAATGAGGGTGACAGTACCAGAGTAGCCTTTCTTTGATCACCTTTTCCCTTCCTTTCCCTTGCCTTCCCCTCCCCTCCCCTTCCCTTTTCTTTCCTCAGTCTTTCCTAAGAGGGCAACCCTAAGCACTATTTACAACATATATATGCACTGTTGTTTTAGGTGTTATAATTTTGTATTATATTGAATTAATTAGAAACATATTAATGAGTCAAATAGTATCTAGAGGTGAAAAAGTCTTTTTTAGAGTTTATCTAGTATATCTCTTTCATTTTACAGATAAGACAACTGAGGACTGGAAAGTTTACTCCAGTTTACTGAGTAAACTGGAGTAAACTCAAGTTTACTCCAATTTTCCAGGATCACACAGCTAAATAACAACAGCATCTGGGCTATTCTTGTCTTTTGGTATCCATAAAGAATTTGTTTGTTTAGATTATAAACATTTTTAATTAAATTAAAGCCTTACTGAAAACCTCCCAAAACATTTGTGAAATTCCCATTTCTATTTTTCTCCAATTCTTAATTGTGAAATAAAACCAGAAAAAAATTGATTGCATAGTACAATTGGCATTTAGCTGAAAAAAATGTGAATAATTCTTATATGGGTAAAGAAATATGAATCTAAAGATAAATAGATAAATTCACTAGGCTATTCCAGTAAGATATTGGAATCTGAACGACAAAATATATTTTATAGCATCAGGGTATGGATTATAACACTACGCTCTTAAGGGGACTATCAGAATATATGACACATGACACTTTAGGCAATGCAGAAATCTCTGGAAAGATACCTTACTTGTGAGTTTTTTCTTTCTGGCTAGAACACTATTATTTATTCTGTTTTGACTGGTGTTCCTTGGGGTGGGGGACACAATGAAATGCATATGAGTGCATCTAATCATAGGGTGTTTTTATTTTAAGACTTCTTTTTTGTTAGAACAATTGCCAGTTTTCAATATTGATTTTTTAAATTCAGCAAACCTATAATGATTTAGACCCAATTATTAGGTAATTTTTCATCTGTCTGTTTTGGTTTATGTAAAACAGCTAGCTAGCTAGGAAGATATTTTTCCATATCTGGAGGGAAGTGTATTCAGTGGAACTTAGTCAATCATTCTAAGACTGAATCATTTTAAAGCAACTACGGAATATGACTCAATAATTTAAAATTCTAAGATGTTTGAAAATCATTAATTATATACAACCAATTAGCTATATATTTAAGCAAGAAAATTTTTTTAAGAATTCTTAATGTAGAGCCAGTTCTAATAGGTCTGAATTTAATGAAATTCAGCTTCATAGAACAGAATTATAATTGTAGTTTGCTTTGAAATTTTATACAGTCCTACAGAAAGATACAAATGATGGTGGCAAGAACAGAGGATGTGAAATAGGAATGTTTGGTTTCAAAACTAGCTCTAGCACTTTTCAGTGTGAACCTCAGTTTTTTAATCTGTGAAATAGGAAAAACAAACAGCTCATAGGGTTGTTAAAAGATTAAATGACATATATCTGCTAAAGCTTTTTATGCTTTAAATCCCTCTGTGCACATATCTCTAAATCAATAATAAAACTTGGCTAATGTTACCCTCTTCCCCTGGCTTCCACAGGCACTTTTAAGAAATATTACAGGACTTCCCTGGTGGCACAGTGGTTAAGAGTCCACCTTCCAGGGCTTCCATGGTGGCGCATGAGAATCTGCCTGCCAATGCAGGGGACACGGGTTCGAGCCCTGGTCTGGGAAGATCCCACATGCCGCGGAGCAACTAGGCCCGTGAGCCACAATTGCTGAGCCTGCGCGTCTGGAGCCTGTGCTCCGCAACGGGAGAGGCCGCGGTAGTGAGAGCCCCGCGCACTGCGATGAAGAGTGGCCCCCACTTGCCGCAACTAGAGAAAGCCCTCGCACAGTAAACGAAAACCCAACACAGCCATAAATAAATAAATAAATAATTCCCATTAAAAAAAAAAAAAATTGTTTAAGAGTCCACCTTCCAATGCAGGGCACACGGGTTCAAATCCTGGTCTGGGAAGATCCCACATGCCGCGCAGCAACTAAGCCCATGCACCACAACTACTGAGCCTGCGCACCACAACTACTGAGCCCACGTGCCACAAATACTGAAGCCGGCGCACCTAGAGCCCGTGCTCGGCAACAAGAGAAGCCACCGCAATGAGAAGCCCACACACCGCAACGAAGAGTAGCCCCCACTCGCTGCGAATAGAGAAAGCCCACGCACAGCAACGAAGACCCAACGCAGCCAAAAATAAATAAACAAATAAATTTCTTAAAAAAAAGAAATATTACAGACAAATAAAGTTCACTATATGATATCTAAGCTATACATCTCCTATACTGCACCTTCTTTGATTCTACTTCTTCCCTTTGTCTATCACTCTTTCCCTTCACAGACAAGTTTTTGGACAGAGTGGACCATGCTTATTGCTTAAAATTCTTTTACAGAGGTCAGTCAAGATATATGTCATCTCACTTGGGAGGGACAAGAAATTTAAGTATATAGTTGTCTTTATGTTATAATGCCATGACTGTTTGCCAGGAAATTAATAAATTCAATAGGCATATAGTTGTGCATTTTTTCTGTTCCTCATTTTGTTTACACAAACTTTGTATTGTGAAACCCCTACTTTGATGATCTGCAAAAAATGAAGTGGAGGGGAAATAGTATGTAATACCTTGGTATCAACTGCTTAGATGGCGACATGTTATTTTTTTAAAAATCTGAATCTACAGGTTTGATTCACAACATCTACAAAAGATCATTAGAATTGTAGTTAATCCTTTGTATGTTCAGTCTCCTACAGAGAGAACTCTTTCTTTCTTGGAAAAACACAATCATTTGATCCATACTGGTTTATCTGTTTCTACTATGGTAGGTATGCAACCGGAAGTCACAAGTACTCTGATTTTTGAAGTAATTATTTTAGTCATTACAGGATGCTTTGGATATATGGGATAATTTTCTTTGAGCAAACAGTGAAACAGCTCTTATAAAGATGCAGCTAGTGATAAAAGACTTAAAGAATATTTTTTGTGTATGTGATATTGGTCACCAGTGCATGCGAGTAAGTTTGATTTAGGGTTCTCCAAACTTGTCACATCAACTTTTCATCACCTAGTTTTGACCATCTTCTAAGTTAACTTCTGTTTTCCCTCCCACTTTTAGCACCTACTTAATGTCTACTTTCTTTCTTCTACTCAATTTCTTTCTTCCCTCTAACTTTTCACAAATACTTTAGAATTTATTGTTCTCTTACTTTTTATAAAATAAGTTATCTTTGCCTCATATTTGAGCTTGTGATTCAACATGAAGGTTTTCAGTGTATATTTTCAGCTGGGTGGTCTCAGCTATTTAGCTTTTGTATACTGAATCAAGCAGTACAGCTTAGCATGAAATAAAGATCTACTGTTGGAAAACATAAGTCATTAGTTGCAATCCTTACCATAGTTTCTAGTGAGTCAAGATCCACTATTTAACTGTTCTTCTGAATTACTGAATTCCAACATTCCCCAAATTCTATGCACATTCCTGGTTAGATAAAAGTAGAAACAATACTATGGAATGAGATCAATACCTATATTTTTATTGTTCTTTTGCTATTTAAGTGACGAAGCATTAGAGGAAACAAATTGATGGATATCTAAAAGGAGTATTATCATACACAAATGTGCATTAAATTGGCAGCCTCCACTGTACATAATATACAGTATATTTGGAATATCATAAAGATGAATATTAAAAGTGTAAAGGGAGAGACATTCATGCAACTTTGGGTCCATAAAGTTTTAGATACTCCTTTATTTCCACTTGCATGTGGAAAATTCTGAAATAAACTATACCAATCATCAGGAGAGGAGAATGGTTAGCAAGGCATTACATTAAACTGAAACGTGGAATTGTTTATTGTAGGTACTGAAATAGAAGAACTTGAAATCACAATGTAAATAATAACTTGGAAAACAAGAAGAAGCATTCATGTAAAGTATAAAATGTTTTGAAAATAAAGAGAAACAATACTACCCTGACCATATCAAATTATGTTTTTGAAAGCACATTATAGATCTTCCACTATGAGTTACATATAGAAAGTCATAAAAGACCATCACTCTCACTGTAACAATGAGAAAACACAAGATGAAACAATATTTTTTAATATGTGTATTTAAGGTCACTGAAGTTTGGCATTGCATAAAGACATCCAAAATAAAGTAATTTCTAAAAGGAAACAAGCTCTTTCAAGGTGAGTAGTAACCAGTGGCTACTTCCATCCCCAGGGTAACTTAGCTAGTTTGCATGGTTGGTGGAGAAACAAACTTGCCACTGAGACAGAAACGTTTCTCAACAATGGAGAAACTTTGTTTTCCAATGGAGTAAATGGGCAAATTTTTAATAGCACATATGACCTGGCATGGCTTATACTAGAATTTGTATTCACTATTTTATGTGGTATAGACAGTTAAAATAACACTTAAATATTTTATTTTCACCTAACACATAATTTATTATAATTAAATAATAATTTAATTGGACAATTAAACATTGGGAATTTAGTTATGTTGCTGTTTACTTGTCCATAAAATTTGGGGCAAGGCAATATTTATTAGTTCCCCAATCTACATGATTGGTACAATATTGCACAAGAATTTTTTCAAAGATTCAAATGTATTAATAGTCATTAAAATAATTCAATAATTTCAAAAACTAAATACAAAGTATTTAGTAATAAGTATTAAGTGTTTATATCAAAAGAAGAAAGAAGAAAGCTCTCATGAAAATTGCTTATTATACTTAGAAATCTTGAAGGTATGGATATTCATTTTTAGTGACAGAAAAAGTAGCATAAATGTGACTGTAAGAGCACATATCACCTATAAAATAAAAAATAAAAAGCAGGGAATTGTAAAAACAAACTAGAATTTCCTGGCATGACCAAATATAAGCTACAACATGTGTCAGACCTTGCATAACAGCTAAGTATGGGAAAATTTGTATAATCTATCCCAATATAGATCTAACATATATAGCTCATATTATAAAAATATCCCAATAACCCATTCTCAGCATCATCCTCATCATAATTAATCTGTACCACAACCCTCTAAGGCACATCAGTTATCTGCAGTTTACAGGGGTGCACAATGGTTTTTGCAGGTCACTTACAGGTGGTGATGTTAAAATCTCAATAGAGGCCTTCTGACTCCATCTTCACTGTATGGAATTTCATGGGCTGAGACCTGTGAAAATCCTAGAGTTTAAACTGGCCTCAATCTCTAGAAGAGTGTGCAGGGCCAAGGAAAATATCATCCAAACTGACAGTGAACAAAAGGTGTACTGAAGCCATAAGTCTTAAAATACCTGGATATAATTAGATGTTTGCAAAATAAAATGTGCAGTTAGGAATACACTGGGAGAGAGTTACCTGGATGAGCTCTGCCCCTAGAATCATTTCATAAATAATATTTCATAGCCCAATGTGATGTGATAGATCTGGCAACTGTCATTAAGATTTTATTTATAAAATATAGTGAGAGAAGTGAATGAGGTAGCAGCCAAATTGACCCCAAAACTTGAGGATAAGGCTTCTCTAGGAGAATTAGATTGTGACAACTGTAGGTGAGATGATTCATTTGTTGAAATAACAAAGTCTTAAAAAGACTTTTTATGTAATTGGTAGGACAAACTTTGGGGGGAGGGGTCACCCAAACTCTAGTCAGAGACTGGTTCCTAGAGTGTATGATATTAAGTGGTCTAGAGCTGCAGCTTTCCTAGTGTCCAATATTTTCAGTTAATTTTTATTAGAACATTCTTATGATTCAAAATTAAAGAAAATGAGAGCATACTGTGCAAAGTTTTCCTCTTGCTTGTTTCCCAGTCATCCAGTATTTTAGGCTGGTCCCCTAAGAAGCACACAAGCAGACAAGGACTCTCAAGCATGTGGTTTCTGGAAGGAAGTGTGGAGGCACCAGGTAGAGCATGGGGAAGTGAGGGAGGGAAGAGAAGGAAGCCAGTACGGGATCTGTTAGCAAGCTCTTCACTGCTGAGATTAACTGGCCGTGATCCCACGGGAGTTCTTGAGAGGTTGGTGTAAAACAAATTTCAGGGTGAGCCCACCATCTGGGGAAAAATCTGGGGATGTCATCCTCTAACTTCCACTTGTCCTTGCTGGAGGCTGCTCCTAGGGTGTTAATGCCCTGGCACACCTAGCTTGCCCAAAGGGAAGACCTGGATAAAAATAAAACTCTCAGGTAGAGAATCCTCAGGTAATTTCAACAGACATCAGGGGCACCTAACAAAAAATCAATGAATAACAACAAATATGGACAGGACCCTGACAGTAGTTGATTATACTATTTCCCTTCTTCAAACAATGTTCTTATTTTGTGTGAATGTGAGTGCCTAACTGTGTTTACCTTTCCCATACTTATACAAACACATACAAATGCAAGAAATATGAGTCTCTCTTTGGCTCCCTTTGTACATAAATGGTAGCATACTCTACACACTGTTTCATAACTTACTTTTTCATTTAATAATTCTTGGATATTTTTCCAGTTCAGCATCAAGAGTATCCTCACTTTTTATTTACCCCTAAATACGTCCCATTATCTATGTCATAATTTACTTAACCATTCATAGGCTTGCAGATTGTTTCCAATCTTTTCTATTGTAGACAATGCTGGTTGAATAATCTTGTAATCCTGTATTTCAAGTATGTGTGAATATATGTCTAGAATAAATTTCTAAAAGTGGAACTGCTAAGTCACAGGTATATAAGGCATGTATGTGTGTATGTGTGTGTATATGGTGTGTGTGTGTACTTAGAGTATCTAATTGCCCTCCATCTATGAAGTTGCACCAAGTCACAATGCCATCAGTTGCATGAAGGCCTGTTTATTTTCCTTACTGATTCTTAAAATATTTTCAGATTTTAGGTACTTTTTAGCCTTTTTATTTATGTCATATATATCATGATCTATATGTTTCTTTATATCTATATCTATATCATCTATATATCAGTTCATCTTTGCCTTTAAACTTTGCTTGTGGTAGATTTTGCCAGGCAGATAATTTTAATTTCTATGTAGTCAAATTTATCAATCTTTTTTGGGGGGATTTTAATTTTGTGTCCTCTTCGATTTCTATATTGACCCATTGGTTGTTTAGAAGCACACTGTTTAGCCTCCACTTGTTTGTGTTTATTTCAGTTTTCTTCTTGTAATTGATTTCTAGTTTCATACCACTGTGGTTAGAAAAAAATGCTTGATAGAATTTCAGTCTTCTTAAATTTATTGCGACTTCTTTTGTGGCTTAACATGTAATCTATCATGGAAAATGTTTCATGCGCACTTAAAAACAATGTGTATTCTGCTGTTTGGGGATGGAATTTCTGTACATACTTAGTAAGTCTGTCTGTGCTAATGTGTCACTTAAGGCCAATGTTTCTTTGTTGATTTTCTGTCTGGATGATCTATCCACTGATGTAAGTGGGGTGTTAAAGTTCCCTACTATTATTGTATTACTGTCACTTTCTCCCTTTATGTCTGTTAATATTTGTTTTATGTATTTAGTGCTCCTATGTTGGGTGCATAGATACTTGTAAGTGTTATATCCTCTTGTTGGATGAATCCTTTTATTATTATGTAATGCTCTTCTTTGTCTCTTGTTACAGTCTTTGTTTTAAAGTCTATTTTGTCAGATGTAAGTACTGCTCCCCCAGTTGTCTTTTTGTTTCCATTTGCATGGAATACCTTCTTCCATCCCATCACTTTCAGTCTGTGGTGTCTTTAGCTCTCAAGTGAGTCCCTTGTAAGGCAGTGTATATATGGATCTTGTGTTTGTTTTTGTTTTTAATCCATTCAGCCACCTTATGTCTTTTGATTGCAGCATTTGGCCTATTTCCATTTAAAGTAATTATTGATAGGTATGCACTTATCACCATTTTGTTAATTGTCTTCTGGTTGTTTTTGTAGCTCTTCTCTATTCCTTTCTTCTTCTCTTGTAATATTTCCTTGTGATTTGATGATTTTCTTTAGTGTTATGTTTGTAATACTTTTTCTTTGTTTTTTGTGTATCTGTTGTAGATTTTTGGTTTGTGGTTACCATGAGGTTCTATGGTACTATGTCTATATCAGTGTATTTTAAGTTGGTCATTTAAATTTAAGTGCATTCTAAAAACACTATATTTTTACTCCACTCCCCTCTGATGTTGTATGTTTTTGATGTCATATTTTAGATCTTTTTATTTTGTGTATCACTTAACTAATTGTTTTAGATACAGATGATTTTACTACTTTTGCCTTTTAATCCTTGTACTAGCTTTAAAATTGATTGATCCCACTACCTTTACTATATGTTTGCCTTTAACAGTGTGATTTTTTTCTTTCATAATTTTCTTATTTCTAGTTATGGCCTTTTCTTTTCCACTTAAATAAGTCCCTTTAACATTACTTGTAAGGCTGGTTTAGTGGTGATGAACTCCTTTAACTTTTGCTTGTCTGGGAAACTCTTTATCTCTCCTTCAATTCTGAATAAGCTTGCTGGGTAGCATAGTCTTGGTTGTATTTTTTTTTTTTCCTTTCAGCACTCTCAATATATTGTGCCTGGGCCAGTCCCATATAGTATGTAAAGTTCCTGCTGACAAATCAGCTGATAGGGGGGGTTCTCTTGTATGTAACTAGTTGTTTTTCTCTTGCTGCTTTTAAGAACATCTTTTTATCTTTAACATTTGACATTTTAGTTATAACATGTCTTGATATGGGTTTCTTTGGGTTTATCTTGTTTGTGACTCTCTGTGCTTCCTGGACTTGGATTTCTGTTTCCTTTGCCAGGTTAGGGAAGTTTTTAGCCACTATTTCTTCAAATAGGGTTTCTGTCTCTTTCTCTCTCTATTCTCCTTCTGTGACCCCTTTAATGTGAATGTTAGTATCTTTGATGTTGTTCCAGAGGTCTATTAAACTATCTTCCTTTTTACTTTTTGCTGTTCCAATTGGGCAAATTCTACTACCCTGTCTTCCAGATCAGGGATCCTTTCTTCTGATCCTCTAATCTGCTGTTGATTCCCTCTAGTTTATCTTTCATTTCAGTTGTATTCTTCAGTCTGACTGGTTCATTTTTATATTCTCTATCTCTTTGTTGAAGTTCTCACTGAGGTTATCCATTCTTCTGAGTTCAGTAAGCATCTTTATGACATTTTTTTAACTTTCTCTGGTAAATGGCTTATCTATGTTTTGTTTAGTTCTCTTTTGAAGTTCTGCCTTGTTTTTTCATTTGGAAGGCAATCCTTTGTCTCCTCATTTTGCCTAAATCTCTGTGTTTATTTCTATGTATTAGATATATCAGCTACCTCTCCCGGTCTTGATAGAGTGGCCTTATGTAGGAGGTGTCCCGTGGGGCCCTGTGGCCAACCTGCCTTGGTCACCAGAGCCATGTGCCTCAGAGGTATGCCCTGTGTGTGCTGCATGCCCCCTCCTGTTGTATTTGGGCTGTGACTGCTGCAGCCACAACTGCTGTGTATGTGCTAGTGTGCAGGGCTGGCCCCTCAGAGTGAGAGCCCCTTTTGGGGGCAGTGGTGCCAGCTGGGGTAGTCTGTAGGGTGGGGTGTGGCAGGTTCTAGGGGAATACTGGGTTAGGGAGAATGGTGGTAGCTAGGTTGATGAGGAGTGACTGAAATGGTGCCTGCCAGTACTGGGCCAGCTAGGTGGAAGGTGAGTTAAAAAAAAAAAAAAAAAGGCACCTGCCAGCGCTTCAGTCCCTGCAGAAAGTTTCACCAAATTCCTGCCCCTCCAGCATATGCCCTAAAATACTTACGATCTCCCTCTCATATGACCCAGATGCTTTTCAATCCGCTGCGTCTGCACTGGGACTTGGAATGAGTGAGTTTGTACATAAACCCTTGAAGAGTAGAGTCTAAGTTTCCAACAGCTCTCTGGTTCTTCTGGACATAAATCTTGCTGGTTTTCAAAGCCAGACTTTATGGGAGCTTGGCTTCCCAGTGCAAGTCCCCTAGGCTGGGAAGCCTGATTCAAGGTTTAGACCCCTCGTTCCTCTGGGGGGACCTCCACAGTTGTGATATCTGTCTTGTTCGTGGGTTGCCACCCCAGGGGTGTGGGTTCTGACTAGACTGCATCTCTGCCCCTCCTACCTGTCTCAATGTAGCCTTTGCTTTATATCCTTAGTTGTAGAAAATCTGTTCTGCTAGTCTTCATGTCATTCTCAGAGACAGTTGTTACATATGTCCTCCCATGGACACATCAGAATCTTTTAAATTATTTAATTATTTTTTGATAAATGTTCCAATATGAAATAATTCTACTTCTTTAAAGAGTTTAACATCTTTTAACACTATAAAAGAATTTTCTTTAATGTTTTACAAGTAATTTCATTAACAAATGTTCAGTTTTTCTTTCTCTCTCTTTTTCTCTCTTTCTTCATCTCTTGATTTTATTATTTGAGTGAATATCCCATTCACGTAAATATTAAGCTTTTTATCACATAAAAAGCATAACATTCTGCCTTATGTTATTATTTCATGGAAAAGCTGACTATACAATATTGGTCATACAGCTAATAAAAAGATTTAGGCAAAATGTTGGGTGAATGCTTACTTTGTTTGAGTCCATAATATGGCTTAGGCTAAAATAAACTCAGTATTTCCATTGAGTATAAAAAATTCTAAAATATTATAAGGAAATATTTTCTTCTCTTAAATGAGAAAGATGACATATTTTCTAAAAAATGTATAAGGCAATAGGACGTGCTAAGTCTTTAATTTTCCAGGCAAAGATCAAACTGTCTGACAACTAGAAATATTGTGGAGGTAAGCAATGTGATGCCATTTCTGATATTTTATTTTTAAATGTTGGTAGCTATAATTAATGTCATAAGGCATAAGATATGATGCTTTCCTATACAAAGACAATACACTCCACTTAAAGTTAGCTGTCATTTTTGACAATGACTAAAAAGAATTGCCTGTGGTTAAAAATATCATTACTTAAGCAAACCTCTGTGTAAAAATATCAATGCTTGTGAAAATCTCTGTGGAAAAAAATAGCAGCTTAGGAACAAATGTTTCTTTTTATTTTTAATATTGCATTATGACAAGAGCTGTTCATTTTTCTATTTTCTGACAGGTTTTGCAGAATACAACAAAATTAAATAATAAAAGTATAGTATCATATTAAATTCTCTATTTGCAAAGAGAATCATTAAATTGTACATGTCATTGACAAAAATAGCCCCAAATTATCAACAGCTCTTATTCCAAAATACTATAGGAAAAGGAAACATACTCATTACCTTGGCAGATGTTGAGCTAGTCAAACACATCAGTTTTCAACATGAACTTGAATGGAGGAAAAGTGGCAACAATTCTCTTTTTAAAATAACTTAATTGGAGAACTGAAGTAAATTCGGTAGTAAAAGTATACTGTGCATATGCAAGTTACTAGTTATTTATTTCTATGACATGCATTTGTTATAATTCCTATCCTCTTTCTCTGCTAGGTGCTATGATTCAAACATGGTTAAAACAAGAAGTCATGTTGCTCATTATATAGGTCAGTGGCCTATAAGTATTACCAGGCAAATATCGCATTCACAGCATAATTTTAAGTGAAACATTAATCAATATGCAGAACAAATTTTTTGCCAGCGTCTTAAGGCACACTATTAGGTCATCTAAACAAAGATATTCATATCAAAGCTTTCATTTATTTAATAAATACTGATTGATCATGTGAAGATTAATAGGGAGAAAGATGTGAGCAAACTGATAAGAACAGCAGATCAAAATGGCTAACAGTAGAGACTCTGGAGGCAGACTCTCTGTGTTAGAAAGCTGGTTCCAACACTGAGAAGCCGTCTCACCATGATGGACCAGGTATTTATTCTTTCTCTGCCTCAGTTCTCTTACCTACAATATGGAGGGAAAAACAAGTATTTCATAGTGCTGTTGTGAGAAATAAATGAGTTTATATTTGTAAAGCAAGTTTCACATTGTCTGATGCATAGGGAGTGCTATGTGTTTGTTAAATTGAATAAATTGATTAATATTAAATAATCAATAATCAGAAAGGTAATAAGTAAGTCTGTTTAGTCAGCATGCTGAATCTTCTGATTGTAGAATTATTAGGGAAAATAGAAAATACTTAAAGATAAAACTTGCTTTCTAGCTAGCATTTGTCATTTCTCTTTTTTAAAAATACCTACCAAGATCAGATTATCTAAAAGTAGTGGGAGAAGATACACAGAGGTCATTGCCAGGACTGCAAGTTGTTCCTAGGACCGTTATTTGGATTCACAGAAGCTGGAAACTAGACTCTCAGTCTGGGCAGAATAGTTTAACTCACAGACATTGATTTTGAATGGCTGGGGGTCACATGCTCTGTGACCCTGTGTTTTCAGTGGGCCTTGATGAAAGGGAACACATCATTTTGGGGCTCTCACAGGATGGAATCTCATTGAGACTATCACTGGGGCAAATTCTAAAGGCCAAGAAAGATTTGCAGAGATGGCACTGCTCCTTTGTTTTTGTTTTTGTTTTTGTTTTGTCATGCCTTAAGAGTACAAGGTTGTGCTTCAAGCCTATTATCACATAGCTCTCAATTCTAAACCAGTTCCAGGCGTCACAAATGTCTTCTTGCCCTGAACCCTGTTCCTCGGGTAGATGAAGCTTATCCAAATTTACTGTGGAGTGTACCTCATAGAACGCTTCTGCTTCTGGGATGGAGCTAGAAGTCTCCTGATATTCAGAACTGGAAAATAAGGTACCATAAACTAGTCACATTCTTACCACCTGACGTATCCTAACAAACGTGTCCATGATTTACCAAGGTTGATCCACTGCCCACCACGTGCGTGCAGAGGCGTGTTCATGTTTTGTAGGGGGAAAGTGAAAGCGATCATCATCATGGTGGGGACACTTTGAGTGATTGAGTGCGTGTGAGCACTGTCTCACATGAAAGTCAACAGTAATGTACAGAGTTACTGTCTTTATCCAGGATAACACACACACTTTTTGTCTTCATTCAAGTTATAATTATTATTGGAATTCATAGTGGTTTTTAATCCAGACAGATACAATTAAGCTTCAAGCACTGCAGTATCTGTTTTTGTATTAGTGTTAAGCCAATCTAAGATCTGAAGAATTCTTGGTGTGATTTTTCTCCATTTATTTGAGATTTTTGTAATAAAAGGCTATTACAATAGAGATAATAATAAAGGAAAATATTAAAGAGTGAATTCGTATCTGATCTTGAAAGTTATGAATGTTATCCTCAATATCAACTCTTGAGGTTTTATCTGATTTGAAAGCATTCGGAGTGCAAAATGTTGCATATGTAGTGACGGAATCCTAACTTTTCTATTATACTGTAAAAATGAAACAGGTGGCTAATAAATTAACCAAGGGTATGTGATCTGTTATTGACTAGGTTCAGTTCAACCATGCTATTCCCTGAAGGCCGTGTGTTCCTCATGAAATATGTTGAATAAAAGAAGACTTCTTTTCCAACTTAGCCATAACCTTAGAAAAGTCAAATGGTAATTGCTATTCTGGGTTTCAAGGAAACTATATGTGATTTGGCAATTTATTAAGAAGAGAAAAAATTCCCCCAAATAAATTTCCCTTTCAAGTAGAAAGAATATAAATCATATACGTAGTTTTGTAACAAAATTATCAAATCATACAGATATATTCTACGTGATGGGCTCTGTCTCCTCTGATCTCCTTATAATGTCTCTAGTGCCTAATGTCTAAGAGACTCTCCGTGCTCTTAAAACTTCCTTTCAAATAAATATAAACAACAAGAAAAACACTCGTCTACTCTTCTCAAATGACTGCTTCAGGCTTCTTAGGAAGCATTGTAATATGAAATGATCCTTCTAACTCAAAAGTAAACAATGTCCCCTTCATTTATTTCCCTTCTGTGCTGGTTCTAGGCAAAGCAATGCATTTCAATCCTTGGGGCATATGACTCCAACCTAAATAGGTTTTCTTTTTGTTCTTTCATGAGTTTTGAAAGGGATAGCTTACATAAATAATAAAAGGATACGCTTGCACATGGCCAGATACTCCTTGAATAGGAAAACTATGGAGTCTAAAACACACACACACAAACACAAACACACACACACACACAAACACACAAACACACACACACACACACTCCAAACAGCAGTGGAAAACTATCTAGCCAAAGGATAGTTAAGAGGAAATTAAGATAAACTTAAGTTTGGTAGTCTATACAATAAGTTTTTGTGTTAATAATAATAAAACTAAAGTCTGTAAAATTTTGTTCCAGGAAACATTCTATTCTGCAAGGATTGAGAAAAATTATTAAGATCATCAACTAGCAGTCTTTCAAAAACTACATGTTAAATAAATGAATATAACTTCTTTAAAATCAGAAAACTGAGTAGAAAAAAAATGCAGTGAGTGATTTTCCCAAGTTGATCAGAAGCCTGCAATAAAGTTAGAATTTAAATTTCAAATTCCTAATCAGATTCTATATATTATGAGGAGTACATGCATGATTCTGAATGTCGTTCCTGACATTCAGAAAAAAATTTTAGTAATTACATTTGTATTTATTGAGTTTTGGTGAAGAGTAGAATGGTTTAGAAGCAAATCAATCCAAAAATATTTCAATATAAATGTGTGGATTATAGTGAATAATGGTTACATTTATTACTAAATAATAAATATTAACTAATCTTTATCTATGATTAACAGAAAATTTGATTCTGTTTTATATATTTGGTAACCAGGATTAAATCAGGCATTCTTAGAACATTATAGACAATTTAGAGGTGTGTCAAGGTTAAGAAAACTATCTAAAGAAGGACTCGAGTATAGTTCATTTTTAAAGGGAATTGTCAAGTGAGGTAGTAGCCTTCATACCACAATTAATTATTTACTAAGTTCTTCCCATATCCTAGAAACAAGCAACTAAGAGTGAAACAAAATGCTGTGATTCCTTTGGCATAGACATAGCTGTTATCTAACACTTCCTTGTGCTCATGAAAAAGTGCAGTCATAGCCACACTAAGATTGATTTGTGGGAGTCTTAACCTTGTCATGCCTTATAGAAATCAGTCATAAAACTTGATCAAAACCCATCTCTAGGTTTGAAATTCCCATTACTAGGGCAAATTGAGGAGACAATGATAGGAATGGAAATAAAATGCTTTGGTAAAACTCTGAACAATCAGATGAGGCAAATCTGGTATTATGTTTGATACAAAATCTATCAAGGGATTTAGGAAAGGAATAAAAATAGAATATAGTTGTCTTTAAAACTCCTTTAAAATAATTACTCAAGTCATTTATTAAGATGTCAAAAACAATGCAAGAATGTTGAAATATAAATATGTCAAGATGCTATTCGGGACTTCCCCGGTGGCGCAGCAGATACGACTTCGTGCTCCCAATGAAGGGGGCCCAGGTTCGATCCCTGGTCAGGGAACTAGATCACACACGCATGCCACAACTAAGAGTTCACATGCCACAACTAAGGAGCCCGCCTACCGCAGCTAAGACATGGCACAACCAAATAAATAAATACTTGAATTAATGGTAAGTTTGATCCATGTGAAAAAAAAAAAAGATGCTATTGTCATGCTAAGTATACCGCTATCTTATAGCAAATCCATCTAAAGATATGAACACGGAAAGCAACATTTATTACCATTTGCTACATTCTCTTGGTGCCTTCACATTAGTATTATGTGAACTGTTGCTTTTACAGTCCTTTATTTTACAGTTACAATAAGGAAAATAAAATTTTCATTTCTAAATCCTGAGCTAGACAAAACATTCACTTAAAAAATTGATATCAGAAGTAAAAAATCATCCTTAGTAGAAAGAAAAAGGAGTAGTTGTTAATACTAGTGCTGATTAAAGAATAACCACAAATATTAAGTAGGAAGAATGAATGTTTCAAGTCTTTTGTCCAAATTTTAATACATATATATTTTTGGAATATATTTTAGTCCATATATATGTATATATTATATATATGAATATGATTTTGGAATATTTTTAGAATATATAAGAATTGAAATATGTTGTTTAATGGTCAAGTTTCAGAAGGTGAATAAAACAGGGTCACCTAGGTAAGTAATTTGTTGACCTATGAGAAAGAATTTGGTATTTTTATTTGGACAAGCTTATCTCATACTCTTGCAGATTTTCCTAATAATTTTCTTAAATTTTATAATATATTAATAAGATTTCTATTTAAAAAACAAGATTACAACCTATCTCATGACTCAATGTTATGTTAATGCATTGTACTTGTTAAGTGTTTCTTAAAGGGTATCCCTAGTATTTGATTTAATTTTTTGGAAAAAATCAAAGTAAGCTGATTGTAGAAATCTAACCATATCTAATTTTCTACTTTACCTGATCTTATAAATGAGATAGATATTTTACAAGTATATAATGAACATTTAAAGAATTACATTTATCATACTGCTGCCATAAATAATGACAAAAAACAAACAAAAACCCTGAATATCTTGAACAAAACATTCTACATACCCAATGTCTTATGCTTATTAATTATATTCATGTGTTTGTGTAACAAATTAATATTTTAAAAAATAGAGATATTTAACCATCACTGATGTCTCTGAAGTTTATCTTTAAAAGATGAATAGTGGTTGTGCTTTAAATTTCAACTGTGTGGTAAGATCAATGACTACCAACACTGGTTCACCGGATGGCAGTATCCCACAGGTCAGAAAAGTTTTTGACAGATACAGTCAAAAATTTCCCTAAACAACTACACCTAATACCATTTAAATGCTAAGCACATAAACCATAAAAATGTTAAAATAAAAGATGGCAATTACATAATTAAATGTGTTTCTATCACTCTAATTATTGTATTGGTATGCAGATTAAGGATTTTATATATTTGTATTCATTGGGATGAAAAAGAAATGCCTTGGGGATTTGTTTCTCCCAACTCAAAAGCAACTGTAATGAATCACTATTATGGCAATAGGGTGAAATCTGAAATAGTCCACTAATTTTCACATCATGTTATTCAGTACTTCTACTCCATAGTGCTGAACTGGCACTTCAGAAATGAGTACCCCTTTAGTGTATGGAATAAGCAGTCACATATTTGGAAGATGTTGTTTTTAGAAAAGCTGACTCAGCAGAGGATTAGCAGTCAATCCTCTAATAGGGACTCATGGGTAAAGAAAAGAAAAAAGAAGTAAATGTAAAGATTTAAAGGGAGAAGTTCTTATAATAAGATTAAAGATTACAGGAGAAATAAGAGTTCTTAAATTGTTCTTAAACTAACAAGCCTGGGACTTCCCTGGCAGTCCAGTGGTTAAGACTCCATACTTCCACTGCAGGGGGCACAGGTTCGATCCCTGGTTGGGGAACTAAGATCCTGCATGCCACATGGAGCGGCCAAAACCAAAACAAAACAAACAAAAAAACTAACAAGCCTGTTTCTCCCTGCAAAATGGGGGAAAAATCAATTTTAAAGTGAAACTTGCATAGATATTTTTTATTCAAAAGTAACCAAAGGTCATCTATACAATTTTTCTAGATTCCACATATACACGTTAATATACGATATTTGTTTTTCTCTTTCTGACTTCACTCTGTATGACACTCTCTAGGTCCATCCATGTCTCTATAAATACCTAATTTCATTCCTTTTTATGGCCGAGTAATATTCCATTGTATATATGTACCACATCTTCTTTATCCACTCCTCTGTTGATGGACATTTAAGTTGCTTCCATGTCCTGGTTATTGTAAATAGTGCTGCTATGAACATTGGGGTGCATGTGTCTTTTTGAATTATGGTTTTCTCAGGGTATGTGCCCAGTAGTGGGATTGCTGGGTCATATGGTAGTTCTATTTTTAGTTTTTTAAGGAACCTCCATGCTGTTTTCCACAGTGGCTGTATCAATTTACATTCCCACCAACAGTGTATGAAGGTTCTCTTTTCTCCACACCTTCTCCAGCATTTACTGTTTGTACATTTTTTGATGATAGCCATTATCATCAAAAAAGAGACACAGACGTAGAGAACAAATGTATGGATACCAAGAGGGAAAGGGGTGGGGGTGGGAGGAACTGGGAGATTGGGATTGACACATATACACTATTGATACTACGTATAAAATAGACAACTGATGGGAACATACTGTATAGCACAAGGAACTCAATGCTCTGTGGTGACCTAAATGGGAGGAAATTCTAAAAGGGAGGGCATATTTGTATATGTATGTATGGCTGATTCATTTTGCTGTGCAGTAGAAGCTAACAACATTGTAAAGCAACTATATTCCAATAAAAACTAATTAAAAAAAAAAAAAACCAAAGTAACAAAAAGGCACAGATTTTAAAAGCTAGTAAAATAATAAGGATTAAATACGTTTGGGGCAGAAGTATTGACACTGCTTTTATGCAAAGTAGGTATACACTATCATGGAGAGTAAACATTAAATAAATTTATTTTAAAATTGTAGGGATATACATTTTTGATATACGGATTTATTCATTCAAACATGCATTTTCTATTAAATATTATGTATTGAGTTAAGCAATGGATAACAGAAACATAAAACAGAATTCCTGAAAATTACTTTTTTTTTAAGATTAGAAGAATAGGATTGTGAAATCATGGAATTTATTACATTTCTAAGTAAAGATTATAGTTTGCAATATATCCTTAAATTAGAGACAACTAAATTTGTTTTAGTTTGTGTTTCTAGTTGATGGTTTGGATTGAAACTTGATGCTTGTCATTTTTAGAACTTAGTCTTTATAACATAAAATTTTATTTGTCACAAATAATGTGTCCAAATGTTATTACTTAATAATAATTTTAATTACTTTTTTAATATATGAAGTTTAATTGCTTAACCATACTGTACTTATAATGGGCTGTTGAGAAAACTACATCCTATCATTTTCTTTGCCAATTTAAACACATAAAATTAAAAAAAAAAACTGGCATAATTACATTATTCAATGAATATTTGTTATAATTTATGAGATATTTATTCCTATCTGTCTTAATGTCTCAAAATAATATTCTATATTTCAAATATTAATCTATAAAATAGGGCTAAAAATTTTCAAAGTTAATTTGACTTGTCATTTGTTTATATAATATAGATTAATCTACTTATATCCTTTTCCTTTTTCATATTGTTAGCTTGAAAACTCATATTCCAAGTCAATAATAGGGAATAATGCAGAAAATATACAACAAAGCATTTTGGTTGTGGTAGTATAACTTAGTTTATTTTTTATTAAAAACTAATCTTCTAGTAGCATCCTTTGTTTATATGATGGCTGACATTAAATGAGTATTTGCTGAAATTGTCAGTCTTTCAATAAAACTGCTATAAAAAGCTTGATAAGAAAATAAGCCAATGTGAATACTGTAAATACCTTAAGAAATGTAATTTTAATGGGAAATGTGTTCAATTTTTGAACTGCTACCTGTATAAACATTCTTTGGCTATCACAGTATAGAATCATATACTAACTTGAAACTCCTAATTGGCCACATACTGAGCTCTTATTATGTGTACCACATTATGTAAAAGTTTGGTGATATTTTCTTTCAGCTTTCTTCATTTCTTTTAAATTGTTTTTGAAATAGAATTAATCTACAAACGTAAAAATAATTCAAACCTAATTTGAAGTTATAAAATTAAAAATAAGACATATTCTTTTTCTGTTACTTAACTTCTTGATTCATTATTGTGCATAACGCTGTTTGGGGGGGAGGGTTTAGCATAATAATCAATATTATTTGAAAATAATTTGCCAAAAAGCTTCCAATTCTGCTTTTTAAAGCCTGGATATTGAATTTTGCCTGGAGATTTGGAGGCATCCTTTATGATCATTTTTTTCTCCTTTGAGTTATTAATAGATCATCTAATTGGATAATTTTGCATTTCTTGGGTGAAGTAAACATTAAATTTATGATATTAGCACTGATATTCATAAGCAGCATAATTCATCTAAATATTTCTTTTCTTTTTTTTGGCTGTGCTGCGTGGCATGTGGGATCTTAGTTCCCTGACCAGGGATCAAACCCATGCCTCCTGCATTGGAAGTGCAGAGTCTTAACCACTGGACCACCAGGGAAGTCCCTAAATATTTCTTTATATGCTATTTTTGTGAGGCCTTGTTTAATTCTGGCTTGGTTCAGGTAGTTTGGAAAATTTTCTTTCTTCCCTGTGCTCTACAAATGATATAAATTATCTTTTTGTTAAATATGTGAAAGAATCCACCTCTGACAATGTCCAGGGTTTTGATAAATTTTCAGTTTCTTCCAAGTTTGTCTGTTTTTATTTCTTTTGCCTTAGAAAGGATATTTGATTTTCCCAGAAAATCATAAATTTCATCCAAGTTTTCAAATTTGGTACATACAATTATTATGATGTACTCTGTTAAATTTACAATATCTCTTTTTCTGTGCTTATTTCCTCAAATTTAATTTTTAGTGTTTTCCCTTCTGTTACTGAGGAGAAAACTCGCAAGTTGTTGTTTTTTCAAAATCAGTCATGGAACTGATTTACATGTCAGTGTTTCTTCTGTTTTATTTGGGGTTTTTTTTTTGTCGTTAATTCCTTCCTTACGTATATTTTCTTGTTCTTTTCTTTCTATCTTTGAGTTTAACGTTCTCACTTTTTACTTGATCACTCCCTCAGATTATGCATCTAGTTTATGCGTTTCTGTTTAAGGTAATATATAAGTGATGCTGAAATCTCATCATTAACAAGTGGTGATGAATTCTCACATCCCAAGGCACACAATGTCCATTCACCCTGATTGGTAATGACAACTTTGATCACTTTGTTAAAGTGTTATCTATTTTATTCATTTTATAGTTAATATTTTCCCTTTCTAATTAATGAGTAATATGGGAAGAATATTCTTTAAGAACATGTAAATATATTGTTCCTCATCAAATCACTCCTATCCCCAAGATACAGTCCTCACTGATATTCTTGCTTGAATATATTTTTGCTATGATGAATGCAAGATGGTAATTTTCTAAGTCCTTCACATCTTCTGTATCTATTAGAAGACATTCTACTGTAGGAAAGAGTTTCCCTTTCCCCATATTTATTTTTTCACTTCCTTATTTTCTTATTTGTTCATTTTTATTGTCAGTATAGATTCATTGATTCTTATTTTATTCAATAGGTGATCTACTATTGATTGTATTTATTTTGATGTTCAAATTGGTCCCATAATTGACCAGTGCAGTATGTACCCATGCCTTATTCTGTTCTTTGCTCTTCTTAATTAAGTTAATAGTTCTGTAGTAGAGCTATTCTGGAGAAGTGGTACAATATAGCAGGAAAAAATTGTCAAGGCAACATCAAGTTGGAGACACAATTAACAAAGGCTATTTATTCATAAACTTGCAGCAAGTGAACCTATTTGCTGTGTTTTGGCAAGGTTCCACAGGTGCTAGAAGAGAGAGTGTTAAGTGCTCTGGAGTAGAAAGAGGAATTCCTGAGAAAATCACTGATCTGCAAGTGTTCTAATAAGGTGAGATTTTTTGGAAATGGTCTTTGGTCTTCAGGTACATTTGGTAGTCTTTGGCTGTAAAGGCATAAACAAGCAAGTTAGCATATTTCAAAAGAGGAAAGATTGTTCTGAGTTAGATGTGAGGGTTTTTTGTGGCAGGCCATGTCTTGGAACAAGTAGTAGTCCATGGGATGCTTTTTTGTGCAAATCGTCATAACGGTTGTTATGGGGGTGGTTCCCAGGGCAGACAGTTTCTCAGAACAAATATAATTCCAGCTTCCACACTCACCAGTGGTGTGATGCAGGTCAAGTAACATAGATGTGCTGCTGAAGTTGTTTCCTCCATATTCTTTCTTCAGCCATCTATGCCCCGTTAGATACCCCAGAAAGCTGACCCATGACAACTACAATACCTGAGCTACGATACCTTGCCCTCTGGATTCTAGGTGGGTTTCACCTATGGGAGGCACGGGTAGGGAACAAGAGGAGAGACACTTAGAGATATATGCTCCTTTTGCTCCATTCTTCCCCCTCCAATGACTTTTGGTGGCTGCATTTCTCTACAGTTACAGCTCCCCTGCTGTAGCCTCAGTCCGAAGAAGCGAGTTTCTTCCTCATTTTCCTTAGGCTCCCAAAGGCAATGGTTTCCGGCTATGCTAGGGCCTTAGACCTCACTATTCCTATCCCCTATCTTAATCCTGCCTACCCCTCTATAAACAGTGCCTTCATTAAATTCTTTTTAAAAGCTACCCCTCTTTACGTGTGATACCTTGCCAGAACCCTTACTGATTAAGAACTCACTTGTGCCTCAATTTGTTCACCTATGAAATTAGGATAATAATTGTTACTATACTCAGGCAGGTTATAAGAATTACACGTGTTAATATATGTAAATTCCTGAGTACCTGGCCCATAGAAAGCACTGAGTAAATCTAACTCATAATGATGATGATAATGATGTTGATAATATTGTTATTATTATAACCTCAATTTATTTCATTTGCCTTATAATTTCAGTCCCTTCAGGCTTCTTTTTCGGTATTCTATGCAATTTTCTATAGTGTGGAGTGAAAATGATTGGAAGCAGAGTAAGAGACTGATTGAAGCAATAGGCACACTTGATTAAGAAGATTGAGAATTTGCTCTCCCTTAGCAGTATGAAACAAATGTCTAAATTTACTTTTAAAGGGAGAAATGCAAATGAACAAAAAATAAAATTAATGCAAATAAAATACAAATTAAAGTGGAATCCATCCTTCTCTTTGGCATATATGCTTCCTTTTTCCCCAAGAGAAGTTGTAACATAATTGTATTTAAATGGATAATTCTAATAAAGCAGTGACTTTAAAACACACACACACGCACACACACACACACTTTGAGAATTAATAATTACAATTTAGATCATAACTTTACAAACTGAAAACAAAACTCGTCTTCTCCTTTTTTTAAAACACCTCCCAAGTGTCATCTGACACTACACTTCTCTTGCCCATCTCATTTTTCCTCAGACCTTTTTCTGTCACCATATATGATATTCTTGAGGCCGTTTGCCTTTCCCTCTTCTGCCAAATTGGGGCACATTCTAGGAATATCAGAGTCTTTATTTTGTTTATTTGAACCCTGATAGTACTGATGAAGAAAAAAGAAGTTGGAGCTGAGCCATCTGAACAATAATGCTCGAAGAATACCTAGTTTTCTATATCTTACACTGCCTTAATTGATATCCTTCCCTAGATTCCTAGCTCAATTTTTCTTAATTTCTGTTAGATCCCTACATAGCTTAATCAAAGCCTATTTCTTTTGTTTATAAACAACCCTGATAAAAAGGTTTACTTAATTTTAAAATAGTGCAAAAATTGCCAAGTGACTGAATTATGTAGATAAAGATATATTGATAAAAGACAAAATTTCTCTAGTATGCAGAGAAGTAACTGCCAAATCTGTACTTATCATCTGTTAAGTTTATTGTGTGAGATGAGGAAATGGAGTCAAATTCCTTGTTTTGTAAGACATGTTTAACATACTCATGGGTACACATCAAAGGGCAAGAGAAATCTAATTCAAGACTTCACCTTTGAGAGTGAATTCTAGAAAATGTTTTGGTATTGAAACTTGCCCTAATGTATGTACAAAGTACGAAATTCACAATCTTATGAACAGATACATAAAGAAAACATAAATATTAAAATAATTTAGGAACATATATATGACAGACCTCAACTCTACAAAGATATTAAGATTATTGATGCATAAAGTCCTAAAAATCATAGATGTGCTAGAAGAGACCATAGAGATAATCTAGTTCAATCTCTTGATTTTATAAAGAATAAAAGCCCAGAAAAATGAAGTGCCTTGAGAATGATCATACAGATAGCAGGGTAAAGGCTGTGATCCAGGTATCAGTGAGCCTTACTGTGTTTATTGTTTTTCAACCCTTGTTTGCTTGCTAATCTTATAAGATTCATTTGGTCTGATAAATAACAAAAATAATAATGCTGTTTGAGTACTTACAACATTCCAGGAACTGTTCTGAGAAGTTTATTTATGTTATTGCATTTAATCTTTACAACAATCCTTCAAGGGGAACACTAGTATCAGCCTTTATTTTACATACAGGGAAATGCAGCAGTCTGGCTACTTTCCCAATATTTAGACCAATACTTTCATAATTTCATCTTTCAATTATTTTAAAACGCTTGGTCGCATATAATTTATTCATGGTTATTTCTACTCTATAATAGGATTAGCACCACCTATGAATTGGATGGTGTTTGATCTAATATCTCTGACCTTTCTCCTTCTAAAGAAAATTTGAGAGTGAAAATGTCACTCATGTCTTCAGTAAAAATCAACGTCAAACATTTACTCTTTGCTATCTTCTTCCATCCTTGAATCCACCTTGATCATAACCAGTTTTCATTGATTCTTTGCTTGCCTTCCTGCCTGTGATGTACTGTGTAACTAGATTTGGACTTTCTTGTAAAGTGCTCTTTCGTTTCACTTAAGCCTGACTTGATTTTAATTTGCACTTCCCCTGCTCTGACCTGCTTTGCTTTATAGGTTTTCCCATTCTCCTCACTTGAGCAATC
The DNA here is from genome assembly GCF_028023285.1 of Balaenoptera ricei. Classification (NCBI taxonomy): domain Eukaryota; kingdom Metazoa; phylum Chordata; class Mammalia; order Artiodactyla; family Balaenopteridae; genus Balaenoptera; species Balaenoptera ricei. The sequence goes on from NC_082642.1 coordinate 116,392,872, forward strand.
TGACAGCACTCAAAAGATGCTTATGATGGCTCATTTTTTCTTTTTCTTAGCCACACTTGTTAGGGTGACATTTTCTTTTTATAAAATAGCATACCTTTAGTAGGGGAGTTTTAGTAAGATAAATTAAAAAAATATATTTTTTCTATCATTCACAGTATGAATGCTGTAAATAAGTCATAAATAATATCAGTAGATTAAAAGTAACATATTTCTCCTACCAGAAATTTTTTTAGAATATATTGAAGGTAATAACAACAAAACCAGGATAGATGTTCTGGCCCTTTTTTTACTTTGTGATTTGTGTTCTCATTTTGTGACTTTATTTAGGAGACATTCTAAAATGTCTGAAAAAGATCCACTGAGAAGTTATATAGCTGTAATACAGATCATTATCATTATTTAAAATTCAACCACTTTAAAATAGTTCAAATTTCCCTATCAAGGAACAAAAATGTCTTATTGGTAATATGTTCATGCAGAATGAACAACAAACTAACAAACAGTGCTCACCTTAATATTTCTGTTCCCAAACTGTTTAATTAGTGATTGTAATCTTTTCTAGGGTTAGAATGAAACAAATTTAACTTGGAAGTAACTCATATTTTCCATTTCTTAGGATACCTAATTAGCATTGGAAACAAAGCATGGTTGAACCAGATTTGTCCTTCTCTGATTACCTGGTATTTAATTCCTAATCCCCATGGTTACTGCTAGGACCAAAGACTGGCTGGTCGCCAAGGTAGAGGAGAGGAGTATTTTTAGGCCTGTTTGTATAAGTTAGTGGCTGTTGAAAATGCCTAGTAAAACACCAAACCCTTGACACCACGCAAGCTAAAGCTTCTCTGCTGCTTTTCCCAACTCTCCAACCTGACCCACATTTTCCCCCATCAGGAGTCTGTGGCAGACAGGCCCTGGGAAATCTATGATTGCAAGACCTCTGGTGGGTGCCCATTCCTCCAATTAATTCTCTTCATTCACCAACTGCCAGCCTCATTCAGCATTTTTAGACAGTGGTCAAGTCCCTTGTTGCTAATAGTCTGGTGAGTGAGAATACTCTGAAAATCATGTGGAGGCCCTTCTGGTGGTAGAAAGAATATAGACCTCTCTCCACCCCTACCTCATGAGCTTAGCGAGTCCTGGAGCCCTCTATTTGAATATTAGTATTGGAGCTTCCTAACTACTCATTTGGCCAGTGTTGGCCACTGAAAAGTGGGTTCTTGGGACTGACTGGTGACTATCTCCTGTCTTTTTCTTGTAGCCTGTAAAGATTTTTCACCCACCTGTTTGGATTTGTCTGGGCTCAAGAAAACCATGTCTGTAGAAAAACAGTTCAACATTTTATAATATATGCAGCTCTTGGGGAAACCTTTTATTAACTTATAAGGCACTGTTAAATTTATAAACTTTAAAACCTATTTACAGGCATCCTTTTTGTAAAAATAAAGAACTGCCTGTATACATTAAATTATCAATTAAAGGGGCACCTTTTGTCTTGGACACAACTTTATGTCTAACCTTACAGCATAAAATTACTAGTTCTAAATTCAAAGTATTGTTATTCTTTCATACAAATAGACTTATAATACTTAATAGGATAAAGGAAACTAGCAGTCATTGGGTCTAAACTCTGATGTTAATTTTCACTGTATTTACTTTGAAACTTATGAAAAAACAAAATAAGAGAGGGAAGAAAATTAATGCTTAATGAACATCCTTTAAGAAGTGGCCACTGATTTTCTATTACTTATGAAAAACTGAAAGTGTATATGACATTAATTAATTGGCTTAATTTTAACTGTATAAAAACCTAAATATTGTATAAATTACAAGAGAAAATCTGATGGACTATTTTATCTTTAAAAACCTTAAAGGAATTTAAAGACAGAAGACACACACAAAAGGGCAGCAAAATATTTAGTATGTATTAATATATATTTACTTGAATAAATTCAGGAGAGAAGTCATAGATTTGGTGAGTAAGGTTGTACATTCGGAAATGTGTCAATCCAGAAGCTCATTCATTCTACCAATATATCAAACTGTTTATATCTAGGTTTGCCTGGGACAACCCAGGCTAATGCCTGGTGTACTGGCATGATTATAAATATCTTCCTCTTTAATTTCAGAAATGTCCCAGTTTGGATGTAAATTATACTGCTTAACTTAAGTCCTTGACCACCCATCATCTGGCTCTTACTCTCTGTCAGAGGTGAGAGGGTTAATGAGTGCCTGGATTTCCAAATATGAGATACAATTAGGAAGGGCTATATATATCTTTTGAATCCTCAGTTGTCCCTGTATTTAGGTACCTGTAGGTTTGGGCCAATTAAACCATTAGCCATAGACTACTTTTTGACTCTGGGAATTCAGGGCATGACCTATATGTTCTCTGTTGTGCAGTATTTACTGTATATGTTCAAAATAATGTGCACTTGCCTATGAGTGAAGAAGTTAAAAAAAGAAGCAGAAAAAAACATTCTGAGCTTGCACTGGAGACATTCTTTATAGGTACTGCACTGGAGAGTATTGTGAAGACTCTAAACTTGGCAACCCTGCTACTGAGTTTAAATGGTTAGGAAAACTGAACTAAGCAGTAAGTCTTGCATCATTTCCACCTTGTTTTGGCTGTAGTAACGTGACCTAATTCAGTTATGCTATGAAGCTTTGAATGTATATCTGTCATAAAGGCAGAATGAAGTTGCTTAGAGAATTGCATTGTCTAAGGCAAATATGACTTACTTAATAAGAGGAAGTATATTCTCTTCTAGCATGAAAAATCACAACTGCAGTAACATCCCCTATAGCAAGCCCAGATTACATGTATCATTAATTTTTGGTAAGACTGTTTACATGCTTTAAGCACAGAAAGAGGTCTTGGGAGGATAAAAAGATTTCTTAACCTGCAGGGGAAAAAAATGATGAAAGTAATCCCCTGAAGGAGATTCTTTACCAACATACTCTTGGGCCCCTCTTTTACAGTGTAGAACTAGAAAAGTAGAAACAGAGTCAGTAGCATTTATAGAAGAGACAATAGGAATAAAGCTTTTTGCAAAATATTTTCATTACTTTTCAAATTATTTTTTAGAGTAGTTTTGCTTTGTTTAATTATAAAGTGAATCTAAATATTGATACTTTTAAATTCTATCATTATTTTTGGCTTTTTCTGAAAATTATACTCCTATTGACAATGACTAGGCAACCCAAACTCAAATGTGGATTCATGAAGTACAATTTATTCTATGTCCATGTAATACTGGATTGTGAAATTAGCAATGAATTTAAAGATCTAAAAACTTTAATAGCCAAGTATTTTAATTAATAAAAGACAATTATAGAATCAATAAAATTCAAAATTATATTATCATAATAAATTGGTTGACAGCTAAATTTACGAATTAACAACCTTTGTTTAGTTTGCTCTGTTATTTGAACCACATGAATAAATATCTGCCATCTTTTTTCATGCATACTTTGTTTCATACATTCAACAGGATGTGTGAAGGATTCAGTGATTCAAAATACATTGCTTCTACCCTTGGTAAACTTATATGCCACCCCAAAATATGCCACTTTGATGTTCTTGAATTCAAGGTACTTGTGCAAGAAGGACATTCTGACCCTCCTTGATCCCTCCTGAAAGCAGAAGATAAATCTCCCACATGGAAGGTACCCTCCCTGTACTAGGAGGGCAGAAGGCATCCTTATCACCAGAGGTAGGGGATTTAGGGCCTAAAAAGTTGTGTAAACAAACCTTGTTACTTCTTCACCAATTTACCACCCCAAGCCCAAACCCCTTTGTTTTGTCAATTCATCACAAATTTGTTTCTTTGTCTAAAAGGAATAAAAGCTTCCTGCTTTTGTCACTTCTTTGAGTCTCGTATTTTCATGGAGCTCCCATATATACAAATTAAATTTTTTTTTCCTGTTAATCTGTCTTATGTCAATTTAATTATTAGACCAGCCAAAGGTCCTAGAAGGGAAGAAGGGAAAATTTTTCCTCCCCTACAGTACATAACAATTTATTTAAAAATAGTTCATAATTTATTAAACCCTCCTTCTTTTGTTAAATATTTATTTTTTTAAGTTTATGTTTCTATTTCTTTGTGATATTTTTTTACTAGTAGTCAAAGGGTCAAACTGGGTCAAAGGATGCAAACATTTAAAGTGTCCCAGTAAATATTTCTCACATGCTTTTTAAACTTTTAAACATATCTAAACTCCCACCAACAGTATATGAGAATTTTATCTTGTAATACCCTCACCAGTATCAAATATTATGTATTTTTTCATCACTACTATTTGATAGGTAAAAATTCCCATTTATAATTTTTGCATTTCTTTACTTACTAATGAAAGCTATTGTCTTAATAACTTTAAGTAACTTTTATTTCCTCTTTTTAAAATTGTTTATGTTCTGGACCATTAATTTTAGTGCTCTTCATATTGATTTATTTATATTTATAGGTTAAGAAAAATTCAACCATTTTCATGTTTGTTATAAAAAATTCTACCTTTTAAATCTTTTTATGTTATTTTAGATATATTGAGAATTTAAATATGTGTGTGTGTGTGCAAGCAACATCTGATCTGTGCTTTTGAAATTTTTCTATTGCTTTCCGGATTAGTAAAACTTTACTACCTCTAGATCCGACAGAACTTGCCTATGTGTTCCTCAAAGTTACTTAATGGTTTCACAGACACACACACACACACACACACACACACACACACACGTGTAAGACAGAGAGAGAGAGAGAGAGAGGGAGAGGAAACAGAGAAACAGAGAGTCCTTTTAATCCCATGGACCCTAGTTTAAAAAAAGACTATGAAGAGGTAATGATTAGCCACAAGGTTAAAGTACAACAGAAGTAAGGATGATTGCCCAATGTGATAGAGAAGTATATTCCTGGATTTCTATCCAAAAACAAAACAAATTTAAATCTCTTGTCTTTTGTGAATTTGAAAAAAATCTTCCTATCACCAGGCCCAATAATATATGGATTTAACTCAACTCTGTATTGCAGATAAAAGAAATGTGAAGATCTCCCCAAGCAGAGTAATATCTTTGAGGTAGGCCACCATATCATATTCTTTTCCTACCTGTATGATTTGATGATATGAAGTGCTAATCACACACTAATTATTTAATAAATCTCTAATACTTTATCAAGTAGAACTATTTACTTAGTGAACATTAAAGTATAAAGAACTTACTAACTTCTCTATTATCATTTTCCTAGAAAATCTGTTCTTCTTTCTTTTAACTAAATATCTTGTTGTAAACTATTTTTAAAATACAAATAGCAACAACAACAAAAAAGCTCTCATTTTGCATCCCCAAAATAACCACTCCTAAACTTTTAGTATTTAGCTTCCCAGTTGCTTTCTCCAAACCAAGAAATAGCATTTATGATCTAAATGATGTTTATAATTCATTTAAATATTCATATTGGTTAATTTTCTCAGAATCTATTATATAGTTCAATTAACAAACCTGCTGAAGATTATTCTGACAGATACTATAGGTTAACCTACTCAATGCCCATTTCAAGTATGTTCCTTGTTGTCATTTTCTTCTGTAGGGATGGAAATGCACCAAACTTGATTTTCCAGCCTGCCTTGCAGTTAGGGATAGCTATGACCCCAAGTTCTGACTAATGAAATCTAAACAAAAATTTGCTGGTTATAGTTTGCTAAAAGCTTTTTCTTTGCCAATGAAAAGGAACATACAGGGTTATTATCGCCATTTTGTTGTACATCCTTTTCTATGTCTTGAAAACAGTTATGATGCCTGGATGTGCAGCCAGTATCACTGCAATCAGAAAGTAAGAAGCCAAGAACCTTTGCATGATAGAGCAGACATACAGAAAGAGCCAAAAGTGATGAATTATCACTGTATAGTTCAACTGCCTCCAGCAAAACTTTACCTCCATTCTTGTTACATGCGAAAAAAATAAGCTCTTTTTTTTTTTTGTCCAAGAAACTCAATCAGATTTTCTATTACTTTTAGACAAATACATTCCTAACTGGTAGAATTATTTACTCATCTTTATTCTCTCCATTTCCAAACATAATTCCCTGGGAACCTCTCTATGGCTCAGAAAACAAAGACAGCTATTGAATATTTGTCCTAGTTAAAAGAGTAAAGAAGATTTATACAACTTTTTCTTGGGCCTAAAATTCCCCCAATTTAACCCTACTTCACTGTGATCATATGTTTAGTGATTTTTAAACTTAAATATGTTAATCTTCTTCCATTTGGGTCAAGAGAGAAAAATAAAAACAAAACTTCCTAAGGCAAAGTAAGTAACTTCAAATATAAAATATTAAATGAAAATAAACAGCAAACATAAATACAAGGTCTTTTTTTTTTCCATTGTTTCATTCACTCATTTAGTCCGTTAATCAACATTTATTTGAAGGTCTATGACATGATACATACTGTATCTCAGGAAAGATGTGGTGGATAATATTTTTGTGTTTTTTTCCTTCCTTCCTTTCTATTGATCTTAAACTATTATTCTAATAGGGGCTAAACTCTGACACGCATTGTAAAAGCGGATCTAAACTGGATTATTGTCCTCTATTTTAGTAGGTACAAGAAAGTGTCTCAGACTGCAAAGGACTGATCATCTGTATTCAGAAAAAAACATTAAGTGACTTTCTACCAATAGAGACCCCACAGAAAAAAATAAGAAGACGAAAAAGAGAGAGTATATACTGCATTTATTTAAACTGACTTGTGGAACCGTTTGTTATTTAGTTGCCTTTTCAGTCAATGGAATGTTCACAGGTATAGGAACCCATACTCACAATCTGAATAAGCAAATAAATTTAACAACAAAAAATGTAGTCAACTAATTTTCACTTAATAAGTAGATTAAACTCATATTTCAACACTAAAATAACAAACTGCTGTGGTTACAAAACACTAACTACAGATCTCAATAGTTCTGCCTCTGTTTCTATTTCATGACAAGACCTCTTTATTCCTATTTATTTCTAGTGGAAAATGGAGTATAAACTGACCTTATACATAAATAACTTTATCTATATGCAAATCATCTCATGGAAATCTCTGGTAAATACTTATGTACAGGCCCATCTTAAAAAAACTACAAACCAGGGCTTCACTGGTGGCGCAGTGGTTGAGACTCTGCCTGCCAATGCAGGGGACACGGGTTCGAGCCCTGGTCTGAGAAGATCCCACATACCACAGAGCAACTGGGCCCGTGAGCCACAATTACTGAGCCTGCGCATCTGGAGCCTGTTCTCCGCAACAAGAGAGGCCGCGATAGTGTAAGGCCCGCGCACCGCGATGAAGAGTGGCCCCCGCTTGCCGCAACTAGAGAAAGCCCTCGTACAAAAACGAAGACCCAACACAGCCATAAATAAATAAATAAATAAAGAACTGATTGAAGGACTTTATTAAAAAAAAAGAATCAAAAAACAAAAAACTACAAACCAAATATCAAATTTTAAATTCTTTCTTTTCTTTGTGCTATATTTGTACCATACTTTCAGCTCATTGTTACTCATTTTCCAGGGATTTGTGCAGTAAATCAAGACAAGGTTAAGAAAAATGTTATATAAGTGTCAATCTTTTTATCTTGATGGCTCAAATCAGTCCAATTTTACAGTCCTCTCTTATTGCACCAATCTACCCAGGCTTTGCCAACTGCTTTTGAACTGGATTTACAAAATTTTTAAGCAAAAATCAAATAAAGTGAAAGCTAAACAACTGGAATAAGTTGTTTATGTTAGTGGTAATGAAATCTCTACAAAAGTCTAGATTTATTTTTTTTTAAACATGGAATCTCTGTAAATGATACTCACATGGAAATAATTCCTATTAACTTGGAATACTAGTGTTTTACTTATCTCATTAAATTTAACTAAGTTTTGTATTGCTCATCCTCAAATGGAGTCTGGAATTGGAGGACCTGGAGAACTATAAAATCTGACCATTCCTCATACTAGTTGAGAGAATTTTAGGTAATAATAAAATTTCTGTAATTCACACTATGTATAAGCATTTACATAAAAATTGTTCATTTTCTCACTAGTTAAGATTAACAATGCCTCACACTATTTTATGAAAACTAAAAGCCTTAAATACTCTTCTTCATGTCCCTGTAATATTTAAAAAAATAAATTTCCAACTATTTACTTCAAAATGATGATTTCTAGGTGAAAGAAACACCTGTCTTTGGAGAATCTTTCCTTTTCCTCTCTTCAGATTTCAAGTATGGGCATATTAATCAAAAGCATCCAATTACTTTATCTAAGAACATAAAGCTTTACAATCCAGGGCAGGATTTGTAAACTATGGCCTGTGGGCCAAATCCAGCCCAAATACCTGTTTTTGTAAATAAAGTTTTATTAGCACACAGCCATGCTCTTTCATTTATGTATTATCCAGGGTTGCTTTCCTGTTGCAAGGGCAGAGTTTAGTTGTCTGGCAGAGAATATATGGCCCACACAGTCATATACTTTATGATACTTACTGTCTGGCTGTTTATAGAAAAAAGTTAGATTGTAGGGGGATACATGAACAGATCTGGAATCTACCTACATAGGAACTTCACATTTTTTATTTGGAATAAATATTAGAAACTGTCCTGTTTATGTCATGAGAAAGCTTTGGTACAGTACAGAAAACTACAGTGATGGTCTAATTCCATCCAAATTTCTGGCCAGAATCAGAATGAGAACCAGGAGCTGAAGACCCTCAGTCTCATGTCCATCTACCACATTATACTCTCCTCTCTAGGAACACATAACTGATCTTATAATTTTTCTTCTTTAAATTTTGTTTGACATCAAAAGATGGAATTACACAGAAAATAGCTTTGATATATCATGCAAAATTCTATAACTTAAAGATATTTTTTATTCTACATTTTTACAAACATATTAGTAAATAAATTTAAATGCTTGAATTCTTTATTTAAATTATTTCCTAAGTATAACAATGTTTTATATCTTTATATATTTTAGTAAGTTATTACAAATGAAGAAAAGTGGTCTACTGTGAATGTGTTGTATTGCAAACCTTATTTGCCTAGGTATACATATCCTCTTTAAGAAGAAGGCATTTAGTAAAGCATCACAAAAATTTAACTTAAAAGTACATCCCTGGGCTTTCTATCATGTTCCATTGATCTATATTTCTGTTTCTGTGCCAGTACCATACTGTTTGGATTACTGTAGCTTCGTAGTATAGTCTGAAGTCAGGGAGCCTGATTCCTCCAGATCCATTTTTCTTTTTCAAGATTGCTTTGGCTATTTGGGGTCTTTTGCATTTCCATACAAATTGAAAAAATTTTTTGTTCTAGTTCTGTGAAAAATGACATTGGTAATTTGACAGGGATTGCATTGGATCTGTAGACTGCCTTAGGTAGTATAGTCATTTTAACAATAGTAATTCTTCCAATCCAAGAACATGGTACAGTAAGTCCCCTATGTACGAATGAGTTCCATTCTGAGAGCACTTTATAAGTCCAATTTGTTTGTAAGTCCAACAAAGTTAGCCTAGGTACCCAACTAACACAATTGGCTACATAGTACTGTACTGTAATACGTTTTTAATACTTTACACACAAATAATACATAAAAAACAAACAGACACATAAAATAAATCTTTTTAATCTTACAGTACAGTACCTTGAAAAGTAGAGTAGTACAATACAACAGCTGGCATACACGGGCTGGCATTGAGTGAACAGGCAAGAAGAGTTACTGACTGGAGGAGGGAGAGGAGGTGGGAGATGGCAGAGCTGAAAGATCATCAGCAATAGGAGACGGAGGGCAAGCTGCAATTTCACTCATGCCTGACGTTGATGGCACAGGTTCCGGTTCCTTGCTAGATTCAATTCTATCTACCCTCTCGAAAAAACAATTCAGTGATGTCTGGGTAGTAGCTCTTCTTTTCTTGCCATAGATGACATGGTAGCACTGGATTGCATTCTGAACAGCTGCTGCAACCTTTGTGTACCATTCTACATTCGGATTCTGTGCCTCAAAAACTAACAGTGCCTCCTCAAATAAAGAAAATCCCCTTGCCATTTTCTGCATTGTGAATCTCTTTGGTTCTTCAGTTACTTCTTCTTCCTCTTGTCTCTCTTCATCCTTTCTCTGGGCCTCCAATTCTATCAGGTCTTCATTAGGAAGCTCCTCCTGTCGCACAGCAACAGTACTGTACAGTAAAGTACACAAAAGCACAACCACTTGTAGAGGATGCACACAGGTGACAATGTAGGAAACGTGAACTAACTTACGTGATTGGACATGTGAACGCACATTCACATCTTTGAAAGTTTGCAACTTGAAGGTTCGTATGTAGGGGACTTACTGTATATCTTTCCATCTGTTTGTGTTGTTTTCAATTTCTTTCATCAGCATCTTATAGTTTTCAGAGTACAGGTCTTTTGCTTCCTTAGGTAGCTTTACTCCTAGGTATTTTATTCTTTTTTGATGTGATGGTAAATGGGATTGTTTCCTTAATTTCACTTTATGATCTTTTGTTGTTAGTGTATAGAAATATAACATATTTCTGTGTATTAATTTTGTATCCTGCAACTTTACTGAATTCACTGATGAGCTCTAGTAGTTTTCTGGTAGCGTCTTTAGGATTTTCTGTGTATAGTATCCTGTCATCTGCAAACAATGACAGTTTTACTTCTACTTTTCCAATTTGGACTCCTTTTATTTCTTTTTCTTCTCTGATTGCTGTGGCTAGGACTTCCAAAACTATGTTGGATAAAAGTGATGAGAGTGGGCATACTTGTCCTGTTCCTGATCTTAGAGGAAATCCTTTTAGCTTTTCACCATTAAGTATGATGTTAGCAGTGGGTCTGTCATATATGGCTTTTATTATGTCCTGTTCCCTCTATGCCCACTTTCTGAAGAGTTTTTATCATAAATAGGTGTTGAATTTTGTCATAACCTTTTTCTGCATCTATTGATATGATCATATGGAACAGGATAGAAAGCTCAGAAATAAACCCACACACCTATGGTCAATTAATCTACAACAAAGGAGAAAAGAATATGCAATGGAGAAAAGACCATCTCTTCAATAAGTGGTGCTGGAAAAACTGGACAGCTACATGGAAAAGAAAGAAATTAGAAAATTCTCTGATATCATATACAAAAATAAACTCAAAATGGATAAAAGACCTAAATGTAAGACAAGATACTATAAAACTCCTAAAGGAAAACATAGGCAGAACACTTTTTTGACATAAATCACAGAAACATTTTTTTGGATCCATCACCTAGAGTAATGAAAATAAAAACAAAAATAAACAAATGGGACCTAATTAAACTTAAAGGTTTTTGCACAGCAAAGAAAACCATAAACAAAATGAAAACACAACCTACAGAATGGGAGAAAATATTTGCAAATGATGTGATTGACAAGGGCTTAATTTCCAAAATATACAAACAGCTCATAAAACTCAATATCAAAAACAAACAACTCAATAAAAAATGGGCAGAAGAGCTAAATAGACATTTTTCCAAATAAGACTACAGATAGCCAATAAGCACATGAGAAAATGCTCAACACTGCTAATTATTAGAGAAACACAAATCAAAACTACAATGAGGTATCACCTCACTCCAGTCAGAATGGCCATCATCAAAAAGTCTACAAATAATAAATGCTGGAGATGGTGTAGAGAAAAAAGGAACCCTTCTACACCATTAGGGGGAATTTAGATTGGTACAGCCACTATGAAGAACAGTATGGAGGTTCCTTAAAAAACTAAAAATAGAGTTACCATATGATCCTGCAATCTCACTCCTGGGCGTATATCCAGAGAAAATTCTAATTTGAAAAGAAACATGCAACCCAATTTTCAGTGTAGCACTATCTACAATAGCAAAGACATGGAAGCAACCTAAAGGTCAATTGATAGATGAATGGATAAAGAAGATGTGGTATAAATATAAAATGGAATATCACTCAGCTATAAAAAGGAATGAAATAATGCCATTTGCAGCAACAAAGATGGACCTAGAGATCATCATACTAAGTGAAGTAAGCCAAAGACAAATATCATATGATATTGCTTATATATAGGAATCTTAAAAAAAAACAGATACAAATGAACTTATTTATAAAACAGAAAGAAACTCACAGACATATAAAACAAACTTATGGTTACCAAAGGGGAAAGGAGGGGAAGGATAAATTAGGGTGTTGGGATTAACATATATACACTACTTTATATGAAATAGATAACCAACAAAGACCTACTGCCTACTGTATAGCACGGGGAACTATACTCATTATTTTGTAATAACTTGTAAGGAAAAAGACTCTGAAAAAGTCTATATATGTATGTGTATATATATACATATATATATATATATATATATATATAACTGAATCACTGTGCTGTACACCTGAAACTATCACGACATTGTAAATCAATTATACTTCAATAAAAAAATTAAAAAATTAGAATAAATAAATAAATAAAATTTAAAAGTGCATTCCTTTATTTAATCATGTATTCCTTTATTCAAAATGTTTATGAATATTCCTAGGTGCTAGGCACTGTATTAGGCCCTGAGGATACAGTAATGAATTTGATTTATTTCTAACTACAAAGCAGGAACCATTTACACTTGCTGTGTCAACACCTTTAAACATTTGTTCTTTCAAACAATTTTGACATATTTTATAATTCTCCAGAAACATGTTTAAGCCATGCTCATGATATAGGTATGGCCATTAATAAATATAAATTGATTCTGCTTAGCAATTAAGATCGCTTTTTAAAACAAAATGCTGATTACACAGAGTATTTTAATAATTGACTACAGTGAAAATATGAAAATAACAGATATTTGAACTGTAAAAATTAGCTAGTTTTGCAATGGAATTTTATATCAATACTAACTCACATATTTATTTAGACTATCTAATTAGGAAATAGTTAATGAATTATTACAAAACTGTAACTTAAAAATAATTCACTTATTCAATTATTCTTCCATTTTGTGTTTTAGTATTCAATAAACATGTCCTGGGTGCCTAGTATGAACCAGGTTCTATTCTAGGCACAGGGAATATAGCAAATAAATATAGCAAATAAACATGACAGAGGTCCTTGCTTACATGGAGTTCATATTAAAGTTGGTGGGAGACAGAAAATAAACATTTGAGTAAAATGGAATATGGTGATAAGTGTCATGAAAAAAAAAGAAGGCAGAGAATGTAGTCAGGAATGGTAGACGTGAAAAATTATAATTTTAACTAAAGTGGCCATACAAAGTTTCTGTGACCAAATGCCATTGGAGCAAAGACCTGAAGGAGGTAACAAAAAGGACAGAGGCCATGAAGCAGGAATGTGCCTGGGGTGTTTGGGCAACAGCAGAAGAGACCACGATGGCTGGACGGAGTGGCTGGAGTTTTATCAAATATGTTTCTTTTGGAATTCACAAAATACATATATCTGAAGAAGTGTACCAGAGAATAAATGCATTTGAACTCTTCCTTTATTAAATATATCATTTAATTTTGTTTTTTCTCTAAAATTTATTAAATGTGCCCTATTATAAACATATGGATATTAATGAACAGTAAAAATATTTGTTTCAGGATTAAGAACTAACATTTTGAAAGATCTAAGAACATTTTCTATTTAAGGATAGAATTTTGTATTTAGGTATCCTGTGATTTATCGACTCTCATTAAGGCAAGACATTGTGGTGAGAGGCTAGCAAAGTTCACGTGCTCCAGGGACAGGTCAAAAGCCTCCTGGAGGTTATACATTTACTGTGGGAGCTCATCATATTTCCTACAGAGCCTGATAAAAAGCTACCTTAATCTTTGTATTTAATCTTTATTTTCTGAGGAAGATATGTTTCTGACTTGCAACAGGTAGAGAAGCGAAAGGACTGATGTGAAAAAGTTACAACTGATAATTATTTTTATAACTACTGCTGCTCTCTGCAGGCCCAGGTTTCAAAAGGCAATGTATCCTAATGGTTAAGAGCACAGACTTCTGGACCCACAATACCTGACTACAAACTCTGGTTTGTCTATGTCTTAACTGGGTGATGCTGACATTTTACTTAGTCTCTTTTTATGTCAGTTTCCTCAACTGGAAAATGTCTATAATGATAACTTACTGGGCTGGTTTTTATTATGATTTAATATAAGTGCTAAGGACAGTGTCTGACACAGTAAGTGATTTTTAACTTTATCTCACTAAATGCAAGTTGAACTATATCTTTCCTAAGACCCATCTGAACTTCAAAGAACAGATTCTTTCTTGAAACATTTCCTCAAAGAGTATTAAAAATCATTAAGTCAAGTAGGAAATGACTTAAAGAAGAAGCTGCTGTCTAATAAATATCTAAAGACAGTAAGGGCCATGGAGTGAAGGTACAGAAAAATAAATGAAGGACTAGTTAAGAATTTTGTGATTTATAATATCTTTGGGTTTTTAAGGTCATATTCACTCTAGGTGCAGTTGTTCATTTTAGCGCTTCTGCCATGAGAAGAGTTGACAGGCATTCTAATAACTGGTCTGCAGTGGAAGAGATATAGGTACCTGGGCCACCTACTACCTCATCCACCATGTAGGTACCAATATTCTGATGCATCCGTGAATTCACTTCCTGTTTTTAGACTAGCAAAGCTATTCTCAGAGGACATCTCCTTTTCATATACCTGCATGCATTTAACCAGATGCATTCTAACCCTCACCAGCACCCCCCTTTTTTTTACCGGAACTAATCATTATTTGTACATCTCTATTTTCTAATGCTTCCTATGGGTATTCTGTCTGTTACCATAAAACACATCTTTATGATGCCCTTTCCAATCAACATCAGACTATTTGTTTCAAGATAGTAATTAACTTCCTGCTTAATTTGTCACACTTAATTTGAAACTAGGCATGCAAGGCTATTAAAACCTGTGGCTGTGGTGTTTGCCCCTGGCTGAGGCAGTAGCCACTGGCAGCCTTGATTTATCACTCTTCATTTAAATTTGTGTGCCAATGATTTTAGTTCCTAAGTGCTGTGACTGGCATTTTTGGATTCCAAAATCAAAGTGAAAATAAGCTACAGTTAAGAACTCAACAGCTCAGATCGATGAAAAACGGTTTTATAACTGAACACCCTGCAGTTAATCCTAGGGGCTTGACCAAAAAGTGCTTAGTGCTCAGAGATGTTGCTGTGGGAAGACAACAAGTATCCCACTCTAATGGCTGTTTATAAATCACTATCAAACAGTGCACCTTGTAACAGTGCCATGTAAATTTGCTCCCAGATGGAAACTATTTTTTGCTAAGCTTGCTTCCTTAAAAGAACAACCCCCCAGAAGTAAGCTTCTCCTTCTGGCAAATCTCATCTTTGATATTCTACTCATTTTATCCAGCACTGCTCATGTTTGAGGAAGCAGATTATAACACAGCTACTAAGACCTACTCCATAATAGTGCGTGCAAAATGCCTCCTAAATTGAATGAGCATGATTCTATAACTTTCTTATTAAAGACTGACTGTGGTGTAACTCTTGATTCATTGAAAGCTTCTTCAGATATGCACTTGAAGAATTAGGCTTTTCTACAACGCTGCTAGAAACAAATTGTGAAAATTTGTTCCTCCTGCATGGCTTCATAATCTCAAGGCTCAACACTTCTTACATGGCAAATCCAAATGATCTTCTTCCTTTTAGGGTAAAGCTCCTCCAGGAAGTATTCCAGCTCAGTTAAGCTTTCCTCCTCTGAACTAAAGCATTCACAATCTGATTCTTATAACTTAAACACTTAACTTAAAAATATGTTTCTTTTTATTTTTTGCTAGCCTTTTTCAGACTGCTAACCTTGTCTCCTCAATTAGAATAAGTAAGGCATTTGAGAAAGTCACAATAACTTCTTCCTTTCTTATCAATACTATATGATGAGCCATAGTACTGATCATGCATTATGGCTTAATGAATGTTTGCTCGTTCATTTATTAAACAAGTATTTACTGAGCTTTATACCTAGTACTCTTCAATGCTCCAGGGATAGAGTGACCTGACTAATAAAATACAGTGGAAAAGTTCAGCCTTCATGGAGCTTAAATTCTACTGCTGAAAGACTAAATTATATTTGGAATTTACCATATCATGGAATTAAGTGACAGAATAAAGAACACATGCAAATCAGTTTGAAGAGTGACTTAGATACAGTCTTGAGAAATATATGATCAAAGCAAGAGGTAAACCAAAAAAAAAAACAAACAAAAAGAAGTTGAAAATGACGGAGAGCAGAGTGTGGGGAAAAAAAAGGAAAGAAAGGAGAGGAGGGGACGACATTTTTATTTCTATGCTTAAACCATGAAAATTTTATCTATTTACACAGTCAAGTTTCTAACACAATACATATTTTTATTTTCCAAATAACAGATTTTTATTTCTTCTCTCTGAGAGTAAAGTAATATGAACTTGAACATGGGATGAAATATTACTGAGATACTTCTTCTTTACCTCTATAAACAACTGTACAACTTGAAGTCACCATGGCAAACTTCCAATAATACTGTAAAATATTACAGAATGAGACCTACAGCAAGAGCTGTATACATGGAAAGTTACAATGAGATTTTTAGGGAGGAGGTTTCTTTTTACTGGAGGTGTCAAATTCATAAACTGTGTTATTTTCTTATTTTTATTATGTCAAGTCTTTGGCATTATAGAGAACACTGATTTTAAATATTAAAAGACTGTGCACATAGAATGTTCATCACGTTATTCAATGCAATTACTGAATATTAGAGTGCTCATCATGTTATCTAGCGCAATACACTTATTTTGCAGATGAAGAATCTGAGGTCCAGAAAGATTAAATAACTTGCCTGAATTTACACAGCTGGATAGTAGCAGTTTAGGGACTGCTACCTTAATCTTTGTATTTAATCTTTATTTAGGAACTTAGAGCTGATCAGATTCTGACCAGCTGTTTCCTGTCTCTCTATACGACTAAACTACTGGACATTTCAAGAGAATAAAAAAATGACATTATGAGCTACAAATTCATGAGAATGCAGATGGTAAAGAGCAGACTAAACTATGTACACAGGATATGAAATTTGGTTTTATGGAACACCAAATAGACAATAATCTCTCCTGTATATTTTCAGGGCATTCTTGCTTAGGTTTACACAACTGAATACTATGCCTTCTGTAGGTCTGTTCCAGAGTGATGAACCTACGAATAGAATGCTTATTGTTGATGTCCTAAGTGAGCACTTTATGACTAAGGGGCAAAAGTATCAGGGTGTTAAAGCTTTAAAAGGTTCACTTTATGTATGGTAGAAATTTGTGTGTGTGTGTGTGTGTGTGTGTGTGTGTGTGTGTGTACATACCCATCCTCTTAATTCACTAATTTATTTAGTAAATATTTAATGTATAGTTTTATGTGAAATGTGTCATGCAGAGCATGGTAAGTACGGAGACCAGGTAAATATAAGGAGCTATAATAGGATAATCAGGGCCAGATCATGAAGGACCTTACAAGTCACTTTAGAGAAGTAATCAATCATAAACCCACCACACAGAGAGAAACAGTGCCAACATTAGAAAATTTTGCTATTCATTTTCTTATGACTATATGTGTACATCAGTTGTTTACATAGTTGGGTGATGATGTATATAGTTTCCAATCCTGCAGGCCTTACAGTACTGTCAGCATTATTCTCATTCATTAAACTTTAACATTCCATCTTACAGACATAATACATTTTACTCACTATTTATTTTTCGTCACTTAGGATATTTATATATTTCCTTATTATATATAATGCATGTTTGTAAACACAGATTTAGTTTTTCTATATGTCATCTTTCCTAGATATTAATATAGAGTAGTGGATTTAAAGGATATAGTAATTTTAAGGCACTGGAAACACATTGCCATATAATTTTGTAGTTTTCCTGTAGTGACGTGGGAGTTCTGACCAAACCATACTCTAAGCATACATAAGCATTACCATTTACCAAAGAAAACCTCACAAAAAACAAAAACATGTCCAATTTGATGAAAATTACCTATCATTTTAATTTTCATTTATTTGAATTTTAGCAAGAATGAAGTTCTTTTTTAATGCATATTAGGCAACTGTATCTCTTCTAAGAATTGACTGCTCATCCTTTGCCCATTTTACCATAGTCTATTCTTCACAAGTATTTTACCCAGCTTACTGCTTATTTTCATTTTATTTACAATGACTTTGATATGTGAAATTTCTATTAAACTCATCTGTCCTTTGCTTTGTAATTTATTTTTTTATATGCTTCTCTATTTAGTCATATATTTACCTATATTTACTTTTTCTAAAGATGTTATGTTTAACATTTATCTGTTTAATAACTTGGGATTTCTTTCAGGTATTTTCTTAGTTAAGAATTAACTTGAAATGTTTTAAATAATAAGTTTCCCTCAATACATTTTATTCAATGATGTATACTTTTCCCATTGATTTTATATGTGTTCTTTATCCTATATTAAATCTCTCCGTATATTAAGAACTTTTTTCAAGGCTATCTCTTCTGTTCCTTTTATCAGAAACTGTTTCTATCTTCTCCTTAGAAATACAAATTAGTTCCTGAAATGTAAGCTAATTATTCATTCATTAATTTTGATTAAATATACTTTTCATGTTTTAAGGGATGTACTCAAATAAGAACTCATTTTTTAAAAAGCCATGTACAAATGAAGCAGCACTACATTTTGCATTTATGTAACACCTTCACTGTCCTAGCAATAGATGATATTTTCAATATACAAGCACAATGCAGTGAACTTTTAGATAATATTATGGAAACCTGATGCCATACTTCCTAAGAAAACTTTTACAAAGAAAATTAAGCAAAATTTCAGTGAAGAAATGGAATCACGAGGAAAGCAATTAGTTCTTAAAATATGAAAATATAAAAATAAAGAAAGCGATATTTATGCAAAATCCAGTTCAGCAATACCATCTGTTTGCCATTTTTGTGTGTTAAGTTTAGACAATGTATAATCTGAGTTTTTGCTTGGTTGTTTTAAATCCCAAACATATTTATTCTTCTAAGTTATCAAATAATTAAGCAAAAATGATTTTAGCATCTTTTGACCCTAAAATTAGAGTTATGGGTTAATATCCAAAATACATAAACAGCTCACACAAGTCAACATCAAAAAAAAAAAAAAAAAGCCCGATTAAAAAATGGGCAGAAGACCTGAACAGACATTTTTCTAAAGAGTACATGCAGATAGCCAATGGGCAAATGAAAAGATGATCAACATCGCTAATCATCAGGGAAATGAGAATCAAAACCACAATGAGATATCACCTCACACCTGTCAGAATCACTCTCATCAAAAAGAACACAAATAACAAATATTGGCAAGGATGTGGAGAAAAGGGAATCTTTGTACACTGTTGGTGGGAACGTAAATTGATCCAACCACTATGGAGAACAGTATGGAGGTTCCTTAAAAAACTAAAAATAGAACTACCATATGACCCGCAATCCCAATACTGGGCATATACCCTGAGAAAACCATAATTCAAAAAGAGTACCAAAATGTTCATTGCAGCTCTATTTACAATAGCCAGGACATGGAAGCAACCTAAGTGTCCATCAACAGATGAATGGATAAAGAAGATGTGGTGTATATATATATATATACACAATGGAATACTACTCAGTCATAAAAAGAATGAAATTTTGCCATTTGCAACAACATGGATGGACATGGAGGATATTATGGTAAGTGAAATAAGTCAGACAGAGAAAGACAAATACCGTATGATAACACTTATATGTAGAATCTAAAAAATACAACAAACTAATGAATATAACAAAAAGAAACAGACTTACAGATATAGAGAACAAATTAGTAGTTACCAGTTGGGAGAGAGAGGGGGGAAAGAGCAATATAGGGGTATGGGATTAAGAGGTACAAACTATTATGTATAAAATAAGCTACAAGGGTATATTATACAGCCAAATTTTATCATAACTATAAACAGAGCATAACAACTTTTGAAAACTGTGAATCACTATATTGTATAACTGTAACTTATATAACATTGCACATCAACTATACTTTAATAAAAAATAAAATAATAGTTTTCCCTACAAAATCAAGTCCCTGTTGGCCAAATTTACGTCAAACGAAGGGTAACTCTTCCCATACTCTGCTTATGGTACCTCTGATACCTCTGATACCACGACAAGCTACAATGGATTTAAAAGTCACATGAAGGCAAGTATATGACTTCATTCCCTCCTCTGAGAATGTGAGCTACCACAAGGGAGAAAAGAAAAATTTATGGAAGTAGAAAATAAAATTCAAATTAATAAGGGAAATGAAAAGAATTGGGACATTTGTAGAGAACAGCTTAGAGAAAGGTAGTTAGTTCTAGATCATAGTACAATAATGAGGACTTTGGCCTTAAAAGGTCATAAAAACTTTATCTAATTCTTCATGTGTAAAGAAAGTGGATATATCAAGGATGTATCATAAAAAAAGGTCTATCAGAATTAATTGCAATTAGGTTACTTTTTGCATTTCACCTAACATTATGGATTCTTTTTTTTATTGAGAAAATCAGAATAAAAATTACATTATATTAAAATTAAAAAATATTTATTTCTAACAAATAAATAAGTAGAAGTAATCTTAATAGAATGTTCTACTGATGGTCTTCCCATCTACAAAGAATGATGATGCAGAGAAAGAACTTCTAGCTCTTGAAGTGCAATTTATTTTTTGTATTTTCTTCTTAAATAGGCTAATAGGCAGAAGGAAGATTTTAGACAAAATACATGGAAGACTACCCTAAAAGAGTCAGTTAAAATATAGAAGAGAATTGGAGCTCTTTCTTAGAGGTCTTTGAAATGGGATAAAATAACATTTATTTATAATATAAAGTATATTTATCTATATAATGTTACTTTTAACATTTATAAGAACATCTTGCCTGATGACTTGTAGCTGAAGTCTACATTCTCTTGAGATCCTTTAAGGCATATGAAAATGGTCACCTTATAAGTATGAAACTAATATGAACTGGCAGCAGTTAGGTTAATAAAATTCAGATGTTGGAAAACAGGTTTTTTTAGGACATAATTTTCCATGTCAGTTATCTTTAAATTTAAATATATAATTAAGTAGCACTTCAAATAGAGTTTAATTGTTCTGCTCTTAATACAAGTATCTCACATTTTGGATAAAACAGCTAAATAAAAACAGCAGTTGAACATTTTAAATATTCAAAACTGTTCAGCACATGAAATATTTATTTTCATAAAAATAGAATGAGGAACCTATTCTCAATTTCTAGTAATCTAAATGTGCAATTCATATCTACAACTGATCAACATTTATCGTTATAAAAAGTAATTAAAAAATTTAAAAACATAAAATTATGAGATAGGACATAACTATCAAATAAACTTATCAAAGTA
Organism: Balaenoptera ricei; assembly: GCF_028023285.1. Lineage (NCBI taxonomy): Eukaryota > Metazoa > Chordata > Mammalia > Artiodactyla > Balaenopteridae > Balaenoptera > Balaenoptera ricei. Next base: position 116,414,340 of record NC_082642.1, read on the forward strand.
TAATCTAAGGACTTCCCTGGTGGTGCAGTGGTTAAGAATCTGCCTGCCAATGCAAGGGACATGGGTTTGAGCCCTGGTCCGGGAAGATCCCACATGCCACGGAGCAAATAAGCCCATGTGCTACAACTACTGAGCCTGTGCTCTAGAGCCCGTGAGCCACAACTACTAAAGCCCGTGCGCCTAGAGCTCGTGCTCCACAACAAGAGAAGCCACCGCAATGAGAAGCCTGCGCACCGCAACGAAGAGTAGCCCCCGCTCAACGCAACTAGAGAAAGCCTGCGCGCAGCAACAAAGACCCAAAATAAATAAATAGATAAATAAAAATTAAAAAATATATATATAATCTAAAACTCATAGAAAGTAGTCAATCATTCACTATTTATATAAAAAAGCCTTGAAATAGGAAGTCAAAAACAGAGGACATCAATTCACACAGGCATTATAAAGTAAAAGGTAATCATATCTTATAGATTTAGTGATTCAGCAAAAGAGTAAAATAAGCTTTTTAAAGACAAAACAAAATGGAATTTCTATTCACATATTAGAGATATATTTATCACCCTTGGAATATTATTTATTTGCTTTAATGAGAGATTTCTTAAATATGTAAGCTGGATAACAATTTGAAAGGATGAATACAAATAATTCAATGAGTCATGTCATAATTAATTTGAGGAAAAAACACTTTTATCTCAGGGTACACCTTGGAAGTGACTCAGTACAACAATATAGAGCAGAGGACAAAGGTATCAATAGCTATGAAATTTACCCTTAGGTCTATTAAAATTGCAAAATAATTAGAAGAGCATTAGGCAAATTATGGAACTACCTTTCAATTTTTTTGTTTTTAATCTTTATTACTAAAAGCTTTGCTCACTGTATAACAGAATAAATATGTGGTCAAACAGCTAGTCTCTCTTTCATAAAAACAGAAAAGTGAAATGTCAACATTCACCACCTGCCATATCACTATTTAATCATTTATTACTTTATACATATTTTAAGGATTTTTGTACTAAGTAATACTTCAGGTACTCATTTCTTGAAAATGCATATTGAATCAGATATTATACGTTTAATTAGTCTTTCTTTATTTAGCTAAGCTCTAAAGAATCTTAAAGAATGAAAGACTGTTGACTGCTCTGTAGTAGACACCATGTCTCAAACACTCAAACGTGCATCTATTTTTCACTACATGGCATACAGCACAGTACTTGGCACATCATAGTTACTGACTATAGTTGTTTGCTGACTAACACATAGAGGTAAATGGGAAAAACAATGACATCACTATTTTGTAAAATGTTTTCAGGACCGATTTCAAGAGTGTGTGACTTGCCACAGTTGCATGGCTCCCTGAACCTGTTTAGGGTTTAATGCTCAGCTAATGCCATCTTGAAATTCTTAATTTTATCTTTAACCCATGTTTTGTAAGTGAAGTCTGATGGGACAATGGAGTGTGCATTGGGAGCTTGAAGCCCCAGCTCTAGGCAAGGTCCAGCTTCTGGCCACCACCACCCCCACCCACATTCCTGGGGATGTGTTTTCCCTGTCTTCCCCCCTGCTTTCTGCCAAGCAGTCTTCCAATCCCTGCACTGCCCACGGATTGCTGCCATTCTCCACCTGGGTTAAGTGACTTTGTTAACTTCTGAGGAGGGAGGACCACATTTCTGGGTTGTCCCCTGTCTCTAGTGGGGATCTGGGCATGTGCACAGAGGGGTCTAGGTAGGGCTCTCTAGCACTGGAGAGTGTAGAGGAGTGTGTGTGTGTGTGTGTGTGTGTGTGTGTGTGTGTGTGTGTTGGCTGTCTCTGTTCTGCAGAGGCCACATTTAGTGGGGGCAAGCTTCTCATCCACCCCATGCAGGTAGCCAATAGTTTCTGGGAAGGAGGTTCAAAGACCCTTAGGGTTTTCCCTTCCACTGTGGGTTTGGAAGCTCTGGGAACCTGGAGGTGCCCTCAATCTCCCTACAAGTATCCCTGCGCAGAGGGAGGGCCTCTCGACTGCATCAGTGCCTGAGGACACCCTCTCTTCCTCTTTCCAAACTTTTTGAGTCTGTCTTACATTTGTCTGCTCTGGTCTGCTTGCGATACCCTTGGGTACTGGGGATAGGGAGTGGTGCAGGACTCTAGGAAAAGAACTGTGTGATTTCGATGATTTCACAAATGAGTTAAATGCTCTTATATTTACATTTAAAAGTAGCATTGAGCAATTAAAGAGGAATGGTAAAGTTTATGCTAATAATTTGAAATTTACTTTTTCTTTACTTAGAAGGACATTAAATGCCAATTAAAAAAGCACCATGACAAGTTGAGAGAGAGAAATTGCAGAAGGAAAAAGCTTTATATGTTAGTACCTTTAACAGCCCTTTTTTTCCTGCTTTTTGAACAAAGGATCCTGCAGTTTCATTTTTCACTGGGCACCACAAATTATGTAGCTGGAACTGACTGTTTTAGAATCCAAACCAAATAGAAAAGTGCTGAGGAATACATGGAAGGAAAAAAAAGCTACTTAATCTAAAGATGCTATATGGAATTTCAGTCTGATTAAAAGGTCAGCAATTAGTTTTCAATCTTTACAAACTATTTATTAAGTATTAAGACATTTCACATTTTAAATAATGATTAGAATAATCTATCAACCTTGAAAATCTTTTAGTTTTATTCTCACATTATTAAAAAAAAATCTTTATTAATACTTACTTTGAAGTAAAAGGGACTTTTAGAAAACATCCCCCCAAAATGAAAACCTAGTTTTTAAGAGCAACCACATTTGAATCCAATAATCCAGTTATCCAAATCAGTCAAGCTATGCAGGCAGAGTTTAGTTAATGAAATTAAATTGGCGTCCATTTTCAAAACAAAGAATTGCATTGAAAATGAGCAAACAATGTGCTAGACAGTTCTCAACCATAAAGTAGAACCTCACATCATGACAGTCATAGATTATGCAAAATGTGATCATATGCATTTATCTTCACTGCTAACCAGATTTATTTTTATAGGATTTAAAATATTTTACTAAACAATCTCTATTACTAATTTTTCAGTTTATATGGAGAAATGCCATTAAAATTGTTAATGTGGTAGTGGAGGCATCAAAATAGCAATAAGATCTTATTACTTTATGCTAAAGAAAACACTTTGTCACCTTTCCTGAAAAATGCACAAATGAGAATTTCTCAGAGAAACAGCTGATGACTAAAAGCCAACTGCTTAAAATCAAGTTTAGGATTAAACATATTTTTCTAGCAATGTACAATCACCAAAAAAAGCCCCATGATTGCTATTAAAGGATGGTTTAGTGTTGATTAAAACCTTTTATTAAAAATTCTGTAAGAACAGCACCACAGGACTCAGTGAGCATGAAATTTAGTACATGCTAAAGAATACATGTGCAATAATACTTTCCAGTTACTTTCTAGACAAATTCCTGGTTAAATTTAAGGCTTTGCCCTTTTAATTCCCACTGCCTGGAATAGTCTTTTATATATTCACAGCGTTTTCTCTTCAATTCATGATCTGCTCAAGTGTTATGATATCAAAAGAGGTGTTTTTGGTTTTCCTATGTAAAATGCCCCTTCCCCATCACTTTCAAACCTCTTACTGTGTTTAGTTTTTCTTCATGGGACATATCACTTCCTGACACTAAAATATAATGTCCTGAACGAAGGGACACTATTAACGGTTTGTATTTCTCCTTTATTGCTATATCTCTAGCACATTGAACAGTTTCTGTCAGATAGTAAATATTCAATAAATATTTTTGAATGAATGAAATAATAAATTAATGAATGAAAGATTAACTGAAACCATCTCCAATATCTGTTAATGCAGCTAACAGAGATTTATTAGGTTATAGTCAATGTAGGTTGAGGATATGTTCAGTCAAATAACACAACATACTTGTTCTCAAGAAACTTTCACATTGGTCAGGAAAGCAACTATTAAAAATATGATTATGATCCAATGAGAGAGAACCATGTGTGTTATTGTACACAAGTGACTGGGAGCAGTTCAATTTCTACACTTCTTGACTAAGAGCTGAGCCATTTACCAACTTCAGGAAACTCACTGCTAAGGTCAAGAGCCTTTTCTATACCATTCGTTTACTCAAAAGTTGCATGCCACAAAAAGACACTAAACTCAGGAGTAATTTGATGTTTCCCAGGACTAAACACAAAGTTTACAATCATCCAGACTCTATCATAATTTAATATTTGGCTGGACCATAAAGTTATTTAGTTGTGATTAACTAGACTGACATTTCAATTATCTTCCCTACATAAAATATTCAGTGCACTTTTCAGAAGAAAAACACTTTTCCTAGGAGATAGGAAAATTTTATCCTTCAATATAAAGTGTTTGTGGTTTTTGAATATGTAATTTTCTTATGTTTAAGAAATATGAAAAATACAAATAGTATAGCATCACTCTTAGCTTCAATTATGGTTACTGCTTTTTTCTTTTTTAACTTATGCCACTGGCTTATATTCAGTATATTTTTAGTAAGCATTTAAAACTTTTATACTTTGAATAGACTTGCACAGATTTTAGAAAAAAGAATATCCACTGTCAAGAATTTTAAAAACACAGTGAGGATTATGAGGAATATCCAGACATAAAATAAATTAAAATACAGATAGAAAGATGAATGAATGTTTATAATGTCCCTAATTAACCTACTCTAGCAACGTGCAAAAGGTTGCTATTTGAAATAGACTGTATTTTCAGAATGCAGTGAACTGTAAATCTAATAGACATCTCAAGTTTATAAATATATGGAGACTTTTGTTGATTTAAATCTATTTTCAATGTCAGTTCAATTAATTATTGCTACCTGAGCAAATATATGAAATCTGCAATCAAAATGTAAGCCTCAAGCAAGACCTATACAGAATAGTCACCCATTGGCAGAGACAGGAGTGTTGAATATATATTTTAGGAAGCTGAAGGACTGGACAAACTGCTTCTGACAATAATTGCTTTAAAGACCCTTTAGTAAATATCAGCAGCATTGGTTTGTAACTTAGCATGTCTTTCACTTTGAACATGGTCTCTAAAGGTTTTTGCACATGTCAGGATATCCACAAACACAATTTGTTTCAGGCTGACTATCCATGATTAACATTTTCCTTTCCTGTCTATGACCTGAATAATTCCTTTTACTAAACTACACATCTTAGTTTTTCTATCATGCACTGAGGATTAAAATCAAATGTTTTCTAGGTGTTGCTTTCTTGTTTTGTTCTCTAAATGAACCACCTTTAAAGACCATTTAAATAAACTATCAAAATAAAAGGTTGCAAAAAAGCTTTTAGGGATTGCAGAAGTCAGTTAATTAAGGTTTATTGCAAAGATTTCTAATTATGAGAGTCATAGTCTTAAATCTATAATCTTATTTATCCAACTAGAATCAGGATAATCAAGGAATGTTTTTCCTAACTACAGCTAAGTGGTTCTAAGTGATTTGGAAATTTCTTTTTTTTTTTCTCCCATTTCTGTAATTGTAAGCAGACAGCAAACAATTAAGTCAAGGTTGTTTAATGGGGTTTCCTTAATATTTCTTAAGTATGAGAAAAGACATATACATATAATCAACTACATGAAAGAAAAGGTAATTTGACGCAAACTTCCTCTTTATCCTCACGTTCCACACTGTGCACAGAATAGTAAAAACATAATTAATGCAATTGTCTATATTTTTCGGTCTCTATTATTTTATTTCCTATTTGTACGAGGTTGCCTCATGTACAATATTATTATTCTGCTGATTTTCTTTTTCCCTACCTCTGGCCTTGATGATATATCAGCATCTTCTGCTAAATGGTTGTTCCCCTAACTTGTCTTGGCTATTTTGCAGACACCAACTCATTTCTCCAAATTTTAGGTTAAATCTTCAGTTCCTTCCCCAAATCCTGCTGTACCTCTGCAATATATCAACTTGTTAGGTGTTCTTGGGTCCATTAGTCATCAGGGCCTAATCCCTCAATTGCTCAACCTCTGCTTGGTTCCTTCTACTCAGCATTCTTTCCCTTCTCCTGGCTTCATGTGGCCTCCTCATATTCTACTCATCTCTCAGAACAGAACTTAATTTAATACTGCTTCTTCAGGAAAACCAGCCCTTATCCTCTAGACCTGAATAATACATGCTCTCAGAGCACCCTGAGCTTCTCCTTGGTGAGACTTATCACAGTACTCATTATGTATTTGTCAAATTATTTGTTATCTGCCTCCCCACCAGGGTGTAAAATTCACAAAAGCTTGTTCACCACTGTACATATGTTGAATAAATTAAAGGCTTATTAATAGCTCATATCACTTTTCTATTTTAGTGTGAAAACAATGATATGTAACCTACGGATAATGAGACAAATAATTTACTGTGGTCCCCTCAGTCCAACAAAATTGTAATGTGTTACCCTGTAACTTTGGACAGTGCCTCTTGAGTCACTTCAAAGAGAATTTCCAAAGATATCCAAGAGGAATGATGGGAAATCCCTCCCTCTATCTGCAATAGTAACACTGTTATCTTATTGAGGCTGGCACACAATGACAACAGCTCAAGTCTGGTTTTGGGACACTCCAGTTTCTATAAGCTCCTTTTACCCAACACTAGGATCTGACCCCTTCTGATGTGAAGAGAGTAATGGATACATGCACAGATTGAATTATTTCATAATGTTACCCTTGACTGGAATATCTGCATTTTTAAAGATATGATTTTCTAACAGAATTTCAGACACAAGAAGAGAAGACCTTCTTGGTGCCTCTTAAAATTATGACATGGAGATAAGTGGCTCATACGTGTAAGACTGGTCATAATATTTTATAAAGTATATATGTGGCAATATTTTAGCTCAGTTTAGGACCCTGATGTACTTTTCAAACAAAATTTAAATATATTTTGATTTTTCATTATAATTTATAACTAAAACAAAGTTGAATTAAATGAACAATAATTGTTTCTCAATATTCTTCTCAAAAATAAATTTACTGGGGAGGATTATTTAATAATCCTGTCCCCTACCAGAATGTATAGCCTAATATATGGATATTGTATCTTGTTTCATGCTTTGTATAATTTCTGTCCTTATAACAATACACTTTTAATGAATTCTCTCATTTTCAAAGTGGGAAATAGTTCATATCCTGCCCTTCTGCTAAATTAGAAAAATAGCCTAAATGAACTCTCTTCTAATCCTGAAAGACTGCTATGTGTATAATGTATGAAATTATGTAAACATATTTATATATATATATATTTTATTTAAAGTGATATATTATTTTTATTCCCAAACTTAATTATTTATACCCTGTAGTTAGAACAGTTGTACTGGATTATATTTTTTTTAATCAAGTGGCAGAAAAAAGGCTTAGAAATAATCTGCTAATGCAGAGAGAAACAGAAGACCCTATCTGATTTATGCTGAAGACACATCTGACAAGATTTTGTTGATATTATGGGAGAGAAGAAAAAAAGAAAACAGGAATTACGTTTTGAACAATCATAAAGCAAATTCTATGATGTGGAGCAGTTTGCTAGATGAAGAGGAATATTATATAGTAAATACAAAAATGGTGATTCTACAGTATTATTTGGCTTTGCTTTATTTATTAGATGCATTTCTGAAGATTATCAGCAAAGTGAACTTATATATATTATTTTGAATAAAATAGTCACATTCACTTCAAATATGTTTTTAGTAGAATATTTAAGTTTTCTTCCTGTACACTTTATAGGTTTAGCAGTGTTTATTTCACTTTTTATTTTGCAATAATTATAGATTCACAGATATTTGCCAAAAAAATGTATAGTAAGGTCCCATACACCCTTTACCCAGCCTCCCCCAATGCTAACTACTTGCATAACTATAGTGCAACATCAAAACCAGGAAATTGACATTGGGAAAATCCATAGAGCTCGTGTGTGTGCGCATGCACGCATGTCATGTGTGTAGCTCTTTGCAATTTATCACATATCTAACTTCATGTAACTACCACCATAATCAAAATACATAACTATATTATTACTACAAGGCTCCCTCCTGCTACCCCTTCATAGCCAATTCCTCTCTCCCTAAGCCCTAACCCTTGTCCACCAAGAATCTATTCTCCATCTCTACAATTATGTTATTTCAAGAATGTTATGTAAGTGAATTATACAGTATGTATCCTTTTGAGATTGGTTTTTTTCACTCAGCATAGTGCCCTTGAAGTTTATCCAAGTTGTGTGTATCACTAGTTTGTTCCTTTTTATTGCTGAATAGTATTCCAACATCTTATATATATTTCTACTTTAAATATCACCATAGCTGCCTTAATGCATGATATGGGCCAAATTGCATCCGCTAAAATCCATATGTTGAATTTAGCATGTGACTGGATTTGGAGATAGGTCCTGTAAAGATGAAATTAAGGTAAACTGAGGTCATATGGGTGGGATTTAATCTGTCATGATAGTATCCTTACAAGAAGAGATTATGACAGAGACATGCACATAGGAAAGAACATATGAAGACACAGGGAGAAAAAGGATATCTACAATCCAAGGAGAGAGGATTTAGAATAAAATCAACTCCGCTGATACCTTAATATTGGACTTCTGGTCTCTAGAACAATAAGAAATTAAATTTCTGTTGTTTACACCACCTAGCCTGTGGCATTTGTTATAGCAGACCTAGCAAACAAATATAGTGTAAAAGAATAGTATAAAACATATAAAACAATACTTTCTTCTATAAGACAATCACTTCTGTATCAACATAATTTATGAATGCTTCTCAAAGGGAGTTTTTAAAATCTTTGAAGCTTTTCCTGTATCATGCTTTGTGATAAATTACGTTATGGGGGGAATTAAAGAGAATATATACTTATAAAAATCATAGGCCTATTCGCGCCTAACTACATTGCAGTAAAACCTGGAGTGTTAAAAGGGACCATTTAGCTGAAAGCAATTGGAGTTTTTAAAAAAGACAGTTTAACTATTTTTTACACAAAACTGCACCTAAACAACAGCATTTAGACACATTTCTGGATATTTTTTGCTGTTTCTTTTAGGAGTGGATTATGGTTAGGTTTGCTGGCTGCATTGTTTTTACAATATAGACATGAATTATAATTAGCATAAATTCTTACTATTTGCTTATTTGACATGGAAAAGAGATGGCTGCATAAGTACGGCAACTGAATTTCAATTCATGTAGCAACATTTTATTTATGTCTGATGTTTGTTGATAAGTAATATAGACTTGCTCATTAAGATATGTCAGTATAGGATTATATCAAAAACATAAATGCATAGATATTAAAGAGAAGCTTTATATCTAATTGACCATACTACTAAGAAGTAATATCAAAAATATCTTTCTGCACCTTGGGAAACAATAAGAACAACAACTAGAAAATCACCCCTATAATGTATAGAGTGTACAATTGCACCTCAGTGAATATAGGTCCACCAGGGATATTAAGCATCAAAAGGGAATTATAGATAAATTTTGAGAGAACAACAGTGGAACTTACCATCTTGATTCGTGGTCACTGTAATAGCTGTGAATGGCTTGGGAGAAAAACTCAACTCAGAAACTCCATTCATGGCTTCTATTTCAAAGGTGTAATTCACGTGAGGCACAAAGTCAAGTACTATCACGGAATTGTTGATCAGGCCAGTATGTCTTGGGATGAAGCGGAGTCCTCCACCACAGTCCTCACACTGGCTGGTGTCTAAGCCACATTTCTTACAGATTACACTGTATGTGAGATCTTTTCTCCCTCCTGTGTCACTTGGTGGGCTCCATTCCAAAATAAGGGCCGTTTCATTGATGTTAAAAACCACATTCCTAGGAGCTGAAGGTGGCCCTAGAGAAAGCAATTAAAAAACAAATGTACATGTATAGGACAATGAATTATGGTGCTAACTTGAAAACGTCATCACTAAACACTTGCTGGTCTTTTATATTAGTTTGAGCTCTTTCTTCTGATGGAAACCATAAAGAAATATGGTTAAAAATATCTGAGTTAGTCTAGTAAGAGTGGAGTCCTAGGGGTGAAGATGGTCTATATCTTAACTTTTGGCATATGAATTTCAATATTTAATATAAAAAGCCACAGATCTCCAAAAGATACAGTAATTATACTTTTTAAATTTGTTGACTGAAAATATATAACAAAACATTATTTTAAATTATGTGATGGTTTTAAATACATCTTAATAATTACATCATCATTTTAAAATTTTGAAAAAATAGTAACATGCATATATAAAACATGCTGTGTTCAGCCTTTCAGTCCTCAAACTATGCTTGATGTATAACTAAAACTCCCATTCATTTTTCTGGACAATCTCTCTAAGAATCTTTTTCTCACAGGCTGAGACTAAATGGCCATAAACTCAGGGTGGACAGACAGTTTGGAAGAAGGGGAAGAGGAAGGGAAACTGGAGGCAGCATAAAGGCTTTTACTAGGTCCTGCCAATTTCATGGGACAAAAGCATTATATGGAAGGGATAAAAGGGGGTATAACGTAAGAAATGGTACCTAGAATTTTATTTAGATTAACTTTACTAAACATAAGTAAGTAAGTACCTAGACTTTTATTTAGATTAACTTTACTAAACATAAGTAAGTGTGTCCTTAGAAGCTTATAAAGAGACCCACAGAATCCTCTTATTTGTCATCAAGAGTGCACAAACCATGTTTCTTATGGATGGTGGATGAGCATCTGCTCTCTTTTTTCTCATTATTTTTCCATAAGGATCACACTGCATAGAGTATTTATATCCTTTAACTATTCCAGCCTTTTCTTAAAATTGTGTCAATAATCTTTTACACTTATCCGAGTCCTTCAAACCTCAGTTTTATATCATTCACTGAACAAATATTAACTGAAGGTCTACTAGGTGCCTGGCACTGTGCTATGTGCTATGTTGTGAAATACCACAGAATCCTTTCTGTAAGAGACTGTGCTTATGACAGATATTTTGAAAAATAATTTACTGCATAAATAACTAATTAACATTCCTGCCATATTTTAAAAAGCTTAGTTTTAAGAAATCTAAACAGTTCTTTAAGTTTCTGCTATCAAGAAAATTTGCTTAGAAGGAGGGAAAGAATTCTCTGTGACATTCTCTCCACAGAAAGAAATTCAATTTTTGATATAAGCTTCTTTTGGATTTCAAGATATGGTCATTCATTCATTAAATATATATATTTTTAGTGACTATTATGTGTGCCAGATATTCTGCTAGATCTTGGGCTTACAGCATGAATGTGATAAAGGTTATTTCTGCTTTCTTGTTATTAACATTTTAGCTGAATGGCTAGATAAAGACAAATACACACACACAAACAGAAGAATAAAATTCAAATTATAGTAAGTGCAGTTACAGAAATCAAAAGGAAAGGAGCTGAAATAACCTGAGAAACATTCTGAGAAGGCCTCATATAGGTGATGTGGAAGATGTTCAGAGGGGTGGGAAGAATATTAGAGGTAGAAGATGTGTGGCTCTTTAGTCAAAAAAGATTTAAAAATAGTCACGGAACTGTCAGAAGATCACTGTGGCTAGAATGCAGAAGGAGGAAGCAAGAAGTGAGTTTTAAGGAACAGGAAGGGGTCGGATAATGCCAGACTGCTGGCTCATTGGAATGAGTCTGAATATGTTTCTATACTTAACAGGAAGAAACTAACAGATTCTATCTACATGTGTTTCAAAAACAGCTTTCTGGCTGCAGTGTGGGGAATGGTCTAAATGAGTACAGAGGACTCAGTAGCAAGATCTGTTATATACTGTTAGAGTAACATAACATCACTCCTAAATCTATATGACTGTGTATTGGCTTTGAGATATTAAGAAGTATTATATTTTCCTTTTTCATTTTGCTGGATCCTGATATCAGCAACCTAATGGGTAGGACTCAGACACCTATATGTATACCACCTAAAGCTAGACCTAGAAAAGGGGCAGTTAGTTTTTCTAAAAGGTTTCTCCATACCTTGCTTTATGTCATTTCATGTTCCAGAGAGTTATAGAAATGTCTACCTTCAGAAAGGAAAATATGGAAGGGATTATAAACTAGAGCACAGGGATAGGCATAGTTCTTTACCTCCAACCTAGACTCATGGCTAGGAGATAAAGATTCATTATCATTATCATAATAATGTCTTCCTACAGAATGACATAATCATATTGTTGCTCTTCTCTCTTATTTATAATGGAAAAACATGAATTATTATTCACTTACATTTCCAAGAACAGGAAGAATGTTATCAATTATGTTATGGGTGTCTGCAAGTATATGACTGTCCGCCTAGAGATACTTAAATAAAAACGGCAGACACCCTTCTTCCTCAAGGGCTCTCATACCAATTTGCATGACAATTAAATAGGTTTTTAATTGCTGTTAAATTATGCCAGCTAAACTGTGATTTCATGCAAATATTAAGCTGTAATGACATGCATGAATCAATTACTAAGATTTAGAACTTAGAACAAAGAGAGACAATTAATTCTAATCCTCAGATTCAACTAAATTATGTGTCACTGGGCTTTTATGAATGTGGCCTGACTGCTTTGTTATCATTTATAAATTATACAAAGATTATGTGACACACAGGGAAAAAAAATCTTGGCAGCAATAACTCTTTTGGAGACATCTGTACTGAAAACTCTCAGGGATTTTCTTATGTTGATTTCTTTTCCTTAAAGGAAACAAGTAATTCACATAGAAAAAAGCTATCTCCACACTACACCCTCCAAACCAACCTCATAAGAAAAGGACAGTTATCCTAATTTGCAGCTAGCTGTTTTTCTAGCCCATCATGTAACAAACTTAAATAAAAATTACAATTTTATTTCTATTAAAAAAACACACTTTCAATCTTCTTTTTTTTTTTTTGGCTTCAATTTGGATTTCCCCTTTACACATTTAAAGAATAAAGAAATAGTGCTCTAATAGTAAACTTCTGAGAAGCTTGTGGCAGTGCGGTCCTGTCCCTCCCCAGAAGAGCATCTGGCCCTGCAGCCCCCATCTTCCTCTCAGAGTAGCAGAGGCCAGGTGAGCTACAATTTTTTAAATTTAATTTAAGTTTTTTCTTTATGTAAAATGTTTTAAACAGAACTATATTTCCCAAAATACATCCTGCATAATATCTCTAGTCCCATGAGACATCACAAAAAAAATGAGTTCAGCGCTCAAATTAAGATTCCTCTGGCAGGTTGACGCTGAAACAAAACAAACACAATTTGCTTCACTTTGTTTAATCCAACATTTCCCAAACGTTTATTCATGGAATCTTATTTTCTAAGAAGCATATGAAGGAGTACTAGCATTCTGCAGAACACCCTTTAAATAAAGGTTGACACTGAAGGAGAGCAAACTTAGGGGTCACATTTCAGTTACTACATACTTTGCTGTAGATTTCATATTTTATGCTTATAATTACAGAAATATATTAACTCATTAATAAACAGGGGTATTTTTCATATTAACTGAAGAGTGACTATTCATTCACCCATTAACTCTATAACTAATTGTGGCTTACAGATGCATTTTTTAACCTTAAGAACAATGAAAATTTGATCCAAATAACTGAAAATCATTAAAGGCTATTGCCTATTAAATTTTATTAAACTATATTTTCCAGTTCTTAACTTACTACCTGGTAATAATTTAAATGTGTTTGTTGGGGACTTCCCTGGTGGTCGTGTGGCTAAGACTCCACGCTCCCAATGCAGTGGGCCCGGGTTCAATCCCTGGTCAGGGAACTAGATCCCACATGCCGCAACTAAGATTCAGCACAGCCAAATAAATAAATAAATAAATATTTTTAAAAAATGTGTTTGTTAATTTAATGACTACCAAGACTTTACAGTACAGTTTCCTAATAAAGAGCATATTATTTACATCTGAGTTTACGAATGAGAGAAAAATAGTTCTACGTTTACCTATGCCAAAGAGAACATCAGAATATATATATATATATATATATGTATATATATATAGAATCATCTATACATGTTTAGGCAAATGTTTTGCAAAGGAGTAAATTATATGAATAAATGAAAAAGTACATCTCCAGACTTTAATAATGTACTAAAAATATCAGTTGTCAGATCTGCATATAGACATAATTTAAAACTCTAAAAGTCATTTCATTCTTTGCAATATCACTATCAATTTTAACTTTATCTATAGTTATGTTATTAATCTAATATCCTTACTATATAATCTTTGAAAAAGGTATTCAATAGGAGCCCTATAAACAAAATTTTGTATTCATATCTAAACCACTATGTGCTCTATCAATGTTTTGTTCATAAAATGTTTGTATATTTGGAAATGGATGATGAATAATCATAAAACTGGGGCTTCAAGCTCACCACAGGGAAGGAACTAAATCAACTTATTCAGATAAAGAAATGAGGCCCAGGAAAGTTTTGTAATTATGTCAAGGTCATGAAATGTATTAGTGGTAGGATGATACCTAGGTCTTTTTATGTTTAGATTTTTTTTTCTATCACATTTTCTGTCACAATGTATTCATCCTATAAATAGAAAAATGTTTTATAGTGCTTTGCTTAGAGAGTACTGTCAAATGCAAATTTTCAAAACACACAAATTAGAGAGCAATTTATTGCCTTCCTACAACAGATTTCTTTTAATAATGTTACCTTAAAGCATTTAAAAACATTTACGGAAGAGTAACTGAAAATTAAATCTTCAAGATAAATACTGCTCAAGATACAGAAACATGTGCACTTCAAATCCTTTGAATTCTACATATTCTCATTTTTTCAATATTATTGTAGTTACTTCAGTAACTAAATTGATGTCTAAAATTAAGACTTGTCCATTAGTGTTTTCATAATACCGTGAATGAAGACTTAGATAATTCTTGCTACATTTTCCCTTATTTCTAAGACTCATAGTTAAAGGAAACAAAAATAAAAAAAGAAATCTAATATACTAAATACCATTCACTTCCAGAATAAAATCTAAATCTCTCAACCTCGTCTACATTTGTCTTTATAACTAGGCCCATCCCTTAGCCTCTTTCTCCCTTTTGCTGCATCTCAATGCCTTTGCACATACTGTTCCCTTACTTTTTTTGGCTCTGTTGAAAATTCCTACTCATCCTTCATGTTCTGATTTAGGTGTTTACCCCCTTTGTGACACCTTCGCATTGTCCTCAGGCAGAGCTGACTACTTTTATACATTGTAGGCATGTATTCAAAAATATATAACCTGGGAGGAGAGAAGATGGCGGAAGAGTAAGACGCGGAGATCACCTTCCTTCCCACAGATACAGTAGAAATACATCTACATGTGGAACTGCTCCTACAGAACACCCACTGAACGCTGGCAGAAAACGTCAGACCTCCCAAAAGGCAAGAAACTCCCCCCGTACTTGGGTAGGGCAAAAGAAAAAAGAAATAACAGAGACAAAAGAATAGGGACGGCACCTGCACCAGTGGGAGGGAGCTGTGAAGGAGGAAAGATTTCCACGCACTAGGAAGCCCCTTCACGGGCAGAGACTGCGGGTGGCAGAGGGGGGAAGCTTCAGAGCCACGGAGGAGAGCGCAGCCACAGGGGTGCGGAGGGCAAAGCAGAGAGATTCCCGCACGGAGGATTAGTGCCGACCAGCACTCACCAGCGCGAGAGGCTTGTCTGCTCATCCGCCGGGGTGGGCGGGGCTGGGAGCTGAGGCTCGGGCTTCCGTCAGATCGCAGGGAGAGGAATGGGCTGGCGGCGTGAACACAGCCTGAAGGGGTTAGGGCACCACAGCTGGCTGGGAGGGAGACCGGGAAAAAGCCTGCAGCTGCCGAAGAGGCAAGAGACTTTTTCTTGCCTCTTTGTTTCGCGGCGCGCAAGGAGAGGGGACTCAGAGCGCCGCCTAAACGAACTCCAGAGACTGGCGTGAGCCGCGGCTATCAGCGCGGACCCCAGAGACGGGCGTGAGACGCTGGGGCTGCTGCTGCCGCCTCCAGAAATCCTGTGTGCGAGCACAGGTCACTCTCCACACCGCCCCTCCTGGGAGCCTGTGCCGCCCGCCACTGCCAGGGTCCCGTGATCCAGGGACAACTTCCCCGGGAGAACGCATGGCGCGCCTCAGGCTGGTGCAACGTCACGCAGCCTCTGCCGCCGCAGGCTCGCCCCGCCTCCTCTGCACCCCTCCCTCCCCGCGGCCTGGGTGAGCCAGAGCCCCCGAAGCAGCTGCTCCTTTAACCCCGTCCTGTCTGGGCGGGGAACAGACACGCTCAGGCGACCTACACGCAGAGGCGGGTCCAAATCCAAAGCTGATCCCCAGGAGCTGTGCGAACAGAGACGAGGAGGGGAAATCTCTCCCAGCAGCCTCAGAAGCAGCGGATTAAAGCTCCACAAACAACTTGATGTGCCTGCATCTGTTGAATACCTGAATAGACAACGAATCATCCCAAATTCAGGAGGTGGACTTTGGGAGCAGGATATATTAATTTTTCCCCTTTTCCTTTTTTTGTGAGTGTACATGTATATGCTTCTGGGTGAGATTTTGTCTGTATAGCTTTGCTTTATAATAGCTTTATTTTACTTCACTATATTATAGCCTCTTTCTTTCTTTCTTTCTATTTTTTCTCCCTTTTACTCTGAGCCGTGTGGACGAAAGGCTCTTTGTGCTCCAGCCAGGCCTCAGGGCCATACCTCTGAGGTGGGAGAGCCAACTTCAGGACACTGGTCCACAAGAGACCTCCCAGCTCCACGTAATACCAAACGGCAAAAATCTCTCAGAGATCTCCATCTCAACATCAAGACCCAGCATCACTCAATGACCAGCAAGCTACAGTGCTGAACACCCTATGCCAAACAACTAGCAAGACAGGAACACAGCTCCATCCATTAGCAGAGAGGCTGCCTAAAATCATAATAAGGCCACAGATACCCCAAAATACACCACCAGACGTGGACGTGCCCACCAGAAAGACAAGATCCAGCCTCATCCACCAGAACTCAGGCACTAGTTCCCTCCACCAGGAAGCCTACACAACCCACTGAACCAACCTTAGGCACTGGGGACAGATACCAAAAACAACGGGAACTACGAACCTACAGCCTGTGAAAAGGAGACCCCAAACACGGTAAGATAAGCAAAATGAGATGACAGAAAAACACACAGCAGATGAAGGAGCAGGGTCAAAACACACCAGATCTAACAAATGAAGAGGAAATAGGTAGTCTACCTGGAAAAGAATTCAGAATAATGATAGTAAGGATGATCCAAAATCTGGGAAATAGAATAGACAAAATGCAAGAAACATTTAACAAGGACGTAGAAGAACTAAAGAGGAACCAAGCAATGATGAAAAACACAATAAATGAAATTAAAAATACTCTAGATGGGATCAATAGCAGAATAACTGAGGCAGAAGAAAGGATAAGTGACCTGGAAGATAAAATGGTGGAAATAACTACTGCAGAGCAGGATAAAGAAAAAAGAATGAAAAGAACTTAGGACAGACTCAGAGACCTCTGGGACAACATTAAACACACCAACATTCGAATTATAGGGGTCCCAGAAGAAGAAGAGAAAAAGAAAGGGACTGAGAAAATATTTGAAGAGATTATAGTTGAAAACTTCCCTAATATGGGAAAGGAAATAGTTAACCAAGTCCTGGAAGCACAGAGAGTCCCATACAGGATAAACCCAAGGAGAAACACGCCAAGACACATATTAATCAAACTGTCAGAAATTAAATATAAGGAAAACATATTAAAAAAAGCAAGGGAAAAACAACAAATAACACACAAGGGAATCCCCATAAGGTTAACATCTGATCTTTCAGCAGAAACTCTGCAAGTCAGAAGGGAGTGGCAGGATATACTTAAAGTGATGAAGGAGAAAAACCTACAACCAAGATTACTCTACCCAGCAAGGATCTCATTCAGATGGCATGGAGAAATTAAAACCTTTACAGACAAGCAAAAGCTGAGAGAGTTCAGCACCACCAAACCAGCTTTACAACAAATGCTAAAGGAACTTCTCTAGGCAAGAAACACAAGAGAAGGAAAACACCTACAATAACAAACCCAAAACATTTAAGAAAATGGGAATAGGAACATACATATCGATAATTACCTTGAATGTAAATGGATTAAATGCTCCCACCAAAAGACACAGGCTGGTTGAATGGATACAAAAACAAGACCCATATGTATGCTGTCTACAAGAGACCCACTTCAGACCTAGAGACACATACAGACTGAAAGTGAGGGGATGGAAAAAGATATTCCATGCAAATGGAAATCAAAAGAAAGCTGGAGTAGCAATTCTCATATCAGACAAAATAGACTTTAAAATAAAGACTATTACAAGAGACAAAGAAGGACACTATATAATGATCAAGGGATCGATCCAAGAGGAAGGTATAACAATTGTAAATATTTATGCACCCAACATAGTAGCACCTCAATACATAAGGCAAATACTAACAGCCATAAAAGAGGAAATCGACAGCAACACAATCATAGTAGGGGACTTTAACACCCCACTTTCACCAATGGACAGATCATCCAAAATGAAAATAAATAAGGAAACACAAGCTTTAAATGATACATTAAACAAGATGGACTTAATTGATATTTATAGGACATTCCACCCAAAAACAACAGAATACACATTTTTCTCAAGTGCGCATGGAACATTCTCCAGGATAGATCATATCTTGGGTCACAAATCAAGCCTTGGTAAATTTAAGAAAATTGAAATCGTATCAAGTATCTTTTCTGACCACAACGCTATGAGACTAGATATCAATTACAGGAAAAGATGTGTAAAAAATACAAACACATGGAGGCTACACAATACACTACTTAATAACGAAGTGATCACTGAAGAAATCAAAGGGGAAATCAAAAAATACCTAGAAACAAATGACAATGGAGATACGATGACCCAAAACCTATGGGATGCAGCAAAAGCAGTGCTAAGAGGGAAGTTTATAGCAATACAAGCCTACCTCAAGAAACAGGAAACATCTCGAATAAACAACCTAACTTTGCACCTAAAGCAATTAGAAAAAGAAGAACAAAAAAACCCCAAAGCCAGCAGAAGGAAAGAAATCATAAAGATTAGGTCAGAAATAAATGAAAAAGAAATGAAGGAAACAATAGCAAAAATCAATGAAACTAAAAGCTGGTTCTTTGAAAAGATAAACAAAATTGATAAACCATTAGCCAGACTCATCAAGAGAAAAAGGGAGAAGACTCAAATCAATAGAATTAGAAATGAAAAAGGAGAAGTAACCACTGACACTGCAGAAATACAAACGATCATGAGAGATTACTACAAGCAACTCTATGCCAATAAAATGGACAACCTGGAAGAAATGGACAGATTCTTAGAAATGCACAAACTGCCGAGACTGAACCAGGAAGAAATAGAAAATATGAACAGACCAATCACAAGCACTGAAATTGAAACTGTGATTAAAAACCTTCCAACAAACAAAAGCCCAGGACCAGATAGCTTCACAGGCGAATTCTATCAAACATTTAGAGAAGAGCTAACACCTATCCTTCTCAAACTCTTCCAAAATATTGCAGAGGGAGGAACACTCCCAAACTCATTCTACGAGGCCACCATCACCCTGATACCAAAACCAGACAAAGATGTCACAAAGAAAGAAAACTACAGGCCAATATCACTGATGAACATAGATGCAAAAATCCTCAACAAAATACTAGCAAACAGAATCCAACAGCACATTAAAAGGATCATACACCATGATCAAGTGGGGTTTATCCCAGGAATGCAAGGATTCTTCAACATACGCAAATCAATCAATGTGATACACCATATTAACAAATTGAAGGAGAAAAACCATATGATCATCTCAATAGATGCAGAGAAAGCTTTTGACAAAATTCAACACCCATTTATGATAAAAGCTCTGCAGAAAGTAGGCATAGAGGGAACTTTCCTCAACATAATAAAGGCCATATATGACAAACCCACAGCCAACATTGTCCTCAATGGTGAAAAACTGAAACCATTTCCACTAAGATCAGGAACAAGACAAGGTTGCCCACTCTCACCACTATTATTCAACATAGTTTTGGAAGTGTTAGCCACAGCAATCAGAGAAGACAAAGAAATAAAAGGAATCCAAATCGGAAAAGAAGAAGTAAAGCTGTCACTATTTGCAGATGACATGATACTATACATAGAGAATCCTAAAGATGCTACCAGAAAACTCCTAGAGCTAATCAATGAATTTGGTAAAGTAGCAGGATACAAAATTAACACACAGAAATCTCTTGCATTTCTATACACTAATGATGAAAAATCTGAAAATGAAATTAAGAAAACACTCCCGTTTACCATTGCAACAAAAAGAATAAAATATCTAGGAATAAACCTACCTAAGGAGACAAAAGACCTGTATGCAGAAAATTATAAGACACTGATGAAAGAAATTAAAGATGATACAAATAGATGGAGAGATATACCATGTTCCTGGATTGGAAGAATCAACATTGTGAAAATGACTCTACTACCCAAAGCAATCTACAGATTCAATGCAATCCCTATCAAACTACCACTGGCATTTTTCACAGAACTCGAACAAAAAATTTCACAATTTGTATGGAAACACAAAAGACCCCGAATAGCCAAAGCAATCTTGAGAACGAAAAATGGAGCTGGGGGAATCAGGCTCCCTGACTTCAGACTATATTACAAAGCTTCAGTAATCAAGACAGTTTGGTACTGGCACAAAAACAGAAATATAGATCAATGGAACAGGATAGAAAGCCCAGAGATAAACCCACACACATATGGTCACCTTATCTTTGATAAAGGAGGCAAGCATATACAGTGGAGAAAAGACAGCCTCTTCAATAAGTGGTGCTGGGAAAATTGGACAGGTACATGTAAAAGTATGAAATTAGAACACTCCCTGACACCATGCACAAAAATAAACTCCAAATGGATTAAAGACCTAAGTGTAAGGCCAGACACTATCAAACTCTTAGAGGAAAACATAGGCAGAACACTCTATGACATACATCACAGCAAGATTCTTTTTGACCCAGCTCCCAGAGAAATGGAAATAAGAACACAAATAAACAAATGGGACCTAATGAAACTTAAAAGCTTTTGCACAGCAAAGGAAACCATAAACAAGACCAAAAGACAATCCTCAGAATAGGAGAAAATATTTGCAAATGAAGCAACTGACAAAGGATTAATCTCCAAGATTTACAAGCAGCTCATGCAGCTCAATAACAAAAAAACGAACAACCCCATCCAAAAATGGGCAGAAGACATAAATAGACATTTCTCCAAAGAAGATATACAGATGGCCTACAGACACATGAAAGAATGCTCAACATCATTAATCATTAGAGAAATGCAAGTCAAAACTACAATGAGATATCATCTCACACCGGTCAGAATGGCCATCATCAAAAAATCTAGAAACAATAAATGCTGGAGAGGGTGTGGAGGAAAGGGAACACTCTTGCACTGTTGGTGGGAATGTAAATTGATACAGCCACTATGGAGAACAGTATGGAGGTTCCTTAAAAAACTACAAATAGAACTACCATACGACCCAGCAATCCCACTACTGGGCATATACCCTGAGAAAACCATAGGTCAAAAAGAGTCATGTACCAAAATGTTCATTGCAGCTCTATTTACAATAGCCAGGACATGGAAGCAACCTAAATGTCCATCGACAGATGAATGGATAAAGAAGATGTGGCACATATATACAATGGAATATTACTCAGCCATAAAATGAAATGAAATGGAGGTATTTGTAATGAGGTGGATGGAGTTAGAGTCTGTCATACAGAGTGAAGTAAGTCAGAAAGAGAAAAACAAATACAGTATGCTAACACATATATACGGAATCTAAGGAAAAAAAAAAAAAAGGCCATGAAGAACCTAGTGGCAAGACGGGAATAAAGACACAGACCTACTAGAGAATGGACTTGAGGATATGGGGAGGGGGTGGGGTGAGATGTGACAGGGTAAGAGAGTGTCATGGACATATATACACTACCAAATGTAAAATAGATAGCTAGTGGGAAGCAGCCGCATAGCACAGGGAGATCAGCTCTGTGCTTTGTGACCACCTAGAGGGGTGGGATGGGGAGGGTGGGAGGGAGGGAGATGCAAGAGGGAAGAGAAATGGGAACATATTGTATATGTATAACTGATTCACTTTGTTATAAAGCAGAAGCTAACACACCATTGTAAGGCAATTATACTTCAATAAAGATGTTTAAAAAAAATATATCTATATATATAACCAAAATTTTTTAGCACTTTTTTGTTCTGAGTGTACTTAATATTTCACATGATTTATTTCATTCAGTTATCACAATAAACCTGTAAGGTAGTTAATTATATCCCCGTTTTGTAGAAAAGGTGACTGTTGCTTACCAAATGTACATATTGCACTGAAATATATGTACTCTTGTATACAGGTCTATTCTGGTCTAGCTTGATCCAAGCATGTGCTTTAACTAAGATGAATAGAATGCATAGTTTTGTGCAACCCTACAAGAATTATTTTTCACACAGTGCAAATTTTGAAAAATATTGGAGAGCAGAGAGTTCAAGGTTATAATCTTTGCAAGAATCCAGTGTTATTGATTCAAGATAGAACCATGTGACTTGAAAATCATGTAAGAAGTGGAAGGGGATGTTTATATTATGAAAACTGGTATTAACTAATAAAAACCCATAGCAAAGTGGACAGCCACCCATATTCTCATTGGGAAGGAATAAAAGCTTCTCAAAATACAGTTCCATAGACACTCAAAACTTGAAAACTAAGCATTTGTGACTCCAAATTTCTATGCCATAGAGCATGGACATAATTTTACCTTGGAAAAATTCATAAAAACAGTTATCAACTATTTTCATCGATGCAGAAAAAATCTTCAATATAAACCCATAGAATAACTAATTCTAAAAACTACAGAAATATGCTATAATTGTGTAGGTCAAGAGTTAAACGGCAAAACCACATTCATAATAAAAGCACACTAAAACACAAGTGAAATCATGAGCAGCCTGAGCTTGGGTGTTTTGAGTAAAAAATCATCCAGTTTCGCTAAATATCACGAAGAAAAAAATCTTGTACACCTACATACAGCCCTTTCTGTGTCTGAGTCAGTTATTTTTAATTAGATACTCATTAGAAATAAGAGAAATATGATGAGACTAAGCACTGTCATATTTTGGGAGGGAAAAGCAAAACAATAAATGAATAGATTAAAGCCAATTAATAAATCTTTCTCAAAAGGCATAGCACCGTAGGGATAATTATGAATGTTCTCTTTCCAATTATGGATTAGTCATGGTAAGCGGTCTGTTGTGTACAAGTAGATGATATTAAATGGGACAATTCTCTCTGAGTTCCAACTGTAGATGCCCAGAACAGATTCGCCCTGGTAGCAAGTGGTAATTCAATTTTTCAGCATCAGCAGAATAACCACTTAATATCGCTTCCTATGGAGGAACCTCTCCCAGGTAATTTGGTAAAAGAACCTTGCCTGAAATAAAAATTAAAGTATTTATGTTTAGGCAACTCCATGATGCTCAAGTGGCATCTTACATCAGTGATCCGTATCAGGGAAACTGGGATTCATTACATACAGGTATCTATCCTATAATATAAGGATCATTTTAATTTTAAAAATATACCACTGCCATACATAAAGTAAATATTTAGTTATTTTCTATAATGAGAACAAGTCTAGAATATAACACAGCCTGTTAAAGGTAATAAATCCATTTATGCAATATCTCCCATTCTGGCTTCTGCAAAATTGTGGCTGCTACCTTGTGTTTACAATCAGTCACCTAAGCAATCAGCTGCGCTTTTGTTTTTTCAGTTGTGAGACAGAAAAGCAAGGAACCAGAATGTTTTTTTCCATGCAAAAGAAGCTTAGGGGAGAGAGAGAGGAAGAGAAAGAGAAAGCGAAAGCGAAAGCGAAACAAAAGTGATGGGGCAAAAAAGAAAACATAGCAAGCAGAGCAGGGGCATCTGTATGGGAGCATCCTATACCCACCCAGAGTGGAGGACCTGAGTAGGGCAGATGAAACGGGGAAGAACACCTTTCCTGATGCATCTCAACACAATATTTGTTCTATTCAAAGTAAGAGTGAGAGAATAATGACTTTCTCAAGTGGCCAGTCATTCCAGAAATAAAGAAGCCATGTTTTACAATGTTAACCTTAGAGCAAAAATAAATTCAACTTTTACACTTTCATTCCAACCACTGTCACTGTATACCAAATATAAAGATAAAAAGACATGGTATTTGCCTATGTATTAAGAATGAAATTGGAAGAAACCGTTTTACTCAAGGTACTTGACTACATATTTAGATGACCAAGAAAAGTGAAATCCTTAATGATGTGCAATAGAAGTACCCATATATATGATTTGCATTTTATGTTTTGAACTTTTCTAAGTAGGCAGCACAAATGTTTGTTGAATGTGTTAATCTTCCAGCACCTGTTCAGTAACTAAAAAAAAATTCTCCTATTGATTTAAACACATGAGAAACATCAAAGTGAAAACGCGATGACTGTGGAATTACGTTTGTCTAACTTTTTATGCATCCGTATATTAGACCCTCACTTCATTTCTCTCAGTCCTTTCATGCTCTCTGCCTTTCTTGCTTGACAAGTACTTTCTTAGTAACTCCTATAGTCCTTTGTTTCTCCAACCTTAGTGAGCATTTTTCCCTTCTGGCCTAGAAAAGCCTTAGACAGTTATTTTGATAACAGACTTCTTGGCAGGCAGCAGGGTCTCCTGTGCTCTGAACTGCTCTCAGAGGCAGTCCTAATTGACCAAGACCTGATATTGTGGCATGTCCCCCACAGCTCATCCTTTAAAGCACAGAACATACATTAATGAGTCACCTGAGAAATAAAGTTAAGAGTTTATGAAGTAGATTAAGATAATAGAGAAAACACTTCAGCATTTCATTTTAAATTTCTTATTCTTAATTTCTTTAATATACTTTGCAGTTCATGTAAGAGAAGCACAATGAATGTTTTAAAAACATTCATTTTTGATTTTTAAAACAATGTTTTACAAATCAAGAAGATCCAAACTTACAAGTATGTTGCTGGTATAACTGGATATTAGGACTGTTTGAGAGATCCTAATATAGTTAAAATTAGAGACGGAGAAAGAGGCCAGGGCTGAACTTTGGATGTTCTTGGATTGACTCTTACAATTTTGGCAGATAGGTGTTGGGCTTTGAAAGATGTTATGCAGAAGAAGTGGTAATATGATCAAGGTTTTGTTTTTGTTTAAAAATAATATTTTCTAATAGTTTGGAATGTTTGGAGGGATGGAAGACTAAAGGAAGTAGACTTGCCAAAATATTACAAATTAGCCCAAGAAACAGTTGAAGGTCTTAACAAAAAGGAAAGGACCAGGAGTTGATATGAAGGAATGGACAGAAGAAATACTAAGAAGTAAAACTGACAAGCCTTGTGACTACTTCGACACGTCAAGGGTAGGGACAGGGGTTATGATTCTAAGCTTTCTTGCTTGGATGCATGGGTAGGTGAGGATTCACCAGGATAAGGAAACAAGCTGGGATGGATGAGCAGGCTGAGGTAGGAAGTAATAAAATTCACTTTTGTAGGTGAGCTAAAATTATTAGTTTATTCATTCTTTGAATATTTATTTTGTGCCTAGTACTTATTTTGTGCCAGGTACTATTATTTATTTTGTGCCTAGTATTTATTTTGTGCCAGGTACTATTATTAGTGCTGGAGTAAAGAAAAGAAAAGAACATTCATCCTTAAAAAACTACAAATAGAACTACCATACGACCCAGCAATCCCACTACTGGGCATATACCCTGAGAAAACCATAATTCAAAAAGAGTCATGTACCAAAATGTTCATTGTAGCTCTATTTACAATAGCCAGGACATGGAAGCAACCTAAATGTCCATCGACAGATGAATGGATAAAGAAGATGTGGCACATATATACAATGGAATATTACTCAGCCATAAAATGAAATGAAATGGAGGTATTTGTAATGAGGTGGATGGAGTTAGAGTCTGTCATACAGAGTGAAGTAAGTCAGAAAGAGAAAAACAAATACAGTATGCTAACACATATATATGGAATCTAAGGAAAAAAAAAAAAAAAAGGTCATGAAGAACCTAGTGGCAAGATGGGAATAAAGACACAGACCTACTAGAGAATGGACTTGAGGATATGGGGAGGGGGAGGGGTGAGATGTGACAGGGTGAGAGAGTGTCATGGACATATATACACTACCAAATGTAAAATAGATAGCTAGTGGGAAGCAGCCACATAGCACAGGGAGATCAGCTCGGTGCTTTGTGACCGCCTGGGGGGGTGGGATGGGGAGGGTGGGAGGGAGGGAGATGCGGGAGGGAGGAGATATGGGAACGTGTGTATATGTGTAGCTGATTCACTTTGTTATAAAGCAGAAACTAACACATCATTGTGAAGCAATTATACTTCAATAAAGATGTTTAAAAAAAAAAAACTAAAGAAAAAAAAAAACAAAGACAATTGCAGTGTAAAGTGAGAAATTTACTAATTCTTTGACTATTCCAAATAAATAAAAAAAAAAAAAAAAAAAGAAAAGAATATTCATGATCCCCTTGTAATCTACTATGGCTAGAATGACAATAAACAAGGAAGTGAGTGTAAAAATAAATCAGATATTTTCAAAGAGTGACATAATGCATAAAAAATAAAATATATGATATAAAAAAGAGTAACTGGGAGGGATTCTATTTTTGAACAGGTGATCAGGAAAGGCCTGTCCTAAGAATTGACATTTGAGCCTGACTGCCAAAAAGAAAACAACCATAAGAGGACCTAAAGGGAGAGCACTTCGAGTAGAGGAAACTGCTGGCATTAAGGATGAGAACAAGTACAGCATCATGGAAGTTTATGAGTTTAATAACCAAGGAGAGTATGGTATGATGCAAGATTTGAGATGTGGGCAGGTTTCTATGGGACACACAGGTTATCAGATCCCGTAATGAGTTGGCTAGGTGACTTTGGACCTTAAGAGAGAAGATTGGGATATGGATAAAAATATAGGCATCATCTATTTACAGGTGCTAGTTGAAGCCATGAGATTAAGAACATGTGATGAGATAAGAAAGCTAAGAAAGGAGCATGAGAAAAATTAGTATTTAACAGGTGAGCAAAAGAAGAGAAACTATCCATGGTAACAAACACGATGTTCAGAAAATTAAATGGGTAAAGGGGAGATTGCAAAGTCTTAGAATAAAAGAGAACAAATAGTTTCAAGAAAAAAGAAGAGATCAACAGAGTTGAATGTCATGAATAACAAGACAAAAATGTTTCTAACACAATATGGCAAATAAGATCATTGGTGAATTTTTCTTACACAGTTTATTTTCTTACACAGTTTACACAAAGAAAAACATGATTCCAGGAGAGTGAAGAGTAAAAATCTGAATGTAGTAGAGTAAAAAGGAAATTAAAAATGTGTGAAGAAGTAGCCATAGCCGATGAAGACTGCTTTTTCAAGGTACTTGTTTTGGGAGAAAAACTATTGGACTGGGAACATTATTTAATGCTAGAAGTTTGAGTACACTTATAGGTGGTGAGGAAGGAGTTAGTGGAAACAAAAAATCAAAAGAGGACGTTAACAATAATAGCCCAGCCCAATAGATGGAAGGATTTGATCACCCCTCCACAGCCAATATTTGAGGGATTAGCTTTGATTATGAGACATCTTTTTTTTAAACTGTAGCCATTTGAAACACCTAAAAATCTTTATGTGTACACCTCACCAAAGAAGATATACTGATGGCAAATAAGCATATGAAAAGAGGCCCCCATCACGCCATCAAAAAAATGCAAATTGAAACAACAATGATGTACCACTACACACCTATTAGAAATAACCAAAATCCAGAACACTGATAACATTAAATGCTGATGAGGATGTGGAGCAACAGGAACTCTCATTCACTGTAGGAATGCAGAATAGTACAGTTTGGTGGTTTCTTACAGAATTAAACATATTCTTACCATATGATTCAGCAATCACACTCCTAGGTATTTACTCAAAGGAGTTGAAAACTTATGTCCATCCAAAAACCTGCACATGCATGTTTATAGCAGTTTATTCATAATTGCTGAAACTGGAAAATAATCAAGCTGTCCTTTAGTAGGTAAATGGATAGACAAATTGTGGTATATCCAGACAATGAAATACTATTCAGCGCTAAAAATAGATGAGCTATCCAGCCTTGAAAAGACATGGAAGAATCCTAACTGCATATTACTAAGTAAAAGAAGCCAATCTGAAATCTTCTACTATATGATTCAAATTATATAACATATAGATATATATATGGATACAGCACAAAAATAAGTGGTTGCCATGGGTTGGTAGGAGGAAAGGATGAATATAGGCCCAGAGGATTTTAGGGCACTGAAAATCCTGTGTATGATACTATTATGATTGATACATGTAATTATACATTTGTCCAAACCCAAAGAATGTACAACACCAATAGTGAACCCTATTGTAAACTATGGACTTTGGGTGACTATGATGTGTTAATACAGGTTCATCAAATATAACAAATGTACAATTCTGGTGGAGGATGTTGATAAGGGGAAGGTTATGCATGTCTGGGTTGGGAGGAGGGAGGTATATGGGAAATCTCTATACTTCCTCTTAATTTTGTTCTTAACCTAAAACTGCTCTAAAAATAAAATCTTAATGAAAATATTTATGTGATTATATCATATATATTATATGTCTCAAGATTATGAAATTAAAAGAATACCTATTTCTACAGTGAAAATGCAAAGAAATTATAAAACTCTTAATGGTGAAGTCACATGCTTTGTTGTACCAGAAACTTAAGGGTTGCTGTTGTTTTGATGACAGTGCTAAGGAGCAGGGAAAGATCTCTTGAGGTCCTTAGAATCAAATCACTCATATGATTACATACAATACCTATCTAGGAGCTCTTTCCTAGCTACTTTCCTAGCCTACTAGGCCATTTACTAGCCAAATGTCTCAGTCATTTCCAATATTTTGGTCCTCCATTTTCTTTTAAACCCAAACATTCAAAATCTCCCTGACCCTGATACCAAGTTAAAAAAAAAAAGCTTCCTTTTAAATGCCTGGAAGATTCTCTGAAAGCATAGCTTCAAATGCTAAGTCAAAAACAGCAGAAAGTGATGACTGTCTACCTGACACAAATTCTGACCTTTAGATAATATATTATTGGAATAAAAGTGATAAAGAATGGCTAATTCAGAGACACATGATCTAGAAGTTAAGGGAGCTTCCATCTATTAAAAATCTATTGGAATTTGGCTATTGTTTACGGTTAATGAAAAACGGAAAGGTTGACTGCTTATTTGATCCTTGGCCTCAAAAGTTCTGTATCTTGGTGAAGTTACCTTGGTCCTCTTAACTCTAATTGTTCAATGACCTCTTGGCTTGCCATTTTCCTGGTTTTTCTTCCCTAACAATCTAATCTTTCAATTTTTAGGAAGTATGATGCTTTGGAGTTTATGGTCCTTGCTTTTTCTGCATATATTATAATAATTGCTAGGGTCTCTCACCTAGTCAGAGTATAATTCAAAAAACTTTACTTAGATATGCATAGAGGTAGAGGACTTAATATATTTTGTGAAAAGGTCTTACAAATTCAGTACGTTATTTCTTTCAATTTGTAGGAATGTAGATGATGGAAGCTGTGAGCCCAGCATAATACTATCAACATAAAGTATTTAACAGCTTGAATACTAACTTATCAAATATTATTTCAAAATGAATTGTGAGAGAACAGCTTTCTGTACCAAACAATTACATAGCAGCTGCTATGTGCCAGGTATTATTCTTAGCACTTTTCAAATACTAACTTATTTAATCATTATAAATAACAACAGAATGAGGTAGGTACTGTTATTAACACTAAGAATGGTGCAACAGAGGGTAAAGGGTTAAATAATTTGCCCAAGGCTACATAGCTAGTAAGTACCAAAGCCAAGGTTTACACTCAGATAATTTGACTCTAAAAGATGGTGAACTTACTAGTACACCATGCTAAGCTTTTCCTAAAACAAGGAAAAGAAGTCCTCAAGGAAATAGCAGAGAGAAGCCTTGAGAGGGGATTTTCCTGTGGCTGGACAAGGGGAGATCTGACAAAAGTTTTCACCTTTCTTTGGGGTTCTCTCTTTTAATCCCTATGGCAATACAGCATGCTGTTCCCTGTCTATAGCTCTGCTCAGCAATGACCAGAATTAAACCTCTCTGCTTCCACTTAGCACAGTTAAAGCAGGCTAGCATAATTGCAAACGTAACTTACAATACCAAGCATAAAAAAGTTTTTTTTAAAGAGAGAAACATAAAATGTTAAGCTAATAAGTACACATATCAGATTTAACAATGACTGAGGTTCATAGACCTTATTACATCTCATATTTATTTCCTTAATAGTTTCTCACTCCAAAGAACTAAACCTCCCCAACTACCTACTCTGCCACCTCACTGAAGGGTTATATTGATGGGGAACAATTTATTCCTTCATTTTGTCAATAGTCTATTTATGGCCTTCTAAGAAAATAAAAAGAGCAGATTCTTCTCTATCACTCTCCTAGGAAGTCCATTTAGTTTCTGATGTAGGCTTTCAGGGATTCTTGCCTGGCACAACTGTAGCCATTGGAAACACTACCATCTACCTAAGCTGGAGCATGTTGTCCACAATATAATATAATAATATACAGCAATTGTGCAAAAAGGATTACATATAAATAGTAACAGAAATCTTTTCCTGTTCAAAACTATTTCCACAATTAGGTGAGAAATTATATTTAGAATTTTCCTTTTCCTACTTATAAACTTAGAATACGTTACTAGAAAAAAACAAATCTAGGTAGCAATTTCTCAGGCTACAATTTTTTGAAGAAAGTAGTCACTCAGCACTTACAGTCAGAAAGCAAAAATTACATCTACTAATGAATGTGTTGTATTTTTATTAAATGTATTCTATAAAAATATTTTATATTTTATAAGTCTGTAGTAGTGTACACAAATCTATAAACTTCATCAGTTAAAAGAAATGGAACATCTCCACTGTCTCTAAGGAATATGTGGCATTACATAATTTTCAATCCATTTCTGCCTCTATGGAATTACATAAGATAAGCAACATTTTGGCACCAAATCATCAACAAGAAGGCAAATTTTCACTATATCTTATTTATGTATTTAACAAGACTTTTATAACTAAGAGGTGACACTTTACTTTTGCATATCTTAGCAATGCATTAATATATTCACTTTTATTTTTATAGTGTACAGATAATTTATGATACTTTAATAATAGGAGAATACAAATGATTTAAAATTCATGGTGCATGCATTAAAATGACCTTCACATTTAGATTTAATATTCTATTGGTTCCAACCCCAAAATTAGAGAGAAAGTGAGAGGTGAAATGTGGACAAACTCAAATATATCTTCCTTTAAAGACAAATGTCAAGGAAAACTTGAACTTTTCTATATAACAATAGCACAATGACTTTCAAAGTTCCATATTGAAGCTCCCACACACAGCAAACTTGATGGTCCTAAACTGATGTGCCTTCAAAAGTTCAAGGGTTGAAACAAAAAACAGAAGTTTTGCTTATAGAGCCTCAAAAAGCCTTAAACTGCTTTAACTTCCTAAGGACAGATTATGCCTAGGAAAAACTTGCAGGGCCTCCAGATCAAGGCTGGTATATGCATGTCAGTGATCAATGTGATTTTTGAGGAATAAATATGTTCTTTGCAAACAGCTGGAAAGCAATTATGCTAAGAAAGACAGAGAAACTTTTTCCTTGACTATTATCAAAGACAAATAGCCTTGATGGTATAGGATTTTGTATAGTCACTTCTTTTTGTTTTTTAATTTAGAATAAAAAGACCAAAAGTGTTGGAAACAGGATTTTCAAATGCAAAATGGACAGACTTACTGGTACATGCCATGGAAGGTGGGTCTTTTTCAGCTCGAAAGTAACCCTTTTCACACTGACAGACAGAAGTTGCTTCCATGTAGGTTAAACTGTGTGGAGGACATTTAGAACACTTTGTGTTGCCAGCAAATGCTTTATAGAATCCTGGTCTGCAAGCTGTGAACATAGGAAAAACAATATTTTTTATTATCGCTTGAGTTATTTTATTTGTACGTGTACAACATATTTTAACTTATACACACTTTGGATGTCAGAGTTCAGTTCACACATACACAGAAAAGTCAATACATGCTAATATTAATGAATGAAATTAGTAATTCAAAATAAGTTACACAATGGGGACTTCATATTTTAGCTGAGGTTGCTACTTTTAAAAGGCATACTTGAAACACAGATATGCAAAATAACAGTGCTTACCAAAGTATGGGGATGCCCACATTAAGGGAGACGATTGTGTAGCTCTGGGAGATGGCATTAAATAACATTGAACCACACTCTTTAAAATTGATTTCCATTCCATTTCTCCCTCAGCTCTTCTGGGTATTTAAGGAGAAAGTCCCAGGGCAGTGTGGGTATATCTTTAACATCTTCCTTACTGGCTAAATATTTTTTGAACAAAATGAGAGCTGGCCTTAGACTCAGAGATTTTAGCAGGACATAGCTATAGTTTGATAACACTGCTTCATTTTTATCAAGATCATTTTTTATTTTTCTGTGGCAAACAATTTTCTATTTATTATATTGAAATAAATTCATTTAAAAATTTAAGTTTAAAAGTGGGTAGACAAAATATCAAGTAAATAAGGTATATTTGTTATGCACATATGACAAAAATCATGAAAACTGTAGGTTAATGACTAAATTTTCACAAAACATAATGAAAATGAAATGTAAACGACTAAAGTTATGCTATCAAATGTTTCACTGAACCTCATTTTCTATTCACTTAAATCCATGTTGTCATTTTCACTGAACATTTTCATAGGAATGGAAGACCTACAAAAAAGGATCCTATGATAAGGTACGTATCCGGGGTCCTGAATGGTGGGGGGCTTAATTGTTTCTAGTCTCAAAGAAATGACTGCTGGCCACTTTCTAAATTAAAACTGTTATACAAAATAAAAGAAGTGTAATTTTCCAGTGACAAATATTAAGTTAAAAAATATTTTAACAAGCTATGTATTTTAACTCAACACATTTTCACAAAATGTTCTGTGTAAAAATAAACAAGAATCTTAATTTAACAATAATGAATCTATGAGTAAGGCTTCTGCTTATATATTCAGGAAGGAAAAAAAGTATTTGAAATCTGACACATATTTTATATTTAGAGCACATTCCAGTTAAAACTAGCCACATTTCAAGCATGCAATAACCTCATGTGGCTGGCTAGTGGCTACCGTATTGGATAGTGCAGTTTTGAACACAGAAATCTGTTCATTACATCCCCTTGTATAAAAAATTTTGATGACTTCCCATCATCTTTACATTAAAGTTTAAAATATTTACCTTGGATTACAAGTTCACCCATGGCTTGCCTACAGTTCACCCATGGCTTCACCCTGCCTACATTTCCAACCACATCAGATAAAGCTGCTCCCCTCTCAAACTCCCTCTGTTAAGGCTTTGCCCTTCTACTGTCTATTCTCAACTCAGCAGGCAGTGATCTTAGAAAATACATCAGATCATATTATCACTGGGCTCTGGGCCTTCCGATGGCTTTCCATTCTCCTAGAGTAAAGCCAACTGCCCTATTAATTGCCTACCAAGCATTGCATGATTTTGCTCCCCATCCACTCCCTGTGACCCTGTTTTGCATCTTCTACCTCCTTTTTTGTATCAAGTAGTCTGCTCCAGACACACTGGCCTCCTTCAGAATCTTGGGCATCCAAAGCATTCTCCTGCCATTGGGCCTTTAGTACTTGCTCTTATCCAGCTGTCTGTATGGTTTTCTCTCTCCCTTACATCAGGTCTTTATTCAAACATTACTGTATTAATAAAGCCTTCCCCGATTCCCCTTTTTATATTGCAACTCCTGCTACATCCTACCCGAGTAATCCATATTACTCTCCATTCTTATCCCTGTCTTCAAAGAACTTAACAACATCTGACACTCGATATGTTTAATTTTTTAAGCCATTTCCCCTTAAAATGTATGCTCTATGAGGGCAGAGATTTTTTTTTTGGTCTGTTTTGTTTACTGAAGTGTCTCCAGGGCCTAGAACAGTATCAGGCATTACTTGGCCCTCAATGAGTATTTGGTAAATGAATGAATGAATGAATGAATTGCTGAGGGACTCCATTAATTTCTGAGTTTACTATGCTGTTTGTTCTGCTTTGAGCCTTTTCCTCTGTTGAAAAATCTCTTCTCTCTATCCCCACCCTATGAACCACTCATCTTGCTGACTCCTAGTCATCTTTCAAGCCTCACTTCTTTTAGAAAGCTATACCTGACTCCCTAGACTAGTTTCTCTAAGCACCTGTGCCTTTTCCATGTTAGTAATCCCTTGGCAGTTATTTGTTTAATGGCTGTAAGTGCCACAAGGACAGATTGGCACAGTGCTTGTCATAAAGTCGGTGCTTGGTACTTATTTGTTCTATTGAATTGGATAGCATGGGAGTACTCTGCTAATTAAATTCCTGCAGAAGATAATGCGTGTCTACTCAGTGTTCTGATCATGGCATAATTCATCTCACTACAAATTTACAGATTTTTTTCGGCTTGTTGCATTACTCTAAGTAAGGGGTGGAAGCAGGTAGTAAAAATCTTGAAACTGATTCAACTACAACTCAAGAATGGTTATTTTAATATTCCAATTGAAACAAAATCTTTCCAATTGAAATTACTATCCATGTGAATTTTTTTTTTTTTTTTTGCCTACTGCAAAACTACAAATACAAATTGGATATTGTTGCAGCAACTCTCAAGTCTATCCCTGATTTCAAATGCTTGTTAACTCAAAATTGCCCTTGAAAACCTTAAAATTTTGAACTTATAAAATATATTTGGATTCTTAAATTACTACCCTATTTTAATATTAGGGTTTGGTCTACAATTTCATTTAAAAATTAAGGATGATACTGTTAAAATGTTAGAAAACCACTGTTGTAGGCAGTAACATTCTTCTTATATAGCACACATTAATGGTATATAGCATGCACCTCTGCTTTTAGCCTGAATCATATTATACTACAACTACTGGATCATGCTATCACCTCAACTTCTTGTAACTGCCACAAGCCAGACATGGGCTTTACCATTCTTATATCTACAATGCTTTAGCATATTTTGAGTATATATTTAGTTTTTATAAATGCCTGAAAAGTTGAATGAGTGAATAAATAAATGATTAATTCACTAACGTCTAATATGAGATTACTATAACTCTGTAAATGGAATGAGCAGGCTATATATCTTTTAGTTAGTACTTTTAGGTTTTGTTTGTATTTGTTAAACATGGGATAACAGTCCCTACGTCTTGAGAACTTTTAAATTACTTTCTTATACATCCCTTCTTTCTCTACCACTTCCTTATTTCTCTGTTTATAGGGTATGTGAACTTCATTTCCAAAAAAACAAACCACCCAAAATAAGAATATTTCCCAACATATATCAATACTGGAGATGGAAAGTAAAATATCTGATTCAGTGGTTTCTAATGTTTTCTTTTAGAAGAGGCTATTCAGATATCGACCTTCAGATTAAAACTTCATTTTAGTACCTCTCAATTTCTCTATATTTCTATATTCAAAACATTCATGACTATATATATATATATATATATATATATATATATATATGAGATCATAACATGTATGTTCTTTTTGTATGAACATTTACTTTAAAATGTCATTTAGAAATCTGGCTTATTTCCACCTTTTCTTCCTTCTTTCCTCTTCAAATATCATTTTCCTAAAATGTTGACACACTGCTGTGTAGATATATGTTTACATATTTATGAACAGAAGAATTTAGTGTTATTGATTTTTCAATACTGAGATAATATCAATAAACTTTAGATTGTTTTCATCAATTATCAATTATAACATGGAAATCTCTCCAGGTCAATGGTTGTAGTTAATTCACTGTGATGTATCTGTAGTATATGTGTCAACAATCTCCCACTTGCAAGAAATACTTTATAAACTATGCTGCAGTAAACATTGTCATGATGATACTTATATTTCAGTTCCCAAGAGCAGGAGCTCTGGGCCAGGGTATGTTTATTATTTGTTTTAACACATATTTCCATGTTACATTCCTAAACATTTCTAAAACACACAATAATGTAAGTGAGCACCCTAACCTTTCACCCTGCTAATCCCTATAATTAATGTTAGTCACTCTTTTATCTTTTGACAATATGTGGAGTTAAATATTGTTATTTTAATTGAAGTTTCCTAATTGCCACTAATGCTCCACATTTTTTTTCATATTTTTATTGGTCATTTGTTTATACTTTTCTATGAATTGCCTTTTATATCCTTTGTTCTTTTTCTATTGGTTGCTTATCTTCTATTAATTTATTGGGTTGGCCAAAAAGTTCATTCAGGTTTTTCCATAATATCTTACAGAAAAACCTGAATGAACTTTTTGGCCAACCCAATATAAGTGTTATTTATTAGCAATATTAATTTTATGTTTGTCATTTTTGTTATATATATTTTTGTATCAATTTTCTAATGATGTTGTACATAAAAGTCCCATTCACAATAGCATAAAAAACAGTAAAATACTTAGGCATAAATTTAATCAAGGAAGTGAAAGACCTGTACAAAGAAAACTACAATATTTTGATAAAGAAATTGAAGAGAATACAAAAAAATGGAAAGATATTCCATGTTCATGGATTGGAAGAATTAATATTGTTAAAATGTCCACACTACGCGGAAGCAACTAAAGATTCAATGCAATCCCTATCAAAATTCCAATGACATTTTTCATAGAAATATAAAAAAAATCCTAAAATTTATGGAATCACAAAAGACCCCAATAGCCAAAGCAATTCTGAGAAAGAATAACAATGCTAGAGGCATCACACGCCTGATTTCAAACTATACTACAAAGCTATATGAATTGAAACAGTATGGTACCAGCATAAAAATACACACATAGGCCACTAGAACAGAATAGAGGGCTCCAAAATAAACTCCGACATAAACAATCAAATATATATGTCAAGGGAGCTAAAAATACTCAATGGCAAAAGGATAGTCTCTTCAATAAATGATGGATAACAACATACAGAAAAGTGAACTTGGACTTGACCAGACACCACTCACAAAAATTAATTCAAAATGAATTAGAAACTTAAACATAAAACCTGAAACTGTAAAACTTCTAGAAGAAAACAAAGCTCCTTGATATAGGTCTTGGCAATGATTTTTTTAGAATATGACAGCAAAAGCACCAGCGTCGAAAGCAAAAATAAACAGTGGGACTACATCAAACTAAAGAGCTTCAGCACAGCAAAAAAACAATAAAAATAATGAAAAGGCAACCTATAGAATGGGGCAAAATATTTGCAAACCATATACCTGATATATCTGATAAATATAAAATATATAAAGAACTCACACAACTCAATAACAACAACAGCAACAACAACAAAAACGTACAGTTAAATAAAAAATAGGCAGAGGAACTGAACAGACATTTCTTTAAAGAAGACATACAAATGTCCAACAGGTACATGAAAAGATGCTCAATATCACTAGTCATCAGGGAAATGTA
Source organism: Balaenoptera ricei (assembly GCF_028023285.1). Lineage (NCBI taxonomy): Eukaryota > Metazoa > Chordata > Mammalia > Artiodactyla > Balaenopteridae > Balaenoptera > Balaenoptera ricei. The sequence goes on from NC_082642.1 coordinate 116,452,097, forward strand.
AATGAAAACCACAAGGATATATCACCTCACAAGTGTTAGAATGGCAATTATCAAGAAGACAAGAGATACATGATGGCAAGGATGTAAAGAAAAGGGAACCCTTGTGTACTGTTGGTGGGAATGCAAATTGGTACAGCCAATATGGAAAACTGTATGGATGTTCCTCAGAAAATTAAAAATAGAGCTACCATGTGACCCAGCAATCCTGTTTCTGGGTATACATCCAAAGGAAATAAAAACAGGATATGAAAAAGTTATCTGCACTCCCATGTCCATTACAGCATTATTCTCAATAGCCAAGATATGGAAAAATCTGTGTGCATCAATAGATGAATGGATAAAGAAGATCTACAGTGATTCTATATTTTAGTTGAAAGTGATGCTACCACTTTGGGGGACTACTTGGCAGTATCTGCTACAGAGGAACATACACGTATCTTCCGACAATTCCACTCCTTGGTATTTACCCAACAGAATAGCACAAACTGAAAGTAGTTTCTCTTCCTACAGGCAGTGCTACCAAGTTCCATTGCTAAGTGAGCTACCACTTCTCCATTTGATTTTCATTTTCTGCAATTTTGTTGACATGTTGACCTTTCTCACGTGATGTATTTTCTTCTCCTTTACTTTGCCCTTGTTAGTGTAAACCTTCTATATTCTCTTACTCATTTTGGTGAAGTTTCCTGAGGAAATGGAGTTAAATCTATATGTTCAATCAACTATGTTTAACGAATTTTACACTTTACTAAATTTCTAATCATATAATTGGAGTGAGTATATTTAATTGAGAATAAGAAAATTACAAACAAATTATTTATGATATATATGAAATGATTTTTTAATTTTCTGTTGTCATGTACTTATGATAAAAGTAGCAAGAATGCTAGAAAAATAAATACAGGGCTTCCCTGGTGGGGCAGTGGTTAAAAATCCGCCTGCCAATGCAGGGGACACGGGTTTGAGCCCTGGTCTGGGAAGATCCCACATGCCGCGGAGCAACTAAGCCCATGCACCCCAACTACTGAGCCTGCGCTCTAGAGCCCGTGAGTCACAACTACTGAAGCCCGCATGCCACAACTACTGAAGCCCGCAGGCCTAGATCCCATGCTCCGCAACAAAAGAAGCCACCGCAGTGAGAAGCCTGCGCACCGCAGAGAAGAGTAGCCCCCGCTCGCTGCAACTAGAAGAAACCTGCACGCAGGAAAGAAGACACAACGCAGCCAAAAATAATAAATAAATAAAATAAATAAATTTAAATAAAAAGAAAAATAAATACAGTGTAATTTGGTAGTGGGGATCTATAAAATGTAAAATATATAAATATTTTCATCAAATTACATAATAAATAATCTAAGTTAAAACACAGTTTTCTATTTCAAAAAATACATTTATGATTTGAGGAACTTTAAGTGGTTGCCTAAGATAATGATAAAAGATGGGTTATACATTAAAAAGTACAAAGTAGTTTATATAGAAAAGCATGTATTAAAGGTACATACATGAGTATAGTTATTGAAATACCACAAATATTAATGCAGTACATACCTTGCCATATAATTTCCCTTATCGATGTTTGAAATTTCATTGTCCTCAGAAAATTAAAGTCTCTGGGTATTGACTGGAATACAGTTGGAAAGTATTTTTACACACACACACACACACACACACAGATTTATGTCTGCTAAAACAAAATCAAAAAATGTGTGACCTGTTCTACACGTACTTTATTTTAAAAATTGAATTGTTAGGCTATATACTGCTAGCAATGTTTTTTTAGGTTTATCTTTATTATCAGAGAACTTTAAGACAAAGGACCATGATAAATGCCAGTTGGTATATCATGCTGTGCAGTTCTCATCAGCTGATGAAATACTGAACTGTGTCATGTCTGACAGGAACTGATATTAATATAATTGACTGCTTTTCCCTCATAGATGCTCAATAGTCTGTAAGTTTAGATAAACCTGAATGACTTATCAGTAAAATATGTGATGTGCATCATTTCTCAAAACATTAGAACTCAGGAAATTTAATAAACTGGGATAGGCAGTATCATTACTGTTTTCCTAGATATTGTTCTACAGTTATAGAAATTAAAATTTGCTGTCATGTAAGTAGAGAAGGCAGGGAAGATTGGAGAATTGAAAAATAAAAAGGAAAAAACCCTAAAACTTAAGGGTAAATAAGCATAAATATATTCTTTTTTCAGAATAACCTATTAATAACTTACCAAAGGAAAATCTCAAGGCCAAATACAAGTTTATTAATAATAAACTGTGGATTGTGTTTCAAAATATTCAACCTAATTTTCCTTGCAGGAGAGCTACTATGAAGTCCTCATGAAGGTAATGTATATAAAAGTGTCCTGTTATGAATTCTAATTTCTTACTTCCACCAGAGAAATGTTTAAAGTAGACTTTCTCTTGAATAAGCAAATTAAAAAAAAAAAACAGACCTACCTACAAAAATATACTGTAGGTTACATGACTTTCACCCTAAAGAATCAGAGGAAAGGGCTCCGGAAAGTATGGAATACCACATCCTCTTTCACCTGTTTATCTGTTAACTCTGGGCACAATACCCCCTATTTGAGGACTCTGAAAAGTAAGTAGAAGCAGGCATACTGGAAAATACCAAAATTTGTAGTACTACCGAGCTGGCAATGAATTTGCCATCCTTCCCTCCCTCCCTCTTCCCTCTTTTCCCCAGTGCTTTGGCTGGAGCCTGGACGGAATGGACTGGAAACCTGGAAATGGCCACCAGCTCACTTTAGCTCCGGAAGTGGGAAATGGAATTCCTAATGCTCAGGAGAGAATGTGGAAATCCCTTCCCTCTTTGTTTGTTTCTTTCTTTCTTTCTCTCTCTCTCTCTCTCTCTTTTTTTCTCCTGTTCTCTCATGCCCAACCCTCAAGTAATCATGCGGTAGACTGGTGGTGGTGGTCAGTAATGGGAGCCCACAGGAGCCAAAACTCTCAAGAAGGAAAACACTTCCTCTTCCTTCACTGAAGCTGTGGTTCTGAGAGGGTAGAGTCCCATTGTATTTCTTTATCTCTCTGTCCTCCTCTCACTTGGTCCTGGATGTAGATCCAGTTGCAGAAGTGCACAGCAGAGTGGAACAAATAAAGCCCCAGCTGGCTTTCTAGACAAAGGACCTTAAAGAAGAGTCATAGAGATTCGGAAAGTATTGGGAAGAACATGGAGAGACAGGAGCTCAGGAAAGCAATTCCACACACTTGTTTATAAACTCCTGGGCTTGCTCCCAAACTGCACATCCTTGGAACTGATTCTATTTAACATATCAAAGACTTTGAGAACTGAACCAAAAGACTACCACCCAGGTCTCAGACAGGCAGTTTTCAATTTTTGGTTAGGTAAAAGAGAGGACACCAACCTAGAAGGTATATACTGTTTTTTGTTTGTTTGTTTTCTTACTATGTGACACAAAAACTCATAAACAGGGATATATACTGGCAAACCCAGGTCAGTTGCCATTAACAAGCATAAAGTGGATCTATTAGATCTTAGTTTTACCTTCCACTATTTTTTCTCATTCACAGATTCATGATTTATACGTTAAAGATAATTTTTAAAAAGTGCTTTTATTTGAGAGATGGACAAGTGTCAACAACAGAGCATTACTTGGAATATAATGTCAGAAATACTTTAGGAGTCTGAGACTGGTGACATGCAAAATTAAAATTCTAAAGGTGTCTTTAATGTGAGAGTAAGGTCAGTGTTTTTATTCTGAGGTTAAGATAGGGTATGGAGACCAAAGGTTTATATTAGCAGTTTTTAGGATTATACACCTTTTTCATTTTTATTACCAGTTTGAATACAATCTGGTAATAATAATGGCACAACATAAAAAGCTAACCATATTTTTTTCTAAAAATACAGATCACTTTTTAACTGTTCTATCATTCATTTCCTAATGCTATTTTTATTAACTTTGGTGCTCCTAGGTATATTTTAGTCAACTAAACTTAAGCCTGCATTAATACTACTTCCTTCCTATTTAATACTTCCTTCCTATTTAACAGTCCTTTTAAAAAGTGTGCTTGTTGAGTCTATCATATTTTCAGGTACTTTGAAATGAGATGCTATTTAACTTTTTAGTTCCTCATCAGAGATTCTTATTCCTATTTCACTATTTTTTCTAGACATCCAGTAATGACAGTTTCCAACTTTGTTTTTCATTATTCCTTTTTTGCATATTCCTTAAGTCTGAGTAAATTTACTTTTCCGAATAAGTAAAACCATTGCCAAAGAGAAAACACCCCTTGATTCACTGTACTATGTATTAGTAATAACACCTACAGCAAAACCATTTATAACTACTGAGCATTCGGAATGAGTCAGATGTTGTGCAAAGCACTTTCTCTACAGTTTTTTAGTTATTCTTACAAAAATTAGCTACGAAGGATATGGCCTTTGGAACTAGATTACACGGCTTTGAGTTCTGCTTCTGTATTTTACTAACCCTGTCACTTCAGGCAACTTATTTTTCTGTGCATCATTTTTCTCATCTGTGAAATGGGGCACCTAACTGAGAGCTTGTTGTGAGGATTTAATTAATTAATACATGTAAAGTGATCAGAAGCGTGCCTAGCATATTATTATGAAGATGAGGAAACTGAAGTTAAGTGATATAAAGTAAGTTTCTATGACAGATTGTGATTTCCAAAAATGGCTCCAACAGTATTCCCCACCCTACACTGGCTTCTGACTATGTCTCAGAGATACTCTTTCCCACAGAGAGCTCAGGTTTATGTTCCCTCCTCTTAATCTGGGTGTGTTTGTAATTATAGTGAGTTCCTTTGGAATGGTTACTTTTAGAAGCTAGTCACCAGGCCAAGGGGAAGGTCAAGCAGCCATGAAGAGGCCCAGGTGGAGAACTTGGGCCTTTGGTGCCATGGCTGTGGCTGAGCTCCCAGCTGACAGCCATCACCACCCTGTCAGCCAGGTGAGTGAGCTACCTGGACCTAGTGAAGCTGCCCCCAAGTTTGGGGGGCACTTTCTTATGTAGACCTGAGAACCTGGAACACTTGCTGAAGGTCATATGGTAGAAGAGCCAAAAATTAAGGCCTAGCTCCATTCCTATCCATAATCTGAGTTCTCATCATAGAGTAAGTTAGGTACCCATTGTATTTGGAACAGCATGCCTACTTTGTTATCTAGAGCAGTGAAGGAATGAACCACAACTTTTAAAGGACAATTGGTGATGGTATTTGGATTATAAATAACTGTTGTAATGAAAAATACTCTTTTGTGGGATTTAATTGACAGAGATAGCTTTAACTGATGGTTTCTTGTTCTCTTAGAAACTTCTTTTGTGTAAGAAGCAAAATAAATATAATTTTATTCAGACCGTTAGAAATAAAAATGTATTCCACAACATTTACTTCATAAAAAATGCTTTATGTATATATATCCCCTCATTTTATGGAAAAAGTAAGCAAGACATTTTATCTTCCAATGTAGAATTAAAGAATAGACTCATCATAAAAGAGGAAATAAAACTGGAAATAAAAGAGGAGAAGTTACAATAGACACTACAGAAATACAAAAAATTATGAGACTACTACGGGCAACTATATGCCAATAAAATGAACAACCTATAAGAAAATCACAAATTCTTAGAAAGGTAAAACCTTCCAAGACTGAGCCAGGAAGAAACAGAAAGTATGAATAGATGAATCACAAGTACTGAATTGAAAGTGTGATTAAAAATCTTCCAACAAACAAAAGTCCAGGACCAGATGGCTTCACAGGTGAATTCTATCAAACATTTAGAGAAGAGCTAACACCTATCCTTCTCAAACTCTTCCAAAAAATTGTGGAGGAAGGAATACTCCCAAACTCATTCTATGAGGCCACCATCACCCTGATACCAAAACCAGACAAAGACACTACAAAAAAAGAAAATTACAGACCAATATCACTGATGAATATAGATGCAAAAATCCTCAACAAAATACTAGCAAACAGAGACCAACAACACATTAAAAGGATCATACACCACAATCAAGTGGGATTTATCCCAGGGATGCAAGGATTCTTCAATATATGCAAATTAATCAATGTGATACACCATGTTAACAAATTGAAGAATAAAAACCATATGATCGTCTCAATAGATGCAGAAAAAGCTTTTGACAAAATTCAACACCCATTTATGATAAAAACTCTCCAGAAAGTGGGCATAGAGGGAACCTACCTCAACATAATAAAGGCCATATATGACAAACCCACAGCAAACATCATTCTCAATGGTGAAAAACTGAAAGCATTTCCTCTAAGATCAGGAACGAGACAAGGATGTCCACTCTCACCACTATTATTCAACATAGTTCTGGAAGTCCTAGCCACGGCAATCAGAGAAGAAAAAGAAATAAAAGGAATACGAATTGGAAAAGAAGAAGTAAAACTGTCACTGTTTGCAGATGACATGATACTATACATAGATAATCCTAAAACTGCCACCAGAAAACTGCTAGAGCTAATTAATGAATTTGGTAAAGTTGCAGGATACAAAATTAATGCACAGAAGTCTCTTGCATTCCTATACACTAATGATGAAAAATCTGAAAGAGAAATTATGGAAACACTCCCATTTACCATTGCAACAAAAAGAATAAAATACCTAGGAATAAACTTACCTAGGGAGACAAAAGACCTGTATGCAGAAAACGATAAGACACTGATGAAAGAAATTAAAGATGATACCAGCAGATGGAGAGATATACCATGTTCTTGGATTGGAAGAATCAACATTGTGAAAATGACTATACTACCCAAAGCAATCTACAGATTCAATGCAATCCCTATCAAATTACCAATGGCACTTTTTACATAACTAGAACAAATCATCTTAAAATTTGTATGGAGACACAAAAGACCCCGAATAGCCAAAGCAGTCTTGAGGGAAATAAACGGAGCTGGAGGAATCAGACTCCCTGACTTCAGACTATATTACAAAGCTACAGTAATCAAGACAATATGGTACTGGCACAAAAACAGAAACATAGATCAATGGAACAAGATAGACAGCCCAGAGATAAACCCACGCACCTATTGTCAACTAATCTATGACAAAGGAGGCAAAGATATACAATGGAGAAAAGACAGTCTCTTCAGTAAGTGGTGCTGGGAAAACTGGACAGCTACATGTAAAAGAATGAAATTAGAATACTCCCTAACACCACACACAAAAATAAACTCAAAATGGATTAGAGACCTAAATGTAAGACTGAACACTATAAAACTCTTAGAGGAAAACATAGGAAGAACACTCTTTGACATAAGTCACAGCAAGATCTTTTTTGATCCACCTCCTAGAGTAATGGAAATAAAAACAAAAATAAACAAATGGGACCTAATGAAACTTCAAAGCTTTTGCACAGCAAAGGAAACCATAAACAAGACGAAAAGACAACCCTCAGAATGGGAGAAAATATTTGCAATCGAATCAACGGACAAAGGATTAATCTCCAAAATATATAAACAGCTCATTCAGCTCATTATTAAAGAAACAAACACCCCAATCCAAAAATGGGCAGAAGACCTAAATAGACATTTCTCCAAAGAAGACATACAGATGGCCACAAAGCACATGAAAAGATGCTCAACATCACTAATTATTAGAGAAATGCAAATCAAAACTACAATGAGGTATCACCTCACACCAGTTAGAATGGGCATCATCAGAAAATCTACAAACAACAAATGCTGGAGAGGGTGTGGAGAAAAGGGGACCCTCTTGCACTGTTGGTGGTAATGTAAATTGATACAGCCACTATGGAGAACAATATGGAGGTTCCTTAAAAAAGTAAAAATAGAATTACCATATGACCCAGCAATCCCACTACTGGGCATATACCCAGAGAAAAGCATAATTCAAAAAGACACATGCACCCAAATGTTCATTGCAGCACTATTTACAATAGCCAGGTCATGGAAGCAGCCTAAATGCCCATCGACAGACGAATGGATAAAGAAGTGGTGGTACATATATACAATGGAATATTACTCAGCCATAAAAAGGAACGAAACTGAGTAATTTGTTGAGACGTGGATGGATCTAGAGACTGTCATACAGAGTGAAGTAAGTCAGAAAGAGAAAAACAAATATCGTATATTAACGCATGTATGTGGAACCTAGAAAAATGGTACAAATGAACCGGGTTGCAGGGCAGAAGTTGAGACACAGATATAGAGAACAAAGGTATGGACACTAAGGGGGGAAAACTGCGGTGGGGTGGGGATGATGGTGTGCTGAATTGGGCGATTGGGAATGACATGTATAAAGTGATGTGTATAAAACTGATGACTGATTAAAAAAAAAAAAAAATGGCTTGTGTGCATGATTTCAACATTTTGACCAAACTCACTCATCACTGCTCAAAGTCTCATATGCTCTGACACCTCAGTAAAGTTTGACAACCATATCTTCTGCTGGCTTAGCAACAAACTTACAATGCATTCTTTAATCTGACAATTGTGAATGTCCTGCTGTCATGTATTTGTGGTATTTTTGTAGCTGAATAGTGCAAAAAACTAATGGAAAAATTATTAAACTATACACTATAAAATTTTTACTAACAAGAACACACATTTTCTTTTTATAGAGTTACTAAGGATATGGATATAATTGATAATTGATACATAATCACAATTTATTGTCCACTACAAATTGGTGTTTTGCAAACATTATTATATTTAACTCTTACAAAAATTCAGTGATGTAGATATTAATATTTTCATTGGACAAATGAAGAGACAAAAGTTCTAACAATTGCTCCAGGTCACAGAGATGATAGATGAGCAAGCGAGGATTTGAAGACAGGTTTCTGATTCTTTAGCCCATACTTTGTTTGGGACAATACCTATCGTTATATGAATATAAATGTATATACACAAACATGCACATACAAATATATATTATATATACATATTTTTTATTCCCAGCAATACTTATGCATATTTTTCTCCTCCTCTGTAAACTACCATTGAAATTGTCATCTGAATCCCGCATTTTGACACTTGTTATTTCTAATCTGATATAAAGAGGTATGTCTTTTCAACTACATTGTAAATTACTTAGAAGTAAGGTTTCTGTATATGGCATTGCACTGAGACAATACTATAGACAGAGCAGAGGATCAAACATAAGTTGTATGGATTATATATATACATACTTAATATACTTATTAGTTGAAATTATGTGTGAATTTACAGAATAAAGCTTAGCAAAGCAGATCTTCAAAATATTTATCATCTGTTATTTTAAAAATTCTAAAGATAGAATACTATAACATGACATTAAATTTCTAAACTTTTTCATTGAATCTACTACACCTTAAGTAAGAATTCAGATAATTAATCACTTCCTATTTTCCATACAAACTTGATTATTTACATCATTGGCTGAATTGTGAATGGATATTTCCAATGTATTTTCACCATATGTAGTCCTCCATTTTACAATTAAACTGTAGCGCCTGAATTTCATAATGATATTTTGAATTTTACTTTGTAATCAATATTGCAATTAATGTTTGTAAAGTTTTTAATCAAAGTATAGTTCACTTAAAACATATTAGTTTCAGGTTTACAACACGGTGATTAGATATTTTTATAGATTATACTCCATATAAAGCTAAATATTGGCCATATTGACTGTACTGTACATTACATCATTGTATTTTATTTATTTTATACCTAGAATTTTGTACCTCTTAATCCCCTTCCCTTACTTTTCCTGTTCTCCCTTTCCTCCCCCAACTGGTAACCACTAGTTTGTTCTCTGTATCTGTAAGTGTGTTTCTGTTTTGTTATATTCATTCACTGGTTTTATTTTTTAGATTCCACATATAAGTGAAAACATACAATATTTGTCTTTCAATCTCTGACTTCTCTCACTAAGCATTAATACTTTCAAGGTCCATACATGTTGTTGCAAATGGCAAAATTTCATTCTTTTTAATGGCTGAGTAATATTCCAGTATATATCGACCACATCTTCTTTATCCACTCACCTATGGATGGGCACTTAGGTTGCTTCCATATCTTGGCAATCATAAATAATGCTGCTATGAATACTGGGGTACATATATCATTTCAAATTAACGTTTATATTTTCTTCAGATATATACCCAGGACTAGAATTGCTGGACCATATGGTAGTACTATTTTTAATTTCTGAGGAATTCCATAGTGTCAATGCCAATTTACATTTCCACAAACAATGTACAAGGGTTTGCTGTTCTCCACACCCTTGCCAACACTTGTTATTTCTTGTCTTTTTGACAATAGCCATTCTCACAGGTGAAAGTTGATATCTTATTGTGATTTGATTTGCATTTCCCTAATGATTAATGATGTTGAGCATCTCTTCATGTGCCTGTTGGCCATCTGTATGCCTTCTTTGGAAAAATGTCTATTTAGGTCCTCTGCCTATTTTTCAACTGGGTTTTTGAGTAGTATGCATTCTTTATATATTTTGTATATTAACCCCTTAACAGACATATTTGCAAATATCTTCTCTCATTCAGTATGTTGTCTTTTTATTTTGTTGATGGTTTCCTTCATTTTACAAAAGCTTCTTAGTTTTAATAGCAGAATAGCTGACGCAGAAGCATGGATAAGTGACCTGGAAGATAAAATACTGGAAATAACTACTGCAGGGCAGAATAAAGAAAAAAGAATGAAAAGAACTGAGGACAGTCTCAGAGACCTCTAGGACAACATTAAACACACCAACATTCGAATTATAGGGGTTCCAGAGGAAGAAGAGGAAAAAGAAAGGGACTGAGAAAATATTTGAAGAGATTATAGTTGAAAACTTCCCTAATATGGGAAACGAAATAGTTAATCAAGTCCTGGAAGCACAGAGAGTCCCATACAGGATAAATCCAAAGAGAAACACACCAAGACACATATTAATCAAACTATCAAAAATTAAATACAAAGAAAAAATATTAAAAGCAGCGAGGGAAAGACAACAAATAACATACAAGGGAATCCCCATAAGGCTAACAGCTGATCTTTCAGCAGAAACTCTGCATGCCAGAAGGGAGTGGCAGGACATATTTAAAGTGATGAAAGGGAAGAACCTACAACCAAGATTACTCTACCCAGCAAGGATCTCATTAAGGTTTGACAGAGAAATAAAAACCTTTACAGACAAGCAAAAGCTAAGAAAATTCAGCACCACCAAACCAGCTTTATAACAAATGCTAAAGGAACTTCTCTAGGCAAGAAACACAAGAGAAGGAAAAGACCTACAAAAACAAACCCGAAACAATTAAGAAAATGGTAATAGGAACATACATATTGATAATTACCATAAATGTAAATGGAATAAATGCTCCAACCAAAAGACATAGACTGGCTGAATGGATACAAAAACAAGACCCATATATATGCTGTCTACAAGAGACCCACTTCAGACCTAGGGACACATACAGACTGAAAGTGAGGGGATGGAAAAAGATATTCCATGCAAATGGAAATCAAAAGAAAGCTGGAGTAGCAATTCTCATATCAGACAAAATAGACTTTAAAACAAAGACTATTATAAGAGACAAAGAAGGACACTACATAATGATCAAGAGATCAATCCAAGAAGAAGATATAACAATTGTAAATATTTATGCACCCAACATAGGAACACCTCAATACATAAGGCAAATACTAACAGCCATAAAAGGGGAAATCGACAGTAACACAATCATAGTAGGGGACTTTAACACCCCACTTTCACCAAAGGACAGATCATCCAAAATGAAAATAAATAAGGAAACACAAGCTTTAAATGAAACATTAAAAAAGATGGACTTAATTGATATTTGTAGGACATTCCATCCAAAAACAACAGAATACACTTTCTTCTCAACTGCTCATGGAACATTCTCCAGGATAGATCATATCTTGGGTCACAAATAAAGCCTTGGTAAATTTAAGAAAATTTAAGAAAAGTCATATCAAGTATCTTTTCTGACCACAACACTATGAGAATAGATATCAATTACAGGAAAAAAATCTGTAAAAAATACAAACACATGGAGGCTAAGCAATACACTACTTAATAACCAAGAGATCACTGAAGAAATCAAAGAGGAAATCAAAAAATACCTAGAAACAAATGACAATGAAAACACGATGACCCAAAACCTATGGGATGCAGCAAAAGCAGTTCCAAGAGGGAAGTTTATAGCAATACAATCCTACCATTTGCAGATGACATGATACTATACATAGAGAATCCTAAAGATGTTACCAGAAATCTACTAGAGCTAATCAATGAATTTGGTAAAGTAGCAGGATACAAAATTAATGCACAGAAATCTCTTGCACTCCTATACACTAATGATGAAAAATCTGAAAGTGAAATTAAGAAAACACTCCCATTTACCATTGCAACAAAAAGAATAAAATACCTAGGAATAAAGCTACCTAAGGAGACAAAAGACCTGTATGCAGAAAACTATAAGACACTGATGAAAGAAATCAAACATGATACAAACAGATGGAGAGATATACCATGTTCTTGGATTGGAAGAATCGACATTGTGAAAATGATTATACTACCCAAAGCAATCTACAGATTCAATGCAATCCCTATCAAACTACCACTGGCATTTTTCACAGAACTAGAACAAAAAATTTCACAATTTGTATGGAAACACAGAAGACCCCAAATAGCCAAAGCAATCTTGAGAAAGAAAAATGGAGTTGGAGGAATCAGGATCCCTGAATTCAGACCATACTACAAAGCTACAGTAATCAAGACAGTATGGTACTGGCACAAAAAGAGAAATATAGATCAATGGAACAGGATAGGAAGCCCAGAGATAAACCCACGCACATATGGTCAACTTATCTTTGATAAAGGAGGCAAGAATATACAATGGAGAAAAGACAGCCTCTTCAATAAGTGGTGCTGGGAAAACTGGACAGCTACATGTAAAAGAATGAAATTAGAACACTCCCTAACACCATACACAAAAATAAACTCAAAATGGATTAAAGACCTAAATGTAAAGCCAGACACTATCAAACTCTTAGAGGGAAACAAAGGCAGAACACTCTATGACATAAATCAGAGCAATATCCTTTTTGACCCACCTCCTAAAGAAATGGCAATAAAAACAAAAATAAACAAATAGGACCTAATGAAACTTAAAAGCTTTTGCACAGCAAAGGAAACCATAAACAAGACCAAAAGACAACCCTCAGAATGGGAGAAAATAGTTGCAAATGAAGCAACTGACAAAGGATTAATCGCAAAAATTTACAAGCAGCTCATGCAGCTCAATATCAAAAAACCAAACAACCCAATCCAAAAATGGGCAGAAGACCTAAATAGGCATTTCTCCAAAGAAGATATACAGATTGCCAACACATGAAAGAATGCTCAACATCATTAATCATTAGAGAAATGCAAATCAAAACTACAATGAGATATCTTCTCACACCAATCAGAATGGCCATCATCAAAAAATCTACAAACAATAAATGTTGGACAGGGTGTGGAAAAAAGAAAACCCTCTTGCACTGTTGGTAGGAATGTAAATTGATACAGCCACTATGGAGAACAGTATGGAGGTTCCTTAAAAAACTAAAAATAGAACTACCATACGACCCAGCAATCCCACTACTGGGCATATACCCCGAGAAAACCATAATTCAAAAAGAGTCATGTACCACAATGTTCATTGCAGCTCTATTTACAATAGCCAGGACATGGAAGCAACCTATGTGTCCATTGACAGATGAATGGATAAAGAAGATGTGGCACATATATACAATGGAATATTACTCAGCCATAAAAAGAAATGAAATGGAGGTATTTGTAGTGAGGTGGATGGAGTTAGAGTCTGTCATGCAGAGTGAAGTAAGTCAGAAAGCGAAAAACAAATACTGTATGCTAACACATATATATGGAATCTTAAAAAAAAAAAAAAAAAGGTCATGAAGAACCTAGGGGCAAGACGGGAATAAAGACGCAGACCTACTAGAGAATGGACTTGAGGACATGGGGAGGGGGAAGGGTAAGCTGGGGCAAAGTGAGAGAGTGGCATGGACATATATACACTACCACATGTAAAATAGATAGCTAGTAGGAAGCAGCCACATAGCACAGAGAGATCAGCTCGGTGCTTTGTGATCACCTAGAGAGGTGGGATAGGGAGAGTGGGAGGGAGGGAGATGCAAGAAGGAAGAGATATAGGGATATATGTGTATGTATAGCTGATTCACTTTGTTATAAAGCAGCAACTAAAACACCATTGTAAAGCAATTATACTCCAATAAAGATGATAAAGGAAAAAAAAAAGCTTCCTAGTTTGATTAGGTCCCTTTGTTTATTTTTGCTTTTGTTTCTTTTGCCTGAGAAGACAGATCCAAAAAAAAAAAAATATTGCTTAGACCAATGCCAAAGAGCATACTGCATGTGTTTTCTTTTAGGAGTTTTATGGCTTCAGTATCACATTCAGGTCTTTAATCCATTTTGAGTTTAATTTTGTATATGGTGTGAGAAAATGTTCTAATTTCATTCTTATACATGTAGCTATTCAGTTTTCCCAACATCACGTATTGAAAAGACTGTCTTTTCCCCCATTGTATATACTTGCCTCCATTGTCATAGATTAAATGACTATAGGTGCATGGGTTTATTTCCGGGCTCTCTATTCTGTTCCGTTGAGCTATGGGTCTGTTTCTCTGGTAGTACCATGCTGTTTTGACTACTGTAGCTTTGTCAGACAGTCTGAAATCTGGGTGGGTAATACCTCCAGTTTTGTTCTTTTTTTCTCCAGACTGCTTTGGCTACTTGGAGTCTTTTGTAGTTCCGTACAAACTTTAGCATTCTTTGTTCTAGCGCTCTGAAAAATGTCATGAGTACTTTGATAAGCATTACATTAAATCTCTAGATTGCTTTGGGTGATATGGATATTTCAAGAATATTAATTTTTCCAATCCACGAACATGGCATATCTTACCATTTACTTGTATGGTCTTCAGTTTTCTTCATCAATGTCTTCTAGTTTTCAGAGTAAAGGTCTTTCACTTCCTTGGTTAAATTTATTCCTAGGTATTTTATTCTTTTTGATGAGTTTTCCAGGAACTTGGAGTCCTCTGTGTCTAGTTCAGCCTGAGCTGGTTAAGACTGGTTAGGACCACCAACCCTTCAACTGGGCATGCACGAGTATTCTTTTGAATATGCAGAGGCCTGTGGCTTAGCTATGCCTGCGCAGAATAGTGATTATCACACTTTTTTTCAAACACCTTTCCCCACACTCCCCATGCCTCAGACTTCCTAGCTTCTTTATTTTTTTTTTTAAGATTTTTTTTTTAATGTGGACCTTTTTTTTTTTAAGTCTTTATTGAATTTGTTACAATATTGCTTCTGTCTATGTTTTGGTGTTTTGGTTTTTTGGTCGCGAGGCATGTGGGATCTTAGCTCCTGACCAGGGATCGAACCCACACCCCCTGTTGTGGAAGGCAAAGTCCCAACCACTGGACCACCAGGGAAGTTCCGCTTCTTTATTCTTTATCCCATATAAACTGAGCCCCTTCCCTTTAGGAAGGTGGATTTGAGACCAGTTCTCCCGTCTCCTCACTTGGCTGCCTTGTGAACAAACACTCTTTTTGGGGCAAACCTCATTGTCCCAGCATTTTGGCTTGCTGTGCACTAGTCAAAACGAACCTGGTTTGGTAATAGTTGCTCTATATATAGTTGTAGTTTTGATGTTTGTGGGGGGAGGTGAGCTCAGGTTCTTCCCACTCTGTGATCTTGATCTCTGCCTCTATTTCCATGTTTGTATGTTGAATAACAACTAATGATGTACTAAACAGTAGTTTATTTATCACCTTTCTATTAATAGTTTAAAATAACTTACCAAAACCTTGGTTTACATTTCATTGAAATGTTCTGTACATACTGAATTGAATTACAATGAAACAGCATCTTCTGTCTAGTACAAGTGGAGTACCTATATTGATCCAGCATGGTTTGGATATGACAGATGCTTATGGATCACAGCAGCACATTCAAGGGTGAAATGTTGTATGCAGCAACAGCAGACACTCAAGATTCACAACGTCCAATGCAGTGCTTGCAACAGCTCTATATGGCTGTGTTATCAGCAGAAACTAGGATGTGCAGGTTTTACAGATGTGATGTGTCTGATCAGAATATGGCCTCTTGACTTGGCTCATATCCAGTTCCACACATGTAGAACCATTCCATATATTAATGCTGTTGGCCAGAGCCTGAATTTCCCAATGACTATTTACACCCAGGCAGATCATCTGTAAACTGGTGCGTGGATTATCCAATTTTCATGACAAGCAGGAGTTCTTCTGTAAAACCAGTTATAGCATTTCATGAACCCGTAATAAGTGTTTCTATTGGAAAACCAGGAACCACACAGGCAATTTTCTATTACAGAGCTATAAATCCCAGTAATCAGAAGCTGTGTACCTACAAAATTTTGTGTAGTAGATTTGTATACATCTTTTTGTGTAAATCTTTTGTATATGTATGTATAAATATTTTAAACACAGTGCAACAATTCTTAGCAGACCTTCCTTTATGCAACTCCAAACTCTAATTAATCTACTTTATACATTTGCATATCAGATTTCCTTAAACTGGGACATTCTCTAGATACTAAGGTCAAAGGAGCTATTGTTGATTGCATTATCAACATACACCAATTTGTTTGTCTCTCCTCTCTGTTCCAAGTGCATATTGCACATGCCTCCATTATAGCAGGTATTTGATTGTTTTGCAGTGGTTTGATGATTCTATGACCAATTCAAAAGTGTGTGAGTACTTGTGAGAAGAAAATATATCTGTTAAAATTCTCATCCTCTAATACAGTGCTTAGTACATATTAGGTGCTCAATAAATATTTGTTAAATAAACAACTGATTAAATCAGTGGCATTTGATATTCTTTGACTTATAAAACCAAAATTTTAATATTCAGTTAATATTACTAAATTATAAGTATTCTGATACAGCTTCTTTAAAGCGGCAGGAACACTTGCAAAAGATACCTGATATTAACATAATACTTTATTACATCCGTTTTCAAAGAAATAGCATATTTAGCACTATTTAGAAAATTAATCCTATATTTTAATATGTGCTTTTATTTTGAAGCCTGCGATATTCAGCTTCCATGTTTGACTGAACATTTTAATTTGAATGTATATGTAATTTTCCTTTTTTGCACCTTTACAAACAGGAGAATTAATATAAAAATAACAGTGCTATTGCAAAAACCATTTAGCTGATACTGCATTTTCAAGTACAATCACCTTTGATTATTCTCAAGTGGAGCAACTCTGGTAAGTGTATAACTGACTACAGTTACTACTCACTTAGCATATAATAGAAAAGTCGGGGGTACAGGTTGTATAAGACCCAGTCCCTGAAGAGGTTATGAGTATACACTTCAAGTTATATGATAATATTAGACACTATGTGATTAAATACATCATGAATGGTACAGATAATAAATGCCTCGAGTTTCAAGAAGAAACACATTAATGTCAAGTGGAGTAGCTAAAATTGGCCTAGAGATGCAGCATTTTAACTGGACTTTTTCTATGGAAAGGTAGAATAAGATGAAGAATGAAAGAAAAAAGATCTGGAAATGAAAATGAGTATCACAAGTTCCTAAATATGGAGAGGAAGCCAAATTGGATAAAATGAAGAATTGACAGTGGAAAGAAGAGAGATATAAAGTAGTTAATGGGGAATGGTTATCAAAAGTCTTACATGACAGTTTAAAGAAGTTTATATTAACACTAAAGGACACAGAAGTATTTGAACAAAGGAACACAAGTTTATTTAAACTGGAGTCTTCTGACAGTGCACCAAATGTATTAAAGAGATGTGAGACAAGAAGTGAGAGGACCAGGTGGGAGACTAAGAAATATTTAACAACTAAACATGGGTGGTAGCAGTGAAAAGAGGAAAGCGTGACATTGTGAAGAGAAATGATTTAAAAAATAGTGTGGACAAAGAACAAGGTAGAGATTAAGTACAGTTTAAACATATTTATTAAATATATTTAATACACTTAATGATGTTGACTATCATTGTGGATAAAATTTGGGGCTTTTGCCATAGAAATCTTATATTCAAATCCTATTGCTTGAAATATATTGCCTTAGGTAAGTTATTTAACCATTGTAAGTCTGAATTTACTCATCTGTAAAATGGAGATGAGAACAGACCTAACTGTTGGGATGATGTGCCATATAATTTATATAATGTGTTTAGTTGTTTCCTACCTCATTATAAGCAATGGATAAAGACTAGATCCATAAGTTTTAAGGTCAGTCATTCCACAAAAATTTACAATGCCCAAGAAAGAAACTCTCCTATTCCCAAAATAGTCAGGAAATCAGCTGTAATGGTTAAACCAAATATCCCAGTCATGTATATCATAAATGAATTGCCATTTTCCAACAAATAGAATTAAAAATGCATAGTATAATACTATAATTACACTTAATAAAATATATTTTTACATATCAAAAGCACTTGAGAATTTAACAAACATGTTTAAGTTTTGCAATGTCTGACTGTATCCAACTATTTATACTCAGTATTTTTAAACTTTTATGTTCCCTCATAATAAAGCAAAACAAATGAAACAAAATTAAAAAAAAAAAGAGAAAGAAGTCTTTACACGTTTTCTAACTCAGTGGAATAAAAGTTGTTGCTTGAGACAAGTGAATTTAATTTTGTTGTAACATTATTTATTGATTGATGTAAGTGCAAGATTTATAACAGAATTATATTACATGTCATTGCCCAATTTTTATGTGTACTTTTAAGAAAAATTTAAGCCTGTTAGATAGATCTTTAACATATCCACCAAACATTTCTCCCCTTCTCTTCCTATCCTGTAGGAAGATCGTATCTTCCAATCAATTCACCTTAAAGATCAGTAGGGAAAATCTTCCTCTTGCAAGTGAATCCTCTTGAATCGTATTCCAGACTGGATTACCTCAACAAACATAAGACTGTTTACTCAGTTCATTCAATCAACTCTGCTGAGCGCACAAAAAGTCTTTGCTTTATAAATGGTTTTTATTTCTTCACAGTTCCTTCCTATGGGATTTGAGTGTCTTTTCTTTTTCTCATGATGATGGAGAATACTTTATCATAGGAATCCAGGAGTTATTTCTCTATGTTAAATTCTCAAAGAAAGAATAAAGGTCTTCCTTTACCATCCTAGGATATAATGCAGCATTTATGGGCAGAGATCCTAGTGTCAGATACCCTGGATTCAAATCTTGATCCATCCACTTATTAACTTTGTGACCTCAGAAATGTTAGTTAATTTCTCTGTATCTCATTTTCTCATCTATGAAATAGTTGTAAAAACAGCACTTAGCTTGTAGAGGAATCTTGAGAATTAATTGAGTTACTATTTCTAAAGCACTTAGTATCTGGCCCATGGTAGGTGCTATGTAATGATTCCCTTAAACATGATATTATCTAAAATAAATAAAGTCAACTTTTCTTGGGAAAAAAAACCATGATATTATCTAACTAAGTGATGTACCTTTACATTTTTGAAGCCTAAAACCTAAGAAATCGTACTATTTGGAGAATTATAGCTATCTAATACATAGGCAAATATTTCATAATTTCACTATTTCTTAAATAAAACTGTATTACTTTTCATATGGATAAAATTTACTCTTTGTGACGTTCTAGACTCTTTTCAAGGTTTAAAATATTCTGTCATTTAGTGAAAAAAATTTATAATACACAGTTGTATATACTTTTATCATGCCTCTCTCAAATCATTTTTCCAAAGCCAAACACTAGGAGGGATTATGAAATGTTTAAGACATTAGTGATTACAGAGATGATCCTTTTTTTTTTTTCCCTGTAATTCAATGAGTTTTTTTTAAAACAAATTTGTACAGAAAAAAAGAAAATCCCTGGATCACAATCTATGCCATACAGTCACCCTGTCCAGTGCGCAGGAAGCCATGGGAGCCCAAGCAGAAGGAGCCTGGGATGGGCAGCTGTGCTCTGCAGAAGTAAAATCTGCTCATAGATGACATGTGGTGCGGAAAAACCTTTAGCTCCCTTTGTTCTCCAGGGTATCCTAGTACAAAATAGTACATTTTTAAACAGCACTCCTCTTTTACAAAGGGGGAGACAGAACTTTAGAAAGATAAAGCTCATTCCTCAGAATTACACATTGGGATAGTAAGAGAGCTGGACTTAGAATTCAAGCCTTCCAAATCCCTGGTTTGGCATTTTTCCTCCACAACACAATCATTCCTCAGATCTCTACCCCTTAAACATTTCACTAGCTTTTTCTGGACTTTAATCTCTTTCCTCCTCCTTGAAGTCTCATAATCAGAGCCACCTGTAGTATTCTGGAGCAGGGACACTATCGTTTTGTTCAAACTTGGGTACCATACTTTGTTTCGTGGCAACTTCTCCAGTCTTACAAACAATCTGTATAAATGTCAAAAGTCTTATGTGGTCTCCTAACTTTGCCTCCAGCAGGCACATCACTTTATTCCTATGGCTCCAACTCCAAAATAGATGTTAAATATGTCCCTCTCCACTGCTAATACCCAAGTCCACATCACCATCATCTTTTGCTTGAGTTACTCCAATGACTCAACTTTTGCACGCACCACCTTACAACATAGTTTTGATCAGAGTGATCTTTAAAAAACTAAGCCAGCATTTAAAAGCAGAGACTCTAAAGTGTCTTTACTGCTTAACCTCTCTAATTGCTAGAATTATATTTTTAATAAAATCAAATTCCTTACAGAGCCTAAAGGGTGGTTCTGTAAGATCTGGCCCCTCCTACCCTTTTCAGTCCCTCTCTTCCACCCTCATTTTTTTCCAGTCATACTGGCCTTCTTGCTCCTTCTGGAATGCGCCAAAGATATTTGTGCTTTAGGCCTGATCCTCTAACCAGTCTCTCTCTTACCACATGTTCTTATTTTCTTCATAATATTACTACAATTTGAATTTATTTTGCTCATTTATTAGTTTAATTTTTATTGCTATTATTGAGAGTAGGAAACATCATTCTTATTTATGACTTATCCCTTGAGCCTAGAATAGAACTCGGCAATAGGAGTTTACTCAAGTATTTGTTGAATGAGCGACTATGACTCTTATGGTCAATATATGTTCAACTATCTTTCAGCTCAATTATCAGTAAATTGTTATCACTATTCACTATAGAAGATATGTTCCTTAATATTCATTCTCCAATATACCCTCAAGATGCCCCTACTAGAGCTTGGACCTCAAACTTCTTCAGAGTTTTCCCAATTTCAACAGTTCTCTCTTAGTTCTATACCAAACATGATCTTCGTTCACAGAAAGAGAGGCTATTTTTTGAATATTATAAAGGAGTTTCTAGCATAAAGAGTATATAACAGTTCTGTCTGAGGGGAAATATTCATTTATGTCTCTAGCCTTTCAGTTATCTTCCTAACTTCATAAAGTGCAATTTTCTCTATTACTCTGTCATCTCCTTGAGGCTTTATCTTTTGCTTGTGTGGAACCCTCAGATGTAAAAGCAACAGCGTCAGCATGTTTGGTTATGTGTGTATGCATTAGAGTGCCTAGTTAGAGCACCTTGGCAATGAGGAGCAATCAAAAATTATGAGCTAGTGATGAAGATTCTGGTCCTTATGTGCCTATGTGCCAGCATTAATTCAGGCAGTGAGGAATTTATGTCTTCACTGGGTATTGGTTATTGGGAAATGTAAGAGCTATGTGTTGCTGCTTATAACAGCACTTTCTCAATTAAGATTGGAAGCCAGATTTAGCTCTACTCAATATGTATTATTGCCTTACAGATGAGAACACTGAGGCAGGGCAGTATGATGAAGGATGCAAGCAGTTTAATTACAATATCTTAGTGTTATATAGAGAAGATAATTCTGTTCCTTTAGAAAAAAAGGTTATTAATTTACTAAAGTGAACTTACTATTCGCTTGCTGAGCGTTTTCCTTTCAAGTATATTACGTAATTAAATAATAAAATTTTTAACATGGTTACTTTTCTTTAATAATAAATCATGCCCCACTGGTTGTATGTTTTATTTTCTCTAGAGGATAAGCTAATGTAAATCAGGTAATTTACATCAATTTTAGAGAGGATAAGAGTATCCCAATTAAGGATTCGACTTTTGTAAAAAGTATTAATAGATTTTAGGCTTCAGGTAACTTTCAATTTTCCTATATTGACTGTAACTATGAAAAAGAATCTAAATATTTAATAAAATATTTAAGACTGAGGAAATAAACAAGACCAATGCTAATAAAAAGATACCGCAAGACAATTTTTCAGTGTTGTCAGATTTATAGATGTGTTTAATGAGTAAACTACTTCAGTGATTTAAGAGACTTTAGAAAAACTGACAAGGGTTACTGCTTGATAATTTATTGGAGGAAATGAAATTTTCATTTACCAAATTCCATAAAATACATCTTGGTATCTTAGATACACTCATGTTGAAATGCAGTACAATTGTCCAACTGATAAATTAGC
The DNA here is from genome assembly GCF_028023285.1 of Balaenoptera ricei. NCBI lineage: Eukaryota > Metazoa > Chordata > Mammalia > Artiodactyla > Balaenopteridae > Balaenoptera > Balaenoptera ricei. The sequence continues at coordinate 116,474,669 of NC_082642.1, forward strand.
TTTTGTTTGCTTGGTGATTGAAAACTAGCTAAAATCCACAAACTGAGCAATCAGAAATTAGACGTTTTCTCTACTTCCTAAGATGCAATTTGATTATAATTCATGTGTAATTTCTGAACCAAAGTAACTTAGGCCGTTTGCAAAATGTTTCCAACTTAAACAAGCCACTATACTTCAGCCTAATTAAAAATAAACTGCACAGAACTGTCAGATTTTCACGTTTGCTCTATCTCTGCCTCTGGCATGCAATCAAAGCTATGTCCACACTAGCCTTGTATTCGATATTTATGAATATACCTATTTCAACCTTTGGATCGCAGGCTCCTGAAGTGCAAAGAGTATGCCATATTCATCTTTGTATCCTCTTACACCTAACATAGGGCCTCCTACATGGTCTGCTGAGCACTGATATTCTTTCAGTAAATAGCTACTGAATTAAATTGGATGAGATGACTGAAAAATTATACTAATAATCTGGGTAATTGAGACAGTCAGTGTGTAACTAGGCAGTACAGGTAAAAATGCTGAGTGTGCATGCTTGCATTGCTAGAGGACACACAGGTATAGAGGCTGCCAGATTGAAAGCACCATAGGACAGAAATTTATAATCTACTGAGCATATAATATATACCAGGCATGTGGTGAAACATCATACATGCACCATTTCAGTCACTCAATCACAGATAGTTTATAAGGTAGAGAAGATTTATCTCATTAAAATATACATGAGAAGCCTGAGGCAATATGGTGCTATGGTTAAGACCTCATGGATTCTGCTTACAGACTTGAGTTTGGTTCCTCGTTTTGCCAATTAAAACCTCTCTGTAGCATGGACTCAGGTAGGAGCCTAGAGGGCAACTGGGACATATTTCTCAAAATGTAAAACACAGTATTTTTTTGACATTGCTATCAAATTTCTATTAAGGAATTCCTCTTATACTTGAGTGAGCACCTGGTATTGAGACCCTTCACAATCTGGTCCTGGGAAGGCTTCGTAACTTCTTGCTTACTGTCAATCAACACAGCCACCCTAAACTACTTTTTTTCCCCCAAACATACTCTGCATTCTCCAGAGCCTTTGTAAATGCTGCTCCTTAGCCTAGAATACCCTTATTTGAGGTTGAGCTCATATCATAGTTTCTTAATGAGATTGAGATTTTTCTACACATAGCACAGGGAGGTCAGCTTGGTGCTTTGTGACCACCTAGAGGGGTGGGATAGGGAGGGTGGGAGGGAGATGCAAGAGGGAGGAGATATGGGGATATATGTATATGTATAGCTGATTCACTTTGTTATAAAGCAGAAATTAACACACCATTGTAAAGCAATTATACTCCAATAAAGATGTTAAAAAAAAAAAAGGCAAATGCTTGCTGCCATTGTTCTCCATGATTTGTTTATATCAATAAAGCTCTTTATTCAAGTTAACTTGTGGTCATCTCCAGCCCCTTGCACTAGCTAATGAATTCACTGAGGTCAGAGACAATGATCAGGTTCATATTTATAGTCTTATATTTTAAAATATGTACCAACATCTGAAATTAAACATTAGTTGTTTGAAGAAGTCATATAATTCCACAGACGTTAAATCTGACAAAGGTGGCAAAGCCAGGATTAGAATCCGGATTGTCTTGCTCTAAATCCAATCCTCTCACAGGTAGTTCTCAACCGCAGAGGCAGATTAGAATCACCTAAGGAACTCTGAAAACGCCTGATGCCCTGGTCACACCCCAGGCCAATTAAATCAGAATCCTGGTGGTGGTGGACGGGGTGGTTCCCCAATGTTCCCAAGGTTCTTCTAATGTACAGCCAGGGCTGACAAGTGCCACGACATGAGATCTGTGTTCCCCTTAAACCCATCTCTACATTTATGAATGCAATTAAGAACAACAGCATCTAGATAACTGCCTTGCTTAGTTTCACCACCCCCACTCATGTCCCACTCTATGCAAAAGCAGCCATAGCCTTCAGTCATGGCTCATCAAGGATTTAACAATAATCAAAAAAAAAAAATCAAATTCATTATTGTATTATTCTTTTCAGACAAGATGCTTGTCACAGGCTAAGGTGAAAGGAGCTGGGAGAACTCTCCTCTTTCTCCTTGTCTCATATCTGCCTGTACCAACAGTCCCGGTACCTCAGAGGCTGTGGGTGTTCTGCTTGGCCAGTGAACTCTGCTCAACTGTAATTAAGCAAACTCCTTCAGGAAGCAAGAGCAGTAGACTTGCCTGGCCAGCTGGAGAGAGAGCAGCGGTGAGAGCAGGCTGAATAAATGCCTGACCCTTCTGAATCACAGTCACCATTCAAGAGGGATAAAATTACATATATATATAAATACTAACTTTCAAGCCAGTGAAAACTATCTTGTTTCCCTAATTTTGATTTCACTCATATAAAACATGTCCAGATACTGTCACTTTCAATGTTAAGTATTTGCTTTAATGATTTTTTCATCATAAATAGCTTTGTTATTTCAAGAATTTCATTGGCCAAAGAAAATAAATAATGGTACAAAAATCTCCATTCTATTAACTTTGCTTTTTATCCTTATGTAAACTTTGGTTTTGGTTCCTTCAGCCAAATGAATATCTCAAGAATTAAATGGGCCACAGCATAGTGCTTACTAGTTTAACCCTATCCCCTTAGGTCCTCCTCTTACATTGCCGCTGAGCTATCCAGAGTGCTATTTATGTCATACCCTGGGCAGACTTGGCAAAAGTGGAGCCAGGGCTAGGGAGTTCAGTAGTTATTGGGGTAGAATTCAGAAGCTGGAAGTTGGGATAGCAAGCAGATGAGAGCTAGCAGCTAAGCTGAATCCAGAATCAAAGGTATGTCAGATATAAATGATAGCACCAGTGGAATTTAAACAGTCACAGACAGATTTTTCTTTTGGTATGATTCCCTACAGCTTCAGCAATGTTTTCAGAAACTAGGATACCTTAAAGGTGTCTTTTAGCTGAAGAGTTCTTTTGTTTCCCTTTGGACTGCAATCAAATCCTCTAAAACTGTTTTAGAAAGCTGAGTAAGAATAAAGAAGGCAACGATATTATCTTAATGTGGGTTCCTTGAGATACTGACTCTGAAACAAGAATTCAGTAAAAATTGTTTATTTGGAAAGGGAAGGAGGTCTGATGTAATATGGGGAAAATGAAATAAGAGGTGAAGGCAGCACATAAAGATGTTTTAAGCCAGATACCAACCTGGTGATTGGAGTTTAATCCAGCTGGGGAAACCATGAAGGCCAGAGTAGCACACACACCTCAAAATTATCCCACCTAAGGAGAGTGGGGAAAGTTGGGGTATTAATGTACCAATTCTCATCAGTCATCCATTGAGGCCTGCTCCTGGGCACATTAATTCCCCACAAAGTAAAATCTAGCCTCAAGGGGCCAGTGGATTCTAAAGTGCTAAAAGAGAAAGACTGGGACAATATCGCATCTGCTACAAGTATAGATTTGGCTGTTGTATACTGTTCCTTTCAGAACTGTATTATGTCATCACTTAGACTCTAGGGATATTCAAATTACTCAAACCCTCATAGGCAGTATCTACTGACCATGCCCATGACCTCTCCCAAGTATCAGCTTCTAGGTAGCTCTTGGGTCAACTTATGAGGGATTCTGGTACATCTATTCAGGTGATTTCAGGTCCTCATCCATTACACATACACTGTCACCAACAGTGAAGGAAGCTCTGTTAGAATGTGAAACCCTGAACTCCTAGAATAGCACATGAAATTTTCAGCAAATTCACTAGTATCTTTAAAATATTGGAGATTTTTTTTATTGTAAAAGTAAAAATGGTTTATTTGATAGAAGCTAAAGTTTCTGAACTAAGTAGAGACCACACAATGGCCTAAAATTTGAAATGGAGAAAAATGGACCTATGATAGTTCTGAGCTTCTCTTGGTTCGAACTATAATAACTTCCAGTCTCCAAATTGGAGAGGATATATAGGCTAAAAGTTAAGGACCTGTGATGAAAAGTGGGGAGAGAGATATAGAACATTTCTGAGGCTACATTCACCTTTCTAAAGAGATAGAATTCTATTCTACCTCACCTTACGCATTCTGGCCTAAGTCATGACATGGAAATGCTCAAAGCATTAAAAAAGCATTATAATTTTGTTTGGAGAAAATGACTTAAAAAACTACAGTAGGATGGTTTTTAATCTCACTGCTCGCTGTCCTACATAAGTAACGATAATATTATTTTAGGCAACAACACTCGACTTGACCTAAATTTCCTAGGACCTGCTTGATTCTGCATTCTGAAAGCATGTTTTTGTTTCCTAAGGTGTATTTCTTAAACAATTTAAAACAAGTATTTAAAAAGCACTGTGTGATACTGATGATCTTCAGTCATACCTGTTGGCACATCTCATACCATAGTGTCCATAAAGTCTGAAAACATAGATAATATTATTTATTTTTTACAGATAGAAGCTGTCCTTGATGGTGTTATATTTACATGTTTCCAGACTTTATAGACATCCTGTAGAACACTTTCCAGCATCATCCTCAGCAAAACAGAATTGTAATAACGTCATGGTGGCAGGTAACCTCACCATGAAATTTGTTTTCTTCCCCACAATAGTGTTCTTAAGAGTTATCCATGCTGATTTATGCAAATGTAGTTTATTCATTGCAAGTGATGTCTTGCATTCCATTATATGAAAATACTATAGTTTATCCATTTCAATATTGCTGGTTTCTATATTGCTGGTTCTGTATTGCTTAATTTCTATGTTAAGTTGCTTAAAACTATTTGCTTTTAAAAATAATGCCATGATAAACCTCTTTGCACATGCTATCAGGTATACATCTAGGAAAATTTTGCTGGAAAAATGTGGAATTTCTGGATCATAGATTATATATTCTTCGGCTTTACTAGATGTTACCAAATTTTTCTCTAAAGTGATTAAATCAATTTATAGTTTCAACAGCAGTGAATGACAGTTCCTATTTTCCTATGTCTTCCAACATACTTGGCATAATCAACATTCTGGATTTTTTGCCAATCAGATGGGTGCAAAACGGTATCTCTCTCTTAATTTGCATTCTCTTGATATCTGGGGAGAGTGTAGATGATTGTGCAATTATTTCTAATCATTTACTGCCCATAAGAGGACTATAAGAGGATTGTACCTCCCCACCCTATCTACCCATTGACATTAGTCTTGATCCTGTGTCTTGCCAATATACTGGGGACAGAAAACATACGCCATTTCTAAGAAGAAGTTTCAAGAGCTGTCACCTCATTCTACAATTTCTCTTTTCCCTCTGCCTCACAACAACAAATCTTAGAAAAGGGCTGAACCTTCAAGTTATATTACAGAATGAAGAAGAAGCACAAGACTAAGTTCCACAGCTAACAGATAATGTAAACAAGAGGTAAAACTATGTTGTTTTAAGCCACCATTGAGATTCTGGGTCATTTGTTATCACAATAAAATCTAGTTGAGGTAGAAGACTTATTACATAAATTGGCTATGAAAATACAGCATTGCCATAAGACAACAACAACAAGAAAACCCTAAAATATATGATATTATCTCCTAGGCCAGGTTAGAGAATAGTTGTTGAGCTAGAAAGATGGCAACCCATATTATACAGTGGTGAAACACTGGGTAAATTGATAACACACCAAAACAGCTTGTGGTTTAAGATAAAAAGACTGGGAAATTGAATGTTATCAGTGTGTCAAATGCTATTGGCTACATTTGACAAAGTTACAAGAAGAGATGAGCTCATGCACACACACACACACACAAACGGCTTTTTTGCAAAGAGAAATGAAAGTGAATACAGAGATCTTCAAGATTCAGGTCTTGTAGGATTAAAGGAATCAACTGTTTCTCATCTCCACTCATTGAGAAATGTTTTGAGGGCAAAGGCTGAAATATTAACTCAAGGGCTAGCTAGGCTACCACAAGCTTTATTAAAACTTTTGAATTGATTAATTTGGCAGCCAGTAAATCTTTTTAGTTGGATTTACATAATAAAGCCATGGTTCTCCCTGATTTAAAAAGAAAAAAAAAAGCCTGATAAGGTCTAGATACTGGTAATTAAGTTGAGAGAGAGGCATTATCTCAACAAGATTTATGAGTTAGCACATGGAGCAGATTAGAGTTAAGGGATTAAAAAGACAACCAAGTTTTTGAAAGTTGTGAGCTGTACATGAAACCTATTAGTCTGGATCAAAAGAGTTAAAAACTTAAAGACAACCATTGGACCGAAAATTACATAGATAGGAAACAGGCTGAGAGGTCTACTTAGCTCCTGAGGAAGGCATATTTTTAAACACCTGCTTTCAGGTGGCTAAGGAACATCTTAGAAAAGGAAAACCCTCCCAGAGGGTGAAACCATGGGCCATGGAAACAGTAGACTGGGAAGTTATTTCCAGGGTATAGAACCTAAGAAGCAAAGACAGTCTCATAATTTTGAAAACATACCACATGGTATTAATTGCCATTGCTTGCTTTAAAATAAACCTTGATAATCTCTTCTCTTTTTTTTCCCCCTTAAGAATGATACTCTTAATCTCAGGATATTAAAAAAAAATATTAGGGGTGGTTTGTAAAATAAAATTCCATGGCAAAGGCATATTTCTATATTCTAAAATAATGATGCAGAAAATTACTTCAGGTATATATTTTTATAATTCTATCTATAAAACTATTGACCTACATAACATATTATTTCTCTAATGATACTTTTAAAACTATTCAAACAATGAGGCCATTATATTATTTTGAGAAAAACAGTTGATTCAATTTAAACTGGAACATGGAAGTGAGCAAATCCTGTTACTAAACTGCTGCTGAAAGCATGTCAGCTGCTATAGAATCTATTGATCACCTTGGACATTGATTGGTTAATATAATGAAAAAGGAAGGTTTGGAGTCTGAACAAATTTGCAATACTGACATGACAGGATCTTACCTGAAGTTATGGCCAGGCAAACACATAAGTCCATGTGTGTGCACACACACACACATACACCATATACACAATCAAAACTGTCAATAATGACTAACATCTTTAATACTATAAAGTGAGGCCATTACTTTAAATTTAATTAAAGAAGTTAAAAGATATTGACAAAATAAAATCCTACCTAGAATAACTTACATATTTTTACATGAATTTTTAAAGAATATTATTAACTTTTATGATATTCCCTGACTTTAGCCTCAAAATGAGTATCTAAAAGATGCTGACTTAGGGTTATGAGACTATTCTAACTCATAAAATATAGTCAGCATACAAAATACAGCTGGAAAATAGCATAATTTACTGTAATCTCATTTCTGTCTAATCTATTACGATGCTCGAATTGTAAAAGAAGTCATACTAATTACTGATGTTAAGACTTTCACTCCTGTTCTACATATTCAGAAATGCTCTACAGCCATTAACTCATCACTCTTCACAGCATTCAAAGGAAATAGTAAATAAAAATAAAAATAACTATATTTATAGATAAGTGAAATAATTTAAGTAAATTTTATGGTTGTAATACAAAGGAGATTCATGTTCACTGCAGAAAATGTAGAGTATAGATAAGCAAAAAACTGTCTTCAATCAGACTAGAGAAAACATTTTCTGCTAGTATATGATATATATCCCTGAAATGTTTTTTCTATGGATATACAATTTTATTCGTGAATATATGTGTGTGTTTATACATATACATGTATATATATACACATATGTATATACACACATACTATACATATGGGTATGTGTGTATATACATATATACACACTCTATTAAAAATCATTATTTTCATTTAATAAAATATGAACATCTTTCTGGGTTCTTAAGTAGGTTTCTACATAATCATTTTAATAATTGCATAGCGTTTTAAATATATGATGTATAGTAATCTAATTAGCTATATTGTATTGTCTTACAGTTTTAACAAAAATAAATAATTTTGTTGGACAACAGCTAATGTTGACTCAGGATTATTTTCTCAGGATAAATTCCTAATGGGACTATTGAGTAATAGTAAGCAATTACAATGCTTTTCAAAATATTGCTAAATTGCTAGCAGAATGGTGTTACCGATTCTAACAGTTTTATATGAAAGGAGTAATTTTCTTGCTGCTTACTATCCTTGAGTATTAATATTTTCATATTACTTAATAATTTATCAAAGTTGTATATCATTGTTTTAATTGATTTCTTGTGATAATCAATATTTTTCCAAGTTATGGAATTGGATTTATTTATTTATTTAACTTTATTGAAGTACAGTTGAATACAATGTTGTGTTAGTTTCTGGTGTAGAGCAAAGTGATTCAGTTTTATATATATATATATATTTGTTTTCATATTCCTTTCCATTACAATTTATTACAGGATATTGAATATAGTTCCCTGTGCTATACAGTAGGACCTTGTTGTTTATCCATTCTACATATAGTAGTTTGTATCTGCTAATCCCAAACTCCTAATTTATCCCTCCCCCACCCCCTTTCCCCTTAGGTAACCATAAGTTTGTTCTCTATGTCTGTGAGTCTATTTCTGTTTCATAAATGAGTTCATTTGTGTCATATTTTAGAGTCCACATATAAGTGGTATCATATGATATTTGTCTTTGTCTGACTTTACTACACTTAATATGATAATCTCTAGATCCATCCATGCTACTGCAAATGGCATTATTTCATTCCTTTTTAGGAGTTTGGAATTAACATATACACACTACTATATAGAAAGTAGGTAAACAACAAGGACCTACTGTATATCACAGGGAACTATACTCAATACCTTGTAATAACCTACAATGGAAAAGAATCTGAAAGAATATACATAATAATTGACCTAAGAAAACATTGCTATGATTTATGTCAGAGAATTTTTGCCTATGTTCTCTTCTAGGAGTTTTATGGTATCATGTCTTAAATTTAAGTCTTTAAGCCATTTTGAATTTATCTTTGTGTATGGTGTGAGGGTGTGTTCTAATTTCACTGATTTACATGCAGCTGTCCAGCTTTCCCAACACCACTTACTGAACAGACTGTCTTTTCTCCATTGTATATTCTTGCCTTCTTTGCTGAAGATTAATTGACCATAGGTGTATGGGTTTATTTCCTGGCTCTCTATTCTGTTCCATTGATCCATATGTCTGTTTTTGTGCCAATACTATGCTGTTTTGATTACTGTAGCTTTGTAGATTGTCTGAAGTCTGGCAGGGTTATGCCTCCAGTATTGTTCTTTTCCCTTAGGATTGCTTTGGCAATTCTGGGTCTTTTATGGTTCCATATAAATTTTAGGTTTATTTGTTCTAGTTCTATGAAAAATGTCATGGATAATTTGATAAGGATCACATTAAAGCTGTAGATTGCCATTTTAACAATGTTAATTCTTCCAATCCAAAAGCATTGAATATCTTTCCATTTCTTTGAATCATCTTCAGTTTCCTTTATCAATGTTTTATAGTTCCCAGCATATAAGTCTTTCACCTCCTTGGTCAGGTTTATGGAATTGGATTTAATTTTTATTTAAACCTGAGTCAGAGAGAGCAATGATTTTTGGAAACATTGACTCTGCTTGGTTACACCTTCTCATCTGAAAATGGGGATAACATACTACTCAGGTCACATGTGAAATTTAAAGAGGTATATATGTGAAAACACTTTATGAATTTTGAGTGCAAAGTGCTACTAAATAAAATTAAGCTAACCAATTAAATGAGATGAACATTATCACTTTCTGTTGAGCCTTAAAAATAAGCATTTTCAAATAACATTGAAAATAATGTAAACCCCAAGTGAAAAAAATAAAATAGATTTAAAATATACATATACTTCCCTCATAAGAAACAAAGGGGAAAATTAGCCATGTTTAAACATTTTTATTATAAATTTTCATATTTATTTCCTCTGGCTATAGGGTCCCAGGCAGCCACTCACTCTTCAGCAAATCAAAGGCTGTAGCCTTATGTTTATCATTCACATAATTCATGCCTACTTATTTAAAAGAGAATGAATTATATCTACAGTCCTGTCTTTTATGTGGAAGTCACATTTTTTGAAAACATCAGTGAAGAAAATGCCAACTTTCTTAAAAGTACTTTCTTCTGGAAAAGACTTCCTGAAGCTACTTTCTTCTGCACAAAATCATCAGGGTTGGTTGAAACTAGACTGGTTTCTTGATGTTTCTGACAAGATTAAGGTGCTTTTAGCTCAACTTCATTAATTCTCCATAATGGCAAAATGCTGCTTATGTCTCAGTAGAGAAATCATGATAAGCTAACAATAAAAAAATGTATAGCTTCTGAATAGCCAATTAGTAATAACCCATTTATAAAAACTGTCAATGCATGATTGACAATCCTGTGTATTTCTTAAATTTATTTCCAATAATGTTCCTCTTTAGATAAGCAACTTTATAATGTAAAATTATAATGATACATCTGGGGAAGAAAGTCAATATTCTGGGGAATTTCAGTGGGAAACAATTACTTGCCTCAGGACAATTTAAAATTGTTGTTTTATGAGAATATATTAGAAATATATATATAAAATAACGTGTTATTTTATATATAACACATGTGTTATATATAAATAACATATATATACACATATATAACACACATATAACACATATATATATACATATATACACATATATATAGACATATGTTATTTTAGTTGTCAGCAATCTAAGCCAAACTAGCAAAATGAAAGAAATAAACATGATGTGCAATTTTTTACAAAACCACTGGAACATCTTATCCAGCCTCCAGAAGTGTGGGAGCCAGGGCACCCCCTGGGAACTTTTAAGGCAGAGGTGTGTGGGCCTTTTCTCTGGGTTACGGCCACCAGCATGACTTATCTTCCACAACTCTTGGCTGTCACATTTATCCACTCCAAGTTTCAGTTTAGAGATGGGTTCTAATTGGTCCAGCTGTGCCTGCTCCTTAATGAATCACTATGTTCAGAGGTCAGGGTCAAAATCACAGTCAAGCCTCTGCGGTGGCCACTGTGCATTGGAGCCATCCAAATAGAGGTGACACTCAAGAGAGAAAGCTTTAGATAGCTTAAACAGATTTGATGTCCATGCCAAAAATCCAATTTTCCCATTCCCATCAAACACTGTGTGTCTACTACTGGTACTTCAAAATAAGTTTACCACATATTCTAATAGACTATTTTAGATAACTTCAAATTTATAGATAGAATTTTAAAACAGCAATTATTGTACATGGTACTTGCATGATTTATTTTGCATACTAGGAATGCCTACAACACAAAGGAAAGTAAAAGGCTTATAAAAGATACACATATTACATGTTTTCATTTAAATGTATTACATGTGAATTTGGCAGGATGGTTAATAATTACAAACCTACAAATTTAGAATAATAAACTTTTATTTTCACTTCTGTTTGAATTATAGACTATATTTACTGAATAAGAAGTAGACTGATCATTTCATAATGATAAATATAAGAGGAAACTTGCTGGGAATACTTGCAGAATTGAGACTATAGCCAATGTCCTGTTTCCTGACACAACAGTAATCCAATTTGCTTTTCCAAAAATCATTCCACTCTGATATCCTGGTATATTGGGGTACTAGAATCCAAATTATCTGATTACAAGTCTAATCCTTCAATCACTACAATGCACTGGCCTCTTTGTTTGCTGTCCACAATGGATTTACTAGATATATATTTCATATTTTTCCACATTTGTCTGAAACTTAGGAAACTTTCTAGATGAACAGAAAAATCTACCAATACTTTGGCTCATTGTTATGGACTGAACTGTTTCCCCCCCAAATTCATGTTTTGAAGCCCTAACCCCCAGTATCTCAGAATGTAACTATATTTGGAAATAGGACCTTTAAAGAAATGATTAAGTTAAAATGAGGTAGGCCCTAATCCATCTAATTGATGTCTTTATAAAGGGAGATTAAGACATACAGAGAGACACCAGGGCTGCACAGAGAAAAGGCCAAGTGAGGACACACGGAGGAGAGAGCCATCTGCAAGCCAAGGAGAGAGGTCACAGAAGAAACCAAACCTGCATACACCTTGATCTCAGACTTCTAGCCTCCAGAACTGTGATTAGATAAATTTCTGTTGTATAAACCACCCAGTTTGTGGCACTTTGTTATGGCAGCCTGACCAAACTAATATGCTAATGTTTGTTTAAATACCTTGAAGATAATATTTTAAAACATTTAATATAAATCATATTTCTAGAATTTGCTAGCATGTCACTTTTGACATTTAAGTTTTAATACATTTCAAAAGTAGTTTACTGCATTTTACATTTACATTTATTACAACTAGCAAGTTATTTAACTTCTTAAAATTTAAGTCTAGGTCTAGTCAAAACTTCTAAGATATTTCAAACCAAGCTCAATATATTTATACAGTATATGGCATGAGAAGTAACTGAAAATGACAAAATCTAGCAAGTTAGCCTCAAAAATCATATCCTATGGAAATCTGTAGGCTTATGAAATAATTTTGTTGTTGCTGATCATGAATCACTTTTCAGATAATCAGTTACCCAAGCTCAAAGTCATGAATAGCGTGCTATTTGCTCAATACAAATGTAAATGTTCTTGACTCCCTGAAACTACAACAGTTTGGTTGTACTATGTAACCAGTCATTTGAGCAATAGGGCAGTGGATTGATCATGCTATTATTCAAAGGAAGCCAGTTGAGCTATTGATAGATAGTACAACAGTAAGTACATCTTTAAGTTTTAGAGCAATTCCTTTATTTTATTAGGACATTACACTTTTGGAATGCTATGATCAAAGCAGATGTATACAAATCTACAGAGATTCATATTCATGGGTAAGAAGCAATACTTAAAAATGAATCTAATTCAGTCCAATAGTTTAGAAGAAAACTATTCGGCATTGTGTTTAACGATATGACTGATTTTTATTTGCTTAAAGTTGTGTCTCAGCAATTCATGTTTCCTCCATATATAAGTACTAGTCAGGGATTTTAGAATGAATAAGAATCACAGTGCAATTAGATCTGCTTAACCTATCTGTTCCTGAAACAGTTGCAAGGACATGGGTTTCAGGATTCTGGACAAGAAAGTAAATAGCTTTCCGGCTGGTTTTCTTGCTCATTTATTCATTAATTCAACAATTATTAAGAGACTTCCCTGTGCCAAGAACTGTGCAAAGCTCCCCAGGATATACAAAATAGCTAAGATGTAGTTCCTACTCCTGCATATTTCACATTTCTTGAACCTTATATCCCATTTAGCTCACTACACACTCGGTCAAACCACCGTCTCACAGCAAACTTTAAAACCAGCAATTTATACATGCTGTGTTCACGCCAGCACCCACCTCCCCCTTAGCCCATTACAACCTGACTCCACTCCTACCATTTCAGGTTGCCAGTGAACAAGTCACCTGTTGCCTTTCTCAATTCTGCATCGCATTAGGCAATGTTGAATGTGCTTCCTTCTTGATTTTCTGCTTTGATTTCTATAATAGTACAGATGTCTTGTTCTTCTATAAACACGCCTTAATTTTAGTCTGTACTACCCACCAAGGTTTTCTCATGTCCGTGTCCTACATTTTTTTTTCCTCTAGAGTTGCTTCTTGGTAATTTCCATGGTTTTGGCCTTTCAGATTACACAGCCCTGTTACAAATTATCTTCTAGCCATCTTACTTGATGGATATTTAAACTCATTATGTCCCGAACTGAACTGATCATTTTTCCTCCCCTCACTAACTACGTGCCTGTCTAGCTAAATCTGTTCCTTCTCTAGTTTGCCATAGTTATGATAATAACAGAGCTACCATTCTCACTGTCACTAATGCTTGGATCTTGGAGTTAGCTATGGTTCTAAATTCACCCACACATCATATCAAACCAGTTCAAAGACCTATTGGCTCTATTGTTACAATATCTTCTTCATGTCTGTCTTCCTTTCCATTCCTGTTTTTTTCTACCTTCATTATCTCTTACTTCTTACAAACATGGCTTCCTGGATTCCTGGCCACCTTTTTCTCTCCCAGATTCTACACACTGATAATCACTCTCCTACACATTAATCTTCCTATGTATTGCTTCTATGATTGAAAAACAATCAAGCTTTACCTACTTCTCTCATCTTTCGTTCATTGGATGGTAGATAATTTACCTCTGTGGCTTTGGAATGAATGTCTGTACTTAATTTTTTGACATTCATGCATTTATTCATTCAACAGATGTTTCAAATGTTAAAAAATTTAACATTTTTTTTGTCTCCATACCGCGTGAAATCAATGCCTTCTATCTCTTATAAACCTGCAGCTGGTACTAACTTCCTGTGTTCTAGTATCTTTTTCTCTACCTAAGACAGAATTCTTTCCTGGTTAGTTTCTATACCTAATAGTGAGTTTATTGCTACTTTTTGCACTATTCTCAAGAAAAAAAAAAAGGGCTCTCAGGTTCTCAAATCAGCAATATGCAGAGTACCTAGGTGTCACTTACTTCTCTCACCTGCTTTCAGACCTGGTCCAATTTCTCCTACTCTCTTTTCAGCACAAACTTTTATGTTAGCAACTTTATCTACGATTATAGCTTCACTTAGGGCTTATTTATGCAGATTATACCTGAGGTGTTAAAGAAGCTTTATAAGAGTGGCCCCTCAGCCTACATAATTGGGCTTTCTTGATTCAACTGTGAGTACAAAAGAAGTTCCATTAATGATAACTACTTTCACTTGCTCACTGCCTTCAGCAATAAAACTGTTCCCCTCCCCAGCTGCACCCCACATAGGCTCTCTCGCTTATTTTGACTCTGCTGAGGGTATTCAGCAAGTGCTTACAAGGAACGCCTGCCTGCATTTTTCTTCAACCTTGGGTCTTTTATAGCCTCTCTATTCATGTCCACACTCTGCACTTTAGGTAAATACACATAGAGTTAAAATCTCTACAAACTTTACTTTTAGTAGGGGAAAGTCAATTCACTTATTCAAATTAAAGGTCTAAGGTGAGGTTAAATGAGGGAAAGCATGAAGATAAGAGAATTAATTAGAGATTAATTAATTAAGAGTAAGAGAATTAAATGGTTGCATTTTATGAAGCACTAGTGTCTAATATGTATCTGTGCACTTATATTAATTGGACACTGATCCTATACACCTGAAAATGAAATGGGAGGATGTGTCAGAGAATGAGTCTGTCAGAGAGGCCATAATAACTGTCTAAAGATGTATACAATGGAATCACATTATACATACAAGATACTAATGATATTTAAACTAGATGGGAAGGGGAAGAGAGGTAGGAAGAGAAAGTGAGGAAAGAAGAGAAGGCAGATTATGTAAACACTGAAGGTGATTTTACTAACCAATGCATTGAATGAATGTGTATTCTAGTTTGAACATGAAATAGAAGAGAACCTGCTATTGCATCCGTGTGTCTTATTAACTAAGTTACCACGTATCTCTCATACATCTAGCCTCAGCAAATGTAATTCCACACTGAATGTGATTTGAGTGCTTGAAGGTGTGCATATTTCACCCCATGTTGGCCACTAAACATCAGCAAACAACTTTATCTGGAGATCAAATGAAGAAATAACAACCTGTTTCAATGCTGGAGGAAAACCTGAATGTAGGACATTTTTAGAGAGTGTAAAGCAGTATCCTATTCGGCACATAAATGCTGCTATATATAATATGCTGACACCAATGTAAGATGCCACCCCATGTACACTAGAAAAAAGGAGTGCTTTAGAATAAAGAACAGTGGAGTTAAAATCTTTGATTAAAAATGAAAAGGTAGGGCTTTCCTGGTGGCACAGTGGTTGAGAATCTGCCTACCAGAGCAGCGGACACAGGTTCGAGCCCTGGTCTGGGAAGATCCCACATACCATGGAGCAACTAAGGCCGAGCTCCACAACTACTGAGCCTGCGCTCTAGAGCCCACCAGCCACAACTACTGAAGCTCACACACCACAACTACTGAAGCTCGTGCACCTGGAGCCCATGCTCTGCAACAAAAGAAGCCACCGTAATGAGAAGCCCGTGCACCACAATGAAGAGTAGCCCCTGCTCACCGCAACTAAAAAGAAAGCCTGCATGCAGCAATGAAGACCCAATACAGCCAAAAATAAATAAATAAATAAATTTATAAAAATATATATATATAAAATATATTTAAAAAGAAAATGAAAAGGTAGATGTCAGGATTTACAAACACAGTATTTTGGGTCATAATAAAAATAATATAATAAATATCTCATGGTAGCTTTATATAAATTGATATTTCAAATTCCGTAGCAACACTACAAATAGAACTAATTATTTTAAGGACAATGTCATCATGTGAAAAAGATGGCATTAATAGACTTGACTTTAAAAATAAAATCTAAATTGGATTTTCATGACTAAGTCCATCCAAAATGGAATTCTATTATAACCTCCACCTATTATTTAAATATTGCTATTTCTGAAATCAAGGAGAGAGAAAAAGTCTAAAATCTTAATTTGTGTAGTAATGAAATAAGTAATTAAAGCTTCATTGCATTGAAATTGATGCTATGGAATGAATAATGAAAGTTGTGAGCTATGTCTTTTTTAAGGAGCCTTCTGGCCTCAATATATGATAGATTTCGAAACTTACTATCCATTAGAATTAATTATTAATGAATAATGCTGTTGATTTTAAACAGATTATATACTAAAATGACTTGTATAAATTAGGCTGTTCTTCATGAAAAGCATCTTAATGAACACTATTCTTTAAAGTCTGATAACATAAAAAAGAACAAAAGTAGTCATTTATGACACCTTGTAACTTAAAGCACAGAGAGGTAGCTGGCTAGCTTCATTATTAATATTCAGGGTTTTGAACTTCAAAATTAATATGTCTAAGTCAATTCTCTAGTTAGTTTGGATAAATATTATTTTTAAATAGAATTTTAAAATCTGAATATCCATACCTCAAAACATAGCAAATTTTTAAAGAAATTTAACTAAAATGAATGTATAGGGAGAATCCAAACATAACAATTCAGAGTCTAAGTGAAACAGAATTCATAGAGGCTTCATTATTCATTCATATGAATGGTGCCTCTGGTAGATTACATTACTGTTCTCCAAAATTCCCTGCCTTATCTTGTGACAAGATTATACATCTATGGCTTGGTGACCTGTGGTCATTTAAATTATTTTGTCCAAAAAAATATAAGCCAAAATTCCTCTATTATTTCTGGGTGGAAGTCTTAGAGCCTGGGTGTGCTTCACTATGTTTACTTTCCTCCCTTTCATTATAACTAGAAATTCATAATAGAAGATATATCTTCAGCCTAGGACCTGCATGAAGATGACATGCAGCAGAAGAGCAGCTGATCAGCAGTGGTCACATAACATGAACAAGAAAAAAAAACTTTTTTATGATAATGCACTCTGATTTAGAGGCCATTTGTTATGTCAAAATTACAAAGGTATTATGGAGCCCATGGAATTATGCAGTCTGCAGCCTGAACAACTGTGCATGGCAGCCATAACACTGCATTCTAATTCAATATTCTTCCAGTTATTCTTTAAAAACAATGATTCTAAAATATCTGCCAAATGTGAACAAATATGGATTTTTAAATTATGAGAAAACACTTTTAATTTGTATTCTAATTTGACTTGCCAAACCTAACGTGATAATGTACTCAGGATATACAAGAAGACAGGCAGAGTTTTTCCACCCACAGAAACCAATATCCACCAGTTTGACTCTTTGATGAAATGGAAAAAAGATAATTAAATCACTATATGACTAATGACAAAAAAAAAAAAGGAAAAAAAAGTACATGCTTTTCTATTGTAACTACAAAGGGTGAAAGGATAGATGTTTTGTTAATTATTATCATATTTCTTTTTAATTATAAAGGTTTTTTAAAAGTAAAACTAACTGTTTAGAGTGTAATTGTTCAGGACTAAGAGCCACATCTAGTGTCCTTCATAGCAGCACTTATATATTTGCACATAATAACAACAGATGGTATTACTAAACGCTTGTTCCATTAAATTAAGAACTTCCTTTGGGAGAGTAATTGCTTTCTATAACAAAACAATCACCCAAATTCAATATTAAAGAAACACAGAGGTCCTGTAGAAGACAAGCCTAATCTAAATAGAAGAGATAATTCCTCATATTTTCATAGGTGTGCAGAAATCTAGTCATGTACTTGTCTTTTAAATCGAAACCAAGTGTCTGTATTTGTCAGACTGCCTTGCAAGCTTGCTTTGCATAGACAGGCACTGCAATTTGTATTGAATAGTTAAAAATACACTTTCAAAGAAATCATTAATCACCAAAAGAGAATACCATTTCAACTTCTGATATGAAGTTCTTTTACCTACTACTTTCTAGCTAATTTGTTTCATACAATGGTGCTCATTGATGCTAGTGAAAGCTTCGTTCCCTTCTGCAGAAAACTTAACTGGCAGAGTCATAATGATCCCAGGCAATAGCAATCACTTTTAGTCTTTTTTACTTCAGTCCACACACTCCTCATTATCAGCCTCAGACATTTTCCATTCCTCCTTAAAGCCAGCCAGACACTGTACATTTATTTGCTCCGATTTCCATCGCCTGTTATCGTTATGCAACCTGTAACTCACCAAACACCTATGTGAATGAATAAAATTTAAGAAATGCTTATTAAATACCTTGTAAGTTTAAAGCAATATGTATACCCTGCAGAGGATATGTAATTGGGGAGAATTTATTAAAATATATATAATCTGATGTTGAAAATATAATACATTATAAATCCCTGAAGTAGAATTTAGGCAAACTCCTGCGAGATTTCAGAGGAATCTCTATGTTGTTGGGGAGTCAGGAGACATTTGAGGCAATCTTGATGTATGGATGGGATCTCCAAGGAAGACATTATGGGTCAGGATTAAGAAAAGGACAGCCAGTAATAACAGCACAAGCAAAGAGATGAAAATACAAAAATAAAGACACTGTTTAAACACTGTTTAACGGCCAGTTTTACCCTAACTCTGTACACATAGGACAGCAGTTAACAAATATGTTTGAGGAGGTGGGCTGAGGTCGTAATGTGGAGAATCCTACATGTTAAGCTGTGGATTTCACATTCAACTGAGCTGGCAGTGGTGAGAAAGATTATAGCTAAGAGTTCTGCTCTTGAAAGATTAAACTGGCCTCAGAGTGAATTGGAGGCAGAAGTGATTAAAGAAAGGAAGATTCATTAAATAAAAGTTCCAGAAAGAGTTAACAGGACCCTTGAATAGGATGATGGTGGTAGTAGGAATAAAGATAGGTGAATGGCATCATGAAAGCAGAGCCAATAGAATCTGACAACTAATTGGTTGTGAGAGGAAAGTAAAGGTAGAGTTAATTACTTAATCATGAGGAAAAGATTGTCTCCCAAAATAGCATGTGACTGCCAGGAACCATAAACATCATATGAATACAATATATCCTCAAATAACACCAAATAGTATTTCCAATTCTTAATTTTAAACAATATTTAAACCAAGCCTGTAATTGTTTTGTAATTTTAAAGGAAACAATAACACTTAAAAAGTACAGAGTAGAAAAAAATTAGCAACACAGGAAAAGTAGTTTAAACTTACAGAAATCTAACAGTCTGCACAAAACATATAAAAAAGAAAACCATCCAAAATAATGATCAACAATGATAATATTTATATAGATTTCTTACATAATTTCTATTAATGTGTGTAGAATGACCTTGGTCAACGATGTGACAGAATGTGGTTGATATAGGCAGAACAGTAATTTATTGAAAGAATATTGGGTAACTCAGAGAATCTTTGGGAGAGCTAGAGAACTGGATTCAGAGTTACATCCAAAACCATGGCACTCTCTTCCAACTTTCCAACTAGATCTGGACACTAGATGCCTTAGTGTTAACCGCCAGCTGAGTCACTGGAATCTGCCAATAGAACTGCTGCTTCTGCCCTCTCTGGAAATCAGATACAGTTGCCATAGTTGCCACAACTTATCAGCAAAAAGAATACTGATAGTTCTGACTGCTGAATATTATTTTCAGAACCTACATCATGCCATGCCCTAGCCGAAAGGGAGCCTTGAAAAGCAAAAAGGCACCACTTTGCTTTTATATTAACAATAGCCATTTTGAAAATACAAGGTTGAATGATGGCAAGGAGTAATTTCATTGCACTGAGTGAAATGGAAAAAATGGATTATTTTATTTTTGTAGTTAACTATTCATGCAATCATAATTTGATTGTCCAGAATTATATTTCTGATCAGTCATTTAATTCCTGTCAAGCACTTTGAGGAAAAACTACGATACATGAAAGCTACATGTGGATTCTGATCTTATCAGAAACTACATGTGTTCACTCTTTGTGGAGAAAAGTGTACACAGTGGTTTTAAAGAGAGCTATCAAATTGGCAGGGTTATGTCTATACAATATATTAACTAAACTCTATCTTTCTCTTTGTATTCTAGAGCTCATTAGTTTAAATTTTTTTTTTTTTTAACTAGGTAAATGACAGAGATGCCTCTCTGTTAACCTGCGCCTATTTAAGTTCTTAGAATGATCAATAGGTGATAATTAGTGTTATTACTACACTGTCTCTAAACATCTTGGTAGCATCATGAGATACAAAGCAGGTGAAGTCATAATGGAAGAGAATTCACAGGAGACATTGAAGATAATGCTGCCCAAGCATGGTTTTTGGATCTGAATCCTAGTATGCCCTTCCTTCGTCTCACTTTGAGGAGAAAAAGGTATTGAGTCAGCTTCCCTTCTTATTGCCCTCTTATTGTAGAGGGACAGAAATGGGCAATGAAGTAATTATACAGGTAGAAAAAAACTAATCATTAAAACCATTCTCCTGTTAACTTTAAGAAACCATTAGTTGTGTAGCCAAACAAAAGTAAAGGATAACAGGTATTGAGTAAATGCTGAATCACTAATCAAGGCAATATGAAAAGTCTAATTTTACATCTTGGTTAACATAGTCTTTTTAGAGTCAAAATCAGAGATAGCAACAATATTTCAATTTTGCTTCTCTATACATTTTAATGTTAGTCCTGTAATATTTTTGACTTTCTGTTCAAGTACTCAAAACTACTCATACAAAACATTTTATATATATTGTTCTTCAAGAATGAAATAATTAACACTAGCTTATGATTTGGGGAAATGACTTTACTGTAATCAATGATTTCACCTAATTCAATTTATTATAAAATGATAAAGCGATGGAGCTATTACAGTATTGAATTTTATCTTCACCTGCTAATATAAACTCTTATTATTTTTCTTCCCTAATTGTAAAAATATTGGGAGAAATCACCTAAACAATCTGTTAGTACAACTCTGCTTCTCTTGTCAAGGATTACACTTAGTGAAACACAACCCTTGTAAAGGAGTATAATCCCCAAATAAAACTTGATTCTTCATACCTTGTTTCTCAACCATTATGGCCATATAATCTTCAAGGTTACTTATATACCCAGGCAAGTTACTTAGTACTTCTAGATTTTAATTTCTCTTCCTTCATTACATATAGAAATAATAATAGACTCTACCTATTGTAGTTAATGTATGTAAAGCATTTAACATAATGTTTGACATAGCAAGGACTAAATAAATTTTATTTATTAATAATAAAAATACTAAAAGATTAGATAATATAAAAGTATTTTATAATTATATTATATTAACTTAATATTGATTAATAATTGATGTAATATAATAAAAATTATAGACTATTAATATAAATTATAGTAATTTTAATAATGATGCCACCAAGCTATGTTTATTATATTGATTAAAATGGAAATTATTTGATTGTTTCATTTTTAGCATGACATCTTTCATGCAATGATTGTCTAGATTTATGTTTCAGATTTTTATTACTTGTCAGGAACTTTGAAACTTCTCAGTAAGGCACTTAATCTAATTACAATATTTATTCAGTTATTAAAAATAAGGCCATTTAGGTTGCTTCCATGTCTGCACAGGGAACTCTGCTCAATAACATGTAACAAGCTGAATGGGAAAAGAATTTGAAAAACAACAGATACATGTATATGTATAACTGAATCATTTTGCTGTACACCTGAAACTAACACAACATTGTTAATCAACTATACTCTGAGATAAAATAAAAAGTTAAAAAAAAAATAAGGCCAATAGACAGTGCTAAATTCAAACAAGCAGTCCTATGCTTGTGTGTGCTGGTACTCCAATGGCCAGGTCTGATGGAAGAAACTGAATCTATCAAATGCATTTGACTAGCAGATGATGACAGTTAAAGAAAATGTTTGACTTGGCTTGTGAGGCTTTGGGTGTTTCTCACATCTGTATTTAGCTTCTTAGTCATTTCAATTTTACTGAGTACCTACTAAGCATAAGGCACTATAAGACATAAAAGACATGTAATATATTTCATATTTCCTCAAGTAGCCATCATCTGGTATAAGATAAAGGAATGGATTTAATGAGTACAATATAAGGAGTGTCACATGAAAGGAGACAAATGAAAAGATCACTTCTAAGTGGACTTAAAAGGGAAACATTTATAAAGAAATTGTTATTAAAAAAGACTGTAGAGCACAGACTGGTTCTTAATAGGTGGAGATCAGAAGCACAGTATTTTAGGTATTGGGATGAACAAAAGCATAGGGTTGGAAAATAACAGGACCTATTGTGGGACTCAATCTTGGTTCCTAATGCATAGATTCTTTGAAGAGAATAGTGTAAAATAAGACAAGGAAGGTACATTAAGCCAATACCGAAGCATTCCAGTTTAAAGCACTGCACTTGTCCTTGGCCTTATGGGGACCAGTTGTATGATTCTCTTGTCTATTATTTACCTTAGGTGCCTAAAAAGTAGGTAGTAAATGTTTTAAAATTTTTGATAAATGAATGATTTAGTGAATTAATGAAAGTTTGTACTTTAATAAGAAATGGGTAGCCATGACATGGGTCAAGAGTGGACATTAGAAAGAATGATCAGACAGTGGCAGATTATGATGAATTAAAGAGGTTAGAAATTAACGGGGGAGAGAGTAAAAGGAAACACTTTTTATGAATGAGGGAAGAGGAAGTGAGTGTCAACAACTATGAAGGGGCTGAGATTTATCCTACTTGCAAGCTTACATATTAGGCTGCCACAGTTTCATGGATGCTGGCAGAGGACAAGAGACTCCTGGATCAGAGACAAATGACTTTATTACTCACAGGTAAAAAGCTTACCAGATATCAGCATTTGTGTTGGTTCCTCAAGCCTCAATTCCCACAGAGACAGGTGACATATTCATACTCAGTGGGCTACATTACTGGAGAGGAAACTGAACCCTTGTATAAGGCAGTAAGGTAACCAAAACTTTGTCCCAGAGAGAGATATTAACTTTATTATACTGGACAGTCAATCAACCTGTTCTTTGTTCCAGAGACAGACACTATCTCTTTCATCTAAGGCTGTTAACTATATAAGCATCCTTGAAAAGATAGTCTAAAACAAAGGTAGCTTACAAGATGTGCAGAAACATGAAAGACCCATAGAGGATTGTCTCCCAGTAGTAAAGACCTGAATTAGGAGGTGGCAGTGAAAATTCCATTCACGTAATCACTGTATTCATGAAAGTTTCTATGATTTTTATTTAGCCTGAAGATCAAATTTTTAACAAGAGCAGGAGAATTTTTTTGTTATTTTTTTCTCAAACTAGTAGAAAAGATAATTACTTTATTGCTTCTATACCAATGTTCATCATAGGAGGGAAATGTTGACTTCTTACAAGAATAAATTATCAGTCAGAATTTAACACTTCTGTACTTTTCTTGAAGATGGAAGATAAATTTGCAGAACTCAGCAAGGCTATTCAAAACCTAAGGAGATTTTCTACCATCTTGACAAAACCCAATAGTAGTATATAAATAAACTCCATGAATTTGAATTTAAAACATTTATGTATTAAGAAAAAGGATCAATCAATTATGCAGATAAACTAAAATATCAGAGTCAATATGCTTTGTTCTGAGCTGTGAATATAGCAATGGCTTTTAAAAAGCAAGGCAGAAGCAACAGGGCCACACACTTACTAGGTCTTGTGGTAAAGAATTAAACCTTACCCCAAAATGAGATCTGGCCTTTACCCTCAGTTTCTGAGAGGTAATCTCTAAACCCTTGTAACGTCATACTTGGCAGGATTATCTTTACTTGGTCTGGGTGGGTGGGTGGGATCTGAGCCGTGCCAACAATTTAATTTAGGGTGGTCTTTGGGTCACCTGGTATCAGTTGACATCTGGAGGGGGTGGAGATTGAGATCAGTCACATGGGAAATCAATCATGCCTATGTGATAGAGTCCCAATTAAAACTCTGAACACTGCAACGTGGGTGAGCATCCTCGGTTGGGAAAACTCTGTCTGTACTGTAAGTCGGCAGTCGGGGTGGGGAGGTAATGTTATCTTGACTGCACAGGGAGAGGACAAGTGGAAGCACTACGATTGGAACTCTCTTGGTCTCTACTACGCTCTTCTTCTCTTGTCTGATTTTTAATCTGTATCCTTTAGCTGTAATAAATTGTGACCATGAATATAGCAGCTTTGGGTTCTGTGAATCCTTTTAGTGAATGTTTGAACCTGACAGTGGTTTTGGGAATCTCCAAACTTGCAACTGGTATCAGAAGTGAGGGTGGTCTTGTGTGGACTGTGTTCTCACTTTGCATAAGTCCCAATTCTAAAAAAAAATTATATTCAGGAGATAATATTTCAACTTTTTGTGGAAAAAACTTTACATTTTTCTAATTTCAAATTTTTGGTTTGCAGATTTCAATATGTAAAGGACAACATTCCATTTTATTTTTAATAATATACATTTAATTATATATACATGAACGTGTGTATGTAATTTCATGAACTTCTAGAATCTGTTTTCCAAATTTTTTAAACTTTTAAAAAAAATCAACAAGATTGACTATATTTCAGTTGAAAACAAAGCGTATTAATCTTAAATACATATTATTCTTATGGACCAAATGCTCAAAAAATGAAGTGTATCTTACCTAAAATTAAGTATGTATTTAAAAATGATAACAAATTTGACCATTTTGACCATCAGAAGCTAATTCTTCCTCATTTCTATTCTAAGTAGTTTTCTCTTACATATTTCTTCAAATTTATAGTAAACTTAAGGAATTTCACTTTTTTTTTTTTAAAGTGAGATGAATATCAGGAGTCCCACTTTTTTTTTTTTAATTAATTTATTTATTTATGGCTGTGTTGCGTCTTCGTTTCTGTGCGAGGGCTCTCCCCAGTCGTGGCAAGCGGAGGCCACTCCTCATCACGGTGTGCGGGCCTCTCACCATCGCGGCCTCTCCCGTTGCGGAGCACAGGCTCCAGACACGCAGGCTCAGCAATTGTGGCTCACGGGCCCAGCCGCTCCGCGGCATGTGGGATCCTCCCAGACCAGAGCTTGAACCCGTGTCCCCTGCATTAGCAGGCAGACTCTCAACCACTGCGCCACCAAGGAAGCCCAAGGAATTTCACATTTTGAAGTCTTTTCATAGGCAATTCTTGAGTTTCCCAATTAGAAATGTTGCTAGCATAGCCCTAAAGATCCTCATTAGTGGAAATGTAATCCCAGCTGCCTACCAAATGAGTTGGAGACACCTTTGTCTCTAACAAAGGTGGAAAATGAGAAGGTCAAATTCACTACACTGATTTCATTATCTTTTTTTTTTAAAGAATACATTAGCTACACTAGAGACAGACAAACTGACCAATTACAGACTCTTGCTGGTACAATGGTGTGAAAAGCAAATTTACACACCATTATCATTAATAAATGCTTATTATACGCCTACTGTGTGTAACCTGTACAGAGAGGATGGTCACGCCTCTTTCTTAGTAATGTGATTTTGAATCTAGCCACAGCAATTTTTAGCCTTAGAGTTTCAGATTGACTTGGGAGGCCCATGTGCATCAAAGTCCTCTAGGTAGCCTGCATGAGAAAATATGTTCTCATTACTTCCCCTTAGCCCTGTAACCTGGTGACAGTTCTTCTTTTAGTCATGGGCCAGAGGAAGCAAGCCAAAAACCCCTGTCATCTTCTAAATTCACAGCATGAGACTATAACATTTCTTTAAGGCTTCTTCTTTTATTTCTGTCTCCCACTGCCAGTCTGACTGTCAAAGTCACAGCAGGAAATAAAAATGAAAAGAACCATAAAAGAAACCCATATGCAGAATTTCCCTACAGGAATTCAGCAAGAGGGGTAAAAATAAATGAAAGTGGCTACATTGACATTTGCCCTCCAGCAAAACATTAATAAAAAGGAAAAACAAATGTATGCCTGCCCACCCCTCAAATATGTCCCCTGATATCAGAAAATGGAATGTTTCACTTTTGTAATAGATGAAAAGACCAATTGCTTAAACATATTTTGCTGTGAGGGGTTTTAAAAATATAAAAATTGAAAATGATTCATAATATTCAGGTAGACAAAAGTCAGTATAAATTTCCATTGATTTTAAGGTCAGAGTTTTACACAAATATTCTGATAAAAACAGGTAAAAAACAATGTCATCAAATTTTGATATAAAACAGATCATTAACACTATCGTGTATAAGCATAAAAGCAGTTAAAGCACCTCAATTAAACATCAATCTAATAGCAAATAGTATATAATAAAAGAAAATTTACATTTTTAACAATTATAAGTTTCCATTGAATTTTTGAAAAAGATTGTTTTTAAAATTCAAAGTATGCTTATTACAAGAGTTCTCTGAGTGCACATAGTATTTAGAAAATCTGTATATTGTATTATGTTAATAATTAAGTCATTTCATAAGTCATAATTGCATTTTTGAAAATGAAATTTTTATTTTGAGATAATTTTAGATTTGCAGAAAAATTGCAAAAACAGTACAGAGCCTTAGTTCTCACGTACTCCTCACCCAGTTTCCACACTGTTAACATTTTAGATATTGGATATTAGGTAGCCTCATCCACCAGAGGGCAGACAGCAGAAGCAAGAAGAACTACAATACTGCAGCCTGTGGAACAAAAACCACATTCACAGAAAGATAGACAAGATGAAAAGGCAGAGGGCTATGTACCAGATGAAGGAACAAGATAAAACCCCAGAAAAACAACTAAATGAAGTGGAGATAGGAAATCGTACAGAAGAATAATTCAGAATAATGATAGTGAGGATGATCCAGGACCTCAGAAAAAGAATGGAGGCAAAGATAGAGAAGATGCAAGAAATGTTTAAAAAAAGACCTAGAAGAATTAAACAGCAAACACCTAGAAGAATTACAGAACAAACAAACAGAAATGAACAATACAATAACTGAACTGAAAAATACACTAGAAGGAATCAATAGCAGAATAAGCGAGGCAGGAGAATGGATAAGTGACCTGGAAGACAGAATGGTGAAATTCACTGCTGTGGAACGGAATAAAGAAAAAAGAAGGAAAAGAAATGAAGACAGCCTAAGAGACCTCTGGGACAACATTAAACGCAACAACATTCGCATTATAGGGGTCCCAGAAGGAGGAGAGAGAGAAAGGACCTGAGGAAATATGTGAAGAGATTATAGTGGATAACTTCCCTAACATGGGACAGGAAATAGTCACCCAAGTCCAGGAAGCGCAGAGAGTCCCAGGCAGGATAAACCCAAGGAGAAACACACCGAGACACATAGTAATCAAATTGACAAAAATTAAAGACAAAGAAAAATTATTGAAAGCAACAAGGGAAAAATGACAAATAACATACAAGGGAACTACCATAAGGTTAACAGCTGATTTCTCAGCAGAAACTCTACAAGCCAGAAGGGAGTGGAATGATATATTTAAAGTGATGAAAGGGAAGAACCTACAATCAAGATTACTCTACCCAGCAAGGATCTCATTCAGATTCGAAGGAGAAATCAAAAGTTTTATAGACAAGCAAAAGCAAAGAGAATTCAGCACCACCAAACCAGCTCTACAACAAATGCTAAAGGAACTTCTCTAAGTGGGAAACACAAGAGAAGAAAAGGACCTACAGAAACAAACCCATAACAATTAAGAAAATGCTAGTATGAACATGCATATCGATAATTACCTTAAACGTGAATGGATTAAATGCCCCAAACAAAAGAGACATTCAGGCTCACTGAATGCATAAAAAAACAAGACCCATATATATGCTGTCTATAAGAGACCCACTTCTGACTTAGGGACACATACAGACTGAAAGTGAGGGATGGAAAAAGATATTCCATGCAAATGGAAATCAAAAGAAAGCTGGAGTAGCAATACTCATATCAGATACAACAGACTTTAAAATAAAGAATGTTACAAGAAACAAGGAAGGACACTACATAATGATCAAGGGATCAATCCAAGAAGAAGATACAATGATTATAAATATATATGCACCCAGCATAGTAGCACCTCTATACATAAGGCAACTGCTAACAGCTATAAAAGAGGAAATCGACGGTAACACAGTAATACTGGGGAACTTTAACACCTCACTTACACCAATGGACAGATCATCCAGACAGAAAATTAATAAGGAAACACAAGCTTTAAATGACACAAGAGACCAGATAGATTTAATTGATATTTATAGGACATTCCATTCAAAAACAGCAGAATACACTTTCTTGGAAGTGCACATGGAACATTCTCCAGGATAGATGACATCTTGGGTCACAAATCAAGCCTCAGTAAATTTACGAAAATTGAAATCATATCAAGCATCTTTTCTGACCACAACGCTATGAGATTAGAAATCAATTACAGGGAAAAGAACGTAAAACCCACAAACACATGGTGGCTAAACAATACGTTACTAAATAACCAAGAGATCACTGAAGAAATCAAAGAGGAAATCAAAAAATACCTAGAGACAAATGATAATGAAAACATGACGATCCAAAACCTATGGGATGCAGCAAAAGCAGTTCTAAAAGGGAAGTATACAGCAATACAAGCTTACCTCAAGAAACAAGAAAAATCTGAAATAAACAATCTAACCTCACACCTAAAGAAACTAGAGAAAGAAGAACAAACAAAACCCTAAGTTAGTAGAAGGAAAGAAATCATAAAGATCAGAGCAGAAATAAATGACATAGAAACAAAGAAAACAATAGCAAAGATCAATAAAACTAAAAGCTGGTTCTTTGAGAAGATAAACAAAATTGATAAACCATTAGCCAGACTCATCAAGAAAAAGAGGCAAAGGACTCTAATCAATAAAATTAGAAATGAAAAAGGAGAAGTTACAACAGACACCACAGAAATACAAAGCATCCTGAGAGACTACTACAATCAACTCTATGCCAATAAAATAGACAACCTGGAAGAAATGGACAAATTCTTAGAAAGCTATAACCTTCCAAGAGTGAACCAGGAAGAAACAGAAAATAGGAACAGACCAATCACAAGTAATGAAATTGAAACTGTGATTAAAAATCTTCCAACAAACAAAAGTCTAGGACCAGATGGTTTCACAGGTGAAGTCTGTCAAACATTTAGAGAAGAGCTAACAGGCATCCTTCTCAAACTCTTCCAAAAAATTGCAGAGGCAGGAACCCTCCCAAACTCATTCTATGAGGCCACCATCACCCTGATACCAAAAGCAGAGATACTACAAAAAAAGAAAATTACAGACCAATATCACTGACGAATATAGATGCAAAAATCCTCAACAAAATACTAGCAAAGAGAATCCAACAACATGTTAAAAGGATCATACACCATGATCAAGTGGGATTTATCCCAGGGATGCAAGGATTCTTCAGTATACGCAAATCAATCAGTGTGATACACCGTATTAACAAATTGAAGAATAAAAACCATATGATCATCTCAAAAGATGCAAAAAAAGCTTTTGACAAAATTCAACATCCATTTATGATAAATACTCTCCAGAAAGTGGGCATAGAGGGAACCTACCTCAACATAATAAAGGCCATATATGACAAAACCACAGCAAACATCATTCTTAATGGTGAAAAACAGAAAGCATTTCCTCTAAGATCAGGAACAAGACAAGGATGTCCACTCTCGCCACTATTATTCAACATAGTTTTGGAAGTCCTAGCCACGGCAATCAGAGAAGAAAAAGACGTAAAAGGAATACAAACTGGAAAAGAAGAAGTAAAACTGTCACTGTTTGCAGATGACATGATACTACACATAGAGAATCCGAAAGATGCAACCAGAAAAGTACTAGAGCTAATCAATGAATTTGGTAAAGTTGCAGGATACAAAATTAATGCACAGAAATCTCTTGCATTCCTATACACTAATGATGAAAAATCTGAAAGAGAAATTAAGGAAACACTCCCATTTACCACTGCAACAAAAAGAATAAAATACCTAGGAATAAACTTACCTAGGGAGACAAAAGACCTGTATGCAGAAAACGATAAGACACTGATGAAAGAAATTAAAGATGATACAAACAGATGGAGAGATATACCATGTTCTTGGATTGGGAGAATCAATATTGTGAAAATGACTCTACTACCCAAGGCAATCTACAAATTCAGTGCAGTCCCTATCAAAATACCAATGGCACTTTTTAATAGAACTAGAACAAAAAATCTTAAAATCTGTATGGAGACACAAAAGACCCGAATAGCCTAAGCAGTCTTGAGGGAAGAAAACGGAGCTGGAGGACTCAGACTCCCTGACTTCAGACTATACTACAAAGCTACAGTAATCAAGACAATATGGTACTGGCACAAAAACAGAAATATAGATCAATGGAACAGGATAGAAAGCCCAGAGATAAACCCATGCACCTATGGTCAACTAATCTGTGACAAAGGAGGCAAGGATATACAGTGGAGGAAAGACAGTGTCTTCAATAAGTGGTGCTGGGAAAACTGGACAGCTACATGTAAAAGAATGAAATTAGAACACTCCCTAACATCATACACAAAAATAAACTCAAAATGGATTAGAGACCTAAATGTAAGGCCAGACACTATAAAACTCTTAGAGGAAAACATAGGCAGAACACTCTTTGACATAAATCACAGCAAGATCTTTTTTGATCCACCTCCTAGAGTAATGGAAATAAAAACAAAAATAAACAAATGGGACCTAATGAAATTAAAAGCTTTTGCAAAGCAAAGGAAACTACAAAGAAGACAAACAGACAACCCTCAGAATGGGAGAAAATATTTGCAAATGAACCAACGGACAAAGGATTAGTCTCCAAAATATATAAACAGCTTATGCAGCTCAATATTAAAAAAACAAACAACCCAATCAAAAAATGGGCAGAAGACCTAAATAGACATTTCTCCAAACAAGACATACAGATGGCCAAGAAGTACATGAAAAGCTGCTCAACATCACTAATTATTAGAGAAATGCAAATCAAAACTACAATGAGGTATCACCTCACACCAGTTAGAATGGGCATCATCAGAAAATCACAAACAACAAATGCTGGAGAGGGTATGGAGTAAAGGGAACCCTCTTGCACTGTTGGTGGGAATGTAAATTTATACAGCCACTATGGAGAACAGTATGGAGGTTCCTTAAAAAGCTAAAAATAGAATTACCATATGACCCAGCAATCCCACTACTGGGCATATACCCAGAGAAAACCATAATTTAAAAAGACACATGCACCCCAATGTTCATTGCAGCACTATTTACAATAGCCTGGACATGGAAGCAACCTAAATGCTCATCGACAGCCAAATGGATAAAGAAGATGTGGTACATATATACAATGGAATATTACTCAGACATAAAAAGGAATGAAATTGGGTCATCTGTAGAGACGTGGATGGATCTAGAGACTGTCATACAGAGTGAAGTAAGTTAGAAAGAGAGAAACAAATATCGTATATTAACGCATGAAAGTGGAACCTAGAAAAATGGTAGAGATGAACGGGTTTGCAGGGCAGAAATAGAGACACAGATGCAGAGAACAAATGTATGGACACCAAGGGGGGAAAGTGGCGGGGGGTGGTGGTGGTGTGATGAATTGGCAGATTGGGATTGACATGTATACACTGCTGTGTATAAAATAGATAACTAATAAGAACCTGCTGTATAAAAAATAAATTAAATAAAATTAAAAAAAAAAAGATCTGTGCACCCCTATGTTCATAGCAGCACTATTCACAATAGCCAAGACATGGAAACAACCTAAATGTCCATTTACAGATGAATGGATAAAGAAGATGTGGTACATGTATACAATGGAGTATTACTCAGCCATAAAAAGAATGAAATCATGCCACTTGCAGCCACATGGATGCAACTAGAGATTATCATACTAAGTGAAGTAAGTCAGACAGAGAAAGAAAAATACCATATGATGTCATTTATATGTGGAATGTAAAATATGACACAAATGAACTTATCTGCGAAACAGAAACAGGCTCACAGACATAGAGAACAGATTGCTGGTTGCCAAGTTGTGGGGTGGGGGTGGGAGGGATGGATTGGGAGTTTTGGCTTAGTAGATGCAAAGTATTATATATATAGGATGGATAAACACCAAGGTCTTACTATATAGCATAGGAAAGTATATTCAATATCCTGTGATAAATCATAACAAAAAAGAATATGAAAAAGATTGTATACATACGTATAACTGAATCCCTTTGCTGTACAGCAGAAATTGACACAACATTGTAAATCAACTGCAAGTTGAAAAGCAAGTCTTTAAAAAAAAAAAAGACAAAATAATGAGGTTATGAACTAGAAATGGAGAAGAGTTTTTAAAGAGAGGTAGAATCTACAGGACATGCATACAATGGAATATGGAAAATAAGAGAATAAAAGGAGAGGAGATTATCACTGTATTTCTACTTAGTTGATAAGGTACTGACTGGTGTGAGTTACCTGCCACAGGGAATATTAGAGGCAAAGAGTGAGGGGGTAGGCAGATGTGAAAATATTTCGGTTTTGAACAGACTGGGTTTAAGACGTCTGATTTTGAGGACATTACATAGAGATGCCCAATAGGTTGGTGTTTATTGGAAATGGAGCTAAGGAGAGAGATGGGCTGAGAACACAGGTTGGGAGACATTACCATATAGATAGTATTGGAAATAATAAAAGTAGATGATATCCTTCAGCAGCATATAGAATGAGAAAAGAAGGCTGTTGTTGGAACTCTCAGGAAGCACCTACATCTAATGCATGTGTGGAGATAGACCAGCCAGCAAAGGATATGGAGAAAGAATGGCAAGCAAAAGTAGAGTAAAACCAAGAAAACTTTACCAGAGAAACCAGGATGGAGGTTTAATATTCAAGGACAGAGATTCAAAAAGCAGAGAAAGGTCAATGGTGCCAAAGCTACAGATAGGTGAGTTAATATAGATTATTTTATAATGAATAAGAGGAGTAATCAAAGGATCTATTAAACATTATATTTCAAAATAAAAGTTTTGGTACAAACTTGCTAATATATGAAAATGAATCAATTTAAAAACTTTTACGAAGTGAAGCATACATTTGTGGAAAAAACTAATACTAGGTAATTTTTGAACCTTCACCATTTTAACACTATGTTCTATTATGTACTCCACAGCAATGTTTCAAATAACCAAAGTGAAAAAGTTTCCATTAAAGGTAGATCACAGTGCTTAAAAATTCACCAAAGCGTACTGGAAATCCTTCCACTTGGTATAAGCAGGTAAGAATTTTACAACCAACACATTCCTGGAATTGTTGGAAAGTGCTCCACTCTTCAAATGATTCAGTTTGCTCTTCTCTTTTAAACTACAGTTTGCTCCCAAAACACTGCTTCGTAAAAATACAAAATCACTTTTCAGGATTTATTTCAGCTAACAAAAAACATTCTTCACATTTAAAAAACGAACCCTTCAATAAATGTGGTTTGACACAAAATAAAACACCTATATATAGTAGAGTTCCAAGACTGATTGGGAATTGCCAAATTCTTCCAATTACAAATGATTTTTTTTTAATTTCCCTTTTAAAAAATATCAAGTGGTAGTATAACAACAAAACAGGACACTAGTACAGTGCATTAAAATGTTTTCTTTACTGTTGTCATTTCCTAAAGCTAAATAAGCTATCTTAAAATTAAAATTAGGAAAATCAAGAGAAATAAAAATAGATAAGAAAAAGCCATATGCAAGGAAAAAAGTCAACAAAAAAGTCTAAATAACATTTTGAATAATGAAAATATTCCTGTTTAAAAAGCCAAAAAATAAAACCCATTTGGAACAAGTAGAGAATCAAATCCATAAATACAGAATATCTAGAAAGTACTGACTGTGATAATTTTATGTGAGAGCTTCTAGACAATGGCCTAGTATAAAGATATAGTTAAATGAGGGTTATATTTTATATACTGATAAAAATCTCCAAGATATATTAAGTGGGAGAGAACAGATGCAAAAAATTAGATTGTTTCCTCATGTATTAAAAATTTAGAGTGGGAGTCACATTTCATTGTAATCTGTATTGTTTGATTTTATTTATCATACACAATAATACATTTTCAAAGTAAAATAAAATTTAAGGAAAAATAAGCTTAATATAAAGTTAAAAGAATATTTTTTAATTCCCTAGTCAATTCAGAATTCTGTGTATACACAGACACTATATGCAGAGACTCTAAACATTTATGTTTTTTACCCTTTTCCTCAAGAGTTCAAGAAGCTTTGAGAAGATGTAGTCCATAAAAACAGAAGAGCATTAACATGGGAAAATTAAAACATAAGGTCTAAAAACAGGGAATTCAGCAGATGAACAAGGCAAAGAACTTCAAGAATGAGCAAGAGGAAGTCTTAGGACAACAACTGGGCAGCAGACATTTAAAAAAAAAGCAAAAACAAAATGGGACCTGCTGAAGAAAAGTTTACAGGGGAAAAAGGAAGAGAAACAATATATGAGCTATTTAACTGTATGAAAAATTTTATTAAACTATAGAATATAAGATATATAGGTAAACTTACTTTTATGTCTAAAGAAAACTGTGCACACTAAAGATTTGTGGAGATTATTAATTCCAGGACAAAAATGGTGTAGAAGAAAAGAAAATTTTATGTTCTTGTACATTATATGGCCCAGCAGTGAACAATATTTACAGAATCATAACAACAAAATATTGAATATGGATTTAGTAACATTTGAGAAGAAAAAAGGAAGTTAGCTAAAAATGTTAACTTACCATAATAGATAAAATCTAAAATGAGATTGTAATATATGCATTTTATTTAGATATATGCAGATAAAAAACTATAAATAGTAGCTAAAAAAGAGAAAACTGTTGCCTCTGGGTAGTGGGATAAGAAAGGAGATGGGTGTGCATAGCGACTAGTTTCTTTTTTTTATAAACCTTATCTATCTATACGATTTTAAAGCTTTGGCATATAACTAATTTTAAATGTGTAAAGTATATTAATGAAAAATATAAAGGAAAAACAATTTCAAAAAGGAGAAGATAACTTAAACTCGTTGGTAAGAGAAATTTAAATTAAATCAAAAATAAGACTACCTATACCCACCCTGCTGACAAAAATGGGAAGTTCTCTAACACTTATTGCTGGTGGGGATACCAGAAAAGGATACTCTAGCATCACACAAAGTAACTAATCGACTTAACCATGGAGAACAACAATATTGTAATATTATAATACTTCTGGATCATACTATTTTTTGGTGAATTTGCACTGTTCAAAGAATAACTGCTATCTAATATTTGGCAGGCTTTTGAGGTGGCTGTATGAGTAAGTGGTCTTAGTACTTTCTCCAGGAGGTATATCAGAATTGGAGCAAAACAATGAAAACCTCCAGCTTCTGTTATATCACCATGAGATACTATGGTTTATAGTGCAATCTATAAACTACTTTACTCAGTATTTTAAAATTTATTTTGTAACTATTTCATATTTTTTAGGAAGTTATTAATTATTTACTAATAAGTGTTAAAGCATAAGAATGCAGGTAGTTTTTTTATTACTCATAAAGATGTAGATGGAAAAATAAAGATAGTAAGTAAAACAAGGTTCTAGATCAATTTCTACTACTGGCACTTGGCAAATGATTTAATTCCTTTTTAGCAATAAGTCCCAGTATAGCTTTATAAAGATTTTGCTAAATTAATTTCTATGTATTAAAGGCATTGAAATATTACATGATGACTTACAGAAAACAATACTAAGCACTTATATTCCAGGCACTGTTCTGAGCATGTATTACTTCACTTAACCCTCAAAACAACTTCAACTTTGTAGGCTCAATTACTATCTCCATTTTCCAGTTGTATAAACTGAAATAAAGGGAGAATAAGTTGTCCAGGTACAAAGGTTAGATCAAGATTTGAATCCAAGAGGTCTCCTAGCCTGTGTTCTTGGCAAGTGAAAGCCAACTCTACAGAAGGTAGAATAAACAACCAGAGGTCAGAAAAACTATAAGAAATAGGAATCTAAGGCCCATAAGAAAACTACGCTTGCCTACATGATACAGCACTAATATCAGCTTTGACCTCAGGGCAACCCTATTTTATGCTCACCATTCACAGCTTCCTGCAGCAGTTTCAGCTTGCTGGGGTGTGTGTATGTTTCAAGGTTTCTTTTACTTTGCAGCAAACCCAGCAAGGCAATCAAACTTATTTTTTTGTATTTAATCCAGGATCCAGTTGAATTTTGTTCAGAAGTTCCCTCAAAGTGTCCACTTATCCATACAGCCAAGTGTGAGTCCTTTTATATCTTGCTACTCAAGATAACATACAAGAATCAAGAACGTTGGCATCAATCGGGGGCTTGCTAGCAGCTCTCAGGTTGCAGTTGAGACACACAATTAGAATCTGCATTTTTAACAAGATTCCTCAGTGACTTGAATGCACTTTAAAGTTTGATAGACATGGTTCTGACAGAGCCTTAAAATGAATAAGCATAAAGATTTTAAGAATTAATGAATAGGGCTTCCCTGGTGGCGCAGTGGTTGAGAATCTGCCTGCCAATGCAGGGGACACGGGTTCGAGCCCTGGTCTGGGAAGATCCCACATGCCACGGAGCAACTGGGCCCGTGAGCCACAATTACTGAGCCTGCGCGTCTGGAGCCTGTGCTCCGCAACAAGAGAGGCCGCGATGGTGAGAGGCCCGCGCACCGCGATGAAGAGTGGTCCCCACTTGCCGCAACTAGAGAAAGCCCTCGCAAAGAAACGAAGACTCAACACAGTCATAAATAAATAAATAAAAGAACGTGAATTTCTTTAAAAAAAAAAAAAAAAAGAATTAATGAATAAAATTAAAGTTGGGGTGGGCTTTCTCCAACATATTTTTAGTAATTAGCGTCGACTTTCAACACCCTAACTTATTTCTGTGTCAGCAAAAATTTTTGAAGTAGAAATGATTTTTCAAATTTTCAGATGGAGATGGTTCAAAGAGAAATGACAGGGCTGGGTGCTGGGGTATAATCAATAAGGTTTGGGGCTCTAGGATTAGAAAGCTCAACTGGATCTGAAATTTACAGGCTTGCATAAATTGATTTGTCTCAACTTCATGCAGCTCATTACTAAAAAAACCAAGTTTTGAATACAGATGTCCTTTGAAAGTCAGCATTATGCTACCATGTTAAACCCTCTTGGGTGCTAGGCATAGGCCAAAAATTCAAATATGTGTCTTTTCAAGTTTTTAACTGTCATCTGGGTATTACCTTGCACTCTCTCCTTACTTTAAGAAAATAACAGAGGTACTTGTTTTACACCCAATTTCTTACAAATTACAAAAAACAAAGTCAAAATTTATTTTTTCCCATTTCTCTTTTTTTTGTATACAGCTTAAAAACGCATTTTTGGACAAACTAAACTTAACCCACATGAGACTAAAATGAATCAGTCATTTGTATTTTGGAAACATAAATCTAAAGCTATAAAGACTGACATACATGTTTCTATCTCAAACACAATGCTATAATGATAAGTTCTGTGAAAAGTCAGTAATACCATTCCCAATTTTTTTTCTTAAATGTTTGGTTAAACATTATAAAATTGGTATTTTATAAAATAATAAATCCAAATATTTAAAATTTTCATTCATATGCTCAGTTATATTGAAAACTCTATAAGGTATATATTTCTAAATTCAAATAAATGAGCCATAATTATTTATTCAGTACTATTTTTTTAATTTGAATTTTATTTATTTTTTATACAGCAGGTTATTAGTTATCTATTTTATATATATTAATGTATATATGTCAATCCATATCTCCCAATTCATCCCACCACCACCTCCTGCTTCCCCCCTTGGTGTCCATACGTTTGTTCTCTACATCTGTGTCTCTATTTCTGCCTTGCAAACTGGTTCATCTGCACCATTTTTCTATATTCCACATATATGGGTTAAGACACGATATTTGTTTTTCTCTTTCTGACTTCACTCCGTAAGACAGTTTCTAGGCCCATTCACATCTCTACAAATGACCCAATTTTATTCCTTTTTACGGCAGAGTAATATTCCATTGTATATATGTTCCACATCTTCTTTATCCATTCGTCTGTCCATGGGCATTTAGGTTGCTTCCATATCCTGGCTATTGTAAATAGTGCTGCAATGAACATTGGGGTGTATGTGTCTTTTTGAATTATTGTTTTCTCTGGGTATATGCCCAGTAGTGGGATTGCTGGGTCATATGGTAATTCTATTTTTGGATTTTTAAGGAACCTCCATACTGTTCCCGATAGCAGCTGTATCAATTTACATTCCCACCAACAGTGCAAGAGGGTTCCCTTTACTCCACACCCTCTCCAGAATTTGTTGTTTGTAGATTTTCTGATGATGCCCATTCTAACCAGTGTGAGGTGATACCTCATTGTAGTTTTGATTTGCATTTCTCTAATAA
This sequence comes from Balaenoptera ricei, assembly GCF_028023285.1. Taxonomy (NCBI): domain Eukaryota; kingdom Metazoa; phylum Chordata; class Mammalia; order Artiodactyla; family Balaenopteridae; genus Balaenoptera; species Balaenoptera ricei. The sequence goes on from NC_082642.1 coordinate 116,513,497, forward strand.
TTAGTGATGTTGGGCAGCTTTTCATGTGTTTCTTGGCCATCTGTATGTCTTCTTTGGAGAAATGTCTATTTAGATCTTCAGCCCATTTTTTGATTAGGTTGTTTGTTTTTTAATATTGAGCTGCATGAGCTGTTTATATATTTTGGAGATTAATCCTTTGTCCATTGATTCATTGTCAAATATTTTCTCCCATTCTGAGGGTTGTCTTTTCGTTTTGTTTAGTTTCCTTTGCTGTGCAAAAGCTTTTAAATTTCATTAGATTCCGTTTGTTTATTTTTGTTTTTATTTCCATTACTTTAGGAGGTGGGTCACAAAAGTATCTTGCTGTGATTTATGTCCAAGAGTGTTCTTCTGATGTTTTGCTCTAAGGAGGTTTATAGTGTCCGGTCTTACGTTTAGGTCTTCAACCCATTTTTAGTTTATTTTTGTGTATGGTGTTAGGAAGTATTCTAATTTCATTCTTTTACATGTAGCTGTCCAGTTTTCCCAGCACCACTTATAGAAGAGGCTGTCTTTTCTCCATTGTATATTCCTGCCTCCTTTATCATAGGTTAGTTGACCACAGGCGCATGGGTTTATCTCTGGGCTTTCTATCCTGTTCCACTGATCTATATTTCTGTTTTTGTGCCAGTACCATACTGTCTTGATTACCATAGCTTTGTAATATAGGCTGAAGTCAGGGAGTCTGATTCCTCCAGCTCTGTTTTTTTCCCTCAAGATTGCTTCGGCTATTCGGGTCTTTTGTGTGTCCATATAAATTTTAAGATTTTTTGTTCTAGTTCTCTAAAAAATGCCATTGGTAATTTGATAGGAATTGCACTGAATCTGTAGAAGGCTTTGGGTAGTATAGTCATTTTCACAATATTGATTCTTCCATGCCAAGAACATGGTATATCTCTCCATCTGTTTGTGTCATTTTTTATTCTTTTCATCAGTGTCTTATAGTTTTCTGAGTACATGTCTTTTACCTCCTTAGGTAGGTTTATTCCTAGGTATTTTACTCTTTGCAATGGTGAATGGGATTGTTTCATTAATTTCTCTTTCTGATCTTTTGTTGTTAGTGTATAGCAAAGCAAGAGATTTCTGTGCATTAATTTTGTATCCTGCAACTTTACCAAATTCATCGATTAGCTCTAGTAGTTTTCTGGTGGCATCTTTAGGATTATCTATGTACAGTACCATGTAATCTGCTAACAGTGACAGTTTTACTTCTTCTTTTGCAATTTGTATTCCTTTAATTTATTTTTCTTCTCTGATTGCCATGGCTCGGACTTCCAAAACTATGTTGAATAAGTGGTGAGAGTGGACATCCTTGTCTTGTTCCTGACCTTACAGGAAATGCTTTCAGTTTTCACCATTGAAAATGATGTTGGCTGTGGGTTTCTCATATATGGCCTTTACTACGTTGAAGTAGATTCCCTCCATGCCCACTTTCTGGAGAGTTTTTATCATAAATGGGTGTTGAATTTTGTCAAAAGCTTTTCTGCATCTACTGAGATGATCATATGGTTTTTATTCTTCAATTTGTTAATATGATGTATCACATTGATTGATTTGTGTATGTTGAAAAATCCTTGCATCCCTGGGATAAATCCTACTTGATCATGGTGTATGATCTTTTTAATGTGTTGTTGGATTCTGTTTGCTACTATTTTGTTGAGGAATTTTGCATCTATAACCATCAGTGATATTGGTCTGTAATTTTCTTCTTTTGTAGTTTTGCTATCAGGGTGATGGTGGCCTTGTAGAATGAGTTTGGGAGTGCTCCCTCATCTGCAGTTTTTTGGAAGAGTTTGAGAAGGATGGGTGTTAGCTCTTTAAATGTTTGATAGAATTCACCTGTGAAGCCATCTGGTCCTGGACTTTTGTTTGTTGGAAGATTTTTAATCACAGTTTCAATTTCATCACTTGTGATTGTTCTGTTCATATTTTCTATTTCTTCCTGGTTCAGTCTTGGAAGGTTATAGCTTTCTAAGAATTTGTCCATTTCTTCCAGCTTGTCTATTTTATTGGCATAGAGTTGATTGTAGTAGTCTCTCAGGATGCTTTGTATTACTGCAGTGTCTTTTTTAACTTCTTTCTTAATTCTAATTTTATTGAATCCTCTCCCTCTTTTTCTTGATGACTCTGGCTAAAGGTTTATCAATTTTGTTTATCTTCTCAAAGAACCAGCTTTTAGTTTTATTGATGTTTGCTATTTTCTTTGTTTCTATGTCATTTATTTCTGCTCTGATCTTTATGATTTCTTTCCTTCCACTAATTTGGGTTTTGTTTTTTCTTCTTTCTCTAGTTCCTTTAGGTGTAAGGTTAGATTTTTTATTTCAGATTTTTCTTGTTTCTTGAGGCACGCTTGTATAGCTATAAACTTCCCTCTTAGAACTGCTTTTGCTGCATCCCACAGGTTTTGGATTGTCGTGTTTTCATTGTCATTTTTGTCTAGGTATTTTTTGATTTCCTCAGTGATCTCTTGGTTATTTAGTAACGTAGTGTTTAGCCTCCATGTGTTTGTGTTATTTATGTTTTTTCCCCTGTAATTTATTTCTAATCTCATAGTGTTGTGGTCGGAAAAGATGCTTGATATGATTTCAATTTTCGTAAATTTACTGAGGCTTGATTTGTGACCCAAGATGTCATCTATCCTGGAGAATGTTCCATGTGCACTTGCAAGAAAGTGTAATCTGCTGTTTTAGGATGGACTGTCCTATAAATATCAATTAAATCTATCTGGTCTATTGTATCATTTAAAGCTTGCATTTCCTTATTAATTTTCTGTCTGGATGATCTGTCCATTGGTATGAGTGAGGTGTTAAAGTCCCCCACTATGATTGTGTTACTGTCGATTTCCTCTTTTATAGCTGTTAGCTTTTTTGTCTTATGTATTGAGTTGTTCCTATGTTGGGTGCATATATATTTATAATTGTTATATCTTCTTCCTTGATTGATCCCTTGATCATTATGTAGTGTCCTTCCTTGTCTCTTGTAACATTCTTTATTTTAAAGTCTATTTTATCTGATATGAGTATTGCTACTCCAGCTTTCATTTGATTTCCATTTGTGTAGAATATCTTTTTCCATCTCTTCACTTTCAGTCTGTATGTGTCCCTAGGTCTGAAGTGGGTCTCTTGTAGACAGCATATATATGGGTCTTGTTTTTGTATCCACTCAGTGAGCCTGTGTCTTTTGGTTGGAGCATTTAGTCCATTCACATTTAAGGTAATTATCGATATGTATGTTCGTGTTACCATTTTCTTAATTGTTATGGGTTTGTTTTTGTAGGTCTTTTTCTTCTCTTGTGTTTCCTACTTAGAGAAGTTCCTTTAGCATTTGTTGTAGAGCTGGTTTGGTGGTGCTGAATTCTCTTAGCTTTTGCTTGTCTGTAGAGCTTCTGATTTCTCCATCAAATCTGAATGAGATCCTTGCCGGGTAGAGTAATCTTGGTTGTAGGTTCTTCCCTTTCATCACTTTAAATATATCATTCCACTCCCGTCTGGCTTGTAGAGTTTCTGCTGAGAAATCAGCTGTTAACCTTATGGTAGTTCCCTTGTATGTTATTTGTCGTTTTTCCCTTGTTGCTTTTAATAATTTTTCATTGTCTTTAATTTTTGTCAATTTGATTACTATGTGTCTTGGCATGTTTCTCCCTGGGTTTCTCCTGTTTGGGACTCTCTGTGCTTCCTAGACTTGGGTGGCTATTTCCTTTCCCATGTTAGGGAAGTTTTCGACTATAACTTCTTCAAATATTTTCTTGGGTCCTTTCTCTCTCTCTTCTCCTTCTGGGACCCCTATAATGTGAATGTTGGTGCGTTTACTGTTGTCCCATAGGTCTCTTAGGCTGTCTTCATTTCTTTTCATTCTTTTTTCCTTATTCTCTTCTGCAGCAGTGATTTCCACCATTGTGTCTTCCAGGTCACTTATCGGTTCTTCTGCTATTGATTCCTTCTGGTGTATTTTTCATTTCAGTTATTGTATTGTTCATCTCTGTTTGCTTGGTCTTTAATTCTTCTTGGTCTTTGTTAAACATTTCTTGCATCTTCTCTATCTTTGCCTCCATTCTTTTTCCAAGGTCCTGGATCATCTTCACTATCATTATTCTGAATTCTTTTTCTGGAAGGTTGCCTATCTCCACTTCATTTAGTTGTTTTTTCTAGGGCTTTATCTTCTTTCTTCATGTGGTACATACTCCTCTGCCTTTTAATTTTATCTGTCTTTCTGTGAATGTGGTTTTTGTTCCACAGGCTGCAGTATTGTAGTTCTTCTTGCTTCTGTTGTCTGTCCTCTGGTGGATGAGGCTATCTAAGAGGCTTGTGCAAGTTTCCTGATGGGAGGGACTGGCGGTGGGTAGAGCTGGTTGTTGCTCTGGTGGGCAGAGCTCAGTAAATCTTTAATCTGTTTGTCTGCTAATGGGTGGGGCTAAGTTCCTTCCTTGTTGGTTGTTTGGCCTGAGGCGACCCAGCACTGAAGCCTACAGGCTCTTTGGTGGGGCTAATGGTGGACTCCGGGAGGACTCATGCCAAGGAGTACTTCCCTGAACTTTTGCTGCCAGTGTCCTTGTCCTCACGGTGAGCCACAGCTGCCCCCCACCTCTGCAGGAGACCATCCAACACTAGCAGGTAGGTCTGGTTCAGTCTCCTATGGGGTCACTGCTTCTCCCCCTGGGTCCTGATGCACACACTATTTTGTGTGTGCCCTCCAAGAGAGGAGTCTCTGTTTCCCCCAGTCCTATCGAAGTCCTGCAATCAAATTTCGCTAGCCTTCAATGTCTGATTCTCTGGGAATTCCTCCTTCCGTTGCCAGACCCCCAGGTTAGGAAGCCTGATGTGGGGCTCAGAATCTCCACTCCAGTGGGTGAACTTCTGTGGTATAATTGTTCTCCAGTTTGTGAGTCACCCACCCAGAGGTTATGGGATTTGATTTTATTGTGATTGCACCTCTCCTACCATCTCATTGTGGCTTCTCCTTTGTCTTTGCATGTGGGGTGTCTTTTTTGGTGAGTTCCTGTGTCTTCCTGTCGATGATTGTTCAGCAATTAGTTGTGATTCTGGTGCTCTCGCAAGAGGGAGTAAGCTCATGTCCTTCTACTCCACCATCTTGAACCAATCTCTTATTATTCAGTACTATTATTTAAAGTTTCTTTCTTCATTTATTCTGGTTGGAGTCTACTTCTTGATTTTTTTAATTTAATTAAATATATGGAAAAATCAGTAAATATAAAATTTTATTTACTTTTTCATTATATTAATACATTTTTATAATGCAGTGATTTTTGCCTCACTTGAGATATATTTATGATTCTTTAGTTTTTAATCATAAAATACATGTATAAAAGTTTTATTAAAAGGAAGCATTTTAATAATAGATAATTTTATTGGTTAATTGCTTTGAAAGAAAATCTAGTATTAAGGTCTTGGAAATACTGTCTCGTATTTCAGAGTAGGTGATATGTGATTTCTCTCAACTGTTCAAAATTCTGTCACTACTCACGAATCACCTGGGTAGATTTGCAAATAAATTAGTGCCCAAGACACTCACAAAATCAATTACCTCAGAATCTCTTTGGTGTTGGACATAGATATCAGTATTTTTTAAAGGCTCCCTGTATGATTCTAAAATTTATCTAGAGTTAGGAACCACTGATCTATCTTCCTCATTAATGCTTCAAATAACAATTCTGTTTGAAAAAAATATCAAAGAAACAGTCTAAATATATAGCTTCAGAAATAGTGTACTGAAAGAGCTGCTATTTGCTTATGTTGATAAATCACCTTATCCAGTGGGAAATCCTTGGATAACTACAATGCATATGAAATATAAACCTTATATCAAATCACTCTTCATTTGTTTTTAACTGAAATCTGGCTGTAGTCATCTTCTGCATTGTGTCATACTTACATTTTTTTTTTTTTTAATTTCACGAAAACAAAGGCAAAAGCAATTTTCTTCAGGTCAAATATACAGTTGCTTTTCTAAAATCACCCTCTGAGCTGCTAATAGAATTTTATATAACATACTCAGCATCATTAATCTACTTTACAATTAACAGCTTGAGTTATGTTGATATGTTTAAAAGGATAAAATTTAGAATTCACTCTTGAGAACAAATTAAACTCATTATTAGAGAAGACACTTTTGACCTCCTTGACCTCCTAGGTGGTATAGGTGTTCATATGGCACGTCATCACTTTTGTACTGTTAAAATATCAATTATTAATATTAAAATTTTAATACAAGTTCAAAAAGGAAACACTATTAAGCCAGTCCAAGAATAAAAAACATCAACAATATAATTTCTGATTTCCTGGTCTGTACATTCAGACATATTTTACAAAACACATCATGATTTTATGTTTGCAACTTAGCATTTGACATAGGGATATTTCCTGATAATCTTAACTCTATTGCTTAACACTTAAATGTAAGTATTTAGAGTCTTCAGAGTCATTCTGAATGTTTTACCCATTATATATTTTTTCTAATAAATATTTAATAAGGCTTCTGATAAATTAATATTTTCTAGTAAAACAGAAGACAAAATGGATATGAACAAGTAACAGTTGAAAAATCTAGTCAAAACTACCTTATGCCAATTTTCCCATTCAGTTTGAAAATGCTTTAAATATCTGAAAGAAACTTGACACTTAAGATCTGAGAAACTTTGCTTGTCAAAAGTTGACTGCTACAAATATACATGCCTTAATCCAGTATTCTAGGCCCAACATAAATCACTTTCCTACTTTATCCACCTCTCTATTTCAGTCACAGTAAGGTGGCTGTTCACTCCCACTCAATGTCCTGCCTTTACAATCTATGTCTACTATCTTTTAAGATAAATCTCAACCTACACCAATCACTGGAAGCCTTTAAGAACATGAGTTACCTTCTCTTCACTATTCCATTACTACTTATGGACTCATTATTTAATATTCTATTTTAAAATCACATACATGTGTATGCCATTTTATAATGCTACAATGCTAAAACAAGAGGAAAAACTGTTGCCTCGAGTGGCCAAATAGTAATATTTTTGCCCTCAAGGGTAAAAAATATTTTCTCTGTTTTACTTATTTATATCTATTGAATTTAGCAGCAAGCTTAGCCTTGGGAGAAAGCATACATTGATTACTCTTGGTAAATTTACTTTGGGTACCCATTTACTCCTCCTCATGACTTTGTTCTGCTCAGGCCCATGCCCTCCAGGTGATGTTCCAAATTCTGTAATTGCCCCTTTGCTTAGCTGTGTATTCTCAACTGGCTAAGAGTAGCCTGATAAACCAACACCTTAGGGATTGTAGAATAAAACTTACAACAGATGAATGTGTTAAGTCCTACAAGGTGTGTGTGATTTTGGAGGATATATCTTCATTATGGCATTTTAGGCAGGGAAATAAGCAGGTGAAAAATAGTTCTGTGCAAGAAAACTGGTATATTTTCTTATTAGTAACTCCTTAACTATCATCATGAAAAGAACGATTTACCTTGCCAAATCATGGTTTTTTAATACAGGGTTAGAGTAAGATATTAAGAAAGATAACAGGTTGAAAGAATCATTTAACAGTTTTCCACCTCCCATAATTTGGGATTTCCCCAAAATCAAATAATCAAAATATGAAAAGAACTTTAAAGATAGCATTTGATATACGGCACTTTAATAAATCTTAAGCACCTCTCTTGGAAAGTACTGTATGTGTATCTCAAGACCCAGAAACAGTCCCTGAGTTTTAGCAAGTGCTCATCAATTATTTGCTTTATGAATTAATAAATAAATGCATTTATTTCAAAGTGGATAACTGCTCTGTAACACAAAGGCTCTGATTATGCAGTGAAACCTATACCTAATTCAAATGTATTTATATATATTTGCTTTCATTATCAAACTAATAATTTGAGGGCTAGCTTCTTCGAATGGTACAATAGCATTCACAAATTTACCACACATGGGTAATATTACATTGTTTTACTATCATATATCTTAGGGTTTTATACACTTTAATTTTGCATAATTATTTTTTTAAAATCTTTGGTGGAAGACATACCAGTTTAGTTTTAACATGGCAGGTCACTTAGATTATGATTGAAACCATCAGATGTTGTTTGCCTCCAGAGGCTTATTTGCTGACATACAGCCTGTATACTAATATATAAACAGACAGCCACACACTTTGACCAAGATAGCATCTTTCTTGCTTATTATTTAGCAATAACAGCTCAATATGAGGACAGTGTTCATTACTCCACATGCTTTGACAAGTGAGAACTTTTCTGATTCATGACCTGTTTGCTGCCACTATCCTAGCAGTTTCTTACATAATGCACCAAGCATCTGGTTGGGTCTTTTTTAGCTTTCCATTTGCAAATAAGGTTAGGTGTACATAATTGTTCTCTCTTGATAGAAGGAAGGGACCAAGTTTCTGTAATAAATATTGTCCAAAAAATATATATATAATGAAAATGCACAGATTTTTTCCCAATTTTTCATCTTCATTTGATTATCATATTATTATGGAGTCTGGCATCAAAAATTTAGTATCACTGTTATTTTATATTTAATATTGCTGTAGTTCAATTTAATCATTATTATGACTAAGAAATATTCTAAGCATGCTTGATCAATTACTATTTCTTATACAGTTCTTTGGGGATATTGACAAGTGTGTATTATCTACCTTTCTTCTCTATTTCATCTATCCATCCATTTCTATATAAACCTATGTGTATATTACTATTTTCATTTATATTTTAAAATCTGAAAACATACTATTATTACATTCATATAATAGAGACTTCTGTATATTTTACTTTATACATGTCTAAAATTAAGCAAAGCACACACTAGGAAATTAATTTACATACTAGTACTTGTCTAAATACTAAATCTTTTTCTCCTCTGCTATGGTAACTTTAATCTGCCATTGCAGTAGCAGGGTTTTCACAGGTATAAATCAACTGCACTATTGATTTTTTCCCCATGAAATGATGGAAGAATTAACTACTGAATGATTAAAGTTCACTTTGTGTAAATTAAGTGGCATAGGATTGTATACAATAAAATAATCGTAGTAACAATAAACTTCTGCAGCAACATTTCCTCTCAGAGAAAAATTTAGCCCTTCTCCCTAGGAAAAAAGATCGTTTGGCTGTAACCAGGGAAAATTACAGGGAAAATAAATGATATATTTCTCACTTTTAACAGTTAGATCTAGGAACATACACATTGTCTAGAACAGACATACTTTTATTAGAAGCTTTACACAGTCATAGCATTATTAATATCTATACTTCTTAATATCCCCTAATGTCAGATACATATGTATACTAACATGAAAATAAAGATTTTATCAAAGTGAAATGATATAGCAATACAAAAAGAAACTGATAAATTAGAGTGTGTATGAGTGGAAATTCTGTAAATCATATTGTAAAGTCTGTTTAAGGTAACGGGTATATTTTAACTGATATAGAAAGATGACAAAAATGGCATTCAAGATAGAGTCAGAAAATTTGAGTCAATTAGAAATACCTGTATAATCAAATAGGGCATAGATGTTAACAAAAGAGTTAATGGGATTCTATGAAAATTATATGTGAATTATGACCAAACCAATTTACAATGAAAGCAAATTGGATATAACTACCCATATGCAGAAGAATAGTGGATCCGTTTGACAGATGGTAACTGGAGAACAAAGGAAGGAAAAGAGAAAAAAACTCGAGATGTTAAGAGAATGTACAAAGGGTACACAGAATACTGCAGACATATGTATAACCGGAGAGGGGAAAATAACAGAGGTTGGTTCAGGAAATCAGTGACAGTTTCTGTGTATCACCACCACCACTACCACAACTACCACCACCCAAGAAAAAGAGAAATGATTTCACTAGTAAATTCCACTTCGACAGACACCAAATAATATTTATTTTGATCAAAGACAGACCTTGAAGTTCCAATATAGTTTTACTGCACACAACACATAATTTACCACTGTACCACACAATAGACACTCAGGAAGTGATTTGTGAATGATTATACCTAGGTGATTCCAATGGGGACATAAATATTCTGGTAGGAGAAGAAAGGAAAATGTGAAAATATCTAAATAAAAATACACATTTTTCATTGGGGTTTAGGCTGTATCTATTGATACATCCAACAAGCTAATTATCAAGGAGTGTAACCCAACAAACAGTGGCATAGAAGCAGATTAACTTATAGAATGTAATATCCTTTTCGTCAAGATCATTATAGAATGGTACTTTACCTCATTACTCTTTTATGCTTACCATTGTTTTAGTTGTTTTATTCTTTGTTTTCCAATTAGGTGTAAACATTTTGTTACCTTTTCCTGGGTTTCCTCCCATTGGCCCATCCTCTTCTCTATCCTCTTACTGAATTGATTTTCAATAAACTAATATTGATTACTTAAACATTAGCAGAACTGAATTTATAAACTAGTTTCAGTTCTCGTGGATTTAATTTGATTATCCTGAATCACTACAAATACTTTTTGGACACAAGTGAGGGCTCTGAATTTCCACTGTTCCTGAGTGCAGCTTACAAAGCAGAACAGATGTAACATGTGTTAAGAACCTAGTAGCAGTTAGTTGAGTGTAATGGGAAGTAATCTGCCACCTTTTGGTGTGGCCTATTTGCAAAGACTCTCAACTTCACCAAACTCTACTCAGGCTTCTCTGAACTCTCTTCTCAATGAGGCCTTTTGGGCTTCCTTCGTCATCTCTGCATTGTCTAGTTTTAGCCAGAATCCTGCTAAGTCAGTTCAACAAGAATCCCCTACCCACAATATCCAATCATCTTCAATATCTGATTGTGTGCCTTATCCTTCACCATCCCCCAGGTGACATCTGATCACCTTGACCTGCCTTCACAAGAATCCTATTAGGTCAGTTTAGCTAGAATTCTCCCTGATGTATCCTCCTCTTTATAATTTCCATTCACTGAACTGCTCACCCTGCTCCTGGGCTATAAATTCCCCCGTTTTCTTTGTTGTATTTGGAGTTGAGCCTGATTTCTCTCTCCTACTATAAAACCCCATTGTAGTAACTGTCGGTATACCTATCATGATAGTCCTCCTTAAACAAAGTCTGACATCATCTTTAATAAGTGTTATGAATAATTTTTTTCTTTAACAATATCTAAATTCCCAGGAGAAAGCTGTTTAGCAGTGATGCAGTAATAAATTATTTCTTACTTTGCCTCTTTACGTAATTATTTGGAGGTAGTTTTGTAGAGCTGTACTGTCATTTGTGCTAAATGCCAAAAATAAAGCAATCTTGGATGCATCTTATATTTTTATTTTGCTTGTTTTCAGACTGAAACAGCTGTTCAGAAAAGCAGGAAAATTACTGTTTTCGTCTGCACTCAGTGAATGCCAACTAAAGCCTCACACCGGGAGTTAGCATTCCTGGGCTGTGCTCCAAGCTGCCAGTGCTGTGTCGTGGATTAAGAGACAACAGAACTACAATCCCCTGGCCATTAGAATCAGGTGCGGGTGATAACTTGTTAATGTGGCCACCAGGCCTAAATCAAAAAATCTCAAGCCTGGGTCAAGGAAAGAAACTGCAGTGCCTTTTCAAAAGTCTAAGAGACCAGCAGTGCTGGCTAAAAAAAGTTGTCTTCTAAAGTAGTAGGAAATCCCATACCTGCACCAAGATAGGCTTTTGTGATATAATCATAGCCTTAGGATGCAAGCCTGCTTGCCTTTTGATCTTGAATAAGTCTCATTTTGTAATCCATTCACTAAACCAAAGCACAGTAGGATGCGTGACTCTGATTGAAGCAGTTTCTCAGTCTTCTACAAAGATGAACTACATCAATGGCCTTTACTTATGTCCTTATTACAACTGAAATGAATACTCTAAAACAATCTGAAAGCATTTATAACTGGGTTTGAAATTCAGTGAAAGAGGTTGGCGGGGGGGGGGGCTATCTCCCAGGCTACTTGATCAGCAGCCTGTGATTCCATTAATAATTAAAACTTAACCACTTATGTATTTAAGTAATACTGTCTGAAAACATCTATTTCACTTTAATCATTTATTTATTTAGCCATATAATTATAAGGCCTTACAGTTGTTTTTCTATTTCTCTTGAAAGAAGAAAAGAATAATCTGGTAAGTTAAATTCTTATTCACAAATCTGAAGACAAATTATGTTGCTCCATGTTGCCTTCCAATGAATATCTGCCCATATTCTTGCATTAATGGGAAAAAGTACCCAAAATATATATAGTGATAACAGATGCGATCTTAAATATTCCAGAAATATTTCTACTTATTTATATGGTAGTAGAGCATTTCCATGTCATATGAGTATAACTGAAAAAAAAAAAAAGCCTTGTTGAATTGAGTCAGCTTCTATAGGAATCCTTTCATGTTCTATACTTTATGCAGTATGTGAAAGCAGTCAATAGAAACACGTTTCAATATATATCCAAACTAAATATTTTCTCAGCTAAAGGTTAACACTTGCCCTACAACACCATTAGACTTTAAGTCCAAAGGGGAGAATAGTGGTGTCTTCTCGTGGCATTTTCTAAATAAACACAAAACAAACAGGACACTGGTTTTTCTATCTTTAAATCTGATAGCCCAAAGGCATGTCCTTTTCCAAGAGTCCTTTATGACATCCTGCATTTCTCTAAGCAATATAGCTGGACTTCTTCTAATGAAGTAAAATCCTTTCTTGGGCACTTTGGTGGGGGGGCGGGGGGAGTCAAGCTCCTCCCAATTAAGATTTGTAAAGACTTAAAAAAGTGGGTCAGTCACTGTGTTTTAATAAAGATGCTTCCAGCAATTCAAAAGATAGATCTGGAACTGTTCATGCCCCTGCCGGCATTTGATACCTAATCTTAAAATTTCTGAGGTCAAAAAAGACAGCCTGAAGCAGGACCTGCAGAGGTTACTAAGCTTTAGTAACTCCTAGGATTAAGCACGTATTTTTGGACATGTCTTGCTAAGATCAGTAGAATTGTCTCACTCTAATTGAATTTTTCACTTTATCTCTATCCAGCTGCTCAGCTGGGGTAGGATGGAACAGGGAGAAGGGAGAGTGGCGACCTCCCCTCAAAATAATGTCCAAGAATTAGTCTTTTTAAGGTAATTTTTGACAAGATAATTATTAACCTTACTTTAAAAGACATTAGAGGAAGGTCTGAAAGCAAGGCTAGGAAAAATTACCATAAAGACAATCCAGGTGAGTGGCCTTCTTTTTTTTCTTTTTTAATCAGGCTAATTCTCCTACAAATCAATTCCAACTTCTCCTTATGCCTGTGATGGTAGAAATCAGCCACAGCTCTGTATTAAAGAAACACAGAGTCTTTAATAAAATATTCAAATATCTTTTAAGATACTATATTTATTCTCTTTATTCCTTCCTCTCTAAATTTCCTCTTGGTGATGATCAGACTAACACTGAAATACGTATGAAAAAATGTCTCACCATGGTGCCAACATAGTTGTCATTCCATGTTGGGACTGAATCTGAATTATATGAGGTCAATAAAGAAGCACAGAGACTAAAACATGTGTACATGTAAGACATTTCACATGAATATGATAAATTACTATCCTCAGTTTCCTTATCTTCTACTTGCATTGATTGGAATTGTGTCAATAAGTTAATTATTTGGGATGCTCCTTTTTTTAAGGCTATCTTGGGCGAGATGTGCATATTTTTGTTTTTGTTTTGTTTTTTGGTGGGAATAAGAAAAGTAGCATAATATAAACGTGGGGTTTATTAGAAGGCTATGAAAGCATTTCACAGAAATAAAGCCAGGATTTAGAGCTGGAATTGGGAATGTGTCAGTGATCTAGGGAACTACACTCCTATCTCTCTCTTTCTGTCTCTCTGGCAGTGTAGGCAGCTAAACATATAACCACCAGCTCTCAGGGACAGGAAAGGTTTGATTTGGATTGTTTGCCAGGTTCTATTGTGTTAAATACACCACCACAGATTTCAAACTACCAGCTGAAGTCAACCAGTCTGTAAAAATTCCCCTAAATTTAGCAAAAGGTTCCTATGAAATGGACTAAGCTGACTTCAGTACACTACTGCTCTCAGCCACAATGTCTATTGACCTTTTCTCTCTGCATGTTCAATCCATCCTTCTGATTCTCTTAGAAGACTGCATTCTATACTGACTTTACCATTATGCACATGCTTGAAAATGGCTGTCCCAGCCCCATCTGGATTAACATTTCAATGACTACGCTTCTAATTTTAATTTTTCAAGGGGTATTTTATTGTCTTAGCCTATACTTCATGTGTTGCTAAATTTAAGGGAAGAAGAGGTGTTGATGGCAATAAGCCTGAGCATTACATAGCCGAAGCCTGAATGCCGCTTAAAGCAGACTGAACTCCTTTTTTGGAATACTATTATACAAGGAGAAAAAAGAAGACGAGAAATCACAGTATCCTATACATGGATTATTAGCCACGGAAATATATTACGGCAGCACACGTGAATTTTTTAAGTGCATTACAGAACTTTTAAAGAGAAGAATACTTCCAATGCAATCCAAGTATTAGCATAACTGATGGTACCAGCTACTTGTGCTATTATTTTACATTTTTAAACTACCAAATATATTGTGAATTTGTACGTAATTTGTGATTTTCATTTGCCCTTGGATAAGTAATGAAATGATAATCACATACATGAGCATTCTTTTTGATATCAAACTTGAAAGCAGAATAGGTTGCGGTTATTTCTAAATCCGATAAAAGAAAAATTTTCTGGGAAAAATCTACATATATACAAAGAACAATGGCTTACATACAAAGAGATATAAATAAGATAGTATTATATTTTTCAAATACTACAAACATCAAATAACATTATCATCCCTTTTATTTTTACATGCAGCAGCATTTCCTTTATCAATATATTACATATATATACTTTATACATATATGTTCATATTTTCTATTTTAACCATATGATTTTATTATAAACTTTCCACTTTCACAGGCTTGTATATAAAGAATTTCATACAATTAATACTGCTCATAAATGGCTTTTACGGCTGTTGGTGTTTAAGGATAACACATATCCTCTATCTGAATGATACAATCTCTTACAATAATCTTTCACCTTTTTATCGTTGCTAGGTATCCAGCAATGATATGTTATATACAAGCTAATAATGAATCACTCAATTTCTCTAATGTCAGGAGAATCTGATGCCAGGCTGAATTTTGTTGGCCTAAAGATATTTGTACTGTTTTCTTCCCATTGAAATACATTTTGTTTTATAAAAGGACTAACCACTCAGTAGAAAATTGGAACACATAAAATCAATAGATTTCCTTGCTTACCAAACCAACATGATGAATAACAGCAAGTAATTCTGAAATCCATTAAAACAATCCGATTTTTTAAAAAAATATGTGTAAATTCAATTGAAGGATACAGACATTTTATTTTATGACTATGTGTCAGAGAGATGATACTGTTAACTATAGAGTCACATGAAATTCAAGCTGATCCCTTCAGCAAGGACAGAACTTGGTGCAACAGAGAAACATTTGAGAATAGCTCACATGAAAGAGGACCAAAGTGAAGTTCCTACTTGTTTTTTTTTCAATGAGATATCATGGCTCATGTAAATTTTATAGTAATTTCTAGAGTATATAACCTAAATCTAGTATTACCAAATATGCTAATTATCCCACTTGTTATTGAAGACACATCTGTAAGCAGGTTTAGTTCGTGGCACAAAATGTGTCCTCATTAAATAAACAGTTAACGAAGAAATATACAACATCTACAAGTGTCAAGTGGTTATAAACTCCCCCAAAAATGTATAGAAAATATTTAATGTATGTGTGGGCCAGACCAATATACCTAAGCATCCAGAGAGTTTGAAAAGCAGATAGGTTGATGAATTTCTGTCCTTTAATAACTCATCAGCCTATCTGCTGGACATTACTTTAGAGCTGGAACAGATTACTCTGCTTTAGGGAAAGTAAAGAAATGGGCAGTGGCTGCAACAGTTAACCTTTATCTTCTGTCCTGGATTGAAGCCCTACCCTAGCATAATCCTTTCAGTAAAAGGGAATCTTGCTGTTAACTAGATCCAGCCTGTTGAGAAGGCATTTATAGAGCATTCTATTGCTACCTGAGCCTCTGCCTTTGAGCAAGGTCTCTATGATATTGTTACAAGGCCTTCCAGACAAGCGGACAAGTGGAGGTGGACAGTCAGTTTGTATTTGGATTCCTGAAGCTGTCCAACATGTCCAACTGCATCCAGCTAGAAGCAGAAATGTGCACCTAAGTGCCATGTGGGCTAGAGGCGGCCCAAATCTTTAAGTCCACCTCTCCTTACAAAAATAATCCTTCCAGTTACATACAAGATAATCCCTAAGAAGAATTTTGTAAATCAATCTTCATCTCAACATGTTCCTAGTGGCATTTTAGTGCTACTCTTAGATTAGCACCTTGGATAACTGCCCAGCAGACCACTACTTAAAACCAGCTCTTGAATGTGCATTTGTGATTTTTTCTTGGAGAAAAGGTACACAGCTTTTTATCAGATTCTCTAAGGTGTTAATATCTGAAAATAATTGGAAACTACTTCCTTAGGGTATTGTGAGGTTGAGTGATATCATCAGGCCTCACTCTTTAAAGTGGTAGGAAGGAAATGGGTATATCTTCTATCTGAAGTGGTTTATTAAAAAGAATATGGACTTTGGTTTAACTTCCTTTTCTCTCAGTAGTTATGTGATCATGGAAGGACATAATACTTATGAATCTATTTTGTCATTTAAAAAATTCTAAACTAATAAACATTTTTTAGAAAGTATTTATCATCCCAATTTAGATTAATTCTTTTATATACTAAATATTATTTAGAAGCTAGCATTTATTTTTATTTACACTATAAAATTATTTGGGTCCAGTATAATATGGTATGTTTACTTTTTAATATACTATGAATGCTGAAAACTCTATTTGGTTTTTGAAAATCACTAACAGTTATAAAATTATTATAATTTTATATAATTTATAACTAAAATTAATATAATTTATAACTAATGATTATATCTGTATATCTCACCATACCATAGAGACATGCAGTGGTCTAGGAAATAGCATTCTTTTAAACACATTTGAATTTTTTAGGTTAGTTTAAGATTAAGTTACAGCGACAAGACTTAAGACCTAGGAAAAAGGAAGGAAAAATAATACTCTTTTAGTAAAACACGACCATGGTTTATAACTAAGATATTTCACTTTTTAAACTCATTCCTCATATTAGCAGTTGCTTGGCAGATTTTAGCTCATTATCATTTTGTCTTTCTCAATTACTTGGGCAGTTACTGTATTTTATGCTTCTGCACTTTCTTAATCATGCAAAGTTGAGTGACTGAACAGTACAAGCAATATCCACACAGTTTTATAAAACTTTTTACAGAAACATATAACATTTGTACACCAAGTTTATAAAACTCATCTGTACCCAGTTTCTAAGAAAAATTACTAGGAAAACAAGAACTATGTTATGATTTATTGTAAAAATATACAAATTATAAGCTATTAAAAACAAGATGTCGACTTCACACAAGCACTTTAATGAAATGCAAAAGAATTTAAATATCTAAATTCATATTTTGCTTATCAATAGAAAGAATAATTTTTGAATCAAAAAGCAGTATCAGATATATTGACAAAAAATAATTTGAACTTCAAAAGGTAAGGGATCTTAAGCACACATCTAACTACTCTAATTTAGTTCAAGTTTTCTTACCCAGACTAAATATATCCCAGGACACTTGCATGTGAGTCGATGACTTTACCAATGACCTTTGGGAAACAGTGACATTGGGACAACAAGGCTGCAACACTGAAAGTGCATAAATGGGCCTCAGACTTCAAAAGGGAGAAAAGGATTCATTTATTAAAATGGCTTTATGTTTATCCTGAATGAAATTACATACTACAAATGGAATGGTTAAGAGCTTCTTCAGAGAAAGGGTGGCAAACAAAGAACCAATATAGCCTACCAAAAACCATTTGACAGATTAAATACTCTCTCCTCAAAAGTAGAGTTAATAACTAAAATAATATAAAAATTTGGGAAATTGTAAATATGTTCATTTTTCTTCTCTTTTCACAAGTTCAGACAACTCCAGTTACATAGGCAAAGCAAAAATATTTCCTTTTCTCCATTCACAATGATCACTCAGAACCCTCCTATTTTTCTCTCCCAATCTTCTCCCATTCCACTTCATTTCTTTGCAGCTACTGGATTTTACTCTGGATTTTAGCCCTGCTCTTGCAGTTGGTACATTGTTTCTGCGGCTTTGACTTTTGATATCTCATACAAACTCTGGTCTGGGCTCAGCTTGCTGTTGTGTCTGTTCCTGGTCTCCTTGGAGACTGCCACCTACCACTAGCCCACTAGTTAATGGCCCTGATGACATGTGCCCAGAGGAATGAACAGGTATAATCATTCTATGTATTTTAGCAAGGCATTTGCTACTTTTCCCTCATGATAACTTTGTAGGCAACATGCAGCCAGAGAAAATGCATTGGATGCTGGTAAGCTAAGATGGATTGGAAGTGGGTGCAAGAACGAGAGGTGCAGAGTAGTGGATTAGTGTACAGTTCCCTAGCAGCCTGGCTTGAGTCTGCTCCCCTCCTAGTCTCAGTGTTTTATCACTGAGTCAGAAAGAAAATGATCAAATTCACAAAAGACAAATTTGGGAACCTAGCCAAGACATTGGCTAACTGAATAAAATTTTTAAAGATTGCTTAACAAGTTGGAGCCACAGGCAGATTCTAACATGAAGCATTATATCACTGAAATGTGAAAAAGGTATATATATGAGGGTTATATGAAGGCTAGCAGCTCTTATACAAAAATTACTTAAAATTTTCCTTGCCAGTTCCTTGTGAGTAAATAGCACAATAACACTTCCAAAAGCTAATGCAATTTTTGTATTAATCAGTAGTATCTAGACTACTTGAGGTGATAGTATTGACCTACCAGTAACTATAAGAAGTCAGATAAAGAAATGGAAATATATTAAACTACTGGGGTATTGTGTTGGAATATTTTAGACACTTTTTAATTTAATTCGCACAACAACCTCTATGAGAATTTATTGCTATCACACTTTACAGATGACAAAATAGAATGTTAGAAAAGTTAAGCAATCTTCCCAAGATCATAGGTACTAAAGTTAGGAAATAGTATTTTAAGCCATGGCTGTGTGATTCTAAAACATACAGGTTTTACGTTATAGAAATGGATCCAGATATTCGAACTAAAATGAATGTGGTGAAGGAAACTGAAAGCTACTTTCCCCTTCCCCCCCAAAACAGAAAAGGCACTACTGTGTTAAGACTAGGCAAGGGAAGATATATGTTAGACAAAATCTTTGTACTGAGATGCTTCAAAGGATAGGGAATCACCAGTCTCTGGGAGGTTTAGCACAGGCTGAATGAGCATTTGTCAAGTGTTCTGTACACATTAGGCAGTTGATTGGACTAGGCAGTTTTTAAGGAATTTTTCAACTGAAAGAATCTCTGATTCTAGAATATTTATGATTGATGGGGTTCCAGAAGTGAACCAGAAAGCCTAAGTATGAGAAAAGAGGACAAACGATATTCCAGTGCATGTGTTAGTAATATGCACACTGAAGCTTTACATCATTCTGAATCAGAAGTTGTCAGGTACTCTGAAATAGGTTTGAAAGAACCAGAAGACTTGGAAATAATCCTTTGTATATAAAATTGCTCTGTATCAGTAACTTCAAATTAAATCTTAATCCAGTATAATCATTTAATGATTTTATTCAAATTAATGAATTTGAACTCTTAGCATCCTAAATTTTAAACAGACATTCACCGTGTTCTAACATTGTGCCAAACACTAAAGGAGATGAACATAACATTAAATAATACATACTTCTTGGTATATGAAGCAACTACCAAAGATAGAGAATATATTTTCATGTCTTTTTTAAGAATAAAATAATTATGCTGTACCATTTATCTAACACTTGGTTTCTCCTTGTAAAAACATTAATTTCCAGCATAAGACATCTTGTGAGATTTACATGTGTAATGTGCAGTTGATTACAAGTGAACATAGCCAAGCTTGCAACCTTGATTTAAAAAGCATGATCCTCTAATCTAAAATAAAACATTTAAAATTAGCTAGTGTTTTAAAATTGGATACATGCGAATAATTAGCCTCCTAGTTTTTTTCCCCTTTCTTTCTATATGCACTTGCTGCAGAAGAACATCTTCATAGGTATGAAAGGAAATAAAGAAGAAAAGTTCCAGTGCCGACTCATGGTCTGTTTGCCTTTGGGCCCAAACTCAAAAACTCTTTATATAACCGATCGTCTTTTGAAACTAGACCATTTGGTACTGGATTCTTTTTTAGGGAATTATGTAACAGGGTGATGCTGTTCAAAAGTGTCTTTTATATGCAATTATTTGATATGTTTAGATAAAATATAAGGGTGGTGCCTCTAAAATATAGTTAACTCCAGCATCCTAAAAGGCCTTTCATTAAATAACAAAATGAGAGAGTATGTAGGGTATAATGTTAAATGAGTGTATACAATGATTGCAACTATATAAAGGGACATGTGCCCACAAATAATGATATGAGTCCTCAACTCTTTTTTCTCTTTATTCTCATTCTCTCTCTTTTCATCCTTCCCTCACCTCCCCACCTTCTCTCAGCATTATCATTCATTCCAATGATTTCAGTTGCTACATATACAATGATGCTGAGTTACAGATGCAAATTCCCAAATTCCTGTAGAACAAACAGATCTGGTTGTGCTAATGTCATATGGAAAATGACACTATTTTAAAAGTGAATTAATATTTCCTGCCACTTCAGTTCCTTCTCCCCAATACCTTATATTAATTACTCTATCACCATTCACCCAGTCATTCAAGATAGAAACTCTAGTAATTCTCCACCTCTCCTTTCCTACATTTTCTTTATCTGCCTAGCAAAATATAGCTGTTAGTTTTCTTTGCCTTCATTCATAGTTCAGCAATGTCATTTCTGGATTATTTAAATTGCCTCCTGTTTAGGCTTTCACTAATATTTTGTTCTAAATATACAACCAAAACTTCCTTTCTGAAATAAAGATATATCATTCCCTTTCTCAAAACAACACAAAACAAACAAAAAAAAAATCTTTAAGTAGCTATCCATTAAATACAAGGTAAATTTATTTTAAAGCCCTTTAATAACTGACTTTAATTTCAGTACTGTCATGTTCTACTATCCATCACATAGCCTATTTTCCAACTATATCGGAAGTATTTTTTCACACACACTGGTGATGCCGATCAGAAGTGCGGTTTATCTTTCAAGGATCAGCTCAAATATGACCTCCTTCGTTCACTTTATTTTTCAATAAATCTTCTGTCAAGAATTTGTTCTGTTTTCAGTGCTCCCAATAGCACTGTTCACAGTACCAGAGAGCATTTATCCAATTGTACCAGATAAGCTTATATATATCTTCCACCACACTTGTGAGGATTCTGAGAGAAAATAACGCATCTTATTTGTCTTTGAATCCCCTATGTATACAAAACGAGCTCCAAAATGGTTTTTGAATGAATGAGTGGAATCACAGCTAAAAAATGTTTTTTCCTTCTACATGATCTTAATCAATGAAGGAAATTACAACAAGCTATACAGTTATAAGAATACGAAATATATCTTAAATGGGAAGATACAGGGGGCTAGTGATGATCATTTATTTATATTTACTGAGAGAAGAGACAATTTGAAAATTAAATGATATCAAATCTAGAATCATCAAAGTAAAATTCTGAAATTGTAAAATAATAAAAGAGCACTGATAATGATCTAAGCAGGTGCTCTTATATGTGGTAAGATTTTGTTGCGGTGTAACAAGAAGAGATATTTGAAATTAATCCAGTAGTTCTAACATATAACTCAGTCATATTTGCTGGTGAAATCAAAAACTTTTAAATATAAGGACTTGCCCCCATACCAATTTATAAAACAGTCACTTGATATTACTGGAAGATCTGTATCAAAATTTTCAGATTCCTTTTGATGTAAACTAAGCTTAATCATTATAAAAAGTGGTTGGTGTGGCAAGCTCTCCTAAATGTGGTTCAGGTTTATAGAGTGTCTGATTGGAGGTATAAGGGGCCTTGTTCATCAGGGAGCTCCTCTGTGGTAATACTGCTTTTGCTACATTCAATTTTTACTTCTAAGTTTTGAATGAATAGTACAATAGCAGCAGATGTTATGTTAGAGGTAGTAATCACCTCTTCATGGTAATCAGGAACAGGCCGTATGTCCCAAGATATCCAAGCAAAACCAGTAATATTTCTGTAGTAGTCTAGGACAGAGAATGCCTAGACTTAATCTAGAAATGAAATAAAAAGTTATTAAAATCTCTCATCATATCTCTCATGATTTTAGATATACATAAAATATTATCTTTGTTTTACTTTTCTTTGTAGGTGAATTATGAAGAAGAAGTCTACGGGACATTTTTTTCCACTAGATATGTTTTAAAAAGATTTAACTCTGTGTGCCTGACAGTAAGAAATACAATTAGAATAGCCTCTCCTTTAAAGTACCCACACCTCATGGTTATGAATCTAACTCATACACACTAGAAAAAAAAATAAAAGATAATATGCAGTAAATGTCACAACAGAGATACAGATGAAATGCTGTGTGGGTTGGGAGGGTAGGGGGATTCAGGGAGAGAGAGAGAAGGACAGGGAAGGAGGGAGAGAGGGAAGAGGGGGAGGGAGGGAATGAATATGAATGAATGAATGTGAGAGAGACATTAACAGGTATTACTGCTGGGTGGAAAAAGGAAAAAAGCTAAGGAAGATGTTTTCTGTAGGTACTATAGTATGTCACTCAGATCCCCTTCTGTGGACCGAGGCTTCCATTATGTCAGCTGCAAAGCATGTTGGCTGCTGGTAGAACACAGACGAGTACCTCCTTGGAACTTGTCCTCCACCAAAGGGGGAGCTGCTCACACAAGGTGGGGCCTACAGCTTACACAGATGACTTGTAGATGAGGGGGCCAGGGGATCTCCTTGCCGCCATTAAATCTCTGAATAGCCATTTAGCTTCAGAGCAATCTGTGAGGTTGAGGGAGTCCTCTTCTGCAACTACATCTCAATTCAACTTCTCCATCTGCCCATCTTCCCTCTAGTTCCCTAGAGGACTCCCCAGTAAATTTCCTGAATGCAAATACTGCTTCAGGATCTTTTTTACAGGAAATCTGACCTAAGATAGGATAAATACAAATCAAAACAATGGTTATACAGGTAATTTTCAGAGTACGCTAACTTAGAAATATATCCATTCTGGACAATCCTTATCTATAGGACACTGCTGAGCCCGAGGGAAGCAGGCATAGCCAAAATTAGGGCCTGACACATAGTGGAGACTCCAACTAATAACTGTTTTTTCAGTGAGTAACTAAAAACAAGTCAAATACATTACAAGTATAAGGACAGTAAACTAGAAAAATCAAGGGTTGACCTCTGAGGTTCACTAACATGACTGCGTAGAGAGAAAAACAATGATTCTCATGTAAATCATGAAAGAAACATGAAGGCTGTCAGTTATTGATTATGATAATTGGGAGCACATACTGATATTAACTCTACAGTACAAACTTCAAGAGGAGGGAAAAAACTGAAAGGGGCCTGCATTAAGAAGCCCATATAAAAGAGGTACAGTTCCATATCTGAATCCTCTGAACAAAGACCTATGAAATATTGCTTGGGCAAAAAAAGTTACAAAATGTATATTAAAGCATCAGAGGAGTCTAGAAGAAACTCCCTCACGGTGTATTGTTTCAGCCAGAAAGTTAGAGTATGTTGACTAAGCTTCACATAAAAAGTTAACTTCTTCATGCACTTAGAGGACAACAGAAACTATTATCACCTTTGGACCAACACAATTTTCAAATCCTTAATAAACTCTGGAGAAATAGCACTTATCTTTTCTTCCCCTTTCTAATGTCCCTAAATGTGATTTCTGTCCCAATGTAATTAATCTGATAGGCCTAAATATTGTAGAAAAGATCACCAGAGATAACAGACTTATTTTTCTAATGCTCTTTTAATTGCAAATGACATCATTCAAGTCCAAAGTTTTACTCAGAGTATCAAAGAACTCATGAATAGCTGTCCTATCCCAGGCTAACCTTTTGGAAGTTTCAAAATAAAGACATGCCAGAACATAAAATACCAAAATATTACTTACACACAAGCAAATTGAGAGTAGGAAAAGATAGAAATTAAAATGTTTTCTTTGTTTGCTATTCATGCAAGTCATCAAATGTATACCACATCTTTACAAACCACATACTAAAAAGTGAAATACGGTGAGGGAATTTTAAGTTTCAGGCAGCAACACTGAAACATGATTTCAAAATATAGTTAAGGCATTCTTATTCCTTCTTGGAGATGAGTAAATGTATTACAATTTGTGATAAAATATAAAGTTACAAAATAGCAGTAAGTAATAAATAAATATTTCATATTTTACTTTGAGTTAAAATACAGCATATTTAAACTCCCCAGCCTGGTACTGTAACCTTTCCTCAATCATGGTGACTATAAGAACCTTCCTTAAGTGGCAGCCTACTTATAGCTTCAATTCCCTTGCTTGCCAATCAGATGACTGTGGAAGAGCAAGGTCTCACTTACAAGGCTGTGTACTGAGCAACTCTGTCCTTCAGGGATACATTTACACAAATATCATGGAGCTTTACTAAGAAATAAGTGCATATTGCTTGAATGGAGAAGAGTAACAAAAATGAAAAAAAATCCAAAGGATCTTGGGAAAGTTGTAAATTGAGAGAAAGTATGTTACAATAATATAAATAAGGCCTTCCAGTGTGCAGCTAACCAGAAAAGCAATTACATTTTTGTTTCTAGGGAAAGATATAATTTTAACGATTCATTTAAATGATGGTGACCTGCCCACCCAGAAGCTATTTTTCCTTCCTTCCAATTTATTTGTCGATGAAAATATGCATTACATATTGCCACACAGCTGTCACTCTCTACTTGGCAGGAAAATTGAAGCTGTGATAGCACATGTTGCTTATTATGTTAAAAGCTGAAAACAAGTACTTAACTAGGTACATGTCAAATACAATTTAAAAACAAATTCACTCACAACAAACGAACACCACAATAATAGATCTTAAAAACTCAATTCAAATGATATTTCTTATGACAGGCAAAGAAGAAATTCATGAAGAAAAATTAAATTTTTTCACATGAAAATTCTACAGTTGTAAATGGATTATTGTTGTTGCTGAACATAACCTCTAAGTCTGTTCATGATGAATACCACTAGGTGTATAACTCAGAGCCTTTAATCCCTGGCTGAGTTTGGAGAAGTTTTCACTAAGAGTTAGAAGCTCACCAGGTGCTATCACTTTATATGTAAACCTCTCCCCAAATCCTTTACTAAAGATCCCCAATAATAAAATTTACAGGAAAAATACTGCCTTCTTACTAGCATGCAAATTATTGTTTAAATATAAATATACATAACAATCATATATTTTGCAGTGCTTCCTGCAACTTATGACAATTCTGGTCTAATCTTAGTAAGATTCTGAACAAGTCATAGTATCTCTCTGAATTCCAGTTTCCTCTTCTGTAAAATGAAGGGCTTACATTGGTGATGTAACATTTCTGAGTTCTTAAATCAAGTCAACAACAATTATAATAATAAATGAAACATGTAACAGTGTGGTTTAACATGGAAAATACTTTTTGAAAATAAAGTGAATCAGATGTAACAATCAAATGGAGTTGAGTTTGATTTCTGACTGCCATTTAGCTGTGAAACTGTGGGAAGTTACCTGAATTTTCTCTGAGAAGAGTTGTGTAAGTAGCAAATTACCATCATGGAGATACTACCATGACCATGTCTAAGTAATCTGTGACCATCACCCAACCCCACCTGCAAATATTTTAGTCACTTTAATCCCTACGCATGATGATAATTTCATCTTTTTCACTGAATGGTGTTAACTTAAAATACAGTGAATATGTGAAGTAGTCCACTAGTTAAAGATTAAAATAAAAAGTTAGTTCACCCTTTCATTTCTCCAAAAAGTAAGAAATATAATAAAGAATATTTCAATACTCCTTAATTGCTCCTAGAATTTCATTTTCTGTTGATCTAAAATATGTTTCTTGACATGATGCCTACCCTACACTCCAGCCCTTACAGTGCCAATGATTACTTTGGTTGAAATTGTTAGGTTCGTATATGATGACTTCTGTACTTATCACAACAATCATTAATGATTTGAATAATTAAAACTTTTTGTCTGTCCTCTACTAGCCCACATAAACTTCATAAGGTCAGGAGCATTTATCCATCCAGTTTACTGCTGTCAGCATCTGTCACAGTGCCTTGACCTTGCTCAATAAATATTCCGCAGTTAATGAGTAAATGATGCTACACATCTTCTTCACATCCCCCTCTCCAAGGTCGCTGCTTCTCGCAGTTTTGCTCCTCGCTTCTTCTGAACACACACAAAAAACCTCTGTATTTTATAAAAGCTGAAAAAGTAGGAGCTTTTAGCATCTTCACTTTTTCACTACAAATAGTGGAGTTATTGACAGCAATTTTTCCAAGTCTCTTTAAAATTTAACTTTAAAATGTTCATGAAGCTGTATATTTGAGGCCCTAACACTGCTCTCCCTTCCCTGCAAGATTATAAGTTTTATTCTGTTAAGCTCCACTGGGATGAAGTAGGCCCATGGGAGATAGTTTTGTTTTACACAAAACTTACTTCATAAATCTATCTCAGATTCTACCTTAAGCCAAAACAGCCTTCACCCTAAATTTCAGCCATACATGTCTATAAGGAGCTAGACTGCAAATGGTCTATTTATACGTTTGACCAAGCAGGTTTCCCTTGGGACGGTGGGGGGAAACACTCACCCAAAGAAAAGTGAATATTGCATAATTTTGGTTGAGGACAGAAGCTTATAGTTGCTCATTTATTTAATAAGTATTAGTGATCTAAATCAAATAAATCCTAGATTTTGCTCTCAATCATCTTATACTGTAATAGGAAAAGTTGACAATAAATCAATAGTTACTTCTTTGTAACTAATGTACCAAGTACAATAGGACAAAGATGTGGTTATGAGTATGGCCTGTCATCTGTCACTCTGGGTGCCCTATGCTCTTTCCCAGGAATGTTACAATTGCCACTGGAATTGCTTCCACATTTGATATCCGCCAGAGCCTTGGACATCAATACTGGAAGCCAGAGCAAGGAAGGAGAATGTTGACTGCAATACTGCAGACACATAAAACAGTCCTCAGAACACATTCATGTTAACCTTGGAAATTTCCAGAAATAATTAGGAGTATTTGGAGACATTGAGGTCCCAAAGAGGGTGAAAACAGCACCGGAAACTCACTAGTTGTTAATGTTTGCCTTACCCATTCATTCTTGGGATAGCTTGGGGAATACAGATTATAGAACAAAACTAGTCAAAAATGAAATAGGTTACCTTGTAAGATGGTAAATTCTCTGCCTATAGCCTCTCAAATGGTGGCTTTTGTCAGAGGTATACGGGATGGGAGGGTAGGCTTATTGAACAATACTCCCTTTAGCTCTTAGATCTCATGAGTCTATAAGATCATATAATGTAGTATTACACATGTATTTTGAGCCACCCATTGTGTCCTTTTCCTGTACTGTCCTTCTTTCTTGGCAATGTAGTCATATTTTGAAGAAATAGGCATAAGGGTCTATACATGAAATAAAGTTTGTACCATTTCCTGAAGCCCCTTCAGCGTCATTCCCTGTCCAATCCTATACCAGAGTTAGAATGAACAAAATCTGCAAAGATCAGTGGTTCATGCTGACTATGCTATTTTGGCATCCATTGATTGATTTTTAATGGGAACACTTGCTATCCAGTTGGTTTTAACTATTGATAATAACCAGCATATTGTTTTCATGTGTTCCTTTTCCTACTGAGCGCTACACTACGTTTCCACTAACACTCCTTTCCTGCTACTTCCTATGGTGGGTAACACCATGGCAGCTCTTACCTAGCATGCAATTTACCTAGGTTTGCACCACATGATATGGGAAGTACCAGTTAGAATTATAAAGGTTTCAGAGACAAGAAAAGGTATCCTGCTATGTTTTGAATGAGGCCAAACTTAGTGAAGGAAACTTAGGTCTCTTATGTACAATAATAGTTCTGGCACTTAGAAAAGTATCATGTAGTTTTATTTGAAAACCCTAGAATATAAGCTTTAAAATAAAAATGTTTAAAATATACAACACATAATTTCACTTTAAAAGGAATGACCTGCTAAGCAACTAAAATGAGATCCCTAGGCTGAAAGACTTACAGTCTATTTGAGGAAATAAAATAGAGAAAAACAATGAGGAATACCAAAAGATAATACTCATTAAATGATAAATAATGTAGTATATACTTTATTTACTCTCTACAGATTCAGCCTTCCTAGTCTGTCAGAATCAAGGAAATCCTCATGGAAGACAATAGGCATGAAAGGGACTCTGAATAAGAATGGAAATGTGCATTCCAGAATAGAAACAGCATAACTGAAAACATACAAAGACGGGTTAGAACAATTTATATAAGGAACAGACATGAGGTTCAGCCAATTATAAAGAATTATCCTCACAGGAGCTGGAGAAAGAAAATAGGCTCAGCTTATGAAAGGCCTTTTAGTAAATGTAGGGAAGTATAGATCTGATTCAGTAGGCAACAGGAAAACAACACACAGTCTTTCTTGAACAAAGGAGTCCAATGAGGAAAGTGGTCTATAACATATAAACAGACAGTGTCATCTAAGATGAATTGATTATAGAAGGGAATAGGAATGGAAGCAGGGACCCTGGCTCACAAAATATTTTGAGAAGGCCAGATGAAACTGTGCAAGCAGCTATTCTCATTACTATTTATTTACAATACTTCTTAGATCTTCAGGCAAATTTTCCCCCAATATAAAATACATGTCAATAAAAATGTCACTTAATTGTCAATATTCACATATATAAACATATGGTATTAATATATACAGAAGCCTGAAAAATAGTATGGTATGAGACTAGTTTATTCATCCATCCATTCATTCAACCCCTGAGTACCTAGGATGAGCAAGGCATTTGGTAGATTTGAAGATACTAGGATCGTAAATTTTCTATACCTATTTTCTTTGGTAAGCCCACCCTTATTCACCTAGTCAAACTGAAATACTCTTCCTTTTCCATCACAACTTTGGTGAGTATCAAGCCTTCTTCCACTGAAATGTCCAAATCTAACTGTGCATCACTTTTGCATTATCATGATCAGACCCTCATCCTTTCTCCTCAGGGCATAACGCAATACCTTCCTCTATGGTCTCCATTCCTTTAATCTCACCTCTTTCCAATCTATTATTCATACTATCACAAAAAGATTTCTAAAACAAACATTTAATTCCTTCTTAAAACTACCCATGACTCCTTATTTCAAACAAAATGAAGCTTTAATTCCTCAGCAAAGTACACAAGGCCCTTCGCAATCTGGCTTCCATTGACCACTTTGGCCTCATCCACCATCCCTCTCCCTAGCTGCCTGCTTGCACTGCAAACCCACAAAGCTACTCTTTTTTTTTTTTTATGACCTTACCTTGAATTCACACACTGTTGCTCAACACCTGGAAAAATTCTCCTAATACTTTAAGGAAAGTTAAAATGTTACCTCCTTTTATGAAGCCTTCCCCAGATTCCCCAGGAAGTTTTGCTAACTCTCTGCTTTCAAGTATTGTGTATGTTCCTTTATTATAGAACTTTTCATGTAGTTTTTTATTATGTTTTCCTCCTTATTTCCCTTTCAGGACAGATACTATGTCTCAGTTATTCTGTATTCTAAGTGATTAACACAGCGCTTAGGGGTCCTAAAATACTGTTTGAATGAGTAAATGACTTTATCCTGTAAACAATGTGGAAGTTATAAACTTATTTTTAACAGCTTTATTGAGATATAATTTACACACCATTATAGTTCACCCAATTAACTGTGTAATTCAATATTTAATGGTTTTTAGTATATTTACAAAGTTGTAGAACAATCACTACAACCTAATTCTAGATCATCATCATCCAAAAAGAAATTTCATATCCACTAACAATTACTCCCTAGTCCCCTCTCCTTCCAGCCCTAAACAAACACTAATCTACTTTCTGTGTCTATAGATTCAACTATTCTGGATATTTAGTATAAATGGGATCAGAATATAAATGGTCTTTTATGATGGGCTTCTTTCACTAAGCGTATTAATTTTGAGGTTCATCATGTTTTTGCAAATATCAGTTCTTCATTCTTTTTTTACTGAATAATATGCCATAGTATGGACATACCACATTGTGTTTATCCATTCATCAGTTGATGTGCATTTCAGCTCTTTGGCTATTATGGATAATGTTGCTATAAACATTTGTATACAAGTTTGTGTGTGGATATGTGTTTTAATTTCTTTTGGGGTAGATACCTAGGAGGGAAGCTGCTAGGCCACTTGGTAACCCTATTTTGACAAACTATCAATACCAAACTGTTTCTTAATTTATTTTTTGAATAAGAAATAAATTCATATGATTTAAAATTCAAAAGGAATTAAAGACTCTGTAGTGAAATCTCATGCATGTTTGTTTGTCACTCAATTCTTCCATGGGCCAACCAATCCTTATGATATTTTTTATGGTTATAAAAGTATATTACATGGAAATTCTTTTAACTCATTTTCAACAGAAATTTTAGAAGTCTACATACTATTATGCTTCTTACATTTCTGTATATAATATATATTAGAAATTGTTACATATCAGGGCACATAATCTTTCTGATTTTTATAGTCATGTTTTATTTATTGTATGGATACACTAATTCCCAAAGATGAAGATATAGCCTTATTTTGCAATATTTTGGTGTCATAAACAATGATGTAATTAAAAGCCTTGTGCATGTGTTAGTTCATATCTGCATGAGTAAATATAAGGAATAATTTTCTGGAAGTGGAATTGCTTTATATAAAAAAATTTACTTCTTACTTCAAAATATATTGCCAAATGGCCCTCATTAAAGCTATACCCCTTTTGTCCTCTCTAACAATGTGGGATGGTACCAGTTTCCTTGCATTCCTGTAAACCCAGTGTGCTAACAAACATTTTGTTTTCTAACAAAATAATATAAATTATATTTTAATATATATTTTATGCATATATTTACCTGATTGTGAACAATTTTGTCTGTCTTTAATAGTCAATTGTATTTCATTTCCTAAGTTATCTGTTCATATTTTCTGCCTATTTTTCAATTGGATTTCCAATGCTTTCCTTATTGATTTACAGAAACTGTGTGTATTTGGGAAATTGGTTTTCTGTTTTTGAAATGAGATTCAGATATTTCCCCAGTTTTTTGCTTGCTTTTGCTTACAGTGGTTTTAGCCTTATGGATTTTGCGTGTCATCAAATTTATCTTCTGTTTTATAGCTTCTGGTTATTACATCAATGTCAGAAAGCTTTCCACAAGCTGAGATTTCTGAAAAACAAACTTTTCCCTTTATATCTTCTATTTATTTTGTGATTTAATTTTTTATATTTATTTACTTTTATTTTACTATTTATTCCATCTGGAATTCTCTCTAATGTAAGGTGTGATATGCAAATAGAACTTTATTTTTAGGTGGTTACCTAGTAGTCTCTAAAAATTCACTGAAAAATTCACCTTTTCCTTACCTTATGAAATGCTGCCCTTTTCATATAATAAATTCACATGCACGTGTAAAGTTTTGAATAGAAAAGTTATGTACTGTTTTAGCAAAATGAATCTGCTGAAAGACTGCAAAGGGGACAAAAGACAGGCAAACACGTGCAGTTACCTGGGTATTTTACCTGGAAGAAGCTTTTTTCTTAGTAGCAGTTATATTTTGAATGTGACAAAATTATAGAATAAGGAGAGAGAATTACAAATAATAATATCTAAAATGTATAGATATTTCAATACAAATAGAAAAGTGGAAAATAATAAGTGATACTTGGCATATCATTTTGAGAATGTTAAGAATAAAAACTCACGATTTCTTGAAAATATTTGAAACACGTCCCTTTGATCTTCCTTGGTTCCTTCTTACTAACTCCTCTGTGTCTCACAGCACAATGAAAAATGTGCTGTATCTAGAATAAGTGGAGCCTGGGGGTAAGTCTCAGCCTTATCACACAAGAGCTATGTGATCTGAGCAAGTTAACTAGCCTCTCTGGTTTTGTTTTCCGTCACTAAAATCAGTTGTGGGCATTAAATAAGACAATGTATATAATAGGGTTCCAGAGTACCCTGGTACCTGGGAAGCACTTAAAGAATAACTGTTATCATTATTA
Source organism: Balaenoptera ricei (assembly GCF_028023285.1). Taxonomy (NCBI): domain Eukaryota; kingdom Metazoa; phylum Chordata; class Mammalia; order Artiodactyla; family Balaenopteridae; genus Balaenoptera; species Balaenoptera ricei. The sequence continues at coordinate 116,545,946 of NC_082642.1, forward strand.
CTTATCTTTGGTATTTTGGGGAGATAATCAGAAAGAAATCTATTATATCCCATAAAATACTGATCTCTTTTCTGTTGCCTGTGTTCATCAAAATTGCTTAGCAAATGTTAAGCTCCTCTGTGCTACTGATTATACATATATATATTATCTATCTATCTATCTACCATTTGCTTTGATCACTAGATGACTGTTTGCATCTTTTATTCTATTATAACTAGAGATACAATACTGAATTTGAAGTGAAAACAGTTTCTGTTTATTGGCCTTTTGTTTTGCCAGTTCTTACTGTATTCATAGTACAGTTGCTTTAACCAATATGATAGTGTCACCATAAACTATGCCATCCTATAGTGAATTTTAACTTGCCACCTAAAAATATATGCATACTCCTTTGTTCTTAATTTTCTCCAACTTCCAATATGTTGCTAATCTCAGATATATTAGACCAACAGCTTCAACAAAGCACCCCCAAATTTCATTTGCTTAATACAGGTTTATTAACTCACTCATTTTATTATCACTCACTTTATAGTTGAATGTAGTCAGTAGAGAGACTGAGTTACATATATGGTCATTCTAGGATCTAGGATACCTCCATTTTATGCTTCTCCATACCCTAGAGGCATTGAAGTTTTCCACTGGATTTTCATCATTAGGATGTGAGAAGATGGGAGAGGGCTTGACAGATATGGAAGGCCATTTAATTGGCAGAAGAGACATGTATCACTTTAATCTACATCCTTAGTGGCCAGAACTAAGTCACATGACCCTATCCAGCCACAAGGTATGCTGTCAAATTTCATCCAGATGGGTGACAAAGAGTTATTAAAAGGGAGATCTGATGAACACATACTACTGTCTCTGACACAATACACTAATTAGTAAGAGATACTAAGAAATATGTAATGCTTTAACAAATGAACATGCTGACAGCAAAAAAATTGTGAACATATTTGTAATACCAAAACACAAATTATATGTAATATTAAACAGATTTCTGACAAAAAAATCTATTCTTATTTTAAAGACAAACAAGTGCTTATGATTTTAAATGATCAAAAAAGCATTTCCTAGTTAGACATTAGAAAGCTGACAGGAAAGAATATTTACATTTTATGGTTGGCAAAGCATGATGGGAAAGTTTGGATCAGTTTGCTGAAAATAGATAGCCCAACTGTGATTAACAATAAGGAAGTTTAAACTAAATTAATTAATATACATGTTTACTTTCAGCTTCAATTCACTGTAATAATTACTTTACATTAACATATCAACAAGCCGGCAATCAACAGTCTAAAGTTTCAGGTCACTGACTACTTCTACAAATATTTTACTTTTAATTTTTATTCTTATACAGCCTTCTGCAAAATTTCTGTCCATATTGTTACATGGTTAATTGCACAGAATCTCATAAATTCTCACTGAAACTGTTTTCTTAGTGTTAATTTTATCATTATGTTAATGAGAATATAATAGAACTGCACTCTCATAGTAATGCTGACAGCAGAAGACACCAATTTGTTAGGAATCATCAAACAGCAGTAAACACATTCGCCAATGGTGGATGGAACAACGTAACAATTATATCTCTATTTTCCTGATAGATATGGTAGATTGTACAGTTATAAACTATGATGTAGCCCCCAAGGTGTTCCATATACCCTCTTTCTTTTGTAGATTAATAACAAAAAGTGTTATCTTCTCCCGCTTTACTGATTTCTTTATGATAAGGGTCCTAGAAACAGTGTTAGAGGCCCAACTACTTTTTCATAATAACTTAGGCAGATATTTCACATAATAGACCATAACCATATGACATCAACTGATTCACATTTAAAATCTACTCAGACCCCTCTATTTTAATTTATCTTTCCATACCCTGCCGGGATTCTTCTTTTTTTTTTCCTCCCATAAATTGTGATGCCTACCCAGATTTAATGCTTAAGAAAGGTAATGTAAAAAAGCAAGAAAATTAAAGTAATCCTACAAATCAAAAGTTAACTCCCACCAGTCCTAGACATTGAATAAAATTCAAATAACTTGAAATATTAAATACAAAAAAGAAAGTGAATTGTTCAGATGTTTGAGAGGTACTGAATAAGGCCTGATTAGAGCATGTACCCAGGAATTAGATTTGATACAATCCTTGGCTCTACCACTTGGTAGTTGTGTGACCTTCATCTCCTTGTTCTTCAGTAACCGTAACTACAAAATGAGGACAGTAATGATGCCATCTTACAAGGTTTCTGTGAGAAGTATGTTAGTTTCTATATATGAAGAACTTAGAAAATTGCTGAATATATTGTAAATAATATATATTAGTGTCATTATTATTCTCCCCTAATTTCATAGCTTGAGTTATCTGAATTCAAATTCCTAAAGTTAAGATTTATTTTATACTGTTATTGCAAAATTTTAATTTGACAGAAAGGGAAATGTGGCATTTTTAATGGTATTACTCATATCTACATCATTATTCATATCCACAAATGTTATTTAATAACCACTTCCTACTTTGAATTTTCTTTTTAGATATACTAGCTACATTCATTCTTCTGATTTATCTGCTATGTTAAAATACTGGGCAGAATTTCTTAGCATAAACTTTGATAATTCATTAATTACTAAAAAAACATTTCTTTTACCTATTATAGACAGAGGTTTGACATATGACATGTGTGACACAAAATACAGGACATATTTTGGTACTCAGGATCTTCTAATCTGGCAGTGAAGATACAAATTTTAATCAAATAACTATTACATAAAGTAATATATTAAAAGTATCACATGAGAATTTCATTATGAAAAAGGAACCAATGTAATCTTATCTTCACTGAGATGGTTATTCAGCTACAAGTAACATTTTAACATCCACAATATTTTTTTTCTGTTTTTCAAATTCAATGCTTTTAATTCAAAGGTTTTGTTTTGTTTTGTTTTGTTTTTTTTAATAGCTGGTACATCTCCTTCCTTCAGAAAAAGGTAATAATAATTATGTAACTGGTTATTACTTTGTTCCCTTTGACTGCCGGGAAATAAAATATAGCAATGATGTCAGTCTTGATGGTTCAGTCATTTAAACTATTCTTTACATCATTTTTTAAAAGCTTGTACTTTTCTTTATATTTTTCCTTTAATGTCTTTATTTCTCTTTTATTACTGATTTATTTATATGCTATCTTTGTAAATCACCTAATATCTTCCATGTAACATGTTTGTAATTTTCAATACTTATACCTAAAAAAATTATTGTAGCTTCTTAAACTGTATTTTCTCTTTGTTCTCATAATATGAAAATATAACTGCTTTAATGAGAAACATTAGTGAAATGTCTGAAAATTGGATTTTTTCCTACTGGCATTTGAATTTTCATGTAAATGATTATTTATGACCAAACATATTCTCAGGGAACTATAATGAAGGAAAATGTTAGGAGATAGGGGAATTTAACCTTGAGCTACCTATGATTTAAAAAGTTGTTTAACGGATGATAAAGGTTTTATTTGATTTGGGTTTTTTTTCAATATAGTTCTAAATTTGAATACGAAAGCCAAAGCTTATTCTATATCCCTTTTAAATTAAGTACTAACTTTCGGTTTTCAATTTTCAAGTCTTTCATCATTAGAACCATTCCTGATTATTCAAACCTTAAAAAACTCAAAAATTGTATTAAAAAGGCCAGAGTTTACCAATGATTTTAGCTTTCAATAAAAAAACCTGAATATACTGACTATTCTTACATGTCTCACTGAGAATTTAAATGCCTTGGTCAGCATAACCCATGGCAGGTTATATTCTCCTTTTGAGTTATATTCAGTGGTTTAGAAAAACCATAAAGCATGAGGACGAAGGCCAAGCACTCTCAACACTTATGAAGTCAGTAAATCTCATTATCAATCCTTATCCTTGAACATGTTTAAGTACTGCTATGAAATGCTCATAGATTTAAAATGTATGTATACAATAACATGCTTTTAAAACTACTCTAAATATAGCTTTGCTATAAAAACTCAACATTCAAGTATAGTATATGTTTATATCTCCTTAGGTTAAACATACACGTACAAACACATATTTTACAAATATATTTCCTCCATATAGTCAGATACATATAAAATCACATATAAAAGAAATAACAGGAATTAAGGCAAAATCCATTCCTCCAGCTCAAAAATGTCTTAATCCTAAATAATGAATTTCATATAAGTTGCTCAGTTCTCAGTTTCTGATGAGGTGTTAGGCTTAAAACTCTGTGATGTACACAGGTTTGGGTGAAAGACTACTACAGGGCACTGTCCGAAACTAGGAGTAGGAAAGTTGGGACAGTGATGCTCTAATTATATCCAATACATTTTATTACTAAGAATTAGGTTTGGCTGAATTTGACAGAAAATACAATTAATAGGACTTGCATAATTTAAAAGCTTATTTCTCTCTCACAGAAAAATATAGATGTAGACAGTTCATAGCTGATATAGTAGCTCTGCAGTGTCCTGCAGGCAGGCTTCCAACTTTCTTACCTGTGTTCCTAGGATAGGACCCTCAAGTTTATGGCTCCAGAATCAGCACCAGCCATCACATTCACATTCTGAGTATTAAAGATAAAAGGAAAACAAGGCAGAGGTTCTCAAAGTGTAGCCCTCAGACTAGCAGATCAGTGTCACCTAGAAACTTGTTAGAAATGCAAATTTTCAAGCCCCTCTCCAGACTTACTGAATCTGTAACTCTGGGATGGCGCCCAGCTAACTGTTTTTTTAACAAGCCCTTTAAGTGATGCTGATACAAGCTAAAGTTTGAAGACTACTGCTCTAAGGATGTATCCCAGAAGCTACACCTGTCACTTCTCCTCACATTCTGTAGGCCAGAACTTAGTCATATGGCCACACAGAGCTGAAAAGGAGGCAAGGAAAAGCATTAGTTATTTTAAATAGTCACAAGCCTAGCTAAAAACCAGGGATTTCATTGGTCTAAAGAGAGATGGAATAATGGCAAACACTATCAGCCCGTGTCACATAATTTTATAAAGAAGGTGGGGGGACCACAACTATAGAAAACAGGAATTTTTTTCCCATTATAAGTTCTACTTTTGTTAAGGAAAAAGATACTTTTTTAAAATTAGAGTATAAGTTGCTTTACAATATTGTGTTAGTTAATACTGTAAAGCAAAGTGAATCATCTTTACATATACATACATCCCCTCTTTTTTGGATTTCCTTCCCATTTAGGTCACCACAGAGCACTGAGTAGAGTTCCCTGTGCTATACAGTAGGTTCTCATTAGTTGTGTATTTTATACATAGTATCAATACTGTATATATGTCAGTCCCAATCTCCCAATTCATCCCACACCCCTTCCCCCCTTGGTATCTATATGTTTGTTCTCTACATCTGTGTCTTTATTTCTGCTTTGTAAATAAGATCGTCTACACCAATTTTTTCAGATCCCACATATACGCGTTAATATACGATGCTTGTTTTTCTCTTTCTGACTTACTTCACTTTGTATGACAGTCTCTAGGTCCATCCATGTCCCTACAAATGACCCAATTTCATTCCTTTTTATGGCTGAGTAATATTCCATTGTATAATATTTCTGATTAAAAAGAGAATGCTATTTTTCTGGGTCTTTATTGATTTTAATAGGAGTCCTTTCTCTTACCTATTCAATTTTTAAGTCATATACTAATCATAGGGGATGAGGATCATTTTGGTCCCCATTTCAAAGATAAGAAAACTGAGATTCCCGAATTACAGATTTTTTTACTGGAAGATCTCACACCTGGCTGGTTGGAGTCAGACCTAGAAATCAGGTTCATAAAGGACTTTTACCCTTTACATTATTTCACATTTATTTAATGAGGGCTACACTCTTTATCCTTAATCTTTCACACCTTAGCTTTCCACTTTTCTTTCACCCCAAACACTTTTTTTCCTGCAAATCTTCCCCATGAAAATGTTGAAGACTTTTTAAATGTGAAGGCTAAAATAATGGTTTATGTAGCAAGACTAAAAGAACTTTACAATTATACTACTAATCAGAATGAGATACACTTGACATTTGCCTCTATTTGTTGTTTATATTTCAATCATTGAAATATGAAAGAAGTAACCAGATTTTAATAACTGAGAAATGTTAATAACTCAAGATAAATAGCTGCCTAGCACTAATATTTCTGAACTTTGATTTGAAGTTAAACTAATGTGACAATGCAGTGTTTAAGAGGCTGGGACAATTGACATTAAATTGTTGCTTGCTTGTTCTTCCGTTTAAAAAACAGAAAATAGTTGTTATGACAGGAACTATAATGAGAACGGAAAGTGATTAAAAGCTCCTGTTTACTTTTGATATCATGATCAGAATATTCAACTCTATTCAAGTCACTGATTCTCTTCTGTATTATTTTCGAAATACTTATTGCTAGTGTTCTCATAACCGAAACTATCTGATGATTTGCTCTAGCATTTTAGAAAACAACAACAAAAAATGCTATGTAATTTACAAATATGAAGATAAATGGGACATTATCAACAGTGCACATCCTTAACAGTAAGCATCTATTTTAAAATACAGAATAAAAGAAACGTTACTGAAAGGCCAAATCAGTTTACACACAGAAGTCTCTATATTCTGACTGGCATAGGTTTTCTAATGCGGAATCAGCAGTATGGAAGGTGATCTGGCCATGACATAGGCAAGACCAGAGGGAACTCCTTTGCTCATAACATGCCCTGTCTGAAGTTGCATAGTTACTGACCAAAAAGAGCCATTTCAATCTCAGAAATTTCCTTGACAGAGTCCATAACTATAAAAATGAAGCATTTGATATCTATACCCCTGTAGGAAAGAAGACTCATAAAATAAGGGCGTAAGCAAATAATTTGTAATTTTATAAAATTGAGATTTAATCACCATTCATGATAAGTGGGACAGAAATATTACATCACGCTACTAAAGAGAAGTAGGAGTAAGTGATCATCCTACATACATGAAGTGCAGAACACGTGATGATGATGATTACAGCATGCCTGTAATATTTTGCTTGACTATATGTCAAATGCATTATGTACATTATCACATTAACTCTTCATTACCTATATTTCAGGAGTATTATTCCCTTTTTTTCAGTCAGGAATCAGAATTATAGAAATTTATTTTTTAAAGTCATATAGGTAGTTTGGTAACATGGCTAGAGAGCCACCAAAAATGATTTGTACCCCCTTTTTCTAAATTAGAGTTGCAGTTGGGAAGTAGTTATACAAGCAGGGATTATATTTCTCAGCCTCCCTTTTTTATGTAGGTAGATCTGTTGGCTAATTCTTGTCAATGAATAAAGATGACTGTGTCACTTCTAGGTCAAGATATTTAATATCTCTTACCCTGTCATCAACTACATGAGGAAGACAGTGAGGTCTTATAAGGAGGGTGGAGCCATGAGATGGCAGGGGCCTAGGTCCCTAAATCATTTTGTGGAGGACAGCTGCATTACATTTCCATAGCGTTAAGCCACAGACATTTGGGGATTTTTTTTTTTTTTTTTGCCATAGTATAACTCTAATATAGCCAGTAAGTAGTGAAACAGGAAATGAACCTAAGTGTGTCTGATTCTAAGACCCGTGTTTGCCCTCATATGTCCTCCTGATGTTCCTAGACAGGTCTGAGTAGAACTGCTCAATATTACAATATGGTTTCTTCCATCAATGAGTCACACTTTAAGTTGTTCAGAGTACCAATAACATTGGTAACCAGCTTTTTATATCTCCTGAGAAGAGAATGTTTGTAACTCATCAAAGTAATAATGGTGATAGTGGTGATGACAATCATCATCACCATCATCATCATCACCATGCTGAGTAACTGACTCAGAAAGCTTTGTAGATATATTTTTGTCTACCAAATTCGTGAAAAAAATAAAAAACAGGCCACAAAATCTGTATTCAAGGAGAGACTCAAACACATCATTTTTGCTTAGGTCTAAGCCTTGTCCTCCAAGGCAATTTATAGAAGTTGTACATTTGGAAGTCAGGGAGTGCTATCCATATATTGATGAAGCTTAAATTGTGATCTCCACTTGAATATTAATATTTTCTCTGTAACTTTATCGGCTGTCATTACTCCCATTACAGCAGTGATATTCACATTACTTAGCATATGACCAGCACAGAATAAGATAAGAGTTTACACACACATTGTTAAATTAAAGAAAAAATAAATGTGGTAAGAATTTGTAAAATCAAAGCTATGCCTTTCCAGGGGAAAATATCTATTTATTATTTAGTTATATGTGGTGGTGACTATATGTTAAATTTTTTAAAAAAACCTTGTTAACCAAATAATACATTAAAAAGAAAAAACCTTGTTAATTGAGAATATTCTTTATTATTCTCAACCCATCAGAATCAACTGGGCCTTTTTTGTCTCCCCAAGCACACCACATAACTAAGAAGCTACAGAGATGGAACCTGAGCACTTCTTTTTTAAAGGTTCACATTTCTTTTCTTAAAGTACCGCAAGTGATGTTAAGACAACCAGACTGAAAGCCATCTTAACAGAAACAATAATATATAGCCCATACCATTGAAATATTTATGTAATAACAAGTAGCTAACATTCAATGAGTATGTAGTCTGTCCACACTAAGCAGACTATGGCCAATTTTTTCCATAATCTTCACAATAATTATTTAACAAAAATATTAGGCCTAACCTTATAGAATGAAAAACTGGAAGTTTAGAGAAAGTGAGTATATTTCCCAAGGTCATAAAGTCAATAAATGTTGACTTCTAGATTCTTTTTTTTTCCTCTTGGATACAGATACTATGAATGCTTTTAAACCTCTGTATGGACTTCCTATGCAACAGAACACAAATAGTTGTATTCTTGCTCTGCATAATCTAACTTGCTTAGACTTTTACAGCAACATTAGCTCTGACTGGGCCTTTTCTAAAAACATGACCCAATGCACACAGATTTCCATAGATGATTTTTGGTCTGTTTCTAAGGTTACTGATACTCTGATCCATAGTAGAATAGATCTTAATAATGTTGGTTTCAGTTAGTTTGGGTAGCTCCTTTTGGAAACAACATACAGAGTGGAAAATGACAAAGACCTCTGAGACTATGTTCTACATTTTGTGGGGAACATCTAGGGAAAAACTATTTTGTAAATCACTCTATTATCTGAAAATTGGTCAGGATAGGAAACCATACAAGTCAATTTTCTTGGGACAGTGTTGTTTATGCCACTGTCCCAATAAAATGGGGGGGGGGGTGAGTAATATATTAATTACAGGGCTGGTGTAAAGATTAAATATAATAATACACAAAGTTTTTGGCAAATGGCTGTACCTGCTAAGTACATTATGAATGTTAGAGATTGTTATAACTCTTAATGGCTATAGCCAGGTGTTATAAACATCGAGCTGTCTTATTCTCTACAACATATAATTTTAGGTTTTTCTTGGTTCTAAAAGTATAATCTTTATAACTTTCCTGAGTTCTAGTCCCCATACTATGTAACAAAGAAATTTTAAAAATAAATCTCAAGTCTTTAAGTTTCTAGAAATTGTTTTTACTTGCTGTAATTTTGTTTAGCCAATGAGTCCATCATGAATCCCAATTTCAGGTGCAGAATGTTTAAAATTGAGGTAATGACTCCATTATCCAAGCTGAAACACAATATTTCAGCTTTATATGTACTATATATATCAAAGAGAATATGGTAAATAGGTGTTTCCCTTGCAAAATGTAAACAAATTAAACTTCAATCATGAGGCAATAAATTACAATTTGTTTCATAGTTATTTTCCCTTCCATTTTTTGAATTTTCAAATCTTATTTGTGTTGTAATTTACACACTTACTGAGATGAATATATCGCCACACATTATAAACTGAGAGTAAAAAAAAAAAAATCACAATGTCTAACCACCCCTTTCTCTATAGAGTAATGCCCGACAGGAAAAAAAGATGTGAATTTATAGGGTGATCTACAAGTAAACAATGTTCAAAGCCATAATTCACATAAAAAGAATCCACACTATTTCTATTTTTTTAATTTCAAAGGGTTGCACAGAATTTGTTATAAAATATTCTGGTAAAAAAAAAGAATTAGTAACATTTCATTTTGAAATAAATGAAGTAGAAAATAGCGTATTTCAACTAAACTAAGATAAGTTCCCCATTCTGTTTTCTAGCATGAGAAGAATAATTTTGTGCAAAAGCCCCTTGATGTCTCTCTATTAGGACATAAGATATGAATAGCAATTATAATAATTAAATATAATCACATTAAAGTAATTAGTACTTAAACTATCAATTGCAGTGCTCTACTCAGCAATTAAACACACAGACAAGATTTCAATATAATTTATAATGCTCTGTTCCTTACTCAGGAAGTGGTGAAAATAATCTTCCTGTGTGTTTTCAATTAAATCTGCATTGCATCAGTTTTACATCAGTTTTTGAAGCTAGATATGTCATAAAACTTATGAATTGCTCAGCTTTCTAAGTGGTTATAGTTTGATGGGTTTCCAAATGCTCTGAAAAAGTCATTTTTCCACTTCTAGAGATTCCTAAGGTGAAAGCGGGCCCTGCTGTGCAGCCTGTGAATAATGACAGAAGATTTTAATACTATTTACATATCATAGGGTTCAAAGCTACTGATACTCAGATTCATAGAATAGGTCTAGAGAGTTCAATTTCAATTTGTTTAGGGAGCTCCCTTTGTTTAGGGAGCTCCATTTATACAGAAAGAAAAAATGACAGACTTTCGAGACCCTGTAATTCTCTCCATTTTGTGGAGAATATCAAGGGGAAACCTATTTTGCATGAGTTTCAGATTGTTCACATTCCATCAGTAGAAGCATCAGTTGATAAAAATTATCAGAGAAAAATAAGCACATAGATAACTGACTCAGGTACTATTTTAATTTGTAAAAATTATGTCATCAATAGTTAGAAAAGTGGACTGTGAAAAGATCATGTAATATTCAGCATCTTGTTAGGTTTGATATTTTTTATTTAATTAATTGGGGTATAGTTGATTTACAGTGTTGTATTACTTTCTGCTGTACAGCAAAGTGAATCAGTTATACATATGTATATATCCACTCTTTTTAGATTCTTTCCCCATATAGGTCATTACAGAATGTTGAGTAGAGTTCCCTGAGCTATACAGTTGGTCCTTATTAGTTACCTATTTTATATATAGTAGTGTGTATATGTCAATCCCAATCTCCCAATTTATCCCTCCCCCACCTTTCCCCCTGATAACCATAAGACTGTTTTCTATATCTGTCACTCTATTGTTTCTTTGTTTTTCAGACATGTAAGAGTCAGAGCTTATATTCAGCCAGCACTCACTGGTACAACCCTACATGTTGCCAAAGTATGAAATACTTCTCTACCAATTGGTAAATACGTGGTATCCAAACTTCTCGAGTAGCCACTCTGCCACACTGGTCTCTATCCTGATTTCCTTTATCCGATCCTCTCCAAGATCTGGCAAGTAACCTTGGCATAAAAGAAGGTGCCAAGGATTTTGCTCTTGTCCAGTATCTATTCAATGTCTTATTGGTTATAAAACACATTGAATGTGCCTTTAGAAACAGACTGTGCTACACCATCAGCATTCCTTTTCCCAAACTTCCTTAGTGTCTGAAGTGTCACATCTAGAGGTTGCTTTTATCTAGGATCTTTTCCATATGGAATGTTAAGCACACCACGTTTTGGTGGATTGAGCTGGTGTTTAGCATTTGGGGGAATCCAGGGACACAGATACTGGGAGAAGATGTCAGGGGCTGACAATCAAAGCAAAAAGGGATGGGTCAAACGCAGTCCCTTCCAAGGCAGGCACTGAGATCTAAGGTGGGAAATAATTCAGAAGACTAAGAAGAAATTGGAAGTGAAGTAGAGGCAGAGGGAATAAAAACATCAAAAACAAAGTATGTTCCAGGAAATTTCTGTCATCAGATAGGTAAATGCAAGAAACAATACTGACAGAAATGAAGCACTGAGAGCACATATTAGCCACATAGCAGGAGTTCAACCATGTTTCTCCAGAGACCTGACAGAGGTGGAAGATAGTACAGCTCATGGTATCTAACGGAGACAGAGTGAGTCCCAGGGAAGGCCGAGTGACCTTTTCACATGGATAATTCTTGGTATTTGCCAAAATTAATTGTCCAGCAAGGTATAATGACTGAAATTCCAGTATGGACTTTAGAATAACATAAACTTCAATTTAAATCCTGGGGCTTCCACTTACCAATGCTGTGACCTTAGCATGTGATTTATAGCCTCTGAATATTTCCTCAACTGAAAAATGTTTTCATGGGAAGTAAGAGCACAAATATTTTAAAATTGCTCTGGACTGTCAGCACTCAATAAATAAAAGCTGTGCTGATAATGATTGCATTGAATAGTAAAGAGACTTCATCAGCAGAGTCCTTAATACCTTGCCAGTTAAAACTCCCCTTCCATGAAGGGAATGAACATTGGGGTGAGCCGCTATTCACTACTACTTATTGTCTGAGATGAAGCAATAACTGAGAATGCAGTTAACATGTTCCACTTTAACATGCAAATCCTTGCAATGAGTATCATTTGCTCCACATTACTCAGGTGAAAATTAACTTAAACCTTTTATCTTTCATTTTCTAAATCAACTAAATCTGGCTCTGAATACCTATCTGCCTAGATGGCAGGCCCTTTTCCCTCTGTTTAGGTCATAAAGTATCTCTGGCTTCTTACACAGTACAGAAATCTTGGGAAAAGAGATGAGTTTTCAGTTCAACTGATATTCTCATCCAAGTCTCTTGGGTCTGATCATCAAGCCCATTCCTCATGCTAAATATAGGCGATGTGCCCTTGTTGTTATTCCCAAGCTACTGTACTTGAGGTTCAGTCTTCAGAAATCCACCTCCATGAGAAATATCTCCACCAAGCAGCTCCAGTGCTTGCTGCGGTGTGGGAGAATGGAGGATATTCCATGCACAGAGGCTGCTACTGTCCTTCTCAATTTCCAAGAACCCACCTCACCTAGAGCCAGAAAAATTCCTGCTCTTTTAAATATCTGGGTCTTTTTCTTCCCGTAGGTTAGGCATTCCCAAAAACAGTCATTAAACTTTTCTCTAGCAAAGGGTGGTGCCTGGACAGAAGGCAAGGCTCCTTTGTGATGTGCCCACATCATGAAACATAAGTCTGTTTTCCTACTGAATTATATTCAGCGTGTTCTGCAGGGATCCCAAAAGCTTTGAGTCCTATTTCTACAGTAATAATCCCAAAATATTTAATTGCTCTTAAAATAATTTTAATAATATGCAATTTGATGATAGGCTAAAATTGAGACTTTTTAAAATGCTATAAATTATAGATTAGTATATTTTTAGATATTAAAATTAGTAATTTATTAAAATTTATTCATCACAAGAATAAGAAATTCTTCATGTACAAAATCTTTTGATTTTTCTCTCTGGTATAAATTTATTGAATCATTATTATTTAAGTAGATATTTAAATCTTTAGGATATTTGAAATATTAAATAATAAAATATAACCAATGAATGTTAAAAAATAATTGCCAATATGTGTCTGTCTGTCTGTCCTCCTGTAAGTATATATATTTATATTTATATTTCCTGGTAAGCCTTGTAACTTAATACACTTTCCATTTTCTAAGTGTATCACTGTAGAGAGTAGGACAATAATAACTTTAATATTGTAAACCTAGTACATTAAACACTAAACTACATATAAAATATTTAATATTTGTGTTGCTTTAAAATTTGATATTTTATAAAAATCAGTAAATTTCAAAATTGTTTTTTAGTAAGTACAATACAAGTAAACTTAGAAATGCCTGCTTGGCAGATACAGGCATATCAGAGATATTCCAGGTTTGGTTCCAAAGCACAGCAATAAAGCAAGTCACACATATATTTTGGTTTCCCAGTGCATATAAAAGTTGTGTTTACACTACATTGTACTCTATTAAGTTTGCAATAGCATTATGTTTAACGAAACAATATATATACCTTAATTAAAACGCACTTTATTGCTAAAAATGCTAACCATAAAATCTGAGCCTTTGATGAGTTGTAATGTTTTTGCAATAGTAACACCAAAGATCGCTAATCACAGATCACTATAACAAATATAATAATAACGAAAAAGTTTGAAATATTGTGAGAATTATCAAAATGCAACAGAGAAAAAAAAAATTCAACAGAGACACAGAGTGAGCAAATTCTGTTGGAAAAATGGGATGGATAGACTTGTTCGATACAGGGTTGCTACAAATTTTCAATTCATAAAAAAATGCAGTATCTGCGAAGCACAGCAAAGCAAAGTACAATAAAGTGAGATATGCCTGTATCTAAATTATAGTTGAATACAAATACTGACAGAGATGAGGCCTTTGTTACACACAAAATTTTTAAATTTCATCATGAAGAAGACATTATAGCTCAAGATTTAAGACTGTAATTACATATTGATTTTGTATTAACCTGATAATTTCCAGAGAATGTTAAAATAATTTTAATTTACGTTGTCATTATATAAATAAATAGCTCTCAAATGTGAATTTTAAATTTTATCTCATCAATTTCAAAGATAGGACTTCTTGATTTATTTTATTGGTATGAGAGAAATATACTCAAACTAAAAAAGAGATGAAAAGTATTTTAAGAAGTAAAAATAAAGGTTGAATAAAAGCTCGATTTTGTTTCTGAGTGTAAATTAAATAGAAACAACAACTAGTTGTTGTTTTAGTAAAGTGTAAATTAGTAAAGTGTAAATTAAATTTAGTAATGTGTAAATAGTAAAGTGTAAATTAAATAGAAACAACAAACTCAATTATACAGTAACATTTCACTCATACTATTAACTCTATTTTATCTTTGTATAGTAAATTATTTTTGATAACATTCTTTATGGTCTATAAATGAAATGTGAACCTGTGAAATGTATTATATTAGGCCATGAACAAGCTGCTTTGAGGTCTAACTCATATAAAGCATATATCACCGAGAACTAGATACTCTTCAGTACCCCCAAAGCGACTTGCTTAAGACCATGTCCAGCCATTTTATCAAAGAATCACTGTACATGAACATGCCGACCATGTGCTATGTCACTTATGTTTATAGCAGCATTACTTCAAGTTTGATATAAATTTTGACTCAGTTTGTCAAAGTTCTTTAACTCCATCACTCAAACTATGATTTTATGAGAGCAAAAGGCAAGGTTGGCAAGTAGAGGACATACAGTTCCTAAGGTTGAGTTCGTGGCATGATGTTTAAAAACAGAATGAAGCTTCCATATTCTGACCATACATACAACTCATATAAATTGCTTTTTGGTGAAAGAAGCATTTCTTTATAAAATTTTTACTTACTTGATCATATTAAGCTAAGTATAGGAACTAGTCATAAATTGTTACTGGAAGTCATTTCGAAGTGGAATATTTTGAAGTAATCATACATGTTGTGGTTTTAAAATATTTTAATGCTCAACTGGTATTATTCATAGAACTTTGAAGTGCTGAAACTATTTCTATGGTATTATTCAAACCATGAAATGTATTATTTTGCTAATGAAGTCTAAGATCTTTCTTAAAAATTATCTTTCGATTTATAAGTGATCTTTGTAATATTCAGATAAATAATGTTTTAAAATAATGGTAGGCAAGGAAGTGTGATGTATAAATTATTTTCACATTTCACATATTTATCCCGAGGTCACAGAGTACACAAAAATATGTCAGACACTAAAGGGTTATTGTCTTCTACGTCACAAAGTCCATGTCCTAGAGCTTCGTATAAACTAACGAATTTTTAAAAAATCCTATAATCAACATTATCTATAAATACAGCAATTACATAAATATATTCAAACAGAAATTGAGAGGAATTACAGACAACAAGAAGGGTAGCTGCAAAGAACATAGGCTGCCTGCATGAATTTAAAGTCATGCCTGTAGTTGGATTAGACTCAGTGAGAAAAGGACTTTGTGCATCATGCAAAAGGCAGAGAATACAGAATAACATTTCTAGTATAATAATGAAGAAAAGTTGGAGGAGTTTGTGTTATTACAGGGTAGTAGAATTCTCTAAATGTACATGTGTGAGTGCATGCATGGGCGCACACGTGTCTGTGGTGTATAAGCACTTTACAGGGAAAGATAGAGTAGGAAAAGTCAAGGATATTGGCCTCTATCTGCCATTTTTGTCATGAATGATGCAAATATATTTAACAATTGGTGTTTTGCAAGGGATGAAAAGTAGAATAAAATTGCTTCCATATAGGAACATTATAAATAAAATTGACAGAAAAAGAGAGAGAGTTTACTAAAATGAATTAATTTTTTTCTCAGTACTATAAATATAATAGGGTCTCTTCTGTGTGTGTGTGTGTGTGTGTGTGTGTGTGTGTGTGTGTGTGTAAAGCTTTAAGAAAAAAAAGCATTGTTTCTACCTAAACCCTTGAAAGAGCATTTTAACAGTCTGACCTACATCTATCAGATGTTTTATATGCATTAATAACCACTTGCAAACACATAACACGCACATACAATTTCTATTTTAAACTAAAATGGATTCATATAGTTATATTGGTTGTTTTTTTCACTTTGCCCCATACCACAGACAGCTTTCAACCTCAGACTTACCTTATTATTTTTACTGGCTAAATAGAATTCAAGGTATGTATATACAATAATCTAATTTACTCATTTTTCTATTGGGGAATACTTAGATTTTTTTCATTATTTAATATTACAAATAATGTTTCAGTGATTATCTCTGTGTATTTAAGTTTGCAAATTTGTGTGAGTATGACTATTGAATAAATTTCTAAAAGTGGAAATATGTATTTGAAAGAAAGGTATACAGTGGTAGTAAACATTCATTTGTGGGTAGTACTAAATATAAGAAGTATAGATATTAATTGAAGGAACAAGTTTAGGAATAGAAAAAAGACCTGTTAATTATGAACGTAACAGCGTGATAAAAGCACTAGAGAGAAAAGTGGTAGGTAAAAATAAAAAGGTAAGAAGCTCAGGACAAATCTTGTTATGCCATATACCAGAAGTTTTGTAGAAACAGTGAAAATGATGAGTATAATAAGCATGTGACATGGAAAAGAGATCCCTCCAAACAGAGTCAAAATTAACAACAGGTGAATAGCTATTAAAAGTTAATACTCTTCATTTTAAAAAACAAAGGGGGGGATGCTGAAATTAGCTGTGAGATCACTGTCACTAAAGCATGATTCTATAAAACACTAATGATTAAGATATAAATTGGAAATGGCCAGGTAGAGATAAAGAAATGGAAGTTTTAAAAACGTTTCCAAAAATGTATGGTAATGGTAAGGAAAGTGGCTTTGAGGCAGCATCTATCTTCGTAAAAGACATTTGTTGAAATAATCTGAAGGAGGTTAAGCACAAAATAATTGTTCATTCTTATGACAAATGAATTAGCCGAGGTTAAAATGGTTTGCTCTTATGTGATAGATCTGAATTATAGAATGAAATATTAAATTAGAATGGACAAACTTGGGGATTAGAATATATTTTATTATATATCATAAAGCCAAAGCACTTTCTAATTTAAATATTTTTAACACAAGAAGAAATGTGAAGCTATAAGAAATACTGAAGGCTGTTAAATTTTACCAGACTGCTCTCAACATACAGTTATAGGAGTCTATGAACTTTAATACATTACATTTAAAAACGTGTGAAAACAAGTTGTCAGTCAATACTGAGTAAATTTAATGGTATGTAGTGGCAGCTTTGACAGAATATAAAAGAACAAAAAAATATGCTGATTGCGTCCCAGGCCAAAGATAAGACTAAGTTTTCATGAGCATTTTTACTTTACATGTGTTATGTGCATGGCCATCCATTCTTACAGGCAATTAGCAGATCTGGAACAAAATCTACAGCATAAATAGTAGAATTTTATACTAAAAAGCAATAATTATTTGCAGTGAAACTAAATACAGGTTTTCTAAATGCAAGTTAAAAAGAAATGGTATCCATGGCCAATATCCTAACAACATAGGACATTGATAAAGCAAGGGAAAAAATTGAACACAGCTGATGCTGAAAACAGTTTAAAAATGGTAAAAAGTGATTTACATTTAGTGAATATTTTTATCCTCATACTAGATACTTATGAAAACAAGTGTTATATAAAATACATAATTGACTTAAAGATTAAATGAAATAAATAACTTAGGCTATTTTGTACATTTTCTGCTTTCTACATGTGTAAATTCCATATCTAATTCATAAATGTTTTATAATAGTGTATTTGTATTTTTCAAATATTAAAAGTAATATGTGCTCGTTTTTGAAAATTGGAAATAATGTGTAATGTCAAATAAATCACATACAACCCAATACACAAAAATAAACACCTAATAATTTGATAAATTTTGTTTTGGAACTTTTGAGGCAGATGTTTAAATATTGTTCTAGGTTGATATATAAATTTTGTTCCCTAAAATTTTCTTTCATCAAGATGTGGTCAGCATTATCTCCTATCATTAATTTTAAAATACAATTTTAATGGATGCACGAATATTTCATTGCCATTATATTGATAAACAATTGCTTTTATTTGGATATTTGGATTTTTTTCTTTTTAAATAATATTAGAGTAAATATAAGTTCTAATCTCCATGTGTGCAAGTATCTTTAGAAGCGAAATCACATTGTCAAAGTATATGAAGGTCTCTTGCTATACTGGCAAAGGACATGACTATCCTGTACTGAAATGATTATTTTACTGTATATTCACATCAAAAGTGTATAAGTGTGTCATTTCAATCTACTCTGGACAGGAAATAAAGTATAAACATTTAAAGAATATGCATTCATTTGACAGGAAGAAACACTTATCTCACTGAGTATTAATTTATATTTAATAACAGTAAGTTTGAACATTTTTATTATATATATTAGCTTTTTCATATATTTGTTTGAACTGCCTGTTTTTGTCCTTTGATTTTTGATTGGGACTGTACTGTTTTTAAAATAATTTTTAAAAGCTCTTTACATTTCCACACACCTACCGTCAATTCAATCTTTGACAAAGGAGGCAAGAATATACAATGGAGAAAAGACAGTCTCTTTAGCAAGTGGTGTTGGGGAAGCTGCATGTAAATCAGTGAAATTAGAACTCCCCTTCACACCGTATACAAAATAAACTAGAAATGGTTCAAAGACCTAAATACAAGACATGACACCATAAAACTCCTAGAAGAGAACATAGGCCAAACATTCTCTGACATAAATCATAGCAATATTTTCTTAGATCAGTCTCCCAAGACAAAAAAATTAAAAGCAAAAATAAACAAATGGAACCTAATCAAACTTAACAGCTTGTGCACAGCAAAGGAAACCATCAACAAAACAAAAAGACAACCTATGGAATGAGAGACAATATTTGCAAAGAATGTGACCAGCAAGGGGTTATGATCCAAAATATACAAACAGCTTATACAACTCAATATCAAAAAACAAATAGCCCAATCAAAAATTGGGCAGTAGACCTAAAAAGACACTTCTCCAAAGAAGACATACAGATGGCCGATAGGCACATGAAAAGATGCTCAACATCTCTAATTAGAGAAATGCAAATCAAAACCACAATGAAGTATCACCTCACACTGGTCAGAATAGCTATCATCAAAAAGCCTACAAATAACAAATGCTGGAGAAGGTGTGGAGAAAAGGGAACCCTCCTACCCTATTGTTGGGCACATTAATTGGTACAACCACTATGGAAAACAGTATGGAGATCCCTTAAGAAACTAAGAATAGAGCTACCATATGATCCAGCAATCCCACTCCTGGGCATACAACCAGAAAAAATGAAAACTCTACATCAAAAAGATACATGCATTCCAATGTTCATCGCAGCACTATTTACAATAGCCAAGACATGGAAACAAGTGCCCATCAACAGATAATTGGTTTAAGAAAATGTGGCGTATACACACACATGCACACACGTACACACACAATGGAATATTACTCAGACATAAAAAAGAATGAAATACTGCCATTTGCAGCAACATTGATGGACCTAGAGTATACCATACTAAGTAAGGTAAGTCAGGCAGAGAAAGACATATGATATCACCTATGTATGGAATGCAAAAAATAATACACATGACTCTATATACAAAACAGAAACAGACTCACAGACATAGAAAATAAACTTATGGTAACCAAAGGGGAAAGGGAGTGAGTGGGGGAATAATAAATTAGGAGTATGAGGACACAGGGAGGGGGAAGGGTAAGCTGGGACAAAGTGAGAGAGTGGCATGGACATATATACACTACCAAATGTAAAACCAATAGCTAGTGGGAAGCAGCCGCATAGCACAGGGAGCTCAGCTCGGCGCTTTGTGACCACCTAGAGGGGTGGGATAGGGAGGGTGGGAGGGAGGGAGATGCAAGAGGGAAGAGATATGGGGATACATGTATATGTATAGCTGATTCACTTTGTTATAAAGCAGAAACTAACACACCATTGTAAAGCAATTATACTCCAATAAAGATGTTAAAAAAAAAATTGGGAGTATGGGATTAACAGATACAAACTACTATACATAAAATAGATAAGCAACAAAGATTTACTGTAAAACACAGGGAGGTATATTCAGTATCTTGTGATAACCTATAATGGAAAATAATCTGAAAACAATATATATATATACATATAACTGAATCACTTTGCTCTATACCTGAAACTAACACAATACTGTAAATCAACTATACTTCAATTAAAAAAAGCTCTTTACATTTTAAAATATTTACCCCTTCATCTTTAAAGTTATAATTTGTTTTAAATTTTTCTTATTATTTTGGGGGATATTTTAAAATTTTTATCACTTTGTGCCTTATTTAAGAGACTCACTCATCCTACATTAATATCTCTGTTAAAGTGCTGATTAGATCAAGAGAATTCTGAATTCTGCTTCTTATGTCTTCTCTCTAGCACTAATTTGACAGAAATTTTTTTCTTTATTAGTATTATATATGATACTGACATTTTACTGAGGAAAACAAAACAAAACTACAGCAAAACACCTTCACTTTTAATAAAAATAGTAGGCACAAAACTAAAGCAAATCTCCTTCAGTCTTTAAAAGAGTATGCAATTATTTTTGCAACTGTTTCTCACCTTATAGTGTAAATGTAACTATGAAACTATATAGTGTATAAGCCTATTCATTTTTGTCACAAATGCTCAAATTAATAAATATATACACATGTATACTTTATATATAAGCATACTATATACTCTTAAATTAACAGTTTAGGAGAATGTTCATTTCTCAGTGTCAGCTACTTTTTTGTGGTTCAATTTGTGAAATACCAAGAAGTCATCACCTGTATTCTATAGACCTAGTGATTTCTATTTTTTTTTATTTAATGCAAAAAATATTATTTAAATACACTTTATTGTTATTTACTTTTCCCTTTTTTTAACACCTTTATTGGAGTATAATTGCTTTACAATGGTGTGTTGGTTTCTGCTTTATAACAAAGTGAATCAGCTATACATATACATATATCCCTATATTTCCTCCCTCTTGTGTCTCCTTCCCACCCTCCATTTCCCACCCCTCTAGGTGTTCACAAACCACCGAGCTGATCGCCCTGTGCTATGTGGCTGCTTCCCACTAGTTAACTATTTTACATTTGGTAGTGTATATATGTCCATGCCACTCTCTCACTTTGTCCCAGCTTACCCTTCCCCATCCCCGTGTCCTCAAGTCCATTCTCTACATCTGTGTCTTTATTGCTGTCCTGCCCCTAGGTTCTTCAGAACCACTTTTTTTTTTTAAGATCCCATATATATGTGTTAGCATACGGTATTTGTTTTTCTCTTTCTTACTTACTTCACTCTGAATGACAGATTCTAGGTCCACCCACCTCACTACAAATAATTCAATTTCATTTCCTTTTATGGCTGAGTAATATTCCATTGTATATATGTGCCACATCTTCTTTATCCATTCATCTATCGATGGACACTTAGGTTGAATCCATGTCCTGGCTATTGTAAATAGAGCTGCAAGGAACATTGTGGTACACGACTCTTTTTGAATTATGGTTTTCTCAGGGTATATGCCCAGTAGTGGGATTGCTGGGCTGTATGGTAGTTCTATATTCAGTTTTTTAAGGAACCTGCATACTGTTCTCCTTAGTGACTGTATCAATTTACATTCCCAACAACAGTGCAAGAGGGTTCCCTTTTCTCCACACCCTCTCCAGCATTTATTGTTTCTAGATTTTTTGATGATGGACATTCTAACTGGTGTGAGGTGATATCTCACTGTAGTTTGGATGTGCATTTCTCTAATGATTAGTGATGTTGAGCATCCTTTCATGTGTTTGTTGGCATACTGTATATCTTCTTTGGAGAAATGTCTATTTAGGTCTTCTGCTCATTTTTGGATTGGGTTGTTTGTTTTTTTGATATTGAGCTTCATGAGGTGCTTGTAAATTTTGGAGATTAATCCTTTGTCACTTGCTTCATTTATAAATATTTTTTCTCATTCTGAGGGGTGTCTTTTCGTCTTCAGCCTCTTCAGTAAGTGGTGCTGGGAAAACTAGACAGCTACATATAAAAGAATGAAAAAGCTTTTTCACAGCAACCTTCGTCTTCTTTATGGTTTCCTTTGCTGTGAAAAAGCTGTTAAGTTTCATTAGGTCCCATTTGTTTATTTTTGTTTTTATTTCCATTTCTCTAGGAGGTGGGTCAAAAAGGATCTTGCTGTGACTTATGTCATAGAGGGTCCTGCCTATGTTTTCCTCTAAGAGTTTTATAGAGTCTGACCTTACACTTAGGTCTTTAATCCTTTTTGAGTTTATTTTTGTGTATGGTGTTAGGAAGTGTTCTAATTTCATTCTTTTATATGTAGCTGTCCAGTTGTCCCAGCACCATTTATTGAAGAGGCTGTCTTTTCTCCATTGTATATTCTTGCCTCATTTATCACAAATGAGGTGACCATAGGTGTGTGGGTTTATCTCTGGGCTTTCTATCCTGTTCCATTGATCTATATTTCTGTTTTTATGCCAGTACCATACTGTCCTGATTACTGTAGCTTTGTAGTGTAGTCTGAATTCCTGGAGCCTGATTCCTCCAGCTCTGTTTTTCTTTCTGAAGATTGCTTTTGTTATTCGGGGCCTTTTGTGTTTCCATACAAATTGCAAAATTTTTGTTCTAGTTCTGTGAAAAATGCCATTGGTAGTGTGATAGGGATTGCATTGAATTTGGAGATTACTTTGCATAGTATAGTCATTTTCACAATGTTGATTCTTCCAATCCAAAAACATGGTATATCTCTCCATCTGTTTGTATCATCTTTAATTTCTTTCCTTGTCTTATAGTTTTCTGCATACAGGTCTTTTGTCTCCTTAGGTAGGTTTATTCCTAGGTATTTTATTCTTTTTGTTGCAATGGCAAATGGGAGTGTTTCCTTAATTTCTCTTTCAGATTTTTTATCTTTAGTGTATAGGAGTGAAAGAGATTTCTGTGCACTAATTTTGTACCCTGCTACTTTACCAGATTCATTGATTAGCTCTAGTAGTTTGCTGGTAGCATCTATAGGATTCTCTATGTATAGTATCATGTCATCTGCAAACAGTGACAGCTTTACTTCTTTTCTGATTTGGATTCATTTTATTTCTTTTTCTCCTCTGATTTCTGTGGCTAAAACTTCCAATACTATGTTGAATAAGAGTGGTGAGAGTGGACAACGTTGTCTTGTTCCTGATTTTAGAGGAAATGGTTTCAGTTTCTCACCACTGAGAACAATGTTGGCTGTGGGTTTATCATATATGGCTTTTATTATGCTGAGGTAAGTCCCCTCTTTGCCTACTTTTTGGAGGATTTTTTCATAAATGGGTGTCGAATTTTGTTGAAAGCTTTTTCTGCATCTATTGAGATGATCACATGGTATTTCTCCTTTAATTTGTTAATATGGATTATCACATTGATTGATTTGCATATATTGAAGAATCCTTGCATTCCTGGGATAAATCCCACTTGATCATGGTATATGATCCTTTTAATGTGCTGTTGGATTCTGTTTGCTAGTATTTTGTTGAGGATTTTTGCATCTATGTTCATCAGTGATATTGGCCTCTAGTTTTCTTTCTTTGTGACATCTTTGTCTGGTTTTGGTATCAGGGTGATGGTGGCCTCGTAGAATGAGTTTGGGAGTGTTCCTCCCTCTGTTATATTTTGGAAGAGTTTGAGAAGGATAGGTGTTAGCTCTTCTCTCAGTGTTTGATAGAATTCGCCTGTGAAGCCATCTGGTTCTGGGCTTTTGCTTGTTGGAAGATTTTTAATCACAGTTTCAATTTCAGTGCTTGTGTCTGGTCTGTTTATATTTTCTATTTCTTCCTGGATCAGTCTTGGAAGGTTGTGCTTTTCTTAGAATTTGTCCATATCTTCCAGGTTGTCCATTTTATTGGCATAGAATTGCTTGTAGTAATCTCTCATGATCATTTGTATTTCTGCAGTGTCAGTTGTTACTTCTCCTTTTTCATTTCTAATTCTATTGATCTGAGTCTTCTCCCTTTTTTTCTTGATGAGTCTGGCTAATGGCTTATCAATTTTGTTTATTTTCTCCAAGAACGAGCTTTTACTTTTATTGATCTTTGCTATTGTTTTCTTCATTTCTTTTTCATTTATTTCTGATCTGATCTTTATGATTTCCTTCCTTCTGCTAACTTTGGGGTTTTTTTTTCTTCTTTCTCTAATTGCTTTAGGTGTAAAGTTAGGCTGTTTATTTGAGATGTTTCTTGTTTCTTGAGGTAGGATTGTATTGCTAAAAATTTCCCTCTTAGAACTGCTTTTGATGCATCCCATAGCTTTTGGGTCATCGTGTTTTCATTGTCATTAGTTCCTAGGTATTTTCTGATTTCCTCTTTGATTTCTTCAGTGATCTCTTGGTTATTTAGTAGTGTACTATTTAGCCTCCATGTGCTTGTATTTTTTACAGATTTTTTCCTGTAATTGATATATAGTCTCATAGCATTGTGATCAGAAAGTATACTTGATATGAATTCAATTTCCTTAAATTTACCAAGGCTTGATTTGTGACCAAGATATGATCTATCCTGGAGAATGGCCCATGAGCACTTGAGAAGAAAGTGTATTCTGTTGTTTTTGGATGGAATGTCCTATAAATATCAATTAAGTCCATCTTATTATGTATCATTTAAAGCTTGTGTTTCCTTATTTATTTTCATTTTGGATGATCTGTCCATTGGTGAAAATGGGGTGTTAAAAGTCCCCTACTATGATTGTGTTACTGTCGATTTTCCCTTTTATGGCTGTTACCATTTGCCTTATGTATTGAGGCGCTCCAATGTTGGGTGCATAAATATTTACAAGTGTTATATATTCTCCTTGGATTGATCCCTTGATCATTATGTAGTGTCCTCATTGTCCCTTTTAATAGTGTTTATTTTAAAGTTTATTTTGTCTGATATGAGAATTGCTATTCCAGCTTTCTTTTGATTTGCATTTGCATGGAATATCATTTTCCATCCCCTCACTTTCAGTCTGTATGTGTCCCTAAGTCTGACGTGGGTCTCTTGTAGACAGCATATATACAGGTCTTGTTTTTGTATCCATTCAGCCAGTCTATGTCTTTTGGTTGGAGCATTTAATCCATTCATTTACATTTAAGGTAATTATTGATCTGTATGTTCCTATTACCATTTTTTAAATTGTTTTGGGTTTGTTTTTGTAGGTCTTTTCCTTCTCTTGTGTTTCCTGCCTAGAGAAGTTTCTTTAGCGTTTGTTGTAAAGCTGGTTTTGTGGTGCTGAATACTCTGAGCTTTTTCCTGTCTGCAAAAGTTTTAATTTCTCCATCGAATCTGAATGAGATCCTTGCTGGGTAGCGTAATCTTGGTTGTAGGTTTTTCCCTTTCATCACTTTAAATATGTCCTGCCACTCCCTTCTTGCTTGCAGAGTTTCTGCTGAAAGATCAGCTGTTAACCTTATGGGGGTTCCCTTGTATGTTATTTGTTTTTCTCTTGCTGCTTTTAATATTTTTTCTTTGTATTTAATTTCTGATAGTTTGTTTAATATGTGTCTTGGCATGTTTCTCCTTGGATTTATCCTGTATGGGATCTCCGTGCTTCCTGGACTTGATTGACTATTTCCTTTCCCATGTTAGGGAAGTTTTTAACTATAATCTCTTCAAATATTTTCGCAGTCCCTTTCTTTTTCTCTTCTTCTTCTGGGACCCCTATAGTTCGAATGTTGGTGCATTTAATGTTGTTCCAGAGGTCTCTGAGACTGTCCTCAATTCTTTTGATTCTTTTTTCTTTATTCTGCTCTGCAGTAGTTATTTCCACTATTTTATCTTCCAGGTCACTTATCCGTTCTTCTGCCTCAGTTATTCTGCTATTGATTCCTTCTAGAGAATTTTTAATTTCATTTATTGTGTTGTTCATCATTGTTTGTTTGGTCTTTACCTCTTCTAGGTCCTTATTAAATGTTTCTTGTATTTTCTCCATTCTATTTCCAAGATTTTGGATCATCTTTACTATCATTACTCTGAATTCTTTTTCAGGTAGACTGCCTATTTCCTCTTCATTTGTTTGGTCTGGTGGGTTTTTACCTTGCTCCTTCATCTGTTGCATATTTCTCTGTCTTCCCATTTTCCTTAATTACTGTGTTTGGGGTCTCCTTTTCACAGGCTGCAGGTTCGTAGTTCCCATTGTTTTTGGTGTCTGCCCCCAGTGGCTAAGGTTGGTTCAATGGGCTGTGTAGGCTTCCTGGTGGAGGGGACTGGTGCCTGTGTTCTGGTGGATGAGGCGGGATCTTGTCTTTCTGGTGGGCAGGACCATGTCTGGTGTTGTGTTTTGGGGTGTCTGTGACCTTATTATGATTTTAGGCAGCCTCTCTGATAATGGGTGGAGTTGTTTTCCTGTCTTGCTAGTTGTTTGGCATAGGGTGTCCAGCATTGTAGATTCCTGGTTGTTGAGTGGAGCTGGGTCTTAGTGTTGAGATGGAGATCTCTGGGAGAGCTTTTGATGTTTGATATTACTTGGAGCCAGAAGGTCTCTGATGGACCAATGTCCTGAACTCAGCTCTCCCAGGTCAGAGACACAGTCCTGACACATGGCCAGAGCACCAAGATCCTGTTAGCCACACGGATCAGAAGAAAAGGAAGAAAAGAAAGAAAGGAAAGAAGGAAGGAAGGAAGGAAAGAGAAAGAAAGAAAGAAAGAAAGAAAGGAAGAAAGAGAGAAAGAAAGAAGGAAAGAAGGAAAGAAAGAGAAAGAAAGAAAGAACAAAGAAAAAGAGAAAAAAGAAAGAAAGGAAGAAAGAAAGAAAGAATAAAATAAAATAAATTTATTGTAATAAAATATTTTTTTAATTTATTAAAAATTAAAAAAATCAAAAAGTAATAAAAACAAACAAAAGAAAGAAAAAAGAAGAGAGCAACCAAACAAAAAAAACAAATCCACCAATGATAACAAGCACTAAAAACTATACTAGAAAAAGAAAATAACAGACAGAACCCTAGGACAAACGGTAAAAGCAAAGCTATACAGACAAAAATCACACAAAGAGGCATATACATACACACTGACAAAAAGAGAAAAAGGAAAAGTATATATATATCTATATATTAAAAAAAAAGAGAGCAACAAAATCAATAAACAAATCTACCAACGATAATAAACTCTAAAAGCTAACTAAGATAAACATAAAACCAGAAACAAATCACATGCAGCAAGCAAACCCCAAGTCTACAGCTGCTCCCAAAGTCCACTGGCTCAGTTTTAGGATGATTCATTGTCTATTCAGGCATTCCACAGAGGCAGGATACATTAAGTTGATTGTGGAGATTTAGTCTGCTGCTCTTGAGTTACTAGGAGAAATTTCCCTTTCTCTTGTTTGTTCGCACAGCTCCTGGGGTTCAGCTTTGGATTTGGCCCTGCCTCTGTGTGTAGATCACCTGAGGGCATCTGCTCTTCGCTCAGACAGGACGGGGTTAAAGGAGCAGCTGATTACAGGGCTCTGTCTCACTCAGGCCATGGGGAGGAAGGGGTACGGAATGCGGGGCGAGCCTGCGGTGGCAGAGTCCGGCATGACGCTGCACCAGCCTGAGGTGCGCCGTGTGTTCTCCCGGGGAAGTTGTCCCTGGATCATGGGACCCTGGCAGTGGCGGGTTGCACAGGCTCCCAGGAGGGAAGGTGTGGATAGTGACCTGTGCTTGCACACAGGCTTCTTGGTGGCTGCAGCAGCAGCCTTAGTGTTTCATGCCCATCTCTCGTGTCCACGCTGATAGCCGCAGCTTGCACCTGTCTCTGGAGCTCGTTTAGGCGGTGCTCTGAATCCCCTCTCCTCACGCTCCTCAAAACAATGGTCTCTTGCCTCTTAGGCAGGTCCAGTCTTTTTCCTGGACTCCCTCCCGGCTAGCTGTGGCGCACTAGCCCCCTTCAGGCTGTGTTCACGCAGCCAACCCCAGTCCTCTCCCTGGGATCTGACCTCCGAAGCCCGAGCTTCAGCTCCCGGCCCCTGCCCACCCTGGCAGGTGAGCAGACAAGTCTCTCGGGCCGGTGAGTGCAGGTCGGCACCAATCCTCTGTGCGGGAGTCTCTCCGCTTTGCCCTCCGCACCCCTGTTGCTGCGTTCTCCTTCGTGGCTCTGAATCTTCCCCCCCGCCGCCCCCCATCTCCACCAGTGAAGGGGCTTCCTAGTGTGTGGAAACCTTTCCTCTGCACAGCTCCCTCCCAGAGGTGCAGGTCCTGTCCCTATTCTTTTGTCTCTGTTTTTTCTTTTTTCTTTTGCCCTACCCAGGTATGTGGGGAGTTTCTTGCCTTTTGGGAAGTCTGAGGTCTTCTGCCAGCATTCAGTAGGTGTTCTGTACGAGTTGTTCCACATGTAGATGTATTTCTGATGTATTTGTGGGGAGGAAGGCGATCTCCACGTCTTACTCTTCCGCCATATTGAAGGTCTCCAGACCTAGTAATTTCCATTCTTATTACTATTCCACATTTTATACATTCTTGAGTTTAAGTTCATTATACACTCTCTTTAAATATTCTCTTCATGATGCCTTTTGTATAAACAGTGATAGAGGCAATTTTGGAGAGTTATCTGACTTTAGATGAGGAAAACTACTTCTGAGGTCAGTTTTGTTTGAAAAACAGACTAATTACAAAGAACACACCACTAAATGAAACGACTTCCATATCCTGCCACTGATTTCCCTCCACTCTCCAGACACACACACACACACACACACACACACACAAACACACATACACTGAGCTGTAGCAGCTTGAGGTGCAAAGTTATCACTTCCAGTACTACAGAGTTTAGAAGATTACATTATTTCATTAATTGTAATGTTAACATGGATACACACTGAAGATGGTATTATCTTTAAAATATGGCATATAATAAGCACTGGTAAATTAATTAATTTACCCACTGTAATAAAAGGGGAGAAATACAATTTGCTATCCATTACACATGGTGTCATGTAAAGTATGTTTTTCACAGTAATAAAATATTAGACTGAAAAATCGTTTGCATTCACTCAAGAATGAAAAAGTATGTTAAAGTGCCATAGATTTTCTAAAGCTAAGCATATCACTATTGCCTTTAAAAGTGTGGCACGATACTTCAAAGCTCCATAGAAGTTTAAATTATTGCAGTAAGTAAAAACATGATGAACAAAAGTCAAAGTTTAAATGGAAAATTAGAAAAAATTATTTGGAACATGTGACATCTAATTACTCAGTTTTCCTAACATGCATATCAATATAAATATTATCTTTATTTTTAAATGAACAAAAAATTTACACTGGCCAAAAAAAACCAAACCTAGATGTAAAACATCACGTGTCATACTCCATCTATTAAAATTCTCTTTTGCCCTTTTGATTCTGCATAATTTAAGCCTCTGAGAATTGCTTTCATTTCCCCCTCTCTATACTAACTAATGCAATTCCTATGCTTTGCCCTGAAGCTGCAGGCTGTCCTAATTGGTGGAGAAATAAATACCAAAAAATTAAGAAATAAAGTTCCTTTCCCCACCCCGTTCAGCTGCAGAAAAGTAGACACTACTCTATATCATAAAACACCTTCTGATAACATGGTATATTGAGAACTTTCTCAAAAGTATCAACTATACTCTCTAATCCACTATGGGAACCTGCATGAGAATCTATAACCCTGTTCTGTTACCAATTATTAAAGAGTATTTGGAAGCTTTGTTTGAACTGAGGAGACTTTTCAGATAAGCAGAGTTCAGAGAATGATGCTATGAGTTGTGAAATGCAAAGAATAATTTCTGAAAGTTTGCAAATCTGCTTTATTGTTTTCCATTTCTGTTGATACCAGAAATCATACCTACCTCTGTTTCCTTAAAACTATAAAAAAGAAATGAAAGTTTTGGGATTTTCTTCTTATTTTTTGCATAAAATTAAAATAAATCCTGTGACTCTACTGGATTCGTTATTCAAATGAAGAGTTAGAGATTCTTTGTTTCCTTGAAATTAACAACAAAAAAAATAACAAAAAAAGCCTCAATATCATTCTTACTTCTACTTTAAAAAGTACAAACATTGCTAATTAAACCATTATTTTAAATTAACAAATTACCTGAGATTAAAGTATTTCCTAGTATTTAAGTGTTGCTTAAGGTATGAGAAAACAAACACTCTCCTAACACTGTTCTTAAGATTGTAAATTGCTGTCACATTTTTAAAGAGCAAACTGGAAATATCTATCAATATCTGAAATACATGTGCCCATTAACATGCCAATTACAATTTTATTAATATTCTATACATGTAATCAAGTAAGTATACAAATGCAACTGTGTTGTTTTTTATTTGTCATAGGAAAAAAAAAGGAAACAATCTTAAATGCCCATCAAGAGGGAGGCTGGCAAAATAAATGATAGTAACTTCATAAAATGCAACATGGTATATGATGTACATATATGGAAAGGGATCCAAGTTTAAATGTATGTACTTATAATATGCTTCAATTTGCATAAAAATAGCATATATCTTTGAAATATCAATAAAAACTTTAATCAGTAATAGGCAGATGAATAAAGGGCATGAATAGGTAATTCATAAAAGAAAAAGTATAAATGGCCAATAAACATTTTGAAAAATACACAATTTTGCTAGGATTGAAATAAATGTAAATTAATCCAATAGCTAGATACTGACTTTTCTTTCTGAATTTGGTATATATTTTGTTTTAAAATAATAATTTACACTTCTAACAAAGGGGAGGCAAGCATGCTTATCCATAAGTGGATTATAAATAGCAATAATCTTTCATATACAAATTTACATGTGCATAGACTATTTTCCAAAAGATATTCAAGAAAATCTTAGCAATTTTTATCTCTGCAAGAGAGATTTAGGGTCATATGAAGATGGGAGAAAAACTTTTTGCTTTATAATAAACCCTTCTGAATTGTTTGGGTTTTGTTTTATAAAGAGGGCACATTACTAACCTTTTTACAGCTGCTTTTAAAAAGTTAACTGATTGCCAAGATTTTAACAGAAATTGACACAGCTTCCCCTGTGCAAAATAAAGTATCACCTTTCTAACACAATAAGATAAGTTGTGTAAATGTTCTTAAAGCAAAATCTGAAGCTTCTTTTCAGGAATAAGAAGAGGATACTGTCTGGTTCCCTTGCTGTCTTAGTCAGTTTGGGCTGCTATAACAGAATAACATAGACTGGGTAGCTTAAACAACAACACTTATTTCTCATAGTTTTGGAGGCTGAAAGTCTGAGATCAAGGTGCCAGCATGGTTGGGGTTATTGGTGAGGGCCCTCTTTCTGGTTTACGAACAGCCACCTTTCTGCTGTAGCCTTACAAAGTGGAGAGAGACATCATCTCTCTCCCACCTCTTATTATAAGGGCACCAATCCCATTCATGAGGGCTCTGCCCTCTATACCTAATTACCTTCCAAAGGCCTCACCCCCAAGTGCTATCACGCTGGGGATTAGGACTTCAGCATATGAACTTTGAGGAGACACATACATTCAGGTCATAGCACTTGTCTTAGACTATATTTAATCCCGGTGGCCAATCTAATAACATAGTGAGTCAAGGAAACTGAATAATAAAACTGCTAAATTAATTTTGCTACTGCCTGATATCACCTCTTCTTGGGTCTCCCTCAAGTAGAACTTGCCTTCACGTGAAGATATAATTCTAATGGTTAGAAATTCCAGATTGAGTGGAAGAGATGTTTGGGTTAGCCTTGGTTTGAGGAAATAATTATGTATTACTTTCTTTAAACCTCTTTTGCCTAACAGTTATTTTAAATGTTCAGACCAGAAAAAGAGAAAGAACAGGCAATATTTGAAGGAGTAAGATTAGAAGAGAGGTTATATAGCACTGCTTTAATATAGAAATTCTCTTCACTTCATATGGCATTGATCAAAATGAAACAGAGAATAGAGTGAATTGAATGAGTTTGATGAAAGGTGTACAATTTGGCTACCAAGGATTCCCTGTTCTGATTGGGGGAAAGGGCAATCTCATACAGTAGATGTAACAGTATACATCTATAATTTCTTATTTTGAATCGTTTGTGGTGTGGAGTGCCATATGTAAAAGAGAAAGCAGCCTCTCCTCATAAAAAATGATAACAGAAGATAGGATAAAAAGAAGACGGCACTTTGCTCACTATGCTGCAAGCAGTTACAGAGCTTCTGATGTCAAAGTTAATCTGAAGCCTGGAGTAGAAGACCCACATGCTGTGAGCAAAACACACATCACAGTAGGCTCCTGAACCTGAGAAAAAAATTCATGATTAATTTAAGTGCTGACTGGTACCATGCCCAATGGGAAAAAAATCTAAGGTTAGATTAAGTAGTCTTTGATAACAATTGACACTCCAGCAACAAGTTGCAACTGATAGTGAGCAAATTATATTTCCTGAAATTCTTTTCAACACTGTCTACAGTAATTTATATAAAACTGAAGTATTTGTAAATTACTTTAATTAATATATAATTTTCTATTTAAAGCCCTAATAATTAACTGAATATTTTTAAGTTATACCAATCAGTTACTATCATCTAATCCATGATTCTCAATTACTTTCTGTCCCTTTATTAATTTTCTAAGGCTGCCATTACAAAGTATCACAAACTGGGTAGTTTAAAAAACAAAAATGTATTGTCTCACACTTCTGTAGACTGGAAGTCTGAAATTAAGGTGTCTGCAGGGTTGGTTCCTTCTAAGGGCTATGAGGGAAAATCTGTTCCATGCTTCCCTCCTAGTTCCTTGGCTTATAAATGGTATTATCCTTGTATCTTCACATCATCTTCCCTCAATGTGTGTCTGTCTCTGTGTCCAAATCCCTTATTTATAAAGATACCAGTCATATTGCATTTGGGCCACCCTAATGACCTCATCTTGACTTGATTATGTGCAAACACCCTATTTCCAAATAAGATCACATTCACAGGTACTGGGGGTTAGTACTTTACCATCTTTACAGGGGACACAATTCAACCCATAACAGTTCCTAAATGCTGGAGGGAAAAGACAAACTCTTACAAATAACATTGCTTACTTCAATTATTTTCATCAAAGGAGTAAAGAATGGTAGGGTGTAAAAAAAGTAGCAAGCTGAAGAAGGAATAGTGGTGTGTATACGAAGTGTGGAAAGAATGGCGCAGGTTGTTATAAACCACAATATCTACTCAGGAAAGTCTCCCCTCCTTGTTGGAATCACTGATAAACAGCGGATCTGATCCCATTTTCATACCAGGAGATGTCCAAATTAATGATGGGGTACTTTGGGGAAAATAATCACCATAATTACACTTTAAAGTTCTAGATTATCAAAGTTAGTTCTATCAATTAGTAGTCAACATGTCACAGGGACTTGGTATGCCGGTTAAATCATACCATTTATCTATTTCATTAATTAATTATATTATTTGACAGACAACTTTGAACTCATAGTCTGTGTGTATCAGGCACTGTGAACACAAAGACACATTGATCGCCTTCTCTCCCCTCAATGAAATTGCAGCTTAGGTTATTCAGCCTACCCAGAACACCTGTTTTCCTACAAAATTAACTTTGAGTAGTAGCTCCCAAACTATTTTCTACCTTGGCACACAGGCAAGAGGCTCATAGCACGCACAAAATACCCATGGATATTTACAAGTTATTTTCAAAATGCCAAAACAATTATTTTAGGGTAAAAACACTACAGTAATTCAAACTCATCACCATATTAACATTTCCTGGTAAATAGTCAATGATATTATACCGATTATTTGTAATGCCTTTTATTCTCCCACATAGGAATACGCTTGAGTGACATTACAGAGATGATGTTGTTAGGTTTACAGTATTTTATAAGAAAATTATTATCATAGAGCTTAATAATTTATTAGTAGTACTACATTGCTTTTCATGTGCCTCACAACTGAGGTAGACAAACCAGTGTATCAAGAGGTCGGGTTGACCTCCTCTGGTTCAGAACAGGAGTGTTATTGGTAGCCCCCCATCGCCTTCCATCTCCAATTCCCTCAACTCCAAGTCCTCTTCCCTGACATAGCAGCCTTGTTTTAGGGAAATGTGTGCTACAAATGCGTTTAGCTAAACACATTGCCAATTATAAAATACAGAATACATATGTTGTTTAACTTTGCTCATTCATTTTTTTAAAAAACTGATTTGTCTCCATTTACTCTTTTTCTTTAATTAATTAATTAATTAATTTTTATTTTTGGTTGTGTTGGGTCTTCGTTGTGGTGCGCGGCTTCTCATGGCGGTGGCTTCTCTTGTTGCGGAGTACGGGCTCTAGGCTCGCAGGCTCAGTAGTTGTGGCTCACGGGCTCTAGAGCGCAGGCTCAGTAGTTGTGGTGCACGGGCTTAGTTGCCCCACAGCATGTGGGATCTTCCCGGACCAGGGCTCGAACCCGTGTCCCCTGCATTGGCAGGCGGACTCTTAACCACTGCGCCACCAGGGAAGCCCTGCTCATTCATTTTTAAGCAATATTTTCTTTAGTGATGACTATGTTCCAGGCACTCAGTATCTGCCCTCATAGAATTATATGGTAATCAAGATATATACACAATAAACCGACAAGCAAATGGACAATAAAGATAACCTCAGTTCTGAAGGAAATCAAAAGATCCGATTGAGTAATTTGAGTAGTGAGGTGGGAGGGAAGTGCTTTTAGATCATACAGCCAAGGAAGGTTTTCCTGACGTGTGGTTTGAGACAATAATGAGAGTCAGTTAAGCCACATCCATGGCAGGGCATCCCAGTAAGAGGATGAGCAAGAACAAGAGCAAGACCACACAGTGTGAAAGAGCTAGGGATGCTGGAGACACAGAAGGCCATACTCATTAGAAACACTGTTATTATTATTACATATAGAAAATACATTATTAGTATACACTTTCTTTTCTGTTTTTCCTATTATTTAATCATATGTTGAATTGTAATATTTAATAATCATAAAACACATCCTATTAGTAACTATCTTATTGTAAGATATTCAAACTCTAAGAACGAGCAATTTAAAAAGCATATTTTAAAACTATATTGTAATATATTTAATTCAAAATAGATGTTCACTTTGCCAGAAACACTTTAACATGTTTACAGTTGTTACATGTTACACCATTAGACTACCAAATAGATACTATTTGGGGAAATCCTTAAGTGGATTATTTCCTAATGAACAGTTAGAACTCCTTTCCTAAGCAAGGTGGCAAACTTTCTAGAATTTCTCCTAACTTTAGAAAAGCTCTCACTTTTTCTGACTTTTAATGACATTGAAATAATTACATGGAAATACCTGCCTTAGAGTTTCAGTAAAGACCATCTCTCTCTCTCTCTCTCTATACACACACATACACACACGCACATTATATATACATGTACATTTATGTGTGCATACATATATATATACACATATGCATGTATAAATAATGTATGTATATAGATATACACACACATACATATATGCCTGAAAACTTATTTCTTTATTTTTAGACAAGTACTATTTCTTTTTACATGAAAACTATTAATAGTGGGAATGCATATATCCAAGCCCTTCTGGAAAAGGTGTTTCTCATAAAGGCATTTCTATTCATCTTTAGCTAGCTGACTACTCTATTTTACAGCTGGATTCCAAACCATTAGCTCCTTTCTGTAAGCCTCTATCGTCATCGTCCTACTCCCTGGCATGTCACAGACCTCCTTTAGTTTGCCTCCCTTTACCTCTATAGTTATCTAAAACATCATACCTTCAAAGCTTCCTCCTGTCTCAGAGGAAGAGGTGCTTAAACTTCCTTTCACATAGAACACCTCTGCTTATTCTCTGGATACTGTTCCAAAGCTATCTTGTATCTTGTTCTATCCTTTTCTTTTAGGGTTTTAAATTTCTCTTTTTCCTTTGGCTTTTGCCCATTCCCCCCCGCCCCAAAAAAATACTTGATTATAATTTTCCTACCATTAAACAAGTTTTCTTTATCCATGACTCCTTGTTGAGCTAGTGCCACTTAACCTTCTTGACACATTTCAGAAATCAGCTTTCTTGACTCCCACAACCCATTCCCCTTCCTATAGAAATGGTTGTCTCAAAGATTAATTGGCCTCAATTGCCAATGGCTTATTCTCTGTCCTCAGTGTACTTTATCGCTCAGCAACAATTGAGAATGTCAGTCCTCCCGCTTCTTGAAAACCTCTGCCCGGATAGTGTCCTACGACATACTCCCTTCTTGATTTGCTTATGCCACTTGGTTGTGTTCTCTTACATTCTTTCTTTGGCTCTCTTTTCTCTCCCACCATTGCTTCTCTTCTATATATATTTCCTGGGCAATTTCAGACTTAATCATTTCTTCAGTTACTTAGATCTTACTGACTTTAAACTTTATGCTTTGTTTACAGACTTCTCTTTTTAGCATCAGATCCAGCTGTCCAGCTCTCATTTATTAGTTATAAGCTTTGTATCGTCATTTTGAAATTAAAATGTATAAGATGGAAACCATTAGTTTCCCCCTCCTGAACCTGAAGCTCCTTAGACCATGAATTGTGTCTTATTCATATTTGTATTTCTGATGGAACACAATATTACCTAGTACATGACAAACACTGAATAAATATTTGAACAAATGTAATATTCAAGGGACTATATGATATAAATGTATGATGTAAAGTATGCTACTTAGATGTTTAAGTAAGATGGATACTGGTAGTCAGAATAAACTAAACAATAAACACTTTTGAAATTTATTATTATTTACTGAAAGTAACTGAGGAGAAAAGGAAAAAGAATTCCAAAATGGAAGATGTACTATGAAGAGGAAAAAGTTTTCAGTCCAGAAAACTGTATAGTGCTAAGTACCATTCTGAGATATCCTGGTACAAAAAAATAAAAGCAAACTTTCCCTCTTGGCCTATTAAATAGCTAAACTAGGTCTCTGCTCCTTATTCTGTCTGCCCTTTTGAATCAATCTGTATTATCTGGTGATGGTTCTTTTCTTTTTAATCCCTGGATGAGTCCTGCCTGCTCCTGCACTGATTTGGATATACTTTGGGAAACATTTGGAGCTCAGACATGTAAAAACTTGATTTCTGAATTAGTTTCATTAAATCAAAAAATGAAAACACATACTGTAATTAGTCTACATCCTGAAATCTCTACAGTCTCTAAATAGCTGACTGGATATTTGATGTGCTAAGAAGGCCCTGATGAGGCAGCTTACTGCAAAATGTAGGGGAAGGTAACAGCCACAGACTTCTGTTTTGATAAGATAAACATATCTCCTTCTCTTGTGTCTTATCAACAGAAACTCATCCCATTTGGAACACTAGTTTGTCTTCTGTAGGACTCTGGAAATACTTTATGAAATCCTCTGTTCCTTGAGATATCTAAAACCTAGAAATCCCAAGACAAGTAGTCTGTTTTATAACTGAAGTCAACAGTATAAATGAATTTTTGATATTAAAATATATTAAAAAGTACATTTAATTCATATGTTGAGCAATCCCTACATCTATTTTTCATTATAGAACGTTGCACTTTTGGGATTACTTTGTGTTGATAAATGTCATGTTTTCTCAAGTCTTTCTTCTGTGTAGGTTCTATAAGGAGATCCCATCAGTAGAACAAATGGCATAGAAGTTCCTAGAAAATGAGGCATTTTGACCATGGTAGATAAAGAAACACTCCTGATTAAAAACAAATTACAAAGAATTAACTAGAGAAATGCATACACTCTCTGTACTCCCTCCTTGATTCTTTTTATTACAACAATAAAGTTCTAAAAAGACACATTAATCATTCATTTACTCATTCATTCAACGAATTTTTTTTTTTTTCACTTATCATTCACTTTCTATTTTTCTTTATTTTTACATAATCCAACCATGGATATGTGTATTAGTTTCCAAGGGCTGCATTCAACGAATTTTTATTGAACATCTACTATAAGAGATTGTAGGGTTATTTCTCAAACATCAGTCCTAGAGAAGCATTTTATGGTTATGAATACCTGTGTTCCATATGTATTAGTATCTATATATGATTTTTTTTAAAAAAGGCAAGTTGCTTTAACAAACTTAGATTTATTTAAAAAGTAAACTTTATGTAATTACCAAAAAAACAAAAAACTAGCATCATATTCTCTAAGTAGAGTGGAAGGCAGGCATACAAAATTAAAAATGGAACACAATTATAAAATATTCACCCATGTACCATATAAACTCAATTAATGGACAATAAGGATAGACATATCACACCTCAAGAAATTTGGCCTTGGGAAATACTACTGGTATGTAACACTGCTTTGAAATAGTGTTTTTCCCCCATATTAGCCGTCAGAGTCTAATTGTCTTGACATCAGACACTGAGTTTGATAGCTTTTAAACTTACATCCTCACAAACAGTGGACACACAGTAAACACTGCATAAACCCCTTCAGTTCCACACACCCGATTTTTCTTTGAAGAGTAAATGCATCTCACTCTTAAGAGATTATTTTATTTCTAAACAAAAGGCATCTAACATTTTATCTAAATAAAAATCATGTATTCAGAAGAAAGTCCCTTTGCCTTGATTTAGTAACATTCATATTTCATGGATTCTACTTTAAACATTTAACCACAAGATTTGACGTGATTATTTCAGTAACAATTCAATTTGAAATGTCAACTATGTTCAACATTTAAAAATTAATAGCTAAATCCCTTTAAAGATCAGAAAAATTTTGTTCAGGCTTAGAATAATTCTACAGCTTTATGATTCTCCTTGTGCATTGTTTGCATATTTTAAACTATTCTGAATAATGCGCTCCCTGTAAAAGCCCATTAGTTCAAAGAATTTTGACAGTCACAGCTCAAGGTATTAATTTTCATACCAGATATGTATTTTTGACTGGTGGTAAATTTTTCAAACTCAAATACACTTTACTTAAATTGTGAGTATGTACATTTTGAATAGGTTAGAGTGCTAAACAACCATGAAAAAAAAATGAGAATTTAATCAAGGCTTTTCTCCTTTTATTTATTTGCTTTCTAGGAAAAGAACAGTCATTAATTAAAGGAGGAATCCTGAAGCAGCAATCATGGTGAAACAAATGTGAAGGACGGGGAGCTGTGCAGTTCTGAAGCTTTCCTGAGAGTAGAGATTATAGCAGCTCTGAGAATGAGAAGGGGAAATAAAAACGCTTGATATGTATTTTAAATACATATCAATATAATAATTTTAAATTATACATTTTATTTTAAATTTTAAAAAATACAATAATTTTAAAAACCTTGACCAGCATCACTTGTTGGTATTAGAAGCAATCCAGACTTAAATGAGATTAATGAAGGTATCATTATCTCTGAATGGCATTGAGAAGAATAGACAGAAACTTTTCTGGGCTATCAAGACCATCCTGGCAAAATCTAAAATGATTTGTTCAGCTATTCATTCAAGAAACATTGATTGTTGATGTCATACTATGTGCCGGCTACTGTGCAAGGTACTCAGAGAACCAAAACAGTCTCTGTCCTCTTGAAGCTTACAGTTTAGTGGGGAATACAGGCTTAATCAAATATTGAGCATTAATATATAATTACAAATTAAGATAAATGCTATGAAGGAAAGGAAGCTAGCTCTTTGAGAGCAATGTGCAAGAAAAGAATCTGTCTAGGATTGCTGGGTAAAGGTGAATTTCTCTGAAAATTTGACAGGAGCACACCTTTAATCACGGCTCATTTTATTTATACATTTGACTCAAGTATGGTAAAATCTGATACTCGTATTATGCCACATATGATTCTAATAAATAGAGGATTTTAGATGAGTTGACAGTCTAAAGTGGTGGGTTCAGCTCTAGAAGTGGTGGTTACTCCTTACATCAAATATTATTTTATTATTTACAGTTCTCTTTACTTCTTATTAGACAATCCCTAGTTATTCAAATCCTGTTATAGTTAATAATTCTTCATATCAAATTTTTCCTGTCCAATTTACTGTGTAATTTCTCTCTCCTGATTGGACCGGACCCTGACTGATACATCCATCAGTGCCGTATTTCCAATTCCTAAACATGCTAGGCTACATCACAACTACAAAATATTTTATGTATCACTCTGTCTTCCTGGAATACTCATCCTCTATTATATATCTGTGTAATTCCCATTCAACCTTCAAGACACAACCAAGAATACATTCTCTAGGAATCTTCACCTCCTTTCTCCTCTCCACTCCCCAAGGACTAAGCCTGAACTAGTATCCTTCCTTTCTTTACCCATTCATCCTATGACTACCTCTTTGTGGTTCTTACTGCACCTCCATGTAATTTTTGCTATACTTCTCTACCTCCTCAACTAGATCAAGAGCCTCTTGAGTTTATAATGTACCTTTTCATGTCTGTATTTCCAGCACCCAGCACAGTACATAGCAATATTGTAGGCATTAAAAATGTTGTTAAATGAATAAATGAATGATTACTTTTTTCCTTCTTACTTCCTGTCTAACCTTGGCTCCTTCCCGGGGAGTATTATTTAACTGACTTCCAGGGATGGGCTATCTAAATTCCAGTCTTATTTCTTTTTACCTTCTCATCTCCCTGTACTTTCCCCATCTCCACTTACCACAAACATATAGTGTTAGAGTTATTTCCATTTTAAACTGATCATATATTTTTCTTTGGGTGTGCTTTCCAACTCAGTCAGCATCCAGAAACAAAAGGATGGATCCTTTCTCAGACTGTTGAGCGTTCGGGGTTTCTTCGAGTTAAAGAACAAAAGGAAAGAGCCTCTGGGCCCAAAGCACAGACTGTTTTTTGCATCCTTGGATATGACCATGTATTGTGGCAGTGTCAACTTCATCTAGCTCTCCAGTTCAATGTTGTTCCTTTTCCCCATTCTGAATCTCTTTTTCAACTATACTTTGATCTTGCTTTTGTAGTATTGCTGAAAAGGGAACTTACATGGTTTCCATCTTGTCCAATTCCCGCTTCACATCCAATTTTTGTCCACCCCCAGGTCTACCTCCAACTGTTCTGGAATCCACATTCCACATCCAACTCCTGTCACCCCATTTCTTGGTATTTGGGTTCTAGAAGAAAACCTTTAGCTACTTCTTCTTCACTTAATTTTCTAAAGTCTATTACCAAGATTCTGCAGTCTTCATTCCATTGGAATCTTTAATCCAGCCAAGCCACCATTATCTGCTTCTCTACTCCAGGGTTTCTGTTCTTGGGTCTACTAGCAAGATTCTTGAGTTGAGTGTTAACTGACTTTCTTCAATAATCCAGAATGTTAATTAATTAATCATTTTGAATGTGTAATCCTAAGAGAAAATTTGTGAACAAAAGAAGAAATTCAC
The DNA here is from genome assembly GCF_028023285.1 of Balaenoptera ricei. NCBI lineage: Eukaryota > Metazoa > Chordata > Mammalia > Artiodactyla > Balaenopteridae > Balaenoptera > Balaenoptera ricei. The sequence goes on from NC_082642.1 coordinate 116,587,859, forward strand.
TGGACTTTTTTCACCTGATATCTTGGTCATCCAAATCATTCACAAAATAGCTTTACTTAATTCTAGAAGGTCAGCACAATTGTTGTTAATCAAACATAAGCTCTTGTTATAAAATGTATGCTCATTTGATGAAATTACCTTATGTTCTGTATGTATACTCTGTAATACATTAGTTTCCCCAAATTATAAGCCACAGAGTATAATAAGGTGCTTAAGATAATTGTTTTAGGTATTACTACTGATTTCATACTGGTTATTTAACCTCAGTTTTCTCACCTATAATAAGAGAATAACATTTAATAGAGGATCAGATAATATATGAAAGTATTGGATTTAACATTTTGAACACAAGAAGTATTCAATAAATATTAGCTCTTATTTTACTATGGGTATGTTCAACATGTTTGTCTATTTTATGGTGCTTAAAAAATGAATTTTAATAATTATGAATAGTTATTAGTTATAATCCAATTATTCTATTAATTATTTTTAGTTACATCTGTAATGAACCTGGTGCTAAATTACTGATCAGGAATAGAACTTTCAACAATCAACTGTTAGAGTGAAAATATGAGTTGATTTCTGATGACCTAATTTACTTCATAGTTTTCAAAAATGTATTTAGGTGAAAAGTGAGACCCTCCTGTGTTCCCAAATAACAACACCCTTGATGAAAATATATCTGAAACGATTTATTAATTTTAATGACTGAAAAGATAAAACCCTACACTAGTAAAACACCTTACAGGAACTGCAATGTGTGTTACACTTATCAAATCCTAAAATGATTATCTTCCCCAAGAAGCAGGATTGTCCTCAGGTGTCTGAGGTTTGCTTTCAAATGAAACTATCTGGAATGCAAGAGAAAGAAATGTGTTTTCCTCTGAGACAGCTGGTTTTATTTTGCATAGCTATTATTATAAAGAAAAGCCATTTGAGAGGAAAAATTTGATTCTCAGATATCAGGTTCAATGACTCTGAAAATCAGATACATAGGGGTGTTTATTTGCTTGCTTCTCTTCTGGGGCCCCTCTCTTTTCTCATACAGCCATGAAAACAATGGTTTACTTATTCTCCACTTGCTTCACTTTTGTATATTTTACTCAAGGCTTGTCTGTTTCCTTTATCTCCTATACTAAGTGTTTGATCTAAAGACTCCACTGCTCAAGCAGAGATAATTGCCCCTTGCCAATCACAGAATGAAAAACTCAAGCTCTTGAGGTTAGTTTTCAGTTAAGAGCAGAAAGACATTTTCTCTCCAGCACTATTCTCAGGCTTTAGTGGTTTTGAGAAATCATTTCAAATATGAAAATATAAAAACAGTCTTACTGATGTTAAGTCACTAAGAAGACTTGCTCAAGCTACCTCTATCAGTTCACTCTTTACATCAGTAGAATTGATTCACAGATCTTTAAATGATTTTTTGAGTCCAGCTGCAGGCTAAAAATGATTAAGAAGAAATTCACTATATTTGTTCCATCATATAAGAAAAATTAAGCTATTGATTTAATTAAGGATTTAATTATTCCTTGTTCATTTGAATACTTATATTAAAAACAATGATAAAGGGCTTCCCTGGTGGCGCAGTGGTTAAGAATCCGCACAGGTTCGAGCCCTGGTCCGGGAAGATCCCACATGCCGTGGAACAACTAAGCCCGTGAGCCACAACTACTGAGCCTGCACTCTAGAGCCCGTGAGCCACAACTACTGAAGCCCGTGCGCCTAGAGTCTGTGCTCCGCAACAAGAGAAGCCACCACAATAAGAAGCCAGCGCCACAACGAAGAGTAGCCCCTGCTCACCACAACTAGAGAAAGGCTGTCTGCAGCAACGAACACCCGACACAGCCAAAAATAAATAAATAAATTTATTTAAAAAACAAAAAACAATGATAAAAGGACTTGGTAAAATTTTCCTACTCAAGCACATTATACTAGATACTTTATGTTCCAAGTAAAAACCATATGTGCGTTTATATTCATATACTATACTGTTCATAAACATACATACCTTTGTAGACATTTATGGTAATGTTTTTAAGAACAAATACAGATTATTGAATTTTAGAATGATAGTTAAAATCATTACCAATTTTTGTGCTGCAATGCATTTTAATGCTATAAATTATCCTAATTTTCTTACAACTAAAAATGTGGTAAGAATATTGTTTAAATTAAAATAGGAAATCCATAAAAAAGTCAATATCATTATTTAGGAAAAAATGAGAGTACAACAAATTATAAGCACAAGAACAGAATAAAACTAGATAATTCATCTTGCTTTTTCTACAGAGATAGAAACATTGGCACTAACCAATGATTAAGGATTAGGGTCTAAATTAAGGCTGCATTACAAGAGTGCTCAATTTTCCCTTCCATTCTACTAACAAATAAGACAAGAAGTTCTTTCACGCCTGAGTTAGAAGAGACAATTAATGCCTAGCTCAGCAATAAACAGTGGTCAAAAATATCCTGCTCTTACACACATATTAGGGGTATTTCCCTTCTATCAAAAAAAAATTACTATGTGATAGCTGAGACAGGTGCTTATATTAATGATTCTCAATGTATTAACCCTCCTGATATTTTCACCTTCTATATTTTCCTCACACAATGACTCTGGACTTGGTCATGTGATTTGCTTGTAACAATGTGACACCATCAAATGTGACCCAAGCAGAAGCTTAAAATGTCCTTTCACATTGGGGCTTGCCCTCTTGGAACACTGTCATTGCCATATAAAGCCTTCTTGAGAAAGGTCACAGGTAGACGAAGAAGGGAGCCATCCCAGCCCCCTCAGCTGAGCACAGCCCACAGGTGACCTGCCTGCTCTTTGCAGCTACAGGAGCGAGCTCAGGTGAGGTCAGCAATATGTAACTGATACAAGAGACTACCCCTAATACCTCCTCCATTAGGCAGGAAGAGATAGGATATAGTTATCAAAGTGTTCTATTTTAAATACTGATATATATGGGGAAAGAAAAAGGTGGGAGGATAGTTAGAAATAATTGTGACTGAAGTATCCTGGGCATCCAGTTGAAAGGTAGGGTGTTTAAAGTAAAATCACCCTTAAGCCACTATTCTTTTCCTTTCTACTGTTTCTAGTTCATACCTGTATGCATTTGTTGACTGAATGCATTAATGGGTTAGATAACTTCCTGCAGTTTCTGATCTTTGAACAAGACAACTAATAGGGATAGTGATAACATATATCTCTTTTTTCCTTAGAATATTTCCTCACATATTCCTATTAGAAGTGTATAATTTATCTAGAAGAAGCAGGAGTACTGGTGGCAGTCGTGGAGATAGAAGCAGCCAAAATAATAGGTACTATGTGTAATGCACTGTGATAAATGTCTTCACTCAATCATACCTCACAGCAGACCTATAAGGAAAGGAAGGAAGAACCTTAAAAAAATTATTAAACATTTTTATTAAGAATTTTTATTGAAGTATAATTGACTTAATATTACATTAGTTTCAGGTACACTAAATCGTGATTTGATATTTTTATACATTATGAAACAATCACCACAAGTCTAGTCACCATCTGTCACCAAAGTTATTACAATATTATTGATTATATTCCCTTCGCTGTTATGTTAAATCCCTATGACATTTATTTTATAACTGGAAGTTTGTACCTCTAATCCTCCTCACCTATTTCACCTATCTTCACATCCTCCTACCCTATGGTGACCACCAGTTTATTCTCTGTATCTATAAATTTGTTTTTGTTTTGTTTGTTCATTTGTTTTGTTTTTAGATTCCACATATAAGTGAAATCATACAGTATTTGTCTTTCTCTAACTTATTTCACTATTTCATAATACCCACTAAGTCCATCCATGTTGTCAGAAATGACAAGATTTCATTCATTTTTTATGGCTGAGTAATATTCCGTTGTGTATATATATGACATCTCCTTTATCCTTTCATCTATAGATGAACATTTAGGTTGCTTCCATATATTGGCTACTGTAAATAGCTGCAATGAATATTGGGGTGCATCTATCTTTTTGAATGAGTGGTTTCTTTTTCTTTAGATAAACACCCAGAAGTGGAACTGCTGGACCACATGGTATTCTATTTTTAATTTTTGGAAGAACTTCCATACTGCTTTCCATAGTGAATGTACCAATTTACATTCCTACCAACAGTGAACAAGGGTTGCCTTTTCTCCACATCCTTGCCAACACTTGTTATTTCTTATTTATGTATTTGGTATTTATTTTTTGACAATGCCATTCTGACAGGTGTGAGGTAATATTCTGATTTTGATGTGCATTTCCCTGATAATTAGTGATGTGCAGCATCTTTTCATGTACCTGTTAGCCATCTGTATACCTTCTTTGGAAAAATGTCTATTCAGTTCCTCTGCCAATTTATTAATCAAATTGTTTGTTTTTTGATATTGAGTTGTATGAGTTTTAATAAATTTTGGACATCAACCCCTTATCTAACATATCACTGGCAACTATCTTCTCCCATTCAGTACATAACCTTTTCAGTTTTTTGATGGTTTCCTTCACTGTACAAAAGCTTTTTAGTTTGATGTAATCCCATTTGTTTATTTTTCCTTTTGTTGCCCTTGCCTGAGGAGACAGACCAAAAAAAAATACTGCTAACACCAACGTCAAAGCCCTTATTGCCTATGTTTTATTCTAGGAGTTTTATGGTTTCAGGTCTTACCTTAAGTCTTTAATCCATTTTGAGTTTATTTTTGTACAACATGTAAGAAAGTGGTCTAGTTTCATTCTTTTGCATGCAGATGTCAGTTTTCTCAACATCAATAAATGATGTCCTTCCCCGTTGTGTATTTTTGCCCCCTTTGTCATAGATTTATTGATCGTATAAGAAAGGGTTTATTTCTGGGCTCTCTGTTCTGTTCCACTGATCTAATGTGTCTGTTTTTGCGCCAGTAACATATTGTTTTGATTACTAGAGCTTTGTAGTATACTGTGAAATCAGTTTTGTTCCTCTTTCTCAAGATAGTTTTGGCTATTTGGGGTCTTTTGACATTCCATACAAATTTTAAGATTATTTACTCCAGTTCTGGGAAAAATGCAATGGGTATTTTGATAGGGATTGCACTGAATCTGTAGACTGCTTTCAGCAGTATGGACATTTTTAACAATATTAATTCTTCCAATCAATTAGCACAGTACATCTTTGCAGTTATTTCTGTCGCCTTCAATTTCTTTCATCAGAGTCCTACAGTTCTGAGTACAGTTCTTTCACCTCTTTGGTTAAATTTATTCCTAGGTATTTTATTCTTTTTGATGCAATTGTAAATGGGATTGTCTTCTTAATTTCTCTTTCTGATAGTCTGTTATTAGTGTACAGAAATGCAACAGATTTCGGCATGTTAATTTTCTATCCTGAAAATTTACTGAATTCATTTATTACTTCTTAGTTTTTTGGTGGAGTCTTTAGGGTTTTCTATATATAGTATCTGCAAGTAGTCACAGTTTTACTTCTTCCCTTCCAATTTTACTGCCTTTTATTTCTTTTTCTTGTCTGACTGTGTGGCTAGGACTTTCAGTACTATGTTGAATAAAAATGCAGAGAGTGGGCAGCCTTGTCTTATTCCTAATCTTAGGAAAAAGTTTTTAGCTTTTCACAATTGAGTATTATGTTAGTGGTGGGTGGGTGGGTTTGTAATATATGGACTTTATTATGTTGATGCATGTTCCCTCTATACACACTTTGTTGAGAGTTTTTACCATAAATGGGTGTAGAATTTTGTCAAAAGCTCTTTCTGCATGTATTGAGATACTCAAAAAATTTTTATCCTTCAATTTTAATATGGTGTATTATGTTGATTGATTTGTGAATATTGAACCATCCTTGTGCCCTAGAATAAATCACACTTGATCACGGTGTATGATTCTTTTAATGTATTATTGAATTTTGTTTGCTAATATTTTGTCACAGATTTTTCCATCTATGTTTCTCAGTGATACTGGCTTATAATTTTCTCCTTTTTTGGTGGTGTCTTTATCTGGTTTTGTTATCAGGATGATGCTGGCCTTGATGAATGAGTTTGGAAGCATTCCTTCATCTTCATGGTTTTTTTTTTTGGCAATAGTTTGAGTAGACTAGGTATAAACTCTTCTTTAAATGTTTGGTAAAATTCACCTGTGAAACCGTCTGATTCTAGACTTTTCTTTGTTGAGAGTTTTTGGATTACTAGTTCAATTTCTTTACTAGTCATAGGTCTGTTCAGATTTTTTGTTTTTTCCTGATTTAGTCTTGGAAGACTGTATGTTTTTAGGAATTTATCCATTTCTTCTAGGTTGTCCAATTTGTTGGCATATAATTGTTTGTAGTAATCACTTATGATCCTTTGTAGTTCTGTGGTGTTGGTTGCAACTTCTCTTTCATTTCTGATTTTACTTATTTGGGCCCTATTTATTTCTTAATGAGTCTCTCAAAAGGTTTATCAATTTCTTAATGAGTCTGTCAAAAGGTTTATCAATTTTACTTATTTGGGCCCTTTCTATTTATTTCTTAATGAGTCTGTCAAAAGGTTTATCAATTTTGTTTATTTTTTCAAAGAACCAGCTCTTAGTTTTCATTGATCTTTTCTTTCTTTCTTTTTTAATCTCTATTTCCACTCAGCTCTTTATTATTTCCTCCCCTCTACCAACTTTGGACTTTGTGGTTTTCTCTAGTTCCTTTAGGTGTAAGGTTTAATTGTTTATTTGAGATTTCTCTTGAGGTGGGCCTATGTCACTATGAACTTCCCTCTTAGAACTGCTTTTGTTGTATCCATAGATTTTGGAAAATTGTATTTCAATTTTCATTTGTCTTCAGGTATGTTTATCTCTTCTTTGATTTCTTTGTAGACTCACTGATGGTTTAGCAGCATGTTGATTAATCTCCACATATTTGTGTTTCTTCCAGTTCTCTTCTTGTAACTAATGTATAGTTTCATATCACTGTAGTTGCAAAAGATGCCTTATACTTCTTCAGTCTTCTTAAATTTTTTGAGACTTGTTTTGAGGCATGACATGTGGTCTTGTCCAGGAGAATGTTCCATGTGCACTTGAAAAGGATGTGTTCTCCAGTTTGCAGATGGAATATCCTGTTTAAGGATATTAAGTCCAACAGGTCTAAAGTGTCATTTAAGGCCAATATTTCCTTATTCCAACAGGAATTATTCTAACTCTTCCAATATTTCCTTATGAGTTTCTGTCTGGATAATCTATCCATTGATGTAAGTGGGGTATTAAAGTCCCCTACTATTATCATACTACCATTAATTTCTCCCTTTATGTCTGGTGTTATATGCTTTAAATATCTAGGTTCTCCTATGTTAGGTGCATCAGATTTATGAATGTTTTATCCTTTTCTTGGCTTGACCCCTTTATCATTATGTAACATCCTTCTTGTCTCTTGTAACAGACTTAGTTTTAAAGTCAATTTTGTCTGATATGAGTATTGCTACCCCAGCTTTCTTTTTCTTTGCATTTGCATGGAATATCTTTTTTCTATCCCTGAAGGGTATATCTTCAGATCTGAAGTCTCTTGGAGGCAGTATATAGATAGGTCTTGCTTTTTATCCATTCAGCTCCCATATGTCTTACAATTGGAGCATTTCATCCAATTACATTTAAAGTGATTATTGATAAGTATGTACTTATTGCCATTTTGTTAATTGTTTGTTTTGGGTTTTTTTTGGTTTTGGTGGGGGGGGGGTTGTTTGTTTTTTTACAGTATTTCTCTGTTCCTTTCTTCTTAGTCTCTTCCATTGTGGTTTGATGATTTCCTTTAGTGTTATGCTTGGGTTCCTTTCTCTTTATTTTTTGTGTATCTATTGTAGGTTTCTGTTTGTGGTTACCATGAGGTTCATATATATCACCCTATATATACAGCAGTTTATTTTAAGCTGATAGTCACTTAAGTTCGAATACAGTCTAACAGCACTATATTTTTACTCCCCACCTCCATGTTTTCTGTTTTTGACATCATATTCTACATATTTTTATTCTGTGTATCCCTTAACTACTTATTGTAACTATAGTTAATTTTACTACTTTTGTCTATTACCCTTCTTACTAGCTTTTAAACTGGCTGATTTACTGCCTTTACTATATATATTTGGCTTTAACAGTGAGGTTTTTTCTTTCATATATTTTCTTATTACCAGCAGTGGGCTTTTATTTTCCTCTTAAAGAAGATCCTTTAATATTTCTTGTAAGACCAGTTCAGTGGTGATCAACTCCTTTAGTTTTTACTTATCTGGGAAACTATTTATCTGTCCTTCAATTCTGAATGATAACCTTTCTGGGTAAAGTATTCTTGGTTGTAAGTTTTTCCCTTTCATCACTTTAAATATTTCATTCCACTCCCTTCTTGCCTGCAAAGTTTCTGCTGAAAAATCAGCTAATAACATTGTGAGGGTTTCCTTGTATGTGACTAGTTGTTTTTCTCTTGCTGCCTTTAAAATTCTCTCTTTATCTTTAATTTTTGCTATTTTAATTATATGTGTTGTTGTTGGTCTCTTTGGGTTCACCTTGAGACTCTCTGTGCTTCCTGTATCTGGATATCTCTTTCCTTCCCCAGGTTAAGAAATGTTCAGCCACTATTTCTTCAAATAAGTTTTCTGCCCCTTTCTCTCTCTTTCCTCCTTCTGGGACACTTACAATGTAAACATTAGTACACTTGTCCCAAAGGTCCCTAAAAATATCTTCATTTTTTAAATTATTTTTTTCTTCTTCCTGTTCTGTTGGGTGATTTACACTATTCTGTCTTCCAGATTGCTGACCCATTCTTCTGTATCATCCAATCTGCTGTTGATTCCCTCTAGTGTATTTTTTATTTCATGTATTGTATTATTCAGCTCTGATTGGGTCTTTCTTGTATTTTTAATCTCTTTGCTGAATTTCTCACTGTGTTCCTCCATTCTTCTCCTGAGTTCGAGGAGCATTTTTATAACCACTTCTTGGAATTCTTTATCAGGTGAATTACATATTTCAGTTTCATTCGGATTTTTTAATCTGGGATTTTATATATTCTTTTTGGGGAACATATTCCTCTGTATCCTCATTTTGTTTTGGCTTTCTGTGTTTGTTTCTATGAATCAGGCAAAACAGGTCCCTCTACTAGTCTTAAAGGTGTGGTCTTATGTAGGAGCATCCCCTCTGAAGACTGTGTGTGCCAGGAGGCTTTGGCAGGCCAGATGGAGCTGGAGTGGGCATAAGCTTGGTGGGGAGTTTTGAGGAGCTCCAGGCCAGACCCACCTTGGAAAGACAGCTGGAGCTGGGGTGGGTGGGGGCTGAGGGAGTCGCAGGGCACTCCGATGGCTGGATCAGTTGTAAGAAGGACTTTTAATGTTTCCATTTTACAGAGAAACCAAAGGTTAGAGAGTTTGGATGAGTTGGCCAAGATTACACAGCCAAGTAAGTGAAGATACCAGGTTGCAAGCCCAGGTCTGTTTAACTCCACAGTCTAAGTTTTCAACCACTGTGCTATAATACTTCTGTCCTTTTTATATTCATCTGCACCACTGGTATAGGGCCTGCTTGTGTGAAGGCAGGGTCCAGGTCCAAGCAATTCTCCTTTTACCAAAATAGGAGTAGCACAGATCTATCTAGACATTTTGCCACTTCTGAGAAGGTGCTATGCAACACAAGAGGCCAAAAACCAACAAGAAGTAATGAGACTTATGAGCACAAACATCTCCAAACTGAGGGAGAAAGTCAAACTAGAAGACCCATGTATCTCGCCTCTTGTGGCAGTGCTTCTATGATCTATCATGGGATAGTGATGAGAGAAAGGATTTGTGAGAATGTTTAAATGAGAGAAGGAGCTTTTACCTACCAGTATATAAGAATGTCAAATTTAGGGTCAGCATATAATTTGTTATCTAAAGCAAGTTAACTCAGAGTGAAAGGGGCACTACTAATAAGTGGGCTGGGATAAGAGGTGTTAATTGTGGCTATTCCAGGCATACTGGATTATACAACAGCTAAAATGGATTTAAGGTAGTTCTGGGATGCTGCATTGTCTATTCTAGTGATTATATCAACTATCATGAGATGAATAATATCTCCAAATATTCGTGTGAAGTATTGATCTGAATTTTCTCTAAATAATTGAGGTATTGGAAGGGTGGCATTCTGGTTACAGTTGTATTAAATGTATTTTGTATAAGAAAGTGTTAATAATACTAGGAATATCATATTATAAGTATATATTCTAAGTTGCACAGAAAATTAATTTGCAAATTAAAATACCATATTTAATTATGTCATATCAAAACTTTCCCAAGTTAAAATGCAAAATTGACTTTTCTAGGATTGCTCCATTCTTAACCCTCGCTGTATTTTTAAGTACTATACTTTTCAGTATTGTCATCCCTTAGGAAATATATTATTTTTATTTAAAAACAGAGAAATCAAAGAAGCACTAAAGGAAAAAGATCATAATGCTATTTAACATAATTATAGTTTTGAAAAAGTTCATAAATGATTTGTTTTTAGAAGAAATCATTTTCAAGTATTTTATAAGGAAATAGACGCCTGGAGGACAATTTTTCCCCAACATTACATTTTATCTAACAACTCATTCTGCTTTCTTAATGTCTCTTACCACACTCAAGCACTCAGCTGTTCATTTTAGTGTCAGTTGGCAAACCCTTGTGTATTTCCAGATGAATCTAATTCCTGAAAGATTATAAACCTTTCTAGAAATTCATGACCCAGGGAAAAGTCTTTCTATAAACTAACCATTTCTACTTATGAATCTTAATTAGTAGAGGTTTTTAAGCTAAGATTTCCCAAGTTCCCTCTATGGATGAAGAATATCCTTTTATTCTTAGCAACTACATCATAATACATTTGCAACACTCCTAGGACTTAAATAAGGTAGGTTATATATAAGCCCATGTTCTCAAATTTTAATGTGAGTAAGAATCACTTGGGAAGTTTGGTAAAAATGCATATCCCCAGTCAACATCCTCAGAGGTTCAGGTTCAGTAGGATTTGGCTAAGACACAAGAACTTGCATTTTTAATAAGTAGTCAAGCCATTCTGATGAAGGTTGCTCTAGAGTGTATCTCTGATTTGGTGCTTTTTAAGAGTTAGTCTGCAACATTTTGTAGGAGGAAAGTAGATTAAATGTGTCAGCCCAGTTCCCATTCAACTACTTAGAATCATGTAAGGATATGCAATTTAGATACAGTTTTTAAAAAAACACAGCTAATCAGAATCATCCTCATTATTTCCCAAAGATGAAAATAAAAAAAATAATATCAAAAATGAAAAATGGTAGAGAGGGCAATGAGAGAAGGAGGTAAAATCTCATTATCCTTGGAAACACTTATGAAAAGAAAGAAAAAATGTACTCACAGTAACTACTCAGTTACAGTGAAAGCTGGAAACTTTAAATACAAACACACATGGACATGTACACACATACACGCACACACACACACAGCAAGGTACAGTAGAAAGAACACTGAATTTGAAGTTCCAATCGCAACCATCTAGGTTAGGTAAACACAAAGGCAGATCAAGATTTTTTTGGTCCTGAAAATTACATAATTTGAGGTTTCCTTTAAGATAAAGTCACCAGGGCCTGGGAATGAACCCATGAAAATGAGAGACCCTGAAACTTAAACTTTGGTAGCTACATAGTAAATCTGCCTCTGGAGAGATACTCATAATTCTCCATTATAATAAATGTAAAATGGAAGGCATAATGTCTGTCCAACTTACATTTCCAGATTAATGTAAGGGGTCTACATAACCTGTGAAAATGCACTGAGTGTCTTGCAAATGCAAGTTGCTTAGGAAGTAATAGCTCAGTATTAAGGCTAACTGCTGCTAGCCCCCTGAACCCAGGCTTCTTGGAATGTGTCCACTTTCGCACAGCCTTTCTGGGTTCTTGGTTGCTTACTCTCCATGGTCTCCCTGGATTTCAACATTGCTTTACTGCCTGATCAGTTCCAGTTTAGTCACTTTAGTAATCATTTATTAGGTGCCTACTCTGGTCAAGAAACTACCTCCTATTGTCTCCTTTAAGTCCAATTCTGGCTCACTTACTGGTTCTACCTTATTACTACTAGCACATGTGCCCATTCCAAAGCATTCACTGCTTCCTGGTCCCACTACTCTGTTCAAATCTGGCTTCCTAGTGCTCCTTCAGATCAGATTACCCACAAGTCTACTCTATACAGAACCCCTGCCCTTATCCTAACTCTCCACTCTTAACTCTTCTCTTGTGCTCTACACCCCTTGCCATTTATGCCCTGAGATGACATTACTTTCAATAGATTCAACTTAAGAAGGATGCATGATAAAATCTTTATTATTTTATTCAGAGGCTACTGTTAATACCCTATTGTAAGGCTCCCACCCTAGAAAGGGCTCCTAATTGATCTCTGCTTTTAACTTTTCCACTTTTACCAAACCGAAGGGCCAGATAATATTTATGCTTTGTGGGCCATCTGTGTCTCTACTGCAACTCTCATCCCTGCCATTGTAATGCAAGTGAAAGGGCCATAAACAGTACTTAAATGAATGATCATGGTTGTTTCCCAATATAACTGTATTTATGGTCATTTAAATCTGAATTTTGTATAATGTTCACATGTCATTAAATGTTCTTTAAAAAATTTTTTCAACCATTTAAAAATGTAAAAATCATTCTTAGCTCTCCAGGTTGCCAACCGTTGCTCTACACTATCCTGTACACTGCTGCCAGGTTCACCTTCAGAAAACACTCCTTTCACTGCTACCAGTAATTCCACGTTCCTTAAATCCCCAGGATTTCCCCCTTACCATTCACCCAGCTTCAGCTAAAAACAGACCTTTTGTTACTTTTGATTTCTTGAGGAACTTGTTTTCCATAGTGGCTGCACCAATTTACATCCCACCAACAGTGCACAAGGGTTCCCTTTCCTCCACATCTTCACCAACACTTGTTAATTTGTTGTTTTTTTAATGATAGCCATTCTTACACGTGTGAGGTGGTAATCTCTTTATGGTTTTAATTTGCATTTCCCTGCTGGTTAGCAGTGTTGAGCATCTTTGCATGTGTCTGTTGGCCATCTGTATGTCTTATGTGGAAAAATTTCTATTCGGGTCCTCTGTCCAGTTTTTAATTGGGTGGTTTGATTTTTTGATATTAGGTTGTATGAGTTCTTTATATAGTCTGGGTATTAACCCCCTACTGGATTTATAAATACCTTCTCCCATTCAGTGAGTAGGTTGCTTTTCTGTTTTGTTGCTGGTTTCCTTCATTGTGCAAAAGCTTTTAAGTTTAATGTAGTCCCATTTGTTTATTTTTGCTTTTGTTCGCCTTGCTTAAGGAGGCAGATCCAAAAAAGTATTGCTTAGACCAATGTCAAAGAGCATACTGCCTATGATTTCTTCTAGAAGTTTTATGGTGAAAGGGCTTACATTTAAGTTTTTAATCCATTTTGGATGATCCAGCAATTTCACTTCTGGATATTTACCTGAAGAAAACGAGAACACTAATTCGAAAAGATATACGCACCCCTATGTTCACTGCAGCATTATTTACAATAGTCAAGATATGAAAGCAACCTATATGTTCTTCATTAGACAAATGGATAAAAAAACAATATAGTATATATATACAATGGAATATTACTCAGCCATAAAAAAAGAAATTGTGCCATTTGTGACAACATGGATGGATCTAGAGTATGTTATGCTAAGTGGAATAAGTCAGACAAAGACAAGTATCGCATGATCTCACTTATATGTTGACTCTAAAAAACCAACCAAACAAACAAAATGAAATGAAAACAGACTCACAGGTACAAAGAACAAACAGATGTTTGCCAGGAGGGAGGAGAGGCTGGGTGAAATAGGTGAAGAGGGTTAAGAGGTACAAACTTCTAGTTATAAAATAAGTCATGGGGATGTAATACACTGCATGAGGCATATGGTCAATAATATTTTAATAACTTTATATGAGCACAGATGGCTACTAGACTTATCATGATGATCATTTCATAATGTATGTAAACATCAAATCGAATCATTACCTGGTATACCTGAAATTAACATAATATTGTACGTAAACTATGTTTCAACTAAAAAATTAAAATTTTTAAGAAAGTAGACCTTTTTCATGGATGATTTTCCTGTCTTCTCTTCTGAATTACTCTTATTTCTCTTGCAACATGTGCCCTACCTTCCTGACTGCTGTACTTGCAAGTCCTTTTACACTTTGTGGCCTTATCACACCTCTTGGATATGGACTTAGCATCATTCCTTCATTCCTCACATTTTCCTCACTTTCATTCCCCATCACAAGTCGCAGTGTGCCTTTGGTTAGACGGAGGTAGACCTCCTTAGATAGGGATAAAATTGTATCCAGGATGATTTGAGATGTTAAGACTTATTTACAGGATTTCCCAGGTGGTCCTCCTGGGTTTACAATTAAGTTTTCTTGGTGGAAATAATATGTATCATGTGACTTCCTTATTTAAAATCTTCAATAATCCCCCTCTATCCTCAAATGAAATCCAACTTCCACAGTTAGGAATTCAAGTAGCTTTATAATGGCTTCTGATGCATTTTTGGCTTTGTCTCTTTATCAATTCACTTAATTTACTTATGAGACCAAAATACACTTTTGCTTTCCCATATATTCAGTGATGCATTCCTCCATTTAATCATTCAGTCAACAAGTATTGAATAGTTATTATATTCCAGACATAGATAAGGCAACTACAGAAACGTATATAGCACACTCTTTTCCTTCAAGGAGTTCACACACTAATGTGGACAGACCAAATAAATAAATATATATATATATATATATATATATATATATATATATATATATATATATAAAGACTTTCTGATAATTGCTAAAACAAGAATATCAGTTCTCAGGGTAGGGAAGTAAGGAAAACATCCTGTAGGAGGTGACATTTGAGCTGTAAACTGCAAGTGGTAAAAATTTATCATATAAGAGATGGGAAGAAGATATTTCAAGGTAGTGTAAATATATATGACATAGCTCAATGAGGTAAGAGAGGGGTAAGGAGAGTATAATGTGTATGTGGGTAACATAATATTAGAAGTGTGCTCTCTAGAGCCAGACTGGTTGGGTTCAAAACCCAGTTGTGCCATTTACCAGCTGTGTGGCCTGAGGCAAGTCACTTTAGCTTTGTTTCTCATCTGTAAAATGGGAATAATAATAACACTTTACCTCATAGAGTTTTCATGAGAATTAAACAAATTAATACTTGGCATATAATGATAACAAAATAAATGTTAACCATCACTACTACTTTGACCACTCCTTTTGGAGTGTGCAGGTAGTTCACTGTGACTAATGGATAGAGTATAAGCTACATGAAATCATGAATGGCCTTATAACCGAACTATAACTTTTGGAATGTATCATCTGTTATGTCTGGCTATATATAACACCATAGCCAGACAACAGTCTCGAATAATATCAGAATCTCCGGGGGGTGAGGCCCAAGTAACAGTAAAACTTTCCATGGAAGCCAGGCTTGGGAATCTTTAACTGTATTAGTGAACTTGACTGGATTGAGAATTACTGGAAGTGATCTCCCTCCAGGAACTACTATAGCACTTACCAGTAACTTTGGGGTGCCATATCTAATATCCAATGAGCTTTAAAAATATAAATTCTTAAGTATCACCCCAGAGTTTTTGGTTTTATGGCTTTAAGTTGGATAGGGCCAACGGATATTTTATTTTTAAAAAGTATTCTAGGTTATTCTGATGTAGGTGCCAAGCATATCAGACTTCCTATAACTTGTATGTCACTCAGATGACACAAAGCATATAGCACCTTGAATTATAACTGTTATGTACATTTTTATCTCTTCTACAAAATAGTAATTCCTGGAGGGAAAGGGCCAGGCCTTAAGCACCGGAAATCCTGGGCCACACATCAACGTACATACTATAGTTCTTTAAAGAGAAGATTTAACAAATATTTCTATGTTCAAAAATTGATTAGAGAAAAAAAGGCAGCCTCTAGTGACACTTTCTAAATTCTACATGTCCCAGTGGCCATTTTTAAGATACACTGTCAGCAGAAATAAAATTATTCAGCCTATTTAGTGATAAACAAATGAGTGATACATAGCTTATTAATTGTTTCACAGATTGCTTCCAGTAGGGTATTGCCATTCTCAATTTCCACATTTCTCTGAGGGTCCTGACAAGCCTATCTGAAACAGTATCACAGGATATGTTTCCAGGATAAACTTATTCTTTCTGGCAAGATCTATATTTTCAATCAATAGAAGCCTCATTCAAAGGGATTCTTCATACCATAGCTAAGTAAATCCAAGTTTTATATTAGTACATAAATTTACTGAGTGAATTCCAAGATTATGCTGAGGATCACATTTTTAAGTCTACTTTATTCCTAAAAAGTCAGGCTGAAAGATAGAATGCTGATGCCTTCATGGTTATGTTCTCTGTATGGGCAGGACCCAACAAATGAACAGTAGTCTTTTAGTTTCTCCTGTTTAAGGCTGTGAGAAGTTATAATTAGACAAATAAATAAAGAATCATAAAAAGCAGCAGCTATCAGAGGCAATCTTTGTGCTCAAAATAATGAGTATCAGTCTCGTAGTCATATAGTTTCAGAATTGGAGATTAATATAGAGATTGTGAACATTATTTCTTTACCCCTGCCTGAATTTCCACTTAAAAATAATACCTCTGACATGGGGCCCTCCATTTTAGCTTAATGGTAATTTTTAATGCTTCTCAAAGCAACACACTCCATTTTTTGGGAAACATATCCTTTCTGGTATGCAACTGAAATTTCACAACAACCCATATTATTTGGGCTTTTACACTTACCCCGAGGCTTACTACTGGCTGTGCCTTTTAACCTTCTGACACACAACCTAGCCAGAGTCACATATAACCCAAGAGCAAATAAAAAGTTACTCAGTATATTTACTCATTGATTGAATTACTTCTGGCATGTCTTCTTCTCACCTTTTGCATCAAATCTTCTGGCTAATCATAATCTTTCCTACACAGTATTTGCTTTTGTATCTGAGTCTCTCTCTTCCTGATCTCACGTGGATTTAACACTTACTTGGAGGGTTTTTATCCAAACCTCTCAGTGATTCTGGACTCAAACCTGACCTAGTTCAGTGTCCTAGATCACTTGTCAATTAGCAGAGGAAAATATCTGATTTGTCTGCTGACACTTTTCAAATGACTTAAAGATAGCTGTCCTTATTTACCCCTAATGCCAATGATTTTTTCCACTAGGCACGTTATCCAAATAAGTTCTATACTGGTTAATAAGCTCTGCGTGCAAATGACTTATACATCTAGATTAATAAATCTACTTGAAAGCACTACCTGCACTTAAAATTCGACCTGACCCAACAAGTGCATTATTTTACCACAAATCTGGTATTCTTCCTAATTGCTCTGTTAACAGAGCATTAAGAGCCATGCTTTCTCCAACTTAAATTGCTAGGATAACGATTCACTGCTCCCAGGTGCTTATTCTAGTAACCTCCTAACTAGTCTCCCTGCTTCCAATCTGTTACCTTCAACCTATTTTCGACACAGTAGCCACAGCGATCTTGTTAACCTACAAATCAAATCCTGACATTTCTCTGATGAAAGCTGTCCAGTGAATCCTTTCTCCCACTGAGTAAAAACCAAAGCCCTTACACTGGCCTTAGACAGGAGGTAGCTCTCCAGCACCTCCCTGACCTTGTCTCCCATCATTCAATCCTCCCAGTCCCACTGGCCCTGATGTTCTTCCAACCTACTTCTGCCTCAGGGTATTTGTTCTTGCCATTCCTTCTACCAGGAAAAAGTGTTCCCCATATACCTCTAGGGATGCTTCCCTCACCTCTTCCACGTCCTCACTCAAATATCACCTTCACACCTTTTCTGACCACTTTATATATAAATACACAGTCTTCTGCGCCCCCTCCCCCCACTTCCTATTCCCTCTTCACTGCTTTGTGTCTCTCGATAACATTTATTTCCTAACTTATTATACATTATTAGTGTTTTTTGTTCATTAGCTGTCTCTCCCCACTAGAAACAAGCTCTTTGAGAGCACAGATTTTTGCCTGATTTTATTTACTGTTTTATCTTCAGTACCTGCCAATCAATAAATATGTATCAAATGAATGGATGCCCTGTGTACAGTATATACATGTTAGAGTTCTACTGATTTGACCCCTACAGTTTTTCTCCCATCAATCTCATCCATTACCGATGTCACAGCTCAGAATCACATCACATTTTACTGGAACTACTGTCTTCCTCATGAAGTCTCCCACTAATCTAATACATCCCAAATTCTAATGAAAGAATAATCTTTACATTCAACTAACTTTAATGCCATTGTTCAACAAATAAAGGCACAACTACATAATGTGACATTCAAGATCCTTTTAATTTGACCCCTGGATGATATATTCAAGCCATTTGTGAATATGTCTCTCAATTTTTCACCTCTATGCCTTTGCTCACATGTAGTTTCCTCCACCCGCAACATCTCTCACTCCAGTCCCTGCTTACGAAACCCTATCTTTCCATCAAGTCACTACTCGATTACTACATTCTAAGTGTTTTATTCTCTCAGCCAAAAATAATTTAGATTTGCCCACAGCACAACTAAATCTTCTTGTCGAAGCTTTCCTATTAATTTATAAACTCTTTACCTAGAGTGTCATAATAAAGCCTCATCTTAGGCAGTCATTATGTTTGTTTTATTGAATTACTTATGTGTTCCATATTTGCATATTTATTTATTTATTTATTTATTTGGCTGCGCCGGGTCTTAGTGGCGGCATGCATGTGGGATCTAGTTCCCCAACCAGGGATCAAACCCAGGACCCCTGCATTGGGAGCGTGGAGACTTAACTGCTGGACCACCAGGGAAGTCCCTGCATTCTTTTTTATTTTCACAAAAACACAATTTATCTCTTTATCAACTATACTGACCAAGCTAAAACATGACATCTCTATCACACGGTAGAGCTGTGTGATAAACATTAAAGAATTCCATTAAAGTAGACATTGATCCATTTTTCAACAGTCCTGGGGCTTGATTATTTCTTCATTTGTCTGTAAGGCTATTGTGAATGACTGCCAATGTCTTGCTGAAATTGACACCAACTATAGCATTTCTCCAGCAACTCTTTAAGACGGAAAATTAAGTTACCTTGATAAGCCTTGTTTTCAGTGAACTTATATTCCCAATGATCCCTGCTTCTTTCCTTCCAACTGAAGTTACGTAAACCAATTATTTTATAACCCATGCTACCATTTTACATATTGTATATTAGTTAGATTCAAGCACATTGCACTGCAGATTTAATTTTTTAAATAACCTGCACAAAGTTTTCCTATCTCTAATACAAAGTTGCACATCTCATATGATATGAGCCACAAATCCCTTCAATCAGAATGTGGATAGTATTTTCCATTTTTAATGGTTTCTTATATTCTTAGAGAACCTCAGATATTGATTAAATCAGTACGTTCAATACTTTTCCTTATAGTTTGTCTTGATGGGTCTTATTTAAGAAATTCATATGTATCCTATCATCATACCATACACAAATACAAATCCAGGTTGACAGAAACTTAATAAGAAAATCATATATGTCAAAACACTTAAAATAATACGTAGAGTATCTATAATGGTAGGGTACATATGGATTTCTTAAACAGGATCAAGCAAGACGAACATTAAATACTTTGAACTGAATTATTAATTCAGACAAATGGTATATTAGTTTGTCAACATTTATGATATACATTTATATATTTTGAGTAGTGAAGGCTCTCATCAATGAATATAGTATATTTATCTACTTAGGTTTCATTTTTTGACCTTTAATAATGTTTTATAATTATTTTCTAAAGATTTTGCAGGGCTTGTTTTATCTTTTCCTAGGATCCCTATAGTTTTTGATGATTTTTCTAAATTGACTCTTTCAATTATAATTTCTAATGCTTCTTGTTGGTAGATAGAAACTACTGGCTTTTGTAAATTGAAACTGTTCAGTGAAACTGTGAAACTGTTGAGCTCTCTTATTGATTTGTATAGATTATTGCTCTATTACCTTGGATTTTCTATTCAGATAATGCTATCTCTGAATAGCAATCTTATATCTTCCTTTTCATTCTTAAATGTTTTCTATCCTTAGAAGGAGGGCATCTAGCAAAATTCTGAACAAAATAATGACAGTGGGTATTTTGTCAAGTCCCTCACCTCATCTAGAGTTTCACAATAATGTATATTTTTGATTTAAAAATCCTCTATTATGTTAAGAAAATCCCATTCTATTTCTTCCATGCCAACAGTCTTTATCATGAATAGGTGTTAAATCTTACCAGAGGATTTTTCTGCATCTATTGAAATGATCCTATTTCTCCTTTAACCTGATAATGCTATAAATTACATTAAAAGATTTTATGTTGTTTGTAAAGATTTGCTTACCTTTCTAATAATTTTCTTGGGGTATGTCGCAAGGAAATAGTGAGTTAAAGAATGTGGACATGTAAGAATTTTGAATTTTTTGGCCAGTGGTCATGTCTTACCTAAGTATAGCACACTATCAAACCAGGCAACTGACACTGGTACAATCTATAGACCTTATTTAGATTTTAGTTTCACATGAACTCATTGTGTGTGTGTATGTGTACAAGTAGAGCTCTATGCAATGTTGTCATGTGTAGATTTGTGTAACCACCATCACAATCAAGATACAGAACTGTTCCATCAGCACAAAAAAAAAAAAAGATTTTATGTTAAAATATCTTTGAATACCTGAAATAAAAACCAACTAGGTCATGCTATATTACTTTTTACACATTGTTATACTCAGTCTTCCATTTTCTTTAAGACCTTGAAGTTTTTGGTCAAATATGAAGATGGCTTGATTTCTCTTTTTTTATACTACCCTTGTGTAGATTTGGTATTAAGGTTATGATCAGCTTTATAAGTTAGGAATAGTGCCTCTTTTTTAATCAGTGGAGAAATGTGCATAAAGTGGGAATTTTCTGCTTCTTGAAGATTTCAATGCTTCCCAGAAATTGCAATATGCTTTATCTCCAGACTCCTGGATGTTTCCTTCACACTATGTTTTCAAATCTCCAACATCTCTGCTTCCCATCACTCTCAGATAGTTGTCTTGCTTCTTATATTATCATGAAAATGAGATCAATCAAAATAGATTGTCAACAAACTTCCACCACTGTAAGTACCTACATATCTACATCTGTACCCATCTTGTTACAACAAAGGAAGTGATCAAATACTGCTGACAAACAGATGGCCATTTTACCACTTCAACTATTCAAAAAACACAAGGACAAAGCATATCAACTTTGTATAATGGGACTATGGGTAATGTTTTCTTACTATTCTCTATTCATAAAATTTCTAAAAAATTTATGTATTTCTTTTTAATCAGAAAATTGGGGATTTAGAATTTCAAACTATATTTATCTATATTTTTCTGTGTTATTTATGATAATGTTATTTTGAGTATTTTCTATTTTGATTTTGATTAAGAAGAAGGAAAATCAAGGAAGGCAAAGAAAAATGAAATGGATAAAGCAGATTAGTGCTTCACACCCTTCATAAAAAGTGTTCAATAAATATTGACGGTGTGATTTTTGCTCTATCCTGTTTATGGTAATTTATCATTTTGTGACATTCCAACCCTTTGTAATCATATTGTAATTAGCTTTGTGCGTAGCCATCTGCCAGGGAAACAATCTTGTAGATTGAACTCTACAGTGTATGAAATATCAGTATCAGACACTTGCTTAAAAAATGGTACATTTGAGAAAGAGAATCTACATTTTTTAAACTACATTCACTACATGATGTTTTAGACATCATGTTAGATATCACATTAAATTAAATAGCATAATTTACTAAAACATGTGCATCCAAACTTAGCCATGAAATACATTAAATGCCATTCATACAATATTAGATATTGAAATATGGCCATAACTACATATTTAAACTTCAATATATTCAAATTGGATAAAATTCTTCACAATAAAGGATTTTTCTATAAGTTTATCTGCATGAGAAAAGTTATTTTCTTAAGAATGTCTAAAGACTTACTTTTTTTTTTTTAGTTAGACAAAGTTCTTAGTACTTAGCTTAATACATTCACTTTAATTAAAAAAAAAAAAGTTGGGGTCACCAAACTTTTTGTAGTTTACTCCATTTTTTCATTATATTTTCTGTATCCCTAAACTCTAAGGTATAGTCCAACAATTATTTGAAAGTCAAAAGCCAATTAACTCCTTGTGTCACACACAAGCCCAGAGATTTTTGTTTGGAATTTTGTAGTTTACCTCGTTTATTGATCCATTTTTTCTTTCTTTCTTTCATTCCTCTCCCCCCCCCACCCCTTTGTTCTTTCTCTTCTTCCTTCTTTTATTCATTAAGCATTTTAATAGGCACCTTAATGTTAGGTTGAGATTTAGAGAACTTTACTAGTTAGAAAGAAGTTGCCAGTGAAGTCTGAGGACATCCAAAGAAGTCCATTATTTGTCACTTACCAGATATTTCACCTTAGGAAAACTGTACAATGATTAAAAAATATCTGTTTTCTCATGTAAAAAACGTTTGAGACAACCAGCCTTACAGAATTTAGACTATTAAATTCAATCAGGTATGTAAAAGCACAAAGCACCATACATGGCATATAGAAGTTGATTAATTGAAAGGAAATTCCATTTTCTTGCTCAGAGTGGTTGATTAATAAAGAAATAATTATATTCAATGTGAAACATTTTAAGATTGTGGCATGAGCAAAATGCTAATGAAACACAGAAGAAGAAATACCTAAATCTTTCTGCAAAAGATAGGTTATAAATATTTGGCTGAATCCTAAAGGATAAGTAGGACTTTGCCAAATGAAGAAGGACTGGGCAGGTATTCCAAATGTGGAAAACAGTATCTGCAATATATGGAGCTTAAAACTATAATGAATATACAGAGACTAATGTGGCTGGAGGGTAGGAAGCCTTGCGTAGGAAGGAAGGAAGGAAGGAAGGGTAGGAAGTAGGAAGAGATTATGTGGGGAAATAGTCTGTGAAAAAGCATGAATGTCATACCAAGGAACTGAGTGTTGTATATGGATCAGGGATTTCCAACTAGCATGGATACTGATCCCTCCAGCCATCAAGGCTTTTGGCAGGGCCTGGGGCAGCCCTTGGGGTCAATCACCTCTAGCAACATACAGGCATATTGACCCCACTTTGCTGAACAGAAAATATATTTTCTTTGTGTTCCAGGATATTAAAAAAACTTAGAAACATCTATACGATCCTTGTAATAAATATATTGGGTTTTATACTTGCTAAATTTTAGATGTTTTATCTTGACTGGACATTGGAAAAAGCAATCAACATTGAGGAGTCAAGTGAAAAAATCACAAATAAAGGTATGAGGGTGGAAGTGAAATGATCCAGATGAAGAGCCTGCTTTGAAAAGGGGGATTATGCTGTAGTCCCTGCAGTTTGCTACAAAATCAGTTAGTGCCTCTTAGTATCTGCTGAAGAATATCAGCACAGAAAATGCCTTTATTCTTGGAAAGGTCTTCCAGGGTTCCTGATACATAGAGTGACCCACTTACATTTTACAAGTGTCTATTTATTTCTGCCCAGAGGATTAGGGTATCCTTCTGGGATATATGGCTAAACATAGTTCCAAAAGGGGAAGAGCAGGCAGCTCTGGTTTGGGTATTCACAGACTGGCTGTTCCTGCCAAAAGAGAGTTGGCTTGTCTGTGGAGCTGTTGCTGAGCTATTACACCTTCCTCTTCTCCTAACATAAGACTGAGGACTAAGCTAGTTTGCCTTTAGCTCATGATTTCCAAAAGGTAAGACTCTTGGGTCAATTCCACATATTTAAGAATTTCAAAAACAAAGGATAAAAATCTAGCCTGCTTTACCTAAAAAAAAAATGTTACAGGATTAAACAAAAAAGGATGAAGTGCAAGATCAAAGCAGTATTCATGTGAGTCAGTGGCTGCAGCAGGGAGCTGTTTCACTTTGCCACTCTGCTATTACAGCTACCTTTTTTGCTACCTATTGTCTGCTCTGAGGGCTCACCCACTGAGATCAAGCTGGCAGGGAGCTACACTGCTAGGCCAAGTCATCATACCAGGCCCTATGCTGCCTGCTATAGAGAATATGAGCAGTATGGGAGTTGTCAAGATTTTAGTTTGATCTGATTGTACACAGGGCAGTACATCTGATCTTACTGCTCGTATTTGGATGTGGACAAGTGTATGCTTTTATACTCAAAGCCTACTCTGAGATTCAAAATGTCCACAGTCCCTCCTGCTGAGTAACCTTGCCTGCTTCAGAACCTGGGGAGTTATCTATTGGCTGGAACCAAGGATGGATCTCTGGGGAAGCAAACACCTAGCACTGGTGTTCCAGTCCAACAGAAAGTTCTGAAACATGGAGAGTCAGATAAAAAATGTGTAGGTGTGAGAAGAGGCAGTCATAGGAAAGGGCACCCTCTCCTAGGAGATTTATATCTGGGTTACAAACAGGGCAAAATTCTCCCAAATGATGTAATTTACTTTACACCATTACACACATACCATTACAAAGGAGCAGCCAGTGCTTCCAGGAGTAATATCCAATACACTCAAACTTCTCAGTTCCATTTGCAACCCCAGGCATTAAATCAGAGCGACAAGGACTGGCAAGAGGCAGGGAGGGTATCTGATTTCAAGGAGTTAAATAATGGTCACGTGGCAATTATAATACAGAAATATGAGATAAATGCTCTAAATAAGGTATGGATGTAATATTGTAGGACTGCAAAGGACCAATGAGAAAGTCAGCCTAGTAGTGGTGGGATCATCTATTTGGATGCTTTTGCCTAAGAATTCTTGGCACAGAGAAAAGAAAAGAAACGAAAGACAGTATGCTAATTCATTTCAAGCTTTTATAAACGAACAAAAATAGAAACAGAAAGTAATGGGGGGGGGGAATGAGAAAGTTCTCTGAATAAAGGCTATTAGAATTCTTGCATATACAGATCCTTTGGTGTGATACTCCTTTCAAAAGTGTCAGCATTAAATTCTAAACATCATGGGTACAATATATTTACCAATGATATATAAAATTTTGAATCCATGGGCATACATAAAATATAGGTAAGACTCAGAGAACAAATGGTTAATTTAATTTCCCCACTCCTTCGTAAACAACTGCATCACTTCTCTGGTGTT
Organism: Balaenoptera ricei; assembly: GCF_028023285.1. NCBI lineage: Eukaryota > Metazoa > Chordata > Mammalia > Artiodactyla > Balaenopteridae > Balaenoptera > Balaenoptera ricei. The sequence goes on from NC_082642.1 coordinate 116,613,110, forward strand.
ACTGATTATAGAATAAATAATCTCTGAAGGATTTGACATAGCTAAAGAATTAAATTATTTTATTTCAGGAATCATCTCCAGGGAGAATGAGAATCCTTGGATCGTTATAGCTATGCTAAAATCAGCTGGGATTGATCAGAGAAAGAGAGTTGAAATAATAATACAGAAAACACTCCAAAGAGTTCAAGTTCCCATAACATGAAGAATTCGTAAGAAGCTTGTCTATCCTTAAAAACAAAAGCCATGGTAAGTTGAAAATGGCTTGTACACCTTAATTAAGAGCTATTATCTTTTGTTTTTTTCTTACTTTAACAACTTATTTTTATATAAAATGTCAGACATAATAAAATTGTTTTATGTTATGAAATATGATCCATACTTAGGATATTGATTGAAAGTCCTTATCAAAATTCCCATTGTATAATATTAGCTCACTTATATGATGAGTATATTTTAATTAGTATCTCCCCATGCTTTTTGAGACTTGAGACCCAAATGGATAGCATCTGAAAATTATTAAAAATAAAGACAATAAGAGTTGAGAATGCCTAAGTTCTTTATTTCCAAGAGGACATCAAGAATTCAGTGCTGACAAGTGTATATATTTGTAATATTGATAAATAGCATCATCATCACTATTATTATAATTATCAGATGTGGTTCTCATTTTAACTACCATTCTTTCCCCTGGAGTCGATAGTATATCTCAAACAACAGGCTGATAGATCAAGTTTTGAGTTGTTCTCTTTCTCTTTTCTGAGTCATGTTGTCTCTTCATTGTCTTCTGCAGTTTTATTGAACTTGGTAGTGTAAAGGTTACAAGGGCTCTCTCTGAGGCTGTAATTTGCTCAGTATCCAATTACATCACAAAGACTTACTGCCTAACTGCTTACTTCAAAATGTCCCCTGGCTGCAACAAAACAGCCAGGATCTAAAGCTATAAACATGTAGCAAACACCTGCCACTTTTCTTCTTAACTCTTTACTATCTGCTACACGTAAGGTTTATATAGACGTGCATTTAAAAACCATCTTATTTCTTCAGGATATTTGAAACTAAAATCTAAAACTAAAATGCTCAAAATTGAGAAATTTTTGAAGTCAAACAAAAATACATACACTCATAATATTCTTTCTCCTATTTTAAAAATAAATGTTTCCATGACTCATAATCCATTCCAACTAATTATTTCTCTTCTTTTCCATAATTTTTCTATTGATATTATCTTTACTTCCTCATCTTCCATACTTCAATCTATTACAACCTGGTTGTGTCTCTACCACTCCCTAAATTTTATTTTAGGGTCATCTGATTGAATCCTGTAAGTTGCAAATTCCAATGGACCATTTATCCCCAAATTTCACTTTGACTTTTTCAGCGCTCAACATAAACATGCTTGAAATTTTTTCCCTTCATACACTTCAGTGTGACCATGCCTTACTGTTTTCTCTCTTTCTTCACTAACTCTCCCTTTCCAGTTTTCCTCCTAAATCCTTCTAATTGTCAGCTAAGCCATCTTCTCTTTCTCTATACTGTCTCCCTAACCGGGCACATCAATTCCCAAATTTAAAGACTATCTCTATGTTGTTGACTATTAGGTAAAACTTTCCAGTGTGTATAGACTGTTACATACAATTCTGTATCTCCATTTTATTGGTTTAGTAGTCTCCCATTTAACGTGCCCACCATTAACCTCTTTTTCTCCTAAAGTCAGTTTTTTTCACCGCCTTCTGGCATCATATACTTGATTTCTCCCATTTTCTCCCCTTACCTAATATTCAATACAACTGCAAACTCTACACTCCACTCCCTAACTACTAAATTGAATCATCTGCAAATACTATCTCAGAAATATCTCCTCTTTTCTTTACTGCCACTACCCTTGTCCTATCCAGTATGATCTCTCCTCCAGTCTAACTGGTTTCCCTGCTTCCTTTCTTGTCTCTTATAATCCACTATCCTTTCATCAAATCACATCACTCCACACCCCCACGCCCACCCTCCACCATTTACAATCCTTCAGTGATTTCCCATCATACTCAGAACAAAATCCAAACTTCCTAGCATGGCATATAAATCCTGTGTGATCTCACCCTCTCTTATCCTTTCAACTTTCTCTTTCACTCACACAATCACTCACTGTACTTCCTGACACATCAGTATTCTCCTGGAAAAGTCAAATATATCTTGCCTAAAGGTCTTTGCACGTGATGATATTCTCTCCACTGATATATTTGCTAGCAGCCCCTTCATATTCTTCAGATTTCAGGCAAACTGGCACATGTTCAAAGAAGTCTTTCCTAACTATTCCCAAGTTTAGACCTCTAGTTATTCTCTATTTCATGTCTTTATACTTCATAGAAATTTTCAAGTCATTGTGATTTTTATGTAAGTATATATATATGTGTATATGTGTAACTCCCCCATGGAAATATAAGATCCTTGAGGGTAGGAACTATCTGTCTTATCATTCTTTTTCTTAGTAACTAGCACAGTTCAGGTACATAGTAGATGCTTTAACACATTTGGTTAAGCTATCTACTATTTAGTTTGCTTAAATACAATTTTTAACTCTATTGTAGTTTTAATTGTTTATGAACAAAGTTAAATGTTTTGTGTATTGAAATCTCAGTATTAGAGGTTGAAGGGGAGCAAAATATCCCATCCACAAATGTGCCACTTTGGCACTGAATTATTTTGAGCTGAGGTCAACTAAGACCCAGCAGACTCAAGAAAAACTTTTTACCTCTTTCTTAACTATCTAAAAGAATTTAGATAGGGGGTCTGGCCCAGAAAGAGAGTTATTAACAGAGATAACTTTTTTTATCTGAATGACTTATCTATATAGCAGGGCATATATCTAACTACCAAACATCTGCTCTTCTTATTATCCTATGAATTACCTTCCTCCCCTTTGAGGCCCAAGGTCCTGTCTCATTCCTTAGCTCAGGATGGCATGTAAGCCTCAACTGCTGACTTGCCTTTGGGTCACATATTTTTATGGGGCTCCTGGACATAAGTAATTAATTTTTTTTCTCCTATTAATCTCTTATGTCAATTTAATTAATAGACCAGCCAAAAGAACCTAGAAGAGTAGACGGAAAAGTTTTCCTCCCTTACAAGGTATGCTTAAAAATCTCATGATGATCTATTATATTATATCACAAAAAACTGTTTACCATGACATTATGGTAAAGCATTTCAAATATATTTGGTTAAAACTGTTTTCAAGAAACAAAGCCTAAGACAGGCTTCTAAGGGAAGTGAAAGAATCAAGACAGGACAGGAAAAGGAGCAATGCAAGGACGTGGTCTCAGTTACAGTCTAGCTTTAGCTGAATACCACAAGGAACTATACAACATGAATTACATCAGAGTTTTTCTTGCTTTAAAGGAAAGGGTCTAGCCTTTTGAAACCCCATGTCAATTCATTCATGACTATGGGTTTCTCCAGGGCTTAGGAGGGGACATAGCTTCCTTGGACATGCAGCTCCCAGCCAAGCATAATTCTTGGAGAAGGGAACAGCTATGAGCCATTGGCAGCCAACACTCAGCAGCTAAGGAATGGGTGCACTTGCTCGGTAAACAGGATATGGTCAGGGAAGACATCTAGAGTGCCATTACATACACTTTTTCATTTAAACAATCAACTGATATGATTATTAGTCCTGTTTGATAATGATGAAATTAAATATAAAACTTTATATGATTAGTTCAAGAGAAAACTCAAGCACAGGGTACTGCCCAAAATGGAACCCAGGACTTTCACTCTAAAACCAAGTCTTTTATCCATTGAATCCTGCTTTGTACACGCAAAGGGAATCATAAAGAACTGAAGAACCTCCAAGCTGTGGGACAGAAACATTACTTGGTTGCCAATGACATCTTTTTAAGTTAGGTAAGGAAATCACAAGAAATATTAAAATGTAAAAATATTCATGACTCAGTTTTTAATAATGATTTTGCTCTGCTCATCATAAAGAGAATCATCATATTAATAATGGAGATAAAACTAGGTAGTGTCCATTTGATGTTTACAACATGACTACAATTATGCTGAAATCTTTGAAGGTATCTTCATATTTAACACTCTCTATAGCCCAATGGGATAGATACTATTGCTGTTCCTATAGATGAAAAAATAAACTACAAAATTCTTTGTCTTGCTCAAAGTCATAAGCTGGGAATTAGCATATTTGGACTTGAACCCAAGTCAGTCTGACACTAGATTTTGTGTTACTAATCAATGCCACTGGCAAAATGAATTAATATATCTAATTCTAAATATAACAAAATGATTCCATTTCTAGGACAAAAGTCTTAAGAGAGAAAAATAGAACAAAAATATCTTAGAAAGTGATAAAACAATTAATGACATAATCCACACTGAAGTACTTTTGAAGTCATCCTAATTACTGAAATACAGTAAGGATTAAATCAAAGCACTATCACATATCGTCATAAATGAAAAATTCAGATACATAGCAAGGGACTGAAGAAGAGAAAAACAGATGTAACTTTAAAAGGCAAAATCTGACAACAAATGAAGAAATATCCATCTTTACAGATAGAAAGTTGAGAATATAAAGAAAATTATTTTGGAATATGGAATATGCTACAAAAATCCTGTAATTTTCAAGGTTAAATTCCCAACAATAGAACTATACGTAAAAAATATTTTTATCATTAAGGCACAATCCATTCCTTTAAATATATCCATTCCTTTTTTTAAATGGAATCTTAAGGGCTGTTATCACAGATTTCTAAATACGTGAATCAAATATTAAATAACAAAGAATCAAGGAAATGTAACATGATACTAGAAGAGGCATATCATTGGTTCAAAATATGCTTGGGGAGATATTAAGAAAGAAAGAATGATAAAAGAGCAACATGCAAAAAGTCCTAGTGGCTATAAAAGTTAGGTACCACTAGAGCTTACTTCTCAACTGTTCATTCTATACAAAAGAGAAATTTTATCTGCAAAGCATCCTGCTGAGGGACTTGAATTGCTGAAAAGGTAAAGTGCTCTCTCTAGCTTAAGAAAAAAGAAGAGAGGAGAAAGGCAGGGGAAAAGCAACCTGGGAGGGATAAGCCAAAATAACAGTGAAAATTGCTGGTGCTTTGGCTCTTCTTTGGCGGAAAATTGGAGTGCTTTTGACCTATAGCAATATCCTATACAAAGAATTATTTCACTTGTTTCTCAAAGAATTTCACTTGTATCTAAAAGGATTTTGCAGAAACTCTAAATCTTAATTGAGAGCAAAACAAGGAACATGGTGTTAAAAATAATGAATAGGATTTACATTTATTCTTAAATTATCCTGAGGAGTCTGGCATTATATTCTGGAGATATAATAGTATGTGGAACTATGGCTACAATTTTATCTCTTTCAAAATTATTTTTAACACTCACACAGTATAACAGTGGTCAAGGAATTTTTCAAACTGCATTTTGAAAAGCCTAAGTTGCTCTGAGGTCCCAGAAAAGTTCAAAGTGAAGTACAAGAGGACTTCTGCATCTGTTTTATATATTGCCATAAACAATTCAATTTGGAACCTAAAATCAGTGCTCAGGGTAGGGGAGGGGCATGCGCGCACACATTATTTTTAGTAGCCTGCTTATGTTACTTTGAAAATAACTGCTGTAGGTAATCTACTAACAATAAAAGCTAAACCTGGAAGATTTTAAGCAATCAGATAAAGGGAAAGCCATCTGCTCAGACACAACTGAATTCTAGATGTTTTAAAACAACAATTCATTGCTGGAGGTAACTTCCAGCAAGGAATAATGCCTTTAAAAGAACACATTAACTGATGCAGATACTAAAAGAAATTCTAATAGAAACTGAATCTTTTATTTAGAAAACTGGATGAACCATCACATTATACTAAATGGTGTTTTCATGGACAACAAATAGTTTTATACATTAAGTCTATAAAAGATGAAAATATTGAGGTTGTGATAAATGTACAGTCATTATCAGGCACTGATAATTACAAAGATTGTAAAACTCTCCCCAAGAAACAAAAGTAGAGTTTAGTTTGCTATATCTGTTCATATTAACATCTCATTAGAGGTCAGGAAGTAAAAAACTCATCACTAGGATCAGATGATTTTTTTCATACAAACATGAAATTATAATTCAGAAATGAATTATACTTTCATTTTTAACAACAGGAGCAATTTGTGTCAGTTGAGAAAAGAATGCTCAAATTGAAACTTGTCAAGAAACTGTTTTGTTTTTAAAGTAGCAACGTAGAAGGATCAGAACATAGGCTTAGAATACAATCTTAGTGCGTGATACAGAGGGACAGATTATGGTCAATAATAAGGTTAAAAATGAATTAGACAATAACTAAGGTGAACCCCTTTAAATCCAAAGTCAGAGTTTTTTTTGTTTGTCTTTGGTTTTAGTTCATAATCATTCTTAGAAAATGTTATTTGATTTATAAAACCACAAGACATACATTTTATCATCAAGATTTTCATTACTTCAAAAAGCATGTATTATAATTTGGGGGGGTGACTAGGCATGATAGCATATTTTTGCATTCTTAGAACTATGCAGCTCTGATTTGGGGCTTGTTTCTAATGCAGTCTTATTGAACCTCAATGCCATTTCCATAGTAATGAACTTGTGTTTTTCATTTGTCTTACATTTCAGGAATTAAGGGTTGTTTGTTTGTTTGTTTGGGGGAGTATCTGAATTGACATTCCATACCATTTTTTCTTCTAGTTAACTGAGTTAAGAATATGTTCGATTTTCTGTAAAATATGGTCAGCATTATGATACTCTATCCAGTCAAGCACCATCATATGGCTACTACTTTTTATGGTTAAAACCAGAGTGTTTTTAATTTGTTTTCTTACTAGTGATCTTTAAATAATTTGTTTTAAATATTGCTTCTGGAATTTTCTTAAAGATCCATGATATCTGTGATGATAAATTCAGGATGTTACTTCATTGCTTATTTGTGGTGATAGACTGACTACCTTTCACCTACACCATTAAAATTAAGTATTTCAATTTTTCCTAGATTAAATTTTGTCCATATAATTATCTACAAGTTTTCTTCAATGCAGAATGATCTGATTAACATCTGTGCACACACAGAACACTTTAACTACTTAAATATGCAACTTAATAAAACAGTGCACATAGTAAAAAGAGCAAATTGTGATCTCTTAAACCAATTCATACCACCCTTTCTGAAAACAGTGAGTCATCAAAAGCCTCCTCACACAACTCCTTGCTCAGGATCTTCCATGTTCCTGACTTGAAGTACTGCCACATTCCTAAGAACCCCTTAACTTTTCTTGAAAGTTTCTCAGTCCCTGCTTTTACTCTGCATAACTTTTAAAATAGGTGTAACCTAGTAACTGCAGTTCATCAGTATTCTCTAGCTCTTAGGATTTGAATTGGCCACATCATACTTTTTTATGTTAATTAATGCATACATATTTTTCTTAATAAATTACACTCACACACACCCCACAATTCCAAAATTTAAAAGGTGGGAAAACTCCCATACTATTCTCATCACAGCAAATAATACACATGAGTCTTATGAAGTCATATCTATAGTTTATACAATTTTGTATTCTGCTTCTATTTCTTAAATTTTAGCCTAACCATAATATTTCATCTAGTGGACACTTTCCTAGTTCATTCCTTGACTACTTAGGCTGCTTAAAATTCTTCACTAAAATAAATTTATGAGGGTAATTTTCGGGGTAATAATTTGGTACTACATGGAAGTTCTAAGAAGTAGCCAAACTTACTGAAAAGGATATACTAGATGCACTGGAAAGGGAATGAGGTTAGGAGAACCTTTAGGGGTAAGAAGAGAGAGGAAAAGATGATGGAACACTGGAAGGGGTTACAGAAGTAGTAGGATTATAACCTTTGTTCTATGGGTCTAACTCTGGATTATGACAAGACATCAAAACGGTGGTTACTTGGGTTGCCAAACAGACTAGTTTCTACGGATAGAGTGCCTTAAAATAACATTATTAACAACACATTAAAAATGATTTTCCACTTCTGGTAAACTGGAAAATCATCATCACTTTTAAAGCTCTTTCAGAAATTACATTTAATTGTGAAGAGCATAGTAGTCATTCCTGAAAAAAAAGATCAATTTTTCATTTTTTTCTTTGAAGAGAGAGGAGAGAGGGAGAGAGAATACTCCACTGCTAACCACTGTAGCTCAGATAATTCTTCTGAATGTTTTAGGTAATCGCAACTATAATTTCCTACTTTGATATTCATGGTAACCACACCACCTATAAAGGAAAAGACATTTTTTTATTGAGCTCCTATTATTACCAGATACTATATTCAACAATTAATCTATATTGTCTCATTTAATCCTCCCAACAGTCATAAGGCAGAATAAGTATTATCTTCATCTTGCAAACTAGGAAACTGTTGTTTAAAGTGGTTAAATAAGTTCTACAAATTCACCCATGGAATAAAAACTACAATTTAGTTCTCCCCTATATACCACTAGTTACTAAATCAGTCTTCAGCTTTTTATTCTCCATACAAAATAAACCAGTTCCTCCAGTCATTCCTAGATGGACCAATAAAGCATGGTTAATCCTACCTTGTATGTACTCTCTATTTTTTTACTTCCCATTTTTGGAATACCCAACTAACAAATCAAAACTGTGTAATGATGCTGCACATGTTTAAAATGCTAGATAGTAACAAAGAAAATTGGGTCACTGACAGTTTTAATGGGAATTCTAAACACCCAGTTTCACTTTGGGACCAGAATATGGGAATCAGGAGTAAGTATGAAGGAAAGAAATGTGTGTCTGGATTGCATATCATTCTTGATTAAGAACTATTAGAAACAGAAATGGGTCATCAGCAAGATATTTTACCCTAAACATATAATAGTAGTTACGGCCACAAAGCGATGGTAATAAAAATAGACTTTCTTTAAGGACAGTATACCTCTGGGACAGAAGCTATTTCCTCATAGTGTTGAGAGGAACTGAGACTATTATAAAGCATTAGAAGGTTGGGTTTTGGTACATTAAACAAGCAACTGGATTCACTTATTTTCAGACAGAAGTTTCATTAACCTGTTAATGTTTATTCATGCTAATTCTTAACAGACTAAAAATAGCTGAATTTTTACTGAGACCAGTATTCTTCAGGCAGCATCAACACCTTCACTTGTAAGAAGCAGATATAAAGTTTCTCTGCCCAGTTTCAAACGACTAAGGTCAGAAGCTTTTGTTTTTTTATCAACTCTCTCTCCCAACCAACTCACTTACTTAATATCACTCTCTCTCTCCTTCCTCCCTAGTAGGATTTTATATTTTTTATTAATTTTTTTTTGAAATTTTGCATAGTAATAACAGCTAACATGGCAAAGGTTTATAAGGTCAGAGATGCTACACTAAATCCTCTCTGTACATTATCTCACTTAATACTCACAAAAACTTCATGACACAGGTACTGCTTTCTCCCCTGTTTTGCAATGACTGAAACAGCTTACTCTTGTGAGTAGCAGAATTGAGCTTGGAACTCAGCCAGTCTGGAACTCTAGAGCCCGCATACCTCATCATTAAACCACACTGCCTCCTCTTAAAATTATACCTATGGAGGCAGCATTTCCAATTATATCATAACCAACTCCTTACAAAGAATTACTGTTATACAAAAAAATTTCCATCTTGCAGTGATTTCAGAAACCAGAACGCTTGTCGTTGAAGAGTGGTTTGTTTTTTGGGTTTTGGTGTTTTTTAAAGATAATTTTTCAAATAAAACACATTAGAATCAAGAGTCACTTAAAATAATCTAACACTAAAATGGGAGGAAAAGAGAGGAAGCAATTAGTGAGCAGCTTGCAAATGTTAACTCTTTGCTGGCAGAGACTGTGTCTTTTTCAATGTGGCATCTTTGAATGTAACACTGGGCTCATAGAAGGTGAAACTTCAATGAAACGTGTAAACAATTTCGTGAATTTTGAAAATTTCAACTAGATTTTCTTAGGTGTTTTAGATTCTAATTTTTAGATCCTCAAAGAAAAAAATAAACAATAAACATTCCTGTGTTCATTCCACGCGTGGTTCAAATTCTTCATGTTTGAGAATATAAAATGTTTATTTTTAGAATTTCTTTCAGATCAATTAGAAATAAAATATGTCAGGATATGTATGCAAGTTTAAAGCTTAAAACTGATTTACTCATAATGCTTACTGTTTATAGTCATAAAAATGACAGTGTTTTTCATATGAAATCATAACAAGCTACAGTAGAGACCTGCTAATCACACCACCTTACCACCCTTTCCCACGACAGGGATCAATACTTTATTTTGGCTCTAACAGTTTCAAATAAGTAGATATTAAACATATGGAAAATGTGTATTTTGCCATTTGAAAGAAACTGGTGTATAGTTGAAAAATTAGGGTCTTCTCCAATCTACCGTCTTTTCCCTACACTAGGTCTCAGTAGGATGAGAACAGCAGATGGGACCATCATAGAGTATGTTTGTTTCAGGACTTTGATATGCAAATATCTGTTCTAAAAGAATGAGAAATGAACTGACCACCAGATACTCTCATAAGAGAATTCCTCCAAGTAAAAGAGAGAGAAAAAGAGAGGAGAGACTCTGAACTCTGAGAGGGATAAGCTTTGACATTTTACTTTCTTATGTAATATACTTAAATGTAAAATATTGCCTCCATTAAAATGCATAAAAAAATCAGTTCCAGGGTATGTTGCAATAGATTCATTCTGCTAATCTTACAGATAATTCTTTACTCAGGCTGATATTTGTCTTTATGAATAATCGAATTTTGTAGCTCCTTAGAGAGAAAATGGGGTATCTGTCTATCTGAGGATTTTTATCTAAATGAATATAAATAGAAAATAATTTTAAAAGACACATTATAAAATGGTATTTTAAAAAAACCAAAGAATTTACTTCTAATGTTTACATAATACAAAATTGAAAAATATATTTTCCCTGACAATAGCTTTTAGTCATATTTGCTTATATCTAATGTCTTATGAAGTTAATATATAGTAGTAAAATCAGAACATGAAAAATAGATTTTAGAAGGCAGACTATGAAAATGAAAGTAAATAATAAAAGAATAAAGTCCTTGAAATCTAAGCAGGAGTCCGGTCATTAGGAATCCCTTGGGAAAGAAATTCAAATTTGAAAAAAACAGATGTAAAGACAAACCAAAATTATAGTGTAGATTAAAATATTTAATATGTAAATTAATTTTTTAAAGTTGGGAAAAATAAAATATTGTGCATAACTTAATCTTACAAAACTTGAGAGCATAAATGAATAACTGCATTTAAAACAAATAGAAAATGAGAAAAAGTAGAAAACTTTTTTATACAAAACCCCCATTTTACATAAGATATACACTGTAAAGCATATTATGCAGTAAAATGCTACTGTAATTGAATGTTAAATGGGAATTTTCCCACAGCCACAAATTTCAAGCAAGGTCCAAGCTGAATTTAATCACTGCTAGGAATCTGTACTCCTAATTCACAAACTTTAACTGTTGTGAACTCAAGGAATGGTTTATCAGGATTCAACAGTTTCAATGCCCCCAGTCCTCATAGCAATAATGAGTGATGAGAGAGAATGGTCTTTGGGGGTAATGTGAAGTAAGGCAGTCAAAAGAATCCCTCATAAATTTAAGGTTGCCTAAAATGTTCCCTCAAATTTATCAAATGAGATCTATTCTCTCTTCTCAAATGTTCGTGAGCCTTTGGATCCATAAATAGTTTAATGCTGCCCAGGTGTGAAAATAATGACCAAATCAAGAGATGGAGGTGCTGAGATAAGAAGCACTAGTAAGCTGTCCTCCTATTCTTTGATGAAGCAAGGATATGGTCTTTCCTTGGGTGATATATATGAATAAGGTTCCTCGGCTTAAGCACTCATCAAGTTACCACAAGGAAAAGTCACTTAAGAAGGAGTCTTTTTTTTTGGCTTTTAATGAAGAATAAAGAGATGAAAGAAATGAAGCTGAATCTTGATCTGCTTCTTCAGTAATCCAAGAAATGGGACACCAATTACATAACTCTCAGAGGAAAGAACACATATACCACACAGGAGAAGCATGGGCACTGGGAGGCTAGATACACAGGGGACATCTGTAGTGAGTGTCAGCCTTAGAAGCAGCAACAACCAACAAAAAGAAGACTACAATCTCATTGAGTCCTGTAAGAAGAAATCTGTCCACTGTTGCCACATCACAGATGGAGCTGGCATCTAGAAGTGGGAGAGAAAAGAGGTATCTGGAAGCCTAACCACACCCCAGTACTCTCGAAGCATAAAATCTGTCAGCACAGATGGTAACATGTAGGAAAGCTTTGAGTGGAATTTGAGATTGACATTTTAAAATGAATAATAGAATAAAATAATAATCCAAGTGCCTGAAAAGTTATGGCATCTGTCCAAGAAAGAGTCAAAGAAAAGGCCCCAAGTGAGAAAAAAGGGGAGAAGTTTCATAATAGCTGGGGGGATTATTCAAAAAAAACTAAAACAATATCTTATTTAAATAACAATAGGTTGTAACTCTTCTATAAACCAGTTACTCCATTCAGTGGTATATCAGAGTAACATTATTGTGTTCTATCTTTCTGGATATCAGTATGGATCATGTAGTTTAGGTGTACATCACTAAGAAATGGCACAAAAAATGCACTGTTAAAGTGTGTGGCACATCCAGAAATAACCTATGCCTTTCAAGCCAGAGCACTGGAAGAATGCATTCATTCAACAAATGTTTTTTCAATGCCTCATAAGTGCCAAGCACAATTCTGGGTATAATCATCTTGGAGATGAGTGAACAGAGTCAGAATGTCCCTGGTTTCATCGAGTTCCATTACACTAGGGATAAACCATAGTTAAGGAAGAACTCTCTAAAGAAGTGATATTGCAAATAAGACCTGAATAATGAAAAGTCATCAGCCATGTGATGATCTAAGTGGTAGGGAAGGGAAAGAAGGTGTTATAGACTGAATTATGTCCCCCCAAATTCATAGGACAAAGCCTTGACCCGCAACGTGACTGTATTTGGAAATAGGGCCTTAAAGAAGGTTACGGAGATTAAATGAGATCATAAGGGCATGGTGTCCTTATAAGAAGAGGAAGAGACACCAGTAGTGTACATGTACAGAGGAAGGGCCATCTGAGAACACAGCAAGAATGTAGCCATCTGCAGCCAGGAAGAGAGCCCTCATGAGAAAAGAACACTGCTGGCACCATGATTTTGGACTTCCATCCTCTAGAACTGTGAGAAAACAAATTCCTGTTCTGTAAGCCACCAAGTCTGAAATATTTTGTTATGGCAGCCTTAGAAGACTAATACGTAAAGGGAGATATTTATGTCAATAAACAACTAATGCAAAGGCCCTAAAGAAGGAAGAAGCTTGTAGAACTCTAAAAACTTAGGGATGTAAGCAGGAATACCGTCACATGAAGTGTGGCAAATGTAGGAGATGAAGTTGCAGAGACAGGCAAGAGCTAGACCAAGAGGGCAGGGGAGGGCTACTGGGCCATGATCATGAGGTGGGAATTTTATTTTAAAGATAACATGAAGCCAATGGAAGATAAAAGACAAGACCAACCACTCCCAGAAGAATGGATTGTTGGAGTTCAAACATGGCTATTCCAGTCTGGATTTGACCTATGAAGTTAATAGTAATCAAGAGGAAGGAACAGATTTGGGTTAAATTTTGAAAGTAGGCCTATAGAACTTGCTGATGAATTACGAGAAAAAATGTCAATTATCTGGCTTTCCCCACTCTGGCTGCAAGTCTCTTCAGTCTAATAGTCAGGGATCACAAGGTTAGAAATCTAGACTGAAGGTTTTTTTTTTTTTTCTTAATATATAATTTATGATTCATTAAAATGAAGCAAAAGCTTTGTTGACATGATCTAAGCACAAACTTGAATGGAGATTATTCAAATTACATAAATTGAAAAAAAAAAACAAACCAAAAAACCTAAAGGTGAGTCTTAATACTCTCATCAGATCCCCTTCAGCAAGTAACTTCTTAACCACATGCCTAGAAGAAGTTATTGTATTGGACCAGTGTTAATCTCTTCTTGTGTACTGCTCCGAGCTTTTATGCCCTAAGCCTAGATAATAGAATATGCATTTCTTACTTTATGACCCCTACAGGATGATCATAATAATATAATCCCTAACCTTCTATCCTTGTTAGTACTGATGGTTATAGCTTTGTCTCTCCATGCCACACTTTCTTGACCCCTTACCCATGGTTCCAATGGACTTAGGTATTGTGCAGGCCCATTTCACGTTTTTTGTAAACTGAACTGCCCTAGAAAACATATTTTTTTCTAGCTTGGCCAGGGTTACATGATATGTTATCGTATCATTTTGAGATAAAGACCACATCTGTTAACTTTTCGTATGCATTATTCATATTTTGTTATTCTAAGTGGGTTCAGCTCTGTATATTTTTAATCTCCTGGTATTTATTCTGGGGGTTTGCTGGGGTCACCTGACCTAGCCTGGATTTGGCAGGGCTACTCAGCTTCTGTCTGTGGATCTGGCTAGACTTGGCTCCTCATTATAGTCTGGGCTCAGTCTGCTCCAGCAAATACTAGTAAAGCTCTTCCATGATGTTGACAGAGGTATAACAGAACAAACAAAAACCAAGCCAAGTCTCTTGAGAGGTACGCTCCAAACTTGCAAATAACTTAGGTTCTTATCTTACTGGCCAAATTAAGTCATATAGTTGAGGCCACAGTCAAGGAGTCAGAAAAAATACTTGCCCTTTACTGGGAAGAACTGAAAAGTTACAAGGGAAAGAGAATGAATACAAGGAAAGGTGAAGAACTGGGGCCAATAATTCAGTTTGCCAAACCCATATTCAAATGTCACACCTATACTCACCCTTCTCTAATTATGCAGGTTAAAACAAGTGTGTAACTAATTATGATAGACACTTATTAGGAAAAATAAAAATGTAATAAATATGTAATGTTTATGTATAATGTAATACATACATACATATATACATATTACTGTAGAGGAGACTGATGAAAAAACAGAATATTCTGAGATCTGCAAAAGGCTCTTTGAGTACTTAGCTGAGTGATGATCAACACATACATGTTAGGAAAACTCAATGTCCAGGCACAGATGGCTTTACTAATGAATTCTATCAAACACTTAAAAAAGAAATAACACCAATTCTGAATAAAAATTTCCAAAATATTGAAAAGTAGGAATTACTACCGAACACATCTTATTGAAGTCAGTACTACTTTGATACCGAAACCAGAAAGAGATATTACAAGTAAAGAGAATTACAGGTCAATAGCTCTCATGCACAAAGATGGAAAAACTATTAAGTTTTTTATAAATATGAAATGCAATCATACTTATAAAGAATATTAAATCATGAAAAAGGGGTGGTTTATCCCAGGAATGTAACTAGTATGATATTTAATGGTGAAAATTTGAATGCTTTCATTCTAAGATCAGGAACAAGGCAAGAATGTCTGTTTTTACTATTTCTATTCACCACTGTACTGGAGGATTTGTGAAACAAGGAAATAACAACAACAAAAAAATCCAGTTTGGAAAGGAAGAAAAAGTTTCTTCATTCATGGATGAAATGAAAATATGAACTAAAAATGTCTATGGAATGTATGAAAACATTCTAGAATGAGTGAGTGAATTTAGGAAGGCTACAAGATGCAAGATCAATATACAAAAATTATTTGTATTTCTACAACAAACAGCTGGAAATAAAAATTAACAAAACAATATTTAAAATAGTATCAAAATATGAAATACTTAGGGATGAGAACAGGAGACAATCAAAATGTCTA
This sequence comes from Balaenoptera ricei, assembly GCF_028023285.1. NCBI lineage: Eukaryota > Metazoa > Chordata > Mammalia > Artiodactyla > Balaenopteridae > Balaenoptera > Balaenoptera ricei. The sequence continues at coordinate 116,628,979 of NC_082642.1, forward strand.
TCAATAAATGAATGGATAAGCAACTTACAGTATATCTAAACAATGTTCTAGTGCTCAGTCAAAAAAAATAATAAAATATTGATACATGCAAGTACATGAATAAATGTCCAAATAATTATGCTGAAATTAAAGAGGCCAGGCAGAAAAATGCATACTATATAATCACTGAGATATACAATTCTAGAATATGTGAACTAAAGCATAGAGACTAAAGTATAGAGCCTTAGTGATTGGCTGCAGGAAGGACAGGGAGAGAGAAATGATAAAGGTGCATGAGGAAATACTGGGGGATGATGGATAGGTTCATTATCTTGATTATGCTGATGTTTTCATAGCCATATATACATCAATGTTTAGCAAACTGTACACTTTAAAGTACAGTTTTTGTATGTCATTATACTTCATAAAGCTGTTATAATATGTTTTATATTTATCTCTTGATTTTTAACTAAATTTTACACATTTTATTTTAAAGTAAACAAGTCTTTTAAAATATAAATAACTTTCTCTGTTAGAACTTTTTACATCCAGTTTACTTTACTGAAATTGGAATATTTACATTAACTAGGAGATAATCTCTATAAAGCAAAGTGTTTACCTCTGTGAAAACTCAGGTCATTCTTGATGGTAATATATTATTTATTTTTATGCAACTAAAAAGAATGGGAGGCCCAAAAAGAGAAAAATCACTTCAAATGATCAAAACAAAAGAGATCTGAAAAATAATATATTTAATAGTTTAAGGGAAAAAATTTAAAGAATAGATTCCTTTAAAAAATACTGCTATTCAGAGAGATGGCTTTGGATGAAAATTGCTGGTTCTAGGCCCTGTTTGGTGAGACAGCAGGAAAAAATAATTTTATGCTTTTACCGTCGCACTAATTTTTTCAGTTTAACATACTTTGCTTTTGCTTATCTTACAATACGAGGTTTGACCAACTAGTAAGCCTTTCTTCTACAATACTTTTGATGTATAATGTTACTTTCTTTTTTAACTCTTAACTTGAATTCATAATTCTATGAAAGGGAGTGAAAATGTTGACCAACAAAAGTCAATGATTTGGTAATTGCTTTTTTTGCCAATAATAAAACTCTTGTCAATAATCTTCAGTTTAATTTACTTATATTGGAGAATTCATTAGACCTACTAATGAACTGGGCATCATTTTAATTAGAATTAACACTTTCATCCTTCTTATGAATATATATAAGATGAACTTTGAAATGCTGGCCATCTGGGAAAAGTCAAGCTGTCATAGCAAAATTAAGACATTTCTCATGAAATAGTACTACTCTGTGGACACCAGACAGTAAATGAATAGACATTCATTGTTATTGCATTGAGGGAAATTCTCTCAAAAAAGCACTCCTATCTCCTTTAGGAATTCTTAGATACTTTGATCATCCCTTTGAAGTAATATTCATTTAAAGATACATTTCACATGCAATGCTAGACTCTCTCCAATGTTTCATTAGTAGGCATACGAGTTGCATGATATTTTTTCCACTTAGCAGTCAGACCATTAAATTGTATAAGCATCGCTAATATCTATGGTTCAAAGATCATAGTCTCTTCTTAAGGATGCCTGGTATACACACAAAAAAGAATCTGTTTTTAAATTTTTATTTTATATTGGAGTATAGTTGATTAACAATGTTGTGTTAGTCTCAGGTGTACAGCAAAGTGATTCGTTTATACATATACATGTATCTACTCTTTTTCAAATTCTAAAAGAATCTTAACAGAAGAGATGTATTAATTATTTCTCCATTTCCTGTAATTAAGTTTGTGTGTATTATTCCAGGGCATTAATAAAAGGAGGGAAAAGGGGAGGGAGGAGGGAGGAAGGAAGGAAGGAAGGAAGGAGCTCTTCTATTTGAAGAGCTCTATTCACGCTATTCACTTCGCTCTATTCATTCTATTCAAACAGTGAATAGCGTGAGTTAGACTGACATTCCTTAGGAAGGAGATGATAATGTTTGCAATGAAATGCTGAAAATACATTTTAAGATTAAATATCAAATGATTTTTCCAAATCCTTATTTGTGATTAAGTGCAATGAATGACTTGAATATCTATATATATGAAAAGACAAGAATAAAAATGGCATGATATAGTCACAATTCTGCAGGAAAGCTTAATCAGGTAGTACATAGTCTAAGAAACCTCAAATATAAATGAAAATAAAGATAAAATATTTACCATGCAGCTTAAGTTGATTTTTTCAAAGGGCCTAAATAAGAGAGATGGTGGGAGGGCGGGGCAAGAAAGACAAATAGAAAAATAAATGAATGACAAAATACAGCAGTAATAAATTTGCAAGGGGGCTATGGAAGATAATATATCCCCAAAAATTCCTATGCATACATAGAACATTACACAATACATGCTTTACAATGTGAAACTGTTATTTTAGCTGAAAATAAAGGTTCTTATTTATACCTTAAACAGGTACAATATATTGCTTTTTTTTAGAAAAATCTTTATAAAAAGACACTTGTTCAAGATTATCAACAACTTGGAGAATCTTTTTAAAATGCCCATTCTAAATATGTTCTATAACATACTGAGCAAAGTATATGAAATTGTGGGCTCTGTGTAAATGTACACCCCCTCACAAAATCAACAGCACAATTATTTAAACAAAAGATTATGGCAAGTTCTGTGTGTATTGTGTGGCAGGGACCATGGTAATTCATAGCAATTCAGTTGTAATTCAGGATGTAATAGGTATGCAATAAATGTTTGTTAAGACTATGGTATACATTAATAAAAACTTATCTGCCATTGCTGAAAGTGCAATATAATCTGAAAGCAGGGAGAAAAAAATGAGAACCTACTGGAAACTGAGTATTATGGTTCACATAAAATCTGTTTCCTTGTAATTTCTAAGTAAATGACAATCTGAATTTACTTATCATTTGCTCCTATGTATCATTTTCCACAAAGAATATAAACTATTAACTCACCAATTTTTAACAAATAAATTTTCAGTGTCTAGCATGGCAACTAGTCAAGATGTTTCAGAGTGAGAGAATTAACAAAGACAGTCTTTGAAAAGGTCTCATCAGCAAACGGCCAATGCTGAACGAATATGCCTCTAATACAAATACACACATATACCCTACACTTTTTACAAATAAAGTCTTTTCTCACAGATATTTCTGCATTTTAATAAAAATCAAACTCTTTTTCCCAAAACAGATCAATATGAAATCCTTTACTGAGCATTTCTGAAATTATATTTCTTAGCACAGATGCTTTAACAAATGACTGAATAAAAAGATAGCTAACTTGTGAGGAAAACATTTCCACTAGAAGTTTTGTTCTGTTTAGTTGTAAAAATGTAACACACTAATAACAGGCTTAAAAGAACAAGTTTGATCATTTTATTTATATTTCCCAGATATACATTAATTTGCCTATATGGAAGAAGTCTACAAACACTATATGTAAAGCAAATATTTTAGGTTTACGGGCCATAGGGTTTCTGAAGCAACTACTCAACGTTGCAACTGTAGCTTGAAAACAGTGATAGACAATATGTAAATGAATGAACTTGGCTGTACTCTAAAAAACTATTTACAAAAAGGGGCTAGAACGGCAGGCAGGGTGTAGTTTGCCAACTTCACCTACAGAGTGTTAACGTGATACTGACAAAGAGTCTCTCCTTGACCAAACTTTTAGTCAGGCTCTTCTGAGCCCTCTGTTCAATTAGGCCTGACCATGGACTTTTGTCTGTGTTCCTGCAGAGTCCAGTTTTAGCAAGAATCTTACTAAACTGGTTTAGAGAAAATCCCCCACCCTAAATAACTGATCAACTCCTCATCTCCCATCATCCGCCAGGTGGTATCTGGTCACCCTGGTCCACCATTAGAAAGAATCCTGTCAGGATAGTTGAGCCAGAACTGCCCCACGCTTTACCCTTGATGTTTCCCTCTTAGTAATTTTCCATCCATTGACCCACACCACACTCCATGGCTATAAATTCCCACATTTCTTGTTGTGGGAATTTATAACTCCTATTGTTGTGGGAATTTTTTTCTTGTTGTGGGAATTTTTAACTCCTATTCAGAGTTAAGCTCAATTTCTCTCCACTACTATGACACTCCATTGCAGCAGTGCCCCTGAATAAAGTCTGCCTTACAGTTTGTTTTTTACTCTGGTATGAACAGACTTTATTGCTTGCAACAGGAAGTGGAAGAGGAGGGGATATGACAGCTCCAGCTCCTAGGGTGGCTCCACAGGCTTGGTCGCCACTCTCGAAAAACTTGGTTCTTTAACACGTGTCACAAGGATTTTTTTCTTTAACAATATCAAAAATAATCTGTGATTTTTCCTTTGGTTGACCAAAATCCATATTTAATACCTAGATGATGTCTTCTTATTTTCCTGTTTCTCTTTCACTTTTTCTCCGATTCTTCAAAAATTACTGTTTAATCATAGTTGTAAAGTTCCATGAAAATACTAATTTGTATCCTACAAACCAACATCTTTTTGTTAAAACTTTGCCTTAGGCTTCATTTTATTGTAACAAGAAATTTTCTGTGAGACTTTTCTTGCCCCCAAATAGATTCTTAAACCAAGGTACAATTAGAGGCTAATTGCACACATTCTAAAGAAAGATGGATTCAATGGTGAAGGTAACTCCCCTGGGACTTGGTAAAAGATGGCAGTGCTGGCACTATACCCACATCACTGTTGCTCTCCCCTCCCCAATCTCAATCCCTATAAAGTAAGAACCGTGGTATTAAATAATCCATCTATTTTCCCTATTAATTAGTTATCTCTACTTTACCATAGATAAAACTATCTGTAATTTATTCTATTTTTTCCCTGTCTACTCGGTACCACTGATAAATATTTCTCTTTGGGAATTAATACTACACATTTTAAATATCTTCTCTTGAATATATTTTAATGTCTGCCAGGGCTCTTGCTCTCCTTTAGCATCCTTTTCAAATAGTCTATATGGCATTCCACTTATTATTTCATATAACATTTCTAATCATTTCTGCTGAGTTCAAAGTGGCAAAACAGTAACAATTTTGAGTGTGATTTGTTTATAATTCTAAATTAAAATTTATATCTTACAAATATTTAAACTTCTCATCTAAGACCACAGTGTATACATCAAATTATTCTACTCTTCCTTACATCACTCAAAACAAATTTGTAATTCACTGCATTTGATAGAATATCCTCTTGCCAATTTTTAACAAATGTAAGAAAAAATATATAATTCAGCATTAAAGTAATAATGCATCAGGAACAGATAACTTTACTGAGTCAAAGATGGGTCATCTAAGTCAATATATTATTATAACATTTCATCAATAAGTATATAGAGAAATTTTGTGGTCACCTCAATAGATGTCAGAGAACTTTTGAAAAAATTTAGCAACCATTGTGAATAAAAATATTTACCTAATTAATGTATCCTATTTATTGTATAGGATAATTATTTTAAAAAATTTTTTACATAATTAAGCATCATATTTCATATGCATGGAAAATTAATTCACATTTAGCAACCTTTAATACCCACATACAATTAGGCTTTAGGAAGAGTATGCTCTTGGTCATAATGCAATTAGTAAATTAATAGAGAATCTTTAGAAAAGCTCTCACATAATCCATATATATTGCCATTTCAAAGTTTTACCAGCTAAAAAATTGCCAGTTAATTTTATTTTAAATATTTAATTAATATAGAGATAAAGAATATAATTTTTTACCATGGTAGGGTGAAAAGTAAACCATCCTGAATAGTATTAGTTAACTTCAAAATAAGAATAGAAACAAAGAAATGAGGATATAAAACATTTTAAGAAAAAAAACAAAAAATAAACTGATCCTATTTAAAGAATTCTATCCAAGACAATAGTTGTTTATCTCTGTCCAAAGGAACAGGGCTTGCATCTTTCAAGAGGTTTTCATGGCTTTCTATAGCAGTCACCTTTGATACTGTCAAATAATGGGAATAAATCATGCTTTTTCCTTGTCCACTGCTGAAGATAAAGCAGAGCTTGTTTTTATGCTCCCAAAGTTCCCATCAATTTTGGTACTGCTTGCCTCTTTATATGGTGATAGTCCTTGTATAGAGCAACTGGCAACTGGAAATCCCCATCCCTTTAAATTTATCACCACTCTATAGTTCCCTGTATAATGGAGACTACCATTTTCAGTAATACCTATATTCCTTATTTATTATAACTTATCCTAAAAACAGATAGTTTGGCCTAAGCTCAGATTGAAAATAGTAACTGGTTATACAGAATAATGATAGAGAAATACTTGTAATACTAAAATTTTCCATTTTATAGTATTATATGCCAAAAGGGAAAAAAAATTCAAGTACAAAAAAGGAGAACTATTTCTTTAAAAGGCCACGTGCATAATTGAGGACACCAGTAATTTATTTAATTCTCATTATAAGTCATTATTTCAAAGGACTCAAAAATATTAAGAATGTCCCCCCCATATCATCACAATGTGTATTCGAGTTTAGCATCACTTCCCAGGTAATCATAATAACTGTTACTATAAATAAAATTAAAAATGCTTTTCTCACAAAGGATAACAAGATATGTTAAACCAAAGTAAACATCTGAAGTATATTTATATCAGATACACTTTTCTTCAACCCTGTCACACCCACTCCTTGTTCTGTATCAAGTTTTATTCCTTTGATGCCTATTCTCCTTAGAACTATGTTGTCCTTTGAAATATACTTCCCTAGAGCTGAGATATGTAAATACTCTAAAAATGCAAATTATTACATTTTTTTTTCATATGGAGGATACAAAGTCAACCATACCTTGTAGTTCTAATGCTAGCTTTGAATATATAATGAAAACATGTATAACAAAATTATCCTCAGATTTTAACACGCATGATATAATTTTACTATATATAGTTGTTGTGATGCTTAGAATAAAATTTAATCTGAATTATATACAGATTTATTAAATACAATATTTTGTTATACTCTATTCCTATAAAATGAAAAGTGAGATATTTTTCTTCTCTGGTAAAATTCTGCCATTATATCTTCAATGTACTACATAATATCCCACTGGAAAGTTTATTCTGAATGTTCTCTGTTGCTATTATGGATACTTCATGGAAATAATCACCCCCTCTTCAAATAGTTGAATCCTATTTATTTCTATGGACAGAGAATAAGGTATAAATTTATAGAAATAACTTTTACTCTAATGTTTAATTTAGCATAATTAGTTCAGTTTATATCTGGTTCGATGGAACATTAATATATAGCCTAATGCTTGTCTGTTGATCAAAAAAATCCTGATTATTTATACTGGATGTAGCTTAATATTAAAGTTTACACAAAGAAGCTTTTACTCTACTGATTATATAATTTTTACAAGTGTGTCAACTGTGAGTAAAATGTATATGTCATTTCTATGCCAAGGTTTCTAAGAAGATGTGTACCCTATATGCTTTCCTTCTTTCTCTCACTGGATACAGATGACTACAAGGCCATACGAGATAATGGAGCTACAGACGGAAAATATATAATTCTCCTATTTTCTGTATGAAGGAAAGCCCTCAAAAGCCAGGAACACCCTGGACTGTAATGTAAATTAAAAATGAACTTCTATATGTTAAAGCTCTAGAATTTGGAATTTTGTCTTCTCAGCTTCTAAATATTACCCTAATTGAAGGGCGTGTGTGCATGTGTGTGCATGTGTGTGTGTGTGTATACACAACGAAAAAACTTCAGGTGTGGATTTTATGTGTAGTTTCTGACACATGGAATTGACAAATAGATTAAAAGCCTACTATGACTTTAAGGAAATCTTATTGCCAATAAATCATGAGTCTGGTCTAAAAGAGCCTGTAACTATGAAATGACTCTGGAGTCCCCAAAATAGATGAGCATGAAACAGGCATGAAAGCCGTTCAGTCACCAATAACTAATTGAAAAACTGTCAGGATAATAAGAAGTTCACAGATAGTATAGCCAAGGGCCATTGAGAAGGACGGATAAGAGCATCAACTCAACTGCTGTTGAGGTTCTTCACAATGCCTGCCCATCACTGCTATGGAGCACTAGTTCCTATTATTCTCCTTTCTTAATGGCAGTTTTCCACTTATTTCAACCATTGTATATTTTGTGTTAGGGTAAATGGCTTGTCATTTAATGTGTAGGTCACCAGCTGACAAAAGAACGTATCTGAACCTGATGGAGAAAAATTTGTATTGACAGATACATGAGGATGATTATGGTACACTTTGTGGATGAAGTGGCAGGCTACTGCAGAGATAACCAAGTATCTACAAAAATCGGGCTTCGTCTTCCATGATAAAGAATTGTTGCTGGAAAGTGACTATTGAGCCAGGGATAACATTTAACAACAGCCCACCCCTATTTGCAGTTAGGTGTGGTCACATAGGCAGTTCCCAGTGCTGTATCTGAGAGGAATTCATGTGGCTCTTCAGATCTGAGTTGGTTAAGAAACACATGTGTCTTCTCCAATCTCTTTTTACAACCTCTGAACTGGACACAGATAACTATAAGGCCCTAGGAGATGGCTGGCCCACTAAATGCAAGAAGTCCTAGATCCCTGAATGCATGGAGTGGAACTCCTGTCAACCAGTAATACTAACATGAATTATTTGGTAAATTTCTTAGGGCTCTTCAGTTTTCTATTTATAAGGCCTTAGGGAAGATTAGTTCAACTATAAACTCTCTAAATTAAAAAAAAAAAAAAAAAGACATAGAAAACAAGTTAGCACACAAGTTACAACTCTAAAGTACATGCTGACACTAATGCTTAGAAATATTTAGACTCAATTTCTTTCAAAATTTATTTGAATGTGACTTTAAAATACATAAAGAATAAAATGGTATCCATAAAAAAGAAAAATAAATTATGAAACAAAGTAGGCAGAAATAAAACAATAACAAGTGAGAATGAAAAAAACAAACCTCAATGGATGAAGTAATCTCTTAACTAGCTGTAGCCAAAGTGAAAATTCATTACCTGGAAATTAGTTGAGATTGAAAATTAAAAAAAAAAAAAAAACATATCGGAGACAAAGAGGATAATATTGAAAGTCTTCAACAAATATCTCATAGGTATTCTAGAAATACAAAACAGAATAAAGTAACACACACACACACTTTTTCAGGTTAAAACACAAAATGAGAAGTGAAGCAGGAAAAAATAATCCATAGCAATTACATAATAATGTAACTGAAGACCAAAAATATGGAACCTATAGGTAATCTCCCAAATAATGACAGTTAAGTCTGTCAGAAGGTCACTGGCAACAACAGATTCTTATGAACAGGGAAATAATATTTTCAGAGTGCTGAGGAAAAGTAATAGTCACTTAGTATTCTATCTCCAAATAAACAATCATTGAAAAGGGAGGACAAAATATTTTTAGATATCCATTAAATAAAGGGCTTAAAATTATAGAACCCTGCCAAAAGATCTACCAAAGGATATACTTCAGCAAATGGAATAATGAACCCAGTAGAAAGGATATAATGATAGAAAAAAATATCAAGTATAAAATCTGTTAATATATTTTGGTGTATCTAAGTACTGACTTTATGAAACTATTGATTTTGTTTCTTTAAAAAGCCAAACTAAAACTCTAGACAATGTTCACAAGAAAGGTAGTAATTTCAGGGGGTGACATGGTGTGTCATGTTGGAAAGAAAAGAGAGATACTATATAATTTTATCCCCTCTTAGAGATATATGTGTTAAGAAAGGATTTTTTAAATTAAGCATAGCTCCTATAGAAATATGATTTATAGCTTTCAAGTTGGCTGACAGTAAAATAGAAACTATAATTGAAGTTAAAATTTGGTCAAAATAATTTATTAAGAATGATCATTTCAAGACAGTTTATGTTTTAACCTATTTTAAAAATTGTGACAAAGAACAAAGTACAATATACTTATTTAACTTTATTATGTTTTGTTTGGAAATAATACCTTCTATTTTTAAACTCCTTCAAGCCTCTTGATTTCATATTATTCTCAAGCCAGATGAAAATCTGGAATTGCTTCATGCAATAAAGCAGCTTTATTTGGAATTGAAGGTTATATTGTAAGAGTTTATATTTACGTTGTGGTAACCTTTAGAAAGTGAAAATACTATTTGGGCCAGTAAGTCTGCCCCTTTTTCTGATCCCAATCTCACCTTTCAGCGTTTCATCATACCCTCAAGCCCCCTTATTTAATGCCAGCAAATCCTGGTGTTTCAAAATTTCTTTATGCTCTCTGCTTCCACAATCATCTCTGATAACATGATTAGACAGAAGATCATAAACACAGAGCGTAAATGCTTCTGAATTGCAACAGAGGACAGAGTCATGAAGCCTTAATAACAACACTCTTCAGGAGATCAAATCGATAGCTATGTCACCAAAGGCCCTGAATATCCCATTCACCTCTGTGAACAATAATGCAATGGTCCAAGAATTGCCACCATCCTTTCCTCCAGAATTTTTAAGCAGCACTAGAGGGAAAATAAACAAAAACATGTTTCTAGGAAGAGAAAAAGTTATAAAATATTCTTTATGTTTTAGAACTTTACTTTCATAGCCAGATGTTATTTTATTAAATTATATCATGTGATACTTAAAGGCTTAAAGAAGATACCTTTGCAATAAATATACATATATATTCAAAGCAGGTCTGAAATACCAAACCCTAACTAATATCTCTAAGTACAAATGTTACTACCTAAATGAGATTTATTCTAAATTAATATCCAACAGGAGTTTATTAGGGATTCATGTCACTTCGGAACTCACAACTCAACAAAAATTATTCAATTTTCCATGTTAATTGATTCCAATTTTCTTCCATAGTGTTAAGATATTCTTAGTTATATGAAGTGAACCACTATTTGATGTAAATTAATGTTTTATGAATCAATGCTATTTTTTATTCAAGCCCTTACTGGAATAAATTAAGACAATTTAAAAATTTAAATCTGTAACATCAATATGCCTAAGTATGGCAGTTTTAATTATGAACCTATGAAATAAAATAAAAATGTATGAAAAATAAGATATTGGAGCCAAGTATAAAATACTGCCTATAATGTAGAGTTACCCAAATTACTGTGTTTGGTTTTAAATTTTAGCATATCTGCTTAATATAATGTTTATGTCTATTTAAACCTGATCGAAAATAATAAGAATAAAAGTGCCTCTCTTTTTTGTGCTTCTAGAATTTGGATCTAGATACACCTTAACATTACAGAGAAAGGAATCACAAGTTGAAACATTTAGTATTATAACTTTTAGGATAAAATATGATAATAAATTATTTAAATGCAAATAAATATACACAATTCATTATATATGATAGTATGGGTAGATATAGATTTATTCTATTTTAAACCAGCTTATTGTACTTTTGTTATGTAGCAGGCCAAGAGTTCTCAAATGTATTCAAGTAAATTATGAGTATTCCTAAAACCTCACTGTAATTTTTCCTATTTATCATGTCTAACAGCAAAGTCCCAGATAAATCTATATTTTTCCATCATTCTCAGTAGCCTGAATCTCAGAATGGATGTGTAGATACTGTTCTAACAGTGCCCATATCAGATTCCACAAAATAAACACAGAGCAAAAAGGGCCTAATTAATGATGAGTAACTAAGGGCTCCTCTGTACTGTTTGGCAAGCAGGAAAAGTTAAAGCATCAAGGTGAGAGCATGGATGCTTGCAATAAGGAAATGAAAGAGAAAGAGAAAGGAAGGGAAGAAGTGAAGAAGGGGAGGAGAGAAGGAGACATGGAGGGAGGGAGGGAGGGAGGGAGGGAAGAAAGACACACAAAGACCAGACTGAGAATTATCTAGGCTTTAGTTATAAATCTAGTATTAGTTACCAAGTGGCCCCAGGGAATAAAATTCTGTTCTCTATAACTTAGAATCCTGATTCATAAAATGAGGGACAAAAATATTTTCAAAGGCTTTCCAGATCTAAAATACCACAACCCTCCCTGAAGAAAACTTTCCTATTTCACAGAAATACGAAGACACAGAGCATTCTGTCAGTATACCAACAACTTCTACCTTTAACTATTCAGTAGAACCTGAATAAGTAGGTACTACTTATCATTCACATCAATAAGTTTCTTACCCTTCATTACACAAATGATTTTTAAATATATCTCTTTTATCTGACAGCCCTGGTAAAACAGGCACATAAATAATTAGAACAAATTATAGCACAGATGACAGAGACATTAACTTTGTGAAGATACAGATATATGTGCTATATATATGTGACATATATATTTGTGCTAGACCCTGAAGGATGAATAAAATTCCACCACAGAAAAGGAAGAAGAAAGGGACACGAAGCAGCTAGATAAAACATGAAAAAAAAAGAGCAAGAAACATGAAAAATACATGGATTATTCAAAAGCAACAAAAACAGAACAGGAGACAGAATTTGCCGAAGTCAGAAAATAATAAGACAAGGCCAAATTGCGAAGTCCCTTGAATGGCACAATGACTAACAAGTTCTAATGGAAGAGAAAGAAAAAAATAGAATAATTTCCTAACATGAAATGTATTAAAATTGCTATCAGGATTTACACAATAAGCGACTTTAGGGCCTCAAACATCTCAGATGAAGCATCAGACATGTGAGTGAAGCCATGTTAGATGTCCAGCCTTGTTAAACCTCCAAATAACTGCAGTGGCATTGAGTGACCCAGATAAAACCAGCAGAAGAACCAGCCAACTGAACCCGGTCCATATTTCCAGATTGTAAGCAAATAACTTATACAGGATAAAGGATACTGTTTTAACAAAAAGCTAAAACATGTGGCATTTGCTTTAGTAATGAAAAGACTGTGGAGGCTGGAAGGGTGGCAAGAAGGCTGTGACTGGAGGATGGAAGAGCAGTAAATTAATTATTATTGGAGATAATGAAAGGTCAACCAACAATTGGTGAGAAATACTACCTGTGATAACTTGGAAGACGCAAAAAGTACTTCATAATGTTGTGGATCAAATTAAGAAGTTTTCCTGACAGATGGTGAAACTAGCAACTGGCCACATGGAAATTCTTATGACTAAGAAGGATAACTCAGAGGGCAAAGTCAAGAGTAATGAAGACAAAGAGCCACAGAGAACTAATCCCAGGTTGCAGAACTGGGCTCCAAGCAAAGAACAGTCCTTGCCCCTATAATTAGGGACTCTGATGACCTTTGCTGGATTTCAGAATCACAATGGACCAGTGATTGCTATGTTCCCTGCCTTCAGGAATGTGAGAATCTTTTACAATCTTCCTAATCCTGTCCCATGTGTGCTGTGTGTGTGAGGAACAATAACATCTCGTTTAGTTTTTAATTCTCCAGATGAAGGAGAGCTTTAGCTATGAAGCTTTATTCATATCCAGAAGAGATTTCACTGAAGCTCTTCTGGACTTCAACACAATGCCATAATGGAATAGATCTTTGGGAGGATGTGGGCTTTTGTGCATGAAGGAGGGACATTAGTCATGAGCATTAAGAGAGAAGACTGTGGTATACTGTTACACTGGCAGCTCCCTATAAACATACTTACAGGCATTCAGCCCCTTTTGCAGTCCCCTCGTATACTCACTTTATTATGGCCATGTGAAAAACTCCCTCTTTGGCAAGCCACTATACTGTAAAAAAGCTTGAGTCAGATTCTTTAATGATGTAAGGCCATGTAGAGAGAGGCCCTGGAATATAAGAGGTCATCTTAGACATTCCAACCCCTGTTAAGCTCCCAGCTGAATTCAGCTACATGAGTGACCTCTGTTTACAATAAGCAGAAGAATTACCCACCTGAGCCCTAAGAAATCATAAATTATTGTGGCTTTAAGTTATTAAGTTTTGGGTTATTTTACCTCAATAGCAATAGATCATTGAGACATATGCCTCTATTTATATTTATCTCTACTACCTATCACAATATATTTATCTCTACTACCTATCACAATGATTAACAGACAGTAGGTACTCAAAAAAATAGCTAAAATAAATGCTCTAATAGAATAAACCAGAAGAAAAGAAAACGATATACATTGTTTTTTCTTTTCTCATTATATATATAAACATACGGTCACATTATTGCCTGAGCTATTCTTTATTCACATAAATTTCAATTAATTTGTCATGTAGGTTATAGGTAATTCTGAGATTTGGTTGTGAGATAAATTGTTGACAGACTGCAATAGAATCCATGATAAAAAATTATTATCAGAGGATAGAAAGGGGCAATATGAAGCATCAAGAACACAAATAAATACTTTAAAATGGAAACTAGTGATAGTGTAAGATACCTTTCTCTAAAAATGAGGTCTCCACATCCACTTCCTTTCTGTTTGTAAATAGCAATTCATTGTATTCAATTGGAACCAGGCACATGTGTTTGCATGTAATAGTATTCCATATACTTTACCATTAATTGATTATAACCACTAATTTATTTTTGGAAAAGGAAGTTAGTAAGCCATGGATTTAGAATCCAAGCATAATCTTCCAATTTCTGCCATCTGCTAGAAGAAGATGATGAACATTTGTACTGTACCCACTCTCTCATTTCTGCAGTCAAATAAATTATAATAAAGATAACAAGCCATAAAAATGAACGAGTCTAGCAGTAGCTCTAGATAAGCCGATAATTATCATATGTTCAAAGTCATCTTTGCCAACAGCTGAAGGAATTTTCAGGCATGCAAACAAGAATGAAATTTCACAGAGCAGACATATTAAGCAAAAAACATCTAGTCATCAATGATTGTCACTACCTCTAATTCTGTGATCAATGCCATAAAATATATTTAATAATAATTAATCACATAAATCCTTAGATAATTATTGTTTAAATAATTTTAAAGCTTTATTATTTTTACCAATATCCAGCGTCTACCTAATATAAAATATGGTAAAACTACACGGTTAGTATATATCATATGTTTTATCCTTGGCTATTATTGCCTCCTTAATCTCACTGAAAAATTATTCATGTTGCATTTTCAAATGTAAAATATTCTATAGCACCTCTTCAAAGGATCATTTATATTGATAACTTATTTTTGATTCATTCTAAATCCTTGTTACAGGTGAACAAAAATTTGAATTAAATCTATATAAATTTCAATGAAATATATTTTAATGATTAAATAGTGAAGGAAAGTTGGCTCACACTTTCAATAAATATACTACAGACTTTTCATACAAACAGTACTTTCAAATGACCGAACATAATCATCACCGGTGGTTTTAGTGAACTTTTTCAGCATTCAAGAACCCAAGCGTTTTGTAAATAGATAAAATGTTTAAAAATTCACATATATTACCACTGACCCTTATATAGAAACAAATTTTTTTTTTTCTCATTTACTTTCATCCCTTTTAATGGGTGGGAACATACCACTGAACATCACCAAAAAAGTAAGTAAATTCAGTATGGTGCTATAGAAAAAAAACTATAAATAATTTACCATTGAGAGGAAAAGATCTCTACTATGTTACTATTTACCAAGCATTAATTTTATTTCTTTATTTGTGTTTTGATTATGAGTCCTAAATCCAAACATAATTGATATAAATTATCTTTATCAGGGGATATACAAAAATTTTTAAGTGTATATATTTATTAGATTAATAAGCCTTCATAAAATGATTCAAATAAAAAAATTGTTTTATCTTGAAAATTACAGATATTTCATATCATAACTCCATGAAAGGTATGGTTTTAAACTTAATCAGCATTGCACTGTGTTCATACTTCCTAACAATTTGATCTTGCACAAGTACTGCTATTTAAACAAAAAAAGCTAATGTGTTATATGGTAGGAAATTGTATTTAATAGTAGCAAAGGATAAATTAATTTCTGATACACTCAGTACTCAATCACCAAACACATAACATTCCTATAAACTATCCTATATATTTTTAAACATATGTATGATTCATATGCAAACATACGAATTCCTCATTTATTTAAATATAATTTCAGCTTACCTAGGTACAATTCAATTATTACAATTCAACATGAAAGAATTGTTTTCAAACTGTCTTTAAATGTCATATTCTCCATAAACCACCAAAACATAAAAGTTAAGCAAATGCCTGCTTTGATCCCTCTTGCTTTTTGTTGCTGCTATTGATGTTGCTTTCCTTTATAATAATCAGGTGAATACAGCAATTCATACAGCAACTATTTTACTGAAGGCAATATGGAAGAACACTTGTCATGGTATATAATTTATTTTACATTTTCATACACCATTCCCAGGAGGAAAAAAAAATCAGAAATTATCTTATAGTTAATATGAGTTAATTTCTTCCACAATTAATTCTTCCAGGAATAGTATTCGAAAATGTATTATTTGAATATAAATATACAACCAATTTACCTTTAAAGAAACATCATTTGAATGCATGAATAATTATTTAAATATTTCTTTCTTACCGTGGCAAGAACCTTCAATTTCTTCATATCCTGTACTGCAGATACACCTTCCAAGAGGAACCAGCCAATCTCCATCAGCTCCACAATACAGTTTAGGAGTGTCACGTTCTTCTGCACTCTTCACACAAGAGCCCCTTACTTCAACCAAGGAGGAAGAATCAACCCTTGGGATAGTGTCTGGAAACATGGCCAGATTACGAACAGTAAAGGGGCACTTTTTGTAGAAAACACGGACCGAAACTAGGGCAATGCATGCCCCGATGTCTTGAAAAGCCAGATAAAATCCCTTCCTTTCTATAGGCCCCACCTCACGAATTTCAGTGTTGAGTTTGAGGATGCGATCACCCAAATCCATCTGGGTAAAACTTTCATCAGCAGCAATTGTGTCAATCTTTGTATACTGGCTTGGCTTGAATTTAATTCCATGAGACTCATCTGATTCCACATAATATAGATTAAATGTTTCTTTGCAAGTCCCCAAGACCCATGGGATGCTGTTACAATCCCTCAGTGTGAACTTCATTTCCACATAAATTTTCTGAGCTGCATCACGGGAGATCCAGTTTGTACGAAGCCAGTTGTTTTGGTTTGGTTCCATCACATTACATACCTGGTATGTGTGAATGGGCCTATTGTGTTCATCCATTTCAGTGATGGCATCCCACTGCAAAAAGCAAAAATAAAATAAATGATTATGAAACCACAGTGGTCGAACATATATGATTACTTCAAAAATTTTCTGTTTTACTGAAAGAAAAATGAATAAAAAGGATACAAATAAAGCAAAGCAAAGCAACAATGGTGCAGGATTTTAACCAGGAGCCTTTCATTAAGACAATAGGTTCTGAACATACCAGCTGTCCTGGTATGAATCTTACATTCTTACATGTTAGTTGCAAGATCAAGGGATACTTTATTTAACCTCTAGTTTCCTCAACTATAAAATGGAGCTGATAAGAGTACCTGTTTCATAGGATTGTTGTGAGGCATAAATTAGTTAATATATGTAAAGAACTTTAAATGGTTTCTAGTACTCTATAAACAACCTAAAATAGCATCTATTATGTGATCAAATAACTAGACCAATGACAAATGTACTCTAGTTACCCATTTGTCTTCATATCCAATTTGCCACAAATTGAGGTATATTCATCAGTATTCAATTAAATATTTACATGTCTATTTTGATAGAAAATAGACATAGAGAAGGCTTTAGATTTATTCAAGAAATATTTATCAGGCACTATTCTGGACACTAGGAATACAGCAGTGCACTAGCTGAACAAAAACTCTCTGCCTTCATGGATCTTACTTAGAGTGAGGAGACGCAATAAAAACTGTAAATGAGTCAACTGAAAAATATGGTAGAAAGTACAATGGGAAAAAATAAGGCAGGGAGATGGGGAAGAGGGTTGAAATTTTAAATGGTATGACCAGAGAAGGTCTTACTGAGGTTGTGACATTTAAGTAACGTCTTAGAGGTGAGGTAGTGAAGAGGAAAGAGTAAGTACCAATCCCTGAGGCAGGAGGGTATAGGTATGTTTTAGGAACAGCTTGAACGGGCACAAAACAGAGAGGCAAAGAAGGTGCAAAAAAGCCTTTGTAAGCATTGGAAACACTTTGGCTTTTACTCTGAGCTAGATCATTAGATTATCTTCACTTCTGCATGTTTACATACAAGCATTCTGCCACCTATATGAATAGAAAAAACTTATCTTTTTTTTAATTTTAGTAAAAATGTTTGAGTACATTGAAATTAATTGACATTGTCATTATTTATATATCTAATACTGCATACTTCTATATTACATTTTAGATTATAAGTATATTTTATTTGTATAATAAAAGTTATAATAATTTTCAACAAACAAAAACACATTCTGGTAACTTTACAGTCTTTTTGGAAAAACATACTAGTCATCATAATTTCTCATTTCTATTAAAGTACAGTGGAAACGATAAACTGTTTTCTATAGTGAATGTGTTCTATTTCTTGATACCACACTTCAGTGATTTATAATAAGCTTATTTAACTCATCCAGTTTGCAGTTTCTTATTTTATTTGGCTGTAGAGAGTTAATTAATCGAGACTGGTGGAATTTCAATTAATATAGTTTCTAACAGAATGGCTTCCTTCCTCAGTCTACTGGATTGTTGAAACACTAATACTTTCAATTATCTACTTTAAATTTCCACAAATAAACAATTTATATTATCCATCAAGCACACTTAAAAACAATTCTGTATTTAAAATTTCATTTGTAAGTTGCTTGCTTGAAATTCAGAAGGTATTTACCAGAAGAAACAATGAGTTCCTTTAGAACTGTGGGTACAGTTTTACAAAACACACCCACTGTTTATCAGGGGTGATCCAAAAATCTCACAGAGGCACATAAAATTACCCATCTAAATACCTTTCATCCTAACATATTATAGGTCTTATATGACTCTTACACATAAATTTAAAGGCAAACCAGAACTATCAAAGCTCATTTAAAATGGTAAGCTAACCATTCAGAATATAAATAGTAAGATACAACTAATAAAATCTGAGAACTGTCAAAATAAGTGTCCAAAATTCTAAGCATTTTTCCCATTGGAGAGCCTCTAAGTTACTTATCCAGTGATTATTCTTATTTCAGATAAATTTCTAATCAGAATTGATTTTATTCCTCAGAGAATGCATGTAATTACTATTGTCTACACTGCATCCTCTACTCTCCCATATAGGAGTATAGAGATATACTGTCAATAAATTCTGTTTGAATAATTACATTTTAACATCTTCAGACTATATCTCTTCATATTAATCAAAAGTATTAACCATTCTCATCAAATAATCAATTCTCCTAAAATATGAGATTAAATAAATGTGAAAAATTACATCTGTGACAGAAAAAAAAGTTCTGAAATCATTATATATCTTTATTTAAAAATATGTTGGGTTTGGAAAAAATATTTAGATGGAAAGAAAGATCAGGAATGAGAAGAATATGACATGCATACACTGAATCAGGACTAATCTGAACCAAGAGATAAGGAAATAACAAAATACATGCAAATAATGAGAAATGTGGTTCTTTTCAAAGCACTACATAAGGATGTTTAACAAAATGGTACATTATTTTCTATGTTAAATTAATGATGTTTGAGAAACAATAGTGTTTCTTCTCTCTGTAATCAAAAAAAAAAAACAACAAAAAAAAAAAGAAAGAAAGAAATCAGAATGAGATTCAGATACCAAAATAGCCAAAAGGGATCAACTGCTAAATTTAATCTTATCCAAGTATACTGAAAGTAATTTAAATTAGATTTTTAAATTTGAATATGTTCACTAAAATAAGAGTATAAATAAATTCAAGATTGCTATAAGATCTAAAAGGCTAGGAAATTTACTAAAAATATATTGTCATTAGTAGATATAGAAATGCTATCATATTTAAATCATAATGTATCCTTTGAAAACACTGCATTTACACAAAGTTATATTTGTATTTATACAGTTACATAACTTTTAGTTACAATTTCCAAGTATTAAAATAAATAGAGCCTCTAAAAATGTGGGGTCCAAGGAAAGAATGGAAGTATAGGGCTCACATACCAAATGTCTAAATATTTTTAAATGATAAATCATTCTTCAAAGAAGATCAAACTCTAAGTATGTTCTATTTGCCTACTTTAGAAAGATACTGGAAGGCCAGGTTCAAATTTAAAATATTTGGACTTCTCAGAATTTCATGCCAGCATGTGGTAGTTCATCCAGAGCCAACCCCTAACCTTAGTCAACCCCATTTCTATTTCTTCCCTGATGCTAGGTAAATCCCATACCATGAAGGACTTCACACAAGCACATATATGAGCATCCCAGTCTTCATGTCCCAGCTGTGTCCCTCCTCTGCTACAAAAAGTTGCCAACTCTGGTCCTCTATTCAACCTAGGTTGAGCATACCAGTAGCACAGTTCACCCTTTGGAAGATGTACCCCCAACAAGAAGCCTTAAAGTTCTTGAAAGGAGATTTGAAGCCATCTGAGCAGGGAATTCAGGGGTCTTACCTACAGTGTGGTACAGAAGGAAAGCATAGGATCTAAGTAGCATATTACCTTATTGCTCAAGGTCATTGCTTCACAAAGAGGGTTGTAGCTAGAGAAATGAATGGGGACAGCCATCTAAAGCTCTAGGAATAGTGTATCGTCTTCCATTCCCAAGTCTAAAGAAAGGTACAATCTCCCAAGACCGAACCAGGAAGTAAGAGAAAATATGAACAGACTAATTACCAGTACTGAAATTGAATCAGTAATTTTAAAACTCCCAATAAACAAAAGTCCAGGAACAGATGGCTTCACAGGTGAATTCTACCAAACATTTAAAAAAGAGTTAACACCTATCCTTCTGAAACTATTCCAAAAAACTGCAGAGGAACGAATACTTCTGAACTCATTCTATGAGGCCACCATCACCCTGACACCAAAACCAGATAAAGATATCACAAAAAAAGAAAATTACAGGCCAATAACACTGATGAACAAAGATGCAAAAATCTTCAACAAAATACTAGCACACCAAATTGAACAATACATTAAAAGGATCATATAACATGATTAAGTGGGATTTATCCCAGGATGCAAGGATTTTTTAATATCCACAAATCAATCAATATGATACACCACATTAACAAATTGAAGGATAAAAACCATATGATCATCTTGGGACTTCCCTGGTGGTCCAGTGGCTACAACTCCAGGCTCCCAATGCAGGGTGCCCAGGTTCAATCCCTGGTCAGGGAACTAGATCCCACATGCCACAACCAAGAGTTCACATGACACAACTAAAGATCACACATGCCACAACTTAAAAAAAAAAAAAATCCTGCATGCTGCAACTGAAGATTCTGCACATCACAACGAAGATCTTGCACATGGCAACGAAGATCCCGCATGCCACAACTGAGACCCAGTGCAGCCAAATAAATAAATAAATATTAAAAAATATATGATCATCTATAGATGCAGAAAAAGCTTTTGATAAAATTCAACATCCATTTTTGGTAAAAGCTCTTCAGAAAGTGGGCATAGAGGGAACCTACTTCTTCATAATAAAGGCCATACATGTCAAACCCACAGCTAATATCATACTCAATGGTGAAAAGTTGAAAGCATTTCCTCTAAGGTCAGGAAGAAGACAAGGATTCCCACTCTCACCACTTTTATTCAACGTAGTTTTGGAAGTCCAAGCCACAGCAATCAGAGAAGAAAGAGAAATAAAAGGAATCCAAATGGGAAAAGAAGAAGTAAAACTGTCAATATTTGCAGATGACATGATTCTATACATAGAAAATCCTAAAGACACTACCAGAAAACTACTAGAGCTAATCAATGAATTCAGTTAAGTTGCAGGATACAAAATTAATACACAGAAATCTGTTGCATTTCTATACACTAACAATAAAATATCAGAAAGAGAAATTAATGAGACAATCCCATTTACCATCACATCAAACAGAATAAAATACCTAGGAATAAACCTACCTAAGGAGGCAAAAGACTGGTACTCTGAAAACTATAAAACACTGATGAAAGAAATTGAAGACAACAGAAACAGATGGAAAGATATACTGTGTTCTTGGATTAGAAGAATCAATATTGTTACAATGACCATACTACCCCAGGAAATCTACAGATTCAATAAAATCCCTATCACATTACCAATGGCATTTTTCACAGAACTAGAACAAAAATGTTTAAATTTGTATGGAAACAAAATAGACCCCAAATAGCCAAAACAATCTTGAGAAAGAAGAACGAAGCTGGAAGAGTCATGCTCCCTGACTTTAGACTTTACTACAAAGCTACAGTAATTAAAACAGCATGGTACTGACACAAAAACAGAAATATAGATCAGTGGAACAGGATAAAAAGTCCAGAAATAAACCCAGACACCCAGAAATAAACCCACTTGTCTGGGTTTATTTAATGGTCAATTAATGGTCAATTAATGATCAATTAATCTGTGATAAAGGAGGCAAGAATATACAATGGAAAAAAGACAGTCTCTTCAATAAGTGGTGCTGGGAAAACTGGACAGCTACATGTAAAAGAATGAAATTAGACATTCTCTAACACCATATACAAAAATAAACTCAAAATGGATTAAAGACCTAAATGAAAGACTGGATACTATAAAACTCCTAGAGGAAAACACAGTCAGAACACTCTTTTGACATAAATTGCAGAAATATTTTTTTGGATCCATCTCCTAGAGTGATGAAAATAAAAACCAAAAATACCAAATAGGACCTAATTAAACTCAAAACCTTTGCATAGGAAAGGAAACCATGAACAAAACGAAAAGACTACCTACAGACTGGGAGAAAATATCTGCAAATGATGCTACTGACAATGGCTCAATTTCCAAAATATACAAACAGCTTAATATCAAAAAATTAAACAATCCAATCAAAAAATGGGCAGAAGACTAAATAGACATTTCTCCAAAGAATACATACAGGCACATGAAAAGATGCACAATATCGTTAATTATTAGAGAAATGCAAATCAAAACTACAATGAGGTATCACCTCACTTCGGTCAGTATGGTCATCATTAAAAAGTCTACAAATAATAAATGCTGGAGAGGGTGTGGAGAAAAGGGAACCCTCCTACACTGTTGGTGGGAATGTAAATTTGTGCAGCCACTATGGAGGACAGTATCGAGGTTTCTTAAAAGACTAAAAATAGAGTTATCAAATGATCCTACAATCCCACTCCTAGGCATATCAGAGAAAACTCTAGTTGGAAAAGATACATGCACCCCAATGTTCATAGCAGACATGGAAGCTATGTCTGCTATTTACAGTAGCCAAGACATGGAAGCAACCTAAATGTCCATTGACAGAGGAATGGATCAAGAGGTTATGGTACATATATATACTGGAATATTGCTCAGCTATAAAAAAGAATGAAATAATGCCATCTGCAGCAACACAGATGGACCTAGAGATTATCATACTAAGTGAAGTAAGTCAAACAGAGAAAGACAAATATCATATGATACCATTTATTTGTGGAATCTAAAAAAAAATGATACAAATGAACTTATTTACAAAACAGAAACAGACTCACAGACATAGAAAACAAACTTATGGTTACCAAAGGGGAAAGTTGGGTGGTGGGGGAAGAGATAAATTAGGAGTCTGGGATTAACAGATACACACTACTATATATAAAATATATAAACAACAATGACCTACTGTACAGCACAGGGAACTATATTCAATATCTTATAATAACCTACAATGGAAAAGAATCTGAAAAAGAATATATATATATATATATATATATATATATATATATATATATATATAAAACATATGTATACTGTATACATAACTGAATCACTTTGCTGTACAACACTGTAAATTAACTATACTTCAATTAAAAAGAAGGTTAAAAAATCTGATTTGGAGTGTAAGGTACTATAATTACTCTTTAATATCAAAGAGAGTTAAATATTATAAAAAACTTTTATGTTCTGCTTTATTATTGGGTAGTTAATGTAAACATTTGCCTCAAAACATTTTTGCTTCCTAAAGTTCTCCATTGATCCTACAGATCATGTGTTAATAAGCAAGAAACAATATTTAGTGAGTTTACAGTATACATTAAATTCCATACAAGGAGTGAAGAAATTAGATACAAGAATTGCTTGCTCTTACTGGACTTATTATAATATTTTAAGGTAATAAATTATGAAAACATAATTGACAGCACAGAACTGAATATAAGAAACAAATAAATAGTATATATAGTAAATAGAGTAAGTGTCCAAAGGATAGCAACACTTGTGAACGAGGGTGGTTTGGCAGGTTTGGCCAAGATGGAGAGACTGGACTTTAACCTTAAAGAATTACAAGATTCAATAAGGCAGAGGGAGAAGAGTGTATAGAAAAATAATGTATAACACTAATCTATATGCATATAATTTTTGGCAGCACAGTCCTGTACTACATATATTTAGTGGGTAAAAGTTTTCGCCCCTATTTAAAACAAAAACAAACACATACTTATTCTCCAGTTGTGAAATATTTAGATGTACACGGTTTGGTTAAACAAGAATCAGTTGTACACCAAAGGGTTCTTTCTTTTATAAACTTCAAGGGTACCTAGGATATAATGATTCCTGAGGGCAACTATTTGTATCCTGAATTTATACCATCAAAGCTTTTTCACAAATGTTAACTTATTTGGTCCTCATCAGTCCAATAAAGTGAGACAGATATTTTCATTTTCACATTACTGATAAGGAATTCAATACCCAGGAATTGCATGGGCCAAGGACTAGAACCAGGCCTTCTAACTTCATTTTCTGTATTTCATGATGTTTTACTGGTGACTTGTTGGCCTAGGGGAGATTGTCTCTCCCAGGGCTAGCTAATTCTTAGAGATACCAAAAGGCTCTGGGCCTAGAGCATATCTTTCATAGGCAAACCAACCAAACCAGAGTCTATAGGCCCAACTACTTCCTTATCTAACTCTCACACACCAAGCCAGTATTTCTTCTGTCTTAAACCCAGGGGCAGCTACCAGGCAACTAGAGACCAACCTTATAGCCCAAAGCCTGAAGGAATTATTCAAACTAGCCAATCCTAAGCTGTTTACTGGGCCCTGCCTTGCGTTTCCCACAGAAACCCCAATAAAGGCTCTGGCTCAGACTTTCCCCTCACTCCTGTCTTCTGTCACTTGACCAAAACCGACTGCTTCCCCTGTGGCCCTGCATGGCCTTGATGACCTCCTGCCTGGAAACTGTGCGTATAATAGACTTCTCCTTTCCAAGTGTAATTCTTGTTTCCTCCTGTGGCCACAGTGACTTTACCATACCATTATCCAACATGTACATTCTTAGAACAAACAGCTATATGGTTCATGACACATTCTTCCTGCCAACCCTTTGGAAGACAACTGATTCTTGCTTAATCAAAAGCTTTCATTGAACAAGACACTCCAAGAGACAGAGCTTTTCTATTCATCACATGTAATCCTCTCCTTGATCCAAAGAAACAAACTCATAAAATAACTAATAGATAGAAGAAGTTCTCTGTTCTACTTATCCAGCCATAAAAGCAGATACAGTTCACAAGGTAGTCTACCCTGCAGAAGCATGTATTAAAGTAATTAAACAAGGAGGCTATTAGACTGAGGTGGCTCTAATGCCTTCGCAGCTTGTGTAAGCAAACCCAAATTTAAGCTATAATAAATTCCTATAAATGCTCCAAGGTTAGGAAATCAAAACCTAAGAACAACCAATCACAAACAGCCATCTAGCCTTTCCCACTTAAATGAGGTACCCACTTAAGCTATAGCCAATCAAATAATTTCTGTGCTTTGCTTCTATGTCTGCTGTATAAAAAACACCCTTCCCCTAGCTCCTGTTGGCAGAGTAACCCTAACCACTTTTGGTTTGATGCTGCCTGATTCAAATCAATGTTAGTGATAGGGATAGAGTAGAATAATTAGTTTAAAAATCCCACTAGGGGATTAAACACAGAAGGGAAATTTTAAGGGAGTTTGGGAAACTGTTGTAAGCTAATGACCACTCAAGAAAAGAATCCAATAACCTACTCTATCTTGAAGGAAGACCAGGTGCATTCAAGTTCCAGGCACACTCAAGCCACAAGTCCTGATAGTTAAAACACAAGACAATAGATATGGGATCTGAATACTGTTACATGAAGCCAGGGAGTTACTGGTCCTTGAAGAAGACCATTTCTGCATGTAGCCAAGATGGAATACAGGTGAAAGGGGAAAGAAACTAGATGAAAGGGGACATTATACCAAAACCTGAGATTAATAACCATTTTTTAGTATATGTTACCACCTTTCTGCTGAAATACATATGATTTCAATAGCGCCTTGACAGTCCTGGCTAAACCACATAGGATCAAAGGAGGAACTAATGATGTAAGCCTTGACATCTATCCAAGAATGATGAAGAAGGTGGTCTTCCCCCTGCCCACTTTTTCTTTGATTATAAAAATGTAGCCCTCTTTGCTCTCAGGGCTGCGTTCCCTTGCCTGCCCACTTGTATCTCTCACAAGCTTCCTATGCTAATAAACTCACTCTTTGCCTATCATTTTGCCTCACCCTGAATTCTTTCTGTGATGAGACAAAAGAACCTGAGCTTCAGTAAGTCCTGATACCAGGTGAGCAGTTTCACTTAAAAGACAGTGGGTTTGGGTCCCCTCCTAAGTCAGGGATCATGGGTTCAAGTCCCTATCTGAGGTGTGACTGGGTATGAGACCCATCCAAGGAGGAATGTGGCTTCATTAGTTCAAATAAATTATTAGAAATTTTAATATGCCTCTGTTTACCTTTCAACACATGTAGGTAAGTTTTGTTTTACTGAGTTCTTTCTATATTATATAACAGTGAATTGTTTTATATATTGGTATTTTAAGTCATATGAAAATATAAAAAATTATAATAAACAATACGAGATGGAAGAGTTGGAATATTTTGAGTTTAGTTCCTATTTTGTAAAAGCAAATAGCTGGAGGGGCGCCTTCAAGATGGCGGAGGAGTAAGACGTGGAGATCACCTTCTTCCCCACAAATACATCAAAACTACATCCACATGTGGAATAACTCCTACGGAACACTACTGAATGCTGGCAGAAGACCTCAGACTTCCCAAGAGACACCCTCAGGTGAGCTACAGGCAGAGGCAGGGGCAAATCCCAAGCTGAACCCCAGGAACTGGGCGAACAAAGAAGAGAAAGGGAAACTTCACCCAGCAGCCTCTGGAGCAGTGGATAAAGCCTCTACAGTCAACTTGATGTACCCTGCATCTGTGGAACACCTGAAGGGACAACGAATCATCCAAAAATTGAGGTGGTGGACTTTGGGAGCAACAGTAGACTTGGGGTTTGCTTTCTGCATCCCATTTGTTTCTGGTTTTATGTTTATCTTAGTTTAGTATTTAAAGCTTATTGTCATCGGTAGATTTGTTTATTGACTTGGTTGCTCTCTTCCTTTTATTTTATATATACATATTTTTTTTTTCCGTTTTCTCTTTTTGTGAGTGTGTATGTGTATGCTTGTTTGTGTGATTTTGTCTGTATAGCTTTATTTTTGCCATTTGTCCTAGGGTTCTGACTGTCCGTTTTTTTTTTTTTTTAATTTTTTTTTTTTAGTATACTTTTTAGCGCTTGTTATCACTGGTGGCTCTGTTTTTGGTTTGGTTGCTCTCTTCTTTCTTTCTCTCTTTTTTTATTACATTTTAATTTTTTTATTTTTAATAACTGTTTTCTATTTTAATTATTTTATTTTATTTATTTTTTCTTTCTTTCTTTCTTTTTTTCTCCCTTTTCTTCTGAGCCAAGTGGCTGACAGGGTCTTGGTGTTCTGGCCGGGTGTGAGGCCTGAGTCTCTGAGGTGGGAGAGTCGAGTTCAGGACATTGGTCCACCAGAGACCTCACGGCCACATTTTATATCAAACGGCGAAAGCTCTCCCAGAGATCTCCATCTCAATGCTAAGAAGAAGCTCCACTCAATGACCAGCAAGCTACAGTGCTGGACACACTATGCCAAACAACTAGCAAGCCAGGAACACAAACCAACCCATTAGCAAAGGCTGCCAAAAATCATAATAACTTCACAGACATCCCAAAACAAACCACTGGACGTAGTCCTGCCCACCAGAAAGACAAGATCCAGTCTCATCCACCAGAACACAAGCACCAGTCCCTTCCACCAGGAAGCCTACACAGTCCACTGAACCAGCCTTAGCCACTGGGGGCAGACATAAAAAACAACGGGAACTACAAACCTGCAGCCTGTGAAAAGGAGACCCCAAACACAGTGAGTTAAGCAAAATGAGAAGACAGAGAAATACACAGCAGATGAAGGAGATGAAGTAGCAAGGTAAAAACCCACCAGACCAATCAAATGAAGAGGAAATAGGCAGTCTACCTGAGTAAGAATTCAGAATAATGATAGTAAAGATGATCCAAAATCTTGGAAATAGAATGGAGAAAATACAAGAAACATTTAACAAGGACCTAGAAGAAATAAAGAGCAAACAAACAATGATGAACAACACAATAAATGAAATTAAAAATTCTCTAGAAGGAATCAATAACAGAATAACTGAGGCAGAAGAACGGATAAGTGACCTGGAAGATAAAAGAGTGGAAATAAGTACTAAAGAGCAGAATAAAGAAAAAAGAATCAAAAGAATATAGGACAATCTCAGAGACCTCCTAGACAACATTAAACGCAACAACATTCCAATTATAGGGGTCCCAGAAGAAGAAGAGAAAAAGAAAGGGACTGAGAAAATATTTGAAGAGATTATAGTTGAAAACTTCCCTAATATGGGTAAGGAAATAGTCAATCAAGTCCAGGAAGCACAAAGAGTCCCATACAGGATAAACCCAAGGAGAAACACAGCAGGACACATATTAATCAAACTATCAAAAATTAAATACCAAGAAAAAATATTAAAAGCAGCAAGGGAAAAGCAACAATTAACATACAAGGGAATCCCCATAAGGTTAACAGCTGATTTTTCAGATGAAACTTGGCAAGCCAGAAGGGAGTGGCAAGACATATTTAAAGCGATGAAAGGGAAAAACCTACAACCAAGATTACTCTACCCAGCAAGGATCTCATTCAAATTCAATGGAGAAATTAAAACCCTTACAGACTAGCAAAAGCTAAGAGAATTCAGTACCACCAAACCAGCTCTAAAACAAATGCTAAAGGAACTTCTCTAGGCAAGAAACACAAGAAAAGGAAAAGACTTACAATAACAAACTCAAAACAATTAAGAAAATGGTAATAGGAACATACTTATCGACAACTACCTTAAATGTAAATGGATTAAATGCTCCAACCAAAAGACATAGACTGGCTGAATGGATACAAAAACAAGACTGTATACATGCTATCTACAAGAGACCCACTTCAGACCTAGGGACACATACAGACTGAAAGTGAGGAGATGGAAAAAGATATTCCATGCAAATGGAAATCAAAAGAAAGCTGGAGTAGCAATTTTCATATCAGACAAAATAGACTTTAAAATAAAGACTATTACAAGAGACAAAGAAGGACACTACACAATGATGAAGGGATCAATCCAAGAAGAAGATATAACAGTTGTAAATATTTATGCACCCATCATAGGAGCACCTCAATATATAAGGCAAATGCTAACAGCCATAAAAGGGGAAATCGACAGTAACACAATAAGTGAGGGACTTTAACACCCCACTTACACCAAGGGACAGATCATCCAAAATGAAAATAAATAAGGAAACACAAGCTTTAAATGACACATTAAACAAGATGGACTTAATTGATATTTATAGGACATTCCATCCAAAAACAGATTACACTTTCCTCTCAAGTGCTCATGAAACATTCTCCAGGATAGATTATATCTTAGGTCACAAATCAAGCCTTGGTAAACTTAAGAAAACTGAAATCATATCAAGTATCTTTTCCGACCACAACGCTATGAGACTAGATATCAATTAGAGGAAAAAAATCTGTAAAAAATACAAACACATGGAGGCTAAACCATACACTACTGAATAACCAAGAGATCACTGAAGAAATCAAAGAGGAAATCAAAAAATACCTAGAGACAAATGACAATGAAAACACGACAACCCAAAACCAATGG
This sequence comes from Balaenoptera ricei, assembly GCF_028023285.1. Taxonomy (NCBI): domain Eukaryota; kingdom Metazoa; phylum Chordata; class Mammalia; order Artiodactyla; family Balaenopteridae; genus Balaenoptera; species Balaenoptera ricei. Next base: position 116,659,128 of record NC_082642.1, read on the forward strand.
GATGCAGCAAAAGCAGTTCTAAGAGGGAAGTTTATAGCAATACAATCCTACCTCAAGAAACAAGAAACATCTCAAATAACAACCTAACCTTACACCTAAATCAATCAGACAAAGAAGAAAAAAAAATCCCACAGTTGGAAGAAGGAAAGAAATCATAAAGATCAGATTAGAAAGAAATGAAAAAGAAATGAAGAAAACGATGGCAAAGATCAATAAAACTAAAAGCTGGTTCTTTGATAAGATAAACAAAATTGATAAACCATTAGGCAGACTCATCAAGAAAAAAAGGGAGAAGACTCAGATCAATAGATTTAGAAATGAAAAAGGAGAAGTAACAACTGACACTGCCGAAATACAAAGGATCATGAGAGATTAGTACAAGCAACTATGTGCCAACCAAATGGACAATCTGGAAGAAATGGACAAATTCTTAGAAAAGCACAACCTTATGAGACTGAAGCATGAAGAAATAGAAAATATAAACAGACCAATCACAAGCACTGAAATTGAAACTGTGATTAAAAATCTTCCAGCAAACAAAAGCCCAGGACCAGATGGCTTCACAGGCGAATTCTTCAAACACTTAGAGAACAGCTAAAACCTATCCTTCTCAAACTCTTCCAAAATATAGAAGAGGGAGGAACACTTCCAAACTCGTTCTATGAGGCCACCATCACCCTGATACGAAAACCAGACAAAGATGCCACAAAAAAAGAAAATTACGGGCCAATATCACTGATGAACATAGATGCAAAAATCCTCAACAAAACACTAGCAAAGAGAATCTAACAACACATTAAAAGGATCATACACCATGATCAAGTGGGGTTTATCCCAGGGATGCAAGGATTCTTCAATATATGCAAATCAGTGTGATAAACCATATTAACAGACTGAAAGAGAAAAACCACATGATCATCTCAGTAGATGCAGAAAAAGCTTTTGATAAAATTCAACACCCATTTTGATGAAAACCCTCCAGAAAGTAGGCATAGAGGGAACTTACCTCAACATAATAAAGGTCATATATGACAAACCCACAGCCAACACCATTCTCAATGGTGAAAAACTGAAACCATTTCCACTAAGATGAGGAACAAGACAAGGTTGCCCACTCTCACCACTATTATTCAACATAGTTTTGTAAGTTTTAGCCACAGCAATCAAAGAAGAAAAAGAAATAAAAGGAATCCAAATTGGAAAGAAGAAGTAAAGATGTCACTGTTTGCAGATGACATGATACTATACATAGAGAATCCTAAAGATGCTACCAGGAAAGTACTACAGCTAATCAATGAATTCGGTAAAATGGCCGGATACAAAATTAATGCACAGAAATCTCTTGCATTCCTGTACACTAATGATGAAAAACCTAAAAGAGAAATTAAGGAAACACTCCCATTTACCACTGCAACAAAAAGAATAAAATATCTAGGAATAAACCTATCTAAGGAGATAAAAGACCTGTAAGCAGAAAACTATAAGACACTGATGAAAGAAATTAAAAATGATACAAACAGAGAGAGAGATATACCATGTTCTTGGATTGGAAGGATGAACATTTTGAAAAAGACTTTACTACCCAAAGCAATCTACAGATTCAATGCAATCCCTATCAAACTACCAATGGCATTTTTCACAGAATCAGAACAAAAAATTTCACAATTTGTATGGAAACACAAAAGACCCCAAATAGCCAAAGCAGGCTTGAGACAGAAAAATGGAGCTGGAGGAATCAGGCTCCTGGACTTCAGACCATACTACAAAGCTACAGTAATCAAGACAGTATGGTACTGGCACAAAAACAGAAATATAGATCAATGGAACAGGATAGAAAGCTCAGAGATAAACACACGCACATATGGTCACCTTATCTTTGATAAAGGAGGCAAGGATATACAATGGAGAAATGCCAGGCTCTACAGTAAGTGGTGCTGGGAAAACTGGACAGCTACATGTAAAAGAATGAAATTAGAACACTCATACACAAAAGTACACATACACAAAATAAACTCAAAATGGATTAAACACCATTTGTGATGTTTAACAAAACATCACATACACCATACACAAAAATGAACTCAAAATGGATTAAAGAACTAAATGTAAGGCCAGACACTATAAAACTCTTAGAGGAAAACATTCACAGAACACTCCATGACATAAATCACAGCAAGATCCTTTTTGACCCACCTCTTAGAGAAAGGGAAATAAAAACAAATATAAACAAATGGGACCTAATGAAACTTAAATGCTTTTGCATTGCAAAGGAAACCATAAGCAAGACGAAAAGACAACCCTCAGAATGGGAGAAAATATTTGCAAACGAAGCAACTGACAAAGGATTAATCTCCAAAATATATAAGCAGCTCATGCAGCTCAATATAAAAAAATACAAACAACCCAATCCAAAAATGGGCAGAAGGCCTAAACAGACATTTCTCCAAAGGATATACAGATTGCCAACAAACATATGAAAGGATGCTCAACGTCACTAATCGTTAGAGAAATTCAAATCAAAACCACAATGAGGTATCACCTCACACCTGTCAGAATGGCCATCCTCAAAAAATCTGCAAACAATAAATGCTGGAGAGGGTGTGGACAAAAGGGAACCCTCTTGCACTGTTGGTGGGAATGTAAATTGATACAGCCACTATGGAGAACAGTATGGAGGTTCCTCAAAAAGCTAAAAATTGAACTTCCATAAGACCCTGCAATCCCACTACTGGGCATATGCCCTGAGAGAACCATAATTCAAAAAGAGTCATGTACCACAATGTTCATTGCAGCTCTATTTACAATAGCCAGGACATGGAAGCAACCTAAGTGTCCATCAACAGATGAATGGATAAAGAAGATGTGGCACATATATACAATGCAATATTACTCAGCCATAAAAAGAAATGATACTGAGTTATTTGTATTCAAGTGGATGGACCTAGAGACTGTCACAGAGTCAAGTAAGTCAGAAAGAGAAAAACAAATACCGTATGCTAACACATATCTATGGAATTAAAAAAAATTGGTTCTGATGAATCTAGGGGCAGGACAGGAATAAAGACGCAGACGTAGGCAATGGACTTGAGGACACGGGGAGGGGGAAGGGTAAGCTGGGACGAACTGAGAGAGTGGCATGGACATAAATACACTACCAAATGTAAAATAGATAGCTAGTGGGAAGCAGCTGCATAGCACAGGGAGATCAGCTCGGTGCTTTGGGACCACCTAGAGGGGTGGGATAGGGAGGGTGGGAGGGAGAAGCAAGAGGGAGGATATATGGGGATATATGTATATGTATAGCTGATTCACTTTGTTATAAAGCAGAAACTAACACACCATTGTAAAGCAATTATACTCCAATAAAGATGTTAAAAAAAAGCAAATAGCTGACAGAATTGACCAACTTAACAGCAGACCTAATGACAGGTTTGATTATTTCATCATCCAACTTCTATAATTACTAGGTGTATGTACACATTTCAAACTGGAAAGTAAGTTATACATGTGCTTGTCTTAATTAGAGGCAGGACTTTAACCCCCTGGAACACACTTGGTATACGGCTGAAGTTGCCAGAAGTCTGCGCATACAGCTTAGTGTTGTACATCACCTAAGACTAGTTCTCCACTGATAAATCTCTTTGTCAGTTCCATTTTAAATGAATCTTTATTAGAAGTGATAGGAAATGTAAAAAGCTATGAACAGTACTTAATCCATTCATGCCTGAGGGTTCTCTAAAAACCCATCCCCATCTACACAGAGTGAGTTTTTCTTTCTATAGCAAGCTAAATAAACTAGACTAAAAGGTGGATTCCTTTTGGACATAGAAAGTTAGAACAAGGAAATTAATTCCTAAAACAAAGGGCAGTCATTGGGAGTCAGACTGCGTTCTTTTTTCAGAGAACAAAATAAGGCAATCAAATAGCCTTCCTAGGCAAGAACATTCAGATAATTTGAATTTGCTGATAAACTGACCTAAACATCCAAAATTCTAACGTGAATCTCTCAAATTTATACCTTCTTCCCTCTGAAAATTTTTAGAATTCAAGAGGAATATAAATGTTTATTTAAAAAATAAACTTTAGGGGCTTCCCTGGTGGCGCTGTGGTTGAGAATCTGCCTGCCAATGCAGGGGACACGGGTTCGAGCCCTGGTCTGGGAAGATCCCACATGCCGCGGAGCAGCTGGGCCCATGAGCCACAACTACTGAGCCTGCGCGTCTGGAGCCTGTGCTCCGCAACAAGAGAGGCCGTGATAGTGAGAGGCCCGCGCACCGCGATGAAAAGTGGCCCCCGCTTGCCGCAACTAAGGAAAGCTCTCGCACAGAAACGAAGACCCAACACAGACATAAATAAATAAATAAATAAATAAATAAAATAAAAATAAAGGAATTCCTTTAGAAAATAATAAAATAAAAAATAAACTTTAAAAATTTTAAAATAAAAGCAGATAGTCTATTTCTCAGCATAGAAAGGGCTGTTGGAAAAATAATTACATTTTTAAATAGCACTGATAACTTACTCAAAGGCCATAGCTCAAGAAAATTTTAACAAAGGAAGAGAGAAATTAACTTCATACTAAAATGCTTACCTCTTTATCTACAGACAGAAAAGGGAGCGGAAAAAAAATCACACCCTAGATACATTAGGACCCTGAACAGCTGCAGGGCTGATCTCGTTTAAGGGGAAAAAAAAAATCATAAAAAACCAATATTAAATATCTTGACAGTAGGGACTAGGGAAGGAAGCATCCTAATAACAGTGAAGAAAGAGACAACTAAAAAAAAAACAAATTTGGTTTATACCTTTACCTGTGATTCCTAAATGAATAAGTACTTACTTATACGGATGTAGAACTACTTTCCTCTCTTCCCTTTTTTCTGTCTGCCTTTTTAAAAATCACATGCACTCTAATTTTAAAATTAGTAACTTAAATTTATTTCTGCCTCTATTTGTAACAGATGCCAGCTATCAGCTAAAAGGGAGATAACTATGTGGTAAAAAAAAAATATTTTTTCTTTGACTTATTTCTTCAAAATGTGGTTATGATAAATATATAAAGGGAAATATGAAAAGGAAATAGAATATTACAAAAGATCATTTCAAAGATATAGGATCCAAAAGAACAAATGACTTAAAATTAGCTAGTATTACATTGGTAGATGACTAATTAATAAAATAATGAAATAGCCTATCATTACCCAGATATTTTTCCAAAAGTAAAAGATAATCTAAAGATAGATTTAAATGAAAAGAAGAAAGAACAACAAAATCATGGGAAATCTATAATTCCTAATTAGGTTCCCTGTATAACTTGTTACCAAGGGTTTTGTAGTATGTGGCTATAACTAATTATTCCTCAAGATTAAACTAAATTTAAATGAGAAAGGGAGCAATGCAGGGGAAGAAAATCTCCAACTTCATTCTAAGAATGATAAAAAATAGAAGAGGTGAGAATGAAAAGAAGTCTTTATTTGGTAAAATGACAAACATCTGATTTGTTCCAAACATTCTACCTCTTACCTTGCATAATCTAAATAGACTAAAGTGGTTGAATGTACATAGGCATCTCATTATGTAAGCTGTAATGACTTAATTTTTAAATCATCAGCATCTAATACTCTCTACCAAAGGAAAGCTTGTTATAGAGGCCTTCTTATTCTAATGTGATATTTTCCTCAGAACCACTTAAATATTCACTTTGAGTCAATATACTGACATAAACTTAGAAAATTAGTGCCCTGAATTCTGCTGCTAGGCATGTAGTTAATAACATAAATCTGTTTTGCAGAAGAAAAGTAAAGGCTCTGCATTTAAATGATAACTAGTTTCAGACTAAAACAAGAGAATAAAACAAGAAGCAAAATGTATCACGTGCATAATCATTTCTATTTCACTTTGGGTAAACATAAAACTTTTTTATTAGCACTACAAAGATATTTAATAAAAAAGTAAGAACTCAGTGGTATAGCTGTCTGGAAGACAACTACTGAGACTAAGTTTAATAAATAAATGTATTACTTTTGGTACATTTGTCCTATTAACAGGACCAAAATATAGCAAGAAGGATAATTTCTATTAAGAAGTAATGATTCTTTCCATAAAAAATAGTCACATATTCATGAAGATTAAAAGTTCTTAAATAGAGTCCATCTTCTGAATGTCTGTGAGTCTTAATTGGTACAAAAAGTTCAGATTTTCACTTAACCAATAAATAAGATACTCCAAAAACTATCTGTGAATAGAATTTCTACAATTAAGATATGGAAAATATTCATCTTAATTGTTCTGTCTTATGTTCAACAATTCCATGCTAGTTTCCACAGGACTTCACAAATACAGAAAGCATGTGAAAATAATCTCACAAATCATACTTAATTTCATTCTTATATGGTAGAGATAATAAAGCATATTATCCTGGTTTTATGGATGAGGAAATTGACTTAAAGGCGGGAACTGACTTATTTGAGTCTTCAAAGAAAACAGAAAAATCACCACCACAAGTATCTGGAGGGTCCTATTAGCCCATATGGAGGCTTTGAACTAAAATACATTTAAATAGAATATAATCTGTATAAGGGCAGGGACTTTGTTTTGTCCCATTATTGTATCCCCAGCACCAGGGGTATACAATGCCAGGATCACAGTAGGTTCTTAATATTTGCTGACTATGGAAATGAGTAATAGAAGGCTTGAATTCTAACTAAAACAATTCTGAACACTTTCACTCATGGGAGACTACTGTTTCTTACATCAGGTTTTTAAATAGCACACATTATTGAGAGATATATAAACTTTGAGCTCCCTCCTAAACTAATCATCCTGTTTTAGAGCCTTCATAATGACTTAGCTGAGCACAGAAATATCAGATGAATTAACTGAAGTCTGCAAACATCAGATGACTCAGCCAGCACTATGCTAGAGCACAAGATTTTACCTTAGAACAAAGACTCAGGTTTAGAACCGAGAGGTGCTGTGTGTATGTGGAGCGGGGCATGGGTGGGTGTGTGGGTGTGGGTGCGTGTTTTCAAGATGGAGAGAGGAGGAGAGGAAAATGGTATCAAGAATGTGTCTGCATCAGGAGAGAGAGAGAGAACTGAATAGGTGATATAACACCCAAGCGGCTTAAAAGGTATTCTTTAGTAGAGGACTTTAATATAAAAAGGACTATTTACTGATCCAGTCAGATCACCTATCTTTGTTCTAATTATTAATAAAGTCTACAACCTTGACTCTGATTAACTTTCTATTTTAACTAAATGTTGTAATATTTAACTATATTATATTATGAATTGGTAATCCTTACAAACATAAGGTATGACATAAATGAACAGTCAAACTGTGTATGTTAATGCAAATTGGGAGAAGAAACCCCTAAGACTGTGATGTTCTGTACACATTGCAAAGAAAATGATTAATGAAGGAGAAAGTATTTAAGCATATCAAATGCTGCTGAAAGGTCCTGTAAAATAAGAACAGTTCAATATTTACCGGATTTTTTAACAGAGCAGTTACGGCAGCTATGACAAAAAAAGGTTTGGTGGAGTGCTAATGTGGGCAGAAGCACAATCTTCATGCAGGAATCTGAAAAAGAGTGCTTTTTTTAATCACAGATATGTAATGTGTAAAATAAATTTATAGAGGTTCTTTTAAGGTAAGAAGATGATTCTGTACATATGTTTCAGTTCATGTTCTGGCCCATTAATGTTTCTTAACATTTCACAAAGATATCTATTTTGATATGGTTTTTCAAAATATGTTAGATCTTCACAATTCAAATAAAATTATAACTCTACCCAGGCCTACAGTTCCATAGGAATTGTTCCTGATATGTCAAAGCTTGCTTGACACCAGAATCCTACATGTGAAACTATATCTAATGATCATCAGCTTCTCCAATGGCTTCAAACTGAGATTTGTCTACGTTAATTGACTTAGAGATATAAACTACATGTGCCATAAATGAATGTCTGACTTGCACAAAATTATGATAGGTTATACTAATTTTGTGTGGCATGTTTGTATTTAATGATTCTTAAACACAGAATGTAAGTGTATATATAGTGGGAAAATTGTGAAAGCACAGGTACTATTCTTTCAAATAACTCTGTGGCACTGATTTCCAATTATTAAAAAATTACTTTAGAATATCAAATTAGTAGTAGTTAGAGGGAAGTGTCTCATGGCTAAGTTGGGAATTTTCCCCTACACCTCATTTGTAATCTCACAAATTATTGATTACCTAGAGTACAGTTTAAATATATTCTTTCTGTAAGACTGTTTAAAAGAACTGCATGGTTTTAAATAGGATCTGACATAATCATCACTGTGCAATAAGCCAGACAGTGTAATAAACTTACCCTGTTATTTCAAACAACCTTTAGAAAAAGTTTCATTAATCTTTTCTTAGGGGAAAAAAAGCAAAATAATATTTGAAGCTAACTAAATAAAAATGCTTAACAACCATTCACCTTGCAAACTTCAAGAAAAAGAACTATCCCTGGATATTACATATTATATTCCACAGAATAATAACCTAAAATTGCTGTTAGCATAGTAATAAAAAACCTTATGATGCATTGCATGGAGTTTTAAGGTCATGTTGGGAACATAAATCTTTCAGCTCTAAAATATATTATATGGGACCAGTGAACTTAGGTACTTTTGTACTTAGGTGCTTCGTAACAGGCAAAAATAATTACATGGATATTAAATATCCTGTATACTTCTGATTAACCCAATATTCTTAAGAGACAGAAGAACAGAAAGGTGTTAACAATAAATATTATGAAATATTTTCATATGAATATACTATCAAAATACATTGAAAATATGTTTCTCTGTGTGTGTTAGTTATATTACGTTTTTCTATGAAAGTTTACAATTCATAAATCCAATAAGCAAAACACTGCACATTTCCTAAGTAGCTAAAAATTAAAAGGACATGGAATTAAGTGATACATATACTTAAAGAGATATGGTTCCCAAAGTTAAGACGCCTACATTCAAAGTCAGTATCATCTTTTACATATACTGAAAGGATCTAACATATACTAAAAATAGTTAATATTTAGAGCATTGATTTAAGTAAAATGCAACAGTTTATAAGTTAATAGAAAAAAAAATCAATGATATACACGTCTGAGAAATTAGAAATATAGTGAAGTAGAATATAGAAAAAATTCCAGGGGAAAAAGTCATAAGAGAAGAAAAAATTGTAAACAAGCATATAAATAGGAGGTATAAAATACGTCATGATAGAAGGTAAAATACACATGTCAGTTTTCAAACAATAATTGTTAAATATCCACTTTTAAAAGATAAAGACTCCAAGATTTTATAATAAACAAAATGCAACTGCAACCCACATACCAGCTGTGGATCCACTCTCCTCATTCCAACTTTTCTGCAAACACATCAAATTCATCTCTTTACTATTCAGAGTGTTCACTCTATCTCCTGTTTCCAATCTTAAATACAAAAATCCATCAAAGTGCTTGGCAAAACAAAGGATATTCCAATGATTAAAACACATACACCCACACACAAAGGAACAACTGCTACACAAATGCATGTTGCCAATAAGGGTAACAACTAAAACAAAATAATCCAAAAAAGTTAAGAGTAAAAGGACTTCCTAGAAAAAAATATTAGCATCTGATGGGTACCAGTCATGAAAAACTTGGGAATATATTTGAGAATTCTAAGAAGGTATTTAAGCCACTGATAAAGTAATTCCACTTCTAGAATTTATCATAAGTTTTAAATAATAATTGTGAAATAGTGAAATGATAGAATGCCATCCAGTTATTAAAATTCATTTTGAAAAGAACATTTAATGGTTTAGAAAATATATACATATTAAGTGGAAAAACTGAACTATATAAAACAATAAGTTAACTATATTTCCCATTTTGAAAAATATATGCATACATTATATATTATATAACAATTTTACATATATAATATTATATAACCCATGTGGTTAACAGTATTATATAATAATAATAATAATATTCACAGAAAAAGTATAGACACACACACATAGAGCTGAGGAAAGAACTCTTAAAAAACTGAAATAACAGTGGTTATTTCTCAAAGAAAGGATTATCAGTGAATTTTACTTTCTTCTTCATGATTTGTAAGTTTTATAATTATCCATAATTTTATGTTTATACAAGTAATGGAATATATACTCCATGTGTAAGCATAAAGTTATTATTAAAAATACAGTTTCCAAGCACAAAAAAACTAAAGTCTTTCCTAACTAATTCTAGGAAATTTATATACTTCTGATAATAAAAATATAACAATCTTATTTACTACAAAAAAAATCAACAAATTGGTCCCTTATAAAAAAGTAACAGCAACAGCAACAACAACAGCAACATGGCTCAAACTAACTTGGGAGCAGAAATGTGGACTTAAACAAATTCAGCCAAACTTTGAAGAAACTGTTAAATCTTATCTGAGCTATTATTAAGTTACTGTCTCTCAGCTTCAGAGGTATCTCTCTGCTTTGCAGTGCTAGGACTGGGCCCTGCGAACCACGTTTTGGCTTTGCCAGTTGGTTCCCTGTAAGGGTCTCAAAAGAAATTCTGAATAACTGGAAGCACATCTGATGCTCCTGGATGGTAATACTGTAATCCATAATACTGATGGGATGCTTTAATACAGTAAATGTGTCCATTTTCCCCACATTCATCAATAATGTAAATTCAATTCTACTATATATACCAGCCCTATATTTTTAGGAAACTTAGTAAACTTATTCTAAAAAGTATAGGAAAGGATAACATTTCAAGAATATCTAAGTCATTTAAAAAAAAAACCTACAATTATGACTTGTCCTATTGATATTACAATACACTATAATTCACAGTAATAAAATCTTATATACTAGCACAAAAGAGGCAAACGGATCATGAAACAGAATACAGTATTTAAAGATAGACCATGTTTATGTGGGAAGTAAACATCAAGTAATGAGTATATACAAAATCAAAGTGCAACAGATGGGCTATTCAATAGAAAAACTGGATCACTATATAAAGAACAAAACTGTATTTCTATGTAATCCCTTATAAGAAGGTTGATCCCCAAAGGCAACTGATCTAAACATGAAAGGTTAAACTATAAAGTTAATATACAGTGTAAATAAATCTTTGTGATCTAGGGTTAGGGAAAGACTTCTTAAACAATAACCTGAAGTACAAAATATAAAGTGAAAAACGGATGAATTTGATTACATAAAAAACAAGAATTCCTATTCAGTAAAGGAGACCACGAACAAAATTGATAGATGACAGATTTGGATATGGTTTTTGCAGTGTTAAGAGCTATGAAGGAAAAATATGTAGACTACATAAAGAATTCTTACAAATAAATAATTAAAAAAAATAAAACCAGTAACCTGAATTTTAAAATACCTAAGGATATAGGATAATACCAACAGGTATACGAAAAGATTCAGAAACTCGTTAAAACTTAAAGAAACTGAAATAGCACTGGAATAAAATTTTAGACTCATTAAGATTGACAAAAATGAAAAAGCTCTATCTTTTCAAGTACTGTCAAGATAGACATAAGTAAGAAGCTTTATAAATTGTTGATGAGAGAGTAGACTCTTACAGCTATTATAGAGGGCAATTTTCTGGCAGTTAAATTGAGTATGCATACACATTATGACATGTATATTTATACACACACTCACAAATACATAAACTCTAGAGAAATATTCAGCAGGCCTATAACTGGAAAAGTATAAGTATGTTCATCATAGCACGATTTATAGTAACTTGAAGTTGGAGGTAATCACTACAGATAAGTAAACTATAGTGGAACCAAACAGCAAAAAACTACATTCACAGCAATTAGTACTAAAAGAGTAAATGAACACCCAGCAACAAATACAGATTTTAAAACATAGGGCTGGGCTTCCCTGGTGGCGCAGTGGTTGAGAATCTGCCTGCCAATGCAGGGGACATGGGTTCGAGCCCTGGGCTGGGAAGACTCCACATGCCACGGAGCAACTAAGCCCGTGAGCCACAATTACTGAGCCTGCGCGTCTGGAGCCTGTGCTCCGCAACGGGAGAGGCCGCGACAGTGAAAGGCCCGCGCACCGCGATGAAGAGTGGCCCCTGCTTGCCACAACTAGAGAAAGCCCTCGCACAGAAACGAAGACCCAACACAGCCATAAATAAATAAATTTAAAAAAAAAAAAACATAGGGCTGATAAAAAAAATAGTGAGGATCAAAATGAGATCTATAGTTTATGAAAACCAAAGTAACATATTCACAAGACAATTTACATTGTCTAAAACCATATACAAATTAAAGGTTTTCTCCTCAAATACAACAGAATCATTGTCTATGGTAAAAGAAGAGGAATATGTATAGGAAATAGGATTAAATAAATAAAGCAAAAGAGGACTTGCATAGACTAAGGATGATAATGTAGCATTGAACTAATGAGTAGCCAGCAATAAGAGGCAGCCATGATTGGTCATTCCAGCCTCTAGAGGCACCTCTCTTCCAGAGATTGAAAAGACTAAATAGGTCTCACTTCTTACACAGGAATAAACCACCCTACCGATTTGGAGATCTGGGAGAGCGCCATAGGAGAGAGCCACATGAAAAGTCTAATTCCTCCTAATCTTTGCAAATTTGGAAACAGGGTTGTGATATCTTGGGGATATAATGATATTATTTTGCCCAAAGCTAGAGGTTTGTATATACTGATTGCCAGATGTTGTTTTTCACTTTACATAGACATATGTAAGAGAGATCACAGTTTAAACCATAGTATTTTTTCCACTACTTGGCACTACTTTGGCACATTTCTTCACTTTTGTTTAACAAGGGAGACAACAGAAAGAACTCTACTGCATGACACATGATGAGTTTTCTGGAAATAAACTGTCTCCACTGTGGACACAGAAATACCCAAGCATGTCTGGCAGTCTGCTGCACAATACAGAAGTCTTTCCACTGGATTTGCTGCAATAAGCTGTGAATACTGGTGGAGAATACCTCCAAAAGAAAGAAGACAACCTACAGTTGCCCCAGTAACAAGGTCCTCAACATTGGAAAGTTGGAGAGTTTTTGAGTATAAATCCCAGAAATATTAAAAGTGGCCAAGGGTTTGCAAGGGATTAAAGTTTGTGTGAGTGGGTGAGTTAGCCTAATTTGAATTTGCTTGTTGGTGTTCTATGTGGAGATGACAAATTAATGCAACTATTACTAGATTAGTGATTAAGGTATAAAAACATCTTATTATTTTTTACTCTTCTGTTTCTGAATGGGTTTCAAATTATTCCAAAAAGTGCTCCTCAGTATTTCCTCCTTTATCATTTGTGTTTTTCATACACATCTAATTTCTGTTCCTTGTCTTTGGCAAACTGCTACTGGAAATAACAAATTATAAAATGGGATTCAAAGGGCACATGCAGGTGACTGAACAAGTATAGTAGACTAGGAAATGTAGGCATGGACCACATTGCTTCTCTCTACATACAGCTGCTTCTGCCAGAATAAAGCTAATTTGCTTTTAACTAAAATGAGGTATTTAAACTTAAAGATGAAGGGGATATTTTCTGCGACTCTTCACAATGGAATACAGAAAATTAATCTTAGGAATATTTGCCTGCATTCTTACTAAATTCCCAATTATTTTGAGAATGGATTCTCTTTTGATATGAAATACTGCTGAAGTACACTCAGAATGCTATCCTATCTAGTGAACCTTTCTAAAAGTGGATTTAGTATTAGAACTGGGAGCAGGTACCGATCAGAGCTAGAAACAGAAGGAAGATCATGTTATATTCTCCCTTCCGCTGTACTACCCAATTCATTCTCTGTTCCCCAGTTTACACTATATGTCACTTCAGTGTAACTTTCTTGCCTGAGAGATAATCAAATTTAAATTCTTCCTTGAATGGCATTTAATGTGCTCCATGGTCTGACATTAATTCACTTCAATTTCACATCTTCCTTGTAGCAGATGCTGTCAGTACTCTGCCCATTTCCTCTGACCTTTCAGGATGCTCTAACAACTCTGTGCATGAGGGCTGTCATTTTATTCCTCAAAACTGCAGAAGTCTCTGTGTACACACGGGTCGGAAGTGCTAAGGAATTAACATCCCTAGGGGAAAAGCCCTCTAAAAATAACTTATGGAATATAGTGTATGAGACATGTTTTATACCATTTCCCTGAACGTCCCAGTGGGATTAAGCTCCAGTTATCCATGGTATTAACTAGCTTAATAAAGCACCCTTTACTGCTGCCATTCTTTTTCTGTATCACTTTTCTTCCGTGACCCATGCTTCCTGCATCTACCTGATAAACTATCTGCACTCAGATTCTTACCTCAGCATCAGATCACAGGGGAACTGCAACTAAGCCAGTTGGTACAAAAAAAAAATTCTAGGAAGCAAGTAGCCCAGTAACTGGATGACTCACTAGCCAAATGGCAACAAGAATTCCAGTGCTGGTAATAAGTGAATAGTGATACCCCCTGGCATTCTGAAGTATCTCAATTACTAACATTCTTACCTGTGGTGAACTGGGATTTCATGAAGTAGAAGGTTTGCATTGGTTTATGTAGTATCTCCAGAATTTGAGAAAGATACACTGCAGTAGCGAAGGTAATTATAAAGGACAATGGTTACTGTTAAATGCCATCAGTGAATTGAAGGAAGCAAAATGACAAACTCAACTCAGCCAACACCCAACTCCAACAGCTAACATGGTATGAAATCAAAGGCTTTTTAAAAATAATAATAGTATTTATAGAGATACTAGTCTCCTGCAGCCGAAAGGTGTTAGGGATTCAAACCAAGCTCAGGACTGGACTGTGCTAGGTAGGAACCAAACTGCTGAGAAGGATGAATTTACAGCCTTGTTATATCTCTTACATAAAGTCAGGCATGCATAAATAGGGAAACCTCTAAGACCTAGAAGAGACATGGATGAATATTTTTGAGAACTTGAATTCCCAGACTTCCCTAACGTCTTTGGGCCTGTAGAAATAGCTCATTCACCCTCCAAAGGGAGACAACAGCCTCCCTTTGCCTGGGGGACATGCAGTGGCCTCACCTCAAGTAGATATCTGGCAAGACAAAGTCTACCCTCTTCAAAATCTCCCTCTCCACCTCCTTCAAGCTTCTAGGTTACAATTATTGTAAATTCTCAGTGTAACCCAATAGTGAAAACACTCTCCTTTCATTAGAAGGAAAGTGATTATTGATCAATAAAGGGTAGAGTTAAGGGTCTGCTTATGAAACTGTTTCCCTAGTTTCAATAAGAATGATGGGATTTTTGAATAGCTGAGGCCAGATGGTGACACTTAAATGTAACAGTGAAGGTGGATGTAATTGTTCTAATGCAAAAATGGGTAGCCAAGCTTGAAGGGCAACCAAGAGGCACTGACATACCAGGATCTGTGGCACTGACTAATAGATAACAATGATCCCAGAAATGAGAGAGATTAGAAACCAGTGAGGGTACTGCTGAACTCACAAAACCAAAGATTTTGTGATGGTTCAAGACCAGGAGCCATCAAAGCTTGTGTCAGGGCTGGCAATGAAGCCGTTATCCCAGACCACTATCTGCACTACAATAGTTCTCATATCCCCAGACCATCAACTTAAGAGCAAGCCAACTCCCTTCTAGGAAGGTACCCAAAATGCCAGAGGAGGTCACAAGCTCTGGGGAATTAACACACACTCCAAAGCAGTCCTTAACCAAAGGACTCTAGAGAACTGGTTTACAAACACAACAGCTCACTTGCCTCCAGGGGCAGGTAACTCCAAGGCACCTACCAAAGACATTTCTTTCACTTGAACCATTTTCTCAGGATTTATGCTTAGGTTTTGGGTTTCTGCAAACCATGCTATAGACAAAATGAAATACTTATTTTAACTCTTTTGCTCCTTTCTCTTTTCCACCTATGCTTATCATTCCCTTCCCTAGTACTTCTCTACCCATCCAAATTCTATTCACAATTCAGGAAACTCTCAAATGCTACATATTAAATAAAGCTTCCCTAATTTCCCCAAGTACAGTTTTCCCCCATTTCATAAGCAATGTATTTATTACTGAAAAAAATTAATATTCAGGACAACTGGATACACCTGTATGCAAAAGAATAAAGTTGGATCACTTCCTTATTCTGCATGCAAAAATTAATGCAAAATCGCTCATAGATTTAAATGTAAGAGCTAAAGCTATATAAATCTTAAAAGAAAACAGGAGTAAATCTTTGTGACTTTGGATTAGTCAATGATTTCTTACATATGAAACAGAAAGAACAAGCTACAAAAGAAAACAATAGATTACCTGGACTTCAAAATTTAAAAAAAACTTCTGTGGCGCAAATGATATCGTAAAGAAAGTAACAACCCACAGAATGGGAGGAACTATGTGTAAATCGTATACCTAATAAAGGACTTGTATCTAGTGTAAAGAACTCTTAAAACTAGACAACAAAAAGACAACCCAATTAAAAACTGGGCAAAGGATCAGAATAGAAATTTTTCCAAAGAAAATAGGCAAATGGCTAATAAGCACATGAAAAGCTCTCAGATCATTAACCATTAGGGAAACACAAATAAAAAACAAAATGTGAATCAGCTTCACACCCACTAGATATATTATATGGCTATAAACAAAATGACAGGCAATAATCAATGTTGGTGAAAATATGGAGAAACTGGAACCTTTATACAATGCTGGTGCAAATGTAAAGTGGCACGGAATAATTTGGCACTTTTTCAAAATGTTAAACATAGAGCTACCATGTGATCTAGCAATTCTGTTCCTAGGTGTATACTCAAGAGAAATGAAAACATACTGCCATACAAAAACTTATAAATGAATGTTCATAGCAGTACTATTATACTAACCAAAAGTGAAAATAAACTAAATATCCACCAACAGATGAAGGGATAAAATGCAGTATATCCATATAATTTAATAATATTTGACAATCAAAAAGAACAAATAAATGCTAAATGAAAAACAAAAGAAATCCATGCTAAAACATGGATGAATCTTTACAACATTATGCTAAGTGAAAGAAGCTTGTCAAAAACCATTACATATAATGTATTATTCCATTTACATGAAATGTCCAGAATAGGCAAATCTATAGGGGTAAAAAGTAGATTAATGCTTGCCTAGTGCTGGAGGTTGGGGTATGTTGAGGTGGGAGGGGTCTGGGGAGGGGATGCTAATGAGTACAGGGTTTCCCTTTGGAATGATGGTTGCACAACTCTGAATATACTAAAGTCATTGAATTGTACACTTTAAATGAGTGAATTATATCTTTATTAATTATATAATATTTATTCATAAATATATTAAATAATAATATCCATCCCTTTCTCTGTTGTACATCATGGCTGTATTATTTAAGACAGTCCATCTGCAAGTTGGATAATCTTAAGTAAAAAGATAGAATTTACTGGTTTCTATAGTACCTCAGAAAAGGAAGACATAGAGCTAGTCACAGGGAAAAAGGGATTCCAAAACTCAAATGCTGTTAGAAATTTCAGTCCTATGCTCTAGTGTTTATTTATTGGCTTTTGTCTGCCTTACAGTATATGGAGTTTGTTCATATAAAGGTAAACATGGTGACAAGCAGTTCAGGGCTTAAATATTGTACTTACAACTTTTTCTTCTTAAATTTACACTTTGGAGTTATGTAGGCTTGTCTTCAAATCCCAAATCCATAATTTACAAGTTATGTGATCTGGGAGATTTATTTTTATCTTCAATTCCTAATCAATGAAATAAAATTAAAAGTATCTTTCTTATCATAGGTTATTTCAATCATTTTATGAGATAACACAAGTACAATGGATAGCATAATATCTAATATGGAGTATATATTGAAAATATTGGTTTGTAATCTACAGGAAAGTCATCTAGGTTAATGAAGGGAGGTAAGCCCCTAACTTAATGGTTAGGAACTATATGTCAATCAGATATTCCTTTTCAGAAACTTGAACTAAGAAACATGGGATGTAGGTAGGGTGTGGGTGGGAGGACCAGTTATCATTTGGAACTAAATCTGAAAGTTTTATATAGAGTGATCATAAAGACCATAAGATGCTGAAGTTGAGCTTATGAAGGAATTAGATATTGACAGTAACTAAAACCACAAGTTATTCCCACTATTTTGTTAAGTCTACATTCTTTCACTAGGTGATCTCAATCAGTGTGATGATTTTAAATATCATCCTTGTATCAGTAATTTCCAAATTTGTATCTAGAGCTCTGACCTCTTCACTGAACTCCAAACTCATATATACAACAGCCTTTTTGACATATTTACTTAGCTGTCTAACAGGCATCACAAAACATGGTTGCAATAGAACACTTGATTCTCCCCCTCCACCCATCTGCTCATCTGCCAGCCTTACCCATCTTAGTAAATGCAACCACAATCTACCAGGCGGTCAAGGCAATACTCCAGGAGTGATCCTTCAATAATTTTCCCCTCATATCTGACACATAATTCAACAGCTAGTCATATTAGCTTTACTTCGCAAACATATCCAACACACACTAATTTTTCTCCACCTGTGTTGCCAACAACTTAGTTCAAACAATCAGCTATTACTAGTTCTATTGCAACTGCCATCCAACTAGTCCCTGCTTTTAGTCCTGCCCCTTCATGATCCATTTAGTGATCACAGTGGAGCAAAGGTGACCCTTTAAAAATAAAAGTAAGACGATCACTGGGGGAGACTCACCAATATGACTATGAAGCCTGAATTTTAGCAACAGAAATAACAAATGAGTACTTCATGTTAATGTCCCATTATAAACCATCTCTCCCTCCAACAAATATATACAGTAAGAATGCCAGGCAAAAAGCCAGTACACAAAAATCTTAATCATTCAAAGAAATATCATTACCAATATTGAAGTACTGCTCAATATTATTAACAGTATCTACTGAATGAGTATAACCATTGTGTTAAGACTTTACACACAAACCACCTTTAGTACTCATAAAAATCCTATGACGTAGGTAATATTATCTACATTTTACATATAATGATGACTAAGTCTTATGGAAGTTGGGTCACTTTCAAAGTGATCCACTTCCCAAGTCAGAGAACTAATAAAACAGCAGAACTGAAAATCAAAATCTTAAAAGGAAACACAATAGTGCATAATGAAGAAAGAGCCCAATATTCAATGAGTAGTTGAGTCACGCTGGAAAACAACAGAATACAGATCTATAAACTCCCACTGCTGAGATTTCAGACTCTCTTGAACTAGTTGCTATAAGGCATGGCTTTGCTACATTTTCTCTACTTCTTGTGATCTAATAGCTCAGTTCTGGGGGGAGATCCCATGCATGTACATCATTACAGATCTCTTTAAGTTAAAGAAAAATTAACAGAACTAAATTATTACTTTTTCCAGCCACCTTATTTTACTCAACTAATGAGAATTCTAATATAACTTGGTTATTTACTCCCAAGGATTCCATTATTTTCACAACTCCATTCAGTGCTATATTGACAGGAATTATAAGTGATTGAAATTTAATAACTTCTATTATTCTTTGCAGTTACAAGGTTCTCAAGTCTCTAATATATTCCCAATTACAGATTCTTTACATTGTGAAATAGAAATGTTTCATTAAAAGTAAGTAAAGCATGCTTCTGCATATATGAGAAGATTTCCAGATATTTAGAGGCCCCATTTTATAACTTTATTTGGTTCAAATTTTCAAAATTAAATTGAGAACCTCTGTGTGCAATATGGTAATGTCCTTAGTCATCCAACATTGTCGTTACCTTTTCTCCTTTTTATATTCTTCACATACTCTGCAACTTCATAGATTTCTCTTCTTTTTGGGTGCTGTGTTTTGACTCACCAATGCTACTGTTACCCAAATTCCTTTCAATGATTTCTTGTTATTTTCCAAATCACTCTGAACATTATTCCTGCTGTGTTCGATATACTTAAGCTAAGTCCGTAAGTATTTTACTTCATTCAATTTTTATTTTTCTCATCACTGTGATTTCAAATTTTCTATAGCTTCTAGTTTCTCTCCTGTACTGGGTTTGTTGTATTATCTGGACAACCCCCGCACCCCCCTCCCGCCGCTTTTTATTAAATTTCATTTTAATGCCTTAATTTTCCTGACAAATTAATTCATTCAGGTCTTTGTAAAATGTGTCTTCTAGCTTCCAGGAACCCCTCTTTGTGGAATTCTAAGCTGTTTACTTCACATAGCTTCTTTTCATTCCATAGTCGTGGCATTCAACTAGAAGGAAAGAAAATACCAACAGAGTCCATTTGGAATGAAAATACCAAACTTGATAGTTGCTTTCCAGCTTTGGGCTAAGTATTTGTATCCATTTGAATTATGCTGGGTTAGGAACAATCTAGTCAGTTAATGGGTCATAGCTATCTGGATATGCTTAAACTTTCTGATTCACTCATCAGGATTAGTTACTATCGCCTATGTAACTCTTATTATCAGTTTCTCAATAACCTTCCTGGACAGTGGAGAATGCAAAGGGAGAATTTTTTTCTAATTCCCAATCTCTAAGCCACTTCTCTATATGAATGGGTTAGGAAGACACTTGTAAAGAGATTCACATGTACTGAACAATGTTCTAAAATTTTTCATGTTATTTTTACAAAATGGAATATTTTGCCATTTAGCAACCTTTTGACACTGACCTGTTGAAACACTTGCCCAGGAATGCAGAGGGTATATTTCCTACTGAATTTCCTACTGAATATTGATTCACGTAACATGAAAAAGGCAATTGTTCTAAGCAGTTTTATCCCTCAGAGCTACCAGCAAATGATTCTTCGGCTGATTTCTTCAAAGCATTTTTTTATATCACACAAACCACAGTTTGTATTTGCTCTTACTTGTAATACTTTTCAAGTGACTCATTTTTTAATTAAAATGCATTCATCTAAAAAGTTATTAGCATAATGTGTGAGTAGGTGGGAAATAATAGATTCACTGACATGGATAATAAAATGAGTGTTTTTCACTACATATCTTTTTAAATCACTGAATTGTGTCTGTGAAGGTTAAAATAAAGATCATTTAATAAAAAGCACCAAGGTTGACCCCTATTTAAAAAATTTCTGCCTGCTTCTGTAGATGCACTGTCATAATATTTTTTTAGATCATATACTCCTTTTTGCCATTAATCTTGAAATTTACCAAAAATGAGCTCAAAAAAGACTGGGAGTACTGATGCAAGTATTTAACATAACCAATTCTAACTTTCACAAAGTTAGTGGAAGTTCTTCATATACCTAAACTGTTTTCCTGCTGCCTCCTTGGAAATTATGCATTACTGAATACCTTAAAAATTTCCTGTATAGACATTGAAAAACCATAAACAGTATGAATAAATATCAAGTCTATTCACATGTGTGAATAAAACTCATTAAAACACATGGAAACCTGAATAAATGTAAGGGATATAGCACGGCCATGGATAAAAACACTCAATATTGGAAACACACATACGATCCATCTTTTTGAAGGGCACCTGTAACACATATCAGATCTAAAAATGTATACCATCTGATATAGTATTTCTAGTCTCAGAAGTGTATCTACAGAAATATAGCACACGAATGTTTACCGAGCAGTTTTTCTAATGGTGAAAAATTAGAGACAAATGAAATATCTACAATAGGTCAGTGGACAAATTATGGCTGATCTATATTTTAGAATATGTTATAGATGTTAATATAGTTCATTAATCATTCAAATAATTCATTCAACAAATATTTATTAAGAACCTGTTATGTGCCAGACAGTGTTCTATTTAGGACATAAATCAGTGAAAATGTAAGACAAATTATCTGCTTTCATGGAATATTTATTAGGTGATAGCTTGTTTAAAAGAAAATAAATTTTAAAAGAAACAAAGAAAATATCAGTGGTGAAAAGTGGTACAAAGAAAAATAAAGTGAGGTGAGGTAAGGGAGCTGTGAGTGAATGAGGGAGTGTTCTTTTATAGGAGATAATCAAGCGATATTTGAAACCTAACTGAGGGGACAAGACAAGGAGAAGTCTGGGGGAAGCACATTAAAAGAAGTGGAAATAGATCAAGCACAGCTTATCTGAGATCTGAAATAGATCTCAGATAAGGTGTGATCACTAAGACTTAAGCAGCCTATAGTGAGGATTCTGGCTTTTACTCTTTTAAGACTTCAAACGACTGGAAGGTTTTGCCAGGAGGAATGACAAGATCTGGCTTACATTTTAAGTGGGTCATTCTGGTTGCTGTCTGGATAATAGGCTGCAGAAGGCAATGAGGAAGAGACATCAGTTAAGATGCTACTGAAATAGTCTAAGTAAGAGGAGATAAAGCCTGGAATAGAACAGCAGCAGTAAATGTAATGATTCTAGATATATTTTCAGGTTGACCTGATAAGACTTGCTAATTATTTGGATATGGCATATAAAAGAAAGAGGAAATGGCAAGCATGAGATAGATCAGCACATGCTGACACAGAAGGTTGCCCATGATATATTGTCAAGTGTGATAAAAGAAATCTGCATTAAAATGTGTAGAACTGGATGATTTTTATTTTAAAAAAAGGAATGTTAAAGATAGATATCAAGTTTTAATAGCAGTTAACTCTAAGAAAGGAAGCAGAGCTAGAAATGTTCACATTTTACTTCATGGACTCTGGCATAATTCGAGTATTTTATTGCTACTATGTATCATTTCTGTAATTTTAAAGCAATTTTTAAATTGCTTCCTCACTGGAAGAAAGAAGAGATGATAACATATATGAGTGTTTAAATTAAAAGTAAATGCAGTTCTGATAACTGACTTGTAATTTTCAATAATATAAATAATAAATGGATTTCCAAATAAAATTTCTCAATAGATAGTGATTTAATAATTAGAAATGTAAATCTTATCCTTTATTTTTCAATAATATAAATACTAAATTTAATTTCCAAACACAATTTCTCATTTAAAAAAATAAAATATTTGATTGGCATACAATAAAGCATGGTAAACCTAAGTTACATGGTATGGTGGCAAAACATAGGCTATGGAAAAATCCAGAAAACCCTGAATTCAAATATTGACTCTGACATTGAGTAACAGTAAGTTTAGAAAACATATCTATATTATGTGATAGTCGCCATGCTCAGTGGTGCTTATCAGGCCATTAAACAGAAGGCTCAGACCACAGCTAGCTCATCCTCTTGTCTGGACAGGTGTTTTGGGAGATGCTAAATGATGATGGTCTCTTCCCAGTATAGCGTGGAGCAATGAGACAAGTACCCAGCTTGGGTGATGAGAAATGATTACGTTTTCCAAGAGTCCTGCTGTCAGGATTAGGCCTACCCACCTTCCCTGCCCTGAGGTCAAACCAAGTAAACCACGGGTTTCCTAGGTTGTTGAGAAACAGTAAGTAACCCTTCTCTTTAATTCCTATCTTTCTTCCTGCTTAGAGACTGTGCTACTTTTCACGACCACCCCAGGTCATAGAGATCCCTTCTTTCTCTGAATTGTTATAATTGTATGGACTATAATGCCAAGTTTGCATTTATAATATACTCATCGTTTTCTGTCCTTGTAAATAAAGTGTATGATATAAACTGGAAATTTCAATCAAAAGATGTGATTTTTACCTATGGCTTCAACACTTTGATTTCAGTAAATTTAAATTAGTTACTTAAACTTATCTAATCCTCAAGTTCTATATCTATAAAATAAAGAACATCACAGAGTTGATATGAGGATATTATATCTCCATAAGTGAAGATATTTAATAAACTATAAAGTAAGGTATCATGTAAACAATTATGATAATGATGATGACCTATAGAATATATACTCTATCATAATCCTCTTGATGTCAGATATTGTCTCTTCAATACCTGAAATCTCTCAGCAAAGAATTATGTGCCTTTTTACTAAGAGTTATTAATAATTGAGTAGTTAGTAATGAGTACTTTGTAAATACTCTTGATATCTAATAATTTCGTCTTCAATAAAATAAAATCAAGTTAAAAAATGCTTACTTCGTCTCCTTACATCGCTAATATGAGATAAGACATATCAGAACAAAGAATTAAATCAAGTCATAGGTTAAAAGATATACCTTGTTCATGGATTGGAAGAACTAATACTGTTAAAGTGACCATACCACCCAAGGCAATCTATAGATTCAATGCAATTCCTATCAAAATACCAAGGGCATTTTTCATAAAACTAGAACAAATGATCTTAAAATTTGTATGGAAACCCAAAAGACCCCAAAAGCAATCTTGAGAAAGAAGAACAGAACTGGAGGAATCACACTCTCTGGTTTCAGACTGTACTACAAAGCTACAGTAATCAAAACAGTGTGGTAATGGCACAAAGACAGACATATAAATCAATAGAGAGCCCAGAAATAAACGCACACACTTATGGTCAATTAATCTACAACAAAGGAGGCAAGAATATACAATGGAGACAAGACAGTCTCTTCAATAAGTGGTCCTGGGAAAATAGGACAGCTACATGTAAAAGAATGAAATTTGAACATTCTCTAATACCATATACAAAAATAAACTCAAAATGAATTAAAGACCTAAATGTAAGACCAGAAACCATAAAATTCCTAGAGAAAAACATAGGAAGAATATATTTTGACATAAATCATAGCAATATTTTTTAGATCTGTCTCCTAAAGCAAAGGAAGAAAAGCAAAAATAAACAAATGGGACCTAATTAAGTTTCAAAAGCCTTTGCATAGCAAAGGAAACCATCAACAAACAAAAAGACAACCTACTAAGTGGGAGAAAATATTTACAAATCATATGACTGATAAGAGGTTAATATACAAAATATATAAACAGCTCATACAACTCAACATCAAAAAACAAACAACCTGATTAAAAAATGAGTAGAAGACCTGAATAGACTTTTCCAAAGAGGACATGCAGATGTCCAATAGGCACATGAAAACATGTTCAACAGCATTAATCATCAGAGAAATGCAAATTAAAACCACAGTGAGATATCACTTCACACATGTCAGAATAGCTATCATTAAAAAGAACACAAATAACAAGTGTTGGCAAGGATGTGAGAAAAATAAACCCTCGTACAGTGTTAGTGAGAATGTAAATTAGTGCAGCCACTGTGGAAAACAGTATGGAGGTTTCTCAAAACCTAAACATAGAACTGCTTTATGACCCAGCAATTCCACTCCTGGGTATATATCTAAAGAAAACAAAAACACTAATTCAAAAACATATATGCAAAAAAAAAAAAAAGATATATGCATCCCAATGTTCATAGAACATTATTTACAAGAGCCAAGATATAGAAGCAACCTAAATGTCCATCTACAGATGAATGGATAAAGAAGGTGTGGTATGTACATACAATGGAGGAGAAAGATAGGGGTAGGAGATTAAGATGTACAAACTATTATGTTTAAAATAAAGAAGCCACAAGGATGTATTGTACAACAGAGGGAATATAGCCAGTATTTTGTACTAACTATAAATGAAGTCTAACCTTTAAAAATTGTGAATCAACAACCAAAATTGTTGTACAACTGTAACTTATGTAATACTGTACATCAACTGTACTTCAATTTAAAAAAAAAGAAAACTATGCATTAAGCATCCTTTTGGTTCTTAAAAAAAGTAATGCAGGATAGAAAAAGTAGATGTTATGGAACTACTATCTGATTATAAGACAAATATTGATCTTGATGGAGAAAATCTTCCTTCAATCAGTTTCTCAATTATGTTTTTCTTGAAAATGAGATTTGAAACATTGAAGCAATTAAAGAAAAAAATGAATTTTTTCACTGTCATAATGTCATTGGCAAAACAGTGACTATCAGTTATTAACTCAATAAAAAGAACAGCCAGGAAGTCAACACTAAAATATATTTCATAACTAAGAAAAAGTAAAAGAAGAAAAAATAAATGTTGGCTAAATTATAAGAAAATTATAATTAGGCATCACTACCTCTCTTAAAACACTAACTCCATTACAAAATGTTTTAATGTTTAATAATGAAAAACTAGCCAGACATCAAAGATATTGGTAGAAAATTAATATATAACCATGGAGAATGGCAATTATGATGTGTATAGCAACAATAGATATATAAAGTAATGAAAAGTGAATAAAGGTAAACTTGGATATATACACTAAAACATTAATATTCAAAAATGATTTCATAGAATCAGGAGGCTTGAGAGTTGACAAATAATTAGTTATTAAGGAGTAAGGGTGTCTCTGGAAGATAATCTCTCATGAATAATGATGATTAGTTGTTACTGTTCAACTTCCATGTTCAGTTGTTTCAATTTTAAGAATCCAATTACCACATTTTTCCATGAACTAATATATTAAAACCGAGAAAAAGACACAGCCCTTGACTTCACAGAATTTCAGCTTCATGAGGGAGAGAGTCACAACTCAGTATACCTCAGAACAGAACAGCAAGGGCAATAAGGATCATATCAGCATTGTGCATAGGGTATCATCGGGGCCCAGGGTCAACAGTGACTATCTCTTATCTAAGAGGTCCTAGGCTTCACATACCAGGCATGGCATCGGCATTTGAATTAGGAAGTGAGCAGTTTTAGCCACACCAAGAATTAGAAAATAAGAGAATCCCTAGTAGGTAGGTGAGTGCTGCACTAATTAGTTTACATTTATTTTTTTTTACTTAACCCTTAAAAAAATCTATAAAGTAGATAATATTATTTATTTTATAGATGAGGAAACTATATATGAAAGTACTAACTGTTCTAACTAAAGTCATACAGGTGTACACTTCTATTTTGGGGGGGGCGAGGAATATATGTTACTTATTAGAATAAGTTAGGAGTCTGTCATAACTCCAATATCTGGCTTACACAACCTTTATTAGCCTTGGTCACATATGGGTGAGTTAGCTGCTCATTCAATTTGCCCAGGTGTGCACTTCAGACATTACAGGGTGAGTGAAGATTACTCCATTTCAAGGAACCCATCAGTTCCGGGGCTCCATACTATGCAGCACAGGTCTAGAAAGTTAAATAGGCTATTGCGGTGTATGGTAAGTATGGAATCAGAAAATCTATTTAGGAGGCTAGTATATTAATCTGGGGAAAAGATGATGGTATGACAGACCAGAGAGGTTGCAAAAATGGTGTTAAAAGGCAATCAAATTTTGAATATAGTTTTAAGGTAAAGCCACAGAAATTTGCTGTTAAATCAGTTATAAGGTTTGAGAAAAAGTGAGGTCAAATATAACTCAAATTTTTGTCTGGAGATACTGGAATGCTAGAATTTCCCTTTTATTAAACGGTGATGACTGTGGAAGAAGCAGATAGATAAGGAGTTCAGATTTGGATATGTAACATAAGATGCCTGACAGACACCTAAGTTGAACAGTTGCCATTCTGGATATACAAGTCTGAGTGCAGAGGAGAAGTCCAGGCTGAAATACAAATTCAGGATTCATAAACATATTGAGTCTTGAGACTGAATAAGACCATATGAAGAGTAACTGGCAATATAAGAGTCAAATTATTGATCCCTGGAGGAGGACCCAGAAAAATATAGAAGAAACAAATAAAGTGATGTCATGGAAGCCAAGTGATACAATTGTTTCAAAAAAGAGGTAGTTATTATATGTAATAAATGCATAAGTGTTGCTCATAAATCTAGTAAGGTGAAGGTTGAAAACCGACTTCTAAATTTCATAATGTAAGTGTTACAGGTGATCTTGAGTTGAGTTGCTCTGGTGGAGCAGCTGTATAAAAGTCTAACTAGAGTGGTTTTGTAAGAGAAGATGGGGAGTACGGACAGCTCTTTCATGGAGAGGTAAAGGAGATAACAATTTTTCAAGGAATTTTATAGAAAAATGTATAATAGTTGGACAGAGATAAACATATTGCAGCATATTTATATGCTGATATATATAAATAATATAATTGATGATGCATTAGAATAACACTATTAATATAAGAGAATATAAATCAGGAACAGAAAAACTCTTCTTTCTTCTATTTCAATGATAATTTCCAAAATCTTAAATTCAGTTTCTTTGTTTATCTCTTTCATTTTCATTTAATAGTTTAATTTTTACAGTTTCTTCTCTAGGAAAATACAGGCTGCTAGCCCATCTTTCAACTTTTAATATGACTATGTGCATGTACACATACATGTGCATATTTACACATATCTGTTTGTGTGTATATATACATATACATACACACACATATAAACACATACAGATAGATGTAAATACAGTCTCTATTAGGGGACAAAATGAGAGGGTTGAACTAAATTACCTCTTAGTTCCCAGACTGTTTCTAAGGGACTATAATCCTTCCTTAACAGCTTCTTTGGAGATCTGCTTCATTCACTGGGAGCAGATGTTTGTAGAATTACTGCTTATGTTCACCTGTCACTATGAACTCCTGAAGCTGATCTATTTAGGACCCTTTCTTTTTCATTGAAATAAAAAATGTTTAACACATTAATTCAAACTATATACTGATTAACAGGTTAATGAAGTTGGTTTTTCTCTATCTCAACCTGCTAGAGAATTCTGTTCATTGGCCCATTTTCCCCTTCAAAATTGCTGCCTTGTCTCTTTTCAGTTTTGCTGATGCACACTAAATTCTACAGAACTTTGAACAGCCATATTTGTCTCATAAAAAGCAAAGAATACTACATTATTTTTTACTTTATGTTTAAATAAGTCTGATAACTGGAACTTCAGTTTTATTGAATATTATTATTACTCAATGCAATATGAAAAACTTAGAATTTTATAGTACAATTTGGATCACCATTATAATTCTGTCCAATCAGCACTGTCTTAGGCCACTAAGAACAGAGAGTAGATGCATACATATTCCAAAGTTGCTTTACATTTTCCAGGCAGATGGACTCATAAATGTTTTTGAATTGGCACAAAACGTTAGGAACTGATGGTATATTTTCAAACGAGTCAATAAAGCACTTTTTTGGCCAAGTATTGTTATTAAAATGCCTGACTTTGCACACTTGGTTCTATCAACAAACTTTCTAAGTAATTAAAGTGTGAAAACTTATTAGACCTCATAGGAGACAGAAATCTAAATGGTATATTGAGACATAATCACTTCTCTCAGGGAGTTTACACCTTAATGCTAGGGAAAGAAAAATAACAACAACAAAAACAAACTCCCTTGAAATAATAATTATAATACAAGGCAAATGTGATAAAGGCTATAAATCACGTATAGATCACTGATTTTTCTATTAAAAAGTTAGCGAGAGAATTATAAACAATTAGAGAGATATCCAAAACTTTAGAAGTTCCACAATTTAAGTAGATATGTAGATATATACTATTTTAACATTAGCTCTTATACACATGCAAACATATTACTTTTTGTGTACTTACTACTTCAGAATTTAAAATGTCAGATTGTTGGTGGAAATGTAAATTGGTACAGCCACTATGGAGAACAGTATGGAGGTTCCTTAAAAAACTAAAAATAGAGCTACCATATGATCCAGCAATCCTACTCCTGGGCATATATCCAGAGAAAACTATAATTTAAAAAGATAAGTGCACCCCAATGGTCACTGTAGCACTATTTACAACAGCCAAGACATGGAAGCAACCTAAATGGCCATCAACGGAGGAATGGATCAAGAAGATGTGGTACACACACACACACATACACACACACACACACACACACACACACACACACAGGAATATTACTCAGCCATAAAGAGGAATGAAACAATGCAATTTGCAGCAACTTGATTGTACCTAAAAAGTATCATACTAAATGAAGTGAGACAGAGAAAGACAAATATCCTATGATATCACTTATATGTGGAATCTAAAAAAATGATATAAATGGACTTATTTACAAAACAGAAACAGACTCACAGACATAGAAAACAAACTTATTGTTACCAAAGGGGAAAGGTGGCGGGGGGGTAGGGATAAATTAGGAGTTTGGTAATAACATATACACACTACTATATACAAAATAATCAACTAGGACCTACTGTATAGCACAGGGTATTCTACTCAATATTCTGTAATAACCTATATGGGAAAAGAATCTTAAAAAGAATAGACATATGTATTATATATATGTATAACTGAATCACTTTGTTGTACACTTGAAACTAACACAACATTGTAAATCAACTATACTCTCCAATATAAAATAAAAATTAAAAAAATTTAAAATGTCAAGAATATCACCTATTGCTTTTCTTAATCTTTTACTTAAAAATTAATTTATTAGTTCTTTAATTATGTTCCTATAGTCAAAGTTAATTTTTTTCATTTTTTATGTTTATATATTTTGTTTATTGCTAGGCAATTATATCTTAAAAATTCTTGACTATATATTTTTTAAAAATACATTATTTACACTCATAATTCTTTTGTGCAATCTCTAGTCACAATTATTATCACCTCTCTTTATTGCAAAGCACTGCAATATTCTGAGTGTAGATTCATTGTATTTTCAAAATATATAAAATCTGAAATTTAGGTTTTGAGACTAGTCTTAGGAAGAAAAAAATGCCCCTTTAAGGTCATTTTGCTAACTCACTGACCTGTGTCGCCGGAGTCTTTCCAGGTATAGATAATTAACAACATTATATAAATACTTATTACTTTTAAACTTTCACTTAAAATCAAGAGCAATAATACACATTTCCTTGAGCCTGAGATATAATTTTAAAAAATTATAGAAACTACCTTCTGCCATTTATGTAGTATACACAGAACTTGAAAAAGTTGATATAAATTTTTATCATAATTTAACTTCATACTCTATCATTATAATGGATTAGTAACAGCTTGATTTTTTTAAGTTTGTATAAAACAGAACCATGACGTTTTCTAATTACCTTATTTTACATGCTTTAGAACCATTACATTTCAAAAATATTTTTGAGAAGCCAGATGTTTGCCATTGATATTTTTTAAAAAATAACAGTTAAGAAATAAAAGTTCATTTCAAACTAAGCATATGGACGTTTTAATGTACTTAACTGTTGGGTCTAAAGAGACAAACTCCCATAGAAAAAGAATCTTTCTACTTAAAAAATATGTTATTAATGAACATGTTGTTTTCCTAGAAACTTTTCCAACCTGGCTCCTATGGAGCTGCAGCATGTACATCCAGAGGAGAAGTAACATCAGGGTCTGGTGAGGAGGTCTCTTCAGTGCCTTCTTGAATTGTCCCCCCTTTTAGCAGTGTTGAAAATAGGTCTGGAAAAGCATAGGAAAGCTATATCAAATTTTCCTTAGGAGGTTTGTTCCGTACTGTTTTAGCAACTTTGCATGGTGAAGGTGTTCTATGGTATGACATTACGTATTCATTTTCACTAATGACTCTTCCTCTGTAAAATTAACAATATACTCAAGATAAATATATTTACATTGTAGTAACTCAAATCAAGTTATATTTGAAAATATGTATGTGTGAGTCAGAGCAGAAGCATCCTTAGAACTATGCATACATAAAAATGATTTCTAAGAAAAGCTGAACGATTTAGAATGATATCTGTTATACAAAATGAAATATGATGCTTCTGGACAACCTAACTTTGATGTGCTATCTTTATAAGCTGAATTTCAAAGATATTTAAATATTGTATGCTTTTACACAGTCTGGAAAATATTAAATGCATTGTTTAATAGGAATAAATAATAATTATTTCCATGTGCAATACATAGAATAGTTTTACATATATATGTCATATATATAATAGTTATATTATGTACGCTGATTACACTTCTAACCTTGAATGAAGAAAATTAAGGTTGTATGTTGGCAGGAAAATACCACTCTCAATTTGTAAAAGTGATCAGTGTAATTAGTTAAAGCAAAAAATATTTTTAAATTTGATTTTTCCCCAATATTGACTATCTGACATCTAGTAAACCTGATGATTTAGTTATAGCTATTTTCTAAAATCCATAACAATGTTAATATGAGTATTGTCTTCAGGTTTAGTGAAAACGAACACTGTAAAAACTACTTAAAAGAAGAGAGGTTGCTAAAACAGTAACCATTCATCTAAATGCTCTTAGTGTTACTGTATCATTTAAACTTGTACAAAGCTTGGGTAGACATTAGAGAATCAATATTATTTGAATTCCAGTATAATGACTGAAAGTGAATATAAACTGTAAATGGTATCACCATTTTTCATAGTGCTAGTATATTAAAAATAAGTAATGAAGAAGACTCTTTCATAATGCTAGGAGCAAAAATATTTAAAGCTATCATATTTGAAGGACTTTTTTGCTAACTCATGTTTTCATATTTAAGATTGATAGTCCTTTAGAAAAAGACATTTGAACCATGTGATTATTTAATGGTACTTAATATGTTAAAACTTATTTCAATCTCATTTGCCTTTCTAATTGCCCATTCTTAAATTCATAACTTTAAACTTCACTAATACTTGAAAACATTGTAAAGTAATATACATATTATAAATTAATTTTTGTAAATATTTCTATATCCACTTATCATATGACCATGATATAGTTACAGTACAATTATAGTTACTCAATATGTAGTTTGTTTAACAAAACACGAAATCAGTAGAAATATCTATCTGCTTGATGTATTTTGTCTTTTGATTATTCTAGAAATCTGCATTTGGTTATTTCAAAGCCACAGTTAAAAATTAATAAGATATGCTGAAAAAATTATTTCTGAAAATCAAATGATCACTTATGAAAATGATAATTTACAACTAAGATTAGAAAACCCAAATGTGTTAACATAATTCCTTTAATAATAATGGCAGAATAAGAGAAAACCAAAATTAATCTTTAAGAATAAACTCTAAAAACACTCTTCATTTGAAGACTAAAGTTGAAAGAAAGGAAAATCTGATAGAAATTAATACTGATCCGCATGGGGGCTTCCCTGATGGTGGAATGGTTAAGAATCCGCCTGCCAAAGCAGGGGACACAGCTTCGAGCCCTGGTCCGGGAAGATCCCACATGTGGCGGAGCAACTAAGCCCATGTGCCACAACTAATGAGCCTGCGCTCTGGAGCCCGTGAGCCACAACTACTGAGCCTGTGTGCCACAACTACTGAAGCCCGTGGGCCTAGAGCCCGTGTTCTGCAACAAGAGAAGCCACCGCAATGAGCAGCCCACGCACCGCAACAAAGAGTAGCCCCTGCTCGCCGCAACTAGAGAAAGCCCGCGTGCAGCAACAAAGACCCAACAAAGCCAAAAATAAATAAATTTAAAAAATAGATAAAGACTATGTGATTAAAAAAAAAAATACAGACCCCCATGACATTTAAATTAAAAATCAGAATAGTCTAGTCAGTCAAAACGAAGTATTCTATTTACAGTCTTCTTTGTGGTTTAAGTATGTGCAAATTTATTTCTCCCATGGGAAAAAACTCATTAAAACAAGAAAATATATTTTATAGTTTGAAAGGGAAACTCTATTAGTAACTTATTGTAGCATGAACAATACAATATTGTGGGGAAAAACCTATGGTTTAATGACAGAATCTTATAAGGAGAAGCTGTTCATCAACATGATACTGCAGACATTTAAAATTTAACAATCAAAAAACCTGTTGAATTAAAAGTGTGCATAGACACAAATGAAATCCTTCCAACTTATCTAAAAAATAAGAGTTTGTAAGAGTTCACAAGAGTTCATAAAAGATTCAGTGTTAAACATATTTCAAATTTGAAGATGTCAAAGTCAAAATACACAGTAACAGTAAAATTAATTCGATTTTCATAAATTTCTGGCCAATGGGTTGTTACTTTGCACAAGCAAGCAGAATTTAAAAGACTGAAAAGAACAGATTTGGAAAGAAAAAAAAAGTAGAAGCAGGGAAAAGTTTGTTGCCGAACAAAAGGACAGTCCAAGAGAAAACTTCCCAAAGTTATGACACATAAACTAGGTATATTATACAGGTGAAATTAGTGAAAACTTCATTTTTCATGATTTAGTGATTAAATATATGGTTCACAAGCCACAGGTGCTATAACAGGAGAAAAACTGCAAATTCTTTTTCTCACTGGAAGATTGCAACAAATAATTAGATAGACATGGCACACGTGTACTAGTTGATATTAGAAACAGTTTAAATGTTAAGTACCAAATTGTTTCAGGCAATTTAAGGCAGTATCTTATAAGAGATGGAGTATAAACTGCAGCTTAAAGGAAGGGAGATGAAATTTTCTAAGCACACTGGATCCTTAAGTATGTACACGAGTAAACAAATGAAACAAGAGAATGATAGCAAGTTCATGAACACTGTTAATTATAAACATCATTATACAATAAAATAAAGATCAATACAATTAGCTGGTTATTAAAGGGTTATAACGTTCCCAGTGTGTGTCTAGTTAGCTTAGAGGGCAACAGGGAATCAATATAAGACAACTGCTAGGGTTACATGGAGGGACTCAGGCCAAGCTGAATTTAAGAGTGCCACACTGAATAATTCTCCACATCAGCAGGTAGAAATGAGAAAACTACAATAACCAAAAAGGATTCCTTGGTAAAATAAATTTTGGAAAATCTGAGAAAATCAAATTTAAATACTTTGCGTATTTGTATTGTACTTCTTATTTCTATAATTGAAAAAATATTTCAGTCTTTAAAGCCTTATTTTAAATTAGGAATACCTACCAGCAATGATATGCTCTATGCCCCCATTTTTGGTGAAACCGTTGTAAGACATTTCTCTCCAGTGTATACTTCAAATAACATTGGCCTACAGTAAAAAATATAGTACATGGCAATGGGA
This sequence comes from Balaenoptera ricei, assembly GCF_028023285.1. Lineage (NCBI taxonomy): Eukaryota > Metazoa > Chordata > Mammalia > Artiodactyla > Balaenopteridae > Balaenoptera > Balaenoptera ricei. Next base: position 116,693,940 of record NC_082642.1, read on the forward strand.
GAGGCTTAGGTTAGAAGAATGGCAAAGTTTTCTGCTGAGTTGCCACTGAAAATACTTGGAATCTCTCAGCAATTTCAAAATCTAACTGAGTGAACACAGTTTAAGTTTAGTCATGGGTAGGAGTAAGAGATGATCAAAGTGCTTGCTAATTTTGAAATGCTTTCAGGGATACACAAAGCTAGGTCCTTAAGCCTTGGGCATGAAAGGACACCAATTCATCCTCTCTCTTATCCCCATTAGGAGACTTCTGATAGGGTACAGCAATACTCCTGGAACCCTGGGACTTTCCTACTCTAAACGTTCCATCCCAGAGTGATGACTCCAGTGCACTCTTAGTGAACTAACTGCTTTTCTCACCTAAAAATAAAGCAAAACACTATTCTAGGATTAAACTTCATTTGATTGTATGTCATGATGTTAAAGATATTCAGAAGTGCCCCCATTCAAAAAGAAATTAAAGTATAAACAATAATGTCTACATATAATATTGGCAGAAGGTGAACATAACACGAAGCCATGATAGGATGGCAACTAAGAGGAGTGAGGACACCTTGAAAACATAGCCCCACAGAGTCACAAAATAAATTTTACAAGATAAATAAAGCTTCATAGCTCTGTGGTTTTAGCATTAGTTCTCTTAAAAGACTGTTGAAAAAACTATTCTGGGATATTTTCAGCTTCTGATAAAGGTAGAATAGCTTACGTTAGACTGTCCTCTGTTAATAAAAAGAATAAACTCTGGAAATGACAGAGGATGAGAGAAATGGAAGAGACTTAAGGGAGGCAGAAACTAAAGGAGATAAGATCCTTGAAAGAAAAGTATCACACTGGTGAAGTGTCACATTTTAGACACTTCATCTACATTGAGGGCACAACTCGGTCTATAATATAGGGGCTGAGGTGGTTAGAAAGGGATAGAAAGACCTCAAGCTGAAAGGTGCCGTTTTATTGACCCCACCCCCACCCCAATGAGGACAGATGTTGGACTTTCTGTCTTTCAGAGCAGCTGGAAATTGGGGGTGGAGGTGCAGCTGTGCAGAGCCAGAGAGCAGGGGAGTCCACAAACCGCATATACACACCTCTCAAACCTTAGCTAACTCAAACTGCTCTTGTTCTCGGCAAGACTAAAAGCGGCCCAGAGGAAAAGAGCTGAAACCCTGAAAGAGCTTAGTAGAGATTTTAACAGCTGCCCACCCCAGAGGAGGTTAAGTTTGTATCTCAAGTCCCAACAAATTCAGAGGCTTTATAAACACTCCAGCTTTCCAGTAAAATACCACAAAAGCCACACCTTAGGAATAAAGACCTCGTCTCCAGACTAAGGGACTGTCTCCACAACTGAGTACAAAACCATAATAGACTGAAATAGCCCTAACAAAGCCTATAACAAAGCCTAAAACTAAGTCTCAAAAAAATCAATGTCTGCAATTCAAGTGCCTGATAGAAGAACACTCAAAACTTTTAGAGAAAAATTACATTATCCAAAGTCTCTAAAATACAGTTGACTCTTGAACAGCATGGGTTTGAACTGCACAGGTCCACTCATACGTGGATTTTTTTCAATAAACATACATATGCATTGTACTATGCCATTTATATAAGGGACTTGAGCATCTGTGGATATTGGTATACTCGGGGACTCATGGAACCAATCCCCCCAGATACTGAGGGATGAATATATATCATCCATAATGTCCAGTATACAATAAGAATTTAGTAAGCCTGAGAAGATACAGGAAAATATGACCCTGTATCAAGAGAAAAATCTGTCAGTTGAAACAAATATACAAACCAGATGTTGAACTTAGTAAAGAGGAGTTTAAAATAGTTATGATAAATCTATTAAAAAATCTATAAGAAAAGATGACTATAATGAACCAGGGGAGATATAAAAACTGCAAAACAAAACAAAGCAAAGCAACCAAGAAAAAATTCTGGAATTGAACAATGCAATATCTGAAATAAAAAATCCAATGATAGGATTAAAAGCATATTGGACAAAACAGAAAAAAAGGATCACTGAACCTGAAACATAGGTTAACAGAAATCATCTACACCGAAGTATACAGAAAAAAAAAAAAAAGATTTTAAGAAAAGAAAGGAGAATAAAAGCTCAATGACCTGAGGGACAGTATGAAGTGGTCTTGCATACATGTTTTTGGAGTCCCAGATAGAGAGGGAAGAGAAATTGGGGCAGAAATATTTTTTGAAAAAAGGATAACAAAAAATTTTCTATATTTAATCATAGAGAAACCCATAGTTTCAGGAAGCTTAGTAAAGTCCTTGCAGGATAAATAAAAAGAAAACTATAGCTTGTTTTTAATATTATGAACTTGGGAGATTTTAATTACAGACATCATTTGTTTGTTCAGAAAACTAATATATGAATTATTTTATAAATGGTTACAAAAGTAGTTAACTTGTTGGAAGAGTAGTTTGTGCGGAATTAACAACAGCATTAAACTCTGGAAAATTTCAGAAATTTGAGTTATTTGAAAGTCTAGGGCACCAAATTGAAAAAATAATAATGACCATAAAATACGTCTTGAAAAGTATAAATATTACAATTTACCAAGTGATATTCATGAGGTGGTTTCTGTTTCTCCTTGTACATTTTATAAACACACTTTTTTTTTTTGCCGTTTTCTCATTGAAATTTTATTTTATTTTTTTTAACATCTTTATTGGAGTATAATTGTTTTACAATGGTGTGTTAGTTTCTGCTTTATAACAAAGTGCATCAGCTATACATATACATATATCCCCATATCTCCTCTCTCTTGCGTCTCCCTCCCGCCCTCCCTATCCCACCCCTCTAGGTGGTTACAAAGCACCGAGCTGATCTCCCTGTGCTATGCGGTTGCTTCCCACTAGCTATCTGTTTTACGTTTGGTAGTGTATATATGTCCATGCCACTCTCTCACTTCGCCCCAGCTTACCCTTCCCCCTCCCCGTGCTCTTAAGTCCATACACTTTTAAAGCATCATTGTTGGGGCTTCCCTGGTGGCGCAGTGGTTGAGAATCTGCCTGCCAATGCAGGCGACACGGGTTCGAGCCCTGGTCTGGGAAGATCCCACATGCCGCGGAGCAACTACGCCCGTGAGCCACAACTACTGAGCCTGCGTGCCTGGAGCCTGTGCTCCGCAACGAGAGGCCGCGATAGTGAGAGGCCCGCGCACCGCGATGAAGAGGGGCCCCTGCTTGCCGCAACTAGAGAAAGCCCTCGCACAGAAACGAAGACCCAACACAGCCAAAAATAAATAAATAAAATAAAATTATAAAAAGCAGCGTCTTTAAAAAAAAAACACATCATTGTTGATATTATGCTATTCCTCTTTTAGGACTGGGTGTAGATACTGCATTTTTTTTTCTTGGTATGGCAGAGTAGGATGAAGATATGGAATCTGTCTCATAGGATGAAATATTTAGCTAATGATCATTAAAATTTTATGAAGCATTGAGGTTCAAAGACACACACTGGAAACAGCTAAAAAGTGAGGGCCATGAAGAAGTTCTGAGAGCTAGTAAAAGGCATGATCAGACAATGAAAAAGAAAAATACCAATGGTCAATTCCAATAACCAACCAGCAAGCAAAGTACTGAAAATCAAAATAATTTTAGTCCACTAAATTGGCTAATACAATAAAACCCAATATTAATGCTATATGTGAAGTTCCATAAAAACAACTGAATAAAATGTGGGTTTGCTTGGTGAGCAAGGGTGAGCTTGCTGTATATATGGGAACCATTTGCCATGGTTATATGTGTAATACCCATATTTGCATTATTTCAAGCAACCTTACTTATCTCACACTATTTAAAAAAAAAAAAACTTACTAACTTTGGTAAAGCAGATTCATATATGGTGCTGATGGAAGTGTAATTATTAATTTCATGTTCATTATTTCCCAAGTAATTTTTGGCATAGTCATGAAAAAAGCACATAAAAACCTCTGCCTTTGTAAAGCTTACTTCTAGCAGTGATTGGTATCAAAAGTCTTATAATTTTGCAGATTATGCAGATGTAAATAAAATTTATTTTTAAGGCTTACTGAGGAAAATACTTTAAATTATTATTGATCCTTATGGAGTTCAAGCTGTTGGCTGTAGAACCTTATTTTGCAAAAGTTCTTCCCTTGAAAATATCACTTGCATAAATTCTGAAGTTATAACTGCTTCAAGAAAACCCAAACTAGCAGACAAGGTTGTGTGTTTGTGTGAGTGTGTGGGGGTGTGTGTGTGTGTGTTCAGGTGGCGAAAGGAATATGCCATAATTTTTTGATATTTGTAAAAATAATACTAGGTAAATTGATTTTTGATATAAGAAATCTTAAACTTGTTTGTTTTCTACATTAAAATAATGTTTCACCGTGACTCCAGAGCTTTTTAAATCATTATAAAAATTTTTGTCATAAAATACCATAGAAATAAAGCTATTTCTTACAAGTAATGACAACTGTTGTCTGGTCATTTCCTGTTCTGTGTTAAGATGATCATCACAGTATTGTTTATAGTAGTCCAAAATAAAAACAAATATCTATACTCTCTCCCTTGTCTGACTCCTCAATCCATAGCTAGATGGCTGTTTCACATATTTAACTTTCCTCCAATTTCAGTCTAAAATTTAAAGTCATACACTTACTCTGTATCCCTATAATTTCATACTAAATTCCTCTTTTCCCAAAAAACTTTCATATGTCCTAAACTGCCTCTACTTTCAATGATCTGCAACTTGATCCTGAACTGTTCCTGTTTTCTCACTTCTTGCCAGGTGCTAATAAAACTGTAGAATTACAAGAGAATTCTGTTATAAAGTGAGTAATTTCATTTGGAGAAATCTGAAAATTGAAGTAGAGGTAGGGGAAGCTAGATGTTTGTGGCAAAGTGTGCATTCTAAAAGTATAAAAAATAAACTGAAGCTTTTATAAACATCTTTAACTAAAGAAATGCACTAATAGGTGAAGAGAAAATAAAGGTCTACAACTTTGGAAACTTGGAGTTAAAATAATTAAATATATCCTTAGTAGAAGGGAGATGCACTAAGGCAATTTAACTTCCTTCTACATACTGCAGATTAATCCTATTGTACATTCATTTTTTCATTATCTATAATTCATGTGGTTTATGTAATGTGAAAAATGTTAAGTACTAGGGAAAATAGTTCTCTCTTAGAGCCTTTTGATAAAGAAATAAAAAGCAAAAAGTAGACTGGATAACTGAAGTGTATTCTGTAATAGTTTTTTAGCTATTTTGTTTTGAAAATTTTCTCCCAAAATAGGAAAAAATACAGGAGGATATAAAGTTGGATGAGCTGTATCACTTAAATTTAATTACAAGTATCATATATTTTTAGCATTTTAATTTTTTAAAGTAAATCTCATAACACTTTAATTTTAAATAATCTTTGAAAAATAAAGACACTTTCCTACATAACCATTATCATATCTAATAAAATTGACAGTGATTCTTTAATATTATCTAAAAATATAGTCCATTTTCAAATTTACCTATATATCCAATCAAGGTCTACATCTTGCATTTGGCTATGTCTCTCTTTTTTAACCTGAAAAATTCTTTTCCCCAATTATTTCATCTAGTGATTTTAATATCCTTTGACAACCTTTGCTGAATTAATTATTCCATTAGGTTTTGAAAAATGGTGCTTTTCTAATTCTATTACTTCTTCTTTATTTAGTAGGAGGAATTTTTCTATAATGAAAAACTGTCCCTCATGAACTAAGGCCATCCGGTTACTCAGAAATAGAGTTCCTACTGGAAAATGAATATAAATGCTTAATTCTTTTCTTTAATTACAAATATCCTAAGTAAGGATTTGGTATAATAGCTATCATAAAATATAAGGCTCTTTCTTTATGCTTTCTCTCTCTCTCTCCCTCTCTCTCATATCAAGGTAGATGGAAGGATATTAATAACCTTAATATATTTCAATCAACTTCAGTCATTATTCTTTATGACACAAATTTTCACAATCTTGGCCAACAGAAGCTCCATCAAATTGGCTTCTATGTTATCACAAATATACACACAGTGCACTAGAAGTTATGACTTTTCAACGAATTTCAAAATCACTTCTGAAATTTAATTTATTTAGTACTGTTGAGTTATTCTAATTTAAGAGCTATATAAAGGCGTTGAGAGATTAGCCATTGCCAATTCATGACAACCATGAATATTTTAACAACCTACATTAGGAGAAAAACATCATAAAATGCATGATGTAAAAAAATGGTATGTTTTATTTTCTGGATATTTTTTAAATTTTTTAAAAATTTAACCAAACATAATAAATATATTTGAAAAAATAATATAATAAATACAAAAAGTAAACATACAGTGATTTATATAGTTAATTAATATGTTCCTCTATTTATGTATGATCTGGAAAAAAAGTACTTACTAATTTTCAATTATCATATGATTTATCACCTTTAGAAAGTAACATGTTCTCATTGTAGTGCTAATCATAAAGAAAATTAAAATCACATATAAAAACAACACAGTTGAGTTTTTATTATGTATGTTTTCCTAACTATTCTTCTAGATAAAGTTCTATGTATAATCCTTAGTCTTAAAGTAAAACATAATTAGTCTAAACAAAGACAGTATTGTTGGATATCTGCATGAGACTTAACTTCTTTTTCTTATACAGGAAATTAATGGCCTTAAAGAATTCTGGGCAGATGCTGGCTTGAAGTTAATGCCTTTTCGTAATCCATAAAATTTTGTATTAAATAAAACTTCCTCTTAAAGGCTACATAAACCTGTACCTCAAATACTATTCAAAAATGGAACAAATTACTTTTATTCCATGATGTATGTAAATTTTAATTATTTCAGTTTTCATTGTAGAGAACAAAAAATTTTATTAAGTTGAAGCTATTTTATGGACTTATTTTTATAAATGGGGGTGGGGGACTTCCCCAAAACACAGAAAAATACAGGCATCCTAAAATTTATTCACATACTGAAATACAATGTATTATAGACACACATGCACACAATCATAAAGAAAACTATATAGGAAGTCCTCCCTAAAGGTTTCTGGAATAATGAAATTGCAAAAAAAAAAAAAAATTGCTGCACATCAACAAGAGGATAGTTTATCTAAATGGAAATATGTTTACACGTTTGTTTATTTTTGTAAATAGAACTTAATTAACCAAGAGAAGTTTGACACTAAGCTTTTAAAAACTCCTGAAGAGCAGGTCTTTGGCACTACATAGGCATTCAGTAAACATACTGTGAATTGAATAAATGAATAAATGAAGGCATGTTTTCATTGTGTTTAATGTTTTCTGCTACATTCTCTACGCTGTAGTGTAATGAAAGGAGATTTTTCTAATTTATCTAATAAGTAGATGAGAATTATACCATTAAATTCTTTGCACTTTTCCCATCAACTTGGTTTTATTTTAAAGTGTAAATTTAAAAATCTTTTGTTGTAGGAAGACACTTCACTGATAAAGAAAATTCACATAAACACAAAATATTTTGTTAAGTTTTTAAAATATTTTTCTCTACCCACAATTTATTGTGATGAGAACACAAGATAAAATCAACTTCTGTTGCCTTTTCCTTTGTTTCTTAACTTAATTTGTAATGCAAGTATTTTGATTGGAGCTTAGGATATATATCTTTGCCTACTTTTAGATCATGTGCTCTCCTATTCATTTTGTTTCCTTACGATTTTAGCTTTTATACGTGCTACTACAAAAATTTATTTTTTAATGATTATTTGAATCAAATGGCAGAGGAATTGGCAAAGGAGAACTTCACAAATTACAGATCTACACTCAGAAATGTACTATGATTTTATGTAGTCCCTTTATTCTATGAAGTAGGATAATACTTGAACAAAATAGTATGGAAAATGAAGAAAAAATATCCACACTGTACTTATCAGCACGAAGAGTTTGAAGCAAAGTGATTTGTCAAATGAAGAAATATTAAGAAAATTATTATTAGAGATGGACACACATTTCTACTTTAGCTAAAGGCATAGGATTTTAGATCTATGAAACTGTAAATAGTATTCAATACCTAAAAGTTATTACAGTCAATTATAAACCCTGCCTCAGTAGACTAGAAAAAGATAGTTTCTATTATTGAAATAGGCATAAATATAAAAAAAAATTCCCTAAAGCTAAATTAAATGAAGTGCCTAAATGTCATCTTTAAGCAAGAGACAATATTCCTTTGTAGATAATATTAATGTACTTTTATGAATTTCTGTGAAATCTATTCTCCTGTCACAAACTTTAAATGAATTCTTCCTAAAACTTCTTTTATTATGTATTTTATGTATAGATGTGTAAATTTACTCCTTGCTCTCAAATCTGAATCTAGGAGCTTTTGTCATTCCCGAAAAGATTCTCTAATTTTGAAGTTCATGATACTTCTTCATACTTTCCCTAGCTTGCATACTAGTATTCTAATGTGCTATTTACTGCTGATATTAATGTAAAAAATACAACATATCCTTAAGCCTTGCAAAGAGTAGGCATTTTTTTCAATTACACAATTACTAAAAATGACTATATCCTACTGTTGTCCGTATCTTATTTATGAATAATGTAGTATAGTGAATGAGGGATAACTTAGATTTGGTTTATGTTAACTATAAAATGTGCCTGCTTATGTTAAGAAATTGTGACATGGATATTTTATTAAAGTAATATTTCCTTATTTATTTATTTAATTTACTTTAAAAATTAATTCAAGAACACAGTAAATTCATTAAGTAGTGTTACAGAAAAGAAACCCTTTTGTCCCCATAGAAACTTGTTTATTAACCAGAAAATTAAGTATATAAGAATGTGAAATAAATAATGAATCAAAACTCATATATTAGGGATTTCCCTGGTGGTCCAGTGATTAAGACCCCACGCTCCTAAAGCTTGGGGCCCAGGTTCCATCCCTGGTCAGGAGACTAGATCCCACATGCATGCCACAACTAAGAGTCCGCGTGCCGCAACTAAAAGATCCCACATGCCTCAATGAAGATGCTGAACGCAGCAATGAAGATCCCACATACCACAACTAAGACCCGGTGCAGCCAAATAAAATAAATATTTTAAAAGCTCATATTATGCTTTCAAATCACTACAATTCGTTTTTGGTTATCCCTCATATATAAGCTGGAATCTAAACATTTTTCAAAACAAATAAGAAATATTACTAACTGTCCATACAATTACAATAATGACTTGTAAAACAAATTGAGGTAAACCGTCTCTGAAAATGCTAAGTAATTTTGAAAGCGCTATTTCATAAAATCAACAACTCTATAAAATAATAGAGTTCTGCTGAACTCTATAAAATAATCAATTATTTTTTAAGACTTCAAAATAGTTAACTAACTTCCTACTTTCCTCTGATACAGACAGCATAACATATCATAGACTCAGTGATACAATAATAAGCAATTTATAGTTTTATATCTGGAAACATTTTTTTTTTCAGTAGGGTAGAACTGAAATGGCATGATAGGATTCTCTCATCATTTGCTTTATAAGCTCAAACATTAACTTTCTTGATGGGAGCCTGTATAAAATGTTCCGTTCCTGTATAAAATCTCTTTGACAAGAATTACTACAACATGTTTGGACTAAGTTATTTCTAGATTCTATAAATATCTCTCAATCATCTGTTTTTTAAAAATTAGATTGATATCTTCCTCCACGTTTTATACACACTTCAAACCCATGTTTGAAATGTGAAATATATATTTATTTTCACTAAAAGAAGATTAAAGCCAAATATAATTTACTTAAAATACTATTAAAACACAATTTCAGAAAGCATTATAAACTCAAGTCCCATAGTATAAAACTGTAAACAAAATAATTTTTAATGTATTTCCTACTCATGTTCTTGTTGCCTTGCATGCTGCCTTCCATCACTGAAAGAACTGCAATGTGAAGACATTCTAGCCATCAGGCAGTGCCTTCATATATTAACTATTACTGACAGTACAATTTCTCATAATTTATTAGAGCACAACTTTTGAAATCTTAAAGCTAAGGATTTAAAAGGATACTTTTTCATGTTTTAATAACATTAGACTATAAAAATTTAATATGAAAAATTTAAATGTAATTTTATCCAATTGGAAAAGTAGAGCATTAGTTGATTTTGCCTTCAAAACATATTTTAACCTCTAGCATATTAGTAAATTTAGTGTTAATTACCTATCCATAAATCATAATTTTTTGTGCTCCAACCTCTACGCACTGCAAACATCAACCATGATTGTACTGTCAGGATACTTTAGTGGGCCTTGACTGTAGAGATATAAGGGGGCAGAGGGGCAGAGGGGAAGAGGGAGAAAGGGGAAGGGGAGAGGGAAGAGGGAGGAGGAGAGAAGATAGAAAAAAGTAAAATAGGAAATAGTAAGGATACATATCATTTTTATGATTTTCTAAATATAGATTTGTATGTGTGCAATGTAAAAATTTTTCTATCTATGGCATAAAAAACTTTGAAAAGATATATATGTAGGAGAATTAGAGTATGTTGGAAAAACAGTTCTTTAGCTGTGATTATAAAATTGAAGACTATTAATGGTACTGTAGTGATTCACAAATATTAAATCTTCCACATTTTTGTAGATTACTAAGCATTAGACTACAGTCAATCAATAAAACATACTAATTTCTCATTTTGTAAATTTCATTAAGTTATTAAAATTGGGTCTTTGCAATTTGGGGGCTTCTTGTTTTTCTTGATTGTCCAGTATTTTGAACTCATTGACCCTCTGTTCTGGAGGCCTACAGTAATAATAATAATGGTCTCTTCAGGTAGTAAGTAATAAGTCTTTTAATCAAAAGGGCAGTCTTCTATGCATTCTGCCATATTAGACCCAGTTTATTTCCCACCATTTGAGGACAGTGCTTTCACTCTCCTACTCATTACTCAGTGCATACTGGAGGCCCTATCGCTTTTGTCCTTCCTATGGTTCACTGTTTTCCCTATGACCCCTTCAAGACTATGATATACATTATTTGTTTCCTCAGACCTTCAGTAAACACAGCGGGATATTTATTAACCTATCAAGTAATGCCAACAATACTACTATGTCATATTACCAAAAGTAGCAACGATGATACAAAAAAGGAAAAAGCTTAAAAGAGGATGCCAAATACTCCCTGCATTTATTATTAAGAGAATTATCAATTATGCTTTTATTTCTTTATCTTCTGCACAGGTTAAAATCAACATTTCTCTCTATCTCCAGTAAGACACATGTTTACAAACAACTGATATAGATCGGTTCCCTAAGACTGCTCTCAAGCTTCCAAATCAAAAAGTAAATTTAATTATGCCTTTTAGGTAACCCTGGAACCAAGAAGTTCAAACATGTGTACATCATTCTTTACCCATCCACAAATATGGATAGTTCTATTCTCCATCTTCTCTTTCTTTAGGACTTGAATACTACATAACATTGTCAGGACTCAATTAACAGCATTTTAAGTCATACATTATTAAAAGCATGACATATATCTAAAACCACATTGAAATACAAAGCATCTATAAAATTTTAATTTATTGAAGGCCTGCATTTCACAACTTGCATCTCTAGAATCCCACAAACCTACATACACCCATACAATGGTGGTTTCTCCTATTTCGCGGTATCTTTTTCTCACCTACAAAACTAGGACAAAACAGTACATATTTCATAGGGTTGTTTTTTAGTTAAATAAAATTAACGTATGTAAAGTGCTGGGGACACAGCAAGCACAGTAAGTGTGTGCTATCACTATTATTATTACTACTAGCAATTGCTACCATTACCAACATCATGTGAGAGGCCTATGGCAGTATAAAGGGAAGAACATGTATTGGAGTGAGATACATTTTAATTTAAATCTTGACTCCCTGAGAGAGAAATGCTGGTATTATGTAAGATATTTTCTTATAGTTTATAAGCTTCATCTTCCTTATCTATAAAATTAGAATAACAATAAATGACAGAATTTTTGTAAGAATTAAATTTCAAAATATAGGTAGTGTAGTAGGGACACAGTTGGTGTTCCTGGAACTTCTCCCCTTCATCACTTCCCATTCAACCTAAATTTAACCATTTCTATGCATTATAGAGTAATTCCATAGCTTCCACCAGAAAACAATGGTTTTCTTCAGGTATAGATGAATTGGATTAGTCAAAATTACTTTATGTACCACTTACAAAAAATAAACCTCCCATTAAGATTAAAATAAAAATAATGAATACACATGAATAAAGGAATGCATAATTTAAAATAAGAAAAAGAAACAAGTATTTGAATATATGTGACATTTTCTTTACATTAACTTTTAGCTGCCATGGTTTACTTTAACTTCTTTTTCCCTTATTTTCCTTTAGAAGACACATCTTATTTTTTCACAGTGCTTTTAGTTTTAAAAAGCCAATGCCTTGGGAATTCCCTGGCTGTCCAGTGGTTAGGACTCCATACTCTCTCACTGCCTAGGGCCAGGGTTTAATCCCTGGTCAGGGAACTACCATCCAACAAGCCGCATGGGGCAGCCAAAAAAAATACAAACAAAAGCCAATGCCTTGATATGCCCATAATTTTATAAATTTTCAGAGTCCATCCATAGTACCTATATTTAATATTTAAACACTACAGACAAAAAATATTTAAATTACCTATCTAAAGGTTTTGTTTCTTCTTTAACACTAACATTTTTCACTAATTTGCATATGTAATTTTCCTAAATTGAAATTTGATTTTTTTACCGCACAACTTTCTCCCAATGTCACAAAAAAAATTTAGATGACCTTCTTCAACATTCTTTTAATTTCTATTTCAGTAACAGAAAGAGTGTGGGAAAATATTGAACTAGGTAACTCTGCTCTAGAATATACATAAATCTTCATACTTCCCAGGCAAACAAGAAGACTCCTCAACTTTCTTTTCTTTCTAGCTAATACCTTTTATCCCTTGATAGGAGTTTCTCTAGTAAACTCTGCCATATCGCCATCTAGTTGTGCCAAAGATCACGAAGTATTTTCTTCATAACACTGCATAAATTAACTGAGTAGGGTTCTCTGGAACTCCTATTCTTTTTAAACCAGGAACTATAACTTTAAGAGCTGGAATTAATTTTGTCAGAAATTTTTCAATGTAATATTCAGTTTGGAAGCCAGAATTCTAACTAGATCCTTTTGAATTCAGATACTTTTATCAGAACATTTGTGGCTGCTGATCATAACTAGAACGGCTTTTTAAAACATATGATTACTAACAGTATCTAAAATCATATTTACTTTTCCACCTAAAAAAATTTTATTTTTGCATAACATAAAACTTTCCTAAATAGAGAAGCACTCATCATTGAGAAAATTAAGTAGATTTTTCTGAATAGCAAAAAAGGTAGCTATTTCCTATTCATCGCTATCTTCTAATATTTTAGGATAATTTGTTAACAAATTACTAACCTCAAGTCTGTAATTATACTCTAAAAGAAGCCCTCCTCCGACAATTCTTTCTGTACTGGCATAAAAATTCATTTGAAAGTTGACATGTAGCTTCAGGAATACAAGAGATTCATAAAAGATAAAATTGTTTCTATAAGTTGTAATCAGAGGAATAAATCTGTATCTTTAGCTGCATTTTTACTATTGCTGATTGTACCACTCCATTACACCTTGCTTGAATTGTAGCCATTAATTCTTAAAATATTTATTCTTCACACCAAATCACTTATATTCCTTAGTCTGTGTCACCTAGTACAGGGAGGACCTCAATAATCCTTTGTTAAAACACATTGAGGGAGATAAGAATGAGAAAAAAAAAAAGGTTAAAATCAATACTGAGTTTTAGTTATCTTTAGCTAAATTATTAATCTTGAAAACTATCTTATTCCTGATAATTAGCTCTCTATAGATCATTCATTCAATACATACTTATTGAGCATCTACTATATAAAAGACACTGAGACAGATCTTGATGATACAGCAATTAACCAGACTGTTTGATCTCTACTATCTCATAGATTATGATCCAAGAGGAGACTCAGACACTGAGCATTTAATCTCACAATTTATTATTTTGTTACAATTGTAACATGCTCTCTGAAGGTGAAGTGCAAAGTGCTGAAAGGGGGATATGATCAGGTTTGGGAAGTTAGAGAATTCTTCCCTAAAAAAAAAAATTTAAAGTGAACAATGCATAGTAAGATAGAGCAGGGTCTGCAGCCACAGTGTGAATTGGACTACGTCACTCCCTTAGAATAAAATCCACATTCTTTAATGTGGCATACACAAGGCTGTTCAAAACTCCTCTTGGCTACTTCTCCAGTTCCATCTTACACTACTTTTCCCTCTCTGAAAACCATGCTGCTAGCATATTCAACCATGTTCCCTTTCTTTAAATCACTGTGGTCTCTTGCTTAAGGCTTTGTGATTATGTCTGAAAAACTTGTGTCTTTCTACCTCTTGCCTGGCTAAGTCCTACCCAACCTTCAGATCTCCAATTAGATGTTACTTCTAAGGAGCTTTCCCTAACCTCTGTGATTGGGGTAGATGCTTCCTCTACTATTTCACAGCACCTGGTATTTTTTACACCAACACTTTTAACTCACAATATTGGAATTTCCTGTTTAATTTTCCCTATCTCCTGCTAGGCTACACATTTCATGAGGGCAAATCTGTTGTTTTCACTGTTGATTGGCATTTGGTTCCTGACTTACTCAGAAGGCTCATCCCAGTAATTTTATTCACTTCAACATGACAGGACTCTCTTTTAAGGCAAACAACTTTTAGACTAAACTTCTAACATTATAAAAGGATTGTATTATGTATATTTAATGACTGACTGAAGGGGGTCAGAAATAAAAGCCTTAAAAAGAGAGAGAAGATTGATACCACTGATGGTGAAGTTAAAAAGAACAGAAACTTTTGGAAAGTGAATCTTAATTGTTTTTCTTTTTAAGTGTATTTCACGTATGTATACTCTATCCCTATCTAAAATTATTTAAATTTGTTTAGGATAACTACTGTCTTTTTTAGATTTCTTGTATTCCAGTTCTTAGGCATCTAAATTGAGATGTCCTAAATTCAGTAGAGGAAAGGTAATAGAAAGTAGAAAAACAAATGACTTTAGATGAAATAATGTGAAAAAGACATTTAAATCAATACAATAAAATTGGCAAATTAAAATCCTTTAAGAAATACAAAAACTGTGCTAGCTTTTTTTTTTTTTTTAAAGAGAGATGTCATTAAGTTTTTGTTTGTTTGTTTGTTTGTTTGTTTTAATTTTATTTATTTATTTATTTATGGCTGTGTTGGGTCCTTGTTTCTGTGCGAGGGCTTTCATCTAGTCATGGCAAGCGGGGGCCACCCTTCATCGCGGTGCGCGGGCCTCTCACTATCGCGGCCTCTCCTGTTGCGGAGCACAGGCTCCAGACGCGCAGGCTCAGCAATTGTGGCTCACGGGCCCAGTCGCTCCGCGGCATGTGGGATCCTCCCAGACCAGGGCTCAAACCCGTGTCCCCTGCACCAGCAGGCAGACTCCCAACCAATGCGCCACCAGGGAAGCCCCTGTGCTAGCTTTAACAGTAAATTTAACTTATACACAGAGCCAATCATTACCAGGTTATAGATTCATTTACATTAAACAGCAAGATCAATTTTCTTATTAAATGTTTGGTTTTTTAAAATTAAAAATATTTAAAAGACATCAAAGTTATAACTAATATTAAGCAGACAAGAATTTGCTCAGCATTACATGTGAACAAATGTTAAACTCTGATTTTATTAATTCCATATCTTTTGCTTCAAAAAAATAAATTTTTACAAATTCCATTAAAGGTCATATGTCCTCTGCTCTCCTCCATGAGTATGCTCAAAGGAAACTGTTATCTTAAAAGTTGGTATGCACTTTTCATATTTTACTAGATACATCCATAATTTTTATATTAAAAAAAAGTGTTCTTAAGACGTTAAAGCCCTCCACATTTTAAAAATATAACCATATGTTTTCATTAAAGTGAGATTAACTAGAAAAAGAATAAGACAGGGCTTTAGTGTCTTTGAATTAAAAAATTTAATTTGAATGAACAGAAATAGCATCTGCTTTCTGACTTATAATCACAAAACATGAGTTGTAAATATTTAACTCATTCCTGATATGTTATTTTTAAATGACTTTACTGAGGTATAATTGATACACACAAAAAAATGCACATATTTAATGTATGAGATTTGATGAGTTTGGACATATGCTATACCCATGAAATCATCACCACAATCAAGATAATAGACAATAATATTTTAATTTTTATGATTACAATATATACTCAATTAGATTTAACAGAAAATTTCTAAAATTGTAGCTAAATTAATAATATTTCTATGAGTGTTGAATGTCTATAAAGCTAGTATTTTAACATAATAGCCATCAGCATTTCTCCCCTAAAGATAGCTTGATTTTCAGAAAAATGTTGAAGTGTCATGATCATATTTTAAGCAAATATATCAAAGTAAAACAATTCATAAGGCATTTAGAAGCACAAAGTACTATAAACGCAATGGAAAGGAGATAACATTCAAGAGAAAAACAATGGTATTTCAGTCAACAATAATTAACGTGCTCCTTCTATGAGTCAGGAACTCTGCATAGAGAGGTAAAAAAGGTAGACTTGTAGCTTATAGTGTTATGGGGAAATACACAAGTGTTAGGGAGAAGAGAATGGTGTGTAAGGGGATAGAGAATGATGAATTCAGAAGGTTATTTTAGATAGTTTGGGTTATATTTCGCAGCAAATTGGTTATGGTGCTGATGTCACAGGTGTACATAAGACATCAAATTGTACACTTAAACATGTGCAGTTTATTTTGTTTCAATTATATCTCAATAAAATGGTTAAAAACAAAGACTGAGAAAAAATACAAGTTTAAAGGCAAATTCAAGGAATAGGAAGAAGGCCAGTACTGGCCAGAGGGAGCGGTAGGTGATGGGGCTGGAGAGGTAGGCTGGCCCTGTTTACATGGAACCTTGCAGGACACATATTTAGTCCTTTGAATTTTGCTTTAAAAGTGAAAGGATGCTATTGGAGGTTTCTAGCAAAACAGTGATATGATATAATTTTAAAGGATCACTGTGGGTATTGTTGAGAGAATAAGGCAAGAAGTAGAAAGAAGAGAGACCAATTATAAGGCTATTGCTAGGCCGGGACTAAGATGGCAGTGGGGAAGATGTTAGGAAATGTTCAAATTGAAGTTATATTTAAACGGTAGAGAGGCTCCAAGTCTGACTCTTATGTTTGTTGCCTGAGCAATTGGGTAGATTATGGCTCCAATTAACTGACACTAGGAAAATTCGGAAGGAGGGTTTTATTTTGTTTTATTTTTGCTGTGTGAGAAAAATCAATAACTCCTTCTTGGACAGAGCGTTTTGAATTCCCATTAGACATCCAAGTGGTGACATCAAATAGAGAGTCAGATTCAAAAGCCTGGAGTTCAGAGGGAACATTAGAGAAAAAGATATACTTTTTAAAAACACTGCTAAATTAATGTCATTTAAGCTACCAACTAGATGGGATCACCTGTTATTACTGATAGAGAAAAGACCAGGAAAGTAGAAGAAAAACACATGGAGTACAAACACCTGGAAGTCAAGTAAAGATAGTATTTATAAGCTAAAGGGGAGGTACAGTGACCAACTTTGTCAAATATTCCTGAGAGGATGATTAAAATTCAAATTAAACAAAAGATCTGGCAACATGAAGTTAATGATTTTAAGGGCTGATAAGGACAGTTTTAGTGGAGAAAGTCTGTGAGAAGAAAGATCGTGAGAATGTGAGCCCCCCCGCCCCCCAAAAATTGGACACGCTACAGACTACAGAGAAGGTGAAGGAGAATCATGCATGCCCTACTGTCAAAAAAAGATTGTTTTAAACATGGAAGATATTACAGAACATTTGGGGGAATGTTTAAGCACATGGAGATTGATGATGTAGAGAGAATGGTATTTGTAAAAGCAAAATTCTTTAGTATAGAGAACCCTATGGATTCTCTAATATCAAGTCTTAGTTATATAAATTAATTCCTTCCTTCTTTCCTTCTTCCCTTCTATTTTTCCTTCTCTCCCTTCCTACTTTTCCCCTTCCTTCTTTCCTAGAAAATGCAGTCATCAAAATGGATCAGGACTTTTCAAGGCATCTGTCAAGTTTCTGTGGTGTCCTTCTGTGCACGATGGAGACAAGTTGGTTGAATCACAAGGACAATTAATTGATTACTACGAATTTAATGGCCATGTCCAAAAGGTATTAATTTAAAAGTGGATTAACAGATTTTCTTTGTTGTTAAAAAATGTAACCATAACATAATACCCTGTTCCGTCCTGTACACCACTTTCATCAATAATTTCTACGAATATACTAAGGGCACACATAGCACATTTATGAATAATACAAAACTTAGGAAGACAGACTTTAGCTCAGTATAAGAAAGACTTTACTGGCATTTAGAATTATCCAGAGGTGGATCGGGCATCCTCAGTAATTAACAAGCTAATTATTTATGGGAGTGTGCAAGCACAAACAAGTTACTTACAGACACCAGATGGAATGGTAGAAGCTTACATTATATCTAGACCAACTCCCACATTGTATGATTGAAGAAATATATGCCCAGAGACACACAGGACTTGCTCTAGGTCAAGCATAAATTCAGCAGCAGAATCAACATTCATGACTCCCATCCAGAGTTACCTATTAAGAAAGTTGCGGTTTAAGGCCACAATGTAATAACTGTAATAGTTACATAACTATTGAGTTACAGAGTTCACTGAGATTGGTCATGTTGTTTGACTTCATTCATTCATTTACATAAAAAACATATATTGTGCACCTTTAACATAAAAGGCACTGTGAAGGCTTCTTAAGATGTAATATTTAGAATATATTAAAGTTACTCCATCTTTAGTTTCAATGTTATAAATTAATTAACATAGAAAGTACAGTGTTATGATCAGTTGCCTCATATCCTGTCTGGAAAGGGGTAAAATATAAATTTAGTAAGTGAAATTCAAATATATACTGTTATTTTTACTACATACAAACATATGTTGTACAGTTTAATATCTCAGATATGGATATTAGCCATTTCCAAATGCCAAAAGGAGGGAGATAGCAGAAAAGAATGAAAACCAATCAAGTAAGTATTGAAATATATTTATGAAACAAAATTCATATTACATTTTTCTTTACCCCAGAATTTTTCACTGGTACCTGATTTTGAAAACTAATTCAAAGGTTATACATCTAGTGGACTAGCTTAAGATATTAAAATAAGTTATTGGTTTTTTTTCTTAATTATCTGAGAGATGTACCCATATAATCCTCATCCACACTAACTATATTAGTTTAAAAATTAATTCTTTAGGAAGTTAACATGACACTTAGCTCTGTCCTGAAAAATCTCTCCAAACTCTTTACTTTTTTAAGATAATGACAGAACAAAAACAACCAGTTAAAAGAACATGAAAAATATCATATCTGCCATCAAAAGTCTGTCTATACCTCTCTATATCTACTGCTGAAACCTTAGACTATATTGCTTACTAACTGAATCAATATAAAGCAAGAGAAACCTATGACCCCTGTTCTTTATCTTTCTCAGCTGCTTCAATTACTTTACAAATCTCTGAAAACTTTATTTCTGGCCCATAGTAGATTAACATCAACAAAGCCATCCCCTTAAAACCAGATTAAGATGATCCCTTCATGTCACAGTGCCTCCAGATAAACTCAAATAGCCTTTGCTTTCAAAGTCATCAACAGTTTACAATAAGAACACAGAAAAGAAGTGTTTTCTTCATTGTAAAACTTTAAAAAGATTTCAAATATTTACTTACTTATCTTTCTTTACAACACTTTCTCATATCCAGCTCACCCTCTGCCCCAGCTGCTCCCAGATTCCACTGAACTTCATGGACTCTCAGTTAAGAATAGACAGATATTGTTACCTCAGAATATGAAATAAAAACTGCTAAAATATGAATATAAAAAATGAAGAAATATAATTTTACCATACTTACTGACCTCATATAAGAACTAATAATAAGCTAAGTAAGCAAAATATGAGAAATATGCAACATAAAATTGAATCATATAAAAAAAGCCGTACAAGTCAGTGTTTCACTGTACCACATCCCATTGATAATAGGGTATGGCAAATCTCTGGTGAAATATCTGAAACATTTTGAAAAATTCTGTGGTAATTCAGTTTTATTCCTTTATTGATAGGAAAAAAATAGAAACTGCTAAATAAATAAATAAGACTATACTAGCCTTTGGAGTAAAATTATATATAACATGTGATATAGATTCATAGAAGAGAAAGTTAAAAAAAAACTTAACCTACTTGGTTGAATGGTACTGAACTTTGACATTTTCCCAGGATTGTATATATCTCAGCATATATTACAAATTATTTTGTTAAATTACACCAAATATATGACTTCAGGGAGAGACTACTGGCTATCTTAAAATCAGTAATAAAATAACCAATATTTACAGAAAATCAGAAACATGAAGTATCCCTGAATCTCTTCTAGAATCTGACATCTTTTACTAAATATTGAAAACACTAAAGAGTATAAATACAAACAAAAGATGCATACAAAAGATGGAATATCAATGCAAATAAAAGACAGAAAACACAAGGCAATAATAGAACAACAAGAAAAAAATATCAAAATAATGTTTTTGCTTGTTATCAACAATAAAGTTTAGTAAAGGTTTAGAAATAGATGCAAGACCCAGAAGCTAATAAATCTGATTTGCAACTTTTCTATTGTGATAATGTACAGATAATCTGGATAATCAAAAGAAATAAAAATAAACATTTTTCAGTGGGGTATATAATAAATAACACCAATAACAGTCCCTTAAACATAATGGGTGAACAATAAATATTACTAAAGAAGTAAGGTAAATTATTTAACTGGTCAGTCTTAAAATATTTGCATTCAAGGTATCTATAGCAAACTTTTCTAAACATATTTCTAAAAGTGCTAAATATATTTTAATGAATGATATATAATGTAAATCAAACATGCACATTATTTACAAGTTTCTTTTTTAAAAAAATTTTTTGCAGATCCTTTTATTATCACCTTCCTTGACATTTTATCAAAAATAAGACAAGTGGCAGGAAGTCATCTTTTATAAATCCAACTTAGGGGCCTACTTTTGTCCATGAATATCTCCATTTCCTTAGTACCAAATTCCCTCCACCTTTGCTGCCTACCACTCCCAACAGGATTCCAGGAACCATTTATCTGAAAGCTCAGTGTCTTGCAAACTTAGACCTGATAATCTTATCCTTGTAGAACTTGTGTCCTTTCTCATAATCTCCATCCTTCCCCATGTCCTAGTTTCTCCTATTTACTTCCAGTGACCCAAATTCTGCTCTACTTTTCTATATTATAAACTTTCTAGAGAAAAAGGTGTCTTGAAAACTCTTTAATTCCTAACTCAACAGTTGTCCTAAGCCAACTACTGTAGATTTTGCTGCTGCTGCTGCTATGTAGTCTTATGGACCACAAGAAGCAGCATAGAAAATTAAGACAAAGAACAAATGATGTAACTGGAAATTGTAGACAAAAGTGCAAAGACAAAGATATTCTTAAAAAAGGGTATGACAGGGCACAAGGGCACATGGCATGTCAGGATGTCACAACTGGGATGATACAAGTTCCCTCATTGGCAGTGTTCAAGATACTCAATAGGTAAATACATGAAATAAGAGGGTCTTGATGTACTGTGGAACAGGTGTGAGAGCATGAGGAATAGGGTTCCAGAAGTAAAGAAACTGAGAACCAGGGAAGACAAAAGCCTGGACTTAAGTAAAACTTAATCAAAGATGGCTGACACTTGAGCCACTTCACATACAGTGCTGGTCTCAGAACAGAGTGGAAATCTGAGACTGCAAGATCTGCAGAAATAAAAGTAAAAACAAAAAGAGAGGGAGAGAGAGAGAGAGAAAGTAGGGGAACTGGAAGTTATCTTGCCTGCTTCCTCTCTCTCTTGCAGCTATGCATAGCAATTTCTTGGTAAATTAATCTGGGTAATTCGTTATTTTTAAAAAGTAAAAGAAAGGAAAGAAAAATAATATTTTTGGTATTTCACTGGGTTTCTCAGTGATTTCTCAATATGATCTGTACTCAGCAGACCTTATAAAATGTAATTTTATAGAATGTAATTTTGAGTTTTGAACTGCTAATCTTTATAGATTAGAATGACTTACAAAGTTATTCTAATTTAAAAATCTTAAAATATGAGAGTATGATTTGTAGGTAATCTATGATAAAATTCATTACTCATGCAGCCTAAAAATTTACTATTTAAAAAGTTCCATAGATAGTAAATTAAAATCAAATTCTCTTCTCTAGTATCTGTACAGATTGTCACTCTTGGTGATTCCTATCATAGTAAGAAAAACCTGATAAGCATAATTAATAGTCTTTCCTACATGCTACAAGTTTTTTTGCAAGTGACAAAACACATTGAGATATTTCATTTCAAGTACGTTTATCATTCTAGAATCCAGTGCCACAGAATTGTGAAATACCTAGTTTGGTTTAGATAACATTAATAACTTTAATTTTGTGTTTATTTTCTTTGCAGAGAGATATAATAATATTTCATATGATTTTTAAATCTTTATTTTCACATTTAATTAGATGAATTCAGGATTCTGGATGATTAAGCCAAGTGCCGTGGATTGAGTAACTGCATGCTCAGACTAATAATTCTGAACATTAAAAGTTACAATTTAAAAAAAAGTCAAACACGAGGGGAACATTCTATATCACCTGTAAAATAGTTTTCAAACAATTTTAAAACAAAATATTCCTATAAAACTATTCACAGAACAGGAAAGATCTTAAGGCCTTGAAGTTCTTATAGATGCAAGTCACCATAAAACATCTATGATTTAGTGAAACTCTATTTGCAGTATCATAAATATTAATGTACTTTGAATTCTAAAGCCATTTTTCCTTGTTCTCTTAGAAATGGTAAATAACTAGGCAATTAACATCTTCAAGCATGTGTCACTTGTACTTTTTCCACTCCCTAGGCAAGGTTCTCATAAATGGTAAAACTAGGAAAGAATGTTGTTGGTTTTATGGTTTGTGGTATGTATTTGCTTTTCAATATATACAGTGCTATCAGCATGAACAAGAACATTAGTTTTAAAGCTCTTTTGTCAGTGTTATTGTCTGTTTACAATGTTAATTTGACAGGTAAAATATTTTTGTTTTCATTTCTATAAGAGTTATTTTATTTGGCAGGAGCTTCATGCATATCATCATCCTGTACATCAAATTTAGAAGTATTACCGCTGCTGGAATCCTGGCAAATATCTAAAAATTTCTGCTGTACCTTTTGAACAGACTGTCAAAGAGGGTTCCATAGAATATCTGAGTCAAAGGAGTTAATTGTTATTAATGCAGGGGAGGAAGGGGACTGAACTTCTACAACTCTCACCCTTGCTCCCTTTGCACTAGCCATGCTGGCTTTCATATTTTCCCTCATACTTGTCAACCATCCAAGCTTGAAAGATATTACACTAGATGACAGCTCTCCCAAGAACACTCTTCTCTCTGCTACTCACATGGCTCATAATCCTTTTTTTTTTTCCTTTAAGGTTTGCTCAAGTATTACTTTATCAGTGAGATCTCGCCCAACTCCAGCACCATTTCACCATCAGTCTGTCACTCTTCTCTCATTACTTTATTTCATCTTGGTGCTTGTCACCACTTTACACTGTAGTAACATACATGTAATTATTTTCTTTCTCTCTCTGTTAAAATGTAAGCACCCTGTAAAATAGAAGCTTTGTCTGTTTTGTCCATGTCTGAGTCCCCCGTGTTTAATATATATCTGGCACAGAGCAGATGCTCAATATACACTTGTTGAGTTAATGGACAGAATTAGTACATGTGGTAGCAATTTCCAAGAATCCACTGCTGCCCGACGTCCAGGTAAGTCCTGTCAATGAGACACTGGTGGGAGATTAGAAGCAGGAGGAGAAAGGGCATTTTTTCCCCCTATTCTATCAAAACTATGGCTCTGGCCGCTGAGGCAGGGGTAGTTCAGCAGTGTCAGCCACAGAGCCTCACTGGCTCTGGCTCCAGGCAATGCAGAAGCAGCAACCGAGTTGTGGACTCCAGCCATGGCAGAGAGGAGTCCAAGAGCTTCAGCCAACTGTGGGCCACAAGACTCCTTTAGCATTCGTAGGTGTGGGACTCCTGGCTTGCTGAAAAATGGAGTCAGTAGTTGCAAGAGCAGGAGTGGCCATAGCAGCCCTCCAACATGGGGCTCTGGGTAATTATTTTTGCCCCTCCAGTCCAAAGGGTAAGAGTAGTTTCCTGCAGTTACTGATATTTTCATATATTTACTTTCCCCTTTTACTCCTCCAGTCCTTCTAACACATTTGTAAACAATTTCTGTTTTAATTCCTTTGTTTGAATTAACTAGGGAAGGGTTTTGTTTTCCTACAAGACTGATCACATTGCTTTAAAAATAACTTTCTAAATTAGTACAGCATTGTAAATCAACTATACTCCAATTAAAAAATTATAAATAGATAAAAATATAAATAAATAAATAACTTTCTGACAAATACCTGCTCAGTTTAACAGCAAGTGTGCCCATCCTTCCCAATGCAGCAATCCCACACAATGCTAAAGAATTCCAAGAGGTATCCACTGCCCTAGTCCTTTCCATGGTCTTTTCCCATCTTTTCATTGCCTTTCAATATAATCCTCTGATATGTTAAATTAGTAATAAGTTTTATGACACTGGCATAATCATCCCACTCTGTAGTAAGTCACAGTGATGTCTTTAAGTCCTTGTATGTTACTTGTAAGTACAATAGATAAAAAGTACTTGCCAGGACAATTTCCAACCTTCCTCTTGGTACTATATAGCATGCAGCTTTAAGAGATGTTTGGCAGAATTGACACATTAATGCATATCAGTGAATATGATTGAATATTCAAATACCTTATAATACCACTATTCTTATGACTTGTTGGAAATTGATCAGTAGTCACTTTAACACTCTTGAAAATGATAATTACACTTGTAGACTCTAAGCCAGAAAATGAAGCCTGTATCCTCATTTTTCTCCTTGTCAATAGAAATTTTGAAACACATCCTGCTCTACTTTTATTCCCCTAAGGATCAAGACACCATTCTCATCCATTTGGTGACACGGAAAGCTTTTGTTGTTCCTTCAATGTGAGTTTAAGTTATAAATCATGTGGTTTTATTTTTATTCTACCTGTTATGACAACCAAAATTTTAACAATTCTGTCCCTTTTTAGAAGCCCAAGCATTTTCCTTGTTTATCACAAAGGTGGAAAAAGGAATGTGAATATCATCTGTGAGTCTACTACTTTTTAATAAAATGATACATAGTAAAAAAAAATAAAAATCATCTTTTCCCAAAGTCCTCTCAATCCAATCCTGAATCCAGTAAGTAATTGAATTACCACAGTATAACCAACTAGATGTCACTCACCAAATATTTTTCTATGACTGTATGTATATTATGCATACATATACATATATATGTATATATATACACATATATATATACATATGTATATATATATGGCCAATAATTTGGTAGGTATTGTTTTAAGGTTAAAAATAAGGTTGTGTTATGCATGTAGTTCTGAAATAGCTGTTTTCATTTAGCTATATATGAATATCATGGCTATCCTCATAAGCCTGTACATATATATCTACCTATTTTTTCCTTTGACAGCCAGTATATGTGCTGCTTCCTCATTAGCATACTCAAATATTTAGGTCTGTTGCAAGTTCCATGAATATATTTGGGTTAACCTAAGGAGCCCATAGCAGAGAGCTTCAGTATCTCCTGGCTGATGGGAGTCTCATGAATTGATAAAAACTATTGTCTTACTGCAGGCCTCAATCTCCACAAGTTCTAGCCTCTCCTAACATGCTCCCTCTAGGCATTAAATGTCACAATTTATGCAACAGAAATGATATTAGTTCTTTTCTACTTGCAGACAAATGTGTAGTTAGAATCAACACTGATCACCACTTCCTATTTAGCCAGGCAGTCAAGTTTATTGTCAATCTGTGGCCTGTTACATTAATGCATTTTTCAATCAAAGACTCAGAAAGTGGAAATCCATGGATATTCCAGTTTTTCAATTTGTTCACACAACACTGTAGGTTTTGCATAATAGCTACAGGACTCTGTAATGATGCCTTTAATCACTTGTTCTTTCAAATGTTTCCTTATGTCCTCCCTCTCATAATGAGCAATTCTTTGAAATCAGTCTTTGAAGGGCCGTGACTGACAGAGATGAATAGGATGCTTAATTTCATTGGCACATGCCAGAGCCTATTCCTGTGGCAAAGATACTCTGTGTAAACCTTCTTATTCTGCTAAATTCTGTAGATAATAATGAATTTCCAAAGCCAAACATCGCTTTCCATGCTCGCAATCACAGCCATATTCTCTGTACCTCAGAAGCCCCTTCTCTTTCCTTCTCTATTTCCTATATTCTTATGTTCACTGTATTCACTATCTACTTCCTTCTTTCTCTATTTTGATTTCCTTTGCTTTTTCTTATAACTGAACACTGAAAAGCATAGCCCTGAAACATATATCTTTCCACATAGCATCTGTTATAAATGAGACTCAGCAGATGAACTTATATAACTGAATTTGCAATTATTTTAAATTGAGGATCCTAGAAAGAAAATTCTGATCCTTTTCCCCAAAAAAGGTATCATCAAGATTAATGGAGCTTTTTTGTAGAGAAAACATAAGTCTCCTTTCAGAATATTTTCAATAATACTCTGATGATAGTCAATACCATTTAATTTCATTTGCAGTAATCCAAGCACCTGGGATTAAAAGGACATGTGGACAAGAATAATATTTAACTTGTTACCTGTGAGGTTTTAACTTAAACAGATAGTAGCTTTTACATTTTCTTCCAAATTACATATGTAATTTCTCCCGTCTGTGGGATTATGCAAAACAGATAACACCAATTTTCAGTCAACTCACTGAATTATTATCTTCCCCCTCCTTAGTTCAGTGACTATGAAACATTAACCATGGCTGAAAGAAGCTATATCTGATCATTACTTTTTTCTGTGTTGAGGCATGTGAGGGACACAATTATTCCAACTACCAATAAAAATATCAGTAAATCAATAAATAGCCAGAAGTATTTAATGCCCTGTTTACACTTATTGTCCCAGAGTAATTATTAATAATGCTCACTTCATTTTCAAAAGGAACCATCTCGGATAATAATTTACTTTAATTGCCATTGATTCACAGTACAGGATAGACCAAAGCCTGACAGAGAGAAGCACCAGTAAGACCCCTAAGAGTTAACAGAAAATGATTACATGTCTCCATCATTTCAGAAACATTTCAAGATCTATATAAGGGCTGTTGAAGGTCATATCTAAATTGTGAATTAAGATTACTTCCTGAAGTTGGAAAAATATGCAAATATCCCAAATTCCTTTGTTTCCATTATTCTCTGTGTTGTATTTAACATCATTTCTTTGGATTTCACTAAAGAAGGCAACCTCCAGGACAACAGGACCACTGCTTATAATGAAATACTAAAAGACAGAAGACACAGAGCAATTATTTTACCAGCCCATAACTATCAAATATTTTTCACTAATGCATATGTGGTTTACTCTCCTTAGCTTTCCAATCACTCCTTGATGAGTACATACTTGACGACGTACTCAGAACATCAGACGTTAACCTTGAAGAAAGAAACAGACACTGAGCAACAATATTGACTTCATATTGAATCAGCCCACATATTTTACCGTCATATTGTTCTATTTTAAATCATGAGTATATCTTTTATAGCACTATGAAAATTAATACGCTGACATGCAGTGGGTTGAATAGTGACCCCCCAAACTTCATGTTCATCTAGAAACTGTAAAAGTGACCTTATTTGAAATAGATGTAATCAAGTTAAGATAAGGCCATAATGAATTAGGGTATACCCTAAATCCAATGACTGGCGTCCTTTTCAGGAAGCCATGTGAAGACACAGATACACACAGAGAAGACAGCCACTTGAAGATGGAGGCAGAAATGGAGTGATAGAGCTAAGGATGTAAGGATTGCTGGCAAACACCAGAAGTTTGGAAGATGCAAAGAAGGACTCTTTCCTAGAGTCTTCAGAGGGAGCTTGACATTGCCAGTGCCTTGATTTCAGACTTCTGACCTCCAGAATTATGAGAGAATAAACTACTATTGTTTTAAGCTACCAGTTTGTGAAAATTTATCACAGCAGCCCTAGGAAACTAGTACATGATATAGTATATATCATGATATGGTATATAATATTATATATAATAATTCTTGATTGGGCTGTAGTTTTAACTAGTTGGTTACTGAAATTATCTACAAATTACATTTTCTTACATGTATACATAAAGAATCATGGGTCATACAAATTATTTAAGTAATTTATGAATGGGAAAATACTGAGAATAGAAAAATCCTTTGCAACTTTGAGTGATTACTCTGACTCCCCAAATTAGATAAGTGGTGGTAAAAAGGAGGAGGAGATGAAGAAGGCAGGAAGGTATTGCTGAGGTTAAACTATCCTTCTATATTGCTTTCAATATTAATCTCTGTCTTATCCTTAGCATGCTTCCCAATAAAATATTGATATTTGTCACATTATAAATACTAAATAATTATGTAGGCAGAGTTCATTGCTTTAATATTAAGAACAGTTTGGACAATGATTATAAAATAATATCTAAAAGCTGCCCTTTGTTTCTAGGCATTGCCCTAGTTAAGGGTTAAATTTCAATTATGTATCATTACTTTCAATAGATGTTTTCCTTCTTTAATAATATTACTTCAAATATTAGTTTCAATAGATGTTTTCATTCTTTAGTAATATTTACTTCAAAACAGGTAACTGTAACAATATTAATTTCTTAAAACCCAAGTAATATAAAACCTTATAAAATCAATAGTTTGCATTCATTTTTAGGTTTTGAAGGCTTAAGGTTTTAGAATTTAAAAAATTATGAATTGAGGGACAAGCTATTTTTGCCTTGAGAACTTTCTGGCACTAAGTGGCAGCACTGGTTGGTTCACCATTGAAAACAAAAATTAGTTAATTCTTCCACACTACATTTTGCATGAGCAAAGGGAGAAATTACCAAATCATATAAATTGAGAGGCCAAGACTTGCTGTGGAGATTTATATAACATCATTCACATTGTCAATCAGCGCATTCACAAAATATTTATGAATTCTGGAACTCGTTTGGAAAAATTCCGACATAAAGGAAGTCACTGAGCTACACTTTTAGTTAGCACCCTCCCCCCTTTATTTTGATGTTCTCTCTAATATATGCAGCTACATTAGAATTTCTGATTATATTTGTTAACATCTGCTCAAAGACAAATGACACATTTCTTTTTACGTAGAAGGAAATGGGCTACAGAATAGCATATTTTGAAGGCACTGGGTGCAGACTGCTTTTCTAAATGGAGAATGAGTCTCTGAACAGAAGCTCAGTCCAGAGTTGAGAGTACAGAAAGATGCCCTCAAGACTGAGTAACATCCTCCTTGCTTCCTAGGTGTAAACCCGAAGAGCCAGAAACAGAGGGTAGCTTGCCCTCTGTCTTTATTCAGTGTGGTCTGTTGCTAGCACCTACCAAGAACTGCTTGAAAGCAAATTAGATAATGAGTAAATAGCTGCCCTAAGAAGAAATGAGATGTGTGAATACACACATAGCAAAATCACTACTCAGCACTGAGAACCCTGATAAACAGAGAGGGCCAGAGTGTGTGTGTATGTGTGTGTGTGTGTGGGGGGGTGGTGTACTGACCTGAAACTTAGCATAAAACACATAAAATAAATTGCATTGGATGGCAATTAGTGTTGATACAAAAACTTTGTTACCAATGTATTGGTATGGGAATGACAATAAAATACATTTCTAAAAATCATACTGCTTTTTATTACAATAAAACTGTAACAACTATTTGTATATGATTTTTTTCCTAAAATGCCATGAATAATATTGGGAGAAATAACTACTTTAATTTGGTGGTAGTTTTTTCATGACTAATAGGATAAAGGACAGAAATATTGTTCACACTTTTAAAAAAATATAATCTTAAATGCCTTTTTGCAAAAGCCTGGTTCTAAAATTTTAAATAGATGATTTGCACTTAAAAATAATCAAAGTTAATAAATAAATGAAAAATTTACAAAAACCAAAAGGTTTTTATATACCAAAAGGTATATAAAAGATCCTCTATCATAGGCTTTTAATGAACAGTTGCTGGCTGGCTGGATAAATAGATAAAAAAACAAATTAATGACAATTGAATAAACACTGACAATTCTTTCTGCTGTGAATCACAATTTCCACCATTTGAATTGAGGCAGTCTTTCTTATTTTTTATATCAATTGTAGACAACATCTCTTAGTATCTAATAAAATCAGATTCTGCTTATTCTTATTTCTAATCTCAGGAAGCATATAATAGTCTTTTAAGGTATATTTCTACATATATCTAATCTAATATATATGCTAATTTTTTATATTAAGCTCTGGATTCCAGGGGTATTTTGAAGTCATTTTCTACTAACATTTGATCGTTGGGAAAATATCAACACTAAACCACACTAAATCCTTTTAAAATTACATAGTAATACAAATTAATAAAATATGTACTAGAACATAAATAAAATATACATTTAGTAAATGTTCTATTTTAATATTAAAAGAAATATAAACCTATTGTAGAGAATTTTAAAAAACAGAAAATATGAACAAAAAACAAAATCACCATATTCTCATGACCTAGAGTAAAACATTCTTAATAAGTGGTTTTATTAATATTTCCTCTCATGTTGTTCCAACATATACATTTTAAAAATAAAGATTAGAAATGTTTTGCTCTTTATTTCACTTAATATTATATAGGGCAATATCCTAATGTTACTGAAGTCAACAGCACACATACAATTTTAATGCAACTCTATCATCCTAGCATGTGATCTCATCCTCAAATTCACCTTAGGATTCAAGGTGTCTGCTGAAGCGCTAGACATCATATCTGCATTCTAGACAGCAAAAGGGAAATGTATTAATCCAAAAGGCTGACCTCTAGTTGACAGAGCTCATTTTAAGCAGCTTTCCTGGAAATTCCACGAAACACCTCCATTTACATCTCATTGGCTAGAATAGTATTCTGGACACAACTAACTGCAAAATACACTAGAAACTGTAGGGTTTTTTAGTTGGATATATCACTTCTTCAAAATCAAGGTTCTGTTAATGACAGCAAAAAAAAGGAGAATGGATATCGAGTGACAACTAGTAGTTTAGTCCATTCACCTAAAGTTCACTTCTTCCTCTTCCCAGGATAACTTAAATTTTCTACCTCCCTTGTAGTTAGGTGTAGTAATGTGAATGTGTTGTAGCCAGTAAGATATAAGAAGTACTGTGCCCCACTTCTGAAATTTTGAGGAGGACAGTTATCCTTTCCATACAAGGAGGACGAAGAATTCCTGACAACTGGGAAAAACTCACTTTAAACTATTACAAAAGTGAGAATAATATTCTTTTATGTTTGAATTATCTGTGCCCCACTTCTGAAATTTTGAGGAGGACAGTTATCCTTTCCATACAAGGAGGACGAAGAATTTCTGACAACTGGAAAAAACTCACTTTAAACTATTACAAAAGTGAGAATAATATTCTTTTATGTTTGAATTATCACACATTTAATGTTTATTTGTAATTCGGTTAACATTACCTGAACTAATATCAGAGTGGCCATACAATTTATCATCCAAATGAGGACCAGTTTTAAAAATAAATGGGGCACAATTAATAATTATTATACAACAACAGAAAAAAACCAGGACTATTCCAGACCAACCAGGGCTTATGGTCATCCAAATAATTAATACAGTGTTTATAGATATAAAGAATAAAAATAACTATAATATGTTTGCTATACCTATTTATTTACTTTAAGATTTACAACGTGGGTATTTCTTAGAGCAATTCTTAATAGGAACCATGAAAAAATCCTTCTAGTGTGCATCAGAAAGCACTATATTTAAGTTAAGCAGATAATTTGATTAAATGAATAACATTATTAAATTGAGATATCTAAATCAATAATACAGATTTAATTTTACCTCTCCAAATGTGGTCTGCAGAATGCATATATATAGATGTGCATCTATGTATATACGTGTGTGTGTCTGTATTTTTTATATACTTTAAATCCTAGATTCATTCTCTTATTTGAAAGACTTTTTTAATTTCATTGAAATATTTGGTATACATTGCTACCTAATTATGGGGGAGATGAAGACTAAGTTAAGCATTACATTTATGAACACAACAGGTTTTTTTTGCTAAAATAAAGTCAATTCACTTGAAGAACCTATTTTGCTTACTATGGTACATTAGTTCAAAATACTAATTGCATGGAATTCAGAGTACAAAACCTATTTAACATTTAATGCTGACCTATGCTTTTTGAAAGCTTGACTGTTTAGTATAAATTCTCTAAAATTTTCAGTCCATCTATCAACCATTAAAAATCCATATGGTCTATTTTTTATTCTCATCTTAATAACAAGGTGCAGTACTAATAACCGTCTGGGGTTAATATTTCCCAGATGTGATTCAGTTCATCCACTGTTCTAAACCAGTCATTAATTCTTTGAAAGTGTATTATGTCTTGATTGGTGTTGCTTAAATAGCTTATAAGCTCTTTTATAGTCTTTTTATTACGTAGGTAAATTCCCACCCACCTTTCAACTTCAATTTTAGTGAGAAAATTGATAATGAGAAAATGAATGGATTGTCTAAAATACAAAAATGAGAGTAAACATATACACTTTTCTACCCATACTCTAAACCAATCCTGAATAAGAAAAGGGTTCAATTTTCACAATCATTAGTATTTTTGTCACATCTGATTATGCCCAAAGTTAATAACAAACTGTTCCAGCTCCAATGAGAGTCGCAAAATACAGCCTTTAACCAATATGTATGTAGAATAATTTGTTACTTGTACATCTATTTAGCTATCCAACCAACTTTTACTGAACATCTGTCATATGGTAGTCACTAACTCAAAGTGACACACCCAATCCATTCCTCCAATAGTTTAAAATCTAGTAAGAGACAGACATTTAAATATTGTGGGATAAACATTGTGATATGCACTGAGTTCCTGGTGTCCCCCAAAAAAGATTCTTAATTCAATCTTTGGCAGTATAAGTTTTCCCAGAAAAGACTGAAAATCGTCTGTACCTTTACAAAAAAAAAAAAAAGTAAGAGAAAGCCAGAGAAGGTGGGGGTTGGTAAGAGAACTTTCCAGATAAACTCAACAGCACTGTCTTATATCCAGAGATAAGAGGAAGCAAGTTACTAACATGGAAGAAACTATCAACACAAAAGTCTCTTTAGTAAAAGGTAGAAGGTGGAGTGGCTGAAGATAAAAATGGAGAGGCAGTTGTGGGTCACAGGTTAAATGATATAGGTAAGGGAAGCAGGGGTTAGGTAGGGTAGAGACATGATCAGATCTTCACTTTAGAAGATCAGTTCTGGCAATAAGATGAAGGATGGATTGGAAAGGTTGGTGGAAGGGGCCAGAGAAGACCCAAAGCAAGTGGATAATTTAAAACACAACCATGGTAATTTGGAGAAGAATGATGAGGAGCCAAATTGATGCACTGATGATAAAGACTGATTTGAAAGAGCTTTAGGAGGTAGAATCAGCAGGACTTGGTGATTGGTTACGGGGCATAAGAGTAAGTCAATCACTTAAAATACAAACAAATTTATAAAAATACTTGGCCTACTATATTTCATTTAGTTGTTAAGTATTTCACTAATAATCCTTTAGGGTTTCATGAGAGAATTTAACTTTGTATGTGCTTGCTTTGGATTGAGTATAGACTCTTTCATTTATGAATGAAATGGTTTATAAATATTTGAAATGACTCTATAGTTAAAATAATTAGAACTTTCTGATAAAACCAGAATCTTAGCTTAGAATATACAATTTGGGAGTTCATTTTAAAAGGACAACTGGAAACTTCTCTCGGAAGTAGGAGACAAAGTTAAAGTTTTATAAGTAACAATGCAAAAAATAGAATAAAGAAAAGACTATATTATGTAAATCAAGGGTAATGGCTTAAAGTAACCCATATCTTTAAAAATAGATATGTTTATGAGAAGACACCTTCAAGACTATACATTAAAGAACAGTGGAGATACTGGAAAATGAATAGCATACATACTTATTTTTCAGCTGCCCTGAGAATATAAGCTAATTACATATTCACAGATGTCAGTAAATACTTTCAATTCTGATTTCCTAATTCATTGTTATCTGCTTTTCTCTTACTTCTCTTCCTTACCACAGAATTAATTTCATCATTATCCAATACATGTTCTTTCAACCGGTGAAAAATAAGGCAGAAAGCCATTTACTTACTTACTTACTTGTAGGGTTTGCTATATAGGAAGGAATATTCTGAGATACTGCAGAGAAGTGTCACATCTCATAGTTGCTCAGGTATTAAATATTTTAAAATTTATGGGCTCTAATGAACTATGTATATTTATTCACCTGTTTCCCTGATTGCCCACATGCAGGGGAGATCATTTACCCATGCAAGATTTGATAAAAGAAGGCCTATAATATGGGGAGGGGGAAGGGTAAGCTGGGACAAAGTGAGAGAGTGGCATGGACATATATACACTACCAAACGTAAAATAGGTAGCTAATGGGAAGCAGCTGCATAGAACAGGGAGATCAGCTCGGTGGTTTGTGACCACCTAGAGGGGTGGGATAGGGAGGGTGGGAGGGAGGGAGACGCAAGAGGGAAGAGATATGGGAACATATGTATATGTATAACTGATTCACTTTGTTATAAAGCAGAAACTAACACACCATTGTAAAGCAATTATACTCCAATAAAGATGTTAAAAAAAAAAAAAAAGAAAAGAAAAGAAGGCCAATAGCTCTGGATGATTCATGTTCCCGTATTATCCTCAAGGAATTCTAACTTCCATGGCTTTTCACGTTTCCTGGTCGAACTCAATATAGTGCTGTCTCCTATTTTTTCTCCTGCCGTCATTGTAGTCATCATCATCAAGTTTACAATCTACCTTTACAATTTGGTAGCTCATGCAAAGGGAATTTATTTTAAAAATATTAAAGATCTGCACCTGGAGATTCAGCAGTAACCTGGTGAGCTCCGGAAGTACGGACTACCCCACTCTACATTTTCTCGTTTTTTTCTCTGCATGTACTATGTTCTCCATTCTCTTACTACTGACTGGTTGCCCTTCAACTACTGTTTTGTTTTGTTTTGTTTTCTGTTCTCTTAGAACTTTTACTTGCACATGATTCTAGTTTATCAGAGCCCTTCTGCTCTACTCCTTTTCTATGCATGAATCTTTCAGGGAATCTTTATGGCAGAAGTTTCTGATTGCCATTTCCATTCAGCTCTGAAATTAGAAATCCTAAATTCCTAAAAAGGAACGTGATTGCTTTAGCCATTTATGGAAATCATATGTGAGAGATGACAGGTAGCTGATTAGCCAATTAATTGGATGTCTTTCAGCCAGGTGTCTACCTTTGTCTCATTAAGTTATGGTTGAAGGAATAGGGCATCTGGGCACTAACCATAGTGGAAATCCCTCAACAAGCCTCTTGGTCAATTTACTTAGAAGATGGTGTGAGAAGGACAAGCTCTAACATTTCTCTAATTGTGTTCTCTAATTTCTATAACATTTCTAATATACTTATTTTGACAAGGATGTTTTGGGTTTTGTGTTGGACTACTCTATATTTTACCCTTTAGCTTACAGTCAATAACAGACATGTATAAAGACATACTTATTAAAAATGAGACACGAAAGAACAGACTCAGAAGAAATACACTAGAGGAATATTTCTTTAGTTCTTTTCTAAGAGACAAAATATGTAAACAATCTAAACATGCACCAAATATTGTTATGCCACTAACTAAACAACTGTACTTAACAATTAAGCATTCTTAGCTTTGGGATATCCTTTGGTCTTCAAAGATGAATTAATCTTTTTTTAGCACTTCTCAGTAACCACGTATCTTTTGACACAAAATCTGGATCATTGTAATAACACTATAACTAGAGTAAGATTGCACTTGAGCAAATGTATAGATTATTTTACACTCTCCATAGCACCAATCACAATGTTGAAAATCAATCCATGGTACGCTGAGTCACTAACAATCCTGGCTTTGGGATTGAGATGACGCTGGCTTTAGTACCAGCGAAATGTCACCACACACTTGGGCAGGTGATGTAACTTTTCTCAGGTTCAGTTTTTTCATTTGTAAAATGATGCTAATAATACTTACTTCCCATAGGTATTATTAGGATTAAATGAAAAATATATAAAATGTTTAAGCACAGTTTTTATTGCAGACCCATGACATTAACAACTTGAATGTTTGGGGGCAGAAACTTACATTAGGTCTCCTGTGAAGCCAAGATATGTGGAACTAAATTTCTATAAGCTCCTGGGAGTGTCATGGTCTACTACTCAAACTGCACACCATGGGCAACTCTGATGTCTCCCTTTATTGAAAGAATAGCAGCAGTAATGTCATGTAATCAAAGGCATAAAAGCTTGATTCATTTTTTAGATTAAATGGACTTGAAAATAAAGCCAACTGCTACCAGTAGTGATTGAGGTGATGAGAAAGTGAAAAATTCAGACAGTTCATTGCATAAAAACAGAAGGTAGAGAAAATTAAGTACAATCATAATTTGTGAAACTCTTTAAGCAAATGTTTCAGCCACTTATACACTATACAATGTTGATAACAGTTGTAAATGTAAAAGAACCACTTTGAAATATGCCAGAGCACTCGGCTCTTCTTAACAAGGCCTGCCCTAAGGAAAAAGTACTTTACCAGAGCCCTACCTGCTTGCTGGGGTTTTGACAGAGCCTAACCTACTTGAGGAAAGGAAAATACCCAGCTCTATCCAGCTGTAGGCTTCCATGTAGGAGGAGGGAGATACCTAACTTCAACTCCCTCTAGCCATCCTGTTCACCTAAGGGGGAAAAAGGAAATTGAGAAGCCCTGGTAAAGTTCACAGTGCAGGGGTGCAGGCTCACCAAAAGCCTTAGACTTAATTATAGGACTATAAAACATTTTCTCTCCCCCGACAGCTTACCACTGTATTACTAAAGGCCTATTTACCTCAGTTCCTTTTACCCACACATCATGTCCACCTTCCAAATAAAAATTACAAGATGTACTAACAGTCAAAAAACACTGTTTAAAGAGAAGAAGCATCAGAACCAGAGTCAGATATGTCAGGAATGTTGGAATTATCAGACCAGGGATTTTTTTTAATTTGCTAAAGTCTTCAATGGATAACTTGGACAACATGTAAGAACACGTACGCAAAGAGATGGAAATCCTAAGAACAAATCAAAAAGTAATGCTAGAGATCAAGAACAATGTAATGGAAAATGAAGAATGCCTCTGATGGGCTCATTAACAGAATGGACATAACTAAGGCAAGAATCTCTGAGTTTGGGGATAGGACAATAGAAACTTTCAAAACTGAAAAGCAATTTCTTTCAAATGTGAAACAATATGATTGAAATTAATATAATGGATATTTAGAAAACTACCACATATGTTGTGAAGTTTCTCAGGAGGAAAACTATCTAGATATCAGTTTTGAAAACAATAACTGACACATCTATTTTTAACAGAAATTATAACTAAAGCTTATAAATATTTTCAGAATTCAAACACATACATGTAGTTTTGGATAATTTCAATGTATTACAAAATGAATAAAAATGCAGCACTAAAATAAGCTACTATGATAAACTGGTTCTTACTATACGAAATACAGAAATTAACTATCAGTATTAGTAGGTATCCCATTCTCTATCATAAACACATTCTACCTTTGATTTTTCAACTTTGGAACAATGATATTAGGAAATAATGGGCTCTGACATATGGAATAAATTATCTTTCTACACAGTTTAATTGCAATATAAGCCTCTTTTATTATAAAAATCATTAGTTTTTTCATTATAAGAATCATTAATGACTGAATTGTTAGGTTCACTCATAACTTTTATTTAGGCATGAATGACTTGTATCCCTTTTTTCTATCTCAGGGTAAATTTCATAACACTAATTCACTATATTTAACAGGTAAGATCACATACCCTGTATGCTCTGGCATTATTCAAACCCTAATGATCATCTAAGTCACAACATGCACGAAATACATATAATATACTTTTGAAACCAATATTTGGCATCTGAGAAACACAAAGTTTTCCAATCTCTAACTGTCATAATCAATATAAAATGCAACTTAATATCCAATAGCACTTTTTCTTCCTACTAACATTCATTTTTCTCTTAAATTTTTGTTAAAGCATACTTCACTGTTGAAAGGGAAGTTAGGGAAGTTAGATTTTGAATACTGAAGTGCATATATCTGTGTCCACTACAACTTTGCAACCTAGATCTGATCTACTGTACAGTAGCAACCAACAGAGGAGAGTGGGGAAAAAAATCTGGAACAAGCAAATCTTTCATTTTCTTCCTAAAAATATTACTATAAAAGAAAATAATGATGAAAATATTTCAGTTGAGTTGATAGTGTGCTTAAAAATCAAGTTTTTTCATCAACATTAAGTATATATAATTTTAGGTATAAATTAAATAATATTTTATGGATGTATTATTATTATGAAATACTATGCTTTAACTAACAGGTTTTATTCAAGTATTAAGTACCTTTAAAAACCAGCATGTGGCTACCCAAATAAGTCACTTATCTTTTCAATTACAGTATTAAATAAAAAACCCACATGACTATTAAATTTTAAGAAGTATCAAATATAACTACTAAAGCTCAAAGGAAACAATATAAGTTTTTAATCATAGAATCCAATTTTTATATTATGAAAAGTCTTTTATTTTTCTGGTTAACAGCAATTACTTTTTATTAGTCAGAGTTAATACTGAGCCAAGATGCCCCAATATGACAACCCCCCACAGTTGTGTGGCACTGAATAGGGACTGATATGTAATGGGTATTAAGGATTTTGAATGTCATATTTAACTTACAGGCCCTCTTACTGTATTCTCTTTCATGTACAATGTTATATACTGGCTAAAAATAAATTGAATAAATAAAAATATCAAAGAAAAGGAGTAAACATGAGAGTTAATGTGTCAAGAAAATTTATATAATTTTTTTCATACTTTTCAGATTATGAGAACAAACTCAGGAGATATATATTTTTTAATTGCTTCTTTTGTACAAAGTTATTGCCTGAGCCATGTCTTTCATGTTTTTTTTCTCATTAGCATTAAAATAGCATGAATTCTTAAAGATTAGCTGCTTCCTTCCCAGGAGATTTTCAAAACTGAAATACGTCCTTCAGTTTTGCACAGAGTAAGATTTAGTATTAACCAGTTATTAGTTACTAATAGCAAATAGAAAATCCAGGGCATATGCCTATACTTAATGTTTGTGAAAACACTTTTACAGTATTCACATAATTTCTATAGTGCTATGCAAAAATTTTTATTGATGCAGCATTCTTTCATTGATTATCATGGCACTCTGTTAGCTACTCCACGAGATCATCATAATTTTATTACCTTAGTGTAGTACATAGACAGATAAAGGATAGAAGGGACATTTACAGGATAAAGTTCTTAACAGTTTCGAATTATGTAGATATAAAATTCTTGACATTAGACAGTGAGAGCACAGTGTTAAGAATTACAACCACTGGTTCCAAAATTCACTGAAGTATTCATTCTTTTCTAAAACCAAGCTCCATACTCTATACAAATACAATTATTCAACTTCACTCTGTTCTCAACATATCAGTAAGAACACCTATATTTTGAACATCCTTTGCTAACAATTTTCCAAGGTGTCTTTCATTTCCAAGTGTTTATATTATTGTCTTAAACAAAAGAAAGCTTCAATAATTTGATTGTTTGAGCAAATCCAGAAAGTGCTTCTACTTACAGGGGCTGAGATGCACACTATGTAAATCAATTAAGACACTGAAATTCCAAGTCTCCTACAGTATGGCTTAGCCTATAATCGTAGCCTTATTTCCCACCACAGCCCTTCTCTTCAGCCACACAAATTATTCTCAACGTCCCTAAAACTTAATGCATACATTTAAGAATTCTGTGCCTGTCTTCAAGCCATTCTCTTTTCCTGAAAGGTGCTTTCCACCCTCTCTTCCAGCCCATATGTGACTCCTTAGTTTATAAGAAAGAGCTGATGGGTCACATCCTACTACCAATCTTCCTCAAGCAGAATTCATCCTTCCCTTTATTATTCTTTCACAAAACATTACTCGAAACTACCTGAAGATACTCTCTTTGGCCTTATGATTGTGTAGACCTATTTCTAAACTGCAAAAGAGTACATGGAACAATAGAAATGTGTTAAATTGAATTCTGGACATGACTTTTAAAAAAAGAAAGTGTATTTTCAATGTTGGCAAAAATGAGTTGACAAGTAAGCAAGAAAATAAATATATTTTCTTTTAATTTTTGCAAGCCTAAAAAGTCATTTGCTCAAAACTATTCATCTATTTTCCATATTTGCTAACCAGAGGTTACTCAAATAACCAGTAATGGTTTTGTTTACAGGCACATCATGAATGCCTACTCTTGTAATTACATCAGCATGTTACTAAGGGTGGAATAGGTATTTTTAGTAAAAAAAAAAAAAAAAACCAACAAAAATTAAAACCACTATGAATTAATTTACTAAAGCATATATTTTATATGATTTATAATATAAATCATACATTATATGATTTCAAAAATATCTCTTAGTTCAATTCTTTATGGAAAGAAAATTTTATCGATTTTAAAGTTACTCCTAGGAAATACTTTATTCAGAGAAACACCAAATATACTTTATATCATAAGATTGTCAAATATATCATCTATTGTCTTTTCTACCCATGACATATTTGTAAAAACAACTGAAGTAGTGTCTCTGAGAAAAGGCAACTTTAGTTAAAATGGCCATTCAAATTAGCATGGCTCAAAAAACCTGAGAACCTTAAAAAATTACACAATTTCAAATAGATATAATTATAATTTTAATACACAGATATAAATGGTAGTTTAAATGTTATACACTGATTTACAGTTCCTATAGATTTTAAATTATTTAACCAGTTATGATGTCTAGATGATTTTCATTCTTTCCATTTTTAGTAGACTGTTTTCAAAGTTTTTCTATCCTTACTGATTATTTCCTTACTTGTTTTAAATTACAAATAGCACTAAGTAAAGCTCTATTCCTGTCCGTAATCTATCCTCTTCATTAAAAGAGAAATTTAAGTTGTATGTTTTCTTTAAAATTTACTTATGTCATCTATCTATTTTATTGTTTCCCTTGATTCATCTTTGTTTTATCTAATTCATGAAGCTTTACCCATATCTATTATAAAATATGTCCATGTGCTCCTATTTTCAAGTACTCCTACTGCTGACACTTGCCATATAAGCATTATTATTTGGGGGGATAATCTAAAAGTCAAATAGCCTATTCCAAGGTAATTGAGTATTCAATTTACTTTTAAACGTCTGAATCCATGTGTTATTGTTCCCTCTGTAGTCTATACGTATTGTTCATTGCCCTTTATCTTTACATGGTAGAATCTTCAAGAAATAAAAAGCACCTAGTGTGAAATACATGTGAAGATTAAAATATGTTTGGCTTAGAAATTTTGCTGCATTATTTCCTCACTCTGTGACCATGAAGAAGTTATTTAATATACCTGAAGCTCAATTTTCACATCTTTCAATAAGGAAAATTTATACTTGATTTCTAGGACTCATGTGAGTAAAGTGCTTTGAACAAAGCCTAGCATATGGTAAATGCTCAATGAATTTTTAACCATCTTTTCCTTTTCTACCTTATTCTATCATATTTATTTTCTACTGTAGTCTCCTTCCCTGCTTTTTTCTCTTTCCTCTTGTTCATTCTTGGCTGGTGCCCAAAATGTATATCTCAGTTTAGTAGTATGTTTATCAAGGGGAGAAAAAAATCTGAATCAATTATGCAAATAGCACACATAAGTAATTGCCTTTTCATAAAGTTTCCAATGTTCCTCTCTGTTAGTGTACCATAATACGTATACAGGTATTAGAGTCAGAAATAATTTAGTTTGAATTGGAATCCATCACTCACTATTTGGCCTATTACTTCTTGGTAATTTTTGTTCCTTACCATCTTTAAAACTGGGTTTCTCCAACAGGGAAAGAGAACTAAGACATACTTCATAGGGCCATTGTGGAAAAAAAGGATAAAATTCTTAGTGCAGTGTCCGGAAAATAGAACACTATGAGGTAAGCATCACTTTTCAAACAATTCTGCCCTCTCTCTATAATAAATCAGAAGTAGAAAAATTCCCCATTTCATAACAACTATGACAAAATCATTACAAGAACAACAGCAGTAAGTTTATTTGTAACTCTGTAAGTCCCTGTGTCCCCTGGTTACCAGTTTGCTTTAAGAAATGCAGCCTGATCAAGCCAAACACAATCACTAGAGCAGGGCACAACTCCTTCTGTTCCTCACATGATTCTTTGGCTATGACAACATGAGGTCAGTGATAGTATGACTGCTAATATTTTTGTCATTTTTTTTCCAGAAAATGAAAAAGTGGGGCTTATAAACTACTTAATATTTGTAAGTTCTTATAAGTTACTTCATATACTGAGAAAACGAGATATGTATATATCTTGAAAGGGTATTCCGAAAAAGAAGTTTCATTCATTTCCTAAAAGTAACTGTGATAAACATAACACACTTAACATACTCAATGAATACTGATGTTTATTCATTTTAATGAAAATAAGATAATGAAGGTAAAAGCATAATCTTAGTTTAAAAGATACATTCTCAGAAATGGTTTGACGAGTGCTCTGTAAGAATAAAATTTAAATTTCAGAAAAAATAAAACCATAGTCTATAAACAAACAAATAGAAATAAATAAATAACCTGTTAAAGACAGAAAGATTAAACTCTTCATAGGAATTTTTAGTTGAAAATACACATTTAATGAATAACTGTTGAATAATTGCTGATATAAAGGTCAAACTGAAAGAGCATTACTGGAATGATTCTAAAAATATAAAACAATTTTGGGTCAACCAACTTCTTTCAGATTTAAATTTGTAGATGTAACAGAAAAAGCAATGTAAAACAGTATCAAGGAAGAATGTGATGAATGAGAAAAATACAATTTCTAAAATAAGGAAGAAAAGCTAACCAAAGTATATCTGAAAACAGCTGACTACCTCCATTATTGAAGATTTGTTTAAATAGACAAAACCTAGGTAAAAAGCATCACAAACCACCCTTTTTATTTTAGCTTGAAATGAAAAAAATAGTAGGAATACACTGACTGTGAAAATGATGCAAAATATATCAGAACATATAAAAAGTCAAGTACAACCATAGCTAAAATGATGTCAGTACCTGGAAAAGTGTACTTAGTAAATTATACATTCTTATAAGCCTTTCAAAAGCAACTACACTCAGCTAACAAAAGCCTGATCATAATGTATCTTTTTGCCAAGTTCAAAAGACACATACTGCTTTAGCAGACTCATATTTTCTAATGAATACCAAATTGTTAGTATCTGGAAAATATACTTATGCTATGATAATCTAAAGTTTGTTTATGTACAAATACTCAGTGAGGTTACCAAATTTAACAAGCATACACACAGAAAAAAAAAGTGTCTTGAACATAAAATTTTATTTCTAAAGAAAATATTTATGTGATAGCTATTCTAATACTACTATGTAAACACTATATTAAAGAACAATTACTAATTTAGAAGAAAGCAAAGAATTTTATATATCATTCCCATTGGTTAGCAGTTCTAATTCCATTTTAATCTTTCCTATGTCATTTAAGTTATACACTAAAATTCATACTTAATACAGCCAAAACCACACTGTTTTTCTTTCTTTAACTATTATAACAGACCCTAAAAATCTAACAAGAATAACAATTTTAAAAGATATTTAAACTTACCCCATTTAATGGATATGTTTTCCATCCTAGCTCTCCCAGCACAGTTGTTGTATCAAGCAACACAACTGGAATTAAACAAAACAAAAAAACTTGCATGAACTTCTCAATTGACATAAGAATGAATCAGTTATTTAAATAATTAATGTCAACGACCTTTAGTATTATTCATCGTATTAGCTTTAATAAGTTGAATCACTTTAAAATTATTTGTAAGTACTAAATCTTAATATATAATACTTAATAATATTGAGTAAATATAAAATATATAAGGTGGTTATAAATTAATTTTAAAATAGCGTGGTGTTTAACAATGCTAAATGAAATAGATGACTGAGTAACAGTACTAACAAAGTCATTTTTAATAGCTGACTTTTAAAATTGATGAATGTTGGAGGAGTTAATCAAGAGGATATGGCTACCAGATGACTCATAAG
The DNA here is from genome assembly GCF_028023285.1 of Balaenoptera ricei. NCBI lineage: Eukaryota > Metazoa > Chordata > Mammalia > Artiodactyla > Balaenopteridae > Balaenoptera > Balaenoptera ricei. The sequence goes on from NC_082642.1 coordinate 116,738,603, forward strand.
CTGGACCTGAGCAATGCGTGGGAGGCCCCTCAGCTCCTCCCCTGTCCTTAGAACTATGCTCTGCCTATCATTCCCACAGTGATAGCTGTTCCAAGGACAGAGCCCTGAGAGAATAAGGTGCTGCCAAAACCATCTGGATGGTATACGTGACTGAACCCAGTTGAAGTCTCTAAGGCTCTGGTGGTCAAGTGCAGAGATCTACTCGTCTGACAGCCGCCTAAGACAAGCCTTGTGCATAAGTTCCCTTGCTTATTTTTTTTTTTTTTTTTTTTTTTTTTTTTTTTTTACGTTCTTTTATTTATTTATTTATTTATTTATTTATTTATTTATGACTGTGTTGAGTCTTCGTTTCTGTGCGAGGGCTTCCTCCAGCTGCGGCAAGTGGGGACCACTCTTCATCGCGGTGCGCGGGCCTCTCACCATCGCGGCCTCTCTTGTTGCGGAGCACAGGCTCCAGACGCGCAGGCTCAGCAATTGTGGCTCACGGGCCCAATTGCTCCGTGGCATGTGGGATCTTCCCAGACCAGGGCTCGAACCCGCATCCCCTGCATTGGCAGGCAGACTCTCAACCACTGCGCCACCAGGGAAGCCCCCCCTTGCTTATTAAACCTGCCACCTACCAATCTGGAGTGATCTACCTGTTTCTTTGTTCTCTTTCCTTGCCCTGCATGAGTACAGGATCACTTTGCAAACCAACAATGAAATAATCACCTTTGCTTTTCCCCCCATTTTCATATATAGTCTTTTTAATACCACATTAAAGAAAGAAAAACTTTAAAAGCAGGCCTACCTGTATATTTTCTTTGTGTGTTATTAAGTGCCCTTATATATGATTGGCAAAGTATGAAAACAACTCATTTTGAAGAAATCTATATTTTTAAAGTGTAGCTTACATTATTATTGTATGTGCTAGTATACTTACTGCTAAAGAAGGCAAAAGCAAAAATAAAAACCATGCACCTTTTCCCCTGACCAAATGTAACTCATAATATGGTTGAGAAGACAAGCAAACAAATAATCACGACATACTCTGTTAAATTCTAAAATTGAACACTATATAATAGCTTAGCAATTAAGTTAGGCTAAGGCTGGTAGGGCAGGTCTGGGACAATTTCATAAAGGAAATGCAATTTGGGCTGGGCTAGGATGAGGGGGTCTTTAATCAGATGTGATGAGAAACAAATTTATTTTAGAATACCTTCTATAAAGTAACTGAGCTACGACTAAATCAGTTCTCAGTTGCTGGAATGGGGAGTAGGAGTGGAGATTATTTGGGGGAACTACGAGGATAGAAATGAGGCCAGAAAGATAGATGGAGATCAACAGGAGAGGATTTTTGTAGTGTTTCCAGCAGGTTAATGTGTAGGGCCCATGTTTCAGCAGATTTTAATTTTAACTATTACCTTCAAGTCCCCCAGATGCCGGTCATGGACTGAACTCTGAGAAACAATCCTTTGGTATCTCATCATGAGTTTTAGTTCTTCATCTAGTTAAAAATTGGAGGGGTTTTTGTAGTTTTTAAAAAATGTCATTGGAAGTCTGTTACTTGGCATCTGTTGTTTTGTGTCTATAGCAAGGATTCGGTGGGTTTTCTTATTTGACTGTGATACATTTTATTGATTTTTAGTATGAAACCATGCTTAAATTTCTGGGATAAACTCTACATACTCATTGCAGAATATTCTTCCAGTATATTCACTAAGCATACATTTGTAAAACTGAGCCATAATTCTTTAATTAATTTTTATTATGCAAAATTCTCAAAAATAATTTAAAATGTGGAGAAAACAGTACAATGAACCCTCATTGTACTAATCACCCTGCTTCAATAATTACAAACCTATAGCCAATCTTATTTCATCTATACATGTTTACCTACTCTCACTGCAAGATTTCTTTGAAGCAAATTCCAGTAATCATATAATTTCATCTATAAAAATTTCAGTATGTATATCTAAGATAAAGACTCCTCTCAATATAACTACAATAACAATTCACTACTATAAATAGTATGTATTACTTAATGTCATCAAATATCCAGTCATTGTTTAATGTTCCTATGGTCTCAACTTACTTTAACAGAAAGTCAAGATCCAAATAGGTTCTATACATTATGGTGAGGTCTTTTTTTTTTTAATCTATAGGTTCCCCCATTTTCTTTTTTTTTAAGTTAGGTTTATTGAGGTATGATTTACTTACAATAAAATTCACCTTTTTTAAACGTACATTTCTAGGGATTGTGACAAACTCCTACTTCCATGTAACCCCCACTACAATCAAGCTATAGAATATTTCCATCACCACCAAAATTTCCCTTGTGATCCTTTATGATAAATCCTTTCCCCACCCCAGCCCCGAGAAACCATTAATCTGACTTCTGTCCCTATGGCTTTGCCTTTCCTAATGTCAAATGAATGAAATTATACAGTATGAAACTTTTTGAGCCTGGTTTCTTTCACTCAGCATAATGCATTTGAGATTCATCTATGTTGCTATGTGCATCTATATATACAACTGAACACTCAGTTCCTTTTTATTGCTGAAAAGTATTCTATTGCATGGAATTCCCTAGCTGATGAACTTTCATATACAGATTTTTATATGAACCTATGCTTTCATTTCTCCATGGTAAACAGTGATTACTGGGTTATATAAAGAACGCTTATTCTTTAAGACACTGTAAAACTGTTTTCTGAAATGGCTGTAAAGATTTACTTTCCCATGAGCAGAATGTCTGGTTTTCCAATTGTTCCACATCCTCACCAGAACTTGGTATTGTCCAGATTATTTAAGGCATTCTAACAGGTGTGCAATAGTATCTCACTGTTGCTTTAAATAGCCAGTTATCTTTTCACTACATGAAATCAAATTTACTAGCAAAAATTTTGACCCACAAAAGTGGTCTTATCCCACATTCCAGATATTCCTTTTCGTGAGATATCATTGAACATGTTCCCCCATTCCCTGTATTTCCTTTAAATTGGTAGATATATTTAGTGGCTTGACCAGATCTGGGTTCCACTTATTTTTATTTTTTGTAAGATTACTTCATTGGTGGCGCTTTATAGTCCTTATACCAAATCAGGGAATATATCAATGTATACTAGGGTCATGTAAAAAGGACACAGGAACCAACTGGCATAGGCTTCCACTGGCCAAAAATTTATAATTTGATCATATACAAGGTTAATGACTATAAGGGATTGAAACACTTCAAACATGCTGAAATCCATGCATTCATAATGATAAAATACACCTACTAATAACTTTCGCAGTACACTAGGAAATCATTAGTTTTAAAAACTGGTAAATAATCTGAAAAGAATAAAACATTTATTTTGCTTTTTCTATATGAAATACTTCTGAATAAGGAAATAGTTAATGTAGGAACATTTCTCTTTTTTCAATTTATTTTATTTATTTTTATTTATTTTATTTTTGGCTGCGTTGGGTCTTCACTGCTGTGCACAGGCTTTCTCTAGTTGCGGCGAGTGGGGACTACTCTTCATCGTGGTGCGCGGGCTTCTCATTGCAGTGGCTTCTCTTGTTGCGGAGCAGGGCTCTAGGCGCGCAGACCTCAGTAGTTGTGGCTCACGGGCTCTAGAGCGCAGGCTCAGTAGTTGTGGCGCACGGGCTTAGTTGCTCCACGGCATGTGGGATCTTCCCGGACCAGGGCTCGAACCTGTGTGCCCTGCATTGGCAGGAGGATTCTTAACCACTGCACCACCAGGGTGCAGTGCATTTCTCTTATTGAAATATTTCAGTTAATAAATGAAGAAGGGATGATCGAATTAGGCTACACCATTTTCTACTCTTAATGTATTAATATATTTAGCTAATGACTTATGCTGCTAATATCACATAAAGAGATGAAAGGACACATAAAGGGCTAGAGCTTTTAAAAAGGCTTTCTTTATAGCCTCATTTACTCCATATTAACATACAATTCTAACAAGCCTAGAAGTAAAAGAAAGTACAAATACATATATATCTATGTATGTATACATACACACATACATATACACATACACACACAAACACACACATGCAAATTCACAAAATGATATTTGATGCTGTGTGGGTTCACTCAGTGTAATAAAATAATCTCACATATTAGAGAAAAAAAGTTGAAGATATTATAATAAATATTCAAAACTCTAAGTTTATCTTATTATTAAATAAATGTTATTTTATTTTTGCTATATACTATTGAAAAGAATTCAGAAGTATGTAGTACCAGTATCCACTTTGGGGCACTCAAAAGTTTAATGTTACTCCTTTAGCACATTTATATTTTTGGAATACATCATTATTTTGCTAGCAGGCTGTTAAAGTAATGATATTAATTCAGTCACTGTAGGAAGGATGGTCTATATATTTCCTTCTTGAAGGAATCTCCACATTGTCCTGTAAGTTGTTTCTTTTTTTAAATGCTCAATTTACAGATGAGAAAACTGAGGCTTAGAGAGGTTACATAATTTTCCTTAGATCACAAAGTGATTACAACCAAAAGATTGATGCCAGGATATCCCTTAAAAAATATTTAAAACCTTTAAACTTATTTTTTAAAGTGTTTTCTTCCTTCCTTTTAAGTTTGAATATAAAACTTTATCATTTTTTTTTTATTTTAGTAGATGCAGAGAAAAATCATTATTTATTTTGCTGATTCCAAATCTAGATAAGTTTATATCCTGGTTTTCTCATCAATGGGTTCTACAGAAACTTTACTGGTACTACCTACAAATCATGCCATTTAAAACAAGGGGTTTACTGGAGTAGAGTGTTCAAAAATCCCTAATATTGAAGTCTACCAACGGAGATTTCTTTTTCATAGATTGGCAAATTAATTCATTCATTGATATAATTATTTTTTCTAAAATACAATTGGGCTGCTTGGTTCTTAATATTTATAATTTGTAAACTGAAATATATTCATTTCAAAACAAACAAAAAAGAAAATATGTATATACCTACAACAGTGTAGATCCTTAGGAAGCATTTTTTTTATTTATTAGTAGCTTCAAGAAACAAGATTTACATAATTGCTTTACTTTCCTCATTAAACTGCAATCACACCTTTTAAAAATTCTTAAGAACAGCAAAATTTCAAATTTGCATTCCTGACAAGTGAAGGATGCATTGATATCAAAAGAAAACTGAGGATTTATTTTTATTTTTAACACCATTATATGTGATACATGTTTAAATTTTATCACTTGCTTCATAGGCCAAGCTCCCACGAATTCAGGTTTTTCAGGCACACTAACAGCATTGGACCCAGCAAGGTGAGAGCTCCTCCTGCTGGCTTTAAACAAACGTTTTCTAGTCCCTACTTGAGTGCAAAAGTAAACTTAGGAAGGAAAAGAACACTGTCCATATTAACTTCAGTAAAAGTCAATACTTTATTTTTAATTTAATGGCAAGATTTTAAATATAGAAAGATTAATAACACCAATGACTTATTTAGGGAGTACATATGAAAATATAATTACTTATTGATATCATAATAAATGAGAAATTGGGTAAACCAAAAAATAAATAGAAGTAGTAGATTGGTGGTATCAAAATAAAGTTTTTAAAATGTTTATTTCATTTAACAAGCAACATAATGCACAGAATAGGCTAAACTATGTACAATATTCCTATTAACTTTTAGAAATAAATCTCTAGCATATTATATTTTTCCCTGAAAATTTCTCTTAATTTATTAGTGCTCCCTTTACTCATTCTTTTGGAAGTTATAAGAAAATTTTATTGTGGCTAAAAGAAGATAACAAATGATAAAGACAAGGTTGATAGCACTGGATTAAATGTGAGAGTAATGAGTACCTAAGATTAAAAAGCTCAATGTTAATTTCTTTCCTTTGAATAATTTATCAGGTCTTGATATCCCTTTCAGTAAATTTAAGATATATTAATTTAAAAACAATTAGCATACAGGTTTATAGTATATAATTGAAGATCACCTTTATTCTAACTACACAATAAAAAAAGGATGAGATTTTATTTATATATCATTTTGAAAAATTTAACAAGGAAGAGATCAATCAACCCACTAAGAAGGTAGTTATTCTTTTAGGATAATTTTGCTGTAAAAATTCAAGTTAATGGTATATGAACTCAGTTCAAAGATTTATCAATATTTTTAAAAGTTCAGAGAGCAGTAAACGCAGGTTTAGAATTTTCTCAAATAGACTTCATACAAAGAAAGGCAAGGCATTTCTTCTTAGACTCATTCCATTAAGCACCTTTATTTTACAAATAAGACCTAGAAAGATAAAATTACTAAGTCACTTAGTAACAAGGCTTTTAATAGTTAGTTCCATGTTCCACTGACTGTAACACACCTCCCATAGCTCCAAAAAAAACAGGTAAAATAAAGGGAATACTTCTGACATCATGACCAGATATAATATAACCAGAGAATATTTCAAATTATAGACACAGATATATAAACAAACGTATCTATCTATATCTATCTGTCTATCTACATACAGCAGTAGTCTATTTCAATGTTATCCTGTTTAGATCCTACTTTAAACTGGGATTCAAGTTACCACATTAAGTAATATTTTGACATAACTGCATGTGTTTGATTGACAAAAGTCAGTTTTAACTTCCAGATACTATGGTTCTCTACCCTCATAGAGAGCCAGAATCAATACTTAATTCCTAAAAATAAATCAAACACAGATTGCTTTAAGGAAACATAGGATTTTTATTTTTACCCCTGGTATGTTCCTCTGTATATCGACATTATTTTTAAGGTAACATTTTCCAAGGAGACTCACTCCTTCTTAAAAATAACGAAGTATTTTTATCTAGAAACTGAGATCAATACGTGTTCATTAAGTATACTTATAAGCATTTTGTTTTGTCATAGCTTTCTTATTTCTATTGTTACTTGTTTGTTTTTTAATATAGGTGTTGTTCATGATTATTTTTGTCACTCTCTATGAGAGTTTGGATATCCTACTTGAAAGATAAGGTAATATGACCATAGAGATGTTAAATGGCTTTCTCAAGATCAGAGAATAAACTCAGTCTAGACCATGTGAACTCACAACCTTCAGCTTTCTACTCTACTAGAAAATATCTTTTTTCAGAAAGCATGTTCAAACTTCTTACTCTGTCCTTTCTTGAAAACAAGTCACTGTTTTTTACTTCTGATGGAAAAATAAGCTATAATAACCAGAAATTACTTTCCTTAATTATCACCTTAAATGGAGAAAAGGGGCAAAAAATTCAAGCTAGTTTTCTGTTTAGAAGGCAAGTTATACCATTGAGTAAGAACTGCCACTGAAAACCTTATCCAAACAATGAATGGTTAATAGTTGATTAAAAATATAACTAGTGGGGCTTCCCTGGTGGTGCAGTGGTTGAGAATCTGCCTGCCAATGCAGGGGAAACGGGTTCGAGCCCTGGTCTGGGAAGATCCCACATGCCACGGAGTGACTAGGCCCGTGAGCCACAATTGCTGAGCCTGCGCGTCTGGAGCCTGTGCTCCGCAACAAGAGAGGCCACGATAGTGAGAGGCCCGCGCACCCCGATGAAGAGTGGCCCCCGCTTGCCGCAACTGGAGAAAGCCCTCGCACATAAACGAAGACCTAACACAGTCAAAAATAAATAAATAATAATCAAAATACCAAGAACCTCCCACATATAAAAAAATATATATATATAACTAGTAATGTTCATCCTCACTTCTACACCTTCCTAGTTTATTCAAAAGAAACTTTACATGGTTATCCTGCTGGACACAGCCTTATCTGCTTCAGTCTCATAATCATTTCTGAAGCCTGCTGTTAGACAGGAGGGCTTACCACAGAGACCCAAGTAGAACCCAGATGTGGATCTAATCCATCACAAGGTCACTAAATGATAGGTTCACTCTGGGCTCCTGAACAAGGTCATTAAGACTTATCAATGAGTCACCTCAAAGTCATGCTCTCCTCATCAAATTGTTCAGTTATCTCTATGGCAAAAAAAAAAAAGTAAAGGAAATTTGGCATGTTCCAAATTAATAGCAATATATAATGCTTTCATTTTGACATCTTCAGCAATTTGATCTATAAAGAAACTAAGTAGCTTCGTTTAGGACAAGTATTATTTCCATTTGCTTCAATTACACAGTTTTAATAGGTAGAAAAGACTACTTGGCTTTAGTCTTAGATTTGCTAGTCTTACAATATATTTAACCAATGTTGTGATTTTTTTCCATCTCTCACAGAAACTCACAACATTTATTACATAAACCTCACTTAGCCCAAACCACTGCACCTCCATCCCATCACTTACACAGCGTAAGAGAGGCTTCTTGTGTTTCTAGTTCATTCCTTTCTCACATTTCTCACTTATCTTCCATGGGCTTTGAACACTTTCCTTTTTTTTTTTTTTTTTTTTTAAATGAAGCTCAAGGTCTGAAATGTGCTTAAATCTTTGTTTCTATAGCTCTGGTAAAAGACATTATGACTACTTATTTGAAAGTCTTATCTACAATGTAATGGCCATTTCAATGCAAAACTATTTCTATATAATGGAAGAAAAGTCTAAAAAACCTATTGAAACCCCTACCTTAAAAACAAACAGTAGTGGCTTTGCATTGAGAAGGAAAACATGACTTTTACTAGAATCTAAGAAAAAATTGTCAGTGAAAAAGTTTTTCTTGAAAATGGAAGAAAAAATTTTTTTCCTAGATTGCTTTTTCCCGCCATTACACTTATATAGACATAATAGAAATAGTTTTTTACTTCCTTCATTAGGACACTGGAGTCACAAAAATGTTACTTGATTTTATATGAAGACATTTCCATATTATTTCAACAAGCGTTGATTGAGTACCTGTTATATTTAGACTCTATATTAACTACTGCAGGGTATAGAAAGTTTATAAGATACAATGTCTACCCTCAAGGAGTCTCTGGTGTTATCTTTTCACTCCCACTGTTAGACTTTTTGTGTCAACCCACATGCCCTAGTTTATTCAAACATGTAAATAGCAAAACAGATTAAAATGCCCTTATTCTGAAGGTGCAGAAGAGGAAAGGCTGAAGCTGTTTAGTAGAATGTGTAGAATTAAATTGCTACTCTAAAAGGGCAGACACCCAATATTACATCAACAGCACCATCAAAACTGTTAGTAATTGGACCACCTACCTCAGTTTCTAAAGAAGTGCTAAGGAATGAATAGACTGTAGAAATGCACCCCAGTAGACAACATGAAGGGATATAATTCTCTACCTGAAGGGTACTCTCCTCCAAAATAATACCAAATATAAGAAATATCTGCTAAATTTGTCAGGAGAGACAGAGTGTTTTAATTAGAGTGGGAGATTAAAAAAGTTAAACATTATCAGAAGTAAACATTTTTCTAATCTAAGTTTTAATCATCAGAAATTTAAAAATTTTCAGGTAAAAATAGTAATTGTATTTTCAAAATTTTGAAAAATATATATATTAAAAAACTTTGAAAGGACAATATTCTCCTTTTTGTCCAATGAAATTATAGCCAAATAGAGATACAATTATCAATATTTATTTACAACTTAGTTCTGCCAATATAATATGACCTTCTCAAAGGAAGGGTCTGCATATGTATGTGTGTATACTTGTTGAATAAAATGAATAAGTGAATGAATGCACAAACGAACTAAGTGAATGGAAGGGAGCGTGGGTCAAAAACTCATACCGTAAGTAAAAACGTTCTTAACCAAATATTGAAAATGCAGTGGCGGATTAGTGGGAAGGCAAGCATTGCAGGAAATTTACATGGTTATTGTGCTTTAGTTTGTAATGGAGAAGGTCAAAGGTTATCACATATGATCTCTCTCAAATGTGGTTAAGGGACCAAGTGAGTAGGCTGTTGTATTGAGCACAGAATGGACTGTGAGAACACAAACATTTTCTGTACCTTTTGGAGTCCTCTTTGCTCTACCCAGCCACTACACTTTCATCAGAGTGCCCTCAGGCTGCTCTCTCTCAGTCCAAATCCCGTGCATCTATCTCCATCTCTGACAATGTACAGTGTTCAAATCATCCCCCTCTATCTGCTGCCCCACTGAAAGCATTTGTCACAGTAAGAAAACATCTTAAATAAAATAGCACACAAATGTGCTTATGAATACTCATTTCCCCTTATCCCTTCCTGCACTGTTTATTTATTTATTCAAGTTAAATTTGAATTCATTACAGCACCCTTCAGGTGAGAGTGACTTCAGGTTTTTTCACAGCATACCTAAAATCACACTATGTAAGCAATTCCTCATAGAAACATATTGAAAGAGATTCCTAAAACTCCAACTTCTATCAGCTCCAAACATTACCCTCTGTTTAGATTATACCTTCTATCTACTTCCTGGGTTCTATATGTGGCTCTACTATTGTGTGCTTGTGTAAACTTAGCCAAGTCAAAATTCTTGTTTTACCAATTATTGGGAGTTGGTCTGCCTTAAACCAAGTATTGATAATGCTCTAAGCTTTAGCATCTGGCTCTCAACACACTCTAATCTTGTTAGCCACTCTACCAGGACAGTATGTTAAAAAAAAAAAAAAAGTAAAACAAAAGTTTGCTTATTGTTTTATGGATTATGGTTGTCTCTCCTTTGCCCTTTGAATTTCTCTTATTAATTGATCTACTCAGAGTCTTCTAGAGAGATCTAAGAAAAAAAAATCGTTATTTTTTTCTTAGATTTCCCCATCCATCCCTTCTCCAGCTAATCCCAGAAATATTATCCATACCCTAGCTTCTTTAGTCTCTAAAAATGGTACAGTTAATTGCCAATGTTTAAGACTCTTGTCTAAGTCAGCTAACTAAACTGTTTATGAACACCAACATTTCACAGTCAGCTGCTTATAAAACACCGTTGTCAAGTCATGAAACTTGATAATCTGTTCATACAATAGTATACATTTTGGGGATATGCTACAAAGGAATAATTTAAATAAAAACATAATTTTTTAACTCTTTTACCATAATTTCAACATCCTTGACTGCCTAAAGAATGTGTGTTGTCTTCTGAATCACTAAATTCAATTGTACTGAGGATTTTGTTAAGTAATATTGCCTATGGAACAGAATAGTCTATGACAAGAGAAATGGGCAGTAAAAATGGAAGACAAATAAAATATTAAGACAACCAGTTGTCATATGTTTTACACATTAAACAGCTTTTTAGCATAATTATTTGATAAATAAAGTCATGAGAATTATGTAGGACAACTTCCTACTGGAAACTATTGAGGAAATGACAGAGCAAATGCAATGCCAGATTTAGACGTTCATGAACTGCAAGACAGTTGATCTTTTGTGGCATATTTCTGTACTGCAGAGGAGTCAGGAGGAGGAATGGTTCATAAATGAAACATTTACAAATGTGACCCATGCCAAGAGCAGCATGGCTTCAGTATATAGAAAAGAATGACAGATGGAAGCCTTATTGTTGGCAGAAAAAAGAAAAGAAAAAGCATTTTTAAAAAAACAGGCATTATCATCATTATCCTGTATGGAAGGTAAATCGTTAAGTTCTACTGTCATAGTGTTTATCAACAGGATCCTGTGTAATAAAGTAAATGCAACAAAAATGATAATGGAATTTTAACATTTAGGCAAATGGAGAATATTTTATCCAACATGGGTTTCCCAAGTATAATTAAGAATAAGAAAGCAGATGCAGGTTTTCATAAGACCTTGATCAGTTTCAATTTATTGATTACCCAAGACACGAATTATGGTAAGAAATGTAAAATGTTGAGAAACTCCTTTGGTGAAGTCGTCAAGATCCAAATTCCATCCTCAGCTTTCATGGCTGAGAAGCTCAATTTTTATTCTTCTGAGGAATGGTCATATTTTAGAAGACTAAATTTTGCTAATCAGGCATACAGGAGACTAATTTATAAATGAGATGGATGATTTATTCACTGATGATCTGTCTCCCCAGGGAATCTCCTTCCCTGAAGGGAAACATATCAAGAGACCAAATTAAAGAGCAGATTTCTTGAAAAGTACTAAATTAAGAGAAAAGAGTAACCCTGTTTTACTATTTTAAATATCCTAGGTTTATTTCTATTTATGAAACAAAGAATTTTATCTACCCATTACAAAGCTCTTCACATTGAATGGTGCTGAAGAAACAATGAAAAGTTTTCTACTTAGGTTTTCATACATATGTACTGTACAGCCAACTACAACTTTGGCATTTCAAATACTATTTACAAGGCATATTATAGTTTTCATAGTTATAGCCCATCTGATATTGGCTAAATTTTGGAAGGCCTTATTTTTATTGTTTGGAAAGAGAATTGGTTCTGTCTGCAGACTCTCTTTAATTACAAAGTATATGTATTTTTCCAAGAAAGATTCTTATGTGTGAGCAAAATAAATCCCAATTACTGAGTTGATTTTATACAGTTTCAAATAAGGACAGAGAATAATATTTGCTGATGATGTAGGGAAGAATCTAAACATTTAGGCATGGTGTCCACAATTAGCTGGCCAGACTGTTTCTGTCTTAGGTTGCTCTTTACAAAGGTAAACACACTGCCGTCCTTATTTTTATTGACAAAGAATGAAAAGAGTTTAAAAAATTAAAAACCACTGGTTTCTCAATGCAGATAGTTTCTGAGCAACTTCTCTTAATAGTTTTTCCTTCTTCAATGACTTAATTTCATCATATAATCAAAGACTGCCATATTTTAAGTAATGCACAATTGCACACTATTTAGGAATCTATTCTTTCTTGTTTTCTCTGTCTTTACACTTCGCAGAGAAAACTTATCCATTTGGGAGTTTCAACTATCATTTCAATGCTTTCAATCTCCAAAATAGTATCTCCAGCATAAATCTCTCTCTTATACTTTAGACACAATTCAGAGGCCCCTTGTTAGTTTGCAAACTGGTCCCTGTACACAGCAGGCTAGGCGAGAGCAAAGAAAGTGGCAGACCACTCCAGATCGGGAGGTGGTAGGCTTTAATAAACACGGGGGTTATACGAGGCTTGTCTTGGGCAGCCACAAGATGAAAAATCTCCACACCCACTGGACTGAATCTTAAAAGTTTATATAGAGGCCTCAACTGGGTTCAGTCATGTATACTGTCCAGATGGTCTCAACAACACCTTACTCTCTCAAGGCTGAGTCTTTGGAACAGGTCCCACTGTGGGAATGGTGGGCAGAACTGTACATTCCAAGGACAGGGGAGGTGGTGAGGAGCCTCCTGTTGCCTGGGTCCAGCTCACAGGTCAACTGGTATTCATATCTTCTCAACTACCTCCTCCCACACTCCTCACACTTAACATGTCTGCATCTGAGCTCACTGTTTTCCCATGAAAGGGTACCACCTCCTGATTTCCCTATTTCAGTTACTGTTATCCTAGATCTGCACAAGTGCACAAATTAGGAACCTGTATCTGATCCCTGACTCATCCTTCACTCCCCAACTATCAGTTTGCACATGGAATATTACAGGCAGAAGAATGGTCCCCCAAAATTGTTCATGCCCTAATCCCAGGAACCTGTGGATATGCCATGTTACATGGCAAAGGGATATTAAAGTTGCTAATCATCTGATCTCAAAATAGGGGGACAACACTCTTCCCCTCCTAGATTACCTGCGGGGCCCACTGTAGTGACAAGGGTATTTAAAAGTGGAAGAGAGTCAAAGAAAGATGTGACTACAGAAGAAAGGAACAGAGAGATGCAACATTGCTGGCTTGAAGATGTGGGAAGGAGCCATGAGCCAAGGAATGTGAACAGACTGCAGAAGCTGAAAAGGGCAAGGAAATGGATTCTCCCCTAGAGCCTCCACAAAGGAACACAGTCCCACTCACACCTTGATTTTAGCCTAGGGAGACCCATGTCAGATTTCTAACCTACAAAACTGTAAGGATAAATTTGTGTTGTTCAAGCCGCTAAATCTGTGATAATTTGTTACAACAGCAATAGAAAACTGATACTTAACTGTTTGGATCACCTTCAAATCTATCCATTTTCTATTCCCTACCCCAGTTTTCTCTTTCAACTGGACAGGGTTCCTTGGTCTTATTCCCTTCATTTAACTTCCACAATGCAGCATCAGTGATCTGCCTAAAATTCAAATCCGATTTCTCCATTCTCTGCTCAAAATTCCTCAGTGGTTCTCCTTATCGTCTATAAAATTCTCTCAAAATATTTGCTTCAAATGCGTACTTATTTCTTCATACTGACCATACAACCAGGTTCTGAGTATAAAGGTAAATCAAAATAAACATAACCCCTACCTTCAGGGTGATCATGATCTAATGTGAAAAAGAGAAAATAAACAGAAACTGTAAACTAAATATGTAACTATGTATTATACTAAGTGCTATGAATCTAATTTGGATTTAAGGCTCATGGAAAGCCTCTAGAAAGGAAGACATGATCATACAGAGTTGAATTATTCTCTATATTGCTTTTAGATTCATGATGTGAATTATGTAACAATGATCAGAGAAAACATAAAATAAAATATTGCTTAACTAGTTTTAACCCAGTATTTTCCTTAATTTTTTGGAACTCATTTTTCTTTCCTACTGAAAATATACTAACATGAATATACTAACATTCGAGGAAATTTTTCAAGACAACACTGAATGGCAACTGTTGCCTTACAATGTATACTCTGAATTCCTTTCTGTTGCATGCAAGACACTTCCTGGCTTGGTCCCATCTTCCTGTCCCTCTGCAACACCCCATCTTCGCCCTGCATTACTCTGATATACTGATAATCCTTAAACTTACCTTGCCCTCTCACCTCTCCACATTTCACGCTATTCCTTTCTGCTTGGAATACTCTTGTTCGTTTGGTTCCAAAAGACGACTCCTAGTCATCACTTATGGCTTAACCTAAATGTGATTTCTTCCATAATTTACCCCCATAAGATGGAGATGCTCTTATTCTTATCCCATATTGAAATTTGCACATATTTCACTAACAGTAATTATCTTACTTTATTTTACCACACAGTATGTATTTCTTTGTGTAACTGTTCTTCCATAGACTCTAAATTCCTTGAAGGCCAGACTGTGTATTTTAATCCTCACACTCTTCCTCAAGATTGTTTTTTAAAAAGAATAATTGAATAGAACAGCAAAATGAAAATGAACAAGTGAGGAATTTAGAATAACTAAATACATATAACTGCAGTTAGTAAAGGCTCAAAATGTCAATAAAAATGGATAACTCAGAACACACAAAAAATATATTTTATTTTCAGTATCTGCAAAGTACTGAGAAGATTATATTGGGGAGGGAGAAGGTAAGGTCTGTGATTATAAATCCACTGTTCCAAAAGCAATAAATAGTAAAAGAACTTTGTGCTTCTCTATCAGGCTGTGTGAAAACAAATTACTTGAGCAGAGTCAAAACATTTGCAAAGCCACAGTAATAATCCTAAAATCCTGATTATATGGGAAAGAAAAAAAAACTACTGAAATGAAATCACTACATAAGCAAAAGAAATTTCAATGGAAACTTGGTAGGGGAGATTTTATATATGGAAGATAAAGTATATTTGAAGTAGTTTTAGGCATATTTTTTCAGATTAGAAAAAATATATATATATATAATCTGAAAGAATACACTCAAATATAAGGAAAAAATTTACCTATGAACAGGAAGAACTATCTACCCAGAATAAATCAGTTGGTGCTCTTAACAAAGAAAACAATGCATTATGGCCACAAAGGAACATCAGATGGTATTTAAAAGCATTTAAAAAGAGCTACAGAGGTAGCTACAACATCTTTGAAGTTAAATGTAGGGATCCTACTGATTTGACACTTTAATCTTGAAGTGGCCAGAATGATACCTTTTATTGAGCCCCTCTTTGGTTAGGTTTTCATATAAATTCAAACTTTTAGCAAAGGTATTTTTATAAGACACTAAACATGCTGAAACCTCAGAAAATAAAGGAGAATATTAACAATTCTTCATGCCCATTATTCCTCTGGGACATAGTTATAAATTTTGATCATGCTCCTTTGTGCCTTAGAAGAGCAAATTGTGAATTTAGGGAAGTATGGAAGCCCCTATATATGAAGATTTCACATAGTTCCAGGGGAAAGGGTCCTCTTTTTTCTAAGCAGGGGAGCCAAACTGACAATAATCAGCAATACGTAGGTTACTCTGACCATGGTGGCAATTATCTCACATACCCTCTATTATAAGGGAAATGATATCCTAGTCATCTTGCTTACAGAGAAATTGATGACATATTAAAACATTTTTGGCTCAAAGGAATTCCACAATGCAACTATTAAATAAATAGTACTGTCTAAAGCCCCAATCCCAGGTAAGGAAGCTACTGATGTGAGAAATACTGAAGACACAGTCATTGGGCTCCTCCTTTGTCAACCCTCTATTGAGTACTTAGTAAACCGAAGAACTATGTGAGGCACTCAAGTCAATAAGGAACAGAGGGGAATAGGCTGATGGACAGCAAACCATTTTGCATTAGGAAGTACATTTTTGAGATGAACAAATTACTTTTACTTCAAATTCTAAATAATATACTGTACCATGTAAAATTCTTAAAAATAGGGTAGTTGAGAACATTTAGGAAACGGACCCAAACTTGTGAAACTGCGTGACTTAAGGAGAGAATTTTGAATTCATCCTGTACAAAAGATTAAATTTAAATGAACACCCTCTTGATATAGTATTGGACTCATGTTGCCAAGAAGTGAAATTTCTGTTTTTTTCTAGAAGATTAATACTCCAGTTGCTTCAGGCCAACTCCAAAATGTCACACATCATAATGAAATGTTCCTACCATAACACCATAAATAATGATGAAACTAAGCTAAGCAATTGGTCAATTTTAAAACAAAACACAACTTGCACATATGCATTTACTCACTAAGCCTTTCTTATATTCCTCTTGAAGATGGTATTTCCTCTAGTATCACCTAAACTCAACAAAAATTCTTCCTTTCATTATGATTGAATGAACCTAAAAACATGACTCAATTCTCAACCCCACCAATAATGGCTCATGGGCTATGAGGACACAGTAGAAAAAACTTGATTACATGTTGTTTTTATTCCAAAAACTGGTTTTAGTCTCAATAATTTTGTTGTCTTTATGAGTCCTTAACAATAAAACAAAGAAATGTATATTCTTAGAGATTAATTTGAGAGTTGAGATAACAGTAAAAATAACCATGGTCAGTGTTCTCGTGCCTCCAATGAGGAAGAACCTTTTATTCTAGTCTGATATTTACTTTTGCCCAGTGTGTACTATACATTACATATTCATAAGAACACCCATCAGTTTATAGTAAAACAATAATAAGACAATGTTAAATCACTACTATAACCAAATCAAATAATTTTAATTTTTTCAATAAGTTTTTGGACTAGCAATGATTAGCTATCTCAACAAAAATTCTCAGCAATTCTCGACACCAACAACATGATTCTGTGTCCCTACAGAATCTTGACATTCATCCCTCAAGCCTTTCTTCTCATTATATCCCTCAAACTCACTGCTCCAGGTCTTACTGAATTTATTTCATGTTCTCTAAAATATCAAACTCTTCGGAGCTTCTCACAAACTAATTTTCTCTCATCTTGGTGACGACCTACCCTTGGTCTCAGTTTATGTGACAGCTCTTGTTGGAAGTCTCTTCTGATATTTTTTACCCAATGGTAGGGAAGTTTCATGTTTAATGAGTCTCCTTAGACTAATGCATGTCCCATAGCAAAGAAGCATGACTTTACTGTAGCTATTTAATCATTTATCTCCCAGAGGAGACTAAGTTTCCTATGTTCAGGGACCTTAGTCCCCTTGTTCATGAACTTTTTTCTAGGACCTAGCACCATGACCTATCAGAAGGCTACTGAAGAGTCCAGATGAGAAATGATGGTAGTATTGGTATAAAAAATTCTCCCAACTGATCAAGGTCACAGTGAACTCTCTCCCTCACCCAAATATTCTTAATGTGTACAGCTAGTTTTTGCTTCTCATTGGAAACTTACCATATGTCAGTTAAAATTATTTATAGATAATTTCATAATACAGATGAGGAATATGGGTCCCAGAAATATTAGAAGACTTACTAGAGATCACTCAGGTAGTTAGTGCTACCACTAGATTAAAATCCATATCTCTCACCAGGTATACTGATTTTTCTACTATACCATAACATTGCATTTCCATAACTAGCATTCATGTTTCTGGAGGGCAGCAAGATATGTATCTCCTGTAACTAGGTCACACAATAGTCAAGGGAGTAGTTGATTATATTAAGTGATGATTTTATTGAAAGAATTAGGCTTTAATTTTATTTACATTTATATTTTAGTATATATATTCATTCAAATGATTAATTTTATGTATTTTTTATTTATTTTAATTTTCTGTCATCCTCCCTCAAAAAAAATCTCCATGACCTATATTTTTATCCCATCCTCCAATGAAATCTCAGGCAGGTACATTATTTGCCATGCCTTCTTAGTCATAATATGCTGTATTTCAAACATTTTAAATATCAGTTCAAGAAAATAACCAAAACTCAAAATTCATACAATTTTGCACTTCTCCATTAATTTGATTTTGCTTAAGGCCTGGAAGCATGCAGTGAGGAAGGAGTATGTGTTTAGAGTCTCTTCATAATCTACCATTCACTGGCTGCTATTTCTGACTCACAAATTCAGGCTGAGTGATTAAGTAGAGAGGGGTACAGTTTTTCATGATTGGTTTAGTCTTGATCTGGCTTTGGATCTCTCTGTGACTGGAAGATGGTCAAAAATGACTTTACCTTACGTGATCACTGTAAGGAAAATTTCCTGCTGGGAAACTCCAACTCTGAAGAAAACAGTCTCTTCCAAGTAATTATTTTCAACTTCCTCCTCAGCTGCTAGATTATATCATCTCACCAGGAAACCTTAACATTTGAGGCAGTAACCCTTCTAAAGTGTTCCAGGACAGTTCCTTTCCTAATGGTCCACATTTAGGATATAGAAATGCACACATTTGACCCCTACCCACTAGTTTATAGAGTTCCCTCTGGTACAGCCCTGTATCTGCCTCTGCCCTCCTGTCTCAGGCCACCTAGTCACAGACTCCCCTACCATCCTTAGGCTCCAAAATTATAGCGAACATATATTAACCTTTCAGTTGTCCCTATGTCCCCTGCACTAAAGCATCCCTTCTCCACCCCCAAATGCAATTCCTTCCAATGTCCCCAAACTTAATCACTTACAGTAGCTGAAACTGGTCATCTCTAATACCAGAAAGATAGGTTTTTAAAAACTTTTAACTATGACCTGCAGAGGGGATGGTCTATCCATACTTCACTTTAGTATGGATAGGTACTGGTACCTATATATTTTTCTTGGCTTTGAAATTTCAGCTGAATTTATGTCTCATTTTAAAATTCTATCTTGTAATATAATAATCTTAGCTAACATTTGTTGAATGATTCCTATGAATCAAACACTTAGCTAAGCATGTTCCACATGCATTACCATATTTGCTATTTATATCATACTTATTTTTTTTTTAAAGTTCTTATTACTACCTTCACTTTACCAGTTACGAAAGCAAGGTCCTGAAGAGGTAAAGAAGCAAATGTACTCCAGGAAGGAAAGCTAATAAAAGGCACAAGCATTTGAGTTCAATGCCAGCTGGCCTCACATTAAAGCCCAAGTACCTCACCACTATGCTAAGGCCTCTCTGATCTTGTGAAGGACAAGAGAACAGGAAAGTTTAAGAGAGAGGAAAATAGAGCAGCCTGTAGTGCAAAAAGAGTGAAAGGGAGAAGGGATTTCTAAAATGTGAGATTTGAAAGGTATCCTACAACTCTCTTGGTTTTCTGATTAAAGGATTCTAATAAGCAGCTATAAAAAAAACACAGCAAGACATAAAAGTTTACATTATTTTATATGGATATTTTCCTAACATAAAACCAACAAAATAATTACCTTAATATTTATTTAGAATTTTAGAAATAAAATATCATAAAACTTGATTTTAAATTTATTTGATTTTATAAGAGTTCCATTTACTGCCTCATCTCCCACAGTGTGAAAAAAATAAATACTGAACCACAGTCATCCACATTTCTATTGAACAGTAAAATATTTAAGCTGGCACTTTTTTAAGCATTTACCTTTGAATTTTATATTATTTCACACCTAATCTGAGCAACTGGACCACAGTAATGAACAAATCTTATGACAGAAGGCTATAGACATTTGTATTTGGTCAGCAATTTCTGAAGTTAAGCCTGCTGGGAAGCTAAACTTCATGTCTTATTTACTTCAGCTTTGAAGGCTGCTCAAGAAGACAGCTCTAAGTTTTGATAAGCATGTATTTTCCCCCAGGAAATTTCCATTTTTTCAAATTGTTCTGGGAAAAAGCAGTTACTGTCTGTTGTGTATCCAGAAAGCAAAATTACAGTTATGTCACTTAAGTATGCCTGAAACCCAACATTTTCATATTTGTCTAAACAGGATTACTAATCTTGGAAATTTTTATAAGAAATATAAGCATAAAGCTATTCAGATGATCTAAGAATAAGGAAAACAAATGCCTGGCTTAAAATATACCTTATATTTTAAGGATACAAACATGACCAATTTATTCCATCCCAAGAAATTCTTGAACACTTATTTAAAAATCATTAAGTACTATATAGCATGGTAAAGTGTACCAATCAAATTTTCAAATAAAACTTTTAAAATATGGAGGTTTAAATATTTTTATAACAATGAATATGGTCCCTAGTAGTTTTCACAAAATTTTATGTTAACATATTCTTGTGTATTCTTAGGGAAAAAAATAGATGACCAAATTTTTATTAAGGTAGAAATATTAAAAATAATTTAAAACTCAATCTAGGATCATTATTACCTGTTTAGAATTTTAATACACATTAGTAGAATTTCATTAGGGGAAAAAAGCATAGTAAAACCTTACAGCAAAATCTGACTTGCAACATGGATTTAATGAAATATACATATACATAAGAATGTTCATCCATACACATGTAAACATAAAACCATCTTGAAAGGTGATTTTTTTAAAAATTGTAATCCATGTGGAATTTATGAATACATTTCCTACTGCTAATAGGACTCCAAAAGGCTTTTTTTTTTTTGGTATGTCCAAGAAAAATGTGAACATTACAAAAAATATCTCAATAAAATTTCCCATTTTCTTAACACTGACATTTGGTTGAGTGACTATCTAATAAGCAATCAATAACGTGTACTGAATGAATAAACATGACTCTTTTAGTAAAAAAAGTCTAACCTACTCCTATATTACCTGACTAAATCAAATTGTGAGTGATTTATAATGATTTTATTATAAATCTCTTGGGCCAAAATTGTATTTTGGCTTCCTGTAATATTATACAGTTCCTAGATGTCCAAAAATAAATATTTCATTTTTTCATGTAGCTTACCCCTTAATCTATTTAGCAAAAAGAATTTCTCGTATAATTCTCTTCTTAAAGACTATAATCCTGGAATCTTAAGAATCTTCTGTTAAATGTTTCATCATCTCATTGATTATAATTCATACTCATATATTTACTTATTTAAGTATGACATGTTCATTCAGTTCTAAAAAAGTATGTTTTGGGACTTCTCTGGTGGCACAGTGGTTAAGAATCCGCCTGCCAATGCAGGGGACACGGGTTCGAGCCCTTGTCCAGGAAGATCCCACATGCTGCGGAGCAACTAAGCCCTTGCGCCACAGCTACTGAAGCCTGTGCTCTAGAGCCTGTGGCTCTGCAACGAGAAGCCCGCACACTGCAACTAGAGAAAGCCCACGCACAGCAACGAAGACCCAATGCAGCCAAAAATAAATAAATAAATTTTTTTAGAAAGTATGTTTCTTCTTAAGAGAAGCATTACTCTATTTTGCATGACAGTAATAAAAAAAATTAGATTGTGCCTTGATTGTAGAGGATTCTTAAGGGTTCTCTCTATGTCACCTCACTATTTCAGAAGAGAAAAAAAACTGAAGTGTCAATCCATGTTTTGATAAGTGTCCACAATTATTTTATAATTATCTCCCTTCAGAAGCAGGGGTAAGAGGGGTCAGTAAATATAAGAAATTACTGACTATTTAGGATTAGTTCCTTAGAATATTTTCAGTTAATAATTCATCAAGAATAAGATATAAATTTTATTCATTAATGGGACTGAACTAGAATTATACATTTCTTATTTATAAGCAGTATCAAACACTGCTTACTTATACAAGATAATATAGCTGCGGAAAAATAAATAGACCCTCACTCTACTGGTTGAGATTTTGGAAAAAATGAGAGATAAGCCAAGATTCTGAGATGTATCAGTGAGCATGCTCTGATGTACAGGAGCCAGAGAGTACACTGCACCCTAGGAGAGCTGCACCAGAATCAAGGAAGAGTGATTGCTACAGAATATATGAGACATAAAACCCAACACACTCCCACAGACTCGCCCGTAACTACAAGCCAAAAACCAAACACGAGGTGCCAGGAGTAGTCTGGACATGGTCTAAAAATGGTTATTAATATTGTGTCCTTTACCGGCTACAGTTTGGTTAAGGAACCATAACTGCCTTGTAAAAAGAGATATGGGATGGGGTTATGGGTGACTAAAACAAGCTTAGAAAGAAATTGAGTTTCTTGCTTGGTATACCATGTCCAATAATATAGTACCCACTTAGTTTAAGTTCATCTTTTGGTTGAACCAACTGGGAAATCTAATTGGATTAAACTTAATTTCTCAAGCTACTAAAGGAACTACTGTACATCACACTTCCACATATCAAATGCATAAAATTATTCAATGATTTAATACTATTTAATTTTTTCCAAATATATTTGGCCAAGTATAAAAATAAGAATAAAGAATATTTTCCTTTACCTCCACAGAAGAAAGTTACAGACTCATAGTCTCTTCTATTTTCACAAGAGCATCAATTTTCAAAATGTGACATAAAGACCACCTACATTAGAGTCATCTGGATATTTGTTAATAAAGCATATTCCTGGGCCTCACCTCAGATCTACTGGGTCAGAATCTTGTAGGGTAGAAACAGGCAATTACCATCTTTCCTTCCTTTTCCCTCTCTTTCTTTTTAAATTCATTTTTAAACAAGCATCTCACAAAATTCTTCTGTGCACTACATTTTGAGACTTACTGCTATGAATCAGTGACTTTCAACTTTACTGACTACCCACATTCAAAATACAGTTTACATTAGGAACCAGTAAATATAGAAATGAAGCAAAGTTTCAAAAAACAACACTTGCCTCTGATATAATTTTATATTTTCTATTCCCTTTTATTTTAAAATTTATTTTATTTAGTAAGCTACTGGGTCACAAAACAGTTTGAAAAACACTGTTTAACAGATGTAAGCTTTGTGATTTTATCTTCTTCAAGTAGCCACTGAGTTATAACCTTTTAACTCTATAATTTTACTCTCAAATATTAAGAAATCTTGTGAATTCATCCCTCACATTTCAAATAGACACCTGAATACATCATCACTGCTTATAACAAGTTACGCTAACCATCCCTGGAGTTCACAAAATATCCTGGAACTGGAACTGCAAAGTAGAGCCAGTTCTGAATCAGAAGAACAGAATAGACACTAAAAGTTTCAGTGTGGCAAGTAGAACCTTGCCCTTTATACCAACCAACAAATTCTTTATCTATGACCTAGTAAGGATTTACAGAAATGTGCTGGATTCCCCTTTCCTAGTAACACAAATCAAGTAAAACCTGATAAAGTGATGAGATAATTAATAAATTAGTTTTCATTGTGGGTAAAGATTAGAAATTCACTATTAGAATTCATTGATGGAAAGTCAGGAAGCTAGGACACGCAAAACAAACAGGGAAGTAAGGCAAAAATATCTTTAGTAATTTTTTTTAAACATCTTTATTGGAGTATAATTGCTTTACAATGGTGTGTTGGTTTCTGCTTTATAATAAAGTGAATCCACTATACATATACATATATCCCCATATCTCTTCCCTCTTGTGTCTCCCTCCCTCCCACTGAAAAAGGATTAATCTCCAAAATTTACAAGCAGCTCAAGCAGCTCAATATCTTTAGTAATTTACTGAGAGCAATCACCAAGACGTCTGAACTGACATCATCAGAGAAGCATCGTCAATGTTACTTATGTGAAAAGTTTATTTTCATTTCCAGCCAGATACTGTTTGTATTATACACTGCTAAATGAAAGTTAATTGGGCACAGCATGAGACTAACCCTAACAAGATTGCTCAACAAATTAATGCTTCCTTTAAGATCCCACCTTGAATTCTTATAGATTGATTTTATATGAAGAATTATAACTTACATTTTTTACTTGCTACCATTTAATTATACTATCTAAAGAGGACAAATCCATTAATACCTGAAAATTAATTTTCTTCTTTGACCACAAAATCTACTTTCTTAAAGTCATTCTTCCTCATTTTAAAAATTTCACACATAATTCATAAATATTTGTCATATTCATTCATTTCTTTTAATTTTTTAGATTCCACATATAAGTGAAAACATATAGTCTATCTCTGACTTACTTCACTAAGCATAATACCCTCCAAATCCATCTTAAAAATTAAAACAAATGATTGAGTATTAACAAAACAGTAACAGACTCAGATACAGAGAACAAACTAGTGGTTACCAGTAGGGAGGGGGAGGGACAAGACAGGGGAAGAGGATTAAGAGGTACAAAATGTTAGGTATAAAATAAATAAGATACAAGGATGTAATGCACAGCACAGGGAATGTAGCCAATATTTTATAATAACTTTAATGGTGTATAATCTATAAAAATATCAAATCACTATGTTATACATCTGAAACTAATATAATATTGTAAATCTACTATACTTCAATTTTTAAAAAAGAAATTAAAAAATTTGTCCTGTCTTTGTGCTAGTTTCTGTGCTAAGTTCTGGGGAGATGGTATAAAATATAACAAATAAATGCAACTTCATTAAAAGTACAGTATATTTTATTTATTTTATCTACACATGTTCAAGGATGGCCTCAATTATCATATGATTTATATATCATTTAATTATTTGGTTTCACACAGATGGGCTCAATTGGAGATCAGCATCCCTTAGAATATAATTATGCCTGTTAGAATCATCTTGGTTGACTTTTTATTTCAGCTGGTTTTCTCCTTTCTTACTATCTCTCTTCATGTTTCTCATGCTCCATACCTCTTCCTTCCAAGTACATCTTATATTTGTCTCTTACTCTTTCATAAGTCAAGTTCTTCTGGAATTATAATCAGGATTATCCCTCAATTGCTTAAAGAAATTACTCATTTTTATTTATTCCCCATGGTATGATTTGGCACTCATATTTCATCACAATTTTATTGTTCTCTGATAAGAATTGTGCCACAACTCTGAGTTGGCTAACCACAACTCAGATATTACATATATTTAACCTTAAAAAAGTAAACAAACCAATAATAACAACACAGTTTTTAGTATAGAAATAATTCAGGCTTCACATATAAAGATACTTTAGGGTCACTCAGAATCCATACATTTAAAAAATTTTTTAATCCTTTAAGTAAAAATTATTTTCCAAATATCTCAATCTTCTTCTAGACACATTTTTATTATACCTACATAAACTCAATGTGTATACTCCCATAAATCTTTCATCATATTTGATGTCTCCAAGATAAACCAGATACAGCAAGAACAAACCTTTGGGAAGTAAAAACAATGAATGTCAGAGCATAATTAAAGAGTAACATATAGCTAGTCTCAGTGTTACATATGAATAACTGAGAAGGCTAAAGGAGTAATGTATGACATTCATCTTTGTATCTAGTCACAGTCACTCAGGGTAAGTTTAACCATTGGTATTTAGGGCAGACCACAAACACCGGTTGTGGATCAAGTATATAGATACAAGTAAGGAGTGAAGCATGGAGATTCCATCACTAGACTAAATCATGATTTAGGAATAAAAACAGAGAAGCCTAGAGATTAGAATGAATATACAAGATTAACCTAACACCAGAACCTTTGTGCAGTGTTAAAGAATGCTGAAACTTTTCAATTAAGTCAAGCCTACTCCTACTGTCCAGCCTAGATGGGAAGCATGCCTACATGTGGAACTCAAATGGGTCCAGGTTCAAGCAAAGAAGAATTTAGTAAGAAAGAATGATATGGTTCCAATACACTTTGTGCATTTTATATAAATATATTCAAATAAAGTACATCTATTGAGCAATACCAGTTTCTTCTTTAAAAAAACAAGGAAAAACATGAGTTAGATAAGTGGACAACAAAAGAAAGAAAATTTCTTATTATTTTAAGTATTGTAATTGTTAAAATAAACACTTTCATCAAGGTGTCACATAAATTTCCCTTGCTAGAAAAATGAGTTCATGATTTCTGCAGGCTAAAACCCAACTTCATTACTACCCTTTCTACCTGTTCACTGCCACCTCATTGATAAAGTTACCTGACAAACATCCTTCTCTTCACAACAAACCTAAACTAAACCTGACTTTGTTAAAGAAAGAATTCTATAAATATTCCTAATCTATATAATTTAAATTATTATTTAAATAAACATATTTCAAACAACATACATCATACAGATATTCACATCTTCACATGCTCTCTAAGCTATCAAATCCCAAAATATTTTCATTAATGTTCATTCCTAGCTGAAAACTAAGCTCTGAATCCATGTTCTTGCAAGATTAAAAAAATCTCTAAGGTTTATAGGTAAAATAATAGTAAAAACTTGACCAAGAATATTCTGTCCAACCTCTCCCTACTATATTTTCATTAACAAAAATATGAGATTAGTGACAGTACTGGCAGCTCTACTCTGACAAGTTGAAAATGAGGGGATGTATATTGACTTGCACAAAGGAAATCCTACACATTGACAGAGATGCTTAGTGGAAGCTAAACATGAATTATGCTGTGATGAAAAAACTTTTACCTCATTTTTAACTGAGGTTTTAACAGGGAATATACCACTTGAAATGTTCTGATTGCACCTAATTTTAAAGACACTGAGTTGAAAACCGTAGCTGTGAAAAAAGCTGACATAAATATTTAAAAATATATATCAAGTATATCAAGAGTAAACAGCTGTCATATGCAAACCAAGCCACTCTCAACCCAAGATATTAAATAAATAAATAAAGATACATGAGCTGTTGCATTACAACCAGGACAAAGTGATGCTGCTGTTTTTATTTTCTGGGGAATTCTCTGAAAGAGGATAAGACGTTAGGAAAGTACATCTTGAATAAAACTAAAGATTTTTCTAAGAGAGAAAGTAAAATCAGTTAAGACCTCTAATCCTTAGAGGTATTAATACCCATCACCATACGTAACTGATTAATTACTGAGAGAATGGCAGCATAAAGTTGAAATTTATGGTATGTTTTAAAGGAATAAAATAATAATCTAAGCCTGTTAAAACATTAGAGTTAAAATGTAGTGCTAAACAAACAATTAGAGGTTAGGGAGGGGAGCATACTTTGCAGGAAGCCTAACCTCTCAGATATAATCCAAAAAGCAGCTACAGCACCTTTCATTTCTTCTCTCTAACCCTTGTCCTCCCATACCAATTACCAGAATATAAAAGACCAGGAAATGGGCAGCCAACACCTTATTCTTGGTTTAGTAGACATAATCTTAAGGTGTAAACCTTATTAATTCATGCTGATGCCTGAGATGAGGTTCCCCATTTTCCTGTATGAGATTGATAGCACTTCTGGTTCTCTCATGCTTTAGGACATTCAGTGATGATATTTTCCTGCCTATGACCTCAGACCTGGAGCAGTGGCCTTACCTGAATTGTACTTTCATTTTAAGGAGAAATCTCAGGCTAGATAAGAGGTTGCCTCTGACCAGAGAATCTAAAGAAGGGCAGATATTTGGCTTCTTGACAGCTGTATCACAGGTATTCACTGGAATGTTCCAGCCCAGGAAGTTTTAACCTGGAGTGAGTAATGGTAACAAGCATGGACAGAATTAATTTTAGTGGTGGTAGCAAAAGCATCAGATTCAGTATTACAACACTGCTGCCAGCATCTAATACTAAAGCTTCCTTATAAAGAAATGCAAATTAATACACTGTCAAACAAACTTTTACCTCACATACTAGAAAGATAAAAAGGTTGCCAACATACACTTTGGTTAGGTATATCGAAATAGGCTAAGTATGTTGTAGAAAGAAAACTCCAGAAGTACAGTGGGCTCCACTGTGGTCTTGGAGGGAAGCTCTGCTCATGGTGATTACTTAGAAACAAAGGCTGAATGAGAAGCCACCAACCTCATCCTTGCATGTTGCCTCAGAAGAGAGAAAATGAGCCTCTAGAGAGTGTTACAGTGGCACTTAATATAACATACACATCACTTCTGTTCTAAACTCATTAAACAGAACTATCCAGATGGCATCACCCAATCCAATAGTGGCTAGGAAATGCAATCCTACCAATGTACTTGGAAAACAGAACACCAGAAATATTGTACAAACAGTATTAATTACTGCCATAGTTTTTGTTTTTACTTTTATAGCTCTGACACGTTTCCATGAAACTTTGAAACAAAAATTAATTGCTTTTTTAAAACTCAATCTTGTTGACTCACTTGATTGCCACAATGAGGCCAAGGGAAATATATCTCTTTTCTTTCTCCTCTAAACAGTCACTCTAATGATTCAGCTTTAACAAATTCTGATTTCTGTGCCATCCCAAGACACTAACCAGTAACCAGGGGTCAATAACTCCTTTGCTTTGAATTGGTACTTTTCCTGCCCTACCCAGCATCCCACCTGCACTCATAAGAATGGGTCAAGTCTGAGTTAGGAGAGAAATTACACGGCCATCCCAACTGGCAGCCGTCAGCCAACAAGCAATTCATGTCCTCCCTCCACCAACAATTCTACTCTCCTTATCTGCTCAGATCTGTGAAACATATCACTAATGCTCACAACAATGGGTCCAATGTCCAGAATAACTAAGGCATTTTAAACTTCCTGCAAGAGGGATTTGGGCCACTGACACATTTGTTAATAAAGATGAAAATAACAGCAACTTGGTGGGGTCTCCCTTGCCTGTATAGCTCAAGAGAAAAGGAATAACTAAATAGATAAGAGTAGAGAATAACATATTTCCCCACCACAAGGTGAGTGTATTCTGTCAACAAGAGGCAGAATAATTTGGGTATTTGGTTACCAGAAGGGCAAACTAAGAAAGGCATTATTGCTGTTCACAAAATATATAGAGAGCTCCAACTTCAAGGCACATGGACTGCACTTCTTGTCCCCTTGTGTTTGGTTCCAGACATGACTAGCTTGCCAACGAGTTATGAGTTAAGTCACACATTACTTCTGAACTGGAGGATTCAATGGCTGGTGTAAGATCCTCTGAAATCCAATCCACTCTTTCAATATTCATTGCCACTGCTCTAGTCCAAATCACAACAATTTTTTCCCTGAATAATGGCAACTGTGTCTTAACTGGTCTCCCATTATCAGCTCTTGTTCATTCTGGGATCAGAATAATCATTTTTTTAAACAAATTGGATTTTTAATCCTCTTCTCCCTTAAGACCTGCCAGTAGTTTCACTGCTGTGCAAACAAATGCCTAGTAAGTACCTATAGCATCAACAACTGACTGAACAATTAGGACCAAGATACCAAATCTAAAGCTTACCAGAGTCTTAGAAACCACTGTTTCCTCTTTCCTAGTCTACTGCAATTATTTTTTAACTGACACCACTGACTTTAGTTTTCACAATGGTTTAGTCACTTCCAGAGAGAACATCCTAAAATATTAATTGCATTACACAATTTTTATTTCTTAAAATCTATTAAGGATTTCTAATCAATTACGCTTCCTAATTAGTGTCTTCTAAAATCCTTGGGTCTCTGATACTAAATATTAAATGTACAAATGAAAACTTTTAATTTTGGCTTTACAATTTCTTTTTTTTAAGTCAGTAGATAAAAATATTCAAAAAATTTCCCTTTAAAATAAAAGCCATAGGGTTGTGAACTAATGCCAGTTTACGGAGATAAAGCAAACACTCAATCAGCTTTTCTCTCAGTCAGGCTCCACCAGCTATGTGAAATTGCTCATTCTCAGTCACAAAGTATTAACTATATACCCATAAATGACCACCAATTAAAGTAGAAACAATGAAAAATACTGATGAAGAGTTACATTAAAAAGATAAAATTTGGTAAAGAGTGTATGTAATTAACTATTTATTTATTTTGGGTAGGCTTTCAACACACAAAATGTGTTATTTACAGATAAGTACTTGAAACTGCAGTTTGACCTCTTATTTATTTCATCATGTTGCTCTAGAATATGAACATAATTAAAATGAACCACTGAGAATTTCAGTGCAAATTTGATAAATTTCAACTATCAAAATATTAGAGATTTTTATGCCATATCAAATAAATGTATTTTAATTGGTATACTAAAATATACTTTTGAATTATAGAAAAATCATAATTATTACTTACATAATTATGTTAAGGTATATATTAATAATCGAACAAAAAGGTAAAATTCTTCCTTATATTTTGATTTGATTTTACATTAATTTCATTATACTTTTAGTAATAAACGAAGTAAAATGCCCTTACCCAAAGTTGCCATATTACACCAAAAGTGATTAAATGAGCTATTATTTAAAGGTATTAAAGACATTATACCATAGTGAAAAAGGTACAAAATTACTGAAACATGCTACCTGAAAAATGGTTCAGGATCACCTCACTTTTCGATTTCCCCTCTATCTCCAATCCCTTCTGCCCACCTCCCAAAAGATAACTATATCAAATTACTCGTTCTCTCACAGAAATGCCAAACTCTTTAGCTCTCTCTGTACTGGAATGGTCTCTTCAGTCTTTCGGAAAAGCCCTTTGCTATTGACTCTCCCTTATCATAAACAATGTCATTCAAGACTCTGCACATAAAAACAAACACAGAGATCAATTGAACAGAATAAACTGCACATACACCCACACATATACAGTCAACTGATTTTCCAAAAAGGTGCCATGAATACACAATGGAGAAAGCACAGTCTCTTCAGTAAATGGTCTTTTTTTTTTGGCTCTGCAGCACAGCATGCGGGATCTTAGTTCCCCAACCAGGGACTGAACCATGCCCCCTGCAGTAGAAGCATGGAGTCTTAAACCACTGGACCACCAGGGAAGTCCCTTCAGTAAATGGTCTTAAAAAAACTGGATATCCACATGCAAAAGAAGAGAATCAGACCCCTATCTTACATATACCTAAAAATCAACTTGAAGATTAAAGGCTTAAATGTACGACATGAAACTGTAAAACTCCTAGAAGAAAACATAGTGGAAAAGCTCCCTGACACTGGTCTTGACAATGATTTTTTTGGATGTAACACCTAAAGCACAAG
The DNA here is from genome assembly GCF_028023285.1 of Balaenoptera ricei. Classification (NCBI taxonomy): domain Eukaryota; kingdom Metazoa; phylum Chordata; class Mammalia; order Artiodactyla; family Balaenopteridae; genus Balaenoptera; species Balaenoptera ricei. Next base: position 116,770,041 of record NC_082642.1, read on the forward strand.
CAACAAACGCAAAAATAAACAAGTGGGACTACATCAAACTAAAAAGTTTCTAGAGCGCAAAGGAAACCACAAAAATGAAAAGGCAGCCTTTAGAATGGGAGAAAACATTTGCAAATCATATATCCAATAGGGGTTAATATCTAAAGCATATGAGAAACTCTTAGAACTCAAGAGCAAAAAAATCAAATTACACAATTGAAAAACAGGCAAAGGACCTGAATAGATATTTTTCCAAAGAAGAGACACAAATGGCCAGCAGGCATATTAAAAGATGCTCATTATCACCAATCATCAGGAAATGCAAATCAAAACCACAATGTAATATCACCTCACAACTGTTAGGATGACAATTACCAAAAAGTCAAAAGATAGTAAGTGTTGGCAAGGATTTGTAGAAAACAGAACCTTTGTACACTGTTGGTGGGAATGTAAACTGGTACAGCCACTATGGAAAACAGCATGGAAGTTCCTCAAAAAAATTAAAAACAGAACTACCATACTATCCAGCTATCACACTTCTGGGTGCATAACCCAAGGAAATAAAATCATTATCTCTAAGAGATACCTCTCCCCCCTTGTTCACTGCAGCATTATTCACAACGGCCAAGATATGGAAAAAGCCTAAACGTCAGTTGATGGATGAATGGATAAAGAAAATGCTGATATATATACACAATGGAATATTTTTAGCCTTTAACATTTACAACAACATGTATGAACTCGGAGGACATTATGCTAAGTGAAATAAACCACACAGAAGAAGGCAAATATTGCATAATCTCACTTATATTTGGGGGAAAAAAGCTGAACTCATAATAACAAGAGAGTAAAATAGTGGTTACCAAAGGCTGGGGCACGGGGAAAAGGGGAAACTTGAAAAAGAAAGAAAAATCGTAGAACAGTGGCTGTTAGGGGCAGCTGGAAAGGGGTCATGGAGAATTATTTTTTAATGGGTACAGAGTTTCAGTTCTGCAAGATGAAAAGTTCTAGGAATAAATGGTGGTGATAGTTGCACTACAATATGAATGCACTTAATACCACTCAACGGTACACTTAAATATAGCTAATGTAATAAGTTTTATGTTATGCATATTTTACCACACATACACACAGAGAATGTACAAGCATTATCTTATCGCCTATGGAAAGCCTTGTTGATTCCTCTATGCAGAGTAAGTCATACCACCCTTCCTCAAGCTCCAGGAACTCCTGTGTATATTCCTACCAGAGAATATTTACCACATTGAATTACTAGTTCAATATTTTTCCATTCTGTGCTCAAAAAATCTGAGCTTCTTAATTATAAAAGATATTTCCATCTGTTTCTAGAATACAACTTGAGGATCCAAGGCACACCTCTATTTGCTGTATAACAGCCAATATGAAAAATCACCACCATCTCCTAATCTTCATATCAATGAATTCCTCTTTGTCTCATCTTATGTTGCCCAATCTAGATGCCTCACACATTGCCACTTCCTTCTTATGTCCTCATCCTACCTGAGTGGTCTTATGTAAATTACTTAACCTCTCTGTACCTCAGCTTCCTCATTCATTAAAAAAAAAAAAAAAAAAAAAAAGCGGGGGGGCATTAATAGTGGTACCTACTTCCCAGGGCTGATAGGGTATTAAGTGTGTATAATCTATGCATAAGAGTAGACTCCCTTTCCCCTTTTGTTCTATTTCAATTTGATAACCCAGGACCACACCATTTATCTTGGCAGCACAGACCAAGGCACACTGTAATACGCTGCAGCTAGGCCTACCTATGCATAGGCACAATCAGTGATACCTGGACACAACTGCCTTACCTGCCCTTCTTTTCTCTCACTTCCCTCTTTCATTCTTTTTCTCCTTCTTGACTTGAGAGGGAGGCAGAATGGTTCGGCTTTTTAATGCCAACATGAATCACAGTTTCTGGAATTCAGTTAATATTTGTTCAGTAAATCTAGAATGAATGATTAAATGACTTGATCAACAATGTTTAAAGGTGTTCCAGCACTGCTGAGAAACAGTAATGAAATGATGCAATTGTGTAGCACTTCACAATTTTCAAAACATTTTGACAAACAACATTCTACTGCAACAACCCTGCAAAATAGAAACTTCAAGGATTATCAGCACTTCACCAAGAAGGAAACTGTGGCTCAAAGAAAGTGAAGTATTAGCCCAAGGCCACAAAAAGACCAATGTCAGTCAGCCTACTTTCTTAAGCTTCCTCTTATGTTTTCCCATGATTTCAATAAATTAGCAAAATTAGTGTTAAATATTAATTACCTAAATGGTTTTGCCTGATAGTTATTCATGCACCAGAACCATGACTGAAAAAACTGATTTTGGATTTTGAGGGAATGAGAGAGGGAATATATGACTATGCTGCACAATTAAAAGTCAGATTAAAGCTACTTCCAAGTGCTCCATAGCTCATATAGTACCAACTTTTAAATTATATAGTCTCCAGATTTTGAGTTTATTCATATAGAATTTAGCTCCATCATATAGAACATAAGAGATTTTATACAAGCAGCGTGAGAAAAGATCACCATCAACACTTATTTCCCCTTAATACATGAAATTCTTGGCAATATTTTTGTAAAATTTTCATTGCCAATGTTTAGAAACGATGTTTATTCCACTTGTTAGGAAAAGCAATGAAAATCCATTTTCTATCTTGTATGGAAGTTTCAGTGTGTTTTAGAGGTCCTAGTATTCATTTTGCCAAAAATTGCTAAGTGACTGTGGACAAGTCATTTAACATTTTTTTTAATCTCACTTTACTCAAATCGAAATTATAGAGTTTTGCTAGTAATATCTGGCTTTACACCTACCTCTGATTTCCTATTTTATACATCCAGTTGCCCAAATATTTAAATCAGTACAAATATAAATAATATAAAGAAAGTGCAGGATTACATTAAGAAATCAAAATAGTTATTGCCATTCTCCCATAATTAGAGTATAAAAAAAAGTCCAATTTTTAAAAACTTATCACATGGAAGTAGATTAAGACTTTATTACATTTTAATATTAAAATAGAAAATATAAGTAAGAAGACTTTCACTCAGAAAGAAAAAAACTTGTGTAATAAAAATATACTTTTCTCCACTTTTATATTACAGAGAATAAAACACATCTCAGAAATAATATATAAATATAGCACATATTTGGGGATATAGAGACAAAGATATGAAACTACAATACTTGAATGAAAGTAGTTTGTCATCAGGTCTATGTAAGGTCAACATACAATTTGTTCCACAGTCAATAACTCTACCTTCAGTATGTCTTCCCTTTTCTTTTTCTTTTTTATATTTGGGGTCTTTTCTCAGCTTTATTGGGGTGTAATGGACAAAACTGTAAGACATTTAAAATGTACACATGATGACTTGATATATGTATACAACCTCACATCATTTTTTTTTTCTTTTGAGTGAGGATATCTAAATTCTACTCTTAGCAAATTTCAATTACACAATTCACTGTTATCTACTATAGTCACCATGTTATACATTAGATCCTCAGACCTAATTCATATTATAGCTAACAGTTTGTACTCTTTCACCAACCTCTCCTTACTTCCCCCACCTTCCCCTCTCCAGAAACCACTTTCCTTCACTCTGTTTGAGTTTGGCTTTAACTTAGATTCCATATATAAGTGATACCATGAAGTATTTGTCTCTCTGTCTGGCTTATTTCACTTAGTATAATGCCCTCAAGATCCATCCATGTGGTCACAAATGGCAGGATTTCCTTATTTCTCATGGCTGAATAATATTCCATTATGTATATTAACCACATCTTTTTTTATCTATTCATCAGTGATGGACACTTACATGGTTTCCACATCTTGGCTATTGTAAATAATGCTGAAATGAACAAGGGAGTGCAGATCTCACTGATATTGTTTTTATTCCCTTTGGGATGAAAGGAAAGAAGTGGGATTGCTGGATCATAGCAATGGGTAGTTCTATTTTCAGTTTTTTGAGGACTCTCCAGACTGTTTTCCATAGTGGCTGTGGCTGCACTAGTGGACAAAAGAGTCCTCTTTTATCCACATCTTTGTCAACATTTGTTGTATCTTGTCTTTTTGATGATAGCCCTTCTAACAAGTGTGATGTGATAGATCACTGTGGTTTTGATAAACATTAACCTAATGATTAATGATGTAGAGTACCTTTTCATATACCTTTTCATTTGTATGTCTTCAGAAAAATGTCTATTCAGTTCCTCTGCCTGTTTTTTAATTGGATTGTTTGGGGCTTTTTTGCTTTTGAGTTATGAGTTTTATATTGATATTCTGGATATTAACCCTCTATTAGACTATGATTTGCAAATATTTTCTCCCATTCCATAGATTGCCTTTCCATTTGGTTTGTGGTTTCCTTTGCTGTGCAGAAGTTTTTTAGTTTTATATAGCCCCACTTGTTTGCCTTTGCTTTTGTTGCCTTTGATTTTAGTGTCAAACCTAAAAAGTCATTGCCAAGACTGATGTCAAGGAGCTTTTCCCTTATGTTTTCTCCTAGAAGTTTCATTACAGGTTTTATATTAATATAATTTTAAATCAGGAAATGTGATGCCTCTAGATTTGTCTTCTTTCTCAAGATTGCTTTAGCTATTCAAGGGTCTTTTGTGGTTCCATACAAATTTTAGGATTTTTTTTCCATTTCTGTGAAAAAATTTTGATATAGGTTACATTGAACCTGTAGATCGCTTTGAGTAGCATAGGTATTTTAACAATATTAATTCTTCAAATCCATGAGCACAGAATAACCTTCCATTTATTTGTGTCTTCAATTCCATTCATCAATGCCTTATAGTGTTCAGTGTACAGATCTTTCACCTCCTTGGTTGTATATATTTCTAGGTATTTTATTCTTTTTGATGCAATAGTAAATGAGATTGTTTTCTTAATTTCTATTTCTGACAGTTTGATGTTAGTGTATAGAAATAAAACTGATTTTTATTATATTTATTTTGTATCCTGCAACTTTACTGAATTCATTAATTAGTTCTAGCAGTTTTTGGTGGATTCATTAGTGTTTTTTATATATAACACCATGTTATCCACAAATAAAGATAATTTTACTTTTTCCTTTGGATTTGAATGTCTTTTATTTCTTTTTCCTGCCTAACTGCTCTAGCTAGGACTTTCAGTACTATGTTAAGTAAAAGTGGTGAGAGTGGGCATCCTTGTCTTGTTTCTGATCTTAGAGGAAAGACTTTCATCTTCTCTCCATTGAGAATGATGTTAGCTGTGAGCTTGTCATATACGGCCTTTATTATGTTGCCATAGGTTCTCTTATCCCCAGTTTGTTCAACATCATGAATGGATGTTGAATTTTGTCAAGTGCTTCTTCTGTATCCATTGAGATAATATGATTTTTATCCTTCATCTGTTAATGTGTATTACACATTGACTGATTTCCAAATGTTGAACCATCCTCACATACCTGGAATAATCTCCACTTGATCATGGTGTATGATCCTTTTAATGCTGTTGAATTTGGTTTGTTAATATTTTGTTGAGGATTTTTGCATCTATGTTTATCAGATATATTGGCCTATAATCTTCTCTTCTTGTAGTGCCCTTGTGTGATTTTGGTATCAGGGTAGTGCTGGCCTCATTAAAAGAGTTTGGAAGTGTTCTCTCCTCTTATTTTTTAGAAGACGTTGAGCAGGATTAGTACCATGATTCTTCAAATGTTTGGTAGAATTCACCGGTGAAGCCATCTCGTCCTGGACTTTTCGCTATTAGCTGTGGGGTTTTTGATTATTGATTCAATCTCCTTAGTAGTAAGTTGTCTGTTCAGATTTTCCATTTCTTCATGATTCGGTCTTGATTATTAGTATGTTGGTTACATCCACATATTTTGGGATTTTTCAATTATCTTTCAATTATTGATTTCCATTGTGGTCGAAGCTGACATGATGATTTTTATTCTTTAAATCTGTTAAGGTATTTTTTATGGTCAAGAATCAGGTATATCTTTGTGAATGTTGCATGTGAGCTTGATAAGAATGTGTATTCTGCTGTTGTTGGATAAAGTAGTCTATAGATGTCAGTTATATCCAGTTGATTGATAGTTTTGTTGAGTTCAATATGGGCTTATTGATTTTCTGCCTGCTGCATATGTCCATTTCTGATAGAGGGGTTGAAGTCTCCAACTATGGTAGTGTGTTCATCTATTTCTCCTGGCAGTTCCATCAGTCTTTGCCTTAAAAAGTATGTGCTCTGTTGTTAGGCACATACACATTAAGGACTGTAATGTTTCTTGAAGAAATGGTCCCTTTATCATTTTATAATGTCCTACTTTACCCCTAATAACTTGCCTTGCTGTGAAGTCTGTTCTGTCTGAAATTAATACAGCCTCTCATGTGTTCTTTTGGTCATTTTTAGGATGGTATATTTTTCTCCATCCATTTACTTTTAATCCATATGTTTCTTTATATTTAAAGTGGGTTTCTTGTAGAGTACATATAGTTGGGTCTTGTTTTTTGGTCTACTCCATCAACCTCTGTCTTTCATTTCATCCATTTAGATCACTGACATTCAATGTGATTATTGGTATAACTGGATAATATCTAACACAGTCATTACTGCTTTCTATTTGTTGCCCTTGCTCTTTGTTCCTATCTTTCTCTTCACTCTTTTTCTACCTTTTGCAGTTTAATTCCATTTAATTAAATGAAATTTCATTTCATTTCCTCTCCTTTATTAGCACATCAGTTATACTTCTTTTTTCACTTCTTTTAGTGGTTGCCCTTGAGTTTGCAATATACATTTACAATTAATGCAAGCCTATTTTCAAATAACACTATATCTCTTTGTAGGTAGTGTACCTTATAATAACAAAATAGTCTTATTTCCTCCTCTTTCCCACATATCACTGCTGTCATTCATTTCACTTATATATAAACATACATACATATACATGCATTTCTTTTTGTTTCATTCTCAGGATTTCCATCTCTCTGCTTATGTTGCCCATCTGTTCTTGCATGCTGTCTAATTAATCCATTAGAGTCCTTAGCATAGTAATCATAGTTGTTTTAAATTCCCAATCTGATAATTCCAACACCCCTGTCAGGTCTGGTTCTGATGCTTGCTCTGTCTCTTCAAATTGTGGTTTTTGCATTTGGTATACCTTGTAATTTTTTTTCTTGATAGCTGGATATGTTCTACCCAGCAATGGTTCCTGTGGCTGTTTCTGTTTGTGAGGCTCTGCTCTGGGAAGCCGTAACTCCCTGCATCTGCCTGTCTGTCTCTCCAACCTTGGGGGCAAGCACTTTGCCCTGTGTCCTCCCTTCTCTTACGGATCAAAGAAGAGTTGATTTTTCAGTCTTTTCAGGTTTTTGCTTGTTGTTAGAACCAAGTGGTAACTCGCAAGCTCCTTATATGTGAAACTGAATTTTTTTATGCCCAGATAGACTTTTTCAGATTAGTTTCATTCTTTTCTGCCTTTGAAGCACTAATGAAAAACTTTAAATCTGCATGTTGCATTATCTCTCTTACACACACACACACACAAAACCCACAGGTAATATACTCATTCTGTATTAGAAGTTAAAGTAGGGAAAAAACTATACTGTCGATTTCAAGATCATGGGAAAAAAGGCAGTCAGTGCGCCTTACATTAATACTAACAGTGCAAGTAGGGGAGGAACATGGGAATGTGCTGCTCACCAAAAAAATGCACCTTTTGGCTATTTATCAGTAAATCAATAATAAATATATCAGAATATCACATTGATATTCCGGGTCATTATTACCTTCATATCTTTTTTTAAAATTCTAGAACATTCTTATAAAAATGTAACTTTTCAATAATGAAAATAAATTCCCTTCACATCACTCACCAAAATAAAAATAATTCTGAAGTTGCTGTATCAGCTAACAAAAGCCGATCAATTAGCCAATATTTATTGCCTACTACATGCTTAATAGAGTGTTAACAAGAGTAGGAAGAAAGACGTTCAAAATTCACCACAAAAATGTATTTATAAAGATAGATTGGGTTGGACCTGAGTATGAGCATTTTTTCAAAGGCCCCCCCATAAGATTTTGATGGACAGCCAGAGTTAAGAACCTCTGGCTTTTAATAATAAAGTACAAACCACTTAGGCACAGCTGATCAAAGCTCTTCATGTCCTGACCCCTGTCTATTTTTCATCCTTCATCTCCTGCCTCTCTCTTCCTTATAGTCTCTATCTATTCGTAACTATTTACCAGCACCCCGCGAAATGCTATTGTATTTTTCGCCAGGCCCTTGAACCTGTTATTCCATCTATCTGGAATAATTTGTAATCACTAGTCACCTAATGAATAGTGACTAGTATTTTAACACTCAGCTCAAGCTTCCCTCCCTATATGAAGTCTTTCTTGATGCCTGAAAGTACATGTGACCACATCTTCCTTCCTTCAAAGCCATTGGTAACCTGTAACTATTTCCATCACCACACCGACAAGAAGTTGTCTCCACCCATTTGACTTTCTCTTCCTATTAGACAATAAATTCATAAAGAACTATGTTTACTTATATTTGTATCCCTGACAAAGGGCCACTAGTAATATAGTTAATTGTGTTATTTCAAAGATAGTAAACTAGGTTTGATTCCAACATTTTGTATATAACTTACTAGCTTATGACCTTGAGGAAATTCCTCAGACTCTCTATGAGGTAGCTGTCAAATTCAGTTGTCAAATTGGAATAATATGACTTACTTCTTAGTTTAAAGGAATGAAGCAATGCACAAAAGTCCTTAAAACATAGTAATCAGTAGATAAGTGTTTATTATTATACTATTGTGACTGTTGTTGTGTGGCCAGGTATATATATATATATATATATATATATATATATATATATATATATATGTATATATATGGTATATTCCATTTATAAATTCTCAAAATAAAACTGAATAGGTGTCATTTTTGCTATTATATAGATAATTAAAGCAAGGTTAAGACAGTAGCCATTTTCTAAGAAATTAATTTTAATAAGGCATAGGACTGGAATTCAGACCCAGGCCTATTTGATTATGCAACACTGAACAGAGTAAAAATTAAAGAAATATAATGAGATACATATCAAGCATCTTACCAAACTTTAACAGGAAGATATTTCTGCTTTATAGATTACCATTTCCTACCACAACTAAATCCAAGCAGAAACCTCCCCTTAACTCATCTTTAATCTCCTCTTAGAGTTGGAAAGAAAAAAAAATTCAGGGTTTTTAGGCTATTACCCCTCTATTCTTGGCAATTCATAGCAACTCTGGCATCTTGAGCTTTTATTATCTCTAATATTTCAGAGCTGAGGTATCAATATACCTTCTAAGTATACACTTCCTACTTACTTCTAGCTCTCCCTTCTCATTTTTCTTTTCACTACATTTATTTTTGAACAGAAGAAACCTAGGTTATGCATGACTTTTCCTTAATTCCATGGCTGTTTGTTTTAATTAGAAAAATTTATGGGCAGAAGACCATGCACAGTCTCCATTATAGTCTGTGTAATAGCTATCATTTTTCTGCATTTTTTCCTGTTTAATTCACTAGTAGCCAAGGCCTGGGTGTATGCAAAAGTTATGCTCTACATGAACTGAAATACATGTAAACAGTCATCTAACAGGTACAGCAGAGATCTTCCTTTAGATTTTCTATCTTTCTCTCAAGAGTTAATTAAGGATGACACTTTTTTTATATTTAAATAAACTTAATTTATACAAATTTATAATTTGTGGTTCTCAGATCATGATTTTTTCCAAACATATTTAGTCATAGTCTGTTTCTATTTTGTTACTGGCAGTTTTGAAGGAAAATAATACTTTAAGTACCTTTCTCAATGCCCTTACAAAGAGGCACATCAGGTTCCAGAAAAATGTTATTAGCTCTCTTAGTCTGGATTAGCTTTCCTAGTCTAGATCTCTTTTACATCCTAACAGATGATGTATTTATTCAATTATCTGCAGGGAAACAATACAGTGTGTTGGTTAAGAATGTACGCTTTGGAGCTATAATGTGTAAATCCAAATCCTTACTCTGCATGTTAGTTTCATAGTGCTGCCATAACAAAGTACCACAACTGGATTAGAACAACAGAAATTTACTGTTTTACAGTTCTGAGAGCTAGAAATCTGAGATCAAGAGGTCAGCAGGATTGGTTCCTTCTGAGAACCATGAGGTAGAATCTGTTTCATGACTCTGTCCTAGCTTAAGGTTGTTTGCTGGCTATCTGTGGTGTTCCTTGGCTTGTAGATGCATAACTGCAATATCTGCTTTAATCTTCATGTAGCCTTCTCCCTGTGCGCATGTCTATCTCCAAATTTCCCCCTTTTAATCAGGACACCAGTCATATTGGATTAGGGGCCCACCCTACTCCATTAGGACCTCATCTAAACTAATTACATCTGCAACAATTTCATTTCCCAAAAAGGTCATATTCTTAGGTACTGGGGATTAGGACTTAAACATAGGAATTTGGGGGGGACACAATTGAATGCATAACACTCTTTTACCATTTAACACTGTGACAAGTTACTTAACCTATTTTGTGTCCTGATTTCCTTACCTATAAAACTGAGATAAAAATGATTAACTTTATGGGTTGTTGTGAAGATTACACAACTGAATACATTGAAGTACTTAGAATGGTGCCTAGAAAGGAGTAACCACTCAAAAACTCAGAATTTATACTGCATTTGAACAGCTATTTCTGGGAAAATGGCCCATAGAAATGTAATTATTTTAAAATGAAACACTAGCAATCTTAAAATGCAAGCCCCTTAAAACATCATTTACTATATATTTTTAAAATATAACATTTAGAGGCATATCAATTTTGTTACTATAGTTTAGGAATTGGCTTATTTTTAAAAGTACAATAATTGTGTATGGAAGTTGGATCAATATTGGGCACAATATTTTGTGTCACAAATTTTCTCATGTTAGCCAGGCACACGGTAATGACCAGAATATTGTACAGTATTTTGAATGCACTGAAATTTTGTGTAAGCCACTTGGTAAAAGTCAAATTTCTTGTAAAGAAAAGGTTAGTTCAGGCCATCTATATTGTTTCCTTATCTTCTATACTGCAGGATAAGAGTTTTATCGTAACAAGGGATATTTCAAATTGTACTTGAGTAAAAGCAAATATATGCTATCCTTTCGGGAGACTGGCTTCATGATTCTATTATAATATGCCTCCTAAATTGCTAATACTCTATTGAGGGTAGTAGCAATATGATGCCTAACTCCTCTGGGCTGAACTGGGAAACACTATAGACTCTAATTATACAAAGTCATATCCATTTCATAATTGAGTTTTTAGTGTAAGGGCTGAAATTCTAAAAGAAGTTATTTGGATGATTATATTATACTATCAGTGATTAGAGATGTGCTAGGTTTTGGCCACCCATTATCCATTCCACTTGTTTTAGTGACAGCATTTTTAAGGAATTCCTTGTCCCCCATAGTGTCCAGTCATGGTAAGGTTGTCAATCAAGGGGTCCTACTCTGTCTATGATGCAGGGGCTCATGACCCAATCTAGTCCATTCAGACTCACTCTTGCAGAACTGATATTTTTAGCTGAGTAATACAATTATAGGGAAAAAAAGGTTGAAATCAATTCAGCCTAATGAGACTGATGATTAATTCCTGATGTCTAGATCCCAGGTGCTGCCCTGATTCTTATCCTTTGCTAAGGTTGGTTCTCTAGGAGTCTCTTCAGTTCTGTGGAATCATCTTATCCAAGGTCTTATAAATCCAATATTTATATTATAAATCCAATTTTTATTTATAAGATATCCAATTTCTTATAAATTTCTTTTCTGCTTATTTTAGCTAGCTTTAATCCGTATTTGCTGCAATGGATACAGATAGGGATCCCTAAGTCAGGGTTTCTCAAACCATCTGCATCTACATTTAGCAGAGTGTTTATTAAAAACGAACAGTGCTAAACACTATCTTTAACACACTAAATCCAGCTCTTTGGTAGTGGGGCTCAGCAATCTGTCATTTGAAAAAGTTCTTCAGCAGTTCTTATAGACATTAAGACTTGATAGTTGCTATGCTAAATCTGAATTGAGGGAAAATCAAAAGTAGTCCAAAAGGAGGAGAGTCTGGGGCTGAAGACTCAAACTGTACAGCTTCTCATTAGGTACTTAAATTGTCATTATTGCCCATTAATCAAGGCTGCTTGTACAGTGCCTAACAAGCAGTTTAAACAACTGGACGAATTAGTAAACAAACAAGTGATAAACATACAAGCAAAAGCACACAGTAATGGGCCTTACAACCACAAAAATAATATATATAAAGAAAATGGGAGTAAAAATGGCATATTACTTAAAGTCATAACTATTAAATGCTAATCTTAAAAAGTTGTATAATCCAGTAAAAGAAATCCTTCTTTATAAATATTTTTCCAAAAAATTCTTCTATTCTTTTAAAACAGACTATCGATATTTATAAGTGATAGAGGTTAAGTGTTTTAGAAAGTTCTCAAGACATTAATGTAGAGGAACAATATTTAAATTCAATACCTTTGCATTTTTAATATTCTAGGAGTTGCCTGAAATTCTCCTTCCCATTTAGAAAGTACACTGATCTAACAGGCTTAAGGCCTGCTTTCTTTTTCCTTTGTGGTTACTAATTTGCTCTATCAGCTTTGCCAAGTAACTTAACGTCCATATAAATTCCTATAGTAAAATAAGTGCAGTAATTTATGCTGCTTACTTACTTTGGAAAGGTGGAATAAAAAGATGAAGTGGTAGAATTAAATTAATATACACAGTTGAAAAGCATTTGGTCTTTTTCTTCATTTTTCCTACTACGTCAAATCCTCCATCAACTGGAGATATATTTTTATAGGTGTATTAATGGGAGAGACTGCTGAGTACAAAACATTTTTGAGTTTTTCAGAGAAACATCCTCTTTAAGTACAAAGATGTTATCCATTTATTTTGAATTTAAATTAGAACTGATTTCTATTCTTGTTTTTCTGGAGTATAACAGAGTTTGATAAAATGTTGGAGGTGAAGACAGGGGAAATGGTTAACATCGCAGTCATGAGAACAATTTCAAACAGAACAACAGACACCATCATTTTTAAACCATCCTCTTGGCTACTCTAAACAAGTCCCAGAATCTCCATCAGACTGCTCCTATTGCAAAGGCTTCCTTCCCTGTTCTCCTATCATCTCTCTTATGTGCTCTCTCAGTAGCAAAACAAGTTTTTCCACCATCTCACATTGAGGGATTTGGAACTCCTGTTGATGCACATGCCCTCATCGAAGAAATTTTTACAAATAAAGGAAGTTATGTCTCTATGAAGATGTTCCTATCTGGGGGCATTGACTTTGATGCCAATTCTTCAGTTTGATAAATAAGGCTGAAATGAAAAGTCCTGTATACAAATTTTGGCCTGTCTTTATCCATGCATTCCCCTAGAATTTAAATTCATAAAAGTGGAATTAACAGTCTAAGTATATGAATATTTTTCAACTTTCTGCTTAACTGCTTTCTAGAACACTTTACATCTTCAAAAGAAATGTTTGTTGTCATAGCACACTCTGAGGCATGATATATATTAACCTGAAGCCATAACACATCTAGAAAATACAGTTAAATAGGAGGTGCAAAGATTCTCTACACATTAAAAAAACTAAAAAAATTACTGAGGAAAAGATTAATAGACATCATTCCATAAAATTATAAACTCCTCCAAAAAGATTAAGTGTTGAGAAATAATCATTGAGGAAGGAAAGTTCCTTGATTTCAGCTAGATATTCAGCCTAAATTCTTACTCAAATTCTCAACCCCCTTTCAACTGTTTTCTAGCTTTTCCACTCAAGGAGTTTTTCCAAGCTAGACAATATTGGAAGATTGTGTTTGTGTGTGGATCCAGCATAATGTCACACCTGCAGTAGAGCCACGCGCAACCGCTTTGTCATCCTCATTCCATGTGGTAAATATTCCTATAACTTGAGCCTACCTTTCCTCCCCCTCTTCTACCTACCTATAACTAGGTAGGTATCAGCCATTCTTGTTCATGTGAATATTAGATAAGTGAATTTGGGAGGATTTAGATTAAAATTGGAAGGTAAGAAACACCACTTCAGCATAAGGTACATTAGTTACAACTGACATTTTGTCAGGGAGCTTATCGTTGGTATATAAAGCACTATTAGAGTGACTGGTAAATGGGCATTTACTTCCCAACTGCCTATTGTTCAACGTGTGCATGTCATCAGAAGCAAATATTAGAGGGGAAAAATGATAAGTGGAAAAATTTGGAGGCTGAAGCCAATCTTGATATCCAAACAGTAATAAACATAATTAAAGGTAACTTGGGGGAAATACTTGGAATTAACATGACATATGTAAGTAGTATATAAAGAACTTACACATAAAAGAAAATCATAATCATTCCAATTTAAGACTAGCTAAAGGAGATAAATTTAAAATAGTCCATTTGCATGAAATCTTCCCTAATTTTGCATTAGAAGATAATTAAGTCTAAATTTTTTATAAGAAATTGAGAGCAACTGACTGAACAGGATAATCTTGGACCTGGACAATAAGTATATCAGAGACAAGTATATTAAAAAGAAAATTTATGGCTTTTTCCTTAGTTATATAGATATTATTTAAGCTTCCTACACTCTGGTGCCACATTAGAAGCAGAACTGCCAACCAAGCTAGTGTGCATTTGGAGGATGGGATCTATTCCATAATAAATGTGGCATATGTGTGGTGGGATGTACTTAAAATCATAATCTTTTACAATTAAGATATCAAACCTCAAAAAATATCCTCAATCTAGTAAAGCCTGACAACAACTCAGATTCTCACAGCCAAGGCAAATCATCTGCTGGAGGAGAAAATACTTTAAAGACTTATGATACATACTCTAGCACAGAATTAAAATAATTTTTATGACATAGCAATACACAACCATATTCTAGGTATTGTGTAATGATTAAAGGTGAAGAAATATTAATCCAATCATAATATACCTTTATAAAGATATTTATTTTCACAAGTTAGAAATAACGCCTGCACTAGGGTATTGAAATAATGATCAGGGCAACAACAACAAACCTAGACGCACACAAAGAGATGAGTAATTCATTAGGCTTTTTAGCAGATCTGTAATTTTTCAATTAATTATTTAAAGTCCAGTTTGTCAAAAGATCTGCAATTATTTCAATTATTATTTTAAATATATCTCTATGTTGAAGGACAGAAGAGAACCATAAAATATTGGATTTGAAAATAAGAATATTATTGTAATTTAGAAACTAAATTGACAGTTCAGTGCTTTTTGACATTATAAATGTACAAATCTAAATGTCAACAGCTAATCATGGATAATCTGCCATTGATTTTTCTCTGTCTAAAAATACCAAGTTCTGGCAGCAATTTCTATCTCTATGTTCTTCTACAGGCACATTTCTCAAATATAAAATACAGGATCTATCAAAGAGTAATTTATCTAATTTCTCAACATAAATGTTAAAGAATACTAGCAATTTCAAAGTTATGAAACACCTCTAAAAACCAATATTTAAAAGAGGTAGGGAAGAGAGAATCACAATAAAACAAGAATGGTAAGAGATGGCAAGAAACTAGAGAAACATTTTTAATCTTTAAATTGCATATAGTGTAAATCATACAGGTTTTACAATTTTACCATCATCTAAATATAAAATAATCAGTAGAGAAAACCACACACAATCCATTAAAATCAAGATTTTGTGTTGTTATAGTTTTTGTGCTGTTTCTTTTTAAAAGCAGCCACCATCATCAAACACACTGTTTCTTAAAGAATATGATAAAACTTTTAATGAAAAAGCCAAGTGGTGCCATCTACTTAAAAACTCTATGTTCTATATATGGAATCTATAAAAAAAAAATTGTTATGAAGAACTTAGGGTCAGGACAGGAATAAAGATGGAGACGCTGAGAATGGACTTGAGGACATGGGGAGGGGGAAGGGTAAGCTGGGACGAAGTGAGAGAGTAGCATTACATATATACACTACCAAATGTAAAATTGATAGCTAGTGGGAAGCAGCCGCATAGCACAGGGAGATCAGCTGGGTGCTTTGTGACCACCTAGAGGGGTGGGATAGGGAGGGTGGGAGGCAGACGCAAGAGGGAGGAGATATGGGGATATATGTATATGTATAGCTGATTCAATTTGTTATAAAGCAGAAACTAACACCCCACTGTAAAGCAATTATACTCCAATAAAGATGTTAAAAAAAACAACTATGTTCAATCTAAGATATTATTCACTGGGATTTTATTTTTACCTATACACAGAGTAAGTTTTAATGTTCAAGTGCAGAATAACTAATTCAAGGTAGCTTAAAAATTGAAGTTCCAGAGGAGTCATTTAATTCTCTTATTGCTTATATATATTTATGATGATGAATCCTGATAAATGTGAGATTCATTTTCATTTCCCATATGTAACTCAAGATTCTTTTTTGGACTTCCCTGGTGGCGCAGTGGTTAAGAATCTGCCTGCCAAGGCAGGGGACATGGTTTTGAGCCCTGGTCAGGGAAGATCCCACATGCCACGGAGCAGCTAAGCCCATGCGCCACAACTACTGAACCTGCAGGCCACAACTACTGAAGCCCACACGCCTAGAGCCGGTGCTCCACAACAAGCGCAGCAAGAGACGCCACCGCGGTGAGAAGCCCGCGCACCGCAACAAAGAGTAGCCCCCGCTGCCACAACTAGAGAAAGCCCCCGCATAGCAACGAAGACCCAACACAGCCAAAAATTAATTAATTAATTAATTAATTTTTTTAAAAAAAGATGTTTTGTTTATAATTTTTAAAATTATTTCCCTTTATCTTTGCTATATTGCTAGTATTTAACTGTTAAGTATATCTCTTCAACTTTACAACGTTGTACTTAATGTCAGGGGGCAGATCCTATTTCATTTCTAGCAGGCACACAAAGTCAGTGCCAATATAGGGTCATGGTCAATATACTGAATGAATATTTATTCTCAGTGTCTCCATATATTAATTCATAGATCAGTGAAAATGGTACTTTTACCTTTTCATCTCTGTAAACAATAGTTCATAGATGTGAACTTATCTATGGAACAGCTAAATCCATATTGCTTTGTCAATTATTCAATGACATATAAATAGTCTTATTAATTAAATCTTAAGCTCTCACAAGTCCAGGGCAAAGTGACCCATCTTTACGTTTCCTGTTCCCAGCACAGTGAAAAAACATAGTAGGTATCAATATATTTCATTTAAAAATTGGATGAATGTATACTTAATTTTGAACTAATTTGAGAATTCTAGGAAAATATATACAAATAAACCATATAGATTAAGAACTGAAGTGTTTATATATAAGTAATAAAAATAAAAATGAACAAACAAAAACCCAAAGATAACTATATCTATATTACAATGGAAAAGTATTTCAGAACTTTATAACAGAAACAGCATAACAATTTCATCTGATTTTAAGGCTTCATAAATTCAGGGGAAATTTTCATTTAGCTTTAACAAGTACTTAAAACTGTAGAATACTAAACTTTAAAATAAATTCTTAAATTTTACTTTTGCTTTATTAGGTAATAGAGCTCTTGAAAAATCTAAAAAAACAGTGCATATATATACATGGGTTTTTGGTCATAAACTAGTGAATATCATAAAGGTTCTTACACATGGAATTTTAAATAAACAAACTACCTGCTATTTTAATAACTGGGGTGAACTCTAGTTTTCTAAACTATAAAATGAAGTTATTATACTATAACACTTTAAGACAGTAAGTTATTATAATATAGGTACAATTTTTGCGCTAATATAGTATCATAAAAATAAAATTGGAGCATGTTATTTTTCACTTATTTTAAAACATGCTAAGCAATATGCACTTCTGAAATTCTGTTTCTTTTTCAGATAAAAGTTAGGATCTCTTTCTGACTGCTCCCTCATTAAATTAAGCATGTAAAACAGCCAAGGAAACAGGGTAGTTTCCTCATTAAATGTTCTAGTGTTACGAAATTGTTGTGGCTACTGCAGTCTTGGGGTTTTTTTGTTGTTGTTGATCAGGCATTATAATTGTTAACAAGTGGACTAATGCATAGATTTTATTTAATTTTAGAAACTGACAAAAGTCTTATGATTTTGTGCAATGCTGTTAGTTTGCTCAGCTCTTTCCTGTCACACATAATGGCAACTACTAATTATTTTCACTTGTTTAAATGTTGTCTAAGTATACTTTAATCCAGAAGGAGAATGAAAGGAAATTTTCAGGATTTTTTTTTTTTAAAGAGATTTAGCTAACGTTCTCTGTCATCAGGACATTTCCATACTTGCAGAGATAAGGCTCTAACCCACGATATTGTTATATATATATATAACAAGAGAGACTTCTTAACCAATTAGGTTCATTTTAAAAATAGTACCATAATTCAGTTTTTTTCTATCCCTATTTTTCTTTTCATTTTGCATGTTTATAGCTACTTAGCCACTGTATTATATTTTAAAATAAACTTCAGTTGTCTTAGATATCAATTTTTAGAATAACATTCATTAGCCACTACATAGTTTAATTTGCTAATTAAATGTTTAATTTTAATTATTTTTAGCAATATTAAAGTATCATAGCAATATAAGGAACAAATTTCTTCCTTTAAAAGTAAAAATTAAGGTGATATTGAGATATATTTCAACTCATACTTGGAGGCAATCATTTCAATTAGTTTTAGATAATTCTTATTTGGAATACATATTAATGTAATACCCTTTTATTTCCTAGTCATCATAGGTAGGAAATTTTTCATATATTGATTTTTTTTAAATCATGTGTAAGTACTCTTCCTTATTCTAGACATTATACTCTATGTACTATACAAGAATGTGTTTCTCTTTGCAAGGCTCATGTACCACCAATATGAATATTATAATAATAATCTGAAAGAACACATAATTATTCTACTGTTATGTTATTAGTAAGTTAACATAAGTAAATAAATTACGTACATAAATATCCCATATATCCACAGATACCTAACATTATAAGAATAATACATAACTAATTCTACCTCCTGAACATTCAGTTTCTAAGGAGATGTTATATCTCCTATGATCAAAAAGTTAAGTACAACTTTACAACTGAAGTTATAAAATGAAATAGAAGGAAGAGGGGTGATTTTTCATTTATATCCAGCAAGTTCAGATCATCAAACAGGCCAACAGCTAGAGGACACAGCAGTATCCTGGGAAAGTAGCTGAATCTATTTTTCAGTACATGAACTGAAAATACACACTTTCATCCCAGTTCCCACTCCAAAGCTTAATTAAAAGGTATGCTTGCTGCTACCTGAAACTGGAAACTAGCTTCTTCACCATTAACCATAGTTTTTAATAATAAACCCACCTTAAATAAATACACCATAAAAAGCTTGTCTAACATCCTTCAAACAAAATCTCCCTCTACCTGTCAGTCCATGGAAAGCCATTACAGATGTGAAATATTTATATTTTCTATGCATGGTTGTGTTTTTAAATGCATATTTATGTTTACTTTTCATGTAATTAAATAGAATATATGCCCACATAAAACTAATATTAGAAGATCCTTGTGAAGCAATTTTACAAATAAACCACATGAAAGTGTTAGTAGTATTACTTTAGCCCCTTCCTTCTCTCCCTCATGATCTCATTTACTGTAAAATTCTTCATCTCATAAAAATCATCAAGTAGAGTAAATATCAATTACTCAAGGATATGTAACATCAACAGAGAAGACTGATTTTCTAAGGAACAGAGATTGTATGATAATCACTGTTGTAGACTTAGAACCTAGCATAATGCCTGACACAGGGAGATTTTTAATATGTGACTGTTGAGTGACTTATTTTCTTAACTTTGAGATAAACTGTAATGAAATAATAGAAATTACTTTCAAATAAATGGTACATAAATATATTATGAGAATTGAGCAACAGTACTTGTTACATGTTACCATATAACAAATGTGTTTTTGAAGTTTTTCTAATTAATTTTGGATCTAATTTTAAGAAAACAGAAAATTTTCCTGCCAGACTTGGAAAGAGACTGGAAACCCTTCACTGGATCATATATTCTAGGAGGGAAAGTTCTCCTTGAATTCTTATATATGGTAAGTACACTGCCTATCAAATAGTAGGCCTCTGATAAATATCTGTTTGAAGAACGAATGTTTTCACTCAGTTCTAGAATATTTATCATTGAAAAACAAAATTGTATATCCTATAAGAAGTCAATGTTTACTGAAAGGAAATCACTATAAAATACCAATAGTATTCTCCAGAACATACTAAGCATTAAAGTAAAATATAAGGTTTACTATGTTTGAATATGTATATTTAAGAATATTTAGAAATGTTTAAATGAAGCATTTCCAGAGTATGAATTTTCTAAATATATACAAAGTATATACGACTAAGTTAGGAATTTTTATGCTTCTATTTAATGATTACATTTCATATATTATTATTATAATGCAACTCACTGTAATGAATAATAACTGGTCAGGGAAATTTTTTAAATTATATGCAATTTACTGTTGTTTAGTGGAGAGCCTAATAGTTTCTTCCCTCATCTTAAGATCTCATTTTTTTGGATCTCTTATAGGCTTTCTGAACGTGTATTTGTTTCTCTTCATTGAAAGAAAATACAGAGATAAAAGAAGACTAATAGAAAATATGTGAAACACGCTTGTTTGATATCTAGTATCACTTACATTTTTGTTTTCAGTAACAGTAATCTGATCATAACAAAGATGAACAAAATTGGTGCATAAACCAAACTTCCAAATATTGCTCTATATTTTAATAGACTCTGTTGGATTACCATGTTGCTTTGTGAAGATGTCTCCACCCATGTGTGCCATTATCCACAAAAAACAACTATATATGGAAAGTTATCATGTCAAAAATGCATTAAAAAATTTCATTTGTTGATCCAATATGAGTGTACAATGTTATGTACAATGGTTTGACAATGGTTTGAAATAGTAAAACTGTTAAGATTATATTTTAAATCATAGTTTGAGCTGAATAGAGTGGAAAGTGGGCCTCACCCCACCCTTCCTATCCTCTGTCAATTATCAATTATTATAAGCAAGGTCATTTTTACGGGGAGTAATGGAAAATTTTTTCAGCCCTTTGGAAAAAAAAAGTGATATAAATGTTGAATATCTACATTTATTTTTCTGTAATGATAAGATGAACCCATAATCCTAACTCCAAAATGTATCTCAAATCCATCTTTTCTCCCCATCTCACTACCACCACTCTAGCCAGGCCACCATATCCCACCCCCCATGTAACTGCAACAGACTCCTAATTCTATTCTTGCCATCTTCCAATCATCGCTTTGCTCACTAGCCATAATGCTCTTAAAATGAAAAATGGTTAAAATCTCTCAAAAGCTTCCCATTTTACCTAGGATAATATTAAAACCCAGTTCCTTTCCATGGCTTGTTTTCTTCTCTGTGGTATCTGGTTCCTCACTATCTTTCAAACCTTACTTTGTGCTAAATCTCTTCCTTGCTCAGTAAGGTCCAGTCACACTGGACTTATTTCTTCAAATGTGTCAAGCTCATTTCCCTTCAAGGTCACCGACCAGGCAATTCCCTTTACCTAGAATGCACTTCTTCCCATTCTGTACAATTAGCTCTTTCTCATCCTTGAGAATGTGACTTACATGTCACCTCCTAGATAGGCCTTTCCAACCATCACATTTAAAATAGCAGGTCTCTCCTTTTATTTGCTCAGTGCCTGTATTCTTTCCTGCACAGCATATAGTTTCATTTACTTAAATAATTTTTTGTCAGTCTCCCTTACTAGAAAATAAATTCCATGAGGGCATTTATAAAGTCTGCCTTACTTATTCTTTTTCTCTTCATCATCTAAATATTAAACTCGAAAACACAGTACTCAATAAAATAAGGCAAAAGTAGAGGTAATATAATTTCCATTTTTTAAAGAACTAATGCCAGTCTAATGAAATTGAAAGTTGATCAGAACACTATAGATGTAGTATATTAAATTATGTTGCACAATTTTTATATGTATGA
The DNA here is from genome assembly GCF_028023285.1 of Balaenoptera ricei. Taxonomy (NCBI): domain Eukaryota; kingdom Metazoa; phylum Chordata; class Mammalia; order Artiodactyla; family Balaenopteridae; genus Balaenoptera; species Balaenoptera ricei. The sequence continues at coordinate 116,792,159 of NC_082642.1, forward strand.
TATAATATATACAATTTTTATTTAAAAATAACACTGTGGATGTATAAACAATTTAATCCTTCTGTACAAATTTAGTTTGATTACATGATTGGCAAAGTACACTGAACAAAGTCAATCCGTTTTCATTACTTAACTATATGTACTGATCTCCACCATATTTATACTCCCAAGAAATGTTGAGTGAAGAACACAATGAAGAAACTTCTATTACTTTTGGGGTTAGGTTGACTATGTAAACTGTAAAATAAGATCTGTTCTCTCGCCATTTAAGACAAATGAAATATATAGTCAGAAGTACTCATGTGTGTGAAAAGAGAAGAATGAAAGAGAAAGATTGAGATATGGTGCTTGTCATAGGGAAAGAGGATTGGTAGAAGGAAATACCAGAAATCTATGATGCCTTTTGCACTTAAGTTATTTATACCAGCAGCGATCAGTGAAGAAGGGAATTTCAACTCTAGTATTTTTCTCAATATTTAATTTTGTAACATAAAAGTCATACAAATTCCTTATTAGAAAAGTTGAAAATATTAAAAATGTAAAAAGATGTTATTTAACCACTAATTTTAGATATATATTTTCCCCTTGGGGAAATCGCAATTAAAACTGCTTTATTGGGCTTCCCTGGTGGCGCAGTGGTTGAGAATCTGCCTGCTAATGCAGGGGACACGGGTTCGAGCCCTGGTCTGGGAAGATCCCACATGCCACGGAGCAACTGGGCCCGTAAGCCACAATTACTGAGCCTGTGCGTCTGGAGCCTGTGCTCCGCAACAAGAGAGGCCGCCATAGCGAGAGGCCTGCGCACCGCGATGAAGAGTGGCCCCCACTTGCCACAACTAGAGAAAGCCCTCGCACAGAAACGAAGACCCAACACAGCCATAAATAAATAAATAAATAATTTAAAAAAAAAAGAAACAACAAAAAAAAAACCTGCTTTATTCATGTTATTCCTAGTTTGAAGAAGAGATCCTTAAAGAACACTGTATAATTTTTGTGTAAGAAAAAATTTTTAGATATAGTGTTATCCCAAACCCAGAGCAAAAAAACATTTAGATGATCAATGCATATCAATGACATTTTATATTTCTATTTTAAACACTAATCATAATGACTAATTACACAATGGCTTATTTCAATTTGTAAATGTATAATAAAATTACATTCTAGGTTGTTTTTATACTTATGGTAAATAAGAAAACATGTGATTACAATCTGCACCTTTACAACTATAAATAATTTATCCTTGAAAATAATTTTATATAAATAAAAGGTCTTTTAGAAATGTTCTTTATAAATCATTCAGTTTTCCTTATTTAACACAACGTTAAATATTTTCAGTAAAGTTCACTCTTGACCTTTCCGAAAATATTTCAATTCCTCCCCTTCAATAAACATTAGAACAACAGTCTTATAGTTTGTGAACAATACTTATGGAAGTTCAACTAATTTGGGGCTATGAATTTTATTAAGCAGATAGTTTTCTGCTCAGCTATGTTCACCTGTATTTACACACAACTTAGTGTATTTTACACTCAATTCATTAAAATTAATAAATTCAGTGAAACTAATGACTCAGACTACTGTTTTCCTTGTTTATTTCATTTGTCACTGAACTTCCTGGGTGGAGGAGAAAGATCAATTCACACAATCTTGGTAGTAAAATGAGCTCAGTAGACTCTCATATTCAAACCATATTTTGATTTAATATATTATTTGAGTATTGATTATTTTTGGAAACATGAGTCACACCCTGAGAGATGCATCAACTCTTAGACTAAAGCAGAGTAATCTCTGAATTAATGGATCCCTGGTGGCTACTAACCACTGTTATTGATACACCTGGTTACTTACATATGAAACAAGATTGTATTTTATATTCTCCTAAGTATCCTACTAGTACGGAAATAAAAGTTTACATATATTAAGAGGGTAAAATCTGTTATTTTTACATAAAAATTACCAACACGAAATAAATACTATGGTTTTAAATAGAGGGAAAACTAATGGAATAAGAGAAATCTGAGTACAAATCACGCTTTCACTTACTTAATCAGATGAAGTGATCTAGGAAGCAACTCTACTTTCTGATGGATTCAAGGAGGTTTGGGTAACAGGAAGAGAGAGTCAAACTGATTTATTTTGTCTTTATAGTGCAGAGCTTCACAGCAGTTAAAAAAACAAGAGAAGAGATGCTTCCTGTACTCAAGTTACTCTTAGCACCATCTTAAGCACCAGGTTAAAAATGAGGTAGTTCACTTTTTTGATCGTTTTACTATGCCTACGTATGTATGGAAAACTAGGAAATGGGAAGAGGGTGATTCCTTCATTCAACCATGAAAGATTTTATATGATTTGGTAAAAATAGATAAATAACATTAAAAAGTTTACTTTGTGACTATCCTTAATGAGCAGGCAAATTAAATAAAAATGAAATTTTACCCTCCATAACAAATTTTAAAGATAAAACATGAATTCCATAGCTCTTATGATGAAAAGTTACTAGGAAAATGAATATGATATCCTTAAAATTAACTATTCATCATATTACTGATGTTTATTACTATGTGTATAAAAAATCTGATTTATATTTTATAGTAATATTTCTATATTGTATACATACTATAATAATTCTGTAATACCTCATGTTTTCAATGTTTACAAATTGGTAAGATATGTTGATTCATGTCATCTATTTATGAAGCTACAAATAAGAAAATATCCCCCAAGTGTTCATAAAAATAACATTTTGAAGTTTCACATTTTATTAACTATTAGCATGATGATTTCAGTATTCAAAAATTATCTCAAAGTATTATAAGGCATAATTTCTAATCACTATGACTTTAGGCTGTAAAAAGCATTTTAAAAGGAATCATTTGTGTCTGATGAAAAAAACCTGAGCATATTTTCTCTATAATCTTCTGTTGAAGAACTTCCCTAAATTTTACCCAACTTAGCCTTTAGGCACTATATTAGCCAAGTGTAATGCATAGCCTGTGTTTTTAGCATGTTAGTACAAGTTCAAATTAAGAGTTTTAGGAGACTTACCTTTAGTTATCTTATTTAATTGTTGGGTAAACTGAGTAATACTAACACTGTTAAGCTAACTTATAAAAACACACATAAATTACATATAATTGGTAAACATTTTAGGTAAAATGTCTTTTAAAAGTATGAGAAAGTCATTAAAATAGATAAGTAAAAATTACTGCAAGAGGTTAACAAACAACTCCTCTATGTCCTTAAATTTAATATGACTATCTGAAAGGTCATATTTTAACATTTGACACATTTTGGTAGAATGGCACTTTAGTCATGTGAAGAGTCTAACATGTGTTTTATTTATGTTGGTATCCTCAGGGCCTTGGATGGTTACCAGCACTTAATGAAAAAATATGTTGATTTAGGGAAATGATTGCAAGGAAATAACCGTTAAAATATCTCTAGTAAACCTGACTTCAAAGTATACATCTCTTTAGTAGCCCTAGACACATTTGGTACAACATAAATGTCTGATCTTCCAATTATTAAAAATTTCCTCTCTCCTTTCAATAAAAAGGTCAAATAATTACATGTTATTTTTAACAATCTTCTATTTTCAGAGGTAGATTAAGTAACTACCCCTTTGATATTTAATGTCAATATTCCTTGAAAACAAATAAGGGATGTGTGTGAAGGTATACACCGCCATAGGAGAGTATGGCACTATAGGTGGTTCTCATATGATACATCCTCACAGGCATGATGGTTGTGTAGGATTTTCAAATTGACATATGCATTTGTGATTGCAATTTGGCAGGTCAAAAAAAAAAAAAGAGAAAATTAGAAAAACATGTCAAAAGTACCAGTTGTATAAATGAGAACAACTGAATATTGATTCTGAATAATTCTAACAAATTGGTCATACATGTTGATAACAAAAAAGACTGTGTTGTTTTGCCTTCTCTCTCAACCTTCTCACCCTCGCAAAAACAGTGCACACTTTCATGTCATCTGACCTCCATTTATATATCTGCAAATTATTTCGAAGCCTTATATGTTGAATGGTAACTATAACTGAAGTTTTATATTTGAAGTATTTGTAAAAGTGTGACATAACAGGTAACACTGGTAGTCATCACAGTGCCAGTGAGAGCATCAAGCCAGGTACATGCTGGAAAACTTTTACGGTTGTTCATCTCTTAGTCTAGGAGGATTTAGATTATGCAGGTGATATTTTTTATAGATCCTTAAATATTCATAGCAGAAATCCGATGAGATATGTCTCATAAAGATTGTTGGATAGAAGGCAAGAAAATGTTCAAAAATTCTCAGTGCTTTCCATTCAGTAAACCTCACTTTCACTTTTCACACACTATTCATCTTCACTTCACCACTTTACCTGACTTTATAAACAGGATATTCACAACTTGTTAATTCACACCTAATACTTATCCCCCGGCCCCTTCGGGCATCTGGGCTAGAAATAATTCGGAATAATTTCCAACAAGTCTACGTTCGGTCTGGATGGGGTAAAGGGGTTGCAGCTGGGCGAGGGCGGCTTAGTTTACCGAAGGCAAAAGGCTGGTATTTGGCCAGAGGCTACAGCGAGAGAGATCTGCTTTCTTGAAGGCATGTGGGAGATACCTACACGTTACCGTGCTGTGAGCGACCGCAGAGAGCCAGAAGTCTCCATTAAGCCTGTGCCACGGAGCCTGACCTGCAGCGCAGACCGCGCAGCGGGGAGCGGTCCCGTGGCCGCCAGGGCTGGGACCCAACTGCTGCGGATGCTCACGCATCCGTTTAAAGGCATTTGGAAGCAGAAGGGACTGGAGTTCGTGAGGTCGCCGGCCCCGGCCGATGTGGACAGGGCGCTCTGCGGAGGGGACATCCTCTACCCCCCGTGTAGAGAGCCCGGAGAAGCCTACCCCGGGACGAAGTTACCTGCAGGAGGCGACCAATGCACCGGTCCTCAGAGCACCCGCCTCCTCCTGCCCCCTCTCGGTTCTCCGCCCCGTCCCTTACCTTGGTTGTTGGAGACGTGACTGCAGTCGCCCGGCCAAGCTGTCAGCAGAGGCAAGAAGAAACCAAATTGCAAAAGAAATTCCCGGACTTCGCTGCCCCCCATGGCTCTCCCCGGCTCTCTTCTTCCCCTTAAAGAGAAGTGGCAGCAGCGCAGCCAGGTGTTCCGCGTAGGGTACGGGTCCCGGTCCACGTCTTCTTCCTCCTCCTCTTCCTCCTCCACCCGGCCCACAAGGGGTGTCCCGGGGAGCCCCCTGCGCGAGGCCCCGGGGGCAGGGCACGAAGGTCCAGGCTGCCCAGGGGCAGGCGCAGCTGCTTCGGAGGAGGACGCTGCCTGAGGCGCCAGGGAGCTCCTGGCGGCTGTAGGCGAGCGGAATTGCATCCACCACCGTGTCCCGCTCGCGCGAGGACTATTCCCTTGGGCCCGGGAGAGCGTGCGCGCAGGAGCTAGCTCGGGCTGTAGTTTGGGGGAGGGGAACGAAGGGGCGGGGGAGGGCGCCTCACGGCCGGAAGCGGGGGAGGGACGAGGACCAGGTGCGGTGGGCAGCTCCTGCAGCTCTGACGGTCCGAGCGCCTCTCCGGACTGAAGTGGACACTTGCAGAGCCAAAAGCAGGGAGGGCACAGCAGCTGTGAAGCGGACGGGCGCCGCGAGAACTTTCCTCCGGCCGGTGCGGCGCGAGCCGAACGACTGAAGAGGCTCCGCGGGGCCACGAGCTGTCCGAGCGAGCTACCGAGCTGCGCCCTCAGCCCCTCGCCTAGGTGGCGACGGCAGCGACCCGCAGAGCAGACACTTCCAGCTCGGCCGCGTCTGCGCCGCGCTTTGGCCTCGACAACCGCTTCCCGGGCATCTCTGAGGCCGCACTTAGTCCCCCAAGCACTTTGCTCCCCATTTCGCGGCAGCAGCGTCCAGCGTTTTAGGGCTTGTCAGCTCCCAACACGGCTACCCCCGACTTCTCTACATTTCTGCCGCCAGAGGGGGGCGAGTGCTGTGGGCAAGGGCGCCGGGTCCGGGATGAGCTTGGCGGAGGCGGACCAGTCTGACCACTCCTCAGTGCGGATCGCCCAAACTTGCCCAGTAGGGCGAGAGCCTCAGCTTTGCGGCCGCCTCCGCTTGCTAGTCCTAGGAGAGGGAAGGAAGAGGGCAAGCAGCAGAGGAGAGTCACATCAGGCTGGAAAGGGACGGGTGCCTGGCACCAGGGCTCACTGAGGTCTTCTCGTCGCCGTGCGGCCGTGACTTCTCAGTGGAGGTCACGAGCATTGTCGCAGCAGTGGGCGCTGGGATTCCGGGGGCCCGGAGCGCCTGCAGCGTGGCGGCGTCGGACCTCGCGCCCAGAGAACCCACGGGCTGAGCGGTGCGTGGCCACATCCACAGCGGCGCCGAGTGCCTGCGAGCGAACAGCTCTCTCCGCGCACCCTCAAGCCGCCCCCTCGCGGCGCCCACTCCCTCCCAGCGCTCGGGTCGGTGGGAAGCGGCGGCGGCCCGCTGCCTGGTGGGACTACGCGGCCCTCGCCCCCCAAGGTTGGGAGTGGGGGGCGGGCAACAGAGGTGCTAACAGGGTGGGGTCTCAGCGCGCTTGGCCCTCACGCTCTCGCCCCGCGGCCTAGGCGGGCCTATAGGGCAGGGCCCGAGCTGCCAGCGCAGCTGAACTCCGCCAAGCCCCGCGCTCTGCCCTCCTGACAGCCGCCGCTCGGATGCTGTCAGTTCGGCGCTAGAGGGGGTTAGTCGACAACAAAAATGCCTCCGCTGCTCGCAGGTGGAAGAGGCTCATCACGCGGAAGGAGGAATGCGCTCAGGCTATACTTAACGCGTTTGTGAAGGGCGCGCCAAGGAACCCGTGTCACTAGCGTGGGGGTTCTTACATTTTGGCTGTTATTAGTATCATCGTTTTCTTTCTTGAAAAGATTTAGGGTATTACAGTCGAGTGAGTGAGGTCGAAAAGCCCACCTCAAAACTCATCAGAGTGTTTTGAAGAAAAATTTATGGCAATGGAGAAAAGTGAACCGAGAAGAGGAAACAGCGATATTGTAAAGAGTAGAGGATATTTTCCTTCCATAGGGCAGAGGGAGGGAAATGGCACAGTGGCGAGATCTGGGAAAGGAGTAAATGAAGGAGCAAAGGGTCGGCGTTCGACGCTTACAGAATTCTGGAGGAGAAAGCAGCCTTCCATTCGACGCGTTTCAGCGCTGCTATGTTTGTGTCACATACAGTAGAAGTGGTTTCAGTTATTGCATTATAGTCAGTTGGAGGCAAAGAGAAGGAGAGCAAAAGATGCCCCACGTCTAAGTCAGCTGCAAGAAGAGAAATGTGAAATGCCAGTGATTTTGAGACTGAGGAAGGTTTCCGATTGGTGACTGTACTTCCACTTTCATTAGGAATTCAAACACTGCCTCCCTTTAAACGTGTCCACGCTAATTTAAATGTATGCAAATCACTTCTGAAAAGATAACCAAGTATGGAGATAACCAAGTAAAATTTGATTTTGCTACTGATATTACCACTCTTACTGATATTGATTGGTCAATATCATTTGCAATATGCATTTGCAAAGTCAGTTTACAATTTATAAACTGTAAAATTAAAAGACTACGTTATAATATAAATCATTATGCTTAAATAAGAGTTCTTAAAAGCGTTTGATGATTCAATATACTAATGTTTTGATTCGAAATAATCTTATTTACTGTCAAAGAATATCTTTTCATGACCTTTTCATAATTAAATTTGAATTCCTTATGTTTAAATGTTTAAATTCACTTACAGTGGATAGTTTTATAGATGTCATTAACAACTCACTAAGAGAAAAATTTTGGCCAAAGAAGACACTCCTTATAAATGCCAAAAATATGCTATATTCTGTTAAACTGAAGGAATGTATAATACTATTTATTAACTTAGAAATGTAAACTATGTTAATCTATTTCTAAACTTCTAGTTTTTAAATTAACTAGACTTGCAAGAATTTTTAAATGGAATACCACTAAAAAGAAGTTGTTTCCCCCAAAAACCCTAGAGTAAAAATATTTTACTATCAGAATTTTAACTTAAATTCTGATATTTTGCTTGAGTATTGCATCTTAGAGACTATATTGTAAAGAGAACACCAAGGAGATTCTTTTAAAATTGGGCTAGAAGGAAATGGCTCTAATGAATGGAAGGAAGGAAGGAAAGAAGGAAGGATAGAGGGAAAAGGGAAAGAGTAAAAAAAGAAAACCTAAGATTTATTTCTAGGATTCACACTTATTTCCAAATCATGATACAATATTTCCAATTATGGTACAATTTCCAAATTAAGGTATAATGTCATGGTACAAATAAACTGGTATTTACTTCAGAGTAACAATAAGTGCTGAGTAACCTGGATTTGTATCCTCACCCCTACCTGAAAATTCACCTACAATTCACAATTCTTGTTTGTTTAAATAAATCATTGTCAGGCATGACATAATATATTACTTACCTGGTCAGATAATTGAAAGTCATAATCTGATTTCGGTTTTTAAGAAAATAAATAATTACAAGATTTTTCTAAATATTAAAATAAAACATACTTCATGTTTTAGACACTGTTTTTTGCATGTGTAGAATATAATGGCCTTTTAAAAACTCATCTCAAAGAAGATGAATTGAAATGTAATTTTCTTGATCTTTGACTAAAGTGAGATTCCATGGGTTTGACATGATTATCAATTTCAAAACAAGATTGTAAATAGAATTACCATAACCATCTGACCATTTGTGTTATACATTTTATATTTATATATACACATACATAAATACATACATAATGTGTATATGCATATTCATTCTAAAATATTTGTTGAGCTCTTTTTAGTGCTCAGTTCTTGTCACTCAGAAGAGTTAATGGTGATATGAGTAAAAATAATTTGTTTTCAAAAAGTAACTTTTTTTTAAAAATATAGTCATGGTTATCTTTTGTGAGCTAGAAGCAACTTCACTTAACAGAAATGTACTTCCTTTTTGATTTCTAGCAGTGTTGATATATTTGCTCACATGTGACAGTTTCAAAATTATAAGCCATTCAATGAACCAGATGTAATATTCATGTAGATTTATCTGCACTTGTCTGTTTGAATCATACCTATATTCAGAAAAGCATTCATGTCTAATTTTTCAGTACTATATTTTTCAGAATTCTTCTGTATTCTCTAAGACCATTGTTCTTCATGATATATGTGGTCTGGATTCAGGTAAGAATGATTAAATTTTTATTAAATAAAGAATATATGACACTAAAAACTAGTCTAAGCTTTCATTTATAGCAGAAATAATAGTATTCACAAATACTATTTGCTTTTTAAATGATGAGAGACTTAACCTGCAATTAATTCCTTTGAGAAAAAAGAGGAAGGATTATAATGTTTAATACTGAGCATATTTCAAGGCTTGAGAAAGTCCTAAGTATTTTATTTTGGTAAAAGAGTAAATTAATCCACTGAAATCTATAATTTGTGTTCTCTAAGGTCAAGATAGAAGCAACATGAGTAAAAAGAATATTGATCCACAAGTATGCCAAAACATTAGGTCTAAAATATTCATTTTTACTTAGAATAGGTATCATTAAGTCTTTTTTGTTAATATAAAATTTAGAGACATGCTGTAAACAGTATTATTGTTGTCATTTCATCACCTTTAAATATAAATTAATTGATTGTATGTTTTAGTATGCATACAGCTAAAGTAAAAAAAAAAAAAATCCACAAAGTCAAATATATATAGTTAATTTGAGGCCCTTTGCTTTAAGAGAATAAAGCACATACACTATTTACTCTGGAAATTTTTCTTTGATATTAGAAGGTAGTTAATATTTTTCTGGAAGAAGATAGTCAAAACAGTGCTGGATACTGTATTGTTAGCATGTCACATCTTAAAAACCTCACAGAAAAAAAGCAACATGAGGCTTCATAAGACATGAAGACATGGTTTATTCTGCTGTCATATTGCATTTTCTTCTTATATTGTATGGTATTTTATAGTAAAAGGAAAAATATATATATTACATATATCATGTACATATCTTATATATGTAATACGCATTGTGAGTATTTGTAATTTTAATTCAGTGAAAACATACTCTCTAGTACTTTTCTAATTCAGTAACAATTTACTAAGCAAGATTTTCCTGTGCATTTGTGCTGAGCATTATGGGGAAGGTACAACAATTATTTGGATTTAGTTCCTAACAATCAGAAGTTTATATTGTATTAAAGGGCACAGACATATGAATTATTCCAATACAAACATTGTATGTTATCCCATAATGGAGTTCCAAATTATTGCAGTTATGTAAGAGAAGAGGAATCACACCCTCACCCTCTAAGGCATGAATCTCTACAGTTACTATTTTGGCTTGAGTTAAACTTACTCCTGGTATGAATTGATTCTGAAAGCTAGTGCATGAACTTTTATTATATCAAGTATAATAAAGTACTAAAGGTTATGCAAAATGGCCAGATAATTCTATTAGATTCAACTAACTTACAATTTTTAAATGAAATATACTTAATAGTCTGTGTGACATCAGGTATCCACAAAAAATTATTTTAACTAAATTATGTAGAGAATTTTTAATAATATATTTAAATTTATTTTATTTTTACTGGTGATATATTATCATTTATCTTTCATGCCCCAGAATGACCAGCTGTGTCAAAACAACTTTTTTTTGATTGAATTAGAATAAATACCATTAAATATCATATTCTAAATACCAAACAAGGAACAACTAATGAAAGAAGTAAAACTATCTTTAAAATAATCCTTTATATATTGAAATCTGCATGATTATTTCCATCATAATGAATAAGATAATATCACAGGACTGTTGCTATTAATTTCTCTTCAAGTATTCAAATTAGCCTATCAAAATAAACTTAGTATTTATTTAGTGCGCTATAGTGCACTATATCTTAGTGTACTAAGACACTTTTTGCCCTGCTTCGGGAAAAGGCAAAGCTAGGTTTTGCAATAAAAATACTTTGGTATGTCAAATAGTTAAATTTATAAATAATATTATCCATATTAATAACCATTCTCACTTAAACATTTTAATTATGTTTGTATGAATAATGCAAAACATTATTTTACTACAATCAAATTGGAGATAGATTAAAAGTGTCAGATAAAGAGAAGTGATTCCTTAATTATCTCTTAAGCTGGATTTTGTGGGTAAGTTTCTTTTTATAAAACTGTTTTCTACAATATTTCAGTTTAGTTTGAAATCAGCTACCACGTTTGCATTTTTGACATTCTCTTGTTTTTTTTTTTTGTTTTTTTTTTTTTGGTGTATATTAAACAATGAAAAAATAAAAGAACAGGTCTTGACTGACATATCATTATATTTCCCAGTGAGCTTTAACAACCCAAAAAACTTAATATACCCAATATTTACCTTCTAAGTCAGGGGTTCTATATCATTTTAATCATAGTATGTTTCTTTACCATGGCTGTTAACATGTTTACATGGAAGATAAACATTTCTTAATATATCCTTATAGTTATCTGGTAATTGCAAATTCTATATAACTCACTTATATCAATCCTTTGACAATCAGCTATGGTTCTTCCTATCCTTGCCTAACTTTGATACACATTCCAATCTCCCCAAGGACCTCCAAAAATCTAAAGAGCAGAGAATGTTTCTTTTAAATCTCTACAAAAAGTATGTGCTAAATAATTTGTGTTTAAATACTATTTATCTTTTAGGTCAAATTTACCATCTTTATTAACTTTTTTCGTAAAGAATAATCTAATACTTACATTTTTCAACTGTAAAAAAGTATGTAGTTGCCCTTTTTCTCTTTGTTAAATATTATTAAATACTTGAGTCATTTTAACTTTATAAAGTGTTATATAAGAATAATAATTATTACATACATGTTGTGCCTATTGTGAGTTGTTGGGGAAATGGTCTTTCACTCCTTGGGGAACTTAACCCCACTACAGAGTCCACATGAGACTTCTCTAGTATATCAGTGTTAAATTCCATTCATCGTTCATAGTATTGGAAGTATACTGAAGCTCATAGTATTTGGAATTCGATTGTAATATATTTTCTATTTTTACAGGTAAAACTAAAATTTTCTAAATTAGTGGGAAAAAAGCAAACAAATGCTAGCTTGACTTAGATTAGTTTTAATATATAGTCAAAGACTTTTCTTGATTTACTTGCTCCTGATTCATTTTGCATCATGGTTTGAAATATATAAGAAATGGGAAGAATATTCAAGCTTGATTTTGAGTATTTTTATCCAATGGAAAAAAATAGGGAGTTCCTTGCTTATGGAGAATATGTACAATTTTAAAATAAATATGAAGTGTATATGTTATTTATCTATAACAAAGCTATATGTTAATACTGCCTTATAGAACTTATTGCAATACTAAAAATGTTGTATATATTTCCTGTTCAATACAGTCACCACTAGCCATATTCACATGTAGCTTTTGAGTGTTTGTGACGTGTGACTGGGGAACTGAATTTTTTTGTTAATTTTATTAAATTTAAAATTAATTAGCCATGTGTGGCTTCGTCTAGTGCATGTGTGTGTGTGCATGTGTATTATAGTTTTATTTCCAGTACTTCCACTTCCATGTTGATAATGGGGGAAAATAAGAAAGGGATTTGAAAACCATGTAAACACACAGTACAACCTTCTACAAGAATAGCTCATTTTTACTCTAGGAATTCTGTTACACACAGTCATGTTTATCATCAACAAAAATGAAGGTCACTTTGAATAATAACTTTACTACTGCATGTGTTTACACAGTCTTCAAATCTAGCCTGATATGATGTTCCTTTTGCATATTGCACTGAGTTAGTCAGAAGACATTAAAAGTAGTCACACTGATAGAAACTTTATAAAAAATCATTTCAATTCTGAGTAGAATTACTTGCCTAACATGCCTAATCATGGATGCTAAACTTTTTTAAATGGTTCAGGAGCTGCCATCACCCTACTATGCCCACTATGTCTGTTGCACCGTCCTGGGTTCTACAAAACTACAGCGACCTCAAAGAGTCAATAATAGCAGTAGAGGTTCCAAAACTAATATCCCTACCCAGAGATTTGTCAAAGAAACAGCAAGATTTTTCCATTTAGATGCTAGTATTTATCTTTGTTTTATGTTTTGTTTTGTTTTGTTTGTGACTTTTAAATTTACATGTAAAAATATTGTCAGGATCTCATTTTTATTTTAGTAGATTTTTTTTAAATGTGAGGTTTCACAGGAAAGCTGGTGAATGTTTACCACTGTTTTATTAATATTGTCCTAAAATTTGTCTCTTGATGATATCCTTTATAACTTTAATTTGGCATAAGCACCAAAGTAAAAAACAAAAAGAAAAAAGAAAATCCAATAAAAAGTCATCATCTCTTAAAGAAATCTTAAAATATAATAAAATAAAAAGTATTAATTTTTATATTTCTTAGCAAAAAGTTATATAGTATTTATTGTACTGTGTGCCAGACACTGTTCCAAGTATGAATATTCATTTTAGATTATAATTTCAAATACTAATCACAAATAGGAATTCAATTACTCCTCAAAGCAACACTCTGAAGTAGTTGCTGTTATTATCATTATTTTATAGATTAGAAAGCTGAAACACAGAACTGGCCCATAGTCACCCAGCCAGTAAGTGGTAAAGCAGGGATGTGAACCCAAGCAGTCTGACTCCAAAAGCTGTATCTTTCATTGTTATGCTGCCTCTCCTGTATCTCTGAATGTTCACTCAAATATACACAAGCATATGCATATGTAGTTTGCATACATCTGTGTACCTATGAAAAATTTATCTAATTCTATGAAATTAAGCTTAGGTCATGGAATCTTTTCAGTGAGTCTTCTTCCCAGCTGTGACTAAGTTCCCAAATGACCTCATTCTTCATTCTCAAGGCCCAACATTTACACATTTGTTACTCTTGCCTGTCACCTACAAATTGGCACTTGCCTTTGGCACTTGCCATCTACCTCTATAAGGATTAAATTATGAGCCGCTGCAGCTGCTGACCTTCAACACTCCCTGAAAGGAGTTCAGGGTGGAGATCAGGAATGAGACACTCTGTGCTCTGGGAAAAATTTGCAGAACAGGTCTTCAGATAGTTAGATATTTTCAGGAGAAGATTTTATGAGCCTAATTCTTGCATCTCTTCTTATCTAAAAGAGCACTAAAATTCTTCATGGTGATGTCTGCTCTTCCTAACAGTAACCTTCATGAGACTAGCAGCAACCTTCTGCCAAAAATATGTGCTTGATTGCATGTATTCCCCCTTCACCAAAATCACATATATACTCCCTATATATACTTCACCAAAATCACATATATACTCCCTACCTCTTGGTAGCAGATTCTCAGAGCTATCTGAAATGTTGTCTCCTGGGCTATAATCCTCATTTTGCCCCCAAAAAACTTAACTCACAACTGTCACGTTGTACATTATTTTTTTCAGTTGACATGCCAAATACTTTTTCTCTTTTTTCTTAAAATCGTTCTCTTAAATGACACCTGTCTCCCCATGCTACTAGCTCACATTTATTCAACAATTATGTTATGCATTGCATGCAGAGCATCTTTTCAGGGCACTGAGTATTAGAGTGATGAACAAAACAGACAAAAATATGCTTACATAGAACTTACACTCTAGTGTTCATATGTTTAAAATGCTTATCATGTGTCTCACTCTGTTCTAAGTGCGTTATACATGCTAAGTCATCTAATATTCACAGCCCTATGAGGTAGGTACTCTTATTGTACCCATTTTACAAGTGATGAAGCCAAAACATATAGAATACATACTAATAAGAGGCAGAAGCAGTGATACTTACATTTTAAAGAGTGTTCTGTCTGCTCTTTGTAATGCAGGTAAGAATATAAGCACAGAGAAGAAACAGGAGGCTTGGGCAATAATTCTGGAGTGAGATAATAGTGGTTTGTCCTAGGGTGCTGACGGGAAGGGAGAAGTGAATGGATTTTCCATATATTTTGAAGGTGGAATGGATAGGACTTCCTACTGATTTGTATGGTGGTTCACACTATCTTGTTAGCGATGAGAAATGGCTCTAGTGCCTAATTATATATATAACAAATTTACGTTTAAAAAAAAAAGCCTATTCAAACCATAAACTGAGCTATTGAAGAAGACTTTGAAGCTATGTTTCTACATTTTGAACTATATATTTTCAGAAGGGAAAGTCATTTCGTGCATTCTTAAGTGGTACCTAGATTCTGCCCCTATTCTTCTTCTAGAAAATAGTAACGTATCAATATTTGTTCATCTACTGTAATAAATGTACCATCTACTGATGTACTAATGCAAAATTTTAATAATAGGAGAAATTATATGCCAGGACTCAGGGATAAATAGAAACTCTCTGTATTTTTTGTACAATTTTTCTGTTAATCTAAAACTGCTCTAAAAAATAAAGTCTGTTTTTAAAAAATAGCATTGTTATTTGTCTCTGGGAAATATTTTTTCTATTATTTATATTGTCTCATTTTTATTTATTTTATATCCCTGGTATATTATTATATAGAACTGGACCTCCTGGTTTGATTTTCCCAAGTCAATTAATCCTTTTTCTCTTTGGTCAAATTTTAGCAGTCAGGCTACTTAGACTCCAATCCATCCTCTTATCAGAATAATTAACTCTTTACTCTGAGAGAAACAAAACCCATTTGAAGAACCCTTATCCACTCCAGAAATTCAATTCTATTTCTTTAGAGGTAGGCCCTTGAAATTGTCCTGGGTCATATATTGCTGTCCTTGGTCATTCTGTGGGCATAGTATAAAGTCTGTCTCTGGAGCCCCACAGGAAGAATACCTCTCATTTCTGGTCCAAACTTCTATGGATGCTTTATACTGTGTGTAACAAATATTAAAATTGATGTTTTGACACTGACCTGATACCAAGATACAGCAAAGCCAGATTATTACGTGCATTTACAAAGGAACTCTAAAAGAATCCACTCCATGTCCCCTTGACCCAGCTGTTAGAAAAAGGATTAGGGCTTAAAGGAGAAGGATTTTGAAGAAACTTCTGTGAAAAAATCTGTTGCCTTACTGAAAAAATAAAATGGTGGTACAAGTTGAGGAAGATCCGTCAGACCACTTAAAGCTCAAAATGTATTTGCTGCATATGGAAGACATAGGAGGCTGATGCATGATTCACTCTTGATATACCTTTTTTTTTTTTTTTTTTTTTTTTTTTACTGCCTGTACCTTAGTGGCATAAAACAAACATTTTATTATACTCAGGACTCAGGGGGGGCAGGAATTCAGACAGGGCACAGCATGGAACAGGACTCATCTCTGTTTCACAATGTCTGAGTCCTCAGCTCAGAAGAGTCAATGGCTGTGGATGACTCAAGGCTTCCAAACATGTCAGGTAGTTGATGCTGGCTGGTACCTCAGCTGGGACCATCAATTAGGACTTCTACACTTGATACCCCTCCATGTGGTCTAGGCTTCTTCAGAGAACAACGGCCCTACATCTCAAGGGGAGGTATATGAATTTCACATTGTAAGAAGAACATGTGTGCTGGAAGGTCTTGTGGCCACTTTAGAAAGCCTAACTAATCTGTAAAATTAAGACAGAGATGCTGCAATGGGAGCAGCCTGAACCTCAATTTGTTGGGCAAAGAATGAGTGGGACATATGAGAATGAATATTCCATCAGGTCATTTTGAATTCAGTTTCACAGGGACAGTAAAATACTGAGGAACTCCAGTAGTAAAAACAGGAGCTATGTCATCAGGAAAATGCAAATTAAAACAACAATGAGATACTACCACACACCTATCAGAATGGCCAAAATCCAGAATACCAATGACACCAAATACTGGTAAGGATGTGGAGCAACAGGTATTCTCATTCATTGCTGGTGGGAGTGCAAAATGGTACACTTTGGAAGACAGTTTGGTGGTTTCTTACAAAACTAAGCATACTCTTACCATACAAGCCAGTGGTCCTTGGTATTTACTCAAAGGAGTTGAGTCTTTATCCACACAAAACCCCACACACTGATGTTTGTAGCTGCTTTACTCATAATTGTCAAAACTGAGAAACAACCAAGATTTCCTGAAGTAGATGAATGGATAAACTGTGGTACGTCCAGACAATGGAGTATTATTCAGCACTAAAAAGAAATAAGCTGTTAAGTCATGAAAAAACATGGATAAACTTTAAATGCATATTACTAAGTGAAAGCAGCCAATCTGAAAAGGCTATGTACTGTATGATTCCAACTATATGACATGCTGGAAAGGGTGAAACTATGGAGGCAATAAAAAGGTCAGTGGTTGCCAGGGATTGGGGATGGGGAGGGATGAATAGATGGGACACAGAGGATTTTCGGGCAGTGAAAATACTCTATATGATATTACAGTGATGGATACATGCCATCATACACTTATCAAAACCCATAGAACATACAACATCAAGAGTGAACCACAGTGTAAACTATGGACTTTGGAGAATAATGATTCTCAATGTAAGTCCATCAGGTGTAACAAATGTACCACTTTGGTGAGGGACATTGATAGTGGGGGAAGCTATGTGTGTTTGGGGGCAGGGGGTATATGGGAAATCTCTGTACCTCAATTTTGTTGTGAACCTAAAACTGCTCTTAAAAAATAAACTTAAAAAAAAAAAACAGGAGATAAACACTAGGTTTGTAGAGAATGTGGAATGTCATAAGGGTCCAACTGGAATAGAAATGCACCTTCTCAGTTCAAAGGAATGAAAATATCAGTCACAGACAAAAATATCTGAAAATTTTCCAATAGCAGCGCATGAGAAAGAAAAAGAAAGTCAGTGTTAAACCCCTGCCAGAACCAGAAACAGAGAAGCCACCCAATTCAAGTAAAATTTCTTCCTATTCTTTTATAACTCTTCTCTCCCCTGGTGGACCAAACCACAGCTAGAGTAGAAAGCCTTGCATACGAAGAGAGTAGAGATCAACTATATCACTGAACATGAAAGTAGGTAGACTTCTTCAGGACTAACATAGAAGTAGAGTTGAAGGAGGAGAGAAATGTTTTAAGAAACCATACTCTTGAGTTAGTGTTTAATTAGTATTTTGATAGATATTCTGTATTCTAAATAGAGTCTATGATTATGAGGTTAAGTGACTATCCATTGCCTAAAACAGAATACGGTACTCATAGGATATGTCCAAATTTATATCCAAGGCTGGGGAGGATTTCCTTCCCCACTGGAAAAAAATGTTAAGGGACAGGAGGAAATCAAAACAGGTTTTCAGTTAGGTGACATTCTATGAGTCATATGTTTAACACACCAGTTACATGTGGCTTACTTTGATCAGGTCTATTATTCTTCCAGAAATCCACCCATACTTCTGTCCCGTTAATGGCCTGCTAATAGTACTTTTATGAAATTACACACTTTTGTTCCTTACTACTAGTAAGGACAGAAAACATGCATCCTCAGATGAACCTAAATCCCAAAGAAATACCCAGTGTCAGATTAGTAGAGAATATTGAATACAAGGCTTGCCAACCAATTTTGTTTCAAATTGTAGTAACTTTTTCAGAAGTGAGATTTCTGCTCTCATCTTGCTAATTTTCTGTTGAAATCCTTGACTCACACACAATCTCCTTCCAGATTAGGTAACTCCTTGTAGGACAATAGTAACTAATTCTAGGTGATAACTGATTCACATGTATTCAAGGCATCGCTTTGTACCAGAGTTGATTTAGGAAATATGAAATGGACCTAGATAAGTCCCTGATACTGCAACTGATGTTATATAATCCATACACTGTTGTTCAGAGATACAGGTACATAGGTGTGATATTATCCTGTTGAAGAACTGGAACAATATTCCTCAAGTGGTAACTTGACAACAGCAGAAGCATTAGAAGACTATCCAAAGCAATTTAAAAGTTACTGTTTCTGAGGATTCACGCAACTGGTTTGGAAAATGAAATTTCCTAATGGCTAAAGTGAGTCATTTGGCATTTGTGGGAATGTTTTGAATTTTAGTAGAAAAACATTCTGTTAATATTATACCAATAAAAGAATAAGATAACTAAATAGTCCTATAAGTTCATAGTTATTGCAATACTAAGTTGAATTTTAAGGGTAGATAAATTTGTTGCTAATTAGTAAGAGGGAAAATATTAGCATGAAAAAGTAAGAATATTTGTAGGTGTATGAAATGGCAAGAATGCTGAAAATACTTCTAAAGGACAATTCTAATAGGCTTGCTTATCAAAAAACATTTTCTTGTAGAGAAATTTGCAGTTCTTAGTAATGACTGATAAGACCCTTGAACCCAACTAATGGGAACCATAAGATATTGTGACTTTTCCTTCAATGTTTGGAAGATAAACACATTAATATGGACAGCAGATCTTCAAGATAACTAGGCAAAGGCAGTATTGATGTGACCGAATGTATTATTGCTTGCTGGGAGCTGTGTAAAATATGATGGAGTTTTTCTTAAAATACTGGTGTAACAAAAGCTCTCTGGGAAATACAACACAATTACACTTCATGTTATTTCCAGCTTTATACCAGAGAAAGCATTCAGATAAACTTAGCAGAATATGATAAGTAAAAACCTTATGTGCATAAAGGGATGTTCATCTATCTATTTTTAATATATGCATGTATGGAATATATGTTTAATATATCTTTTTTCAATGACAGTTTTAGGTCCACTAATAATCATATTGACAATCTTGTTGCAATTGAAAATAAGTAGTCAATAGTGAAAATGCAAAATTAAGAAAAATACAATGACAATGAAAAAGCTATGATTAATTGATTTCTGTTTCATTTCTGTTATATATATGAAAAAAGCAATATTGAGGTTCTTTAAAATGAAAGTCAACGGAATGTAATAATTTATTTTTAAAATCTAAAGGATAAATTCACATTTACTGAGTTCTTTAGAGTGAAACTTGTGAGTGGGGGTACATCTAAATAATTTACACACTTGAACAGATTCAAAATTATTTATTGACGAAGGTTTTGCTGTGATGTGTCTCCTCTAAAGCATTCCCATGCAGTCTTGACATGAGTTTTCATCCATGTGAGAATACTGGTGGAACCTCTTCGGGTACATAATGTCCAAAGATGGCTGTTATCAATTCCTTCCTCCTGGAATACTCATACTCTTCCTCACATCAAAAGATGGAGTTAAATTCCCCATCCTCTTGAATCTAGCCTAATTGTACTAACTTGTTTGAACCACTAGAGTGCAGTGAAAGTGATATCTTGGGACATCTGAGAAGCCTTTCATTTTCTGCCTGGGCTCCTTGGAACGCTTGGGATTCTGCCTCTTGGAACTGACCTACCGTGCTATAAGAAACCCGAGCCCCGTGGAGTGGCCATTGTAGGTGTATTCAACTGGAAGCAGATGATGCTTCAGTTCAGTTGTAAGCATTCAGGTGGAAGCAGATGATGCTGCTTTCTTAACTTTACAAATCATAGGCACAAACACACAAACATATGTCTTTCAGTTTATATTTCAGGAAGAAATTAAAATTATGTTAATAAATTGTTTCTCTTCATGAATCAAGAACCCATATTGAGCTAGATATTAGTCAGGTTGCTAGTGTGGAGGCCTGAGCTGTTAACATTTAGGTCTTAAAACAGCAACCTATTTCAGAAAACGTAGGAAAAGAGTGATTCTCATTGTTTGTCAAGCATCTGGACAAATAGACTTGTTCACACTTACAACTTAAAATACACCTAAGTCAATAACCCTGAAAAAGATACATGTTCTCCTGCATTTTAAAGATTTTATTTGAATTGGGGGCTATGTTTATCTATGCCAGAAAATTTGCCAAGAGAATAATATTTTCACTTTATGGTGAGATTTTTGACAGTTGTAATTTTTTTTTTTAATAGTTTTTTTTTTTTTTTTTGGCTGTGTTGGGTCTTCGTTTCTGTGTGAGGGCTTCCTCCAGTTGTGGCGAGCGGGGGCCACTCTTCATCGCGGTGGGCGGGCCTCTCACTATCGCGGCCTCTCTTGTTGCGGAGCACAGGCTTCAGACGCGCAGGCTCAGTAGTTGTGGCTCACGGGCCTAGTTGCTCCACGGCATGTGGGATCTTCCCAGACCAGGGCTCGAACCCGTGTCCCCTGCATTAGCAGGCAGATTCTCAACCACTGAGCCACCAGGGAAACCCGACACTTGTAATTTTTAAGATTTATTTCTAAATTTTGAGAAAACTAAATATTAAACCCTTCTAAATTTCTTACCGTTTTTCCCTTCCTTTCTTTGTTTTCTTCTCTTCCTTTCCTCATCCATTCCTCATCAAAAGTTAATTTGGAAAAGATATTAAAAAAAAAAAGTATCAGGCACTTAGTGTGAGTTACTTACTGGAATGCACTAAAGTCAGAATGAAAAGGCAAATTACTTTAGGCTATCTAGTTCTTATAATATAATAAAAGAGAGTATAAAATTTCTCTATGGAAATAAACTTACTTCTCATCATTGACTTCCAGGAAAAATAAACATGATTTCCATGTATAAGGGCTATTGGATAACATAATTGAATCTGTATTCAGTTACAGTATTGTGACCCATCTGTGTACTCCCATAGCACCACAGATATATTGCATCCCATGCATATACTGATTTGTGTAGTTATATATTTTAATAATTTATGTGTTCATTTGTTTAATTAAACTGAAATTTCTTAGGGGCATCTGACCTTGACTTGTTCAACTTTTTATTCCCAGCCCCTACACAGTGTATGGGGCATTCAATAGGCCCTCAGTAAGTTTTTGTAGAATAAAAAGGTACAGAATTAATATTCAACTGGACACCAAAACCATGTGATTAAATTGTAATTAAGAAAGACAATGAATTGGGCCATTGGGATTGACATGTATACACTGATGTGTATAAAACTGATGACTAATAAGAACCTGCTGTATAAAAAAATAAATAAAATAAAAGTCAAAAATTAAAAACAAAAACAAAAACAACACCAAAAAAAAAAAAGGCAAGACATGTCTGTATAACTCTGACAATACAGTCAGGTAAGCAGCTTAGTATTAGCCTAACAATATATTTATAAAGATCTTAGCACATTACAAAGAAAAAAGAAGTGTCCCTTAAAAAGCATTTTCCCAATAATGAATATTCCATGGGAGTTTATGACAAGTACCAGTTTTCAGTCAGTCCAATATTATAACTGACCCTAGTAATCATAGTGCTGTTTTACTTTATTTACGCTAAGTAAGATTCAAAATAAGATGCATTGCTAGAGGTAACATGTCAATTTAGGAGTCTGATATATTGTCTCTCAAGTGGATGACTCTTCTATCCTTTATCAGATTAGATCAGAAGTGTTCTTGAAGCAGAATTTTTCCCATACAGTAGTTTAAAACATTCCCACGCACTTAAATAGCGGATTAAGGCAAGTTTGGATCAGATGCAGAAAGTTAAGAATAAACGTCATGGGCTTCCCTGGTGGCGCAGTGGTTGAGAATCTGCCTGCCGATGCAGGGGACACAGGTTCGAGCCCTGGTCTGGGAAGATCCCACATGCCGCGGAGCAACTAGGCCCATGAGCCACAACTACTGAGCCTGTGCATCTGGAGCTTGTGCTCCGCAACAAGAGAGGCCGCGACAGTGAGAGGCCCGTGCACCACGATGAAGAGTGGCCCCCGCTCGCCACAACTAGAGAAAGCCCTCGCACAGAAACAAAGACCCAACACAGCCAAAAATAAATAAATAAATAAATTAAAAAAAAAAAAAAGAATAAACGTCATCAGTTGGCCACAGCTTGTTAAACTGAGACTTCTGTAGAAAGCCTAATTACGATAAGGCCTACAAAGATATAAGCTATAATCCTTCCTCTCTGTCTCTTTCACCTCCAGTTACTGAAAGAGCTGATGCACAGGTAAAATTAGTCACTATTTTAAGTTTAAGAATGTTGGCAAAACTTCCAGATTTTAACTATGATATTGAAGTATTTCTCTTTATTCTTTATTTCTCTTTATTCTTGTTCCTGATTGCTCAAATATTGGATATAAATAAGATTAATTTTACATATAGAAAAGTTAGGATAGTCTTGACTCATAAAGATAATGACTTAGAGTATTTGTTCTTAGTGTGGAGGAAAATATGGTATCTTCATGGTGAAATTCAATGCCACAGAGATAAAGAAGATGAAGATAATTTATGAATGGTGAGATTGGGATCAGGTGAGGTGAGCATCAACAACAGATTGGGATGCCATAGGGAGAAGGTTTTTAGGTAAACTCCGATGAGTTAGGAAAGTGAATACGGCCAATAATGTTAGTTCTTCAACTTTCATAGAAAGAAGTAAAGTTTTGCCATTGTCTGGGTAATCAAATGAAAGTTGGAATGGTCCTATAAATTAATGAAGTCTGGATGGTGAAAATGTTGTCAATAAATTTAAAATGCTCAAGATTAAAGTTAAGATCTATCAAGTTTTTCATTTTTCCCCCCAGTGTTTGTCCAAGTCAATACTAAGACTGTCTTGTTTATCCTCACAGAGCTACATACAATAATCTCAGATATCATGTTTAACTGTATCTCAGTACTTCAGTTATTCCTTTGTTGGGTGGTAGAAATATAAATTAAGCACAGTAGTTTCCAAGAGGGTCTAGAATTCTTGCCAGGGCCTTGCTATTAAAGGTGGTTATAATGTCTGTTATTCTAAGTTAGTAAATATGCATCTTGCTCCACAAACTCAGATGCAAGAAATATAACATTTTCTTATAACTCAATTTTAATTTCAGGTTTTCATTTTGTCAGAAATATAACCTTATTATGTATTTCAGGGATCTGCACACGCCTTTCTCCAGAGTTATGACTCTATTTTAATGAGATTTTGTTATCGTCGGTCATGGTAGTGTTAGGAACATCAGATCTGTGTTGGGGTTAGAGACTGCTAGTCTCAGTGTTGTCTATTCTTGCCAGCTTCAGCTGAGACACCCTTCATCATGTGTTTTCCTCATTTTTCTGTCCATTCTGGTTTTAGCTAATCCATTCCTTTATTGTCTTCCTATGGTCCTATAGGTATAGTCACTTTCTGAACTATGTTCATGCTACTCCTGGGTGCATGGAACTCATTCCACTACTCTAGGTCCACTCTGGGACATGGAAGACTCTATGGAGATGTCTAAGGCACTTTCTGAATTAGCATCCCATAGCTTGGAGTGTACCATGCAAAGCATAGCTCTGTTGCTTCAGTTGAGTCATTCCAATGTGTTTAGGTTTCTACGCAGACCATAGGCATGATAGCTTTATAGCTTTGTATAGCTTTTGCACTGCCCAAAGGTGCCCAGCCAAGAGAGTGGGTGGAACCTGAAATCCTAGGCTTTCTCCCTAGAACATGGGAAGATGTACATTTTACTATACAGTGTTTTTATCCTGAAATGGTGTTGCATTTTGTCAAATGCTTTTTCTGTGTCTATTGAAGTGATAATGTGGTTTTTGTCCTCTATTAAAATGGTAGATAAATTCAATTGATTCCCAGATTTTAAACTAACTTGGTATTCCTGGGATAAATCCCACTAGTCATAGTGTGTAATTCTTTTTATATGTTGTTAAATTTGGTTTGCAAATAATTTGTTGAGGAATTTTGCCACTATATTCATAAGAGATATTGGCTTACAGTTTTCTCTTCCTGTGATATCTTTGTCTGCTTTAGGGTTTAGAGAAATAGTGGTCTCATAATGTCAGTTGGAAAGTGTTCTCTCTTCTATTTATCAGAAGAGTTTGTAAAGGATTATTAATAATTCTTCTTTAAAAATTTGGTAGCATTCACCAGTGAAGCCATTTGTGACTGGGCTTGTCTTGTGGGAAGTTTTTAAGTTTTTTTTTTTTTTAATTTTTATTTATTTATTTATTTTTGGCTGTGTTAGGTCTTCGTTTCTGTGTGAGGGCTTTCTCCAGTTGCGGCGAGCGGGGGCCACTCTTCATTGTCGTGCGCGGGCCTCTCACTATCGCGGCCTCTCTTGTTGCGGAGCACAGGCTCCAGACGCGCAGGCTCAGCAATTGTGGCTCACGGGCCTAGTCACTCCGTGGCTTGTGGGATCTTCCCAGACCAGGGCTCGAACCTGTGTCCCCTGCATTGGCAGGCAGATTCTCAACCACTGCGCCACCAGGGAAGCCCCTTAAGTTTTTATTCAATCTCTTCACTTGTTATAGGTTTATTCAGATAGTTTGTTTTTTCTTGAGGCAGTTTCTCCAATTTGGGTCTTTCTAGGAATTTGCCTGTTTCCTCTGTTATCTAATTTGTTGGCATACAGTAGTTCAGATTGCCTCATAATCCTTTTTATTTCTTTAAGATTAGTACTAATGTCCTCTATTTCATTCCTGTTTTTAGTAATGTGAATCTTCTCCTTCCCCACCCCACCCCACCTTGGTCAGTCTAGCTAAAGATTTGTCAATTTTATTGACCTTTTCAAAGAACCAACTTTTGGTTTTATTGATTTTATTTATTGTTTTTCTATACTCTATTTCATTAATATCTGCTCTAATCCTTCCATCTATGTGTTTTAAGTTTAGTTTACTCTTCTTTTTCCAGTAAGGTGAGGTAGAACACTTTTATTTTTAGTTATTTCATATGGGTGTTTCAGCTATAAATATCGCTCTAAGCAGTCTGTTAGCCACATTCAATAAATATTGATGTGTTTTCATTTCTATTCATCTCAATGCATTTTATGGTTTCTCTTTTGATTTCTTTCTTTGATGCAGCTGTCATTTAGGAGTGTGTTGTTTAATTTTCACATATTTGATTTCCCCAATTTTTTTCTGTTATTGTTTTGAATTTTATCTCACTGTGGTTGAAGAGCAACTTTATATGTTTTCAATTCTTTTAAATTTATTGAGGTTTTTTCTTTATGGCCTAGCATATGAAATGTTCCATGTTTACTTGAGAAGAATGTATATTCTGCTGTTGTTATTAGGTGTCTGATAGGTCTAACTGGTTTATAGAGTTGTTCAAATATTCTCTTTTCTTATTGTTCATCTGCATCATTTTTCTGGCCATTATTGAAAGTGGGATATTAAAGTCTCCAACTGTCTATTTGTTCCTACAATTCTGTCAGTTTTTGCTTCTTGCTTCATATATTTTGAGGCACTGTAATTAGGTGTATTTTTCATTGTTATATCTTCCTGATGAATTGACACTTATCGTTATAAAATACCTCTTTTTATCTCTATTAACACTATTTCCCTTAAAGTTTATTTTATCTGATATTAGTATAGCCACTCCAGCTTTGTTATGGTGGTTGTTTGCATGATATATCTTTTTTTATAACCTGTTTCTTTCAACTATTCGTAGCTTTAAACCTAAAGGATCTCTCTTGTAAACAGGATATACTTGGATTTCTTTATCCAATCTGACAACCTGTCTTTTGATTGTTTAATCCATTCATATTTAATGATACAATTGATATAGTTGAATTTATGTCCACTATTTTACATTTTGATTTCTCTACGTCTCATGTCTTTTTCTGTTCCTCTGTTGTTCTTCTTTTGCATTGAGACTATTTTCTACTGTAACATTTTTATTCTTTTGTTGATTTAAAAAATGTTTTTTGTTATTTTCTTAGAAGTTATTTCCTTTGTATGGAATTTATTTCTACAAAAGGATCTTTTTAATGTCCCAAGCTTTTTGGACTACATCAAACAATGTTGCCAATAAAATTAACACACGTATACAATCAATTCAAATATTCACAGATTTTGGTGGCTAATGTATTCATGAGGGACTGAAATTTTTTAATGGATCCACATGCTTTTGTTTGCACAGATGTATTTTTTTATACATTCTTTTTTATATTCTTTTCCATTATGGTTTATTGCAGGATCTTGCATATAGTTCCCTGTGCTATACAGTAGGACATTGTTGTTTATTCATTCTATATATAATAGTTTGCATTGCACAAAAGTATTATAACCAATTTTATATTGTTTAATTTAAAATTAATCACTGAGTCTACATTTCAGTTATATGTATTGAACACATATATTTTTACCTTCTCTAAAAGCGCATTAATATAATGATAAAGGCACCCATCATGAGAATGTTTTATTTACAGCAATTATCTTCCAGTTGGTTTTGGATTACTTCAAAAGAATTTCTTTCATTGGAAAACTTTACATTTTTATTCTGCCTTAGTGAACATTTATAAAAACTTTTTTTTAAAAAATTGAAGTATAGTTGATTTACAATATTGTGTTAGTTTCAGGTGTACAGCATAGTGATTCAGTATTTTTGCATATTATATTCCATTATAGGTTATTACAAGATAATGGGTATAATTCCCTGTGTTATACAGTACATCCTTGTTCCTTAGGTATTTTATATGTTTTAGTTTGTATCTGTTTATCCCATACCCCTAATTTGTTGCTCCCCCCGATTCCCTTTCCCTTTTGGTAGCCGCAAGTTTGTTTTCTATATCTGTGAATATGAGAAACAACTTCCAAATAAGACATTTCATTAAGTATAAGAAAATAATAAACAAAACAATTGTGGGGCTTTCCTGGTGGCGCAGTGGTTGAGAATCTGCCTGCCAATGCAGGGGACACAGGTTCGAGCCCTGGTCTGGGATGATCCGACATGCCGCGGAGCAACTAGGCCCGTGAGCCACAACTACTGAGCCTGTGCATCTGGAGCCTGTGCTCCGCAACAAGAGAGGCCGCGACAGTGAGAGGCCAGCGCACTGCGATGAAGAGTGGTCCCCGCTCGCCGCAACTAGAGAAAGCCCTCGCACAGAAACGAAGACCCAACACAGCCAAAAATAAATAAGTTAATTAATTAATTAATTAAAAAACAAAACAATTGTGATATGTTACATATGGAGTACATATTTTCTAATGGATAATACTTTTCTAAATCCACGGTGATTGTCCAGGCAAATGCAATATTTAACTTAACATTGACATCTTACACATTGAACCATTTGGGGGTAATGTATGTTGTTTAAAATTTTTGTCATGTGTAATTAATTTTTAAGGAAATTATAAATAGCCATTGTAAAATTGAGTATTATTTAGCATATAAGACTTTTTAAACTAAGAAATGATTAGATAAGCTTGCCACTGTAGCATTTTTCAAGACATAATCACTATTATATAAGAGCAAGACCTCTGGAAGAAACAACCTAAAATAAAACAAATCCATAAACAAATTCCCCAGATACATAAGAATCCCAATGTGTTACAATGGGATTTTATGATATGTTCAAAAGAAAATCTCTGCATTATATGAGTTCTATATAATAATTTGAGATGTTCTCTGACACTAATTAGTGATTTGACCTTGAATAAATCACCAAATTCTTTTATGCATCATTATTCTGATTTGTAAAGTGAAGGCATTTACTTGAATAACTGCCAGCCTTTTTCCAAGAACGGAATTCTCAGGTTGTATGTGCTATATTTGTTGATAGAAGATATCAGTAGAAGAATCATAAAGCGAGTGTTTGATAAAAGCATTTCTCTCTCATAATTTACCACAGATTTTATCACAGTTTGATTATGGTTTTGAATTTTGTGATTTAAATATTTATTTGTTTTACTTTAATGTAATTCTAACAAATGATAACAATTACAAATTTCACTTGATATATTAGGTAAAGATTATCTTTTCTTTTCCTTAAAATTAATAGTCTTAGGTACATTTAAAGTTATATGCTGTATAATATATTCAATCAAAATATACTGAGACATAATTAACATGATTAAAGTAGCTTTTTGTGTTGTAGCATAATTTCAATGAAGGGTGGAGATTTTACACCTAATTTGCATTTGCCAGTTTACTAGGTTTTTTTCTTTTATTATGTGCAATTAATCAGAAAATATTCTGAACTATTTTTTTTTCCTCTTCGTTTTTTGAATTACTTTTACACTATATTAGTTGTTTTTTTTTTTTTTTTTAAATGTTGCTGTTAGAATGACCTGGGTGTTTTTTTTTTTTTCAGAGCTGAAAACATTGTCCTAACTCTACATCCTGACTTCATTTGTAGCTTGAGAATATAATATTGACATTATATACTTTCCCACAATTTAGTTGGAAAAAAATTAGATTTAACTAATAATTTTAGGCCAATGAATATTATTTTAATGCAATGAAATTATTGATAGATGTGGTAGGCTAAGCAGTGGCCCTCCAAAAATGTCCACATTGAAATACTGGGGTCCTTTGAATATATTAACTTATAGGGCAAAAGGAACTTTGCAAATGTGATTAAAGATCTTGAGATACAGAGATCATTCTGGATTATCTGGGTGGATTGATGTAATCACAAGGGTAGTTATAAGAGTGAGACAGGAGCATTAAAGACAGAAAAAGGAGATATGGTGCCTGAACCAGCAGTGGTTGTGATGTACTTTCAAGACGAAGGAACAGGCAATAAACCAGGGAATGCTGGTGGCCTTCAGAACCTGGAAAAGGCAAAGAAACAGATCCTCCCTGAAGGCTCTAGAGTATAGTACTGACAATACCTTGATTTTAGATTTCTGATCTCCAGAACTATAAGAGAAAAAATCTGTATTGTTTTAAGTCATTAACTTTGTGGTAATTTGTCAGTGCAGCAATAGAAAACTAATACGATAGCCTCTTAAGTATGTTTGTATGTTTCCTTTGTGTCTGTATTTATTCCCTAGATCTTTCGTCAATCTTTTGGATTCAATGTCTCATGAAAACCAGTATTGCTTTAAAGCATCATAGTGCTATTTGATATTGTTACACAAAATTAAGTAAAATTAATATTTACCTAACACAATACTACAAACTGCTTTTCTCACATAATACATCATTTAAATCAGATCTCATCAAGAGAGAGAAATCTAAATAGTTTTATTTGATAGATGCATAATATTTCATAGCATAAATGAGCTACTGTTTATCTAACCATTCTGTAAATGGATATTTAGAATGTTTCTTTTCTTTTTAACTGTTAAAACTTCTGCAATAAAATTCAATTGTAAAGCAATACATTGATTTTATCTTTAAACATTTAATCCCTTTTATAATTTCTTTTTACTTCTTGGCCAGTTTTGATATTGTACACTTGGTATGTAAATAATCCATATCATCTAGACTTTATTTTACTTTTTTTTAAAAAATTTATTTATTTATTTATTTATTTATGGCTGTGTTGGGTCTTCGTTTCTGTGCGAGGGCTTTCTCTAGTTGCGGCAAGTGGGGGCCACTCTTCATCGCGGTGTGCGGGCCTCTCATTATCCCGGCCTCTCTTGTTGCGGAGCACAGGCTCCAGACGCACAGGCTCAGTAATTGTGGCTCACATGCCTAGTTGCTCCGCGGCATGTGGGATTTTTCCCAGACCAGGGCTCGAACCCGTGTCCCCTGCATTGGCAGGCAGATTCTCAACCACTGCGCCACCAGGGAAGCCCTATTTTACTTTTTTTCGTGAATAATATGTATTAGTCTTTCACAATTTGTATAAGCTCCTCTTTCATATATCTGGTAATGTTTCCTTTCTTCTACACACACATGCACACACATGTTTGTGTATTTTAAATTTGACTTTATTTTTATCTTCTAATCAATCTTAAAGAAAAGTATTTATTATACTGGTAATTTTAAAAAGAAAAAAATTTATATACTTCATTTATCCTTTTTTAAATTTCATTATTTTCAGCATTAATCTTTACTAATTTTTCTTCCTACTTTTGGCTTAACTTCTTTTTCATTTATCTTAAAATATTGTCTCAAGGACTTCTAGCCATTAAATTCATGTTCCAGGTATCAATGAGGAGAAAAAGAGAAGGCAAAATCGGCACACAACCCTGCCCAGTCTGCAGCTTTTCGTAGCCTTCCAGCCATCACATCAAAACCTGCACATATATCTATTGCGTAGCACTTGGTCACATGGCTCTTCCATCTGCAACACATGGCAGAAAATGTCACCTTTTACTTGGGTACATTGTTGCCATGAAGAAAACTGAATTTCTATTACTAAGGAAGAGAAATTAAATGGGTATTGGATAGTTACTAACAGTTTCTGCTGCATATCATTCTTTTGGGTGTGACAGTTAAAATGTTTTTATTGTTTTTCCATTCCTTATAACTTCAAGGTCCTGGAAATTGTTGAAATCTAGTTTTAGGGTTTCCCTCACAATTTGTCTCATTTCTTTTAAGAAAACTTATTTTACAGCAGTACTACAATTTCCCAATCATAGTAACATTTAGAGTCATAAATCCATTGAGTCAATTATGTAAATTGCAAGTAATTACTTTCCACTCTGTCCAACATCTTCATCTTTTACAGTATCTTAGTTCTGATTTAATTGTCATTTGGTCATTGTATTTTCCTCAGAAACCCACAGGTGTTATATATTCTTGAATCCATTTTTATCTGAAATTGTCATTCCTTTTCTCTGACAGGTGAATCGTAATTTGAATCTAACTCCTTTAGTCTCAGTAGATATTTCATTGACTGCTAAGTTTTAATATTATAAATAAGTCAGATATTAGTCAGATTCTCTGTCCTCTAAAAGTTACTTGCTCGTCTAGAAGCTTATAAGATTTTATACTACTGTTGGAATTTAAAATTTTCACTAGGATATACCTAAGTAAATGACCTTTCTTATTAATCCTCCTTGGGACCTAGGGAACCTTGTCAATCTTCAGGCAAAATCTTTCTTCAACTAAAGGAAAATTTCTCAATTTGTTTAAATATTATCTCTCCCTTACAACTTCCTTTTAAAAAAACATTTCAAGACTCCTTCTATATGCATAAAAATTCTCTTGTCTATGCCCTCAGTAACTCATCTCTTCGTCAGTGATTGCCATCATTTATACCGTTTCTACATATTTTGTATTTCTTTCAGTAGATCTTCCTGATCAACTTAACTTTTAACCATAACTGTATTTTTTATTGTAACTATTGAAAAATTTAAATTGGAAAATATATCTTGTTTTGTTGTTGTTTTTCCACAAGTTATTTTATATTTGATGCCCTTGACAGATCTTATTACTTTATTTATCTCATCTGACATTTCCATTAGTTCCACTTCTTGTGAGATAGTTCTTTGTTTCTTTCTCTGTTTTTTATTTTCTTGTTGGTCTTCTTCTTATTATTATTAGTTTTGCTTGCTCATCACAGGCAATAATAATCCTTGCTAGCACACATCAGCCACCACAGCAACTGGGAAGAGCTCAGCCTACCAGGAGAGCTATATTTATGGTCCTCCGGTTCTTTTAAGCACCTCACTCAAGAGAGCAGGGCAGATGCAACTTTTCCCTTCGGACACTCAGAATAATGATGTTTGATCTAACCCTCAAGTTCAAACCAAACCTGCTCTATATTGTTTGAGAGTTATCTTGACCTCTGATGCATAGCATCCATTCACTCTATTTCTGGTAAGAAACCATGTTTATTTTTGTTTGTTTTTAAAAATAGAAAAATTTCTTTCCCACTTTTCAGTCCAAGTAGCTTGGAAGAAAATAACCCTACAACAGAATTCAGGGGAGCATGTTTGACTGAAACCAGTCATTAGCACATTCTATTCTGGGTAGCTCTATTGATTGGCTCAAACAATGATCATAGAGCTGAGAACAGTCTGTTGAGGCACAAGGCATTCATAGAATGAGAAATTCATTTCTCCACTGTGTTTATATTTGAAAGGAAATATCTGGAATGGCTGAAAGTCTTTTTCACACCATGCAGAGCCTTATAAGTCAACACAGATGAGAAAAGAACTGAGAAATGGGCAACTCTGCCTTCCTGAGAAACAGGTTGTCTGAAGCCTGTGTTGTCTGAGTTTTAAATTGTGTGAAAATATAAATGCCTATTTTGCTAAGGAGTTTAAAAAATAATTTTTGAAATATCATAAATTATGAATTTTCACAATCTGAATAAGCTTGTGTAACTCAAACCTAGATCAAGAAACAGAACATTACCACTACCCCAGAAGCTCCTTTTATGCTTTCTTCCAGTTAATCAGTAACATCCAAGGGTAACCAGTGTCCTGTAGTCTAACAGTATAGATTAGTTTTGTCATGTTTTAATTTTATATGAATGGAATATATATTAATTTTTGGTCTGGATTATTTGGCTTGATATTTTGTTTGTGAGAGGCATTAATATTGTCACGTGTAACTCCAGTTTGTTTATTCTTATTGGTATTCTGGATTTCATTGTGTGACTATACCATAATTTACTTATCCATTTTTCTGCTGATAGCATTTGGGTAGTTTCCGTTGGAGGCTATTATTGATAGTAATGGTCTGAAAATACTGGAACTTGTTTTTCAGTGAACATATGTATGCATTTCTGTTGGGTGCACACCTAGGCATGTAATTACCAGGCCAAAGGATAGGCACATATTCAGCTTCAGTAGATGCTGACAATATTTCATAATGGTCATAAAATTCACACTCCTACCAGCAGTACATGAGAGTTCTATTTCTTCCACAGTTTTGCTAATGCTGATATTTTCATTAAAGGCTTAAAATGTTGAGTTTTCTGTCACTTGAAATAATTTATTATTATTAAAAACCTTCCTGTTTTATTGGCTTTGCTGCTCTGACTGTTGTTTTATGTTATGGAGGAAACTGGGAGGGAAGATTGCTTATTCATGTCAAACTCAAGTCTCCATCCTTCTGGAAAATTTCAAGTACTCTATTCCTTTTACTATAAGAATATATATTCTGTCTTATACAGCCTCTTGTCATTCCTAAGTAAAAATAACGGTATAGAGTCAATGTTTCTATTTTTGTTTTAATTCCTTCTTAAACCAAAGGAATTAATCTAGTTGTGGAATTATGTGGCCAGTTGATGAGGGGATGTTGTTTCATTAGTCAGACATTGACCCTGTTCTATTTTTGACTAGAGATAAATTTAGACCATGTATTAATTCCATTTAATAAACAAATAAATGCATTTTAAAAAGGAAAATAGTTGTGTCATAATTGTCTCTTCCAGAAAATTGTGATAGTAAAGACATATTTTCTTTGAGTGTAGTTGTGGAAAAGAAAATTTAAAAATCTATGAACAGGGCTTCCCTGGTGGAGCAGTGGTTGAGAATCTGCCTGCCAATGCAGGGGACACGGGTTCGAGCCCTGGTCTGGGAAAATCCCACATGCCGTGGAGCAACTAGGCCCGTGAGCCACAACTGCTGAGCCTGTGCGTCTGGAGCCTGTGCTCCGCAACAAGAGAGGCCGCAATAATGAGAGGCCCACGCACCGTGATGAAGAGTGGCCCCCACTTGCCGCAACTAGAGAAAGCCCTTGCACAGAAACGAAGACCCAACACAGCCATAAAAAAAAAAAAAAAAAAAAAAAATCTATGAACAGTAAATGCTGGACAGGGTGTGGAGAAAAGGGAACCCTCCTACACTGTTGGTGGTAATGTAAATTGATATTATGGAGGATTATTATGGAGAACAGTACGGAGGTTCCTTAAGAAACTAAAAATAGAACTACCATATGATCCAGCAATCCCTCTCCTGGGTATATATCTGGAGAAAACCATAATTCAAAAAGATTCCTGCACCCCAATGTTCATTGCAGCACTATTTACAGTAGCCAAGACATGGAAACAACCTACATGTCCATCAACAGAGGAGTGGATAAAGAAGATGTGGTACATATACACAATGGAATATTACTCAGCCATAAAAAAGAATGAAATAATGCCATTTGCAGCAACATGGACGGACCTAGAGATTGTCATACTGAGTGAAGTAAGTCGGACAAAGAAAGACGAATATCATATCACTTATATGTGGAATCTAAGAAAAAAAATGGTGTGAATGAACTTATTTACAAAACAGAAATAGAGTCACAGATGCAGAAAACAAAGCTATGGTTACTAGGCGGGAAGCAGGGGAGGGATAAATTGGGAGATTGGGATTGACATATATACACTACTATATATAAATGGATAAATAATAGGGACCTACTGTATAGCTCAGCAAAACATTTTTAAAGGCAATGTGAGGGCGGGGCATCCCAGGGTATGTGCTCAGCTTGTGACCAATTCTCTGACTGATGTTGAGGTAACATGGTGGTTAACATTATCAATCTTTAGGTGCCAGAAGGTCTGGAGGCTACGTGTTCATAATCATGAAGCAGTTAGTTTCTTCCATTTGGTGGTGTTTTTTCAGCACCTGAAAAACTCAGGAAATATACATCAGATACTACTATCTAGGTACTTCAGAGAGGAGCTAAAGCAGAGGATATGGGAAGAGTCTGTCCTGGGAAAGGCCCATAGGGTCCCGCTCGGTTACAAGTTACAATATGATAGGAATAGTATATTAAGTTAGGATATTAATGAGTCCAGGGTGCACAAGAAATTACATTAACAGATAGTTACTTACCCTCCTGCGTCAGTCCCCAAAAAGGGTCCTCCTGCCCAGTGTTGTCTGAGCCAAAAGAAGGAGACTGAGTTTGAGTTCGGTTCAGAAGCAAAGGAAAGCTTTATTCTCTGATCAGAGACTGGACAGTTGCGAGCTCCAGCTCTAGAGCACACGCTCTCCCGACAGGCTGTGGGCGGGGCTGCTTTATAGGGATCTTGTCAGCGGGAGGGGGTGGAGTTCTCGCAGGGCGAGCGCAGCTGCGCAGCTGCGCTGCTCACGCTCCAGACAGAGCCGGGTGCAGCGTCTCCGCCCACGGCCCGCCGCCTCCATCTTGAGTTGAGCTGTCTCGCGCGGCGCTTCTGCTCGTGGTGTGAGGTGTTGGCACAGCCACATTACATGAAGAACTCTGGCCTGAAAGGCGAGGTGAAAGCCTTTGCACGAAACACCCTATGAGCAAGTAAAACTAGACTGTGCACAAAGGAAAAAAGGTTAGACTTTATCTTATTACCCAGATTCTATCTTTATTTCCCCGGTATTGTTAACAGGCTTTGCCAGTGATAAATCTCTCCTCTGTCTTTTGTTCTGCTCTTATTCTTGAGGGGCACTGAGGGGTGAAGGAATGTCTTTTGTAACTGCTTTCTGCTGAGTTTGGGCGTCGTCATAACCCCGGGTAGTAGAGCAGAACTTCTCCACGGCTACCTTTAGAGATGTTTGATTGTCAACCGGGTCCTAACTGTTTGTATCCGTGAGCAAATACCATTTGTCTAACCTTTTGGAGACAGAGAACACCAGATAATTTAAGGTACACACCCCCAAATATTAGCAAGAGAATAATGGCCACATGCCAAATTTTTCCTAAAAATGAAGGTATGGAGGTCTTTTGCCTATAGGTCTTTTCCCTGATTATGAGGCTCACTGCCATGGCCTGAATATCCCTGGTCACACTTCAGGTCAGAGAGAGGTTCACATGAGTAGTCAAGGGGGTCCATTGCCCCAGGTTTGTCTTTCCGGAGGTTGGGGCTCAAGGGCCTTCTTCACTCGAGTGTGATGTGCCCACAGAGAGATCTCCTGTATCTTCAGGGCAGAAGGGGTGCTTAGGATCACCAAGTGGGGTCGGTTCCACTTAGGAGTGAGCTGATATTGCAGGCTGATACTTTTCCAGGTTTTTAGGGTCACCTTGTCTCATGGCTAAGGGGTGGAGGGCCAGGTAGGTGGATGCTACGTGTACCTGGTTGCCGTATTCCGTGAGAGCTTTCATGGTTTCTCCTACCTGGAGGGCATATTTGAGTTGTTCCATTTCAACGGGGTTAAGGTATCCCTTCTCTCGGGCTTGGGGAATGGGTCTACCACATATGAGTTCAAATGCACTTAATTTGTCTCTTGGGGCTGACTGCATGTGGAGCACACAAATGCTGGACCATTATCGCTTTGTAGGGATCCCAGGAGCCCAAACATGGGAGTTATTTCTTTTAGTAATGCCTTAGCCACTTCAGCTGCTCTTTCAGTTCTAGCAGGAAATGCTTCTATACATCCAGAAAATGTGTGTACTAGCACCCAGAGATACCTGAAATTGCCTGGTACTTTCGGCATGGCAGTGAAATCAATCTGTCAGTCTTCTCCAGGATATGTCCCTCTAGTCTGATGGGCCTTACCTGGGGGTTCTGGTGTTGGGTTAGTTTATTGTGCAGATGGGGCATGCCTCAACTATCTGACTGATTATACTTTTCATAACAGAAGTTACCATGACCCCAACTAACCAATTATATAAAGCTTCCCTCCCAAAGTAAGTTCCTTGATCAAGGAGCCTCCCTGATGGCTTGACAAGCTGCGGTTTGAAGAAAGCATTGCCCATGTTCATTAACTAGCTACCCACGGCGCCCTAGATCTCTGTTGAAGCCCCAGTTTTGTACTTTGTCTAATTCTTCCTTTGTGTAGGTTGTGAATAATTGGATGGATCTGGCCTTTGATACATGAGGGATAGTTGACAAGATACTGGTTCTAGGACTGCTCTTTTGGCAGTTGCATCTGCCTTGTTGTTTCCCTTTATTACCTCTGCATCCCCCTTTGGTGAACTCTACAGTGGCTCACTGCCACCTTTTTTAAAAGCTGTACTGCTTCTAAGAGCTTCAATATGTTTAAGCCATGCTTCACCTGCTTATTCTCCACAATAAGCATACCTCTTTCCTTCCAAATAGCCCCAAGTGCATATAGCATGGCATACACATACCGGGAATCTGTGTAAACATTTAAGATCTTCTCTGTCCCGATCTCTAAGGCTCTAGTGAGGGCCGTCAGCTTGGCGTTTGGGGCAGAAGTCCCTGGGGGTAGGCTTCCTCCTTCTATGACTGGATCTGGGAGGTTGCTATGTATCCCGCCAGCCTTTTTCCCTCTCATAAAGCTTCTCTCATCTGTGAACCATTCCTCTTCAGCATTTGGGAGAGGCTCACTTCCTAGGTCGGGGTGACTGGAATACATTGTGTCTCTGGTGTCTATACAATCATGCTCTAAGGGCCCTGTCTCTGTGGGTAGCAGGGTGGAAGGATTTGGCACAGGATAGGTTTTTATAGTAGCCACTGGGTTGTCTAAAAGCATAGCCTGAACTTGAATTGAACTTCCAGGGGATAGCCATTCTGTTCCCTTAGAACTTACTAAAACCTCTACTTACTGCCAAGTCCATATAGTGATTGGCTGACCAAATGTTAACTTTTCAGCCTTCTTTAGCAGGGTTGTAGTAGCTGCTACTGCCTGTAAACAAGGAGGCCATCCCTTAGTGGTTTGATCTGTTTCCCATTGGGTTCCCCATTGGGTTTCTTTATGTGGAGAATGAGGGTATTACAGGCTGACTGGCATGGTCTAATAAGGCCCTGGTCAGTTAGGCCCTGTGTAACAGGGGCGATGCCCAACAAGGCCTCCCGACAGAGAGGGTACTGTTTTCTATTGGGCCATGTATGTCCGGGTTTTAGATGGACTATCACAAGACTGGATTCTGCAGCTCATCCCACCCATGCCTGGGCCCGGACCTTGGGATTTACTCTGGGGAGATTGACTTGCGCTGTCTGGGGTGGGGGTTGACATCAGTCATTAACATTTTCATCTTGTGCCTTTTGTCTAAGGGGATGCCAATCTCCAATTTGTACATACAGGAAGGAATGGCATTCTAATGGCTTTATGAATGCCCATTCTTGGGGCTTCCCTGATACCCCCATAATTTTACAGCTCTTGTGACCAAGTTTGCTTGATTGATCTGGTGTTCAGAACTGAGTAAGTGGCATGGGTATTGACTAAGAATTTGACAGGCTTTTCCCCTGTCCAATGTCAGCCGAGGCTCCTCAGGGGTCAGCTTAGGAGCCCTCTGGCCCTGTCATTCTTCATCTGTTTGGACTATCTGCCTTCAAGGGTAGTGGCTGGGATCTACCATTTCCATCCCCCTTCAGGGGCAGCAAAGGCATTTTCCCTTCCAGCGTCCCTCTTGTTTACATATGGTGCACTGACTGGATCCTAATTTCCTTGGCTGCTGTCCCTCACGGGGGGGCTGCGGGTTACTCACCGGAGAATTTGAGTCTCCGTGGGCAGTTAGTCCAGATTCCTGTGCCGACCAGTTGACACTGGAGGGCAGTAGCCAGTAGGTGGGCTTGCCTCTGGGCCTTTTTATCTTCTGACTTTTCCTCCTCTATATCTCAGTTATTAAACATATAGTATACAACCTTCACCAGGTGAGAGGTAGGGGTATCTGGCTCTATTCCCAGTTTCTGAAGTTTACACCTAATACTGGGGATGCTTTGGGAAATGAAATACATCCTCAGGATTGCATTCCCTTCTAATGACTCAGGGGCTATGGTAGTATAGATTCGGAGGCATTCCATGAGGTGCTCTAGGAATGCCAAAAGGTTTTCTGTTGGCTCCTGATTGATTTCCTTTATCTTATTCCAGATTTTGATAAGGAATCACCCAAGGTTTACCTCATAAACAGAGGGCAGAGAATGGGTCCAGTGGGCTGGGTGTTTTCTGTTCTTGCCAGCAGCTCACAGTGCTTTCTGCTAATAAGGTTCCTGGGTCTTGTAAGTGGTTCACAGGACTCCCCAGCCCACTTCAGAGAAACTAGTGCTGACTGAAAGAGGTCAAATCACCTATCCAGTACCTAGCTTGGGACTTTTTGCACTCCAGAGTCCCTGGTGCCTTCCCCTGAACTCAGACCCAGCATCCTTGTCTTCTTTCTATTTTGTCAGCTGTTCCTTATTACCTGAGCCTTTTCCACATCTTGTCTCTTGGCTCACAGGGCTGGCTACTTTTTTTTACCAAACAGAAAGTGACTATGGAGAATGCTACTGTTGACCCCTGGAGGTCGGCAAGGAGGGCAAAAAGCCCTGATGTGACTGCTACTGCCTTGTGCAGGGGTCAGAAGGACAGCACTACTGGCAAGACAGTGGGCAAGACTACCGTGGCTCCCTCTCATCCACAATTCCGTGGGTATTTGGTACTGCAGAAAGGCCAGCCAATGATGCCACAGTATGATCCCCTCAAGGGGACACAGTCTAGACTGCTCTGGGGGCTACGCTGTGTGCACACCACACCTGGGTATCAGCTTGCTGGGCGGAGTTGCTGAATTTGGCCAAAGGCTACCCCCATTCTACCCTGTCAGTGTTACTCAAAGATTAGAGTCAAGAATCCTCACACAAACCTCCCAAAGCCTCCGTTGCCCTCCCATTGGAGCCAGGGAGAGCCAGAGCCTAGTGGATAGGTGCAGGTGAAAAGGCCACAGTCCATCCCGTCTAGGTTGCCAAAATTTTGTTACTGACCCTCCTGAGTTGGTGCTCTACAAGGATCCTCCTGCCCAGTGTCCTTTGAGCCAATAGAACAAGGCCAAGTTTGGGACAGAAGCAAAGGAAAGTTGATCAAAGAATAGAGAGTTGCAAGCTTGCTCTCTAGAGTACACACTCTCCCCAAAAGGCCCTTCATGGGGCTGCTTTATAGGGTTCTTGTAGACGGGAGGGGGACAGAGTCCTTGCAGGTCAGGTGCAGCTATGCTGTTCACAGTACTCTAGATCAAAGTGCCGAATGCAGCATTTCTGCACATGGTACTCTGTTGCCATCTTGAATTGAAGTGTCGTGCTCATTGCTTCTGCACTTGGTCCTCCAAGCTAAAGTTTGGGGCACAGCCATTTCACACTAGAACTCTGGTGTGAAAGGCTTGGTGGGAGCCTCTGGATGCAGCACCCTATGACCAAGTGAAACTAGACTGAGCACAAAGGAAAAAGTAAAGGTCAGGCTTTATTTTATTACTCAGATTCTGTTTTTATTTCTTTATTTCAAAGTCTAATGGACTTTGCTGGTGACAATAACCTAGCCAATGTCACACACATCCATTGCACCAATACATCTTTCTCAGTTCACACCATAGGCACTATAGGACCTTCACTATGGCCATGTGATACAGGAGAAAACAAACAAACTCAGATTGGTTCATGGGTATGTTGGTGTAATGCTTATTCTGTAAAGCAGTTGGAAAGGCCAGTGGGTCACATTGGAGAAAGACAAGACTGTGGGAGACCTGGTGGAGGTGTCAGTACTCTGGGCACCTCTGTCGTTGCAGCTGCTCGGGGACCTGTGGGCACCTTGTGTGTTCTCCCGGGCCCTTCACTGTAAAGTTATTTATTGTAGTTCTTTGGAGTAGTGGGAAAATTCTTATGTTTCTTTAGGAAAATGCCTTGCCTTGATAGTTGAATATACCAAGTTGTTGAAAGATAAAAATGGATTTTCACAGCACCACAACTCCCATTGGAGTTAGTACTGAAATATAGTAGTGAGAGGAAATCCTTCCATTTGACAGATCTTTGAACAGTATATCTGGCCATTAATTTTACAAAAAAGGGAGAAGTAACTGGAGATAAGGGTTTTCAGATATGGGGGTAGTGATGATTGGCTTGACTGGTTGGTAAGGGGCCTGGAATGAATATAATTACACATTCAAACAAAGAAGGTGTTAAGAGGAAGTATATGATTGAACCTATGGTAGAGAGTATAAAAGTATAAGCATTTGTGTGTCAAGTCAGTGTCCAGCAGTGGGAACTCACTGAAGGAAAAGAAGTAAACAAACTGATGAATAGGGTAACTTATCCAGCATACATCAGATCAGCCAGTTCCTGTCCTTGGACACCCAATACTTGCAGAATAGCCCATGCCATCGTCGCAGAATTAAAGGCTATATATAGGTCCAGTTGCATGGGATTCTTCTCACCAAGGATGGTTTAGCTATTGCCAGTGATGAATGTTTAAATCGTAAGTAGCAGACAGAATGGATTCCTCACTGTGGTACAAGCTCTTAAGGAGATCAATCAGCCACATGGTGGCAAGTTAATTACTAACACCCCTTATACCCAAAGGAGGCAGCATTTCATCCTTACTGTAATTGATAAATATTTCTGATGAGGGTTTCCTTTTCCTGCCTGCTTTCTTGGCCAAGACCACTACCTGAGAGTTCAAAAAATGTCTTATTTACTTAATGAGA
Organism: Balaenoptera ricei; assembly: GCF_028023285.1. Lineage (NCBI taxonomy): Eukaryota > Metazoa > Chordata > Mammalia > Artiodactyla > Balaenopteridae > Balaenoptera > Balaenoptera ricei. The sequence continues at coordinate 116,833,979 of NC_082642.1, forward strand.
TCGTGTGTAACATCACTTCAGAACAAGGAACCAATTATATGGCAAAGGTCATGTAAAAGTGGGATACAGTAATCAAACAGTGTACCTTATCATCACCCAGGATCTGAAAGCCTGATAGAAAGTTAGAATGGTACTTCTAAAGGTGCAGCTAGAGTGCCGGTTAGGCTATGAAACTCTATGGATTTAGGGTGTAAGTCTTCATGATGTAGTATCAATATATACTTTGAACTAACAGCCATTATATGGTGCTGTGTTCCTAACAGCTAGAATTGGGGACTAATGTTCTGCCCCATTCCAAGAAGAGTAGAAGACACAGGCTTTTCAATAAATGCTCAAGATACAGGACTAAATCTCTTAAGTAGGCTAGAACATTACTCAATCCAGATCTATGAGGAAAGCTAGTTACTCCAGATCAATATAGGGATGAGGAAGCACTGATGGTTGTTATTAATAACAATGCTAATAAGAATGACTTACTTGTAGTATCTAGACAGCATGGTAACAATGCCATCACCTGCAATATAGAACTTTTATAAGTGGAGGAAGCAGGCATGTAAATGTAACTGAGTACTTGCTACCTTGCCAGCTGTGTAATCCCTCCTGGGCAAGTACTTGCTATTTCTGAGTCTCAGTTTCCTTTTTTTTTTAATTGTCAAAAAAGGAAGGAAATTGTTTCAATTCCCTTGTGATTATTTTGATTAAATAAACTAGTGTTCATAAAGTATTTAACACAGTGCCTGCCATACAACAGGATTCGGTATATTTTATCTTTCTATGTAGTATGTATCATCATCATTTGTGCTATTTTTAGAGCACTGTTGCATTTGCATTATTAAATAATATTGAAATATTTTTTAAAAGGGGGAAGGTAGTAAAATGTTTTATAGAATTCTAGTAGTTGTTACTGAAGGTTTGGGGATATTTAACTCAAAATTTTTAGCTCTTAAAAAATTCATAAACTATTTCTTCCTGCTATCAGTTAAGTATCTTTTCACACTTCTTTAATATACACTAGCTATATCACAAGTTCTCCTTTATGATTATTCTTAAATATCTTTGTTCTCTTAATGAGTCAGTACAAAATCATTAAAAAGTAATTGTCATCACATTTTATAGACAAGTCTCTGTACTAGGATAAGGCAGTTCCAATTAAAAAAAAATATTTTTGAGGCAAGTCTGCCCTCCCCTTTCTTTCTACTTAATGACCCACAGATATTTTAATCTAGGAGTTAGACTGCCAAAAAAATACACATGCTCTAGAAGTTTTGACTTCATGTTCTACCTTTTTCTGTATAACGTTCAAAGTTAACATTACTCACATAGATAATATAGAACTTCAATTTAATAAGTTTTTTAATACAGTGTATAATTTTGTATACCATTTCTGATAAAGCACCTTTCAAAATAATTATATTGGTCTGAGTTTACATTTACCCTATAAGAACACTGGCATTATTACTGTACTTAAGCCATGTATTATAAATTATTGGTAAATAGTGGTATTTGGTGGTTGGTTGGAAAATGGATTATTTGCCCCAGTCATACTTGTGTAAGTTATATCACCTTCATGAAAATCAAAAGTAATTTTTTTGAGTAAAAATATACAGAATAATATGCTGGAACATGTTATAATTTTAAATATACCATACTTTAGAGTAGCTATCTATCAGTGAATTCAGAATAGAAATGCAGTTAGGCTTCCAAGATTGAAAAGACAGAACCTTGGAAAAATCTCTTAGGATTTCAGCATACATTAACCGTCAACAAATTTTCCCAAGCTGAAAATTTTATTATGACTATTCAAGACTTTTAAAATAAAGCTATGTAGTTACTAGAGCAGCACTGTGAATAAAAATGTCCCAGGGAATAAAAGTCTCTCACTGATATACTCACAACACCTTCTATGCACCTGTGTCACTCAGTTCTTGATTGAGAACAACAGAAACCAATTCTGTCTGAATTAAGCAAAAAATAAATGTATTGAAGGGATACTAAGTAGCTCAAGGAATCAGTAGACAGGCAAGAGAATTAGGTTCAGAATACCACCAGGATCTGAGAATCTAGTCTGCCCAAGCAGGGAAGGTAGAGTGTGTTTCAGATGGCTGGCTGGGCAGTCAGTATTGCTGAACTCTTCCCCATTCCAGCCACGCTCCTGCTACAGCCACCATATTGAGTCATTCTTTGACTATTGATTTTGTCTTATGCGGTATTTCCTCAATATGTAAATTCCCGGGAGTTTTATTTAAGTGGCCTTTGGGTGCTGCAAAATGGGAATCAGGAGTATGTAGCTAAATCAATTTACAGAGCTATCCAATGTATGCTTTCCAAAGCATACATTGAGAATGAAAACAAATGACAAAGATCCTCTTGATTTCCAGTGTATCAGAAAAGAGGATTTTGTCACCCAAATAATTCAAGATAGTTGAAATTGTGTTCTGAATGACACTACATTGTATATGTCTAAGATCGTCTTCTTGATACTAAACACCGTTGTGTTGGTGGCACACAGCAGGTGATTATCTTCCTGAGGTCTGACATTGTGAATGGATCACTTATCTGGATACTGAGATAAGAAAATATAACAATTTATTGTATTAAATTTTAGACCAATATAATTTTATAAGTACGCATACCTGGTTGACATCATTTACCATTTTGTTATATTTCTGTTGTTGCAGACCCTATTGATTTTTGCCTTAATAGCTAATAGTACTAATGTGGGGTTCATATTAATGAGTCAATATTAAATTATAAGTAAATATTCAAAAAATACTTCTAATAAGAGATAATTACTGTAGTGATGATTTACAGCTAGATTTATATTAATGGAATTCTTTATAAGGAGAATGAGATAAGTAAAATTTACCATGATATTTAAAGATTGCCTGTATAGGAATATGGACCATGTATTCTGTACCTGACACAATCCTGTGACACAGTGGGCCCAGATCAAACACTCAGAGGAATAATTCCGTCAGCCCAGGTGATGCACACAGCTGCTGCTTGGGCCCAAGGCTATCACATGTGGTTGTGCAGTTTGTTAATAGCACAGAGGCATCTAGCTGTGGGAACTAGTGAAAGCTGACATCTAGTCCACTGCTCAGATAGCCATGTCCCTCTGGGAACATCCATCTGCTCCAAGGTAGGTGGTGTTGAAGTTCCTCCAGGGTGCTCTATTGTACTATTGGTGGGCTTATAACTTGGGCCTTTTCTCACGGTGTGAACTAATTTCATGTGGGTTGTGGCTGAACAAATCAGCATGTCAGGATTTCTTCCCTCTTTGCATAGCATTGAAATTTGATGGAAAATCCAGGGTAAAATCTTCCTCCTAAGTGACTCCTTTGACATTTAGCAAAAGAGTTCTGCTACAGTTGATCCTTTCCAAATGAGACTTTGCTTTTATTTTTTTTAATGACTCAGATGTTAAACTTAGAGACTTTTTTTTTTTTTTAAAGCATACTGGATTTTTTTAAAATTTATCTATTTTATTTATTTTATTTTTGGTTGCGTTGGGTCTTCATTGCTGCACGCGAGCTTTCTCTAGCTGTGGCGAGTGGGCGCTACTCTTTGTTGCGGTGAACAGGCTTCTCATTGTGAAGACTTCTCTTGTTGTGGAACACGGGCTCTAGGGCACGCAGGCTTCAGTAGTTGTGGCATGTGGGCTTAGTAGTTGTGGCGCACGGGTTTAGTTGCTCTGCGGCATGTGGGATCTTCCTGGATGAGGGATCGAACCCGTGTCCCCTGCATTGGCAGGCAGATTCTTTACCGCTGTGCCACTAGGGAAGTCCCCCAAATCAGACTTTGATAGAATAATATTGATTTATGTAAATTAGAACACATGTGATCCCTGGAGAGGTATTCTTATTTGACTTACCACCTCTGCTCCAGGACATAGGGACTAATTTTTCCTCTTTTGTGGATTCCCTAAAAGCAAAGTAACAATTCCAAATCTGTTAAATAAAATAATTGTTATTTTTTAATGAAAGGACCTTGTTTCGGCAGGAATAAGTCTACATATCAGTGAATATGCAGTCTTAGTTTTTGTTGGCTTTTGCAGACAGGAAGTATAGTGTTCTTTCTTCTTTTAGCATTGCTGCACAGCTTTCTGTGATCTGAAATTTGACCTCTATTGTGGAATCAAGAAATGAATGGTTCTCTAACTGTAAATTGAAACCCAAATCCATGTCTCAAGTCCTGGAGACTCTACTACTTTTTTTGAAAACAGAAAAGCTTTCACCCAAGTGACTTTCAAAATGAGTTATATTTACTCCTCTAAATGTTAGCAAGTAAGGAGGGGAGCAGTGGTGAAATCATCTGTTGCCCGCCTTTTGAGAAGAGGGAAAAAATTGACATTGCATACAATTCTAGGTGATAAGTAAAGACTATGAGGGAAGATGTATTTAAGAAACAATTAGTTCATGATTTTTATTTTCTGCTGAGACATCTGACTAGAATTATTTTGTTATTTCTGTTATCTGGGAAGCAGTTTTTTTTTTTTTTTTTTCTGAGTAGGGTAAAGAGCAGTGTGATAGTGCCATGCAATGGTGCTCTCTGTGTATGTAGGGAGAGAGTTTTAAGCATTTGGAATATTTCTTATAGATCATTCCAACAAGAAACCAACTTGCTCTAAAAAACTTTTTCCTCTTATGTTGGGAAGGTAATTATGCTAATAAAGGGCTCTTAATTTTAGCAGTAATATGAAGTAAAGAAGTAAACTTGGAATTGCAAATGCCTACCTCGGAGTAAAGCATACATGGAAGACACAGCCTCTACAAGAGCAAATTATGGGATGAATATCTCAAACTGAAAATGAAAATCTTAGCTCATGTGATTGTCACAGGTTTTCAAAATTCTAGTGCATATTGAACTGACTTGGAGAATTCAAAGAAATCAAAATCAAAGATTTTGACCTCTTAGAACTTACAATGTAAAACAGACTAATAAGATAGATAGTAGAAACAAATGTAAAAATAATTCAAACTGTAGAAAAATATTAACATATTAGCAGAATAATTTTTCCATTTATGTCACATACAGTTGTATTTCACACTGACTATTTTAACTGTGTGATATTAGCATACTTACATTAAGCTATAATTACTTAATGTATACCTACTTATTTCTTTTGAAAAAAACTAGAAAATTATTTTCCTTATAATTTTTCCTTTTTTTTTTTGCTATGCAAGGCTGTTTTATTCCTGATTCTGTTTATTTTGGAATCTTTCATACCAAATGCTTCTTTAAACAGAAATTACTTTTTCTTTTCAAGAAAAGTCAAAAGGAAATGGTTAAGTCATAAGGAGCTGCTATTAAAAGATTCAGGACTTATTTCTTGACCTGCCCTGAGGTCTTCACACCTTTCATTTTCTCCCAACAAAATTAATCCTTTATCTTTATTTTCTTCCTACCTCTTTGTCAATATATTATGTCCAATCTTAAAAGCAAATACCACAAATATGAACTATTACCAAGTTTATTATTATCATAGGCATCACAGATGAATGTAGGTTCCTATTTATAGACTGTGGGTTTTTGATTTTCATTCATTTTCTTTCTCACATCCCTACATTGTTATCATACACACTGTTACAAAAATAAAGTTGGTTTAAATGGATATCAGGACCAATAGGAGTGGAGAGAGAAAGAAGCAGTATATTGTGGCTGCAGAAGGGAAAAGGGCTAAAAGGTTTCTGTTTGTCTCTATGGCAGTGAAGAAGAATGAATATTTTCAAATAGTCAGTTTATTTTTGTAGTGTTGTCATGCTGTCTCTTCTCCCTTTTTTGCAGACTTGAGTCATTGTCTCTTCTGGTTTTTCCTCTGGTGTTGCAGTTGATAGGGAAAATAAGGAGAGGGAATCACAAATATTTAGGAACTAGATTGAATAAATTGAAAATGGGGACAAGACCATTCTTTACTTGACCTTCTGTTTCTCCTATCTCTGGAATTAAAACTCAGTGACTCTTACTTGAAATATGGTGAAAAGGAAAAGAAATCCTACATTTAATAATATTTAATAAATTCCCAAAATCCTCTCTGCTCCATTTGTTTCACATAAAAAACCCTAAATGTTACTTTTCAAAAGCCCACACATTTCCAGAAGGAACTGGAAAATTATGGAAAATTGGGATTCAGTGTTTAAATATTAAAATTCTTATTTCTATCTTCAAAGGATGGTGATAAAAGTAATGAAGGTAATCATGAATGTCATGGGGTTGGACTTATCTGTTCATATATTAGCAAATGACATTCTCTAAACCATTCGTGTGGTCATAATTTAGAGAAGTTTATGACTAAAATGATTGTTTACAGACATATGAATACATAAAAGGGCTTGTAAGCTATTGTATAGTGGCTCCCCAGATATCACCAACACAGTCTGTTCATAATACAGATTTCAGTTAATTTCTTACTGTGGTAAAGGAGAAGAACTTTGTAAGTGGTCAAGAGAACTTTGTGACTCATAGTGGGTTGGGCAAGATTCAGTTTTACTGAGAAGTTTCAGTTTGATTTAATGTGGGCATTTCAATGTGGGAAATGAGGGGGATTGATTAGGATTGGGTTAGAATCAGGATATAACACTCTCGGATTGGTAGAAATAGCAAAGCAAGGCTTTTGGGACTAAAGGTTCAAGGAGTCTTAGGATATAAACTGTTGATGCTTTATATTGAAGAGTTTGTGGGCCTTTCATGAAGGCCCACAAATGAGCCTTAGTGAAAAAATAAATGTATTTGCCTGGATAAGAGTCTCCTGGAATAGTAAAGTTATGCTAATGAGGGTAATGGCATAATACAATCATATTATTGTAAAAAATGAGCTGAGCTATGTGAGAGAGTAGGTGGTCTCAATCCTCAGTGTCCAAGCGATAATTGTACCCATCATTTCTTTACAAATGTTTCATTATTTTTCTAGTATGCCTGAATCATTCTTATTGTTACAGTTGAAGCTGGAATCAACCACATTTTATGAGGCCTAAAGCTTATACAATTTTGCCAGCTCTCTTATAGAAAAAGAATACAATATTATGGGAAATAATTAGGCACATGGCTTTGAAAGGTGACTTTAGCAATGATATTCATACTTCATTACTGTCAGGGTAGATCCATTTCTGAGTAGAATAATAATAAAACGCGAAGGTTGGAATTGTCCCCTTGGGTTGCAACTTCATAGATGTAGAGTCGAGAGACCCTTACCTTAAAATAACTCACAAAGGGCTATTCCTGAAGGACAAATATTTCCTTTCTATCATCAGGGTCAATCATAATTTTTGAACAACCTTGTGGCTTTGCCTTTATAAGCCCCTGACTCAGTCTCTTCTCTGGAACACTTGATTTTACACAAGTCTGTGTTTCCTGAATTGCAAGTCTTTAGACCTCAAATAAAGCTCTTGGTTCTTTGCAGCCTCCGTACTGATTATTGTTTGACAGAAGAATGGAATATGTTTGGAAACACAGGAACTGTATTAGCCTTGAAAGAAAATTAATCCAGGGTAGTATAAAGGTATAGAAAAATTTTGGTAAAGCCGGAGTTCAGTAACAATTTACAATGTATTGATCCTAGGGTCAGAATTGAAGAAGTGAATGAAAATGGAAATGAAAACCAGTTGACAAAATAGCCACAGATTTGCAGATCATAGTGAGCAGGCAATCAAGATGAGGGAATTTTAAGAAAGGTGAAGATAATAAGTTTGTTATTTGGGCAAGCAGTGTGAGCTACAGCAGTTGAGGAAGGGGAATCGGAAATTCGTTCTAGGACGATTTCTATGTGTTCTTCATACACCATCATGAAGAAGACCTTGATCCTAAGGTCAGGCCAAGCTTTAGTCTTGATCTCTTTGTTATGCTTCAAGACAAATAATAAACCAATTTTATCTCCTTGGAGTTTAATTGGTGTTTCCCAAATTTCAGTCTTTTTCATGTCACCTTTACAACACCTGCCAGACTGTTTAGTTTTAACTAGATCAATTGACTTTTTTAAACATAAATAAGTATTTAAAAAATTTTGTGTCATTATTTTTAAAAACATTATCACTCACTATAATAGAAGATAACTATGCAAAATAAATTTAAATCAAGATTTTAAAATTCCAGCTAAATATTGTTGCCTAACAAAGGCTCTAATAACAAAGGCCTGCTTTGTCTTCCATTAAAGGAGATTAGCAAACATAAGTGAGGTGTAAAGGCATAATAAGTGCACATTGCCATTATCTTTGATTTAATCAGAAGATTAATAGATGCTTGAATAACTTCTGTATATGTTTTCCATGTTATTTAATGCATGTCAATCTTATGCCTGTCCTTCATTGCAGAAAACACTTTTGTAATGGGCAACCTTCCACCTTCATCATCAAGCAAGATTGACATTGTGAAATTTTATCCTCTCTAAAAAATAATGTATTTCCTTTCATGCTTGTAGCCAGTCTGGCTACTTGTAGCCATGATAATTTTCCATGGGCTAACAGAATAAGTGGCATCAAATCACAGACAGTAATTCTTATTTTACCTTTCAAAGACGCATTTCTCTCAGTACCGTATTGTCAGGTAGTGGGTAAGAAAAATCTGATTATAAGAGCCCTGCTCCTGCTGTTACATGTCACAGTAGTCAACAGATAGTTATTGTGTATATGTTATGTTGCAAGAATTGTTCCAGCATTAGGAATATACCAAAGAATAAAACAAAAAATTACCGCTCTCTAAATGACATTGGAAAACTTACATCCATTACACAATTTGATTATAAGAAATATAAATCAAATAAAAATATGTAATATTTATAAATATAATTATAAATATAATTACATAGATATGTACATAATATATAAATAAGTACAAAATGAAAATAAATATAAATACAATGATGGATATCACCCTTGATACTATACAGTATTATCACCATACATTGCCATTGTGAAGATCAATATCCCAAACAATTTTGTACAATCTACAATATTCTGAATACTGTCTTCTATTAGCCCCATATCTAATAGTCTTACTTGCTGATTGATGTCATTTGCAAAAAGTTTTTGCCTGCCTGTTTTGCTTGTTTTTGCTAGGAATATTTACCAACTTCTACTGCAGTAACCTTTATGGAAAGACAATTAGTGAGTCCATGTCTTAATATACCCCAAAATTGATCTTGAAATCTTCTGCTTCCATCTAGCTCCATCTCAATATTCCCAGGAATCTGAGTTCTTCAAGGTAGAACTCTTTCTTATTTATATTTGTTTTCCTAATAAATAGAAAATAAAGCTCCTGCCACATTCTAGGTGATCAGTATTTATCTTTGACTAGATGAGTGAAGGAAGGCTGAAGACCATATCACTTGAATGAAATGAAAATTTCCCTGTGGCTAATAGAGTAAACTATTTAGGCCTTACTAACTCCTAAGGCCCAGAAACATTAGAAAACACAGTGATTTTGTACACCTAAGAGCCTCTGAACTCATGAAAACATTGTCCAAATATTGCACTGCCCAAGTTCAGAGTGTTTCCAAAGCAGTTGGTAATCATAGCCTGCTTTTATTGTATATGCCATACTATATAGCATGCTTTTAATCTGAGAGAAAGAGAGACAGGTAAAAAGTATGATTCCCAGGTCTTTGGAAAAGACCTGCCATGGAAAAATACATGCTCTGGGACTTCTAACAGTAGCTCAATCTTTTGCTTAATACCCAAGCTTTGGTCAAATATTTTGCTTACTTAACCCATGAGTATATGGCTCTGCATACCAACTGAGAATTTTTCACTGCAGTTAAGTCACTTGGTTCTAAAATGTGTTGGTTCCCATCTGCCAGTGACACTGAGATATAACTCCTCACTGTGATCTTAGCTTGAAAGTGATGCTCTGGTGAACTTGCTGGTTTTTGTCTCTTATGTCTTAGTTGTTTCTCTCCCAACTCCGTATCCTAATGCTTGTCTTTGCTAATCTTCAACACTTTCATGTTACAATAGCCTGTGAATGCCCCTCACCCATAGTGAGGCAATGTCTCCTAAGGGCTTCTAGTTGAAGACTGCAGCACAGGCAGCGGATCAGGCTGTCTGGGTATTCATAGACGTCTAGTTACTTCTTGTGGCTGACCTTTATTAGTAAGTATCGATTAGTGTCGTTTTTCCTTGATTCTAATCTCCTATATGTTTTGCTGGAGTTTATAAAGATAATTTGAGGTTAACAGCTAACTTCAGAATGTTTTTGCTTCCTAATCTCATCCTCAGAGATATCCTTTGTAGATTTGATTGCTGACATTTACAACAATCTTTGAACTCTGGTAATGTCAGATAAAAGAATTTAACATGAGTTCCTGACTACTGAGAATACATTTTTTAGGGCTTTCTTTTCCTGTAGATCATAAACACAAGGTTTTAGTATCTGCTTCAGGACAAACAAAACTTTTCTTGTTTCTGTAGGGAAAAAAAACCAACCATTTAAAGGATCCATAGTTTTGGGAAAGAGGTCTTCTATCTTTCTCCTATTAAAACTTGTTTTTTTTTTTTTGGCTAAGAACTTTTTTCAGCCTTTGTAAATTCTTTCTAGATTCTCTAAATATACACAATATTACATATCTATTTATATAAAATATATTATGTATTTATATAATATATATATTTATATATTTATAAATTAATTTATATAAATATATACATAATCTTTGCATTTTCTTAAATTATTCTTTTCTCCATGGAAAGATAATGAATAGATAGAAGAAATACACAAAACTGTGGCTGCATATAATGTGAACATAATATTCACATACAATTTGGGAAATTCCTTAGTATTTTTGAACAGAGAACCCATGTGAGGGAGCATGAAGTGATTAGACAGGTAAGAAAGGATTCTGAGTTGGAGGAAAGGGTATGATCTCTATCAGATCAAAAGTGTAATATGATATGATGGGATTAGATATTGTGCCAAGTTCAATAATTATGGATAATAACAGTATTAATGGACATGAGCCGGCAAACTAATAGATCAACAATTTTGTGGAGAGGAGGCAGGAGTACTGTTTGGCTAATATTTATTGAGAAACTAATGATCTCAAAGCTCTAGTAGAATGCTGGTCTCTGTAAAGTTAGTTTTTCTCTACTGGGCTCTCTTGTTGATGGCAGCATCTGATGTAGAGGCTAAGTAGTAGTGGTGACTCCAGAATTCCTGTATAAGAGAGGATTATGTATGTCCACATGGTATGGGCCACTAGGGCACTAGGCTTGAACTATGTTTACATGATAAGCATACTCTTTTTACTTATATTCTATATTTCCTTGGGTATTAGTGTGTGTTGGGGGTTCTTTTGAGGCTTATGGAAAAAGGTAAATTCTCTATAACGCTTTTGCTGTTAACTCTGCTGAGTCACCTGATTGGTCAGTGAGGGAAGCATTCACTGCCAACTAAATTTAATATCCAGTCTAGTTTTGGCTGCAGTAAATACAGACAGTCCTAACTTTGCATTTTCAATATGAACAAATTTCATTCACTGCAATTTAGTTAACTAACGGCAACTTTCCCTTAAAACAGAGTTCAAATTTCAGTTACTACAGTATATTTACTGTGAATGATCATATAAAGTAAAAACTTTGCCACTACCTCTTCAGTCCACAAATTTCTATGTAAATGATAGGTGCACATCATGATCAGTGACCAATCGTGTCACTTCCTTCAAGGTCTGTCATTGATTGGTCACTGTGTGTTTGTTATTCAGTTCACACGCAGAAAGAAAAACTATAGCCTTTTTGTTTCTGTTATAAACTGAGGTGACATTTTACAGAGATTGATAATCAAGAGTGAATTGTCCAACAAAGATGAAAATGCATCAAAGAAACAAAAAGTGGTAATGTTGAAAATCAAATTAGACTCTTGTGTAAATGGAATTCTAGAATAGCTTGAGACACTCCAGAGGAGCTTAGTGGGGCAAACTTCTCGAAGTAAATGATAAAAGTGGTTGTGATGAAAAGGATGATGTCTCAGAGAAAGTGACTCTGGCAAAAAAAAATTCCCATTAAAGGAACTTTGGAGATATTTCATGACCTTGTAATTGGAAAGGATAAAATGCTGGAAGCTGATTAAAACTTAGAAGAGAGTATGACAATTTTCCAAGGCATAGAAAAGATACCTGCTCCATATTGTAAATTACATATTGAGAATAAGGAAAGCACTGTTCAAAGCACTCGACATGTTTTTTACAAAGAAATAAAACACTTTCTTAATGTTTCCAATGTTTTAAATTACAGTGTACAAAGTAAGTATTAGTTTTACTATATTTTTTATTTCCCTACGTATTTATAGCCAAGAGCAAAAGAGTTTTTAATGTTTTTTTTAGAAATTTATTTATTTTTATTTTATTTTTGGCTGCATTGGGTCTTCGTTGCTGTATACGGGCTTTCTCTAGTTGTGGCAAGCGGGGTTTGCTCAGCAGTTGTGGCACATGGGCTTAGCTGCTCCGCAGCATGTGGGATCTTCCCAGGCCAGGGCTCGAACCCGTGTCCCCCGCATTGGCAGGCAGATTCTTAACCACTGTGCCACCAGGGAAGTCCCGAGAGTTTTTAATGTTTTGACAAACATTTTTAAAGGTCATTTAATTGTGTATTGTAGTCTCCCATTTTTAGTAAGAGCACGTTGCACAGTTCACCTTGCACAGTCATTTTTTTGGTGCTGCACTGTTACATACAGTGAGGATTACCCATACTTTTAAAATGTATAAATATTGGTCAATATCCAGTTTAAATTATATTACAAATTAAGTCTTTTGCCTCCAAATCAAATATTAATAACTCACACTAATGAGTTAAAGATTGACAGATAAATATCTGGAAGAAACCTATTAGAAATACTCCTGTGGGTTACAAGTAGTGAAACAAATTACTATGCTTTACCTAGGAGAATACATTAAACAAAACATAATTATGTTCTTTTTTGCCTCTCTTTCCCAGCACAATTTAAATAATTTACTTTTACTTATGCACAATTTGAAAACACCGATGATCTTTCATAAACTAGGGTAACAAATGCATGCACTTAGTAATATTTTTCCATTTGTACTGTAACACAAGCTCTAGTGGCAAAATATAACTGAGGGATGAATACAAAAGACAGCAACTTTTGTTGCCCTCTGAAAATTATCCCATTCCACTGCCTTCACTAATGCCTCTATTCTCTACGCCATTGCTACAGCTGCTCTCTCTGTTTCTGAAATGGTAGATAATTCTGTTTTTTTTCTCTCTCTGTATGTGATTCCAAAACAGTCATCAAAAAGAATTTCAAACAGAAAAAAATCAAAGAAAAGCTCCTTAAAGAACATGGACCTAGATTCCGTTCATTCTTTTCCCAAATTTCAGTTTGGATAGCCAACGAAGCAAAGGCTTTCTGATTCTGAAATACTCCCTGCTATGAAACCCTGAACACTTTTCCCTAAGAGAACAACTTAACCTTGTGTTTATCAGTGCTAGACAGTACTTTTCTTTCTCCAAGCTTGATTCCCATGATGGCAATACAGGAACGTCTAGAGTTATGTAATGATTCTGTAGGCAACCAAAACAGTCTCTATACAGTCTTTCATAATTGTTCCTAGGCTTTGGACTCAGTCTTACAAAGCATGTGAGCAATAACAGGAGACTCTCAGGGAGGCTTACCCCTGTTTCTTGAGTCATAGTAAGCTTTGCCAGAAGCCAGGTTGAAACTTTAAGATATTTATGAGCTTACAGCAATAAAAGATACTGAATTCCAAGTATATATTCATTAGAGTTTGATTAAACCCCGTATTTGTGTAGGACCTTTGACTCTTATCCTGTGCTCTTAAGTGTGCATGAATTGTTACCTTATTTTCTCAGTAACTTATTAAGTGTAAGCCAGTCCTATCCTGCTAAGATAGGGCTATCACATGAAATACAGAACACCCAGTTAAATTTGAATTTCAGTTAAACAAGAAAAAATTTAAAGTATAAATATGTCTTATGAAGTATGTAGGACACACTTACATTAAAGCTTCAGGTTTCTTTTCACCAAGCCCTAGATTATTTGAGTAAAACAGATTCATACTTTTTGTTATCAACTTGTTTTGATCAACTTGATACTTTGAAAACACAAACACACACACTGTGGTGAATTTGAGATGAAATAAATGTACAGAGTCTCTCTTTCTTTCTCTTTTTATGTATATGTGTGTGTTTAACATATCCCGTATTATATAAATAAGAACTGCTTAAGTATAAATTTTCTTCAAAGCAATGAACATTTCAGGATATTTTAAATTTTGTTAACATTTTAAACAATAATTCACTTTTTAATAACTGCTTCTAAAACCATGAGTCATGTTACTTCAAAAATATTAAAATTGTTAAAATCTGTTTATTCCCAAGTATACTTTAATTAAATTTAAATTAAGTTTAAATGCATTATTTAACCGTACCTACTTTCAAAAATATTTGAAATAAATTTTCTTCATACCATGTTCACAGAATGTTCACAGAATGAGAGTGAAATTATTACAGACCATCAAAACCATAACAAAGAATACAGAATAAAATTGTCTTTGTCTTTATCTTTGCTTCCACATTTCCTCAAAGTTTGTCCCATCTGAAATGAAGATTCCATTTAGTTCTCAAAACCATCTAAGTGACGGTAAAGAAAGCTTGAGATTTGTTTATTTATTTATGTTCCATCATCTTGAAGAGATTTTGGATTATTTAAAAAGAAGACAGATATATTAAATAAAAGGGAAATACAAATCATGCAATTGTACAGTAGTAAATAAAAAGATAACATAGGTGTACACACAAAATGTACATATCAAAAACTGGCCATAATGTGTTATAAGCAAGAAAGCAAGAAGTCTGACTTTACGCTTGGAATATATTACCTAAAACATAGGCATATTAAATTTATCTGTGGTCTTTTAAAAATCTAGGTAGTAGGCTAATGAATGCAATCAGAATTTCTCTATGTACTTTCTATTAGCAGCTGCATGGACAAGAGGAAAAGGAGAGGGGATAGAATGAGTGGAGCAGCAATGAAGAGGAAGTGACATTTCTCTGAGTATATCGTTTTGTATAGCTCTGACTCTTCAAACCACAGTAATGTGTCTCATAACTCTCCCCACCTCAATTAGAACCCACCTCAATTAGAACCAAACAGGATGTTGGGGGAACAAAAGCAGAATAGGAACGCTTAACACTAAACCTAACTAAATTAAAACTTAAAAACATAACCACATTGAAATGGGTGGGGAAGAAAAGAAATAACCTTGTTTTGAAAAACAGTATCTTGACTAGAAGCTTAAATGCAAAAAGAAGTCTATATAAATGCTGCAATCTAGTTAGTAAATATGTTTCTCATAAATAGATGGATAGGTAGGTAGGTAGGTAGATATGTAGGTAGGTAGATGGATAAAGAAATATAGATGTATGCCTGTGCATGGGTTACTATATATTCATACATTTCCTGGCTATGTCTATTGAGAGGGCATAGAAGCAATGACATCCCAGCAACGATGAGCACACCTAGCACCCAGATATTGGTTTTAAACACCATTACCAAATAAAAGGAACCACAGATTCTTTAAGAACTAATTGATTCCAGGGCTGGGGCAAGGACAATATAATATGAACTTGGAATATCTTGGTCAGAAAATATGGAAGTGCTCAATAAAATTGGCACTTGTTGACAGCACAGGAGCCAACCACAAGTAGCTCCTAATGATCAAAGCTGGAACAATTTGAGTAATAAAATAAATAATGGTGGCATTTGATTTTAATGCCATAAATTAAAATGAATATATGCAAGTACATTCATTAAATACAATGAATATACATTTTACTTATAATGATGTCAACAAATAATCAAATAAATATACAGACTGGAAATCTCAGCCAACAAATTAAATTTTCCTATTTTTTTTTCTTTGGAGGATAATCTTTGTTGATTATTGTCCCCAAATGCCACATCTGAGTGGAATAGTAGAGATATCTTAAAAATAATCTGTATCCAGTGTGGAATTTTTGGTGTCTAATATATGACTGAAATATCTAGTCATATTTTCTTTAACATGGACTATTATTTGAATGCATACAAACACACATATAGGTAACTCCAGAACCAAATTATCTATTGCCATTCAATCAATGAGACATGGTACCTGTATTTCCAGAAGTGTCCAATATGATTCTATAATGAACAAATATAACCATAGAAGAGTTATATTTTTGCATATTGCATGATTTAAATATTGCTTTTCTAAGGGACATGCTCTGTTATTCAGGCAGCTGCCACTAGATGGGGAGGAGATATATGGGCATAGAGACTATGTAGCAAGCATTATCTTACGTTCCCCTTAACGAACTTAAGCAACTATCAATATTTTTTTTGGTTTTTTTCTTAACAAAACTTAAATTCAATCTTATAATAATAAGCTTTAGGAAATATTGTGATTTAAAACGAAAATTCAATAAAAATAAATACTTAAAAAACCCTGGATGTATAGTGTAATTTTATGTTCATCTGCTTTTGCCATAGACATCACAGTCAGGTAAAAATCAGATACTTTTTCTACAATTCCTTGGAGTCATGAGAAACTTGAAACATTTTTAGGTTAATTCTAGTAATTTGGATTTCAGTAAGTAGCTGAAATCTCTGTCGTAACTTGGGTGCTCTGATTTTGGAAAATCTCATGCCACTTTGGTATTTGAGAATTAGAAGTTTTTATAATTCTGGTCTTGCTGTGTCCCTGCTAAATTTCTCATTCTAATTTGTTTTGCTGACTTCATTTCTCAGCTTCTTAAAAACTTTGTGACAGATTGCTTGTTGTCTATCCATATCCACTCTTACATTTCTCCATAGTAACAGTTATAGCTGGCCACATAGTTGACCAAATTAAACACTGTGTTTTTAGGCTTCCCATGCATTGGCGTGTGGACATCTGACTAAGTTTGGATCAGCAGAAATGAACAGAAGTCTTTGAGCCATCATGCCTTTTCCTTAAAATGAATAAGCCTGAGCGTCTTAATTCCTTTCTCTCTTCTTTCTGGCTGGCAGGTGATACAAAAAGGAGTAGCTTGTTTGTACCCAGAGATCAAAGTCACATATTGAGGATGATGGTACCACTCTACTATGTCTGGTCAACTTACTGCTGTACTCTAACATAAGAAAGTAAAACTTATATTTAATTGAAGTGTCTAGTATTTCACCTCTGTTTAAAGCAGCCTAACCAATATCCTAATATATGTACAAAATATTTAACTACAACTTTATTTCAGTATTTGGGTAGATCCTCATGTGCGTACATTCTGGACATACTTGGAATCTGAGGTACAAAATGGACATTATTTTTCTGTATGTACTATCTTAATCTTGCTCTTAGTCTGAAGACGGTAAACTTAATCAACTAATAGTGCCAGCCCTATAGTAACTGTCATTTAGGATAGCTTCTTTGTGTTTTACAATCCCCGCTTCTTTTGATAAACACTCATGGTGCCTCTGGCAGTCACATCTGTGATAATGTGACCCACCTCCAAGTTACAACAGTAAGAGCCAGCAGAGAACTCCTGCCACGACCTCCTTCAGTCTCTTTCCTGGTGATATGAATTTTTGAATCGAGTATCTGAAACAAGCCAGTGTTGAAACTTGGTTTGTACAGTATTTTCTTGGATTGGTGAGCTACCTCTGTCATCTACCATGAAATTCCTTGGTTTCAGTGACTTGCAACCTAATAAAAATCAACATTTTCTAGATCTAATTCTATGCTTTGTGGTGCTTAGGATATCCTATCTCTTTGCATGATGTGTATTTTCTGTAACAGTGGCGATTCACCTCTAATGTATTCTCAGATTTCATTTCCTAAGAGAAAAAGTTCGTCCAAACAAGTATCCAATTATGTTTGCATTCTGCTGCATTTCTTCATCATAAAGAGAATTGTTGCTGTTGTTACTGTTTTTATTTTGTCCTCCTTCACTCCCCCTTAAAGGTCTTTTGTCTTATCCATCTTGCAAAGTTTTAAAGTTTCACTGAAAAATATTATGAAAGAATAGATATTTTCAACTTTCAGAATAATAGTTTCATGACATCAAATATAATATATTTTCAATATAAGGCTATAAATTACTTACACAAGTGAACACATGTAAAGGAATAGAAATAAATATAAATATATTTACCTTATGTGGGTAAAATTTTTTTTAAAAAAGGAAACAAAATACTTGGCACATAAATGGGACTAAATATTGTTCTTATAAGAAAAGATGGTGAAAATATTTTGTGACTTCATATATAAACTTTCTTTCAATTATGGGATCACCTAAGTTTTGACCATTGTTATAAGAGCAATGTATATGAGAAGTGTGATGTGAAAGTATTCCAAAGCCATAATCAGTAATGACCAACACTAGCCACGGATACTTCCTGCTATCTTGGATAAGAACAGGGCTTTCTTTTTTATAATGTCTAATGTTTCACATAAAAATGGGTTAATTTTTCAATTAGCTCCTGCTTTAATTTTAGTTTGGAATGTTTATCAATCCTTTATTTCTGTGTGTGTAGTATGGGAATTGAAGACAGCAAAATAGCAGTAAATGTGTATACTTTTATTCCATGGTATTGGTGGTATAGATGATGAGAATAATCACTATATTTGAATTTCACACTATACTTCTGTGTTCTTATTTTGTATGTTATTAAAAATATAACTACTAGGCTAGTGTTGTAGTTTACATGTCTTATTTCATCTAATCCTGACAATTCTTAAAGTTTTTTATTTTATTTTATTTTATTTATTTTTGGCTGCGTTGGGTCTTTGTTGCTGTGCGAAGGCTTTCTCTAGCTGCGGCGTGCAGGCTTCTCATTGTGGTGGCTTCTCATGTTGCAGAGCACAGGCTCTAGGCGTGCGGGCTTCAGTAGTTGTGGCTGGTGGGCTCAGTAGTTGTGGCTTGCGGTCTTAGTTGCTCTGTGGCATGTGGGATCTTCCTGGACCAGGGCTCGAACCCGTGTCCCCTGCATTGGCAGGTGGATTCTTAACCACTGCGCCACCAGGGAAGCCCTAATCCCAACAATTCTTAAGTGATATTATTATAACTATTTTAAAGCAAAGGAAACTTCTCTAATAGAAAAGGGAGCTAGAATTTAGAAGGTTTAGGTATATACCTTAATCAGAACTACACAATTAGGCTGAATCAGAATTTAAACACACGTTTTTCTTGCTCTAGAGGCTGTAACCTAGTGTCAAATAACAGCCCACAGAATTTTATCTGGAGTGCTGTATTTCGCTGTCTTCCATATTCAGTTCAGAAAAACAATTACTGTCTATTATTTGCCTTTTTAAAATTCAAGGCACAGTAAAATACCTGCTACTTTATCGGCTCAACAAATATGTGTTAAATGAATCTATGCATGTAAATTTAAATGCACAGATGAATGAATGAATGTACTTAAATCAGAATAAATTATTCTTTTCAGATTATGGAAACATTTCTTATAGTGTTAAACATTTTGTAATATTTTAAAAGTGATATCTGTTAAACGCACTTATCTTCATTTAAGATATTTCTACTACAGAAAGTGTAATAATATTTGCCAAACTTACTGTTATTTATTTATTATTATTTTTAATTGAAGTATAGTTGATTTGCAACTCACTATAAAACTAACATTTGTGATCTAGATTCTGAGAGCTAAAAGGACTGCAAAATACTCAACTCTTTCTATGCAAATTCTATGGGGTATAAGTAAATATGGGTTGTGATTGTTAAATTTCTGTAAACTACACAGAATAAAAACATGTTAGAAGCTCAATACAGGGGTCAATTCAAAATTATTACATGGTGTTGGTACAGATAATATGCTTGCTTTTATATAATAAAATAAAACACATTTCCCATTACTATAATAAAAGAAAGTGAAGGAATGTTGTGAAGAATATTTTATATTTAGGAAAACCATATGCTCTTGCAAAATGTTCAGGTGATTTAGATAAGCAGTCTAAATTTATGAAGTTGTATATGTTTTTTAATGATTAAAAGCATTTCTTAGGAAAAACTGTCTTTCTCAAATTGCGTTTACTGGCTGCCAAGGTTCTCAGCTGCTTGGGATTATAAAAAATATATTTATACATTGCACTAGGTAAATATATACGGTTTGTATATTAGTTACATAACTGCTATTAAAATGTCACCAAAGTGTCCCTTACTAGAATATTTTAATAAATACTTAGCAAATGATTCCACAGCCCCAGCCCTAGAGAATTATATCACTAGAGGTAGTTATATGTATGTTCTGGCCACTTCTTCTCAAGTTGCTACTATCACAATTGGTGCTTTGATTATGGCCTCACTCCATGGTTTCAGTCCTGCTCACTGTCAGTTAGGCTGGAGATAATTTGTTTTTCCCCCTGCACCAAGACTGAAATGGGCATCCTAACTATGCACCTCCCTTTCTCCAGTTCCCAGCTCTCTTAGCTCAAGTCCAGGGTTGTGACCACTCCTACTTTTTCCTGTGAGTAAAGTGAAACACACAGGGATTTTCATGTCAATCACAGTTACTTCTTACTTCTCTTCTACTTATGTCTGTGTCACTTAGGGGTACAGTTCAGTTTTTAGCCACATCAAGATTATACTCTTGTTCTACTGTAAAATCTTCGCAGGTGTAAAAAATTTTCTTCCTACCATATAGTGAATCTTTGGGAAATGATGTAGAGTTACATAGTGTTTTAACCGAAGATGCATACTATCTCTCTAATGTGGAGGAGTTTTGTGTGTTCATGTTTAAAACCTTCCCCAGAAATATTTGGGACATTTTAATTGAGTTGAGATGTAGGATGACTTTCATATCTTTCCTCTTTGCCCTTGTCCACTGTCATGGGAATTGGTCCTTTATGAGCAGGCTTCAGGGAGAGAGGAGAATTTTTTATTATCTCATAATGTCTTACTTCTGAAAGGAGTATGAGTAAAATCTCAGTCTCTTTTGAGCTTTCAGGAGTTCTAGGGACCTTTCTGGAAATGAAGGGATGATTGAAGGCATTTATTCATGGAAGGGTTGATTTCTGACACTTTCCTTCATGTTCTTGCTTACCACACATCTCAGATTCATTTTCCAAGTGATTTGAAATATATCCTTCCTGTCTAGAGGAATGCCTCTAAGTCCTTGTTTGATGTCTACCAAGTAGACTCAAGGGTAGAGGGATGGACTTTTTCCAACAGTTCTATGAACAGTAGAATATTTTAGAGAATCAAGTTCTGTGCCTAGGTCATCACTGTATTTCAAGTGTATACAAGAGTGCCTGGTTATTATTGGCCCAGAATGTTAAATTATATAATAAATGCATTAATGGAATTAGAGCTAAGAGAAGGAATTACATGATTCAAACATTTGTTGGAACCTAGTATTATACTCTGTTAAAGAGACATATGGCAAGTAGAGTCCAAAAGCCATGAGATTTGCCCCACTGTGATTTTCTGAGCACTAGTTATAAAATCTTTTATTTGACTACCACCTAACCCCCACCTCTTTGTTACCAGCCTCTCCTTCTGTTGATAAAGGCTTTGTTAGGTCTGATATCATTCTAGTTTTACACTGGTTCCTTGAGCAAATCTCTCTCTCTTTCATCTATTTCATCTCACTCTCTAGTTCATTTGTTTTTTAATAACCTATTTAATCTGTCATCTATCTATAGCTAGAGAGGCAGCATCCAATAAGAGTAAAAAGCAGATATCCAGGAGCCTAATTGCTGCTGGTTCAGTTCCTAGCTCTGCCATTTACTAGCTGTTTGGAGTTTGGTAATATCTTTGTGCCTCAGTTTTCCCATAGATAAAATGAAGATAACAGTATGTAAAGCATGTTATAATTAAGTGAGTTAATGTGCATAAATCCCTGGGAATAGGGCAAAAACTATAAGTCAATAATGTTAGCTACATCTATTTTGAGTTATCAGATGTCATTCATTGTAAATTGGTTTTCTAATTTAATTTCAGGGGTTTAAGAATATTGCTCTATATACTGCTTTTAAAAGTCTTAGAAATGTTAATAGTAGTGACAATAACATTAAATATGTGTCAGGCCTTGTGTAAAGTTCTGAGCCTTGTGTATTTTGCCATTTAATCTTCAAAACCACTGTATGAGTTAGATATTGTTATTTATATTTTAGTAAAGAAACTGATGCCTATATAACTTAGTTCATGATGTATCTGAAATTTAAGCTCAGATCTGTCTTACTGAAGAAAGTACACAAGCATATTAATATATGCTTAATGTAATATTTTTATGATAAAAAGTGAATAATAATTTTTTAGGAATATTATACAAATCATTTTCACATTGCAAGGTAGATTGGGATATAACCTCTGTTTCAAACATTAAAATTCTATTGCCATACATAACCCATTTTATACAGAGATTTGTGTATACTATAGAAAAATGTATGCTCTATTTTCAAAATATAAATACACAAAATAAATTGTATATAACAAGTTGGATTAAGATATGGTTCTTCTTATCATCTGATGCTATAACTATGATCAAACCCCATTGTATTAATGATCAGTCTACTGTATCTTTATATCTATCTATTTATCTGCCTGTCTACTTATCTGTTTATATCTTGGCTCTTTACTTATTATAGTTGTGTATTAGTACGATTCATAGATAAATATTAAAAAAACTTCCTCTCATTCATAGGTTTTAGCAGTTTTGCTTTAGTAATCTGCTTATAAAATATACATAATCAACTGTGTGGGTCTAGAGAAGTTTTCTTTCCTAAAGTGTGTGCTATAAATAACATCCAGATAACTCTCAAAAACTTTTTAGATTTACAAAGAACATTGCCATATTGAAGAGTTTGAGAAGTGCTGCAAAAAAAAAGAAAATTCTATCTGTTTATTTTCAACACTTCTTGACCTTAAGACTGTTTCAGAGTCTCATGATCGATAACCTATGGAACCCTTAGGGAATTTTGGTTCAGATATTTGTTACCAGGGGTTGATTGCCATCATGAATTGACTTGAATATTATTGATCGGTTAAGTACCTGAAGTCAGTTAAAATAATAATTTTGAGTCTTAATGATGTAATTAAATTTTCAGTTTTATTTTTGCCCTTTGGTATATGAAAATATAATAAAGTGAGAGGTATTTGGACCAAGTAAAAAATATTACAGAAGGATCATAGTTCTCCGAGTATAAAACTACAAATCATTAAAGTACAGGTGAAAGCTATGTTAATGTAACAGAATAAATTATTGATATTTTGTCTACTCCAAAAACAGTCACTGTGTTTCAAATTTATAAACAGAGCATAGAAGCATTTTAAGGTAAAATCAATGTTTTCATGAAGCTCAGTTTATGAAAGAAATTATGTATGAAAGAGATCTTAGAACTGTTAATTTTGGTAGATCTGTCACAAGTACTGATTTATTTCAGAGATAATTCATAAATTCACCAGAAAATTTTTTTTAACATCTTTATTGGAGTATAATTGCTTTACAATATTGTGTTAGTTACTGCTGTATAACAGAGTGAATCAGCTATATATATATGTATATCTCCATATCTCCTCCCTCTTGTGTCTCCCTCCCACCCTCCCTATCCCACCCTTCTAGGTGGACACAAAGCACCCAGCTGATCTCCCTGGGCTATGCGGCTGCTTCCCACTAGCTATCTATTTTACATTTGGTAGTATATATGTGTCCATGCCACTCTCTCACTTCGTCCCTGCTTACCCTTCCCCCTCCCCGTGTCCTCAAATCCGTTCTCTACATCTGTGTCTTTATTCCTGTCCTGCCCCTAGGTTCTTCAGAACCATTTTTTTTTTTTTTTAATTTTATTTATTTATTTTTGGCTGTGTTGGGTCTTCGTTTCTGTGCGAGGGCTTTCTCTAGTTGTGGCAAGCGGGGGCCACTCTTCATCGCGATACACGGGCCTCTCACTATCGCGGCCTCTCTTGTTGCGGAGCACAGGCTCCAGACGCGCAGGCTCAGTAGTTGTGGCTCACGGGCCTAGTCGCTCCGCAGCATGTGGGATCTTCCCAGACCAGGGCGCGAACCCGTGTCCCCTGCATTAGCAGGCAGATTCTCAACCACTGCGCCACCAGGGAAGCCCTGTTTTTTTTGTTTTTTAGATTCCATATATATGTGGTAGCATATGGTATTTGATTTTCTCTTTCTGACTTACTTCACTCTGTATGACAGTCTCTAGGTCCATCCAGCTCACTACAAATAACTCAATTTCATTTCTTTTTATGGCTGAGTAATATTCCATTGTATATATGTGCCATATCTTCTTTATCCATTCATCTGTCAGTGGGCACTTAGGTTGCTTCCATCTACTGGCTATTGTAAAAAGAGCTGCAATGAACATTGTGGTACATGGCTCTTTTTGAATTATGGTTTTCTCAGGGTATATGCCCAGTAGTGGGATTGCTGGGTTGTATGGTAGTTCTATTTTTAGTTTTTTAAGGAACCTCCATACTGTTCTCCATAGTGGCTGTATCAATTTACATTCCCACCAAGAGTGGAAGAGGGTTCCCTTTTCTCCACACCCTCTCCAGCATTTATTGTTTGTAGATTTTTTGATAATGGCCATTCTGACCAGTGTGAGGTGATACCTCATTGTAGTTTTGATTTGCATTTCTCTAATGATTAGTGATGTTGAGCATCTATTTAGGTCTTCTGCCCATTTTTGGATTGGGTTGTTTGTTTTTTTGATATTGAGCTGCATGAGCTGCTTGTATATTTTGGAGATTAATCCTTGGTCAGTTGCTTCATTTGCAAATATTTTCTCCCATTCTGACGGTTGTCTTTTCATCTTGTTTATGGTTTCCTTTGCTGTGCAAAAGCTTTTAAGTTTTATTAGGTCCCATTTACTTATTTTCGTTTTTATTTCCATTTCTCTAGGAGGTGGGTCAGAAAGGATCGTGCTGTGATTTATGTCATGGAGTGTTCTGTGAATGTTTTCCTCTAAGAGTTTTATAGTGTCTGACCTTACATTTAGGTCTTTAATCCATTTTGAAGTTATTTTTGTGTATGGTATTAGGGAGTGTTCTAATTTCATTCTTTTACATGTAGCTGTCCAGTTTTCCCAGCACCACTTATTGAGGAGGCTGTCTTTTCTCCATTGTATGTTCTTGCCTCCTTTGTTGTAAATTAGGTGACCATATGTGCGTGGGTTTACCTCTGGGCACGCTATCCTGTACTATTGATCTATATTTCTGTTTTTGTGCCAGTACCATACTGTCTTGATTACTGTAGCTTTGTAGTATAGTTTGAAGTTGGGGAGCCTGATTCCTCCAACTCTGTTTTTCTTTCTCAAGATTGTTTTGGCTGTTTGGGGTCTTTTGTGTTTCCATACAAATTGTAAAATAATTTTGTTCTAATTCTGTGAGGAATGCCATTGATAGTTTGATAGAGATTGCATTGAATCTATAGATTGCTTTGGGTAGTATAGTCATTTTCAAATGTTTATTCTTCCAATCCAAGAACTTGGCATATCTCTCCATCTGTTTGTACCGTCTTTGATTTGTTTCATCAGTGTCTTATAGTTTTCTGTATACAGATTTTTGTCTCCTTAGATAGGTTTATTCTTAGATATTTTATTCCTTTCATTGCAATGGTAAATGGGAGTGTTTCCTTAATTTCTCTTTCAGATTTTTCACCATTAGTGTATAGGAATGCAAGAGATTTCTGTGCATTTATTTTGTATCCTGCTAGTTTACCAAATTAATTGATGAGCTCTAGTAGTTTTCTGGTAGCATCTTTAGGATTCTCTATGTATAGTATCATGTCATCTGCAAACAGTGACAGTTTTACTTCTTTTCCAATTTGGATTCCTTTTATTTCTTTTTCATCTCTGATTGCTGTGGCTAAAACTTCTAAAGCTATGTTGAATAATAGTGGTGAGAGTGGCAACCTTGTCTTTTTCCTGATCTTAGTGGAAATGGTTTTAATTTTTCACCATTGAGAACGATATTGGCTGTGGGTGTGTCATATATGGCCTTTATTATAATGAGGTAAGTTCCCTCTATACCTACTTTCTGGAGAGTTTTTATCATAAATGGGTGTTGAATTTTGTCAGAAGCTTTTCTGCATCTATTGAGATGATCATATGATTTTTCTCAATTGTTAATATGGTTTATTACATTGATTTATTTGTGTATATTGAAGAATCCTTGCATCCCTGGGATAAACCCCACTTGATCATGGTGTATGATCCTTTTAATGTGCTGTTGGATTCTGTTTGCTAGTATTTTGTTGAGGGTTTTTGCATCTATGTTTATCAGTGATATTGGCCTGTAGTTTTCTTTTTTGTGACATCTTTGTCTGGTTTTGGTATAAGGGTGATGGTGACCTGGTAGAATCAGTTTGGGAGTGTTCCTTCCTCTGCTATATTTTGGAAGATTTTGAGAAGGATAGGTGTTAGCTCTTCTCTAAATGTTTGATAGAATTCGCCTGTCAAGCCATCTGGTCCTGGGCTTTTGTTTGTTGGAAGATTTTTAATCACAGTTTCAAGTTCAGTGCTTCTGATTGGTCTGTTTATATTTTCTATTTCTTCCTGGTTCAGTCTCAGGAGGTTGTGCTTTTCTAAGAATTTGTCCATTTCTTCCAGGTTGTCCATTTTATTGGCATATAGTTGCTTGTAGTAAGCTCTCATGATCCTTTGTATTTCTGCAGTGTTAGTTGTTACTTCTCCTTTTTCATTTCTAATTCTATTGATTTGCTTTTTCTCCCTTTTTTCTTGATGAGTCTAATGGTTTATCAATTTTGTTTATCTTCTCAAAGAACCAGCTATTAGTTTTATTGATCTTTGTTATTGTTTCCTTCATTTCTTTGTCATTTATTTTTGTTCTGATCTTTATGATTTCTTTGCTTCTGCTAATTTTGGGGGTTTTTGTTCTTCTTTCTCTAATTGCTTTAGGTGTAAGGTTAGGTTGTTTATTTGAGATGTTTCTTGTTTCTTGAGGTAGGATTGTATTTCTATAAACCTCCCTCTTAGATCTGCTTTTGCTGCATCCCATAGGTTTTGGGTCATTGTGTTTTCATTGTCATTTGTTTCTAGGTATTTTTTGATTTCCTCTTTGATTTCTTCAGTGATTTTTGGTTATTTAGTAGTGTGTTTTTTAGCCTCCATGTGTTTCAATTTTTTACAGATTTTTTTCCTGTAATTGATATCTAGTCTCATACTGTTGTGATTGGAAAAGATGCTTGATATGATTTCAGTTTTCTGAAATTTTCCAGGGCTTGATTTGTGACCGAAGATGTGATCTATCCTGGAGAATGTTCCATGTGCATTTGAGAAGAAAGTGTATTCTGCCACTTTTGGGTGGAATGTTCTATAAATATCAATTAAGTTTGTCTGGTCCATTTTGTCATTTAAAGCTTGTGTTTCCTTATTTATTTTTTGTTTGGATGATCTGTCCATTGGTGTAAGCAGGGTGTTAAAGTTCCCTACTATGATTGTGTTACTGTCGATTTTCCCTTTTATGGCTTTTAGCATTTGCCTTATGTATTGAGGTGCTCCTATGTTGGGTGCATAAATATTTACAATTGTTATATCTTCATCTTGGATCGATCCCTTGATCATTATGTTGTGTCCTTCTTTGTCTCTTGTAATGGTCTTTATTTTAAAGTCTATTTTGTCTAATATGAGAATTGCTACTCCAGCTTTCTTTTGATTTCCATTTGCACGGAATATGTTTTTCCATCCCCTCACTTTCAGTCTGTATGTGTCCCTAGGTCTGAAGTGGGTCTCTTGTAGACAGCATATATATGGGTCTTGTTTTTGTATCCACTCAGCCAGTCTATGTGTTTTAGTTGGAGCATTTAATCCATTTACATTTAAGGTAGTTATCGATATGTGTAATCCTATTACCATTTTCTTGAGTGTTTTGGGTTTGTTATTGTAGGTCTTTTCCTTCTCTTGTGTTTCCTGCTTAGAAAAGTTCCTTTAGCATTTGTTGTAAAGCTGGTTTTGTGGTGCTGAATTCTCTTAGCTTTTGCTTGTCTGTAAAGGTTTTAATTTCTTCATCGAATCTGAATGAGATCCTTGCTGGGTAGAGTAATCTTGGTTGTAGGTTTTTCCCTTTCATCACTTTAAATATATCCTGCCACTCCCTTCTGGCTTGCAGAGTTTCTGCTGAAAGATCAGCTGTTAACCTTATGGGTATTCCCTTGTATGTTATTTGTTCCTTTTCCTTTGTTGCTTTTAGTATTTTTTCTTTGTATTTAATTTTTGATAGTTTGATTAATATGTGTCTTGGTGTGTTTCTCCTTGGATTTATCCTGTGTGGGACTCTCTGTGCTTCCTGGACTTGATTGACTGTTTCCTTCCCACGTTAGGGAAGTTTTCAACTATAATCTCTTCAAATATTTTCTCAGTTCCTTTTTTTTTTCTCTTCCTCTTCTGGGACCCCTATAATTCAAATGTTGGTGCACTTAATGTTGTCCCAGAGGCCTCCGAGGCTGTCCTCAATTCTTTTCATTCTTTTTCATTTTAATCGTGGCAAAAGATGTTCCACAAATGCTCTAAAAAACAATACCAGTGACTTTGGGAAAGATATTATCAACTAGGAAATTATATGTTTGCCATATGGGCATATATTTTCCTACCTGGAGTCTCTGGTGGTGGTCGATGTCTGGACTAATTGAGTATCCTTAGTATCCTAGGTGCAAAATATTTTCTCAGTTCCAGATAATTGACAAACAAAAATATAACAACACATTTTGTGGTATGCAGTATTTTCTTTTTAAAATTTTAGATTGTATTGGAGAATTAAATAAGTTTCTTGTGATTTAACTTATTAGAGTACATATTTTTTTCTTATTGAAAAAGGTAATATGTCTCTTGTAGAAATTATAAAAAATAAGTAGATCTAACTCATAATCATACCACCCAATATTAAACCTTGATTGAATTTTAGCAAACATCTTTGTTTATCTCTTCATCAGGTTGAGTTGGAATGATATCAGATTGTTTTATGATACTCTTTTGCAAGAATAAAGCAGGAGGGCCCAAGTTTCCTCTTGGTCACCTAGGAGTGTCTTGAGTTTCTTCTTGGTCTGACCACCCATGCTACATACAAATTTCCTGAGGGAAACAATTATTTGTTATTTAATGAAGTATTTATCAAGAATCTAGTACGTACAGAAACTCTGTCAGAAAAGTTGGGCATAGATCAATGATCAAAAAGTCTCTGCTTTTGTGGAATGTACATTATAGTGGAAAAAGACATACAATGAACCAATAAATACATTCATTAGGAAATCAAATGGAAGTCAAATTAATATTTTATTATCATCTAGGGTTTTGACATCAAGCAACAACATGAAACTCTATTAAACTGAGCTGAACTATTGGAAGACTATGCTATCTCTAATATAGTTGGTCCTAAAAATTCCTCTTTGTAGATAATAGGGCAGCAACAATAGTATTTACTGAGCACTTACAATATGCTAGTATTTTAAGCACTTTACATGGGTTTAATTCTCAGCATAATTCAGTTAGGAAGGTAAAAATAGAGAAGTTAGATTGTTTGATTTCAAATTTCCTGCTTTCACCCACTATGTATTAGATCTCTCTGGATAATGTCTGTGTTGGGTAATAATGTTCAGAAGGTGAGAAGTTGTACTGGAAGAAAAAACTCCATCAATCTTAATTAATAGGAAGGTAAGGAATACTATTAAAGCTTAAATATAATAAAGCCTAATGGAAAGAGAACGATTTGGTCAACAAGATTGTCCTAGTAAATGAGATTCCAAAGTGAGAGTCTATATTATTTCAATATGTTTATGATCATTACAGTGGAGTCAGTGATCTAAGTAAATTTGGAAATCAAAGAGTTAGGGTAAACATTTTAGCAAAGACTGAGCTGCAATGTGTCTTCTCAGTTACCCCAGCAATGACCTGCCTTAAGTCAATGATGGGGGAGACTGTAGTAAGATGGGATTATAAAGAGTCGTACACTTTTGGGCTTAATCTTTTAAATTATTGTTAGTTCCAAACATAGAATAGCTTTAAAATCTTTCTCTTTAAGGGTTGAATAGTATATTTCTTAAATTTCAAGTTTAATAGATTCAGATTGTGAATATTTAACTTTTGTCGGAATGAAGGAAATTGAGTGAGATAGCAATGTATATAGGATTTTATTCTCAGAGTTTTTATTTCCGTTTGAAAATAGTATTGCTATACTAACTGGGCTTCAGCTGATCAGCATATTTTAACTGAACAGGTGTAATTCAGAGTTAACAGTGGTCTGGTCAACACAGTCCAATAAATAAGTGTCTAGATATGTCATGTGCCCAAATATATTCCTGCTAAGGTAGCTAATATAGATTAGGGCCCCACTCATCTGATTGGATTTTGGAAGATAATGAACCAATGAGTGGAGATCCCATGATTCTGATGCAACAACATTTGGGGAAGAGTACCAGAGTGTAATTACTATAATGCGGGGAGGGTGCGATGTGCTATCAAATAGAAGGCACTATAAAAATTCAGTTCTGTGATCTTATACTGGACAATTATTGTTGGCAGTTGTTTATCCAGTGAGAATTCAACACTGAGACTGATCCCTATTTCTTTGGCTTTCTATCTAGTTGAAAGACTAGGTCATTAAAGTTGAGCCTAAGGAGATATTATCTCCATGGAATTTTCTCCTTCCTTGGGAGAAGAATGCTCAAGTAGATAAATCTGGAGCCAACTAGAGATGAGAGACTGTGTTCTTAGAGTCATATCTAAAACTTTTACAGAGAGGGTCCACAGAAAAAATAGGTCTCTCTTCTATTGTAAGTGTTTAAGGGCTTAGTGGTGTTGAGAAATATGTGCAAATTTTAACAGGTGTATATAAATCACCAATTGACTAAGAAGTTATCTAACACAGATGAAATGAACGATGTAGCGTGGATTTTTAAGACCTTGAAATGACTTTATTTACACTTTATCTGATTCCAAAATGAATTTAGTATACCTGTAATATTGTGATTTATAATAAGAAATATATATTTGGCCTTTGTCCCCTTTTCAGGCACAAAGCTCCTATACCCTTGGAATTTCATAAGTAATGAGACTGACAAAGATGTCTTTTATGTAAATGAGGTGGCTTTTGGACCCAACCTAAGGATGGGGGCTGGTTGCCAGGAGAACCAACCATGTGATTAGAGAGCACTTTCAGCTCCCCCCCTCCATTTGTGGGGAGGGGAGAGGGACTGGAGATTGAATCAATCACCAGTGGCTCATGATTTAATCAGATGTCCCTATGTAATGAAGCCCCCATAAAAACCCAAAACGAGAGGCTTTGGAGAGCTTTCAGGTTGGTGAACACGTGGAGATGCTGGGAGAGTGGCTCGCTAGGAGAGGGCATGGACGCTCCAAGCCCTTTACTTATATCTTGCCCTATGCATTTCTTCCATCTGCCTATTTCTGAATTATAACCTTTTATAATAAACTAGTAATCTAGTAAGTAAAATGTTTCTCTGAGTTCTGGGAGCCATTTTAACAAATTAATTAAGCCAAGGAGAGGGTCCTTAGAACCTCCAATCTACAGCCAGTAGGTCAGAAACACAGGTGACAAACAGGATTTGGCATTGGCATCTCTATTGTGTTTGTGAGTGAGCAGTCTTGCAAGACTGAGCCCTTAACCTGTGAGATCTGACACCATCTCCAGGTAGATAGTGTCACAACTGATTTGAATTGTAGGATATCCAGCTTGCTTGGTGTCAGAGAACTTCCTGATGTGGGAGAAAACCCCCTCCAAACATTAGAAATGGTTAATTAGTACCCTAGTACTATTAGAACCATTAGTACCCTAATTATATTTAGTTCTTGGAATATTTCACCAAGAAAGAAAACACACACATCTATACACACAGACTCACACACACAAAGGCCACTATAATGAGAACACAGAGTCTAGAATTTGAAAAAAGTAAAATATTTTGAATATTGTTTGTGCAATCCCTTTCACCCTAATTTTAAAATTGTGAAAAATGAGGCTTAAAGAGATTAACAGGTAGGGATTACCCAGGGCTGTTTTCCTGACCCCAGTCCATTGCTTTTTCTCCACAACAGGTGCTTATTTCATGTGATATTTTTCTTCTCAATCCCTATGTGAACCATATGTGCTGCTTTTATGTTGTTTTCTCTATTTCCCCTTTATCCATATTCCTTTGTTTCTTTTATTCACAATACTACATTCTTCAGAAAGAAAAGCCAGGATATTCTAGCAGTTCTTGGGCCACTGCACTCAGACTAAATAGATGTAAGGAAAAAGAAAACCATTTCCATAATCATCTCTGGAGAGTAGAGATGATGATGGTTAAATCTGTATAAATGACAGCTACAATTCTACTTCATCTTTTCTATTTCTTGCTGCTGTTATAAACCTGTGTATGGATATGTTAGTAAGTCTTCCTCTTCCAGGTAAAAAGTTATGTAAGGATATTAATGTAAGAGTCTGGCTTTAGGTAATTAACATTATTAATAAGAGAAATTGGTTTTATAAATGGAAGAATACCAAAGCATTCTGTTGTTATTTTCAACTTCATTCATTTATTCATAATGCTGAAATTCATTACGTTACACTGATTACCATAAATCATTAGTTATTCCCTTTCCTACTATTTCCTTAACTGTGCTTTTTCGTTTTTGCCTCATTTATTTACACAACTATACCGGTATTCAAGGTTAGTTTTCCAGACTGATAACATTGTGTTTCATTGCAAGAGCTTTTTCACTCCAAGGTAATTTTAAACAATACTGCTTTCTATAGCTTGATTCATCTAAACAAGATACGCTGCTGTGATGGAGCTAGTCAATTATCTTTTCAGAAATTGAATCGCATTTCTCAAAGATTATATAAAAAGCCTCCTGAACCTATTATGAAGACCTAAGCATTTCTTATACTTTGGCAACTTCAGAATGAATGATTTAGTCATGTTCGATATTCCACTATGTGACAGTAAAACAGCTATGTCTAGGATTTGAATACATTTAAAGCAACCTAAAGCCTATGGCTATGTAAGTTTTATGTCATTACTATATAGTGCAAATACTGAAGTAAATTTTGCAGAAACATTTAAGCTGAGAAAAGACTTAATAATCACGTGGTTGAATGACTTCCAATCATTTTCTAACTTAGACACCTACTAAGGAATTGGGTATCCAATTTCTTTATGGCCTTTTGTCACCTATGGACACCAAGACATTGAATGTACTTTAGGGGTTACCTAATGCAAAAATACTCTTTATATATATTAGAGGGAACCAATCACCTGCTGTTTGAAAAAAGATTCAGTAACAAGAACTGTCTTTCTCAGTGTGGTCTATTCCATTCTTCTAGTTGGTGGAAAGTTCTTCAATCTTTATCTCATTTCTTCATGAGTTCAAGTTAAATGTAGGCCAGAGAATTCATTTGGTTGAAAGAGATAAAAAGCTCTATTTATTTAAAAATATTAGATTTAGTGAAAACTTTTGTCGTTAGATTGAGTGAAAGCTGAAATGCAAAATTTTACATAAATATCCTAATGGCTATAAAGGTCGATTATCTTATAATTTCTTAAACGTTTAAAATATTTGGCATGCTTATGCATGTCCACACCCAGTTAGAAGTAAGCTTTGTTAAGATGAAATCCAGATGTTAATGGGGGTTAGTGGAAATAAAATACCTCCATTATCAAATAAGTTTGGGAAACACACATACACTTGCTGATGTACCCTATAACCAATGATTCATAAAACACGTTAGCATATAAAAGACTGAGAATTTATGTGGACCTGAAGCCTATCTAAATTTGTTTAACCTAAGTTTCCAAACACTTTTAAGGATATGAATAATTATTAGCAGCTGGATGGGCACTCACTGTAATTTGGGAAATGCTGATTACTTGGTTACTTGGTCTGCCCACTCTGTGCACCAGTATCTTGACTTCAGTTGTCAGATGGACTAGTTCAGATCTCTTCTAAACATAACATGGGAGGAGATTGCTTAAAATGGAAATTCGTAAAGATTTAAAAAAATCAGTTGAGAAAGATTGGTTCTGCACGGTAGATGGAGAAAAATGTATAATTCTCTATTTTGTAAATGAACTTGAGATGCATTAATGATGTTGCATGGATTGATAGCTAATTCCTTTTCATTGTTAAATTGTAGTGTACTGTATGGATATACTAGGTTTGTTTCAATAGACTGACCTGTTGAAGGACATCTTGCTTGGTGATTATGAATAAAGCTGCATTCACATGCAGGTTTTTGTGTGGATATAAGTTTTCAAATTTGTTAATACCTAGGAGTACAATTGCTGGATCATATAATAAGATTATGTTTAGGTGTATAAGCATTGCCAAACTGTCTTCCAAAGTGGCTGTACCATTTACATTCTCACCAGCAATGAATGGCAGTTCCTATTGCTTCAAGTTCTCATCAACAATTGATTTTGTCGGTTTTGGGGTTTTAGCCATTGTAATAGATGTGTAGTGGTCTGTCATTTTTGTTTTAATTTAAATTTCTCTAATGACAAATGATGTTGAACGTCTTTTCATATGTTTATTTGTCACTTGTACAGTTTCTGTGATGAAGTGTCTATTCAGATCTTTTGCCCAATTTTTAATTGGGTTGTTTTCTTTTTGTTGATTTTAAAGGGTTCCTTGTATATTTTGGATACAGTTACTTTTTCAGATATGTGGTTTGCAAATATTTCTCCCAGTCTGTGGCTTGTCTTTCGATTCTTTTAATAGTGTCTTACACTGAGCAAGCATTTTTAATTTTAATAAAGTCCTACTGAGCCAATTTTTTCTTTCATAGATTATGATTTTTGTGTTGTATCTATAAACTCATAACCAAACAGACTGTTACACAGGTTTTCTCCTATATATTCTCCTTGAAGTTTTATAGATTTGCATGTAACATTTAGGTAAATGATTCACTTTAACTTTTGTGTAAGATATGAGGTTCATATTTTTCCATAATGACTGCCATTTTTCCCAATATCTTTTTTTGAAAAGACTGTTGCTTTTTCTGTATGTATTTTATACTTCAATAAATTTCTTAAAAAGCAGTTGAAACCATAAGCAAAAGTTAATTAATTTAACATTTCCAAATTTTTATTTAATAAAGTGCATCACAAACATCATGGAAAAAATTTATAGGTAGATTATGGAAAGAAGATATCTATATCATTTAAAACTGACAAGGAATTAATATCTGTAACATAAGTGGAATTCTTAAAATTAGAAAATAGAGGGCTGCAACCCCCAAACTGTGAAAACTTATATGAAGAAATTTATGGAAGTGAAATCTCAAAATATTAAATATAATAAAGGAAGTGATAGTTAAAATAGCCACTTACGAAGCCTGAAAAAGTCAGAAATCTGGATAATGCCAAATGTATGGGGATACAGCATTACAAGTATTCCCAAGTCCTGCAAGTTGCGTCACAATCTGGAACAAACTCTGGCAACTATCAAGTAACACTGAATGTGTGCATTTCCTAGATAAGACTTAACAATTCTACTCCTGTGTATTATTCAATACTATTATTCAGTAGTACCATAAAGGGGCACTTGTGAGGATGTTCACTGTCCTATTATTTGTACTTTCAGTAAGTTAAAAGGCAATCGGGTGGGGGGGGGATGTACTAATTTCAAACCTTAGAGTATTATGCAAAGGTTTGAAACAGCCAATTATGTGTTATTTAGTTGTACACAAAGCCAGATACATAGTCTTTAATGAAAACAGCAAGGAAAAGAATAATGTGCATATAACACAGTACCATATATATATAAGTTCAAGTTTGTGCTCAAAATACAACATAAATTTTGCAAAAACACATAAGTCAAAAGATATACATAATAATAGTAGAGTAGTTGCCTAGGAAAAGGAAGAGGGGACCTAGAGGGGGTATGAGAATAAAAGGTAAAATTAAGTAATTAATTAATTTAAAAGGACAGGGAGGGAAGGTAGAAAAAAAATGAGATTCTCCAAAAATAAATATAAAAAAATAAATAATAATAATATAATATAATAATATAATAATATTATAATAATATAATAATATTATATAATATAATAATAATACAAATAAATAAATAAATATTCTCCAAAAAAAATGAGATTCTCCAAAAATAAATATAAAAAAAAATGAGATTCTCCAAAAATAAAAAATGAAATTCTCCAAAAATGTTTGCATGTAAACGTTATGGAGTTGTGTTGTTAACGCCAAACACAAGACTCTTCAGAACTTCAGATCAGTTTTATGCTTTTGGATGTTCAACATAATGGAGGTTGGGAGCATGGGGGATGCAAACACAAATACAATGGGAAAGGAACCCTGCCCTTTTGTCCCACTAGCCTTTTCACTTTAGAAGTGGGGCAGCTACCTTTTGTATTGAGCCAAAATCTTTGTTTCAGAATATTTTTCAAAACTATACTTAGCCTTTAAGCTGAAACCTATTTGCTCTAGGATGTTTTAACTCTTTCAATTCAATATCATTCAGTATCTGTAACAAGATTTCGTTATCATTTTAACTTAGTTCAATTTTTTATTTTTGAAGAAATGTTTTAACACACTTTAGGTCTGCAGTGGAAAGCGAGTAGGCTTTTTAGCCAGATTTGAGTCCAAATTTCAGCACCCACAATTACTAACTTCATGGGAAAAATAATACTACTTAAACCTTTCTCACCATGTTTTATTTTATGTCAAATCAGGATGACAGTGGTGTGGAAATAACGAGAAGGCACATGTTTAGAGTGCCAACCTCAATGAATGTTAATTCTCTCCCTTTATTTCTTCTCATATTTAGTGCATTCTCATAGGGTAGTGACCATTATTTTTAAAAATTCTAAAATACCAATGTGAAATTCAACATATAATCAGTTGCTTTTCTGTACACTAACAATGAGTTATCTGAAAAAGAAATGAAGAAAACAATCTCGTTTAAAATAGCATCAAAAACAATAAAATCCTTAGGAATAAATTTAACCAAAGAGGTGAAAGATCTGTATACTGAAGACTAAAAGACATTGATGAAAGAAACTGAAGACACATGAATGAAAATAAATCCTGTGTTCATGGATAGGAAGAATTAATATTGTCAAAATATCCATACTACCCAAAGTCATATATAGATTTCATGCAATCCCTATCAAGATCCCAATAGCATTTTTTACAGAATTAGAAAAGACAACCCTAAAACTTGTATGGAAACACAAAAGACACCAAATAGCCAAGGCAATCCTGAGTAAGAACATAGCCGGAAGCGTCACATTTCCTGATTTCAAACTATACTACAAAACAATAGTAATCAAAAGAGTGTAGTAGTGGCATCCAAACAGACACATAGATGAATGGAACTGAATAGAGAGCCCAGAAGTAAACCCATGCATATATGTTCAACTGGTATTTAACTAGGGAACCAAACATACTCAATGGAGAAGAGATAGTCTCCTAAATAAATGGTACTGGGAAAATTGGATATTCACATGCAAAAGAATGAAACTGGACCCCCTATCTTATACCACTCACAACAATGAATATGAGGGTTCACTTTTCTCCACACCCTCTCCAGCATTTATTGTTTGTAGATTTTTTGATGGTGACCATTCTGACTGATGTGAGGTGATACCTCATTGTAGTTTTGATTTGCATTTCTCTATTAATTAGTGATATTGAGCATCTTTTCATGTGTTTGTTGGCCAGCTGTATGTCTTCTTTGGAGAAGTGTCTATTTAGGTCTTCTGCCCATTTTTTGATTGGGTTGTTTGTTTTTTTATATTAAGCTGCAAGAGCTATTTGTATATTTTGGAGATTAATCCTTTGTCAGTTGCTTCATTAGCAAATATTTTCTCCCATTCTGCGGGTTGTCTTTTCTTTGCTGTGCAAAAGCTTTTAAGTTTTATTAGGTCCCGTTTGTTTATTTTTGTTTTTATTTTCATTACTCTAGGTGGTGGGTCAGAAAAGATCATTCCTTAAAAAACTAAAAATAGAACTACCATATTACCCATCAATCCCACTAGTAGGCATATACCCAGAGAACACCATAATTCAAAAAGAAACTAAAAATAGAACTACCATATTACCCATCAATCCCACTAGTAGGCATATACCCAGAGAACACCATAATTCAAAAAGACACATGCACCCCAATGTTCATTGCGGTACTGTTTACAATAGCCAGGTCATGGAAGCAACCTAAATGTCCATCAACAGAGGAATGGATAAAGAAGATGTGGCACATATATACAATGGAATATTACTCAGCCATAAAATGGAACGAAATTGGGTCATTTGTAGGGACATGGATGGACCTAGAGACTGTCATACAGAGTGAAGTAAGTCAGAAAGAGAAAAACAGATATCGTATATTAACACATATATGTGGAATCTGAAAAAATTGGTATAGAAGATCTTATTTACAAAGCAGAAATATAGTCACAGACGTAGAGAACAAACCTATGGATACCAAGGGGGAAAGGGGTGGGGTGGGAGGAATTGAGAGATTGGGATTGACATGTATACACTATTGATACTATGTATAAAATAGATAATTAATGAGAACCTACTGTATAGTACAGGGAACTCTCCTCAATGCTCTGTGGTGATCTAAATGGGAAGGAAATCCAAAAAAGGGGATATATGTATACGTATTGCTGATTCACTTTGCTGTACAGTAGAAACTAATACAATATTGTAAAGCAAATATACTCCAATAAAAATTAAAAATAAAAAAGAAATTAACAGACTTTAAAAAATTAATATGAAATGGATTAAAGACTTTAACATATGACCTGAAACCATAAAATTCCTAGAAGAAAATATAAGGAATAATCTCCTTGACATTGGTCTTGGAAATGATTTTATGGAGAAGACACCAAAGCACAAGCAACAAAAGCAAAAATAAACAAGTGCCATACATCAAATTGAAAAGCTTCTGTGTATCAAAAGAAACAATCAGCAAAATGAAAAGGCAACTTATGAAGCACTGTATAAAAAAATATTTTCAAACTGCAGATCTGATAAGGGGTTAATATTTAAAATACATAAAGAACTCTTAAAACTCAATAGCAAAATGAACAAGCAAACAAAGAAAAAAGAGAAACAACCCAATTAAAAAGTGGGCAAAGACCCTGAACAGACATTTTTTTTCCAAAGAAGATATTCAAATGGCCAACAGGTACATGAAAGGGTGCTCAACATCACTAATCATCAGGAAAATCCAAATCAAAAGAGCAATGAGATATAACCCCACACCTGATAAATGGATATTAATAAGAAGACAAGAGATAACAAGTGCTGGGAAGGATGTAAAAAAAGGGATCCATTGTACCCTGTTGGTGGGAATGTAAATTGGTACAGTCACTATGGAAAATGTTATGGAGGTTCCTCAAAAAATTAAAAAGTAGGACTACCATATGGTCCAGCAATTCAGTTGCTGAGTATGTATCCAAAGGAAATGAAATCACTATCTGGAAGAGATGCCTGCATCCCCGTGCTCACTGCAGCATTATTTATAATAATCAAAACATAGAAACAACCTAAGTATTCGTCAATAGATAAATGGATAAAGAAAATGTGGAATATATATATATATATATATATATATATATATATATATATAAATCTTTTCAGTCTTAGAAAAGAAGGAAATCTTGTTATTTGTGACAGGAGAGATGAACCTTGAGGGCATTATGCTAAGTGAAATAAGTCAGGTAGAGGAAGAAAAATACTGTATGATCTCACTTTATGTGGAATCTAAAAAAACTGAGCTCAGAAACAGAGAACAGATTGGTGGTTGCCAGGGCCAGGGGGATGAGGGGTTGTTGGGAGAAATGGTTGAAGGTGGTCAAAGTGTACAGACTTCCCGTTTTAATATGAATAATTTCTTGGGATGTAATGTGCAGAATGGTGGCTATAGTTAACAATTCTCTTGTATATTTCAGAGTTGCTAACAGGATGGGTCTTAAAAGTTCTCATCACACACAAAAATTCTAACTATGTGAGATGATGGATGTGTTATTAATCTTATTTTGGTAGTTACTTTGATATATATATGTTTATATATCTCTATCACTATGTATATATATGTATATATATATGTAAAATGTGGTACACCTTAAACTTACACAATGTCATATATCAATAACATAAAAAATAAAGCTAGAAAAAAAGATTATAGACTACTTATATAACTATGAATAATTTAAAATATGTGGGTAAACATATATTAAATGCATTTCAAGATAAAATTATATTGTGTCACTTTGTGTACATGATTTCTATGTTAATACATATATGGATTTGCTCCTAGAGATTTAATTTGTTTTATGTACTAAGAAAAGTTTAAAAATCAAAGAACATGTAGGCTTGTTTATCAAATGTGATTAAAAAATTAATTGGCTTGGAAAAAAATTTTGTGGCTAAAATTTTACCTATTCCAAGTTATAATGTGGCAAAATTAAAATTTACATGAATATCTTAGTGGAGAATAGCCATTAGAAAAATCTTCTTGTCATCAAAGAAGACTCATCTTTTTAACATAATCTTCATTTTCTTGTTCTGGGAATGAAGGTATCATCTAAGATAGCTATAACCTTACTATTGACTAGCATCTACTAAACTAATGTTTCATACTTCAATATTTTAAAAAAAATCTTTCATTTCTACATGTACATATATTCAATACCTTTTTGCTATTGTTATGCATTAGCAGTTTTTATCTAACAAATGTATGGAAAAGGGATAAAAATAAATTATCTAATTTTTGAGTGTTACTTTCTAAGTAACACTCTAAAATAATTTTCAAAAAACTTTCCACCTTTCAGTTTGTTTATCAAATTTTAGCACAGACTACATTTATCATTATCATGTTTTTGGTTAAATACGCTTCATTTATTCAAATATTTTTATTAGTAGACTCCATCTTTGTAACAGTTTTAGATTTATAGAAAAATTGAGAAGATAATACAGAGAGTTCCCATCTGCCCCCTCCCTCTACACACAGTTTCCTCTGCTATTAACATCTTACATTAGTATGGTATATTTGTTACAATTAATGAACCAATAATGATATATTAATATTCTTGGCTAAAATCCATAGTTTATTTTTTTCTAATGTTCTTTTTTGCTCCAGGATTCCATCTAGGTTGCCAGAATACAATTAGTTGCCATGTCTTCTTAGGCTCCTCTTGGATGTGACAATTTCTCTAACTTTCCTGGTTGTGGATGGCCTTGATTGTTTTGAGGAATACTAGTTAGTTGTATTGTAAGATGTCCTATTGGAACTTGTCTGATATTTTTCTCATGATTAGACTGGGGTTATGAGGTTTTGGGAGGAAGAGCACAGAGATAAGGTGTAATTTTCATCACATTTTATCGACAGTATATACTATTAACATGATTTATCACTGTTCATGTTGACCTTTGTCACCTGGTTGGAGTGGTGTTTGTCAGGTTTCTCCACATGAATTTACTCTAGAAAGTTACCCTTTCTACACTACTTTTTGGAAGGAAGTCACTATGCACAGCCCACATTTAAGGAGTGGGGAGTTATGCTCATTTTCTTTTAGGGTGGAAACATATTTTTTAAAAATTTATTTTATTGAGATATAGTTGATTTACAATGTGTTAATTTCTGCTGTACAACAAAGTGATTCAAATATATATTCAAATGTATATATACACATTCTTTTTCATATTTTTTCCATTATGGTTTATCACACGTTATTGCATATAGTTCCCTATACTATACAGTATGACTTTGTTATTTATCCATTCTATATATAATAGTTTGCATCTGCTAATCCCAAACTCCCAATCCATCCCTCCCCCACTCCCTCTCCCCTCTTGGCAACCACAAGTCTGTTCTCTATGTCTGTGAGTCTGTTTGTGTTTCATAGACG
Organism: Balaenoptera ricei; assembly: GCF_028023285.1. Taxonomy (NCBI): domain Eukaryota; kingdom Metazoa; phylum Chordata; class Mammalia; order Artiodactyla; family Balaenopteridae; genus Balaenoptera; species Balaenoptera ricei. Next base: position 116,875,816 of record NC_082642.1, read on the forward strand.
AGTTCATTTGTGTCATATTTTAGATTCCACACATAAGTGATATCGTATGATATTTGTCTTTCTCTGACTTACTTCACTTAGTATGATAATCTCTAGTTGCATCCATGTTGCTGCTAACAGCATTATTTCGTTCTTTTTTATGGCTGAGTAATATTCCATTGTATATATGTACCACATCTTCTTTATCCATTCCTCTGTCGATGGACATTTAGGTTATTTCTGTGTCTTGGCTTTTGTGAATAGTGCTGCTATGAACATAGGAGCACATGTATCTTTTTGAACTATAGTTTCGTCAGGATATATGCCCAGGAGTGGGATTGCTGGATCATATGGCAACTCTATTTTTAGTTTTTTGAAGAATCTCTGTACTGTTTTCCATAGTGGCTGCACCAATTTACTTTCCCGCCAACAGTGTAGTATGGTTCCCTTTTCTTAGGGTGGAAATATTATTTTTAAAACACTTATTAAAACTTACAACACATAAGGTTTGCTCATGTGCTTCAGAAAACCATATAAATCAGGATTAAGGTAAGGTGAACAAGGGCTGAAAAGAAGAACAGTTCTTTTGTTGCTTTTAATTCAATTCTCTCTCTGCTTCGGTCTCTAGGATCGCTCCTTCCTGTGTCGACTTTCATCCACTGCCCCCACACTAATTCCCAGACCAGGTTTTCTCAATTTCAGCTGTATTGATATTTTGGGCCAGATAGTTTTTTGTTGTGAGAGAATGTCCTGTATATTGTAGGATGTTTATCAGGATAAGTGGCCTCCATTCACGAGATGGCAGTAGCATGTTCTATACTTTGCCCCCAGCTCTGAAAACCAAAAGTGCCTCCTGTCATTGCCATATGTTCCATGGATAGCCAAATCAACCTGGCTGAGAACCACTGCTATAGACTATCATCCATCTTCTGAATTAATGTCTAATTCTCTCAGTTATACATTTAACACATATATTCAAATGTCAATAAATATACCAACATACTTAACCTTTTCCTAGATTATTTATACTCTCCAGCTTTTTATCCTATTTGAAGCTCTCACTACCCTCTAGAAATGGAAGATTCTGCCCTATGTCCCCATATCCTGCAGAAAACATATTAAAAAGATTCTTCTCGCACTTTACAACACTTTCCAGTCAGTTTTATTTCTCCTTTATTTAAAAATTACTCCAATTGCAGATCGAATTTTCTCATTATACTGTTACCTTTCCACATTCTAATGGCTAATTTCCAAATCACTTCAATTTATTGAGAGGTTTGGCACCTTCCTCTTTCCCTCAACCCCTGCTCACTCTAAAGAACCTCAAAAACACAGATTATGTCTAACCAAGAACCAAAACTGCAGGGACAAAATTTCTGATGTTACTGCTTCATACCACTACATCCATTCATTTCTTTTGTTCTGTGAAATCTCTTCCCTATATTTCTTTAAACTTGTCTCCTACATCCTCATGCTTCAGTTAATCATTTCAAACTTTCTTACTAAATACTTTCAACAAAATCATTCCCAGTTTTTGTCCCTAGCCTTTATTTACTACTTTATCCATTTAATTTATCCAGTGGTATTCTGTCAGTGTAATGTTTTAAGATTAGATTTAAAAAGATTAGATTTAACTATAGTGTTGAAAACTCTTCTATTGCTTCCTTTGCCTGAAAAATGAGCCCAAAACACAGTTGTATGGCCGTTCGAAGGCCTTTTGATTTGGTTCTTGTGCAACTGTGAATTTATCTTCTACATGTGATCTCCATACATATTTATCTTCTACATATGATCTCCTACATATGATCTCTCAGAATTCTAAATTTTTTTCCTGAGCTTCTTTCTGATATTTATTTGTGCTATAATAATATGGTTTTGTTGCATAAAATAAAACCTCAAACTCCAGTAACTTACAACTGTAAACATTTATTTCTCACATAATTGACTTAGGCACCTCTACTCTAGGCTGCAGTTTTTAAGCTCTGGGTTTTCTCTGCCTTCTTCTTTCAACCAACTTATTCTTTTCATGGACAGCATATGAGAATGATTAAAAATATATGATGCCTCTTAGCATTAGCACTATTGTTTCATCCCATATTTCATTAGTCGAAGTAAGTCAAATGGTCAGGCCCAGAGCCGAGGATTGGAGAAGTGCCTACTGCCTAAGATGACACCACAGCAAGTGTATAAATCAAGGAAGGGTGAAGAATTGGGAAAGAAAAAGCCAGTCACTTTTATGCCTCAGTACCTTTGTGTATATTCTTCTCTCTGCCTCAATAATCGTCCATCACTACCTTTGCAATCTGGTAAACTCCTAATCATCATACAACATGCAGTTAAATATTATATTTGAAGCTTTTCCCTTTTCAAACAGGCAAACTAAATTTCCCCCTTTTTTTTGCTACCATAGTACTTCATGAATTCTCCTTCTATAGCTGTTTTATTAAATCATTAAAGTGCAGAAAGACTATTTTTATCCATGTACCTGACTCCTCCACTGAGCTTATAGGAAATTCTTTAGGTTAGGAGATAGATATTCCCTTTGTTGTTGGCCCATGGTATGTACCTAACAAAAACTGTTGAAAGATTAGATAAATTTAACTTCATTCATATGGACGGACAATATCTCTGGTCATATATATGAGGTATAAAAATCATTGTGGATAAGAAAGTAACAGGAAAAATAGAGAGGAACTATTTTTTTCTACTATAAGACCCAAATTGATTGTATTGTCCTGTAGGGCTTTTAAGAATATTTAGTGGCTCTAGGCTTATTTTCAAACTCATAAACCAATCTCTAAGAAGAAGACATATTGTACAAATGCAAAAGAGAGGTTTTATAATTGTGGAAGCTGCTCAGATATGGATAAAATACTGGACATAAAGACATGTGAAACACAAAGAGAGGTAATAGCTGAAGCTCATGCTGAAACTATACCCATATCTTCATTACTCAATAATATAATTTCAATTCTTCTTACTTATCTTTAATTTTTATTTGATCTCCAAAATAAAGTCAGAAAAAATCTAACAAAGTCAGGGAGAAGCTCTGAAAAAAATAACATTTAGAAATTTTATTCCTTGTTTGTTAAAATAAAGAACTGCATTTAGGTTGGTTTCCTTTGGAAAGATGGTTATATCTATTATACCAGAGATAAGGATGAAAGTGAGATGTGTGGTGCAATTACATTTATCACTGAGATAATCAACTGGGCCTGTAACTAAGTGAATGCTAGTTAGATTCATGGGGAAAAAGAAAAAAAACGAACAAAACACAAACTACTGGGCTTCCCTGGTGGTGCAGTGGTTAAGAATCCACCTGCCAATGCAGAGGACACAGTTTCGAGCTCTGGTCTGGGAAGATCCCACATGCCACGGAGCAACTAAGCCTGTGCGCCACTACTACTGAGCCTGAGCTCTAGAGTCTGAAAGCCACAACTACTGAAGTCCACACGCCACAACTACTGAAGCCTGTGTGCCTAGAGGCCGTGCTCCGCAACAAGAGAAGCCACCACAATGAGAAGCCCGCACACTGCAACGAAGAGTAGCCCCTGCTCCCTGTAACTAGAGTAAGCCCGCGCGCAGTAACAAAGACCCAACGCAGCCAAAAATAAAATAAAAATTAAAAAATAAATTAATTAAAAACAAAAAGAAACATAAAAAAACAAAAAAACCCCAAACTACTGAATTAGTATACTATATAGAAACATACATTGGTTTTTAACTTTTATCTTTAGACATAATTTAGTCTCATGTTTAAACTCTACACTCAAACAAAAGTGATTTAAAAAGAATAACCAAACTTCCAGAAATTCTCATTAGTGGTAATGGTATTAAGGAGTATATGAGGTATTTTAAGTGTATTTATTATTCTACATCTTTTTGTTCTATAGCTTTTCCTAATAAGGTAACAAAACTTTCTATGTTCAAGTTTTAAATAATAAAACAATATTTGCATTATATAAGCTGTTTTACTTGAATATTGAAACAGTGACTATGACTAAATAGATAGGCTACAAATCTATCAGTAAGTAAAATCAATACGAACCACAAAGTTACTAGATTTATGGTTCTAACTAATTTATAGTGGTGCACAGATGACTAGTTCCTATTGTAAAGTATTATATTTACTCATTATAAGGTGAATATATTGCAATTAGTTATTTAATTAGATTTTCATACGTTATTTTCTTAGTTACAAATGAGACCTGTTATGAGCGTTCTTTGTTCCACAAACCAATATATTATATTCTTAATCTTCAACATATCATTTCCTAGACAAATTTTAGAGTAAATGTGTAGCAAAGAATTTTTCTGAATAAAATTTGCAACTCATAACTACCAAAAAATTCTGTTTCCTAAGGCAAATAAAGGATTGATACAAACCAGAGCATCTCATTAAATATAATTCTGAGGTTGGACGTTTGCTCTATAATAGTTACTTTTTTGATCATCATCATGCTTCCATGAACAAAATCTTTTAATTCAGTGAGAACTGGCAGAAGAATCCAAGATGTTGTACATTCAAATGTAAATGAAAAACAAAAGAGACACACAAGATGAGTTATACCATTACATTGATCAACATCTTGAGGTTTTACTGAACCTCACAGACAATTACCTTCCTATGAAATAAAAGATATTGCTTGAAAGGAACTATGTAGCTTTATATATATTACTTCAAATTTATTATGGTTGAACAGCTTGAGAGGAAAAATGCTCTTGTAATAGAAAAAACAATACTGGCTTTTTCTTCCTGATACATATAATTTCTGTGATGATACTTGCTACTCTGGGTAGATCATTTTTATTCAACCTTTATAAAACTGTACTTGCTGTAAAACAGTTTTAGGTAGTCAAGATTTTACACAGTATATCTGTTTAAAATATATGTAGTTCATTTGAGCATACTACATGCATCAACAAATTTTAAAAATGAAGATTTTATTGTTACTGTTGCTTTAGATCTGTTGTTTGCTCTTTTCCTTCTTCCTTTCAGTGTTCTTATAAATATTTAGATTTATTTTTTAAGTGTTTATGGTTATTTTTAAAAATAACACAACATATATGGTTTAATCTCAGTATTTATCAATACTAGTAAATGAATTACTACAATTGCCTAAGCAATAATTAAATATAATTTACTAAGGAGTATATAAATTTATTCCAAGGAATAAAGTACTACTTTCATAATAATTTAGAAGCCCATCATTCCACATATTCTTAAATTATATAGAAATAATCATTGAGAATGTAAGATTATTTAAAAGTGCAGACTTCAGTAAATCAAAATAGTTCAAAGTCATTGATTGTTTAGGAGGTCATCTGATATGGACCCTGCTTCTAAATAAGCCTGCATTTTAAGAATACAAAGTAATATTTGCAAAGCATCTTTATTTCTAAGATTTCTGCCATTTCCTCTGTTAGAATCATGATGCTTCTGAGTGTAGTAAAATATACTATGTCCTAGAATTACTCAACGTGCTCTCTGCCTCTATCATGGCGATAGTGAGGACAAACTGCCATGTGGAGCAAAACTTACTTCCCTCCATGAGGATGAGCAGGAGAAATACTTCATAAAACTGAGTGTCCCAGAATTACCATTTTAAACACTTCAGCCACTGGATTAAATGGCTTCCCTTCACCGTTCTCTCCCCACATACTTAGAAGGTTTCTGCCCACCTTGACCAAACACCCCTGAGAAAGGGAGCTGGGGTAGATGGCTTTGTGGTCCTGTTGGCCATTGACCTTGCATATTCCATCTGTACAAAACATCTAGATATATTTCCCTAGAGTTCAACTGGATGGGATAAGGTGATAATACTGACTATTTATAAGAATCACATATAGTTTTAAGCATTTACTTATTTAACATTTAAAAAGTTAATCTGAAATTTTTCTGCTGATATTTACATAAACTAATTTGTATTTCATGTATTTATCTAGAGAAATGAAAAGAGAAATAGGGTAGGTTATTTGACGACTCTTACGACTACTGATCAAGTATTGAGTTTGTCACTTCCACTCACTTTCTATTGGCAAAAACTAACATGAGTAAGCCCTACTTCACTGGGCCAGGGAAGAATTCTCCTTATACTACAAGTCACATGGCAATGGGTCAAAAATGTCACATGGTTATGCTTGAGTTCAAAAGTGGAAAAGTGCAAATATTCTTGGACATTTGTGAACAGACCAAACATTACTATATAGTCTTTGAGTTGGTGGCAGAAACATTTTGTTAAGAACAACAGTTGAAATTTTTTGTTTGGAAAAAATTCTACAATGGTAAAGAATTTAAGTCACATATTTTTTGTAGGTTAGCCCCAAATTAATTCAGAATTTACTTTTCTGTGGCAACACAATTATTTAATACTGTTGGAAAAAATTGATAACTTAGAAGGGAGTTTCATATGTAAATTAGTTGTGGGTTGAAAAGGGTGCCCAAAGGTTATCTCATTCATTGGAATTTTTAAAACTGATTTCTCAAGAATGAATCATATCTATCTACCCACCTACCCACCTATCTATATATATAGTCTCTATACCTAGATTATATAATATGTTATTATAATGTTATGTATAATAAAATTATATAGATAATATTATATTTTAAATTACCCAATAGTTTCTTCTTTCACAGTGCTTTTGCTGGACATTGTTGGTTAGATAACCCAAGAGCTGGTTATTCTCAACATATTCTCAATTGCTAATCTTTAAATATTAAGGCAAAAACATACAACTAAATATATTCTCTGCTGAAGTGCATCTAAGGTTGGCCATGGTTCCAGTTCTGACAGATTAGATGGACATGTAAATGAAAGTCAGCTTGGATATTTTTCTTACTCTCATTGATGAATGAGATAAAAGTCACATTTGCTTCTGACCCCACCCCATTCCTGCTTCTGAATATCTTCATCATCCATCATGCTAGGATCTGGAGTTACTGGCAACCATGCAACAAAATATTGGAGAAGAGGACAGAGAGAAAAATGTAGATTCTTGATGATGTGTAGAGAGGCTGCCTGCTTGAATGTTTGGAACAGCCTACATCTAAATTTCTTTTGATGTGAGGAAAAATTTCAGACCCCCGGCACCTTGTTTAAATCCCTGCTACTTCTATTCACTTTTACTCATAAGCATTGCTATCTGGTACATTGTTCTCAGGAACTATCAGACTTAAAACTGTCTTTGTGTCTATTAAAGTTAAAACCATCTCTGTAAGCGTTTGTCTACTTTGCTGAAAGAGAATCATGATTTCCACGAATTTCTAAGAAACCATAACCTAATTCATTTCCATGAATCAATGTCTCTTCACATATATCACTTCCATCACAAACTTTCATATATATATATATATATATATATATATATATATATATATATATATAATATAGGTCATAACAAATCATTATAATATTACACAGGTAATAGCAAGTTAATATCAAAGCATTATAACCCAAGAGCAATATAAATATTATTTATTCAAAACACTGTTTCTTTTTCTTACTAGTTTTATATTAAAAAATGAAGAGAGATATTCTTCTCTTCTAAGGAAATTGATCAACATGGATATAAGCACGGCTTTTTAGAAGCCCCTGGCATATTTTATAATTAATTGCATTGGTAATATTAAAATACTCAAATACTCAAGTGCTTGATTTAGAGCATATTGATCTAGTACTTACTCAATTATTGCTAATGTATTATCTTTGCCTGTAGTGATGTACAAATTGTGTCTTGTTAAAAAGAATAATGGCTTACAGTACAGAAAATGGCCTCCTTAATTTCTGCCAGTTGTTATCTAGATTAGGTTCAGTTTACATAGTGAAGCAATTCCAGAGGGTGAATTGGAATAATCTAGATGCTCAGTTTAAAATCCCAAAACCTTTTTACTTAAAAAGAAAAAAAAGGTGTTTTGTATTTGTTTAGGACATTTATTCTTTTCAAAAGACTTTCATATATATTACCTTCTTGAATCTAAGAACAGTTTTATGTTTATTTAAAATATTAACTCTATTTTGTAAGTGAGAAAATCAGAGATGTTGAGTAATTGCTAAAGCTCATCTTGTTAATAAATGGCAAATCCAGACATGAATACAGAATCTTTGACTCCAGCCTTATGATCTTTTGAAGGCAAAAAGAGTTTTGTGAAGAAATATTCTATAAAGTTTTAAAGATCTTCTTGTCTTTGACTTTCAGCATTTTTGCTATGGTGTATCCCTTTGTGGGTTACACAAAGGGATAATAAATAATAGAGTTTGTTGAGCTTCTAGATGTGTAGGTTATTATTTTTCACTAAATTTGGGGATTATTCAGCCATTATTTCTTTGAGGTGCCCCCCCCCACTTCCAGCTCTCTCTTTTCCTTCTGATGGTCCCATTACATGTATGTTGGTGTTCTTATTGGTGTCCCATGTTTCTGAGACTCTCCTCTTTTCCTTGGCTTGCATAATTTCTATCAGTCTATCTTGAAGTGCATTTGTTCTTTCTTTTGCCAGTTCATATTTAATCTTTTGCCTCTCTAGTGAATTTTTTATTTCTGTTATTGTTGCTTTTCAACATCATAATTTGAATTTGGTTCTTTTTTATAATTCTTATCTCTTTATTGGTATTATCTATTTGATGCATCATTGTCAGCATATTTACCTTTATTTCATTAATCGTAGTTTTCTTTAGTTTTGTGAACATATTTATATTGATTACTCTAAAATCTTTTTTCTGACTAATCTGATATGTGCTGTCTGTCACAGTTGGCTGCGCTTTTTTCAGTGCATGGGTCAAGTTTTGCATGTCTGTAATTTTTTTTTTTGGAAACTGGACATTTTAGATAATATATTGCAGCTACTCTGGGCCGGCTGGTGAGCTGGGGGCCCCAGGAACAGGCTGGGGACTATGTCCTGCAGGGCTCCAGAGCCCTCACCAAGATGAGAGGAAGAGTTCTTGGTTCAAATAACACAGAGTCTTGCTTATCTTAACAAATTTTTATAGATTTTCTTGGACAGATAATTTCTTCATGTGTTGATCACTCTTAGGACCATTGCCAGAGACTTTAAGGGGTTGTAGTCTTTAGTTTTCACCAGTTTCACTGAGAAATGAGTCAACAGCACTTCCTCATACTGTCATGCCATAAGTTGATCCCCTCTACAGTAATTTGGATGTTTATTTGTAGATAGACCTAAAGTGATATGAGATTTGCTAATTTGATTAGAGGCTTTAAAAAAGCACTGTAATGAGTCAGAGTTTTGCATATAGTTCTGGTGTGAATGATGTAATTTGTTAACTTAGGTATGCTTTTATGCAAGAGAAAATATGTGAAAATGTAAATAGATTTTGAATCTGTGATTATAATGTAATATGCACATTTCAAAATATTTGTGGAAATTTAAATATTCTGTAATTTTTTTGACAGAGAATAATGACTAAGGTGGGACAAACTAATTTACATAAATTATCCTAAATGACAATAGATGTAGAAATCAGTGTTTTTATGTATAAATTTGATATTTTTATTTCTTTCTCTAAACTTCAGCCAATTTTTAATCTTTTACTGTGATAACTACAATACTGAAGTGCAATCACAAGAATAAATTAAGGTCAGATTAAGATTCGGGAAAAATATATTTTTGTACAGATATTAAATCTATTCTGATAAGTGTCCAAAAGAGGATTCTCTTTTGAATAAATAAAAGCAAAAAAAAAAAAAAAAACTCAGAATAATTTCTTAAATATTATTCAAGAGAACAATAGGATCTGATTTTCTGACAATTTTCTAGCTACAAAGTTATTTTTATAAATCCATGTCTCAGCCATATTTTAGGCTGCTAACATAAACATGTTCTAAACAATTCCATTATAGAATGAAGTATAAAAATAATTTTTCTATAAGTTAGTTTTTGTATTGTTAAAAAGCAAAATTCAGCTGAGTAAATTTGAAGATCTAAGTGACTTTATTCAACTATTCACGAATCAGGCAACATCCCATCTTAGCAAGCAGGAAGGGTTTCAAGGAGTTGTAAAAAGTGGAAGGTTCATTTAGGCAGAAAGAGGGTGGAACAAGGAAGTTAAAAAGTGGATTATTTTGGGTTACCTTCCCTTAGGGGAAGGCAGCAAGCCTTAGGCAGATTACCTAGTGCTGATCAGGATTTTCCAGACTGATTGGTTGAAAATTTCACTCCAGGGAGAGGCTGCAATTACATTAGGTACTAAGTCTTGGTGGGGCTTAGCACAAGTGACTCTATTTTGAGCTTGATGTTTCTTTTTAACACTATTCTAGTTAACTATTCATTTGAAAAACAACTGGAAATATTGCATAAGAAATTAACAAAAATAAATAATGTGCATAGGTTTTACTGTTTATATAGCATTTATTTATATAATCTTATTTAAGCTTACCAACAATCACATGAGTGATAGTATTATGGCAAATTATTTATTTATTTAGCCCCCCAGAAATGTTTACTGTCATTCATACAGCTAACATATAATTGAGCAAGTTTTTTGAAAGAGGCACCATGCTAAGTTCCTGAGGGAAAAAACATTTTAGAATAATATATTTCCCCCTAAAAGTAGCTATTAGTAACTGAAAGGTATAGATATATAGTTGACCCTTGAACAATGCCAGGTTGGGGTGCTAACTCCCCTCACAGTTGAAAATCTGCATATAACTTTATGGTCCTTCCTCCCTATTCACATCTGTAGATTCAGCCAACCTCAGATCATAAGTACTGTAGTATGTATGTATTGAAGAAAATCCATGTGTAAGTGGACCTGCACAGTTAAAACTCATGTTGTTCAAGGGCCAACTATATATAAAATTTGATTCAAAGCTAAAAGACTCTGTAATGAGTCAGAGTTTTGCATATAGTTCTGGTGCAAATGATGTAGTTTGTTAACTTAGATATGCTTCTATGCTTTCAGTGTAAAAGAAAATATGTGAAAATATAAATAGAGTCTGAATTTCTGATTATAAATATAAATATGCAAATTTAAAACGATTTGTTGAAATTTAAATATCTTGTAATTTGGTTTTGAGAGAGGATGATGACTAAGGCAGGACAAAATAATTTAAATAAAAGAAATTATTCTAAATGACAATAGATGTGAAAATCTATTGTCTTGTGTGTGTGTATATATAAATAGTCTTCTAATTACCTAACATTACAACTATCTTCTAAAAGGTAAACTGGCATGTTGCTTTACTGCTCAGAGAATGGGAAAAATAAATAGAAATTCAGATAAAATATAAATATTCTGTTTGTGGGAAAATAGCACTTTGAAACTGAATGATACTACATAGAATTTAAAGAAATATTTTCCCACTTCAGTTCTTAACTCATTGTCATTAAAGAGCCAAAGATAAATTAGCATGAACCAAATGTGTGGCACCTAATTAAAGATTTTGTTTCCAACTTTAATAATAAAGTCCCACTTTTCTATAAGAATCAATAAACGCATTTAAAAAAATTATTCCATTTTAAATCCAGTACTACTTTGTTCACACTTTTTGAGACTGTATTAAATTAGTAGTTTTGTTTACTTGATATAATCACATCCCATAGCTATAAAGTTTAGGGAAAAAATACAACTATAATAGATCTTTTTTTGAGAATCTAAAAGAGACTAAAATGAGTTTTTTATATCAAATCAATGTTGACAGACAGAAAATTAGAAAAATGAATTGAAAAATATAATTCACTTAACAAATACAGTATTGAGTGTTTACTATGTGTAAAGTACTGATCTAAAATGCTTTCCTTTATTAATACTCTCAATTCCATATATTTTGGAAATTTTAATGCAACTCTGGGCTGTAGTTTGTTCCAGTGAGATATCTGAGTTCAAGGAATATTTGACTTCTAATCCTAAATTTCTCTTTTGCGCCATTAACTGGTACTTCAGGGGTAGTGTTCTCATGGGGTTTAAAGTAGGCTGAATTCTGGAAGAAAATAATGAATTAAACAATGAAACTTTTCTCTTTAGCCTCAGGAAAGAGAAAATTCTAGCATTTAAATGGCTGTTTCCATGTTCCAGACGTTGTTCGAATAATTTCGCATATTAACTTGTTTAATAAGCACAACCAGCCCTATGCGGTGGGTCATGATTACACCCATTTAAAAAGAGATGTTATGTGACTTTCTGAAGTCACAGAGCAGGTGAGCCCAGTTTGTCTGGCTTCAGAGTCCCTGCTTTTCCTTCTTTACTGCACAGCCTGTGAACCTGTAAAAGGTATTTCTGTGATTTTGAATGCCTTCATTTCTTATCACTTCGGAAGCCAGGCTTATCTTTTCATGACTCAACTTCCCATTTTTGTATTTGGTAATTCCTTAAACAAGGAGGGGAGAAGAGCTTCTCTCATTTTACCAACTGTAGCCTAACTCCTCCTATATAACTTCTAAATGAGGAAATAGAATACATATTTTTAGACTCTTCTCATGGAAAGAGACATGAGACTCATGATTATTTCCCTGAGCTTTATCAGTGTAGTAACTTAACTGGACTTTGAAACTTCCTTTATTCTTTAAGTTGGTTAGTAATGAAAGTAGCCCTTTCTGAACCCTTGCATAGTTTTAACCTTAGTCTAAGTCATCATCATCTTTTGCCTGTATTTGTATCTAATAGCTTCCTACTTCTCCCTCCCACCCTAGTCCCTTTTTAAGTCTACATGCAAAACCCTTGCCAAAGCCATCCTGCCAAGGCAAGATTATGCCATTCCTGCTCAAAATCCACAGAGAGTTTGCATATCACTTAGGGTAAAAATGTACCCCCTTTGCTCTACCCTATTCTTTTCCTGCTATCCTCCTCCTCCTCCTGATTGGCCTCATTACGGTCCTTTGTGCTTGCCAAGCTCATGCATGATTCAGGGCATTGTTCCTTGTTCTTTCATCTGCCTGGAATGCACTTCTTTCCAGTATCCACATATTTCACTTTCTCTTTTCCTTCAGGTTTTAAAGCATCTCCTCAGTAGTGCTTTCCCTCTCCATCTCTGCCTAAAGTGTTATATCTTCATGACTGCAATTTCTATCTCCCTTTCTGCTTTATTTTTTTTTTCTTTAGAAAACATCAATATCTGAATTACTATGTTTTTTGTTTACTTATTTTGCTTCCTTGTAAATGATGCTTTTTTTATCCATCGCTGGAGCCTCTGCATGGAAAACAAAAACTATCATATAATAAGAGCTTAAAAACTTATTTGCTGAGTGAATAAAGAATGAACTGTCAGGTAGGCACAATACTGAGTTGAGCTGACACACTCTAAGGCAATATATTTCAAAACAATGTGAAAAGAAGTTTTACCCATTCTGGCAAAAAAAGTCAGACTAATTTTTAATTCTTATTTAAATTTTTCTTGCAACTGTTTGGTGTTTTACTGCTGCTGAGGTTGGTTGGTCCAGGGGAACACATAGGGACTGTGAGATGTGCCCATACAATACCTTAACTATCTCATCTTGGCCTATGATCACTTCTCTCTTTAACTCTGCTCATGGACTTTGTACAGCAATACAAATCACTGACTGCTTGTAAGAAAAATATTGTCATTCCCTTCACTCTATAGAAGCCCCTTTGAGAAGAGTCTACTGAATGTTTTTCTAATTTTTTTTTTTAATCCTGCATCTATAGTGTTCCTGTCATACTCCAAGGGCCTCACAACACAAAAAGAATCAGACAAAACAGACTGAGACTAAAAACAGACCTTTCTGTTTTGATATTTATCATGCTTTCTCATGGCTTCCCAACTCTGAATGTCTTTCTCTTGTCTTGATCTCCTTCCTCTTGTCTTGATTTCCTTCCTCTTTTATCCCCTACCCCTCCTGCTACATCTTCCCTCTCAAGCTGTAAGGACCATGTTTGTTTTGTTTACCACTGGATACCTTGTAACCTCCTCCGGGGTCTGAATGTGGTAGGTGACTAATATTTGGTGACTGACAACCTTCAAGGCATCCTTCAGGCCTTCAGGAGGACTTGGGTGCTGAGGTCCTTCTTTTTAGTGTTGTGCTCATCGTGGTTGAAGCAAATATTTGCAGTCATGGACTTTAACTTCCTTAACTTGAAACTTTTGAGAACAGTATTTTTTTTTTTTTTTTAACAACACTTCTGGCTTTACACTTTGTGATCAGTAAATATTAGCTAGGTGAAAGAACAAATGTTAGAGTCACATGCAAAATCCAGAAATGGTAAATGTGAACAAGAATATATTTTCCCATATGATAGAGCTTTAAAACTATTTTAGATTGTAGCAGGAAATTTATTATCAGGCTGCTTAAAAAAAGCCATTCTAATAACATAAGCATTTTTACATAAAAAAATCACTCTGTATGAGCATGTGTGATTTTCCAAAAAGTGACTGATTATCTAGATATTGAACACAAAAGAAGAAAGGAAGAGTGGGATAAACAGAGAGGTGAGGAGAGAAAAAAATTAAAGTAAAAAAAGAGTACATGAAAATCTTAAAATGAAAAAAGTAAATTATGGGGTTTGAGACCAAGAACCAAATGGATAGGATTTGACCTAAGGGAAGAGCGACAATGCTTCATTTGTGGAGGAATTAAAACAAAAGGTAGAGTAGAGCTGATTACATTTTCTTTCAGTATAATTCTAGGCTTTGCATAAAACCAAAAGTTTGTCAAAATTACTTTATATATTTGAGAATAAAAGTTACAATTTTAATTACTTTACCCACAAAAATAAGAATAGCACAATACTTTTAGACAAAGACTAAGCTTTATGAATACCATGCTTTATTTCAACAATATTCATAACATTAATGTATAAAACTCAACCCTTAGCTCATTTTCTACTGGGTATTACATGCATTGTAGAAATTCTTTAAAGAGGAAGTGTTTTTCATTGTGTAACTTTTCAATTACACCAATTTATAGGAACGTTAGAACTATAATTTTCCATAACAATCTTTGAGCAAAAATAAATTCAAGTTCAGCTATGTTTCACACAGTGTTTTAAGCAATCAAAATCAAGTGTTCCTCCCTATTTCTATCATCTTTCTGTTCAACAAATTACCAAGCACAACATTTATTCACTTTTATGATGAAACCTAAGAAACTTCATTAGGAATCTAGGGTTTTTATTAAGTACCTTTTTTTGTGCTAAGCCCTGAGTTAGGAACTAGGGATCTAGACAAAAATGTGGTTCAGCCCTTGGCTTCCAAGAGCTCAATCATTGTTAAAAGGTATATGTAGACGTATAAATTGCAATATAACCTGGTAGGTTTAAAATTGTGGTAAAGCTCTTACGAGATGAGGGAGCATAAAGGTGACCCCATATAAATGAGACGGGAAGATCTTTGGGGAGGAAGTCATGTTTATGTTGTTCTCTAGTACTATCAGTTGTTTTTCTGTTATTCAGTGGCAGGGAGAGAGGAAGTGTTCTAGACGAAAATAGTGCAAAACCACTGAGTAAGAAAGAATAAATATGAAGACTGGTGCAAGTATAGTGTGGCTGAATTTGAGATAGTTGCTAGGGAAGTTGCTGAGGGAAAAGATACCCTGGGGATACAAGGGAGCAAACTTTGACAGGGCGTAAGGGCCATGTGTCTGGAGCTCAGCTGAGGTGGGAGCTGGGCAGCTGTGCTGTCAGGTGTCTGAGTAGCTGGTTAAAGAATGAAAGAGTTAAGCCTTTAATCACTTACTGTGATGGTATAACAAGGAGCTAAAACAGGGGAAAGCATGGACTCTCTCTGTTCCATTTTCCCCTACGGAATGGTACACAGGTCAAAGGTCACATGGATCAGAGTAGACATGGGGGGATGGGTCATCTCACGGTTGAAGGAGTCACAATAAAAGGCTCTGGCAGTTTTATGGACCCTAAGGTGGGGGAAGAGTAGGAGGCACAGGTGAGAGGGAAGGGGTTGGAGTGGAAAATCAGTAGGTATTGAGTCAGAGTGTAGAAAAGTGTGTGTTTGGTTCCAGAGCACTGCAATAAATGAATAATGTAATAAAGTGAGTCACATGAATGTTTTGGTTTCCCAGTGCATATAAAAGTTATATTTACACTATATTGGAGTCTATTAAATGTGCAATAGCATTATGTCTAAAAAAACAATGTCCATACCTTAATTAATTAATTAATTAATTATTTTTAAGGAAGTCGTACTCTTTAGAAATTAATTAATTAATTTATTTTTGGCTGCGTTGTTGGGTCTTCGTTGCTGTGCACGGGCTTTCTCTCATTGCGGCGAGCGGGGGCTACTCTTCGTTGCGGTGCACGAGCTTCTCATTGCGGTGGCTTCTCTTGTTGTGGAGCACAGGTTCTAGGCGCAGGCTTCAGTAGTTGTGGCTCACGGGATCTAGAGCACAGGCTCAGTAGTTGTGGCACACGGGGCTTAGTTGCTCCGCGGTATGTGGTATCTCCCTGGACCAGGGCTTGAACCCGTGTGCCCTGCATTAGCAGACGGATTCTTAACCACTGCGCCACCAGGAAAGTCCCCATACCTTAATTTAAAAAAAAAAAAAACTTTATTGCTAAAATATGCTAATCCTCATTTGAGCTTTCAGTAAGTCATAATCTTTTTGCAATAGTAACATCAAAAATCACTGATCACAAATCACCATAACAAATATAATAATACTGAAAAAGTTTGAAATATTGAGGGATTTATCAATAAGTGATGCAGAGACACAAAGTGAGCGATGCTGTTGGAAAAATGGCACTGATAGACCTGTTCGATGTAGGGGTGCCACAAACCTTCAATTTATAAAAAATGCAATATCTACAAAGCACAATAAAGTGAAGTGCAATAAAACAAAGTATGCCTTAGGGTACTGGGTTTGCTTCTTCCCCCACGTTTATACTTGTTGCCCCGTCTTTTCCATTAAGTAATGGTTGGGAAGTGGGAAATGAGGTCCAGAGTTCTGATGTATTTATTAAGAATTCCTATTTGATATTTTTTCTTGGTCCTCCCAGGGCTGCTTTCAATCTCTGATATGGGGATAGTAGGATCAGTAGAGTTTTTTTTTATAATATTAGGGCTCTGAGATCCATTGCATAGCTGGCTTTCTAGATACTTGTTTCTGCAGTTGAAATGATTAAAAGTATTTGGATTAGGATACTGTATTTATTTTAAAAAGCAGCAGCGTTACAAGTGTTACATCCTAATTTATCACAAATCAATGTGTTTAATCATGAGTTGATATATTTATACATGTATTCACATTTGAAGAAATACTAGTGACTAGTAATAGTCTAAAAGTATAGCATATGATTTTGGAGTTGCTATGGTAACTTGTTTTCTTGGAAAATCCAATAGATGTGTGGAAACCTGCAGTGGTTGCTTATCAGCTGTTGGAGAAACAGCACTGCATCCTATTTTTTTAAAGGTCTGTTTATTCATTGACTTCATTGTAAATTGTCATACATTTTCTTTATGAAGTATTTTCAATTAACATCAACTGAAAAGAAAACACAAAGCATTAATAGTTAATGTCAGTAAAATTAATATTAGAAAATTATATTTCCCCAGTTATCTATAAAGTATTTATTGTTAAAATATTTTATAAGAATAAGTCTGAAAAAATAGAAACTATGCTATATACATTTTTTTTTTTTTCCTAAAAGAGGCAGAAAGCTATTTTCTGGTTGCAATTATTGTCAGGATTATACTATGGACTAGCCAAGGTGACATAAAGGGTTTGGGTTACATTGACAGTTTTTGCTAAGTATCCCAAAATTTAGTGGCCTAAAACAACTGTTTGACAGCTCATGATTCTTTGGATTCTTTGGTTTGGGAATTTGGTCTGAGCTTAGCTTGGCATTACTCTGCTGGACTTGCCTAGCTCATTCGTGTAGCTGTATTTATCTGCTGGGTCAGCTAGTGGCTTGTTGATCCTGGATGACCTCATTCATGTGTCATGGTTGCCTTGAGTTACTTCACATGGTAATTGCATTTCAAAAGCACAAGAGAGGATAAGCCCTGTGAGCAAACACTCTTCAAGTTTCTTGCTGGATCACATTTGATATTGTCCCATTGGCCAAAGCACTTCATGGCCAGTCTCAGATCTGTGGGAAGAAATGGACAAGGGCATAGATGCAAAAAGGGGAAATATGATTACCATCCTGAAAGCAATTCGTTTTGTTTCATTCTCTGGCTGCACTAATTTAAATCTCTTTCATGGGGAAATATGTTCAACTTTCTCCAAAAGTTGAATTTCCTAATTACCTCCATCAAATCAAGTTCAGATGAAGACAAGATTTCTTGAATAAGGCTTCTCAGTGAGCTTTCTGGTGTGGCTGCACTTCACATGGTGCCTAGTTTCAAACAAATTCCAGACAGGGCAAGCCTCAATGTATGAGAACTTTACAATTTCTACTTATGTTATGCTTGCTAAAGTCCCATTGCCCAAAGCAATCACGTGGCCAAACCCAGAGACAGTGGAAGAAACAACAAAATTGGATGAACCTTGAGGGCATTATACTAAGTGAAATAAGTCAGAGCAAGGCAAATACTGTAGATCTCATTTGCGGAATTTTTTTAAAAAATCCAAATTCATGCAGCATGTAGAATGGTGGTTGCCAGGGTTTGGGGAGCATAGAAGAAATGGAAAGGTGTTGGTCAAAGGAAACAACTTCCAGTTATAAGCTGAATAAAATCTAGGGTTCTAATTTTCAGCATGGTGACTATACTTAACAATGGAGTTTTATATACATGAAAATTGCTAAGGGAATAAAATTTAAATATTCTGATCACACACACACACAAACAAACAAACAAAAAGCCAAAATGCTGTAATTACGTGAGGTGATGGATATGTTAACTAACTTTATCGTGGTAATAATTTTACAGTATATATGTGTAGCAAATGATCACATTGTATACCTTAAAGTTATACAATGTTATATGTCAATTATATCTCATTAAAACTGGAAAAAAATAAGAAAACATATCCACAAGTACAGAGTAATACTTGTCAGAGAATTTCCTATTTTCCGTACAAGATTTTTAATTAAATAAAACACTAAGATATTTTCATGAAAAGGTATACAATACAGATTTTTCAGAAATGAAAAATAAGTATAAACTAATAACTGGAAGAAATTTAGAATATAATAAAAATCCTACTCTTAAAAGAAACATAAAGATTATAAAAATTTACATGTCCAAATTACATTTAAGGGAAGATAATTCACAATGTAAAACTCTTTTAAAGCATGGAAAAGTTGAAAAATTAATCATTTAATTTTTCAAGATAAGATAACTCAAATCAAAACTCTACAAAGATAGCAAAAGCAAATTAAAATACAGGCCAAATTAATTTGTGTATATTAATTCAGCATTCCTAAATAAAGTGTCCTCAAGTTTCATATCAGGCATTGCTTAAAGAAGAAGCATCCTGAAGAAGTAAGCATTAATCCAAAATGCAAGATTGATCATTAGACAGTGTTATCATTGTAACTCACTGTGATATGTTCCTTGGATTTACCAAGAAGTTAACATGATTAAATACGCATTATAGCAAATGTTCTGAGAAATAAGGATTCTTCAAAAAATTAAAACTAGAACATATGATCCAGCAATTACACTTCTGGGTATTTATTCAAGGGAAACAATAAGACTAACTCAAAAAAGATATCTACATCTCCACGTTTACTGCAGCATTATTTAGAATAGCCAAGACGTGGAAACATGAGTGTCCATCAATGGATGAATGGATAAGGAAAATGTGGTATATATAGTGGAACATTATTCAGCCATAAAAAAGAAGAAAATCCTGCCATTGGAACAACATGGATGAGCCTTGCGGGCATTATGCTAAGTGAAATGGACCAGACAGAGAAAGACAAATAACATATGATTTCACTTATATGTGGAATCTAAAAACAAAGCAAAACAAAAACCAAAACACCAAACTCATAGATACAAAGAACAGATTGGTGGTTGCCAGAGGTAGGAGTGAGGAATGGGTGAAAAGGGGGAAGTTATGCAAAAGGTGCAAGCTTTCAGTTCCAAAATAAATGTCTTGTGGATGTAATAGATAGCATGGTGACTATATTAACAGTACTGTATTGTATATTTGAAAGTTGATAAGAGAGTAGATCTTAAAAGTTTTCACTACAAAGAAAATAAATGAAACTGTATGTGGTGATGGATGTTAACTAGACTTATTGTGGTGATCGTTGTACATGTATACATGTATTGAAGCATTATGTTATAACCTGAAACTAATATAATGTTACATGTCAATTATATCTCAAAAAAAGAATATATAATAATGGCCAAAAGCACATGAAAAGGCATTCAATATCATTACTCATCAAGAAAATGCAAATTAAACCACAATGACATACTGTTTCACTTCACAGAATGGAAAAAAAAAGGGAAGAAAGAAACAGGGGTTACAAACAAACTTTCAAAATTTTGAGAAAATTTTTATAGGAGAAATTTACACTAAACATTATATTTATCAAATAGTAGATTCATTCTAATTAAAGTCACAAATAAGAAAAAGATGCCACTTGTTTTACTAATATTCAAGGTGATAGTGGCGGTCCTAACAGATATGTTAAGGAAAGAAAAAAATGTGAAGTATGAATATTGGAAAGGGAAAGTTAAATTCTCATTATTTTCAGATGATATGCTTGTTTCCGTAGAAAACTCAATACAATCAACTAACAAAAAAATGTGATTTAAGATAGTTCAGGGACTTTCCCTGGTGGTCCAGTGGTAAAGAATCTGCCTCCCAATGCAGGGGACGCGGGTTCAATCCCTGGTTGGGGAACTAAGATCACACATGCTGCGGGTCAGCTAAGCCTGCGTGCCACACCTACTGAGCTTGCGCGCCTCAACTAGAGAGCCTGTGTGCCGCCAACTACAGAGCCCACGTGCCCTGCATCCTGTGCGCCACAACTAGAGAAGAGAAAAAAACCCACATGCCACAACTAGAGAGAAGCCCGCTCGCTGCAGTGAAAGATCCCACATGCCTCAACAAAGGTCCCGCATGCTACAACTAAGACCTGATGAAGCCAAAAAGAAAACAAATAAATAAATAAATAATAAATAAATCTTAAAAAAAAAAGATAGTCCAGCAACGTGGCCAGAAGCTAGATCAAAATAAGAAAATCAATAATTTGCCTATACAAGAGTAACCAATTAAAAAATGTAATAGAAGAGATCCCAAAACAATTGAGAAAAAATTTATAGACTGTCTAGTAACATAGCTAATAAGAAATGCATAGGCCCTTTTTTGGAAAAATTACAAAACACTATTGAAGGGAATAAAAGTAGTCCTAAATGAATAGAAATATAAACCAGTTTAATAGATACAAAACTCTATATTTTAAAGATATCAATTATATTCCATGTTAGTCTATAAAGTTATTACTCTCCTAATCAAAATTGCAACAGTTTCTTTCTTTGGAAATTGAATGGAGTTTTGAATACTTCTTACATTTGCAGATAGAAGTGTGATTGTGTAAGTACAGGCCAGACAAATTTTAGAGAGAAGAAAATGCAGGCCTAGGAAGAGGAAGGATTTGAATTTGTCCTCCGAGCTATCAAAACTTTTTTTAAAGTATTGTAATGAAAATACTATAATAACAGAACTGAAGGACAAATCAAAAATTGCAGCATTACGGAAAATCACGAAATAAACACGAGTAGATGAACGTTAGTATACAGTCAAGGTGGCTTTCAAATGGAGGGATATAATGGAATATTTAGTTACTAAAATTAGGACAATTCATAACTTATTTAGAAAAGAATCAAAATGAAATCTCAACTTCAACAAGTATTAAATGTTAGATTAAAAAAATCTCAAGTATTGAGGAAAAATTTCAACTAAATTTAGGACTCATATTTTCTTGTATAATTTTAAAGATTGAAGAATAGATTCTTACCTCTGTGGTATGATAGAACTTCTTACATAAGACAAAATTTTTATAGAAAAACATTTAAAAGGCAATACAACCTGGAAAAGTAATTCATTTTGGGAGTAGATCAGTCATGACTTCAGGCAAGAGGCCACATTTGAATTAAGCTTGATATGGATTTTGAACAGAAGATATTCTGGAACAACTTAAAATAAAAGAATAGAGGCAGAAAGTTGTGTGTCAGGTTTGAAAAATTGTCCACAGTGGTCAAAATTGGCCATCTGCTTAGCTCCTGTAAAAGAACAAATTACTGTTACAGGAAATTAAGTTATAGTACAGGAGAAGTCCTTACCTTCTTATGGGTTCTGGTCATTCAAATAAATACATTTGCACATCGTTGTAAATGTTTTGTATTTAATTTCCATCAAATGAAACTGGAATATGTAAACTGGCTAATATATAAACCCTGTTGTAGCATACTGTATCAAATTAACCATTCATTTATATTTTATTTGGTATGCTATTGCAATTTACTAATAGGGAAACTGAAGGTAAGTTTCATTATTATCAAAAACCAGAAACAGAATTTATATATGCTGATTCTAGTACCTAATAACTGTTTATAATGTAATATTTTGCCTATATTATGATAATACATATTGCTTTCCAGGTTAGATTTACATGATTTTTAAAATGGATATAAAATGTGCACACAATGATATAAAATTCTGTAAGAAAGTTTTCCCATCTGCCTTGTCTATGCTAAATAGGAGAATGTTGTAGCCACACTGAGGCAGAGTTCTGTGTTACACCACTGAAAATTCCTAGTTTCCTGCCCCCTGCTAAAATGGCTCAGGAGGTTTTCCTGTTCAAACTTTAGGCTATATCCCGATAGTATCTTCATTGTTTAAGATAAAAAGAGGACAAAAAGTTTTACTGTAATTAATAAGTGTTATGGGACTTTGCTTGGAATGTTTGCTAAGGACAACCACTGAAGTGTTTTCTTGAGTCACCTTCTAATAACATTTTCTTTTCAAGCCTCTGTGCCATTCATCTGAGGGAAAAGCAGACAATTCTGATTGTTTAGATTAAAGAAAGCCAGTATTTTAGTGGGGATAACTTTGCTCCATATAATCAAAGAGAACAGTTTGGTGGAAGCATGTTCCTGACATATTTCTCTAGGGGAACACATTCTGTTTCTGAGGTACTGCTGCTCAGATTCATATATACTATCCAGATGTGTTCCCCTTTAACACATTTTCCAATAATTAGCCACAGCCAGAGAAATATCCCAATACCCAATGATATATTGATAAGGACACATATTTATGAACTGGGATTTTAATGCAGTATCTTTATGACTTCATTTTTAGAATAATAGGTTATATGCCTCAGAGATAACCAAGGGGAAATTTGCAATGTCTCTGGGAGTTAAACAAAACTAACTGGAAAGGAATCACAATTGCTTAGTTTTAGATTAAGAATATGTGTGATAAAAAGTAATCTATTTGACAAATTCTATATGTTGTTCCATATACATGTTGTACACGATAATGAGGTAACTGATTTTCTAGATTATTTTGAGAGGTATAGAAAGTCAGTAAAACATTCTAAAAATGATTTATTGGATAATTGAAAAATACTTTACTAAGGGCATGTATATATATAAAATGCCTCTCAAAATAATGCCATGATAATAGAGGTTATATATGAGAAAAATTCTATTTCCAAAACAATGTGAGAAAGGAAATGATAGACAGGAAATAACAGTATTATGTTGTGAGTTTATGAGCATTATGATGAAAATGTTTGCTTTCAGGGTATATTGCAAGGATTAAGATATTTGGTCTAATTCTTGAAAACTATCCACTCATTTTTACTCTCTAGGTGAATCAGTCTGAATCTTAAAAACATGAACAATTTTAAACTAGGGATTTATGGGTACATTTCCTAGGGTATGTCTACCATTATAAAATCCTTGAGGCAATTTTAGATTCCTCAAGCACATTCTGAAAATAATTGACACTTTCATAGACCATTGAATCATATTAGTTATGCATTTTAATACACAGTAAACTCTTGTTCACATGGAATGGTAAATTGGAATTAGTTTGGTTACTGAGAGTTACAGTATAATCCATACATACATTATGAATTTCCAAAGAATTAGAATATAGTCAAATATATTTGACATAAAATCTATACTAATTTAATCTGCCATTTTTGACTGTTATTTTGCTCCTCTGATGATACATTTATATGGTACTTGGCAGAAGATTAATAATGTACTCTAGCATATAAATTTCTTTTAAAACCAAAACCATAATAAGTTATTAGCTACATTTTTCTTTTACTTGAAAATGTCCACTGTGAAGTTATGCTTGCAATTTTGTTTAGGCCATCAAATATGTTGAGCTTCTCCTATTCTGCTCTTTTTATACTCTCTATTGCTCATTCCTCAAACCTCCTGTATCTCCAAGAGTCTAACTCTCAGCCATATCTTCACTTCCTACGTTATATGTATGTGTGTATATGTGTATAAATATTTGTATGTATATATGTGCATGTATTTCTGCTCATCTTTACTTCCTACTTCCTTTGTTTGTCTTTTCCACATCTAATATTTCTCACATTATTTCACATCTACCAATCTGCATTATGCAACTCATTGTTTCATCAATTTTATCCTTCCTTTTCATATACTACTACTTTTTCCGCTATATTTGTCTATTTCCATGATCTATGAATGCTTTCAAGCCACCCTCATTCTAAAAATAAAGATAAGGCAATGTTTTTCATTATTCTTGCCTTTCTGTCTGGTTAAATTCTTAGTTATATTTCTAGACTACAGAATTTTTTTTTTTAAAGCCTCCTTGTACCCAACACTAATCTTGAATTCCTGGACTCTCTTTTATGATTCATCCTTACCTTTTTACTAAAACTGCTTTCTTGAAGTTCACCTGTGACTACCTGATGGTCAGATCCAATAGCTTATTTTCAAAGAAAAAGAGGGCTAAGTAAAATCAAATGAAGCACCCACTTCCACAAACAACTTTTGTATTAGGCGGGTGACCATTGCTGCACTAGTAAACACACCTGAATATACACAATAGCTTAAATATGATAGAAGTAGTCATTCTTGTAAAGCCCCTATTGAGAGTTCTTCTTTGGTGTGTGCCTTTCTTCCAAGTCATGAAACAGGGACTCAGCCATTCCCATCTTGTGGCTCTACCATTTTCAGCACATGGATCCAATATTACTCTGCTCATCTGTATAAAGCTGTTGGAAAAGTAAAGAGGATGAGATTGTGTGTGAGAGGTTTACGTGGTCTGACCTAAATACCACTTCCACTCATACTCCATTGACTAGAACTTAGCGTTAAGACACATTTAATTTCAAAAGAAGGTGATAAATATAATCTGTGTCCACAAAGAACAGAAAATGAATTTGATGAGCATGTGCCCAGTCCCTGCCACATCAAAATTTTCATTCTGAAATTTTTGTTTCTTCTATCTACCTCCTTAATTTTTAAATTCTCTCATTAGGTGTGAAGATTTCAAATGGGACCCTAGCTATGGTTAACATGATCATTCCCTTCCTCTAACAGTGAATGACAAGACAGAACATTCCATTACAAAGAGCAACCAAGACTGTCAGCTGACTATCACAGAGTAATAAAAGCTTTGCAAAATAGAGATTAATTTTCATCTCAAGTTATCATGTATGGCCCAACATTGTTTGAGGAATCCACGGAGGCCTCCTTATCCTCTTCAGTTCTACTCCTTAATCACTAAAAGGGCATAAAGAGGTTTTACTCTCACATCCAGGTACTTTCACACTGATAGCCTCTCCTCTAAAGAGGCTCACTCTGCCCATCCCTTTCCTTCCACTCCTTTCATTCTCAGTTCACATAATAAATTATTATGGTTAACATGCTTAGAGATTAATATCTATTTAGTACATTTTAGTATTACTGCTTTCCAATAGCCAGAGAAAACACAATTGCCTTTTCATTATATATTTTAAAATATATACGTTGTAGTGTGAGTTTATTCTGAGCCATTCCTTTATAGACAGGTAATTCCATTTATCATATATTTGTTATAGAGTCTTCGTTTGTTTCAATGTGGGAGAGAGGCATACATCATATTGCAGTTTAGTTTTAGAAGATTGTAAATATATATTTGTTGAATAAATTTCCTGTTTCAATTTTTCTGATTATTTTAGCACTTGTGAATATTAGCATAATTTAAAAAAATTATCCAGAGGACAGTGCTTTGCTAATTATAAAGAAAGGAAAAAGCAACAATATGTTATGTTAGTCTAATTAACTTGATCATTGTAATAGTCAAGCATTACCTAGGACCAAAGTTATATTTTTGCATAGCTAATCCAGTTAAATTGTCTTCATTGATTTGTGCCTGCCAAGATTCCCAAATCTTCATTTACATTGTTTAAGGAGCAAGATATGTTATTCCATTTTATTTCACTTAGATTTTTTTTCAAAAATAAATGATGTGTTTCCTCTATTCTGGGGAAGTGGAATCTATAGAAAAGTAATTTACTGTCCAAAATTCCCTTAAAAATCCATCAGCTTGAAAGATCAGTTTTATTTAGCATTTCAAGTTTCAAGAGTCAGAAGAACATAAAAAAAGCATATCCTCAATGGTTAGTTCTATTGAAAAAGATTTTGAGTTGTTCCATTTCAATTGGATGGTAACTTTTTTTTTTTAAGAAGTTTTCAATTCACCCTCTGTTGCATCTGATATTGCTTCTAAATTAACACTAAAGAAGGAATGAGTTTGAGATAATAGAATGGTTCTTAAAGTACAAAGAATATAACATGAATTTGTGAAAATTGTTCTCACTGAGTTAAAGAATCCTATAATTTTAGCAGAATTGAAATTATGCAGACAGAATTATATTTTTTGAATGTAAAAAAATATAAATTGTTACCTCTTCATTGAATTCAATTTAGTGGCAGATTTAGATATAGCACCATTGTTGTATGTTCATCTATTTCAGGGGTATCAATTTCTATGTGATTACTTGATTTAATTTAGTTGTGAAAAATTCATGGTTGAAAATCAATTTTATTATAAGTAGAGTGATCATACAGCTTGCTTTACTTTGGAAAGTGCAGAATTTTACCATGATAGTGCTGTATAATCATTAATAAATCCTCCCTTTACTCTTAGGAGGTCCTAATTTGAATAAATTATATACTTATTATAGATGATACATTATATAACTGCCCTAATCATAAAAAAGCAAAACTTTTAAAAAAGTATAAATATTATACATTATATAATTTATGAGTTACTCAGAGTTAATGAAGGAAACACTTTATTTTTCATAGTTAAAATTCAATATCTTTTAAAATAAGAGTTGTTAATACTCCTTATGAACCTTTATTGCTCATGATACTGTACCACATATGTCATATAATTTTATCTGCATAACAGCATTATTATACAGATGTCATGAGCATCATCATTTTACAGTTGATACAACTGAAGCTGTGAAAGTTTAAATGATATTCTCACAGCTATGCAGTTGGTAAATGGTGGAGTGGGGATGTTAATCTATTCTGCTGACAAAAGAAGCAGAGAGCTTAACTATGTATATAGAGACTTCCCTGAGAGACTAACTGAATCTAGTTATTATTTTTATGTAGTATTTTATAATACTATGAAGAATTTGACCACTAATGACATTGAATTTGAAAATGTTCTCGTTTATTTTTGAGAACACAGTTTGAATGAATTGCTGACCTGGAAGCCGTGTTGTAGTACATTGAATCCTTTGGATTTTTTTGTTTTTCATTTATTCATTCAGTGAATATATATTAGGTGCCTACTGGTCAAATATTGTTCTAAGTGATTGAGAATCAGAGAGAAGTGTCTGCCCTCAATGAGTTTACATTCTAGATGGAGAGACAAATGATAAGCAGGTATAAAAAAAAATCCCTTTGCAAAGTGCTATTAATATATAATATGATCACACTTCACAAAATACTGAAATTGTATAAAGAAGGCAAGAAAAAGTGAGATACAATTGCAACTTTCAAAAGGTTTGTCATAGAAGGTTTATCTTCTGAGGAGGTGACATTTGAGCAATGCTCTAAATTAAGTAAGGAAGTCAATGTTATATGATTACCATACTTAAAAAAAATTTTTTTTTCCATCTTTCATTTGTGTTTTCATTTCCCTGGCCTGCAATTATAGTCAAGGAGACCATACAAATCTGAATATTCATAAAGTACTTCAACTTTTGACTTTAGCTTGAAATTTGCTGTTAAGAAAAAAGAAATTGTTTATCATACCACTGATGGTTGATATTGTGAGTGCTCACTTGTATTCAGTTTTCCTTTTCTTCTTGGCTCAAAGAAACTGCATTCCCAGTCACTGCAAAAGGAAGGGACATGGAACCAGTTCTAGATTATGGACTGTGAACATAAGTGAAACTTATCACCTCTGGCCCAGAGCATAGGAGAGAAATGTGATATCTCCAGAACTACTCTTTCTCTACTGTAGCAACCAAGGAATATACACATTTCTGGAGGTATTCATTTGTGGAGCTTCTGTTAGCTTGGTTCCCTGGGTGACAGATTGGGATAGATATTGTGAGTGAGAAATAAACCGTTGTTGTGTTAAATCACTGAGACAGCTGTTGGCACAAGAGCTATGGTTACATATAGAAGTCCCATGGATGAAATATATTATAGTAGGTTGCCCGGATGAACTGCTGGAGAATGACTAGTAGGAATGAAAGAAGGAGAAAGGGAAAGGATAGGTAGACGAAAGAACATGGCAAAGTTTCCTGGATGTTGCTTATCTTGTTTGAGAAAATTTGCTGAAGGAAAAGAACAACAACCTAATTTTCGGGAAACGGAGATGCCAAAAGAACAGTCAGCAGAAATGATCAGGTGGATAGGAGAACTTCTCCCTCAGCTGCACTTAGATAGAGTCATTCAGTCAAATGTTTTGGGGTAGGGGGCAAAATATTGGACACTCAGAGGAGGAGAAATCTGTCCCCTTCTCCCACTGTGGGACTGATATTTACTTATATTTTCAAAGTGCAAAGAAGTGGGTCCCACTTCTGGATATTCAGGGATAGTGACTTACTCTTTTCAGTTGTTGGTTATTTTTGAGAGCTCACCTAATGATAAAGGAACAGGTCCCAGATCTGTGGGTTAGACTGTTGCCATCACAGATATGTTGTGAGCTTGCTTCCAGAGAGAGGTATCTCAGTTCTGGAAGTCTCTTTCTACATGGCTTATAAAGATATGGACAAAGAGGATTGAGAAAGTACCCATGATGGAGACATACTGTTTAAGATAGTCCAACAACCCACTGCTATAAAATCTATTACAGTTTTTCATGGCTCAACATGATCTCCCTAGATTCCTCTTGGCTTATATATAAAACAAGACCTATTAATGGTGCCTTAAAAAACCTATTAATGACCTATTAATAGGTCATGACCTACTAATGGTGTCTTAAAAGATCCAATAATTTCTCACTTAGGGGTGGAAGTGGAGGTGAAGAATTTATGAAAGAGTTGGGCATCACTGCCTGAATTTATCTAATATTCACCCACTTGGCCAGGTCTGGGTCTCTTGATTAATGATGCTCCAAATTTTGTCTGATTTTGCAAATGCTGAGTATTACCGATGTAATGACTGTGGGGTTATTCAGTCAGGAACAGTTCATGTGTGGCAGATTAAAGATAGCTACATTTTGTTTATTAACACTACTCCAGTGAAGATGTGGGATGAATGGTCCCTGTCTTTTAATCAGGATTTGATACTGCTTTGAATATGGTAGAAATGATGCTTTGCCACTTTCTGGTTCTAAGCCTTAAGAGACTTACATCTTCCACTTCCTGTTTCTTAACCTTTCCTTTTGGAGCCCTGAGCCACCACCTAAGAAGTCCTGCTACCTAAATGAAGAGATAACGTGGGAAGAACCAGAGACTATGTATGGAGGGACTGGGGTCCAGCTGAGCCCAGTCTTCCAACCATCCCACCAGCTCACCTGAATACACCAGGTGACTCTAGTCAATACCATGTGAAGCACCTGAATAATCCAGCCAAATTCTACTTGAATTTCTGGCTGAAAATATCATGAAATATAATAAAATGCATTTTGTTTTAAGCCATTGACTTGTGAAGTATTTTTTTACCCAGCAATAGGTAACTGGAACAGTAAGTTTTCCAAAAGGGCAGTCTCGTAGGACATTTGTAGGATTAGGAGGGATTACAGAGGCAGAAAAAAAAATAAAACAAACAAACAAAAAACCCCAAAACAAAAAACTTGAATTATTGGAAGGAAATACAGCATAGTAAACAGAAAAAAGAAGTTTCCAGTAAAAAGGACCAATAGATTGTTAAAATATTGAAGTATTTCAGTATTGGCTCCAAGATATGTGGCCCCTCCATAAAACTGTTCTTTTATCCAGTAATGAAAGAATTAATGCCAGGCCCCTCTATGACCTTGCATTATCTCTATGGCTTGCCTCACTTTTGTTTGGTCAGTACCTATGCTTGTTTTTAAATACTTTTATTATCTCCAGAATTCAATGCCCCTGGAAATCTGTAGAGGTAATTCCAGAAAACTTCTTTAAGTGATCCTCATTTGCAGGGATGAAAGTTGGAATCTATGAAGCAAATGTAATTTGACCAGTTTTTGAGTCAATTTCTTTGCCATAGAACAGCATTATTTTGAGTTCATAAGTGATGGCAAGATTAATATTAAGAGTGTAATAAATTCAGTTTTTATCTTTGAATAGAATAATGTGCATGTTGCTTATTTCCTTTAATTTTAATGTTGGTATTATTGATGTTTTACTTTTATGATTAGTCACATTAAGTGTCAATTCAAATAAGTAGCAAAGAAAACATAATTACTGTATTTAGCCTCATTTTTACTCTGTCATCATGGAATGCTATAATTTGAATTAGAAGAAAATATATTGTATACATAAAGTTTAACCTTTTTTGAATTAATCATTATACATTGAGATATTGAGATCGATTTATGCTGAATTCTGATTGAAAAGTTATCAATAATAACATGCAAGATGTGTTCTTAAATTGTGCTTATGCTTTAAGTATTATAAAATACCTGGCAAGTTCTAAGAGAATCATTGTAACTTTAGAGTAAGAATGATTCTTATTTAAATATTTTAATTTTAAATATTAAATATTTAAACATTTGATTGAAACTAATGACAAAAACATTAATTCATTGAAATTAGGTTTATTCCAAGGCAAAAACACCGAACCATTGCTTCTTCTAATTGGTAGGACATCTACAAATAATGAATAAAAGTAATAATGAAAAAATAGTGATTTCTTAAAGGAAGAAAAAATATACCAGTATCTCTGCAGATAATCTTTAATAAAAACTGACTTTCCTAGGAGATGAATATGCCTATTCTTGCTTTTGATGTATTTTTATAGTTGGTTCACATTGTCATTCCCAGGTCTCATATTTTTGATTATGTTCATAATGCTGACCTTAAGTGAATAATATGTTTTAACCACAGGAGAGGGTCAGAAAGTTATGATATTCTGAACTGAGAATATATTAGGTTTTTCTTCAAAATTTCAGCCAGGAAAAGATGTCAGAAGAGCAAACACTAGAGAGATCTTGCAATAAAAAAAAAAAAAAAGATTAGAAAACTGATCTTTACTAAAATTCACTCAGGAACTATTCTTCAGGGCCCGTTTATTTAAATTCCATAGAAAAAGAAGTGATGACTTGACTTTTGTTTGACTATGATAGTAACATTTGCTCAATGTAGATATAACCATAGAATGCACCATTGGATTTTATCTGTTTTCCAGTATGGGCTACTAAAAATTTAAGTATGCATTGGAAAGGAGATAAAAAGAAGAATAACTCTTCTAAAATTTGTTATATCTAGGGAAATGCTGCTAACTTTTTAACAAATCACCCTAAATTAGTATTGCAATAAAAATCATGGCTATTGGAAGCACTGCCTGTGTTCCGGTTGTGAGGTAATTTTAATTGTAGTCCTGGTATTTTGCTCTTGTTGTATTTATATATTTTAGAATGTATTCCAGGGTTACACAGTTTAGAAATTTGTCTTTTTTTGTTTCTGCTTCTCTCTACTCCCTAATAAATATATGGGCTCTCTAACTTCTGGCCTTTCTTAAAATTTGAAACTCTTTTCAGCAAGCCAATCACTGTATTTATTCCCATATTTTTGAACTGTGTGATGTACTTATCAAGAGCTGGAGATATTAAATAACCTCCATACATATATTAATAAGTTTGATCCTTGTTTTTTCCCCTTGATAACTGAAAGCACAATTTGATATTTATCTGATTTTTCTTTTCTCTTGTCAACTTTATATTGATTGTGTATGTAACACTGTAGAATACAGAATCATTTTCACAGCTTTAATCATCACTTTTATAGCAATTCAGAAATAAGTGATACCATTTTCTTTTAGGCTATTTTTGCATAAGAGCTAATGATTTAAGGTAAGTGCCCATCTGCGATTTGTTTATATTTTTTAAGGAAAATAACCCCTTATTGCTGTAAGTTGTAGAAGAATCAAAACAACAGCAAAAGTCACGCTAGAACTAATAAGTCATACTATTATGACTTAAAACTTCTGTGACCAAAGTATAATTGATTATATCTGCACCATTCCAAATGTAATAGCTGTATGTGACAATTTACTTTCATATTAATATAAATGAAGCAATTAAAAATTAAAATTTTCGGTCATATTAGCCATCCTTCAAATGCTTAATATTCACGTCTGGCTACTGGCTACCATATTGGATAGTGCAGAGTTAGAAGATTTTCAACATCTCAGAAAGTCCTATTGGAAAGCACTACTCTAAAAATCAAAGTTGTGTGAATTTTGGATGCAGTATCAAGTTGGAGTTGATAATTTTTAAAAGAATGGAAATATTATAAAGTAAAATTATAATTTATTATAAAATTTGAACAAACTTTTTTGAATAACTTTAGATTTGTGGAAAAGTTGCAAAAATAGTATAGAGAGCTCCCATGTACCCCACACTCAATTTTTTATATTATTAATATCTTTTGTTAGTCTGGTACATTTGTCATAATCAATGTACTAATATTGATACACTATTGTTTAATAATATTTAATAATAGACCAAAGGTTATCCTTTTCTCAGGTTTCCTTAGTTTTACCTAATATCTTGTTTTTCTGTTCCAGGACTCCATTCAGGATCCCACATTACATTTAGTCTTCATGTCTCCTTGGGTTTTTCTTGATTGTGACAGTTTCTCAAACTTTTCTGGTTTTTGTTGACTTTGGCAATTTTGAGGTGTACTGGTCAGGTATTTTGTAGAATGTCCCTCAATTGGCATTTGTCTGAAGTTTTTGTCATGATTAGACTAGAGTAATGGGTTTTTGAAAGGAAGACCACAGGCATCAAGTGACATTTTCATCATATAATATCAAGAATGCATTCTATTACATTTTCTGATATTGTTGATGTTATTCTTGACACCTGGCTCAGGTAGTGTGTATCAAGTTTCTGAACTGTGAAGTTGCTTCCCACCCCAGCCCCCTTTCCATACTGTATTCTTTGGAAAGATGTTACCATGCACTGCCCACATAAGGAGTGAGAAGTTATGCTCTACCTTCTTGAGAACAGAAGTGTCTACATAAATAATTTGTAATCCTTTTGGATAGAGATTTATCTAGACTATTGTAATGGTTTAACCTTTTCCAAATGAAAACAAAAATGTCACCTGTGACTTTTATTGGCTATATGCTATCTTGAGAAGAATTTGCCTACTAGACCCTGGGCATTTATAAGGGATATATCTGACTTCATGAATAATAATCACATTGAATGTGGAAATATTTGTAGAAATCTCTTCCATTTTTCTTAGATCAAATTTCTATTGAGACTCATTTGTTTATTAAATTATTTAAATAAATAAATGTTTATCGAGTCCTAATATTCACCACACACTCTTCTATGTTTTGGAAATATATCATTTAAATAAAAGACAGTAATGCCCACTCTCATAGAATTAATATACTGGTGGGGGTTACAGACAATAAATCATTAAGTATAATATAATATATCTCATGGTGCTAAGTGTTATGGAGAACATAAATCAGAGAACAGAGGTAGTGAGTTCTGGGTTGCTATTTTAATTATTTTTTCCAGTAAAAATATTTCAGGTCATTTATTTATTTTTATTGAGGTATAGTCGACATAGAATATTCATTAGTTTCAGGTGTACAACATACTGATTCAACAATCAAATACATTACAAAATGATCACCATGAAAAATCCAGTAACCATTTGTCACTCTACAAATTTATTACAGTATTATTGACTATACTCTTTATGCTGTATATCTTGTCCTTGTGACTTATTTATTTTATAACTGAGTTTGTATCTGTTAATCCCCTTCACCTATTTTGCCCAGTCCGCCAGCCCATCCCCTCTGGCAACTACCAGTTTGTTCTCTGTATCTGTAAGTCTGTTTCTGCTTTGTTTTATTTGTTCACTTGTTTTGCTTTCTTTTAGATTCCACATATGAGATCATATGATATTTGTCTTTCTCTGTCTGACTTATTTCACTTAGCATAATGCCCTCCAGGTCTATCCCTGAAATGGCAAGATTTCATTATTTTTATGGCTAAGTAGTAATCCATTTTATATATATATACACACATTACTCCGTCTTTATCCATTTATTGATGGACATTTATGTTGCTTTCATATACTGGTTATTGTAAATAATTCTGCAGTAAACTTAGGGATGTATGAATCTTTTTGAATGAGTGTTTTCATTTCTTTAGGTAAATACCCAGAAGTGGAATTGCTGGATTGTATGGTCATTCTATTTTTAATTTTTTGAGAACTCTCCATACTGTTCTCCACAGTGGATGCACCAATTTGCCTTTCCACCAACAGTACACAAGAATTCCCTTTCCTCCACATTCTTGTCAACATTTGTTATTTGTTGTCCTTTTGATCATAGCCATTCTGACAGGTGTGGTGTGGATAGTGTGTGTTGAGGTAACATTTGTGCAGTGAATGTATGAAAGTGATGGAGGAAGGCAGGGAATATCTGAAGAAAGCATTTCAAGCAGAGAGTACAGCAAGTACAATGACCAACATGTTCTATCAATTGTTAGGTGAAAGTATAGCTACAACAATATAAAAACAAGCAAAGAAAATGCAGCCCAAGTGGTAGTGGGAGGGTGGTGGTAGCTAGATCATCTGGGTCTTTAGGCAATTGTGAAAATTTTTAATTTAATTCTGATGGAGATGGGAAACAATTGGATGGTATTGAGCAGAGGAGAGATGTGACCTGGCTTACATTTTATGTATGCTGGTACTAAAATGTAAGGATAGCAGAAAAATAAGTTAGGAGGCTATTGCAAATACATAGGATAAAATGTGTTGGTGGCTTTGACATAGAGTGACAGTCTTTGATCAAAGTGATCTTCTTTGGTAGAAGAATCCCAGTTCACTTCTGGTGTCTTATTCCTCGTGTCTTACTCCTGAAAGTGTATCAGTTGGGACAATAACTTTATGGTGGCCTTATATAGACTAGTGTGGTAGTGTTGGAGGTGATAAGAACTGGCCATGATCTGTATGTGTTTGGAAGACAATACCAAAAAGATAGGCTGATGGCTTGGGTAAAGGCTGTGAGAGAAAGAAAAGGGTCAAAAATAGCATTTGAATTTTTGCCCTGAGCAACTGAAAGTATAAATTTGCAATTTATTGAGATGTGACAGTCACATGAACAGAAGGATAGAATAAGAATTTTAATTATGGTGAATTTGAGCTGTCCATAAGAATGCTATATCATCAGGTGTTTATTAAATATTTATGAAATTCAAGAGTGAAGGGTCTAGTTGGAGATAAATATTTGTCGTGTTGTGGGGAAGAGGAAAATCAGTCTTCGGATTGATTTAATAAAGAAGTGAAGGAGAGTAATTGGAAGCTCAGAATAGATAGTGCTTTCAGGGAGTTTTGCTGTAATAGGGTATTGATAATATTTACCTCACAGGGTTTTTGTAAGTATTAAATATTCTTGGAAAAATGCCAGAATATTGACAGAGTCGCCTATGTAGGTATTTGATATCACTATATATTTTCACTGAGGTAAGCATTTTGACGTGTAATTTGAAACTGGAATTTGGGGGAGGAGGGAGAAAGAATGATTTGGACACAGTAATATGGTATAAGGATGACCATTATTTTAAGATAATTTACCTTGAGATCATCCCTGGGGTTCACAAGACAGCCAGTTTGGGTTAAAAGCCAAAAGGAGAGTGAAGATTATCTCAGAGAAGTTGAGTATGGTATAATTTTAGTACTGAGGGATTGTGGAGTTACAGAAGGAAGAGTGATAAGGGGAAGAAGTTTAGGAAAGGGAAGATTGAGGGTCAGGGCTGTATGCGCTAAGTGTGTTTGGGGCCAGTGACTAATGGGCATAATGACAGTTCCCATGAACCCAGAACAAGTTGTGGATGTGAGACTGTAGCAGTGGTTGTTATGAGGGAGGGAAGGAAAGAGGTCACCAGGTAAAAGCAGACTTCTGTTGCCGCTCTTCACCTCTGCTGCTGTAGGAATGGAGCCAGGTATGGCAGTCTTACTCAAAGTCTATGGAATCCTGGGACTCTTCCTTTCCTCTTGTTTATGGGAATATGGAAGGCAGAGTAGGTACAGTGCATCAGAACTGGTTTCTTCTTCACCTAACAGCACATAGAATTGTGGTGCTGACTCTTTATTAATGCCAATAAAGAAGCAGAGGCCAGCCACATATATAGGAGACCACAGGAGCTCATGTTTGCTGAATAGAGTATATCAGCATTCTATACACTAACTTCCATCAGATGTCACCAAGTAATTTTTTATTATATGGATAATTTTATTTTCAAGACCTTGTGGGTAATGGAGAGATTATGAAGGTAGAGGTATCTTATTCTCTGAAGAAAACCAGTAGAGTGGAAGGAAATCCATATTTCCCAGAGAGCTGTATACAACAGGTAGCATTTGTCAGGTTTCAGATATAAACATATATACCAAGAGACCATTGAAGTCTTGGATCTGTAGCAGTATGGCAGTGAGTGAATTCTACTGGTATAAGTGAGAAATAGCAATTTTAGTAGTTGCTATAAACTGGAAATACCGAAAATAGAGAAAGATTAAAAATAAAGATTTTAAGGAATATTTGATATGTAATGAGCCATGTAAACTCTGCTCTGTCTTTTAATGAAAACCATAGTAAAGATCTGCATTATTCAAAACTTTCAGATTTTGCTTTTCAATGATGGTAGCTAGCTCTTTGTAAATGATACTGAGAAACTTATTTAGATATATCCAATATATCTTCTACTTCAAAGGAGAAGTTCCTGTTTCTTTCTCTTTTTCATCTCTCCAAAGAACCCCTATGCCTGTCAAAGTGTTTTAGCACACAGAAGAATTCTATTAATATTTTTGAATGAATAGATAAATGATTAAATGGCTCCCTCCTGCCATCTAGCCTCCATTTCAAATACTATCATCTATTGATATCCACAAGGGATTGGTTTCAGGACAGACTATATATAAAAATCCATAGAAGCTCAAGTCCCAGAGTGCACTCTCCATATCCAAGAATTCCAGGGAATTCAAAGGCAGATGTGGAACTGTGGATAGAGAGGGCAGATTGTATTTATTTAAGAAAAAATATGCCCATAAGTGGACCCACACAATTCAAACCCCTGTTGTTCAAGTGTCAACTATACATGCTCCCTGAACAGAAATCACTGTTTATAATAGAACTTTAGGAGTTTTGCTCAATGTTAAAATAGAAAACTCTACATTCACAAAAAGTGGAACACCTAGATAAATTTTTGGGTCAAATAGCATCAAAATGTTATTGAAAAGAGAGGAATACTTAAAATTCTGAGTTACCGATGATTCTCACAGTCCTACATTTGCTTATTTAAAAATAATTTATCATCAGTCAATAATAAAGTATTCAATTCAAAGACATCTTGGAAATAGCATTTGCATAGGTTAAAGAAACCTAGGTTCTAAAGTCTTTAAGGCATTTATTTCATTCATGGATTTTGGGATGTTATTTATGAAGTTGAGAATCATTACAGCACAATGTAATTGTATTTCTTTCAGGGTGCTTGATGATCAGATTTGCTGTGTCAGTTTGTAGAGCTATAATGGTCTCCTTCTTGATCATCAAAAGCCAGATAACTTAAAAATCTTTGCATCATAACTTGATTTGAAATACTCAGCAGTCATAACTTTTGAAAAGACACACTAAATTATAATGCAATGCTTTATGTTTTTTCTCCCTAATCTTTTGGAAACAGAACATAAAACCAGAAGCATCAGTCAACATTCCACTTTGATGATGTTTGTTAGACATTCTCAAAGTGTTTACACAATGATTCAGCAATGCTTTTGACAAAAGAAAGCCCTTTGGGGGCATTAATTTCCAGGCAGTGCATTCAGTAAGTAGTATCTATATGCGATTGCTGATCAGGAAGTGTAAATTACATTCACAATTTAATTGGTGCTAGTAGCAAGAGAAATAGAAGCTTAAAATATCTAAATAGCTAATAAGTCATTAAAGCAGAAATTTTATAAAATTTTACAGAGTCCTAGGAATCAACATAGACTTCTTTATAAGTTAAATTAAAAATAAAAAGAAATTTACATTGGATAGGTTAATAAGCAAATAATAAAGATATTACTCTCTACTAAATGCATATATTTAGTTACTGTTTATCACTGAAGATATGCCAGCTTATTAATGCCCTGCTTTATTACTGCTTTCACTACATTTTTCTAAGTGAATATTTAGCTTTGGAATAGAGACTTCTTTGCCAGAGACTAATTTAAATAAAACTACATATTCACATTTAAGTACTTAAGTATCAGATATACTTTTAAAACTGTTGAATAATTCCAGAAATCCTCCAGATGTAAATAAAGAATTCTTGTTCAACAAACCTTAACCTGGACTTTTCAAAATGTTGTGTCCTTTCCTCAAAAACAAAAATAATGAAAGCAATAAATAAATATCTGAGTCATGGAGAGGACTATGTATCATTTATGTTTCCTTTTGGTACTTATTTATATTTTTCAGTTTTTAAAACCTTATCATGGGGCTTCCCTGGTGGCGCAGTGGTTGAGAGTCTGCCTGCCAATGCAGGGGACACGGGTTCGAGCCCTGGTCTGGGAAGATCCCACATGCCGCGGAGCAACTGGGCCCGTGAGTCACAATTACTGAGCCTGCGCGTCTGGAGCCTGTGCTCTGCAACAAGAGAGGCCGCGATAGTGAGAGGCCCGCGCACCGCGATGAAGAGTGGCCCCCGCTTGCCACAACTAGAAGAAAGCCCTCGTACAGAAACGAAGACCCAACACAGCCATAAATAAATAAATTAATTTAAAAAAAAAAAAAAAAAAAAACCTTATCATGGGTTATTTTAATACTAAGGTCAGATTTAGTTTGTAAATAAATAAACACTTCTTATTTAAGAAAGAAGCCAGATATTCATTTTGAAGTCCAACTAAAAATTTGAGGTTACATTTCCACTGCAACAAATCAGTGTTATAATTTTTTTTTCAAAAGAGCATAACAAAATCCATTTAATTTCTTTTTTCTTCTCCCAGTCTCCTCTAGTTAAAAATAGATAATTTGACTACTGATCTCAGGAACAATGCATTATTTGAAAGAGTCTTCAGGGCCAGATCAGGGCTATGTTGCTATGGTGATTTCACTATCACCATAAGCACTGTCATTCTTCAGCAAGTATTTTGCTTTATAGTCTTAGAAAGGCCCTCACCATACACATCACTCCTGTGAAAGGCAAGTAACTTGAATTCAAAGTAGTTGTATTCAGAAGACTGACTAATATATCTATGCTAATGGAATGAGTGTGGTAAGTAGTTTAATCCTCTAATTCTCCTAACAGAGGTGGTTTCCAATTTAAGATAAAGAATATACAATATCCTTTGCATATATATAACACAGATAATGAAAAAAAAAGATTCTGAGTGCTTGAGAGAAACTTGGAAAATATTCAGTAAAACCTCTTTTTATAGGCGAGGTAATAGAGTCAGAGAGACTTAAATGAATAGTTTGAACTCAAACAAATGTATTAACTAAAATTCGCTGGGTTATAGCAGTGATAGCAACTCAGACCATTTAAACATAAATAAACAAAATATTATAAAGATACTGGAGAGTCACAGAAATAAAGGGAACATTGAGAAATGAGGGCAGCATGAAAGACCTTTCTGGAGTGCTGATACTACTGAACTCAGGTCCAGCTGCTTGCCACTCAAAAGTAAATACTGTAAAGGCAAGTGCTGGTAGGAACTGAAAAGCTGCTTTAATCAGAAAGCCAGCAATCTGGGGAGAAGGCGGACTCGTGTCCCAAGACCAACTCCAAAGATTCTGCTTGGCCATGCAGGTTTTTAAAGGGACAAAAGGGAAGTAATCTCAGTTAATCATTGAGATAGCAGATCAGATTTGTCACCATCTCCCATTGCATGCAGACTTGTCTACTTGTGATCCTTCTTTAAATGCTATCTTGTTCACACAGTTTTTTTGTGAGATTACTGAAGGGGAAGCTGGGGAAAAATACTTGGTCATCTTTTAATCACTTATTCTTCATTTCTGTTTCTTTTTTCTCAGGAAAAAAGCAACAGGTTAGGCAAAGTATTGTGTGTTCAAAAGAGTGGAAAGGTGTGCTTGGGCTGGAGGTTAGTTAAAATATGGATTTGCTAAGTGACAGGCCACAAGGGGCCTCCTGCAAAGCTCTTTCCTGCAAAGAGCTCTTTCCTTCAAAGAGTTCTTTCCTGCAGAAAGTTCCTTACAAATCCCCACTGTCAGTCATCATTCCATTTTTACGGGATTATGGGTGAAAGTCTGTCTTTTGTAACTTTCCGTACTGATATAGGGCGCCATATTCTTAGAGTGGAAGGTGTTGACATGGGTCTGTAACATCATCTCTTTGCTGACAATTTTAGTTGCCTGCTTACATATATGAGCAGAGCAAGTTACAGTTATTTTGATACCCACAAAAATACAGATAATTATGAGCAATAATGTTAATCTCATTCTCAGGGCCAGTTCTTGGAATGGTACTAGCCATAAGTACTGCTCAAGACAGAGCAGCTTATGTCATGGCTACAGTCTGGTCATCATGCAGTTAGATTTTTCCCTCTGGTGGCAGTTATAGTATCTGTAAAACAACTCAGGAATGTGCATCAGACACTGGAAGATTCTGTGACTCTGTTGTCCTAATAATTAACTGTTTGAGCC
This sequence comes from Balaenoptera ricei, assembly GCF_028023285.1. Lineage (NCBI taxonomy): Eukaryota > Metazoa > Chordata > Mammalia > Artiodactyla > Balaenopteridae > Balaenoptera > Balaenoptera ricei. Next base: position 116,916,946 of record NC_082642.1, read on the forward strand.
TACTTTTTTGTGATGCAGGGAGGCCTGGGAGATTTTAGCTTTTCTACAGTCAGGAGGCAGGGGACATGGAGTAGCCTTTGTACTGGGAGGCGGGAGGCAACAGGGTTTTGCTCCATTTCACTGATAATTAATGTAACACATTTCTAAAAAAAAAAAAAATCCTAGTTTCCTTTTTTTTCTTTTCTAATAATTTTAGGATGAAAATTTCAAATTCTACAACTGTATTAACAGTAACAGAAGTTAAAGACTCACTTTGAAGGTACATTTTTCCACCATCCAGTTTCACAAGGATTGAGTCTTTAGCCACTGCAGTCATTGACTGCCCGTACAACCTGAAAGGAATCCAGGACGAAAAACATGATAAGGCACTCTGTGCTTTTGGGAAAAAAAGCCCTTTAGGCTGGTATCTCAGGAAGAATGTCAATGAACACAAGTTCTTACACATTCCCATACATGGGAAAGAAATCCCACTAAAATCATTAATGGAGATATCTCTTCCTCCTGAATAACATTAACCTTTTATTGATATGTATGCTTGACTGCATGTATTCCCTGGCCCAAATTATTTTTATACTGCCCACCCCCACCTCTTCAGAGCAGTTGCTCAGACCTATCTGAGAGGATATCTCTTGGATAATAGTCCTCTGACCCTGAATAAAACTCAACTCATAGCTCTTAAGTTGTGTGTTTTTTTCAGCTGACATATTATTATCTATATAATATTGTCTTACTGTATATATAAATATAATTTATCACTTTATTTACTGAGGTCTTTTTTATGCACATGTTATTTTCTAAAAATAATTTTATTTATAAAGATCTTGAACATATTTCATTAGATTTATTCCTGTATACCGTATAGGTTACTGTTTCTGTGAACTGAGTTTTTAAAAAGTTTCATTTCAAAATTAGTTTTGCTAAGCATGAATGTATGGATTTTTATACCGATTTTTTTATATTTTAATTTTGCTTACTCATCTTATTATCTTGCCTGTAGATGCTATTGAGTTTTCCACATGGGCAATCATTGCATAAAATTATTACATTTAAAATGATTCCTTTACAATTCCTGTATGCTTCACTCCTTTTTCTACTATTATTGGCTTGCATAGGACTTCTAGTAAATATCCTGTTGATTAAAATCCATGATAGTGGATAACTTTGTTTTGTTTTTTGCTTTTGGATAATATCTTACAATTCTTTTATCACACTGATATTTGCTACAGATTTTTGATAGTTAGTTTTTATTAAATTAATTTTTTTCTTAAAATTCTGCTTTACTAAATAAAGTATTTGTCATTAACGATCTTTGGTTTATCTAATACTTTTTATTCTAGCTGGTACTAAAATCATGATTTTTTTCCTTTAATTGATTCCTGTGGCAAAATTCATAAAAAGATGTTCTTTACATTCCTAGGAAAAATCCCACTTGATCATGATGTGTGTGTGTGTGTGTGTGTGTGTGTGTGTGTGTGTGTATGTATGTATATGTATGTGTAAATAAACATATATGTATCCATATCACTGGTGTTTTATTATTTCATTTATGTTTTTTGCATTTTGCTTCATAAAGGAAATTGTCCCGCAATTTTCTTTTCTTTTAATGCTGTATTTCTCAGGGTTCTCCAGAGAAACAGAACCAATTACAGATATATATATTTAATCATATATGATTTATTATAAGACATTAGCTCACACGATTATGAAGGCTAACAAGTCCTAAGATACGCAGGGTGAGTTCACAAGCTGGAGACCCAGGAGAGTCAATGGTGTAGTTCCAGTTTTAAGGACACAGGCTTGAGATCTAGGGAGAGCTGATGTTTCAATCTGAATTTGAAGACAGGATAAAGCTGATGTCCCAGCTCCAAGGCAGTCAGGCAGGAGGAATCCTCCCTTGCTTGGTGGAGGATCAACGTTTCTGTCCCATTCAGGCCTCCAAATAATTGGATAAAGGCCATCCACGTTAGGGAGAGCAATCTGCTTTATTCAGTCCATGGATTCAAAAGATAATTTTATCAAAAAACATTCTCACAGACATACCCAGAATAATGTTTGACTAAAAGTCTGGACACCCTGAGGCCCAGTCAAATTGATATATAAAATTATCTACCACAAATGCCGTTCTTTGTTACCACTACATTAAAATAGATGCACACAAATACCTGTAATTTTCTTGCCTTTTAAAATATTAAATCAATATTTTGTATAAGTTAGAGTTTATTCATTTCTTAAACTTTTAATATCACTTCTAAATTATATTATGTAGCCATGGTGTTACCTTTGTGAATAGATTTTTACTAATGTTCCATAATTTTTGGTCTCTTCAGGTTTTCTTTTTTTGACTGAGAATCAGTTAATTTAATAGTCTTCTCAAAGAACTAGCATTTGATTTTGTTGATAGTATCTATTATTTCTTTACTTTTTTGTCATTATTATTTCCCTCCTTCTCATGTCTTTGATTTTCTGTGCTGTTCTTAAATTGAATACTTATCTTATTAATTTTACATCTTTCTTATTTTCCTAATCTAAGTATTAAAGCTATTATACTTGTTGACCTGAAACAAATAGACTGCCAGATATTTCTCCAGCAAACATAGGTTTATTCTGGATCTACAGAGAATTGCAATTTGGGGTTGCAAAATGCTGCACATATGACACCCATATGCAAGTTGCTGCACAGCCGGGGGAGGAGAATGCTTTTATAGAGAGGAAGAGGAAGTTGGGAGGGCTGTAGTAAACAAACAGTCCATGACTTTTCTTTGACTGAAAGCTTACCTGGAAAAAAGAATAGTCTTTCTTCTTCCTGTTGGGCTCTGCTATTGTTGCAGGGTGTGAAACCCTTTTTTTCCTCCCAACTCTATTTAGTTGAGGTTTCTGTTTAAGAATTTTTTACAGGCTCTGAGTATCTCTTGTTGCTTTTCTTTTTCATTCAGGTCTGAATATTAAATGATTTACATTATGATATTTCTGTGACTTTTGAATTATTTAGAAGTATGGTTTTAAATTGCAAACCACAAGGCTCTTTTCCTATTATTTCTATGAGAGAAGGCTGAACTGACGTAACAGAGCAGTCAAATTGAGTGTTTCCACAGTTGTCTCAACAAGAGTCAGTGGACTCAGCTGTACATGGTGATCACCTGAGAAATTCTTCCCTTCCATCTTCTGCCTAACCTGTCCTTTAGGGTTTGCTTGATCTTAATCTGCATTCAGTCAGCAGAAGCAATAGGAGCCTGGAGAAGTGTTCACAGCTAGACCTGGCAATGGCATTTGCTACTTATGCTCACATTTTATTGCAGGGTAGTTAGATGCCTGGCTATATTTAACTGCAAAGGAAGCTAGGAATGTAGTTCATTTGGGTTGGCCAAAGAAAGGGAAGAAAATTGAAATGGAAGACTAGCTAGCAGTCTCTGCTGGTTTATGGCTTTTCATATTTTCTTTTTCCTAGAACACATTGTCTGTATGATTTAAATAATTTGGTACTTGATAAGACTTGTTTTGTAGTGTAATGAAGTTCAAATTTTGTAAATAGTACACATATGATTCTTGAAAAGAATACTATTTTACTGTTATGCAGGGTTCTTTATGCATCCATGAGATGCAGTTTATTGTGCTATATGAATCTTCTGCGTACTTATTTTTTCCTACTTTGTATATCTTTTTGAGAATTATGTTTTAAAATCTGCCACAATGAATGTATATTTATCAATTTCTCTATGGTATTTTCTCAATATATAGCTTTTCTTTATATTAAGGTTATGTTGTTGAGAACAAGTGTGTTTTATTTTGTTATTCTGAAAAACAATTTTTCTTTTATCAACTCATTAGTTCTTTATCTTTACTTTACTTGCCTAAATTCCCTTCTGTCTAATATTGATAATACTATACCAGTTTTCTTTTGGTTAGTATTTGTGTGCATTACATTTTCTACCCTTTGCTTTCAAAATTTGTTTCATCGTGTTTATGTATTAAACAGAAAAAGCTAGATTTTTCTTTCACTGCAATTCAAGAATCTGTTGTTTTCAAAGCGATGATCATGAATCTGCAAAAACACTCTGATTCATATTTTAAGTGGGCTTCTGGGTTGGTGAAAACATGGAGTTGCTGGGAGGGTGGTGTGCCTGGACTCCAGAGCATGGAAGCTCCACAGCTTTTCCCTGTACTTTGCCCTTTGGAAGAGATGCATAGGCTGTTCCTGGGTTATATCCTTTTATAATAAACTGGTAGTCTAGTAAGGAAAAAAATTTTGTGGACTGTTACCCACCATCTTATTATGTGCTTACTTTGTGTTTTTAAATATTATGCCTTTTTTTTGGTTACTCTCATTTTTTTGCTTTCCTTTATAATGGTTGTATTTTTTATTTATTTCTCTCTCCTAATTTGGATTTTGTATCATTTACATTCTATTCATGTTATTTTTATTGTATATTTTTACATTTCAACATGTTTATTTGACTTTAAAAATCTAAAATAAATCAATTTCATGGTCTCACTCTTCAGCCAATAAAAATGCCTTAGAAAACATGAAATTTTTACCATGTTCTTCCCATCTTACATGAAAAAGGGTCTACTGTTTGGTTTAACCTTGTTTTAAAATTCCCAACACTGGCTTTTTGTTTAAAAATACAGTTACTTCTTATTTTATTTAAAGGTATGTTTACAAATTTTCTGCTAATCATGGTTTTTAGGATTTTTACTCTTTCCTTCTAGGTACAATTTCCTTCTCATTAAATATTTCCTACCATAAGAATTGTTATTTTTTTTTTTTGTTTTCTTTTAAGGTATTTCAGTGCCCCTGTATTTTCAGAGTAACCCTAAAGTTTGATTTAGCCTTTGTTTCTTTTAGAGCCTCTCAGGATTCCTGGCTCCAGTTCTGTTATTATATTAATTTCTTATATCATGATTCTGATCCCTGGAAGGTCCCAGATTCCTCACTTCTCTGAGGTTTTCCTTCCTTTCTCCCTTCCTTTCTCCCTTCCTTTTCTCCCTTCCTCCCTCCCTTCCTCCCTCCTTTCTTTCTTTCCTTCCTTTCTTCTTCTTTCCTTTCTTCCTTCCTTCCTTCCTTCCTTCCTTTCTTTCTCTTTCTTTTTCTTTCTTCCTTTCTTTCTTTCTTTCTTCCTTTCTTTCTTCCTTTCTCTCTCTCTGCCATATTTTTCCCCCTTAGCACTTACCTAGGCTGGTGGGTCAAGAGCTTCTTACTACTTTTCCTTGAAAGCACAGCTCATTCAAAATTTCATCTTTATACATATCTATTAGTTCCATTTTCCTAATTCACACAAACCCAAATCCATGTCTTCTGTCTCCACACGAAGGTCAGAACCCAAGTCCTTGCACCCCACTGATTATTATCTAGAATTGAAACTCTTTACTGCTTTATCTTTGAATTCCGCCTTTATTTCTGGAATAAAATAAGTTCATTTTCTTCCTTTTAATATTGGGTATGTGTCTTTTTATATTATATATATATCCAGTTTTTTTAAAGTGTTGGCATCTGGAGGAAAATTGAAGTTAGCTCTAGCCAACATGTTTCAAGTTTTACATTGATTTCAAAGATAATAATACTTTTGTGGGGCTTTGATGTGTTAAGCATCTTATTCTTTAAAGCTACTTGGTCTAACCTCATCTATGTATAGACCTTTTAATTGTGAAGGTCTATAAAAATAAAACAGCTAGTTATTTTACCAGGAAAATGGGTTTATTTGGGAATAGCAGAAAATTGCAATTTGGGACAGGCAAGCTATGGTGAAGCATGGGCAAGTGTGGAGATCAAAGGTGAAGGGTTTACTTTTATTAGGTTTTAAGAGGAAACTGGGGAGGGTTGTCTGGAACAAAAGTTCATTGAAGAAGAACAAGAGTTCAAGGTTCTGGTGGTTTCTCATGGGCTGCAAGCAGTTATTAGAGGGTTGTTGCTGGGGCAGGGAGGGATCTTCCTTCTTTTCTTAAAAGCAGGAGATAAAATGACCATGTGATTAATGTCATTGCTTGTCAAAATTATTCTTATCTTCCTTCTTCCTGCTGGTTATGCAGGCTGCATTGATGGTAAGCATTTGAGAGCTCCTCCTTCAGGGCTTCCAGACTCCATTTTAAATGAGGTTTCCTTTCTTTCTTTTCGCATAATCAAGTCCTTTAACCCAATTGTTCTAAAACTAGCTAAACATTAGACCTTTTACATAAGACAAATTTTCAAAAAATAAGGTCTACACATCCCTCCCACCCCCATTCTCGTTTAATCGTCTAGCATGAAATGTGGAAACTGGTGTTTTTAAAAGCTCTTTATGAGTTTCTAATGTGAAACAGGTTTTGGAATCACTAATTTTACCATTTTCAATCTTATATCACTTGTGTCTTTTTTCTACAATAAAGATAATATCTAATTCTCAGTGTTGTTATCATGAAGAAATAAAATTCTGTAGAAAAATTTGTTTGAAGATTATAAAGGGCCACATTCCAGTTTATTATATATCATACACAGTAGGAGATAAGAAATTATACTCTGAGGAGAAAGAAAAACCAAATTATTTGTAACCATGGGTTCCTTCTGTTGGATATTTTACTAATAGATGTTCCTCTAAACGTTGTATTATAAGGTGCTCTATTTTTAGTCAAATATTTTCAAACTATTTTTCTTGTAACCAGTGGTATAATAAATATCATTGTACTTATATCCTTCAGTAGTTTTGTCTTCATTTTTGTAGAAGATTCTTAAAGATGTCTTAAAGACTGCTGTGCCAATGGGTATTTGTTTTTGAAATTTGAATAGATATTGCATATCAGATTTTTACCAACAATGAATGGGAGTGTTCATTTTCCTTCAGCCTCTACAGCGCTGGTTGTAATGAGATTTTGGAGGTTAAAAATTCAGTTGTTGAATTTTGTGTGTCAGATTAGTGCTATATAAGAGAAAACAGAAACACTTTGGGTAACAAATGCATGTTCTCCTTTATCCTTGGCCCTGGTAAACTGCCTTGCAGGCAAAAATATTTTCCCTCTCTTACCTCCCTGATCTAATTTCCTCCTACTCTTTCATCTTGCCAAATTTATTCAGTTACAAAGATGTTTAGTTGTGCTGTTTCAGAGCCATCGAACTTTGCTTTTCAGCCATTGTTTTCTGCTAAAATGTTAGCTCCTCAGAAAGCCTTTCCCAGACCATTATTAGTTTGCTAGGGCTGCCATAATAGAGGACCACAAACTGAGTGTCTTAAATCAAGGGTCCCCAACCCCGGGGCCATGGACCAGTAGTGATCTCTGGCCTGCTAGGAACCTGGCTGCACAGCAAGAGGTGAGCGGCGGGCAAGTGAACAAAGCTTCATCTGTATTTATAGCCACTCCTCATCGCTCCCATTACCGCCTGAGCTCCACCTCCTGTCAGATCAGCGATGGCATTAGATTCTCATAGGAGTGCAAACCCTACTGTAAACTGTGCATGTGAGGGATCCAGGTTGCGTGCTCCTTATGAGAATCTAATGCTTGATGATCTGAGGTGCAGCTGAGGCGGTGATGCTAGCGCTGGGGAGTGGCTGCAAATACAGATTATCATTAGCAGAGAGGTTTGACTACACAGAGACCATAATAAATCAGTTGCTTGCAGACTCATATCAAAACCCAATCAGTGAGTAGCAAGTGAAAATTAAGCTGCATTTGGTGGCAGGCTTTATAGTAGCAAGTGAGTTGATGTACTTCAATTGCACATCTGCATCTGGTGGCAGGCTTGAAGTCAGAATCCGACACTTATGTTAGTATGCGTAGCCCGCCCATTATTTTATTTACCACTTCCATCTGCGCCTCTTTCCCACACTGCGCACTTGTCCCAGTCACAGTTTTGGTAAGCCCACAAGCTAACCCTAGCCAAAATGAGTAAAAAACAAACGTTGCTGGAGAGCTTCTTTGAAAAGGGGGAAAGACCCAATGATGAGACAGCAGAGGAGTCTAAGACTGCCAACAAAAAGAAAGCTGCATTTAAAAGAAAATACCAAGAGTCCTACTTAAATTATGGGTTCATTGTAACAGGTGATTCACATTCTCCAAGCCTGCTTTGTATAATATGTGGCAACAGGCAATCCAGTGAAGCCATGAAACCTTCAAAACTGCTTTGCCACATGGAGACCAAGCACCCTGCATTAAAAGACAAGCCTTTGGAGTTTTTCAAAAGAAAAAAATATGAACACGAAGAACAGAAGCAATTATTGAAGGCCACCACTTCATCAAATGTGTCTGCACTGAGAGCATAATTCTTAGTGGCTAACCGCATTGCTAAAGCTAAGAGGCCCTTTACTATTGGTGAAGAGTTGATCCTGCCTCTGCTAAGGACATGTGTCGTGAACTTTTAGGAGAGGCTGCAGTTCAAAAGGTGGCACATGTTCCTCTTTTGGCTAGCACCATTACTAGACGAACTGATGAAAAAGCAGAGGATATTAAGGCACTGTTTTTAGAGAGGATTAATGAGTCACTGTGGTACCCAGTCCAGGTTGAAAGGTCTACCAACGTTGACAACAAGGCAACAATGCTTGTTTTTGTGGGATATATTTTTCAGGAGGATGTGCATGAGGATATGTTATGTGCACTTTTGTTGCCAACCGACACCACAGCTGCAGAACTATTCAAATCTTTGAATGATTACATATCAGGAAAACTGAATTGGTCATTTTGTGTCCGTATATGCATGGATGGGGCAGTTGCCATGACTGGACGGCTTTGTGGTTTCACTACTCGGGTCAAAGAGGTCACTTCTGTATGTGAATCTACACACTGTGTCATCCATAGCGAAATGCTGGCTAGCCGAAAAATGTCACCTGAACTTAACAACGTTTTGCAGGATGTGATTAAAATTATCAACCACATTAAAGTACATGCCCTTAACTCACATCTGTTTGCGCAGCTCTGTGAGGAGATGGACGCAGAGCACACGTCTTCTCTTATACACAGAAGTGAGATGGCTTTCTAAAGGTAGATCACTGGCCAGAGTTTTTGAGTTATGAGAACGGCTCCAGAGATTTCTTTTAGAAAAACAGTCATCACTGGCAGCACATTTCAGTGACACAGAATGGGTCACAAAACTTGCTTACTTGTGTGGCATAATCAACCTGCTCAACGAACTCAATCTGTCACTTCAGGGGAGAATGAAAACTGTGTTCAAGTCAGCAGATAAAGTGGCTGCATTCAAAGCCAAACTGGAATTATGGGAGCAAGGAGTGAACATTGGGATTTTTGACATGTTCCAAACATTAATGGGGCTTTTGAAAGAGATTGAGCCAGGGCCTTCTTTCTCCCAGCTGGTGCATGATTACCTATCTCAGCTTTCAAAAGAGTTTGAGCATTACTTCCCAACCATAAAACACCCCGGAACTGGGAAGGAATGGATCCGCGACCCATTTGTGAATAAGGCAGGTGAATTGACTTTGTCCACTCTAGAAGAGGATCAACTGCTTGAGATCGCAAATGACGGTTACTTTAAGAGTGTGTATGAGACAACTTCAAATCTCCATATGTTCTGGACTAAAGTCAAGGCAGAATATCCTGAGATTGCCACAAGAGCACTGAAAAGCCTGCTTCCATTTCCAACATCCTGTCTTTGTGAAGCAGGGTTTTCTGCAGTGACAGCAACCAAAAGGAGATTAAGGAGCAGGCTGGACATAAGCAACATACCTCGGGGGTCACTGTCTCCCATCACCCCCCAGATGGGACCCTCCAGTTACAGGAAAACAAGCTCAGGGCTCCCACTGATTCTGCATTATGGTGAGCTGTATGATTATTTTATTATATATTACAATGTAATAATAATAGAAATAAAGTACACAATAAATGTAATGTGTTTTAATCAATACCATTCCCCCCCACCCCACCCCGGTCCATGGAAAAATTGTCTTCCATAAAACCGGTCCCTGGTGCCAAAAAGGTTGGGAACTGCCGTCTTAAGCAAGAGGGATTTATTTTGCAGAGTTCTGGAGACTAGAAGTCTGAGATCAAGATATTGGTAGTGTCCGTTTCTTCTATGGCCTCTCTCTTTGATTGTAGATGGCCATCTTCTTCCTGTGTCTTCACATCATCTTCCCTTTATATGTGTCTGTGTCTAAATTTACCTTTTTTTCTAAGGGTATACCAGTCATATTGGATTAGGCCTACCCTAATTACCTCATTTTAACTAAACTATCTTCCAATATTTTCATATTCTGAGGTACTGGGAATTAGAACTTCCACATATGAATCTGGGGTGAGGGATACAATTCAGCGCATAACACCACCCTTTAAAAATATAGTACTTCTGTCATGCCCTCATTCTTCATATATTATTGCATATGATCACTTTTTCACATTCATTGGCTTATTTATCAACCATCACTCCCACCAGAATGTAAGGTTTATGAGAATACTAGCTTTTCCTGTCTTAGTCACTGCTGTATATCCGAGGCCTAGAAATATGCTTAGCACAAAATATGTTCTCAGTAATTACGTGCCAAATGATGAATATATAAATTATAGATAGTAAGAGAATACACAAGACACAGTGTTGTTATGAGTTAACACTCTACTATGCAGCTGAGTTTTCCAACTCTGTGCTTGAAATTTAACTCAAAGTACATTGCCAAGTGATCAACTGGTTTTATTTTGTACATTGTACAAATATTTAAAGTCAATTTAATTATTTTCTCTATTTTTACTTATCTGTATTAGCTAGGGCTGCCATAACAAAATGCAAAACTGGACAATTTAAACAACAAGATCAAGGTGTCAGCAGGGTTAGTTTCTTCTGAGGCCTCTCTCCTTGGCTTACAGATGGCCACCTTCTCTGTGTCCTCACATGGTCTCTTCTCTGTGTGTAGGTACCCCTGCTGTCTCTCTGTGTCCAAATTTCCTTTTCTTATAAGGATGCCAATTAGATTGGATTAAGAGCCACACTAAAGGCCTCCTTTTAACTTAATCACTTCTTTAAATGCCTTATCTTCAAATACAGTCAAATTCTGAGATACTGGGTGTTAGGGCTTCAACATACCAATTTTGAGGGAGACATAATTCAGTCTATAACAATATCTGTTTCTACCTCAGAGTTACATATTTTTTGGGTAAATTTAAGGATGATTTTAATACCTGTGTCAGAATTAATTGCTCAGTATTTTGTAGCTGTGAGTAGACTATACTTTTTTATAGGCATATATATTTGTCATGTTTGTTTGGATTCTGAATAATGACCATGGTATTAAATATAGTCACCATTTTTATAATAAAGAAAAGTTCACTCAACATGGATTTACATATTTTATGACTAAAAGTTGCAAGTCATAATTCTATATCAGTGCTTTAAAATTTTCAATTTTGTATAATCGTGCTCAGACTGCCTAGAGAGATAAGGTTCCCTATCAATGTAGGTTCATAAACAGGCTTGTGAAATACCTGTTGGAGGTATTCTAGAATGGATGGAAACATTGAATTGGGAATTATATTCAAAGTTTCAGAGGCTCCTTCTGTGTCTTGGAAATGATAATTTTACTCATGCTTCTATTCCTATATTCCTAAACTCATATGTGCATAAAGTGACTGTTTTCCATTTTAGGAAGATGAGTTAAATTGCTGGGTAAAATCTGTAAAGTTCATCTATCATAAAAATCAACCACAGAATTTAAGTTTTCAAAACGTTTGGAAATATTCATCAAAACACACACATATTACAGACACAGGCACACAGTTATTTAGGTAAGTCTGCCTGATATTTAAAGTATAGTTGAGCTCCTCATCATGTCATAGGTCATGTATTATTTTTAGATATGAAACATGTTTTATGATTTTAATATGCTGCATGTTTTGTTATACTAACTGAAAATATATAGTGGCATGTTGCTAACTTTATACTTATGAGGAAAACATCTAGTGCCTATATGAGTGGAATTCTAATTGAACAGATGGCTCCTACAGGTGAAGACTATAATGAAAAAATATTTCTTCATGTTATTGAAGTGCTTTATGCTACAATATTTGATTAAACTCCGTACAGGAAGCAGAAAATACTTAGAAATATACACGTTTTGAAGTTTGTAGAAGCTTTATACATAAAATATATATATACTAATCTTTCATTCCTTTATTCCGTTGATTACTGGCAAAATTCTGTAGTCAATTAACATAGCTGAAATGAAGTACTTATCTCTCAGAAATCATTACATTACAAATGAAATTTTAGTACAATTCAATTTGTGTAAATTTCATTGAAGACTGAAGTCTTATTGGTTAAAGTATCATTGTCATCTCAATTATTTTTTCCCTTTGGTGATGTGAATTAGTCTCTTTTATGATGTTACCGATAAGAGAAAGATACGTTTTGGAATGGTTCATTTTCTTGCATTTTGGAGTAGTTCACTTTTAAGAAATTTTATCTTAAATATAATCTTACATTGATGTCTGGATGGTCATAAATATATAATAATCATAGAACCCTTTTATGGTGAATCTAATTTACAAATAAAGAGAATACAGAATATTCATAATTTACATCTTAAACATAAGGAAGTCTTATAAATATATGCTATATTGAACAAAGATCTTATGACACATTTGTCACTTAATCTTACTCTTTTATGGTCAAATTCTGAATTATGATCATTTCAAAATTGTAATTTGTGGATAGAATAGATGTGTAAGGTTTAGTTGGGAATGAATGAAATGTCCATAAAAGTAATCTCAGTTGTCAAGTGACTTCTCACCTACTAAAGGATCAGTACTTGAAGAAGCACTTTAAGTACATGTTCTTAAAGCTGCATGTAAAGTCAGGTGATATACTAAGAATGGATATATTCCTTCACAAGTAGCATTCATTATTGACCTGAGAATGAGGGAATTTATGAAATAAATGTGCATGCAAATTATAATCTCTTAGAGTTGATTTTTTTTCTTCCTAAAAAAAATGATTATTTAAAACTTGAGCAAATAGGAAATACAATTTAAACATCTTTGAAAATTACCTTTATTAAACATACAGTCCTGTGCTCTTTTAAAGCCTGGATTAAACACAACTGATATTGGCTTTAATGTCTAAGAATTTCCTCAATTTCCACCTTTTCAATTAAATCATTTGTTAGGCCAGAGTACTAGAATTAAAAAAGAAAAATCCAGTTACTTTCACCGGAAAAATCAATACAATTATTTAGTGAGCAAGTCTGCTGAGATTCATATATTTAACTCTTTAAGGTATGTAAGACATTTTGGAAGGACAGGAAAATCATTTATTGGGTACTTTTCCTGAGTATTAGATAGTTTACATGTTTTTAAACTTACCTTCAAACTACCATGTGACAAAAACAAAGGTCCTAAGTAGTAGCAAGGATTCAAACTCAAGACTCTGACTCCAAAGTATTTGACGTTTTTAAAATACATATTTTATAAAAGACAGACTATGGAAATATTTTGTCAAGAAAGCCATAACCCTGAATGAATTGAGGCTTCCAAATTAAATGTCCAAAATGTCTCAGTATTACTTATCTATTTTATACATATTAGTATATATATGTCAATCCCAATCTAAACACCTGCTGTATAAAAAAAGAAAAAAAAAAAAGAAAAAATGTCTCAGTAAACTCAAATGGACATTTAAGGATTTATTTAAGTCAGAGAAGATAAATAAGAAAGAAAAATTCTACACATATTTGGGATATGTGTTATCATATTAGCAGATGAAAAGAGAAAGCACCTTTAGTTAACAATTAGTTTGCTATTATTTTTTGTATGGAAAATTATGATTATTAATACTTACGCTTAAGTGGGTAAAAAATAACCTAATCCTGTTTGCATTCCCAATTCTACCCAGTTTCCACTCACACCCTATAGGTAATCAATTTAATTTCTTCATGGCATTTTTTTCTGCACTATTGAGCAGATACACGTGTATTTTCTTTTTTCTCCCTTCTTTCTTACATAAAACTAGCATATTATGCGTATGAATTTGTACTTTGCTTTTCCATTTAATGGTACGGCCTGGATATCACTCCATATGTGTATATAGAGCTCTTCCTCATTCTTTACACAGTTGCATAATACTCCATTGTGCTGGTTCCATAGTTTATTCAACCATTCTTTTAGGTACGGGCATTTGGATTGTTTCTAAAATTTTGCAATTAAAAATAATGCTTCTATGAATAGCCTGGTACATATGCATTTTTTGTCTTGTTGGAGGTGTGTATAATCAGAGTAAATCCCTAGAAATGGGAATTCTGGATCAAAAAGTAATTAATTGTGTTAGTTTATTGGGTATTTCCTTCCAGGAGTGTTTAGCATTTGCTTTCCCAGCAGCCATATATGATAATGCCAGATTTCCCATAGTCTTTCCAAGAGAATGGGATGTCATTCTTTTTCATTTTCACCAACCTGTTGAGACATGTTATCTTAATGAGGTTTTAATTTATATTTCTTTAATTATGAGTGAGGATGACTATCCTTACACACACTTAAGGGCTATTTTTATACCTTTAATGCGAATTATTTTATGTGTTTTCTTTTCCCTAATTTTCAATTGGGGTTTTGGCCCAGTATCCCTAATTTTTATGAGTTACCTATTAAGAGCATTAACCCTTTATCTGTGGTATATATTGCAAGCTTGCAATATTTAATTTTATGTTTGTCAGTTGTCTTTTGACTTCGTTTATGTTTTTTTTGCCAAGAAATTTGCTGCCATTTCTAGGTGAAGTTATTGATAGTAGTTTATTGTTTCTTGGTTTTGAATTTACAGTTAGAAAGTCTTTTCCTGACCTCAAAATTAAAGAGAAATTCATATATATATTTTTTTCTAGTACTTGTATGACTCCATTTGTTTTTTACATTTAAATTGATGATCCATTTTGAATTAAGTTCTTGAATATGGTGGTGAAGTGTATGGATTTAATTTTATATTTTTCTAAATGGCTAACCAGTTGTCCTGCAACACATTAAAATGTCCTTCTCTGCCTTATTAATTTGAAATGCCACCTTTAACATATAACATATGATAAATTTCCTGTATGCATTTGTATCTCTTTCTGGACCTTTATTCTATCCCAATGATCTGTTTGTCTATTCATGTACCAGTACCATATAGTTTTAGTTAATAGAGCACTCAGCATAATATTTTTTGATATTGATCCAGTGTGTTGCATGTATCAGTAGTATGTCTTTTTAAATTCCTGATATATTAATAGTATTATATATTAGTATAGAATATATATAATAGTATTCCATTCTATTAATATATCATGGTTATTTAGCCATTTTCATGTTGATGGGCACCTGGAATGTGTTCCAATTTGGTTATTTTGAATAAAGCTGTTAGAAATATTATTTTAAAATTCTTTCTGAGGATATCTATTTAAAATTCTTTGAGTAAATACCTAGAAGTAGAATTATTGTGATCTGGGACAATAATTTTTGTTTGTTTGATTTAGACAGAGTTTTTAAAAGTTTTAAAATAAATTCCAAACTTGGTTTGCCATTTTACAAGTTCACCAATAATGTATCAGAGTTCTGATTGCTCTACATCCTTGCTAGTATTTGG
This sequence comes from Balaenoptera ricei, assembly GCF_028023285.1. Taxonomy (NCBI): domain Eukaryota; kingdom Metazoa; phylum Chordata; class Mammalia; order Artiodactyla; family Balaenopteridae; genus Balaenoptera; species Balaenoptera ricei. Next base: position 116,932,448 of record NC_082642.1, read on the forward strand.
TGAAGCTAGTCTATTTTTATTTTTTGCCTCTGTGATTAGTCTGGAGTGAGATTCATTGTAGATTTATGTTTCATTTTTCTCATATCTCATACTCAAAAATGATGTTCAGCATTTTTTGAATGTTTATGACAGTTTTTTTTTCCTCCTTTCTGAGGTATCTATTAAAATAGTTTTCCTTTTTAAAAACAATTTTGACACCTGAAACTAACACAACATTGTAAATCAGCTATACTCCAATAAAATTAAAATAAAAAGATAAATAGAAAGAAAGAAAGGAAGAAAGAAAGAAAGGAAAAACAATTTTGAGGTGTATAGACTTCATATGTATTCTGGATACCAACCTCTTGTCAGCTATATGTTCTGTGAATACTTTTCCAAGTCTTTGGATTATCTTTCCTTTTTGTAATGTAATCTTTCGGTTTCATCACTTTGAGCCCTCTCACATAGACCTTTGCCTACACACAATAATATGACATTCTCATACACTTTCTCCTAATAGTTTTACAGATTTAATTTTCAAGACTATGATCCATTTCAAATTAATTTTTGCTTATGATCTTAGGAGTCAAATTTTATTTTTATTTTAGATATTCAGTAGTTTCAGCACTATTTGTTGTAAACTCTTTCTTTTAACTATTGGATTGTTTTGGCATCTTTGTTCAAAAGCAAATAACAGGGGAGATGGGGAGATGTTGATCAAAGAGTACAAACTTCCAACTATAAGATAAATAAATTCTCTAGCTCTAATGTACAGCATGGAGATTATAATTAATAATACTGAATTATATACCTGACAGTAGCTAGTAAAGTAGATCTTAAATGTTCTCACCACAGGAAAAAAATGATAATTATGTAATATGATTAAGGTGTTAACTAATACTATGGGATTGATCATTTTGCAATATATGTGTATCAAATCAACACATTGTGCACCTTCAGCTTACACAGTTGCATGTCAATTATATCTCAGTAAAACTAGAACAAAGACCAAATAACTGTAAAAATGTGGCTGTAGTTCTGGTCTCTTTATTGTGTTCTACTGATCTACTGGTTGTCAGTTCTTATGCTGGTACCACACTGTTTTGATTATTGTAGCTTTACAATAAGTCTCAAAGCCAGGTAGTATAAGTCCTCCAACTTTATCCTTCCTTTTCAGTATTGCTTTAAGATTCCTTTTTATCCATGCAAATTTTAGAATTGGTTTGCTAAATTCTTGGGAAAAAAATCTGTTGAGATTATGATTGGGATTCTGTTATATCTATAGAGCAATTTGGAATTTATGTCAAGTATATTGAAACTACTAGTCTTTGAACATGGCATAGCTCTCCTTTTTTGTCTTTATTAATTTCTCTTAGGAATGTCATGTATTTTTCAGTCTAGAGATCTCAAATATGTTTGATTACATTTATTCCTAAGTATTTTATGTTTTTAGATACTTTTGCAAATCACAATTTAAAAATCATTTATTTTCCAATTATTATATACTGAAAATAAATATACACTTTATATTTTATATTGACCATATACCTCAAGACCATGTTAAATTCACTTATTAGTTCTAGTGGTAGTTTTGTTAATTTCTTAAGATGTACCTCATACACAATTACTGTCTGCAAAAAGGAGTATTCTGTTTTCTTTCTTTTAAAAAATTTGTATGTCTTTTACTTCTTTTTCTTGTTAACTTGCAGTGCCTAAGAGCTCCAGTACAATGTTGAATAGAAGTGGTGAGAATAGACACTTTTGCTTTGTTCCTGATCTTGGGAAGGGAGGGTGATTATTGTATATTTAACTTTTAGTTATGATGTTGGCAGTAAGTTTTACATGCATGATCCTTTAGCAATCGAAGGAAGCTTTTATCTATTCCTGAAAGTCTGAGTTTTTATCATGGATAGATGTTGCTTTCTGACAAATTATTTTTCTAGATTTATTCCAATGACCATATAAAATTTCCCCTTTACTCTATTAATAGTATGCCTCATGAGCACAAATTTTCAAATTTTCAAATGTCAGCATCATTCCTAACCTATACTCAGTAAATGTCAGTAGCTCCCCATCAAATGGTGACAATGGAAAGTGTTGCCAAACGTTGCCAAATGTCCCCTGGGAGGCAAAATCACCTCCAGTTGAGCACACCCCTTTAAAGTAATGCACCTCTTCTTCATGCACACAGAGATTTCCATCAATTTTTATGGCATTACTTTTACTATGAAGTGACTACCAGCAACCACCTGACATTTGGGTAAAGGCCCACAATAAAGAATGTCTTAGTTTATGTTCTTCCTAAAGCACATTTGAGACAAAGATTTGAGTGCAAGTAGTTTATGTGGGAGGAGATCACAGGAAATAGTGATACTGGAATGGAGGTGTAAGGAAAAAGAAGGGAATGAGACTATATTGATTAGGTTAATTAACAGGTTCTGGTTATGGACAACTTGGATTCATTCCTGTCTGGGATCTCTGGGAGGTTTCAAATATGTGAGTTTTCCTACCTGAGGGCAAAAAAAGCTGAGGCATTTATCCACCAACTTTCATGTTTGGGAGATATTTCCTGAGGCATTAATTTCCTCACATTTCAACTCAGCCTTCCCCATGGCAAGACTAGGGACTCAAGTCCAGAGAATACCCACAAGCAAAACACTTTCAGGTACTTACAGTAGAAAGCAATTAGAGAGCAACAGTACAGTGAATGCCAAAGGCACAATGGGCAGGTTACCATTAGTGTTTGATAGAGTGACCAGAATAAACTACAAAGAAAAATAAAAGTACCTGGAAAAAAGACAGAAAATAGAATATATAAAAGACTTCAAATTTCTCTCCTTGATATCCTTAGACAGATGTGAGATATTATGAAGAAGAAACTCTCAGAGAACAAGAAAGATTTTTGCAAATAAACTACAATTGCTGGTATATTATAAAATAAGAATGTTGTAAAAGAAATTCAAAGAAAGTCTCCAAAAGAATAGAGCAAGTGTATCAAATCCATGAGAGATTTAAGGAAAAAAAACATAAAAACAGAGATGAAACCAGTCCAGACAATACCTGTCTATAGAATTTTTAGAAAAAAATATAATTCATCCAATGAGAAAAAATTAGGTGAAACATAAAGGGGGATCATAATGATATTGAAAAGATCAACAGCAATGCTTGATGCTAGAACACATGGAATAATCACTTTAAAGTCCTGAAGAAAGATGACTTTTAAATCTCAAAATTAAATTATATATAAAAAATAAAGTGAGAGTGAAGATAAGTTTAATTCTAGGATTAAAAACTTTATCTCTTGTATACTCAATGATATTCCATCCAATGTAATTTGCCAGTATGACGGTGAAGTAAACTGAGAAATAGAGAGATAGGAGATCAATTAAATAATGTATTAAACCCAGGTGAGCTGAGAAGGGAAGTTGAAGTATGACAGTACTTCAGCCATCTAGAGATCGTTTACTGTACATTAAAATAGTAAGATAGAGGGATCTTGGAAAATGAGAGGAATTATTAGAAAATAAAAGATAAGGACTTCATAGACTATTTCATATATTTGGGAATTTCAAATAAAATAAGAATAGGTAAGTGCTAGATTTGATGGAAAAAATTAAAATATGTGTAAAAATACACATGTAAAAATGAGACAATTATTATCTCCAAGAGACCCTCAACTATACAAAACAAGATAGACAATCTGAGAGCATTAATTCCATTAGCAGTGAACAATATTTATACAATTGTTGTATTGATATAATTAACATTATTGACATAAATATATTAAGAGAATGGAGGAGATAGAATAATGATGTAAGATAAAATTTTAATCTATTATAACATATAATGACTAAGATTGATATATCAAGATATGAACTATGGAAATGAATATTAGGAAAAACAGCTAAAATGTTAAAAATTATCTTTCTCTTGAGAGAAAAACTAGGAAAAGAGATGTGGTCAAAAACTACTGATTTTTCCTTTAATTTGATAATATTACATTTATTACTGTATGTTTTGCTTTTAAGTTATCTTGCCTATATTTTTTCAGTAAATAATAAAAGGGAATATTTAAAGATAAAATAAATTATTTTTCATAGCTACTATTAAATTCTGGTTATATATATTCTGGTTAATATACAAATATTGTTATATAACAAAATAAAATATTCTAAATGCAATTATTAATAAACTTCATGGAAATATTAATAAAAAAATTAGCCCTTATTTACCATAATGTTTTATTAAATATTTATAAACATTTAATCTCTTACTGTTGGTACCCAATAGTACCTGGTTTAGATGGCAATAGAATAAAATATAGAGATTACAAAAATAATTGAAAATAAAAGAAAAAAATGGTACAACAAAAAAAGTCAAGAAATATCAAGAGCTAATCAGAATTGCACTCATTTGCTCAACAGATTCAAATCAATCAATAAATGTTTTCTTCAATATTGATTTAATCAAGTTTGAAATTATGCCACAGTTTTTTCATGTAATTTAGAAACTGTAGGTTTACTTTTAGTGTGATTTATGTTTTTCAAGCTATATTAGAATATAAAGAGCATTATTTTTTCAGCTTTAAACTTCTATTGGTCCTTTAAATTAGGTATAAACCACAGTGCTGTGCATCTCCTAAGCAACGTATCCTCAGTTTTAGCAAGGGATCCTAGTATCACACAAAAAAATTGAGACATACTTAGAATTATTTTTATATTTATAAAATATATTATACATTATACTTATAATCATTATTGACAACTGAAATGTTTTGCAAAGTCCAAGAGTAAAGAAACTTATTAACTTCATTTAAGCCAGTGAATCCCAAATTACCTTCTTTGCAGAATAATATTTTAGTAAACCATTTAAAAAAATGACTTGTCCAGTGAAAAGTCATTTGAAAAACTTAAACTTTGAAAGCCTTGAAATAGGGACAGATCAGCACATGAATTGACCATTGTTTATGTAGCTCCTTGCAATATAAAATTTAATTTGTATTTTGATATTTTATATTTGATTGATACTGACTAGAATTTATTCTTATTTGCATATATTGTGTGAGTAATTAGAACAGAGAGCAATGAGTGGGAATCTGAAAAAATGTAAGTGATGCTATGAGAGATTATAATAGGAAGGCTAAATGTAATTCAAGGATTCAGGAAAGACTTTGATGTGGAAGAGGTATTTAAGCTAAGATATGCAGGATTAGCCATGGATAGTCAATTAGGTGTTTGAGAATAGAAGTACATTACAGGCAAAAGAATCAGCATATAAAGGAGCTCTGAATGATGCCTGGAACAATGGAGAAACTAAAAGAAGGTTAAGTGTGATGAAATACAAACTATAGGTGGGACACATTGAAAGATGAACCAGCAGTGACAGACAAGGGCTAGATGCTGCAAGGTATTATACGTGACATTAAAGATTTTGGTTTGTACTCTAAGGAAGGGAATGAGGATTGTGGAGAGTGAGATGACCAATGTAAGTATTTAAATAGCCTCAGTCAGTATGGAATAAAGATAGATGCAGAATGAATAGAAATACCTAGTTAGGTCATCATTACTGTAGACCAGGTAAAGGATGGTGTATGTGTGCGGCATATATAATGGAAGGCATATATTAGTAAGGTGGAAGTGGAGAAGAAGATAAAGGGATGAGTTTTAGAGATATTTAAGGAGAAAAATTAATTGGATTTTAGTGAGGTATTGATATGGGGGCAGGGGATAAAGCTTTCAAGAAAAATTTTTTGGCTTCTGTCTTGTAAAGCTGGGTATATGATGATGTGAACTGAGATAGGGATCACTGTTAGAGGCAACTTTACGTGAGTGTACGTGTGTGTATTACACACATATACGGGTTGATTGAGAAGGGGAATTATATGTTTGTCTTTTAGGAGTGCATTGGTGAGTGTCCAGTTATGATACAGAAGTAACACTGGTTATTTTAATGAGACCATAATATAAAAAAAAAAACTGAAGTACTGGTAATGAGCAAGCAAAAAGCCAAAAGGGAATGCTGAGATATGGAAGTAGTAACTTCGGAAAGCAGCTGTCTTTCCTAAGGTTTGTGGAATTAAGGAAAAATGTCGAACCTGTTAAAAATTAAAAACTTGGGGGAAGATATCATGAAGCTGGTTCTCAGACTCATAGAGGACACTGCTTGGCTGGTCCTGGTGTTCTAATGTTAGGGGAGGGGCAATGCTGGGATGGAACCATGTAGAAGATGCTAGCTGTTGGTACTGTTGTCTCTGAGGGGATCCAATGAGAGTATTTCTGGGGTTGTTGGAAAGACAACAAACTGGGATCAACTACTGCTGCTGGTTTCAATGGTCATGACAAGGATGAAAAACCACTGCTAAGCTAACACTATTAGGAATAGGAAGGAAATAGCCTGACACTGTTTCCCTCCTCTAGGCTTCCAGTCCTCTCCAGCACTCTCAATTCATAGATCCCAACAGAAAATCAGTTATTCCCTTAGCCAACTCTATTTATAATGTTATTACTGTCAGATATTATACTATCCTGTATTTATGCTTGTTTACTTTCTCTTCAGTATCATGCAAGCCACATAAGAACACATTTTTGTTTGCTTTATTTACTATTCTTTCCCTACTACTGTGAGAAGTGAAATGCACTGAGCAGGCACTCAGTAAATATTTGTATATTAAGGAATGAGTGAGTCCCATATAGCTCTCCTTGATGCCAGTTCTTCATTCTGGGATCCCGTCCATTACTTATGATAGAGTCTTTGCCAGTGTAGACTTCCACCTGTTCCTGACTTTTGGCTTCATATATAATCTTTCTGTATAAGGGAAGAGAAAAATATTTTCCATAATCTTATCTCTCCTTAGGCACTAGTCATTTCCTATTAGATTTGTCTCACCATTTTACCTGTAATGACTATGTAAGAATGACTGACTAGTGATTTTTATGACTATATGAACTCTCAATTATAACATTATTTAATTACAGTGTCTTAAAGTGACTAAGATCATGGACCCAGGAAAAGAAATCTTTCCAGATTTTGTTTTTTTATAAACTAAAAACTTTGGTGACTTAGACTAAATATTATGTTGCTGTAATCTCATAAAATTGTAACCATGTTTAAAGAGAATGAAATCTCTTACTTTAATGAATGAAGCTACTTTCTGCCAAAAGACAATATATAACATCATGCAATCATAATTTTATTGTTCCTAGTATTAGACATTTTTCTTTGAAATATCTGTACTCTGAAAAATAAACCAAGTACTCCCCCTGAAATACTCAAAATATACTTACTTCCCTACTAATCATAAGATGTTTTGACAGGTCAGTGTTTTATGAACTGAATGAGGCCACAGTACACCAGGATCTATAAAGGAAAGCATTCTCTGTGGGGGTACATATATTTCACATAATGGTGGCATAATTTATTGTTTTCCATTGTGAAAAGATATCCTGGAACAACTACCAACCAATGTATAAGACACTGAAACAGGCAAGTTGACATTTTTACTAGAGTTCTATGATACCATAATTTTTTTTCCTTGGCAGTACTTCCACTAGAGATCTTTAAAAAGTCTATTTTTTTTCCCTTAAATAATTGCTTCCCCTTAACCTATTACTAATATTGGAGTATAAAATAATGTATAAATAATTTTGACCTTTTCCTGCAGTGTCTGGTGGGACTTGACAAGCTGTCCTAGAGTTAATAATGTTACAACATTTCATTGTTACAAAGTGATAAATAGGTACACTTTTTCCATTTCTAAAACTCCTATATTTGGCGGGGGGAGGGCAGAAGAGACCATTGGGTATAAGAAGACATTTTTTTCCGTGGAAACCAAGCCTATCATTATTTTAGTAAATTATATTATCATAAGGGATTATCAATGAGAAATATTTTAAAATTGGAAAAATACCACTGATAAAATCAATTCTCTAATTATCATTGTTTAAATTATACACTATAGAATACTGAAGAGACTAAAATGAATTTTGGTATTTCTTACAGCTGGCTTCATAATTTCTCTTTCAGAATTTCAAGTGGTGTCAGTTTAGAAAATTCATTTAAGCTTAAAATGTGTATTAAGTACCTAATAAGTACAAGCTATTGTCAATCACATTTCCTACCTTCAAGCAGATAAATATGTTCTGGCGCTAATGATAAAACCAGCAAGCAAAACAGTGTAATATTAGATAGAATAAGGAGTTATAAACCAAATAGATTCTGAATAATTTAACATTCCATTTGGTTAAGAGGATTAGGGATGGTTTCCCAGAGTGGTATTTGAATTAGGACAGGGCATTGAAAGGCTGAATTGGTAGCTGAATGTGGTGATGTAAGCTGTATCCAGGGTAGGGCATTAAGAAAGGAACTAGAAGGTGTAGAGAGAGATAACATTACAGTAAGATACAGCAGGGAGATAATGCCCAATAATGATAAGGTAGAGCGTAAACAGAGGGAAGGTCAATTTCAACTGATCATTATACAAAATGAAAAGTTAACAATAACAAATCGGTTTTAAGCTAGTGTGACGGGAAAAGCACTGGTGCCAGTAGCATTCAGAAGGAGGGAGAAAGATCATGTTAGATGTGTTCAACAGGACGTGGAAATTATAATCTGGGGTTTGAGGGAGATCAGAAATTTATTTGTTAATTCCTACAAAATCTGTGTTTAAATTCATGAGAATTGCTGAGATGGAAACCTAAAGAGAATATGTATATATATGTATACATATATATATATAGAGAGAGAGAGAGAGAGAGAGATACAGATATAGATATTGATATATACATATATATAGATATATACAGATACAGATATAGAGAGAGATACAAATATATATATATAGAGAGAGATACAGATATAGATATTGACATATATATATATATATATATATATATATATATATACACATTTAGAAGATTGGTTTTCAGTTTTTCTTTATTCCCAAGCTAGATAAGTTCTCTTTTGTAAATTTCCTACATCACTTTATGCCACATTTACTGCACATTTACTTAGCATTGTTTTTTGTTCCATAATTATTTGTGAATTTAACTCACCACTGAATTTTTCTGATTATTCCTTAGGGGAAGAAACATTTATTCAACTTTCTATTTCCTTCAGTACCTTTAGTAATGCTTTACACATTAAAAGGAGCAACAAATATTTATAGAGCATAATAGAATAGAGCAAGAACATTCCAAGCTGGAAATTTAAAGATAAACTGCTTAAATCTGACACTCCTTAAATTCACCAATAAAAACTTCAGGATACCAATAATTTTATTTTGATTGAACTGGACTGGAAATTTAAAGTAAGACCACTTAAAAAGTTGAACAAACAAAAAAGAAATAAGATAAAACATAAAATAAACACATGTGTAACCTTAGTTTCTCCATTCCTTATCAGCATATTTTCATTAACAAGTCTATTTGTACTGCTTAGCCTGGATCAGAGTCCAAGCATCAGAGCTTTTCCTCTGTGGGCCACCCTGGTTCTTTTGGATAGGGAAGTCTCCCTTCCTCTTGTTAATGTGGTGGCACCTGTAAAGCTTAGTTGTTACTCCAGTGGTGCTCAACATTGTATTTTGAGCTTTCCCACAGCCCTCCAGAATTGCCTGGTAACTTAGTACCCACTGCCCTCTGGGAAACAGATGATGAAAGTAGACATTAATCTGCATCAAAGTGACAGGTTGGTGTGAGGATAGGTTTCACCAAATCCTGTTTTTCTTATTTTTTTCTTTTGTTCTGGGCTCATGGGAACATGTGATTTCCCAGCCTAGCTTATCTTGAAAGATATATAGGGAAAGGTTCTTTTTCCTTTTTTTATTACATTATTGGAAAAATCCTAAAATAGTTCTGTGTATACCCAAAAGTTTTAAAGAGTTCAGTACATAAGCTTTTCCAACTTTTCATTCCTATTCTCTGCCTGCCATAGGACAGAGATAAATCCATTGAGGGCTAAGCTGAGCATTAAATCTGTGATAGTTATTGTATCGTACACAAAATTTCTCTTTAACTCAGAAGACTGTGGCTTGACATTAGGTCAAGTTTGTTGTGTCTGTCTTCTTTTACCCTAAGACCTCTGTATAAATAGAACTTTCTTAGAAATTAATCAGATGTATCCAGAAATGCCTGGATCTTAGTATGGCAAACAGGGCTTGGGCACAATATATCATCTTGATGTCATAAAGAAAAGCTGATTTACAGACATGAACACTGGTAAATGAAAAATTTAAATAAATTGCATAGTAGCTAGATTTCAAAGGTCTTCTCAGTACATGTGAAATTAGAAATTGCATATTAAAGTATTCATAATTTATTGGTTGGGATAGCTGGAAAAATATTTCTCTTTCATTCTGTAAATAACCTAGTAATGGAGAATACTGCAAATAAAGAATGACATATGTGTCCTAGAACTATATGGACTATTTTGCCAGTAGTTTTTATAGTATATTTTAGCATTTAAGTTTGAGTTAAATGTACGTTCCCAGATTTAAATGTTATAATTTTCCTTTTTCATTTGTGAGAATATGAGAGTACATTGAATTTAATATTTTAAATTTTTGTGTTAATGTGCCACATTGCTCCTTGTTAATAATCACTGAATTTGATATTAATCAGAGCACTTCCAGTAATTTTCCTGATTAGGATAAATTTCAGATATTCAAAGCATTTTCTTTTCTCTTTGATTAAGAGGATTATGGGTTTAATCTTGATTGGTAGTTTTGAAACCCATCTTAAAAGATTTCTCTGGAGTAAGGCATCTATTTTCCTTACTCTTTCCTTCCTTTCTTTCCCTCTAGTTACTTTAGAGAATGGAGCTCTAAACTGTTATCCCTTTCCTAGCTTCTACTCTTCTTTCTCCCACTGTGTCTCATGTCTTCTTCCATAATAATACCCATAAAAACAGAAATTTGGGACAGAGATTATGTCATATTATTCTTTATATTCCTCATGTATATAACAATGCCTGACAAATAGAGATCCTAAATACATTTTTTAAAAAGAATGAGTGGGTGAGTTATCACATACATGAATAAAGCTTTGAACACTGTTTAGGGATCCTTATGTCATCAACAATCACTTCTTCATTTCTAAAACTATTGCTGGAAAACACTGTGGGGAATCTAGGGCTAAATCAAATTCTTCTGACCAACACTCACAGAACCATTTCATTACAACATTGGTTAAACTTGGATAAGCCTAGAGAAGATACATTGAAGCCTTCATGAATTCCAGTTAAATCTAAATAATCTTTATTAACATGTCACTTTAGCAGTCTCACTCCCATGGTCACAACACAGAGTTTATTTACTGAAATCTCTTTAGCTGGGAAATCAATATTGCATTCTTTGAACATAGTCTCCTATTTTTGCTGCTCTTTCCCTCTCTCAACATCAATAGCCATCTTTGCAGTTTCATCAAGATCTCCAGTTCCTTTTTGTGTTTTTTTCAGTTCCAACCTTTTTCTTTTCTATCCAGCGCAGATCCCTTCATCTGTAACATCAATCTCTTGCTCTTCTTATACTCAATTATATTGCCCTTTCTGTCCTTCTGCTGCAGGTATTCTGCAAACCCCAATCAAACAAATATACTGCATGCCCACTCCAAGGTAGTAACTTTATATTATTGTTGGATAAAATAATAAATGTGTGCCTAGATTCAACTAAAAATATCTTAATTTCAAGAGGACTATCCTCTATTGTCCTAGTTTCTCAGTACCTTTTATTGTTTTCTTTGAGTTTTTTAATCTACTTATTTCCTCTTTACTTTCATCATGTAATCTTTCTTCCTGATTGTGTCGTTAGGCAAATATTCTCTCTTCTTTCAGCCATCAACTTTTCTCTATATTTACCCTATTTGCTCCACTTTCAGTAGGAAAAAAATCCCTTCCCTTCAGTCAAAACAAGTATATCCACCTTCATTTTGGATGCTGTTTCTTCCTGCATTACATCATATAGTTCTACAAGATTCTCTCTATGAAAGAAATTCAGTCATTTTTTATTATTTTAACAATTAAATAATAAAACTAAACTTGAAAATTAGAATATGTGAATTTGAAAGCTAGACATGTATCATTTATAGAGATAGAAATTATTTTAAGCATCAGCTATATGGAAAATACTTAAATAATTTGTATGAATTATGCTTGAGGCCCTACCTCCAAACTGCAACTAAAGAGCAAAAGAACCAGGCTTCAGTCAATGAGCACATTGATTGGTTTCAGTATTGCCATTTGATCAAAAAAGACATCCTAGGATTTTTGCTAAATATTCTGGGAAAGAAATTCTTGTGATTTTGCAACTGAACTTAAATAACCTAGGGGCAAGACGGGAATAAAGACGCAGACCTACTAGAGAATGGACTTGAGAATACGGGGAGGGGGAAGGGTAAGCTGGGACAAAGTGAGAGAGTGGCATGGACATATATACACTACTAAATGTAAAATAGCTAGTGGGAAGCAGCCGCATAGCACAGGGAGATCAGCTCTGTGCTTTGTGACCACCTGGAGGGGTGGGATAGGGAGGGTGGGAGGGAGGGAGATGCAAGAGGGAAGAGATATTGGAACATATGTATATGTATAACTGATTCACTTTGTTATAAAGCAGAAACTAACACACCATTGTAAAGCAATTATACTCCAATAAAGATGTTAAAAAAAAAAAAAAAAGAAAGTATATAGAATATTGTAGGTACAACATCTATCTTGAAAGCCTGAATGGAAAACTGGCTGAACATGGAGAGCTTTGGGAGAAAACAGGAGAGATAGAAAATCTATTCCTGGTGGCATAAGATATAATTTGAGCACCTTTTAAACCCTGCCTTAAGCCATCCTTAATCTTCTGCTTGAGTCATTTTGTACCAGTCATTTGGAAATGAAAAAGAATTCACTAAAATAGTATTTAGTATGTAATGAATGCTCATTTATACTTGAGATTAATTACTGATTATCTCAGTTGAATCTGTCTAATTGTGAACCATTACCACTCAACTTTACTGCTATAATTTTATAATACTTTTTATAAAAATATGACACCTTTAAACTTTTAACAAAGGAATTTCCTGGCTATTTACAGATATTTATTTTACTAGATAAAATTCATACTCACTTGTTACATTTCCAAAATCTAGAAATAATAACAAAAGATAAGTAAACTAAGCAAAACAAGAAAATAAAAAAACAGGATTTTGTTAAGGATCACAGTGGATTTCCATGTTAAGTTGTTAGCAATTTATATTTCCATCTTTGAAATATCTTAATGAATGTTTTTTATATACTTATTTTAGCCTTCTTTATATTTCCCAGTGGATTTTTATGATATCTCTTCCTATAGGTATTCTATTTCTAGTTTATTTTTTTCTTGCTATTTTCATATTACTGTTATTATAAATAAAATAAATTTTATTTATTAAATTATTGATTTAGGAAAACTGGAATTGGTAGGAGGTCATGTGAAAATACATGAGAGTAAGTGGATGGGTCCCAGCAGGGTGTGTAGACAGCTGAGAGCTCTTGGGTGAAAAGACTTAAGAATATAGTTGCATCGTACAATGGAGAGAGGAGGGTTCAACTGAAACAGACTCTATGCTGAGTTTCCTTCTCATAAAAATGATATCACATTGAGCAAACCTGCTCATTACTCAAAGAAATTAAATAAGAATTTGTGGTGGCTGACTCTACATTGGGCAGGGTTGGAATGAGTGAGGTGTATCATTGCTTTTTCATTGGAAAAGGATAAGATCAAATGGGAATGGATATGAATTGTATATAATTGGGATCATACCAATTTTGTGAGCTTGAAGATTTAGGGGTACAGCAGAACTCTTGTTCCTGTCATTGATATTTTTTACATAGTTGCCTCTATGGCAACCAGCCCTCATCCTTAGGAGCTTTCCAAAAGTCACTTGATTAACATAACAAGAGACTTTATCACTCTCATCAGTTAGGAAATTGCAAGGGTTTTAGGAGCTCTGTGCCAGAGAGGGGAACAAAGACTATATATATATATATATATATGTTATGATAAACATATATATATATGTTATGATAAATAACAATATCATACTTCACAACCTGATCTAATTAAAGTTAGACCCCCTTTTCAGAGACAGAATGCTGCCAGTTCAGGCTTTCTCTGACTTCAAGAAGAATTTTAGCTGTCTTTTCCCTGGTTGTCTTTGTTAAACTTGCAGCTGGTCTATCACTTCTCTTATTGCTGTTAATACTTTGGAACTACCACCCTTCACTTAGTTTCTTACCTCTATGATTTCCATTGTTTTCAACAATGTCCTGAGGACATGAATTTCACCAAGCTGTGAATTAGTTTCGAACCCTTAGAGCTGTAGAGCTCTCTCTTCTTAAATTTCTTTCTCACTGGCAGGATTTTTGTATTATGATTTCTCCAATTGATAACCATAATCTACATGGGAGTTGTGAGGCTTAACCCCCTGGTCTCAGCTTACCCCTTTTGACAAGGAATCTCCGTCTTATAGGGAGCTGAAGCGGGGTGACTGGGGACAAATACACATTCTGTTGTTCTTGGGGTAGAGTTTCTGTCCTATGAGTGGAGGCTGGGTAGAAGAAGGAACCCCAGACCTTTGGCCACATATGACTGCAATAGATTCTACAACACAGATATGGGAGGGGTGTGAGAAAAGCTGGTGCCCTTCCTCTCCATAGCCCTTTATTGGGAGCTTGGAAAAACTGTCTTCTTTGCTTCACATGGAGTAAACCTTTTATCACACTAGGCTGCAAAGGTGTGTGTGGGGGGGTGGGGGACAGTATATAGGAGTGTATTGTAGCTCAAGTATCACTGACTCTCATTCTTCTAATTGGGATTTATTTGATTTTATTGAATAAATACTTCTTCATGTGCTGTGTTCCCTTTAAAATTTTTGGTATTTATAATTTTCACCAGCTGAATGGATGCTTCTCTTGGAAGGTGGTCTGTCAAGCTTCTCCTGCCATCATTCTGGAAGTCTCCAGCCCTTAGGATTTTCTATGGGCACAAGCATAGAAGTTATCTGTGGATAAGGTAGTGTTACCTTTTTTATTTCCAACCCTATATGCCTTTTATTTATTTATTTTTCTTGCTTAATTACATTGGCTGGGATCTGCAAACAATATTGAAAAGACTTTATAAAAAGTCACAACCTTTCTTTGGTTCTGACCTTAAGGAAAAGGCATTCATTCAATATTTCACAAGGAAGTACACTGTTACTGGTAGGTTTTTGTATATGTCTTTTATGAAGTTGAGAAATTTCCTTCTCTTCCTAGTATGCTGAAAGCTTTTAACTTTTTGAAGTGTATTACCCTTCTTATATGTTGGATTTTATAGGGAATGTTTCATTAAGGCTTTTGCAACTATATTCATGAGAGATATTGAACTATAATTTTCTTTTTTCCTTGTGAAATTTTCTTGGCTATGTTGCCACTTTGAGTTATGTATTTTCATATTTTTAGCCTCTGATATCAATTTTCTCAACTTTGATATGGGTTAGGATAGGTTAATATATTCTCAATAATATTAAACCAAATCTTAGTGGGTTAGAATAATAAAAGTTCATTTTCCATTCATGCACAGTTGATTGCATGAGTTCTCCTGGGTTGTCTTCACCCAATAGTGGCTAAGTGATCCTGCCTCTTTCCAGGACAATTTTTTATGATTCCTCAGATCTCTCCCTGGATCCTAAACATATGTATGGGTGATAAGGAAATAAGGAAAGCAAAAGGAGAAAATCATGGTCATCTGCAGAGGCATACATCAATTTCTTCTCACTTTCTATTGGTATAACTAGACATTTGGCAAAAATATCTCAAGTTAAACATTTTTGTTGCAAAGAATCCAAGCAGATTGGCAGAGAAATTTGCTATTAATTGTGTCTTTATATCACTCCTAGTATTGTATTAAATGGATCTCACAGATAGTCCAGAGATTGTTCTGGGTCAGTCTGATGAAGTTAAAGCATATCGAGAAAATAACTTGGGAAGATTAAAGAGTTAAACAGTGATCTGTGTAGGATATCTGTATGCCCTAAAGCAGAGATAGCCACATTTAAAGCAATTAACTGGATAGACGTTTCCACAAAAGGTAGACCTCTTTTTGACCACAAATAATAACATTATTCGTAATACATAAATGGGGATTATGAACACATAGTATGCTGTGTTAGGTTGAGCAAGGTTTTCTGAAGAAACATCAAAGCAACAGTTCCAATTTCTAAATAGCTAAACATCTTCCAGGGTCATGTAAATCTAACCGCAGATTTGTAAAACAAAATACAGTGGAAAAGAAATTATAAAGAATGTTCAAAAACTCCATCATTTCAAAATTCTACAAAATGAAATAAAATTTAATAAAAGCCACATTAAAATTATTAGACTATCAAAATGCAGTTGCCTTCCCTCAATAACACAGCTCCAAAGGTAAAGATTTTATACTGAGAAATAATATTTTAACGTATTAGAGCTTATTTCAGTTACTTATTATCTATGAGCTTCTTTTCAATATAATGTTCCAACTAAGGTTATAATTTTACTTTGTATGGATCAAAATTATTCCTCATTAGTTAGCTACATTGTTCAGGTGCACATCATATTAAAATTATACTAAGTAATAAATGGATAAATGGAAGACCTTAGAAAATTTACACTTGAATTAAAAATGGAAATGAGTTGCTAAAATTGAATGAAGCATCTCACATTTTCAAAGTAATATTAAAAGTCTATTTTTGGTTGAATATTTACAATGTGAAATTAGGTTCCTGTTACTGCAGACATATTAACATACAATGTAATAAAATAATATAAATGACAAAGAAGAATGTAAGAAAAGGGTCCAATGGAGATGCAATACATAACAATGTAAAAAAGCAAAGCAATATAGCCAATCTCTCTGGCTGGCCCCAATATTTTTCAGTTATGTGATATAAACCTAACCTAAATATGCCTTAGGATTAGTTAGTATTTGTGCATGTAAACTACCTACTAGGGTATAGTAAACACTGCATTTATGTGTGTTAAATTTTAAAAAAAGTAGGGAGGGGAGGAAGAGAGTAAGAGAGAGAAAGAGATAGAGTCAGGTTTACTTCTCATTTATATCACAGTCCAAGGTGAGCAGTAAGTGGAAGGGATGTTCTTTCCCATACATTCACTCCAGGCTTCTAGTCTAGAGGCTTTACCATCCCCTAGGGTTTTGGTGTCTCAGATGAATACTCTGAGTCAGGCTGGCAATCATGAGAAGAAAGGAGGAGAAAAAAAATATATTTAAAAGACAGGCCACAGGTGGTATTGATTATTTCCACCCACATTCCACAGGCCAGACTCTTTTGGTCAAAATTTATATAGTAAGAATCAAAACATTTCAGGGGGAAAAAAAAAATCAACTAAGAAAACAATTCAAAACAGAAGAAAATTGTATGACAATTTTGAAATCTGAATCAAATATCCTTTTTTTTTGCCAATCTGTTTTTTTAATTAATTAATTAATTTTATTTATTTTTGGCTGCATTGGGTCTTAGTTGCGGCACGCGGGATCTTTGTTGAGGCGCACAGGTTCTTTCGTTGCAGCGCGTGGGCTCTTCATTGTGGCGTGTGGGCTTCTCTCTAGTTGTGGCATGCAGGTTTTCTCTTCTCTAGTTGTGATGCATAGGCTCCAGGGCATGTGGGCTCTGTAGTTATGGCGCAGGGGTTCCAGAGCACGTGGGCTCTGCAGTTTGCGACACGCAGGCTCTCTAGTTGAGGTGCATGAGCTCAGTAGTTTTGGAGCCTGGGCTTAGTTGCCCTGCAGCATGTGGGATCTTAGTTCCCTGACCAGGGATTGAACCTGTGTCCTCTGCATTGTAAGGAGGATTCTTTACCACTGGACCACCAAGGAAGTCCCCTGAATCAAATATCCTTAAACAAGCATTTGCACTTATGAAAATAAATAAATAATCACCACAGAATTGGATAAAAAGCAGGAAGATACAAAATGAATTGCCTGAAATTAGCTGAAAATAATAGATGAACTACCAAATCATTTAAAATTGAATACTAAATTTCAATGTGATCAAATGTAAATAGATTTAAGTGAAAATCTAACTAGGAGAGTTGAGGAAATGAATAAATACAGTCAACAGAATGGAAATAGAAATAATAATATGAGAGGTAAAATGGATCAGAGAGAAACAGTAATAACATGAAGATTCAACATAGTATATTAGAGCCTGTGAAACATTAAAATAACCGAATGAAAAAAAAGCGCTAATTTTTAAAGTAACATATAAGAAAATTTTCTAAAACAATAGAAGGTCTGAATCTACATGTTTGAAATAGTCCCTCTTACTTTGGGAAAGTTGACCTGAAATGGTCTACTTCAACTTATATAAATAAAATTTTGGGGACTTACAGGTAAAAACTGAATTCTATGGGTGTCAAGGTGAAAAGTTGTATTAATTGACAAAGGAGAGAAAATCAGATTGGCATCAGAATTTTGACAGCAACATATAAGGCTGGACAAAAATGGAGATGCCTTTTCAAGGAAATCAAGGAGACAAAAATGTAAGTCAAGAACTTATAACCATCCAAGTTGTCCTCATTTAACAAGTCTCCAGAACTTCATTTTTTTCACAGGCAAGAACACAAGAATTACTGTACTATCCTTTCAGAGGAATCTTGCAGAAGATGAGCTTTATTCAACTGAGAAATAATTGGAAAAGGATAGCAAAAGAATAGCTGTATGTAGAATCCTCAATTTTTATCTTGGTACTTGGCCATGTGGTAAAGATTGCATTTCTTAGTTTTCCTTATGTGTAGTTATGGCCCTGTTCAAGTCAATGGGATGTAAAGTAGTGTTTGCCAATTCTATAATGTGTCTTTAAAGTGATGGGCTGTGCCTTTGTATCCTTTATTTCTTCTTCCCTTTGTCTAGAATGCTTATATAATAGTTAGAACTGGAAGAGTGTTTTTGGACTAGGTGGACAAAGAGGTCATGCATTATGAAGAAACAAGTCAGAAGAGCTAGATACCTGATAGTACATAACCTTACATGTAGCTCTTAAGAGTGCCTACATGATATGAGGGATAAATACATTTCATTTCTAACTTTTAAAAAGTTATTTTGGGTTTCTGAGACTAGGAATAAAATCTAATTCTAATTAATACAGAGCCGGCCCATACAGTCCTTGCAGGTCATTTGTATCGTGTTCAAGTTTATCCTAAGTGTAAGCAGAAACGTGCATGGTTTTGATGGAACTAGGAGACATTTACTGATCAGGGAACCACTGGTCAGGGAACCACTGGTCAGGAAACAGTGGAAGTGGATCAGAAAACTTGTAGTTGAATTAGCATGGTTGCATTGGATATGCCTGAGGGCCCTATCTATTGAGCTTCTTTGACAAACTGGAAAGGCTATAGGTTTGCTTAGGTTGCTGCAACTGACTGTTGGGCATAGATCATGGTCAGAAAGGCAATATTTTACTGTCAAATAATTATAGCAGTAATGTCTTTTATAACTGAAAGTTTTAACCTTTCATTTTAAAAATAAGCATCATGGGGTGCTATATCTACATATATGTTTGCAATAAAAAAAAAGAAACAGAGGAGGATTCTTTTAGTTTTAATTTTTTGAAGTCTTTTTAATACAAATGTAGGATGATGAAAATTAAATGCCAATATAATGTTTCAGGGAAGGAGTTTTAGCAATTCAAGTATAAAATAGTTATTTTTTAAATAGCAAATTTCATATTAATGGTAACCAAATTTTTTGTTTGTTCTTTTTTTTATTTAATTCAGTTTGTTTTTTATAATTTTCTGAGTTATCCTCCTTGCAATACTTGTTTTAATGTTGTCTTCTCTGATATTTCTCCAACTTTGCTATTAAAATACTCTAAACTACCAATAAAAATTCCAGTGAAAGAACACTCTGGATTTAAGTGAATTGACATTTTTTTTTCTAATCCCAGGACTGGCAACAATCTAATTTCAGCCAAATCAAGGTTCTAAATAAAGGCAACCAGGGAAGGCAATTCCTTTTTTTCTGAGATCTTTGTTTGGAAAAGCATGCATGACAAAGCTCTAGAATAAAGGTCTTAAAAATAAGACCTGTCCTATATATACTTGGGATGGATAGATGAACGTTGGGACATTCCTAAACAGAGAGTAACAATTTTGTTTAGTTTTTTTCACTACTTTGTGTCACTCTGGAAAAAAATATTTATATCAAATATTAAGATAATATTTTAAACCAACAAGGTGGCATGATTGCTCCTGTATAAACTTTATGCCTGTCATATTAAAATGTTTGTAGCATTTTTTTCAGTTGATAACCTTTTGAAAATCCTGCTCTGCATTTCTAATTGCAGACCTTTGTTTGTTTGAATAGTTTAGGGCTGGAGTAAATTGAATTATATCAAACAAAAGAAAGGTCTATAAAGATTATATACGCTGTTATGCTTTTATGACTGAATATGATAGAGCAAACATTTTCAGTACTTCTTTTTGGAACAGTTCAGATTTATGGACACTTGAAAATGAAGAGTTAATTAAAGTGATAGGTTTTTGTTTTTTTTTTTGTATGAGAAGATGAATTGAATTGACTTGGAATTGTTAGAATTTTAACAAAATTTAGAATTTTCAAATCTTTGACATGGGGACAAGAAAAAAAGTTTTACCTGTTAATAAAACAAAGCAGTAAAGAACTAAGAAAAAGAAAGAAACATAAAAAGCTTTGTGTTCTCTGCAGGGATGGAGAGCTTTATATAGTTGCAAAGAATATATATTAATATATTTTGCTAATTTTTATCATGATAACATACAATCAAAATGCATTTTGTGTCCTTTTTTTTTTAGTATATGCATTTCTTAATCTCCAAGAATTCTAAAAGGAAATGATATAATGCTACTTTCCAAGATTTTTAAAAAATACATTAACATTTCAATATGACTTGAGACAACCCTGAAAGATTAAAAAAACTTTAATGTGTTTTGTTGAATAGGGAATTAACAAATGTCTAATTCAGTTTATTCATAAAAATCACCACATTAATTAAACTGATTTAAGATTATTTGATATTTTTCTTATTATTTATATATATTTTCTAGAAATTTTTTTGCTGTTACTTGACATGTGACTAGTATCAGCAGAAAAAGAAAGAATTCAAATACTTTGAACATATTTTAGGTCAAAATAAGCATTTTTTTTGTTATTTTATCATCTTATATTTTTATTATTACAAAATTTATATCACCTTACAAACTTCAATAAAAGTTTTTTTGGGGAAAATAACCTTTGATATTTGAGTTTACATATAAAAACTAAAAAGTAGTCTAAAGTATCAATTAACACTAACTTCAATGATTAGATAAGGGGTTAATAGAGAGGGATAATGTCCCACCTAATCTGATCATTTTATTTGCCCTGGGCCATTACCTGTAAAGACTCTTTGACAAATACGTTATTCCAAATGGAGTAAATATATTCATTGACTTGAATATCACAAATTTGCAGTTTTACTTAGGAGTAAAGCTTGGCTAGTCGAGCTTTATTTTTAAAGAAACTGGTGGTCCTACAATAAAAAAATAAATAAATATTGAGCACTTACTATCAATGGAGTATAATGCTAAATATAAACAAAAACAATGTTTAAACTATATTTTCTGACTTTTAAAATTTTTTAATTGAAGTATAGTTGATTTACAAGGCTGTGTTAATTTCTGTTGTACAGCATTGTGATTCAGTTATACATATATATATACATTATTTTTTATATTCTTTTCCATTATGGTTTATCACATGATATTTTTTTTTGATGCCACAAAAAAGTTTTAATTTCATACCAAAAGAAAACAAAAGTAAAGTAAAAATAATAATAAATGACAAGCAGAGAAAAATATTTGCAACTTATATATCAAAGACCAAGAATCAATATCCCTGATATATAAAGAGCTGTTAAAATAAAGAAGTAAGAGGTCAACGACCAAAACAAGCTAGAAATATGATGAGCAAGTTTATAGTAAAAGAAGTACAAATGACTTTTAAGCATTTGAAAAGATGCTCAATCTCAGTCTTTATAAGAGAAAAGAAAATTAATTATACTAATATACCATCATATATATATAAGTATATATATATATATACATGCAGTACTATTGTGTGTGTGTGTGTGTGTGTGTGTGTGTGTGTGTGTATATATATGCACTATGTATATACAGTCATTACTTGGTATCCATGGTGGATTGGTTCAAGGACCTGCTGTGGATACAAAAATCTGCAGATGCTCAGGTCCCATAGGTGGCCATCAGTATCCTCGATTTCCACATCCATGTTTCAACCAACCTCAGATCATAAACATAATAAAGAATCTGAGGTTGACTGAATCTCTGGGTACAAAACCTGTGGATACAAACAGACGACTGTATATATTTACAGAAAAAATCCACATGTAAATGGACCCATGCAGTTCAAACCCATGTTGTTCAACGGTTAACTGTGTATGTGTATATATATATATATATGTATATGTATATATACATGTATGTGTATATGTGTATTACATATGTATGTGTATATATGTATACACAAGATATATATATAGTATTTGTATATGTTTATATCTTTTGAAAAATGGAAAGATAAAACATGAAATTTTTAAATGGTTACCTATAGGGAATGGGAGGTTTTATCACAGGATATTGAAGATAGTTTCCTGTGCTATACAGTAGGACCTTGTTGTTTATCCTTTCTATACATAATAGTTTGCATCTGGTAATCCCAATCTCCCAATCCATCCCTCCCCCAACCCCTCTCCCCCTTGGCAACCACATTCTGTTTTCTATGTCTGTGAGTTTGTTTCTGTTTCATAGACAAGTTCCTTTGTGTCATATTTTAGATTCCACATATAAGTGACATCATATGGTATTTCTCTTTCTCTTTCTGACTTACTTCACTTAGCATGATAATCTTGGGGTCCATCCATGTTGCTGCAAATAGCATTCTTTCATTCTTTTTTATGGCTGAGTGTTATTCCTTTTTATATATGTACCACATCTTCTTTATCCATTCATCTGTCAATGGACATTTAGGTTGTTTCCATGTCTTGGCTATTGTGGATAGTGCTGCTATGAACATAGGGGTGCATGTACCTTTTTGATTATAGTTTTACCTGGATATTACATTCTCTGACTTTTATAGGCGATAGGGGGTCAAGAAGTACAAGACCATGAAAGAAAAGACCAAAAGATGTACAAAGACCAATGAACTATTAAATGGCAAAATTCAGCAAAGTTAATTTACAATTTATAATCATGAACTTTGACAGTTAATATAATACATTGTTACAAACAGATCTGTGACATATATATGAATAATAATTACATATTTTGAAATCAATCTCTCAGAAGAAAAACATTTCTTTAAATTTATTGTTATAAAGTTTCTACATGAAAAAGAATATTTAATGCTTGAGCTTGAATTTAAAAGTCAACAGCCAGTTTAACAGTTTATTATTGATATAAAATTGAGGGTCAGAAGAAAATATTTCCAAATGTCAAGTTCTAGAATCAATCTAAGGTGTGTGTGTTTGTGTGTGTGTGTGTATCTTTCTCTCTCTCTGATGAAGTATTTTGTTGTAAAAGAAGTGACTGAGGGGGTTTCATCTACAAATTCTGTTTTGGATTTTAAAATTTATGTATGGATTATCTGTGAAATAATAATTGCTTTAAACTCCTTTTAATCCATATAACACCTAGTTTGTAACTGAATTGTGGAAAGATGTATATGCTTTCATTTTCTTATAATTATTTCAGCATTTACTTCCAACAAAATTGTTTTTGTTTTTGTTTTTTTAAGAGCAGAAACTTAGCTTCCTCTCCTTTGTTTCAATGCTTAGAAAGAGAGGTTTGTCAATAAATATTTCTTAAGTTGACTTCTTTTGCTTGAACACACATAAACCATTTAAAATAACTATTAAAAGAGAAATAATAGGCAACATTTAACTAACCATTTACCATGTAAGAAACAGCATGCTAAACTCGTAACAAGTATTATCTTATTTAATTCCTAAAATATTATTTGATGTATTATTTGTCAAGTTAAGATTCTGTGGGCTAAAATTTACAGAAAACTAGAAGTAACAGTAGCTTAAAGAAGAGAAATTCTTATTTCCCTCAAAATATAACTGAAGGATTTATATGATGATTCTGTTCCATAGTTCCTCACAAACTCAGGCTCCTTCCAACTGACTGTTTCACTGTGAGGGCCTGGGATGGTGGGGTGCTATGGTTGGGAAGGAAGACTGGGAAGAAAGGGATGAGGAAGAAGCGGCAAAAATGGGGTGAACCAGCAGATATCCAGAAGCAGACACATGGCAGCTTTCATCTGTCAGAATTTAGCCACATAAATAAATATAAGAGAAGGAAAAAGTAAGAAATGTAGTCTTCATTTCTGAAGTTTATATATCTAGAAATAATTCTCTTTATGAAGGGAGCAAATGGATATTGATGGACAATGAGCATATTTATTAATGTATTTTAGGAGGACGTAATCAAGAGATGGAAAACTGTTATTTCCCAAAGCTGATACAATTAATAAATGGTGGAGTGTGTTCAAAAAGTTTATCTGCAGATACAGTTTTGCATTTTAAAAATGTTTTTAACTTAGAAATTCTGATGACTTCACATTGGGTTTATTTTTATATTATGTGTTGATGGGTACCAGAATTATAATGGGAAAGAATGTCAACTGTAAAACGTGAAACACAAAAAAAGTCACAAAGAATAATAAACACCTTAATCCTACCAATCAGAAACAACAATTGCTATTGATTTTGGGTACATTACCTTCTAAGCTATTTATCTGTGGTTCTGTGTGTTCCTCATGACCTATCATGTAGAGAGAAATTAAAACTTTAGAGAATCAAGTCATAGTTTTAAGTTGTACTGTGTAATTAATTTATGGCATATATTCATATTATCTATATAGACCTCTCAACATACTTCATTTGTGGTGCTTAAATGGATAATCAATAAAAAAGTAAAATTTAAAAAATATGAAGAGTATTAAATAGTAGATCAGGTGGAGAGAACAAGTGGTTGGACTAAATGGTTCATAGTTAAAAAGACAATTTATTCTGAGAATCCAAACATTTCTTTACTTTCTCTATATTTAGTAAAAATGATTTTACATTTATTTCAATCCAGACTATTTTTTGCTAACTCCCAGGAAAATCTGAGTACATGTATTATTCACCAAGTCTGAATAAATGTTTTGCAGTTTCTTGACAATAAGTGCTTGCATAAATTCAAGATGGTTTTGTCAAGATCTTGTTCCAACAGCACCTCTTTGAAAAAAGTCTGTGAGCTGTAAATAAGAAAATTGATTTATTATATAACTGCACTTCATAACATACAATTTAAACAAGTTTCTTTAATTCATTATAGTGACGATGACATGATATTTATGGTTTCCACCTTAAAATTTGGTAATTGAATTAGCATATGTAATAGAGGATACTAATGCTTATGACTATGCAGATTTTCTTTTCTTCCTGAGCACAGGGAATATAAATTTTAAGCTTTCTTACAACATAGTGGGAACATGCGACTATTTCTGGCCAACGAGCTATAAAAAATTAGTAGGTATCATTTCCAGGATGAATTATAGAACAATTGTTGGGAGTTTACATAATTCTCTTTTCCCAAGTTGCAGGAAATGGCAATCATACTGTTGAACCACAGTCAACCTGGATTTAGAAGTAGCTACTTCGAGCCTTGCTCCCAATTGCTGTCCAACTCTCTTGCATTGGGCATTTAGTGTAGAAGAGAAAAAAAAGATTTTTGTTAGTTTAAGACATTGAGATTTTGGATTGTTAATTTTTCTGGCAGTTAAACTAGAATGTCATGATTAGTACAACTTGGAATAATTGAAGCTTTAAGTTTTATATTTTCTCTTTATTTAGTCTCTGAAATCATAGAATAAAGGAGTCTTGAATATAATACTGTCTTACGTCCAGTTTTTTTCTGGTGGACCACCAAATTTTCTTATATTAGTTTATAAAAATGTAATTAAAAATTGAATTATAAGTAAATATGTTACTTATATACATTTTATTGTTCTACATGTAGCTACTAAGTTATCTGATATAGTATTTTGGCATAAGGTTTAAATAACCATCATAGAATCAGAGAGACAGAAAGCATTCACTTGTTGACTTACTATGATAGGTTGCAAGTTTATTCATGGATATTTTCAACATTCATACCTAAAATTGAAATTTTATAACTATAACAATGGCATCTTGTTGTTTCTCATTCAAAGTTTCAGGTCAATAAATTTGTGTAGACACTAAGAAAAGCAGAAATCAGAAAGAAAACCAAATTTCTCGTATATTGCATTATTTTAAGGGGAAAAAAATCCAACTTTTCAATTCACAGCCAAAATTTGATTTTAAAGTACTGAATTTGAACATAATTATGCATCTGTTTGAGTATGAGTTGTTGCTTTGAAGGTTAGAAGCAGAATTAAAAAGGAAAAGCAGAGATGAACTCTTTCCTCATTATTTCAGGCAGTACAGTAATCTTTCATGAGATATTTAAGTTATTCTTTTTAAGAAGTCTGATATTTTGTCTCAAGTAGTTTGGTTGGATTCTCTTTGTAAATGTGAGAGAAGGAGAATTATACTGTCCCATTCAATTTGACTTTAATTTCAAATAATCCAAGTGTAAGTAAAGAGTGTTATATTTAAAACTAAGGCTATAGTAATGTTTACTATAAAACCCTCAGCTTTTTCCAAATAGGTTTCTGTGAGAAGTAAGCCCTAACATCCTTAGACATCCATTAGATATAGTAAATTAAGTGCTTTCCTATGCATCTAGAATGGTGCTAGTTATGTACTATTTTTGAAAAAATTGAGAAAATAGTCAGTCATTTTCTGTGTTCAGCAGAGTTGAGAAAGCTTTCAAGAATCACTCTGTGTTACATATAGGATAAAGCCCAAGCTTCTTAAAAGGACATGTAAAACGCTCATTGACCTTGGACATCTTGCCCAGATTTGTTGCTGGCCCCTGACTCTATCCTACAAGAAATGGCTTATACTTCTCCTCACACACACGCAGTGATGCTTCTCACTTCCACTACTTGAAATGTTTGTTTCTGTTAGTTCCAATTAAAAGCTTAATACATATTCATCTCTTCCAAGAAACCATCAATGATCTTCTTATTCAATAGAAGATAAGCTTATTGCCCGTTATTCTTGTTAAGGCTTGTCCAGCAAGTACCAGTCAGCTCCACTAACCTTTTAGTTTTTATTGTCTCCTCTTTTCAAGTGCTAGAGAATTAGTATAAACCAGTGTGCTTCCACCTGTACTTCACCTTTATCTACCACTGTGAGGATCTTAGTAATTGGAAAGCTACACCATGTGAGAGGTTAGCACCACCCCATTTAGCACCAGCATTGTGGTCCTTGTTGACATCTGATCAAATGACACAATTCTTAAAGCTCATTTTTTTTTTTTTTGAGCACAAAGTAAGAGTTTAATTAATTCTTTTTTTTTTAACATCTTTATTGGAGTATAATTGCTTTACAATGGTGTGTTAGTTTCTGCTTTATAACAAAGTGAATCAGTTATACATATACATATGTTCCCATATCTCTTCCCTCTTGCATCTCCCTCCCTCCCACCCTCCCTATCCCACCCCTCTAGGTGGTCACAAAGCACTGAGCTGATCTCCCTGTGCTATGCGGCTGCTTCCCTCTAGCTATCTATTTTACGTTTGGTAGTGTATATATGTCCATGCCACTCTCTCACTTTGTCACAGCTTACCCTTCCCCCTCCCCATATCCTCAAGTCCATTCTCTAGTAGGTCTGTGTCTTTGTTCCTGTCTTGCCCCTAGGTTCTTCATGACCTTTTTTTTCTTTTTTCTTAGATTCCATATATATGTGTTAGCATACGGTATTTGTTTTTCTCTTTCTGACTTACTTCACTCTGTGTGACAGACTCTAGGTCCATCCACCTCACTACAAATAACTCAATTTCGTTTCTTTTTATGGCTAAGTAGTATTCCATTGTATATATGTCCCACATCTTCTTTATCCATTCATCTGTTGATGGACACTTAAGTTGCTTCCATGTCCTGGCTATTGTAAATAGAGCTGCAATGAACATTTTGGAACATGACTCTTTTTGAATTATGGTTTTCTCAAGGTGTATGCCCAGTAGTGGGATTGCTGGGTCGTATGGTAGTTCTATTTTTAGTTTTTTAAGGAACCTGCATGCTGTTCTCCATAGTGGTTGTATCAAGCTCATTTGGAAGACTGCTCTCTAATGGCACCTGTGGTTCCAACTCTCTTACTTTGTAGTCCAGTCACACCCCACCAAAAAGAAAGAAAAAAAAAAAGAAAAGGATGAAGAAAAAAGGACTTAGGACTTAACTGCAGCTTATTAATTTGGGAAGTAGTCTTAGGAAGCACAAATGAGTGAGTAGGGAAAGTGAGATGATGAAATAAGGAAAAAGGTGTGTCAATAGCATTTTACCACTGTGGGAAAAAGGGACTCAATCCCAATGGGGACACTCTGCGAGAACCCATACGGCATACACCTCACAATGGTTGAGGGCTTCTTCCAGTCTTGGTGTGTTAATTTCCCCAGTTTCCACCTTGAGCCTGCAGTGGTTGGTGAAGTAAGTGCCTAAAGTGCCGAAAAGTCTTTAGGCAAAGGCTTTCAGGTGAAGCTATCAGCTTGCTGGACACTCGGACCATAGCTACAGGTGAATTAAAGTGGGTTGAGCTGATACAGGGCACGGCAGTAACAGTGTCTGCTATATCCCCTCAAGACTTCTTTGCATAATGTCACATATTATAACTATCAGTGATTATACTTTCCATGCTAGACTAAGAAATTTGAAAGAGAGGATTATGCATGAAAGTCCCCGGCACACGTTGTTCAGTGTGATAGCTGTTAACAAGTCCTATACATTCAATTTCCCAATTGGTTCTTAAATTTACCTTTCAGTCTCTCCCCAGAACTCTACCCACTTCCGCATTTTTTCTACTTGAGTATTAGAATACTTTCCTAACCGACTTTCCTATCCTTTGTCTTGCTTTCCCCTTATCAACTTCACCATTGTTGCAGTGTTGATCTTCCTAAAGAGTCCACTGCTTCAAGTTCTTAAAATAATATGAAAGCTTCTCATGTTGTATATAAATAGCTACCATTTATTAAGTAGATATGTATATGATCAATTCAGAGCACTTCGCAAAACTCATCTTACAATCTTCCCATCTGAAAAAAAATATTCTCTTAAGAAAATATCTGTCTTTTGGGAAAGAGAAAGTTATAAGGGCTTTGCTCTTTGAAATGTTTATATGTAACATAGGCCGCACCAGCCTTTAGTGCGAAAATTTACCGAAAATTGAATTTCGGTAGCATAAGTAACTCATATTTCTCTGGGTCTGATCCCCACATGTTGCATTAGGACCTTAGCAGTGTGGCACAGTATAAAATTTCCTCCAGTATTTCTGAGCATTCTTTAGGAGTGATCCTTGTAAGTCTCTGAAACTGATTTGTCAGCTCCCATGGGACACAACAGCTTCTGTAGATGCTGCTGACGAATTACAGTCCTCAAAGTGTCTACTAAATATGGCAATGTGCGAAGAAACAGCATCTTCCTTGTTTTTGGTTTCTTTTATTGAAAAAATAGTATTATTTTATGCCTGGATACTTTACAGCATTTTTATCTGAAAATATAATCTTTTAAGTTATTATTCATTCACAGGCCTCTCTCTCGCTCTAGGAAACACGTTAGTTCCCGAGAGGTTGAATTTGAAGCAAATGTGAGAGGCAGAGCTCTGCTCTTCTCAGAAACAGACTTAATTTTTCATGCTGAGAATGTTGTGACTCGACCATGCCTTTCCACGTGCCTATCAAAAGGCTCTGCACTGGCTGGTCTGTTCTCGGAGGGACAGCAGGCTTGAAGCAGGACCTTATTTCGCTGCCCAGGAATTGAACCTAGCCACTAGTCCACCAGGGGCTACAGGCTAGAAGCAAAGTTCCCCTGGCTCTTGCCCCTTTTGAAAAATGAATTTCTCAAGGAGGCAAAAACTGCAAAAACAGGTACAAAGCTTATTATTACAGACACAGCACAACGTATGGGAGAGCACACAGAGAAACAGTTTATTTGTTTAAGTGAGAAGCAAGGCAGAAGTACATACCTGGAGAGGAGTACGGGCTTCCTGAATGAGGAGTGAAGTAAAGAGGTGATTTGTCACTTACATAGGACAGTTCTTCCAGGTCTTTGTTTACCTTTAGCCAATTATCTTGTTTCTCTTACACATCTGACCTGCCCTAGCACCCTCCCCAACAACTGTGTGTAAATTTTTACTAAGATGGACTCCAGCACAGAGGCCTGTGTGGGTATGTCCACATTTATTATGGGGTGGTACCACCTCCCTTTTTGACCCCCAAGGAGCCTTCCTGTGCATGTGCAGTGGGGGAGGTTTCCTTGACCTCAGGAGTGGTCGTCTAATGTCTTTACTCCAGCAGAGCTCAGCTCCTGCCATTAACTTTGTCCTTGGAGTGTCTAGGAAAAAAAAAGTTTCAGTTTTGCTCTGCTTGACAAATACCAGCTGTCCAGCCCAGGGGCCCATCTATCCCCTACCTCAGGTCCACCAGTTTATGTGTATGACATGGTCTTATCTGCATATCAGAGGACAATGTGGCTGAATTTCAATTGTATTTTCTGCTGTAAAATATTTCTTATAATTTTTATGATATAATAAAACAAGAAAATCAAAAGTGCAATACATTATATAGTTTCACAATTTTTGTATTACCTTCCAATCCATATTTGAATGTATACAACATATATGTTAATTTTTTATTAATTGGAGTATAATTGCTTTACAATGTTGTGTTAGTTTCTGCTGTACAATGAAGTGAATCAGGTATACATATACATATATCCCCTCCCTCTTGGACCTCCCTCCCACCACCCCATCCCACCCATCTAGGTCATCATAGAGCACCGAGCTGAGCTTCCTATGCTTTATAGCATGTTCCCGCTAGCTATCTATTTTATGCATGGTAGTGTATATGTGTCAATCCTAATCTCCCAATTCATTCCACCCCCCCATCCCACCCTTTGTCCACATGTCCGTTCTCTACATCTACATCTCTATTCCTGCCACAAGTAGGTTTATCTGTACCATTTTTCTAGACTCCACATATATGCATTAGCATATGGTATTTGTTTTTCTCTTTCTGACTTACTTCACTCTGTATGACAGACTCTAGGTCCATCCACATCTTTACAAATGACCCAATTTCATTCCTTTTAATGACCGAGTAATATTTCACTGTATATATGTACCACATCTTCTTTATCCATTCATCTGTCATTGGACATTTAAGTTGTTTCCATGTCCTGGCTATTGTAAATAGTGCTGCAATGAACATTGGTGTACATCTGTCCTTTTGAATTATGGTTTTCTCAGGGTATATGCCCAGTAGTGGGATTGCTGGGTCATATGGTAGTTCTATTTTTAGTTTTTTAAGGAACCTCCATACTGTTCTCCACAGTGGTTGTATCCATTTACATTCCCACCAACAGTGCAAGAGGGTTCCCTTTTCTCCACACACTCTCCAGCTTTATTGTTTGTAGACTTTGTTTTGTATTTTCTGCTGTAAAATATGTTTTTTATAATTTTTGCATACTTCTGATTTTTTATTCAGTTTGGTATATACACACAAGATCTATATTTATGCAATATATATATATATATTTTGGCCATGCCACGAGGCATGTGGGATCTTAGCTCCCCAACCAGGGATCAAACCCGCACCCCCTGCATTGTAAGCACAGAGTCTTATCCACTGGACTGCCAGGGAAGTCTCTATAATTTTTATTATAGAATAAAACAAAGTTAAAAGTACAATTTCACAATTTTTGTATTACCTTCCAATCCATATTTGAATGTATATATCATATATATTAATTTTGTAAAGCTAAAAGGAATAGAAATTTTATGAGAATAAGCTGATTTAGTTCCCATATATTTAAAAGTCTGCTTTGAAGCATACATTTCTTACAATGCTTAATATATGTGAAATACATTATGCTGATGTGCACTGTGGGAAGGTCGTGCATTTTTTTTAAGGCAGAAGAGACTAGGGTACATGACTGACTAAAGATCAATTCAGAAACATGTATTCATGTTGAGAGAATTCAGAGTCATCGTTGAGTAAGGTCTTAGTCTCTTCAATAAAGGCTTTTCACAGAAACCTACAAAGCCATATTTGCCACAGTTCTACCAGGACTGGCATAGAATTTAGAGAGCTGGATTGTATCTTTCAGAAGTCAAGCTTTCTAGCATAGTTAATAGATTGTTACTTTTTGAAATAGCCTCATCCTACTGTGGAATAAAAAAGATATCCTTCAAAGAGAAAACCTATAATGGTCCCTTGTCAGGGAGATCATGGAAAGGATTTTGGTTTAAGAATACATAACCCCCAACACCCGTTGCAGCCGTAAGTTTCTATGAATTAATGCTATTTTAGTTCCTTTCCATAAATCATGTCTCTAACATGATTTGTTTTGAATTTACCTCCATGTTTGCTATAGAACTTGCTCCGGGTTACCTTGAATAAAAGAAAGGTCCATGGATAAATAACAGTATTAACAACACAATGAGATTTTTAACACTGAACCCTCAGCTCACCAAGAGAAGAAACTATTATTGAAGCTAGCCAGAGATGTAACTATGTAACAGAAAATCTTCAAGTTGGGTAATCCACAGCCAGGTGATTAAAGCATTACTAGACTGGATCTTGGAATTTGAGTACAAAGTTAATAGAATTGAGTTTGAGTGAATGCTCTTATGTGATTTTATGATTTGTCCCAGCAACATGTATGCAAGGCACTGGAAAACTAATGTTATTGGGTAATTCTGCTGGTGAGATAGAGTAAAAGAACTGCAGAAATTATCCAGATTCTATGTTAGGTCTAGCAAATCGAAATTTCCATCAAAATTAGTAGGGGCACTTCAGTAACAGGAAATGTCCTCACAGCTGAGGATATTTAAAGGAATATTGAATTTTAGTAAGTAGTCTTGGTTCAGTCACTTTTTATTTCTTTTATTTATGTATTTATTTATTTATTTTATAAATTTATTTATTTTTGGCTGCAGTGGGTCTTCATTGCTGCGTGCGGGCTTTTCTCTAGTTTTGGAGAGCGGGGGCTACGCTTCATTGCAGTGTGTGGGCTTCTCACTGCGGTGGCTTCTCTTGCTGCAGAGCACCGGCTCTAGGCACGTGGGCTTCAGTAGTTGTGGCTCGCGGGCTCTAAAGTGCACGCTCAGTAGTTGTGGTGCACGGCCTTAGTTGCTCTGCGGCATGTGGGATCTTCCCAGACCAGGGCTCAAACTCATGTCCCCTGCATTGTCAGGCAGATTCTTAACCACTGCATCACCAGGGAAGTCCCAGTCACTTTTTTTAAATGAATTACATTAAACAACTGATGTTACCTCCTCATCTGCAAAGTGGGGTTATTAATAACAACTTACTAGGGCCATTATGAGGATTTTAGTAATTAAATGTGAAAATGCTTTGTACAGTAGGAAACTCATTAAGTTTTAAGTGAGCCTGAAACTGTTAGCTAAAAATGAGGAAGAGTATTACTGCTTTATATAAGGACTTTTGAATCATTCTTGACATGCTTGCTTTAATGTAAGCACCAGGTCATTTTGACTCCTTTGAAGAAAATGGTTTTTATTTACATGAAGTTTGCTCAACAACACCTTTATTTCATCTGTGGTTCTTGTAAAATCATTAGCCACATCTTCTACCTAATGTTTACCATAATCCTCTCCTAAGTCTTGTATCCCATTCGATCCTGTTTCATTATTTCCTCAAGGTATGCCCTACATTTAACCATCTCTTAACTCATCCACAAACCTGGCCACTGTCTACCCTGATCTATCACGTAAGTAGAAACTGAAGGATGGAGAAATGAGGTTTGACTGAAGGATAGAATGAGATTGAGTTGTGGGAGGCATAGATGGAGGTTTGGGTAAGGGATCAAGTTTTAGCATGTATTTTTATACACTGCTTGATTTGACAAAAAAAAAAAAAAAAGAGCAAAATAACCCCCGCCCCAGCATTCTTGTATTTGATTGGGCTCATTAGAAAAATCAAAATGGCCTATGTTATTATATATACATCTTTTAAAAGTTGAGTTGAAAACAACTTTGAGGCCAGTAGGTATTCATAACATCTCTTGCTTTCCTCCTTTACCATCTTTTTCCTCTTTTTTTTTCTTGCAACCAATAAATAGTGCCTGTAAGTGCCACTTAATGGATCAAGTACTTAAATATTAATTAGCTCAAGGTACTTGGGATTCTTTGACCTGAGGTAGCCTTTCCGCAAGTTAACTTATGCATTATGAGTTTATGTTTAAGGAAACAGTACCATTCCTATAAAATTGTGATTCCACGTTGAAGATGGCGTATTTTACAAAGAGATGATTCTTTGTATATACAGAATGCATGCAAATGGACTTTCATAAAATGTGAATGAAGCCTGATTCATGGCTGAATTTCAAAGTCTTAACATTTATCCTCAGTAGGCTGTATATGACATGTTTATTCCATTCTGATTAATAAATTAGTAAGACAGAAGTGGGTGTCTCAAGAGTTTTCACTTCAAAATCAGAGACAGGATTTCAAATCTGAGATCTGTATCTTATTAGTTGTGCTCCTTGGACAACCTACTTATTCATCTGAGTCTCAGTTTCTTTCATCTCAAAACATAGAATAAAATATTTTGCCAAATAAACTTTCTAAAGATTGATTTAGAGATAAACTAAAAAGGCCTAAGAGATAATAGGTACTGAACATGTATTAGATTCCTTCAACAAACATAAATTAATTATTAATTATAATGCTTTTTATGACTACATTGAATTTAGGTTCATTAGCATGTTTTAAAAAGTGAAATGTAATTTTTATAAGATTGATATATAGTAATAGCTAATTTTATTAGAGAGCTTTGCTGTATAAAAAGTAAATTTATGTACATTATTTCGTTTGATTCCTAAACAATGCTTGTGAGTTTAATTAGTAAATTAAAAAATAACTACATAATTTTACAAATGAAAAAACTGAAGCTCATAAAGAGATTTGACTGAAATCACAAACATAATGAGTGACACAGGACAAGAACCCAGGCATTTTTGCCCTCAGATTTAAGTATTTCCACCAAAATATGCTATAAGTTACAATAATTTTTTTTAAGTTTTGGGGAAATAGTTCTTAGAAAAAATGTTTATCTAACCACAGAAAGACAACAAAACAGCAAAATGTCTAAGCATTGTCAAGAAGTTTCCATCAGTCATCCATTTGTCATCAAAGAACTGATGACAGAATAATAAAAGATGATCCTTCTCTTCTTGTTATTCTATACAAATCAAGAAATATGTTAATATTTTTCCAGTTCTATACTCTGAAATTTGTTACATAGATTGCTTTCTATTAAGTGACATAATATTCATGCATGAATTGGTATTTACAAGACAACTTTTTATGTTCATATAGTGGATCAGTTTGGTAATTATGGATCAAAGTTCACAATCTGAAATGGGTGAAGTGATTTGAAATGAGATGTTTAATGTGTGAGACAGAAAAATAAAAATGTGGACTTATATTTAATGCCTCTGCAATTGAAGAGTCAACTCATATGTATACAATCAACCAGATCCCGGTCCCTTTCTACGTGAGTCTATTACTCTATTCCATGAACTGTAATAAAGTGGAAAGAAAAACTGCTTTACCCACTTTGAAATAAAAGTAGATCTTAAAGACAAAAATATGAATATTAAAAATGTTCTGAACTTCTTTATCCTCAGGAGAGCTTATTATAAAATCTGAATGGCATACCTATTTTGTACCTTGTAAGTCTTCATACACATGATATTTTACATCTAGGCTTATTATTAGAACCACAAATTAAATGTCTATTAAAAGTTCAATCACTATGCAACGTGACAGTGTCCATGGGAATACTCAATAGTTTAAAAATCAAGAGGAATATCAGCATGATATAATGTGTGAAGCATTTTATTAGGTAGACAAAAACACATAGATAGACCAAAAAAAAGAGAAAGTTAATATTATATATATGTATTTACATATATATAATATATATGTATTAGGTATATTCATACTGATGGATTGTCATTTGTGCTGGATAATCACTGTGGTTCTATTTCATTTAAGATTATCTTAATAACCAAAATGAACTAAAAGTTATTAAAACAGATTTGCCTGGATGACTCTCCAAGTATATTTATTGCTTTATGTCAACTTTTAGAGTTTCTAAAATATACCTAGTCAGGGAACCATCTCAGCACAGACCGAGAAAATGAGTGTGAATTCTTCCCTAGAGCAATGCATTATTCCACAGAAAGTTAAAGTTAATATTTATAGGATACTTATCATGTGCTAGGCACTGTGCTAAATAATTTGCTTGCATTATTTTTTCATTTAGTTCTTACCTAGCCCCCTATGGTGTATATATAATGCTTTTGACAGTTATTTATGGCTTGTGAATAGCTTGACTCAGTTTTGCTCAGCTTTCTTTCTCTCTTTGACTTATCTCTGCCTACAGTCTGTATCTCCCTTCATAGGATGAGGAGGGGAAGAGGTGTGGTGGTGGTTGATGACTGAGTAAGTTAGATTGTGACAATTTTTTGAATTCCTAAAGGATAAAGTTGGGTGGGAGTGCCTATCTGTGGCAGCCAGGGATGAAAACAGAAAATCTCTGAACCAAAAGCTTTGAGGAATACCAAAAATCAAGTCTGGCAAACCGTAATTAGTATGCAAATCCAACAGGAAAGGGAGGACAAAAATCAGGGAAATAAAACAATAAACGAGGGTTGGTTGATGATAGGTAAAATTAGGTTGAATTAGAAGTGGGTCAAAACCAAAAGGAAGGGCTTCCCTGATGGCGCAGTGGTTGAGAATCTGCCTGCTAATGCAGGGAACACGGGTTCGAGCCCTGGTCTGGGAAGATCCCACATGCCGCGGGGCAACTGGGCCCATGAGCCACAACTGCTGAGCCTGCGCGTCTGGAGCCTGTGCCCCACAACGGGAGGGGCCGCGATAGTGAGAGGCCCGCGTACCACGATGAAGAGTGGCCCCCACACCACGAAGAAGAGTGGCCCCCACTTGCCGCAACTAGAGAAAGCCCTCACACGAAACGAAGACCCAACACAGCTAAAAATAAATAAATAAATAAAGTAGCTATTAATTAAAAAAAAAAAAACAAAAAACAAAAGGAAAAACTAAGGAGCATTTGAGAAGGGAAAAGACAGCTGTAAATAGCACCAGAGTTTCAGAGACATTCATTTATTTGTTGTGAAGCAGGAACTAATGAATGGATTGAGTTGGTTTATACGTGCAAGATCAGGTAGGATAATCACTACCATTTAGTTTTAATGAGTAAAGCTTGTAGGATGGAATTATAGTTTTACTCTATTTGTTAGAAAGAGAAGCAATTTGATTCCCTCAGAG
The DNA here is from genome assembly GCF_028023285.1 of Balaenoptera ricei. Classification (NCBI taxonomy): domain Eukaryota; kingdom Metazoa; phylum Chordata; class Mammalia; order Artiodactyla; family Balaenopteridae; genus Balaenoptera; species Balaenoptera ricei. Next base: position 116,969,960 of record NC_082642.1, read on the forward strand.
ATGAATCTTGAATGCTATGATGAATGGTGACAAAGAACAATATTTAATGATATTACATGAGCTCTTAGTATTATTGGTTAGCCATTTTATAGCCACAGTTGTGTGGGTTACAAAGGTAAGCAACAAAAAACACTATGACAAATATTAGGCAATCAATAAATATTTTCCTCATTTGATTCTTTTCTGTAATTTGTGTTTTTCCTTGAAAGAATGTTCTTATGCAAGCTATTATCACCATATTTTAATACCTCCTCTACTCTTCCTTTTTCCCTGATATATACTTTTTCAGCACTGAGTAGGAAAAAATACATACTCAAATGTAATCAGGAAGGAAAACAAGAGGAATTAATGATCAGTGTCATCCATATAGTGAGTAGACAATAATTTTATAAGCTTAACATTTTAACAGTTCTGAAAGTGCAATTTATTTTATGACATGGATGAAGCATCATCCCTTGTTACTCAAAATAGTTTCTTTTATTTCTTAATATATATTTGATTTCACATAAAAGTGTATCAATTTATTCCACCTTGACTCTAATTTAATTGCAGCAGTTCTCTTAAAAATGGAATTTTACCATTAGAATATATATTTTTTCTTCAGAAAGAATACATTCTTCCTGAGTACAGATGTTAAGACATTAGTATTTCACATAATAGTTGCTTATTTAAACCACAGGCTGGAAGGCAATGGTGTTCCCAGACCTATCAGGAATATTGCTCTCTATGGTCATCAGAATTGTGAGATGTCCTTCAAGATTCCCATCCTGGTGTACATACTTTGTATGATCCCTTTTCCCTTGAGTGTGGTCAGAACCTGTGACTATGACCAGGTATGTTTATGGAGTCTCAGAAAGAGAAGGGGGAAAATGTACTAGAAATAATTTTGAAGAGGAAATTACTGAACATTTTCAAAACTGATGAAGACAATAAACCATATATTAAAGAAAACCTATAATTATAAAATAGGATAAAAGAAAATTAATCTATATGGTAACAAAACAGTAAAACTCACAGAAAAGCAAAAAAGAAAATCTTAAGCTACTAGAGAAAAACAAAACAACAAAAGAATTTGTCTATTTTCTCAACAACAGTGATAAAAGCTAGAAGACAAATTATAAAGTGTTAAAAATAACCTGTCAACCTAGGATTTTAAAGCTTAGAAAAAAAGCCTTTAGAATGAATAGGCAAAAAGGCATTTACAGATACATGAAACTTGAGATAATTTACCATAATAGATTTGAACTAAAGGAAACACCAAATATTGCTCTTTAAACAGTAAAGGTATAGAAGCTGGAAGATACAGGAAGAAATAAGGGTAAATATATTGGTGAATAGTGGTTACCAGGACATGGGGGAGGTGATAGGAGTGATAGTGTTTAAGGTTACAAACTTGTAATGAATAGCAAATAAGCTGTAGAGATCTAATGCACAGTAAATTGATATAGACAATGTACTGTACTATGATTACATAATGTGATAAATATCACCACAAAAGCAAACATATTACAATATATAAATGTATCAAAGTAACACGTTATACACTTTAAACTTACACATTGTTACATGTGAAATGTATTTAATAAAAAAAATAGAGCAGTCACACACAAACACAAATATTGGTGAAGAAATAAATATAGCCTCTCTCAAAACAGTAATTATAATGAAGAGTTATAAAGTATAAATACACAGAATTAAAATGCATGAGAAGAGTGTATAGAAATTAGAAAGGGTGAACAGAGTTAAAGTGTCCGAAGGTTCTTGCTTTGTCTGGGAAGAAGTACAGTTGTGGTTAGCATTAGATCAAATAAACCAAGATTTATGTTTAACCAATAAAACAATGGTAAATGTGTTTATGAGTTCTGTGCTGTTTATTCTGCTTGTCATATTCTAGATAGATCAGTTCTCTATATTTCTTTGTCTTGTTCTCTATCCCGGGAGGCTGACATTACATGAACATTCTTGCCCTTTGATCTCTTATTACCTTTGGCTAATAGAAAGCACTGGCATGAAATCTAAAGTTAGGAGAAAAAAAATTGGATATATTCCCCTGATCCAATCTTTCTGGGTGTTATTATATCCCACTAAGGCTGCATGTTGAAGAGCCCTTATTCAGCGGCTCGAGGCTGTACTAACTCCATTTCCTCTCGCCCTTTAGCCATAGGTATAGTTTCTATAATACGTTCCTATAATTGTTCCTTCCTGGTTCCCTTAAACTAGTACAAAATAAAATAAATTCTTTCACTAAAATATTATCAAAATTTAAAACCTTGTTTTTTGCTAAGACAAAATTTGATAAAATTTCTAAATGAATAAATGAAAAAAATGAATTATAAAAATATCCAATCAAACTAAAATTATGCTAAAAAAAAAAAAGAGAGAGTAAGATAACATAAAACTGGTTGGCCAAAGAGCAAATGGTTGGTAGATATAAATATAAATATAAATATAGAAGTAATTAAGTTAAATGTTAAGGAACTAAATATTCCAGTAAAACGACTAAGACTATCAGAAGGGGAAAAATCATTCCAGGGAGCATCTGCAAAGATTATAGTTTATCCACATTACTGAATTCAAGTTGCTGGAAAGACTTTCGATTATATACTTGAACATGTAAACAGCAATATAAATAACTGAGTTAATCTAGTTGCAGTAGCTTATGAAAATGGCCACAAAACCTGCATTTTCACCCTTGTAATCTTGAACCCCTCATCAAGAAGTGAATCTATTTTCTCCTTGAATTTGACCATGAAACTTGTTTTGGGCAGTGGGACATTGACAAACATGATGTAAGCAGAGCCTTGAAAAGAACAATACTTTGAGGTCTGCTCTCTTTCTGTCCTTGAGAATCCTGTGAGCAAGTGTGAATGAGCAAGCCCAAGTTAGCCTGCTGAGAGACAGGAGGTGGCACAGAGAACAGATGTGCCCTCAGGGGCAATCAGCCTGTTCCCCACTAAACTAGAAACTTACTGCAGGTACAAGAGTGAGCCAAGGTGAGAACTTCTGAGCCTGGAACAGACCAACAGTACAATGCTCTATTGAGCCCAGGCCAAACTGCTAACCCGCAGAATGATTAGCTAATAAATAAACATTTGATGTTTAAAGCCACTAACTTTTAGAGTGGTTTATTATGAAACTAAAGCTAACTGGTAGAGGAATTAGTAGCATTTCCAGTAAATGTATTTAGAATCCTTATGATAACTGAGAAAATCTAATTGATTTGGGGAAGTCAAAAGTTATTTCCAAATTGAAAATATTTTCCTGTGTAAATTGTAGGTTAAAATTATTATATAAGATTAGAGCTATGCTTCTTTGAATGATTAAAAATCTCTACATTTAATATTTTTTAACTTTAAAATAATAGATTGAAGTAGGATGATCATCATCGCTAACATTCCATGGAAGTTTTATGGCAGCACATTCACCATAGATGTTGATTTTTATGGTGAATATCTAAGTCACAGTCCTTAGCCAGAATGCACTGAAAAAAGGAATAATGTTTCTGTGCCCCCAGCTCACTATCTAGAATATGACTGAAGTGTTGTACCAAAGTTTATGGTCATAATAATTCTGCATTACTTCTAACTTTCTGCTATTAAAATAAGACTCTAAATTTTAAAAATTTGTTCCAGGTTTTCAATTCCAAATTGTTAGAATTCTGTGGCCTTACTAAGATATAGTAATAGCAAGGGCAAAGAAGATAGGAAAAGTGAAAGCCAGGAAAATACCAAGTACTTCTCAGAGTTTACAGAAATCTTTGTTGTGCTATGTTAGCCTCATGGGCAAAGTATATTACATTGATAACCTGTATTAGAATCACCACAGTGTGTTGTTAAAAACGTAGATATATAGAGTCTTTCTTTAATTTTCTGAATTGGCATCTCTGAGTTTTAGAATTAATCATAGTGTTTCTGAACCTTTAGTGCACCTTTCAATCACCTGTATTCTGATTCTAAAACCAAAATAATGACAACTAGGTTATAGTATGGGACTTTAGTTTATATTTTTATAAAGAACTACCAGTGGTCAAAAAAACCATACTATTGGAATATTTCTTCAAAGAGCTTTTTACTAGTTTCATTATCTGATAGATCCTCAGTAATATATGCTTAGTACAGTGCCCCATTATGAAAGTGCTTAAGTGATAATTGTCATTGAATTGATGACATATTTAGATCTATTCACGTTCAGAATGGGCAAGATGATATTTTTAATTCTTAACATGGGATAATTTATAATAGATATTACATCAACTATTATATATATGTCATATACTTGTTAAAGAAAAATACTTTCCAATGACACCTGTTAAAGATGGCAAGGCAGATTTTATTCAGGACTTTTACAATAGTGTAAGGACAACTGCAATGGGATTTTACAGTGGAGGAGAGAGATTGGGCTCAACTCCTAATACAGCATGAACAAGTGGGAACTTATAGCCAAGGAACAAGGTTGGGGGTGGAGGTCAGTGGGTACAAAATTATTAAGAGGAAACCTCAGAGGTAAACGGGGTTCTGGCTAAACTGAACTAACAGGATTCTTGCCTAGGACAGACCAGGGTGAGTAGACATCACCCTGTGGAATGATGGAAGATGAGGAACATGATCAGATACTGAGGGTGATCAGATATGGAGGGTGAGGAGTTCTGGTTAAACTGAATTAGCAGGGTTCTTGCTAAAACTAGATTTTGAAAGAAAGTGAACAGTTGTGCCTAGGAGAAGATTCACGAGCCTAACTAAAGTTTGGGCAAGCAAAGAATCTTTGGCATACTTCATATATATGAAGTATGTAGGAACATTAAATCTTATTTCATTTGGTTGTCATGTCAAGTGAATTAAATGATGCAGGTAAAATGAACTAAAAGGTTATATAGCAGTCTTTTTTTTTTTTTTCAATAACAGTATTGTATTGATGCTAATTTCTGGCTTTTTTGATAATTGTGCTGTGGTGATGTGAGAGGATGTCCTTGTTTGTTTTTCTTTTTGTTTTTTTAAAATTAATTAATTAATTAATTAATTTTTTTTGGCTGTGTTGGTTCTTCGTTTCTGTGCGAGGGCTTTCTCCAGTTGTGGCGAATGGGGGCCACTCTTCATCGCGGTGCACGGGCCTCCCACTGTCGCGGCCCCTCCTGTTGCGGAGCACAGGCTCCAGACACACAGGCTCAGTAGTTGTGGCACACGGGCTTAGTTGTTCCGCAGCATGTGGGATCTTCCCAGACCAGGGCTCGAACCCGTGTCCCTTGCATCGGCAGGCAGACTCTCAACCACTGCACCACCAGGGAAACCCCCTATATAGCAGTCTTAATGAATGATTAAGATCACTAAAACTTTAAGAAATTCTAAGAGATTCAAATTAAGAATTGATTTAGGAGGACAATTAAATTGTATCTATAGCAATAGAGGGAATATTTATCTCTCACTCTTTCTACAGTATAGTGTAACATCTCTACTTATTATATACTCAGCAGGTTATGTATTCCTTGCTGACAAGAAGAAATAGGGATAGCTACATCAGCTATTTCCTGGGAAATTTTTAAATGCTACATAAATTTGTAAATTGATATAATTATACTATTTATAAATTATTACACTTACAACCTCATAATTTTTTTAAAAATGTGGCACAGCCTCTCTTTTGTTAAAAATTTGTGATATCCTTATTTTCCTAGGAAAAAATTCCTTTAATAATGCTTTCTTCTTAGCCTTAGATTTTTAAGCTGCTTAAGATAAAAAAAAAAATCACAAGGATCAACTGCTTATTTACAAAAATGTGTAATAGGTCATTTCTTGAATAAATAGCACCAAAGACGTTGGTGTAATCTCAGCTAACAAACTGCAAATCATGTTTAATGAGTAATTAACAAATCTAAATGTTGAAAAAAGGAGGCTGTTCTGGAAGTTAATAATAAATTATATCACTGTGCTCATCACCGTACCTTAAAAAAATTGGCATTAAGAAATGGATTTGATCTTTGAATATAGATTTCTCATTTATTATATAATACGACTTTTTTTCTATAGGTGTCATAGATTTGAGTAAATCTTATAATTTTCTTTATCACAGTGTTCTATTAGCCAAGTGCTGTTAAAGTATATATGAAAAAGCTAACTATATTGAAAAACACATGAATAAATTTCTAATTCTCCTAATAGGTATTATATTATTTGGGGCATTCTTCTATAGGAAACTCCAAGCAGACTGTCAGGGGGAGGTGATCAAAGATGTGTCATTAACAATGGCCAAGATTGCCTCTCAATTTAATATGGCTATTTCAAGTTTTTACTATAGAAGAGTTGGGGTCAATGGTAAAAATGAATAAGGTACATAATTGAGAATTGGGTTTGAATTCATCATCTCAAGTGTCCTTGGTCTCTCAAACAGAAATTTACGTCAAATTTACAAAATATTATTGGGTTCTCAATACCGTCTAAATAATAAATGTGTTGTATAGTGTTCTATAATTTGTTTTATTTTTAAACATATTAAACATTTATTTCATTGCATGTTATGCCCTAAGTATTTTATGTATGTCAAAACTAAATTATTATTTCAGAAACTAAACCAAGAGATTCACTATATTTAAAAAAATCTTATTTGATGCTTTCCATGACAATTTCTTAGTGTCTTTGTTAGTGTGGAGTGTGGTTTACCCCATACATAGATGAAGAAATTGTGGTTTAAATGTTATATGTTTTCTTCAAGTACTGTCATATACAAAATGCTGGATTTGAGTCTATTAGATATTGTTAGGACATGATACAAAGTAAACAAACTAAAATTTCTGGTGACTTAGTTATTTCTCTCTGCCACTTTTGTCTGCTATGACTTTGCTTTGAGATGCAGTTTCACATTAGGTCTGCACAATATGTATTCACAGTTTGCTACCTCAAAGGACAGAGCTTTCTGGAACATTTCCTCCTCATAGCACGGGGCACAGGAACAAAAGGGCAGGTGAAAACTTGCAATGCCTTTAAAATGTCTGCTTGGATGTGGCAAACATCCCATTTACTCACATTCCATTGGCTAAAGCAAAATGATTGTGCAAAAGCAATGACTGAAGTCAGTGGGGGCTGGAGAGTATAATCTGTTAACAAAGAAATAAGAGTGAATAATTGAGGACAATAACATGATCTACTCTACAGATTTTCAGAAACATATTTTCAGAAACATAGTTTCTTCCTCTTTTTCATATACTCATCTGCGCTGTCCACTATGAGGTATATACGATAAAAAGATTTGGAAATCCTAGGGGAAGTTTTGATTTAGGTTTATAAAGAATTATCCATAAAGGAATTATCTAAGAAGAAAGGTGTGACCAAACAAATACAGAGTATGGTAACGTGTAAATTCCATAGAAATTCAGAGGAAGAAAAATTAGTTTGTCTGCAGATGGAAGATGCTGCATCATGGAAGTGGGGATTGAAATAAATCTTAAGAAATTATATATTTTTATTGGCAGAGAAGAAATAAGAGGACATTTAGATGCCAAAAATAAGAGCATGGACACAGCTGAAATGAACTTGGTAGATATGGAGAGCATTATGGAGATTTACTCAACTCAAAGAAGATTTCTGTTGTATAATTAGGAAATGTGATTGGATAAATAAGGTAAAAATCAGTACCTGCAAAACCTTCAAATAAAGAAGAAAATTGTAAAAAAAAAAAAAAAAAAAATAGAGAAACCTCAACTAAATAGAGTTGGGAAGCCAGAAGGGGGAGCTCTCACACCCTGCAAAGATCGCAGAGCCCAACAGGGAGAATGACTCCTCTCTGGGAAAGAAGTCAGCCAAAGAAAAGCCATGGAATCTTTGTTTATTATAGCCCTCCCAACTTCTTCTTCCTCTCTGTAAAAGCATTCTACCCACTTTGCTGTTCGGGTACTTGCATGTGGCTTGTCATGGTTGCAGACTCTGAACTGTAATTCTTTGCTGATCTCAAATAAACCCATTTTTGCTGGAGAACTATCTGGCAATCTGTTTGTTTTAGGTCAACAAAAATGATATAACAATTCATAGGCAACCTTCCTTCCCAAAAGTATAACTAAAATTATGAGATGAATTACAACAACACAACTATGTTAGTGTGTTTATATTTTAAAGATTGTTATTCTTCATAACAACTGTGGGGAAACCTCTCTCTCTGTTCCATGTAAAATATTTTATTGAGAGTCTGTTTCCCCAGATGGAAGGTGAGGAATTCTTGAAGACAGAATTTATATTGCATACATTCAACAACTGTTCCCACATAAAAGTATGTATAGCACATATTTAAGTTATGAAGTGTAATAAATATGCTTGTACCCACAGTAGAGAAAATCTTGAATCTCCTAATGTAGCTGGCTCCTTCATGTCTGAATTTGCTTTACCTCTCCCTGCCATTGCCTCAAGGAGTTCTTTCTCCGATCTTTACTGTGATAGCTTGGTGGGGTACTTGGAGGTAAAACCCGTGAAAGTTGAGAGATTCCCTAAAACTGTGGTCCCCAGGACTTTTTCTCACTCTCATGCTAGTCCACACTCAGCCTCCAGTAATTCATCAAAATTTTCACTTAACTGCTCCCTCCTTTCACTTTATGGCTCTAGATGCTTCTGTTTCAGGCAAACTCATGTAATACTCTGTATTTACCTGTCTCTTCAGACTTCAGAGTAGTGATTTACACTTTCAAGTCTCATTCTTTGATGACTCGGAGTAAAGGTGATTTTCAGTTTCATCTTTTTCTTCTTGTAAGGATGGATGTGACAACTTCCAAGTTGTCTACATGTCAGTTGTGAAACCAAATTCCTATCATTTTCTTTTTTCTTTATTTAACATCTTTATTGGAGTATAATTGCTGTACAATGTTGTGTTAGTTTCTGCAGTATAACAAAGTGAATCAGCTTTATGTATACATATATCCCCATATCCCCTCCCTCTTGCATCTCCCTTCACCCTCCCTATCCCAGCCCTCTAGGTGGTCACAAGCACCAGGCTGATCTCCCTGTGCTGGGAAGTTACTTCCCACTAGCTGTCTATTTTACATTTGGTAGTGTATCTATGTCAATGCTACTCTCTCACTTCGTCCCAGCTTACCCTTCCCCCTGCCCATATCCTCAAATCCATTCTCTATGCCTGCATCTTTATTCCTGTCCTGCCCCTAGGTTCATCACAAACACTTTTTTTTTTTTTTTTTTTTAGATTCTGTATATATGTGTTAGCATACGGTATTTGTTTTTCTCTTTCTGACTTACTTGACTCTGTATGACAGACTCTAGGTCCATCCACCTCACTACAAATAACTCAATTTCGTTTCTACTTATGGCTGAGTAATATTCCATTGTATATATGTGCCACAACTTCTTTATCCATTCATCTGTCAGTGGACACTTAGGTTGTTTCCATGTGCTGGTTATTGTAAATAGTGCTGTAACGAACATTGTGGTACATAACTCTTTTTAAATTATGGTTTTCTCAGGATATATGCCAGTAGTGAGATTGCTGGGTCATATGGTAGTTCTATTTTTAGTTTTTTAAGGAACCTCCATACTGTTCTCCATAGTGGCTGTATCAATTTACATTCCCACCAACAGTGCAAGAGGGTTCCCTTTTCTCCACACCCTCTCCAGCATTTATTGTTTGTAGATTTTTTGATGATGGCCATTGTGACCAGTGTGAGGTGATACCTCATTGTAGTTTTGATTTGCATTTCTCTAATGATTAGTGATGTTGAGCATCCTTTCATGTGTTTGTTGGCAATCTGTATATCTTCTTTGGAGAAATGTCTGTTTAGGTCTTCTGCCCATTTGTGGATTGGGTTGTTTGTTTCTTGATATTGAGCTGCATGAACTGCTTGTAAATTTTGGAGATTAAAGAAATTAAGGAAACATTCCCATTTACTATTGTAACAAAAAGAATAAAATTCCTAGGAATGAATAAACCTACCTGAGGAGACAAAAGACCTGTATGCAGAAAACTGTAAGACACTGATGAAAGAAATTAAATATGATACAAACAGATGGAGAGATATACCATGTTTTTGGATTGGAAGAATCAACATTGTGAAAATGACTATACTACACAAAGCAATCTACAGATTCAATGCAATCCCTATCAAATTACCAATGGCAGTTTTCACAGAACTAGAACAAAAAATTTCACAATTTGTATGGAAACACAAAAGACCCCGAATAGCCAAAGCAATCTTGAGAAAGAAAAACGGAGATGGAGGAATCAGACTCCCTGACCTCAGACTATACTACAAAGCTACAATAATCAAGACAATATGGTACTGGCACAAAAACAGAAATATAGATCAATGGAGCAGGATAGAAAGCCCAGAGATAAACCCATGCACATATGGTCACCTAATTTATGACAAAGCAGGCAAGAACATACAATGGAGAAAAGACAGCCTCTTCAATAAGTGGTGCTGGGAAAACTGGACAGCTACATGTAAAAGAATGAAATTAGAACAGTTCCTAACTCCATACACAAACATAAACTCAAAATGGATTAAAGACCTAAATTGAAGACTGGACACTATAAAACTCTTAGAGGAAAACATAAATCACAGCAAGATCCTTTTTGACCCACCTCCTGGAGAAATGGAAATAAAAACAAAAATAAACAAATGGGACCTAATGAAACTTAAAAGTTTTTGCACGGCAGAGGAAACCGTAAGCAACACGAAAAGACAACCCTCAGAATGGGAGAAAATATTTGCAAATGAAGCAACTGACAAAGGATTGATCTATCATTTTCTTATAGTCTGAAAAACTTCCTTTAAATTCTTGTAATCCAACATCTACCTTTGATAAATTCTTTAATTATTTGTTTTTCTGAAACCATCTTTATTTCCCTTTCAAATGTGAAAGGTATTTTTGTTGGATATAGCATTTTATTTTATTTGCATTTTTTTTAAATCAGTCATCAATTTTATACACATCACTGTATACATGTCAATCCCAATCGCCCAATTCAGCACACCACCATCCCCACCCCACCGCAGTTTTCCCCCCTTGGTGTCCATACGTTTGTTCTCTACATCTGTGTCTAAACTTCTGCCCTGCAACCCAGTTCATCTGTACCATTTTTCTAGGTTCCACATACATGCGTTAATATACGATATTTGTTTTTCTCTTTCTGACTTACTTCACTCTGTATGACAGTCTCTAGATCCATCCACGTCTCAACAAATGACTGAACTTTGTTCCTTTTTATGGCTGAGTAATATTCCACTGTATATATGTACCACATCTTCTTTATCCATTCCTCTGTCGATGGGCATTTAGGTTGCTTCCATGACCTGGCTATTGTAAATAGTTCTGCAATGAACATTGGGGTGCATGTGTCTTTTTGAATTACGGTTTTCTCTGAGTATATGCCCAGTAGTGGGATTGCTGGGTCATATGGTAATTCTATTTTTAGTTTTTAAGGAACCTCCCTATTGTTCTCCATAGTGGCTGTATCAATTTACGTTCCCACCAACAGTGCAAGAGGGTTCCCTTTTCTCCACACCCTCTCCAGCATTTGTTGTTTGCAGATTTTCTGATGATACCCATTCTAACTAGTGTGAGGTGATACCTCATTGTAGTTTTGATTTGTATTTCTCTAATAATTACTGATGTTGAGCATCTTTTCGTGTGCTTCGTGGCCGTCTGTATGTCTTCTTTGGAGAAATGTCTATTTAGGTCTTCTGCCCATTTTTGGATTGGGTTGTTTGTTTCTTTAATATTGAGCTGAATGAGCTGTTTATATATTTTGGAGATTAATCCTTTGTCCATTGATTTATTTGCAAATATTTTCTCCCATTCTGAGGGTTGTCTTTTCGTCTTGTTTATGGTTTCCTTTGCTGTGCAAAAACTTTGATGTTTCATTAGGTCCCATTTGTTTATTTTTGTTTTTATTTCCATTACTCTAGGAGGTGGATCAAAAAAGATCTTGATGTGATTGATGTAAAAGAGTGTTCTTCCTATGTTTTCCTCTAAGAGTTTTATTGTGTCCGGTCTTACATTTAGGTCTCGAATCCATTTTGAGTTTATTTTTGTGTATGGTGTTAGGGAGTATTCTAATTTCATTCTTTTACATGTAGCTGTCCAGTTTTCCCAGCACCACTTATTGAAGAGACTGTCTTTTCTCCATTGTATATCTTTGCCTCCTTTGTCATAGATTAGTTGCCCATAGGTGCGTGGGTTTGTCTCTGGGCTTTCTGTGTTGTTCCATTGATCTATATTTCTGTTTTTGTGCCAGTACCATATTGTCTTGATTACTGTAGCTTTGTAGTATAGTCTGAAGTCAGGGAGTCTGATTCCTCCATCTCCATTTTTTTCCCTCAAGACTGCTTTGGCTATTCGGGGTCTTTTGTGTCTGCATACAAATTTTAAGATGATTTGTTCTAGTTCTGTAAAAACTGCCATTGGTAATTTGATAGCTATTGCATTGAATCTGTAGATTGCTTTGGGTAGTATAGTCATTTTCACAATATTGATTCTTCCAATCCAAGAACATGGTATATCTCTCCATCTGTTGGTATCATCTTTAATTTCTTTCATCAGTGTCTTATAGTTTTCTGCATACAGGTCTTTTGTCTCCCTAGGCAGGTTTATTCCTAGGTATTTTATTCTTTTTGTTGCAGTGGTAAATGGGAGTGTTTCCATAATTTCTCTTCCAGATTTTTCATCATTAGTGTATAGGAATGCAAGAGATTTCTGTGCATTAATTTTGTATCCTGCAACTTTACCAAATTCATTAATTATCTCTAGTAGTTTTCTGGTGGCAGTTTTAAGATTCTCTATGTATCGTGTCATGTCATCTGCAAACAGTGACAGTTTTACTTCTTCTTTTCCAATTTGTATTCCTTTTATTTCTTTTTCTTCTCTGATTGCCATGGCTAGGACTTCCAAAACTATGTTGAATAATAGCAGTGAGAGTGGACATCCTTGTCTCGTTCCTGATCTTAGAGGAAATGCTTTCAGTTATTCACCGTTGAGAATGATGTCTGCTGTGGGTTTGTCGTATATGGCCTTTATTATGCTGAGGTAGGTTCCCTCTATGCCCACTTTCTGGAGAGTTTTTATCATAAATGGGTGTTGAATTTTGTCAAAAGCTTTGTCTGCATCTTTTGAGATGATCATATGCTTTTTATTCTTCAATTTGTTAATATGGTGTATCACATTGATTGATTTGCATATATTGAAGAATCCTTGCATCCGTGGGATAAATCCCACTTAATAGTGGTGTATAATCCTTTTAATGTGTTGTTGGATTCTGTTTGCTAGTATTTTCTTGAGGAATTTTGTATCTGTATTCATCAGTGATATTGGTCTGTAATTTTCTTTTTTTGTAGTATCTTTGTCTGGTTTTGGTATCAGGGTGATGGTGGCCTCATAGAATGAGTTTGGGAGTGTTCCTTCCTCTGCAATTTTTTGGAAGAGTTTGAGAAGGATGGGTGTTAGCTCTTCTCTAAATGCTTGATAGAATTCACCTGTGAAGCCATCTGGTCCTGGACTTTTGTTTGTTGGAAGATTTTTAATCACAGTTTCAATTTCATTGCTTGTGATTGGTCTGTTCATATTTTCTGTTTCTTCCTGGTTCAGACTTGAAAGGTTATACCTTTCTAAGAATTTGTCCATTTCTTCCAGGTTGTCCATTTTATTGGCATAGAGTTGCTTGTAGTAGTCTCTTAGGATGCTTTGTATTTCTTCAGTGTCTGTTGTAACTTCTCCTTTTTCATTTCTGATTTTATTGATTTGAGTCCTCTTCCTCTTTTTCTTGATGAGTCTGGCTAATGGCTTATCAATTTTATTTATCTTCTCAAAGAACCAGCTTTTAGTTTTATTGATCTTTGCTATTGTTTTCTTTGTTTCTATTTCATTTATTTCCACTCTGATCTTTATGATTTCTTTCCTTCTGCTAACTTTGGGTTTTGTTTGTTCTTCTTTCTCTAGTTTCTTTAGGTGTAAGGTTAGATTGTTTACTTGAGATTTTTCTTGTTTCTTTAGGTAGGCCTGTATAGCTATAAACTTCCCTCTTAGAACTGCTTTTGCTGCATCCCATAGGTTTTGGATTGTCGTGTTTTCATTGTCATTTGTCTCTAGGTATTTTTTGATTTCCTCTTTGATTTCTTCAGTGATCTGTTGGTTATTTAGTAACGTATTGTTTAGCCTCCATGTGTTTGTGTTCTTTACGTTTTTTTCCCTGTAATTCATTTCTAATCTCATAGCATTGTGGTCAGAAAACATGCTTGATATGATTTCAATTTTCTTAAATGTACTGAGGCTTGAATTGTGACCCAAGATGTGATCTATCCTGGAGAATGTTCCTTGTGCACTTGTGAAGAAAGTGTAATCTGCTGTTTTTGGATGGAATGTCCTATAAATATCAATTAAATCTATCTGGTCTATTGTGTCATTTAAAGCTTCTGTTTCCTTATTTATTTTCATTTTGGGTGATCTGTCCATTGGTGTAAGTGAGGCGTTAAAGTCCCCCACTATTATTGTGTTACTGTCGATTTCCTCTTTTATAGCTGTTAGCAGTTGCCTTATGTGTTGAGGTGCTCCTATGTTGGGTGCATATATATTTATAATTGTTATATCTTCTTCTTGGATTGATCCCTTGATCATTATGTAGTGTCCTTCCTTGTCTCTTTTAATAGTCTTTATTTTAAAGTCTATTTTATCTGATATGAGTGTAGCTACTCTGGCTTTCTTTTGATTTCCATTTGCATGGAAAACATTTTCCATCCCCTCACTTTCAGTCTGTATGTGTCCCTAGGTCTAAAGTGGGTCTCTTGTAGACAGCATATATATAGGTCTTGTTTTTGTATCCATTCAGCAAGCCTGTGTCTTTTGGTTGGAGCATTTAATCCATTCACGTTTAAGGTAATTATCGATATGTATGTTCCTATGACCATTTTCTTAACTGTTTTGGGTTTGTTTTTGTAGGTCCTTTTCTTCTCTTGTGTTTCCCACTTAGAGAAGTTCCTTTAGCATTTGTTGTAGAGCTGGTTTGGTGGTGCTGAATTTTCTTAGCTTTTGCTTGTCTGTAAAGCTTTTGATTTCTCCATCAAATCTAAATGAGATCCTTGCCGGGTAGAGTAATCTTGGTTGTAGGTTCTTCCCTTTCATCACTTTAAGTATGTCATGCCACTCCCTTCTGGCTTGTAGAGTTTCTGCTGAGAAATCAGCTGTTAACCTTATGGGAGTTCCCTTGTATGTTATTTGTCATTTTTCCCTTGCTGCTTTCAATAATTTTTCTTTGTCTTTAATTTTTGCCAGTTTGATTACTATGTGTCTCGGCATGTTTCTCCTTGGGTTTATCCTGTATGGGACTCTCTGCGCTTCCTGGACTTGGGTGGCTATTTCCTTTCCCATGTTAGGAAAGTTTTCAACTATAATCTCTTCAAATATTTTCTCTGGTCCTTTCTCTCTCTCTTCTCCTTCTGGGACCCCTATAATGCGAATGTTGTTGCGTTTAATGTTGTCCCAGAGGTCTCTTAGGCTGTCTTCATTTCTTTTCATTCTTTTTTCTTCAGTCTCTTCCGCAGCAGTGAATTCCACCATTCTGTCTTCCAGGTCACTTATCCATTCTTCTGCCTCAGTTATTCTGCTGTTGATTCCTTCTAGTGTAGTTTTCATTTCAGTTATTGTATTGTTCATCTCTGTGTGTTTGTTCTTTAATTCTTCTAGGTCTTTGTTAATCATTTCTTGCATCTTCTCGATCTTTGCCTCCATTCTTATTCCGAGGTCCTGGATCATCTTCACTATCATTATTCTGAATTCTTTTTCTGGAAGGTTGCCTATCTCCACTTCATTTAGTTGTTTTTCTGGGGCTTTATCTTGTTCCTTCATCTGGTATATAGCCCTCTGCCTTTTCATCTTTTCTATCTTTCTGTGAATGTGGTTTTTGTTCCACAGGCTTCAGGATTGTAGTTTTTCTTGCTTCTTCTGTCTGCCCTCTGGTGGTTGAGGCTATCTAAGAGGCTTGATGGGAGGCTCTGGTGGTGGGTAGAACTGACTGTGCTATGTCGGTCAGAGCTCACTAAAACCTTAATCCACTTGACTGTTGATGGGTGGGGCTGGGTTCCCTCCCTGTTGGTTGTTTTGCCTGAGGCAACCCAACACTGGAGCCACCTGGGCTCTTCGGTGGGGCTAATGGCAGACTGTGGGAGGGCTCACACCAAGGAGTAGTTCCCAGAACTTCTGCTGCCAGTGTTCTTGTCCCCATGGTGAAACAGAGCCACCCCCTGCCTATGCAGGAGACCTTCCAACACTAGCAGGAAGGTCTGGTTCAGTCTCCCCCAGGGTCACTGCTCCTTCCCCTGGGTCCCGATGTGCACACTATTTTGTGTGTGCCCTCCAAGAGTGGGGTCTCTGTTTCCCCCAGTCCTGTCGAAGTCCTGCAATCAATTCCCACTAGGCTTCAAAGTCTGATTCTCTATGAATTCCTCCTCCCATTGCCGGACCCCCAAGTTGGGAAGCCTGACGTGGGGCTCAGAACCTTCACTCCAGTGGGTGGACTTCTGTGGTATAAGTGTTCTCCAGTCTGTGAGTCACCCATCCAGCAGTTATGTGATTTGATTTTACTCTGATTGCGCCCCTCCTACCATCTCATTGTGGCTTCTCCTTTGTCTTTGGATGTGGGGTATCTCTTTTGGTGAGTTCCAGTGTCTTCCTGTCGATGATTGTCCAGCAGCTAGTTGTGATTCTGGTGTTCTTTCAAGAGGGAGTGAGAGCACATCCTTCTATTCCGCCATCTTGGTTCCTCCTTTTATTTGCCTTTTACTGAGATATAATTAACATAAAGAATTGTATAAGTGTAAGGTATACATCATAATTATTTGATTTACATACATCGTAAATATATCACAATAAGTTTAGTGAATATCCATCATCTCATAGAGGTACAAAATTAAAGAAATTGAAAAAAATTTCCTTGTGATGAGAACTCTTAGGATTTACTCTCTTAACAACTCTCATATATAACATAGAGCAGTGTTCATTATATTTATTATGTTGTACATTACAATTTAGTACTTATGTATCTTATAACTGCAAATTTGTACCCTTTGACTGCCTGCATCCAACCCCACCTCCACCCCCACCCTCCACCTCTCGTCATCACAAATCTGACCTCCTTACCTATGAGTTTGTTTTTTTGTTTCTGAGGTATAATTGACCTACAACACTGTTAGTTCCTGTTTTACAACATAGTGATTCGATATCTCTATACATTTCAAAATGAGCACCTTGATAAGTCTAGTTACTATATGTCATCATACATAATTATTGACTATATTCTCCATGCTGCCTATTTCATACCCATGTCTCAAGTATTTTGCAACTGGAAGTTTGTATCTCTTAATCTCCCTTACATTTTTCTTTCCTCCCTCCAACCTCTCCCCTCGGGCAACCACTTGTTTGCTCTCTCTATCTATAACTCTGTTTCTATTTTGTTGCATTTGTTCATTTGTTTTGATTTTTAGTTTCCACATATAAATGAAATCATATGGTATTTGTCTTCTGACTTATCTCACTTAGCATAATAACCTCTAGGTCCATCCATGTAGTCACAAATGACAAGATTTTCTTCTTATTTATGACTGAGTATATTCCATTGTATTTATATATACCACATCTACTTTATCCATTCATCTATGGATGGGCATTTAGGTTGCTTCCATATCTTGGCTATGGTAAATAATGCGGCAATGAACATCAGTGTGCATGTATCTTTTCTAATTAGTGTTTTTATTTTCTTGGGATAAATACTCAGGAGATGAATTGCTGGATCATATGGTAGTTCCACTTTCAATTATTTGAAGAATCTCCATACTGTTTCCCGTAGTGGCTGCACCAATTTACATTACCACCAATAGTGCACTAGAGTTCCCTTTCCTCCATGTCCTCAAAAACACTTGTTATTTGTTTTCTTTTTGCTAATAGCCTTCTAACAGGTGTGAGGTGACATCTCATGGTGGTTTTGTTTTGCATTTCCCTGATGATTAGTGATGTTGAACATCTTTTCATGTGCCTGTTGGCCATCTATATGTCTTCTTTGGGAAAATGTCTATTAAGGTTCTCTGCTCATTTTTGAATGGGTTGGTTTGTTTTTCTGATGTTGAACTTTATGCATTCTTTGTATATGTTTAATATTAATCTCCTATCAGATGTATCAGAAGATGCAAATATCTTCTCCCAATCAGTAGGTGGGCTTTTTGTTTTATTGACACTTTCCTTTGTTGTGCAAGAGCTTTTTGGTTTGATGTAATCCCACTTGTTTATTTTTGCTTTTGTTTCAGTTGCCTGAGGAGACATATCCAAAAAAAATATTACTAAGATTCAAGTCAAAGAGATTACTGCCTAGGGTTTCTTCTAGAAGTTTTATGGTTTCAGGTCTTAAATTTAAGTTTTTACTTCATTTTGAATTTTGTGCATGGTGTGAGAGAGTAGTCCAGTTTGATTCTTTTGCATGTAATTGTACAGTTTTCCCAACATTATTTATAAAGAGGCTTTCTTTTCCCCATTGTATATTTTGCCTCCTTTGTTGTAGATTAATTGGCCATGAAAGTGTGGGTTCATTTCTGGGCTCTGTATTCTGTTCCATTCATCTGTGTGTTTGTTTTTGTGCCAGTACCATACCGTTTTGATAGCTGTAGGTTTGTAATGTATTTTGAAATCAAGGAGCGTGATAACCTCCAGCTTTGTTCTTCTTTCTCAAGAGAGTTTTGGCTATTTGGAGTTTTGTGTGCTTCCATACAATTTTTAGAATTATTTGTTCTAGTTCTGTGAAAAATGCCATTGGTATTTTTTTAAATAAATTTATTTATTTATGGCTGCATTGGGTCTTCGTTGCTGTGTGTGGGCTTTCTCTAGTTTCAGTGAGCAGGGGCTACTCTTCGTTGCAGTGCATGGGCTTCTCATTATGGTGTCTTCTCTTGTTTCAGAGCATGGCTCTAGGTGCACGGGCTTCAGTAGTTGTAGCACTTGGGCTCAGTAGTTGTGGCTCATGGGCTCTAGAGCACAGGCTCAGTAGTTGTGGTGCATGGGCTTAGTTGCTCTGCGACACGTGGGATCTTCCCAGACCAGGGCTCGAACCCGTGTCCCCTGCATTGGCAGGTGGGTTCTTAACCACTGTGCCATCAGGGAAGTCTGCCATTGGTATTTTTGATAGGGATTATGTTGAATTTGCAGATTGCTTTGAGTAGTATGTTAATTTTAACAATACTACTTATCCCAGTCCTTGAACATGGTATATCTTTCCGTCTGTTTGTGTCATCTTCAGTTTCTTTCATCAGTATCATATAGTTTTCCATTTAAAAGTCTTTTTCCTCCTCAGTTAGACTTATTCTTAGGTATTTTATTCTTTTTGGTACAATTGTAAATGGGATTATTTTCTTAATTTGCTTTCTTATAATTTACTGTTAGTGTATAGAAATGCAACAGGCTTCTGTATATAAATTTTTTATCCTGTAACTTTACTGAATTCATTGGTGATTCCTAGTAGTTTTTGGTGGTGTCTTTAGAATTTTCTACATATAGTATCATGTCATCTGCAAACAGTGACAGTTTTCCTTCTTCCTTTCCAATTTGAATACCTTTTATTTCTTTTTCTTGTCTGATTGCTGTGTCAAGGACTTTCAATACTGTGTTAAATAGAAGTGGTGAGTGTGAGCATCTTTGTTTTGTGCTTGAATTTAGATGAAAGGCTTTCAATTTGTCATTGTTGAGTATGATGTTAGATATGGGTTTGTCATAAATGGCCTTAATTATGTTGAGTTATATTCCCTCTATACCCACTTTGTTGAGTTTTTATCATAAATAAATGTTGAATTTGGTTAAGGATTTTTGTGTGTCTATTGGTTGCAGGGACAAGTGTCCCAGATCTAGTGTCAGCCTGCTGGTGGGCGGGGCTGGTTCATGACATGGCTGGCTGTGGCTTCTTTGGTGTTCCCAAGCTGGTATCTGCATGCTGGTGTGTGGGGTCAGATCCTGAGGTGACTGGCTGAGGGTCCCTAGGTGTCCCAGAGCTGGCATTGGCCTGCTAGTGGGTGGAACCAAGGCTCAGAGGGTCCTGAGGCTGGTGCAGGCCTGCTGAAGGGTGGTCTGGGTCCTCCTGACATGACAGGTTGTGGGGCTTCAGTAGTCCTAGGGTTAGTGTACCCCTGCCAGTATGTGGGACCAGGTCCTGGAGGTAGTAAAGGCCCACTGATCAGGGGAGCCAGGTCTGGGGTCTCTGGCTGAGGGGCACAGGGATCGTGGACCAGGTGTCAGTTCACAGGTGAGCAGGGCTGAAGCCTAGGGGGTTCTGGTGCTAGTG
Organism: Balaenoptera ricei; assembly: GCF_028023285.1. Classification (NCBI taxonomy): domain Eukaryota; kingdom Metazoa; phylum Chordata; class Mammalia; order Artiodactyla; family Balaenopteridae; genus Balaenoptera; species Balaenoptera ricei. The sequence goes on from NC_082642.1 coordinate 116,990,249, forward strand.
CTGGCTCACTGGTAAGTAGAGCCAGGTCCCAGGTTCTCTGACTCCAGGTCCCTGGGTGTCCTGGAGTTGATATGTTGTCCTGCTGGTGGGTGGGACTGGGGCCCAGGGTGTCCTGGGGATGGTGCCTGCTCACTGATGTGTGAGGTTGGTCCTAGGACTAGTGCTGGCCCCTGATGAGCAGAGATGGGTCCCAGAGTTTCTGGTTGCAGGGCTCTGGGGGTCTTGGTGTTAATGCCAGTGCTCTGCTCTGTGGGGCTGGGCCCTGGCTCTTTGGTGGACAGGGACAGGTTCTGGGGTGGTGTGTGCTCAAGTGGTCTAAAGGCATCTGGCTTGCTGGTGAGTGAGATTGTCTCATCCCAGCTAGGTGCTTGGCCTGAGGTGTCCCAGTACTGGTGCCAAGAAGCTGATGGATGAGACCAGGTACCAGTGCTAATAAGCTAGAGGGAAGATTCCAAAATAGCGCTTTCCAGTAACATTTTCTTGTGGTAGAACAATCTCCCAAAACTGACTGGGACCAGTGTCTATGTCTCCAGGGTGAATTCCAGTTGCCTTCTGACTCTCTGGGAAGCTCTCCAAGATCAGCAAGTGTGTCTGACCCAGGCTCCTTTCAAATTACTGCTTCTGCCCTGGGTGTCAGAGAGTGTGAGATTTTGTGTGCACCCTTTAGGAGCGGAGTCTCTATTTCCCACAGCCCTCTGGCTCTCCTGAAAGTAAGCCCTTCTGGCCTTCAAAGCCAAACTTTCTGGGGGCTCATCTTCCTGGTGTAGTATTCCCAGGCTGGGGAGCCTGATGTGGGGTTCAGACCCCTTGCTTCTTAGAAAGGAGCTCTATTATTATAACTATCCTCCAATTTGTGGGTCACCCACCCTGGGGTATGGGTCTTGACTATAACATGTCTCCAGCCCTCCAACTCATCTTGTTGTGGTTCCTTCCTTATATCTTTTAGTGTAGAAGATCTTTTCCATTAGTCTTCTGGTCTTTCTCATCAACAAATGCTCTGTAAATAGTTGTAATTTTGGTGTACCTGTGGGATGAGGTGACCTCAGATTCTTCCTTCTCTGCCATCTTGGCCACTCCTCTCCCTTGATGGATATAGCATTTTAATTTCACTTTAATATTTGTCCTTTGGTACTTTAATGGTGTTGTCCCATTTCCATGTCTCTCTAATTTCTGATAAAGATTCTGGGGTTTTTCTAATTGTTTGTTCTCTGTATATAATATGTCTCTCTACTCTGGCTTCTTTTCAGATTTCTCTTTATCACTGGTGCTCAGCAACTGGAATTTAATGTGCTTTATTTAGTGCAGTTTTTTTTGTTTGTTTGTTTGTCCTTCTTGGATTTTGTTGACGTCTTGGATGTGTAGGTCTAAAAGTTTCCTCAAATATGGAAAATTTGTGAGAATTTAAAAAAAATTTTCTGTCCACATTTTTCTCCTTTTATTACTCCAATTACATGTGTATTAGGAGGCTTAATATTGCCCCACAGGCCAATAAGACTGTTTTTCCCCCCCTTCAGTCTTTTTCTTTCTGTGCTTCCATGTGCTTTCTATTACTATGTCTTCATGGTTACTGATCTTTTATTCTGTAATGTGTAACCTGCTCTTAAATACCCAGCAATTTTTTAATTTGATATGTTATATTTTTAAGTATAAAACTTCTATATGATTCCTTTATATATTTTATTTCTCCCCACATTAAGTTCTTTTTTCCTTAAAATTTTTGAGGTATAGTAGCTTTTTGAAAGTCCTTAGCTACTAATACTGTTATCTCTGCCATTGCTGAGTTTCTTTTCATTGTTGATTTTTTTTCCTGGTTATGGGCCATGTTTTCCATTTCTGTACACATCTAATATTTTTTTTATTGCATCATGGCATTGTAAATGTTAGATTTTCTGGGGTCTGAATTTTTTTTTATCCCACTTTAAAGAGTATTGAAGTTCATTTTGGAAGGTATATAATTTACTTTCATATCTGGTTGATTCTTTAGGGACTTGTAATCCAGATTTTGTAGAGCAGATGTAGAGTAGCCTTTATTCCATGGTTTCTATCATGTTTGAATTTTATCATGTTTGAACTTTTCTAGGTAATGTTCTGAGTTGTCAGTGGAGTTTCTTTACTTTAGTCGGTGGGACTGCAAATGTTTCACAGGTGTAAGCTCTAAAATAACTTCACTTTACAGTTCCTAGTGGTTCTTTGACTGGTCTTGTGTACTTTCACCCTGTGCCTTTGCACTTTAGATTCAGTGGTGAAATCAAGAGGACCATAGCCAATATTCTGAACCTCTTTTTCTATATTATTCCCTTCTCTCTTTTATTCTATCCAATAAGTTCCAGTTGACTCTGCTATTGCAAGCTGAATTTCTATCTCTTTAACTCAGAGAGTGCAGTGTACACTGCTTAGTATCCACCACCCTTGTCTTCATTCTGGAAATGACTCCAGCCAGAAAGCAAGCAAAGTTACGTTTCTATCATTTGTTTCCCTTTTCTCTGGGGTCACAGTTGTCTGTTGTCCACTGTCAGAAAAATTTTATTTCATATATTTTTCTCTGTTTTCTAGTTGCTACTCAAGAGAGAAAGTCTGGTAGCAATTTTTCTAATATGGCTGGCAGCAAAAGTCCTGGTCAGTTTTTCCTCAACATTTTATTATTAAAATTTTTAAATTTACAAAAAAGTAAAGAATTTTACAGTTAACATTCGCATCCTTACCATCTAGATTCTACCATTCATATTTTTTATCTCACACGTGTCCATATATTCACCTTGGTATCCATCCATTGATATAATTTATTTTTATAGATTTTAAAATAAATTGCAGACATCCATACACTTCCTGTTACATACTTCAGCATGCATACCATTAATTAGAATTCTATATTTGTTTACAGATTTTTTAAATATATGCAGATTTCTATATACAATGAAATGCACAAATCTCAAATATATGTTCACTGAGCTTTGATGAATGCTATATTTAATCCCCATCTTGATGTTGAATATTACAATCAACTTAGAGAGCTCACTCATACCCTTTCCCATTTAATTTCCAGCCCTATCCTCCGAGAGGTCATCACCATTTTGATTTTTCCATTAAAAAAATTTTTAACATGTTCTAACAAGGAAATGGAATTATTTATAATGAATTCTTGTCTATAAGGATTCTTTTACTTATCATAGTTATTTTTTGAGATTTATCCATGTTATTGCATGTATTAGTATTTTATTCCTTTTTATTGTGTAGTATTTGTCCATTGTATAAATATATAATAGCTGTTTTTCATTCTACTGTTGCTAGACATTTGGTTTGTTTCCAGTCATTGGCAGTTGTAAATAAAAGTGTTATGAACAATTTTGTATGAGTCACCTATGGACATATATTTTTATTTCTATTTGGTAAATCTAGAATTGGAATTGCTGGGTGATTGGGGTAAGTATTTATTTAGTTTTCAAAGAAACTGCTTAAATTTTATCTAAGTAGTTGCACCATTTTATATTACCACCAAAAAATGGATTTTTTATCACTCCACATCTCGCCTGTTTGATAAAATCAAACTTCAAATTTTAACTGTTTATGAAGGGGTAAATCTTCTGGTAATAGCTCATTATAGTTCTAGTTTGAATTCCACTGGTGAGTTGATGTTAAGCAATTTTTTTAACCTGTTTTTGACCATTGTTTGTATGTTTTATTTTGAAGTGTCTGCTCAAAATTTTGCTCATTTTTTTTGAGTTTTTTTTATTGAGTTGGCAAGAACTGGCAATATATTCTAGATGAGCAGAGGTTTTAACTTTGATGATATCCAACTTATCAATTTTTCTTTAATGGTTACTGCTTTCTGTGATCTGTCTGAAAACATTTTTCATTTCTTAAGTCAAAAAGATACTCTCTTATGTTTAGTTTTTTAAGCTGATGGTTTTAGCTTTTATGCACACATATGGCTCATCTTAAACTAATTTGATATAGGGTGTGAGAAAGATGTCAAGGTTAATGTTTTTTTCAAAAGAATATTCAATTGTTCTGGCCCATTTTTTGAGAAAAATCTTTCCTTTTTCCATTGGATAATTACACACCTTTGTCAAAAATCAAATAATTATATAAGTCTGTGTTCAGTTCTGGGTTCTTTGCCTGTTGATCCTTAATGTCAGTGACATACTGTCTTGATTATGGTAGCTTTGTATTATTTCTTGAAGACATGTAATACAAGACGTCCAAATTTGCTTTTTCAAGAATGATATTTATTTTCTATGTTCTTTGTATTTCATATACATTTCAGATTAAAATTTGAAATTTTCATAAAGTAAGTCCTGCTGACATTGTTTTTAAATTGCTCTAAATATAGAAAAATTTGCAGAGAATTGACAGCTTAACAATATTGAATTTTCCAACTTATGAACATGTATATCTCTCCATTTTTTAGGTCTTCTTTAATTTCCTTTAGTAACATTTTATAGTTTAGTGCACATCTTACACATCTTAAAAAAACTTTATTCCTAATTACTTGGCCTTTGATGCTATTGTAAATGGATTTTTAAAATATTCATATTTTTTGTTGCTAGTACAGAGAACTACAGTAAATGTATGTATCTTAACTTTGTATACTGCATTTTTTCTAAATTCCCTTAGTACTCTGATGTATATACATGAGAGTAATGCATACAAATGTCCACTAAAATCATGTGAAAAATGTTCATAGTGGCACCCTTTTGTAATAGCCAAAAATGAAACCATACAAATGTTCATCTACAGAAAACTGGATAAATAAATTGTTATATAATCAATGGGATATGATACAGCAATAAACATGAATGAACTATTACATACAAAAACATGGATAAACTTTGCAAATTTTTTGAGTGAAAGTACCCAGACACAAGTAATTTTATCTATATAAGGTTCAAAAGCAGATAAAACAAATATATGATGAGCGAAGGCAGAAAATATGATTAAACTTTGAAGAGGAAGGAGGGAGGTAATTAGATGTGGGTAACTGAGAAGCTTCTGAGATAATAAGTAATGATCTATTTTCTCTCATATTTGGGGGTTAACTGGGTATATTAATTTTGTCCTCATTCATGTATATTGTACAGTTGTTATTTGTGTACTTTTTATGTGTGCTGTATTTCAATGTCAAAATTTTACTTAAAACATTCCCCTACTTATCCTTGTATAGATTTTGTAAACCAAAGTATTATAATTCAGTATTGTTTTGAGGAAATTATATTCAGTCACTAACTGATGAAGAGTAAAACTGTAGTGAGGAAAGGATGAGCGACTCTAATATAACAACGGATGAACTGAAAGATTTAACAATACACTAAAAATAGGGAAGGGGAAATCACCTTACAATTGCTTAAGCAAGTTCTTTTTTTTTTTGCACATGTAAGTAAAAGTCATTTTGTTTACTATATCACTAATAAACTTCCGGGTAACATATATTTTTTAAACAGTTCATATTTTCCTAATAAAAATTCAACAATGGGGAACATTTATAAAAAAAAATAATTGGGCTGGACACATGAACAATTGTGGAGTAAAGAAATATTGCCTCTAGGATTTTCCATTTCCTTTTACTTCCTTTCTAAGCCATTTAATCCAGAGCCTGCTGATTGGGTAGAACAGACAGGTAACTGCCTAAAGTGACCATATATAAAAGTTTCTAAAACATCAAGGGAATGGATTAAAATACAGTTTTTAGAAGTAATTCTTTATTTAACTAGCAAAAAGGAAAACTGAAAATGTGTGTTGTGATAAATACATACACATCTACACACACAAAAAAGGGAGTAATATGGTATTACAGAAAAGTGCGAAATGTTTTACTAATTTTTTCAAGACATTTCCTATGAATCAGGAGTTAATTACTGAATTTATTTCTCAATGTAAATTTTATTTATAGATATTAAGTTCTTTCCATTCTTATTAGATAATATTGAATATATTCAATATTATATTGAAAAGCAATTAAAGAATATCTATTTCAAAATAAACCTTATTATTAGCCTGCCCATAGCATCTACTATAGGTTTCCATATCACACTTTTTATACTGTTTGATATGTATCCTTCCAGGTACTTGGCCCTGGGGCATAGCATGAAGAGGAATGAAACTGAGTATTAACTAGCCTCAAAACCATGAATAATTCTGCAAGCTCATAATATTAGCTGAGCCTTTGCTTAGAGAGCTATCGTCATTGCCTGAGCAAGAAAGAAACTTCTCTTAAAAATATTGTTTATAATTAAGTTCCAGAGGCATTGGATGGTTTAGAGGAGGCACAGGCTCAATGGAACATTAGGAGATGATTGTTCTCCAGCAGAGGGTAATAAACAGATCACATGCTTCCACAGAGGCAACTCTGGCTTTCATGCTTTTCTTTTAATTAGTATTTAATTGCTTAAACTGGTAATTTTGTCTCTTAAAAGCATCAATAGTTCTCAATAATAGGCACCTGATTAAACAGTCTTTATAATTCTTATGTGCCCTATACCTCTCTAATGTTAGAGATAAGCCAGTCCATTTCCTTCCACTCCTCCAGTCCACTGTGGGTAAAAATCTTAGTAATTGCCTTCTACAGGACATTAAGAAACATCAATATCCCACTATGGAGAGATGGGATTCTTATTGTTTGCTAGCTGATGCATGACTGAACTCCAGAATCCTTAGAATCTGCTTCTTAGGGCCATTCCTGTACTAAGTCTCAGATTCAGTTCCTAGAAACAGAGACTAAGACAAGGATTTGAGAACACACGATTTATCAAGGATTTTCTCTTAGGAGAAAAGATTTACATAAAGAAAGAGGGATGACACAGTGGAGACCCATGCAAGGATGTGGGTGGTCTCAGGTGAGGTCTAAACTGCATACATTGCAGCACAAAGTTGATCCCAACTTGAGGCAAAAGGAGTAGGAATTTGTGCCCCCTTTTAGTCAGTCCTTGGCTGTGGGCTTCCCCTGGATGGGCAAAACCTCTCAATGAGGCATCTTCTATTTCGCCAAGGGCAGTTTTACAAAGAAGAGGGAATCTTTGAGCCATTAGAAGTCAACTCTCACAACAGCTGGGAAATGGATGCACTGGCTCAGAAAAGTGGGCTGGTAACTCTGCTATAAGAAGTGAGTTATGGCAAGAGCGAACAGTTAAAATTTGAAATTGATATATAATTTCATAACTTGCAACCTATCTGGTAACTGATATTTTATCAAAAAGTGCTAAAAATGTCTGCAATGAATATGTTTTATTATCTTTCAAGAACTGAAATAAAGATACTTCAAAATAGTATTACATAATAATTTTTCCTTATTTTTGTAATCTAAGATTATTTATTACCTGTATTGTAATTAGCAATAAAATAGTATTTAATTAACTCTAGTAAGTAGCTAAATCATTGGTTATATCAACACTTGAAATCATCTATCTTGGGTAGAAAACCAAATATATAATAAAAAAAATTTAACGTGGAAGCAAGGGAAGAATACTCTTGATTATAATATCATATTTGTATAATTGTTGTTATATATCTTATTTGAAAATGACATTCCCTTATGTCTGAGGTTTATGCTAAGATAAACCACCTATAAAACACAATATATAAATGAGGCTACATATAAATTTTTTGGAAAACCTTCTGGAATAACTAATAAAGAAGCAGTGTAGAGGCTGGACTTTTATAAACTCATCAATCTGGCTGAGCTGTCTATAGGCAGGAGTCCCTACTAACAGCTTCTGTCAGTGTCCTGATGGATCTCACTGGATTTTATTTGTAGTGAGAGACTGACAAGATGCTCTATTGTGAATGAAGGTCCTCTTCACCACCAGATTTATCAAGCAGGCACTCATTAACAAAATCATACCACTCATTTTTTCATTCGGGGACTGTTTGCTGATTTGTGTTCCCAGAAGAGGACGAGCAATTTCTAATGATAAAAGAAAGCCCATGAAATGGTGATAAAAATGTACGTTTTTATAACACTGTGCAGTTTTTCAACCACTGTCACATTTTTCCTCTCATATGATTGTTGCAACTGCACTATGAAGTTGGCAGGGCATAACATAGCTGGATTTTTGGTTTATTTGTTTTACATTTTTTCTTTATTGTTTTTGGTGAAAAACAGACGTTCAAACATATCCAAGGTAATATAGAAAGGAAGTGTTAGATCCAAAACCAGACTCTAGTCCATTTCCTGATATCTCCAAAGCTTTTTATAATTTATAATGGTACAGTGTTTTCTCTCAATAGGTAATGAAGCATTTTATAAATATATGTTTGTAAAAAATACATATCATTATATTTACTTTATGAATGAAATACATCAGTCACATAATCCTAGAGGTTTAATAACACAAAGTTTAGTAGGCTCCATTTGATACTTCCCTGTATTTGGAGAATTACAATTTTACTAATCACTACCTTTTCAATTGTTAGCAGCAGAACTTACACTTGGCGGAGGATTTTAGCAATGGAATGATATTTAGCAAAGTGGCCCAAATTCAGGAAGCAAGCTAAAAGAGTGTGGCAGTACAATTCAAAATACCTTCCCAACAGGAAGCAGTTTAACACATTTGCTCTGTTCAGTTTACTGCGCAGTGCGGTTATGTCAGCTGCTTAACTCAAAGATCACTCAAGTGCAGCTCCCCTCCCTTCTAACGAGGAGACAGCAGGTGCAAAGATCACATTCCTTTCCTGATGTGGAAACATGGCATTCAGCAGAGTAGGCAGGGACTCAAATCAAACAATAGGTGTCAAGAGCGTGAACCCTACAGAATAACCGCCAACCTCCTGCACTCCTCAGATTCCAACCTCTTCACCTCCAGCTGACTCCATCTTCCTGTTCAATCTGATCTTTAGGAATGATTCCAACAGTGGAGAATAAACAGCAAGGGTTCAAGAAAATAAAATGAGACAGTCAGATACGTTTACGGCCCATTTAGAAATCTGTGTGCTCTTACAAGTCTTACATCCGGCAGTGTACCACAAGGCAAAAAGGGGAAATCTGAAGGGGTTAACATCAGCTTCATTATGTGGCAGCTGGTTTATATCTGAGGCTTTGTGTTCATGCCAGTCTCAGGCCCAGGTAATTTATAATAGCCTAAAGTTCCAATATAAAAAGCACATACCTGCAGGGAGACATTGTCAGCTTCCCTTACGTAGCCTGTCATTTCCTTGGAAACATAATAATTAAGATGTCTGGTATAACTGCTTCTGCCAGAAATATTTTTAGATTTCAGCCCATTTCAAGAAACTCTGAATTCAAGGAGAGAATTATTAAATACTGCATGACAAACTAAGGAAAGTGGTCTTACAGATTTAGTCTGTCAAAAGGAAAAGATACTTCATCTAAATCTCTCGACAGTAAGTAGAGGAATACCTAGACTTGAATTAAAAATAAAAGGATTGACAATAGTTTGATTAGAGCAAAAGCAGATGAGATGGGAGAGAAACACGTACTCCTAACCAAATGCAGTTTTTCCATCTAGAAGACTGACACGGTTTTAAAGGTAGAATGGCATTGTCCCCTATTCTCAAATTAATGCAATTCCCTCTTCTGATTACCGATATTATTCATAAACAAACTACTCATCGTAGCATAAGGGTGCCACTGAGGGTGCTATTCAGTATCAATTTGCTTGCAGCTATCAGAGGAGGCAACCCATGACATTTGTATGGTAAATTAATTTCCTGGAGGTATGATAAAACTATGTCAATTGCACTAAAATAATTTACTTTGTGATATGTTTAACTTATAGAGGAATATGATTAGATATTTAAAGGAAGATTTAAATTCAGCGGGGTTAAAATAATTAAAAAGAGCCTGAAAAGTTCCCTTTAATAGTGAAGGCCATTTTTCTGACCTCTTTCAGGTTTCCTTAATAAAACCTCTTATTATGAACTCAGGTGAGGCCATAAATTCAATTCAATTACAGTAAAACAGTCAATAGCTGTATGATGACAGCAAAAACTATATTACAATTTTATGATGAATATTAGGAGAAAGAGTAATTAAAAAGTCATTTAGCTTCAACTAACATTTGTTTAAAACTTAGTATGTGCCACGTAATGTGCTAGGTTACCACCCTGACATATGTTGTTATCTCATGTAATCCTCATGACTATCTACTGAAGGATCCATTTTGTTTCCATTTTTAAGCGACGGGACCGAATCTCAACATCATAGTTATCAAAAGGCAAATATGTAATTTTTCTCTATTATACTTAGTCAGTGACTCTTTTAAGTTTGAATTGCATTTCTTTAAAATTTTTATTATCTATTTGTTTACATGGAAGACCACTAAAAATAGCATGCTAAATTATAATTCTACCATATATCTACCATAACTCATTACACAAAAAAGTCCTAGAGAATGAGAAGACTTCATTTAGAGGAGCTATTTAAGCTACAATAATACTAGGCTAAATAGACTCCTATTCAAAATATGACTTAGAGGCTTATATGGACTTTGCTAATACAAATCAAAGAAGTAGAACCTTAATGATGTAATGTTTATTCTCCTTTCTTGCTCTATTTATTGCACTGATAATCTCTTTATCTCTAACTCTACTTCTACCTCTATCTCTATTTCTGTATCTATTTCTTTGTATACCTCCATATATATGTATACATCCTCCTATTTATCACCTATTTATTTATATTTGCTGCCCCCCCATCCCAATAAAAAGTGAGCAGCACCTTGAAGGCAGAGAATGTGTTTGGTTCATTGACATTTTCCTTCATCTGATTCATAGCAAGTTCAATAAATATTTGCTGGATGAAGAAATGATGTACTTATTGACTGTCTTATAGAAATGTCTGATTTACAGGTGTATTGGGTTGAATTATGTCCTCCCCAAATTCATGTCCATCCAAAACCTCAGAATGTGACCTTATTTGGAAATAGAGACTTTATAGGAGTAATTAGTTAAGGATCTGGAGATTAGATCCTCCTGGATTTAGAGTGGCTTAAATCCAATGACTGATGTCATTCTAAGAGGAAAGGGCACAGACACACAAAGAAAGCCATGTGAAGATGGAGGCAGTGATTGGAGTTATGCTGCCACAAACTAAGGAACGCCTGGGGCCACAAGAAGCTGGAAGAAGCAAGGAAGTATTTTTCCTTACAGCCTTCAGAGGGAGCATGGCCCTGCTGATGCCTTGATTTCAGACTCCCAGCTTCCAGAAAGAGTGAAGTTCTGTGTTTTAAGCCAACCAGTTTGTAGTACTTTGTCAGGGGTAGTCCTAGAAAGGTAGTACAACAGGGAAGTCCTTTTTATATTTGATCAACTTTGGCTACAAAAAGAATTTGCCAGAGTCTACTCTTCCCAAAGAATTGAGCAAGGCATATGGGATGCAGAGGTGAATAGGATTAAGTGGTACCTGAGGAATTTACAGTTTTCTAGAGGAGACAGAAAAAGCACATAGACAATTGTAAATCACAAAAATAAGCAAGTTTGCTGAATGATAGAGACATAATAAAGTTACGAGGTATAAGAAAATCAATATTTTAGTTGTAAGAATATGAGAAAAAAGTTAATACCACTTTTATATGTATTCTGGTTGCTCCTATCTTAAAATAAGACAGTATGACAGTATGGCTACCATGAGTACACATGTGTGTGTATGTGTGTGTGTGTATCTGTGTGTATACATATATATGCCACAAGATTATTGCACCTGTCAGTTGTCTATTATATTTGTATTTATGTGTGTGTATGTATACACACACAGCCATACATGTGTAATAAATATATGTATGCATAGAAGCAAATTGCTGGAATGCCTGGCCTAAAGTAGAGGTTTAAAGAAGAGAGTTGTGTCTTTGTCCTGGATCACTTAATTGTCTTAATTTTTAATTACTCTGTTCTTGTATGAATTATTTATTAATACTTCCAGGTCCCCAGATGGATTAATCACTTGCTGACGTGTGTACTGAAAAGTGTTTTATCCCTCTGTATCTAACGTGCAATGATTAGTCCAAAAATTATGGCATAAGCACACAACGATCCTCTTCTTTCCTATTCACTATTTTTATTTTCTAAATTTTACTGAATAAATCTGTGCAGGGAACCAAACACTTTTGTCCATGTACTATTCTGCAGTTTGGGCAGTTCCTCCAGGCTTGGTTGGAACTAGAGGGTGCTTTCTTGACTTTGGCCCCCAGCAAGAAGGTTATCACATTCTATCTTAAGTGCTACTTTGGTACTTTGGAGACTATTTTCTAAAACTCTTGTCCTCACTGGTGTTTTAGCTCTCCTTACCAACTGCAATAAGTTTTCTGTGTTTGGACCTGAGTCTTAAGGTCTTATGTGGCTTCCTTTGCCAAATATATACCATCTCTTTGCACAGAGTACCTGCTCCATATGGAAAGGTAAAAGCAGATAGCCATATTCCACAAGGCTGAATCTCTCAGGAATTATCCTCATGAAAATGTTTCATTCTTTCATCAAAGATTATTTCAAAAGTACATTTGACATGAGAGGCACTAATGAGGATGAAGAGATAGAATAATTAATTGGCATCAGAATGCTTGCCTTCCTAGCCTTGAGAATGTAATTCTGATGAGGATTCTTGGTTTTTTAGGCCCAATTTGTAATATTTTTCCATCTAGAGAAAGAGTAGGTAGGTGCCTCTTACACCATACATCAGATCACCAATATAGCATCTGGGATGATGGTCTGTTGGTATTTCCAAACTGAAGTTTGTTTTTTTTTTTTTTTTTAAATTTTATTTATTTATTTATTTATGCTTCGTTTCTGTGTGAGGGCTTTCTCTAGTTGCGGCAAGTGGGGGCCACTCTTCATCGCGGTGCGCGGGCCTCTCACTATCGTGGCCTCTCCCATTGCGGAGCACAGGCTCCAGACGCGCAGGCTCAGCAATTGTGGCTCACGGGCTTAGTCGCTCCGCGGCATGTGGGATCTTCCCAGACCAGGGCTCGAACCCGTGTCCCCTGCATTGGCAGGCAGATTCTCAACCACTGTGCCACCAGGGAAGCCCTGAAGTTATTTTTTAATCAATACTTCTAATGCTAGCATCCAATGTTTACACGTCTACCATCGCCACTGCGTCAAACTAAAACCTATCACAATGTTAATTATTCACATTTAAATTTGTTTTTGGAGCGGTGATGATGGGGAGAAAATATTTAGAATTTTCATTAGAAGCTCCTAAGTCAATGAGGCCTTGAAATACAATATTTGATATATGTTTGTGTATTTGTGTTTTGGGGGTATAATTTTAAATTATAACTACATTATATACTCTGGTTTAATTATACTTTATTAAATTATTTATATGAAAGAATCATATCTAGGTTTCAAAGATTCACTTATATATTCCTTGACAGCTACTGACCCGACCCAGTACAAAATCCATGTTTTCTATATTCACCCTCACTGTTGTCAGCTGTACCTCACAATTCCCTTTTGATCACATTTTACTTCCTTTCTACAAGTCCTAATCATGCCCACCATTTAAGAACTGATTTAACTGTCATTACTTTTTGATAGTATTTGGTTGTAAAACATAAACCTATTTTTATATTTTTAAAACTGGAAATATTTGACAAAACTCAGATTCTTTACCATAATAATAAAGTCATTGAATGAACTTGTATAATGACTTAACTCTCCCTAACTGTTAAACATTTACTAAGCAGGACTAACAAAGTCTTCAATAGATAGTAAGTACTATTACATATATGCTGTGCCTATAAAGATATGGCATAATGGTAATATCTAGAATATTAGTGTTTATATTTGAGAGGACCATTGCTGAAAAGAGATATTTCAAATTTTCTTTGTATAGGATTTGAAATGTGTAGCAATTTGCAATCAAATTTGTCATTAGAGGCAAAAATATCACCAATCCTTTTTTTAATTTGGAAGCACTTAGGTCACTCTGTATACATTATTATACCTCTTTGTTCTCCCAACTCTTTGGTTACACTTTTTAGCTTAGACTGCACACTGTCCTGCAACTGTTAGTTTATATCTCTGCCATTCCCTAGTCTGTGAATAACATAAGGACAAAATATGATTCATTTATCTTTGGGTCCTGAGTTACTGGCACACCTATAGAGTTCAACTAGACAACCTTGCAGTTTATAAGAATGTTTAAATTTAAAGAGGTTAAGCGACTTGCCTCAGAAAATAAAATTGCATGTTGACAACAAATTAGACCTTTGTTTGTTTTTATCTAAACTAAACATTGAAAACAAAGACATTGACAGAAAACTATGAATGATCTTTTACTCACTAAAGATGATCTTTGGCCTAAGCTGGCCAACAGCCCTCAACAGTATTTAATAAAATTTGTATCTGCCACTGTAATATCCACACTGCAGATTATCCATAATAAATTACTCTCCTGACAACCACTATATTCTAATTGAGGTCATCTTCCAATCAATTGGTATGTTAGAAGAGGAACTGATTAATTTTTAAGCATAGAATGTACTAGATATAATTATGAAGCAAATTTCCCTCCTTAAATTTCAGGAATAAGTAGGAATGAATGTTAAAGGAAGCTGTACTCTAGTTCTGAATAAGTGTATAATCATTTGATAAGCTTTTTTGAAACGTCTGTGAGAGGTAATGGTATTTTGCTACCTAACTGAGATGTTTAAATCTGATTAATCCATGGTTGTTTCATGCAAAAGTTACAGTTTAGACAATTCTACAGGCCCTGAATATTCCATTTTTTTCCAACTGGTGGCATCCAGTTCAGAAAGTATTCTTTATGTCACTTATCTATAAAAACTTTGAAACTATGGATTAGTTTTATTCAGTTATACTTCCCTAGTCCCCACCAAGCAAGGAAATATAGAGATGGATAAATTTCATTTGCAAAGCATAGGTATGACTGTTTATCAATGTATTCTGCCCCAATTCTTATAAGGATTCCAGCACTGGAGAAGAAATTATCCAGGAAATAAGATATCTCAGAATTCAGTTTACTGTATAACCCACCTCTTGTCTACATAGATCAGTAGTGATAGTATTTTATGCCATTAAGGAAAATATAATTTATTGCCCATGTTGATATTACCATTTTCACAGTCTCAATGTTTTAGTCCCTTATGACCTTCTCTGGAACTGGAAACTGTTCTTCTGCCCTTCCCTTCCGACTTTCACAAGCTGAGTAGATATGCTAACTCCCTTCAAACTGATATCAAACATTGTCATTAAAATCCCATCAATAAAATAATTTTCAAAATTGCATTTGTTTTCCATGATTTGCCCATGGGGCTTTTCAATAAAAAGGAATGATTTCCATTTTAAAAGACTGTAAAATTGTCACCAGCTTCAATTCCCTGATGACTTTAATCTAAATAAAGGTCATTGCTATCCTATTACAATAAGGTTGTTGAGAAGGACCAAGAGAAAACAAAATTGACAGTAGAATCTCTGGTCATAAATATATTCATAAAACCTTATTACTTTAGTTGAAAACCCAGGATATTACTATTTCAGCTGTGCCAGTAACAGTAGAAATCTGAATTGGTTTAGATCTATATTTATATTGTTAGCGCCTATTTGGCAAGACATGAGCTTTGTAGCTTTTCCAACAATGGGCAAATAGCAATAACAACAATAAAATAAATATATATTTCTGAAAAACCTAGGCTATGATTATGTCTAGTAGGAAGTTACCAGGAAATTGCACTAGGACTAGACATCCCTTCTAATAATTCTATTCCTTAGAAAGAGCCATATTTTGACATTGCTTTACAAATGTTGCTTTACAAATGATTTAATAATTAATACTCTCAAGGATAAGAAAATAACCTCTGAAATAAAATTAATTAATATAATTTTATTAGAAGAAAAAAAATGCTAAGCTGCCCTTCCATATTTACCTTAGATGCCTATGAAATTGTGGAGCTAGGTTTATAGAAGGTTAACCAGTTTTATCAATATGATTCTGGCTACAAATTTTAAAGATTCTTGGTATGGTTAAAACTGCATACTGTGGGATTGGTTCTAACTCTTGGAACTCAAGCAGAGTGTGTTGGGAAATAAAGCCTTGAGATAAATTCTTTCCTCATTAACAAAAAAATGTGTTCTTCATTATGTTTCTTACACACTTGTGTTAATTAGGACTTTAAAATTCTGTTTCTATATTAACCATAATTAATTATTCATCTTTACAATATATTGCAGATCAAATTGCTATCTTGATGTGTATTCATTTATAAACAATAAATAGAGTCAATGTTCATCACATTTTTATGCCTTTTTAGAAAGAAAAACAAACAAACTTGCTTTACTTTCAGTTACAAATGTTGAATCTGAATCTGAGTTTTCACTTCCTGACATTTCTCACAAGATGCCATCATCTGAGCTTTGTTGTGAATGATTCATTTTAGAGGAAAACACATTTAAGAAAGCAGGTTTGATGGTGAACTGGCAAACATTCCATTCACTCCTTTTTTAAATCAGGTAATGGAGTAACTATCAAGTATCTGAAACATTTTCCTTTAAGCACCAAATTTAACATTTATTTTAACATAGGCATTTTTCTAAAATTGCACTATTTTATGCTTTCATGGAAAGAATTTTCTAATGAAAAATTTTTCTTGATGCTCAAGGATATAATTATGAATGTTATTGTATTCTTTTAAATAAAAAATATTTAAAATTACTGAAGTATATAAAATTATCTACTCCTACACTTAAAGGCCCTAAACTTATATGATTTGCAAATTCTGTACTAGTTTTTCAGAATCTCTGGCATCTTGTTGAATGAGACAATACCAAACTAACTTTCTTTTTGTAATTGAGAATTAGTATCCAGCAGTCATTAATACAACATAAGCTTTGCTTCAGAAAAATTGTGTTTGAGTACGGGGTATATCATGGAACTTGGTTAAATTAATAATCTAATGACGCCTCAGTTGATGACAATAAGAGGATCTAACCTAGAGTGCTGTGCTGAGATTTAATTAAAATTGAGCATGTAGAGCTACTAGAGTAGTAATAAGCAGTCAATAAATGTCATCTATTGCTAATACTATGACTCTAATGCGTACTAGATTACACGTTTGAGCTAAAATCTGAGAGATGAAAAGTCAACCATGCAAAGACTGGAGTAAAAAATATTCCAAGCAAAGTTGCAACTGAGACATCCTTGAAGTAACAAGAGTATTTTTTGAGTTACAGATATGAAGTCACTATGCTTTTAGTAAAAATCTGATATAAAGTTGGAGCCGTAAGAACCCTTCATGAAGGGCCTATAGAACATGGCAGAAAGCCTGAATTTTCCCTTAAACTCTTTGCATGAATTTAAGTAATGGAATGGTCACGATTTGATTTCTGTTTTAAAAATATTACTCTCATTGCTTTTTATGTAGGAAACTCTATGTAGATAAGTGTAGGGAGACAACAGGTGTAGTATAGGTAAAAAAAAGTAATGGTGAGGCAGATTAGGGTAGTTTTCATAAGAGAGTGAAAGGAAAAGATGTTTCTCTCTTATGTTTTATTCTTGGATTCCATAAAATTTGATTTCTGATTCTCTAAGGGAATAATAGGCTTGCTCATATTTTTTCATGGCTGGGTGCTTTCACATGCCAGTGTTATCTTATACAAATATATATATATTTGTGCATATATATATATATTCATTTATATATCACCACTTTATGATTACAACATCCCCTTGAGTTTGTTATGCGTTGAATTGTGCACCCCCTGACCAGATTCATTGGTTGAAGATTTAATCCTCTGTATTACAGAATGTGACCTTATTTTGAAGTAGGTTGTCGCCAATGTAATTAGTCAAGTTTAGATGAGGTCATTCTGGAGTAGGATGGGCCCTTAATCTAATGATGACTGGTGTCCTTATTAAAACAAACAAACAAAAAATGTCATGTGAAGATACTTGGCACAGGGAGAACACCAGGTTCAGATTGTAGTTCGGTTACCACAAGTCAAGGAAGTACAAGAAGCTACCAGAGAGAGAGGCCTGGAGCAGTCATTCGCTAGAGAGTTTAGAGGGAACATGGCCCTGCTACACCCTGATTTCAGACTTCTAGCCTCCAGACTATGAGAGGATAAATCTCTGTTGTTCTAAACCACCCAGTTTGTGGTACTTCGGTATAGTAACCCTAGCAAACAAATACACAGTTATATGATAGTACTATCATCTGAAGAAACTAAGACAGAGAGGTTATATAATTCATCTAAGATCAGACAGCAGTCAATATTAGAGCTAAAGTTTAAGCCAAGTTTAAGCCAAGCTTACGCTAAAGTTTTAGTCACTCCAGAGACTGAACTCTGAATAATGATGCAAAACTGCCTGATATGTGACATTGAGATATCTCTTCAGTGTGATGAGTTATGTGCTGTCTCTATTTTTTTATCCAATGCATAGAAATTTAAGATTCTTTTTATAACAGTGAAAGTATTTCTCAGACACTTATATTTGAATCAATTAATTTAGCTTTTAAAATAATAGAGTTAATTAGTTGGAATTTATAATACTCTTACGCTTATGATAATTTTTACATTTTACAAAAAAGCATATGATAAGTAAGTTTTGTTTAGAAAATATTTTAGGGGCCTATCATTAATTAAATGTTAGATACTCTTAATAAACTGAATACTTTGTCACTCTCAATCAATCATTTTTGTTAAAGTTTTTGGCAAACTATGAAATTTAGAAGAAAGCCATTGTTTAACTTTTTATCTCCTAACAATTGTCCAACTATTATTTAATATGACATAGAGAGATGTGATATACCAAGTAAATGTAGCTTGTAACCTATTTTTAGTCATACTCTTCTATTTTTATGATTATTAAAAGTTTAAACATAAAGTACATATCTTTCCATCAGTATTGCTTGTACGAGGGAGGAGCTAAACTGCATTTAAAAGTTTAAGGGAACATTGCAGTGGCCTTGTGCAAAACAGACTTGTTTGCAAGGCTCTCTTCTTAATTATCTCCTCATACCGTAGTTCTGTGCTATAAACCCCAAATACCATATTATATTAAATTAAGTATTAAATTGTATTTATAATTACTCAACTTTTAAAGTACTTTTATCCAAAGAATTAAAAAATGACTTTACTTAAAATACTAGCTTAATCAGAGAAAAACATTCTTATTTTATTGACAAAAACATGCATACATAAAGAAAATAATTCAGAGGTCATTAAGTTATCTACTCTTACCATGTCATGCTGTAGAGGAAGAATCTGACGCTCAAAAAGATGAAATTCTGGGCTAAATTCCCAGAATGAATAGTGGCACAGCCTAGAATAATGGCATACTGGTTTCTAAACTTTTAGATTTTTCACTTTCTACTACATTATTCTGCCTGTCATGACTTTACTATATTAGGAAATGAGGTTCTTTTAAATCCTCTTTTTCCATATCCTGTCTACTTGTGCCATGTACTCATTACTATTAGAAGATGTTCCAATGGTCAGCATTGCTATTTAAAAAAGACTCTAAATTTCTTAGACATTTTTCTTGCATCTACACTGCAATTTTATAGTTTTGTTTATCTTGAGAACCTGTTTTTCTCAAATAATAAATTTACCTTTAAATAGGAAAAGTCACCTTCCTTCTATTACCATCTCTATATCCATTGCCCTGGAGATATGCTCCGTAATTAGTCAAATGGTTGTCACCTAATTAGCTGAACTCTAATTTTGATCTGTCTGTTCACTACCTTCTTCTTGACTGAGACAAGCCCTCGGGATTTGAAAGCTTGTTATCATAGTTTCTGACTATGAAGGGCTATAGTTCACATAATTGCTGAATATTTTATTTGTCATTCAGCCTTTTCCTTGCCTCTTGCTAGGAAAGTACTACTTGCCACAAAAATATATTTATCTGTCTTAACCTTTCTGAGCCAAGCCAGCTCACAATCGCCCAAGCTAGATCACAGTCACAGGTGCAGTTTCTATGTTGATGTCAAAAACAGATATTGTAATTTTATCCACTCCATACTAACTGTATTTTTTTAAGGAATAAAGGACAAAGGAGAGGTTTGAGGGCATCCCCTCTTCCCACTTAATTTTTTTTAAAATGATTCCAGCCCTCTTGGAAAATATATGTTTGGCTGAGTGGGCATCTTAGCTTTCTTTTTCAGAACATAGCTGGAATTATCTAAGGAGACAGAGACAATATATCTCAGTAAATGTCCCTTAAACAACATGATTCTTCTGTAGAGTAATGCATTTTACTAAGCAACACATAAAGTCGTAGAGCTTATTTTAGAAATTGACAGAAATTATATTCTTTAATACATACCAATATGCCACTTGGGGAAAATAATCATTGCAAGTCACAGTACCTTTAAAACAGAATGCTCGTTAGGGAGAAGTAGTTGTTTGACATCTTTTCATGTTGTATTCTGCCAAACACTTAACAAGTATTTTCAGCGATCTTAGGGCATGCCTCCTCTTGGGTTTCAGAAAAAGAATGGTTTCATGGTAAAGAAATGAACACCTAATAAGCATTCAGAAAACTTACTGGTTGATTAGCTGACCTGTCTTTATGAGTGACATTCTTCCATTCATTAATATATTTGATGACCACTTTCCTAGGAAATGAAGGAAAATTGTTTTCACCAATTAAGGCATTAACTAATCATATGATAGATTAAAATGAAGCCCTTCTCCTGAAAGCAGAGTCCAATAAGATTTTCAGTGACTACACCAAGATTTATCCCAAAAAATCTCCAAAACTTTTGCTGCCACATTCCCTCCTCGATAGGCTAAAATTCACAAAGTTGAGGAGATAAAACTTAAGCTGATTGAATATTTATTCTTCTGTTCACTGTACATACTTAATTACCCAAGACTCAGTCATTCATCATATTAAAAATTAAATCAGGAAATACAGATAAGAAAAACAAAAGGAAAAAAAAAGAAAAAACATCACCCTAAATCCAACCACACAAAATTAAGCACTCCTATCATCTTGTATAGTCTTTCAGGTTTTTCTCATGATATTATGTTGATACACTATTGGCATCACAACACACTCTGTTCTATAATCTGTATTTGTTACTAAATATTTTTATCTATTTCTATCAAGAAGCATATAACTACATTTTCATTTTGCAGGGCTGTATGTAGTATAATAGCTTTAATATTCCATAATTTTGATATGCAGACCCCTATTCTGGACCTTAAATTGTTTTCAGATTTACAAAAGTATTTACAAATAGCCATCTTATATATGGTTAACCAGGTATTCAAAATGATTTACATGAAATATCATCTGTAGCATACACAACATGTTTTTTGTATTTGTATATTGTCCTAGCTTTTCTTTAATTTTCATTAATTATTGACATTTTAGTATTATTGGTATATTTTACTATACTGTGTCCAAAAACAAATCTGAATAACCCATTTATCTGTCAGTCATTTTAAGAATAATGGTGTTGCAGGAAAAAGAATTTATGTATTTTATGCATTCTTCCCGTTTCATCACATGGAACATGAAAAAAGATGTGTATATAAGTGTCTAAATTGAATACAATTAATTACATTTTCGTTTCATCAAGGACATTTAAAAAGTGAAACTGGCATTTTTATTTTGCTGTGAGTAGATGGCTTTGTAGAATATAGTGACTATGAGCATAGTTTGGTGCCACTGTCAGAACTGTTACCCACCATTTCCTTTGGAACATGAGTGCCAATGTTAGCATAGTGAAAAAAGGCAAATCATGCCTTGGTATGATTATGAAATTAGTTTCCACTTTGAGTCTCCCCAAAAGAAACTTAGAGTCATCTCTCAGTTAGCAAACCACTTTTGTCTACCACTGACCTAATGAGACTGATTTAGTCATGTTGTCCATGTAGTCTTAGAAGCATTCTCTCAGCAAGAATCTACTGAGCACATTTCTAGTCTGTGGAGACACATTAATGAACCAAATAGTGAGTCAAACTCACTGATGTCTTTTCAAGTACAGAATAGTCTTCATATATGAAAATATTGAAAAAATATTGAATAGAAGCTGATTATTGCAGAATATTGTAAGATCTTGGAAAATGTTATTCACGATAAATTGATTTCTTTTTTTTTGTTTTTTTATTTTAAAGGTCTGTTCATACTTTTTTTTTTTTTTAAATCTTTATTGGAGTATAATTGCTTCACAATACTGTGTTAGTTTCTGTTGTACAACAAAGTGAATCAGCCATATGCATTCCTATATCCCCATATCTCCTCCCTCTTGAGTCTCCCTCCCATCCTCCCTATCCAACCCCTCTAGGTCATCACAAAACACCAAGCTGATCTCCCTGTGCTGTGCTGCTGCTTCCCACCAGCTATCTATTTTACATTCGGTAGTGTATATATGTCGCTGCTACTCTCACTTCACCCCAGCTTCCCCCTCCCACCCCCACGTCCTCAAGTCCATTTTCTATGTCTACGTCTTTATTCCTGCCCAGCCACTATGTTCATCAGTATGATTGTTTTTTCTAATTCCATATATATGTGTTATCATATGGTATTTGTTTTTCTCTTTCTGACTTAGTTCACTCTGTATGACAGATCTAGGTCCATCCACCTCACTGCAAATAACTCAGTTTCATTTCTTTTTATGGCTGAGTAATATTCCATTGTATATATGTGCCACATCTACTTTATCCATTCATCTGTCAATGGACATTTAGGTTGCTTCCATGTTCTGGCTATTGTAAGCAGTGCTGCAGTGAACATTATGGTACATGTCTCTTTTTGAATTATGGCTTTCTCAGGGTATATGCCCAGTAGTGGAATTGCTGGGTCGTACGGTAGTTCTATTTTTAGTTTTTTAAGGAACCTCCATACTGTTCTCCATAATGGTTGTATCAATTTACGTTCCCACCAACAGTGCAAGAGGGTTCCCTTTTCACCACACCCTGTCCAGCATTTATTGTTTCTAGATTTTTTTGATAATGGCCATTCTGACTGGTGTGAGGTGATACCTCATTGTAGTTTTGATTTACATTTCTCTAATAATTAGTGATATTGAGCATCTTTTCATGTGCCTCTTGGCCATCTGTATGTCTTCTTTGGTGAAATGTCTATTTAGGTCTTCTGCCCATTTTTTAATTGGATTGTTTGTTTTTTTGATATTGAGCTCCATGAGCTGTTTGTATATTTTGGAGATTAATCGTTTGTCCATTGTTTCATTTGCAAAATATTTTCTCCCATTCTGAGGGTTGTCTTATCATCTTGTTTATGGTTTCCTTTGCTGTGCAAAAGCTTTTAAGTTTCATTAGGTCCCATTTGTTTATTTTTGTTTTTATTTCCATTACTCTAGGGGGTGGGTCAGAAAAGATCTTTCTGTAGTTTATATCAAAGAATGTTTTTCCTATGTTTTCCTCTAAGAGTTTTCTAGTGTCTGGCCTTACATTTAGGTCTTTAATCCATTTTGAGTTTATTTTTGTGTATGGTGTTAGGTAGTGTTCTAATTTCATTCTTTTACATGTAGCTGTCCAGTTTTCCCAGCACCACTTATTGAAGAGGCTGTCTTTTCTCCTTTGTATATTCTTCCCTCCTTTGTTGTAAATTAGGTGACCATATGTGTGTGGGTTTATCTCTGGGCTTTCTATCCTGTACTCTTGATCTATATTTCTGTTTCTGTGCCAGTACCATACTGTCTTGATTACTGTAGCTTTGTAGTATAGTTTGAAGCAGGGAGCCTGATTCCTCCAGCTCAGTTTTTCTTTCTTAAGATTGCTTTGGCTGTTTGGGGTCTTTCGTGTTTTCATACGAATTGTGAAATTATTTGTTCTAATTCTGTGAAGAATGCTATTGGTAGTTTGATGGGGATTGCATTGAATCTGTAGATTGCTTTGGGTAATACAGTCATTTTCACAGTATTGATTCTTCCAATCCAAGAACATGGTATATTTCTCCATCTGTTTATGTCATCTTTTATTTCTTTCATCAGTGTTTTATAGTTTTCTGAGTACAAGCCTTTCGCCTCCTTAGGTAGGTTTATTTCTAGGTATTTTATTCTTTTTGTTGCGATGTTAAATGGGATTGTTTCCTTAATTTCTCGTTCTGATTTTTCATTGCTAGTGTATAGGAATGCCAGAGATTTCTGTGCATTAATTTTGTATCCTGCAACCTTACCAAATTCATTGATTAGTTCTAGTAGTTTTCTGCTGGCATCTTTAGGATTTTCTATGTATAGTATCATGTCATCTGCAAACAGTGACAGTTTTACTTCTTCTTTTACAATTTGTATTCCTCTTATTTCTTTTTCTTCTCTGATTGCTGTGCCTAGGACTTCCAAAATTATGTTGAATAATAGTGGTGAGAATGAACATCCTTGTCTGTTCCTGATCTTAGAGGAAATGCTTTCAGTTTTTCACCATTGAGTATGATGCTTGCTGTGGGTTTGTCATATGTGGCCTTTATTATATTGAGGTAGGTTTTGGGTTGTCATGTTTTGATTGTCATTTTTTCTATGTTTTTTAAAAATTTCTTCTTTGATTTCTATGCCCATTTCTGGAGAGTTTTTAATCATAAATGGGTGTTGAATTTTGCCAAAAGCTTTTTCTGTATATATTGAGATGATCATATGGTTTTTATTCCTTAATTTTTTTAACCTGGTGTATCACACTGATTGATTTGCATATATTGAAGAATTCTTGCATTCCTGGGTTAAATCCCACTTGTTCATGTTGTATGATCCTTTTAATATGTTGTTGGATTCTGTTTTCTAGTATTTTGTTCAGGATATTTGCATCTATGTTCATCAGTGATATTGGTCTATAATTTTCTTTTTTGTGTGTGATGTCTTTTTCTGGTTTTGGTATCAGGGTGATGGTGGCTTTGTAGAATGAATTTGGGAGCGTTCCTCTCTCTGCAATTTTTTAGAAGAGTTTAAGAAGGATTGGTATTAGCTCTTCTATAAATGTTTGGTAGAACTCACCTGTGAAGCCATCTGGTCCTGGACTTGTGTTTTTTGGAAGATTTTTAATTACAGGTTTAATTTCATTACTTGTGATAGGTTTGTTTATATTTTCTAATTCTTCCTGCTTCAGTCTTGGAAAATTGTACCTTTCCAAGAATTTGTCCATTTCTTCGTGGTTGTCATTTTATTGGCATATAGTTGTTTGTAGGAATCTCTTATAATCCTTTGTATTTCTGTGGTGTCTGTTGTGATTTCTCCTTTTACATTTCTAATATTTGCGTCCTCTCCCTTTTTTTCTTGATGAGTCTGGCTAAGGGTTTATCAATTTTGTTTATCTTCTCAAAGAACCAGTTTTAGTTTTACTGATCTTTGCTATTGTTTTCTTTGTTTCTATTTCATTTATTTCTGCTCTGATCTTTATGATTTCTTTCCTTCTATTGATTTTGGGTTTTTTTGTTCTTTCTCTGGTTGCTTTAGGTGTAGGGTTAGATTGTTTATTTGAGATTTTTCTTGTTTCTTGAGGTGAGATTGAATTGCTATGAACTTCCCTCTTAGAACTGCTTTTGCTGCCTCCCATAGGTTTTGGGTTGTCATGTTTTGATTGCTGTTTTTTTTCTATGTATTTTTAAATTTCTTCTTTCATTTCTTCAGTGATCTCTTGGTTATTTAATAGCACACTGTTTAGCCTCCTTGTATTTGTGTTTTTTTCCTGTAATTGATTTCCAATCTCATAGCATTGTGGTCAGAAAGGATGCTTGAAACGATTTCAATTTTCTTAAATTTTCCGAGGCTTGATCTGTGACCCAAGATGTGATCTATCCTGGAGAATGTTCCATGTGCACTTGAGAAGAAAGTATATTCTGCCACTTTCAGGTGGAATGTTGTATAAATATCAGTTAAATCTATCTGGTCTATTGTGTCATTTACAGCTTGTGTTTCCTTATTTATTTTCTGTTTTGATGATCTGTCCATTGGTGTAAGTGGGATGTTAAAGTCCCCTACTATTACTGTGTTACTGTCAATTTCCCCTTTCATTGTTGTTAGCATTTGCCTTATGTAATGTGGTGCTCCTATGTTGAGTGCATAAACATTTATAATTGTTATATCTTGTTCTTGGATTGATCCCTTGATCATTATGTAGTGTCCTTCTTTGTCTCTTGTAATAGTCTTTATTTTAAAGTCTACTTTTTTTTTTTTAAACATCTTTATTGAAGTATAATTGCCTTACAATGGTGTGTTAGCTTCTGCTTTATAACAAAGTTAATCAGTTATACATATACAATATGTTTCCATATCTCTTCCCTCTTGCATCTCCCTCCCTCCCACCCTCCCCATCCCACCCCTCTAGGTGGTCACAAAGCACCGAGCTGATCACCCTGTGCTATGCGGCTGCTTCCCACTAGCTATCTATTTTACATTTGGTAGTGTATATATGTCCATGACACTCTCTCACCCTGTCACATCTCACCCCACCCCCTCCCCACATCCTCAAGTCCATTCTCTAGTAGGTCTGTGTCTTTATTCCCGTCTTGCCACTAGGTTCTTCATGGCTTTTTTTCCCCTTAGATTCCGTATATATGTGTTAGCATACTGTATTTGTTTTTCTCTTTCTGACTTACTTCACTCTGTATGACAGACTCTAACTCCATCCACCTCATTACAAATACCTCCATTTCATTTCTTTTTAAGGCTGAGTAATATTCCATTGTATATATGTGCCACATCTTCTTTATCCATTCATCTGTCGATGGACATTTAGGTTGCTTCCATGTCCTGGCTATTGTAAATAGAGCTGCAGTGAACATTTTGGTACATGACTCTTTTTGAACTATGGTTTTCTCAGGGTATATGCCCAGTAGTGGGATTGCTGGATCGTATGGTAGTTCTATTTGTAGTTTTTTAAGGAACCTCCATACTGTTCTCCATAGTGGCTGTATCAATTTACATTCCCACCAACAGTGCAAGAGAGTTCCCTTTCCTCCACAGCCTCTCCAGCATTTATTGTTTCTAGATTTTTTGATGATGGCCATTCTGACCGGTGTGAGATGATATCTCATTGTAGTTTTGATTTGCATTTCTCTAATGATTAATGATGTTGAGCATTCTTTCATGTGTCTGTAGGCCATCTGTATATCTTCTTTGGAGAAATGTCTATTTAGGTCTTCTGCCCATTTTTGGATTGGGTTGTTCGTTTTTTTGTTATTGAGCTGCATGAGCTGCTTGTAAATCTTGGAGATTAATCCTTTGTCAGTTGCTTCATTTGCAAATATTTTCTCCCATTCTGATGGTTGTCTTTTGGTCTTGTTTATGGTTTCCTTTGCTGTGCAAAAGCTTTTAAGTTTCATTAGGTCCCATTTGTTTATTTGTGTTCTTATTTCCATTTCTCTGGGAGCTGGGTCAAAAAGAATCTTGCTGTGATGTATGTCATAGAGTGTTCTGCCTATGTTTTCCTCTAAGAGTTTGATAGTGTCTGGTCTTACACTTAGGTCTTTAATCCATTTTGAGTTTATTTTTGTGCATGGTGTCAGGGAGTGTTCTAATTTCATACTTTTACATGTATCTGTCCAATTTTCCCAGCACCACTTATTGAAGAGGCTGTCTTTTCTCCACTGTATATGCTTGCCTCCTTTATCAAAGATAAGGTGACCATATGTGTGTGGGTTTATCTCTGGGCTTTCTATCCTGTTCTATTGATCAATATTTCTGTTTTTGTGCCAGTACCAAACTGTCTTGATTATTGTAGCATTGTAATATAGTCTGAAGTCAGGGAGCCTGATTCCCCCAGCTCCATTTTTCGTTCTCAAGATTGCTTTGGCTATTCGGGGTCTTTTGTGTTTCCATACAAATTGTGAAATTTTTTGTTCTAGTTCTGTGAAAAATGCCAGTGGTAGTTTGATAGGGATTGCATTGAATCTGTAGATTGCTTTGGGTAGTAGAGTCATTTTCACAATGTTGATTCTTCCAATCCAGGAACATGATATATCTTTCCATCTATTTGTATCATCTTTAATTTCTTTCATCAGTGTCTTATAATTTTCTGCATACAGGTCTTTTGTCTCCTTAGGTAGGTTTATTCCTAGATATTTTATTCTTTTTGTTGCAATGGTAAACGGGAGTGTTTTCTTAATTTCACTTTCAGATTTTTCGTCATTAGTGTATAGAAATGCAAGAGATTTCTGTGCATTAATTTTGTATCCTGCTATTTTACCAAATTCATTGATTAGCTCTAGGAGTTTTCTGGTAGCATCTTTAGGATTCTCTATGTATAGTATCATGTCATCTGCAAACAGTGACAGCTTTACTTCTTCTTTTCCGATTTGGATTCCTTTTATTTCTTTTTCTTCTCTGATTGCTGTGGCTAACACTTCCAAAACTATGTTGAATAATAGTGGTGAGAGTGGGCAACCTTGTCTTGTTCCTGATCTTAGTGGAAATGGTTTCAGTTTTTTACCATTGAGGACGATGTTGGCTGTGGGTTTGTCATATATATCCTTTATTATGTTGAGGAAAGTTCCCTCTATGCCTACTTTCTGCAGGGCTTTTATCATAAATGGGTGTTGAATTTTGTCGAAAGCTTTCTCTGCATCTATTGAAATGATGATATGGTTTTTCTCCTTCAGTATGTTAATATGGTGTATCACGTTGATTGATTTGCATATATTGAAGAATCCTTGCATTCCTGGAATAAACCCCACTTGATCATGGTGTATGATCCTTTTAATGTGCTGTTGGATTGTTTGCTAGTATTTTGTTGAGGATTTTTGCATCTATGTTCATCAGTGATATTGGCCTGTAGTTTTCTTTCTTTGTGATATCTTTGTCTGGTTTTGGTATCAGGGTGATGGTGGCCTCATAGAATGAGTTGGGGAGTGTTCCTTCCTCTGCAATATTTTGGAAGAGTTTGAGAAGGATAGGTGTTAGCTCTTCTCTAAATGTTTGATAGAATTCGCCTGTGAAGCCATCTGGTCCTTGGCTTTTGTTTGTTGGAAGATTTTTAATCACAGTTTCAATTTCAGTGCTTGTGATTGGTCTGTTCATATTTTCTATTTCTTCCTGGTTCAGTCTCGGCACGTTGTGCATTTCTAAGAATTTATCCGTTTCTTCCAGGTTGTCCATTTAATTGGCATAGAGTTGCTTGTAGTAATCTCCCATGATCTTTTGTATTTCTGCAGTGTCAGTTGTTACTTCTCCTTTTTCATTTCTAATTCTATTGAGTTGAGTCTTCTCCCTTTTTTTCTTGATGAGTCTGGCTAATGGTTTATCAATTTTGTTTATCTTCTCAAAGAACCAGCTTTTAGTTTTATTGATCTTTGCTATTGTTTCCTTCATTTCTTTTTCATTTATTTCTGATCTGATCTTTATGATTTCTTTCCTTCTGCTAACTTTGGGTTTTTTCTGTTCTTCTTTCTCTAATTGCTTTAGGTGCAAGGTTAGGTTGTTTATTCGAGATGTTTCCTGTTTCTTGAGGTAGGCTTGTATTGCTATAAACTTCCCTCTTAGCACTGCTTTTGCTGCGTCCCATAGGTTTTGGGTCGTCGTATCTCCATTGTCATTTGTTTGTAGGTATTTTTTGATTTCCCCTTTGATTTCTTCAGTGATCACTTCGTTATTAAGTAGTGTATTGTGTAGCCTCCATGTGTTTGTATTTTTTACACATCTTTTCCTGTAATTGATATCTAGTCTCATAGCGTTGTGGTCGGAAAAGATACTTGATACGATTTCAATTTTCTTAAATTTACCAAGGCTTGATTTGTGACCCAAGATATGATCTATCCTGGAGAATGTTCCATGCACACTTGAGAAAAATGTGTATTCTGTTGTTTTTGGGTGGAATGTCCTATAAATATCAATTAAGTCCATCTGGTTTAATGTATCATTTAAAGCTTGTGTTTCCTTATTTATTTTCATTTTGGATGATCTGTCCATTGGTGAAAGTGGGGTGTTAAAGTCCCCTGCTATGATTGTGTTGCTGTCAATTTCCCCTTTTATGGCTGTTAGTATTTGCCTTATGTATTGAGGTGCTCCTATGTTGGGTGCATAAATATTTACAATTGTTATACCTTCCTCTTGGATCGATCCCTTGATCATTATATAGTGTCCTTCTTTGTCTCTTGTAATAGTCTTTATTTTAAAGTCTATTTTGTCTGATATGAGAATTGCTACTCCAGCTTTCTTTTGATTTCCATTTGCATGGAATATCTTTTTCCATCCCCTCACTTTCAGTCTGTATGTGTCTCTAGGTCTGAAGTGGGTCTCTTGTAGACAGCATATATATGGGTCTTGTTTTTGTATCCATTCAGCCAGTCTGTGTCTTTTGGTGGGAGCATTTAATCCATTTACGTTCAAGGTTATCATCGATATGTTTGTTCCTATTACCATTTTCTTAATTGTTTTGGGTTTGTTTTTGTTTGTCTTTTTCTTCTCTTGTGTTTGCCACTTAGAGGAGTTTCCTTAGCATGTGTTGTAAAGCTGGTTGGGTGGTGCTGAATTCTCTTAACTTTTGCTTGTCTGAAAAGCTTTCGATTTCTCCGTTGAATCTGAATGAGATCCTTGCTGGGTAGAGTAATCTTGGTTGTAGGTTTTTCTCTTTCATCACTTTAAGTGTATCCTGCCTCTCTCTTTTGGCCTGCAGAATTTCTGCTGAAAAATCAGCTGATAACCTTATGGGGATTCCTTTGTATGTTAATTTTTTTCCCTTTGCTGCCTTTAATACTTTTTCTTTGAATTTAATTTTTGTTAGTTTGATTAATATGTGTTGTGTGTGTTTCTCCTAGGGTTTATCCTGTATGGGACTCTCTGTGCTTCCTGGACTTGGGTGACTATTTCCTTTCCCATGTTAGGGAAGTTTTCCACTATAATCTCTTCAAATATTTTCTCAGACCCTTTCCTTTTCCCTTCTTCTTCTGGGACCCCTATAATTGGAATGTTGGTGTGTTTATTGTTGTCTCAGAGGTCTCTGAGATTGTCTTCAATTCTTTTCATTCTTTTTTCTTTATTCTGCTCCTCAGCAGTTATTTCCACCATTTTGTCTTCCAGCTCACTTATTCATTCTTCTGCCTCAGTTATTCTGTTATTGATTCCTTCTAGTGTATTTTTCATTTCAGTTATTGTGTTGTTCATCTCTGTTTGTTTGTTCTTTAGTTCTTCTAGATCTTTCTTAAACATTTTTTGTATTTTCTCCATCCATGCCTCCATTCTATTTCCGAGTTTCTGCATCATCTTTACTATCATTACTCTGAATTCTTTTTCAGGTAGATTGCCTATTTCCTCTTCATTTATTTGGTCTTGTAGGATTTTACCTTGCTCTTTCATCTGTGACATATTTTTTGCCATCTCATTTTTTTTTTTCTTTTGATGAGTGGGATTGTGTTCCTGTCTTACTGGCTGTTTGATTGGAGGCTTTCAACACTGGAGTTTGTAGGATGTTGGGTAGAGCTGAGTCTTGGTGTCAAGGAGCGGACCTCTGGGAGACCTCACTCCTGGTGACTATTCCCTGGGGTCTCAGGTTCTCTGTTAATCCAGTGGTTCGGACTAGGAGCTCCCAGTGCAGGAGCTTTGGCCTGACCCCCAGCTTGTAAACCAAGATCCTGCAAGTGGTGCTGGGTGGCAAAAAAAAAAAAAAAAGAGAGAACAATAACAAAGTAAAAAATAAAGTAGACTAGGAAACTAACAGATATGTTAGAAAGAATATAAAAATAAAAATATAGGTGAAACAACAACCAGAAAGTAAAACAGAACCATAATAGTAAAAAAGAGGAGGAGCAAAAAAAAAAGGTGGACAAGGCCTTGGCTGTGGAGAGGGAAGCCTAAGCAGGGGCTGGGTTTGGGCATTGGGCAGGACCTATACTTAGGACCCACAGGGCTGGAAAAGGCCCTGGGGGGTGTGAGGGGTGGGGCTTAGGCTCAACGGAACAGAAAGGGCCCAGGCTTTTCTCCTGTCTCTTGTCTCAGAGGGTGGGGGACCCCTTCTTGGAGTCCAGAAGGCTTCCCGGGGGCTCGAGTGGGTGGGGCTATCTCCCTCCACTCCTCTCCTTCTCCTCCCATCCTGGAGGGCCCCTCCCACCTGCCTCTCCTGTTCTTCCCTGCCTTCTTCCTATACCCCCAGGACCAACGCAGCCCAGGGTGAGCCTCTGAGGGTGTAGGACCTGGCCTGAGAGCAGACTTCCCTGGCTGATTGGGCAGGGGAAATGCTGGGTGTGCTCCTCCCTGATCTGAGCCCCCAAGGGTCCCTCTAGGTGTGTGAACCCCTCCCCTCTCTCAGCCACCCCTCAGGGGTGCTGGTCCTGTCTGGCCTCCACTTCTCCTCCTCCTTCAGTCCCCCCACGTCCTACCAGTTCACTTGAGGATTCCTCCTGTCTCCTTGGGCATTGAGGTCTTTTCACCAGCGTCTGGCAGGCTCCCTAGTTGTGGGGAGATGTGAACTCTATGTCTTCCCACACCACCATCTTGACTCCATCCCCCCATAAATTGATTTCTATGGGCACTTCAATTTTAAGTGAGCTTAAAGGAAAAAACTTGGTAGTTGTGACATTACTGATGCATTTTTTAAAATAGATGAATAAATATCTCTAGCACAAAGTGTGTTTAAATGGACCTTTCAACTTTTGATCTTACCTTGAAAATTATTTACTGAATTAACTATTTAGAAATATATAGTAATATATATTATCATGCTGCCTATTTTTTTGAAGAGCTAATATCAATGAAAATTTGTCAGCAAATATAAATCAAAGAAAATGGCTTAATCAAATACCACAAAGATCTGGTGTTAGTGAAATTTTCAGGAAATGAAGCTTAATCAGTGGATTACAAAGTATTCTTATGATTTCCTAGTGTGTTATTTCTCAATATCCCTGTAAAATACCTCTTTGGCAGGGAAAATAGACCCCAGCTGAAAGTTATACAATTAAATCAGTGAAAATTAAGACTTACATCCAACCTATTTCTAAAATCTGAAGATTTTTTGGTAGGTAAAAACAGTTGGAGGAATATCAAGGAAGATCTTTGGTGACTTGTAGATGTTACGTGTGTCTATCAGGCAAGGCTTCCCTTCTGTCAGGGAAGGCTTAAGGCTTCCCAACAGATTACTGCTTGCAGGTTTACAGATGCCTTATTTTACCAACTATAAAACCTAGGAAACTGGAAATAAATTATACTTTTCATCCTTATCCTTTATCCTTTCCAAAAACTTCCTGAGTCTTCCTTAATCATGTTCAATCTGTCAGAATGCTGAGTAGAGGCTGCTGGCCGTGGTTTTCTTTTGGGAGTTACAGCTCAACCACATAAGATTTATAGGCAAAACCAAATCAGGAGGAGCCATAGGGCAATATGTTTTCAAATTAAGATATCTGAATGGCAGACCTTACTGAAGCAATAACACCCAAGTCTAGGAGAGATGTCCTGTATAAAGGTACTAAAGATGTCAGGCTTTGTGTTAAGAAATGTGTTCATCCATCTCAGGCTGTAGCCTGGAGAGCAGGATGCTCTAACCTCCCAGATGAATAGTGGTAATAGTGAAGGAATAGTCCCATATTTTCTTCCTTGGCAAATATTAGGTCTATTTTGACATATATTTTGTCAAAGATAAGTAAGCAGAAAAAAATATTTAAAAATCCAAAATATGGAATATATTTTGAAAAAGAAGAAAAAAGAATATTTAGAATAGTAGGAGAAGCTGTCCACAATCAATGAAATAAAGGAAAAATATTTAGACAGATTAGATTTATGTTCTTTAAAAGGTACAAGAAAACATCACCTCAATGAAATGAAAGTGAGAGGTCATAAAGCACAATCTAGAAGAATGATAGCAGACCAAGGATTCATAAGATCCTATTGAGGTATAAGCACTTAAATGAAGACAGAGAAATTAAAAGTTAATTGAAAATGTAATAGCAAAATTATAATTCATTTACTTAGGAAACTGGAAAAAATGCACTGAGGAAAATTGCAACAGTGATTCTCAGGACATTTTAAGAAAGTCCCCTAGCATATCAAGTATAAGGCATATAAGCCAAACTTTCCAAGAATAAGATGGTTGGCATTGAGGAGAAAGAAAAAAAAAATGATACAAACTTATAATATTAACTTACTTGCATGAAGGAAAAAAATAATCAAACTTATGATAGAAGAAAGGCAACTTCCTGATTTGATAAATTACCTGGATAGCTGTCACCAAAGTGCTTGCTGAATCCAGACAAAATTAGTGAAAAGATAATCATTTATTACATTTTGAGTTATAATTATAAAGGAAATAATAATCAACATATATCCATACAAAAACTGCCAAGTTACTTTAAAAACACAAAAAACAAAACAGAAAAATCATATCAGATTATATTCAGACATCATCTCTGAAAGACTGTCAGGAAAATGTTGATCAATATTTAGAGATATAAAAATAATATTATATTAATTTGTCACCAAGTAATTTTGATTCCAGATACAATATTGGATATAGAAAATGATCTCAACTTCCTACTCAATAGTCACAGAAGAAGGAAGACCAAATTTGTCAATATAAAATATGTGACAAAAATATTGTGTCCTGGCCCAAGAACTTGACCTTTTTGGTTGCCATGGCAAATACATTTTGATTTTCCAGATGGATTCCTCAGAATTTGCAAACCTGATGATATTCAAATTTCAGATTATTTTACTATCCCCATTTACTTGGATTCTATTCTTCCCAAACAAAATGTTGTTTGCATATTGGCTGCCAATGTAAGATACCTACAAAGAGATAATTTTCTAACAAGAAAACTTGTGTCCAGATTTCCTTTGAAGTTGTTATTTTGCAGTTCTTGAATATGGTAATTTGGCATATGGCTTATATGTCAATCCAGAATATTTTTAAAATGGAAATATCCTTAGTTTGTGAGAAAAGTTTGTGTCTCAAAGACTTAGGGCAAAATTTTGTACTATGAAATATTTACTAATGGGTATAAGGTCTCTGTGGACCCAAGTAACTTGTTTTACCTTTCTTATTAAAATTCTACTTTAGACATTAGGTTACAAATCTTTTTATCTTTGATTTTCATAGTAACTACAGTAGAAATTTCTATTTTTTCTTCATGTTTTATGTGAGATAATTGAGCATCCAAAAAGATAGGAACATTGACAGTATTCAGTTTTTTGTCTTGAAAGCCTCTTTAATTAGCATATTTTATAGACCTTTGTGCAATATGCAGAGAGTAAAAATTCATTTTCATATAAATTCCACCACCACCTTTAAAATCCTGCTTCGGTAAATTGAAATTCGAGGTATTCATTCTAATTCCTGGCATTTGCCTACAAAGCAAACAATATAAATATGTTATAAATTTTTTAAAAATGTTATATCTTGAAGCAAATAATATAGAGGTTCCTGAAATTTGATGTGCAGTGAAATCTCATGAATCCTAGATTATTCCAGCAATACTTTTATTGCCTCAACTTCTCCTAGATATACTCAATGAATAAAATTGAAAACAGTAGGAGTTGCAGTATTTTTACTAGTATCATCAGTGAAACATTTATCACGTGTTTTAAAAGCATGATAAACTCAGATTTCTTTTTTTTTAATTGAAGTGTAGTTGATTTACAGTGATGTGTTAATTACTGCTGTATAGGAAAGTGATTCAGCTGTATATATATACATTCTTTTTTCTTTTTATATTCTTTTCCATTATGGTTTATGATAGATATTGAATATAGTTCCCTGTGCTATATAGTAGGGCCTTGTTGTTTATCCATTCTATAGATAAAAGCTCACATCTGCTAACCCCAACCCCCCACACTATCCCTCCCCCAGTCCCCTCCCCCTTGGCAACCACCAGTCTGTTCTTTATGTCTGTGATTCTGTTTCTGTTTCATAGATACGTTCATTTGTGTCACATTTTAGATTCCACATATAAGTGATATCATATGGTATTTATCTTACTCTTTCTGACTTACTTCACTTAGTATGACAATCTCTAGTTGCAAGCTCAGGTTTCTTAATTAGGAGAGTATAGTTCACTTCAGTCATACTGCAACAATGAAAGGATAAAATGGGAAAGCTTCTCTGAAAGCCGCATTTTGAAAATGCCAGATCCTTGTTTAGGGCTCAACATCTGGGAATGATATGCTGTGGCTATTGTATCTGGACTCTGGGTAATCTTTCCGTTTTTGAGAAATATAGCTCAATTTTGCTGCTAAGTTGATTTCTGTCTTTTTTTGATAGATACATGATGAATCTGTGTATATTTGACTAGAGAAATTAATGGATGCTAGTTATAACTTTGCTAGAGGTGTATACTATTAAAATTCTTTGAGTCACATGTTGGAGGATGTAGTTACTAGAATTGCTATATTTTATTTGGATAGAAGAAAATAGAACTAAATTTGGATACACATCAAAAACAAATGTTTTCTGAAATTGAAGCTTTGTATAAACCAAAGAGGTGCAACTGGCCATCACATCTCCTTATGTATTTGAAATAAGGGGATTTTGTAATGGGACTGCTGAAGTCAGAATAAATTGTTCTGTCATATATAGTAGTTTTCTGGTATGAGTTATATTTCTTTTATGTGGGGAATAGAATGGAATTGTTACTGTGTGCATGCATGTGCAAGGACTCCTTGGTGAAAACCGTAATGGAAAATAAAATTACTCTTTTTCATCTTGGGACAAAACTGCATGTACTAGTTATTTATAGCTGCATAACAAATTTTCCCAAAGTGACTTAAGATAACCATAAGCATAATAAATGTTTCTGCTTATGTTAATAAATGTTTATGGTTATATTCAGACCCTCATAATTTTGAGGATCTGAAGTGTCTTGATTGGGCAGTTCTTGAACTGGGTTGGGTCTGTTTCTAAGAAACATTAACCAGGGTTGTAGTCTTCTGAAGGACTGACTGGGTCTGGAAGTTCTACTACAAAGTTTACTCACACATCTGGCTGGCAAATCGGTGTTGATTGTTGGTGAGAGGTCCTAGTTCCTCTGCACGTGGGCCTCTGTACAGGGCTGCTTCAACATCCACGTGACATATTGGATGGCTTCTCCAAGAGCAAGTGATACAATGAAGGCAGAAATTTTAACGTATTTTTTTACCTAACCTCAAAAGTCGCATAGTATGGTGTACAAAATATCTAACTGGCCACAAATCAGCCTTGTTCACTGTGGGAGGGAACTACACACACATGGGTCCTTATAAGATATCCAGGAGAGTCACAGTCAGAGGAGGGGAATGTGATGACATAACCAGAGGTCAAATTGATGTGACCATGAGCCAAGGACTGTGGATAGCTTTTGATGCTGAAAAAGGCAAGGAACAGATTCTCCCCTAAAGCCCCTAGAAGAAGGTGTCTGGTGACACCTTGATTTCAGCTGTCTGAGATCCATTTTGGACTTCTGACCACCAAATTGTAAGAAACTAAATTTGTATTGTTTATAGCCTCTATGTTTGTGGTAATTTGTTGCAGCAGAAATAGGAAACTAATACAACATTTTCCTGCATATGCCTTGGATTTGGTTTTGCCCAGAAGGCATTGCTTACTTTTAACATGTTTTGCCACCTGGAGAGGCTGGGAATTTTCAAACCCAGAAGGTTGTTGCTCTCTTATGTTCAACAATTTTATTTTAAATCATTCTCTTGCATTTTACTATACACATCAAGAGGAGACGAGATGGCACATTCAACTCTCTGCTTGCAAATATTCCTATCTAGATATGATAGTATATTAAGTATTTCATCTCCTTTCCAGATTATAATAGACATACTTTCTACCACTCCACAATCTTCTGCTTTCTCTTGTTTTTCTGCTATTTATTATGAATAGGTCACTGAGACTTATGTAAATGCTCTTCTGGATAAATTTTGTTAGAAACAGTTAAGTTTCCAAAACAGTGGGACTAAGTATGTGCTGTAAATTTATATTTTGTAAAACTAGTGAAATAAAGAATTTGAACTAATTGGGCAATTCAATTTCAAAATTAAATTATTAGGATTTAAAACTAAGAATTCTATTGATAAATATGGGGCCAATTCATATAACGATTATGTTGATTTTGCCATTATAGTTCATCAAATATTTATTTACATTTATTCTATTTTGGTATAGGTAATGAAAATTTTATTTAGCTATTTAAATGTTTGCTTTCTTCAATACTATATTGAATTACATATACAATGCATTTTCAAATATATGATTAAATCATATTTTGATTTACACAATAATGGTATTTACAGTATTTTTTTTAGCACAAACATGCTATTCTATAAAATATTGACATACAATTTTATTTTATTCATTCGACTTTGTGCATGCATGTATCAGTGCTGGTTTATTATGTCATAATAGTTTAGAAAAAATAAACTTGGCATTACATGCTTGCTTGGAAAATACATGTCATTAAATAAACAGTTTCAGTGTAAAATATGATTTTTAATAAACTGATACATTTGAATTAGCACAAATGGAGGTTTTCTTAAAATGTCTGTACATATTCTAATTATTTCTCTAGGAAAATTTCTGCTAGTCCTTTCTCTTGCTATGTTTCTCATATAATTCATCTCACCACTGATAGACTCTTCAAAAAGCAGAATTTACAGATTACACTTTTTCCTCAAATCATTCTTAATTGGACAGGCACACAATGGAGCATGATTATTTTATTGGTTGATATTATGTATATGTGTACTCATCAAACATCTACCTAGTATAATTTCTACATTCCCCAAAATCCAACCTGCTACAGATAATCTCACCTGTTAGATTAACATTCTGTCCCCATTTCCTGCTCTAATCATCACTCTTTAAAAGCAATTATTTTGTCTCTGGATACATGAAGTGAGATACTAATATGACATTTAGATTGCTAACACATCCGGCCACTAGCAACAAGTATAATTTCCTAAATTAGTTGGTCATGAGGGAGTCAGGACCTGAATGAATATAATACAGGCTAGGTAAATTTACTGTATCAGTTATGAAGTGTTGATGCAAAATTGCTGACTTGTATGGACACCAGAGCAAGGAAAGCATAAACATCAAGAGGTCAAAGTGAGGACACTGAGTGCTTCAAGTTGGATCCAGGGATGCTGGAAGGGAAGTGAGAGCGCATTGAAAACAAACTTGGCCTATTTCAAAATTTTGCCTACAGCTATAATATACCTCTGTAAATATCTCCATCACTGATTTGTGCCTGTCACACCTGTCATTTTGTCACATCATCATTACAGCCTACATCTTTTTTGTGTGTGAAAACTGATTGCTGCCACCTACCAATTCTCATGCTTTTTACAAATCTCCATGTATTTCCTTCTTCGTATCTGATTTTCTTCTGTCTTCTTCACTTTAATGCATTAACATTTAACTTTATAATTTGATTTCTATTCTTTTTCCAGCTAGCAACTCTAATTTCTCCCTTGTGATTTACAATTAAAATTAAATTTCTCTTGGCACCTATTCCTTCTCCCTATTTGAAAACAAGAAAAAATAATCTAAATATAAATGTAAATTTCCTAGAGCAATACAAATACCAGTAATTAATGGAAAGAACCACATGATTACTCTATGCCAAGTATAAAATAATTGAATGTGTGACTGAAAAACTTAAATTTACCTTTTTTCTATCTAGACATGTTTGTTTTCTAGCTAACTCAAATGCTAATTCACATATGAAAATTCCATCATAATGAACCATCCATATGATGATAATCCTAATCTGAGTATCATCGTATCAGATCATGTTGTTCTGGGTCTGATCATTTTAGAATACAGAAAAATAAAATAAATAATTTTATCTGTTTCTCAAAACATATTTCCTCTGTTCTATTTTTATTTAAAGAAATATCAAGTAAAACTTTTTTCTTTTTTATCAGTAAGAGTTAATTTTAAGT
This sequence comes from Balaenoptera ricei, assembly GCF_028023285.1. Lineage (NCBI taxonomy): Eukaryota > Metazoa > Chordata > Mammalia > Artiodactyla > Balaenopteridae > Balaenoptera > Balaenoptera ricei. The sequence continues at coordinate 117,029,959 of NC_082642.1, forward strand.
AGGGCTCAGAATGCAAGGAGAGAATACCTTATAAGTGTCACTACACAACTGCTCACAACCAAATTCTGTGAGTCATCCTTGTTTTTTTTCCCTCATCTCCACATTCAACCCACTAACAAGTCCTTTGGTATTACTTCTGAAATATATTTTCAGTCTATCCATTTATATCCATTTCTAGTACCACCATCATAGGTCAAACTCTTATTTCATTTTTGATGTACTGGAGTAGTCTTTTAGCTTTGTTTGTTTTTTTGCTTTTTCCATGCTTGCTGTTTCTCCAACCTCCTAATTCATTTGGGCAGTCTTAACATTTCTCCTGAAGTCTGGTGAAGCCTATGGGCCATTTCCCAGAATAATTGTTTCTAAACAATATTATGAGTTAAGGGAAAATAATTTTGAGTTACAGGGAAAATAATTACAGTTGACCCGAGAACAATGGGTGAGGGGAACCACTCCACCATTCAGTGGAAAATCCATCTCTATCTGAGGTTCCACATCTGTGGATTAAACCAACCGAGGATTGTGTAGTACCATAGTATGTAGTTACTGAAAAAAACCCACATATAAGTGGTCCACTGTACATTTAAATATACCCTAAATATTTGTAAAGTGTAAATCAATTCATGTCATAATTCTATTTAATGGATTCTCAGTTAATTAAAAGAAAAAAATTTCCTGCTTATCATGACCAAAAAGATTCAACTGACCTACCTCTCCAATGTCTACCAATTGTCCCTTACTTACCAGTCTCTAGCTAAATATATTTTATTTTCCATCAATATCCAAATTCTTTCTGTCCTCATGGTATTTGAATTTGATGTTCCCTGTATCTGTCTTACATGTCACCTTAAATCCTCCTCCAGCCAGATCTCTTTTTTATTGTACACTTAGTTCTCACAAAACTATAGTGTATAAAGTGTTTATTCTTAACTTATTGATCAAATTGGTAACAGTAAATAAAAAATGGTCATTGCTTTCAAAAGCCAGTAGTTGAAAGCTTCATTCCAAGGACGGTTAGATTTTTTTTTAATGTTTGCACTATATGAAAATTGACATTTTCCATCACCATGTGTCTTGCCTTGAATTTGGACATGATAAAAATGCAGTATGTTTTCTTACTGACAGATTGAAATGGTAGAGAATGGAGTTTTTTATTAATCTTTTGAAATTGCTTTGTCTGTACTCTTGCAAAATATAAAAGAATAAACATACTTTTGGTCATTTTTTAAACTATATATGGGAAAATCCCAAAACTTAAATATTAAAACAAATTACTTTGTGGTTTAATGAAGTATATAAAAAAATAAGGTTATGTTTTAACATATGCTTTTTTGAAATTAGTAATTCATGAAAATGTATCATATTGCTTAACTGGCTAAGCTCAACAGTGTGTACTAATAATCAATGACAGAAAAAAAAAAGAGTTAAACCACTAATGGCCTGAAAATTACTTAAGGGTAGTTCCAAAAAATGGATTTAGCTGGGCAAGGATTATTTATGAAAAGAATCAACTGAGACAAAATGCTATAATGTTCATTAAACTAGTGAGGGAAGCAGAGAATGGACTTGAGGACACGGGGAGGGGCGAAGGGTAAGCTGGGACGAAGTGAGAGAGTGGCATGGACATATACACACGACCAAATGTAAAATAGCTAGTGGGAAGCAGCCACATAGCACAGGGAGATCAGCTCGGTGCTTTGTGACCACCTAGAGGGGTGGGATAGGGAGGATGGGAGGGAGACGCAAGAGAGAGGAGATATGGGGATATATATATATGTATAGCTGATTCACTTTGTTCTACAGCAGAAACTAACACACCATTGTAAAGCAATTATACTCCAATAAAGATGTTAAAAAAAAAATCATACTTTAAGGGCATTTCCTTAGGGTCAGAATTCAAACTAATAATGCCATTTTGTTCTGAAGTGTTTCATTGAAATTTAGTCTGGCATTTAAAAAATTGGGCATAATATAATTAGGAATAGAAATGGTTGTGAATTTCCTGTCAGATAATTAAAAACAAATTTGTTAAGACATTTTTATCTAGAATGATGAAGTTTTGCCAATGTTGGCCAAGTTCCTTTGTAATTTTACTGCATTTGATCTTGGAGATTAAAGAGCAAAATTTCTCATTTTTACTTACAAATAGTGTTATGAGTAAGAGGGTTGACACTATACATGAGATAGTCTGCAACTTATAAAGTGTATCCAGATGTACTTGCTAATTTATCTCTACCCAAAGAGCATATTTACGCCAGTAAAACTAATACATGTGTTTTCATCACATGTATTTTATATGTACACCTGAATAAAGAAGAAAAATTGTGTTTCATGTAACTTTAAAACTCTATGAATCTATTTTAGAAGAAAAATGAATAAATGCTTTGATTTTCTCAGTTATTTTGTTATTTCACCAACATAATATAAATAAAATAAGTATGAATTAACACAAATAACAATGTGAGTAGCAGAGACCTTGGGAATGATGAAACATAAGATATGATCAATAATTTAGTTCAGGTAAAAAGTATATGAATATGTACAGTTCAACATATTCTTGTCCTCATCAATCCAGTATTAGTCATTTAGAAAGATGTTTAAGAAAATATCTGTGATTGCTAAATGGACATTTGGACAGATATTTAACAAAAAGCAGACTGTGTAGTATGTATGTGCTGATTGGGGATAAGTAAGGTGGAAGCCAGTTTTATTCTTAGAAGGTCATGGTCTTAGCATATGGTCTTTCCCCTGTTAACAAAACGAAGTTGATAATCATAATTCAAAGATTTTGAAAACGAATGAAACATTTCAGAGCTATATCTGTGCACTACCAAACAGATTTTGAAATTCTTTAGCATGTGTGTTTAAAATGAGGTCATAATTGGAAATATCTCAACATATGCTGTGTTACTAACATTTTATTTTGTGATTATATCCCTGGGATTCTAAAAGTTGGCTGGTCTCACACAATTTGGTGTCATTCTCAACAAAAACAAAACAAAACAACACTCCCTGACTGGGTAAAAACACCAACTATGACAATATCATTATAATAGACTCATTTAAATATTTTATTTGGCTAAGGCCTCCCTGGTTAGCTTGACCACTTTATGATTCCTATGTATTGCAGTTCTTTTCTGATATTTCAGTACGTTTTCAGTAGCATGGACATGCTATTTGTTGGCCGCTCAATAAGAAAACATGAACATGTTTTTCGTAAGTAAAGTTGTTAATTGTTGCTCCTATTAACTGAACCAGGTAACAGATCCTGATAATGCCTCTCATGATAGTAGGGTCAGGGTCTCTCAAACTTTTCACCACCATACTTCCCTGTTATGACTGTAAAACCTTTGTTCCCAGGACATATCTGTTAGGAGATAATAATAGAAATTTTTCCTAGAAACTTGTGACTATGACTCTTCTGTGCTTCACAATCTGGTTTTCTTACCTGGTGTATTATATCTGTTACCTTTTATGTCTCCAGTTTGGGGCCATTGGGGCATAATAATTATTTTATCCTGTTAATGTTGATGTTAACAGTGGTGGCAGGGTGATGAAAATGTAAAGTAGGAATGCAGCTGTTGCCTCTTGATGTTGATGCTAGTGCCTGAGTTTGGGCGATGTCTTTCACAGGGGGTAAATATCTCAATGCCAATAGGGCTGATGCATGGACACTCAATGTGCTAAATCTTTGTTTTCCATTTCATTTTATTTTATTTCTATTTATATGGGGATTTTTCTTTTTTTTTTTTTTGTTACCTTGTGACTGAACTATGCGCCCATGAGAACTTATGTATAGAACAATCTTTGGGATAGTAAACCCTTATTTAGAATCACCCTTCTCTTCAACTTTGACATAATGACCATGAGTCTAATTTGTGAGACTCTACTTACTTTTTCCTTAGGGTGAATTTCTTCATTAGGAGGCTACTCATATCTTCTTGCCCAGGCAAGTTTGATTTCTAAGCTGTGCACAATATGGTTTCAAACTTGAATCCTTGATGCTTGGAGCTAAACCAGCCAAATCCCTTGACCATGGCATGGAAGAAGACATAAAAAACACTTTGAAACCAGAAAGTGTGGTGTATATACTGTTGAGTGTTGCAATATTGGCAAAAAAGTGTGTTACATCTCTCTTTTTTCCTTTTATAACCAGAATCAATATTCCCAGGTCACTCCACTTTAAAGATACATGACTATTTATTTTTCAAGCATTAAATACAGGTTTCTTTTAGCATCGATACTTTTTGCTCTACTGAAAGAAAAAAGGAAAGGGAAAAAATACCATAGAAATTACGTTGTTTGATAAATTAATCTATTGACATGTGTATGTGTATATGTATGTCTGTGTTTAAAGCAACACCACTGTTCTTGAATGGAAAACCAGCAAAAAGAGTAGACAAACAGATAATATCATAGTAAGAAAATTTTCTATTTATTTTGCTATATCATTTAAACAATGTTAAATAAAAGTAACGTTCAGTGCTACTCTCTCATTGAATGTGTGCATTTTTTCTGCAAAATGAATGAACTGTAGCCGATAATATTATCATTGCAAAAACAAATGTAAAATAGGAAAATGTTAATGTACTGCGATGTCATTTACACTTGTACATCTATCCTATGTTTTTTGGCCTAGATTTGCTCTGTTAATTTCCAACTATGTTTAGTTCCTCATAGACTAAGCATTTGTTTTGGGCTTCTTCTGTGTAATCTCAAGTTTTCTCCATTAATTTTGGTACCCAAGATAAATTACAAAGTCAAAATAAACTAAGTTCACCCATTGTGTGTTTCTCATTTCCTTAGGATGTGACATTTATGTCCAACTGATAGATTTTCATTTTTCTAATAACTATATAACAATTGATTCTCCATCCAATTTTAATAGCATTAAATTCTTTACTTTTTTGTTTGTTTACTAAATATCATAGTAATTTTTCACCATACCTATTTTCTTTTTTTTTGCATTCAAATTCAAATTATTTCTGACAAATAAGCAAACACCTGATTGTTTACAAAGTGAAAGAAAACTTATTGCTTATTTGCAATACTAGTTTTCATATTTAAAATGAAATTATAAAATATTTGCCCTCTATAATATGTCAGTTTAGTAGCTTTTAAAAATTGAGATTTTAAGAAGGCTAATTTCTGAGTGAGTTTATTATTCCTATGTGGTTGAACTTTTTTCTTTTTGCTTATTTTAAAACATTTAATAAAATGCAACTACTTGTTTTAGGGACAGATGCTGAAATAGGTGTTACAAATTTATGAAATAGGTATAATATTAAAAATTTTATGTGCTTCTGATATCTGATCATTGACATAGGACATTTCTCTTCTTCTTGTGGAAGAATTTAGGATTTTTCCATTATTTCTTTGTTCTACATTTCTCCCTGCTATGCCTAAAGTTGATATTTTCACATTCACTGTCCCAAGCTACTCAGAGCTTTTTAAAATTTCATATATTTCCTTCCACACTGTAAACTTATGATTATGTATTTGAATAACTGTCTTCTTCCTTTTCCCTATTCTCTTTCTGAAACATCTAGTAGTTTTTTTCTTTTAGCATTTGAGAGAAGTTTGCCACTTACTTTCACAGCTCTGATAATACTTTCTCCTTGGTTCTGAAGAGGAATCTGTTATCTGAATTGCTACTCCTCTGTAGATAAGGTGTCATTTCCATCTTGCTGCTTTCAGGATTTTTTATTTTAGTTTTGGAAGACTGACTATGATGTGCCCTGGATTATGATAGATTTCTTTGGGTATATTGTGTTTGAGGTTTGCTCACTTCTTGAATCTGTAGGTTTATATTTCTTGGCAAATTTAGGAAGTTTTCAGCCATGATTTATTCAGGACGTTTTTCAGCCCTGTCCTCTTTCTGCTTGCCTTCTGGGATTCCAGTGGCACAAATGTTAGATCTTTTGTTATAGTTCCACAGATCACCATGTCTCTATTCATTTTTTCCCTGTATTTTTTTGTTTGTTATAGTTTCCAATTTATTTGATGTTTATTCTGTCCTCTCCATTCTGCTGTCCAGCCTATCTTTTGAATTTTTAAATTTTATTTATTTAATTTTTCAGTTATTTTATTTTCATTTGATTCTTCTTTATATCTTCTAATTCCTTGCTGAGTTTTTCTATTTTCTCATTTGTTTCAAGCATGTTCATAATTATTCATTGAAGCATTTATATGCTGGCTGATTGACCTATTGATTGATTGATTTGTTGAGGTACCAAATACTTTTTATTTGTGTTTTCATATGATCATTGTAATGCTTTGATAGTTCTTCTTCTTATTTATCTTTTAGCTTCCTTAAAGTCACAACTGGAAGGTGGCAGAACTAAGATTCTGGCTGCTTTAAAATCTTTGTCAAATAATTCTAATCTTGTCATCTTAATGTTCATATATAATTGATAATATTTTTTCATGTAGTTTGAGATCTTCTTGCTTCTTGGTATGATAAATTATTTTTAGTTGAAATCTGGACATTTGTGTACTATGTTATGAGACTCTGGATCATATTTAAACTTTGTTCTATCTGGCTTCCTCTGACACCTCTCTGGCAGAGCTACCACTTCATTACTGCCAAGTGGGGGTAGAAGTCCAGTTTATCCCCTTGTCCTCCATTGTTACCTTGGCAGGCACTCCTCATTATTGCTCAGTTCAATGGGAGTTCTGGCTCACCTCTGACAGTTTCCTGAACAAGAGGGGTAGGAGTGCCTCATTACAGCACCCCATATGGCTTCCACTGACACCACAGGTGGGAGTCCTGGGGATAAGTGGTCTCCTTACTGTTGAATAATGATGAGGAGGCCTTTTCTAGTCCCCTCTGACATGACCTCAGAGGAAGGGGGAAGTACCCCTCCTTACTGCCAGATGTGGATAGAAATCTAGATTCCCTGCATGGTCTCTACTGTTATCTTGGGAGCTTGTTACAGCCCAATGGGGATGAAAGTCCCACTGTGTACTCTACCTTCACTGACACCACAGCTGGAGGTAGGGGAATTGGGGCTCTTTGTTACAGCCTGGCAACTGTGGAAATGTAGACTACCTCCTTGGTCTTTGCTGGCAAGGCTAGGAAGAGACACAGTTTTCCCATCCTGTGGTGGTTAGTTAGCTAGCACAATTATTCCTGAAAGTTTCCTGTTTTTTCTATGCTGTGCTGCCTCTTCCTGAGTCTGTTGACTTTTGTTGGGGCTTTTTAAAATAATATTGTGCCCATTTTTGTATTTCCAGATTCTTTAGCATCAAATTTGTAGTATAGGAGGCAAAAGGAAAACCCAGGCAAGTCACTACCATTTTGTTCTTTGGACATGAGATTCCTAGCTGGTTGCTGTCTTCTCTCTACCTGTATTCTTATGTATGTCTTATATGTAATATCCAGAGTTTCTATTTATACTTAGAAGGTGGAATAGGGAAAAGTATATCAACTCTTTCTTCTTGGAAATGGAAGCTCTTGTTCTATTAATTTTAAACTTTTGCTGCCTGTTCTTAATTTCTAATTTTTTCTGATTCTCTTTGTTGCTTTATTAGAACATCACAGTTCTTGTGAACCAGATCAAAGTATTCTCTTATTGATAGAATGATATTATTACATATTTATTTATAATTTTATTTTCCTTTCTGCATTAACTCTCTTTACTTACATTTCCATTGCTTCTACTTGTTGGTTTTGTTCTCTTTCTTGTAAATTAGAGATATTCCACAAGAGATATCCACAAACAGTTTATTATCCTTGTCTGTCTACTTTTATTTATGTTTCATGAGAAGCTAATCAGAAGTTCTAGTAGAGTACATAGGCTTGTTAACTGATTGGAGTAAATCAAGCGTGACTGGGCAGGGATTTTTTGTTTCATTGGAGTCCTCTAAATACAATGATTTATAATTTTCTTGTTTGGACAGATGACACATAAGTACTTGCACTATTGCAATAGGGAACTGGCAGTTAAGAAGAAAAGAAGGAAGGAGAGTAGGAAGGAAAGATGGGAGGAAAAAGATATGGAGAACAACTTTAGTATACTTATTCAGATTACAGAGGAAGAAACAAAACGATGGAAATGACAAGAGAGGAGGAAATGATAGTAATCACTCATGGGAGAGAGAGCCAGAATAAGAATTACTTTCTATTGGCATAATGGCCCAAAGACAATACATAACATCTAGTAGAATCATATGGATAACAAAATGTTAAACATATTCTAGGGGAAAATTATGAAAAGAGACCAAATCCAAACAAAAGAGAAAATTCAAAACTAGGAATAAATGTCTTAATATAGAAAAAAACAATCTGCAATCAATCCACGAAAACACAATAACAGGTTGGTTCATTATTTCTCTTCGACAAAATTGAAATGTGTGATTCGTGGATATTACTTTATTTTCATGGAGAGTAGTTATTTAGGATATCATATATCTAAAAATGCATTTACATTTTATTCACACATAGAAGTCCTCATTTAGTTGAGCAGAAATCATACATTGAATACCTTAGTGATTGTAACTTTCTTATCTAGAGTCCATGTGTTAAAAAAAAATCACATTAGAGAGTTAGGTGTGTGGAGATAGTAATTCACTTAGTTTGGATTTAACTTTTTAAAATAGACTTTACTTGTCTTTCTGTGTCTGACTTACTTCACTCACTAACGGCAATCTCTAGGTCCATCCACCTGCAAATGGCATTATTTTGTTCTTTTTTATGGCTGAGTGGTATTCCATTGTATATATGTGCCACGTCTTCTTTATCCATTCCTCTGTTGATGGACATTTAGGTTGCTTCCATGTCCTGGCTATTGTAAATAGTGCTGCAGTGAACACTGGGGCACATGTAACTTTTTTTTTTAAATAAATAAATAAATTTATTTATTTATTTATTTTGGGTCTGTGTTGGGTTTTCGTTGCTGGGCGCGGGCTTTCTCTAGTTGCAGTGAGCGGGGGCTACTCTTCATTGCAGTGTGCGGGCTTCTCATTGCAGTGGCTTCTCTTGTTGCGGAGCACAGGCTCTAGGTGCGCAGGCTCCAGTAGTTGTGGCGCACAGGCTTAGTTGCTCCGCGGCATGTGGGATCTTCTCAGACCAGGGCTCGAACCCATATCTCCTGCATTGGCAGGCAGATTCTTAACCACTGCACCACCAGGGAAGTCCCACATGTAACTTTTTGAATTATGTTTTTCTCTGGGTATATGCCCAGAAGTGGGATTGCTGGGTCATATGGTAGTTCTATTTTTAGTTTTGTAAGGAACCTCCATAATGTTTCCCTAGTGGCTCTACCAATTTACATTCCCACTAACAGTGTAGGAGGGTTCCCTTTTCTCCACATCCTCTCCAGCATTTATTGTTTGTAGATTTTTTTGATGATGGCCATTCTGACTGGTGTGAGGTGATACCTCATTGTAGTTTTGATTTCCATTTCTCTAATAATTAATGATGTTGAGTATCTTTTCATGTGCTTTTTGACCATCTGTGTGTCTTCTTTGGAGAAATGTCTATTTAGATCTTCTGTCCACTTTTTGATTGGGTTATTTGTTTTCTTGATATTGAGCTGCATGAGCTGCTTGTATATTTTTGAGAGTAATCCCTTGTCGGTTGCTTCATTTGCAAATATTTTCTCCCATTGGGAGGGTTGTCTTTTCACTTATATGTGGAATCTAAAAAAAAAAGGGTACAAATGAAGTTATTTACAAAACAGAAATAGAGTCATGGATGTAGAAAACAAACTTATGGTTACCAGGGGATAAGAGGGGGGAGGGATAAATTGGGAGATTGGGACTGACATATACACACTACTATATATAAAATAGATGACTAATAAGAACCTGCTGTATAGCGAAGGGAACTCTACTCAATACTCTGTAATGACCTATATGGGAAAAGAATCTAAAAAAAAAAAGGAGTGGATATATGTATATATATAACTTATTCACTTTGCTCTACATCTGAAACTAACACAACATTGTAAATCAACTATACTCCAATAAAAATTTTAAAAAATAAAATAAAATAGACTTTACTTTTAGAACAGTTTTAGGTTCACAGCAAAATTAAGCAGAAAGTACACAGAGTTGCCATATGCCTCCTGCCCCCACACATTCAGAGCCTCCCTCTCTATTAACATCCCACAGTAGTGTGGTACATGTGTTACAATTGATTAACCTACATCAACACATCATTATCATACCAAGTTTATAGTTTACATTAAGATTCACTCTTTGTGTAGTACATTTTATGGGTTTTGACAAATGTATAATGACATATATTCACCTTTATATTATCACACAGAGTATTTTTACTGCCCTAAAAATCCTGAGCTCTGCCTATTTGTCCCTCCCTCTACCCTGACCCCTGGAAACCACTGATCTTTTTACTGTCTTCATAGTTTTGCCTTTTCCAGAAAGTCATATAGTTGGAATCATACAGTATGTAGACTTTTCATATTGCCTTCTTTCACTTATTAATATGCATTTAAAGTTCCTTCATATCTTTTCGTGAATTGTACCTCATTTCTTTTGAACACTGAATAATATTGCATTGTTTGGATATACTACGGTTTGTTTATCCATTCGCCTATTGAAGAACATCTTGGTTGCTTTCAAATTTTGGCAACCATGAATACAACTACTATAAACATCCCTGTGCAGGTTTTTGTGTGGACATGTTTCCAAACCACTTGAAAGAATACCAAGGGGCATGATTTCTGGATCTTATGGTAAGAATATATTTCATTTTGTAAGAAACTGCCAGTCTTCCAAAGTAGTTGTGACATTTTGCATTTCCACCAGCAATGAACGAGAGTTTCTTTTGCTTCGTATCCTCACCAGCACATCGTGTTGTGAATGTTTCAGTTTTTCTCCATTTTAATAGGTGTATGGTCGTATCTCAGCGTTGTTTTAATTTGCCATTCCTTTATGATGTATGATGTTGGGCATTTTTTTCATATGCTTACTTGCCATCTGTGTATCTTCTTTGGTCAGGTGTCTATTCAGATCTTTTCTCCAGTTTTTAATCAGGGTTTTTATATTCTCACTCTTGATTTTTAATAGTTCTTTTTATATTTTGGATAGTACTCTTTTATCAGATATGTCTTTTGCAATTTTTTCCTAGTCTGTGGTTTGTTTTATTTTCTTGACAATATCTTTCAAAAAGTAGAAGTTTTTAATTTTAATGAAGTCCAGGTTAATTATTTCTTTCATGGATTGTATCTTTGGTGTTGTATTTAAAAAATTGTCACCAAACCCAAGATCATCTCTATTTTTTAAAACACATTTGAAAGGCAAATAGACAAAATGTATCAACAGTAAATTTTTAAATTGGTTTCCAGTAGCCCAAAGTTTGACTGATACTTGTGATATTTTATAGAAAGTGAATAGTTAGATAATCATTTTTAGACTAGATGCAAAAATAAAAGAATGCTTGGTTAAATGCCACTTAGTGATTTGGTTGCTGGAAGAAGGGTACTTGGGTATGTAACTGGTTGCCAGTTACCTTTTAACTCTATGTATTTGAACTACACCCCCCCCAAACACACACACACACACACACACACACACACACACAATTTCTTCCTTATTTAGAACTGAAATCTTTCCTTTAGCCCATCTGAATCTTGATTTTTTGGGGTGTGTGGGAAGAAGGAAATAATTGTCTCCTTTTTTGAACTCCTTGGAACTTCTTTAGAGCATACAAGCTGCACACTGTCTTTTAGTCACTTTTCTAGTATTTTTATAATGCTTTTATATTATTTCATACACACAGTTATTTTCCCATCTTCTAGATGCAGATTTCCTCAGCCCAGTACAAGAAGACTCCCTTTTACTAATTATCACATTTTATTGCATCCATAACTGGGTTAAGATATAAAATCTGAGCATGGTGTAGTTAGCAGGTGTCAGGTACTCTGCAGGAGAAGAAAGGATGGAAAGAAGCCTGGTTATTGTATGTGACACCAAGACCCTTTACTCTAAACTGGGTAGGGAGATAAAGAATAAGCAAAAGTTGAGCAGAAAACAGAGAATACAGAATGGAAATAATTATTTCCCAGGGTACAGATCACTGAAAATTAGTACTTTTTGTATGGGAATTATAGAGCAATGTATACTTCCTGCGAAGACTTGATTTTAAGAAGATGAACATGAATCCAGAGAGGTAGCCATGATGACAAGTATTCAAATAAACCTCAGGGGATATGTTTGGGAAAATGGTCCTCAAATCAATAAGAAAGTGAAAGCTTAATTAAAAATGTCTCATTAGTCAAGAAATGAAAATATTTGATTAATATTAATATAATTAATAATCAGAGTTACTAATAAATAATTTTGTTCAATTGTTGGAAAAATACATGTTCCAATCACATTAGTCTCTCATAAAATATTTGATTAAAAAAGTTGCTGGTAATTTCTAAGATGATCTAAATTACCTACAAATATTAAAAGCTATTTTCAATAATCTTGTAATTGAACTAAGAGAAAATTATTTCTGTTCAAACATTAATATATTTGATGTCATATTTAACTCTAAATTTCTATCATAAGTCTTATATTTGAGGAGTGTTTAAGCCTTTTATATAAAGAGAGGTTTTTATAGAATTACCACTGTTTGGCTGTCCATCTGGACTTAAATATCTTTAATGAACAATTTAATCTGGAAAACATTAAACCTAGAAGAAAACATTAAACCTATTGCAATTCCAAGTGAGTTCAGTTTGTGTGATAATTATGAATCACCAGTTTTAATATAGAATCTTATTTACAAAGAGCATTCCTATCTGTGTTCTGGGTGGGTCTTTAATAATTGTCAGAAGGATTCTGGATATTCACTGTTTATACATAACATCTAGTTAAATATGTTTTCTGCATCTCATGCTACTCTGACTGTTTTATTTACAAAATTTCCTTTCTGAACTTCAAGCCTGAGTGACTTCTTCCTGATGCAGGTGAAATTCTAGTAAAGCTAAGGTTTTGATCAATGACAATTAGAAACTTTCTAGCCAAGCCAAACTCTATCACATTTCTTTATTGTGTTTTCTAACTCATGTTAACATGTAGTGGTTATTTGCTTGTAATTTTCTTTTGAGAAATCACATTATTAAGGGTAACTTTCTATTTTAACTATATCTGAATCATTTTAAAACAGATAATTTAGATACTAGCTTTACCATGTTTCAATTTTATTTATAGATATTTATTTAAATAAAGCAATAATATAGAACAACAGAATATTTTACAAGTCTTTGTATAATATATAAACTTACAATTTATTATATAAATGCATGCCGTTTTCCTCACCTTTCACTCATTAATTTTTGAAACAATTATCTTGATAAGACAATTTACAAATGAGGGAAAAGACTGTTTTGAATCAAGGCGAGAAACTATTCAAAAATTTTTCTTAAGTCTTAACCTGAAGTACATAAAGTGCTCCTTTAGAAGCAAGGGAAAATGTGGGAAAGGGCAATGAGTGCATAAATGTGTACCCTGATTTACCAAAGAAAATAACTGGGAAGAGGAGTACAAATCATGTTTATACACTTATTTACAAATCATGGGTTGTTTTTAAAAAGATGAATAAATTGGGGTAGATGTAGATAGGTAATTAGAGCCCAAGGAAGGGGAAATTACCCATTCAGAAAGGAAACCTGGTATATCAGTCAAGAGCCATTCAGAAAAATGGAAAGTACTCTATGTATGTAAAAAAGAAGAATTAAATCAGGTAATTTTTTTTTTCATGTGAAGGAAGACCTGAAAATACACACTGTATGTAGTGATGCCACGCAGAAATTAGCAACATCCGTGTGACGGTTAATTTTATGCGTCAACTTGACTGAGCCACAGGGCACCCAGATTTGGTCAAACATTATTCTAGGTGTTTCTGTTAGAAGGTTTTGGGATGAGTTTAACATTTAAACGGGTTGAAGAGTAAAGCAGATTGCCCTGTCTAATGTAGGGCAATGTGTAAGGATGGGCCTTACACATCATTTGAAGACCTGAATAGAACAGAAACTTTGACCCTCCTCAGAGTAAGAGTGAATTCTTCTGCCTGACAGACTTTGACGAGAATATAAAAAATTTTTCTGCCTTTGGACTCAAACTGAAACATCGGCTCTTCCTGGGTTTCGAGACTGCCAGGCTTCGACTGGAACTACCCTATCAACTCTCCTGGTTCTCAGGCGTTCAGACTCAGACTAAAAGTACACCACTGATTCTACTGGGTATCTAGCTTGCCTGCAAATCTTTGAATGGCCTTTATAAGGAGACCATATCTATATGTATATTGATCTATCTATCTATCTATAGATAGATATGGTCTCCTTATGTATATAAATCCTTGTATATCTATACCCTTGTATATATTTACAATCACATGTGAACAAGGAATGTTGCCCACCATTCCAGTTCTGCAAAGATTAAGCCGTTAGCCACTGCAGTTGCCCACCCTGAGGGGAATTCAGAATGAAGAAAAACAGGAAGCATTCTGTGCTTTGGATAGTGGCCCTAGATAGTTAAGATGCATATCAAAGGAATAATTTCAATTAACTCAGGTTCTCACATCTTCCCACACATAGAAAAGCACCAAAATCATTAACCTGAGATGTCTGTTTTTTGTGATCAGCAGTCATCTTTCGATGTTCGACTACATATTCTATTCCAGAAAGAAAAAAAACCTCCTATATATCCTGGCTCCTCCCCTACCTCTTCCAAGCAGTTCCTCAGAGCTACTGAGAGGCTGTCTTCCAGGCTACAGTCCTCAGTAAGATCCCTTAATAGAACTTAACTCACAGCTTTTAGGTTGTGCATTTTTCTTCAGTTGACACACAAATATACATACATACATATATATATACACACACACACATATGTATATATACACACACATATAGAGTGTATGTATATATGCGTCATATATATATGTTTATACATATATATTACATGATATGTATATGTGCATCCTATTGGTTTTGTTTCTTTGGAGAACCCTAACTTAGGGTTCAGTAAGGAGGTAATCAGTAGGGTTCAGTAATCAGTAAGGAAGCCATCTTCATCCCTATGACTAGAGCATTTAGTGTGGACAGAGACCAGGAGCTGTGGCCACACAACTGAATTTGGAGACTTGGCTGAGAGTAGCTGGAACTATGATGGAGGTGCTGACTATCAGAAACTAGAGCGATGGAGAAGACT
This sequence comes from Balaenoptera ricei, assembly GCF_028023285.1. Lineage (NCBI taxonomy): Eukaryota > Metazoa > Chordata > Mammalia > Artiodactyla > Balaenopteridae > Balaenoptera > Balaenoptera ricei. Next base: position 117,045,124 of record NC_082642.1, read on the forward strand.
CAGTCTCTGCCAAACATGCTACCCAATGCAGTGAGTGAGAATACCTTAGCTTCTTTCTTTCTCTTGTCCTCCATTCATCCACTACGACCTCCCATTGGCTGAATAGAACTGGAAGTTAGTTTGCAAAGGAGTCAGGAGAATTATTTACCAGCACCATAAAACATAGAAAATGAGGGTGGAGAGTTAATCTGAAAGCAAATGCAGATGAACTGCTTACCTATTAAGATGAAAGAAAAACTACTGCTATAGAAGATTTACATTTGCATTGAAATTCATGAACTTAAAGAAAGAAGAGACACTGAAAGCATTTGGAACTCTTTTCAAAGTACTACACAGTCCAAGAGTTATACTTATAAATATCCTGGATAATAAAGACCTTGTAGGTTTAACTTATTTTATAATACAGACCTTGTACTACCATATTGCATTATAAAGAGTCAGGCGAAAGCATTACAGAGTAGAAGAATTTGCAAAGACTTATAATGAGTTTGGCTAAATGGGAAGCCATGTATCGGTTGTGTAGTGATTAAGTAAGCAGGTGCATTAGATGAAGTATGAGATTTTATACAGGAGTCAGATTATGCAAGGCCACATTGAAGATTATGACATTTACACTAAATGCAATGGAAAGCTGTTAAAATTTTTTAAGATAGATAATATGATCATATTTTTCTTTAATGAGACCAATTGTGGTCACTAAATGGGAAATGCACTGGAAGAGTGCATAGTGGTAATTAGAAATCAGTCAGGAAGTCATTCCAGGAAAGGGTTAATGTTATCTTGGGCTTGGAAAGTATAAGTAGAAAAGTAGAGTAGAGATTCAAATAATGATTTGGAAGGACAATGTGTTAGGCCAAATAATGACCCACCAAGATAGTCACATCCTAATTCCTGGAACCTGTGAATATGGTACTTTCCATAGTGACAGAAACTTTGAGGATGTGATTAAATTAAGCATCTTGAATATGGAGAAATTATCTAGGGTTATCTGGGTGGCCCAATGTAATCACAAGGGTACTTATAAGAAAATAAGGGAGGCAGGAGACTCAGTCAGAGAAGGGAATGTGATGATGAAAGCAGAGGTGAGAAAGAGAGGCAGGGGAGGAGAGGCGAGAGGGAGAGAGGAAATGTTACATTGCTGGCCTTAAAGATACAGGAAGGGGGGGCTTCCCTGGTGGCGCAGTGGTTGAGAATCTGCCTGCCAATGCAGGGGACACGGGTTCGAGCCCTGGTCTGGGAAGATCCCACATGCCGCGGAGCAACTGGGCCTGTGAGCCACAATTACTGAGCCTGCGCGTCTGGAGCCTGTGCTCCACAACAAGAGAGGCCGCGATAGTGAGAGGCCCGCGCACCGCGATGAAGAGTGGCCCCCGCTTGCCACAACTGGAGAAAGCCCTTGCACAGAAACGAAGACCCAACACAGCCATAAATAAATAAAAATTAAAAAAAAAAAAAAAAAAAAGATACAGGAAGGGGCCACATGCCTAAGAATGTAAGCAGCTTCTAGACGCTAGAAAAGGCAAGGAAATGAATTCTCCTATGAATTCTTCAGAGGGAACACAGCCCTGCCAAGTCCCTGATTTTAGACTTCCGGCATTCAGAACTATAACGGAATAAATTTGTTTTGTTTTAAACCATTAACTTTGTGGTAATTTGTTATTGCAGCAATAGGAAGTTAATATAGAAACTCAGAGGAAATTGGTGCTGGTTTAAATGTAGGAGATGAAGGAGAGGAATGGTGTCAAGAAAATGTCTCACTGGCTAGTAAATGGAGCATCTATTTGAGGTGTGGGAGACTGGAGGAGAAGTATTTTAAATATGTGGACATTTTAAGTTTGAGATATTCATGAGATGACTAAATGGTGACATCAAATATACAGTTGTCTTTGTGGGTGTGGAGCAGAAGCAAAGATAATTTTGACTATATTAATGTTTTAATTACCCTACAGATGGAATTTAAAATCACGGCAATAACTGAGATTCCTGATGAAAGTGATATATGAGATGTCCCAATATTGAACTCCAAGAACTTCAACTTTTAGAAATTGGATAGAGAAAACAGGACTAGTGCATAATATTAAGAATTAATCAGGAAGGAAGAAGGGAAAATATATTTTGTTTTAATGGAAACTAACATAAGAAATTTTAAGGGAAAACAAGGATAACTTTTGAAAAGAATATTAAGATGTGGAGAAAACAAAATGAGTAACTCTTTCAGAAGTTTGACTGTGAATGGAGACACATTACTTTATCTCCCCAATTTATCTTACATGTGGGAGATAAGACAAATGGAAGTCAAAGTGTGACCCAAAAGAAAATAAGATGAGTGTGACGGTTAATTTTATGTGTCAGTTTGGCTGGGTCATATTCCCCAGATATTTTCAAACATTTTTCTGGATGTTTCTGAAAGGTGGCTTTTGATGAGGTTAACAATTAAACTAGTAGATTTTGAGTAAAGAAGATTACCTTCCATAATGTGGGTAGACCTTGTCCAAACAGTTGAAACCCTTAACAGGACAAAAACTTAACCTCTCCCAAAAAAGAAGGAACTCTGGCAGCACATGGTCTTCTGAGTTGAATTACAGCATTTCCTGGTCTCAACCTGAGGCCTATCCTGAACATTTTGGGCTTGCCAGCCTCTACAATTGCATGAGCCACCTTAAAATAAATCTCTCACTCTCTCTCTCTCTATATATATATATAGATAGATAGATATAGATATAGATATAGATATATACACATGCACACACACATTCTGTTGGTTCTGTTTTTCTGAAGAACCCTGACTAATACAATGAGTAACAGTAGGGATAGAAAACAGGCACATCTGAATGTGGCAAGAGGTGAAAGCTTTTGTGTATATAATTTGAGACAGTTGTCCTCTCCAAGATTCATATTCCTCTCCATGACGTCACTGTCCTTCTGCTTGTTTTTAATTTCTGATATAAAAACAAATCAATTTTTTATAATTTATGAAGGCAATTTTATATCTTAATGGAAAGTGAGAAGGAGTGACAGTTTGGTATCACCAGAGGTTTTCAAATATAGAGCAAGAATGTTACAGAAAGAAATGCCTAGGACATTGCAAGCCTGTGATTCTCAGTAGAGTCTATATACTGGAACTTAAGTCAAATGCTTCAAAGTTATTTTCTTTTAATAAATTTATTTATTTATTTATTTTTAAATTTTTGGGTGCATTGGGTCTTCTTGCTGCGTGCGGGCTTTCTCTCGTTGCGGTGAGCAAGGGCTACTCTGTTGTGGTGTGCGGGCTTCTCACTGCGGTGGCTTCTCTTGTTGCGGAGCACAGGCTCTAGGTGCTCGGGCTTCAGTAGTTGTGGCTCATGGGCTCTAGAGTGCAGGCTCAGTAGTTACAGTGCATGGCCTTAGTTGCTCCGCGGCATGTGGGATCTTCCCTGAACAGGGATCGAACCCGTGTCCCCTGCATCAGCAGGCGGATTCTTAACCACTGCGCCACCAGGGAAGTCCCTCAAAGTTATTTTTTATTACAACATATCTAGTTCCCTTTTTGATTTTTACACTCCTTTCCATTTTTTCTTTTTCAGCTGCATCTTTCTTCAAACCCCATAGCCTCCTATCTCTATATTTACAGTGCAGTCCTTAGATCTAGACACATACAGACACACACACACACACACCCCAGATCAGATCTCTGGAATGGGCAAAACACAGTCCTCTGTTGTTCTTCAGTGGCTGATTTTTTCTTTTTAATAGTTTATTTACCTTAAAACAACTTTCTAATTATTCTCTTCTAAAGAGAAAAATGAACAAGGTATAGTTCAGATTCAAAATCCAGCTTGGTTCTATTTTCCATTTCCTAATTTTGATTTCCAGTTAAACTGTATTCCTCAGTGTCATAGTATGCTAACATTTATAAATGCATTTATTTGACTGTCTAAGTGAAACCCAGGTCTTCCATAGCACATATTTGCTGAACCTTTACCAGACATGTTCAAGGCTCTGGCTTCTTGATCTTTTTAAAATCAAAATGTACCATTCATTTCTGTAGATATTGGAACTTTTCCACATATTTGAATTACATTTAAGGAATCTCCATTTCTCATATTTATTGTTGAAATGATTGGTTAGTCAGCTTTATTATTCGGTGGAAGAAGAGTTAATCCTGATTTTTCATATTGTCATTTAAAAAGAATAAGTGTCACTATTTAACATGAAAACTGCTGTGGTAACAATAAAACATGTCTTGGAATAATCTCTGGTGTAGAAATGACTAAACCTTAAGTGTTTTTGGTCCCACTGGGTTTCTTGAGTTTTCATTTCCACATCTGTTTATTCTTAAATAAATGTTTTTCTCTAAAGATTCAGCTTAATAAATAGAATTATAGTTGATTCTATATTTAGTTTTGTTTTCTTTTTATGGCTGTTATTTTGAATTTCTATTAGTTTGACAACTTTATTCAAGATTGTATATTTAAGTAGTTTTTCTGTAATTTACTTCTTAATCAACATTTAATATATTAGAACAAATCTATTAGGGAAAATTAATATACTCTTTAGGTAATGCATGTATTTCTTATCATTGTCGTTCATGACAACCACTGATTAATCTAAATACTACTACTCAGTATCCCTAAAGAAAAGATACTTACTCAGTGACCTAGATTTTTTTCCAGTAATATTTGTAGGCTACCTGACTGTGACTTTTTTGTGTGTATCTGTTTAATTTTGTTTTTCTCTTTTACTCACTTCTGTAACATCTCTCAGGAGCTATTCAGATTCTGAGTTTAAAAGAAGTTGACATTTGAATGGCTCTTTCTGAGTGTCAATATAATGAATTCTTGCAATTGGAAATGTACTCAAATTGATGACTCGCACAAGTGGATGTACTATACTTATCCCATTTTAATGCTTAGAAAGATATATTATTATGTATTTTCTCTAATATGTCGATTTTTTTTTTTTTAAAGAAATTCACGTTCTTTTATTTATTTATTTATTTATTTATGACTGTGTTGAGTCTTCGTTTCTGTGCGAGGGCTTTCTCTAGTTGCGGCAAGTGGGGACCACTCTTCATCGCGGTGCGCGGGCCTCTCACCATCGCGGCCTCTCTTGTCGCGGAGCACAGGCTCCAGACGCGCAGGCTCAGTAATTGTGGCTCACGGGCCCAGTTGCTCCGCGGCATGTGGGATCTTCCCAGACCAGGGCTCGAACCCGTGTCCCCTGCATTGGCAGGCAGATTCTCAACCACTGCGCCACCAGGGAAGCCCCTAATATGTCGATTTTGATACGCTCATTTCCACCATAAAGTGGACAATAATTTATAAACAAAATCAAAGCTGTTCAATATAAAATTTCAATATATGAGACAGATGAACTCTAGCAAATATATGTGATACAGGAAACTGAAGAAACAGAGTTCTATGGATGAATTATAGTTTTTAAATCAAACAATAGAATTTAGATAGTTAATGAAGAAGTGATGATAATTAGACATAATATGATGTACAAAGGGGCTGAAAACAATAAGTAGGAGCTTATTCCTTTATAAATATGTCATACCCATGAAAGTAGAATTAAAATTTGAATTTTATATGCTATTATAATTACCAACTTAAAGAGAAATCCAGTAAACTATAGCTTCTAATTAGGATGTAGAAACTTGCAAAAGAAGATTGCTGCCATCCTACACATAAGAGCAAACTGGACAAGTTAAAACAGTATATTTTTTCAAGCCTATCAGGTGCTTGAGCATGAAAGAAAATTAATTAAACTAAATTTCAGAATGTAAGTTGTCATTTCTAGTAGAGAAGTGATCCACCTTGGCCTTCATCCTTGATAAATTAGTGGGACAAAGAGGAATACACTACAGATGGGATTAAGGAGAAACTAGCCATGTTTTAATCATATTTAACTAGCTGCAACTGGCCTGGCATAAGAGATTAAAGACTGCAGGAACCACAGCCACAGAATACATCTGTAGCTACTGGCCAACACTTCCCCATGGACTTTTAACAAGTGTATAGTGATAGTAGGCCAAAGACTGGAATCAGGGCAGGAAAACTGAGAGAGATATCCTCAAAGTCTGAACACATCCTCTATAAGTGAAAGGCAATGGCTTGCTACAAGCTGCAGTCAGGAAAAGAGAGCCACGGGCAACCTGGTAAGAAATGTCAGGTCCTCATTGTGTAAGGCAGGTTTATAGAGGGGGAAGTGCCCCTCCATAATGAGAGATAGAAAACTGCTGGTGGGATGATAGAACAAGGAGAACTAGAGTAACCCCCAAATCAGGTGTCCACATTTCAAAGCAGAGGGCTCTTCCATAGTTAGGAACATTGGTGCCTTGGATGCAGATGAGGTAGTGAACACCAGAATCTCCACTGTGTTCGAATCCAGTGCTCTACTGAGGGATAAGTCCTCATGCTGCCTTCAAAATATGTGAAGCTAGTGGTGAGCTGAATCAAACTAAGGCAATACTAAAGTCAGATTCAGCTCACGTACAGATTTTATTAACTTGGCATGACTTTTCCTGTGAACAAATAATACATACTGCAGTCTCTAATTTTGGAAAGCAGATATTAGCATTTAATCAAAAACCAAGAAGCAAGGGAAGGTAATTTGACCCATTGTTAAGAAAGAAAAGTAACAGAGGCATACTGAGTGATGACCTAGATTAGATATATGAATTATCATTGACAGAAATAGACAAAAAATGTTAAAACCTCCACTATTTCCTTGAATCATATAAAAATTAACTCATTATGGATCATATGAATCTTCATGTCAGTATTACTTCTATAAGGAATCATTCATTGTTCATATCAATGTTTAACTGTATAAATGTGTCTGTTCACTTTGGATACATGCAAGATGCTCACTCTATCACCGATTTTCAGTAGTTTTACTGTGTCATGCCCAGTATGAAACCTTGTATATTGGAGATGCCAGTTATTCAAATATGGCCAGAAGCAAATTCACTTTTTATGTATCTTAGCCCTGGAACTTATTTCAAATGAGTTGACCTATGTATATACAAATATAAACCTGATAGTTAAGGTATATGTATGTGTATGTAGATGCATAAAATATCAGTTGATCTTTTGTATTGACATTTTTATATATTTACATTTATTTCATAATAAATATTGGACAAAAAAGGAATGTGAAAAAATATTTTCTTCAAGGAACTATGACTTGTTGAACTATTAATTTCAGGTAAATAAGAACAGTGACAAAATAGTGCAATATAGACTAGTAGAAATTACATTTAATCTAGTACTTCATGAAATACCTATATATAAATTGTCAAAAGATGTAATTTACTGACTTCTTCTCTCCATGGTGTATTAAATATACATGTTACCAACTTAGAATTCATAGAAAATTAACTTACATACTCTAGTTAACTTCATTCTAGTTTTTTAGTGAAATAAATACTTCAAAACATATTTCAGTTGTGTATATAATTTATGTTATTTATAAAACACATTTTGTGTTTTTCCAAATGATAAAATCCATGTGAAAATATAATTTATGTTATAAACTGTGTCAAGAGCTATGTTTAGAGGCTAGAGGGCTGTGATAAACCTGCAAACTGACTTCAAAGAGATTCTGTATTCCTAGTTGAAAATTTTCAAAATACACATGGAAAAAGAAAACAAAACATTTGTATTACAATAAATGATTATTAAATAGAATGAGTATCATGGATAATAAATGAAAGAGTGGCAAAAAAAAGACATGGTGTAATTATACTACAGTACATCATGATAGAAGCCTTCAGTTAAGGTTTTCATAAAGTTCAAAACACCACAAAAATGAAATAGAAAGATTTAAAATGTAAGTAAAGGAATGTCCCTTAATCCAAATTCTATTTTACATTCCCATTTTTCTCTCATAGTCAGAGCGAGGAGGAGCATGCAATGTTTCGAAAAGAAAATAAGTCTTTAGAGATCACCAAACAACCAATTTCACACTACAAGCAGTCACAAATAGAGCTACATTCCCTTTACACTATTTATCTTTGTGCTTCATTGAGTTCAAAGAAAAGCATTTTTCAGAGTTTAAGCAATTAACTTCTCATTTTTTTTTTTCTATTCTAGAAAGGGCGTTGTCAGAAAAGCATGGGATTAGGAAGCTATAGAGCTATCAGAGTTATTCTTGGTGTATGAAATTTCAATTTAGCAAAACATGTAAAACCCTAAAGGCAGTTAAAACCCAATACAAGGAAGCCACTTTGTTTTCACAGTATATTTATTTTGCATCATCACTGACCCAACTGATTTTCTGCTGAATTGAAATGAATAGGTATTAGTTTCAGAAATTATTCTGTGCTGTATATTTGTTACCAAATCAATGTTATGGTTTACCTAGAAAATTCCCTGAAAAATCCCATCAAGCTACTCGTATAATATAAAGCTCACAATGTAGGCATTTTATATATCTGACATCTAGATTTTACTTTCAAAAGAAGGTGAAATGTAGTAAGTTTATTAAATATGTACTTCACATCCTTAAGGAAGATTAGAAATTAATCTGTTACTGAGTGACTACTCATTAGAATAATTATAATTTTCTATGCTTATTGAAATCTCTCTATATTTTAATATGCATAGATTATAAGATAATTTATAAAATAATTCATAGATGTCTAAAGGTCAGTTATATAAAATGGGGATAAAAGAGTTACAAGAAGAGAGCTTTTGGAGAAGATGGTGGTGGCATGATCATAGTTATTGTTTTTTATCTCCTCAAATTCTTCCATATAAACAGACAAAGCCACTAGGATAGTAAAACTAAAGACATTTAGAAATGTCTGTTGCAAAACTTGGTGGCAGAATATCTCTAAAGATTCATAAATACAAGTGAGTGGGGACAAACCACTGGCAGCTACAAGACTTACATTGTGTCTGTATGGGAAGAAGCACAGGAACCAAACTTGGCTTCTGCTGAAATTTTGAGTTACTGGAGAAATGTTGGGCCATTCTGAAAGAACAGTGGGAACCAGGGAGAGTTACTCAAGATTAATTTCATGACTAAAGCAGGAATTAAAGTGCCAGAGCAGTTTGAACCCTATAAATACTCTAAATTAACACAACTCAACCCCCTGCCAACAGAAAGCTCCACACTATGGAGACAATTCAGGGGGCAGAATCCAAATTTAGCAGGATAGGGCCAATGGGGAAAGGAAAGATAAGTTCCTTGTAAAAAGCAGGACGAGAAGCAGAGGTGACAGATTTCATGAAGTATAAGTATATACAAGTATATAATTATATATACATAAGTATATATAATTTTATATATATATATATATAAAATTTCATTGTGAAACCATAAAAGAAAGAGCTAGTATGTGAGTGGAATTATAACTTATGAAAATTTGTTAGGATGCAGCTAAAACAGGACTTAGAGGAAAAGTTATAGTTAAAATAATAAGAGAAAATAATGTTCTAAAATCAATGACCTGAGTTTCCATTTTAAGATACAATAAAAGAAAAAGTAATACAAAAATAGATGGAAGGAAGAAAATGATGAAGGTAGAACACCTATGAAGTAGATAAAAGACTAAAATCAGAAAAAATTCACAAAGCCAAAACCTAGTTCTTCGAAAATATAAACAATATTGACAATCTTTCCCCATACCCCTGCAAAAAACAGAGAACCCATATCAGCAAAAGCAGAAATAAAATAAATGGATTGTCAGCAAAGACCCTACAGACATTAAAATGATAATCAGAGAATACCATAAACAACTTCATGCCAACAAACTTTGAGAACTTAAAGTGTTTCAATTTGTTGAAAATATAATTTACAAAAGGTTATGTAAAAAAATAAACTCTAAATACATCTATATGTTGAAAATTTAATTTATTATTTAAACTTTTCCCAAAGAAAACTTTAGGCTTAGAGGCTTTCACTGGTAAATTCTATCAACCATTCAAGTAAGAAATGGCGTTAATCTTACTTTTTTTTTCTGCAAGTAGAAAAGGAGGGAATATTTTCCAACTCAATTTATAAAGCTGGCATAACCTTAATAGAAAAATCTGGCAAGGCTCTTAAAAAATAAAATTACAGATCAATAATTCTCATGATTATTGGCGTAATAGTCTTTACTATTACAAATCAAACAAGCTAGAAAAAAGCTAACTATGACCCAGTATGGTTGCTTCTTCAGTCCCCTGCTGCCCCTCAAATGCTTGGAAGCAGCTGCACTATACCTTAGCTCTGTATTGCCCTGACAAAACTGACTCTTCCTGGCATTAAAATATTTCCCTAGAAATTCAAGGTTTGTATAATAATAAAAAACTAATAAAAGTTACTGAACAAACTTTATGTTTTCAGACAATATTTTAAGTGCTTTACATGTATTAAATAGCCCAATAAGTACTGAGAAAATCAAGACATAATTAGTAAGTGGCAGAAGTGTAATAAAAATGGAGAGAAGCTAGCTCCCGAATCCATACTCTTAGTCATTATAGTATGTTGTGACCAAATGGCTATTGGACAAAATATATCAGATTTTACCTAAAATTCTGCCTTAGTTGTTTAGTATTCAGTTTTATACAACAATTGTAGATTTAGGGCTCACACTGTTTATGTATCCATGTGATACATAGAGTATTTGATTTATTTTTTTTTTTACATCTCCAATCATTAAGGCAATATATACAATAATCAACCCAATAAGGGGAAATTTTTTAAAAGGCAAATGTAGTTTATATAAAAGAATAAAATTCAGGCTGAATAGCTATCTTTCTGCACTTCTTTAATTTCAGAGGAAGATATCATTTCCCTAGAAATTCATACTTAGCTGAGACATTATTTAGGAGAAACCACAAGTATAATCCCAAATATTCAGCAAAACAATATATTGATGCTGCCATCTTTCCTGGAAAATTTTTTATGGTTTTTATCTTGATGCTAAGAGAAACATAAAAAATAAGAATGTAAGGGTAGGGAAGTGAGAATAAAATAGAAATCAAAACTCTAGTCACAAAAATATACTCTACTTCTATTTTCTCATTTCACAATTTTTGCTTAAGATAGTACATTTGTTTTATACATGTGCTGTCTTGTATCACTTTATAATGGTTTTCTTGGTGCTGTGTCAAGAATTCTGAGACTGTATCTAAGCTATTCAGGAACGATTACCTTGACAAATTTAGGATGTTTCAATTTCTGTCACTACTGCTAAATGTGGCCTAAAAGCTGAATATGCCCAGTTTTCTTAAATTTCACACGTGCAAAACAGAAAGCTGAATAATATCACTGCTATTTAATTTCTTTTAGTTAAAACAAAAGACAATGTCCTGTTTTAAAAACTCCTACTATCATGTTGAATTATAAATAGTGCATTTATTTTTATATTTTAATGTTTCTCTGTTTGAGATATATCTTAAATAAAATATTTTATGTAACCTGAAATAGTAATAATTGTAATAGTGTATTTGTATCCTATGGCTGCAATAACAAATTACTGCAAAATTGGTGGCATAAAACAACAGAAACTTAGTCTCTCATATTCTAGAGGCCAGAAGTCTGAAATCAGTATTACTTCGCCAAAATCAAAGCGTCCATAGGGCTGTGCTACCTCTGGAAGCTCTAGAGGAAAATTTGTTCCTTGTCTCTTGCAGCATTAGGTGGCTGCCATCATTGCTTAATTTGTGACTGCTTCACTCTAATCTCTGCCTCCACTGTCACATTTCCTACTCCTCTTTTGTCTGCTTCTTCCCTTCCTCTGTCTGTGTGAACCTCCCTCTGCCTCTCTCCCATGAGGACATGCGCAACTGCATTTTGGGCCCACCCAAATAATCCAGGATTATCCCCTCTCAAGGTCTTTAATTTAATAACGTCATTTGCCATATAAGGTATGGCAAAAGATTCTCACAGATTCTGGAAATTAGTGCCTGTTATTTTGGGGAAACATTTTTCAGCCTAGTACAAATGGTAATAGTAAAAACAAAAGTAATAATAATATCTAAAATTTACTGAGGGCTTCTTGTGTGCTGTGCTTTGTGCTAAGTGCTTTAAATATATTATCTCATTTAGCTTCTCATAGTCCCAATGATATTGCATTTTTTTATGAATCACTATATTAGGGCAACAATTTGAAAATTTAACAAACTTAGAAATGAGAGTAAATGCAATAGTGGTGAAACACATTGATGATAGAATAGATCCTTTGAGCAAAATTAGAAAATATGTAAAAAATGGTGGAATTTAATTAAATGTACCAAGCAAATGCAGCAGAAGCACATCAGAAGAGATAACTTTAGAAATTAAGATGAGAATATTTGAATTTAAAAATAGATATCTAGCCAAAATATCATTTTTGAGCAAAAATTTCAATACAATTCAGGATATTAATTGGCTCAGAATAATGTATCATTGGAGTATATTTGATTTAGATTCTGTTCACAATTTTACACAAAAATTTTGCACCTGAAGAATGTACCAAGTATAGGAAATGCAGAATTAAAAATAATGTGTCATATCTTAAATTATAAAATGAATAGTGATGACATATATTGTAGTTTTCAAACAAGAGAACCATTTAAATATAAAATTTAATAATGGTTGGAAAACTAATGGCTTTCAATAAAAAATAATGAGATTTGAAGCAAAAAACTAAAAAAATGAGGGTTCAGAAGAATATAACATCTCCTATATTTTTATCATTAATAAGGTATAAATATTGTATTTGTCAAATATGTGGCTATTACTATAATGTATAATGCAATGAAAATCGTCTTCTTCACATAGGTTCCTTAAAAACTGGCTTGAGGCAAAGCTTACATGCTTCTTCTTTATTGGTTACAATCCAATGACGCAAGAGTGATTGAAGAAAGGAAGTCTCGAGAGCAAATAAAAAGTGTTGCAAAGCTAAATTTATCCCTGCCTCATAAGAAACTTAGTTGTTTTCTTGGTCACATTTGTCACCCCTGGTGAGATGTCAGAACATCCATCTGGTCCAGAAGAATGAGCAAATAATCTGCTGGCTCCTTCTTATCACCTGTCTCTCAATGTTAAATGTTGACCACATGGCACTTTACCTTCACCATATCTGGTTTATGTTATCCAGCCCCTCTTGGCAGCCAGAGTCCCTCTGATTTAGGATTATGTTATCCAGTACTTCTGTAAAAACATAGTCTCTGTGAGTTGCATTAGGTCAGACCTGGATGCTGGAGCTTATATAACTTCCCACTCAGGTATAATAGTGAGAGTTATTCTGAAGTCTTACTCTTGTCATACAAAGCATATGAGGGAGGCAGTGGTTTTCGATGAAGAGCAATGACAATGGTGAGAAGGATTTTAATTGTGGAATTGACCATCAGCCAAGAAACAGAGCAAGTGGCCAAGGCCAATAAGAAAGTAGAGCTGACCAAATGTAGAGAAAGGCATAAACTACCTCTGCACTACTCAAATCTACTAGTGCCTTTTTGTTATACCTGAAACTTCTCTGGGAACAGGCTGCCATCATTTTCTTCTCAAGAATGTAGGTGCTTCCATATCTTGGCTATTGTAAATAATGCTGCTATAAATATTGGAGTGCATATATTTTTATGAATTAGTGTTTTTGTTTTCTTTGGGTAAATACCCAGAAGTGAAATTACTGGATCATATGGCAGTTCTACATTTAGTTTTTTGAGGAACCTCCATGCTGTGTTCCATACTTGCCGCACCAATTTACAATCCCACGAACAGTGCATGAGGGTTCCCTTTTCTCCATATCCTCCCCAATATTTGTTATTTGTTGTCATTCTGATGTGAATGAGGTGGTATCTCATTGTGGTTTTGATTTACATTTTCCTGATGATAGTGATGTTGAGCATCTTTTCACGTTGTCCATCTGTATGTTTTCTTTGGAAAAATGTCTATTCATGTCACAAAGGTGACACAATAAAACAGAATGTATGAAGTAATATGTCAGAATTTCAAATATATAAGCAAAGAGAATATCTGTAATTAATGTAATTAATAACCCTACTAAATAACCCTGTCAGCTTGGGTTAAAAATTTATCTGTGTGCTCTTTACAAGGGAACAAATCATAAAAATAAAGGTCAAATTTAATTATATTGACAAAGATTTATTAGGCAAATGCACAAACATAAAGAAATAATGTTATAGCAATACCAGAATACATGGCAGTATTTATTATTTGTAGACTTTTTGGATGATGGCCATTCTGACCAGTGTGAGGTGATACTTCATTGTAGTTTTTTGATTTGCATTTCTCTAATAATTAGCAATGTTGAGCATCTTTTCATGTGCCTGTTGGCCATCTGTATGTCTTCTTTGGAGAAATGTCTATTTAGATCTTCTGCCCCTTTTTTGACTGGGTTGTTTGTTTTTTTTTTTGATATTGAGCTGTATGAGCTGTTTGTATATTTTGGAAATTAAGCCCTTGTCAGTCACACCATTTGCAAATATTTTCTCCCATTCTGTGAGTTGTTTTTTCATTTTGTTTATAGTTTCCTTTGTTGTGCGAAAGCTTTTAAGTTTAATTAGGTCTCATTTGTTTATTTTTGTTTTTATTTCCATTACTCTAGGAGATGGATCCAAAAAAACTATTGCTGCAATTTATGTCAAAGAGTGTTCTGCCTATGTTTCCTCTAGGAGTTTTATAGTATCTGGTCTTCATTTAGGTCTTTAATCCATTTTGAGTTTATTTTCGTATATGGTGTTAGAGAATATTCCAATTTTATTCGTTTACATGTAGCTGTCCAGTTTTCCAGCATCACTTGTTGAAGAGACTCTCTTTTCTCCATTGTATATTCTTGCCTCCTTTGTCGTAGATTAATTGATTATAGGTGTGTGGGTTTATTTCTGGGCTTTCTACCCTGTTCCATTGATCTAGATATCTATTTTTGTGATAAATTTTATTCAAAAGATGCTAAATCTGTACATTCAAGACTATAGAATATGGTTGAGAGACTTCCGAAAATCTAAATTAATGGATAAAGATATTATGTTAATGATGTTAAAGAACTCAAAATTGTTAAAATGTTAATTTTTTTGAAATCAATATAAAATTTCTAGATGAAAAGAGGAGAGGCTCAAAGTGAAACTTAGGTAGAGGTTGTTTAAAATAAAAAAACTCATGAAAAGTAAAAGAAAATATTGACACCTTGAACATAATTAAAATTTTTTAAAAAATCTTACCTTTCAAAAGACATTGTTATGACATTGAAAGTGCAAGTCAATCACTGGGAAAAATATTTGCTAAACATTTATTTAATGAAGGCCTTTTGTCAGAATTAAACAATGATATATGATTGTACAACTTCTAGAATGACTAAAACAAACAAGAAAACAAAACCCCCTGACAGTAGCAAGTATTTTTGTGTATGTAAAGCAAATAGAACTCACATTTTTCTGGTGAAATGAAAATGATAAAGTCACCTTGAAAAATATTCATAAATTAAACTTTAAACATAATATAAAACAGTGATTCTACCCCTGGCTTTTATTCAAGATAAGTGAAAGTACATGTTAACACAAATACTTGTACTTCAAATTTCATAGAAGTTTTGTTAATACTTATTAAACAAAAACAGTTGGGAGAAGCCAGCAAATATCTTTGAAATATGGAGGAATAAACAACTGGTATATTCATACAATGGAAAACTATTCAGAAATAAAAAATAATTAGCTACAGATACAGAGAACAATATGGACAAATCTAAAAAACATTATGCTAAATGAAATGTTAGACAAAAAATACTATATACTCTGATTCCATTTATATGAAAATTCTAGAAAAGGCAAGAGTAGAGTGACAAAAAGAAAGCACTCAGAGATGAGACAGCAACCTGACTACAGAAGTGCAGGACAGAACTTCAATGAATGATGAAAATGTTCTGTAACCTTGCTTTTTTTTGTAAGGTACAAAAGTGCACAGATTTCTCAAAATTCATAAAATTGCATATTTGCAATTTTTTTTTTGCAATTTTTGAAAATTATTGTATATAAGTTACTCCTCAATAGAACTGATTAAGAAAAATGAAAGAATGTATCTTTGTTGCTTAATAAGATCTCTATGATATAGACCATGATCAAAGTAAACAGAGATGCTAGATTAGATGAAGGTATTTATATCATAAAAAAATGAATAAAAGAATAATGTTAAGAATATATAGGAAATCTGGTAAATCCAACAAGAAAAGGAGAAGAACTCCAAAGAATAATATGTAAAAGAAGTTAATGAGCAATTTACAGGTAAGGTGACCCAAAAGCCTAACAGTAATATATGTGGATATGTTAACTTATTGATATAAAATATATATAATGAAAATATAATAAAATATCACTTTGTATTATACTGGCAAAATTTAGAAATCTAGTTATTGCCATGTATTTGTTGGCAAGTGATTTATGAAGCCATTTTGGGGATCAACCTCAAAGTATTCAGTCACATTAAATATACGCACATCCAATATTCCAGTGCGCTTGAGTATTGCAGACTTATTCGTGTCCTTGTGAGATTACTGACAGCACCCCCTTTTACTCTCCAGCGTGTCACAATCTAATGATGAATTATTTGGTCACCTTATCTATGACTAAGAAAATTTACTTCAGCTATACATCCCAAAGACATCCTACACAAGTCCATAAGAGAACATATATTATTATGTTCTTTGCAAGCTTTTGATGTCAGCGATTTGAGAATACATCAGGCATCCACAAACTGGATACTCAGCAGTGGGAGCGTGGGCAGGCAAAATAGATACACATCATGGTGTGGTCTACAGGAACTAAGATTAATGGGCTCTTCTCAAACTTAAGAGCATGTGTGGATCTTAAAATATGTAGCTTATTTCTTTTTAGAGTAAGAAACAGAATGAGATACATAATGTAATATTATTATATGCAGTTTAAAATATGCATTAAAAATTTTAAAGGATACATTCAAACTAAAGGATATTCATAAAACATATGAAAATGTTTTCTTGGAGTAAGGGAGGTAAAAGGAACAGGGTACAAATAATAATATTGTTTTGTGAAATTTGGAGAATTTTTGGACCTTCTCTTTACAGAAGGTCCAAAAAACAAAATTAACTATCTATCTCTGTATCTATCTGTCTGCATATATTTCCATTTCTGTTTGTTTTTATTATGTCAGCATAATATAATGGCAATCAATACCCTATAGGGATTATGTTATATATTATAGTGAAAAAAGTTATAAAATATAAATATGGGATTTTTAGACCAAATAATATTATTAATAAAATTTGAAATGTCAGAAGACTAACAATTCTCCATACAAATTATAAAATGTATGAGAAAATGTTTAACATTTCACTTCCAGTCGCATTATATACTCACGTTGATTTTACAAAAGTGAATGCTAACAGTTTATGCCTTTGTAAAAGTATCCAGAGTAATAAAAGTAAAAAGTACAGCCTCAGATAAAATACTACCACAGAAAAATATTTCATACAATGTCCTTTTCTCCATGTTTGGGTAGATGAAACATACCAACCCAGACTCTGAAAAGTGTCAATCATCTTTATAAAATATTTCAGACCCATTTTCTCATTATCTACGTATTTTCATTAAGATCCAAATGAAGTTAATAATTGTTTTATTAACAAAATACTGCATATTTTATAACTGAAATCTCTGTAGTGATTGAGTCAAAAGAGAATAAGTTTCCTAGCTAACTTTGGTGAGTGCAATCAAATTCACCTGGAATGCTGCCAGTCGTTCTAGAATTAGTTTCTGGCATATACCAGCGTGAGCAGAGATGTACACCAAGGGCAGGTAGACCTCAAGATAACTTTTGTTCCCTTTGGGGAGCTTTGCTAGGCTTATTGACATTAAGCCAGCAATCCACAGAATGCTTTTCTCAAACTGGGTTTTTATACCAAAAAGCAATTTGATTACAAAGAGTGGCCAATCGTCTATAAGTTGGGCATAGTTACCAAGGGCCTCTTAATCATTTAAAAATAGAAAACAACTTGACGCTTTATATATTTATTTTTATTCACTCTCATGTCATATTTTCTTCCATAGCTACTGTTCTCTTTTATTTTTGAACCGTAGTATGCCTTCCCATATATGGTGGCAATTGATAATTGAAGATCTCTGTAGTTGCAGACAGTAGAGACATGCTTTTAAAATGTATTGATATCACTACAAATTTTATTTGAATAGTGAATATTTCTGCTAATAAATTTCTCTAGCTATATCTCCATTGTATAATTTAATCAAAACATAAAATGTGATTTCTGTTTTATTCTTGCATTCAAGTGATGAATTGGTAAACATGATGTTTTACCTGCTATCACCAACAAAGAGTTACTTTAACCAAAAACCAAAATTCTAGTATTAAAAGAATAATTCCTGTGTTTGAGTCTGGATTATCTAATTACTAGCTGTAATTAGACATATAGGCAAGCTACACCTGTAAAATGGAGAAAGTATTATATTCCTCATACAAATGTAAACCTAGCTTTATAATCACTATTTATCATCATCATACTATTATTTGCTTTGTCCCTATAAATCACACTGGAATAGTTTTTACACATAAAAAACATATACTCTTTTTTTGTTTCCAGCTAAGATGTCAATGCAAAATCATTTGCCTAAAACTCCCTCTGAGAATCCCATAGGAATGACATCAGAATATATATTTGGGAGATATAAAATTGGAAAGACATATTCAGTTTAAATTCAAAATTCCTATTGTAATCGCAGAACCAGCCCAAACCGGCCCTATCCTTTGTCTAACAAGATACTGAGTTGTTTTCCAGAGACAACGGAACAAAACCACTAGTCATTCAGCTGTAGCATGTGCAGAGGAGACAATTTTGACCTAAATAACTCCCAGAATCAAGTCCCAACCCCACCACACAGAACCAGAGGACTGGGACATGACATAAACCTGAACTCTCAAACCCTTTCAGAAGTAAAGGGTCCATTGTCCAGGAAGATCTGGTGCTGAAGCTCTCTTTACCATAAATGGCTAAGTTCCAAAGCCCTCCAATCAAAACCTGCCCTGCCAGTGCTTTCACATAGCAACCCATCCTCCCTAACTCATAAAAGTTTGAACAAACCCCAGGTAGGGGAGACAGATTTGTGGTCTCCCTCTTGTCTCCTTGCTGGTCAACCTCGCAATAAAGCTTTCTTTTCTCAAAAGCCAGTGCCATACTTTTGGTTTTTATTGGTATGTACATCAGGCAGTGAGCCCTTGCTTGGTAACACTACCCTAATATCTGACACATGATAAGCAGTTAATTTATGTTAAATATTCTTATCCTCATATCATTATTTTGTTGTCATTATTGTCATCGCGTATCAGAAACTACAAGACATTTCTCCTTAAATTATTGTGAAGCAAGGATACTATAAAAGAATATTCAAGCATTATATTGTAATTGCCCTTGTCTTGTAACACAGCAATGGGTTCTGGCTATAAAAGAGGAAAAAATGACAGACCCTCTAAATACTTATTAATACAAGAGTGGAAGTCAGAATAGTGCCAACATCTCTTGTTTTATAAATGTTGATGCCAGGATGTTTTTGATTCTGGACTCTACAATATTTCTGATTGCTCATTTTAATGATACTTAACTTTTCTTCATATCAGATGTTCCTGTTAGTTTTACTAACTGAACATTTTTCAGTTTCACTGAAAATAAGATATAGAGTCTTTATAAATTATCTTCTATTTTTCAGAAGAAGTTTTTTTTCACTGGGGCTTAGTGATACTACTTTTTAGATTGATTCTCATGTATGAACATATATGTGGCCAAAAATGGACTCCATCTAAGAGAGTGTGCATTAATGATAAAATTTAATATTTATATATAAGATTAAAGGGTAATGGAAAATTGACTAAAGGAAGTAAATAAGTAGGTAGGTAGATATTTTTTCTCTTATGCAGATTAGATATCAAAGAGCCGATAGTTAAAAAAAGTTTAACTGTTGGGAAGGGGATATAAGGAGATAACTGCAAGGCCAGCAATTTGAGGAGAAATCTCTGCATCTCTATGTTGAGATGGCCTCAGCAGCAGTACCATTATATATAGTTACCTGAAAAGTGAAGCTTTCTACAGATATTTTAGTGAATATCCCTGTTTCTGGTTACTTATATGTGAATTATAGTGCAGATCTTTAGAATTTTAAGAGGAAAACTTCACCATCCTTTGCTGAGATGTATTCTCCTGACATAATTTATGGTTTGCACTGTCTTATGTTTGCCTGATAATGGACCCCCACATTAACATGCAATCTGAGGTGTCCATAAGGAATTATATTTTGTCTCACACACCAAACCGTAACGTTGAGTATGCCTATAGCACTGCATCATCAGATGGATGTTGTTTATATGAGTTGGAGTTCAAGCAAGAGTTGAAAGCATAAGATGCTTGAGCTTGTTTCCCAGAAGCCCATGGCTCATTTTCCTGCTACTTAGACTATTCCCTCTCAACTGTTCTATAGATTCATGAGGAGTAACAGTTCTACATGATTTATTGGTAATATATGAAAGTGGACAGCTAAAACACTACAGACCTATACTCGGGTGGCCCTGATGGACTGTGGTGAAGCAAAATCCTCCCAGTGGGTAGACCATCAAATAGTATGCTATTGTTTATTTCCCAAAAGGTGAGATAGTCAGAGGCATAGATTTATACCGACTCAAATACTGTATCTAGTGGTTTGGCTGAATGGTCAGGTATGTGAAAGGAACATAATTCCTTCTGATTTTTTGTGATGATTAGACTGGGTTTTTGATTTTTGTAATGAATGGAGTACCCTTGTTATTACATCATACGAGGGGAATGTTATATCCATATGACATCACTGGTAATGTTAACCATAATCATTTGGTGTTAGTGTTTGCTAGATTTCCCCACTGTAAAGTTACTGTTTTTCCATTTCCATATTCCAGCTTATATCCAAGCCATCCTAAAGGGGGTGGGAACATTGAGGTTCACCTCCTGGAGGAGAGAGTATCTACCTATATTATTTGGAATTCTTCTGTAGGGAAGAGTTGTCTCTTCTCTCCCATTTATTTATTCATTCAATCATTTATTTATAGTAGTATGAACTCATGTGTATTTATGTTATAATTTCATTATAAACCAGTACTGCATTTTTTTCTTTCTTTGTTCAAATTACTACAGTTCTGGCCATTGGGAGCGCTTTCATGTTAGCTTCTGTGTCCTTTGACATGCCCTCATCCTTTAATATTTGAACACTTTTTTCTCATACTACAAGATGCTCCAAGCTCATCTTATATTGTTGCTGACTCAGTCCTAGAATCAGGCATGAAATGACCTTTTAAAAGCTTACTTACAGTACCAGCTCTATGACAACCCCTTCAGAGACTGGATTAATAAACATCACCAATGATGTATACAGGCATGCCTCAGAAATACTGTGGGTTTGGGTCCAGACAACCACAATAAACCTAGTCAAACAGTTTTTTGGTTTCCCAGTGCATATGAAAGCTATGTTTATACTATACTGTAGCCTAATTAATAAGCAATAACATTATGTCTAAAAAAACAATGTACATACATTAATTAAAATGTATACTTTATTGCTAAAAACTGCTAATCATCATCTGAACCTTCAGGGAGTCCTAATCTTTTTGCTAGTGGAGAGTCTTGCCTTGATGTTGATGGTTGCTGACTGATCAGGGTGGTGGTTGAAGGTCGAAGGTTGGGGTGACTGAGGCAATTTCTTAAGATAAGACAACAGTACTGTTTGCCACATCAATTGACTCTTGCTTTCATGAATCATCTGTTTGCAGCATGCAATGATGTTTGACAGCATTTTACCTATAGTGGAACTTCTTTGAGAATTGGAGTCAAACTCTGCCTCTGCTTTTAAACTAAATGTATGTAATATTTCAAATCCTTTGTTGTCATTTCAACAATCTTCACAGCATCCTCACCAGGAGTAGATTCCATCTCAAGAAACCATTTTATTTTCTCAGTCATAAGAAGCAACTGCTCATCCTTTAAAGTTTTATCATGAGATTCTAGCAATTCAGTCATATCTTCAAGCTCCACTTCTAATTCTGGCTATCTTGCTATAGCTATCTGCTATACATCTGCAGTTACTTCTCCACAGAAGTCTTGAACCTCTCAAAGTCATCCATGAGGGTTGGAATCAACGTCTGTCAAACTCCTATGATTATTGATATTTTGACCTCTTACCATGAATCACAAATGTTCTTAATGACATTTAGGATGGTGAATTCTTTCCAGAAGGTTTTTTATTTTACTTTTCCCAGATCCATCAGAGGAATCACTATGTATGGCACCTGATGAAATGAATTTTTTTAAAATTATTTATTTATTTATTTATTTATTTATTTATTTATGGCTGCGTTGGGTCTTCGTTGCTTTTGCGCGGGCTTTCTCTAGTTGCGGTGAGCAGGGGCTACTCTTTGTTGCGGTGTACAGGCTTCTCATTAAGGTGGTTTCTCTTGTTGTGGAGCACGGGCTGTAGGCGCACGGGCTTCAGTAGTTGTGGCATGTGGGCTCAGTAGTTGTGGCTCGTGGGCTCTAGAGCACAGGCTCAGTAGTTGTGGCACACCGTCTTAGTTACTCCGCGGCATATGGGATCTTCCTGGACTAGGGCTCAAACCCGTTTCCCCTGCATTGGCAGGTGGATTCTTAACCACTGTGCCACCAGGGAAGTCCCTGAAATGTATTTGTTAAGTAATAATAAGTCAAAATTACTCCGTGATCCATGGGCTACAGACATGAAAACAACATTAATCTCATTGTACATCTCCATCAGAGCTCTTGGGTGACCAGCTACATTGTTAATGAGCAGTAATAGTTTGAAAAGAATCTGTTTTTCTCACAGTAGTTCTCAGCAGCAGGCTTAAAATCTTCAGTAAATCATGTTGTAAACAGACGTACTGTCATCCAGGCTTTGTTGTTCCAATTATAGAGCATGAGCAGAGTAGATTTAGCATAAACCTTAAGGTTCATAGCATTTCCACAATGGTAAATGAGCATGGGCTTCAACTTAAAGTCATCAGCTACATCAGCCCCTAGCAGGAGAGTCAGCCTGTTCTTTAAAGCTTTGAAGCCAGGAATTGACTTCTCTGGAGCTATGAAAATGCTAGATGGCCTCTTCCAGTATAAAGCTGTTTCATCTACATTGAAAATCTATTGTTTAGTGTAGCCATCTTCATTAATTATCTCAGCTAGATCTTCTGGATAACTTGCTGCAGCTTCTACATCAGCATTTGCTGCTTCACCTTGCACTTTTATGTTATGGAGACAGCTTCTTTCCTTAAATCTCATGAACTAAACTCTGCTAGCTTCAAACTTCTCTTCTGCAGCTTCTTCATCAATCTCGGTCTTCATAAAATTGAGGAGAGCTAGGGCCTTGCTCTGGATTAGGCTTCGGCTTAAGGTTGTGCTGTGGCTGTCTTTCTCTTTAATCCGGACCAGTAAAACTTTCTCTGTGTCAGCAACAAGACTATTTCACTTTCTTATCATTTGTGTGTTCACTTGAGTAGCAGTTTTAATTTCATTTGAGAACTTTTTATCTGCAATCACAACTTGGCTGTTTGGCACAGGTGGCCTAGCTTTTGGCCTGTCTCAGCTATTGATATGCCTTCCTCACTAAGCTTAATCATTTCTAGCTTTTGATTTAAAATGAGAGACTTGGCAACTCTTCCTTTCACTTGAACACTTAGAGCCCACTCTAAGGTTATTAATTGGCCTAATTTCTATATTGTTGTGTCTCAGGGAATAGTCAGGCCCAAGGACAGGGAGAACAAAAGAGAACTGCCAGCCTGTGGAGCAGTCAGAACACACATAACATTTATCCATTGAGTTCAATAATTTACATGGGTGCAATTCATGGCACCCCAAAACAGTTACAATAGTAACATCAAAGATCACTGATCACAGATCACCATAACAAATATAAAAATAATTAAAATTTTGAAATATTGCAAAAATTACCAAAATATGCCACAAATGTGATGTGAGCAAATGCAGTTGGGAAAAAAATGGCACCAATAGCCTTGCTCAACACAGGGTTGCCGCAAACCTTCAATTTGTAAAAAAAATGCAATGTCTGTGAAGCACAGTAAAATAAAACACAATAAAATGAGTTATGCCTATAAAAGGATTTTGAATGTTCTTTTCGGAGGAGAGTTACCCAGTTTTGGACTGTGTAACAGATAGCTACATCAATATTATCTGGAATTGAGATTTCATTGTTGTCTTTATTTGGAAGTTCAGACTGTTTTTAAAAATAAATATATAGATGGCATGTTGAAATAATGTGGGCTGTGGTAGACTTGAAATATTTCAAATTAGTTAAACTAGAACTGCATTTTCTAGGCATAACCTTTGCTACATAGTTCCAGGGTAGAATGGGTCACAGAAGACATTTTGAGCATCATTTGAAGTGTAAAGGACAGCCATATTCTTTTTATGCTTGGAGGTTTGGTGTAGGGTACTGTGTTCTGCAGCTCATGCACATTGTCACTGATCTGCAGGTTTACTTGATTGCTGTGGGGCAGCAGCTCATCTTAGAGCTCCTCCAGTTATCACTGAATATACTCCTTTAGTTTTTCCAAGTCTTAGGGCAGGGCGTGCAACCTGGGCAGTAGTAGCCAGGCTCTCAGCTTCTCCTTGTCCTGCTGGAACTCTTCCTTCATTTTCCTTGGTTCCTGCTTACCTCTGTGATGATACCTTCTCCTGCACGTCACCTGCAACATGAGGATGGAGGCTGGGGGGCAATGAGAACCTGGCACAGATTCCAGATCCTCCTTGCATGTTCCATTTGTCCTTGCTTGACCCTACTTTACAATCACCTTCCCTTCAAAGCCATTTGCTCTGCTGACCTCAGGCCCAGCACCTGATGAAGAAACAATGACTGCATGTGATCTGTGTAATCAGCTCCCACATTTTTGTAAGGTCAAACCTCTGTAGTAAACCCTCTATTTTATGTCATTTCTCATGATTATAGTTCTATGATCAAATGTTCACTGGTAAGCTATAAATATGGAATATGATGTTATCTACTCATGTATGTATTTCCAGCAGTGATATGAGCCTTCCTGTACCCTCCCACCCACTGCTTCATAGAAGCACTGAACCAGAATAGTAAGTAGGTACAAAAAACATTGAAACATTTGCTACAAAGTTTGTATCCTTAATCATTGTGTTAGAATCAACAAATATTCTCTTGGTAAATAAGGTAACATCTATCAACCAAATGGAGAAAAAATTATAATTTATCTACTTAGTTATTATAATCAGTTAGTATTCCTAATAGAAAAACTTACACTTAAAACATCAGCCTATAATCTTAATATTAAACAGATACAAGCTACATTTTTAATAATTTTATGAAGCAAAACTTGAATGGATAGAGAGAAATCTTAAGTTTGGGGATAATTGTTGAAAGACATAAAACTAATCCATAGATATCTAATTGCTATACATTAACAATGTGAAACAGTAACTTCATGTAAGCATGGTCAATTAAAATCCATTTATAAAAATATTTATTCTCTTCAATATGGTTTAAACTGTAATATTTCTGAGGTACCCATGAGTGTCTGCACAAGTGTGTGTGTGTGTGTGTGTGTGTGTGTGTGTGTGAAGTTATCCTACTGAACAACCAAAGAATAAAGAAATGTAGCTGCAAATCAGCTTGGTGGAAAGAGTCAAAGGAAACAAATTTAGAATTTCCTTACCATATGCCCAGTATGGACTGTGGGGTCCAGTTGAAACTCTTCTGCAAAATATGCAGTACCATTTATTTTCCCACACCCTCCTAACAGTTTTTAGAGTTATCGGTTCTGAAGACCACAAATTTTTTTCTCTCTGGAATCTTTGGATCAATTCTTTAAGGAATAATTACTCTCTGTCTTTCCAGGTGATGGATTCAAGATCAAGACCAACTCTGATGGAGACTGAAAGTCACAACGAAGTTAAAGAAAAACATGCTTCTGAAGATAGTTGCAGACCTTAGCCCCAGGATACAAGGTTAGAAGCCACAGAGTGGCCCAATACAACAGGTTTTTAAGGTTTTTATTGTTTGAGGGTGTTTCCCTTAAATTGTGAGGGTGGAGTAGACATCACATGTTTTTTCCAATGACACTTCATATTTTATACATATTGTTAATTCTTTTTCTCCTTTGAGCTAAGTGTTACATGTGAAATCTGTACACCTGAGTAAGGTTCTGTGCTCATGGAGGTAAGAAATGTAGTCATAAAAGGAGGCATAGTCTGCTGTAAGTCTTTTCTTGTCCAGCCTCTGGTGGCTCTTGTGCAAGTAACGACATTGAACTTTTTAGTTCCTGTGTCTATGCCATGATGAACATCAGAATAACCAATGACCTGTTGTAGAGAAGGAGAGAAGAATTGGAAAACACTTGTCTAGTAGGTGGTGCCATTTGGGACCTACTCCCTTTCCGGATATATTAAGTGAAGGTGGCCTGTGCTAGGCATTTAGCTTGCATATAAGACATAGAAAAATAATAAACAAAACCAAATTCAGCTAGAACTGTCTGTAAGAAAATTTGTAATCATAGAATATAACAGTTATTCATTGTGAATATAAGTATTTGAAAAAAGAAATATAGTAAAAGTTACCATCTAAAATATATAGTTGATTCACATATAGGTTTTTTAGAATGATGAAAGCAGAAAAGGCAAAGCTGTCATTTACAAAATAGAGATAGGAATGATTATTTCCTATCAACTGTGCACAAATGTGTGGATCAATTAGAGATTGATTTCACTTAGGGGAAAACAGCCTGAAAAGTCATTAGCTCCTTTGAGAGATGTTCAGGATGACCTTCAAGTCACTTTCATAACTTCTGATTCTATTGTTATTATTTTATCCTGGAAATTGGCTACATTTTATAAAAGCTTTGCTTAGAAGAATCACCTGCTTTGGAAAGAATAAAGTTTTAGATTGACTAATGGAGACATAAAAATGCTTTCTTCCTAAAAACTGTACATTATATTGACACAGTATGTTTCTCCTTAAAAATAATAAACTCAGTAGGAAAAAAATGTTTAAAGTATCAATTATATTTTATAAAAATGAGTTAAAGAAGTGAAATTATATAAAGTCCCAGGGATGTTTGCATAAGGTTTATGCCAAAATCTTTCAGCTTTCTACTTGACACCTGTGATATGTAATTTTTGATAAAACTGCACAAATAGTAAAACAGACTCTCCTGCATTTAACTAATTTTCACAGATTTTGCTTTACAGGTTTTTTAAAAGGCAGTTAAGAAATAAAAGCGTATTAATTTAGAATGCTTTTGAGTACATGAAAAATGTTAATTCTAGAATCTCTTCAAAATTTGAATGAAAACAGGAAACATAAGATTCCCCTAAAAATTAATTTTGCATTTACTAATGGTCATTTTTTGTCAAATTATGTTTAAGGATATGTAAATTTAAAGAAAGTTATTGCCTTTGGGAATTTTCTATTTATCAATTAAGCATTTAAGAGGAAATTAATATGTAATACTAATGATTCACTTTTAAAAGACAGGAAATTATATTTCTAGTTCTTTGCACACTAAAATAGTGACATTGATATCCTGTACAAATTGTTGCTGTGCAAAATATCATCTGTTAATTAATGAGCTAAATTAATCTAATTCTGATTTGAAAAGAATAGGGTGTGACATTTAGAGACACCTTTCCACATTTGTTTTATATCAACTTCTGACGTTCGACGTTCAGTAAGTAGTCTGTTTCTGAAATTCAAATTTGGCATAAACAAGTAGGTTTCATTTCAGCCTGTTATAATAGCATATTATGATCTGTACATCATATTTAAAGCAAAGCAAAATAATGTTTAAAAACAAAGCAGTTTCTTTCCTTCTACTCACTTTCAAGGCTTCAAATTTTAACTATAGTTTAAAGGTTGCAAGATATTTTCTGTTCATTTGTTTTCCACTTACTCCCAAGATAATTTGAGGTTGTCTACAGTTAAGCTTCAGCATATGATTGACTTAGTAATATGGATAAATTAAAAGTTACTTTAATAAAGGAGAACATTGAAAAATGATTTGCTTATTATTTAAAGTAGAAAAGAATGCTTATAGGATTATTGTGATTAATTAACTAAAATCCATTAAGTAAGAAATATAAATATAATACTATATATGTTTCTTATAAATCTTTCAAACACACAAAAACACCCATGTGTGTATTAAGCATCTATACAGTGAAGAACATCTACAACTCAGGTTGAAGTAGTCTTTAGCAGCTTATCCTTATGTTTATTTCAAACTTCCTACCAGAAAAGGAAAAAATGAAAATGGTAGGTTATATAATTTCAGTTGTATGCAAAAACAAACAAACAAATATAAACGACAACTACCACAGCAAAAACCCCAAGCCACTTGAGGCAACACATTAAGATAGACAAATCTTTTATCCGTGTCAACTCTGAAAATAATTAATAATGGTGGACTTTTTATATAAGATGCATTGAAAAGATAATACAAAGTATATAACTGGTAAATGATTTTATAAACAAAACCCCAAAGCACCTGCATTTATGTCTATTTCCTATATACATTATTTCTGAACACTTTGCCAGTATGTCAAAGAAGAACATGAGAACATGGGTGTTAATGTTACCTAGATTTGAATTAGTCCTGGCATTGCCCTGTACTAAGTGACCGTGATCAAATTAATTAATTCTCTAATCCTCTGCTTTTATTTTGATATTTTTGCTTTCTTTTGTTTTAACTACAAAACAGGGAAAATTGAACTTGTTCTCGCATTCCATTCTTTCAATAAAATTTTATCATAATGCCATATTTTATGATTAATATTCTCATTTATCACAATAGCATACCTTTCTAATGATATAGTGACAAATAATATTATTAGTATTTATATATAAATATATATACATTATATATTAATATATCACATAAATGTGAAATAATATGGTAAGGTAATAAATAGTATGATCAACACATATATCTCCTATATTATATACTGATATATATTATGTATATATAATATCCATTGATATATATTAACATTGCATAATATTTCAATTTTACTATATTATTAATCATATATCAGCTTATTTTTAGAGAAAACTTCTCAAATAATTCTCAAAATAATTTCTCAAACTTCTCAAACTAATTTCTTTTGTATCATTGATGTTAATATATTAATTCACAAAATGTTAATATATTACTTTTTAAATAGACAAACATTACACATGAATAAACTTTATTTTGAAATACATCTATTAATGAAATGGATAAAGTAAAATTTTGTGCTTCATGATTAATTCATGCATCCATGACTATCACTTAATGCTGGAATAAGATAGATTGACAGTAATTTCTATTGCTATGTTCCATTTTTATAATTAAGCACTAGGAAATGTAGTTCAAATAAATAAGTAGATAGAAATGAAGGGGATTTCGTTATAGCAATGCCACATGATTATTTAAATTCCTTCCATGATTTTTACCAAAATCACACATTAGTTGGTCAGTGGATGTTATTTTTTGTACTTTTATATTTTTATTTTTTTAAATAAATTTATTCATTTATTTTTGGCTGCGTTGGGTTTTCGTTGCTGTGCACGGGCTTTCTCTAGTTGTGGAGAGTGGGGGCTACTCTTTGTTGTGGTGCACAGGCTTCTCATTGCCGAGGCTTCTCTTGTTGCGGAGCACGGGCTCTAGAGGTGCGGGCTTCAGTAGTTGTGGCACACAGGCTCAGTAGTTGTGGCTTGCGGGCTCTAGAGCACAGACTCAGTAGCTGTGGCGCACAGGCTTAGTTGCTCTGCGGCATGCGGGATCTTCCTGGACCAGGGATCAAACCTGTGTCCCCTGCATTGGCAGGTGAATTCTAAACCACTGCGCCACCAGGGAAGCCCCTGTACTTTTAATTAAGGTATAATTTACAGATCGTAAAGTTTCACTTTAGTATACAATTCTGTGAATTTTGAAAAACACTGTCATATAACCACCACTATGAGATAGAGGACAACTCTATCACCTTCCCTCAAATCCCAAATTTCCCTGTGCACTTTGACAGGTAAAATGTCCTCTCAGTCACAGCCTCCAGGAACCACACTGACCTGTTTCTTTATGTAAAGTTTTGCCTTTTCCTAATGGATTGTAACATATACAGACATTTTTAGTTTGATTTCTGTCATTTAGGATAATATACTTGAGATTCAAATATGTTGCATATCTATCAATAGTTTGTTGTTACTCTTACTGAGTAACCCAATTTATGACTATACCTTAATGGTTTATCCATTAACCAGTTGAAGGGTGTTTGGGGTGTTTTCAGTTTTTTGCAATTATTACTAAATGGGCTATAAACTTCTCATATACATTTTTGCATAATCATAAAGTTTCATTTCACTTAGTTAATATTTAGAACAGGAATTGTCAGGTCATATTTTAGGTGGGTATTTAATTTTATAATTAACATTCATGTTTTTTCCAAAGTTACTATATTATTTTGCATTCTCACTCACAATGTGTGAGAGTTTCCGTTACTCTGTATCCTTGCCAGAATTTCACTAAATTGTGGAAAATCAATTGACCACATATATGAATTTATTTCTGGATTCTTTTTTCTGTTCTGTTGGTCTGTGTGTCTATCTTTTTGCCTATACAAACTGTCTTGTCTACTATAGCTTTAGAT
Organism: Balaenoptera ricei; assembly: GCF_028023285.1. Taxonomy (NCBI): domain Eukaryota; kingdom Metazoa; phylum Chordata; class Mammalia; order Artiodactyla; family Balaenopteridae; genus Balaenoptera; species Balaenoptera ricei. The sequence continues at coordinate 117,075,764 of NC_082642.1, forward strand.
TGCATCTTGATATCTTGTTGTTCTTTTTCAATATATTTTGGCTATTCTAGTTACTTTTGAAGGGATTATTGATTTCTATAAAACTAAAGTAGCCTGGATTTTTATTGGGATTGCAATAGTTCAGGTTGCTGATATTGATATTTTCACACTATAGAGACTTCCAATCCATGAACATAGTGCACATCTCTATTTAGATCTCCTTTGATTTCTTTCACTAGTGTTTTGTAGTTTTCAGCATACAGATCTTTGCACATATCTTAATAGACATAACTAAGTATTTCATGGTGCTTGTATTACAGTAAATGGTACAATAAAATCATTAATTTTCAATTAGTCATTGTCAGTGTTTAAAATATAATCATTATTTTCATATTGACCTTGCATGCTGTGACATTATTAAATTTTCTTATTATTCGAATAACTTTTTTTGGGTAGATTCTGTGGCATGTTCTACATAAACAAGTTATCTGTGAATAGAGAATTTTAATTTTTTTCCTTTCCAGTGTGTACATCTTGTATTTATGTTTTTTGCTTGATTGTACCAGCTAGGACCTCCATTATGATATTGAATAAAGGTATTTACTTAATGGTAAGAGTAGATATCCTCTCCTTGTTTCAAACTTTGGGAAAAACGGATTAGTCTTTTATCATTATATACAGTATTAGCTGTAGCCTTTGTGTGTATCTTACTGTTTTTGATGCTGTTTATCAGGTTGAGGATATTCTTTTGTATTTCTAGGCTGCCTAGACTTTTTTTTATTATCATGAGCAAATGTTGAGTTCTGTTAGAGAACTTTGCTGCATCTATTAAGATATGGGTTTTCATCTTTTGTCTGCTAACATGATGAATTACATTGATATTCAGGTGTTGAATCAGCCTTACGTTCCTGGGATAAACCAAAAATTGGTTTATGATATATTTTACATATTGCTGGATTTTATGTTTTATATATTGCTGTATTTTATTGAATAACTTTGAAAGTGTGTTCATAAGGGACATCGGTCTGTAATTATTTTTCCTCATTTTTTTAAAATAAAGGTAATGATAGTCTTCTGAAATAATTTGGAAAAAGTTCCCTCCCCTTTCATTTTCTGGAAGAATTTATATAGAATTTGTACTTTTTCATCTTTAAATGTTTGGTAGAACTTACCGGGAAGGTCATCAGGGCCTAGGGTTTTCTTAGTTTGAATATTTTAAAACTACAGGTTCAATGTCTTTAATAGATATAAAACTATTCAGATTATTATTTCTCCTTCGATAATGATTGCTAGTTTGAATCTTTCAAGGAGTTATACAATCTCATTTAAAATTTCAAATTTATGGATATAAATTTTTTTGTAATACAGATTGTCCCTGATTTATAATGGTTCAACTTATAATTTTTTGACTTTATGATGGTACAAAAGAGATATGCATTCAATAGAAGCCATACTTTGAATTTTAAATTTTAATCTTTTCCCAGGCTAGCGATATGCAGTACGATACTCACTCGTGATGCTGGGCTAGCTGCAGTTCCCAGTCAGCCACTCACTCGATTACAGGGGAAAACAACCGATACACTTACAAATATTCTGTACCCATACAACCATTCTGTTTTTCACTTTCAGTGTGATATTCAATAAATTACATGAGATATTCAACAATTCGTTATAAAATAGGCGTTGCCTTAGATGATACTCGCCCAATTTTAGGCTAATGTAAGCTTATTTAGTGCTTTTTCAACCTACGAGATGTTCAATTTACAGTGTGCTTATTGGGGCATAACACTATCATAAGTGGAGGAATATCTCTATTCTCTTATTACCCTTTCAATATCGGTAAGGTATGATGTGATTTTTCTTCCTTCCTTCCTAATATTTGTAATTTGTGTGTGTTTCTGTTCATCGTAATGAGAATTTTATCGATACTGGTGATATTTTCAAAGAACCAGTTTTTGGTTTCATTGATTGTTTTCTTCAGTTTTTTAGTTTTTGTTTTACATTTTACTGATTGACTATTCTTTAATATTTCTTTATGCTTGTTTTGAATTTAATTTGCTCTTCTTCTCTTCTAGATTTGTAAATGAGGCATAGATCATTGATATGAGCTCTCTCTTCTAAGGAACTATTTAGTGCAATCATTTAACTTCACACAACAAATTTTAAAATACTGCGCTTTAATTTTTATTTAATTCAAATATAATATTCCTTTTATTCTGTTTGACCAATGAGTTACTTAGAAGCAGGTATTGTTTAATTTACAAATATTGGGGCTTTTAAATATCTTTCAATTATTAATTTCTAGTTTAAGTATGTTATGGTGAGTGATTTAATGAAACTGAGATCCAGTCCTTCTTGGGTTCTCAACTCTTCCCCTATGAATTAGTGACAGACTACCTATGCATCTAGAAATATCACCTCTGACTCTAGACTCCACACTATCACAAGTAGACAGGGCTAATGATTGCAGAGGACTAATGCAATATACCATGTCTTCTTTTCAACATATACCAGGAGTCTTTCCTCAACCTTCTTCTAAGCAGTCTTGAGTGACCTAAAACCCAGATCTCGTGTTTTGAAAGAAACATCAGGGAATGAAAGTATTAATATCCCAAAAGAAATAACCCTAACAGGTATTGATAACAATAGGACAGTGATGAGACCTATGGGGATTTGTTCTTGAATTTATCTCTATCAATTAAATACTCATAGTACTAGAAAATTGTCCCTACTTGTAGAACCCAGCTTGAGGGTTTTTACTCCTATCCTTTGAAAGCAGATGGTCTTTAAAAAGAGACAGACTCTGCTCAAAATCCTTGGGACAAAATCACAAATTGTACTTTAATCTGCATTCTTGTTGTTTATTTTCTTATTTCCTTTCCTTCTTTAAAAAATAAAGTTTAAGGAAATTTTAAATCTTTTTATTTATAAGCTTCTATTCTGATATCACGTTTAACTCCTTAGTCACTTTGTTTGAGTCCACTACCTGCCCATAATCATTTGTGTACTTGCTAATGCATATAGCCAAGTCATCTGTTAGATTTGATGCATTTTTCTTTAAGAACCACACAGCTTCTCTAGCTTCCAGTTCCTCATAATGGATCATTTGGTTTCCTGGGAATATATACTCGACCATTAAGTTACATTTTAGATGGAGACTACCACAAGAGAAGATTTTCTAGGTATGGATTTGGTTGTTTTTAGAATTATTCTCAGTGTACCACCAGCTTCAAATCCTCTGGCTTTACCTTAGACTTTTATGGGGCTGATTGCTTGAGAGTTTTACCTAATGTTCCCATTTTACCCCTTGCTTTAGGCTTTCCCTGTGTGCCTGCTCTTTAGAAAGATTCTATCTTCATTCTCTTGTATTGACACTAGTGGTAGACTGCTGTTGAATGTTTCCTGGTCCTTGCTAGGCATTTTGGTGTGTAGGGTGAGGAAAGCAGAGTTTTCGGTTGTTTCATTCAGCCTAAATTGTATTCAGAGTCTGTGTCTCTGAGTCTTGACAAGGAGACTTTCTAATTTTTCCTGCACATATACAATGGTTGGATATCTTGGATACCTCCAAGTATCTTGTTTAAAGAGGGTTTCCTGCCCCTTTCCAAGCAGTAGAAGTGTTTGATTTTATTTCCCCCACCCCAATCACAATGGATCACCCTCCTCTGCCTTTAGGATGACAGTTTACCGCATAGTGGCTTAAGGCTCTGTAGGGGAGAAAAGGGTGAAGGATAAGGGGTCGAGTTTGTTCTTTTCCCCTAGTTGCTGATGTTCTCCTCTCCCAGGTCTGCACCTAGGGACCCCTCCTGCCACCAGTGTTTCTTGTGAGCAAGTGGTAAGTTTGTGGAAAAGAGCCTGTGAGTGGGTGTGAATTTCCTTTTTGGTCTGCGTTTCCTAGGATTTCTATACTCTAATGCTAGCCTGCATTTAGCCTATAGCAATTTGTTAACAATTTTAACTGTATTATTTTTACCAGCATTTTTGGTGCCTGGCAACTTTTCCTCCAGTATCCAAAGACAGGATATGTCTTCATTCGAATTTCAGGATAGATTACTTCCTGTGACCTTAACTCTCTAATGGGTTGAAGAAAAGCCATGATTTTGTTGAGCATCTATTTTTTTCTGTGTGTGGTAGGATAAATGATCTTTGCAGTGCTCAATTATTATGTTTAACAACCTATTAGCTGACAATTTTTTAGGTCCTCCTTCAAAACTTTTTGATGATAATAAATGCACATGATCTGATTTGAAAAAAAAATTAGTCATTTGTTATTCATATTTTCTTTTCTTAATATAAACACCAATATTTTGAACTATTGTGTTTGTGAACCGTTATAAGATTAATGGTCACTGACAAATTCTGCCTTTTTTCCTAATATGGGAGAAGACTATTGTGAAAGAGGAAAGAGGATAGTGGAATGAGCATAAACATAGATGTTTAAAGTAGTTTTAGGGACTATTGCATTTGAAAGTTGTGTACCTGGAATTGAAGCCTTTAAAATTATACAAGACACAGTCTCTTTAGAAATATTTCCATACCTCTAGAGATGAAACAGCCGATTTTGGAGAGTCATGAGTTAATTAATGCAAGGGTTGAGCAGAACACCTTTGCATTAATTGCATTAACACTTGGTACATAATCATTTTTCCATAAATATTTACTATTTTTATTGTTAATAAGACCAATCCAATGGTGGATTAGAATGTGGAGGCTGGAAAGGGTGGAAAGAGTGAAATAGATATGCAGCATACAGATGGTATGGATTGATTCAATTACAAAGTTTAACAGAAATGGAGAGATAACTGTTGAATTATAATTACCATTTTTTATATCCTTCCTATGTATCTAGAATAGAAGCATGGCAGATAAATCATACTTGATGTTATCAGATGGTATCAAAACCAAATATATTCAATGTTGGTCATTGAAATAATGTTTATATTCTCTGTAACAGGTATGTAGAAAAATAATTTTTTTATGAAAATCAATGAACCTGAATTATATACTTGTTTTACTAAAAAACTATTCCATTCATTCATAAATATAGGACACATGGATACCTTCAACATACCAAAATCTTTTAAAGTTATTCTCTATTCATGAATTTGTTCAAGCAACTATGTAACTGAATCCCTGAAATAATAACCATAACTAATGAAAAAGTTGACCTTGAGGTAGATGATGTAGTGAACTATGAAAATGTTTTCTACCTTCATATGACTTTTATAATTGGATCAATTTTGAGGAAGTCTACATCTCAGAGAATGTTCATGAATAACTTAACTGCACAATATGCATTCAAATTAAATAGTAATATATAATTGATAGAATTGTGAAGTACTATCTAACTAAAAGTTCACATAAGTCTTTCAAAGACACTGATTTTTAATATGGACATAATGCATTCATGATCCAGTTCACGTGTTTAATGAGATGATTTCTGGAATATGTGATTAGGGATGCATCACTGGCATTTGAAAGGCTGCCTGTCTTTCCCAAACAATTATAGTGACCTAATGGCCTTCCCATAAATACCTTAAGAACCTCAACTGTATGATGTTCTAAATTATCCACTACTTGCACCTCCTCCTTCTCATATATGTAATCTAAGTTTATGACAGCCTAGTTCCTCTAGTCACCCCAGTTACACTCTTCTTTGACAACTGCCTTCCTTCATTATTGCGACATACATAGCCAATAAAGCATTAACTTCCATGAATTTTTACCACCTGGGTTTTTTTTCAAATGTATTTATTATTCTTAATTGACCCACCATTGAATTAAATTATACCTGTAACCATCTTATTTAACATATTAAGACAAATATGTTTGCTCTGTGATCCCCTTGCACCAGAATTTATTATTATTCAGTGAAACTAACAAGCATGATTACCTTATTGTGCCTTTGAATTATTGTGTGATAGGAAGAGAATGGACCATCCCACTAGGGGTGTAACTAGTCTTGTAGGCATTTCTGCTCTGCACAGATAAATTTAAGTCCTAAATTTCCTGTTTTTGTCCTATTTGGAGTACATTTCTATTTCAACATTTCTTGTTCAGATTACATTTAGACTATAAGATATATATATATTTTTTTAATTAATGAACTTATTTATTTTTGGCTGCGTTGGGTCTTCGTTGCTGCGCGTGGGCTTTCTCTAGTTGCGGTGAGCAGGGACTACTCTTCGTTGTGGTGCACGAGCTTCTCATTGCATTGGCTTCTCTTGTTGCAGAGCATGGGCTCTAGGCTCACGGGCCTCAGCAGTCATGGCGCGTGGGCTCAGTAGTTGTGGCTCGTGGGCTCCAGAGCACAGGCTCAGCAGTTGTGGTGCACAGGCCCAGCTGCTCCACGGCAGTCATGTGGGATCTTCCCGGACCAGGGCTCGAACCCGTGTCCCCTGCACTGGCAGGCGGACTCCCAACCACTGCGCCACCAGGGAAACCCTAGACTATGAGATCTTGAGAAATAAGTTTTTCTTTTTTCATTCTCAGTGCAGAACAAAGTAGTTGAAACAAAGTAAGCATTCCATAATTTTTAGTTGAATTAATAAATTATTTAATGAAATCGTAGAATTTTACACCACTTCCAACACGAATGTGACACATTACTTGATTTCAGTCTTACTATACACTTAAATATTCAAGAACACATGATACTGGTGTAGTGATAGACAAATAAATCAAGAACAAAGAATTGGAATCAAGAAATAAACCCACACAACTGAGTGTTGATAAAATTCTAAGGAAAATGGATAATCTTTTCAGTAGATGTTGCATGAACAAAATATATTCATATGGAAGAAAATAAATTGTGACCCTAACCTCACAACAACACAAAACTTACCTTAGAATAAATGGCACATAGATCTAAACATAAAAGCTAAAATTAAAAACAAAAACAAATAAAAACTTCCAGAAGATACCATAACATTTCCAAAAGAAGCATGGGAGACCTTGACCTTGACCTTGTGGAACGGGGTGGAATCTAAGTGAACAAAGGAGAATAAGAAAACTTCTGGGGGTGATGGAAATTCCTGATATCTCAACAGTAGTGGTTTCATGGGATCATACATTTATCAAAACTCATTCAACTGTACACTGAAAATGGGTTCATTTGATTATATAAAGTGCCTCAATAAAGTTGATTTCTCAAAAGTATAATATACTTTGCACACATGCAGGTTTTTGCATACATTATATGCCAATAAATTTGTAAAAGAAAAAGTTTTAATGAGATAACTATACACACACCCTTTAATAGCAAAACTGAAAAAGACTGCCAATATCAAATGTATGGGAGCATTCAGAGCAGGTAGAAATCTCATACTCTGCTGAGTGGAGTATAAATTGAAAAACAGTCTGGCAGTTTATTAAAAATTAAACATATATTTACCATATGACCTAGCAATTGAGTCCCACTTCTAGGTATCTATCCAATACAGAAAGACGTATACTCACACACACACAGGATCCTCATTATTTGTAGATTCCCTATTTGCAAATTTACCTACTCACTAAAATTTATTTGTAACTTCAAAATCAATACTTGCAGCTCTTTCAGGGGCATTAGTGGACATGTGCAGAGCAGCAAAACAATTGAGTGCTCAACCTGTATTTACTGGTCATCTCAGGCTGCCATAACAAAATACTTTAAACTGGGCAGTTTAAACAATAGGAACTTGGTGCCAGCAAGGTCAGTGTCTGGTGAGCACACTCTCTTTGGGTTGTGGACAGTTGCTTTCTTGCTGTGTGTCCTCACATGACCTTTCCCCCTGTGCATGTGGTGAAGAGAAAGTGAGAGGAAGCAAGCTCTCTGATATCTCTTCTTATAATGGAACTAATCCCAGCAGGACGGCCAGCACTTTCCCAGCTGAGGTTGGACAAGGAGATGTTTTGCCTTCTTGTTTCAGCTCTCATAACTGTAAATAAGTATCCTGTTCACAGTCGATTTAGTGGCACATTTTTGTGCTCTTTGTCGGTGATTTCACTTTTTAAAATGGCTTGCAAGTGCAGTGCTGAAGTGTTGTGTTCCTAAGTCCACAAAAAATTTGAGTTCAGGTAGTTATAGCAACTTTATTCACAATAGCCTGAAAATGGAAACAACCTACTTTGCTATCTAGATGTGAGTGAAAAACAAATTGTGTCATACTCATGCAATGCAGTTCTACCCTGCAATAAACATGCTATCTATGCACACAATAACAGGAATAAATCTCTAAAACGTTATGCTGAGTGAAAAAACCTGGACATGAATAAGTATGTTTTTTATAAATTATTTTTATGATATTATAGAACAGACAAACTAAACCATGGTGATAGAAAACAAACTGATAACTGCCTGAGTTGACAGTTGGGAGAGGGAATTGAGATGGCAAAAGGTCACTGAGGAACTTTTTGGGATGGTGAAAATGGTCTATATCATGCTTGTTGTGGTAATTTCAAGGGTGTATACTTTTATCAAAATTCATCCACTCCATATTCCAAATGGGTACATGTCATTGTATATAAATTATAACTCAGTAAAGTGATTTTAAAATTTATGAAATGATATTAAAAAGTGGGAAGATTGAAATATGTTGACCAGAGAGGAGATTTCTTTAATAATATAGTTGAAAGAAAATGTGAAATTAAATAATATCAGCAAATATTTATATAAAGATACAAAGGATAAAAGTTGTGAAAAAGCCTCTTTATTCTCCAAGATTTTGTACAGCTCATACAAGTAGTGGAGGGGCCTTTTTTTTTTTGATGAGAGAAGAATCCAGAATGATACTTTAACATTTTTCTTCAGTATATCAAATTGTAGGTTTCTAGGAACATACATCCATGCATACACACACTCACACACACACACTCCTTTATATACATTAGTGTCTAATAAAGTGCTTAATGTGTAGTCAGCACTGTTTGTTGAAATGAATTTTCTTGAACAAATTCCAGCTAGTACTAGCAAGATTTTGTAAAAAAAATTATTTCAAAATAATCTAAAAAACTTGTTTCTAGGTGAACGTGTTAAAAGATTTTCTGCACAGGTTTTGGAGTTCACTTCTTTTGCTGTAGTCTTGGGATTCTTGGTGATTTGCCATAAGGATTAAGTCATTGGCATTATAGGCCAGATTCAGGTTCCCTTGGAAATATTTTAGCTCCGAGATCTACTAGCATCTGGTTATTTCCACATGAAAGTGACCACAAACAAAGGTCTCTGTTAGATAGAATTCTTAAATCAGAAATCTGTCATTTATTTACTAACCCCAATATCCTGGTTAGTACTTTCTCCCCCAATCTAATTGTGGTTACCTTCAAATCCTCTGATACAATAAGCATGGTTTCAATAGAAGCACCTTAAATCTGATCTTTCCTGCTTTGTCTGCCCAAAATGCCTTATTGGGAGATGTTTGAGAAAAGCTTGAAGGCTTATCTCCTGGAAAGGCTGTTCTTCAAAACACTTAAAATTGTTCCACCTTTATCTCTCCTTGTAAGGCTTTGCTAAAACTTGCATTCAGTTTCCAACCAAACCAATATTTACACTTTCCCCAGTCCGTTCGACTTTTGTTACAGTGGATGTTGACATAAAGTCTCCTTTTAATTTATCCAGGTTATAGTTTTGAAAATGTGCTGTGATGGCATAACAAAGGTCAACAAAGGTCAGCAAAGGTCAGAGTTCAGTACTGGAGACAGAAATCATTCTTGATATTAATGGCAGGAAGTGATTTAATAAAAGATTAGGTATTTACAAAATTGGTGGATATTTTGTAAGTCACTCAATAGGAAGGGCAAAGTGGAGAGTGAATATATATAGACAGTATCCCATTTTGTATGTTCATAGCTATGTCCACTTATCCTTTTAAATTTCCCACCCTTTGCATATATGGCCAAAAAACTCAGCCAGTTTTAAAAAGTTATATTCTGAGGTAATTTTATATTATATTGAGTTAGACCTCCTATTAACATATACCTATAGATCACTTTCATTTTTAAGGAGACACATACTGTATATGTAAAAAAAAAAATCTAACTCACTGAAGAATGTTATTTTAGTACTTTGAGAAAACTTGTAAGATTTAAGGAGAAAAACTATCAAATCTAAAAAGTGTGAGAACCTCAAAGTGTGAAATAAAATTTTATATCAACTTTATAATTTCTTCTGTTCTTTGTTTTTATTTTCCGAAAAATGAAATAGAAATATTGTTACGTAGAGTGATTTCCAATGAATGTCAGAAACATTAATGTTTTATAACTGTCCTTTTCAGATTAACAGGCTTCAATGTGAATATACATAGTTATTAATAAGAATAAGTTTATTATGCGTGCTTACTTTAGTCTATTATTAATGCAGAATATTTAGATTTGACACCTTAAACCTTGCCATAATTTGCATATGTTCCTACTTTAAATGGGAGTTGACAAACTAGAGCCCACAAGCCAAATCCAGCTCACCTCTTCATTTGTAAATAAGGTTTTAATGGAACACAACCATCCTGCTTTTATGCTACAATGGCAAAGTTGAGTAGGTGGAACAGAGAGCTCTGACCCAGAAAGCATAAAAATATTTCCTAGCTGGCTTTTTATAGAAAAAATGTGCTGACCCTTGCTTTAAAATCTTTCTCTGGGATCTAAGGCAAAAAACTAACTGGGTGATTCCTAGAGGAAATGGAGAGAGTTTGTTAATTCCTCATTTGCAGTGTTGGATAATTATAAAAGATGCTCTTTTTTTAATGGTAACTTAAAAGTCACTTTCAATTAGATTTAAGGGAAAACATATTTAACACAAGTTTGGTTCTGTTTGTTTTAGAAGAATTTAAACGTAGTCCAGCATTGTCCTTGAATGAACTCAAGTGATCTCAAAAAAAAAACAATAAATCTTACATGTCACCTAATAATGTAGTGAGCAAATCAGTTCCTACAAAATGACAGCATATAAACACACACACACATGCTCACAAGCATACATGTGCATACACATTTGCACACACATACACATATACCCAGGCCCATTTAAAGCAGGTGAGCCCTGTATTCTTGCCTTTTCTTCAGTTATTCACGACATTCCACAAAAGCACAGGGTCCCAAAAGAAATGAGAAGATTAAATCAAACTTGAAACAAAACCAATGATCTCATCTATGGAGCATTTAATTTTCAAGACAGAAAAAAAATGTTTATTATTTCTTCTTGAGATTCAGACCCCCCACATGAATTCAACTTCAGTCTTTCAAGTTTAGTGCAAATGTGAGTATCCAAAATGCTATGAGTTTAAGTGGTTTTGAGTTCTGTAATGAAAAATTTGAGCATTGTTCTCAGAGGAAACACTTCCTGGCAGAGCTTCAAGGAAAGAATGTGTGATTGCAGGGAGATTAGAAATTCTGATTGCATTAGGTTTTCATCATTCTATGGGATACGACTGTTGTCAGTGCTGTGTCAAAAAAAGTGACAGATCTGTATCCACAGCTTTTGTGAAAGCCTAAGATGGACGAGGTTGTATACTTTTAACATAGTAATATGTTATTTTCTTAGGCATCAGATATAATAGTAATATCGAAAGCATTTTTTACTCATTTTGTATTCTATCATAGTTAAAACACATGGCACTTTTATTTATTATCATTTGAATAAACATTAGCTACTTTCAATTTTATTAGAGAAGTTGCTGAGTATAAATAGAACACCAAGCTATTTTCCTTATCTTAGAAAAAAGGTATATGTTCACTACTGGTTTTTTAAAAAAGAAAACACTCTCATTTGATCAATTACCAAACAGGACAATATAGATCATGCCATGATATTCTGTGCCTGTTTTCCTGTCTTTAATCTGAGGGAGTCTAAATTGAAAGCATATATTCCATATGTTTTCACAATGGATAAGAATATGTATGTATATAAACAAGTATGGTTTCCTTATCATATAGCTTTATTAAACAATAATTTTATCCATTTTATGTAGAGAAGTACTTTTGATGGTTTAAAAAGCTATTATTGTTAAATAGATAATATTTCATCTCTAATATGCTGAAACTTAGTTTTCTTCATCTTTCTATATGATTAATTTTATAGGTTCCAAATTTATGGAAGAAATATCCCCAAGGCAAAGAGACCACTTATATGAATACATGTGCTTATTAAACTTAAGTTTACTAATAAAGAGCACACAAAGATACTATGAACATTTTATATCAATATTGAGAAATAAAGAGTCTTTAAGAATGTCACAGACCTGAGAAGTGTCTACAAAGAGAAAGATAGGAAAAGTGTACTGCTGTCTGTTTGCACCAGGTTTCTGGAACCTTCCAGAAGAGTGATGCTTGAGCCATTTGTGTCAGGGAGGAAAGGTGGCGGCTCAGCCGCTAGTGAATCAATGGCTTATGTTCTTTTGGTTCTTTGGCTCAGATCCAGCTGAAGTAATATAATGGGTTAGCTTCCGGTAAAAGTATGGTATATGTAACCAACTTGCCCTTTTCTCCATCAAACAATTACTTACACAGACTATTTTTTCAAGTGTGGCTCTGCCATTTAAAGAAAGTGACCTTGCTCATTCAAGATGTCTTTGGGGGACTTAACATTAATAAACTGGTACATTGTATTATGTGATTCTTGCATAGTTTGTATAAACTTTATTGGGTCACAGTATATTTTTGTTATGTATAAAGTTGTGATCAATTTGCTAATATTAAAAATATATATTTTTGTAAGCTCATGACGGAGAGTAGTCCGTTTAGGGACTTAATCTAAGGGGGTGAGGTGGCAGGAACACCATACTATCATCAAGTGTCTTGTGTCTTTTCTTACCAGAATGATCTCCCTCAGGATGTTTTTTCACTATGTTGGAAAAGCTGAGTCTTCTTCCAAGATTCATATCTTGCTCAGTGCCTCTTCTGTTCTTGTGTAAATTATCTCTCCAAGTCCAATCCCCTTGATCCTAATCTATGTACACACATTCCTACTGCTTTCTTTCTGGCTTCCCAAATCCTAGTCCTAAAACAGTAATTTCCCTAGGTGGAGGTAGTAGTGTTTCTATCATATTTCCCTAATCAATTAAGATTTTAGGGAGACTTTTTATCCAGCTTCTTTTACTCATTGAGTTTTGGTACCAGAAACTCACTCAGACTAAGGAAAAAGCTATGAACTAATGTACCTGAAAACTCAGCTTTTTAAATCTAGTTGTCTGGTTGTTTCTAAAATTTATTTAAAGACCTAATTGCTTTGTTTCTTCTCTGTATTGAGGACCATCATTTGAGGAGAGGGGTGAGGAAGGACAAATAGGACAACAGGGAAAAATTAAAACTTGTTACTTATCACGAGGGGAAGCCTAGGTATAAGAAATAAGTACTTAATCAAAATTATTCTGAAATCTCACATTAAATTTGGATAATATTTCAATAGATGTTTTCAGTACTATATTGATGCCTTATTTTCTCCCTCTTTTTAATTTTAATGGAAAGTTAGAATTGGCTGCATTGAGGGTTCCTAAGCAGTTTCATAAAAGGAAACAATACATGAAGTTAATGAACATTTTGATAATGCTTATATTACATATCCCTTCTAAAAGCAGCAAACATCTTTATTTCATATTTAACTTTGCAAAGACCTCTGCTTACATTAGGTCTATCATCTAATTATCTTAATTCTTCTTTAAAAAGATTTGAAAAGAAAACTCTATTATATCCATTGTTGTTAAGGTTTATGATAGAAAATAGTTTATACAGTTATTATGTGATGACTGATTGAAAAAGGAATTATGATGTAATCCCTGAGATTCTAATAAATGTTAGAATTAGAATTTCTCCCTTTTGTAACACCTAATGAAAAAATGGATGTAGGCAATGATCATCACTGGCTACTAGCATCACTCTTAAAAAAATAGAAGTCATGTAGTTTCTCATGAAAAAAAAAAAAAGAGCACTACCCTAAATAGTATCAAATGTCTACATCAGTGTTGTTCAATAGAAATATAATCCCAGACACATTCTAATTTAACACAGTCACTGCCCACACTTAAAAAGTAAAAAGGAACCAGTGAATTTAATTTTAATAGCCAAAAACTACCTTCAATAATTTAAAAACTACCTTTAGCAAGATAAGTCCCTCCAAATATATGAAATAACAAACAAGTTATCTGGTAGATCATTGACTTAAAAGTACCTATGATTAATTGATTGGTTGATTGATTGATTTAATTTCAGGTTTATTGAGGCATATAAAATTGTAAGATAATTAAAAGGTACATTACAGTGATTTGATATACATCTGTAGGACATTATGAAAAAATTTCTTTCATTTAGTTAGAAGTGTCTAGGATTTGAAATGGCAAGTATTGAAAAGATATCCTTTTTGGGGATAGAACTCCAAAAGCAAGGAAATTTCCTTTGGTGATAAAATAAGCAAAATAGGAAAACTTATGATAATGCTAAAAAAACAAACAAAAAAGAATAAGAACACTGGAAGACACACAGCTTCTCCCCCCACTACCAAAACAAACAAACAAGTACACTAAAGAAACAGAAATTTGCTGCACTGACAGAAGAAAATACTGTTAACTAGGAATTTTGCAAACCTCTCTTATTTCACAATATAAACAGAAGAATATAAAATACATTTATAAAAATCTTATCTCAAAAAATAAGAAAACTGTAATCAACATACTTTAAGTGATGAGAATTCACCCAGAAACACAACCACATGTTGTATATGAGGGATCTAAAGCAGAGTAACTTTAAAAGGTTAAAAACAAAGACATGTACAAAGATGCATCAGGCAAAGGGACAAAATAAGAAAGCAACAGTAGCAATCCTGGAATTAAGAAAAATTGATATCAAAAAGTATTAAACTTGAAAAAGAAGGGAACTTTTTAATGCTAAAGTAACAATTCATAATGAAGATACAACAATTATGAATATTTATGCATCAAATTGCATAGGAACTACTTTAACAAAGCAATATTTAAAGGAAATGCAAGGAGCTAAGTTAGAAGTACACTAAAAGGGCATAACTTAAACTATGCTCAGTGGAAGTTTGATCAAGTTGATACAAAGTATGTCAGAATATGGAAAACCTAAACAACATGTAAATAATGTTGGGGCCAAGCTAACGCCATGTCTATTTTCTCTAATTTTCCAAGATATACTCACATAGGTCTCTTTCTTCGATCTGTCAAAGCAAGGCTGCATGCAAAATAAATAAAATCTTGAGACTCAATGTTCCAGCAGTCTAGCCACCAGTTTATCAGCTATGACTTGTTCATAGTTCTCAGTATGGACTTAGTAGGATACCTATTATATTTGCAAGAGAAAACTTTATTTTCCAAAAGAATTTTTATTTATCAAGATGATAGTGAATTGTATCAAAACTATATTGTCCAAAGTCTCTTATGGAACAATTAATGTAATGAATTTCTCTGAGATACTAATACAAGAAATAAACAAATATTTTCCCTTGAAAAATTAGAATGCCCTTTTATTAGACAATGAACATTTTATAATATAATATATTTCCCTCTTACCTTATCTTGTAGAAATGTTAGAACAAATCTTTGTGCTAAATTTCTGCTAGGTTTTCTTGTACAGTATCCTCCCAACACATCCATCTCTTCCATTTATTTCAGAATACGTTTTACTTTAATAAACCTATAGTGCCTATTTTTTTGTAGGCTAACTCAGCTTCTATTTGGAAGCATTTGTAGCTTTGATATTGTGATTTATAATAAAAATATGTATTTAGTTATTCAGATGACCAAAGTATACTTCTTATACATATTTGGTCTTTGTCCATGGTTCCTGATTCACAGCTCCCCAAACCCCTGAATTTCCCAGATGTTGAGAGGGACAAAGGTGTCTCTTGCTATGTTAAGGGGGTAACTTTTGGACCCCACCTAAGGATGGGCGCTGATTACCAGGAGAACCAACTGTGTGGTTAGAGGGTTGGAACTTTCAGTCCTACCCCTGGCCTTCAGGAAGGGGAGAGGGCTTGGAGGTTGAATCAATTACCAACTGTCAATTACTTAATCAGTCATGACTATGAAGAATCTGCAAAAACTCAAGAGGACAGGGTTCCAAACACATGGAGATTTGGGGACTGGTATGCCTGGAGAAGGCATGGAGTCTCCACCACACCCTTTCTGCGTACCTTGCCCTATCCATCTCTTATCTTGCGTTTCCTGAGTTATATCCTTTTATAATACACCAGTAATCTAGTAAGTAATATGTTTCTCTGAGTTCAGTGAGCTGTTTATTTAATCAAACCCAAGGAGGGGGGTCTTTGGAAATTCCAGTTTGTAGCTGATGAGCAGCACAAGTAACCTGGGCTTTTTATTGGCATGTGAAGTGGAGGATGGTCTTGTGGGGCTGAGTCTTTTACCTGTGGAATCTGATTCTATTTCTGGGTAGATAGTGTCAAAATTGAGTCAAATATTTGGACACTTAACATGATAAATCTCCAAGCACACCTAGAGTTGATGATTAAGCTTTTGCATAGAATGTAAGTTACATTCCCAAATTGACACAAGTGTGACCTAACCAAACTTGGGTCTGCTAGCCTGTGCACAGTAAAGCCAATCTACTGACACCGGGCTGTGGTGAAGGAAAGTGCAGCATTTATTGTAAGGCACCGGACAAGGAGGCTGGGACAGCTAGTGCTCAAAAGCCCAAACTCCCAGATGGGTTTCAGGAAAGTATTTTTAAAGGCAAGGTGAGGGAGGGGAGTTCCAGGGTATGTGATCAGCTCGTGAACTATTTTCTAATTGGTTGATGGTGAGGTAACAGAGTGGCATCACAGGGGTTAACATTATCAATCCTGAGGCTCCAATATGTTCGGAGGCTATGTGCTCCTGGTCATCAAGTAGTTAACATCTTCCATTTGATGGGGGTTTTAGCATCTGTGAAACAACTCAGGAAATGTGCATCAAATACTATTGATATTATCTAGGTACTTCAGAGAGGAGCTAAAGCAGAGGATATGGGGGGGCGGGGTCTGTCCTGGGAAGGCCCCATAGGGTCCTGCTCACTTAAACAAGGTGATGATAAAATCTGATTTTGATTCCTGGCATCTAGCTTGAAATCTTGTGCCCTTAACCACTAATGCAGCTTTATAGGTACTGTTAGGCAATGCAAATTGTATTGAGACTATAGAACAAAACTACTTCATAAAAAAAAGCATAATATGTAATTTTCTATACATCCTGAAGCACTTTGTTTCATCAAGTAAACAATTTTACCTATTACATTATATGATAAAGACCCTACATAGAGTCTCTTTTAGCTTTAAAAAAATTTATTGGTTGGTATTAAGATTTAAACATATGCCCTTGCTAAGATTGTGTCTGTAATGTTTTGGGACACATGGCTAATTCAGTAAAATAACTCAAAGAAATTTAAGCTGCATTAATATACACACGTACACACTACTATTACACTAATTGAAGTTTTTCAGTTTTCAGGTAATTGTACTGTGTGGATATACTCTCTCATCACTCTGCCATTGGGTTTAATGATATTACCACAAAGCATTTAAAGTCTGTAGAATTATCTTGCCAGTGCCCTATTTCTTAGCACCTTAATATTCATCAAGGTGTTCCAGTTTCTGTTCCTCCCTCATCCCATAGGATGAAAGTGAAACAGCTGCTTCCAATTCATAGCATATGGACTTATCTTTTTCATTACAATATATTTCCATCTGAATACATTGGAAGCTCTTACAGTGAAGTATTTTTCTTCATGATCCAAATAACTGGAATATGAAAAGACCTACTAAAAGAGATGCATAATTTGTGAGTTGCATTTCCGTAAACTGTTCTGGATTTTATAAATGCTTAAAATATTAGTAACTACTGTTACATTTTTCCTTGATGCTTTAGGGAAGAAAAGTTCATTACATATTTAACTTGGCAAAGCCATATGTTTGATAGCTGACTTTTGGCATCAAAAAGAATCCCTTCCATATCAGTGATTGCTTTGTGGAGGTTTGGGAAAAACCTGCACCAAAAAGGCTAACAAAGGAAATCAATGATAAGCTCTTCACACTAAAATAATTTTTCTTTCATTTTACTTCGTCAAAAACATCTTTAGCAATGGAATAGTAGGAAAGCTTTTCTTTTTGTTAGGTGATCAATGTATTTTTATATTTTTATTTTTATTTATTTATTTATTTATGGCTGTGTTGGGTCTTCGTTTCTGTGCGAGGGCTTCCTCTAGTTGCGGCAAGCAGGGGCCACTCTTCATCGCGGTGCGCGAGCCTCTCACTATCGCGGCCTCTTGTTGCGGAGCACAGGCTCCAGATGCGCAGGCTCAGCAGTCGTGGCTCACGGGCGCAGTTGCTCCGCGGCATGTGGGATCTTCCCAGACCAGGGCTCGAACCCGTGTCCCCTGAATTAGCAGGCAGACTCTCAACCACTGCGCCACCGGGGAAGCCCCCAATGTATTTTTATAATTAATGTGCTTATTTCAGATCCTCTTTAAATGTGCAATCTAAATCTAATATACTCTGTTAAATTTTCATTCACTTGAATTTAATAAATTACTAGTGAATTATATTTTAGTGATTTATAATCTACACACAAAAATTATTTGACATAAGTGAACAAATGATAACAAAATCTGCTATTTATACTGTTTCAAATTAAAGTACTAAATATTATTATTACTTAATAAACATTAAATAAATTAATAATATTTGACACCAAAGAAGTGCTTCATGAGAGCAAGCATATTTGTTTATTTACTGCTATAATCTAAGATCTAGAATAAACATGGCATACCTCAACAACATAAATACTTGTTGCATGATTTGGACAAGTTGCTGAAATACCATTAAGAAAAGTTAGATGTTGATTGGCAAATGATAGGCATTTTTTTCTTCAATACTGACAGCATTTTGCCATTCATTAAGTTAAAAAAGAGACCTATTAATATATATTTTTATCAGGTATGAATTTAGAATTTTTTATTGCAAATTTTTAAAAACATCAAGACATTTAAAAATGAGTATTTAGATAATTCTAATTAGTATGATGCATTTTGAATAATTGAATATTTTCAAAATATTTTGTGTGAGTAATCAATTATTTCAGCCAGGAAACTATCATTATTTTTGAGGTAGTTAAACTGAAAAAAAAAATGTAAGTAATTTGAGTCTTAGCAGTCAGAGGATGAGAAAAAAAGTGAATGCAGAATACTTCCAGGTAAAAATAAATTGTCAGTGGAAAACTATAATGTCTTTTTTATGAGCAAGCAAAGCTGTTGAAGAAGAAAATTAAACCAAAACTGCCATAACAAGAACAACAAAATAGCTTACCTTTTCCTTGTTTTAAAAAGTGAATCATAATCAAGAGCTGACAAGACAAATGCTACTACTAAATAGATACTGAAGTCTTGGAAGAGGAAATCACAACAGTTCAAAACGTGCCCGCACGTGAGACAGCAACCACCAATGCAAGAGGCAGGAGATGTGTTTCTTGGAAAGCTAAGATGCTGTGGCCTGAGAGGAAAACAAGAATAACCCCTGAAGTCTTCTACATCAGCCAGAAAATAGAATGATGCAACAATGAATGTAGCTGAGATAAATAGAGATCAGGAAGGAATTAAAAATGTGTCATAAACTCTACATAGTCACTGCATAGTTTTATACTATTTTCTGTTATGTCTCTTTATTTTAATATAACATGTTGACAAGTACTTTTGCTATTGTAGTTATTCCAAGAAGAAATGATGTAAGATTATGTCATACTGGAACGATTTTTTGAAACTACTAACTTGGTTAGAGAAACATGTAAAAATGTAAATATACAGACATTACACTAAGTAATTGTTATGTATTTTTCAACTAAAGCAATACTTTAGTAATTATGGTAAGTAATGCTATTATACTAAATAATATTATCTAAGTAATTATATTATGCTAAGTGTTATAGATAGGTGTTATATATATAAACTAAGCATGTATATGTTTTTGTCTATAACAATAAAAATTGTTCAAGTTTTCCAAGCTTGGAGAAACAGGCTGTGCGATAGTAGATAGAATCTATATTTTTAATTGAATTCAAGTTTATTCCTAAAAATAACTTTGTGTAAGAAAAGAAAAAAGCTCAAATAGAGGAATGTAACCTGGTACAAAGGTCAGAATTTGCCTGTCTGAATCCACTGAACAGACCATGTGTATTGGATTTGCCCATTGTTTAAAAATACAGACTTCCCATTAAACCTGTCTTTATTTCTGTCTCATACCCAAATCCTCCAAGCCACAAATTGAAAGAAAAGGAATAAAAATATACTAAAAGAGAGAAGAACACTAGAGGAGGCCTCACTGAACAGAAGATATCAACATGATTTTGGAAGATGGAACAAATGAGGAGAAATGACTGATCTAGCAGCATGGGATAATTTGAAATTGACCTGGTCTGCTAAAACTAAGTGGGCACCTGGCTTCTCAAATCACTCAAATTAAAGCAAAAACCCTTAACAGAACTCAGTCCTGCATGATCTGCTTCCCTTTACATCTTTGACCGTCTTGCCAATCTTCTCCGATGGCGTTGACTTTACTCCAGCCACTGAGGTTCCCTGTAGTTCCCAGACACACCAGTAGGGCTTCTGCCTCAAATGCTTGCATTTGCTAGTCTCTCTGACAGGAAGGATCTTCTCAGAGCATCACCATGGCTAACCAACTCACTTTCATATGTCTTCTCTTTGCTCAAAAGTCAACTCTCAGTGAGGGTCTCTGTGGCCACCCTATCTAAACCCTCAACCCCACCTCCATCCCATATCATTACTGTATAGTTTGTTTTGTCTTCTTAGCAATTATCATTGACAAATATACTATGCATTTTATTTATTTCTTGTACTTATTATTAGTTCTCCCTGTTACAGTGAAGACTACATTAGAGAAAAGTGTATGATTCCTACCACTGCTGTTATTACTTAGGCATCTAAAACACTACCTAGAACATGGCATATTCTCAATAAAGATGTGATGAGTAAAGGATCTTTTTATATGTAATTAGGTACTTACCTGACAATGAACATTGAGAGGTATTCTTTCTTTTTGTTTTTAAATATAGAAGATTTTATTTTTCTTCCAGTTTTGAGATGTAATTGACATACAGCACTGTATAAGTTTATGGTGTACAGCATAATGATTTGACTTATATACATCATGAAATGATGGCCACATCAACAGTTTTTTTAATATATTTTTCAAAAGTTTTCTAATTCACAGGGTTGGAAATTTCCCAATGCTACTCTTCAAAACCGACTTTCAAAATGCCAACTTAGAATGTTTTAATTTTGCCCTCTACTCTCCACAGATAGACACACTGAACTTATTTTAAGGATCTGCATTATCTGTACTGTTACGTCCACCTTCCACAGAACATTTTTTATTTAAAGGCTCCAGACCAGCTGAACACTAGGGGATATTGAATCAGCATTATACATTCCATTTTGTTGTGGTGGTATTCTGGTAAAAAATACATACTATGTAAAAATTAACCTTATTATTTGTCCAAAAATTTAAACAAATGGTCTTTTCATGTAAGCAGAAATTAAGTAGTATAAAAAGCATACATTAACAGTTATCCTTAAGAAATACTGTATTAAAGCACTTTCCAAAGCAGACAATAAATAAGAAGGCACTTAAGACAGCCTCCTAACAATATATTCAGATAGTCATTTCCATATATAAACATTGTGTCTGCCTTAAAAATACAAGGGAATTTATAAAACTGCCAGCATAATTGAGTCCCCAGCAGGAAAACAATAAAGTGCTTAAGTATACAGAAAAAAATGAGAAACAAGGAAACCATTATTAAAAATGATTGAGAGAGAAGCCATAGTTTTATTGTAAAGGTCTTACTACACAAGCATGCTTCTTTTATCTAATTAGCATTCTAAATATACAGATAAAATGTTTCCAGTTGGTTATTATCAGTGTTATTACCAGATTTTATCAATTCAGTGTTTATTAGGCAGTATCCTTTGAAGTGTACCCGCTGGTCAGGGAATTTCAACATTTCTGTGCATTGGTTTGCTATATTTTTGAATACACTTAAAGTGCTGTTTTTAATGGAAATTTTTTTTTTTCATGGAAAATGATATATAATCTTGGAAGTGTTTTATCTTTGAGACAGTTGTTTTCTTTTTTGGGATTTCAAAACAGGGAGACAGAAAGGAGAGTTCCAGGCAAAAAGGAAAAAAAAAAAAGAAAGGGAAGGAATGAAAACAAAACCCCAAAACCCTGAACTATCAGCATTCATTATTGCTTGCATCTATAAATATAAAGAACATGACTCATGAGTTATTTTCTACATAATTCCTATAATTCCTATTTATTCTTATTTGTTGAGAGTTTAAAATAAAATTGGCTTAATATAGTCACGTTATTTTATTGGGATTTAAAATTTTTGAGCTGATGAAATCTTTCCTCCTTTTTTATTCCACTCACTATCTTGTTTCTGAATATATTATCTATGTACTATTCCTTTTACAATTATACACAAACTCTGAAACTTGCTTCTGTGTGAATGAATGCAAAATACCTCCCCTTACAATAACTTATTTTATTTTGTCTAACAGTTCACAATTTCAATGGAAAACATTTTGCTTAATACTTCAGAATTTAGATGTGGTGAGATAAATAATCCAGATTTGAAGTATTATAAAATTGGTCACCTCTACTTTATTCACTAATGCAATATAGTTAAAGTGTGGACTCTTTTATTTTACATGTAATATCTTCTGATTTACTTCAAATATTTAATCATATTCTACTACAAAATTATTTGTGTCAATGATCCAGTAATTAAGTATATTCTACTACTCCTTCTTCTTGCTGCTAGAACTAGCAACATGGGCATTATTTTTTGGACAACACATTGAGAACTTCTAATATGCCTTAATTTCTATATTCAATATTTAGTTAACAAAATATTATTTTCTACTAAATACATTGTCCTTCAATAAAGTGTATAGTTTTACTTTTTAAAAATGTTAAGTGATATGAGTTAAAGTATCTATACTTTTAGTAATTTTGCAAGAATGGGGATGATATAATTTCTAAAAGTGGGCTTTGAAGACTACAATTTGTAGTCAAGACATTCACTGGGCTTTGAAGACTACAATTTGTGCTTTTCCATTAATGCTAAACTAATCCAAATATAAAGTCTGGATATGTCAGTTAATTTTTTTCTATAAAACAATTTGAGGCCAATAGCGGATAAACATTTACTAAGTAGTTTTAATAGGAGTCACATTGTTTAAAAAAAAATACTGTCACAGTAGTTAGGAGGATTTGACAGATTTGATCCATGAATTTTCTTAATGTTGATGTACAAAGTTTCCACATTTGAAAGGTATATAATGGCAGTGTGTAGTTATTCTAACCAATAATTAAACAATTAATGTATAGTTAAATATATAAATGATAATACAATTGACTGTATTAGAAATGAAGAAAAAGAAAATAAGTCTTATGAGACTTATTTAGTCTTTTTTGAATTTAGTGAACCTGTTGAAATCACAATAATGTCTTATCTTACCTAGCTTTCTAAGTGCTATAAGAATAAGAGAAACTAACTGTGAAAAGACATTTATCTATTTAAGAAAGAAAAAGATAATTTGTATTTGTTTTAGGTGGTTCTCCATTAGCAGAGCTTGGAGTGGGTAATTGGATGCTAGAGATCTGTTGTGAGCATGCTCTCAAGAAAACATGCAGAGGAGTGAGAGAAGCAGGGTAAGGAAGGCAAAGGAACTATGCTAGAATGTGTT
The DNA here is from genome assembly GCF_028023285.1 of Balaenoptera ricei. NCBI lineage: Eukaryota > Metazoa > Chordata > Mammalia > Artiodactyla > Balaenopteridae > Balaenoptera > Balaenoptera ricei. The sequence goes on from NC_082642.1 coordinate 117,099,479, forward strand.
TTCAGATGAAGTCTAGGTGATCCCATGGGGAGCTCTGGAATGTAATTTGTTCTGCTGTGTCTGCTCACACTTGAGACAGGCCAATGGATCATATATACCTCCATCCAAGTCAGTTATTGCCTATAGAGTTGTGCTACCAGTGTGGTGGGGTGCAACATAAATCCCAGGACCACAAGCCTAGGCAGCTTCAATCATCAAAGGGCATCCTCCAAGAAAGTTGGCACACATGAACATTAGTCTCCTTATTTGCACCAGCAGCAGCAAGGGGGTGGGGACACTGTGTTAGTTTCCTTTTAGTGTTGTAACAAATTACTAAAAGTCCAGTGTCTTAAAGCAATACTAATATATTATCTTACGCTTCTAGAGGTCAGCATGGGCTTTATTGAGCTAAAGCCGAGGTTTTGGTAGTACAAGTATCCCTTGTTTTGTTTTGTTTTTTTTAAATTTATTTATTTTATTTATTTAATTTTTGGCTGCGCTGGGTCTTCGTTGCTGCTCGCTGGCTTTCTCTAATTGCGGCGAGCGGGGGCTACTCTTCCTTGCGGTGTGTGGGCTTCTCATTGCGGTGGCTTCTCTTGTTGTGGAGCACTGGCTCTAGCCGCACGGGCTTCAGTAGTTGTGGCATGCGGGCTCAGTATTTGTGGCTTGCGGGCTCTAGAGCGCAGGCTCAGTAGGTGTGGCACACGGGCTTAGTTGCTCCGCGGCATGTGGGATCTTCCCCAACCAGGACTCGAACCCATGTCCCCTGCATTGGCAGGCGGATTCTTTTTTTTTTTTTTAACATTTTTATTGGAGTATAATTGCTTTACAATGGTGTGTTAGTTTCTGCTTTATAACAAAGTGAATCAGTTATACATATACATATATCCCCATATCTCTTCCCTCTTGCATCTCCCTCCTTCCCACCCTCCCTATCTTACCCTTCTAGCTGATCACAAAGCACCGAGCTGATCTCCCTGTGCTATGCGACTGCTTCCCACTAGCTATCTATTTTACATTTGGTAGTGTATATATGTCCATGTATACACTACCACTCTTTCACTTTGTCCCAGCTTCCCCTTCCCCTTCCCCGTGTCCTCAAGTCCATTCTCTAGTAGGTCTGCGTCTTTATTCCCATCTTGCCCCTAGGCTCTTCATGACCTTTTTTTTTTTTTTTTTTTTTTTTAGATTCCATGTATATGTGTTAGCATACAGTATTTGTTTTTCTCTTTCTGACTTACTTCACTCTGTATGACAGTCTCTAGGTCCATCCACCTCACTACAAATAACTCAATTTCGTTTCTTTTTATGGCTGAGTAATATTCCATTGTATATATGTGCCACATCTTCTTGATCCATTCATCTGTCAATGGACACTTAGGTTGCTTCCATGTCCTGGCTATTGTAAATAGAGCTGCAATGAACATTGTGGTACATGACTCTTTTTGAATTATGGTTTTCTCAGGGTATATGCCGAGTAGTGGGATTGCTGGGTCGTATGGTAGTTCTATTTTTAGTTTTTTAAGGAACCTCCATACTGTTCTCCATAGTGGCTGTATCAATTTACATTCCCACCAACAGTGTATGAGGCTTCCCTTTTCTCCACACCCTCTCCAGCATTTATTGTTTGTAGATTTTTTGATGATGGCCATTCTGACCGGTGTGAGATGGTATTGCATCGTAGTTTTGATTTGCATTTCTCTAATGATTAATGATGTTGAGCATTCTTTCATGTGTTTGTTGGCAATCTGTATATCTTCTTTGGAGAAATGTCTATTTAGGTTTTCTGCCCATTTTTGGATTGGGTTGTTTGTTTTTTTGATATTGAGCTACATGAGCTGCTTGTAAATTTTGGAGATTAATCCTTTGTCAGTTGCTTCATTTGCAAATATTTTCTCCCATTCTGAGGGTTGTCTTTTGGTCTTGTTTATGGTTTCCTCTGCTGTGCAAAAGCTTTTAAGTTTCATTAGGTCCCATTTGTTTATTTGTGTTTTTATTTCCATTTCTCTAGGAGGTGGGTCAAAAAGGATCTTGCTGTGATTTATGTCATAGAGTGTTCTGCCTATGTTTTCCTCTAAGAGTTTGATAGTGTCTGGCCTTACATTTAGGTCTTTAATCCACTTTGAGTTTATTTTTGTGTACAGTGTTAGGCAGTGTTCTAATTTCATTCTTTTCCATGTAGCTGTCCAGTTTTCCCAGCATCATTTATTGAAGAGGCTGTCTTTTCTCCATTGTATATTCTTGCCTCCTTTATCAAAGGTAAGGTGACCATATGTGCATGGGTTTATCTCTGGCTTTCTATCCTGTTCCATTGATCTGTATTTCTATTTTTGTAGACAGGCAGATTCTTAACCACTGTGCCACCAGGGAAGCCCTCCCTTGCTTTTTGAAAGTTCACTTTATGCCACTCTGCTTTTACAAAAGACCTCTTTTTGCCAACTGAAAAAAAATCCAGAAAGGATTTTTACTTTTATGAAAAAAGGTGAAAAGTGGAAATAGTCTTTACAGTTTGTTTTGTGGGGAGCGCTTATAGAGGCAGTGCACATCCCCGGCAGTGAGAGTGGCCCCACCAAACTCCTTCCTGGAGAACTAGACTCAGCATCTCAGCATCAAGCTGCCATAGCTCTGAACTGTGTCTGTGAGCATCTGTGTTTTATCTTGATCTATTTTGTGCATTCGTTAACAAGATGTGTCCCAAGGTAATTGCTTCTTCACTTTATACCATTTCGACTTACGAAAGGTTTCCTGGGAATGCTGTACTATCAGAGAGGGAAACCTGTGTTGCACTTCTTCTGGAGGCTGTATGGGAGGATCTGTTTCCTTGCCTTTTCCAGCTTCTGGAGGCTGCCTGCGTTTCTTGGCTCATGGCCATGTTCTTCATCTTCCAGTCTCTCTCTGAATCTGATTCTCCTGCCTCCTTCTTATGAGGACCTTTGTGATTACATTGGGTTCACATGGATAACACAGAATAACTCTCCATGTCAAAAAACTTAATCACATCCACAAAGTCCCCTTGTTACATAAGGTAACATATTAACAGATTCTGGGAATTAGGATGTGAACATCTTTGGGGGCTATTTTTCTGGGTACCAGAGGTACCAAGGGACTCAGCTGTTAACAACTTATCAATAAGTCATAGTAGTCATACAAAGATGTACTCTTCAAAATTTGAAAAATTTTCAAAAATTAAGCAGTAGAGCAGTGTGTATAAACGTAGAGAAGGATGAAGTATTATACATGATTGTTTTTCAACAGCATGACCCTGCTGTGAAGCCAAGCAGCCTGCATTGTTCAGAACTGGGAGTATGGGTTCACGCATCTTGAATTTAGTAAAGAGCAAATATCGGTATGCTTGTTTGTTTCTAAGCATAGGAGTCAGCAGATAATAAAAATACATTAAGCCATATTTGTTTTGTTTCCAGTTATGCCAGTCGACTACTAAAGAGAGACAAGTGGGAAGAAAAGGCAACATTTTAAACTACTTATGGTTTGGAAGTATAAATGTAGATATAACATTCTTTTTGTATTACATTAAGTATAGGTTAAATACACTGATCCTCAGAAAATAAAACCTGGGAACATTTGTTTGAAAACAGAGAAAGAGTAGTGAGACATCTATGTTTAAGTTCCAGTTGAAACTGGTTTAAACAACAGCAGTGGCAACAATAACAATCTAAGGAATTCAGGGAATCTTATCCTGAAAAGTCCAGAGAGTAGAGTTTACATTAGGCAGGGCTGAGTGTAGGTACTAAAATGATGTTACCAGGTTTCAGTCTTGGTCTCTCCTTTCCCTCATTTAATAGATAGATTGTATTCCTTTTCTCTCTTCTGGCAGTGGCAGGTTAGATATAAGCAATAAAACTTCATTCTATCTTTCAATCATTCCAAGCACATACACAAAAATGACCCAACTATCCAAACATTTTAATGTAAAATCCTGGAAAATGGTCACTGTGATAGTCTGAATAATGGCATCCCCAAATGTGCATGTTCTAATCTCTGGAATTTGTGAATGTTACTTTATATGATATGATTAAGGATTATGAAATATGAAGATTATCCTTGGTAATGTAGATGGGTCCTAAATGAATTCATAAATATCCTTATAAGAGGGAGGTAGAGGGAAATGTAAGTGGAAGAGGAGGCAATGAGACCACAGAGGCAGGGATTAGAGTGAGGCAGCCACAAGCCACAGAATGCTGGCAGTTTTCAGAAGCTGAATGAAACGTGGAATGCATTCTCTTCTAGAGTCTTAAGAGAGCATTTTTTGTGTGGATTAGTCATTGTGACTGAAAAATAAATTGCATTAATTGGTCTGGCCTGAGTTATGTGTGAACAAGTTGAGCAGAGGTATCTGGTAGATTGAAGTCTCATGGACTGAAACTCAGAGAGGGATGTTTTTCCAAAGTAAAAATGGTGCTGGTTCCAGAAGTTGGGTGAGTGGAAGCTAAGCATTCATAAACAGCAGATGTATACAGTGACAACCAGCACTCAGTGACTATGGCTAGTTTATTCCAGGGCTCTACTTGGCTGCCTATGGGCTTCCAGGTTGGTGTGGAGACAAGATTCCTTCTTGGGGGCACAGTGCTCCACAGTGGGTGGAGAAAGGTAAAGACTTGTCTTCTCTCTCTTCTTCTTCTCTCTCTCTAACAGATAGACTGCTTTTCACCGGGAAAACAAGATTAATCTGAAGCAGAAAAGATAGATATAAAGAAGTCAATTTATGCTTTTAAAACCAACATTTCATCTTGATTTTTAATTATTATTTTATGGAAATTACGTTTAACCCTGTTTTTAATCTTAATCGATTTCTAAACTATAAAAGTACATCTCATAATTCTTATGACATTACTCCACTTGGAAATAAAAATATGTCTAAAACAACCATCTTCTTCATGTAACTGGACCCATTTTTTTCCTCTGATAAGCAATACAATCAATTTTTGAACTCTAAATCTCAAGGTTATCTCCTTGTTTTTCTTTCTTGTTTTTTTAACATCTATATCTAAAATCTTATCAATTTTGGTCACCGCTACAACCACAATGATGTATTTTGTTTCTCTTTACCCTTAACCAATGAAGAAGACCAGGAGTCCATTCCTCCATTTGTTACTGTCCTGGTTTCCTAACGTATCTTCCTAACTTCACTCTTATTCTTCCATACCCAGACAAAGAAGTACTAACAATTTAATTTTAAACTACATCTTTAATTTTAAACTAAGTCTTCGCAATTCCCTTATGAAATAAAGTAGCTCTCCATCAGCTACAGAATTAAGTTCAAGTTCCTCAGACTGGCATTTAGGACACTCCAAATCTAACCAACATAAGCTGTGAAACATCTATTAAAACCTTTCTCTACCCTTGAGTTACTATTACATTTAAAATGTTTAACATTATTTTATGCCTGCCTCCTGTGCATCGTGCGTTACATTGTTCTTTGTAAATTTTACTTATCTTCTAGAACGGTGTTTCCCAAAGTGTGGACAGATATTCGGCTGCTTCAGAATCTTCTGTAATGCTTTTAGAAAATTCAATTTCTGCTCTCTATCCCAGGCCTACTCATAGGAAGTACTGATTCTTATCAAGCTTCCCTGTTGATTCTTTTATACACTAAAATTTAAGACTCTCTGTTTCAGAAGTTGACTCAAGATTCATTTCCTTCATGAAGACTTATCCAGTCATCAAAGCTGACCATAAAATGTGTTTTTTAATATTTAAATTCCACAATTAGAATTGAGAAGATTTAGTTCCACGTGCTTATATATTTTAATGCACGCATAGTTTTTTTTTTTCCAGAATTTTAAAGGACAGAGGCAATTTATTGCTTAAGATTCTACTATAACCAAAGAAATATTCTAAATTTTCCAAATGATAGGAAAATGTCTTTAAACACAATATTATATATTCTAGGGTATTTATTAAAATATTATCATTACTATTCAAATTTATTCACAGAAAATACTGAACATAGTTTGACTGCTTTTTTTTTAAATAAATTTATTTATTTATTTATATTTATTTATTTAATTTTGGCTGTGTTGGGTCTTCGTTTCTGTGCGAGGGCTTTCTCTAGTTGCGGCGAGGGGGGCCCACTCTTCATCGCAGTGCACGGGCCTCTCACTATCGCAGCCTCTCTTGTTGCGGAGCACAGGCTCCAGACGTGCGGGCTCAGTAGTCGTGGCTCAGGGGCCCAGTTGCTCCGCGGCATGTGGGATCTTCCCAGACCAGGGTTCGAACCCGTGTCCCCTGCATTGGCAGGCATATTCTCAACCACTGCGCCACCAGGGAAGCCCTGACTTCTTTTTGAATATAAGTATATTTTCTGTTCACATCTGATATACTTCTTACAATTATTTCTAAAGTGGATACTACTATTATTATTCATTTTATCAATTAAGAAACTGAGCTCCTAAAGGCCTTTTGTTACACATTCCTTATACTTTCCCAATGTTAGTCGCCAAGTTACTAAGTATTGCTCTGCCTGGGTTTATGCCTAGATGTCCAGCTGTGAACCTCATGTACTTTGCCATTAGGAGACATTTCCTTATCTGAGTCATTCAGTGTTAAATGAGCTTAAGGAATTAGCCAGAAAGGCAGATGCCCAGGGCATGGATTTAAAATATTATTGCAAACATACTGGTGTTTTGGTGCCAGTCAACTGAGATTTGCTCATAGAAACCCCTGTGTTAATGACTGAATGCACATTGATCAAATTCCTACAGATTCAGACAGTGTATCAAAAAGAAGAAAAAATTCAAAGGTGGTAAATATCTCTGCTGATTTTTTTTTAACAGAATGACTTAATTTGTAGGTTGGGCTAATGAAAGTGGGAACAACTGCTAACAAGTACTCATCTGAAATCAGAATTCAGTTTAAGACCAATGAATACATATAATGGTGCTAGTTAATGGTAATGATTTGTTTTGTTCCCTAAATTTTTTACAGGTTAAAAAATGTTTCCCACATAGGGGAAAAAAATCACATAGCAAATACTATAATAAGTATTTACTTAAAATGTAAGACAAAAGTATGTAATTTGAATTGAGTAAAACATATATTCTTTTTTGCCACCATTAAATAAATATTATACACATATTGAAGGAATATAACTTGAATCCAGAGCCACACAATTAATCTCTCAAGTGTTCCACATATTTCAGTCCAGCACTGAATATGTGTTTACTCTTTAGAGTTATTATTAGGTTTAAATGTGACATCTGTTGATACACTAAATTGCCGTTAGAAATGCTATTGTTTTCAACCTACATTCTGTTTTAGTCTTCACTCCTTCCTTGTTGTCAGGGTATCAGCTGTCACTTTCTGTGTCTTCATTGACGCCAGCAGCCACATGAGATATATCATTTGTAATTTAGATACCATATGCCCATTTCCATAGGTCCTTGCAAATGCTTATTTATAATCTGATGTATAATCCTTGGAATCCAGATAACGAGTTAGATAAAAAAAATCATATAAATATTATAAACATCCTCAATGAAAGGAAGTACTGAGTGGAACTCTATTTTAAAATTATGTGAGTTTAAGTTTGTAGCTATTAGGCATCCATTTTGTGTCCTCTGATGATCTATTTCACTTATTTGTAATTTCTTTGCTGTTTTTTTGCATTGGGTGTGAGCATGAGGTTTAACTTGGCATTGGACAAGTGTTTTATACGTGCGTATTACAGTGACTAGATGTATGGGGTTCGGTATTAGTGCTTAATAAACTGCTGAATGGATAAATGAATAAATTATTCTATTATAAATTTCTATAGTTACTCAACATTGCCTATAAATGGGAACATATCAATATCCATATTTGATGGAGGGTCCAAAATACATGGAAGATGAATGGATTTTAAAGGTCACATAACAAATAACTGGCTTAGACTGTGAAGTGCTTTGACTACCAGTTCTCAATCCACAAAGAGACTATAGATAGCTTTAGTGAATACAAACAGAAAAAAAATACTTGTTCAAGAAGCAGTCTATAGAAGATAATAAGAGAAAGTTTAAGCAATTTTATAAGATATTTAAATTTAAGAATACCTGTCAGAAAGAGTGCAACTTGCATAATTCATTATGTACTCTTACAATATGAAACTGTTTATAAGGTTCTAAGATGAAAGATAATAGGTCTAGCCTAATGCACAGGCATACATCTTTTCCAATTTAATAATGTTTTCTGCTTACAATTTATTTGCAAAGTGCTTTGGGAAAATATTATAATATTTTACTGTATATTCAATGCATTGGAAGAAAAAAAACCCTTCCCTGAAGTGTGTATATGTCAGCTTATAAATCACTCTTTTAGGAAAAAATTACAAAAATTTTGAGAAATCACAGCACACATAAACATAACTTTGAATATAGATGTACAATAATAATAAATAATCCACATTTTAGCTACAAACCCTTTGTATTCAAAGTTATGCTTAATAATATTGTAATATTGTGGATCAACCTGTTCATACAAAACTGAAATGAAATAACAGTGTTCAAATAGGTGAAAATACTTCCCTCCCCATCATAATAGAATGTATTATTCTTTTTCCTCGCTAGGATTTAATATCACATTATAGAAAAAAATCTACATTAGAGTATGATGATATTTTAAAAATTACCTCTTTTGAGTAGTTTGTGACATAGTCCTCTTCTTTCAATAGCAAGCCTCCATGTCAATATATTATTTAAATAACATTTCTTTACCACCAGTTCTGAAAAGAAGACTACTATAAAAAATAATACAACTTTAAGAGATTAAAATAATAGATATAAGTTAACATTATAAATCAGTGTATCAACTCTCATTGGTATTTTGTAAGTTTTTAATGGCAGTTAAGTTTTATTCTCCAGTCACAAATATGATACACTATTCAAATAAAAGTACACAATTCATGTTCATGACATATGGAACATTTTAGAGAGTAATGTAATTTGTTTGAGTCTATATACATATTTTCAGTCAAATCTTTCTTGAAGACGTGCCCATAATGGTTTTCTCTTTTATAAAAATTGATAAGAAAAATCTTTAAATATTAGTTTCAAGGAAATTAAAAATATTTTTTCTTCTTCGCAATGAATTATTAGGTTTCCTTTACTTTAGACTCTTTGGTTCCATTTTTGTCATGGCAATAAAACTTAAGTTTTTAGTTTGTTTTAATTTAATTTTTATTCCAATTCCATATTTCAAGTAGTATATTTACAGTATGCAAATTTTATTATAATTTTAACCCCACTTTTAAAAAATATTTGAGGGATACATAATAAACAAATAAATAATCTTACATTAAAAATGTCAAAAGATGAAAATGATTTCATATAGAAACATATGAAAAACCATTCAATTATAATGAATCACATTTGAGCAGCCAATGGACAATGTATGTCTGTACCACTAGGAAAGTTTCTCTGTATGTAAAAATTATAGGGTGACCATTTTAGGAACATTCCAAGGGCTATGGGTGAAATTGAGAAAAATTATTAGCACAGAGAAACAGTCCCTCATCCAAAGAGCTGATCCTGGAGACCTGAAGTGGGGTTAACAGTTGTGGCACTGTCTCAAAAAATACAAACATAACTGGGCTCATAATCTGCTTTAATTTGTTTCCATAACTAGGAAAAAAGACAATACAATGCAATTTTGTCCTCAGCACATATGTATTTTAATGATACAACTTACAGGAATCTTTAGTTTAGAAATATTATTTTGTTAAACAAGGCAAATATTATTTTTTTTAATAATACAAAATGTACCCATTTTAAATACAGCAGTGTGTACACGTCAATCCCAAGGACCTACTGTATAGCACAGGGAACTCTGTTCAGTATTCTGTAACAACCTACTTGGGAAAAGAATTTGAAAAAGAATAGATACATGTATATGTATAACTGAATCACTTTGTTGTACACCTGAAACTAACACAACATCATTAATCAACTGTACTCCAATATAAAATAAAAAGTTAAAAAAAAGAAAAACAGAAATGCTTAAATATTTTAAAAAAATTACCCTACAGGACTGTGAGTCAGAGTAACCAAGCTCTGTATCTGCAGCATACCTAGTTCCCAGGATTGTTACAAAGAGTAAATGAAATAATTTCTATGACCTGAACATTACCTATTTTCAAGTAGATAATATTTAACACATTTTAGCTATGATCCTTATTATTATAAGTAGTCAAAATAGAAATTCAATTTTGTGTCTTCTAAGCTAGTAAAAAAAATCTAGTCCTTTTGGAATAGACTTGTAATTGCTTATCCAATATCCATTCTATTTTTCTTCCTTATTAACAAAACTACATTTTGTGGTGTAGCATCCACTCAGTTACATAGTGACAACTCCATTCCAAATTAAAATAATTCATGAAATATACAAGGAAAAGTTTTGGGATGGGGATTAAGGGAAAGTTCCTTTAAGAGAGTCAACTTAGTCTTTTCCTCCTTTTCCTGCCAATCTAGAATAGATTGTGATGGCTGGACTTAGCATTAATTTTGACACTATGAGAAAAAGAACATAAGGATTTTTAAGATCCCAAGCCTGGCATTTTTGAGCATCTAAACCACTATCACCAACTGCCTACCTCAGTCTTCTTATTAAACAAGAAAATTAAACCATTTTGTGTTTATTCCAATATAGTCATGTCTCTGTTACTTGCAATTGCCTAAGATGCCTCATTAATTAATTTTCCACTTGAGAGGCAAAAAGCTTAACATATTTATTATCCACTATTACCCAAAACACTGTTTAGTAAAACTCTTCTCCTTCTCACCCCCTTAACATAGTATTATTCATTTTACCAGACATGGTGATTTCAGAAACAGTATGAAATCTGCCTTGCCGTTTCAGGAAAAGTTGATAAGGCCTCTATTTTTCATAAAATTAATATCTAAAGAATATTGTAAGATTAACTTTGGGAGAAAAAAATATAATGAACTATCATTCACATTGATGATTTAAGAGTCATAAAATGTCTAGGAGCAGGGATCTAACCCTCTGCTATAAATAAGTAGCAAAAATTACAATTATTTTCAAAGGGAAGTAAAGATACTTCCACTGGGATCTCATACCCTGCAATGAGAGCACAGAATTAATGGATGCATCTTTCTTCAGCTTTCCCTGCTGGCAAGAATAATAGCCAATGGTACATTGCCTTCCCATTAGAGTTAGTAACCTCCAGAGAGACTATAAAGGCAAAGAGCATTCCACAAATTTGCTATTTGATAAGGGTCATTGGTGAGTATATCGAGTTTCTTCTCTGTGATTTCAGAGGGAGAATTTACAAGATGTTATGGCTGCTTATTTGCCTATGAGAGGCTCATCTGGAGATTTCATTTATGGATATGTTAGAAGCTCATATTGCTACATTGCAGCTGATTTAATATAATTTAAAATTTAAGGGAAAAAAAGGCTAAGATGCAAACCTAGCTCTGCCCAGGGGAGGACTACCTATTGTGTTGGTTCATTACCTGAGTGAATAACAGGAAGCTGTTCAGCTTCTGTGTTAAGGTTGATAAGCCAGCCCGTTTATTTTGAAAGTTCACATGCCGAAGATATGCTACAACTTCTAACACTACAAAAAGCCCTCTTGGAATGTTAAGCTCTGGAGTACGTACTGTCTACACATTTGAGGCAGCATTTTAGATGCAGAGTTGAATTGCACACTCATATATATACACACACACAGAACTCCATCCTTCAATCTCAACAGACATTTTGTGCTATCAGATGCTAGAATAGCAAAAAATATGGCCAACTTAAGACTGTTGACAGTACTTTGGAAGGGCATCAAAATAATCACCCTAAAAATATATATGTTAGCATCCATTTAATGCTGAGAATCTGACATCTGTTTCATACTACTTTAAAGCTGGAAGAGATATCATAGATTGTTTCTGCTATTAATATACTTTTCATATAGATAGCTTGGAAGAACAATTTTTAGCAAGGAACTTGAGGTTTATTTATAATATTGTTACTAATATGTGACAAATTGAACCAAGTTTTCCTAGTTTATTTTATAAACATGTCAGTTATTGGTTACTCCCTACTTCTTCCTTCAAACCAGGAAGTTTTCATTTTAAAATAATTTATCTGCTTTTATATAGCCATGCAAAAGAAACGAGGCATATATAAAACAAAGCATTTTTTATTTTATTTTATTTTATTTATTTTTTTATACAGCAGGTCCTTATTAATGATCAATTTTATACACATCAGTGTATACATGTCAATCCCAATCGCCCAATTCATCACACCACCACCTGCACCCCCCCACTGCTTTCCCCCCTTGGTGTCCATACGTTTGTTCTGTACATCTGTGTCTCAATTTCTGCCCTGCAAACTGGTTCATCTGTACCATTTTTCTAGGTTCCACGTATATGTGCTAACATACGATATTTGTTTTTGTCTTTCTGACTTACTTCACTCTGTATGACAGTCTCTAGATGCATCCACATCTCTACAAATGACCCAATTTCGTTCCATTTTATGGCTGAGTAATATTCCATTGTATATATGTACCACATCTTCTTTATCCATTCGTCTGTCAGTGGGCATGTACGTTGCTTCCATTACCTGGCTATTGCAAATAGTGCTGCAGTAAACATTGGGGTGCATGTGTCTTTTTTTTTTTTTAATGTCTGAAACATTTATATTAACATATTTCCATACATATTTCCATACAAATACCAATATAAGATTTTTAGAAATTTCATGTAATGTCTGAAACATTTATATTAACATATTTCCATACAAATAACCCAATGAAAGTTTAGTATTAGTTGTTTTGTTTGTTTGTTTTTTTATACTGCAGGTTCTTATTAGGCATCAATTTTATACACATCAGTGTATACATGTCAATACCAATCACCCAATTCAGCACACCACCATCCCCACCCCACCGCAGTTTTCCCCCCTTGGTGTCCATATGCCCATTCTCTACATCTGTGTCTCAACTTCTGCCCTGCAAACCAGCTCATCTGTACCATTTTTCTAGGTTCCACATACATGCATTAATATACGATATTTGTTTTTCTCTTTCTGACTTACTTCACTCTGTATGACAGTCTCTAGATCCATCCACGTCTCAACAAATGACTCAATTTCGTTCCCTTTTATGGCTGAGTAATACTCCATTGTATATATGTACCACCACTTCTTTATCCATTCGTCTGTCGATGGGCATTTAGGTTGCTTCCATGACCTGGCTATTGTAAATAGTGCTGCAATGACCATTCGGGTGCATGTGTCTTTTTGAATTACGGTTTTCTCTGGGTATATGCCCAGTACTGGGATTGCTGGGTCATATGGTAATTCTATTTTTACTTTTTTAAGGAACCTCCATATTGTTCTCCATAGTGGCTGTATCAATTTACATTCCCACCAACAGTGCAAGAGGGTTCCCTTTTCTCCACACCCTCTCCAGCATTTGTTGTTTGTAGATTTTCTGATGATGCCCATTCTAACAGGAGTGAGGTGATACCTCATTGTAGTTTTGATTTGCATTTCTCTAATAATTAGTGATGTTGAGCACCTTTCCATGTGCTTCGTGGCCGTCTGTATGTCTTCTTTGGAGAAATGTCTATTTAGGTCTTCTGCCCATTTTTGGATTGGGGTGTTTGTTTCTTTAATATTGAGCTGAATGAGCTGTTTATATATTTTGGAGATTAATCCTTTGTCCGTTGATTCATTTGCAAATATTTTCTCCCATTCTGAGGGTTGTCTTTTCGTCTTGTTTATGGTTTCCTTTGCTGTGCAAAAGCTTTGAAGTTTCATTAGGTCCCACTTGTTTATTTTTGTTTTTATTTCCATTACTCTAGGAGGTGGATCAAAAAAGATCTTGCTGTGATTTATGTCAAAGAGTGTTCTTCCTATGTTTTCCTCTAAGAGTTTTATAGTGTCCAGTCTTATATTTAGGTCTCTAATCCATTTTGAGTTTATTTTTGTGTATGGTGTTAGGGAGTATTCTACTTTCATTCTTTTACACGTAGCTGTCCAGTTTTCCCAGCACCACTTATTGAAGAGACTGTTTTCTCCATTGTATATCTTTGCCTCCTTTGTCATAGATTAGTTGACCATAGGTGTGTGGGTTAATCTCTGGGCTTTCTATCTTGTTCCATTGATCTATGTTTATGTTTTTGTGCCAGTACCATATTGTCTTGATTACTGTAGCTTTGTAGTATAGTCTGAAGTCAGGGAGTCTGATTCCTCCAGCTCCATTTTTTACCCTCAAGACTGCTTTGGCTACTTGGGGTCTTTTGTGTCTCCATACAAATTTTAAGATGATTTGTTCTAGCTCCGTAAAAACTGCCATTGGTAATTTGATAGGGATTGCATTGAATATGTAGATTGCTTTGGGTAGTATACTCATTTTCACAATGTTGATTCTTCCAATCCAAGAACGTGGTATATCTCTCCATCTGTTGGTATCATCTTTAATTTCTTTCATCAGTGTCTTATAGTTTTCTGCATACAGATCTTTTGTCTCCCTAAGTAGGTTCATTCCTAGGTATTTTATTCTTTATGTTGCAGTGGTAAATGCGAGTGTTTCCATAATTTCTCTTTCAGATTTTTCATCATTAGTGTATAGGAATGCAAGAGATTTCTGTGCATTAATTTTGTATCCTGCAACTTTACCATATTCATTAATTAGCTCTAGCAGTTTTCTGGTGGCAGTTTTAGGATTCTCTATGTATAGTATCATGTCATCTGCAGTGACAGTTTTACTTCTTCTTTCCAATTTGTATTCCTTTTATTTATTTTTCTTCTCTCATTGCCACTGCTAGGACTTCCAAAACTACGTTGAATAATAGTGGTGAGAGTGGACATCCTTGTCTCGTTCCTGATCTTAGAGGAAATGCTTTCAGTTTTTCACCATTGAGAATGATGTTTGCTCTGGGTTTGTCATATATGGCCTTTATTATGTTGAGGTAGGTTCCCTCTATGCCCACTTTCTGGAGAGTTTTTATCATAAATGGGTGTTGAATTTTGTCAAAAGCTTTTTCTGCATCTATTGAGATGATCATATGGTTTTTATTCTTCAATTTGTTAATATGGTGTATCACATTGATTGATTTGCATATATTGAAGAATCCTTGCATCCCTGGGATAAATCCCACTTGATCGTGGTGTATGATCCATTTAATGTGTTGTTGGATTCTGTTTGCTAGTATTTTGTTGAGAATTTTTGCATCTATATTCATCAGTGATATTGGTCTGTAATTTTCTTTTTTTGTAGTGTCTTTGGTTTTGGTATCAGGGTGATGGTGGCCTCATAGAATGAGTTTGGGAGTGTTCCTTCCTCTGCAATTTTTTGGAAGAGTTTGAGAAGGATAGGTGTTAGCTCTTCTCTAAATGTTTGATAGAATTCACCTGTGAAGCCATCTGGTCCTGGACTTTTGTTTGTTGGAAGATTTTTTTTTTAAAGAGATATTATGCCCTTTTTTTTTTAAATTAATTAATTAATTTATTTATTTATGGCTGTGTTGGGTCTTCGTTTCTGTGCGAGGGCTCTCTCCAGTTGAGGCAAGTGGGGACCACTCTTCATCGCGGTGCGCGGGCCTCTCACTATCGCGGCCTCTCTTGTTGCGGAGCACTGGCTCCAGACGCGCAGGCTCAGCAATTGTGGCTCACGGGCCTAGTTGCTCTGCGGCACGTGGGATCTTCCCAGACCAGGGCTCGAACCCGTGTGCCCTGCATTGGCAGGCAGATTCTCAACCACTGCGCCACCAGGGAAGCCCTGTTGGAAGATTTTTAATCACAGTTTCAATTTCATTACTTGTGATTGGTGTGTTCATATTTTCTGTTTCTTCCTGGTTCAGTCTTGGAAGGCTATACCTTTCTAAAAATTTGTCCATTTCTTCCAGGTTGTCCATTTTATTGGCATAAAGTTGCTTGTAGTAGTCTCTTAGGATGCTTTGTATTTCTGCGGTGTCTGTTGTAACTTCTCCTTTTTCATTTCTGATTTTATTGATTTGAGTCCTCTCCCTCTTTTTCTTGATGAGTCTGGCTAATGGCTTATCAATTTTGTTTATCTTCTCAGAGAACCAACTTTTAGTTTTATTGATCTTTGCTATTGTTTTCTTTGTTTCTATTTCATTTATTTCTGCTCTGATCTTTATGATTTCTTTCCTTCTGCTAACTTTGGGTTTTGTTTGTTCTTCTTTCTCTAGTTTCTTTAGGTGTAAGGTTAGATTGTTTACTTGAGATTTTTCTTGTTTCTTTAGGTAGGCTTGTATAGCTATAAACTTCCCTCTTAGAACTGCTTTTGCTGCATCCCATAGGTTTTGGGTCGTCGAGTTTTCATTGTCATTAGTCTCTAGGTATTTTTTGATTTCCTCTTTGATTTCTTCAGTGATCTCTTGGTTATTTAGTAACGTATTGTTTAGCCTCCATGTGTTTGTCTTTTTTACGTTTTTTTCCATGTAATTCATTTCTAATCTCATAGCATTGTGGTTAGAAAAGATGCTTGATATGATTTCAATTTTCTTAAATTTACTGAGGCTTGATTTGTGACCCAAGATGTGATCTATCCTGGAGAATGTTCCGTGCGCACTTGAGAAGAAAGTGTAATCTGCTGTTTTTGGATGGAATGTCCTATATATATCAATTAAATCTATCTGGTCTATTGTGTCATTTAAAGCTTCTGTTTCCTTATTTATTTTCATTTTGGATGATCTGTCCATTGGTGTAAGTGAGGTGTTAAAGTCCCCCACTATGTTTGTGTTACTGTCGATTTCCTCTTTTATAGCTGTTAGCAGTTGCCTTATGTATTGAGGTGCTCCTATGTTGGGTGCATATATATTTATAATTGTTATATCTTCTTCTTGGATTGATTCCTTGATTATTATGTAGTGTCCTTCCTTGTCTCTTGTAATAGTCTTTATTTTAAAGTCTATTTTATCTGATATGAGTATAGCTACTCCAGCTTTCTTTTGATTTCCATTTGCATGGAATATCTTTTTCCATCCCCTCACTTTCAGTCTGTATGTGTCCCTAGGTCTAAAGTGGGTCTCTTGTAGACAGCATATATATGGGTCTTGTTTTTGTATCCATTCAGCCAGTCTATGTCTTTTGGTTGGGGCATTTAATCCATTCACGTTTAAGGTAATTATCGATATGTATGTTCCTATGACCATTTTCTTAATTGTTTTGGGTTTGTTTTTGTAGGTCCTTTTCTTCTCTTGTGTTTCCCACTTAGAGAAGTTCCTTTAGCATTTGTTGTAGAGCAGGTTTGGTGGTGCTGAATTCTCTTAACTTTTGCTTGTCTGTAAAGCTTTTGATTTCTCCATCAAATCTAAATGAGATCCTTGCGGGGTAGAGTAATCTTGGTTGTAGGTTCTTCCCTTTCATTACTTTAAGTATATCATGCCACTCCCTTCTGGCTTGCAGAGTTTCTGCTGAGAAATCAGCTGTTAACCTTATGGGAGTTCCCTTGTATGTTATTTGTCGTTTTTCCCTTGCTGCTTTCAATAATTTTTCTTTGTCTTTAATTTTTGCCAGTTTGATTACTATGTGTCTCGGCATGTTTCTCCTTGGGTTTATCCTGTATGGGACTCTCAGCGCTTCCTGGACTTGGGTGGCTATTTTCTTTCCCATGTTAAGGAAGTTTTCGACTATAATCTCTTCAAATATTTTCTCTGGTCCTTTGTCTCTCTCTTCTCCTTCTGGGACCCCTATAATGCGAATGTTGTTGCGTTTAATGTTGTCCCAGAGGTCTCTTAGGCTGTCTTCATTTCTTTTCATTCTTTTTTCTTTAGTCTGTTCCACAGCAGTGAATTCCACCATTCTGTCTTCCAGGTCACTTATCCGTTCTTCTGCCTCAGTTATTCTGCTATTGATTCCTTCTAGTGTAGTTTTCATTTCAGTTATTGTATTGGTCATCTCTGTTTGTTTGTTCTTTAATTCTTCTAGGTCTTTGTTAATCATTTCTTGCATCTTCTCAATCTTTGCCTCCATTCTTATTCCGAGGTCCTGGATCATCATCACTATCATTATTCTGAATTCTTTTTCTGGATGGTTGCCTATCTCCACTTCATTTAGTTGTTTTTCTGGGTTTTTTTCTTGTTCCTTCATCTGGTACATAGCCCTCTGCCTTTTCATCTTGTGTATCTTTCTGTAACTGTGGTTTTTGGTCCACAGGCTGCAGAATTGTAGTTTTTCGTAAGCATTTTTTTACTCTTTAAGAAATTTGAATTATCAAATAGCTTATTCCCCTTAGTCATTTGTTATTCACTCAGAAAATAATGGTTGAATTCCTACTTTCTTCAGGACACTGCTATAAGATTTAAGACTTTTGGTTGTAAACTGTTTTCAATATAATTAAAGGAAAGTGGAAATTGATCTCTTTTGAGCCATTTAAAATATTTGAGCAACCTTTCTTTCAATCAAGCTTAATTTGTCAGACTAAAGAGAGTGATGAGAGTAAGACAGATTGGTTAAAACAAGTCTGGGAAGCCCCTAGACAATCCATATTTGGTTTTGGATTTGACAAATCATTTGAACTAGTTTATGAACCAGAGTTTATAAGTGCATCTCTCTATTTTTTTGGCAGAGAGAGAGTCCACAGCCTCTAATTGAATGCCCCTAATATACCCCACCTCTTGTCCAGTTCTATTGTAAAATCACTGCTGTAAAGAAACCTATTTCAGAATCTTTCTCTAGTACATTACTTTTGTAATTGCCATTGTACCACTGGTAATGCTACTCTGTGGGTATGAGCAATGTTGAGAAGTAAAGACCCCTTTGAAAAATTTGTGGACGATGGTATTGAAAGAATCACAATAAACAAATTGTCTTGCTTTGGGGTTCCAAGCACTTCATGGACAGCTTCTAAAATACTCATACATGCATGCAAAGTCCCAATTTCCCCAAACACTGAGACCCATGATTCTTATATCTCGATATTTAAATATTTAGAATTGTGTTTGAATAGATATGATTGGAAGGGCTATGGGAGAGGTATTTCAAGGGATGGGAGAAAGGAAAAGTATTAAATATATTGGAACAGTATGACTTTAGAACTCAAATAAACCATAACTATGTTTACAGACAAATTGAAGTTTGCGCTGGGTTTAAGGAGAGTGATTCAGGGGACTATCTGAGACCTTGCTGCAGGAATTCGGAAAGAAGTCCTAATGAATTTGAGCATTAGTTTCTGGCCTCAAGCTTAAGTATATTTGAGTTATAGAAACTAGTTAGAAAGTTATTTTATTAAAAATTGTAAAATTATTTCAAGTATTAATGTAAATCATGGTTAACTGAGGTACATTAGATCTTAGTTTGAATACACAAAACTACAGTAAAATCTTTTCCAAGCACTGTTATTGTAAAGTTGTCTTTGTTAATAAACATTACTAGTAAAAACTGAAAAGCATATATTAGGTAACACAGAAGTGAGAAAAAGGATGAATTTAGAAATTATACATCACCCCGAATTGAAACTTGAAGCCTATAACTTTATCTTTAAAATAGGATGTAGGTTTCACATTGCATTTTAAATTAATAAACAAACATTTATTTTTTCTAAAACTAACATTGATATTATCATGCTCTTAGTTCATATAAAATGAGTTTAAACTGTTTCAAAGCATTTTATATTCTTGCTGCTGTGATCAGGGTAAAAGTATGTTATGCCTTCTAACATACATAGTATAGGAAAACACTATTACTGTATTCCTGTCTACCACCAACCCCTCCCCACCAAATTTTGGAAGTAGCATTGGATCTTTTTGGCTATCAAGGTATTATCTAGTCTACTGAAGCAGTACATATTAAATAGTAAAGTACTGCCTGTTTGGAAGTTAACTACCTTTGGAAACTGTATCAGCTGTTACAGGTCACCAGGATAGTATTAAGTTACTGCTTCAGTGCACTAAATAGTACTTGCTGGTCTGAAAGAGTAGTCTCAAAAAGCTCTGACTTATGACTAGGGATGAGAATGCATATAGGATGAATCAAGTTCATCTAGGGAACATTTACCTTAGAACTATAGCTTAATAGACTGGACTTCTGAGCCTTCATTTTATTAAGTGGATAAGATTTTTGGTTTATATGGAAACTTTAAAACATTACCACTTTGAGTCTCAAGCTGTTCTTTTTTTCTGTTTTTTCTCTTCTAACAGTTAAAAATACAAGATTTTTTTCACTACCTTTAGCGTTAATACCATTCACAGCATGTTGCTCTGTGTGTTTTAATAATAGAAAAGAATTATTAAATTACTGATATTATAGTAGGTTTTGAATTAACTAAAATTAAGGTCTAAAATAGAGCTTTCAGTGGTATTTTGTTTTTATGAATTTGCATCTTTCCAACTGAGTTGTATATAATTAATTCTTCTCTATACATATATAATATTTTCAAATAGTGATCTTAAAAGCAGCATATATAATTGGAAGGAAAGGGTCCCTTGGTAACACTAATTCAAGGAACTTTAAAGAGTTTATAGAGAACGACAAATACTGTATGATTTCGCTTATGTTTGAAATCTAAAAAACTGAACTCATAGAAAGGAGAACAGATTGGTGGTTCCCAGAGTTGGGGGTTGATAGGGTGGGTGAAATGGGTGAAGGTGGTCAAAAGGTACAAACTCCCTGGTATAAGAAAAATAAGTTCTAGGGTTATAATGTACAGCATGGTGACAAAAATAAGAAAATAAAAGAGTCTACTTTTACCCAGTCTAAGATAAATAAAGATCTGATTCTTACAGAAAAACCTGCATGAACTTTTTGGCCAGTTCAACAGAAAGACTGAAGAGCAAGAAGGATTCTATGGGAGATTAGTCAAAGATGGTCAAAGGAAATGGTTAGTGTCTTTAAAAATATGAAGTTCTATACCATTTTCTTCCAACAACATGGGAAGTTAGCCACATATTCATATTTTCAGAATAAAAATTGAGTCAATTCTTCCCCTTTCTATATTTGCTCATATTTTTTTAAATATAAGGGTAAATGTTTTTATTTATTGCTAATAAATTTTAATTTAAACATCTTCCAAGAATGCGTACAGAAACAGAATTCTGCTTCCATCCCATTTTTAAATATAATCACTGGCAAAAATCCAGGGTAAATGGAAATAATGACAATACACATCTCTCAAAGTTGTTTTGCAGATTATATATTACATGGGTTAATGTATGGGGTATTATTGAAAGGGAAATACCAATATTTACCTTCTTAACGACTCAAACAGTAAATATTAAAATGCTCATATAAAATTTAGAGCTGGCTTATACCATAACTTTTACCCTAAAAAAATGCATGAATCCAATGCAATATTTGCATTTGAAATATCTAGCACTAAAGATAAGATATGTAACAGAGATAAAATTTGGGGGATAAACTGTTACTCCCTGATGATGCCATCCTACAACACAAAATGTCACAACAAAGATAAGGGATGCCTCTTAAAGGTATTTTTTTCTTTATATAAATTACACATCTCATTAGAGGCTAACTGAGATTATTTCATTAAATTTTAGATTTAAAATTTATTACAGATTTAAAGTGGTGTAAGTTTAGTATAATAGACTTTGAAAAGAGCGCTGGTAATATGTCTATGGAGCAGCATTTTGAAGGCCACACTTACTCCATTTCTAGTGGACTCATTGTCAGTGACAAAGAGATTCCCCTGGAATCTTTGGGTTTGGAGACAAAAATATGCCTTTCCAGATGTTAAGGATAAATTCAAAAATATTTGTGATACTTGTTTTTATTTTCCTTCCTTCTAACGTAACCAAGATTTTGAATTAAAATTTCTATTAGACATTATTTTCTCTTTTGCTTTCTGTGTACTGATTATTAGTGAAACATTTCCTCTTCTTGAATACATAAGCTTGGCATGTGAATTCCTTCATGTATATAATAATTTTATCTATTTCCACCATTTATACTACAAATTTTGCTTGATTAGAGGTACTATGACTATATACATATATATATATATATATATATATATATATATATATATATATATATATGGATTCATTCAAATGATTTGTATTTTACTGACATTTGTATATGACCTGTTCATTTGGATGTTTCTCTCACTATTTATCTAGGTTTTGATTTCTAGTCTCTCACCACTACATATGATTGTCTGAACCTAAATCATATTTGGATGCCTAGCTTCTTCAAAGGATTGTGGAAATACAGATTTTAGTTCTTCTACATGTGAGATCCAGGAAGGCACTTCAAAAGGAAATTTGAATAAATGTTGAGCAAGCCAATCCAGAAAGTTGCGAATATTTTCTGTTAAGAAAAAAAAACTCCTAAAAAATGCCATGTTTTATACTCCAAACTGACAGCAAATATATTTAATAATTCAGTATTATAGCTTCAAAATTTTTATGTAGCGCCACCAAAAAAAATAATAATTATTATATATATATATATATATAAAATGCCCATTGTGGGGTTTTTTTCAGTACTGTTTTCCTTGTGCACAATGCATTTCAACTTGCTCAATACCCCAGTCTCAAGTGTACCTAAAATTCAATACATATTTGACCCTACAAAAGGGTAGACAGAAGGAGCTAAAAATAAATGGGGAAAATAAATAATCTCAAATAGAGATCCAGATAGTTAAAGGAACTCTTGGGATAGAACTAATACTTCAACCAGTATCAGTGTAAGAACATATGAACTATATAAAGTTATACACTGAGTACGTAAAGAAAATTAATAATCCAAAATAACTTCCATGCTGAGCAAAATAAAGAATTAGTGTTATAGAAGGCCTTGGCTTCAAAGAACACAATGGCATGAGGAATAATGGTCATTCTCAGGAAGGGTCCAAACTCCATTTCATTAGAATGCAAATACATTTATCATTATGAAAAATACTCTGGCTAATTTCAAGTTCTACGTCATTACAAAGTGATATTAGCTGCAATAAATTTCTGAGCATAAAATGTTGCTTTCTAAGAAATGGTTTTAGCTTTATTTAATTTGATATTACAGTATTCATTAGTATCAGAGTTATAAAATTGCAGTTTTAGCCCTGGGCATTTTGCCACTCCAAGTGCTGTTTACTAAAATAAATCTGGCTAGATATAATTATTTTTATAGTGAGGGAGCTATGATTCTTTATTATGAATTAGATTTGGGAGATGATATTTCAAGGGCTGTTTGTGCCACAATATTAATAAGTTATCTATTTACAGACAAAATTACAAGTACAGAAGTGAATAAATATTCCAAATGTACCCAGAGAAGGTGGTTTTAGATTATCTCTTTTCTTTTAGAAGTATTTTTAATCCCAGGAACTTTCACATACTGACACCCTCACTGGTATCACACTTGAACAATAACTGGTTCTCCTGCTCCTACAGAGCTTTCCAGTGTCTAAAGTAGAGACTAGCCCTTCACATTGCCTCTTCCTCACCAGCTCATCCTGGCTCCTGAATTTCTCTTTTCTGCTCTTTAATTTTCTTTAATGGTTTTCTTTAATGCATATGTATATCTTTATCCTCCTATGTCTTGTTTTAAAAAAATCTCATTTTGAGAGCTTATCCTAAACAATTGGATTTATTAATATATGTCATACATTATATGGAGAAAAGGGAAACCTCACCTTTAAGTACACTTAAAGTAATACACTGCTAGAGCCATGAACCTCTAATGGGGTTTTAGTTGTGAATATCTTTGAGAGTTTACAAAAAGAAAAAAACAAAACTGAATCCTTCGCTACTTAAAAATGCTCTTGCACAAATGCCAGCAATCATACACAAAATGTCACACCAATATAGTCTATTCTCTGTTCTGTTTAATTACTACATTGCGGTGATAGTTCTATAATTTTAATTGTGAAACTTTGCCTACTTTTAAAGCCAAGAGAAAATATAAGAAAGAAAAAAAGAAAAAGAAAGAAAAGTTGTAATACTAGAACTTGTTCAACATTTAGAATGTTGTCTGTACCATCTCCTTGAGTTTCAAAAAATTGGTATGCAAATGTAATCTAAATATAGAATTCTATATAAGTATTGCATTCATATATGATTTTCATAGACACACCCTAATTTGAACATTGTCAAAAAATTATCTATTTGACAGAACATACATAAAATACAGAGATAGACTGAGATCGTTTTCATATGTAAATTTGTGTCTATGGGTTTTCTAAATGTAGTGATATATTTTTTACTAAGTTACAATTTTGTCTAATGCTTTAAGTGAACGCTATCATAGTAGCTATAAATAGATAGAAAAAAGACAAAATTTCAAAATGCTCCTGGCTGCATAAAACTTTAGGATATTCTGCACCTGATCTATAATGCAAATACTTACTATTAAAATGTATTGATCTATTATATAATTTTGTATTAATTAGAGAAAAACCTAATAAAACAGATACCCTTTATTAAAGGCTGTCAGGAAACAAGTTGCTGTTGAACTGCATCAAATTTAATATTACACACTACTTGCCTGAACCTTACTAATGCTTTGTTCTATTATAATAGATACATTTCTTTAATCTAAAAATTTAGTCGGGAGGCATAGGAGCCATGTAATCCTTTCATTTGATTTATTTCAATAATGGGGAAAATTTGTTTCAATGTATATGATTAGTATTTTAATTTGACCAGTCTGTGTATACCATCCAGAACATAGGGAAGATTCTTTGGGAAAGAATTGTCTGATTTAAGGCTCAATCAACTATCTTTGTTTTATGATATGACAAAAAATATTATCTTTCTCATAGTACACAATTTGGATTTACAGCAGGTCACTTCTGCCCAATCCCCAACTGAGAATAACTCAAAATTTTACATTTCTATAAGTCAAATTTTGACAAATTATTAACTATCCTAGTGACAAAATAAAACTACAACTGGAAAACTTTAAAACTTTGTAATTTTAAAATATCACATATCCCCCAAAATTCTCTTTGGTCTCTAGAAGACTTCTGATGTGGAAATTGTATAATGAAGAGAAACATAAAATGATGATTTGTTGTGGGTCTAACCGTGTCCCCCCCAAATATACAGCTGATCCTTGAACAACACATGTTTGAATTGCACAGGTCCACTTACACATGGATTTTTCTCAATAAATACATACTACTCTACTACACGATCTGAGATTTGTTCAATCTGCGAGTGCAGAACTGCAGATATGGAGGGCCAACTGTAAAGTCATACATGGATTTTTAATTGCAGGGAATATCAGCACTCCTGATCCCTGCATTGTTCAAGGGCCAACTGTATACAATTTTTTTTAGTAAGAGAAGAGAGGCTGGGAAGAGAGAGAGAGGGAGGTGGAGAGGGAGAGGGAGAAGTTAATTTTGGTTTTTTTTCCCCTAATTTCCAACATTTTGTCTGTAGTCAGAAACTTACTGTCAGAAACTTGGTTGTTGGAGTGCTCTGCTAATTAAAACATCTGTAAATGGTCAAAATATATCTTTATCAACACAAAATTTAGATTTTTGTGGTCATCTATGCTAAAATTTGATATTGTACCTCTACCCAAATACAGAGAGGCAACAATATCTTCAACTGAATTAATATACATATATATATATATAAAATCCTTGACCATCTGTAAAAGGGAAGAGAAGAACTCTCAACAGCCCATGCTGCTCACAAGGTATCCATGAATACAACCTTATTTGGAAATAAGGTCCTTGCTGATGCAGTCAAGTTAGGATGAGGTCATAGTCGATTAGGATGGACCATAATCCAGTATGACTGTTGCCCATATAAGAAGTGGAGGAGAGACAAGGAGACACACAAGGAGAAGGTCATGTGACAATGGAGGCAGAGATTGGAATGATGAGTCTACAAGCAAAGGAATGCCAAGACTTGTTGGTAAACACCAGAAGCTAAGAGAAAGACACTGGGAAATATTCTTGACATCTTGCAAAGTTGAAAAGTTTGCAATTGTGATAGCCCAAGTCACTGGATCATTTTTGAGGTGCTTTTACTTTGGATCGAGCATATTCAAACCTCTTAAGTTCTGTATTCCCTTTCATGTTGTTCTTTGAACCCTAATGTTCTAGACGGAGTCTAGACTCCCTTGAGAGAAAGAATTTCCTAGATGTTTACTCCCTCTTTGGAACTGCTTAGGCCTGAGAAATTGTTTCTCCAGGGCAAACTTAGCCCTAATATCCAAGGTCCCTCCCACTTTTCAATCAACCATAACAGTTTGCTGAAATGAAGCTGTTGTTAATGTTTCTGAAGCCTGGGCCTCTGAGAACCTGGCTAAAAACCATGCTTATGCGGTGTGATTCTGAGAATGCTGCCTGAACATTTAATTGGATAGCATTTTTTAAAATACCAAATTTTCTTCTGCAGTAGTGAGGTATGCCTCAAGTATTTAATTTTCATCTGCTGTTTCCCTATTCCTTTCAGGAAGATGTAAGTGAGTTTCTAGTGGTTTATTCCACTCAAGTTGGTTCATTTTCTTCTCTAGGTAGGTTGACATATAATTTGTCTAAACCAGAGAAGTTTTTGAGAGTGACAGAGGCAGCAGGCATAAACCATGGCTATGCTTGGTTAACCAGACATTTAGTCACACAACACAGCAACTTTGCTGGAATTGAAATTCTTTCTTCATCTTAATATCTCTCTACTTTGTAGCTCACTTTTACTGTTCTCTAAAATATTTTTCTAAATTTTATATTTAAAATCTCACATATATATGGAATATATATGTATACATACACACATTTATATAATGCATAAATACATAAATGTATTCAGCACTTTAATATCTACTAAAATCACTTACTGTTAAAAAATATTGTCCATCTTCACCTCCCTCATTTTGCATAATCTCAAGTAGAATATACTTTCCCAATGGACCTATATCTAACCCAAGTCTAGTTTGATTGCCACTTGTCTGTTCTCAGATTCCTTTCCCCTGCTCTGCACTCTATAGTGGTGGGATGACTTTCACATGTTACATTTATCAGAAGTCTTTGTGCACTGGCTTCTGAGTTCAGGCAATGGAAATCATTGGAGAGAATTTGGCAGGAAAGAGGAAGAGAGGCTAGAGGAATTTCCTCTGTCTCTCTGAAGTTCCAAATAATGCTTGTGTAGCACTTTTTGATGGTCCAAGTTTCTATACTTTCTTGAGGACCCTCAGTTCTAGCTCCAGCCAGATGACTCTTTCTTCACAGTGCCAGCTCCTGCCTGATGCCTCTGCACAGCAAGACTTGGTTCTGGAACTATCTCATGGTACTGTGCTCTCATAGCACGGTCTCCCTCTGGCCCATCCAGCCCTAAAGTTTATTACAGCTTCCTGTTGTATTTACTTAACGTTTTTCTTTTTCATCTCTGCCAACAAACTTGAAGCTAGTTTCTTATTTAAAAATTTTCCATCTGTTCGTGTTGTTATTTTTCTGAATATACCCTAATATACTTGGAAACAATCTATTAATAAACAAACTGACTCATATTTAATAATTCTCATTGCAGTGTGCAGAATTCTAAACTGGCTCTCAAGGTTCCTGCTCGCAGATATATATGCCCTGTATAATCCCCTCTTTTTGAATAAGGGTGGAATTTATGGATATAATGGAATATCACATCCATTGTTCCTTTACTTTAAATGGCGAAAGGTATTTTGCAGATGTGATTAACTTCCCTTATCAGTTGACTATGAGTTAATCAAAAGCAAATTACTGTGGGTGGGCCTGCTGTAATCAGGTGAGCCCTTAAAAGGGGATTTAAGATTTTTTTTTTAATGATAAATACATTTAATCACTGGGCATTCATATTTTTTAGTATTTTTCAGTTGCTTAGTAAAGGTAGGATAAAAGATCACACCTTTGATATTTCTAAATAATACTAATTCTGATTCTGACAGTTTTGATTTTGGTATTCTAATCTCAGTCATTTTATGTGGGTACTTACCCCAGGGATTTCAGAAGAAACTGAAGACCTTTGGAAAAAATTGAAGACAGAGCTCTGGTATATTTATAGTTTTCACTGTATAAACTTGACTGGTCCAGTAAGGTGGGCAATACTCTTCTGTTAGAATCCAACTCCTACACACCACGCTTGGTCACCAGGACATTCATTGCATCTCTCAAATTAGGCCTTAATATTCAGTCATCAGGAGGCTACATAGTCACTGCAGCTCTGGGTGCTACATAAGAGTAAGTAGACCTGGATTTCTTTTTCTCACGGAGTCTTCCACCCCTCTGTTTTCATCTTGGAAATCAAATCTCCAACCAGCAGTCAGGCCATTCTCACTTCTTACCACAAAAAAGCCCCCACTATTTTGTCTGTTTTATCTCAGTTGGTCTCTGACACTCCGGATATCAAATAAGTACATGTATAGGTTGAGCTCTCGTGATTAAAAAAAAGCATTTCAAGTATTTATTTCTTTTCCAATTTGTATTTGTCTAGACTCTCTTCTGCTCCTTCCTAAGTGATCTCCTCAATTCTTCTTCCTTGAGGAAAGTATATGGAAAACATGCCTATCCCATTCTCCAGGACTTTAGTTTTGTTTAACTCACTGACCATCCCAACCCCAACTGAACTCAAATCAGCATTTATTTTTTTCTTTATAATGAGAACCCTCAAACCTATCTTCTGAGTTGCAATTTAAATAAGCCCATCAGTCATTTTTTCTATGTGGTTAATCCAATCTACTAAACTTCACATTTATGGAATTATGATGTTAGTAATTTGTTATAATTTAACAGTGCAGTGTAATTATTTGGTCATGGTGAGTAAGGAGTAAATTCTGTACTTCAGTAAATGTAAATAGTTAAAGACATACTCACATGAACTCCAGTAACCATTGAGATTCTTCAAATCCAATGTGCTGGTGAGTCATCAGAGGGTGACTTTCTCAGAAAATGAATGCTCAAATAAGTTTAAGGAAACTCTTTACATTTCTTAACATAGTACTGGAAAATTAAACTTCTAATGAAAACCAAGACTACGATACAAATTTGGAAATATATAAATGTGCAGAGAACCAGGTAGTATTTAGAACAACCATATTTACTATGATACAATAGTTATAGCAAATAACGTTGAGGCTATAAAATGTTTAAGAAAACAATTGCTGAAACAAAAACAAAATCAAAGGTAGTTGAAACCTACACTGAGTGGCTCTGAGACATGCAAACTCTTGTCAGTTACATAATCTTCAAAATGGAAGCAAAAGCACTTGTTATGGTATAGTAATTATAAAAGACTTTGATGATAAGAAAAGTAAAAATAATTCAAAATGTCTCATATTTAGAATATTATATGATAATATAATAATGTGATAATATGAATACCATTCACTAATATAAGTACCATTTCACTAATAATATAACTACTAGTAACCTTGATAAACAATGAGCAATTTTATTTTAGCAAATCACTTTTTAAACTCATTTTTTAAAATTAATTAATTAATTAATTTTGGGCTGTGTTGGGTCTTCGTTTCTACACGCTGGCTTTCTCTAGTTGCAGCGAGCAGGGGCTACTCTTCGTTGTGTGTGGGCTTCTCATTGCGGTGGCTTCTCTTGTTGTGGATCATGGCTCTAGGCGCACAGGCTTCAGTAGTTGCAGCACATGGGCTCCATAGTTGTGGCTCACAGGCTCTAGAGTGCAGGCTCAGTAGTTGTGGCACATGGACTTAGTCGCTCCGCAGCATGTGGGATCTTCCCAGGCCAGGGATGGAACCCGTGTCCCCTGCATTGGCAGGCGGATTCTTAAACACTGCGCCACCAGGGAAGTCCCTTAAACTCATTTTTGAAGTCTTCATTCTGCTGCTTGCATTATACCACAATTAGGTAATATTTTAGATGAAGATGTTGTTGAATACTATCTACAGACTTCTGAAATTATATTTTTCAAAACTATGGAAATTTGGAGAAAAACCTGACAACCTGTGAAAACAGGTTGTCACAACCTGTCACTTTTCAGAGATGATTTATAAAATTACAAAGCCTTTTAAGGTACAAATATAAAAGCTAGAAATTGGCTAAAAACATCTTTGAGTATGGTGTGACTTTTCCTCAACTTAAAATGCACTGATCTCACTGGGATAAAATTAAAGTAAATTTTTAATTAGTATAAGGTTACACAGGATGCCAGAAAAACACTGTAATATTCTATAGTTATAAATGCTACTATCTCAAGAGACTTTTATTATAAATCAGCATGATGTAAACAGATTATTCATATTGTGTAATACTACGTAGTTTCAACAAAAATCTAAAGTACTGGGGCTATTTATTATTTGAAATTTTTTTCTGTAGAATAAGCTCCTTAATAGAAATTTATGAAATAGAATACCTATAATTCTCTAAACCATTCATGTACTTTGGAGCTATATTAATAAGGGGTATAATTAGTTAATTAGTAGAGGTTTACAGTCATATATATTTCCATTTTGTTCACCAGAAAAATACTGGCACTATACTAAATAATAACTATTATGTACACTGTGCTGGGGAATTTTAATGTTTGTGAATTATGTACCAATTTACAAAATAAGTTTGAAGGCATTTGTTGTGAGTTTAATGATTTAGCCTGTAGCTTCAAGGAAGCCCCTGGTGCTATAAAGAAAGATCCAATTTTTTAATTAGATCATGATATCTTAGCATATACATTCTGAAATGAGGGACACAATTAATTTATTTTCTTATCTACTCAACTCCTTAAAATTACGTGGCAGACTTTGTAGTTACTTGGTTCATACCAACAATTTGACCTTAGCCAAGTTAATTAGATCCTTTACACCTCAGTTTACTCTTCAACAAAAAGGGCATAATAATACCAGCAATCTCCTTCAGCTAGAGTGAGGGATAAATTGGGTTTATGCATATAAATAACCTAGTGAGCTGTTTGACATGTGATATCCAATAAATGCTTACTCTTGTTCAGATTTGACTCTCAGGCATTTAAAGGCTTATCAACTGACATTCCTCTGCAGATATTCTAAAATTCATCTTCTTAGAACTAGTTATTACTCACATTTATCGTGTGTTTTTTCCCCTAATTTTCTGTACTACTGAACAGGTGCTTCCTTGGAATGAATGTGTCTTTCATTCCACCTGGTTAATGCTCTATACACATTGATGTTCTTCTCATCCTTACATGTAAACTCTAGAGCGAAGACCATTTTTCCACTGGATACTACTCTTGTCTCTTGAGTTTGTGTCTCTTACAAAAATTCATTTTCATTTCATGCTTGGCATCTTTATCTTATAAAATTCTATTTCCTTATATCTATCCTCTATATCACCTGAGATTCAGGATTTTGAGGGTAATAACACATGCTTTCAATTCATTTTCATATTCTACTGCTCCTACTTTTTTAAAAAACTTTGTTAATAAATGTTCTATTAAAATGTGAAGAATAGAATTAACTCTATGCATACCATAAAAATCAGCATAAATAATATTTAATATTAATCTATCAAGAGTTATTTCTAGATAATAGATAGTAGCAGATGGTAGACAGTATTGATCTCTATGACTCTGCACTCTCAGTTCCCATTGAACCATCATCTGTATCTCCTGTGTTGAATCCCTAGTGAGGCAAACAGCCAAGTAACGTCCAAACATGTTAGACTCAGGAGGCCTCAGGCTCTAGTCGGGGTGCAGAGAGGAAGCTGGAACAGAATGCTGTCCCAAACTAAGTGAATCTAAAATATGTGACTAGTCCTTCCTGCTCCTAAGATTGTGAGTGCTAGTGGGAGTCTGGTGAGCAAAGAAATTTCTTTCCAGTGCTCTGAAGTGAGGACTGAACCCTTATCAGACGATTCTGTGCATCTCCTACGATTTAATGGATGGCCACTACTCACATGGACAGGAACTCAATGAACAAAGGAAAAACAAAAGCAAAACCACAACAAAACACAAATATAATAGGCAGCTCTTTAAGTTCCAACTGTTGGAAAAAACTAAAAACGGCTAGAATAATATATAGTAAAAACAGACAAAGAAATTAAAATAAAGCCACATGAAAAACTTTCTGAAACGAACACAAAATAAACCTGTAAAAAAACCACATATATTTATACCATAAAAATTAAGTAGATTATTTGAAGTATAGCAATATAATATAAACACTTAGTAGCTTATAATATCAAGGAGAAGGAATGTAGCACAAGGATACAAAAGGGTTGAAAAAATGAGGTAACTTTAATAATCAATCTTGTGTGTATTTTTAGATATTTTCTAAATATTCATTTACATGTTTTTTCAAAGTTTCGTTGTTGTCTTGTCCTTTTTACCCTTATTAAGTCTTTCCTTCTCCCCCCTCTTTCATTCATCACTATTTTTACAATTGTATCACATTAGTAATAGAATATTTTCTTCAAATTATAAAAATATCTAGTATATATTTATGTCTAATATAGTCTGAAAAGAAATAATTTAAAATTTAAATAACTTGTTAATAGCAAAAACACATTTCAAAATAATATCCTTTTATATCCTTCAAATCATTGATTATCTGCTTTGTCTGACTTATAAAGCATTTTTTACATTATTTTACTATTGTATATATGAACATCAACTTTAAAGGTGCTAAATAACTTCTAACATGTTGTGACAAGAACAAAAGCAAAGATTAGGACCAAGTTTTTATCTTTCATAAGAACATATTTATATTACAATAATTGAACAATGCTTTTTGATTGTGAATACTAATTTACTCTATTTTTAAAATATGAGCATATAATAATCAGAATTCTGCATTATGCTTCTTGTTTATTTGTAACTAGTTTTTTACTTTTGGTAACTTTCTATGGGCCGGTTTTTAATATGGTTAAATAATAAATCATTTATGCACATTCATAGCAGACGAATATCAATATGATAGGTTTTTAAACAATGTATTATATATATATATATGGATATTTAATATCCTACTTAAATCATGTTACATATACTTTAAAATATTTATTTTCACTAATCTATAGACAGACATTATCACAAAGAGTTAAATTGTATTTAGATGTTATAATTTATGCTAAATTAAATCTTTTGGCAGAACTATAAGACCTAGAAGATTTCTTCTTCTTTTTTTTTTTTTTTTTTTAGAAAAATATTGTAATACGTATTGATTAAATACCAGCTGAGTAAGCTTTTGTGTTAAGGACCAGAATAAAACAAAATGAGAAACTCTGTACTCCACTAACTTGTACTCAGGTAACAGGAATGCTGGTTCTATAAAAGATTCGACATAGTGTTCTCACCATTGTAGCCAAAAATAATGTATAGACTGTTGGAATTGTTAGAGGTTCAAAGCCTTTTGTGTTGGATCAATATCAGTTTTGAGAATCTTTAATGCAACTCTGAGATTTTATTATGCCCAGCACACAACAACCATTTTTCTTTATTATTCACAGCTGCTTACTGTCTCACTGCCTCAGCCTATTGCTTTCAAACTATGTTCTGAATATATCTCTGCATAATTAATAGATTCATTGACAATTTTACTAAAAAAAATTGCTTTCATATGAATCCTGCTTTTCTATAGTATGTTAAAACAGCTGAAAGTGTCTTTTAAGAGCCCCCTCCTTTTTCTCCTTTTTAGGTGGTTAATGAGTCCACATCATTAGATAAGTTTAAGTCATGGGTAAAATCATCTCTGAAAGTTCTAGAGTGGCCCAATATAGGAAAGTTAATATTTTAAGTATTATGATTCTGAAATGCAAAAGAGTAAAATTTTATTTTATAAAATATGTATTCTTACTTCTCATGAGCTGCTATCCTACTATGTAGTATGTGTGTAAGCTATTTATGGGGAGGGAGTGTGACAATTGAAACTTGCTAATTAATTCTATTGAAATCTTTTAAAGAAATTTTTCACATTACTTATAAAATTTAGCTCTATCTCATGACCATTCCTTCTATTGCCCTCTTCTTTGTAAGGTGGGATCCAGATATCTGGAAAAACTAATTGTGTGATTATGGAGATGGTATTGGGTTTGATCTTACCTTTATTATAGAGTGACTGGTATTAGTAGCAGTATTTAAAACCAGACATTATAAAGTAAAAGGTACATTTGTTCAACATTATGCAGAGATGATCTTTTTGTAGTCAGAATTGAGAGACTTTGCTACTATTAGATAATTTCTAATTTTTTTTAATGTCACAATATTATTTGATAGGAACTTACAGAATAATGTGAATATCAAAATGCTGAAAACTCTGTTTAATTTGACTTTAGTTAAGTAACAAAGCCACACTGTTTAAGTTTGAAGTACTATTTGAAGTCGTGAAACCATTAAGTTGTATTGGAGTATATTGAAAGATTTGACTTTTTTTTCGTCTATCTCCCAGCAACTCAAATGAAAATGATAATACATTTTACTTGTAATACTCAGTAATGACCCAGCCTTACCTTTTTATTCATCTAGATTCATTCTTGAAACCACAAAAATCAGTCCTTGTTATTTTACCTCTGCATGTGGCAGTTTTTAAAAAAAATGGCGCAAACATTTTTGATACCCTTCCCTTGAGAGATCAGGTCTATATCCTCTCCCCTTGAATCTGGACAAGACTGTGTAGTTTTAGGTAACAGAGTATGGAAGAAAAGATGATAACTTCTATCTAAGGCAAGGTCAGAAAAGACCATGTATCTTCTCCCTAGTTCTTCTGGAATGATCAACCTCTTAGAAAGATTTCTCATGGAACCTAGTTATCATGCTGAGAACACCAAACCATTGGAGAGACCACAAACTCTTCTCAGTCCAGAGGCGGATGTGCAAAATAAGAATCCATCTGGAAATAAAAGCCTTTGTACTCAGTTTTTCCAGCCCCTAGCTTTTTTTTTTTTTTTTTTTAATTGGGGTATAGTTGTTTTACAATGTTGTGTTAGTTTCTACTCTACAGCAAAGTGGAGTTCCCTGTGCTATACAGCAGGTTTTTATTAGTTATCTATTTAATACATATTAGTGTATATATGTCAATCCCAATCTCCCAATTCATCCCACCCTCCATCCCCCAGCCCCTAGCCTTTTGAGGAATCCTTAGCTGTCTGAGTCAAACTCAGTTACTGAGGGAGGGTTCCATCTGAGTCCACAAACATCATGCACGAGAGATGTCATCCATGCTGTATGATGTCCAAATTCTTGATCAACAGAGTTTTTGAAACTAATCAAACAGTTACTTTATGTGAATAATTTGGGGCAAATTATTATGCAACGATAGCAATCAGAAAAATGCATCTTTGTAGTTTGAATTAATATTCGTATAATGTAACAGGATATGCAATTATTAAAGGAGAGTTTTTTTCCTTATTAATGAAACATCTTTGTCTTTTTAAGAATTTAGAAATTTTCCCATCTCCCACAATTCAAATCTTCAAATCACCATTTACTTTTCAGCATTGAGATTTGTTTTCTGAATCATCTTGGGCAGTATGGTAAGAATATTCTTATGTATTTGTATTCTACTGCTTTGTAGTTTTATATTTCATCCTAGTTTTACTTGATAGTAATCTTTCTTACAACAGCATAATAATTTCCCTGCTGCAACTTGTATCAAAACTATATTTATATGATGGATTTCTTATGTACCAAACACTTTATCATTTTATTTAAAAAAAATTTTTTTCAAACACTTTATCATTTTAGCACATAGGAGTTTGACTTAAAATGCTGGTGACTAAATAGATAGCAATAGTTTCTGTTCATTGCTCTCTTGATCCACACTTTCACAGGCAAATAAATATTCAGTACTTCTTTTATAACAAAAGAACTCTTGCTTAATAAAACAGTTTATTTCAAGAAAAGAAAAATAACAACATAAATCAAATGCCCACTGCTAGACACATATTTTATTGTTTTACTCTTAGAAATTAGTATATGGAAGTTCACATCAACTCAACTATTTTTTGCAGAGGAATTATTATCAGTCTCTTCATCTATCTACCTACACACATATGTGCTCTTGTACATACATATAACATACACACATATATATCACCAAATGTATGTATAATGTATGTATATATATGAATTGTATGTTGTTACTGGTATGATTATTTATTCTACAATGGGACTTAAATATGGATTAACAGATAAGAAAGGTATATGGTCTTTGTGTATCACTGGTCTCAGATCAAGTATATGCAGCAAAGTCATTAATAGATGGGTACCCTAAACTTGAAAAAAATAATGTTCCATGCTACGGGAAGTTGAAGTGCTAGAAATTCCAGGGAAAACAATGATAGAAGGATTATAATGCTCAGGAAATTCAGTTTCCTAGAATGGATATACTATGTATGATTGGAAGACCCACCAGAAGAGTGTGTGCTAAGGCAGGGATCCCCAACCCCTGGGCCATGGACCAGTACTAGTACGTGACCTGTTAAGAATGAGGCCGCACAGCAGGAGGTGAGCGGCGGGCAAGCTAGCAAAGCTTCATCTGTATTTACAGCCACTCCCCTTCACTTGTATTACTATCTGAGCTCCGCCTCCTGTCAGATCAGCAGCGGCATTAGATTCTCATAAGAGCGTGAACCCTACTGTGAACTGCACATACGAGGGATCTAGGTTGTGCACTCATTATGAGAATCTAATGCCTGAAGTTCTGAGGTGGAGCTGAGGCAGTGATGCTAGCACTGGGGAGTGGCTTCAAATACAGATTATCATTAGCAGAGAGGTTTGACTGCACAAAGACCATAATAAATCAATTGCTTGAAGGCTCATAACAAAACCCTATCAGTGAGTGGCAAGTGACAATTAAACTGCATCCGGTGGCAGGCTTTAGAGTGGCACGTGAGTTGATGTACTTCAATTGTACAGCTGCATCTGGTGGCAGGCTTTAAGTCAGAATCCAACACTTATTTTAGTCTGCCTGTGGCCCGCCCATTATTTTATTTACCACTTCCATCTGTGCCTCTTTCCTGCACTGTGCACTGATCTCAGTCACAGTTTTGTTATGCCCACAAGCTAACCCTAACCAAAATGAATAAAAAACAAACGTTGTGGGCTTCCCTGGTGGCGCAGTGGTTGAGAGTCTGCCTGCCAATGCAGGGGACACGGGTTCGAGCCCTGGTCCGGGAAGATGCCACATTCCGCGGAGCGACTGGGCCTGTGAGCCACAACTACTGAGCCTGTGCGTCTGGAGCCTGTGCTCCGCAACAAGAGAGGCCACGATAGTGAGAGGCCCGCGCAACGTGATGAAGAGTGGCCCCCGCTTGCCACAACTAGAGAAAGCCCTCGCACAGAAACGAAGACCCAACACAGCCAAAAATAAATAAATAAATAAGTAATTTTTTAAAATGAAAAAAATGATAGTGTCTATTAACTGCTAAAAAAAAACAAACAAACAAACAAACGTTGCTAGACAGCTTCTTTGAAAAAGGGGAAAGACCCAATGATGAGAAAGCAGAAGACTCTAAGACTGCCAACAAAAAGAAGGCTATATTTAAAAGACAATACCAAGAGCCCTACTTAAATTACGGGTTCATTGCAAGATGATTCACCTTCTCCAAGCTCGCTTTGTATAATATGTGGCTATCCAGTGAAACCATGAAACCTTCAAAACTGCTTCACCACATGGAGACCAAGCACCCTGAATTAAAAGACAAGCCTTTGGAGTTTTTCAAAAGAAAAAAATGTGAACACGAAGAACAGAAGCAATTATTGAAGGCCACCACTTCATCAAATGTGTCTGCACTGAGAACGCCATTCTTAGTGGCTAATTGCATTGCTAAAGCTAAGAAGCCCTTTACTATTGGTGAAGAGTTGATCCTGCCTGCTGCTAAGGACGTTTGTTGTGAACTTTTAGGAGAGGCTGCAGTTCAAAATGTGGCACATATTCCTCTTTCAGCTAGCACCATAACTAGATGAATTGACAAAATAACAGAGGATATTGAGGCACAATTGTTAGAGAGGATTAATGAGTCACTGTGGTGACTCATCCCCGTTGATGAGTCTACCTGCGTTGACAGAAGGGCAACAATGCTTGTTTTTGTGGGATATAATTTTCAGGAGGATGTGCATGAGGATGTGTTATGTGTACTTTCATTGCCAACCAACACCACAGCTGCAGAACTATTCAAGTCTTTGAATGATTCCATATCAGGAAAACTGAATTGGTCATTTTGTGTCAGTATATGCACGGATGGAGAGGCTGCCATGACTGGACGGCTTTCTGGTTTCACTACTCGGGTCATAGAGGTTGCTTCGGAATGTGAGTCTACTCACTATGGCATCCATAGAGAAATGCTGGCTAGCCGAAAAATGTCACCTGAACTTAACAACGATTTGCAGGATGTGATGAAAA
The DNA here is from genome assembly GCF_028023285.1 of Balaenoptera ricei. Taxonomy (NCBI): domain Eukaryota; kingdom Metazoa; phylum Chordata; class Mammalia; order Artiodactyla; family Balaenopteridae; genus Balaenoptera; species Balaenoptera ricei. The sequence goes on from NC_082642.1 coordinate 117,137,660, forward strand.
TTATCAACCACATTAAAGTACATGCCCTTAACTCATGTCTGTTCGTGCAGCTCTGTGAGGAGATGGACGGAGAGCACACATATCTTCTCTTATACACAGAAGTGAGATGGCTTTCTAAAGGTGGATCACTGGCCAGAGTTTTTGAGTTACAAGAGCTGCTCCAGAGATTTCTTTTAGAAAAACAGTCACCACTGACAGCACATTTCAGTGACACAGAATGGGTCACAAAACTTGCCTACTTGTGTAACATAATCAACCTGCTCAATGAACTCAATGTGTCACTTCAGGGGAGAATGACAACTGTGTTCAAGTTGGCAGATAAAGTGGCTGCATTCAAAGCCAAACTGGAATTTTGGGGGTGATGAGTGAACATCGGGATTTTTGACATGTTTCAAACATTAGTAGACATTTTGAAAGAGTCTGAGGCAGGGCCTTCTTTCTCCCAGCTGGTGCATGATTACCTATCTCAGCTTTCAAAAGAGTTTGAGCATTACTTCCCAACCATAAAACACCCCGGAACTGGGAAGGAATGGATCCGTGACCCATTTGTGAATAAGGCAGGTGAATTGACTTTGTCCATGCTAGAAGAGGATCAACTGCTTGAGATCGCAAATGACGGTGGCTTTAAGAGTGTGTATGAGACAACTTCAAATCTCCATGCATTCTGGATTAAAGTCAAGGCAGCATATCCTGAGATTGCCACAAAAGCACTGAAAAGCCGGCTTCCGTTTCCAACAGCCTATCTTTGTAAGGCAGGCTTTTCTGCAGTGACAGCAACCAAAACGAGATTACGGAGTCCACTGGACATAAGCAACACACTTCGGGTGTCACTGTCTCCCATCACCCCCAGATGGGAACATCTAGTTGCAGGAAAACAAGCTCAGGGCTCCCACTGATTCTGCATTATGGTGAGCTATATAATTATTTCATTATATATTACAACGTAATAATAGTCGAAATAAAGTGCACAATAAATGTAATATGCTTGAGTCATCCCGAAACCATCCCCCCCGGTCCACAGCAAAATTGTCTTTCCAGAAACCCGTCCCTGGTGCCCAAAAGCTTGGGGACCACTGTTCTAAGGAAAAGAACAGACCACAAGCATACCATTTAACAAGTTTATAAAGAATGTGCTGGTGAAAAGGGCACCAGCATCTCTATTAATTCAGTGGTGGTTTTCTTCAATAGTAAAGAACAGATTACAGCATTTAATTGCCACAAGCCAGAGGATTGTAATTATATAATAACTACCAAGGTTCAAGTAGTGACCGGGGAAATCTGACTCACAGATGGTTATGGAGATGGTTAATAGAACCATCTGCAACCTTGGAATAAATAAATGGATAGTTGTACCACAAGAAAAAAATCAAGGATAGATAACTAGAGTCCTGAGGTCAATCACCCAAATAAAGATTCATGATTTCCATCCCAGTTTTTAAGACTGATCGTGTGATCAGACCCAAAATCCATGGACTGAAGAGGTGGCTTCGTTTTCAGGAAGAAGGACTCTGCAATCCCAAGTCAATTATATATGGAATGAATCCATCAGTACTTCCTCAAAGGACCCTGAGGCAATTTATATGGGTAACTGCACCTGGGAACGGAGAATACCTAAACATTGTTGGGAATGCTGGGTAGGAGTACCCAATTGTCACCGATACCCAGAGACCTGAAACATCATCATGACCATCCTCTTAATGTAGTAGCACATAAAAAGCAAATAATAAATTAAATCTTAGCTAGGGTCTGGCTTACACTGGTTGAACATACAGTCTCTGAACCCAACTATTGACATTTTCCTGATCCCTAAATATATAATGGGAATTGATATAGTTGGTAGTTTGCACAGCCCCTACGTTCTTGATCTGTGGGATAGAAGCTATCAAGTGGAAAAAGTAAACTGAAAGCCTCTGAAACTGGCTCTCTCTCCAGCCAAGATAGTATGTAAAAAGTAATATCTCATGCAGGGTCATGAGGAGATTAGTGTCACCTTACAGACCTAAGGGAGGTGGTAATCAGTCTCCTATGTGTCCTCGTGTAATTCAGTAGTTAAACTCCTATAAAAATCAGATGGATCATGAAATATAACTATAGACTATTGCAAAAACAGTCAAGTAATCAAATGTAGTATTTTTGCTAGAGAAGATTAATATAGCCCAGGGGCATGACATTTGGCCATTGATTTAGTGAATATGTTATTTTCTATTTCAATCAAAAAAGAAGGTCAGAAACAGTGTGCAATCACATGACATGAACAGCTATACTGATTTAGTTTTATAGTCATGTCAATTATTCTGCTTTCCATCACAATAGTCAGAGGATATCTGGATACCTTGGACGTACTGCAGAACATCACAGTGATTTATTACGTTGATGATGTTATTTTGATTGAGTTTTATGAGCATGACATGACTAGCATGCTGGAAGATTTGGTAAGACACCTACACTCCAGAGGGTGGGACATAAACCCTTTGAAGATTCAGGAACCTACATTTTCTAAAACTATTTAGGAAATACAATAAATCAGGAGTGTTCTAGGAATCCTGTCCAAAGTAAATGTGAAGTTGTTGTAACTTTTTCACTTACAAAACCCCACAACTCTCAAGGCACTCAAGGGTTATACCAGTACCCCTCCCTCAACTCACACCTGTGGCTGGTGGGCAATTCCATATGACCTGAATAAGGAGAAGAACGTCTGAGCTAAGTTTAGAGATGGGTCATTTCTTTGTATAGGTGCACATAAAAAAAATGGACAGCAGTTATATTATAGCCCACTCATGGGTGAACATGAAAGATAGTATCTAAGGAAATTATATGGGCAGTGCATCTACTTTCCACTTTTGTGGAAAACAAAGAATCAAGGTTAGAATGTAAATAGTTTTAAGATTAGAGACAAATCTCCTGGACAGCTGGTCAGGAAATTGGAAGAAAAAAGATGGGAAAATGGGGGGAAAGTATTCTGAGGTGAATGCATGTAGATGGACATATTGAAGTAAGCATGACACTTGCAGAGCTTTCTATCACATATTATTGCTTACCAGAGAGTTTTCACCATTGAAGAAACACTAAACTATTAAGTAAATAAAACTACATGGCTAGTTGGTGTCAGCCAGACTCTTTCAATGGCCAAGCCAGCGTTGGCATGAAAAGATATGACAGAAGAGGCTGTGGTGGCAGAGGCAGAAGCCTAACAGAATGAACTCACACTGACCAAAGATGATCTAAACAGCCAGCAATAGACACCAACAATAAAACCCCAAATTACATCATTCTAGAGGAAACCTACTGAATACTTGGTGGCAAATTTATTATATTGTGTCCCTTCCATTCTGGTCAGGTCAGGAGTTTGTTCTCACATGCATAGACATGTATTCTGAGTATGGGTTTGCCTTTCTTGTCAGCAGGGCATTGGACATGGGATCCCCCAGAATATTGTATCAGACCAGGGGGCACATGTAAATCAAAGATGCTGTGGGAGTGGCCTCCACAGGATCTAATGTTTTGGTCACATATTGCACCACTCAGAAGCCACTGACCTGCTGAAGACACATTGGACATAACAGCTCTAAGGAAGTATTTTGTAAGAATAGCATGCATCATCCAGGATGCATAGCATGTATTGAAAAATGTTTATTTTGCACTGTTTCTCCAGAGGAAGAATACATGGGTCTGAGAAGCAAGGCATGGAAACAAGAATATCCCCAGTTATTACCACTTCTAATGATATACCAGGAAATTTTATGATTGAAATATCTACACATCTGGGCACTGCAGGATTATAGGTCCTAGACCCAAAGGGGGCATACTCTTGTCAGAGGAAATGCAAGAGTCCCATTGGACTATTACCTACACCTGTTGCCAGGACACTTTGGGCTTTTTTATCCAGGGAAAGCAAGCAAGAAGAAAAGTCAATGTTTTTTGCAAGTGTGATTGACACTGGTAATAAGGGATATATGCTACTCAGTAAATGCAGGGAAGATACAGATAATCAGTTTAAGGGATTTTTGATACTCCTTGCCCAACAGCGAATATAATTGGAAAAGTACAGTAACTCCAGCTTAAGAAGGTCATGGTGACCTGGGATTCAAGTACCTTGGGGATGGAATTCTGGGTCACACCAATGGGTAAGACATCAAGGCCAAAAGAGGTAGAAACTGAGGACAAGGAAAATCTAGAATGAACAGTGGAGGATGGTGACAATGAGTATCCATTGAAGTACCAAGACCAATTGCATTTGCAAAGGCTGAGGTCTATTACACTAACATCCCTCTGTTAGGTCTCCTATCAGAAAGAAATGTTCAATGGAATTTTGAGGGAGGTGCTCCACCAACATATATGGAGAAGTGGATCCAAGAAGCACAAGTGGTGGAAATAGGTAGACAGTGCAATGTGCCACCCAGATCCAACTTCACGACAGGGCTTGCTGCCTCGCCCTGAGGAGTGTGGTCAGCAGATAGTTGCCTCCAACTATCAACTTCTTCAGAGTCTGCCTCAGCTGTGGAGACTGACCTTGCTTGAAGTCACACGTTCTCAGGGAAGCCTGCATCCAATGACTAAGCAAGGCAGGGATATAAACGCTTGGCCATTTTTGACCATCAGGTAAAACTTTGATGGATGCCACTCTCTCAAGTGCCCCTTACACAGGCTGGCTGAGGCTTTCTCCCACGTGTATCACAGTTTGACTTGTTCCTCTTCTGCATCCTTCTTCTTACGTTTTCTTTTCACAGAGGTTGATCCCTAATAAATATTTGGTACCTCAATCTTCATCTCAGGGTTTACTTACAGAGAACCCACTGGACATTTCCTTTACATACATTTGTAAACAGAAAGGGAAAACTTAAAAGGTGGATCCTCTATGTTATTTCTGGTACTGTTGTCAGTTTCTGGGTGGAAGCAGTAGCTGAATTTGAATAAATCGCCAACTTTCCTGTAAAATATTATCTTAAATGACCCTTTTAAAGTGACTCTGGCTATAATTCATTTGTTCTAATTAAATGATGTAAAGACAATCCTGAATCTCTTATAATAAAACATGATTATAATTAGATTTCCAGTTCTCTTTGTGCCTCTATAAAGATCTTTTATATTTCTCTTTCCCATCTTAATTCTCTCTTATACTAGAGCCGTTATGTTTCTGTGTCTTTGACATATGTTTAATGATTGTAGCTTCAACAATTTTGAGCTGAATAATGAAGCTTCATCAGGCAACTGCTACTAGTAACATATGCTTTATATCTATGAAGAATGCTGTTCAGTGACTTTACATCCCAATATGATATAATTTTGTAAATTAAATAAGATGCAAATAATGTACTTTAAAATGGAATGTCTCATTTTAAAGGGAGAGGTGTTATTTATATCTGGGGTTTTAATTAACTAAGCAATTTATTTATATCAGTATTTTAATATCTATAGTAGTTGCTTGGTTTTTGTTTGGTTGCCATTAAATCACTGTCTTTTTCATCAATTCAACATTTCTCATAGGTTCTATTAGCACATAGATTCATAGAAATTGAGTTATTAATTAAATTGTTTACCTCATACCGTAAAGGAATTAAGAGATATGTTCCTTCATTCCCAGTACTGTGCATTTTTCAGTATACTAAACTTTCCTAACTTGCTGGTTTTCTTTCATATATTAATAACTTGGTTTTTATTTGAATTATATATGTGTGTGTGTGTGTGTGTGTGTGTGTATATATATATATATATATATGTGTATGTATATATGAAAGTGTGCTCTTTTTCTCTGTTTTGGGGAGAGAGAAAACTGTTTACCAAAAAACAGTAGCAAAACAAAGTTGACAAAAATTGATCTGTCATTAGTAGGGCAGTGATATATATGGCCAGTTAGCTAAGCATCCAGATTTATCTATGAAATTTAATCTTAAAACAAGTCTTCATTGTGAGTTATAACAAATCTGCCAAAATAAATACATACCATGAAGCACTGTGGTTACATATGCAGCTAAAATTTATGTACAGGTATTAAATAATTTATATATGCACATACACAAACACACAAGTATGTATATATCCTGCTGGTCTGCAGAAGGCTTTCTCTATGGTTTCTTTACTATCCCCTCTACCACCTTACAGAAATTAATTGTACATAGTGTCCAGAATGTTCTTAGAAAAATATAAATCAGATAGATTGTGAAATTCCCTTGTTGAAAGACCTCAGTGATTGGCTTTCACACTTAGAATAAAATAAAACCCCTTAGCCAGTGTACTAATTTGCTAGGGCTTCTATACAACAAAGTACCCTACTGGGCAGTTTAAACAACAGACATTTATTTTCTTACAGTTCTGGAGGCTAGAAGTCTGAGAGCAAGGTGTCAGCAGGGTTGGTTTTTTTCCTAAGGCTTCTCTCCTTGGCTTGTAGGTGGGCTTCTTCATGTTCACATGGTGTTCTCCCTCTGTGTGTCTGTGTCCTAATTTCCTCTTCTTTTAAAGATACCAATTATTCTAGATTAGAGTCAGTCACATTCTGATGTATTGGGATTAAGATTTCAACATATGAATTTGGGGAAACACAGTACAGCCAGTAATAGCCAGGGCACAAAAGTCTGCATCACCTAACCAGGCTCTTCCTGGACACTTTTGTATATATCTTTCAAAAGAAAATTCAGAGAGCTTTCCTTGAAATGAACATTTTATTGAATGAGAAACAATGAACTGGGAGACCTCAAACATGAAACTGGTATGAAATTCAAAGGCATGATGTTACAGAATGACTTAAAAAGTGAAAGTGGGGATACTCTTTAACCTTTACAGTTACTGGTTATCACAGTGAGGGTTTTCAGATGGCATAAGATTGGTTAAAAGTGATTATTTTATACTATTTTAGGAAAGAGACTTTAGTTTCTTTTATGATTATCAGAGGCATTTATAAAAAATAACCCAAGTTAAGTTTTGCTTACATTTATGAAAAGAGTAAACTAAGTTTTGCTTCTGTGGCTTAAATGGTTTTGTCTGCTTGAGGGATCTTCAACTTTAGTCTCCATTTGATTTTATTTTAATATCTCCTACCCATCTGGTCAAGACAAAGATACCATAGACATTTTTTCAGTTTTTCAGTTCAAGCCTGTTCCTACCTTGACACCATTTACTGTGCATTAAAACTCTTCACAGTGGTTTTGATTTTGCAATACTTTCTCTTTTCTTAAAATTTCAGTTTAATTGTCACCTCTTAAGACAGATTTTTCATAAAAATAACAAAAGTAGAAATCATTGTCTAACATGAAGCTCCTTTAAGTTTTCCTCATAACCCTTTTCGTTATCTGATGTTCTTGTTTTTAGTTATATGTTAAATTCAGGTCTCTCAATTGAATATACAGAGAGGGAAAAGAGAGAGAGAGAGAAAAGAGGGAGGTGAGGCTCTTTTCTCCTGTTTATTGAAATCTCAGTGAATAAAAAAATTCCTGCCACATAGAAGGTAGACAGTAAATACCTATTTACTTTATGACTTGAATGACTACATGAATGGATCAAAATAATTTAAATGGTGAAAAGTACTTATTTCTTATTTTAAGAAATTAATCATCATTTAAGATAGACATAACACAAACAATGTTTGATAGTTAAACTTTTGTATAGTTAAAAAAGCTTTAAAATCATTCATTAATTAGAATTACAACTGTGTCTTCATGAACTAAGTTGATCAGGTGTTATTTCCTCCATTTAAAAACAGTCAAACATCAGATTCATAGATTTTAAATTAAATACCTATGGTCATATATCAAGTTAGAAAAATCAGGGCTAAAACTTCCACAACTGCTTCAAAATTGAGGGCTTATTGCACTGTCAGTGTCCTTCTTTATACTTGTGAATGTACAGTTATGCGCTCAATAATATTGCGGCATCTTGACAGTGGATTTTGAAGAAAATGGTTCTGCTTTTATTGCTTATTTCAGAAGACTAGTACTAATAGTATAGAATATAGACAAGGTAGGAAGGAGTAGCTGTAAAATGATAGAAGTTGGTGTGAACTTCTTGGGAGGAAAAGAATGCTAACATTCCTGAATACTTACTCATTTGTTTAATATATGTAGGATTTTTCTCTTGTGCTCCATTAATATAATTGAGACACATCTCCAACCCCCAAATTGCTCGCACTGGAAGCACTATGAAGAGCTAAGATGTAGGTTTCTCTTTAAAAGAGGAAACTGGAAACACACTTATATGAGACAATAAGAAGTAATTCTTAAAACGAACAAATGCCAGGCAGACATTTTGGCAACTCTTGATTCTTGGATACTTTCAACGTGTGTTCTGAGGTTCTCGCTTAGATAAGGTTGAGAAATGGAGAAATCTTGTAAGACTTGAGATGACATATTGTTAGGATATTAATCTTGAGTACTTAAAAAAATTGGTGGACTTCTCCAGGTATTAAGAAAATATAAATATCCACAGAATGTTAAAAGTTATCTTCTATACAGATACTGATAACTATACATTTCTGTCATTTTGTTTTTATCTTTCACTAAGAAAAAAAATCTCCATTCTATAAAGCTAGATCAGTTTGAATATTGTCTTTAATTAACCCTTCTCCCTACTTAGTAACTTCTCCCTGAGTAGGAACATAGGCAAACTAATTCTTGGTTCTGTAGCTGAAGATATATTAATTTAAACTGTAATTCCAAAATGTGTGCCTGTGGTCGCCATAGTTCATTAAAACCTGGTAATCTAGGTTACTTAAACTAATATTTTCATGTGACTTTGTTAAATCAAAAAGCTATTAATTTTCCATAAGTGCATTTTTGATGAATATGCATTTTAAATTGGAAAGAAATGGAATCCTCAGCTTTTAAATTTGTTTTAGGATTCATACCCAAGCATAAACTTTTATACCAGTGTTTAGCTTTTGCTCCAATTCTATTTATTAACACTTCTCCCATGATTTCACTAAATTCTCAAGCATAAAGTGGATTTCTAACTCAAAAAACGTTTTGTGTGTATCCATCATCTATTATTGTCACTATTTTTAGTAACAGTTTCCCTTAAGATGTTTCTACTATAGTTGACAATGCTTAACAACAATAACAACATCAAAAACAACAATAACAACAACAAAACATTGCCAACATAACAATGCTGTCTCCATTTGGGATTAGATACAGCTGTGATAAAAAGATTATAGTATGTGTGAACAATTAAATGGTGAACAAACCTAGAAAGTCAAATAACAAATTACTGAAACGTACATTAAAGAGATCACCATCTCCAAAACATGTATAATATTATGACTACTCTGATTTAAATAAATGACTTAAAATATTACCCAGTAAAGTAGAAATATTATTTTAGAATAAAGAAAAATTGGAAATGCAAAGCAATCCTTAATGTTAATTCTGTTTTTCATTGTAAACATTTAACACACTGGAAAGTGATACCTGCTGATGTCGAAAGACTACAAAAAAGAAATATAAATACACAGAGCAAGATAGCTGGATGTCACCAGGACAGGGATTCATCATATTATCTCAGTGGATGCCTTGTAGGCTGTAGTCTGTGCTTCATCTTTACAAGGCCATAAACTCAAAGAGAGGTAAGCTTAGAGTATATGAACACAATAACAATAATAATATGGTAATAATAGGACCTACTGTAGAACAACTCCATGATAAACAAACTCGCTCACAAAATGGCACATATAAAGATTTCTATCAAGATGTAGTAAAAAGGACTGGACTTGTCCTCACATGTGAAACAATTTAAAAAATAAACAAAATATATGAAACAGTAAAAGACATTATAACTATTTCAGTTGTTAAAAATGAAAATTTGAATATATTATGTAGAAATATGTGAGATATTGAAACAGTCCATATCAAATTTCTAAAGATGAAAACAATAGCAATGAAATGGCATATGAGATACTGCATAGTAAAACATTAGTGATCTTAAAGCTCTATTGATAGAAATGACCCCTAATGAAACACTGATAGAAAAAAATCCCACTAAAAATTAATAAAGAAATAATCAGTGAGGTGTGTAAATTGAGTCTACAAGCAGAGGAGAGAAGTAGGAATGAATAAATACTTGAAGAATTAATTCCCAATTTTTTCTAAATCTTATATAAAGTCAAACACAGATTCAAGAAGCTTAATGAAACCTAATTCCTAGAAACATGAAAGAAATTATGCCAAGACATATGACGATTAAATTACTCAAAATCAGGTATAAAAAGAAAATCTTAAAAGCAACCAGAAAAAAAAAGGCATGTTACATCCACAGGACAAAAGATAATGATGATTTTAGCTTTTTGTGAGAAAAAATGAAAACAGTTTCAGAGAGAGTGGAGCAATATTTTTAAGTATGAAGATGGAAAGCCAACTGTCAAAATTCCATAACAAGCATAAAAAATTTCAAAATTTAAGACAAAACTGAGCCTCTTTCAGACTTGGAAAAACAAAGACTTCATTGCCAACAGCCTACACCTCAAGAAATGTTAAAGGATACCTCCAAACAGAAGAAATATGATACCAAAGAGAAATATAAATTAACACAAAGAAATGAAGAGAATCAGAAATTGTAACTGCATAAGTAAATACATAAGATTGTTTTCTTTACATTTAACTTTCTTTACACATAATTGACTCTGTAACTAATAATATAAATGTAGGGTGGGTTTATAACACATGTAAAAGTAAAATTTATAACAACTGCAGAAAGGCTGGGTGGTGAATAAGGAAAGTATACTGTTGTAAGGATTTTATACTATATATGAAGTGATATGTTATCATTTGAACATGGATGGTGATAAGTTAAAGATTAGAGTGTATTACTGAGGGTTCTCCAGAGAAACAGAACCAACAGGCTATGTGTGTATGTATATAGTGAGAGACTGAGAGAGAGGGAGAAGGAAAGAGAGAGTTTTATTTTAAAGAATTGGCTCATAAAATTTTGGAAGCTTGGTAAATCCAAAATCTGCAGAGTAGGCCAGCAGGCTGGAGACCAGGGAAGAGCTGCAGTTCAAATCTAAAGGCAGTCTTCTGGCAGAATTCCTTCTTACTCAGGAAAGGTTAATCTTTGTTCCATTAAGGCCTTCAACTGATTGGATGAGACCCACTCACATTATGGAGAGAAATCAGCATTACTCAGTGTTCACTGATTTAAATGTTAATCTCATCCAAAAAACTCTGTCTGAGACATAGTCAAAATAATGTTTGACTAAATATCTAGGCACTATGGCCCAGCCAAATTAACATGTATAATTAACCATCACATATATTATAAACCTAAATTGCCCACTAAAATAGCCCCCTATCAAACCTTGTAGTTAAAAAAACAGCAAAGCATAACACTATTGACCTGTATGTTTAAAACTGGTTAAGATGATAAATTTTACGTTATGTGTTTTCACACAACAAAAAATTAAAAACCACAGTAAAGGAGATACACCAGGAAACTTAAAAATATTGAATCCAAAATAGGCAGAGAAAAAGACAATGGGGAAAAAGCACAGGTAAGACAAATAGAAATCAAAAGCAACATGGTTGATTTAAACAAAACAACATCAATAATCATATTAAATGTAAATTATATAAATGCAGCAATTAAAAGATAGATATTATCAGATTGGATTAACAATACACAAGTTAAAAAAAAAATACCCTAGATCTAGATGATGACTACAGGAAACCAAGTTTAAATATAAAAAAAATTCATTGATTAAAAACAAAAGTATGGAAAAGATATGTAATGCAAAAGATGGAGTGCCTATATCAATAACAGGCAAAGCTGATTTCTGAGGAAAAAAATATTACCAAAGATACAGGAGTTTATTTCTTAATGATACGGAGATCAAATCACTAAAAGGATAAACAATTGTAAATATTTATATTCACTTTATATGAGTTTAAATGTACATGAAAAAAATTGAGTGGGCTATAAGTAGATACAGACAAATCCTCAGTTATTGCTTGAGGGTCCAATACTGCTCTCTCAAAAACAGTGATATAAGAATTTGACAGAAAACCACTCAGTATATCGAAGAATGAACAACACTATTAACCATCTTGGCCTAACTGATATTTACAAATCAATCTACTTCACAATGGCAGAATAAACACTCTTTTCCTGGGCACACAAAACATTTGCCAAAATAGATCATATTCTGGGCTATAAAACAATTTCCAATAAATTTAAAATTATTCAATTCATAAAAAGTGTGTTCTCTGTCAATACAGAAATTCAATTTGAAATCAACAACAGAATGATACCTGGAAAATCTCCCAATATTAAAATCTAAACACACATTTCTAAATGACCTATGGGTTAAATAATACATAAAACTAGAAAATTATTTTAAATTGAACTAAACTAAATTCAAAATATAATAGAATTTGTGGGATTCTGCTTAATAGGATGTAGATATTTATAGCACTAAATGCATAGATTTAAAAAAGTGCACAAATCTCTCAATCAATGACCTTATTTTCCACTTTAAGAAGCTCAAAAGAAAAAAACAAACACAAAATAAACAGAATAGAGGAAAAATCAATACCTGAGTAGAAATCAATAAATTAGAAAACACAAAATAAGTAGGGAAGATTAATGAAACCAAAATTGATCTTTAAGAAGCTAAATAAAAGATATAATTCTTTCTAGACTAATCTGTAAAAAAAGGAAGAAAAAACACAAATTACTAGTATCAGAAATAAGATCCATGTCATCACTGTAGTCTACAGATAGTGAAAGGTTAGTAAATGATTATTATGACCAATTTTATGCTACTAAATTCACCAACATGGATGAAATGGATAAACTTCTTGAAGACACAACTACCACAGCTCACTGAGAAGTAATAGATAACCTGAATACACTTGTTTAAGAAAACTGAATCTTAGTTAAAAACTTCTCCACAAAGAAAATTGATCAAGTGGATTGACTATGAATTCTGTAAACGTTTAAGAAGAAATAATATCAATTCCGTAAGAACTCTTGAAGAAAATTGAAAAAGAGCTAATTTTCCACAATTCTCCATATAAGACAAGCTTTGCCCTGATATTAAAACCAAAGACATTACAAGAGGACATAACTTTTGACCAAAAACCCTCATGGACATAGTTGAAACATTTCTTAACAAAATGTAGTAAATAATACCTAACTGCATATAAAAATGATAATACGTCAAGACGAAGATGGGTTTATGCTAGGAAAGTAATTTTGTTTAACATTTGGAAATCTCTAAGATCAGGAACAAGACAAGGATGCCCATTCTTGCCTGTTCTATTTAACATAGTATTGGAAATCCTAGTTAGAGCAATCAGAAGAGAAGTAAAATTGTCTTTGTTTGCAGATGACATGATATTATGTATAGAAAGTCCCAAAGACTCCACCAAAAGCTGTTAGAACTAATAAAGTAATTTAGTAAAGTTGCAGTAAATAAAATCAACATACAAAAATAAGTAGAATTTCCATACACTAACAGTGAACTATCTGAAAAATAAATTGAGTAAGCAATCACATTTATAATAGCATAAAATACTTGGAAATAAATTTAAACAGGGAGGTGAAAGGTCTGTACACTGAAAACTGTAAAACGTCAATAAAAGGAATTGAGGAAGACACAAATAAGTGGAAAGGTATACCATGGTCATGAAGTGTAAGAATTAATACTGTTAAGATGTTCATACTGCCCAAAATGACCTACAGATTCAGTGCAATCTTTATCAAAATTCCAATGGCATTTTTTACAAAAATAGAAAAACAGTCCTAAAATTCATATGGAACCACAGAAGTCCTCAGTCAAAGCAATCTTGAGCAAAAAGAATGAAGTTGGAAGTATTACACTGCCTGATTTCAAAATACACTACAAAGCTGTAGTTATGAAAACAGCATGGCACTGGCATAAAAAAAGACATATAGACCAATGGAACAGAATAGAGCCCAGAAATACATCCATACATTTATGATCAATTGATCTTAGACAAAGACAGTCTCTTCAGTAAATGATGTTGGGGAAAGTAAATATTTGCATGCAGAAGAATGAAATTGGACATTAATCTCACACCATTTACAAAAATCAACTCAACATTGACTAAAGACTTAAACATAAGACCTGAAACTGTAGAAAGAAACAGAAAAAAACTTTTTAGCAATGCTAAAAAGCAATGCTGTTTTGCATACAATACTGAGAGCATGGTCACAAGAGCAAAAATAGACAAATGGGATTGGCATCAAACTAAAAAGTTTCTGGACAGAAAAGGAAAAAAATCAACAAAATATGAAAGTAACCTGTGGACTGGGAGAAAATATTTGCAAATCATACATCTAATAAGGGGATAATGTACAATATATATACACAAATAGCTCAATAGAAGAAAACAAATAACCTGATTTTAAAATGGGCAAAGGGCCTGAATACCCATTTCTCAAAAGAAAAAAGACATACAAATATCCAACGGTATATGAAAAAATGATCAACATCACTAATCATCAGGGAAATGCAAATAAAAACCACAATGAGATGTCATCGCACACCTGTTAGAATTGGCTATTATCAAAAAGACAATCTATAAATGTTGGTAGGGATGTGGAGAAAAAGGAACTCTGTACACTGTTAGTGGGAATGTAAATTGGTATAGCCATTATGGAAAATAGTATGGAGGTTTCTTAATAAATTAAAAATAGAACTACCATATGATCTAGCAATCCCAGTTCTGGGTATCCAAAGGAAATGAAATCACTCTCTCAAATAGATATCTGCCCTCCTATGTCCATTGAAGCATGACTCACAATAGTGAAGAAATGGAATCAGCCTAAATGTCAATGGATGGGTGAATGGATAAAGAAAATGTGATATAAATATATATGTATATATATATATATACATATATATTTATTTCAACCTTTAAAAGGAATGAAATCTTATTATTTGTAACAACATGGATCTATCTAAAAGACATTATGCTAAGTAAAATAAACCAGTCACAGAAAGACAAATACTGCATGATCTTACTTACATGTGGAATCTAAAAAAGTTGAACTCATAGAAGCAGAGAGTAGAATGGTGGTTTCTAGGGGCTGGGGAATGGAGGCAATGGAGAGAAGTTTGTCAAAGGTACAAAGTTTCAGTTATGAACGATAAATAATTCTGGAGAGCTAATGTATAGTATGGTGACTATAGTTAATACTACTGTATTGTATACTTGAAAGCTGCTAAGAGAGACGATCTTAAATCTTCTCACTGTACACAAAAATAATAACCATATGTTAACTACCTTGATTGTAGTAATCATTTATACGTGGTAAATGTATAAAATTTTTATTTGTCAACTAGTCTTCATTAAGCTGGAAAAAAATGTTTACCTTGAAATTATTATTGTCACCCATATCTGATTTAGATAATCTAGAAGATAAAATGTGGATCTTTTGAGTTGTTGAGATTTAGATGAGCTTTGGGACTTTGAGTTGATGTTGTAATGGATTGAGACTTTTGCAGATGTTGAGATAGGATAAATGTATTTTGCATGTGGGATGGATGTGATTGGGGGGCAGTCAGTAGGTATACTGTGGTAGGCAGAATAATGGCCTCCAGGATATGTTCATGTCCTAATCCCAAGAATCTGTGAATTTGTTACCTTATATAGAAAAAAAGACTGTGGAGATGTGATTAAGACTCAGTACAGGGAGATCATACTGAATTATTTGGGTGAACCCAATATAATCAAGAGTCCTGATAAGAGGGAGGCAGGAGTGTCAGAATCAGAGAAGGAAACAATGGAGACAGAAGTCAGAGAGGAGAGGGATTTGAAGATACTATGCTTCTCGAGTTAAAGATGGGAGATGGGGCCACAAGCCAAGAATTCTAGGCAGCCTCTAGAGGATAGAAAAATCAAGGAACTTATTTCTCCCCCTAGAACCTCCAGAGGCATTGTAGCTGTTTTAACAACTTTGATTTTATCCAGTAAGAACATTTTAGACTTCTGAGCTTCAGAACTCAAGAACTGTAAAAGAACATTTTTTGTTTGTTTGTTTGAAGCCATTAAGTTTCCCAAGTGTGTATAGGGAAAACTTGCTCTGTAATAATTAGAAGTCTTCAAAGAAACTTTTGTCTCTCTCTTTCTCTTTCTGTCTCTCTTTCTCACTTTTGATCAATTAGGTTTGGAAAAAGACTAAGCAGGTGATTTACTACAGGACTTGTCCTCACCTTTAATATCTACTATGTTTTAGGAATCTCTCGTCAGAATTATGATACGCATCTTGTTTAAAATTATTTGACTAGGAAACACTTTTATTTTTTCTCTTCCTCATGTGTTTTGCAACTATCTAAGAAATACACATTGTAATATCTTCTTAAATTTCAGTGATGGTATGACTATTTTTCCAGAACATTTCATGATTGAAATCTAAATATTATTAGATAAAATGGATTCTGCCATTTCATCTTATATATATTTTCACCAGTTATTTGGAATAATGGATATTGCAATAGCTAGTGGTATCTAATATCAAAAATTTAGAAAAATTTTTTTTTCATTCCATTGTTCAACTGAAATTGTTACTCAAGCACAAGCAAAAGGAGGATTTCCTTCTTATTATAACTTCGCAATGTATAATCAATTGACTTTAAGACTATGTTTCATGCATAATTTAAAGTGAATTGCTCACTGTACTATTATTCTGAACTTGATCTTTTTTTATTATTTGTATGCTATTACAAGATAATCTTATATTTTTTCAAGCTTCAGATTGAAATGTGACATACCTAAAAATGCTCAATTAGTATAATTTAATTTAGAATTAAGTAAATCAATTTTACATTTTTCACCTTATATATATTTATACATAACAGAGAAGCAATTGTAGAAAAAAAAGACTATTTTGGAAAATATGCCTATTTTAATTAATTGATATAATCAAGTAGATAGTCATCTAATTGTCCTATTTTGGTTTTCAAGTCAATTACATATTGAGTAGAATTATTCATATGCTTTTCCACACTACTCTAGGAGGCAAAGGTTTTTCATTCATTACATTTTTCACTATTTACAAGGGAAAAAAAATCTGTTGAAAAGAACATACCATTTGGGTCTTCCTTACCGTAAATATATATTAACACCAAAACCCATGGAAATGTGAGAACAGTACCTGTTTTTGTTGTGCTGGTAAATTTTGCTTCAACTTCCAGGGTATCAGAAGGGTAGATTGCTTTAATGATCAATAGCAGATATAAAAGTTATTATTCTGCTGACACAAAAATTAAATTATCATTTTTCTAATGCCTGCTCTAAACATTATATGTAATGTGTTTACTCATTCATGTGTTTCCAGTGCTGCCTACATGCAAGGTATTCTCTCTGATGCTTTAAGGAAAGTAATTGAATTGATAATTATATTACAAATCTATAAAGCAGATTTTTTTTTTCCTGTCCAAGCTGATGTATCAATAATCTGGCCTATCCTGAATAGTCAACAATTCTCTTAGAATTTTTTGTACATAATTGTTATTTGACCTTTCATAACTCACTTACCCCTATCCCAACTAGCACTGAGTTTAACATTTCCAGCTTGTATTGAAATTTAATTTTTACATATTTATTTTGTCTAACCAACTAGGTATTAAGCTAGATATTAAATTACTTTAGCATAAAGCTTAGCCATTCTGTGTTTGTGTTCCTGCA
The DNA here is from genome assembly GCF_028023285.1 of Balaenoptera ricei. Taxonomy (NCBI): domain Eukaryota; kingdom Metazoa; phylum Chordata; class Mammalia; order Artiodactyla; family Balaenopteridae; genus Balaenoptera; species Balaenoptera ricei. The sequence continues at coordinate 117,155,293 of NC_082642.1, forward strand.
GTGACTTTAGCAAATAACGTGTATACTTTGGTGCAAATTATGTATTCATTGATTTAACTTTCCAAGGCCAGTGATCACCATGCATTTCTATTTTAGCTTTATTTTCCTTTTTTTCTGAGTAGTCATATTTCCAAAACTGGAGATTGAGAACCCCCATTCTCCAGAACCACCATGTTAGGGTGAGTTTAACATTCTGAGCCACAAAATAAATATGGTCCAGAATTATTAGTTTTATATGAAAGTTTGAGGAAAATTCCATAATATTAATAAAGTATTTTTTATGTTTAAACACATATGCACATAATTTGGGATAGAATACAACTCAAGAAATGCTGCACTTGTATTATCATCTTCAGACTTCTTCAATAGCCACTCAACATTCTTACCAACGTACTTCTCTGTAAGAGCACTGTACATTGTGAAACTTTCTCCTCCCTTATTGTTTAACATAACTTACCACTGGTTCTGTTGTTTTTCACATTCTTATTTGGGGGGTTAATTTTCATTCTCAGTCTTATTTTCCTTCCCTATTTCTTATGGACTGCTTCTAAGCTTCTCATCGTTAATACCTAATGATAATTTGATCTACTCAAATAAAGTCAGCTTTCAGAGAGTACTCTTAAAGTTGATATAACCTTGGTTGTATGTACGAAGACCTAACATCCAGATCAAATATAAAGTGAGTCTGATTGAATGTTGAAAAAATCCTGAACACTACATATATTAGGTGACTTTCTACTTTTGTTTTCCTCCCTCAAATGTACCATAGCTTAGGGATGCTACTGCATAGAGTAGACTTTTTTTTCCACATTATTTTTTGAAAGACAAAATAAAAGTCTTGCTTTTTTACCTATCTACCTATTTATCTCTTATTTATTTATCTCTTATCTCTTATTCCTTTCTATCTCTCTAAGTTAAGTCTCATCAGTGATTGCGAAACCCTCTTTGAGAGAAGTGAGTCTCAGTATTGTATTTTAAATTACAGGCAACTTTGCTCTTGTAACACAGCATACCACGCTGTGTGTCATCTTGGGTCAGAGTCTCTATGAGGAAAAGCTATTTTTCTTTCTTATAAATTTATTTTATTTATTTATTTTTGGCTGTGTTGGGTCTTCGTTGCTGTGTGTGGGCTTCCTCTCGTTGTGGTGAGCAGGGGCTACTCTTCGTTGTGGTGCACCGGCTTCTCATTGCAGTGGCTTCTCTTGTTGCAGAGCACGGGTTCTAGGTGTGCGGGTTTCAGTAGTTGTGGCATGTGGGCTCAGTATTTGTGGCTCGTGGGCTCTAGAGCACAGGCTCTGTAGTTGTGACGCATGGACTTTTAGTTACTCCGCGGCATGTGGGATCTTCCTGGACCAGGGCTCGAACCCGTGTCCCCTGCATTGGCAGGCGGATTCTTAACCACTGTGCCACCAGGGAAGCCCAAAGGCTATTTTCTAAGAGGAAAGAAATAACAATTTTTCTTGTTGATATCAATTCAACTTTTCACAATATGAGATCTGTGATGTAAAGTTTCAGGAGTGCTGTTTCACACTTTAAAATCAGACATGAAAATAAAAGTAAGAAAATGTAATTTCAATACTCCTACAAAAATGATTGAGAATGGATAACATTGTAATGAAAAATATGTGTCAAAATATTTTAAACTGGCAGGTAACTATTTTTTAATTCTTCTAAAGGCAGAACTTATAGTATTGAAAAGGCTTAGAGTTCCACAAAATAATTCTCAGTCATTAAATATGTTCCTTTTATATAAGCCCCAATTATGCAGACAGAATGTTTTGTAATTAAGATGTAGAAAACCTTACTGAATGATATCCAAAATGTTCTTTTTTCGATGTATAAAATAATGGATTTGATTAAATACAAATTAAGGAATTTGTTTGCAAAGGAAATTGTAGCAAAGTGGCATACTGGAAGAAAATTATTGCAATATCTAGAAGAAACAAGGGGATGATTGATAGAGTATTCCAAGAAGTCCTTTAAAATAAGAAAAAGCTAGAAAACCCAGGAGAAATATGGTCAATGTATGAATCAACACATAATTCACTGAAGGGGACATCTGAAGTGCAACAGTTATAAAGAAACGCTCAAACTCACTAGCAGTCAGAGGTGCTCAAATTAAAACAAAAACAAAAAAATGCTAATTTATAGAAATCAGTATGATAAAAATTAGACACTGGAAGTTTTGGTTAGGAGATGGGAAATAGAAATTCATTCTAGTGAAGTACACAGGTACAGCTATTTTCGAAAGAAATCTGGCACTATTAAGATTATACTTATCCTGTGATCTCATTACTAGGCTATATACAAGTGAAGTTTACACATACATATTTTACACAGCATTAATTTACAGTAATTTTTTAGTAATGAAAAGACAGGGCTAAGTTAAGAGAACATTGAGAACAGATAAGTAAAATATAATAGTTGTTACCATAGGATACTATGGTATTTGGCTAGAAGCAGTAACATATGCAGTTTATGGACATATGTCAAAAACATAGCATTGAATACAAAGTATGATGGGGATATAGAAGGACTGTATCTCTCATATAGTGGTGGTGGAAATGTAAAGTAGCATAGTCACTCTGGAAAATAGTTTGGCAGTTTCTTATAAAGTTAAAGCTATATTTACCATACTACACAAAAGTTACACTCAGGTTTTTTTCCTAAAGAAATCAAAACCTATATTTAACACAAATCTGTGCACAAATGTTCATAGCCATTTTATTTCTAATAGTCAAAAACAAACAAAAAAAGAACATACATTTCCCTCAACAGGTAAATAGACATACTGTGATATATACATATAATGGAATAGAACTCAGCAGTAAAAAGGAACAAAATATTGATTCAGACAATTTTGTGAATCTCAAGGGCATTATGCTGAGCAAAAATACCAACTTGGTTCCTTTTATATAACTTCTTCAATGTGACACAATTGTAGTCATAGAGAACAGATTAGTGTTTGACAGAGCTTAAACTTAGGGAAGGATGTGACAATTAAAGGGTAGCAAAAAGGAGTTTATTTGTGATTATTAAATAGTTTTGTAATCTGACTTTACAGGAGTCTATACATGTAATGAAATTTCATATAACTACACAGGAAAAAGATTGCAAGTAAACCTGGTAAAATCTGTATAATGTTCCTAGCTTTGTTAATAGTTTTAAAAATGTCAAATTCCTGATCTTGACAATGTAGTTTTTTAAGATGATACTATTGGGGGAAGATAGGTAAAACGTACAAATAAATTCTCTATACTATTTTTGCCATTTCTTTTGAATTTAAAGTTATTTTAAAATAAGAATTTAAAAATAGAGTAAAAATGCAATTGGAAACTAGTAGTACTGAATTAAATTTGCAAATTAATTTTAGCAGAACTGACATATATATGTTATACTTGACCCTTGAACAAAGCTGGTTTGAACTGTATGGGTCCACTTATATACAGACATTTTCTATTAGTAAATTTTTACACTACTCCGCAGTCTGTTGTCATTGGTTGAATCCAAAGATGTGAAGAAACCAAGGATTCAAAGGGCAGACTACAATCACCGAGTTGTTCAAGGGTCAACTGTACATAAATTCTTTCCAAACGGGAACATGGTATCCTAGTATTTCTTTCCATTTACCATTTACTCCAGTCCTCTTTTTGTCTTTGCAGATAAGTTTTAAATTTCTCTTTCTGTATAGAATTACATACATGCATAGAACTATATGTATAAAGAACTTTTTCCAATTCTGCTTTAATTTGTGTTTAATTCTACGGAGTTTATATTTTAAAATTCTGGTTATTAATTTGAAAGACATATTTCACCTTGCAGTATCAGATTGGTTATAGTTCTGGTCACATACAATTTTCTGTTTCTTCTAATCTTTGAAGTTGACCATATAACATAATTCATTCATGTTTTATTGGTTTTTTTAAATTCTATTAGTTTCTCCTTATATAAATCATAGTTACTTCTAAGAATATCAACAGTACTAAGTGAAGATTATCTTTTCTAATATTTTATAAATAATATTAAGTGAATGAGAGGACAAGCCATAGGCTGGGAGAAAATATTTTATAAGACACATCTGATAAAAGAGTGTTATTTAAACTAGATAAAGAACTGTTATGACTCAACAATAAATAACAAACAAACCAATAAAAAAAATGAGCCAAAGACCTTGACAGACAGCTCACCAAAGATATAAAGATGCAAAAAGCATATGATAATATGCTCCACATCTTATATCATCAGGAAAATGAAAATTAAAACTATAATTAGATATCACTGCACACCTCTTAGAATGTCTCAAATCCAGAACACTGGATGTGTCAGTGTAGGTTCATCCTTGGTTAAAAAAAAAAAAAAAATGTATCATTATGGTTAATAATGTTGGTAATGGGGCCACTATACCTGTGTGAGGGTAAGGAGTGTATGGGAATCTCTGTACTTTCTTCTTAATTTTGTTGTAAATCTAAAACTGCTCCAAAAAATTAAGACATTTTAAAAAAAAACACATAAGAATGAAGTTATCTCACTTAACTTATAGTAGGGAGCTACTTGCTATGGGAGGTATCTCATTATACCCCAATATGTGTGGAAATGCTGGGTTACAAAAGAAAACTACTTTTTAAATCATATGATTTTTATAGTAATGAAATTACTTTATAAATTGACAGAATGCTTAGTAATAACCTCCCCTGTCAAAATTTGGCTACAATGTTATAATAGTAAGAAGAAATAAGGAATTCACACAAGACGAGAGCAGATTCAAAGAAACCCTCAAGGAGGAAAAATTTGCTGTGAATCAAGCTAGTGATAAGCTTGTTAAGAAGAAAAATAACTGATATATAACTTTAAGAGTAATTTCCTGATAGAATAGCTGCTACTATCAGGACAAGGAGATCCACTCCAAAATTATTTAATATATCATGCATAATTCAAAACAACACTAAATTCAGCAACATATGAATTTTAGAAGATGGGTGGTGGAGTATTGTCAGCTAGCTATGACTCTACTCCAGCAGAGCAGTGAGATTGACAATACACTTTTAAAGTTAATAAGGCAAACATAACCAGGTTTACTTGGAGTCCTTTACAATAAGTAAAATAAACACAACTCACTGAACAGTGGAATTAAAAAAGGGAGAAAAGTTCATGAATTTGTATCTGCCTTGTTTATCCAAATGGAATAGACAGTGTATAATAGCTGGATAGAAACTTTACTGAACTTAATACAAGTTTTCTACTAAGTATGAATCAACGGGATGATTTTGATTTTAGTGAAAGGATAGAAGAGTTTCACAAAGGCAAAAACTCAGTGGGACAAAACATATCACATAAATGACATATTTTTTAAAATTGCAGGTAACTGACAATAAATTTCAAGACACAATATTTTAGTTGTTAATAGGTCAATAGTTTCCTATATACAGGTTTTCCCTGCTGATCTTAAATGGGGTAATTTAGCATTAAAGGATAAAGTTAATGAGCAAATGGAATTTATACAATAGACTGTGTCTAATTGAATGTCCCACCATGTACAGTTCATTTAGAATGTAACTATGATTACACTGTTGCTTTCATTATGTTTAGAGTTGTCTTTGAATGTACAATGAGATTTCTCTGTTCATAAAACTTTATATTATGCACTAATATGGTTTATCTACTAATATTATACCTTTGTTTTTATATATTACATATTTTAAATCTAAATTACAATATGAATTATTATAAATTGGTATCTAAAAATTTACCTAGATAGGGATGAGTTAATCAATGAAAAATATTGAAGAGCATGTCATATTTTTTCTGTTAATATGCTAGTTTACAATCTATAGAGTACTGATATGGTTAGGTATTTCCAATTAGGAAATTTTATTACATAGTTTTTATCACATTACTATACAACTATGTATTACTACATAATTAAGTTGAGGTCATTTTTTATTATTTTGTTTCTACTATTAAGTTGTCATTTCAAGGAATTTAATCAAAAACACTTCCTAAAGATATGTTCAAAATTGATCTTCAAAATTGTTATTTATCACATTTCTTATGAGATGTAGTAATGTATTTTAAAAAAGCAATTGTTCAAAAAATAGTAAAATAATATCATATGTGAATGGAAACAAAGTAATGACTATTATATCTTTATCGTGGCATGCCATTTCCCAATATGATGTCAGTCCAATCCACTAAATATTTTTTGTCTGAAATTTTTACCACAATCCCTGCTTTTGTTTGTTGGAATTTTCTCTTACATATACGTGCACCCTATATGATATAAATCTCTCAAGCTTAACCTGAAACTGTACAAAACTCTTCATTAACCCTCAATGAGTGAGCCATTGATTGGATTTTATGGTTAATTCCATTGGGCTTAATTTTGTGGCTCATTATTGCTGGTTTCTGTGAATCATTTCAGCATTATTATCCCACTGTTCTATGCAATGGTCCTATGACCCTGGATGTATTTATTACTTTCTTCCTAATAAACATTCACGGGTTTTTAAAATAGAAGCTTACCTCTACTTCTGCCAACATTTCTCTATTATTTCCTTGTAATAATTCTCAGGGGATATTTAAGGTAGTAGTCTCTGAACATTTCTGGAATTTAAACATTTTAAATCTGAGTCAATATTAGAGTTTTGAAAAATTGGAAAATTCAGGTTACTATTTTAATAACCACTTATTTACTATATAGCACTGTTCTAGAGTTTCCTTTATTAAATGTCACTGACCAACGCCATAATGCAGCAGGTTTGCAATGAATTTCAAAAGAATACATGGATATTTTCAATATTGACAATTTCAAAATCTGATAATCACCTAATGTATTAATAAGGACTTCCTAGAATTCAATTGTTGATTCAGTTCCAGTGGTCAACCTAGTGAAAATATTGGGTTTAAGTATTTCCAGTCTGTGTGTGTGTGTGTGTGTGTGTGTGTGTGTGTGTGTGCACGTGCTTTTGAGCACATCCACACATCCACAGCTAGTAATCAAGTTGTGGATATATATTTGGCATATACACGTGCTAATTGTAATAGCTTAATCATTTGGAAAGACATCTTCTTTTATATTATCCATGAAAGGAGGGATTTAAAATCTGTTATATTTGATTATTAATAAATATTTGTTGATTTAATGCTTTGCTACATGCTATAAAATTGTAACTACCCTATATTTATGGCTTTAGATATGTTCCCTTTTGACTGCCTCAAAGATAATGTTAACAAGCGAAAATAAAACTCACTATTTATATACAGTTTTAAACTCGAGTTTAGTAGGTTTTCAAAATCACAGATATGTTAATCTCTAACCTATCTTTCATTTTTCTATAATAACTGAGAGATTCCTATATAGAATAGGGAAAGAAAAAGTGACTATATCAATTTACTGAGTACAAGCTTTACCTCTGATTTTCCTTAAAACTCTAGGGAACCCCAGGGTTTTTACTTTCGATACAGTTATTTTTTTAAATTTACGTATAGTGAACTGCACACATTGTAAATGTGTACTTTGATGAGTTTGATAAGGATGAGCTTGGTGTATAGTCAAGATATAGGATTTTCTATCACCCTAGAAAATTTCTTCATGCCTTTTCAGTAAATACTCTTCACACAGATGCAATTTTTTTTCTGATTTTTCCTGATAAATTAGTCTTTCCCATTATGTAATTTCATTTAACTGGAATAATACAGTAGGTACACTTCTGTGTCTGGTTTCTTTGCTTAAAGATAAATTGATATGGTATCACGCACATATCAGTAAATCATTTCTTTGTATTGCTAAGTAGTATTTTATTTAATTAATATATGCCAATTTCTTTACTCATTCTTCTCTTCATGAGCATTTTAGTTGTTTCCTGTTTTGGACTGTTATAAATAAAGCTGCTGTAATCATTATGATACAAGCTTTTTATGGGCACACGTTTTAAGTTACTAGGGCAAATATTTAGGCATACAATTATTTGATCATAGAATAGGTCTATGCTTATCTATGAGTCGTTTCTAAGTATTTTTCCAAAGTGGTTGTAACATTTTACAGTGTCACCAACAATATAAGAAAGTCCTTGATGTTCCATATCCTTGCTAATACGAGATTTGAATAGTCTTTCTAATTTTAGCCATTCTGATAGACGTATAGCAGAATCTCACTGGGATTTTAATGATAGTTAATGATACTAAATGCTTGTTCTCAAAGACTATATGTAACATTGGTATTATTTCTTTTTCATATGTTGATTCAATTCCTGTGTAAAATTACCTGGCTTGTTTTTTTTAGTTGTATGTATGTACGTGTGTGTGTGAAACTTTTCTTAAAATACTGTCTGCATCAGAGTTAAGGGTTGTTTGGGTTTTCTATGTCATATTATGTCCCTATTGGTAAGTTAAGCTTTTCAAAGAATTTGTCAATTTCTTCTACGTTTTAGTCTATTGGTAACTAGTTGTTCGTTAGATCTCCTTATTAATGTTTAACGTCTGCAGGGTCCACATTTTCCCTTCTTTCTTTTCTTATATTGCTATTGTGTTTGTAAGCTTTCATCCTTTATAAGTCCGATTTGATTTTATTAGTTTGAATTATATTTTCAAAGAAACACATTTTAGACTTATTTTCTTTTAAAAATCATTTTATTGAGATATATTTGACAAAGAGAAATTGCATACATTTAAAGTGTACAACTTGATGTTTTTGTGTATCTGTATACATTGTGAAAGAATCACCGTAATCAGCCTAAATAAGTTATCCATCACCTCTACGTAGTTACCCTCTTGTGTGTGTTTCTTTGTGTTCGGAAGTTTTAATTTGAGATTTGTTCTCTTAGAAAATTTCAATTATTCACCACTGTGATAGTTACCAGACTGTACATAAGATCTCCAGAAAACATTTATCCCATATAACTGAAATTTTGTACCCTTTGCCCAACATCTTTCAGTTTCTCCCATACCCCAGACCCTGGAAACCACCATACTACAATCTGATTTTATGAGTTTGACTTTTTTAGAATCCACATATAAGTGAGCTCATGCAGTATTTGTTCTTCTGCGTCTGACATTTCACTTAGCATAATGTTTTCTATTTTATTTTCTGTTTCACTGATTCTTTTATTGTCTGTGTTATTTCTTTTCTAAAACCAGCTTTTGTTTTGTTTTGTTCTTCATTATTTTTGTTCCTAAAAAAGGAATGCATATCACTGATTTCTCTTAAAATTTATCTGTAAATTTATCTCCAAGCACTGTTTTAACTTCTTTACACAAATTTTGATTGGTTGAATTTTCATAATACTCAGTTCCAAATACTTCCTAATTTCTCTTGTATTTCTTTGCCCCATTTTTTTTTACTAAGTGTGCTGTAAAATTTTCACATTTTTTTCACATACTTTGACTTTTTAAAAAATTATTTCATAATTATTGTTTACAAGTTTAATTATTTTGTGAGCGGAGAGCAACCTCTGTAATATTTCAATCATTTCTAATTTATTAACTTGTGTTTTATGACCCAGAATAAATTGTATACATAATAGTCCCTGTACAGTTGAAAAGAATTTTACAGTTGTTGGTTGTAGTATATCAATTAGATCAATGTAGTCAATGAGATGTACACTGGGTATAAATTTTTACTGGATTTTTTCGGCTAGTTTTCTATCCATTATTGAGGAAGTTGCATGAAAATCTCCAACTGTGATTGAGTTTGTCTAGTTCTCCACTAATTTCCGTCTATTTTGCCTTCAAGAGTTTGTACATAAATCAAATGTATTGCTATATAAGTTATACATAATAAAATAAATTGCTCCCCTTTGCTGTCAGTCACACTCACACCTACTGAATCCAGGCCACAAAGTGTTGTTTTCTTTAATTATGCATTGGTTTTGCTTTTTCTATAATTTTATAAAAATGGAATAATAGAGTGTGTGTATTCTTTGTTTTCACTATATACATGTATATATATATATATATTTAACTAGTTCATGATGTTGTCTATCAGTACGACATTCTTCATACCACGATTTGTTTTTCCATTATCTGCTCTTGGACATTTGGAATTCCCCAGTTTGGGCTGCTACAAGTTCAGCTACTATAAACACTCATATGCAAGTCTTCTTCTAGGAACATGTTTTTGTTTCTCTTTGGTAAAGACCTAAGTGTATAATTAGATACCAATATAACAATGTAAGTGTGTAATTAACTCTATAAAACTTATCAAACTCTTCTCCAGAAAGGTTGTTCCATTTTGAATATTATCAGCAATGTGTTCGAGTTTCAGTTGCTTCACATACTGGCCAACATTTGCCATTTTCACTCCGTTAAAATTTTGACCATTCTGATAGGTATATGTTAGTATTTCATGTAGAATTAAATTTTTTTTTCTGTTGTGCCTAGAGTTGAGAATTTTTATGTATATTTTGTACATTTGAATTTCTTCTTCTGTAAGTCTTTTAAATGCATTACCCCTTTAATTGGTTTGTCGTCTTATCATGGAGGGGTAAGAGTTATTCATACATCATTTATATTTATATTATACAATATGGGTATAATGTATTTTTTATAACTATATTATATTTATATTATATATATTCACAATATTATGGATAAAATAACATTATACATTAATATATTCGTGTTTAGTGCTTATTTATGTTCATATTCAATTATTATATAAGCCCTGATTTTCTTTCATGTTCTCTTATCAAATTTTAAAGTTTATGATTTAATATTGTCTACAAGTCAATTTTTGTATAAAGTGAGATTAGAGTTGAAATTCACTTTCTTTCCAAATATATGTCTGTTTGCATCCTGTATTTTAAAGCTCTGGTATTAGCAGAAAACATTTATTTCTTTTTTTTTTTATAATTTTTGAATTTCATTTTATTTATTTTTTTATACAGCAGGTTCTTATTATTCATCAATTTTATACACATTAGGGTATACATGTCAATCCCAATCGCCCAATTCATCACACCACCACCACCACCACCCCCACACAGCTTTCGCCCCTTGGTGTCCATACGTTTGTTCTCTACATCTGTGTCTCAATTTTTGCCCTGTAAACCAGTTCATCTGTACCATTTTTCTAGGTTCCACATATATGCATTAATATACGATATTTGTTTTTCTCTTTCTGACTTACTTCACTCTGTATGACAGTCTCTAGATCCATCCACGTCTCAACAAATGACCCAATTTCGTTCCTTTTTATGGCTGAGTAATATTCCATTGTATATATGTACCACATCTTCTTTATCCATTCCTCTGTCGATGGGCATTTAGATTGCTTCCATGACCTGGCTATTGTAAATAGTGCTGCAATGAACATTGGGGTGCATGTGTCTTTTTGAATTGCGGTTTTCTCTGGGTATATGCCCAGTAGTGGGATTGCTGGATCAAATGGTAGTTCAGTTTTTAGTTTTTTAAGGAACCTCCATACTGTTCTCCATAGTGGCTGTATCAGTTTACATTCCCACCAACAGTGCAAGAGGGTTCCCTTTTCTGCACACCCTCTCCAGCATTTGTTGTTTGTAGATTTTCTGATGAAGCCCATTCTAACTGGTGTGAGGTGATACCTCATTGTAGTTTTGATTTGCATTTCTCTAATAATTAGTGATGTTCAGCAGCTTTTCATGTGCTTCTTGGCCATGTGTATGTTGTGTATGTCTTCATTGGAGAAATGTCTATTTAGGTCTTCTGCCCATTTTTGGATTGGGTATTTGTTTTTTTAATATTGAACTGCATGAGCTGTTTATATATTTTGAGATTAATCCTTTGTCCATTGATTCGTTTGCAAATATTTTCTCCCATTCTGAGGGTTGTCTTTTCATCTTGTTTATGGTTTCCTTTGCTGTGAAAAAGCTTTTAAGTTTCATTAGGTCCCATTTGTTTATTTTTGTTTTTTCTTTCCATTACTCTAGGAGGTTGATCAAAAAAGATCTTGCTGTGATTTATGTCAAAGAGTGTTCTTCCTATGTTTTCCTCTAAGACTTTTATAGTGTCCGGTCTTACATTTATGTCTCTAATCCATTTTGAGTTTATTTTTGTGTATGGTGTTAAGGAGTGTTCTAATTTCATTCTTTTACATGTAGCTGTCCAGTTTTCCCAGCACCACTTTTTGACGAGACTGTCTTTTCTCCATTGTATATCCTTGCCTCCTTTGTCATAGATTAGTTGACCATAGGTGCGTGGGTTTACCTCTGGGCTTTCTATCTTGTTCCATTGATCTATGTTTCTGTTTTTGTGCCAGTACCATATTGTCTTGATTACTGTAGCTTTGTAGTATATTCTGAAGTCAGGGAGTCTGATTCCTCCAGCTCCATTTTTTTTCCCTCAAGACTGCTTTGGCTATTCGGGGTCTTTTGTGTCTCCATACAAATTTTAAGATTTTTTGTTCTAGTTCCATAAAAAATGCCATTGGTAATTTGATAGGGATTGCATTGAATCTGTAGATTGCTTTAGGTAGTATAGTCATTTTCACAATATTGATTCTTCCAATCCAAGAACATGGTATATCTCTCCATCTGTTGGTATCATCTTTAATTTCTTTCATCAGTGTCATAGTTTTCTGAATACCAGTCTTTTGTCTCCCTAGGTAGGTTTATTCCTAGGTATTTTATTCTTTTGTTGCAGTGGTAAATGGGAGTGTTTCCTTAATTTCTCTTTCAGATTTTGCATCATTAGTGTATAGGAATGCAAGAGATTTCTGTGCATTAGTTTTGTATCCTGCAACTTTACCAAATTCATTGATTAGCTCTAGTAGTTTTCTGGTGGCATCTTTAGGATTCTCTATGTATAGTATCATGTCATCTGCAAACAGTGACAGTTTTACTTCTTCTTTTCCAATTTGTATTCCTTTTATTTCTTTTTCTTCTCTCATTGCCATGGCTAGGACTTCCAAAACTATGTTGAATAATAGCTTTGAGAGTGGACATCCTTGTCTTGTTCCTGATCTTAGAGAAAATGCTTTCAGTTTTTCACCATTGAGAATGATGTTTGCTGTGGGTTTGTCGTATATGGCCTTTATTATGTTGAGGTAGGTTCCCTCTATGCCCACTTTCTGGAGAGTTTTTATCATAAATGGGTGTTGAATTTTGTCAAAAGCTTTGTCTGCATCTTTTGAGATGATCATATGGTTTTCATTCTTCAGTTTGTTAATATGGTATATCACATTGATGGATTTGCATATATTGAAGAATCCTTGCATCCCTGGGATAAATCCCACTTGGTCGTGGTGTATGATCCTTTTAATGTGTTATTGGATTCTGTTTGCTAGTATTTTCTTGAGGATTTTTGCATCTATATTCATCTATGATATTGGTCTGTAATTTTTTTTGTAATATCTTTGTCTGGTTTTGGTATCAGGGTGATGGTGGTCTCATAGAATGAGTTTGCGAGTGTTCTTTCCTTGGCAATATTTTGGAAGAGTTTGAGAAGGATGTGTGTTAGCTCTTCTCTAAATGTTTGATAGAATTCACCTGTGAAGCCATCTGGTCCTGGACGTTTGTTTGTTGGAAGATTTTTAATCACAGTTTCAATTTCATTACTTGTGATTGGTCTGTTCATATTTTCTATTTCTTCTTGGTTCAGCCTTGGAAGGTTATACCTTTCTAAGAATTTGTCCATTTCTTCCAGGTTGTTCATTTTATTGGCATAGAGTTGCTTGTAGTAGTCTCTTAGGATGCTTTGTATTTCTGCAGTGTCTGTTGTAACTTCTCCTTTTTCATTTCTAATTTGATTGATTTCAGTCCTCTCCTTCTTTTTCTTGATGAGTCTGGTTAAAGGTTTATCAATTTTGTTTATCTTCTCAAAGAACCAGCTTTTAGTTTTATTGATCTTTGCTATTGTTTTCTTTGTTTCTATTTCATTTATTTCTGCTCTGATCTTTATGATTTCTTTCCTTCTGCTAACTTTGGGTTTTGTTTGTTCTTCTTTCTCTAGTTCCTTTAGGTGTAAGGTTAGATTGTTTATTTGAGATTTTTCTTGTTTCTTGAGGTAGGCTTATATAGCTATAAACTTCCCTCTTAGAACTGCTTTTGCTGCATCCCATAGGTTTTGGATCATCGTGTTTTCATTGTCATTTGTCTCTAGGTATTTTTTGATTTCCTCTTTGCTTTCTTCAGTGATCTCTTGGTTATTTAGTAACATAGTGTTTAGCATCCATGTGTTTGTGTTTTTTACGTTTTTTTCCCTGTAATTCATTTCTAATCTCATAGCGTTGTGATCAGAAAACATGCTTGATATGATTTCAATTTTCGTAAATTTACTGAGGCTTGATTTGTGACCCAAGATATGATCTATCCTGGAGAATGTTCCGTGCACACTTGAGAAGAAAGTGTAATCTGCCATTTTTGAATGGAATGTCCTATAAATATCAATTAAATCTATCTGGTCTATTGTGTCATTTAAAGCTTCTGTTTCCTTATTTATTTTCATTTTGGATGATCTGTCCATTGGTGTAAGTGAGGTGTTAAAGTCCCCCACTATTATTGTGTTACTGTCAACTTCCTCTTTTACAGCTGTTAGCAGTTGCCTTATGTATTGAGGTGCTCCTATGTTGGGTGCATATATATTTATATTTGTTATATCTTCTTCTTGGATTGATCCCTTGATCATTATGTAGTGTCCTTCCTTGTCTCTTGTAATATTCTTTATTTTAAAGTCTATTTTATCTGATATGAGTATTGCTACTCCAGCTTTCTTTTGATTTCCATTTGCATGGAATATCTTTTTCCATCCCCTCACTTTCAGTCTGTATGTGTCCCTAGGTCTGAAGTAGGTCTCTTGTAGACAGCGTATATATGGGTCTTGTTTTTGTATCCATTTAGCAAGCCTGTGTCTTTTGGTTGGAACATTTAATCCATTCACGTTTAAGGTAATTTTTGATATGTATGTTCCTATGACCATTTTCTTAATTGTTTTGGGTTTGTTTTTGTAAGTCCTTTTCTTCTCTTGTGTTTCCCACTTAGGGAAGTTCCTTTAGCATTTGTTGTAGAGCTGGTTTGGTGGTGCTGAATTCTCTTAGCTTTTGCTTGTCTGTAAAGCTTTTGATTTCTCCATCGGATCTGAATGTGATCCTTGCTGGGTAGAGTAATCTTGGTTGTAGGTTCTTCCCTTTCATCACTTTAAGTATATCATGCCACTCCCTTCTGGCTTGTAGAGCTTCTGCTGAGAAATCAGCTGTTAACCTTATGGGAGTTCCCTTTTATGTTATTTGTTGTTTTTCTCTTGCTGCTTTCAATAATTTTTCTTTGTCTTTAATTTTTGCCAGTTTGATTACTATGTGTCTCGGAATGTTTCTCCTTGGGTTTATCCTGTATGGGACTCTCTGTGTTTCCTGGACTTGGGTGGCTATTTCCTTTCCCATGTTAAGGAAGTTTTCGACTATAATCTCTTCAAATATTTTCTCAGGTCCTTTCTCTCTCTCTTCTCCTTCTGAGACCGCTATAATGCAAATATTGTTGTCTTTAATGTTGTCCCAGAGGTCTCGTAGGCTGTCTTCATTTCTTTTCATTCTTTTTTCTTTATTCTGTTCCGTGGCAGTGAATTCCACCATTCTGTCTTCCAGGTCACTTATCCGTTCTCTTGCCTCAGTTATTCTGCTATTGATTCTTTCTAGTGTATTTTTCACTTCATTTTTTTTTATTGTTCATCTCTGTGTGTTTGTTCTTTAATTCTTCTAGGTCTTTGTCAAACATTTCTTGCATCTTCTCGATCTTTGCCTCCATTCTTTTCCCAAGGTCCTGGATCATCTTCACTGTCATTATTCTGAATTCTTTTTCTGTAAGGTTGCCTATCTCCACTTCATTTAGTTGTTTTTCTGGGGTTTAATCTTGTTCCTTCATCTGTACATAGCCCTCTGCCTTTTCATCTTGTCTATCTTTCTGTGAACATGGTTTTTTTTCCACAATACGTTTTTACGTGATGACTGCTACAGTTGGAGGGTCTCCTGCAGAGGCGGGGGGCGGCTGTGGCTCACGACAGGGACAAGGACACTGGCAGCAGAAGTTCTGAGAAGTAATCCTTCAGAAAACATTTATTTCTATAAAATCATTTTGTGGAACACTCTTGTGATAATTAAATGTTTTCTGTTATCTCCAGTAACGCTACTTGTCTGGAACTTACCTAGCCTGATTTTAACTTTCAAAATTTCTGTGTTCTTGGACCATAAATGTATCTTTTGTAGACATTCCATAGCAAGGTCTTGTTTTTAAGTTCTTTCTGACAATCTCTGCATTTGAGTGTAATTTATAGTTAATATAATTATTGGTAAGATTAGATTTAAACATTTTTCTTCTTATTCTGACATCAGCTTTTTGTCTTTCTCCTTAGTTTCATGTATTTATTTTTTTAATCACAACATTTTTCAATATTTTATTGTAATTACATTCCCTTAATTATATTTTAGCTGTTTATTGTTTTAATGTGATAGTGTTTGCACTAGCATTGACTACGTCCCCTTAAATTATTATAGTGTACTTAGTGTTAATATTATTCTACTTCATATAAAATGTGAAAAATTTGCAATAGTATAGTTTCATTCATCTACTTCTGCCCTTTGTGGTGTCATTATCATATAATACATCTATATGTATTATAAATCTTCAAATGGTGTTACAATTTTTGTTTTAAAAGAGTTATATGTTCTTTAAAAATATGAGAAGAAAAAACAGTAGTCATGTTTACTCTAAAATTTCTCATTTTTGTTGTTCATTACTTCCTAAAGACTCGAATTTCCATCTTTTTGTCATTTTTCTTTGGGCTAAGAACATGATGTAGTATGTTTTTGCAGTATAGATCTACTGGCTATAAATTCTTTCAGTTTTATTTAACTGAAATTTTCTTTAGTTTGCCTTCATTTTTGAAGAATACATCAAGTGTATATAAAATTATGAGGTAACAGATTTCTCATGTTACAGCTTTGAAATGAATTCCTCATAAGACAGAAAAAGAAGAAACTTCCAATAATTCTTTCTAGTAAAATTTACTAGAATGAATGCATGTAATATATATGGAAACACTTACTAGTAATTTTTATATTCCTTATCTATTCCTCCTCCTTGTATCCTCTTTTGAATCCAATCCAATCAGTATTTAATCCCTATCGATTCATTTAGAAAGTTCTCTTGTTAGTCACTAATTATGTCCATATTACAAAACTGCTCATTTTTCTTGATCTCTCAGTAGAATTTGAAACATTTGTTCCTTTTTTTTTTTTTAACAAAACATAACTTCATCTATAGATTCTGAAACTGTTATAGTTGTTTTCTCAGGACATCACTAACTCCTACTTTTAACACACTATTGGTGGATCTTCCTCTTCCTCCTAGTTTTAATTGTCTGTTCCTAGATCTTCTACTTAAAGTTGGAGTGACCCAGGACCTAATGTGTTTGGTCCTCTTCTCTTTTCTCTCTGGAGCAGTCTGTACTCAACCCTTAGATAATCTCAATTATTTTCCTTATTACTTTTGTTTTCATAAACTCTAGAATACAGTGCAAGAAGCAGAGTACTTTCTTGTATTAGTTTTCTATTTCTGTGTAACAAATTATCAAAATACTTACTGGCTTAGACAACACCCATTTATTATCTCACTGTTTGTGCAGATCAGAACTCTAGACATGGCTTAACTGAATTCTTTGCTCAGGGTCTGATAAGGCTGAAGTCAATGTATAAAGAATGATGCATTTTCATCTGGAGATTCAACTAGGGAATTTTTGACTTCCAGTCACATTCAGGTTGTTGGTAGAATTCATTTTCTCATGGTTGTAGAACTCATGGTGGCTGGGTCCTTCAAGTCCACCTGAACCCTGTTTCTCTTTTAAAGTTTTCACTTGCTTAAAGTCATGCCCATCAGGATTATCTCACTTTTCACTAACTCAGACTCAGTGGACTTAAAGACCTGAATTACATCTGCAAAATTCCTTTTCTTTTGCCATATTCTACTGGCCAGAACAGCCACATGCTCCACCCACACTCAAGGTGGCGTGGGTTATACAGGGCATAACACCGGTAAATTCTACCTACCGTGTTGTTCAATAAATGTTGAAAAGTGAATGAATAAAGATGAGGAAAAAAGCAGTTTTTTTTTTTTTTTCTTAATTTCTAAAGTTGTAAGCTAAGGTAATTGATTTGAGGCTTTTCAGTAGATGCCAATTAAGTCAAATTTGTTGATAGTGGTGTAATCAACAAATATTTTTTCATAGTTTATATATTCCCCGAATTTATTTTTATCATTTTTCTTTAGAAGTCAATTTTAAAGATAAATTCAATAATAAAAATGGACTTTATATTTACCAAAATAGTTACCATTCTTGATACTATTAATTCCTTTGTATATATCCACATTTACATCTGGTATCTTTTTCCTTTTTCTTGAAGACTTTTATTTAACATTTCTTGCTGCAGGACTGCCTTATTGACTTCTTCCAGTATTTATATGTCTGCAAAATATTTAGGTTGCTTTATTATTGAGCTATAAATGACATACAATAAATCACACTTATATTTAGTGTATAATTTGATATATTTGATATATGTACACAGCTATGAAAATACCAACACAATCAAGATAATGAACATATATATCACCCTCATTTGTAATTTATGTGATTATTTATAGAGATTTAAGTATATGATCTTGCTTTTTGTTTTTTTATTGGTCCCACCATTTAAAAAAAAATTTTAACTCTTTCCCTACAGAATTTTGGATTAACTGAATAATTTTGTAATTTCATTTTATTGCCTTTGTGGGTTTATAAGCTGTACTTCTTGTTTTGTTATTTTGGTGGTTACTTTAGGGTTTATGGTATAGAGTATACCTCTTCCACTTACCAAAGTTTAACTTTAAGCAAATTAATATTTATCAAAATGAATATAGATTAAGAATAAAAAAGTATAATTGCATTTCCCTTCCAGGCCTTATGCCATTTTGCCATATATCTTATTTATACGTATACTGTGAACTCCAAAAAACATTATTATTCTGTTTGTTTTAGCAGTCAATTATATTTTAAAATACTTAAATAATAAAAAGGCTATATAATATGTATATTACATATCATATTATTTTATTAATATATATGTTATATATTACCAAAGTACTTACCATTTTTGTATCCTTCATTCTTTTGTACAAACCTGTATTTCTCTCTGGTGTACTTTGTCTATGTCTGAAGAACTTCCTTTAACATATCTTATAGTGCAGGCCTCTTATAATGCATTCTTTTTGTATGTTCAAATCATTTTTATTTAGTGCACATTTTTGGAAGATATTTTCTCTGGTAATGGAATTCTAGATTGACATTTTATTTTAATTTTTCTAGCAGTATGTTAAAGATTCTCTTCCTCCTGTATTTCTGAAGAGAAATGTGTCATAATTATTTTGATTCTCTGTATCTAATGGCTTTCTACTTTGACTCCTTTAAAGATTTTGTCTTTATGGCTGGTTTTGTACTATTTGAGTATATGTGTATTGGTTTATTTATTTATTTATTTACATTTATCTTGGGCTTGGGACTACCGAGCTTTTGGATCTGTGTGGATCCATATTTTGGATCTATATTTTCCACCTAATTTGGAAAATATTCAGCCATTATTATTCAGATATTTTTCTGATACCCTTTTGTCTTCTTTCTTTCAAGGATAACAGTTATATGCATATGAAGCTTCTTGATGTTGTCCCAAAGCTCAGTGATCCTTTTACATTTTTTAAATTCTTTTTTTCTCTCTCTGTGCTTCATTTTGGATTCTTTTTGTTGCTATGTGTTCATGTTCCCTAATATATTCTTCTACAATGTCTAATCTGTTTTTAAACCCACCAGTGTATTTTTCATTTCACATGTTGTAGTTTTCATCACTTAAATTTCAATTTGAGTCTTTGTTTATATTTTCCATGAATCTGTTTAAATTTGTGAGCATAGGGAATACAATTATAATAATGTGTTATCATTCTTGTCAGCTTATTCTGTCATTAGTTAGTTATACATAGTTATTATACAATATTTGCTGTATTCTCCATGTTGTCCAATATATCCTTGTAGCTTGTTTTATACCTAATAGTTTGTACCTCTTAATCCACTACCCCTATATTGTCCCTCCGCAATTCCCTCTCCCCATTGGTCACTACTAGCTTGTTCTCTGTATCTGTGGGTCTGCTTCTTTTTTGTTATATTCACTAGTTTGTTATATATTTCAGATTCCATGTATAAGTGCTGTCATACAGTATTTGTCTTTCTCTGTGTGACATATTTCACTTAGCATAATACCCTCCAAGTCCATCCATGTTGCTGTAGTATTCCACTATATATATGTGTGTGTGTATATATATATATATCTCACATCTTCTTTATCCACTCATCTGTTGATGGACACTTAGGTTGCTTCCATATCTTGGCAATTGTAAATAATGCTGCTATGAACACTGGGGTGCACTTTTTGAATTAGTGTTTTTGTTTTTTTCAGATATATACCCAAAAGTGGAATTGCTGGGTCACATGGTAGTTGTATTTTTTAATTTTTGAGAAACTTCCAAGCAGTTTTTCACAGTGACTGTACCAACTTACATTCCCACCAGCAGTCTACAAGTGTTCCCTTTTCTCCACTATCCTCACGAACATTTGTTATTTGTGTTCTTCTTTTTTTTTTTTTTTTTTTGGAGTATAGTTGCTTTACAGTGTTGTGTTTCTGCTGTACAGCAAAGTGAATCAGCCACCTGTATACATATTTCCCCCCTTCCTTGGATTTCCTTCCCATTTAGGTCACCACAGAGCGTTGAGTAGAGTTCCCTGTGCTATACAGTCTGTTCTCATTAGTTATCTATTTTATACATAGTAGTGTATATATGTCATTCCCAATCGCCCAATCCAACCCACCATCCTCTTTCCTCTTGGTATCCATACGTTTGTTCTCTATGTCTGTGTTTCTATTTCAGCTTTGCAAATAAGTTTATCTACGCCATTTTTCTGGATTCCACATGTATGCATTAATATAAAATATTTGTTTTTCTCTTTCTAACTTACTTCACTCTGTATGACAGTCTCTAGATCCATCCACGTCTCTACAAATGACCCAGTTTTATGGCTGAGTAATATTCCATTGTATATTTGTACCACATCTTCTTTATTCATTCCTCTATTGCTTCCATGTCCTGGCTGTTGTAAATAGTGCTGCAGTGACCATTGGGGTGCATGTATCTTTTTGAATTGTGGTTTTCTGTGGGTGTATGCCTAGGAGTGGGATTGTTGGGTCCTATGGTAGTTCTATTTTTAGTTGTTTAAGGAACCTCATACTGTTCTCCATAGTTGCTGTATCAATTTACATTCCCACCAACAGTGTAAGAGGGTTCCCTTTTCTCCACACCCTCTCCAGCATTTATTGTTTGTAGATTTTTTGAGGATTGTCATTCTGACTGGTGTGAGTTGATACCTCATTGTAGTTTTGATTTGCATTTCTCTAATAATTAGTAACGTTGAGCATCTTTTCATGTGTTTGTTGCCCATCTGTGTGTTTTCTTTGGAGAAATGTCTATTTAGGTCTTCTGCCCATTTTTTGATTGGGTTGTTTGTTTTTTTGTTATTGAGCTGCATAAGCTATTTGTATATTTTGGAGATTAATCCCTTGTCAGTTGCTTCGTTTGCAAATATTTTCTCCCATTCTGAGGATTGTCTTTTCATCTTATTTATGGTTTCCTTTGCTGTGCAAAGTCTTTTAAATTTCATTAGGTCCCATTTCTTTATTTTATTTTTTTATTTTTATTACTCTAGGAGGTTGGTCAAAAAAGATATTGCTGTGATTTTTGTCAAAGAGTGTTCTGCCTATATTTTCCTCTAAGAGCTTTATAGTGTCCAGCCTTACATTTAGGTCTTTAATCTATTTTGAGTTTATTCTTGTAATGGTGTTAGGGAGTGTTCTAGTTTCATTCTTTTACATGTACCTGTCCAGTTTTCTCAGCACCACTTATTGAAGAGACTGTGTTCTTTTGATGACATCCTTTTTCCCTCTTTAGTACTCTTGAGTTGCCTTGTCCTCCTTATATTTCCAGCTCTACCTTTACAGTTCAGGAAGACAGCTGAGCTCTGCCTGGTTTGCCCTTCCAGCAAATGACCAGGAAACTCTCTTGAGGGAGTAATCTGGGGTGATAATACTGCTCATTTATTTATTTATCTTTGTTCCTTATGAATCACTGGTTTTTGTTGCCTGATGTTCCATACTATGAGAACCAGGTTTTTATATATTTTGTCAGGGTTTTGTTTGTTTTTTTCATGCAGGAGGGTAAATCTGATCACTCTCATCTCTTTTTATCCATAAATGGAAATTCCCTTATGGTATCCTTAACCAGTTACCTTTATTCAATTTTCACATGATATTTATGTTCTCTTTCTATGATATATTATGCATGAGAATTCCAAAACTAATTGCCTGTATTTGAATTTTAATCTTTGCCACTACCTGTCTGTCACCTTCACATGATGTCTATTATTAGGCACTGTGCTACCCACTAAATTCTTCAACTTATATATGTCAACTATACTAATATTTGACTGGTATATTCGCCCCCAAAACCTTAATCTTTGCATGACAATAAAGCTAGATTCCAATAAGTGTTATTCATCACACTCTTTAGGACATTCTATATCTTCTTTTTGGTCTCCTGATAACAACTACTACTTGAAATGTTCAGTGAAATCAGTAGGTATCAATAGGTTCCAGCTAGCAATGGAATAGATTAGAATAGCAACAATTTAGTAAGCTAGCTTACCAAACACTGAAAGCATATTAAGGTGTCATCGTACATTTGAGAATAAAGGGAGATACTCACTTTCTATGGCTTTCACACTAGCCGTCTTTCTGCTCTAGGATGCAGAATCATGATGATCTTGTTGTTGATGCTTTCAGTAAGCTAATAGTAGAGAACTTCAAACCTAGGGCAGGAGAGGAACTGATAGGAGGTGGGAGGAGGTGGCCATGCCCAGTATCAGAGACTCTCTTGGTTAGTAATAGGATTTTTAAATGCATATATCTATCCAGTCTGCCTGATTGCTAATAAATCCAAAAAAAAAAAAAGGAATCAAATTAGAATGTTTGGAAAATCACACTTATGTGCAAATATAATTCCAGGAGTAACAATTAGAAATGCCTAGGTAAAGTAAGGTAAATGTTAGGGATAATACACTATCAGGAGCCATCAAGAGCCTGGTCATGAATGATTTCATTGCCAATCCTGGCTAATTCCTACTAATACTCATATCATTACAAGGTAGTGGTTTGGGTTTTTCTTCATTCTAATGTTTCTACTTTAATAAGATGTGAATCTATTTCATCAGTTCAGGACCTCAGAAACACGTTAAATATTTTAGAAGATATAACATAAATTTATGATTAAATAATATGAATCATTTGAAACATATTTTAAAACATATTTGTGACTTTTAACAGATAATGATTTATTTTAAACCACCACCAACTCCCTAATAAGGAATGTAGCATATATTCTACCTATTAATTATTAGAAACAACATGCTATTCCTGCTTCTGGTCACCCTAATCTGTTTGGTCACTTTGCTTGGACTAATGCATAGTATCACCTAAAGTATTACAAAAATGATACACGTTATTTGATAACAGAAATCACTAGAAGAAAGGTACATGCAAGAAACCTACTGCACTACTCAAATGTAGTTTAAATTACTGTGTTATTGTGTTTCTACTGCTATTATCTTATTGATGTTAATTTATAAAATATCATTTACTTCTAGAATTTTGTATTTCCATAGCAAGTAAAGATTTGTTATCTGCTTCATCCTCTAGTTGTTGCAATACTCCCTGACCTTTTGGCTCACTAATCTGAGCTCACAATTATTATATTTCTTTATATATTTTTTCAAGATTTTATATTTTCTCTGATCATCTTGTTTCAGATCCTATCTTCTTCAACCTCTTCCCACTCTACCCTAATCCATTAAGGAGGTCATTATTTCTCAGCCACATAATATGAGTCCCATTGTTTTCATGGTCCTATTTCTTGGACGTCCTAGCCTTGGCTACAAATATGGGGAGATATACTACACACTATGGTCTCCTAACAGATTGGCCTTTTATCTGTCTATCTTCTTGGACTCATTTCTTAATACGCTATGTGTTCTCTTTTGCTCTCAGTCCCCAATAATCTCTCTGGCTTCCACCATGAAAGTATGATTACATTTGCATTGTGGATTTCTATGGAAAACTAATGGCTTTTAGGGCCGTGGCTTTAATCAGGGTGTAACAGAGATCAAACACATACATATTACTGACAAAATAGCAGAGTTTGAAAACATGGTCTAATATTTTGGAGAAATTAACCATTTGAAGCCTCAGTTCATTCATCTAGAAAATGAATAATCTGGAGTACATTAATACTTGTGGTTGAATTACATCACTTAAAAAGATATGTTGAAGTCATAACCCCCAATACCTCAGAAAGTGACCTCATTTGTAAACAGGGTCATTACAGATGCAATTAGTTAAGAGGAGGTCATACTGGAGTAGTGTGAATCCCTAATCCCACATGACTGGTGTCCTAAAAAAAGAGGAAAACGTTGTGTGAAGACAGGCACGCAGGGAAAATGCCATGTCTCTATGAAAGCAGAGATGGAAATGCTGCAGCTGTAAGCCAAGTAGCATCAAGAATTGCTGGCAAACTACCAGAAGCTAGGAAGATGCAAGGACGACTCCCCCTTACATTTTTAGGTGAAATGACCATACTGACACCGTGATTTTGCACTTCTTGCTTCCAGAACTTTGAGACAATAATTTTCTATTTTTTCAAGGCACCCAGTTTGTGCTAACTTGTTACAGCATTTCTAGAAAACTAAGATATTATCCTGTGGTGCTGTCGTCATGTTTACATTAAATAATATATGATAGGCATCTAGCACAGAGTCTGTCTTATAGAAGTGCTCTATAAATATTAGATGTTATCACTATTATTCCTAATATTTGCCCTTGCAAATATCAAACTCCTTTTTTTCCGTATCTCCTTTTTATTTCAGCTATGAAAACTAATGTTTCTTTCATAAGTGTGCTGCAAGAGACAAGATAGTCATATTCAGTATACAAAAGTTTGAGTCACGTTTTAACTGCTTCTATTCCATCATAAATTTTTGATATACTTAAATGTTTCCCACCAAAATAAGAGTGGAATGCAGCTATATTTCATATTAATTTATATTAAGAATTTCTAATTTATCTTACAAAACCCATTTTGGATTTTATCTACGGGCATGTTGTAGGGAAATGCTGGAGTAAGGTGGAAGGCATAGACCTTTTTCTAATAAAATTTATTGGCACTACTATGGGATTTGCTGGTCTGTTTGTTTCCCTAATAGCTGCTGTACTCCACTGTTTTTATCTTTGCCAGCCATTCCCTCAGATGATCCTTTGCTGAGCAGCCAACACTGGTGCCCAGCAGATGGAGAAAAAAAGCAAACTGCCAGGTGAGAGCTTGTGTAGAAATCTAGAGGATCAAAGAGATGCAACTAGCAAACTCTGGATCTGACAATGGAAACTTAACAGAATTCTTTCAATAAATGTAAAAATTTCAAGTCATTACTAGAAAGAAGAACAGGTATTTTCTCACTCCTAAGGATATATCTGCAATAGCAGTCTTGGAAATGGTTAAGATAAAAGAAATAATTTGAAAGTGTTATTTAATTCAGGTTAGGATATAATGAAACAATTCTCCTAGGGTCAAAATTACTCCATGGGGGTGTGTTAAACTCACTGGGATGCTGCATTAACCACCGTGCTAAAGTGCCATCCCAGATCAGCAGAGTCCCTCTCTCTCCAGTAGGAAATCATACCCTAGGAGGGTTTGACTGATTATATGTAGACATATAATTATAATATTTAAAGAAAAATGATCCTCAAAGCTTAATTTCTCATGATATGTACATGTAGAATTTGTCATATGTACAAATGTCAATTTTATCTTTCATAATATTCTTATTGTTATGGCTTTAGAATGACAAAATAATTTATCAGAAATCAAGTCAATCTGGCAAAGAAATACATTCTTTGAAACTTTTATTAAGTCAGTCATACAAAAATAATTTGAAGGAATAATAAGCTCATGATTGCAAGCAAGTATGGTCTGTTGAATTTATCCCACATTACTGTTAATAGTTGTATATACTCACTAGAGAGAAAACCAACACAACAAAAACAACAACAATACAACTAAAAATATTTGGTACATGATAAACTTGAAAATACCGTGTAGTCTACTGAGAACAAGTAACCATTCTAACCACCAAATCATCCACAGATGGAGTTTTAAAATAAAAGACAGCCTTGTAAACAAACTAAGGTTTTGTCCCTTTATCAATAAAATGCATATGTCTGAAGCACTGTTAAGTGCTTATTTCAGTACATTGTACCCAGTTCATTAGCAATTTTTAAATTTTGAATAAATATATTTTGTAACTTATTATTAGTAACTAGAAGTAAAACAGACAATAAAAAATGCAACAGATCCAGGACTAGCGCTATATGAAGAGCTTGCTATATTTCAATGAAAATGTTGACATAACTTTTATAGCACAGATGTGATAGGAAAGCTGATTCCAGAGTGTTTAGAACCATTCTGTCAATTTGTTTGCCACAACATGATTCAGGCCCTTCTTTACAGACAAACTTATTAGACCGTAGATTAGGAAAACTTTGTACTTCTCACTCAGATATTACCTATATTCATTTAAGAGCTCACTCATTCATCTGTTTAGGTAATTGATTATCAAATAACCCTAGAATGTTAAATTTTAAAAACAAACAGGTCTGGAATGTTATTGTATCTGTTGTGTATTTTTAATGGCAGATGAGCCTTTTTTATAAAATACGTGCTATATGCATGATTATCCCTCAATTCATACATGTACCTCTAACGGCATTGAATAATTATTCATAATATATAATAGAGACATTATAATCATTATACAAAGTAGAGGTAGTCTCTTTAACCACAAATTTATCTAGAAATAAATTTATCATGTTATGATCTTCAATTTTTTCAGCTGGAAAACATATTTGTACTAGCATTAAAAAGGAAAATGTGTTTTCTTTTCCTCTGAGTTGCAGTTTGTCGTGTATGTGTAAAGAACACGTGTCATCATCATCATCATTTTACTACCATTATTACTCTAATTTCCATTTTGTTACATTAGACTTCACAATTTTGTCTATAAATTCTAAAAACACAAAGTGCTGTGTTGGAGAAAACTCAAAGCAGTTCATAAGAGCTGGATTAAATTTTCAGAATTTTGTGAGTTGTTGGAATCCACACCAGTAGCTTGAAATCTGCCGTATTAGGATTATTTACATCACAGAAACAGGCAAACAATGCAAATCAGAGATTTTTTTCTCCTATTAGGAGAGCTAGTTTTTCAATATTTACCGAAAAATCACTACAAACACACATGTAAAATAAATCTTTATACTCTTTTACTATGGCCTCCCCAAAATGTACTATGCCCTCATTCTTGAAACCTGTGAATATTTTACATTACATGACAGAAGGGGCTTTATGGTTGTAATTAATGTTACGCACCTTAAAATAGTGACTTTATCTTGGATTATCCAGATAGACACAATCTAATCCCCTGAGCCCTTTAAATCAGAGAACTTTCTCAGGCTAGGGGCATGGGAAATTATACAAAGGGAGGTTTCAGAGAGACTTAGAGTGTGAGAAGGACTTGACCCACCATTGCTGGTTTTGAGATGAATAGTGCCATAGGCCAGGTAATATGGGAGGTCTGCAGAAGGTGACCATGATCCCTGGCCAGAAAGGGAACATCAGTCCTACCACTGCATGGAACTGAATTCTGTCAAAAACTTGAATGGACTTGGAAGTGCATTCTCTCCCAGAGCCTTCTGTAAAGAGCCATGGCAACTGGTACGTTGATTTCAGCCTTGAGACCCAGTGCAGAGAAACCAGCTAAGTTCCATGAACTTCTACCCTACATTATTGTGAGATAATAAATTTGTCATTTTAAAACTGTTCAGTTTGTGGCATTTTGCCATGGCAGGAATAGAAAATTAATACTTACATATACACTTTGTGATCTAATCAAA
Source organism: Balaenoptera ricei (assembly GCF_028023285.1). Classification (NCBI taxonomy): domain Eukaryota; kingdom Metazoa; phylum Chordata; class Mammalia; order Artiodactyla; family Balaenopteridae; genus Balaenoptera; species Balaenoptera ricei. The sequence goes on from NC_082642.1 coordinate 117,183,377, forward strand.
TTCAAATATTTATTTTAAAAATATAAAAATTTGAATAATCTGTATATCATCTTTGCTCATGGCCCATGACTGTTCTTCATAGTTTTTCCACGGTAGTATTCATGGTCCTAAGCAAGTATCCGATATAGTTTTGACAACCTTATAAAATGTGCTTTGTTATTTGAAAAAACATTATTTAGGTAAAAATAATTTTCTTCAGAGAGAAAAATGTTTCAATTAATGAAGGTACTACAAATATGATTACCTGTGTTTCTAAACTTTGTGTTTCTTAACCATTATTTAAATGACTAAATTCTGTTTTAAAAGCTCTATTAACAGTGTTTCCAGAATTATCTCCAAGCATAATTATTACCTACTGAGTATCAGTTAAAGCAGGTCTTTAGAATTGTCTTCCTATGGAGGATCTCTGGGTCTATACAGAGATAACCTAATGTTAAGATATTAAAAATCCTTATGAAAATGTGTTCATAAAGTGCATGCTAGATTAATATAAATAAGTATGGCACAAGTTTTTTATAGCTAAGACTTGGAAACAATTCATAACAAATTATAGAACAGAGACTTTAGAAGGATGATGTATTTTAATTAAATGATGATATAAAAATCTAAATTAATTTAGATTTCTAAATTCTTACAAGATAATGCAAAAGAAGTTATTTTTAGGACCCTTTGAAATTCGAACATAATTGCAATAATTACATGTCTTACAAATATAAAAATATTTAAATGCATTTAGTACCTTAGTACCCTGTCTTACATGAATGATGTATGCAACTGGCCTGTTTACTCTGCTAAGGGGAAATATTCATAAAACTAGAGGAATTTGTTAAATAAATAATTTGGAATGATGTAAACAAATCATTTAAACAATGGAATTTTTAAAAAAAATTTCACAGATACTCCCAGCTTTGGTAATTTTTTACTTTATAAATAAAAAATACATAAAATATAGATTGAATTAAATGTTCAGAAAATAAGAGGACTTATTACATCTCCTAAGTTTAGTGAGAATCTTCTCCCATTAACTAAAGAAATGAAATTTTATTTATTTGTGGGTGAGTGGGGCAGAAATAAATTGGACAGTAAAACCATTTTGCATATTAATGCTTCATATACTTGTATTTTCTACATTAAAAATAAATTTATGTCTATATAATAGACCTTTATATATTATACAGAATTTATATATATACATATTTACATGATTTATATTTATATGTGTATACACTCATACACACAAAAAAATAGGGTTTAATGGTTTCTTATGGGTGATAAAAGTATCATTTATTTTGTATTGATTCTAGACATTTTATTTCAAATACTTGTGATTTCAATTAACAGGTTGGTTCTTTTTAAATTAAGGATTATTTTGAATAGTAATCCTTAAATTGCAAGAACAAATCACTACAACCCACAAAACTTGATGAAATAAGAAGTATCTTTTTTAGAATTGTGTAACATTTAATAACTATCCATCCATTAAATGAAATTATATCAATGCCTAACTTGTATCATTTCTAAATCTTCAGTTTCTGTGTACTTCTAATACACCATTAGGTTTCAGATTTGAGCAACACATTATTATTAGAAAGGAAGGTATTTGAACTTATTTGAATCATCTTTAAAATCTTATTTTGAAACACTTCGTAGATTGTTAAAGTCATGCTTTAAACATGTTCATAAGCAATAGTCCCCCTAACCCTCTTCTTCCGTGACAAGACCAAAGAACCTGCATGATGCTAATCCAGAAGGACATTCACAGCTCATGAAAGAATCATCACTGCTAATCAAATCAGAGAGAAAAACCCACCACTCTGCACCACTGGAGACATTTCATGTACTGAATATTTCATAAGAAGGGGGCTCTAACTGAAGCGGAAATTCTCAACAGCTTCAGGTTGCGTGCAAATATTTACTTAAACATTATAGCACAGTCCAATTGGTGTGCAGCAACAACACCAGTGAGCCTGGAGTGATCCTTATAAATTATGATAATTACATGTGACATGATTCTTGCTAGGTCACAGCAGCTTGCCTTGGTCTCTCTTGCTTTGCCAGCAATTCCCCTACTTGCATAATAAAGTAGGCAGGGTGCCGTAGGAAATCGGATGCAAACACAATGACAAATGTCTGTTTTGACTGCTTAAAATTGAACTCAATTGTTGATTTGCAAAAACATCAAAACACAATCGAGGACTGACACCAAGCCCCTTAGTCAGGAGAATTAGTGTGGGTATAGAACTTGAAAAGCCTTGGAGAAGAATATGTTAGTCTGTCAAAATTTGCAATACCAATTCTTTGTTACAATAACACATAGTGCCCTGCTACGTTTTTCTCTACATATTTAAAGAAGAGCTTTGCCTCTACCTGCATATAGAACAAATGATGTTCAAAGCCTAAAAGAAAACAAAACAATCATTCTTATTGTTTTCAAATATTATTTTTGCAATGTCCTGATGACTGCTTTGAATGTTGAATTTAATCAAAAATGAAAATATGAAGAATTAACTAGGAATGAATCATGGTAACCTAAAACAGTTGTAAGTTTTGAAAAGAAGAAATTCACTTGCATGAATATTAAGAAACCAGTCCAAGTTTAACCAGTTTATCGTTAAACTTTGACAGTGTATATTACTTCTCAATACCTTCTCAAATTTTATTCCTTTTGGAATTAATCACGGTGCTTTCCCTCTATCCTCAGAGTTTTAAGATAAAGTTATCTTTCCGGTCTTCTGTTTACACAAGTCAAGTGGGGTTTCCTTTTAACATTGGAATATATCCTAGTGCCTTGTAATTTAAGTGTTCTTATTTGGAGTCCAGCCTAGTGTGAGGCTTTCACATATTAGTAAGAAGGACTGATAAGTTAATGGTGCAGAGAGAGGAAAATAATGGATCAAATGGTTTACTGCCTTAAATATCAGGGGTATAATAAATAGAACAAGATAAAGTGTTTGATATGTGAGTAAAAGTAAAATGAAAATTATCTGTAAATTCGATACATGAAAAAACCCACAAATATATAAGGGGAAATGTTAACTGGTAGTCCTCAATGATGGTATATATCCAATTTATTAGAATGGTAATGGAAACTAGAAAAATGAAAACATTGGAAATCAATTACATGAGAAATAAAAATCAAGTTTTCAAATTTAAGGTGTATGTAATTAACAAGAGAAGAATAGACTTCTATATTAAAACAACTTTTTAGGTACAGATGAGAAATCTAGTGCCACACTGACTTGCTTCTGCTCTTGAATATCAGATATGACTGAAATGGTGTGAAATGTGAAGGCATAAATTAAAATTAAACAAAATATTCCCTTATGTCTATGGCAAGTGTTTTGTAGCAGACTAAGGCTCCCAATAAGAGCACTAGGCACCATGTATAAACGTATATAAATGTCATCTATCAAAATGTCTCAGAGAGCTTCCAAGGCAGCTGGACATAAAGACTAAAGATCCAGTAGACAAAGAAAGCTCAAGATCGTATCATGGCCATTGAATTCAGGAAGCTGAGTTTGATGTTAGAAGTTTACCTGATCATTGGAGAAGAGCCACAATAGAACTCATCTTGGATGCTGCCACTCCTCTCCTTTGTGGATTTCCCTTGAGGATGGAGGGCTTTATGGATACTTTGTAGGGAAATGGTTAGGCTGTAAGCAGATCTGATGTGATAAATTTACTCCAGAATTCCATTTGTCTGAGCTACTGGGTTCATCTCTCTAAAAACATAACAGGAAAGTTCTGTTATTTCACTGTGTTTATCATTGGCCAACTACACCTTTCTATTTTTCTACTCTGATCACCAACCGTTAGGATCCATTCTTACATACATTCCCTATGTTTCTCTAAATATAATTTGGTGAAAGTTTTGCAATTCTTTTGGCATGCACTGCACCTTCTTACAAGTCACATTTTGTAATTCACCTTATGATGACAGTTAGGACTTGAGTCTGGTTACAGATCTAGAAGCACTGAGATGTGATAGGGTAACATTCCTACTAGATTCAACAGTTCCTTGCAAGGCAGCCACTACAGATTCTACAGCAAGGGGAAACTAACCTCTTCAAACAGGAAAGGAAGGGATGCTTTTAGTAGCAAAGTTTAGGGTCTCATTGTCTCCAGCTTCATCTGATACAGCCCATATAACCCTTCCCCGATTTTTAGTGTCTTACTTCTTCCCAAACTTTTAAAATAAGAGACGCTGTGAAATTAAGAATCAAATTTGCTTTCCACCAACATGAATAGACTACACACTTGGCATTCAGAAATCACATCCTTAAGCTTCAGCAGATAAGGGTTTTTTGTTGCACTTTTGTTGTTTCATTTTTTAAAATGGTAAGTCAAAGACACTTTTAGGCTTCTTTTTTATTGAAGTATACTTGATTTGCAATATTATATTATTTTCAGTTGTACAACATAGTAATTCAATATTTTTACAGATTATACTCCATTTAAAGTTGTAATAAAATAGACTGTATTTCCCCGTACTATACAATATATCCTTGTAGCTTATTTATTTTATGCATAGTACTTTGTACTTCTTAATCCTCTATTCCTATATTGCTCCCTGCCCTTCCCTCTCCCCACTGGTAACTACTACTTTGGTCTCTATGTCTGTGAGTCTGTTTCTGTTTTGTTATATTAATTCGTTTTATTTTTTAGATTCCACATATAACTGATAACATACAGCATTTGTCTCTCTGTATAACTTATTTCACTAAGCATAATACCCTACAGGTTCATCCATGTGGCAAATGGCAGAATTTCATTCATTTTTTTGTCTGAATAGTATTCCATCGTATATGTGTACCACCTCTTCTTTATCCATTCATCTATTAATGGACACTTAGGTTGCTTTCATATCTTGGCTATTGTAAACAGTATGAACATTGGGATGCATGTATCTTTTCAAATTTTCTTTGGATATATACCCAAGAGTGGAATTGCTGGATCATATAGCAACAAAACTAAAAATAGGAGCTTTTAGGTTTCTTAGGCAAATCTTGAACTTGTAATTTAAAGCAATGAACTCATTTTCTTTGCCTAGATTCTTTAGCACACTTAAGAGACCACCAAATGACTCCATTGTACTCACTAATTTTACTAAACTATTTTATGGCAGAAAATACTTGGTCACCCAATGTCTTGCCTTCTACATGCATTTGATTACAGAGGACTATAGGTGATAATTTAAGTAACTTTGCCATCACATTCTGTGTATTAACAATATCCCTTTTCCAATGAAAACATGGTTATTAATGCCATTAAAAGCAAATCAAATATCTAAATTCCACATAACCCATTCTTAAGTTTCTTTTCATCTGGCAAACAACTTCTAGTACAAATATTTAAATTTCTCTTCCTCTAGCTTTTGTGATTTTAATAGTTACTGTCTTCTCTTTCCACAAAATTTTCTTGGGACAACTCATTAAAATTACCACTTACATCCTAATAACCCTCACTCCATCACTGACCTTTCTTTGGAATTCTGGAACAATGTGCTTAAATACTTAAAATATTTATTTTGTGTAGTTGCCTTATAGGCACTTCAAACCAATATGTCCAGTTTTAAACTCCTTACCTCATACTGCAATATTGCTATCGTCTCAATGTTGCCTAGCTTAGCAAATGATGTTATCATTTCTTCACTTAACAAGGTCTAAAATCATCATTTTTGACCCCTTTTCCTTACTTCTCTACCCTTATCTAATCAGTCACTAAAGCCTACCTGGTCTACCCTCTAAATAAATCTCTATTGTTATTACATTTCCCCTTTCCACAGACTCTAACTGGTACAGATCATAATCATCTTACTCTTGAATTACTGAGGATCATAGTGTTATAGTTTTAATAATAGGAGTTATTGAGCATCATAGCTGTCCTTATTCTCCTGTAATTATATCCCCTGTATGGGAGAGAGAATAGTACCTCTCTAATATAAATCTTATTGCTTTACTTAAAACACAAATATTCTAACAATGCTGACGGTAAAACTGGAAAGCTTTAACTCACAAGACACTTCATAATACAGCCTGAGATTTATCCATCAGTGTCATCTTTTACAACTAACATTTTCATTTTCTGTGATCTGACTATACAGATAGAGTAAGTAATATTTTAAGATAATAATAGAGGTTTCTTGTATAATTATTATTTTTTACTGATTGTTCTTCTTCCACACTTCATGCAGCAGGGAATTCTTTCCTCACTCAGTAGCCTCAAGGTGAGAGATTTTATGTAACAACAAAGACAAATTCTTCATGCTGAGTTTCAAATTGTCTCTTCAGTCTTGTAATAGAAATAGCACTCTTGGTAATATGGAAATTCAACTACAAGGGCTAGTTTTATTTTTTCATTTTTTGGTACTCATCGTAGTGGTAGTGGAGTGTGTGTGTGTGTGTGTGTGTGAAATAAAGAACTATACATTATGTGATGATATGATTTCATGGCTTCATATCTTGTTAAGTTACTGTAACCAAAGTTTAGATGTTTGGATTTAGTATCTATTGTGATGAAAGCCTCTAGGTATATGTCCTGGGGATGGTCTTGTTCAATATTTATATTAATGACTTGCACAAAGTTACATGCTACATGGCAATAAGATACACAGATGCACAGAACAGTTAGATGCATCTGGGATAGGTGCAAACACTGTATGATGGTATAAGTAAAAGAGAAAAAAAAGCAAACAAAAACAAAACCATAGCAACCCAAAACAGTTTTCAAACAGAAGGACTGTTTGAAAACTGTCATTAAGTCATTACTATGACTTAGTAATACTACATACCTATTTTTTCTTATTTGCCTTAATTTTACAGGAAAAATTATTAGGGTTGACGTGAGTCTCACAGCATCATCTAACAAAAGGAATACAGCCCTCTGTGACCCTTCTGTTATTAATCTGCTTGTAAGGGCTCTACCACCCATCCAGGTCTATTTCTAATTAGATGGAGGACTACTCTTAATTGGTCTTTCTACCTCAAGGCTGTTACATCAGAATCAGAGGCTTGTTATTCATTGGATTATTTCCTTCATTGCCTACTTAGATTAATAAAAGATACAGGGCCAAGTATTTTACATTTATTTTGAAAAAAATCAAAGCAAAGTTCTTTAAGGTCCTGCTAATATAACTAACCTCCTATTCACACCAATCAAAAGCATATGTAAACCTAATCATAGTTTTGTGATAACTGCTTTACTCTTTCCAAGGGGAAAATATATTAACATTATTGTGTTAGGGATTTTCTTAAACAATTCCATATCCCTTTTTTGGTGCATGCTTCTCATGTGAGGTAAAAGGATTATAAACAAAATGAAAAGAACCTCCCCATACAATGTGTGTTTTCCAGTACAATTTTAGAAAGAAGCAGTTGGAATTGCACCTGATGACTTTCCCCCATCCCATTTTATTCAATTTTCTAGCCAGTACAACCACATCATTTTCTATGACTATCAAGAAAGATACAAAATGAAGAGAACTTTCTCATCCCTAGCTGCACTACTTTGTGCCAAGGGAGTTTAAAAGAGACCAGCCTCTTCCACTGGGAAGCTATTTACAAATAGCCCTGACATTGCACCTTAAGAAAACAGAATAGCTAGTTGTAACCCACCTGAGGCAGGTAGTTTGTTATTGTCAACCATTTACCCAGGACAATTTTATGATCTAAGAGTGTACATTACAAGTATACACAACCATACACATATATTACAGAATTTATACTCTCCCATGTAGAGTTTTAAAATAGGATCATAAAGTAACATTTCATTGATTTGTAAGAAAAATAGCATATACTTTGTGCCTAGACTATCAGACTATTTATTTAAATATTCTTCCTTTTTTAAAACAGCTTTATTGAGGTATAATTAATATTTAAATCTTAAATATTTTGCTATAATAAAAATTTGGAAAATGTGAAATGCATTCCAACCCAACTGGAAAAATAACTTTTTTGTAGGTTTTTCGAAACCTCTTTATATTGCTGAAAGCAAAATAAGTCTGAGAAATATATCAAATCAACTTGTCTCTAATTATTTCAAGGACACCCCCCTCCCCAGTAAATAAGTATGCATCAAATTCATTGTCTAAAAAAAGCAGTTATCCCATTCAGAACACTTGAAAACTTACACTTCTTCCAAGAATTAGTAATACTCAATAACTATTGCCTATTAGAAAATATGCAATGTTGTGTTAGTCATAAAGATCTACCATCTACAGGTCAGTATCAAGCAAGTGAGAAAATATTTTTTACTTGCAAGAGACCTACTACCATGTTCTGGAAGTTGAACGACCTGTGGAGGGAGATGCTAGTTATTTTTTTATGGAGACTGAACTAATGGTAGAGTTATATTCAATGTATTCAGTCATAATCCCCCTGCCTTTTATTTGCATTAATTTGTTCCAGTCACGTACATTTTTTGAAGCCCATATTGAACTTTCATGAACTGGAATAAGTTTTATAATCCTATATTATTCATTTTCTTGAGACTAAACCAAGCTTCTTTAAGCAGTCCTTATTTTATGAGATTTCCTCACTTTGTACGTTTTAGCCCAACTTCTCTGCATGGGTCGCTATTTCTTAATACCCTACCTGAAATTTGCTTCCTGGAACTTAACATAAGTCTCCAAGTGTTGCTCACAGCCAGAGAACACAATTGGCTTCATAAGCTACTCTATTCTTTAGTTCCTGCTTCAATCAATTTTGGTCCAATCAGGCATTCTCTGTTGCAGCCACTCAAATATTCTGACCTGTGAACCTAAGGTGATCTTGGTAGGAACTGCTCTCAATTTAGATTTCTTTCATGCTCTGCATGGTGTACAGCTGATCTTTAACTAACTAGAACATTTTATATTTATCACAATTGATCTTCATTATGATGATTAGGTTGTTCACTTTACTTTCTTATAGTGATGTAAGATATAGTTATATATGTGTTTATATATCTAACATATATATAAATAGTTGTATGATTGTATATATGTGTGTATATATGTATATGTGTGAATAATAATGCAAATGTTCACTTGATACTTTATCTCTGAACAGTTTATATCATCTTCAACTTGGATATGCTTTCTATAATTTTGAACCAGTCACTGAGAGATTTTTGATAAGGTCAGGTCTGAGCTCTGTGATACACTGCTAGGGCTATAGCTAAAATTACATGATATCATGGTCTCTGAATATAGCTAATCATCAACTCTGAAAAAAACCCTGCTGCATTCAACTGTCCAATATCTGCCACCATTTCTCTGGTGCAGGCATGCCTAGAAAAAAAAAAATATTTGAATGCCGCTGCTCCAATATGTCTGGATTAATAATGGTAAGGAAAATGACCTTCTTTTCCTTATCTAGTCTATAAAGTAGTAATAATAATGCCCATCAGTAAAGCCAATAATAATGGCAACAGTAAAGCATAGAACCCATAAAAAAGTAGGCATTTGATAAATATTATAAATTTGATCTTTCCTGAAATAGTTTGATACTGTAACATACATAATTAAATTATGAACTTAAATTCATATACCTCTGGTGCTTATCTAATTAAAATCACATGTATATAAATATTTTTGAACTAAAAAAATTCTAGAAAATATATAGAATTTATTAATTAAAATTTCTTTTTTGACAAGTTAAATTTATATAGATAGCTATTGTTATAATATTAGTACTGAAATGGAGCAGGACCCTGTGGTCTATGCCCCCCATGTCCTCAGCCTGCCTTTTGTCTGTGGAAAAACTTTAGCCGAAGAATAAGTTTAATCAGAGAAAGGAGAAAATGCAGAAACAAAGGAAAACAGTCAAAGGAGACCAAATAATAATAATTTAGTCAGTAAGCATAATCAAGGACATTTAGCTCCTTCTCAAGGGTTATAGATAATATTCTTAGCCATATCCCATGAGCTGTCTTACAGATACTGAAAACCCCACCAGGTGGAGAAGTTACATGATGACCAGACTGTAGCTATGACATAAGCTGCCACAATTCCAAGAACTAGCCTCAAGAAATGGAAGCAAACCGACCCTAATTGTACTTAAAACATCAAGATGATGCTGGTCAGACCACCAGTGACCAATTTCAAGATGACTGTCAGAGCTGACTGTGCTGTTTCTGCATGCAGCCGCCTCCCTCTGTCTATAAAAGCTCTTGCCCCCTGATTGTTGGGGCGGGGGTGGGGGGTCAGTCTTTGGACAAGCATCTGCCCTCCTCCTCCCCGGTTGCTGCAGTCCAAAATAAAGCAAACTTTCCTTTCCACCAGCTTTGCCTCTTTATTGGCTTTTGAGCGGCGAGCAGCTGGACCCCACTTTCGGTTACAGTACCACTTTTGTAAGGTTTTTAAAATGGCTTAACTCATGTAGTGATTGGCTAATATGTTTTCTTTATCTTGTAGAGAAGTTCCTTATGTCTCAATGATTCTGGAAGGTGTTACTCAATAGTTTTTTTTTTTTTGAATGATAATATCGATGTTACTGAATTCAGTATAAAATTATTTTTAGTGGACTTTTCAAATCTTAGTAATAATAGAAATAAGTTTACTCACTAGGTGATTTTAATTATAGCATATAATTTAATAATGTATGCATACATTTATTCAAGCAATATGTGTTCAAAAGTGAACATTATTTCCAACAAGTGTGACAAACTAAGTGCAGATTTTAATGACAAATCAGAAGTAAAAATTTGAAATTAAGATTCAAATTGACTTAAAACAGAATAACAAGGAAATATAACAGTAAACATAGATGTATGATTGCAGCCCAAATGTTACATATTTTAATAGTTGCCTGTGAATGTTAATGATCTTGAAACGTGTTGTTTTGATAGTCTCTTATAAAAGAATGACTTTCACTTTTTAAAAGTCTTAAGAAATAAAAATTTTATAGAGAGCTCATAGTCCTTGTGTAATGTTCTTTTAGAAGACTGTGGAAAATGCAGATTTATGTAATTTTCACTTTTCTAAAAAACAGCTTAGCTGAGATATAATTGATATACAAAAAACTGCACATTTAATGTATGCAGTTTAATGAGCTTGAATGTATGCATACACCAGTGACAGTATCACTGCAATCAAGGTAATAAACATATCCATCATCTCCAAAGGTTTCATTGTACCTGTTGTTTTTGTGTGTGGTGAGAATGCTAAGCATGACATATCTGTTTAACAAATTTCTAAGTGCACAATATTGTGTCATTAACTATAGACATATGTTGTATGGTAGATTTCTGGAACCTCATCTTGCATAACCGAAATTTTGTATCCATTGAACAACTCCTTATTTCCCCTTCCCCTCTGCCCTGGCAGCCATCATTCTACTCTCTGCATCTGAGTTTTACGATTTTAGATTCCATATATAAATGAGATCACACAGTTGTTGTCCTTCTGAGACCGGCTTATTTCACTCGACATAATGTTGTGCAGTTTCATCCATGTTGTTGCAAGTGGCAGGATTTTGTTTTTTAAGGCTGAGTAACATTTCATTATGTTTATGGATATATTATATTTTCTTTGTCTTTTTGTCTGTCAGTGGACATTTAAGTTGTTTCCGTGTCTTGACTATTATGAATAATGTTGCACTGAACATAGGTATGCAGATATCTCTTTGAGAACCTGATTTCAATCTTTTGGGTAAATACCTAGACATGGGATTGCTGGATCATATGGTAGTTCTGTTCTTAACTTTTTGAGGAGGCTCCATACTATTATCCATATTGGCTGCACCAATTTACATTCCCACCAACAGTGTACATAGGATCCAGTATCTCTACATGCTCTCTTTTGTTTTGTTTTTTAATAACAGTTATCCTAACCGTTTTATTTACTATTAAAGGTAACAAGCAGTATAAGACGTATAAGCAGCATAAGAAGCAAAGGTGTAGATAAAAATAACAGAATTGTCAACTTGCAGATAGTTTGTTGTCATGGGACCTTATGTTAGTTAATGCTTGTGAATAAATCCCTTATAGATGGTCCAGTAAGGGTAAATACAAATCAAAAAAGAAAACAAAAATGCCCTGTTGAAAATAAGGGAAGAGAGACAGCAGAAGCAAGAAGAACTACAGTTCTGCAGCCTGGGGAAGGAAAACCACATTCACATAAAGACAGATAAAATGAAAAGGCAGAGGACTATGTACCAGATGAACGAACAAGATAAAACCCAGAAAAACAACTAAATGAAGTGGAGATAGGCAACCTTCCAGAAAAAGGATTCAGAATAATGATAGTGAAGATAATCAAGGACCTCAGAAAAAGAATGGAGGCAAAGATCAAGAAGATGCAAGAAATGTCTAACAAACAACTAGAAGAATTAAAGAACAAACACCTAGAAGAATTAAAGAACAAACAGAGATGAACAATACAATAACTGAAATGAAAAATACACTAGAAGGAATCAATAGCAGAGTAACTGAGGCAGAAGAACGGATGAGTGACCTGGAAGACAGAGTGGTGGAATTCACTGCCACGGAACAGAATAAAGAAAAAAGAATGAAAAGAAATGAAGACAGCTTAAGAGACCTCTGGGACAACATTAAATGCACCAACATTCATATTATAGAGGTCCCAGAAGGAGAAGAGAGAGAGAAAGTACCCGAGAAAATATGTGAAGAGATTATAGTTGAAAACTTCCCTAACATGGGAAAAGAAATAGACACCCAAGTCCAGGAAGCGCAGAGAGTCCCAGGCAGGATAATCCCAAGAAGAAACATGTGAGACACCATAGTAATCAAATTGACAAAAATTAAAGACAAAGAAAAATTATTGAAATGAAAAAGGGAAAAACAACCAACAACATACAATGGAACTCCTATAAGGTTAACAGCCGATTTCTCAGCACGAACTCTACCAGTCTGAAGGGAGTGGCATGATACATTTAAAGTGATGAAAGGGAAGAACCTACAACCAAGATTACCCATCAAGGATCTCATTCAGATTCGATGGAGAAATCAAAAGCTTTACAGACAAGCAAAAGCTAAGAGAATTCAGCACCAGCGAACCCTCTCTACAACAAATGCTAATGGAACTTTTCTAGGCAGGAAAAACAAGAGAAGAAAAGGACCTACAAAAACAAACCCATAACAATTAAGAAAATGGTAATAGGAACATACATATCGATAATTACCTTAAACGTGAATGGATTAAATGTTCCAACCAAAAGACACAGGCTCCCTGAATGAATACAAAAACAAGACCCATATATATGCTGTCTACAGGAGACCCACTTCTGACTTAGGGACACATACAGACTGAAAGTGAGGGAATGGAAAAAGATATTCCATTCAAATGGAAATCAAAAGTGCTGGAGTAGCAATACTCATATCAGATAAAACAGACTTTAAAATAATGTTACAAGAGACAAGGAAGGACACTACATAATGATCAATCCAAGAAGAAGAAATAACCATTATAAATATGTATGAACCCAACATAGGAGCACCTCAATACATAAGGCAACTGCTAACAGCTATAAAAGAGGAAATTGACAGTAACACAGTAATAGTGGGGGACTTTAATACCTCACTTACACGAATGCACAGATCATCCAGACAGAAAATTAACAAGGAAACACAAGATTTAAACGACACAATAGACCAGATAGGTTTAATTGATATTTATAGGACATTCCATCCACAAACATCAGATTACACTTTCTTCTCAAGTGCACATGGAACATTCTCCAGGATAGATCACATCTTGGGTCACAAATCAAGCCTCAGTAAATTTATGAAAATTGAAATCATATCAAGCATCTTTTCCGACCACAATTCTATGACGTTTGAAATCAATTACAGGGAAAAGACGTAAAAAACAGAAACACGTGGAGGCTAAAGAATACGTTACTAAATAACCAAGAGGTCACTGAAGAAATCAAAGAGGAAATCAAAAAATACCTAGAGACAAATTACAATGAAAACACGATGATCCAAAACCTATGGGATGCAGCAAAAGCAATTCTAAGAGGGAAGTTTATAGCAATAAAGGCCTACCTCAAGAAACAAGAAAAATCTCAAACAATCTGACCTTACAGCTAAAGGAACTAGAGAAAGAAGAACAAACAAAACCCAAAGTTAGTAGAAGGAAAGAAATCATAAATCAGAGCAGAAATAAATGAAATAAAAACAAAGAAAACAATAGCAAATATCAATAAAACTAAAAGCTGGTTCTTTGAGAAGATAAACAAAATTGATAAACATTTAACCAGACTCATCAAGAAAAGGAGGGAGATGACTCAAATCAATAAAATCAGAAATGAAAAAGGAGAAGTTACAACGGACACTGCAGAAATATAAAGCATCCTAAGAGACTACTACAAGCAACCCTATGCCAATAAAATGGACAACCTGGAAGAAATGGACAAATTCTTAGAAAGGTATAACCTTCCAAGACTGAACCAGGAAGAAATAGAAAATATGAACAGACCAATCACAAGTAATGAAATTGAAACTGTGATTAAAAATCTTCCAACAAACAAAAGTCCAGGACCAGATGGCTTCACAGGTGAATTCTATCAAGCATTTAGAGAAGAGCTAACACCCATCCTTCTCAAACTCTTCCAAAAAATTGCAAAAGAACACTCCCAAACTCATTCTATGAGGCCACCATCACCCTGATACCAAAACCAGACTGAGATACTACAAAAAAAGAAAATTACAGACCAATATCATAGATGAATATAAATGCAAAAATCCTCAACAAAATACTAGCAAACAGAATCCAATAACACATTAAAAGGATCATATACCATGACCAAGTGGGATTTATCCCAGGGATGCTAGGATTCTTCAACCTATGCAAATCAATCAATGTGATACACCATATTAACAAACTGAAGAATAAAAACCATATTATCATCTCAGTAGATGCAGAAAAAGCTTTTGACAAATTTCAACATGCATTTATGATAAAAACTCTCCAGAAATGGGCACAGAAAGAACCTTCCTCAACATAATACAGGCCATATGTGAAAAACCCACAGCCAACATCATTCTCAACGGTGAAAAACTGAAAGTATTTCCTCTAAGATCAGGAACAAGACGAGGATGTCCACTCTCGCCACTATTATTCAACTGTAAGATACTGATGAAAGAAATCAAACGTGACACAAACATATGGAGAGATATACCATGTTGTTGATTTGGAAGAATTAATATTGTGAAAATGACTATACTACCCAAAGCAATCTACAGATTCAATGCAATCCCTATCAAATTACCAATGGCATTTTTTACAGAACTAGAACAAATCATCTTAAAATTTGTATGGAGACACAAAAGACCCCGAATAGCCAAAGCAGTCTTGAAGGAAAAAATGGAGCTGGAGGACTCAGACTCCCTGACTTCAGACTATACTACAAAGCTACAGTAATCAAGACAATATGGTACTGGCACAAAAACAGAAATATAGCTCAATGGAACAGGATAGAAAGTGCAGAGTTAAACCCACACACTTATGGCCAATTAATCTATGACAAAGGAGCCAAGGATATACAATGGAGAAAAGACAGTCTCTTCAATAAGTGGTGCTGGGAAAACTGGACAGCTACATGTAAAAGAATGAAATTAGAATACTCCCTAACACCATACACAGAAATAAACTCAAAATGGATTACAGACATAAATGTAAGACCGGACACTATAAAACTCTTAGAGTAAAACATGGGAAGAAAACTCTTTGACATAAATCACAGCAAGATCTTTTTTGATCCACCTCCTAAAGTAATGGAAATAAGAACAAAAATAAACAAATGGGACCTAATGAAACTTAAAAACTTTTGCAAAGCAAAGGAAACTACAAACAAGATGAAAAGACAACCCTCAGATTGGGAGAAAATATTTGCAAACCAATCAATGGACAAAGGATTAATCTCCAAAATATATAACAGTTCATGCAGCTCAATATTAAAAAAAAACAACCCAATGAAAAAATGGGCAGAAGACCTAAATAGACATATCTCCAAAGAAGACATACAGATGGCCAAGAAGCACATGAAAATCTGCTCAACATCACTAATTATTAGAGAAATGCAAATCAAAACTACAATGAGTTATCTATCATCTCACACCAGTTTGAATGGGCATCATCAGAAAATCTACAAACAGCAAATGCTGGAGAGGGTGCGGAGAAAAGGAAACCCTCTTGCACTGTTGGTGGGAATGTAAACTGATACAGCCACTATGGAGAACAGTATGGAGGTTCCTTAAAAAACTAAAAATAGGATTACCATTGACCCAGCAATCCCACTACTGGGCATATACCCAGAGAAAACCATAATTTAAAAAGACACATGCACCCCAATGTTCATTGCAACACTATTTACAATAGCCAGGTCATGGAAGCAACCTAAAGCCCATCGACGAATGGATAAAGAAGATGTGGTACATATATACAATGGAATATTACTCAGCCATAAAAAGGAACAAAATTGAGTCATTTGTAGAGACGTGGATGGATCTAGAGACTTTCATACAGAGTGAAGTAAGTCAGAAAGAGAGTAACAAATATCGTATATTAAAACATATATGTGGAAGCTAGAAAAATGGTACAGATGAACTGGTTTGCTGGGCAGAAATAGAGACACAGATGTAGAGAACAAACTTCTGGCCACCAAGGGGGGAAAGTGGCGGGGGGCTTGTGGTGGTGGTGTGATGAATTGGGCGATTGGGATTGACATATATACACTAATATGTATAAAATAGATAACTAATAAGAACCTGCTGTATAAAAAAATAAAATAAAATTCAAAAATTCAAAAAAAAAAAAAAGGGAAGAGACTCTTCCTACTCCCTATTCTGTGAGCATTTGCTTTAGAAAACTTCTAATTGTAAATTCTTTCTCTGTCTGTTTGAAATGTATGTAAATCTTTTTATAGAAGCTATTAGCCGTTTACCAACTTTATCATCCAGGAATGACTTTTTCAAGGATCTGGGAACCACATCTTTGAAATGTAATCATCAAGAATTATCATACTTTCTGTGGAAGCTAAGAGCTAAAGTTCCACAGGCGCTTTGCTCCAAGTTACAAAACTATCTCCAATTATGAAGGCATGAGTAGTTTATTTTTCTTTCCAATTAGCTACATAGAGGGGCATCTCAATTGCAATGTAAATTCAGAATGAATTGTGTGACAAGTTGTGCTGTCAAGTCTTACTTGAGGACTAAATTATTGGTTATCATGAGAACATTTATGTAACAGATTGCTTGGGTATTTGGAAGAGTGAGATTTCATTGTGTCTTTACAGTCTCTTCAGCAGACTGTTTTGATGTGCATGACATTCTGGTTTAATGCTTATTCAATAAGAAAAGTTTCTTTCACCTCTGTATTTCACCCCTGGATTGGGTAGTGATTTTGTTTCTAATTGCTCTCCAACAGTCCCCCATGTAAGTTGCAATAAGCTTCAGATATGCATTTGTAAGCTGGATCACCTCATATTCACTGACATTTTAAAAAATATTCTTTAACCTATTTCCTTTTCCTCTAGACATTGAGAAATGTACTATAGATATGAAAAAATCCACAATTCTGTGATCCTTTTTTACCTATTTGAAGTAAATAAGGAAATAACATTTATTAATTGCAGAAAATTTAAAATTTTGTCATTTGTAAAATAGTAGATACATATATCTTACAATTAGATTGTCAATCATCATTTTGTTAAAAGAGAGCCTTTGCAAAATTTAAGAATAATATATCTAAAGTGAATGCAAAATGCTCAGTATAAAATTTTAAAAATAATCCACATTATATTACAATCATCCAATGAAAATGACATAATAATTTGCTTTTTCAGTTTTACCCATTTTAAGTTTATTATTTTGCTAACAGAATTTTAAGTATATTAACATACATGATTTTTATATTCATTTTTTTACTGAAAACCATTGCAAGTTCACTTAAAGTTTGCCAGAGGCAAATTATGGATATTTGTTAGGCATTGTTGAATGAGAAAAATATAAAGTACAAAGCTTCTAAAAGTGGGGATTGTCCAGGCAATTTTGAATCTGTTAATTTGCAATTTAAAAAGAATATATGCATAAAGATTGTTTGATTTGATCACAGTATTATTTGTTCTGTTGAAAATCACACAACTTCCATATCTTGCCATAGGTGAATTATTTTTACTCCTTTTAATTTAGATAGTGTACCCTAAATTGGAATATCTTACTTAAAATCTTTGACATTATAGGCATAGATTGGGGGGGACTTTATATTATAATTTCGTGTCTACTGACATTACAAGAAAAATCCATTCAAAATATGTCAGAGGAGTGTAAATTTAGTGGAAAAAATAGAGGCAAAAAAATGAAATTTATACTTAAGTTTTTTTCATGGGGATTCATGTTGTTTTCCATTTTTCAGTCTGCCTCCCAAGACAGTCAGAAAGTAACATTTTATATTTTTATGAAATAAAATGGTTTAGTGTAAGTGTTTAATTCCAGTTTTTAATTCTCTAGATGATCATCATATATAGTCTTAAAAGAAGGCAAGATAACTACTCTGAGAAATGTCTTTTTCCAAAGAAACATTTAATAAATGTTAAAAAAAAAATGCTGGTTCTAAAACAATCAAACTTGGCTATTCAAGTTGATACTCAAGAAGACTTGAAAACTTTTAGTCTTTCTTTTTAGTAAGAAAAACATTTATAAATTTGGAATGATTTCTTTGTTTTCTGACTGTGGTATTCAGTTGAGGCCTTAGGTCTTTCGTCTAAGAGATTTTGTCTCTTTCTGTTAGTATATGTTAATATACATTTTCAAGAGATGTCAAAGTCATCATTAAAAGAAAAACATAAAAATATCATTTGCCTCTAAAACTGTTTATCCTTTTGTGATATGTGCAACTTAATCTTGGTTTCCTGTTCATAATGAAGCGAATAAAAACCACAATGAGATATCACTTCACAACTGTCAGAATGGCTATTATCAAAAAGACAAAAGTTAAGAAGTGCTGGCAAAGATTTGGAGATATTGGAACCCTTGTACACTGTTGGTGGGAATGTAAAATGGTGCAGCCATTATTGAAAACAGTGTGGAGGTTCCCCCAAAAATTAAAAATAAAAATACCATATGATCCAGCAATCCCACTTCTGGGTATATAGCCAAAGGAAATTAAATCAGTATATCAAAGAGATATCTACACACCCATATTCATTACAGCTTTATTCACAGTAGCCAAAATATGGAAACAACTTTAGTATCTGTTATCTGATAAATGGACAAAGAAAATGTGGAATATTATTCAGCCTTAAAAAAGACAGAAATCCTGCTACTTGCAACAACATAGATCAACCTAGAAAACATTATGCCAAGTGAAATAAGCTAAACAGAGAAAAATAAATACCCATGATTTCTCTTATATGTGGAATTTAAAATAATAAACCTCATAGATGCAGAAAGTATGATTGTCAGGGCCTGGGAGTGGGTGGGGGGAATGGGAAGATGTTAGTCAAGAGGTACATAGTTTCAGTTATACAAGATGAATAAATTCTGGAGATCTAGTGAACAGTAATGTGACCATAGTTAACAATATGCTATTGTATACAGTTGGCCCTTGGTATCCTCAGGTTCAGCATCAGTTGGTTGAATCTGCAGATGTAGAACCCTAGGATATGAAGGGCCAAGTATACTATACCATTTTATGTAAGAGACTTGAGCATCCTGGAATTTTGGTATCCATGGGGATCCTGGAACCAATTCTTCAAGGATACTGAGGGACATCTGAATTTGAATTATACTAAGAAAGTAGATATCAAGTGTCCTTATCGCAAAAAAAGAGAAATGAAAAGAAAGCAATAACTATGTGAGGTGATGGATATGTTAATTAGATTGATTGTGGAATCATCATTACACAATGTATATGTATATCAAGACATCAAGCTGTACACCTTAAACATACACAATTTATATTTGTCAATTATAGTTCAATAAAGCTGGTAAAAATAATTACCCATGACTGACAAAAGCAAAATAGAGACATCTATTTTATAATTATTATTGCATTCCATTAAACAGGAAAATGTAAACTTCGAAAAATTCTAAATTTGTAATTAACATCACGGACTAAATTTTCCCGAAAAATTGCCACAAAAAATAATATTCTCATGATGTCCTGATTTTCCATAAAGAGAGTAACATAGCCATACTTAAGTTACAGATTCTATTTGCATCTTCCCCAAATTTAACATTCCACTTTATATGTTAAACAAAATTCTTTCCTGAGTAAGTATCCTCACTGTTTCTGAATTCTTTACTTCCTCTTACCTATGTCATCAGCAATGTCTATTCTTTGTGTTTTAGGGTCATTTTTCAAAGAGAAACATATTGTACAGCATTCTGAAAGTTAGGCTTTGCATGACAAAGCACAGAAATAAACAGCATTCATGGCTCTGTGGATTTAGCTCAACTGGTCAAGTTTTTTTGAAGCCATCTTTATTTTATTATTATTATTTTTTAACATCTTTATTGGAGTATAATTGCTTTACAATGGTTTGTTAGTTTCTGCTTTATAACAAAGTAAATCAGTTATACATATACATATGTCCCCATATCTCTTCCCACTTGCATCTCCCTCCCTCCCACCCTCCCTATCCCACCCCTCTAGGTGGTCACAAAGCACCGAGCTGATCTCCCTGTGCTAAGCGGCTGCTTCCTACTAGCTATCTATTTTACGTTTGGTAGTGTATATATGTCCATGCCACTCTCTCACTTTGTCCCAACTTACCATTCCCCCTCCCCGTATCCTCAAGTCCATTCTCTAGTAGGTCTGCATCTTTATTCCCGTCTTGCCCCTAGGTCTTTCTGACCATTTTTTTTTCATTTTTTTAGATCCCATATATATTTGTTAGCATATGGGATTTGTTTTTCTCTTTCTGACTTACTTCACTCTGTATGACAGTCTCTAGGTCCATCCACCTCACTACAAATAACTCAGTTTCGTTCCTTTTTATGGCTGAGTAATACTCCGTTGTATATATGTGCCACATCTTCTTTATCCACTCATCTGTTGGTGGACACTTAGGTTGCTTCCATGTCCTGGCTATTGTAAATAGAGCTGCAATGAATATTTTGATACATGACTCTTTTTGAATTATGGTTTTCTCAGGGTATATGCCCAGTAGTGGGATTGTCGGGTCATATGATAGTTCTATTTTTAGTTTTTTAAAGAACCTCCATACTGTTCTCCATAGTGGCTGTATCATTTTACATTCCCACCAACTGGTCAAGTTTTGAATTCACTATTTTGGGCCATTTAGCATTATCAATATAGTTTTGATACAAAACCATAGTTTTGGGTTTTGATACAACAGTTTTACCACCATTGCATTCTTTTTCTGTAGCTACTCTACTTTTTAAAAACCTTGAGATTCCTTGCTCAAAATTTTATTCGTGCAACTTTTTCTTTTACTGTTAGATAATATTTAGAGGGACAAATTTTCTTCCCTCAGATTTTGGCTGAAACATTAATAGTAATAGTACTTATATACCTTTCCTAGAACCTTTAGATTCTATTTTTAAGAATGCATAAAACATTAGAACTATTTTATTTTACACTTTTATATATAATTTAAATATATAAATATGTTCAAGTTTTACAATGCCACAATTAAAAACTAAATGCTAAAGGGAAAATGAGTAAATGTTTATGATTACATTATTTTAATAAAAACATATTTGTTTCAATGTGTGTAGTGTTGGAGGATATATTATTGGTGCAGCTTAATTAAAATAACGGCCGTGGTCAATGCACTCTAGTGATTATGTTTGACTGATGATCTTATGATATGTGTATCATTTAGGGAGAGAAACCAGACTGAAATCACTTTCTCTATAAAAAAAATTAATATATATTTTTCACTGATCATCGGTACCCATCAAATTCTTATGTCCCATTTTCAGCCACGATGCTTTCCTTATTTTAAATGTCTCCTAATCAAGGCCTAGGATATATTTCAATATTCCTGGTGTTGAAAGGTATCACAGAATTCAAAGTTGATCTCTTAAGCCTTTGGCCAGTGATGATTTGAGTATTAAGTGTTCTAATTTTCCTCTGTAGTCATTTTAGTCAGCATCATATCTTGATCCATAGTGATTTCTCAATCTTATGTTTATAGTATGGAGAAATGTGGTACCCATTTGCTTGCTCTTTTGCAATTTGCTTTAAAGTTCCATAACTCTTCTCTGATCTTTAAATTTAACATATTTATATCTGAATTGCTATAAATACTTTTAGTAGCCAGTTATTTTACATTCATTCATATTTTGAGTAGGGTAAAATGAAATATTAAAAAAATGATATCTAAGCCTGTGCTGTACTAATGAAAAATGTTTTTTTTCCCTTTGATTACCTCTCTTGCTGTTCTCAAGTATACCTTCTCCCCAGAATTTCATTGTTACAACAGTGGTATTAAAAATTCATTTCTAGCCATCTAAGTGATGTTTTCCTGTTTAGATATACTATGAGCAAACATTTGTGTGCTAGATACATTTTTATTTATCCTATTTTAGTTAAAACATCAATTCCATTCCCTTCCTTAGGCTAAACATTATTATAAAAATAGCTGTGAAGATTAAATAACTAACTAGCAATTGATAAAAGATTATCCTTTTCAAAAGAGCCATTGTTTGGGAACGTTAATTTATAAAGCCATCTATAACATTTCATGGGTTTTGAGTGGCCTGTGTGATATTAAATGGTTGTTTCAGCCACTGAAACAATCATATGCAGCTTCAAAATATTTATTACCATTTCATTAAGAAAGTTTGCTGTGGTAGTCAATGAAGATTCAGGTAATTAAAAGGCAATATGAGTCATATAATTATTACTGTAAAGGGCCATAGAAAAATTGTTTGAAAAATCATGGCAAATGGAGTTTATTTCACATTACTGAGGGAATTGATATATTATTTTGACTAAAACAAATAGTTCAGATTTAGTTTTAAAAAAGGCTAGAAATGGAAAGAGTTAAACGGAAAGAACAGATACAAAGTTTGTTGAATTTGTATTTTTAATAACAATTCCAGGAAAACAAGGTTAACATGGAATTTGAATGGGCTGAAAAATAGATTTTCCGGAAGTTTTTGGCATAGTTTTCCCAGTGGTAACAATTTGTAGGTCATTTCTAGGGATAGAGTGGTTATACAATAAATCAATATATAGCAATTAACTGTTGAATAATGAAATAAATTATTAGGTAATAAATATGTCAAAAATCTGTAAAAGGTTCAATTATCAGAAATAAATTTGAAGACTACAGATAAAAGAATTTTGTTCTTATTTGGAAATACTATAATGCTATTTTTATTCTGTATATTTTATCTCAATTAATTTCAAACAGCAATTTATTTTTTATTATATAGTGATTGCTGAAAGCAATTTTAAGTGTCAAATAAATGAATTTAGGTAGGTCAATTTAAAAGATGAAGATAGTTCTCATTGGTTAGTTCTCATCTGCTTTTTCTTTTTAATTTAATTTTATTTTTTTATACAGCAGGTTCTTATTAGTTATCTGTTTTATACATATTAGTGTATATATGTCAATCCCAATCTCCCAATTCATCCCACCACCACCACCCCCCCCACCCCTGTCCCCCAGTTCTCATCTGCTTTTATTCCACAGAATTTTAAATTAGATTATTTGGGGCAGATGATGATAAAAGGACAACCAATGTCATTTGGAGGTAACTTTTGGAAAGATTATAATACAACATTTTAGTCAACATAACAAATGCACTTTGGTTGGTTTTCTTGATCTAGATATTATACATTGAGCAATAATAGTAACCATTTATCTTCATTTTGAGTATATAAATGCTGAGAGTTAGAAATATTCTATTTATAGTTTTAGTGCAAGATTGAATGCACTTACACTTCATTGGTTGCACATTTTATACTTAGAAAAAGTGTTAAGAGTCTTTTTTATTGATTCGCAGGCTAAGCAATTTCATTTTTTGTTTTCATACTTTGACCTACAACCCTAGGATCCATTAGGGCACTACAATAGCAAGGTGTAGACACATCAACTACAAAGAAATAGAACTAAAATGACACTGTCTCCAGCTAGGGATGCATTAATAGACCTGAGAATTCAAACGTAGAAGAGGCAATTTTCTTCCTGCTGGGAAGTGAAGTCCTCAAGAGAGCCATCTCAGACTGAAGAACATGATATGAAAATCAATAAGAGCCCTATTGTGCTACTGATGTGTCTGGGAAGTGTCATTTTATATCTTGCTATCGGATATCTAAAGGAAGTTAAAGCTACTTTGCTCATAGTAATTGGATGAATCCTTTTTCATCAGTGGTCTATTTTGCTGCTCAAAGTAAAAGATACTGTGGGGTCCAGTTTGAAATAAGATATCATGAAAATAAATTAATATGAAAACTGTTAGGTCTTTTCACAGATGTGAGAATGAAATCAACCATGTTTTCCACTCTCAAAGTTGCTATAATTACACCTGAATTTAAACAGATAACTGTAAATACTGGGCTAAATGGCAGGAATTTGTCGTCGGGGAAACAGTGTATAGGCTAACCAGAAAAAGAAACTTGAAAGGAGTCATTACGAACATCAGAATGATTTGCAGACATTGAATAGCTGACTTGAAAGATTTAATTTTGTAATTGTTTATTGCATTAAAACTAGAAAAGTTATGTGCTTGGAAATAATCTAGATATAATTCCTGGAATCTTTATTGTTTATGCTACTAAATACGTTACTTTCCCAGATCACTATAATAAAAGTTTGAGAATTTTATGGCAACCATAACTGGTTTCCCCAAAAGTCACTTGTCGATTATCTCATCATTTCCCCCAAGTATCTGCATCCTATGGAAAATTCTTATATTAATGAATACTTGATTGCTACAGTATGATATTTGAAAGAGACTGAGGATGGTGAGAGCAGCTATTGAAATTTGAGGTTTACATTTTAGAGACTACTTTTCATCTCTTTTTACTTTTACTGTATTCCACAAAGAATTTGAAATGGCTAAGACACTAAATTTACATAGGTATCCTGAAAAATTGAAACTTCTGAATTTGAATGTTTACTTAATTTAAATGAGCTTCATTGTTTAGTGGAAAGGAAAACTATTGGAATAAAAATTCATTAATTAATTTATTTATTCATCAAGCCATTTTTGAGAGATGGCTATATGAAAGTCTCTGTGTAACACACTGGGGCCCATAAACACAAATATTTGACCTCAGAGTTGAAAATGATTGGGCAAAATTAGTGGAAAGATAAGGGAACAATGGGGATATATGTATATGTATAGCTGATTCACTTTGTTATAAAGCAGAAACTAACACACCATTGTAAAGCAATTATTCTCCAATAAAGATGTTAAAAAATTTTTTTAAATAATTAAAAAAATAAAAACATATACATAAATATATTACAGAAGATATAAATAAATGGAGATACAAATCATGTTTCAGGAAAAAAAAAAGATAAGGGAACAAAGATGTGTTAATTGAGAAATACAAGAACTTAAGGATTTAATGTCCTTTGACAAACAGAGGTGGTAATAATTGGCAGGACCATCCCTGCTTCTCCACCATGTGGAACAAGCAGAGGAAGGGATTCTGCTCCAGCTCTTTTATTCCTGTGAGGCCTGCCCTACACATTTTGGTATCTGAAAATTCCATGGATTTCCCCCAAAATCCATAACATCTTTTATTAATTTCAAATGTGTGTTCTTTCAAATGAGCTTTATAAAATCAAAATGTTTTTCAGAAGATCTGAACTCATATTATGAAATAATGTATTTTATCAATTCTACGATGCACATTTTTTTCTCATTTTATTGTCTGTGAAACTTGAATCCATTCTACAATCAGTGGCAACTTAGCATTATGTAATAATTAAGCTAGTAATTTATTTTGCTTAAATAGCATTGCAGTACATGATTTAGTATAATTTATAGCATCTTAGAGTTGATATATGGAATCTAAATTATATACACGGCAGTTAAAACCAATGAATAGCCATATTTACAGTCTGGTAGAACAGTAGCTATAATTTCTGGAAACAACAGGGACAGAATTCAGATTCTCCTGTATTGGTTCTATTACAAATTTCTACCTCTTTTCCTCTTGCTGGTTTTGAATGTTTTGTCTCCATTTCCTAACATCATCTACATGGAAAAAATGTGGTTTTTTTTTTTTTCTATGTCCATTCTCTTCCATCCTCACTATTCTCCATACTGCTGATAGCTACATTTCTAAAATAAGAATTGATCATGTCATTCTCTTTATTAAAATTTCTCAATCCCCTGTTAGCATCTTCAGGATAAGTTTCCAACTCCCACAATGACACACAGAATTCATTATGATCAGGACCACATATACCCCTGTCTTTCATTTCTTCCCACTTTCAATATCCAGTCCTGTCTCCCTTTACAAAATTATTTGCATAACCTCAATTATGAAACTTACATTTGGTTTCGCATATTGCTTTCTTCATAGGTACACTGTCTTGCACAATTTTTGAACATAATGTAAAATCAATAGCTTTTCATGAGTGAATGAGTAAATTGAATTGACAGAGATTGGTCATTTACATGTATCAAAAACATCAGTTTAATTACTTATAATATTTCTAAAAACATTGATTCACTTATACACATGTTATTTAAAATATCACATTTCTGCCATTTATTCCTTTACTAATTAGTTTATATGTGCATGCTTGTTAATACAAAAAACTCAATGTTTTACTCTCTATAACATAAATGTACTTTATTCTAACCTTTACAAAAATTATCTAATGCTGCATTACCTGTTCATATCTGTTTTATGGACCAATATGATTTTAGTGGTAGCTTTTGTCAAGACAAAGAATAAAACATTTTACTTCAAGGATCTTAATTTCTATTTCTCTATTTTCTACTAAACTATAAACTCCAATCTTGCATGAGCCAAGTATGATTTTTTTGCAATTGTATTTCCAACTTATAGGGAACTGTCTGGTTGGCTGAATTAATGAACTGTGTGTTTTAGCTTTGGTGGATGCTAAACTATAAAGTCGCTACTTGAGTAATGAACATATTCCTCTGTAGCTGATATTTTAAAGAAATTAATGGTTATTTGATACATGGCTATTACTGGCAAGGAGAGTGAAGGAGATTTTTGTTTTAACTACTATTTAGTAAACATAAAATATTTTAAAATAAATAAGTAAACTGATTCTGAGTTAAAAAGTAGATATTGTTTTATTATATGAAAGTAATTCGTGAAGCAGAATGATTAATTTATATTGCATTTGTCTATTTCATCTAAAATGATTGAGATTAAGATATACCAATCTTCAATGAAAATGTTACATTTTAATAAGTGACATTTTGACAGACACTTTCAAGAGTGATTTGGCCAGAAGTTCTGTCATCCTGAGTAATAATAACAGCAATCTTTTTTAAAAATAGTTTTCAGTAACCTAATGGTTGCTGTGATTATAATTTTTATGCTTTTCTGCCTAAAATGTCTTAGTGTTTGGCCTATTAACAAATCAAAAGAGTATTTCACAACAAAGTAGAATAGCAAGGAGGTTATAGTCCAATAAACACTATCAAGTTTTCTTCATTTTATTTTCTTTTTTTTTAATTATTTTATTTATTTTTGGCTGCGTTGGGTCTTCATTGCTGCACGCAGGCTTTCTCTAGTTGTGGTGAGCGGGGGCTACTCTTCGTTGCGGTGCATGGGATTCTCATTGTGGTGGCTTCTCTTCTTGCAGAGCACGGGCTCTAGGCACGCAGGCTTCAGTAGTTGTAGCACACAGGCTCAGTAGTTGTGGCACACGGGCTTAGTTGCTCCGCAGCATGTGGGATCTTCCCAGACCAGGGCTCGAACCCGTGTCCCCTGCATTGGTAGGTGGATTCTTAACCACTGCACCACCAGGGAAGCCCTCTTCATTTTCGAATTAAAAAGGAAGTGAAATTATTAGGTACTTACTTGTTTACATGTTGAAATAATCATCTAAATCTATTTTGGACCAGTGGTTCTCCAACACTGCTCTGTCAGCACCAGGTGAGTATTTTATACATTGTTTTACGTGAGGAATGGGGATTGTTTGTTATAATAACACTTACGGTTCACAGACATTTAATCAATGGTAGATTTCCTGCAGCTCATGGGACCATCCCATTCTCCTGACACCCACAGGGATTTGGAACTGAAACTAACAATGCATTTGGAAGTAGAACAAACTCCATTTTGCAGATTTTAATATGATGTAACAAAAATTTTATAGAAAGCAATACCCATATTAAGTAAAAATTGAGGGAGTCCTGTATTTTTTGTGTTTGAATTTTACCAAGAGTTGTTTATTGTTTCAAAAACGCACATCACCAGTGGCAGGTGTACCTTTAATGTGAGTTACCAATATAATATATGTGTATCAATCTACATTTGAATTTGTACTTTCAAGGTGATTCCACATTTAGGTTACAAATTATGTCATTATGTTTTCTTCTTTTCATCATATAACAAGTCAATATATTCATTTGGGAATTCTTTTTTTCAATTAAATAATTTTTATGAAGTATAGTTGATGTACAATAACTTATATGTTACAGGTGTATGATATAGTGATTCACAATATTTAAAGGTTATACTCCATTTATAGTTATTATGAAATATTGGCTATATTCCCTGTGTTGTACAATATATCCTTGTAGCTTATTTTATACATAATAGTTTGAACCTCTTAATCCTCTACCCCTATATTGCCCCTCCCCCTTCCCACTGGTAACCACTAGTTTGTTCTCTGTATCTGTGGGTCTG
Source organism: Balaenoptera ricei (assembly GCF_028023285.1). Classification (NCBI taxonomy): domain Eukaryota; kingdom Metazoa; phylum Chordata; class Mammalia; order Artiodactyla; family Balaenopteridae; genus Balaenoptera; species Balaenoptera ricei. The sequence goes on from NC_082642.1 coordinate 117,212,151, forward strand.
CTTCTTTTGTTATATTCACTAGTTTGTTATATTTTTTAGATTCCACATATAAGTGGTATCATAGAATATTTGTCTTTCTCTGTGTGACATATTTCACTTAGCATAATACCCTCCAAGTCCATCCATGTTGCTGCAAATGGCAAAATTTCGTTCTGTTTTATGGCTGAGTAGTATTCCATCTTCTTTATCCATTCATCTGTTGATGGACACTTAGGTTGCTTCCATATCTTGGCAATTGTAAATAATGCTGCTATGAACATCAGGGTGCATGTATGTTTTCTAATTAGTGTTTTTGTTTTTTTTTTCAGATATATACCCAGAAGTGGGATTGCTAGGTCATAGGATAGTTTTATTTTTAGTTTTTTGAGAAACCTCCATACTGTTTTCCACAGTGGCTGCATCATTTTACATTCCCTCCAACAGTGTGTGAGGGTTCCGTTTTCTCCACATCCTCACCAACATTTATTATTTGTGTTCTTTTCGATGATAGCCATTCTGACAGGTGTGAAGTGATGTCTCCTTGTGGTTTTCTTTTTCTTGTATGAATGCTTTGGCTAGGACTTCCAATACTATGTTGAATAAAAGTGGTGAAAGTGGGCATCCTTGTCTTGTACCTGATCTTAGAGGTACACTGCTTTCAGCTTTTCACCATTGAGTATGATGTTAGCTGTGTTTGTCATATATGGCCTTTATTATGTTGAGGTATGTTCTCTCTATGCTCTCTTTCTGGAGAATTTTTTATCATAAGTGGATGTTGAATTTTGTCAAAAACTTTTTCTCCATCTATTGAGATGATTATATGGTTTTTATTCTTCAGTTTGTTAATGTGTCTCCTTGATTTGCAGATATTGAAAAATCCTTGCATCCCTGCAATAAATCCCACTTGATCATGATGTATGATCCTTTTAAAGTATTGTTGGATTTGGTTTGCTAATATTTTGTTGAGGATTTTTACATCTATGTTCATCAGTGATACTGAGTATAATTCTCTTTTATGGTGATATCTTTGTTTGGTTTTGGTATCAAGGTGATCCTGGCCTCATGGAATGAGTTCAGAAGTGCTCCTTCCTCTGCAATTTTTTAGAATATTTTGAGAATGATAGTTGGCAGGCTGAATATGTGGGTGATCTGGTAGGCTTGGTTGGCTATCAGTTGGTGGGGCCTGGTAACAAGGCAGCTGACTGCAGAACTGCAGGGGGCCCCAGGGCTAGTGCTGTCTCACTGGTGGAGTTAGGGTCCAGAAGACTCTGGGGCTGTTGCCTGCCAACTTGTAGGTGAAGCCAGGTCCTGGGGTTACTGCTGAACTACTGATAGGCAGAGCTGGGTCTTGGAGTCTGCCTGCAGGGCCCAGGAATCCCAGAGCTGGAGTCAGATTGCTGATGGAGGCGGGGGGTGGTTCCTGACACAGTTTCATATGGGGTCCAGTGTGTCCTGAAGCTTACATCGACCTTCTAGCTGGTCCCAGGGCAGGGTCTGGCCTGCTGCAGGCAGGCTGGGTCTACAGGCTGTGGCACTGTGGCTTCCTTGCCTCTGGTGTGTGCCCTCTGGTGGGTGGTGCTGGTCCAGAGGCTAGAGCAGGCTGCCTGGAGGGCAGGGCCAGGGCTTGTCCACAAGTGTTGAAGCTGGGTCCTGGTCTCTGGTGGGCAGGGCTGTGTCTAGAGGAGTGTCTAGGGCTCAGGGAGGCTTTAGGCAGCCTGTCTGCTGATGGATGGGTTAGGGCTAGGGTGTTCCTGCCCAGTTAGTTGTTTGGTGTGAGATGTCCCAGCACTGGCATCTATAGGCTGTTGAGTGGGGCCACGTCTTGGCTCTAATATGCTGGAGGGAGGATTCCACAATAGTGCCCACCAGCATCCACGCAGTAGAAGGAGCTTCCAAGAATGGCTGCCTTCAGTGTCTGTGTCCCCAGGGTGAGCCATAGTTGCCCTTGCCTCTCCAGGAGACTCTCTAAGACCAGCAAGGAGGTATGGCCCAGGCTCCTATCAGATTCCTCTGTTTGTCCTGGGTTGTGGAGTATGTGAGATTGTGTGTGCCCCCTTTAAGAAGCCTGTTCCCTCAGTCCTGTGGGACTCCCAAAATTAAGCCCCACTGGCGTTCAAAGCCAAATGCCCTGGGGGCTTATCTTCACAGTGGGTGCAGGATCCCCGGACTGGGGAGCCCAACGTGGGGCTCAGAACTCTCACTCCTGTGGGAGAACCTCTGTAATATAATTATTCTCCAGTCTGTGGGTTGTCCACTTGGAGATATGGGATTTGAGCATATCATGAGTCCATCCCTCCTCGTACCCATCTTGTTGTTGTTCCTTCTTTATGTCTTTAGTTGTAGATCTTTTTCTGGGAGGTTCTGGTCTTTTTCATCAGTGGTGGTTCTGCAAATAGTTGTGATTTTGGTGTGCTTGTGAGAGGAGGTGAGCTCAGGGTCTTTCTACTCTGCCATTTTGTTCAGTTTCCTCTGTGTTTTGTCTAATAATGTGATCCAGCAAGTTACATGTTGAGCTATATGTGATTTTACTAAAATTAATTTTTATTATATTATATAAAGCATTATATGCATATGCCTGTACATATATATTTTATAAATACATATTTAAATATGTATTATATAGTATATTATCTTTGACTTAATAAAGAATATTTTACACAATATTCGCTATGAGAAAAGATGTTAGTTTCAATAAGGTTGACATCTGGTGAGCTAAACCTTGACATTGCAGGTGGGCATAATAGCAGAATAGTAAGGAACCCACAAGTTATATTAAATTTTGTGAGGTGGCTGTACTGGAATTTTTTTTCTGGTATGGAGTCTCTTATTAAAAATACATAGGCATGAATAATATGTACCCTTTAAAATCTAAAATGCACTTTCAGTTAAGTTTTCTTCCATCCCTTTTGTTTTTCTCCTCCTCTCTTCCATTATTTAAACAGCGTTTCATATACTAATTGGCCATTGTATTTAATGTGAACTTATATTTTATAAATATTAATTGGTAGGAATTCTGCATGTTTACATTAGAGTCCATTCCTCCAAAAAGTTCTTGCAATTATTTCCAATTTGGAAGTACTTTCGTTTATTAAATGGCATCAGTTTTAAAATACAAAACCCTTGGAAAGAGGGTACTTTGGTATCAAATGTTCAGGTTGTACTATTTTGTCCTCCTGCTATCTGGTTCAAGAGAGGACTGCTTCTTTGTAAGTAGTTTCTGAAAAGCAGAGTTTTTTTGTTTGTTTTATTAAGTAGTTTCCCCTTTCATGAAAGGGCTGCACTTGAGTGTTCTAGCATTATGTGGACACCCCAGTTCCCATCCACAGCACTGTGGGCTTTCCTTTTCCCTCTGTGCCTGATTAAAGTTTGGGGCTCTGTTCTTCATGGCTGCTTCAGCTTCTGAGATACTATGGCTCTGGTCTTTCAGTTTCCTCTTCATTTTTGGTCCTTCTTAATTTGTGGTTCCTTGTGAGCTAAACTATGCAAATGATATGTATATTTTTAGTTACAATAGTTTTTTCTACATAATATCTACTTGGCTAAATTATTAGTAGCTCAGTTCCAACAAGTACGTTTTCCATTCCGAAAGCCCTTTTGCATGACTGGTGCAGATGTTGATTCTGTATTAGATAGTCTTTTCTAGAACTGCCTGTTAGACCTTATATATTTTATTCTTGTGTCTGTTTTAATAGATAACTCTTACCTTGAACCTGCTAAATATCTTTGACTAATGGATATTTTATACTCACTCTTTCTATAGCTTTAAATCTATATTTGAGATGTCTTCCAAAATAGCAAAATCTCAGGTGTTCTACCCTCATAACTTTTCCTGACATTCCTGATGTTTTTAAAGACCAGGGCCTAGTTTTCTTCATGCTGGTTATTCATTTGACCAAATCTCAGTGCTAAAAATTGGAGAAACTGAACAAGAGGCATATCTAAGAATAGTGTTTTCCACTTTTCTTAAAAATTAAATTGTTACAGAAATTTTCAACTTAGTATTGAACTCCCTGTAAAAAAGGATAGTGATTTGACTTTGTTCTGTAGATATCAAAGACACCTAGAGTGTTTGAAGTTGAGGAACTAGGTCTGAAATATTGCAACCAAAACAATTAAAAAATCATAATAATTATGATAGCAAACATTTATATAACTGATATTATTCCAAATACTCTGTATATATTAATTCTCATGACAACCCTGTGAGATAAATATATTATTATCATCACAATTTTTAGATAAACTGTGGCACAACAAAGTTCAGATGACTTGCTAATTGTCACAGAGCTATGAAGTTAAGTTTTGAACTCTGAGCACAAGTTTCAGAATCACACTTATGCCTACACATAACAGTATGTGAAAATTATTATTTTTACTTATCTAAGACAAAAAAGAGATTGACATGGGAAGCAGCCGCATAACACAGGGAGATCAGCTTGGTGCTTTGTGACCACCTAGAGGGGTGTGATAGGGAGGGTGGGAGGGAGGGAGACTCAAGAGGGAAGAGATATGGGGATATATGTATATGTATAGCAGATTCACTTTGTTATAAAGCAGAAACTAACACACCATTTTAAAGCAATTATACTCCAATAAAGATGTTAAAAAAAAAAAGAGAGATTGAAGAAGGGGAGAGACACATTTGTAAGACATATCAAGAAGCTGGTCCTTGAGGAAAAGATGATCAGTGTAGTAGAAAGAAAATCAACTTAGTCTTCAGAAATAGCTGGATACAAATCCCAGCTTTGACATCTGACAAAAATGTTATTTTGGCCAATTTATTTAGTATCATTGACCATGAGTTATATGTTCTGTACAGTGGATATGACTATAACAACTTGTCAGGTCTCTTGTGAAGACTAGAGATTGGCAAAAAAGGTATCATAAATGCCATTTTCCTTTTTTTGTTTCTGGTACCACTAATAAACCATTATTTTTGAGATAGGGGCAGTTTTGAGGGAAGATAATAATTGGATAAAGCTCAAAATAGTCAATACATGATCTGGCGTATTACGACTAGTCTGGATAGGTAGAAAAATTTCCTATGGGAGACATTTATGATATAACTCAATGTTAGGTTGGTTTCAGGTTTAATGCCTCTTCACATTCCTTTCTAGAAAGTAATCTACCAATATGCACCTTTTAAAATTCGTATCTCTTAGTAGAATGATTTCACATCTGGAAATCAAACTGGAGGCCATGATCCTAAACATGATAAAGATTTTGTGAAGATCATTATAGTTTTTACTATAATAAAGAAACATATTGACTACAAGTAGAAGATTTAAATAAATGGTGATAAATGATAGAATATTATGCATGAAATATTTTTGAAAGATTAGATGTCTTGTTACGATAATTAAAAAACAATCTTTAAGTTATGTGGACATGATTATTACAAGTATAGTAATACAACAAAATTAAATTAAAACTATAGAAAAGTATGGAGGAAAAAGGGCAAAGATTGTTGTTGGCAAAAATCAAAAAGAAAAGTTGCTTTACTGGTTGTCACATCTCTTCTGCTGCTATCATTAATCTTTGTATACTCTAATCTAAAGTGATTTATTTTTCTTGCTCAGAGTCAGGGAACATCATTCCAACACCCTTTCTATAGGACTGAATTTCACTGCACTTGCTTAGACCAAAATTTGCCCTCTAGAAGAAGTATGAATATTTTATGCCTCTTTTTATTAATATGATTTTGCTTAATTAAAGCAGGACCAATTTAATTATAAAATTTAACTTCAGTTTATTTACTTAAGATTTTCTGATATTATAATCCAACTTAAATCATCTTTTGATCTAGCTATAATATTAAGATGATTTGAAATTTTCTTGTTTTCTTTTACTTGAAAAGTCTCTTTTAAACTTTCTTTCCCACTCTGCTGTTGTTGACGTTAGTTTTGGATTTTTATCAGGTTTTCAAACATCCCCTTGTCGTCTTACAATATTCCAGGAGAAGAGTGAAGTGCTGTGGGTTACACATCTAAAATAAACTGGTTCTGTACTATTTCACAAAGTAATTACTATGGCTAACAGTTGCTCAGAGCTAGCCTTGAAAGAATCTCTCAGCCTAACATGCCACAAACTGTTGTATACCAAAGATGTGCAGATTCTGGGAATACCTGATACCTTAAATAAATTATTTAATTGAGATTATAGGAGCACCTACATTTAAGAACTCTGGAGACAGGTCTAGAACAGATTTTATTTTTTTCATGTAACAAACATTGAAGTGGTTGCAATGTACCCAGAATATTGCTATCCAAGTGAGATACAAAGTTAATATATATATATATATATATATATATATATATATGACTTGTCTTCATGGATTTACATTTGACTGGGAAAGAGAGGCACATGTAAACAGATAAATATGATACTAATGATAACTATGAGAACGTCTCTTTCAGCTTGTTATAGCCTCCATCCTCTCTATGATTAACCGTTTACAGATGATAATCCTGAAAATATTTTCCAATCATTATGTTCATGTTTATCTCCCCTGTTCATTTTTCAATAGAAGTACAACTGTTAGGTGTTCAGTTTTATGCCACCCTGAAGTAATACCAGAAGCAATTAAGAATGTGAATTCAATATTCCCACTAGTATTTATGAAATGATCATAGTAATAATACAATTAGATACTAGTTACACATAATTGACAGAACAAAATATCCCCAAATAGAGAAGCACATAAAAAGATAGAGAACATAATTTTTTACATTTTTGTTTATACATGCAGGGGAAGAAAAAGCTGACACTAAATAATAAGAAGAAACATCTTATTGGGTATCTCAGAGAATTATGAGGGCAAGAGAACCAAGTTCCAATCTAAATTTCTAGGAATAATGTCCAAAATCCTATATAGAAACGGCCTCAGGAAATTTTAATCATTGATTCAGCCCCACAAATCATCAGAAAAAAATGATTTGTTGTTTGCTAATTGCACTGTTGCATTCAGAAACTGACTTTGTAAATACAGCATCACCCGAAAGTCAGATGTTGCTGTCAGTCTCACAAGCAAAATGAGTTTCATGTCAGCCCTTTTTCCTCATGGATGTCTTGCATGAAATGTATCATATTGGTGGAGCCTACATAGTATGCCAGCATTCTGACTGAAAGGAAGTAGGCAACTATGATTTTTTTAAAATTCTGGTTTCTACCTTGAGAGCAGAGATTTATAAAACTCAGAATTCCCAGATATGGCTAGAGTGTTCAAAGATTGTAGGACAGTTATAAAACTGTCTATTACAATATTATTTGGTATCCTTTAAATTAAAATGATCAAATTCATCCTTTAAGACCATTTATAGAGAATATCTCAATGATTTTTAAAAAGTAAAATCATCAAAAATCAGTGTATCTTTTTTGTTGTTAATTATAACTGCCTCTCAAATTATAACAATACTTTATTAATCTTACCTCAATAGGTGACATTTTGTTTAAATAATCTGAAATAAAAGTACCTTTTAGTGTTTTCTGAGCATAAATAAGTCTATTAATATCAATAAGTATTATTGATATTTATCAATATTATCAGACTGTCATTACAGCCTGATAATAATGTTTCTTTTTATATCAAATGACACTTTCAGATATAACTATGCAACATGAAAAATAAATATAACAAAAATGTTAATATATAATATTTTATAGTTTATCTTTAACATACACAATTATATGCGCATTACATTAAGAAAGAAAAAGAGGGATCCACAAAATATTAGTCAACAAATGTCATTAGGTGTATGAAAATTCAAGTTTAAAATATTAATAAATCATTCAAAATATTATTGAAAGAATTATTTACAAGATTTATTCCAGGAAACAGGAAATGGCCAAAACTATCTCAAGTATTCAAAAAAATGGAAAAGGAGAGAATTGATTTTATGATACTGGAGTTGGTCAAACAACAAAATTAGATTTAAAATAGTGAACTGACAGAACTTATAATTCAAATCAAGAAAAATAAATGTTGATATTGTAAATATATGTTGATATTAAGGAAAAAAGACTCCAACCAAATTAACACTGCTAAATTCTGATTCTGTATTATAAAGGCAAATTTGAGGGGAAAAAAATGCCAGAATCAGAGATGAAAGACAAAAGAATCAATAAGATTAAAGGGAAGATTGATTGGTTAATCACGTAATCATTCTTTTTTTTTTTTTTTTTTTTTTAATTTTATTTATTTATTTATTTATGGCTGTGTTGGGTCTTCGTTTCTGTGCGAGGGCTTTCTCTAGTTGTGGCAAGCGGGGGCCACTCTTCATCGCGATGCGCAGGCCTCTCACTATCGCGGCCTCTCTTGTTGCGGAGCACAGGCTCCAGACGCGCAGGCTCAGTAATTGTGGCTCACGGGCCCATTTGCTCCGCGGCATGTGGGATCCTCCCGGACCAGGGCTCGAACCCGTGTCCCCTGCATTGGCAGGCAGACTCTCAACCACTGCGCCACCAGGGAAGCCCCTAATCACGTAATCATTCTTTGATTCAGTTAGCAAACCTATATTGAGCATTTGTTATTTACCCTGAAGCATTGTAAGTACTAAGAATAAAGAGCAAAATGAGAAAGGCAAAATCTCCCTGTGGTGGAGCTAGCATTCCAGGGGGAGACAAAAAAGAAGGAAACCATTGAATACATGGTATAAGTTCAGGTGGTAGTAAGTGCTATGAAAAGAAATAAGTAGATAAACATACCCAAGAATATTAAGTGGTTAATTATTTAAAGTTAGGATGGTCAGGGAATACTTCAAGGAAAACACCTTAAAAAGAGAGAATGAGTCATGTGGAGATCTGGGGAATGTGCATTCCGAGCAGAAACAAGCCTTATTCCTGCTATTTTTAGTGGTTCTAATAAATTTAAACACGTTCACTTAACGATCTCCAAATTTAATCAATACCACTACACTATCATACCCTGGGGAAATATATGAAGAATTCTTTACCTCCATTCGTTTTACATTTTAGTTCCACATTATTCCAACCTCCAAAAACCTAGTTATTAATGTTTCATTACATTTTCATATCAATACTAACATTTTAACCAGTTTTTTGCTTTTTTCTTTCATCTTGCAGTTTTGTTTGTTTGTTTTTTTTGAACAACCACACTCTAAATTAATACAGCAGCTATTTAACAGTGGATTTATGTACAGCTAACTTGTGGATTTATTTCCCTGGCAGTGGAGTAACTTCTTTGTTCAGCCTTTTTAACTGCTCCGGAATCTGCCTAATGAAATAATTTTAATACCTAGTAACTTTCAGAGCTAACTCTAAGAGGAACACTGGGGATAAGAGCTCATTGATCCAATTTTTGTAAATTCTTGAGAATATGGCTGGCCTTTGGATAGTTATTTGATTGGGAGGCAAGGGAGATTGAAGTTCTTAGAAGAGGTTCAGTACTACACAATCCATGACATAGATATCCCCTACAAATTGAAAGCATAAAATCAGATATCCAAAGTGTGGCTAAAATATGTTCTAAATATAAATGCAAATATATATCAAAATAATCAAATATATGTGTATCCTTCGACACAATCATACTACTTTACAAAGTAATCTAAAAGATTACTCAGAGATGTTAAGATTGTTTTTTTTAGTAGTGACTAAATCAAACTTGCCGAATATCTAAAAATGTGGCAGAAACCTTTAAATACATTTTTAAATATAACTTTTATGAAATTATTGCAGCTATAAAAATCATCTTACAGAAGTGTTTTAAGGAGTGAGCATATATTTATAGTAAATTATAATAAAGTATAAAATGGCCCCAACAGAATAATAGTATCCTTCTAAATGAACAAATAAATTTCCAAAGTAAATCATGGAAAATAGTGATAAGACATTTAAAAAAGGGTAACAATAACCAATTTTGTTTGTTACGCATGTTGATTTTTACCTTTCTCTTTCTTCTTTCAAAAAATGTTTGTATTTACTAAATTTACTGTGATGGATTTAAATGATTGATTAGAAGAGTCCAAAGCAAAAACTTCAATTTAAAACTAGTAATATATAAATAAAATTCCCCTCCTTTTTGATAAGTAAGCAGAGGAAGAGGGTGAGACTGAGTCTAAAAAATTAATAATTTCTCTGTAATCCCTGAGCTAATGAACTGATGTAATTCCATCACCTTGAGATTCATGCCTCTTCTCCATAGCTAATGGAAAGGAGCAAGAAAAGCTACTCCTTCTTTCCAGGCTTCACAAACACATGCAAGGTAAATACAGCTAGACCTTCTAACGGGAAAGAATTGGCCCAATTCTATTTATACCTCTATATTTAGAATGCAGGACAGATGCTCTTTGCTAAAAAAAGCAAAAAAACAAAACAAAATTTGAAAAACCAAAACCAAAATCATCTTAATTATATCAGAACCATGTACTTTAATAAAAATATAATCTCCTGAAATTAAATATTCCTTCATCCTAAATATTAGAATTGGGTTATTTTATGAAGAAAGGAGCACTAATGTGTCATTCACAGTTTCCATGCTAAACTTAACCTAATTTTAATCATAAACATATGTTTGAAGGAATCCTTGCTGTTTCAAGAGAGTGACTCTAACTGTATAATACTCTGGTGAGATAATAACATAGTTCATTTTCCAGTCCGGTATAATCTTTTGCTTTCAAGTAGATATGGCATAAATGCATCTACACCTGAAAACCCGGCAAAAACCTATTTCATGATTAATTAGTCCCTTTTAGAAACTCAGTTAAATGCTGGATGCCACACATTAAAATGGAGAGCGAATGACTGACAGAACAGAGAAACATGGGTGTGCATAAATTGTCTCTGACCTGATTTAAAGACCTAAACTGAAAATTTAACATCAAAATGAATATTATAATAATGTGTCATGTCCATCATTCTCTCAGCCAGTGTAGCATCATCGGATTTTACCACAGAATGAATACTGACATTGTTTCATTAAGTTGAATGTTTGTTTTAGTCAAAGTACACAGTTCCTACGGGGTGAAATATTGTAGTTGTCTCTAGAACCCATCAGTTTTCATAGTACTGCGTAGATTTTTTTCATTCTTTGCTACAGTTTTGAGATATTTTCAGGATCATATAGGGCTATCACCACCAGACCAAAAGCATAGAATATTGAGAATGACTGCTTGTTGAGACTTTAGATGTTGATAAAAACTTTAGAGTCATCTGGTTCAGTGTCTTCATTTTTTAAATTAGAAAACTGAAGTTCAGAGGAGTTTATTCGTTGTCACGGTCACACAATACTTCTTAATGGATCGACTTCAACATCTGGATGTCTAGACCCCAGATTCATCTGATTTCTTAAAAAAAAAAAAATTCTAAGAAGTGTATGGTTATTCTCTTCATAGAAATAGAACCTTATATGAACAGAAATTGTCATATGCCAGCTAAGTTGATAGTTGATATTTTTCTCTACACGCCAACATAAAAGTGTCCAGTTTATTTTTAACCTTTAAATGTTGGACATTAATCTTTTTTAAAAGTTATTTTAAATTAAATTTAGCTGTGCAAATCACACATATGTGCCCTGTTTTTGTTATTTCTGCACTAATATCTTTTGTAGCATTTATTTTGTTACAGCTTATAAGAATGCTGATGATATCCTATTTGGTAACATAACAAAGTAGAAACAAAAACAAAATCATTATAATATTTCATTATCCATTACCTGAATATAGCAATATTAATTTTTTGGTGAATTTCATTTCCTTCCTTTTTTCCTTCCTTCCTTCCTTCCTTCCTTCCTTCCTTCCTTCCCTCCCTCCCTCCCTTCCTTCCTTCCTTCCTCTCTCTCTCCCTCCTTTATCTATCATTTATCTGCCTATTATCCATCTGATCCATCATCTCCCTACCTATCATCTATCTTATTATCTATCAATCTTCTACCTAGCTATCCATTCCTGTATTTTTTGATTTTTTTTTCTTTAAAGTTACCCTTCAAAAATATTATTTTCTAGTTCATTTTATATTCAATCATGCTCATAATAGAGAAAAATGCACATTTTGTTGGAATGAAACTACCAGGAAGAAATGGCATGAAGATCTTCAAAAAGGGACATTCAACGAATAAATACAAACTAATATAAGAGATTTTTAACAAATAAAATTTATGGTAGTAAAATTCTAGCAGTGTAACTTGCAAATGTCTAATAAATCGTGGTAATTTGGAGGAAAAATTTAAAGAAAACCATTGACTTGAACGTAACATTGCTGGCTAGAAATGGGTCCTTACTGTACAAAATTAAATGTTATTTGGCAGAGAAAGACTCTTAACTAGAAGATCCTCATTGAATAAATGCATCTGGCATCGATTCTGGACATATGATTGTCATTAATGCCCATTAGTCCTGCCTTGTGAGATAGAGAGATTACCATAGCAGATACTCATGGAAGATCATTTAGCTTACAGCTCATAAAACAATTAAAATACATTTAGTGACTATAAGATAGAGAATACTGGATTAGATGGATCATTAGTCTCATTGGATATACTTGTTTTATTTTTAGCATACTCTTGGGAAATGCCACTTTACTTCTTATACAATTCTCTTGGTATCACTTGTGCAATATTAACTTGCTAAAGCCTCAGTCTTGACTATCCATAACAAATAAATTGTTCTAAGAACTCATGACAACATTTTAAGGTACAAGACTGCTCAATAAGATATTATTAGTAACTTTATGGTAATGAGATTTTGTGTGTGTCTGTGTGTGAGAGAGAATCATAATTATATAGGTTGGTGTGAGTCTTCTTATTTCTTTGCTGCTCAGCTGAACACAAAATTATAGCTTCTATTATACAAGAATAACAAATACAAATAATTAGCATCCATGGAGCCTCACAAGATTGCAATTTAGCAGGAATATTTGGCAGATATTACAATCAGGTATTCACTAGACTATAGAGTATAGAATATTTCTCTTGTCAGTGTTTATGTCAACAATCTATGAAGACAAATACTTTGGACATTTTCCAAGAATTGTTCTTCTGAATTGTTGTTAGATTGCTCAAAGGGAGTCTTTAAAATATAAAATATTTTCAAATAGCGTTCTTTTAAGTTTAGCTTAAAGGAATTAAAAGGCTGATGACAAAAATAAATTATGCTCTTGACTCTAAATTACCTTTCTTTGAACTGTTGTATATGATGTGAGTGAACACTGCATAGGCCACATTTAACTAAATGACTTGGTAATCAATAATCATAAGGTATTCATTACTTGTGTTTCTTCTAATTAGAATCTACATCCTAGAATGATGCTGTGCATGAATTAAATACAAATGAATTTAAGATGGTTCACTGTATGTACGCTGGTAGTTTAAAAAATGACCGGCAGTCCAAAAATTGCAACTTGAGGTTTATTTGAGTTAACACATTTATAAAAATACTGTAGTATTTCTTAAATGCATAGGAAAGTATGTGTTCATAAACCATAGTATTCCAGTGGAGTTAATAATAGATTAGTTTACAGAGTATAGAGTAAGTTCTCATAAATATTATACAGAACAAATTAAATTGTTTATTAGTGTGAAATGTTAATTCACTTTTTAAAAAAGTAAGTAAATAAATAAATATCCTTTGTTTCAAAAGCTAAAAACAAGTGTAGATATTTTTATCACTAGAATCAAATTTCCACTAGTAATTTAATTGAGTTTATTTAAAATTATAGGTTTTGGCTAAAAGTATTAATTATTATAATCAATTTGTGCTTCCAAATGGTTCTAAGATCATATATTACTACTCTAGATCATATATTACTATGTTCTAGATCATATATTACTATTACTAAGCCATTTATGTTCCAACTGGTTTAGAAAATATATTATTAAAATTCTTTGAATGTTCAGACTAGTACAGAAATAAATATGTTGCAATGTTTTAATTAATATATTTTTAAATTATAAATGCATATTTATCAATTTCAGGTACAATTTTATTTTAATTCTTACTAGTTTTTTCTTTTATAAGTTAGCTTTTATTTATGAAGATGTGGATTTTCAGACAAGTTAAGGAATTTTCCCAACATCACATATTCTAAAGAGTTAGAAGAGACTTTTTTTTTTTAGGGTAAATAGTACAGTTTAATTTAAAAACCAATGCAAACAAGAAAAACCCAAACTCACAGGAAAGAATGAAACACATTTCTGAGCAGAATAGAAAAGCACAGCCTGGTATCATTCCTCACACTAATCCCAAACTCAGAACCCCTCTTAGTGAGGGGAGAATTGCCATTAATACCCCAAACTTGGAGGAAAACAGAATGTTGATCCTCATCCCCCCCCACCCCCAAGCTCATACCTACTAAAGAAGCATAGTGGAGACCCCTACCAGTAGAAATGAAGGAAATAATAGGCCTTTGGAATTGAAGTTCTAGTGCTACCTTCTGAATTGGGGAAATGATCCAAAGTCCAGTGGTATTTCTCCCATAGAATTGGCCTACCCTTCCAGTCTATCAGCATTCTAAACTCGGTGGAATATAGAGCTGCCAGATAAAATACTTATAATAAATAATTAATCATTGTTTATCTGAAATTAAAATTTAACTGTCTTATAATTTTATTTGCTATAGTATGTGTACTTAAACTTGAATTTCAGATAAACAATGAATATTATTTAGAACAAGTATACCCAAGTATTGCATGGGACATACTTATACTAAAAAAAATACGTTGCTTATCTGAAGTTCGAATTCAACTGTGCAAACTGCATTTTTCTTTGCTTGATCTGGCAACTCTAGTGAGATAGAATCCCTAGTATAGGACAAATAACCAAATCTCGGGTTTAAAAACAAACAAACATCAAAACAGAGGCCATGAATTTTAAATATATTTTTTCTGTCTAAGTTTGAAATGCCTTTTCTTCTATACTTCCTGTGGCTGTCACAGAAGTTATCTGTAGAAAATTACATATCTGGCTATTCATTATTTAATAAGTGGAATATTACACAGATGCTCAACACCATCATATTTTAAATGGGAATTAAAAGAAAATCTTGAATATGTATACAAGAAGGCATCAGGTAAAACTGGGGTAAAGCTTATTCCAGAGTGAACATCTTAGGAAAATGCATGAATATAGTTATATAATATAAACGAGTTCAGTTAGGTTGGACCAAAGGATCACATAAGATTAGACCATAGAATGGCCATGTGTGTCTGTGTGTTAGGGTGAAGGGTGGTAGATGAGAGACGGTATTTGTCTCATATTAAAGCCCATAGTAACTACAATTTCATTTAAAAATTACAGTCACACACTCTGTGCTGGCACAGAGTAAAAATCCAGAGTTTTAAAAATACTGACTTAACATGGTCTAAGCAAATTCCATTTCACTATGTCAACGACAATTCGAGTACACGGTATTAATAAAATGACATCACTTACCTTACTGAATGCTGTCTTCATACTTAATTCTCTGTCTACTAGTTACAGTTACAAACAAAGTGTTTGATAATGTAATTTCTTATGTCAAAATGGTTTTGAAATAATGGAAATATTCAAAGCTGTCAAAGGAAAATAAATAACTGATATGTAAAGGGATATTAGTTTATATTATTATAAACATTGGGAGTTGAATTCCATAAGCTGTAGCATATTATTAATTATAAAAGAGAAAATAGAATCCACACAGTGTGATATAATGTATTTCAGAAAATCATAAAAACTGTGGGATGATTGTTTTAAGCACCATGTAGGAGTTATCAATACATTATTCCTGTTTGTGGTTGTTTTGTGTCTTACTTTGCTTAGTAAAGGTAGAATACATTGAATCAATAGAATAGCAAAATATATTTTAGTCATCAAAAGTCATGAAGACTCAGACATAAACAGTAATCATGAAATATAGGAATAAATCAAGACGAAATGAATGTGATTTGTGCTGAAGGCAATATTCAAAATCGTATACATAATGGTCTGCATTTTGGAATTTTTCAACTGTGGATGAGAATGTGGCATTTAATACATTAATGTAAATGCCTTTAATCCTTACTGATATTTAATTAATTTAATTTGTATGTGGATATTTTAGGTAAAATATTAATAACGCCTTTATATAGCAATCACCAATCATTATGTATCATTACCCTTGTAAATATTTTACACATGTGCACACACACATAATTTAATTCTCTCAACATTTAAAGCAGTTATTATTTTTACATAGAAGTATTATTTATCTTTGTTTTATAATGATATACTCAGGCATAGAGAAAGTAAATTGCCTAAGTTTACTAGGGAAATTTGTGCCTAGGCAGTCTTGATCCATATTCCATGTTTTGTATAACACTGCACTGTGCCATTTATTCTAGTTTCTATATTTGGATTGCCTTTTTATGTATCTTGACTGTGTTGTTTCTGCAAAGATATTTAACCATTTGAGTAACATTTAAAGATGTATACAATATATACACTTACAAGTTGTTTTAATATATCACCAAATTTAAAGCAAATTTTGCCATCTCCAACCCCACCTCCTATCAAGGTGATAGCTGCCAGGACACTGTGGCAGGGTTCGTGTCAGATCCAGGTCTCCTACCAAAGTCAATGGGCACACACTTACAAGCTTTTGCACAACGAGGAAACTATTGACAAAATGAAAAGACAACCTACTGAATGTTAGAAAATATTTGCAAATGATAATAAGGGGTTAATATCCAAAATATATAAACTGCAACACAACTCAATATCAAAATAATAAAAAATCTTATTAACAATGGGCAGAAAAACTGAATAGACATGTTTTCCAAAGAATATGGCATATGAAAAAATGCTCAACGTTGCTAACCAACAAAGAAATCAAGTCAAAACCACAATGAGATAGCACCTCACACCTGTCATAATGGCTATCATCAAAATATCTACAAATAACAAATGTTGGTGAGGATGTAGAGAAAAGGGAACCCTAGTACACTATTGGTGGAAATGTAAATTGGTGCAGGCACTATGGAAAACAGTATAGAGGTTCCTCAAAAAACTAAAAGTAAAGCTACTATATGATCGAGCAATCCTGGGTATGTATACAAAGAAAACAAAAACACTAATTCAAAAAGATATATACACCTATATGTATAAAATGGATAACTAATAAGAACCTGCTGTATAAAAAAAATAAATAAATAAAATTCAAAAAAAAAAGGTGTATGCACCCCAAAGTTCATAGTAGCAGTATTCATAATAGTCAAGATATGGAAGCAACCTAAGTGCCCATAAACAGGTGAATGGATAAAGAAGTTGTGGTATACACATACAATGAAATATTACCCAGTTACAAAAAAGAATGAAATTCTGCCATTTGCAACAATGTGGTTGGACTCAGAGGGTAATATGCTTTGTGGAATAAGTCAGACAGAGAAAGACAAATACTCTGTTGTCACTTATATGTGGAAACAAAATAATAGAATAACAAATGTATATAATAAAACAGAAACCAATTCAGATATATATAGAACAAACTAGTGGTTACCAGTGAGGAGATGGAAGAAGGGAATGGCAACTTAGGGGTATGGGATTAAGAGATACCAACTACTATGTATAAAATAAGCAACAAGAATATATTGTATAGCACAGGGACATATAGGCATTGTTTTGCAATAACTTTAATTGAAGTATATCAATAAAAATATTGAATCATTATGTTGTACTCCTGAAACTAATATAATATGTAAATCAACTATACTTTGATAAAAAATATTTATCAGAATTTTAAAAATAAAGCAAGGGGAAAACTCTATACAATGGGATAAAACATCTGCAAAATTATATATTTGAAAAGGGTCAATTCAATGTGCTTTTTGGCCATCTGTATGTCTTCTTTGGAGAAATGTCTATTTAGATCTTCTGCCCATTTTTTGATTTGGTTGTTTGTTTTTTTGATATTGAGCTGCATGAGCCGTTTGTATATTTTGGCGATTAATGCTTTGTTGATCGCTTCGTTTGCAAATATTTTCTCCCATTCTGAGGGTTGTCTTTTCATTTTGTTTATGGTTTTGTTTGCTGTGCAAAAGCTTTTAAGTTTAATTAGGTCCTATTTGTTTATTTTTGTTTTTATTTTCATTACTCTAGGACTTGGATCAAAAATGATCTTGCTGTGATTTATGTCAGAAAGTGTTCTGCCTATGTTTTACCATAAGAGTTTTATAGTGTCTGATCCTACATTTAGGTATTTAATCCATTTTGAGTTTATTTTTGTGTATGGCGTTAGGAGTGTTCTAATTTCATTCTTTTACATATAGCTGTCCAGTTTTTCCAGCACCACTTATTGAAGCACATGAAAAGATGCTTAACATCACTAATTGTTAAATGCAAATCAAAACTACAATGAGGTATCACCTCACACTGGTCAGAATGGCCATGATCAAAAAATCTTCAAACAATAAATGCTGGAGAGGGTGTGGAGAAAAGGGAACTCTCCTACATTGTTGGTGGGAATGTAAATGGGTACAGCCACTATGGAGAACAGTATTGGCATTCCTTAAAAAACTAAAAATAGAGCTACTATATAATGCAGCAATCCCACTCCTGGGCCTATATCCAGAGAATACCATAATTCAAAAAGATACATGCACCCCAGTGTTCATTTCAGCACTATTTACAATAACCAGGACATAGAAGCAACCTAAATGTCCATCAACAAAGAATGGATAAAGAAGATGTGGTCCATATATACAATGGAATATTCCTCAGCCATTAAAAAAGAATGAAATAATGCCATTTGCAGCAACATGGATGGACCTAGAGATTGTCATACTGAGTGAAATAAGTCAGACAGAGAAAGACAGATATCATATGATATCACTTATATGTGGAATCACTTATATGTGGAGACCTACTGTATAGCACAGGGAAATCTACTCAATACTATGTAATGACCTATATGGAAAAAGAATCTAAAAAAGAGTGGATATATGTATATGTATAAATGATTCACTTTGCTGTACACTTGAAACTAACACAACATTGTAAATCAACAACAAAAACAGCAACAATAACAAAAAAGTAAAGAAAAGGGTCTAATATATCTGAAATATATAAAGAACTCTTACAACTCAACCAAAAAGAGACAACTATTTTTAAGTAGAGTAAAAATTTGAATAGAGAATTCCTCAAAGAAGTTATGCAATGGCCAACAGCATATGTAAATGCTCCACAGGGAAATACAATCAAAACCAAAATGAGATATCACTTTATACTCATTAGGATAGCTGGAATTAAAATGTCAGATGACAGCAAGTATTGGTGAGGAAGTAGAAAAAGTGGAATTCTTGTACATTGCTCATAGGAGTGTAAACCAGTGCAGACATTGTGTAGAACAGTTGGGCAGTTCCTCAAAAAGTTAAACATAGAATTGTCGGGAGCCAGCAGTTCCCCTCCTAAGTATGTATCCAAAATAAATGAAAACATATTTCAACACAAAAACTTGTACGTGAAAGTTATTAGCAGCATCATTCATAATAGCTAAAAAGTGAAAGCAATCAAAATGCCTGTCAACTGATCAAATGGATAAACAAAGTGTGGTATATCCACACAATGGAATATTATTTAAGCATAAAAATGACGGAAGTGTTGTTATTACAACATGAATAAACTTTGAAAACATTATGCTAAGTGAAAAAAGCCAGACTCAAAAGACCACATATTATATGGTTCTATTCATATGAAATATTCAAAATAGTTAAATCTGTAAAGACAGAGAGTCAATTAGTGTTTGCCATGGGATAGTTGAGGAAAGAGAGAGGGAGAGATTGGGACTAAATGCTAATAGCTAGAGTTTATTTTATGTTCATGGAAATGTTCTGAAATTAGGTAGTGATGGTTGTTGTACAACACTGAATACTAAAAACTTTTGAAATTTATACCTTGAAATCATGAATTTTGTGTTATGTGGCATATCTAAATTTTTAAAATATTATATATTTTTTAAAAGTACATGGGACTTCCCTGGTGGCGCAGTGGTTAAGAATCCGCCTGCCAATGTAGGGGACACAGGTTCGATCCCTGGTCCAGGAGGATCCCACATGCCGCGGAGCAACTAAGCCCGTGTGCCACTACTACTGAGCCTGTGCTCTAGAGCCCGTGAACCATAACTACTGAGCCTGCGTGCTGCAACTACTGAAGCCCACACACCTAGAGCCCGTGCTTCGCAACGAGAGAAGCCACCGCAATGAGAAGCTCACACACCGCAACGAAGAGCAGCCCCCGCTCGCTGCAAACAGAGAAAGCCTGCACGCAGCAATGAAGACCCAACACAGCCAAAAATAAATAAATAATTTTTTTTTAAAAGTACAGATTTTCTCATATATCTCACACCCAATTTCATCTACAATCAATCTTACATTATACTTCTAACATTAACATGGCATATTCGTTACAATTATATAGCTGATATGCTACATTACTATGAACTAACATCCATACTATATTCAGATTCCCTTGGTTTTAACTTATGTGTTTTTTCTGTTCCAGACAGAATTCAGAATACCACTTTACATTTAGTAGTCATGTCTTTGTAGGGTTTTCCATGAATGAGACAGTGTTATAGTCTTTCATTGTTTTTGATGAAGAGTGTGGGTTATTACTAGTTAGTAGAATCCCCTCTATTGGAATTTGTTTGATAAATTTCTCATGATTAGATGGAGGTTGAGGTTTTGAGGGGAAGACAATGAAGATAAAGTGGTGTTATCATCACATAATATCCAGGGTACATATTATCAACATATATCTACGAACACTTCTATATATAATCATCTGCATCTATGTTAAGCTAAACATAAATTAATACTGACCTATCCAACTCTATTCTATCACCACATGGATCATTCTAACTTCCTCCTTTTGTTTATCTGTAACTTCTTACTCCAATTGGTAGAAATCTGGCTGTCACCATGTGCCATCTACTTAATTGTTCAATTCCAGTTAAATATATAGTGGTTTCAGAATTGTTAGCCTTTACTCGATGGGAAACACTTTATTACCTAGAATACAAAGCTTCTGTAGTCTTCTTTGCCTTTGGCCTTAGAGGCTCTACACATTTCTGAAATTATTTAGCTCAGTGTCTTTTCCCCACTCCTTTCTGTAAGGTTGTTTCCTATGTTTCTAAAACAGTAAGACTATTTTGCCACATTCTGCATTCCAGTCTGAGATCACCTGACCTGCTAAATTATTTTTTTTAATTGCATATATTAAGGTTCATTCTATGTGCTGTAAAGTTTTATTGGTTTTGACAAATGCTTAGTGTCATGTATCCACTGCAACCGTATCATACAAATATCTTCACTATCTTAAAAGTATCCCCTGTGCTTCACTCGTTCCACCTTCCTTCTCACCTTGAACCTGTGGCAACCACTGATATTTTAACTGCATGTATAGTTTTGCCTTTTCCAGACTGACATAATATAATCAAATAAAATCTAGCCTTTATATACTAACTTCTTTCATTTAGAAATATGTGTTGCAGACCAAACTGTCTTTTGTGGCTTGAAAGGGCATTTCCTTTCTTCAGTAAATAACACACATCATATAAATGTACCATTTATTTTTATTTATTCATCCACCCATTGAAGGAAATCTTGGTTGCTTGAAATTTTTGCCAATTATGGATAAACATTTGCATGTAGATTTTTGTTTGCATATAAGTTTTGAGCTGATTACTACTGTTTTCAAAAAGCCCCTGGAGGTAGGGCTTTTTCCAGGGGGTTGTTCTTGGAATAATACCAAATAGTAACAAAGTTGAAATGGGGCTTTTCAAAGGAGATCAAAATATTACCTGTTTTCTAATGATAAGGCTTTTTTTTTTTTGAAACCAAGTTCCAAAAGAGGTAAGTTCCTTTGGTTGGCTGTGAGTCCGCCAGCCCTCATGACTACCACACCAAGGCACTAGGGGGCGGAGATGGAACTAACTCTAAGTAAAATGCCAAAGACCCCACTGTTCTTACCAAGGTTCAGTAGTTTTTCTTGAATAAATGTTTTTCAGGGCTTTTTCTGTGCATTTGGTTAATTGCAAAAGTCCTTATATGTTTGATAATCATAGTTTGGCCGTATTTTTATTTCTTATTTGAGAGAGTGAACTCACAGATGTCAACTCCGACTTCTGAGTGTCCTACACTACTTTGGTAATCTCTTTTCTAAATACCTGGTTAAACATAGCTGACATAAACCAGAAAAAAAGCTAAAAAATTCTGTTTCCTGACTTCTTTCCCTAGACATATTAATTCAGTAATCATATATTCTACTTCCAAAGTTACTATGAGAGACACTTTAAGCATTTTTCCACTGGGCATTATGGATTGCCATCTTTCCAATCTCTGATAGTAGCTTGCAATCCACCAACTTTCTAGCCCCTATGTCAAATACATCTTTAAGTTACAATCATTGTTATTGTTTTCAATGGTAGCAACTCACTTCTAGATACCAGTTTCTGAATTAGTTATGATAGACTTGGTATTGCATCATTTTCCTTAAATGATCCTCTATCTCACTGGCATAAAATAGTAAGTTTTTGTTTCTCTTCTACTCCACCCAATGCATATTGGCAAAGGGAGTTCTTCTCATGGTAGTCACTCTAGACTCAAGCTGATGGAAGTTCCATCTTAACAAATAACTCAGAATTGAAAAGCGAGGGAGAGACCTACTTGCTCAGAGATATATAACACTTTTGCTTACATTTCACTGGCAAAAGCATGCCTCAAAAGAGGCAGGAAATTACAATCCTACCATGTGCCCCTGAGAAGTGGAGAACTTATAACAAAAACTATTTGAAATGTAATTCCCAGGACTCTAACAGACCTTGTATTGAATCATTCATGTTAAGAAGTAGACAGGCTAAAAGATTTGCATCCTAATGCCTTTTCTAAGCATGTCTTGTATCTGTACTGCTAAATCAGGAGAGTAGCTTTTTCTGTGGGTTTGTAGTTCTAGCCTAAAGATGGAAAAATATATTTCATTTCCAGTGCTAGCTAAGATATATTGATAGCAATTGCCCAGGGTGGTGTGTTGAGAAGTATTGTGAAACCTCTTCAAGGCTCAGTGGAGAAGATTGCCATGATTGATTAGTATGTTTCAGATAAGCAAAACTATTTTAGACATCTGAAATAGGTAGTTCAATCATTCTACTCTCTAGAGCTCTAAGCATAGACTGTGAACAGCCATGCTTTAGCTCTAGAATGATAGGAGTATTTTAAACAAAATATCATGTCAAGTACTTTAGAATATTTTTATAAAATTTATAGTAATTATAGGTATCTCAAAGAGAAATATTTGGTATCTCATGGACAATAAAATGAAATACTGTCATACTGACAAAGTACTAATTTCAAATATTATAATCAATTGTCTCCATATGCATATACACATATTTGTTAAAGCATAAACTTTGATTTGAGTATCAGAAAATGTTTATCTGTGTGGAATTAGCAATTATCAGTTGAGGTACATGAGAAATTATTTGACATCAGTTGAAAAGTGTTTCTAATAACTCTGTTTAATCAAACTTACGTAAGAAATCCCTGTCAATGATTTGCCAACTTTTTCCCTTCTCCTACTACCAGGCAAAGTTGGTCTCTCATCAATGAGAGCCGCTGCTATTATGTGCCTAAATTTGCAGATGTTTAAGTAAAATACCTTAAATTGCATTGCAAATGCCTTTCCTTTCTAACAATGAGACACTCAGATTAAACCGCCTGGACTCATTCTGTAGAGTGAATTGTTTTCCAGGATGTTTTTCTACCCATTTGGCAAAAAGACCTCTGTTGAGGCCACCCCAGTCTCCCTTGCTGAATCATATGGTGATGTAATGCAGCATTAATGTGGATCTTCTAAAGAACACTAAAAGAGTTTTAAAATGTCCATTCGCACTAGTGATATGGAAGTAGGCATGGCTTTTTTGTGTAAAACTGAAACAGGTCCTTTAGTTATATAAATATGACTTCATTAACTAAGGACTTTTATAATATCGATTGACACTTGCCATCATGATAAGTCAATTACTTCTCCTTTTGGCAATCACGTGTTCTTAACAAATAATATTCAGGTTTTGCAGTGTTGTGTTCCATAATAGGCCATGTGCAATCTTAAATTTGGAAAAAGGGTTTTGAATGTTTCATATAATAAATGGACATTATAGACAGGGTTCTAGGAATTAGCTGTCACTTAGTTCATTTTCTTCCTTTTATAGAAAAGATAGAAAAATCTTCTAAATTTAATGACTTGTCCAAGATCACAAGTCACTTAGTTCTAAGACCTGTATCTATGTCTCCTGACTGCTAATTTAGTACCAAACATTCCCCTGATATTTGATTTAAACTCAACAAATAGTTTTAGTGTATCTGATCCTAGGTTTATGATTAAAATAATTGGCATTCTGTGTAATATCTTACACCAAAATATAGTTATATAATACAACACATAATGTCATGAGTTTGTAAGTTAGAAATTTTGACCTGATGCAGTAAGGATGGCTGGTTCCTCCTTTACAATGTCTAGTGTCTCAAAAAAAAAAAAAAAAACCCTCAGACGGTGGGTTTGGAATATTTGAGGCTACTTTACTCATATGTCTGACAATTGATGCTGGGAAGATTCAAAGAGCTGGGGCCTGACACAGCTGTGGCTCCTCAGGCAACTTTTTCTATCTCTATGTGGTTTCTCAAAATGTTATCTTCAGCATTGTGTTTTCAAGTACTCATAATTCTTATATGTCATCTCAGGGCACCCAAGACATGTGTCTCAAGAGAGATAGTAAGGTGGAAGCCACATCACATTTTATGACTTGTAAATCACTGTGACATGTCTGCCACATTTTATTTGTCAAGGTTGTTACAAAAGTCCACCAAATTTCAAGGGGAGGACATCTGCATCTCCTCTTTTGTTGGAAAAGTTTCAGCATCATATTGCAGGAAGATGATGTGTTGACATATATATTGGGATGGGTATTTTTGGAAAATATAGTCTGAAAGGGTCCTCCCTCTGGCCACAGTAAATCAAAACCATTTCACTTTAAAAAGTACACTCATTCCCTCCACCAAAACTTCCAAGTCTCCTCTTGTTATGGCATTACCTGAGATCTCCAGGTGCAGACGAGATGCGTCAAGTACAGCTGCTGCTCCATATCAAGGCAATCTTTTCACTTATTTTTGGGCAATTTAGTAAAAATAATTTGTTTATGGAGTCATCCAAACAATTTGATTATTTTAAAAAAATCAGTAGCTGTATATTGTCTGCTTATTGCCTAAAATTAAAACATACACACACCCACACTCACAATTAAGGTTTTATGATGCAAATAGTATCATTACCATATATATCCTATATATCATTTATGGAAACAGGATGGTCCTCAAACTCTCAAAAAATTTTTTTCACAGTTACTTGGAGTGTAGTTTTTGTTTTTCTGACAGCATTTTTATTGCTTATTATGTTTTTATAGCATACTTTAATCTATAACTAGATATATTTTTAATCTATGAAATTTTATAAAATTTTACTTCTATCTGCTTTGTGGCATATACTTTTGCTGTATATTTTGTCATCATTGTGTCATGGTTTTCCTCTTATTCTATATACTCCCTTAGGGTGATAACTAACTATGTTCTGTTCATATTTTCTAGATCATTCTGAGTACCCATATATATTTGTTGAATTAATGAATTTGTACTTATTGTTTATGTGCTGTTTAGATCTATTCTCTAGACCCAAAAATTAAAGACAAATCTTTGTCTATAATTGTTTGATTTTTAAAATAGGGTTAAAACTTTTGGGGTCTCAATTATTTCAGGTAGTCTTTAACACAAGATATGAAAAGATATGTATTCAAGAGTCATTTCTTCCATTGTCACTTTTCATAATAGTTATGAAAGGTGACATGAATAGAATGAATAAAGGTGAAAATGTAGTTACTTTCCCACCCTCTTGTGTGATAGTTTGATTACGTTCCATCGGGAAGGCTTCTTTTTTAAGCTTGTCTGTGCAGGAGAGAATTTGCTTAGTTCACTCATCCACCAGAGCAGAAAATTAGATTACTCTAGAAGACTGATCAGCAGAGCAGAAGGTTAGCTACATCGACAGGTGAGTGGAGGTGGCATTGAGATAGGAAGTCATGCTGTATCACCATGTTGGTGAAATTATTTGAGAAGTAAAAGCATAAAAATTATTCATCAATATCTTTATTAAATAAATGTAAATAAAATATTTTATTGAAAGAACCTGAAAAAAATCTGAGAAAACTTAAATCTGCTCATAGAGGCATGTAGAAAAAGAAAGTGAAATATGTGAAAACTGAAAGATACTAGGGGAGATATTGAATAATACAAATGTATGAGGAACAGCACTCATTTAAGTTTTCTATTGCTGTCTTACAAATTAACACAAATGGGGACTTCCCTGGCTGTCCAGTAGTTAAGTCTCTGCGCCTGCAATGCAGGGAGCACAGGTTCAATCCCTGGTCGGGGAAGTAAGATCCTGCAAGCCATAAGGTGTGGCCCCAAAATAAAAAGAAAGAAAGAAAGAAAGAAATCTGAATCACTTTGCTGTATACCTGAAATTAACACAACATTGTTAATAAACTATACTCTAATATAAAAAAATTTTTTTTAAGTTAAAAAAAATTACCACAAATGGTGCCTCAAGACACATTTATTATCTCACTGTTTCTGTAGAAGAGCCTGGACATGATTTAGCTCAGTCTTCTGTTTAGAGTCTCATAAGACTGTAATCAAGATGTAAGCCTTTCATCTGGAGGCTTGACTAGGAAAGGATCTACTTCCAAACTCACTTGCATTGTTGGGAGAATTAATTTGTTTATGACTGTAGGGCTGAGGGCACTGCCTTTTGCTGGCTATTAACTGCAGACTGTCCTCTGCAACTAGAAGCCACCCTGGGCAATTACAGACCCCTTATGATTCCTTGCTGTGTGGCCTTTTCCCTAAGCACTCTCACAACAAAGCAGATTGCATCTACAAAGCTAAGGGAGAAAGTCTATACAGTGAATCTGCTACTAATATAGAATCTTACATACTGTAACATAATCATGGGAGTGATCATTCCACCACCTTTGCCATATTCTCTTGGTTAGAAGCAAACAACAGATCCTACCCACATTCAAAGAGAGGAGGTTATAAAAGGGTATGAATACTAGAAGTTGGTATGAACTTAGAGCTTTTGTTACACAACATTTGAGGATCAAGAGCAATGAGAATTGCTGGATCATATGGTAGTTCTATTTTTAATTTTTTGAGGAACATCCATACTATTTTCCATAGTGGCTGAACCAATTTACATTCCCACCAACAGTTGTGCAGGGGTTCTCTTATGTCCACATTCTTGCCAACACTTATCTCTTGTCTTCTTGATGATAGCCATCTAATAGGTGTGAGGTGATATCACATTTTGTTTTGTCTGGCATTTCCCTGATGATTAGTGATGTTGAGTATCTTTTCAAGTACCTGTTGGCCATTTGGATGTCTTCTTTAGAAATATGTCTGTTTGGTTCCTTTGCCCATTTTTTATTTGATTTTTTTTTTTTTGTTATTGAGTTATATCATTTCTTTATATATTTTGGATGTTAACCCCTTATCCAGTATATGGTTCACAAATGTTTTCTCCCATTTTGTGGATTTTTTCATTTTTTGATTGCTTCTTTTGCTGTACAGAAGCTTTTTAGAGAAGATAGCCTGGTCTTTATTTTCAAATGAATGCCTTCATCAAGGCAATTTCACAGAAGAACTGTCTGATGACATAAGTCATCGGTCAATGGTGGATTTAGATGTTTTTAGATAATTAAAATAAAACAAATATTTTAACAAGTATATAGCCATAGAGTATGAGAATGATGGTGTTTAAGGGGCTATGGAGGAAAGAAAAAGGGTAAAGTCCATTTGGATTTTGACATGTAACACAGGGGACATGTAACACAGATTTTTGTAATATTTTGTTTAGGTCTCAGATCTTAATTAGCTGCTTTTTTAACTTTCAACTTGTTTTAAAATGTGTTTTATAGGTTCTGTGTATATAGAACACAAAAGTTTTCTGAATAAGCATGCAGAACTGTGTATTGCATTATTTGGAGAGTGGATGTCTTAAATCCACTTGAAGTCAGTACAACCTGTGTAACACATAACTGTATGGGTAAAGTTTTTTTTTTTTTTTTGCAATGTGCAGAACAGCACTAAGGTATAAAAATAATATAAAAGTTAATGAATATTGATGTTTTTTAAGAAATATTTTAAGCACATAGAACTTCCTACTTTATATCATATCTAAATCAAAAACATCAATTAAAAATTAAGTGGTGATTTCTGCCATTCCACAATGACACTTTAGACAATGAATGATTAATCTGATGATGACATTTAACAAATAAATCAACAGAATATCTGTTGAATTGCATCATCTAGCTGTGAATTCACAAGAATTATCTTCTTGAAACTTGGAGAATTTTGGTGGCTAGGATAGAGTGTAACAATAGCTTATAACTAGTATTATTGTAGACTTTGCTTATTTCTTGGACAGAAAACAATGACATTGTGAAAAAAATAAATATTCAAGGTACAACTATACACAAACAGGAAAAAAAGTAAATGATAACATTTGTATACAGCAAGATAAAATTTTAAAATCCAAATCCATTATATGATCAAAACTATAGATATGCTAGTTTTTCTGTTTGATATATTAGTTTAATTATTGCAAAAATAGCATGAATTGAGGACGGTATCATAAAGCTCATATGGACCAAAGCTGAAACTTGACTTCAGCTGTTCTTACAAATGATTTAGTGCTCTTTCTCCTCTATGAAATTTCATGGTCTTTCTTTTAAGTCAGAAGTTCAAAATGTCTAGGGACCTTGTTCCTGAAAGAAATGGTTGATTCTGAAAACAGTCCTTGTAGATTTGCTTATCAGTGAAATATCCTTTGTTGTATGCCAATTTATTCCTGATAGTGAATACCTCATTTATGACATTTTTGGGGGTTGTGCTCACTTGAGCTGAAACACAGAACAAGTTCAGTTTTCCACTGCTCCCCCCCTCCATCCTAAGAGAACAGCAATGAATGTGAACACTTAATCATGATTTAGCTGTTGTGATATTACTTTTGAATAACAGTGAAAACTGTATATAATCTAAGAATCAAAATAGGATTAGTTGAATAAATTTTACTGTTTACTAAATAAAGATTAAAATAATACTTGAAAGTATATTTATAAGCATAGTCATATTCATGATATCATGTTTAACAAAGAAATCCCACTACATATATGAAATGCAAGGAATAACCAATTGCTCATAAACGTGTACACAGACAGATATTTATGACATTTTTCACTTATAATTTGGAATTGTTAAGACTGCAGTAAGGTCACACGTACATTTTTTTCATTACTATCTTTCTTAACGTTTCCAGTAGCAATTTCATTACATCTAATCAAACATATGTTAATATTAATAATTTTTACATTTAATATTATTATAAAGATATAAAATAATTAAACCCTTGAAAGAAATATCTGACTAAAACTTCTAGTTAGGAAGTAAAAATGCTGTACAGTAGTCAATGATTACTTGAACAAAAATCTGGTACCAATATTTGCTATATGACAATTTACTTATTATAAATCGAAATGAAGTGACATTTTTATCACACTCTAATATAAGGTAATAGTACTAAGATTCATCCTCAGAGATAACTTCTGACTTATTCATGCCCACTTATTTCTCAGAATATATGTGTGAATTTTACTATATTTAAATGTTCATATACTACTTTTTATAGCATAATGCTTATGAAAACATTTGATATACATTTGTTATATCTTATAAACATTTTTTTCTGTATCTGTTAAATGTTCTAACTTTATCAGAGAAGAAAATTATGAAAAGCCTGAGAATGGAGATAAAGTACGTTTAAAGTTGTAATATTAATCTGATACCTCCATAAGTGCTGTTTGCTGAGATGTACCATTTCTTTAAAGTAATACTTACCAGATGTTTTTCTCCCTATTTTACTGAAACTTCAGTTTGTTGAAATACTGAAATATGCACAGAGACATGTAGAAGTGGTATCTCCAAAATTTGCAGGACACGTAAACTGTTCAAAAATTGGGCTATGTAGAGGAAAATATTTACATCAAGTTTCAAATATGATTCCTTTTCTATGATTCTAAATCATCTTTTATTAGTGAATAAAATAGGTCTGTGATACATAAGTGCATGGAAGAGCTTAGCTGTTTCCACCACCACCACCTGCTTGTTTTAAAAAAACAATTTTGTTCAGACTACAATTGACATACAAAAACCTGTACATATTTAATGTATACAACTGATGAGTTTGGAGATAAGTGTACACCTGTGAAACCATCATTATAATCTATTCTATAAACATAAAATTCCTAAATTTTTACTTTTAGTTCTATAATTTGTGAAAAATTGGGCAACTCTCAAAGAAAATGATGACTACTAGATCATTTTTCTCCTTGCAATTAATTATTATAGTACAGTATTTGGGGGTTTGTAGTCATAGAAGCTCATCATTGAATTATTTAAATCCTTATTGACTTAATATTGGATGATTTTTTTGCTCATTATTTTAGATGAGCTTGTACTAAGTTTTACTTTACATTAATTATTTAGTCACCAAGTTTCTCTCATACTTACTCCTTAGCAAGAAATAAGAAAAATGTATGTTGGTAAGTGTCTGTCTTAAAATTATATTCTTCTTGTGGAAGATCTTGACTTCCTAAAGAATATCATTATATAACTGCCAGCTAATTTATTTATCTGTAGCATTTCATTGTATACAATGTACTGATTAATTTCATGTAGAGTTAAATTCTTTAAACAATTTATGGTAAATATTATTTGCATCATTGTAACTCAAGGCAATATAATTTGAAAAAGCAAATTAATGATGTGACCAGTTGGGTCCCTTTCAACTGTAAACTTCATCTTTCTATAACATAAACACTAAGGTGTTGGCACAGGTGGATAAAAGTTTGTAGGAAATATGACGAGATTTTTTATTCATTTTTCAGAAAACAAGTTAATGCATTTTCAAAAATGCTAGAATACATTTAAGTTACAGTAAGTCTCAACAATAATGGGAGCTATCCCAGTCTGCCATTGACCTCTATAACTATGCCATTCTTTCTTTCTCTTGGGGTTTCCACATTTATTTCCTACAGGAGTGAGGGTCCAATACCTTAGGCAAAAGTCATCTACAAGGATCTCACCCAAAGAAACCACATTCTCTGGGGAAGGGCTGCCCCTGTTACAGCACTGCTCTAGTATTCCCTCCAGGCATAATTAATTGGATGAACTCTTAAAACATAATATTCTGATAACTGAATTTTTTTAGGGTAGATAAAAAGTGAGAGTGAGGTTTTTTTGCAACAAAGAACATGTAATGAATTAAAGCATAATTTTTGCCTCAAGGTATTCACATATTTTTCTCATTTTTCTAATGCATTTACATTAATATTACCTACCCATATGTTTAATATTAAATATATATTAACATTTAGTATATATCTTAGACAATGTTTTCCAACATATAAACTGCAGTTCATTTCAAATAGATAATGATGAAGTTTTTTCTTGCAGATTATTTTTAAATCGCTTTATGTTTCAGGCCCATAGGATGATTCTGAAGTAATTCATTCTGCTTGTCAATACTAGCAGAAGACATCGATTCTATAATTCGTAAATGGCCTTTTCAGCAACAAATTCAACCATGTTAAAATAATATGCCTCTTGAAAAATGTACGCTTTTTGCCTATTGTAGGATAAAATGCTTTTTATAATATAAAAATTGACATATGTTTTATGAAATACTCTTTCAGAAAAGTTCAGATTTTCAAATATATTTGTAGAACAAAGAGACAAACATTTGCAATGTCTTATAGGGATTGAATCATTAATAATATTTCTGGTGCTTTTTATTGTGCTATAATGACAAATATTAATAAAATGACCTTAATCAGTTATCATAAATATAAAGAAACACCCTTTATTTCTTATGCGTAATAAAATGTTTATCTGTTGTGAAATATGACCATCATAAGGCCAAGGTAAAATATTTGTTTCCAAAAGTCTCCTTTGGGTTCAAGAAAACCAAAGAACTCAATGAACAGGAAAATAAAGATAATACATAATTAACATGTTTTTAATTCGTTGAGAAAAAAAAGGATTACAATTTTTCTTTCTCCTTGCTACTGCTGAGGCTTAGTGATTTAGTCTCAATACAACGAATTGTTAAAATTTAAACTGAATTGTATGGATAAACATAGTGCTTATTGAATTTCGCTTCCCCATGTGTATTTTACATTGTTTTCCAATTTTCTTCATGATTCTGTCATTCTCTTTAATCATCTGGTAACTATTTTTTCTTGAATTTTTTGCATATACATATAAACCAATCTTCAGACCTGAGGTGTGGATTTCATGTCTTAAACCCTCCTCTTACCACGTATCGACCTTCTTTACTTTCTCTGTTACCTATTGTTGCTTGGCAAGATGGTCCCATACAATGAGGACAAAAATAGACTGAATAAATAGGCAGACCATTCTAGATAGGTAAGTGGCAGTTTTAATATGTAAGAAAACCTACTTAAGAGGCTTGTCTTGGGCGGCCACAAGACAAGTAAGTCTCTGCACTTACCTGACAGAATCTTGAGTTTATAGAGAGGACTTAACTGGGTTCAGTCAAGGATACAGGCCAAGTAGTCTCCTCACCACATTTTTATGTCAAGGTTGTATCCTTCGGGCAGCTTCTGAAAGCTAGGAAAGCAAGCAGAATGTGATTCCAAGGACAAAGGAGGGAGTGAGAGCCTCCAATTGCCAGGGTATTTATTTTTTTTAATAGTTACCCTATATATTTTAGAGTACAGGCTGAGCTGCTATACAAAGAGCTCCTGGCTTAGACAAGACACAATTTTATTTCACTCTCATATAGAGGTTAGGAAGTGGGTGGTCTAGGCTAGCAGGGAAACTCTGCTCTGCATGATCATTCATGTTGGAGTGGGAAAGGTTTTTCCTTTGCAGGATTGAGCAGGGATCACTATTATGATGACTGTTCAGTTGAGGAAGAAAGAAATTGTGAAAGTCCAGGGCAGGCAATTTCCTTTTAAGCAAGAGACCAAGAAAACTGAAGAATCACTTCCCCTTGCATTCTATTTATTAGATCTTAGCCAAATGACCATACAAAGCTATGCACAAGAAAGACTGGGAATAGTCTTGAACCAGGTGGCCACAAGCCCAGCCAATTCAGTATTACCATAAATAAAGGGAATAACACATTTTAGGGGCACATTAGCAATACATTAGCACATTAGCTATATCAAACTAGAAAAATTTGAGTAATATAAAATTGATTCTCTTATTTAAGCATTGGCTAAGCAATTTCAGTTTCTTCTATCTACAGGTTCGACTGGATATTTCACATCTTTTCTAATTCTCTAGACTTCCTTAATGATCATCAAGGATATTGTTATCATTTCCTAACCTACTTGAATATTTAGGGCTGGTTAATTGTCTACAGGATAACTTTGGAATGTATTGACTATTTTAAGAAGTATTGCAAAATGTTCAGCAAACCTTCAGGTATCTAAAAAGATTAAACTATTGGTGCCAGTCTAATCCTTTCACAATTTGGCACCACCAAATTTCACAGTTTTATCTTTTATTGTAGCCAATTCATAGCTTAAATCCATACCTTGTAGGTCTACCTTTACAGTTTTGCTTCTACTGTTCTCTTTACTTAAGAATGTTTATTTTTACTTTCATTAAAATATTTCCAAACTTATAAATCCTAGAAGAAATGTTACTTTTTCATTGTCACCTTTCTCTTCCCATGAGTAAGAATTAATCTCTACTTTCTGAAGCTCTGCAGTATTGCTACTTTGCTGTCTATTTGATTTGTGCTATGCTATGGTAAAAAAAAATTGATACAGGGTATATAACATAGCACAGTAACTTCCATTTAATAGAGTTTTTAAAAAATCTTCAACTTTTGCTTCTGGATAGCATGGAGGAATTTGGTACAGACCAATATTCCTCTCATGAACAATAAGAAAACTAGAAAAGTAAAATAAAGACATCATAAATAAAGAGGATGAGAGGAGTTAGGTTTCTGGAGCGGTAGAACCATGAAGTCCTGAGCTGACATTCTGCAGCCACTTTTTTTTTTTTCTTGTGGATATGTGGTGATCTTGTTCATTGTCATGAAGCTTAAAATATGGATTTACCAGGGCACAGTAGAACTATTGTGGGGAGTCAAAATATTCAGGGTTCTTTCTGATCTCATGGGCTAGAGAGGGAAGTAAAGGAAACTTCAGAGGCTTCCAATATATAGTGTTACAAGTCCTCCTTAAGATATTTGCTAAATCCTGAAGTCGTGTGGCTGGGAGATATAAGCTTTCACTTAAAACTTCTAAGAGTTGAGTGGAGTCTTCTAAAGTCTGACTGTATTGAGGAGACAAAGATTAAAGTTCAGGATAACATAAAGAGGTGGGGCCTTGCTGAACACATAAACCTCCCAACTGAAATCCTTAAAGGTCAGGGCACTAGGAAGAAGGTAAAATAGAAGGCCACTGAGAATTTTCAAAACTGCAATTAAAAATCAACTCAGCTAATTCCTGGAGCTGAACTGACCCCAGTTTGTCCGTCTGGCAGAAGAAAGTGTGAACTGTCTTTGATACTAATACAGACTTTATCTGCTGTAACAGTTGATATTTTGATGTCATACCATCCTTAACAAATGGATAGCCACAATCCCAGCTGATGTTAGGATTATTTGCTATTAGTTAAGAGAAATCCCACTTTCCCAAACATTTCCCTTGGCTAATAAAAATTCCTTTTCTGGGAAAAGGAATTGTCTTATGCAGGGGTACAAAAGGCAGGCCTCTTTCCTCAAGTGAATCCAACAGTATGGTATTGATACAATATGTACTCCTGAGACTTTTCTCTATGGATCAAGACAAGGTAAAACATCACTAGAAGCCACATATCTGCTCAGCTATCTCCCTTCTATCTTTTTCATTGCTTTCATTATGAGATGTTCTTGATAAGCACTCTATTTGGGGCTTTATTTCTATAAAACCCATCCTAAGAGAGACTCTAAAATTATTTTTACACAGCGCCTTGGATTTTATTAAAAATCACCAAGAATGCAAGGCATATTATGTTACAAACCAAAAACCAAGAGAAAAAACAGAAATAAATGTAATACAGATATTGAAGTTAGGAGACAGGAACTTTTAAAACAAACACGTGTTAAAATATTATAAAAATGGGATAAAATTAATAAATATATTGAGTATTTCATTAAAAAATTATAATCTACTTTTAAAAATTAAAAGTAACTTCCAGAACTGTAATCAACAAAAGATTTAAAGAGCAGATGGCAGAATTACTCAACTGGAAGGCAAGGTCGCACTGTGTTATGGATTGAATTATGATCCCCCAAAGATGTGTTGAAGCCTCAACTCCCAGTACCTCAGAATGTGAACTTATTTGGAAATAAGATTGTTGCAGGTGTAATTGGTTAAGATGAGCTCATACAGGAGAAGAGTGAGCCCTTATTCCAATATGACTGGTGTCCTTATAAGAAGAGAAGAGAGACACAATGGGAGATGGCTATGTGAAGACAGAAAAATATAGGGAAAATGCCAAGTAAAGATGAAGCGGAGATTGGAGTGATGCATATACAAACCAAGGATTGCCAGCTGTCACCAGAAGGTGACAGGAGATAACAAATGGACGATGCTCTCCCAGAACTCTCAGAAGGCATCAACCATGCTGGCATCTTGATTTCAGACTTTTAGCTTTCAGAACTGTGAGAGAATAATTTTCTGTTGTTTTAAGCTACCTACTTTGTTGTAATTTGTTACAGCAACACTAGGAAACTAATACACGAGTAGACCTTTTTTTTTTTTTTAAAGAAAATAAATAAAAGCCTTGGGACACAGTAAAGTAATCTAACACACACATAACGAATTCCAAGACCAAAGGAGAGAGAATTGGACATAAGTTATATTTGAAGAGATAGTGGTTGAGAATTTTCAAAAACTGATGTAAGACATTAATTAGCAACTCACAGATTCAAGTTGTGCAGACTATAAGTGGTATGAATTCAGAGAAAATAACATCTTAATAAAACTTCTGGAAATCACAAACAATGTCTTAAACTGCAGTGAAAAAGAAAAAAGTGTACATTAAAAAAATAGCAGAAGCCAAAAGACAATCACTCTAAAGGCAACTCTAAAATTATGAAAAGAAATAAATACCAACCTTGGCTTGTATATCCAGTAGAAATTGCTTTTAAAAATGGCAGAAAGGAAAAATCCACTTCCATGTAAGATGTAGTGGGCCATGGCACCACTTCCATGTAAGATGTAGTGGGCCATGGCAAGTCAATAATCCTGTTGCAACAAATCTAAAAATGCTGGGAAAATAACAAAAATATATCTTGTAAAGGTGTTAGAAAGCAAAGAGGACTAGATGAATCAAAATTCCAGAGAGGACTGAATTGTTCAGATGTATGTTGGTGATAGGCAGACTATTTTCCTAGAGGAACTTGCTCATTCAGACTGGAGATTTTGAGCCATAAGTGGGAACTGGCCTTCTGAAAGAAAAATGAGGAAAGCTCTAAATGGTCTTGTGAGGTTAGAGTTACAAATTAGAAGAGTAAAGGACCTCAAACTCACAGCCACATTTCCCCAATGGGTCTTTGCTGAATTCTGGATTTGCAGAGGTGACTGAAATGTTAGATCAAATATATCTTAAAATCACCGTAACATTTCAAAAATTGTTCAGTGTTTAGGAAACAAAAAGATGGTGGTGTGACTCAGAGACATGGCCAATCACTGTCTTAAAGTATTTGCCACAACTTGAAGCTATATCAGGCAGGAGTTAAAAAGCTCTGAAGATCAGACATGTAAAAAGTTTAGAAGTCTTTACCAATCCCCCGTGCCCCAATCCTAACAACAAGAAAAAAGTTGTATAAACTAAAAACACACAGCTCTTCTTGGGTCCATCAGATAATTACGGTCACAGGGCTAGCCACTGCTCCCCAGAAAGGAGCCACTGCTCCCCAAAAGGCCGCTGATTCCCCAAAGAATCAGTAAGCTGATTCCCCAGAGAATCAGCTTACTGGAAACAGAAGTCATTACTGGAGCATGGTAGAGACACTTAAATGGCAACTAATTGTCAGATTGAGAATGGACCGACTTGAGAGATAAAAATCTCCTGGGGCCCAGCCTTGTTGGAGGGACACACTTCTATGAATTTTACCTTCAGGACCCCCACCAGGTTGTCAGGATGAAGATTAGAAAAAAATCTTCTTGTTCTTCCAGCAACAGGGTGGTGGGGAGGAGCCATTTTGAAATATGCTCAGGGCATTCTGTTCTCCAAAACACCTGACGTCAAGGGAAACTATTTTGCCAAAACCTAACTGACTTCAGCTTTACCATAGTGAGGTAATTGGTGAGGATGTGGAACAGTGGGAATTATCATTCATTGAAAAAAACATGAGCTATCATGCCACAAAAAGACATGGAGGAAACTTCAATGTATATTTCTACGTGAAAGAAGACAGTTTGAAAAATCTACACACTGTATGATTTCAACTATATAATATTCTGCAAAAGGCAGAACTATAGCCACAGTATCAATATTAGTGTTTACCAGTTTAAGGAGAGACTGGGAGAGGTGGAGCACAGATTCATAGGGCTGTGAATCTATTCTATATCATTTTATACTGGTGGACAGATGACTTCATACATTTGCCAAACCCCATAGAGCTGTACAACTCAAAGGGTGAACCCTAATGTAAGCTATGAATTTTTAATCACAATGTATCAAAATCTCTTCATCAATAATAACAAATTTATCACACTAGGGCAAGATGTTAATAATAGGAGATTCTGTGCACAAAGGGGAGAGGAAACACGATAGGTTTCTGTACTTTCTGCTCAATTTTTCTATAAAACTAAAACTGCTCTAAAAAATAAAGTCTGGGACCTACAAGATGGCGGAGGAGTAAGACGTGGAGATCATCTTCCTCCCCACAAATACATCAGAAATACATCTACATGTGGAACAACCCCTACAGAACACCTACTGAACGCTGGTAGGAGACCACAGACTTCCCAAAAGGCAAGAAACTCCCCACATACATGGGTAGGGCAAAAGAAAAAAGAAAAAACAGAGACAAAAAAATAAGGATGGGACCTGCACCTCTGGGAGGGAGCTGTGAAGGAAGAAAGGTTTCCACACACTAGGAAGCCCCTTGGCGGGCGGAGACTGCGGGTGGCGAAGGGGGGAAGCTTCAGAGCCACTGAGGAGAGCGCAGCAACAGGGGTGCAGAGGGCAAAACAGACAGATTCCCACACAGAGGATCGGTGCAGACTAGCACTCACCAGCCCGAGAGGCTTGTCTGCTCACCCACTGGGGTGGGCGGGGGCTGGGAGCTGAGGCTCGGGCTTTGGAGGTCGGATCCCAGGGAGAGGACTGGGGTTGGCGGCGTGAACACAGTCTGAAGGGGGCTAGTGCGCCACGGCTAGCTGGGAGGGAGTCCGGAAAAAGGTCTGGAGCTGCCGAAGAGGCAAGAGACCGTTATTTCGGGGTGTGCAAGGAGAGGGGATTCAGTGTACCGCCGAAACGAGCTCCAGAGATGGCATGAGCTGCGGCTATCAGCGCGGATCCCAGAGACGGGCATGAAATGCTAATGCTGCTACTGCAGCCACCAAGAAGCCTGTGTGCAAGCACAGGTCACTATCCACACCTCCCCTCCTGGGAGCCTGTGCAGCCCACCACTGCCAGGGTCCTGTGATCCAGGGACAACTTCGCTGGGGGAACACACGGTGCGCCTCAGGCTGGTGCAACGTCATGCTGCCTCTGCGGCCGCAGGCTCACCCCACATTCCGTAGCCCACCCCCACCGGCCTGAGTGAGCCAGAGCCCCCGAATCAGCTGCTACTTTAACCCCATACTGTCTGGGCTAAGAACAGACACCCTCAGGTGACCTACACACGGAGGCAGGGCCAAATCCAAAGCTGAACCCAGGAGCTGTGCGAACAAAGAAGAGAAAGGGAAATTTCTCCCAGCAGCCTCAAGAGCAGCGGATTAAATCTCCACAATCAACCTGATGTACCCTGTATCTCTGGAATACCTGAATAGACAACAAATCATCCCAAAATTGAGGCAGTGGACTTTGGGAGCAACTATAGACTTGGGGTTGCTTTCTGCATCTAATTTGTTTCTAGTTTTATGTGTATCTTAGTTTAGTATTTAGAGTTTATTATCATTGGTAGACTTGTTTATTGATTAGGTTGCTATCTTCCTCCATTTTTTTTTTAATATATAGATATATAAATTTTTTTCCTTTTTCTCTTTTTGTGAGTGTGTATGTGTATGCTTCTTTGTGTGATTTTGTCTGTATAGCTTTGTTTTACCATTTGTCCTAGGGTTCAGTCTGTCTGGTTTTTTGTTGTTTTTTTGTTTTTAGTATAGTTTTTAGCACTTGTTATCATTGGTGAATTTCGTCTTTGGTTTGGTTGCTCTCTTCCTTCTCTCTTGTTTTTTTTCTTTTTTTATCACTTAAAAATTTTTTTTATTTTTAATAATTTTTTTATTCTTTATTTTAATAACCTTATATTATTTTACTTTATTTTTTTCTTTCCTTAATTTTTTCTCCCCTCTCTTCTGAGATGAGTGGCTGACAGGGTTTTGGTGCTCCGGCCATTTGTCAGGCCTGTGCCTCTGAGGTGGGAGAGCCAAGTTCAAGACATTGGTCCACCAGAGACCTCCCGGGTACACGTAATATCAAATGGCGAAAACTCTCCCAGAGATCTCCATCTCAGTGCTAAGACCCAGCTCTGCTCAGTGACCAGCAAGCTACAGTGCTGGACACCCTATGCCAAATAACTGGCAAGACAGGAACACAACCCCACCCATTAGCAGAGAGGCTGCCTAAAATCATAATAAGATAACAGCCCAAAACACACCGCCGGACGTGGTCCTGCCCACCAGAAAGACAAGATCCAGACTCATCCACCAGAACACAGGCACTAGTCCCCTCCACCAGGAAGCCTACACAACCCACTGAATCAAACTTAGCCACTGGGGGCAGACAGCAAAAACAACAGGAACTATGAACCTGCAGCCTGAGAAAAGGAGACCCCAAACACAGTACGTTAAGGAAAGTGAGAAGACAGAGAAACACACAGCAGATGAAGGAGCAAGGTAAAAACCCACCAGACCAAACAAATGAAGAGGAAATAGGCAGTCTACCTGAAAAAGAATTCAGAGTAATGATAGTAAAGATGATCCAAAATCTTGGAAATAGAATGGAGAAAATACAAGAAACATTTAACAAGGATCTAGAAGAACTAAAGAGCAAACAAACAATGATGAACAACACAATAAATGAAATTTAAAATTCTCTAGAAGGAATCAATAGCAGAATAACTGAGGCAGAAGAAAGTATAAGTGACCTGGAAGATAAAACAGTGGAAATAACTACTGCAGAGCAGAATAAAGTAAAAAGAACAGAAAGAATTGAGGACAGTCTTAAGAGACCTCTGGGACATCATTAAACGCACCAATATTCGAATTATAGGGGACCCAGAAGAAGAAGAAAAAAGAAATGGACTGAGAAAATATTTGAAGAGATTATAGTTGAAAACTTCCCTAATATGGGAAAGGAAATAGTTAAGTCCAGGAAGCACAGAGAGTCCCATACAGGATGAATCCAAGGAGAAACACGCCAAGGCACATATTAATCAAACTATAAAAATTAAAAAAAAAGAAAAAATATTAAAAGCAGCAAGGGAAAAGCAGCAAATAACATACAAGGGAAACCCCATAAGGTTAACAGCTAATCTTTCAGTAGAAACTCTGAAAGCCAGAAGGGAGTGGCAGGACATATTTAAAGTGATGAAAGGGAAGAATCTACAACCAAGATTACTCTACCCAGCAAGCATCTCATTCAGATTCGATGGAGAAATTAAAATCTTTACAGACTAGCAAAAACTAAGAGAATTTAGCACCACAAAACCAGCTTTACAACAAATGCTAAAGGAACTTCTCTAGGCAGGAAACACAAGAGAAGGAAAAGACCTACAATAACAAACCCAGAACAATTAAGAAAATGGGAATAGGAACATGCATATCGATAATTACCTTAAATGTAAATGAATTAAATGCACCAACCAAAAGACATAGACTGGCTGAATGGATACAAAAACAAGACCCATATATATGCTGTCTACAAGAGACCCACTTCAGACCTAGGGACACATTCAGACTGAAAGTGAGGGGATAGAAAAAGATATTCCATGCAAATGGAAATCAAAAGAAAGCTGGAATGGCAATTCTCGTACCAGACAAAATAGACTTTAAAATAAAGACTATTACAAGACACAAAGAAGGACACTACATAATGATCAAGGGATCAATCCAAGAAGAAGATATAACAATTGTAAATATTTATGCCCCCAACATAGGAGCACCTCAATACATAAGGCAAATGCTAACAGCCATAAAAGGGGAAATCGACAGTAACACAATCTTAGTAGGGGAATTTAACACCCCACTTTCCCCAATGGACAGATCATCCAAAATGAAAATAAATAAGGAAGCACAAGTTTAAAATGATACATTAAACAAGATGGACTTCATTGAGATTTACAGGACATTCCATCCAAAAACAACAGAATACACATTCTTCTCAAGTGCTCATGGAACATTCTCCAGGATAGATCATATCTTAGGTCACAAATCAAGCCTTGGTAAATTCAAGAAAATTGAAATTTTATCAAGTATCTTTTCCAACCACAATGCCATGAAACTAGATATCAATTACAGGAAAAAATCTGTAAAAAATACAAACACATGGAGGCTAAACCATACACTACTTAATAACCAAGAGATCACTGAAGAAATCAAAGAGGAAATCAAAAAATACCTAGAGGAGAGAGGGGCAAGATGGCGGAAGAGTAAGACACGGAGATCACCTTCCTTCCCACAGATACAGTAGAATTACATCTACACGTGGAACTGCTCCTACAGAACACCCACTGAACACTGGCAGAAGACGTCAGACCTCCCAAAAGGCAAGAAAATCCCCACGTACTTGGGTAGGGTAAAAGAAAAAA
The DNA here is from genome assembly GCF_028023285.1 of Balaenoptera ricei. Classification (NCBI taxonomy): domain Eukaryota; kingdom Metazoa; phylum Chordata; class Mammalia; order Artiodactyla; family Balaenopteridae; genus Balaenoptera; species Balaenoptera ricei. The sequence goes on from NC_082642.1 coordinate 117,254,264, forward strand.
GAAATAACAGAGACAAAAGAATAGGGACGGGACCTGCGCCAGTGGGAGGGAGCCATGAAGGAGGAAAAGTTTCCAGGCACTAGGAAGCCCCTTTGCGGGCAGAGACTGCGGGTGGCAGAGGGGGGAAGCTTCAGAGCCGCGGAGGAGAGCGCAGCCACAGGGGTGCGGAGGGCAAAGCGGAGAGACTCCCGCACAGAGGCTCGGCGCCAACCAGCACTCACCAGCCCGAGAGGCTTGTCTGCTCACTCGCCGGGGCGGGCGGGGGCTGGGAGCTGAGGCTCGGGCTTTGGTGCTAGCCGGGAGGGAGTCCGGGAAAAAGTCTGCAGCTGCCGAAGAGGCAAGAGACTTTTTCTTGCCTCTCTGTTTCGCGGCGCGCAAGGAGAGGGGATTCAGAGAGCTGCCTAAACGAAATCCAGAGACGGGTGCGAGCCGCGCGGCTATCAGCGCGGATCCCACAGCAACAGGGGCGCAGAGGGAAAAACGGAGAGATTCCCGCACAGAGGCTCAGCGCCGAGCAGCGCTCACCAGCCCGAGAGGCTTGTCTGCTCACCCGCTGGGGCAGGCGGGGCTGGGAGCTGAGGTGCAGGCTTCCATCGGATCGCAGGGAGAGGACTGGGGTTGGAGGCGTGAACACAGCCTGAAGGGGTTGGCGTGCCGCGGCGAGCCGGGAGGGAGCCGGAGAGGAGGTCTGCAGCCGCCGAAGAGGCAAGAGACTTTTTCTTGCCTCTTTGTTTCACGGCGCGCAAGGAGAGGGGATTCAGAGCGCCGCCTAGACGAACTCCAGAGGCGGGCGCGAGCCGCGGCTAACAGCGCGGACCCCAGAGACGGGCGCGAGCCGCGGCCATCAGCGCGGACCCCAGAGACTGGTAGGAAACACTAAGGCTGCTGCTGCCGCCACCAAGAAGCCTGTGTGCGAGCCCAGGTCACTCTCCACACCGCCCCTCCCGGGAGCCGGTGCAGCTCGACACTGCCAGGCTCCCGTGATCCGGGGACAACTTCCCCGGGAGAACACACGGCGCGCCTCAGGCTGCTGCAACGTCACAACACCTCTGACGCTGCAGGCTCGCCCCGCCTCCTCCGTACCGCTCCCTCCCCCGGCCTGAGTGAGCCAGAGCCCCTGAAGCAGCTGCTCCTTTAACCCCGTTCTGTCTGGGCGGGGAACGGATGCCCTCAGGCAACGTACATGCAGAGGCGGGTCCAAATCCAAAGCTGACCGCTGGGAGCTGTACGAACAAAGAAGAGAAAGGGAAATCTCCCCCAGCAGACTCAGAAGCAGCGGATTAAAGCTCCACAAACAACTTGATGTGCCTGCATCTGTTGAATACCTGAATAGACAACGAATCATCCCAAATTCAAAAGGTGGACTTTAGGAGCAGGATATATTAATTTCCCCTTTTCCTTTTTTTTGTGAGTGTATATGTGTATGCTTCTGGGTGAGATTTTGTCTGTATAGCTTTGCTTTCACCATCAGTCCTAGGGTTAGGTCCGTCCATTTTTTTTTTTTTTTTTTTTTTTTACTTAAAAAAATTTTTTTTTCCTAATATATGCTTTCTTAATAATTTTTTCCGTATTTTCTATTTTTAGAAATTAAAAAATTTTTTAATAAGTTTTTTCATATTTTTTATTTTAAAAAATTAAAATTTTTTTTCTTAATAAATTTTTTTCTTAAAAATCTTTTTCTTATTTTTTACTATAAAAAATTAATAAATCTATTTTTAAAAATTAAAAAAAAAATTTTTCTGAATACATTTACTCTTAATAATTTTTTTTCTTATTTTTTATTATAATAGCTTTATTTTATTTTATTTTATCCTCTTTTTATCTTTCTATTTTTTTCTCCCTTATATTCTGAGCTGTGTGGATGAAAGGCTCTTGGTGCTCCAGCCAGGCATCAGGTCTGTGCCTCTGAGGTGGGAGAGCCAACTTCAGGACACTGGTCCACAAGAGACCTACCAGCTCCACGTAATACCAAACGGCAAAAATCTCTCAGAGATCTCCATCTCAACATCAAGACCCAGCTTCACTCAACGACCAGCAAGCTACAGGGCTGGACACCCTATGCCAAACAACTAGCAAGACAGGAACACAGCCCCATCCATTAGCAGGGAGGCTGCCTAAAATCATAAGGCCACAGACACCCCAAAACACACCACCAGACGTGGACGTGCCCACCAGAAAGACAAGATTCAACCTCATCCACCAGAACACAGGCAATAGTCCACTCCACCAGGAAGCCTACACAACCCACTGAACCAACCTTACCCACTGGGGACAGATACCAAAAACAACGGGAACTACGAACCTGCAGCCTGTGAAAAGGAGACCCCAAACACAGTAAGATAAGCAAAATGAGACGACAGAAAAACACACAGCAGATGAAGGAGCAGGGTCAAAACACATCAGACCTAACAAATGAAGAGGAAATAGGTAGTCTACCTGAAAAAGAATTCAGAATAATGATAGTAAGGATGATCCAAAATCTTGGAAATAGAATAGACAAAATGCAAGAAACATTTAACAAGGACGTAGAAGAACTAAAGAGGAACCAAGCAACGATGAAAAACACAATAAATGAAATTAAAAATACTCTAGATGGGATCAATAACAGAATAACTGAGGCAGAAGAAAGGATAAGTGACCTGGAAGATAAAATGGTGGAAATATCTACTGCAGAGCAGGATAAAGAAAAAAGAATGAAAAGAACTGAGGATAGTCTCAGAGACCTCTGGGACAACATTAAACACACCAACATTCGAATTATAGGGGTCCCAGAAGAAGAAGAGAAAAAGAAAGGGACTGAGAAAATATTTGAAGAGATTATAGTTGAAAACTTCCCTAATATGGGAAAGGAAATAGTTAATCAAGTCCAGGAAGCACAGAGAGTTCCATACAGGATAAACCCAAGGAGAAACACGCCAAGACACATATTAATCAAACTGTCAAAAATTAAATATAAAGAAAACATATTAAAAGCAGCAAGGGAAAAACAACAAATAACACACAAGGGAATCCCCATAAGGTTAACAGCTGATCTTTCAGCAGAAACTCTGCAAGCCAGAAGGGAGTGGCAGGATATACTTAAAGTGATGAAGGAGAAAAACCTACAACCAAGGTTACTCTACCCAGCAAGGATGTCATTCAGATGTGATGGAGAAATTAAAACCTTTACAGACAAGCAAAAGCTGAGACAGTTCAGCACCACCAAACCAGCTTTACAACAAATGCTAAAGGAACTTCTCTAGGCAAGAAACACAAGAGAAGGAAAACACCTACAATAACAAACCCAAAACATTTAAGAAAATGGGAATGGGAACATACATATCGATAATTACCTTGAATGTAAATGGATTAAATGCTCCCACCAAAAGACACAGACTGGCTGAATGGATACAAAAACAAGACCCATATATATGCTGTCTACAAGAGACCCACTTCAGACCTAGAGACACATACAGACTGAAAGTGAGGGGATGGAAAAAGATATTCCATGCAAATGGAAATCAAAAGAAAGCTGGAGTACCAATTCTCATATCAGACAAAATAGACTTTAAAATAAAGACTATTACAAGAGACAAAGAAGGACACTATATAATGATCAAGGGATCGATCCAAGAGGAAGGTATAACAATTGTAAATATTTATGCACCCAACATAGGAGCATCTCAATACATAAGGCAAATACTAACAGCCATAAAAGGGGAAATCGACAGCAACACAATCATAGTAGGGGACTTTAACACCCCACTTTCACCAATGGACAGATCATCCAAAATGAAAATAAATAAGGAAACACAAGCTTTAAATGATACATTAAACAAGATGGACTTAATTGATATTTATAGGACATTCCACCCAAAAACAACAGAATACACATTTTTCTCAAGTGCGCATGGAACATTCTCCAGGATAGATCATATCTTGGGTCACAAATCAAGCCTTGGTAAATTTAAGAAAATTGAAATCGTATCAAGTATCTTTTCCGACCACAACACTATGAGACTAGATATCAATTACAGGAAAAGATCTGTAAAAAATACAAACACATGGAGGCTACACAATACACTACTTAATAACGAAGTGATCACTGAAGAAATCAAAGGGGAAATCAAAAAATACCTAGAAACAAATGACAATGGAGATACGACGACCCAAAACCTATGGGACGCAGCAAAAGCAGTGCTAAGAGGGAAGTTTATAGCAATACAAGCCTACCTCAAGAAACAGGAAACATCTCGAATAAACAACCTAACCTTGCACCTAAAGCAATTAGAGAAAGAAGAACAAAAAAACCCCAAAGCAAGCAGAAGGAAAGAAATCATAAAGATCAGGTCAGAAATAAATGAAAAAGAAATGAAGGAAACAATAGCAAAAATCAATAAAACTAAAAGCTGGTTCTTTGAGAAGATAAACAAAATTGAGAAACCATTAGCCAGACTCATCAAGAGAAAAAGGGAGAAGACTCAAATCAATAGAATTAGAAATGAAAAAGGAGAAGTAACCACTGACACTGCAGAAATACAAAAGATCATGAGAGATTACTACAAGCAACTCTACGCCATTAAAATGGACAACCTGGAAGAAATGGACAGATTCTTAGAAATGCACAAACTGCCGAGACTGAACCAGGAAGAAATAGAAAATATGAACAGACCAATCACAAGCACTGAAATTGAAACTGTGATTAAAATCCTTCCAACAAACAAAAGCCCAGGACCAGATGGCTTCACAGGTGAATTCTATCAAACATTTAGAGAAGAGCTAACACCTATCCTTCTCAAACTCTTCCAAAATATTGCAGAGGGAGGAACACTCCCAAACTCATTCTACGAGACCACCATCACCCTGATACCAAAACCAGACAAAGATGTCACAAAGAAAGAAAACTACAGGCCAATATCACTGATGAACATAGATGCAAAAATCCTCAACAAAATACTCGCAAACAGAATCCAACGGCACATTAAAAGGATCATACACCATGATCAAGTGGGGTTTATCCCAGGAATGCAAGGATTCTTCAATATACGTAAATCAATCAATGTGATACACCATATTAACAAATTGAAGGAGAAAAACCATATGATCATCTCAATAGATGCAGAGAAAGCTTTCGACAAAATTCAACACCCATTTATGATAAAAGCCCTGCAGAAAGTAGGCATAGAGGGAACTTTCCTCAACATAATAAAGGCCATATATGACAAACCCACAGCCAACATTGTCCTCAATGGTGAAAAACTGAAACCATTTCCACTAAGATCAGGAACAAGACAAGGTTGCCCACTCTCACCACTATTATTCAACATAGTTTTGGAAGTGTTAGCCACAGCAATCAGAGAAGACAAAGAAATAAAAGGAATCCAAATCGGAAAAGAAGAAGTAAAGCTGTCACTATTTGCAGATGACATGATACTATACATAGAGAATCCTAAAGATGCTACCAGAAAATTACTAGAGCTAATCAATGAATTTGGTAAAGTAGCAGGATACAAAATTAATGCACAGAAATCTCTTGCATTTCTATACACTAATGATGAAAAATCTGAAAGTGAAATTAAGAAAACACTCCCGTTTACCATTGCAACAAAAAGAATAAAATATCTAGGAATAAACCTACCTAAGGAGACAAAAGACCTGTATGCAGAAAATTATAAGAAACTGATGAAAGAAATTAAAGATGACACAAATAGATGGAGAGATATACCATGTTCTTGGATTGGAAGAATCACCATTGTGAAAATGACTCTACTACCCAAAGCAATCTACAGATTCAATGCAATCCCTATCAAACTACCACTGGCATTTTTCACAGAACTAGAACAAAAAATTTCACAATTTGTATGGAAACACAAAAGACCCCGAATAGCCAAAGCAATCTTGAGAACGAAAAATGGAGCTGGGGGAATCAGGCTCCCTGACTTCAGACTATATTACAAAGCTACAGTAATCAAGACAGTTTGGTACTGGCACAAAAACAGAAATATTGATCAATGGAACAGGATAGAAAGCCCAGAGATAAACCCACACACATATGGTCACCTTATCTTTGATAAAGGAGGGAAGCATATACAGTGGAGAAAAGACAGCCTCTTCAATAAGTGGTGCTGGGAAAATTGGACAGATACATGTAAAAGTATGAAATTAGAACACTCCCTGACACCATGCACAAAAATAAACTCAAAATGGATTAAAGACCTAAGTGTAAGACCAGACACTATCAAACTCTTAGAGGAAAACATAGGCAGAACACTCTATGACATACATCACAGCAAGATTCTTTTTGACCCAGCTCCCAGAGAAATGGAAATAAGAACACAAATAAACAAATGGGACCTAATGAAACTTAAAAGCTTTTGCACAGCAAAGGAAACCATAAACAAGACCAAAAGACAACCATCAGAATGGGAGAAAATATTTGCAAATGAAGCAACTGACAAAGGATTAATCTCCAAGATTTACAAGCAGCTCATGCAGCTCAATAACAAAAAAACGAACAACCCAATCCAAAAATGGGCAGAAGACCTAAATAGACATTTCTCCAAAGAAGATATACAGATGGCCTACAGACACATGAAAGAATGCTCAACATCATTAATCATTAGAGAAATGCAAATCAAAACTACAATGAGATATCATCTCACACCGGTCAGAATGGCCATCATCAAAAAATCTAGAAACAATAAATGCTGGAGAGGCTGTGGAGGAAAGGGAACTCTCTTGCACTGTTGGTGGGAATGTAAATTGATACAGCCACTATGGAGAACAGTATGGAGGTTCCTTAAAAAACTACAAATAGAACTACCATACGATCCAGCAATCCCACTACTGGGCATATACCCTGAGAAAACCATAGTTCAAAAAGAGTCATGTACCACAATGTTCATTGCAGCTCTATTTACAATAGCCAGGACATGGAAACAACCTAAATGTCCATCGACAGATGAATGGATAAAGAAGATGTGGCACATATATACAATGGAATATTACTCAGCCATAAAAAGAAATGAAATGGAGGTATTTGTAATGAGGTGGATGGAGTTAGAGTCTGTCATACAGAGTGAAGTAAGTCAGAAAGAGAAAAACAAATACAGTATGCTAACACATATATACGGAATCTAAGGAAAAAAAAAAGCCATGAAGAACCTAGTGGCAAGACGGGAATAAAGACACAGACCTACTAGAGAATGGACTTGAGGATATGGGGAGGGGGAGGGGTGAGATGTGACAGGGTGAGAGAATGTCATGGACATATATACACTACCAAATGTAAAATAGATAGCTAGTGGGAAGCAGCCGCATAGCACAGGGAGATCAGCTCGGTGCTTTGTGACCACCTAGAGGGGTGGGATGGGGAGGGTGGGAGGGAGGGAGATGCAAGAGGGAAGAGATATGGGAACATATTGTATATGTATAACTGATTAACTTTGTTACAAAGCAGAAGCTAACACACCATTGTAAGGCAATTATAGTTCAATAAAGATGTTTAAAAAAAAAAAAAGTGTAGGTAATAAAAACATGAAATAAGATAGCATTAGTAAGTCCTATTAAAACTATGATTGTAATAAATGTAAATGACTTAAACTTTGTTAATTAAAAGACAAAGGATCTCAAACTGAAAAAAAAAAAAAATACCTAGAAACAAATGACAATGAAAACATGACTACCCAAATCCTAGGGGATGCAGCGAAAGCAGTTCTAAGAGGGAAGTTTATAGCAATACAATCCTATCTCAAGAAACAAGAAACATCTCACATAAACAACCTAACCTTACACCTAAAACAATTAGAGAAAGAAGAACAAAAAACCCTGCAAAGTTAGCAGAAATACAAAGGATCATGAGAGATTACTACAAGAAACTATATGCCAATAAAATTAACAACCAGGAAGAAATGGACAAATTCTTGGAAAAGAATTTGGGAGGGAGACACAAGATGGAGGAGATAGGGGGATATATGTATATGTATAGCTGATTCACTTTGTTATAAAGCAGAAACTAACACACAATTGTAAAGCAATTATACTCAAATAAAAATGTTATAAAAATAAAAAATAAAATAAAGTCTGCCATTTAATCATAAATAAAACAAGGGAAAAAAACCAAAAACAAAACAAAAAAACCTCTGAAGGGAAGAACTTAATTTCCCTCAGTCTTTTTTTTTTGTTTATTTTAATTTGGTTGCGCCAGGTCTTAGTTGCCCCAGGCCGGCTCCTTAGTTGTGGCATGCACGTGGGATCTAGTTTCCTGACCAGGGATCAAAACTGGCCCCCCTGCATTGGGAGCACAAAGTCTTATCCACTGCACCACCTGGGAAGTCCCTGCCTGTGTTCTTTCAATTATGAGGATAAAAGACCCACAGGGCTCTCAATCAAAACTCTGAAAGGGTAGTAGCTTAGAAACCAGGCTGATCAAGATTTACATTGAATATTAATAAATTATAACATATCTCTGATTGCTCCCAACCCTTGGTTGGATGAGTTGCTTAACATCTCATTCCATTTTCCTAATATACTCTCAGGTGTGAGATTTCATTATCTGGAAGTTTTACAATTCTTATACACACAGTGGCCAGATATCATAAAAAATTACTTAACATGCAAAAAAATCGAGAGAATATAACTAATAGTGAAAAAAAAAGACAGTCAATTCCTGAAGATATCTGATTGACCATTATTCAATTAGATGCTGTTTTTTAATTCTCCTTAACTCTTTCCTACTTTTGCTTTTATTCTAGTATTTGTGACCCCCAACTTAATTCCTTTGTCAATTTTTTCAGGGAGAGAGTTTATCAAGAATTTAATGTCCAACAGTCAGAGAGCTATTAAGTTACTTTTTTATGTCAGTGCACCCTGTGGTAACCACTGAATGTCGGTGTAGGCCTTAAAGTTTAGTTTTCCTTTGTCTTCCCAAAGATTGCTAAATACAGTGGATTTCTCTCCACACCCTCACTGTCCTGGCTTCTTAAAGTTTATTTAATATTGGTTTATTCTATCTCTCCCAAATTGGAAGTTGCCTATAATATATGCTTAGCACAGGACAAATTTCTATAAATGGACAAAGGACAATGAAACAAATATTTATTTTCAGTCTGAATTTAGCTATTATATTTGACTTGGAAGCTCCCATTGCTGTGCACAGATCGTGAAGGTATGCTTACTCATCCATCAGCATTTAAGACTTGAGGTCCTGTGGATATTGTTCACTGGACTTCTTGGCTGCCCTTGGATTTAATGTTTTATATTCCTCTGTGTCCTATCTTGGCTTTCCTCTTGCCTACAGAATTTTGTTGCTATATGCTCACTTGCTTTGAATCTGGTCAAGTACAACCAAGAGTATGAAAAAACAATTAATTTCCTTTGCCTATTAATTTACAAGGAATTAGAACTTTCATGAGTGCTTGATAATTGCTTTCAAAACGGGATAGAACTAGACAAAGATACTTATCACCTAATAATAAAATCTAGCCATGCATAAAATTCAAATATTACTATGTCAACAATAACAAAAATAAGTGAGAAATCAAGAAAATGTCTGCATCAATCTGATACACTGAAAGCCCTGACTATATGTGTATATGTAAATATATATCATAAATTTAAAAAATCGAACCCTATACAAAACTATGCAAATGAAAGGAAATGTATAAAAGAATAGCTATAAACAAATGTTCTGTTAAAATAATTTTAATGAAATATTTGAAGTAAAAATATTATATTTTTCCTTTCATTTTGAAATGATTTTATTGATATATAACAGTAAAATTTTAAAAGAACTATCACATAGGTGTCATCCTGGAGAAAATAAAATTCTAAAGATTATCTTGTGCTTTGACTGAGTAATTCACATTTAAGACATAATATGAGTTTATAAAAGTTTACATGTTTATAAAATAGCAATAAAATCATCTTAAATCAAACCATAATATTTGTTTCTTGTCAGAACCACTGGCTTATCAAAATAGTTATTTTCCATTAAGTATTCACCAAGTAACAGAACTTTTTCATTTAAAACTTTACCATATAAAATATAAAACCTATCACTACAGTTTAGTTTTATCTGAAAATATAATTTTTATCTTGAACATCATATAAATTGAGTCATATAGCATGTGCTCTTTTATGTCTGACATATTCTATCAATATATCACAAGTTATTAATCCATTCTGCTCTAAATCAATGTTTGGTCTTTGGCCTGTATTTAGTTTGGGTCTATTACTAATCATATATTTATGGACATTCTGTTATATGTCTTTTAATAAATATGCATGTGCAGTTCTGTAGGGCATATGTGAAGCAATAGAAAAGCTGGAGATCTATCAATCATCTATCTATCTATCTATCTATATCATCTATCCATATGTATTTTTTATATGTACTTAAAAAATTTACATTTAGATCCATAATTCATCTTGAACTAATTTTTGTCTGTAATATTAGGTAGGTGTCAACACTGACTTTTTTTTCACATGGATATCCAGGTTACCCAATATCATTTGTTGACCCTGACCCTTTCCTCACAAATTGCAGTAGGACAGTTGTTATAATGAATTGACTGAAAAGCTAAGTGTTTGTTTCAGAATTATTTATTCTGTTATCATGATCTGTTTTCATATCAAGCCCCAGTGCCATACTGTCTTAGTCAGTGTAGAATTATAATAAATTTTATATAAGATAAAATTTTATGTAAAGAAAATTCTTTCTACTTCTTTTTCTTCAAAATTGCTTGAGTATTCTAGCTTCTTTGCATTTATATATTTATATATATAAATATATGCATATATCTGTATATATATACATATACGAGTGGATCAATTTGTCAATATCCACAAAAATACCCTTATGTTGAATTGAATTTATCATGAAAGCAGAATTTTAATCCTAAGAATACAGAGCCACATTGAACATAGTGTTTCCCCGCATCTATCAAGGTTTTCTTTACTTTCTCTTGGTAATATACACCATTTTTAATAGAGAGATCCTTGGTTTTTTTCAATAGATTTATTCCAAGTATTTGGTCTTTTTGACGGCACTGTTATCTTTTTTCTAATTTAATATTCACTTGTTTGTTATTGGTATATAGAAATATAACTGATTCTCTATGTTGGACTCTATTCAGCAAATTTTCTATATTCATGTGTTTTTCTAATTTGTTGTTTCTTTAAAGTTTCTTTAAACCTAATCATGTAATTATAAGTGCTTTTTTTTTTCTTTTATCAACCTTAAGACTTGCTAGGACATTTTTTCCCTTATTACACTGTGAAAGATAACCAGTACACCTATGAATTGAACCATTGATAAAAGATATCCTTGTTCCCAGTCTTAGAGGGAAGAATATCAATATTTCATAATTGTTAGTTATTGGTTTTTGAGGATAATTTTTAAAAAATATCTTCTCTCTATCTCTAGTTTGTTGATAGTTATTCTTTTTACATGAATGTATGTTCATTTTTAAAAGTAATTTTATAATATATTGAGATTATTACATTGCTTTTCCACTTTATTTATTTATTTATTTTAAACATCTTTATTGAAGTATAATTGCTTTACAATGGTGTGTTAGTTTCTGCTTTATAACAAAGTAAATCAGTTATACATATACATATGTTCCCATATCTCTTCCCTCTTGCATCTCCCTCCCTCCCACCCTCCCCATCCCACCCCTCTAGGTGGTCACAAAGCACCAAGCTGAGCTGATCTCCCTGTGCTATGCGGCTGCTTCCCACTAGCTATCTATTTTACATTTGGTAGTGTATATATGTCCATGACACTCTCTCACCCTGTCACATCTCACCCCTCCCCCTCCCCATGTCCTCAAGTCCATTCTCTAGTAGGTCTGTGTCTTTATTCCCGTCTTGCCACTAGGTTCTTCATGGCCTTTTTTTTTTTTTTTCCTTAGATTCCATATATATGTGTTAGCATACTGTATTTGTTTTTCTCTTTCTGACTTACTTCACTCTGTATGACAGACTCTAACTCCATCCACCTCATTACAAATACCTCCATTTCATTTCTTTTTATGGCTGAGTAATATTCCATTGTATATATGTGCCACATCTTTATCCATACATCCGATGATGGACATTTAGGTTGCTTCCATGTCCTGGCTATTGTAAATAGAGTTGCAATGAACATTTTGGTACATGACTCTTTTTGACCTATGGTTTTCTCAGGGTATATGCCCAGTAGTGGGATTGCTCGGTCGTATGGTAGTTCTATTTGTAGTTTTTTAAGGAACCTCCATACTGTTCTCCATAGTGGCTGTATCAATTTACATTCCCACCAACTGGGAAAGAGGGTTCCCTTTCCTCCACACCCTCTCCAGCATTTATTGTTTCTAGATTTTTTGATGATGGCCATTCTGACTGGTGTGAGATGATATCTCATTGTAGTTTTGATTTGCATTTCTCTAATGATTAATGATGTTGAGCATTCTTTCATGTGTCTGTTGGCCATCTGTATATCTTCTTTGGAGAAATGTCTATTTAGGTCTTCTGCCCATTTTTGCATTGGGTTGTTTGTTTTTTTGTTCTTGAGCTGCATGAGCTGCTTGTAAATCTTGGAGATTAATCCTTTGTCAGTTGCTTCATTTGCAAATATTTTCTCCCATTCTGAGGGTTGTCTTTTGGCCTTGTTTATGGTTTCCTTTGCTGTGCAAAAGCTTTTAAGTTTCATTAGGTCCCATTTGTTTATTTGTGTTTTTATTTCCATTTCTCTAGGAGCTGGGTCAAAAAGAATCCTGCTGTGATTTATGTCATAGAGTGTTCTGCCTATGTTTTCCTCTAAGAGTTTGATAGTGTCTGGCCTTACACTTAGGACTTTAATCCATTTTGAGTTTATTTTTGTGCATGGTGTCAGGGAGTGTTCTAATTTCATACTTTTACATGTATCTGTCCAATTTTCCCAGCACTACTTATTGAAGAGGCTGTCTTTTCTCCACTGTATATGCTTGCCTCCTTTATCAAAGATAAGGTGACCATATGTGTGTGGGTTTATCTCTGGGCTTTCTATCCTGTTCCATTGATCTATATTTCTGTTTTTGTGCCAGTACCAAACTGTCTTGATTACTGTAGCTTTGTAATATAGTCTGAAGTCTGGGAGCCTGATTCCCCCAGCTCCATTATTCGTTCTCAAGATTGCTTTGGCTATTCGGGGTCTTTTGTGTTTCCATACAAATTGTGAAATTTTTTGTTCTAGTTCTGTGAAAAATGCCAGTGGTAGTTTGATAGGGATTGCATTGAATCTGTAGATTGCTTTGGGTAGTAGAGTCATTTTCACAATGGTGATTCTTCCAATCCAAGAACATGGTATATCTCTCCATCTATTTGTGTCATCTTTAATTTCTTTCATCAGTTTCTTATAATTTTCTGCATACAGGTCTTTTGTCTCCTTAGGTAGGTTTATTCCTAGATATTTTATTCTTTTTGTTGCAATGGTAAACGGGAGTGTTTTCTTAATTTCACTTTCAGATTTTTCATCATTAGTGTATAGAAATGCAAGAGATTTCTGTGCATTAATTTTGTATCCTGCTACTTTACCAAATTCATTGATTAGCTCTAGTAGTTTTCTGGTAGCATCTTTAGGATTCTCTATGTATAGCATCATGTCATCTGCAAACAGTGACAGCTTTACTTCTTCTTTTCCGATTTGGATTCCTTTTATTTCTTTTTCTTCTCTGATTGCTGTGGCTAACACTTCCAAAACTATGTTGAATAATAGTGGTGAGAGTGGGCAACCTTGTCTTGTTCCTGATCTTAGTGGAAATGGTTTCAGTTTTTCACCATTGAGGACAATGTTGGCTGTGGGTTTGTCATATATGGCCTTTATTATGTTGAAGAAAGTTCCCTCTATGCCTACTTTCTGCAGGGCTTTTATCATAAATGGGTGTTGAATTTTGTTGAAAGCTTTCTCTGCATCTATTGAGATGATCATATGGTTTTTCTCCTTCAATTTGTTAATATGGTGTATCACGTTGATTGATTTGCGTATATTGAAGAATCCTTGCATTCCTGGGATAAACCCCACTTGGTCATGGTGTATGATCCTTTTTATGTGCTGTTGGATTCTGTTTGCTAGTATTTTGTTGAGGATTTTTGCATCTATGTTCATCAGTGATATTGGCCTGTAGTTTTCTTTCTTTGTGACATCTTTGTCTGGTTTTGGTATCAGGGTGATGGTGGCCTCGTAGAATGAGTTTGGGAGTGTTCCTCCCTCTGCAATATTTTGGAAGAGTTTGAGAAGGATAGGTGTTAGCTCTTCTCTAAACGTTTGATAGAATTCACCTGTGAAGCCATCTGGTCCTGGGCTTTTGTTTGTTGGAAGATTTTTAATCACAGTTTCAATTTCAGTGCTTGTGATTGCTCTGTTCATATTTTCTATTTCTTCCTGATTCACTCTCGGAAGGTTGTGCATTTCTAAGAATCTGTTCATTTCTTCCAGGTTGTCCATTTTATTGGCATAGAGTTGCTTGTAGTAATCTCTCATGATCTTTTGTATTTCTGCAGTGTCAGTGGTTACTTCTCCTTTTTCATTTCTAATTCTATTGATTTGAGTCTTCTCCCTTTTTCTCTTGATGAGTCTGGCTAATGGTTTCTCAATTTTGTTTATCTTCTCAAAGAACCAGCTTTTAGTTTCATTGATTTTTGCTATTGTTTCCTTCATTTCTTTTTCGTTTATTTCTGATCTGATCTTTATGATCCACTTTATTTTGTTTATGTGGTAAATGTGAAAACTTTGCCTAGTTTTCAAATTTTTGAACCAACCATGCATTCCTGTAATAAATTTCACACAGTCTTGATGCATTACCCCCTTTAGTTATCTCTGGATTAAATTTGTTAATATTTTGTTTAGAATTTTTGTCTCTGAATTCATAAAAGATATCAGTATATATAAAATTTTATTTTCTTGAAATGTGATGGCAAATGTTGCTGTCAGATTCATGAGACTAGGCAAATATTATACAAGTAATTGAAAAGTGATCTCTCTTTTCATGTTCTCTGGAAGACTTGATGTATTCAGTGGTATTTTTTCTTTAATTGTTTGGAAGAATACACCTGTAAACCTATCTGGCCCAGAATATTTTTGTTGGGAAGGTTTTTAATTATGAATTCAAGTTTTTCAACAGATACAGAATTATTCAGATTGTCTATATCTTCTTGTATTAATGTTTATAAGTTGTAAATTTCAAGTTATTTTCCATTTCATATATTTAAAAAAATTTTGACCTAAATTTCTTTATAATATACTCTTATTTCCTATATAATGTTTGTAAAATATGGAGTAATTACACCTCTTTCACTGCTGATATTATTAATTTGTGTTATTGACATCTCTTTATTAATCAGTCTTACTATTTATCAATTTTATTGTTCTTTTTCAAAAATCAATTTTGTCTTTATGTTTTTCCTTATTTTGTGGTTGTGCTTATATTTATTGATTTCTGCTCTTATTTTTATTGTTTGTCTCCTCTTTTCTTTGGTTTTAATCTACTCTTCTTTTCTTCTTTAGCTTTTTTTTTAATTGTATTTTTATTTTTTTTAACATCTTTATTGGAGTATAATTGCTTTACAATGGTGTGTTAGTTTCTGCTGTATAACAAAGTGAATCAGCTATATATATACATATATCCCCATTTCTCCTCCCTCTTGCATCTCCCTCCCACCCTCCCTATCCCCCCCTCTAGTCTTTAGCTTTTTTGTTGGAAGTTTAAGTAAGTGATTTTCAACATTCTCATTTTCTAATATATATATTCAGAGTTAATATATAATTTACTTCTAAGATGTTTTAGGTACATTCTACAATTTTCAGTAACTATATTTTCATTATTATTCAGATTATAATAAGTTATATGACGCATTATAATTTACTTCTTGACCCACTTGTTATTTAGAAAAGTTCTGAATACTTTTCAAACACTTGGGGATTTTCTAGTTATCTTTATATTATTATTCTGCTCTAATTTAATGCAATAGTTGTTAGACAACAAACACACGTAATTTTAATTCTTAAAACATATTCAGAGTGGTGTTACATCTCTAAAGGTGCTCAATATTTGAAGTATGAGTGTAGACTTGTTGATTTATCAACTTCTTGTTATAAAAATTGAAGTTATCTATATGTCCATAAACTTTAGGATTCTTGTATCTTTATGGTGAATTTATCCTTTTACTATTCCATAATGTCCTCTCTTCTTTCTTATAAAACTCTTTTGCCTTATCTTTGTCTTATATCCCTTAGTCTGTGCTTTCAAAGAATATCTTTTTCCATATTTTTATTTTCAACATTTCTGTGTCCTTAATTTAAAATATGCATCCTGTAAACATCATACAGATTGATTTGTGTATGTCAGTGTACTCTAAAAGATGATAAAAGGCACTAAAAAAGGAAGTGTTGGTGGATATTTTTATCTAAAATAATGTAAGAAAATTCGGATTTCAATTCCAGGTCATTGATTTATTTTTATTTCAATAGTTCAGGACTCAGCTGACAACTTATTTACAGCATTTGGAATTATGTCTTTCAACTTCACATAATTCCAATTTAGTAGTATATGTTCTTTCATATGTAAAATTTTCATCATTTTTACATTTACATATGCATTATATAGCTTCTGCTCTGTAAAGCCTTTTACATATTCTAAGGGAAATTCAGTCTATGACTCTGTCAGTGTCTCCATTTCACTCCTTATTTGAAGAAATATACTATGACTAAGCCCGTTTACATAAAGCTTTATATTATTGTTCTCTAGTATTTTCTATTAGGAATTCTTTTTGCATTTAAAAAGTATTTTTTTTCAAATTGTATAAAAAATGTCCATCTTACTATTAACTAAATCTCTGTCATGTATTCTGCTACAAAAGCTATGCTACACATGCTGGCTAAGATTTTGTACATTATTTTTCAATAATTTACATAAAAGCTTCAATATCAGATTTATTTGGTCAGAGAAAAACGTATTGCTTACATTTATCTATTTAATTTATGATAGTATTAGATTAGCACATAATTTCTAAATATTTAATTCAAGAAGTTAGCATTTTCTGACACCCTTCACATCTTGCCTTGATTTAATTTAGTAAACTAGTTCAATCAAAGAGCTGTTTATACTCCATTTATACAAAATAATATATGTTTCAAGAAGTTAACATATATTTAAATTTAAATGTGATCTATGAGAGACAGGTTTAATTTGTCATATAAGTATCTTCCAGTAAATATCATTTCCCTTTAGTAAAATACTCAGGTCTACCTAAATGACATAATAGTCATTTAAGGGATACAACTTAAACTCTTACTTATTGATGTAGAAATAAATTGTTTGTCTATTTGTTTTTTAATTAAAATATGCTTTTATTTAAATCATTAGACTTTGTTAGCGTTTGTTGAATTGAATCCAGTGGACAGAGGATAAAATGTAATGTTCAGCACAGTGTGGTATTTCTGGATATAGGAGATAGCAAAATGTTCCTTAAAATATTAAGGAGACTGATCAACTTGATGTCTCTTTCTGTCTCTCTCTGCCTGTCTATGTGTGTCTCCCTCCAAACTGCATATGCTACTATTTCCATTTAAGTAATTGAATGTCAAAGTGAAAATCTTCATAAGTTCTCCAAAACTATAAATCTGCAAGTAAGTATGAGTCTTATTTTAATTAAATATAAGCTGTTTTCTTTCAGTTGAGAATTCTCATAACAAACAGGTAGAGAATAGCTTCCTGTATCAATATCGCTAATATATGCATCTCTTTACACACACACACACACTCACAGATATATGTTTCTTTATTTGTATTACATCCAAATAACTTTAAAAAGAGCCATAAATAAACATATTTAGATTGGATAGCAAAAGAGTACTTATATTACCGAAAGAATTTTTTTAAAAGATTACCATGGGAACATGTATCAGTGGTATCATTTTTTGAGAAATTGCTCCCTCTTCCACCACCTATACTTCCTTTCTTTATTTTGGAATCTCATCTCATCTGCTGGAACCACCTGTCCCTTTTAGGATTAAGCTTGAAATATCTCACAGTAGTGTTTGTGTTTGGAGAGACTGCAGTTTTTAAAGAGGGAAAATTTCAAACCTGGAGAATGTATTTATTCAAGATGCTCAGGCACAGCGTGCCATCTGAGTATGAGTGGGAAGAGGGAAGTAGTTTTTCAGGAAAAGACAATATCTTTGAGATAGAAATAGATTGACCCAACACGAAGTTTGGAGTGGGGGTGAAAGAAGTTAAGACTGAATAAGCAGTGTCTCCAAATTCTGTCTGCTCGTGAAGAGATCATGCTTGAAGTCAAGATCATGGATCTTGTTTATGCCTTCTACCCCATTAGCCTTCTGATCGTCTAAAACTGTGATCTTATGAACTTAAATGCCTTATCTATGAAAAGAAGCTATAAATACCTGCTCTCCCTCCTTTAGAGGTGATATGAACATAAAAGAAAATATGGAAGAATTATGTCATTATATAAAGTTTAGGCATTTCTGCTTTTGTCTACCATGGCCATACAGATTTCTTTCTGGTTCTTTTAAGATACTTGTATCTTTTAATTGTTATTTCCATGATAATTAGTGAAGTTAGAAAATAAAGTTAATGATATCTGTGAGGTGAAGCTAAATTAATGGGATTAATCTGTTTCTTAAAATAATATACCAGAATAAAGTGTGTGTGGCTGGTGGAGTGGGGAGAATGAGAGAAAGAGACAATATAGTTTCTCAGGAGGCTATTTACTTCAATGAATCAGATAATTATTATTGAAACTAGTTCAGGAACCCTTCATAATAATTACCTTCAGAGAGGTTTTGGTGTGGGTATGGATTGAATAGTGGCCTCTGAAAAGATATGCTCAAGTCCTAATCCCTGGGAATTGTGAATGTTACTTTATTCAAAAAAAGGGAGTCTTTGCACATGTAATAAGTTAAGGATCTCAAGATGAGTTCATCCCACATTTAGGGTAGGCCCTGAATCCAATGATAGATGTCATTATAAGAAAAGGCAGGGAGAAATCTGAGAAACAGAGACACAGAGATCTTGTGAATAAAGAGGCAGAGATCAGCGTTTTGTTACCACAAGCTAAGGAATGCCTGGAAACACCAGAAGCCGGAAAATGCAAGGAAAGATTCTCCCCTTGAGCCTTCAGGAGTATCACCCTGCTGACATCTTAATTTCAGACTTCTGGCCTCCAGAACTTTGAAGTAATAAATTTCTGTTGTTTTAATCCACTCTGTTTGTAGTAATTTGATACAACAGTCCAAGAAACTAATACAGTGTGCTAAATAATAACATGCATAAATCACTAACAAACTGGTAAACTGAGTCACCCAGAGTCACACTGCCCTTGGATCAAATGACTTTTTGAAGTTTTTGGACCAAATAATTTTTAAAGAGTTTCCCTACACTCAAGGTCTGAATACTTATTCAGGGTGTTCCAAACAAATATGTAACAGATTTTTAAATCAAGGCTAAAAGAATAGTGCCAGAGAAAGCTTTGAACAATGAAAGCATAATCAAATAATATACAGATGAAGAGTGAGAAGTCATCAATTGTATATTTTAATTTAAAAAATGTCTGGTATATTCTTATACAAATCAGATAATCACTTCATAGTTATTTTATTTTATTTTAAATTTGTTCATTCACATGAACTACATTTATTCACCTTGGCTATGTTGCAAACAAAATTGGAAGTGAAATGGAAAACAGTAAATACTTCTCCAGCTGTGAAAGATAATACAAAAGAGTGGCTCGTACAGGAAGACAGGATCATCACGTCCTGAAGAAAGAAAAGAAGAGACATCCATATTGAACCAGGTGAGAAGTCTAGCCAGAATGACAATTTCTTAGTATCTGGGAATTTGTAATGTGTGCCAGTGAATATTGCACATAACATATTCTTTATTCAATATTATTTTCATAAGTAAATTAAGAATGAACTATAAAATATCTATTAATAACAAAAAGAATACACCTAACATATTACCAGTCCTTCTGGAATTACTAATTAAAGTTTCTTATATATGTTGTTTTAGTTAGATTTCTAGAATATATGAACACTTACTGAAAGTTTCCCTGTAAGGTTTTAGTACCCAAATACTAATTCTTAAGGAACCCTACTTAGAATAATGTTTCTTAAAATATTTAGCAGAAAAACACAAACAAAAATTTTTAAAAAGTGAAAGAAATATTTTTTTAATTTTTATTTTATACAGGAGTATAGTTGATTTAAAATTTTGTGATAGTTTCAGGTGTACAGCAAAGTGATTCAGTTATCCATATACATATATCTGTTCTTTTTCAGATTCCTTTCCCATATAGGTTATCACAGAGTACTGAGTAGAGTTTCCTGTGCTATACAGTAGGTCCTGTTGATTATCTATTTTATATATAGTATAGTGTATATGTTAATCCCAACTTTTCCCCTTTGGTAACCATGAGTTTGTTTCTAAGTCTGTGAATCTGTTTCTGTTTTGTAAATAAGTTCATTTGTATTATTTTTTTTAGATTCCACATATAAGTGATATCATGGTATTTGTCTTTCTCTGACTTCACTTAGTGTGATCATCTCTAGGTCCATCCGTGTTGCTGCAAATCAAATTATTTCATTCCTTTTTATAGCAGAGTAATATTCTATTGTATACATGTACCACATCTTCTTTATCCATTCATCTGTTGATGGGTGTTTAGGTTGCTTTCATGTTTTGGCTATTGTAAATAGCAGTGTGATGAACATTGGGGTGCATGAATCTTTTCGAAGTATGGTTTTCTCCAGATATATGCCCAGTAGTGGGATTGCTGGATTATATGGTAGCTCTAGTTTTAGTTTTTTAAGGAACCTCCATACTGTTCTGCATAGTGGCTGTACCAGTTTACATTCCCACCAACAGTGTAGGAGGTTCCCTTTTCTCTACACTCTCTCTAGCATGTATTACTTGTGTACTTTTTGATGATGGCCATTCTGACTGGTGTGAGGTGGTACCTCATTATAGTTTTGATTTGTATTTCTCTGATAACTAGCAATGGGGAGCATCTTTTCATGTGCTTTTTGGCTGGCTGTATGTCTTCTTTGGAGAAATGTCCTTTTAGATCTTCTGCCCATTTTTTGATTGGGTTATTTGTTTTTTTGTTTTTTTGTTTTTTTTTTTTGATATTGACCTGCAGGAACTGTTTGTATATTTTAGAGATTAATCCCTTGTCAGTTGCACCATTTGCAAATATTTTCTCCCATTCTGTAGATTGTCTTTTCTTTTTGTTTATGGTTTTCTTTGCTGTGCAAAAGCTTTTAAGTTTCATTAGGTTCCATCTGTTTATTTTTGGTTTTATTTTCATTATTCTGGGGGGTGGATCCAAAAAGATATTGCTGTGATTTATGTCAAACAGTGTTCTGCCTGTCTTTTCCTCAAAGAGTTTTATAGTGTCCTGCCTTACATTTAGGTCTTTAATCCATTTTGGATTTATTTTTGTGTATGGTGTTAGAGAATGTTCTAATTTCATTCTTTGACTTGTAGCTATCCAGATTTCCGAGCACCAGTATTGAAGAGACTGTATTTTCTCTATTGTATATTCTTGTCTCCTTTGTTGTAGATTAATTGACCGTAGGTGCATGGGTTTATTTCTGGGCTTTCTATCCTGTTCTACTGATCAATAAGTCTGTCTTTGTGCCAGTAGCATAATGTTTTGATTAATGTAGCTTTATAATATAGTCTGAAGTCAGGGAGCCTGATTCTTCCAGCTCCGTTTTTTCTTTCTCAAGATTGCTTTGGCTATTCAGGGTCTTTTGTGTTTCCATACAAATTTTAAGTTTTTTTGTTCTAAATCTACAAGAATCTAAGAGTATACATTAAAATGAAGATTTCTAAGTCCTAATACAGGTCAGGGGAATCATGAACTTTTTAGAACTACTGCTACCTGAATAAGGTTTGTTATCTTACTGTGTTGCAAGTTACAGTGATTACATTCCAGGTCCTTCTAGAAATGCAGGGACACTTAGGGAGGAATTAAAGGGGTTGACATTAGACATGCCCATTTAAGATTGAGTAGGAGTCCATGAGGTGAACAATCCTCTGTGTGGCTCATGTGAAGAACAAAGTTTCTTTTGCTGAATTACAGATTTGATAATACAGTGATGAAAATTTTAATTTGTTTGGATCTGAATTTGCATTTGTAGAAAAAAAGACTGGATTCAGACTGTGAATGGACTGATTTACCAATTTAAAGAATCTAGAATTTATCCCACAAGAAAGTCAAGCATTTAAGTCCATTATTGTGTTGGTTTTCCTATAACAGTGTATGGGCATAATCTTTGTACCATGAAGAGAGATCTGTTAAAGTTCTCTGCTTTCAATTGTAGGTTATACTGAGTGTGTCTTTTGGAATTTTGATTGGGTTGAAATAAACAGAAGGGGAGATCTGAGAACAATGTAAATGAGGCTCTTAAGAGTATTCATGTATCAGATAAACATCAAATACTCCATGTTGGGCTTCTTGATTCTGAGGTGTTCAGTGCATACACTTGGTGGTGGTTTCTGATCCATAATGGGAATCTTGACTGAGCATAGCCTTTACAGAGGGAGGGTGACAGGAGCTCATCTGTGGCCTCTGAATCCTTTGCTTGAGGCAGCCTTTGGTCTTTGCTACGTTGTGCCTTTTTCCTGCAATAGCATCAGATTTTTAAGCATTGTCATTTTAGATCTTATATGTCTTTTTTAACAATTGAACTCTGTCTGACATCTTTAAAGCAAGTATGAATTTTTAAAAAAATAGTCCCTTTCAAAATTATTTCTATATGTGTCGGTTTTAATTTGGGCTTCAGAATATGAACTTACAATATTACATTTACCAAAAGTAAAATTAAAATGTGTTTTCTTTGAAAATTAATAGAAATTTGGCCTTAGAGTTCAAGTTGTATAGTATGGTGAGAACTTGGAGTATAAGAATTCAAATTTATGAATGGAACATTTATTTATATTTACAAATATATAATTCCTAAAACCTCATTATGAACATTGTCTCCTAACAATTACAGAAACAAATATTGAATCAACAATTATCAAATTTTCATTAATGGTGAATTGAGTTATTCCATAATGCAAAATAAAAAACTTTTTCCAGGAAAATATTCAGGACCATATTAAAACATAGATTACCATTTATGTTGCTAACTGGAATATTATTGTAATGGATGTCTTGCACAATATGTTATTTGTTTAAAGATATACCTTAGTCTAGATAGCTTTGAGGGGCATTTGATGAAAGGTATAAAATCAATGTCAAAAATAATGACAGAATCAAGCTGGATTTGAGTTCAATTTATCTTTTCATGATGGCTATAAATAAAGGAATTATTTGATTTGAATTTAAGCTAGCAAAACTTATTGGGGGATGCATATCACATTTTTTATCTTTTCAAGTCTGATATTGAATACTGAGGAAAATGAGGTACACAAAGTATGTAGAATGAAAAGTATCTTGCATAGCAGTGTTTGGTAACAGAGCCTTTACGAAATTCTCCAAGGATCAAGAGAAGTTGAGCAGTGAACACTACATAATTTCACTGATCAAGTGTTTATATTGTTTATGATAGTATTCATAGCTGTAACTAACTCCAAATCTTTAGAGAATTTATTTCTCACTCAAGTTAAGTCTTACAATTCATAGATTAAGACTTTGTCATGTTCTAGGGTCCCAGAGGCCTTCTCTTTCAGCCAAGAGATTGGGAAAGAAAACATGGGGAAAGGATACTTACTAACCACTTTTTCATAGATAAGATACACATCTCTTCTGCTTACACACCAACTGCAAAAACTTGTACTATGACTCCAACTAAGGGAGCTAAAAATGTAATCTCTAGTCAGGTTAATTTTTCCCTTTCCACTGCACTGTTGAACAGGATCTGGTGCAGAGTCAATCATCCCTTGGTGTCCGTTTTCGCCACTATATGGCACTAGAAGACTAATAGTGATATTTGGTACCATTGCTATATAGTGTTTTCCACAGTTCCGAGGATGCAGTCCGGTGAAATATTCATGAATAAAAAATAATTTCAATATTGTTTGGAAAATAATCTATGTAATAGTCATCTGCTTAAAGATTTGCTATTCATATTGATACATATCAATTCTAAAAATACATAGCATTTCCAAAACATATAAGTTCTAAAAATTCCCACAGAGAAAAACTTGTTAAAGTTTAAAGTTGTATTTTCAAAAAATTATTGCATGTTTATTGATATATAATTACATAAAATAAAATTGCAAGTAGTTAAATGGTTTGTTCTGAAAATTTAGACATAGGCATATACCTGTGAAACCATTACCACAATCAAGATAATGTGCATATCTCTCTTCTCCCCAAAAGTTTCTTCATGCCTCTTTGTAATACCTTCTTCTCTAAACAACTACAGATGAAATTTCTGGCAATATAAATTAATTTGCACGTAAAAGAGTTCAATATAAATGGCATCATATAATAAGTAAATTTTTTGTCTTCCTTTTATGCATCATAATTATTTTGAAATACATCCATTTTGTGGTATGTAAAAAGAATTCATTTTTGTTTTTTTTGGTGAAGTGTGTGTTCAAATGTTTTCCGAGTTTATTTGTTGGGTATTTCCTTTCTTGTTAACAGAGTTGGAAAGTTCTTTACATGTTCTATATAAAGGTCCTTTATCAGAGTTTGATTTGCAAATATTTACTCCCAATCTGTGGTTTGTCCTTTCATTCTCTTATCAGTGTCATTCCCCTTGTTAGTGACATGTTTTTATGATATAATGCCTTGGGACTCACAGCATTTGTGTTCCAATTGTCATATTGTAACATGTGACTGAGAACTCTTATGACACATGCAAACAGATTTTAACAAATGTGATTAGATTTCACTGCTTTCAGCTCATTATTCATAATATACTACATGTTGTAACTTGCAGTATATTCAAACTAACAACTGGCCATTGGGTAATGTGTTCATCTCTTTAAGAATGTTTATGTACAGACCATTTCTAAAGATGGTGTGTAACGATTATTGCTCTTTTAAAAGCTCTTATTTCATCAAATACTCATTTAAACAGGTTTCTGTGTAATTTATCATACATGCTGGTATGAAAAATGGTTCAAATTAAATTGAAGTAATAACCATTGAAATCTGAGCTGGTAAAGTCTTTGGGTTTAGTGAGAAAAAGAAGAAAACAGTTCAGTGCACACTTTTATCTCCTAGTGCTGTTAAAACAAAATTTTTTAAAGCTGCCTCTCAATGCTTAATCATAAAACATGCAAAGGAAAAATGAGTTGAAATCAGTTTAGAAGAATGCTTCCATTCTGACACTATTTTAAGACATTTTCTAACTTCTCTTTTCTCTATTCATGTTGAATCACAGGAAAATATTAAAGAACAATTTTTTCTTTTGGAATAGTGTCTTTATTTCTAAGAACTAAAGTACTATTGTAGAAATTTGTTTTCTGGGAAATAAAGCAGAAAAGTAGGTGTGGAATATTTACTCTTTTTGTGAAGTTTGTATTTGTTTTGTTTTTATTTGATAAGAATATGCTGAGATAGAAAATACATATTTTTTTCAAACCTTCCATTTATTTCTAACTAGAGTGATTTGAATGCCCCTCTTTCTCCTGGAAAAGAATATTCAAATAAAATGCTCATGGAAACAACTTGAAATATTTCAGTATTTCCTATATAAAGCTTGAATATTTTCCCTCTTACAGTTGCATTTTCTATTCACATCTGAATCTCCTGCCCAAAGTTTCTTCAAGTTTGTGAAGAAAAGGACAGCAGATCTGAATTCAAATATTCATCTCATGCTCAAGGAATTTTAGATAAAATTTTAGTCTTTTGATCGAAATTATGAATTAAACAACTTTAAAGAAAAGTTTTCTAAGCATTAACAAGGCTGTGCTAATTTTAATCTCAAAGTATGATGAATTTATAAATGGCTTATAAATGTAGCATTGGCCTAAGGAAATATCTAAATGTTTTATATTTATAAAATCATCCATATCAGAGTCAGTCTTCTACATTAAGCATTTTTTTTGTGAGACATGTAAAAAACAATCAATTTCTAATTAGCAAAATCAGCCTCAAATATCATTCAAAGCTATAGAACAATGCAACCTACTTAATCCTTCAGAAATAATTTAGAAAGTACTTTAAATATGTTATACCATCCAAAGGAAAGTTTTATGTTCAAGCATTTTGCACCTGCTTATGTCCCTTTTTTCCAAATGAAAGGTATTGTTATCTCACTATCAATATTTTTGATAATGCAATGCAAAATATTTTGTTAGTGAAATTAAAGTAAGTATGCATTTTGTCGTTAAAACATATGCTGGGTGATATATATAATTTTAATGAATTATACTGAATGATTTCTAATATTATGAGAGGTATGATGTATGTGTATGTGAGTATGGTATATATGTATGCTGTACATATGAGAGAAGAAAAGAGAGACTGTATTTTGTTTTACAAAAATATACTACATATTTAATATTTACTATAATATAAAAGGGAATAAAGAAAGCTAGATTCTATTTCTAGTTCAGTTACTTCTTGTTTTATTTTGTAATACTCATTCATTTTTAAGATATCTGAGTTATGTGCAATACTTTGAAAAGTGTTTACCTATAAATACATTTTGGCCTTTGGGTAATTTAGTGATGAAGTCAAAAATAAAGATTTTTATTAGTAAGAAAACATCTACACAAGAAAAAGTCACATGACTTCACTGCTCTTAAAAGAGAAACCTGGTACCAAACCTAAGAGGAGAGTTATGTAAGTACTGAAAATGAACTCAAGATATGGAAATAAATCACAGATGTTTTGTATTTGTGTTTAGAAACAATTATAAATGTAAAATGTGTCAGTAACAAAAACAAATCCTTGAATATTATGAAAAATAGCTGATTTTAATTTGGGGATTATTTACTTAGATACATAAAATACTAACCCCGTTTAAACATGGTTTTCATATGTTTACTTCACTTGGTATTCTTATCCACATGTGAGCTGTGACCATTTAATCATCATGGAGTTAGAGAAATGTGAGCCTCTTGACCTTGTAAATTACTAATTACCATTAAATTGGCCTCAATCAACTTGAGTGTAATTGAAGTAGCATGGCTCTCTGTGTAGGTGAACAGTTTATTGGATGCTTATTTTATTACATCAAGCTGAAAATGTTAAATTATAAGCCAAAGTACTTCCTGAATCAATATGAGACATGTCTCAATTATCAATGGTGAGACTTCTCAAATTGCATTGTTGACTTTTTGTGTGTGTGGTTAGCTAACTATGCATGAGTTAATAGCCAAATAAAAATCAAACCAATTTGGAGTTTTGTCAGTGAATAGCTGTCGGAAATGATGGTTCTCATTTTTTCGAGGACTGGTTGTATTTTTAAAAATTAATTTAAATATCAGTTTTGTGTCATTCAATATCTAATTCTAGATGTACAATTGTTGGGTAGCATTTTATAATAAAACTCATGATGAATGTTTCTACAATGTTAGTATAAATTCAGCATTAGAGAGCTCATCTATTAAAGATTGCTGCAGAATGTGCCAGAATTTTTATTTTAATCTATATCAGTTTAACTGGGAATTGGATTAAATGTCTTATGCTTTAGTATCTTCCATATGTTCAAAGTAGCTTTTATTCACTGTAGAGTTTCATATACTACCTAATCAGTAAGGTATAAAATATAATGATTTTGAAATTAAATGGTTCTCAGAGAAAATACTCATATTTTTAGAATCTTTTTGATATATAATTCACGTATTATGCAACTCACCCAATTAAAGTGTGCAATTAAATGGTTTTTCTTTTGGAAAATTACCAGGTTTGTGAAAGCGCCATCAAAATTTAATTTTAAAACATCCCCTCCCTGCCAAAAAAGAAGGTGCATAACCACTAGCATTCTCACATTCCATCCCCAACTAATTCCCCCTAGCCTCACTTCTATGGGCCCTAGGGAACCTATAATTTATTTTCTGTCTCTATTGATTTACCTGTTCTGGATATTTCATATAGAATCATATAGTAGATGTTCTTTTGTGACTGGCTTGTTTCTATTAGCATAATGGGTTCAAGATTCATTTATGCTATAACATGTATCAGGACTTCATTTCTTTTTATTGGTGAATAATATTCTAATGTATGAATATACCACTTTGAAATCAGTTCATCAGTTGATTAACCACTGGATTGTGTCAACTTTTTGGCTATCGTAAATAATGTGGCAATGAATTTTGTGTGCAAGTTTTTGCATAGATGTATATTTTCATTTATCTTGTCTATATACCTTAGAGTGGAACTGCTGGTGATTCTATGTTTAAGAAGTTGAGGAACATCCCAGACTATTTGCAAAGGCAACTGCACCACTTCACATTCTACCAGCTCTGTATGAGGTTTCCAGTTTCTCCTCATACTTGTCAAGTTGTAACATTTTTATAATAAAATGAGATTCACAATGCAAGTGACTTTCTTAACTCACACATGTTTCAGCACTACTAAATTTTAGTATAACATCGGCTAAGTTTCCTGATGAATATAAATATTCATAATAAAGAATAGTCATAATGTTATAGATTGTTCCAATTTATCTTTAAGATAGATAAGATGTATTTGAGGAAGAATAAGGATACATGCACATAGTTGCATTCATTTTTATTCACAACTAGTATTTTGGAAAGGTAAACATGTATATTAAAATTTATTACAAAATGATGAGGTTTTTCTTTCTATGACTCTGATGAAGTTGTGATATCTCTTTCTTCCTATATATATAGAGAAATATTTTATGGCAAGAACTGTCTCTTTATTTTAGATCTTGTTTTTTTCTTATGCCAATTGTAATAAATAAAAAGATATGTACACAAATTTTGTTGAATTTAAAAACTACTGAATATTAGTGATGAAATTAAATAAGACCAAGGGACATTTTAAGAAACAATTAAGTGCCATTAAAGAAAAAAAAGATAGGAATGGCCAAATGTAAGTTTAAATGTTTATTGCTTTGCTATTTTCTATGGAGAAATGTTTCATGTGTTAGTTTCAAGATTCTTATGTAAATTTTGTATGTAAATAGTAATTTCATCATAAATTCACATAAATCATAATGCCAATGTCATATTTTACATATATCTTGAAAAATTATGTAACAGAATAAAGATTTTGGTAAGCAAGTATATGCACAAACAATAAAAAAGGGTACATGAGTTAGAAGTTTGTGAAGTAATGTCAGCATTGTCTCTTCTGTTTATGAATATAAACTAAAAAATTGTGATAATGAGAAATAAAAGCACAGATTCTATTTCAGAAAACTAGAACACAAAATAGATTTTTTTTTAAAGTTTCAGATAGCAGTGAAAACCAAACAAAATGTGTCAAATGTATGAAGCTGAAAGAAAAATTCCACAACTTCAGATCAGAAAAAGAGCAAGTAAAGTACATATCAAAGCTGTATAGTATACATATAGATGCAAAATCTAAATCCCTTATTTGTAACAGCAAGAATGGAATGTCAAGGCCAACAGCAGGTGCTTCCCTAGATCTAGGTGGAATCACACAGTTATCAAGCCACATTTGCATGAATTAATATTTCTCAGTGGTTATGAGGCACAAAAGAAATTTTTATTGTGAAAAACTCACAGCTTCTTTATTTGGTAGGGAGATATAACAGTTAAGCAAATGTACTTGGAAAAAAAGTGAGTTTTGGAGAACAGTTACATACTTTGAACACTATTCTGTGTGTTCACTACAGAATAAACTTACTCTATATCACCTTTCCACAAAACAAAAATACCCATCTTCCTCTAAGAAGAGAAATTAAATAGAAACAAGAAAAATATGCATACAAAAAGAGAGAAAAAATGGAGAATTAACAGAAAATGCAAATGCTAAATAACTAGCTTCCTCCCTCCCTAAATATTCTACTGAGCCAATAAAAACAATTGCTATCTATTTTTCATATTTAAAATCTTAATGGAGAGATTCATGATTTAAGAGAAAGGAAGATGGATGACACATACCTGAGCAGAGTGCAGGTAAGATGTGGAAGAAATAAACTATTACAAAAATGAAGGAAAATTTTGAAGGGATATAAGGACAAAAAGGTGCTGATGAAAACATAGTAAGAGAAATATTTAAAAATAACAGCAAAATGGAAGTATAATAAAGAACAAAATGAAAAGAAATATAGAGAAACAAATGTATATACCTGAACAGTTGATCCAACATGCCTACAACTGTATTTCCCAAAGAAGAAAAACTTAAATGAAAGAGAACAAATATTTACATATGTGCTACAAGAATTTTTTTAAATTTAAAACAAGTTTTAGAAACATTTGAAAGGCAAAGTGCTTTTCAGAGAAATTCAATTTATAATGACATACACAAAGAAATATCCTATTAAAGTTGTTGGATTTCAATGCAAAGAATACATTTGCAGCAGGCAAAAATGCAGTGTCATTTATTAAGATGTCCATATTTCTCCAGTTGTCCAGGGAAGTGCCAGTCTAGTCCTGTGGTCTCAAGTCCCAGCATTTAACAAACTTTTCATTTTTAATGAATTATTACTGTTACTACTACTATTATTATTATTACTATTAAGAACTGCCTTAAAATAAATGCTGTTCCATAAACCTCCATTTTTGCTTCCAGTTTCTGTTATGGTCTTCCTAATAGTGTACGAAATGTAGGTATAGTGAGTAGGAAATTCTCACTTCAACAGGTGATTAATACAGAAAGACCAGCTGGAATGACCCATCTCTCTGACTCGTTTCAGATGCATCATAACCGCCATCTCCCTCAGCCCTACATTCATAGATCTCACTGGCAACACAAAGGGCACTCAGCGGAAGCTAGGAACCGCAAACTCCTTCTGGTCTATGGAAAGCTTGACAAAAGTACTCCATTCTTTCTTTTCTGTCCGTTTGGTGTGACAGTTGTGCAGTTTAGGTGTGTCTTTATTTTCTTGTTTGTTTTCCTGTTTGCTCTTTCATTTTGCAGTCAGCCATTTGTTGTTAGTGAGCTGATAAAGAGAAATGTATATTTATTCCAAAACAAAAAACTGAATTTCCATTGCACAACAAAGTTGTTGGTAAACATGTAACTTGGAACAATATGTTTGTCAGTATTTACCTGTATTACCCGTACTTATCATTGAATGCCATAGTGAGATCACTAACCTCATGAAAATCAGAAGACATGGATGCATCAGCATCTAGTTCAAAAGACCATAGTTATTTAGAAAGGAATGTGACAGAAGATGATGAGTATTGGGAAGGACTTCTATTGCAACTCACACCTCAGAAGCAGGTTAAGTAGTTTAGTGCCAATTATGATGTGGTTAAAAATAAAAATTGTGCTTGGGACTCAGCATACAGTATTGCTTAGAAAAAGAATGTAAGTATGTTTTAAATACAGAAGGAGTACATGCTATGAAATCAACAATCACTGCTTCTTTTGGAATCCATCATACTCCTACTGGTTTCAAGTGTGTGTGTACACTCTGCAGCATGTAACAGAAATATATTTTCTCACAGTCCCGGAAGCTTGAATTCCAAGATCAAGCTGACAGTAGGATTGGTTTCTGGTGTGGCCTCTCTTGAAACAATCAAGAATATTACACCAGGTGCATCTTAGTCTTACTAGCTAACAAACATTAAAAAAAACAAACCAGGAGGATAATAGTTTCCTTATAACACTGAGTGATAGGTTGCCTCAAGCAAAATTTGGCTTAACACACAAGCTAGTTGATTTCATTGAAAGTAAAACACAAATCAGCCAATAAAAAAAAAATACATCTGTTAATCACATCTTCCTTCTAAGGTCATTCAGAATTAACTGATTTTTGTGTTTATAGGTTGACCAGGATCACTGACAAATTCTTGTGTGAAATCTGTGGAAGAAGGTGAGGTACTTATGGTTTTTATCATTTTCTGGAGCTTGATAAGAGGTAAGTATGATTTTTATCATTTTTTGGAGCTTTTTCTGTCATCATTTGTGTGCTAAATTTAAATTTTAACTATAAAAAACTAAAAAACTATAGAAAATGAATGAACACTATTAGAGATAATTTTCTTCTATTTTATACTAGATAGAACTATAAAAAACTGGAAAATGTATTGTAACTGTCAAATATATTTTAATGAAAAGGTGTGAATAATTTTGTCATAAAAGTCACCTGTTCCAAAGTTAAAGAAATGCTTAGTCAGCATTTTAGAAGGATCATTATGACTTCAAATAATGAGATTTGTAGTTTCTTTAGTTTGTTTATTTTTATTTAATTGAATAAATTGCTAGTTATTTTTATTCTAAACAGACAAATCTCGAGTCTATATTTAAACTAAAATAGAAATACAGTGTGTAATTTCAGTGTAAAACTGGAATTAATAAATTATATATGTTTATTCTTTTCAAGTGATTGATTACCTATGTTCAAAAGACAAAACTATACGTGACGTGTTCAATATTTTATTTCTAAATTTGTATACAGTAATCTTCTGGAAGTGGTATGGAAACATTGACTACTGTCATATTTTCTCTTGTAGTTTGTAATTTTGAATAATTTGTATGTTGAAATTTAAATGACAAATTATCAGAGGTTGTATTAAATATATAGTCATTACTGGAATCTAAGCTTATTTTGTTTGGATGTTTCCAACCACCAAAATTAATGATATTTTTGGAAAATGTTATTTATAAATGCAGGCATTTTTTCTTTAAATTGCTACAGACTTTTGATGGTGGCCTCATATAATTTGGGGGTTGATATTATACATATGAATAATTGATCAAATTATTTTTTCTCCAGAACATTTGCATCGTATATCCATTTGTTTCTGTGATTTTTTTTTGTTCAAAGTTTACTTCACATAAAGTTTTTACCCAGTAGACATAGGATTAGGGAAGTTTACAACCTGATAGCTTTGCATACTTGCTAAATTAGTCGTATGATGTTTTACACAGGAAATTGTGTGCGCAAATACCTTGATTAGATTCACATTCTCAGGCTAAGTTCTGAAGATTTTTCATTGAAAAAGTAAATTTACATTTAAATGTACTGATGCTACAGCTGCAAGTTAAATTCCACTTTAGTCCTGTCAACAAAAATGAAACTTATATATACAAAAGTCTAACCTGATGGAGTGACAATCAGGTATGATGTATATGACTTTGAATTTGATGTTAGTTAATGCTTTCTGAATAGGCAGATAATTATAAGTTACAGACTGAAGGCTTAGGAACTTGAATGCTGTTATATAAACAGTTCAAGATTGAGTTTCCCAAGTTTGTGATGAAAAGCTGCATTTGATTAGTTTGTGAATAAAGTGAAGGTATTGAAGAGAAAGAAAGGAAATAATCGGGAAGGAAGAGAAGGGATGGTGACTAAGATGTGACTGAACTGCAAGATTTCAGATTAATATTCCTGGCAAGTGGCATATTTTCTGTTCCTAAAATATTACAAATTATTTTAAAAGGTTTGCTTTTAAGGGGGTTGCTATATCATCAAACTTTACAGGGAGGGAAAGGCCTCAAATTCTTATTTGCAAAATTGATGAATGCTCATTAAAAAGTGTATTCAACAGTGTACTCTTGTCTGTACTTTGCACACAAGAAAAGATTATGAAAATAAGTAAACCACTGTAATTAGAGAAAAGTCTTTTCCAAAAATTCAGTCAAAAGCAAGTCATTAGAGTGACTGACCATTTGAGAGAAATGGTTTTGTTAAATTTTTAGTCAATGGATTATCTACTCTAGGCATAAAAGAAGACAAATGGCAAAGAACAAAAAGCCAATGATGCCAAAACAAATTACTGAAATAATTTTTGAAATTTGGGCTAAATTCATACAATATATTTTAGTAACTGTGCCTGTAACTTCGTTGCTGTGCTTAGATTTTATGCAAGTTTTTTGGTTACTACTGGTTTTGTTTTCTGAATCAAATGCTCATGTTCTGGTGATTTGAAATACGTTAGAGGAAATGAGACTAGCTTGAGAAGGACTGATAAATGGGGCAGAGGCAATGAAAGCACTCAGGCTTAAAATCATTTTTTCGGTATGATGACTATAGTTATCCAAGTCAAGGTTCAGAGGTCTTGGCTAGAGGAGGTACTAGGGATGCTAAATTGGAGCAGTGAATTAAAGAGAGAAAATATATAATGCCAAGAGATTAGGAGAGGATTTATGAACTGTTCTTAGTTCTTAACTATATACAAAGCTTCATATAGAGTCAACTGTGTAATATGTGGACTATATTTGGAAATTAACTTCAATCTTGTCTTAAAATTATATACAAAGATGGAGTGTACTTATAAACTTTTATGACTGGGATGTAAATTCTGCCTCTAACCTCAGCACTCAGTACACAATTCACTTGATATCTGGTTATAAGAATGCTTCAGTGTTCACAGTTTTTTTAGTTGACTATTCTCGTGACCTTTGTGATTCTCATTCTCTTTCATGTTATTTAAAACATTTTTCCACTGTAAAAGCTGTTTTGTTACTTTCTTTGTACATGTGATACTTTTAAAAATATGTAATTATGTGTCTGGGTAGGATTCTTTTTCCTTCCATTCTATTTTTTTCAAATATTGAGAAAAACCCTATTTCACCCTATAAATTTATTGAATCAAGCTACAAATTAAGATAAACAAAGTAAAGATATTTTTAAACAGAGAAAAATATTTTAAGTCTACATAAATGCAGATATTTTTAGCAAATTTGTGAGAATATATCCATAACTTTGGGAAATAAACAGGAAAAATATATAATTAGTTTAGAAAATGAAGACTCCAACCCCAGGGAGCTGTCCATGTAGGTTCCATGGAGAGAGAAGTGCAGCAGGGCTGGGACGCTACTGTCTGTGGTGAGCCGCAGAATGGAGAGTTCGGAGGTGGTCTTCTGGCAAGAAG
Source organism: Balaenoptera ricei (assembly GCF_028023285.1). Lineage (NCBI taxonomy): Eukaryota > Metazoa > Chordata > Mammalia > Artiodactyla > Balaenopteridae > Balaenoptera > Balaenoptera ricei. The sequence goes on from NC_082642.1 coordinate 117,289,180, forward strand.
CAGCATTCCTAGAAAACACAGGATGAGTCAGAAATGATAAATTTTCAAAGCATATTAGTAGCAAATAGTGGGGGAAAACATTCAGATTTTTTAAGTAATGTTAGAAAATTATAATTTGTGTAAGCACCTCGTGCTAACCGATTGCACAGCTGGAGCTCCTAGAAAATTATAATTTGAATGGTACAAGAATAAGTGTTTGTTTCTGAGCAAAACAGGGGATGAAATTTTAAAAGGAGGATAAATAAGGTAGACAGTAAAAATGCAATATGGAAATAAAATACACCGTTTGAATAAAGTACACTACTGAGGCTGAAGAAAATTGAGCCAGAAAATAAAGTCCTCCCCAAATAAACAGATAATACATGAAGATGAAAATAGGCAAAATATAACGTAGATAGGGGATAAAAATGAGTTACTTGACTACTTGTACTGCATATTTTTCAAGAAAGAAAAGCAGAACAACAATTAATGTATAATGGAAGAGGAATTATCCGAGAAAAATGAAACCCAGTGAATGCAAATTGAAAATCTTAACTATTATAATGGAAAAAAGTTCATATTTTTCTTTTGTGGAAAAACCAAACCAAATAAACCCTAGAATAAACAAACTTAATAATGAAGATAAAGAAAATATTAACTATTTATGTAAAAACCTGTAAAGTAAAACTCAGCAGATATATATAAGAAGCTAACTTTGTTTGATTTCTCTCTATAAAACCAATTTCCTGAGCACAATAGGATTATAAAATAACTTAGTTAAAAAAAGAACCACACACATTCCAGTTGGTATTAAATGTCAAAAAATTCCTCAAAACTAAGAAACATTAATATAAATAATACAGACCTAATAGTTTTCCTCCAAAATGTTACTAATGCATATATGCATTAGTGTAATAGACTTTATGCCCTGCATTTTCTTTTGTAGAGTGACTTGCCAGTCTTTTCAATATACCAAGAGACTGAGCATTGTGTGATAAAAAGACAACCTAGTTGAAGCAGAAATACACTGTGACTATGAGAAACCCACATGGCTCTAATCACATTCTCCATGTACTAATAACTACCCCATTCTTATGTATCATCTGTAAAAAAAAAAAGTTAAATTGGTGAGCTATTGTCTTTATCAAACTATATTTGATGCCATATTCAAAGTAAAGCTTTATTCTTTTATTATAATTGATAATCTGCTAGTCACATTGTATTATATGGCTCAAAGTGAATAATGTATAAACTGAGACTTGATTCTCTTAGTATGATATAATTATCATTTCTTGATCATTATACGGCCTGACTAAGCAAATTCTTTGACAATCCATCTAGATTGAGCTATTATTATATACTGATAAATCAATCTTGTGCACATCTCTGATTGCTTTCTATGGATTTATTTCTAAATATGTAATTTCCAAATAGAAGAGAAATGATTTAATAATCTTCTCAAACCCAAAGCCTAGAAACAAATATTATATAATATTGATAAAAGCAGTAATCTTGATTTTTACATCAATCTAATGTTTTTTCAGTAAATTATATGCCTGATTTAAAATGGCTATGAAATAGCATGTTACTGACTAGAGATCATTACTACTGATCAAGTTATATAAAAAAAAAAAACTCAGTGGTGATCTTAAATGTCCTAATAAAAATAAAATTTTTTAAAGAATTAGAGTGAAAGTCTTTTAAAAATGTTAATAGTTTGGGGGTTTTGGCTTATGAATTTTTTCTGTACATTTAAACATTATCATAGTTCCTACAGTTTCAACAACCAACTTGTATTAATGTTGTTTTCTGAAATAAATGTCTAAAATAATTGTCATTCAATATTAGTGATATTATTGATCCTTAAATTTCTAAATTAAATAGTTTTTCAAATTAACCACTTTTGTACATTTCAACGTGGCCTGATATATTTAGCTTGACTTCAGGGAAACTAGGACGATAACATGCAGATATTAAATGCCTAGAATGAACAGAGAATCTGAAATTATGAAAGACTGTGTCTCACATATCAAAGTATGTTAAAAATTGAAAAAAAGAAACATTCTTTTCAGAGATACAGAGATAAAATAGTTTATTTGGAGATGTACCACCCTGGTAAAAGCTCAGTTTTAAAGATGAGATGAACATTCAGACAGAACTTCACTAACTGCTACCTATTCTTCAAAGATATTGGAATCTATGCATTTGGAACTATTAGCCAAACAATAATTTCTTTAACTATATGACATCATTTGGTCACAGAATTCCTGACAGAGATTTCTTAAATGAGGAGTTTGCACTTTAGCAAAGAAATGATGAGTGGGAATGATGGTACTAATGTAGTATGTGAATCTCACAAATTCACTTTGCTTCCCTTAACCTAGACTTAATGTTAGGCATTGTAAAGTCCCTTTCTATTGCTGAAGTACAATAGTAGACATTTAGTTTAATCAAATACTCAGTTATTTTACTCAGTCTGTATAGATTAACTCACTTTGATTATGCCAGTCATCCCTAGAGAAGCCAGTCCTCTGGAAATGTATACTTAAAAAAAAACAACAAAAAAAAACTAGTTGCTTTGAAAACTTCTTATTTTTTATCTGGTGTTCATGCTAAGTTCTCAATATTTTTAACTGAACTTATTTTTTGCAACGAGCACATACTTTAGAGCTATGACTACCTCCCTGGCATCAAAAGCTTAAGTAACAAGTAATAGTGGTCGAGTTGCAGAAGCAGAAAATGAACATAGAGCAGCTAAAGCATTAACATAAGCTTCGGGTAGGAGCTGTACGTGTTCAAGTTGAATTACTTGTATCATGACTCACAACAGAAGGATAAATTCTACCTGCATTTTCACAGAGATCAGCAATGGTAATACATGACCTGATATTGGAAAGAGGCTGTAGTCCTCAAGAAAAGGAAGCAAGCACAAGAAATTGAGGGAGTTAACCAGTAAAGAAAAGGGGATATTTCACTTCTAGCTTGGATTTGAGCAATTAATAAAAGGAAAATAATGAAGAGAAATTTACCAAAATTGGGAAACATGAAGAGCATGTCTGTTTGATTATTTTCAACCAGGATGGGAATCTTATTACAGTCACCTTTTCAAACTCTTCATTTCCTCTAATCTAAAGAAATTTAGACAATTCTTTCTCTCCCCCTTCCTTTACTGCCAGTCATACTGTTTCAGTCACACTTAACAAAGGGGTGGGGTATTAGTATAACTTAGATGTGCTTAGCTGGTAAATATATTAAGATTTATTCATTAAGTGGTAAAATCGGAACATAAACTCTGTTATGAAATAAAAGATGTTAAATAGGAAAAATCTTAAGGTATTACATTTCCAAGCTGAAATTTCCTCTGAAATTTTTTGTATCAGAAATAGAATTTTCATAAAGCAACAGTATGTATATGCATGGGTCATTTCTGATTCTACATGTAAAAAGCAAATAAAATATTTTCAAGGTAGAAAATGTATAAAGTAAATTAACAAATAATGCTAGTACCAATACAAATAAATAGCCATGCTTTGATTTAAATTACTAATATTCTTCACAGTGACTGATTACTTATTTATTTTCCCTTTCACACAGCTCACCCTATCGGCATTGTAAATAGCTTCTTTGACTGTACAGCAACTAAATTGCGCTTTCCTAATGCCTTCATCTCATGGGCATAATCTGTAAGAGTCTCGGCCATCATCATCCCTACCACATTTATTTTTCCTTAAAAGGGTATCATACAAGGGTCATATACCTTTTAAAATTTTTTCTTTCACTACTGTCATAGACTGAATTGTGTCTCCTTCAGACTTACATGTCAAAGCTTTAACCCCCAATGTGACTGTATTTGGAGATAAGGCCTTTAAGGAGGTAATTAATGAGGTCATAAGAGTAGGGCCCTAATCTGATAGAAATGGTGTCCTTATAAGAAGAGGAAGAGACACCGGAGATCTCTTTCTCTCCCCATTCTGGAACAGAGGAAAGGCCATGTGAGGACAAAGTGAGAAGGCTGTCATTTGCAAGTTGGAGAGGCCACACTAGAAACCATCCCTGCTGGCACCTTGATCTTGGACTTTGAGACTCTAGAACTCATAGTTATGAATTCACTTAATGTTTATTCATTATTCCTATAATTTGAGAGAAAACAAAATTTCACTAAAATTCAAGAAATTACCTATAACTCTTTATGTGTTAGGACAATGCATATAGTTCAATACTTTACCTTAGTATGTTTAAACTTAAACAATGCTGAATAATTATAAACATTGCATAATTATCAACATACCATGACATTTTCAGAACTTTTTATTTTTTTGAAGATTTTTTTTTTTTTCCTTAATTTATATTCGTTTTTGGCTGTGTTGGGTCTTCGTTTCTGTGCTAGGGTTTTCTCTAGTTGTGGCAAGCGGGGACCACTCTTCATCGTGGTGCGCGGGCCTCTCACTGTCGTGGCCTATCTTGTTGCGGAGCACAAGCTCCAGACGCACAGGCTCAGCAGTTGTGACTCACGGACCCCGCTGCTCCGCGGTATGTGGGATCTTCCCAGACCAGGGCTCGAACCTGTGTCCCCTGTACTGGCAGGCAGATTCTCAACCGCTGTGCCGCCGGGGAAGCCCCAGAACGTTTAAATGTATTATGTATATTTATGTTCACCAAGATACTTAGTTCAGTGCTTTTAGCATGGTCTGTTTCTTTCTTCCCTTCTCTTCCTTTTGGAATTAATGTTTTCTTACACCTTTCTGATTTATAAACCCTCAGACATTATTGAAAAAGCCCAACTGTGTAAATCATCCAGGAGTGTGACAGTGTGCTTTACATAGTAGTATTCTCCAGTGTGACTCTCTCATGTATTTCACACAGTAGGTGCTCAATAACTATTGATTAAATGCAGATAATTTGGAACCTATAAATTAGGTACAAATCTATTTCATGCTTCCCACTTGAATGGAACAGATTAGGGTATATTTCAAACAAGGCATGTCAATTCCTTGTGTTCATTTGTAATCTCTTTGAAGTTAATAGACCCCATAAGTCACTCTCTGGGAGAAAGTAACTCAGTTGAGAAGACATCTTAACTCTTTCTGTACACAGTGGAACCATTTGTGCTTTGGAGATTGGGTTACTACCACAAGTTGCTTAGGCGCTGGTGATCATAAGGTTAAGGAAGTTTAGGACACTGAACTGATGCTTGAATAAACAATATTTCATGTTGCTCTACAGTATAAGAGAAAATAAAAGGGCCAATATTATACCAATAAACCGACATTAGTATTGAGACAAGTCTCAATTTTAAAAGAACTTATGTGTCAAACCATGATTTTCTCACACTACGTTTTAGAGTATATGAACTGGTTTAAAGACAAAGCAGAAGATATATAAAATGTCCTTTGTTTATTATTTAAGAAAAATATGGGCTTCTAATGAAGTAAGACAGAAACCCAGGATATGATAAATGACCCCTCCCCCCGTAACACACACACATACACATACACACAGAGGACTCTGTTTCAGAACAGGTAAGATACTACTGGAATGCATGTTTTAAAAAATGGAGAACAGTATGGAGGTTCCTTAAAAAAACTAAAAATAGAACTACCATATGACCCAGCAATCCCACTACTGGGCATATACCCTGAGAAAACCATAATTCAAAAAGAGACATGTACCACAATGTTCATTGCAGCACTATTTACAATAGCCAGGACATGGAAGCAACCTAGGTGTCCTTCAACAGATGAATGGATCAAGAAGATGTGGCACATATATACAATGGAATATTACTCATCCATAAAAAGAAATGAAATTGAGGTTTTGTGGTGAGGTGGATGGACCTAGAGCCTGTCTTACAGAGTGAAGTAAGTCAGAAAGAGAAAAACAAATACCGTATGCTAACACATATATATGGAATCTAAAAAAAAAAAAAGTTCTGATGAACCTAGGGGCAGGACAGGAATAAAGATGCAGACGTAGAGAATGGACTTGAGGACACGGGGACGGGGAAGGGTAAGCTGGGATGAAGTGAGAGAGTAGCATTGACATATATACACTACCAAATGTAAAATAGATAGCTAGTGGGAAGCAGCTGCATAGCACAGGAAGATCAGCTTGGTGCTTTGTGACCACCTAGAGGGGTGGGATAGGGAGGGTGGGAGGGAGATGCAAGAGGGAGTGGATATGGGGATATATGTATACATATAGCTGATTCACTTTGTTATACAGCAGAAACTAACACAACATTGTAAAGCAGTTATACTACAATAAAGATGTTATTAAAAAAAAATAAGGGGACAAAGGTAAAAATTATTCTTCTGTTTCCAAAACACTGAAATTTCACTTTCTTCCTTAAGAAAATTTCATTGCATGTAGAATACATAGAGCTCAGTAAGGGTGAAGCATACACACATCATATTGCATCTGCATAAGCAGGCAAAATGAAAGAAAAATTCTACAGTTTGTTTGTTTTTTTGTAATGTTAATGCCATATTCTTAGTCTTGTAAACTAAAATAAATAAAAGCATATGGATATTATCCCTCAAGTACTGATGCTGATTTAAAGTTAATATAAAAACATCTATTGCTATTTTAAGCCCACATGATAGCAACAGAATTTGGTTTTCTTCTTAAGTGTTAGGGAATAAAATTCCACATGACTTTCTTTCTCATGTTTTCTCTCTCTCTCTCTCCCTCTCTCTCTCTTTCTCTCCCTCCCCCTCTCCCTCCCTCTTTTAGGTTAATGACCATGGGAAAATAAGAGGTTGTACATTTTAGGAGTCAAGATACAAAAGTCAATTTTTCACCATACCCCTAGTTATGTGTTTAAACCTTAGCAAGGTAATATAACTGTGATTTGGGGTTTCCTCATACATAAAATTAAAAGATTTCATAGAGACTCAATTCTATGACATTCAATCCATCAGCCTCTCCCTATATACATTTTCCTCCTTATTTTTTACAGATTCCATGATTTCTCAGTTTAATAATTCCCTACAACTAACCTCATCCCCCTTAATTTCCTTTCCTTTTGTCACGTTTGCCGGTGAATCACCAGCTCAGGATGAATCCAACCATTTGTGTTCTCCATATACACATAGCAGGGAGCTGTAAAAATGTATAATTTAATTAAGATTTTTGATCAATTCCTATGTATTAGGTACCTTTCAAGGCTCTGGAGAGACAGAAAATAACAAAAGATCCCTGATTATATTCTAATTAGGGAGACACATAATAAATGAGACAAATTAGGAAATTTTATGGTAATTAAATAGAAGTAAGTGCTAAGAAAAAAAAGATAAAGCAAGGAAAGAAAATAGAGTTTGGGAGTGTGTTAAAGAAGACTTCATGAGAAGACAAACTTTGAGTAAGACCTGAAGGAAGATCTAATGGAAGTGAGGATGTGTGCTTTATAGATCTATGTAGGAAGAGCATTACTAGCAGAGGAAACAGCAAGTGCAAAATCTCGAGGCAAAAACAGGCCTGGCGTGTTTTCAAGTTGCAAGAATGGTTAAGTGTATTTAGATAAGGGAGCAAGGGAAAGTGTTATATGTGCTTCAAGTCAGGGCAGTACTAGGATACAACGACCTTGGAGGTATATAAGAACAAACCCCCCCCCCCCCAAACACACACACACATGGCTCATGTGATGTGATTTTAGGGGCTAGCAGGCTGAAATTTGTAGGGCAAGCCAACAGGCTGGAAACTCAGGCATGAAATATATAAAATGGACCAGTGATCCCTAGATATAGGCCCTTAAGTTTACATTTCCACAGATGGCTAGGAATGTTAGCCCTGAGATTTCAAAAGGCCATTCCACCATTCCATCAATCTTTCTGCTTCAGGATGATGAGCAACATGGTGAGACCCGTGAATCCCACTAGCACGGGCCCATTGCCACATTTCTTTTGCTGTGAAGTGAGTTCTTTGATCTGAAGCAATGCTTTGTGGAACTCTCTGACAGTGGACAATGCATTCTGTATGCAAATGAATGGCAGCCTTGGCAGAAACATTACATGTAGGGAAGGCAAATCTGTACCCAGAGTACATGTCTATTCCATGATGGAAGTGATCCAATGTAATCAACCTGCACATCTGGTAGCTGGCTCACTCCCCTGGGGAATGGTGTCATAATGGGTACTCAGTGTTGGTCTCTGCTGCTGCCTGATTGGGCATTCAGCAGGGGCTATATCAGCTCAGCCTTGATGAATGGAAGTCTATGTTGCTGAGCCCATGCATAACCTACCACCACGTCTGTTTTTTCATGAGCCCATTGGACAATAACAGGAGTGGCTGGGGAAAGAGGCTGACTGATATCCACAGAATGGGTCACCCTATTTGCTTGATTATTAAAATAAAGTATAAAATCCAATACTAAACAGATACAAGTTCTCTGTAAGTTGTTTATATTCAAACTACTAAAAATACCTTATCTTTAATGCATATAGGATCAAGATTGCTTTCTTGTTATCAAATTTTTTTATCTCATAAGGTGTTGTCTTATATTTTGAAAATATTTTCAGCATTAGACAAACTGTTGATTGGTAATATATTTAACATGGGTTTTTATTAATTTCTAAAGCCAGCCAATATGTAGGAATGCACTTATTTTTATTATCTTTAAAAGATTTTTGTCATTCATAAATATAATTAGGGATAAAAATTAAGAAAAAAGCCTGTAGCTAGCCTGGGTTTTCTGAATTCAACTTTCTGTCTACTAATCTGTGTGTCTATTCTTAAGTGATGGCTAAATATTCCTCTTATATTTAGCTGAATGCCGCCTCAATGATATTTTCTTTATGAAAGAATCCATGTATTTAGACTTATCCTGTGTCATAATCTATCTTATTAATCAACATGTCTGTAGGCTCCTACAAAAATTCTTTTTTGTTTTGTAATTAATTGAGTCCTTTTTTGAGGGAAGGAGGATATGGGATAGCAAATACGCAGTTAAGTGAATAATGTCTGTACTCTGTTATAGATTACAACATTGTTTAGATGTATCTATTAAATTGAGGGTTTTTTTTGTTTGTATTGTTCAAGTCTCAGCTTTATTATACATAATACTGCAAACATTTATTATAGCCTAATATGTACCCCAAACATATGATAACTTAACAGACCTAACTGATTAAGGTATGTGTGGGAGGAAATAGGGAAATCAAAAGTATCTCATGTTTTTGCTTGACTACCAGTTGGTTATGGGGTAGAGGTTATTGTGAGAAAGACTGAGGGAACAGCAAGGGAGATGTGTGTGTGTGTGTGTGTGTGTGTGTGTGTGTGTGTAAGGCAGTGCACAGGAATACACTTTTCTGATTTTGGCATGTAAACTTTATGTGATTGTCAAGTTGTATATTCATTGTCTAGACATAGGAAATAAAGTCAAGGCTGAGGCAACCATTTGGGCAAAGATTTGCATATGTAGGATGGTAGATGGCCTTTTAAATCCATGAGACTAGATGGGATACCTTAAAGATAATTTATAGATAGAGAACATAAAGAGGTGTCATACAACCACATTCAGAGGTTCCAGAGGAAAGGGGGAGTCATGAGGAGAGTAATGATATTCCAGTCAAGTTGGAGCCTGGGATGGCCCAATGGGCAAGGAAGAGTGTATTTCCATAAGGATGGCTGGAGCACCCAGGCCAAATATTGCAGAGATGAGGAGGCAGACAAGAACAGAGAAATGGCCTTTATATTTTGCAATATGAAGGTCATTTTTGCCTTTGACAAGGGGAGATCAATCATAATGAGAAGAAAAAAACATACTTGAAATATTTTAAGAAGAGAATATGTGGATAGGTTGTATATAAGGATGACCATAGAAAATTTAGTCTCAAAAATAGGAAATGAAATAGAACAAAAATAGACCAGTAATCCAGGGAGGGTATTAGGACAATAGTATTTTTTCAGAAATTCTCAGAGACAAAGCCTGGGTTAACATTTATTTGTCCCCAGGATTCCTGATTTCGCTTAATTTAGGGAGCTGGTGTTTCATAATTCCATACTGTTTTCATTGCTCAACATTCTTTTTCATTCGGCGATTTAGCTGTTTCAATAGTAAGGGTTGTTCAGGTCTTCTAATCTCATCCATAGTTTGCTTCCTTATGTAAAGTTTTATTGGAACCCAGCCACTCATTCCTTTAAGTATTGTCCATGCCTGCTTTCATTCTACAACAGCAGAATTGAGAAGTTGTAACAGATACCTTACACAACCCACAAAACCTACAATACCAGATAGCTCTTTGTACAAAAAGGTTCCCAGTCTCTCAACAACGTATTCAGCTCCTGTAAATTAAGTCCTCCCTTTTACTTCATTCTTTTTTGTCACTATATTATTAGTATATCTTTTTTTCTTTTTAAAATTGTTAGTAGTATATCTGTTATAAATAGCATATAGCATATGACAGGATTAGGGTCATTTTCTTATCTAATCTGACAAAATCTACTTGTCACTAGGTAATTTATTTCATTTACGTATTTTATTGTTATGCACATACATGAATACAGGTCTGCCAACATTTTTTATACCTCTGCTTTGTTTTCACCTCATTTATTGTCTTCTTTTCATTGAATGTTTTATTGTTCCATTGTTTTTCCTTTCACTGATCTAAAAGACAGATAATATATTTTTGTTCCTATAGTGTACATCCATGAGATATTAACATGTAATCTTTAACTAACAAAGTTAAAAATGTATCAATATCTGTATTATCTGTTTCACAAGTACAAGGCCTTTAGAATACTCTAATAACTGGTTTAACCTCCTTTCACTTACATTCAGATATTTTCCATCATTTTAGGTATAGTACTGTAACCCAGAGCATAATAGGATTATTGCTAAAAAAGGTAACTCTCAAATATTGAATAATATTTCTTCACTGCAAATCCTAGCTGAAAAATTCCCTCTGGGGATTTAATTTGTTTATAAACAATTATTTCAGGTGGTTGTGCCAAGTGAGGACATGTTTAATTTATTTGTTCATTCAATGCAAGTATCTTGCCAATATATGAAATATCCAGAAGACCCATCGTGGAGAATTGCATTAGTTTCTAATGTATTGAACCACTTTTTAAATAAATCTGATGGTGATTTATATTTACTTATACCATTGTATCGAATCATATTGATTACAAGGACCCAAATGTAAGGTACTAGTTATTCTGACAAAAGTAAAAACATATCTAAAGTTAAAATTATTTGCCAGTTTTTACTGAGACTCTGTTATCCAAGACAAATTTAAATCTAAATCTAAAATTATTAAAATAACTTTTTCACCTGAATTTCTGAATATAATGATTGATAACAGTTTCTGAAATTATATGAAATGAAATATGTGGACACCAAATTAAGCATTTTACATTCTGCTTCTTGTCATCACTCAACTGATGGTTATTGAATTTCTATGGCAATGTTACTCTGAGATACAAGAAATAATGTCTGAGTTAAGAAACACACACAGACACATACATGCACACACATAAAAATCTATTCTGTATCTCTGAGGAACAAGAACAAAGGAGAAGTTTAAAGTGACAGAACAAGACACTGTGGTCAGTTCTTTTGAGTTTATGAGTTTTTGTTATCTCAGAGAGTTTCTCTTCAGAACTAGAAATGTAAAATCAAAAATTCCATGGAGAGAAGATGAAAGGAAAATGATTAACTGCTGAACAAAAAAGTGGAAATAAATTTAAGCAGCCTGTTACTAGTATTTCTAGTAATAAAATCATTAGTGTAACATTCTAGAAATTTCTGTTTTCTGAAGTTTTTCTCTTGTATATTACTTTTGAAATAATGTTACAATAATAAAATAATTCAGAAAGTGTTTATTTGAGAAGATAAATGAAAGACATGTGATAAAATAAAATTTCTAAAGAGAGATTAAATATAACCATAGATATTACAAAGATGATAAGAAACTACTGCATGTAATTATCAGGGCAAATCTTTTAAAAGGTGAAGAAAATAAATAATTTAAAAGCAAAATATAAGTCACTAAAATTAACCTCAAAAGAAGCAGAAACTTTAACATCCAAGTAACAGAAAGAGACTGGAAAGGCAATTGAAGACTAATTATTGAAACAAAGACACCAAGACCAACTGAAGAAGATTTTTTTCTAAATTATTTAAACTATTTTAGAGTATATAAAAATGAAAACATCCCCCAATTAATTTTATACATTAGAATTACATTAATTTCATGACCATAAAAAGATAGTCATATTTATGGGTCTCTGTGTATGTATTCAATCTCCTTGTTCCCCAAAACGTATTTCAGCCACTTTTCATAACACATATTCTAAAATTCTTCTTTTACTATTTTTGCATAAAACTCACTAATTGAGAATCAATTTCTATACACAATCAATATACTATCAGAGCTGTAAATAAGGAATACAGATAATTAATAATAATATATTTCAATATATAAATGCTCAGCTAAAACTTCACTAGAAAACAAAGTTAGGTGTATGTGTTCAGATTTAGATGTCTAAACCTAGGAATCACAACAAATATACAGTTTCAAACGTAGAATCATAGAATTGGCTGTACTATTTACACAAACATCACTATTCGTGTTAGTGAAGGGGCTTTAGGAAATGATTGGCGATCTTTAGTTTGAACTAAACAAATTTCAGTCTCTTCTCAATTCTTTGAAATATCAGTTTATTTAATGATGTCCCCACTAAAAAAAAGTACTATAGAAGGCTTTTAGGCACAATTAAATATGCATAAAACTTAGGTTTATGTATTAGAATAACATTACCCTATGAGCAAATAGGCTTTTGTATCAGAAAGAAGTTTCAATATTAGCAAATACAGAAGTGAAACTCGTTATATTAGCACATTAAATGAAAACTGTGATTTTAGTAATAAGTACTTAAAATGTAATTTGACTAATTCCACAGCCATTCTATAAAAATTCTAAGTTAAATTAGAAAAGTTTACCAGATTATAAAGATTATTTGCGGTAGCAACATCAGACATGATTATAACAATGAATTCTGAAACCATTTGTAAGAATATGTGAAATATTCATTGATGTGTACTCTTACCATGTTTTTAAATATTGAAATTGAAGTTCAATATTGAATTCCAGAGAATTTAGATAGTAAAATGACACAAGAACAAACAAAAACATCCTTATGTGCTAGTGAGATAAAAAAATTATACAGAAATCTCGAGACTTTAAAAAAATCTACTAGAATAAATAAAGAAATTTGACAAAGTGGCTAGATGCAAGGCAAATACACAGAAATTAATATTTTATTTTTGTACCAGCAATAACCAACTTGAAATAGAAATGGGAATAAATTCTACTCCAAATAGTAATACAAATTATAAATTTAACAATAAAGGTATAGTATTAATTAAAATTATATGTGAAATTTATTGAAACACATAAGTCAAGCGCTAAACAAATGGAAAAGGCTAGTAACAATGGTGGAATTTTGGTAATTTGGAGGTTAAATATTCTATATTTACACAAAAATAATAACACGAGCACACACAAGATACAAAGCTAAGTCTGCGTAGAAAAATATGAAACATCAAGTGTCAGCAACAAGTACAAATGTAGAACACAAAGGCATGATTCAGGTTCAAATAACTTCATTAAATGACTTCCTAGGAAACTCAAATAAGTGGAAAAGAGTTTGGATCCTCAAGGCTCCTATATTTTTATTCCCAAGTTAGTATTATGAACATACTTATGTTCTTAGCCTGATAAATGTGCTTCACTTTGCAATGACATTTCATTGCTTAAATCTATTGGTACCATCCATTTCTCATGACAGAAAAAAAAAAGGCTAAATGGCTTAAGTGTCTGAAATGTTATGGAAATGATGTCCATATTCAATCTGTAATGGACTAAATGACTTACAAGTTTTCCATCCCTCTCAACATTATTCATTTTAAATTATATTTCTCTGTGTTATCTGGGATCTAACTATACGTACAAGATACCAAAAAAGTCTAAGTTTTCAAAATTATTGGTACTATTAAAAAAACATACTCAACACTCTCCGCTTTAGAATGATAGCTCTGGATGGTTTTCGACTGGTTAAGAAATCTGAAATAGAGGAATCCAACAAAGATCCTGATTCTGGGTTTCTTTAGTTATATTCTGGAAACTGTTATTCACAGTATTATGAAAATTACCACAGCATCACCAGCAATGTCTAAGGGAGAAATAACTTTAATACGAGCATGAATGAAATAGTAAAGATCTTGATTAAGCAAAGCCAGCGGCTTAAACTACCCTGAGGAGTGGATGAAAAAGCAACACAAACGAGGAAAATTTACCCTTTTAATGAGCCAAATCTGCACCTGCAGCATTAGTTGTGGTATCCAAATGATTGGGTAGCCTTATCTAAATCAAATATATGACAGAGCAATATTTAAAGTTCATCAGGCTATATTTTTGAGGTGAATGCAAGAGAAATAAGATTTAGTAAAATCAGTAAGGAAATTCTAACACATGCCAGAAGTCCTAATGATGGTTCTGTATTTGATTTTTTTAACTAAAAATTGCCTATTGGCCAGAGCAAATGCTATATCCTCTACTTAGTGAAGGTAGTTTTATTAATAAACGCTTTAAAAATTATCCTGTAATCATATAGGCTATGAAACCTCTAACACAAAAGACTTTCTTAGAAAAGGCAAGACTACTTCTTCTGGAGCCTGAATTTAAAAATGGTTACTTTGGTTTTATATTCATTTTTAAGTTAATGAATTTGAAAGATAAAACATACAGTGTTGGAATTTTTTCTTATTATTGTACTTCACATCTATGAAATTATAGATTTGGAAAAGACTCAAGAAAATATTCTTCTAATATCAATAATAATTATTTAAAGCATGTCTCTAAGAGATTACAGTTGACTCAGTATCTGGTGATAGATGATTTGTCTTTGTTGGAGATACAGACTTGAGATTTGAAATGGAATTTACCTATAAGAATAAGTTAATTCTTAAAATTTACTGAATTATAAGAATTCAGTGAATTGAATCTGATTCAAACTTCTTATTCTACATAGATACATTTTAAATAAGATGCTCAGGAGTCATGTAGACATTTTGAATTTTTAAAGTAAATTTTCTTCCTCTATATGCATTTACTAATTATCAATTACTTTGAACACCAGCTATACACTAGAATATTCCAACCCCAACTTCTCCCTTATGCTCTAGCCCTATATTTTCATCATTATTATCTTTATGTCTGACGGGCAAATGCATTTGCCTACTGTGGCATTGAATGGTAGCTGTTACGCAAGATCCACTATCGCTTTCTTATATATTCATTCACTTTTCATTTATTCATCCATCTACAAACTAATTAATGCCTATTATGTGATAAGTAATCTTCTAGATACTAGGGTTCTAGTACACAAAACTCCTCCCCTCATAAAACTTATTTTCCAGTATGATGTACATACACAACCTGGATAAATAACTCAATTTTGGTATATAGAATAGTGATATGAAGTGAAATGAAGAAAAATAAATAAGGGGAAAGAAATTGGGATGCCATTCAGAGGGATGCCAAGCTACGTTATAATTTTAAATAGGGCGGTCAGAGAAAGGACTCACTGGACAATTAAATATTGAGCCAACTCTTGAGGGGTATGGGGAGCAAATTGTAGGCTATCTGAGAAAATACAATTTTAAGTAGAAGGTTAACCACAGACCTTTGACCAAAGGTACTATTGAAGACCTGTTGGAGAAATTGCAAGGAGGACAGAGACCTGTGAACAGGATGATTGACAGGAAGGTAGTAAGAAATAAATAAGTGTAATAATACAATGACATAATCTGAATTTCATTCTTAAAGAATAACTCAGGTCAGTCTGTTACATTGATAATAAACTAGAGAGAATTAAGAATGAAAGCTCAGAAAACCAGTTAGACTCCTAGTATAAAATCCAGATGCAGGTTTGACAAGGGTATTAGCATTGGAGGTCAAAAAAGTGTTTGAAATCTGGATATTTATTGAAGTCCAACCAAAAGGAGGTACACATTGGAGGTAGAGTGCTGGAAAAAATTCAACCATAACCCCAGTTTGTTAAGCTTGAGCAACTAGAACAATGGAGTTCCCAATAAATGAGAAGTTTGGGAAGAAGGATCACAAATTCTGTGCTGGATATATTAAGCTATGTTAATCCAGAAATAAACACTAAATATTTGTTTTAAATATATTTATGTACAAAAATAGTAGGTATTTACTGTATATCCAGTACAAATGTCAAATAGGCAGATGGATCTAAAGGATGATGTTCAGGGGAACTGTTTGTAATAGTAGCAGAACCATGTTTTCATTAGTAGCAGTAATGTACCTTACTTGAAAATCTTAATTCTCTGGTTGCTGACAATATGTGGTTGCCCTTGAAATTAGGCTCTGGTCAATACTATGTAGCAGATATTGCCAGATATGGTTTCCAAGAGATCTCCTTAAAAATGAAGGTTTAGGGCTTCCCTGGTGGCGCAGTGGTTGAGAATCTGCCTCCAATGCAGGGAACACGGGTTCGAGGCCTGGCTGGGAAGATCCCACATGCCGCGGAGCAACTAGGCCCGTGAGCCACAACTACTGAGCCTGCGCGTCTGGAAGCCTGTGCTCCGCAACAGGAGAGGCCGCGATAGCGAGAGGCCCGCGCACTGCGATGAAGAGTGGCCCCCACTTGCTGCAACTAGAGAAAGCCCTCGCACAGAAACGAAGATCCAACACAGCCATAAAGAAAGGAAGAATGGAAGGAAGGAAGGAAGAAAGGTTCTTTTTGCCCCTCTCTACATTTTTCTTCTTCCTGCCTGCAACACAAACACTATGACTTTATTTCATCTAGGAGACAGCATCTTGAGTATGGAAGGTCACACAAGGAATGGTACAGCAGGAAGTCCAAAGGAAATTGGATATGTGAGAGAAAAATAAACTCCTATCCTAATTAAATTACTATTTCAGTTTTCTCTTATTAGCAGCCAAACAACAAAAGCTTACAAATACACTCAATCTATTCAACACTCCCATAATCTTTCTTTCTTTCTACATTCTCCTTAATAGTAAAATTTAGAAAATTTGCTACTTTTTTGGTTTTTCCTGTCAATCATCCCTAAATCAAATAGGATCTGTTATGCTCTCAGTTCTACGGCTGTATGTCTTTACAATACAAAACAAAACAAAATAAAATCCTAAAATGATTGTCAAGCCTTATAAACAGACCTGATTCTCCTCTGAGACCAACCTACAATTTCTCTTTCACTTTTTCCAGTCTCAAGAACTAACCATTAAACTGTTAGAAAAATATAGTAGTTATATTTAATTTATTTCCATTCATTATATCTTGTCAGAACACAGTCCTGTTGTATCTATCTCCAAAATAGATCCCAATCTACTTTTCATGACCTTCATTTTTATAGCACTTACAGAGTACTATCGAATTTGTCTTACTTATTCATCTACTTACTTATTGGTTTTTGTCTCCTTTCCCAAATAATGTCTTGTGAAATTAAGGTCTGTGACTGTCTTCTTAACAACATCTGAGTAGTCAGTGTCTAAAACATTAGTAAGTGTTCAAAATTATTTGCAGAAAAAATGAAATATTTGTGTGGGCATGTGTGTGTGTGTATTTCTGTATATATATAGAAAGGAAGGGAGAAGAAAATAAAAAACCTAAGGGAGTTTTGCACCTGAATATGACTCAGTAATAAACCTGAGATGATTGAGAATCACTAAAATCATATTTTTTTTCTGAAAATGACTCATTTAAATAGCCAACTAAGGAGAATAGGAGTTCAAGGTAGAAAACTAGATTAAGGCAGAGAGAAAAATAAAATTATTTTTTTTTACATCAGAATCTGTGACTGAAAAATTGATACATGCAATATGATTCCAAATAATTTTGTTCATGTGTCTTATCTCAGGAATATATTCACTATCTCAAAACTTGAACTTCTCATGCTTAGGGCAAAACGTAATGTTGTTAGAATAAGATGCTAAAATTAAAAAAAAAAAAAAAAGACTAGATAGAGATTCAAAACACAACATGTGATTTTCCCAGGACTTGATGTTAACTGGATTAGAGGTTAAAAATCCATATATACGCCCATAAATATGTTATTGAGAATGTTCTAAGTGATTCCATTTCCATAACAAAGCATAAATAAATATTTTCTAGAGCCCCCCAAAATTAATTAGAGATCTGTTTGTCACTATCTCCCAATTTAAAACATTTAAGCTTAAATCATGCTGGTTGTATTAAATATTGATCATTTGATGAAATTAAGAACAAATTTCCATAATATTTTGGTCACTTTTGATTTGAAGATTAAGTGTTCTCTGATGGTGTCAGCTCATTATTCTGTCTTTTCCAGTGACCCAAAATTGTGAATTAAGATTTTCTAGTTCCTACATATAACGCATGAGTAAAAACAGAAATCTTTTTTATTGAATTTACTGAATGTGGAACTTGCCCTACAGATTAAGGTGAGTGTAGATAGTTGACAAAACATTATGAGCACAGTTTTCTTTCAATTAATATTATATGATAAAAATAATGATTACTACTGTTCATTATATGTTATATATCAATTAAAAATATTTAATTGAAACATGTGAGTTCTACCACACTGTATTTTTAGGCTGGAAAGACAAGGCCGGTAAAGAGAGATATTGTGTGGGCTTCCCTGGTGGCGCAGTGGTTGAGAATCTGCCTGCCAATGCAGGGGACACGGGTTCGAGCCCTGGTCTGGGAAGATCCCACATGCCGCAGAGCAACTGGGCCCGTGAGCCACAATTACTGAGCCTGCGCGTCTGGAGTCTGTGCTCCGCAACAGGAGAGGCCACGATAGCGAGAGGCCCGCGCACCGCGATGAAGAGTGGCCCCCGCTTGCCACAACTAGAGAAAGCCCTCGCACAGAAACGAAGACCCAACACAGCCAAAAATAAATAAATAAATAAATTTTTAAAAAAAAGAGAGATATTGTGGCAAGATTGGGAGGAGTATGTTAAAAATGTGTCATTTTGATGCTCCTCTTAGTCATATTTGTGGTTGGATTGTCCAAAGCTTGGAAAGAGCACGGTGCTTAAAAAACAAGATAGTAAGTTAGAGGGCTGAGTGCGGTACAGCCTGATATTCCAGGGAAAGTTCATTGTCTCCTCCGTACTCTGCCTAAAAACCATAAACTATCTCTGCTTTTAAGACTGAGAGAGGACCTCCCTGGTGGCGCAGTGGTTAAGAATCAGCCTGCCAATGTAGGGGACATGGGTTCGAGCCCTGGTTTAAAAAAAATATATATATATATATATATTTGATGAAAATACAGGAAAGAACAGGTTAAATACAAAATTTAGCCATTATAATTAAAGTGTGTTATGTGAAAAACATATATTAGTAAATGTTTCAGAACTGTTACAAAGAAAATGTTAATGTACTAAGATACATTCTTGCTTTGAAATTGTATGCTGATAAAATAATAAATCCTATTTCAAGTTTTTTCTTTAGAAGTTATATTAGCAGTTATTAAATTATTAGTCTAACTTAATGAGTTTAATCCTGAATTCAAGTACTTACTCATGCTGTATAAAATTCATTATACCTTACCTTTGCTTAATTTATAGCATAGATTAATGAAAATGTCACAGTTAAAAATATCTCAGTGATGCACTTGTAGAAACAATTCTGTGTTTTGGTATGGTTTCTTGTTTACTAACCAATCTCTTCCAGACAAAATTAAAAACTCTAGCTCAAAGAATTATATTACTCATTTGTTATATAGGGATAATTCACTACTGACAAGTTTTGTCTGTGCCTATAAGAATTTTTCTGGTTCTACTCTGCCACTGAATATAGGATTCCTTTTCCATACCACAAACTGATGTCCATCTGGTATCTGATTGAAAGTATTCAGAGGATTAGATTCCCCTATTTTGGGGGGATGTTCTTCCACATTTGGACTGTTTCAGCTAGTACACCAAAAAAAAGGACTCACTAATTTTCAGCCATTTGTCTGGTTTTAGACAATTTCATTTTTTTAAGACTTTATTTTTTAGAACGGTTTTAGGTGCAGAGCAAACTTGAGAGGAAAATACATATATTTCCCACATACCCCTTGCCCCCATACATGCATAGCCTCTCCCATTATCAACATTTCTCACCAGAGTGATATATTTGTTACAATTGACAAACTTATATGGACACATCATACTCATTCAAAGTTTACTTTAGGGTTCATTCTTGGTAATGTACATTCTATGAGTTGGAACAAATGTAATTGACATGTATGATAATTATAGTATTATATGGAGTATTTTCACTGCCCTTAAAATCTTCTGCACTCTGCCTAATCATCTCATCTATCACCCACCCCTGGAAAATACCAGGGAGGATTGCTATATCATACAGTAAGAGTATGTTTAGTTTTGTAAGAAACTACCAAACTGTCTTCCAAAGTGATTGTAGTGTTTTGCATTCGCATCAGCAATGAATGAGAGTTCTGGTTGCTCCATATCCTCACCAATATTTGGTGTTGTTAGTGTTCTGGATCCAAGAGGAAGGAAGTATAATCTCACATTGCTTCTGAGAGCTAGACCTGAAGCTGCAGTGCCACTTCTGCCATGTGTATAGTCAAATTAATTCACAAACTCAGGCTAAACTCACATCTAGATGTGTGGAGTGCCATGGGAGTAAGAGAAGAAAAGGAATTCATAAGGCCCATTATTGTACTCTATCAACCACAATCTATTATGTTTTAGATTTTAATCAAGCACGATTTGATAAATTTGGTAATATCTAGATACTTGATTAATCAAAAATACATCAAGTGGAATAAGAAAATGGAACATAGAATAGTGATGCAAATGAAAATAAATGGTAAATTGGTAGATATAAATTTCAAATATATCTGTCATTGCTTTAAATGTAATTGTACTAAAAACTCCTATTATAAGACTAAGATTTTCAGATTGGTTTAAAAGTAATATATGCTGCTTACAAGGTGCACAGCTTAAACATAAAGATAAAGAATGGTTGAAAATAAAAGGACAGAGAAATGTATTTCATTAAATCACTATCTGCAGACAAGCTGATGAAGTATAGTTTAAGGCACAATGCATTTCTAGAGATAGAGAGACCAGCTGATAACATGCCTGAGATAGACTATTTGATGGTAAAAGAATCAATCAATCTGGAAAATATTATATTTTAAAATGTGCAGGCACTTTAACAATCTCAAAATATTTAAGCAAAAAAATCAATAAAACAAAGTAGAAAAAGAAAGAAAAAAACCCCACATCACACTGAGAGAGAATGAACAGAAAAAGAAATCAGCAAACTTACAGCAGTTCTAAGCAACAATTAACAAACTCTATCTGACATACAAAACACTGCAGCTGACAATGACAAAATACACATCCTTTCATGTTCACATAATAACATAGTGGATGATAAGTCTCAGCAAATTTGAAACCTCAAGACAAAGTGTTTTATAGAATGGTCAATGGCAATAGAGAAATTAAACCAGAAGTTTATAACATGGTAAATGAACAATCAGCAAATGCTTGAAAATTAAACAATATACTTTTAAATACTCAAAATCAAAGAGGAAAACCTAATGGCAATTATAAAATACTCTGAATTAAGTAATAAAAAGTGTATCAAAATCTGTGATAAACCAAGAGGAAAATTTATGGCCTTAATGCATAAGACAGAAAAGAATGTCTTGGGAATTCCCTAGTGGTCCTGTAGTTAGGACTCCATGCTTTCACTGTCGAGGGCACAGGTTCAATTCCTCCTCAGGGAACTAGGATCCTGCAAGCCATGCAGCGTGGCCAAAAAAAAAAAAAAAGAAGAAGAATGTCTTAAAAATGATCTATACATCCATCTCAAGAAGATAGAAAGCAAAAAAATGGAAATTACATCCACTGAGCTTAGGAGAAGAAATTAATGAAATAAAAACAAACATATCCTAAAGAAGCAACACAGTGGAATTCGATTCCTTGAAATGACTGAAAACATAGATCATTTAGCAGAATTATCAGAAAAAAAGTGAGAGAGAGCAAGAAAAAAAAACAAATATGAAAATAAAATATCAACAAATATAAAAATGTGTACTAAATACAACAGTATGTTTGAAACATTTTTCCAGTAATTTGAAATTTAGAAGACATGGGCAAATTTCTAAAAATGCAAAACTTTTTAAAACTGAAAGAAGAAATAATAGAAAATCTGAATTCACAATACTAATTTAAAAAATAAAGCTATAATTAGAAGACTTCCTCCAAAGAAATATCCAAGCCCAGATGTCTTCCTAAATGATTTCTTTTAAACCTCTGACCTGGATCTTAAATATTCACTTTTAGATAGTAGAATTGTTGAGGGCTCCCATGAAACCAGACAAACTGCTATTTTACAAACCTGACAATTATATTAAAGGAATAGGAAAGTAGCCTCTGAGAGCCAGGAGCTGGCCTTACACTTTCATCAAGGCTTTGGTGTTGCTAAGAACTTGTATGGCGCTCACAGCTATGCCCATGGTCCTCTTGTCCATAAACAATTTAACATCAGCATCAGACAAGACTCCTCTGGAAACTCAATGGATCAAGACAAAACAAGACCACTTCATATTCATGCACAAATTTAAAGAAAACAGTAATGTTGCCCAAACTACAAAAATAACCAAATATTCCTGTATCTAGCTGATATGAGTTACTGCTGCTTCCTTACTGATGACAAATTTAGCCTCACATTGCTCTTTCTATCTTCTAGATAAGAAATATTAAGATACTAAATTAGAGTATTATTCCCACTTCCTGATAGTATCCAATCTAGGACAATGCCCCACTTCCATAAATCCTCAGGAAAATCTCAACACAAAAACAAGTGCTACATAACCATAGACTGTTACTGAAAAGCCCATTGATTTCAATGGTGTGCCTACGCCTTCAATGAAACAAGTTAGCAGACCCAACTTTATTCAAATACAGGTGTGTTCCTCATAACAATTTTTTCTTGAGGACATTGACACATCATATATGTTTGAGCTTAGTATTTTGAATGTACTTGTAAAATGCTGTGAGAGCATGTGAGATGAGATTGTGGAACTGGAAGAAGGAGAATGTCAGCAATCCAGAGCCCCTGAAGGATTTTAAGGATGAGGCGATGATTGCCCTGGAATTTTTATAATTTTATAAGACCCAAAAAAACAGATACAGGGCAGATTTTGCATTGTGCTAGTTCAAAAATGAAGCAAAATTCATTTCTTACCCATTTTATCTGACTCTAATTTTTGTCTGTTAATTATAAGATTAATTGTAAGGTTTACTAGAATCACCAAATTGGTAGGTTGTTTGGATTGAGCAATTTTAAAACAATCTACTTTTTGGATATCTTATCTGCAATCTTATTCATTCCAAACTAACTCTGACGCTGAAAACTATTTGATGCAAAAGAAAAGGAGTAACTCTGACTAAAATCTAACAGTATTTGTGTGTGTGTGTGGTAACAAGACACAAGCCATTTTTCTAATCTAATCCCTTCCCACTCTTTCTCCTACTGCATTTTTGGCTCATCATCAAATGTTACTTATGCTCCTGCCCCATGGCCTTGCTCTTGTCTTTCCACTGCTTAAAATGCTCTCATGGTAGATAGTCTCATGTCTTACTCCCTCATTCCAGTCAGGTTTCAGCTCAAATGCGAACTCTTCTTACCACTTTACCTACAGTGCCACCCTCCTCCGGTCACTTTCTGGCTACATGCCATATATTACACTTCTTTATTGCATGTATTACTGTGCTACCAGAATCTATCCTAGCACATGGTAAAAGTTTATTACATATATGATGATAAATAAATTAATTAAAAAGGAAAAAGATGGAAATGTTTCCCACAAACAAAAACTGGTATCATTCTGTCTATATTCTCCTCTGTTAACTATGAATACAGTGATTTTTTTTTATGTTTGAGGTAAATGAAATAAAAACCAAGTAAATAAAACAATAAATCAGTTTCCTTTAAATTTTACTCAGTTTTATTTCATGCTGGGCATGGCACATGGCTGTTAATTAATAGGTTCACCCCTAACCAGAGAACAAAATACTCTAAAAAATGTTTTAATCAAATGTTTTCCCTTATCGAACTTCAAAGCTGTACTGATATGTGGAGGCGTGCAGGTATTGGAATGCAGGTTTATTTCAGCACGGAAAATGATCTTGAACGTTCATTATAGTTTCTATTTATAGAAATTTTAACTCTTTTATAAGTTAATGAACAAAATAGCAACTTGCCATCTTATAATGTATCACAAGATAAATTGAAGGAGATGTGCTGTTTTCACCTTCCTCATGAAACTAAAATGTGATAGATGAAATGTCAGAGCATTATAATAAATTAAGTTTTCTTTAGCATCCTTGCCAGTTAAAAATAGTAGATTTCATAGTGTTGAAGGTGGGACAATGGAACTATTTAAGTCAATCTACAATTTTATATTAATGTTCAATTAATAAACTATATTTAATATATAGATGTATCTATGTTATAGATATGTTTCTATGTTATATGTATACATATCATATATTGCTATATCGTATATATTTTATGTTATATATACAGAGAAAGGGGGAAGCTTGTTTTAAGTACTGCTTTGAGAAATTTAATTGAACAATATCATTTTTTTAAAACCTCAGCCACTGCTATATTTGTCATTATTTATAAAGGATAAATATACAATGTCTTAAGATTGCCCTTTGTTTTCTCCAAAGTAGAATGCTCTCTCTAATTGATTATATTAAATATAATTATTCCTTAAAGCACACTTCTATTTTATATTACTTTCCTGAGTATTCTATAAAAACACACAATATTCATTGAAAGATATGTCAAATATTACAGAAAGTATATTTGGATATGTACATTAACATGTACACGTAATATATAATATAGGACATGTAATCTGATATTTAAAATAAAGACTTGGGATAATCTTGATATTCAATATTCATTTTTTAAAAAAGGAAAGTATCAATACATAATGAGTGTGGGAAATCTTTCTGTCCCAAATAGTAAGGAAGTACTCAGAAGAGTGATGAAAAATATGGTTTTAAATTAAAATGTTTTAGCTATTGCTTCCATCTAATGCAGTAAGAATTTATGTTTATTAATCTGTCCTAAACTATTGCAGATCTAGTAACTCATAAATTCAATATATAATATCCCAAAGAATAATAATAATTTTTTGATGTTTAGATATATTTTTTGAGTTACTTCTTTCTTCCTAATTCAAAAATGATTGAATCATGTCCATTATTAAATATTTTCAAAATTGAAAATTGTGTTTATTTACTTTGTCACTCATAAACTGCTGGATATTTGAGATCTTACTGTCACAATTTGTGTTGCCTTATACTGTAATAATCTTATTTTCTTTCACATTTGTCTTAGTCTTATGGCAGGCTCTTGCGTTTTTATGATTTCCTGGGGCACACTGAAATTTTTATTTTGTTTAAGGTTTTGGAATTCTAATACATTTTGTATTCAATCTGGGGTCCCACAAGTATTTTCACTGTTACAGAGACAATGGATGACTTCTGAGGTTTAAACTTAAAATTCACACACAAATGTGGTTAGCCATCCAATTGGCTAAATAAAGGAAATTTTAATGTCTTAGATTCCCAAAACTCTAATCAAAGTGACCTAATTTTAATCTCAAAGAAGCACAATTAGAATATAATTGTAACATCACATGGGAAAATTAATTTATCCTATTAAACCCTGATTCAAAAATTAATATGTGATTAAAGGAAATTGTCAGAGTGAATCATAGAGAATGGAAAGCGTAAAAGTCAGAAATGAACAACTTATTCAGCAAAATCCTGGAAAAATAGACACTATGTTCTCAGGATAAGGATAGGACTGTTTTAACAAGTCTCATAATTGCTTGGGTGGAATATTTCTCCAAAGTCATTTCTCCTTGCTTTAGAGTGATGCTTTGTAAGCATTCTCTTAATTATTAATTTGGTTTTCCATTTGGAGTGATATTAGAAAGGGTTGCCACTTTGGATAATATAAACATTACAATTTGTGAAAAAGTTTATTTTTACTTTTAAATGAATGAAATATTTTTAAATGAAATGAAATAAAGTTATTTACTTTAGTATCTTAATGTGTTCTACTGCTATGTTTCTTCCCAAAGTATAATCAGTTCTAGAATATAGAAATACCAGTCTCCAGACTACAAAATATGATACATCTACAAAGGCAGTGTCATGTTTAGAGTGAGTCCTTTGCTTCTTCTGGCAAGACACACAAACTTAGTTCTGTATCTTTTCTTACTTTAGGGAGGTGGTCTAGATCTAGAGCTGGTTCACTAAACTTGATCCCAGAATTGTAAAAAAGCTTCAAAATGAGGAATGTGTACAAAGGAAAGGCAGGAGAGAAATGAACTTTTAGTGAAATGCTTATATTATACCCTAACAGGTCATTTGAAAACAGTGAACATTTGAAATGACCTTGGTGGAGAGAAATAAATAAATAAATAAATTTTTACAGAGCGGCACAAACTGTCACCCTCCAATGCAAGTCAAACACCTACTCTAATGAATAACCCTCATGCCCATAATACAGTTTTTGTGAATTGCTTATGTTGATGGTGTGCAGCATGTCATTTACATTCCAAGATAAATAATAAAACATCTCTGGTGGCACAGCACTTCCATTATGCTCTCTATTATAGGCTGACCTTGAAATTGAATTCAAATTTAAAATCTACCCTGGCCTATCGCAATTTTACAACTCAACTTGAATTATTTAAACCTTTTTCACGGCACTTTTAGAGACCACAAACCCGGATTTAAGTGTTAACTAATTAGGTAATATGTAAAGGTAAAAGACAAATTAAAATGGATGGAAAGGTATAATATTGCTCTGATAAAGAACTGATGGATAAATCTTGTTTTTCACCTATAGTACATTCAATATTCTTTCAAACTATCAGTAAAAGTAGCTTAAACATTATATTGAATACCACATTGAATTTTGTTCTTCCATGCATAAAAAATCATTTTTACTTCTCATTTTGAGTAATATTTCACCCTTTATCCAATTAGACCAAAGAATTTATGTGATCCAAATAAACTAGCTGCATATATGAGCAACAGTATTTCAAGGGGAATATGCCCTCAATGATTTATCAGAAAACCTTGTTAACTTGTAAGAATGATTCATAGGTTTCTGACTTAAAAGCAAAGCAGAGCCTGTGAGAAGAACCAAGTAGAGAGACTGAATTCTGGATTGGTATTTGTTTTAGTAACTATCAACACCATTAATTTCCTAACTTTTTACTATGAAATCTTTGTGAAATATGCCACTGCACACTGATGACATATTTATTGCCTTAAACACCTAAAATTTGGTACTCGTGGATTTGCTCTTGACTTAATACTAATTATTATTATTATTGCTATGTTAATATTATCATTATTATTATTTAGTAAACCCTTTACTATATCCCAGGCATATTGCTAAAAACTTTGCATGCTTAATGCATTTGAGTTTTTCACTGCAACACAATAAGGCAGATGCTCTCATTATTTGCATTTCATCTGTAAATAAACACAGGTTTATGGGGACTCAGATGAGGCAGGTAGAAAGACAGAACAGCAACCC
Source organism: Balaenoptera ricei (assembly GCF_028023285.1). Lineage (NCBI taxonomy): Eukaryota > Metazoa > Chordata > Mammalia > Artiodactyla > Balaenopteridae > Balaenoptera > Balaenoptera ricei. Next base: position 117,316,804 of record NC_082642.1, read on the forward strand.
CACACCCGAACTTATTTTTCCATTGACTTTAAGTCACTATGCACTGATTTCTCATTTTACCCCAGACAATATTTGCCTTCAAACTTAGATTGTGAATGTGGTAAGTGATAGGGCCATATTTCACACATATACGTATACACACACACACACACATATATATAGTCAAGTTAAGATGAGGCCATTAAGGTGCACCCTAATTCAATATGACTGTGTCTTTATGAAAAGGGAAAGATTTGGACACAAGAGAGACATGCACACAGGGAGAACACCATGTGAGCATAAAGGCAGATATCAGAGTGACACATTTACAAGCCAAGGAATGCGAAAGATTGCCAACATACCACCAGAAGCTAGCAGAGAGGCACTGAACAGATTCCCCCTCACAGTCCTCAGAAGGAACCAACCCTGTCAATACCTTGGTCTCAGACTTCTAAGCCTCTAGAACTGTGAGAAAATAAATTTCTGTTAAAGCTATTTAATTTGTGGTGCTTCATTACAGCAACCCCATTAAACTAATACAAATATGCTGTGTTCTTTTGCTTGAATTAAGAAGTATACTATATGCAAATACGTCTGATGAAAAATATGTATGCAATTCACTAATATATTTTTTTCAAAATGACAAATCCCTTTTTGGCCTAGGAATCTAAAAATTAAAAATACAGTATTTAAAAGTGAAAATATACTTAAAAATCAAGTTAGATATAAAAGTCTCATATTAAAATTAAATTTCTATTCATTTCTTTGATTTTGGAAATTAAACACAATGACATGTTTAATGTAAATGTCTTAACTTACTGAACTGTAGTAAAGAGTTGTATAGAATTCCTTAACCATAGTTTTTCACAATTAGATATGGTTCTTTCCAAGTATCTAGTTTTCAAAGAGATTTTAAAATAATGATCAGACATACACAGTAGCAAATTTAAAATTTACTCAATACAAATAAACAAGTATGCTTCTAGGAAAATCATTTAAAAAATAGGAGAGTAGTTTTAGAAGAAACTGGATTTTCATTTGGACCTGAGTTATGTTTTGTTAAAGCCCAGAGCAATGCTTGTCTTCATACCTAAATTGAATTTGGAAAAATCCAGGCTGCTTTCCAACAATGAGCTTTAAGGAAACAATTTCCTCCCTGGTCTTGGATTTCTTAAAAGAAACTTCCTTTTGCTTGTTATTTTCTATGGGATAATACTACCAGTATTTGATCAACTGTAAGAATCCATTCATTAAGAACTATTTTAAGACTTTTCTGAGAAAAATGTTGAACAGAAGACTACAATATGAAAAGTACTTAGCGAAAGTCACGAATGAAATATGTAACTCAGTCGTTCTCATATTATGGACATAATGGTCTAAAATCATAAGAATAATGTCAACTTCATTTAATTCTAAAAGAAAAATTTGTATTTTTCATATCCTTTTTTGGCATTAAGCTGATTGTTCTATAGAGAATCTCACTTATTTTAATTACTAACACCCTTTTTCTACATGAAATACCTAACTCACATTCAATTTGTTTTAATTTGATAGAAAATATAATACTGAAAATAATTAATCACTCAGAAGGATACTAAGAACTTTTATTTTTTGGCCCCAGTGAATATTTTCAAACTTAATCTAGGTCAACAACAATAGTTTCTTCACCTCTGACCTAAAGCTTCTCAATTGTTAGGTTTTAAGACCTAATTTTTTAAAAATTAATGAAAAAGATTTTTAAATGTCTTCTAATTCATTTTGACCTTTCATTTTAATGAGCCTTCCAGCAAGTCACTTTAACACTTTGAAAACATATATTACATATGTAATTCAATTTACTTTTGACAATGAAAATGAACTGTATAGAAATTATACTAGAGTATTAATATTTTTCATTGAATATTGTTTAGTGTGCATTCAACAATAAACAAAATATATACCAGATTTTCCTTTTATTCATTTGGTTATTTCAATCTTCCTCTGTATTGATAAGCCAAGTAATAATAATTCACAAGTAATTATATCATGAAAATTTATCTTCATGATTATGACCATGCATTTCCTACTCTTGTGACAAAAATACATCTTATTTCCATACATATTACATAAAAGTAGATTTTTTCTCATTCTGTTGCCTTAAAATTAATTGTAGAAGTCAATAAAAAGCTTATAAATGTCAGGAATATATGGATAGATTCTGACAAGCTCCAGTTTATAGAAACAGCCTTTTAAAGCATTACATGTTCTGTCTCTGTTTCCTGTCTTCCTGCCTCTCTCTCTGAATCTCATCCCAAGAGAAATGTAAACTTTATCTTAGTTTGGTTATTTTGCCAAGTTGGAAAATGATTGGTGCCCATATAAACATGTTTGCTTATTTATGAAGTAGACAGGTGTGACTAAATACTAATTAAAATATCTTCTATTTATGTTTTGTAATTCTATTTTTGTACAGGAAAATATGTACTTCATTAGAATTTAAGAAATCAAAGTAAAATATTTAAACTAGATTTAGATCATACAGAATAAATTCATAAAATATGATAACTTTTAGTCAATATAGGCTAAGTTATCCAGTGGTAAAAATAGCTCCATAATCACAGTGGCTCTACAAACAAACATCTATTCCCTATTCACATAAAGTTGGACACAGGTCCAAGTGATTTTCTAGGACCACTCTGCTCCATGATTCTGGTTGCTTTAATCTGCAACTGCAAAATCTCAATGGCAAGTGCTTTCCCGGTGCCACAGCACAATAATTGAGCCCTGTTGTGTTTCACACTAGCAATAAGATGCTTTGGCCAGAAGTGACCACATGCCTAATGTTCATCATCCATGAACCAGTTATACAGCCCAAATTAAATCATAAAAGGTGAAGAGATGTGCCTGGAAATAGAGGTTTTGCCTGGACAAAAGAAGTTTCCATAATAAATCATATTATTATTTCAATTTCACAGGTGAAGGAACGTTGAATCAGAAAACCTAATAACTTCTTCAAGGTTGGACAGTGACTTAATGAAAGAGAATTTTGAAAGGTGTGTATTTTTAAACCTCAATTACTCTTGTGCTCTGCTTAGTTTAAGGACCAAACCTGAAATGAGTATTCCACAGTTGTAGAAATTTACCCCAATGTGATTGGGGACAGGTTGTTTTATATGTTGAGTTACAAATATATGTAATTCTCTCTCTGTCTATAGATAGATAGATAGATAGAGATATGCACAGCTACAGATTCCAATGTCACATATCAGCAGCTACAACGATGACTGTTCCCTTTCTCAACATCATGATATATAGGGAAAGAACAGAAATTTAAAAAATCATTGATATGTACTTTTAAACATGTGTGCTGTGTCATTTGCATGAAGAGATTGAGAAAACTGGACTAAAACACAAAGTAGATTTTGTCCCAGAAGGTAGTCCAAAGATGGGGAAAAATTATATTTATACAATTTATATAATTTATTATATATATACACATTTGTATTATATATAATATATATATAAGTTCACCTAATAAGAATTACATTCCCAGAATATGAATTCTTGGAAAGTGACATACTTTTATATAATTTGATTTCTCTCTAATCTGTGTGAATGTGAACAAATATTAGACATTTCTAAATGGACATTTACATGGTGATTGGAATGAAGGTACAATTATATAATTGAGAAATTTCAACATTTATTATTAAAGCTTCCCAGTTTAATGGGACAGCTGTTAGTTTTTGGTGCAATTTAAGTAATAAAGAATGAAAATAGCCATGTAAGACTGGAAATTTTTACTTGACTTGACTTAAAAATATACTTTTCATTACACTCCTTAAACTATCAAAAGCCAAAGCCGATATATAATGCTTTCTAGGACTATACCGTTAATTTTAAAATAATTATTTTTTAAATCAGAAATCCTAGGCCTTAAATTTAAAAGGAAGGATAGTTTACATACTTTGTGAGATGCTTTCTATTTAAGATAAAATTGACCATCATGGTAAATGCTCAATTGTCTTAAACACTAGGTTTCATTTTTTTATACTTCAACCTATACATTTCTGTGTGACCTTTACCCCAAATTTTAAATGTTGTCTCTTGACAGTTATTTTCCATAAGTTTTATACCCTTCAGAGGCACTAACTTTTTGTGCCTGTAGCTATTTCTTCTTTTACCTACTTCCATAATTCTTAATAACTTGACTAAGCTGAAGTGTATTGATTTCTCAAACAATTTTAAATGAATATCTATAATGAAAAATGAGTGTTTAATTCTTTTATTTGACTCTGCAGGCATACATTCCATCACCTCCAACCAATATCAACATATCACAATTGTTTGCTAAATCCAATATTTACTGTTTATAAAATCATGATCATGATACACGCTTTTTTCACAAATATGTTTTACAATATATTCTGTGGTGGACCATTTCAGTGTGGACAACTGTGTCCATACTAGTTTTGAGTTACGAGTTACGTTTTTGAAACTATTTATTGAATTAGTTCTTTATTGATATGATCTCTGCATTTTCTCTGTTCTCTCTTTTTTTTTTTAGAACTCCTTTCATATTGATATCAGTTTGCTTGTTTGTTTGCTTGTTTTGTTCTATAGAGAATCTCACTTATTTTAATTACTAAATAAAAATCCCCGAAATCATTGGCTATTCAGCTAAACTATATTTCCAGTCTTCCTTGATTCTTGATGTGGCCATGGCATAAAAATTCACCAATGGAATGTGAGCAAAAGAAATGTCTAAACTTGTGGTTTCACTTGTTTGAAAGATACTCACCATGGAGTTCTTCATTCCTTTCCCTTCTGATGACTTGAAATTATGAGCAACCTTGAAAATCACATATTTAGGATGAGAATTGTACTCTGCACTCTGGGTTCCCTCCATGACTTTCTGTAGCAAAGTCTGATAAACACTATAGATTATTATAAAAATAAACATCTGATTTGTTTGAAACATTAAATTTTGGTGTTTCTTTGTTACTATAGCTAGGATTCTACTTGAATCCGTAATATGTTTATCTTATCCCTTTTTACATTGCTTTCTTATTCCAGCCAGCTGATTGAATACTTTTATTTCTGCTATTATATTTTTTACGGACTCTTTCCTGTTGTTGGAATATTTCTTCCTCCAGATTTCTTTCTTTTTCTCTCTTTTAGTGGATGCTGTATGTTATCTTATATACCTTGGTATATTAAATAAATGGATTTTTGTTTTGTTTTGTTTTGTCACCTTTGGTATTTTCTCTGTTTCCTTGAATTTTCTATTTGTTTTATTTTCTGTATTTATGGTAGAAAATATTGTTTTCTTTTTCTAATACTCACTGATCACAAACTTTTCCATATATTTAAAATTGAGGTACTAAAAAGCTGAATGAAATCTGTGTGATTATGGGTAAAATTTCATCCACTGGCTTGTTTCATTGCAATGTGAAAGGCTGGGAATCAATATTTTTTCATAACTGAGCATCTTTTCACTTTCTTCACCTACTTCTCAAAAAAGGAATCTTCCAGTCAACTCCAAATGTGGTTCTATTCGTGTCTCTGGTAGCAATTTTGGAAAAGGTTCTTAGGATCACAGCAGGCTGACTTTAACTTAAACTTCACATATTTATTAAATTTTTATCAGTCATTGTCCTAGGGAGAAAAGATGGAAAACTTAAACAGGATAAATTAAAAAGAGTTTATTAGTAAAATTATTTGAGATCTATCACCATCCCTAGGAATCAACATGCAAGGGGAGAGAGAGCAGTTACCAGGACCTGAAGAATGTTGTTGAATTGAAAATGCTACTCCATAGTGGTCTGTGTGCTACTGATCACTATCCAGAAAGGAGGGAAAGAGGGGAATAGATATGCTCGAGGATATCCAGCCCAGCCTTTCTCTCCTGAGACCAGTTGGTTCTGATGCCCCAAGTTCAGGTCCTCTCTGGGTTAATATCTTCACAAGGTAAGCCATTTTTTGTCTGTGTAGTAAAAAGGAAAGTTTTTGGAGTGCACTGCCCTAGGAGGGAATTTAATTATCAAGCTCTTTATTAAACAGAATTTTGACTAATCCTATTGTTTCGGTCCTACCATCCCTTTCAGAAGTATCAATAGCTTTCTGATATCTATCAAGGCAGAACTAAGACAAAAATACCAATTAATTTACTTTTTTAAAGTGCATATGTTAAATTTGTAACTTGTATGCAAGGAACATGCAAGTTTGTTTTCGTGTAGGACATAAGAGCATATTTTTAAGTTCCTCAAGAAACCTCTAAAAATGATTAGTGTCTTAAGCAAGAAAGCACCTGGGATTATGCTACACGATTAAGACTACTACGACTCAAAGCCAAATCATCTGGTTTAAAATCCTCATCTCTGCATTTCATTAACTGTGTGACTGTGAGCAACTACTTAAATTCTCTGATGCTCAGTTTTCTCACATGAAAATAGAGCTAATATGAAATTAAAGAGATATTGTATGTTATATTGAGTAATGTGCCTGGAACACTAATTTAGCCATTACTATACCAATAACCAGATTTATTTTGTTTTGCTCTGTTTTACGTTGGATTATCTGCAGAGAATAGATCACTGGCCACCAGGAATTAATTCAAGGAAGCTCATTCCAGAGTCAGAATTCTAAAGATGTTTGTATTAGTTTCCTGTTGTGTTACAACAAATTACCACAAATTCAGTGCCTTTTAAAATAATATAAATTTATTATTTTATAGTTCTGGAGGTAAGAAGTTTGAAATGGATTTCACTGTACTCAATCAAGTCCCTGGCAGGTGTTGATCTTCCTTCTGGAGATTCTAGGAGTCCTTCCCTTCTCTTATCCAGCTTCCAGAAGCCTCCTGTATTGATTGGCTTGTGGCCCCTTCTTCAGAGGTAACAGTTTAGCATCTTCAATTCTCTCTCTGATTCTGACCCTCTGCCTTTTCTTTCAATTATAAGGACTCTTGTTATTATCCTCAGCCCACCCAGATAATCTATGATAATATCCCCTTCTCAATATCCTTAATTTAATCACATCTGCAAAATTCCCTTTGCTATGTAAGATAACATATTTACAGGTTCTAGGGATTAGGACATAGATACTTTTGGGTGACTATTATTCTATCATAATGTTATTCAGTCAAACACTAACCTATGAACTGCTATAAATGAATTTTCCAGATGCAATTAAGGCTAATAATCAGCTGGTCATAAAACAGACTTATTATACTGGATTATCCTGGGTATTGCTAATTTTGCCCTTTAATGTTATTTTTTAAATGACCAGTAAACCATATAAATATATATATGGGATTTTACACAATAAACATCAAATAATTTATCTTTATTTATTCATGTCCTCTAGGACTAAGGGGTAATACACGTGTGCACACACAGACATGAACACACACACACCCACGCTGATACATTTCAAAGATCATATACATATAAAATTATGTGTATTATTTATTTTTGACAGAGAATTAACAGAAACATTTAAGAACAGATTTTAGTTCCAATCTGGCTCACCGACTAAGTCTTGAAAATTATTCAGGAGAACTCACTGTATCAATGAAAGACAATCTTCATTTTAATTATACAAAGTAGCTGAGTACAATTTCTCAAAATCCACAAGAGTTATGTAACTGTGTGGAGGTAATTGTATTAATTACATTAATAATTCCCTCTTCCCCCACTGACCATACCTCCCCACCACAGCAAATTCTTCTCATTCAGAAATGAACTCTGTCAGTATTCCTGAAACAGAGAATGAACACTTTCTTGGACTAAAGACATGTAGATTTGAAATTACATGACTTTACCCCCAAATTATAAAGAATGTATGTTATAATTTGTTTGTCATAACCTTAACTGAAGATAAATGTATGAAGTTAATGCCTTCTTTATACCATTTACACTCTTTTGGTCAGTTCTACAGAGGTGGGGTTAATTCTTTTGACCCTTCTGCTTCTCAGTTATAACAACTGCACATATAGCTGCAGCTAGAACAGCAGCATGGCAACAGCCGGTAACACAAAGCAGTTTCATCTTTATAATCACACAATCCACAGCAACAACCAATGCAGCTAACACTGAAAGCAGTCAGCAAACTATGCAAAATTCCCAATTTCTTTTAACAAGGTTGAATCATCCTAACATGTGTGAAACAGTTCCAGTCCATGGAATGTGAGCTCACAGACCACGGCCTGTTTGTCCAAGACCTCCTTCTGTTCACTTTAGTGCGGGAAGAGAGCTTGTCCTCAGATAAGGATGAACAGGGGGGATGGTAGATTTTGGAGCTATGAGCTATGTAGATATTATGCCTTTAGATGTTGCTTTAGAAAACCTAAATTTAAAAGTGACTAATAAGGGAAATAAGACTTCACCGCCTCCTCTTTGATGACCTTCCAATTCACAGACAATGTCCTCTGTGCTATATTTGCCGAGGAAAGTGACCAAAAGCAACCTTGGGTTTGTTTGGTGATTGCAATTTCAGGTCTGTCACTCTTGTTACATTGCGTACATTCAGAAGAAGAGAGAAATTATATATGGTAATCTTTTCCACTTAGCCAGTTTTTTACTTCTAGCAGGTAAATGTAGGTAGCAGTGCAGGAGTGATCTCTGCTTCCTATATCGTGACATGCAAAAGGCTCAACATTATTGAGATACTCCACGTACAAACTGAAGGGGAAAATTGAAATCTCTAATGAAGCTGCTGTGTGTATTTATGAATATTAATGAATAAAAACTGCTTGGATGGTTTACTTAGAAAAAAATTTTATTAGTTGATGTTGTCCCACCAAATTTAAGATCTGTAAATCACAAACCACCTATTATCTATTTCACCAACCCCCTATGTCTATATAATTGAAAGTTAGGGAAAAATGAATCAATACATTTACATGCAATTGTATTATGTAACTCTGATGGCAGTGTCATTTTCTAGCTACATGTCTTTTGAAAACCGATTTTAATTATTATTATATTTTGCTTATTTATTTTAATATAGAATTTATTTTTTAAAGAAGTTTTAGATTCACAGCAAAATTAAGCAGAAAATACAGTGTATTTTCCATATCCTCTCTCTCCACACATGCATAGCCTCCCCCACCATCAACAACATTCCAGGCCAGAGAGGAACGTTTGCTACAACTAATGAACCAACACTGACACACACACTCTTACCACCCAAAGTCCGTAATTTAGATTTAGTTCACTCTAGACTTTGTACATTCTATGGGTTTTAACAAATGTATGATGACAAATATCCATGATTATAGTCATACAGAGCAGATCCACTGCCCAAATAATCCTTGTACTCTACTTATTCATCCCTTCTTCTCACCAAAACTATGCCAATCACTGATCTTTTTACTGTTTCTATAGTTTTACCTTTACTATGGAAACAGTTGAAGGATCAGTGGTTATATAGTTGGAATCATCAGAATGCAGTCTTTTAAGATGGGGCTTCTTTCATTTGGATTTAAGGTTCCTCCATGTCTTTACTTGGCTTGATAGCTCAATTATTTTTAGTGGATAGATATACCAGAGTAAATATTAGGATTTCTTTTAACTTTCTGTAAGATATAAAATAATATAATTGTTACTTTATCAATTTTAAAATCTTTTTATATTTGTCTTTGCTTAATGATGTCTTATTAAGGATATTAATAATAAAGTTTTGAGTAAGGTTATGAGTGTTTGATTTTAGATTTAACTGGTAAGTGAAATCATAACCTAGTAAATGTTTCATGTTTTAAAACATCTGCTTATTTCTATTAGCAATATAAAACGATGCTTGTATAAAAATTTCTCACAGAAGTGATTTTTTTGCATTATCATGATATGGGTTGCTGCTCTGCAAGTTCTTGATTATTCTCCTTTAAAATTGTCCTTGACACATAACAGATAGAATACATTAAATTAATCTTGTGTTGTCTATTAAGCCTTAACTCCATTTTGGCATTTTAACTTCTATTATGTGAACCAAAGTTTCAGTAATAGTATTGTGGTTATATTTCCTAGCGATATTTTCAAGTAATATTTAACACCGGTTTTTGGATAAGATATGTTATTGGCTATGTGTGTCCTGATCACCTGAAGATATCATTTGAACTTTTAAAATAAAGAATAATTAATATCAATTTTCTTAACCCTAGTTCATATCATAGTATCATAGAACTATTTTATGTTCTATTTTATGCAAAATCATAATTCTTGAATTATGATTCTATGAACTATGAACTATTTTATGCAAAATTCTATGAACTATTTTATGCAAAATCATAATTCTTAAATCTAAAACAATTTAATGAATACTAATTCATCTTCTAAACAACCATGTGTAATAGATTATGTATGAATTGTGACATTTTGCTGCTAATCCCAAGGGATAAATAAATAATTTAATCATTATTATATAATCAAGCATTTTATTATTGATGACTGTGGCTAGGTAGTTTTACTATAGGGTTAATCTTCTGATACATCTCATCTGAGAGAAAGAAGAAACTTCCTCCATGAAAATATTGGGAAGCACCTGAAAACAATGATATTTTTCACCCTAGGCCCAGTTATTTGAAATTCATTTACAATTCTGTCTTTGTAAACCTTCTGAAATTGATATATAGCATCTATTTAACATGAACTTATTAATGTAAAAGGGACCAACTTGGCTCTTGAATTTCAAATGTTATCTTAATTAAAATGATGTTCTTGTATTACATGTGCCTGGGGGCCTGGGAAATAGATGAGTCCTGTAAATCAAAATATTAATAATGCACATGAATTTTAGTCTATGAAATGTCTTTGGATCCCCAGATATAGAAAGAACTCTCTTACTATAGTTTGTGTTGTCATTAGAATGCATTTTTCCATTGATTGCCAACTTTCTGGACATTGCTCACAATTGTACTAATCTTTTACTTTTGTTAGTTCACAATAACTATAATCAAATGTTTCTTATGGTGCAAAAGTTATATAAAATATATTCTACTATAAATGAGGTGAATATATATCTAATATGTTTTAGTTTCATATTTCAATGTCAAAAATTTAAAATGTAATGATTTCAAGGTATAAGTACTTATAATGGGCATTGTGCTGTTGCTATGTAGGAGACAAAGTCAGAAAATAAACTCTTCATGCCAATGTGGAGATTATATTCTGGTAAGAAAGATGACTTTCACAAAACTTACTTAGTATAAAGTAGATAGTACAAGAGTGCAAGTGGGTTGGATGTTCAAAGTTATAAGAGAATATCAGCTGAAGGATGAGAAATCTTTGTAAAATAAGTAGCATTTCTGCTGGCCTTTGAAGAATAATTAAGATTGGAAATGCAGAGAAAAAGCAGATATGGGAACAGTTCAGTGCACACAAAATAAATGGCATGAAAAAGAAAGGCAAGAAAGCATGGAGTATAATCTGGGGAAATGAACTCTTCAATTTGATGGTTCATAAAGATCTGATTGATATCAAATCATTTTTAGAATTCACATAAAATTGAGATGCTTCGATTTTATTCTCTGTTGCATAATACCATATTGAATGCATTTACCTAAAAATCATATATTTTGGTACATATTTAATATGTTAATATTAATATTATTGCAACATATAGCATACATAGAAGGAATTCAGTATGGAAGACCACCAGCATATTTTCAGCAAACTCTGTAAGCCAGATGACACTCTATATAGATAGCAATTAGCAGTATGTGCATAGACCAATCAGAATGGACGCCAGGCAGTATGCCGTATCAGTTTCTAGTGGCTACTTCTCAGATTCTGTGTCAAAATAAGTTGTAATTTGGCTCACTATGATTAATTATATCTCACCCAAGTCATGTAAATAACTACAAATTTAAAGCTTGGAGCTTAATTTTTCAATACATATAGATATTTTGTTTATAATTATACTATTTAAATATTTTTCAATGATTAAGGTAAAAAAACTTAATAGATATGGGTTATCTTTTTAACTCCTACCTGAAGCATTCTATTTTCTTATTGAAACTCCTTTCCTTCTTATCAAATCACGGAAGTTTATTTTTCTTTTTAAAAAGTAATCACTAATTGAATTTATATAGTCACATCATTTTGTGAAATAATAGCATTTCCAGTTGACAATTAAAAAAAGCAAATTAGTCTGTCTAATGCTTCTGATTCTCACTGCAGCAGTAATTTTCTAACATCTGCAGCTATACATATTCATTAAATTTCTTTAATATTATAAAGCAAAAGATTATCAGCAATCTCTGAAGTGTTGGAAAGAAACAGAGGTTACAAGATAATTACTGTACTATATTTGGCTTGTGATAAAAAATTTTAGAGCTATATTTTGTATTTATACTTTCATAAAAATTTAAAACAAACACCAATATATAGCTCTTATCAACTTCTTTTTTGGGGAAGACAATAACAATTGAAACTTAAGGTATTATTTATCCTGTTAATGTATAATTGGAGGCAGGTTGCACTGAATTTCACTTCAACCAGGATTGCACTCAGGAATGAATGAGCAATTCCAGTTAATTTTTGTGTGTATGCATTTCAAAAGACAGAGAAATTTTCTCTGGCAAGGAAAAGTTTTTCATATCAGATTTATGTTTTTCTCCCTGTAGGCCTTTAGTAGATGAAGATTTGTATTGTGAGATTTTACCTCCAAGGAAAGACTTGCTCTAGCAATAAGCTCCTTCACTGTTTACCTTAGGTGTAGAAAGCCACCTTACTTAAGGCCAGGTCCCCCTCAGAACGGCCCATAGCAAGTAATGATCAAACCAGGGTCTAAAATCCCTGGTCACTTAGTTCTCAATTAGCTATTTTAAATATGAATGCTTACTCCAGAGCTCCCTGTGGTTTTGGCCATGAATGCTTCATAGGCACCCATCACAACTTGACTTCTGCTCCCTAATTCTGCTTCTTCTCTATCCCTTCCTCATTTGTCAATCCCTAAAAATAACCTGCACACCAAATGCCAACTCAGTGTTTCCTCTAAAAAACCCAGGCTGCAACCAGGGCAGGTTCAGCGCACAGAGAACCAGATGAAACATTGCCAGTGTTGCTGTACTTTCACATACATTCAGAAGGGGAATTAGGCCATACACTATGCCACATACTTGTTTGTAAAGAAGAAAATGTTAAAAAAGAAAAAATATCCAGAAAGTACTTAATGTGTAAGGATATGGACACAAGCTATTCTCATGACGGAAGGTGGTAGCTTCTCTCCTGTCTGTCCCTTGGAGCAGCTTTTCAAGGTCCTTTGGTTCTACTGAAATGTACCACCAGCAGATGTGAGCAGCTCTGATGAGGTACTTCTTATTGGGTCAGGTAAATCAGCTTGTCTCTGTGCAGAGACAATTATCAATTAACAATTTAAATGTGCTTGATTTACTTAAGACTTACTTAAATGATATATATTGCACACCATTTGACAGGCACCCAGCTAAGCACTAGATATACTATGGGCAGAATGTGTAAGATACACCTTTGCACTGAAGGAACTCACAGTTTAATGCAGAGGAAAAGTAGGTAAGCAAATATGACAACGGTTGTAAAAGAAATAATTACAAGGTACAGTAGAGACACGCAAAGGAAGGAGCAATTCATTGTTACCTTTAATGTATTTATTGATCTGTACCAACTATTCTCACTCCTTCACCTGTGCTGCTTCTAATTTCCTCTGGATTGGGAAAATGTATCAACACTTTTATTATAATCATGTATAAAGTTAACAGCTATAAATGATATTGTGAGTGAGGGCTCACTTCTGAAAAAATGATTTTTATAGGATATACTTAGGGACACACATTTTAAATATTTGAGGAAATTGAAAAAATAACTTTCTGGTTTTCATCTTTATTTCAGTTAGAGGATTTGCTGGAAAGCTGAGTTTCATATACATGTTATTATTCTACAACTTCATCTTTCACCAGATTCTGAGGGTGAAAAACCCAGGTTGCCTATGATATTAATGATGAAGCCTAATGGTTTAATAGAACAAAGAGCTGGAGAATGTGAAAAAAAACGCTTCAAATTCTTCTGGCTTCTGTGAAGAGGGATTTTCTCTAAACATTCCTGGGATTTTGCCTGATCTCTTTATTTTTCCCAAAGAGATGGAATGAATTACCTGCATGGTCAAGGTGAGTAAAGAACCATGCCACTTCTTTCCATCTTTCTTTCTTTTTTCTTGATACATGGCTGCCCTCAGAAAACTTTTATTCATTCAACAGTTATTTATTTAATACTTATAATGTGCCAAATACTGTACTTATTATTGGGAATACTACAGTGAGTAAATTGGACAAAAATTCTACCCCTCATAGAACTTAAGGCGTAGCAGAGTTAGAAAGACAGTAACAACATAAATAAGTGAAATACAAAGTATGTGAAATGGTGATGAGTGCAATGGAGAAAAATGAAGCAGGGAAGGGGATTAGATTCACAGGTATGGGGAGGATTGGTAGCTATTTTAAATGTGTTAGTTAGGAAAGTTTTTACTGATGTAGTATTTGAGCCAAAAGCTTAAGGGGAGGGAGGGGGTCATATGTATAGCTATGGGAAGAATATTCCAGGTAAGGAAAGAAAAATTGCAAAGGCTTTGGAGTAGAATCCCACACAGGAAATTCAAGCAAAGACAAGAAGTTCTGTGAAGTATTCTATTATGTTTCTCCACGCTATTAAATTTTAAGATGCTGGCTTACACACATTGAACAAGAAGGGAAGGAAAGCTACAGTGGCTTCTGTTTGTCATTACAACAATAAAAAGTTTAATAAGTTCTGTGATTTAGTATTATGAATGTATATGTTGCTTTCTATTTAAGACATGTTTCAATATATAGTGCAATATTTTATTGAGGTATAATTGATATATAACATTATATTAGTTTTGGGTAGAACATATTGATTCAATATTTGTATATATTACACAATGATTATCACAAGTCTAGTTAATATCCATCACCATATATAGTAACAAAATTTTTTCTTGTGATGAGAACTTTTAAGATTTACTCTCTTAGAAACTTTCAAATATTTGATATAATATTATTAACTATATTCATCATGCTGTACATTACATTCCCATGACACTTATTTTACAACTGAAAGTTTGTACCTTATGACCCTCTTTACCCATTTTGTCCACCCTCCATCCCCTAGTAATCACCAATATGTTCTCTGTACCTATGAGCTTATTTCACTTAGCATAATGCCTTCAGGGTCCAAACATGTTGTCCAAAATGGCAACAGCAAGATTTTATTCTTTTTTATGACTGAAATATATATGTGTCTATATATATATGTATATATAGACACACACACATATATATATATATATATATATATAATATGTCTTCTTTATCCACCCATTCATCAATGATTGATGGTCAATTAGGTTGTTTTCATATCTTGGCTATTGTAAATAATGCTGTAATAAACATGGCTGTGGTTATATCTTTTTGAGTTAGTGTTTAGATAAATACCCAGAAGTGGAATTGCTGCATCTTTTTGTTGTAGTTCTATTTTTAATTATTTGAGAAACCTCCATACTGTTTTACACAGTGACTGCACCAATTTATAGTCTCATCAACAGTGCACAGGGGTTCCCTTTTTTCCTCATCCTCTTAAACACTTGGTATTTCTTTTCCTTTTGATTATAGTCATTCTAACAGATGAAGGAGACATCTCATTGTGGTTTTGATTTGCATTTCCCTGAAGATTAGTGATATTGAGCATCTTTTCATGTACCTGTTGGATGTCTGTATGTCTTCTTTGGAAAAATGCCTATTCAGATCTTCTGCCCATTTTACATCTAATTGTTAGGATTTTTTGCTATTAAGCTATATGAGTTTTTTTAAATATATATTTTGGATATTAACCCCTTATCCAGTATATGGTTGGCAAATATTTTCATTTGGTAGGTTGATTTTAATTTTCCTGATGGTTTCCTTTGCTGTGCAGAACATTTTTAGTTTAATGTAGTCCCACTTGTTTATTTTGTTGCTGTTGTTGCCTTTGTTTTGGTGTCAGACCCAAAAAATTATCACCAAGTATTAGTGTAATATTTTGATTTTCCATCTGCTATTGTATATTCCACAATCGGATTTGAAAAAGGCAGTAAAGAGGGTTTTATTTTATTCATTCACATAAATCCTAATACTTTTTAATAATCAGTAATTTAGGCAAATAAGTGTAATATAATAAGATAGCTCTTAGAGCTATCTAATAACTAAGAGTTAACTCTTAGAGCTAACTAATCTTCATATGCAATACTTGTGTTTATAATTTGTATTTTTATTAACACAAAGATATTGAAGCTTTAAGTAGTTTTTATCCCATAACTTTCTTTCCCCTCACTTTGTTCCTCACTTCCTCCTCTTTTCTTTTCTCATTCTCTGTCTCATTCTCTCTTCTTTCTCTCCTTTGGTAAGTACCTCTATCCATAATTTTATGAAAGTAGATATAAGTCTTTGGTAGTCAGCTCGTTTGTAATTTCAATTAAAATAATGTTGTGAGGGGATTTTGTCTTTAAGCATTTAAAGACCCTGGGTGATTATTTAGTATTTAAGCATAATTCAGAACAAAATGGCTGCATTCCTTTAAAACAACTATTCACTTAAAGGATGGGTAAGTTTTAATGGTCCCTTCTGCTGGGCAGTAGGACAGAGATGTTATAATTAAACATGAATCTCCCAACCTTTTATGGAAACCACTAGGTTTGGTTTACTCAATTACTTCTCTAGATAAATAACTTGATAAATAACAATATTGACATAAGCATTTTATTCTTTCCTCTGTTTCTGACAGATTCTAACAGTCATGCAAAGGCTACTAAAAGTTTGAGAAAAAAGGGATTGAGAGGCAAACACATATGATTATATATTTGATTTGATCTTTCTGAGTGTGTGTTTAGTTAAATGCATTGGTCTTAGAAACTAAGACCTTTTAGTATTGCTCTAAGTATAAATTAACTTGAAAAATTATTGTATCTTCTCAGTCAAATGTTCAGTAAACTCCTGCTTATCAGCTCTTTTTTTCCCCACTAATTTATTTTCCCCTGGCCAGGGTAAAGGAAGAATAAAAGAAGTATAGTGTAGAATACCTAACTTAAGATTTGTACAATCCAGTTACATGGACCAAAAATACATACATAAGTATGTACATACATACATACACACATACATACATACATAAGCACATACATACATACATAAGCAAGCAAGTGAACAAGGTATTTGTTGTGATGCTCCTCACATTACCAGTATCATCGGCTTATCTCTATCATGGGTGCCCCATATTCTTTTATACTTTAACTACATTAAGTTTTGAGGTAACTCAACCAGACATTTAAAAACTTAGTCCATAATCTGACCTTAACCATTCGATGTCAGGGTCACAGTGGCCAGTGGAGAAAGCATAGGACTTGTTCTGATTAAAGGGAGGGAAAGATGAGCCGACAGTAGTTTCTGGTCTCAGAAAGCATTCTCAGTGAAACTTTGCTCTCAGGCTCTTCACAGGACAGCTTCTGGAATATCTGTACTGTCCCTAGAATTAAGATTCTAATTTCTTTTCTACTTGGTTAAAATAAGGCCATTTAAAACAGACTATAGATATTCTTTGTTTGTTAAAATTGACCTTGATTCCACACTAGTCTATGCTGTTTAAAATTGCTGTGTGGTGACCTAGCCATGTTTCAAACCACTATACCCTTCAACAGTGTTGGAATGTCTTCTCCAAGGTAAACTAACACTAGAAGTGTTACTTCACTTAATACTCCCATTAACTGCCTTTAGTGTTGTACCCTCTGTGAATAAAAATTGACAAATTTAGGTCTGAATTAAACTCATTCTGCTTTCTTTGCATGTTTTTAATCACAGACTATTCACAGCTGCTCATCATCTTCTTTTTTTCCCATTAACTATCTTAGCACACTGCCACCCCACTCTCTTGTTTTGCAACAGGTGAAAAAGAATTTTCAACTGGATGACTTCCCTTTAAATTTTAACTTAACTAACCCATTTAAAAAGTGGCACAGAATAATGTAAAACCGTATCAATCTTTAATCATCTCAACTAAATATAATGCTTGACATTCATAGAATAATGTCACAAACTTTAACTACCATTAATTATTTAATTCTCACAAATATCTTATGAGATAGTCATTGTTAAAGAAAGTAAATGGCCTGCCCATGATTATCCTAATGATTAATGATCAAAACTTGGATTAGTTGTATATTGTCTAAGTCACAGCATTTATCAAAATAGTATTTGAAAAGTTTGAAAAAGCAAAGGATAACAAACCAGAAAATAAATAATGAACACTTCGTATAATTTTATCTTTGATATCAACAACTAAACAAAGTCAGATTACAGTTGAAGAAGATAAACTTTAAATGATTTAAGCCTAACCTGCCTCAAAAACTAGATGTAGTTTTCTATATCCTGATGGAAAAAGGCCTCTGGCATCACCAGGCAACTCAACCTGCACTGAAATAGAAATGTATGTATACAGGGTCCTGTTTGTAAGAATGAGAATACATAAAAACAGAATGACCTTACAACTTGTCATCCAAACTCAGTCACTCTTGAGAGTGTAAATATTTACTAGAAAACATTTGATATAAATTTGAACTATCCCAGGCAAACCAGAATATATATTCACTCTATTGATAATCTGAATTTACCTGACTCTTAAACTCTAGGTTGTTAGATAAAACTATTTTATCTTTTAGTCCTTTACTAACGGAAATAACACACTATACCCTCTCCAACTACCCCTCAACATAAAACATAGTATCTTGCCAAGTATCAAAGCTACAGGCTCTTTTCCTTCTTTTATCTGTCTAGCATAATTGTTGTCAAATATTTTGGTCTCAAGACTCCTTTACACTCTTAAAAATTATTGAGAACCCCAAAGAGATTTAGTTTATGTGAGATTATGTCTAAGACAGGACACATTCAGCACCAAGAAATGCACTCTCTTCCCTGAACAGTGAAAAGTTATGCCTCAACCCTCTTTAATCAAGCTATCCACCATATTTACCATATTAGAAATTTACCATTAAAATGATATAAAAGAGATAACTAATAAGAACCTACTGTATAGCACAGGCAACTCTACTAAATACTCTGTAATGACCTATGTGGGAAAAGAATCTAAAAAAAGCGTGGATATATGTATATGTATAACTGATTCATTTTGCTGTACAGCAAAAACTAACACAACATTGTAAATCAACTATACTCCAATAAATATTAATTTAAAAAATAAGTAAATAAAAATTAAATTAAATTAAAAAATAAAATGATAATAAACTTGTTACATGGAGACACTATTATTTCATTTAAAAGTAATGTTATTTTTCAAAACAAAATAAGAATAAATGAAAAGTGAGATTGTTTTGTACTTTATTTCTTTAAGATATGGCTTAATAGAAAATAGATTCTTAACTCCTTCTGCATTCAATCTATTGTGGTATATTAATAGGTTAAAATATAAGGAGAAAATCCAGATCATACAGATATACAGTTAGAAAAGGGAGGTATATTTGAATAGTCTTTTCAGACAGTTGTAGAAATTCTTTGATACTACACAAAATGTTAAAAAAATGGTAACTTCTTGAAGGTTAGTTACAAAGGCTAATCTGAAACTACCTGAATACAATTTTCATACATGATTACATTAAAATATATTGGTCTGTTTGAACTTCGAGTGGATCATTTACCAGACATTATTTGTTAAAATTATGCAATGGTCATTCAGAAAACACTGCTTCACTGAGTTATATAGATCTTCCATATATTACATACTTCATGATATGATATCAAAAGTCATCTTTTTTAAAAAAATCACAAGAAACTTCATAAAAGAGCTTTTATATGGTTTTCAGTCTAATGGTGATGATTACAGGTTTTCCAAAGATCTAATTTTCATTTGAAAACTCAAAGTTTATCATTGACAACAAATGCTGTCATTTGTTTAAACAACAGGTTTATTTTATTCATTTTACAGAAAAGCTGTCTGTACAATATCTGAGTCTAAAAAAAAATGTTTATCACTCATTGTTTCAAGTGAAAATGTTATTTTATCAAAAAAAGAAAAGACTAGTTCAGCTGGGAACATAAATAGCTAAACAAGTACTTTTTACTCTAGGCAAAAATCATATTTTGTAACCCAGTAAAGTGTTTTAGTTTTATTTCTTGTTTTGTCACACAGTATTAAAAATAGGTTAAGATATAATAAAATGAACAGTTTTACTACTTCACAAAAGATATTCTTAAGTGAAACTGTTTCGTTTTGTTTTAACTGTGAATTTGTGGCATTAAACAATACAGTGACTACTAGCATCTCTAGTGTCCTAACCTTGATTTGTCCCATGGTGCCATTGTTTAACCCACCATTGTTTGTGCCTTATTAGGCAAATGTCAACATAGTTAAAAGGGCAAAGAACTGCTTTGAAAATAGTTTTTACTTAATACTTTATAACAACATTTCTCTAAAGATCATCTGCTAAAACACCTGGGCCAGACTCACCATTTTGCAATAAAAAGTGAATTTCTAGGCTCCATGCTCTACCTACTGAATCAGAAACTCTGGAGAAATACGAATTTTTAGCAAGCTTAGAGTTTCTGGTTATGGGTATTACTGTATGGGAGCCACTCTCCTAGGAGTTCTTTAAAAAGTGCAGGTCAGACAAAAATTTCAAACCTAAATTTTGCTACTCAGGCGTCTTTCTGCTTTACCTCTTTCGCTATTTCTTATCCACCTCTAGGGTGGATCACTAACATGGTAGCATATGCCTGCCTTTGGCACTTGAATTAATAATACATCTAATCTATTTAACAAATTTCTTACTGGATGTGCCTGTTATTGTTAGTGTTTTCTGCTTCTCTTGCTCACGAGCTCATAGGAAGGTATCTTTCTGTTCTGGTGTCCTGATATTTTGGAAGTGAGTAGTGACATGAAGGAGGAAACAAGAAAGCAGGGGAGGTAGGATTTTTTATTCATCACGTTTCTTTCTTCAACCCAGAATCCTTAGACTTTTGTGGCAAGCTTGTGGATAGCTTGATTAAAGAGGGTTGAGACAAAACTTTTCACTGCTCAGGGAAGCCAGTGCATTTCTTGGTGCTGAATGTGTCCTGTCTTGTCACACATCACCCTGATAAAATTACTGGTTGCTTTCATTTGTTTGTTTTTCTCTCTTTTTTTTTTTTCTTTCTTTGAGGGTTCATTTTCTCCAGTTCTCTAGGCATGCCAGAGTATAGCTTATCTCCAATTGTTATCAGAATGCAAGTTTTCACCCAAGAGGTTTCCTGGCATCATGCAACAAAGGATGTCTCTAGACACTAGTCAGTTGTCTCTAAATATTCTGGAATAATTTAGGCTATTTCTACCTAGAACATCCCCAAATGATTAACTTTCTAGCCTAGTAAAATCTAATTTCACCAGACTTCCCATCTCTGACATTCTTGATTAATGCCCTAAGGAAGACTCTCTTTATGTCTCCATCCTTGATTGTCTCTATATTGTCTTTGCTACACAAAAATTACTTGCTGACACTGCCATTGTCCCTGTTACACAAAGTCCTTCCTTTCAGGGAGGCCATCTTCTAACTCTTTTTCTATTATGCTCTCTGCCACCACCTCATGAGTCTATACAGTTAACAAACTCCTAAGTCCTCAACTTCTTCACTAACTATAATTTTCATCTTCTTTACTTAATACTTACATTCCCATCCTCTTCTGACGGCATGATCTCTTCTTATCCTTCTCAAGTCAGACTCATTTATTTTCAGGATTTCAAAAACAACCTATGTGCTGATGCTAAGACCAAACATTTCTCTTGATTTCTAGGACCATATGCCCAATCTTAATACTCAGTAGTCGATAGCTGTTGCCTTCAAAGAATAGTTGTACCTTATCATGATCAGACTGGATTAGATGTCATTCATTCATTCCTTTGTTTATTCAGCAAAGATATATTAAGTACTGATTTTCAGTCATGTCCTGTGGTAGGAGATAAAGAAATAAGACTCCTTGTACTCATAGGTTTAGTGTATTATGGAGAATGTAAAGAGTTAATTGCAATATAGTGTTGAAGACCCCATGAAAGATGGTTATAGAGATAATAGTAAGTGCATAAAGAGTGGAGCTTTCAGTTATACCTGGACAGATCAAAAGGGTTTTAAGGAGAAGAATGGAACTTGAGCTGTATCCTAAAACATAATTAACAAGTAGTAGCAAGATGGATAGAGAGGGAAAAATGTGGAACTGCTGAAGTGCTTTGGCTGCCACTGTTATATCACAAGTATGCTTCCATCCTAGTACTTATTAGGATATATTGTATTTGTTCACCGACATTTCTGTCCTCTTGACAGAGACTGCAACTTTATTTTTTTAATCCCTGTGTGTGGCACAAAACATGACACACATTAGGCATCCAGTAAATGTTTATAATGAGCTACTGACTTCTGTTAGTTAATGCAAGCTTTTAATAGAGAAGCCAGCATCATTACCTAAACAGTTTTTTTAATTATATTGTACTCTCTACATATACTAGGATGTTGATAAAAAAAATATATGACATACATATAAACTGTCTTTCTATTTGGCCTTTAAATGGAAGCTTAAAAACTTGCACCAGTAGGTGAGTGCCAAAGATTTTATATTTGTATATTTTAATATATTCTTTGCTATACCTCAGAATTAATTATTTATGAAATGGAGGTGTCACAAGAAAGATGGAATTTACACCCCAAAAGGGAATCATCCATTGACTTGAGACCCTTATCCCTTAATGAAAATCTGTAATGTAAAGCATTACATTACATGTGACATTTTCTGATCACATTTTTGGATGCATTTATAAACATTTAGGAATACAATGCTCTTCAGCTTTTTGAATCAGTTTCTTTATTCCATGCCTGCTTTCATAAATGCTTTTCATTTATTCTCTGTCATGTACCTTTGGCTTGTGGTGATATTTATAATGAGTCAATCAGCAAAGGTGACTGACTGAATTGATTTATGCCAGATGAACCTCTCCCCTTCATATATAAAATGGCATGAACTCCATAAATCTAAGCTCTAAAGGTGTTAGCCAGCGTTAATGAAAGCAGAGACGTTGACCCGAGAAGAGTGAGCAATGCCTTTCCCCTCTGTTCCTTTGTCCTGTAAAGAGCAAGAGGAGCTCTAAGATGAAGCTGACACAACTTTCCATGATTTCCAGGTTGCCACCTGTTCTATGTGGCTTACACATTTTAAACGTCTGAATGTATAAATATTTCTCAGGATTATTAATAGTAAGAGACCCTCATACATTAATTAGTCAACAGGTGTAAATAATAAGACTAATAGTTATTGAGTAACCACTTTATGCCAGGCATTTAGGTAAGAAATTTGCAATTTGATTTATTCTTCACAAAAACCTTCTATGTCAAGTAGTAAAATGGTCAATATCATTTAGTAGTTGAAGAAACCAGAGCATTAGAGAAGTCAGGTAAGTTGTTCACAGTTATATCACAGGTAAGGACTGGAGCAAGAGTTTAAACCTTTATATTCTAATTCCAGAGCCCAAGCTTTTAAACACTACGCTGCGTGACCTCCCATATACTACAATCGAAACACTGTTTATATAAATAAATATAGATTTATAGGAATCTTATAATCTAAATAGAAAAAGGTACAAATATAATTGAATATAAAAGCTGTATAAAGGAATATATATGTGTATATATATATTTGAAAGTTCAAATAATCATTGGAATAAAGAAAAGTATAGACACCAGTAGCAGAAAAAGAATTAGGAAAATATTGAAATAATTGGAGCAAGAGTTGAAAAGGAAGTGCTATAAGACAGTGCAGATACAGAAGTGGGCTGGAAATATGAGCCTCATTAAGGTACTCTTTCTTATGACAAATAAGTATGACTTGTTATGTTTAATTTTGTTTTCTAAGAAATGTAACAATGGTAAATAATTAAAGTGGTGCTTAATCATGGCTGTCAGTTTCAGGAATCTGTTCCTTATAGCCATGTTTTATAAATCAGTTAAAAGAGAAAATAGAGACCAGCCTGATTCATGGAATCTTAAAGACTATCATTGGCAGCATGTTGCAAAGTGTCCATATTCACAAAAATACTATGTATGAGTTTCATTATTCATTAAAATATTATTTTATCTTCCAGAACTGTCTTACTATAATAACTCACTGGCCCTAAAAATTTCATAGTTATTGAAATTATATTTATATTGAAAAGGGAAAACTTCTGATGTTTGTCTTTTGGTAATTGTGAGCAATTTTAGACTGACTTAGCAAATCAAAATATATCTCATATATACATAAATATGAATATATACATATTATATATACACTATGCATTTGTGCAAATTATAACATGAGAAATGTGGTTCTATTAATAAAACTAACACTGTTTAAAAAGTAAAGGGAATTTCTAAGTACATTAGATATGACTATGATAACAGAAATGACTATTATAATTTCAAATTTTGTTCTTTGATATTATAAGTATAGAGCATATTCCTCTAAAGATTTTAAAATTCTTAAAGAAGCTCAAAATTTCTCATGTTTGCATAATATGTGCATACAGTTAGTGCTCAAAAAATAAGCACTTTTATGAATTAATATTTTTTTAGACTACCGGTAAATGACTATTGAATGATTATCTAGCACTCTATCTTTACAATTCCTGGGCTTCTTCAAATCAGTAACCACCCCTCCTCCCTTTTGCAATCCATGCCAATAGGTCACATTTAGTTTAATTATTACTCAGCACTGCCCCACATCTTTTGAAAAGCAAACAAACAAAAAATAAAATATTCAAAATAACTTTCTTTAGTAGTGAAGCCTAAAGGGTGTTCAGCAATCCTTAATCGTCTCCTTTCCCTACTCCTTTTATCAGTCATTCCAAATACTTACCAATCTCCTTTAATACCTTTTCCAATCCCCTTCTCAACTACAATGGATTAATTTTGCCTTCTACTTAACTGAAAAAAATGAACATGATTAATGAAATCTCCCTTAATTTTCTACTACACTCCTTAGAATGTACTCCATCTACGATCATTTCACCTGCTTAAAATATCAACAGATTAAGACAGGAGGCCCTCTGCCTGTCTATTAATCCTTAGTTTTCATTTGGAGTCCATGCCCTTCCGACTCTCTAGTGATCCTACTTCAATTAGCCATCTATTTTCTTGCATCTTCAATCCCTGTTGAAAGAGGAGTCCTGTTGATTCTACCTTTCAGATTAGTTTTGGGACCCTATTATTATAAAGCCAATATTTTAGTTTAGAAGCTTATTGTTCCTTACCTGAGACACTGTACTTAATGTCTCTCTGGAGCTTTATATCAAATTACCCTAGAACTTTTCCCTACTCTATCCATGTCACTGCACTTAAAACAACTGTTCTAAAATGAAATAGGAACTCTAAGCCTAATAAAATTATCTCCCTAGGTTCACAGTTCCTACACACAGCATACATTCCTGTTCTACTGACCTACAGTTCCAAGTTCCGTAGCTATGATGGCACCACCATTGCCTCTTACTGAAATGTCTTGGCCTCATCACCCTCCATCCATACAACTCTTCTACCCTCTTTATTTGACTAACTTCAATCCATCCTTTGAATCGAACTTCTATTCTTCAAATGTCCATCTATTCTTTAAATCCTGCCTTGACCCTATAATTTGACTTTGATGTCACCTCTTTTGATTCTCATCACACTGTGCAAATATCTCTATCAAAGCACTTATGAACTTAATATTTAACATACTGAATATGTTCTCTGCTAGAGTCAGCTCCTAATGAGCAGACATTTTGTATTTCAAGTGTCTTGTAGAGTATCTGACTCATTTAATTTCTCTACAACTATCTTTTGAATGATAAGTAAATGAATAAAGAAATTCTATGTAATGTGCTAGTTCAATTACAGTTATTTTCCCCATAGTTAGTGCACAAATCTAAAGGAGTCACCATTTTCCTAAATAGGAGGTGTGGTGGAGTGAAGGATTAGAATAGCACAGTAGACGAGAAAAAAGAAGCCAAGAAAACATGAAAAGCACACTAAGCAAAGTCTTGGTTTATCTTCTACACCATCAGCTGGTGCAAGTTGTCTAAAAGATAGTGAGTAGGAATAGTTTTTTTACAAACTCAGGTTCACTTTTCAATTTTAAGATTCGTCCCATTAAAAATAAATCTATACGTAAATCTGCTGCAGGCAAATTCTAACATGACAAAGTTTCCAGCATGTCACATTTATTTTTCTTGGGGGGGGACTGTACTTGAATTAACACATTATTTTGACATGCATTATTTAACACTGTCAAATGAGACCACATTTTTTCCTCCCTCACACCTCCTATCTCTTCTTTATGCAGAATCCCCAGTGCATCTGAGGGGACAATGAACCTAGAAGAAATACACAGTAAATATATCTCAGAAAGAAATTTTGTAACATAAATATTTTTCAAAACCAGAAGTGCCTTAATTTAGAATCTGCTGTGCACAGGAATTTCATGTTTTTAATGATAGAATATAAAAGGGTTAAGAAATGGAATGCTAATGTGACTATAATAGCTCTTTTTTTGCATCTTGTAATGAAGGTCTTCTGTTAGCTAAAAACTGTATTTATTCAAATAAAAATAATAAATCCCATTATTCATATTATTAAAACACTTTTATATTAGTCTAAAATGACCCTTCAATACTGAGCTGATGTTCTCAAGTAAAATGGTAACAATTGACAACCAAGCATTAAATAGACATTAGTGTAAAGGGCATAAATGAATGGTTGATAGATGCAAATTTAGATGTAATTATTTGGTCTTATTTAATTAGACATTAGAATGACATGCTTTTAGTCAAAATGAATACAAAGAAAGTAATGTTTGTGGTTTATATTCCTCTCGAGCTCGGAGCTGTGTGACTTGCTTTTTTTATTAAAGCATTTTGCAAATGTTGAATAGAGCTTTGGATATTTTACATTTTTCTTCAAATAATATGAAAATAGCTGTTTCCAAAATCTTTTTTTTTCTACTAGCAACTCTCTTCTAGGGAATTCAAATGGAAATATTAGTTATTATAGTCTCTAATATTTCCCTAATCAATTATAAAAGCACCTTTTATTACCCATTACAGCTATATTAAGGTCACAAAAAGTAAAGGGAAATATTACTTATTGCTCAAAGTATAGAAATAAATCACACTCCATAAGTATCAACTACTCTTCTGGGACATAAATACTTTATCCACTTCCTCACTTTTGTCACATAATCTGTGTAGATATTTTGCACACTTTGAGAATTAAAGGCTGACATAGGCCTGTGTATGTCCATGAATGGGTGCTCAGTTTCACAAAATCTGTGTTAATACTAAAATTGAGACCAAGTCGCATTACATAAAACCCCCAAATTTTAAAAGAATTAAAGTTTGAGTCTGATGTGTGAAAGCATGTTAAATATGTCATTTTTCCTTCTTTTCTGAATTCCACACAGAAGTCATATCATATGATGTTTGTCTTTCTTTTTCTGACTTTCTTTGCTTACTATGATAATCTCTAGGTCCATCCATGTTTCTGCAAATGGCATTATTTAATTCTTTTTAATGACTGAGCAATATTCCATTGTATATATATATATATACCACATGTTCTTTATCCATTCATCTGTCAATGGACATTTAGGTTGTTTCCATGTCTTGGCAGTTGTAAATAATGCTGCTATAAACATGGGGGTGCATGTATCTTTTTGAATTATAATTTTGTCTAGGTATATGCCTAGGAGTGGATTGCTGTGTCATATGGTAACTCTATTTTTAGTTTTTTAAGGAGTTTCCATACTGTTTTCCATAGTGGCTGCACCAATTTACATTCCCACTAACAGTGCAAGAGGGTTCCCTTTTCTCCACACCCTCTCCGGCATTTGTAATTTGTAGACTTTTTAATGATGGCCATTCCGACTAGTGCGAGGTGGTACCTCATTGCAGTTTTGATCTGCATTTCTCTAATAATTAGCAATGATGAGCATCTTTTCATGTGCCTATTGGTCATCTGTATGTCTTCTTTGGAGAAATGTCTGTTTAGATCTTCTGCCAATTTTTCAATTGGGTTGTTTGTTTTTTTGTTATTGAATTGTAGGAGCTGTTTTTATGTTTTTGGAAATTAACCCCTTGTCAGTCACATGATTTGCAAATATTTTCTCCCAGTCCGTAGGTTCTCTTTTTGTTTTGTTCATGGTTTCCTTTGCTGTGCAAAAGCTTATTAAGTTTGATTAGGTCCCATTTGTATACTTTTGCTTTTATTTTTATTGCCTTGGGAGACTGACCTAAGAAAATATTGGTACAATTTATGTCAGAAAATGTTCTGCCTATGTTCTCTTCTAGGAATGTTATGGTGTCTTGTCTTATATTTAAGTCTGTAAGCCATTTTGAGTTTATCTTTGTGTATGGTGTGGGGGTGTGTTCTAGCTTCACTGATTTACATGCAGCTGTCCAACTTTCCCAACACCATTTGCTGAAGATACTGTCTTTTCCCTATTGTATATTCTTGCCTACTGTGTCAAAGATTAATTGCCTATAGGTGTGTGGGTTTATTTCTGGGCTCTCTATTCTGTTCCATTGACCTATATGCCTGTTTTTGTGCCAGTACCATGCTATTTTGATTACTGTAGCTTTGTAGTATTGTCTAAAGTCTGGGAGGGTTATGCCTCCTGCTTTGTTCTTCCTCAGGATTGCTTTGGCAATTCTGGGTCTTTTATGGGTCTATATGAATTTTAGGATTATTTTTTCTAGTTCTGTGAAAAATGTCACAGGTAAGTTGATATGGACTGCGTTCAATCTGTAGATTGCTGAATATATTTTCTTAAATGAAATCTTATTTTTTATTGATTCATTTATCAAATTAAGACATTTTAATATGTGACTTTCTCTGTGTAAGTTTTGTGCACACACATACACACTGAGGGAAAACAATGTGATGGCTGATTGTACAAAGAATATTTTACAAATCTACATGTAAGGTGTACTTCTAATTTCTAATTGCAAATATGTTCTTTATTTTCTATTTTTAATTTATGTTCTAGATACCTGCTTGGTCTCTATCATTATAAAGAGTGAATTCTAATAATTTTTGCTTTTTACTGGTCTATTGTACTGTATGCTCTGTTATTGGGAACTATCATTCGACATTTGCAAGTGAATAGAAATTGGACAAGTTTTGCAATTTTCCTTAAAATACCATGTAATAAGCTGCTTTTTATTATACTAATAAAACATCTAAACATATTTTAAACAGTTACAACAGTTTCTTTGTTATTTGCTTAGTTGCTTCATCATGTGTCGCTATCTTATTTGTCACAATATAGGTAATTAGGCAGGATGGGGGAGAAACTGGATGGCCCAACAAAGGCAGGTTGACCTTATTAAAGGCCAGAAAGCATTTATAAGGGGAAGTGATTGACAGTAGCTCTCTAGGACATTGCTGTAATGATGCAGATGGATCATGAGGCCAGGTAGTCATACAGAAGAAGAAATATAATTCTCCTATAGAAAAAATTTCAGTGGACTAATGACTAGCCATGGTTATATCTTGTCTGATAAATATTGTGGTCTGAAAATTATCTAGAATACTATTCCCTGAATTCAAATCTCTAGATAATGTTTAACTGGATATTTTCCACTTTGAGAATGAATTTATATCTTTTCACAATGTTATTAGAATATATATATGTATACATTCATACCAGAACTTCTATTTTTATATTTATGTCTAGTTTTTAAACCTAGAGGGGAGCTTAGAATAATGTAATCACACTCTTTTATTTTTAAAATAATAAACCTGAGACCTAAAGAACTTAAGTAACTTTCTCAAGATCAGACATAAGCAAGAAGAAAAACAAGAATTCGCCTTCTATCCACTGACTACAGTAATGTTTTGCAGCATTGGAGAGCATTTCATATGTAGATAGATAGATATGGCAGACTCTTTTATTTGATCATTCCATGACTATGTTACCAAATATTTTCTTTTTTGGGGACTGAATTAACAATAGTGTCTCTGCTTTCTAAAACGAAGCACATTTATCAGGGCCCTGAGTAAAGTGATATTTAACTGTATATAAAACTTATTTTGAAACTACAATATCCATTTACATTATGAAAGTATACTAAAGCATCCCCAAAATCAGATTGTGTATTACTGAATTATAATTATTTCCAAGATTTTAAATAGTGTAAACAGTCTGTTACTTGTTGTCATTCTTTTGTTATTGTTAGTTTTTTCTTTGAAGCATATGTTTTCAGAGTCAAGCAGACAGTGAATTAGCTAACAACCATATTAAAGTAAGCAAATGGAGAAACAAAAGAAAAAAATATACACACACATAACTCAAATGGTCATTTTAGACCATGTTTTGAAACATAATCAATACATTCTGAATGTCAAGTTTAAGAGGTTAAAAAATAATATAAAGTACCATTTCAGTAAGATTGCATTAAATAACTACAAAATTCATTTGAATGAGTGATTCATAACCATTATTTTTAGTTTCAGAACTCTGTTAACAATGTTAATATAATTATACTATTATTGCTGTCAATATAGGCTAATTATTGAAAACAATCTTTTTGAAAAAGTATTCAGGCACCATTTATATTGAAATAATGAAAAGCTCCTAAGGGAACACAATACCAACATTTTTCATCTTAAGGAAATCAATAAGAAGAGACAGAATTTCTAAAGACTACCTTTGAAGAGCTCAGGGGTAAATTATAAAGACATTCATATCATGTAAAATTTTAAAAGCTAGTAAAAACTAGAATTATAACTGGTACTTTTCTCATTCATTATACCAAGAAAGAAATTTTTAAAACTGTAAGAACTTTTACTTTCTTGAAAATCACTTAGTTCTATATTTAAGGCAACATTGTCTATTTCTATTATCCAGGAATAAAAGTTCTTCAAATACCCAAGGATTTTGCCACCAATTGCCCAAACCACTGCTATTTGGAGATTATGTTACTTTCTGTGCTGTGGAGTAAAGATTGTAATATTGTCCAAACTCGAGTGGCTGCAGGTAGAGTTAATGTATTATCTTTGCATGATGTACATAGTGTTAATTTTAAGTGTTGGTAGTGAAACCGAACTGGTGTTTTTGTTTGTTTGTTTGTATCATTTGGCTTTGTTTTAACTATGGAAAACAGTATGTAGCTTCCTCAAAAAATTAAAAATAGAACTACCATATGATCCAGCAAGTTCCCTTCTGGGGGTATTATGTCTCAAGGGAATGAAATTACTAGGTTGAAAATATATCTGCACTCCCTTGTTCACTGCAGCATTATTCACAATAGCTAAGACTTGGAAACAACTTAAGTGTCCATGGATGGATAAATGGATAAAGAAGATGTGGTATATATATATACAATGAAATATTATTGAGCCATAAAAGGAAGACAATTCTGTCATTTACAGCAACATGGATGGACCTTGAGGCATTATGCTAAATGAAATGTCAGACAGAGAAAGACAAATACTATATGCTCTCACTTATATGTGGAATCTGAAAAGAAAAAAAAAAACCCTCATGAATACAGAGAACATATGGGTGGTTGCCAGAGGTGAGAGGTGGGGTAAGGGTGAAATGTGTGAAGATGGTGAAAATGTACAGACTTCCAGGTATAAGGTGAATTTAAATTCTGGGGATGTAATATACAGCATAAGGAGCTTAAACGTTTTCACCTGTTGGTATTATCAGCCAACCTTCTGTGTATGCCTCAATTCTGTTTTCCTATTCTCATACTTTATAAAATTAAGGTGAAGATCTATTAGTAGATTTGTAGAGTGAGCAAGAGAGGAAATATCATGTGTATCATGCTTTACATATCGTCGTTTACTGAAGAGGATATTTTGTCTCTGAAAAACAAGATGGAATTTTTAGCAATGGCAGAAGGATACTCTGTGCTTGAAGAATTCATAGTTGTAAATATTTGGCTTTGTCCCCTGCTTAATTAAAATGACTGTGATTCTGTAACTCTGTTCCCTTAACCTGTAGACTTTATTCCTATACGTTCTTTATTCTCTGTCATCTTCTACACCCATATTCTTCTGTGTCTTGTAGGAACTGGCAGTGATTTTTTAAATATTCTTTGGCTGGAAGAGTTATATGTTGATTACAGGTGAAAAATTGATCCCTCACTTGCTATTCCATTTCGATGTTCATGTGATACCACAAAACATCCCAGACAGGTAACTTGTTGATGGTGTCATTAATAATGACATCAATCATATCAGGCAAAGTGTCAATAAAAATCATAATGTCATACATAGGATAGACATTTTTATAATAACTCAAAATGTAAGAAACATTTGATTATTGTCTTAGCTCAGGCTGCTATAACAAAATACCATAGACTGAGTGGCTTAAGCAACAGATATTTGCTTTTTACAGTTATGGAGTCTAGAAAGCCCAAGATCAAGATGTCAGCAGGTTTACAGTCTGATGAGAACACTTTTTCTGCCTTGTAAATGGCCTCCTTCTTGCTGTATCTTCACATAGTGGAGAGGGAGGAAGGACTCTACTCTCATAACCTCCTCTAAGCCTAATTACCTCCCAAAGGGCTCCACCTTCTTATACCATTACACTGGGAGTTAGGGCTTCAACATATGAATTTGGAGAGATGTGAACATTCAGTCTGCACCAATTAGCATAGTAACATACAGATAAGAAAGTAAAGAGCAATCAACTCTGAAAGTTGCCAGCTGGTCTGGCATTAACATCTAGACCATGGGGTTCTCCTGCTGAGCATAAAAATTTAACAGAGCATCAGATGAGAACACAAGATTATTCTGTAAGCATGTCTGCTCACACACAAAAACAAGAACAATTTGCTACATATGGTCACCTCATCTTTGATAAAGGAGGCAAGAATATACAATGGAGAAAAGACAGCCTCTTCAATAAGCGGTGCTGGGAAAACTGGACAGCTACATGTAGAAGAATGAAATTAGAACACTCCCTAACACCATACACAAAAATAAACTCCAAATGGATTAAAGACCTAATGTAAGGCCAGACACTATAAAACTCTTAGAGGAAGACATAGGCAGAACACTCTATGACATAAATCACAGCAAGATCTTTTTTGATCCACCTCCTAGAGTAATGGAAATAAAAACAAAAATAAACAAATGGGACCTAATGAAACTTCAAAGTTTTTGCACAGCAAAGGAAACCATAAACAAGACGAAAAGACAACCCTCAGAATGGGAGAAAATATTTGCAAACAAATCAATGGACAAAGGATTAATCTCCAAAATATATAAACAGCTCATTCAGCTCAATATTAAAGAAACAAACAACCCAATCCAAAAATGGGCAGAAGACCTAAATAGACATTTCTCCAAAGAAGACATACAGACGGCCACGAAGCACATGAAAAGATGCTCAACATCAGTAATTATTAGAGAAATACAAATCAAAACTACAATGAGGTATCACCTCACACTAGTTAGAATGGGCATCATCAGAAAATCTGCAAACAACAAATGCTGGAGAGGGTGTGGAGAAAAGGGAACCCTCTTGCACTGTTGGTGGGAATGTAAATTGATACAGCCACTATGGAGAACAGTACGGAGGTTCCTTAAAAAACTAAAAATAGAACTACCATATGACCCAGCAATCCCACTATTGAGCATATACCTTGAGAAAACCATAATTCAAAAAGAGTCATGTACCACAATGTTCACTGCAGCACTATTTACAATAACCAGGACATGGAAGCAACCTAAGTGTCCATCGACAGATGAATGGATCAAGAAGAAGTGGCACATATATACAATGGAATATTACTCAGCCATAAAAAGAAATGAAATTGAGTTATTTGTAGTGAGGTGGATGGACCTAGAGACTGTCATACAGAGTGAAGTAAGTCAGAAAGAGAAAAACAAATAACATGTGCTAACACATATATAGGGAATCTAAAAAAAAAAATGGTTCTGAAGAACCTAGGGGCAGGACAGGAATAAAGACGCAGATGTAGAGAATGGACTTGAGGACATGGGGAGGGGGAAGGGTAAGCTGGGACGAAGTGAGAGAGTGGTATGGACATATGTACACTACCAAATGTAAAATAGCTAGTGGGAAGCAGCCGCATGACACAGGGAGATCAGCTCGGTGCTTTGTGACCACCTAGAGAGGTGGGATAGGGAGGGTGAGAGGGAGATGCAAGAGGGAGGAGAAATGGGAATGTATGTATATGCATAGCTGATTCACTTTGTTATAGAGCAGAAACTAACACACCATTGTAAAGCAATTATACTCCAGTAAAGATGTTAAAAAATAAATAAATAACAAAAAAATAAAATGATCCATTAAAAAAAAAAAGAACAATTTGCGAATTACAGAGGTGACCAAACAACTTCTTTACCCCTCTAACTTGATTGTTACTTCTTTACTAATTACAGCTCTAACTTAGCTTCATTTCTCCCAGCCACTAAGTTAAATTAAGATACTTGATTATAGAATTATTTTTACCTTTGGGAAAGCACCCAATTCAAGAAAAAACATCTCTTTCTGGAACTATCTCCAAAATCACCTACCACGGGCTCAATTCTTTTAAAGAGCAGCATGGAATGTCCTTTCACCGAGGTTCCTCCCTGTTCCCCACGATGTGAACACCTTTCTTGTTGCAGAAAGTAATAAACCCAGCTGTGTTTGAGTAAATGTGTGTTCCTAAAGGTCTTTAGCTGGTGGGTACAACATTGATAAAAAATAATTTATCATACATTATGCTATATTATATTAAATTTATTCCAATTTAGAAACAAGACTTTTTTATACTTTTCTCAAATTGTTATGTAATGTCAGAATTAACCACTTGGAAGAAGGTCATGTTATGTCAAACAGCTTCCAGCCATTAGATTGCTCATAGAGCAGTTTTTTTCAGTTTACCCTAAAAATATCAATGTTCATTTTAAAACAATGAATTGTCACTTTTATTGTGATATAAAGTCTTAAAAATAATAAAGCATATACATAATCCCCTTTTTAAGAAGCTATAACACAAAATGAGATAATTCAAAAATATATTGCATTAGAGAGTATTTGAAATACATTGTTCTTTGAAAAATATTTTCTTTTTAAAATTCTAGTAGCTAAGACATTAAACTGACACAAATAAATAGCTTGTCTCAAGTGTCCAGATGAACTGTATAGAAAATCAATTTTGGCTAAACAAAGAACAGATGGTAAATAATGTGATTACATTAAAATGACTATGATAGTAGTCACCACATAAATATAAGCACTGGGTTTCATTTTCTCAGGGCTGAACGTTGTAGGCTAGAAATTATCACAAGGGAATGAGAGTAAGTCTCATATAATTTCCTTTTATTACCCTCAGAGAAAACAGCATTGTCATTATCATAAGCAGATGAGTAAAACAGAGCTTGATAATAAGTCATAATAGAAAAAGATCATTTAGAGAAAGCATTAACATTGTCATTTTCTTTGAAATCCTTGAACCTGAATGAAAACAAAGGAGGTTAATAAATATTTTAAATGAATAGCTTATTTAGCTACCTGAACACAAAAGTTCTATTATCCAATGGCTTAATTGACTGTGTGTGTGTGTGTGTTTTAACAGCCCAGCATATTGTTGCAAGCATTCTTCTACAGAGTTTAAGCTGTATTCCTTATAGTCTTTTGATTTGATCCAAACTCACCAATGTCTCACAACTCTAAGCAGAAAAAATAATTATTTCTCAGTGGAGCAAAATGAATGCAAGACAGAATACTGTCACAATATTTATAATAATATGCTTTTCTATATTCTCATAGTTGCTTAGGAGATTATTTGGGCTGTGAATTTAATGAAATTTTTAATTATCCTGAGTAGTCAAATTTTTCATGATTTTTCACATACTTTATGTCAACTTGGTAATATATTCCTACATTTTTGAACTTCTTGTTAGCTTGGATCATATCATTTTTTTCTTCTTCACTTTTTACCACTTCTACATCCAGAAAAAGAGAAGAAGAAAAGGAGGGAGAGGATAAGGAAAAGGAAGGAGACAAGTAAAAGAGGACTAATAAGCAAACTAAAGAATAGTGAAGCAGTTTCCTTTACAAAACTTTAAAAATAAAGTGGTTAGTAGGACATATAGGAAAAAAAATATGTATTGCATATTTTTCTTGAATATGCAGAGCTACCATAAACAAAAGAAATGAAAAAAAAATCTTTAACTTGATTTACAATAGAGAATATTTTCAATTAAAGAACTCAAAAAAACACCAATAGAAGTAGCAAACTTATAACATTTAAGGTTTTACATAATGAGGAATGCCAAAAATACAATATATCTGATTATACTGGTGAAGGAAATGGAAGTGGAGAAGCTAGAGATGACAATCTCAACGAGACAAAAATGAAAAACAGAAGAAAGTTATATCTTCACTTATGATTTGACTACATCTACCAACTTTTTTTGGTCATTTCCTTTTGTTTCAATCAAAAATTATTTGCTTATTTGTATTTTTTCTTTTATATAGAACATCTTCTCAAAATACCCTCTTTAAATATAATTTTTTCCTTGGCTACTTTTGAGGAAGAACCTTTACTTCAAATACATTAGCACAACAGTTACTCTTCATATATTTTTACATTTACTTTTTTGTGTCTCCCCAATTTAAATTCATGCTACATAATTCCAGTTATTGCTACAAAATTCTTTCCTATCCCATCTATTCTAAACGGCTATTTCCTTGACTCTTTTTTTCACATTACATGGCAAAAATAACATAACAAAAATAAGTATCTATTTAAACCATGAAGGCGAAAAATTGTATTTATTAATGTCATGTTCACTCTAAAACAATTTTCAAATCGAAGTATACCAAATTAACTTTGCAGAGTCGTTTGAAGTTTAGTATGGATGTTCTTTTATAGTAAACCCCTAAAATCCATAATAAAGTGATCTACTGAGTCATTGGTTTGAGTAGAAATGTCAAATTTCTGTGATATTCAAATCTCTTTAGTAAATATCCATCTATATTTGATGAGAGGAAGAAGATATGATAAACACACAAAGGGTAATTTCTTCCTCACTCTATATATCCTGTACAGTTTGGCTAGGAGGTTTGTTCTGTGGTCTCCTATCTCCATGATCTGGGCTAAGGGAATAGCCACGAATTGGATCATTGCAGTGAGAATGAGAAAACATGGTGATTCATGTCTGGTTTCTAAAGCTTTCACCAGGAAGAATCACATTTCATAGGTACTCACATTGTGTTACATAAAGAAAGACATGGGTCTATGTATCTTCATTGGGGGAAATATAATCCTACTATTACCAAAAAGGAGATTTTGAAATATGTGATATGTAGCAAATACTTATAGCTTTAGATAGCATCTTTCATGATTAAAAATTCCTGGATGTGAGGCAATTTAATTATATATCTAAGAAATTTTGTTCTGTACAAATCTAGATAACATAGGGCATGTAATATGAAAATATCCACTTAAGTAAACCCTTTTTTATATTTAAAGTGTAATACGTGATCACTTTATAAAATTCAGAAATCAGAAAAACATAAGAAGACAAAGATCACTTACAATTTCATAAGTAAAAAATGACCGATGTTAACATTTGGTACATATTTTAGAATTTTTTAACACATGCATACATTTTCACATAATTTTTCATTAATGGGCTCAGGCTCTCCTACTGTTTTTTTTTATGTGCTTTTATTCATAAGACATCTTTCTATGCTACATGGAATTCTCTTAATAACTATGTAATAGCTAAGCCTTATCATTTATATGGTTTCTAATAATAAATTACACAGTAGTGAAAAATCTAACCTCCAATAAGATAGTATGAGGAGGTAGGGCCCTTGGTAGGTAATTAGGTCTTGAGAACAGAGCCCTCATGAATGGGATTAGTGCCCTTATAAAAGATATCCCAGAGAACTCCCCTGCCCCTTCCATGTGAAGGCACAGTGCATCTACAGACCAAGAAGTGAGCTCTCTCTAGACACTGAATCTGCCGGAGACTTGATCTTAGCTTTCCCAGCCACCAGAACGATCAGAAAATAATTTCTGTTGTTTATAAGCCACCCAGTCTATAGTATCCTATTATAGCAGCCTGAATGAACTAAGACAAAGTCTATTTCTAGACTTTCTAATCTGTTCTCTTGATCTCTAACTTTACACCAATACCATACTTTCTTGATTACTGTAGCTTTATTTAAGTTTCAAAATCAGGTAAAGTGAGTTCTCCAATTTAGCTCTTCTTTTTCAATATTGGTTTGTCTGCTATAGTCCATTTGCCTTTCCATATAAATTTAAAAATAGTTTGTGGAAAAAAATACTTCTGGGATTTTGATAGGAATTGCGTTGAATCTGCAGGCTCTTTCTTGCAAGAGACTTACTCAAGGAGGGCAGTATTCAGCCTGGCAGAGGTAAAAGACTTTGATCATCAGGGTAAGGTAGGGCTAATGTTACATAAAAAGGACAGAGAGGAATATGTTTGGCACCCATGTAGCTCAAGGAGTACCTCTTCGTATTTCACTGCCTGATATTGATGGTTAATGAATAAGCACATCAGCCAAAGCCCGAGAAAGGCATGGTGATCAGGGCTCAGATCCCTGAAGAATAAGGATCTGGGTCACCTCACCACAAAAGGTACCTATACCAGCCAAGGTTGCAGTTAATGTTGAGGGGAATCTGGAATGGGTAATAAAGGAGGAAGATGATAAATACCACTTATATTTTACTGCCACCTTGGGGTAGTTTGTCTCACTGTTCTTCCCCTTATACATTTTTTGCAGTAATAGATAAACCAGAATCTTGGAGGATCTGTTCCTAAGGTCAACTTAACTATATGAAGTGGAGTTGCACGAAGGCTACGCTGTAGTAACTGCTGTGGTACACCACACAAATTTTTCTTTAAGTATCAGGGAGGATCCACGTACTAGGAATGTTGCCAGCTAAAGTTTCGCAAATGTCTTTCTCCTTGGGAATTGCTCTCAGCCAAAGGGAACTGCCTACCCCAAAGTAACCCCCATTTGAAAACTGATTCATGAGGGGATGAAAAGGCCTGGCCACCTTGTTTCAACTTTGAACCGATCTGAAGGTCAGTTCCTGCTTCACAACTACCTGGCAGAAGTCTTGGTTGAAACTGAATCACAGTTCAACCTCTTTCTCAATCTGATCCTGCTGTCCATATTCTCTTACAGGTGTTGTTGCTGAGAACACTTTGCAGTAACATCCCTCCACATATAACTTTGATCTCAAGAGACTATTTTACAGGGAATTAGGTCTGATATAATCTTTTCACAGTTATTTTGAGGGCTAGTCAAAATGTTAGAAGTAACATAATTAGCACATTTCTAGCATATAGGAACTGTAAAGAAGATGGTAGCTTATACTAAAGAAGTACGCACACACACACACAAACACACACACATACACACACACATGAACTTAATTTACTTTTATTAATTTTATT
Organism: Balaenoptera ricei; assembly: GCF_028023285.1. NCBI lineage: Eukaryota > Metazoa > Chordata > Mammalia > Artiodactyla > Balaenopteridae > Balaenoptera > Balaenoptera ricei. The sequence goes on from NC_082642.1 coordinate 117,356,284, forward strand.
CATACTTTTACCCAGTTGTTTAAGCATCTCATCAATATTTGAATATTTGAAATATTTGAAAAGTTACCATTTCTGTAAAATAGGAAGATTGCTATTATGATAATTAAAGCTCAAATGTTTTATTTTATAGATTATATTGCCACCAAACATTTATCAAGGACCAATATTTATCAATTTCCTCTACATCTGAAGAAACGTAAAAATATAAATCCACCTGTGTTCACAGTGACCCTATGAGGTAGAAACTATTACTGCCCCCATGTTACAGAACCAACCCACTAATCAGGAGTCAGCAATTTTTTTCTGTAAAGGAACATAGAGTAAATACTTTAGGTTTTGCAGGCCACATACAATCACTGTTGCATAGTCTTTAAATTCTATTTTCTTCACTTTAAAAATGTCAATATCTTTCTAAGTTCTCAGGCTACACAAAAACAGACAGCAGGCTGAATATGTCCTGTAGGCTGTACCTAGTAACCCTTGTGCTAGACTGAAAGGAACTACTTTCCTTGCCCCTGGTTACTTGTTATGACAGATCTTAGAAGAAAATATTCTAACCTCCCTATTGAAAGTTCTTTGTACTGAATTATTTGTTGTATCTGTAAAACTAGAAGTAAACATTGCTATTGAGTTGCCTGCTACTTATTATTATAAATATAAAATATTCAAGTAGATAAGCTACAATACAACTCAAAGTTTCTGAGTTAAAGGTTAAATGTTTGTTTGAAAATAATTTTCTTGAAATAATGATGGAAGTATGAATCTTAATATCAAACTGTTATTGTTATATATGTGCTCTCATTTAACTAAAGGATAACCTGATGTTGAAAACCTAAGACAGTTTATTATATGATCTTGTGTCTACACAGACATAGATTTTTAATCAGAAGAACCAGCAGTCCTTCAAATTAAATGCTTTAAGTACCATTTTCAATTAGCAATAACACTCTATGTGTCCAGTTAAATCTTTATTTGAAACACTAAGTGTGATGGAATGTCCAGTAGATAAGATGAAATATGTACATAGTCTGAAGATTTCTGCTGGAGAAAAGAAGTAGCTTTGTGCTCAGAAAAGCAAATTTTATTTTATGAATCTAATTTCTGCTAGGCATGTAAGTTGTGTTTAATGCTAATTGATACATAGTAAACCAAAATTACAATCAAATGGGTTTCTATATTTGTATTACGTATCTATATACACATATATATACAAATACAGTTATATAGTTATTTAGCTATATATATATTTTCAGTATATATTAATAGAAACCCTTGAACACAATGATAAGAAAGCCTATAATTAATTATTTGCCACAATTTGACTCATCTGTGAATTATGTCATAAAAAGCAGCAATTATTTTACAGTAATGCAGTAAAATGGTAAGTGAGTTGATTATACTAACATGTATTAAAAGAAAGATCTTTACAAATCCTTGTTAAATAAATATACTAATGAAAGGAGCATACTGTGATTTGGGAAGAAGTTTAGAAGTCATATAGCCTAACCTAATATCCAAGTGAATCCTTACAATCACCTTTTTTGCAAATTCTTTAACAGCCCAAAGCAAAATAATTCACTGGAAAACATATTCTGTAGTCCATAAAGAGAACATTAAATGCTGGAAGACAGTTAAGCAAGCTTACTCCCCTCATATCAGTATTTATTCCAGCTCCATTGCTTCATTCTGGTAATGTAAAATAAAATAACAAAAGAATAAAAAATATCCATTTATATCTTTATCAATCACTGTGGAGGAGACGTAAAGTCCAATAATAACAATATTATTATTCTGATCATATTTTGTCATGGCAAGATTCATATACAGAGAATGGAGAAATTCCTGTTCCAGGAGTGTTTGTAGCTTCATTAGCTACAAAAATCCCATCATACCTACTTGATGAATCATCATGCATAAATTTTGACAAGTCCTAAACATGTTTTTCGTCTATGAAAATATGACATGAAATTAGAGGATCTTTATGAAACTTTCCTGCTCAGAATTTCCAAAGATATAGATCTGACTTAAAATTCATGAGCAATTTTCTAATGGAGAAGACTCTCAATGTTTAAAAGGAGGTATTTTGTAATTCTGTACAAGCTCCTAGACAAAAACTGAACCTTGGTAGCTTCACTTATGGCATCATCCTGATTAGGTCCATACAATCTTACCCAAATAGGCAAATAGATGTGACCGTGTAAGGACCTTTCTGGCTATGACTCATCTAAAGGTTGAGTCAAATGTCTCAAATGTCTGAGGAGCTTATTGACAATTTAGGTAAAGACAGTTCTATTTGGTAATATCTGGAAGTATTTTATTGTAATTAGATTTTATTAGCATGAACTATGAAATGCATACCATTACACCTAACAATTACTCAAATCTAGGATTCTTTATTTCTGTAGCCCAGAAATAATTACAGTACCTAATGCTTCATTGGTGGCTTTCTACACCACCCCTGGGTCCTTTATCCTTGACTCTTCTTTATGTGTGAGTCTAATTTTCTATCTTTTTAAAGGCAATAGAGTGTGGCTAGGAACTTGTTTTTGAAATTACAATTATATTCTCAGATAACAATTTTTAATTAATTAATTAATTAATTTTATTTATTTTTGGCTGCATTGGGTCTTCATTGCTGCACGCGGGCTTTTCTCTAGTTGTGGCGAGCGGGGGCTACTCTTCGTTGTGGTGTGCAGGCTTATTGCTGTGGCTTCTCTTGTTGTGGAGCATGGGCTCTAGGTGCATGGGCTTCAGTAGTTGTGGCACACGGGCTCAGTAGTTGTGGCGCACAGGCTTAGTTACTTTGCAGCATGTGGGATCATCCCGGACCAGGGCTTGAACCCATATCTCCTGCATTGGCAGGCAGATTCTTAACCACTGCACCACCAGGGAAGCCCTCAGATAACAATTTGAATCAACTCAATCATATATCATGATCAGTGGAAAGAGCTAAAATCAATACTGATGTATGAAAACCAAGAAAGTCTTGAAATTCCAATATTAAAGAGTTAAATGACATCTACATGATGAATTAGAATAACTTTTCATAGTATTCCTTCTCTGAATATAGGCATTTGAAAGTAACCTAATATAGGCAATTTTATTTTCATAAAACAAAGTATCACTTCTTGATTTATATTTTGTAACTATCTTAAAATATGTATTTTATTTTCCATTTCTAAGTAAAAGTATTACATTGATAAGAAATTTTTTCATCTTAAAATAACTCTTTTTTCATAAGATTGAAACTAATCAAAAGCATTCCAGAAACTTTACCTAATCTTTCATATGATTTTACTTTAAATATTTTCAAAAGTTTTCAAATTTTGCCTAGGCTATTCTGAGTATTATTCCAATAATATTTCAATTTTTCTTGATTGAAATAATGTCATTTGTGATATTTAAAAGGGGATATATTTTATTCAGGAGGATATGACTTGCTTCTTTATATCTTTTGGTGTCTATTATAATCAGACTCACTGGTGCCGCAATTTATAAAATATTTATAAACCTAAAAAGCAAATTCTGAATGACTATGGCAAGAAATTGTCATCCAAAAAAAATTTTCTAACTAGTTATTAATCCCATAAGTGGGGTTTGAAATAAGATAATGACCAAGGAAAAAGATATGATTTCTCCAAGCTATTTTTAATTAATAAATTTTACCAGTGAGTTTTTTATTGAATGATAAGAAACAGTATATTAAATTGAGGATTTTTTCATAAAATCTCAATGAAGATAGAAATTTATGATTAAATGTTTGAATATATTAAATTTTAAATGCTTCATGATTTCAGGGAATTATATAAAAATTATGTAAGGAACATGCATAAATCAAGCATTATTGTATGTTAATATATTAATTTATGCTATATAATTATTATATATTATATATAATATCGCTAATATAATACTGTCACAGATTCTAACACATTTAAACCAGTTATTTTATAATAGTCTAGTCTTATTTTAGACTTGAGTTCATGTTTTAGTTAAAGTTATTTGTGAAATATTAAATTTTTCTGTTTATGTGTTAAAATAAGGCAAACATACAACAATTTGTTGATTTATGTGTTTAAAATTAAAGTTGTTTATGTATGGACAGAAAGTAAAAAAATTCAACAAAGGAGGGGTATCATATATTGAAATTTGCCGACACTAGATAATGTATGCAGGAAATTAAGAGACTAGAAGGAGTAGCAGGTTGGCAAATTCAGGGGGTGATCAAGAATGAAGACGTCTAGGAGTCTGGGCATCACAGTATTAAGGCTTTCAGGAGTCTGGCTAAATATCTATGTGTGACTTTGTTACCAGCCCTCCTTGTTGGTCCCCAAAAAGGGTCCTTCTGCCCTATGTCATTGGAGCCAAAAGAAGGAGACTGAGTTGGGTTCACAAGCAAAACAAAAGCTTTGTTCTCTGATCAGAGCATGGAGATGTGGGAACTCCCGCTCTAGAGCACACGCAGCATAAACTCTTCCCACAGGCCACGGGCGAGGCTCCTTTATAGGGTTCTTGTCAACGGGGAGGGGGCGGAGTTCTCGCAGTGCGTGCTTACGCACCAGGGGCTGGGCATCTCTGCGCACAGCCCAGTGAGCGCAGGTGTTGGTGCAGCCATTCTGCAGGAGAGACGCTGAAGGGTCCAGTGGGAGGCCTCTGCGTTCGGCACCCTATGAGCTAGTGAAACTAGACGAAGCACAAAGGAAAAAAAAAAGGTTAGACTTCGTTTTATTATTCTATTTTTATTTCTGGGGAATGGTTAATGGGCTTCTTTGGTGACAGTTTTTCAGGCCCATCCTTGGGCAATTAGAGAGCCGTTACCTGGAAAGCTTCAGAGGGGAGAGCTGCCCTCCCACAGCAGACCTGGGGCACCCCCAGTGCATTCTAGTCTCTGAAGGGAGTTGCAGTCAAGGACTCAGGCTCCTCTGGCTGGCCATGTTCTTAGGCATGTCTGCATTCCTAGCCCAGGAGTGTCCATTTGGAGGCCTCTTTTTAGGGAGAGGGAGTCCTTTGCCAGGGGCTTTTCAATGAGGCTTCCTCATTAAGGGGCAGGGGAGAACTTTGAAGACACTTCACAATTACTCAGTACTTGGTAGTTTTCTGCTCCTAGCTTTTCCCCCTCTCAGGTCCATGAAACCACAGGAGCCTTTGGTTTGGGGTTCCCTCTGCAGTGAGAGGAGCCCCATATTCTTTCTGTGTGTGCTGATCCAATTAAACTAGATCAGTTTAATGACTAGAGCCATGCCGTGGAAAGCACGGAATGAGGAATGGACTGAGCACTAGCTGCAGTTTAGCCTATTGCTTATATTATCGCACTCAGTAATTGAAAAAGCCTTGAGAGTTATCTTCATTTTGGCGTGTTGTCTAAGCTATTCCAATAGCTGGCAGCTCAGCTCTCTCCAGCTCAGCTGATCCCTGGACAGACATCTTGCCAGTAAGTTTTTATTAAAACATATACGCTAAGTTTGGAAATTTTCAAATAAGATGCCTGGGGAAAGTGAAGATACAAAGCCCTGCTTATTATTAGCTGTGCTTAAGAAACAAAAAGAGGAATTCCCTAGCAGTCCAGTGGTTAGGACTCTGCCCTTCCACTGCAGGGGGCACGGGTTCATCCCTGGTCAGGAAACTAAGATCCCATCCAGCAAGCCTTGCGTCTTGGCCAGAAAAAACAAAAAAACATAAACAAAACAAAAAAAAACAAAAAACAAGGAGCTTGATAGCAGAGTAGCAGTGTATTCATCAATGAGGCAGATGCTACTAATATGTCACCTATCTCAACACAGGACTAACGACATAGCATATGAGGAACACAGGAAGAGCTAATATGGGACATGAAGTCAGGATGGGAATAAGGAGCAGTTTCTTTTCAAATATTCTTTAATTGTGTAACTGTGAACAGCAGAGAATAAATTAATTTGGGAGTGAGGATTAATAGGTTTAAATATAGACTTGTGTTCCAAAAATGATTCAAATATATTTAACACCTGTAATATATGTTTCTCTCTGCAATGCTCTTTGATTAAACATACTTTTATGAGCAATGTTTCCTTTGGTTTTTCATGCAAATTTTAGAAATTTTTAAGTTAATTATGTTTCTCTAAACTGTTTACGAATTAAATTACCTATCTGTCTCATTTCCTATTTCCTAAACAAAATACAGAACAAAATACACACACACAAATATAAAATGATGATTGAACTACTAGACTAGTTATTCACAAGTTACTGTGTAATCCTTTTTTGCTTGCTCTTCCTCATATTGTAACAGAATTTGACATAAAGTCAACTTAAAGAGATATTTTGGTCACTCTTCCAATCTCTGTTAGCTAAATTGTATGAGGACAGAAAAAAAAAAAAGACATAGAAATAGCTGGGTTGGGAAAAGGAAGAAATAGATGACTTTTAGTACAGTCAATAAAATATGTCCTTATTTTCTATTTTGTCAGGAGTTAGCAGAAAAAAGGAAAATAAGAGAGGACCTGGGAAAGCCAATGAAACATGGCATTCATTGCACCTGTCAATATTAAATTGTAAAGAAATGATTAGGCACTAGGGGCAAAAAATCAACACTATTTGCCTTCATTTAATAGTGTTCACCTGAAGTATGATGGTAGAATAAATGCATAACTGCATGAGTTATAGGATGAACTAAGAGTAATTCAATTTACACATTTTTTTAAAAAGCAATTACTGAAGTCTTTAATGTAGTCATAAAATGCCCTAGGGAATTTATTTCCTGCCTTCCTTTCCAGCTTGGAGTTTTATGCTGTCCTGCTTGGTCACTATGCTCTAGTCACAATGGTCATCCTCAAACCTAAACAGCCCTTAAGCAAATCTGGAACTCACATACCATCTGATCCTGCAGTTTCCCTCTTAGTCATATATACAAAAGAATTCTCACAATTCTAAAATGGTCCCCAAGATTTCTCACCCCCTGGTGTACATGCCTACATAATCCCCAGAACTGTGAATTAGATGGAGTTACTACCTTTATAACTTGATGTTATTTGGCACAGTTGACTTTAAAATGGGAACGTAATCCAGGTGGCCTAACTTAATTACATGAGCCTTCTAAAAGGAGAGGGGTTTTTTCAGCCATAGAGGAGGAAGCCAGAGAGATCCACTACAGCTGGCCTGAAAGAAAGCAAACGTGCATGTTATGAACTGTTGTTGGAGAGAGAAAACATCCAAGAGTTGCCTCTAGAAGCCTGGTTTATAGCCAGGAAGAAATTGTGAATTTCAGTCCTAACTGAATTCTGCCTTTGGTAAATGAATTCTGCCGACAACCAATGAGAATGAAGAAGAACCTGGAATCCCAGATGAGACCTGCAGCCCTAATAAACATTTTGACTTTAGCTCAGTGAGACCCTGAGTGGGGAATCCAACCTTGCGGTCCCTCGACTTCTGATCTATAGAAGCTGCAAGAGGATAAATTTTTATTGCTGTAATGCTTGTGGTAATCTGCTATGCAGCATAGAAAATTAGGGAAAGATGAGTGAAGAATTTTATCATAGTGTTAAAGACAATCAGTGTATCACTGAGGGAAGCAAAAACAAAATATAGAGGATATCATTGAGTCCCATGAGAAATTAGGAATATCAGACTACAATTTCACAAAGCAACATGGGTCATAAAGTGCCAAGTAGAAAAAAAAAGTAAAACAATGATAGTTTATGTAATATAAAATAAAATAACATTTATGTGAACTGAGAAGATATGTTTATAAAACATCAATGCACACTTTAAAATAAAGAAAAGAGGGAACATTAAACCCATTAGAATATCTGCATATAATCAGGAGTTTTGGAGCTGGAATCCAAATAAAAGAATAAGTCAATAAAACAAGAGAGGGGCTTTGCAAGGATCAGTAATAACAATGTGCTATGAACTAAGAGATTATGATTAACTCAGCTTCCAACACATGAAGTGGGGAAAAGGGAGAGTCAAAAACCAAGTCCTACCAATTCTTACCTTCCCTAGGACTTTCACTCACACTCATGCTGTTCCTCTGAAAAACTACTACTTGCTCCTAACGATCAGTTTGAATGTCACTTTCTCATAGAGGATTTCCCATATGTTTCACTCGAAATTGCATCCCTCTATGCAAATATGCATTCCATAGCCTATTGAACATTTCTTTTCAAAACACAAAACACCCTTGTCATAACTTTTGTTTATATAAAACAAAAGTTTTATATCTCCACTCTTGAGTAACTTCTATCAGGGAGGGATTGTATTTCTTTTGATTAGTACTAAACTTCCTCTGTTTATCAATCATGGTGCTTGAAAAATATATTTTGAATGAATTAATCATTCAAGGAATGATTTGCTATAGGTTGGAATGTGTCAAAGCTGTTTCTACCCCCCCCCCTTTCTAGGAGTAAGTGACTTTCACTTCCTATGAATGATTTTCTTATTCCCTCTGCCCTCTATCTGCTTTTACCTCAGGAAAACCTTCCTTTGACTGACAAATCTGAGTTTTGACTCCAAAGATCTAAAGTTATAGTTAATAAGGACCATTAAACTACTGACAACCACATAAAGTAGTGTTTTGGCTCCCCGTGTTTTCTCTATGATGGCAGTGATTTTGGAAATAAAAGGGACTACTTCAGATCATTGTATTTAAAATTTAAAATATATTCCTATGATGATTTATTTCTAAATCTGCCCTTTTTCTTTTGTTTTCTAGTTCTTTACAATGGTATATTTTCTCTCTGCCTGAGAATTTTCTAAATAGGTATTTTTATTCTTTATGTCTGACTTTACAAGAGTTCTGGCTACTCTAGAAAATGCATTTCTTCTAGAAATGATGGTTGATATCAATTTAAAGAATGTCTACATACATGGGTATTTCTATTTAAAGACTCTGTTATAGTCTATGCTGGAAAAAAATCCCTTATGCTGTTGATCAGTCCGTTATTTATTAGGCCAGAAATATTTTCAGTAATGTCTTTTTTCTTCTTATCCCATTTATAGTTTCACAAATGCTTCTTTTTTCCCATAAAATCAATTTAATAATATTTCAGATTAGACAAAGTCAAGAAGATACAATCTGGGTTACCACCTGGCTCCAGAAAAAAATTGAACATTTATTTTATTTCCTAATTAGGAATTTGGATACAAATGGACGTTAGTATAACTATAATGAGAAAAAATATCTCAAGAGAATTACTTTTTTTTTCCTAAAAAGTAAATAACCAGAAATATAATTGAATTTATGTTATAATGTACCTCACCTCTTTAAATGTTAGGAAATGAGGAATTTCTTTTTATAAGGTGTTTATCTTTTTTCTCAGTAAATTACTGAAAGCAAACTAAGAAAATAAAGCAATCCTAAAAATAAAGCAACTATGATGCTTTTAGAATATGCTATATTCTCTTTTAAAGCATCTTAGAGCACTTTAGAGCATTCTATATTTCTACGTCATTACAAAGAGATTTCAAAATGTTTATAAATGCACACTAACAAAGATGTAATTCATTTTTTAAAAAATTGAGACCCTAATGAGGAAAGGAACTATTACTAAATAACTACTCTGAGTGCTCTGTGTCAGTTAATCTTCCCAATAACCTTTCCCCTGTAGACATCTTCACCCCATATTACGAATGAGAAAAATGAGGCTCAAATTATTGTATTTGTTCAAGTTAAAGTTTCAAGACCACCATTTAACCAAGCAGTATGTGCTTCCCTCTTCTGTTGTTCGTAACTTAGTCTCCCCTGTGGTCATGCATTCGGTCAACAGGTGTGTATTGAGTAGCTACTGTGTTCAATAATGTACTGTTCTGGTCACCAGAGAGGTACAGGTGGTGAGGGATTCAGTTGATAAGCCCATATTCTCTCTCTTGAAATTGAAGAGAGTTGGGTAATTTTCCTTTATTATCAGGCTTTCTCAAATTTGATTCCCTCTTCTGGACAAATACAGCCTCCATGTTGTCAGAAATGCATAAGCAGGTAAATAATATTAGTTTTTCTTTTATTATGTACAGTTTATTTACTCTTTTAAATAAATCAGATGATTGTCATTTAAACACCTAACTCTCCCACACTGGTGGGGCAGATGTGGATCGTTAAACACCTCTCTAATTTTATGTCTGTGGATGGCCACAAATTATATAAGAAGCACTCTCTACTGTTGGAGATGTTAAAATATGGCTCAGAGGGCAGCTGGGTAAGAGCTTTTAGACTGCAAATTGGTATGGTTTTCTCACTGTTCAAATTGCTTTGAAGTTTTCATTGTAAAGCAATTATACTCCAATAAAGATGTTTAAAAAAATTGCTTTGAAGTTTTAAATGAAACAGAAAAATAAGTAGAGCCGGTTCACCTTCAATAACATGATAGTTAAAAGCCTGGTATATCCACTAAATACTATTGCCAGAAAGCCTTGTGCCTTCTGTTTCTCTATAAATCATCCAAGTGACGCATCTTTCTGTTCAGTATACAGAACAAAATCAGTGCCGACCAATTATCTGGTTTTAAAAATGACCCTAGGTCTATTATCTGATGTATTTGTTTAAGTCGTGATTCTTGTTCATGTATGAAAAATAAATTATCCACCTAGATATTTGATAGGAAATCTTTGTATTATAAACTTGAAACCAGGTTTATACAAAGCATGTATTTAGTTTGGAATTTAGTTAAAAAAAAAGTAAATCCAGACAAATTTTATTACTTCCCAAATTATGTTTTGAAACATTTGCTTATTTCATTTTTAGTTAACTATAAGATATTGCAATTGAAGATAAGCAACTTATTGCAATTGAAGATAAGCAACTTATTTTCTACATATAAAATAATTGCATATTTTTCATCCTTCAAAGGGGTTTGTTTTTCTATAGCATTTTTAGTTTTATTGAGAATTTCCATTAACACATTAGAGTGCCACAACCAAATAAACCTATAGCAATATAACAGAACAATATAGCAACACCAAAATATTTCAAAAGTGAGAAATAAAATAGGTTTCATCATTATTATGGCAACCACTTTCATAACACTAAAATGTTCAGCCACATTTAGAAAATCAAGCTTTTATGACTTTCCCAACATCTCTCTTCTTGTTGGAATTGGTGAGATGCATGTGAAATTCTCCAGGTGAGCTAATGATAAAAGGCAAAGAAGAAACTTATAAATTCAGAACTTGGCCTGATCTTAAGTAACCGAGTAAGCCCATAGCAATTAAACTTAATATCTGAGTTTGTGTTCCCTCAATTTACAACTAACCAAAAGCTCATATATAAGCTGTCAGTGCACTTACTCATATTTATAAAACAATGTCTTTGACCTTGCAGACAAAGGTCTTTGACCTTTGATTTCGTACTATTTTTGAGTTTATTTATTTAGTATTTTATTTTTCAAAAAATTTAAGGCATTTCCTCAATGTAGATGTGCATATAATTTTAATATATCCACTAAAATTATTTTGAGACATGCCTCAGGCAAACTGTTTTCTATCTCTGAGTGTTTCAGATCTCTTAGACCCTATTGATCCATGTTACTAAATATATATATATAGTATCTTAATAATCTATTTTTATAAAATATATATATTTTTTTAACATTTTTATTGGAGTACAATTGCTTTACAATGGTGTGTTAGTTTCTGCTTTATAACAAAATGAATCAGCTGTACATATACGTATATCCCCATATCTCTTCCCTCTTGCGTCACCCTCCCACCCTCCCTATCCCACCCCTCTAGGTGATCACAAAGCACTAAGCTGATCTCCCTGTGCTATGCAGCTGCTTCCCGCTAGCTATCTGTTTTACGTTTGGTAATATATATAAGTACATGCCCATCTCTCACTTCGCCCCAGCTTACCCTTCCCCCTCCCATGTCCTCAAGTCCATTCTCTACGTCTCCATCTTTACTCCTGTCCTGCCCCTAGGTTCTTCATAACCAGTTTTTTTTTTTTTAGATTCCATATATATGTGTTAGCATACAGTATTTGTTTTTCTCTTTCTGACTGATATTACTCTGTATGACAGACTCTAGGTCCATCCACCCCACTACAAATAACTCAATTTCATTTCTTTTTATGGCTGAGTAATATTCCATTGTATATATGTACCTCATCTTCTTGATCCATTCATCCGTTGATCGACACTTAGGTTACTTCCATGTCCTGGCTATTGTAAATAGAGATGCAATGAACATTGTGGTGCATGACTCTTTTTGAATTATGGTTTTCTCAGGGTATATGCCCAGTAGTGGGATTGCTGGGTCATCTGGTAGTTCTATTTTTAGTTTTCTGAGGAAGCTCCATACTGGCTCCATAGTGGCTGTATCAATTTACATTCCCACCAACAGTGCAAGAGGGTTCCCTTTGCTCCACACCCCCTCCAGCATTTATTGTGTGTAGATTTTTTGATGATGGCCATTCTGACTGGTGTGAGGTGATACCTCATTGTAGTTTTGATTTTCATTTCTCTAATGATTAGTGATGTTGAGCATCCTTTCATGTGATTATCACCATTCTGTATAAATTCTTAGGAGAAATGTCTATTTTAGGTCTTCTGCCCATTTTTGCAATGGGTTGTTTGTTTTGTTGATATTGAGCTGCATGGACTGCTTGTAAATTTTGGAGATTAATCCTTTGTCAGTTGCTTCATTTGCAAATATTTTCTCCCATTCTGAGGGTTGTCTTTTCGTCTTGTTTATGGTTTCCTTTGCTGTGCAAAAGCTTTTAAGTTTCATTAGGTCCCATTTGTTTATTTTTGTTTTTATTTCCGTTTCTCTAGGAGGTGGGTCAAAAAGGATCTTGCTGTGATTTATGTCATAGAGTGTTCTGTCTATGTTTTCCTCTAAGAGTTTTATAGTCTCTGGCCTTACATTTAGATCTTTAATCCATTTGGAGCTTATTTTTGTGTATCTTGTTAGGGAGTGTTCTAATTTCATTCTTTTACCATGTACCTCTCCAGTTTTCCCAGCACCACTTATTAAAGAGGCTGTCTTTTCTCCATTGTATATTCTTGCCTCCTTTGTCAAAAATAAGGTGACCATATGTGCACAGGTTTATCTCTGGGCTCTCTATCCTGTTCCACTGATCTATATTTCTGTTTTTGTGCCAGTACCATACTGTGTTGATTACTGTAGCTTTGTAGTATAGTCTGAACCCTGGGAGCCTGATTCCTCCTGCTCCATTTTTCTTTCACAAGATTGCTTTGGCTATTTGAGGTCTTCTGTTTTTCATTACAAATTGTGAAATTTTTTGTTCTAGTTCTGTGAAAAATGCCATTGGTAGTTTGATAGGGATTGCATTGAATCAGTAGATTGCTTTGGGTAATATAGTCATTTTCACAATGTTGATCATTCCAATCCAAGAACATTGTATATCTCTCCATCTGTTTGTATCGCCTTTAATTTCTTTCATCATTGTCTTATACTTTTCTGCAAACAAGTCTTTTGTCTCCTTAGGTAGGTTTATTCCTGGGTATTTATTCTTTTTGTTACAATGGTAAAAGAGAGTGTTTCCTTACTTTCTCTTTGAGATTTTTCATCATTAGTGTTTAGGAATGCAAGAGATTTCTGTGCATTAATTTTGAATCCTGCTACTTTACCAAATTCATTGATTAGCTCTAGTAGTTTTCTGGTAGAATCTTTTTTTTTTTTTTTAAACATCTTTATTGGAGTATAATTGCTTTACAATGGTGTGCTAGTTTCTGCTTTATAACAGAGTGAATCAGTTATACATACACATATGTTCCCATATCTCTTCCTTCTTGCATCTCCCTCCCTCCCACCCTCCCTATCCCACCCCTCTAGGTGGTCACAAAGCACCGAGCTGATCTCCCTGTGCTATGCGGCTGCTTCCCACTAGCTATCTATTTTACATTTGGTAGTGTATATATGTCTATGCCACTCTCTCACCCTGTCACATCTTACCCCTCCCCCTCCCCATATCCTCAAGTCCATTCTTTAGTAGGTCTGTGTCTTTATTCCCATCTTGCCACTAGGTTCTTCATGACCTTTATTTTCCCTTAGATTCCATATATATGTGTTAGCATACTGTATTTGTTTTTCTCTTTCTGACTTACTTCACTCTGTATGACAGACTCTAACTCCATCCACCTCATTACAAATACCTCCATTTCATTTCTTTTTATGGCTGAGTAATATTCCATTGTATATATGTGCCACATCTTCTTTATCCATTCATCTGTCGATGGACACTTAGGTTGCTTCCATGTCCTGGCTATTGTAAATAGACCTGCAATGAACATTTTGGTACATGACTCTTTTTGAATTATGGTTTTCTCAGGGTATATGCCCAGTAGTGGGATTGCTGGGTCAGGTAGAATCTTTAGGATTCTCTATGTATAGTACCATGTCATCTGCAAACAGTGACAGCTTTACTTCTTCTTTTCCGATTTGGATTCCTTTTATTTCTTTTTCTTCTCTGATTGCTGTGGCTAAAACTTCCAAAACTATGTTGAATAATAGTGGTGAGAGTGGGCAAACTTGTCTTGTTCCTGATCTTAGTGGAAACGGTTTCAGTTTTTCACCATTGAGAACAATGTTGACTGTGGGTCTGTCATATATGACCTTTATTATGTTGAGGTAAGTTCACTCTATGCCTACTCTCTGGAGGGTTTTTATCATAAATGGGTGTTAAATTTTGTTGAAAACTTTTTCTGCATCTATTGAGGTGATCATATGGTTTTCTTCAGTTTGTTAATATGGTGTATCACACTGATTGATTTGGGTATATTGAAGAATCCCTGCATTCCAGGGATAAACCCCACTTGATCATGGTGTATGATTCTTTTAATGTGCTGTTGGATATTGTTTGCTAGTATTTTGTTGAGGATGTTTGCATCTATGTTCATCAGTGATATCGGCCTGTAGTTTTCTTTCTTTGTGACATCTTTGTCTGGTAGTGGTATCAGGGTGATGGTGGTCTCGTAGAATGAGTTTGGGAGTGTTCCTCCCTCTGCTATATTTTGGAAGAGTTTGAGAAGGATAGGTGTTAGCACTTCTCTAAATGTTTGGAAGAATTCGCCTGTCAAGCGATCTGGTCCTGGGCTTTTGTTTGTTGGAAGATTTTTAATCACAGTTTCAATTTCAGTGCTTGTGATTGGTCTGTTCATATTTTCTATTTCTTCCTGGTTCAGTCTCAGCAGGTTGTGCATTTCTAAGAATCTGTCCATTTCTTCCAGGTTGTCCATTTTATTGGCATATAATTGCTTGTAGTACTCTCTCATGATCCTTTGTATTTCTGCAGTGTCAGTGGTTACTTCTCCTTTTTCATTTCTAATTCTATTGATTTGAGTCTTCTCCCTTTTTTTCTTGATGAGTCTGGCTAATGGTTTATCAATTTTGTTTATCTTCTCAAAGAACAGCTTTTAGTTTTATTGATGTTTGCCATTGTTTCCTTCATTTCTTTTTCATTTATTTGTGATCTTATCTTTATGATGTCTTTCCTTCTAAATTTGGGTTTTCGTTTTCTTCTTTCTCTAATTGCTTTAGGTGTAAGGTTAGGTTGTTTATTTGAGATGTTTCTTGTTTCTTGAAGTAGGATTGTATTGCTGTATACTTCCCTCTTAAAACTGCTTTTGCTGCATCCCTTAGGTTTTGTGTCATCGTGTGTTAATTGTCATTTGTTTTTAGGTATTTTTTGATTTCCTCTTTGATTTCTTCAGTGATCTCTTGGTTATTAAGTAGTGTATCGTTTAGCCTCCACGTGTTTGTATTTTTTACAGATTTTTTCATGTAATTTATATCTAGTCTTACGGCCCTGTGGTCGGAAAAGATACTTGATACGATTTCAATTTTATTAATGTTAAATTTACCAAGGCTTGATTTGTGACCCAAGATGTGATCTGTCCTGGAGAATGTTTCATGAGCACTTGAGAAGAAAGTGTATTCTGTTGCTTATGGATGGAATGTCCTGTAAATATCAATTAAGTCCATCTTGTTTAATGTATCATTTAAAGCCTGCGTTTCCTTATTTATTTTCATTTTGGATCTTTCCATTGGTGAAAGTGGGGTGTTAAAGTCCCCTACTATGATTGTGTTACTCTCGATTTCCCCTTTTATGGCTGTTAGCATTTGCCTTATGTATTGAGGTGCTCCTAAGTTGGGTGCATAAATATTTACAATTGTTATATTTTCTTCTTGGATTGATCCCTTGATCATTATATAGTGTCCTTCTTTGTCTCTTGTAATAGTCTTTATTTTAAAGTCCATTTTGTCTGATATGAGAATTGCTACTCTAGCTTTCTTTTGATTTCCATTTGCATGGAATTTCTTTTTCCATCCCTTCACTTTCAGTCTGTATGCGTCCCTAGGTCTGAAGTGGGTCTCTTGTACACAGCATATATATGGGTCTTGTTTTTGTATCCATTCAGCCAGTCTATGTCTTTTGGTTGGAGCATTTAATCCATTTACATTTAAGGTAATTATGGATATGTATGTTCCTATTCCCATTTTCTTAATTGTTTTTGGTTTGTTTTTGTAAGTCTTTTCCTTCTCTTGTGTTTCCTACCTAGAGAAGTTCCTTAGCATTTGTTTTAAAGCTAGTTTAGTGGTGCTGAATTCTCTTAACTTTTATTTGTCTGTAAAGGTTTTAATTTCTCCATCAAATCTGAATGAGATCCTTACTGGGTAGAGTAGTCTTGGTTGTAGGTTTTTCTCCTTCATCACTTGAAATATGTCCTGCCAATCCCTTCTGGCTTGCAGAGTTTCTGCTGAAAGATCAGCTGTTAACCTTATGAGGATTCCCTTGTATGTTTTTTGTTGTTTTTCCCTTGCTGCTTTTAATATTTTTTCCTTGTGTTTAATTTTTGATAGTTTGATTAATATGTGTCTTGGCGTGTTTCTCCTTGGATTTATCCTGTATGGGGCTTCTGTGCTTCCTGGACTTGATTAACTATTTCTTTTCCCATATTGGGGAAGTTTTCAAATATAATCTCTTCAAATATATTCTCAGTCCTTTTCTTTTTCTCATCTTCTTCTGGGACCCCTATAATTCAAATGTTGGTGCGTTTAATGTTGTCCCAGAGGTCTCTGAGACTGTTCTCAATTCTTTTCATTCTTTTTTCTTTATTCTTCTCTGCAGTAGTTATTTCCACTATTTTGTCTTCCAGATCACTTATCTGTTCTTCTGCCTCAGTTATTCTGTTATTGATTCCTTCTAGAGAATTTTTAATTTCATTTATTGTGTTGTTCATCATTGTTTGCTCTTTAGTTTTTCTAGGTCCTTGTTAAATGTTTCTTGTATTTTCTCCATTCTATTTCCAAGACTTTGATCATCTTTGCTATCATTATTCTGAATTCTTTTTTGGGTAGACTGTCTGTTTCCTCTTCATTTGTTTGGTCTCGTGGGTTTTTACCTTGCTCCTTTCCTGCTGTGTGTTTTTCTGTCTTCTCATTTTGCTTAACTTACTGTGGTTGAGGTCTCCTTTTCGTTGGCTGCAGGTTCATAGTTCCTGTTGTTTTTGGTGTCTGCCCCCAGTGGCTAAGGTTGTTTCAGTGGGTTATGTAGGCTTCCTGGTGGAGGGGACTAATACCTGTGTTCTGGTGAGTGAGGCAGGATCTTGTCTTTTTGATGGGCAGGACCGCATCCAGTGGTGTGTTATGGTGTGTTTGTGACCTTATTATGATTTTAGGCAGCCTATCTGCTAATGGGTTTGGTTGTGTTCCTGTCTTGCTAGCTGTTTGGCATAGGGTGTCCAGCACTGTGGATTGCTGGTTGCTGCGTGGAGCTGGGTCTTAACGTTGAGATGGAGATCTCTGGGAGAGCTTTAGCCATTTGATATTATGTGGAACTGGGAGGTCTCTGGTGGACCAATGTCCTGAACTCAGCTCTCCCACCTCAGCATCACAGGCCTGACACCTGCTGGAGCACCAAAACCCTGTCAGCCACATGGCTCAGAAGAAAAAGAGAAAAAAAGAAAGAAAAAAAGAAAAAAAGAAAAGAAAAGAAAAGTTATTAAAATAAAAAAATAATTATTAAAAATAAAGAAATTCAAAAATAATAAAAAAAAAGAAAGAAGGAAGAGAGCAACCAAACCAAAAAACAAATACACCAATGATAACAAGCACTAAAAACTATACTTAAAAAAAAGATGAACAGAACCCTGGGACAAATGGTAAAAGCAAAGCTATACAGACAAAGTCACACAAGGAAGCATACGCATACACACTCACAAAAAGATAAAAAGGAAAAATATATATATACCATTGCCCCCAAATTGCACCACCTCAGTTTTGGGATGATTCATTGTCTATTCAGGTATTCCACAGATGCAGGGTACATCAAGTTGATTGTGGAGATTTAATCCTCTGCTCCTGAGGCTGCTTAGAGAGTTTCCTTTCTCTTCTTTGTTTGCACAGCTCCTGGGGTTCAGCTTTGGATTTGGCCCTGCCTCTGCGTATAGGTCACCTGAGGGCGTCTCTTCATAGCTCAGACAGGACGGGGTTAAAGGAGCAGCTGATTAGGGGGCTCTGGCTCACTCAGGCCGGGGGGAGGGAGGGATACGGAATGCAGGCGAGCCTGCGTCAGCAGAGGCCAGGCAACAGCCTGAGGTGAGCCGTGTGTTCTCCCAGGGAATTTGACCCTGGATCACGGGACCCTGGCAGTGCTGGGCTGCACAGAATCCCGGGAGGGTAGTTGTGAATAGTGACCTGTTCTTGCACACAGGCTTCTTGGTGGCTGCAGCAGCAGCCTTAGTGTTTCAGGCCCGTCTCTGGTGTCTGCACTGATGGCCGCGGCTCGCATCCATCTCTGGAGATCATTTAGGTAGTGCTCTGAATCCCCTCTCCTCATGCACCCTGAAACAATGGTCTCTTGCCTCTTAGCTCCAGACTTTTTCCCAGACTCCCTCCCGGCTAGCCGTGGTGCACTAGCCCCCTCCAGGCTGTTTTCACGCCGCCAACCCCAGTCCCCTCCCTGGGATCCGACCTCCGACGCCCAAGCCTCATCTCCCAGCCCCCACCTGCCCTGGTGGGTGAGCAGACAAGCCTCTCGGGCTGGTGAGTGCTGGTCAGCACCGATCCTCTGTGCAGGAATCTCTCTGCTTTGCCTTCTGCACCCCTGTTGCTGCGCTCTCCTCTGTGGCTCCTAGGCTTCCCCCACCCCCACCCCCCATCTCCACCAGTGAAGGGGCTTCCTAGTGAGTGGAAACTTTCCCTCCTTCACAGCTCTCTCCCACTGGTGCAGGTCCCATCCCTATTCTTTTTTCTCTGTTTTTTGTTTTTTCTTTTGCTCTACCCACGTACATGGGGAGTTTCTTGCCTTTTCGGAAGTGTGAGGTCTTTTGCCAGTGTTCAGTAGGTGTTCTGTAGGAGTTGTTCCGCATGTAGATGTATTTCTGATGTATTTGTGGGGAGGAAGGTGATCTCTATGTCTTACTCTTCCGCCATCTTGAAGGTCTCCCATATATTTTTAAAGTAACTTCATCCACATTTCCCTTAAGCTTCTTTTTTTTCTTTTAAACCTAAAATTTGGTTTCATAGATATATAAGTACATACCCACATCAGCATTAATTACATCATAGTTCTTAGTATTTTTCTTAGGAACAGATAGTAATCACTGTTTATGAACTATATTCTAAGAATAAAAACAAAAAGTGAAATATAGTGACACTCTTTTTAAGCAATACCTGATGACTCTTTATTAAGTGTCAAATTAATTTTATTTGATGATAGTGCTAAGGGTGGTTGTAGTAGCCATACTAATAGTAGTAGTTTGGTAATTTAGTGTAGAAAATTTTAAAAAAGGAAGATAAAAGTAGAAGAAGAACAAAGAAAAGAAGAAGGAGGAAGAGGGGAGAATAAGAGAAAGTGATGAGGAATAAGAGAAAGTGAAGAAGAAGAGAAAGAAAAAGATGGAGGAATGAAAAACAAAGTGATGAAGTAAAAGCCATGAATGCCAGATGTTAGTTATTAGAAAAATAGTATGTATATATTTATTTGGAATCTGTTGCCATTTAAATGATTAAATGTATATGCATATTAATTCAGATCAAGAAAAATGTCCATGTTATATCAGTATGCTTTCCCAGTTGATTAAATTTTGTTTGATTTAATTGAATATTTTAAAATAGTTAATGTGTGTCTTTTTTATTTATTTATTTATGGCTGTGTTGGGTCTTCGTTTCTGTGCGAGGGCTTTCTCTAGTTGCAGCGATCGGGGGCCACTCTTCATTGCGGTGCGTGAGCCTCTCACTATTGCAGCCTCTCTTGTTACAGAGCATGGGCTCCAGATGCGCAGGCTCAGTAATTGTGGCGCACGGGCCCAGTTGCTCCACGGCATGTGGGATCTTCCCAGACCAGGGCTTGAACCTGTGTCCCCTGCATTGGCAGGCAGATTCTCAACCACTGTGCCACCAGGGAAGCCCAATGTGTGTCTTATTGACTATTACTTTTCGTTAGTACATTAGATTTGTGACTCTAGTTCAGCCATTTTAATGCACCACATTTAACAAGAAATATGTTGGAGATTTAAAATTTCACGGTGTGGGACACTGTCAGTGCTCCGCCCATATCTGCCAGGATTTCTTTGACTATTTCTGGGTTCTCTTCTGTGCTTTTACCTCCAGGGATTTTTCTTACCTACTATTCCTCCTAGGGGAGGACTACCATTTTTCTACCAGAGCAGCAGGAAGCTAGAAGAATTGGGAGTTAAGTTCCCCTGGAGCCTGATTCCTTTGTTTAGAGGGAAACAAACTCTGAGGCAAAGCCTACATTCCGGAGTCTCCCTGCGGGAAGTGCCCTATTCCTGTCACTGCGCTGCTGCCTTTCCTTCCAAGTCCTCCTTCTCTAATCCCCTTACTGCTGCTCTCAGAAGCACTTTCTTAGCAAATCACTTGCACACAAATCTTTGTCTTAGGTTTTCTTCTAGGGAATCTGACCTAAAACAACTGTAAAACAAATAAATGAATTGAGTAATGGAATTTTGTGAAAATCAAAAAAAAATTTTAAATGAATCACTAAGAACAGAAAGTCCTTGAAATGAATACACGTATAGCCCAAATTGATTTAACAATTTTTCCCGCTAGTACTGGCCTGGGTTTTTTGGAGCCGAGGGTGTCTGTGTGTTTCAGTGGCTCAGAGAAAGAGAGGAGGTTGTTTTTATTATTACTATAAGATACAAACCCTGAAAATTATAGAAACATCACACTTACAAATTAAAAGTAATGAAAAAGTTGGTGGTAATTATGATATTGTGCGGCATCAACACTTTTTAATCACTGTTATACAAAAACAAAATAAATCATTTTAAAGAGAGTTATATGTAACATACATGTATATATAATAGAAATAACTAGATCTGTGTTCACACCATTCAATGTGCCATAACTTTTACATATAACTACATATTTTGATAGAAAAAAATGGAAGTGAACTTGCCTGCCTATGGAGATATAAGCATTGAAAATTTCTGTCTCCTCGATTTCCATTTTTAAAGTTTATATAATTTTTAGCAAACATATTCAAAAACAGTATTAATATTTGCTTTGGGAACAGTCTATGAAAACTATTATTTGGGCATAGTACATAGTTCTGTATTATTTATTAGGAAACTTGGTGTAATATGGTTCACACAAATTAGCTTTTAGCCAAGAGTAACAAAGGGATAGGTTCCTAATTCTTATTAGGATTTTATAAAGAGAGTGAATTAAAAAGTTGTTTACGGGGCTTCCCTGGTGGCGCAGTGGTTGAGAATCTGCCTGCTAATGCAGGGGACATGGGTTCGAGCCCTGGTCTGGGAAGATCCCACATGCCGCGGAGCAACTAGGCCCGTGAGCCACAATTACTGAGCCTGCGCGTCTGGAGCCTGTGCTCCGCAACAAGAGAGGCCGCGATAATGAGAGGCCCGCGCACCGCGAAGAGTGGCCCCCGCTTGCCGCAACTAGAGAAAGCCCTCGCACAGAAACGAAGACCCAACACAGCCAAAAAAGAAAAAAGTTGTTTACCCCATGTAATAAGGAAGTCCAGGGGTAAGTCTGACTCCAAACACAGCTGGATCTGGGGCTCAGTATATAATATCAGGACAGTATTCCTTAACATCCCTTACCTCTGCTTCTCCTATCCCCATTCCCACACCTTTGACCTGATTCTCAAGTGAGCTGTTTCTTTTCAGTAGTAAAAATTGTGACAAGCAGCACCAAATCTCTATTCTTTTAGGTAAGCAATTCTGTATAAAGTGTGTGCGTTTATCCTACAAACTCAACATAAACCCATGTATGATTTTATTGGCTTGGGAGGTCACATAGAAATCTAATCACTATATTAAAGGGGCTGCAGGTAACCTAACCTAACCTGAACCACATACATTAAGAGCTGGAGAAGCACTATAATTAGAAGAAGGGGGAAGTGGATATTACATATATAAAAGCAAAAGATTCCCTGGATAGTATCAGACCTAGGATGTCACCAGGTTAAAGTCCTGTCTTAAAATTACCACATTAAATAGAGTGTTCTCACATATCCAAGAAATTGACTGGAAACCAAGCAGAAATCACAAAGGAGAAACCCAGGAATTGGAAGAAAACGGTCAATGTATATTGACTCTCCAAGTTGACGTGTTCAGTCTTACTGAGAAAATGTGCAGTTGAGTGAATCTGACCAGACTGAGGCAATTTTTTTTCCTTTTATTCTCTTTTAAACGTCTAAAATTATGTTCTTTATAAGATCTCTTAATCTTTTATCTTCACGTACTTATCTTTATGTACATCAGTGTTGATTATAACTTACCTATTTTCAAATTTACAGGTTTATTATAGATTGTGAGAGTATTTTGTAATATAGATTATAGATTATAATAGGTTTTTTCTTTACTCAATTTATTATTTTATTGATCAATATGCTTATCTATTTGGCAGATACATATGTATTAATTGCTTACCAAGTTTTGGGAACTATTCTTAAAGTAGGGCATGCAAAATTGTTAGCATTTATTTTCTCTTCTTGAAGATTTCAATGTCTAATTACACATAAAATATCTGAGTGAGGACCGTATTCCACCATTTTCACTTTTGTAATTCATGTATTCACACAATATCTGGCCCATAGTAAATACTCCAAATGTTTCATAAATGAATAAATAAGTATAAATGCGTAGTGTGATTATGAAATATATTTTCCATATATAGGTCATTGAAAATCTACAAAACATTTAAAATACATTTCAATCAAATCATATTTTCCTAAAATTAAAAGGTTATACTTAACACTAATTTATGTAATTAATTAAATATTTAATTAGCCATGAATATTCTTTTCTTCTTTATTTTAGAAGGAATTTCATGGAGTGATTTGGAAAGCTTTTGTGATTTCAAAAGTCTGTACTAATTTAAAATGATGAAATTGTTTTTTAAGAAAATATATTCTAGTGACATATAGAGATATTAAAATAATTTTATTATTCTTCTGTAAAAAATTATTACTGAGACATCTTTTTTATAGACATCCCTAAAAAATTGTCTTTAATGGTAGAGAAAGCACAGATATCTGTAATTTCACATTTTGGTGTTCAACTTTTCCTCATATCATTTACTTAACATAAACAAGTCATTTAGATAGATGAGTGTAAATTCAAGGAGAAATAGTTGGGAATTAACCACTTTGATAAGGTTGATAAATGTTAATACATTATATGTATTTCCCAAAATAAGTGATTATGTAAAATTTGTATTCTTTAATTCACTGTATCCAGAAGAAGAGATCTCAGTTGAAGTGAAAGTAAATTAATTAATGAATAAATAAATTTAAAAATGTTAGAAATGAGATGTAACTGTTAATTAGAGCAAACTGAAGGAGCAGTAAAATAAAGTTGGGGTATTAAAAATAAGAAAGTTCAGAAACTAGTTTTGGATGTGAGAAACAATACTAGTTGCATATAGCAAACAACATTTTTGGGGTATATATTAGTTTAGTTGGGCTTTCATACCCAAATACCATAGACAACATGATTTAAATAAATTCATTTCTCCCACGTTTGGAGGCTGGAAAGTCCAAGATTAAGGTCCAGCAGGGTTTGGTTTCTGGTCAGGTATTGCTTCCTCGCTTGCAGATAGCCACTTTGTCCTCACCTGGCCATTCCGCTGAGTGAGCACTGAGGCGCATGTAGGGCAGAGAGGGAAGGAGAGAGAATGAGTGAGCTTGGATCAGGGCCCCAATTTATGACCTCATTTACCCTTAACTACTTCCTTAAAGGCCTTATCTTCAAATATAGCCATGCTGGGGTTTAGCGCTTCAACATAAAAACTTTGAGGGGATACAAACATTCAGTGGATAATAAGGTAGGTGATACCTAATAATAAGATACTCCATTTAGTTATATTCCTGTTTTTCCTTTCCTGTGAATTCTTCTTAATCTGTTTACTCAGTCTCGTAATAATTAAAGAAGATCAAGTTTTCTATATTCATCATGATGACTACTGTTAACACTGTATTGCATATTTCAAAGTTTCTAAGAGAGTAGGTCTTAAAAGTTCTCATCACAAGAAAAAGATTTGTGTAACTATGTGAGATGACAGATGTTAACTATACTTATTGTGGTGATCATTTTGCAGTATATACAAATATCAAATCGTTACATTGTACCTCTGAAACTAGTAAAATGTTATATATCAACTATACCTCAACAAAAAGAAAGACAAAAAATCAAAATTTATTGTTTAGCACACTGAATTTAAAAATTGTGATTTTATACTATTATAGAAAACATTATTCCCATCTATATAATAGTATTAAATCCATTATTATTATTTGCAATTTATTTTTCCTTAAAAACTTTTCTCAAAAATATTAGAAAACTTTGAATCTGGACATAGAATAATATTGTCTGCTGTGAGATAATGGAATATATATATTTGTCTCTGCCCCTAGCTCCTGACACAGAGCTCCTGAAATCCTTGTAATTTCCTAAGTGATAAGAGCAATAGGAGCATCTTTTGTTCTAATATTTGGTCTCTGACCCCAGTTCCTGACACAGAGCTTCTGAAATCATTGTAATTTCCTGGCTGATAGGAGTGTCTTTGGTTCTAGTGAGGCTATTCTGTGTGCACTATTCTGTGAGGGCTGGTCACTGGAAAGACTAAGCCATGATTAGAAGCTTGGAATTTTCAGCCCCACCCCTCATTCTCCTAAGAAGGGAGAAGGGGTGAAATGGAGTTAATGCCATCCCAATGAAGCCTTCATAAAAATCCCAACACTAATGGGTTTGGGGTGTCTTCAGGTTGGTGAACACTTGGAGGACATGGAAACTCCCAAGCCCCTTCCCACATACCTTGCTCTACTCATCTTTTCCATTTGGATGTTTAACTGTCCATACCCTTTTATAATAAACTGGTAAAAATAAGTAAAATGTTTCTCTGAGTTCTGTGAGCCGCTCTTGCAAATTAATTGAACCTGAGGAGGGAGTGACTGGAACCTCCAATCTATAGCCAGTAGGTCAGAAGCCTAGGTTACAATCTGGACTTCCAACTGGCATCTGAAGTGGGGTTGGAGGGCAGTCCTGTGGGACTGAGCCCTTAACCTGTGCGATCTTACACAATCTCCAGGTAGATAGTGTTAGAATTGAGTTACATTAAAGGGCACCCAACTGGTGTCTTAGAGAACTGTGTGGGAAAAACTTCACATCAGGTGACCTGAAGTGTTCTGTGTGAGTAGAAAGGAGACCCACAGGAAAGAAATACACAGTAGGGAAGAACTGGGTTTTTCCCTATGTAGGAAGGAAAAGCTGAGTTTTTCCTTTTTATCCATAATTTCATTTGTTATACAAATTTAGAATTTCTCCATTATCTTGTAAAATGAAGGAGTTATCTTTGGATGTTGCATAGAATACTTGAACTAAGAATCAATAGATACCATTTTTACCCTTAGGTTTCATACCTCGGAAAAGTCGTTTGATTTCTCAGCCTCCTCAGTTAAAGAAGCTGGAGACACTAGATGTATTATCCCTTTATTCTCTAGTCTTCTAAAACAGACTCATGAATATACCTCAGATCCTACTTTTTTTTTTTTTTGCTGTTCTCTGCCCTGCTCTGTTCCTGAAGACTTGGTAATTGCATATTCCAAAGATAATATTTTATGGGTTTAAGTCAGCCCTAATTTTTAAAAGAATCTAAATAAGATCTATGGCCCTGGTGACCACTCAGTTACTTAGAGCAAAGTGATTATTTCCTGAATGTGAATTCAGTAGCTCAGCTACTGACCCTAGGTTTTCCAGTGAACTATTTCTTTCCTAATCCTTCTTTTCCAAGCAAAACTCTGTGCACCTGTAGTTGGTTCTTAGACCTTGGTGGAGAGAAGAAAGATTGAGAGATGTAAGTGTTCATTGTATTATTAGAATCTTCCAAAAACTATGATAACCACTCTAAATAAATTATCTTGTGTAATTTATTTATTTACACATTTCCTATACCTTTTTCAAGGTAGGTCACAGATGAGGAATTCGAATATCATAGAAATTTACCAAGTGTCAGGATAAAAACTAAGATGGAGCTAAACTAAAATCCATGCTCTCTCTTCAAACCATGTTAACTTTCCCAAATCAAATCTTTTATAATACTACCTCCTCTGCCCTGATTTTTACATTTTTCTCTCCTTGGTTTCTGTTCCATCTCTGACCACTAGAGGTCTCCCTACTTTCTAGAAAACCAACAGCCTGCCTTCATATCCTGCCTTTGTGGCACCTGATCTCCCTCCTTTCTTGCTGTCTCCATTCTCAACAGTGTAGAAACGTGTAGAAACATGTAGAAACTTGACCCTACTCCTCCATTTAGCATTTCTTCTAACTCCAGATCATTACTGATCCTATGGGTTCCCTAAATCCTGAATTTACTCTGTAATTCTGTGTCGTACCCAACTACGAGTCTTTGGATCCTGGGATCAGTGGCCATATCTAGGACCCATCTGTGCAGATTCCTCCAGTTTTCAAAAAAAAATCTTTGCAAATGTCTTTGCCTTTTTGGAGACATTGCTACCCTTTCCTTCCAATATTCAAGGTGTAGACAGTCACTCAGAACATAACCATGTTCAACGTGATGATGTACAAACCCAGAAAATATTTGATTTATGAATTTTTTGTTTGTTTTGGATATTATTTCTTTATAGTTACCAACATAATTTTATTGGTTTGTGATGTTTTGTTTTGTTTGGTTTTCTTTGTTAAATGTTTTCTCTCTTTCTGGGACCATTGGCTTGCTCAGTGGATGATGAGAAAGATATCTCCACATAAAAAAAGTTAAGAAATGCACAGTATATAAATATTGTACTTAAAAAATAAAACTAGTTTTAGTGCTTTTATTTATACCAATCCCTGTAAATTTCTTTGTACTGTTTGATAACTTGTGTAATGTAAAATATATTTAAAAAATCACTTTTATTTATATCACCTTTGTCTTATTTTAAATGTATTGACATTACTTAATTGTGTGTACATTATATTATTGATACTTTTGTAATAGCATTCATATTATTGAAAAGGCATAGACCCAGTTTATCTCAGGAGAAATGTTTATCTCAGGAGAGTGAAATAATATGTGATAAATAAATTGTCAAAGTTGTGACTTTCTCTAACTTCCAGTTTTCTACATGGGACATGGATATCCTTTGTAATCAAATGATATATAATAATGTTTTAATGTGAAAATAACAGAATACACGTAAGAAAGTACTTTTTTGATAGAGTCACTTATAGTAGATACTTAAGTTTAGGGTAAATAGTCATCATGCTTTAACAAACACTTTTAATCTTCATTGTGTATTCTTGTAAGAGAAAAAAGGCAAAAAAATTGAGCAGCCTTAATAGGTAAAAATGAAGAACTACTATGTAGCTTGGCAAAGAATATATATCTTCATTAGATAGTGATTCTTTATTCCATGCCTCTTTGCTGATTCCTTTGAATATTTTTTCATTTTAAAGCAAACTGATTTTTATATTTTCCAATAACCATAAAGGAATTTGTATGCGACACCATGGAATGAATCAGTGATGAACTGCTCCCCCCCCAAAAAAATTGACTTTCATCACACTGTGGCACAAACACAAGAGACATTTATTTTATGCCACATTGGGGATCCTGTGTTGAACAAGGCATGTAGGATCTTGCAGAGTAAACAGCATTGTAGAATGGCATAAATGTGAAAGTACATGGAATGTTCACAGAACCTAAACACTGCATAGCTCACAGGTTTAATATGATACAGTTTTGTTGCTGAAGCATAGGCGTCTGGTTTGCATAAATACACATCACTGATCATATTAACTGAAGAACGAATTCTAAGTTTTCAGTGAGGAGAGAGTTCAGTTTGCATAAAGTGAATTTAGCTTGTTGATGGGCTTTTAAGACTGGAGAGATCTAATGGTTAATTAGATATATTCTTCCACAATTTAGGAAGAAACTTGGAGTTGTAGATTTGGATATCTACAACAGTATTTGTTAAATCCATTCATCTAAGTTTACCCAAGATGAGACATTTAGATGACAAGAATAGAAAGGAAATGCTAGTATCCGGAGAGTTTAAAGAGCAAGAAGAAGAGGGATAGTAAACAAAATTGACTAAGAAATAGTCTTTAGTCAATGCAGAAGGTATTTTAGCAGACAATGGTGTATGAACACCAAAGGAGAAAATTTCAGGGACATAGGTCAACAGTATTTATAGGCAAAGTAAATATAAGCTTTCACCATTCCACACATACATATGTGCTATATATTTGCTGTTGAATCAATATTAATAATTTATATTTTACATTAAATACTACTATAGTGGTTATAATCCAGAGTAATAATTGAAATACATTTTATATAAAATTTTACCCCGGAGTGTTAGAAGGCTTTAGGGGCCTTGCCTTGGCTCAACTACCATTACTGAAATAAAAATATACTGGATGGTACAAACAAGTGTTTATGTCCTTGAATATCAGATGTAAGAAATCGAAGAAAACTATCAAAAGGCAAAGAAAGATGGATTTTAACAATCTTCTTTTTAAAATGTATAATACAAATCTAAGGTTTTTCCCACTTCCTCTTTTACTAGAGGTTATTTTAATGAGAAAAACAATCAGTATAAGAAGATTAACAGAATATGGAGCTGTGATGAAGAAAAAAGAAAGTTGAAAAATAGAAAAAAAAAGTATTTTTCTTTTGATAGGTAGATACAAACACCTATATTCAAAGGCATACATTTTCTTTATAAATGTAATTTGCATTGATTATTTCATGCATTATTTTATGTATTCATTTGTCATCCATTAAAGTTCTTCTACTGTGGAAACCACTCTAAGTCACACAAAGGCTCAAAACTCAATGACCCTGAAGGAGACTTTGCACGTATTTCTAACTGAAGGGTTTTCACCATGTGCATCACTTTCATGTGATAGGCATTGTTCATCACAGGACCACAGTCCTTCCAGATACTAACAACCCCAATCTCTATGTTAGACATGCTTATGTGGGGAAGTTGTAACAGTGTGCTTGCTACATAGTTCACAGGCCTTATCTGTTTTAGGGACAGAGGTGGGCAGGGCCTTGGTTAAAAGGACGTCATGTGCTGTAAAAGCAGGTGTTGACAGATGTCCTACACCAGTCAGAAGTAAGAAGAACACATGTGTCTTCTCAACACAGGTTATAGGCATACTTACTTTTAGAGGAACAGAGGATCTCTTGGCATCAGCTCAGGACCCATGCAGCTCTGAGACCTGGGGCCTAGTAGCCTAGTCAGTGCAGACTCCCTCCGCTCCAAGGGCCACTCTGGATCTGTTCTTCCTTTTTTTTTTTTTATAAATTTATTTATTTATTTATTTTAGCTGTGTTGGGTCTTCATTTCTGTGCGAGGGCTTTCTCTAGTTGCGGCAAACGGGGGTCACTCCTCACTGCGGTGCACGGGCCTCTCACTATCGCGGCCTCTCCCGTTGCGGAGCACAGGCTCCAGACGCGCAGGCTCAGCAGTTGTGGCTCACGGGCCCAGTTGCTCCGTGGCATGTGGGATCTTCCCAGACCAGGGCTCGAACCCGTGTCCCCTGCACTGGCAGGCAGACTCCCAACCACTGCGCCACCAGGGAAGCCCCTGTTCTTCCTTTGTGCCCTAATCCACTCTCCTTCTCCCTGTACTCCCCAATAACCCTGGCCTAGTTGCATGGATTACTTTTCCTCTACTTTCTTTTCAACCTGTTGTTATGGTACCTCCTGTCTAATCTGCTTCCTTCTAATCTTACTCCCTACGGGAGTGGCTGCAGTCTGAAGGCTGTGTGCTTTATTTGTTTTGTTTTTAAAGAATAATTCAGCATTTACCTTGTCAGTAGTTCCAGAACAGTAATGAAAGACTGAGATCAAGATAAGAAGTGGTTAATCTAAAGAGAAGACTACTACATCCACAGAGAGATTAGGACTTCAGATTGATTACACCCATTGGAAGACAGGAAAAGGGCACTGATTATCTGGCAATAGTTTACTTTGGAAGCCATTTCCGTAATGCATAGATATTTGTTTACACAGTTTGTTTTGTCCTTGTATTTTTCCTAAACCAAAATTATACATTAAAAGCAGATTGTTGCAGCATCAACGTATTATAAAGCTTGCTTTCAAGTTTTGATAACTGTAGGACTGATTTCTAGCTTATTTGTTATCATAGAAATGCCTATCACCAGTTTCCCAGAAATGGAAGTAGAACTGGCAAAGTATTCACAAGTAATTACATTCTTCTGTTGAATGTGCAAAACATAGTCTTATGTGTTTAACTGCTGTTATTTTACTGTAATTTTAACAAAGTTGTCACACAGAAGCTTTGATATGTGAAGGATCTTGATGAATGACCCCATATTGAAAATAAATATTTGCCAGCTGCAGTGAATATTCAAATATCATCTTAACTTTAACCTGTTAAAACACTTCTTCCACTGAGACTCAAATAGGAGATCCTCCCATGATGGAATAAAGGACAAAGAGTTAAATGGTTAATAGTAATAGCTTGCAAACCCCAAGCAGATTCTTTAAGAGGCATGTGTATTTTTGGCAGGTTCTGATGTTTTCCTTCGGCCACAAGAGTTGCATGTCCCCAAAAGGAGCTTCTCTTTGACTCTGGGACCCCAGAATAAGAAGACCTGTGGAACAGAGTAGCCAACCTGTAGCAACTGCCATGCAAGTAAGTAATGTTTGTTGCTGTAAGCCACTGAGATTTTGGGGTTGTTCATTACTGCAAAGATGATTCTGACTCAAAGACTGGATTCCTTACATCATGACAAGAGGGTCTAACTTAACTTGTATCAGTATCTCCCTTAAATTCCACTAGAAAAAAGAACAAAGAATTCAATTATGTTTCTTAAAGACTTGTCTATTTCTATACACAGGAAAGTAAAGAATGAAAGTTTGAGGCTCTGGCTGTTAAACTAATAAGAATATAGTATTATAGAACACACATAATATCCAAGGCAAATACAGGATTTGTCTTCCCTTATGTACATGATATGTTTTCATTATTTTTTTCAAATATTGTCTAATTTTCTTTTTTTCTCAATTTCGTTTGTGACTTATTTAGAAATAGGTTAATTTCCAAATGTTTGGGATTTTTCTAAACATCTTACATATTTTGTTTCCTAATTTAATTCCTGATGGTAAAAGAATATTTTGAACTTTTGACATTTGTTTTATGGCCCAGGGTATAGTCTATCTTGGTGAAAGAACAAAGGGCACACTTGAAAAGTGTGGATTCTACAACTATTGGGTGTAGTGTCCTATAAATGTAAATTAGATCAAAGTGGTTGAGAGTGTTGTTCATATCTTTTATATTTTTACTCCCCCATCTTTTTTTCTTGCTGAGAGAGAAGAGTGTCAGAATCTATAACTGTGATTGTGCATTTTCCCATTACCCTTTAAATAGTTTTAATTTGTGACTCATGTAGTTGGAAAATCTGCCAACTACAGATTTTCCAGGTGAATACATGTTTATGACTGCTAGCCTTCCTGACAAATCGACCCTTTCATCATTATGAAATATTCCATTTATCTCTGGTAATATTCTCTGTCTTAAAGTTTACTTACATGATGTTAATATAGCCACTCCAGTCTCCTTAACCTTATTGTTTGTGCAGTATATCTTTTTCTATCACTGTATTTTCAAACTATGTTTTTATACTTACAGTATATCTTATGTATTTAAAGTGCATATTTTTTATTTTTATTAAAAAATTTTATGTTATATTGGAGTATAGTTGATTTACAATGTGTTAATTTCAGGTGTACAGCAAAATGATTCAGTTATACATATACATATTTTTAATATTGATGACTGCTTTGCTTATTTTTTTTTCCTTGATAAACACTGTATTTTACAGTCAACAAATTAATGCAGTTTGAGCATAAGGGTTAATAATTTACAATAAAGTACTAGAGAAATACTGATCATAGGACAGAAATAAAAAATAATCTGAAAGTGTTAGTGTTTTCTCTCTCTCACTTTCTCTGTATCTGTCTTTCTCTCTGTCTCTATCTCTTCCTCTCTCATTTTCTATCTCTGTCTCTCTCTGCCAATATGATTCATGATTCTAGAACCTCCCTGAACTTAGAAGGAATTCAGGTCTTGGAAAAGAATCATATTGATAAATATTTTGTCATGCACTCAACTGTCACCAGTTGGTAATATAATGATTCAATATTAGATATTTGACCGTGGATTTATATAATTTTACTATTTCCTTTCCTTTATGATAAATCTTATATATCTGAAAATGACAAAGATTATGTGTATGTATATAAGATGAAGGTATATTGATATTTCAGTAAGTGCATTTAATAAAATTCTTAATATTGTATTAGACTGGATATTTTATTTTTCTGAAATGAGGGTTTTTTTGACATTGAGTTGAGATCAAAAGCATATTTCCAAGTAATATTCACATTTCAAAATAATATACTAATATTTCCATTTATTATTTTTCTCAGTAAATGCTACTAGATGAATAAGTTTGAATGAAATCATAATGTTATGAGGCTTTATGTTACATTCTCACATTGCTTTTGGAAAACAGACATGCCTGTGGAATTTCACATTAGCTACGTTACAGTGTTATTGAAGCTGAAACCGGCCTCTGTACCCTGACACCAAATTAATTCCCGGAGTTTTGAGTGAAGTAGAAAAGAATAGCTTTATTGCTTTGCCAGGCAAAGGGGACCACAGCGGGCTAATGCCCTCAAAACTGTGTGACCCAACCTGGTGGGGGTAGTGAGAAGTTTTATAGTAATGGTTCAAAGAGGGCATGATCATCTTGTGGACATTTTTCTGATTGGTTGGCAGTGAGGTCAGTGGGAGTCAGCATCATCAACCATCTGGTTCCAACCGGTCTGGGGTCTACGTGCATGTGGGCAGAAACTTTTAATTTCTCCCACTGGTGGGGGTTTCAGTATCTGCAAAACAACTCAAAGATATTGTTATGTGTATCCCTTGATGGGGAACTAGGACCCTGCCCAAGGCTGCACTATTGTTTCTTGATTGCTCCTCCCTTGTCTCCACATCCCCTCCCTTCCCTAATTAGCAACTGTTTGAACTGCTCCTTGGAACTCAGGGAAGGTCATGGAGGCTGAATGAAGCCTATTTCCTGTAATCAAGAAATGGGGGATACAGAGAGCTTTTTATGCCCAGGAGCCCCACAGGGTTCTAGTTGGTATCATTATTTATTGTTGAGATAGCCTCAAATCAATTTACATTTAGTTTGTTACTTTATTGATAACAACTATATATATATTCAAATGTTTTCTTCTATAAATGTTCTAAGTAAAATTTCCACCTTATAGTTTGTGCATAGTTCAAATTCAAGTTTGTTGTTTCAAAATAATTTTATGAAATAATATCTGCATTGCCAGGAATGTGTTTTGTATTCTGGTAGTATATTTGTGTAAGTGGTTTGGATTTAACAACTCTTAATATAAGCCAAAATGTATAAAATTTTATATACATCTAATTACACTTGATTTCCTGCATTTTCAAAGATATAATCCAGTAGTTTGCTATTATTCAATTTTTTGTAGATTAACACTGCTATTATTATACAAGGTAATAAAAGGGTTTTATAAACAAATTAATGTGAAATATTTAATTGAGAGATTGATGTGGCAGTTATATAATTATTCACTTTGTTTCTTAAGGCATTATGAAATCATTTCTCAGTCAATACTGCATTTCAAAAAACTTTTTACAAGCCCAATATTTTTTATTCTTAGATTCAACAAACATGCAATTAATAAGTCAAAATACTAGGAAATTTTAATCTGTATCTATCTTCTTCAGACATGTAATTAACAGTTTGAGATAGTTCTTGTCCACGAGTCTTTGAGTAGCCCTAGGATATAAACATTTATCAGATCTGTCTGCCTAATTATCTGACCTAAAGTAATTTAAATCATTCCCTAATTTGGGTCTTTTAAATGTGTTTAAACAAAAACATTATTTGTACTTCAAATTATAACATTACTTTCGTATGGATTTACAATTTTTATTCAGAACTTTCAAAATTACAAGTATATTTAGAATTGAGTTATTGTTTTTTCCATCGTGGTGATCCTTAATACCAAGAATAACAACATTCTTCTGTATTTGACTTCATTATCTGTTGATTTACCATTACAATATTGAATCATTTATAAACACATCCATTTGCAGAATCACTAACTGCTGATTTACCTCTCATGATAACCAACCTGAACTAATCTGAGAAAATGCTGAATTCAAAGCTTGTATTTTCCAGGCAATCTGGTTTGCTTTGTTAGAGAGATGGAGGTGCCCTTTAGATCCCAGATAATGAAATCAAGTTTTCCTTACATTAAACACTAACCAAACCTCATCAAGAGGGCCAAAGCAAAATTGTTAGAACAAGAAGTGCAAAACTGCTATGAAACAAGTGAATAAAAACCAAAGAATGCTCATTTGAGTTTGCATTAAAGGATAGAAAGTGATGTTTGGAAAAAGTTATTGAATTTCCGGAATAAATAAAGGTATATATAGAAACAGGGATGGGGACAGTTCATGGCAGGGAGGAATTTGTTTATACTGTACCTGAAACCTCTTTTATGAGTAGGGAAGAAAATGTTAAGGACCCTAACTTGATTTAGAAGCAGACAAAGTCATAACTTAACCTAGTGCACCTGGAAGAGGTTATAAACGCATATTCTGCCAAAGGAACAATTTAAAGCCTGTTACTAAACTCAAAAATCCTTGAAGTCTCCTCAAATTTTTCCAGAATTTTCTTCTCGAAACACATCTGTGCACTTTTGAGGGGATTATTTGCAGGGTGTGATATGTTTACTTCTGAGTTTAATCCTCCAATGTGAATTTAGATTAAAAAATGGAGTTCTGTAGATCTGGAAATAGAAGACGGAGGCCACAGTGGAGGAGAACATTTTAAAGATTATTTGTTTGCCATTTAAACAAACAGTCCCATGAATGATATTCAACATTTGACTTTGGGTCAGCAGATCAGAAAGGAGAACTGGCAAACTGCATAAGTATTTCAGCTCCAAAATGAGTTATTATAGCTGCAAGTTGAACTAAAATGTCTAAAGATATTTAATTATATATATATAAAAATTTCCAATGGATGCCAGGTCGAAAATCAAACTTATTAACAATGCCATGGTAAAGATTGGACTTACAAGTTAATCTAGTTTAGAAAGACAATTTAATACAAATAGAAAAAACTGTAATTACATATTTCAAGCAAACTTTATTTTTTGTTTTACTTTTTCTACCAAATTAAACTTAAGTAGACTTTTAATTTAGAATCTCCTAGTACAATTCAATAAGTTTTAAAATAAGCTTCCATTCTAAAAGACAATGTACTCCAAATTCATATTTGAAAATATTTTTATTATTTAGGTATTTTGCCCCTGAAATGTGTGTTTTATGCAGTGTGCAGGTGCAGTGTATGTGCCACACACAGATGTGTCTGAGAGAAATATGTGTTTGTGTGTGTTTACATTACTTATTCACTGAACTGTGCTACCAGTCTTCCTTATATAATATGCAAATAAAAATTTAAATATTTTATGCCCTTGGATATTTTAATATGTTTTATAAAATATCACTATTATGTGGTACTATAATTGTAAATGTTTTGTAGAAAATTGTTATAAAAGAAATTATATGATTGATAACTAAAGAGAAATAATTAGATGATAATATCTAAGAGTTGGAAATAAACTCAGTCACTCAGCTCTTCTTTTATTAAGCTCCAGATCCACTTCTGAGTGCTTTTCCAGACTGTTCTCAAAGATTGCTACTAAGAGGAATCACATCATCCTCCAAGGCAGTTTATTCCTTCTTTCTTTTGTTCTGTTTAAATTTTCACCTTATGTTGACCCTAAATTTATATCTGAGATGATTCTGTTGTTGAACCCAACTTCCTGTGCCTGAGGCACAATGAGGCCAAACAAACTGAAGTGTTGTAGTTTGGAGCAAAGAAGGTTTATTGCAAGGCAAAGCAAGAACAGGGTGGCTCATGCTCAAAACATCCGAATTCCTCGATGGTTTTTGGGGAAGAGTTTTTATAGGCAGAATTTGGGGAGAGGTCTGCAGGGTGTGTCTGTTGGTGGTGAGGTACAGGGTGGTGGTCCAGGAATCTCAATCATCAGCCTCCTGGTTCCAACCATCTGGGGTCCATATCCTATGCTCAGCCTGAAGTTACCATCCTCCACCTGGGTGGGAGCCTTAGTTCCTGCAGAAGAACTCAGAGATATGTATCAGATTGCTATGTATAACCCTTGGGGAGGAACCAGGACCCTGACCCATCCCTGTACTAGTATTTCTTGACTGCCTTTCCTTTGTTTCTGCATTCTCTCACTCTAATTAATAACTGAATCTGCCCTTTGGAACTGAGGGAAGCTCTAGGAGGTGAAACTTTTTTCCTACAACAAGAAATGGGGGACAGGGAAAGTCTTGTGCCAGGGGCAGCCCCACAGAGTCCTGCTTAGTTTCAATTCCAAACAATAGCAATTATATGTATTTCTTGATTTTCCTCTCTCATATGATGAAACTGAATCCAGCCTTTGTACCCCAACACCAAATTAAATCTCAGAAACAGAGTTTTGGGTGAAGTAGAAAAGGATAACTTTATTGCTTTGCCAGGCAAGATGGGCCACAGCAGGCTAATGCCCTCAGAACTGTGTGTCCCAATCCAGGGATGGGGGAAGATGTGAGGAGTCCTATACTCCAGGGGCAGAGTTGCTGATAAAGATCAGGGTGCATGCAGGGCCTGCATTCCTTCAATCCAGAGATCTTCTGACATCAAGTGATGATGTGTGAACTGTGACCTTCTCTAGAATGAATAGGGCTTCATCAGGTCTTCCATTTGGTGGGGTTTTGGTTCTACAGAAGAGCTCAAAAATAATGTTATGTATATCCCTTGAGGGGGAACCAGGACACTGCCCCCAAAGCTATACTATTGTTTCTTGACTGCTTCTCCCTTGTCTACGCATCCCCTCCCTTTCTGCGTTTGAACTTGCCCTTTGGAATTCAGGGAAGGGGACACAGAAAGGCTTTTGCACCTGTGAGCCCCATAGGGACCTGCTCAGTTTCAATGGTAATCTTGTAATTGTTTGCAGAGAGTTGTCCATGGACCCTCAGAATCTAGAATGGCTGACTAAATACCATGTACCATAAAAAAAAATAGATGTGATTCTGTTCAATCAATCCTCTCTTTTCTTTGAATATCTTCCTTTTTCTATAGGATTGTTAATATGTGTTGTCAAGAAATGGTTGAGTAGCTCCATCAGTACAAACTAGAACAATTTTAAAAAAGAATTTTACTCAGATATAATATATTGACAAAGAATAAAAATGCCCTCAAGTAGCCCAAGTAAACAGGGATATATTTCAAGACAACAGGTAAACTAATAATCAATCACCACTAAGGGGATAGAATGGATATCAAAATCTTGTGGGCACCAGAGCTGGAAATACAGGTACTGCAATCTCATTAATTTTGGGCTTCCTGGTCCTTTTGTTTTCTTTTTATGTTTTTATTCTTATCCTGCTTCAGGTCATCAGCTCTTTTCAGTCTTTTCTTCTACTTAATTCTTTCTTTTGACTAGTTATTCATCATGTGTTTTCAAATGGCACTTCAGCACCTGAGTCTACATGACCTTACTGCTTTGCCTTCTTATAGATAAATCAATTGGTTTTCTAATGTTCCAATTCCAGACTCCGAGGAGAGAGAATCTGATTTTTGGCTTCCAAATCTCATCCAATAAACCTTTTGGGGTGGAGGGAGGTACAGGCTCACATGGGCAGAGGGATATAGTTGAGGCAGTTCTCAGTAACAGGTATGAGATCAGCAGGTAGTGGGACATCCAGTTCTGAAAGACTGTCATCTTTCTCAATCTAGACATCATATTTCTTTAGTATAATTATATTCAAGTAATTTAACACTACTTATTTTGGCACACAGATTAGTCTATTGAATTACATTGAAATATATATGATTTTATCAACCAACCGTAACTTTTCTTCTGCAAATAACTGTCTATATTAATTTCTAAAATAATGTTTAAGAAGTAGGTGCATAAATTATGTGTAGTTTAGGAAAAAGGGACCTAATTCAAAGAAAGATTAGCTGAGATTGTTAAAGCTGAAGGTAAAATACAGTCAAGAGTTGAACAGCATTTCTTGGCCATTAATTATTGCCTCTTTCAGAGAGGAGTTATGCATGTTTATATACAGAAAAAATCTAGTTCACACACACGCACATTTTTACACACCCCTTCATACTCATTATCCATTGGATTTATCAGCCCATTCCTCAAACTTGAGCTCATAGCTTTTATGTGGGTTTCCCTCAATACCACCAACATCATCACTGTCAACTTTAGTCTCTTTGTCTCTGCTCAGAGGCCACCTAACATGTAATATTACAATTAGGCACTTATATTTCAATATTCTGCACAATGCTTTGTAAGGTAGGTAGCTTATTATGATGCTTAATAGATGAGTAGAAATATCTATTTAGATGTTTTAAACATCAAAATAGTTGGTGAGTAGAAACATCAAGTAACATCTAATAAGTGATAAACTCAGGATTTTACAGATCAAACTTTAACCATTATGTTATTCTGTAAGTTCCAGCCTTGGACAGTAAACTATATTTAGGAACAGGTGTGATTTGATTTGTGTAATATAGTTTGTAATACAGCTTAAATATAGATTAAAGATTGTCATATTTTTTAAACTTTCTAAATTATAGTAAAAACATATTTCATTGTCCATTTTCTTAATTATATATGCAATCTAATAAAAATCTATGGAAGTAAAAGTAATTAAATAAGGTAGTCAAAGGGGAGTTTAGTGTGTTTTCACATTGTGGTATTAAGTTAATAATCTCATTTGAACTTTACTTGTAGAGTGTCCTCAAATACCATCAGTAACATTTAAAAATGTTCATCTTTAGAAATTATTCATTATATTTTAATTTTTTATGATACTATTTTGATTTTAAATGAATTTTCAAACTTATGTCAAATAAGCACATCTTAATTTTGAAGTGTAAGATGTGTTCAGTATTTTCTTGATAAATATTTTTCAAGTGATTCCATTGGAAGGAATAATATCTTTTTTCTCAAGGATAAGAGTTATATTCTGCCATTATGTACAATACTTGTCAATTAGAACTGAAATAACAATTGTTACTATAAAATTTTACTTATTCTATTTTACATATTGAGACTCATGAATTTTGAGTAATTCCACATAGACATAAAGCATTATTTTTTTCCTTATATCTTTTATTCTGACTTTCTGGTGAATATCATAATTGAAATTATTTTTGTGTTATGTAGGATTGGTTTGTAAGTTGACTTATTTATAACAGTAAAGGAAATTATTAAAACAACCACAAAATTAAAGTGACAGCTACTAACATAGCAACATATAATCTTATGATATTCTTTTCTAGAAATTGTACATTCCCCAAATATACAAAATGATTCCATGAACAAGAAGAGAGTGATTTGTATATTAGTGATCATAACATTAAATTCATAAATAACTTTAATCACCACAATTTTTTGGTCTGACTTTTGTCTTGGTTAATCACAACCAAGTACTAAAAAATCCAAATAAGGATCAGCATTTGGTAATAACATTAGATGCCTACCTAGCAATCTTCAATTTTCTGATCTGTTGCATAATTTGTTTAGAATCTTCCTAAACCAGTCTCACTTTTATCATGTTTTTATTGTTTTCTTACCTTAATGATAGTATGAACTATTAAATTAAACATTAAACATTAAAACAGAAGTATACTATTTTAACAGGCCACCATTATGGATGACTGAAAGGAAAAATAATTTACTAATGACATAGAGGGCTGAAAGGAATTTGAGTTACATAGTGTTTTATTTCCTAGATTCACATTCTCTTTAGAAACATGTTGATTCCAGTGATCTTTTAAAATTATTATAGTCTGGCTTTTATTCTGAAGACAGCTTAATAACTGTACTCAGTGACTAAATAACAAGACTATATTGTCATCAGTATTTCAGTTTCAGCCAGTACCCCCCACTTATCTAAATAACCAAGCCCAATGTTCAGCAGAATTCTGCTTCAGTGAGATGGATCATGACTTCAACTAAAATATTTTTAATTCCTATGTAGCAACTCTCTCCAGTGAATGTCAACTCCAGTTCTTGAAATTCTGTGTAATGAAAAGAAGTGTATTTTATAAAAATATTTAAAGAGTACCTTTCTGAAAATAATATCTCTGAGGACATCTGAGATTACTCACAGCTTGAATTAGTGACCTTACGGGAGGCAATGATATTAAAACGTGGTGCAGCACACAGCTGCTAAATCATTTCAAAGTGTGTGAACATCATTCGGTGTTCTGCATTTTAGTATTATATATATGACATCTCAATAATTACTATCAGTTTACAACTGCATATTAAAAAGGGGCATTCTTTTAAAAAATGTTATTCACTTTAAAGCATGTTAGGAGCACCTAGGATCAGAGTCCACCCCAGATTATTAAAATTAAAGCCTCCAGGGAAAGTGAACTAGATCACATTAACTTTATCCATCCCTTACTAACTTTACTGATTTTGAGAGTGTCTCTTTTCTGTAAAACATTCTTTCACAATATCACACACATTAAAGTGAATAAGGTATAGTTTATTTAAATGTTATTATTTCTATAAATGAACACTTTTCTCATACATGCAATGTGATATTTTTCATTAGAATGCTCATATGTTTATAAAAGGATTTAATGTCAAAAACACAATCAAATTTAAACTCTAAATTTCTGGATGTAGAGGGTAACTTTGCCAACTGTGATGACCAGAACAATTGTTTTAGAATAATGGTAAAAGGCTCTTGAAATTATTACTTACTGACTTCTTCTAAAACTACTGAGGCAGTTAAACAAGTTTATCCATGGACAAGATTTTTTGCATTAGTTTGTAAAATGCAGCTTTTTGGAATACTTTATAAAATTTGAACTCAAGAACTTATTACTGTCTGAATTCATGTAATCTTCCATATTTGTCTTGGTTTTTTCAAAACCTTCCTTGGGGAATTTAATTGTTTATAAATGATTTTAGCATTTGATGAAAAATGCATATTCTTTCTCATTTTAAACCAAAATGAATTCAATTTGATAAAATTTTCAATTAAAAAACCAACAACTAAAATGTGTAAGAATAAAATAAAATACTTCTATCCTTCACGTGAGGAAGAACTTTCTCAGCATGATTACAAAAGCAACATATTCTATGATTTTGCAGAAAGGCCCACCCCCAGTGTAGGCCCTGGCTTCATTGCTCATTTCACTTGGGCAGAGACAATGCAGCAGAGCAGCTCAGAAGGAGATATTTAGTCACTGTTTGAACACATCCTGGATCTGCCATTCAACATCTTAAGACCCTGTCTATGTGTCCCAGTTTATTTTCTCTAATACAAGGATGATAAAAGTATTTACCTTTTAATGTAGCTCTGAGGCAAGAAAAAAAAAAGATATCCCATGCCCGGCACATCTAAAGTGCCCTGTAAATGTTACTGTTGGTACCTAATCACACTAGGATTCACTGAACTTATCCATAAAGACAAACCTCTGAGTTCTATTCCCAGAAATAGGATTCCAGCTTTTTATGAGGCCATTCTGTGACTAAATCCAAGATTTTGATCATATCCAGTTTTCCTATATGAAACATTTCATATTCAATTTGCTTCTTTGAAACTTAATACCAAAAGT
Source organism: Balaenoptera ricei (assembly GCF_028023285.1). Taxonomy (NCBI): domain Eukaryota; kingdom Metazoa; phylum Chordata; class Mammalia; order Artiodactyla; family Balaenopteridae; genus Balaenoptera; species Balaenoptera ricei. Next base: position 117,398,466 of record NC_082642.1, read on the forward strand.
ATTTCATCCCTGGCCTTTCAAAGTATCAGTGAACACCAGTTCATAGAGAACAAGATCATTAAAATGTTTTGTAATAAGTTCATATATTGTAGATTTCAACACATTGTCCCATTTCACTGTATTTAGATAATTAAGCAGTGAGACAGAACAAACTGTGAATCGTGTGACATTTATTTACATATGGTGGGTTATTAGTCATAAGGCTGAAAGCCAAATGTTATCAAATGAGTAAAGTGTGAATTAGGCATCACATGCCTGGGCTTACATGTCTAAGTTCATTATGAAATGCGACTAATAAAATCAAATTAACATTTGTAGAGATGCTTCAAAATAACAAGGTGACAATGTCAGCAAAACCCATAGCTAAGGATTGTGTGACTTGAACAGAGTTAATTAAAATAAAGTCAGGATTCTTGTTGAAAACACAAGAAGTTGGTTTTTTTGTTCACTTGTTTTTGTTGGAGTTTATTACTTGTTTGGCTCTTACATGAGATTTGTTAATATAGATATTAACATAACAACATGTCAAATAGTCAAACAAATTTAACAGAGAGTTCACAGTACTGTTATGTTTATGATTTTGGGCTGCATACTTTGTTTAATTTTCTATAAGCTCCTTTTGGAACTCTAATACCAATGCCTACCCTGGATCAACACTGTTTCATTCTGCACCAATCATTCTCAAGATACAGAGCTAATAATAACTCCATATGTACCACTGTTGCAGGAAGGTGGACCCCTTCCAGGGCCCGAGAGTGGGCTCTTGTCTAACACTCGGAAATGAATTGTCTGAGGGGACACACATGCTGGCAAAGCAAGAGACTTTATTGGGAAGGGGCGCCGGGGTGGAGAGCAGCAGGGTAAGGGAACCCAGGAAGATTGCTCTGCCATGTGGCTCGCAGTCTCGGGTTTTATGGTAATGGGGTTAGTTTCCGGGTTGTCTCTGGACAGTCATTCTGACTCAGGAACCTTCCTCGGGGCGCGTGCATCACTCAGCTAAGATGGATTCCAACGAGGAGGATTCTGGGAGGTTGTCAGGACATATGGACTGACATCTCCTCTCTCCTTTTGACCTTTCCCAAATTCTTCCGGTTGGTGGTAGCTTGTTAGTTCCATGTTCCTTACCAGGACCTCCTGTTATTACGATAACTCATGCAAGTGACTACTATCTTGCCTGGCCAGGGAAGGCGGTTTCAGTCAGTGTTTCTCCTAACACTACTGTGCATCAGTATTATGTGTACTATTAGTACATATGTACTAATGCTACATGTAAAATTTGTAAATTTTCTCTCCCTTTATTCTCTTCTATGATAAACATGCTCACATATACAAACTTTTTTCATCCAACTTCACAATATATATGAATCATACCACTGCTTAACAGTTATACACTGAGTTCCCAAATACCCTTTACTCAGCTTCCCCTTATAATGACATAATCATAGAACATTCATCAAAACTAAGACTTTGTTCTTTGTACAATATTGTTAACTAAAGTCCAGAAGTTATTTAGATTTCAGCAGTTGTTCCACTAATATCCTTTTTCTTTTCCTGGATCCAACACAGGATTCCACATTGCATTTAACTGTCTTCTTAGTCTCCTTGTATCTGTGACAGTTCTTCAGTCTTTCCTTGTCTGACATTACCTTGGCACTTCAATGATTATCAGTCAGTTATTTTGTAGAATGTCCTTCAGTTTAGGTTTGTCTGGTGTTTTCTTATGTTTTGGTGAGTTTTCATCAATACCCTAAAGGCAGAAATACTTATTTTCTCCCTCCCCCATCCCTGAAAGACTTTTATTTCATAGTGGAGACTAAAGAAATAGATTTCAGTCAAGCGTTTTGTTGCTCTCTACGCACAGTTGTTGTTTCTCTAACCCTGGTCACAGTCAGAGATACTTCTTAGATCTTTTTCTATTCCTTTCTGTGAGCACCCAATGGGTTTCATATAGAAAGAGACTGTCCTGTAGTACACTTGACATTCTTCAAATGTTACCTCTTCTGATAAACTCTTAGCCACATCAGGTATGTTTACCCCCCAGGTAAGCATATGCTCACTTTTCCTTTCTCCCTTCAAGTACAGTCGCTTTTGTCCTTGGGCCGTTTGATGGTTCTACAGTCTTATGTCTCCAGTAAGTTTGAAAAAATTGTGATTTTTAAGTTTGGTCCACATCTGTTGGGAAAGACAGTTGTGCTAGTATGTTGTACCCCCTCTTGGGCTACAGAAGAATGGGTTTTGGTTTAAAATATTTCTAACTGGGAGATAAGGAACCCTCACAGTCTGTGTTGGGTTTAATCCCGTATTTCAGACTTAATGTGTTCTCCTTTGTTTTGCTTAAGTGCATGTCAGTGGCCCTTAGGCACTCCCCCAGCTTTCTGTGTTTCAGACCCCATGGCAGGAGGGGCAGAGTCCTTCCAGTGCAGCAGAAAGGGAGATGCTTGGTTGCAGAAGGAATCCACTGGCCGTGGAGGACCTACACATTGCAAGGGACTGAATCTTGTGTCCAGTCTCTCTCTCATTTTGCTGTTACGTAAACCCTGTACCTCTTGAGCCTGAAGTGCATGCTGTCTGTTCTCAGTGACCTCAGATCATGCATTTGTTTCTTCCCTGGGTGGCAGTTATCTGCCTATGAACATGCTGTGGACACGCTCTTGTTATAGTCTGTCTTATGGCACAGCCTGACTGCTCAATGAACAGTGAAACATCTTTTTCATTGTAAGCTGGGAGCAAAATTCCTCCCAACTATCTACATCCTGGGTGCAGAATTTTGAACAACTGGTACGGTACTGATAGTGTCCATATTTTCTTAAATACACTAAATTACAGTTTTCTTTATTATAAAGTTGTGATCATTCTTTAAATTTTTAATGCAGTACTAATTAATATGAAATTCAGTTTAAATTCTGAAAGGCACTGAATCCATACAAAAGTTTTACTTTCAAATAGAATTGTCATTTTTGATGGTTTTTCAAAATTAAAAATGTAAATGCAGTGTTATGGAAGCAAGCCAAGTTGGCTTAAATGTATAAATCACTTCAATTTTATGGAAATGTTTCACTAACACAATAATGATCACACATTTCCTAACCCCACTAAATTAAACAGGTGACTGAGTTTTCAGTCAATCCTTGATTATATTCTTCATGTTGTTTCCTGGATACAGGAAAGTTTAAGAAGAAACTATCTTCATCCTTGCCTTTGAACTCTGTTCTAAAGCTTTAATTTCTTCTTGAGAGTCTGGGACATTTTTTAATACATAGTAGGCTTCCTAATTTGTTGATGAATGGCACTGTTATACACAGACACATTTACCCAAATATGGCACTATAGGTTTGACTAATGTTTGTGGGGCTGGCTGGAGCCAGTAGAGATGTCAGATTTACATTGAGTGAGGAGCTCCTGAAGCTGCTACAGACAGACTGTTCACACTAACTTTATAAAATAGCCCAGTAAAACAAAGTGGACCATAATCAACGAGAAAATTGAAGAACGCAGGGAGAAAAGGGGAGCTCAGTGTTGTATTAGAGGTATAAAACCAGGTTGTAAAGAGGAAAATGAGTCATAAAGTCAGAATCCATGAGAAATGGGTCAGTAAATAATAGATAGTATGAAGGATAGGTTCCATACCAAGGCTATTCATCTTTCAAGTCTGCTTTGGTCCTGCTCTCATTTGGTATCAACTGCATGTGACAAATTCAAGACTAATAGTTTACAAATGAACAGCACCAAAATAGACATACGTGCGCTGAAGATAGCCAATCTCTCTCTATCTCAGGTAACTTTAAGTAAGAATTAAGACAGGATGAATTAAGATTGACCTTGATGTATTATTTTGATTATTAACTTTGTAAAGTATTTTTTTCTGAATTTGTAATATAATTAGATTGCTATGCATTCATATCTTTGTCTACTTTTACTAATTGGTTTAAAAAATATCTTTGGGATATTGGAAACATATTAGTTGCAAATACTAAATGAAAATTCATCTTCATCTCAATAATCCAATACAACTTTTATTCTTTATTTAAATAAATTACACTTTTAATATTCAGCCAAAAGTTAAATGCTAAATATGTTTTTCTTATTTTAGAAGGATTATAAGCAGTGGATTAAAAACTTCCAGATTTTTGAGACTCATAGCTTCCATAATGATACAGTATGTTAAGTAAGCATTCACTTCTCAATAGTGATTCATAATTATTAGGTATAGAGTCTGTCTATTCATTGTTGCACATTCCCTAACATATCTACAGAAAATTTATAGCACAAAAATACTCTGTCTACTTGTCTGCACATCCCAGAATTGAATTAGGAAAACAATGGTATGTATAGTTCAAAGGCCAATGACCAAGGAAGCAAATTTGTATTAAAATATGAATGAATGATCCATACCATTAAACTATAGTATTATAAATTGGATTTGATAACATTTAGGAAGATATGTATACCACTAAGGGGATAATTCATATTTTAATATTGATGCAAACATCTTTCAGTAAAACATGTATGGAAAAGGGGAAAAGCCTATTACAGATTGCATGTAAAAAGAAAAGGTTGATCACTTTTGAAAAGAAGCATGTCAGCTAAAATTTTATTAGAAGACTTTTCCTTTTAAACTTAAAAATTAGAATGAGAAAATCATATACAAGAAAAACTTACTTTCTGACATGTTTTAAATTGTTTTGATGGTTTTAAAAAGAAGGAGCTATATTAGACATTTATATTTAAATAATAAATGAGACAAATAAATGTACAATAAAGGACTAAAAAACTAACTTAAATTATAAATAACTCCTCTGGACATTATTGAAAAAAATAATATTGAAAAAAATCTCCAGGGTTAATGGCTATACTGATTCTGTGTTTTATTTTTATGGATGTATTATTTTATAGATGAGTTCTTGTGAGCATTAAAACATAAATTCATTAAAAGATGGCAAGTTTCTGAGGACCTAGATGAATGTCTCAATGGTAAACAACAGGATTCTTTAGATTTTTTGTGTCTCCTACCTAAAATAATTTTTACCTCCTTGCACAATTTTATGTTTATATGTAATCATATTAATTATAAAAATATTTTTATTTATTTACATAGTTGCAAAGCCTATAATTCCCAGTGTGTAGTATGGATATTTAAAAATAAAACTCTTATGTGACTATTTAAAAATGTATTTTGTGGAATCTAAATATAGTAGAGATTTGATATTAACTTAATCTATTTTTTAAAATACATGGATAATATTGTTTCTGAGAGCCAAAATTTTATTTCATTATGTTTTTTATTGAATTCATAATTCTACTCTACTTTTCCCAAAGAATTTATTACAATCTATTTTTATGCTTGAAATTCTTTTATTGATCATCCCATCTTATTTCCCTGTAACAACCACCTATAACAAAGCTAAGAGTTGTATTTTTGCCTTCTTCTTTGTTATTTTTAGAATTATTTTGTACACATTTATCAGAACAACCTTAATGTATTATACAATTTTGATGAATAATTATAAAGTACAAAAAGTAAATTCTGACTGGAAATGCATTTTTAAATGACTTGGATGGTACTTAAAATTCTATATTAAAATACGTTCAAATCGAAGAGGTGGCTATAAAAGGAAGTTTCTGGGATTTTTTAACTTAATTTTTTTTAAGCTTAAAAATGTCATTGAATGCTTTGACTTCCTTCTGAGTAATATGTCAAGAAACACAGAGTGATCTATCATGAAAATTATAACAATCTGTTACCTGGCAGTTCAATTACTTTTTTCTTTAATTTTGTTGATAGGCATAAAATAAAATAAAATAAAATAATAAAAATGAAAAGGGAATCTTCTGATCTGCTGATGGATTTGTTAACTTAATCACTAGAGTCATTCTTTTTTTCAACATGTTCAATTTTTCATTCTGTTAGGTGTTCTGAATGTTTTATTCTGTTTATTTTTTGTTGTTAGTTTTTTCATTTGTTTTTAACAGTTAATTGAGATATAACTTTCATACCATAAAGTTCATCTATTTAAATTGTACAATTCATTGGCTGTTAGTGTATTTACAGAGTTGAGCAACCATCAACATGATCTAATTTTAGAATATTTCATCATTTAGGATAATGAAACAAATCATGCATCCATTAGCAGCCCATCCTAGCAAAATGCAGCATAATAAAATTCAGTTTAAGTGTAAGGAAATGTCTGAGTGGGTTGTGATTTACACAGGCAGGGCAGAGAAACTGCCCTCATGCAGACCCTTCTCAAGCAGATACTGTTAAGAATAGAGTATACATAGAAATTGAAGATATGGAAAAGGATTCCCATAAAATCCTCCATGCTCTGGTGCCTTTTAGACAGTCTTTTTATACCCCTAGGAGTGTGCTTGCAAGAAGTATGCCATGATATAGTAAGATGTTTGTTATTTATCTTTTGAAACCTGTTCACTCACTGGGTAATAAATAGTAAAAGTCAGCACATAACATTCCAATAGGAAAATTTTTAGGGAGAGACACATAGGTTACACTAAACAGAGTTTTGTTATTGGCATATAAACCAGTAGTTTAAAATTTTTGTTAAAATCATTTATAAATACTTTGAGCCAAAGCAAAGCATGGCTGTCCCTCTTTGAATGATTTGGATAACTCATGGAGGATGAGGACATTTTCTTGCAATATGTTGCCAGTGATAGGCAAATGTTTAAAGTTCATGTATTCCAGTTATTTTTAAAGGTGTTTCACCTTTCTATAAAGTTTTATAATACTCTTGGGTCTGTACCTTAGCAGTTTTTGAAGAACTTGATGGTATGGTTTGATAGCTTGTGACCATATTTATGCTGTATGCTGAGGGCAACTTACTGTTACTTAACATATCAGGACCACTGTGACCTTAAGAATTGTAACCTGTCGCTTTGATGCATTAGATTTAATAGTCAGCTTATGTTTATGTCAGTATTTTTCCAAAATGTTTGGACTGTTAGCACTAAATTTATTATTGTTACATGACATTTGCAGAATCATCAGAAAAAAGTAGATCCACAATTCTAAGACCATGTTTACTTTGGAATTATTTAGTCAATGAGAATAGTAAAGATATATACTTAACTTTTTCTCTTTTGCTTTCTATCTTTCCCTCTGAATCATGTTCTCTCTCTAACATTATGTAGTGGCTTTACAGAGGATAGTCTCAGAAGGGAATACTCTTCTGTGGAATTTCATGATGTCTGTACATATGATACTTCAGTAAATTTGATGAAATATTTAATCTATAATCAATATTGGAAAATCCCCTTATGTGCATTTGGTTCAATCTCCTGCCCAGTGCTGGAATTAAATAAATAAATAATAAATAAATATCCCTTATGAAATGGCACTCTCTGTTAAAAGATAAAAGACATAGTGTATTAGAGAATGCACTAATTTAAGAGGCAGAACTTTTCAACTTTTGAATAAATGTGATTGTTGCAAGAACTTTATTTTTTTAAGTTAATAATTACATCTGAGTAACTTCATTCTCTTGGTCCCATCTCCAACTCATAGGTGAATGTAGGTGATTCCCCAGAAGCAAATTTTTTGATTTAAAAAAGAAAAGAAAAGCAAAATGTAAACAATCAATAAAACTAAGATTATTGCATTATTCCAAGTCTCTAAGATTACTGAAATCAACTCATGTTTACTTATAGCCACTATAATAGCTATATTGATAGCATATAATTTTAATCAATTATTCAGTTAGAAAGCATTTATTTTCAGTTACTGTGCTTAGCCATCTTTTTCTATGAGATAGTTAATGTACCAGGACCCTTGATATTTTAATAAAAAGGCGGAGAAAAAATAAAACAGGTAGAAGAAAGGAGAGAAGTAAAGAAATAGAAGGAAGCATGTTTTTTCTGTCTTTTCTCCCCCACATGACAGCTGTGCAGGTTATAAACTATCTTAGACCAACTAGATTTTCTTATGAAAAATCAAAAATGACTACAGGTCCAACTGTATGTAATTTAGGCCAAGTAGAATTTATGAACATGTAAGATTATGAAGAAATAAAGAAGAAAAATAATAAATTCATGATTTTATAAACGATCTTAAAATAATCTAAAGGAATATACATTTGGAGGAGATTAGACAGGTAATAGCAGAAAGAAATCAGTAAATTATTAACAATGAAACAGGAAATTAGGCAAAGAAGAAAAAAAAGTTTTCTGTCTTGATGACTAAAAGAGACAAAACTATGGCAAACTAAAATATATGAATAAATAAAATACAATTTTTGTTTTCGTGAGATAAGAGTAAGCTGACATAACACTGTTATTATCTTAGTGCTTTGAAGAGCTTGTCAGCACGTCAGCAGCCTTTCACATTTCATCCATTGTAGTGAGCCATCTCGGGGTCAGAAAAGTCGACTGCTGAAATATGATCATACTTTCTACTTCAGAAACAGACTAATTACAATTTCATGAGATGTATTTATAAATGAGGATGCAAACGTAGCTAAAACAAGAAGCACAGAAAAAGACAATGTTGCATAGTTAATCATTGAATGTATAATGATTTATCAGAAATCTAGTAATTTTATTTCTTAATAATCATCCAGACTATTTTAGTTCCAAAGCTTCTTGCATATGACATATAAAATAGGGTTTAATAGAAATGCTAATTATGAAATTATATTTTCATAACTATTAAGGAATGTCTCAGAGGGTTGTGACAAAAGGAAAACTTTTTGAAGAAATAAATACTGATTTTATAAAATAATCATTAAAATTAGAAAATTTGAGATTACATAAAGTATCATAAAAATGAAAATAATAGATTGTCAAAATGTATCCGCATTATATATGGCAGTTAATAAATTATGTAGGCATATGAATGCATAACAATTCTAATAGATGGATAGACGAATACTATCTTTTGTAACTTGACCTGCATAAGAACAAAGATAGTTTTTTATTCATAGCTGTATGCTCATATCTTAAGAGAACATGACAATAGACAAGCACTCATCATATAATTGCTGAACAGATGGTTGGTTGGATCGAGTAGATAGATACTGAGACTTAGTTACCTCCCAAACTCTCTGATAAAATTGGTTGAGAGAAAGTCAAGTTTCTGAATCCTTTAAGGTAAGACTAAAATCATGGTGAGTTGCTCCACTTATGAGACTTTGTCTGTTGCTTGGAAAATTACTTGAACATGTTTTTCAAACCTGACACTAACCTACCAGTAAGAAGGGTGTGTGTGTATAAAAAAATAACAATAATTTCATGAATAAAATAGACTTAAGATAGTGATACATTCTGATATTTTATATTTTATTTCATTCAAACATATTTGATTGCAAGTTACCAAATGAATTCCAGACCTGAAAATGAGACACAACTCCAATTTAGAGCAATTCCCAGATTTTGCAGTTGTGATCAGAAAAAGTGCATAAGTCATAACCCAAGTTTTTTGATACCTAGCAGAACATTTTTCCATCACTATATTCAAAATCAGTATTTATACCCAGGCTTCAATCAAGCAAATAAAGCTATAACTAAAAAATAGGAATTATACCTGTTACGAGCTCTTAAACTTGAATACTCATAAGTAATACTGAATGTGTTTGATTTATTTACTAAACATAATGTGTTGTTATGACTAAAGGAAAGAATTTGAAAGTCCCTTTATATTTGTTCACATTTTGAGCAAGCCTGATAAATATTGTTCTATATGGCAATGGAGCTAAATTTCAAGCAGGTTTTTAAAAAGGGAATTTATTTAACTTCTCTCCCGTCTCTTTTTTCTATTCCTTTGCCCTGTCTTTCTCTCTAAAACATTTATTCACCCTCTCTTCTTTGTGCAGCCATCCGTACAACAACACAAACCTAAAACAAAAATGCCAAATATTTAAACTTAGAAATTTAAAATTTCTGTTAACAACTTCTGATGAATTTAGAATTCTATTTTGTCTCATAATATATATGCTGACTTATGTGTAGTTCCTCAATGTAAGAATCAGAATTTCAGATAAAGCATTTAACAAATGCTTCATTTAATAAAACACATTTTCAAAAAAGGTTATCTATGTAATTCACCCACTTATTTATGTCCATTTCCTTTTAAAAATGAATTAAACCAGTAAGCATTTTATTAATATTTAATTCCTTCAAAAGGTTTTTGTTATAATATTTGATATAATTATAAAATATGTAATATAGTAATACCCCTAAATAAATGCAGTAAAATATCATAATAACAGTTTTGAAAGAATTAAGTTTATTAAATCTGTTTGCTTAAAAATTAAAAATATGAGAGATTCAATCAAACTTTCAGTTTTATTATTACAGGACTATGACATAATAACCAGACTATCAAGATACATTGTTTTAATGTTAAGAGGACTTATTTACTATTAACATGAATTGTTAGGTTTTAAATTGCAGACCTCTAAAACTTTAATTCCAATCTCTAAAACTTAACTGCAGCTCAGTTACAAAAATTTTTAAAGTAAGAAGTGAGTTTTACTACTTGGATTAGTAAAACTAATCCAAGAAAATCTAATTAAAAGAAAATAAAGAATGCAAATTAATTACACTATTAAATAACATATTATTATAAAACTATAAAAAAAAAACTGTATCCATTATTTTATTGTGTTTAAAACAGTATCAGTTGTACAATATCTTTAGACATTTTAAAATCATAGAACATCATTTTAACAAGAGCTTAAGTAAGGTACTTAATGTGCCTATTTATTTATCAGTGTAAAGTGTTGTTCTTTTTAATATTATTTTTCAGAGGAAGAAAACCACTAAGTTGGTTTCGGATAATTTGTTTATATTCCTATGACTATACTTTCAGTAAAACTTAGAATTGACAAAGGTAAATTATTATTATTTGGGGATATTTTCTATCTCCAAGAACCAGTGTTCTCTCTGTACTTTGTTGTTGGGAAATCTCCTGAGATTAAATACTTAAAGTATGTGATTGTGACACATTCTGCTCAAGATCATCTGTCTAATAAGATAGCAAACTGCAAAGAATTGAGAAATTGATTTTGCCAAGTTTTAACTTAATGAAAAACAACCTGGTTTCAATCACACTGGAAGGTGAGAGATAGAGTTGCTTATTAAGACCTAGATACATTGGAAGTCAAGAAACTTTCTGTCTTCAGAGATAAGATGTAACAAGAGAATGGTCTCTAACAAAACAAAACAAATTTACAGGAAAGACATTGCTCTGCCCAACGTGTATTTTGAAATTCACCAATAAGGAAATAACATAAGAAGCCTCTATTGTGTTCATTTTCTAGGTCAACAAAACAAAAGACAGTAGGTTCATTTGCATCTTTCTTTGGAAAGCAAGGAGAGATTTCTGGATATCCAAATTTTTTTCTTTCTAAGTCTCTCTCTCTTTCTCAATCTCTCGCTCTCTCTCTCTTTCTCTTTCTCTAATGAAATATATAGTAACCTTGACTTATCAAAATATAGTTAATGAATATGTTTTAATGATAAATAGACTGTAGATTTTTGTCTCTCTTCAGTGGATGAAAGGAAACTGTTTCCTCACCATTGAGCCCAAGTCTGTTTCTCCTGAGAAAACGTATTTTCTTCTTTTGGTGATTCTGCCAAAGAAGTTTAAAGTATCTTTTCTTACTCCACCTACATACAAGTAGAATTTTAGTCACTAGCTATGCCCAAATAAATGGATAGTATTAGGTAGTTATATATAGCTAGTAGAAACCATGCTTCTTAGGCTTTGCTGCACACAAATTTTGAGATAGATTTTTTGTCTCAGTGAATTCTTTGTTGCTCAATGCCCTTGCTTTAAGCTTCTGCAGACCCTTAAGAACGACTATCAGCCTAATGAGCAAAGGACTGTGCATGTTCAATTTCTTAACCTGACATTATATTGTTATTAAGAGCAGAGATAGAATTTGAACTCCTTTCAACTCTTTTTCTACCCAGAATAGTTACATTATTTTTCTAGTTCAAGTTAGTTAAATTTTCGAAAGGATAAATCATCCTGTGAAAAAGAGATTGGAAGGGAGTTACTGGTACATTTAAATATTGAATTGTCTAGTGCTTTTGAAAGCCAGGAATTCTTTGATAATTATAGATATGAAAATATCATTAGAAAATGAAAATATAAGAGCTTCAGTGATATACATATTGAGGTCTTGCTTTGTTTTGATTTTTAAAATTTTGAGAGTCAATGAAAAGTAAGAAAAGTAATCTCTGGTAAGGGATTGTGTTTACCTCCCTTGGATAGCAAATCAGAGTTAGCAATTGTAACAGTATTCACTGATAAACTAGTGACTTGATAATCTTGGGCAGGATACACCTGGAGTATAATATGGACCATAATATAGACAACTTACTTGCTTTACAAAAGAGGTTAACTCACTTTTTATGACATTTTTAAGTATTCTCTGTGTTAGAAAGTTGGATGGGAGTTGACAAATTGGAAACAAAGTTAGAGAAAGAATACTACTTAAAATGGTATCAAAGTTTCTTCTAAGAAACTGTGTCCATTGGTCGTTACACTTCTCATTTATTCTAGTGAATTTATTACTGTTGCTTAAAGGACAGAAATTCAGGCTATGTGTAGTTTGATGTTTTCTTTGATATATTCCTTAACTTCAAAATCAATTAAGAAAAGGAAGTTTTGTTCCTATGTCTTTCAGATACAGAATCCAATGTATTCAAGGATTATTTCAGAGTTAATTTTTCCTTTTTTATTTTTTTTCCTAGCAAATGTGCAAAGACACAGAAGTACTTAGACCAGAATATGACCAATAAATAGATTTTCAAATTGAAAAATTATTTCAAAGATTTTTGAACAGATTAGAATTTTACTCTATAAATTACTTTAAATTTATAAATTATTGTATCTATTATTCAAACTTTAACTAAAGGAGAAAACAGCTACACAGACATACATGTGCCACGAAACAGAGGTTAGCACTGCTGAATGTTGCAACACTAAGTCTTTTTTGTGCAGAATTCAGAATAAACTTTATTGCATGTACTTTGTACTTTATATAAGTATGTCATTTATTTGAAAGATTGTTGCTCTGCACTGTTATTTGTTTATTAGCTTGTTTTAATTTAAGCCTAGTCACTTACGTTAAATCATGAAAATGACTACATTTTCACAAGTGATACTAGGTAAAGCAAATAGATATACTCGAGAAATAATTACATAATAACAACTGAACTTCAGACATTATAAGTAGTTTGTGGGTTGATTTTAGGAGACTGATCATTATATAAATTATTAATAGTAAAGAATAGAAGTTCTGGTTAGATTTGTGATTAAAGTATAAGAAAATCATATTCTTCACTACAATCTCATGTACCAGGACCAGTACAAGGGGACTCTGTGACTTCTTGATGAGCTTAAAAATATAGTTGCCATTAAAACTGCTTGTTTTGTGTACTTGCTTGTAGACAATTAAGGACTTTTTACACCAGTATGTCATCAATATAAATACAGAAATGAATTGGTCGCTGACTTTAAGTTCGAACATTCATTCTCAACTGCTGACATAAATAATATGTTCACCTTAGTAGCTTTATTTTTATTGCTAATTTGCTCTGTAAATGAGTAAAATAAATTTATAAGAAATTAAAGTGATATTAATCATAAATATTAATAAAATAAGCCATAATGTCTCTTTATGTTATAGTCATTAATATTAACAAAAAATAAATTACTATTTGAGACTTTAAATTTACCTTGAAAATTAGGATTCTGTTATCTACAAATGCTAAAATATGCATCTTTAATTAAAATATTTCAATTTTTTGGAACATTTTCAATGTTATGAACAAATGGAAATATTTTAGCATAGCCATGATTGTTTCTTTTTTTTTTTTTTTTAAACTTTGGGTTTATTTATTTATATGGCTGTGTTGGGTCTTCGTTTCTGTGCGAGGGCTTTCTCTAGTTGTGGCAAGCGGGGGCCACTCTTCATCGCGGTGCGCAGGCCTCTCACTATCGCGGCCTCTCTTGTTGCGGAGCACAGGCTCCAGACGCGCAGGCTCAGTAATTGTGGCTCACGGGCCTAGTTGCTCCGCGGCATGTGGGATCTTCCCAGACCAGGGCTCGAACCCGTGTCCCCTGCATTGGCAGGCAGATTCTCAACCACTGCGCCACCAGGGAAGCCCCCATGATTGTTTCTTAAGAATAGAATTTAGAAGGAGTGATGAGTGGAAGAAAATGAAGTATTTAAATGTCACTAATGCATGTATCAATTTATATTATATTTCTACAAGCCATGTATGTGATCATCCTTTTCTCTTAAACAAATGCTAATTAGTGGCTCTCTTTTTAAATAATTTTCAGTTTGCAAAATTAACAATTATCTTCATTTAAAATGTGTTTTCACTTTACTTATGGATTTATTCGTTGCTTTATATATAAAGGCTATTAATAATTTGTTTTGTATATTTTTTATTTACCTAATTATGCTATCTCAACTGTATTTTTATTTTGATCATTTCTAAATTAAAATTATTGAAAAATGTATTCTAAGCAACAATTAAAATCATCCTTAGAATTGACTTCCTCACAATGAGAATATAAATATTTAGCTAGGTTTTCTTCCATATATTTTTGGTTTCTTTTTTTAATGTTTAAAATTTTAATTCCACTAGGATTTATTTTGATGTATAAGCATCAACCATATTTTCCCCAAATGGTTAGTCTGTTGTCAGATCAATATTTTACTGAATTATCTACCTTTTGCTAAATGATTTATCATGTTCCCAATTATTGATTCCTTAGGAATTATTCTGAACTTAGCCATTATTGATTGTTATTATTTTGAACTTCATAATTACTTTGTTAATCAGGAGTTTGATCTAAAGTACCTGAAATGTATTTATCAATAGGGACGTATAGAGTAACATCCAAGAATATTGAGTACTCCTATCCACATATCATTATTTTCATTTTTTCTTTCCAATATTTATAAAATGTCTGCATACTTTGTGATTTCTGTCATTATGACACTTAGAGTGTAGGAGACAATTTGAAATTACAAATGAAAAAATTACCTATGAAAATGAAAGTCAAGTTGCTGAGATCACAAAATGTATATGCATGACAGTAGGATGCATTTTATTTTGATGGATGTCCTGGGAAAGATTTTCTAAGGATGCAAAATTTAAAGAAAACTTGAACTGGTGCTAGAGTTGGCAGTACTAAATAAATAACTGATGGTAAGAATTCCAGAGAAGGAGAACAGCCTATGCAAAATCTTGAAGGTAGAAAACAGCTTGCTGAAGGAAAGGAAAGGTGACCCATGTATCTGTAGTTCAGTGGGAAAAGGGGACAGGCTCAAACTGATGTTGGAGATGTATAAAGATACTACATAATAACGGATCCAGATAACCATGATAAAGTGTTTGTATTTTGTTTTTTTATAATATCCAGTTAAGATTTGTAGCTGAATTTCTTGTTTTGGGATTCCTCTTTGCAAATATTTTCCCATGTTTTTTCCCATATATTTTCAAATGTTAATGCTAGTATACAGGGTTCTTAATGACTTTTTGTGATTTAATTGTGTAATGGATCACCTCTTTGAATTTATTACATATAGCATGATAATATGCCGTCAATGGGTATCTTTATTTTGTTCTTCATGCTAAAGGAAATGGCTTGTGTGTTAGATTATTACACTGATGTTGAGTGTCAGTTTAAGACATAGTCTTTACCATGTTAAGGATATAGATATTTTTTCTTTCCTAATCAGAGTTTAATAAATTTTACTAGAGTTTTCATTTTAATTCTTCAATTGATGAATTTTTAAAAAATGTATTTTTAACATCTGTTGAAATAATCATGTCTCCCCACTTTGATTTATTGATGTCCTTAGAGCATTTCAGGTACGGAATAATTTGTTTTCTGAAATAAAAAGTACTTAGTCATGTTTTGTTATTCTTTAAATGTCCTTATGAATTTAAATTTCTGTTAACTTCTTAAGGCTTTCATTTGTTGTGTATAGCACTTGTTCCATTTGTGCTGATCTCTGAGCCTGGAATACCATTAATTTATTTGTTATCTCCTCATCCTGTTATGATTATCTTCTTGTTCATGCTTTAATTCTTTACCCTCTTCTTTACATTCTGGGAGCACCTCTCCTTTGCCCTTCCCCTCACTGATACTAGTTTTAGAGAAGCAATTCTAATCTTCAACATCTTAGTATGACCCTCAGTGCTATTTGAGTTCCAGCTCCTTGCCTTATCAATTTTGTTTTCCCTTTCATATTATGATATTTTGATCTCAGCTACACTTTTCTTGTGATTTTCCATGTCTGTTTCACAAAGGGCATGTCTTACACTCTGGAGATATAAAACGATTACCTGCTTACATTTGTGAGCAATAAGGGTTTTTTTGTTTCTTTAGCACATGAATTGGACAATACAACAGTGGATTATTTTTTAGAAGTGTGCTTTTCTGATACACAGCTGCTCTTTTTCTCTCTAGTTTTTCAGGATCTATTTTCTGAGTTCCATTTTTTTTTCTCCTTTCCCAAACGTGATGAGAGACTTGATCAGTGGAATTCCCTGTGCATGAACTTTCCATTTGTACATGGATAAATTTCCTTCTCAAAGTTTATGCTGGATCTGAGGGTGCTGTGAGCAGTTCTCAAAACTTTCAAAGCCCCCAATTATTTACAGTTCTAGACCTAGTACAAATCTACTCTCCTAGATAGCATTTTCTTATAACTTGTTGACTTATGACTAAAAGTCAAAATATCAAAATAACTTATGACTCCTAATGTTATGAGTAAATAGGATATGAAAAATGCAAATTGCTATTATGTAAAACCACTCAGAAGTTCTACTACCTTTGTCCTATTTATTTCAGGAATAACCACCCCAGAATACTACAATTTTATCAAGCGTTCCTTCATCCTGTCCAGATTTTGTTTTGTATAGATTTTTGTTTTCTTTTACAGAATTTTTGTATCCTTTTCTTTGGGATTATTAGATAAGAGCAGGTGGGTGGGGAAATGTAATAATATTTCACATAGTATTTTTGAAGTTGTAGAAAGAGACTACAGTAGCCAAGTTTTCCTGATGATACCGTTCATGTTTCTCTATATTAGGTATATAATTTCTTTTGTTGCGTGATGCAATGGGTTTTTCCTTATATGCATAGGACTACCATAAATCTAACCTTAGGAAGATTTTTCTCAATCCAGTTTCATCTGTATTAGAGCACTATTCCACCTAGATTCTAATATGATATTCTCCACCAATCTTCTTCACTTCGGGTATAAGTATTCTTTTTTTATCTGTGTAAGTATAGACATTAGAGGAAAGTTGGAGAATTCTGTATTAGAAGTACTGGCCAAAATCTGGAAGCTCTTTTCCTCAGTCACTATACTTTCTGAAATAATGGCTAGATATTTTTCTATAGAATAAAGATTGCAACTGATATTAATATGTTAAAATTCTGCTTGAGTCAGAATGGCTACAGGATATTATCTGAAAAAATAAGCTGTAAATGTATCATTAATAGAACAATTAAGACACTAGCCAATTCAGAGACCCCAAGTTCCAGAAAGGACCTGAATTATTCTGAGGTTAAAGTTTGGGGGAATTTAGGTTAGCGAGGCCATGTAGCATCAGATGAAAGTAGTGAATACTTCTTATTGTCATTTAGAGTTTTTTGAACACTGTGAGATTTCTAATATGGAAAACAGACAAGTGTTTAAATTCCTTAGATCATGCATAACTGGTAAAATAGCAACAATTATGAAATCAAACCATACTCTGCAAAGAGTTGTACATAACCCATCTGGTGCAATATTGTAAGAGAGGTGTCACTCCCAAAACATATCTTCAAACTGTATAGCCACACTAAGGGATAAACAGAATTACTGCTATCAAAATGATCAGTATGTGCCAATGTGAGAGTTTCTCTTGTTACCTTTTCGTCTAGTTGTTTTTTTTTTTAAATTTATTCTGCTTGTTTTCTCAGTAGGATTAGCTTTCTTTTCCTGTATTTATTAGCTATCATCCTACCCCACCTTTATTTTTATTTTATGAACTACTTGTTATTATTCATCATTTTTCTAGTAAATTGGTTTATAATAACTATTTCTATAGTGAAAACAAACAATCAAAAAGCCTAACTATTCCTTGTCATATGTGTTGCATATACTATTTATTTTTTGTCTTTTGATGCTGGTCATGGTATTTTATTCATACAGATATTTTTATGCAGACAATTAAAAAATCTTTCCCTCTGTGTTTCTGGGTTTTGTAATCATGCTTAGAAAACCTTCCCCTCTTCTAAGATAATAAACTAAACCCTATATTTCTTCCACTTATTATATACTTTCCTTTTTATATCATTTAAAGACTGTTTCATCTGAAATGGAAAGCTGGTGGAGAGGAAGGAGAAGGCTATACTAATTTTATTATTTGGAGTGGTCAATTTGAATTTTTGTACCATACTTTGGGTAACTTTCATTGTTTTTTTCAGTATTTTTATTTTATTTTATTTTATTATTTGTTATACATCTTTATTGGAGTATAATTGCTTCACAATGCTGTGTTAGTTTCTGTTGTACAACAAAGTGAATCAGCCATTTGCATGCATATATCCCCATACCCCCTCCCTCTTAAAATTCCCTCTCACATTTCCTATCCCTCTGCTCTATGACGTTGCAAAGCACCGAGGTGATCTCCCTGTGCTATGCTGCTGCTTCCCACTAGCTAACTATTATACATTTGGTAGTGTATATATGTCAATGCTACTCTCACTTTGCCCCACCTTCCCCTCCCCACCCCCCCCCCCATGTCCTCAAGTCCATTCTCTATGTCTGCATCTTTATTTCTGCCCTGCCACTAGGTTCATCAGTACCATTTGTTTTAGGTTCAATTTACATGCATTAGCATATGGTATTTTTCTCTTTCTGACTTACTTCACTCTGTATGACAGACTCTAGGTCCATCCACCTCACTACAAATAACTCAGTTTTGTTTCTTTCTATGGCTGAGTAATATTCCATTGTATATATATGTGCCAAATCTTCTTTATCCACTCATCGGTCGATGGGCATTTAAGTTGGTTAGATGTCCTGGCTATTGAAAATAGTGCTGCAGTGAACATTGTGGTGTATGTCTTTTTTGAATTATGGTTTTCTCAGGGTATATGCCCAGTAGTGGGATTGCTGGGTCATATGGTAGTTCTGTTTTTTAGTTTTTTAAGGAACCTCCATACTGTTCTCCATGGTGGCTGTATCAATTAATATTCCCACAAACAGTGCAGGAAGGTTCCCTATTCACCACACCTTCTCCAGCATTTATTGTTTCTAGATTTTTTGATGATGGCCTTTCTGACCAGTGTGAGGTGATACCTCATTGTTGTTTTGATTTGCATTTCTCTAATAGCCAGTGATGTTGAGCAGCCCTTCATGTGCCTCTTGGCCATCTGTATGTCTTTGGTGAAATGTCTATTTAAGTCTTCTGCCCATTTTTCAATTGGGTTGTTTGTTTATTTGATACTGAGCTCCATGAGCTGTTTATATATTTTGGAGATTAATCCTTTGTCCGTTGTTTCATTTGCAAATATTTTCTCCCATTCTGAGGGTTGTCTTTTCTTCTTGTTTATGGTTTCCTTTGCCGTGCAAAAGCTTTTAAGTATAATTAGGTCCCCTTTCTTTATTTTTGTTTTTATATTCATTATTCTAGAAGGTGAGTCAAAAAGGATCTTGCTGTGGTTTATGTCAAAGAGTGATTTTCCTATGTTTTCCTCTAAGAGTTTTATAGTGTCCTGCCTTACCTTTAGGTCTTTAATCCATTTGGACTTTATTTTTGTGTACAGTGTTAGGGAGTGTTCTAATTTCATTCCTTTACATGTAGCTGTCCAGTTTTCCTAGTACCGCTTATTGAAGAGGCTGTCTTTTCATCATTGTAGGTTTTTGCCTCCTTTGTCATAAATTAGTTGATCATATATGTGTGGGTTTATCTCTGGGCTTTCTATCCTGTACCACTGAACTATATTTCTGTTTTTGTGCCAGTACCATACTACCTTGATTACTATAGCTTTGTAGTATAGTTTGAAGTCAGAGAGCATGATTCCTCCAGCTCCATTTTTCTTTCTCAAGATTGCTTTGGCTATTCGGGGTCTTTTTTGTTTCCATACAAATTGTAAAATTTTTTGTTCTAATTCTGTGAAGAATGCCATTGGTAGTTTGATAGGGATTGCATTGCATCTGTAGATTGCTTTGGGTAGTATAGTCATTTTCACAATATTGATTCTTCCAATCCATATTGATTCTAACGATCTAAGAGCATGGTATATTTCTCCATCTGTTTACATCATCTTTGATTTCTTTCATCAGTGTCTTATAGTTTTTTGCATACAGGCCTTTGTCTCCTTAGGTAGGTTTATTCCTAGGTATTTTATTCTTTTTGTTGCTTTGGTAAATAGGATTGTTTCCTTAATTTCTCTTTCAGATTTTTTGTTGTAAGTGTATAGGAATGCCAGAGATTTCTGTGCATTAATTTTGTATCCTGAAACCTCACCAAATTCATTGATTAGTTCTAGTAGTTTTCTGGTGACATCTTTAGATTTTTTATGTATAGTATCATGTCATCTGCAAACAGTGACAGTTTTACTTCTTTTTTTCCAATTTGAATTCCTTTTATTTCTTTTTCTTCTCTGATTGCTGTGGCTAGGACTTCCAAAATTATGTTGAATAAGAGTGGCAAGAGTGGACATTCCTTGTCTTCTTCCTAATCTTAGTAGAAATGCTTTCAGTTTTTCACCATGAGTATGATATTTACTGTGTCTTTGTCATATGTGGCCTGTAATATGGTAAGGTAGGTTCCTTCTGTGCCCATTTTCTTGAGCAATTTTATCATAAATGAGTGTTGAATTTTGTCAAAAGCTTATTCTGCATCTATTGAGATGATCATATGGTTTTTATTCCTTAATTTGATAATATGATGTATCACATTGATTGATTTACATATATTGAAGAATCCTTGCATTCCTGGGATAAATCCCTCTTGATCATGGTGTATGATCCTTTTAATATGTTGTTGGATTCTGTTTACTAGTGTTTTGTTGAGAATTTTTACATCTATGTTCCTCAGTGATATTGGTCTATAATTTTCTTTTTTTGTGATATCTTTTTCTGGTTTTGGTATCAAGGTGATGTTGGCTTCGTGGAATGAATTTGGGAGTGTTCATCCCTCTGCAATTTTTTGGAAGAGTTTGAGAAGGATCAGTGTTAGCTCTTCTGTAAATGTTTGATAGAATTCTCCTGTGAAGCTGTCTGGTCCTGGACTTTTGTTTGTTGGAAGATTTTAAATTACAGTTTCAATTTCATTACTTGTGGTAGGTCTGTTTATATTTTCTGACTCTTCCTGGTTCAGTCTTGGAAAACTGTACCTTTCCAAGTGTTTGTCCATTTCTTCATGGTTGTCCATTTTATTGGCATATAGTGGTTAGTAGTAGTATTATAATCCTTTGTATTTCTGTGGTGTTAGTTGTGATTTCTCCTTTTTCATTTCTAATTTTAATGATTTGCATCCTCTACCTTTTTTTCTTGATGGGTCTGACTAAGGGTTTATCAATTTTGTTTATCTTCTCAAAGAACCAACTTTTATTTTTATTGATCTTTGCTATTTCTTTGTTTTCTTCATTTCTATTTCATTTATTTCTGCTCTGATCTTTATGATTTCTTTCTTTCTACTGACTTCAGGTTTTCTTTGTTCTTCATTCTCTAGTTGCTTTAGGTGTAAGGTTAGATTGAGAGTTTTCTTGTTTCTCGAGGTGAGATTGAATTACTATAAACTTCCCTCTTAGAACTGCTTTTGCTGCATCCCATTGGTTTTGGGTCGTGGTGTTTTCGTTGTCATTTTTTCTATTTTTTTAAAATTTCTTCTCTGATTTCTTAGTGATCTCTTGGTTATTTAGTAGCACACTGTTTAGCCTCCATGTATTTGTGTTTTTCACAGTTTTTTTTCCTGTAACTGATTTCCAGTCTCATAGCCTTGTTGTCAGAAAAGATGCTTGATGTGATTTCAGTTTTCTTAAATTTTCTGAGGCTTGATTTTTGACCCAAGATATGATCTATCCTGGAGAATGTTCCGTGTGCACTTGAGAAGAAAGTGTATTCTGCCACTTTCAGGTGGAATGTTCTGTAAATATCAGTTTAAATCTATCTGGTCTATTGTGTCATCTAAAGCTTGTGTTTCCTTATTTATTTTCTGTTTGGATGATCTGTCCATTGGAGTAAGTGGGGTGTTAAAGTCCCTTACTATCATTGTGTTACTGTCAGTTTCCCCTTTCATGGTTGTTAGTATTTGCCTTATGTATTGAGGTGCTTCTATGTTGGGTGCATAAAGATTTATAATTGTTATAGTAAATATGAAAATTATTTGCCTGCTTCTTGTATTCCTAGAGCATCAACACTAAAGAACTGTAGCGAATTACACAACAACTCAGGTATTAGAAAATCCAGGTTCTAGTTCTAAACCTGTTATTTGCTAATTGTTGGACCTTGACCAGTTCCTTCTCAACAGCTTAAGAGTCCCTGAACCTTATTAGAAAGAAGCCTCCTAAAACCCCAGACAGGACAATGGCTCTTTTAAACCATATTTTTTTTGTACCTTAAAGAGCATCAGTTAGTATAAAACTGGCCTCTAGCCGAGCTCTACTGTTTGAGTTCAACTTCCCAGGGAAATTGACTTTGTCTTGCTACGTCTTATAATGGGAACTCATTTGTTTCAAACTCAGGACAATATCAGCCACTCAATCCTTGCATTATTGGCTTTTGTCTGCTCTCATGAAGGACTTGCTTCTATCTCTGGCTCTTGGTATTTACGTTGCATTAAGTTGCCAACTTCACTTTTGCTAACATCTCCATTGCATGCTGAACTCGCCCAGAATTCTGGAAGTACCTAAGCATCTGAAGGATATCTGAGGCTGTCACGGGTTACCATTTTCTTTGACCATAGACAGCTGTGTTCAGCTTCTTGCAGCTGACCAGATAACATTTGCTTTGGAAAACGACCTTATGCTCCTCAAGCTTTTCTTCCTCCAAGAAAAGCATTTCTCCAAGATATCCTTGGATTTATATATTTATTTAAATGTAAAAGTGGAGCTTGGATTAGATAATTTTTGAGCTTCCTTTGTTTCTGACAGTATGATTTTATAAATCTATATTTGAATATATCTATTTTTTTTAAATAGTCATAGACTTTTTCACTAATGCAATTTTTTTTTCTCTTTAAGGAACATAGCTCATCTTGAGCATTCCTCTCTTATAGAACAGAAGGATGATATTTTAAAATCACAGGACTTGCATTCTTCCTAATGTAATTGTGTTTATTTGCAGTTTTACCCAGTTCATGTTAACTAATTTAAACCTACAGTAGTTCACTGAGTGAAAAAGATCATTGCTAGATTTCTTGGATATAAAATGTAATTGACAGATACTATTTAACTTCAAGGAGGTTATACTGTATTTAATAATCCAAAATGAAATTGTTTTTATTCCTTTATGTACTGTTTTCAATTTCTTCTATCTTATTCTATATCAGTACACATATTCTTTCATCATACCATTTCCTTTATAATTTTGCTGAAGATCTGCCTCACTCTATCTCTCTTTTTGTAACAATCCAGTTAAATATAAACTTCCTACAGTTCAAAAAGGGGAAGCATTATTAATTTGAAATTGACCTAATTGTTCCAGGTGTGGTTTTTTTACATCAAATTCTTCTGAGGCTGCTAATACTTGTTTTGTGGTCTGTGTTAGCCAGAACACAGCATTAGTTCATGGCAGAACGGTAGGACTCCAGTTAATGAGAAGCTCAAGAAATAGAAGGAGAAGAAGGAGGAGGAGGAGGAGGAGAAAAAGAGGAAGAAGAAGAGGGAAGGGGAGGGGAAGTAAAAGGGAGAGAAGAAGAGGAGACAGGAGGGGGGAAGAGGAAGAAGAAGAAAAACACTGGGGATATTGTCAAATTCTTGAGTAGAAGAGAAGAAATGTCATTTCATCTCCATAAAATTTTTGTTCTGTTCCTAAACTAAAACCATCATAGAGTATTACATAAAGTATACTTCTTTTATGTAATAACATTCACTGTATGTCATAAGGTTTTTCTCCCTCTTTATAACAGAAGAAAACCTTCAAACTCCTTAAACTTGATAAGAAATTTAATTATATTTTGTCATCAATAATTTATGGTTCCAAATTATACCAAATTGCAGCTGCTGATGTGAAGTGCAAATGAAATCAGACCAATTCTAACCAAATCAGGCATAAAATTATATTTTAATAAACTTTGATTCTACTTCCTATTACCCTTTTCTCTTTATCCTGCATGCCTGAGCTCCATGTGTAATTTGTGTGCACAGATGTTAAGTTTTCTTGCTTTGATAATTTAGAAACCTGACTGTTGAAATGAAGATATTCGTATATACAGGCAGAAACTAATGAAAGTTAAAATACACACACACAATGGTGATGCAGATCTACTGCTAAAGAAACAAAGAGCCAAAGTAGAAGAAACAATGTATGTTTCTCAACTCTGCTGTGTTTCTTTTGTAGGCTTAAAAATTTGGCTAGCCTGCTAGTTTTGGCACTATTCATATAGCAGGAGGAACTAAGAAGATGCAATGGAGAATATAGACTTTTGGTTTAAAAAAAAGTAAAATAAATTCAGTGTATCTATTTTTATAGAAAATTGGAAGCTAAAAATGTTGACCTGAAATAAATAGACTGCCAGATATTTCTGTAGCAAAGATGGGTTTATTCAGGATTAGCAGAGAAGTGCAATTTGGGGTCTGCCACATGCAAGGCTAGCCACATGCAAGGCTCCACACAGCAAGGGAAGGAGAACGCTTTTACAGAGAAGAAAAAGAAGTTGAGAGGGCCATAGTAAAAAAGAGTCCATGCCTTTTCATTGGCTGAGTCCTTGCCAGGAAAGAAGAGTAGTCTTTCTTCTCCCTGTTGGGTTCTGCTGTCATCACAGGCAGAGAGAGCTCCCTCTTCAGGTCTTATGACTCTATTTAACTGAGGTTTCTGTTTATTATTTTTTTTTAATATTTTCTTCGTTTGATCAAGATCTTTCTCTGAAAACACTGCTGATCAAGAGTGAGGTGGTCTAGTTTTAGTGGCCTTTTGTCTCTCCATGCCAAGAAGGATCTTTCTGGATGTAGTGTTTCAAGTTGGAGGGAAAGTACACAGATTGGAAACCTATTGGAGTCACAAGAAGGAATAGCACTTTTTATCTGAAGTCCATATGTTATCAAGATCATAAACATTGGAGAGCATCTGAAGCATTATATCATCATTAAGATCTGGTGACAAACTTCCAACAGGCCTGGTCCAGGTATCTTGAGAAAGTTGTCTTATTAGCTGTCATCTGCTTCAATTCCAGGAAATTTTTACTTTCAGATCACCAGATGATGTGCAAATCCAGTCAACGTTCAGTGCTTTATTTAGGTTTGTCATGGGAATCCAAGAGACTATTCCTTAGAGTTTGGTGGCACAAGGGTTGGTTATTAGTACCTGATAGGGTCCTCTCCAGTGAGGTTGAAGATAATTTATCTGGAGGTGCTTTATCCAGTAGAGGAAATCTCCAGGTTGCAAGGTGGGATGCTTAAGGACTTTGTCTCCAGAAAGTGCATTGTGAAAAGATTGCTCTATTAAAGTATAGTTATTTTCAGTAAAAGCAATTAGGCCTTTGCAATATTGGAGTATCTGTCTTTTTATCAGTTGTGGGTCAAAAGAAGCAGGAGCCAAGTGCATTGGGAATCCTGTGACTATCTCAAAGCATGAGAATTTATAAGTTCTGCAAGTGGTAGGTCTGAAATTTAGAAGGACCAATGGCAATGCTTTTGGCCAAGGTATTTGGAGGGTCTCTACAAATTTTGCCAATTGTCTTTTTTTTTAATTTATTCATTTTCAGTGAAGTATGATTGATTTATAATATTGTATTAGTTTCAGGTATACAGCAATGTGATTCAGTTATATATATATTACCTATATTACCATTATAGGCTGTTACAAGATCTTGAATATAGTTCCCTGGGCTATACAGTAAATCCTTATTGTTTATCGTTTTTATATATGGTAGTGTGTATCTGTTAATCCCATATTTCTAATTTATTCCCCCTTCCCCTTTGGTAACTGTAAATTTGTTTTCTATGTCTGTGAGTCTGTTTGGTTTGTAAATAATTTCATTTGTACTGTTTATAAGATCCCACATATAAGTGATATCATAGGATATTTGTCTTTCTCTGTCTGACTTATTTCACTTAGTATGATAATCTCTAGATCCATCCATGTTGCTGTAACATGTTCTTTTTTTTTTTTAAATAGCACCTTCATGGATCTTATTTTATTTATTTATTTATTTATTTATTTTTGGCTGTGTTGGGTCTTCATTTCTGTGCGAGGGCTTTCTCTAGTTGTGGCAAGTGGGGGCCACTCTTCATCGCCGTGCGCGGGCCTCTCACTATCATGGCCTCTCTTGTCGCGGAGCACAGGCTCCAGACACACAGGCTCAGTAGTTGTGGCTCACGGGCCTAGTTGCTCCGCGGCATGTGGGATATTCCCAGACCAGGGCTCGAATCCGTGTCCCCTGCATTGGCAGGCAGATTCTCAACCACTGCACCACCAGGGAAGCCCAACATGTTCTTTTTTATGACTAATATTCCATGGTAGCATATATATATGTATATGAAATCTTCTTAAGCCAGTCATCTGTTGATGGGCACTTGTGTTGCTTCCATGTTTTGGGTATTGTAAATAGTGCTGCTATGAACTAACTGGGGTGCATGTATCTTTTCGAATTAAGAGTTTTTGTCTTTTCCAGATATATGCCCAGGGGTGGGATTCCTAGATCATATGGTAACTTTATTTTTACTTTTTAAAGGAACTTCTGTACTGTTTTCCATAGTGGCTGCACCAATTTACATTCCCACCAACAGTGTAGGAGGGTTCCCTTTCCCCCACACTATCTCCAGCATTTACTATTTGTAGCTTTTTGATGATGGGCATTCTGACCAGTGCAAGGTGATACCTCATTTGTAGTTTTGATTTGCATTTCTCTAGTAATTAATGATGTTGAGCATCTTTTCATGTGCCTGTTGGCCATCTGTATGCCTTCTTTGTAGAAATGTCTATTTATGTCTTCTGCCCATTTTTTAAATTGTGATTTGTGTTTTTTTGATATTGAGTTGTATGAGCTGTTTATATATTTTGGAAATTAATCCCTTGTAGGCCACATCGTTTGCAAATATTTTCTCCCAGTCCGTATGCTGTCTCTTCATTTTGTTTACAGTTTCTTTCACTGTTGAAAGCTTGTAAGTGTGATTAGGTCCTATTTGTTTATTCTTGCTTTTATTTCTTTTGCTTTGGGAGACTGACCTAAGAAAATACTCTGATGGTTTATATCAGAGAATATTTTGCCTATGTTCTCTTCTAGGAATTTTATGGTGTCTTGTCTTATATTTAAGTCTTTAAGCCATTTTGAGTTTATTTTTATGTATGGTATGAGGGAGTGTTCTAACTTCATTGATTTATGTGCAGCTGTCCCAACACCATTTGCTGAAGAGACTCCCTTTTCTCCATTGTATAATCTTGTCTCCTTTGTTGAAGATTAATTGACTGTAGATGTGCGGGTTTATTTCTGGCTCTCTATTCTGCTCCATTGACCTATATGTCTGTTTTTGTGCCAGTAGCATGCTGTTTTGATTACTGTAGCTTTACACTATTGTCTGAAGTCTGGAAGGGTTATGCTTCCACATTTGTTCTTTTTCCTCAGGATTGCTTTGGCAATTCTGGGTCTTTTATAGTTCCATACAAATTTTAGGATTATTTTTTCTAGTTCTGTGAAAAATGTCAGGGGTAATTTGATAGGGATCACGTTAAATCTGTGTGTTGCTTTGAGTAGGATGGCCATTTTAACCACATCAATTCTTCAGTCCAAGAGCATAGGATCTCTTTTAATTTCCTTGAATCATCTTTGATTTTTTTTACAGTGTTTTATAATTCTCAGCATATAAGAGAATTATATGCTGAGAATTATACATTTCACCTCCTTGGTTAGTTTTTTATTTTCTCTTGATGCGATTTTAAACAGGATTTTTTTTTTTTTACTTCTCTTTCTGATATTTCATTGTTAGTGTAAAGAAATGCAGTGGATTTCCATATATTAATTTTGTGTCCTGCTACCTTGCTGAATTCATTTATAAGATCTAATAGTTTTTGTGTGGAGTCTTTATGGTTTTCTATATAGAGTACCATGTAATCTGCGTATAATGCCGGTTTTACATCTTCTCTTCCTATTTGGATATATTTTATTTCTCTTTCTTGTCTTATTGCTATAGCTAGGACATCCAATACTATGTTGAATAGAAGTGGTGAGAGTGGGCATCTTTGTCTTATTCCTCAATTTACCAGGAAGGCTTTCAGCTTTTCATTGTTGAGTATTGTGTTGGCTGTAGGTTTGTCATAATATAGCTCTTACTATGTTGATATATTTTGGTGAGAGTTTTTATCATGAATGGATGTTGAATTTTATCAAATGCTTTTCTGCATCTATTGAGATGATGATGATGTGGTTTTTGTCTTTTCTTTTGTTGATGTGGTTTATCATATTGATTGACTTGCCTGTGTGGAACCATCCTTGTGACCTTGTGATGAATCCAATTTGATAATGGAATATGATCCTTTTTATGTGCTGTTGGATTTAGTTTGCTAATATTTTGTTGATGATTTTGCATCTATATTCATCAAAGATATTGGCCTGTAATTTTTTTAGTTCTGTCTTTGTCTGGCTTTGATATCAGGGTGATGGTGGCTTCATAGGATGACTTTGGGAGTGTTCCCTCCTCTTCAATCTTTTGGAAGAGTTTGCGAAGGATAGATATAAGTTCTTCTTTGTATGTTTAGTAGATTTCCCCAGTGAAGCCCTCTGGTTCTGGACTTTTGTTTGCAAGGAGTTTTGTTTGTTTGTTTTATTTTAATTTTATTTTTAATTTATTTTATTTTTAATTTATTTTTATTTCAGTATTTTTTATTACAGATTCTATTTCACTTCTAGTGATTGGTCTGTTCAAATCATCTGTTTCTTCTTGATTCAGTTTTTGTGGGCTGTATGTTTCTAGAAACTTGTTTATTTCTTCTACATTGTCCATTTTGTTGCACATAACTGTTCATACTATTTTCTAATACTTTTTTGTATTTCTGCAGTATCACAGTGTATAATTCAGCCTGTTGGGCTGAAGGAGCTGTAGATAAAGAGGCTGCCTTAATAACATCAAAAGGAGTGGCAATAGCATACCCAGCACAATGTTTGCCATTGTCACCTTTTAAATAAGAACCATCAGTGACCATGAGAAGTCAGTGTTACCCAAAGTAATTGTCCTGCAGATCATCATGACTACTCAGGAGGTGGTCAGTCAACTTTAAGCAGTTGTGAGGGACTTCATCAGTGATGGAGGTAACAAGGTTAAGGTTATTACAACATAAAAGTTACATGAAGAAGAGTTAACAAAGACTTCATAGGAGCTGAGGCAACTGACTGAGAAATATTGAGTATGATGAGATTTCAAGAGAGCTTTTACTGCATGAGGTACAAAAATGGTTAAAGGGGAACCCACAACAGTTTTTTCAGTGGTCTTAACCAAAAGGGCTGTGGCTGTAATGCCTCTAAGGCAAGGGGGTGTCCATGTGCCACAAAGTTCAGTTACAGGCTGTAATACCCTATGAGTTGATGGTGGTCCCTATGTCTTTGGGTGAGTACTTCAAGGGCATTCCCTTCCTTTTCATATACACAAAAGAAAAAGGAAGTAAGATCATTGGGCTTCCCAAGGGCAAGTGGGTTCATCAAACTCTCCTTTAAGGCCTTAAAGGCTATGTCATCCTGTTCTGCCCATCAAGTTGGATCAAGATTGTTACTGTTGAGTAAAACATACAGAAGTTTGGCCACAACAGAGATACTTGGAATCTAATTTCAACAATAACCAAGTAGCCTGAGAAATCCTCACATTTGGCACTTAATTTGGATTTTGGGAAGTTTAGGACACCCTTAAGTCTATCTGGATCTAAGTGCAGGCCTTGTTCGGATATCAGCTGCCCTAAATATTAAACCTAGGTTGGGCTAACTGCAATTTTTCTTTGTCCCTTTAAGGCTAAAAACTTTAGCAAGTAGATGCTTTCTTGCTGTGAGGAAGCTTGAGAAGGACACAAATTATCCTCATATTGCAACAAATAGGACTCCTAGGGAACTTTCTATCATCCAGATCAGCCTTCATGATTTTCAAGAAATGAGAAGGCCTCTGAGTCAAACCCTGAGGCATTGCTGCCCAGGTGAATTGTTTTTCTTCCCAAATGAAGGCAAAAAGTTTTGGCTAAATTTATCAACTGGAATACTAAAGAAGGTACTGCATAAATCAATTATAGTAAAGAACTTACTTCTGATGGGAATGGATGTTAATAATTATGAGGGTTAGGAACAACAAGGTGTCAAGGGGTAACAGGGCTGTTTATTGCTTGAAAGTCCTGGAGAAACCTCTACTCCTAGTCCTTAGGTTTTCTTACCAGTAAAAGGGAAGTGTTACAGGGCCTAGTACAAGGGATAATGAAGCCTTGAGTCTTGTAATCTTCTATTATGGTCTTAATACCTTGAAGGGCATCTTATAGGGTATTGCTTAATTCTAAGAGTTTTTGAGGGATGTATTTGAATCTTGATGGGATGTGCTCTGTGAATATTACCAGCTAACAGTTGGAAATTTTGTCCATAAGAAGGATACTAGCTAAATAAATAGGGACAAATAATCAGGGTTTTTTTCCCCCCCATAATCAGCTCTGTTACCTTCAGAGGCAGAACAAATAAAATATGTCAAAAAGTCATTTAACTCAACTGGTTGGTTACTTTTAATGACTACTGTCGAATTCAAGAATGATTCCGCCTTTTTGGAGAAAGAAATTGTGGAATGATACTTCCCTAAGAAGTCTCAGC
Source organism: Balaenoptera ricei (assembly GCF_028023285.1). Lineage (NCBI taxonomy): Eukaryota > Metazoa > Chordata > Mammalia > Artiodactyla > Balaenopteridae > Balaenoptera > Balaenoptera ricei. Next base: position 117,429,438 of record NC_082642.1, read on the forward strand.
CTAATAAATGTATAGAAGTAGAGGAAATAAGGGAAAAAAAGGGTTTGTATCTCTCAGAGGGCCTAAACAAAAGGGATTAGGTTCAGAGACATGAACCTCTTGAGGTTCATTAGAGATCCCCACTGTTAGAACTATATATTTTAGTACTCCAAGGCAGGGGCTGTTTTATAGTAGTGGTGTTGAGCCCTGAAAGTGTGGCTCCAGTGTCAATTAGGACTGGAAGAGATTCATCCCTGATCTGGAGAAATGTAAGTTTCAGGGGAGCAGAGCGTAAAAAGGAAGAATGAATATTTATTTGAAAAAAAAAAATGTAAATTCAGTAACATGAAAATACAGGAAGTAACATGAGGAACATCAAAAACATAAGCTTAGAACCCTGCCATTCCACAGCTCCTGCTTTAAAAAATCATCCATAAAGAAACATGATTTTGGACTAAAAATAATTCATTGATATTTCTTAATCTAACCCAACTATTTCAACTGAAAATGCCATTGTAAGTAATGTACAGAAAGTGCAAATGACATTTTCAGGAAATCTATTGGAATCGTTACTAGTATAATCACAGAAATTGCAAAGAAACTATATGTAAATTTGTCACAATTGTTTATTTTCAAAATATTTAGAAATAAATGCAAGTTTTTCTGGAAAAAATAAAAAGAAGCCATGTTTTGTTATAGTAAAGTATACTCGTGAAGATGGTGTTTTTTAAACACCTTAAACCGTAAGTCACAAAGAATCAAATAATTTTCACCTATAAAAAGTAAGGAAAGAAATCAATTCAATTTACAGATTAAAACTACACAACCAATTAGATATATTCCACCAAGCATTTGGGGAATATTAAAAGAAATTAGGAATATAAATAGGGGGAAAGTAATGAGAGCTGACTGAACTCAGAAAATAAATAGAAGAAAAAAATAAAAGTATATATGAAATAATGAATAAATTGTAAGTTTTCTTACAATCAAGTACAATCAAATATATCTGAATGAAAACTTAATAAAGGCAATTAAAGAAAAACAGCAAAACATCCAAAAGAATGATGTAAGGAAAGAAATAAAAAATGGACAGAGATCAGCCCTGAAATGGAAGACAGGCAAAAAAGATCCAGCATATATTTAACTGGAATCTCTAAAGAGAGTCCAACTGAAATAATGGGATAGAACTTATATCAAAAACTATAATCCTCTCCCCCCCCCACCCCGGAAACCAAAGACTACCTGTATCTACATATTGAATGGGCCAAGGAAGTAGTAGGGAAAATTGGCCTACCACAATCAATACTTAGACATTTCATAGACATTCTGTTACACTTTATAGTTAAAGAAAATTTCCTCAGGACCTCCTGGCCACAATAATAGATAACTAAAAAGGACAAGAGAATTAAACTGACTCAGATTTCACCAGTGATGAAGGATTTTATAAAATTTGTTTGTAAAAAGATTGTTTCAGTGACTTGAAATCTAGCTTAGCTGTCTTCCAAGTGTCAAGGCAATAAAACAATGTTTTCTTCACTCAAATGAAGAAGAAATTCTCTACCCGTGAGTCCTCCTCAAACAATCTACAAGACAAAGAGTTCCATTCAAGCAAGAAATTACTGGTGAGACTTCAGCAAAAAGATGAAACATGAGCATTTGCTTTAATTGAAAACAAAAACAAGGGTGGGAAAAAAAGTAAATATATATATATATATTTTATGCTATATGTTATACAATATGTCATTTTTTGTGTTACATGTTATGACAAAACAAAAATTATATATTAAATATAGGAGAAAATAGGAAGAAAGAGAAGTGTTGAAGTTGTTGCCATTTAGGTAAAACATTGGAGGTAAATTACATTATTTTAAATGGACAAATTGTTTTGTTAAAAGTTAAATTGCAAAACAGAAAACAATGTGTTTTAAGAGGTATACATACATAGGTACCAATTAGAACAAAAAATTAAGCCATCCTAAACACAAGTAAGAAATTTCAATAAATAAAAGAGTGAAAAAAGTCATATAGATAACTGCAAAAGATATATCATAATACATTTAATAATTGTACCATAAAATAATATGACAAAGACAATACCAAACAAAAGACAAATCTTTTTTTTCTTCTTGTAGTTGAACTTCTTTTTTTTTTTAATCAGTCATCAGTTTTATACACATCAGTGTATACATGTCAATCCCAACCACCCAATTCAGCACACCACCATCCCCACCCCACCACGGTTTTCCCCCCTTGGTGTCCATACATTTGTTCTACATCTGTGTCTCAACTTCTGCCCTGCAAACCAGTTCATCTGTACCATTTTTCTAGGTTCCACATACATGCGTTAATATACGATATTTGTTTTTCTCTTTCTGACTTACTTCACTCTGTATGACAGTCTCTAGATCCATCCACGTCTCATCAAATGACTCAATTTCGTTCCTTTTTATGGCTGAGTAATATTCCATTGTATATATGTACCACAACTTCTTTATCCATTCATCTGTCGATGGACACTTAGGTTGCTTCCATGACCTGGCTATTGTAAATAGTGCTGCAGTGAACATTGGGGTGCATGTGTCTTTTTGAATTACAGTTTTCTCTGGGTATATGCCCAGTAGTGGGATTGCTGGGTCATATGGTAATGCTATTTTTAGTTTTTTAAGGAACCTCCATATTGTTCTCCATAGTGGCTGTATCAATTTACATTCCCACCAACAGTGCAAGAGGGTTCCCTTTTCTCCACACCCTCTCCAGCATTTGTTGTTTGTAGATTTTCTGATGATGCCCATTCTAACTGGTGTGAGTTGATACCTCATTGTAGTTTTGATTTGCATTTCTCTAATAATTAGTGATGTTGAGCATCTTTTCATGTGCTTCTTGGCCATCTGTATGTCTTCTTTGGAGAAATGTCTAGGTGTTCTGCCCATTTTTGGAATGGGTTGTTTGTTTCTTTAATATTGAACTGAATGAGCTGTTTATATATTTTGGAGATTAATCCTTTGTCTGTTGATTCGTTTGCAAATATTTTCTCCCATTCTGAGGGTTGTCTTTTCGTCTTGTTTATGGTTTCCTTTGCTGTGAAAAAGCTTTGAAGTTTCATTAGGTCCCATTTGTTTATTTTTGTTTTTATTTCCATTACTCTAGGAGGTGGATCAAAAAAGATCTTGCTGTGATTTATGTCAAAGAGTGTTCTTCCTATGTTTTCCTTAAGAGTTTTATAGTGTCCGGTCTTACATTTAGGTCTCTAATCCATTTTGAGTTTATTTTTGTGTATGGTGTTAGGGAGTATTCTAATTTCATTCTTTTACATGTAGCTGTCCAGTTTTCCCAGCACCACTTATTGAAGAGACTGTCTTTTCTCCATTGTATATCTTTGCCTCCTTTGTCATAGATTAGTTGACCATAGGTGCATGGGTTTATCTCTGGGCTTTCTATCTTGTTCCATTGATCTATGTTTCTGTTTTTGTGCCAGTACCATATTGTCTTGATTACTGTAGCTTTGTAGTATAGTCTGAAGTCAGAGAGCCTGATTCCTCCAGCTCCACTTTTTTCCCTCAAGACTGCTTTGGCTATTCGGGGTCTTTTGTGTCTCCATACAAATTTTAAGATTTTTTGTTCTAGCTCTGTAAAAAACGCCATTGGTAATTTGACAGGGATTGCATGGAATCTGTAGATTGCTTTGGGTAGTATAGTCATTTTCACAATATTGATTCTTCCAATCCAAGAACATGGTATATCTCTCCATCTGTTGGTATCATCTTTAATTTCTTTCATCAGTGTCTTATAGTTTTCTGCATACAGGTCTTTTGTCTCCCTAGGTAGATTTATTCCTAGGTATTTTATTCTTTTTGTTACAGTGGTAAATGGGAGTGTTTCCCTAATTTCTCTTTCAGATTTTTCATCATTAATGTATAGGAATGCAAGAGATTTCTGTGCATTAATTTTCTATCCTGCAACTTTACCATATTCATTAATTAGCTCTAGCAGTTTTCTGGTGGCAGTTTTAGGATTCTCTATGTATAGTATCATGTCATCTGCAAACAGTGACAGTTTTACTTCTTCTTTTCCAATTTGTATTCCTTTTATTTCTTTTTCTTCTCTGATTGCCGTGGCTAGGACTTCCAGAACTATGTTGAATAATAGTGGTGAGAGTGGACATCCTTGTCTCGTTCCTGATCTTAGAGGAAATGCTTTCAGTTTTTCACCATTGAGAATGTTGTTTGCTGTGGGTTTGTCATATATGGCCTTTATTATGTTGAGGTAGGTTCCCTCTATGCCCACTTTCTGGAGAGTTTTTATCATAAATGGGTGTTGAATTTTGTCAAAAGCTTTTTCTGCATCTATTGAGATGATCATATGGTTTTTATTCTTCAATTTGTTGATATGGTGTATCACATTGATTGATTTGCGTATATTGAAGAATCCTTGCATCCCTGGGATAAATCCCACTTGATCGTGGTGTATGATCCTTTTAATGTTCTGTTGGATTCTGTTTGCTAGTTTTGTTGAGGATTTTTGCATCTATATTCATCAGTGATATTGGTCTGTAATTTTCTTTTTTTGTAGTATCTTTGTCTGCTTTTGGTATCAGGGTGATGGTGGCCTCATAGAATGAGTTTGGGAGTGTTCCTTCCTCTGCAATTTTTTGGAAGAGTTTGAGAAGGATGGGTGTTAGCTCTTCTCTAAATGTTTGATAGAATTCACCTGTGAAGCCATCTGGTCCTGGAATTTTGTTTGTTGGAAGATTTTTAATCACAGTTTCAATTTCATTACTTGTGATTGGTCTGTTCATATTTTCTGTTTCTTCCTGGTTCAGTCTTGGAAGGTTATACCTTTCTAAGAATTTGTCCATTTCTTCCAGGTTGTCCATTTTATTGGCATAGAGTTGCTTGTAGTAGTCTCTTAGGATACTTTGTATTTCTGCAGTGTCTGCTGTAACTTCTCCTTTTTCATTTCTAATTTGATTGATTTGAGTCCTCTCCCTCTTTTTTTGATGAGTCTGGCTAATGGCTTATCAATTTTGTTTATCTTCTCAAAGAACCAACTTTTAGTTTTATTGATCTTTGCTATTGTTTTCTGTTTCTATTTCATTTATTTCTGCTCTGACCTTTATGATTTCTTTCCTGCTAACTTTTGGTTTTGTTTGTTCTTCTTTCTCTAGTTCCTTTAGGTGTAAGGTTAGATTGTTTACTTGAGATTTTTCTTGTTTCTTTAGGTAGGCTTGTATAGCTATAAACTTCCCTCTTAGAACTGCTTTTGCTGCATCCCATAGGTTTTGGATTGTTGTGTTTTTGTCATTTGTCTCTAGGTATTTTTTGATTTCCTCTTTGATTTCTTCAGTGATCTCTTGGTTATTTAGTAACGTATTGTTTAGCCTCCATGTGTTTGTGCTTTTCACATTTTTTCCCCTGTAATTCATTTCTAATCTCATAGTGTTGTGGTCAGAAAAGATGCTTGATATGATTTCAATTTTCTTAAGTTTACTGAGGCTTGATTTGTGACCCAAGATGTGATCTATCCTGGAGAATGTTCTGTGCGCACTTGAGAAGAAAGTGTAATCTGCTGTTTTTGGATGGAATGTCCTATAAATATCAATAAAATCTATCTAGTCTATTGTGTCATTTAAAGCTTCTGTTTCCTTATTTATTTTCATTTTGGATGATCTATCCATTGGTGTAAGTGAGGTGTTAAAGTCCCCCACTATTATTGTGTTACTGTCGATTTCCTCTTTTATAGCTGTTAACAGTTGCCTTATATGTTGAGGTGCTCCTATGTTGGGTGCATATAGATTTATAATTGTTATATCTTCTTGTTAGATTGATCCCTTGATCATTATGTAGTATCCTTCCTTGTCTCTTATAACATTCTTTAAAGTCTATTTTATCTGATATGAGTATAGCTACTCCAGCTTTCTTTTGATTTCCATTTGCATGGAATATCTTTTTCCATCCCCTCACTTTCAGTCTGTATGTGTCCCTAGGTCTGAAGTGTGTCTCTTTCAGACAGCATATATATGGGTCTTGTTTTTGTATCCATTCAGCAAGCTTGTATCTTTTGGTTGGAGCATTTAATCCATTCACGTTTAAGGTAATTATCGATATGTATGTTCCTGTGACCATATTCTTAATTGTTTTGGGTTTGTTTTTGTAGGTCGTTTTCTTCTCTTGTGTTTCCCATTTAGAGAAGTTCCTTTAGCATTTGTTGTAGAGCAGGTTTGGTGGTGCTGAATTCTCTTAACTTTTGCTTGTCTGTAAAGCTTTTGATTTCTCCATCAAATCTAAATGAGATCCTTGCGGGGTAGAGTAATCTTGGTTGTAGGTTCTTCCCTTTCATCACTTTAAGTATGTCATGCCACTCCCTTCTGGCTTGTAGAGTTTCTGCTGAGAAATCAGCTGTTAACCTTATGGGAGTTCCCTTGTATGTTATTTGTCGTTTTTCCCTTGCTGCTTTCAATAATTTTTCTTTGTCTTTAATTTTTGCCAGTTTGGTTAATATGTGTCTCGGCATGTTTCTCCTTGGGTTTATCCTGTATGGAACTCTCTGCACTTCCTGGACTTGGGTGGCTATTTCCTTTCCCATGTTAGGGAAGTTTTCGACTATAATCTCTTCACATATTTTCTCTGGTCCTTTCTCTCTCTCTTCTCCTTCTGGGACCCCTATAGTGCGAAAGTTGTTGCGTTTAGTGTTGTCCCAGACGTCTCTTAGGCTGTCTTCATTTCTTTTAATTCTTTTTTCTTTAGTCTATTCCGCAGCAGGGAATTCCACCATTCTGTCTTCCAGGTCACTTATCCGTTCTTCTGCCTCAGTTATTCTGCTATTGATTCCTTCTAGTGTAGTTTTCATTTCAGTTATTGTATTGGTCATCTCTGTTTGTTTGTTCTTTAATTCTTCTAGGTCTTTGTTAAACATTTCTTGCATCTTCTCAGTCTTTGCCTCCATTCTTATTCCGAGGTCCTGGATCATCTTCACTATCATTATTCTGAATTCTTTTTCTGGAAGGTTGCCTCTCTCCACTTCATTTAGTTGTTTTTCTGGGGTTTTATCTTGTTCCTTCATCTGGTATATAGCCCTCTGCCTTTTCATCTTGTCTCTCTTTCTGTGAATGTGGTTTTTGTTCTACAGGCTGCAGGATTATAGTTTTTCTTCTGTTGTCTGCCCTCTGGTGGTTGAGGCTATCTAAGAGGCTTGATGGGAGGCTCTGGTAGTGGGTAGAGCTGATTGTTGCTGTGGTGGTCAGAGCTCAGTAAAACTTTAATCCACTTGACTGTTGATGGGTGGGGCTGCATTCCCTCCCTGTTGGTTGTTTTGCCTGAGGCAACCCAACACGAGCCTACCTGAGCTCTTTGGTGGGGCTAATGACAAAGACTGTGGGAGGGCTCACACCAAGGAGTACTTCCCAGAACTTCTGCTGCCAGTGTCCTTGTCCCCATGGTGAAACAGAGCCACCCCCCACCTCTGCAGGAGACCTTCTAACACTAGCAGGTAGGTCTGGTTCAGTCTCCCCCGGGGTCACTGCTCCTTCCCCTGGGTCCTGATGCGCACACTACTTTGTGTGTGCCCTCCAAGAGTGGGGTCTCTGTTTCCCCCAGTCCTGTCGAAGTCCTGCAATCAATTCCCACTAGGCTTCAAAGTCTGATTCTCTATGAATTCCTCCTCCCGTTGCCGGAACCCTAGCTTGGGAAGCCTGATGTGGGGCTCAGAACCTTCACTCCAGTGGGTGGACTTCTGTGGTATAAGTGTTTGCCAGCCTGTGAGTCACCCATCCACCAGTTATGGGATTTGATTTTACTCTGATTGCGCCCCTCCTACCATCTCATTTTGGCTTCTCCTTTGTCTTTGGATGTGGGGTATCTTTTTTTGGTGAGTTCCAGTGTCTTCCTGTCGATGATTGTCCAGCAGCTAGTTGTGATTCTGGTGTTCTTGCAAGAGGGAGTGAGAGCACGCTGTTAGAATTTTTTTAAACCCAATTGTTCTAATGCTATTTAGGAACAAAGCCTGATTTAAATTTCTTATTGAATATGCTTTCTTTTGTAGCAATCTAGGAAACTGTATTTTGGACGATATTTGAAATTATGTAATTCTTGAATAAAACGTTTTTCCAAACCAAAAAAAAAAACTAAGACTAAAATAATAAAGTAATTTAAAAGGTAGCATGTAATATAATTAATATTTAGAAATCAATAGCTTTTATATACACAATCAGTAACTAGTTAGGGGACATAACATTAGGACAAATTATTTACAACAGCAAAAAGAAATAAGATAAGAAATAAGACAGCCATACAGTTTTCCCAAGAAAGCAAGAATAGAGTCATTTATAACTTGACTATAGGAAAGTGTTCTCTAAAAGTGACTCAAAATAAAGATGTGATAAAGGAAATGATTGATGAATGATTACAGAAAATTAATTTAAAAGGCTATTGTGTGGCAAAACAACCGAATAAAAAAAGATAACTAACAAACTGGAGAAAATATTTGCTGTATATATCACAGATGAAGGACTAACATCTCTAATATACAAATAAGTCCTAAATTTTTTAGGGAAAAAAAAAAAACAACTCAAGAACCCCATAGGAAAAATGGAGAAAAGGTAAGAACAGACAATACAAATAAAGATGTCAAAATGGTTCTACACCCTATGACAGGATGTGCCACCTACCTCATAATTAGAGAAATACAAGTAAGCCCTACACTGAAATGACATACATATATATATATATATATATATATATATGAAAATGATATATGGAAACATATTCTGTTGACAATACTTTAGAAAACAGATATTCATATGTTACTCATGGGAATGCAAGTTTGAAGAGGAATTTGTGAATATGTAACAAAACTACATGTACATTTAGATTTTAACTAGTATTCCAATTCTGGGAATTTATCCGGAAAACATGCCTCTAACAATATGAAAATAGGTATTTCCAATATATTCATCACAGCAATATTTGTAATTGCAAAATATTGCAAACAGCCTAAGCACCCATTCACAACATATTGGTTGAATAAACTATGGTATATCCATGTATTGTAGAAATATTCATCTATAAAAAGATCTGTTTGAACTGGTAGGGAATAATTTCTAGAATATATTGTTAGGTTAAAAGAAAAAGTAAAGCACAAAAGGGAATTTATAGTGTATTAGCTTTTTATTAGAAGAAAGTAGTCATATCTTTGCTCATTTCTGTAAAACAAATACAGGACACTTAAACCAGACAATAATAAGGTTGATGATTAAACAGGATAGGATAGAATGGATGGAAAGGGTGGGTAGTTGAGATAGCATAGAATGTATGGGGAAAAGACACATTGAAGAGTATAAATTTTGCTTAGTTTTAACTTTTAGGTAATAGTTTTTCACATTCTCAAAAATAGATAAAATCAAGAAGGATAAGAAAAAATGGTATTATAAAAAAAAACCAAATCAGCCTAGGTTAATTTCAAATGGCTGAAATAATCACACTGAAGGGGAAAAAAAAAACTAATCCAAGTAACTCTTGAACCTAATGTTTTATCCACATATGATAGGACTGCCCTAATGAAATACCCATATATATTCATAGATCAACCTTCGGGAAAAAAAGTATATGTGATCTTGGAAGCAAAGATAAGGTTTTATTTAATCATCCAGTGATAACTTTTGTTATATGCTGATATGTGTTTCCAGTTTCAGAAGAATGACTGAATTTATAAATTGTATTTTATAGTATTTTTACCTTCCAAAACACATATGGTAGCTTAATCTGTGCAAGAACAAATAAAGTAAAATTAATTTTAGTACTCTGCACCAGGGTTTCCCTGATGCAAAGTGTTTGTGCCAGTTTTTTGTTGTTGTTGTTACATGACTGTATATCACAAGGGGTAACTGAATAAATTATTTATAGATATGAAACATATACTAATTATATTCACTTAAATGTCTTTATGATGACTTTCATAAAAATATTTATGATATTTAAACAATCACCAAAATCTGTGATTGTCATTGAATGTTGAATTCAACTTATGCAGAGTGTATTTTCAAAGGCATGAAAAAAGTAAGGCTTGGGACACTTTGTGGGGCAAAAGAAGACTTAGTGGATAAGTTTCAAAAAAATAAGAATAGTGTACCACCAGGGGTTGATTGGCTAGAGGTAGATAGTAGTAATGCTACATATACCTTAACATAAAGTCATAAAGCCTTATGTTGATACAGGTCTTAAAATTTACTGGTAGAAAACTTGCAGATATTACTGATTCTCGAAGTTCTCTGCTTAAAAATGGGGGTTTTTTTTTTAAAGGTGTATTTATGTACTTAACTGTCTCCCCAAATAAATGATAAATACCCCAGTCATACTTAAAATTAATTTGCTGTAGGGTCATGAATTTTCTATGTATCTCTTCATAGAAATTCCTATGAATAATTTAGATATTAATGCAGTCATAGTTTTTTATTTATAATAAATATTCCAGTCTGGGTCAAGATTTATTTGCTATCATTTTCCATCTTTATTCTAGGATATTTTCAGTAAACCATGGGATTCTTCTACATATGGTGTTTCACTTCAGTCCCGTAAGCAGTATTTCTGCCCTTTGATACAATGGACATCTGTTGTTTGTGACTGCCTAACAACTTTTTAAAAATATCACTCTGATTTATTAAGGTGACCACTTTTTCTCCCCAACACCTGCATTTCGTTATCTCTGGTGGAACCAACCACACTTCCTTTTTCCAGGGGTGGCTAAAGTTAGTCTACTCTTTCCATCATTTATACTCACTTCTACCATAAAGGACTTTACGCCATCTATAAAGTAAATTCACCCCAACTCTCTAGGATTCTGGTAGTTTCCATTTCCTGAAGAAACTTATAAGAGGTAGTTTAAAAAATACCATCCCTGAAACTGGAGCTTCGCTATCTCCTCCACTACCTATTATAAATTCTCGTCACCTTTAAATAGCATCTTTCCTCATGGAAGTGATTTAGATGGTGGGATAACTCAGACCTTCATCTCTGAGGGGTCTGCTTCTCTGGTGCCCTTGGTCACCATGCTTTTCATAGGCTCAGACTGCTGCACTTGTTAAATTTAAGGAGGAGAACACCAATAGAGGCCCTAGTAAATGATCCAGAAACCAAATGTGTTATTTTCTGCTCCATTTTATAACAGCAATCCTACCTCTTTCAGAAGAATAGAGTCCTTTGCCCCCTGCCAGGATAGATTTTCTGTCCTTTCCAGATCGTCTCTTAGCACAAAGAGCTCAAGGCAAAAGGACAGTAGCCATGGCTTGATGTTAAATGGAACTTTCTGTTTCTCCTGGTGAAAGTCAGTCGGACTTCTAGACCCACATAGACTTAAGTTGTAGAAACAGAAGGCACAAATTCTCTAAGTTGGTCATTAGGAGTGGTAGTAACTTAGGCCCATTCCTACTTTAACCTTTTGATTCCCAGACCCATAAGTTGTATCTCTAGGGAGAAAAGGTAATAATAGAAACTTTATTAGTGTTTTAAATATTAATATCTTTTAGTTTTGAAGTAGCAAAACAAGTATGGTTGTAATACTTATAATGGGCCACATAGTTTTCTAATTGCTTTACCTATAAAATCTTTAATACTCAAAGCTAACTTTGAGTATCCATATCTCCATTTCTTGGCTAAGTAACTTGACTTAATTCTCACAACTAGTAAACAGTTGAAGGTGACATTTGAACAGTCTAGCTCCTGAGATTATGAACCACTATATCACACTATCTCTTAAAGTTTTTTATGCTATTGTATTATCTGAGAATGTTAGCTATATTGTAGTTATAATGGCATAAATTATATAAATCTCAAATATGTAATAGAAGTGGTAATATTTTAAATAATTTAAGCATGTATCTTGGAATATCAGTTAACAGTATTCCCATTTTTATGAGGGCATTCAACACCAGATGTGCTTTGTAAAAATATAAAAAGATCATCCTATTAATTAGCTGTTGTTTTATTAGGATAGAAAAATGATTTTATGTGTTCTTTCCAGATTTTGAAAATTCATCAAATATGCAGGACAGAAAAACTAAATAAGACACTATTTAGAGATTTGTTTCACGACTTTACTGTACAAAAGATAATATGGTGGAATTAATTTAAAAGAAAATCCTAATCCCTGTTCCATGTAAGTTTAATTCATGAAGTTTCCAGTTCTCAAATCTCAAAGTTCTTAGACTCAACTGTGAACATTGTAAAGATACCCATGCTTGGGCCCTACCACCAGAGGTTCTGAATCAATTGTTTCAGGAGTGAGGACAGGGCAATTTTTAAATGGTTCCCAAATGATTCTAATGTGCAGCCAGAGTGAGAATTCCTGGCTTATGATAAAGTCCAGACATCTAAAATTTTAATATATCACAGGGTGATTATATAATAAATATTTCATTGTAATAATAAATGAACTATTGAGTTAAATTGAATATTGAAAGGTGCAATGTTACTAATGTGAATGTTTTTTATATAGGAGCAGAAGCTGTGTGATTCTGCACTAGTTGAGGCTTTAAATTGTGGAACACTACTGGGTAGCACTACTTTCATATGAAAATGGCAAACTCAAGATACTACTGAAAGAAATGTGATTAACGTGAAGCAATCATAGCATGCTAAAAACCATTGTGAGATTGAAAAGAGTTAAATGATATGAAGAAAATGACAAGAAATTATTCCCAAAATGGATACAATAATTAGATATACTGATTAAGGAAATATGCCTGAATTTGGCGAGAATTATGACACAATAGTTATGAGAGACATTCTCCTAAAAGTACATATTTGTGTTAACTATCATTGGTTGCCTCTTCCATTTGGGGAAATAAATAGGAGCCTTCGGTTTTTGGTAAACTTAGAATTGCTCATTATCTGCTGACCTTTTCATATTAAACATTCTTAATTCCTTGGGTTGACTAGAATCTCTAGAAATCAAAGGTTCATAGTTCATAGAATTGGAAACACCCAACTAGGTGAAGTGCAGGAACTGTCTATGTTATGCCGTTTAAAGCTCTTTGAAGAGAATGGTTCAGTTGAATATAAAGGACCTGATAATAGGGACAGCAGTAACAACTGGATTTGGAGAATTAGATTCTGTTAGATTAGCACTAGGTGTGTGAATACCAAATTTTAAATTGTAAAGTTCTTTTTTGTTCAGTCTTTTAATTTTTTTCTCTAAAGACATTTCTAAGGCCAACATTTTGATGTTTTCTACTTTGTACCATCTCTCTTAGCCGTGGAAAACCTTTTCTTAAACTGTAAAAAGTAAACATAAATTCCAAAGTCCCAAAGTATTATTTTTAAAGATAAAAATTGAAAACAAATTGAAAAAAACACTTTGAGTATACCACATTTTTAGGGGTATAGTGCTCAAAACTAATACATATTTTTTTTTTAAAAGATAAAAAATTGAATGTTTAAGTAATGTTTAATATTTCTGAACTTGTTTCCTAATTTGTAAATCAAAATATCTACCTCATATAATTATTTTGAGATTTTACTTAGGCAATATAGTTTGTGTGTCTGAAACATATATTTATTATATATTCAGTTATTATCACCATTGTTAATTTTGTTATTATTGATTCTAATTGTTTACCACTTAGATTTTTGGTTGGTGAGATAGGAGGTAAGCATTAATATATCAAAATTTTTCTATCTCTATATTAGAGGATTTGCCAGCCACCCAAGTTACTGATAAGTTTAGGATTTTAAACATTTCAGATGCCTTTAAAATTAACTTTATATTTGTAATTCAGATACTCCTATAAACTGTTGCTCAATTTGGCTCAACTCTTGCTCATAAATCTAAAATAAAACAACTATAGGAAGAGTAACTTTAAAAGAGTTGGCATCTTAATATTCTTAAGAGTTAGGCTAGTTTTAAAGTGTTAAGAGTAGTTTTCAATTTTTAAAAAATAATTATTTCTACAAAGTTACTGTAGATTCAGATTATAACACTGCACTATAATTATGGTTCAGATGGTACTGTTATTCTTAGCTCATACTTTCATTTGTATATAACTTCACGATAAGTACCTTTTCGGGCTAGAATTTCTCATACTTTCCAAGCAAAAAATATATTTTTTTCTGTAGATTGTTTGAATAAGCAACAATTCACCAACTGCTAGGATAAAAAGGGTATTTTAGAAATTCTGTGAAAAAGGTTTTTTTTTTTTACTTGTTTTTTTCTAATTTTTAATAGTCCTTTCAGCTTATATTTGATTTATACTTTTACATATACTCTAAACTTTTCAGAATGCACCATGAAAGTAATATGCTATATTTAAAAAATAGTATAGAGGGACATCAGTGATGTTTTAGTAAAAATTAATGAGGCTTTTATATGATATCCATATCTTTAAAGAAGAATAGATAAAGCAAACCATTTATAGAATTTTTTGCAAACCAATATGAATTAGATCCTCTATCGAATTTTATGGTTATAAGATGTCATCTGGACTGTTGATCTCTAGAGAATCAATTCATTTGTGGCAAGACTCCACAAATAGTTCAGGATGGTAGTAGAGGTGGCAAAAGCCCAGAACTATGGCATATGGATAAAAGCAGGAGTTCCGGTTTACAAACTATGAATACTAAATTGAGAGAGAAAGTTGTGCCTCAGTATCTCTTCAGTCACTATATGGGCACCAGGACCCATACCTAATAGGCAACCACCAGGCACACAGTATTTCTGACCATCAAGCACCCAATTTTTTGAGGGAGTGATGGTGAAAACAATGTTAAATAGTGAAGTTGGGTCTGCCAATGTGCTTTCTACCTTCATGAGCATTGTTGTGGTATCTGTGAAGGAACTTCTAGACTCCCTCATGCAAAAACTGCCTTATAATTAGTAGTTGCTATTTGCAGATCCTGCTTGTATTTACTGTACTACATGTTTATCTGCAGTGAAACACTTCCTCAAAAATTCAGACCATCTTTGATTTCTTACAAGCTATAATACCCTGTCCAAATGTTGCTTCCCTGTTTTACGTAGCCATGTAGCCAACTGGAAATGGTGATGTCTCTATCCTGACCCTCTCATCAAATTCTGAATTCCTTGTCAAATCTCCACAACCTAGTACTGGTCCACTCACTATATGATAATGAAAATAATAATTATAATGAAAATAGAGCCCAATTATTAAGTACTTTCTTTTTACTTACTTTGTTTAACGTGTCTCTATGTAGGATGTATAGTCAGACAGTTCTTGGTCCATAGCCTGTAATAGGCACAACGATCCCCATTCCTACTCCCAAAGAAGTCTATGTCCTAATCCCCAGAAGCTTTGAATATGTTACATTACATGGTAAAGAAAAAGTGAGATGAGAGATGGAATTAAGGTTGCTAATCATCTGACTTTACCATGGTGAGATTTTCCTGAATTACCTGGGTTGGCCCAACATATTTTCGAGAGAGGTCAGAAAATCAATATCAGCATGAGAAAGATTCAGCAGACCTTTGATGGCTTTGAAGATGGAAGGAGAATAGGCAGTTCCTAGAAGCTGGAAAATGCAAGGATTCAGATTCTCCCCTGCAAACTGCAGAAGAAGCACAATCCTGCTGACACCTTGATTTTAGTTCAGTGAGATCCATTTTGGACTACTTACTATGAGAACTAAAAAAACAATTTTTTGTTATTTTCAATCACAACGTTTAGGAAAATTGTTTACAGCAGCAACAGGAAACTAATACAGCTCATCCCTACTGTGTCTGTTAATGTGCACGCAAGAGCAAAGATTGTAGAACATAACATTTCCTTAAAATGATTATTTGATAAATCATCAAAGACTTGATAGGAATTGCATGTAGACTGAGAAGGGATCGATGGCTGTTTTGGGGTTCTTTCTGGAAAGGGGGGCAAAACACAAATTTATTCTGAACTAAGGAAATAAAACTTAAAGAAAACATTTGAGATTGTGAATGGGTATAAGTAGAAGATCCCTGAGAAGTAGAAGATCACCTGATTCCTAAAGAACAAGACTTCCTCAAAGCATGGCAAATTCTAAGAGATGACACCTTTTGTGAAGTAGGAAGGCATGTGTATGGCACATATTATCTGTTGAATTGATTGATTAATATTTTAGCAACATGGCTTCATTGTTAGAGTGTATGTAAGTATCAAAACTCTGATCATCAGATAAAAATATTTAGGCCTAGCTTAAAGTTACTTACTTAGGTCACTCCAAACTTCCCTTTTAATACATTATTTCTATTTTGTGGTAGAAAATTTGATGCTGAAGCTAGAACCCAGGTGTTGTAGTCTGAATTCTTTCTACTCCAAACTTCATATGTTGAAGTCCTAAACCCCAGTACCTCAGAATGTGACAGTATTTGATGACAGGGTTTTTAAAGAGATAATTAAGTTGGCCCTAATCCAGTATGAATGATGTTCTTATAAGAACAGAAAATTTGGATATAGACACATAGAAGATCATGTGAAGACACAGGGAGAAGACAACTGTCTGTGAGAAGACAACTGTCTATAAGCCAAGCAGAGTAGCCTGAAACAAATACTTCTGTCATGGCCTTCAGAAGAAACCAATCTTGCTGATACCTTGATCTCAGACTTCTAGCCTCCAGAACTATGAGAAAATATATTTCTGTTATTTAAACTACCCAATTTGTGGCAACCTTAGCAAACTGATATACCAGGTCAAATTGATCACATTCTTTTTAATGTTTATTGTTGAAAAAGTAACCAGAACAGATTGTGCCATTAATGGACTTTATTATAACTGGTATCTGCCTAATTAAGCAAGCTGTAGGATCTAGGGTATACAAACAAGTTACAACAATGCCAAATCAGTAGTAGAAACTGAAAGAAAAGCAAGACAAAAACTGGGGAGTAGAAACTATGTGTTTTATGAAACCACCTAAAACTGAGAGTATAGTAAGCCTAGGGGCAAATTATGTCTTTCAGAACTTTCTGCACAGCCTATTTGGAGGAAGAGAGCAGTAGCTTGGAAAATAGAATGGAAGGCGAGTGCAGACTGCTAGCCTGAAATAAGAAACCCTAAGTCTGGAACTGGTGTAAAAGTGAGAATTAGCCTAGAAAAAAATAATGACAGATGTAGCAGGAGGGGAATCCCCCTCGTCATGGAGGGGAATTTCTGTTAATTATTTTTTTAAAAATAATTTTATTCTAGATAGCTCCAGTGGGCAGCCCCTGCACAACTGTGAAAGCAAAAGATATGCTATATTCACTGCATGTAGTAGCAACCAGGATTTTTTACATCATGAACAAGCTAAGTCAAGTATTGATTGGTTTTATTTCACTTTTGAAATTATTATTATACTGATTATTGTTTTCATAGTTCATTTTCCAGTATTAACACTGCAACACTTTTATTTTCTGTGATGTTATTTAAAGTTTTTGCTCATTGAAATCAGTACTCATTTCTGGGATGATCCTTGTTCTCCTGCTTACAGCTATGAGTTTGTAAGGTAAAGTCGAAGATTCTCAGGCTGGGGGGAAACTTAAGTATAATTTTTCCTTCAAAAAATAGTATGTATAATAACAAGTATTATTAGCAAACTAGCATGTCATAACTTATAGATGTCAAACTGTAGTAAAAGATATAAAAATGAAAAGCAACATCTTTCTGCATTTCCTAAATTTGATTCTGTTCTCTCATGTTAATTAGCTTAAGGAATGTCTAACCATATACACTTACATATTTTTACACAGACTTTTTATTTTTAAACAAATTATATGCAATTGTTCTACAATTTTAATTTTTCATTTGTGAAGATACTTCGTGCATTTTTTCATGTTAACACCTCCAGACCTACCTTATTTTTTATTGACTATTGAATTTTAATTTATTGTTCAAGCAGAATTTTTAAAATAGACATCTTTTGGTAGGCACTAGGCTATTTCCAGTTGTTTTATATTACTAAACTTTATCTAGTGCATATCTTTTTACATATATCTTCATTCACTTTTGTAAGGCTATTTGTAGAATAAATTTAGAGGAAAAAAAAATTGTTACTGTCTACAGCTTTAAAATATATCCAGGCTATATTCCTTTTAAACACTTCCACTGCTTCCAGATCTCCCAGCCACCACCCTCATTCACATAGATCATTGCTATAGCCTCCTAAATGGTCTCTTACTCCCCTATGACCTAACCTCAATTCAGTATACAAGATGTCACCTCTTTGCTCAAAATCTTCTGAGTAATACCATTTTTTTTTTTAGAAGAATGTAAGTTATTTCATTTTTTTTTTAAATTTTATTTATTTATTTTATTTATTTATGGCTGTGTTGGGTCTTCGTTTCTGTGCGAGGGCTTTCTCTAGCTGCGGCAAGAGCAGCTAGAGAAAGGGGGCCGCTCTTCATCGCGGTGCGCGGGCCTCTCACCATCACGGCCTCTCGTTGCGGAGCACAGGCTCCAGATGCGCAGGCTCAGTAGTTGTGGCTCACGGGCCCAGCTGCTCCGCGGCATGTGGGATCCTCCCAGACCAGGGTTCGAACCTGTGTGCCCTGCATTGGCAGGCAGATTCTCAACCACTGCGCCACCAGGGAAGCCCAGTAATACCATTTTACTCAGAAGAATTTATGTCCTATTAATCTCCCCCTCATTCCTCCCACGTCCTTCACAGGAGCTTTCTTGCTGTTTCTCAAACACACCAGGCCACAGGGCCTTTGTATTAGCAGTTTCTTTGGCAACAAATCTGTTTCCCTGTAAATTGTGGAAGGTCAATCTCTCACCCTATTTTAAATGCCAACTTCTCAGTCCTACCTTGACCACACATGTGAAAAATGTCCAAAATGTCCAACCATTCAGTCTACAGTTCTTTTTTTAAAAATTTTTATACAGTGCTTATCACCTTCTATTTAATTTATAATTTGCTTATTTATTATATTTTTTCTCTCTCCACTCATTAGATTATGAGTCATTATAACAGGAACTTTTGTCTGTTGTGTTTACTGATTTATCGTAAGCACCAAAAGCACTCTGGTAATTTAAACACTCAATAACTATACAATGAATAATTAATGGATCGTGTTGTGTTCATTTTAAATGATAATTTTTGAACATTTGTCCCCTAGAAAGGCTGTAAAAGGAATTCTGTTCACACACATGAAAATTGTATACTATTAATTATTTTACTCTCTCCATCCAGGAGAAAATTGAGAGAAAGAGGTGAACTACATTCAATATGGAAGTTGGCTATGATGTCCTGTCATGCCCACATTAAATGTGAGCTTAGTACCATGGAAAACTGCCTTCCTATGAAGTATGATAAAATCAGCACAGTGTAAACTGACTGTATTAATTTGCTAGGGCAGCCACAACAAAGTACCACAGACTAGATGGCTTAGACAAGAGAAATCTGTTTTCTCATAATTCTGTAGGCTAGAAGTCTGAAATCAAGGCGTTGCCAGTGTTGGTTTCTTCTGAAGCCTCTTTCCTTGGCTGTAGATAGCAGTCTTTTCTATTTGTTTTCACATGATATTTTTTCTGCATATGTCTCTTCTTACCAAGACATAGTCATATTGAAGTAGGCTCCACCCTAGTAACCTCTTTTTAAGTTAATTACCTCTTTAAGACCCTACTTCCAAATACAGCCACATTCTGAAGGACAGAGGGTTAGGACTTTAATATATGAATTTTTATGGAAACGTAATTTAGCCATAATACTTATATAAAATTATCTTTTTCTTCTTAAGGGTGATGTTGAAGGTTCTTCCTCTTAAAAGAGACACAACTTTTGTAGTAGGCATAATTCTAAGATAACCACCAATGACCCACACCCCTGTATAATCCCCTCCCCTGAAGTGAGGTGGCATTTGTGACTTGCTTATAGACATTAGAATATGGCAAAGGTGACAGTATAGTCACCCCTTGATTAAATTATATTGTATGACAGAATTAATGGGAGAATCACTTCCACAATTATGTTATATTATGTAAGACTAAGACTCTGTCACTTACATACTGGAGCGGGAGATTCTCTTGATAGCCTTGGAAAAGAAAACTACCATAAACTGTACAACCACAAGGAAAAACTTATGCCAACAATCTGAGGGAGCTTGGAAGCAAATCCTTCCTTAGCTGAACCTCAATATGAGAACACCACCCAGATGAAACCTTGATTTTTGCCTTGTGAAACTAGGAGCAGAAAGAAACCTGAAAAGCTGGGCCTAGTCTTCTGACTTACAGAAACTGTGAGATGATAAATGGGTATTATTTTAAGCCACTAGTTTTGTGGTAATTTGTTATGCAATATAGAAAAGGAATCACACTTAGAAGTAAAGATAGAAGTAAATGAAGACTTGATAGGCCTAGACGGGACTACATATCTGCTGGTTTCTTCTCAGTGGATCCCTATTTCCTTTTTTATTCTGCTTTATTATTATCCTTTAAATTAGTCTGACCTAGTCCTTCCCCGGAGCATATGTGCCATCTCATAATTTTAGGTTTTCCCAAATAGCTTTCTAATTGATTTCAGTGCCCTAGTCTCACTACTTTATGGTTCCTTTTGTCAACGTTTCTCACCCAAACCTCCCCTGGACATTATTTGGTATGGATATAGTTTGAGGGCTTCGGCTACTCCAAGGCAGAATTTACATATTCTTTTCCCTTCACCAAAATTCCATCCTAATACCATTTTAAATCTCACTTTCTCATTACTCCTAAAGAGAGAGAAAAAAGTAAATAAAGAATGTTAAAAAGTAATTTCAAGCTTGGAAGACTTTGAAGATAATTTTGCCTTCTTAAAAATCTTTTTAAAAATTTTGTTTTTACTTGAAATTCCAATATTTAAAATACTATTGACAGGTGTTTTCTCTTTCTACAATTATTTTTAAAAAATCAGTTACTTTGTGGAGGGATTTTAATTATTAATGCACTAGTGAAAGCTATCAGTCAGTTTAGAGCTAGAACTGGAGTAAAGTTAGGACCTGAAAATTACAAGCAGACTTGCCTAAGGAGTAAGATGTGAGCATGGAACAGGTGTGGAAGGGAGAGGAGAAGAAAGAGACTCAGACCATTAAATAACAATATTTGCATACTTACCACTCCTTTCTTTTTCTTTTCTTTGAATTTTATTTTATTTATTTCTTTTTTATACAGCAAGTTCTTATTAGTTGTCTATTTTATACATATTGGTGTATATACGTCAATCCCAATCTCCCAATTCATCCCAGCACCACCCCCACACCCCCACTTTCCCCCCTTAGTGTCCATATGTTTGTTCTCTACATCTGTGTCTTTATTTCTGCCTTGCAAACTGGTTCATCTGTACTATGTTTCTAGATTCCACATATGTGCCTTAATGTACGATATTTGTTGTTCTCTTTCTGACTTTTACTTCACTTTGTATGACAGTCTCTAGGTCCATCCATGTCTCTACAAATGACCCAATTTCCTTCCGTTTTATGGCTGAGTAATATTCCATTGTATATATATACCACATCTTCTTTATCCATTCCTCTGTGTGGGCATTTAGGTTGCTTCCATGACGTGGCTATTGTAAATAGTGTTGCAGTGAACATTGGGGTGCATGTGTCTTTTTGAATTATGGTTTCCTCTGGGTATATGCCCAGTAGTGGGATTGCTGGGTTATATGGTAATTCTATTTGTAGTTTCTTAAGGGACCTCCATACTGTTCTCCGTAATGGCTGTGTCAATTTACATTCCCACCAAAAGTGCAAGAGGGTTCCTTTTTCTCTACACCCTCTCCAGCATTTGTTTGTAGATTTTCTGATGATGCCCATTCTAACCAGTGTGAGGTGATACCTCACTGTAGTTTTGATTTGCATTTCTGTAATAATTAGTGATGTTGAGCAGCCTTTCATGCACCTCTTGGCCATCTGCATGTCTTCTTTGGAGAGATGTTTATTTAGGTCTTCTGCCCAATTTTTGATGGAGTTGTTAGTTTTTTTAATATTGAGCTGCATGAGCTGTTTATATATTTTGGAAGTTAATCCTTTGTCCGTTGATTCGTTTGCAAATATTTTCTCCCATTCTGAGGGTTGTCTTTTCGTCTTGTTTATAGTTTCCTTTGCTGTGCAAAAGGTTTTAAGTTTCATTAGGTCCCATTTTTTTATTTTTGGTTTTATTTCCATTACTCTAGGAGGTGGGTCAAAAAAGACCTTGCTGTCATTTATGTCAAAGAGTGTTCTTCCTATATTTTCCTTAAGAGTTTTGTAGTGTCCAGTCTTACATTTAGGTCTTTAATCCATTTTGAGTTTATTTTTGTGTATGGTGTTAGGGAGTGTTCTAATTTCATTCTTTTACATGTAGCTCTACAGTTTTTCCAGCACCACTTATTGAAGAGGCTGTCTTTTCTCCATTGTATATCCTTGCCTCGTTTGTCATAGATTAGTTGACCATAGGTGCATGGGTTTATCTCGAGGCTTTCTATCCTGTTCCACTGATCTATATTTCTATTTTTGTGCCAGTACCATATTGTCTTGATTACTGTAGCTCTGTAGTATAGTCTGAAGTCAGAGAGTCTGATTCCTCCAGCTCCTGTTTTTTCCCCTCAAGTTTGCTTTGGCTATTCGGGGTCTTTTGTGTCTTCATACAAATTTTAAGATTTTTTGTTCTAGTTCTGTAAAAAATGTCATTGGTAATTTGATAGGGATTGCATTGAATCTGTAGATTGCTTTGGGTAATATAGTCATTTTTACAATGTTGATTCTTCCAATCTGAGAACATGGTAAATCTCTCCATCTGTTTGTGTCATCCTCAATTTCCTTCATCAGTGTCTTATAGTTTTCTGAGTACAAGTCTTTTGCCTCCTTAGGTAGGTTTATTCCTAGGTATTTTGTTCTTTTTGTTGCAGTGGTGAATGGGATTGTTTCCTTAATTTCTCTTTCTGATTTTTCCTTGTTAGTGTATAGGAATGCAAGAGATTTCTGTGCTTTAATTTTGTATCCTGCAACTTTACCAAATTCAGTGATCAGCTCTACTAGTTTTCTGATGGCATCTTTAGGATTTTCTATGTATAGTATCGTGTCATCTGCAAGCAGTGACCATTTTACTTCTTCTTTTCCAATTTGGATTCCTTTTATTTCTTTTTCTTATCCAATTGCCATAGCTAGGATTTCCAAAACTATGTTGAATAAGAGTGGTGAGAGTGGACATCCTTGTCTTGTTCCTGATCTTAGAGGAAATGCTTTTAGTTTTTCAACATTCAGAATGATGTTTGCTGTGGGTTTGTTATATATGGCCTTTATTATGTTGAGGTAGATTCCCTCTATGCCCACTTTCTGGAGAGTTTCTATCATAAATGGGTGTTGAATTTTGTCAAAAGCTTATTCTGCATCTTTTGAGATGATCATATGGTTTTTATTCTTCAGTTTGTTAACATGGTGTATCACATTGATGGATTTACATATATTGAAGAATCCTTGCATCCCTAGGATAAATCCCACTTGGTCATGGTGTATGATCCTTTTAATGTGTTGTTGGATTCTGTTTGCTAGTATTTTGTTGAGGATTTTTACATCTATATGCATCAGTGATATTGCTCTGTAAGTTTCTTCTTTTGTAGTATCTTTGGTTTTGGTATCAGGGTGATGGTGGCCTCGTAGAATCAGTTTGGGAGTGTTCCTTCCTCTGCAGTTTTTTGGAAGAGTTTGAGAAGGATGGGTGTTAGCTCTTCTCTAAATGTTTGATAGAATTCACCTGTGAAGCCATCTGGTCCTGGACTTCTGTTTGTTGAAAGATATTTAATCACTGTTTCAGTTTCATTACTTGTGATTGATCTGTTCATATTTTCTGTTTCTTCTTGGTTCTGTCGTGGAAGGTTATACCTTTCTGAGAATTTGTCCATTTCTTCCAGGTTGTCCATTTTTATTGGCATAGAGTTGCTTGTAGTAGTCTCTTATGATGCTTTGTATTTCTGCGGTGTCCGTTGTAACTTGTCCTTTTTCATTTCTAATTTTATTGATCTGAGTCCTCTCCCTCTTTTTCGTGATGAGTCTGGCTAAAGGTTTCTCAATTTTGTTTATCTTCTCAAAGAACCAGCTTTTTGTTTTATTGATCTTTGCTATTGTTTTCTTTGTTTCTAGTTCATTTATTTCTGCTCTGATCTTTATGATTTCTTTCCTTCTGCTAACTTTGGGTTTTGTTTGTTCTTCTTTCTCTAGTAAGTGTAAGGTTAGATTGTTTATTTGAGATGTTTCTTGTTTCTTGAGGTAGGCTTGTATTGCTATAAACTACCCTCTTAGAACTGCTTTTGCTGCATCCCGTAGGTTTTGGATTGTTGTGTTTTCATTTTAATTTGTCTCTAGGTATTTTTTGATTTCCTTTTTGATTTCTTCAGTGATCTCTTGGTTATTTAGTAATGTATTGTTTATCCTCCATGTGTTTGTGTCTTTTATGTTTTTTTCCGTGTAATTGATTTCTAATCTCATAATGTTGTGGTTGGAAAAGATGCTTGATATGATTTCAATTTTCTTAAATTTACCAAGGCTTGATTTGTGACCCAAGATATGATCTAGCTGGAGAATGTTTCGTGTGCAGTTGAGAAGAACGTGTAATATCCTGTTTTTGGATGGTGTGTCCTATAAATATCAATTAAATCTATCTGTTCTATTGTGTCATTTAACGATTGTGTTTCCTTCATAATTTTCAGTCTGGATGATCTGTCCATTAGTGTAAGTAGGTGTTAAAGTCACCCACTATTATTGTGTTTCTGTCAATTTCCTCTTTTATAGCTGTTAGCATTTTTTGCCTTATGTATTGAGGTGTGCCTATGTTGGGTGCATATATATTTAGAATTGTTATATCTTTTTCTTGGATTGATCCCTTGATCATTATGTAGTGTCCTTTCTTGTCTCTTGTAACATTCTTTATTTTAAAGTCTATTTTATCTGATATAAGTATTGCTACTCCAGCTTTCTTTTGATTTCCATTTGCATGGAATATCTTTTTCCATCCCCTCACTTTCAGTCTGAATGTGTCCCTAGGCCTGAAGTGGGTCTCTTGTAGACTGCATATATATGGGTCTTGTTTTTGTATCCATACTGCAAGCCTGTGTCTTTTGGTTGGAGCATTTAATCCATTCACATTTAAGGTAATTATCAATATGTATGTTCCTATGAGCATTTTCTTAATTGTTTTGGGTTTGTTTTTGTAGGTCCTTTTCTTCTCTTGTGTTTCCCACTTAGAGAAGTTCCCTTAGCATTTGTTTTATAGCTGGTTTGGTGGTGCTGAATTCTCTTAGCTTTTGCTTGCCTGTAAAGCTTTTGATTTCTCCATCGAATCTGAATGAGATCCTTGCTGGGTAGAGTAATCTTGTTTATAGGTTCTTTCCTTTCATCACTTTAAGTATATCACACCACTTCTGTCTGGCTTGTAGTTTTTGCTGTGACATCTGCTCTTAACCTTATGGGAGTTCCCTTGTATGTTATTTGTCATTTTTCCCTTGTTGCTTTTAATAATTTTTCTTTTCTTTAATTTTTGTCAATTTGATTACTGTGTGTCTCAGTGTGTTTTTCCTTGGGTTTATCCTACCTGGGACTCTCTGCACTTCCTGGACTTCGGTGGTTATTTCCTTTCCCATGTTAGGGAAGTTTTTGACTATAATCTCTTCAAATATTTTCTCAGGTTCTTTCTCTCTCTCTTCTCCTTCTGGGAATGTGAATGTTGGTGCGTTTAATGTTGTCCCAGAGGTCTCTTCATTTCTTTTCATTCTTTTTTCTTTATTGTGTTCCACAGCAGTGAATTCCACCATTCTGTCTTCCAGGTCACTTACCCGTTTTTCTGCCTCAGTTATTCTGCTGTTGATTCCTTCTAGTATTTTTCATTTCAGTTATTGTATTGTTCCCTTCTGTTTGTTCTTTAATTTTTCTAGGTATTTGTTCTTTAATTCTTGTAGTTCTTTGTTAAACATTTCTTGCATCTTCTCGATATTTGCCTCCATTCTTTTTCCGAGGTCCTGGATCATCTTCACTATCATTATTCTGAATTCTTTTTCTGGAATGTTGCCTATCTCCACTTCATTTAATTGTTTTTCTGGGGTTTTATCTTGTTCCTTCATCTGGTACATAGTCCCCTGCCTTTTCATTTTGTCTATCTTTCTGTGAATGTGGTTTTCGTTCCACAGGCTGCAGGATTGTAGTTCTTCTTGTTTCTGCTGTCTGCCCTCTGGTGGATGAGGCTATCTAAGAGGCTTGTCTGGATACTTACCACTTTTCATCTATTTCAAAATTTTTATTAAAAAAATCAGCTAGTGTCAGTTTTATAAGTTCTGTTAATTCAGTGTTGTGATCTTTATTCCTTACTCTTCTGTGGGTCTGTCCCCACCAAATCATGCTGTGTTCTGAGAGCTGCTCTATGGTTGTAGGGACACCAAGTTAAAATATCTCAGTAGGATTATTTTTAAGTGCTTATTTTTTCATTGTAAGTAAGAGAGGAAGGTGAGATGTTATAGTCTTAAAGATGTCCATGAAAACACAGGCTGTGTTGTTACATAGATGAGCTGTGGATAGTGATTTTCTCATTATATCTTTGTAAAACTTTTTGTTAATAAAATGTTAAGATAGTGTAAGAAGTATTGATTGATGCACTACCCATAATAAAAATGAACCCAATCCCTGAACATTCTGTTATCTTAGTGTATATTCTTTCTCCATGAATGCTTTCAAGCTACCCAGGGATGTCCAGCTTGCAAATGCACCATTGTTTAACAACCTTCTTGCTTTCATATGCTGGAGATACTATGGGATGCTGTTTTTATTCTATCTATGTATATTAAAAACCCATATTGTTTATTAACTGATGATATGAAAGTATGTAGTACTTATATCTTCAGTACACGGTGTCTGAGTATTTGATGTCCATTGGTAAATGGTTTCCACATCAATTACCTACTTAATTTTCCATGACACTTGTTAATTTCTTCTGGATTATCAGATATTAGGTCAAATATATTTTTTACTGCTTTTCAACCTTCAAGAGTCTGTAATTTCTGCAATGAATATAAAATTAAATATTATATAAGTATGACATTGATGTCTTTGGGCAACAGTGTTGATTCAACTTATTTTAATTCTAATGATATAAGATTGTAAAAATATCTGCAGCTACATAAACAACATATGTTAAATTTGTAACATATGAGAGAATTTCAGTATGATGGCTTTGACTTTGGAAATATAGCAGGTAGAAAATACACTTGATACTCCTAAACAAGTATGTGCTTACTTTCAAACATTTTAATGTTATCACCTGTTTAAAAAAAAAATTCTTAATAAAGAAAAATGCATTTCTTAAAAGGAAAATGACCCATTATAAGCCATAAAGAATTATAAGAATAATGACAACACTATTTTAATTAGAAATAAAAATATTTATATTCATTATAAGTGACCAAAACAATATTAAAATACCATTTATTTGGTTAGAAATATGTTTGGTACTGATCATATTAAGCTCTTATTTAGTTTTTTTTTTTTTTTTTTTTTAAATTTTATAGCTACTTTTATTATTTATTTATTTATTTTTGGCTGTGCTGGGTCTTCGGTTCGTGCGAGGGCTTTCTCTAGTTGAGGCAAGTGGGGGCCACTCTTCATCGCGGTGTGGGGACCGCTCTTCATCGCGGTGTGCGGGCCTTTCACTATCGCGGCCCCTCCCGTTGCGGGGCACAGGCTCCAGAAGCGCAGGCTCAGTAGTTGTGGCTCACGGGCCCAGCTGCTCCGTGGCATGTGGGATCTTCCCAGACCAGGGCTCGAACCCGTGTCCCCTGCATTAGCAGGCAGATTCTCAACCACTGCGCCACCAGGGAAGCCCTCTTATTTAGTTTTATTTGTACAATTTATTTTGTATTTGATCAGTCATACAGTATTTGCTGAAGTGTTTCAATTATAAATGATTTTAACTTCTATTATTTTATAGTGACTAACAAAACTTTAAGAAAATGCTATTACATAAATGAAAATATATCTTTTGATTACAGTTATATAATTACACTTTCATAACTAATTCTTCCGTAACCAATTATTCTATGAAAATGACCTGGTAGTCTATAAGGTAAAAAAGTTCAAAAATGCATCATGATTCAATATAGGGGAAAAATATATGAACAAATTTAGTGATGTTAAAACACAGGACCCAGGTATAAGGGTATTAATGCCCATAGGCTTTAGGGTTCCAGACCTTAAGTATTTTTGAGAACATTTCATATACACATTCCCAGAAGGTTATCTACCTTGAGGTCCATCTCCCTTTCCAGTTATGGATAATAAGTAACTCAGTTTTAGACCAAAGCTGATCTAACTAAATTAAATAAACATTAAATCAAAATTTTAACATAGATACAACAGCTGGTCATGTGAAGAAGTAAAGATGACGTTACATTTTCAAAATAAAAAGATTTTAAAAGTTATCCTACATTTGATTTTTTTCAATCTTTTGGCAAAACGTTCAATAACTTATGCTTTTAAATGGATTTCATAAATATTAAAACTTGTTCAGTTGCTATTAAACCCACCTCCTGGAGATTCCCAAGCCTTGTTACCTTTTTAAGGAGTATCCCGTAATAGGAACTCACCTGCAACTGGCCTCTCCAGTAACCTTTCATTATTAGTATATCTAAATTCAAAGGCAAAATCTCATTTCATTCTGTGAGGTTTTTATAAATTTTAACACAACAACTTCATTAGAAGCCTTAGATGTGATTATTTCGTGTAGCAGAAAAAGGTAAAGCTGTATTTCCAGTGCCTGTTTGCTTTTATCATCATAACATTAATTAGATACTCATCCCTAGACCTTAGTCTGTAAGGTAACTGTAACAACCCTGATTCTGCCCCAAAGTCACATTCCTCTCTATGTCTGATTTCTTTTGTGTTATAATAATCATTTATTGTTATAATCATCATTTATTATCCATAGCTAACAGACATTTTAACAAAGAAGGAAGCAAACAACCTCAGCAATTCTTCATTAAACTTTACCCTCTTACCTCACTTTCTAGACCCAGATTCATCATGAGCTCAAGGTCTTTTAAGGATCTGCACTAGATCTCGTGGTTAATTTTAAAAATCAAAAACTGAGTTTCTTAAATTAAATAGAATTTTTAAAAAATTTAAACATTTTCTATAAAACATAATTTACAAATATAATGCGGTGTTTCACTGAAAATAGAACATTCGTTTTGCATCACCAGATTCTGGTAGCATTAGAGTGAAAGTGATCTTCACATTTATTCCCATTAAAAAAAAAAAAAAAAAAGTATTCTTTAAGATTATCTACCCTAAAGCTGAATAGACTGAGGGTTATCTTGCTTAATATATCCCAAATGCCCGAGTTTCAAATAATATAATGTTTTCTCTCCTATATCTCCAGTAGCTCATAAACTTTAATTTACCAATATTTCCTACAGTTAAAATCTATTGAACACTTACTATCCACAAAACAGTGTTATTATTCTCAGAATGAAAAATATAAGTTCAAGTAATAAGAGTAAATATCTAGTATTTGATCAATCCTTAGCTATTATTTTTATATTTATAACTTTAAAAAGAGTTTTCACAGGCAAATTTGAGCAATTGTAGCATTTGAAATCAATTTTTATATTAATCAAAGATATTTGCAGATTTTGTTTTGGTTTTTTAATTTAAATTAGTTTTATAATGAGTTATACCTACAGCATGGACAATGTAGGTATTTTCCACTCTACTAAACTCCTTTTAAAATGAGAGAATATTAATTAAATATTGTCACATATTAAAATTTACAGGTCATAAAAGAGGTAGTGCCAAATATCTTGTTTGTATAATGTTACAAGTTTATTAGGATTTTGCCACTACTGATTTGATTCATATGTAAATTGCCTGAAAGTAAAATTAACTTGTCAATCCTATAATTACTATGCAATTATTTTATAGGCAAGCAGTAAGAGAGAAAAAAATAGATATATATAACACCAGAAATCAATTATAATATCATTTACTATACAAGTAATTATAGTCTTAATCTCCATTTATTTTACCGTATAACTATATTATCAAAATATATAATTAAATTTATTATTCATTCATTACATAAAGGAGAGATGCATGGAACAGCTAAATTAAGGTAACCACAGATCATGGCAGTATTAATTTTGTAATATGATAATAACTTCCAGTGTCAAAAACATGGTCTCTGCCTTTCTATGCACCTCATTTATAGTTTTGTTTATAATTCAAGTCTAATTTAGGACTTCCACATTACAACAATTCTTGTTTAGAAAAAAAGGAATTTAAAGATTGCAAATAATCTACTTTAAAGCGTATTCCCTCCCCCTTTGAAGTGCTCATTGTCTGTGTGAATGCAGTAAATTGTGATTAGAAATAATTTTTTTCATCTTTTAATATACTGTTTCATTTTTTATTGAAGTATAGTTGATTTACAATATTGTGTTTGTCTTGGGTATACAGCAAAGTGATTCAGTTATATATAAATATATTTTTTCAGATTATTTTCCATTATAGGTTTCAGTATACAAGATACTGAATATATTGATCCCTGAATTGTACCGTAAACCCTCGTTGCTTTTCTATTTTATATATAGTAGTGTGTATCTGTTAATCATATACTCCTAGTTTATCCCTCCCCCACCTTTCCCTCTGATAACCGTAAGTTTGTTTTCTATGTCTGAGAGTCTGTTTTTGTTTTGTAAACAGATTAATTTGTATTATTTTTAGATTCCACATATAAGTGATATCATATAATATTTGTCTTTCTCTGTCTAACTTATTTCACTTAGTATGATAATCTCTAGATCCATCCATGTTGCTGCAAATGGCAGCATTTCATTCTTTTTTATGGCTTAGTAATATAGAAATAATTTTTAATGACCTCTAGCAGATTATGAACTACTACCTTAGTTGTGGCATGTATAACAGTTATTTATTATTTTATTGAAAATCATAAACGTCCAGTGCACTAGTCTAAAAAAATATTTCCATAATGCAGCTGAAAGCGCATGGGGTAGTCAAACAGGCTTGGTTTCAACACAAGAATCATTCAATTAGTAGCTGAATGTTAGTTAATCAGAGCTTCAATTTTCACAAATGTAATAATAACTTTAAAAATTTCTGTGAAAATTAGAGATAAAGTATGAAAAGTATGGGATTCATTTATAATTTGAGGATAATAACTCATAGCTACTCAATACATTAGGATAAAATAGACCTCAAGTGTGTAAGTATTAAAATTTAGCTGGGGCTATATTGAATACACTACTTGGAATCCAACTGTTTATATATAATAATTATGTTCAACTTGCTTTTGTAATAAAATGTATACATATAACATGTAAGTTAAACATAGATATAACAAAGAGAGTAAGTTGTAATTAACTCTGGAGATGAAGACATATTGTCTAAGTTAGTTTGCACTAATAGATTCTGAATATCTCTGAGGTGTAAATATATTCCTTAAAATTAAATAGAACTGTTTCATTTCTGGATATGTTTATCATGTGTATATGTTGCCTAATTTGTTTTAATATAATTCTCTCAGATTAGAATTCTAATACCCATATGCTAATGTGGAAATGAATAAGGTTCTTAACTTCAAAATTTCATCTTTAAAGATTTATTGATAAAATTAACATGTGAAATTATAATTTAAATGATTTAGATTATTGAATTTTAAACTTTTTTGGGGGGTCAGGATAATGTAATAAATATAATCTCAAACTTTCAAAGTGATACAGTGAATAGTGTTGCCACAGCAAAGGTTTACTTAAACTTTAATTTCCTTAGATCAATTAGTTGTGGGTATCTTACACAATTTGTAGACATTATTGGACACATAATTATTGTGCTGATTAATTTTCCTGGTCTACCTCTGTGGTCAGTGTAACCAATGGAGAAGGTGGATTGTAACTAAAAGAAAATTGTTGTCCTCATTTAGTCAATAAAGAAAGTATAACATATTGCAGGATAAC
Organism: Balaenoptera ricei; assembly: GCF_028023285.1. Taxonomy (NCBI): domain Eukaryota; kingdom Metazoa; phylum Chordata; class Mammalia; order Artiodactyla; family Balaenopteridae; genus Balaenoptera; species Balaenoptera ricei. The sequence continues at coordinate 117,461,328 of NC_082642.1, forward strand.
ATCGCTTATTCCCAGAGGAAAATAATAAAATAATAGTATGGATACTGTTACTTGATTTTCTTGTTGATTACTTATTCTGAAAGAAGGCACCCTGCACCAACAGTAGCTCAGAGCATCTTCCTAAACATATGTTTGCCCGCCTCAGAAGAATAAAAACTACGCTGCTACGTAAGATTACTTTTTTAGTACATTCACTAATTTAAAGACTATGAGCAAAGGAAAGTACATTCTTTCTACTTCTGATTTTCAGGTATTTATAATCGGAAATTCTATGTTTAAAAAATTCATGCAAGTTTAAATATAACATGGTCCTAAGAGATTTTAGAGTAACTAAATAACAAATAAATTTTTAAAATTATTGGCACTCCTTTTGTTTGATTTTATTCTTGAAGCCAATGACTTAACTAGTATTGACTGCAAGAAAAGTATTAATTCAGTACATAATTTAATGATGCCAACAATTTATATTTCCTTATCAAACTAATCACCTTGATATTTAGAATAAAAACTATATTGCTCCACGTTTTAAACAGCAAACATTATTTAATTGAATAAATACATAGTACCAGCTGTGAACATATGTATATCACTATCTTTGTATTCTAATGAAACAATGAAATAGATTAAATTTTTTACCACATGTAAAAATCTAAAGAATAATCACATAACCAATATTATGAATGCAACTTTTTCATACATAAATCTATTTTGAAATTTGCCCTGTAATTTTGAAATTTGCCCTGTATAAATTAAAATTTATATTATTTTAATAATATTAATGAATGTGTTTTTATTTACTCTAAACTCATCTAATGAAAAATAGAAGTAAGAAAGTATTATTTAGAGCTCTCATTCTATGAGTTCAAGGGTAATGATAATCTTAGTACATAAATAGAATTATAAATATTCTTCATTATTGCTGATAATAGTAGATATTAATTACTTTATAAGAGCAGCAGCATTGAATGGTAAATAGACTCTGGAAATGGCAGTTATGAAGACTGATACTTAGTCTGAATCTATCACTAAATTATTCCACTTTATCTATAAAATAATGACACTGAACAAAATAACATTGAAAGTCTTTTCTGGATCTAGATTTCTATGATTTTGAGGTTTAGTCATTTAAAATAAGCAACACCTTATTTGTTATAAACATAAACTAGGCAGACAGAGATTATCCTAAATAAATGAGTTTAGTCTAGATGCCACATCCCTCATTCTTGAGTGCTGGTAATGGCTTGGCTATTAAGAGACAGTAAACATGTTTTAGTATAAAATTAGCTTCCTGCTTGTGTTTACCTGTACATTATTTCTTTTTAATGATTTTATATGGTAGGAATTATAATGTACACTTATAAATAATTCAATGTTTATCAAATTTCTCTATGCCAATATATGTAGTATAGAAGCATTTGATATTAATTTTATAATATTAATTATGAACGAAGGCACCAGATTGACTGCTAAACATTTATATTGCAATTATCTTGCATGGATGGATACATTGTAATTAGTTAAAAATTTACTGTCAGAAGTTAATTGTGCTTGTATGTGAAATACAGAACCTAAAACCTTATTTGAATACTGTAGCTAGAAAATGGTTGTCGTTATGTTGAGTGGATGCACTATTAAATGTCTGGGATACATGATTCCTTGCTATAGAATCATGTCTGTGTGTATCAGAGGTCTTACCTTGATTCTAAACTTTCAGACAAACCTGGGCATAGTGAAAAGTCTAATAGAGTAATTGTCATGTAAAAACAAAACAAAACAACCACAACAGAAAAAAAAAAAAAAAGAAAGAAAAATAAACCTTAAGATGAAGAGAAATGAAACAAGGGCTAGAAGTGTTTACAATGGGAACTGTTCAGATTGAGTCCAGAAATAGATCAATCACATTGTCCTCCAGCCAATTTTCATGAAATTCATACCTGAGATTTAGGATAAAATGGTTGACTTTTTTTTATCATAAAGTCTTACAGGAAAAGTGAATGCATATTCACTAGCATTGGTTCCAAAAGTCTTGGTAACATCAGTGTTATAATTATGGTCAGAATGTGTTTCCTCTTTCGGGCAGGCACTTAGGTTCCACCCAGTGTGGAGCATTGGCAGCCCATCTCTGAGTTGCAGGAACAATGTTAACAATTTTAGTTAGCATAAACAGAAGCTAGAATCAGTTTTATTGATGAAGTCTTATGATGTACAGAAGCTAGAATCAGTTTTATTGAGGAAATCTTATGATGTACATTGTTTTTGGTATTTGTTTTGTTTTTTAATACCAGAAGAGATAAGAATTATCTTCAGAGAAAGACTGATTAAGAAGAATTAGACTTACAAAGGAAGTATAGCTAATGGACCAAAATATAGGAGAGGATCCCCACCCCCACAATCCCTTTAAAGGTAAAGCTTGTTTACATGGAGGATTAGAGGCAACAACAGAGATACTATTCTGTGACAGCAGTAAAACTCCTTTTAAGCCTAGGTTAATGTGAGTTTTGGAGGGAACCACTGATTAAGTATGGCAGCAGACCAGACTAAGACTAAATAGAAATGATTTGGAAAATTGAATTAAAGGAAAAAAAAAAAGGTTTACTCAAATAGCTAAGAAATTCAGGAAATGTGTTTGTGTGTGCGTGTTTAATAATTTATGGATGTAATTATTGTATTACTTCTAAAGGGGATTTTCACATTTAGGTGTTGCAAAGTCCTTTTGAGGTCTTAAAAAATCTATATTTCACTAAATGAGAATGTAATATAAAATTTTATTAGATTTGCATGTACATGTTTAGCCACATTTTCAAATTCAATTATATACAATTTGCTTGATTAAGGCATTAGAATAAAAATACTCCTTTATCATCCCCTAATACCAAAAATGGAAGTCTTCTTTGTGGAATAGACTATTCTCATGTAATAAGCACACATGTCTAAATTGCCAGGAATAGCAGAGGCTTTATTTTTTCTCCACACTAGCCCACAAAATCAAAAACAGAAAAATAAGTGCTTGTATATATCCTCAGGTAATAGAGTATAATTTAAACCTGAGAAATAAGATACAAGTAAGTGTAATATAGCTTTAAGTTTTCTGATGAACCAGAAGATTAAATCAAGGAATTTTCCTCTCCTTTTTCTTTGTTTGGTTTAATTTTTTCTAAAAATCTCCAGATAGAAAAAATACTCTTTAGGTTTTCTTGTAGAGAAAATTAAATGTAAGATTGAATTATGCACATTCTGATACGTTTTCTTAATAGTAAAATTAAATAGTCCTTCTCGGTTCATTTCACCTCTCAATGATCTCTCCTGAGGAATTTTAGAATAGATTAAATATAGAATTTTTAAGGGAAAACAGACCTGTATTAGCTTCTTATGCTTCCCTAACATTTTTGCCTTGCTTTCAGCTCCTGTGTCTATCTGCTCCTGTATGCATTTTCTTTTTTTTTAGAAATATTTTTTGAATAAATAAAAGATAAAAATTGCATGTATGAGCAAGACTGAACCAAATTTATTTGGTCCAATGTTGGTGAATGTTGGTGGTATCTCACTAATGTAGATGAGAAAGGTAAAGCAGATATATATCTGAAATGACCAAAAACATTAAATTCTTTCCCAAAATGACAATTTAAGTCAGATAATGGGTATATGAACATACATAAAAATTTGCAAATATTTGTGTAATGTCAGGAAACATTAAATAGATTAGAGATGAGCTTTTATGTAAGACTCCTTAGAACATTTGTTTTCTTTGTTTTGTTTTTTAGATGTTCTGCAGGCAAATTTATTTCTTGATATTTTTGGAAGGACCTTACTAAAGCCAAATCTACACAACCACTTTGTCAAACAGTGTACACCTACAAATCAATATTTTGATAGGTCAGTTAATAAATGAAGATCATGAGACAGCAGGACTTTTGGTTTATGTTGGGAATGACAACAGTACTTTTGATTTGGCAGGAGGACAGGTGGTGAGGGCAAACAGTAGTCTCCTAATTTGACTGAAATATTTTTGTAATGTATAAAATATGTATTGCCTGAGAATTATAATGCAATTATATCTGGCTAACTAAAATAATTTGTCCATTTTGTTAATAAATATGTTTTAAAAGAGTCATTTGTTTAAAAAGAGTATATATTTTATTAATATGTACAGAAGTTCTTTGTAATAACTCTAGTGATATATCTATAAAAATATGTATAGTGACATATATATATACATATATTCCATTGGAACCATTTCCTTAAGTCCTAAGAGGAGGAATGTTTCATCAAAAATAATGTTACCTTAGATTTAAAACTTAGGCCTTGTTTGTGTGTGTGTATGTGTGTGTGTGTGTGTGTGTGTGTGTGTGTGCGCACAAATAGCAAATGTCACTGCCATGTATAATGTGTTTCCTTGAGGTGAGATGTATATATTTTTAAAATGGTATTTCTTTCTAAACAGCAAAAATTCATCATATCATATTAGGCATTCAGATCTAAAGTATTTTGAAAAAAAAACCAAACAATTCTAGGTATAAAGATTCAAATGTTTGTTTAACCATGTCCATTTTCACATTTTCTTTGCCTTCATGTTTGTGATATCTTGCAGCAGGCTTATGAAGTCTAGGTAAGGTCTTAATGGTATAAAAGATTGAAAAACAGATTCATGTAAAAACATAAAATAATTCCATCAACTTAGTAACTATATTTCAGCCTTAAAATATATCAGAAAATAATAATTTACTTAGATTGTAGATTTCCTGTACCTTTTAGTGGATGTATTGCCTTTTTTTCTGGGTGAAGGAGAAGATGCTGACAAATATGAGTTGTTACACTGTTGAAATACACATGATCCTAAAATGTGAAATAAGATTAGTTTTCATACTATCTCAGGTTTAATAGAACTATTTCATTTTACTTTTGCCAATCTTTTGAAGAGAAATCCTACTTAGAGAATACTGTAATTGTTCTGTTGGAGATTTAATGTTTGGGCTCCCACTTGGGAAAGCCAGCAAAAACGCCTCATATCTTTTTGAGTAGGCAATTGTGCAGCCTAAAAAAATAATCTGTTTAGATCCCATATTTGAATAATCTTGCAGATGACTAAAGCTAATAGGAGTCTCAAAAGTTGATACATAAATAACCAGAATGCTAATTTATTTTTAAAATCAAAGTATAAAAGTGAAGGGAACCTGATTTTCGTATCATCTGACAAAACATTTTTTTTTTTTCTGAGTGAGCTACATGGAATTTGAAGGTTGCTTGGTGACAAATCAAAATATGTAGACTGATATATGGTTTAGATCAGTGGGTCTCAAATCAGAACCTGGAGACTTGCTAGGAAATCAAATTTTCAGACTCCACCAATCTAGATGGATCAGAATAAATTAGAAACTGAATCAGAACTGAATCAGAAACTCTGGTTAGGTTCTAGGAACCTATGTTTTAACAAACACTCAGATTATTCTAATACATGCTCAAGTACAGAACCATAGATTTAGATAGTAAATACCAGCAGATCAATATCCATCTAAGAATCCGTCTTTACACAGTTGTGGTGTAAATAATAAAGGGTTTAATTATGACTCATCCCAGTCTTTGTTTGCCTTTGATTGGCACAGTAGCTGTTTGAATACTAGGCAAAGGTAGACTTTATGTCATTAAAGTCTTTTTGTCATTAAATGTGTTAATAGATTCACTCTATTTGCAATGAAGATTTGATATCAGAACATCTATTTTACACCTTTAGGTGATTGAATATCTCAGTTATACCCACTGAGTCTTGTTTTATAGATGACTCTCAGGCTAATTTATTTTCCATATGTCTAATAGATTATAAGAGCATATCACTGGTAATCTCTTTGTTCTCTTTCTCTCTCATTTCCTACAATTTTGGGCTGTTGAGAATCTCAAGATCTATGGTTAATGAACTTTCTTTTTTTGCAAAAAGTATTAATAGAAAAGACTTTATAATTTTTAATCAAAAGGACCTTGGCTATGCCAAAGCATAGAAAGGCATTCTGTAATTATCACAGTCTTATATAGAAGATTTTTTAAAAAGTAATTACAACCAGTGGCCTTAACCATAAATACATCCTTAGCATGACCCCTGGAAAAATTCACTTTTAATTTCAACTGGTATGTATGAGAATGCTTAGTAGGTGGGATGGATGAAGATCAGCCCCTCAAAATCAACACAAATATATATTTTAAAAAAGCAACCTCAAAAGAAGTTGCCAACACTCCATTCTCGTGAGATTACAGCTTTTCAGCTCCTCTTACGTAGGTATTTCTGTTGAGTTTCACCTTTGCAGGATAAACCACACAACACACCCCTCCTCTTCCATGAGTAATTGGATGCATTAACATTTTATATGTGATCATTTCATTTTCATTTAAATGAAAATGGAAATATTTTCCATATAACATAATTTTATTCTTTGCATTTATGATCATAAATGGCACCTTTCTCCAAAATGTTTAAAAGTATTTTATGGTGTTCCTAATGTCTCATAATAGAGTCTATCCTTGTTATAGAGAAGAAAGTTTTCATTGTTCATGAGAGTTGAACATTCATCAAATGTATCTGACTAATTTATCAAGTTACTGATAGGCAAGTATAAAAGAGAAGAGATGGCTCAACAGTCTGATTTTATAACCTTGACAGCACGCACCTGCTTTCACAGTTCTTAATTTGGCATTGGTATTATGATAATACCAATTTTGAAAAAAATTAATTACTAAAAATCTATAATTTGAAAGTATAACATTATCAAGTAGGTTATGTGCAATTACAAAGACCTGTTACATTTTAATATTCAGCCAAAGTTACTTTTCTGAAACCATTTTCTTGGTGAAATTTAATAGGACCCGTTAATCAGTTTAGATACAGCTGTTCTAAAACACACAACTCACTGCATATGTAATATATGAGGCTGCAGATTCAGGTCTCTGACTCTTAAAAAATGTCAGTGAAGTGTTTTAAAGGGATGTCCAGGAAAATAAAGGGTTTATTCTTGGGAGATAATAGAGGGTTTCCCCTTTGAAGAAAAGTAGATTGTACTTTGAGCCTGTCCTTTGGGATGTTTGTTTGAAATGTTAATTAGAATAACTGGTTTAGCAAGGATTAGGACAAGAGCTAAACACTGCTGACAGCAAGGTATCTTCTCCTGGGAACCTGTTTCAGTAACTGCTGGGGTGTTTAAAGTGGATAAAGCTACTGCATCCTTGCCAGGAAAACATGTCCCAAAGACCACACTATTTCTGAATGTACCTTAATATTCACTCTTGAACCAGAAACATTTCATTGTTTAAATTATTCATGTTTGGGGAAGGGCCAAAATTTAAAAGGTGATAGAGTACATTACAGTAATGCCTTTTAATTCATGATGTGTTTGTGTATCTGATAATTTCTTCACATGAGCAGTGTCATTTCTTTAGAGAATATTTTTTTCCTAAAATGTATCTGCAGAGACAATACTTTTAGTTGCTGAAATTCAAAGGTACAGACTCTAAAAGCAATACCAAATATTTAATTATTCAGTAATTCATTTAAAAATTGAGACTTTAATATGGTCCATGTATTAAAAAGTACAGACATGGACTCTGACCTTACGGGGTTTATACTTCAGTGGGGGCATCAATATAGTCATAATATGGTGTAATACAAGGTTTAATGGAAATAAGTGGAGTGGTGCTCTTTGTGTAGATAGAGGTATTTCTAACATTGCTTGAGAGGCATCAGATAAGGTTTTCTGAAAGAAGTGGTATGAGTGAAATGTAAAATCTGAGTAAGAATTAGGCAAAGAGGAAAGCGAATTGGGACATGGAGAAGAGTCATCTTACAAAGGATCATCTTTGTCACGTCTGTGTCAGAGAGAATATAAATCATATTTCAGGAACTACAAACATTCAGTCTGACTAAAATGTTGCATTCAATGAAAGAAGAATGATAAAGAAAGTTCAAATCATGAGGGTCTTGTTAATGAATCCAGACATCATCTAAAAGCAATGGGATGTCATTAACATTTTACATAACAGGGAATGTTGTGCTAAAATTTGCATCGTAGAAAATCAAACTGTGATTCCACGTGTGAAGACCAGATTGAAGATGAGAATTACTGGAAACAGAAGTACCATCAGTAAACATTTGAAGTAAGCTAGTTGAGAGATGGTGATCTGGTTAAATGGGTAGATATAGTAAGGAAAGAAAAAATGGTCATATTTAAGAAATATTTACGAGTTGAAATTAAGAATTATTAATTATATTGTAGAGGCTTAAAAGTAATTATCAAGAGAACATAAGATCTATAACCCGGACGAAAATAAAAAAATTGAATCCCTTTGCTTATGTATAATGTATAAAATATAACTTATATTTTAAATACATATACACATTTTAAAATTTGTCTTCCTTAACTGACAGAGTGGGTCACCAATGAGCATATGAAATACTTTTCAGTTTTTTCATTTGTTTAATTTGGGTTATTGAAGTATCATGTGCAAACAACAAAATTTATCCTTTTTAGGTGTATAATGCAATAGGTTTTGACAAATATAACTACAACAATCAAATAATAGAACATTTTTATCACCTCCAGAAGTTTCCCTATGCCCCCCCTTTTTTTTATAACCTACAGTTTTATTAATACACACACTTTAAAAAATTGAAGTATAGTTAATTTACAATGTTGTGTTAGTTTCTGGTGTACAGCAAAGTGATTCAGTTATACATACATACACATATGTATATTCCTTTTCAGATTCTTTTCCATTATAGTTTATTATAAGATATTGAATATTAGTCCCAGTAGGACTCTGTTGTTTATCTATTTTATATGTAACAGTTTGTATCTGTTAATCCAAAACTCCTAATTTATCCCTGCCCCTCTTTCCCCTTTGGTAACCATAAGTTTGTTTTCTGTGTCGGTGAGTCTATCTCTGTTCCCATGCCCCTTTGAAGTGAGCATTCTCACCCACTTTGGGCCCATTGCAATCATTGGTCTGATTTCTGTCTCTTTAGTTTTGCCTTCTCCAGAATGTTGTAAAACAGGATCATGCAGAATATGTGTTGTCTTTTTATTTTTAACTTAGCATAATGCTTTTGAGATCCATCTACATTGTTGTATATATACTGGTTTGTCCCTTTGTATTACTGAATATATTCCATTGTATGGCTGTAAAAATACTTTATCTTTGAGTGATTTTCTTTTTTATTTCTATTATCTATCTCTGTATTTAACATTTGGGTTTCATCTCATACATTAATGATAGGTAGAAGACTTAAACTTTACTCTTAATGCCAAGATGTCTCATTAGGCAGAATACTATAATAGATTGAAAACTCTGAAGACAAAACAATTCCAAATTTGGGCAACATTTACTAATTCCTTTTATTTAATCTGATAAAATGTTCTTTCACTTTAGGTATCCATCATCTTTCACACTAGTTTGTGGAGGAATCTGAAGTTGGTGCCATGTAGGAAATGTATTTTCCTGTGAAAAGAAAGGTTAGTATCTTTACAATAACAATCTACAACTTTGAGACAGTTTCAAGGCAGACTAGTTCTTTTTTCCCATCTGTCTTTTTTTTTTTTTTTTTGCATCCTGAGATAAAGAAAATCTCCCACATTATTAGAACCCCTGTTAGACTTTGTCTCATTAAGTCACCAAGTATCCAGTGAACCCAGACTAAAAGGAAACTCAGGGAGCACAGGTAGTAGATTGGATGGGGGTGTAAAAGAAAGAAGGAATTGATGATTAGAGCCAGTTTATAATGTGAGCCTCTAAGTGTGTTCTCGTGCTATTCACTGAAATAGGAAAATAGAAGGAAGGATAATTAAGGTGAGTATGATTAGTACTGTTGTGGAAATACTAAGCTTTAAATGGCTACTGAACACTTACTGGGAGTAGGCAGTAAACAGTAAGACATAAGAACCTGGAAGTCAGGAAAAAATTAGGTTTTATATGTAAACTTGAGAATCATCATCATTAACATGATCATTTAAATACCATTAAATAATCTAAAAACTTACGGAAAGATATCAAATATGGGCAGATATGACTGAATAATATGTTAGCAAACCAAATATAGCACTGAATGATGAGAGAGAAGAGTGCATAGAAGAGGCAGGGGAAGGAGACTAAAAGTGAACACTGAGTTTTGCCATCTTCTTGTGGTAAGGCTTAGGTTGAGTGATTAACTAAAGAATGAATGAATGAATAAATGAACAACTCTACAAGCTAATGGTTTGCAACTCGCCTAATTGGTTTGACAAATGTGGCTTGATTATTGACCAAGGGTACTATTGACCCAGCGTCTCCCACTCAGAACACCTTAGAACTCTTTCAGACCAGCCTTCCTGGCAAACATCTTGGGGGTTGAAGACAGAGACTCAGAGCAGCTGTGCACAAAGGTAGAGATAAGAGGAGTTTGGGTTATTTAGTTGTCTCTCCTGAGACTCCTGATGCTTGCCTGCATCTTTTTTTTCTTTTCTTGGTCTCTATTGATTATTTTAAATAAAAGCCTCATGTTAGGATGCACCGTGGAGTCTAGTAAATCCTTTCAAATTGCAAACGGGGGGAAAAATATGCTTGATTCTTATTTACTGTTAGGTAAGGGAATGAAACACTTACTGGGTCAATAACTTCATGGCAGATACAGGGAGCTCAGATGACTTTTTCCAGGATTGATAACAAATCCAGGAATGCAGTTACAATCAGATAATGATCAACACCAGAACCTGACTGAATTTGTAATATCTACAATCTCTCCACAATCTGACTTTTGCCCTTGCCAATCAGAGGTAAACATATGTCACAGGAATTCACACTCTTTTAGCTTTCAAGAGTTTTATGGCAGCACTATTCTCTGTAATATTCCAAGGAATGTATCATTCTTTTTTTATTGAGGTATAACTGATATATAACAACACATTGATTTCAGGTGTCCAACCATAATGATGTGATATTTGCATATATTGCAAAATGATCTCCACAATAAGTGTAGTTAACATCCATCCCCATACTAGATACAAAAAAAAAAATTCATGTGATGAGGACTTTTAAGGTGTACTCTGTTAGCAACTTTCAAATATGCGATACAGTGTTATTAACTATAGTCATCATGATGACTACAGTTGAGTGAAGAGGGCAAAATGTACAAATTTCCAGGTATAAAATAAGTTATGGGGATGTAACGTACAGCATGATACTTTTTTTGCCCTTTTATTTTAATATACAGATCTGATGTTTTGGATGGAACTATTAGATTGGTAATGCCTTGAGCAGACTGGGAAGATTCTGTATGTGACTAAGCCAGCACTTCTCCCACACATTAAAAGTCCTCATTAATTTTATTTACTCTCAGTGTAGGGTGTGGAGACATTTTTCATAGGCTTTCACTTAGGTCTTTTTACAGTATTATCTTTCAATCAATGATTCAGGCAAGCAACATAAGTTATCTACCAGTTAATAATTTTATTTATTCCCTCTCTACATGCTGGAACCTGGAAGTAAATATTAAGTTTCCACAGCCCCACTGGACCGAGTGTGAGATGACTTGGGCAAGATCTCCATTTAATACCTGACCTCCTGAGTCCCCATTCAGGTCAGAACATCATAATGTTGTTTTGGATCTCCAGGCTTTACGGTCTTTCAAAGACAATATCTAATAACTCACATTACCTTTGTATACTAGCCATGCCCTGATATGGCATAATTCTGGAGAATGGAAATAGGAAACTTTGGGAGAATAGAGCAAAGAGTCAAGTTATTCCTCTGACCTATTGCAAGGCATTTCAACAAAGTGAACCAGGAGGGAGGCTCTGGCACCGTAAACTTTGCTGAACTATGTGAGAGTAAGTTCCAGGTATCACAGCGTTTTAAACCACAAATATTTCAGTTTATATCTCCTAAGAACAAGATTCTATCAGGCAACCAATGTGAAAAATTCAAATTCAGGGTATTTGTTATTAATACAGTACTGTTAATTAATGAATAGTCCATAGTTAAGTTTTACCAGTGTCCCATCAGAGCCACCCACCACCCTCCGTTTTATTTTTTAAAGTCTGGGTTGAATCCCAGAATTATATATTGCATTCATTTGTCACACGTCTTTAGCTTCGTTTAATCTGAAAGAATTCCTCGGCCTTTCTTTATCTTTTTTTGACATTGAGATCATTAAAGAGTGCAGATCAACTGAACTAGTTTAGAATATGGGACGTTGGAAAATGCTCCATAATTTGTGGTTGCTTGATTGTTTTCTTATGAACAACTGTGCTGTGATTAGTAACAGAGTGAATCCATTATTCCTATTTCCCTTGAGAGTTTACTGTTCAGACTTTATTCTCTACAGTAAGGCAGGGAGGTTCTGACATTTCAACATCAAACAGTGGAGGCAACCACTGAGTCCAGTTATCAATTAGCCTACCTAATGGATCCTTCAAACCAGTCCTGATTATTGAGCTAAAATACTAAACTGATTCTGAGTTGAGGGCAGCTGTGTCAATAGGTTTGACACAACCAGGCCTTCTCTTCTACTTAAAATCCATGCCTATCTACTTATGCTTCCCCGACTTCTGCTGATAGAGATTGCAACATTTTCTTCCAATAGGTCAGTAACACATTCAGTATATAGGCTATCTTTTCTAGGAATCATCTTTGTGATTCTCTGTCTGGAATTTGATGTCCACTAATTCTCATTATGGGCTTGGAGTCAGTGAGAAGTGGTAGAGGTCAGTCCTGGGGAGAATCATCATCGGTTTATAAGGAAACTGCTTAAGGCGCAATCATTGAAGCTCTTACGCAAGGGAATCAGTTTTCTTCAGAAAGTTCACGTTTATACTCATATTTCTCATTCTGATGAAACACCACCAATTTCTTCCTTGCCTTCTCCTGTTCCACAATTTCATCTCCCTTTTATTTGTCTTCTGACCTTAGATTATTTACCTGAACCTTAATAGCATTCTAACAGTATAGATTCAATGGATCTGAAACTGTCCCTCAAAAGAAAATCCAATCACTGAATGTTATAAATTATACTGAAATGTTGAATTTGTTTTATTTGGGAGGAATTCATAATTACCTGTTTCATTATTAATAGTTCAATATTTGAAGAATTTGAAAACAAATCATTTATTGTCTATTCAAGAGGAATTTTTTTTTTTTAAGAATACCTAATCATGTACGTTCTTCCTTAGAATTCCTGAGAAATTTATCAACTGTATAATGCAGTCATTTGTCCAATCTATATTATTTTCTATTATAGAATTTATTACTATTTCTTTAAAGATAATGCCCATGCTTTTTATACCATAAGACTGTTGAAAAGTATATAAATAATGATCTCCACATTCATGCAGCTCCAAAAGATGAATTAAAACTAAATTTATGTTTTCTTGACAGTACTTACCTTAGCAGAGAGAAGACACAGTGGTAGATGTTAAATTTGGTAACTTCTATGGAATCAGCCTATTTATGTATAATGTCTTAGCTATTTTTGCATAAAAAGTTAACCCTTTCAACATATAACAGGAAGATTACTTCATGTTTAGTTAAGAAATTTTTTTTTTTTTTTAAACATCTTTATTGAAGTATAATTGCCTTACAATAGTGTGTTAGCTTCTGCTTTATAACAAAGTGAATCAGTTATACATATACAATATGTTCCCATTTCTCTTCCCTCTTGCATCTCCCTCCCTCCCACCCTCCCCATCCCACCCCTCTAGGTGGTCACAAAGCACCGAGCTGATCTCCCTGGGCTATGCGGCTGCTTCCCATTAGCTATCTATTTTACATTTGGTAGTGTATATATGTCCATGACACTCTCTTACCCTGTCACATCTCACCCCACCCCCTCCCCATATCCTCAAGTCCATTCTCTAGTAGGTCTGTGTCTTTATTCCCGTCTTGCCACTAGGTTCTTCATGGCCTTTTTTTTTTTTTTTCCTTAGATTCCGTATATATGTGTTAGCATACTGTATTTGTTTTTCTCTTTCTGACTTACTTCATTCTGTATGACAGACTCTAACTCCATCCACCTCATTACAAATACCTCCATTTCATTTCTTTTTATGGCTGAGTAATATTCCATTGTATATATGTACCACATCTTCTTTATCCATTCGTCTGTCGATGGACATTTAGGTTGCTTCCATGTCCTGGCTATTGTAAATAGAGCTGCAATGAACATTTTGGTACATGACACTTTTTGACCTATGGTTTTCTCAGGGTATATGCCCAGTAGTGGAATTGCTGGGTCGTATGGTAGTTCTATTTGTAGTTTTTTAAGGAACCTCCATACTGTTCTCCATAGTGGCTGTATCAATTTACATTCCCACCAACAGTGCAAGAGTGTTCCCTTTCCTCCACACCCTCTCCAGCATTTATTGTTTCTAGATTTTTTGATGATGGCCATTCTGACCGGTGTGAGATGATATCTCATTGTAGTTTTGATTTGCATTTCTCTAATGATTAATGATGTTGAGCATTCTTTCATGTGTCTGTAGGCCATCTGTATATCTTCTTTGGAGAAATGTCTATTTAGGTCTTCTGCCCATTTTTGGATTGGGTTGTTCGTTTTTTTGTTATTGAGCTGCATGAGCTGCTTGTAAATCTTGGAGATTAATCCTTTGTCAGTTGCTTCATTTGCAAATATTTTCTCCCATTCTAAGGGTTGTCTTTTGGTCTTGTTTATGGTTTCCTTTGCTGTGCAAAAGCTTTTAAGTTTCATTAGGTCATATTTGTTTATTTGTGTTCTTATTTCCATTTCTCTGGGAGCTGGGTCAAAAAGAATCTTGCTGTGATGTATGTCATAGAGTGTTCTGCCTATGTTTTCCTCTAAGAGTTTGATAGTGTCTGGCCTTACACTTAGGTCTTTAATCCATTTGGAGTTTATTTTTGTGCATGGTGTCAGGGAGTGTTCTAATTTCATACTTTTACATGTACCTGTCCAATTTTCCCAGCACCACTTATTGAAGAGGCTGTCTTTTCTCCACTGTATATGCTTGCCTCCTTTATCAAAGATAAGGTGACCATATGTGTGTGGGTTTATCTCTGGGCTTTCTATCCTGTTCCATTGATCTATATTTCTGTTTTTGTGCCAGTACCAAACTGTCTTGATTACTGAAGCTTTGTAGTATAGTCTGAAGTCAGGGAGCCTGATTCCCCCAGCTCCATTTTTCGTTCTCAAGATTGCTTTGGCTATTCGGGGTCTTTTGTGTTTCCATACAAATTGTGAAATTTTTTGTTCTAGTTCTGTGAAAAATGCCAGTGGTAGTTTGATAGGGATTGCATTGAATCTGTAGATTGCTTTGGGTAGTAGAGTCATTTTCACAATGTTGATTCTTCCAATCCAGGAACATGGTATATCTCTCCATCTATTTGTATCATCTTTAATTTCTTTCATCAGTGTCTTATAATTTTCTGCATACAGGTCTTTTGTCTCCTTAGGTAGGTTTATTCCTAGATATCTTATTCTTTTTGTTGCAATGGTAAACGGGAGTGTTTTCTTAATTTCCCTTTCAGATTTTTCGTCATTAGTGTATAGAAATGCAAGCGATTTCTGTGCATTAATTTTGTATCCTGCTACTTTACCAAATTCATTGATTAGCTCTAGGAGTTTTCTGGTAGCCTCTTTAGGATTCTCTATGTATAGTATCATGTCATCTGCAAATAGTGACAGCTTTACTTCTTCTTTTCCGATTTGGATTCCTTTTATTTCTTTGTCTTCTCTGATTGCTGTGGCTAACACTTCCAAAACTATGTTGAATAATAGTGGTGAGAGTGGGCAACCTTGTCTTGTTCCTGATCTTAGTGGAAATGGTTTCAGTTTTTCACCATTGAGGACAATGTTGGCTGTGGGTTTGTCATATATGGCCTTTATTATGTTGAGGAAAGTTCCCCCTATGCCTACTTTCTGCAGGGCTTTTATCATAAATGGGTGTTGAATTTTGTCGAAAGCTTTCTCTGCATCTATTGAGATGATCATATGGTTTTTCTCCTTCAATTTGTTAATATGGTGTATCACATTGATTGATTTGCGTATATTGAAGAATCCTTGCATTCCTGGGATAAACCCCACTTGATCATGGTGTATGATCCTTTTAATGTGCTGTTGGATTCTGTTTGCTAGTATTTTGTTGAGGATTTTTGCATCTATGTTCATCAGTGATATTGGCCTGTAGTTTTCTTTCTTTGTGACATCTTTGTCTGGTTTTGGTATCAGGGTGATGGTGGCCTCGTAGAATGAGTTTGGGAGTGTTCCTCCCTCTGCAATATTTTGGAAGAGTTTGAGAAGGATAGGTGTTAGCTCTTCTCTAAATGTTTGACAGAATTCACCTGTGAAGCCATCTGGTCCTGGGCTTTTGTTTGTTGGAAGGTTTTTAATCACAGTTTCAATTTCAGTGCTTGTGATTGGTCTGTTCATATTTTCTATTTCTTCCTGGTTCAGTCTCGGCAGTTTGTGCATTTCTAAGAATCTGTCCATTTCTTCCAGGTTGTCCATTTTATTGGCATAGAGTTGCTTGTAGTAATCTCTCATGATCGTTTGTATTTCTGCAGTGTCAGTGGTTATTTCTCCTTTTTCATTTCTAATTCTATTGATCTGAGTCTTCTCCCTTTTTCTCTTGATGAGTCTGGCTAATGGTTTATCAATTTTGTTTATCTTCTCAAAGAACCAGCTTTTAGTTTCATTGATTTTTGCTATTGTTTCCTTCATTTCTTTTTCATTTATTTCTGACCTGATCTTTATAATTTCTTTCCTTCTGCTGGCTTTGGGGTTTTTTTGTTCTTCTTTCTCTAATTGCTTTAGGTGCAAGGTTAGGTTGTTTATTCGAGATGTTTCCTGTTTCTTGAGGTAGGCTTGTATTGCTATAAACTTCCCTCTTAGCACTGCTTTTGCTGCGTCCCATAGGTTTTGGGTCGTCGTATCTCCATTGTCATTTATTTCTAGGTATTTTTTGATTTCCCCTTTGATTTCTTCAGTAATCACTTCATTATTAAGTAATGTATTGTGTAGCCTCCATGTGTTTGTATTTTTTACAGATCTTTTCCTGTAATTGATATCTAGTCTCATAGCGTTGTGGTCGGAAAAGATACTTGATACGATTTCAATTTTCTTAAATTTACCAAGGTTTGATTTGTGACCCAAGATATGATCTATCCTGGAGAATGTTCCATGAGCACTTGAGAAAAATGTGTATTCTGTTGTTTTTGGGTGGAATGTCCTATAAATATCAATTAAGTCCATCTTGTTTAATGTATCATTTAAAGCTTGTGTTTCCTTATTTATTTTCATTTTGGATGATCTGTCCATTGGTGAAAGTGGGGTGTTAAAGTCCCCTACTATGATTGTGTTGCTGTCGATTTCCCCTTTTATGGCTGTTAGTACTTGCCTTATGTATTGAGGTGCTCCTATGTTGGGTGCATAAATATTTACAATTGTTATACCTTCCTCTTGGATCGATCCCTTGATCATTATATAGTGTCCTTCTTTGTCTCTTGTAATAGTCTTTATTTTAAAGTCTATTTTGTCTGATATGAGAATTGCTACTCCAGCTTTCTTTTGATTTCCATTTGCATGGAATATCTTTTTCCATCCCTTCACTTTCAGTCTGTATGTGTCTCTAGGTCTGAAGTGGGTCTCTTGTAGACAGCATATATATGGGTCTTGTTTTTGTATCCATTCAGCCAGCCTGTGTCTTTTGGTGGGAGCATTTAATCCATTTACATTCAAGGTAATTATCGATATGTATGTTCCTATTCCCATTTTCTTAAATGTTTTGGGTTTGTTATTGTAGGTGTTTTCCTTCTCTTGTGTTTCTTGCCTAGAGAAGTTCCTTTAGCATTTGTTGTAAAGCTGGTTTGGTAGTGCTGAACTCTCTCAGCTTTTGCTTGTCTGTAAAGGTTTTAATTTCTCCATCACATTTGAATGAGATCCTTGCTGGGTAGAGTAATCTTGGTTGTAGGTTCTTCTCCTTCATGACTTTAAGTATATCTTGCCACTCCCTTCTGGCTTGCAGAGTTTCTGCTGAAAGATCAGATGTTAACCTTATGGGGATTCCCTTGTGTGTTATTTGTTTTTTTTCCCTTGCTGCCTTTAATATGTTTTCCTTATATTTAATTTTTGACAGTTTGATTAATATGTGTCTTGGCGTGTTTCTCCTTGGGTTTATCCTGTATGGGACTCTCTGTGCTTCCAGGACTTGATTAACTATTTCCTTTCCCATATTAGGGAAGTTTTCAACTATAATCTCTTCAAATATTTTCTCAGTCCCTTTCTTTTTCTCTTCTTCTTCTGGGACCCCTATAATTCGAATGTTGGTGCGTTTAATGCTGTCCCAGAGGTCTCTGAGACTGTCCTCAGTTCTTTTCATTCTTTTTTCTTTATCCTGCTCTGCAGTAGTTATTTCCACCATTTTATCTTCCAGGTCACTTATCCTTTCTTCTGCCTCAGTTATTCTGCTATTGATCCCATCTAGAGTATTTTTAATTTCATTTATTGTGTTTTTCATCATTGCTTGATTCCTCTTTAGTTCTTCTACGTCCTTGTTAAATGCTTCTTGCATTTTGTCTATTCTATTTCCAAGATTTTGGATCATCCTTACTATCATTATTCTGAATTCTTTTTCAGGTAGACTACCTATTTCCTCTTCATTTGTTAAGTCTAGTGTGTTTTGACCCTGCTCCTTCATCTGCTGTGTGTTTTTCTGTCGTCTCATTTTGCTTATCTTACTGTGTTTGGGGTCTCCTTATCACAGGTTGCAGGTTTGTAGTTCCCGTTGTGTTTGGTATCTGTCCCCAGTGGCTAAGTTTGGTTCAGTGGGTTGTGTAGGCTTCCTGGTGGAGGGAACTAGTGCCTGAGCTCTGGTGGATGAGGCTGGATCTTGTCTTTCTGGTGGGCACGTCCACGTCTGGTGGTGTATTTTGGGGTGTCTGTGGCCTTATTATGATTTTAGGCAGCCTCTCTGCTAATGGATGAGGCTGTGTTCCTGTCTTGCTAGTTGTTTGGCATAGGGTGTTCAGCACTGTAGCTTGCTGGTCATTGAGTGATGCTGGGTCTTGATGTTGAGATGGAGATCTCTGAGAGATTTTTGCCGTTTGGTATTACGTGGAGCTGGGAGGTCTCTTGTGGACCAGTGTCCTGAAGTTGGCTCTCCCACCTCCGAGGTACGGCCCTGATGCCTGGCTGAAGCACCAAGAGCCTTTCGTCCACACGGCTCAGAGTAAGAGGGAGAAAAAATAGAAAGAAAGAAAGGAAGGAAGGAAGGAAGGAAGGAGGAAGGAAGGAAGGAAGGAAGGAAAGAAAGAAAGAAAGAAAGGAAAGAAAGAAAGAAGCTATAATATAGTGAAGTAAAATAAAGCTATTGTAAAGCAAAGCTATACAGACAAAATCTCCCCCAGAAGCATATACATATACACTCACAAAAAAAAAAGGAAAAGGGGAAAAATTAATATATCCTGCTCCCAAAGTCCACCTCCTGAATTTGGGATGATTCGTTGTCTATTCAGGTATTCAACAGATGCAGGCACATCAAGTTGTTTGTGGAGTTTTAATCCGCTTCTTCTGAGGCTGCTGGGACAGATTTCCCCTCCTCTTCTCTGTTCGCACAGCTCCTGGGGATCAGCTTTGGATTTGGACCCGCCTCTGCGTGTAGGTCGCCTGAGGGCGTCTGTTCCCCGCCCAGACAGGACGGGGTTAAAGGAGCAGCTGCTTCGGGGACTCTGGCTCACCCAAGCCGCGGGGAGGGAGGGGTACAGAGGAGGCGGGGCGAGCCTGCGGCGTCAGAGGCCGGCGTGACGTTGCAGCAGCCTGAGGCGCGCAGTGCGTTCTCCCGGGGGATGTTGTCCCTGGATCACGGGACCCTGGCAGTGGCGGGCTGCACGGGCTCCCGGGAGGGGCGGTGTGGAGAGTGACCTGTGCTCGCACACAGGCTTCTTGGAGGCGGCAGCAGCAGCCCCAGCGTCTCACGCCCGTCTCTGGGGTCCGCGCTGATCGCCGCGGCTCGCGCCAGTTTCTGGAGTTCGTTTAGGCGGCGCTCTGAATCCCCTCTCCTTGCGCGCCGCGAAACAAAGAGGCAAGAAAAAGTCTCTTGCCTCTTCGGCAGCTGCAGACTTTTTCCCGGTCTCCCTCCCAGCCAGCTGTGGTGCGCCAACCCCTTCAGGCTGTGTTCACGCCGCCAACCCCAGTCCTCTCCCTGCCGCCAACCCCAGTCCTCTCCCTGCGATCCGACCGAAGCCCGAGCCTCCGCTCCCAGCCCCGCCCGCCCCGGCGGGGGAGCAGACAAGCCTCTCGGGCTGGTGAGGGCTGTTCGGCGCCGAGCCTCTGTGCGGGAGTCTCTCCGTTTTTCCCTCTGCGCCCCTGTTGCTATGGGATCCGCACTGTTAGCTGCGGCTCGCGCCCGTCTCTGAAGTTCGTTTAGGTGGCGCTCTGAATCCCCTCTCCTCGCGCACCAGGAAACAGGGAAGAAAAAGTCTCTTGCCTCTTCGGCAGCTGCAGACTTTTTCCCGGACTCCCTCCCGGCTAGCTGTGGTGCACTAACCCCTTCAGGCTGTGTTCACGCCGCTAACCCCAGTCCTCTCCCTGCGATCCGACCGAAGCCCGAGCCTCAGCTCCCAGCCCCGCCCGCCCCGGCGGCTGAGCAGACAAGCCTCTCGGGCTGGTGAGTGCTGGTTGGCGCCGAGCCTCTGTGCGGGAGTCTCTCCACTTTGCCCTCCGCACCCCTGTGGCTGCGCTCTCCTCCGTGGCTCCGAAGCTTCCCCCCTCTGCCACCCGCAGTCTCTGCCCGCGAAGGGGCTCCTAGTGCGTGGAAATCTTTCCTCCTTCACAGCTCCCTCCCACTGGTGCAGGTGCCGTCCCTATTCTTTTGTCTCTGTTATTTCTTTTTTCTTTTGCCCTACCCAAGTACGGGGGGAGTTTCTTGCCTTTTGGGAGGTCTGACGTTTTCTGCCAGCGTTCAGTGGGTGTTCTATAGGAGCAGTTCCACGTGTAGATGTATTTCTACTGTATCTGTGGGAAGGAAGGTGATCTCCGCGTCTTACTCTTCCGCCATCTTCTCTCCTCCCCCCCATCTTCTCTCCTCCCCCCCATCTTCTCTCCTCCCCCCAAGAAATTTTAAAAAATGCTTGTACAACTTGGTGACCAAACACAAGCAATAAAACAACAAAGAGACTTACACTTTGAATTAGTTGGGTTTTTTAAATCCTTTAAATTTTGCAAGAAAATAGTTTAATTTGATATAGCAGAAAGAATTTTCTAAAGGTGAATAATTTTCATATAATATTGGAATGTTCTTTTTCACTCTGATAAAATTAAAGTATAATTATCAGTGTGATTATCTAATAAGTATCTTGAATGATTGTTAGGAAATTAAAAGTATGTGATTTATTTTTTCTTCAGATAAATTAAAATTTAGAATCTATGTATTTAAATATCTTCACTGTTAAAAGAGAAAATGGACATAGTATATAATTAATATATCTAATTATTAAAGATTTATAACGTGTTTTCAAAGACAATGGGGAATTTATTTTCTTTTTTTTAAAAATACTGTGGTGTGATCCCTTATACTTATTCCAATACATATCTATGAATCCATTAAACTCTATTATTAACACTAAAGTTTTGAAAAGTGAAAAAATAAAAAGCAACATAGGATAGAAAGGGGTACTGAAACAAAAACTAAAATGTTGCTGCTTTTATGGAACAAAAATTACAATATATTGTATAATGCTATTGATTTTTGAAACACATAAGTATCTGTTTCCTTAGTTTTGATTCTAAAATGAGAGCCACTTAACTTTGACATTGGCCTAATTTCTAAACAAATCTTTACTACCATTGTATTTATATAACTATTGCATCAATTTATGAATATTTTTAATAAGATTCTATTGTGTAACACTTCAGAGGTACTCCAAAATCTGCCCTGTACCTAAGTGAATGGAGTTGAATTATATCTCATGTAAGTGTTAAGTCAGAAACTGCAAAAGATCTAAGATGTTACACTACATGCACAGTTATATATTTATATAAATATTGATAACAAATAAAATTACAGGTATAGATATAGATACAGAGATGGATATAGATGTAGATATAGATATATACTAGCAGAAATGCCAAATCTCTAGTCAGAGGTCAGACTTTATTTACTCACAGCAATAGCAGTGGGCAGAGTAACATGGCAGCATGGATCGCCCTATACTTAGAACCCTGCCCATGATGTGATGAGGGACACATAAATAAGCCTACACTTACAGGAGGATTTTCCCATTGGATAAGAATGCAGAAAAATAAATTTCTGTACTTACAAAGAAGGACAACTCTCACCCACTCCCCTCCTGAGAGAGGAAAATAATTGTAATCTTCTCAACATAAACAAATTCTCTCCTCTAAGGAGGAAGAGTAAGATCCTGGGTCTTAATCCTTTGAAATTTAAATAAATCTCTCCAGGAGGGAGATAAGGTAAGTGTCTACAGTTTACAGCCCAGGGTTTTATCCCTTTTGAATATAAACACATAGGAAGATAACTCTCTAAATTGCCCTGGAGGCCTGCAGGCTGTTCAGTCACCCTTTCTGTTAACCCAGGTCACTACCCTGGAATGCAACCATTTAGTTCTTGGGAAAATAAAGGAAGATTTATTGTCCTTTGGATGGGATAATAAGGAGACAAATGACATCAGATCTAATACTCAAGGCATGTAAAAAGCAAATGTTTTTGAGGGAAGTAAAGCCAAACATTCTCCGTCTTCATAGCATATCAATTTCCATGTCTCAGGAGGCCAGGGTTTTGCAGGAACACTGAGGAATCCAGGGAAGATTTATCTTCCCACATTAAGCACTTTTTATGCTTTAAGTAATAGCCCTATTTGTATTGATCTGTGAATTCATGAGCATGTAAAAAGCATAAAATGTCTCAAGTCAAACATAATCTCTCATGACTTTCCAAGAATTGGCTTGATAGAATATTTGCATTGCAAAAGGCTGCAATGAGTTATTTAGACACAGCTTTATTCAGTCCAGATTGATTTCCATTGGCAATGACGGAGAGACATCATACTAATTCCTGATAGCTATAACCTACCATAGCAGTTTACTTCTCCCATTTTCTTGAATTTTGTTTTTAAGATTTTGGTTTATTATGACAATTTAATTACATTGTTCAGATTGATTGCTAGGAATGAGATATTATCTTTTAGAAGGAATGAAGGAAGGAAAGTAGGAAGGAAGAAAAGAGAAAAACTCTCTGGTAACTTAGAGCTGGCAAGTAACAGCTAAGAGTAAGAACTAGGCTATAATATTCTCCAAAAAGCATAAACAGTCTTCACAGAATATCAACAATAATCAGGTAAGGGCACTAATATCAACAATAATCAGATAGGGAGACTCCATGATATAGAAAAAAAGATCAGGTCAGGATGCTCAGTGGTTACTAAATAAATATGATTTCTCTCTCATTTCATATGAGTAACTACTGTTTCTTTACCAATGACAATTCTAGCCCTATTTGTGCTTTCCATCTACTACTTAAAATGTGTTGCTGTTAAAAGTAGGAATTACCTAAGCTTCCTGAAAGGATCCACTTGTGAACAAACCTAGTTTTCTTAAACTCTCCCTCAAAATGACTCCATACAAATTAAAATACTATAGCAAGAGCCTCCCATCTTCCTCTTATTGAGATTCCCTGAGGTTCCGTATGGTGTGTATTCTCCCTGCAAGCTAACAAACCTGACTCTGAACATAGGTGTGTTTGTGTTGGTCTTATCTGGTGGGGCGAAAGCATGAAAGTCCAGGGGGAATAAACAACAAAACTAAAGATTCTTTTTTTTTTTTTTTTGATTGGAGTATATTTGCTTTACAATGTTGTGTTAGTTTCTGTTGTACAACAAAGTGAATCAGCTGTATGTATACATATATCCCCTCCCTCTTGAGCCTCCCTTAAAGATTCTTAATTGGAAGCATGCTTGGTATGTTTCAGGAAAAGGAAAGAGTCAGTGTGATTGAGACAGAGAGAGTGATGGAGAAAGCACTAAGAGATGAGATCAGAAAGCTAAGCAATAACCAAAAAAATAGAGAGCCTTGCAATAATAGTGACTTTGAAATTTACTTTCAGCGAAATGAGATGTAATTTGAGGATTTTGAGTAAAGTAGTGATATCTATTATAAGTTTAGAAAAGATCACTCAAATTGCTGTATTCATAATAGTGTGAAAAGAAGCAGGTTTATAATCAAGGAGACCAGCTAGGAGGTTCCTGTGATAATACAGATGGATTGGGTCCGATTGTTACAGTTGTGATGCAGACATATTTAAAGTGCAGGCAATAAATTTGTATCTGTTTTATTTCCCACCTCTAAAACTATCCAGTATTAAATAATTGTTCTCATTTCTTTGTAGAGAAAATATTTTTGAGGGAGTCATATGTTTTAATATATTTCTGCCTTATTGTTGCAATTAACAGAAATGACTATAAAGACTTCAAGTGTGAAAACTTCTGAACAATTTAATTGTGTATCATCAACATGTAATAGTTTTATCTTTTAAAATCTTTTGATCTATATTAGTCAAGATTTTAGATTTAATATTGACATCTTGAATTTTGTCTTTATGGGGAAAAAAAGCTAAAATGATTAATTAATGTCTATCTTATTCAATAACTTTATCCTCCAGTGGTGCAGTTTTTTTTCTTAATTCGTTATTCTTTCTTTCAATTAGACAAAATTGTCTTAAACTTTCAAAGAATCTCCATTGCTATTGGATAAAATCAAAATGCTTAGCATATCCTACAAGATCCTCAACCATCAGGTTCCAATCTGCTCTCTTGGTTTACCCTTGATAATCCATGATGGCTACGCACACTATCATCATCCACCATGCCCTGTAGGCCTCTTATCTGCATTTTTTCCCTTTTCAGAAAGTTCATGCCCTTTACAAGTTTATGTCAAGAACATATCAAGCCTCCTTTATGCCACTGTCAGTCTATTTCTCCCTCAACCCCCATCAAGAGTAGCCACTATTCTAATACCTGTTAGCTTTTGTGGATATACATATGCACTTGTTGACTACTTAACTACAATAATATCATAAGCAATCGGAGAACAACTATCTGATTGAACAGAATTGAACTACATAAAAATAGGTATCCTTGTTCTCCTCGAAAAAGAAACAGCCTCTGTAACCAACCATTGTCACTTTTTAGTTCTTCCAGCAAAGACAAGGGTAAATCCTAGATGTAACTCTTATCCATGAAGTTTTCTCCATTGCTAATAAACGTAAAGTTATCCGAAGACAAATACTGTGTGGTCTCACTTATATGTGGAGTCTAAAAAACAAAAACATACAAACATAGCAAGATGAAAACAGACTCAGAGATACTGAGAACAAACTGGTGGTTGCCAAAGGGGAGAGGGATGGTTTAAATAGGTGAAGGGGATTAAGAAGCACAAACCTCCAGTTGTAAAATAAATAAGTCACAGGCATGTAATATACAGCATAAGGAATATGATCAATAATATTGTAATGACTCTGTTGGGGGTTGATGATTACTAGACTTATTGTGGTGACCATTTCATAATGTATACAAATGTCAAATCACTATGTAGTACACCTGAAACTAACATAACATTGTACACCAACTATATATATATCACAGAAGAAAAAGAAGTAAAGTTATACATCTCCCTTTCTTGGTGGCATTTAGAAAACAGTATTCTGATCTGACTCTATACAAGTGACTACTTTGTCCTTGAGAACCATTATTATTATTTGGTTAAAACAGGTTTCTTGTAATTTTGAAAATGTCTTTTTAAATATACTAGTCAGCTTAAAGACATTACACTTAGCAAAAGTTTTGTAACTGTTTTACATGTGTGTTTTACTTTATTTGTCAGCTCAGACTGTGAAAAAGTTTACCCTTTATCCATCCAAATAGTTACATCTCCTTAAGGAAAATTGTGAGCAAAAGCTTGGCTCTGAATTGTGCACTAAGTTCAGTTGATCTGGAAAGTGTTATATCAGCATTTAAAAATCCTTAATAAAGTCTTTAAGCAGCTGATTCAAGAAATAGAGTATCGTATAGAAAATATTTTTATTTCATATTTGAATTCAGTTTCTATGTGATACTTTTACTTTGGTTTTTTTATCATATGTATTTTTTCCTAGATGTATTCAGGTATATTAATATAAAGGACTGATTAGCAAAATGAGAAAAATTAAAACATCCATGAATTTTTGAATTATCTCTGATTTTTTACCTTGGGATATTCCTTTATTTGAAAAACTTATTATATATGACATGACTGTATGATCCCTTTCGATAGACGTTGTTGATCCTGTGGTAAAAACTGTTTCTTGCATATATGAAGTTTGACTTTAAGAAATAATAATACATAAATACAAGTGGCAATAAGCAAAATGAAAGGAAATTACTGGTTGCTATTAGAAATTATGATATTGAAACTTATCCTCTTTGTTTACTATGTGTTGCTTTAGATATATGTTAAAGTAAAAATTAAGTTATGATTCTAAACCTGTATGAAAGACTTATGCAATAAGAATGAAAGTGAAGAAACAGGAGAGACAATGAAATAAAAAATAAGGAAATTAGATTAAAAAGACATATTTTCTATATTCTAGTTTTAGGATTAACATTTGCCAGGCAGGAGAATCTGAAGAAGTTATTTAACGCTCTGAGATCCAATTTCTCTCTTTGTAAAATGGGAACACATAACAGTCCTTTGAAATTCATGAGAGTTGTGGATAATCAAGTGAAATAAGTTATATATATGACTACTTTGTATGCTATAAGGCGTTAAACAAATATAGGAAGTTAACTTAAGTTTGTTTCCAGAAATGCAGTGTTCACCTTATAACTGTCATGAGCTCCATTCACTTAAAAAAAAGATTCTCCCTCTTCTAGTATAATATTCATTTTCACATATAGTGCTTGAGGTTTTCCCAATTGCAAACTAAAATATCACCAATATCAGTATCAGTTGTACACTTTTATTCTTATACACGAAAGTTATTTTCAGTTTTCATTTTAATTCACATATTCCCTGAAACTGATAATGTACAAAGCCCAGTGATATTATTACTGGTGACACTGAATTTTCTGATAAATGGCATGTCAGTTTTCATTTATATTTCTGAATGCCTGGCAAAGAGTGACAGCTGCACAGAGCTTATAATTTGGTGTCACCTTACCTCAATGAATGGAGCAATTTTCATAGGAAAATAATTTGAAATTAAACATTGAAAATCCAGATAATGTTTTTACTGATTTAAAGTGAGACTAAGTATTACAGGGATACATTTCATAGTTCTGACACTGTGATTGAAGAAACATGGAATGGGCAACTGAAAATAACTCAGAGAGATGGCGAGCATTTCATTTTTCTTGTGTTAGAGCATTAGATATAGACGTATATTTGAACCACAGTCCAGTCTAAATGATATTCTGGGGTCTACATAATGTTATTCTGTTGGATATTACCATGACTAAATTCCTTCTACTCTTGGTCAAAAATGACTTTTAAAATACTTAATTCTATTTCATTTTGTTTCAGACTTTTTTTTTCTAATATTGACGTAGACATGCTCCACAAAACTGTTTATTTTCTCTTGAGATTTTATTCAAGTATTTCTTGAAAGTGATACAATGCAGTGACGGTACCATGGGTTGTATAAATGTAGCTGGAAAAAAACAAATTGTTGTTGAAAACAAACAAACAGAAATTATAGCTTATAATGCAAGGTAGCTGGGTGATGGTGAATGGAAGTTTCTCTAAAGTAAAGAAAGAATACATTTGATAGAGATGGACAGAGGGAAGCCTGAACCAAATATTTGCTCATATCAAGAAAAGGTTGAAATGTTAACAAATCTGCTAGTTCTTTCACACTGTTAAATGATTTAAGGACTGACATAGTTGAACTTTTCATGATCCTGATGCCTTAATTTGTTTTTGGATAAGGAAATACAGACCTTGAGTTGGATACAAGGTAGCAAGTCAATAACCCTCATAAAATAAATAAATTTCTGAATTTCAGGGGAGAAACCCAAGAGAGAAAGGGTAAAGGCCTGAATCTTTATGGAAAGAAGTTGGAGGGAGGAGGAGAGGTCTGAAATGCCTAAGGAGCAAGAAGGCAAGCACGTTGCTGAAGAGCAAGTTAATTTGTAAAGTGTTTTCGGTGTAGGGGCTCAGGAGGAGCAAAGCACTTCTAAGAACAGATGCATGGTATGTTAGGGGCTTACTGTTTTGTACTTCTCTACAATTCCTCCATTGACATAAACCTCCATTCAAATTTTGCTGCAAAAATACTTCTGAAACTTAGCAGTGTTTTATGAAAATCCAGAGGGCTGGGGCTGTTTCACTGCTTGTTCCATATTTGTTAGCTAACTTACAAATTTAAAAATATTTGTACCAGCCTCAGGAGGCAAGACAGACAAGATGAAGAATTCAGGGAAAGTATATCAAAACAAGGGATAACCAGGATACTATAATTAAGCCTCTGAGATCACTAGAGATTGGAGGCAAAGCTGGATTTTCATTTCTTGTGGGGTAAATAATCAAATTGTATTAAGTTTTTATAGGAAGGAGTCCTTCAAAATTTCCTACCTTTACTGTATGTTTGCCTTTACCGGTGAGCTTTCCCATCTGGTAATTTTCTTGTTTCTAGTTGTTACCTTTTCTTTTCCGCCTAGAGAACTTCCTTTAGCTTTTGATGTAAAGCTGGTTTGGTGGTGCTGAGTTCTTTTAGCTTTTGCTTGTCTGTAAAGGTTTTTATTTCTCTGTCAAATCTGAATAAGAGCCTTGATGCGTAGAGCATTCTTGGTTGCAGATTTTCCCCTTTCATCACTTTAAATATATTGTGCCACTCACTTTTGGCCTGTAGAGTTTTTGCTGAAAAATCAGCTGATAACCTTATGGAGATTCCCTTGTATGTTATTTATTGCTTTTCCCTTGTTTCTTTTAATATTTTCTCTTTAATTTTGTCAATTTGATTACTGTGTGTCTTGGTGTGTTCCTCCTTGGGTTAATCCTGTATGGGACTCTCTTTGTTTCCCGGACTTTGGTGACTGTTTCCTTTCTCATGTCAGGGAAGTTTTCAGCTATAATCTCTTCAAATATCTTCTCACGCCCTTCCTTCTCTTCTCCTTCTAGGACCCCTATAATGTGAAATTTGGTGCATTTGACGTTGTCTCAGAGGTCTCTTAAATTCTCCTGATTTTTTTTTTCATTCTTCTTTCTTTATTGATTCCTTCTAGTGTGTTTATCATTTCAGTTATTGTATTCTTCAACTCTGGTTGTTCTTTATATTTCCTACCTCTTTTGTTAAAAATTTCTTGTAACTTCTCTCTCTGTGTATCCATTTTTCCCCGAGTTCTTGGATCATCTTTATGATCATTACTCTGAACTCTTTCTCAGATTGCCTATCTCCATGTCACTTAGTTGTTCTTCTGGGGTTTTATCTTTTTCCTTCGTCTGTAACATATTCCCCTGCCATCTCATTTTGTCTAAATTTCTATTTGTATTTTTATGTGTGTGGAAGGTTAGTTATATTTCTCAACCTTGAAGAAGTGACCCTCAGTAGGGGATGTCATATGTGTTCTAGCAGTACACACACCCCTTTCATCACCCAAGGGCCAGGGACCAGATGGTCCCAGGGTAGGTTCTGATCTCTGTTTATGGACTCAGCTTTGCAGGCTGCTGGATCATAGTTTTCTTGCTTTTGGGGTCTGCTGCCTGGTAGGTGAGGCTGTTCAAGAGTTTTGTGCAGGCTTCCCGATGGGAAGGGCCTGTGCCTGCCTGCTGATGGGTGGAGCTGGGTCTTGGCTTCTAATGGGCAGGGCTGTGTCAAGGGGCATGTCTAGAGGTGATTCTGGGCTCAGGAAATCCTTAGGCAGCCTTTCTGCTGATGGGTAAGGCTGTGTTTCTGCCCTGTTGGTTGTTTGGCCTGAGGCATCCTAGCAATGGAGCCTACAGGCTGCTGAGTGGGGGTAGGTCTTGGTGCCAAAATGGTACCAAGCCTCCAGGAGAGCTCATGCCAATGAATATGCCCCGTACCTCTGCTGCCAGTGTCCTTGTCCCCACAGGGATACACAGTCATCCCCCGCCTCCCCAGGAGACCCTCTGAGACCAGCAGGTAGGTCTGGCCAGGGTCCTATGAAGTCACTGCTTTTGCCTTGTGTCTCAGTGTGCACAAGACCTTGTATGCCCCCTCCTAGGGTGGAGCCTGTGTTTCCCCAGTCCTGTGGATCTCCTGCACTCAAGCTCTGCTGGCCTTCAAAGCCAAATGCTCTGGGGGCTCCTCCTCCCAGAGAGAAAAAGGAAATTATTCATGGCTAAATACAGGGATAAAAATTGGGATTTTGCTAAGGAATAGTTATAAAGAAATTGGTTCATTAAGAAAGGTAATTTTAAGTGTTACTCTAACCATATAAACTGGAAATCGTTTAGTATTCTTAGAGATAAGCAAGAACTGAATCATTTCCTAACCCTTTGAAAACTGTGTTCCATGGATTTAATACCACTCTGAGACCACATACATTTTAGTATTTGTAGGTACTATCCAACACTCATTTTTGTGACTTTCAGTGTATTATACATCATTACTTTGGAAATAAGCTCATTTTCCTATTATCATAAATAACAAAATGCTTTCATTACACTTTTCATATTTTAATTTTTACACAATTAGTTAGGCATCAGGTGCTCATTGAAATGCCTACTGTCTGTTAAATAGATGGGAGAAACAGACCCTTATGAGAGCTATACATTTTAAAGCACATCAGTGCAATAAGGGTACTTATACTTTGAATATTGATTCTTCAAATTCTTTTTATCTTTTAAAGTAAATATTATTAACCTAGGACTTTCCTATACTTTTTCCAATTCTCATAATTGAGTACTCTACCTTTGCTCTAGGAATCTAACAGTAAGATTTTTTTCTGAAAAATTTATAAATTATATTTTTATAAAAAATTACAATCATAAAGTCATACTATAAAAGCTGTGAGTTGTCCTTAAAACTTACTTGTTGGAAATAATTTTGAGAAATTTTGATATAAAATTGAGAAGGATAGTGAGAAGAAAGAGCCGTACTTCTGGCAAGCATAGTTATTGTCCCAGCTCCACCAAAATGAGGGGAGTTATCTGGGGTCATAAAATTGGTAATATCTGCTTGTGTACTGCGCTTATGGTTTTCAGAATCAAGTTAAGTTTTGCAGATGGAAGACAGGAGTTAATTAACTAACCTGAGATCCATTTCTTTTCCATTATCAAGGACACACTGGGAATAAAAGTAGGTAGATGATGAGGTTTAAACACCTTGTAAACCTGATAATATGGACTAATATACAGACTAATGATATTTGTTAAAAGGAGATTCTTTAACTGTGGATTGCTTTTTGATCTGATAGTCGTGCTTTACAATTGTTTTTGGTAAAAACAAAAGAAAACAAAACTAGAATCTATGGAATCCTGGAAAATGCTATTTATCGTAAACTACTTGAACATAAAATGGAGATATGTCATATCCTAAAATTCTCCTTGTTGGATGAAGTTACCTGCTCGTTTGTCTTAGAAAACTCTAGAAAGCACATCTGATGTGGGAAAGAAGACCTCAGGGGTCACACTCAGAACACCTGGCATCTCTCTACTTTGCCTGTGTCTCTTGATTTCTTGTATCCTTGAATTTATTAGTATCACTTGATTTTAATTTGTATGAGTCTGATTTAGCAATCCTATCCTTTGTTTTAGCTCAGTAGAGAAAATCTTAAATCCTAAACAAAATATGAAACATGAACATTATATTTGGTTTGTAAACCTCCTTCAGTTTTAAAACAACAAAAAATTATTTTTTCTTTCCAAAACATAAAATTGCCTATGACAGTAATACTGAATAGTTTAATTGAAAAATCATATTGAAAATTCAAAAATAAACAAGAAAAGAAATGTCACAACACTTATCCTTTATTTCTAGCATCTTATTTTTTCAGACTTTGTTCTAATTTCTTTAGGAAGCTCATATTCTTGACAACCAGAGACTTGTAATAAAAAATAATTATTTTACGAAATAGAATTTGCATTGAAACTTGTGCTTTCAAAAACTCAAATCATCAACATTGATGAAAACAATGAATATTTTCTAAGGAAAATATGCAAAGGTTTTTTTTCTTTTAATCTTTGGCTGTGTTTTTTTGGGGTCCTCGTTGCTACGCGCGGGCTCTCTCTAGTTGCGGAGGGTGGGGGGCTACTCTGAGTTGTGGTGTGCAGGCTTCTGATTGTGGTGGACTCTCTTGTTGCGGAGTGCGGGCTCTAGGCATGCAGGCTTCAGTAGTTGTGGCCCGTGGGCTCAGTAGTTGTGGCACAAAGGCTTAGTTGCTCCAAGGCATGTGGGATCTTCCCAGACCAGGGCTCGAACCCGTGTCCCCTGCATTGGCAGGCAGATTCTTAACCACTGCACCACCAGGGAAGCCTTGCAAAGGGTTTTTTAATTTGTAAAGAACTATGGAGTGACATTAGAAATAGAAGTAGTAACTATAGTTCTAGAGATACAGAAAGTGAGAACAGTAGTGAAAAGCAAACCAGTGAAGGACCTATAAAATTAAATCAGAATGAACACTTAGAATATCTGGAGATTCATCAACCCAATTTGATGATGTATCAGTAGACTATGGGTTGCAATGTGTTAGGGCTATAATTCAGAAGTTGACTAACTGCAACATAAATATTAATGCTTAAGACTACTCCTGGGGATATTCCTGAGTATGTCCACAGTGTTCTTGCAAACAATAATCTTCTCTAAGAGCTTATATTTGGAGACACGGGAGAAAACTGAATAATCCTTTTCCAAAATAGAGTGGGGTACAGAAATAGATAATCCAGGCAGATAATATTTGGAAAGCCTTACAGGTAATGTACTCACTGTCTGTTCATGGTTAAGACAGTCCCCAATTATCAATCTTCGGTTTTCAGATGGGACTCCACATGTCAAAGAACTGCACTGGCCCTCTAGAATACATCAAGGAGAAATGGGGATTAGGCAAGCTATTGACATGGGAACTGGCTGTGGAGAAGAAATTTAAAAATCCACATATATGAACTTCAGCAAAACTATGGTACAGCTCAAGCTAAATAATATAGTCATAGGAGCACCATAATTTGAACGAGGGACACCAGAGAAACACAGAACAAGTCTGAATTCAGTTCTACATGCCAACAGATCAATTATCTGAAGACTACAGATATGTATGCTTCACGACTTATCTTCTAAATTTTAAATAATCCCCATTTCTTCAACTTTTGTTATAGGCTATAATTTCCTGTCCTTATGACATCATAGTTTATTATTAGAAATTGGTCAAATTCTCTGTAAAACTGTGGCACTTACAAAAGTGAACACACAACTTTATCTGTTCCATCAAATGAGTTCAGTAGCAAAAGTGTCCTTTGTTCACAACAGTATGACACATCTACTCCTCCAAAGAATAATTCCGTGTGCATGACTTTAAAGAATCCCTTGTCTTTTTAATTCGTTTGATGAGAATGTTAATGGTTTTCCTACTAAAGTACATTTTTAAACATAAGGCATGATTCAACCTGTTTGCTCTTCACTGTATCCTATTTTCAATCTTTTCAAATTCTGTCCAGTATTAGATCAATTAAATGCCATGATGGACTAATAACTGGCATTTATCAGGGCTCATCATACTTATTTATAATACTATAGAACAATTATTTGGTCATTAACATCTTGTTCAATGAGGTCTCAGATTATCTTTATCAGAATTTCTAATACAGGCATACAACAGGATATCCTGACAGTATACCCTGTTGCCTTCCTATAGGAAATCACTGGCAGAAAACACTGGGCAGTTGCTGTAACACTATTCAGTTGCCAGAACTACAGATATAATACTTAAATATTCAGGTTAAAACTTTGCCTCCTTTAGAGGTCTCAGAGCAACCTGCAATTCCCCTTTTCAGTGTGTCCCAGTGGTGCTTGTCAAGGGCCTGTTACCGCCTGAAGTTTCAGATGTTACTCAACTGGAGATTTATAACCTTTGCTAAAATTATGGTGCCGGTTTCCATAAATGTATCTCCTCAACCCATTGCTGCAAGATACATACTTCTGTTGTACTCTGACCTCTGTATGTTTCTCTAATCTTCAAATAAAAAATTTGTCATATTTTCGGACTTCCCTGGTGGTACAGTGGTTAATAATCTGCCTGCCAATGCAGGGGACACACATTTGAGCCCTGGTCTGGGACGATCCCATATGCCATGGAGCAACTAAGCCCGTGTGCCACAACTACTGAGTCTGCGCTCTAGAGCCCACGTGCCACAACTACTGAAACCCGTGTGCCTAGAGCCCGTGCTCCTCAACAAGAGAAGCCACCGCAATGAGAAGCCCACACACTGCAACAAAGGGTAGCCCCCCTTGCCGCAACTAGAGAAAGCCCACATGCAGCAATGAAGACCCAACGTGGCCAAAAATAAATAAATTAATTAATTAATTTTAAAGAGTTTATCACATTTTTTTAATGATTGAGATGTAGTATTAACGAATGGTAAACTTTAAAACTGAGACCCAAATTGTAGGCTAGATTTGAAGTGACATCCGTTTCAGTCATTTATCTGGATAGGAAGTGTTAAAATAAAATGAAATGACAAAAAGGCTTGAAAATATCCCGAGCAGACAAAACCATTTAAGCCACTTAAGCAAAACTAAATCTAACTTATTTCATGAACTTAAGTGAAACTTAGGTTATTTCTTGTAAATGTCCCCTGATAATCATAAACGAAATTTAAATCATCTTCCAAAAATGGTATAATTACTTTTAACCAATCCCATGCCATCTTGAAACCCCCAGTGTAATAGCCAGTCATTGTAAAGATTTTAACTTCCTTGTTTTCACTTTATCCTGTAAAGTCATGTCTCTGAGCTTCGTATCAGTTTTGGATTTGAATATTCCCAATTCACGGACTGTTCTGTGCACGGTAATCTCTTGCTAAATACTGTTTAACTGGTCTGGTTTTAGTTTTTACTCTTTCTGAATTTTTGTCAGAGATATGAAAACTTGTAGGGTTTTAAACAGGTGTGGTGCATTTACATTGGAATTGCATTGTGCACTACCGTACTCTGACACTATTCTTAGTACCACCAACACAGTATTTGTGCATGTTGGCAATTGTTATATTGATAGAACAGAGCTTGAAGATAGGAGCCTGGAATTTTAGCACCAGATTTACCTATATGACCTTCCAGTTTTCTTAAATGAAAATAGTTGTGATACTGCTTTTATGGACTTGAAATATTCATAGAGGACACATTTTGAAAACAAAAGTATATTAATAAAATCAAGCTTTCTTTTATGTTCTCCCATAGCCATTTTTGTAAAGTATCTGCCACTTAATATCTTAAGAGGCTGCCTTTTAAGATCTTTTCTTTTTCTTTAAGCTAGCAAAGTTTTCTAAACTGCCCTTTGTAAGGTTAGAGATTTAAAAAAGCAATTTGTCTTACAAAAGCACACTGACAAACAGAATTTCACATTCAAGGGGTATTCCATTGTGCATGATGTTTTCAGTGAAAAAAAGGAAATAGTTTATTTCTTATTATGTTTGTGACTTAAATATGATTTCTCCAACTAGTAGTATATTAGAAGAATAATTGTCCTCTCATCAGTTAAAGTTATATGAACTTTTATTTAACAAAGTATTATGTAATTTTGTGTATTATAAATTATTTTTGTGTATTTCGGACATTATCCATAGGTTACTTAGCTTTAAAATTGTTGCTGCTCAAAATTCTAATAAATATAAACATTGAAGTAAGACTAGGGAATGTTTTAGGATAGAATAATGGATTTCTTTTTATCTGCTAAATTTGTGTTTCTATAATATCAGTAAAATTGTAACCTTAATAAATTTTAGAGATTTATAATTTAGAAAGTATTTTGTCTGTTCCCCTTTGATTTTCACATAATACCACAGTGTAACAGATAGGTTAGGGGTTATTATTATCATTGAATAGATTACGAATTTAAATTCCAGATAAAACAGGAAATAAAGTCATATAATGAATAAACAGCCAATATGGATCTTGAATTCAGTTTGAATCTAAAGTTGAGAAAATTAAAATTGTCTACTAATAACCGAATGAGGTTGAGGAAAATGACTGAAAAATAACTGATGACAACTGGGATGGTAGTAGCAATGGAACAAATAGTCCTGAGAAATTGCTATGGGTCAATAGATTATAATATATTGATACAATGTATTTATAATAATATTACTGACCCATATACATGTGCATATATACATATGTACATGTATACATATAATACTGTTGTATATACATGTGCATATATATTGTAAGGAATAAAAGAAAAAGTGTATTGATATTAGTTTCTATTAATATTGTATTTGAAGATATCTTGAAAAACATTGAGTAATACCCTTTTTTTTTTTTAAAGATTTATTGATTGATTGATTGATTGCTATGTTGGGTCTTCGTTTCTGTGCTAGGGCTTTCTCTAGTTGCGGCAAGCAGGGGCCACTCTTCATCGTGGTGCGTGGGCCTCTCACTATCGTGGCCTCTCTCGTTGCGGAGCATAGGCTCCAGACGCGCAGGCTCAGTGGTTGTGGCTCACGGGCCTAGTTGCTCCGCGGCATGTGGGATCCTCCCAGACCAGGGCTCGAACCCGTGTCCCCGGCATTAGCAGGCAGATTCTCAACCACTGCGCCACCAGGGAAGCCGTGTCCCCTGCATTAGCAGGCAGATTCTCAACCACTGCACCACTCTTTATTTTTAATATACTAATTATGTTAAAATGAATACTGATTTGCATTGCTTATGCTTTTTAGTTTAGTTTCAGAATCTTAGTTAATTTCCATGGAAGAAGTACAGAAATATAAACATAGTGTATAATAACTATAGTCCCTGAAAGAAACTCTGTATTTAGAAAAATTGTTGTATAACAATGAAATAAATGCCAAGCAGGTTATTACAAGACAGTTTCACCATAGGGATATTTAGAACTAGGCATGCATCCTGTTTAGTCAGATAAATAGTGAATAGTTTAAGAAGAAATATAAGACTTTCATCTGAGGTAATCTGTATTACTATTCAAAACTTAAATTTAAAAATCTCTAGTGAGAGTTATATAATTTTTAATCATATCACATTATAACATTTTTTTAATTAATGTGAAACTAAGTTACCAAATCAAGTATTTATCTTATTATGGTTCTTGTTTTATTCAGTGAGGCATATATAGAATACATATAAATTGCATCATCTTTTAACTTCTAAGTAAATCGTGCTTAAGCTGGTCTGATTTTTATCAGACGCAGAGAGGAGGCCAAGAAGCTGCAGGTCCTTTGCTTCAGGAATGTAAGGATCTCAGTTTAGTTTGAAAGATAAACTCTTTTCACACATATTTATCCACCTTTATCATTTACAAAAAGTTCTGGTAGGATGGAAGGCACAGAGTGATGTCAACTAATTCACAATCTTAATTTACTTAAGTCTTTGGAGCTTCTGAAAATTACTATACATTGCTTCAGATTTCTAAAGCACTGATATTTATTTTCCTTGTATTATTTGATTATCATTCCTAACTATTTTTCATTAAACCTAATCTACATAATTATATACATTTAAGGAAAAGTCATTGGCTTAAATAATCAATTCTCCCTTCTCTTTAATATTTCATGAAAGGCTATCATAAAAAGGATAGTCTCTTCAGTAAATAGTGTTGGAAAAACTGAATATCCACATGCCAAAGAATGAAATTGGACCATACACAAAAATCAACTCAAAATGGATTAAACAAAAAAGTCTGAAACCATAAAGCTTCTAGTAGAAAATATATGGAAAAATGCTTCTTGACATTGGCCTTGGCAGTTTTTTAATATGACACCAAAAGCTCAGGTAACAAAAGCAAAAATAATTAAGTGGGAAAACAAAATGTTTAATTTAAAAATATTATTTTACAAACAATGAGTGAAAAAATATAGTTTCATTTTTAAAAATTTGTATATTTTCCTACACTTTTTGTGTCAAGCAGCCTCCTAATCATAATGTTGTAAACCAGGGAAAGTTCCTTACCAGATAAAACACATTTATATGTATAGAAAATACAAATCTTGACCTTGCATTTTGTTAAAAATGCCTAAAATTTCAGGTAATTTTTTCCATAGCATTGTTTTCATGGAGATCTATTACAAATATGATTAATTTCATCAGTTTTTATTTTTCACTCTGTATAGACAACTGACTAAAAGTCAAATTTCAAATGATAGTGTGTCATATATTTCTCAAGTCTTAGTATTTTAGGTTAGAAATTAAATCCCAATTCTGCACAAAGCTGGTAGTTCAGCTCTGTAGATGCTAGGTGAGAATAGGCATCTGTGACCTGGCCACAGGTAATTCAGGAGATACATTCCTTAGGGCCTTAAAATGCTGTCAATTTAACAGTGTTATTTACCTGTGCTAGATTCTTATCTCTTCAAGATTAAAACTCAGCTTTTAGTTATCTTGTGTCTGTGCTCTTTTCCTCCTTACACAGGGAAAAATGTCTCATGCAGCAAAGTCCCTGTCTTGCTTGGGGAGCCACTTTCATACTAGCAACATTGACCCATAAGAGAAAAAAATATGTAAAAGTACAGGAAAAGGCATACAGGTGCATACTGTTAATCCAGAGGGAATCACTGCTCATCTTAATATATCTTTTTTAGTACAAACTATTTACCCCACCAAGATTCAAAACAGATTTTGCATCACTTGATCTTGTGTTTTCACTTTCTGAGTGGAGATATCATGCCTGCAGGTCCTGGCGCTTCTTCTCCTGCCCATCTAAAGTCCAACATGGTAATGATTGTAAGATTTAATATCAACTCTTTGGCCTCTTAGGATCTCACATTCTAAAGAAGATGTGTGTGGCGGTCTTTTTACTAACTAAAATCAATACATGATATATCTAAAAGTCCTGCTTCCCATCACTATGTGGAAATATGCTCTAATCCTTGATTTCCCACAAAGCAGATCAATTAAGGCGTGGGACATATAACTTTCAATTGTTCAAGTTCATAGAAATGTTGATTTTGGCCACTGGTCTCTGAGGGCATTATGTGGTCTCAGTCCCAGGAACCCATCATTGAAACTGACTTCCCTCTGTTCTCCTCAGACTCACTGTTATGACACAAAGTAAATTATTAGATTCTATAGAAGTTTGAATACATAGAAACATATCACACTTTAAAAAGCATGTATTTCCAAAATAATGCACTTATTTGTATTATAAATAACAAGGATATCTGTTTTTGTGTAGCCATTGAATAAAAGTTGCCAAGATGGTAAAATTGACTTGTATTTTGACCTTTGCCACCTACATACTGTGGGACTTGGACAGTTATTTTCCTTCTCTGAATTTCAATATGTCCTGTAAAGTGTGTTTGGTAAGCTTGCCTCAGCTATTTTATAAAATATTTTAACCTTAAAATAAAATAATGAATAGAAAATACCATTGGAATATAAATTATTAACCAATGTAAAATATTAAGATGAGCAGTGATTCCCTAGGACATTCAACCTAATCATTTTACCATTAATGAAATTCTATTTCAGGTCTATAAGATATAAAATGAACATAATATTGAATAAATTGAAAAACCTTGAAAGTGACCCTAGGCTCTTAATTTAAGAGTTATAAATTTCCTGAACTATATACACCATTCTTCCCCACCACTGTTTATAAATTACAACTTTTTCATTCTGAACTGTGTTATCTAAAATAACATCTTCTCAAATCCAAGACTCTAAGATATGGTATCAAATTCAAATATTACTGAATTATTTTTCTTTAGAAAAAGAAAACATTTTATTTAAACCACAGTTGTTATTATTATTTGTAAACTAGATGACAAGTATATTGGAGTTCTATGAAGTAGAAAATTGATTATGTTTCCAACCCCCATTCCCCCCCCCAAAAAAAATTTTGCATTCATTGCATGCAGTACAGATCAGCTCTATTTAACTAGCTGGCTAGGTGTCTAGCTATTAACTTTCATACTGATCATTTACTTTTCACTCAGTGGAAGTCTGGCAAATCTGTTGTTTGTGACTGAGCCTTGCATAGCTGTTGCAAGAGAAGATTAAGTTGCCCCAACACTAAACTGAATGATTGTTGGCCAACGTTTTCATATAGCAAAGTGCAGTTTTGTTACATAATTACTAGAATTATATGTAGCACTATATCTATTTCCTGACTATAAATTGAAGGGTTGTTCTGTCTGAGTTATGAAAGAAATTATAAACTAATTTGTGGAAACAACATCTGTTGTGAATAGGCAAAAAGCTATAGTAAAAAAGGAGTAATTTATTTCCTTCTGTTTTGTAGCTATTTATAAGATCAAGAGAAAATGAAAGTATTTTCATAGTCTATAGTTCTTTACAAAAATATTTGCACTTTTGTATTCTGTAAAAACACAATGCTACAATTTTTGTCATGCTCAGAAAAAAAGTAAAATATTCAGTTTCCCACAAATGTATTTTAACTTAATGTGCAACAATGCATTAATTTTATTAGTACATTTTGAAAATGATGAAGTACATTTTTATGTATTTTAAAACACTACAGTTTTCAGAACACAAAGAAAAGGTTACAGATATTTGATAACTCCTTCGCAGATGGGACAATAAATAAATTATCACTCTGAAAAACTATGTACTATTTCTAACTCCATTCCTTTGGAATCCCACTCCTTTCTAAATCTCTCATGCAAGTTCTACCAGTCCTGTAAGTGTCACTTTAAATAAGATTTGACCTTGAGATTGGGTGTAAAACAGGGATTAGGGCGTGGGATTTTGGCCAAACTGTGGAGTATATTCCTCATAAAGCCTTCATATCGTTTTACACACTGTTCAGGCCAAATAGCAAACATCTATGAGTCCCTTAACGGTCTGTTAGCTGTTATTATTTTTGTTTAATCTTCAAAAATAATTTATAAAATCATGAAGGAGATAGTCAATTGTATATATTCATATTTATGTTCTTTCATTGTTCTTTCTTCTTTCCTGATAATCTAAGATTTCTTTTTATTATTTCCTTTCTATTTGAAGAACTTCCAATAGCCAATTTTTAGGTCTGCTAGAGACAAATTCTTTTAGTTTTCCTTCATCTGAGAATGTCTTTATTTCATGTTCATTTCTAAAGAATTATTTTTTTCTTGATAGAAAATTCTGGTCTTTTACCACTTGAACAATGGTATGCCACTTCCTTCTGGTCTCCTTGGTTCCAGATTAGAAATCATGTGATTAGAATTGGCATCCCCTATAGTTCATGTTCCATTTCTCTCTGGCTGCTTTCACAATTTTTTTCTTTGTCTTTTGTTTTCAGGAGTTTTATTATGATATGTTTTGACCTAGAATTCTTCAGCTTTATCGTCTGAGATTTGCTCAGTTTCTTAAATCTGTTGTGTCTTTTGCCAAATTTGGAAGTTTTGGGCCATTTTCTTCAGATACTCTTTCAGCCCAATTCTCTTTCTCTTCTCTTTCTGGGACATAGAAGACACAATATAGGACCTTTTGTTATCATCCCATGGATCCTTTAATCTCCGTTAATGTTTTTTTCCAGTCTGTTTTCTTTCAGTGACTGAGACTAGGTAAATCAATTGATCTGTCCTCAACTTCACTGATTCCATCTTCTGTCATCTACACTCTACTGTTGAGTCCATCTAGCATGCCTTTTTATTTCTGTTATTATATTTTTCAATTCCATAATTTACATTTGCTTTTTTTATAATTTTTATTTCCTTGATGATTTAATTTTTTGTTGTTTGCTTTAAGAAAATTCCAAATTGGTTTTTAAGGCATTTTTATGATGACTACTTTAAAATCCTTATGGACTAATTCCATTTGATTCATTCTGGTGTTGGTGTCAGTGATTTTATTTTCTCCTCCAAGTTGTGATTTTTCTGGTTCTTAATATGATGAATGACTTTGTATTGTACCCTGGACATTTTGCCTATTATGTAGGATACTTCCGGATCTATTTATACCCTTTATTTTATCAGGCACCTCCCCTGCTTAAGTTCAGCTCATAGATCCTGGTCTACTTTTGTGGGCTCTGGGTCCAACAATAGTTTCATTTGCAGACTTTGCAGTGTTATTTTGGTCTCCTTGGCTTATCTGGTGCTGCTGTGGCTGCCTGAGGGAGTAGGAGGGCTATTTCCAGTACTAACCACCAGATGTCTCTCATGAGGGGTTTAGAAAAGTGAGTTTCAATCTCTAAGGGATGAAGAGGCTTCTCTATCCAGTCTTCAGCTGTGATGAATTCCCTTGCCTGTGGGGGAAGGAAAGTGTTTCCTGTGCTAGGCATTTGTTGGGACAGGATTTCCCCTACTGGTATTTCATCAACCTTCTATCTCTGGGCAGGGAAAAGGATGCTTAGGGACAAAGGGACAAAGGGGCATCCTGGGCAGGGCCACTTGTTTGGGCTGAATCTCCACTGTTGAGGCTGACTGAGTAATCTGGTGTCACTCCATGAAAAAGAAGAGTCCTGGTTTGCCTGTAGGGACAAAGAAGCTTCCATGAAGGATTGCTTGTGGTGGGTCCCTTTTTCCTGTGTTGCCCAGCCACCCATGTGCCTCTTGATCAGGAGAGGGAGTTTCAAACTAGTGTGGACAGTTTCCCCAGGCTCTTCCCCTGGCCACTTATGGTTATCAGGGCTCCCAGTAGGTGCCTGTTGTTGGTAGCCAGATGGTACAGGGATTGTTTGGTATTGTCCAAGGGCTTCGGTTCCATCCTGGGAAGGAATGAGCCTACCTGGTCTTCCTTCTGTTGTTAGGTTTTGGACCAGAAAATGCTAGGCCTGTGTTGCTTTCTTCCATTGGGAGTAGAAATATAAAACACCTTGCTTTTATGTCGTTCCTCCAGTTCTGTGGTCCTGAACTAGTTTGCTCCCAATTTCCACCTTCTAGAGTTCTCCTGTGGTTGCCTTTTATGTTATTTGCAGAATTTATCCTTAGAGAAGAGGAGCAAGAAACACGTCTATGCCATTTTATCCAGACTGGAAGTCTTTAATATTTTTTTAATTAACATTTTCCTATTTAGGCCTGAGAGTATCATATCAAATTATACTTTCTGTTTTAAAATCTCTACCCTCTTGAAATAAAAATTAGGAGAAAAATAAGCTGCAAGTAGGGGAATAAATTTGTCAAAATATTATGAGAGTAAATTAGAGAAATTTATTGGA
Organism: Balaenoptera ricei; assembly: GCF_028023285.1. Taxonomy (NCBI): domain Eukaryota; kingdom Metazoa; phylum Chordata; class Mammalia; order Artiodactyla; family Balaenopteridae; genus Balaenoptera; species Balaenoptera ricei. The sequence continues at coordinate 117,504,567 of NC_082642.1, forward strand.
GGAAATAATAAGACCTAAATAAATAGCTATATCATGGACATGGATAGATAATTTAATAATTTAATGAAAATGACAACTGTCCCAGAGTTAATCCACAAGTTAAACATGATTCCACGCAAAATTCTTACAGGACTTTTCATGGAATTTATGCTGATTTAAACATTCATAGACAGGCATAAAAGTTCAAGGATAGTCTTCACAGTTTAGGAAATGGAAGAGAAAAAAAAATAAGAATAAAGAGAAAGTAAAGGATAAAAAGGAAGAGAAGGAAAATAAAGAAATAAAGCTTAAGAAAGAGATGTAGAGAAGGACACATGCTACTAGAAATCAAGATTTATAAACTTAAAATTTGAAAGTTTGATATTGACACAAGGTACTTCAATAGACTAACTAAGCATAATAAAGAGCTTAAAAAGGTCATATTTGTTATATATATATATAAATAATAGATTTAAATTAATGGTGTGGGAAAATTAATTATTTATTATATTTTATTATTATTTATTAAATATGTTTTATAAGAATAATGGAATATTTTTTATAAAAATAGAAAATTCACAGAGAAACCATAGGAACAATGAAAATTTTTGTATACAAAAGTCTTACAAAGCAATAAGAAAAAGACCAGTGACACTAAAGACCACTGGACCAAGGAAATAGTCACTTCTCAAAAGAGTTTCCAAATGGACAATGGATATATAAAAATACAAACTAAACAACAAAGAATTATACTTTATGATTAAATTACAATTTTAGGTTCATTTTTGTGATTAGAATAATATCTGTGAATTCATAAGAGGGATCATGTCTATTTATTGGCAGATTAATCTTAGTTTCAAACCTAGTGCATTTATTAGGTGCTCAATTTTTTTAAATGTCTGAATGAATATGGTTTATAGTGGTCAATAAATATGTGTTATTTGTTGAGCAAATATTTCAAAGCAAATTTACCAAAATGTCTTTTTATGTAAATAACACATAAATAGTCTTCAATAATCATTTCATAAAATTCTACCAAGAAAAAATAAAAAAATATATATATTTACAATATGTCTTTAGTCATAAATACTTTAAAACTAATTTCCGTGGAGCAAATATTTGGAAATATTAACATAGTTTCATATTCCTCTAGTAATGTGTATTTATTTGTGGATCATAGATGACTTAAATTTTAATCATCGCCTAGGGTATGATTTATCTTTTTAGGTCTCATGGAAACAGATCACTTAGAATACACACAGACACACACATACATATACATGTACATAGACAGAGACAGAGATTTGTAAAGACCAGATAAAAATCAAATTGTCTAGTTCTCTTCTACTGATTATTATATTTATAGAAGAACTAAGTTAATTAACGCTTGACTTATAAAAGTTACATAAAATTTGTGGATCTCAGTGAGTGTTGGACTTTGTGATCTCTTATGCTTTTTTTTTTAAATTAATTTATTTTTATATTTTTTTTGTTTATTTATTTTTTGGTTGTGTTGGGTCTTCATTTCTGTGCGAGGGCTTTCTCTAGTTGCGGCAAGCAGGGGCCACTCTTCATCACAGTGTGTGGGCCTCTCACTATCGCGGCCTCTCTTGTTGCGGAGCACAGGCTCCAGACGCGCAGGCTCAGTAGTTGTGGCTCACGAGCCTAGTTGCTCCACGGCATGTGGGATCTTCCCAGACCAGGGCTCGAACCAGTGTCCCCTGCATTGGCAGGCAGATTCTCAACCACTGCACCACCAAGGAAGTGCATTTATGCTTTTTTTAAAGCTTAAACAATCCACTATTCTGTAGTAATGATTTTTGAAAAGGAAAAAAGGGTAAAAACTTTTGTATATAGTATTGCATATTCCTTGTTCTCAACTGTTTCTAGTTTTTTATTTAATAAAAATAAGTTCTTCATGAGCTGAACACCTCTTCCTTTTATACTTTTTTTGGTATTTTTGTTCTTAACTGAAAAGGAATACATATTTACATCTCCTTGTAAACTTAATTGTAAATTATGATTGAACACATAAAATTATATATGTATTAATGTTTATGTATGTGTGTAATTATATCTATTGATAATATAGTTTATGAATTGTTTTGATCTTTGTTTTATTTTCTATTTTAACTTATGCTTTATAATGTACATAATATTAGTATTATCATTTATATAACTTATGACTAATATGTGAATGGAGACTCCCAAATTTTAGTGATATGTTTGCAAAAACAAAAAGTTTTATTTTTCTTATTTTTAACTGATCTGATTAAACCAGGCCATAAATCTGGTTTTATTAAAAATTAATAGCAAAGGTTAAAATGATGCAATTACAAGAAATTATTGAAGAATGTTTTTTAGGATCTCACGGAAATGGAAAACTTAAACAATCAGAAACACAGGTGCCATAAAGCAAACCATTGACAGATTGATTTTTAAAATTGTATATTCTGAATATGTCAGGCAGGACAATTGAATTCCAGTAACAGAAAAACTCAACATTCGGTGTCTTAAAACAACAGGATTTATCTTTGTCCACATTGATCCCCAAACAGATATTCCTGACTAGTTGATGGCCGTCCCTCAAGCAGTGATTAAGGGGCCAGGCTGCTTTCGTCTTATGGGATTTCAATGTCACTGAACTCATTGGAGTTAAGCAGCATAGGGGGAAAGAGAGTGTGTGAATGGCTGCATGAGTGGTTTGTAGCTAAATGTATATGTTATAAATTGATAAAATCATTAAAATAAAACCAGTTGAAATTGGGGAAGTTATATAAACAATATTCACAGAGTAGAAAACAGAAGTACATAAAAACATGAGAAACGATGTGCAAACATAACGGTAGTAAAAGGTACATTTTTTTATAAAGTTGCTAAGATTGATATAACTTTAATGAGTATATCTCAAAACTGCTGGTAGAATTATGAACTAATTATCTTTATGAAATGAAGTCTGATGGTATCCATAACATTTTAAAACAGGAAAACACTTTGACCTGTAAGTTTTCCTTCTAGGAATTTGTCAGAGACATAAAGCAGTAGTTAATAAGATTGCAGTTTCTAAGATAATTACTGAAGCAGATTTTATACCAATGAGAAAAATAAAATCATCAGAAAATGAATTAGCTCCATAGTTATTGATTTAGAAAATAGCTACATTTTAGGTTAAAGAATCCAATTGTAAAATAGCATGTATAACTGATCCCATCTATATGGAAATAAGTGTAGTGTGAAAAAGTATGAAAGGAACACATCAATTTTTAACATGACTTTCCTTAGTGAAGTTTGAGTGCTATTAAATCAATAAGCATACATTATTTTAATTAGAAATAATATAGTTTTGAAAGGAGAAATATACAAATAATTCAATTACTAATTCAGTCACATCTGCAGATGTGTTTTAAACCCTTTAAAACATTCCTAATTGTGATAGAGATAAAACAGTAGGATTTACAATTTTGAAATTATTTCCAGTGTTTCAGTAAGGTATAAAAATTGGAAATTTATTTAAAAGTAGGAAATATTACAGAAATATAAACTGAAATTTTAACTCATAAAATTTAACTCATGTGATCATTGCAAAGGTACATAATTAAATTAGGCAGAAGGATGCAGTGAAAACTGTACGTAAAGGTTTACACATGGAAAGATATGTCTATATATGAATTTAATGTGTCATATATTACATTAATTATAACAGGTTGACTGTGTGTGTCCTCAAGCTAAGATTAGGACTGCATTGTTATTCAGCCCATATTTGCTAAGGATGGATTGATTACAGGCCAAATCATGTATACCATAATATTTTCTTTAAAGTATACCTTTTTTTTTTTTTTTTTTTTTTTACATATTAGTACATTTTATTCTGCTAAGGCTGATAGGTATTTTGATCTTGGGAAGTTATTAACCCCCATCGTTGATCTTTCTTTTTTTTTGGTATGGTATGGTATGATATGGTAGGGTAGGGTAGGGTAGGGTATGGTATGTATGTATGTATGTATTTATTTATTTATTTATTTATTTATCAGCAGGTTCTTATTAGTTATCCATTTTATACATATTAGTGTATATATGGCAGTCCCAATCCATTAGTAAATTATATTATCTTACTGATTTCTTCAAGCTCAGTAATAGGGCCAAAAATTTTTTTTAAACTAATATGCTTGAATCTTATTGGGTGCAAAGTTCTATGCTAAGCAGTGGTTGTTTCTAAAATAAGAAAGGCATGGCTTTCAACTTTGGAGAATTTAACAGGCTGCTAAGTGAAGTAAGATCCGTACCTCCCAATGTACATCATAACTAAAATTTGTCATAAGCAAAGCAGAGCCTGAAAATAGATTAGAAGAAATAAGTTTATTCAGCAAGTGTTGATGAAGAGGTTGGCATCTAAGATAAAGCAGCAAAGTTGATGGTGGTCATAGACCCTCAAAAGACTTCACAGCGCTTTAATTAGCTGTGAGACCTTCCTCTGTGTGAAAGGACTCAGAGTCTCATTGGCTTCTTGATCATTCTCTTGCATATATAGACTAATACTAACAAGCATCGTTGATTAAACTGTTATTAGAACTAAATATACTGCCTGTGTGCATTGTAAGCAAAGATGCTGTGTATTTAGATTTTTTTTTCCTATGGTGGTGCTATCTTTTCTGCAGATAAGAAGGAACCAAAGATAAAATAAATTAAGGATCAAAAAAATTTGGTTTATATGAACTACTTTTAAGTAACTTTTCAGATTTACAATAGGGTTACCATCTCCATTAAAAAATACTTCTAAAAACCTGTCTGATTTTGAGATTCTGCATCCTTTCCAAATTGCACTCAGTTCCACTTCTAAGTTTTCCAAATGGTATTGACTTAAATGGCAGGAATTTCATCCATTCTGATCTCACATTTTAGGGCAGAATCTTTTGTTTTCATTTGTATGTGTCTCAGAAAAGCTCTCTTTTTTACAGACGTGTACAAAAGCCTCAAAAATAATCATTAAATATTAACTCATTCTTGAGCACCACAATTCTTACAATAGATTGTACCATGAGTTTATGTTGTTAATCTGTGTCTCTGTTTCTTTGTTTTCACTTGTTTTGCTTTCCCTTCAACTACAGTTTGGTAGCTAAGATTCAGGCATCTATGGTTAAACTACTACAATGTCAAATGGCTGGTTACCTTTTCTTCCAATAGCAGTGTAGGTTCCCTGTCTTTGCAATATCCAGTATAGTAGTGTATGGTTGAAAGAACTCAGTTTTAGAATGGTTCAGCTCTTTAGTTTAATTCTCATCTCTACAGTCTCTAGGTATGAGGACATGCTCTGTGGCAATGGATAAAGCAGTCAGTCTCCAGTATGGAAAAAGAAAGCACTCTGTTATTCTAACAGAGAGAAATCAATATTTTACAAAGTGTTAATTAGGTATAATTTTGCTAGCTAGGTGACTTCAAAGACAATAAGAGAACTTTAAGATATCAAGGAGGTGGCAATTGCAGGGAGTAGGTACCCTCTTAGATCTGAAGAAAAATGGCAAAAGGAGGAAATTATTAAGATTTAAGAAATTAGAGAGGGGCCCCCATGTAGCTCAAAGTCTGTCCTGGAGGAGAAGGTATTGCTCTTTGGATGAAGTGTCTCTGAACTCAAGAGAGGCACCCCGTTGGATTGGGACATAGACCTTTGGAGGTGGTACCAACTGGCTGGCGCTGGGATATGATGTAGTTGTCTGTAAGTGTTTGATTCATCTGCAAACTGGATTCATCTCCTGCATGAAAGGAACTGCTATAAGGAATGAGGAAGCATTCAGGTGTGACCCTCAAAAGAACAGTGAGGAGTCAGTAAGCCCACAGAAAACCTGTAAGAAGCAGAGAGAAAAGAGGAAAGAACTTTTTCCTCCTCTGGCTTTGCTGTCTCCTTTCAGAATGCCCTATTTGCAGAGACTAACAGGGAGCCATCTGGCAAAGCAAAAATGTGGTTTGCTGAATCCCAGTGGCAGCTTCAGAGAGCAGAGTATAGAGGGTGGGGATATGGAGCTGGGAGATTAGTAATTGAAAAATTGCCACAATTGGGATAATATTATGTGTTTAGTAATAGAAGATAGAGATGGACCACTTGTGCCTTATGACATACAGAACATAATACACAATATATAATATATAAAAGACAGACACTGAATATGTGAACCGTACTAATAATGATAATGATGATGCTAACAAGCTTCACATCTTGACTCTTTGCCTGGAGATTGCTCTAACCTTTGGAAATATTTAATCCTGACACTATATTGTATCTTCCTTAAGCACCTGTGCTATTCTTCTTTGACTTTGTTACTACTTTATCCTGCCACTTGTGTCATACCAAACCCCAAGATTTGAGTAGAAAACCAGGGATAAGTGAAAAATACATAAAACATATAAATTAAAAAATGTTAAATACTAAACCCAGATAGAATTTGTTTCTTGCATTTCTTCATTTGCAAGTCATTGTTATTCCAGAACACTGTTGGTGTGGCAGCAAGTTTAGAAGAATAAGAACGTTATATAATCTGATTAAATCTCAGTCTACCAGTGGGTATATGTATCAGAACAGTGACCCTCACAGTGTATCTCTATTGGAATAGCTGTTTTTAAATTCTATCCCTTATTCCCTTCTCTGGCTGAAGCATTCTCAATCTACAGCCTTACAGCTTTTACCTCTGTTGACTATTGTTTTCCTTTCTTCTCCTTTAGGTGAGACAGAAAGTTTGGAGGTAGCTAGAATAGGGAGGAATTTCCTTCCCCAGCTACCAGTAAGTTTCAGAGTTGTCCTCTAGAAAAGTTCTTTCCCTTGGAGTGTCGGCCTTTTTTTATCTAAAAGGATCTATGTGTATTTTACAATGGTTACTTTCCCCCTCTGCATTCCAGAGCCTAGGATGGATCTTTCTTTGATTAATTATAACCTGATAGTATTCCAGGAGGAGAAGTCCATGGATGTCTGTGGGTTTCCCTAAGACTGTGGCTCCCAGGGTTTCTCACTCTAAATATAGTCCACATTCAGCCTCCAGCAGTTCTTCAAAGTGACCACTTAAGTGTTCCTACCAGTTTATAGCTCCAGTGGCTTCTGCTCCAGGTAAGCAGAACCATAACTCAGTTCCTGCATATCCCCAGATGCTTCTATCTCTCCAGATTTTGGGCACAGTGGTTTTCTCTGCAACCTCAGTTCTCTAATGAGTCCCAGAATAGCTGGCTTTTTCTTGTAGGAACAAGAGAAACAACGTATAAGCTCCTTAGCTGTTGGAGCTGAAACAAGAAATAAGTATACTCATTATAAGGTGAAAATCAAAGTATTCAATGGCATGAACTTGCTTTGATTGGTCACTTATAATGTCAGAAGATTACACCAATGATTTATCTGCTTTAGGTTTCATTCTGTTTACTGGAAAAATTGAGTATAGAGTAGTTTATATCTAATGCCTGAGTGTTCATTTGAGCATTGATTTTTATGACATTAAGAAAGTAAAATATATCTGAAAGACATGAAGTGGAGAATTTTATAAAAATTCATGTATTTTTTCCCCTAAATTGTACTTAGCACTCATCATCAGACGGTTTTATTATGAATCATGTTTTAAAATTTTTACTTCCCACTAAGTCCTTTGACTCAAGAAATGTAATTAAAACCGTCATGAGTATGTTTCACATGCTACATTTTCAACTCTTAAGTTCAGTCCTTTACCTTGATGTTTCTGCAAAATAGCTTCAAGTTTAAAAAAGATGTTTAAAATAGACTCAATCTAAGCAAATAACAATATTTTAGATAATTCTATAAGTATGTAATGGTTTCCATCATAACTACTATTTTTTGACTCTCAAATTTTTAAAGTAATTAAGTAGTAGTGTATACAGATGTTGAATTTTAATGCTGTACATCTGAAATGTATATAATTTAAAAAGTAATTACCTAAATTTTTTCATAAATATCTAAACATTTAGCTCTGATTTTTTTATCTTTATGCAATAAGGATAAAAATGAATTCCCTTTCAAGAATAAGGTTTAGTGAAAATTAAAATTAAGTTTCATGTATGTAAATTTACATCAAAAGTCAGAATTAAACCCAGTGTAAATTTATTTTAAAGAGAAACAGGGAGACCTTCAAGATGGCGGAGGAGTAAGACGTGGAGATCACCTTCCTCCCCACAAATACATCAAAAATACAACCTACTGAATGCTGGCAGAAGACCTCAGACTTCCCAAAAGGCAGGAAAATCACGATGTACCTGGGTAGGGCAAAAGAAAAAAGAAAAAACAGAGACAAAAGAATAGGAACAGGACCTGCACCTCTGGGAGGGAGCTGTGAAGGAGGAAAAGTTTCCACACACTAGGAAGCCCCTTCACTGTAGAGATGGGGGGTGGGGGGTGGGGAAGCTTTGAAGCCACGGAGGAGAGCGCAGCAACAGGGGTGCAGAGGGCAAAGCAGAGAGATTCCCGCACAGAGGATCGGTGCTGACCAGCACTCACCAGCCCGAGAGGCTTGTCTGCTCACCTGCTGAGGTGGGTGGGGCTGGAGGCTGAGGCTTGGGCTTTGGGGGTCAGATCCCAGGGAGAGGACTGCAGTTGGCTGCGTGAACACAGCCTGAAGGGGGCTAGTGATACAAAGCTAGCCAGGAAAGGAGTCCTGGAAAAAGTCTGGACCTGCCTAAGAGGCAAGAGACCATTGTTTCAGGGGTGCGTGAGGAGAGGGGATTCAGAGCACCACCTAAACAAGCTCCAGAGATAGGCGTGAGCTGCGGCTACCAGCGCAGACACCAGAGACAGGCGTGAAACGCTAACGCTGCTGCTTCAGCCACCAAGAAGCCTGTGTGTAAGCACAGGTCACTATCCACACACACCACCCCCCCCCACCCCCTGCCACCAGGGGAGCCTGTGCAGCCCACTACTGCCAGGGTCCTCTGATCCAAGGACAACTTCCCCGGGAGAACAAACGGTGCTCCTCAGGCTGTTGCAAAGTCATGCCAGCCTCTGCTGCCACGGGCTCATCCTGCTTTCCAATTATAAATACTGTACCCCTCCTTCTCCCCAGCAAGAGTGAGCCAGAGCTCCCGAATCAGCCACTGCTTTAACCACATACTGTCTGGACGGGAACAGAAGCCTGAGGGCAACCTGCACGCAGAGGTGGGGCCAAAACTAATCTGAACCCCAGGAGCTGTGTGAACAAAGAAGAAAAAGGGAAATTTCTCCATGCAGCCTCAGGAGCAGTGGATTAAATCCCCACAAGCAACTAGAGGTACCCTGCATCTGTGGAATACCTGAATAGACAACGAAACAACCCAAAATTGAGGTGGTGGAATTTGGGAGCAACTGTAGACTTGGGGTTTGCTGTCTGTGACTGACTTGTTTCTGGTTTTATGTTTATCTTAGTTTAGATTTTAGCAATTGTTATCATTGGTGGATTTGTTTATTGGTTTGGTTGCTCTCTTCTTTTTTCCTTTTTTCTCTTTTTTTAAATTACTTTTCTATATTTTTCAATAATTAAATTTTTTTTAAATTTAATTTTATTTATTTTTTTAAATTTTTTTTTTTCTTTCTTTCTTTTCTCCCTTTTCTTCTGAGCCATGTGAGTGACAGGGTCTTGGTGCTCCAGCCTGATGTCAGGCCTGAGACACTGAGGTGGGAGAGCCGAGTTCAGGACATTTGACCACCAGAGACCTCCCAGCAACACATAGTATCAATCGGCGAGAGCTCTCCCAGAGATCTCTGTCTCAACGCTAACACCTAGCTCCACCCAGCAGCCAGGAAACTCCAGTGCTGGACACCCCAGGCCAATCACCTAGCAACAGGAACACAACCCCACCCATTAGAAGAGAGGTTGCATAAAATGATACAAAGTTCACAGACACCCCAAAACACACTGCCAGACACAGCCTTGCCCACTAGAAAGACAAGAACCAGCCCCACCCACAAGAACACAGGCACCAGTCCCCTCCACCAAGAAGCCTACACAAGTCACTGAACCAACCTTACCCACTGGGGGCAGACACTGAAAACAACGGAAACTATGAACCTGAGCCTGCAAAAAGGACACCCCAAACACAGTAAGTTAAGCAAAATGAGAAGACAGAGAAACATACAGAAGGTGAAGGAGCAAGGTAAAAACCCACCAGACCAAACAAATGAAGAGGAAATAGGCAGTCTACCTGAAAAAGAATTCAGACTAATGGTAGTAAAGATGATCCAAAATCTTGGAAACAGAATGGAGAAAATACAAGAAACGTTTAACAAGGACCTAGAAGAACTAAAGAGCAAACAAACATGAAGAACAACACGATAAATGAAATTAAAAATTCTCTAAAAGGAATCAGTAGCAGAATAACTGATGCAGAAGAACGGAGAAGTGACCTGGAAGATAAAATAGTGGAAATAACTACCACAGAGCAGAATAAAGGAAAAAGAATGAAAAGAATTAAGGACAGTCTCAGAGACCTCTGGGACAACATTAAATGCACTAACATTCGAATTGTAGGGGTCCCAGAAGAAGAAGAGAAAAAGAAAGGATCTGAGAAAATAGTTGAAGAGATTATAGTTGAAAACTTCCCTAACATGGGAAAGGAAATAGTCAATCAAGTCCAGGAAGTGCAGAGAGTCCCTAACAGGATAAATCCAAGGAGAAACACGCCAAGACACATATTAATCAAACTATCAAAAATTAAAAAGAAAAAATATTAAAAGCAGCAAGGGAAAAGCAACAACTAACATACAAGGGGATCCGCATAAGGTTAACAGCTGATCTTTCAGCAGAAACTCTGCAAGCCAGAAGGGAGTGGCAGGACATATTTTAAGTGATGAATGGGGAAAACCTACAACCAAGATTACTCTACCCAGAAAGGATCTCATTCAGATTCGACAGAGAAATTAAAAGCTTTAAACACAAGCAAAGTTTAAGAGAATTCAGCACCACCAAACCAGCTCTACAACAAATGCTAAAGGAACTTCTCTAGGCAGGAAACACAAAAGAAGGAAAAGACCTACAAAAACAATTAAGAAAATGGTAATAGGAACATACATATCGATAATTACCTTAAATGTAAATGGATTAAATGCTCCAACCAAAAGACATAGACTGGCTGAATGGATACAAAAACAAGACCCATACATATATCGTCTACAAGAGACCCACTTCAGACCTAGGGACACATACAAACTGAAAGTGAGGGGATGGAAAAAGGTACTCCATGCAAATGGATATCAAAAGAAAGTTGGAGTAGCAATTCTCATATCAGACAAAATAGACTTTAAAGACTATTACAAGAGACAAAGAAGGACACTATATAATGATCAAGGGATCAATCCAAGAAGAAGATATAACATTTGTAAATATTTATGCAGCCAACATACGAGCACCCCAATACATAAGGCAAATGCTAACAGCCATAAAATGGGAAATCGACAGTAACACAATCATAGTAGGGGACTTTAACACCCCACTGTTACCAATGGACAGATCATCCAAAATGAAAACAAATAAGGAAACACAAGTTTTAAATGACACATTAAACAAGATGGACTTAATTGATAGTTATAGGACATTCCTTTAAAAACAACAGAATACACGTTTTTCTCAAGTGCTCATGGAACGTTCTCCAGGATAGATCATATCTTGGGTCACAAATGAAACCTTGCTGAATTTAAGAAAATTGAAACTGTATCAAGTATCTTTTCCAACCACAGCAGTATGAGACTAGATATCAATTACAGGAAAAAAACTTAAAAAATACAAACAAATGGAGACTAAACAATATACTACTAAATAACCAAGAGATCACTGAAGAAATAAAAAAATACTTAGAAAAAATTGAAAATGAAAACACGATGATGCAAATCCTATGGGATGCAGCAAAAGCAGCTCTAAGAGGGAAGTATATAGCAATGCATTCCTATCTCAAGGAACAAGAAAAATTTCAAATGAAGAACCTAACCTTACACCTAAAGCAACTGGAGAAAGAAGAACAAAACCGAAAAATTAGCAGAGGAAAGAAATCATAAAGATCAGATCAGATATAAATGAAAAAGAAATGAAGGAAACAATAGCAAAGATCAATACAACTAAAAGCTGGTTCTTTGAGAAGATAAACAAAATTGATAAACCATTAGCCAGACTCATCAGAAAAAAGGGAGAAGACTCAAATCAATAGAATTAGAAATGAAGAAGAAGTAACAAATGACACTGCAGAAATACAGGGGATCGTGAGAGATTACTACAAGCAACTATATGCCAACAAAATGGACAACCTGGAAGAAATGGACAAATTCTTAGAAAAGCACAACCTTCCGAGACTGAATCAGGAAGAAATAGAAAATATCAACAGACCAATCACAAGCACTGAAATTGAAACTGTGATTAAAAACCTTCCAACAAACAAAAGCCCAGGACCAGATGGCTTGACAGGCGAATTCTATCAAAGATTTAGAGAAGAGCTAACACCTATCCTTCTCAGACTCTTCCAAAATATAGCAGAGGGAGGAACACTCCCAAACTCATTCTACGAGGCCACCATCACCCTGATACAAAAACCAGACTAAGATGTCACAAAGAAGGAAAACTACAGGCCAATATCACTGATGAACATAGATGGAAAAATCCTCAACAAAATACTAGCAAACAGAATCCAACAGCACATTAAAAGGATCATACACCATGATCAAGTGGGGTTTATCCCAGGAATGCAAGGATTCTTCAGTATACGCAAATCAATCATTGAGATATACCATATAAACAAATGGAAGGAGAAAACCCATATTATAATCTCAATAGATGCAGAAAAATCTTTTGACAAAATTCAACACCCATTTATGATAAAAACTCTCCAGAAAGCAGGCATAGAGGGAACTTACCTCAACATAATAAAGGCCATATATGTCAAATCTACAGCCAACATCATTCTCATTGGTGAAAAACTGAAACCATTTCCTCTAAAATCAGGAACAAGACAAGGATGCCCACTCTCACCATTATTATTCAACATAGTTTTGGAAGTTATAGCCACAGCAATCAGAGAAGAAAAAGAAACAGATGACATGATACTATACATAGAAAATCCTAAAGATGGTACCAGAAAACTACTAGAGCTAATCAATGAATTTGGTAAAGTTGCAGGATACAAACTTAATGCACAGAAATCTCTTGCATTCCTATACACTAATGATGATAAATCTGAAGGAGAAATTAAGGATACACTCCCATTTACCATTGCAACAAAAAAAATAAAATACCTAGGAATAAACCTACCTAAGGAGACAAAAGACCTGTATTTAGAAAACTATAAGACACTGATGAACGAAATTAAAGATGATACAAACAGGTGGAGAGATATACCATGTTCTTGGATTGAAAAGATCAACATCGTGAAAATGACTGTACTACCCAAAGCAATCTACAGATTCAATGCAATCCCTATCAAACTACCAATGACATTTTTCACAGAACTAGAACAAAAAATTTCACAATTTGTATGGAAACACAAAAGACCCTGTATAGCCAAAGCAATCTTGAGAAAGAATAACGCAGCTGGAGGAATCAGACTCCCAGACTTCAGACTATAAAGCAAAGTTACAGTAATCAAGACAGTATGGTACTGGCACAAAAACAGAAATATAGATCAATGGAGCAGGATAGAAAGCCCAGAGATAAACCCATGCACATATGGTCACCTTATCTTTGATAATGGAAGCAAGAATATACACTGGAGAAAAGACAGCCTCTTCAATAAGTGGTGCTGGGAAAACTGGACAGCTACATGTAAAAGGATGAAATTAGAACACTCCCTAACACCATACACAAAAATAAACTCAAAATGGATTAAAGACCTAAATGTAAGGCCAGACACTACAAGACTCTTAGAGGAACACATAGGCAGAACACTCTATGACATAAATCACAGCAAGGTCCTTTTTGACCCACCTAGAGAAATGGAAATAAAAACAAAAATAAACAAATGGGACCTAATGAAACTTAAAAGCTTTTGCACAGTAAAGGAAACCATAAACAAGACAAAAAGACAACCCTCAGAATGGGAGATAATATTTGTAAATGAAACAACTGACACAGGATTAATCTCCAAAATATACAAGCAGCTCATGCAGCTCCGTATCAAAAAAACAAACAACCCAATCCGAAAATGGGCAGAAGATCTAAATAGACATTTCTCCAAAGAAGATGTACAGATTGCCAACAAACACAGCAAAGGATGCTCAACATCACTAATCATTAGAGAAATGCAAATCAAAACTACAATGAGGTATCACCTCACACCAGTGATAATGGCCACCATGAAAAAATCTACAAACAATAAATGCTGGAGAGGGTGTGGAGAAATGGGAACCCTCTTGCACTGCTGGTGGGAATGTAAATTGATACAGCCACTATGGAGAACAGTATGGAAGTTCCTTAAAAAACTAAAAATAGAACAACCATATGACCCAGCAGTCCCACTACTGGCATATCCCCTGAGAAAACCATAATTCAAAAAGAGTCATGGATCACAATATTCATTGTGGCACTATTTACAGTAGCTATGAAGGAAGCAACCTACATGCCCATCAACAGATGAATGATTAAAGAAGATATGACACATATATACAATGGAATATTGCTCAGCATAAAAAGGAACAAAATTGACTTATTTGTAGTTAGGTGGATGGACCTAGAGTCTGTCATACTGAGTGAAGTAAGTCAGAAGGAGGAAAACAAATAACCATATGCTAACACATATATCTGGAATCTAAAAAAACAAAAGAAAAAATGGTTCTGATGAACCTAGGGGGAGGAGAGGAATAAAGATACAGAAGTAGAAGATGGACTTGAGGACATGGGGAAGGGGAAGGGTAAGCTGGGACGAAGTGAGAGAGTGGCATGGACATATATACACTGCCAAATGTAAAATAGATAGCTAGTGGGATGCAGCTGCATAGTACAGGGAGATCAGCTTGGTGCTTTGTGATCACCTAGAGGGGTGGGATAGGGAGTGTGGGAGGGAGACCCAAGAGGGAGGGCATATGGGGATGTATGTATACATATAGCTGATTCACTTTGTTATACAGCAGATACTAACAACATTGTAAATCAATTATATGCCAATAAAGATGTTTAAAAAATGAAAAAAAAAATTGAAAATAAAGAGAAACATATTGCTTTATGTAAAACAGAATTATAAATTGATATAAAAACAATTTTGAGAATTACTTCGGATTTATGTGTTATGATTTATGTGATATCAGGTTTAGCTTGTTATTACAGGTTAACTTCTGCCCCTACTTCTAGTATTCCTTGCATTTTCTTCCTAAAAACAATGGATCCTTTATAATAAAAAAGCTACGTAAATAATGATGTGTTTTAATTGCTTTTTAAAAATTTATCCTTTTTGAATTCTAGAGCTGATTAGTTCTATAAAATGGATATTTCTCTCTCTCTCTTTGCTAAAAGGACAGCTATTTCATGTGTCTCAGTGATGTATAATGTTTTCCTTTCACCTGAGTTTATAAACAAGTACAAATATTTTGTGACCTCCTTTTCAAGGAAATGAAATTGAGTATTTGCTTCACAATTCAACAACATCTGTGTTGTTTTCTATAGTAATCTGGCACAGAAAAATGAAAAGTAATAGATCTTTGGCCCCCTTGATCCAATTAGTGGCCACTGAGCTATGGAAGATATCCCAGAAAACTAATCATGTTTAGAATTTTTTTTTTTAATTGAACTATAGTTGATTTACAATATTGTGTTAGTGTCAGCTGTACAGCTCCAGCAAAGTGATTCAGTTATATATATATATATATATATATATATATATATTTATTTTTTGATTCTATTCCATTATAATTTATTACAAGATATTGAATATAGTTCCTTGTGCTATACAGTAAATCCTTGTTGCTTATTTTATTATACATATGGTAGTATGCATCTGTTAAACTCCTACTCCCAAATTATCCCTCCTCCAACCCTTTCCCTTTGGTAACCATAAGTTTGTTTTCTATGTCTGTGAGTCTGTTTCTGTTTTGTAAATAAGGTCATTTGTACTATTTTTTAGATTCCACATATAAGTGCTATCATATATTTGTCTTTCTCTGTCTGACTTCACTTAGTATGATAATCTTAGGTCCATCCATGTTGCTGCAAATGGCATTATTTCATTCTTTTGTATGGCTGAGTAATATTCCATTATATATATATATATATATATATATATATATATATACACCACATCTTTTTTATCCAGTCATCTGTTGGTGGACACTTCCATGTATTGGCTATTATAAATAGTGCTGCTACGAACATATTTGGGGTGCATGTACCTTTTCGAATTTGAATTTTCGTCTTTTCTGGATATATGCCCAGGAGTGGGATTGCTGGATAATATGGTAACTCTATTTTTAGTTTTTTAAGGAACCTCCATACTGTTTTCCATAGTGGCTGCACCAATTTATATTCCCACCAACAGTATAGGAGGGTTCCCTTTTCTCCACACCCTCTTTAGCATTTATTATTTGTAAGCTTTTTTGATGATGGCCATTCTGACCAGTGTGTGGTGATACCTCACTGTGTTTTGATTTGCACTTCTCTAATAATTAGCGATATTGAGCATCTTTTTATGTGCCTATTGGCTATCTGTATGTCTTCTTGGGAGAAATGTTTTGTGGAAATTAAGCCCTTGTTGGTCGCATTGTTTGCAAATACATTTTCCCAGTTTATATGTTGTCTTTTTGTTTTGTTTAGGTTTCCTTTGCTGTGCAAAAGCTTAAAAGTTTGATTAGGTCCCATTTGTTTATTTCAGGGGTGCAGACAAGCTCCCACATTCTCCTCTCCAGCCTCTGAAGCTCCCTATCTGTTCTGATGGACCTCCCAGCTGGTGAAGGAAGTTCCCAGGGTGAGGGAACCTTTCCTCTTTCACAGCTCTCTCCCAGGGGCACAGATCCTGTCCTGATTCCTCTTCTTCTCCCTTTTCCCTTGGTCCAGCCTGGTTATGTGGGGATTGTTCTTACAGCTTTGAGATATTCTGCAAGCTTTCAGTAGGTATTCTGTGAGAATTGTTCCACATATAGGTGTATTTTTGACGTATTTGTCAGAGGAGGTGAGCTCCACATCTCTCTACTCTGGAATCTTGATTTCCCCACTCCCACTATCAGAATTGTTTTGAGTGATGATATCTGCAGCATGTAGTTAAGAGGTTATTATATTATATGGTTTAAACTGCCTTAAGTATAATTTAGTTTGCTTGTACATATAAGACATAGATCATATTTAAGAATTTGTTTTATCACTCTGACTCTGAAGTACCCTATACATTTTGGTACGAGCCCATGGTCGAACTTTGGTCAAACTTCCCTTTTGGGGCCAGTTACTTTTACACTGTTTCTAAACCTAGTGAACCCAATCCACCACTGTAAATTTATAACACTAAACCATCAGAGAACTGGGTAAGTCAGACTAAAATTCCATTATCACAAGAAGAATGAGTTTCAAAAGTTTTCATTCTAGCCAAATATAGAAGTGTCCTGGATCTGTGAGGTGTCTTAGGTGATCTTATGGAAGAACAATTTCTTTTGATAAACTATGTGAATCAAGATGTTGAAATTTAGGAAAATTATGCAAGGTCTCCTCCAGAAAATGATTAGTTTAATCTCAAAATCTATGATGTGCTTACTCTGTACATAATTTTCCAGGCATATGATATAAGGTATAATTTGCTTCTTTTGCATTTCCAGTTGATTTCATAAGTATATAAGGTAAAATAAATAAATTACCTTCATGCAAGGTGTCTACATACTTCTTAACCTACAGGTGGTGCCAGGTGACACAGTATGTACCCATATCTTGTGGTTCCTTTTAGAATGGCAAACTCAGATATAAAAATAATTTAGATATTTACAAGATGACACTTGATAGGAAAGTAAAGTACCTATTACAGTATAAACCTTTAAAATGCAATCATCTCACCAAAATTTAAAAATGATACATTTTATGTTTTCCTGGTTTGAACATGTAAAGTGAGTTTTATTTTTGGCTTGAACATGGGGTCCTCAAGTTAAATTGCCCCTTCTCTTCCTAGAGATGAAACACAAAAAGAGAATAAAACAAAACATAATTTAACTAGGAAAAAATAAGACACCTAGACAAAATACAAATATATATGTATACACTTATGTATATTTATAGAAAATATAAATATCCAATATCAAAATAAAGTGGTGATAGTGTGGGAGGCATGCAGGAGAAGGCTAAAATAAGAAGTCATGGAAAGGGATTCAGTGGTACCGTGATGTTTTTTGTTTTGTTTCAGAAAACATCATTAGGGTGTTAATTCTTAAGGTGAAGACACTAAATTTCTAGTTTGGAATAAAGAAAGTATACCTGTTATCATCTGGAGTTTTTGGACCTAACTTGGCTCCTACAAGCAGAGATCTATTCATAAGTCAAGAATCCCACATATATTCATATATGTATAAGCACTCTGTCTCTTGACAGCAGAAAGGAAAAGAATATTTATATTGCAAACAATCTCTAGCTGCCCATGTCCATTAACTGGGAAGAAGTAAAAGCTAATTTTACTCTTAGATAAGGCCTGTTTTATAAGAAAACATTTTAGGTGGCTTGAAATATTGTGCTGATCCTTCCCCTAACAGACTTCTTACTAACAGTTGGTTTAAAAAAAAGTGCTTGTACAATGATGGGTAAATAAAAAGGGAACAGTACTTGATCTACACAAAGATGCTACAATCCAACAAAAGAAAGAAAGAAATGGCAGATGAAGTTTCCCCAGGCAGGAATAAAATGCAATTTTATAAAGTAGATTAAAAGTGAGACTATAGTTTGCTGTGAATTAGATATACAATTAAGCAACGGCTTCTATGATGGAAGATAATGAGAAATATCTTCAAGAGCTCAGGGAAGAGATTGTGAGAAAACAGATGAGGATGATGATAATGATAGTGATGAACATCATCATCATTATCAAATTATACTAACACATTTAAAAATTACTCCAGGAAATCTTAATTGTAGTTTAAATACATTAACTGATTAGTACCTCTTAGCAACCTTATCAAGTAAGTACTACTATTATCCACCAGTTTTTGAATGAGGAAGGAGAGGGACATAGAGATTGAAAAGGTGGTCCAAAACTAAATAATGAAATATAAGTGAGAATCTAGAAACAGGCCCACACATGTACATTCTCCAGATATGTAAAGAAAGCATCACTGATGTATAGTGGAAAAAGGATGGTCTTTTAAAATAAATAATGCTGGGTCAATTAGATACCCATAAGAAAAAAAATGTGTTTTGATTCCTGTCTCACACCATGCAGGGTTCTTCAGAGAAATAGAATTAATAGGATTCAAATTATTTTATACATTTAAAAGGAGAATATTATGAAGAAATGGCTCACAGATTATGGAGGCTAAGTCCATGGTCTGCCATCTGCAAGCTGGAAACCAAGGAAAGCCAGTGGTATAATTCAGTTGAAGTTCAAACAAAGGCTTCAACCAAGCTCATAGTCCTTCAACACTTAAGAACCAAGGTAGCCAATGATGTAATAAATCCCAGTCAGAGGGCAAGAGAAAATGAGATGAGATGTGAGGCATCAGTGAGGCATGAAAAAAGGGGTAAATTCATTTGCCTTTTGTTCCATACTGGCCCTCAAAGGATAGGGTGATGCCCACCCACATTGCATAGGGCAGTCTACTGAGTCCACCAATTCAGATGCTAATCTCATGGGAAAAAATCCTCACAGACACATTCAGAAATAATGTTTAATCTGGGCACCACAGGACCAATCAAGTTGATACCTAAAATTAACCATCCCACACCATAAAATAATATCAATTGCAGGTAGATCACAGATCAAAATATAGAAATATGGTTGTTTAGGGGTACAAACTTGCAATGAGTAATAAATAAGCCCTAGAGATCTAATGCACAGTACAGTAAATATAGAAAACAACATTGTATTGTAATCATCAAACTTGCTAAGAGACTTAATTATTCCAATCACTAAAAAGAAATGATAATTATGTGACTTGATAGAGGTTTTAATTATTGATGCAATGGCAATCATATTACCGTGCATAAATGTATCAAATCAACATGTTGTACCCGTTAACTTTACATGTTACATGTCAAGAATATTTCAATAAAAAAGGACACTTGTAATAATGATATTCCTAAGAAAAACTATAGACGTGTAATAGTCAAGTCTTTAGAACAAAATATGGGAGAATATCTTTAGACATTAGATTAGTCTGTCTTCTTAAACAAAGCACCAAAACAATAATTGTAAGAAAAATATGCATAACTTGGATTATATTAAAATTAATAACTTATGTTCTTCAATAGATACCAATAAGGAAAAAGACAATTCACATAAAACACATATCTGATAAAAGGACTCAGTCAAAATATGAAAAAAAAAGCTTCAAATCAGTAAGTAAATAAGAAACAGTCTAATAGCAAAATGAGCAAAAAACTAGAACAGACATCTCACTTAGTAAAGGATACCCAAACAGTAAATATATAAAAATATTCTTAAAATTATTTGAGAAATCAAACAGGGAAATGTTAATTAAAACCACAGTGTGACACTATTACATACCCACCACAGTGACTGAAATGAGAAAAAGACAAAATGTTAAATGTTGGCCAAACTATCAGAAATCAGTACTCTCCTACACTGTTAATGGAGAATAATTCAGAACAGCGTGCCTCATGCAACAGGAATTCCACACTGAACCCTGCAGTAATGAGAGCTTCACTCAGGTCACATACAGATGAGAAGTGTGGCTCAAATATAAAAGTCATAGATAAAAAAATACACTCAAGATCCCTTCTCAAAGAAATTGTGAGCAATAGTTCTCAAAATTTTGATTTCAGAATCCCTTTTCACTCTTAAAATTATTGAGGACTATAACTAGCTTTTGTTTGTATATTATGTTATTAATATTTACCATATTAGAATGAAAACATTTTGAAACATCTATATAGTAATGAGTATAAAAAGAATATCAAATTTATTACATGTTAAATAAATAATGTAGTTTTGAAAAAATAAATATATCCCTGTGACACCGGAGTAGGCAAAGGTTTTAAGGAGACTATGAAGAGAACAAATTGACAATAAATATATAAAATTGTCCCTAAAACATTGATCATCTGATGAATGCAATTTAGCTGGGAATGGAATACACACCCACCAGAATGGCTAAAATTAGAAAAATTAAAAATCATGTTTGGAAAGTATATAATAATATTACAGGTCAATAAACTTCTAAGTATTCTGTTCACATCTTTAATCCCAAGTTTTGTTTCACAACTAGATAGTCTCTTTGGTGTTTACTTACAATTATTCATGAAAAATTAATTTAACATTTATCTTATTACAGAAAAAATATTTTATACCTTTAACACTATTTTAAGGTACTGTAATGCAAATTTATTTGAAAACTTTTAGAACTATATGGTGCATTAGAAAGTAATTCCATGTTCATTGTTCAGTAAAGAAAAAGCATCAGCATTTGTTAGAGACATAAATCATAAATACAGTTTTTGTGCAACTACATATTCAATAGCATATTTTCTGTCATGTCTCTTTGGATGTATAATATAAATATATAGATTTTAGACACATATGTGCTTTTGCATGTGTGATATGTCAATATCTCTCAATCATATTTTCTACATGTATTTATTCTATTAATGTTTACAGGTTTTTAGGTAAACTCAAATAATCCATTTGTAGCTATTTTAAGTTAACCAGTGGTTACTTAAGCGAGTGCCTAATATTTTTCAGGTACTGAATGAACAAAAGATAATTAACACTAAAGTTCCCAATAATAAAATGGAAGAATTTTAGGTGAAAGTAATGAAGTCATTAACCTCTAATGTTTTAGCATCTTGTATAATTTCATAATATTGAGGTAAAATGCTATTTTTTATACATGTAAAATGTAGAGTAAGAGAAGAAGAGGCAGAATATAGTCTAGCAAAACTTCTGGGTAATTTCTTAGTAATACATAAATATACATATTTTTGGCAGCATCTGTTTATTCATATGTATGTACAATAAAAAGTATTAATCTGATCTTTGAGCTAAAAGATGCTGCTCGAAACTCCCTGAAGTAGCTACCTAAAACTCCCTAAAATATTATCTTCAAAGAGCAAGGATACATGGAGTTGAGTTCAATTACTCATGTGCCTCTGAGTTAAAAGTAATAAGAGTGATCTGTGCAAATGATAATAAATCAAAGTTGGCTACAACACATTTTAAAGAATAAACTGACATTGGAAATATCTTTTTCTTAAATCCTGTATTTTATATCCAAGCTTTTGTGAGAAGCAATAAGATTTGAGAATACGAGTAGGTATCCCACCGAAATAATTCCTCTCTGACATACACCTGAAGTCATTTCTTTTCATTACATTAAGACTTTACCTTGAGGGCAGCTCATTGAAAGTGAGAGCCAACGTTCCTATCAAACCTCTGAAATAAACTCTGTTGGTAGGACCAAACATCTTTGGGAACTACAATCAATTATTCAATGATTATGAGCAGTTTTGTTGTCAAGAGCAGAGCAGAAAAGTGTTTCCTGCTAATAGATGTAACATTGTGGGTTTTTCTTTTTTTTATTGAAGTATAGTTCATTTACAATATTATGTTAGTTTCAGGTGTACAGCATAGTGATCTGGGGATTTTTTTTTGTATATTATATTCCATTATAGGTTATTACAAGATATTGGGTATAATTCCCTGTGCTATATAGTAAAACCTTGTTGCTTATCTGTTTTTTTGCATAGTAGTTTATATTTGTTAATCCTATACTCCTAATTTGTCCCTCCTCCTGCTTTGGTAACCATAATTTTGTTTTGTTTGTTTGTTTTGATACATACACTAAGTCAACATGAGCTTTGGCAGAAAAGAAACAAAAGCGTGTCTCATATCAGCCATTAGTGTTTTCTAATTCAATCACTATGCTAACTATTCTATCACTTACAAATAGCATGCTGCAAAAATATATTATCAAGATTAATCCATGCTCATATGTTTATTGAAATCTTACAAGTTCCCTTTATCAATGCTTAAATATCTTTGCTTATATATTAAATCTAATTTACTTACTAAATTTCAGAATGCTGTTAAGATGACAGTGATTTTTATGTCATGTAGCTTGGAGATATCACAGCAAATATAAATGCCTAATATGTGTAATAATTTTACATGCATATTTGATTATAATAATTCTATAAAATATTATTCTAATTACAAATAAAGACTCCAACCAACGTTTCTGGCAGACAAAAGGTTGGATTCACTTTCAGCTTGACCACAAAACACATACTCTTCCCATTTTGCTACTTTCACCTCAATATAAAATAATAGTTGCTTTAAAAACTCATAGTAGGAATTCTTTCTATATACATAAAATCCTACTCTGAATATTATTCTCTACATTATTGTTAACATTTAATATATTTGGGGAAAATTTCATATCAATACAAATACATTAAGCTCACTGTTTTTATTAAAGTTATCTAATAAAATAATCTTTTTAGCATCATTAGAGAAATTAAGAGTAGAATGAACATTGATATAGCAAGATAAGCATAGAAGAAAAATCAAACAACAAAAACCCCTTCACAGTTGAATTTAAATTTAAATTTCTATTTCCAGTTTACCTTAAAAAACACATTTGGTGGCCACTTTTCAAAGCGACTATGTCAGAAGAATAACTACCTAATTTAAGTTTAATGGTAGTATTTTTAAACTTTGATATTAGATATTAATTTGTGCTATACCTTACTGGACCAAAATATTTTGTGTAGGTTTCCTCCAAGTGACCAACACCATAGTATTGTATTAAAAAAAATTAAGAATGAATAGTAGTAAAGAATTTTTGCCAGTAATCTAATTAATATTTAACTTTTATTGAAATCATTTTTATTTCCCCAGGTTTTGGGGTCTTCTACAAATATAAATTCCCTTTAAATTATTGAAATCTACATATTTCTTTTTATTATTCAACTAACACTCTTTTGTGGAAAAGATAAACCTTTCCTTTTTTTATTAGAAACTTTGGAAAAGAGAGAAGCCAAAAGAAAGCAAAATGCATTAAAAACATAAATATAAACAAAACACAGGAACTAGTTCATTCCATTAAATAATTTCAATCTGTTCTGAAGCACAGAATTCTTAAACTTGATCTATGCTTAGTTTTCCAACTATATTAATGAAAAATATACTAAATTGCCATGATTTTCAAATACATTTTGATTTTTTTAAAAGATGAAAATAAGGAGTAAAAAACTAGCTTTGTCCTCTTGTAAAGTTATGGCCTTGTTAATTAAAAGTCTCCTCACTGTAGAAACTACAATAAAATTTAGAGGCTCTGAAAGCAGATGCTTTTTATCAGAATATTTAAGTCTATGAAGTTGTTTTGTGACTATTATATAAGTTCAAATGGGACATTTAAAATGTCGTTAAATGTAATCAGATTTGAAGAATTATTAGTTGAGATTCTAATGTTCATGATTTATATGAAAAAGCTAGTGAGTTTCAGTACTGCCAAATGTGTTGTTATTTTGAATTCTGATTATCAGATGAACCATTGTTAATGATCTCTGATGGTTATGATTATTTTTGTGCTGGGTAAGAATTTATAGTGAACAATTTCATGGTGAAATATAAATCATGAGGTAGAATCATACTGCATTTGAAAGAATTGTAGGATCAGAGAGCACAGATTCTTTTAGATGTAATTTTATTTTTTAAATGTTTACATTATGGAGTGTAAATGAAAGAGTTCTTACAATATAGCCAAAATGAATCAATAATAATTTTTACTTAAATTCTTTATAACTAATTAGAGTTGTAACTTTATTTGTCCACCTTTTGTTTTAACATTAGCATCCTTTAGATACAGTTAATGAGAAAGATTTTCTACTGTCTTCAAATAAGTATTATGTCCCCAAATCTTTGATAATGGCATTCGTTTCTTGATAAGGTTTACAAGGACTAACGGTGCTAAAATATAAAATCTTTTAGCAACATGGCACACAAATCTTTTACTTGAGGCTATCTCAAATTGATTCCTGTTTTGAACACTTTCTTTTTCTTTTTTTAATCTGACTGAGCTGAAAGAAGAACATGGATTGGTAGCCTCTGGGAAGTATTAAATAATATTACTAGTCTTCTCAGGTCATGATTCAGCACTGATACCAGGCCATTCCTTTAGGAAATGGTTTTGACTGGGTAGTTCCCTAGCAACAAAGGCCATAGCAACACCAAAGGATGCATCAGTAAAGTGAACCCTTTTGGGAAACTGATTGATACTACAGAACCTGTACTGCCTGTGGGAGTAAGACTCCTAACAGTGGCTATGACCTTTATCATCTTCCTTTTTTATTTGTCTTTGGAGTCATTACAGCTGCTTTTCCACTGAGTAATAACCTATGCCAGTGGGATCCTGAGATGAGATTTTTTTTTTTTCCCTGAGATATAGAAAACAGGAAACAGATGTATAACAAAATGCAGACATAAGGCTATGTGTGTTCTTCATAAGCGAAGGCTTGATATGGGACTACATGCTGCCCTTGAACCACGGGGTTGACTATTTTTTAAAATCCAGAACATATGCTTATTAACAGATTCACATATATAGTTAATGCCAATTATAAGAAACAATAACACAATTGATTAAGAGATTAAGATTGATTGACAGTTGATTAAATCTTATTATAAAATATTCATTTTTGTCTTATGAACGAAAAATACAAACCTTTCTTGAAAGGTAAGTTGGTCAAGTTAATTCCAAGACTCATTTTAAATTATTAATAAATATGTAACAGTTCAACATGTATTATATTTTCACATTTTCCTTTTGCTTTAGATTAAGAACAAAGACAATGTTTTCTGTAATTACAAATTTGCCAAGCTTTGGGTCTGTGGTGTTTGTGTGGGAAGTTGTCTTGCTTTTATTCTTTATATCATCCATTTTGGATAAGCATGGCATAGAATTCAGATCCACTTTCTTTTTCAGTTGAAAGCAGTACTTTCATTCCTTCTGTAAACTATGGCACAAATATATCTATTTGTAGCAGAAGTTTGTTTTGGTGATCAACTCAACACAGTCTCAACTACTTTCTTCACTGTCACTTCACTACTGAGGTTAAAAATCGGAATAAATGCTTTCTCAGCCTCCTTTACAATGCAACACAACTCTGGCTACTAAAATGTAAGCAGAAGTAGGCTGGGAGCTTCTGGGAAAGTGTTCATTTTTCTTGATAAAAGAGAATGATTGGCACCACCACCACCCCTGCCTTTGTTCCCCTCTTCCACCATTCTTCCCACCTGAAGACACAGCAGCCATCTGGAGCCCATGAAGCAAAGGCACAGGGAGCTGCAAAAATGCTGGCATTTTTGAGCAGCTAAAACAATACCAGCAGTTTCGTCTTCCACACTTTTTTATTAAGGGAGAAAAAAGATGCAGTTTGTATTAAGGTTCTCAACATTTAATTTTCTCTTGGTACAGGCTAGATCTACCTTAGTATCGATCATTCAGCTATAACTGGTTTGTAATGAAGGATTGTCTTATTGTTTTCTGTATATCAGTTTATTCTTCTTGCATAGATGGTAATTATAAAGAGAGAATTGTGGTTTTCTTTTGTTTCTCCAAAGAGCTGCATGGAGGATTAGACACTTGGCAAACGTAATAAATAACCTGATGTTATCTACTGTACAGCAGGGATTCCCCACCTCAGCATCATCAACATTATGGGCTGGGTAACTCTTTGTCAGGCTGGGGAAAGGGGCTGTCCTGTGCACTGTAGGATTTTTAAGAACATTCCTGATCTCTACCTACTAGATGCCAGTAGCCTCCCCCTCCCAGATGTGACAATCATAAAGTCTCCAGACCTGCCAAATGTCCTCTGGGATCAAAAATCAATCCAGTTGAGAACCAGAATATGGAAAGTATTTGGATATGATACATTAAAAATGAGGAAATTCACCTTCATGTTTTTATTCCTTAGTTGTATTTGGTAAATATTTTCGGTATGGCAGTTACTTTTGCAGTATGTATACTTTATTGTATTTTGATCTATGAAACTGCTTTTTATAAAATGACATGAAATAAACTTCAAATATATTTGCAAGGAAATGCTGTGGAGCAAGGATTTGTTTACGTGACATGAAAACCACAGGTTAAGTCTGTTAAA
The DNA here is from genome assembly GCF_028023285.1 of Balaenoptera ricei. Lineage (NCBI taxonomy): Eukaryota > Metazoa > Chordata > Mammalia > Artiodactyla > Balaenopteridae > Balaenoptera > Balaenoptera ricei. The sequence continues at coordinate 117,531,764 of NC_082642.1, forward strand.
ATGAGGCATTAGGGCGAAGTAGTAAATAGTTGTTTGGCATTGCATAGTATTCAGATGTTACAAACTTACAAACTCAGATGACATCAGTGACCAAGTAAGCTAAGGAAGTCTGGGAAGCAGCTTTAGAATTTACATTCCAATATAGACTGGTAGTGTTGGAGGTGAATAAAGGACATTATCCCAGCCACAACTATTTAAATTCAAAGATTTTTAAACACTCTACAGGCTAAAGAAAAGATATGTTTAGGTACATTCCACTGCCAATTTGCAACCCTTAAGTAATTTTGTCTACAGGGTAACACATAACCATTTCATATTCAACTGGATGCTTTGGCACAGAATGTCAACATCTGTATTGCCTATGAGTTGACTCATCTGAACAGTCCATATATTTAAATTGTGTTTTAAACTGGGTACCAGCAAAATAATTTCTTTTTCACCTAGATAAATGCTAGGCTTTGGTTTTGGTCACAGACAGGCAATAATTCTCAAACCAAACCCACAGATGTTCTATTCTATTTCAATAAAAACATAAAACACTTAAATGTCAGATGATGATTTAAAGTGGCTGTTAGTTATCCATTCATTCTTTCTGTTCTTCAATAATTATTTATCCATTACTTATTTGGAACCTGTAACTACATCAAATGCTGAAGTTGCAGAGAATAATAATAAATGATGTTGTTCTATGACACCTACTGTCAAGTAAAAATGGATGACAGATAAAGAGATAATTATAATATGTGGCATTATAATAATAGAAATATTCATAAAGAATTGTAGAAATATGGAAAAAACTTATGTATGCATTCAGTTTTTGTTGTTGTTTATTTGTTCAAATACACAGAATGGTGAAAAGCTAGCTCAATTAGAGCTAAGAGCAAAAAGTGTTAATTGTTCCAGATAAATTCTAAAGTGAAGCCATTATGAAACTCACCAAGACTTTGTTAAAAAGAAATCACTTTTAATAACTCACTTAAGCAAATGAGATTCAACTGAAGCATATTGACTCTTTTTTCAATATTATTATTATTATTATACAAAGTTGTGATATTAAAGCAAGGAAAATCAGTGTTACTCAAAAAATGTGGTTAGCTTTTTTCTATATCTTAGTCCATTACCGTCAAAGGGAAACTTTTAAGGCTAAATTAAGTGACATATAAGTATTAAAATTATATTATTAATAATAATTAAAATTCAATTAATTAAATTCTAATGGAATTTGTCTCAGTATAGAAATAGGCAAATATGAAGACGATCAGGACAGGAGTAAGTTTAATACATTATGCTCCTATTAATCACAATTAGCCCTCTAAATTGAATGTTTATCTTTGCAGATCAAGCAGCTTGGCTCCCCTGCTGTGAACTTTAAGATCCTTAGAGTTGAAGGGTCATTGTAATCACAGCTTTTCTTCTCTTCTCTCTTTAAGTTACTATACCTTCTGTTGACTCTAAAAAATAAGAGTTCCCATTTTTTAGATATTATTGCAGATACTCTTGGTGTTCAATCCATATCCCTTTGGAATCACTAGTCTAATGCATGCCACATTTGAAGGACTCATATGGCAATTTTCTCCTTCGGAGTAGCATAATATTGAAGCATCTTGTACATGTATCCCAAATGTCCACATTAAGGTCAAGCTTCTATTGCATATAGTAATAATCTGCTAATAACAAATCCTTCATTGACTTCCTTCCATTTCCTTACTCACTTCCCAATATCCCCATTAGTGCTTCTTGGGATCTCCATCCAAACAAACTCCCTGATTCAGGGGCCTGATATAAGTAAGAAGACAGTATTTTATTATTCTGTAAGGAAATATGGGCATTTTATTAAATTTAAACTCTATTATTCTATATGCACATCATAATTTATAAACTATGGTTTATAAAATGGTGAGTGATGATTACTTGTAGATCATACACTATAGGATAGAGATAGTAATAGAACAAATAATAATAATAAATAATGATAGTAAAATATGCAGTTAACATCAGTACGAAGCAACACATTAAAACTTTAGTGGTAAAAATAATGTAAGCATTCATAAAAGAGGAGGAAACTTCTGATGGAGTGACCAGGAAATCAGGGAAAACATTAATCTATTCTTTTATTCAACATTTGTTTAGTATTTCATATGAAGCAGGCACAAAGGTAAGAGGTGTGAATTAAAAGATGGTATTTGATGAACTGACCTTCCTCTTCTGTGTGTGTCACAGACTGACAACATTGTTTCATGACACATATACGTACAATTATGTTTTTCATGATTCATTTGACAGAAATCATTCATTGGACAGTTTAAAGAAGTGAACATCATGAGACTATCTGGATTGGTGGACTTGTGGAAAACCAGTAAGATTAGTCACTCAGTAAGTATGAATTTAATAGTTCTACTTGTCAAGTATGTCTGGGACAGGAAGGATTTTTCTTCCAGCTTTCAACTGCTTTTAGCTTAATAGAAGAGCAAGAGGGAAAAATTCTTTAAATCTTAAAAGGAAACCATGGGTAAGTGGTGATAAACAGAACCCAGCACCCAAGTCATTCCATTCTGCCTCACTGGGATACTTAAAACCAATCTTTGAGGACCAATAGCCAATCTTTTGTAATAATAAAATATGTAATCAAACTTTATAAATGAAAACATTTAACTAAAGAAATTGGAGCAGTACAGAGAAACAAGAAATAAGGAAGGGAGAAAGAGTAACTTTATAATATATCCAGATATAAATTGCAGAATTTCATTTTTGAACTACAACCAAAGTATTGCAATAACTTTTAAATGTGTAAGTCAAAAGATATGCTAGTAGTTTCAGAGTGTCATATGAATGCAGAGGATAATTTGTTTTTTTCTGGAATAAAAATATAGATCTTAGGTGTTTTATCATCACTGATCACATAAACCTGCAGAAACTGAAGCTAAGACAGAGCCCTCTCTAGTGAATTTCACAGCCAAATTGGCTAATTTACTTGTCCTCTAAGAAAGGTAATTAAAATTTGAAAGAAGAGAGGTAGCTGAATGTAAAACAAAGTTGGAATCAATAGGTAGGGAAATGCTAGTATGATGATAAGTGAATCCTAGAATTTCATATAATTTAATCGAGCATTATGCACACAATACTTTTTAAAACAAGTTGCATGTATCTGGTCAAGTTTTTTGAAACCTGAGGTTTCAATCAAATATATTTGATGTATTTCAGTAAGTCTGCTACAATATTTCTAGGTCCCCATAGTTCTCAGATCTACTCAAATAGAACACACTGAATCAGAACTGCAGGACCATTTAGTGACATTTAATTTCTCTACATGATTTGGGCAGTCCTTATTATACACCTCTAGTCGATATCTTCAAATGTAGTAAAATATGCCAGCTGGTTTTTCTTGTTTGTTTGTTTTGAACTTTGGTTTCCTCAACTTGAAAAATGCAATGTTAGGGTCTGTTAAAGTTGTTTTTCTTGCTTTTTTCTTTCTTTTCTTCTTTTTTTTTGTTACCGTAATAAACCTAGTTGGATACTTATAATGCTTGGGCTTCTTCTTCACTGAATATTAGACATGATTTACAATTCAAAAAAGCCCTAAGCCACAAAATAGTAACAATAAGAATATTATTGAATATTATTAACTATGTATGTGCTGGCATATAATACCTTTAAAAAACTTTATTATGTAACCAGAAAGTATATAATTTATAATATAGTTTCAGTGGAAATTTTCTCAGTATAAATGAAGGTATTATATTTGAAGGAAGTTTTTCATTGTCTTCATTCACACTATGTCTGATTTTGATATTCTTTTCTCTTAGTAGCTACTTTTTATTTATTGATAAATATCATCTAGCTAGAATGTTTATCTCATAATAAAGGAAAATTGCATGCAATAAGGGATGTGACAGCATCTAAAGTATTAATGTCCTTCAGTTGCTTTGAAATATTTGTAAATGACATAGGTTTTTGAGTTTTAGTTATTGTGACATATGTTAACACAATTTGGTGTCTAGATGTGCAGTTTTTGCATAGTAGTGCTACTATATGAATCCTAAAAAGGGCAAAATGGGTTCCAGGAAGAAAATAAGTGCTACATATTAAATTCATCAAAATCGTTTTCTTTAAGCCAATCTTAATGAGATAAACTCTTTCAGAAGACTTTTGAGATCTTTGCATTTAAATGTGAAGTCATACTGCTAACTGAAAGTTTGTGTGGGCATTCGGGAATTGAAAGGAACAGTTCAAGTGGATAAGCACTTAGCCTCAATATGGACTAATAATGACTCCAGCTATAAAAAGTGAGAGGAGGGAACCCCTGCCTACCTTTTGTTTCTAATGGAATGATTAAGTGACAGGATTGCACATTGTCACAATAACACAAATGCTGCCCTACACTCATTGACCTTAATCCAAGCACTCCCTAATGAACCTCCTTTTCAGAGTGTTGATTATACCATTAGCTATATTTGACTCTTGTTAGTTCAAATACTGTTGATTGTCTTTAGCTATGCTTTAGCTTTTCAATAGTACACATTTGTTTTTTACTCAATAGGAGTTCTTTATTAAGGTGAAAGAAATCATCCAATTTTTCTGCTCTCCAATCAGTATCAATCAGTATTTCTAAGACAGGGAAAATAAAACAAGATTATAGTGCTGCATATTTCAAGTTTAATTATGGCATGTTTGTGTGTGTGTGTGTGTACAGAGAGAAAGAGAGAACGTGGTCAATTAAATCTGTAAATTATATCATAATTATGGTTCTAACAAATACTGTATGCTTTAAGGATACATGTTTTAATATATCATGAAAAACTTATACCAGTAGTTGACATTTTATTTTATTTTAGATTGTTCAGTTTTTCTCAGCTTTTTATTTTGAGAATTTTTGTACCTACAAAAAAGTTGAAAGTACGTTAAACACTTGGATATCCTTCACACAGATTCACAAATTAACAATTTGCCAGATATTGTTATATTTGGTCCCTATATATTTATCTATATCTTTTTTTCCCTTCTTGCTTAAAAAGTTGAGAGTAATTTGCAGACTTCATTATATTTTTCCATTCAATTCTTTAGAATACATTTGTGCATTACTGTAATACCATAATCACTCCCAGGAAATCTAACACTAATAAATAAATAAATAAATAAATAAATAAATAAATAAGTAGATAAATATATGTATACACTTATACTCACACACATATATGAATTGTTAAGTGTATAGTCAATATGTATGTATATATACATTTTTTTCTTTTTGTAATGTCTTTCATGACGTTGTTAATATTTAATAGTCTAGAGCATTGCCTTACAGAAGGTATTATATTTACTGTATCTGATTATTTCAGCATTAGATTTAGAACACAACACAATACACACACACACACAAATATACTTCGCAAGACTACTGTAAACAAGATTTTTTGTGTCTCCAATTGCATCACATCAGAGGGCACATAAATGTCAGACAGTTTCTATTGTCAGTAGTGCTAATTTTGATCACTTGGTTAAGGTGATATTCACAGGTCTCTCCATTTTGAAGATATAATTTTCCTCTTATAACTAATATGTCACCTGTATGGGTGATATTATTAGGTCATTTCATCTAGGTTTTTATATTTATTTGCATAGAGCTATTTAAATTAATCTTCATCTTCCATTTATAAATTATTTAAAATTATTTAAGAATAAAATTTTCCCAATATCATTCTTTTAAATGCTCCTAATAAATTGAGATGTAATTTTCTCTTTATCCCTTTTTTTAGAAATTCTTCCATTTCAGTTTATATTTTGTGTTTCTTCCAGAAGTCACTAAGTGAAGAGATCAGAAATTTCAAAGTGGAAGAATCGTTTTTTTCTTTTGTTATTAATACATAGTTCATGGCCTTGTGATCAGAGACTTTTTTTTATTTTTTGGAATTTGTGGAACTTAATTAGGTTTTCCTTAGGTGACGTAATACATACTCAGTTTTCAGGAGTGATCCATGCGTAATTGAATAAAACACAGGAAATTATGAAACTATATAAAATAAGATGAGAGGAAATGAACAAGACAGTAAGTATATGAGCAGATGAGATATAGTTAGTGCCTATATTATGCCAGATTTATGTAGATGACAGATTTTTGTCTAAACTGCATTATATTAAGGCAATATCTAAATACTGAATTGGTGAGACTGAGTAAATAGTTCCATAGTTCTCAAACACAATGGCTTAAAAATATTTAACATTGTTTTTACAGTAGAAAAGAAAACAGTTGAAAAATTATTTCAGAGACTGAAAGAATAGTGAGGAGGTAACAACAAACATATTAAACAAAATAATGTATTCTTACTCATAGGTATTTCAGAAAATTATTTCTGAAATGATTAGCTTTACTATGGCATTGTCAAATAATCTGGTTTCTCAAACTGGCTATAAAATACTTTAAAAAAAATTTTTAATAGAGCCATTGACATTAAAAATGAGCAAAAATAGATTGAATAGTATCATGTGACCATTCAAGCTGATTATTCAGGAATAGTGTGCTTTGCCATGTGATCTGACTGATTTATGCTGAGGGAGACTTCAGTATACCTGAATAGCCAATTTTCATAAAAGTCATGTTTGTTAGTTTTACTGAATTTGTAAGTCCATTTTAGTTAGTAACAGTGCCCTATGCTCGTAATGTTGTCTTAAAAGACAATATAAACTATTAATGCTGAGAAAATAAGTGGCATTGTGCCATTTATAATGCAAATGTAAGAGCATGGCCATCTTGACAATCTTAAATACAATTTAATATTAATAAATTAAATATAAATTTAATTAAAAATCAGTAAATTAATATTGTTTATTCAGCATCTTCAAGACATATTTTGAAGATTACAAGAAGTTTTCAGAGACACGTGTTTTTCCACTCAAAAATTATCCAGAGACACTGTTTGAAATTAGGATAATGGTCATTTTTCCTATGAAAAATCAAAATAAAATCTCATTATGTCTTTAGGTAAAATACACTGATATAATAATAAAATAAATAAAAATCTTCAAATTTAGCACTACTGGCAACACTATATCTTAGTCAAAGAAAGATAATTGAAAACGAATCAGTATAAATTATTTAGGAAAGGAAGTATAATGCTGAAGACTAGATCCTCCTTGGAGCTGGGAAACTAACCCCTCACTTTAGCATTTCCCAGATGATATCCAAGGCTCCTTAATTCTGAAATCAATTTGAGGACATGACAAGATGCTTGACAGCACAGCTGTTTAGGGAATACCCTCACTGAAACTTTGGTCAAAGTTATCCAATACAAGTTCATTTCTGTCAGTGATTCTTGACCTTTCTGGGGAAATCACCTACTTATAATTTTCCCAAAGCTGTGAGATCACAAGAGTAAAGATTAGCTTCATGTTCTTCTGAGTATAAAGAAAATAAACAAACCAGGGTGTGGCTCCATTTTCTGCTTATTCTACTGACAAAACAGCAGAGAGTATTTTAGATAGAGTGAGAAGTATGTATAACAAATAACTTCAAATTCTGTAAGGGTAATTTGAAGATTGACTGGGAGATCAGCCTTTGTTGAAGACTTTAAAGAAAATAAAACATCAGGAAAGTAAAAAGGAGATTTAATATCCAACTTCTTAAAAAATATTTATATGTAACTTTTTAAACACATACCTAAAAACAAGAGAAAATATAGGGCTTGGGCTTTGGAGTGTACCAATCTGTTTCAAGTCCTAACCTGGTCACTACCCGGCAACATTTTATTAACTCTACCTGTGTTCCACCAGCAAGTTGGGAATAATAATTATGAAGTTGCTGTCAACATTAAAATATATTCTATGAGTGTAAAAGACTCAACTTATTTCCTGACATGCATTATGTCCTCAGTAAATAGTAGTTTTGATTATTAAAACAGTAGTTTGATGAACACATATATCCTTCAACCCACAAACTTTCATTCCTTCATTTATTAAGAGAGTCCTTCTACGTGCCACATACTCTGTTAGGCAATGGGAATACAGCAGTGGGTAGGACAGGTTACCTCTGCTCAGTGGTGCTCAAAGTTAGCAAAGGAGAGACATTAAAAAAAATATTAACACAAAATTATATTTGCACAGCTACTAAAAGTCCTATACTGAAAAAAATTACAAGATGCTCTGAGAGGCATTAATAGAGAGATCAAAGTGGAAAAATGCTCCAGGACCTCCAGGACCAAATTCATTTGATTTGAACTTATTCATAATTAAGTTTTTCCTGTTCAAGTCCCTCAGAAGTGAAGACGTGACATTTGTAATTGTTTCTAGGTTAACTATGTTCTCAGTACTATATGTTATATCCAATGGCAAATTTTATATAATACATACTGTTTTGGAGGGAGGAATGTTACTTTAAAAACTGGCTGGAGTTTCAGTTGTTATAATCACTAGATCGAAAGAGATAGATAGACCTTTGCTTTATGAAAACATCTTGATTTTTTTCCCCTGTCTTTGTTATAGTGATGTTTTTGGCATTCTTATTGTTGGTGATGAGTTCACATGACTAATTTCCTTGGGTACACCTTTAGATCCCCCCCCAAAAAAGATTTAATTTGATCTGCATAATTAAGTGATAGAATATTATGTTTTCAAAGTAAGCTGTTTGGGGCAGTGGTGGGGGCTGGTTGAGGGACTGAAATTTGAAGAAATGGACAATTAGTGAGCTAGGGCTCTATGGAGTTGAGAAAGGAGAAATTCCCCAGGGTTCCTTGTGATAAGACATGAGCAGTTAATTCTGAAAACAGTGATATCTGCCTTTCAACCTAAAGTTGTTCCTAGTTATGTGCAGTATATACCCTGTGTATCACCAAACCTTCAATATAGACTATTATAAGAGTATTATACAGCTCTTGTTTTGGGTAATGAAATGGAAACCATACTCAGCTGAGACAGGACAGCAGCCACAGAAGGTGAAATAGTGAGCAAGGATCAAACATATGATAGAAGCAGGATTTTGGTGAAAAAGGAGACTAGAGTTATGTTACTCCTCCACCCCCACCCTGCCTTCAGGGCCTCAAAACTACAAGTTAAAAAAGGAAATGAAAAAGGGTACTCAAAATAGTTATTAAAACTTTTAAAGTAAAGATGACCATGAGTAATTGGAACACAGAGGGATATTCGAGTTATAAATGAATTTAAAAGAATTTACTTATTCTGAAAATAATTTATCAATATAGAAATATTATACTTATTGAGAATAATATTAAGGACACCATTGAGATAAATATTTATGTTGAACACCAGAACAAATTTCATTGTTTAGTGGGACAGATATACAGTATTAAAACACATACATACACACACAGTTGCATCTGTACTCACACATGCTCATACACACATATAATACACATAAAAATAACACAAATTTACTCAAAAACATTTGTAACAATTAAGGAAGTGTGTAAAAACTTCTGCTTCAGTTTTGCAAGTCATATGCCAAAAATATGGAGACAGTGTGGACCTTGTATTAACCATGTTTTCTACTTTCTGTATCTGATGCTTTGACATGTGGGACCTTTCTGACTTCCCAGAGTTAGCCAGTTCCCAGGCAAGCAAATGACTCTCCAGTGAACCTGTGTTTCATATACAAAATGAACAATACAGGCCCATAGCTTCCAATTTTCTCCTTTATTGACTCTTGCACATCAGTCATTATTCCCCTCCCTAATCACCTCAGGGCCAGTTTTCAGACAACTAGCAGCAGTCCCTACACTCTAGAGTTTGCTGAAATTATCCAAACCAGATAATGCTAAACCTGCTTAGACTGTTCACTCTGCCTTGTCTATTCCTTTGCTCTAAAACCACAATAAAGTCTCTCTTGCAGTTCCCCATTCTATCTGCCTGGATCAACATCCCTGTTTTCTATTGTGTGACCCTTTATGACAGGGTATGACTCCCTCTACCTCAAAATAAAAGCAGGTTGATTCATAAACTATCTCTTCAAGGGCAATTATTGCCTGATCTCTTGACCTCACCATATCTGAATAATAATAAATCTTACATTCTAAAACAGACCTATTTTACATAGATTAATCAAAAAGAGTCAATCTGACACCAGTATTTCATTCTTTCAGACCTATCAACTGATCCTCTGTACTCTTAGAAGCCAATTAACTACTCTTAGAATGCCAAGGTGTATATGTAAATAGAGCTGTAAAATTATACATTAGGTATCAGTTAAAAAGAAGGTAGTTGGGAAAATGCAAAAAGAAGGCCAGTCTCCTTTGAATCAAAACAGCACCTTAGCATGATTTTTAAAAATCAATAGTCATTTATCTCAATAAATATATTGGTAGAATAAAATATGTACAAGTATCGGTCAATATAAACTTAGAGGTTAAATTTTAAAGATTTTTCTTTTATTAATTAACATAAATTGGAGCAGGGCTATGAAGAAACGCTAAAGAATAAATCCAATTGGTTCTGGATGCTGAAGGTAACAAGATATTCAGCAATGGAAACATAGCTAGTTAAAATTAAAACCATTCTTTGAACAAAGGCACTATGAGATGAAGAAGGATGGCCACTACCAATAGAAGTTAAAAAAGATTTTACTTATAATTTTTACATGGCCAAGTATAATTATTGCTAGAAGAATTCATATTATTTATTTGCCATTTACAAAAATTGGCATTTATTTCAACAAGCTAATATTGATCACTCAGCAATAGTGAAGGTAGCTTGTATTCACAGATATAAAGAAGCGTTTTTAAGATCAGAGACATCAGGATTAGAATGAAAAACCTTGCTCTATTCAGTTATTTAAGATGCTTAAATACATTGCCAATTCATGATCGGTTCATCAGGTGGCCATACGCTGAGAATGCCTAAATTGTGGCAGAATTACTGGTTTGCTCTGAGATGTACTTTTAATGTACATCATTACTTTTAATGATGTGTGGAATTTTTCAAAGAAAAACTATTCTTTCACAAAGATTACTGTAATAATAAAGCAATTTCTATCAGTGAAATATTTTAAATACTACAAAACTGCTAGGGGGATTTCTCTCATTATGAAGAGAATTGTCTCTGTTGATGAATACTAATGTATGTTTTTTATATATTGGTTGCCTGATTTTTTTTTAAGAATATTCAAGTATCAATTAAGAATAAATTCTGTTGGTTTTAGGTGTTAAACACATTATTCAAAAGCTAATTCTTCACATTAAAAAGAATACAGTTTAACACTGTACTCTCAGGGAGGAAGAAACTTTCTTCTGCTCTTTTAGGTTCTTCTGGTTGGTCTAAGAATTAAATTCACATGAGACATCCTTGGTATCTACCCAAAGGAGTTGAAAACTTATGTCCACACTAAAACCTGCACATGGATATTTATAGCAACTTTATTCATAATTGCCAAAACTGGGAGCATCCAAGATGTCCTTCGATAGGTGAATGGATAAATAAACTGGCACATCAGATAGTAGAGTATTATTCAGTGCTAAAAAATATCAAGCCGTGAAAAGACAAGGAGAAAACTTAAATGCATGTTACCAAGTGAAAGAAGGAAATCTGAAATGGCTACATACTGTGTGATTCCAACTATACAACTTTTGGAAAAGGCAAAGCTATGGAAACAGTAGAAGAGATTAGTGATTGCCAAGGGTTGGGGAGGGGGAGGGATAAATAGGTGGAGCACAGAGGATTTTTAGGGCAGTGCAATACTCTATATGATTTCATAATGATGGACACATGCCATTATACATTTGTCCAAGCCCAAGAGTGAACCCTAAGGTACACTGTGGACTTTAGGTGATTAACATGTGTCAATATAAGTTCATCAGTTGTAACAAGTGTACTACTCCGGTGGGGCATGTTGATAATGGGGAAGGCTATGTATGTGTGGAGTCAGGTAGTATTAGGATACCTCTGTATCTTCCTACTCTGAACCTAAAACTGTTCTAAAGAAATAAAGTCTTAAAAAATATAGCTAAGACTAGGGCACTGTCCATCTAGGAGTGAAAAATATCTTTAAGTTGTGGCTATTTGATTTTCCTGATTTCCAACTGGTATAATATACAGGTGAAACCCGAGGGGTGTACATATGATCATTCCTGTGATCCACTTGGGTAACTTTTGCTTGATGTACCACAAAATTTGGCTCTGCTGGACTAGATATCCTGGCTCACAGGGGCAGAAAGCTTTCCCCAGAAGACATGGTATGCTTAATGCTATTAGTGTAGTTAGGCATTTGGACTTCTATTGCCCGTATTCCAACAAGCAAGGAAAATAATTACTCTACTGGTAGGAATAATTGTCCTAATTAACATAAAGCAGTAGGGTTACTTCTACACAATAGCAATAAGTAGATTTATGTGTGGGACTTAGGGTATTCACTGGCGCCATTCTTTGAAATCCATGCTTACTGATATTCACAATTTGGTAATTTTGACAAACACAGCCTGACAAAAATATAATAACAAACAGTTTGGTGTATAAGGGATGAATATCTGCATTATTTCACAAAAGAAACTCACTAATCCAGCAGAAGTATTAGCCAAGGCTGAAGAAAGTATAGAAAGGACTCTAGGGAAGGTAAATAATGAATAACAGTTGAGACCTAGGGCCAACAACACAAAACATGACTGTAAATTTTTTAAGAAACTATGACAAGCCAATATCTTGAAAAATCAAGAACGGGATTGAGTTAATTTAGTTTGGTGTGATAGTCAGGAAAATGCCACACTCTCAAAGATATCCACACCCAAATTCTATAACCTGTAACTATGTATGTTGCCTTACTAGGTAGAAGGAACTTTATGAAAGTCATTAAATTAAGAATTTTGAGGGAGATTGTTATGTACTATCCAAGTGGGCCCAATGTAATCACAGTTGTCCTTATTAGAGGGAGGCAGGAGAGTTAGAGTTAGAGAAGGAGATACGACAATTAAACCAAGGGTTGGAGTGATACTCTGTGAAGGAAGAGGCCAGGAGCCAAGGAATGGAGTCAGCTTCTAGAAGCTGGTAAAAGCAAGGAAACAGATTGCTCCCTAAAGACTCCTAAAAGAGCACAGCCCTACTGAACCACGTAGGAATTTGACCTCCAAAACTGTTAATGAATTTGCATTGTTGTAAGCCACAAAGTTGGTGGTAATTCGTTACTGTAAGGATAGGAAACAAATGCACCTGGTGAATGAAGGAATCACAGCAGTGTGAAGTATGGACTCAGGTAAACTCTGTGAGTACCTTGCCAGTGATTCCTCATCCCAGATTCTGGTGCATACCAGCCCAAAGTGCAATTGCCAGAATCTTATATCATTGCCTCATAGCTTTATTTTGACTCAGGAAACTTATTGGTGCCTGTTTTATAAGCCAAAAGAGCCAGGGATTTTACACTGTACCTGAACAATGACTAGTGGTCCACAGTGTATATACCTTAGGTCGATCAGCCAGCACATGGAATACTTTTTATGATATGAATTTCAAAACAGCACCCAGCATTTCCATAACAAATGTGAGTTTCTGTTACCCAGAGTGGCCTCTGACTTGATAACATACTCTGTTGGCACCTTTCCCTTCTTTGTCTCCTTTCACAACTCCCCTACCTTCAACTCTCAAATTCACTTTCTCAAGAGGTCAGACCCTGGGTGTGCTGTGCCCCGCAAGGAGACATGATCTATGACCCCAATTGGCACCATCCACCTCCGCTGATACCCCATTATTCCAAGATGGTCTTTGAAACGGGACAGTTTGATGATACCGAAGACTGAGGGCGTAGCTTTTGCCCAGTGGGTGGGTGGGCCCTCCAGGTCAAGGTCTCCTTTCTTTGAGGTGAGATATCACATCTGAGGAAACATTCCCAGTGATCCCCTAGTCGGGCACACAGACTTGTGTTAAATAAGTTCCTCTGTCCCCCAGTTCTGTTGTCATCATTTTTTTTAATGAGCTCCGCTTTGGAATGTGTTAGTGTTTATGTCTGTGTGGGGGAGGAATGGTGTTCTTTATAAATAAAAGTAAAAAAAACACAAAAAACTGATTCTGGGATGTTTTTCTCAAGTATGCTTCTGGGGAAGCCTAAATTAAGATGTCTTGGAAAGGCATAAGAGCCAACATCAAAAATTTGTTGTTAGTGTCTTTGTTAATGCAGATTTCTATTTGTTGTAATTTAAAAAGCATTGAATTGTCAGTGATGTAGACTTTCATCTTACATTACTAAACATAGGATTTATTTAGCACATATCAATAAAAATATGAATCAAAATACAATAGTAAAATACATAAATAATATATCTTGAAATAGATAAATCCCCATTTTTCATTTTACTATAAAGCAGTGCATTTTACCTTACTACAAATTCACTAATTAATAAGCAACATAAACTAATCCTATCTAACTAAATGGATAAATACTATATTTTAACATGCATTTAATTCTACATCTATTCTACGTGTAGAATTGTACAATTCTACAAATATTTACATGATATTCTTCACTAGGTTTATTTTCATAAATATATGCTATGCATCTTATACTTGATCTATTTCTGTGTTTTTACCTGTCTGTAAGTGTAATTGCAATATACATGGTAAACAATTTCTGACTGGAATCTCTTTCCTTTCACTTACCATGAGTGCAAAAATATTGACCACTCATCAGTGGAAAACCATGTATTTGTTAGAAGTTATTCCCTGATTTAAATTTTTATTTTAAAAAAGCAACACTTTTAAACTAAAGTGTATAATAGTCAATAATTTATTAGAAAACAAGGATTTTTAGAAGTGCTGTTTTTCACTTGCATTTTTGGTATTCCATTCTCTTCATGTCCCTTAAAATGAGCCAAAGTGTCCATGTTCATCCATGCTGTGGTTTCCTTATAACACAGTCACTGTGAAAGTACACATTTCACCTCCAGAATTTCTTGAGGGCACCTCCACCTTGTGCAAAGTAATCCTCTTTCGTTTTCTTTTGGTTTTTGCTCTTCCCTGTGATCACAGTATCATGAGTTGTAGTCAAATGAAGGATTAAAAACTGTATTCCTGATCACCATTTAGGAACTCAACTCTCTTTATTACCCTCTGATTTTACACATTATATTAGATAGCGAGAGCCGTTGTAACAAAGTACCACAAACTAGGAGTTTAAACAGCAGAAATTTACTGTCTCACAGTTCAGGAGGGTAGAAGTCTGACATCAAGGTGTTATCAGGATTGGTTCTTCCTGAGGTCTGTGGAGAAGAATCTATTCTGTGCCTCTTCCCTAGACTCTTGCAGTTCCTTGGCTAGATGCATCACTGATTTCTGCCTTGATATTCACATAGCATTCTTCTTATGTGCCTCTATCTACAACTTTCTCCTTTTTACAAAAGGACTCTAGTCAAATAGGATTAGGGGCTCACCCTCCTCCAGTAAGACCTCATCTTAACGTTACTTCTGCAAAGTCCCTGTTTTCAAATAAGGTCACATTATGAGGTATTGGGGAATAGGACTTCAATATTTAGTTTAGGGAAGACTCAATTCAATTTACAACACACATCAAAATTTTAAAGAAGTGAAACATTTATGGCTACTATAGAACAGTGAGAGACCCAACTGAGTAGGCCCTAACCCAGCCTACCTTAAAAGGGTTGAGGGATAGCCACAATTTTAATACTACCTCCCCCGAAACAGAAAAGTCCATTTGGAAAACAAAGTAATTAGGAGGAATCCTCTTTTAAAGTACTCTATAATAACAAATGAAATAATCGAATGATGTGAATTTATGATTTAAAATGGTCCCTCTTTGGTAAGAAATCATAAATAAATAATGACCATAATTGTATATAAGAAGTAAAGTAACATTGAATCATTTGAGAATTCCTAAGGTAATTGAAACACAAAGAAACAATTATGCTGAAAAAACTAAGAAGATTTGGGATTTTCTTAGTGTTCCATCTTCACCATTTAAAGAGAAATTTCATTCAATTATTAAAATAAATCTGATATGAAAATGATCTCCTCCTACAGTAAAAATCAAAATTCATACATGGAGTTTTGGGTAGTATTCTGGGTTTTGGAAAGAGGGGTAAGCAAAGGAAGAATATTTGGTATTTAGGTAAAGTTTCAGAAAAGGCATATTTTAACAGAGAAATGAAAAATCTGAAGATTAAGTGTTCCCTCTGTCACTAAGTTACAAATTTATTTTTTCTTGTGAAGGCATTTACTTTAATTTTTCAATGTTTATATCAGAGTTCATGTGATTTTGACCCACATATGAATATGACTCAAATCTAGGATTTCAGTTTTCTGAGAATATTATTTTTAATCCAAAAAGCTCCAAATGTGTGGCAATTTCATGAGTCACACAGGATCAGTTAATTGAAAAAATTTACAGGATAGCATAGGTTGTACTCATGTAACGGCTTGGTAAAGATAAAAGTATGTTACTGCCAGAAAAAGGGAGGACAGGAAATCATCAAAGGCCTTAGACTAAAGGTGATATCTTTTGCTTTGTGGAGAAAACACTATGGTATTGTCTCCTGGGGTATTAATGGAAGTAAGTAGGCCACTAAAGAGATTCAGAACCTTCGGAAATATCTAAAGAGTCAAAGTTTTGTGAGACAGAGCATTCACACAAATATTCCCATCTCTTTTTTCAGGTTCTCAGGTTTTCACAATTAAGCCCTTGGCTTTGCTCTAATACATCAACCTTGTTTGAACGTTCAAGTGTCTTTGAAATTCAGATGCTCTGGCTACCAAATCCAGGAGTCAATCTTCAACTTTCCCTGTCCTCCCTCTTTTTTGAGATAAGGTCTTCTTTGTAAACTATTCAAGTTTATAGAGCTATTCTGTCTCTCCTAATTAGTTTTCAATTGTCTGATAATTACCCTCAGCTCCTCATTATTTTCCAATAGGGCCCCAGTGCAACTTAGTACAACCATCTAATTTCATTGTCCTCATATTTACCATTTCCCCTGAAATTTCAAATCCCCGAATTATCAGAGGGGCCAGTGCTTTCCCTTTACTGTTATACCATACCATCTTACATCTAGTTAAAACTTTAACAGTTGGATGCCACTTTGTACCAGGAGCTGCCTGCAAACTATCTACCAGCAGTGATGGGATCCTTAATATGCTAGAACACTCAGTGATCCAGTCCCCAAACCTCCTCCTATAACTGCTTTCTCAGATGGCTCCTGGTATAATATATGCCAGTTTGGAGTCTCCAGTACTCAGAAGCTGAGATGTAGTTAGGAGTACAACATAGTTATTAGGGGAGTAAAAATTGTGGAAGAAAATGGGGCAAACTGGGATTGCGTAGGGGAGCAATAATGCTGCAGTGCAGATCAATTAATGCTGAGCTCTGGAGAAAAAATGGGTTGTGAGAGGAATCCCTCACTGGGGCCTGCTTAGTCATGGCTAACAAGTCATTGGCAGTTGAGAAGTGGACTCTCGACTAGCAGTACCTTGCTGAGTCATTGGCTGGGAGCAGGCCCCAAGAATACACGGCATTGGCTTGAAAATTGTTGTAGGACCCGAGGAAGCAAAGATCCAGCTAACCACACTCTTCACAGCTGGGCACCTAGTCCTTTCTTGAAGGTGCATCTGATCAACACATTCCTATATCTGCCAGATAACTTAATACTTCTAGGATTCTTGTGTTATTTAGTTTGAATTGGTAGACTATGTTTTGCAAATATACTTTTCCCTCCCAGATTTCTGCCAAATATAGCTCATTTCAGAGCAAATAAAATATGTATCAATATCTTACCCATGTGAATACACTCATAGACACTAATTTATATAAAGTGTAGTATTCGTTATTTACTAATCCAAAAATTGTGTATTCTTGACTGAATAATTACCAAACAAAGTGCTATAATCATGAATAATTTCTTTCAGGGCTCCTCGGTTAAGCTGCTTAGTGGAATTTGGGAATGTTCAAATAGCGTTGCAGACTTTTTCTTCTTTGTAGAAACAAAATGACATAGATTGGCTATTTCTTTATCTTTTCTGTTTACCAAACAACTGTATTTTTGCTTAACCAAACTGCCCTTAAGTCTTTGGTTAATTTCTATTGTTGTGTGAAAAATAAGCAGTAATCCCTTAAACTTCATGGAAGCAATTTTTATGACTACATTTTGCTACAACCCCAAATCTTTAATTTGTTTTTCTCTTAAGCATTTGACAAATGATCCTAAAAGGGTGTTTCTTCCTCCTCTGTATAAACTGTATAAAGTGTTTCATGCTGTCAGATGTAGTGGTATGGAGGATAGATATCAGCTGTTTTAGGTTTTTCTTTTCTGGCAAAGTGCTTTTATGGTGCTGTCAAATAACTAATAACTAATGTGTCACAGACACATTTCCATGTACTAGGATCTAACAATTTGTTAGATTTTAAGCAATTCAAAGACATTTATTTTCAGGGACTTGGGCAAAATTAGCTAAAACAAAATAGGAAAAAGATTCTTTTTGCTTTAAAGTTTGGCATTTACAAGGCCCCCATTTTCCCCCTGCTGGGAATGTCTTCCAATTTAAAATTACTATATAGTATGTATGCTTCCATGCCTCTCTTTGCTCTTTCCTCTCTACAAAAGAGAGCTAATATAAATCACCAATATTATTCCCAATATTAGAGACTTACTTGAGGAAGTAATAGGTTTCAATTAAGTTTTTGAATTTACCTCTTCTTTAATGAATAAAACTAATTTCACATTTACCCACGTACTCATTTCTTCTATAGAATGTATTCAGAACAAAATACTCTGTTGGTAGAAGAAATAATCTAGCATATGAAGTAGTAGAAAATTTATTTCATTAAATATTTATTGTGTCTAAATCAGAAATTATATAAGGCATAGAAAAAGAACTAATACATGATATATCTTTAATACCAGCTTACTATACAAGCATATATTCTTTACAGAAAGATAAACATATGAACAAATACTGTTTAAAAATATATTATGTGGGGGAAAAAAGAGAAGCTTTTAGACCTGAAGGATCTAAAATGTTACGGTCAAATAAATTTAATACAATAACACTCATAATTCTTATATTAAGTAATATTAAGTAATGCTATTAGAAAGACATTAAATAATGCAATAAAAATATTAATAAAATTATATTTTGTTCACAAAGTTCACATTTAAAATGTTTGAAAATAGCGTAGGGGCAACAGAGATTGGCATATATTGGTAATAAAAGTCACCAGTAGTTACCTTTAGTCAAGATAGAAGCTAAAGGAGAGAAAGAGATCACATTTGGGGTATATTCTTGGGAAGAATATACCTGTAGACCCAAAGAACCCATCAACAGTTAATAATAGATGTTTCCTTATCTTAAATATCTTTCATTGGTAGGTATTTCCAGCCTCGGCTCTCACCACTGCCACAAACATTTTTTCTACCTATGCCCCATATACTCATTAAAAATAGACATAAAGTCAACTTTTGTGTTCCTTACTATCATCACAGCACACAGACTCATTGCTCTCCATCTTCAGCACTCAGCCCACCCTTTGTCAATTAAACTCATGCTAACCTTTCTCGTATTAGACATGTTTTAGCCTTTATCTCTATCCAGTGAGGAACCATTTTGTAACACTGTCTTTCAAGACATCTCTGACATTCACAGTTTGTCCTACCAATTTTGGGAATTAAAATATTAGAGAAACTTGAGAGTTGCTTGGTGGGTAAAACCTTTTCAATCTTAGGTTTTGGTGATCTTTTTCTTAATGTTGACCAGAATGATGACATGTACATACATTTATGTATCAAAATACAGTTTAGTAGTTATCCCTAATATCCCAGGCATTGTGATAAACCTTAGCGATTAAATGGAGCTTAAAGAATTGCCCAGAACCATCAAGGAGCTCTCATATTGAGGGAGGAAAGGTTTACACAAAGATAATCTCAATGTGTGTTATAGGTGTATATGTAAAAAGTTTTAGAGGATGTAGTGATAGCAAAAATGAAAATGTGACATGAACCGTGATGGGATAATGCCAGAAATGTTCAAGGAAAGCTTCACTGATAAACTAATGGCCTGTATATTTGGACAAAAAATGGAAGCATCTAGCAGCATGACTTACTTAGGGAACTACATATAATGCACAGTTGCTGGGATATAGCAAGTAAAAGGCTAGTGGCGGAAAATGAATCTGGGCAGGCAGACAATGGCAAGCTTCCCAGGACTGGCTATGTATGGCAAAGATTTTGAACTTTATAAGTGGAAGAGAACAATAAATAATAACAAAACGTATATGTTTCACAGCCTAAAATGTATCGGACAGTGTGCCAATCACTTGATAAATGTCATTTCATTTAATCTTCATGAAAACCATGTAAGGTAAATAACTCCATTTGGATATTTTGTTTTGTTTTGTTTTAAAGCAGTCTTAGAGAAATAAAGCTTTGCAATTATTACATGACAGAGAAAATAATTTCTGGCTGTCTCTAACATCTTCTTACTTCCAAATTAGGGCTTTTAAGCCAGCGTGATGGTACACATACTGACATAAGTATATTTGTGTTATGGAAATATTGCTGGTGGATTAGAAGGAGGAAAAGACTTGTGATATTCTAAGCAAGAGATGCTGAGTATGTGAAACATGGCTGGACAGTATGTAAGACAAAGACAGGACACTTAGATATTTTAGAATATATAGTCTATGGGGATTGCAATAATGGGCCTATTTGCAAATGTCAATAGAAACATGTAAAAATAAAAATAAAGCAAAACACTAAGACTACTGAGAAAGTTAAAGAAGGCTTTTCAGTCTGTGTTTGAGTTAAGACAGAGAAATGTATAGATGTTTGTCAAGTGGGTAAGTAGAGACATAGCATTCTACATGAGAAACGTAGTCAATTTCTTCCCTCAAATAGGGAATTCTGATAGACTAAGACTCTATGTATTGAGTTCCATACACTAATAACAACCACATGCTTTTTAAAATTACTCTTTGCGCTGAAATATGTTTCTGGTTTGTTTTACTGAGTTTGTAATGTTTGGGGGAACTATGTACGTTATATCAATATCTGCATTAAAATCAAAATGTGGACTTTGTGAACATTTGAAAGATTAATTTTTTAACGTGTGTTTGCTGTTGTAGCTATTAAAGTCCTGGTATAGTATATAAGAGACATTTGGATTGGAAGATATAACTATAAAACATTTTAAACTATTGCCTAAGAGAGAAAATCAATTTTACTTTTGTTTTATGTCTATAAGTAGAAAGTATTTGCAAATATAAAGTTTAGCTTGACATTCTTCAAAAGAAAGTAAAGGAAAGCTGAACTTTCTAATACTATATTTCCCATGGATATGGCTGATATTATTCTTAGGTTGGAGTGTTGCTTAAGAGAAAACACATCAAAGAGAATTTTAAAGCCCTGAAAGAGAAGAGAAAAAATAAAGCTTGAGTGAAAAGATTAGGAGAATGTTGTGTGTATGGGAAAAAAAGGTAAAGAACACAATACCACTAAATATAATTTTTTTTCTTATTATAAATATAGGAAACAGTATCTAGTTCAAGAAAACAAAAATTAGAAGTAAATTTTAATGTGTAAACATAAAATAGGATATAAAGCATTTCGTAAAAAAATTACATCTGCTTGGAAGAAACAGATTAATGAATGAATATAGCTGGATCAAGTATTAATTGAAATAATTATTGTGAGTTTATTTATACAACTTGAATAAATTTAAATGACAATATTAAAACTAAATAACACATATCTTAAGGTAAAAAGGCACGGTTTTATACATTATTGCATAATTGCAATGCTAGCACACTGCTGGACAAGATAGTCATGTACAATGGACTATGTCTGGGTTCCACAAAATCAGAGCTTAAGGCAAGGGCTCACTTCAAGGGAATTTATTTGGAAATCAATGACAGACAACAGGCATGAATAACTAGGGAGAGTAAAATAGGAAAGGAGAAAGAAGGCAATTAGGAAAAGCCAATAAAGGATTACTATAAAGTTGGCAACAAGTGTGGATAATTGTGTTCAATCTTACTGGGAATATCTAAGTGGCCTTACACAATGAATTTTGAATTGTTTCCCTGGGCAATGAAAGCAAGAAGCACTTATCTATTGGCTTTTAGCTCTTAAGGGCTAAGAATTGCCCTGGGGCAGGGGCGGGGGAGATTAATGCTCCACACTTCCAGTTTAAGAATATGGGAATGGCGTGTTTCTCATTGGATTTATCCTGTATGGGACTCTGCACTTCCTGGACTTGATAACTATTTCCTTTCCCATATTAGGGAAGTTTTCAACTATAATCTCTTCAAATATGTTCTCAGTCCCTTTCTTTTTCTCTTCTTCTTCTGGGACCACTGTAATTCGAATGTTGGTGTGTGTAATGATGTCCCAGAGGTCTCTGAGACTGTCCTAAATTCTTTTCATTCTTTTTTCTTCATTCTGCTCTGTGGTAGTTATTTCCACTATTTTATCTTCCAGGTCACTTATCTGTTCTCCTGCCTCAGTTATTCTGTTATTGATTCCTTCTAGAGAATTTTTAATTTCATTTATTCTGTTGTTCATCATTGTTGCTTTACTCTTTAGTTCTTCTAGGTCCTTGTTAAATGTTTCTTGTATTTTCTCCCTTCTATTTCCAAGATTTTGGATCATCTTTTTTTTTTTTTTTTGCAGACTACAGGCTAAAGTTTATTTAGATATTGAAAAAAACAAGCACACAAATTAAAAAGGCAAGAAACTTATCAACAAGAAATATGGAAAAAATAAACATCTACCATAATTATTCCAAGAACACAGTGACAGAGAATACTTTACGATAGATTTTGACACATTATAGTTGGGAGTTCTGGCAATAACCATCATGAACTTAGGTAACTCAAATAACATTTCTAGTTTCTTTCTCTAAAAAGTGAGGGAGTTTAACCAAATGATTTGAAAATCACTTTCAAATCTTAACATTCTACTGTTTTACTTTACAACAAGGGGGAAGAAAAGGAAAACTCAGAAATAAACATTCCGAATGGCTTTAAAATCCTCCCTTTCATTTTTATTTTTTGTAGGAAATATGGTTTAAAAAATCAATTTTTTTAGACTGCTTCTAATATTTTTAGATTACATCTAATTTTTTTAAAAAAATTTTTATTGGAGTATAATTGCTTTACAATGGTGTGTTAGTTTCTGCTTTATAAAAAAGTGAATCAATTATACATATACATATATCCCCATGTCTCTTCCCTCTTGCATCTCCCTCTCTCCCACCTTCCCTATCCCACCCTGCTAGCTGGTCACAAAGCACCGAGCTGATCACCCTGTGCTATGCGACTGCCCACTAGCTATCTATTTTACATTTGGTAGTGTATATATGGACATATATACACTACCTCTCTCACTTTGTCCCAGCTTACTGTTCCCCCTCCCAGTGTCCTCAAGTCCATTCTCTAGTAGGTCCGCATCATTACTCCCATCTTGCCCTTAGGTTCTTCACAACCATTTTTTTTTTTTTTTTTTTTTTTTTTAGATTCCGTATATATGTGTTAGCATACGGTATTTGTTTTTCTCTTTCTGACTTACTTCACTCTGTATGACAGATTCTAGGTCCATCCACCTCAATACAATAACTCAATTTCGTTTCTTTTTATGGCTGAGTAATACTCCATTGTATATATGTGCCACATGTTCTTGATCCATTCATCTGTCGATGGACACCTAGGTTGCTTCCATGTCCTGGCTATTGTAAATAGAGCTGCAATGAACATTGTGGTACATGACCCTTTTTGAATTATGGTTTTCTCAGGGTATATGCATAGTAGTGGGATTGGTGGTTCATATGGTAGTTCTATTTTTAGTTTTTTAAGGAACCTCCATACTGTTCTGCATAGTGGCTGTATCAATTTACATTCCCACCAACAGTGTATGAGGGTTCCCTTCTCTCCACACCCTCTCCAGCATTTATTGTTTGTAGATTTTTTGATGATGGCCATTCTGACTGGTGTGAGATGATATCATATTGTAGTCTTCATTTGCATTTCTCTAATGATTAATCTTGTTGAGCATTCTTTCATGTGTTTGTTGACAATCTGTGTATCTTCTTTGGAGAAATGTCTATTTAGGTCTTCTGCCCATTTTTGGATTGGCTTGTTTGTTTTTTGATATTGAGCTGCATGAGCTGCTTATAAATTTTGGAGATTAATCCTTTGTCAGTTGCTTCATTTGCAAATATTTTCTCCCATTCTGAGGGTTGTCTTTTGGTCTTGTTTATGGTTTCCTTTGCTGTGCAAAAGCTTTTCAGTTTCATTAGGTACCATTTGTTTATTTTTGTTTTTATTTCCATTTCTCTAGGAGGTGGGTGTAAAGGATCTTGTTGTGGTTTATGTCATAGAGTGTTCTTCCTATGTTTTCCTCTAAGAGTTTTACAGTGTCTGACCTTACATTTAGGTCTTTAATCCATTATGAGTTTATTTTTGTGTATGGTGTTAGGGAGTGTTCTAATTTCATTCTTTTACATGTAGCTGTCCAGTTTTCCCAGCCCCACTTATGGAAGAGGCTGTCTTTTCTCCATTGTATATTCTCGCCTCCTTTACCAAAGATAAGGTGACCATATGTGCATGGGTTTATCTCTGGGCTTTCTATCCTGTTCCCTTGGTCTATATTTCTGTTTTTGCGCCAGTACCATACTGTCTTGATTACTGTAGCTTTGTAGTATAGTCTGAAGTCAGGGAGCCTGATTCCTCCAGCTCCATTACTTTTTCTCAAGATTGCTTTGGCTGTTCGGGGTCCTTTGTGTTTCCATACAAATTGTGAAATTTTTTGTTCTAGTTCTGTGAAAAATGCCAGTGGTAGTTTGATAGGGATTGCATTGAATCTGTAGATTGCTTTGGGTAGTAGAGTCATTTTCACAATGTTGATTCTTCCAATCCAGGAACATGGTATATCTCTCCATCTATTTGTATCATCTTTAATTTCTTTCATCAGTGTCAATTTTCTGCATACAGGTCTTTTGTCTCCTTAGGTAGGTTTATTCCTAGGTATTTCATTCTTTTTGTTGCAATGGTAAATTGGAGTGTTTCCTTAATTCCTCTTTCAGATTTTTCATCATTAGTGTATAGGAATGCCAGAGATTTCTGTGCATTAATTTTGTATCCTGCTACTTTACCAAATTCATTGATTAACTCTAGTAGTTTTCTGGTAGCATCTTTAGGATTCTCTATGTATATTATCATGTCATCTGCAAACAGTAACAGCTTCCCTTCTTCTTTTCTGATTTGGATTCCTTTTATTTCTTTTTCTTCTCTGACTGCTGTGGCTAACACTTCCAAAACTATGTTGAATAATAGTGGTGAGAGTAGACAACCCTGTCTTGTTCCCGATCTTAGTGGAAATGATTTCAGTTGTTCACCATTGAGGATGATGTTGGCCGTGGGTTTGTCATATATGGCCTTTATTGTGTTGAGGCAAGTTCCCTCTATGCCTACTTTCTAGAGGGTTTTTATCGTAAATGGGTGTTGAATTTTGTCGAAAGCTTTCTCTGCAACTATTGAGATGATCATATGGTTTTTCTCCTTGAATTTGTTAATATGGTGTATCACATAGATTGATTTGCGTATATTGAAGAATCCTTGCATCCTGGGATAAACCCCACTTAATCATGGTGTATGATCCTTTTAATGTTCTGTTGGATTCTGTTTGCTAGTATTTTGTTGAGGATTTTTGCATCTGTGTTCATCAGTGATATTGGTCTGTAGTTTTCTTCTTTTGTGACATCTTTGTCTGGTTTTGGTATCACAGTGATGGTGGCCTTGTAGAATGAGTTTGGGAGTGTTCCTACCTCTGCTATATTTTGGAAGAGTTTGAGAAGGATAGGTGTTAACTCTTCTCTAAATGTTTGATAGAATTCACCTGTGAAGCCATCTGGTCCTGGGCTTTTGTTTGTTGGAAGATTTTTAATCACTGTTTCAATTTCATTGCCTGTGATTGGTCTGTTCATATATTCTATTTCTTCCTGATTCACTCTCGGCTGTTTGTGCATTTCTAAGAATTTGTCCATTTCTTCCAGATTGTCCATTTTATTGGCATATAGTTGCTTGTAGTAATTTCTCATGATCCTCTGTATTTCTGCAGTGTCAGTTGTTACTTCTCCTTTTTCATTTCTAATTCTATTGATTTGAGTCTTCTCCCTTTTTTTCTTCATGAGACTGGCTAATGGTTTATCAATTTTGTTTATGTTCTCAAAGAACCAGCTTTTAGTTTTATTGATCTTTGCTATTGTTTCCTTCATTTCTTTTTCATTTATTTCTGATTTGATCTTTATGATTTCTTTCCTTCTGCTAATTTTGGGGGTATTTTTGTTCTTCTTTCTCTGTTTGCTTTAGGTGGAAGGTTAGGTTGTTTATTTAAGATGTTTCTTGTTTTTTAAGGTAGGACTTTATTGCTATAAACCTCCCTCTTAAAACTGCTTTTGCTGCATCCCATAGGTTTTGGGCTGCCATGTTTTCATTGTCATTTTTTTCTAGGTACTTTTTGATATCCTCTATGATTTCTTCATTGATCTCTTGGTTATTAAGTAGTATTTGTTTAGCCTCCATGTGTTTGTATTTTTTACAGATTTTTTCATGTAACTGATATCTAGTCTCATAGCGTTGTGGTCAGAAAAGGTACTAGATACAATTTCAATTTTCTTAAATTTACCAAGGCTTGATTTGTGACCCAAGATATGATCTATCCTGGAAAATGTCCCATGAGCACTTGAGAAAAAAGTGTATTCTGTTGTTTTTGGATGGAATATCCTATACATATCAATTAAGTCCACCTTGTTTAATCTATCATTTAAAGCTTGTGTTTCCTTATTTATTTTCATTTTGGATGATCTCTCCATTGGTGAAAGTGGGGTGTTAAAGTCCCCTACTATGATTGTGTTACTGTCGATTTCCCCTATTATGGCTGTTAGCATTTGCCTTATGTATTGAGGTGCTCCTATGTTGGCTCCATAAATATTTACGATTGTTATATCTTCTTATTGGAT
This sequence comes from Balaenoptera ricei, assembly GCF_028023285.1. Classification (NCBI taxonomy): domain Eukaryota; kingdom Metazoa; phylum Chordata; class Mammalia; order Artiodactyla; family Balaenopteridae; genus Balaenoptera; species Balaenoptera ricei. The sequence continues at coordinate 117,558,695 of NC_082642.1, forward strand.
TGATCTGTTGATCATTATGTAGCGTTCTTCTTTGTCTCTTGTAATAGTCTTTGGTTTAAAGTTTATTTTGTCTGATACGAGAATTTCTGCTCTAGCTTTCTTTTGATTTCCATTTGCATGGAATATAATTTTCCATCCCCTTTCAGTTTGTATGTTTCCCTAGGTCTGAAGTGGGTCTCTTGTAGGTAGCATATATACATGTCTTGTTTTTGTTTCCATTCAGCCAGTCTTTCTCTTTTGGTTGGAGCATTTAATCCATTTATAGTTAAGGTAATTATCAATATGTATGTTCCTATTACCATTTTCTTAATTGTTTTGTGTTTGTTATTGTAGGTCTTTTCCTTCTCTTGTGTTTCCTGCTTAGAGAGGTTCCTTTAGCATTTTTTGTATAGCTGGTTTGGTTGTGCTGAATTCTCTTAGCTTTTGCTTGTCTGTAAATGTTTTAATTTCTCCATCAAATCTGAATGTGATCCTTGCTGTGTAGAGTAATCTTGGTTGTAGGTTTTTCCCTTTCATCACTTTAAATATGTCCTGCCACTACCCTCTGGCTTGCAGAGTTTCTGCTGAAAGATCAGCTGTTAACCTTATGGGGATTCCCTTGTGTGTTATTTGTTGTTTTTCCCTTGCTGCTTTTAATATGTTTTCTTTGTATTTAATTTTTGATAGTTTGATTAATATGTGTCTTGGCGTGTTTCTCCTTGGATTTATCCTGTATGGGTCTCTCTGTGCTTCCTGGACTTGATTAACTGTTTCCTTTCCCATATTAGGGAAGTTTTCAACTATAATCTCTTCAAATAGTTTCTCAGTCCCTTTCTTTTTCTCTTCTTCTTCTGGGACCCCTATAATTCGAATGTTGGTGCATTTAATGTTGTCCCAGAGGTCTCTGAGACTGTCCTCAGTTCTTTTCATTCTTTTCTCCTTATTCTGCTCTGCAGTAGTTATTTCCACTATTTTATCTTCCAGGTCACTTATCCGTTCTTCTGCCTCAGTTATTCTGCTATTGATCCCTTCTAGAGTATTTTTAATTTCATTTACTGTGTTGTTCATCATTACTTGTTTCCTTTTTAGTTCTTCTACGTCCTTGTTAAATGTTTCTTGCATTTTCTCTATTCTATTTCTAAGATTTTGGATCATCTTTACTATCATTATTCTGAATTCTTTTTCACGTAAACTGCCTATTTCCTCTTCATTTGTTAGGTCTGGTGGGTTTTTACCCTGCTCCTTCATTTGCTGTGTGTTTTTCTGTCTTCTCATTTTGCTTATCTTACTGTATTTGGGGTCTCCTTTTCACAGGCTGCAGGTTTGTAATTCACATTGTTTTTGGTGTCTGCCCTCAGTGGCTTAGGTTGGTTCAGTGGGTTGTGTAGGCTTCCTGGTAGAGAGGACTAGTGCCTGTGTTCTGGTGGATGAGTCTGGATCTTGTCTTTCTGGTGGGCAGGTCCACATCTAGTGGTGTGTTTTGGGGTGTCTGTGACCTTATTATGATTTTTGAAAGCCTCTCTGCTAGTGGGTGGGTTTGTGTTCCTGCTTTGCTAATTGTTTGGCATAGGGTGTCCAGCACTGTGGCTTGCTGGTCGTTGAGTGCAGCCGGGTCTTGTCGTTGAAATGGAGATCTCTGCGAGATTTTGTCATTTGATATTACGTGGAGCTGGGAGGTCTCTGGTGAACCAATGTCCTGAACTTGGCTCTCCCACCTTAGAGGCACAGCCCTGACGCCTGGCTGGAGCAAAAAGAGCCTGTCATCCACATAGCTCAGAATAAAAGGGAGGAAAAAAAGAAAGAAAGAAAAAATAATAAAATAAAGTAAAATAAAATAAAAACGTTATTAAAATAAAAAACAAAAAATAATTATTAAAAAAAAATTTTTTTTAAGTAATTAAGGAAAAAGAAAGAATGAAAGAAGAGAACAACCAAACCAAAAAACAAATCCAGCATTGATAACAAGCGCTGAAAATTATAGTTAAAAAAAACAAACAAACAAACAAAAAAACTGGACCGACAGAACCCTAGGACAAATGGTAAAAGCAAAGCTATACAGACAAAGTCACACACAGAAGCATACACATACACACTCACAAAAAGAGGAAAAGGGAAATATATATATATATCGTTGCTCCCAAAGTCTACCTCCTCAATTTGGGATGATTCGTTGTCTATTCAGGTATTCCACAGATGCAGGTACATCAAGTTGACTGTGGAGAGTTAATCTGCTGCTCCTGTGGCTGCTTGGAGAGATTTCCCTTTCTCCCCTTTGTTTTTGCACAGCTCCTGGGATTCAGCTTTGGATTTGGCCCTGCCTCTGTGTGTAGGTCGCCTGAGGGCGTCGGTTCTTCACTCAGACAGGACAGGGTTAAAGGAACAGCTGATTCGGGGTCTCTGGCTCACTCAGGCCGGGGGGTTGGGGAGGGGGTGGTATGGAGTGCCGGGCGAGCCTGTGGCGGCAGAGACCAGCGTGACATTGCACCAGCCTGAGGCACGCCATGTGTTCTCCTGGGGAAGTTGTCCCTGGATCATGGGACGTTGGCATTGTCGGGCTGCACAGGCTCCCAGGAGGGGAGGTGTGGATAGTGACCTGTGCTTGCACACATGCTTCTTGGTGGCTGCAGCAGCAGCCTTAGTGTCTCATGCCCGTCTCTGGGGTCCACGCTGATAGCCACGTCTCGTGCCAATCTCTGGAGCTCCTTTAAGCAGCACTCTTAATCCCCTCTCCTCACGCACCAGGAAACAAAGAGGCAAGAAAAAGTTTCTTGCCTCCTCAGCAGTTCCAGACCTTTTCTGAGATTCCCTCCTGGCTAGCCGTGAAGCACTAGCCCGCTTCACTCTGTTCAAGCAGCCAACCCCAGTCCTCTCCGTGGGATCTGACTGAAGCCAGAGCCTCAGCTCCCAGCCCCCGCCTGCCCTGGCTGGTGAGCAGACAAGCCTCTCAGCCTGGTGAGTGCTGGTCGGCACCGATCCTCTGTGCGGGAATCTCTCTGCTTTGCCCTCTGCACCCCTTTTGCTGCCCTCTCCTCCGTGGCTCCGAAGCTTCCCCCCTCCGCTACCCACAGTCTCTGCCCGCAAAGGGGCTTCCTAGTATGTGGAAACCTTTCCTCCTTCCCAGCTCCTTCCCACTGGTGCAGGTCCCCTCGCTATTCTTTTGTCTCTGTTTTTTCTTTTTTCTTTTGCCCTACCCAGGTACATGGGGAGTTTCTTGCCTTTTGGGAGGTCTGAGGTCTTCTGCCTGCGTTCAGTAGGTGTTCTGTAGGAGTTGTTCCACATGTAGATGTATTTCTGATGTATTATTGGGGAGGAAGGTGATCTCCATGTCTTACTCTTCCACCATCTTGAAGCTCCTCTGGATCATCTTTATTATCATTACTCTGAATTCTTTTTCAGGTAGACTGCCTATTTTATCCTCATTTCTTTGGTCTGGTGGGTTTTTATCTTGCCCCTTCATCTGCTGTGTGTTTCTCTGTCTTCTCATTTTGCTTAACTTACTGTGTTTGGGGTTTCCTTTTCACAGGCTGCACGTTCATAGTTCCCATTGTTTCTAGTGTCTGCCCCCAGTGGGTAAGTTTCATTCAGTGGGTTGTGTAGGCTTCTTGCTGGAGGGGACTAGTGCCTGTGTTCTGGTGGATGAGGCTGGATCTTGTCTTTCTGGTGGGCAGGTTCGCATCTAGTGGTGTGTTTTGGGGTGTCTGTGACCTTATTATGATTTTAGGCATCCTCTCTGCTAATGGTGGGGTTGTGTTCCTGTCTTGCTAGTTATTTGGTATAGGGTGTCTAGCACTGTAGCTTGCGGGTCGTTGAGTGGAGCTGGGTCTTAGTATTGAGATGGGGATCTCTGCGAGAGCTATCGCCATTTGGTATTATGTGGCGTTGGGAGGTCTCTTGTGGACCAATGTCCTGAACTCAGCTCTCCCACCTAAGAGGCACAGGCCTGACACCCAGTCGGAGCACCAAGACCCTGTTAGCCACAGAGCTCAGAAGAAAATGGAGAAGAAAGAAAGAGAGAGAGAGAGAGAGAGGGAGGGAGGGAGGGAGGAAGGAAGGAAGAGAAAAGAAAAGAGAAGCAAGGAAGGAAGGAAGGAAGAAATAGTTATTGAAATAAAAAACAATTATTAAATATAAAAAAATTAAAAAGTAATAAAAAAAAGAAAAATGAAGAAAGAAAGAAAGAAAGAACAGAACAACCAACCCAAAAAACAAATCCACCAGTGGTAACAAGGGCTAAAAACTATACTAAAAAAACAAAACGGACAGACAGAATCCTAGGACAAATGGTAAAACAAAGCTATACAGACAAAATCACACACAGAAGCATACACATACACACTCACAAAAAGAGAAAAAGGAGAAAAATCTATATATCGTTGCTCCCAAAGTCCGCCACCTCAATTCTTGAATGATTTGTTGTCTATTCAGTATTTCACAGATGCAAGGTACATCAGTTTGATTGTGGAGATTTAATCCGCTGCTCCTGAGCCTGCTGGGAGAGATTTCCCTTTCTCTTCTTTGTTCACACAGCTCCTGGAATTCAGCTTTGGATTTGGCCCTGCCTCTCCTTGTAGGTTGCTGGAGGGTTAAAGTAGCAGCTGATTAGGGGGCTCTGGTTCACTCAGGCGGCGGGGAGAGAGGGATATGGATGCAGGCGAGGCTGTGGCAGCAGACACCAGCGTGACGTTGCAGCAGCCTGAGGTGTGCTGTGTGTTCTCCTGGAGAAGTTGTCCCTGGATAACAGGACCCTGGCAGTGCTGGGCTGCACAGGCTCCCAAGAGGGGAGGTGTGGATAGTGACCTGTGCTTGCACACAGACTTCTTGGTGGCTACAGCAGCAGCCTTAGCATCTCAGGCCTGTCTCTGGAGTCCGCGCTTGTAGCCGCAGCTCGCGCCTCTCTCTGGAGGTCGTTTAGGCGGTGATCTGAATCCCCTCTCCTCGCACACCCCGAACAATGGTCTCTTGCCTCTTAGGCAGGTCCAGACTTTTTCCCGGACCTCCTCCCAGCTAGCTGTGGTGCACTAGCCCCCTTCAGGCTGTGTTCACGCAGCCAACACCCAGTCCTCTCCCTGGGATCTGAATTCTGAAGCCAGAGCCTCAGCACCCAGCCCCCACCTGCCCCGGCAGCTGAGCAGACAAGGCTCTAGGGCTGTTGAGTGCTGGTCAGCACCAATCCTCTGTGCGGGAATCTCTCAGCTTTGGGCTCTGCACCCCTGTTGCTGCACTCGCCTCCATGGCTTCCAAGCTTCCACCTGCCACCCCTGATCTCTGCCAGTGAAGACACATAATAATTAAACTATCAAAAATTAAATACAAAGAAAAAATGTTAAAAGCATCTTATTCAGATTCAACAGAGAAATAAAAACTTTACAGACAAGCAAAAGCTAAGAGAATTCAGCACCACCAAACTAGCTTTACAAAAAATGCTAAAGGAACTTCTGTAGGCAGGAAACACAAGAGAAAGAAAAGACCTACAAAAACAAACCCAAAACAATTAAGAAAATGGTAAAAGGAACATACATATCAATAACTACCTTAAATGTAAAAGAATTAAATGCTCCAACCAAAAGACGTAAACTGGCTGAATGGGTACAAAAACAAGACCCATATATATGCTGTCTACAAGAGACCCATTTCAGACCTATGGACACATACAAACTGAAAGTGAGGGGATGGAAAAGATATTCCATGCGAATGGAAATCAAAAGAAAGCTGCATTAGCAATTCTCATATCAGACAAAATAGACATTAAAATAAAGACTATTACAAGAGAAAAAAAAGGACACTACATACGATCAAGGGTTGAATCCAAGAAGAAGATATAACAATTGTAAATACTATGTTGGGTAGTGCACCAACATAAGAGCACCTCAGTACATGAGGAAAATGCTAACAGCCTTAAAAGGGGAAATCGACAGTAACACAATCATAGTAGGGAAATTTAGCAACCCACTTTCACCAATATATAGATCATCCAAAATGAAAATAAATAAGGAAACACAAACTTTAAATGACACATTAAACAAGAACTTAATTATAGGACATTCCATCCAAAAACAACAGAATATACTCTGTTCTCAAGTGCTTATGGAACATTCTCCAGGATCGATCATATCTTGGGTCACAAATCAAACCTTGGTAAATTTAAGAAAATTGAAATCATATCAAGTATCTTTTCTGACCACAACGCTCTGAGACTAGATATCAATTACAGGAAAAAAATCTGTAAAAAATACAAACACATGGAGGCTAAACAATACAATACTAAATAACCAAGAGTTCACTGAAGAAATCAAAGAGGAAATCAAAAAATACCTAGAAACAAATGACAATGAAAACACGACGACCCTAATCCTATGGGATGCAGCAAAAGCAGTTCTAAGAGGGAAGTTATAGCAATACAATCCTACCTTAAGAAACAAGAAACCTCTTAAATAAACAACCTAAACTTACACCTAAAGCAATTAGGGAAAGAAGAACAAAAAAACCCCAAAGTTGGAAGAAGAAAGAAACCATAAAGATCAGATCAGAAATAAATGAACAAGAAATAAAGGAAACAATAGCAAAGATCAATAAAACTAAAAGCTGGTTCTTTGAGAAGATAAACACAATCGATAAACCATTAGCCAGACTCATCAAGAAAAAGAGGGAGAAGACTCAAATCAATAGAATTAGAAATGAAAAAGGAGAAGTAACAACTGACACTGCAGAAATACAAAGGATCATGAGAGATTGCTACAAGCAACTATATGCAATGAAATGGACAATCTGGAAGAAATGGACAAATTCCTAGAAAAGCACAACCTTCTGAGACTGAACCAGGAAGAAATAGAAAATAGACCAATCACAAGCACTGAAATTGAGAATGTGGTTAAAAATCTTACCACAAACAAAAGCCAAGGACAGCTGGCTTGACAGGCGAATTCTACCAAACATTTAGAAAAGAGCTAACAACTATCCTACTCAAACCCTTCCAAAATATAGCAGAGGGAGGAACACTCCCAAACTCATTCTACAAGGCCACCATCACTGTGATACCAAAACCAGACAAAGATGTCACAAAAGAAGAAAACTACAGGCCAATATCACTGATGCACATAGATGCAGAAATCCTCAACAAAATACTAGCAAACAGAATCCAACAGCACATTAAAAGGATCGTACACCATGATCAAGTGGGGTTTATCCCAGGAATGCAAGTGTTCTTCAGTATATGCAAATCAATCTATGTGATACACCATATTAACAAATTGAAGGAGAAAAACCATATGATCATCTCAATAGTTGCAGAGAAAGCTTCTGACAAAATTCAACACCCATTTATGACAAAAACCCTTCAGAAAGTAGGCAAAGAGGGAACTTACCTCAAAATAATAAAGGCAATATATGACAAAACTACAGCCAACATCATTCTCAATGGTGGAAAACTGAAACCATTTCTCCGAAGATCAGGAAGAAGACAAAGTTCCCCACTCTCACCTCTATTATTCAACATAGTTTTGGATGTTTTAGCCAAAGCTATCGGAGTAGGAAAAGAAATCAAAGGAATCCAAATCAGAAAAGAAGAAGTAAAGCTGTCACTGTTTGCAAATGATGTGACACTATACATAGAGAATCCTAAAGATTCTACCAGAAAACTACTAGAACTAATCAATGAATCTCGTAAAGTAACATGATAGAAAATTAATGCACAGAAATCTCTGGCATTCATATAAACTAATGATGAAAAATCTGAAAGAGAATTTAAGGAAACACTCTCATTTACCATTGCAACAACAACAAAAAAATACCTAGGAATAAACCTACCTGAGGAGACAAAAGACCTGTATGTAGAAAATAATAAAAAACTGATGAAAGGAATTAATGATGATACAAATAGATGGAGAGATGTACCATGTTTTTGGATTGGAAGAATCAACATTGTGAAAATGACCAAACTACCCAAAGCAATCTACAGATTCAGTGCAATCCCTATCAAACTACCAATGGCACTTTTCACAGAATTAGAAAAAAAATTTCACAATTTGTATGGAAACACAAAAGACCCCAAATAGCCAAAGCAATTTTGAGAATGAAGAACGGAGCTGGAGAAATCAGGCTCCCGGGCTTCAGACTATACCACAAAGCTACAGTAACCAAGACAACAGGCTACTGGCACAAACACAGAAATATAGACCAATGGAACAGGATAGAAAGCCCAGAGATTAAACCCACGAATTTATGGTCACCTTATTTTTGATAACGGAGGCAAGAATATACACTGGAGAAAAGACAGCCTCTTCAATAAGTGGTTCTGCAAAAACTGGACAGCTACTTGTAAAAGAATGAAACTAGAACACTCCCTAACACTGTACACAAAAATAAACTCAAAATGGATTAAAGACCTAAATGTAAGGCCAGACACTATAAAAGTCTTAGAGGAAAACATAGGAAGAACACTCTATGACATAAACCACAGCAAGATCCTTTTACACCCACCTCCTAGAGAAATGGAAATAAAAACAAAAATAAACACATGGGACCTAATGAAACTTCAAAGCTTTTGCACAGCAAAGGAAACCATAAACAAGACGAAAAGACAACCCTCAGAATGGCAGAAAATATTTGCAAATGAAGCAACTGACAAAGGATTAATCTCCAAAATTTATAAGCAGCTCATGCAGCTCAATATCAAAAAACAAACAACCCAATGCAAAAATGGGCAGAAGACCTAAATAGACATTTCTCCAAAGAAGATATACAGATTGCCAACAAACACATGAAAGGATGCTCAACATCACTAATCATTAGAGAAATGCAAATCAAAACTGCAACGAGGCATCACCTCACACCAGTCAGAATGGCCATCATCAAAAAATCTACGAACAATAAATGCTGGAGGGTGTGGAGAAAAGGGAAACCTCTTGAACTGTTGTTGGGTATGTAAATTGATACAGCCAGTATAGAGAACAATATTGCATTTATTTTTGTTTATGGTATTAGGGAGTTTTCTACTTTCATTCTCTTTCATGTAGCTGTCTAGCTTTACCAGCACCACTTATTGAAGAGGCCGTCTTTTCTCCATTGTTTATTCTTGCCTCCTTTATCAAAGATAAGTTGATCGTATGTGCGTGGGTTTACCTCTGGGCTTTCTAACCTGTTCCATTTATCTATATTTCTGTTTTTGTGCAGGTACCATACTGTCTTGGTTACTGTAGCTTTGTAGTATAGTCTGAAGTCAGGGAGCCTGATTCCTCCTGTTCCGTTTTTCTTCCTGAAGATTGCTTTGGCTATTTGGGGTCTTTTGTGTTTCCATACAAATTGTGAAATTTTTTGTTCTAGTTCTGTGAAAAATGCCATTGGTAGTTTGATGGGGATTGCATTGTATCTGTAGATTGCTTTGGATAGTGTAGTCATTTTCACAGTGTTTATTCTTCCAATCCCAAAACATGGTGTATTTCTCTATCTGTTTGTATCATCATTACTTTCATCACTCTCTTATAGTTTTCTGCATACAGGTCTTTTGTCTGCTTAGGTAGGTTTATTCCTAGGTATTTTATTTTTGTTGTTGCAGTGGTAAATGGGAGCATTTCCTTAATTTCTCTTTCAGATTTTTCATGATTAATGTATAAGAATGCAAGAGATTTCTGTGCATTAATTTTGTATTCCTCTGCTTTACCAGATTCATTGATTAGCTCTAGTAGTTTTCTCGTAGCATCTTTAGGATTCTCTATGTATAGTATCATGTCATCTGCAAATAGTGACAGCTTTACTTCTTCTTTTCCAATTTGGATTCCTTTTATTTCTTTTCTTCTCTGATTGCTGAGGCTAAAACTTCCAAAATTATGCTGAATAATAGTGGTGAGAGTGGGCAACCTTATCTTGTTCCTGATCTTAGTGGAAATCTTTTCAGTTTTTCACCATTGAGAACAATGTTGCCTGTGGGTTTGTCATATATGGCCTTTTTTATGTTGAGGTAAGTTCCCTCTATGCCTTCTTTCTGGAGGGTTTTATCGTAAATGCTGTTGAATTTTGTGGAAAGCTTTTTCTGCATCTATTGAGATGATCATATGGTTTTTCTCCTTCAATTTGTTAATATGGTGTATCACATTAATTGATTTGTGTATATTGAAGAATCCTTGCATTCCTGGGATAAACCCCACTTGATCAGGATATATGATCCTTGATCCTTTTAATGTGCTGTTGTATTCTGTTTGCTAGTATTTTGTTGAGGATTTCTGCATCTATGTTCATCAGTGATATTGGTCTGTCATTTTCTTTTTTGGGACATATTTGTCTGGTTTTGGTATCAGGGTGATGCTGTCCTCTTAGAATGAGTTTGGGAGTTTTCCTCCCTCTGTTATATTTTGGAAGAGTTTGAGAAGGATAGGTGTTACCTCTTGTCTAAATGTTTGATGGAATTCGCTTGTGAAGCCATCTGGTCCTGGGCTTTTGTTTGTTGGATGATTTTTAATCACATTTTCAATTTCAGTACTTGTGATTGGTCTGTTTATATTTTCTGTTTCTTCCTGGTTCAATCTCAGAAGGTTGTGCTTTTCTAAGAATTTGTCCATTTCTTCCAGGTTGTCCATTTTATTTGCATGTAGTTGCTTGTAGTAATCCCTCATGTTCCTTTGTATTTCTGCAGTGGCAGTTTTACTTCTTCTTTTTCAGTTCTAATTCTATTGATTTGAGTCTTCTCCCTTTTTTCATGATGAGTCTGGCTAATGGTTTATCAATATTATTTACCTTCTCAAAGAACCAGCTTTTAGTTTTATTGATCTTTGCTATTGTTTCCTTCATTTCTTTTTCATTTATTTCTGATTTGATGTTTATGATTTCGTTCCATCTGCTAACTTTGTGGGGTTTTTTTTTGTTGTTCTTCTTCTTCTTTCTCTAATTGCTTTAGGTGTAAAGTTAGGGTGTTTATTTGAGATTTTTCTTGTTTCTTGAGGTTTGGAATGTATTGCTATAAACTTCCCGCTTAAAACTGCTTTTGTTGTGTTCCATAGGTTTAGGGTCATCGTGTTTTCATTGTCATTTGTTTCTAGGTGTTTTGTGCTTTCTTCTTTGATTTCTTCAGTGATCTCTTGGTTATTTAGTATTGTATTGTTTAGCCTCCATGTGTGTTTTGTTTTTACAGTTTTTTTCCTGTATTTGATATCTAGTCTTATGGCATTGTGGTCAGAAAAGATACTTGATATGATTTCACTTTTCTTAAATTTACCAAGGCTTGCTTTGTGACCCACAATATGATCTATCTTGGGGAATGTTCCATGAGCACTTGAGAAGAAAGTGTGTTCTGTTGTTTTTGGATGGAGTGTCCTATAAATATCAATTAAATTCTTGTTTAATGTGTCATTTAAAGCTTGTGTTTCCTTATTTATTTTCATTTTTGGGTGATCTGTCCATTGGTAAAAGTACGGTTTTAAAATTCCCTACTATGATTGTGTTACTGTTGATTTCCCCTTTTATGGCTGTTAGCATTTACCCTATGTATTGAGGTGCTCCTATGTTGGGTGCATAAGTATTTACAATTGTTATATCTTCTTCTTGGATTGATTCCTTCATCATTATGTAGTGTTCTTCTTTGTGTCTTTTAATAGTTTTTATGTTAAAGTCTCTTTTGTCTGATAGAGTTGCTACTGCAGCTTTCTTTTGATTTCCATTTGCATAGAATTTCTTTTTCCATCCCCTCCCTTTCAGTCTGTATGTGTCCCTAGGTCTGAAATGGGTTTCTTGTAGACAGCATATATATGGGTCTTGTTTTTGTATCTATTCAGCCAGTTTATATCTTTTGGTCGGAGCATTTAAATCATTTACATTTAATGTAATTATCAGTATGTATGTTCCTTTTACCATTTTCTTAATTGTTTTGGGTTTGTTTTTTAGGTCTTTTCTTTCCCTTGTGTCTCCTGCCTACAGAATTTCCTTTAGCATTTTTTGTAAAGCTGGTTTGGTGGTGCTGAATTCTGTTAACTTTTGCTTGTGGGTAAAGATTTTAATTTCTCCACTCAATCTGAATGAGATCCTTGCTGGTTAGAGTAATCTTGGTTGTAGGTTTTTCCCTTTCATCACTTTAAATATGTCCTGCCACTGCTTTCTGGCTTGCAGTGCTTCTGCTTAAAGATCAGCTGTTAACCTTATGGGGGTTCCCTTGTATGTTATTTGTTGTTTTTCCCTGGCTGCTTTTAATATTTTTTTCTTTGTATTTAATATTTGCTAGTTTGATTAGTATGTGTGTTGGTGTGTTTCTCCTTGGATTTATCCTTTATGGGGCTCTCTGTGCTTCCTGGACTTTATTGACCATTTCCTTTCCCATATTAGGGAAGTTTTCAACTATAATATCTTCAAATATTTTCTCAGTCCGTTTCTTTTTCTCTTCTTCTTCTTGGACCCCTATAATTCGCATGGTGGTTCGTTTAATGTTGTCCCAGAGTTCTCTGAGACTGTCCACAATTCTTTTCATTCTTTTTTCTTTATTCTGCTCTGTGGTAGTTATTTCTACTCTTTTATCTTCCAGCTCACTTATCCTCAGTTATTCTGCTATTGATTCCATCTAGAGAATTTTAATTTGTTTTATTTTGTTTTTCATCATTGTTTGTTTGCTCTTTAGTTCTTCTAGGTCCTTGTTAAACGTTTCTTGTATTTTCTCCATTCTATTTCTAAGATTTTGGATTATCTTTACTATCATTACTCTGAATTCTTTTTCAGGTAAACTACTTATTTTCTCTTCATTTGTGTGGTCTGGTGGGTTTTTACCTTGCTCTGTCATCTGCTGTGTATTTCTCTCTGTTTGCATTTTGCTTTACTTAGTGTGTTTGGGGTCTCCTTTTTGCAAGTTTAGGTTTGTAGTTCCCGTTTTTGTTTTGTTTTTTGGTGTCTGCCCCCATTGGGTATGGTTGGTTCTGTGAGTTGTGTTGGCTTCCTGTTGGAGCAGACTGGTCCCTGTGTTCTGGTGGGTGGGCTGGGATCTTTTCTTTCTCTTGGGCAGGGCTGCGTCCAGTGGTGTGGTTTTGGGTGTCTGTGACCTTATTTTGATTTTAGGCAGCCTCTCTGCTAATGATAGGGTTGTGTTCCTGTCTTGCTAGTTGTTTGGCATTGGGTGTCCAGCACTGCAGCTTGCTTTTCGTTGAGTGGACCTGGGTCTTAGCGTTGAGATGGAGGTCTCTGGGAGAGCTCTCACGGATTGATATTATGTGAGGCTGGGAGGCTTCTGGTTGACCAATGTTCTCAATTCAGCTCTCCCACCTTAGAGGCTCAGGCCTGACAGCTGGCCGGAGCACCCAGACCCTGTCATCCACACAGCTGGAGAGAATGGGCCATGAGTTGGGTGTCAGCCACTGCCCTGTTGTAACTCTGTCTCAGCTGGCTTCAAAGGTCACCCAGTTACATTGAGTTATTCCACCATTCCTCAGAACTTGCACATGCCAGTTCTGGGATTTGTAGATGTCCTCCTCATACTCTTCATTGAAATACCTTCATTCATGGTGGTGAGAGATATGCTACTAGTGTTGGTTCTCTTCAATTCAGAGACTGGGACAGTCTGAGCCTTCATGTGACCAAGTCAGGAGCAGCTGGCCAACTGTCCCAAAGTGATAACATCTCAGATTCCAAGAAAGCTTTCTGCAGTGCACAAGCTGTAGTCCCAAGTAGCCGCTCCACTCAGCTGCAGCACTCTGACTGGGGAACTAGGTGGGACCCTCAAACGAGGATTTCTGCCAGTCCTAGAGTCTGACTTGCCCATCCAGGGAAGGAGCTGAGGAGAGCATCTTCCGGCCCCACCTCACCAGAGGAGTGGACACCTAGAAGCTGTGCAGCCAACCTGTGTGGAGTCTTTAGGGTTTTCTATATATATTATCATGTCATCTGTGTATATTGAAAGTTTTACCTCTTTTGTTGCTATTTGGATACCTTTTATTTATTTTTATTTTCTGATAGCTGTTGCTAAGACATCCAGTACAATGTTGATTAGACATAATGAGGGTGGGCATTTTTGTCTTTAGCAGGAAGGCTTTCAGCTTTTCACCATTGAGTGTTATGTTGGTTGTGGGTTTGTCATAAATAGCTTTTATTATGTTGAAATATGTTCCCTCTATACCCACTTTGGTAAGAGTTTTCATCATGTATGAATGTTGAATTTTATCATATGCCTTTTCTGCATCTATTGAGGTGATCTTTTGTTTATTATGTTTTCTTTTGATATGGTTTTTCACAATGATTGATTTGCATATGTTGAACCATCCCTGAGACCATGGGATGAATCTAACTTGGTTGTGGTGTATGATCTTTTTTATGTGTTGTTGGATTTTGTTTGCTAATATTTTGTTGAGAACTTTTGCATCTATATTCATCAAAGATATTGGCCTGTAATATTCTTTTTTTGGTAGTGTCTTTGGTTTTGATACCAGGATGATTAGGGATACTGATTTGACATCTAAAATATAGCAGATATGTAATGGGAGGAAATTTATGTAAGTTGTTGTTATCTAATCAGTTGTATCACTAATGATTTTTGTAAACTCAAACAGGTGCATCATGTTTCTATATTCCTATTACTTCTTTTTAGTTCTATGAACGGTGCTAGAATTTGCCCAGAAAATATTAGAGAAATGGGAAGAATGTTAATCCTCCAAAAATGAACAAATCTTGGTTTCTATTTTCCTTTATAATATATCACATAAATTGTAAACTGTTAACTTGTACAATGGATAAAGGGGTAAGAAATATGCATCATTTGGAAGATAAGTAATAACAGAAGCATTATTTCAACAATTAGTTTATTTTAGTCAATTTTGGTTAAATTAGGAAGGTGGATATGTTTAAGCTGAGTATGATAGAAATATGTATATTTGAATATTAATTTATTTGATAATTTCTGAGAAACATTAAATTGTTTTATAAGATGAATTGCCTAAAATTAAACTTAGTCTATTATAGCAAAATGACTTTAAACATATCAGAAATTATAACAAAGATTGAATATGTTTGTCATACTTAGAATCAGACTTTACATACAAACTTAAAAAAGCATACACAAATATATTGAATGAGATGTAAATTTGATTTATTGTAAATACATGATCAGGAGATATAAAACTCTTCCAGGATTAGAATAAAATACCAGTGATTGTTTGAGTACCAGGTGCTAGGTCCTCAAATAAGTCCAATAAAGTTAAATAAAGCATACAATAGAACTTTTAAAATTTTATGTGTACCTCTCTGTGTACCACCAGTTACCTCAGAATTTATTTTAATAACTATTCTGTATTTATTCACATTTGTACCTTTATTTACATTAAAATAGGTAATGCTCTTAATTTGAGAATGATCAAATTATGTTTTTGATGGTATCTATAGTGAAGGGTTTTAATTTTGTTCATCCAGTGAGTAGATGGGATTAACAGTAAAAGATTGCCTTCAGTTTACTGTTCTGAGGCCATTGAGAAAGGGTAAGGCAAAAATATTGATGTAACGATGTTTTTAAAGATTCTGGGACCATCATGGTGTTAATATAGTTTTTAAATCTCTATGAATGTCCTCAAGAAGACAGACAGAATAACTGGATATCAAAACAAAATTAGAAGAAAAAAAAAAAACCACAAAAAGCACAGGCAACATTTGCAAAAATCCTAGGCAAGAAGGTATCTTCAACAACCTTAACATACAAGTGGGTGAGAAAAACCACCAGCTGGCACAAGACCTTCAAAGTATCACCATCTCTCTGGATATATATATAAATATATATATGTATAAATACATATATATATATATTTCCAACAAGTATTCACTAGAAAATAAGGCTAGATTGAGAATAATATCAGAATCTTGGGAGGGTTTTGTCCAAATCAGTTGCATGAGAGTAAAGGGTCTGCCATAAGGGCTGAAGAGATTTGAATGGTCTATCTTTAGTGAATATCAAAATTGACCACCCAGAGAGAAGTTCCAGAGTAGGACAGGACCTCACATTTAGAAGAAACTTCTGGGAATGGAATCAAAATTGTGCTGAAAGGACAACAGATAAGAAAGAAGGAGAATATCCAACTTAACATAGGGGGTAAGAACAGAGCCAAGAATGCTCATAGAAAATCTCCATATTTTCCACACTACAGATAACAATAGAAAAGGAAGGTCTGTGACAAGAGAAATGTTATCTTGAAACACAGCTACTAAAATTTCACAAAAACTGATTTCATAAAAAGAGCTACAGAAAATAAAGTCAAAATCCATTCAATATTTCTACAAGAAAAAAAAAAAAAAGAACAACAGACTTGCAGAATAAATAAAGAATAGCAGAATGGAATCCCTACAGACAATAATAACATACCAGTAAGATCTGTACATGGAGAGATCAGAATTATAAAACAATACTATACAAATGAGCTAACACACAAATCATACGAGTGAACACAGAATTAGAAAACCAGAAATGAAATCACAGAACTTCAGAAATATTAGAAATAAAAGAAAAAAATCGATTCAGAGTTGAAGACTAAGCTGCAGTGAACATAAGAGTTTTTACATGCAACAGCTAATTTCATATGAGAAAAAGAAGAAAAGCAGGAATATTTTAAATACTAAAAAGAAATGAAAGGAAAAAATAAAGGGATTTAAGTAAAAAGAAAACTGAAGATTGGTAAAGAACATTCAATGTACCAATATTAGGAAACTGAAGAACACCAATGCAAGGGAACAAAACAAATATGAAGTACATTAATCCAAGCAAATTTTCCTGAAGTAAAAAGATATGAAAGTATTTGTTGAGTTATCTCACCATATTCCTAAAAAGAATGACTAACAACAAGATATATGCCTCTAAAATTATTGGGATTTAATTTTTAAAATTATTAATCTCTCAAGAATCTAGATGAGGAGTTGTCACATTTTTTTCATGCAGGGCCATATAGTAAATATTTAGGCAATATACCCAAACATACAGTAGGATGGATTTCATCTGGGGACTATAGTTTGTTGATCTTGGATCTAGATTAAAACAAGCAAAGCAAAACAAACAAAAAAACACAATAAAAGTGTATATGATGTATGAAGAAAAGAAAACTAGGTTATTATAAGACTTTTTTAGCAGTAATTCATTAAGTCAGAAAACGGACTAATATATCTGACATTTTAGGAGATCATTTTTGAGCCTAGTATTTTACATCCTGCAAAACTGACTCTTGCAGATGAAGAGCACATTCATTTATTATCAACCTGGAAAAAACACGGAGGATATTGTCTCCATAAGACCTTCAGAAGAAATTGATGAAAAAGATGAACTTCACAAAACCAAAATGAAGAGAGACCTCAGGACCGGTGATGAGCCTTAAATATGTAGTCATTTGTAGACTATGACAAAATTAGGAATAATGGAGAGAGAGTGTGTAACTGCTGTATGCTCTGTCAATGTGGTTTTACTGTTTTATACTACTATTTATTATCTATAAATATATATCCATAGAAATAAATATATAATGTTTATTAACATTTAATTCATAAAATATACATATATATTTATACAAATATATAAAATATAGATTTGAAGTATTTTTATGAATTTAGAATGTATTTACATATATATATATATACATATACATATATACATATATATATATAAAATGAGAGAGAGAACCTGTGCAGGTGTTTCATAGTCATGAAGAGCTTCCTTGGTGAAGACTGGAATTCAGAGTAGGTGAGTATGTCACATTCTTAGCATGATGCTGCCATGGGTTTAAAGCTGGTGTTGGTGTGAAAGCCCAGCCTGATCAATTATATGTAAAAAAGGTCATTTTTTTCCCCTTTTAAATCATAATACTGCTTGTCATAGACAAAGTACTATATTTTTGTAGAGCTAAATGAAGTAGACAAGAGGTTACTTTGCTGGATAAAGTTAAAAAAATTTTTTTTCAATGTCAGTCACCTTTACTGATTTAGTATCCTGCTCACCACTGGTATGGAAGACATCTCTGAGACATTCATTAAAGTAAAACAAACAAACGCAAAAAATTCCAGGAATTCAGTGTAGCAGCAGATGAAGAAAACTATATTACCATTTCACACCTGAAGAAGAAACAAGTCTTCTAAAGAATGGAAACAGAAAAGATTCATTTGCTCAGTAGTCCACATGGTCAGCAGAGGTTGGTCATTGCACCCATGTGAAGAAAGGAGAACAGGTAACTCAGAAGGTCTACTATAAACTGTTAATAAAAGCCAATAAATCTTAGAGCTATAGTAAATGTCATTTTTCAGCCAAAGACTGTGGAACAATGTTCTGGGGTACGTATCTATACACTGTGTGAAGATCAATGGCCTGTGATCTGAATACTTTAAAGTATCAAAGGCTACAGTAACTATAACTGTACACATTTCAAAGTATATTTTCTTATTCTCAGTTATTTCAGCACAATAAAGGAAAGAAAAATATACTATTAATATAGTAAATAATGAAAATATATATTTGATAATATCAACATACACTGTGTATGGAATATCATTATGTCATGGATGTGATAATTTATTATAAAGGATTAATATTCCAATGAAATCAGAAAAAGAACAAAACCTTCCTGGAGATGGGAAAGCATTCAGATTATATGATATAATAAACCTCTATCTAAAGAACATATTCAAAAACAAGTGTTTAGTGAAGAGCTTCTGAGTGATGGAAAAGCTGACAGTGTGAAATCCCAAAAGATTTTTCTTCCATCTTAAAGAATAAGGTGAAGACATTTAAGGATACTGTCTCCATCACTCCTTTTTTTCTTACTTTACTTTGTTCTTACTCACTAATATGAGTGCTGAAAAAGTGGGAAAAAAAGCAAACGGAATTTTTTTTTGATCCATTTTTGTGTTTGAGGCAAGTAAACAAATCTGTATTGCTGCTAGTAGCCCCTCTCTGCCTCACTGGTGAACTGGAGCTCTGAGTCAGCATCAGGCCCATATCTGAATATCAAGGAGTCCTGTCCTTCACTCCTGAGGGACCCAGTGATAACATTCTTCTTCTCTTCTAACTGTACTTGAAATGATGAGACATAATTAAGAAAGTATAAATGCTGGTCCAATTGGGAATTCTTGAATATCATTGAAAAAAAAAATCCACCTCTCTTCCATTTCATGATGAACAGTTTGAAATGCCTATTCTTTGTGTTTGTTGGAACTTTCCATCACTGTTGTTAGATTCAATTACGAGAGCACACTCTTATACCTTAGGATTGTTTCATGAGCTGACTTCTAGTTTGGGCCGTCAGCTTTTACATAGTCTGTGGTAGCAACAGACATTTGAAGAAGAATTTGAACTTCTGGCCCTTTGTTTCACCATTTAAGAAAGTGTCTCAGTTGACCTCTTTTAGTTTATCCTCCAGGAAATTTAGGGAAACTCATCCATCTCTGGTAATAGATATATAACCAGGGAATCTCTTATTACTCAAATATATGTGAAAACTGCAAGTGGACTTTCGCCTAATTCAATGAAGTCTGAGCATCTGCAAAAGCTTTAATTCTAACTTGAGTCTTTGTACCATTTAAATCTTGAATTCTATGCATAATTGGTTCTTTGGGACCACACCCACCTGCAATCTTTATTGGAGATAAACACAGCTGTGGCATGATGCTTTATTTTAATAGAAAAGTAGATGGAGAACTGATCAGGAAAATCCAGGAGGCTTACTCCGTTTCTTAAGAACTATCTGGGGGTATTTGGAACCACAGTTGTCATTGATCTGTGCCATTCTGATGCTTCTTTGATGAACATTGTCCCAATGCCTTCTTTGGTCTACTCCCTTTGAATATCCATGCCATCATTCTTCAAAGCTGAACCCAACTCTTATGGTTTATTCTAAGAATAGTGCCCAGAAGAAATGTGATATTGTATAAAGGCCTCTCTTTATCCCAAGCAGGTGGCGGAGGCATTTAAAATATCTTAATATAGAGCTTTGAAACATTTCTTTGTTTGGGGGAAGCCTCACTAAAGAGCAATGACCAATATTTTTCTTTTGGGTACATACCCTGGAGCATCCCATTTCATATTATTAATGTAACAGATTGTGAAGTCTAATTATTATACCTATAATTGAAAAAAATGCTAAAGAGCAATGTAGTCATATGAATCCCTGCACACCCCCATGTGAAGATACTTGAATTACCTAGGAAAACATTTTCCTCTGATATAAGTCATGGTGGTACATCTTTGATGAACACTTGCAGTGATGCTGCTTTTGGCCCTACCCTTGATGGGCCCAGTAATGTAATTTAAAGCTGTGGTGTTTGTCTCTTCCACATTCTATGACATAAATATGTCTGGAATTCCTGCCTCTGACGTATCTATCTGGTCTTAAAGAACATTTGGAAATATTTCATTGATGAAAAACAATCTTGATGTTTCTTTTCCCTCATCTGATGTTACTGTTGGAGTGTCTTACCTCTCAGTAATTATGGTAGGATATGTGGTGTTTCTCTTTTCCTCTGAGTAAGTAAAAACATGCCTTATGTTTACTGTGGACTGGTCTCCACTTTTCATAGTTTTAGAATCTGGACAACCATATCATTCTGCTTTTGGTACCATTGTAGAAAAGTCTTCATTATACTCCACTTTATCCTCTGCTTCCAAAATACAAATAACCTGCCTCTGACCCCTATGGATGAAATAAGCCCTGGGATAGACTATCCCTCTTTCTTCCCATCTAAGAAAAACTATATCTCATTTTGGTGGAACAGCCCAAGTTCCTGGATATCGTGCAAGTGCGGAAGTAAATACTTGTCTGGCATCTCTGCCCTGATCCCCTTTGTTCTTGCAGTTACAGCTGAAGCTTCTATCCTGAATGAATATCAAGTTCTCTGGAACATGTCATCTAGAAAAAGAGTTTTGTCCACTTCCAGTTTTAAATATATGTTACTTTGATTAGTGAAGCTGTTACTTCACCTCAAATTACTTCTTGTTTTCCCTGAAAGTGTTCATTTTTGAGCCAAATAAACTATAAAGTTTGGCAAACAAAAATAGATTTTTTTTGGTCACAATACAGAACACCTCTTAAACAGTAAATACCTGAGGTTATTGTAGTGTCTAAAACAAAACATCTTTAGGTTTTATTTTTAGTTAATTTACCAATTATAAAGAGTGTATTGTTTTACTTGTCATGAAAACTATTTTTTTTTTTTTTAACTAATTCTTACATTTAAAAGTTATGCAGAAGAAGAAGGAGGGGGAGGAGGGATTCAAGATTGGATTACAGGATTATTTATCAACAGCACCCAAATCACCACATCAATCTTTCCTATTTTATATTTAAATTTGGGTTTCTGATAATTGCCTAAAGAAATCCCTCCATGTTATGCCAATTTTTTAAAAATCCCTGTGAAAATTATCAAAAAATCACTTTGTATCTAGATTCATTAGATGTATGAAATATATGAACACAGCAAATATCTTATTTAAAGTTGAACACTTATAGTTCAATTTTATTTAAAAGCTTTAAGAATTTAATGGTTTATCTAAAATATTGCTTTAGATGTGGCATTTCATAGGTCAAAAACATGAGTTTGTAAAATTGTAGTAAAAATCCTATACGGGAGAGTAATATTTTGAATATTTAATCCCCGTACGTTCTTAAATTTACCTAACATTATTATTTGTTATGTTCTATCGAAAATGATCATTTATAACAAATCAAATCTTATAAACATATTGTAGCACTTATAATATATAATTCTTACTTCAAAATCAAGAAAATTTAATAAAACTTTTTGTCATTAACAGTACTTTAAAATATCTTATATGTTCTCAAGCACTTTGTCATTTGACTCTGTTTTCCTCTTATTTTTTTCCTCTTTCACTGTATTGTTTTGCCATCTTATATGTTAACTATAGGTTTATACAATATTACAGAATATTTCTTTATGTAATTTTACATGAAAATTAAGTGTTGCCAAACTAAGAGTCAAAGAGCCTATGGAATAAACATTTTAATTGATTTTTTATTTATAAAGATAAATCTTTATTTACTAAATTAGCTTCCTTCATTGGAAACTTTTTTTTCAGTATAAGAAAAAAAAATTCTCCACTGGATTTGGTGTCTTCTTATGTCAGTGCAAGAGGCAGAGAAAGGGGCTCTTTTGCAGCTTTTTTTGAGAAACACTTCACTTTACCATTTTCCAGATCCCCAGCCAGTAATTATTCTTTTTTTGTAAAGTTTGTGACAATTATTTAGATAGTTGATGATCTGCATACCATTACTCTCTATTTGAGCCACATAGAATGATTGTGATATTTATCTGTTAGAAAAAGATTCAGTCACTGCTTTTTCATTTTGAGACAACATGGCACACCAACAAGATACAGTACATAGTATCTCATGCATATAAAGTACTCATAAATTGAGAACATTTTATGATTGATCCTGAAACTTAGAAACATAAGTTACCTTAACTCACTGACTTCAACATTAGAATTTATCAGACTCAATCATAGCAAGATTTTCTACAAAAATTAAGTTGTAAATTTGATGTAATTATGAACAACACCTTATAGGAATAAGTTTGTTTCTTATAAGTATGATATTTTGAAAATATTATTTTTTAATTATAAATTTGTAAACTTTAAGTAAATATCTAAATTTTTGTAGCATTGGAACATATACCTTCAATAAAGCATCTGTGATACTGCATCTCATTTCTATTCAATTTAAGGTCAGTCAGTTTTGACAGCTTACAGCAAAGATTGATAACCCTTAATCTTTGTTAAGCTTCTTTATTGAAGACCATCAAGATTTAATTTTTTTAAATCTTACTGCTTGGTAGATAAATGGCTTATGAGTCCCTTTCTTTTCTAACTTTTCTAAATTAATCTGAATGTCATTTGAGAGGGCAGGGAATAAAAGAGCTTTAAAAACACATCTTGCAAGCTAACTCTTAACAAATATGTTTTTTATCAATGTCAATTTCCAGATAATGCCATCTGTGCTAATCCCTAACCCTCTCTACTGTAGTGCTTTAAGTTGTCTTTTGCTTTGATTTATCAGACAACTGACCCTGGCCTACCCCTGTCAGCTTTAGTTCAGAGGAACTCTCACAAAAGATAGGCCTCTGATCTGACAAATTGATTGGCTGCAAGGAACAGTTTAACTGGAAAAGGATCTCCTTAACAAGTGATAAAACCCTTTTATTCCCAGTTTAGCTTTGGGGATGTGGGCAGAATTTATAAAATGTCCAATGTCGATTATGAGTAATTTGGAAAGCTGAATATAAAGGGATGCAATAAAAGGTCCACAGCTTTCTGGATAATGATAGTTCTGAGAGTATCAGTGACTATATTTTATTTAAAAGCCTTTAAGTGGAGGTTAATTGAAAATAATCATCCTAATTAGAAAACAAATATTAAAATTCTCTTAGGATTTCCAAGCTGACTTTAACTGGAGCATAATGATTAAGTATGTGGATAATAAATTGCAATCTACAGAAAAACTATTAACTAGATTAAGGAACAGGTTGACACAACATCCTTTCTCAAAGCTGTTGAGGAACTTGTGTCCATGGCACTTTTTTTTTTTTTTTTAAGTATTTGCTTATTTATTTATTTATGGCTGTGTTGGGTCTTCGTTTCTGTGCGAGGGCTTTCTCTAGTTGCGGCAAGCGGGGGCCACTCTTCATCGTGGTGCGCGGGCCTCTCTTGTTGCGGAGCACAGGCTCCAGACGCACAGGCTCAGTAATTGTGGCTCATGGGCCCAGCTGCTCCGCGGCACGTGGGATCTTCCCAGACCAGGGTTCGAACCCGTGTCCCCTGCATTGGCAGGCAGATTCTCAACCACTGCGCCACCAGGGAAGCCCTGTGTCCGTGGCACTTTGATGCTTGTCATATAAATTTGCTATTAGCAATCAATACTCTAGTAAGTGTTTATCCAAAACAAGATTTATGGTCACATTTCCATCAGGTTTCAAAACGTATAAAAATAGATTTTGATAATTTTTTAATCCATGAAAATACTTTAAAAAACAATATAAAATCCAGAAGATTCATTCTTTAAAGTACTTGGCTATTTTAATTATACCATGCAGTAAAATTAGAACTGTTCCTACCTTTTTTCCTTTGACATTTCTTTTTTGCTTTCCTTCTCCTTCAGTTTTTTCCCTCCCATTGCAGCTTTTCATCTTTTCTGTACTCCTACTTCAGCTTTTCATCTTTTATGTACACCTACTTTTTAAAATGACAGACCTGCATTTTAAGATTAGGTGTTTGGAATGATGTTGGAGATACTTTCCATGAAAGAGCTAAGCAATTTTATATGTTGGTTATTGCCAAACTTTTGAAAAATTATTAAAAAATTACAACATGCAACACTCTGCAAGGTGCTATGCTGAGTTTAATTTTTTTACTGTTTATAATATTTCTTTAACTGGTCAGAAATTAGATTAAAATAGCAACTGAAAATATCATATTTTCCATTACATGGAAAGAAAAAATAATGACCAAAACAAAGGATCCCTGAATATATAGGAATTGGAGAGAATTACATATGTGTCCTTTGGAATGGAAAAGAGCAAACTAAAACACTGCAAGCTGAGATGGTGGGAAATGTTCAACTCTGCTAAATATAGACATTTTAAAAGCAAGTGTAGTTTTGTTTTAAATAGCAGTGGCAAAATTTTATTCTTGAAAGAGTAAACTTCAATTGTGAAAATAATTAAGTTACTAAGAATAACACTTTATCCAAGAATAATTTTTAAACGAAAAGCTATTTGGTTCATATTAGACTACAACTTGTTTCTGTATTGGGACCAACCTAAGTGAAATTTAATTGTCCCTTCTTTGACTTCCATTTTTCATCTCCTACTTCTGGCCAAAACACCTATTTGGAGCTGCAGATTTCTCTCATTCCCCAGTTTCCATGAAGTGAGTATATCCATTTCTTTCTAAAATCTTCTATTTTTTTCCCTCTAGTTGTACAATTGCTAAAAGTAAAAATAATAATAATAACAATAATAAGAGTGAGTATTCCCTTTATTTTATTGTATTTTTATTGGGGTATAGTTGCTTAACAATGTTGTGTTAGTTTCTGCTGTACAACGAAGTGAATCAGCTATAGGTATCCATATATCCTCTCCTTCTTGGACCTCCCTCCCACCCCCCCCCACCCCCATCCCACCCATCTAGGTCACCACAGAGCACCGAGCTGAGCTCCCTGCTCTATACAGCAGGTTCCCATTAGCTATCTTTATTACACATGGCAGTGCACATATATCCATCCCAATCTCCCAACTCATCCCCCCCTCCCCTCCCCCACCCATGTCCACAGGTCCATTCTCCATGTCTGTGTCTCTATTCCTGCCCTGCAAATAGGTTCATCTGTACCATTTTTCTAGATTCCACATATATGTGTTAATATATGATATTCATTTTTCTCTTTCTGACTTACTTCAGTCTGTATGACAGACTCTAGGTCCATCCATGTCTCTGCAAATGACCCAATTTCGTTCCTTTTTATAGCTGAGTAACATTCCATTGTATATATGTATGACATCTTCTTTGTCCATTCATCTGTTGATGGCCATTTAGGTTGCTTCCATGTCCTGGCTATTGTAAATAGTGCTGCAATGAACATTGGGGTGCATGTGTCATTTTGAATTATGGTTTTCTCAGGGTATATGCCCAGGATTGAGGTTGTTGGGTTATATGGTAGTTCTATTTTTAGTTTTTTAAGGAACCTCCATACTGTTCTCCATAGTGGCTGTATCAATTTACATTCCCACCACCAGTACAAGAGGGTTCCCTTTTCTCCACATTTAATATTTAGCTGAGACCCAAGGACAGTGATGTTCACAAAGAAACTATTTGATCATGAATATTTCCTTTTGTTTATAATTTCAACTGGAACTTTTTGAATATACAGATCTTAACAAATGTGCTATGAGAAAAAAGATATTAGAATAATAGCATGGCTTGTCAGATAATGCTATTGAAAATGTTGCAAAATCCCACACTAAAGAACTATGCTTGCCTATACTTTTTTGGTTAGACTGCATATCAAGTCATATTTCTATATGTAACAAGGTATAGAGTATGTCTAAATTTAGTAAGAAAGTCTGAAAGATTTATTCATTGATGAACCTTTCTTTGGAAAAATCTTCTGTATATCAATCATTATGATACTTTAGGCTACAAAACTCTAATGGTATTTTATTAAATTTGAAGAATTTTTAGTATATCTTTATATGTAGATACCACATTTTTCTCTCTTTAATGGTAAATTTAATGACTCATTTTTTTTAAAGTTGCTATTAACCTCTTTAAAAGCACAGAAATTTAAAATACAGAGTAGACACTGATTATTAAAGGTAAATTTTTAAACAAATTTTGCATTCAACTAATTTTTAAAAGAACTAGCATTGTAATATACTTTAAAGTATTCAAAGTTTTTATTTTATAAGCTACACTTTTTAAACTTTTTCTATCTGATTTTAGCACTATAATGTATCATGTTGAATCATTCAGTCATGCTAGTTTTGAGCCACATAGTTTTCAAGTCAGTTGGGTTATTTTCAGAACAACATGAAAGAAGAATTTTCACTTTAATCCAAGGCATTTGCTTCATGTAATGTCAATGTATACATGACAGTGCTAGCAAAGATTTTGCCAAATATGCTGTGATATACAATGAAGAAGAGAACAAGTATAAAATTATTTTATCTGTTGTTGAGTGGAAATCGTCCCACCTAAGAAAGTATTTGGAAGTCATACATCCTGAACATTTTTAAATATAGATGCATCCAATAGCTTCATACAGGTTTAATTATATTTTCTTGTATTACTACAAATAAAAGAGTGTCTATAGAGAAATGGCATTTATTTCTGCAGTTCTTGATGGTCTTTCAGGTACACAGAGAATGCATCCTGCTCTCTAACAGATTATGAAACTAATTCTTTATAATGGTGCTGTTAAACATATGTATTTATTCCCTCTACTGAAAATAAGTCTTTGGCTACTTAATGTCACTTGTTTCACATTTCACTGGAGAAAAAAAACAGAAATAGCTCTGCTATCCAGAGTTTTGCCCATGAAATATTTCCTAACACACATTGCCATGTCAAATATAAGTGGATTGGCTTTAGAAGATTAGTCAAACTGCTTTACTATTTACCTGTGAAAATTGAGGTCTTGGGTTCACATTACTAAATGAATTCCCTTACAAAGTATTTCTCCAAGTTGCTAAGTCATAACTAAATGGGCTTTTTCAGAAACAAAAGAGCATTTTCTTGACTTAGAGCATATATTTCCTAAACTTCTAAAAACATTTCCTTAAAATGCATACATTTATGTAAGAATGGGCCCATAGTAGTACTTTTCAATCATTTTGCTTGCTTTATCTTTGGGTTTGGAAGTGTTTTAATATTTTATTCTATTTTTAATATTGCTATAACAATGAGAGGAGGATATGATTATTATTCTTTTACAACTGGAGAAATTTTAAGCAAGTTTTCAGATGTTTAGTAATTTTTAAAATTGTTTTTTACAGATGATTTTTAGAAAGGAGCAGTAAGTAAAGTAAGAGTAAGCTAGTATCTGAATAACCATTGATGGCTTAGGCAATCAGATCCTCCACAGGGGAAGCACATACAAATCCCAATAATTTTCACATATTGTTCAATGTACTTTACAGATAAAACTCAAACCAGTTATACATGTTCTCGAAATCCTAGTGGGGTAATAATATTTTCAGAATTACTAGTCCAAGTTCCCTTGACATATAACTGATTACTGTAGATAAAACTAACTTATTGACATCTAGAAAAATTTATCATTGTTAGTCGTGCTTGAAAGTTATGATCTGGACACTTTTGTATGTTTTAGTATCTTTAGGTAAACAGTTTTTTTAATCTTATTTTGATAAATTCTGCCTTCTAGTAATTGTTTACCAACTAGTATGCTAAATTTGGCCTTTTGAGGTCATCTCATCTGATGCCTGTCTCTTATAAAGAATAAATATGAATCTCTTTTATTCTTGAAAATCTTCTAGACATTAGAATAGTATTCTACTCTTCTAAATAAATGGGTACAGATTTCTGAAGAATTTTTTTTAATCAAAATACATAAGGGCAGTACTTATTATATCTAGTTAGATATTTCAGTCATAAGTTAGACTTCACATAAATTGTTTGCTAATAAGTCAAGTAGCCTTAATTTTTCTGTCATCACAATTCAAGTAGAAGCCCGAAGACTCACCCTCTAAAAAAAGCACATACGCAATTTAAAGTCATTGCGTGACTAGTTTTCCCCTGGGCAATGCAATGCTCAGCTGAATGCTGAAGACACTAGACTGTCATGGGAACAAGATGGGTTAGGGAAAATGTAGTTAAAAGGCAGAGACAGTTTTGTAAAGCTCAACACCTTTAAGTTTCTCAAAAGTAAGAATGTGACTTGCTGTCAGTAAGTAACATGACTGGGAGCACATCTTGCTCCTCTAAAATGGCATCAAAGACACTTTAACAAATTTGTGGGACGATCTCTATTTCTCTTGCAAAAAAATGCATTTCACTCTAATAATTGATTATTTTCCTCCAGATTCTAATCAGCTCAGTTTGAATAACTGCAGTTATTTGATTGTTACAGACACTGACTTCTTAAAAATATTTCATTTGAACATATCCAATAGTCTAAATATGGAATTTTTATAGTTTTCTTAATAATAACACCTCATGATTAAAATAAATTTAGTCAATTATGTTAAAAATTCTTTGAATGGTCCCCAATACATTGTCCTTTATTAAGCAGTCACTTCCTAATTAATTCCTTGATATTAACAGCATACCTTAAATATGATATACTTACTGAGTAGTAGAGCCACCCATATTTAAATTGAACAGTCATGCTTTATATCTTAAACAGACTGTTGCTTTTTGTAATTTTAACAAAATGCATAACATTGTTCTAAAGTATTTTATGTACCATGCATGTTTATAAAAATACTTTTTTTCCCAACCAATATTATATTGAAAGTAACTAAAATTAACACATTTTACAACACAGTTGTGGTTCTTTTGTATGTATTTTAGTTTTACTGCTTCTCCTTTTCATTGGAAAAATAAAGCCTTTCATATTTTTCTCCCCAGTTACACAATTTAATTGAAGAGTTAATATTCTTGTTTTCACATATTCTTGTTTATTGTACTTTTTGGATTGCTTATCTATCTATTGCCATCCTTGACATTTTTTAAATTTAAGCGTTCATAGTAATTTCATACCCTGCTGTAGGTTTTGGTCCCTTTTACACCATTGCAGACTCTGAAAATATCATTTTCTTGTTAACAGTGATCCACGATTTATGAGACATAACCCACCTTACATGAGTCATATATCTAACTTTGAGCATGAGTAGATTTTCCAAAATGATAAACCAATCTTAATTTAAGTAGGTCTTCTTAGAATTATTCTGTGCATTTTTTATTGAAGTATATTTGATTTAAAACATTGTGTTAGTTTCAGGTTAGTTTCAAAGTGATTCAGTTATACATATATATTTTTTTCAGATTATTTCCATTATAAGTTATTATAAAATACTGAATTTAGTTCCTTTTGCTATACAGTAAATCCTTGTTGCTTATCTATTTTATGTAGAGTAGTTTGTATCTGTCAATCCCATATTCCTAATTTGTCTCTCCTACCTTCCCTTTCCCCTTTAGTAACCATAAGTTTGTTTTCTATCTGAGTCTGTTTCTGTTTTGTATATACATTCATTTCTATAATATTTTGAATTCTACATATAAGTGACATATTGTCATTCTCCGCTTGATTTACTTCACTAAATGTGATCTCTAGGTCCATCCATTTTGCTGCAAATGGCAATATTTCACTCTTTTTATGGCTGAGTGATATTCCGTTGCATATGTGTACCACATTATCTTAAGCCAATTGTCTGATGATGGGCACTTTCGTTGTTTCCATGTGTTGACTATTTTAAGTAGTGCTGCTATGAACACTGGGGTGCATGTATCTTTTTGAATTAGAGATTTTGTGTTTTCCAAATATATACCCAATAGTGGGATTGCTAGATCATATGGCAGCTCTATTTTTAGTTTTTAAGGAACCTCCATACTGTTTTCCTTAGTGGTTGCACCAATCTACCTTCCCACCAATAATGTAGGAGGGTTCCTTTTACCCCACACCTCCCCTAGGATTTATTTGTTGACTTTTTGATGATAGCCATTCTGACCAGTAAGAGGTGATACCTCACTGTGGTTTTGACTTGCATGTCTCTAATAATTAGTGATATGGAGCATCTTTTCATGTGCCTATTGGCTGTCTGTATTCTTTGGAGAAATGTCTATTTAGGTCTTCTGCCCATTTTTTATTGGGTTGTTTATTTTTTTAATATTAAGTTGTATGAGCTGTTTGTATATTTTGGATGTTAACCCGTTGTCAGTCACATTGTTTGCAAATATTTTCTCCCACTCCTTAGGTTATCTTTTCATTTTGTTAGTAGTTTTCTTTACTGTGCACAAGCTTCTAAGTCTCATTTGTTTATTTTTGCTTTTAATTTTTTCATCCTGGGAGACTAAGAAAATATTGCTACAATTTATGTCAGAGAATGTTTTGCCTATGTTGTATTCTAGGAGTCTTATGGTATCATGTCTTATATTTAGGTCTTTGAAGTATTTTGAGTTTATTTTTGTATATGATGTGAGGGACTGGTTTAATTTTATTGACTTACATGCACCTGTCCAGCTTTCCCAAATACCACTTGCAGAAGAGACTGTCTTTTCTCCTTTGTATATTCCTTCCTCCTTTGTTGAAGATTAATTGACTATAGCATGTGGGTTTATTTCTGGGCTCTCTATTCTGTTCCATTGACCTATATGTCTGCCTTGTGCCAATAACATGCTTTTTTGATTATTGTAGCTTTGTAGTATTATGTGAAGTCTAGGAGGGTTATGCCTCCAGGCTTGTTCTTTTTCCTTAGAATTACTTTGATATTTTTGGGTCTTTTGTGGTTCCATATAAGTTTTAGGATTATTTGTTCTAATTCTGTAAAAAATATCATTGGTAATTTGATTGGGATCACATTAAATCTGTAGATTGCTTTGGGTAGTATGGCCATTTTAACAATATTAATGCTTTGAATCATCTTCAGTTTCCTTTATCAGTGTTTTATAGTTTTTTAGCATATATGTCTTTCGCCTCCTAGGTTAGGTTTATTGTTAGGTGTTATTTTTTTTTTTTTTGACATGATTTTAAATGCATTTGTTTCTTTTACTTTCTCTTTTTGATATTTCATTATTAGTTTAA
This sequence comes from Balaenoptera ricei, assembly GCF_028023285.1. NCBI lineage: Eukaryota > Metazoa > Chordata > Mammalia > Artiodactyla > Balaenopteridae > Balaenoptera > Balaenoptera ricei. The sequence continues at coordinate 117,589,915 of NC_082642.1, forward strand.
AGAAATTCAACAGATTTCTGTATGCAATCTTGTATCCTGCTATTTTGCTGAATTCATTTATTAGTTATAATAGTTTTTCTGTTGAATCTTTAGGGTTTTCTCTTTAGATTATCATGCCATCTGCATATAATGAAAATTTTATTTCTTCCCTCCGAATTTAGATACATTTAATTTATTTTTCTTGTCTGATTGCTGTTGCTGGGATTTCCAATACTATGTTAAATAGAAGTGGTGAGAGTGGGGATCCTCGTCTTGTTCCAGATTTTAGTAGGAAGGCTTTCAGCCTTTCATCATTGACTACTATGTTGCCTGTAAGTTTGTCATAAATGGCTTTTATTATATTGAGATATGTTCCCTCTATACCCACTTTGGTGAGACTTTTTATCATAAATGGATGTTGAATTTTATCAAATACTTTTTTCTGCATCTACTGATATGATCAAGTGGTTTTTGTCTTTTTTGTTAACTTGGTGTATCACATTGATTGATTTATGTATTTTGAACTGTCCTTGAGACCCTGGGATGACTCCAACTTGATCATGGCATATGATCCTTTTTATGTACTGTTGGATTTGGTTTACTAATATTTTGTTGAGAGTTTTGCATCTATATTCATAAAAGATATTAGCCTATAATTTTCTTTTTTTTTTGTAGTGTCTTTGTCTGGTTATTGTATCAGGGTGATGGTGGCTTCATACATTGAATTTGGGGGTGTTCCCTCCTTTTCAAGCTTTTGGAATAGTTCAAGAAAGATAGGTATAAGTTCTTCTTTGTATGTTTGGTAGATTTTCCCAGTGAAGCCCTCTGATCCTGGACTTATGTTTGAAGGGAATTTTTTTTTTTTTTTTAAGATTTATTTATTGATTGATTGATTGTTATGTTGGGTCTTCGTTTCTGTGCTAGGGCTTTCTCTAGTTGTGGCAAGCGGGGGCCACTCCTCATCATGGTGCGCGGGCCTCTCACCATCGCGGCCTCTCCCGTTGCGGAGCACAGGCTCCAGACGCGCAGGCTCAGCAGTTGTGGCTCACGGGCCCAGTCGCTCCGCGGCATGCGGGATCCTCCCAGACCAGGGCGCGAACCCGTGTCCCCTGCATCAGCAGGCAGACTCCCAACCACTGCGCCACCAGGGAAGCCCTGAAGGGAATTTTTTAAATTACAGAATCTATTTCACTTTTAGTGATCAGGCTGTTCAAATTATCTATTTCCTCTTGACTCAATTTTGGCAGCCTGTATGTTTCTAGAAATGTGTCTATTTCTTTTAGATTGTCCAACTTTTCACATATAACTGTTCATAGTATTTTCTTTTTTTTTTTTTGTATTTATGCAATATTGGTTGTAATTCTTCTTCTTTTATTTCTTGTTTTGTTTATTTTGTTCCTCTCTCTTTTCTTCTTGGTGAGCCTGGCTAGAGGTTTGTCAATTTTGTTTTTGTCTTTTCAAAACAACAGCTCTTGGGTTTATTGTACTTTTCTATTTTTTATTTCTATTTTATTTATTTTCTCTCTGATTTTTATTATTTCCTTCCTTCTGCTGACTTTGGGTTGTTTGTTTTTACTTTTCTAATTCTTTCAGGTGGTATGTTAGATTGTTTATTTGAGTTTTTTTCTTGTTTCTCGAGAAAGACCTATATTGCTATAAACTTCCCTCTTAGAACTGCTTTTGCCATATCCCGTAGATTTTATAAGGTTGTGTTTTCATTGTCCTTTGTCTCAAGGTACTTTCTGATTCCCTCTTTGATTTCATCATTGACCCATTAGGTTTTTTAAGTAGCATGTTATTTAGTCCCCATGTGATCATTTTTTCCCCATTTTTCTCTCTGTGATTGATTCTAGTTTCATACCGTTTTGGTCAGGAAAGATGCTTGAAATAATTTCTGTCCTCTTAAATTTGTTGAGGCTTGTTTTGTGTCCTAGTATGTGGTCAATCCTAGAGAATGTTCCATGTGCACTTGAAAAAAATGTGCATTCTGGGTTTGTTTTTTTTTAATGTAGTGCCCTGTAGCTATCAATTAAGTCCAATGATTCTACTGTGTCATTTAGAATCTTTGTTGTCTTACTGATTTTCTATCTGGATGATCTGTCCATTGATGTTAGAGGGGTTATTAAAGTCCCCTACTATGATTGTATTCCTGTCAATTACTCCCATTATGTCTATTAGTATTTTTTTTGTATATTTAGGTGCTCCTATATTGGGTGCATATATGTTAAGGATTGTAATATCCTCTTCTTGTGTTAATCTCTTTATTATTATATAGTGTGCTTCTTTGTCTTTCTTTATGGACTCTGTTTTATAGTCTATTTTGTCTAATTTGATTATTGCTACCCTTGCTTTCTTGTCATTTCCATTTTCATGGAATATCTTTAACAATCCCCTCACTTTCAACCTATGCATGTCTTTTGTCCTAAAGAGAGTCTCTTCTAGGCAGCATATTGTAGGTTCTTACTTTTTTTTATCCAATCTGCCATTCTACATCTTTTGACTGTGGAATTTAGTCCATTGACATTTAAAGTTATTACTGATAGGTATGTATTTATTGTCATTTTAAACCCTGTTTGCCAGTTGATTTTGTAGTTCTTCCTTGTTCATTTCTTCCTCTTTGTTTTCCTCTTGTGGTTTGAAGATTTTCTTTTGTATTATGCTTGAGTTCCTTTCTTTTTGGTTTTTGTATATATATATGTATACATATATATATATTTGATTTGTGATTACCCTGGTTTTCAAGTATGTTAACCCATAACTGTTATATATCTACTTGCTTTAAACTGATAGTCACATAAGTTCAAACACATTCTAAAGATCTACATTTTTTACTCCTCTCCCCCGCATTCTGTGATCTTATCCTATTTTACATCCTCATGTTTATCCTTTTGCTATTAATCGCAGTTATAATCACTTTTACAAGCTTTTGTTGAATGTTTTTTAATCTGTGTACTGGCTTATTTAAGTGATCTTCAATCCTTTTATTTATTTTCCTTTCCTACAGTTTCTTGCTTGTTTTCTATTTAGAGAAGAACTTTCAATATTTCTTTTAGGTTAGGTTTAGTTTTGCTATATTCTTTTAGTTTTTGATTGTTTGAGAAATTCTTTATCTCTCCTTCTATTCTAAATGATAATCTTGCCGATTAGAGTATCCTAGGGTGCGGGTTTTTCCCTTTCACGACTTTGGGTATATCTTGCTACTTCTTTCTGCCCTACACAGTTTCTGCAGAGAAATTTCCTTGTAGCTGACTCTTTGTTTTTCTCTTGCTACTTTTAGAATCTTTTTTAATGTCTATCTTTTGCCATTTTAACTATGATATGTCTTGTTATGGGTCTGTTTGGGTTCATCTTGTTTGAGACCCTCTGTGCTTCCTGTACCTGGATATCTGTTTCCTTCTTTAGGTTTAGGAAGCTTTCAGCCATGATTACTTCAAATAGATTTTTGATCCCCTTCTTTCTCTCTTCTCCTTCTGGAACCCCTATTATGTGTAGATTGGCACACTTTATATTACCCCATAGATCTCCTATTTTGCTTTCTTTTTTCATTTCTCTTTCTTTCTGCTGTTCTGATTTAGTGATTTCCATTATTCTATATTCCAGATCACTTATTTATTTTTTGCATGATTTAGTCTGCTATTAGTTGCTTCTAGATTGGTTTTTATCTCAGCAATTGATTTATCTAATTTTGATTGGTTCCTCTTTATAGTTACTAGTTCCTTGTTACAGTGATCTGTATTTGTATTGATAAGCTTTCTTAATTCCTTTAGCATTTTTATTACCTCCTTTTTGAACTTGGGAGCTATTTGACTGGTGAGGTCTGCTTCATTATTTGTTCTTTCAAGGGATTTCTCTTGTTCTTTTAATTGGGAGTAGTTTCTCTGTTTTTTTATATTACTTTCTCTGTCTCTATGAATTTAGGAGAAACAGTTTTCTACTGTGGTCTTGAAGGGGTGTTATTTTGTGGGAGAGTCACTGTGTAGACAGTGTGAGTCCAATATTTTATGTAAGAGGGCTGTTTTTGGTATAGATGCCTGTCACATCTTTCCACAGAGTGTGCTGGCCATTATCACCTTGATAGGGGTTTGATTGGTGTTGTGCTGTCCAGAGCCTGCACTGGATGTTGACCTGGGACCTGCCTGGGACCTAAGCTGCCTCTATGTTAGGCCTCTCCCCAGACTTGTCTGCCCCAGATGCAGCTCCAAGCTGCTATGTGAGGTGAGTGGTCCTGGAGCACTCCCATCAAGCAAGGAACCACTGTGTACTCCTCTCCAGGGGCTGTCTAGCACCAGGGATGTGCAATTCTGTGATGCCACCTGCCACCTGGTGTGCACGCCAACAAAGTCTGCTACCGCAGGGAGGGTTAATAATGGACTCAGGTATCAGCCCTACCTCCGTCATGTGCATGCTCACAAAGCCTGCTGCCACAGGAGTCATGCCCTGCTGTGAGTACACTGACAGTGGGCTCTGCTTGTGGACACATGCCCCACCCTATGCTGTGCTGATAAAGGGGCTCCAATGGTGGACCTGTGCCTCCACTTGGATGCACTAACATTGGCAGCCCAGATCACACTCCAGGCCCTCTGGGCTGTCTCCATGCAGGTAGACTCAGTCCTCTCCCAGCTCGCAGCAACCCCACCCATCATGCACTTTGGTATGTGAAATGTAACCAGGTGGCAGCTGTCACTGCTGAGCTCTCTCTGCTCTAATTGCTAACAAGTCAGCAGATGCACAGTCCTCACAAGCAGAGTCCAGGCCCCTCCAGCTCCCTATCTGTCCCAGCAGACCTCCCAGCAGACTGGAGTGGGGGGCAGTTTGCAGAGAGCAAGGAACTACCTGTGCCAACACTCCCTACTTCACAGACCCCTCCCAGGGCCACTGGTCCTGTCCTGATGCCTTTTTTTTTTTCTGTCCTACCCAGTTATTTGGGGATCTTTCCTGCAGCTTTGGTTGTTTCTGCCAGTTTCCAGTTTGTTTTCTGTTAGAATTGTTTCACATGTAGTTGTAATTTTTGATGTGTTTGTGGGGACAGGTGAGCTACATGTTCTCCTACTTTGCCATCATGATCTCTCCCCAGGAGACTTTTATCTTCTTCTGTGCATTTTAACGTGTTTCTTATCAATGAATTTTTAGAACAGAATAACAATGTATGCTTTAGATCTTTGAAGATGACTAAGCAAAGCAAACACTATGATCCCCATATCAGAAGTCTGAAAATAATTGTCTTTAATTGTGAAACAAAATAAAAACGAATTAAAAGAGTGATTGTAGTGAGCAGAGTAATATAAATGGGCAATTGTTTTTATTTGATTTAATTGATAAAATATTATCTTGCAAGTCTACTTGTATGCATACATTAGTCTAAGATTGTGGTGTCTAATGCAATAGCCACTAGGTACATGCAAACACTGGGCACTTGAAATGCAGCTAGTGAGATTAAGCAGTAGAATTTTCTATTTTATTTTAATTAATTTAATTTAAATTTGAAGCCTTAAATTATATAAAATAGTTTTTCCATTAAACACAACTTTATTGTTTTGGTATGACTATGTTTCATCTTAATCGTTACATTGTGTGACATTATGGTTGTATTATAGTGTTCTGTCAGGTCCTGTCTAGTTTTTAATATTACACGTATATACAACACTGCTCTAGTAAGTATCATTGTATTGCTTCAATCTGAATGATTTTTAAAATATACTTATTTAACATTGTAATGTGTTTATATTGTAAATAGTGATTACTTTGCAAGTATTTATTATACTTATCATTTAATTAAAATGTAAATAAGTTATTTTTCTCATGTAAGTAAATAAGTACAGTCAGATTTGTAAATTTAAAACAAACTTTACTTCTGATACAGAATTGAGTGGGGATACAGAAGTTAGTGCTACAGTCAGAACATTAAAGTAAAAAGATACAGGAAGAAGGTATTTGCCAGTTTCATGACTAATGGAAACTGCATTATTTTGCTGTGGTAGAGCAAAATAAAAAAGCATTTTGTTAATTGGGTTAAAAATTAAATAAAATAAAGTGAACAATATTAAGAGACACTTTAGCAAATATATAATAAATTTAAGTTTTCTCTCAGCTGTCAAAAAAGAATAGATAAAATAAGTTGTCTAAAAATTTTTAAATGAGTTTTTAACAGAGTTGAATATTGTAAGGTTGACCAGCTATAAAACAGCTTGGAGTATTGCATAAAATAGAAAATCACTTTTAGATGGAGAAGTGGTTAAATTATTTCAGTTATAGAAAGCTTTTCAGAAAATTATGACAAAAAGACTGTAGAAAGATGTTTTGCAAAAGTGAATGATGTCAATTGAGCTAGAAAACAATTGTCTATAAGATACAAGATTTTTATAATATCAAAGATTAACTGATTCAAAATTTTTAAAAAATGTTCTTTCTCTTTAGCCTTAAATGAAACATGAGTTATAAGATACTCCTCAATTAATATTTTTGTTCTGTTGTATTTCCAATTTTACAAAGAAATGCTGTCAAATTTTGTCCTAAATTATTGAACCTGTGTCATAGATATGTTTGAATCTTTAACATATGTCAAACAAGAGTATCTGCTAGATTTGAAAATATTATTTTCTTTCATTGTGGTTGGTAGTCCAGCTGTGTTAGACAAAATTCTGGATTTACTGGAACTTGAAAGCAAAAAACTGAGTTTTTCTTATGACCTCTAGAAGTGTAAATAACACGTTTGTGTTATTTTAAACCATTATGTTTGTGGTAATTTGTTATACCAGCAATAGGAACCTGATGTAATTACCCATCAGCCATTCCCCTCCTACTTTTTTGATTTCTGGCAATGTCTGTCTTCCACTTTAGAAGCTAAAAATACAAAATACTTGAAATTATATGAACTCTTTGAGTTATGGTAATAACATATGATCCATGTTTGATCAAAACTTCTTGAGAAATGAAATTAGAATAACAAACTCTGGGAAGAATATTTCTTTCTTAAGAAAAGAGATCTATTGAGAAACCAGAATACCGGGTGGGGAATCACGGGAGTTTTAAGGACGCAGATTAATTCAGTCTTCTTTGGCTAGATTGATCCTGTGTATATGTGAGGTCTTGGAATGACAGCTAAGGATGAGGGAAAAGAAACATAAAACAGCCCTACTGATGGACTTTTTATTATGAGAAATAATTGTGTGTTCTTGCCACTTAACTCATTTTGACTTGGATATACTGCTCCTTGCCACGAAAATCAATCCAAATGGTAAATAGCCATTTACTGGAAATCAGTATTAAACATGTCTTGTAAATTTGTTTATCTGAAATAGCAATCTTAAAATGCTATAAAATGAGATAAGGTTAGTCTGTGATGACTTTATTTTAATGAGTCATTGCTAAACACTGATTTTCATGAGAAGTTCACAGATTTTTAATACTTTGTCTTAAAACCTTGAAATGGGTTCATTATAAGATTCTCTATTCAAATAGATTATTGATTCAATATTCTTTGGAAATTTAGATAGTATTTATTAAATTCCTGTCAAATTCTATCCCAAGATTCTTCAAAGATATGTGTCTCTAGTTAGGTAGCATATTTACAAATTTTCTTTATTCTCTATAATATAATTTGATGAACCAAGATATCTGAATGAATTTGTAGTCAATGAGAGACTTGTTAAATATCTTTACCCATTAATAGTTTCATAAAAGAAAGCTTGCACATATACATGAGAATGTTGACAAGAATCTACATTCAAATTTGTATTTTTGTAAGATCTTGTTTGAAAGATTTTATTTTAAGCATCATTTGTTGACAGTTAAATTTGGCTGTTTTCTTTGGGATTAAGGATGCAATTATTATCTGAGGTAGAGAATCCCTGCTTACTTCTTTAGACAATCTGGCAGTGGAGTTAATCAAGGATTGATACAAGAACACATTTCCAATTATACCATTCCAGATAAAATCAGAAAAGATACATACTAGAAACTGACACTCTAAATGTGGTTCTTTGTGTTGCCAAGTTTATTTTTAGAATAACTGTAGAGCTCAAGCCAAACTATCTTATTATGCAATAATATAAGCATCAGTTTCCTAATCTAGTTACACTCAGCGGACAGGTAGTTATTTAGGGAGACCATCCTCAGGGAGTGATTGGGGTCCCATCTGTGTAAGGACTGGCTGCCAGTGATAGCAAAAGACAGGGAATATCAATCATTCTAAGTGGGGGATCAATGGCTGAGAGCATACTGTAAAACTGCAAGTCAAGAGAGTGTTATTTTGTATTGGGGAAAAGTCAGAATGATATTGACCCTCTCTAAGTCATATAGAATTGGACTTGGGGACACAGTTTTTATTGTGAGTGCTCCATGTAACTTGTTAAAGTCTTTAAAACAGCAGTAAGACAAGGCGCTTCAAGTCTCTACCTATCATCAAAAAGAATAAAAGTATGTCCATTCAACCACTCTTCAGAGAAAAAGAAAAATGTCAATGTTGTGTGTCTCTCAAATCTCTCCTCCAGTATCTTCTGAAGTGAAACACACAGTACACATTTAATACTCAAATACAATTTTCTCCTATTAAGCAGATGGGCTGGCTACTTGAACAAGATATAGTTCAATCACTCTTAAATCATAGACTAAGTAAATCAGGAAAGTGCTCAAGATATCATCTATAAAACTTCTCAAATTAAATGTGACCTAAGGAAGCTAAATGACTGACTTCATGATTAAACAAACAAACAAAGGGGCATAACAGAGAACAAAGGTACGACTAGAACTAAATACTCTTTGATTTAGCATATTTCTCCCTCTACAATATGATGCCATCCCAATTAGCCATTATCAAGTAGTTATATAGTTTTTATATACTTAGGAAGATATGATCATCATGTAGCAAACAATAACAAAGTAATGAAATAAAACCCACTTGTAGAGAATATAATGAATTGATACCCAGAATTCATCCCTCCTCATGCTATACTGAAAATGCTGAAGACTGAAAAAATCAATTCCTCGGAATTTCTCGTAACTAGCATTTCATGTGTTATTAGAACTCAGCCAGTTGGATGAATTCATACATGTTTTGGAAGTTGACAGTAAGGCAAATACTGCACTTTCCCAAGCAGTATCATGGAAGTGTTTGATTTTCTTTGGTAACATTAGTCAAGGTCTTTGTATACATCCATGGGTGTTGGGATGCAGGCTTCAATTCTGTTTGGATCTAATAGGCACATTCTACTTCTAGAGCCAATAATTGTGATAGAATTGTACTTATGCCTACATTACAGATAAAGTGTTCCTGTGTCATCAAGCGTAGCAGTTCTCCTTGGTTGTGACAGATTCCTTAGCCTTCCACTTTAGTGGTATTTTCTGATGCATCGTTCCTGGATGCCCAATCAATGGAAAGTCTGCTCCTCTAACCTTCTAACAATTTATAAGCACATATTTTCCTTTATTAAATATACTTCTTTCTTCTGCCTAAAATAGTTGGTGAGTTTTTGTTACCTGTAACGAACCTTGACTAATACAAAATTGTTTGGCATATCCAATGTTTACTAAAATATTCAAATAAAAGTATGAATTAAAACTTGAATATTAAAAGAAGGCTTCGTAAAGGAAATAGATTTAAAGTTTGACTCAAAAACAAAAAGTTAAGATTCTGATAGCCTAAGGGATAGGAAAATACCCATTCAGATGTGAGAACTAATTTTAATTTATGGCAGCAGAAGTAAACTTGCATGCATCTACTTTTCAACCATGTACTGAATGCCCATTATATGCCAGTAAGTGTGAATACAGTGGGTTTTAATCACGTAAACACTGGCATGAATACAGTGGAGACTATGTTTGGGAGAAATGATAAATATACAGTTGAATTAATAGGAGACAATCAAAATAAAGTCCTAAAAAAGTGGAAACTGTTGAAAGAAATAGTGTTTGGAGGATTTTGAAAAGGGAGGGGCATGATAAAAACAATGATTAAAGCATAACATGGGCGGTAATATATAAGACAGTAGAGAAGCTAGACTGGAAGGATATTAAGATTAATGATGCTGGAAAGGGGGCATAAATACATGATCAAGGTCTTTTAGGAAGAGATGATGTCAATAGCATAGGAATTTATTTTCCTGGGCAGTTAATTTTAGAAGATAAGCATTAATAAAGATTTTTATATAAGGATCTAATGGAGATGAGACTACAGGTATAAATAAAGAGCTGCATGGTGGTAGGGCAAATGCGTGTTATGTGATATAGCGCTTCTCAGAAATGAGAGAAGTTCTCTGCTGTCTGTGGGCTGTAATGGGGTGGAAAGCTATAGTAATTGGAACCCAATGAAATAGAAAGTTGTTTGGAGGGGCTTATTTGGGGAGTTCACTAGGAAGATGGTCAAAGATCTGGGCCAGAATAAAGCTGGACAGTATAAATTTAATACAGGTCAAGTCTGCCTGTAGTATTCCATAGCCCAGTCATGATAATGAAGAAAAGAAATGTAGACACTCTCTAAAAAATGTATGTAAATAGGGTAATCCCAGACAATCTGCAAAATTAATAAGGTGAAATAAATGATAATGTCAGGAATGCTAAATCAACCGCAGGTTTAATATTAATATAAAAAACCTCTAAGAATGTCATATATCAAAATTCTCTAGTTTTTTTTCCTTTCCTCTAAAGTTTCGGAGTGTCCTACAGTTTTCTATGAAGAAGGCAACGTAAATATTCTTAAGAGACTTTTGCTCTAGTATGAGATGGGACCATGTACACCCCTGATGGAAAAACTGATCTCTCCTTACCTTATCTTATTAGCCTTTCATTCGAAATATCTTCCTTGGGAAGACATGTATTTCCCAGGCTCAAACATTAACTTGTACCCACTCTCCTCTGCCCACGTGAGGGGTGAGGCCTGGAGGAACAGCGAGGAGTCTATGCTTCTCCACCCTGCCTGGCGGAATCATAAGGGCGAGTTGCTGGGAGTGGTTATTCCTACCAGTGTTTTCTCAATGTTAATAGAGGGAGCTGAAGTAGTACACTTGAGGAGTGTAAGGGAGCAGGGGATGAATTAAGAGAATAGGAACAATAAACAAGGGACTTTTACAGGCTATAGTATCAGGCTCCACTCCTGGGAGAAGGGAAAAAAAAAACTATTCCTGGTCTCCCCTTAGAGCAAGGAACAGCTTTCTCTCTCAGTATTTTCTTCACAATACCCACTTCCATCCTCATTCTAAACTACACACAGTGTGTTTTGAGGACAGAAAATGCTCTATCCTCTCTCTTCCCCTCCCAACATTCTCTATTTTGATAGTAACTCTTTTTTTCTAAAGTGCAACTTTGCTTCTTGCAAACAACTTAGAAGCTATCAAGAAGTTGGAAGTGTTTGCCAGGGAGAAAACAGCAACCTGGAAGGTGGAAATTTTCCCTGATGGAGTTCTAAGACAGCAGTGTGCGCTGAGCCTCAGAACCTTTGGCCCAGAGAGTAACCTATGCTGTGTCAGTTTCCCATGTGTACAGAAGGAAGAGGATGTAGCAAGTTGTCACTGCTAACCAATCCTTCACCCCTCACCATCCACATACCCACGCACACTTACATCCACATAAACACTCCACTGTGGGCAATTCTTTTGAGGGCTTTAAAGAACAGACCAGGAGGGAGGGATCTTAAGCAGAACGAGAGCATAGATGGTAGGTTATGGTGGGGTTGAGTTCTACTGCACTGAGTTTGGACTTGTCATTCGTCCAGGAATGGCAAGGGAAACAGCTGACTCAGAATTTCTCCCTCACATGCATACCTGTGCTGTGGCAGGTGAATCTCAGGATACAGTGCTGCTTGAAATGAGGCTGGAGCTCTGTGCCCTCTCTGGTGTTTCCAGATCAGGAGTACCTGAGCAGTAACAACCTGAGAGTGACAATTAAGGCATATTTGATATATGTTGTGCCACACCCCCTCTTAGATAGAGGCCCTCAGGTCCACAGGCTAGTTGTTTTCACCATACATTTGGCAAGATATTGTTTGCCCCATGACAGGAAGTTTAGGCCTTATACATAACACGAGCTGTTTGACATAGGAGAAGAATAGAGCAGGATGGGTGATATTCATGCCATGTTATTAGCCTGATTTGCAGACAAGCCAGTGAAGCCCATACAGATTGAGAAGCTTCTACATTTGTTTAACAAATCAGTGAATGAGCTGAGTTTTAACCCACTTAGGAATGATGCCTGATGCTTCCAATGAATTCCCTCAACAAAAATTTACTATGGACCTCCTACAGGTCAGGCACTGAGTAATCATAAACAAAAATGGTTCATGTCCTCATGAAGCTTATAGTCTAACGGAGCAGACATATAATACAAAAGAACACAAACAAGCAAACAAAGACTATTGCATATAGTAGCAAGTAAAATCATGGTAAAAAGAGTATGCTATAATAATGTAAGAGGAGCCCCTATAGATATAGTGATTAGCACTCAGCATCTATTTCAGACTTCCTCTGGAACGTTTTCTGTTCTACAGAGGATAGAAAACTTGCGTTTAGGATTTTGGATGCAAATTGGATTCTACCAATTAGAAGCTCCAAAATGAGATGTTGAAGGCAGAAGCGAGGCTTCTGGGGCTATTGCTGCTATAAAGCTTGGTTGTAGAGAATTTGATTTTTTTCTTCTGTATTATAGTTCCGGAATCTAGTCACTTGCTTTGCAAGGTTGTGGCAGTTGGTTGTAGATTCAGCTCATTGATGCCATAATTGTAGCAGTATGTTCTTGAGGTCAGTACTTTTAGTGATGGCCTTCTGATTCCCCATCTTCCTTATTAGGGTTGAGACAATGACTCCTCTGGCTGGGCAGCTAGCTGTTCCTGTTCTGGGAGTAACTGCTGGTGGTCTCTCTGAGTGCCTACTCCTCTAGACCTTCTGATAATTTTCTCTAATAAATCTATTTTTTATTAAAATATTCAGAGCTGTTTTTTTTTTCTTTCTGTAACTGAGGAACATTATTAGGCTTTCCCATTATACTCACTGGGCCACAAACATGCACACAAATGCAGGGCTGTGTGGAGAAGACAATATGAACTATTTTGTAGGCCAGTCTCCAGTGCATGAAAGTTCACCTGAACCTTGGAGCCAAAACTAAATTGTTACTTTGAAATTATAATTTTCAGTGAATGAAATATTTATGTTGCCTCTTCTTTTTAGTGCAGAAATGATTATAACTGTAGACATTGTGAAATAATGCCAAGAACTTTGGATGGAAAGTCAGTAGACTAATCTCTGGCTCTTTCACTAAATGCTATTCAGGCTGCTCTTCTTTAATATCTGTGGATCTCAATTCCTTCATTTGTAAAATGAGGGACTAGAGTTAGATGGTGTTCCAATATTAATATGTTTAATTATCAATGAGAGATTTAGGTCTCAGAGTAAGCACTAAAAGAGTCCCCAAGTAGTAATTATAGAATGCAATTATAAAGGATGCTCCAATTACCCAACATTCACAGAGAAAATAATTTGCCTCATTTAGGGTCATTGTTAACAATAATTACAATTGCTTTATGTAAATTTGTCTTATATATTTTGAGGCTGTGTTATCAATTGCCTACACATTTAAATACTTCCTTCTGGGGAATTGCAATCACTATCCAATAACTCTCTTTTTGTCTGAAAAATGCCTGGTTCTATAGAAAAATCTGTCTTACATTAAAAAAACTATATAAGCTTGTTTTTGGCAATTATCTTTGACAAATAATGCATCTTTTTCCAATTTCTTTTCAACATTTCTTTAACTATATGTTTTAGCTATCTATATCTTGTGTAAAAGTCATGTAGTTGGGTTTTTTAAAAAGCAAATTTTAAAATTTGTCTTTTAACTGGATCATTTTATCCATTTTTTAACTATAAATACTGATATATTTAGATGTATATCTAGCATCCTTTTCTGTGCATTTTATTTGTTCTGAGATTTCTGTGTTTCATTTTCTCTTTTCCTGTGTTCTTTTGTATTTGTTAATTAATTTTATCATTTCATCTCTTCCTCAATAGTTCGTTGTACTCAACTCTTATTAGGTATATCCAATATTTTATTATTCTTTTTGTGATTAATCCAGAGATTATAACTTGCATACTTTATTTTTTAGTAGTCTTAAATTTAATTGTTATATTTTCTCTTTTCCCTTATAAGAGATTTTGAACATATTAACTACATTTAGTCCTTTTTCTGTCATATGCTATTTTATTTAATTCTGTCTTATTAAGTCCATATGATGCTATTTTTGATTCAGAAAGCTAATGCTGGAATACATTTAGCCACATCCTTATTGCTTATTTGCTTTTTATCCATTTTTGCATCTCAGATCTTCTTTCTTGGATCATTGTCCTCATACATCATTCAGATTTTCTTTTAATGATAGTCTGCTGGTGGGAAACTTCCATGTATTTGTCTGGAAATATCTTTATTTTCTCCTTTGTGTTAGTTTTTTAGGGCTGCTGTATCAAAGTACCACAAGCTTGGTGACCTAAACATCAGAAATATATTATCTCACAGATTTGGAAACTAGAAGTCTGAAATTAAAGTGTCTGCAGGGTTGGTTCCTTCTGAGGACTCTTTGGGAAAAATATATTCCAGGTCTCTCTCCTTGCCTTATAGATGGTCATCTGATTTCTGACTCTCTTCTCATTGTTTTCCCTTTATATGTGTCTGTCTCTGGACTTGAAGACTATCCATTGTTTATCTTGAGAGCATGTGTGAGAAGAGCTACACCTGCTTTGCTATATAAAAGGATGAGATTTCTTCTGTCTTTGCAATCTCTAGCCAACTGTCTATTATTCACATCATATTTTTGTTTAATGCTTATTCAGTACAAAATTGTATTTTTTCTCTTCTTTTGTGGAGAAGTTTCTGGTTTGGCAGGAGATTTGTTTTTAATTTTATTTCACCAACAATATGTATTCAGCTTTCTCACTCCATACTTCCTGTCTCTTAATCTCTCTTCCATATAATATATATATTTCCTTCTTGTCTCTATGCTGAATTGTGGAAAACTTATGATCTACTTTTGAATTCAACTGTTTATCTCTTTGGCTATGTCTAATCGGCTCTTAAACCTGTCCTTTGAATTTTTTTTCTTTTAATTAGTACATATATTTATTTTTGCAATGTACTTTTTTTCAAATTTGCTTTGTCATTACTTATAGTTTTCCTCATTATTTTCAAGTTGCTTTTTAATTTTTCAGAAAATAGGAAGAATAGTCTCTTCCTTACTTATATGCTATTTGTGTTAATTCCACTGTAAATAATTATTATAGTTCTGTTAGTTTATATATACTTTCAAGTGTCTTATTTCTTTGTGGCTAGAAATACTTTATATTAAATTTTTCATTTTCTTTTGAAAATAGTATTTGTGAGAATTGTTTGGGGATTCTGTTAGAATGAAGGTGTGTTTCTCCAGAGAGAATTTTTTATTTCCATTAAGAAACTAGAGTCCTATTGGACAGAGACATTTTAAATTCACAGCTTGAATTTTTGAACTTCTTGAGTTAGGAATATGGGCTATGTGTTAAATATCTAATACCAAAAAATTCAGCAGCTCAAAGTGTTTCTAGGTGTCAAAAATCTGGGGGCAGTTTATCTGAGTGATACTTGATTATAGTCTCTCATAAGGTTGTAGTGAAGATGTTGTCTGGACTCAGTGATCTGAGAATGTGACCAGTGCTACAGAATCTGCTCTCAAGAAACCTCACTCACCTGACTATTGGCTGTAGACTTCATTTCTTTGTCACATGTAGTTCTCTATAGAGCCGATCTCAACATAGACCCTAATTGTCTAGAGTGAACAATTTAAGAGAGAGAAAGGAAAGAGGAAGAATCTAGACTTTGAAGTCACACACCGTCACTTTCTATTTATTCTGTTTATTAGAAATCACCAAGTCCAGCCCATCCTCAATGGGAAGGAAACTAAGTTCTATCTCTTAAAGTGAGGAGTATCAAATAATTTATAGGCACATTTAAAATAGGTTGTGAGTTCCCTTGAGAGCTGGCTAGGCATTTCACTTCTCAGACACAATTGTTTTCCTTGCTGTGCTCTATACCAAGGCAGGTTTTCTTATAGTTATTTAATAATGAAAAGTAACTGAACCTCAGTAAGAACAGCAGAAATTATGGTGTTTTAATTTGACCTACACCCTCAGCTTTGTGGTAGCCTTGAAAACCAGCAGCCTTGCAACCATGGTATAGTTGTGATAAGCAGCAGCCTTGCAGCCACTGGAAGGAGCAGACTATTTGGAGTTCGTCATAAGTTTCCATCTCTGGAGCATTATAATCATTTGACCTGTCTCACAGTTCCCAGAAAAAGCCTCATTCACATGTATATGTTATATTGACACATGAGTATTTCATTTATTTTCCAGAGTAATTGCTAATGATATTGTGTTTTAAAATTTGGTTCCCACATGTTTGTTGCTAATATACAGAAATATGATTGATTTTTTGTGTTGATGTTTTATTCTGCAAATGTGAGAACACACTTATTCTTAGAGGTTTTGGTTGACTCGGGTTTTTTTATGTACACAATCATGATATTTGCAAATAATGACAGTTTTACTTCTTTCTTTTCAATCTGTATGCCTCTTTTTCCTTTTCTTATTGTGCTGGCTAAGGCTTATAGATCAATGGACAAGAATAGAGTCTAGAAATGTACCCACATATCCACAGTTATCTGAAGTTCCACAAATTCTCTAAAACAATTTATAGGAAACGAATACTTTTTTCTATTAGGGTGCTGGACAACTGTATAACCACATAGAAAAATTAACTTTGACCCCAAGCTTACCCTACACAGAAAATTATCTTGAGCTGAGATTATAGACCCAAACATAAAAAAACCCTAAAAATACAGAGCACTTGAGAGAACATCTAGGATAATATGTCGCTCTTCTTAGGGTAGCAAAATTTTATCTTAGAGGACACAGAAATCACTAACCATAATAGAAACAAATTGATAAGTTAGACCTCATCAAATTTTTAAACTACATACAAATGCAACAATAGAAAAATGAACACATAAGCCACAATCTGAGAGAAAATATTGGTACGTATGTCTATCAAAAGGTTTGAATATTTAAGAACACTAATAGCTCATAATAAGGAGACACATAACCTACTTAAAATTGGCAAATTTTAAATAAAAATCAAATCTTAAATTCAAAATAAAAATGATTTCTAAAGAATGGTTATAAAGAATATAAATGTATGAACAATAACCACATGAAAAGGTATTATTAGTCGTTAATTAGTCAGTTGAAAATAAGATCACAATGAGATAACATTTCATACCCACTAAAACTGCTAAATTTAAGAATACTGATTTTAACAAATGTTGATGATACTATATGAATAAGCAAATTTATGATGATAGAAATAAGGATGGTATTTACTTCTGGGGTGGCCAAGTCTGTCTAAAGAGAAGGCAGAAAGAAACTTCTGGAATAGGGAAATATTTTGTATGTTTATTGGAGTTTGGCATTTTTGGTGTAAGCTTGACAAAAATTATCAAACTCTCTGCTTAATATTTGTGTATTTCACCGTATGTAAATTTTGCCTCAATAAAATTAATAGTAAAAATATGATATACACACACACAGCACAAACATCTTATATACTAGCAAGGCTGTTATCCCTTCAATTTCTCCTAAAACTAAATTATAGGTGTGGGAGACTGGGCAATGATGACATGGCAGTTTTGGGATGGTGACAGAGAATGGCAGCTCTGTTAGGGTTCTAAATCACAGGATAAGAAAGCTGAAAGATATTATCACAGGTTTGCTGGAGGAAGGTTTCTGGTTCAGAAGATTATTTGAGGATGGTGTACATTTCCCCTAGGAGTAACTCTGACTCCTAGTGAAATCAGATATGCTTTATGAATGAAATAAAAATAGTTTTGGTAAATAGCACAAAAGATTTAGAAGACTAAGAATCTAGGGCTACTGTGATCATTAACTAACTTCACTCAAAAATTTGCTTACACAAGTCTACTTTCTGCTGCTCTTTTTTTCCTAGTCCAGTCTCTTTGCACATGCTCAAACAAAGGCGTGTAAATCCTTAATGTCATCTCTAAAACTGAAACCACACACCTCACATTGGGACTTGAACTCAGTAGCACCTCTGGTGGGACTCAAACCCAATTGCGCCTCAGATGGGACTTGAACCCACAATCTCCAGCTTAGGAGGGGACTGGAACCCACAATCGCCCAGCTGAAATTGCACACTTGGTCACAGGACTTAATGAAGCTCAGCTTCTTTGTCTTAGTGCAGAAGGAATTCAGTGAGAGGCAAAGCTATAGGCAAGAAGTAGGTTTATTAATATAAGACACTTGTGAAGGATACAAGCAGGCAGGCAAGAGAGCTCTGCCCCAAGAACTAAGTGGGAAAGCAATTTTATTTAGGGAGATACACATTCCATAGACAGAATGTGTGCCATTTCAGAAGACAGGAGGGCTCAAAATATGGGGTGGTTAATTTTTATGGACTGGGTAATCTCATAGGCTAATTAATGAGTGGGAGGATAATTCCAACTATTTTGGGGAAAGGACAGGGACTTGGGCCAGGAATTGGGCCACCACCCACTTTTTGGCCTTTTATGGTCAACCTTGGAACTGTCATGGCACCTGTGGGTATGTCATTTAGCATGCTAATGTATTAAAATGAGTGTATAATGAGGCTCAAGGTCTGCTGGAAGTTAAATCTTCCACCATCTTGGGCCTATAGATTCTAACCACTTTTTGTCATATCCACAATGACTATGTCATTTAAAGGTTGTGCCCTGCCCCCTTTCCTCTTCTCTCAGAACCATGAGATACTACATTTGTTCTCTGGATCAAATATGACATTCAGAGTTGACTGAATTTTCTTTGTTAAACCAGGATATTTATTTCCCCCAACCGACTTTTGAGGTGTCATAGGACAAGACCATAGTTAAGCTCATCAAAGCTGAGAAGGAAAATGGTTAATGGAAATAACATGAACATTGGTTTTCCTACTACTTGTATGATCTCAGGCAATAGCTTCTATTTCTCTTTTAAAATTTCTCTTCTATAGCTGGAGTTTTAAGGATACCTGGCTTAGAGATATAAAAAGCTAGTTAAGTCTTAACTCATTGTTTTCCATGACCTGGTAGGACTGAACTTAGGCAGTCAGAATACAGCTCCTAACACTAGCATTTCTTCTGTGTCTCTTCTATAATGCTCTACTGAGAATGAATTCTTTAGTTTGTTGCTTTAAACTGTAACTTCTAGAAGAATCTCTTGTCACAGTGTTCACTTTTGCCAAATTTCAAATGGTCCTTTATAGGACTACAGTGTATTTGGGAGTAAAAAAGAATGAAATCTTGTAATTTGCAGCAACGTGAATGGACCTAGAGAATATTATGCTTAGTGAAATAAGACAGGAAAAGAGAAATATTATATGATATCACTTATATGTGGAATCTAAAAATAATACAAATGAATACATATACAAAACAGAAATAGACTCAGAGACATAGAAAAAAAACTTGTGGTTACAAAATGGGAGATGAAGGGGGAGAGGGACTAATTAGGGGCATGGGATTAACAGATACAAACTGCTATACATAAAATAAATAAGCAGCGATGATTTATTGTATAGCACCGGGAATTATTACCATTATCTTGTAATAACCTATAATGAAATATAATCTGCAAAAATACTGAATCACTATGCTGTACATCTGAAACTAAGAAAATATTGTAAATCAACCATACTTCAATTTAAGAAAAAAGTAACTGAAGCTGACATTCAACCAGAAACTATTAGTCAATAGTCTTCACTATACATTTTCTGTATTAAAATTTTAGGTATTATTCTATTTGTTAGAGATAGAAAAAAATGCTGCCTGAAAGTAAACTTCTTAAAACTTTTTAATTTTATATTGGAGTTGATTAACAATGTTGTGTTGGCTTCAGGTGTACAGCAAAGTGATTCAGTTATACATATACATGTATCTATTCTTCTTCAAATTCTTTCTCCATTTAGGTTATTACAGAATATTGAGCAGTGTTCCCTGTGCTATACAGTGGGTCCTTGTTGGTTATCTATTTTAAATATAGCAGTGTGTACCTGTCAATCCCAAATTCCCAATCTATCCCTCCTGCCCACCTTTCCCCCTGGTAACCATAAGTTCATTCTCTAATTCTGTGAATCTGTTTCTGTTTTGTAAATAAGTTCATTTGTATCATTTTTTTTTTTAGATTCTGCATATAAGCAATATCATATGATATTTGTCTTTCTCTGTCTGACTTACTTCACTTAGTATGATAATCTCCAGGTCTACCAATGCTGCTGCAAATGGCATTATTTCATTCTTTTTAATGGCTGAGTAATATTCCATTGTATATATATACCACATCTTCTTTATCCATTCATCTGTCGATGGTCAGTTAGGTTGCTTCCATTCTTGGCTATTGTAAACAGTGCTGCAGTGAACATTGGGGTGCATGTATCCTTTCAAACCATGTTTTTCTCCAGATTTATGCCCTGGAGTGGGATTGCTGGATTATATGGTAGCTCTCTTTTTAGTTTCTTAAGGAACCTCCACACTGTTCTCCATAGTGGTTGTACCAATTTACATTCCCACCAAAAGTGTAGGTGGGTTCCCTTTTCTCCACCCTCACTCCAGCATTTATTGTTTGTAGATTTTTTGATGATGGCCATTTTGACTGGTATGAGGTGGTATTTCATTGTTTTTGTTTTTGATTTGTTTCTCCCATTTAAGTCATTATCCTTTAAGGCTTTAATTCAAGAGAGTTTTATCAAACTTGATAAAATTTGTTTGTGATTTGACAAGGCTCTATTTTTTCTTAAAATCTCTTTGTCCTAGATTCTAAGACTAGTTATTTAGGAAAATACTAGCACTTTCCTTCTAATTAGAATGCTGCAGGCAAGGGTGTATTTTATGCAAATCAGGGTCTATTGGTCAAATAGACATGTCAATGATATATTATATCCATGGTGTCAACTCTGTGATACCTGTGCAATTAAATTTCAGGTGTCATGGAAAACGTCTATAAGATTTATAAATATTCTGATCTATTTGGTCTAGCATAGCTGTAAATAAAGATTTTATTGATTTGGGAAGGGTCATGGTACAAGTGTCCACATAATTGTCAAACCAATCAGTGGTACCACTACTATTGGGTTGGCCAAAAAGTTCGTTCAGTTCACGTGGGTTTTTCTGTAAGATCCTATGAAAAACCCAAACGAACTTTTTGTCCAAGCCAACAGTACTGTTGGCAACTTAAAAGATCTAAATTAAAAAGTTATTTTATTTAATAGGGAAATTTATGGTCTTAAAAATTGTGTAATCGTACTTAATCTGTAATGTATTTACTTAAATGGAAAAGTCAGGGAGCATCACCTATAAGCCCTTCTCCGGAAGGAAGAAGCTCAAATCAACTGTCATGTAATTATAAGTTCAGAGGTAATTCACTCAATTTTTACCACACACAGTTTAAAGACTTTTAGCAATTTCATATGAGGAAAGGCACATCCTATGGAACAGTGCCCGGTGTCTAGATTAATCACAACAGTGACCTCTTCTGAGTGAGAGAAATTACAGTCATCTGGTTATAACACAGAGCATTAGTATACTGATTCAGATGAAATGCGAGTCCAGTGATACTTCTCAAAATTCAGAATATAACCTCATGTTCAGGTTTAACTACAATTTAAGAAATAAGTAGTTAGGTTTTATTATTAAAGAAACATCTTGGTAATACAAGGCAGTAGGTGTTTTGGTGTAAGTTGGGCATTGAAGTAAAAAAGCACTATGATACTAGCCTGGGTGGTACATATTTTACCCAGGCTTTGAAACTGTGCAAGAACCTGGATGAGTCAAAGGAGAAACAAAGGAAGAGGTATTTGATATTATGGATAGCTAAGCACACTAGTTGAAGAAAAGCTAGATATCTGAAGACTTGTTATTCTGCTGATAACTTACTTCTCCCTGTCATGCCAGTACTAGGTAGTTAATAAATCTTTTAGAACTATATCCTCATGGCCTTACATGTTCTACAAATTAGTTGGGAGGGCTGCTTGAGGATACCCTGGGGTAGGAAAGTCTTACTCTTCTGACATGCTGCATGAATCTGCCTGAGATCCGACCAATCCAAACATCCTATTGAGGATCCTTGCTTTTATTATCACAGGATTTGGGTATGCCTGTCAACAAATATGAGTCAATAATAGCTTGTTTCTAGATGGATGTTTATCTTTTCCCCAATATCACTATTCCACTGTGTTATATTTAAAATATTGATTACAGTTTCAAAATCTAATACACGTACTTAAAATTGCATAGCTTCATTTGAAATATATGGGTCTTTGCCTTTGCCTGTATTTCAAAGAGAGCATCAGAGTTTCCTGCTGTGTCAGTTTCCTGCTAAATAAATGTTTTGCCTTTTTCTCTCTAACATTAGAACTGTAGGAATACCACTCTAACGTGTATAAATCCCTTGTTTTGTTATACAAATACTTAAGAAATATTAAAGCAATACTTTCCAAATATGTAAATTGGGAAGAAACTTGCATTTGCCCCATACTACCCTCCGTTGGGGTAGCTCACTGTGTCAGGAGACAGCACTTCCATGTGGGTTCAGGGAAGAACTACATTAAGGTCTCATTAAATTGCATGGGTCTAATTTAGATTTTGCAGTGCTTCAGCCTTGGTTCAGGCTGACATTTATCTCTATGAGCTCTACAAGGAAAGGATTTGTTAATCAAATTAATAGTATACATAAAATGAAGACTGTTTCAAACTACTTAAGATAATAAGTGTTTTAGAGCTCTTAAAGCACTTTTGAAGTTCCCATTTGCTGTCAAATAATTGAAATGCTAATCTTAAATAGTTCTTATCTAAGCAGTACAACAATTCCCCCAAGGGACTCTGCTAAGTAAGGATTCTACCCAAGATGTACAGTATAAACTTGATAGTATTAGATTAAAACTGTATTTTTAAAAAATTTATAATTTAGGGTTTATATCAATTCAGAAAGAAGTCTCCAGTTTTTTTTAATTAAGTCTTTATTATATTGTTAAAAAAAAATGTTTTGTATACACATATTTAGTTTTGTTTTTTCAAAATTTTTATATTGACCTGTTTTATTTGAACTTGGTGTTTATAGTATTATAAGACATATTTATGACACTGAACTACATTTTTAAAAGGGAATAATCTTGTCAAAGATATTTTTGTCTCAGGATTAATAGAATAGTGCTATTCATTTTCCAAAGTTAAGTTAAAAATTAGCTAAAACTTGTAACTATAATTAAAAAAAATAATAACATAACAATAGCAACATGTCATACCTAGTAGAAATCAGAAATTAAAAATAATTAATAATAAATTATAAATATAATATATAAATTATAATATATAACTTATATAATTTTGAAAAAATTCCAATTAAATTTGAGTGGTATGACTTTTATGTATTATGAATATATATATTAAAATAAACAGGGGAAGCTAAATATGTAATCATAGAAATACATTTGATTGAATTATGGAAGTGGGAGGATAAGATGGAAAGTAAAGAAAGCATTTTAGATTCTAGTGGATAGAAGGGCAGTTCCCTTTCTATAAAGTTATTACTTAGCATGACAAGGGCTCCATCAATCATATCAGAGTCTGATATGGCAACTGTAGTCTCTCCCTCAAGAATTGATAAAAGATAAGACCATTTTACTAATAAATCCTTTGTTGTAATATACTTTCTCATGCTTATAGTTTGTAATTCATAGACTATACATACTGAATTGTACTATGTATTCTTACAAATATATCACACATTCTTCTGGGACAAAGAGTGACTGGCTGGCGTTACATATTTTTCTATAGAAGCAGAACACTTTTTGATTTTTATATTATTATTTACTCTATTAAATATTGCTTCAAATCTCCGTATTTTTAAGGGGCATAAAATAGATAAGCTTGTTTAAGCCCTGTTCTTTTGTATCTTAAATATATAACATTGCATAAAATTATAAAATAACACAATATAACATATTTGGCTATGTGTTTATGTAATTTCAGTATAAGGGAAATCAATTTTACAAAAATTATGTGACTTAGTTAAGTCTACAGGCTAGTGAATGGCAGAGCCAGGACTTAAACTAAATTCTTCTCACTTCTAATTTGGTGTCCTTTTAGTGGCCTCACAGTTTTAAAACAAAAGTAGACTCCTTTTAGGACTGTAAGATAAGAATTAAGCTGGTACATTGAACTGAGTAGGGGGAAAGCAATAGGAAAACAGGATAAATTCCTTCTTATTGGATGGGTCAATAATAGCTTCTTAACCCTTATAGATAGGATATGAGTTAAGTCTGCAAAGAGGTGAGGACTTGGACAGAAGTCTTTGAGAAAGAATATTTTAATTAAAGATGTAACAAATCTGGAAATAGCAAAATTAAAACCACCAAATAAACAAATAGTATTTTGTAAGAGTTTTTGTGCATATAAGAACAGTTTGAGGTGGAAGCTTTCAAGTTTAAAACTGATATAAAGCTCAGGGCATGATGTTTGATGACGGCTTATAAAGTAAAAATGAGGTAGCTGTTTAATCTTTACAGTGATTGGTTGTTACAATGAGGGTTTTCAGATAGTAGGGGACTGATTAAAACTGATTATTTTATACCATCTGGGGGAAGAGAATTTGTTTCTTTCAGGATTATCAGAGGCATTTACAAGAAATGACCTAATTTAAGTTTCACTTAGGTCTATGAAATAAGCTAGATTTAGTTTTGTGTACGTGGTTTAAGTGGTTTTATCTGATCAGGGAATTTCCAGTTCCAGTCTGCATTTTGTATTTAATTTTAACAAAGGAATCAACTCCAGAAAAATGAATAGAAGGATCTGAAAAATTCAACTTGTTTTAACTGAGTTGGGGATGGGATTGGAATAATAAGATCTTAGCATTTGGAGGCTTAAAGACAAATTTAAATATAGGCAAAATATAGGGGAGTTAATTTCAGTTCCATTTATATCATAAAGAGCCTACTTGAACTAGGCAGCCAAGCAGTCTCCTGGGCTTTGAGAGGACAAAGAAAAACATACACTGTTCCTTCTGTGAAAATAATTGGCAAATTTACTAATGGTTTCAGTATAACATGATTAGAAATATGATGCAGTAATGCTCAAGAGATAGGAGTCAAAAGGAGTGGCACATAGCACAACTTGGGAATTCCAAGACAGCCTTCCAGTAGGAAATGTTACCTCCAATGTTTTGTGAAGAGGTGAAGTCAGATTAACAAGATAGTGGGAGTAACACATTAAGTTTAGAGATGCTAAACACCAAAGATGCTGGAGGGGTCCCTTGAGGCCTCCTGGGACACATCTTCCACTTCTTGTCCAGAAGCTGTGATTAGGACAACAGAACATCTTTTAGATATCTTTCACATTTGGGAAACTTGTGCCTTAAATTGTATGCTCACAGCATTCCTGCTTTATGGTTCCTTACCCATGGGTATGAAATCTGTCTTCCCACACCCTCTTTGCAATTGCTCTTTCCTTTCGTAAAATATTCTCCTGAGGCTCTATGCTCTCTCTACTTCCTGGCTATGGTCTGGAGGTTATTTGTCTGACCTAAATTAACAGTGATGCAATTATTAAAAAGGGAGGAATTTATCCTGGTGATTTTGAAAGAATTTTTAAACACAGTAATCTTTATAATTCACAAGGGAAAAAAAGTATTATTGTGTCCATATTATCAGTGGAGAGACAGAGCTTCAGAAAGGTAAAATGCCTGTGTACATGCAGCTCGTAAGTGATTATGACATAGCAGGAGACTAGGGCAACCTAGACTCCATCCCTTGGCTTCTGTATGTCTGAGCCTGTGCAGGGATGGAGTGAGATGAACCATCCAAGAAAAACCCTTCTGCCATCACTGCAGGCTAGGCATATGTGTTCAGGTTGTTGATGTGAAAACCTTGTCTTCAAATGCTGGCATATAAGGAATCTTTTATTTCTAAGAGTATGCCATTTCACCCATTTATAGTTAAGGGAGTTGTCTCAAGAAAATGGAAGGGGCTCAGGGACCAAGAATATGTTTGGGGCATCATTTAAGGCCCAGGAAAGAAGTATTGCATGGGAAGAAGTGTGCATATGTAGTTCAGTGGCAACTCAGGCCCCAAAGGTCAACAGGCTGGGAGTCAGCAGACTTGTGTTCCTTCTGCAAGGGATAACACCATGACCCAACCCCTTCCCATCTGAAGTGCAGTAGGTCTCTGCTCAGTTCATTCATTTTGTCATATGTTATATGTCAGGGTAGGAGTCAGTCTGTACTATAATTAGAGCAGTTCTAGGATCCTAGAGTTTGTCAGTTACTATATCCTAACCCACTGGAAACAAAACCTGAATTCTTTTTTTTTTTAACATTTATTTTATATTGGAGTATAGCTGATTAACAATGTTGTGATAGTTTCAGGTGCACAGCAAAGGGATTCAGCCATACATATACTTGTATCCATTCTCCTCTGACTCCCCTCCCATCCAGGCTGCCGCATAACATTTAGCAGCAGTAGGTCCTTGTGGTTATCCATTTTAAATATAGAAATGTGTACCTGTCAATCCCAAACTCCCTAACTATCCCTTCCCCCTAGGGAAGACTCTTCACCTCCAGTAATTGAGAACAACTAGCCTGCAATGTCTTCAAGTTACCATTCATTTGGGTTAAAAGATGGAGCCAATCTGTCATGCATATTTCTTAGTAGAAATCACAGGTTACCTTAGGGAAATGGTTCATCTTCATTTTGTATCACTTTACTCTTCACTCATATGCTCCTACTACAAGGGGCTGTTTTAGTGTCTTAAACAAACTGAATTCCTACTTACAATACCATCTTTCCTCACATGTTCTATGTCTGAAATGTTCTCCCCCTGCTTATTTACCTGACAGGCTTCTCATTTATCATCGTTTAGGTGAGCAATGTCCGTAGTGGATTCTTCCCAGGTTGCCTTGGGGAATAGCTGGGCATCAATTCCCCTATGATAACCCTAACTTTTAAATACCTACATTATAAAATATATTGTATTTTATTTTTCTAGAATCTTTAAAATAACAAGCTTTTTATTTTTACTCTTTTACATGTATTTTAATAAATGTCTAGGTTTGAAATCATTTGTATTTCCACCACCCTATCAGTAATGAGCATTCCAGTTTTTAAAAATCCATTTAAATTTTATTTTATTTATTTATTTATTTATTTTAACATCTTTATTGGAGTATAATTGCCTTACAATGTTGTGCTAGTTTCTGCTGGACAACAAAGTGAATCAACCACATGTATACATATATCCCCATATCCCCTCCCTCTTGTGTCTCCCTCCCACCCTACCTATCTCACTCCTCCAGGTGGTCACAAAGCACCGAGCTGATCTCCCTGTGCCATGCGGCTGCTTCTCACTAGCTATCTATTTTACATTTGGTAGTGTATATAAGTCAATGCCACTCTCTCACTTTATCCTAGCTTACCCTTCCCCCTCCGTGTGTCCTCAAGTCCATTCTCTATGTCTGCATCTTTATTCCTGTCCTGCCCCTAGGTTCTTCAGAACCTTTTTTTTTTTTTTTTTTTTTTACATTCCATATTTATGTGGAATTTTAATTAGAGTCTTCATCTTTTCTGGATATATGCTCAGGAGTGAGATTGCTGGATCATAGAGCAGCTCTATTTTTAGTTTTTTAAGGAACCACCACACTGTTTTCCACAGTGGCTGCACCAATTTACATTCCCACCAACAGTGTAGGAGGGTTCCCTTTTCCCCACGATCTCTCCAGCATTTACTACTTGTAGACTTTTAATGATGGCTATTCTGACCAGTGTAAGGAGATGGCTCACTGTGGTTTTGATTTGCATTTCTCTAATAATTAGTAATGTTGAGCATTTTTCTTGTGCCTATTGGCCATCTATATGTCTTCTCTGGAGAAATGTCTATTGGGTCTTCTGCCCATTTTTTGATTTTATTTTTTGTTGTTGTTATTGAGTTGTATGAACTGTTTGGATATTTTGGAAATTAATCCCTTGTTGGTCACATCATTTGCAAATATTTTCTACCAGTTTGTAGGGTGTATTTTCATTTGTTTATGGTTTCCTTTGCTGTGCAAAAGCTTATAAGTTTGATTAGGTCCCATTTGTGTATTTTTACTTTTATTTCTATTGACTTGGGAGACTGCCCTAAGAGAACATTGATATGATTTATGTCAGAGGATGTTTTGCTTATGTTCTCTTTTAGGAGTTTATGGTGTCATGTCTTATATTTAAGTCTTTAAACCATTTTGTGTTTATTTTTGTGTATGGTGTAAGCAAGTGTTCTAATTTCATTGATTTACATGTGGTTCTCCAGCTTTCCCAACACCATTTGCTGAAGAGATGTTCTTTTCTCCATTGTATATTCTTGCCTCCTTTGTCAAAGATTAATTGACCTTAGGTTTGGGGGCTTATTTCTGGCCTCTCTATTCTGTTTTATTGATCCATATGTCTATTTTTTTGCCAATACCACACTGTTTTGATTATTGTAGCTTTGTAATATTGTCTGAAGTCTGGGAGGGTTATTCCTCCAGCTTTATTCTTTTCCCTCAGGATTGCATTGGCAATTCTGGGTATTTTATGGTTCCATATAAATTTTAGGATTATTTTTTCTAGTTCTGTGAAAAATGTCATAGGTAATTTGAAAGAGATCACATTAAATCTATAGATTGCTTTTAGTAATATGGCCATTTTGACAATACTATTTCTTCCAATACAAGAATGTGGGGTAAATTTCAGTTTTTGAATCATCTTCAGTTTCTTTTATCAATGTTTTATACTTTTCAGTGTATAAGTCTTTCACCTCCTAGATCAGGTTTATTCCTAAGTATTTTATTTTTGATGCAATTTTAAAAGGGATTTTTTTTAACTTTCCCTTTATGATAGTTCATGTTAGTGTAAAGAAATGGAACAGATTTCTATATGTTAATCTTGTATCCTGCTACCTTGCTAAATTTGTTTATCAGTTCCAGTAGTTTTTGTGTGGAGTCTTTTTTTTTTTTTTTTCCTTTTTTTCAGCATCTTTATTGGAGTATAATTGCTCTACAATGCTGCATTAGCTTCTGCTGTATAACAAAGTGAATCAGCCACACATATACACATATCTCCATATCCCCTCCCTCTTGTGTCTCCCTCCCACCCTCTCTATCCCACCCGCCTAGGTGGTCACAAAGCACCGAGCTGATCTCCCTCTGCTATGCAGCTGGTTCCCACCAGCCATCCATTCTACATTTGGTAGTGTATATATATCCATGCCATTCTCTCACCTTGTCCAGGCCCACCCCTCCCCCTCTCCGTGTCCTCAATCCACTCTCCATCTCTGCATCTTTAGTCCTGTCCTGCCCCTAGGTTCTTCAGAACCATTTTTTTTTTTTTTTTTTTTACATTCCATATATATGTGTTAGCATACAGTATTTGATTTTCTCTTTCTGACTGACTTCACTCTGTATGACAGACTCTGGGTCCATCCACCTCTTTACAAATAACTCAGTTTTGTTTCTTCTTATGGCTGAGTAATATTCCATTGTATATATGTGCCACATGTTCTCGATCCATTCATCTGTCAATGGACACTTAAGTTGCTTCCATGTCCTGGCTATTATAAATAGTGCTGCAGTGAATATTGTGGTACATGACTCTTTTTGAATTATGGTTTTCTCAGGGTATATGCCCAGTAGTGGGATTGCTGGGTGATATGGTAGTTCTATTTTTAGTTTTTTAAGGAACCTCCATATTGTTCTCCATAGTGGCTGTATCAATTTACATTCCCACCAACAGTGCAAGAGGATTCCCTTTTCTCCACACCCTCTCCAACATTTATTGTTTGTAGACTTTTTCATTGTGGTCATTCTGACCGGTGTGAGGAGATACCTCATTGTAGTTTTGATTCGCATTTCCCTAATGATTAGTGATGTTGAACATCCTTTCATGTGTTTGTTGGCAATCTGTATATCTTCTTTTGAGAAATGTCTATTTAGGTCTTCTGCCCATTTTAGGATTGGGTTGTTTGTTTTTTTGATATTGAGCTGCATGAGCTCCTTGTATATTTTGGAGATTAATCCTTTGTCCATTGATTCATTTGCAAATATTTTCTCCCATTCTGAGCGTTGTCTTTTCATCCTGTTTATGGTTTCCTTTGCTGTGCAAAATCTTTTAAGTTTCATTAGGTTCCATTTGTTTTTTTGTTTTGTTTTGTTTTTATTTCCCTTTCTCTAGGAGGTGGGCCAAAAAGGATCTTGCTGTGATTTATGTCATAGAGTGCTCTGCCTATGTTTTCCTCTAGGAGTTTTATAGTGTCTGGCCTTCCATTTAGGTCTTTAATCCATTTTGAGTTTATTTTTGTGTATGGTGTTAGGTAGTATTCTAATTTCATTCTTTTACTTGTAGCTGTCCAGTTTTCCCAGCACCACATATAGAAGAGGCTATCTTTTCTCCATTGTATATTCCTGCCTCCTTTCTCAAAGATAAGGTGACCATATGCTCGTGGGTTTATCTCTGGGCATTCTAACCTGTTCCACTGATTTATATTTCAGTTTTTATGCCAGTACCATAATGTCTTGATTACTGTAGCTTTGTAATGTAGTCTGAAGTCAGGGAGCCTGATTCCTCCAGCTCTGTTTTTCTTTCTCAAGATTGCTTTGGTTATTTGAAGTCTTTTGTGTTTCCATACAAATTGTGAAATTTTTTTTCTAATTCTGTGAAAAATGCCATTGGTAGTTTGATAGGGATTGCACTGAATCTGTAGATTGCTTTGGATAGTATAGTCATTTTCACAATGTTGATTCTTCCAATCCAAGAACATGGTATATCTCTCCATCTGTTTGTATCATCATTAATTTCTTTCATCAGTGTCTTATAGTTTTCAGCATACAAGTCTTTTGTCTCCTTAGGTAGGTTTATTCCTAGGTATTTTATTTTTTTGTTGCACTGGTAAATGGGAGTGTTTCCTTAATTTCTCTTTCAAATTTTTCATCATTAGTGTATAAGAATGCAAGAGATTTCTGTGCCTTAATTTTGTATGCTATGTTACCAAATTCATTGATTACCTCTAGTAGTTTCTGGTAGCATCTTTAGGATTCTCTATGTATAGTATCATGTCATCTGCAAAAAATGACAGTTTTACTTCTTCTTTTCCAATTTGGATTCCTTTCATTTCGTTTTCTTCTCTGATTGCTATGGCTAAAACTTGCAAAATTTTGCTGAATAATAGTGGTGAGAGTGGGCAACCTTGTCTTCTTCCTGATCTTAGTGGAAATGGTTTCAGTTTTTCACCATTGAGGACAATGTTGGCGGTGGGTTTGTCATATATGGCCTTTATTATGTTGAGGTAAGTCCCCTCTATGCCTACTTTCTGGAGGGTTTTTATCATAAGTTAGTGCTGAATTTTGTTGAAAGCTTTTTCTGCATCTATTGTGATGATCATATGGTTTTTCTCCTTCAGTTTGTTAATATGGTTTCTCACATTGATTGATTTGCATATATTGAAGAATCCTTGCATTCCTGGGATAAACTCCACCTGATCAGAATATATGATTCTTTTAATGTGCTGATGAATTGTGTTTGCTAGTATTTTGTTGAGGATTTTTGCATCTATGTTCATCAGTGATATTGGTCTGTAGTTTCCTTTTTTTGTGATATCCTTGTCTGGTTTTGTTATCAGGGTGATGGTGTCCTTGTAGAATGAGTTTTGGAGTTTTCCCCCCTCTGTTATATTCTGGAAGAGTTTGAGAAGGATAGGTGTTATCTCTTCTCTAAATGTTTGATAGAATTCGCCTGTCAAGCCATCTGGTCCAGGGCTTTTGTTTGTTGGAAGATTTTTAATCACAGTTTCAATTTCAGTGCTTGTGATTGGTCTGTTGCTATTTTCTCTTTCTTCCTGGTTCAGTCTCAGAAGGTTGTGCTTTTCTAAGAATTTGTCCATTTCTTCCAGGTTGTCCATTTTATTGGCATATAGTTGCTTGTAGTAATTTCTCATGATCTTTTGTATTTCTGCAGTGTCAGTTGTTACTTCTCCTTTTTCATTTCTAATTCTATTGATTTGAGTCTTCTCCCTTTTTTCTTGATGAGTCTGGCTAATGGTGTATCAATTTTGTTTATCTTCTCAAAGAACCAGGTTTTAGTTTTTTTTGATCTTTGCTATTGTTTCCTTCATTTCTTTTTCATTTATTTCTGATATGATCTTTATGATTTCTTTCCTTCTGCTGACTTTGAGGGTTTTTTGTTCTTCTTTCTCTAATTGCTTTAGGTGTAAGTTTAGGTTGTTTATTTGAGATTTTTCTTGTTTCTTAAGGTAGGAATTTATTGCTGTAAACTTTGCTCTTAAAACTGCTTTTGCTGCGTCCCATAGGATTAGGGTCGTCGTGTTTTCATTGTCATTTGTTTCTAGGTATTTTTTGATTTCCTCTTTGATTTCTTCAGTGATCTCTTGGTTATTTAGTATTGTATTGTTTAGCCTCCATGTGTTTGTATTTTTTACAGATGTTTTCCTATAATTGATATCTAGTCTTATAGCATTGTGGTCGGAAAAGATACTTGATAGATTTCAATTTTCTTAAATTTACCAAGGCTTGATTTGTGACCCAAGATATGATCTAGCCTGAAGAATGTTCCATGAGCACTTAAGAAGAAAGTGTATTCTGTTGTTTGTGGATGGAATGTGCTATAAATGTCAATTAAGTCCATCTTGTTTAATGTGTCATTTAAAGCTTGTGTTTCCTATTTATTTTCATATTGGATGATCTGTCCATTGGTGAAAGTGGGGTGTTAAAGTCCCCTAGTCTGATTGTGTTATTGTCGATTTCCCCTTTTATGGCTGTTAGCATTTTCCTTATATATTGAGGTGCTCCTATATTGTGTACATAAATATTTACAATTGTTAAATCTTCTTCTTGGATTGATCCCTTGATCATTATGTAGTGTCCTTCTTTGTCACTTGTAATAGTCTTCATTTTAAAGTCCATTTTGTCTGATATGAGAATTGCTACTGCAGCTTTCTTTTGATTTCCATTTGCATGGAATATCTTTTTCCATCCCCTCACTTTCAGTCTTTATGTGTCCCTAGGTCTGAAGTGGGTCTCTTGTAGACAGCATATATATGGGTCTTGTTTTTTTATCCATTCAGACAGTCTGTGTTTTTTGTTTGGAGCATCTAATCCATTTACATTTAAGGTAATTATCGATATGTATGTTCCTATTACCATTTTCTTAGTTATTTTGGGTTTGGCATTTTAGGTGTTTTCCTTTTCCTGTGTTCCCTGCTTAGAGAAGTTCCTTTAGCATTTGTTGTAAAGCTGGTTTGATGGTGCTGAATTCTGTTAGCTTTTGCTTGTCTGTAAAGCTTTTGATTTCTCCGTCAAATCTGAATGAGATCCTAGCTGGGTAGAGTAATCTTGGTTGTTGGTTTTACCATTTCATCACTTTAAATATGTCTTTCCACACCCTTCTGGCTTGCAGAGCTTGTGCTGAAAGATCAGCTGTTAACC
Organism: Balaenoptera ricei; assembly: GCF_028023285.1. Taxonomy (NCBI): domain Eukaryota; kingdom Metazoa; phylum Chordata; class Mammalia; order Artiodactyla; family Balaenopteridae; genus Balaenoptera; species Balaenoptera ricei. The sequence continues at coordinate 117,623,415 of NC_082642.1, forward strand.
TTATGGGAATTTCCTAATATTTTATTTGTTGCTTTTCCCTTACTGCTTTTAATATTTTTTCTTTGTATTTAATTTTTGATAGTTTGATTAATATGTGTCTTAGCATGTTTCTCCTTGGATTTATCCTGATGGGACTCTCTGCGCTTTCTGGATTTGATTGACTATTTTCTCTCCCATGTTAGGGAGGTTTTCAACTATAATCTCTTCAAATATTTTCTCAGACACTTTCTCTTTGTCTTCTTCTTCTGCAAACCTTATAATTCGAATGTTGGTGCTTTTAATGTTGTCCCAGAGATCTCTCAGACTGTCCTCAATTCTTTTCATTCTTTTTTCTTTGTTCTGCTCTGTGGTAGTTATTTCCACTGTTTTATCTTTCAGGTCACTTCTCCATTCTTCTGCATTAGTTATTCTGCTAGTGTTTCCTTCTAGAGAATTTTAAATTTCATTTATTGCGTTCTTTATCATTGTTTGTTTGTTGTTTAGTTCTTGTAGGTCCTTGTTAAACGTTTCTTGTATTTTCTCCATTCTATTTCCAAGATTTTTGAATCATCTTTACTATCATTAGTCTGAATTCTTTTTCAGGTAGACTGCCTATTTCCTCTTCATTTGTTTGGTCTGGTGGGTTTTTACCTTGCTCCTTCATCTGCTGCATATTTCTCTGTCTTCTCATTTTGCTTAACTTACTGTGTTTGGGTCTCCTTTTCACAGGCTGCAGGTTTGTAGTTCCTTTTGTTTTTGGTGTTTGCCCCCAGTGGGTAAGGTTGGTTCAGTGGCTTGTGTATGCTTCCTCTTGGAGGGGACTGGTGCCTGTGTTCTGGTGGGTGGGGCTGGATCTTGTCTTTCTGGTGGGCAGGGCTGTGTCTGGTGGTGTGTTTTGGGCTGTCTTTGAACTTAGTATGATTTTAGGCAGCCTCTCTGCTAATGGGTGTGGTTGTGTTCCTGTCTTGCTAGTTGTTTCTCATGGGGCGTCCAGCACTGAACCTTGATGGCTGTTGGGTAGAGCTGGGTCTTAGCATTGAGACGGAGATCTCTGGGAGAGCGCTTGCCGATTGCTATTACCTGGGGCCAGGAGGTCTCTGGTGGTCCAGTGTCCTGAACTCGGGTCTAACACCTCAGAGTCTCAGACCTGGCACCAGGCCAGAGCACCAAGAGCTTGTCAGCCACACGGCTTGTGGAAAATAAGATTTCTATTCCATGTAACGGGCTTGGGGGTAATGTATGGCAGAAATGCAGTAATCTGTTCATCCTAATAGGCAGTGCTGCTAATTAAAAGTGTTAGGAAGGGACATCCATCCACCAGTCTGTTATTCATTCAGCATTATCCCTTTGTGTTGTGCAAAAGAGTCCCTCAGTCATGAAGATGTAGAGTCAGAGTTCACCACCATGTCTTGCTGAATGGCATGTGCTAGGAAACCATTGGGTCATTGAGTCCAGGCTGGGTGGGGGTGATGCTGGGGAAAGGGAGGCCCCAGGATCTGGATCCAAGAAACTGGATGATGTTTTCCCAAGATGACCAGTGCCACAAGTCAGGAATCATCATAGAGTGAAGCAAGGGACATTGTTGGGGATCTTGTTAAAAGGCAGGTTCTGATTCAGGAGGTCCAGAGTGGAGCCTGAGATTCTGCATTCCTAACAAGCCCCCAAATTTTTCTGACACTGCTGGTGCAGGGATCCCACCCATTTAAATTTTAAATAGAGACTCCTATCCTTAATGAAACTTGATTCTGATTCTTTAAAATAAGTTGTACATATATGGAGAGTGCTAAAAACTGAATATAAATGTTCAGTTCAAATGTTTCTTATATAGTGTATTATGTTACAACAATATATAATTTCTTGTTCAGTCATAAGTAAAATGAAAAAGATTTCAAAGATGGTTGTATATTAGTAGACTCTGATTCAAAATTTCATTTTGCAGTGGGGAAATTTACTTAACTTCTATAAACCCTATTTGCTCCAAATATAAAAATTGCTATTTCCTTTATTAAAATGATATGACATGAAGTATACCTAAGAAATATAGGACAAAATAAACACTCATATGATATGCATTGATTTATCCTGTTTGTTAGTTTACATACAACTTTTTGCTAACTATAAACTATTCAAGGAAACTGGTAATGTCTCTTCACCCCTGTGGTCCTCTACAACCAACACAGTATGGCCATATAATAAGATAATTTATGCTATTTGGAAAAGTTTGAGTCAAAACTAATATAAACAGTATTAATGCTAGGAATTATGAAATTTTTCTCTGTGACAACAAGTGAGTAGTAGTTTTAAGGAGCCAAGGACTTTCTTTTTCATCTTTGTTACAAGTTTGCTGCTTGGTTAAAAAAATGCAGTTTCACAATCATCATTCTCCAAATATTAATAAATATTTTGAGTAAACCATATAACAGTGGAACTGAAAAATGTTTTAGGATGAAGATATGAGCAGACTGTTTGGCAATACAAATGAGCATATTATATGCAAATAAGCTTCATTTCATAATGTATTTTATGGAATTAGATGGTACAATGCTTTTATATAATTATTATGATGATAGATATGGGATAGTGCCTTTTAGAGTAAATTTTGGCAGGAGATCTAGAACTGAGGTAGAGAATCCAGCAGGGAGGGTATATTGACATTGGTTCTGAGTTATCTAGGAATACGGACAGTTTATAAAAGGAATAAAAGGTATACGGACAGTTTATCCCATCACTAAACTTCCTACATATGGTCAGTCATATTAACATCTCAATTACAATATCTTCATAACAATTACAATGCAAGAACTAATGCTGCCAACTAATCTGTTTCCTGCTCTCAAAGGAGGATTCCCTGGTGACCTAGGCATCTTCAATTCTTTATAGATGTGGATGACAACAGATGTGAAGGTAGTGATTTATCTCAGTTTATAACTTGTTTGCTGCTGAGTTTCAGATTTCAGTTAATACTTTCAAAGAAGAAATCAAGTGTGGCAAAATGACCAAGCTAATATGGTGTTTGCACTGATTATGTTAGTTTCTGTAGCTATTGGTAAGCTTCAGTAATTAAAGGTACATGGAAAAGAGATACTATCTCTCCTACAATATCACTACCAGGTATCATATTAAAAGTAAAATATAAGATTGATTTTTTTAAAATAAATCTAACCATTTATTAAAAAGCAGTTTGGATACACACACACACACACACACACACACACACACACATATTCATTAGCTTTGCAGTCTCATCTAGACGGTCACATACTTTGTCCTTGTAGACACTGTCAAGCCTCTAGGGAAAAAAAAAAGTTTGTTTAAGGCAAAGAGATGATGGTTTAGTTGTAAAATTCAGTAAAAGTTTATTAGAGTCAGATGATAGTCTCCAAATGTGGAATGCTCCTGGAAAGAAGGTGTTATCTTGGACCAAGGGTAATTTCCATGGAGGGAGTCAGTTTTGTGCTCTCAGTAGCCAATAATCCCAGCATCTGGGGCATGAGTGCCTCAGTCCTGAAGGGGAATCTAAGTAAAACATGACAAGATTCACCGCAGCCTACACTTTGAACCACTTGCATTCACTTGTATCATAAGTTCAGTACATCTGGGAAGGCATCTCCAGACATTTTGGTTAGTCTCTTTTAATGGAGGAACTTAAAAAAATAAATTTAGTGGGGAAAACTGAAGTCCTCACTACCATAGCTGGTTTCCAAATCCTCATTATCCCCGTCCTCTGTTATCAAATCTAAATCCCCCTGATTGTAAGCTCTCACCTCTGCTGATCTAAGAGGCTCACCTAGTAGAGTGACCCAGACTCTCATCTCTGTGGTCTCTGAGCTTCTCATCACCAACCCCTTAGCATGCTGTGACTGTTGAACTAAGTGACTTAAAATTAATATTAGTCAAGGAAGTACAAAGTGATGGCCTAGAAGCTCACCTGGATGAAATTATGTGCTGACAAAGGCAAACTTTAACTAGCGCTCTGGAAAGAAAGAAAATCAAATCCCTGCTTTAAAGCACTTGCTGATTTCTGTAGTAAAATTCTCCAACCGTGGCTAGTTTAAAGCTACCAATATTGCATAATGAAAAGCTGGGAAGGGACACGAATAATAAGCTTTGATGAGTAGGTTTGAGAGACACATCAGCACACCACTGCCCTGATGCCAAGTGTCTTCCTGCCTGCCCGCTGTGTAGCAGCTGCTGTACTCCTTCTGATGGTCGGAGTCAATAATCTGCCAGGGTAATGTCTTCTTTCCTTGCCTGCTGGTCCCTTGGCACAAAGAGTCCAGATAATTGAGTGGCAGCCATAGCATAAAGTTTAATTCTTGCTCTGTCCACTGATGGAAGCGATCACCCTCTGGGAAAGAGGAATTTTAAATTTTCTCAGCCCAGAATGCAAAGACAGGAAGCAAACCCCCCCTAATGCATCACGAAGAGTTACCAGACCTTGTGTTCCATGTATTGGGGACAGAGCACTATACAGTTGCCAGTGAGCATAGCAGCTAATCATCTCCAAGCTGGCACCACAACAATGTCTTCAAAAGGCTTACATTGCTCTATCAGAATGGCAGATTTTCAGAGATATGGCATGTGGAATAAGTAAATCCCATAATCATGTATGCAATACCATATTTCCTTTTAAAAAATGGTTTCCTTGGTCTATATTTATGTTACACATGATCCCTTGTCAGTAAATCAAATACTCTGTAAGTCTCCAAATTGTAGTACTGTCAGAAGAACTGTGAGAAGGAAAGTCAAATCCATATCTAGAAATATGTGTTTATTTCAGTCAAAATGAATCAGTCCTCCCTCCAGTGTGGAAAGGTTGCAATATAATTAACTCTTCAGCAAATGGCATCTTTATCTGAGAAACTGAATTCAGGGTTTACCATTAGTCTCTGCTGCTGGCAAGTTTGACATTGGACAGCAGTACTAGTTAGATCAGACTTGGTGACTAGGCTGTTAGGGCCATTCACATCCTCCACTCCTGCCCCCAAAGCTCCTGTATTTGTGAACCCACTGCAACTGCAAAACCAGCTCAAACTGGCCCTATCCTGTTTCTAACCAGAATGCTCAATTGTTTGTCAGAGAAAACAGAGCAAATACATAAATCATGCAGCGAGGGCACATGCAGAGGAGAAAATTTTGACTCAACAGCTGCAACCAAAGTTTTACCCCTCCCATGGAGCCCAAAGGGCCTGAATATGACCAGAACTTGAATGTCAGATCTCTTTCAGAAGCAAAGGGTCCACTGTACAAGAGGCCCCTTTACTACCTTCCTGTAAATGACTGAGTTCCAAAGCCCTCCAAAGGAAACCTGCACCACCAGCACTTCAGCATACCAACATATTCTCCCTAACTCATAAAAGTTTGAACAGATCCTAGATCGGGGAGATGAATTTGAGCCCTGCCTCCTGTCTTCTTTCCCGTTGACACCTTGCAATAAAGCTCTTTCTTGTCTCAAAATCCTGTGCCATAGTATTGGCTTCTATGCGCATCAGGACAGTGAGCCCCTTGCGCTGTAACACTATGTGCCAGCCTGCAGTGGTCAGTGACAGATTGCTGATGTCAGCTAGCAGAGTCATTCTGTCTACCTGGTTGGTTTGTGGCTCTTGTATGGTAGATGATTTCTGGTGGGTGATAACATATGATAAGAAGATTTTCACATTTTGTAGAAAGAACACTCAAGTTCGAATATATTCTTACATTTAAAAAAACTAACGTCAAGTTCTTTTTAAGACTTCATAGCCCAAAGGTACTAACAATTGGAAACATCCCTCCATATTAAGCATATCACATAAATCTGTATTAGATAGTTAGGATATTTTGGCCAGAAAATATTAAAATTATTTTTATAACTTTGCTTCTGAAATTATTTGACTACAAGTTACATTAAATTCACAGTTGGTTAACTTTTGGCCATCATTTTGCCTATTCAGAAATTGTTTCAAAGTAGGAACAATGGAATTAAAACTGGTTTTCAAATATACTGACATGCTTAAAAATTTAAACAACTAAAGCTTTTTGCATCATGTTACTTTTTGTAGACCTTGTATACTTTATGTGATTTTGGTTGTTAGACTACTTTTTTGTATTCTGAAGAACATAATTCATTTTTTAAGCCCCAGTTTTTTGTTTATTTGTGTGTTTGTTTTAGAAGGGCCTGAGTAGCTCAAAGTCCTGTGCCCTGTGTGACTCCGGGGCAGATTGTCCTGTTTGCAGTGGTCATGGCCTTCTCTCCAATTTACTCTTTTCTTCTCACTAATTATTCACTCTTTATTTTATTCATAACAGAAGTTTCCCTATCATTTGACTTTTCAGGTGTTTTCCTTTCTGTACAACATTAAACATATTGCAATGCAAGCTTGTTTAGTTTGGCAAATTTATCAAACCTGAATTTTCTCTTTATAAAAATCCTCTTATAAATTCTAAAAAGTAATCTCTAAAATATGCACTTGGAGAATAATTCAGTGCAGTATACTATTATTTTCTGAAGTCAGTTACCCCTTTTCTAGTGGTCTTGAGGTTTCGCTGTTTGTGGGAATAAGTGTACTCAAAAGTAGGAAGATTTGCTGCGAAAATAAAGTGGATCTGCTCTGAATTCTTTCTTCCTTTGACTTAACATTTGTTGGTGTCTTTATGATGTAGGTTTGTTGATAAAATCCCTCTGGATGACCTACAGTGTATGTGAAGACTTTCAATAACAATGACAAAAATATAAACTGTACAACACCAGTGTACTTCCAATAGCAGTTTGTATAGTTAATCAGCAGCATCAAAATATACAAATTAAATCATTGGGAATTATAACTTTATTATGTCTTAGCCATGGCCATATGCAACTATATATATGTGTATATACTCTCCACAACCCATAGGGTTTTATGGTTGTTTATGATGACTGGAATAAAGAGACACTTATCCTTTTGAAGACTACATTTATTTGCTATGATTAGAACTTTTGTTCTTTTATGACAAAGTAAAGGTTTTTGTCTCCCAAATGCTTGGATACAAAAAGATAAACAAGTTAAAAATAGGGTATGCTACTAATAGAAATAGTGTTTTAACCTACCAAGATTCATCCTGTGGATGATTAATAAATGGTGTGTCCTTAACTACTATTCCAAGTCAATGCCATAGGAAACTGGTAGTATTAGAAACTTGCACTGAAAATAGAAAAATGCATTGGGAACAGCTCGTATAAGAATTAGAGCTTTCCATATATATTGTTGTAGAACTTTGCAGTTATAAAGCAACACTATGTGCAACAATCTACAGATTATTTAAAAGCTTCTCTCCCTAAAAGAACAAAAAAACAGTATATGCGCCTATTAGAAATATGACCTTTTGTGCAATTCATATTATATCTATCTGACTATTTAAAATTCTAAGTAATTAATTTAAATAATATACTACAATTATTTGTAACATTCAGAATGTTGTTATTAGAATAACATTACTTCACTATTTATTCATATATTTATTCCACATTCAAAATAATTTTTAAAATATTTATTTAGTGCCTTTCATATATGTAAAACAATGAACTGTGTCCTGGGAGGGCTATATAAGTGAATAAACTCAGTCTTATCACTTGTAATGCTTTTAATAGAGTGGAAATTAAACAGTAGACTCTGAATTGATAGTAATACAAATCAGAATGTGATGTATATTGTGAATGGAAAAACCATAAGTAGTTGAAAAGGAAGAATTACTCAAGAATGAGGTAAATAATAAAGCTATGAATGAAGAAAAGGGGATTTTATCTTGTCACTAAATAATGGGATCATTTTTCAACTGTAAAGATGCTGTAGGACAAGAGCACATGAATAAATACATGGAGATGGGAACGTTAAGGTGTTCTAGAAACAGCAAGTTTCATGATTTGGCTGGTGTATAAGTATTGGGAAAAACTTTAAAAATAAGTAAATGATGGTTGAGCCCTGACTACTATCAAGAGGAGGGGAGAACATTTAATATTATAAGATTTATCTTTATTTATTTGGTCTTGGGAAGTCACTGAAATATTTGAAGGCCAAAAAAATTTTTTCCTTTACATTTCACAAATATTTATAGAAAAAAAACATTGCATTGAAGATTCTATAAAATTTTTTGGAAGATGGGAAGGGTCTCAAAGTAGGCAAAATGTATCCTTCTCCATAAGATCTTAGCATCATAGGAAGTTAAGTCTGTTCCACAGACAACCACAATATAAGAAACATGACAAGAAGTCTCACAAGAGAAACACAAAGATACCTGGGTGGAAGAATCAGAAAAAGTTTTTTGAAGGATGACATTTGAGATAAATGTTTGAGGATTTTAAAAGTTGACGGGGGCTTCCCTGGTGGCACAGTGGTTGAGAATCCGCTTGCCAATGCAGGGGACACGGGTTCGAGCCCTGGTCTGGGAAGATCCCACGTGCCGCGGAGCAACTAGGCCCGTGAGCCACAACTGCAGAGCCTGCGCGTCTGGAGCCTGTGCTCCGCAACAAGAGAGGCCGCGATAGTGAGAGGCCCGCGCAGCGTGATGAAGAGTGGCCCCCGCTTGCCACAACTAGAGAAAGCCCTCGCACAGAAACGAAGACCCAACACAGCCAGAAATAAATAAATAAATAAATAAATAAATAAAAGTGAAATTCTTTTAAAAAAAAAAAAAAAAGTTGATGGGAGGTAGAGAAGAGTGGTACATTTCAGGTCCAAGTAGTAATCTGTAGAAACTAGCAGAGAGTAAACTTGCCAGGATGATATTAGGTAATAGTTAATGGCTCTATGGTTAGAGCAGAGGTTATGTGCAGAGTAATAGAAGGCAACAAGTTTGGAAACTGGTGTGTGGCATACTGCAGATTTATTTACAGGGGGATTTGGATTAATTCAGTTACTGGGACAGTGATAAAAATTAATGTTATAAAAGTTTAGTAATCAAAGGATAAATTAGAGTTTGAAGAATTCTTCTTGAAAATGATGATGTAAAGCTGAATCACAAAAGTTTCCTCTTCTAAAACCTTATGAACTAATAAAAAATAATAATACCACTACTACTAGCACCACCTATGAATGTCTGCTTGAATTTTTTATGCAACTTATATTATTTTATAAAAACAATGTAAGAAAAAGAAAGAAAATAGATTCTGCTAGTGCAAAGGTTAATTTGGAAGTTATTATATAATGCATTGGGTAGGGGGTGGGTGACAGTTTGTATTGAAAAGAAAACAGTCCATAATTTTAACCTGTAGTTCAAAGGAAAAAAAATAACTTCAATAATGGACTAACAGATTTTTAAAAATTGGATACAGTAATAAGGAGAATTACTACTATGGAAAATTAAATTAGTGGTGGTAAGGAAGATTCTTGGAAGTGCAGAAGAAATGTAGAATAAAAATGAAAGCAAAAAGAGAGCATATGATAAATATGTAGGGAACCAATGCAGTTCAAACATTTTTTATAAAGAATTTTAAAAGGAAATTAAAAAAACAAAATGATCAACTGGAACAGAAGGAAAAAAATCAAAGGCTTAAATAAAAAAAAATTTTCCTGAGATAAAGGCGAGGCTGGAATGCAGATGGGGAAAGGAATCACAAGTATATGGGCTAATTATCCACAAAGTATCAAAATCTAAATGGTCATTTCAAAAGATAAGGGAGGGAAAATACTGTTATCCATCAACTGTATTATCATTCAAGTTGTCTCTTTTGGGTGAAAATAAAAGAAAGATGTTTGTAAGATAATTAAGGCTTCAGAAAACATGCTACACACAGGTAAACATGTAAGGCACAGACAATATTTATTTTATTTATCACTTCATCACCAGGTATTAATGGGGGACCTAATAAATAATGGCTCTCTATAACCCCTTTATTGTATGCTACTGAAGTTTTCTATTGGTTATACTGCGTTCTGAGGTAATAGATAGCTGACCCAGTGTAAATATATAATCTTTCAGACAGTGATAATTTCCAGGAAAAAAAAATAAAGCAGGGCAATAAAGCAGGGACACGAAGTACTACAAGCAGGAGAAGGTTGTATTTAATAGAGAGTGGCCAGGAAAAGCAAAATAGGTGAAATGACATTTGAGTAGAAATAGGAAGAAAGTGAGAATTCCAACCAAGGTAGCCTTAATGTTCCTCATACTGACTACATATGAGACATTTCTTTCTGCCTTTAGGCCTCTGAACTCCCTTTTCTTAGAGCATATACTTTAGAAAACTTATAAATCCTTTCACCTCTCCTTTTGAGATACAAACCTTTTTTAAAAGCTTCTTTTCAGTTTTACAACCAGGAATGTCTTTTTCAAGGACCTGGGAGGCATCCCTTTGAAATGCACTCTTCAAGGAAGACAGTGCCCCTGTCTCCCAATTTTTGTGGGAGGGTAGGTGCCAAACTTTGGCAGATACCTTTCTTCAAACTTTCTTCAAGTTATAAAGCTACCTCTTGTCACGAAGGTAGGAGAAAGTTTACTTTTAAAGGTTCTACCTGATTTGCATATAGAAATTCTTATACTGGTATTTGGAAACCAGTACTAAATGTAAGTCATAGTGATTCTCAAAATGCTTTATTTATTTCTTAGTGCAGGAACATGATAGTAGGATGTGAATGTACTTTTCTTAGAAGATTAAATCTCTGAAATAATATTAATATTATTAATATTAAGTATTATTAATAATATTATTAATATTAATATTAGAAAAATAACCATATTCAAGTATAGGTCCAAGAAGTAAGCAGTGTGGTGTTGGTGCTGTTGGATTGTTCTCTGCACAAACTTTCCACATAACTTCACCTTAAAAAAAAGGTAGCTATCAAGACACAGATAGGGTAAAATTTTAACTAATTGGAGCCATTCGTAGGGAAGCTATAGTCAAGTTTGGGTCCAGACAAAAAGACAGATAGGGAAGTTATTAGAAAGAGGAGTTCAAATGATTAGAATATGAGGTGCTTTTTGGATTACATATGAGATATTATGGGCATGAGAGTATTGAGCATTTGGAGTAGCTGTGAGAGTAAATTAAAGGTATTGGAAAGGAGATGAAGATACAAAGCGGAGAGTAGAGAATCATTGAGAAAAACATTTTCTATATGGCAGGGTTAGAGAGTTTTCCTTTCAAAAAAAAAACTACTTTCAATGTAGTACGTTAAGTCAGTCAACATATTTACCTTGTCTCCACTATCAGAGAGCCTATTTGGGAAATATTAATATCACTCTGCATACTATTTCCATGGATTTCATTTTCTTTATATCAACTAGTTAATTTTTCTCATGATACATTAGCATTCATTAAATATTATATATTTTCAGTAAACGTGTTATTTCATAAGGTTACAGATGCCTTGTAATGATATGAACAACATTAAGAAATCTTGTAGAATAATGATCTGACCTAGATTGAGTTTAGGCCTCACCTAATGCATATTTACATACCTGTTTTCTGGGCTACAGCAGCCCTCCTAAAGAAGCAGAGATATTTAGCAACAATATGTGCTGTGGGGTGGGGAGGGCAGCTGGACAGCCCCTTGGAACAGCTACTCTTAGGTGCACTTTACCTGTGGCTCATTTTACCTGTTTCCCAACTGCTAAGTATTGACTCCTAAAGGCTTCTCCTTGATTGTTACTCTCAGCTGAAGGGAACCACCTCAACTGGAAACTTATCCCTTCTACCCCTCCCAGGACAACCTGCTGCCAAGGATGGACTGATATGTGGATTCAGAAGTCAAACTCTCTTGCCTCAAGGGGAGAAGGGCAACTGTGTAGTGCTTATGTGTTGAACCTTCTCCTTGTGGGTCAGACCAAGGCTGAGATTCCATCACTTCTCATCTCTTTCTCCTTCCATAGCCTGCTCTACTCCATAACTTAACGGTTTATACTGAAGAGCACTCCCTCAATCAATGTGTAACAGAACCCCTATCTCACATCCTGTTCTTGGGAATTTCACCTGAAAAGATATTTTTTCATGTTGCCTGTGGACACAACACAATTAATGCTTTTCCTCCTACCTACAACAGGAGACTCTGTGCTCTTACTCCAAGGCTTCTTTTGGAGCTATTGGGTCACAAGATACTCTGAAGCTCATTTAACATCTATGAGTGAAAGACTAGAAAGTAGAGTGTGGGGGAATTAATGCCCTGTGGGTCAGATTTTACTAATGGGAGAAAGAATGCTATAGATAAGGTATTCTTCCTTCTTTCTGCTTTGCCTTCTTCTGCCTGTGGATTGTTGGGAGATGCAGTCTTCATTTTGCTCTCTAAATACATCCCTAAACATAATGTAAAATCAAATAATCAGCTTGTCAGAAGGTGGCTCCCTCTCCCTCTCTCTCCCTCCCTCCCTCTCTCTCTCTCTCTCCCTCCCTCCCTCCCTCCCTCTCCCTCTCCCTCCCTCCCTCCCTCCCTCTCCCTCTCCCTCTCCCTCTCCCTCTCCCTCTCCCTCTCCCTCTCCCTCTCCCTCTCTCTCTCTCTCTCTCTCTCTCTCTCTCTCTCTCTCTCTCCCTGACCTCACTCTTCAGCAAGGGATACCACACCAAATCATAATCTACAGTCTATGACAAAATTTGTTTTTGGTAATTTTTCTGAGTATAGGATTCATATTATTCCCAAAATGACCATTGTTCTATACAGGTAATAAGGTAAGTAAGGTAAAAGGCAAGAGGAAGAAAATGAAAAAAAAAAAAAGAAAATTCTGGGGAAAAGAAACTTAAAAATTGAAGATAATTAAAAGGAATCAGAATAGTTAAAAAAGGGACACTCGTGGAGAAAAGATACATATATATGCTGTAATAGAAAAGCAAAAGAAATTATTGTATTTCTCATAGATGGAAACCAAACTGACATTGAAGTAGGTTCAGACACACATTAGCATGCCTGAGGCCAGTGGTTTCTTGGGACTCTCTTTGGATGAAGGATGACATTATGGATAAGGACGCATTTTCCTTGAATGGAGAATTAAAGTATAGGTAAATTACATACATATATAAAGGCAATGCCTCAGTATAAGAGAGATGCCACCATTCTGAGCAAAACATAGTGTCTAACACTCAACTCATAAGAACTTGCCTGAGCCTTATGAAGACTCAGAGTAAAGAAGAAAGAGTTACTTGCTGGTACACACTGACTAGGAGCATAACATTGAACTTCTTTGTAGCCTGTGAGTAAGTGCAGCACCCTAGAGATTAATGTATATTTTCTCTATTTGCGGGTAACAATCACAGCAAGTGAGGAAACAAAAAACGGTGAATTTAAAGGCTTACAGCACAGACTAGAGATACCAGGAAGCAGGAAAGGATATAATTTTCAGTACCCTTTAAGGGGGAAATGATTGAAACTGTTTAAGTGGCAGAGATAATAACTTTGGATACCATTAACAGCATCTTCAGTTTCTCAAAGGATATTTACATTTTTATTCTAGTTGTGTTGTTGTTGTTATTATTGTTTTGTCTGTAGTGAGCATCTATCCTTTAGAGTGAACTGTGTGCCAAGAAACTTTGGCCCACATGAGAGACCCCAGGTGTCCACTAAGAAGCGGGAGATAGCAGTAAAACAAGAGAGAGGACAGGAGCAATGGAAAATGATAGATATCATGCCAAATGCAATAGGAGTGTTTATAAATATAGTGAGACGACTGCCAAAGATTTCTACCAAAGGAAACAGAAAGGCGTCCATCATGAACAGAACTAGTAAAAAATATATTGAGTAGAAGAGAAGAAAAGCCTTAGCTTTCTCATGGTAATTACACTTTTTTATCTGGTCAATTTGAAATTTTCCCTCTATAATTTTCTAACACATTTTGTGTCAAAGGAAGAGGACTGGATCCTCACCTAAAAGAAGGAGAAAAGGGAGTTAATTGATGCTGTTGTCAGGTTTCCAACATGGAGTCAGAAATATGAAAATCAACGTTCCTTTTAATCATAGATAACAAACGTGAGGTAAGCATGAGGGCACAAGCAACCACAGTCAGGACTGTTCATGTGCAGGATTTCTCACGTGCAGCTGCAGGAGCTGGGAAAAGTGATGCTGTTTAGGCTAATGAGGCAAAACAGAATAAAGGTCAAAGTCACAGCAGAGAGGGTCTTAAATGCACAGCCACATCTACTTCTGCCTCTTTTCCCACCTGGTCTTCAATTGCAGGTTAATTTTTTCTCTGTGCAATCAGTTTGCTTCCCTACAGGGCCCCCTAACATTTTCTGAGTTCAGACCAAGCTGCTATTGATAATTTATTGTGAGTACCCTGTAACTGATAAAAATTGATTTTCTCCTATTGATGGGTCCTGAGCTGAAGTTAACAGTGTTCGTCAAATCCCAAATTTCACATTAGATACAACATCACCCTAAGTTGTAAAAGTCCATTTTAACTATCAAACATGAATTGGCTTGAAATTATGCACACACACACACACACACACACTTCACTTATTATAAAAGGTATACAATAGAAAAATAAACAAGGCATGAGTTGGAGTTTTAAAAGGCAATAAATGATTTTTCTTTATCATATTTGGAGCAAATTGACTTATATAGGATATGAACAGATGGCTTTATTGCTGTTAATGCTGTTTTGGAAATGTGGCTTTAGGTTATGGCCAAATGGGCATGCTCATACTTGATGTCTGAATAAGAAAGACTTCCTATCTTATTCACTAGTGGAACTGGGACAACTTGGGTTTCTCATGGTAGGTCAGAGATTTTACCACGAAGATCACTCAAGAGAATATGCTGTCTACAGAAAAGATAATAATTACTATATAATAATAATAATGATAATAATAACAATAATAATACTAAAACTATAGCACCAAAAATAAATTTTCACAATGTCCCTTGAGAGCCTGAAGTGAACATGTTGTGGATGTTCCTCCTCCCCCAGTAAAGTCTGAGAAAAAAAAAGGAAACTAATGAAACTAGAGTTTTACTCCTGAAGTAGAAATGTCCTCCTCTCCCTGGAACCTTGAGGAAGGAAGGACTGTTTCCCCTTCTCTCTTCCTCCCAACAGGGCAGGGTTCCTCCTGCATGGAGAAGCCTCTACAAAAGCCAAGGACATAAATGGTGCAGTCCAGCAGACCCAGGACACGAGAATGGACAGTTGCATGCGGCAGATTTCCCACCAGGCCTCCCTCCCATCCTCTGAGTCTAGGGCAGTGTTCAGGCAGAGCAGCTGAATAGGAGTCACCTTCCTATCACCCTGAGAGCTGTTTCCCCGTGGGATATTTATGACATCAATGCATACACACAGAAACTCCTATTGCACACACATCTTTAGCCTTCTGTTAGCATTTGCTTCAACCAATCTTTGAAAAGAACAGATTTCTAATTCCCCTGAGATAAACTGCAAGCACATCTTATTGAAGAGTTTTTAGTAAGCTCAGTTTCCATCCTAAGTTATGTGAATTCTTGAGTTCCTCAGAATTTAAATCCTTCATTTACTCTTAACTCATAGTAAAGTGAGGTTTAATGACTGAATCCACCTTGATTTTCCTAGATTACTCTTTTAAATTATAATGAATATATCCTCATGACAAATTCTTCTAGTCTCTTGTTTCTAACAAAACTCTCTACCTGGCAAATATTTTAAAACATTTTAAATTTCAAATTTGTGGATATTTTTGATGCAGTTCAATATGAGTAGGAGAACGTGAATTATTTTTCATAAGCCTGATAAATCAGGTGTAGAAAAATATAACATTATCTTTGATATTTCAACTTAATTACTACACTGAGTCTCCATTTCACCTGAAGAAAACAGTTAGTCAACTCTAGGTAAACTCAGTTGCTTTGGTGCTTTTTATGAACATTTAATTATAAATAGTCAACTGTGACTTTTTCCTTGTTTGCTCTAATTTCCCAGAGTGGTATCTAGGTTTTAGAGGTTTATGTATTGAGAGTGTCTGAACAAATAAATGGTTGATGGCCATCTTTGATGCTAAGCAGGTGAGATAACACTTGTAGTCTCTGATTTATCCCTTTAGAGCTTATCTTCAGTGTCACCCCTTGAGCTATATGTAGTCCTGCCATGGTTTTCAGTCATCAGCCCTTGTATCTTCCTCATTTAGTCCTCAGGATTCATGAGGATTTGCTAGCCATGTCACTAGCCTTCATTTTCTCTCCAAGGGAAGTTTGAATTTTTCAATTATTCCCCCCACCTCTACGGGGCAGCAGGAGACTTGGGGAACTATCTCAGCTCTCTGCCTAGACTATTTTTAAACCAACATTTTTACTTTTCTTCTTATGCTCCCTAATGTGAACAGAACTTTTGTGAAACTCATTGCCTTCTCAAAAAAGTAGAAGCACAGTTCTCTGACAAATTTCCCAAACATTTGTGATTCCCATTCTCCCTCCATCAGTGGGATTTTGGGGAGAACTAGGGGGAAATAATAGTATAGGGAATAAAGCCCAGGATGAGTAAATGACATTTATAAGAAGCCTAGGGTAATAAATTTAGACCAAATCTCAATTCAGAGATAACTCACATTCCAAAACCAAACTGTTTAAACAATAAGAAAGGAGAGTAGCAGGGAATATTTGAATAGAGTGAAACTAAGAACTGTTCCTTATTTTTCCTACGAGTAGAAAGAAAGTCCAGCCAGAGTACAAAAGGTGAAGAGCAGAGGGTACAGGTCTGGTACAGTCAGAAAGTATTGGGTACAGGTCTGGTACAGTCAGAAAGTATTATGTACAAGTCTATTTTTTTTCAAATGTAAATTATAAAAACTGAGGATTTTGCATGGAAAAAATTTAGTATTAAGCTAGTCTTAAAAACAGAATATGTTGACTCTCAAATTTATAAAAGTTTTTAAAAAAATTATTTCATTTACTTTCAGTGGAAGAAGGTTGTGAAATTTTGTTTTGCTTTGTCATTTTGCTGCTGAAATCACTCTACTAACGAATTGTAAAGTAAGATATAAAGCAGTATCTTAAATTTAAAAAAAGAAAATATGTATTTCTAATATAAAACACAGTGTATAGCATTTATTATTTTGCTATTGAAAAAGGAATGCAGCTGAAGTTTCCAGATTGCGCAGCCAGTAACCTGAAGTTGGGTATATTCAGGGGAAACCTTAGGCCCAAGGAGCCTTCTTTGACCTTGGCCAATTCTTAACACCACCTCACTTGGCTGAGATTAGCTTTCTTATTCAGATTGTATAGAACAAAGTTAGGGACTGATCTGTCTCTTTTAAACATTTCTGTCTTTCCAGTTGTGCATTTAATGTAACCCACCTTTGGTATATGAACAATTCACAAAGAAATCTATACAACAATTTTGTAAAACATGAATCCAGAATTTCTAAATATCTAGCTCAAACTTCATGTGAGGCTATTACAAAAGAAACATTGGTTTTATTTCCTTCATAATTGTTCTTAATAGAAGGAAAAATAAAACCCATTATAAAATGGGAAGAAGAAAACAGCCCAGTGAATCAGTTAACAGTTTTGCTCCAATTCTTTATCTTTAAAGGAAAATGAATACTCTTCCAGCAAATTGCTTTAATCTGTGTTTACTGACATAGACTCTAATAATCATCTTTCAGGTAGTCAGTTCCACTCCATGAAACCAACATAACATGTGAATTTAACCAATCTCATACAATTGTATTAAAATCCTTCAGATTACATATGTTATTGAAATAAGATTCAATTTTTTAAAATATTGGTTTTCACCAAAAATATTCTCATATGTATTTTAGAGGGAAATTGGAAAATAATATTTTGTGAACTGCCAGCCAGGTGTTATTTTGAACCAGATAAATTTAAAATCGGTATCAAACCAAATTATTATATCATGATTCAGTTTTCTCTAAGATATTTTATTGTCTAAATATCAGAAATGGGATAAAATAAAAATACTTTTATCAGTATTTATCTCAATTGATGAAACATTTGAAATTTTTCTTTGAAAATGTGAAAACTATTTTGAAACCCTTAAATTTTCTATAAATACAATGTATATAAATTGAAAAATACAATATTATTTGAACTGCAGACATACATTTTTGTTCTAAAGGATTATTGCCAGGTAGTCTTATAAAAATTATTCCTTCCTTCCTATACAGAAACTTTGTTTATTATAAATGTCAGAAAAAATGAATATCAAATATCTATTTTTCTATCTAGTTATGAAGTTCAGTAGAGACTTTGGTAATTTTTTTTCATGACATATCAATAAAATTCTAAAATGAACTTTAGTAAAGACAATGGATTCTAGCAAGGTATTATAAAGAACTGGGTAATTGAGCATCTAGATTAGTGAATGCTAAAACATTCAAAGTTTTGACATGCTTCATGAAAGCCAGTCATTCTGTAGTTAGTTGTTAATGTAAATTTGACTTCTATGTGGACCTCCATAAAAAATTGCTCCTTGGAATCATAGAATAATGTAGAATATTTGAAATTATCTCATATAATCTTCCATTTTGGAAAAGAAATAAATGCCCACACATTAAGAGCACAGTTGAATGCCTCAAAGTTGGTATATGTGGAGAGTAATGTATAAAACCCAGGTAATCTATCTCCCAAGAAGATATTTTTAAAAGTGATAAAATTTTACGTGATTCATTTTGCCACTTAAATATATTTATTTTAATATATATGGTAACATTGTTGGTAATAAATATATTGACTGAATATGCAAATAAAATCTAAGTTTTATTCCAATGGGTCATCAACTATTTCATCTATGACTCAGTGATTAGGATTATTAAAATTAATAGTTACAAAACATTTTTAATAATAAATTGATACTATGAACTCAGTCTAAAATTAAGATATACAATGTTCATAAATTTTAGAGTTGCATTCATTAAACTACATATATTTTATATTATCAATTAATAACATTCTAAAGTTATTTTTGAGATTTAGAAAAGTAAAGGTATTTTTACTTAAAGTTCTTAATATTTTAAAAAATAGTCCAAGTATCTGTTTATTTTAATGTTCAAAAATTATTTTTAAAAATAAAGTGCAAATAATTCCAAAATTAGAAATTTTCCACTAAATATGTCTTTGACAGCATGTTTAATATATACTTCAATGTATATTTAATATATGTTATAACATATAGTGTAATGCTTACATTATATATAACACTCATAAAAATAAAGTATAATTATAATTGAGGGATTTGACTTAGGAGGAATGATTGACAGTGGTTAAAAAATGAAAGAAATGGTTGAATTAGTGTACTAGTCTATGTATTCACATCACATTAAATGCGTTTTGTTTGAATTTTTACTTAAGATGTCTAATTTTTTTTCTCAAAAGACATTGCTGTCTTTAATAGAATGGCAATTTCCTTTTTCTTCTTTTCAAGATGTCTCGCATTTCTCCTTTAATATATCTTATCTTAACTGATAGAATAACACACACACAAAAAGAAACCAACCAAAAGAATAATAATTTCCAAGAAGAAATGGATATATAAAAATATGAATTATTTTTCTAGAGTATCTCATTAAACACTATCTGAAATACAAACATCTCTACCACGGTTTGCATCTGTATGATAGTGGATTTAATACTAAAAATGGAGTTAGAGAACTAGTTCCAGAAATACCTGTGAGTCTTAGTGAGAAGTTGGGCATGCCATGAATTCTTCAATGTAAGGTTATTTATATTTAAAAATGTATATAATTGCACTGCATCAATCTCTAGGTTTTTGTGATTAGTATATGGAATCAAGTATGAGAAAATGCTGATAAGCTAAAAATCTAAAACTACATCTGCTATTAGGAGTTTTCTAAAATTAAAATTTATTCATTTATCTATAGACCTATTTATGATATTCATATATTCTTGGTCACTGAAAAAAAACAAATGGTATATAAAATTTTTCATAGTGAAAATGTCTGGCTTAATGATGATTGAAGCTTATATAGATAGTACATTTAGATACATAAAATTAGTGAATCATATTTTTTTTAGTATTAAAGGAGGCAATGTATATAAATTACTTAAGCTAATTCCTTGCATGTATTATGTACTCAATAATATGCTAAAATCATACTGTTGGTCCCAGTAGAATAGAAAAATTTTTAATGCTTCTGGAGTTAGTGTGCGGAGGTTAAAATTCAACATTTGCTCCCTTTAATATATAAAGCATTTCTTGCTTAATCACCTTTTACTCTTCAGTTAAGAAACTGAATACAAACTAAACAAGTACGGTTGAATGTGAAAGGCAATTTAAAAATGCCTCCAGTACTTTTTGTTGTCTTTAATAGAAGCCAAAAAGCAATACCAAGAGTTTAGTGGCATATGTAATACTTTGAAATTTGTAATCACCTTTGTTCTCTAGTTCCAGAGTTGTTTAGTGAGGGTCTTGCTATTTTATGATTTGATAGGAAAATTAATTCTCCTGAAAGTCCTCAAACTTGTTTCTTACCTGAAGTATGAATTCAGATAGTTGTATGTTTTACTGCATCATAAAAAATTTAAGAGTACCAACTGGACCTGAAAGCTGCTTAGAGTTTTCACTGAGCCTAAATTCTGTAGTTACCTGATTACCACCATTTACAAATTCAGTTTATGCAAAATAGAAAAGCCTTAAAATCAAAACTAAATATACTTAACATTCCTTAAAATTTTCTCAGAATTTGCATTCCAGAATCATTTATGTTTTAGTTAAAAGAAATGTAATTTATATGAAATTAGCTGCATTCTTTAATAATAAAGTTAATCCAATAATATTTTTTTAATTTTTGAATTTTATTTTACTTATTTTTTTTATACAGCAGGTTCTTATTAGTCATCAATTTTATACAAATCAGTGTACACATGTCAATCCCACTCACCCAATTCATCACACCACCAGCCCCACCCCACCCCCGCCACTTTCCCCACTTGGTGTCCATACATTTGTTCCCTACATCGGTGTCTCAATTTCTGCCCTGCAAACCGGTTGATCTGTACCATTTTTCTAGGTTCCACATATATGTGTTAATATATGATATTTGTTTTTCTCTTTCTGACTTACTTCTCTCTGTATGACAGTCTCTAGATCCATACACGTCTCAACAAATGACCCAATTTCGTTCCTTTTTATGGCTGAGTAATACTCCATTGTATATATGTACCACATCTTCTTTATCCATTCGTCTGTCGATGGGCATTTAGGTTGCTTCCATGACCTGGCTATTATAAATAGTGCTGCAGTGAACATTGGGGTGCATGTGTCTTTTTAAATTATGGTTTTCTCTGAGAATATACCCAGTAGTGGGATTCCTGGATCATATGGTAATTCTATTTTTAGTTTTTTAAGGAACCTCCAAACTGTTCTCCATAGTGGCTGTATCAGTTTACATTCCCACCAACAGTACAAGAGGGTTCCCTTTTCTCCACACCCTCTCCAGCATTTGTTGTTTGTAGATTTTCTGATGATGCCCATTCTAACTGGTGTGAGGTGATACCACATTGTAGTTTTGATTTGCATTTCTCTAATAATTAGTGATGTTGAGCAGCTTTTCATGTGCTTCTTGGCCATCTGTATGTCTTCTTTGGAGAAATGTCTATTTAGGTCTTCTGCCTATTTTTGGATTGGGTTGTTTGTTTTTTTAATATTGAGCTGCATGAGCTGTTTATATATTTTGGAGATTAATCCTTTGTCCATTGATTCGTTTGCAAATATTTTCTCCCGTTCTGAGGGTTGTCTTTTCATCTTGTTTATGGTTTCCCTTGCTGTGCAAAAGCTTTTAAGTTTCATTAGATCCCATTTGTTTATTTTTGTTTTTATTTCCATTACTCTAGGAGGTAGATCAAAAAAGATCTTGCTGTGATTTATGTCAAAGAGTGTTCTTCCTGTGTTTTCCTCTAAGAGTTTTGTAGTGTCTGGTCTTACATTTAGGTCTCGAGTCCATTTTGAGTTTATTTTTGTGTATGGTGTTAGGGAGTGTTCAAATTTCATTCTTTTACATGTAACTGTCCAGTTTTCCCATAACCATTTATTGAAGAGGCTGTCTTTTCTCCATTGTATATCCTTGCCTCCTTTGTCATAGATTAGTTGACCATAGGTGAGTGGGTTTACCTCTGGGCTTTCTATCTTGTTCCATTGATCTATGTTTCTGTTTTTGTGCCAGTACCATATTGTCTTGATTACTGCAGCTTTGTAGTATAGTCTGAAGTCAGGGAGTCTGATTCCTCCAGCTCTGTTTTTTTTTCCCTCAAGACTGCTTTGGCTATTCAGGGTCTTTTGTGTCTCCATACAAATTTTAAGATTTTTTTGTTCTAGTTCCGTAAAAAATGCCATTGGTAGTTTGCTAGGGATTGCATTGAATCTGTAGATTGCTTTGGGTAGTATAGTCATTTTCACAGTATTGATTCTTCCAATCCAAGAACATGGTATATCTCTCCATCTGTTGGTATCATCTTTAATTTCTTTCATCAGTGTCTTATAGTTTTCTGCATACAGGTCTTTTGTCTCCCTAGGTAAGTTTATTCCTAGGTATTTTATTCTTTTTGTTGCAATGGTAAATGGGAGTGTTTCCTTAATTTCTCTTTCAGATTTTTCATCATTAGTGTATAGGAATGCAAGAGATTTCTGTGCATTAATTTTCTATCCTGCAACTTTACCAAATTCATTGATTAGCTCTAGTAGTTTTCTGGTGGCATCTTTAGGATTC
Source organism: Balaenoptera ricei (assembly GCF_028023285.1). NCBI lineage: Eukaryota > Metazoa > Chordata > Mammalia > Artiodactyla > Balaenopteridae > Balaenoptera > Balaenoptera ricei. Next base: position 117,645,973 of record NC_082642.1, read on the forward strand.
TCTATGTATAGTATCATGTCATATACAAACAGTGACAGTTTTACTTCTTCTTTTCCAATTTGTATTCCTTTTATTTCTTTTTCTTCTCTGATTGCTGAGGCTAGGACTTCCAAAACTATGTTGAATAATAGCAGTGAGAGTGGACATCCTTGTCTTGTTCCTGATCTTAGAGGAAATGCTTTCAGTTTTTCACCATTGAGAATGATGTTGGCTGTGGGTTTTTCATGTATGGCCTTTATTATGTTGAGGTAGGTTCCCTCTATGCCCACTTTCTGGAGAGTTCTTATCATAAATCGGTGTTGAATTTTGTCAAAAGCTTTTTCTGCATCTATTGAGATGATCATATGGTTTTTATTCTTCAATTTGTTAATATGGTGTGTCACATTGATTGATTTGCATATATTGAAGAATCCTTGCGTCCCTGGGATAAATCCCACTTGATCATGGTGTATGATCCTTTTAATGTGTTGTTGGATTCTGTTTGCTAGTATTTTGTTGAGGATTTTTGCATCTATATTCATCAGTGATATTGGTCTGTAATTTTCTTTTTTTGTAGTATCTTTGTCTAGTTTTGGTATCAGGGTGATGGTGGCCTCGTAGAATGAGTTTGGGAGTGTTCCTTCCTCTGCAATTTTTTTGAAGAGTTTGAGAAGGATGGGTGTTAGCTCTTCTCTAAATGTTTGATAGAATTCACCTGTGAAGCCATCTGGTCCTGGACTTTTGTTTGTTGGAAGATTTTTAATCACAGTTTCAATTTCATTACTTGTGATTGGTCTGTTCATATTTTCTATTTCTTCCTGGTTCAGTCTTGGAAGGTTATACCTTTCTAAGAATTTGTCCATTTCTTCCAGGTTGTCCATTTTATTGGCATAGAGTTGCTTGTAGTAGTCTCTTAGGATGCTTTGTATTTCTGTGGTGTCTGTTGTAACTTCTTTTTCATTTCTAATTGTATTGATTTGAGTCCTCTCCCTGTTTTTCTTGATGAGTCTGGCTAATGGTTTATCAATTTTGTTTATCTTCTCAAGGAACGAGCTTTTAGTTTTATTGATCTTTGCTGTTGTTTTCTTTGTTTCTATTTCATTTATTTCTGCTCTGATCTTTATGATTTCTTTCCCTCTGCTAACTTTGGGTTTTGTTTGTTCTTCCTTCTAGAGTTCCTTTAGGTGTAAGGTTAGATTGTTTATTTGAGATTTTTCTTGTTTCTTGAGGTAGGCTTGTATGGGTATAAACTTCCCTCTTAGAACTGCTTTTGCTGCATCCCATAGGTTTTGGATCGTCATGTTTTCATTGTCATTTGTCTCTAGGTATTTTTGGATTTCCTCTTTGATTTCTTCAGTGATCTCTTGGTTAATTAGTAACGTAGTGTTTAACCTCCATGTGTTTGTGTTTTTTACGTTTTTTCCCCTGTAATTCATTTCTAATCTCATAGCATTGTGGTCAGAAAAGATGCTTGATATGATTTCAATTTTCTTAAATTTACCAAGGCTTGATTTGTGACCCAAGATGTGATCTATCCTGGAGAATGTTCCGTGCGCACTTGAGAAGAAAGTGTAATCTGCTGTTTTTGGATGGAATGTCCTATAAATATCAATTAAATCTATCTGGTCTATTGTGTCATTTAAAGCTTCTGTTTCCTTATTTATTTTCATTTTGGATGATCTGTCCATTGGTGTAAGTGAGGTGTTAAAGTCCCCCACTATTATTGTGTTACTGTCAATTTCCTCTTTTATGGCTGTTAGCAGTTGCCTTAGGTATTTAGGTGCTCCTTTGTTGGGTGCATATATATTTGTAATTGTTATATCTTATTCTTGGATTGATCCCTTGATCACTGTATAGTGCCCATCCTTGTCTCTTGTAACATTCTTTATTTTAAGGTCTATTTTATCTGATATAAGTATTGCTACTCCAGCTTTCTTTTGATTTCCATTTGCATGGAATATCTTTTTCCATCCCCTCACTTTCAGTTTGTATGTGTCCCTAGGTCTGAAGTGGGTCTCTTGTAGACAGCATATATATGGGTCTTGTTTTTGTATCCATTCAGCAAGCCTCTGTCTTTTGGTTGGAGCATTTAATCCATTCACGTATAAGGTAATTATCAAGATGTATGTTCCTATGAGCATTTTCTTAATTGTTTTGGGTTTGTTTTTGTAGGTCCTTTTCTTCTCTTGTGTTTCCCATTTAGAGAAGTTCCTTTAGCATTTGTTGTAGAGCTGGTTTGGTGGTGCTGAATTATCTTAGCTTTTGCTTATCTGTAACACTTTTGATTTCTCCATCAAATCTGAATGAGATCCTTGCCAGGTAGAGTAATCTTGGCTGTGGGTTCTTCCCTTTCATCACTTTAAGTATATCATGCCACTCCCTTCCGGCTTGTAGTGTTTCTGCTGAGAAATCAGCTGTTAAGCTTATGGGAGTTCTCTTGTATGTTGTTCATTGTTTTTCCCTTGCTGCTTTCAATAATTTTTCTTTGTCTTTCATTTTTGCCAATTTGATTACTGTGTGTCTCAGTGTGTTTCTCCTTGGGTTTACCCTGTATGGGATTTGCTGCACTTCCTGGACTTGGGTGGCTATTTCCTTTCTCATGTTAGGGAAGTTTTTGACTATAATCTCTTCAAATATTTTCTCGGGTCTTTTTTCTCTCTCTTCTCCTTCTGGGACCCCTATAATGCGAATGTTGTTGCGTTTAATGTTTTCCCGGAGGTCTCTTAGGCTGTCTTCATTTTTTTTTCATTCTTTTTTCTTTATTCTATTCCGCAGCAGTGAATTCCACCATTCTGTCTTCCATGTCACATATCCATTCTTCTGCCTCAGTTATTCTGCTATTGATTCCTTCTAGTGTAGTTTTCATTTCAGTTATTGTATTGTTCATCTCTGTTTGTTTGTTCTTTAATTCTTCTCGGTGTTTGTTAAACATTTCTTGCATCTTCTCGATCTTTGCTTCCATTGTTTTTCCGAGGTCCTGGATCATCTTCACTGTCATTATTCTGAATTCTTTTCCTGGAATGTTGCCTATCTCCACTTCATTTAGTTGTTTTTCTGGGGTTTTTTCTTGTTCCTTCATCTGGTACATAACCCTCTGCCTTTTCATCTTGTCTATCTTTTTATGAATGTGGTTTTTGTTCCACAGGCTTCAGGATTGTAGTTCTTCTTGCTTCTGCTGTTTGCCCTGTGCTGGATGAGGCTATTTTAGAGGCTTGTCTATTCATTCTTTTTTAGATTCTTTTCTCATATATGTTTTCACAGAGTATTGAGTAAAGTTCCCTGTGCTATACGGTAGGTCCTTGTTGGTTATCTATCTTATACATAGTACTGTGTGTATGTTCATCCCAAGCTCCTGATTTTATCCCTCCAGCCCACGTTTCCCCTTTGGTAACCAAAGTTTGTTTTTGATATCTGTAAATCTGTTTCTGTCCTGAAAATAAGTTCATTTGTATCATTTTTTAAAATTTAGATTCCACATATTAGTGAAATCATATGATATTTGTCTTTCTCTGTCTGACTTACTTCACTTAGTATGATAATCACTAGGCCCATCCATGTTGCTACAAATGGCATTATTTCATTCTTTTTTATGGCTGAGTAATGTTCCATTGTATATATGTATGACATCTTCTTTATCCATTCATCTGTCGATAGGCCTTTACTTTGCTTCCATGTCTAGCCTATTGTAAATAGTGCTGTATTGAACATTGGGGTGCATGTATCCCTTTGAACCATAGTTTTCTATGGATATATGCCCAGGAATGGGATTGCTGGATCATATGGTAGTTCTATTTTTAATTTTTTAAGGAACCTCCATACTTTTCTCCAGAGTAGTTGTACCAATTTACATTCCCACCAACATTGTAGGATTGTTCCCTTTTCTCCACACCCTCTCCAGCATTTATTCACTGTAGACTTTTTGATGATCGCCATACTGACTGGTATGAGGTGATACCTCATTGTAGTTTTGATTTGCATTTCTCTGATAGTTAGTGATATTGATCATCTTTTCATGTGCTTTTTTGCCATCTGTATGTCTTCTTTGGAGAAACGTCTATTCAGATCTTCTGCCCATTTTTGGATTAGGTTGTTTGTTTTTTTGATATTGAGCTGCATGAGCTGTTTGTATATTTTGGAGATTACTCTCTTGTCAGTCTCTTCATTTGCAAATATTTTCTCTCATTCTGTGGGTTTTCTTTTCATTTTGTTTATGGTATCCTCTGCTGTGCAGAAGCTTTTCAATTTAATTGGGTCCCATTTGTTTATTTTTGGTTTTATTTTCATTACTCTAGGAGGTGGATTGAAAAACATCTTGCTGTGATTTTATGTGAAAAAGTGTCCTGCCTATGTTTTCCTCTAAGTGATATAGTATCTGGCCTTACATTTAGGTTTTGATCCATTTTGAGTTTATTTTTGTATATCATGTTACAGAATTTTCTAATTTCACTCTTTTACATGTAGCTGTCCAGTTTTCCCAGCACCACTTTTGGAGAGACTGTCTCTTCTCCGTTTATACTCTGACCTCCTTTGTTGTAGATAAATTGACCATAGGTGTGTGGGTGATTTTCTGGGTTTTCTATCCTGTTCCATTGAGCTATATTTCTGGTTTTGTACCAGTACCATACTGTTTGATTACTGCAACTTTGTAGTATAGACTGAAGTTAGAGAATCTGATACAGCCAGCTCCGTTTTTCTTCCTTAGGATTGCTTTGGCTCATCAGGGTCTTTCGTGTTTCCATATAAATTTTAAGATAGGGTCCTTCATGTTTCCATAAAAATTTTAAGATTTTTTTCTTCTAGTTCTGTGAACATTGCCATTGGTAATTTGATAGGGACTGCACTGAATCTATAGATTACCTTGGGTAGTATAGTCATTTTGACAACATTGATTCTTCCAATCCAAGCATATTGTATGTCTTTCCATCTGTTTGTGTCATCTTCAATTTCTCTCATCAGCATCATATAGTTTTCAGAGTACAGGTCTTTTGTCACCTTAGGTAGGTTTATTCCTGTGTATTCTATTCTTTTTGATGTTATAGTAAAAGGGATTGTTTCCTTAATTTCTCTTTCTGATCTTTCATTATTAGTGTTTAGGAATGCAAGAGATTTCTGTGTAATATTAATTTTGTATCCTGCAACTGTACCAAATTCATTGATGAACTCTAGTAGTTTTCTAGTAGCATATTTAGGATTTTCTATATATATAGTATCATGTCATCTGCAAACAGTGACAGTTCTATTTCTTCTTTTCTAATTTGGATTCCTTTTATTTCTTTTTCTTCTCTGATTGCCATGGCTAGACTTCCAAATCTATGTTGAATAAAAGTGGTGCCAGTGGATCTCCTTGCCTTGTTTCTGATCTTAGAGGAAATGCTTTCAGTTTTTCATTGAGAATCATGTTAGCTGTGGGTTTGTCATATATGGCCTTTATTATGTTGAGGTAAGTTCCGTCTATACCCACATTTTGGAGAATTTTTATTATAAATGGTGTTGAATTTTGTCAAAAGATTTTTCTGCATCATTGAGATGATCATATGCTTTTTATTCAGTTTATTAATGTGGTGTATCACACTGATTGATTTGCATATATTGAACAATCCTTGCATCCCTGGGATAAAATCCCCCTTGATCATGGTTTATGATCATTTTAATATATTTTTGGATTTGGTTTGCTAGTATTTTATTGAGTATTTTTGCATTTATGTTCATCAGTGATATTGCCTGTAATTTTCTCTTTTTTTGTTTGTGTGTTATCTTTGTCTGGTTTTGGTATCAGGGTGATGTTGGCCTCATAGTATAAGCTTGGGACTGTTGCTTCCTCTGCAATATTTTAGGAGAGTTTCAGAAGGATAGGTGTTAATTCTTCTCTAAATGTTTGATAGAATTCACCTGTGAAGCCAGCTGCTCCTGGACTTTTGTTTGTTGGAAGTTTTAAAATCATGGTTTCAATTTCAGTACTTGTGATTGGAATGTTTATATTTTCTATTTCTTCTGGTTCAGTCTTGGAAGGTTTTACCTTTCTAAGAATTTGTCTGTTTCTTCTGGATTGTCCATTTTATTGGCATATAGTGGTTTATACTAGTCTCTTATGATCCTTTCTATTTCTGTGGTGTCAATCCTCTCCCTGTTTTTCTTAATGAGTCTGGCTAAAGGTTTATCAATTTTGTTTATCTTTTCAAGGAACCAGATTTTTGTTTCATTGAACTTTGCTATTGTTTTCTTTGTCTCTATTTCATTTATTTCTGCTCTGATCTTCATGACTTTATTCCTTCTACAAACTTTGGGGTTTTTTTGTTCCTCTTTCTCTAATTGATTTAGGTGTAAGCTTAGGTTGTTTATTTGAGATTTTTCTTGTTTCCTAAGGTAAGATTGTGTTGTATAAACTTCCCTCATAGAACTGCTTTTGCTGCATCCCATAGGCTTTGGATCACTGTGTTTTAATTGTCATTTTTCTCTGTATTTTTTAATTTTCTCTTTGATTTCTTCAGCGCTCCATTGGGTTTTTAATAATATATTGTTCAGCTTCCACGTGTTTGTGCTTTTCACAGTTTTATTTTTCTTGTAATTGATTTCTAATCTCATAGTGTTGTGGTCAGAAAAGATGCTTGATATGATTTCAATTTTCTTAAATTTACCAAAGCTGATTTGTGACCCAAGATGTGATCTATTCTAGAGAACATTCCATGTGCACTTAAGAAGAAAGTGTATTCTGCTGCTTAGGATGGAATGGTCTTTGAATATCAATTAAGTCAATCTGGTCTAATGTGTCATTTAAGACCTGTGTTTCCTTATTGATCTTCTGTCTGGATGATCTCTCTATTAATGAAAGTGGGGTGTTAAAGTCTCCCACTATTATTGTGTTACTGCTGATTTCTCCCTTTATGGCTGTTAGCATTTTCTTTATATATTGAGGTGCTTCTATGTTGGGTGCATATATATTTCCAATTGTTACATTTTCTTCTTGGATTGATCTCTTGATCATTTTGTAGTGTCCTTCTTTGTCTCTTGTAACATTATTTTAAAGTCTATTTTGTCTGATATAAGTATTGCTACTCCGGCTTTCTTTTGATTTCCATTTGCATGCAATACCTTTTTCCATCCCTTCACTTTCAGTCTGTATGTGTCCCTAGATCTGAAGTGGGTCCCTTGTAGACAGCATATATATGGGTCTTGTTTTTGTATGCATTCAGCTAGTCTGTGTCTTTTGGTTGGAGTATTTAATCCTTTTACAGTTAAGGTTATTATTGATATGAATGTTCTAATTGCCATTTTGTTAATTCTTTTGAATTTTTTTAAAGTCTTTTTTCTTCTCTTCCTCTTTTGTTCTCTTGTGATGTGATGTCTATCTTTAGTGTTGTATTTGGACTGCTGTTTCTCTTTTGTCTGTGTATCTATTGTAGATTTTTGGTTTGTGATTCCCATGTGGTTATGATATAGCAGTCTATATATGTATGAGATTGTTTTAAGTTGCTAATCTCTTAATTTCAAATTCATTTCCAATATCCTGCATTTGTACTCTCCTTACGATTGCTGGTTTTGATATCATATTTGTGTGTGGATGATTTCCTA